>NC_134124.1:19235137-28280137 GCF_040939455.1 Microcebus murinus
TACAGACTCAGCATGTGGAAGGTTTGTGGACAGCCCCTAAAAGTCCAGTCGTAAGCGTGTCAGAAAACGTGTGGAATCCTGCTAGCATGTAGAGAGGAGCAAAGCTGCATCCTGTGCTTTGTGAGAGTGTGTGCTTTTACCAGGAAGACAGGAAGGAACGGAAGCATTTGGAGAAACTGAAGCTTGGCCCAGATTTAGCAGGCCTTGCTGATGGGCAGCTCCAGTCTCAGTGGGAAGACTGGTCTGATGGCCAAAGGCCTTGGCTCCTCCCCAGCTCTTTCCACATACGCCTTCTAGAAAGCTTCAAGTCTGCCATAGCCCAGCTCAGACCTCCTCACAAGCCAGCCCCACATTCTTGGAAGGAATGTTGGCTCAGAAACTCAGAGGCAGTCTGGGACAGTCCCCCAGTACGTGGGAAGAACAAGTAGAAATATGGGAGAAAATCTCCCTTCCCCATGCGGGAGGCAGCGATTCAAGACAACAGGTTAAGGGGAACAGATGAAGGGGCCTCGTCACCACAGCAACAAGCCCAGCAATCCTGAAAGACAGGATTTTAATTTTTCTGTTCACCTGTCACTCTTCTCAGCACTGTCACTCTCTTTCTCCACGCCTGGCAAGGGACGAGTTGTGACTTTTTCACTCCCACCAACAAGCTGCCTGGCTTTTGGGGTGTGCAGCTGCTCTGGGGTGGGAGGAGAATGAGGTCCACTGGAGGGGTGCTCAGAAGACTCCAACTCCACCTCTCTCCTTTCCCTGGTCTAACTGGGAAGTGTGTCGCTTGCCTGGGAAGCATGAACACAGCTGTCTATACACAGGTCCACGAGGAAGCTCCCTCTCGTGTGGACACCGTGAGCCAGAAGAGGAATCAGAGCTGTGGCCCTCACATGAAAGGATCTTTGTCCCTGCCCCAGCCTGCCCCATTATATTCCAACTGAGTGTGTCGAAGAGAGTCAGTAAAAGCAACTGAACAGAAGACTGTGGCCTTGGGCCTCCTCAGAAAGATCTAAACTTGATGCTATCAAAAAGCTAATGATGTAACACATTAGGAGAATCTCAAAATCTTATCTACATGGGAACTCCTCAACTATCTGGACTTAGTCCACACCAGCACCAGCCCTTCATCCTACACCCTATTAAATGATGCCAAGTTGGATGGTTATGTTATTCCTGATGTTGGTGGCCATAGGGCCCAGCTTCCCACTTGATTCCAGAGGTCTTCCTTGATTCCTGCTACTACAGAATTGTGTCAGCATAAATAAGGATCAGTGACACTGTGGGTCCTGCAAGAGGTAGCTGTTTCTATACATCCAGCAGCCCTCTTTGTATGGAATGTGTCCCCCAACCCCCCTACACACACACACACTCCCATCTCGCTGGGCCAGAGACCTCCTACAGAAGAGAAGGGTGCTCTCCAACTCCAGACAAAATTAGTCACTGGACCTCCTCCTCCTGCAGTTGTACAGAACATGCCCCTTCCCCTCATTTCCATATAAAGATCTGATCCTAATCCCTTCCCAGATATACCAGAAGTGGAAACTTCACCTTCTACAGCCAGAGAGGCAGATAGCCTCTCAGGGTCTTTTGAAGATAATAAAAGAAAAAAGTACCCACTGCTCCCTTATGCTTGAAGGCCATCCACAACCAAGATGAACTTAGAAAAGACCATGAAGCAGAAAACAGCTTCAGTGACCAAAGGGACAAAGTGTGCCTCAGCAACTAAAAGGCTCATCAGCTTGTGAAGTCAGCAGCCTCCAGCCTTCTTGTGCACCAACCTCCCTTAGTGTGCCCCCTCCCCCCCGCCCTCCCCGAACCTCACTGTCGGCCACTCTTTGCTAAGGTGTGAGCTGATAATGTACTAAGATACCTCCCACCCCGCCCCTACTGCCATCTGAACAGAAGAGTTTTGTAGAACTTCTGTTAGTCGCAAGTCGCCCAAGGACTCTAAAGAACTCCTCTCCAGAGGAAGAGTGACACGCCTCTTGAACAACAAATAGGGAGGCATTTTGAGAGTTCTGAAAATCATGTAGAGTAAGAATTTATTGTTCAGCCAACTCTCAAACCAAGCACCGGACTCGTTTTTGCACATTTTCTTTATTCAGGCCATTATACCAGAGCAGGAGAAATTTTGCCCCTTTGAATCCTTTGAATAATCATTCCACTGCTTCCAAAGCCAGGCTATGCCTTGCCAAGTGTAACCTATATTCAAGAGCCATCTGCTTTAGCAATACAGGAAGCCACCAAGGGGGTATGCTTTAGATAATCCTACAGCTCTGCTGGCCAAGGCTGCTTCTGGGGATGGAAGGCATGCTGCTACTGCCAGCTGCAATCCCCAAGCTCAGCCCTGCTGAATCCTGTACAATGCACCAAGTAGAACTAGGGCAGAGGCCACTGACTTGATCAACAAGAGATTCCTTTCCACATGCCCAGATTCTAATAGGCAGACATCAGAGGAATCCCTAGGGCAACAGAGTCCACCCCTTGGCTCACCTATAGCCCCACATGAAAAGGAACACATGGAGAGGTATAATGGCCATACCCTATCCAGTGCCACCAACCAGCCAAAGATGATGTGTGCCTATGGCAGTTGAGGCATGCATTTCATTTTAATTCAATGAGACACTTGTTGTACCTGAACAAATATTATAATATAAACAAAGATGTTAGAACCACCACTCATCCAGGGATGAGTATTCTTCCAAGATGTAAAGATGTTCTTTAACCTGTGTCAAGAAGTTGATTAAGCACTTTGTCCCTCTTCCTTAGCTGTTACCTCCCACTGCGACCACCAGTTTTGCTTGAGTGTTCTCACACCTCCTAGAAAAGTATTGTCCCTCAGGCCCCCACTGTTGAATCCTACTGGAGGTGACAGAACTCTGGAATGGTCTCACCAGATCAATGGCCTTCCTTAGTCTCTACAGAGTGAGCTCTGTCCACCTCAATTGGACACAAGTACTTATTCCCAGGCTCCTAGGAATTAAGCCCCTTTCTCAGTGACCCTGCTCATGCAAAACCAGTGCAAGATCTTTCACTGCAGTCAACAAAGATTTCTAAATCCAGCCACCTGGATCTGCCCAGTGTTTTTAGTGAGCACCGCCAACAGAAAAATGACACCAATTAAGCATAATTATTGGGATTTAATAGTCATTTTTCTATCTCAGTGCCTTTTTATTATTCTAAGCCCCCCAGTTTTTCCCCCTAAATCAGGGCTCAGAGCAGTAAGTTAACATATATATCAGTTGGTCTTTATTATACGTACAATAACTGTCTTATTAAATTGAAATCGAATGCACATCTAGGGGAAAGTTCATTTTAAGTACCAAGTCTCAGAAAAACGCTTGGAGACATAAACAATGAGCGAGGCCAATGCGTTGCTGAGCAACAGAGGGAAGGGAGCTGAGCTGAAAAGGAAGGGATGTGGTTTTCTAAAAGAATGGGGTAAATTTGAGGGTGCAGGCCCTGGTACCAGGTGCCCTGAATTTCTTGTGGCATCTCCCACCCCAGAAAAGGTTGAGGAGGGGAAAATATAATTATAAATTCAACAAAACCAAGGATGGTTGGAAATTTTATACATATTTTTTTCCTGGGGAATGTTTAACACTGGATCAATGAATAAAAAGCCTTTCCAACTACTGTGAATGTCAAAGAGGGTGTGGGGTCGAGTGTATGTGTGTACATATGCTGTTGCTTGGGTGGTCTTCGGCCTCCTGCCTCACTTTATTTCTCCCCCCTCCCCTTCTTCCCTTCCTAGGACAAGACAAGCGCTCTGAGCCTCAGTAATGTGGCGGGCGTGTTCTACATCCTGATCGGAGGACTCGGACTAGCCATGCTGGTTGCCTTAATTGAGTTCTGCTACAAATCCCGTAGCGAATCCAAGCGGATGAAGGTGGCATCGTCTTCCCGAGCCTTTTTCCTAAACTGTTCTGTGATACAGCTGGGTTTCTTGGGGTCTCTTTGCTAGAAGG
This sequence comes from Microcebus murinus, assembly GCF_040939455.1. Classification (NCBI taxonomy): domain Eukaryota; kingdom Metazoa; phylum Chordata; class Mammalia; order Primates; family Cheirogaleidae; genus Microcebus; species Microcebus murinus. Next base: position 19,239,100 of record NC_134124.1, read on the forward strand.
GGGGGGGGTGACAAGTGGTTGCAGTCAGCCCAAGACAGGAAGCAGAAAGCTCTTAGGAAGAAGGTGACAGGGACAGAGACAGCCATGAGAAAGAAAGGAAGACAGGGTGTGTCAGGGCAAATACAAGGCCCACGAGAACAATTGCATCAGCCAGAGAGGGGTCAGTGAGATTAAAGGTGAGGGGTTGGAGTGGACAGTCGGCCCAGCGGGAGGCAAGAGTGAGTGCTACAAAGGCTGATTCTCTCTGAAGTGGCATCAATAGAAGTATAGCTCCCAAAAGAAGGGAAGGGAAGCCTGCCTTGCTCTGTGCTGATCCTGTTGTGCTTGGTGAACTGGGTCTTTGCTCAGTTTCCATGCTGTGAGGTAGACTTTGGCTAGAGGATCACTCCCAGAGAAAGGTAAGAAGATTAGTTAGATGACCCCAAACCACATGAAACACAGCTGAAGGGAACTGGAGGAGAGAAGAGTTGTGTGGGATTTAAGGGCTGTGTGTGAAAATATGAGCACTTTCCAGGTAGGAAAGAAAACAGACCAGTTCTATGGGATCTCAAAGTATACAACAAGAGCAAATGACCAAAAGTGACGGAGAATAGATGTTAACACAACATGCAAAACCTACTTTTCTAACAGAGCTACTCACAGATGGAATAGAATATCCCAAAAAGTAGCAAGCTCTCCATCACTGAGGGTACACAAGTAGAGGAAGGCTAATTCCTGACAAGGATATGAATTCAAGCACCTAAAGGGAGTTTGGATTAAGTGAGTTTCATGGTTCCTCATATTTTATCATTTAGTTTCAGTAAGAAAATATTTATGGAAGTTAATTGTGTGAACAATACCATAATCAAGGTATTGTGAGGGAGCAGAGAGGGCTGAGGGGCAATCTGTGACCTTCAGCACCTTTGCACTTCAACCAAAAAATGGGCACAGATGAAGCCAGGCATGGTGGTGCACGCCTATAGTCCCAGCTGCTTGGGATGCTGAGGCAGTAGGATCATTTGAGACCAGGAATTTGAATCCAGCCTGGCCAACATAGCAAGATTCTGTGTCTAATAAGAAAAGAAGAAGAAAAAAAAAAAAGGAAGGAGAAAAGAAAGAATAAGCCCAGAAAAATTACTCAATAAGATGACATATGCTATAGATAGGAAGGACTCTAGGAATTTAAAGGAGGAAGAAATTGGAGAAGGCTTCTGGGAAGAGCCAATAATTAGGATAGGTGGGGTTGAGGCTGAGAAGGGGACAGAAGTGCAGTGACTCAGGGCAAGGTACCAGTGGTAGTATGTTGGTCTAGCCCTAGATTGTTAGCTTGACTAAATAATAAGATCCATTGGTAAAATTTGCCTTCCTGGAATATTCCCTAAGAAGCTCACTTTTCAGGAGGCCATTGCCCCCAAGCTCAGCACACCCACTCTTAAATCACAAACATAAGCTCCTGCCCAGCCTCTCCCTGCCTTGGGCCCCCATCCTACCTATGCCTCAAGGGTCACCCCTGGAGAAGACATCTCTGCACATTTGCCCTTCTGTCTGGAAACTCTGTATTCAGTTCTGTGTATGGGGAGGTGGAGGTGGGGTAGGAGGGCCTTCTGTCCTGGCATTCAGCATTTCCACATCATAGCTCCAGCATGCCACCCCCCACCAGCCCCAACAATCTGCTCTCCTCACAGACTCCACACCCAGCCGCCCACCTCGTGCTTCCCACCCATGTGCCTTTGTGCAGGCTGATCCCTCACCCTGTCCTCTCTTATATAGGCCCATTTAAAAGGCAACCTTCCCAAGATATAATAATGAGGAACAATTAAGTGATGTAAGTGCAATGGCATTTTGCCAGGGGACCTAGGAACACCTCAGTCCTACCCTTGATGAGCTCGCCCATCACTAGGTCCTCTTAGAAAAGGCAAAGACAGCAAAGACGTGGGCTTCAGACCCTAAACCAAGTGTAGACCTCCAAGGAGCTCAGCTGAACACAGCAAGGAATCCTAGAAGCTACACAAAGTTTTCTTTGTCCATTCCATCCAAATCATAAGACTAAAGACTCTCCTGTGTTACCCCCAAAGTGAGTAAAGGCTACTCCAGTGGCAAAGAGGGGGCAGGGCAAGAGTTAGGGGAGCTATGATCCATCCAATACCCCAAAGCCTTCCCTGCATATCACGACCTGAACCCGAGGCCCAGAGTCAGCCCAATACTGATCACAGGACTCCTTGTCCCCTAGGACACAGCACAGATCACAGGAGTGTCCTCTCCTAGGACACAGAGCAGTGTAGTGGTCCAGAGAAGAAGCTCTGGAGACTGAATGTTTGGGCATAAATCCTATCTGCTCCATTTGTTAACTGTGTCATCTTGGACAAGTTTCAGTAACTCTCTGATCCTCACTTTCTATAAAATGGGGGCAGTAATAGTACATACCTCATAAAACTTTTGTATTATATGAAGTAATGGATATAAAGGACTTGGTAAAATGCCTGGGCCAGAGTAGCCCTCCATAAATAATAATGATAACAATGATAACTAGTATTTATGAGAATAGCTGCTATTAGTGGCCAGCTACATCTTCCTTAAAACTGTCCTTTTTGTTGCCCCTACTTACACGTGCTATTTTTTTTTTTTTTTGAGCTGTATAGAGTGTGAATTCCTTAAGGTAAGAAGCTGTGTCTCATTTCTTTTTAGACATCCTCCACACCCAGGGTAAGTGTTAGTAAAATCATTGTGGCTTTGTATCTGGAGGACAAAGTCTCCTGGAGGCTGAGACAAGGCATGGAAGGGAGCTGCTCCTAGTTTAAGCAAATGTTGCCATCAAAAGCACCCAGTCCAGGAATGAGAAATAATGCCATCCCAGGTAGTTTGGGCCCCATCTGGTTATGCTTATAAAATGTGATGAGACTAAGCATCCACCAAGCTGGAAACCTCCTGGACATCCAGACCTTCCTCTGAAATAACCGTGGCTCCCACTCATCATGGCTAGTGCCAGGTGGTGGTACCAGGGCGGCTAAAGGTTGGAATCCTCTTAAAACCAGGACAATGTTGACCTTTACCACTGAAGTCGCAGTATTCAGGTTAAGACAGAAATCTCTAAAAGAGGCTATCAAGTCATGGCATAGCTTCTTGGACATATTCTCCCCCTTCCCTTTACGATGAAGATGTTTAATTTCTCAGAAGGCAACATCAGGGTCCCTTGGAATCATTAATTCAATGTCTTCCACCCCAATTTTCTATAATTATTTCCAATGATTGGCATGACTTCTGCCCAACTCGCTGAGCTTCCTAATAGAATTTCTAATCTTCAAGCAGCAGAAAAGATACTTTCTTTATTAACCAACCCAGCCCTTAATTGTTAAAGCTCCATCAACTCCTCTCTTATCCGAAAGAGATAAGTGGAATGTATTCCACTCACTTCTCAGACTTTCCAACTTCCCAGTTCTCTTTATTATTCTGTGTATTGCCTTCTCCAAAAGCAATTAGCTCTTTTCAGAAGTGCAGCCCCCAACCTCACACAGAGACCCAAATCGATGGTGACAAGGACCTTTGGCAGGAACTTTCACCCTTGTTTCTTTCCTTAATCACAGTATTTGGCCAGCTCTTCAGGCCTTGAGCCCCTGAACTAGCTCTGGGCCAGTTTCTCATGTCTCAACAGTGTTTAAAGGGCCTTTCTCCACTCTTTACGGATGAGTGGGGGAGGAAGAGTAGGTAGAAATGAAAAAAGGACAGGAGAGAGAGAAGGAAGAAAAGAAGGGAAGAAGGAAAGACAGTTCTTTCAATAACTTTTAAGTTGAAAGTGCTTTCTATACATTTCCATTAACCATGTAATGTGTTGTTCTTGCAATCCTGCAGATGAAGAAATAGATTCAGAGAAACTATGTAGCTTGTCCTAGCTAGGTCACACAAACCAGTAGCTGGAATGAACAGGAATTAGATCTCCAGCCTGGCCTCCACAAAGCCAGGGCTCTTAGTACTACCCAAGCCACTTCTAAATTTCTCTCTCCTGCTTCAACTATGTGGCAACAGATCATTTCGAACCCCTACTATGTGTCCCTCCAGTCCCAGCCACCCTGCTGATCACAAAGGCAAAGGAAATGCAGCCCTATCCTTAGGTTAGCCTGATCTAGTTGCTAAGGTTGACTATGGTATTTGATCCCTTTCTAGGCATCATTGAGTCTCTTTGATGTGCCAATGAGCAGGACACAGGACAAGGGTCACAGAGACAGTGGGAAGGCACCCTACAGGCGTCCCTTCCACAAAGACATACTGAGCACCACTGTATGCTAGACAATGCTTGGCACTGAGGATATGGTCAGCAACAAAACAGATACAGCTTCTGTTCTCAGGAAGCTGAGGGTCTGATGGGGAAGACAGAAACTGAGCAGCATTTGCACGTTCAATGAGTGTTAGTGAAGAAAAGTGGCCGGTGCTGTCATGTATAGAGCAGAAGCCTGTCCTGATGGGAGATTGGGGCCTGGGGATGCCAGAGTAGCTTCCCTGAGCAAGTGATATTGAACAGACTTGAAGCATGAAAGGCATGAACCAGAGAAAGAGAGTTGCCAGCCAAGGATGCACAAGTGTTAAAGACCCAAAGACTCAAACTCTTGCCCAGAAATGAGGAGAAGGCCAGGGAGCCTGAAACACAGAGAGACTGAGGGAAAGGGATGGCACCTGTGAGTGAGAGACTCAGAGAGGGACTTCACACAGCCCACAGCATTTGAATATAGTTTAAATTGTCATACAATAGCAATTAAGACATATATATAACCTAAGACATTCCAAATTGAATAAGGTCTCAGATCCCCCCCCCCCGTGCATGAGAAGACAGACTAGAACCTGAGTGCTTAGCTGATATCAAAGACAACCAGAGTCTTTATTATTCACCACCTTGCTCCCAATGGAAAATAATCCCCAGTCTCTCCCAACCCCAGGAGAGCTGCTGACCTTTCAAAATTATATGTGGCTGTGCTAACACGGGGCATGTTTAAGAAACAGCGATTGAGGGCTTGCACATTTCCCTGGGATTAATGAGCGGCTGAGAGACTTGATAATACAGGGAGAGCACCCTCTGCAGCAGGTGGTCACTCTTGTTCCTCCCACACATGCCTGGAGGATGAGGTCATTAGTGAGTCTTAAGATTTTATTAGGATGTTCTATGATGTGCAAGAGGCTGGGCGGACTTTTCTTAGAAAAGCAAGTGGCTGAGAAGTCAGCATGTAGTCACTGTTGGAGGGATGAGTCTCTGAAGAGTCAATCTGGGGGGATTTGAAGTTAGACTTTTCACTCATCCTTTTCTGCAACTCAGTTTCAAAAGCAACAATGACCACAGCTACACAGATGGATTTTAAGAATGGCTGGTATGTCAAGGGTAAACAAAAGAGAACCACATTTCCTAAAGGTGAGAGGAGAAATGACATCAGCTTAGGACTGTTTAGCTACAGGGCGTAGGAAGAACCACATTTAGAAGGTCATCTGCCTTGTCACTAGGTTACCTAAAACAAGTCAGTCGTGAGTTGTAAGTCTCTCTGTAAAATGAGTGGGTAAACTAGATCGGTGTGTTTCAACCTTTAAGCTTTTAGAACTCTACATACACCCCACCTATTAAGTCAGCATCTCTAGGGTAAGATTTAGGCATCAGGATTTTTTCCCCAAAACTTCCTTGGTGAATCCAATGTGCAACCATGTTTGAGAACTAGTGATCTAGTTCACCTTTAGCATTGCATTCCACTCCAAAGGTTTGACTCTTTTCAGCTCTTTCCTGAGATTCCATAAATGCATTAGAAAGGAAGCCAGTAAAAAGGCAGTATCCAGCGACGATGGGGGCATGGAGTCACCCACCTCTGAGAAGCCCTCAGCTTCCTTGACAATCAATTCTAATGGTGTCACCTTGGAAGTTTTGAGTTATCTGTCTGGCTAAGTTATCTCAGACTTTGGCAAGCCCTAGTGTTGACTGTGCCATGGATCTTGTTCTTTAAGATAAGTTCATGAAGCACCACCAACCTCAATGGAATATCATGGGAATATGTGAGCTTTTGGGGGAACAAAAGCCAAGGTGATCTGTGTGAACTTTAAATTTTCTTAATTAGAGAGACATGGCAGAGAAAAATCATGAAGGATAGACATTCCAAGCTAATCTATAGAAGTTTCCATATTTCCCACAGATATAAATAAAGTGTTACTTTCTTTTCAACATGTTTTTAGGTGAGAATAAGTAACCATTAATTCCTCATGTTTTCGTTTCACATTTCCCTCGTGTGTCATCGCTGTAGCATTTATTTGGCCTTTGACTTAGAAGAATTCAATCCAGGTCGCACTTCCTCTTCCGTGGAGGACAGCCAAGGAAGAATGTAAATAAATCAAGTCCCAGGGTTTGAGAAGGAGACAGAACCAGCGTGGGTGGAGCATCATATGGGGCAAATCTGTCTGAATCATGGATTTTAAAAAGAAAGAACATTTTAGAATATTGTCAGAATTGCTTGCCAGTAATAGAAGGATAGCAGAAAAAATAAAAATTAGGTCAAATCTTCCCTGTTTATCTCTGTGTGGCCACAGTAAGTTGACTGATTTCTCTGGTTACTAGAATCATGGCAATGTGCAAGTAAGAAAGCCATAGAGTTTGTGAGAAGGATCCTAGGTAGTTGGCTTTTCTTAGACAAATTCAAAAAATCTATTCTGCACCTAAATGCACGCTGGACACTCCGGGGGCTTGCTAACGATTGAGAAGACATGATCAAACAGCTCTCTTACAGAAAACAAAACTTACACACTTGAGGCAGAACCATTATAAGAGGATGTATAATGCACACGTATCATATGATAGGGGCCAGTACTTGCAGTAGCCTGGTGTAGTCTGGGAAGACTTCCAGAAGGAGGAGAGAACATAATAAGCCCTGAAGAAGGTGTAAGGTTGGTCTTAGAGAAAGAAACATCTCAACCCATACATAATTCCTCTGCCTTATCTTGATTTCCATCAAGAAACCAAACTCCATGCCAAAAGTTCTATGACTGTCTCTAAATGGGAAACTAGAGGTGGACAGGAAGAGATAAGGGTTTGGATTTCATATGATGAATTTTCTTTCTCCAAAGGAACTGTGAAAAGAACCCTTCCTCTTTTCTAATAGGATATGGCTCTGGACCTACCTTGTGATCTTGAATATCCCACTTAACTCATCTATCTCAGGGGTCATCCTTAAAGTCCTTTTCAGATCTAGAATTCCAACATTCTAGAAATCACAAGATTTGTGGCGCTGATCTGATGTGTCGCTCTAGAAGTGCAGATTCTCCATGCTGATAGGAAGCAGCTGATACACAGATGATGATCTTTGGAATGCATTCTCATTTTTCTTTAGCACATGCCCCTTTCCAATTACATCTTGCATATTGTTTTATTCAAAAACATCCTTCATTCCTTTAACACATGCTGCTAGAAGGTAGGATAGCATTTTTCCTGAAGTAAATCTGAGGCAGTCTTTTATTTTAACCCAACAAAACACACCCTCAATTTCTTTTAACATGTCAAAGCATTTTTCATGCAGTAGCACCATTCTTGCTAATAAAAGTCTATAAGAGCACAGATAATCACATGTTATAGACATGGAAATGTAAATGGTTTAGAAAAGTAAGGAGATATGCACAGGGTCATACAAGTAATTGATGTCAGAACATGAACTAGAACCCAAGTTTCCTAAACCCCCTTCCCAGAAGCTTTTCCACTTGATTGTGTTGCTACATTTATCATCATCAATAATACCAATGACATATTTGACCTTTAGGAATCACTGAAATTAAGAACCAGCAAAGAGCTCACCCAATCTAGCACACCTCATTAATCATTAAACCTGGGGCTCAGACAGGGGATCAGACTTGTTCAGAGCCACGCACTAGTTTTGTGAGTTCCTGGGAAGTCAGGATTAGCATTTTATAATAGAAAAAGAGTTGGATATGGGAGGAGAGTTGGAGTTACACTTTAAATCCAGTCTTGACTCATTCCCCTTGCCAGTCATTGCCAAGGACCCGGGGAGGAACCCCCGGTCCTCCTGAAAAGGGTTTCTGTTTGATCCCACAGCAATCCGTCAATGAAGCCATACGGACATCGACCCTCCCCCGGAACAGCGGGGCAGGAGCCAGCGGCAGCGGTGGCAGTGGAGAGAATGGCCGGGTGGTCAGCCACGACTTTCCCAAGTCCATGCAATCAATTCCCTGCATGAGCCACAGTTCAGGGATGCCCTTGGGAGCCACAGGATTGTAACTGGAGTGGACGGAGACCCCTGGGGAGCAGGCTTAGGCTCCCCCAGCCCCATTCCAAACCCTTCAGTGCCAAAAACAACAAAATGAAACGCAACCACCACCCACCACTGCGACCACAAGGAGGACGATTCAACAGATTTTCCTGAAGAATTGAAAAACCATTTTGCTGTCCCTTTTCCTTTTTTGATGTCCTTTAACCCTTTTCCGTTTGCTAAGTGAGGATGATATCTAGCACTGTACTGCAATAAGGGGAGAGTAACCCTGTCTAATGAATCCTGTGTCTCTGACAGTGGAGCCACTGGAACACTAATGAGGAAACTGCACTGTTTTCTTTTAATTGAGTTGTTAATGTGTCTTAGTGTGTGCAATTTTTTTCCTTACTAATTAATATCCATGGTTTGCAGGTTCTGTTAGACCCTTTCCTTCTCCTCACTTATTCCCAACTCCCTACCCATCCCTCTTCAGTTTTCAGATTGGAAATTCAAGATTTGTTCCACCTTACAAGCAAGCAAAAGGAAAAAAGCAACCTTCAAACTAATTCACCATGGGGGCTCTCCACGTTCCCTCCACTCCTTGGCCCCCAGCCTTGGATGGAGACAGACGTTGCAGAACTGGGCTGCCTTCCCCAGGTGGGGCACTGCCTATGCACTGATTTAGTTGAGGACACATGTGAAAAGCAATTCAGCGTGAGGGTGGTGGAGAGGGCAAGGGTGAATGTGCAGTCAGAGGAGGACTCCTGAAGTTACTGCTGCTCAGAAAAAGCTCCCTAGAATGTGTAAGTGCCATGGGCCGTGGTATGGTGTATTTCTTCACAGGGTCAACCTGAGCCCTGAGAAGTATGTCCTTCTGGTGTGCTCCAGCTGAAAGGCACTCTGGTGGCTGAAGGGAAATTGGCCTCCTAAACCAAGTAGAGCTTGGGATAAGCTGACAGCTGGGAAGATATCGCCCACAATTCCCACTTTTCCTGTGCTCAACATCTGAGCAGGAACCCCATTGTGGAGTAGACTCTTTCTCTGTGGAGCCTCTGATTTGGGGGGCAATGCTATGCAAGCTAAATGCAAAAGGAAGGTGATGGATGAATTTTGGAAGAGGAAGCCTCATCAAAGCCCACATGCAATAGAGCTTTCCATGGTGCACCCTGTCCTAGGTTTGAGAAACCAAATATGAAGTTTAGATAAATGCTGAAGCAGAGAACTTGGATTTCTGTGTTAATATACAGTGTTGTTTTAGCATGTGGCCAGATAATGCTCCATCATCTTGAGAAAGCAAGATACCCAAGGCCGAACTATTTGAAGATGGATAGGGAGATCGATTAAGTTGATACTGACATTTGGGGAACCTTAAGATCCCTGACCCCAACTTCTAACCCAAGGAGGCTGACCTTCCCTCCAGTTAAGAGAGAATGAGGACATTGTATTCCAGTGACTAGAATCAATACACCCATGACTGTAAACTACAAGCTGAACTAAAGCAAGATTGGACAAGTGATATGGTTCATAGAGAGAAGCCCAGGCTGACTGCAACTTTGGTTGGAAGGGGCAGTTCCTGGCACACAGCTTTCTTGGAGATCCCAACTCTCATTCTTGGTGCAATTGGCTTCCAGCTCTCCAGTATCCACTCTCCTAGATGCATGATTCAGTGTGTGCCATGTGTCATTGGCTTTTATTGATAACCATAATCTGGCTTGTTTCCTTACCCTCTACTTCTATCCAGTCTTCTTTGCTAGGGGTTATCATTAGCAATTGACATGTTAAAGGTTTCAAAGCCTACCTTGGGGTAGGTGCAGAATGATTGGCTTTATCTGTGGATTCTCTCAGTGGACACCTACCACCTCTATGTCTCTCCCATTCTCCTGTCATCAGCCATAGCAAAGAGTCATTCCAAAACCAAACTCTTCACCCTTTTCACTCAAGTGCTGTCGTTCAGTCTCTCACATGTAATGAGGGCAAGGTCCGTGAAGCAGGACCCTCAAGATGAATTATCACTTTTCACTACTGCCAGCTGATGCCCACCCCCACACTGCCCTGCCCTTGCACCAGATTTTTCTCAGCCCTCAGCCTACCACTGCAGAATCTGACGTGACCCACCATTAGGGAGTCCGCATCTCGGAAGAGTTGGAAATAACCCTCTACCATCAACAAGCTTCAAAGACCTTTTGCCTTTGGCCTGGTAAGATGCCTCTCCAGCCACTGAGCCCACCAGTAACATGATTTGAGAGAGACTGTCTGTGCTAGAAATGAGGGTCTCTGCTGCGAGGGGTTCCCAGACTCCTGTGGAAGATGCTTTTCATCAGTGGAGGGGTGAAGCAAAAACAAAAGCAAGAAAAAAGTTAACTTGTATTATGTATTTTTACTACACTTTTCTTAAAAATAGAGCATTGGGAAAACTCTGAAAGAGATTGACATTTTTCTCAACAGGAATCCATACTTAACAGTTCTGGCTTTCATTAAATTTTGCTCTTTGGTACCTGGGCCTTTTATTTAACATCTATATTTGTTTTATTAGTAACTCTCTTGGCAGATGTGTGAAAGGATTCTTGCTTGATCAAACACTAGATATATATATATATATTTTTTGGTTCCTGTTTTTCTTTCAAATAGCCAGGTTTTTTTTCTTTTTGGTATTCGCATAAAATGAAAATATCACCAAGAATTAAATCACTGTGGATCCATTATCTACTTTTCATATTTGTCCATTCCATTTTTGTGCCATTTCTGAAGCAGGGGCTCTAGCGATTATTTCCTTACTGCTAAGCCTAAGACTAGTATGTTTTTCACAGTGACCACTGTACCTGACTCACAAATAGATCTCAAGTCATTTCAGCTGAACTAGAACACTGTGCATTATTCATCCAAATAGGATAACAAAAAAATAAATAGAGTAGTATTTTACTTACAGGGGCCATGGTTTCAATTGCATAGTGTGGCAGGGTTTGACTTTCAGCTACCAAAGTTCCTCCAGGTAACTGGATATCTCACGTGGAATGTCTCCCAGAAATCCCCAAACTGGAGTCCAGGTGTAATTGTGATGTGCACAACCAGAACCAAATCTAGATCATAATCTTGGCCTGTACCCCATGACCCTCATTCTTGCCTGAAAGCTTTTCTTTCCCTCAAGCAAGATGGGCTTTTTATAAAGGATCTGACATTTGTTGACACTTAGATATTGATGCTTAAGAACTTCAGATGTTTTCTTTCCCAAGGAACATTGCATATTAACAAGGGCCAGAGGTCTAAAAATAAATCAACAAAGAAGCTCTAATAGTGGCATGGACAATGACTACTATGGTAGAAAACAGTTCGAAGGAGGGAGAGAAACTAGCAGGCTTGTGTGAAGCTACAGTCGTTCACATCTACCTGCAGTGACCTGGCAACACACAGGGTGCCTCTGGGTGAAGATGCACTTAACACCAGCTGACACTCAGAGAAAACTGATTTCTGTTGCCTTACTGTCAAATATCTGGACAGTGACCATAATGGCTACAATAGCACAGGCTACCATGTATTGAGCACTTACTAGGTTAAGCACATTTCATACCTTTTATACTATGACAATGGTCCTTGCTCACAATCATCTAAGTGACTGAGCCAGTATTTGAACTAGGCCTGCCTAAATCCAAAACCTTTACATACCTAACTAACCACTTCACTGTTCATCAGGTCATGATGTGTGATGGCCAGAAAAATACCAGGTGAGCAGTTTTGTACCTACTTGTTATGCAAAAGTAACTGAAACCGATGGAAAGGTTAAAGCTACACCTGCCGCTCCTTGGGGAAAGCCAGTCCATGCTCTAGGGCATGAAGAGATAACTAAAACAGACATAAGTGCAAAAAGGGGAGGGGGAAAAGAAGAGTCCCACTTTTAGCACCCTTAAAATTGGTCTAGGCTTGGGAGCAGCAAGCCGGTGTGGGAGGGGACTGAAAACCAGCTCCCAAGAGCAAGAGTGGATTCAGCCTGGAGGGGGTCCCAGGGGCCCTCATGGGGAAAATGGAGATAACTTTTTTCTGTGTGGGCAAGTCCAGAATCAGTTCTAGAAATTACAGGCCAATGGATTTAGGTTTGCCTAATGGTCAAAGTAACCTCATAGTAGAATTAAGTCACCCCTGGAATTAGGACAAGCCCCTTTCAAGGAGATGCTGCAGGTATGAAAGTTGCAATACGTATCCTCCGGTTGTCCTTCCATCCCAGACTCCTAGAATTCACAAGACTATTAACGTGATGTCTTCTGTGTGCCGAGCAGAGAAGAGAAAGGAATAAAGAAGCCAGGATCAGCCAGGCTTTTTCTTGAATCTTTTATATCCCTATTCCTTAGATCATCTGATCAGTAACTCCCTGATAGGTGATGGGGTTGGCAAAGACCTGCAGAAGCGGGCATGGATATATTTCATAAAATGATGTCAAAAATCAGCTTATCTTGAATAAGAGACAAGATGACAAGATTTTTTCTTACCAGATGCAATGTGCTCTTTAGGAAACAATTTCTATGGGCATCTATTCCTATCCCACTTTACACATAGGAAAAGTGGGGTTCTTGAAGAAGCTACTTTCTCAAAGTCACACCATGAGCAGAGAAGCAAGAGTGGCAAGGGTTTACAATACATGGCTTCTCCTCGCACTTCTACCTTTCAAGCATGGACAAGAAAATGAACTACAATGAGCCTCATTTTACCCATCAAAGAAATGGTACATCGGGTCTCAAAAGAGGCAGTGATTCTCAACCCTGGCTGCACATTAGAATTGCCCAGGGAAGTTTTTAAAAAATCACCAGTATCCAAGACATATCTCCAGATTTAGTTGGTCTGAGATGAAGTACAGGGATAGTATGATTTTTAAAATTATTATCATTACTGTTATTTGGGGTTGTTTTATTTTGAACTCCCAGGTGATTGTGATGTGCACCCAGGGTTGAGTACCGCTACAATCTGGCCATCTTGGGAAGCAAAGAAAACATTCCTGAAAACATCTTTGAAAATTGCAAAGCCCTATATTAGGGGTATTTATCAGTGACCAGACCAAACCCCAAACTGAACTTGCCTAATGGCAGTCCATTTTTTCAGTGTGCTTTACCCTTCCTTTTGCTTTAGGCACATCCTACATCGTGAGGGTATCTGTGGGACAAGGGGACAGGGTTTCTTGGGAAAGCCAGAAACAAAGACCAAAAGCTGACCAGTATGGGAACTCCTAATATTCTATCCAGGAGTCTCAATGCATAAGAGCCTAGGCTGAGCAAGATAGCTCAGGACATCAAATCTCCATAGTCCTAAAGAAGAAAATGTCATTATATTCACCTGATACAAGAGGAAGGAAAGACACAGGCCCCATCTGGAGCTTTACATGCTCCTTTAGCCTTTAGGCATGTTTGTAACAACATAACATTCTGCTGGGGAAAGGGAGAGACACAGGACATTAGAGATAAGATAATCATCACAGAGGTACCTCCTCAGGAGAGGGGGGAAAAAAACAACTCCATCATATGAGTCAGCCTTCAACACAGCCAGTTATTTTCCAAACTGGAAAACTACTTAACTGTTTCCGTTTAGATACCATATCCCACCACCTGCATTTTTAACTTGGTACGTTGGAAGGCATTGCCCATCAGCCACATCTTCCTGGGCACTCTGAGTCCTACTGGTGACAACTCTAACTCCTCCTCCTCAATACTGTGTTTGCCATTTTTATAGCACACTAAGGAATGGGAGCCAGCATTTGCTCAGCAGTAACAGCATTTCTAGGAGGGCTAGGGTTTTAAATACATCTTATGTTGTCCTGCAACCAATCCTGCAAGGTAGGGATTTATCACTCTCTTAAGAGGAAATGGAAGCCCAGAACCGAAGGTCTTGCAGCCAACCAATGGCTTGGCCTAGATTCTAATCCAAGACTGTCTCTCTCCAAAGTTACTACATTTCCACTTTACTTGACAGCCTCTCAAGGAGATTTCACTATGCTAAGGAAGGCACCAAACTGATATTCAAAAGATCTTAAATCTATTGCCTGCATGACTACCAGTTTGCTGTGTGACCTTAGGCCATTCATTTCACTACTCTGGGCCTTCATGTCCTCATTTGTGAAATGAGAAAAGGAGAATAAACCTAATAATCTCTAAAATCCCTCTTTGTTGTAGTCTTACATCAGTAGTTCTCAACCAGTGGTGATTTTGTCCCCTGCAGACATTTGGCAATATGTGGAGACATTTGGGGTTGTCACAACTGGGGGAAGGGGATGCTACTGCCATTTAGTGGAGACAGACAAGGGATGCTGCTAAGCATCCTACAATGCCCAGGGCAGCCCCCCACAAAAAAATAATTATGTGGCCCAAGATGTCAATAGTGGCCAGGCTGAGAAACCCTGCATTATGTAAATTATAGCGTCCCAGCAGCATGTTGGGATATAGATGACGGCAAGACAAGGCCAAATAGGAATGTGAATAGTATCCTTCAGAGAAGATTAACAGCTACATGAATTCATGCAAGAAAGAATCTGAGTTTAGGGAAGTAAGCTGAGGGTCAGAAGAGTTTGGCCCACATGTACAGGTAGATGTCATGGAGAATAAGAGACATTTATGTGATAGTTCTATCTCTTGGAGAGGTGACAATCAGGAAGGAAAAATAAGACACATAAACATCATTAAGTATAATACAAGTTCAAAGGTAGTAAGTACCAGATGAAAACAAAGGCAAAGAGCCTGGATCATCTTCCACATGTCCATCATTATCTTGTGCTCAGTCTCTGAAAAATGGCCCTGACCTCCAATCACATGATAATCTATACTCCTCTGCCCTTTGATCACTTATTTTCCAACTACCCCAGCTTCCTCAAACACGCCAAGAAGAGCCCCACCTCAGGGCCCTTGCACCTGCTGTTTTCTCAGGGTGAAACCCTTTTCACCTACATCTTTGTGAGGCTGGCTCCCTGGCATCCACTTCTTCATTCCAAATTTCATCTCCCAGGAGCAGCATTTCCTAAACTAGCTCTGACGTCACTCACTCTCACATTACTCACCACCACCTAATAATATCTTGTTTACTTGCTTATTGTCCTCTTCCCCCTTCCCCCAGCTACATTATGCATTCACAAGAACAGGGACCTTGTCTACCCTAGCAGAATACCTGGCACGGAACAACTCCTTGATCAATAGTCATTGAATGACTTGATGAATGAGAGAGGTGGAGCTGAAATGCAAGGGTGTCTAAAGGAGGCAGAGATTATTTCTGCCTGGGAAAATAAAGGAAGGAGGAGATGGCATTGTGTAGTACTTTGAGGGTTTTATAGGCATCGCATAGCCAGAAGTCGGAGAAAGCTTTCAAAGAACGGGAAAGAGAACAAGCCAGGGCTTAGAGGCAGAAATAGGCAGGGTCTGTTTCGAAAGGAGCAAATATCCAATGTGGCTGGTCCCACATTGCCAAAGAGAGCAGGGGAGAGAGAAGGCTGACTGGGCATGAGGGAGCTGATAATTAATCATGAAATAGGGAGTTGTAGAAGCTTTTTGAGCTGAGGAAGAAATTCATTCATGTATTGAGTATTGAGCTTAGCAAGAAACTAACGCACGGTAGGCATCTATTATGTGCCAGGCACTGTGCAAAGTACTTTTTACCTCTCCTCTTACTTAATCTTCATGGCAGCAGCTCTATGAGGCAGAATTGCCATTCTAATTTCATACATGAACAAATCGAGGCTCAGAGGTGGAAGTAGAACATTAGCCACCTAGATTTCATGTAATTGATACAACACAGGACTTCTCATAACAGATCATAGGAAGCCATCTGTCCACATGATATTAATAGTTGCCAGTAAAAAAAAACCCAGAAGGACACTCAGAAGGGGGAAAACATGACACCCTAGATGGTGCTTGCTTGAATAGGCAAGGAAGTCACCAGACAAAGAGCCAGTGACTTCCAGGACACCAATGGGTATTGTGCTACCAAAGGTACTGTGTTGAGAAGGATTCGGAGACCAGTCTATACTCAATAAGAAAGAACCGTGATGGATTCATAAATCAAGTCATGAGCACTGAATGAGGAAGGGCAGCTTCTTTGCAACATACTCACCATCCTAGGTACAGTAGAACATTTTCCTCAATTCGTGAAGGAGTTTAGGCTTTTTGGCCCATATGAAATGTTGACAATATCTTATCTTATATGTACCACATGGCCAGGGCTCCTTGGATGTATATGAAGGTTCAAACATATGTATGTCTTTGGACTATTGCTACAGTAAGGCCGCTGTTACCAACCAACAAAGAAAATAGTACACACAATCAGTCCATAAACACCATGCTACAGGCACTGTGTGATAGAATAATTAATAGTTATAAGCATTACCATTGCCATTTGTTGGACGTCGGCCCCGTGCTGGGCAACTGTCCGATTTCATGCTCATGGTGTCTTTGGAAAGAGATAGTAGCATTTCCACTGGATGAGTGTTTTAAATAAATGAATGAGACCCAAAAATTTTGAGTTGGAAGGAAACTTAGAAACCATCTAATCAATATTTTATCCAACTATATTTTATGATTAAGTGAACTTGAGTCCCTAAAGAGTAAGTGACTTGCCCAGGGTCACATAAGTTCCTAGTTAAATTAAGACTAGCTACCTCTCCTGACTCAAAGTCCAGGCTACTTGTAGCAAAGAGGTTTTCTTACATTCAAACAATCCTAAAACTCAATGTCTGTCTCTTTTTCTTGCCCTGTAGCATTAGTTAAGTGTATCTGAATAAACTGGGCCATGATCCGAGGAAGGTGTTTTGAAGAGAGGCAGTTGAAAACTGACCCTAAGTCTAGTTTCAAATCTCAATAGAGTCGGTAAATACCTAGATGATGGGACTTTAGGATCATAATCAAATTTCCCCCCAACCAAAACCCATTTTTGATGTTTACTGTATCCCCCAAATGCCTCATCCAAGATAAAGCCTTTTATTCCATAAAGTTTGATAAATTTATTCATAAATGCCCTTAGTTGGCAAAAATATCTGGCAAAGTCAATCAGTTACATGCCTGTTACAAGGTGTTTTCTTGATAATAGCTTTTAATAAGACTTGTAAAGAGGTACTTGAAGGATAGAGTAGGTATGTAGGGAGGTAAGAAAAGAATTCAGAACGAAAAATTAGAGGATGCTGAAGACAAATGTCATGATTTTACACTTAGGAAGTCCTTGTTTCAACATACACATGTAAAAAGTGGCTGTGAGAAGCAGCAGAAATTGGCTTTTCAGCAAAGAAGGCTGAGGTTGGATGTACATGGAGTTTGAAGTAGAAGATTAAGCAGTTATCTAAATTCCAGGAAGAAAAACGATTAAAAAAACAAATCTTAATTATGTAGCTATGTCAGACAAAATTGTTATCCTTTTTCCATTTTGCCTTGAAACCTGATCACAGAAAATAATCACTTTGTTTTTTCTTTTAAGAAAAATGTGCTGTGACCTAGAGGTTTTGTCTTCACACACCAACTTGCTTAGGGAGGGGGAAAAAAAGAAACTGTTAATTTAATTTAATTGAGTAATCAGCTTAATGAACTGATTAGAAACCTTTTAGCAATGATATAGAAACTAGCTTCCCTGGCATTGGAAAACCATTAGAAAAAACCAATACAACACTGGCAGTAGATATTTGTGATTTTGGCAACCTGGCATCCCTTCCTTTAGGGAGCAGCTCCTTCTAACTTCTAACCCTATAATCATGTGATCCCAGCCATGCTACCAATCTTAGTACCCTGCCCTGCCCACACCCCTGGACCAGAATATTATAGTCCCTTTTTTACCAAATTACAATGGTTGGGCTACATATGATCATGTGACCCAAGTTGAGCCAATTAGAATCCTTTCCCAGGATTTTTTTTAAATCTGCAGTTCTAATGAGAAGAGGGCCTTATTTTTGAGACCAAGCAAAAAGTATCCAAAGCTGTCTTCTAAATAATGTAGAGAAAGCCTTTCTACAGCAAGAGAGACCAGAGCCAAGATGCAAGATGGAGGGAAAGAGTCCTGGTGTCATGTGAGTCCCTGGACCCAGCTTTCCAGTGACATGAGCCAATCAATTGCCTCTTTTCACTAGCCACTTTGAGTTAGATTTCCATCTAGAACAACCAAACGAATTCTGATTCATCTATCACTGACCATCTATAAACCATATGATAACTAAGAAAAAGAAAGTCAATGTTTAAGCTCTAACCAGTTGTTTCCATGACTAGCAACTGGTTTCAAACTGGTTTGACCAAACTCAAACCTTTCCTGTCCAAATCTGTTTGGTATATTGAGGCACCAATGTCACCATCCTGACTTCTGTCAGCCTCCTCTGCTGTCAGGAGAATAATGCTTTCCTGCTAGCTAACCTGTCTCCTGTGGGGTTGGGGGTGGTGGCTGTGAGTGTTAACGCATAAATAATTAAAAGCTTTCTGAAAAATATTTGGTGTTAAAGAAGCAATAAATAAGTCCTCAAAGGGGTTTGTTTCTGTCCATAAAATTTTATTTTCTTCATCCTTTGGAAAAGAGTTTATTAGCATAGGGTCTTTTCCTCTCTCTCTCTCTCTCTGTCTCTCTGTCTCTCTCTCTGTTTCTCTCTCTCTCTTTCTCTCTCTCTCCCTCTCCCCTTTTGAATCATTTCAAGGAGTAGGGGAGTTTTTATTGTTCATGTTTATTTCTAGTCTGCAGCAGAGATTGAACACTTGCAGTTGGCTATCAACTTCGCATTAACTATGTCGACACTGATGTGAAGAAACACACTAAATGCATATATTCCATGAGGACTTAAAGAAGTTACGTAGATAAATGAGATTATATGAAGAGAAAAATGATAGAGGAGAATTGTATTAATACACAGACCAGAAAGGCCAAGCTGCAATTTAGTGCATTCAGAAGTCCCTGGAAAATCTATACACTATGTTGGTTCATACACAAAATTCAACTTTCTATGTTGATTCATTTATCAAGAGTGATGATTGCTCTTGAAAAATAACCTTTTACATTGCCATGGAACTCTGCAATTGCAAATCTTTTTCATAACTATCATCTGTCTTGATCTATGACAGTGTCCTGAATGGTGGATTGAGTGGAGATTATTATTTCCTTTTTATAACTTAAAATCTGAGCCTTAGGAAGATCAGGAGACTTGTCCAAAGTCACAAAAGCAAAAATGGGTGAGCTGGGTCTGAAATGTAAACATCCTGATGCTTGATCTCTGTACTCTATCAAATGAGAATGCCAGGCAATTGCCAGGGGTGTGATCAATACCCCTAATGTGGAGGGGGAAAGTACAAGCATGCATCTGCTAATGTGAAGATGTAATTGGCCAACAGCTGACCCTACAAACAGAAGAGTAAAAAGAAAGAAACTAATATTAAATGCAAGCAGAGCCAAACCAAAGGGTGATCTGACAAGACAGATGTATTTGTTGCCATCACTAGAAATATAAGGAGGTGGGGGAAATTTGGCTCACCTGAATGCCAATGAATGCCATCTAAGCAGTTAACCAAGGGCCCTTTGCATTTCTCAGTGGGACGTGCAAATAGAGAGGGTGCTGCCATTTCTCCTAACTGTGACTCCTCTGTCATCAGTATAATGTTGAAAAATACTTAAAGAATATTAATCATATGATTTGGCCACTGAAGCACCAAGAGATCCCTGTCAGGCACAGGTGCATTTCTATAAGCCAGGCCCTGTGCCTAATGGCATTTTATATTCTCTCCTTCAATGCCAATAGTGATGGCCTGAGAGGCGGGCATCACTATTGGTTTTTCACTTGTGATGCTCAGAGAGATTAACTTGCCCAACATCACAGAGTTGTCTGGCTCTGGACCTTTATGCCAGCCTGGCAGAAAGAAAAATGCTGAGTCTTTGGTAAGAATCCAGAGTGAAGCCGGGCATGGTGCTGCACACCTGTAGTCCCAGCTACTCGGGAGGCAAGAGGATCACTTGAGCCCTGGGGTTCCAGACCACAATGCACAATGAGGTCACCCGTGAATAGCCACTGTACTCCAGCCTGGGCAACAGAGCAAGGCCCCCCGTCTCAAAAAGGAAAAAAAAAAGGAAAGAAAGAAAACAATCCAGAATGGTGGCCTTGTAATCTATCCTGGTCAATTTTTCAGAGATACAGATTTTCGGTGAAAATCAGTTACTTATCATCTACTCTTTTCTCCCAGACCCACTAAAGAGACTTGCTGCAGAGTCAGTTTGCAAAGTATTTTCCACACATGTGACACATGTGGCCTCATTCTAGTTTCACAATAATTTCATAAAGGCATAGGGCAGGCTCTAATATGCCCAGTTTACAGATGAGGAAACAGAGGTTCAGAAGGACTTAACGGTCTGCCGAAAGCCAACCTAGGACTTTTAACTAAAGCCCCAGAAATCTTCCCCTCCACTATCTCACCAAGCCCAGCACATATTCAGTGCTCAAAATATTAATGGATTAATAATAGATGATCTCATTTAAGGACTATATTTCAGAAGAACAGGGCTTTCAAATTCTTTACATGTAGCTCTGCATGTCTCCTTGCCACAGTAAAAACAAGACTCATTAAATGGTCAAATCTGCAGAAACTCTTCCTCCCCTGAGAGAGGTGTCAGCAGCTCCATTTCCTTTCATCTTGGCCTTCCACGCCCCCACGCAGTGCCCTCAGCCCACCTGCAGGTGCGATTCCATTTGCTCTTTTCTCATCCGTCCCATCGCCTGCTCCTTTCCCACGGGCTGGCAAGCTGCCAGACCTCATGCTTCCCATCGCCTCCTGCCTCTTTGGCAACAGCATGATGAGCCATCTCTGCCCATCCCTTTCCCAGCCCGGCCCAGCAGGACCAATGGGGGCAAGAAACATGTGTGGGATTCAAGTCAGAAGATTGCAGACAGGCCAGACTCGCTCCCCCGACCCCATGGAAATGACTTCCTGCTGTTCTAATCTCATAAAGGTGCAGCCCTGCCTGTGCCAGGCAGGGAAAGGTGAAGAGAGACTGCAGGTGTCCAGGACTGGTAGGACTATCATTTTCTATCTGTTGGGTTAATCATGCACAATTTCACAGAATCCTGGACTCTTGCAATTAAGACAGCATGAGGGGTGGGTGGGATGGTCGCTCTCTAACACATGCCTCTTGCTTGCATTCTTCCAGGAACATGGATACTCACCACCTCCTCCAGATAACTGGGTCCACACTTAGCTGCTCTGACTTTTAAAATACAACGTATAAACCAAAGTTATGTCCCCAGCCACTGGGTCTTGGTTTTCCCTCCCATGTGTCTCTCCTCTTCCCAGAAATCTGAAGGTAATTCTCACCTCTTCCTACCTTGCACACCCCTCAAGATAAACATCTCCATGGTCTTCAATAATATATCATTTGACATGGTTTCTTCATTCCCAGGGTCAAGGATCAGCTAAAGCTGTGTGTGTGCATGTCTCTGTGTGTGTTTGTACACACAACAGCATTTGTGAACTGCCGTGCTACACTAGCTGTAAGGTAGCATTATTGTTCCTCTTATTTCCATAGTTTGGGTTCTTCCTCTGCATTCTATCCTCTCCTCTTATCACTTAACCCCAAAAGTGTAGTCCTCAGACATCTCACAGTCACCAACTCCCTCATTTTCCAGATGAGAAGGAAGATAGCAGCTTGTATTTAATGAGCACAGTGTTGTGCATTTGACCTCACTATGCCATTCGATCCTTGCAAAAACCCAGTGCCATAAAGAGACTGTGATTATCCTCATATTATAAATGACGACATTGAGGCCAAGAGGAATAAGTAACTTGCCCAAGGTTGAACATTATAAAGGACAGAATTAAAATTTGGGTTCAAATTTGTGGGATCCTGGATCCTGACACTCTAACCATGAGGCTCAAGGGTTTCAGATGCTATCCGCCGTGAGACACCAGGGTATGCACTGTTCTGTTAATTCTTAGGAGTTGAAGACTTTTAGGAAAGAGTTCCTGTTCCCAAATAGGAAGTGGTCTAGGAAATGGGTCAGGAGGGAAGCAGGTGTAGTGGTGGCTGGTCACCTCTGTCAGGAGCCTCCTTAAGGGCTGGAGCTCAGCAGGACACAGAGTGCCGAGGAAGCCCCATGTCTGCACCTGGCCTGGATGTGTTGTTGAGGGAACAGGAGTGGGTGGTCAGGAAAGGTGTGAAGACCTGGCTCTACTCCACTGAGTCCCAGCCCTTCCCCATGGCCACTGACCAAGTCAGCCCTGGGCAGGAGTGGTCCCCAAAATACACATACTCCAAGGGTTTTCACGTGTAGGGAGGAGCCAAAAGCAGGACTGCCAAAAGCCTCCACTGTCCCCTCTGTGAAATGGGGGTGATGATGCCTACCACAGGGGCTGAATAAATAACCTCAGGTATAAAGCACTTAGCACATGCCTGGCACACCCTAGACCCCATATCTAATCACTGTGAGTTATGATGATAAAGGAAAAGGTGTTAAGGAGTTCTGTGTGGCTTTGGGTTCTCAAAAACAATTTTATTTCAAATTAAAGAAATAAAAAGAAATGTTTCCCAAAACTTTAATAATTTTACTTTTCTTCAGCTGGCTCTCAAACAAAACCAAATGACAGCAAGTTTGCTCTTGTTTTGTCTAAATCCTTGTTTCCCAAATGAGGAACTGAGTCCCAAGAAAGGAAAAGGACTGGTCCAAAATGTCAGACCAAGTTGGTGACAGAGAGCCTAGAACGCCTATAGTCTTTGTTTGTTTCCAAGGACTAAGGTCCTTGAGGAGAACTGAAAGGAGAAATGATGACAGTTGGGGCAGTGTGAGCCATTTGCACAGGCTGCTTCTGCACATGACAAAGCACCACCACTTACACAGGTGCTGGGGTTCAGAGTGCTAAAACTGCTTTCTTTCCTCCTGGGCCATTGAGACTGGCAACAAGGGAAGCTAGCATCAAGCCTCTAAATGGTATAAACATCTGTGCTTAGAATCAAAACCTAAAATAAGTGATTTTGTGGTAAATCCAGGACTAAAATCCAGACCTCCTAAATATTCCAATCAAGGAATTTCCCAGCCTAGCTGGCTGCTCTTGTTTTTATTGCTGTATAACAAACTGCACCAAAACTTAGTGACTTCAAACAACCAGATTCCGTAAGTTCAGAAGTAGACAGGGCACAGCGGGGACCACTCTTCTCTGCTCCACGATGTCTGGGGCCTCAGGTGAGAAGACTCAAAGGCTAAGGAATGGAATCATCTGGAGATTCCTTTTCCCCTCTGTCTGGTACCTGCATTAGGATGATGTGAAGACTCCATCTGCCACTTAGAGATCCTGCATGTGGCCACACCTCATGGCTTGAGCTTCCTGACAGCATGGTGGCTCCTAGGTAGTTATGGAGGTTCAGGCTCCAAGCAGGAGTGCTCCCACGAACAAGTCGCGCTTTTTATGACCCACCCTTAGATGGATGGCATCACTAGGCACATGGCATCACTTCCACTATACTCCATCAGTCAAAGCAGTTATGAATTCATTCTAGAGGAGGAGACATAGCTGCCACATCTCAATAGAAGGAGTGTCTAAGAATTTTTAAGCATTTTTTTATTAATGGCACAGTTGCCTCTTTTGTGTGATATCTTCAGCCTATAAACACCCTTAAACTCCTGGAGGTCAGGGCCATATCTGATACTTCCCCTCTCCTTAACTCTAAGCATAAGGCAGGGACTCTGTGCTTATATGAAATAGCACTTTGGTCTGAGCCCCTACCCTTGACTGTGGCTCCTTGGCAGGGCTCTGGTCTTGGTGGCCACTTAGTTCTATGACATTGTTCGTTCCTTCATTTTTTGCCCCAACCTTCTGTCTACCCCATTGTTAAGACCTGTCAGTGCTACTGTAAAAGTTATCTGGAGTCCTTCCTCTTCTCCCCATCCCCACTGATGACAGCCTCATCAGAGCACATCACTCTCCTAAATATCTTCCATTGACTTCTGCTGATTCCACCTTAGAGTGGAATCTCAGCCCCTTCTACCCTCCCACCCCACTCATCCCACCTCCCCCTCACTCTGTGTTCCAGCCTCACCAGCCTCCTTCCTCTTCCTCCAAGACACAAAGCCCTTCCCACCTCCAGGACTTTACACGGGGCCCTCCTGGAATGCCCTTTCCACAGCTGTTTGCACACTTGCTCATTCTCAGTCTTCAGGTGTTGGCTCAAATGACTTCTCAGAAAGGCTTCTCTGAGCACCCTGTCTCCATACACCTGTGGTCCCTTCATGCCAGCCATCATAATCTATAATGATGATTATTATATTTTATCTTTATGTTTATTTTCTGACTACTGCAAGGACCTTGCTCTCTTGTTCTCTGCTCTGTGCTCGGTACCTAGAATCCTCTCTGGCCTACGGCATGTGCTCAATAAGTATCTGTGAAATGAATGAGCCAGATTCAGTGCTGCGTGGCTCCTAAGAGCAGAAGAAATTGAGCCTATAACTTTATTTACTCTTAAAAAGGATATTACTGCAGTCCCCTACACTTGTTGGTGATCTGCTGGTGGACACAGACTGCGCTTTATAAAATAAAAGAGAAAGAATTGAGGAGTATTAGTGCTTTGGTAAGGCCCTAAGAGATCATTTAATTTCTCATTCTGTAAATGAGAAAACCAGAACCCAGAGAGGCTATGGGATTTTTACCCAAGACCATATCCATTTCTTTATAACACAATATTTCTTAGTGTTTAATTTCTTTAATTAAACAAGCAATTGTCCACTGAAAAAATGAAAACCATATAGAACTACATCTCCCAAAGGCTGGAGCTTCCCCATTCCTACTCCCTTCTCCAGGAGGGACTGCTATTTCTACTTTGGAGCAAATCCCTTTAAGCCCTTTATGTGTGTGTTTAAAAATACATATGTGCATATTTTCACATCCATAGCTTCACCAAACACTTGACTGTCTTGAAAATTAGTTTAGGCTTAGAAATGAAAAGTCTTCTTTATGAATACATTTTTAAAAATGCCACCAGCCACAGGGGTCCCAAAGAAGGGGATTCCAGTGTGTGCTACCCAGTGACAAGGAAGAAAGTCCCTGGGGTGTTTGGCTGGTCAAAAGGATTCTGAGGATTGACTACTCAAGAGCCAAAGAAGACAAATGAACTTTGTCCTCTTCAGCCACTCTGGGCCTGCTGATTTGGGTGGTGGGTGAAATTCTAAATTTTCCTGATGAACTAGTGCTGACTGATTTATGATAAGCATAGAATTATAGACCCAGTGCAGGGGGTAAGAGAGGCATAATAAGCATCTGCAATTCATAATCCAGTTAGGTAATAGAGACATAAATGAATAACTCAGTTACAACACATCAAGCCTTTCTGGCATTAGCAATAAAAATAACATGCTTTGAAAATAAGGGGAAGGAAGCAAAAGGAATTGAGAAAGGACTCTCACCAGAAACGATATCAGAACTGGCACTTGAAGCTGTGATGGGATAACAGAGTACAGGAGAGTAATCAATATGAGCCACAGAGGGAAAACCCTGAACAGAAACGCAGAGGCTGCACATCGGGATCTATGTGGGGAGCAGTGAACAGACTGGCATCATGGGGTGGCAGGAGGGGACACAAAGTGAAGTGTGAGAGGAAAGGTAAGGAATACTAAGTGGGAAAACATTGGGAAGGCTAAGGATGCCTGCCTGAGACTCCACTTTCTTCTGTCGTCCACAGCAACCATCGGAGAAGCGCCACGGTGCCGTGCATAAGCACAGACCTTGAACCTCAGCTCCTCCACTTTCCAGTGGTTAGAACTGGGAAAAAATCTTTTCATCTGAGTTGCAGTTTCCTCATCAGTAAAACTGGCAAAATACCAAACCGCACAGAGAGGTTGACAGTGAGGTAAATAACAGGTATAAATGCCTCGTGTGCAGGAAATACTCAACAAGTACTGTAGTTTTTACCATGATGGAGGATTTCCAAGGAGGAGAGTAGTAAGGAGGAGGGACTGGAGGCAGGGAAGGACAGCATCAGAGAGCTCACATTTAAATAATCATCTCTATAGCTGAAGAAAATCCTAAATGTCACTTAATTTTACCCTATCATTTTGCAGATAAAGGAAGTAAGGCTCAAAGAGGGGGCATTACTTGCTCAAACTCAGGTATGGGACTCCCAGGACAAAGTTCTTTCCCTCCCACACTGCTGCCCCAACCCCCCAAGACCTTTTCCATACCTATTAGCCAGCCAACAACCCGGGTCCAAAACAGAACAAAATTGACAATGCATGCTGGTTTCAGTGGCTGGAAATCTAGAATTTAAGCCAAAATAGAAAAGGACACCAGTCTGTTGACTCAAAGAAGGGTGCCTAGCATGACAAGCCATCTTTGCCCCCCCAGCCAGCATTTGCAAACCTTGAAGCCCATGATTCATTCCTATCTGAACCTGAGTCTTCGAGGGGGCCTGGTCGAAAACAGCCTCTGGACCTGCAGCAGCTCGTCCCCATTTGATGCTAATCGCATGTGAATGCTTGAGTTAAGAAGGCATCATTAAAAGTACATTAAGTTTAATTATGCCAGCAGTGTCAGGCAGGGAGACACGCAGCTTAATGCAGAATGCATAATTAGATAAAACCTAATCCATTAGATTCTTATTTGTTAAGAAAATGTGTCTCATCCATAAGTGTCACCACAAGTAGTGGCTGGGAAACACCTCCCAGGTGAGAGCATTTCCACCACCCATGAGGCCTTTGGTGACATATACTGCCATGAGATACCAACACAAGGATGCCACTAATATCTACAAGTGAGCCACAAATGAGGGCAAGCTTCAGGATGCTAAGGGCAAGGGGCCCAGCTTCCTTCTGTCCCTTGTGTAGTAGGACAAGAGTCCTGGGATAGAAGTCAAGAGACTTGGCTCTGTTACCACCTCAGCCACTTCCTAGCTGTGATATTTGGGCAAGTTCTTTAACCTCTATACGCCTTGGTTTCTTCACCTATAAAATTAAGTTAATTATTTTAATTATTATAATTGCCTCACAGGGTTGATGTGAGAATTAAACGAGATAATCCATGTAAAGTGCTTAGAGCAGCAAATGCCCAGAACATATGTACTTGGTAACACAGGTGTTTATTTTGAGAGGTAGAAAGCTATTAGGGGCGTTTATGCAGAGAATAGCTCCATGTGACTTATATTTAAAAGAGTCACTCTTGGCTGCTGGGGCAGGGGATGAGGGGAGAGGGTTCAAGCAGGAAGGCCAGCGGCAGCTTATTACAATAGAGCCTGGAGAAAGATCAGCGGGCTGGTCTAGGGCATTCATGGTAGGATGGTGAGAAGAAGTCAGATTCTATGTCTATTTCCAAGGAGTGGTTGCTGGATCAAAAGTGGAATATAACATAAAGAAAAGAGACAGGGATGACCTCAAGGATGTGGATGGAGCAGAAAGGGCCCTTGCGAAGAGACAAGAACATCTGGATTTTAATTCTTCACCCTGCTTATAACCTGCCATCCTATCCCACCTCCCCTGTGTGTTTTGGACGATAAATCTTTAAAGTGGGATTAACCACACCTGCCATGTCTTTAAGAACCATGTGAAGATCAAATCAAACTCAAAGGCTGCAGAGGCACAGACCACCAAAAGATTATCCTTTATTCATCCCCAAACATAGAACCTCTGTGAACTGCTGTTGCTGCCTGACTGCCCGCCTGTCTTCCCCTCCTCCCTGGGATGCAGTGATGCAGCAAGTCATAAACAATACCGACACAGAAACCGTTACTGTCTCTGGTAGTGGACCATACGTGGCACACGATGAATGATGACGGCCTGGCAACCAGATTCAGGTGGTTCAGAAGAGTTGCTCACTTTCCTGTCACAGGCATCCCTGAAAGTGACCCAGGGAGCAGATCAGGGGCTTTTCAAGGACATTGCCTTTGCCTCTAGCTGCCCCTTGCATAATGGCCATAGCGCAGTGTGCTGTGCTGCTTCATTGTGGTGTGCTCCCCAACTGTAGGGTGAGAAGTCTTGGCACTCATGGGGAAAATGTAATTTCAATTTAAGTAAAGCAAAAATGGTCCCCTGAAATCCCTGTCTCTGTTTTATTTTCTTCATAGCCCAATCACTACCTGACATTACAGTAAGTTGTTTTACTTATTTGTTAACTATTACTCCCACCTATAAAATATAGGCTCTTGGAGAGCAGGGACCTCTCTGCCTCTATGTTTACTGCTCCCTCATATATGCCAGAAAAAGGACATGACACTCAGCAGGGGATCAATATATCTTTGTTGGATTAATTGATAGATACCTTTTTGAAAAGGCCTTAGCTATTTTTGGAGATCACATGCAAGATTTTCTTTCTTTTATAAAAACGTATAGACATTCAAACAATTTTTGGCATATAAGTTCAAGGAGTTTACAGAAACTCTGAAATCCATCCATGAATCAATCCTCTCAATCAAAATTCCACAGGATAATGGAGAGAGCCTAAACCAGCAGCCCAGATTTTAGCATCAAATCCAGCTTCACCAATGACTTGCTTTGTGGCTTTGAACAAGTCATTTCTGCAATCTGGACCTCAGTCTACTAATCTGTAAAATGTCTAGAATGTACAAGGCTATTTATACTGTCCCTTTATAGACCTAATATTGTTAATTCTCAAGTGCTACAGAAGCAAAATTCTCTAATCCAAACTTTTCACTGTGCAGATGGAAAAATTAAGACTCTGAGAAAATAAAGTACTAGCTATTGCCCCAAAATGACTCTGTTTTGATCTGGAATTTTTCCCATCAGCCAAGACTGTGTGTGTCTTCCTGCTCTTCCATGGGTAAGATGTGGCTTCTAGTTCAATGCAATCAATCTCTTCTTATTGATCTGACCCAATTCTGGATCCATGAAAAGTTAGTTACTTATGGCTGATGGGGGAGAAAAGGAAAAGCATAGCAGTCTTCTTACCAACTCAGCTATCCTTACCAGCCCATTTTGTTGTGTAATTCCTTATCAAAGAGGCTTATCCACATGGTATAAATTCAAGGTCATGACCAGGTGAGACAGGTCGGACTTAAATGGAAGAAGTTATTTTCGAATAAGGAAAACCCAAGAGTCAAGGCCTGGCAAAGTGCCTGGTTCATAGTAAATACTCATTTGCTTGAGGAAAGGATGGAAAAAAGAGTGGATCCTAGATTACCTAAAGTTGTTTCTACATCTTTCAGATTCTATGAAGACCAGAGCATGGGGAGGATGCTTTGTACACCTTCCATCATCCTGGTATTTTCTGTGTGCCACCTCCCATAGTTACAGACTAGGACCCTGAACTACAACCACATGCACATACAACAGCTTTGTTACTGTATTAGTTTCCTGTGGCTACTGTAACTAATTACCAAATTTAGAGGCTTAAAACAACAAAAATGTATTCTCTCACAGTTCTAGAGGCCAGAAGTTCGAAATCAGTTTCACCGAGCTGAAATCAATGCTGGCAGGACCACACTTCCTCCCCGGGCTCCAGGGGAGAATCTGTTCCTTGTCTCTTCCAACTTCTGGTGGCAGCCAGCATTCCTTGTCTTGTGTCCCCATCACTCCAATTTCTGCCTCCGTGGCCACTTTGCCTCTTCTTCTTCTGTATGTTGAAATCTCCCTCTGCTGCACTCTTACAAGGACACTTGTGAATGAATTTAGGGACACCCAGGTATCTCAGGGTGATCTTACCTCAAGATTATTAATCATATCTACAACGATTTTTTTTCCAAGTAAGGTAACATCTACAAGTTCTAGGAATTGGGATGTGGACATATCTTTGGGGGGCCACTTTCCATCCTACCACAGTTACATTCAGGGATGTAACCCAGGATGGCTCTCCTAGATGGGGACACCACTGTCCTCACTGTTACCTGGGTATGAAGACAGATTCTTCTTTTTCAATTATTCTCTTTGAATGTAATTTCAGAAAGAATTTCACAGCTTTTTACCACTGTTATTTGGAAAGGGGGGAATAAGAGAAGAGAATGAAGAAGAGGCCACTTTTTCCTTGTTGGTAAAGGAACAAACTATTTTATGATGGCTGGGCTGGATCATTAGAATTAGATCCATAGACAGAAGGTCAGACAGGCTGGGTAAATTATAGCTAAAATGAAGTTGGTGAACAGAGCATAGCAGGAGAGGCATGAGCCACTATGCTCATAGTTCAAGGTAAGAGAGGGGAAAAACCAGAAATAGAAAGGTGGTAAAGGCCTTTGGAGCCAATTTTTTAGAGAATGTCAGCAGCTTTGTATGATGTGACCCGGTCTGCATAGTCAACCTCTCTTTACATAAAGGAACCCAAATCAAAGATCAGGTTCCTTCTCTAGTGGGACAAATGGCCAATGCGGGGCATCTACACTTCCTTGCCCAGCCCTAGCTCAACGCCCTGGCTGCAGTGCCCCATCGGGAACCCACCAAGCTGTGCAGCATTTGCCTCAGAGGACACGGGATGGAGAGAGAGAGATTGAAGCACAAGAGAAGATGCCTTTAAGTCTGCTTTGACAACACTGCTATGTCCCTGGAAGTGAGAACTATATAAAGGAAATTGCAGATGAAACAAGAAAATCTTCAAAACCGAAAGGTGCCCCAGATTTGTGGCCTTGCAATAAATGCACTGCATTTGCTGAGCAAATTCCCATAATTGGCTAAGAAATCACACAGCTGGGGCTTTCACTCAGCCCAGGGAGATGGAAATGACTTGTAGTCCTTACAAACAGAGATTTTTTCATGTCTCTCCCCAGGATAGCCTGAATATTTGCTGCCACACAGAGCATATTACTGCCCCAATTTGTTCTTTTTGCATTCCTCAGGAGACAGGACACCACTGAAAAATATTCCTGTCTTATAAAGGCCACATGAGTCTTCCTGCTGGCCTCCTCCAAAGACTTCTTACCACTTTCTCTCTCTTAGCTGTCCTCTTCCAAATCACACTGCCAACAGCCAAGAAGGCCCACACCATTTTGCCCCCGGATTATTAAAATAAACTTCTCATTGATCTCCCTTCTCCACTCCCACTCCAGCCCATTGTGCACATCCTGAAGTTATATGTCGGTTTCATCATGCCACCGCCCCCTGTGAAGTACCCCAACTGCCAACCACCACAGTTCTGGGAGTAGTGTCCAACAGCTCTCATGCCTGGCACTAAGTATCATAACATGAGAAACACTTATGCAAACAATATTGCAAACAATATACTGCTTTTATATATTAGACCAAATTCAATGGTATACTTATAATAAGGTCAATGTCATTGACTCATCTTGATAGACTTTCTCAAGCTAGAGAAAAATAGGTGAATTTTTTTAGCCAGCAAAGTGGGAATTTCATATGACTCATGGCCTCCTGCTTGTACATTTCGAGGCAATTACAAATTACCTCTAAATGTTATAAATTTGATTTTACAGTGATTTTTCATTTTTTTAGAGTTTTACTCACATAGTAAAGCCAAATGTTTTAGACTTTTACTCACCTAGTATATAGTTGAACCACATATATTAAGTTTCTGTTTGTTATCTCACCTTATAATAACAGTTTGAAGAACTTTCAGCTAATTTAAGTAATAAGTGTTGGATAGTAAGTATAGGAAGGAAGGGAGTCCAAGCCAATTTAGATAAATGTTAATTTGCCAAAAGCCAGCACACTGAATGATCAGGAGGCCATGTTATTCACATGAAGCTGTCAGTGATAGAGAAAATTCACTACAGCTTTGAATGCAAGCCTCCAGCCACAAGTCACAAGATCATAATGCAGGTGTAAACATGATTGAGCTGCTTCTCATGTCAGCAGCTCTACACAGCAGGCTCAACACAGGATTTATGATGTTTCAAGGAGATGTAACAAATCTCCTGAACATGCTGAGAAGGTCAGCTAATTTTTAATAAGGAAAACTTCAGAGATAAGTGAAAGAAGAGCAAGCAGTTTATTTTCTTCTTCATTTTAAATGGATAAGAATACTATAAGAACTATCCTTGATATCAACAAAGCTCTTATTACACCAAATGCAAGGCAATGATGGAAGTAAAATTTGCAAGAACATACACATATTAACGGTGTCAAAACTGGTAAATTCCATAGGTTTTATTATTTAACAATGTAATATAACAGGATTTATATATTGCCTACTTTTTCATAGAACATTCTTGCTTTTATGGAAGAATAGAAAAAAAAACATTTTTTAAGATAAAATTTAATTCTGAAAGGAATAAATTAGTCAACTTTCCCTATAAATAGCAATGTTTTGAGAACTTTAAGTGGTTCTTTTTCTTGCTTGCATGCTTGTTAAATTCTTTTGTGAATACCAAAACAAAAAAAGGTTATGGCTTTAATTGCTTTATTTCCCTGAAAATGTGAGTTTTGTGTCTACTAGGAAGAAGTTGAGTTGAGAGGTGGTATCAAAGTCTACACATGCTTATGACAGTGTGTTGTGCATATAAATATCAAAAGTCATATGTCTCATCAAATAAACAAAATAGTAGAGAACTATGGGTTGGTTTTACACTATCAAGTCTCAATCACTGTTTTCAGTCTTAGTGTCCGTATTCACCAATTAGTACCATTTGCATCATCTAAATTGCTCACCATCCACAGAATGGGCCTTGCTCCACACCTCTCTGGCTTTGTGCCTGGCTCTCCTCTACCTGAAAGGCCTTCCTGCTCCCCTCCACACCTAGCTCAGGTCCTGCCTCTTCCATGAAGCCTCCCCTAGGACCAACAGTTCTCCTATCTCAGTGCACATAAAAGGATGGGGGGAGAGGAAGCATATTTAAAATGCTGAGCCACTCCCTCAAGATTCTGATTCAATGGGACTGAGTTCAAGAACCTTCATCTTAACACCTCAGTGAGTCTGAAGGAAGTAAGGTGGTTCACCAGACATCTAAGAGATACTGTAGTGATTTGACTGGTGATCTTGCCCTCTGATCAGCACTTATAAACATCCACTCAACTAAACCTCATTCTGCCCAGTACTATCTTGTGGCCCCAACTGGATTGTCTCCCTCCTTAGAATCTGCCAGCACATGGAAAGTGCACGATAAACATAAGATGATGTTGGTGGATATTCAACATGAATAATGCACCATATCTAATGGAGAACTTCAGGTTTGGAATCTGCTCCTTCCTACACATGGCTATGCCTGGGCATAGCTCATTCCCACTGCAGATCATCATGGCAACTCTGCGGCTAATGTAGAAAGCAGACAGACCACTCAGCTAGAGAAAGCTGAGGATAGATTTAATGATAATGGCACTTTGGTGGCTGAATGATAATGTCCAGTTGATTTCCCTAAAGGTAGTACACACAAAAAAGGTATTACATTTTCCAGAAAGGGTGACTTATTAATAGATTAAATATACTAAACACATCCCCGACTAGAATGCTAATTAGGCTGGAATGGAATGTAGAGCCACATTCTATCTCTGGAGGATCAGAGAGTATCAGAGCTGGGAGAAAATGTAGTAATCTATATGCACACAGCAGCCCTCTTGCTGCTGGGGAAAATGTGTATGTCTCTTGCTATCCTGGGATAGCTTGTCCTGGACCTCCTACTATCTTTGACTTCTGGAACCTTGCCCATCAACAATGCTTTTTAAAAATTGAGTGGATTTTCTTGTAATAATAAAAATAAACACAGTCTCTTTTCTGCTAGACATGAGCCAGCAGTCTTTATCCAGCTCCTGTAAGGGTGGAGAGGGACAACCTAACCACAAAGGCACTCTGGAGAAGTTGAGCTGAAAGATGATTCTAAGAGACAGCGAGCACGACCTGGATCAAGTTGAGCTGTACTTTCTAGTTTAAATGAGCCAATAAATTCCCCCTTTTAAAAAGTACAAATCCACAGCTGAAACAGAAGGAAAAAACAAAGGCACAAAGATGAAATATCCAAAACCCTATCATCCAAAGATAAAGTTAGAATATATCTTTTCAGTATTTGTTCTATATACATACATATTTATAGGTTTTACAAAACTAATATTCCATAAAGAGCCTTGTGAAACATGACCCTTTCAAATTTTGGCAATATGCCATGAATATTTTCTCACCAATATATATCCTTTTTCAAATCAATTATTAATAACTACATAATATTCTAGTAATGGATTATCATAATTTATTTAACTAATCCTATGTTGTTGACCTTAACCTCATTTCAAATTTTTATTATTCTATAATTCTTTTTGTTTGTTTGCTTCATTGGCAACACCTCTGAATATTTCCTTAGGACAAATTGCTAAAGGTGATATTACTGGGTTAAGAGAGGTGCCTTTTTAAAAGGCTTTTGTCATACCTTACCTCTCTTAATTTCCTGTCAATATCCCACAGGTACAGTCAGTTCTTTTAAAATGCTTGTTTTGAAAAGCCAATGTGTTGCAATATGATTGATATATTGGGAAGAAATTTAACATAATGCAAATCTCACATTTGCTTATACGTAATTTCCTCTGCAAGAAACACTAGGTTAATGCAGAAAACTGCATCTCACTCAATTCCCTGCAGGAATACACAAAACGCACACCGGAACTTGCCTCAAATATCTACCAGCTACCTCAGTCGATCAGGTGCATTATAAACCACATCCATCCACATCTGGTATTGCGACTGTCTCTGATTTCTGATAACCCTCCTTCCACTTAACGATAACTCACAAGCTGCAATCTTTCCTATGCCTGCTACCATAAGCAAAACTTCAGGTCTGTTGCAAGGTAAAATGTCATGTTTACTGAAGCTTTGATGGATTTCTTAGTCATGTAACATATGTAATAATTATGCTACCATTTTTGTGAGGTTATGATCTTCTTTTTTAACATGTCACTGTTGAATTTTCAAGTGTTATACCCATAACCTCACTTTTCCCTTAAGCTCTGTGATTTTTATTGTGTGATTTTGTATGACACTGATTTTTAGGAACAGGTATGTCACATTACAACAGAACTGATTGTACCTGAAATTTAGCATATCTGAAACAACCTTGATTTGTAATCATCTCACAACCTCTTCTTTTTCCCATATCATCTCAGCAAATGCTATCAACATCTACTCTGTTACCAAGTGAGAAACCCAGGAATCACCCTCTTTCACCATGATCCACAGTTGAAACAACCAATTTTCTTCCCTGCATGCTTATTATATGACAGAGTGCTGAGTGTTATTCTCCTTGATTTGTCTTGATTCTATTTCCAAATGATCCCTTAGGTTCATTTCGTGTTTTCCATTCCCACTTCCTTCATTCTGGCAGGCTCTCATTAGCTACTGTGTGGACTATTGGGATATCCATCAACAGATACCAAATTCTTTCCGCTCTACTGCTTCTGTTATTCGGAGTGGAATGCCCTTTGTCTTTGTTGCATATGATCAATTATTGCTGAGTCTGGAAGCAGCAATTCAAATGTTAGCAACCCTTTGCCAATTCTTCCTTGACTTCCCTAGGCAGCCAGTTGTTGTTTATCTTTGCCCTCACAGCACCATTTTCTTTCAAATAATTTAAATACATTTTAAATGCATGGCCAGTTTTTTATTTAAATGGATAGTTCTTTAATTAGTTCATAATCATGGGCAACATGATTAAGCCCACATGAACCCCCAGCTCCCAATAATTTCTGGGATTTTGACAAAACTCTGTGACCGCATTGGCTGCTGCTTCTCTTGCGTCTCCAGCCACCCAGCATAACCATCATCCTGAATTTTATGTTCATCCTTACTTGGCTTCCTTTTTTTTATTGTTTTATTGCATCCGTAAAGATTCCTAAAATTATTTATTTTTATTTTGACTATTTTTAACATCTCAAGAAGAGTATCAAGCTGTATGTGATTGTTTAGAACATTTTTTTATTTCATGTAGTATTTCAGGGTTTATCCACATTGTTTATGTCACTATAACTCATTTTTTTGTCTGCTATGTATATCCCTGATATCTAGCTTATTAATTAGGTAGTTCAGATCAACTATACTTTTCCTAATATTTTTGTCTCCTTATCAATAATCAACAGAGTGAGATTTAAATCTCCCATGAAGGATTGCATATTTATCAATTTCTCCTTGAAGTTTGACCAATTTTTACATCAAATTCTTGGAAACAATTGTGTTACATTTAAATTATCATTTTTTGGTGAATTAACTCTTTTATCATTATGTAGTGACCTTCATCCCTAATGAATCTTTCTGGTTTTTATTTTTTATTTTTATATTATTTATACTATAGCATGTTATTATATAATAAAATCTGTTATTATTTAAAGCCTGATATTAATATAACTATACTATTATAGCATCATTTGGTTAGGCATTGTTTGATATGGCTTTTTTAAAATTTATTCTTTTACTTTCAACCTGTGTGTGCTATTATGCTTTAGGTGTAGTTCCTGGGACACCATATAGCTAGATTTTTAAAATCCAATCTGTCCATATGTATCTTTAAACTGCAAGTTTAGTCCATTTACAGTAATTGTGATATTTCTTTGCTCTTCTTTTTCTATAGTTCTTTTTAATTCTATTTTGTTTTTTATTTTGAATTATAGTATACAATAATAAATTTAACATATTCTCACACTATTTGATCTTGCCTCCACACATCTATCATAATTGACATTACCTAGAATTTAATTCTAAGCTACTAAGGACATATCCTTATTTTCTCATTCTTTCTTTATCTCTTTTGAAAAGTATTTTAAAACACTTGATTATCTTCTTGTATCAGGATTCTGTGGGAATGTCTGTCATATTTACCTTTTGTATGTGATTTCTTTTTCTCTGGAAGCTGTTATAATCTTTCAGTCTTGATATTCTTAAGCATCACTATAATGTTGCTAAGTGTAGGACTTTTCTTATTTCTTCTTTGGCATTCCATGATCCTTTTCAATATAAGATCTTTCATCTTTTTATAATTGGAATTTTTATGAAGATGGCTGTAGATTAACATACAATTGTAAGAAATAAAACAAAAAGATCCTTGTATACTTTGTTCAGTTCCCCCAATGATGATATTGTACATACAGGTGATTTCTGCTTGGTTACTTTTGTTATTGCTTGTTCTTGCTTCATAATTTTAACATCTGCCCTGATCTCTTTTTAGGTTAATTTGAAGGGTTCTTATCTACCATGTTTTGAAGGGTTTTTTTCCTTAATATTTCTGCTATTGATAGAATCACCGATTCAGTCAGTTGTTTTTCTTTTGAAATATGCATGGTTTCAAGTATCTTGTTATTTGGCCTGACCCTGGGCTGATCAGCTACTTTGCCAGGCTTTACACACAGTAGAAACCTCTAGCTCTATCTGTGTCAGCCCAAAAAAGTTCAGGGAAGTGAGGGGAGGCATAAAGGTCCTGGTACCAGATTGCCACTGTCAATCCTCCTTACTATACAAAACAACTCTTTATGTCTGGACTTTAACTTTTGCCCACCTCAGGGAATAACAGTATTAGGTGGGAACATTCCTTATGTTGTAACTCACCAGTGCTAGGATTAGTGTAGGAGGTCAGAGAGCAACTGCCCTGAGAGTGAGTTCCCACCAATACCAATTTTTCTCAGCTTCTCATAAGCACAAGACTTCTGCTGTGCCCTGACTTACTTCTAAGGAAACTTGGATGAGAGTTGTGAGCCACTGCAAACGTGGTGGCAATAGTATTAGCTTCAAACTAATGTGGCGGGGGAAGGAGCAGAGTTTCAGCTTTTGGGGAAGTAGAAATCCAGTGGACAAATTGTCACACAGTGAGTTTGAAGCATTATGGAAATGTAGAGAGTGGGCAAGTTTTGCATGGCTATTCTATGAGCTGTAGATTTAGAAGGATGAATAACATGACATTATACTTATTATAAAATATGAGGCATTACCCTATAGGCTAATGAACCTAACTTCCCAGAAAAGGCAACCCTCAATTCCATGGAAATGCCAAAAGGAAGGCAAGGAGAGAAAGAACTTAGACTTCTGAAGGTTTCTATAAGACCCCATTAGAAACAGAGAAGGTGTGGTGAGAAACTTGGGAAAATATTATTACCTATTTTCCTTTCTTTGTCCTCATCAACTTCATATCTATAGGTGATGGCATTGGGGTTCAGCAGAGAGATCAGGGACACAAGTACCAAATGCAATGAAGGGACTAAAGACTATTTTCTAAATTGAGGGCATAAATATGTCTAGCTATTTTTTCTCCTATTCATTTCTGATTAGCACTATGGAGAATGGGCTTTTGTTCTACCAACAGTTCCATCTCCCAGAGGTGGAATTCCACCTCTGTATACCTCTTCAAATCAAATCCTAACATCCTCCAAAGATATCCAATAATAGCAATTAATAATAATTTTGAATTTAATAAGAATTATAGAAAGTCTGTATTTAAGAAGGCACTGTGTTAAATATTTATATGGATAAATAATTCATGCTAGCCCTACTAGATGGGTACTATTATTATCCCCATTTTCAAAATGAAGAACAAGACTTAAAAAGGTAAGCAACTTGCTGAAGTTTACATATTTAATAAGCAATAGAGCGGAGATTCTAATTTTGGCAGGCCAACTATAGAGTCTCACTTAACTATAGTTAAGTTCTTCTTACCTTTCCCAAACACCCAACCAAAGTCTCTGTGCCACATATTTTAGTACATGTTTGTGTTTAAAATAGCACTTGATCTATTCATTTCTATTATACTATTATAGTTACAGACCTATGATCTGTGCTTCTCTAGTGAGATTATTAGATTCATAGAAGACAGAGGCTAAACCACCAACATTTTTATTTGTTTCCCCTGGAGTGCTAGACAAATAATACCTGTTGAATGCATAGTTATTGAAATTGAGTCAAATAAAATAAAAAGTAGGAAAATTATAGTGTGCAGAGAAGAAGAAAAATTACCTTTGGGTCAATATCGTTGCAGCATAGGTTGAAAAACTGTCTATGAAACATTCATGTCTATAAAATACAATAATGTGGCTTTACATTAAGTCTTCTCTCCCATGATGTCCTTTGCAATGCAATCCAATATTTCTAGATAATTCAAAGAATACTTGGTACTCACATTTTATAAATTAGAATGCCAGGATTCAGAGAAGTGATTGGCCAAATTCACATAGCTAATAATTAATTTCTACTATGAATGTGGTGAATAGTAAAGATTTGGAGCTCAAAAGAGTTGGATTCAGACCCACATATGGCTATTTATGTTCTCAGTGCCCTTGAAAAAGAGACTTAAACTCTGAGTTCCATTTTCACATCTGTAAAATACGGATAACATCTCCTATTAATAGGATTTTTATAAAGAAAGATATTATTTAGAAAGCAGCTAACACTGCCTGGCACCTAATGGGCCCTCAAAACAGAGTAACTATGATGATAAGGATAAAGTAACCATAGTGGATAAGAACATAGCCTTGGGAGTCCGCGAGACCTAGGTTTAAATATCAGCTCTGTCATTTACAAGCTATTTGACCTTGGGCAATTTACATAACTTCTCTAAGCTTCCATTTCTTCACTTAAAACAGATAAAGACTTCCAAGCCCTACCATGATAAAGAAGTTTCAACTGGACTAACCCTCCTGCCAAATACAACTATAAAAGCTTCATGAAATATGTAAAAAGTGTTTCAAGCCAATGCATGTCAATCAGTGCAGGCAGAATATGAGGAGCTATAATTTTGGAGAGATTCTAGAAAGGGCTGTCTTAGTCTACTCAAGCTGCTATAGCTAAATACCACAAGCTAAGTTATTTATAAACAATAGAAATTAATTTCTCACAGTTCTGGAGGCTGAGAAGTCCAATATCAAAGAACCAGCAAGACTGATGTTTGATGAGGGCAGGTCTCTGCTTGCAAAACCAGTGCCTTGTTGCTGCATCCTCCAAAGGGAAGGATCCATGTCCTCACATGGCAGAAAGGACAGAAGGGCAAAAAAGGCCTAAACTAGCTCCTTCCAGCCCTTTTATAAGCCACTAATTTATTCATGAGGGTGAAGCCCTCAGACATCATCACCTCCTGAAGGTCCTACCTCTTAATACCCCCACAATGGGGATTAAGTTTCAAAATGAATTTTGGAAAGGATGCATTCAAACCATAGCAGGAGCTACTCATTTTGGCTTTTTTCCCTGAGAGTATTTTCCAATTTGTAGTGCAGATGAATAGAGCCCAAAAAGAGAATGGCAACATCACTGGGCTGATTAGACAAAAGTCAGCATTCAAGATTGACAAAGCAGCTGGGACTTAAGGGAGAAATCCCAGAGAAAATAGAGCCTGGGCACAGGGCCCATATTCCTCTGAAATTATTGATCACATCCTAAACTTGAAGTTGAGAAAGAATTCAAGACATAGTAGAAAAAAAGCAACTGGAAGTCTAAAGATCTGAGCAAACATTTCACCCATCACACAGTGCTAAAAAGATGGAGTTTGACATTCAAGCCTCATCAAGATGGATAAGTCTTTGTAAAAATCCTGAGGTATCATAAGGGATATTAGAAATAAGAGCCACACCCCAGGAGTAAGGGCAAAACTCAAACAGGTCAATCATAAGAAAGCCTATGACAAGGTCAAGATGATTCACCTGTACTCTATTGGCTTACTAGGAGAAAATTCAACCACTTTGGAAAAAGATAACTTCATATAGAACACTTCTACAACTTTTTATATATTGCATTCATTATCCAAAAAAAATTACAAGGCATGATAAAAATAGAACTGAATCTTTACTTGAAAATTAAATACTTTTAAATTTAAAAAAAATTAAAAACAGGACCAAAGAACTAAAATTCAAGAGAAAAGGGTCAAAAGAAACACACTCACAAATGATGAGGTAGTAAAGGAATCAAATAGGAACTTTAAAGTGACCATAATTAGTATGTTTAAAATAATAAATAAAAATATAGATATTTAGCAAAGATCTGAACTCTATTAAATAATATCAAATGAACATTTTAGAACTGAAAAAGAGTATAATTAATATTAAAAATTTGAAATATGGATTTAACATAATGTTATAAAAAGGAGAGCAAAAGATAAGTGGATTGTTTTGTGAATATAAAACATAACATAGTTTAAAATATATAACAACAATTGCACAAAAAGTGAGAAGGATAAATAGAGTTAAACTGTTGTAAGCTCCTTGCATCACTTGGGAAGTGGTAAAAGTACTAATTTAATGGAATCTGTAACAAATCCAGAAAGTGTAAGGTAATTTCAGGGAAACCACTAAAAATATTTAATTTAAAAATTAATAGAAAAAAATTCAATAATAAAATTAATTGATTAATCCAAAAATAAAGGAACAAAGAAAAAATAAATCAAATAATAAACAAATAGCAAGATAATATAATTAAACCCAACTATCTCAATAATTAAAGGTAAATTGACCAAATACCTCAGATTGAATAAAGAAGCAAAAGCTAATTATACAATGATTACAAGATGCACTCTTTGTTTATAAGGGCATAAAATGTTTATTGTAAATTGTGCATAAAATATACCTTAAAAGAGATAAAGCAAAAGCTGACAAAACTAAAAGAAATTCACAACCATGCTTGGAAATGTTATCACAATTTTCTTCATAACTGATAAATTATCTGACTAAAAATCAATAAGGATAAAGAAGGCAACAATATGATTATCATAAGTAACCTATGTAGAACACTATTTGCACTAGTCTAATAGCTGGAAAAAATAGACATTATTTCATTAACCACAATAGACCAAATAAACTTTGAAAATAATGACTGTAAGACCCAGGATTGTCTGGGCAACTACATCCACTTACATAGTCTTAACAGCTCTTTTGCTCAGATGCTCCCAGACCATGGTGACTCCACCTTTCTCTCCCTCTCTCCTTGCCCCTCCACATCTCTCTCTCTCTCTCTGTCTCTCTCTCTCTCTCCCTCTCTCATCTGGTTTATGGCTCTTAGCTAGCTTCTCTGCCTCTCTTTCCCTTCAGTTCAGTCTATTTTCCACATCGCTGATGCATGCTCCATGGTGAAGAACAGAATATTTGCTTGATCTGAAAGCTCTTCCCCCACAGATTGCCTGTTAGTTGCAATGGTTTATTATTAATTATATTGATATAGAGTTTCTTTCAAACATTAATTACATAACTTAATGAAATTGACTAGGTGGAACACAGATATGACAAAAATTGTAATTGTGGTACAGCAAATGACTAAAGTTTAGAAAACACAACCGAAAATGGAAAATTCAGGCTCAAATTGTCCCAAGTCTCCTTTCTGCATTCATCTTCCACTACTCCG
Source organism: Microcebus murinus (assembly GCF_040939455.1). Taxonomy (NCBI): domain Eukaryota; kingdom Metazoa; phylum Chordata; class Mammalia; order Primates; family Cheirogaleidae; genus Microcebus; species Microcebus murinus. The sequence goes on from NC_134124.1 coordinate 19,281,404, forward strand.
CATATCACCACTGAAGCCACATATCCTGCAGTTTCCTGAGCAAGCCCTGCACCCTCAAGCCTCTGGGCCTGTTCTCCTGCTCTTTCCCCTTACTGAGTCTCCCTGGCCTCCTCCCCTCCTGATCCCAGCTTGCTCTGTCCTATGAAATGATTGTGTCAATGTAGACAGGATATAAAGGTCTGGCCCTTTAAGAAAGCCAGGGGAAAAATAGAACATTTATTCCTTTGAAAAAAAGAGCTCTGAGTCAGTGAGAAAACAATAGCTAGCAGATAAATTCAACTTCTAGGAATGTATTTTTGGGTGATAATCAAAGGAGTACACAGATGATTTGGGGCATTGACATTCCTTACTGTGTAATACATAACAGCAAAATACTAAAATTATTAAGCCCCAACAACAAAAGACTGGTTAAATAATTGTCCATTATATAGGAGTACCATCATATTTTTTTTACCAATAAAAACCATACATTTAAAGAATTTTTTATGATATGGGGAAAATAGTCAAGAATATTGTAGACATCAGGATTTTTCCCCACCATTTAGTTCATCCTTCCTGTTTTGCATGGCCAGAAAATATTTGAGGAGATTGAACTCATCTCCAAAAAGGGCTCTAATTTGTCTAAGCCAGTAGTTCTCAAAGTGTGGTCTCTGGGCCAGAGACATTAGCATCATCTGGAAGTGTGTTACAAATGCAAATTCCTGGGCACCATCTTGATCTATTAAATTGGAAACACCTGTGGTGGAGCCCAGAAATCTGTATTTTAATAAGCCCTCAAGGGAATTCTAATGTATACTAAAATTTAAGAACCACTGGTTTAGGTCATCTTGGTAAACTCATCACCCTTTACAGCTTGGTTCAGGAATGGGCACATTACTCAATTAGGGCCAATGAGATGTGAAGGAAAGGGGTCCGGGAGCTTCTAGAAATGGTTTTTATGAACCTAAGTGAGTCTGTAGGAAGAGACAGCCCTTCTCCTGGTCTCTTTTGCATACAGATGTGATACCCGGAATTGATGAAGCCATGTTGCTTTATTAATTAAAGCAAAAGATGGTAAAGCAAAAGATGATGGAGCTGAGAGACAAAACATGGAGGCAGAGTCACGGGATTAAGGTAATCCTAAATTCTATGCTACCTCTGAATTGTCAATAATGTGAGCTAATCTATTGCTTCATTTTACATACCAGTTTGAGTTGGTTATTTTATTACTTGTAGCTAAAAATTCTCATATAATACCTCTCAAATATTCAGGTTCATAGGGAAAAAAATACTAGAAGAAAATATATTTAACATATAAACCCTGTTTTCTTTTGGTGGAAGAGTTATAGAAAAGGTTTATTTCCCTGTATTTTTTAAATTTTTATAATGAGAATTACTTTTATAATCAGAAAAATATATTTAAAAATAATAGTTGGAGGATGCTATTTAAAGACATCCCTTTAAAAAGAGAGTCAAGAACCACTAAAACAACAGAAGGGATCATAAAGGCAAGTGGTATAGGACCCTGGGCAGATGGAAAACCAAAGGAACCAAGAATACAGAGTGCTCAGAATTAGTAGCTTTGAGGTGTTAAAGAGATAATTAACACTTATATTCTAAATAGCAGCTGAATATAAATGAGAACAGATGGGGCTCAATAGCTATGAAAAGACCTAGGGCAGTACAAAGATGAAAGTAAAGATAAACAAGCAAATATTTAGAGGAAAGACATTTATAATTAGTAACACTATGCTCAATTTGTACTAGGGGTTTCATTTCCTTTAACCCTTGCTCCAACTCAGTTATTCCAGGATTTATGACAAGAGGCTATCTATAGTACTGGCATATATAGCTTATTAATACCTAACAAGTATAGTATGCTCACTATATAACAAACACTGAATATATCTCATGTAATCCTCTTTGAGGTAGGTACTATTATCATCCCTATTATTCAGATTAGGTTGCTGAAGCTTAGAGTGGCTATTACTTTATTCAAATTTAGGTGAAAAATAACAAAGCTGAAATGTGAACTGTTCTGACTCCAGGATCTGTCTGCCTCCCTCTACGCTACCATGGCAACCAACAAATGTTTGTGGGATAATAAATTCCATCGTACACATTACCTGGTTTTATGTGCTGCTGTCAAAATAAACACTTTAAAACTTTCTTGCTCTTTGTTATCCATAAAGTCTAAGCACACTTGGTCAGAGACAAATGCAATTATTGAATGGGCATCACTGATGAAAGCCAATTCAGAGCCTCTTGGAGGACAAAAGAGAGAAAGAGGAGACCTGGGGCTCAGAGATCTGGTAGTTGGTAAGTTGGCAGATGGTAAGTTAGATAAATACATTTTCAGGGTTCAGAGTTAGTGAGCTCCAATGAAGGATCACCTATCACTTAACAGACATGATGAGAATTACCTAGAAAGGACTGAAAGGATTGAAAGAATCTCAGCCTACAATTCAAGCTCTGTTTATTGATGGGTATGACTTAAGGAGTAAATTGAGCCAGATGAAATGAAGCTAGGAAAAAAAAAAAAAAAAAGAGTGTATGCCTGAACAGGAAAACAGCTTCCGAAATAGAGAGGATGAATGGGGTAGACAGACACATTATAAATCTATTCTCTGCTTGGGCACAGTTGTCCCCACCAGCAACTCCTTTCTAAGGGCACACATTTTGAATGTGCACAGGATGAAACACAGACCATCAAAAGAAAAACAGAGTGAAGCATTATGGTGACCACACCAAGTTCAGAAGGAACTAATAATGCATTCTGGACCCCACCTCCTTATTTCTAATGACATTTGGCTGTCTTCTTCAAACCCACCCCCAACCTAGGGTCTAGCACCAGGAAAGAGCCTAGCCAGAGAAGTTTTATATTCCCATTGTCACTATTCTCAAAACAATATGGATGAATCACAGCATTACCAGTTCCCTTGGCTTCAGCAAAGTTGGTGCTTGGCACCACATCCACTATAATTGTCACTGAAAGCTACTTGTAGACAGAGCCTACTCTTGGCTGAGACATGCAGAGGAGAAACAAGGCGGAGAACAACTTTATTTGCAAGGAAATAAAAAGGTAGTATCAGGACCCTGGAAGCCAGCTAGCTTTTAAACAATTAAGTTCACTTGGGAAAACAAAAGTTATAGCTTACTATGCTTTCCAGCATGATAGTTCTAGCTGTATTTTCTGACTCTCCATTTGGCATTGGATTTGATTCTACTAAGCAGTAATATTTGAAGACATTTTATATCATTTAGGAGGTTTTGTGATCAAGATGCCTCTAGAATTATGGGGGAACAAATGGACAATCTCATCTACCCTACTGGATTGTAAACTCAAAAGTACAGAAACCGAGTGTGTTTGAATATAAATGTATACTTACCACTAGGCCTGACACAGAGTAGGTAACAAATTAATGAATACTAACTTTCTAGAAATGCCTTAGAATTTCAGAATGGGAAGTCACCTGAAAACATCTACCTCAGCCTCCACAAAATTTAGGACCCCCTGAACCACATTTTTAGCAGGAGTAAATCTCATGTGCTATAGTTTCGATGTCTGACTCCTCCAAATCTCATGATGAAATTAGATCTCCAATGTTGTAGGTGGGGTCTAATGGAAGGTGTTTGGATCATGGGAGTATATTCTTTGTAGTTGGATTAATCCCCTCCTGGGTGGGGTGGAGGCGGTGCAGGGTGGCAGTGGTTCAGGGTAGCACTGGAGGAGTGAGTTCTTGCTCTATGAGTTCCCAAGAGAGCTGGATGTTAAAAAGAGTCTGGTACCTCCCTCCACCTTGCTTCCTCTCTCACCATGTGATCTCTGCACATGCTGGCTCCCCTTGCTTTTCACCAGGGGTGGAAGTAGCCTGAGACTTTCACCAGATGCAATTTTAGTTTTGTCTATTCCCTATTGACTCATCTTTCCATTAAAAAGGTGGTGCTAGATCTCTAAGATCTTTTCTGGAACACTCTATGTGTTCATCCATACAGTAGCCATATCTTTAAGCACCTTCAGATGAAAAATGAAATCTTTTCCAGAAATAAGGTGCTCCCTACTTTCATCAGTTGCCAAGTGTAGCTCACACCTCCTCTTCTTTCCCACACATGGATATCCCCCTGAAGTCATTTTTCAGAGCTTTGGGGATAGAGGGAGGACATACTGCTCTTCACCCACAATATCCAGTTTCACCACTATGTCCTAGTATTTCTCCCTCCAAATAACTAAAGTCCATCCTCTTGGCTATAACCTAAGTATTGTGCTAGTTCCTCAATGGTCCCCATTATTCACTTTCCACTCTGCAATGCATTCTCCACATAGCCAGACTGCGCTTTTTAAAACTTAAATCACACCACCAAACCCCATGAAAATCCTCCTGTGACATCCTATTTCACCTAGAATAAAATATAAACTCCTTTCCTTGGCTTACAAGACCTCTCCAAGATGGCCCTTCCTCCATCTTCATTACCATCTCACAACTTTCCCCAGTTGTTCCCTGTGCTCCAACTTCAATGGGCTTTTTCTATCCACTCCCCACCTAGTTCTTCACACACTAATTTGTTTGCATTTCCTACTTTCTCTACTGAAAATGTTCTTCCCCCAAGTCCTTAGCATAGCATACACCCTTCTCTTTTAGTTTAGGTTTCTAAACAATCACTTCCCTCAGAAGCCTTCCCTGACCACTCCATCTAAGGGACAAATCAACCACACCCCATCTCTCTTTCTTCCTGTATACCTGATACTCACATACACACAACCCACATACACAGGCACCCACACAGAGTTCTCATGATCACTTCTCCATGTTTGTTTCTACCAAAGCACTTGTCGGCCTGTAATTATCTTGTTGGTTTATTCATTTATCATCTGTCTGCTCCACTAGAAAAAGTTCCATGAGAGCAAGAACCTTGTCTGTCACTCTATTCCCAGTGCTTTGAAGAATGTCTGGCAAACAGCAGATACTTAATAAATGTTTGTTGAATGAGTAGTGAATAGGTGAAGGAATGAAGGGATTCACCACTGCCATTCTCATTTCCATGCCTTAATACCTGATGGGGTATTAAGAAGGGAAGGGTAGAAATAGAGAAGGACATTGAAGGGAAGGGTAGAAATAGAGAAGGACATTGAAGAGTAATGACCATGAGGGTAAGAGTTTAGGAAAATACGTCAAATATGTCAGCTTTGATCAGCCCTCAAAGTTGTACTCAACAGAAAAAAAGGCAGTTCTAAACTTCCAGTAACCAGGAGTATCCAACCAAGAAATGGGCTTCCTTGTAAGTGAGTCAGTCCCACTGTGTGTGCAGAAGGAGCTCCGTGGCCACATCCAGGGCCATTGCAGAGTGGATTTACGCATCCCAAGACTGGACTAGGTGTCTTTAAATGATGACCTCATGGCTGGAGTGGTCCCAGGCTAGCAAACATGGGAGCCCTAAGCACCTGCGGAGACAAGGCATATGTTCAATTAGTTCTCTGCTCCAAAAGAACTGTCTCCTAGTGCCCTCAGCAATGAGATCCTGCTAATTGAAAACACTTCTCTCTATCTGCTTGAGAGGATTGGACTAAACTAGGCTACTGAAATGTAGTACATGCCTAACTGGGGCAGGGGAGCCACAGCGCAGCAGAAGCCCAGACAGTCTGGGGAGGGGGTAACAAGGAATGTGTTTCATTTCAGGCACTATTTCAGAAATGCTGAAACTCACAGACTTTGGAGAATGCATTTACCGGAAAATGAGACTGCCCGGGTTAGGGGTAACATTTTTCCCCTTTATCTTAGAATGATTCATTTGAATACAACAATAATTATAAAAATAGTGCCTCTCCAGGTCTCTGGATCTGCTTGTAGGGAGACCAGATTTTGAACTAACAATCTTGCTTCTGAGAGAGGCATTCACTGATATGTAAACTGTGGGTGGTAACTTTAAGACCTAGGCCAGGGAAAAAGAGTACACATCAGAATTCAAGGCGGTAGCCGCAGCAAAAAACAATGGCAATAAAACACCCTATTCCAGTTTCTATGTTAATTTCTCTGCCAGCCTTGTCTTCTCTTATACTTGCAACAATTCCATGAATGATTTCCATTATGGTCCCATCTTACAGATTAGAAAACTGAGGCCCTAGAATTAAGAGACTTGCCCAGGGTCACAAAGCTAGTAAATGACAGAGAAGGATCAGCCCCTGGTCTGCCTCCAGAGCTTGTGCTCAAACAGAGTGTGCTCACAAATCACTCACAAACTTGTGAAAGTGCAAATTCAAATGCAGCAGGACTGGGGCAGGGCCTAAGATTCTGCAATTCTAGCACGCTCTAAGGTAATGCTCATGTGCTGGTCCTTGAACCATACCTTGAGGAACAAGATTGTAGGGACAAAATGCAAAGATGACACCTGAATGTACTCAGAAATTTTCTTAATCTACCACCAAGGTATATAGATCTTAAAGAAGGAAAAGAAAATCTGGTTCATTTTCTAGTTCAATCCTCTACCTTGGAGACATTAGATTTTAAAGGCTGTAACATACCGCTCTCCTTAGCCCAGAAAATATCTATCACCTTGTTCTCTAACCCTGCCCCCTTTTCCTCTTAAAAAGAAACCAGCAGTTGGCAATACATAAGGAGACATACACAATTAAACCCCAAAGAAAAAACCCCCACAGCCCTTCCATTTCAATTAGAATCAGCGGCTGTTGGAAATGGGCAAATTTAGAGCTGTAATACCAACGGAAACAGTGAATTCTCAATTGTGATCAAAGGCTTCATTTAGCAGGCTGAAAAGCAAGCATGAGCTTAATTGAACAAGAGAGAGATGGCCTCCAAAGCAGCCAGGCATAATCAAATAGCAGTGAAAAATATAATGCATCAGATGGAGAGGAAATGCCCTCACCTGACCTATAGATCCACCAGCATCAGGGAAGAGAGATCTCAGAGGTCACCTGGTCTAATTCTCTATCTGATGTGGGAATCCACTTCAGACCAGGGCTTTCAAAATCTTTGGCTGTAATGCATATTTAGAAATACATTTACCTTCAACTGTTATACAAACACCATCTATGCATGAGTATGTGTAAGTAAAAGCTTCACAGAATAATACGTATTATTTTCATATGTGAAGTGCTCTGATACTTGATCTTCACTTTCATGTTCTTAAATACTTAAGAGCCACAGAGTGATTTCAAGACCCATTAATGAGTCATGACCCACAGTTTTAAAAATACTACTCTAGCGCATCCCAGTTAAGCAGCCAACCAGCCTCTTCATCTAAGAGGCGGAAGAGACAGCCATTAAACAAATGATCACATGAATATACATTTAATATTACAAACTGAGGTGAATGGGAAAACGGAAAAATAAGGGATGTAGTGGGAGATCATAATAGAAGGACCATTCTGGACCAGAAGGCTGGCTAGAATGAATCTGGCAAAGTCCCTCTTAGAAGACACTTTAAGCTGGGACTAAAGGATGAGTAGAGAGTAGCCAAGCATAGAGGGAGAGTTCTAACTAAATCTCTTTTGTGCTGAGAAATGTACAGTTATCTATGGCAACCTTGAGTGGTAACAACAGCAGCAGCAGTGGCATCTGCCCAAACCAGGTTCATCAAGTTTGACCATTTGTCAGATCCTGGCCAAGTGTTAGACCTACTCCTAGAGATTAAAGGGAATCAATTGCCTGATTTGAATCCCAGCTCCACCTCTTACAAGCTGTGTGATTTGGGGTGAGTTAGTTCAGTTTTCTCATCTGTAGAAAAGGAATTATTCATGGAGCCTGCCTCATCGCATTGTTGCTAGGATTTAATGAGTTAACACAAATTAAGGGGCTTAGAACAATGCCTGGTGCATGGTAAGTACAAAATAAATTGCTAAATAAAGGGACATGGACTCAAAATCTTCGACAACTCGCTTCAGGCAAGCACCACCTGTCTATTGGCACAAGAAAAGAAACCCATGTGCCATCCATGGACTAGCTGATTTCCAAGAGGTTTTTTGGTTTATTTTGGTTTTTTCCATTATAATATGCTAAATCTAGTGGGACAGAGGGCTGAAGTCCTCAATCTTGCAGAGCCCTACAGACAAAGGCAACAAGGAGAAAGGGAGTGAGGCTGACTCCCTGTCCCTAATTGCCATCTTAGGGCCTTCATTCACCACTATTCTCTCTCTCCCGGCTGATGAATTTTCCAGTTCAGCACTGAGGATACTATTGATTTTTCCAGAGAACTACAATAATGTAATTACAATATGTTTACTTGATGCAGAAAACCTCTGAATAAATAGTAAATTAGTAGCCTCACAATGTTGAAAAATCTTCTAGCTTTCAAGAGGCCTAAATAGATCCAAAACATCAGGTTCAAGTCACATCAATAATTAAAATTAAATTATTGTGCTGAATCGAAAGTCCTCTCCAATATCACATTTTTTAAAATGGTTCTCCAAAGATGAACTCCATCTTGGCTTCAGGGAGGCATCTATCATAAACCCACAGAATCCGAGACCAAAAACCACTTGCGGCTAATCCCCCAGGATGGGTGAGAACAGGGAGGCTTGGCTGGGCATTCAAAAAAAACACCCATTGCTGGTAAGAGGTAATAAAAGGATCAAGCCTGATATTTGTAGGTTTGCTCTTCACATCCATATTCTCAATTTGTCCTCTCAACATCTCTGCAAGGTAGGGCAAGAATTTTCAGCCCCATTGCACAGATGAGGAAACTGAGGCTTAAAGTGGTATAGCAATTTATAGTGGTATAGTGACTAGCATCAAGACACATGGCCACTAAGTGGCACAGATAGGATGAATATTCATCTCACATAGAAGAAAGTTAGGAAGAATGGAAGGAAGTAGGAAAAAGGACAATGGTATGACTGTCAAAATAGCATAAAAACGATATAAAATTTAAAATCAAACATGTTTGGAACAACTCTTGAGCAAGTTTATACAAAAAGAGGGGCTTTTAAAATTGATCTTGTTCCTCTTAAATGTGTTGATGATATTATTATGCTACAACAATTTATTAGGAGCTAAGGGCTCATCTAAACACTTAACATGAACAATAATCCTCTATTTAATCCTCATAACAACCTTACAAGGTAGAATCTGTTACTTTGCAGTTGAGAAACCCAGCTTCAGAGAGGCAGATTATTTACTGAAGCTCACACAGCTAGAAAGTCTGGGTCTGATTGCCAAGCCCAACCCCACAGTCAATTCAACATGCTGTTTCCATAGATACCGAGAGGTGAACATCAATTGAACCAACCTGTAGGAAATGAGTGAATCCATATCAACCAAGGCTTGACCTGAATGCTGCCCAGTTCCTGTGTGCCCCAGCAGGCAGCCTCACTGAACTAATGACATTGTAACTTCTGTTATCCACTTGACACATATTTATCAAACACCGACCATGTGTCAAGCCCTGTGTTAACACTGGGAATAAAATACTTCAATAAAACTCCCTACCCTCATGAAACTTCCATTTGGAGCAGGAGCAGATTAAAACAAAGCGAGTAATATACATATCGTGTGAGTTGGTAGTAAGTGCTGCAGAAAAAAATCTGGAAATCAGGAATGTGGGTGGGAGGCAATTTTTTAAAAGGATGGCCAGGGAAGGCATCACTGAGAAAGTGATGTTTAGATAAAACCCTAAAGCAGGTGATACAGTGAGCTGTGCAGATACCTGGGGAAAGAACCTTCCAGACAGGAGGAGAGCATGTGCAAAGACTCTAAGGCGGGAACAATATGAAAGAGTATGGCTGGTATGGAGGATGGCAGGAGATAAGGCCAGAGACTACAGGGCCAGGGGATGTGGGGCCCCATGGGCCATAATTAGGACTCGGGCTTTGAGTGAGATGGGAGCCACTGGAAGTTTAGCAGAGGAGTGACAAGATCTAGGATCCAACTTACATCTACAGGATAACTGCAGCTGCTATTTAGACAACAGACTCAGTGGGCAAGGGCAGAAGCAAGGAAGCCAGTTACAAAATGAGAGGTGATGATGGCTTGTGACTAACTGTTATGATATTAGCATGGCCTTGTAGGTTTCACCAGTGCCTTTACATAGTTATTTCACTTAATCCCCATTTAGATAGAGAAACTGAGGCTATGGCTTGTTGAAGTGTATGAACTAAAATAAAATCTTAAGGCTCCCCACCAACCAGCCAACTGAATGGACCCCCTCTTGGCCAAGGGGATACCCTAAAACTGAGTTGCTGGCCATGGGAAGGGAGGTCAAACTTGCCTCTCCCTTCTTGGAGACATCCTTTGAAACAATCATTAACAGGCCTAAGGCTGTGCAAGACAAACCTGCAGGTCCCAATTTATATAACAAATTACTGAGTCTGGATATATGTGTGGTGGCTTCTGATTAACAGACTTCCTTATATTAACTTAAAACATTCTAAGCCTGTAAACAAAGCTTCACTTCTTTAACCAATTACAAATCAAAGTCTTTAAACCCACCTATTTAACCTGTAAGCCCCCTCACCCCCACTTTTAGATGTCCCACCTTTTTGGGCCAAAGCAATGCATGTATTAATTTATGACTTTATGTGTAATCCCTGTCTCCCTGAAATGTATAAAACCCAACCACAGCCAGTAGACTTGCTCAAGGCTTCTTGGGCATGGCTCTGGGCCATGGCCCTCCAATTTGGCTCAGAATAAACCTCTTTAAATTATTTTACAGAGTTTGGCTTCTTGTTCATTGACAAGAGGTTTGTTATAGGGCTTAAGTTCTCTCCTTGAGTTAGTGGCAGAGCTGAATGTGAAATCTAGTATGTTTTCATGCCACGTGCAGTGCCCAAATCCCTGCTGGTCTCCACCTCCCACCCCATTGCCTGTGTGACTTCTGCAGGCTCAGATGATAACCATTTGACCACCACGCCCTCAGAGCCTGACTATAAATACCTCTGATACATGCCTGGTAACCAGCAGACAGGTGGCAGATCCCACACGTCACAGGGAAGAGAAGCCAACAAAAAGAACCTGGCCATCTAATCTTTGACAAAGCAGACAAAAATATACGCTGGGGAAAAGAATCCCTTTTCAATAAATGCTGCTGGGAAAACTGGATAGCCACCTGTAGAAGGCTAAAGCAGGACCCACACCTTTCACCTCTCACAAAAACCAACTCACGCTGGATAACAGACTTAAATCTAAGGTATGAAACTATTAGAACTCTAGAGGAAAAAGTTGGAAACACTCTCCTAGACATCGGCCTGGGCAAAGAGTTTATGAAGAAGTCCCCAAAGGCAATCACAGCAGCAACAAAAATAAATAAATGGGACATGATCAAACTACAAAGCTTCTGCACAGCCAAAGAAATAGTCATGAAAGTAAACAGACAACCTACAGAATGGGAGAAAATTTTTGCATCCTATGCATCCGATAAGGGACTGATAACTAGAATATACTTAGAACTCACGAAAATCAGGAAGAAAAAATCAAATAACCCCATTAAAAAGTGGGCAAAGGACTTGAACAGAAACTTTTCTAAAGAAGACAGAAGAATGGCCAACAAACATATGAAAAAATGGTCAACATCCCTAATCATCAGGGAAATGCAAATCAACACCACAATGAGATATCACTTAACCCCAGTGAGAATGGCCTTTATCAAAAAATCTCCAAACAATAAATGCTGGCGTGGTTGCGGAGAGAGAGGAACACTCCTACACTGCTGGTGGGACTGCAAACTAGTTCAACCTCTGTGGAAAGCAATATGGAGATATCTTAAAGCGATACAAGTGATTCTACCATTTGATCCAGCAATCCCATTGCTGGGCATCTACCCAAAAGATCCAATGACACTCTACAAAAAAGACACCTGCACTCGAATGTTTATAGCAGCACAATTCATAATTGCAAGGCTGTGGAAACAGCCCAAGTGTCCATCAATCCAAGAATGGATTCATAAAATGTGGTATATGTATACCATGGAGTACTATTCAGCTCTAAGAAACAATGGTGATATAGCACATCTTATATTTTCCTGGTTAGAGCTGAAACCCATACTATTAAGCGAAGTTTCCCAAGAATGGAAAAACAAGCACCACATATACTCACCAGCAAATTGGTATTAACTGAACAGCACCTAAGTAGTCACATAGGTACTACAGTAATAGGGTATTGGGCAGATGGGAGGGGGGAGGGGGGCGGGTATATACATACATAATGAATGAGATGTGCACCATCTGGGGGATGGTCATGATGGAGACTCAGACTTGTGGGGGGAGGGGGGGAATGGGCATTTATTGAAACCTTAAAATCTGTACCCCCATAATATGCCGAAATAAAAAAAAAAAAAAAAAGAACCTGGGCAAAAGCCAACAGGGCATAACCTGCATAAGGGGAAGAAAGGGCAGGGGGTCTTAGGGTGGAATGTTTATTCAGCACTTCTGTGTGCCCAGAACAATATTAGATGCCATTTGGGAGAAAAGAAAAGAAAGAAAGAAAGGAAAGAAAGGAAGAAAGAAAGAAAAGAAAGAAAGAAAGAAAAGAAAAGAAAGAAAGAAAGAAAGAAAGAAAGAAAGAAAGAAAGAAAGAAAGAAAGAAAGAAAGAAAGAAAGAAAGAAAGAAAGAAAGAAAGAAAGAAAGAAAGAAAGAAAGAATTTCCTGTTGTCAAGGAGATTATAACCCAGTAGGGAAACAAGACACACACTTGCGGTTGGCTAAACCACACAGCTGAGCAGGAGGTGAGGCGCCACAGGCAGGCGTTCAGGGTCGGAGCTCGGGAGCTCAGTGAGGGCTGAGGAGATTAGAAAGTCCTAAGGGAAGGAAAGGGAAAGAGCTTGAGAAAAGAAACTGGATGTTCTCCAAAGGTGGTCCCACAATTCTATCATCCTTTGTCTGTTTATAACCATCGCCTTCAGCTGTTCTTTATAGTCTGTTGGTATGCCATAAGGCCTTCGTGGGCTATTTTTCCTTTGAGGGTCCCAAACATACATGCTACAAGAAGAGGGATTTTAATCATTAAGGCCAAGGAGCCCAAGCCAAACCAAGATTCCTTACAAGAAGACCAATAAGGGATTTAAAATGGCCAAGCTGTGAAGGTTTCTAGTGCTCTCTAGCCCAGGGATCAGTAAACTCTGGCCACAGGCTGGCCTCCTGCTTTTGTAAATAAAGTTTTATTGTGACTCAAACATGCCCTGTTGTTGACATATTGTCCATGGCTGCTTTTGTGTTATAACAGAGTTCAGTCATTGCATCAGAGACTACATGGTCCACAAAGCCTAAAATTATTTACTCTCTGGCCCTTTAGAAAATATTTGCTGACCCCTGTTCTAGTCCAACTCCCTCAATCTAGAGGTGGAAAAACTGAGGCCCAGAGAGGTTAAAAAAATTGCCCAAGGTGATTGGATGAGTTTCAGTATTGCCTGTCTGAAATAGGGAAGCTAATCTGAGAGTTGGTCATCCTTCAGTCATTTGGTTATTCACTCAACAAATTATTTATAAACAAATTATTTATCACCATGTGCCATGCACTAGGTAAGAACACCGCAGCGTGTAATACAGACAGAGCTTCTGCCCTTGGGGTCCCTATGTTAGAGGGAGGAGTGGAACCCAGTACATTAAAAAAGTGAAGAAAATAACTATAAAGTGTTCAGAGTGCTATGAAAGAAACTAACAGAGGATGAGCCAGGGACAGGGTGTAACTGGAGAGAGGGAAGGAAATATTGTGGACAGGGAATCAGGAAAGACCTTTCTGAGGAGGTGACCTTTGAACTGGGCCATGAGAGATAAAAACCATGAAGCATAGATGGAAGAGTATTCATGCAGAGGGAACAGCAACTGCAAAGCCCCTGAGACAACAACAAGCTTGGCATGTGCAGGGAACAGCAAAAAGAGGGCAAGGATGGTATGAAGTGAGGTCAGAGGTGAGCCTGTAGGCTCATGGTGATGAGAACTATTCCCTGAACATATTTTCACTGTAGTTACATCACCACTGTCATCTTTGTCATCCCCGTAATGAGATTCTCAGAAGCCAGAAAGGGAACATGTGATCCCAGTATTTGTATTCTACAGAAAGCAGTGCTGGGTTAACTATGGAGTGATTTAACTATTAGGTTATTAAGTATGAAATGTTCGATTTCTGCAAGTACTAACTTTGACAGTTGATATCTCTAGCATTTCACTTTGACACTTCTTGTTTTATGTGTATTGTGAAGATGCATCTTTAGTCTCAAATGCATGGTTTGGCTTGTGATTATCTTGCACATTTTTTAGAGCAATTTTTGTGAAACTGTCTATAAGTCAAAATTTGTGTTATTTTTGAACATGAGTTCTGTCGTGGAACAAATGCAGAGCAGACAGCTAGAAATATCAACAAAGTGTTTGGGAAGGATTTGGCTAATGAACACACAGTACGTCGATGGTTTGAGAAGTTCTGTCCTGGTAATTTTAATCTTGAAAATGTACCACATGGGTGACCTCAGACCAAAGTGGATAATGATGAGCTGAAAGCTGTAGTAGAAGCGAATCCATCTCAATCTAAGCAGGCGAATTACCAGCAATGTTACTATTCCAACAATATTGGACCATCTGAAACAAATAAGCAAGGTAAAAAAGCTGGATAGATAGGTACCACATGAATTAAACGGGCGTTAGAAGAGGAATCGTCTCTAAGCTTGCCTCTGCTGTCACGACCTAAAGGTGAACCATTTCTACACTGTATTATTACTTGTGATGAAAAATGGATTCTTTTTGACAATTGCAAGCATTCAGAACAATGGTTGGATAAAGACGAAGTGCCTAAACACAGTTCCAAACTGAATAATCATCAAAAAAAGCTAATTGTGTCTGTTTGGTGGTCCAGCACTGGTATTATCCACCACAACTTCATGAAATATGGTTAACTGATTACAGTATGGATGTCTACTGCAACCAATTGGACAAAATGATGAGGATGCTTGTGATTAAGCAACTGAGATTGGTCAACAGAGACAGGCCAGTCTTCTTGTAAGACAGTGCTCAACCACATGTCTCACAAACAACGCTGCTCAAACTACAGGATCTGGACTTGGAAACTCTGTCATCCACCATATTTTCTAGACCTCGCACCAACTGACTAACACTTCTTCCAGGCTTTGGACCACTTCTTGCAAGGGAAAATACTTAATTCTCAACAAGCTATGGAAAACACCTTTCATGCTTTCATCACCACTCACTCTCCAGGCTTCTTTGCTGCTGGCATAAACTAGCTACCATTAGGATGGCAAAGCTGTGTCAATAATTTAGGTACATACTTTGATTAATTGTCCTGCTTGTTTGAGATACAATAAACTACACTTGTGATTCAAAATCGAACATTTCACATTTAATGACCTAATTTAACCATGTTTCACAGCAGCACCTTCCTAGCCAGTGACCACACAACACTTTCAAAGACTGTGAGCATGGGTCATGCCTAACTCGGACCTCTCTATCCTAGATGGAAGGGCCAGACAGACCACTAGTTAGTCATTTGGAATCTTCTAAACCTGGGTTTGAATCCTGGCTCCTCCAGTGTGATCTTGCATAAGTGCTTACATGTTTCCAAACCTCTAGAAAATGGGAAGGGGGGTGATTATACCTACTTCATTGGGTTGTAAGAAGAATTGTATAAGATAAGGTGGGTAGAGGTTAGTCTTTGTACAGTGCCTGGAACATGTTTAAGAATTTGATAAGTATTCATTATTATTAGTAGGACAGATGAAGGTAGAACTTGCCACTGGGTCTAAATCTTTCTGTCCCAAAGACACATAAAGTCCTCAATGGTGTCAAGTTGTCAAATGTACAGGTAGAGAAACTAAATTCCAGAGAAGCCAAGTGACCAGCCCAAGGTCACACAGTAATCAAGGAGAAGAGTCACAGCATAACTCAGCCCTTCCGTGCCCATCCAGCTGCTCGCTCATTTCACCAATGTAGCCTCCTTAGTTATACTTTGACCATTAACTTCCAAGTAAATACCAACACACTTCAAAAACAGGGTTGGGCAAAGGGTGAAAGGAGTTCTTTGAACAGCCCTGAAGAATTCAGTTCAAAAGAATCCTTATGAAGTGCCTGCTACATATCATGGATTCAAAGATGAATCTTCCATGCTCTCTGTATGCCTGAGAACTCATAGGCTTGTGCAGAAGACAGTTATAAAACCAACTCTAACCTTTGGGGCAATCTGCATATCAGGTGGAATCATTTACTCTGTCCAGGGAAGTCAGGGAAGGGAGTCATAGAGAAAGTGACACCTGAGCTGACTCTGGAAAGTTATGGAAGAAACCAGAAGGAGTTTGGCTGGGCTGAGCAGAGGGCAAGAGGCAAGAGGCAAGACTGGGAAGGGGGCAGAGCTCACAGAAGGCCCGTACTCCTGACCATGGAGCTTGAACTTGATGGGCAGAAAGGATGTGTTGAGCAGGGGAATCACCTGCTCGGGTGACATGTGGCAAGGTCACTCTGGTTGTGGGGAAAAAGGATTCAAGGAGCCCGAATAGAAACAAACGACCAGTTCAGAGGCTATACTGCAAGTCCAGGCAAGAAACAAATGGGCCTGAGCTATGGCAGTAACAGAGGGAAGGAAAGGACACTGAGTCTGGAGCAGTAATGAGAAGAATGTGCCCCATGTGTGACAGGGTGAGACAAGGGAGAGAGAAAAGGGACAACCACTGGGCTGGGTCTGCCTTTCACCAGAATGGAAAATCCAGATAGGGGGGCTGACTTCATCACAGAAATAGAAGTGATCTAGGACAGTAGTTTTCAATGGTGTTGTCTTTCTTTTTTTCTTGGTGGAAATGCGTTTCAAACTTTCGTGACATAGACCAGATGAAATCAGGGCTGCTCCAGGTAGAGAGGGGGAAGGAACAGAGGCTGCTCCCCTCCTCAGGGGCGCAGAGAAGTGAGAGCCCTTCTGTTCTTTGTGTCTTTGACCCTGGGAAGTGGGAGGCTGGGTCCTGAAGACCAGGAGGAAGCAGTTTAAAAATCGCTGCTGTGGTGTGGGACTTCGCAGAAGGCCAGAGAGGAAGGGACCCGAAGCAAAGGGCAGTTGAGCAAACCCAGATTGGAACCAGGGCCTTGGGTGCATTTTCCACTCTCCACCACCCAGTAGCATGTTGTCCATGTGCTATCCCTCCCCTCAAAATCACGGAAGTGCTAAGACTCAAATCTACACTGCAGAAGAAACTGGAGCCCAGATTCAGAGTTCTGTTCCTGGACTGGACATTAGCAGCTTTCCCTTCTACTCCCCCCCACCCCCCTTGTTAAGCAAAACCACCCCAAGTCCCACAACGCCCCAGACCCCTCCGCTGGTACAGCCACCAGGCACAGACAGCCTGACAGTGCTGCTATGTCCTCACTCCCGACGCACCGGGCTGCCTTTCTATTTTTCCTGGGCCTGATTATTTTAAGCTGCCTCTGAGGCCCCACCGGGCTGGGCCCAGTGTTATCTCCTATGCACAGTCGCCGCCTTGTTAAAAGGCAATCAGAAGAGCTGACTTTAATAAATGTTAACACCCTCTGTGTGGAGTCTGGCAATTAAAACTCCTCCCCAGGACCTCTGAAACAGGCCTGTGGAAAATCCCCCATCTTAATAAGCTCCTATCGTCAGAGGACACCACAAGAGAGCAGGGATAAGGAGAAGGCATTAAAACCTGCAAAGCGGAGGGAAGCAAGCAGGAAAGGTGCTGTCCCCCGCTCTCCTCCCTCCTCCAAGAATCCCGCTCCAGGCCAATTTCATTCAACAGGCCTGAGAAGCAAACACAAGCATTCAGGAAGGCCTTAGGGATTATCTAGTCCAGGGATCTTCAGACTTCAGGGTGCATTAGACTCACCTGGAGGGCTCATTAAACCCCAGAGTGCTGGACTCCATCCCTAGAGTTTCTGATTCAGTGGGTTTGGGGTGGGAGCTGAGAATTCACATGTCTAGCAAGTACCCGGGGATGCTGCCACCAATGGTCCAGTGACCACTGTCTGAGAACCACTGACCTAGCCCAATACCCTCACATTACACTGAGGCCCAGAGAGAGGCAGGGACTTATTCAAGGTCTCACACCTACTTAGTGTGGCCCCATTAAAAAGGACCCAAAGCAAATCTCTTGAAAGCAATTCCCAAATATATGTTTTAAATTCTTTTTCTCCCCATAGGTACATTGTGTTTATTAATAGTCATCATCACCATTGTCATCATTATCCTGAAATGAGATCTTTGGAAGTCGAGGAGGGAAGAAAGAGTGGGTGGTTGGCACACTGATAACATGAGAGCCTGCCTCATCCATAAACATGAAACCAAATTGGAAAGGAGCTCTCCTAATGAGTTCTTTGACAAGAATTCCTTTGTTTCTTCTTCCTTTAGATCAGATTACAGGGAGCTTAGATTACATGTAGGCCCTGATTAGATTTCAGCACCCTTAAATGGGTGACTCTGTGGCCTTCTGGATCCTTGAGAAAAGCCGTTTACAGAACAAATCCCTTTAAGAAAGAGATTTGTTCAGTGAAGTTTGGATTCAGTCAAGGGGCCGCACTTGGGGATCTGGAGGGCTGCATGTGGCCTTGAGGCCACAGGTTCCCCAGCCCAGCTAAAGCTCAGAAAGGGCAAGCATGTTACCCAAGGTCACCCAGCAGCGTGAGTAGCAGAGTCATGCTCTAGTTCTCAGTCTGCACTCCCTCGCCTCTTTGCTCCTCCTCCACCATCAAGCATCGCAATACTCTAGTCTAACTCTGAGCAGTCCAAAGCTCAGCCCCTCCAGAGAGGAGTGAAGAGCTGCCTGGTTTGCCCATACCATGCAGGCATCACCCTGGCCACAGCTACAAGGCTGCCCGTGCCACCAAAGCACACTTCTCCTGACCCCACCCTAGCCGGCAACACCCTGGCTGAAGCCCTGCTTGGCCTTCCTTGCCTTTTGGCCACCACAGTGAGATTCATAGGGCTTCACTGTTACTCCTTTTGTCTGGAAACTAGAAATAAAATCCTCTCAGCTCTGAGCACCTAGGATTTGGGGAAGTGGGAGGTAGTGTTAGGAAGTCATGCACAGCATGGGTTTGTGTATTGGCTTCCCAGGACTGCTCTGACAAAGTGCCACAGAGTGACTTAAACAACAGCGATCCATTGTCTCACAGTTCTGGAGGCTAGAAGTATGAAACCAAGGTGTGGGCATGGGTGGTTCCTTCTGACACTGTGAGGAAGGATCTGTTCCAGGCCTCTGCCCTGGCTGCTGGTGGTCTGCTGGCCAGCTGGCATTCCTGGCTTCTGGAAGCATCATCCCCATCTCTGCCTTCACCTCCATGTAGTTCTCTCCCTTTGTGCCTGCTGTACCCAAGTGTCCCTTTGGTAAGGACACCAGTCGTATCGGATTATACCACTCCAATCTTCCCAATACATTCAGCACCATGGGGCCTGAGAAGGCCTGCAATTTCCAACAGGAACAGCAGAGGCTATTTAAGTCAGAGCAGTGCTGTCCTGGCTCTGCCCTTCATCCCCTGGAACACTGGGAAAGTCACATCTGAATTAGTTCTAAAGCACCGTCCTATCTAATCTTCAAAGGCTGAGTGTCATAGCCAAATGCAAAGCAGGTCATGTCATCTGGCTGTTGCCCTGGGCTTTACAGTCCTGCATTATTTAGGCTCTGCTACTCTCAGCCTCATCTTGACCCTGTGATCTCCCGTTGTTTAAGCACATCAAGCCAGTTCCTCGTCTCAGAGCCTTTGCATTCAGTCCTCCCTGCCCAGCAATTGCTTCCCCTGGACCTTCCCACGACTGGCGCCTTCTCATCATTCAGCCCTCAGCTCAAATGTCACCTCCTCAGAGCTGATCGCCTGATCACCCGAACAGAACATAATGCCATCCTATCATTCGCACCACTTAGCAATCTCTGAAAGTCACCAATCTCCTCCACTCACAAGAGCATGGATGTTCTCAGAACAGTACTGGCACTCACATGTTTTCAATCATTATTTGTGGATGGATTTTCTTAATTGACTGAGAACCATATTAGCTAGGAAAGGATTCATTTGTCTGATTAATTTATTGACATTTAGTAGGGATCTGAGTCCTGAGGCCCCAGGCTGAGTAAGATGTGGATCAGGTAGAAGGCAGGAAGGTTACTCTGGCACCCAGATCCCATGAAGCAGCAAGAAAAAGGTTGTTAGAGGGTGAAGAGAGTCTAAGGACCAATCCCAGCCTCTGTCTCTTACCCCTACAACGCGCGCACGCACACTCACACACGATCCAAACTCTGCCTCCCAAGAAAAGAAGCTTGGCAGCTGAGCTGCCCAAATCACACCATAAAAACCCCAGACAGGAGGAAAGATCATCCTTTATAATTACCGTGCAGGAGCTTCCATACGGCACCCTGCAGAGAGCAGGGAAGCAAGACGGATCAGAACAGACGGCTTATTAAATTATCTAGTGCATCAACTCAATGAGCACTTCCAAATGGCTTTATTCCTTTTCCCTCTTTTTTCCTGCCCATGAGTTTTTAATGTCTGTTTTCTTCTCTTCACTGTTTAGGATTCCCCTTAGGTGTTCAGATCACTTCCTTCCTTCTGCCAGCTGCTGTCTTCTATCATCCACCTTCCTGAATCATTCTGGTAGTGTGGGGGATAAAGCAAGAGTCATGTTGCAGACTCAAACCAGTATTTGGAGTTAGAAGACCCACATTTGAGTCGTGGTTCTTCTATGTGATCCTAGGGAAGCTATTAACTCTAAGCTGTGTTTTTCTCATAGGTAAAATAAGGGTGATAGCACCACTACCTTGCCACCCAGGTTGGGCCAGAGATTAGAGGAGATGATGCATAGCAGCCTGCTATCCAAACTGCCAAAAGAGGAAACAATTGTGAGCTTTCAGGACCAGGTTAGCTGGATGTTTTCCCCTTGTCTAAGACACAAAATCATTTGACAAAGTGCTAGGAATAGGTCTTCTGCCTCCAGAAAGCTCTGCAGAAATGCTCTACAGAAGAGTTCTTCATTTTGATTAGCAAATATCCACATTAAAAATATAAACAGATTAGTGAAAGGGTACATCTGTCTACTTATCAGTCATTCTCGCTTTAGTGTGAATCTAATTGAAAGCATTGTTTTTCTTGAAAGGGCTAGATGAGGCCTGCCTGAATGAGAGAATGAATCTTCTGTAGGAGTTAGGACAAGCAGGAAGGAAATGTTAGAGCCTGGGGATACTACAAAAGATAATTTGAGAGGATGGGCAGATATCACCCCTTAGAAGCTGGGTGACTATAAAGAGAACTCAAATTCTCTAAGCTCCAGTTTCCTTCTCTGCAAAATGAGAGTAATAATATCTACCTCATCAAGTCATCATTAGAATGAAATGAGATGAAGTGTGAACCACTCAATATGAGTATAGCACAGAAAAAAGCCTTAGTGAAACTGCTGGGCACAGTGCCTCACGCTTGTAATCCTAACACTCTGGGAGGCTGAGGTGGGAGGATTGCTTGAGGTCAGAAATTGGAAACCAGCCTGAGCAAGAGCCAGACCCCATCTCCACTAAAAATAGAAAAATTAGCTGGGTGTGGTGGCACATGCCTGTAGTAGTCCCAGCTACTCAGGAGGCTGAGGCAGAAGAATCACTTGAGCCCAGGAGTTTGAGGTTGCTGTGAGCTAGGCTGATGCCACAGCACTCTAGCCCAGGAGTGAGACTCCATCTCCAAAAAGCAACAACAACAACAACAAAAAAAACCTTAGTGAAACTGAGCTACCACTACAGTTACTAAGAGTGGTATCATTATCATTATAATATTTATTTTTATTCCTACTACTACCAGCTATGAATAAGCTGCATAGGGCCCTCAGAACCTGGTTTGGAAAGATGTCCATCTTTCAGAGCCTCTTTTGTACCACTAACTTATTGGTGTTTAACAAGCCACCCCAAATTTGACGGTCTAAAACAACAGTCATTTATTTTGCTTATGAACCTGTAATTTAGGCAGGACCTGGGGGGATGGCTCACCTTTTTGCCATACGGCATCAACTAGGGTCGCTCATTTGGAGTCCACAGGATCTGCTCTCAAGATGGCTCCCTTATGCTGCTAAAAAGTTGGTGCCGGCTATTGGCTGGGAGCTCAGCCAGGGATATGGGTCTCGGCTCCTCCCCACAAGTGGGTTAGGTTTCCTCACAGCATGGTGACTAGGCTGCAAGAAGGAGCATCTCAAGAGAGTAAGAGGGCATGGCGTTTTATGACTTAGCCTCAGAAGTCACGTTATATCACTTCCTCTGCATTCACTTGTCCAGGTAGTCACAAAGATCCACCCAGTTTCAAGGGAAGGAGACATGGACTCCACTTCTTGATGGGGGAGTATTAAGATTCTAGAAAAACATGTGGGATGGAAGACATTGTTGCAGCCTTCTTTGGAAAATACAGTCTGCTACCCCTCTCAGGAAAATCTTCAATTCTTCACCCCCACCAGATACCGGCCCTCCCTTTATGTCCAACTTTCTTCTGACACTCACGTTACCCTGAACCTTTCGGCATTGTCCTTTATGGGTTTTTTGTTGTTGTTGTTGTTGTTGTTGTTTTAACTACCCCAAATAAATGGCACAGAGATGGCAGTAGAAGGGAGAAATAGAGATGATTTGCAATTTGGTCTTGCTGTCACTATTTGGATACAGGGAGCTCTGGACTGTAATCTTGTTCATTTAAAACCTTTCAAACCTCCAGATCTCTTCATCTGTGAAACAGGGAGTAATAGTAACAATACTTCAATGAATTTTTTGAGAAAATTAAATTAAACAAGTCAAGCTTCATGAAGCACTTAAAATATATTAGTAAGCCTGGCTTTTAAGTATTAGCACAAAAATATAAGCTATGACAATGCCACTAAGTTGGAATTTAAAACAACCCATACAGAAAATAAATTTATCTTACCCTAAGAATGCCCTTGTGTTATAACTAGTGAAAGTTAAAGGTGGAGAAAATATCAAGGAGTGGAGTAGAGAGGAAAGGAATCTTAAATATTTATGGCACAACTTTTTTAAGCCTTTTGCATGGAGGTGGTGGGGCTTTATGGCATCTTCAAAGATGGGTCCATTTTGGAGGGTAAGGGAAGTGGAGAAGAGCATGAGTGAGTCTAGAAAAATGGGCCAGCCTGGAGGGCATGAAAGATCCTCATCGAGCAGAGAGGGCCCTGTCTCACTTAGCCAGACCACACAATGCAGCAAGCACATGACAATTCAGGCCCCTTCCAGCTCTGCATGTCTCTACTTCTCCACTAGCAAAGGTTCTTTGGACTATCAGCAACAGAATCTTACTTTGGCTGTCTTAAGTCACAAAGGGAACTTAGTGGAAATATGCTGACATATTCAGGAAGACAGGAGACAGGCCACTTCATGGCACTGGGCAGCAGGGAGGAGTGTGTGGGCTTTCTCACCAGAATGCTGCCATGACAGGGACTTGGTTCCAGGGACCCCCACAGTCAGAGTCTTTCCATTCCAAGTTTCCAATTCCCAACATCTTGCCGTGGATTTGTCATCTATGGCCAGAGAAGCAGGATCCCACAGTATGGAAGTGGCTGCTGTTAGCTCATCCCATAAAAAGGGACATCTGTATGTAAAGATAAAGAGGTAGAAGAGGACTGGAGCGGCAGTGGTGGTGAGGGAGCCCTGCCACAGGAAAGGCCCTGCCAGCCTCCTCCTTCTCTCTCTCCCTTGTCACAAAAACCACTCTAAACTGGGTGAGGGGCTAGGGCACCTGGAGAAGAATTTAATCATCAAAATATGTTTATTGTTCATCTATCATGTGCCAGAAGGTGTGTTTAGTGCTGCAGATACAGAAATGAATAGACACTCTGTTTCACAGAAGAGGATCTACTTAGTGGTTAAGAGCTGCAACTGGGAATGACAAAGACCAGGGTTCAGATTCCAAGTCCACCTCTTAAATACTGTGTAGACTTGGTTCTGCTTCCTCAAGCTGCAGTGAAGATCAGCTGTCAATTGCACCTGCCTCTCAAGTCATTACGGGTCATCACAACGATTAAATGAGAGAAGGTAAACAGAGCCCTCCCAGTACCTTACACCTAGAGCCCTGCATCTCCATGCCTATGACTCTATCATAAAGGAAAAGAGGAATTCCCTGACACCTCTACCTGCCAGTGTTTGAAGAAACTATAGAGATCACTATTCCAGAGTATAGACAGATTTCCTACCCAGTGTGATCCAGAACCACAAATGTCAGAATTATCTAGAAAACCAATTGACAATGCAGCCCCCAGCCTTACTCCCAGATGCTCTGATGCAGGAGATCAGAAGGATCTGGAATCTACATTTTAAGCTGCCGCTCGCAATCTAAATGATTTTGAGGATAGCCAACATGAGTACCAGTGTTCTAAACTGTAATAGAAAATCCTCTCATTGAAAGGCAAGGAAATTGACAACTATGAAAAGAAAATAATTCAACTTAAGATCTCACAATGAGAATGACTAGGCATGTTAGTTTTCTATTGTTGTGTGTAACAAATTATCATAAACTTAGTGGCTTAAAACAATACAGTACAAATTTATCAGTGCATCATTTCTGTAGATCAGATGTCTGCTCAGGGTCTCTCGTTGACTGAGCTGCCATCCTTTCTAGAACCTAGATTCACCTTTAGAGCTCTCATGATTATAGGAAGAATTAGGTTTCTTGTGGTTGTAGGACTAGGGGCCATGTCTCATGCTGGCTGCCAGCCAGAGGTTGCTGTCAATTCCTAGATGTACTATCTTGTCCTCGCCATGTGGTCCCTTCCACCTCCAAAGCCAGCCATGAAGATTCTTCTTCACATTGACTTCTCCTCGTGCTTTGAATCTCTTACTGCCTTCATCTCTAACCTCTAGACTCAGATTTAAAGGGTTGATCTGGTTAGGTGAGGCTCACCCTTTTGATTAATTCAAAGTCCACTAATTAGTAACCTTTATTACCTCTGCAAAATCCCTTTTGCCACATAATGCAAACTCCAATCATGGGAGTGATAGCCTATGATTGTCGCAGGTTTTGCCTACATTCAAGGGAAGGAGATTATACAGGGCAAGGGTCATTGGGGGTCATTAGAATTCTGCCTGCGACACTGGGACTATAATCTAAGACTCTGACAAAATGCAAGCTTATCAGTCATGCAGAAGTCACCACCCCCTCAGATTCCTAGCAATAGCTTCCTAACTACTAAATCGACATTTGTACTTCCAAACTAAATAATACAAAGAAAAGTTCATCAATGCAAGGTATAGCTTCTCACTGTTAATTCAAGGCATTCTAAGCATGTAGGTTGTAGATTTCTTGAATAGGCACTTTCTTTCATGTATCTATGTGAAAAACTGACAACCTAGCTAATTTACCAAACCTGGCCTGTGTCTAGTGAACACACCTGAAATGGATCTTAAACTGACCACCCAAGCCAACTACTTACAAAATCAAGCATTCAGACAGAATTAAAGGAAGATAAAGGAACCTCACCTAGTATAGGTTAAGTTACCCTTATCTGAAATATTTGGGACGAGAAGGATTTCAAATTTTGGATTTTTTCAGATTTTGGAATATGTGCATTATACTTACTGGCTGAGTATACCTAATCTGAAAATCAGAAATCCTAAATGCTTCAGTGAGCATTTCCTTTGTGCATCAAGTCAGCACTCAAAAAGTTTTGGAGCCAGGTGTGGTGGCTCACGCCTGTAATCTCTAACATCTCTGGGAGGCTGGGGTGGGAGGATCGCTTGAGCTTAGGAGCTGGAGACCAGCCTGAGCAAGAGCAAGACCCCATCTCTACTAAAAATAGAAAAATTTAGCCAGGCATGGTGGTGTACACCTGTAGTCCCAGCTACTCAGAGGCAGGAGGATCACTTGAGCCCAGGAGTTTAAGGTTGCAGTGAGCTACGATGGTGCCACTGTATTCTACCCAGGTAACAGAGTGAGACTTTGTCTCAAAAAAATACATAAATAAAAAGCTTTGGATTTTTGAGAATTTTGGATTTCAAATTTTTGAATTAGGAATACTCAGCTTGTACCTCCTACCTACCAAGCACAATCCTAGGCTTTCTATGTACATTATCCCATTTAAGAGTCACGATAACCTCATAAAATAGATATTATTATTCCTATTTTATAGATAAAGAATTTGAGATTTTCAGTTATATAACCTGCTCAAAAAAACAAACAAACAAGCTAAACAACAACAACAAAAAAAAAACACAGGTAGCAAGAGGTAGCACAAGGATTCAAACCTAGGTCAGTACAATTTCAAGCCACATGTTCTATCAATAGACCCAATATCAATAAATGTTGGTTCTTTTCTCTGTGACTTCAATCATACAATGTATTTTTTTAAAAACAAACAAATTTTAAAAATCTCAACCAACAAAACAAGGCAGTGTCCCTCAGACAGTCTTAAAAAAAGAACTACATTTTGTTCTTGCCCTGAGTAAAACTAAATCTCTCCAACAGTGTCAGATGTATTACTAATTACACAATTACATTATGCAGTCGTGCTTGTAATAAAATTCTTGGAGTGCTTTTAGCAAATTCAAGTTTGGAGAAAATAATGGCTTGCTTTAAAATTATTTACTAAATTAAGCAATTCTTTACTCAACATTGTTAACGTTGTTTTTAATAATTCAAGTACAAGATGTTTTATAATGAACATTTTCCAAAGACAAGTTAAAAAAAATCCATTCTTTTTAGTATGTACTAGGTTGCTCCAGTAAGGTATTTTTTTAAAAGATTTAATATTCCTGCTTTGCCAGAGACTAAAAGCCTTTTCATCTTTTCCATGATTCTTTCAACTAGAACGCCTCTCCCTCCTGCCCCCAGTGCTGGCAGAGTTGGGGAAGACAGGCCACAATTTCATTTATTTTACTCAGCAGGTTACCACAGATGTTTGCAAATTGTTGGGAGGAATAGGGGGGAAAAAGATGCCATATCAGCAGCATCCCCCATCCCACGTGCCCTTTCTCAATGTGACTTTGTCCCTGTTCATCTACTTAATCTCCTTGAATATTGGTGGGCCTGTGGCTACATGGACCAGTCAAATATAGCAGAAGTGAAGTTGTGTCTGTTCTGGGCTCAGCCCTGAACTTGCCTGGCAGCTTCTACTTCCTTCCTCTAGAAACACTCACTCTTGAGATGCTCCCTCTGAGAACCCAGCAAACATGCTGTGAGATGCACAGCCACAAGGACAGACCATGAGCAAACACTCTGGTGCACTACCAGCCTCCACCGCCAACTGTGGGAGGCAGCCATCTTGGATGTTCAGTCCAGTAGAGCCTTCAGATGGCTGCATCCCAGGCACCCTCAGACTATAATTCTTCAAGCACGCCCAAGCAAGAACCACCCAGCTGAGCCCAATCAATGCACACAATCGTGAAAGATGATAAACTGTTGTTTTAAGCCATTGAACTTTGGGGAGATTTGTTATGTGATGATAGGTAACCAGACACCACTCTTCCAAATAGTCACATATGAGAACCAAGACCAAACCTGACCACTAAGTGAATGACTATGTCTCTATGAAGGAACAATTAGAAGTCTCCTGCTCGTCTGTAGACTCCCATTTTCCCACCTGTGAAACACAGAGGAAGGGCTAGATCAGAGGTCACAATCCAGAGATCATCATGGGTTGTCACTCATTAGAGATAATATTTCTAAAAACCTGATGTAATCTGCACGTTTACATGTGATGAAGCCACCCTGGCTAACTAAAAACCACATTTCCTTGCTTTTGGCTGGAATTCTATCAATTCAGTGTATCAACACAGCCCTTCTGCTAGTCAGAAGCTGGTTAGCTGTCCCATATGGCTTTGATAGCTAAAAATGAAATAAAGAATTAAATGCTGCTTAATTCACACAATTTGTTCAGCATATAAAAAAATATTTTAAAACATGAGCTTCTTAACTGAGAAAGGAGTCCTCAAGGATGAAAAAGGTGGTAATGACTGGGAAATGTGACCTATAATAATGCTAATAGCTATCATACATTGACCACTTCCTATGGACCAAGCCACACACTGTGCTGAGCGTGTTCATGTGTTAGCTCATCTGATCCTTCAAATATCCCCTAAGGTTAATAGTATTTTTTTCCATCTGACAGAGGAAAAAACTGAGACACAGACAGGCAAACTACCATGTGCAAAGCTATACAATAAACGGCAGAGCCAAGATTCAAAACCATCAGATTTCAAAGTCTACGTAATACTGAAAAAATTTTGGCTCCCCCAAAATTTATATTTGTGTATAACCCAGATTAAATGTTCTCAAAGACTGCTCCTGTCACCTCTCCTCCTTTTAGACAATCTGTGTCACTCAGACTGTCAGTATCCAGGTCTTTGTCATGACATGAAGAATTAGGGCCAGCTGTTTCACGAGATTGTTCAACACCACTCAGGAATGAGTGCTCACACACTGTTTTAGGGGGTGCAAATTGTACCTACCCTTTGGAAACTTGTCCCAACACTTAATAATGTTGAAGATGTGACTATACTATGTCACAGCATCTCATTCTTATGTACCTGCACCAGAAAAACTCACACACATAGCAAAGAGGTACTTACATGGAGATTTATCATAGCATGTTGGTTATAGCAAAAATTTAGAAGCAACCTAAACACCCATCAAAAAGAGAATACAAAAGTGACTGTATATTATTGTCATTCAAGAATTATCATCCAGCATTTTAAAATGAATCACCTAGAACTATATGTTTCACCATGGATACATGTCAAAAACAATATTAAAGGAAAAACGCAAATTGTAGAAAGATACATACAGCATGATACCATTTCTGTAAAGTTATACAACATGTAAGTTTTTTACATGCTGCTTATGCATACATATATATGTAGGAAATAAAAAGTATTATGGGAATTCTAAACACTTAAGTCATGATTATGGTTAGCTTTGAGAATGGAGGGAAATGGGGAAAGGCCGCAAAAGAGGCTTATATTTTAATCTGTAATGTTTTGCTTCCAAAACTTGGTGGTACAATTCATAATTGCAAGGCTGTGGAAACAGCCCAAGTGCCCATCAATCAAAGAATGGATTAATAAAATGTGGTATATGTACACCATGGAGTACTATTCAGCTGTAAGAAACAATGGTGATATAGCACACCTTATATTTTCCTGGTTAGAGCTGGAACCCATACTACTAAGTGAAGTATCCCAAGAATGGAAAAACAAGCACCAGATATATTCTCCAGCAAACTGGTATTAACTGAGTAGCACCTAAGTGGACACATAGGTGCTACAGTAATAGGGTATTGGGCAGGTGGGTGGGGGGAGGGGGGCGGGTATATACATACATAGTGGGTGAGATGTGCACCATCTGG
Organism: Microcebus murinus; assembly: GCF_040939455.1. NCBI lineage: Eukaryota > Metazoa > Chordata > Mammalia > Primates > Cheirogaleidae > Microcebus > Microcebus murinus. Next base: position 19,310,621 of record NC_134124.1, read on the forward strand.
GGGATGGTCATGATGGAGACTCAGACTTTTGGGGGGAGGGGGGGAAATGGGCATTTATTGAAACCTTAAAATCTGTACCCCCATAATATGCCAAAATAAAAAAAAATATTTAAAAAAAATAAATAAAAAAAAAAAAAACTTGGTGGTAAAAACATAGGTGTGCATTATAATGTTGATTCATTTTGGATGCTCGAAAGATTTTATCAGTTTTCTAATTGTCCGGGAACCCAACTTCCATACCATACTCAACCTTTGGCCTTGAGAATCTTCTGCCTATCCATTTCCTCCCTCCTTTCACCTGTTCTCCACAGCCCCCCACTCCCAAACCTCTAATCTGAGCATCACACTTTCTTTTAATCAGAAGGTGTCATTTACTTAGAGCTTAAATATGCAAACAACCCTGGAATGGTTTGTATTTTTAACAAAGATTCAAGTAGCAAGTACCCTTAAGACCTAAAAAAGTGACCTTATAATGCTGGAACAATTCTCACTGGGTCCCGCTAGGCTTCTGCTCAAATCACATTAATTCATTCCACAAATATTTATTGAGAATCTACTAAGTGCCAAGGACTCAGAGGTTGCCATGTTACACACCTCCAAGGGGAGGTAGCACCCCCTGCAGTTGTGTTCTGCAGGCCCTGGGGATACAACAGTGACAAGACAAAAAAGGGCCATGCTGTGTTCACATCAGTGACCTCTTCAAATGGAATGAGACAATACTCAATAATGGATGAGCTCTGTAGTCGAACTGTCTCATTTTACCAAATGGGGAAACAGGGACCCAGAGAGGGGGGACTAGAGTTGCCTATAGGCACAGAGCAGAACAGAGATAAAGACTCAGGTCTCTGGACTCCAAACCAGTGCTCATTTCTCTGCCCTGCACTGCTTCTTTCTACATTCCATAATGCTATCCCTGAGCAGGGTAGACAGATGGAGCAAACAGATAAGAAGAAAAAAAAATTATCTATGCTCCTCTCCTTGAAATGATGCCACTTTTCTCCCCACCTTTTCCTCTCATCACCTCCCCTGGCTTTCAACCAGCAGGTGCTAAAATGCTGCACTGATTCCAATGCTTTCACACCCTTGCTGTGGATCCAGTGTTACCATTAATTCCCCACGTGACAAAGCAAGCTGCAGTCCCCCATTGCAGCAGGACTCACCAGGTGAGCAGCTCTTCCAGAAGCAGTCTGGGAAGATGCACAGAGTCATGAGAAAGAGAGGAAAACAATCCAGGCTGAGAACCAGGAGGTCACATCCTCATTCCAGCCCTGACACTCACATGCTGGGTAAGCTTAGACAAGCCTTCCCTACTCTGGGCCTCCACCTGATCATCAGGTTCTAAGATACCTGCATCCTAGCTCTTATCAATGGCAAATATCACCAGTGGTTTACAACCCTGAGTCATTCACACAAGATAAGGTGATCTTCACTAGATGACCTGCCTAAACACAAGCCCTAGAAAGCAGAACAGGTCACAGCCATCTATGATTTGTGATGTCCTCCACCCATTCCCACTCTACTGGGACATGTACCCTGATTTCCCTTCTGAAAAAATAGTCTCAGCCAATAGGCTTTGGAGAGAGTTCCACACCTAACTTCAGGTATGAATTAAAGAACCCAGACCTAAGCAAATCAGACCATCCTATTCCCCCTTGACACAGTGATTGGTTCAGAAATGGACACATGTGTCAAATACAGCCATTTAAAAATTGCCTCTGTGAGGTGATTTTTGTGAGATGTGAAAAGTGTGGATCCTGTTTCAGTCTTCCATGTGCAGCTAATTTTCCCAGCACCATTTATTGAATAAGGATTCCTTTCCCCAGTGTATGTTTTTCTCCGCTTTGCCAAAGATTGGATGGCTATATTAGGATGATTTTATATCTGGGTTCTCAGTTCTGTTCCACTGGTCTATGTTTCTGTTCTCGTGCCAGTACCATGCTGTTTTAGTTACTAGCCTTGTAGTATAGCTTAAAGTCTGATAAATTGAGGCCTCCCAATTTGTTCTACTAAATGAAGTACCACAAGAATGGAAAAACAAGCACCACATGTACTCACCATCAAATTGGTATTAACTGACCAACACTTAAGTGCACATATAGTAGTCATATTCATCGAGTATCAGGCAGATGAGATGGGGAAGGAGGAGATGAGTATATACACACCTAATGGATGCAGTGTGCACCATCTGGAGGATGGACATGCTTGAAGCTCTGACTCAGGTGGGGCAAAAGCAATCTATGTAATCTAAATATGTGTGCCCCCATAATATGCTAAAATAATAAATAAATAAATAAATAAATAAAATTTTTAAAAATCGCCTCTTTCTGGACATTTCCCTGGTCTCTAAAAAAAAATGAAAAGAAAAGAAAAGAAAAAGAAACTTCCTTTTTATGGGAATGCTGGAGTGGAGGTAGAAGCTCTTATATGCTCTTCGCTGCTGGGGATAAAGCTGAGAAGATGGCAGGTCTTGCACTTCTGCTCTCATCTTGGAGCCTGGAAGCAAGCTTAGATAGCAGAAAGTAGACCCAAGAGTTGGAACGAACTAAAGTGGTTCCCATCAGCATCATTTGAACCGAAGCATCAAACTGTCCCTGAAACTAACCCTATCCCTGGACTTTAAATACCTTGATCCATTAGACTTTCTTTTTTGCTTACTTGAGGTAGGTTTTCTATCACTTACAATTGAAAGAATCCTGCATGACCCACTGTCCCATACAGGAAGTCATCAAGCCCCTCTTTGAATTCCTTTAGCAATAGGGACCACTCTGTCTCTTAATGTTTCTTCTAAGTTTATTTTGTCTCCAAACCTCTCCTAGGGAGACATCAAGAGGCAGCTGAGAGAAAAGAGAGGACATGACAGATGTAAAGAGCAAGATCATCTACAGCTGCAGGGCTGGCTGACATTTATGGGAAGCGTTAAATCACTAGGGTCTTCCAGGTTGTTTAATATCGTATATTGATTTGCTTTTGTTTCCCTGAAGGGAAGAAGGATTTGACTAACAGCCAATGTTCCCATGAGAGCAAGTGCCAGAAGGGTTTTACCGAACACAGAAGAATGGAAATCTAGAAAAGAAAAGAAAAAGGGAAGAATGATGGGCCGTGAAATTGGAAAATAATATGTACTTCACTGGCTGACATGGCCCTGAACAAGCAGGTGAAGGAGGTGAAATTTATCTTGGGCATCTTGCCACTTCCTCTAATGGCGTCTGTAACCTCTTTTCTACTTCACTGCTCCTCTCCCCAAGGGGGCGTCATCTTGATGCATCCAGAAAACAAAGGTAATTAGAGCTGTTTTTAAGTACTTTGCACACATTCAGGACTTGCTCTGTTCACATACTCTCTCTTCTTTCTATCTAATAATTATTGGTTAGGTGCCTGTCATATGCCAGAAAATCTTTTTTCTTGTGTTTTTGTTCTTGTTCCTTTTAGGACACAGTTTGAATGTATAATTAAATTTGTAATTACAATTTAAATTGCTAATTCTTTCCATTTCTGTGAGCATTATTACACTAGTCCTCACAGCATCCCCACATGGTGGGCACAGTAGCGACTGTTCTGTGGGGCACTGAGGGAGAATCGAGATGTCCACTGTATCTCCACACCTAGCCCGGTGTCCAGCATGAAGTAGGTATCTAATCTCTAATTCACAAATGAGTCATTTAAGTGTCCTTTTCACTAAGTAGGGAACAGAGACTCAAAGATCAGAAGCGAGCCACCCAAGTGAAATCAGATTAATTAGAACACTGGGTTTTTAATACTTCCTTAACCCAGTACCCTCTCCCCAAGTCCATCCACACATGCAGCATTCCACTCCACTGTAGCCTGCCTACTGTAATTCTGCACAGAGTTACAAGCATTGCCACCTCAGCCCAGTCTCCCAGCCTTCCCTCCTTTCTCCAACCCAGCTGCAAAAGTAGCAGCATACTGGATAGAAGACACCCACCAGCATTTTCTGCCAAACCTACAACCCATGAACACCATACCAAAGAGGTAAATAAGAAAAGGGCCAATAATGGCAACTTCCTCCTTGACCCACTGCCTGGTTTCCTTTTAACCTGCTCAGACCTAATTTTTCTGGATGCTACAAATGCCATCATCATCATCATTGCTGATGTTTACTGAGAGTGCTTACCATGTGTCAGACATGGTTCCAAGCCATCTCACATGTACTACCTCATTTAATTCATCAACAACCTTAGGAGGTTATACCTTCATTATTCTTGTTTGTTAATGAGAAAATTGAGGCTAAGAGATAGTTGTTACAAGGTCATGTAGCTACTAATTGGCAGTCTGGATTTGAATTCAGGTCTCTCTGATCCTCTCTTCCCTCAACAGGGCCTGAACTCACCACCAGGATGTGGGGGGAAAAAAAAAAGACATTGTGTTTTAAAATGCAGGCAGCCCTTGAATTCTCATTTGTCTTCTTTCTTTTTCTCTGTAGCAAACTCTGTTTGTCTTTGGGCAAATCATTTAGCTTTTCTGGGCTTGAGTCTCTTCATCTGTAGAAGTGAGGAGTTGAACTGGATCTAGCTGGCCTTCAAGTGTACCATGTTTGGATTCCTTCCATCTTTTGCTGCCCAAGGCATGCTTACCACATGCCACCATTCACCTTTCAAGAATGAAGAATACTTCCTCCATGAGAGAGATGCCCAAGCCCAGAGCCCTGGCTCAGACCCATCTCTTTGCCATGAGCACAGCTGGGCAGGATCGAAGGGCAAGGGTGAAACTGTCCATTCTTCACCAGGGGAAATCAAGGCTCAGGAGGCCGGGGCATTTGCCTGGGATCATGGCCAGTGCCCAGACCTGGAACCCCGCATTCCGCTTGGCCCCTGACTTTCAGGCTTGCATTTTCGCCTCTTCAGATCCTCTAACAGGGCATATGGATAAATGAGCAGTCACAATAACCGCCAAAAGGAGGACAACAGATGTTTGGCTGTGACGCATTGCAAACGCACTGGCTGCCCTCTCTTGGACCTTCTTTGGCCCAGCTCCATCTACACGTGGTGAGCAAACTTTTAAGTAATGTATTGGCCCAGAGCACCCATAGAGTGAATTTGCCATTCCCTGAGATGGGGGGGCTACAAGTAAAGAGAAACTGAGGAATCTAACTTTGAGCATAGTCAATTTGAGTGTCTGTAAGACCACAAAGTGTCTGTGTCACATAGGCAATTCAACCTTCGACTGAACATTAGAAGGGTCATGCTTGCACGTATAAATTTGGAAATTATTAGCATATACTGTTATTTCAAGTCATGATACTGGATGAGACTGTAACAGTAACAGTCACTCCATCTTAAAGCTAACTAGCAATTCTCTTTTACAGTGCCTAATTGTGTGCTTGCTTAAGAATGTCCAGGAACTGGCCTTGAACAACTAACCCTGAAACCAGAATTTTGGTTCCCCTCCCTGGGCCACCCCAGGGAAATGCTGAGAAGTTAATCTTCACTTCTGTTGTGGTCTAGCTCAGGGGTGGGGAACCTTTTCATGTTGGAAAGCCACATTAATTTAGCTATAATCAAATAAGGACTCATTCAAGAAATTTCAATTAGAGATACTTAAAAATGTACATTATTTTGAAAATATATATATATAACTACTATGTACTGAACAATTAAAAAAAATGAAAACCATTCATTAATTTTAAAGTTAACTAGCCTTTTAATGACTTTGTTGTATCTGCTTTTTGTTGGAAAGCACTTGAATATTTGGTTGCAGCATGGAGGTCCGCACTTTGTTGATCCTCTAGATGGATATCAGTCATTTGTGACCTTAAGGGCATCTTGATCTGGGTTAGGTAGTAGAATGTAGATTTGCAGCAATAAGTGGTTGAAAAGCAAGAACATGTTTTTCAGGCATGTTGGCTGAAGGCGTGGGTATTCTGCATTTTTCCATATTTCAATTGGATCCTTCTTAGCATCAAACAAAGACTTTAAAATGTCATCTACTGAAAGCTCAATCAATTCCATCTGTAGTTCTTTTGGTGCCTTGGTGATAACAACTACTTGAGGCTGAAATGCTAATTTGAGTGTGATGTCATGATTCTCAAATTCAATAAACTTTTCATTTATTCTACAATTAAAAAAAACAAGAATGAAGAATAGTGTGCTAAAAATAAAAAACACCTAATGTTGTCCCTTCTCAGAAATCATTAAACAAGATTCATCAAACATTTTGGTATAGAAAATTATAGAATCTTGGAAAATCAAGAGAATATTCTAATTACAAATTAATTATAAAAATCTAATACTAGTAACTTATTGAATGTCTACTATGTGTCGGGCATTTCTCTGAGTATTCATATATTGTTCCACTGAATCCTCAAACAACCCTATAAGGTCAGTGCTCATATCATTGTACAGAGAAAGAAACTGAGGAACAGAGTGCTTATGTAACTTACTCATGGTCACACAGCTTGTTGGGCTTGGAACTCAACTGGGCTTTACTCCAAAGCCTTTCTCAGAGATCTTCATGTGAAAGTGTTCAACCCAGAGCAGAAATTGTCTCTGAAAATCCCAATTAACAGGCTCTGTTGGAAGACCTGCAATGGTGAAGAATTTCTAAAAATATGCGGACTTTTTAAAATAAAGATCACAAGCAAACAAACCTGTAGCCTTGGTCCCAGCTGAAAGAAGAGAAGTGTGTGTGCCTCTCTCTGAAGTCATCTACCAGACACAGAGGGATCTTTGCCTTCCTTTCAACATTATCTCTGCTTGCAGCAAAAAGGGTGCTAAAAAATGAAAAACATTGTTTTGAATGCACCAGTTAGTCTCCTGTGCAATGGCAATGCCATTAATTTAATCAGTGACAAGAAGCCAAGTAGGTCATTATCAGGATAAGCATCAACATACTGCTGCTACCCCATGCAGGGCAGCATGTCTTGCCTCCAAGCAGAGCCAGATATCATGGTGATGACTCCTGTGGTGAATACCAGGACAGGAGAACAACTTTGCAGACACCTCCTCTGGCAGCTTATGGAAGCATCTTACATCAAAGACCTGGTTTCCCAGTCTCTCCCCAACTTTGAAATCCTGTACATCACTACAAATGCTGCTCCCTTTTCTCCACCTATCCAAGTCCTTTCAGGTCTAGATAGGTCCAATCCCTGCTATAAGCCTTCCTGGAGTCTTCTAGCCCCTACTGGTTTGGCACATCCTTGCATTCTGATTCTCTTATGGGATAGTTTTATCCTCCATACTAAAGCATATTTGGTTGTAATTCTAGCTCAGCCATGTAACCTTTGGCTAATCATGTTCCCCCTTTGAGTTTCAGTTCTTCTTCTATAACAAAGTGGTTAAATGAAGAGTGGAAGATCAGTTTCATCTCATGAGCCTTCTCCATTCGTTTGTAGTGGCTATCTGGAAGTGAGATGCTCACAAGGATTATGAGGCCAACTCTGAACTCAGCATTAAAAAACTGTCAAGATTGATTGGTGATGTCTGCCATGGGCACAAGAGGAATGAGAAGTGTCCCTGTGTTGTGTCACTGCCATCCATGGACTAGATTATATCTGAGGCTCTTCAGCTTTGACAGTACATAATTCCTCTTCTTTATATCCACAATGTCAGGAGCACACTCAGACAAAGTCTCTCAAACTTTTCCAACAAAATAGCCCAAGTGGCAGGGGTGAATTAACTAACACATATTCCCAGGAGACAAATGGAATAAAAACATAGAGAAAAGCATAATGAAGGAATCACTGGTTCTAGACTTTTCAGGTCAGCCTCTACAAAATCAGCTGAATTGTATTTTTTTTTTTCCTTTGGTTGTCTTTGAGATTGCCTATTCCATTTTTACAATAAACCTTCCTTAGCTGAGCTAGACTAAGTTGATTGCTGTTGCTTACAACCAAATTAATTATGTTCTTACCAAGAGATTATTATTGTCACCACTTCCTAAACACTTACATGTACCAGGCATTGTGCTAAGAGCTACATTTAATTTCCATTTAGTCTTCATTATAATCCTGTAAGTAATTATTATTGCCCCCATCCCACACACGGTGAAACTGAGATTCACAGAGGTTAAGTCACTTGCTCATGCTCGTAAGTGCCAGAGCCAGGATTTGATGGAGTTTTATCTAACCACAAGCCTTGTGTTCTTAACCTCTACATTTGCAAAACAGCTTCCAAATTGTATCTCTGTTAATTTTAATCTTAGAAGAAGGAAGAGGTGCCAAGACCAACTAGTATTACAGGATGTGGCATGTTTATTCTGCGACCTCACACGCCTCTTGGGCACAGCACCACAAACCCCTGAGGATGCACATGTGCCAGTTTGAGAAACAGAAAATGAAATAGGTCAATCAAAACTTATTCATGAGGGGTTATTCTGACATCTTTTCAGAGAGCATTTTGGATGATTTTCTGAAATAACCAGCTCCCCTAGGCTGGTGATCTCTGGCACCCACTCACTCTCAGCAGTCCTCTCCAAGCTGTGCCAACTCAATTGCACTTGCTGCAGAAGCAACTTCCTGGCTTTAAGTCCACTGTTCCTGCCTTCTTTCTCAGAAAGCCCTTCACCCTCCAAAAAAGTGGTCAAAAGTATTTTATTTATCTGTGGGTGATTTAGAAGTGTTAATACTTAATTCCTTCTCCCATTTTTTAAGCAAGAGTTTAATTTTAAGACATCAAGTTGGCCAACTGAGCAATAACATGCCTGAGAATAGAAAAATAGTTTCCTATTAACAAAAAGCTTCAAATTAATCTGAGGATATTTCCTAAATGGAAATGTACCTCCTAACACCCTTATCTTTTTGGCCTCACACACCTGGCTGTGGAAAAGATTTACACTTGCAAATTCTATGCAATAATAGAGCAATATTTCTGCTTCAACCCAGCTTCAATATGTTCTTTAAAAAAAGAAAAGAAAAGACTTTGTTGTATTTGGCATCAAGATTTGTTCAGTGCAAAGAAGTGGCATTTGCAGGGATGAAGGAAAAGGGAATATTTAAGGCCAGGGATAAAAAACTGAAAGAGTTGATGGTTCATGGAACTTCTGAACAGGCATAGTGAGGAGAAAGATTTTCTATTTCTGTAAATTTAGTTCAAGATTATTGTTTTTGTTTGGTAGATCTGAGTTTGGGTTAGACAAAAAAAAAAAAAAAAAGTCTGCTGGTTCCCTCCAGGTGCAAGGAGGGATGCATAATAAGAACTGCAGGAACAATTATAGTTGTTTATTAAACATGTACCCCATGCCAGGCCCTGTGCTAAACTCTCCACTTTGTATCATTTATTCATCCTCTCAACAAACCCCAGAGGGAAGTCCTATTATTACCACTATTTTGCAAATGATGAAAATGAGACATGGATAGGCTCAAACACTTGCCTGATGTCACAGCAGTAATAAGTGACAGAGCTGGGCCATTCTGGGCCCAGAGGCTGTCCTCCCCATCATTTTATAATGCTGCCACTGTGGAAAGGTCTCCAGGCCCCAGAAGCTACAGTCCTTACCAGGATCACCTTCAGCAGCACTGGAAAGGGGACCCTGGGCTCCGTTATGAAACAGAACTTCTCTGTAGCATTCACTATTCCTCCAACTGCCCCACAGATGTGGGGTCTTTTATAGTTGAAAGAGGCCTGAAGAATATCTATTTCCCTTGCCCACTCCATTTTACCATGAGGTCACTAAGGCCTAGAGTGAAAATAACCTATCCAAGGTCAAAGACAAGAGCAGCATCTCCAGGATCATCCCATTCTCACTTCCTCATCTCTATTGTTTACTCCAACACCTTTTCCCACCTGGGAATACTGTGCATAGCACATCTATAGTCAGTAGTGCTTCTGTTATACTCACTTCCCTCATCAAAACTCAGCCATTCAGTGTCCCAACACCACAAGCTTCTGCTAGCTGACCTTGTTATGTTGAGAATCTGAAAGAATTCTAAAATGTCAGAGTAGGAAAGTCTCAAACATATAATTTCATCCATTTCCCTCATTTTAAAAACGGGGAACAGTGGCCCAGCAAAGAGAAGAGACTTGGTAGGGTCTAAGAACCTCAACAGGTGTGTGGTATTAGAACACAGTAAAAAATATATCAAAACCTCTTTTATATTAATTTTATGCTAAAGTTAAGAAAGAAATTAAGCTCTACTACTATATAATACACAAGCTGGCACTGGTTCCCTCAGTCTGCGGTTAGGAGACCATGTACTGCCTAAATCACGTGATGAGCCCTGAAAGAAGAATGGAAGTGAAAGTAGGTTGGCCCTCTTGTTTACTTGACTTTAGAGTATTACAACATATGGAAATTTATAGGCTGTAGGATTTCCCTAAGATTGGTAATTTATTAAAGAAATAAGACTGCCACATGGTGGAATGTTTATAAACTGTGTAATGAGGTAGAAGGTAATCACAAAGATCTTTGATGCCACACCTAGATTAACTGATTATTTTATGTGAAAATAAGAAAGAGTTGTGGAAATTAAAGTTACATTTTGCATTTTTTTAATGATATTTTAACTTTAACAATTAGAATCTTCCAAATCTTTTATTTTCCGGATGACAAGTAGCTGTCAGTTTATATTACCAAACATATTTTCAATAATAACAAAAAAAATCTGCCCTTCGAGGTAAAAAGTGAAATTTGTAACATGTGTTAAAAAAAATAACTGTTTTTCAACAAAAAGCTCATGCTAAGAAGACAGCATTTTGAAAACAAACATTGGAAATGTTTTCCTGTTGTATACTGCCTAAATTATGTTCCAAATAAAACTCCACTTCTTAGCCTCTCTGAAAAATCTTCCAAATGAAAAGCGTCAGTGGTTTTAACCCAGTTTTAAATATAAACCAACAACTAATTGACTTTCAATGAGATAGAAATTTTTCAGACAAATTTCAACCAAAACCTTTACAAAATGTGGTAAGGGGAAGCTTAAAATGAATATTATGATTTACAAAGTACATTCAGATATACCCTTTTTCTCACTGGATCAATGTATCTCTGTGCAGTATCTTTTTGATTTTTCTAGTCATTAAAATCCAATTATCAAAATAAACTGAACTTGGACAAGAAATCATAAATATCAAAGTCTTAAACCAAGATTTTTTAAAAAGTGAAGCATAGCTCAACAACACTGATCTCTCTAAGACATTAATAATATATAACTATTTTGTATGCCATATAAATAACATTTAACTCAGAGCAAAAAAGCTTTTATTTTAAAATGTTTTACTTCATCTCTTGCGCTTTTAAAATTTCTATTTTCTGCATGTTTATAATGCACCAAATATCTAGCACAGTACAACTTGAATGTAATTCTTAAATAAATATGTATAAATTTGAGATATATGCTCAACAATGTTTTACTGAGAAGAAAGCCAGTCCAGAAAGTTTAGCGGCCTCTGGTTCGAATAACCACAGCTGGGGGGCGGGGGTTGGAAACCCAGGGCCCAGAAGCATTCCGGTCCCCTGATCATCTTTGCCACAGTCAGAACAACTCAGCATCAGATGCCAAGTTCCCGCCATGGCAGCCAGCAGATAAGAACAACTAAGCCATCCGAGTTCCCTGAATGCAGGGAAAACCCCAAGAGTCACCCTCCGGCCCTATCTCAAGCCTAACAGGCTACAAGCTCTTTGAAAAGCTTCACAGAGTTTAAAATTTTGTGCCAAGCTGGTATCCAGCCATGTTAATCCTCTCCTATAAAATCTTCAAAATTCTCCCCTTGCCCAAAGTATATAGTCCGTGGACCTTTCCCTACTTAGCCCTGGAGTTCTCTTGTTAAATAAGGAATAAATCTTACAGTAGACCTATGTTACCCTTACATTGGAGTACATCAGTCCAATGGTAGTGTAAAGCCATTAAAATAATGAGGTAGAGGGCCAGGCGCTGTGGCTCACGCCTGTAATCCTAGCTCTTGGGAGGCCGAGGCGGGCGGATTGCTCAAGGTCAGGAGTTCAAAACCAGCCTGAGCAAGAGCGAGACCCCGTCTCTACTATAAATAGAAAGAAATTAATTGGCCAACAGATATATATATAAAAAATTAGCTGGGCATGGTGGCGCATGCCTGTAGTCCCAGCTACCCGGGAGGCTGAGGCAGAAGGATCACTCGAGCCCAGGAGTTTGAGGTTGCTGTGAGCTAGGCTGACGCCACGGCACTCACTCTAGCCTGGGCAACAAAGCGAGACTCTGTCTCAAAAAAAAAAAAAAAAAAAAAATAATGAGGTAGATATATTTTTATTGATATCATGTAGAGTGATGTTCATGATATATTGTAAAGCAAAAAAAGCACATATACAACATATGTACAAAATATATGAGTAGAATAGCTCTCTGCAACAAACTCACATACATGCACACTTCTAATGCACTTCTAACGATAGTTATCTTTGAGTGATAGGATTCAGGTGATTTTTTTTCTTATTGCACATCTGTATTTTTTTCTATTACAAACATCTATCACTTGTGTTGGAGGGAAAGGCTAATTTTTAATTAAACTTATCCAAATAGGTATTTTCACTAAACCCCTAAGAGGGGTTTTACTTATGACAATGAGAATAACAACCACCCCTTACCATAGGATGGTAGTTTCATTCTGAAAACCTGTTTAGTCTATTATCTCCTTCAACTCTGGCAGCACAATAATATTTCCAAAGCATCACCTGAAATTGTGTCTCTCCTGCTCCAAACCCTTTTTAAACCTGTCTGCTATTACAGAATAAAATATAAAGTCATTTGTATGGCATTCAGACCTTTGAACATATAATCCGGCTTTATCCTATCACATCGGCTTCATTTTTTCTACTTCTACCTCCACATATATTCTAACTACCCTGTACCTGAATTCACCATATACTTCCCTGCCTCTTTTTATGCTTTTCTCCCTAGAATTCCCTTTCTGTATGCTCTACTCTATAACTCCTGTTGGTTCTTTAAAGACCAGATCAAATGTTTCTCTACTGAGAAATCATTACTGAAGCATTATACTCTCTCTATCCTCACAGCCCTTTCTTTCATTTTTCTTTCATAGCATCATCCCTGAGGAAGCAGAAAACCCTTCAAGAGCAAGGGCCCTGTTTATTCAATTCTGAGTTAACACTAAGACCAATTCCTCACACATAGATGATATTCTGTAACTAATAGCTACTTTAAGGAAAAGAAAGGTACCTTTGCATGAAACATAGAGAAGAAAAAGTTAGGATTCAGGTAGTAATCTCAAGAGATGTGGCCAGACTTGATAAGGGAAATCTGAATGTGGTTTAAAATAAGTGACAAAAAAGACCCAGGCAGGAAAAAAATATGGCAGCTGCTAAGTTTGAACCATCCTATCCAAGCTGGAGGCCTGAAGGTCTCTTCTCAGATAGCCTCTGCCCTCTTGTGACAAGTCAGAAATTGAATACCTTTCATGCAAGTTTGGGTTGCCAAAAGACTCTGCGGGAACTGTCCGTGGTCCTGAAGCTATTAAACTCTCATCCACCCATTTCCCTTCATTCATTTAATATATAGTGGTCAGCAAGATAGATAATAGCTCTGCTGATCTTTTAGAACTTACATTCCAGTTGTGGACAAAGAAACTAAAAAACAAAAGAAAAATATACGATACTATGCCAGATACTGATAATTATGCAGAGAATTAGAATAAGATGACATGAAGAAAAGAGGTGACTACTTTAGAACAGATGGTCAGGAAAGGCCTCTCTGAGAAGTTAACATTTAAGATGGGGTCTGGAAACAAAAATCTTCCAACCAAACTAAAAGCATTCCAGAAAGACAAAACACCCTAAGGGGAGAAGGAGCTTGGTAAGTTCAAGGAACAGAGACAAAGTCAGGGTTGCTGCAGCATAGTGAGTGAAGGGAACAAGATGAAATAGGGCTCTTTATGCTAGTACAAGGACCTCCAACTCTTTCCAACTGTGATGAGATCATCTGGATAACAAAAATTTTCTAAGCACCTACAGATGGATAGAGGGCTTCGACCTTCCTCTGAATTAATCCTGAACCTTAATCCAACCTGTGGTTTCTCTGGTTATAGTCTTGATCCCTAAGTCCAAACTAGCTGAAATTGACTGTGGAGTTTAAGAGAAAAGCCATAGAGAATATGGGGTTAGAAGGATAGAGAAATGAGAGAGTAGACAATTTACAATTCTATGAGAGATGAACATAAAACCAGGAGAGCCAATTGGAAAGTTGGTAATCAGACCACTAGAATGTAGACTTCATGAAGGCAGGTACCTTGTCTATCATATCTATTACTACATCTCCAGTGCCCATAGTAATGCCTGGCACATATAGGTGCTCACTATGCACCTACTAAATAAACAAGTGGAAAAAATGAACAAAAGATGTGGTGACCATGCCAATGTATCTTGCACATCTCCGACTCCAGGGAACATAATTCACCCAGAGCCACTGATGAAATCCACCAAGTTTCCCATGGACTTCTGCCAACCAGTGCCTGACAGTCCCAGGATACTATGGTATGTCCACTCCTAGAGACACAAGACTCCCCGACAGCCTGGCTGAGCTTTCTTTTGACTGCATATCCATCCATGATGCTCCCACCAAGCCTTCCTTCCCTCTTTACTTCACTAGGAGTCTGACTTGCATTGCAGTCTGACAGCTCTCTCAGTCTCTCCTGCCTCCCTCCCCATTTTTTCTCCCAGTTGCTTCTCCTAATAAAATCCCATCTTGGTTTCTGCTTCTTGGAGCACTCAGTCTAAAGCAAAATATCTAGAGTACTTTCAACTAAAATAAATACTAACAGAATCTCTTGCTCCTCTGGTATTATCTACTCATATATGTCCTTCTAAGGCTGGAATTAAGCAACCCTGAGCCAAAGGGAAGAACAGGTAAATAACTGGTCTCAAATGAAAGAAAAATTAAAATGGACACATTGAAGAAAGATTCTGAAAAAGCTTTCTTCTATTTCCTCTATTTCCTACTATACAGGAGCTATTTTATATCCCTAGTTTAAAGCCGTAGTAAATTCTATTTTAGTGTCCTTTATAATAGGTTCTCTATATCTATAATTTTCACAATTCAAATCCTTTGATCTACAAGTAATTTCTTATCTATCCCCCTGAATGGTAATTGGTTGATAGCAAAATCAGTGACTGTGGATTATAAAATATTTGTTTTGTACTCTAAGATATACAAATTTCTCATATATCCTTGATCAAAACTTATCTTCCCAACATCCATGTAAATTAAGTGGGGCAAGGAATATTATCCCCATTACACAAGTGAGGACACTGGCATTTAAGAATGCAAAGTAGCTTCTCAGTAATTTACAAAAGAAAAAGTACTCATACCCAGCTCTTTTGACATGGAGGACAGTGCTCTTTTACCATATCATACTACCTGTTACAGCTAGGGCCATGAAGTAAATGTCTATTTTCCCTTCCTAGCATCCATTCTGCTTTCCTCTCATAATAACATCCCACCCCTATTTTAGATTATGAGGCTAATTCTACCATAGCCCCAAAGGTGAACATGTAACACAAGATAAGTCAGTCATAGCAAGAAATTCCCTATGGATAGGCACATAACCCAAGCAAGGTCACTGACAGCTACCTGAAATCTTTGCTGAATCCATTAGGAAATGGTATTTTCACTGGGGTTGCTAAGCTGGTAGACTGTAAACCATAATGTCCCCCTATGGGGCATTATGCTTGAGAATAAAGCAATGCAATGAAAATCAGGACTGAGAGATGGAGGAACATGAATGTGCAGTGATTCCATTTGAGCACCTGGATCCAGCTATGCCTGAAACTGTGAATTCTAGATTTTATAATTGTAAAAGCCAATAAATGCCTTTTAAAGATTTTGATAGCTTGAGTTGTATTTCAGCCAAGTATCAAAAGCTTGAAAAAAACGAATATTATATAAATAGTGATAGGACCTCAGAAAGGAAAAAAATTCAAGGAACTAATTCTTATGATATATATCTAGAATGCCATGTGGTTTCATGCAAACTACTGGCCTCATCATTCATTTTTATTTTCCATTTCTACCAATAAGCAGAGATTAGAAGTAAAATTAAGAAACTTCAAAAGGATCTTTCCTTGAACCTCAAAAAGTCAGTTGGATAATTCTCCCTGGATATGTTAACATCTGCACTAGAAAGAATAAAACACAGTATCTTTAATTCCACAAGCTTTAGATTGGAGGGTAGGTAGTCACTGAAGTAAACAGATGAAAAGTGGGATAAAGGTGTCTCAGAGGCAAAAGAAGAAAGACTTTTTATCAGTAGTGAAAAAGGTTAGAATTTATAAGTTTTACCTCAGCACCCTCTATTCCCCTTCATTTTTCTACATAGCATTTACCATCTGACATACAATATGTTTATTTGTTTACTTATTGCCTACCTCTACCAAGAACATGTGTTCCATGTGAGCAGTGTCTATGTCTGTCTTCTTCATTGCTCTATCTCCAGCTTCTAGAGGGGTGCTTGCACATAGTGGCTACTAATAAATAATGGTCGAATGTTTGTTGAAAGGGTATTTGCATTTCTATAATCCTTTTTCTAAGTTATATATCATATGAACATTTAAGTATTACAGCAATACCAATTGATGGTTATGTTCCACTATTTAAATGGGGTTCTATATTCATACAAAAAGCAGAAATGTGTACTATAAGCCTCATCTCCATTTACCATGCAAATGGGGATCATGGTTGACTGAATGATAAATCATGGCAGCATCATCTTTACAGCTAAAGCACCTAAGAAGAAGTAAATAGATTGCAGAACTGTCCTGTTTAATATATTAACCACCAGTCACATGTGGCCATTGAGCATTCGAAATGCAGCAAGTCTGAATTGAGATGTGTTATAAGTATTAAAAAATGCAGGGCTTCAGAGTCAAAGGACAAAAAAATGGCTAAAATATCTCCTTAATAATTTTTACTTTAGGTTCAACATACACAAATCAATAAACCTGATTTACCACCTAAACAGAAACAAAAACAAAGACCATATGAACATTTCAATAGATGCAGAAAGAGCATTTGACAAAGTCTAGCACCCTTTCATGATAAAAACACTCAACAAACTAGGCATAGAAGGTACATGCCTCAAAATTGTAAAAGCCATATATGACAAACCCATAGCCAACATCACACTGGGAAAAAGTTGAAAGCATTTCCCCTAAGAACTGAAACAAGACAAGGGTGCCCACTGTCACTACTTCTATTCAACATAGTATTGGAAGACCTAGCCAGAGCAATCAGGCAAGAGAAAGAAAAAAGGGCATCCAAATTGAGAAAGAGGAGGTCAAACTAGCCCTGTTTCCTTACAATATGATCATGTATCTAGAAAACTCTAAGAACTCCACCAAAAGACTTCTGGAATTGATAAATTCAGTAAAGTCTCAGGTTACAAAATCCAATGGACACAAATCAGTAGCATTTCTATATACTAAGAACAGTCAAGCTGAGAGTCAAATCAAGGACTCAATACCATTCACAATAGCTACAAAGAAAATAAAATACCTAAGAATATACTTAAACAAGGAGGTATAAGGTCTCTACAAAGAGAACTACAAAATACTGATGAAAGAAATCACAGATAACACAAACAAATGAAAAAACAAAATCTTTTGCTTATGGATTGGCAGAATAAACATCATTAAAATGTCCATACTGCCCAGAGTGACTTACAGATTTAATGCAATCAGCATCAAAATACCAACATCATATTTCAGAGAGCTAGAAAAAAATTAATCCTAAACTTCATTTGGAACCAGAAAAGAACCCCACACACAAAAACAATCTTATACAAAAGAACAAATCAAGAGGCATCACAATACCTGACATCAAATTATACTACAAGGCTATAGTAACCAAAATAGCATGTGTGTATTGGTATAAAAATAGAGACATAGACCAGTGGAACATAATAGAAAACCCAGAAATAAAACCATCTACTACAACTAACTGATCTATACACTGGGAAAAGGAGCCCTATTCAATAAATGGTGCTGGAAAAATTGGATAGCCACATGCAGAAGAATGAAATGGGACCCCTCTCTCTCTCACCATATATAAAAATTAATTAAAGACGAATAAAAGACTTGTATGTAAGACATCAAACCATAACAATTCTAGAAGAAAATGTAGGAAAAAATCTCTTCTAGATATTGGCTAGGCAAAGAATTTATGACTAAGACCCCAAAGGAAAATACAGCAACAACAAAAAGAAATAAATCAGACTTAATTAAATTAAAAACCCTTTGCACAGCAAGGGAAATAACCAACAGAGTGAACAGGCAATCTATAGATGGGAGAAAATATTCACAAAATATACATCTAACAAAGGGCTAATATCTAGAATCTACAAAGAACTCAAACAAATCAGCAAAACAAAAAAAAAATCAAAAAGTGGACAAAAGACATGAGCTGAAGTTGTTAGAGATGATAGACAAATGGCCAACAAACATATGAAAAAAATGCTCAATATCACTAATAATCAGGGAAAGGCAAATTAAAACTACAATGATACTGTTTTACTTCATGAAAAAAAAAAACTATAATGAGAAGCTACTTTACCTGTATCATAATGGCCATCATTAAAAAGTCAAAAAAACAATAGATGCTGGTATGGATGTATAGAGAAATGAACACTTATACACTGTTGATGGGACTGCAAATTAGTACAAGCTCTATAGAGAACAGTATAGAGATTCTTTAAAGAAATAAATGTAGACCTACCATTCAATCCAGCAATCCCACTGCTGGCTATCTACCCAAAGGAAAAGAAGACATTTTACAAAAAAGACACCTGCACTCAAATGTTTATTGCAAATGTTTATTCACAATTGCAGAGATGTGGAATCAACCTAAGTGCCCTTCAATTCATAAATGGTTTAAGAAAATGTGGTATATATACACTATGGAATACCACTCAGCCATAAAAAGGAATGAATTAGTGTCATTTGCAGCAACTTGGATGGAAATAGAGACCATTATCCTAAGTGATTTATCTCAGGAATGGAAAACCAAACACCATATGTTCTCACTAATAAGTGGGAGTTAAATGATGGTACACATGAGCACAAAGTGATATAAAAGACATGAGAAACTAAGAAGGGGGAGAGCAAGCGGAGCATAGGATAAAAACTTATCTATTGGGTACAATGAACACTATCCTGGTGACAAGCACACCAAAAGCCCGTACTTAAACATTATACAAGGCATCCATATAACAAAAACACCTGTACTCCCTTAATATTTTGAAATTTAAAAAAATAAAATAAAATCCATGTTAACACAGATAAATTAACATGTAATGAGAGTTAGGAAACTGTGTGATTCTGAAAAAGAAAACTATTGAAGGGGACTTGAATGACAGACACCAAAGTCTTTTCTGGCCTCTTGCTCAATCATTCCAGGAAGCATCAAGAGCCAATGTTATGATAAAAACTTTCTTTTGGCTACATTCTTTTTTCTCCTGAGCTAATTATGTAAAGCCTTCATGAGGTGATGCATTTTTGTATGCCAAGGATTTCCAGTAGTGGAGTTCCTGACAAAGCAAATGCTACAGAGAATAGCCATAAAGTGCCCTAGGCACATGAAATGTCTGACTCATTGATTCTGATGCCAGAGAAGTTTGATGTCTCTCTGTTAAAAAATCTTCCACATTAAATCAACAATAATGAAAAACTTGGCTTCTCTCAATCCTTACTCCCTTGCTGCATGCAGTTCATACTGTTCTCCCTTCTTGGGATTTCTATGTCATTTTTCATCAGTTTCAAATGTTTTCTCATCTGGTCCTGTCAATAGAGAGCCTTGAATTATTGCTTAACTACTTTTAATGTCTATGTATTTTATGTCTTATCACCCAGAGCGAGATTAAATTAGAGTTCACATTGCCCTTCTCTTTAACCCAGCAACAGTCTTTAAGACAAGGCCTTCTAATTCTTTGCTTCAGTCCTGGTTCTCAGGAGACAATAATAGTGAGATAAATGAATGAATGCATGTTAGCCCCAGGAATATCATCTGCATTGTTCAGCTGATTTCTCAAAATCAAAAGGAATCCTGAGGAACCACTCTGATTTTCCAAAACTCAAGGCTTACCTGCCACCCATGGCCCATTCTCTTCATTCCCGTGCCAAGTCACTGGCTAGACTTGCTTGTAAAAGGACTTGGAAGCAAGAAGCACAGGTAGTGTGGCCCTCAGTCAGGCACTGCAGAACCACCTGGTATCTTCTTAGAAGTGCCCATGACTAGGCCCCATCTCATAGTTACTGAATCAGAATTCCTTTGGGTGTACCTGGAAGTCTGCATTTCAGTAAGCTTCCCATTTACACACACCCTAGGGCCTAAGTACCAGAGAAAACTGCAAGCACGTGTATGGAAGGGAAAACATAGGGAGCCAACAAGAAAGAAGCAGACAAATGGTAGGCATGAGCCTTCCCAGAGAGCAGTACTGCCATAATGTATGAGAGGGACCCCATTTCCATACCACCATTCAAATTTTCCCATCTCAAACATTTGCCTTTAGAACACATTGCACAACACCCGTGAGCACATTGTCTCCCAGTGTGTCTTCACTAAATAAAGATAGCTGAAGCATTGTGCCAACATTTACAGAAAATAAACAAGGGCAGGAGTTATAGGGATTATAGGTCCTTATTAAAAGGAGAGGAGGAAAATAATAAAGGGGAAATCATAAGGACCAAGAATCATGACCTTGGGCATAAAGACACTTGGGAACAGCAGTCAAACTCCTAAATATATTTATGAATCCAAAGAGAGAGGAGAATAAAGAGGATTGAAAAAAAGAAACAAGCTTTAGGGAAGAGGATGGAGGCACATAGTAAAAAGGAAAATCTTTTTCATCTTACTTGTAAGAAATTGATCTGTATTTGGGGGCCTGGAGAAGGAATAGCAGCTGTGGCTGAGAATTTAGAATCATGAGCAGATTTAATTTTGGAGGTACTAGTACCCCAGTGGATAGGTTTACTCTGAACCCTACAAAGAAAACAACCACACCTCCTGCATGGTTGTCCCTCTCTAGCTGTGGCTTGGGTGATTATGGAGACCAATAAGTCCCAAAGTGTACAGTGCACAAAGCTGGAGACCCAGCTTTTAGTTTGAATCCAAAAGCAGAAAATGGCCAGTGTTTCAGCTCAAAGCAGTCAGGCAAAAGGAGTTATCTCTTACTCTCTGGGGGGTCAAACTTTTGTTCTATTCAGTCCTTTACCTCATAGAATGAGGCCCAATCACATTTGAGAGGATGATCTGCTTTACTCAGTCTACCCGTTCAAATGTTAATCTCCTCCAGAAACGGCCTCACAATCACACCCAGAATAATGTCTGACCAAATATCTGGGCACCCTGTGACTTGGTCAAGTTGACATATAAAAGTAACCGTTACAGGGACTCTTCCAACCTATTGCAAACATACCTCATATAGGCTTCTACTGCAGCTCCAGCTACAGGCTTCAGGATTTAGCTTTCATACTTCAGCCTTCTCAATACCTGCCCAACAGAATACCTGCTTTTTTATTTTGGGGCATTTTGCGGAGGAGGGGGGAGGTTGTTTTGGTTTTTGTGCTTTGTTTATTGTGTTTTTGTTTGTTTGTTCATTTCTTTGTTCTTGAGACCAAGTCTCTCTCTGTTGCCCAAGCTAGAGTGCCATGGCATCAGCCTGGCTCACAGCAACCTCAAACTCCTGGGCTCAAGCGATCCTCCTGCCTCAGTCTCCCAAGTAGCTGGGACTGTAGGCACATGCCGCCATGCCCGGCTAATTTTTTCTATTTTTCGTAGAGACAGGGTCTCACCCTTGCTCAGGCTGGTCTCGAAATCCTGAACTCAAGAGATCCTCCCACCTCGGCCTCCCAGAGTGCTAGGATTACAGGCGTGAGCCACTGCACCAGGCCAGGAGCTGTTTTTTTGTAAAGATACAGCACAAAAGTTAAACAAGGGGGTCTGAACATCTCAACAAAAAAGAAGACATGAAATGAGGGCAATGCTGCTGCCACGCAACCTGCAGTGAGACCTTGCATTTCTCAGAGCATTAGCAATCCATGGACAGATGGCCAACTGACTAGTATGGAGTCCCAAGCTGTAAGAGCAGTATGTCCAGTAAGAGAGGTACCCAAAATCACCCCAGGTTTGATCACAAGACTCAGCATACAGTTATACTCACAGCCAAAATGTACTATGATGACAAGATACAAATCAAAATCAGCAAAGGGAAAAAGCATGTGGGGCAAAGGCCAGAGAAAACTAGGAGCAAGCTTCTAAGAGTCCTTTCTCAGTGGAGTCACATAGGATGTGCTGAATCCCTCCACTATCAAATTGTGAAAACACATGCGAAGTGTTGTCTATAAAGGAGTTCAGGAACTTTCACCCCAAAACATGACTCCTTGGTATAAAGAGTATTTAGAATTAAAGGCCTTTAAGATCAGCAGACTTTGGATCCGTCTATCTGCATAAACCAGAAGTCCCATCAAAAAGAACAATTGACTTCCCTTTCCTATTATCTTAATAAATTACAAGAGAGACCAAGAATGCAATCACACCTGGCCCAAATCATTTTAAATATAGTACCTGTCTCTCAGGCTAATTTAATTTACAAAGACAATCATTTACAAGTCAATCTGTTTTCCTCCATCCATTCATTCTTCCTAGCAACCATTTATTGCCCCCAAACAGAATTAGTAGGTTGGTGCAAAAGTAATGGCAGTTTTAGAGCATGAATTTTGAATCATTATAACCAGGCTCAAACACATCTTTATTAATCAAAATAGGAGCCATTACACTCAACACATTGTTGCCAATGAGAAACAAGTTTGTTTATTCCTGTAGCATAAAAATCTGTGCTTTAGGATTCCATGAACTCTTGGAAAGCATTTTCTGCATCCTGCTGCTTGTGGAAGCGTTTTCCCTGCACAAAGTTGTCAAAATGCTTGAAGAGTGGTAGCCGGTTGGAGAGAGGTCAGGTGAATATGGTGGATGAGGCAAAACTTCGTAGCCCAATTCGTTCAACTTTTGAAGCGTTGGTTATGCAACATGAGGTTGGGCGATGCAGTGAAGAAGAATTAGGCCCTTTGTGTTGACCAATGCTCGCTGCAGGTATTGCAGTTTTTGGTGCATCTCATCGATTTGCTGAGCGTATTCCTCAGATGTAATAGTTTTGCCAGGATTCAGAAAGCTATAGTGGATCAGACTGGCAGCAGACCACTCAACAGTGACAATGATCTTTTTTGGGTGCAACTTTGGCTTTGGGAAGTGCTTTGGCTTTGGAGTTTCTTCTCGGTCCAACCACTGAGCTGATCATCGCCAGCTGTTGTATAAAATCCACTTTTCATTGCATGTCACAATCTGATCAAGAAATGGTTTGTTGTTGTGTACAAGAGGAGAAAACACTTCAAAACAACGATTTTTTTTTTTTTTGGATTTTCAGTCAGCTCATGAGGCACGCACTTATCAAGCTTTTTCACCTTTCCAATTTGCTTTAAATGCCAAATGACCATAGAATGGTTGACCTTGAGTTCTTCAGCAATTTCTGGCCTAGTTGTAAGAGGATCAGCTTCATGATTGCTCTCAACTGGTCTCAACTGGTCATTGTCAACTTCCGATAGCCAGCTACTGTGCTCCTCATCTTCAAGGCTCTCATCTCCTTTGCAAAACTTCTTGAACCACCACTGCACTGTATATTCATTAGCAGTTACTGGGCCAAATGTGTTGTTGATGTTGTGAGTTGTCTCCACTACTTTATCACCCATTTTGAACTTGAATAAGAAAATCACTCAAATTTGCTTTTTGTCTAACATCATTTCCATAAGCTAAAATTACTATAAAATAAACAGCAAGTAATAAGCCATTACCAAAAAAAGTAAAGGAAGAATCGTGCATTAAAATGATGTATAACATAACCACATTTATTTAAGAATGTATTCAAATATCAAACCACAAATTTCAAAGTTAAAACTGCAATTACTTTTGCACCAACCTAAATACCTATATTTATATACCCTCTAAAATGAGGGTATATGAATTTCTGGATCCCACTGAGATATTAGGTAATCACTATGATTCTCCTCATCTGCACAGTAAATAAACCTCTTTCTCTTATTAATCTGCCTTAATTGCATATTGATCTTTCAGCAAACTTTGGGGGGAAAGGGGACTTTTCCCCCTACCCCTACATCTACCAAGGAAGCTCACTAGAGACCCAGTGCCTAGAGTTCTTGTTAGGGGCTGCTTGTGTAAGTAAGTACCCTGTACTTGGCACAGACCAAAATTCCAGACTCCCAGAGGGAAAGCAAGTATGCAGCATAAACCACATTGTTTGTATAAACAGTTCAGGCATGGTAAGGGAATCAGGGAATGGTGGATCCCTCCCAAAACCCAACTTCCCAGGCATCAGCCAAGGATCAACCTTGCAAGCAAGCCTTAGTAAGGATAGCAGTCTGAAGTCTGCTATATTAATGTTTTTCTGCACCAGCAGGAGACACTTCCTGCACCCAGCCCCTAGATTGGGGATGAAAATGAGAATAGAGAAAAAGCAACCACTACAGAGAGAGAAAGGTGGGAAAAGTAAAACTAAGTCACGAAAGGTTGGACCAAGAACTGGACTTACTTCTACCACAATATAAAGAAATTGGAATTCTGTCGCCCCGCAGTGCAGAAGTCTCCTGAGGGTCAGAGTGGGAGCATTTATTTCAGTGGTCACACAGGAAGGTGACAGAACTTACCAACTCTCAAAGAATGTACATGTTCAGCTGGAATGTGTGGACAGAGATCACTGAGTACCTCAATACATGCAGAGGTACTGTTCATATCCATAACCAGCAGGAATGCAAAATTCTGAATGCTCACATAGATGGATTATAGTGGGTTAACTAGAACAGAGGCTCCCAGTACAGATAAAGGTTGGAATCTCAAAAAGGAGCCCAATTACTGAATACTTGCAATTGAATGGACT
Organism: Microcebus murinus; assembly: GCF_040939455.1. Taxonomy (NCBI): domain Eukaryota; kingdom Metazoa; phylum Chordata; class Mammalia; order Primates; family Cheirogaleidae; genus Microcebus; species Microcebus murinus. The sequence continues at coordinate 19,335,493 of NC_134124.1, forward strand.
CATCCTCAGGATGTTGCCATTTAATTATTCATTGCACACAAGTTCTAATGATGCTAAATAAAGTAGAATTTCCTGTTACTAGACTTTCTTTGCTTGCAATAAAATACTCTTTTGTTACTCAGAAAATAAAAATTAACAACTCCTCTGTGATTCAAGCAACACTTGCAGAAATATTTCTACTGTATTTGGCCATGAGGTTAGAACTACGAATACTGTTAGAAGAAAATTGCCCTAAGTCAACCAGAAACAAGATCACTGTAGAGAAGAAATCTTACAGGGGGAAGAAAATTGTTGGTGGTAGACAATTGCTCTTGCCTCAGGATTAGGATTGTGTTTATTTAAAAGGTGGTTGTTTTTATTTTAAAAGTAATTGCCTAAAAACTCATGGCATCAGCCAAGAAAAACCTCAAGGATAAAGGAAAAATCTAAATGCAAAAATGCCTTGGATGGCCTTGGTAGCTCTCCATCACAGACTGAAGAGCTTTGCTATGTTTATACCTCAGTGGTCTTTGCATTTTAGCTAAAGGCTCATTCCTTTTAAACATGTAAATATCTTTTATAATCATAAAAATCCTTCAGCTACCAACCCCCAGGGAAGGCTGAAAAGCAAGATGAGCCCATCTGTTAGCTTGATAAGAAAGGCTTAGAGCCTGGGGAGGACATAAACGATGTCTTCCAAAGAGTGTCTTTCCCTCTCTCTCTGATTCTATTATACTGATAATCATCTACATATTAGTAACTTACTTTTTAAAAGACCAAAAAAGTTGAATGTCTGAAGTCAAGGGGAGTGGCCATGTTTGTTGAGTTAGACAGGATCTTAGGAATTACAAAGAAGAGGTGAAATTTCTGCTTGAGTCTGTGAATGATAAAGGAGTCTGTCCAGAGATTTAATCATCCAATAAATTGTGCTGTGTCCTGCACTCATGGGAAAGATACTCTAAAAGCTTTCATCATTGTGAGTGTCTTGTGTCTTCCTCCATGATCCTATCACTAACAAGTAGTAGAAATAGTTGCATTTGGTATTTACCTTCGAGGGGAAATCTTTATGTTAAAATGTACTTGATGATTCTATCTTTAATAAATCTGTGTGTAAAAACACAAAACACAGAGGACGGAAACTAAGTTGTGTTCCTGCCGAAAAGCAGTGAGTGGGTGCAGAGATGCTGATCGAGCTCCCTCCATCCTGCAACTAGGCTGGGGGAATGACAGTTTTCCCGTCACCCTTTTGGTTCCCAAACTGTATTAGACATCTTCCTGGCTGTCTGTAATTTCTCCCCCGCACCAGATTTCTGAGTCGCATTAGAGACAAAATGGAGCAAGCCTAGCATACTCTCACAGTTTAGATTGATGTTGGCTAGAACTCTATTCGATTTCTTGTGGGAAAAGTTTCAGGGTCAGCGAATATGACTTGGAACAGTGAGGTGGTATCCAACTGGGTTCCCTATGCCCCATGGTTCTGTGGGGATGCGCCAAAGAGAATGAAAGGAAAACCACTTTTCTGCTTTGGTCAGAGCCACTCCATCCTTATCTGCACGTGTGTGCATGTATGTGTACATGTATGTATCTATGTATATGAATGTGTGTGTATGTATTCCTCATATGACTGATTTGAAAAAAAGAAGGATTGTGTTGCAAAAAATAATTTAACAGTTTATAAACCATTCCTGGTGATGACATAGTAGTGAACTAGGAATCAAAAGATTAATTTTCTGTACGGCCTCAGCCAAATAACTTCACCTCGTTAAACAATTTTACCTTGATCAGCCAAATAAAAGGGGTAGTCTTTCTGTTGTCCAAAGTACCCTTCAGCTCTGGAAGTTTATGATGCTTTGATGGAGAAGGGAGCTGTCAGAGGGAAGGAGTCAAACTGTCACAAGTGTTCAGAACTCTCTTCAGAAATCAGAGAGGCCATCAACACCTTCAGAAAAGGTATATTGCCTTTTCCTGTATTATATGAAATGTAACACTTGGCAAAATGCCACTCCAAGCCATATCTGAGTCCCCAGATACTTCCTGAGACAGCTTCTGGGTTATAGAAAACAGCAGTCCAAACCTTGCATTAAAAGTAATAGCTTTTTCCTCCCTGGAGACTCTTCACTTCCATATGCCTCCTGCTTCACACATATAAACACACACTTTGTTGTCCTCAGCACTAGTCTACCTATGAGCAAGAAAATTCAGCATTGTTCTGAACATCCGCCCTGCACATGTCAGAGGGACTATGAGCTGAAATGTGGCATTGATTGGCAGCCAACTCCCTGGAAAGGGTCAGCCTATCAGGGAATCATGAATGGGGCCAAACTACCTTCAGCCAGCCCACCCAGTCACACTTTCTGGAACCTCTTCCTCTTGAACTCTTCAAGAACCAGATATCAACTTGGCAATTTTGTGAAGTGCTATGCTGGAAGCCAAGGTTACAGAGGTTGGTAAAGCATGGTCTCCACTTTGAGGAGTCCCTGGCCTACAGGTAGGCAGAGAGTGCTCACCATAACCTATGGTGCTGAGAACTGTGATAGCTGAGTGCAGGGATATCTTTGGGCATATTCTCTACTTAGTATCTAGCAAAATTCCTGGGACATAATAGGTGTTCAGTAAAGGTTTTGTAGAATGAATAAAGGAACCAATGGAAGTGTAGAAGAGAAAGCAATTCATTTTGACTGGGTTGTGGGTAGGGGAGAAAGCAATTGAAGCTATAACATTTATTCATAGGAAGACTCTGATAAGGTGTGAAATACTTAATGAGATTTGTTGCTGTTCTTTCTAGGAACATGTTTATCTTACCAGGATGCAGAAAATGTTAGTCAGAGGAATAAATCTCTGAAGTTAAAATGCTAGACACAAATGAGTGAGGTTTCTCAAGGTTGGTTTGTTTAGTTTTTAGGTAGAAAGGGGAACACTGAAATGTTTAGCTCTAGTTCTAATTATTAGCTCCTTTTTCGGATTGCCCTCACCCCTGCCTTCCAGAAATATGTACCAGGGCAATAAATGATTTATATGTTAATGCCCCCAAGCACTCTAATTTAATTGGGAGGTACCAAAACACCAGAATCTCAAAAAATATGATAATTTACTTCAATTTACTCAACTTTCCTCTCCATTTATAATTAATGGCATTGGGGGTAGGGTTGCCAGAAAAAATACTGGACGTATAGTTAAATAATAATTTCAGACAATTAATAATTTTTTAGTGTAAGTATGTACTAAACCTTGCATGGGATATTCATAACTCCAGACGCCAGTTAAATCTGGCAACCCTAGCTGGAGGGAGAATAACTAAGGTAAACAGAGTGAAGAGAGCTATGTTCTTAAAAATTGTCACTAATTCCAAAGCTCATGTGTTAGAATCAGTTCCAAACTTCCTCATATAGCCCCAGTTCCTTGGAATTCCATTAGTGCTGCAAACATTTACCCTCTTTTGGATATTCTTCCAATATCCTTGACCAAAATGAATTGAATCCATATAGGATATTCCAAGAGAGAAAATGAGATAGAACTGTGCTTATAAAGACAGCCTATTCCCCTCACCCAAAGGCGGGGCTGACGATAGAAACTGTAGTACCATTCATGGTGTCTGCAAAGCACCCGAAACTCCCCTAATTTCTCAGCCCACCATACCCCACAAGCCATGCTTGTACAATGTGACCCTGCCCCTTAGACACAGTTGCTTGAACCTTTTCTTTGGGGAATTTGGAAGTAGAGCTAAGAGATTCTAATTCAGTCTGGGCTAGTCTCTTCAATGTAGTAGATACAAATTCAGGAGCTGGATGGGGCTATATTCTGGCATCCCTGGGATCCAAGAAGAAGAGAAAACTGGTCTTCAGGATTAATAAAAACAAATGATAGACAAAAGCAGACATTCAGAAAGGGCAAAAAGTGCAGAGACTGAATTCTCATTATCTTCATTCTAGTCCCTTCCTAGAGTCCAGCTGCAGCTCTGACTGTAGTTTTCATGAAAACAAGCTATATGCATAAAAATAATTTTTATTTGATCTAATTCAAGTCAGTTTCTATGAGTCCTAGCTAATACTGCAAATAATTCATTTTCTTAACATGCTACTTCTCACAATGGATTTCAGACACCCATGTATAAAGAAAGGAGGGATGGCCAGATGAATAGAAGATATCCAGACTGACTTCCCCCTGAGAGTGCAGTCGCTGATGGGCAAGGCACCCATATCACCAATCCTATTCTACTAATCCATCTATTCACTTTATAATAAAAGATACCAATTGAGCACTTGCTTCTGTTTCAGTATCTGTTTTGGGTGCTAGGATACAGCAGTCAGTAAGGTGGCCAAAGATCTGCCCTCCCAGAATTGTATGTATACACACACACACACACACACACACACACACACACACGTGGCAGTAACCCAGACCCAAATAATGTTGGAAAAAATAGAGAAGAAAGTTCAAATCCGAGATATGTTTCAAAGAAAGAAACTGAAAGAATGTTGACCCATTAAATATATGGAATGAGGAAAAGATGATTTTCATATCCATCACCCAGGAGAATGGAGTTGCTACTTTAAAAAAGGACTGGGAAAGACTCGAACTAATTTTCTGCTCTGCTCTATGTACAGCATGACTGTTTCTACCATTTTCTCCAAGTCATCAGCCATCCTTCTTCTTTTAACTAATCCGTGTTCTCCCCATATTTGAAAACCTTAAGTCAAAAGCTACCACCTCAGATCGTCTAATAAAAAAATCAGAAAAAAGAAAAGAGTTATAGAGGTAAAAACTGATAAAACTGACTATAAAAAATATATGGAAGTCATATAAAAAGATAAATATCACAGTATGAACAACCCAAGGGAAAATTGGATACAGACAAAGGAATACAAAATAGGCATAAGTAATTGGTAAATTAAAAGTCTCTCAATCTCTCCAATAATCAACAAATATAAATCCAAAGTAAGAAACTTATTTTCACCTATTAGATTGGCAAAGTTGCAAAGAATAGCAATACCCAGTGTTGGTGATATAGTAGGGAAAATACTATAGTAGGCAGAAGTGAGAATTCTTAGCACTTCATAGGAACAGTTTGGTGATACACACCAAAATATTAAACATGTTCACCCTATGACTCAGCAATTCCACTTCTCAGAAGTTTTCCTTAGTAAATAGGAGGACAATAGCATATACTTACAACTATAATATATTCCCTGTAGCAAAAAATGAAAACATTTCAACATATGAATTAATATGGGGATTGATCAAATAAACTAGGTATATCTGTCCAGTGAAATATTACCCACATAGAAAAGATGACAATATAGGTCTATGTTATCTTCATTGGCATGGAAAAGAAGTCCACAATCTAATTTATGAAACAAAGCAGTTATAAAATAGTATGAAAATAGGCCGGGCGCGGTGGCTCACGCCTGTAATCCTAGCACTCTGGGAGGCCGAGGCGGGTGGATTGCTCAAGGTCAGGAGTTCAAAACCAGCCTGAGCGAGACCCCGTCTCTACCATAAAAATAGAAAGAAATTAATTGGCCAACTAATATATATAATATAAAAATCAGCCGGGCATGGTGGCTCGTACCTGTAGTCCCAGCTACTCGGGAGGCTGAGGCAGGAGGATCGCTTGAGCCCAGGAGTTTGAGGTTGCTGTGAGCTAGGCTGACACCACGGCACTCACTCTAGCCTAGGCAAGAAAGCGAGACTCTGTCTCAAAAAAAAAAAAAAAAAAAAGTATGAAAATAATGGACTTATTTTTCTCATTTTCAACATATGTCCTTATTTAGATGCATACATATGATTAGGAAAAAAAATCTGAAAGAATATTCACCATAATATCAATAGTGGTTATCTCTTGGTGGTTGGATTATGGCTGATACTGACTTTCTCTTCTAAAATGTATCTTCATTTTCTGATTTTTCTGAAAGAAATCTTATAATCAGGAAAAATAGCTATTAAAAATATTATATAAAGAGTTCACTCAATAAGAAAATATCATAATTCTAATATCAATACTGGGCCAAAAGATATTAGTGAGCAATTCATAAAAGAAGTGTAAATCACATACAAACATATGGAAAAATATTCAGCTTTACAAGTAATCAAAGAGATGGAAACTAAAATACACCTTTCAATTTAATGAAGATAGTTCTCTTTAAGTTAAAATATACTGTACAAATAAGGAGCAGTTAAATAAATATGATCAAACACTGTTAACAGACATGTAAAATAGTACTACTCTTTTGGAAAGCAATTTTTCAATATTTTGCAAAATTTTTTAATTCTTTAATTTATTCATACACTTTGATGTAATATTTCTACATTGGAGAGTATTTCAAAACAAATAAATCTAAATACAGATACATGCATGCATGCAATGCAAATCACATTTATTATAAATAGAAATTTTAAAACCAAAATAATTATCTATCAACCAGGGGATAATTTGGTGTATCTTACAATAGAATATCATGAAATACTAGATATTATATATAAAGACTTCATAATAATGCAAAAGCACTTACATTTTTGAAATATATAAAGTTTAATATATATACATTTTACAGAGACAAATTACATATATATGTAAAAGGTAAGTACAAGAAAATAAAGAATAACAAGAAAAACTATAACAAATGTTTAAAAGTATCTATGAGTAGTAGGACTAAGAGTAATTTTTTCGTCTTATACTTTCCTGTATTTTCTAAATATAAAACCATCAATATAGATTATTTTTATAATTGATTTTCCCCCAATTTTCTTCTCTAGGTTTGGTAGATTTTCTGCTCTATGAAGCTACAGCACTGAAATATTCAGTTCATGTACAGTCTTGACCAATAGCTAATTTTGTCATGTCATTCCCTTGTCAAACTTCCTCTAGCTGGTGGAATTTGGGCTTAAAATATTAAAAAAAAAAAAAAAAAAAAAAAACCTCCTCTAGTTCCCTAATGCCTAGGATGTCAAGTTCAAATGCCACAGTGGCATGACTTCCAAAGACTCAATAAGCTGCCCCCAACCTCCTGGACTGGCCTCCTTTCTTACTGCTCTCCTAAATGACACCTGCAGGCTCATTCCTAACCACTGGTTTATTTCCAGCCTGAAGCGTTGGTCCAGGCTGTCTCCCCACCCAAATGGCCTCTCACCTTCACCTCTTCCTCTCCAAGAACTATCACCACTCCTAGAAAGGCTCTGACAAATCCACTCATTTGGGAAGCTTCCAATGATTACTCTAGCTATTCTGATCTCTCCTTTCTCTAACTCAGTCTACACCACTTAACAATTCATTTTGACCTTTACCTTATACTGCCCTCCCTAGATAATTGGAACAGCATTTTCCAGGCAGTTTGTGTATTGCCAGGAAGACACTCCACACACACACTGACACCCATTGAAAATTTATAAACACTTGTTAAAATAAATCAGAAATGAAAGCCAGAGCAAAGTACCCACACAGAGCAAAAACCAAGGCAGCATCTCCCAGATGTCCCCCAAATCCTCTAGTGGGGAATCTGCCCATGATCTTCTCCACCAAAGGTATTGTCTTCCCTGATCACAGAGGTTTAATTTGAGCTGTACAGTAGTCCCCCTTATCTGCTGGGATACATTCCAAGACTCCCAGTGGATGCCTGAAACCGCAGATAGTATCAAACTGTACATATACTATGTTTTTTCCTATACATATATAGCTATGATACAGTATAATTTATAAATTAGGCAGAGTAAGAGGTTAACAACTATAACTTATAATAAAATAGAACAATAACAATATAATGAATAAAAGTTACATGAATGTGGTCTCTCTAAAAATATCTTATTGTTCTGTACTCACCTATTTTCAGACTGTGGTTGACCATGGGTAACTGAAATTGTACACCACTGTAGTACAGTCCTTTTGTACTAGAGCCCCACATCACCAGGAAGGAATTGAATCCATGTGTGTAATGATCCCTCGTGAGGGGACATTTCTAGATATTGGGCTCTCTTTGTCCTTGAAGTAATTTCAGCATAGTAAAGCCATATCTTCTCCTGGGAGGGAGAAAAGTAGAGTCCTTGCCCAGCAGTTCCTGAGGAAGATAGCTCTTCTAAGCAGCCCAGGTAGCCATGGTCCCTCCCTTGGCTACAGGATCATTTACAAGCATAGAGCTTCATTCTCCATGAGACTATAAGGGTAAGGGAATAGGAATCGTTTGCCATAATCATCAGGATTATCATAATATTTAAGCACCACCAGTTTTAAGGCCCACCTGTGGGCCAGAAATGTGGCATACATTATCCAATCCACCTGACAATGCTGTGAGGTGAGTATAGATAGTGTCTCCACTTTTTCAGATAGAGACACAGGGTTTCAAGGTCACTATCTTACCCAAGGGTGTATACCTCAAGAGTAGCAAGACAAGATGTAGAACCTCAGCCTTCAAAGCACCACCCTATGGGCCTTTCTGTAAATCCTTCACACCCACTTGAATCTGTTAGCGACCATCTAAATCATGAGAAATCCTTCCTGATGTCTAACCTAATTCCTGCATGCTGCAGCTTTACACCCTTTCCTCCTCTTCTCTTCTTGGAGGAACTGGTCCCTAGGCTGGCTTTGAAACAACTGTTCCTCTGCCAGAATTGTTAAATCAAATCACCCCTTGGCCATCTTTCAGGATGAATCATTCTAGATCTTCCCAGGCCTAATTTTTTGCATCATTAATCATTTCCATTCTCCTCTCCCAAACACTTTTCTCATTCTCTGCAGCCCTCTGACATACACTGTCCATTTTGAAAGGTACTTAAGAATTTCCAGGGCTGTTTTAGGCTTTTGTTTTTTGAGGGGGGTTGGGAAAGGTGTGATGGTTACAGGTAGAGAACCTTTCCATCTGTCCAAATAGAATGCCTGGTTTCTGAGGGAGGAGAGATTGGAGGAAAGCTCAGAGGACTGCGGCCAGGGAAATAACTTAGAGATCAAAAATAGAGGAGTTCAAATGAAGAGGAATCAGAAACATGGGATTAAATTTTTCTGAGGCCCCCAATCTTACCAGGAAATGTGCTGGATGAAATAGATTTGGATTTTATTTATCAAATGAAAAATGTGTTTTTTTCTTTAAAAAAAAAAAATGGGTGAGATGATGAGTATCTTCCCAACCCTCTCACTGTCAGAATTAAGCCCCACCAAAGATAGCCATTACCCCTGAATATGAGTCAGGTCAAAGGTGGCTGCCTGCCTGGATCTGCCAGAGCTGGCATTTTTCAGAGGTTTCCCATGTGAGTCAGCATAAGAGACAGCAAAAGGGTGGAAGTAGGATTCCAGAGGAATCTCTGGTAGGGACTGAACTATGTCTCACCCAAAGTCCTATGGTGAAGCCTTAATCCCCCAAGGTGACTGTATTTGAAGATAGGGCCTTGAAGGAGGTGTCTGCCTTGAAATTTCCTCTGCCTTTCTCTTATAAAGACACCTGTGATAGCATTTAGGGTCCACCAAAGTAATCCAAGATAAGCTTCTCCTCTTGGGGTCCTTAATCACAACGTTTGCAAAATAGGTAACATTCACAGGTCCCAGGGATTTGATGTGGATATGTTGGGAGGGGCATGGTATTTTCAGCCTACCATACAAGGGTCGAGCCATGAGAAGCTCGGCCAAAGGTGACCCCACTGCCATCAGACGAGCCCACCAGCACAGCTCCTGGCGTAAGGCTTGGCACACAGTGGGCCCTTGATATTTGTTAAATGAAGACTTCGTTGGACAAAGGCCAATAGGATGATTGATACATGACAAAAGCCCATGGGCTGGGCTTACCCTCAAGAGGACTTAATTCGCTTGACCCTAAGGTTTTGGATTCTTTTGAGCAGATAAACTCAAACCCAAAAGGGAAGGGCATGCACAGAGAGGTATCCACATAGAATTTTCAGCTTTTTAAATAGCCAAGTGAGGAAAGTAAAAGAAAATGCCATTTACTTTCATAATCATTTCATAAAAGAAAGAGCATTTTAACACCAAAAGGAAGGAAGGTCATTCCTTAAAATAAAGAACAGTGCTTAAAATTAAATAAATCTAGCCTCATTAAAAATTCACTTCACAGTCTTTTTTATCTTCTTCTCAGTTTGCCTCAAATGAAAATTCTATCATAGACCTATACCAGTTTCCAAATGGGCATTTGGAAGCAAACGCAGAGAAAAAATGTTGGAAGGGAAAAAGCCACTCGATTCTAGGAATGAGGGAAAGAGCATCTGTTGTTGAGAGAGCCTTCCCCTCCCCAAAATGCCCCAAACTGGCCGTCAGAACTCCAAGGCATCATCCTGTGACCCCTACCCTGCCAGTGAGGCAGCCCTGCAGTCTCCTGCCAGGACCCACTGAGAGTGAACACGAGGGAGGCCTTGGGAGTTGCCACCTGTGGCATTAGACTTCCTGATACCAAACAACCTGGACCACTGCCTCCTGCCTCTGCCCTTCTGACTTCTTCCCTCTCCCTGACCAACTCAACCTCTGCCCACTTCTGCCTCTCACAAATGCCTCCCCTTCCATGGCACTGACCCAAGCTCCCAGAGGCCTCTGCCATTGCAGCGCCTGCCACTCCTCACCTGCCAGCTTCACCAGGGAGGCCTGTGGTGCAGGCATATGTTCTCTGTGCACACTCTTCAAGACCCTGTCCCCTACCATGGAGCCACCCCAGGAGACCTAATACGTCTCTGTTCCCCATCTCTGGGCCCAGATAAGGGGAGCCCCACTTTTGCTCCCCTGTTGCTGGGGAAGCCAGCCAAGGAGGGATGTACATTTGCCTTGGTGCAAACATGAAGTCCCCATGGTGCAAAGTAACCATGAAGACTTCACTGCTGGGTTCCATGAAGCTCTCAGGACACCTTGCAGAAAGAAGGCCTCTTGTGACCCAAAAGCCAAGCCTCTCTCTTGTCCATGAGAAGAACTTAGGTCCTTGTATATTGCTGATTAACTTGGTATTTGCAAATAATCTAGAGCTATCATCCCCGACCCGCATGCCCGAGACGGATACTGGTCTGCTGCCTATTAGGGACAATGCTGCAGAGCTCCACCACATCCCCAACCCGCCTTTGCCCATGGAAAAATTGTCTTTCGTGAAACTTGGCGGGGGGCTGCACAGTAAGAGGTTAGCGGCAGGTGGTGAGCCAGTGAAGCTTCATCTGTATTTACAGCTTCTCCCCATCACCCACATCACCACCTGACCTCTGCCACCTCTCCCACTCCCCTCATTTCCCCCACCCCCTGATAAATTGTCTTCCATGAAACCAGTTCCTGGTGCCAAAAATGTTGGGGACCGCTAGTCTAGAAGACAAAAAAGACCAAATGCCTCAAACAGAAGCTAGATCCTTTGATCCAGTAAGGGTCAAATCTAGAAATTCTAAGAAAACATCAGAGATCCATCCACACTTTAGGTATAAGAATGTTCATTACAGTTATATAGAACAGTTAAGCATTGGGAAAATGGGAAATATCAACCTATTAGAATATCTTGCAGCTAATAAAAGTTGCCCTGGTTGGGCGGTGGCTCACGCTTGTAATCCTAGCACTCTGGGAGGCCAAGCCAAGAGAATCGCTTGAGGTCAGGAGTTCAAGACAAGCCTGAGCAAGAGAAAGATCCTGTCTCTACCAAAAATAGAAAAAATCAGCAGGGTGTGGTGGTGCCTATAGTCCCAGCTATTCAGGACGTACTCAAGAGGCTGAGGCAGGAGGATTGCTTGAGCCCAGGAGTTTGAGGTTGCAGTGAGCTGTGATGACACCACTGCACTCTACCCAGGGTGACGGAGTGAGACTCTGTTACAAACAAACAAAAAAAAAAGAAGAAGAAAAGGTCACCATGCACCACGTAAAAGAATTCTTAATGGCCTTAATAAATACAGTCACTGTGTGATGTGCACTGGATAATAATAAGTTGAGATATTAGTGGTATTTGTCTTCACTATGTAGAAGAATAATCAGGGAGCATAGGAGCTGTTGTATTTTGTTCTCCCAACATGTTTTCTCTCTTAAACAAGCTAAGATTCTGCTGAATAGACTCAGGGGAGCTATGTGTTGACAGGGCAACCTTCCTTCTGGATTTTTTTTCCCCAAATTCTATTAATAAATTCATTGGGGCAATTGGCAGGCGAAAGGGAGAAGTTATTGATGGGGAGAGACCAAGGTGAGAGAAGAGAGGGCTAGAGAAAGATATGGGAACTGTCCCCTTGCCTCCCTCCTCTCTTCCCACCCCACCCCCATCCTTGCCACAGGCAGGTGACAGTCCTCAGAGGAATGGCAGCAGTGTGTCCCAGGGCACACAACCCTAAGTTCCAGCCTCCTCTCCCCATCCTGACAGAGATCGTCTTGCCAAGCGCAGAGCAGTGGCTGCCGCATGCCTGCCTTTAAGGCACCTTGCATGTTTGGCAATGACCCCATCTCATGGTACACACACAGGACCCGGGACAAGACTTTCACTATTTCCAGGCCAGTTCCAGGGTGACTCAAAGGGTGGGCAGTGACACAGTCGGCACAGAGTCAGAAAATATTTGGTATAAAGAACTAACCTGCTTTTGCTGACATGCCCAGGTTTGTGGAATAAAATTCATACCGATGATAGGAGCTAAATGAAAAAAACAGGTGTGGTCTGTATCCTCTCAATTTTGTATTTTAAAAATGGATGTGCATGTATGGATGTGTATTCATACATACAGACACACAAACTGGCCAAGATGTACTGGTGTTTATGAGGTGCTGAGCAGAATCCACCACTGACTTAACTCTCTGGACAGCCCTGTGAGGGACATAATGCCATTATCCTCACTTTGCAGATCAGGAAAATGAGGCACAAGGGAACCACGCAGTTCACTTAAGGTCATGAAGCTAACAAGCATCGGAAAAATGCTCTGAACCCAAGTCTTCATATTCCAGGGCACCCCTCACCTTCCATAGCCCCCACTGTTGAGTGCCCCTCTGCAGATTAAACACCCAGAAGCAGCATATATAGTAAAATGTTCATGGTATCACCTTGGTGGTGGACTCATAGGTAGTATTAATTTTTCTTTGCATACTTGTCCATATTTTCTGTAATAAACATGCATTATGTTCATAATTAGAGAAAAATCAATTGTATTTAAAACAGAACAGAAAGGCCTTTGTGTTCCCTGAGACTCCAAGATGCTCTCAAAGCTCAGAAGAGCCCCAAAGGAGAGGAAATCCCCCTGCAGCGCACTCCAGCCAGCTCACGCCCTGCTCCCTTGCTGGGTCCTCCTGCTTGGGTCCAGGCTGGCTCCCTGGCCAGCAGGATTAAGTCCAGCTGCCTCCTTGGGGGCCAGGAGAGGAAGCCACATAGACATAGAGCTTAACTGAGTAGCCTTCTCTCTCCCTTCAGAAAGCTAAAAGGAAACCCCAAGGCAGCTCCTCATGGGTGTGCTGTCTCCCCCACCACCACCCCTAAACCCTGAATGTGCTCACTCTCGGTGTGAGCAGGCTCTGGGGGCTGCAGACGGGTGGGCTGTATAGGAGCTTCCCTCCCAGACCCAGGAGGAGGGGCAGCCAGCCCTGGCCCTAATATCACTTAGCAGCCAATGAGATGGACCCCTGGCTGGAACAGAGCTGGAAAAAGAGGTTCACACTCTACTCAGAGCTCCCTGGAGAGAGGAAGACAGAAATTTCCCTGGTGGTCAGAAACAGGTGTAGGCAGTTCCCAGCAATTTTCACCCATTCCTAAGGATCCAGGTCAGCCTGGAGACAGAAAAGCCATGGAAAGTTTAACTGCCCCATGCCACTGACCCTTTGAGAGCTCTCCCCTCAGGAGAACTGCTACAAAGGCCTATTCTCTGTCCTGGCTGGGGTTTCTTTCTAAGTTGTCCTACAAGTTGCCCTTTCCTCTTCCCAATGTGTAATCTGTCTTGAGAACTCCATTCCAGGAGTTCCAAGAGCCCAGGAAGCCTTCTTGCCTCAGGGCCTTTACACTTGCTTACCTACCCTCTGCCTGGAACACTCTTTATAGGACAGGCTGGGCCTTCAGGTCTCAGCTTAGAGTCACCCCGTCCAGAGCCTCCTGACCACCCTATCTGAGCATAGCACCCTCAGACCAAATGTCACAAACTCAGAAGAATGAAACTGGCCCAGTTAGGTGGACAAGCCATTGGCACTGGGCTCATGGGCTGGACAATGATGGGGAGTAATGGAGACTATCAAACTAGAGTGCAAACTAGAGTGCGGGTGCCCCAAGGAAAGGGAGCAGCCACCACACAGCCCCAGGAGGGGTGTTGCCTTGCAGGAATATAAACTGTGTGGCTGAACCTTTCGTTTTCCAAGAGAAGCCAGAAACCTGGATTTCCATGCAAACTCAGTAGATTGTTTCTTTGTACTTCCATGCACTGCCATGGGCACCTACCAAGATTACTCCCGTCAGTCCCGGTGCTGACCTCCTCCAGCTCATCCTGAGCTCCCCACCGGCAGGTCTCACACCTACAGCCAGGCCTCACCTCCTCTCACACCTGCCCTCAGCCCCATGCCCCCCCCACCCCCGGATGTGCCTGGTGTCCTGGTTCTGACTTTGCTGATCCCACTGCCCAAAGGGCAAAAGTGGATGCCCCCCCCCCCTAGCCTGACAGAAGGAAAGAGCCTGAGGCCCCAGCAGGGTTTCCAAAGGCTGCCAACCCCATGTGAGTGCCCAGCAGCCTCCGTTGCCAAATCACCAGGGAACACAGACAAATGCCACCCCCACCCCTGGAGTTGGTGAGCTATTTCCCACCACATCCTGTCCTCCCACCCACAATCTGCAAACCAGCATGTGCGCCTCCATTTCACTAATTGCAGGCTGAGCGATGGGGCTGGAACAGCGTCTGGCTTCTGAGTCCCAGCAACCAGCAGCCAGGCTGGAGCTTCGGGAAGCCACTGCTAGAACCAAATGGGAGCTGATGCTTCCTCTGTTCCCTGAGCCCAGGGGCCCCTTCACCCCATAGTCTAGAACTGATCCTAACATTTTTCCCAGGTCTGCAGCTCAGCTCTTAAATTCCTCAGGAAGGAACTTCCAGCTAGCATAAGGCTGTTCATCCCCCAGCCTCACCAGGACTTTCCTCCAACAATCCACAGAGAGACAGCTGAGATTCCAGCTGTGGGGGAGATGAAAGAGAGAGCTCGTGATCTTCTTCATTGGTCAGTCGAGTGAGGTGACAGCCCCGCTGTGATGCCTGCTGCCAGGCTGACGTCAATGTGCAAAAACAGGGTTTGCGCATGAGTTCAACAGAGGAAACAAACACTGCTGGCTTGGGCTGAGTGGTTCCCACACCCCCAGTACTCTAAATGTATTAGCTCATTTAATTCTCACAGCAACCTTTTGAGGTTGGCACTAACATCTGCTTTTTATAGACAAGGAAACTGAGGCACAGAGTAGTTAAATAACTGTCTTAAAGTCACACGGTCTCTTAATATCATACTGGGTGGCTTAGAAACAACAGAAATTTATTTCTTACAGTTCTGGAGGCTGGGATATCTAAGAGCAAGGCGCTGGCAGATTCAGTGTCGGGTGAGGGCCAGCTTCCTGGTTCATGGAGATCCATCTTCTTGCTGTGTCCTCACATCTCAGAAGGGAAGAAGGGAGGGACCTCTCTGGAACCTTTTATAAGGGCTGTAATCCCGTTCATGAGGGTCCAGCCCTTGTAACTCAATTACCTCCCCCAAAGCCCTAAAACTACTCTCACATTGGCAATTAGGTTTCAATATATGAATTTGGAGGGGACACAAACATTCAGTCTACAGCAGATGGCTAATAAGTGACAATTAATGTTTAATCCAGTCTGGTTCCAAAGACCACACTCTTACCTACCACTCTGTACTATCAAGAATCTACTGTAAGTGTTGCAGACATACATTAATTCACATGAAAATATCCTAACCACTAGTATCGGTCTATTATTGAGTAGAAAAGAAAATAGCAAAAGAATGTATAAGCATATGATGAATCTGTTGGGAGAAAAAACTAAATACGAACATATAATTGCAGCTGGTAGGATACAAAAAGCCATGTCATGTGACAAGGTGGTGGAGGAGGGGAGCTACAAGTGTAGACTTGAGAGTCAGACTGACCTCAGCTAAACCTGGTGACCCCACTCACCCATGTGGCTATTTTCAGCAAGTCACCTACTCTCACTAAGCCTCAGTTTCCTCATCTGTAAATGAGAAGCTGCACTTAAAATCATCAATGTGCAGATTAAACACAGAAGTCCACTTGGTGTGTTATTCCACAAAAGGCAAAAACTACAGGGACAGAAAGAGATTAGTGGCCACCTGGGGCTGAGAGTGGGAACCAGGATTAACTGCAAATGGACCTGAGGGATTTTACGGGGTGATGGACATATTCTAAAACTGGACTATGTTGATGGTTGCACAACATTTTAAATTGCTAAAAAATCTTTGAATTGAAATTATTTATGAATTAAAATGGGTGGACTTTATAGTATATAAATTATACCTTAATAAAGGTCTTTAAAAATTATGTAAAGGTCTTAAAAAATTATGTAAAACTGCTAAGTACCTGTAGGCCCTCAACAAACAGAGGTGGTTATTACCATTACCATTATTAATGGAATTATTAACAGGCTTAGGAAGTGGTGTTTCCAGTAAATTAAATTTAGTTTTTTGCTTATCTGTATTGTTTTACATTTGTACAAGAAATATGTATTTCTTGCATAATAAAAATAGGGAAAAATTCAATTCCATTAAAATATCATTGAAGAAAAAGATCCTATTATCATAGGGGTGATTTTAATTTTTCTCCCTTTGGCTTATTTCCTATTTTGCAACAATAAATGTGTACTACTTGGATAAAATAGTGGATTATTGTTTTTGTAAATAGCTTATTTTATATTCAGCCTTGGCTAGACACCATGCAACATATACAGTGGCAAATAAGTTTGCCCCTAGGGTCTTTCAGTCTGGAGTGGAGGCAGGACACATAAAAGACCTATCTAGAAAGTTGAAGAATGAATAGACAGTCTGGGCTAAGAAACCACATGCATAGCCCCCAGCAGGGCTAGAGAATGCCAAGGAGGAGGAAGCCACTAGCTGAGAACCAGGGCAGCTCTCCTACAGCAACGAGCCAGGAGCAGGGCCTGGTAGATGGTCAAAGAGGAGGAATGTCCACACACTTCATAAATATTAACGGAGCACCACCTCTCTGCCAGATCCTATGCCAGGAGACAGGGATGCATGGTGACAGGACTGGCAAGGTCCCTGCCCTGTGATGCCACACTTCCCAGATAACCCCGGGGTCTCTGGACCCTGCAACCTTCAGCCTGGCTCCGAGCACAGCACCCACCATTTATTCTCTGGTGGGAAGGTGAGGACCCTCACCAGGACTCCCTGCTGCCTGACTCACACCCACAGCTGGGAAAGGGCAAATGTTAGAGGAGGCCCAAACTATGACAAGGCCTGGGCTTTCGTCCCAGCACTGTCACAGATTCCTAGGGGTAAGTTTTATCTTTGTCCAGATGTCGGTTTCCCTTCCTATATAAATGAGAGTGTAATGGTTATGCACCGCAGCTCTGCAGCCGGACCTTCTGGGTTCTAGCGCGGCTCGGCCACCAAAGCAGCGACTTGACCTCGGCCAACTTAGCCTTGGAGCTCCGGTTTCCTCTTCTGAACGAATGGGTGAAATGCTAGCGCCTCATTCAGAGAGGTTTGGGGCCAGGGTGGACTGCACAAGGCAATGCATAGAAAGCACGTGCACTGCTTGGCACATGTAAACCACAGCTGTCTACCACCCACCGGAGGGCTCTAGGAGATTTGGAATTCCTGGGGGAGCCCAACCTGGAAGATAGTGAGGTAACAAACAGCACCCACTGGGCAAATTCAAATCTAATAGATGAGAATGGCTAGAATGTGGGAGGGAGAGAGACTGTAAAACCAATGAGGAAAACAAAAGATTATATTACTCCGATTAGCCTCGCCTGCCCCTAGCCACATACTCAGTTCAGCGCTGCCACCTGCTGGCAGGAGAGGAGATTTGCAAGAGAGGAGACCTTCCCCACCGGCTGGGGGATCCAGATCAAACATTTAATCTGGTGAGAAAAGACAGGTGGGAGCTTAAGAGGTGGAGATCAAGGGAGACGAGGATGTTATCATTGGAAAAATTTGGACAAAAGAGATTTAGGCTCTGGAGCTATGAGACCCAAGTTCAAATCCCAGCTTTTCTACTTACCAGCTGTGAGATTTTGTATAAACCGTTACTTCCCCAGGCCTGTTTTCTCGTCTATGAAATTGGAATAATGGTGTCTCATTCTAGGGTGATAAGGCATGTAAAGTACCTGACATAGGTGAGGACTCTGTAAAGGTTACTATTCCCCCTGCACTTCTCCTCCCACCTCACCCCGCCCCTGGGAGGCTCAAGGTAAAGTACCTTGCAGGGATCCTCAAGCTCTGGTTTCTATCATCGTCCCCAAGTGCTTGTCAAAGAAGAGATACTCAGGCTCCCCTGGCATCAACTCTCTGGGGATGATAGCCTAGGAGTCTGAATTCTGGCAAACTCCTCTGTATTGAGAGCCGCTGGAATATGCAAGAGCACCAGGCTAGGAGTTCTAGTCCTGACTCTCCCAGAAGTGCCTGGCCTCTCTCAATCTGGCCTCTCTCAGTCTCTCTCTCTCATTCCCCTGGTCTCTCTCAGTCTCCACCTTCTTACCCATTAAATGGGGCCAAAAGTCCTGCCTATTGTGCCTCTTGGGGTGAGGGGAGAGACATGCTTTAGAAACTGTGCCAATGCTTATCTGAGATGCAAAAGTGGTCAGAACAACCAAGTACTTTCCGCTCCTGGGCTCCTCAAGAACAAGAGCCTTTGGAGAGATGAAGGCACTGAAGCCAGGAGGGGGTGGAGGGAGGTGAGGGGCAGAAGAGGTACAGTTCCTCAGGGTACCTGGAGCTGAGTGTGCAGGGAAGATGAGCAGGAGCTGGTCACTCGTGAGCTACATGACCTGTCCCAGCAAGAAGGGTCAGGAGAAGAGAGAACTCCCAGCTCTGGGACCGGCAGGAGCCACCACAGTAGGCTGATCCTTGCTAAGAAGCCAGTGGGGAGAATGGGGAAGAATCCTGGCTGTGCCTAGAGCAGCAGCCCTTCCTCCTCCAGAGCCCTCGCAAACCACCTTCCTCACCCCTCCTGGGTACCTGTATCCTGGCTAGACTCAGCCTCCCTGAATCCTGGAGACATATGGGGTCTCCATCTTTTGTGGACAGTATAATCAAGGCATCAAGGCTCAGAGAAAAGGGAGTGCCTTGCCCAGCATCTTAGTGAACCGTCAGCCCAAACTTCCCTAAATCTTCCTGACATTACAGAGTAGGCAGTGTAAAGATTATTACTTCCATCACACAGAGGAGAAATCCAGTTCAGAGACGATATATAATTTATCCAAGAACACACAGCAGAGTTGAAGCCACAGGGCTATCTTATTACTGTCACATCATGTATGTTTATTCCTGTAAACATTGGGCCAGATGACCCCTTGAGTCCCTACCAACTCTATCTTTTATAATTCCAGGGCTCCAACCTATTCTTTCAGATTTATCTCAACAAACCAACAGCTCAAACTGAAACAGCCTGGGCAAATCCAAGACTTCCCACTTTTGTTCCTCCGTTCCAAACCTACACCCACCCCACCCAATCTCATCCCGACTCTTGCATATTCATGAATATTCTCCAATCCTTCAAAGCCCAGCTGAATTCTCACCTGCTCCAGGAAGCTTTTCCTAATTCCCCCAGTGAGAAATCACATTGACTTGCTCTGAGTAGAGAAATGGAATCAGAAACACCAACCATTTAATGAGCATCTCTACCAGGCACTGTGCTAGGAAACAAATATACCTGCATTATATGCATTATACACATGTGCATTATATATATGCACAGTTGGCCCTTGAACAACATGGTGTCAGGGGCACCAACCCCCCCCCTCCGTGTAGTTGAAAATCCATGCATAAATTTGATTCACCAAAAACTTAACTATTAATAGCCTACTATTGACCAGAAGCCTTACTGATAATGTAAGCAATAAATTAACACATGTTTTATATGCTAGATGTATTATATACTGTATTCTTACAATAAAATAAGCTAGAGAAAAGAAGATGTTATTAAAAAATTATAAGGAAAATATATTTACTACTCATTAAGTGGAAGTAGATCATCATAAAGGTCTTCATCCTTGTCGTTTTCACATTGAGTAGGCTGAGGAGGAGGAGGAGGAAGAGGAGGGGTTGGTCTTGCTGCCTCAGGGGTGGCAGAGGCAGAAGAAAATCTCAGTATAAGTGGATTCATGTACTTCAAACATGTGTTGTTCAAGAATCACCTGTACATTCTATACATATATGTGTATCATCTCATTGCATCCTCAAAACCTCCTTATAATGAAAGAACAAATAGGATGCCTGTCCTACAGAGTGGAAACCAAGTCTCAGAGAGCTGATGCAATGCACCTAAGGTTATCTGGAAGGCTGTGGTATCAGAAAGAAGGGCTCAGGAAGAAAATATTAAAACCCAGTGTAAGGAGGTAGGGAGTGTTACAGGGAGGCAGGTTTCAGAGCAACATAGAAAAGAATGTGAAGCAAGAAGGAAACTAAAAATCCTTGAGAATCTGTGGTCAAAGGGCCCAGGGTCCAGAATACTGTGGGGGTGGTCATTTCCCTCCTGTGATGACAGCATGTTAACTGACATAGGACCTTCACCAGCCATGTAGCATTTAAAATGATAATCTTCTTAGATAGACATGCTCAGCATTCTACAGAAAAGAAATCAAAGGCTCCAGTAATCCCTAACCAAGCTCACACAGTCTGTAAGTGGGACAGAAACACAAAGCAAGCTGGATTCCAGAATCTGTGCTCTTTCTAATACATAACTATATTATTTACATTATTGCTTAGAAATATTTGCATAGGAGTCTCCCTCCACTCCGGGTCTGGCCCTGTGCCTGGTGTGCCACTATTCTGGACATCCCCACACCCTCCCAATGCTCATGCGACTCTGACATTCCAGGACTCTTTTGCTTCTAAGAGAACTGGTTCATGGATCTTTAAGTCTGTTTGAACCTCAAGAGCTGTATGTGCAGATAAAATGATTTCTAGAGTAGCACGCCCTTCAGTAGGGTCATGGATAGGTGTCAAAACAAGGTCCTGGGTAAACAGAAAGCAGAGCAGGAAGAAAAGGGCTCCAAGACAGATGAACGTCCACTTACACAGGGAAGGGCTGTGTCCCTTGGCAGGTGTCAGGGGTATAGTGAGAACAAGACAAACACAGCCCCTGCCCTCCTGGAGCCCCAGACACAAATGCTTCTCCCTCCCATGTTTGTGAAGGGTTAGCTACAGAGGCAGAGAGCACAGGAGGGCACCTTCCCCCAGGATCCTTGTGGTCAAAGGAGTGGGCACATCCTGGCTCTGAGAGTCTCAGTGGCTGACAGCTGCCACCCTGGGCTCCAGCACTCCCTTCTACTGCAGGGAGCCGAGGGGCCTAGGACACTTGTCAGGGGCTCAGCTGCTGCTGACACCCTTAAGAGTCACCTACTCTCCCCACCACAGGCTCCACCTGTCACCTCTTGTCACCCTTCCAGGCCCAGCTCTGATGGCCCTTCCCTGGAGGTCTTCCCAGAACCCTACCTCCTGCACACAGCTGGAAGTGAGCCCTCCCTCATCTGCAGTTGCTTCATCCTTTGTCCCTTCCCCTTCCCTGTGTCTCCATGGATCCACCCAAACAGATTGCAGTCTGGGGGCAGGTTCTGATTCCCTCAGGGATCCCTCCAGGGTCTAGCACCTTGGAGGTGCTAATAACATTTCCTAGAAGGATAAGTGAGTCAGCAACTGAGTCAATGAGTGAGGTCAAACAAGGAGGAGAAGGGCCAGCTACTCGTGGCCCTGACTCTGTAAAGGCCGCTGGCTGGTCACAGGACATCCCAGCAGGAGAATGGGGGTGGTCCAGCTCCATCAGACTTGTCTACCTGTGAAATCACTCAGCAGGCAGGCCCGCCAAGTACTGCCAAGGGTGGCCAGGTGTAGGAAGCACTGAAAGCACTGTAGCATTGTGGGCAGTGCTGGGTTGGCTGTCCAGCATGTTCAGACAGCGTTCTCTCAAGGGAGGCTCCATGCTAGAGGAACTAACTTTGAGAGGGGATATGTAAGAATGAGCCCTGTGGCCAAATTTGATGAATACAGCACATTTCTCTCCTACTTCTAGGGCCACAGTGCCCCGGCATGTTATGGCTCTGAGAAGTCACACTGCAAAGATGATAGTTTAACTTAGTGCTTCCCACACTTATGTGACAGCTTTTTTGTCTTTTAGTAAAACCTATTTAACACCCAAGGAACATGTATTCCAGTGGTCAAACTTAGAAAATGGGAGGGCACTAGTTACTCAGACATCTAGCTCTCAAGCAGGTAATCTGTGACCATCTACAAGGCCTTCCCTTCATTCTTCTCAGCTCTTCATATGTCAAAAAACAATCTATATTTTATAGTAATTACAGCTTTAAGATGAAAGGACAAAATTCCAATGGTGGACTATTAGGCACTGGCCAGTGGCATGGGAAGGTGAGGAACAGAGCCCTGAAATCTTTGCCCTCTGTTGTTTACTGAAGATCTGACCCTCAACAAGTTCCTTAACTTGTGGGCCCCAGGTTCCTGTTCTGCAAAGGGATGTGAGGATCAAATGAGTTACTAGGATAACAAGTGCTTAAATCAGCACCTGGAAGAGTCACAGCATCCAAATATGTTGTTAACAGCTCTTACTACCTGAAACAATGTGAATTTAGCGATTTCCTTTTCCACTCACATGGTAACATGAGGGGCTTATAACTCCGTGAGACAGCCCTTTACATGACAGAATTCTGGAGCAATATGTACTAAAGGACAGAAGAGAGACAACAAGTCCCAGGAATGTTAGGAAAGAGAAGGATTCATGTGTGCTTCAGGGTCACGGGCAGTGGACAGGTGAGCTGGGCCAGGCACTCACAGTCTTGGGAGGCCACCTGCAAAGGCCTGCAGGTGAAAATGAGCATAGCCCAAGCCTGATAACTCAGCTCCATATGAGCAGGAAGTTTGCTCCAAGATTGCTGCCTACGAGAGACCAAACCAACCACT
This sequence comes from Microcebus murinus, assembly GCF_040939455.1. Classification (NCBI taxonomy): domain Eukaryota; kingdom Metazoa; phylum Chordata; class Mammalia; order Primates; family Cheirogaleidae; genus Microcebus; species Microcebus murinus. The sequence continues at coordinate 19,358,525 of NC_134124.1, forward strand.
GGGAGTTGGCAGCTTTGTTGATGTTTTGCAGAGTAATAGAGTCATCTCCTGGTCCTGGAGATAACAAGAAGTGACAGATAGTCTGTGGAGCAGAACGGAGCAGTTGCCTCCCCAGCTTGCAACATTTTATTCCCCAGTGGATCTGTGAGGACTCCTCCCTAAACCCCTCCAGGGCCGAGTTGACTGGGAACCACATCTTTGCAAGAGACTGAGGCTTGCTCAAGAGCCAAGGTGGGTGTTGGGAAGATTTGGGGGTATCTCAGGAAAGGCAAGGGTAGGAAGGTCAGCTGGACCTTGGGAAAAACTGAAAAAAATACCCAGTGCCAGGGCAGGGCTCTATCTGTGTCTCCCTGACTTTTTCTCTTTTCTCTTTTTCTTTCCATCTCTTTGTGTGTGTCTCTGTGTGTGTTTTCTCTGTTTCTCTCTCTGTCTTTATGTCTCTCTCTCAGATCCTTATTCCAATCTCTCACTCCTCTCTCTCTGTGTCTGTTTCTGTGTCTCTGGTCCAACCGTTTCCACCTGAAAGAGTCATATGACACCAAGACAACACCAGGAGTCCATTCCTTCTTATAAGAAGGTGTCTGGGATAGACATTCCCCCTAAAATGTGGTTTTACAGCAGGACAGAACTACATGATGGGAAGAATGTTCAATGAGAAGTCAGGTGATTGGGTCTGGAATTAGTGCTGTGTGGCCTGGGGCAAGGGGCTTCCCCCCTGGTGCTCAAATACCCCAGCTATAAAATGAGGAGTTGGACCAGGAGTGCTGTTAAGAACACTCACTTCTAGCCCCCAAATTCTATCATGTCCTAGTTACAAACCATGGATGGAAACTTGGAAAAATAGAGAAGAACATGGAAAGTGACAAGGGAGCAGAATACTGACAAAAGAGAAAATCTTATGTCCTGTGAGGAATGGTTGTAGAACTGCCTGCAGGGCAGGGGCTGTCATTTCTGAGATGCCCAGAGGTGGATCAATGGTTCCTGAAGTTTAATGTGCCTCATCTGTGGAGCTGTTTTAGATCCAGATTCCCAGGCCTGTTTCAGATGTTCTGATTCAGCAAGTCACCCCTGGAGACTCTGATGCAAGTGGTTTCAGAACCACCCTCAAGAAATGCTGAGTGGGGCTTTTCAAAGGGTTAGAGCTGCCTTACCAGGAACTGAGCTTCCAGTATAAAGTAGTGATATCCCCACCTTTGGGGGCACATAAGAAAGGCAGGGCTATTCTCGCCCTCTATTTTTTCAACACTCTGAAGTTCAAACAGAATCAAAACTGCATTGGGAGCTCAAGATTCAGGTGGGAAAAATGTCCAGTCTCTGGTCCTCACTCTATAAACTAGAGGCCATAGATTTCATCTCTACACCAGGGACGGCAGGATACTAGGGTATGCTTATCCTCCTTTGCCTCTCTCATTACAGCTCCTGGGATTTTAAAGCCTGGATTCCAGGTTAATGGGAGTGGCTCCAAGATACTTTCTGGACTGGAAGATAGAGTATTGCCCCCTCATTAAAAACTTTCCAATTTCTCCAGCTGTCCCTATATCTCCCTCTTCTAAGGTCCCATACACTTGAGTTCATTAAGTCCCACTTAGCAGGTGGGGGTCCTTTTTGGCTGAGGAAAAGCCCAGACATGTCTAGAAATTTAATACTTTAATAGAGTACTCAAGAATGTTTTTTTGAAGGTGCTTTGTGAAAAGCACCTTCATACCAACAATCCATTTAAGATTCCCAATCATCTCATGGAGCTGATTGCCTATATATGAGACAGGAAAACAGATTCAGAGAGGCTGAGCTGGAAAAGGGGCAAAGCTGAAGGAGAATTCAAGTCTTCGCCTCCCTCTTCCTTCCACATCCCCATTTCTCATTCTCTGTCCCTTCCTTATCTGGCACGTGGGACTTCATCATTGGCTGCCTCCCTGCATCTCCACTCAGCCACTAGCAGCAGAGGGACGAGTAATAACCATCATTGTGACCCAGAGACAACAGCAATTTCCTGGGCTTTCAGGACAACTCTGGCACTGCCCACCTCCAACCCCACACATATTTCCCAAACGCCAGAAATTTCCCAAACGCCTCCAAATTCTCTGGTGATCACAGTGTATGGCAACATTGCAAAAAAGCTACAGTGGCTAAGATTGACCAGAAGATGGAGACAAATGCCCTGGAATACTAAACAGTTTCATTTCTAGAGTTTTTATTTCCAGTTCTTATTTGCAGAAACTAAAGCCACAAAGGCAGTAAGAGATGTGCTCAAGGTCTCCCATCTGCTCAAGGACAGGTCTGGGAACCAGATACCATATCCCACCCCTGGGGCCAGCCACTGTCTTTCTACCCTTCACTCCTGTTTACGCTACAGGATTCTGATCAAGTTGAGTTTGTTCCAAGATGCTCTGATCTAGTTAAAGCTCATTTATGGTAGGTTGATGGGGACTGGGGAAGGGAGGTGACTGGTCAGAGGACCCAAATTAGCCAATCAGAACACCTGGGTTCCTATAATTTGCTTTGCACACCCCAAATCTGCCCCCTCCCTGCAACTCTTCACCTGCAGCTCTAAGATGAAAGCTCAGATCACCTGCCTGCAGTGGAGGGCCCTGAGCCAGACACACTGACCTTTAGTGGAACCAGGTGGGAGTGTGGACAGGGAACATGGCCGAACAACCACATTTGACACTCTCCTCTCCCCTCACCCACCCCACAGCTGTGTGACTTTGTCTCATACACTCTCTAAACCTGTAATTTAGAATGATGATACTATAGACCTATTGGTAGACTTATTGAGGGTTCCATTTAATAAGTGGTAGTAAATCTCTGAGCATTGTGACTGTCACATAGGAAGTGTTCAATAACTATTAGGGTGTTGTTGGGACACATGTCAAAAATGATCTAAATTAAACCATAAGACAAAAATGGAAACAAAAGGCTTGACTGGTGTAAGCAGTTTTATGGTATAACCATAAAACTGGTATTTGGTTATGGTATAACCATTTCTCCCTCACTCCCTCTCCCCTGAATGCCCCTTCTCCAATCCCTACTGAGCTCTGGCAACCCTGTCTGCTGCTGGTACCTACAGAGAATTGAAGTCTTTCTCCTGCTTTTTCTTGATAACTTCCTGGTTCTGGGTGACAAGAAGAAAAGTCAGACTTTGCCACGAGGATGAGACCAAAGGGAACAGTGTGACCAGCACAAGTGGGAGCCCCCAAGGAGGTTGTGAATCCTAGGCGCTGGCCTCTGACTCTGTGTCTTCACACCCTGAATCTCTCCAGAATTCAGTTTCAGTAGGTAAACCAGAATCTAGCAGGTTCAAACTGGTTGGGTGGTTAGAATGAGGCTTGGTCATGGGCTTACCTCATCTGGTGACCACTCTCCCCTCTCACGCTCCCCAACTGGAAAGTTAGGATTCCCTATCCAGGAAACATGACTACAGATGGGGACAGCAAGGGGTTGAGGGAGCAGATTCTGGGCTGGTATTATGTTCTAATGGCTTCAGCATCTTAATCCTCACTCCAGCAGGCAGATATTACCGTTTACATTTTACAGTGGAGAACACAGTCTCAGAGTGGTAATCATTTATTCAAGAATATCTTTTAACATTTTAGTCCTTATGGGGCCATATTCTCCTTAAAGTGCTTCCATATACATTATCCTAAGAAATGCACAAGATATCACAAGGAAAACAGAAGTAGATATTATTAAACTCATCTTACAGGTGAGAAAACTGAGACTCAGAAAGAAAAGTTCAAGGACTACAAGAAGCCCAATTTCTCCACCCTCAGCCTCCAAGAGGTCCCAGAGTCACACAATTAAGACAGAGACAAATCTGACTGGCAGAGTATCAGGAAGCTTTCGGAGCCTCAGAATATCCTCTGCCATTTTACAGTCATAATCTTCATAGCTAACCTTGATGGAGTGATTGCTATGGCCAGGCACTGTGCCCAGCATAAGTGCATCACCTCACCTAACCTGGTGAAGTGCATGCCACACCATCCTACAGTGAAGCTGAGGGTGCAGAGAGGTTGAACATTCTGGTCTCACAGCCAGTAGAGCTGGGACTTGAACTGAGGCTGTCTGGCCCCAGAGCTCACCCTTGCCTTTAAACGTGTTGATATTCTGCCTCCTATGGGGAGATGAGCAGGGAAAGGCTTGCAAGCCTAAGTGGGTTTTAAATGGCCACTGACAGCTGATGGGTCTGCCTATACGAGGTTGCAAAAGTCCCTCACCCTAATTCCATTTCAGTGGCCACACCAACCCTGAAGATACAGAAGAACCAGTAACACCCAAAGTCTCCTCCTTAAATCCTGAGGAACTATGAGATGCTAAAGAAAAACCCTCAGCAATATTGTTTGTGTCTATTTGTGCTAGTTTGCATTCTCTCTCTTCTCACCTTGGGTCTTGGCATTGTTCTTCCACCTCCTGCCTTTAGTGCATCCTGTCCTGGTTTCCTTTCTATGGCTTCTTAACAGAGCTAGTTGCTTTTCCAGGTGGGTTCTTTGTGAACTTGAATGAGGCAGCGTACAGATATTTTGTCTTCCCACTGCCTGTATTTTAGGGAATCAAAAGAGACAGGCTATAACATGCATTCAAACAACAGGACTCTTTAGAGAAGAGTCTCATTTCTCTCCTCTGTTGGAGAAAAATAGAAACAGAAAATCCTAAGTCACATCTCTTCAAAGAGTGACAAATCATCCTGTTACTCTCTCTGTTCTGGCTGCCTCTATCCTTCAACCTGTCTGGGTTTATCTCCTTCCCTGTTGGGCCAAGATTGGCAGTTCCTAAATTGTTGCTTCACTGCCCCTAGTTGAGCTCAGGTCAGAATTAGCTAATTGGCTCAGCATTCATTGAAGCCATGGACAATCCAAACTGCTTGACCCAATCTCCTCTTTTTATGACTGAGAACTGAGAAGCAGTTGGTGCAGTGGTTGTGGTGTTGAACCCACTCTACCACCCTCACACCATATGGCCTTAGGCCAATGTCCTGACCTCTGCAGACCACAGATGTCCTCATCTATAGATACAGATAAGAACAGTTGTGGCTTTGTGGGGCTGTTGTGAAGATAAATGGGATAATGTATTTAAAACCTTCAGCACAGTGGCCTGGCACATTGTAACTTCTCAGTTAATATCAGCCATTAAAATGATTAAGATTAATAGATAAAAGGTGTCTCAGTAAAAATTCTATGAGGTAGGAGCCAAGTGCAGTTAGAACTCAGTCGACCTGGGTAGCTGCTGTCCAAACCATTATTTACATATGGCTTTCATTTAATTTGTAGAACTTCCTTCACTTGTTTAATGCAGGATATGGCTTTAATGATGTTGGAAACAATTCCATAAGCATCTTTTTTCTGCCGAATTGGTGGATTTCAATGAAGAATGCTAGAGAAGAATCCCCTAGGAAACCTTCTCAAACTCCTACTGCACTCCCCTCATCACACTTTGAATCCTCCTCCCAAAGTACCTGCTTATAGAGAAGAATCAGATCAAGCCACACCTGCCACCATTCTGCTTTCAAGTGCCCATGAAAGGGGCATTCACATGGGTAAGGGGGCCCCACTGGGTCTTTGTTACCCTTGGTGGGGCCACATTTCTTGACTCTGTCTTCCTTGGCACAAAGCCTTCCTCCTCCTTTTTTTTAATTGAAATATTTATTGGAATAATTGTAGATTCACATGCAGTTAAGAGAGACAGAGAAATGCTATGTACCCTTCGCCCAATTTCCCCTGTGGTAACATCTTATAAAAATTAAAGTACAATTTTACAACTGGGATGCTGACATTGATACAATCCACCTATCTCATTCAGACTCCTCAGTTTTCCCTGTACTTATTTGTATATTTTGTATGTGTGTGTGTGTATGTGTGCACTTAGTTCTATACACTTGATCACATGTGTAGGTTCTTGTGTCCACACTGGTCAAGATACTTCATCACCACAAAGATCCCTCCTGCTGCCCTGTTAAAACCACACCTGCCTACCTTCTCCCCCAACCCCCATCCCTAACCCCTAGCAACTATTAATCTGTTCTCCATTTCTCTAATCTTACCATTTTAATGCCATATAAATGGGATTATACAGTATGTAAGCTTGGATCTTTTTCACTCAGCCTAATTCCCTTGAGATTCACCTAAATTCTTGCGTGTATCAATGGTTTGTTCCTTTTAATTACTGAGAGAAATCCATGGACGTACCACAGTTTGTTTAACCATTCACCCATTGAAGGATATCTGCATTGTTTCCGGTTTAGGGCTATTACAAATAAAGCACCTTTTATTAAAGCATCTTTTATTTATTACCAATAAAGCTGCTAAGAACATTTGTGTACTCCTCTTTCCCTTCTTTTTTTTTTTTTTTAATTTCAAACATGGATTGTAATTTTTTTTTTCTTTTTTTTTCTCTTTCCCTTCTGATCACTCATTTATACAGATGCTCCTACCTCACTGAGGTCTTTTTTTCCTGCTGTGGCAAACATGACTTGTCACCACACTGTACTTTCTATGCCAAGTCCTAGCAGCTCTCAATCTGTCCAGATGCTCCCCTATAGACATTAATCATGAGGTAGGCGCCTCTCAGCCTTTTTCCTTAAAGAAATAAAATAGAATAAACACGAGTTAGGGAACCAGACAACCTAAGCTCCACACTGTAGGAGCTCTGTCGTGTATAGTTATGAAATCTTGAGCAAGTCACTTAACCCTCCGAATCTGTTTCATACTCACCATAATGAAGTAACTAACAGTGGTTAAAGTTTCTTTACTGACAGTTTATGGTGACAGTATAATGAAATGGTTTAAAGGAGGATCTCTGGTACCAAGCTGCCTGACTTGCATCCTGGCTCTACCACTTGGCTCTGTAACCACAGGCAAGTTACTTACACTCTCTGTGCCTCAGTTTTTCCCTCCCTACATGGGCATGTTAACAGTACCTATCTTGTGGGGTTGTTGTGAGAATTAATACATGCCATTAAGACATGTTCGTAACAGTGCCTCGCTCATAGAGTTCATGAGCTCACGAACATTAGCTCATCTCAATACGTGGCAGGCACTTGTTCTAAGCACTTGACATAGATTTTATTTAATCCTATCAATGACTATAATACAGGTGTTGTTATAAGACTGATTTTACTGATAAAAAAAAAATGAGTTTAAGGGCATACGTCACTTGCTGCAATGTCATAGGGCTAGAAGATGAGGGAGTCAAGATTCATTCCGAGCCTGTCTTTGCTCTACTTCTACACCATCCTGCAGCTCATAAACTGGGGGTGCCATTTCCTGACCTTACAGAGCAAGGATTTTGAGGATTTCAAAGAAAAGTTTATTTCATGGTGCTTGGTCTTCAAACATGTGCTCATGGTGCTTGGTCTTCAAACACAAGTTAGTTTCCTCTTTTATCTACCAGTGGTCGACGAACAGTAGATGATTCTGTAATTCTATATACAGGAGAAATTGGCCCCTTAAGACACAAACCACCAAAACAAAAGCAGCAATTTGAGGGTATTGAAGAATGCACCTGCAAACATTTGCAATGCTGACCTGACTCAACAATCACAACCAGATTTGGGACAAGTCCATCCAACACAGCCACAATACATTGCAACAGAGCAGCTGCCTCACTTCCTTTCTCAGGATTTGCAGCTACAAGGCAGAGATTGCTCAGCCAGTAGGACCAGTGTGAGCTCCTATGGGAAGGGGCCACACATTCTGCATTTTGTTCCCCCAGCACTTAACCCAGTGTCTGGGAAAGGAGTAGCTTCTCAGTAATTGTGCAGAATCTCAGTCAGATTCTGTGGTTGTCACTGGTGGTTGGCCTGTGGTGGCATGATTTCTTGCCTTGCCCAGGTCTAGTGGTGGCAGGGGGCATTGGTGCATGGTGGTGTGAGCCTTTGCTCCATCCAGGTCCATCGATGGCGGCGTTATCCAAGTGATGGTGGTGGTGGCTGCATCACTCAGATGGCAGTAGCAGGCGCCAGTGGCTGTAGGCACTTGCTCTCTCCAGCATCTGTGGCAGATGTGGCTAGGCAGGACTGTCCAGGCAGCAGCAGCGGGTTCCAGGTCCACGGGCACCCACTCTGCCCAGGTTCCCTGGGGGTGGTGGGGGCACAAAGCACCTGCCCACAGGACGTACGAAAGCACCCACCCTTCCTACTCCTTCCCTAGCCTGACAGGATAGATGAAGAGGCAAAAGCAATGGATCTAACCCTCAGGTAGAGACAGCACTCTGGAGCTGTGACCTCAAAATGGCACCAGCCACACCTAGGGTTTGTAAGCCGACAGGACCCTGCTGTGCCTTCTTTCCGGAGCAATGTCACTCCACAGTCTTTACTCAGTTCCCTATGTCAGTCCAGCAGCCTGCTATGGTGGAGGGGCCCTCCCGAAATTCTGGTTGCAATGTCCATGTGGGAAGTGTGGCGCCCCAGGGTTCTCTCCTCTGTCCCTCCCCCACGTACCTCTGATTCTGCCAAGTGGGTCGCCCCAATTCCCTCTCCTTCACTTTGGGAGCCTCTCACCACTTCTTTGTGGATTTCCAATGCTCTTCCTCAGATAATTGATCTAAAGGTAGTATCTACTCATCACTTTCGGTCTTCTCCATGTGCAGGCTGCTTCTAGTCCGCTATCTTGGCCTCCTCTAATTAGACTACTTCTACAGAGGCCTGCTTCTGTCCTAATTGAGCAACTGGACTTTAATAATTTTGGAACTTATTCACTATACAGTTAATGTACCTTTTCTACACAGTATGCTCCCTGTTAGGTTTGTTCACATTATTCTCCCCCTTTAAGGATTGTGAAGTTAAAACATTCTCTTTGAACAGCAATAACCAATGTGATTTGTGAAATTGTATTTTGATCATCTCCTTCATATGCAATGGCATTAGAACTAGCTTGAGAACACAGCAGTGGCAAGCTTGTACAGAAAGAGACAAATGGGCTAAAATAGAAATAGACGATGGTTTCACTCAATTTGCAGTTTCTGTATCCACTCCTTGCAAGAGTAGGACTGTCAAAAATTTAAACGTCTGGAAAGTTCAACATTGATTTGTGAGGATAAAGAGATCAGTGTAACCCTCTGGACAAGTTTAATGGGGAAATGATAATTAAACATGGAGGTACTTTGGGATTTGGCCAGACAATATAATAACAAGCAAGGATGGGACCTCAAGTGAAGCAGGGAGAACTGAGTAGACTGGTAATTCGAGGAACATCAGGATGCAGTGATAAAGTCACACCAGTGGGCAAGTTTTCAAAATTTTTCTCACACATTTGCCAGAGGCCTTTACGATATGTTAATGAAGAGGCTTGTTATTTTTAGAACTTCCTCATATCTCAAATGCTTCATTTTTAAGCATTCTATGAAAACACACATCATGTTATGTTAAGACAAAATTAAGGATTTTAATCTTTGACATTTGTGAAATATCACACTTACTGAAAGCCCACCGTGGGTACAATTTTATTCTGGATTTTTCCAACCTGAAGAGTTGATGTTTAAAATCAGAACACATCTAGAAATACAAGAAAATGTTCATTACTCAAATGGAGACATCAACAGCAACTACCTATAAAATATCTCTCCATCAAAAAGGTCTTAAAAACAAGTACAAAAGAGAGGATCCTCTTTCAGCAGTAGGAACCCACAAGATCTTATTTTCTGATTATAGGATTGGAAAATTCACATTTATGCCCCAGCACTGATTTCAGGTTTGTGGTAATGCCACCTACATGAATTACAATTTAACATTTCAGAGGCCTGTCAATCTGGATATCTATGCTTTAAAAAAAAAAAATTATCAAAAGCACATAAGGAAAATATAGCTTGTCTTTAACACATTTCTAAGATATTATATAAAGAAGAACAAGAATTAGTTCATGGAAGTTTCTATTTCTTTTAGATCAAGTTAATGAAGTCTCTTTTAATCATAGCCTATAAAGATCTTAATAGTACGAAAAGCATTTACCCCAGCAATAACTGAACATTTCACCAATCAAGGGGTTAAGTGAATTGTAAAGAGAAGTGGCACATATTAGTGATTAGTGATAAGTCTTAGACACCAGAAAATTAAAAGAAAAATAGTAGGTATCATCAAGAAATCACATCATGTACCTACCCCAAATGGTATAATGAAGCACATACTATCCAAAAACCATCACCATCATCCACTAGGTTCCAAAGTGATACCTGAACTTATCTATTCACCTATCCATGAATGTTTATGCCTATCTCTACTAAATCAAAAAACTTGAATTCTTTTTCATTATATTCTAGGTGAAGAGTAGGCAATTGTTACTCAGAATTAACTGGTCCTTTCATCATTTTACTAGTGGTCCCCAACTTCATTCAAAAAAAAATTTGGATGGGTGGGGAAAGCTGATGGGAAAGATGAAGAGAAAAAAAAAAAAGAGGCCTTTTATAAGGCCTAATCTAAAACTGGCTGAATTCAGGACTGAAATCTGGGAAAGCACATAAAAAGAGTTACTGCTCTCTCCCCTATATCTATACCATATCTTAAAAGAAAAACTTTAGATATGTTTCTAGATTAAAGAGTTAAAGCTGCCAAACTTCCATTGCACAAGAGCTGAACAGTTAATAGGCAGTGTGACCAGTTTCTAAACCATGCTCAAGAGATACAGGTTCAGACACAGTAACTCAGCTTGAGGCAACAATTTAAGACTGGGGACAACAGCTTCAATAACTAAAAGGCCACTGGTTTTCTGAAATTTCAGAATTATTTAAGTTGGGAAGGGTGAAATTTGTCTCTAAAAAGAAATATTCAAAAACTTTCTGATCATATTAAAACAGAATATAAACAGAGCAACATTTTAGTGCTGTTGGTATACCCTTTTGATACAAATCTATTTATGTTCTTCCATGCTTACTGCCTCCTGCCCCAAAGATTACATAGAAACAGTCTTGATACCAATCTATGTTATAGCTTCACTTTGCTATTTTTTTTAATCTGGGAAAGATAATGGGGCTCATGGTTTAGGAAATTAAAAGATAAATTAACACAATTAATACATTTTATTTTAAAGGTTTTAGAAGATGAGGGGAAGAGCTCACAAAAGTTACCTTAATCATTAAAAATCACAAAGTTGGAGAACTTTTTTAAAAAGAGAGTATACCAAAATAGCTTTTGGGAAGATGACATCTTAATAGTCTCATAAGTTACTGAAGTGAGCATAAGAAAGCTTAAGATCTGGAAGATAAAAGTTATATTTAAAAACATGCTAAAGAATAATAATGAAAACAAACATGAAAGAATAAGGAGAAAATACATTGTATCTTAGAGGTAAATCCTGTTATAAACCAACACCATTTCTATAGGACTGTACAGTCTACTTCAACAATACTCAAATAAAAAACATCCCATTACTAAAAGAGCTTCAACACTCCTTTGGAGTTGGCTGTTGAAGAATTTATCCTGCACATGGGGTAGGCATGAAAAACATCCTGAGAGACTCAAAATATCTGCAACCATGATACTGGTTCCCTAAATTGCACTTACTGGTCTTAACCCAGTTGAGAGAGGATCAGCTACAACTTGAAGCCTGTCACTATGGGGTGGGGGAGCCATTTGAAGCCAAAGGGCACTTTGCTTTAGTTAATTCATGTGGCTACATGGATACAAGTTTCTTCTCAATGCCATATATCTACTGAGAATTAAAGAGCAGATGAAACCTCCTAACCATTTCTAAGAATTCATGTGATAAGTATAATCATTATAGAGTTTATATATGCTCAGTTTTATTAAAGCCATAAGTTTTATTCTAGAAAGTAAGTACATGGCATTAATAGACCAAGCATGTCATGAATTCTACAATAATAAAGTAGCTTCTCTTGTTTAACATCCAATTATATCCATGGGCTACAAATTATATCTACGGCAAAACTGTTAGTGTTTTGCAACATTTCAAGGAAAGACCAATATTTTTGCCTGAGTGTCCCACTAATCTTTATCTAGAACTATTATTCTTGGACTTTCTATAAAAGTTTCTTTTCTAACAATTTATTAATTAAAACAACTGAGAAGAATAGTGTGAGGACCTGAATACTTTAATCAAGCAGTGAAGACAACAAACCACCTCTTTAAACCTGCTCTCCTGCTTGAAACTGTATATCCTGAAATAACTCCACTCCTTTATTTCTGTAGAAGTACCCAGAAGAAAATGGCATTTCTTGGCTATCACAAGTCCCAAGTGGAATCTTCTCTGTTCTTCATTGTTCTGACAAAGGCCTCTGGCTCTGCAGCTCATGTTGGGGTGATTCAGTCTTGTTCTCAATGAGAGAGATTTCTAGCACAGGTAAGAGTAGCTGAAAGGCATCCTGGATGTAGGAGGCACTGTTTGATGCCTGGGATTTAAAAAACAAGAAAATATCACTTAAAATATACTGCAAGACAACAAAGAAATAGATGAATTTTTGCAATCTAACAATGAAATTTTAGCCTGGCAAATAAGAACATAGACTTGGCCATTTGGCAAACTCTATTATAAAGAGAAGAAGAATCTAGCTCATAAGATGCACCGAAAAAGAATGTCAGCATTTTTGTCTAACTTGCCCATCAAAAATGGTCTGTTCTTTGGCAACCTGTTCAAACCTGGCATTCAAAGCTTATTTATTCTTTGACTGTGTAGGTAGATTCTGCCACAGCATTGTAGTCAATTATTGAAAGAGGCTGTCAGAAAGCTATATATCCTGCACCTATAGGATTTCCAGTCCCTTGTGATAGCTCTTCTTCTGTGAACTAAATGCAATTAGTGAACACAAGATAGGTACTTGCAAACATAAACAAGGAACACTGCATTCAAACATGACACAGTATAGATATATTTCTATCTCATATAACAGACATGTTTATGAGAAGTGTTAGGGAATCATTATGCTCAGAGATTACTAGACTTCATTTATACTGAAAAGTTCTTACTGTCCAGAAGAACAACAACAGAGTTCATTACATTAAGTTAAAAATGTATAATTTCAAGGACAAGAGTATTTCAAATCTGTAAGCAAGAAAAATCAACTCAAAATAGCAATAGGGAACCCATATCAAATGAGATTACCTTTTTTGAATTTATCAATGGCAAGTATTACTATTTAAACTTCAATGTGACATTTGATATTGAATTTTCTAGCAAAAAGAGACCTCAGGTATCATTTAGTTAAATCTCTTATTTTACACATAAAAATAATGAGTTTGTCAAGAAGGTCCAGGCCATGCCTGGTCCAGGGTCATACAACAAATAGAGGAAGAATCAGGGCAGGACTAAGCTCCTGGTTTGCAAAGTTCTTTCAACTATACCATTTTGCCATTTACTACATCACAAACTTATACTTTTAAAAATTGTTTGGCCGGGTGTGGTGGCTCATGCCTGTAATCCTAGCACTTTGGGAGGCCGAGGCGGGCAGATTGCTCAAGGTCAGGAGTTCGAAACCAGCCTGAGCGAGACCCCGTCTCTACCAAAAATAGAAAGAAATTAATTGACCAACTAAAAATATATATACAAAAAATTAGCCGGGCATGGTGGCACATGCCTGTAGTCCCAGCTACTCGGGAGGCTGAGGCAGTAGGATCGCTGAGCCCCGGAGACTGTGAGCCAGCACTTACTGTGACGCCACGGCACTTACTCTAACCTGGGCAACAAAGTGAGACTCTGTCTCAAAAAAAAATAAATAAAAAAAAAAAATTGTTTAAATGATCAAAAGAGTTTCCCTGACTATTTAAGAAAAACTATGCAGTTAAGGAATTAAGATTATTTAACTGATGATAATATTAAAAGAATTTAAAACTAAAGAAGTAAAAGTCCAGTAGTTGAAACTTTTTCAATTCACATTTAAAAACCTAATTATCAAATATATTTTCTCCCTCAGACTTACACGTTTTAAATAGATTCAAAAGTCTGTTTATACAATTAATTTACGAGACAGAATTCTTAAAACATATAATCAAGAAAGCATCACCTAAAGAAGTAATATAATCAATTATAGAATGCTCTTACATCTTCTTTCCATGGACTTAAATCAACCCACCTCCTTCTAATAGACTGATGAGGATTATATGAACACGGGTACCTTTTAAACAAAACAAAGCAAGATTTCTTGGCAAGGAAATGACAGAATGTTTTGTTTTGTCACAAATCTCCTCTGCATAAACCTTAGTCCTTTAGGAAGCAGTGCTTGCCTATTTATAATTGGAATTTCAGCCCCTCATGTTTACTAGCTGGTATCCAGAAGGTGTTTCATTACTGAGAATTGTCCATTAAGCTGTCAAAAGGTAGTACTAAGTAATGACAGTCTACGGCTTCTTCCACTCTACTTTACCCTACAGCTTCAACTTTATGCTTTGTAATTATGAGCAGGGAATACACATCAAATATACACTGTTTTGGTCACATTTGCAGCAACATGACCAAACTACCTATCTGGTGAAAAAAACAAGCCAAAAACTAAAGAATTAATACATAATACCTTAGGAGTCAGAGACTTAAAAACAATTACTACTAACCTCTAGAAACACCGCGGTGATTAATGGGTTAAGGACATCTGCCTTTTCTTTGACCTGGAATAAAGGATACAAATAGTACAAAAAAAGAAAAAGCTTGAAAAGTGAGCAGAACAGGTTAAAAAACGGTAAGTAGAGTACAATCTCTCTTTGAAACACACACACTTCCATATATAAATATAAGCATAGAAAGTGTGGACTGAGAGCAAAATGTCATCTCTAGAAGGTAAAATTTTAAGTGCTTCTTTATATCTTTTCATGCTATCCATATTAAGAGTATACTGCTTTATAGTTTTTTATTGACTTAAAAAAGTATCTTCATTTTGGAAGAGGGGGTGGGAAAGGCATAATCATTTTAAAATAAAATACATAGATAAGGAACATGTGCTCAAAAAACTCAATGACTTTTAGATGAGCTGTTTGGAAAAGTCTTATTTCATAGAAATGAACAATGCAATTTAACACTCACATGTGTTAGCACCTTACAGTTGATTTGCTGGCTTAAAATATCTTTATGGAACACATCAAATGATTTGGCCTCATAAGATAAACTTCAGGAAAACCAGCTCCTCTTTCAAAGAAAACACTAAGAGGAAGAGTGAAGCTGTTTCACAGGGTTATCCTTTATAGGAATAATCTAAAGTTAAATTTTTAAAAATGAACTTGGGCCAGGGTCTAATTAAAATAAATTTAAGGACCTACAATAATTTTACTGTCACATAGACACTGATATACTTACTATAAAGTGATTTTCATTATTTATTTAAAATGCCTTTGATTTTTATCCTAACTCATTATCACTGGTTTCTCAATCATCTTCCATAGTTGACACACTTTCAGTAAATTTTTACAATACTAATTTTTTAAAAAGTTAGTTTTCACTACAGCTCTCCCACTGGTTGGCAACTACATAATATTAGTATTTCCGTAGTCTAATAGTCTCAGTTAGAAGCTGCTCTTTAAACCAAAGTCAAAATTTGGAATTTTTATTTTATGAGGGTCTACATTTCCATTATAGGTCTCAGAGGGCAGCCTAAAGACTACTGAATACTTCATAAAAAGAGAATAAAAATTAGATGAGCTATAAAAATCTGTTAGACATAGACAAGCTGATCCTAAAATTCATATGGAAATGTACAGGGCCCCCCCAAAATTCAAAAAATCCTCAAAATAAGAACAAAGTTGGAGTACTCACACTTCTTGATTCCAAACCACTTACAAAGCTACTGTAATCAAGATGATAAGGTACTGGCATAAGGACAAACATACAGATCAATGGAATAGAAATGAGTGTCCAGAAATCAATCTATATAGATGCTCAACTGATTTTTTACAAAGGGGCCAAAACAATTCAATGGGGAAAGAACAGTCTTTTCAACAAATGGTTCTGGGACAACTGGATATACACATGCAAAAGAATGAAGTTGGACCCCTATCTCACACCATGCCCCCAAAATTAACTCAAAATGGATTAACAACATAAATGTAATAGCTAAAACAAAACTCTTAAGAAGAAAACACAACAGTAAATCACAATATTGGGTTAGGCAATGATTTCTTAGATATAACATCAAAAGCACAGTGATTGAACACTGACAAGATGAGCTTTGTCAATATTTTAAAAATTATGTACTATCATGAAAGTGAGATGACAACCCATGATCTGAGAAGAAACAGGTGCACACCTTAAGCTGATAAGGATTTGTATCTAGAAAACATAAAGAAGTCCTACAAGTCAATAATAAAAAACAACCCAATGCAAAAAACAGGCAAAGTACTTGAATGACATTTCTCCAAACAAGCTACATGAATGTCCAAAAAACACATGAAAATATGCTCAACATTCTTTAGCCATTAAGGAATTGTACACTTGAAACAGGTAAATGTTATGGTATATAAATTGCTAAAAAACAAACAAAAAATTAAGCTGCTAAAAAAACACCATAACAGACATTAGTCCATTAAGAGGCATGAATTCTTACCCCAGCAGTTGTTAGGCAGGTGGTGAACTCTTTAGACAGAGAGGACAACTCTTTACACAACACAACTGTCATCCTAGGAAAGAAAAAAGAAGTCAAGAAAGTTCTCTTTTTTTTTCAAAGCTATATTTAACAACTGTCAGAAGAAAACAAACCACTCCTGTTACTAAATGCAAAAGAAGAAAGCTTTTAAAGGAAGTAATACAATAGTCCCTACTTATCTGCAGTCGCTCTTCCTGCAGTTTCAGTCACCTGTGGTCAGCTGCAGTCTAAAAATACTAAATAGAAAATTTAAGAAATAATTCATAAGTTTTAAATTGCACATCATTTTGAGTAGTATGATGAAACTTCACACTTTCCTACCCAGGACATGAATCATCCCTTTTTTGAGCATATCCATACTGTATACACTACCCACCCACTGGTGGCTTAGTAGCCATCATGATTATCAGACTCACTGTCATGGTGTTAATAGTGCTTGTATTCAAATAATCCTTATTTTACTTAATAATGGACCTAGGTATGATTTGAGTATATACCCTCCAAAACTCATGTTGAAATTTGATTCCCAATATGACATTGTTGGGGGCTGGGGCCTAGTGGGACACATTTGGATCATGGGAGCACCACCTTCATAGAGTAATGATGTCTCTAGAGAGAGTAAGTTCTTGCTCTCAGGGGACTGCATTAATTCCCAGAGTTGGTTGTTATAAAGCAAGGCCAGCCTCTAGTGCATGTCTCTTTGCACATACCCTATCACCTGTCTACTCCTGCCATACTGTGAAGCAGCACATGGCTCTCACCAGAAGCCAAGCAGATTCTGATGCCATGCTCTTAGACTTTCATGTTCTGTTATAGCAATACCAAACAGACTAAGACAGCCCCAAAACACAAGAGTAGTGACGCTGGCAATTTGGATATGCCAAAGAGAAGCCAGAAAGTGCTTTCTTAAGTGAAAAGATGAAAGTTCTCAACTTAATAAGAAAAAAAATAATATGCTGAGATTGCTAAGATCTACAGTAAGAATGAATCTTCTAACCACAAAATTGTGAAGGAAAAAGAAATTCATGCTAGTTTTTCTATTGTACTTTAAACTACAAAAGCCACAGCCAGAGTGCCTAATAAGTGCTTGTTAAGATGGAAAAGGCATTAAATGTGTGGGTGAAAGATATGAAAAGAAATGTGTTCTGACTGATGGCAATCAGGTTCAGCACCATACACAGTTGTAGGCATCCACTGAAAGCCTGGGATGAATCCTGTGTGGATAAATAAGGGGGTCTACTGTTGCCTAAATGAGCTACCTAATCCAGGAACCCATTTGAGCAGGCATTCATGCTACAGAAAAAAAAAAAAAAGTGCAGTCCTTAGAAAAATATTTTTCTATAAAATCCTCTAGAACTGTGGTCCCCAACTCCCAGTACCGGTCCTCAGCCTTTTAGGAACCAGGCTGCACAGCAGGAGGTGAGGAGCAGACGAGTGAGCAAAGCTTCACCTGTATTTAGAGCAAAGTCTAAGTTTTCATGAATTCTAACTTACATGCTAAATTAAGGGAAGACTATAAATATTAACACATATATACATACACATATATACACATAAACACTTATTATAATACATATATAAGCAGTAGGTGGTGGCATGAGCTAAGAAAACAAAGCAGAATAACAAATTAGAGAATGAGAAGAAATGTCATTTTAGATTGTGTAGTGAAGAAAGGCCTCTCTGAGAAAGTGGCATTTGAGTAGAGACCTAAATTCAATGAGGGAGTGAGCCACAACTTGAAAAGCATTCCTAGCAGCAGGAATAGCCACTTTTCCACAGAATAGACTGCTTTGGGGTTGTGAGTATATCATCCTTAAGTGTATTCAAGAAAACAAAACTAGGCCCCGCTTTTGGGATGCTGTAGAGGGGCAGTAATGTCACAAGTGAAGAGGAGGTCTCAAGAACATCGACAGCCCCTCCCAATCCTAACACACTAGACATGCTCATATGCATTTTTTTCCAATAAAAATTCTCATTATTTCAATCAGGAGATTTATTTAGAAACTACTGGGCTTTTTTTTCTTCCTGACATTACTTACATTCTACCATTCATATTTTCAATATTTTTGTTCAAAATCAGCAATATCGTGAGAAAAAAGAGTGGGCATGAGACTTAATCAGATCTAGGTCTAAATCCCTTGCCACATAATCTGAGCAGATTACTTAAACTTCTCTTGTCTACATTTCTTCATTATTAACACTGAACTAATCACTTACCTTAATGTTGTTATAAAAATTAGAAATGATACATGTAAATCCCATAGCATGGTACCTGGCATATAATTAGCACTCAATAACTAATAACTATTATTAAGAATTGAGCTTCTTATAACTATTTTCTGTATTTACTTATACCAAATACCATTCCTATTAAGACTAACAATCTATGAAAAATAGTTTTCAGAGCACGAGCTGGTTAATCGAAAGGGCAGATTAATGATATAGATTTATCATGGCTCAAGAAAAAAAAATGAACCTCTAATACGTGAATGGGTACAATGTGAATGGTATCTTGTTGAGAAGACAGTTTCTAAAACCTTGGAAATAAGCCAAGAAAACTCTTTTCAGTAAGTTGCATTATGTAGAGTGCTACTCATACTTACTGGGAAAGAGTTCGGCTCCTTTCTATGGCCGTCACTTCCTGCTTCCTGCCATGGAGAACCAATGCCGCTGTTTTGTGGAACAATTCAATTGAGCAGGCAGTCAGTTCTGCTAGGCTCCGGATTGCAAATGCATGGATATCCTGGATGGAAAAACAAAACAAAGCATAACATTGTTGTTGTTGTTTTATTTGAGAGGAAATGACAGCACCTTGCTTCTCTCACATTAAAGGATTCAACATTTTGAAAGCAGTAGAGACAGATAGCTGCCCTTCAATAAGCATTCTCTTCTTCTTCCACAGTAGTGATATAATTTTATAGCTGAACTCACAGCTACAAAAATAAAGGCTCCTCTGAAGTCAGGTATGACCAATTGACTAAGTTTTGGCCAAAGGGTTTAGACAGAGTGCCCAGTGACAGCTTCTGGGAACCTTCCTCATGACACAATATGCATGCATCCTTTCTCTTTTTTTCTTCACTTCTTTCATCTTACAGTCTGGTTTTAAGATGCTCCAATCATGGATCACAAGGTTAAAATTATGAGCAGCAGCACAACAAAATAGAAAGCCCCTGAGACCCTGATTGTGATAGCCACATCTCAAATCTATTTAAAAAAAAAAAATGTCCTGTGACTCAAGCATTACTGAATTGACCCATGTAACCAAAAATATTTGTGCCCCCTTAATATTTTGAAATTTTTTTTAAAAAGCCTTCATTGCTTTGGCTACCTCTATTGAATTTTTATTGACTTGCTCATTATTTTCTGCTTCCAACAGTTTTTCTCCTTCTTCTTGCTCTGTGAATGGCTTGGTCAGAGATGTCCTAATCCATTCGTGGGCAGTATTTCTTGCCTAAATAAGAAAAAGATTATTGTCCATCAACAATTCTACTTAGCTCACCAAGATTATTATGCAGAAACACATAAGCATCCTGGAAGTCAGTGCTCCTGTTCTCGCCTGAACAAACCATATAGCTTTTCAGTCCTTTACCCTACTAGACCTCTTGACAACACTTAACACTGCTGTCCACTCATTCCTTTTTGAAATCTTCTAATCCTTTGGCTTTTTAAAAAACTGAGGTGTAACTTTCAGTGCACAAATCTTTAAAGTACAGCTCAAGAAATGTTTACATATATATATCTTTGAACTTACAATCCAGATCAAATACAGAACGTTCCCATCACCCAGAGAAGGTCCCTTCATGCCTCTTCCTCGTCAATACTGCTCAAACCATGTCCCCTTTCTCCTGCCCAAAGTCAACACTCTAATGTTCACTATAAATAAATTTTACCTGTTCTTAAAATGCATACAAATAGAACAATAAGTTCACTCTAATTTGTGTCTGGTTTTTTATGCACAATGTAACTCCTGTTAAATTTATGTTGTTGGATGTATTAGTAGTTCATTCTTACTAATTGCTGTGTAGTATTTCATTTTATATACAGTCATGCACCCTACAATGACATCTCAGTCAACAAAGGACCACATATACAACAGTGGTCACCTAAGATAATAGTGTATTTTTACTATACCTTTTCTACGTGTAGATATGTTTAGATACACAAATACTTACCATTGTGTTACATTTGCCTACAGTATTCAGTACAATAACATTATGTTCAGGTTTGTGAGGTTTGTAGCCTAAGAGCAATAGGTTCTATCATATAGCCTAGGTGTGTAGGAGGCTATAGCATCTAGGTTTGCGTAAGTACACTCTATGATGTTTGAATAATGACAAAATCACCTAATCCAAGAATATATCCCTATCATTAAGTAGTGCATGACTATATATACCAGAATTGATCCATTCTCCTGACAACGAATCTTTAGGTTGTTTCTAGTTTTCTTTGGCTTCTGTAATGCCACCATCTTCTGGTTCTCCCCCTACCTTTATGATCATTCTTCCTCAATCTCTTGTATATATTGATCCCACTTGGCCAGTACCTTTGACACCAGTATTATCTGAATTTCTAGTCTTGATTCTTGACTTGTCTCACCCAATTCCCTCTCTTCTTGAACACCTCTATCCATCCTATTCCAGTGATTTTTAACTATACCCCACCTGCTGCTGACTCCTAGATCCTTATTTCTAGCCCTGACCTCTGCTGAAAACAATTTATTCCAAATGCCTACTGGACATATGTGCCAGAATATTCCACACATACATGTAAAAAATCTGAACTCATGATCATTTTTTCTTTTTCCTTTTTTTATTTCGGCATATTATGGGGGTACAAATTTTAAGGTTTCAATAAATGCCCATCCCTCCACAAGTCTGAGGCTCCAGCATGACCATCCCCTGGACGGTGCACATCTCACTCATTATATATGTATATACCCACCCCCCCCCCACCTGCCCAATACCCTATTACTGTAGTACCTATGTGTCCACTTAGGTGCTGCTCAGTTAATACCAATTTGCTGGTGAGTATATGTGGTGCTTGTTTTTCCATTCTTGGGATACTTCACTTAGTAGTATGGGTTCCAGCTCTAACCAGGAAAATATAAGATGTGCTATATCACCGTTGTTTCTCAGAGCTGAATAGTACTCCATGGTATACATATACCACATTTTATTAATCCATTCTTGGATGGATGGGCACTTGGACTGTTTCCACAGCCTTGCAACTATGAATTGTGCTGCTATAAACATTCGAGTGCAGGTGTCTTTTTTGTAGAGTGTCATTGGATCTTTTGGGTAGATGCCCAGCAATGAGATTGCTGGATCAAATGGTAGATTCACTTGTATTGCTTTAAGGTATCTCCATATTGCTTTCCACAGAGGTTGAACTAGTTTGCAGTCCCACCAGCAGTGTAGGAGTGTTCCTCTCTCTCTCCGCATCCACGCCAGCATTTATTGTTTGGAGACTTTTTGATAAAGGCCATTCTCACTGGAGTTAAGTGATATCTCATTGTGGTTTTGATTTGCATTTCCCTGATGATTAGAGATGTTAAGCATTTTTTTATATGTTTGTTGGCCATTCTTCTGTCTTCTTTAGAAAAGTTTCTGTTCAAGTCCTTTGCCCACTTTTTAATAGGGTTGATTTTTTCTTGCTGATTTTCGTGAGTTCTAAGTATATTCTAGTTATCAGCCCCTTATCAGATGCATAGGATGCAAAAATTTTCTCCCATTCTGTAGGTTGTCTGTTTACTTTCATGACTATTTCTTTGGCTGTGTAGAAGCTTTGTAGTTTAATCATGTCCCATTTATTTACTTTTGTTGCTGCTGTGATTACCTTTGGGGACTTCTTCATAAACTCTTTGCCTAGGCCGATGTCTAAGAGAGTGTTTCCAACATTTTCCTCTAGAATTCTAATAGTTTCATACCTTAGGTTTAAGTCTGTTATCCAGCGTGAGTTGATTTTTGTGAGAGGTGAAAGGTGTGGGTCCTGTTTTAGCCTTCCACAGGTGGCTATCCAGTTTTCCCAGCACCATTTATTGAAAAGGGATTCTTTTCCCCAGCATATGTTTTTGTCTGCTTTGTCAAAGATGAGATGGCTATATGAGGATGGTTTTATATCAGGATTCTCACAACTGTTCCACTGGTCAATATTCCTATTTTTGTGCCAATACCATATTGATTTAATTACTACAGCTTTGTAGTATAGTTTGATATCTGGCATATTAATGCCTCCCATTTTGTTTTAGTTGCCTAGAATTGCTTTTGATATTTGGGGTCATCTTTGGTTCCATACGAAGCGTGAAATTAATTTTTCTATATGTGTAAAGAATGCTGATGGGATTTTAATAGGTATTGCATTGAATCTGTAGATCAGTTTGGGTAGTATAGACATTTTGATGATGTTGAGTCTGCCAATCCATATGGATTTCCATCTGTTTACATCCTCTACTATTTCCTTCCTCGGTGTTTCATAGTTCTCCCTATAGAGGTCTTTTTCCCACTCACAAATTTTTCACCCTCTTTTATTTCCCTAAGGTTTAGAAGTGCTACCATATACCCAGTCACCTGAGCCAAAATATAAGAGCCATCTTAGATTTTTTTCCCCTCCATCACCAAAATAGTGTGATTTTAGCCACGAATATTTCTCCCATCTAACAACCCCCTTCTTCCTCTTCCTTCCCCTCCTGTTCCTCACTATTACCACCACTTGTGTTTAGACTCACTAAATGACTAGTCTCCGTTTCTGATCTGGTTCATCTTAAATACATCTTCCATAATGCTGCCAGTGTTCTCTCTCTTAAGCCCAGAGCTGACTGTTCCTCTCTCCTTCAATGGCTCCTCATCAACTAGATCATGTTCTTTCATGTAACCTAAGGCTACAATACCAATGAGCTAAAGCAGAACCTGTGTTCCCAGACATTCATTTCAGGGTTCTTTCCCCTATATCCTCCCACAAAAACTTTCAGGAACAATCTGGCTCTGATCTATACCTTCCCATTATTTAAGCATTAACCTTTCAAATTCAAAAACCCAACCGTAATGAACTATATAAAGATAGGAAGCAGAAAAATACAAAGTGTGTTGAGCAACCTATTAAGACACCTAGTAAGACCAGAGTACAGGGTATAGGCATTTATTAAGCCATTCACTGGCCAGATGTGATGGCTCACTCCTGTAATCCCAGCACTTTGGAAGGCTGAGGGAAGAGGATTGCTTGAGTCTAGGAGTTCAAGACCAGTCTGTGCAACATAACAAGACCTCATCTTTACAAAAAAAATTTTAAAAACTAGCCAGGCATGGTGGCACATGCCTGTTGTCATAGCTACTCGAGAGGCTAACGCAGAAGGATCACCTGAAGCTCAGGAGTTCAAGGCTACAGGGAGCTATGATAATGCCACTGCACTCCAGCCTGGGTAACAGAGCAAGACCTCAACTCAAGAAATAAAAAAATTTCATTCATGTATTGGAAATATGTACTGTATTGTACACTGTGCTAGGTGATGGAAATTCAGTGGTAAATAATACAAACAAGGGGTCTGCTGTTCCCTATTCTAGTGAGGAAAGAGAAGTAATAAACAAACAAATACATGCATGAAGAAAATAAAATGGGGTAATAGAGAGTACAGACTGGGTGGCTAGAGGGTAGCTTGAGTTTGGGTGGTCAGGGATGATCTCTGAAGAGTGATACTTGAGCTGAAATCTGAAGGATAACAAGGAGTTGGCCATAAAAATATTTAGGCAAAGAGAGTTATAAGCACAGGAAATCAGTTTGGTGTATTTGAGGAACAGAACAAAGGCCAGTATGGAACAATATAGATGATGAGGGAGCATGAAAGCAGATGAGGTTGGAATAATGAGATTTATAGGAGACAACCATGAGAGTTGAAGTTGAAAAGAATCCTAACAGGAGACTAATAATCCAAACAATATGTTAAATTCTTTGCAATTTCTTTGAAGAGAGAAAATGAGAGAAAAACCAGGGATTGATTTATCTGAGATTAAAAAGGGAAAAAATGGAGAGTGATAAGGACACATAAAAGAAAAAGCTGATATCATAATTTTTATATACTTGAAGGAGATATTTTAGTAGGCATATTGCCTACCCAAAGTGACCTCTCTTGTAATAAATATATTAAGTGAAGTCATCATGAACTATAGTGCCAACTCAACGTAATTTATTATCCTTTTCTAATCTCCTGCCCCCATGATTCATTCAGTATGAAACTGCCCATTGGTTAGATCTGGAGACTTAGGTATTAAAAGATACCTTTAAGAAGGCTTAGCTTCTCCAACTACTTATTTTTTTCCATCTGAAAAATAATGAGGGCTGGAGAAGGAATGGGATCTGCCCAAGATCATATCACATGTGAGTGTCAGAATAAGAATCATATTTCCAGACTCCCACTTCAGTGTTCTTTCCCCTAAATCAGAGCCTCCCATATAAATCCTTGGGGATCAATGGTTAATGCTTCGACCTTTAACCATTCCTCATCATAAGTCTAAATGCCTAAAATTTAAATAATCTTAAGATTGCTTTCAGATTAAATAATCTGAAGAGAATGGCTAGAACTATCAGACAGATAAGGAATTACTGGTCTTTTAAAAATAAAATTTATTTATTAATATGATATCCTTTAGCATGTAAACTACATCTTCTTCATTATTATTTCCCTAGCACCTAAAAAATTACCTAGAATAAAGGTTTAGTGAACATGTGTATTTTTGCTGAACACTGGAATGTTAGGGCCAGGTGTGGTGGCTCACACCTGTAATTCTAGCACTCTGGGAGGCCAAGGCAGGAGAATCACTTAAAGTTAGGAGTTCAAGACCAGCCTGATCAAGAGTGAGACCCTGGCTCTACTAAAAATAGAAAAAATTAGCCAGGCAATTAAAAATAGAAAAAAATTGGCTAGGCACGATGGTGCACACCTGTAGTCCCAGCTACTTGGGAGACTGAGGCAAAAGGATCACTTGACCCCAGGAGTTTGAGGTTGCTGTGAGCTAGGCTGACACCACAGAACTCTACCCCAGACAACAGAGACTCTGTCAAATTAATTAACTAATTAAAATAAAATTAATTAATTAATTGTATAGGACATGAGGCTAGCTTCTGTGAAGACATCAACAGAGAACATTTATTTACTATGAACCAGGCACTTTGTGAGAGCTTTGTGTATATGAACACATTTAATCCTTACAGGAACGCTACATTATTCCCACCTCACAGAGAAACTGAAGCAGAGAAAGGTTAAGCAATTTGCTCAAGGCCACAAAGAAAGTAAAAGGTAATAGAGTTGGGTTTTTAAGGACCAATTATGCACAGATTATGCCTTAAAGAAATTTAAGATTTTGGATAGGAGGTAAGATACAAACTTTTTAAAAATTATGATAAATTTATGAAAACACATATGCATAAGGTTAAGTGAAAAAAGCACAGTTCTAAATAACAAATATAGTATGTTAACTTCTGTGTAAGAAGGAGATAAGGAAATATAACCGCTTATCTTTGCAAAAAGAAAGACAGATAGGATAAGCCAGAAAACAAAGTTGAATACCTAAAGGGAGAGGAAAATGGAATAGAAGGACATTGGGAAGGAGTGACACTTCTCTGAGAATATTGTTTGTAGAGTTTTGACTTTTAGAAGCATGTTAATATTCTACATGTTCAAAAATTAAATTAAATTAACATAGAGGGGCAGCAAATAAAATCATAAATTGTTTTTGTAGTATGCTTTTATAATATATATTGAAAGCTTATTAGTAACATAGGAAAATAAATCATAACTCTACAATGAGAAATCAGACAACACATTACTGATAAGGGGGAGATGGATATCATGTGCCTTTAGATGTGATACCCTGGGGGCAGGACACTCCATCACTTACAGAGTATTTGGCCAGGAATGCATAGCCTGACCTTCATTGTCAGAAAGCATCATACAAACCCCAAACAAAGAATGCTCTATTTTTATAAAGGGGCAGGGGGAACTTATATTTTTTCAAAAATGTCAGTGTAATAAAAAACAAAGAATGGCTGAGGAACCATTCCACATTAAAGGAGACTAAAAGTACAATATAATTCATGGTCACATGCTGGCTCCAGTATCAAAGGAAAAAAAGGATATGAAGGATATTATTGGCTAAATTGACAAAACTAGAATATAGACAATAGATTAAATAAAAATAATGGTATCAGTGTTAAATTTACTAAAGTTGAAAACTATATTGTGATTATGGAAGGGAATATCCCTATCCTTAGGAGATACATATTGAAATATTTAGGAGTAAAGAACTATGTTTTCTACTTACTCTCAAATGGCTACAAAAATAATAAGATGTATGTGCACATATGTGTATGTGTATATATATATAGAGAGAGAGAGAGAGAAAACACATAAGCAAGCACAAATAATTAAGTAAATGAGGTAAATGTTAACAATAGTACGTATAAGAGGTGTATGAAGGTTATTTACACTATTCTAGCAACTTTTCTCTAAATTTGATATCATTTCCAAAATTAAAAAAACTGATACAAGATGGAAAGTGCTGTAGTAAAGTGCTACAGTTGAGATGAGAGAGATAAGCTGCCTCGGGTGATCTGAAAGCTTTCTTAGAGAATGCAGCATGTTTGCTGGGCATGGAAGAGTGGGATAACACACCAAGCAGCATAGTCCTTATTCCGGAGTATAGGGACAAGGCTGACTATACAATAGCTATCAGCTCTCCCTGGCCAAGAAGCAATGTGCATCTGCTGTTAACTGGTCCTAATATGTTTCTCAAGATTGGGAAAGGCTGGTCAAGAGGCAAAAAGCAGCCCACAACCCAGTGAATATTGTCCCATATGCAGGTACTGACATATGTGCTATGTGGGTACTACTCTGGAAACAGGACCTCCCAACCCACTCTAAGCTAAAGTCCCTCCATGTTCCAGAAGTGTGAAGATAATTCAAAAGTTACCACCAAAGATGAAGGCTTGGCCATGGTACTTCCTCACTTCCATATGCTACATGGTCATTATCTGAGTCACTGGGCTATAGGAAATGACAATCTCCAGTCCCTATGGGCAAGAGGTACATCTCATCATCTCTGAACCATTCAGACCCCTGAGAACAGCTGAGACCGCCATAGAGGCTTGCCCATTGGTATAAGGCTGGTCAGCACTGCCAACTTTACCAATACTGTGGCCTAAATTAGTTTTTAGATAAAGCATTCCAGATGAAAAAGGTGAGGATAAGACAAGTGTGGGAGAGCAGATGTGGGTTCAGTGCACTAAGCTGAGGAACAGGAGGCAAGCAGAAAGTATAGAACCCCTTCTGGGTATATCAAGAATATATCTTTGATTTTTAGGTGACATCACTGCCAGGAATTTACAATCTTATGCTCTTTACCACTAAATTCTTAGAAGTAAAATAATAAAAATCACCAAGAAATAATAACTTACCTTGGCAAGTTTCTCTGGTTTGGAGGAGACGTGCAGCTGGGAAAACAGCTCTGTTATCTCTTTGGTAAAATCTTCATCCCCTAAAAAACCAAGTCTCATATAAAACACTCAAGAAAGACTGCTGAGGATCATGAGGATGAAGGCAAGGAGAAAGAGGAGAGGGGCTGAAATAGGAGTGGCAGCACTAACAATGGCAGCAGCAATTCACATGAGCATGGTTCTTTAGTACTTACAGAATCCTTTTATATATATTGTATTAATATACAATACACATATTAATATGTAATATACATATCAATATACAATATACATAAAAGGATTCTGTAAGTACTAAAGAACCATGCTCATGTGAATTGCTTTAATGAGCTTGTGAGAAAAGTGTCATTATCCCATTTCAGAGATGAAAAAATGAGAACTGAAGATGTTAAGTGACTTCCCCAAGATCTCATAGCAAAGATTAGGAGTCAAACCTTGACCCTCCCACTCCCAGTCTAAATGTTAGGCTTTTTGCAGTACAACTCAGGGCATAAATGGAGAAGCAATGATGGCAGAGTACTAAGCAGGTACTGTGCATGTGCTTCTCAGGAAGTGGAATTTAAGTTGGGACATGAAAGATGAGTACAAATTAGCCAGAAGAATAGGAAGAGTTTCAGATAGAGAAAATATGTACCAAGAGCCAGAGGTGAAAGAAAGCATGGCAAGAAGTTTAATGTGGTTGGGAATGTCTGATGTATGGAGGAGAAAAGGGGTGGAATGAAGCTAGAAAGGTAAGATCCAGATAACAAAGGGCCTTATAAGCCACAGTGAGTAATTCAAACTTTATACTAAGGGAGTAAGGAACCAATGAATGGTTTTAAGCAGAGATAGACATGATCAAATTTAAATTGTAGAAAGATCATTTTGGCTGCTGGGTGGAGAATGGATTAGAAGGGAAACAAGGGAGGCAGGAAGGCTTAGGCAATAATCCAAAATCCAGGTAAGAGATAATGGTGGATAAGGAGAAAAGAGAAGGAAAAAGAATTCCAGAAGGCCGGGCGCTGTGGCTCACGCCTGTAATCCTAGCTCTTGGGAGGCCGAGGCGGGCGGATTGCTCAAGGTCAGGAGTTCAAAACCAGCCTGAGCAAGAGCGAGACCCCATCTCTACTATAAATAGAAAGAAATTAATTGGCCAACTGATATATATATAAAAAATTAGCCGGGCATGGTGGCGCATGCCTGTAGTCCCAGCTACCCGGGAGGCTGAGGCAGAAGGATCACTCGAGCCCAGGAGTTTGAGGTTGCTGTGAGCTAGGCTGACGCCATGGCACTCACTCTAGCCTGGGCAACAAAGTGAGAGTGAGACTCTGTCTCAAAAAAAAAAAAAAAAAAAAAAAAGAATTCCAGAATACTGGAAGGATGGTAAAGAAGCTGCTGGAGTTAGCAAGGTGAGAGATAATGGGGAACATGGAACACCTATGACACTTGAAAAACACACAAGCAAATGGGTAAGTCAAGTTCAAAAATCAACACACCCAAACAAATGGCAAGAAATGCTCTCTTTCCCTCTCCACTCACCTAAATCCTACACATGTCCCTCTTTGAGGCCTAGCCAAAGGCTTCTTTGCAACACAGAATGCAGAACTCTTGTAAACTAAAACCTTCTAGCACTTACAACCTACATGAGTATGTCTAATTCATCAGTCCATGGCTTACCACGGCAAATTATTTGTTTCACACATGGCATCTTTCCCAATATCCCAAGGGGAAAAAAAGTATATCTTGGCTCTTCTCTCTCCATCCACTATCCTTTTGTCCTTCTCTCTTTGTGTTTAAGACAAAGAATTCAAATGGTTTAGTGATCTCAGGTATCATATGGTTTGGGAAAAGCTGATCTTACTAACTGATACAACTGACCTATATAACTAACTCATCTAAATAATTCCTAATAATATCCTACTATCTGAAATATAAAACTTGACAATTAGGCATTTTGTCTTCCTAAATAAGCTCTAAATTGTTTGGGCACAAGGGATGAATCTGAATTCATAATGGGATACATGCATCCAAAGGACCTAACAAAATAATCCAATGGAGTGCAGGAAAAAAATAATGCAACTTTTATTTCTAGAGATTTATCTCATTCTAGTAAAAAAATTCTATTTTAGGGTATATTTTAGAATGCAAATAATATATTATTATGGTAGTACATGTATATAATTTATAAACATTCAAATATCCATATATTATATCTGAGCACTCAAAAAAACTTTTACTACTAAGGATTGGAGAAACGTTTGGAGATCATTGTTGTATACTCTCCACAGAAATGAGTATAAAAAGTAGTTGTTGTATTAGTGTAAAAGTGTATAAAGATGGAAAGGAGACAGGGCTAGTGCTCTGGAGGGACTCCCCAAGCAGGAAGACTTCTTCTGAAGCAAAGGATCATAAGAGGGGCAAAGGCTGAGGATGCAGATGGAAACTGAAGATGAGCAACATCACCAGAACCAGGTTCTAAGGTTTGTCTCTCTTCTCTGCTACCACCACTATTTTTAAACATCTTCATTCAGATATAAATACCAAGGTCACTGTTATATTTTCAACCAAACTACTTAGGAGAGTTGGGGCAAATCCAGTGCTATCTTTTCAGAGTTCTGATCTCTGGAGAACATGTAGGAGAAAAAAGTATCAAAGACACAAATCCATCTGTTTAGAAAAATCCTTAGAGTCCCCTGAATGGTATTTAAAGATCAGGATTTTTGATTACTATGAAAAGGCAGATGTTGAGTAAACTGAACAAGTACTGTTAATGGCCTCATGTACAAATAAGTTAAATTAAGTTCATAAATAATGGGATTGTCATACCAGGGTGTGGTTAGGAACAACAGGGCAACTTAAGCAAATCAAAATTAATTTCTAGGTTTTCTGCTAAGGGAGACTTTTAAAATGCAGAATTTTATCTATTTACTTATATCTTCCTAATAATGAAAATGTTATATTAATAGCCACCATTTCTGGAGTACTGTGTGCCACATATTAAATATTTCATTTAGTCCTTACAACCTGAGAGGAATTAGCACACCATTCTTACAGATGACAAAACAGCTCAGTGTTAAGTAACTTCCCAAGGTCATATGGCTTAGTGAATGGCAGATCTTGATTTTGAACCTAAGTCTAACTCCAAACCCCATCCTTTCATTCACCATGCTATGCTGCTTTCTCAATACCTCAGGACAGCTTTAAAATTGTACATTTAAGAACCATTTTCTAATCAGGACCAGTACCTTTATACAGAATAAGATTTAGCATGATGTTACACAATCAGCCAGTTTGACTTCTGATTGTGTAATGCAAAACACAAATGGAAACAAAAAAGAAGTCCCAGTCTGTGCAGAATCTACACATTCAAATTTACATTCTTCTCTCATAGGAAAGACCCTAGAACTTTCACTCAGAGCCCTTTGCTCTTAACAGACAGCTTGAATAAAACTAGTTATCTGGTTTCCCATCCACAACAGATCAGAAATAGAAAACCAAATGTGTTTCAGGGGCTATCAGAAGCAAGCTCACTGATAGTGAAGAGAAGTAAAAGATAGACAGATAAATGCACAGAAGGAAATAAAAATGCATAATTCTAAAAAGCAATCAGAGACATTTTTAAAAGCATTGCAGTTTAAGATAATTTAATCTAGCAGTTCTCAAACATTTGGATCTCAGGACTTCACCATACTTCTAAAACTTTTTGGGAACCCCAAAGAGTTTTTTAAATGTAAGTTTTATATATACATAAAAAACATGATTAATACTTATTATTTAAATATTAAAACTAATGTTTAAAGTATTTTTTATTTATTAAGAATAAACCTACTAGTTACTAACATACTTTCTAAGAAAAAATAACTATATTTTCCAAAATAGAAAAATGTTAGCAAGAACAATATCATTGTCTCTTTAATGTATATAGACAGTAAATGGAAGATATCTATATGTATAGATAGAAGACAGCACCCTTCCCCTCCTCCTCCCCCTCTATAAACATTAAATAGAAGATATCTATATCTATAGATAGAAGACATCCCCCTCCCCCTCCCCTCCTTTACAGTACTCCTTCTCCCCCTCCTCCATAGATAGAAGATAGAAGATATCTATAATAGAAGATAGCTACATTTTCTTATCTACTTTTACATTCAGTCTGTTGTGATACATTGTTTTAAGTATATGAAGAAAATCCAACCCTAGAAAGATACACAGTTAGAAAGGGAAGAAGTAATTTAATGGTGTTTTTGAATAATTATAGATATTGTTTAATGCTATGCCAAAACTCAACAAGGGGTCATTTCTTAAAGGTTAGATGCAAGGAACTATATTGCAATGAACCTGAAACCATATCATAAAATTTTGTATTCAGTTACATTAAATTAAAATTCCTTAGTCTATCTTCTACTTATGCATGATTTGATAACACCATGCATTAGTCATTTGGAAAATACTGGTTCTCTGAGTTAAACAGATCTTCTAAACGCTGACATATTTCATTGTAAAATATCCAAAAATGATTGTGTTTGTTACTACCACCACTGATTTCATTAAGAGTCTATAAGCACTGGGAAGCTGTCAAGCTCACCACAGTAACAAATATGTTTTATAAATTCTAACTTTCACTTAGTTTTAATTTATATCATGAGTCACAAATACACTTGGTTGCTTTCCTTGAAGGCTCACTTTATTGATTTTCAAGAAAATGTGTATCAAGTATCCTCTTCTGAATAGTCTATGTAAAGCTATTATCATTTAAAGTGAAAATGGTGTTCCACAAAAAAAAGTAGTTCAACTCACAATTCAAATAATATAAGTGTTTTCCTTGAACCATCATATTTCAGTATGTATCACACAGAATATTTAAAAGATGTGTACTCAAGGGTTAAGAAGTAATAAAATTAATAATTTTTACTGCTTCATCAAGGACAAGGTTAAATGAAACTGGTACAAATATCAAAATAGTAAAAAAACTCATAATCACTTAAATAATTTTTTTAAAGTACATAATATCTTGGTAATATTACGTAGAATTTTGACTCACAAACTCCCTTGGGGTTTTGGGGTCTTGGGGTCTTGGGGATTCAAGGATCTGCAGACCACACTTTGTTGGCCACTGATTTAATCTACCACATGGGTGATTGGCCCTACGTCTTGATGGAACCTGAGGGAATTTTTCTATTTACTTTTAATGTTTGTAACTGATCGTTTCATCAGGAAAAGGCAAAACTGCATTGTTGGATTCTACTTTTTAAATTGTTAGTGTATAATATATCTTAGAAATGTTTCCAACCAAAGTGTTAAAATAAAACAACCTTTAGAGCTTAAGAGTCAGTTGCCCAGAAATTATACTTTATATGTAAGCCACTTCATTTCTTGATAACTTTGCAAAAATAGTTTCTATATTTCCATTTTCTGAGGGATGCAGATATTAAAATATGGGATAAAAGAACTTTTGAAAATGAAAAAGACAAACTATCACCCACATTTTGGATAACTGCCACTCTGCATGCCTCAATTCAAGATGGAGTCAGGGGTCACAGGAGTCAGAGAAGCATGAGTAAAGTATCTAGGAATATAAAAGCTTATAAAGATGACCAGTGAAACTGAGGCAAGAATTTGATAAGAACAAGTCTCCAACTGCAAAAATAGGCAGAGATTTGAGTTGAAAAATATGACTTGGAGAGGCTACAAAGAGTTTGACCAGGAGGAGGTGAGGAGGCATAGGCATAAGGCCAACTGTACCCATCAATGCCTAGTCAGGGGCAAGGATGCAGAGAACTTTGCATAGAATTTCTCACTGAAAAAGGGAAAATAAGGATAGTGCAATTAGAGAGCAAATTTATTTCAAGGGTAATGCACTACTTAAGAACATCATATCCTCTCCACTCAGATACTAAATCTTTATATTACCTATTTTCTCTTCTTCCTCTTCTTCACAAAACTCTGCTAGGGAAAATGCTTCTTTGAGTTGCTGTAATTCAAGTTTTAGAGTCTCTAATTCTTCTCCACTCAAAGAATTAAGGATAGATTTCACCTAAATGGATAATAAAAAGTATGAAAAACAAGAAAAACATTCCCAAATGGAAAAGAGACTACAGATCAAATTTAAGTAAAAATTATGAGCTCACCAGCTGATAAGCTATTCCTTAAGAATCTTAACATAAGAGGCTAGTTATTGGGAGAATTTCTACTTCCAAAAATAATACAGGCCAGAAATGTCTGGAAATTATTAGAGTTTAACAATGGCTTAGAAATCAGGGAAAAATGAAATAAACTTGAGTCAATTAAAAGCTAACAGGTAACTCTATACAAATTGGCAGCTTAAGCCAAAGAAATTAAAAAAAAAAAAAAAAGGAATAAGGTGAAGAAAAATAACAGATGTGCTATTAAAACACTCTTTGTTAATCTGTACTTTTTTGTTTAAATTCAAAGAAATAACATTTGGCTCATTCTATTTTCTGCAATTAGTTCAATCAAACATTAGTTTTTATTGTTTGTTTCAGAGTGGTGTATCCAGAGAGTCTCTCAAGCCTCCATCTGAAGTACATTTTATCTCCCAACTGCACAAACAGAAAAAAAATTATGCAGCATTCTTTTGCTTGAAGACTTTTCTCAGCTGATATTTTGGTTTGGGATTACCTTTATTTCACTTTCTCGGGAAAGCATCTCCAGAGCTTCTAGATGTGAAAGCCCTTGAAATTCATCAAAGAGTAGCCCATAATGAGTTTTCTTCTCTGTTTCCATGGTAACCTCATCGGAGGTCCGTAACTCTTCTTTCTCCTTCGCCTCTCGTAAAACCTAAAAAGAGATGGAGGCATTATACTGCAGCTAATAATGAGAGCTCAAGGGTGAGTTTTGAGAACTGAAGAAAGCAAAGCTGAGACAGGTTACATTACAGAGAACTACTCTTTCATTCCTGGCATTGCAACTCAAATCTGATAGGCTCAGGAGCTGCAGGAAAAAAATGATCACACATAATTTGATCCTAGCCAGTGTAAATAACACTCAAAGAACCAGGTATTTCTCTGAAAGTGGTTTAAACATTAATCTAATAAACAACTCTGGCAGGGTTTAGCATTTTGTACTGCACTGACAGGATGCTGCTGCTGAATGGGAAGAGGAGGAAAAAGAGAGCTGGGCATTCTTTCTAAGCATTAGTGCTCTCACCACACTGCTCCCAACCCCCACAAAAAGCTTTAATCAAAAAAAAAAAAATCACTGAAAATTCGTTAAAAAAAACACTTAACAACATCTCAAGTTAACATAGGCAAAAAAAACAATCAGAACAGAAATAGGAAGTAAACAGGTAAAACAATCAGTACCTGAGACAATGTAGAATTCCGGTTCATCAGACCCTTGGTTCTTTTAAATCCAGGATCCCCTTCTGCTATTACATCCATTGTCTTTTTTCCAATGAACTCTAAGGCATCCAAACCCCCACTGATAACACTTTTTCCCTGGAAAACATATGCAACCTCATTACAACAATATTGAGAAAACATATCTGCATGTTTTTATCACATAAAAGTAGTGGCTAAGCTAATAATACCAGGCATTGTCAAGAATGTGGAATAACTGAAACAATCATATACTGCTTGTAGGAATGTAAATAGGTATAACCACTTTGGAAAACTGCCAATATCTACTACAGCTGCATGACCCAGCAATTCCACTAATGGTTATATGTCCAACAGAAATGTATACAGAGGTTCATCAGAAAACATGTACAAAAATGTTCATAGCAGCACTATTTGTAATAGCTATAAACTGGAAACAATCCCCAATGCTCCCCAATGCTCATCCCAACTGTGGAATGAATAAATAAAATGTGACACAGCCTCACAATGAAATACAGCAAAGAAATTGAATCCATCACACAAACTGCACCATGGATAAACTGTACAAACATAATGTTGTGGGAAAGAAGCCAGATACAAAAGAGTACATACTGCTTAAGTCCATTTATACAAAGCTTCAAAGCAGGTAAAATTAATCTATGATCATAGAAGTCAGAACTGTGATTATCTCAGTGGAAGAGAGGGAGAGATACAGAAGACTGGGAGAAGACACAAGTGGGGAGCATCTGATGTACTGTAATGTTGTTTCTTAGTCTAGGTGTGTTCACACTATGAAAATTCAAAGTGGACACTTATGATTTCATTTTTACATATGGATGTTATATTTTAATAAAAAGTTAAAGTAAAAAAAAATATTAGCTATCTATCCTCATTAGGAAATATTAAGCTTCCTATATAATCCTTTTAAGAATGTTTCTAATCATCTATAGTTTTACAAGTATCTATCACAAAGATCATATTTCCACTTTGCCTAAAAGATACAATTATGAGAAAAATATTTTTGTAAAGCAGAGACATCTTGTAGAGCCATCAAACTAAGAACTCCTAATCCATATGTATACTGCCTCCCTGTAACTCTTCACCTCTATTCTCTTCTTTATTGATTTAAAGAAAGTTTTCAAGCAGCTCTCAGTCTAACCCTTAGCTCAAAGTGACTGATCTTCAGTGATCTGAGCTTCCTTAAGAGTAATCAGTTCCCATGGCTCTTCAAAGAAAAGAGGGAGAAAGATAAACAAACCCATTAATTATAATAATGGAGGGAGCAGGCCACCTTGCATTTTTTACTCACTGTACTCTGAACTGCAGTAGAGATGGTTGAGAATACACCAAATGGCCCAGCCATGGGGGAGGAGTTTTCATTGTCTTTGGTATTTATCTCTCCTACAAGAAGGAAGGGATATGTCAACATGACGGAAAGGTCCATTGTTTTGCCTTATTAGCATCTATGTGAATTTTTAAAAATTAGACCCAGCTTCAAAACATAAGGCCTTAGCCCCCCTTTTTTATTATTTTAAACCATTTGCTTATTTTAAAATGAAAGCTAAGTTAGATAGCTTTTTTTCTTTTTCATATCATTTTAAAAGTAAAATTCAGTCTTTTAAACAAACTGTTGATTTATACAATAACAGACTATATACCGTATGATCTTCTGGACAAGGTAAAACCATAAGATCAGAAAACAAATCAGTGATTGACAAGAGTAGAGTAGGTAGAATGGAATGACTACAAATGGGCATGAGGGAACTTTGTTGGGGTAATGAAAATATCCATATTTCTCAGTTGTCTATATACAGGTAAGAAATATTCTATACCTGCATAATCATAATGTACTATGATCATACAGCATAAGCTGTACTTCCAGCTACTCAGGAGGCTGAAGGAGGAGGATCACTTGAGCCCAGAAATTTAAGATTACAGTGAGCTATGATGGGACTACTGTGCTCCAGCCTGGGCAATAGAGCAAGACCTCTGTCTTGGAAAAAAAAAAAATCCAATCCATTTTAAATTTTATCCTAGGAAATTATGCTTATTAGCAGATATCAAGCAGACATACATTACAAAGATGGATGTATTTCAAAAAATAATTTATTCTATTAAGTTTTAAAATATCTCATAGGAGAACAACTATTATATCAAATAATCTAACTATATTATAGCAAATATTATAGGGAGGTCTTCTGCTTCTAGCCATTATGGACTGACTGGTACTGGATGGACTTGTGCCCCTACCACAGCAACTAAAAAACTGGACAGTATGTAAGAAACAACTGTCTTCAGATGTCAGACAACAGGCAGTACAAGACTTTGGTCCACAGGAGAAGAAAAACAAAATGAACCCTACAACTGGCTTAACATTCTGTCCGGAAGAGGTTTCTAGACCATGACACAGGGAGGGGAAACTCAAGCAGAGCACGGCAACCACAATGAGTGGGAGAAACAGAAACTGGAGTCCAGCTGGAATTTGTAGGTCAGAAAACTGGAGAGAAGAAAGTTACATAGGTTAAAAAGTTCTAAGAACTTACACAAGCATGCCCTTTTATCTGTGCCTAAATACAACACTGCTCAGGCACTGGGAGACTACAAGTTTGGGCCAAGAACTACCATGGATCCATAAGCTTAACAATCCCCAGAGCTCATGTGAGGTTGAAAGACATTTGACTTTCAACCAACCAAAGCAAAGAGACTTCATTAAACACCTGGAAATTAGGTAGAAACCTGAGAAGAGTCAGGCCTTAGTAGTAGAGATAAACTAGTACTTACCATGCAGGTAAGGCAAGGAACCTGCAGCCTTAAGGCCACATGTGGCCTTCTAGGTCCTTAGGTGTAGCCTTTTGACTGAATCCAAATTTTACAGAACAAATTATCTTATTAAAATGGGTGCAGCAGAGAAAGATGAAGCTTTTCTTGCCTCCTTTGGTACTTAAAAAAGAGCAATCTTGAAATCAGAATACCGCAGGTTCCCCAACCCTGATACATTCACCCTGAACCAGCTTAAAAACAAGGCTTACAAGAATCAGTCTAAGCTACATATACCTTAAATGCCTGCCAACAAAAGGAAGGCAGAACATAGCACCCTTTAAAGGAGGATAACAAAATCCCTAGAAGATAATCAAATGATTTCCATCAGGGGCGTCTGCTTACCTCAAAATTCTGAACAGACACATCTTGGTTATAAGACACATCTCCAAGACGTATCTTTGACAGAGGAATTAACCCCCCACCTCAGGAACTTTAGAAGATGGGAGGGGCTTATCATCAAAAAGCAGTTCATTCTAATTCTGGAAAGTTCTCATCGTTAAACTCTTTATTAAACTAAAATGTAAGTCCATATAACTTTCACTGAGTGGTACTAGTTCTTTCCCCATGAGTCACAAATATTAAACCTAAGTCCTCTTCTCCATGCTAGTTTTCAGTTATAAGAACCAGTATATTCTCCCAATCTCCCTTCCCCAGATTTCCAGATTCAATATCCATGATGGCTTCAACTTTCTCTTATAAGATTTTAGTTCTAGATATTTCACTAGCTAGCTCACTCTTTTCAGGATTACTGCAGTTTTTCAATGCCCTTCTTAAAACATGGCCCTGTGTGGTAGACATCTTTTAGGTGTTATGAAGATGATGCTGTTTACATATTCAAAGCCTCTTCTAGTCCCCTTTTTCCTTGCCTGCTAAACCCATTTCCTGATCTGGAAGTCTCTGATGCCCAAAACACACTCACCCAGCATCTCTAGCTGCTACATCAAGAACATGAGATCCTATTCATGATATAGCAGCTAGAGAAGAAATATGCTGGGGACTGCTGAAAAAAAACTTTCCTCTCTTTAAAGAGAGATCCATAAGGAGAAATGACACTTCCCCAACTACTTAATTCCTGACTTTCAGGATAATTGTTTTAGAACACTATACTTGGGGCTGCAGTATTTATCTGGCAACTATAAAGAAACCAGCAAAGAAAACTGTAGAGAAGCCAACCCAGAACCCTCACATCATTGAGCCACTAAACTAACTCTGGAACAGCCTACTTCCTAGTGTTTTTAAGTGAGAAAAATAAATTCACTTTTAGTCATATATTCTATAATTTTCAGTCAAAGTAGTCTGATACAAGCATCACTAAGAACACTGCCTCCAATTCACATACATAGTCCATTGCTGCCATGTTTAAACATGATCTTGACTTCTGGCCATAATCGACCCATGGACCCATGTCAACCTACTTCTCCCTCCTAGGAATTCAGAAGTGGATAACTGATATCTATTAGTCTTTGATGGGTACTTATAAAGCTGTAGCTGGGGAAGATAAGCAGAGAAAGTCAATCAGCTTCAAGAAAACAAGAATGATACAGCTCAGCATAGAGAATCAAGAGTGAGAGACAGTAAAGCCCCTTAGAGATGAAGAAAGCAAACTAAGACCTGAAAAGCTTTCTATTTTCCTGTCCCAAGTCTTCTTGATCTCTGGTTATAATCCTAGCCTTTATGGTTTACATGAGAGTAGGTTTCTGTTTAATCAAGACAAGCCTTCAGAATACCTTCATAAAAACATGAACACAAAAAAATACACCTCCAAAGCTAACACATCAAAATATTTTTTGTGCCACAAGAGATTCAAATTCAGTTAATTAGTCTCTTACTCAATTATGCCAAACAAAATGCTAAGCAATTTTTATCATACATTCTATATTCATGGCCTTATTCAAGATATAAAATATTGTCCCATTTTACAGATACAGAAAGTGAAGTAAAGAGACACATGCATGGTTAAAAGACACAAACTTCCAACTAGCAGCTAGATTCCAAATGCTCTTTCTTACTACAGTCCCATGAAGCCCTGAGTATGAGATATTTGATAAATAGCTACTGAAAAATGAGCTCAACTATTCCATTTCAATCCATAATTGTAGATCTTGATGTTTCCATATACTGACCTGCTGCATACTGTTCAGTAGAAACTTCACTGGGACTAGGGATTCCAAGAGAAGTCTCTGCCTTCTCAATGACGGTTGAAATACCTTGCCCTATAATAAGAAAAATTATAACCTTTTTTGCTATTAGTCATCAAACTGAAGAAACAAACCAAAAATCAAACTTGCAGATATTCTGAAGCATTTATAGCCAGAAGACATGTTATTTTGACAATACATAACTAATCCTTGGGACTATCTCCTTATTTAAAAAATAAAAATTGATTCATCATCACCAAAGAATAGGTTTACACTGATAATTCCTAGACTTCAATCTTCTAATGAAAAATTGCTGCAAACTCTAGTGGAAGTATAGATCAGTTTATCCTTCCTAACACACACTCGAACTATAAAGCCTCTGAATAAACACAGAAGAATTATTAATAATGTCATTTGTAACACATATCTGTAGCAAAATACACACAAAACATAACTAAATGACTGATGATCTTACCTACTGTGGCTACCGTGGCTGAGGCTGATGACAGTAAGGACTTGCCCCAACTGCCCCAATATCCCCATCCGGTCTGGGGTACATCTTTGGAAACAGTCTCCTAATTTCCCAGTAAGCAGAAAAGCAAAAGAAAAAAAAGAAAATGGAAAAATTAGAGGAGAATCAGAATGTATAGATAAGGTACCTAATTATTAGACCAAAGTATGGGTAAACAAATAAATATTATTTGCTTAAGGAAATGTATTGCTTGACTGAAGATGCATGTTATCAGCATGTAAGCACCACATAGCAAAGGCTCACACTACTCATAAAGACATTTAGAGAACTGAGAAAATTGTATTTTATTGTTGTAAAGAGAAAGAAATAAATTGCAATCTTAAATTAACTCCAAATTCCTTTTAACACCAATATTTTTGAATCCCAATATTTTAATAGATACCGTACTTTGCCTGGAGCCTGAGATACTGGAACAGGGAGAACTTCTGAAGTCTCAAGGTCACTGGAAGGTTTGGCCTCTGGTCTTTTCCGAGTGGAAGCTATGGGTTCTGATTTACTCTCTGGCTTGGCATTTTGGTCAACAGACTCAGAATTCTTGGCTGGCTCACAGTTTCCATCTTCAAGGATGGGGACTGCTTCAGTTAGCACTGGAGTCTCAGAATCATCTTTATCTGACATGATTAGAACATTGCCTGGTAAAATAAAAGCCCAAGAAAAAAATTATATACAGACTTTTGGTATAAGTCATTTGTTTACATTTTTTAGTTTGGGATCATACAGTCACATGCAAGTATAAAGAATAATACAGAGATCCCATACTTTTACCAGTTTCTCCCAATGGTAACAAGTAGCATAACTATAGTATAATATCACAACCAGGAAACTGACATTGATGCAAGCCACCAATCTTATTAAGATTTCACTAGTGTAGTGCTACATGTACTCATTTGTGTGTATCTAGTTCTATAAAATTTTATCACATGTATAGATTTGTGTGACCATCATTGCAACCAATATATAGAACAGTTCAATCAGGACCTCCTGTGCTTTCCTTTTTTAGTCATAGCCACTATTATATAAATGGAATGATATGGTATGTTACCTTTGGAGATTGACTTTTTAAACTCAGCATAAGTCCCTTGAGATCCATTTAAGTTGTGTGCATCAACAGTTCCTTCCTTTTTATTTCTGAGTAACATTCCATGGTACAGATATATCAAAATTTGTTTATCTATATACCCACTGAAGGATATCTGGGCTGTTTCAAGTTTGGGACTGAATATAACTACTACAAAAGTTCAAATACAGGTTTTTGTGGGAACATAAGCTTTCATTTCTCTGGAATAAATGACCCAGAGTACAATCACTGGGTCATATGGTAAGTACAGTTTAGTTTCATAAGAAACTGCCATATTCTTTTCCAGAGTAGCTATATCATTTTACATTCCCACCAGCAATGTATATATAAATGATCAAGTTTCTCTGCATTCCCACCAGCATTTGGTGTTGTCACTGTTTATCTGCACCATTCTGATAGCAGCATGGTAGAATCTCAATGTGGCTTTAAGGTGCATTTCTCTAACAGCTAATGATGTTGAACATCTTTTCACATGCTTATTTGCTATCTGTATATTTTCTTCAGTGAAATATCTTTGTATCTTTTGTCCATTTTCTAATGAGATTTTTTTTTTTTTTTTTACTGTTGAGTTTTGATATTGAGATGGGTTCTAGCTATGTTACCCAGACTGGAGTGCAGTGACTAGTCACAAGGGCAATCATAGCTCATGTACAGACTCAAACACCTGGGGTCAAGCAATTCTCCCACCTCAGCCTCCCAAGTAGCTGGGATTAAAGGCACACACCACCACAGCTGCCTCTCTTTAAATATTCCATTATAGATTCAAGTTCTCTGTGGAATATGTGGTTTGCAAATATTTTATCCCAGTCTATAGCTTATCTTTTGTCTTCATAGAATCTTTCACAAAGCAAAAGTTTTTCATTTCAATGAGGTCTAATTTATCAATCTTTGCCTTTATTGATTGTCCTCAAAAATTTATTAGTTATTAGTCATTCCTACCTCAATTTTTCCAGAGACATTATAAAATTTAAGACATCAGATAGGATTTATGTCAGATCAACTTTTCAATATCAATGTAACCCAACTTAAGTCCTTCTGAAGCAGAGCTCTTTGGCAATTAAAACCAAGATACAATTGGTGTTTCTGTAAAAAACAGATACTAGTTTCCAGGATAACTAAATTATCATTAGAGGAGAAATAAATGTACTTCACACATACATACACACATATATCTTAGGTATGTATAAACATATTTTTATACTAATATGAACTAAGAGCAGAGTTAGACCTAATCCATGCCATCAAAATGTTTATAATATATTAGAAAAGAGAGACATATTAACCACTAAGGCTGACCGGATGCAGCACTAAAACTGAAGTACACACAAAATGCTAAAACAAAAGAAAGGAAAAAGTCCATTAGAATCATCAGAGAATATAATTCATGAACAAAGTATCTGAAATAAGCCTAGAGCAGGGGTCACAAACTGGGAATTTGGGTGCCAAATCCCACCTACACATGTTTTTATTTGGCCTGTACAGTGTTTAAGATTTTTTTTTAATTAATTGCTAACATTTAAAAAACAGACTCATATAAAACTCTAGTTTTCTAACTTCTCTCTTGTAAAAATTGAAAGATCTGGCAATGCTGGGCCCACATTCAACTTGGTAACAACTAGTTCATAACAAACAGTTACTAGGCCCTTTTAGAAGGGGCAGTGCTCTCTAGTTCTCTAAAATCTCCACCCAAATCCACTTCACTCATTAATGTTACCTGA
The DNA here is from genome assembly GCF_040939455.1 of Microcebus murinus. Classification (NCBI taxonomy): domain Eukaryota; kingdom Metazoa; phylum Chordata; class Mammalia; order Primates; family Cheirogaleidae; genus Microcebus; species Microcebus murinus. Next base: position 19,402,105 of record NC_134124.1, read on the forward strand.
TTAACCCGAGTAGCCATTTGAGTTTGCAACACCTGCCTTAAAAGGTTCTTAGGATTTTGACAGATAAATATGCCAATGAGAGAGTTTAAGGGTAAAGAAACAATACATAGGACAGCTCAAAGGCCTGAGGTGTGACAGTATAGAATACGGACAGTTACCAGTAGTTAATATGGCAGAGAGAAGAATGATGGGGAGGCCTGAGGCTAGGAATATAGATTAAGACAACACCATGGAGCATATGGGTGTATGATGTACATACATTATACATTCCCAAAACACAGAAAGAAAAAAAATCCACAAAGAAACCAACTTAGAAGTATTCATTTACACACTTGCAAACATTTTTTGAGTACCTACTATGTACACAAAGGTACCTAGTACTTCTGGAGATAGACAACTAATGTAAGACACAATTTCTGCCCCACTCACGCCAAGGGCCTATTCAGAAATACTAGACAGTTCTTGTACAAAGTTCAATTAATGTTTTGTGTATATAAATAAATATTTTTTCACTGCCTTTTCCTTATGCCCTCTCCAGGTTACAACACAGCATCATCATCGCCACCATCACAAATATATATAGCATACTACATGTAGTATGATACATAAATATACATGAAAAATACATGATACATAAATATAATTCATATAATTTTACATAACTCTATAAAAGTGAAAGGACATATTAGCTATGAATATTTTAAACTAGTGTTTAAAATATTAAACACTAATTACCTCACTTGTGCAACAAATGAAACAAAGATTCAAAGATTTAATGAGCATCTAAGATACATTAGACATTTGAGCTAAGCTGGAAGAGAATTTTTGTGGTAATGGCTGTTTATATTATCATTACCACCCACTACAGTTATTAGAATGGTTGTACCATCCCTGTTTTCAATGGATTCATAATCTAGCAGGAAGGCAAAAAAAGGGGAGAGAAATAAATACCATGTACGTGGAATTACACTGTTTAATGTTTTTATAAGTTTTCCAGCTATTCTGTAGCGCGTGGTATTTTCATAACTGGAAGAGAAAGACTAATAACAGGACCATCAAAAGTAAAACTAAATGGCTGAGCCATAATTTTTAAGAAATAACAATGCATACACTTAACACACACATAAATACCTCCCCTCATTTACCAAACTGGACAGCGGTACAGCTTAGTAGCTAAGAGCAGAGGCTCTGGAGTCAGATCTTCTTCCTGTCCTGCAGCGAGTGTAGGGGAAGGTCAGTTCACCTATCGCGTTTCAGTTTTCTCATCTGTCAAACTGGACTATAAAGATTCAATAATGCGATATATGTGAGGGGCGTGGAGCAGGAATCAGCAGGTAACCGCTCACAGGTTAACATCTGCTTTTACTACTTGTAGTGCTGGTGGTTTGTAGCCTGCGATCGTTATTAATATGCTGCCTCTAGGTGAACAAACGTGCGCCCTCACGTCTTCCCACATCCAAAAACAGGTCCCAAACGGGAGCTCGGGTGTACACCAAGCGCTCCTAAGTTCTCTGACGCGGAAAACCACGCGAATTCCTCACACGCACGGAGCGCTTCAATAACCAAAGCGCTTTCGCTGCCCTGGAACCCTGCTGTGAGGTGTCCGCCGCCCACTGTCAGGCCGCCTCCTCCCGCTCCCAGACGACCTCCGCTGCCGGTCAGGTCTCGCACCCCGCCTGCCTTGTCCCAGGAAGCCCCGTACCTAGCCGGCCGCCACCCTCACCACAGCCACAGCCGCCGACTCGCCGCTCCTGCTGCCCCGGAAGTACTCCCTCAGCGCGGAGGCGGGCTCGCCTGCCTGAGAAAACTTCCGGGTCAAGCAGTAGCTCGAGCCGGAAGGAGGTCGTTGCCAGTCGGGTGAGTGAGGGTTTGGTGGGGGTCGCAGTGAGGAAGGTTCGGGGGCGCCGAGGCGCGGGTTGCGATCGGAAGTGAAGGAGGCTAGGATAGCCGCCACCGTTTTGAAGGCCTGGCCGGGGTACGGGACTTCGCGGTCCTCGAACATTTACCGAGTGCCAAATACCTGCCAGGCACTACCGTGGGCGCCGGAGACACATCGGTGAATGAGCAGACAAGGGCCCTTCTCTCAAGTAGCTGACATTCTAGTGGTCGAAGCAGACTATAAACGAGTAAACAAACAGTATTATCTAACATGGTAGTAAGCGCTGTAAAGAAATTTGGACAGGATAACGTGGGGGAAAGAAGTGAGGAAGTGATAAGCCTTATGAAGATCTGGAGTAGAGCATTCCAGGCAGAGAGAATAGCAAGTGCAAAGACAGTATGTATAGTGGGAACAAACTTAGCAAGGTCAAGAAAAAGATAAAACGCCACCGTGGCTGGAGCAAAAGAGGCAAGATGAAAATAGAAGGAGATGAAACCAGGGACTTAAGCACCAAATCTTTTAAGGCCTGTGAGTCAGGACAAGGAGTTTGATTTTTATTTGGAACTCAGTGGAAAATGTTTGAAGGTTTCTAAGCAGATGAGTAACATGCTCTCATTTATGACTTTAAGATTGCTCCTGATTCATCAGAAAGATGCATCCCTTCTGTTGCCTTTAAGCAGTGGAAATGCATGAAACTCAAACTGACAGAGCCAGAAAGGCATTAAAGACAAACTTATTGTAAAACTGAATCCCAGAAAGGTGAAGGAACTTGGCCCTTTAAGAACTCAGGCCTTCCAACTCCATTTAATGCCTTCAGAATTATCATCCTAATGTCCAGATATAATAATTGTCACTTTCTAAAATCTTTCGGTTATTTTCCTATTCTACAGTTGGTGGTTCTTTAAATTTAGGTGTATCACACCTCAGAGCTTGTTAATAAAAATGCCTATTTTAAAAAACAAATAACACCTGTATAAGTATAAAGTTGGTAATTTTCAGTGATTTTCTGTTGTAATGGAAAATGCATAGAATTTGAAGCTTAAGTATGGAATCTTGATAAGCCAATTAACACGTGTGTCTTAATCTTAATTTAAATATGCTGTTGATAATCACAGCAACAGTTCTCACACTTTGGTCTTGGAATCCTTTTCCACTTTTAATATTTATTGAGGACTTAAGAGTTTTTGTTTATATGGGTAATATCTATCAATATTTGCCATTTTAGAAATCAAAACAGAATTTTCAAAGGACTTATTAATTCATTTTAAAATAGTAATAAATTCATTATGTTAACATAACTAGCATTTTTGTAAAGAATATTTTCCAAAACACATAAAAAATTATTGAAAATGGCATTGTTTTACATTTTTACAAATCTGTTTAATGTGTAGCTTAATAGAAGACAGCTGGATTCTCATGTCTCATGCATTCATTCTTTACAATATCATTCTCATCATGTAGCCTTTAGAAAATTGCACCATATTGTGTGAGAATGGGAGTAGAAAAGGCAAATTTCCTAGTAGTACTATGAAAATAGTTTTGGAAAAGTCTCAGGGACACCCCAGAGTCCCTGTACCACACTTTTAGAATCACTGAATTACAGTACTGTCATGACAATCAAGAAATATGGGCTTAATTTGTAAATCAGTAAAATTATGCACATTAAATATGTAGGTGTCCAGGCTTTTCCCTTAGAGTTGCCAAGTCAGTAAGTCTGAGTGGAGCCAGAATCTGCCTCTTTAATAAGCACTGCAGATTAGTTTGATGTAAAGTGGTCTAAAAATCACTTTTTGAGAAAACCTGTATAATTTGACCAGTTAAAATTCTCCACTCTAGAGTGTTCTGCCTAATAAAATCAAAATATATGTGTTTCCTTATCTTCAATCTCTCCATTAACAGTTTCCAGAGCCTGAGACTCTAGAAAGTTAATAAGAATTTTGTAGTAGACACCTTTCTTGATGAGTGTCTGAGCACTTGCCACAGGCCTCTATGCCAATTACTGAGAAGGTTTTAGACTGTTATTCATAAGTTTACAGTCAGTCCTTTGAACAGATGGCTAACTTGTAAAAGGGAAACTGTGCTGAGTCTTCTGATAGAGTATTCTCAGTGTGGTAAGGCTGCGGTCCCCAACCCCTGGACAGCAAGGTACTGTTTGGGTCGGTGGCCTGTTAGAAACCAGTACGGATCACACTGCCTGAGCTTCTCCCCCCTCCCCCATTCCTGGAAAAAGTGTCTTCACTGAAACCATGCTGCAAAGCAGGAGGTGAGCAGTGGGTGAAGAGGGAAGCTTTCCCCTATCACTCCCTTGGCATCAGCATCATCGCTTGCCTGCCTGAGTTCCACCTCCCCACCTATGGAAAATAGTGCCAGAAAGGTTGGGGACCGCTGTGCTAGGGTACTGGCACAGCAAAAGAAATTCATCTGAAATTAAGAGGGTAGGGTGAGAGTTTAGGTGAGAGAGTTTCTTGAATAAAGTGAAATTAGAGTTGGATATTATAAAGATGGTAGAGGGTAGAATTTCCACAGGAAAATATTGATGGGGACAGGCGCAGAAAGTTTTAAGTGGAAGGAACAACTAGAACCAGAACTTTAAGGTGAAAAGTTACTTAGAATGAAACAAGCATAATTGAGGCTTTGTGCCATGGCAGGAAAGCTGAGAAGATTATATGATTTAAGCAAAGAAAGGAATGATAATGATAATCAGCCTCCAAATGAGGAAACTAGGACCACTAGAGTACATCATAGCTAGTTAGTGATAGAGGTACAGCTAAAACCAGACTTGACTTCTAAATCCATTCATTCCCTCAGCAAGCAGTTTATTATACCTACAGACACTGCTGGGCTTCTTCTTATGACTTCTGTTCTACCACCTGAATCTATTCTTGGAGAATTGTGGATGCCAGCCTGGAATTTTAAGTTTATCTCATGGGCAGTGGAAAATCACCAATAGATTTTTAAATTGCCTTAACTGGCTTGGATTTATCTTTAGGACCAATTCTTAGAGGGGCAGTGTTTGGATATATCAAAGGGATAAGATTGGAGTTAAGGATACCCATTTAGAAATTAAGATAGTGTGATACCCAGAAGAGATAAAAAGGACTATGACCTAGGGACAATAGGACTTAATTAAAGAATATCTACATGGTGGAATAATAACAGTAACATGTATTTATAATTTACCCACATTAGTTCATCTGATCCTTACAGCTACCCCATGAAGTGGTTACTGTTAATAACCTTATCCAATAGGTGTGAAAACTAAGGCTTGGCAAGCCCACAGGTTCACCCAGGGGTAGGAACAGGCACTCTACCTCCAGAGCCTATGCTTCTAACCATCAAACCGTGATAATCCTATAATTTTGATATTGCAAAACTGGAAAAACTGTGTGGCTATCATTCAAGCTATGCATATGCCGGACAAGTGGGTCTGTGGGTGAGAGTGAGGAGTTCTTTTTTAGTTATACTGAGTTTAAGATACTGGGGGATGTTTCAAACTATAGAAGGAAAAAAATGAGGTGGGGAGATCATAAATCTAAGCCTGATTAATCAGTGTTTTTGTCATTCGCATCCAGTTGCTATTCAGCAAATGCTTATGGCAAAAGAATAAAAGTTGCAGGTGTAACTAAAATACTCCTGGGTTTAAAGCAAAGCTCCAATAAAGATAAATATAGAAGATGTTTCTCAGTATGCCAGAAAATATGTTAAAGTGGGAGCTAAGGCCAACCAAATGCCAGTTATGAGGTGTGTGATGGCTCCAAGAAACTACTGCGAGCATAAGAGCTAATTTAATTAGAAGCTTTTAAGTAAATGGCCCTCAAAATAGTGATTTCTGTTTGCATATTGCTAACTTTTTTATGTTACAGATCCTTATAATAATGCTTGAGTATAAGCAGAATAACTTTATGTTTGTTCTTTGCAAAGGATAGAGTAATGCTAACAATCTGCTCTTCATTTGATTTTTCTCCCCCTTGCCAATTCAGAATGCCACTTTGTCAATTTCTGTGCCAGGTGTAGGAACTCCATTTTCCAAGTGTGACAGTGCAGGCAGAGAAGAATGGATGAGCTGTAAATATAGCCTAGAGCTCTGGTCCCCAACCCCTGGGCCACAGACTGGTGTTAGGAAACTGGCCACACAGCAGGAGATGAGCAGCTGTTGAGCAAACAAAACTTCCTCTGTATTTTGTATTTACATTTGTATTTACAGCCACTCCCAGTCACTTGCATCACCGCCTGAGCTCTGCGTCCCCAACCCCCACCCCCAGTCCATGGAAAAATTATCTTCCATGAAACCAGTTCCCGGTGCCAAAAAGGTTGGGGACCACTGTCCTGGAACACATTTAATTATGGAGAATGAATCATTAATATTCCAATATAATTGGAGTGAAAAAAATACCATCTGGGCATCAGTGCTTTTCCCGTTTGTGTTATCTCAGAATTATTTCTGCAAACAGCAGTTTCCTCAGCCAACTTAATATTGAGCCACCACAACGGAAATCAGCCATATTACTTCCTTATTTACTTATGTTGAAAATTGGAACAGAATGGAAATATTTCTTCTCTCAGAAGTTGGCAGGAGCATCAACAGGGCAATCTGTTAGGCATGACAGCTATAGTCTCTTTTCTTTCCCTTTTTTAAAAATAATATAGTCAATATTCAGAATGGTTTTCTAGGGTAAAATCATTTACATTTCTGATTATTCATGATCCTAGCAAAGCTTACTTTCTATATACCTAAAAGATGAAAAAGGAGTTGGATTAAACTTGAGAATCACATTTATCTGTTACGTTCTTATTAATGGTGAGAGAAAGGTAATAGAAAATTCTACCGAGTAACTTAAGCCACAAGCATAGTACAGCCTTTTTTACTGTTTGCAGCAAGATGGCACTTTGATTTTCCTTTTTGAACTCTTTTTTCTTTGGCTTCCAATGTCAGCTGCTGCACTGAGAATAGCAGGCATGATATTATTATAGGAAGTCTCGAACTTGCAAGTGAATTGCATTTCTAAAATTCATAAATTTGTCTTTTCACTTTTGCATTCACAGCATAGTTGTACTTCCCTTCAATACTTCTCATACTGCCTTGTATATAATTAGCTGTTTTTATGCCCCTGCCTCAAGCTAGTTTGTAAATTCCTGAGCATCTGAGACAGTGTCCTAATTCACCTAACATCCCTTGCAGCACCTGCTACTACATCTTGCACTTGATGGGCCCTTGACTTAGCTGAGCTGTTTTAAAGTCATTAGGCTAGAATGAACAGAATGGTCATTGATGCAATTTGTATGGCAAGTAGCAGAAACCCATTCAAACTGACTTAACTAAAAGGAGACTTAGTATAAAGAAATAATTCAAGGGTATCCCATCCCAAGAATGATCCCTTACTCTTATTTTCTGCTTCTGTCACTTTCTTGAACATATACCTTTGCCAGCATTTTCTCTCACAACTGCTCAACAACTTCTTAGCCACAAATGGATTGTATCTCTTAGTAGCTCTGATCAGTAATCCTTTGTGTTCAGGATATCCATGGTAAGAGTATGAAGTGCCCAGTATTGACCAGACATATAAGGCAATTATGATACCTGTTTTTCTCCTGGCATGAAATCATGTGCCAGGCTACTTCTGCCACCTTTGGCTTAAGAGCAATTTAAGGGTGTTCATAGTGTTTTTCTAGACAATGTCTTGTAGGTTTCTCTAAACTTCTAGGAGAGACAAATGGCTAGATCTGTACAGAACAGGAACCACAGATCTTGGCCACGTGGGCAGAGTAATCAGAGACCGATGGTGAGGATTGCCTGGTAGCCACAGCCACAGTTCAGTTTCTTGTTGTGAACTTAGTCTTTTTTTCCTGCCTAACCATTTCCCTATTTGCTACGTTATTTGCATGTTCAGTGTTCATTTTCGTGATTTTAATTTTGAATGAAATTGAATAAAGCTATTTCTTTAAAAAAAAAAAAAAACTCAAAGTTACATTGCAGTCAGGAAGTAGAATTCTGTCAGGAGCCACAACAGCATGTATGAGTCTTTCTTTCCTTTCCCTACTTTGCTCCCTCTTCCCCCTCTTTCTCTTTTTCCACCCTCCCCTCTCCATCCCCATCCCTCTTTTGCTTTCTCTGAGCTTCTCCTTTCATGTGGCTCAAACCTGACTGTCTCAGCCCCCCCCCCTCCAGTGTGCCTACTCTTCATCAAATGGCCTTAACCCACAAGTGTCTCAATTCCAAATTCCAAGATTAAATATTCTGATTAGCTTAGTCAGCCAATGGATTGACTTCCTTCTAGGCCCAAGAAAATAGAGGCAGGGCTCAAAAAAGGGAACCATAGGCTAAATAAACCACAACAATGGTTCTCTAGGACAAACTCAGGACACACAAAAACAATGTTAACATGTCACGATTGGGATCCAAGCTCAATTTACACTGCCTGTACAATCTGCATTATTACAAGATATTTATTTGCAATGAGAAAAAGGGAAATGTGAAATTTTAAAGCTTAAGGTTGCATAATGGTGCCTCCCTCCCCTAAGATTTTTAACACGTTAACTGCCATGTAAGTTGTATTTAACTCACGCTAGTTTTGAGCCCAGGGCTTTGTGAGGCAAAACTTGGGCAAAACTGGTTCATGAAAATCTTGTTGATGTTTTTATTGTTACAATTAGTACTGACAGTTTGATTCTAAAAACATGGATTCAAAATGAATAGAAGTCAATAACAAATTTTTCATTAAATTAGAAGGATCATTTTGTTTTCAAAGTTTTTATTCTATTTTCATAGTAAAACACTGTGGCCCCAAGGAAAAGAATTTTTTTCTAATGTGGCAGTCAATGTGTTAAAGGTTGCATGGTATTCTGAGTAAAAGTGTTTTATAGTGGTTTAACTATCAGGTATGTATTTTATCACAATGTCTGAAAGAATCATCAACAGTAATAATTACCAGAGCTTATTCAGTGATTACTGTTGCCAGACTCTGTGTTTTATATATACTACCTTGTCAGACTGCGATAATCCTATGAGAATAGGTACTGTTATTTTCCCTATTTTAAAAATGAGGGACTGAGGCACAAAGATTAAGTCATTTATAAAAGTTGCAAGGCTGGTTGGAGTTGAAGCCAGGATTCAAATCCAGGAAATCTGGCACCATGGTCTGTACTTTGAACCTCTCTGCTACTCTGCCTTTATCAGAGACCTTCAATTACACTGATCCAGAGTAATCTAAATTCAGAATGGAATGTGAGTGATTAGTTCTTTCTTAGGGGAAGTGTTCAGACAGTCTGGAACACTGTTAAGCAGAGTTGTTGTAGAGAAAATGAAGAACTACATTAGTGGCCCTTAGATGCCAGTCCATGGACCTATTATCTCAGAATCACCCAGGGAGCTAATTAAAAGCCATAAATTCCAAGACCCAAACCCAGGGGTTCTTATTCACTAGGTCTAGGATGGGACCCAGGAATCTATATTTTTAATAAGCTCTCTAGGTGATTGTGTTACTCAACCTGGTTTGGAAACTCTGGAGTTGATGATCTTTTATTCCCACATTATCTTCTAGTACAAAATGGTAAATGGAAACTTTAGGAATTATAAATCATGAATTCCTTTAGGTATATACCCTAAAGGTCTTTTGAGATTGTTATCATTGGCTGTTTTTGTCTCAGAGAATTTAATAGGTGCTAATAAATATATGTCAGTTTGAATAATCGTGATCCCTGCTGTATAACATTATTCAGTTGATAAAGATCCATCACTTTATCAAATTTAAACTAATCTCCATCAATAAATTATTGACCATGTACTGCTTGTGATGTATAGCAATAAAAAATATAGTCCTGTGCTTGAGGGGCTCATAGGTGAGATGGAGTAGACTGCAGAGCATACAGAGCAGCATATGCCAGAGCCAAATGAGTGGTGTAGGTGGGGAAGGCGCCAGGGGGTCATGGAGAAGCTATCCTGTATCTAGGTATACTCTGGATCCGTGTGGGAGGAAGAGCCAGACCTTGAAAGGAGGCTCAGGGAAGCTGCAGGAAGGAGCTCCATAGCAGTAATGCTGTGCCACGCCTTGTGTTTGTGAGGACACTGCTCTGCAGCGCTCTGAGGAGGCTGTTCATCCTCCCGAAGCTTCTGCATCTCAGAGCAGGGAGAGAGTCCATGTCCTTTATTTCCCATTTCTTCTACAGTAATTGCCATGATCCTGGGTGGGACATGACCATCCCCAGAGGTGATCTATCCCACTCCTGAGCCTCTCAGTTCTTTGACCTCTTCATCCTACACTTTACTGACTTCACTCACTTCACCATCCAAATTCCCAGAGTCCATATCGAGTTTTGCCATCGGCCCAGTATATTTCTTCCAGAATCAGGAATCAGACCCAGTATTCTCTGGCCACCACCTCTCATTACCACAACTTGTATCTGTTTTTCTGGAACACCTCCTAACCCATGACCCCTCTGCTTTCTCACACTCCTTTGACCCTCCATCTGGAGCATTTCCCTTCCATTTTTGATTTCCTGTTTATTCTTCAAGTCCTACTGCACACCTCACTTTCCCAGGGAGGCTTTCTGCAATAAGGTTCGCTAACCCATGGTGAGTCCTCCTGTAGCATCCTGTATTTTCCCTTGGGTAGTATTGAGCATATTTTTAGTTAGCGTCTATATCCTCTGCCAGACAGCTTCATGAAGACAGAGACAGTGTTGTAGTGGTGCTTGAATATGAAAATGTATACTTCTGGTCTAAAACTTAGTGGTGAGAAGGATGGGAAGGAAGAAGATGGTAGGATAAGAAATAAGGCAATATAGGAATAAACTGAAGATGTGGGGGTTTTTTGTTTTCCCTACAAAGACAACAAGCGTCCAGCTCAGAGCCTTAAGCAGACGATAGTATCTCTGGAAGTTAATAACACTGCTTTGTTTCCATTGTCTTTATGTGTACAGTTACTTGACACAGAAGTGATAAGGATTCCCTTTTAAAATAAATGTATAAAAGTAAAATAATGAGTTGATTTAAAGGAAAGGCATAAATGATAATAATTTGGTATATGGATATAGAAAAAAAATCATGACAGCAGAAGGAATAAATGAAGTTTGGATAATGGTGACTTGGATGAAGCCTCAGTAACTCCTTATCAAGGGCCTGGGGAAAGCTTGGAGCATTTTTTCAACACATTCATAGCTATTGCCATTGAGAACCACTAGAATAAAGGACAAAATCATATCTACTAATTATTATATATCTTATAGTAAAACTTGGGAGCTTAAAAGTCAAGCCCCTAGCATAATGCCTCACTTAACACAGTCATTCATTAAATGTTACTTTCATTGTTTCCACCCATAACCCCCTACTGAAAAAGAAAGACCAAGTTCTAATCGGGTCTACTACTAACTTCTAGCATAATCATCAGGGAGCAAGTCACTGTGAAGTGAATAGATTAGGTCATTTCTAAAGTCCTCTTCATTGCCCAACCTGTTCCTTTAGTGTTGTTTTTCTGAAGAAATGGAAATAAACACATGTTCAATCTATCATGCATAACCAAAGTCTAAAGTTTTTTGTTTTACTCTAAATAGTCAATCCTTAAATTTTAAAGATTTGGAAAATTATTTATTGTCACTATTCAACTATCCTTTCAAGGGCTAATGAAAATTAAATGACATTTACATCTTATTGTAATTCAGACTTTAGAGAAGTTCAATGGCAAAATACAATGATTCATCGCTTTTTATGTTCTGTGATCACACTGCCTTCATGTAAGTATAAAGGAGAGTTAATGTCATTTCCAAAAGTAATTATCTTGGGTCTTTACAAGAATAAAGCTAGGTGTTTCATCTAATATTTTATAGATATAGAAGTTGAAATTTGTCTTTGAGAGTCAGTGGTTTTTAAAGGGGGAATCAAATTACCAGAAAGATGATCATAAACACATAGGCTCTTAGACTGGGATGTTACTTTGTTTTTTATTCATGATATTTCCCTCTTTTTTAAAATTTGTCTAACATTCCTTCCCTCTAGTTTTATATCCACATTTCTATCAACTTAGACACTTAAGATGTTAATTCTTCCCTTAGCTAATTTACAGACTTTGAGCAAGCGATTTAGTATGCTTACAAACTGTTAAATATACTGTATTTTGTCTCTTGATACTGAAGAAATTTAAAGGAAAATTGTTTTGTCTAACATTCTTGCCCAAGAGGGAGGTTCTATAACCTCAGAAGTCAATAGCTTTATTTATGTATCTGCAGTAAGTGTAATCTTCTTTCTAATATTAAGACAAGTAAAACTACCTTAAGCATCCCTGCATTATTTATATATCTATGTACTTGAATTATTCAAATTTTGAGCTCCATGGTTATGATTATGATGTACCAGTTGATTTACATTATTGATATAACAACAGATGGTAATGGTGCAGGTTGAAATAAAAGATCATTAAGCTAAATATTTTAGCCTTCATTGGCTCCCTGTTGCATAGAATTTGTCAGAGTGAAATAGAATCATAGCATTTCAGAACTGGAAGAGTCCTTAGAGATTATCTCATCCAGTCCCTCATTTGACAGATGAGAAAACAGAAGCCCAAAGACTATGCTACTTGGGAAGGTCGTACAGCTAGTTAGTAGCAAACTGAGAACCAGAATCTAGGTTGGCCATTTTCCAGTTCAGTGCTTTTTCTACTGTCTCTATGTGAGATTTTTAGGTGGTATTCTCTTTAATTACTCCCTGATGTCAACACCAATTATTCTAATCGATTTCATATCTGTTCATTTCTGGAACATAGAGAGTTTCACCCCATTATAAGTCTCGGTTGGTTAAACTTTTATATTTGGCTTTCTTTTAGGTTCATCTCCACTCACATCTTTTAATCTTGAAGACTATAGAATATACCTGGATCTACCACTTTTTTGGAAAATTTCTCTACCAAGCAATAAGTTACCCACTGTGCTCTTATAGAAGCTTTTGAGTTCTCTAAATCGAAACAAGATTTCCTTGTATTTTCCCATGAAGCCATATTGTTGCTTATTCACTTTAGTGGTGAGTGTTATTGTGCCAGCTGCTTTTGTTTTGGAAGATGTGGACTTCAACCAAAGGGCCCCACTGGGAGAAAATCATAGTTCTTACAATGCATCGTTTCCCTCAAGCTTTGAACTCTCATCAGATTCCCACTCAGGTGATGATGTCATCATAGCCAAAGAGGGAACTAGTGTTTCAATGGAGTGTCTTCTCACAGCTGGTCACTACGAAGATGTGCATTGGTACAACTCAAAAGGACAGCAACTGGATGGCAGAGGCAGAGGTAACTGTGTCAGGGTGTAATTAATCAAGATTACTCATTTCCTGTTCTGTCGTCTTGGTTTTTAAGATAGTCAAGAAATCTCAAAGATGAGGTGACTGGATAAATAGTTTAAAGCTTTTGAAAGGCCTAGAGTATTAGACCTATCAGAAAAAGCAAAGTAATTATAATTATTTAACCAGAAGAAGAAAAAAAGAATAGTTATACATTTAAAAAGTATTTACATGACAGTGAGGTATTTTCTTTCCTCTTGATGAGTTGGTTTCCTTCTTCACTGAAGGTAGACCAAATCAGGGCTGTTTCATACAGCTGTGCAGGTAGCTGTTTCATACAGCTGTGCACAACTCCATAGATACCATTCACCTAGACTGATATCAAATAGTACAGTGTGGTGCCCTGTATGAAAACATAAAGAAAGGTCTTAGCTAGACTGAAGAAAAATTGTTGTGAATAAAATATTTTTTGCTCTGAAATGAATTACTATAAATGTTAGAGGAAATCTAGGGCATTTTTTTAAATGAGTATAAATCTATGCATAAAACTTTGATGTCAGATCTCTGAGCATTAGTAGGGCATTATGGAACTCTGTAAGCCGTTCCAGCTCATTTTTTCTATTCTATACCTTAATTTACTTGAAAAGAGGAAACTTTCCCTTGTATTTTTTTGTATTTTTTTGTTTTTCAGTCTTAAAAATCAAAGAGACATAATGATAGTATGACCAAGGTCTACATTTTGACAGATTTTTATTTAATTTTGCTATTTGTGGATCTGTGAACACATCCTAATCCAGACTACTATTTCTTTATCCAGTGTTGTGTTATAGAGATTTTTTTCATGCGTGCTTGAGTTGTAATGTACCTCAAAAAGAAATCACCATGAAGAGCCAGAGGGATGAAGATTAAATTCTGAGTTCCTCACAAACTTTACTTTCAGGAAAGACTACCTTGTCTTTTTTTCCTAGAAAGATAGTATAACCTCTTGAAATATAAAGGGTATTGGTTATTCATATTAGAGTGGCAAATAGAAAAGTACAAAGATGTTATTTCCTTCAGAAATACAAGCTAAACATCTTAACCTTTTACAGACTCAGTAACTGGTCACCAGGGGCTTAAGAATTTGAGTTAGAAAGAACAGAATATTTTTAATGAGCTTGTTAAAAATACAAACTTATTGAATTGGAATCTCAGAGTGGTACCTGGAGTGTGTATTTTCAACATGATTTGGGGTTCCATGTTTGGACCCACTGAACTAGATTCCTATCTCCTCTGGGTTCTAGGATATCCTGACCAAACACATCTGAGATTTGAATTATTCAATCACTGTGATCATTTTAGACTAACTGCATAAACAAAGCCTTAGGTTAGGGCAAGACCAGCCAAGTGGAATGGCAGTTTTATTTTCCTATTTTGCGTTTACTCTGAAAACCGCTAACATCTATCATTGTTGCTTTCAGCAGCAGCTCTGGAAAATTGTATTAAGTTTTATGAATCTCAAGTGAGAAGAGTTTAAAGAGCATGTCAGTCCAGTATAAGGTTCATAAATCTTGAGCTATTATCAGCAAGTGAGCTAGAGAGTTTGTGGTTGTAGTGCAGTGGTTGATGAATGGAGTCTGTGTAGTTCATCATAGCTTGGATTCAAAGGGTATCCTTTTCATAGCTCTAAGTTAGTAGAAGAGAAGCTTATGATATAATGGCTATACTCATAACTACATATTTTCCTCCTTTTTGCTTTAGCAAAATGATGACTTTTAAAAATAAATGTACCTAAAGAATTTAAGTAAGTTTTCATGATAATAAAAAATGGGCACAATCTTGAGTGCTCACTAATTTATGTGCTACTAACATAATCTAGAACCGTAGAATCTCAAGGATGACAGAGATTTTGAAGATTAGGTATTTAGGTGATACTTAACAAGCAGTCACTCAACCTCTCCTGGATACCACCTCCAGTCACTGGAATACACATCCACACCCCAGGTTAGCCCGCCCATCCCATCTTTGAATGGCTTTCATAGTTAAAGCACAGAGTGCTCTGGGAATTTACCACAAAGGTAAGAATTATGCAGGCAGAGCCAAGTTATTGAAGAATGTTAGATCAAGGTGAATGGTCAATATACTTTTCATAAACTTGTATACTTCTATATATACATGTTCCCTGAATGAAGATACCTTCATGTATGGAAGAGAGGCAGCATGTTTTAGGTTTAAAACAGAAGCATAGCCATCTTAAGGGCAACTTTATTCTCTTTGCCAAGTTGTTTATTTATCATAACTTGTGAGATGGATCTTTTGGCTTGTGCTTCAGTTACTCTTGCCAAGAAATCAAGATATCATCAATAAACCTTTTGTAACAAAACAAATTAATATGTGCAAGGCATATGAGATTAGCCAGTTAGTAATTGAACAAATATATTAAATTACTAGGTTTTTTTAAAAAAGAACTTTTTTTCTTGTTATGTAAGTTCACTATGGAAAATGAGCAAACAGTTAAAAGAAGAAAATAAAAATTATAACAATTTAAAATACCATTATTTTAAACCAATGTTTTATGTTTCTGAGACATTGTTTCCTAGAGTCTGAAAATGTATAGAGATTGTGATGTCAATACACATACACATATAAACTTTTTTTTAAAGTTAGTCATTTAGCATTATGTAGACATACCCGTCTCACTGAAAGGCTTTTTATGCTTGGCAGTAAAAAAGAGGCTGTAGTAATTATTGGTTTCTGGAAGGAAGATCTTGATTTCCTTTGTAAGTTCCAGGCTAATTAAATTCTGACTACCCTTTTTACATGATTGAAACACAGTAGAATTACTACTAACAGATGAGTTAAGGTACTTTCATTATATAAAGTACTTATATATTTTCAATATGCAGCTGGCATATTTAGTAAAAATATTCTTTATGCTATAGTTTTTTTTTCATTTGTCTGATTACCAGGTGGAAAATGGTTGGTTTCTGATAACTTCCTAAACATCACCAACGTAGCCTTTGATGACCGTGGGCTCTATACATGTTTCGTCACCTCTCCAACTCGTGCCTCCTACTCTGTCACCCTACGTGTTATCTTCACCTCGGGAGACATGAGTGTGTATTACATGATTGTTTGCCTGATTGCCTTTACAATCACTCTCATCTTGAATGTCACCCGGCTGTGCATGATCAGCAGCCATCTTCGCAAGACCGAGAAGGCCATCAACGAATTCTTTAGAACTGAAGGGGCTGAGAAACTTCAGAAGGCCTTTGAGATTGCAAAACGCATCCCCATCATCACCTCAGCCAAAACTCTGGAGCTCGCCAAAGTCACACAATTTAAGACCATGGAGTTTGCACGTTATATCGAAGAACTGGCAAGAAGCGTCCCTCTTCCACCCCTTATTCTAAACTGTCGAGCTTTTGTGGAGGAAATGTTTGAGGCTGTGCGAGTGGATGACCCTGATGACATGGGAGAAAGAATTAAAGAGAGACCTGCTTTGAATGCTCAAGGTGGCATATATGTCATTAACCCAGAGATGGGGCGGAGTAATTCACCAGGAGGAGATTCAGATGATGGCTCTCTGAATGAACAAGGCCAGGAGATAGCAGTGCAGGTTTCTGTCCACCTTCAGTCAGAGACCAAAAGCATTGATACAGATTCTCAAGACAGTAGTCATTTCAGCCCACCTGATGATATAGGATCTGCTGAATCTAATTCTAACTACAAAGATGGGACATATGAAAACTGCCAGCTGTAGGCTATCCCAGTACCCACAAAAACAACTCTCAGAAAAGGAACCTGTTTCTTGGAAGAAACAACATTCTTACCAAAAGATGACTCGGGTTTTCCCTTTGTTAATATGAAGCACATGAGAACGTGAATTGCCAAAATCTTTGTAAAAATGCAGTGGTTTTCCTATCTGATATTTCTCAATTTCCCTGAGCTTGAGTAAATGATGCATGTTAGGATTTAAAGGAGCCTGAGAGATAAACATGATAGGAAAAGTACTGAACTAAGAGTCCCATGGTTTCTCTTCTGGTCACAGATCTTCCATTGGTGAGGTCTGATACTTAGCTTGAGGCCTCAGTTTTCCCATCAGTAAGATGTGGGATTTGCATTAGATGAGATCTGAAGCGGTTTTTAGCCCCATGACTTCTTACTCATCACCTTTAAACCACCAAAATCTTCAGCACATCTCCAAGTAAACCTTTCCCTAGAATTTTGGTCCCTTCTTTTGGAAAGGTTCAAGCTTAAACTTTAGTCTGTGATCTAGATTTCCACACCAATGTCATAATATGCAGAGGTATGGATATTTTTCAGATGTTTTGCCTTGTGGAGTATACAATGATATGTGTTAGGTTGAATCTCTTCAATGTAGCATATGTCTGTATTGTTATACAGATATCAGGGAGCTAACTGCTCTTTTGTAAACTACTTTCCATGAGTAAATTAGTCCTTCTTGGGGGCATGTCGTGTCTTTTTAACTTACTGAGACATCATTTAGTTCATTGAGGCTGGCAGTGATTTCCCAACTGATCTCCTAAAGTGAGTGATTTGTTCCTCAGGAATAATGTCTTTGATGCTTTTAGAATAAGAACAATGTCAAATCATCTGTCTCTGGCACATCATGGATCTTGATATTTCTGTTAATAGAATTTCTCAGGCTTTCCTTTTTTAAAAGTATTGGACTCTACGAGTGGGTTCTATGTTTGGGATCCCATTCTAGGATAAAACCCAGAGCTGGATTCCTCCTTAGACCTCTGTCAAAGCTCTTACCCTCTGTGGTCTTAAATATGGTGCTAACGGCTGAATGCTTCCTAATCTTGTTTGTTTTGTTTATATTTTGTTGTTAAGGTTTTTATTTTTGTGTATTTCAGATACATAATTCTGAACTAGGGCTGCTTTTGTGGCCTTTCTGAGAAGCGCTTACTGAAATAAGATTAGATAATGGTGAGGGTATGTCCCATATTAAAATACACACACACATACACACACACACGTGATCTCGACATGAAGAGGGAGAAAAATGATGGAAGATGCCATGTGGTCCAACTGTGTGTAATAAACACGATGGCATTTCTCGCCTGGCTGAGATATGATATAATGGAATTGTAAATACTCATCAAAACAATCTTTTCAGCTACAGGAAGCTTGGTGCCCTGTAATTTTAAGAACTTGGCAGTGGAGCTCCATTTGGGGCTTCACATTTCTTCATTTGACTTCTGATTATTGAAGCATTACTTGAACTAGAGGCTCCTGAGGGAAATGTTCAGGGAAGGTTTTATCAGGATTTTAATTTAAGATTTCAAAGAGAGGAAAACAGGAAATTCAACGTGTGACCAGATAGAACTTAGGCCTTTCTTTGTCCAGGCTTATCAGAAGTAATATGTCTGCTCTGGATAGCATGAATGAATCAATGTGCAGTTTTATCAGATGGCATTACAGATAAAGTGATAATGCTGCCTTTTCTGTCTCTCAGGCTGTTTCCATGGAAACCTTCAGAGCCAAACAAAAGCTAACCAGTCATTTAGCCAATGCTTGCCTTGGCTCGTAGACCACTATTTCTTTAAGGAAAACTGTTTTCATGTATTTGGCTATGAGAGCAAGGGCTCTTGAACATATCCTAAAGTATAGAACACATTTTCCCTTCTAACAATGTTTCTCTTAAAAAAGTAAAAATTTGTTCATACCTTGTCTGAGGTCAGTCCTCTGGGCATCCCTCAGATCTTCAGGTAGTACCTTCAATCCTGTCCTAACTTACTAGGTTTGGGATCATCTCTTGGGAAGTCTCTTGTCACATTAAAGAATGGTTTACCCTACTTATTCTCATAAGAGACATTAGTGTTTGGAACCCTAAGGTAGACATATTTAATGATCAAAGTCCTGGGAAATGGAACTTTGAAAAAATATAGGAAATATTTTTAAAAATCTGTGAGTTTGCACAAATAATATACAATAATACAGGCTACTCCATTGTATCCTGGATAAATTATTTTAGAAACATTATGGTGATCTAATTTGATGGCCAAAGTAACTGGTTTACTTTGAATATTCCAGTTTATGGTGCCATTGATGAGGAATTAAAGTAGGTCAAAATTTAACTGGATTTGGTATTATTTTGTAAAGCTAGTTTTCAAGAAGAAAACCATACTTAACTAATATTTTCTGTATCTAATCAAATACTCTTCATATATAGTTAACAGTCTCATGTTATCTCTTTGTTAAATCCTTAACCTTTTGAACTTAAACTACAGTCTAAAAGTCTTTTGACAGTAACTATAGTGTAATTATCTTTTTGTCTCACTAGATTTTATAGTTAGTGAAAAATGTATTTAAAATAGTTCTGTCATCGCATTTGAAAATTTTATATTGTGATTTAATGAACCTACTGTCCTTATGAAATGGTAGCTTTGTGAAATACATTTACCAAAAATCAACATTTAAACATCTTTATAGATTCTTTACCAGTTGAAGTCTGATACACAGGTATCTTTTGAGCTGATCCTCCCCTTCGAGTTTATAGGTGGCTTGATAACCACCTTTTTGCAAAGTTGCATCTATTACGATGGTTTAATTCTTGAGTCAGGGCCAGGGAGCATTTATATTGCTATCAACTACTTTGATATAAATATCTTGGAGTTGCCAACCTAGAATGATGTGACGAGGCTCCTGGCTGCTTCTTTGCCTCACATCTATATTAAGATCAAAGCAATATTTGCACACAGCTTTCCCTTTGGTCCTCCAGACACCGCAAGCCCCGTGGTCCAGTCCTCTCCACGCCATGCATGTATTTTCACCTTAGATCAGACTTTGTCTCTTGGGTCCCATAGGGCACAGGAGCACAGCATGCTTGTTTCCTAGAGCCCAGCCAGTCATGGGTGCTAGCCTAGTCTTCACACACCAGCAGTTGTAACGCAAGTGTATTGTATTTCCTGAGTCACCAGTAAGAGAATGCAGTTTTTTCTCATCTAGGCCAGGAGTACCGAAAATACTCAGCCTTATATAGAAATTCCTAGGTTCTCATTAACACATTTCAGAAAGTAAATGAGTTTTATTTGATATGGTTCGGATGATGTTTAAATGGTCAGCATTTCAATAAATACTTGTATTATAATTTTGTCACTTTTTAAAAAAAATAGTCATACTTGAATGTAACTTATTAAATGTTCGATGGAATGTATTTCATTTGTCTGAAAATTTTTATGGAGTACATTTCATTTTTATGTGTGATGGAATTTGACGTTAATTTTAAACAGGAGTAAATTTGATTTCAACTTGGATTCCACCATGACTACGCACTTCAACTTTACAGATATTAACATTTACTAAGTATTGTGGATGTTTTTGGTGCTACGAGCCATACTGAAATGGGTATGCTGCCCACATAAGTCTGCGGTTACCAAATATCCTCTAGGCCCAAATACAGCAATTTCCCACTTCAGAAGTAAAGTATTCCTGGTAAAGGCAAGAGCTTGAGCAAAGGCCTAGAGATAAGAGGATTTATTTCATGTTTTGCAGAACATGTGATTAGTGTGTAAAGTTTCTGATGAAATTTGGCAGGTGGGAGAGGCTCTGGTAGAAGCAAGTCTGTGGTCCCATAGGGGTAGAGGGCAGTAATGGGAAGTGGATATGGATAAGCATAAGTATTAGGAGAAAGGCAAAGGGAACAGGTGGGAGGTGTGACTCATTACTTAAATGACACGGATTCCTTAGAATGAAAGCCTAGCCCCTGTCTCCCTATGGCAAAAGATTGCTAGACTTGGAAACTATTTCACCACTAGCCTATAACTCTGGGCAAATGACTCAGCCTTTCTAGGCTTCAGTAAAATGGAGTTGATGATAGCTATCTGGCAGAATTGACATGAGGATTAAATAGGGCAACATGTAAGCAAATGCTGTTTTAGCAATAACATGCCATACAGTGTAAGGGGCTAGTAATGCAGCCAGAGTGTCAGCTTTGTTAGCAGCCACGTCCAGCTGATGACTAGGGTTGCATTTGTGGTCAACTAAAAATTCCTCCACACCTCTCTTATTATAGAATTGTATTTGGCTTCATGCCTTAGGAATAATGGAGGCTTATCCAAATAAGAGATTTATTTTCCTAAAATAAGTCCAGAGATTGGCAGTTTGAGGCTGGTGTAGGGGCTCAAGGGAGATGATTTTCAAGATTCCTCTTCATCCTTTGCTTGTGGCTTTCGTCTTCAGGGTCATAAGATGTCTTAGGTTGAGTTCCTCCAGAAGAGTTCCTGAGACAGATTTGTGTACAAATAGTTTATATGGGAGTTAGGTGATCCCCAAAGGTAGGGGAGTGGGGAAGTGAGGGAGGAGAAGAAAGCCAACACAGGATGCATTAATGAGTGTATTACTGCCATGGCAATGTGTTCAGCACCACTAGGGAGCCCTCTCTGCCCTCAGTGTATGTAGCTCATGCCCCAGAGGTGTCCTACCTCAAAGCCAAGGAGCTGGGATATTTATCCACCAACTCCCACCTGTCTTTAGTTAAAGCCTGCTCCCAGGATCATTAACTCCCTGGCACTTTCTGCGCACCACATATGGGCTAAGCATGATCCTGTGGCCAGCAAAAGCCCTCAGAGAATCACAGGAGCTTTCTATAGGAATCCTGTGGTGAATATATTAATAGTGATGAGTGTCAAGGAACTGATGGGCAGGGCACTGATAGCACCTGCTATACAGAACGTCACCTTCAGCATCGTGTCTACATTCCAGGTGGGGAGAAAGGTAGACGGTCAAAGGATAACATAGTAGCTGAGTCTGTACCTTTTTATCTAGAAAGCAGTAGCTTTCCCGAAGCCTCACCCCACTTCTGCTATTCAACAGCAAGAACTGGGTTATGTGACTGTCTGCTGTAGCTGTAAGAAAGCCTGAGGAGATGAGCATGGATATTTTTAACTGAACACATTGTCCCAAAGTTTGGGTTTCTGTTAAGAAAAGAGGGAAGAATAGAAGTTGTAGACAACAGGAAGTTGTAGACAACAAGGTCATCTTCACGTGAATTACAGGAATAAAATGTGGTTCTGTGGTGGATAAAATTGCAAATCTTCCTTGAAGATAATCACATGCATGAACAAAGCAAAAATCAGGAGCAGTATATTTTAGGCTAAATCTTCAAGCCATCACTTACATTGTCTCCAATACACATGGCTCAAACAGCAGACAGGCTACGAGATTCTGCTGGGAGCATAATTGGCTTATGTTAACCTATTGATTTATTAACATATTTACTGACCGCCTGCTATGTGCCAGGTGCTCTCCCACGAGCCAGGGCCTCTGCAGTGATAGTGACTGTCAGGGTGTCTATATAATCGGGAGTCAGAAAAGCCTGTCAAAAGAGGGCATTGTGCTGAGACCCAAGTGATGAGATTCAAAGACTAGGAGGAGGGGTACTCCAGGCAGAGGAAAGATCAATGGCAAGGTTGGCCTCTTGGAGAAACAAAAAAATAGTCCTGTGTGCCTGGTGAGGGGAGACAGGCAGGGGCCAGAAATACGGTTAGATTTCAAAGCCCCTTTTTGGCTAGCCCCAGAAATAAATTTCTTAGAAAAAATGCTAGTATCTAAATTGGAAGAGAAGATTTACATATTTAGGGGGGAACATTTGATCATTCAGTAGTGCTGTTTTTTTCCTGAAGTCATCTGCGCTAAAGAACAATTGCACTAATTTTCTTTAAGAAATTAAACTCCTTCAGAGCCCCTTAAATTCTAATCATGTTCTTGAGTTTTCATGTTTTTGCTGGAACCTATTGATTAGGAAATATATATATGTAAATACACATATGTCACTCCATCTGCCTAGAGGATCTGTGGCTGCTGCCAGTGTGCTTATTCTTCCCAACAGTTGGAACACTCCGCTTTGCCTCCAGCTCAGCTGTGCAAAAGGGAGGGCTCAAGTGTCCTAAGTGATGATAAATCAGCGTTTAAGGGGCCTCTTTCGGATACAAGAGCCATCCTCTGGGAAATAGTTTGTCCCTAAGCAGAAGGGAAGTTCATCAGAAGAAATTCCTTCTGATGTAGTGTAGTATTTTTTGTTTGTTTGTTTGTTTGTTTGTTTTTCTCAGCCTCCCGAGTAGCTGAGACTATAGGTGCACACCACCACACCCAGCTAATTTTTCTATTTTTAGTAGAGATGGGGGTCTTACTCTTTTGCTCAGGCTGGTCTTGAACTCCTGAGCTCAACAATCCTCCCCCTTTGGCCTCTGAGAGCGTAGGTTTACAGGCATGAGCCACCATACCCGGACAAAGATAAAATATCTTGATAGCCTAGACAACCCTCCCCACAAATGTAAAAAAGGAAGAGAAGAGTTTGTTATTGAGTAAACATTAAACCAGGCTGTGATGCAAATCATGGGTAATCTGCTAATGAGATTACAAAGACAGGAAGAAATGTCACCCTTTTATATAGCACTCAGAATCTATTACATACACGTTCTCAGGTAGACATGGCTTGCCCTCATGTAGGCAGCCTCAACATCACCCATTTTATACTTTACACATCTTTTGTTCATTCATCTTAAATTTACCGGGTAATTAGGATCACCATTTCTGTTAGTTAATTGCCTTTATCCAAAGAACAAATAGAACTTCTTACTCTATGACAAGTAGTGACTAAAAGGAATATGGCACTATCTACCTTGATGTTCGCATTTTAAACAGGTGGCTCCTAGTCCCTGAAGGAAAATAGTTCCAGGTTGTAATGTTGGCAAAAGGCTTTATTTATTAAATAGCTCTTTTTTTTGTTTGTTTGTTTTTTTTTAGAGACATGGTCTTACTCTGTCACCCAAGCTGGAATGCAGTGGTGCAATCATAGCTTACTGCAACCTCGCATACCCAGGATCAAGCAATCCTCCCACTTCGGCCTCCCAAGTAGCTAGGTTCTGATGTAGTATTTTTGCAGTGTGAGGTTCATTGTTTTTTCAGAACAATGCAAGCAGACAGTTGTACCATTCCTAAGGCTACTCCACTCATAGCCCCTTGACTCCTCGAACCGCTGAGACCATACCTGTTCATTTAATTTTCAGCAAATGTTTCTTGCACATAAACTGGGGACACTACTATGAGCAAAACTAGATGTGGTCTCTGCTCTTTGAGAACTTATATCCTGTGGAAAGACAGATTCAATTCAAATAGTCACATATAGGGTGTATAGTTAAAAACTGAGCAGTGTGCTAAAGGAAATGATTCTATGAAAGCCTAGAACAAAGGAGCCTGATCCAATTGGAAGTCAGAAGAATTTCCTTAAGAGGTGATACTTGAAGCACCAGCCATTGCATGGGGGTTTATTATGTTTCTTGCCATGGATCAGGATTCGAGTCATGGATCCTGCTCAAAATGAATTTACAAACCAGTTGAGAAAATAAGATGTTCCTGCAATAAACCATCTGAAAAAGTGTATTAGTGGGTGCTAAGTGGATTAGAACTAGATAATAAATGCAGAAAGACTTAAAGCTGAAACATGAGTGTGTGAGCAGAGGATGAACAATGCTTTGTAGACTGGGTGAGATTTGAGCTAGACATGGAAGGATAAATAAGACATGGATGGAAGAAAAAAGGTGTTAATCTGATCAGGCAACTCAGGAGTCTTCAATGGTGCCCTTTTGTCTAAGCAGGAAAGAAAAATCCAGTTCCTTGGCCCTCCAAGATCTGCTCCCATCCTATCTTCCCAAATTTACCTTTTGAAAATCCTCTCCACTCCCTTGGAAGTACTTTAACATATTCTACCTTTTATATTACAGTTCCTCTCTCCTTACCAGCTTTTGAGCAACTTGAGGAATGGCATCATATGTTAGTATATATATCAACTTCTTTGTATTTCTTAGGGTAACACTGTTCACATAGAAGAGACAAGAGACAATAATTGTTCGTTGCACTTACTGGAACAGGAGGAACTTGTGCTGTGGTATGTGACTACGTCCATTGGTCAATGTGAGAATTAAGGATGAAGGCTTGGGAGGTATGGCTGCCCCTTCTCCAATAGCACTCTCTTCCTTGGTGACACCACCCACTGTTCTAAATACCATCTTCCCACTGGTCACTCCCAAATGTAAATTTCCAGCTCCAAATGCTCCCTTTCTGACTTGTAAATCTAATGCCTTCCTACTTGGCATCTCCACTTAGCCAGGCATCTCTCAATGGCATCTCAAAATTAATATGTCCAAAATGGAATTTTTGAATGCTTTACCTAACACCAAAAGAATACTCCAGTCCCTCCCCCTGCCATCTTCCCTCAGCCAATGACACCACCATCTATGCATTTTCTCAAGCCAAAAGCCTGCATCATCCTTGACTTCATTTGCCTAACTCACCATGTGCATTAGGTCCACACAAGTCCTATTGTCTCACTTCAAAAAACATTCATCCAATCCATCTTCTACTCTGTACCTCCACTGACACCATCCTAGTACAAGACACCATCATCTCTCACCTGTACTTTTTGATGGTCCCCACTGAGCTCCCTGCTTCCACTTTTGTCCCTGGGTCATCCATTCTCCACATTGCCACCAGAAGGAACTTTCAAAAGCATAAATACCATCAAGTCGCCCACTGCTTATAATCCACAATGTTTATCTTCGCTGGACGAAAACACTAGAAGAAAATCCATACACCTTGCCATGGCCTACAAGACACTATTATGATCTGGCTCTTTCCCATGTGTCTTGAGCACATGGTCCACCACTATCCACCTCACCCATGGCATCCCAGCCACAGTGGCCTCCTTGCTGTTCCTCCAACACACCAAGTCTGTTCCCACCTCAAAATCTTTGTTCCTGCTGTTCCCTCTACCCAGATCCCCCCCCCCCCTTGTTCCTTTCATTGGCTTCTTTTTGCCGTTGTCAGCTCAGTTGTCATTATTTCAGAGAGGCCTCCCTAACCACACTAAAGCAGTTGCTCCCTAAAGGGAAAAGATTGCACATGGAGCTGTGCAAAAGAAAAATAAATAAATAAAGTAGTTGCTCCCAGAGTTAGGGTTAGGGTTAGGGTAATGGTTGAAAAACTATTTCATTTCTCTTTTATTTT
Organism: Microcebus murinus; assembly: GCF_040939455.1. Taxonomy (NCBI): domain Eukaryota; kingdom Metazoa; phylum Chordata; class Mammalia; order Primates; family Cheirogaleidae; genus Microcebus; species Microcebus murinus. Next base: position 19,428,255 of record NC_134124.1, read on the forward strand.
TATCATAGTGTTTGTCACTATTTGATATTAATTTATTTATTTACTTGTCTATTGTATATTTCTCTCCCCTAGAACATCAGCTCCATGAAAATAGGTACCTAACCTATCTTATTTCTTATTCTATTCCCTGGCATCAAGATGGCAATCACTAAATACTTATTGTATCATTGCTGTAGATGCATGGGTGAATACTGATTAATTGTGTGAACTTAAAGCATTTAGCATCTTTGCCTCAATCTACCTCCTTACCTGATGAAGATGAAGAAAATATACTACTTGGCTGTTCTGAAAACAAAGGAAGTGATTAAGATAAAACAGAAGACTGGAGTCTTTACCATTTATTTTGGGGAAAATATTGAAATTTATGGGCAGTGAGCCACTTGAAAGTGGCAATGACAAAGCTAATGGAGAAAGAAATTCATTGTTTTCTTACCGTGAACTTCTTGGGGACTTGGTAAAATGGGGAAAAATAAAATGTACCCACGTGCAATATAAAAATTCATAAATACAGCTTACATTAACTTAAATAGAGTTACACCATATATGGCATCGATAGGTATTTTACTATGTGTTTTGTTTTTTCAGATAGTTATTATCCCCATTTTAAGAAACATTTTTTCAATTCTAACAGAAACAGTTTTCAAATGAATTTCAGTGCCACCTCTTCTGGCAAGAAACACACTGAACAGACAGACCCTTTGTTAATAACTTGGAGACATCATTATAAGTATACATTATTATATTTGGGTATAAAATTATAAGCTCTGAAATCATAGATGTGTACAACTTTTAGGCTTTCGGAGATCTCTCTTATGTGTATTACATAGGTGTTGTTTTTTTGTTTTTTTTCTCTTCTCTCATTTATTTAATCAATAAGTATTTGGAAGACACCTAACATATAGCAGGCTGGCCAAGAGGACTATAGCCACAGTGATAAACAAGATAAATGTGATCCTCAGGGGAAAGACATGTCATGATCAAGTAAGTACATGTGGGACAAGAGCCTCCAAGGCCTATCCAGGGGGTCAGGTAAGGCCTCTCCAAAGAAGTGACCTTTAAGCTGCTTCCTATGAAGGAGTTGCTCAGGGGAGGAATGTTCCAGCCAGATGGAAAAGCATATGCAAAGGCCATGAAAAGTGGGAGCCTAGGTGCATTTGAGCAGACAAAAGAAGACCAGGATGGACCAGGGCCAGACTGCAGAGCCCTGTGTAAGCCAAGGCTAGGGATCTGTCTTCGTTCTAAGGCAAATTAAATGGTTTTAAAGAGGGGTGAAATGACCGATGTTACACTTCAAAATATGTGTTAGAAGAAAACTGTTTAACCAATAATCCTGTGTTTTCATATCCATTTTTGATTTAGTTGATTTTAAGTAGCTAGTGCCACAGTAATTCACCTTCCATAGACTATGGAATTGACAGGTGGTGCTTAGGGGAATGGGGAAAGTGCAAAAATAAAAAAGTGGATATTCAGGTTTGGGAAGTGCAGGTTTCAGAAAGGAACCTAATTATTGGCATTCTGTTACATTATTGGACATGTAACAGCCCCAATTTAACATTATCTGGACGCACCTGCTATATATGCAAGGCCTAAAGGGAGGTCTGTTAGGATGAAAGAGCACACCCTGGAGATAGATACCTGAGTTCCAGGGTCACCTTGGCCACTACCTATAGACTAAGGGGATGCCTAAGAGACCTCTCCTCTCTAGAATGCTGAGCTGCACATACCTTAGCAAGAAGGAGGGTAGACATGGTGGCTCCACCACCTACTCACCAAGTGACCTCAGACAAGTTATTTCTTTATCACTGTACCTATTTGTGAAAACCCTATTGTGCCAGGTTGTTGTAAGGGCTAAGACACCTGGCACAAAGAAAGCAATCAGTAAATATTAAGATCATTCTATGATTTTATAGTTTACTATCTAATGGCTCAAAAATTAGGCTGCCATAGCAGGAGAAAGAATTTGGAAAGGAATGTATCCTTAAGAAAAAAAGAGGCCCTTATAGATTAAGAATTCATGTTACATATTACATTTTTCCATATTCTTTTGAGAGTTAGTAACATTTTGGGAAGCATCTTGCACCATCCATCTGCCCAACACTTGTGCTCTAGAATATCTTTCCTCTAACAGCTTGGCCAACTCTGTTTTGAATATGTTCAGTGCTGCTATCCCTGGTCTATTCTGAGCATGTTATTAACCTGAGCTTGAATGTATCAGTATAAATTCTGTTGTGAGCCAACTTTTTCTTAATTTCTGACCATCAGTATAGAAATAAGCTTGCATGATTTCTTCGCAGTCTCTTTGCAGACCCCAAGCGTGTTAATAACAAGTCACATACTCTGTTTTCTTATTATTTTTAAATAACTGGGTTTTAAATTATAAGCTTAATATATGCACATTATTTAAAAATATGAACAATATAGAAGGTTTTTAGGTTAAAAAATAAACACACTTTTCTTTGTCTCCCACCTCTGGCTCCCTAGCTATACTCACCATATATTAGGGGCATTTTATAATCCTTCCAGAAATTTTCACCCTCTCTCCCTTCCTCTCTTTCTATATATACATATATTCTCCAGAGCTGTCTTTATTTCACACAAATATTATGCTATCTTTATTTTCTACTTCCCTTCCTATATATATTCTATATAATTGTATTTATTTAATACAAATGGGACTGTATGGTTCAGATCCTGTGTCTTGGACATTTTCCCATACCAGTACCTATAGGTCTGCCTCATTCCTTTGAGTGGCTTTCTGGAATTCTATTAATGGAATGTGCCCTTTAACCAACCCCTGTTGTAGATGTTTCCAATCTTTTGCTTTTACAAACATGTCTGCAACAAACATTTCTGTAAGTATGTTTTTGCATGCTTGAGGGACTTTATCCTTTAAGTTCTCAGAAGTGTTAAAACCCAGAACAGTATCCTCCCATATGTTCACCAAACCATCAGCATGTCACTGCTAATGTCAGTCCTCCAAAAAGAGCTCCTTCCAAGGCTAGTGGCTGCCTTATTGTACAACAAAGGAACAATCAATACCTTTATAGGCATCATTAATCCTTATTGTGAAGATTGGTGATAATAATGTAACAAAGTACTTACCAGATATCTGCAATACCATAGTTGCCCAATAAATGTGGCTATTCATATTGCATTTATCCCTGTGAACAACCAGTCAAGAATTTATCTCCAGGGCCTGAGGCTAAATATAACTAGAGTCAGTGGGTTGATGTTATATTAGTAAATTTCAGGTGGCACTGTTTTTTAGGAAACTCAGCCCTTTATTAAAGAGGAATATCCAACTGGACAGGAAAGTCCTTTCTAGGTGGTGAAGGAAAAACTACAAAGCATTATACTTCAATGTTAGAAATTTTTATGGTTAAATCTCCCAGAAGCCTTAACATTTTTAACAACATGAAATCATTCCGTGGCTGGTAGGCATTAACCTGAGTATGTAGAGAAAAGCAATTGCCAATTGCCAATTGTTAAAATTGCCAATTTAAACAAACTAGTGTTGGTTTTAATCTAAGCAAGTATCATGAGAACATTATTTGAAAGAACTCTGAGCTGGAGATCAGACATTTGCATTCTCTTCATTCATTCATTCATTCGTTCATTCATTCATTCATTCAAATGTTTACTGAGTACCTGCTAGGTACCAGGCAGGATTCCAGGTTACAGAGGATGCAATGTGAACCAAGCAGATATGGGGCCTGCAATTAAATAGCCATGTGACCTTGGATAAGCCTCTTGCCCTTCGTGGACTTTACTCTCCTCATCTTTAAGCTGGCTGAACTACATTATCTCCAAAACTCCTCCCAGATGTATCGTTCTGTGCCTCTCCTTAATGTGTTCTTAACGATCTCAATCCAGTGCCACACTAATTGATGTATATGACACATAGGGGTACCACAAAATCCTTCACAGGTGTATTGCCAAGTTCTGACCAATGGGTACTATGTTAGTTTCCTTGGCTACCGTAACAAATTACCACAAATTTGGTGGCTCAAGACAATAGAAATTTATTGTCTCACAGTTCTGGAAGCTAGAAGTCTGAAATCAAGGTGTTGACAGGCTCTCTGAAGGCTTTAGAGAAGGATCTTTCTTTGCCTCTTCCTAGCTTCTGATGTTACCAGCAATCCTGAACATTTCTTAGTTTGTAGCTGCATCAATCAGTCTCTGCCTCCATTGTCACATGGCATGTTCCCTATGGGTCTGTTTTCTCTTCTTATAAGAAAGGACACCACTCATTGGAGTAGGGCCCACCCTCATCCAGTATGACCTCATCTTAATTAAATATACCTGCAGAGACCTATAAGGTCACATTTTGAGGTTTCAAGTAGACATGAAATTTGGTGAACACTATTCAACCTGGTACAGATTTCTTTTTGCCTCTACCAAGGATAAGGACTGTCACAGCAGTACCTAGCAGCAGATGCTGTGCTGGAAAGGGCATGCAGCCCAGTACAGAGAGGGGTGGGCATGTGAGGAAGAGGTAGGGAGTCTGGGCATGGAGGCCCACAGCAAAGGAAAGGGCATGTTTAATGGAATCCGGGAGACTGCAGCCTGCAGGTGTGGTGTGTTCATCAGTATTATCATTGGCAGAGTGAGTGCCCAGAACGTTCCAGGCAGTAAACAGTTCTGCACAATAGCAAAGAATAAGAGAACTAGAACTGTGGAAGCTTTTCTAGACACTCAGAGACTTTATAACACAGTGCTGCAGTCACGATTACTTTCGATCGTTAATGTCCCTGCTGCTGTTTTGAGTCAGTTCTTTCCTTCTAGCTGAGCACCCCAAATCCAAGCACTTAAAAGGTCATCCCGCATGCAGGAAGGCTGATGGCTGGGCTGTGCAGAGCGAAGGCAAAGAGCTCCAGCTCTGGAGGAGATTCCTCTGCTCTCCCATCTTATTGGCTATGTTTCTTTGGGAACGTTAGTACCTTTCTCAGAGCCCAGGCTCCTTCGTCTATAAATTGGAGATAATAATAGAACCTCCTCATAGGATTGTAGTGAGGAAGAAACGTGAGGAAAATAATTCACATGCAACATTAAACACAGTGCCAGGAGCATAAAAACGTGCTTAATAAACGTTTGTTTCTATTAAAGTATCTACTAATTTTTCCCTGCACAGGAGGATCTTTCTGAACAAAGATATAAACATGCTAATTCTCTAATATTTTTTTTAAAAAGGCTTTCTTGACCCTATTCTCCCCCAACACCTTCTGTTTGCAGCAAAATTTTGCAAAAGAATTGTTTGTTCTCTCTGTCCCCAAATCCTTTCCTCCCATTCCACAAAGAGACCTTTGTGCCTCTTCTAATCCTTCCACTCGCATTGTGGTCCCCTGTGACCTCTATGCTGCTAAATCCAGTGGTCGCTTCTGAGACCTCATCTTACTTGACTGGTCAGTAGCTAGTGATGATTGACGACTCCCTCATTCATGAAACACTTTTTCACTTGGGTTCCTGGGGCACCACTCACCTTCGGTTCTCTACCTACCTCCTTTGCCCCAGGCACTTCCTCCCTAACTGATCTCATCCAGCCTTAAGGCTTTAAACACCATCTATCACTGATGGCTCACACACTTAGATATCCAACCTAGACATCTCAAATAGACATCTCGAACCTAACATGTTGAGAATCAAACTCCTGTGTCCCCTCCCTGGAGAAATCTTGTCTTCCTGCAGTCTTCCCCACCTCAGTAGATGGAAACTGTATCCTTCCAGTTGCTCAGAGTCACCCTGACCTTTCACTTTCTCTTACACCTGCATCCAATCCATCAGCAAATGTTGACAGTTCAACCTTCAGAAGAGATCCAGAGTCTGACCACTTCCTTTCCTTCTCGGCTGCTGCCCTGGTCTGAGCAGCCACACTCCTCACGTCTGTCACAGCAGTGGCCTCCCAGCTCTGCTCCCTGCTTCTTCCCTACCCGGAAGGCTGGTGACCCCACACTTGGCTGCACATTAGCACCACCTGGGGAGTTCGAGAAATTCCAAATCCCAGGCCGCACCTCAGATCCATTCCACCAGAATCTCTCGGGGTAGGGCCCAGGCACAAGTGTGTTTTGTTTGGTTTGGTTTTGAAGTCAGATCATTTTACTCTTCTACCCAAAAACTCCCCAGCAGCTTCTCAACTCAAAATAAAAGCCAAAGTCCCCACAATGGCCAGTGAGGCCTCAAACAAGCGAGCGGTTCCCAGGCTCACCAGGAGGGCTTGTTGAAACACAAACTGCCGGGCTCCTTCCCCACTCTTTGCGCCTTCCTCATTGATCCAGCCATCTATCCATTCATAGGCACATAGAAGCATAAATTCATACATCCATCTGAAGGCTCCAAGAAATGGAACCCAGTTCTCTTTGAAATCCACCCACTTTTATGCTTTATAATATAGCAGATAAAAGCTTGGGCTTGGGCTTGGGGATTTATTTATTTATGTATTTATTTATTTCAAAAGACTTGTGTCCCACCTCCAGCGGTCTGAGTCCAGATTTACCTGAAGAAGGTGGTTAGCACATCTGTGTTCCCTACCTCACGTGTTAGTTGTGGCGATCAGATGATGACATTTTGCAAACCCTCCTGGTGAACCATCCAAATGTCAGGATAGTTTTTCTGATGATGGTGGGGTGGAAAGCTTCTCAGCTTTCTCAAGGGTCTCTGACTCAGTAAGTCTGAGGCAGGGCCTGAAAATGTGCATTTCTACAAGTTCCCAGGCGACTCGGATGCTGCAGGACTGGGGGCCACACTTTGAGGCCCTCTGCCTTACGTGATGTGGCCCCGCCGTCTCTCAGACAGCGCCCCTGCTACTCTCTCACAGGTGGTTCCAGCTACGCTGCTGTGTCTCGTTGTCCCTAGATAGGCCAGGCCCCGACTCACTTTGAAGCCTCCACCCTGGCCGTTTCTTCCCCCTGGATAGCCCTCCCTCACCGCTCTCAAGTCTCACTTGGCTGTCCCCTTATCAGCGTGTCCACCTTATTGAAAACTGCTTTCCTCCGCCCCTCCTTACTTCTCTGCTTAATTTTTTTCCTTAGTTCTTCCGACCATGCAGTATCTATTTACACATGTACGTATATGTACTGTGTATATTTCTTAGCTCCCCCACCCACCCGCACACTAAAGCGTAAACTTCATGAGAGCCAGGACTTTGTTTTGTGCACTGCGATGTCCTCAGCGTCTGGAACCATGCGTGGCACACAGTAGGCCTCAATAAATATAAATGGAAAGAATAAAGAAATCCGCAGAACCTACTGAGAGACCAGACTCGAGTGGCTGTAGCTCTGGTGAGAGCCACAGGAGGCCGCTGTTGCGTCGCGGATTGGCCAGGAGGGCACACCGCTGCTCCTCCTCCCACAGCCAGCGGGCCTAACAGAGTCCCGGGAGGGCAAGAGCAGGCCGGCACCTCCACGGCCAAGCAGGCCCAGCTGGGTCATGGAAGTGTGGTTATTATCGCCTCCCAAAGCCTAGTGGGCAGCTCCTGGAGACCAGCTGCAGCCCACATCCAGTAAGCTTTCGGGAGGGAATGCACTAGGGTGAGAGCGTTTCAACAAGTCCCCAGTGGGGTTTGACAGACACCAGCTCTAGGAGAAAGCAGGAGGGGAAGGAATGAACCTGGCTGGCTCCTGGTAGACACAGCCGAGGGTCTGAATTAGATAGAATGCCAAGTCATTCCGAGTTGGAGTCCAAAAACCAAATTCCTAAGAATTCCAGAGGGGACAGGCATGAAACCAAGCTTGAATGCATCCCTTCCCTGCATCAGGGGTGTTCTTTCCAGAACCCACTCTTTGAGCTTTCCTCATTGATCCAGCCATTTATCCATTCATAGGCACGTAGAAGCATAAATTCATACATCCATCTGAAGGCTCCAAGAAATGGAACCCAGTTCTCTTTGAAATCCACCCACTTTTATTCTTTATAATATAGCAGATAAAAGCTTGGGCTTGGGGATTTATTTATTTATGTATTTATTTATTTCAAAAGACTTGTGTCCCACCTCCAGCGGTCTGAGTCCAGATTTACCTGAAGAAGGTGGTTAGCACATCTGTGTTCCCAACCTCAAGTGTTAGTTGTGGCGATCAGATGATGACATTTTGCAAACCCTCCTGGTGAACCATCCAAATGTCAGGATAGTTTTTCTGATGATGGTGGGGTGGAAAGCTTCTCAGCTTTCGCAAGTGGCCCTGGACCAGCAGGGACTCATCAGAAGGCCCCACTCAGCGGTAAACTCAGGGGATTCACAGGTTTATTTGCATGTGGTTTGCATATAATTTAAGAATAATATCAATAATAGTAGTAGCTAAAAAGTATGAAGCCCTTGCCATGGGCCCAAAACCTAACACAGACAATTTCAGCTAATCCTCACAACAAATCTATGAGGTAAGCACTATTCTAATCCTCCATTATATAGATGAGGAGACTGAAACTCAGAGAGGTTAAGTAACTTGCCCCAAATGACAGGCTAATAAATGAGTCTTGGACTCATTTGGACTCAGCCCTGCTTTCCTATCCTCCGCACCAGAGCCTGCCCAGTGAGCTAGAGAGTGAAATCGGACTTCTCATAAAATGGTGGCAAGAGTAGTAGACCAGCCTTGGACCTTAGGGTCAGGCAGACATGGTATGCATCCCAGTTTTACTACTTCTGAGCTGCAAAGACAGGCAAGAGATTTGTCTTCTCTAAACTGTTGGTTTTTCCTCCGTAAAATGAAGATAATGTTTACCTTGAAAGGTTGTTAACTGAGATAACACGTAAAGCACTCATCCTAGTTCCTGTCGAAGTCCATGTCCATGAACTGTTAGTCTACCTCTGAGTCCCCATTAAAGATGAAAAAACCAAAGCACTGAGAGGCTAAATGTCTTAATCCCTGTTACTCAGTGTGTTCCCTTAGACTTTGTTGTCAGTCCCAGGGCCATCTCCAGATAAGATTTTATCCTTGTTGCAATTGGTAGTCTAGGACCTTGACTGTTTTGAGTTTTCTCTTAGCCAATTCTTGATCCTCCCCTACCCCCGCTGGGATCCTGAAAGATCAGACCTATAGGAAGCCTTTGCCCAACCCCCTCCCCTCTTACTGGCCCTTCCTTCCTGCCCCCTCCATAGATCTAAAAGGATAAATGGGACAAGGAGAGGCTAAAAGCTCCCCCTGGTCATCAAAAGAATTAAGGTAAAGAGATGGGGTAATGTGGACGGAGGGAGAGATCAGTGGCTTGGGTCTTGCCTGCTCTCTAGTTAAGAGCCTCTTAGCTCTAAGCTACTCACTTAGACGCAGCACGATTCACTTAGTGACACAGTCTAGAATCGCACTTGGTATTAGCGCTGAAAAAGATCTTAGAGATTATTTCATTTTCAGCCAAGCTTCACGCTTGGTAGATGAGGCGTCACAGGGTGATTAACTTGCCCAGAGACTCACATTAGCAGAAATGGCCTCAGCACCCCAGGGTCCTGGCCCCCCATCCTCTTTGCCTTGTGCCACTCTGACTCCCAGGATCTTGCCATTGGTCCTGGAGCTTGGCACAGTCGCAGCTGCAGTATTCTGCCCTCCTGGTACCATCTCCTCCCCAGAGCTCTTGGTCTGCTGGGCACCTCTTAGACCCTACTAAGCTTCTGGCTGCCCAGGACCCCACACTAAGGTAGGCAAAAACTCATGTCCTGCACCTTCCCCTCTGTCCATTTCTGTATCAAAATTTACCTTTCCAATAATTCTAGCCAATAGCAAGACTCAAAAGAAAATCTTCTGTGTAATAAGCTCTTCCATGTTTATGACTAAGGGACTCAAATGTTTATTTTTAAAATTGGTCTCCTAGAGGAATGAAACTTTTATGTAAAGGACTAAAGCCCTTGTGGTAGAAGAATCTAAAGTCATTTATCTCCATTTCTTTGAAGCACTCTTTCAATCCATTTCTCCTTTTCACCCAGTGCCTGTAGTCAGAGAGTGAAGGAAACACGCACGAGGAGGCTTCCAGCTGCTCTGTCACCACCTCTTGTAGCAACTCTCACTGCAATTGAATTCAGCCCTTCCTAAAAATGTCAAGCACCCAGCGCACCCAAATGCCTCATTTCCACAGGACTTTAACTCTTTCCTACAATGCTTTCTAAGTAAATGGAAATAATAAAAGTGGTGGTGGTCCCTTTCACTCTCTCAAAGAGTCCCAATTCGAATGATAAACTATTTGGTTACTCTATTTAGGAGCATGGGCTTTAGAGTGAGTTTAACCTGGATTCAAACCCCAGCCTGCTTCTTACTAGCTGAGTGGTTTGGAATGAGTTACTTAAGGTCTATGAGGCTCAGTTTCTGCAGACAGAGGAACGATTAGCATCTAGTTCATAGGGTTCTTTGGAAGGACTGGCTTTGCACAATGTCAAGCTCATGATAAGATTGCAATGTGGGTCACTTCTGATCCTAGAGTTACAAAACATCCACATACATCCTCATTTGTGGACTTTCCTATGTAGGAATGAAGACTCTTTTGAGGAATGTCCTGCATTGGAATAACCTGGACTTGTAACTAGACAGACTAACATTCAAATCCCAGCTGCACCACTTACTATTAAATAACTCTACGGCCCTGGGAATTTAAATGACCTTTCTAAGCCTCACCTTACTCATCTGTCCAATGGAGATCAAAAATATCTCAGAGTTGTGAAGATAAGGTAAAACAAAGGTATTATTCACATTGTAGAATGAGTGAAAAAAGAAAAGAGGTAAAGGTATTAGAAGCACTATGTACAAACTCAATACATGCTGGCTCTTATTATTACATTTGGGGCAAGTGAGGCACAGAGAGGTGAGAAGCCCTGCCAGGCACACAGCTGGGATTCACCAGGAAGGACAGAAGCAGACCTGGCCCTGTGCTCTTTCCACTGTATCTTATGGTTCCTAAGGACTACATTCTCCTTCCTCTGTGGGTCAAAATGGTGTCCTAAACCATCCACATTATTTCCAACTCCAGTTCTGTATCAAGCTCTCCCCCTTCTTTATCATGGAAATTAGAAACAAGAAAAGGAAGCATCATGATGGCATGCAGCTGGCCCTGGGGTTTTTGGATCAGAACCAAATTTCATGTTTGTGGAACTGATGTCAATTTTCTGGCTATATGACATTGGGCAAATTACTTCACCCCACTCAGCTGCAATTCCCTCATGTGTAAAAAGAAAATAATACCCCTCACAGGGTGAGCAGCGAACTCAAGTCACTCTGAGTCTCGGGCCCATGCTTTTAACCTCCATTCTGCCTCTGGTTCAGGAGCTGTTCAGTCCCATGGCCATTTGGGCAGCAGTTAAGATGATGGCAGGTAGTAAGACTAGAATTTCGGGTCTAGAACCTACATTTCAGGTGTGTAGTATTAAATTCAAACGTTTGGGATTTGGGCTAAAGTATAGGTATGATGCTACCTCATACAGATAGGTATTTTATTCAGAAATAGTCTACAAAGCATTTGGCTTGTTTTTGTTTCCATACCTATAACCCTCCAACACAAACCACCACCTGCCAGCCAAAGCCAGCCTGCCACCTATTTTTGTAAATAGAGTTTTGTTGGAGCAGAGCCATGCCCGTTCATTTCTGTATTGCATATGTCTGCTTCCTTGCTAACTATGGCAGATTGAGTAGTTGCAACAGAGACTATTATGGACTGCAAAGGCTAAAATATTTGTGGTCTGACCCTTTACAGATAAAGTTTGCAACCCTGCCACAAGACAAACCACCACTCTCAGGTTAAATAATGATAAGTACAATAACACCTGGTGCTACTGAGTGTTTAATCTGTACTATCTTCTTAATACTTGCAACAACTCCATGACACACACACACAATTATTCCCATTTCATGAGTGAGTAAACAGAGCAGAAAGAGGTAACAGGACTTGCTCAAGTCCAGTAGTTGATAAGTGGCACAGTTGAGATTCTAACTCAAATAGTGCCAAGTATTAGATTTCCTTAGAAACTTTCACACACATTTTCTTTTCTGATCAACTTGACCACTGATGATACGAGAGACAATTTTAGGTGGCTCATAAATACGTTATTAACAAACATCATTTCCTGTGGTGAGAAAGCTATTGCCTTTCAAGTTCTCTTTAACATGACAAATCTCCCTTTTAACAGAAGGAGGGAACAGTCTCTTCCCACTCAGCAGTACCTTGCTAAAATTTAACTTTTAAATTATTGAAAATTTTAAATTTAAATGTTAAATTATATTTAAAATTTAATATATTTAAAATGTATCACTTCATTTCAGAGCATTTATTTTTTATGGTTGCCTTCTATTTGTGGCAAACGATCCTTGCTTTCCCTTTACAGCAATTTCCTGTCAAAATAAATTTATTTAGGAATAAAAAGAAATGGAGTTGATTCAAGTATTAAAGAAACCATGTTAATAATGGTGCACACAGTGTGTAAATATGACACAAATCATGGCAGTGGCACAGAAATGAATGACAGAGGTGGGAAGCCCTGCCCAGAGCACTGGCCCAGGAGTCAGGTGCCCTGGCCTTTGTCCCCGTCGGTTTGATACATGGCTGTGGGTACATTGGTCCCCTCCCTGAGCTCAGGTTCCTTATCTATTGAGTGAGGCAGTTTGAATTAAAATATCTCTAACATTCTGTGGCATCCCAGTTTATTCTTCCTGGCCTGGAATTTACCGTACTTTAACTTGAACCCAGATTAAACTAGACTTAGAGATCCAGCCTTTCAAAGCCTGTTAAAACAAAGGACTCACCTGCACCCCCTGTGACTTTTCCTCTTAGAGTGAGTCTATTAATCCCCATCTAGATTCCTGCAGAAAAAGGCGAGGCGATAAATGCATGTAGTGCAGAATTCAATTTGTGCTTCCTGCCTAGAAATTAAACAGGTCCAGGTTGGTCCATGGCATTTACCAGGAAGAAGATAAGTTCCTTGACATTTTCTCATTCGTAGTTATTCCACCTGGGCCCAGCAGGCCTGGCCTGATGGGGTTTCTCTCCCTCTGGAGGGCTCTGTGTCTGCTCACCCCGAGACAGCTGTGGTCATAGCTCATGATGGCTGGAAGAAAAAGAGAAGGATGTTTATTAGAAAACCAAGATGCAGCACTGCAAATGGGTTCTAAGCCTATATGCGAAGTAACCTAGCCAGGAGCGGCGAGAATGGGAAGACCCATTCTTCTTACCTTTGAGGAGATGTGTAGGGTAAGGGGTACCGAGGGTGGGCCAGGTGCAATAACCTATGCTGTCAATCTGCTACATTTAGTTCTCTTAACCCCACATTAATCCTGAGAGGTAGGAGTTATCATCACCATTGTTTATTAATTTCATTACCTTTTATAGTCCAGATTAAGACACTGAGACTCAGAAAGCTTACACTCCTCTCTAACATCAATACAGTCGTAACAGGTGTAGGTGTTAGTGTTCCCTATTTTACATATAAGGAAACTGAGATTCGGAACAATCAGTTCAGGAAGATCACTAAGTGGTAGAGCTGGGATTTGAACGCAGATCTGACTCTGCAGGTTTTTTCTCTCATAGGTTCCCAGGAAAGCTTTGCCTTACTGCCTCCTAGATTTGGCAGGAGGAAGGAGGGGAAGATGAGAAGCAGGCAGGCTTGATTCTAGTGGAGATGACAGTAAGAGAAGACAAAGGGAAGGAGCCAGGGAGTTTCTCCCACATGTCAAATCTTCATAAGGGCACCGACCTCCCTCAACAGCATTGTCAGTTTTCATTGCTCAGTGTGTGTCAAGAATTCGTACATGGTCAATATCACGCATCCTTTTTTCTCCAGCCATCCACGCAGATTTGAAACCATCTGTCAGCCCTTCCTAATGACAACCAATGGAGATATCTGTGGCCAAAAGCCACCACTGCCAGCGAGAAACAGGTTAAGAGTCCATTCTCTGTCTTGATTAAAATTCTTTTCCACAGGCTCTTGGATTGTGCATGCAGACTGTAAAGCACAAGTCACCTGCAGGGCCAGAACCTCTGTCCTCACTGTCGTCCCACCCAATAGCCCTTAGATCACCTTTAGCGATTCTGTGATCCCTCAGCCAGCTTCTGTGTGCTCCGCTTCTAACGGCCCACACTGGGACTTTCTTCGGACCCCTGACCTCAGGCTGCTGGATCTGCTCTGGCCTCGCTTTTAGAGAGCTAATAATGTCTGGGTGCCAGTTCCAACCAGGGCAGGCATATGAAAGTCTAGTTCTCTTGCCTCAAGTCAGAGCCAGTTCTAAGGTGTAATTTACACTCCAGAGTTCCCACTGGATCAGGCTGGGATGGAGCCTGAAAGCACACTTCGCTTGGCCTCTTCTCCATCCTGCTCTATACCCCTGCTCCCTTGCCAGTTTCTCCTGGTGAAGAAGTGAGGGCAATCCCTTTATAAGTCACATGCAAATATAGCATCATCTCAGGGTCTCCTTCTGGGGAACCTGACCTAAGACATCGTTGCTCATCCATCAGCTCTCTTCTTTATCTCTATGCCCACAGACTGTCTTCCCCTGAATAGACACCCTTTCACCAGCATCTCCTGAACCAGTCTCCCTATGGGAGTTTGTCTTATGAATATATAAACGTGATAAATGACAGTGTCGCTGTTCAAAGTTACTTCTTCAAAGTTATCACCAGGTTTCTAGGCAACAATAAACTCAACCTGGTGATGTCCATGTTCATCTTTCATGTAAAGCCTTTCAGATAAGAGAATTTCACTACACATAATGCTGACCTTATCCCATTCCCTTAATAGAAAGAAAAAAGTAAGAAAATTAGAGCTGAGTTTCTTCTTATTAACTGGGTGAGCCTAGATAAGTGACCTAACCTTTATTTTACTTAAAAAAGGAAAGCGTTTTCTCCCTGCTTTAGGGTCATATGTGTCCTCTAGAAAACTTCGAAAAGTATAATAATCCAGACACCCTAACATCAACCAGTACGTTTTGGAAAATTTTTATCCAACCTCTTTTTCTATGCAGATATTCTTAGTTATGATAGATATGACTTGTGCTCACCATCTGGTTCTTGTCTCCTTCCAGGTACATGGACAATTGCACTTCCTCTTCCCCTGGACATTAGGTGTGGTCAGATAACTTGCTTTGGTCAATGAAATGTGAGTAGTATACTTAAGAGCTGCTATGCCATTCCTCCTGCCCTCTTTCCCTACTACTGTGGACCATGTAGCTTCAAGTTGAGATGCTGTCAGCCACTGCATCAGCCTGGGTACCTGGCTGACTAAAATAGCAGAGTCTTCTGCCAACCACAAATGGGCGTGTAGCATATGCAAGAAGCAAACTTGGTTTAAGCCATGGGGATTCAGTAGATGTATCTGTTTGTTAGGGAAGCTGTAAGAAAGTACCACAAGTGGGGCGCCTTCACACCAGAAATTTATTGTCTCACAGCTCTGGAGCTTAGATGTCTATGATCAAGGTTTCAGCAAGGTAGATTCCTTCTAAGGGTGATGACACAAAATCTGTTCCATTCCTCTTGTCTAGCTTCTAGTGGTTTGCTGGCAATTTGTGGCATTCTCTGGTCTATATAGAAGCATCACCCCAATCTTTGCCATCATCTCTTCAAATGATGTTTTCCCTGTGTGTGTGTGTGTCCAAATTTCTCCATTTTGTATGAACACCAGTCATATTTGATAGGGCCCACCCTAATGACCTTATTTTAACTAATTACATCTGGGACAACCCTACTCCCAAATAAGGTCACATTGTAAGGTCTGAGCATTAGAACTCCAACATATGAGTTTGGACGGACACAATGTAACCCACAATAGTGAGTGTTTATTACAACAGTATATTTTAGCTATACTGACCAATACAAAGATCATCCTTCTTATCTTGTTTTTTCACCTCCTGTTTTCACTGTATTAGGTTAAATAACCTGCCCATGATCACAAAACCAATAAGAGGGAAAACTGGAATTCTAATCCAGGTTTCTGATTCTATAGCCTATGTTTTCGGCCACTCTCCAGAGATAGATCCTTGACAGTCTAAGTGTTTTGTATTTCACCATGGTCCCTGCTACTCCCCATTATCCCAGACATTGAGGCTAAGGACTGTTTGTCTTTAGGCTTGCCCGGCTGACTTTCCTGTACACAGCCCAATTTATTCATTTTATTGCCTGTTTCCCTCCTGTGCACATTTCATTTGCACCCTTGCACAATGTTATAATTCCTCTCCTTTATCATAAAAAGGGAAAACCACGTCCTTTTAATTCACCTTCCAGGTCACTAAAACCCTTAAAGTCATTAAGACAATCTGGGCAGCTCCCACCCTGAATTACACCTGTCCCCGACTCTCTGCTCCCACTTTCCAAGCACAGACGCATGGACTAGGCCCTGCTGCCCATCTTGCACCTGCCTTCTGCCAAGCAAATTTCCCCTCAAAGGAATAAACCAGGAATAAAAATATTTGATTGATTAAAGCAAACGTGTTGTCAGGGAATGGCAGCTCCTCCTGTGCACACCCTTTATAAAAGAATCTCCCCATTACAAGGAACTCAATCAAATGGCAACTTTCTCTCCTTCCTGATGTTTGCATTTCCCAGTGCAGAGAAAAGAAGAAACCCTGCTTTGTGAAGCTTATGCCCAGGCAGTGAATCACAGAAGCTCTTCAATCACTTATTGCTTTCTCCCTCTTGCCATTCCTATTGAGCATGATGTCTTTTTTATCCCACACCGAGGGGCTTTGTGTGTGTGCTACTCCTCATTAATTTGATCACAGAGGGCAGATCTAAGATGCGATTCAAGTAAATGAAAGGTTCTCCAAAAGCTATCTAGGTAGAGGCATTCTTTTCTAAGCCCTCATCCGTGGCTTTGAATTCATTAGCTTGGAGCATGCAGCGCCTCCAAAGAGGCACGTACACTGAGTGTGCACACCCTGGAGAGCCCGGCTCTGCAGACTGGCACCGAGTCACCTTCTCCCAACCCGAGTCAACGAGACACACGGTGTTTACTCCAATTTTCTCATTAATTTTGCTGGCTGCCTGACAGCCTCTGCCTCCCCAGATTAGATTTCTGGAATTAGACAGATTTTAATGCTTCAGACCCAACCCCCTCCTTCTAGGCAGAAATCCTCATCCCCATTTTGCAGATTAAGGAAACTGAAGCCCTGCCAGGAAAGACCTCTCTAAACCAGTAAGTGCCCGGGAGACTAGCCTCATCCACAGGTCGAGTGCTTTGCCTAACCAGAAAAGACAACCTCACAAGACATCTCTCAGGCTGTCTGCCACTATGCAACATTGGTCCAGGATTTACACGGAGGACTTTAAAATGCAGTACTTACCTGGAAGGATTGCTACGATATGCCTTTAATGCTTTAGTGCAAATGAATTTGATCAAATTGACTTCAGCCACCTGACAGGGTCAGCAGGGACACAGATAAATTCTAGTGAGGGAAAGGGTTTCAAAAAGACAAGAAGGGCAGGAGTAATAAGGGCCCCGGGACTCTGGGAACAGCAAATGGACATTGGGCACCAGGTGGAAGGATGAAATGGAGAAAGGCCAAGAGAATATGGGGAGATGGAGCAGACACTATTAACCACCCAGCAACCTAGGGGGACTTGAAATGATGTCAGACACATTTCTGAATATCCAAGCTGAGTGACTATGAACCACCCTCTTACAAATCTCTGACCCCACTGCAACTATCAAAAGGAGATGATAATAGCTTACTTACCTAAAGGCAGAGGCATGAATCAAAGATCCCTGGAGAACCCTTCCTCCAGGAAGGTTCTATAAATCAAAGTGAACTCCAGTCAATGAAGAAATCCTCTGGTTTAACCCTTCCAAGTCTTAGCACCATCTTTAGAGCCAGACAGAGTTTATTTTAATTCTGAGCTTGGCCACTGCAGAACTCACTGGACAACCTTGGATGAGTCCCTAAATCTCATTAGGCCTCAAGTTTCTCATCTACCAATAAATCATAAAACCTACCTCACTGGGTTGTTGGAAGGTTTCAGTAGAACAACATATGTGAATCCCTTAATACAGTGTTGACACCAAATAAATGTTCATTAATAACAATTTAGCTATCATGTTTCATCATATCATCATCACCACCAGGGCCATCATCGCATACCTAATAGTGATCCTATGT
Organism: Microcebus murinus; assembly: GCF_040939455.1. Lineage (NCBI taxonomy): Eukaryota > Metazoa > Chordata > Mammalia > Primates > Cheirogaleidae > Microcebus > Microcebus murinus. Next base: position 19,446,293 of record NC_134124.1, read on the forward strand.
CTCATGGTAGGTGATAGTTCGGCAACATCATGATGAATGGAATTGATTCTAGAGTCAGACCATCCTGGCTTCAAATATGGACTCTAACCTGAGGGCCAGGTATCTGATCCTGGGCAAGTTATTTATTCTGAGCTACAGTTCCCTCATCTGTAAATGGGAATGATAAAAATGCCTAACTCAAAGGCCAGGATATTAAGTGAGACAGTGGGTTTAACTTGCTGAAGGTAGTGGTGAGCGTACCATAAGAGCCTAGTCAGTGGGAGGTGGGGACCCCAAAACCCCCTTTCTCTTCCTCTGCCTCTGCCTGCATCTCTCTCTCATTGCGGACGGCAGTGGTTGTGTAGAGAGTGTGAGATCCAGTTCTATGGATGATCAAAGTAGATGCAAAAACCTTGCTTTTCAACCAGAGAGACAAAGAAGACCCAGCGAACCAGTTCAAGAGGCCAGATGTGGTTTTATCCGGCTCTAGTAGTAGTATTCTAGCTGCTGGGCTGCAGTACAGAAAATTAGTTCTCCTGAAGTCGTCCCCTTCAGAGTGGAGCTGGGAAAGATAAAGAGTGGCTAAAGAGCTCGGGACAATGGCTAATCCTCTAAGTCGCACTTCAGAGGGAAGCGGTAGCTGGAATCCACTCCAGCTCTCAGGAACGGTGGAGTTCTGATCTATGTTTTCCCGGAATCCTACTCAAAGCCACTGAGCTGCTTCCTTCTTATTTTTTGTCTCCCCCTGGAGCATTGATCTTTCCCACTCTTTTGTTTGCTGTTCCTCTTTCTCTTTCCCTTTGTCTATCTCTCTGTTCTTTTCTGGCTCTCAGAACTCCTTCCCCCCCCCCCCAAAACTCTTCCATCTCTCTCTCATAACTGCTGTACTGTGGGGTGCTCATATAATTCAGTGTTCATTCCTTCATTTATGAGACTTTTACTGAATACTTTCTAGGTGCTGAGGTTATAGAAAAGACTACGACAGGCTCCTCGTTGTCAAGGAGATGGACTAACAAAAAAAAACGGAAGATACCTCCAAACAATCACAATAGGCTCCAGCAAACCCTTTTCCAGAAGCACACAAGGGGTGGGTGTATACAGGAAGTGCCAAATTCTGGCTGGGTGGGGCAGAGAAAGCAATTCCAGAGGAGCAGATGTTGGGCCTGAGGCAGGAGGAATAAGTCTAGGTTTTTAAAATAATGTAATCAATCGACTGCGTAGTGCTTCGTCTTCATTCAAGCAGCTATGACTTGAACAATCGTGTGTCAAACAGAATCAACATCCCTAAACTAACTGAGTTGTTCACGACAAATATAACCCTCATTTTTCCACCTCTGTTTGTCAGTGACCAGTAGGAAAATGAGCTTCCCCTCCTTTGGGGCTCCTTAATCCAAATGTGTAATTAAGGTGAGGGTGGAGTGGGGGAAACTGAACGAGGGAAATGATTAGCTAAGGCATAAATAAAGCTCCTCACCCACAGCATCTGTAGAATGAGGGCCCTGTGGCTTTGCAATCTCTAAGGTTTATTCTTAGGGTTCAAGCTAAGGTTTTCAAAATACCCCAGTGCCTTCTGTCCCTCACTCCTCTCCCAAGCCCAGAGCTGGCGAGTAAGAAAGGCATGGACTTGAAGCCAGACCTTTCCCTCGCCAACAACTGATCAGTCCTCACGCTGGACAGATGAAAGGTTGGACCGATTTCTGAGTGACAGCTCACAGAGCCAGCATGTTACATTTAAGCCATTTACATTTTGAAGCTCTGTAGGTCTGTCAAAACAATGCCACCCCCTGCTGCGTCTCCAGCACAACACTATCTGGCTTCAGCAGGACAAATCTGTGTGTGTGTGTGTGTGTGTGTGTGTGTGTGTGTGTTTGTGTGTGTGTGGTTTGTTTCTCCCCTCACCCCACCCCCCTTGCTTCATTGCCCAGGGCGGTCTCAAACTCCTGACCCCAAGAGATCCTCCCCACCTCCAAAGTGCTAGGATTACAGGCACGAACACCACCACCTAGCAGTTTCTGGTTTGTTTAAAACTTAGCCAATAGGATCAGGAAACTCACTCACTCTGTCCTGGCCTCAGCCTATCAGAGAAGGGAAATCCCCCCCCTCCAACCCAATCAGTTTTCAGTAGGGTCAGCATTGATCTTCTTAGGCTTTGTTCTCCCATTGCTGGGCTGAGACAAATTGAGGTTCTTAATCTGTCAATCCTGAGATAATGAGAAGTCAATATTCAGGAGCTGGTTACAGCTTTTTAAAAGGGAGAGGGTTTCTCAGGGAAAGGACGGGATGGCCAAGCAAAGGGTAGATGGGTCAGGATGGGTCACAGTGCCTCACGCTGGCCTGGGGTGCTGGGAATCCTCATGTACATCCTGATATTCGCCTCTGTCTCCCTTCCCATATCTCTTAATCTCTGCTGCCACTGCTCCAAGCAGGACAAATCTTGACTCAACACCCAACTTCCATGTGACCACGTGAATATATGAGGATTAAAGGGGAGAGGGGGAAAGAGAGAGAGAGAGGGATTTTTTGAATCCTTAACAATACAGGGAACTTCTGGTCCAGTTTTCCCTCTGATCAATGCCATGCACTAGTAAATCTGGATCTGAGAAGGCCCAGTTTATCTTGGAGAATTAAGGATTTAGTGAAGCAAAGAAAACTCACTCCCGGGGTTTAGAGGAAGTTAAAGAATATCCAGTTACATTTATCAGGATAAGGATCTGAAATGCCTTATTCACTGGTATATTCCATGGATTTGCCCAGTGCCTGATGTGTAGAAGATGATCAACAATATTTGTTGAAGGAATCGATATTTTTAACAGTCTCTACCACCCAAACCCATACCATGCAAGGTTTCTCCCCGTAAGTCCATTCCGGGTAGTGTTATCATCCAAACCACCTCCTCACACCTCTTAGGAAGCTAGTTTGGATGATTCATCCTCATTTCATCTTTGAGCAGATTCCCATCTTGCAGCTGAACTGTCCATTCATTCATTTATTCATTCATTCATTCATCAATCTTATATTGCATGGAGCATCTACTTGGACCAAACTCCCATTAGTGAGATGAATGCAAAGGTAAGAGACATATAGGAAATACCCTTGACAAGTAGTAGAAGAGATGGGGACATGGACATCTAAAATCTGGGGTGTGAGGCTGGGAAGAGATGAGAAGACCAAAACAAGAAAAGAGAGGGAAAATTCTCAAGGGAGCCCCACCAAGGAGCTCAGAGAAATAAGAGATGTTTAGTTTATGGGTTTTGGGGCTTGGGAGTATGTACCACTGAAAGAACTATAAAAAGAGTGGCACTGGAGTTAGGTACGTGTGGTATGGTGAGACTTGTCTATTCTAGGTTGCCTACAAATAAGCTAGCTAGGACCAGGACCTCCCCCTTCTCCCAACCAGCAGGGCTGCACCCAAACTCAACTTTAGACTGATGGCTTCCATCATCTGGTAGGGAGGACTATAACTTTCCATGTACCCCAAGATCAACTACAGGGTGGCTAGTGTCCCCAGACTCTTCTTTTACATGGTTGGTCCCTCAAATCTGAACTAATGGAACCAAGTAGTTTATTGTCCCACCCTCTGACAAGGCTGTTTTCTCACTTTTGCCCTACAAATGGGGAAAGAAACGTGGCCAGTAGTGGTCAGATCCTTACTGCAGGCCCCGCAATGGCTTCTCTCTGTGAAGCACAGAAGCATCAGCTTTGTAAGCTTTCCCTTTCCTCAATAAAGCCTATTCTTACCCCATGTTAAGCAACTCAACCCAAACCCTGATGCATGATCATATGGTATGGGCTTGGGGACCACGCAGAGGTAGGCAGCAAGGGCATCCCACTGTGAGCAGGGTACAAACTGGGGGGATGGGGAATACAGCAAAGAAGAGAGGACAGTATGTGCTAGAAGTCACGAAACATGAGCCAGCAGGGGTGGCTGGAACCACTTTGTGCCAGGCCTTTTTGGCAGACATCTGCTGTTTCTGTCTGCCTGCCTTCTTCCTCTTCTTTTAGCAGCAGTACATCAATATTTCTTTGGGGAAATCTTCTTTCCCAGAGCATGCAGTTGGGTGGGCCTGTCAGTGCTGGCCACTGGCTGGCCAAAGAGAGAGCTGATTCACATCTTCAGAATCAGGAAATCCATCAGGGATTTAAAATCCTGAGCAGAATGATGAGATACAGAAAACCACGGCATTGGACTTACAGATAGAGTCCCCAGGAAGTGAATTTGTTTTTGCCCTGATCCCAGAGCTGCCTCTGCCAGCCCAATTCAAGGCACCAGCCTTTCCTTTGATTCTGTCAGCCCCACAGGCCCCCTTGAGTCTGGTCGCTTGCAAGCAAGGAAGCCTAAAGGACAGTCTTGAACGCTGAAGCTCATTGAGTGAATGCCATCCCAGGGCAACAGTGACATGGGAATCCATGCCTTATGTTTGCATGGTGCTGGACAGCTTCCTCACACTATTCCCTAGCACTATTAGAGATATTGAAAGTTGAGCTTTAGAGAGTTGGTGACCACCTGGCCTAGTGCTGTGACTTCAGACTCCTTTCAGGGATGTTCAGTTAGAGAGTTCTGTTGGTATAAAGGATGGCTCTTTTATCTTTCCAATTCCAAGCTGCCTCTGAAGCTTAATAAAGAAATCAAAGTTCTACGTGCACATGAGTGTGTTTCTATGCCCAAGTGTCCTTGGGTGGTATTCTAAGAAGCCATGCAATTTATTTGTCATTGTCATTTGCAGGTGTTGTTCTCGGTTAATAAAATTCAAACCCAGCACATCCTTCAGAGTCTGCTGGCAACTCCTCCTCCCTGGAGCTCTGCGTGGGATCAAGCTTGCTGTTACTCTACTCTGTGCTCTTCTGTGTAAGGTTCTGGAGGTCGGAGGTACCTAGCTGGGCCCTTGCAGGAGGCCCCCCCTGAGCAAAAGTCTTTAATCCTCAGGCTCACCTGCCTACAGCCAGGATATGACCTGTACATGCCCAATCCCAGATTTCACTCTGCTGGGTAGAAAAGAGGAAGAAACCACATGGATTTTCAGAAGCACAGGAGATGTCAACTCCAAAACTCTTAAGGAAAAGGGCAAATCGAACAGGTGCTAGGTTTCTAATCACTTGATTGCTGGGGTTCTAACTCCTCCATGTTGTGCATAATCAGCAATAGGATATCTTGTTCCTGACCACAATGTTTTTTGCCATTGAGCATAGTTGTCTTGGAGTCCATTGTCATCTTACCAAAGATGCATTCTGTACAGCGCATACTGGAGAAGGAAATTAAATCCAGGCTAAGGAAGACAATTCAAATCTTCTGCTATTAAATATATGGTTTGATTAATAAGGACTTTTTTTTTTATCATTTTAGAATCTCAGAGCCAGAAGCAACTTTAAAGGTCATCTATTTTCAAACCTTTATCTAATCCCCTCAAATTAAAAAATATACATACATGGATGTGTGCATATTGAATGCTCACAGGCACCCTGCTAAGTATTTTATATGGGTTCTCTCACTGATATACTCTGAATTCTCACAACCACCTTCTGCAATAGTCACCATTATTCTCCCCATTGTGTAGACCAGGAAACTGGGGCTCAGAGGTTCCTGTCATTCACTCTAGGTCAAGAAGCAAAGATGTAGCAGAGCCTCTTCAGAGATGGTGACCCTGCAGTTCTTTTTTTTTTTTTTTTTATTTTGGCATATTATGGGGGTACAGATTTTAAGGTTTCAATAAATGCCCATTCCCCCCCTCCCCCGACCCTGCAGTTCTTACCCAAACTTGACCTAAATGTGTCCTTTAAAATTTTCTAATATATTGTCAATAATTTAAAATTGGGAGTTTGACATTAGAAATATCCAGATTTTCAGTTTTCCGTAAAAAATCAGAAAACCTGGCCACACTGGGCTGGCATTCCTACATGGGAAGTATGGGCTGGAGCCAAGTAGCAGCCGGCTCCCTGGACATAAATCAGAGCAGGTGGGTCACCTGCTTGGGCTTTCTAATGACTGCTAATCTCACCGGGGGTACAATCCAAAGCCCTCCTGTGGCGCACCAGGCCTTCGTGTCTGGCCCCTGCCCGCTGCCCCAGCCCCATCGCATCTGACTCCTGTGCTCTGCCATGCTGGGTTCTCTCCAGTCCTTGGACCTTAACAGCTCTGTCCTTCTTCTGGACCTTTGTCCTTTCTGTTTCCACTACTGGGAAAGCTGTTTGTTTCCTCTAGTCTTCACATGTCTGACCTGTGCTGAGCCTTTAGCTTAAATATTACGTCCTCGGAGAGGCCTTCTTGATGGCTGTGGTACATAGAATAATGCCTGCTGTCCCCATTAAAGATGTTTGCATCCTAAACCCCAGAGCCTGTGGACAGTTGACCTTCCATGGCAAAAGGAACGTGGCAGATGTGATTAAGAATCTTGAGATGGGGAGATTATCCTGAATTATCCTGGCAAGCCCAACGTAATCACAAAATTTCTTATAAGAGAGAGGTGGGAGAGTAAGAGTCAAGGAAGGAGATTTGACGACAGATACATGGTTGGCATGGAGTGAGGAAGGGGGCGTGATCCGAGGAACTCCGGTGGCTGTTATAAGCTGGGAAAGGAGACATTCTCTCCAGGCCTCCAGAAGGAGGAATGCGGCCCTGAGACACACCTTGGCTTTAGCCCAGTGAGAGTGCTTGTTGAAATTCTGACCTCCTTGGCTGGGCATGGTGGCTCACACTTGTAATCCTAGCACTCTGGGAGGCTGAGGTGGGAGGATTGCTCAAGGTCAGGAGTCCAAGAGCAGCCTGAGCAAGAGTGACACCTTGTCTCTACTAAAAATAGAAAGAAATAAGCTGGACAACTATAAATATATAGAAAAAATTAGCTGTGCATGGTGGTGCATGCCTGTAGTCCCAGCTACTCAGGAAGCTGAGGCAGGAGGATTACTTGAGCCCAGGAGTTTAAGGTTGCTGTGAGCTAGGCTGATGCCACGGCACTCTAGCCCGGGCAACAGAGCAAGACTCTGTCTCAAAAAAAAAAAAAAAAAAAAAAAATTCTGACCTCCAGAACTGTAAGATAATAAATTCATTTTGCTTTAAGTTACTAAGTTTGTGGTAATTTGGTACAGCAGCAATAGGTAACTAATATAACTACTTGTTCTAAAATATTCCTTTTCCCATCATTAGACTCAAACTTAACCCTTTTTGGGTAACCTTCCATACATTTACCACATCTGAAGTTATTATATGGAATTGTTTGCTTGCTGAGTTTTTTGGCTGCTAGACTGGAAATCCCAAGAGGACAGTACTGTGTCTTGCTAGTTCATGGCTGTTTTCCCGGTGTCTCGCAACTATGGGGAGCTTGGAAGATATTTATTATATGACTAAATTGGTTATTGAATAGTTGGCCTCATCGCACGTATGCCAGCTGCCCTCATCTGAGCATATTGCAGGTTGAAAATGTCCCTACTTAATGGTGGAATTTAGAATTGAGCTCAGCCAGGTGCAGGTATTTCTCTGAAGCATAAGAAATAATCAGAGCTTTTAAGGAAATTAGGCAACAAGCCCAATAACAAAGCAGGCAATGCACTCAAAATAAATTCACTTCCTGTTTCCCACATCCTTGCTCCTCTCAGCATCACCTGGGAGGTTGTTAGAAATGCAGAATACCAGGTATCACCCTAGAGCTACTGCATTAGAATCTGCATTTAAACAAGAGGTCCATTTTAACAAGAGGTCCATTTGCACATTAAAATTTCAGAATTACTGCACCATATATTTTCTTGGGTGGAGGCGCTCTTCAGAAGATCGAGCTACAAGTACGTTTGTCACAGGCAGTTGCAGTGAGCACTATCAATCCGATCACAGCCTGGGTGAGCCTTGGCTCAACAGCTCCAATCTGCCATTTCCCATAACCTGCTGCCTATGCTGAATTCCCTGTGGAGCCAGGCAAACAGAAGATGAATTTTTAGGCACTCAGGCTTGGTCAGTGGAAAAAGCCCCTTCCCACAAATAGTAGTGGTAGTGGGGTCTGGCTTCATTGAAACTTGCCCTGCATTATTCTTCTGGGAAGTGGAAGAAGCTAGAAATTACTGAAGGCCTCTAGGCAGCTGGGTCAGGAGTGAACTTACTGAGCTACTGCTGCCCCCAAACACTCCTCCCAACACCCCTGTATGTCCCACAATAGACATTTGCTAAAGGAATGTGTTTTTAAGTACAGATGGGCCTCCCATGTGCTTGGATGACAGATCTGCAATTGTTCTGTATCTGTGGTTTCAGAAAGCTCTTATTAGTTCCTTCAGGTGGACAACACCTAGTATAGCATCTGGAACATAATAGATATAGAATAAATATTTGTTGAATGAATAGAGAATCCCCAGCTGATCTGGTAAGAAAATTTCGCCATACTGTTCTTATAATACCTACCGTTCTCCACCTGTGTAGGCAAGTCTTCTTTTAGTAGCATCAGAAAGCCCAACCAAAACAGGCTTGAACAAAAAGGAATTCGTTGGCTCACATGAGTACAGTTTGATTTGGGGTGCAAATCATATCCTGCAGGACCTAATTTCTCTCTTTCATCTCTCCCATATGACTCCATTCTCAGATAGATTCCCCCTTAGGCCACAATAGAGAGGCCACTGCTCCAGCACTCACACCCTCTCATCTTCAAATTTATGAACTCTCAACATGAGTCTCATTGGTTCCAATTAGGTAACATGCTCATCCCTAAGCCAATCCTCTCCAAAATCAATTAAATAATGGGTGCATGTCTGGTCTTATGTTCCCCACCTGTTGCAGGACAGGGGGTGATAGCTGTTTATGCTTAAACCTCATGGACCAAATTTGGAGGTGTAGATCCTTAAGTAACTGTTACCAGAGGTTGGGTGACTAGATGCTGGATAACCAAGGACAAAACTGTCCCTATCAACCTTGCACAGTATTTGTATAGAGGAAGAATAGACCATTTGCAATTGGAGAGAGGGCACCAAGGTAAAGCTTGATGAAAGAAGTGGCATTTGAACTGAAACATGAAACACAGGCTATGATTTAGATATGCAAAGATGGAGAAAAAGGCATTCCTGGAAATTGCAACAGTTTAAGCAAAATCTTGGAGAAATGAAGGTTGTACCCATAGAACAGTGACGTCGACAGGATTTTGGAAAGAAAGTGAGGGCCAGATTATTAGGTATCTGTAACTTCAGCCTAAGTAATCTGCCTTCAAGGAGGCTGTAGACTATATAAATTAAAAATACATGCCACGGCCAGGCGTGGTGGCTCACGCCTGTAATCCTAGCACTCTGGGAGGGTGAGACAGATGGATCGTTTGAGCTTGGGATTTTGAGATCACCCAGAGCAAGAGTGAGACTCCATCTCTACTAAAAATAGAAAGAAAATTAACTGGACAACTAAATATATATATAGAAAAAATTAACCCCCATAATATGCCGAAATAAAAAAAAAAATTAGCTGTGCATGGTGGCGCATGCCTGTAGTCCCAGCTACCCAGGAGTCTGAGGCAGAAGGATTGCTTGAGCCCAGGAGTCTGAGGTTGCTGTGAGCTAGGCTGACATCACAGCACTCTAGACCAGGCAACAGAGTGAGACTCCGTCTCAAAAAAAAAAAAAAAGATGCCAGGATAAACCAACTGCAGTACGTTCATACAATAGAATATCATTCAACAAAAAAAATAATGATCTATCAAGCCACAAAAAAACAAAGAGGAATCTTAAATGCATACCACTAAGTGAGAAAAGCCAATATGTAAAGGCTACATACTGTATACTTTGAACTACATGATATCTGTGAGAAGGCAAAATTATGGAGTCAGTAAAATGATCAGTGGTTGCCAAGAGTTCAGGAGGAGGAAGGAAGGGATGAATAAGTGGGGCACAGGGCATGTTTAGGAAAGTGAAACTATTCTGTATGATACTACAATGGTGGACACATGTCACATGTTTGTCCAAACCCCATAGAACATACAACACCAAGATTGAACCGTAATGCAAACCAGGCACTTCAGGTGATTATGATGTGTCAATGCGGGTTCATCAATTATAACAAATATACCATAATAATGCAAGATGTTAATAATAGGGGAACCTGGGGCAGAGGTAAGGGTATATATGGGAACTCTCTATAATTGCTGCTCAATTTTTCTATAAACCTCAAACTTCTCTAAAAAGTTAAGTCTACGAATAGTATAATAAAACAGTGAGAAAAAAATGCAGATCACTTTGTTTTAAATCTGGGTTAGACACTTACAAATTGGGAGCTCTTAGGTGGTCATTTAATCTCTCAGCCTCAGTTTACTCACCTGTAATATGAGGCTATTAATATCCACCTTATAGGGCTGTTGTGAAAAACAAGTGAATGCATGAAGTGCCTGGTGTAGTTTTTGGCAAGCTTGGGGGTGGAGAGGAGTGTGGAGGTGTTGTTTGTTTTCTGTAAACACTTAAGCTATTGAAATTTTATATGTTGGGAAGCTGTTGCTCAGAACTGACCTGCAGAATGGACTGTCATACAGAGAAGTTAGAGGCAGAAGATAAGTTAGGACATTATTCCAAGAGGAATGCGGACATGGCAGTAGAGACGGAGGGGAAGTAATGATGGAGGAAGTGTTGATCGATGAGGGGCCTTGGGAGGAGAACAGGGTTGAGTGAAGACGGGAAATGTTGTGGGGTAGGGAAAGCAAGCACTAGAATCTTAAACTGATGAAAGAACTGGCTGGATTACTGAGGTTGTTAACCCCTTCCTCTCTGGCCAAAGATAGTCCTCCTTGCCTGACTGCCACCCAAGAATACTAACATCATTTCCCTGCTCCAAAGCAGAAAGTGGGTTTTTACACAGAAATTCACCTGCCAACTGCACTGCTGCCTTGACATTTTAAGTGGTACCTGCCCTTCTGCATCAGACATTTCCCGCAAATAAGAAAGTGACAAGCTTCCCTAATGGGTGTTCGAGTGTTCAACCAAGTGAGAACCCTGCTAGAGGCGGGGAAATCTGGTGCCTGCCGAAGACAAAGGGAACATCAGCAACAAATATATTGCAAGCAATTATCTTGGGGCCCTCCCACCCAGCGTCCCGTGCTTAGCCAAGCAAGGTCTTCAGGAGGAAGGCTGAGCGGATGGGTACCTCCTCCCGCCCACTGCTGAGTCACCATAGCAGATAGAGCTGCCTCAAAATTGGCAGGATCAGGTTCCAGGGAGCAGAAATCTTGGCCTTTCGATTCAAAAACAGGTGAAAAACATATTGGCATCAGATCGCATAGGAGAAAGAGCAATAAAGGTCCTGTGGACCCATCTCGCCATCCTGTGATTTAATCCCCTCTGTGACTTGGCCGTCATGTGGTTCCCCAGCTACGATTCAAGCTTACATCCAGGGACAGGGAGCTCACCACTAAACCAAGGCTACCTGGGTAGTTTGAGCCCTTAGAGCTAACTCACTAATTTTACAGCTGGGGAATTCAAAACCCAGATGAGAAAAGTGGCTTGCTGGGTCTGACCTTTCCATGTATTCTATTGTAGAACCCATTCCTGAGCATGTTTAATAGACATAACAACATGGTGATTAAAAGAGTGGGTTCTGGTGGTGTCAGACAGACCTAAGGCCAAAACCAAGCACCTTCCCTGGGACAAATCATTTTTCTTTCTCAAGTTCCACTTTTCCAGGCTATAATATAGGGACAATAATAGTACCTAATTTATGGGTTGGATCACATGAGAAAATGGATACTGACTACTTGGCACAGTACCTAGTACCTGATAAGTGTGCAATAGTGGCAACTACTAAATATAATTGGTACTAATTCTGCTTATATTTACCTACCATCCTAGTTGAGCATTAGGGAATCATATTTATCATCCTGACTATGGACTGCTCATTATTTGTTTCTGTGTGGATCCCAGGGTCTCAGAGAGGGACTGAATGAATATGGCCTTCCAAGAAGACACACTGACAGGAAACGACTCAGAGTAGCCAGGGGTCCCCCCTTCCTACCGACCCTTGCAGCCTGGAACCCCAGCTGTACCTCTCCCATCTCCCCAGCTAGGCACAGTACAGCCTTTGAGCTGAGCCAAGACGTCTCGCCGCGATTTCCATAAGAATGCCACTTGTCAGCACCTTGGACAGCACACAAATGATTTTTGTGTCTCCAGGTAAGAGAGGTGTCAATTCTCTGACATGATGCCAGGTTGGTGGCAGCTAAGATACTTAGCAAGAAGTGGTGCAGAAATCTTTCCCTATGACCGAATTCCTGGAGAAACTGTACAAAGGAATAAAGCAAACAGAGAATAAAACCTCCCATATGCATGGCTTTCATTCTCCACTTCCCACAGAAAATCTACTGCTTATTAAAGATTTGGGATGGAAAAAACAAATAAGGATGGTGCTTGTTCCAAAGAGAGTGATTAGAACCAAGCAGGCGCATTTCCTGAGACTTGGCTGATTTGCCAGCTCCCTCTCTGCGGCATTGTTACAATTACAACTATTGTTGGAGATGTAATTCATTATGGACCCATTATTCCCAAGAGCAAGAATCAAAGGTTTATCATATGGATGTGGTGCACAGAACACAGCAGGCTGCCTGCTGGGCACATCTGGGTGACAATTGGAAACCAGAGCTCAGGGACAAATACACATTCCACTGAGCTCCCCCAACCACCTGGAAGAAAGGATGCTATTTGTATCCAGGAAAGAAGGCTGCTGGCCCCTCTGTTGGCCTTATGAGCAATTTTCAGTCATCTGGCCAACAAAGGATGAGCTGCTGCTGCCTGGAAAGAGAGGGGCATGGTCACGCTCACTCTCAGAGCTCAGAGGAAGGAGGACAATTGCCAATAAGTGCCAGCACTGCATTAGACATCTCAGCCATGTAGGAGAGGTATTATTAAAATCCATTTAGCAGAAGACAAAATTGAGGCTCAGAGAGGTTGTTTAGGACTGTTTCAGTGACAAAGCCAATTGTGACGGGCTTAAATAAAAAAGGGGATAAATTGGCTCAAGTAACTAAAAAGTCTAGAGGTGAGTTGGTCTTCAGGTACGGCTGGACAGAGGAACTAAAGGATGTCATGACTGCCCATCTCTCGCCTTGGCTTTCCTCTGTGTTGCCCCCTTTCCCTCACCTCACCCACACACCCCAAGGCAGGCTCTTTCTCTTGGTTGCGAGGTGGGGACAACACACTCCCGGCCTCAGCGTTCTGGCCAGGCAACCCCCACGGAAAGACAGCTTCTTTTCCTCAATAGTTTTAGCAAACGTTCCAGGACTGACACCTGCTGGCTTGTGGACAGAGAGGTGGAACAAGCACTTCCTGGCCAGGCCTGATCCAACGGCCTACAGGACGAGCTGGGGACAGCCCATGACTGCAGGATGAGAGGCACACTGGCTGAGAGGTGCAGCAGCGGGGCTGATTCCTCAATGGGATTTCACTTACAGTTGTAAAAGAGGGAGGAAAGGAGATAAGCAGACAACAAAAATCAGCGTCCGTCACAGCTGCCGACCAATGGCCAAATTGATCCCACTATCAGGTGTGTGTGTCACTTAGCGCAGTACCGGGTGCACGCTCTGAATTATCGGGCCTCTGCTTTGGGAGCAAGCTGCACTACTAGCAGAGATGATGTTTTATGTTTCCACTGGGTTCCAAAAGAGAAAACCAGAAAATTATGCTACATGATCAAGGCTCCAACCAGACGATGTCTCAAAATCAACCATTTTTCTTCCTTGGGCTGATCCATGACCAGGAAGAAAGTGATCAGGGTTGTTCTGACAAGAGGACACATCCCTTATCGTCCTGCCCAAGATCTCCACATATAAAAAGATGTGCATCTACTGTAGTTAAAGTCTTATGCAACACATCGAGAACAGAAAAGAAGACATAATAATTAAGGAATAAAGGGCTGTTTAAGCCACTATTCTTGCCATCAGGGAGTAAGGAATAATCAAACAGGCTTTTTACAAAAATAGCAATTGCTAAAGGTATACCGAGTGATTTATACACATGGTGTCTTCGTTTAACCTTCACAGCAATCTTGTGAGGTGTATAATATGAAAGCAGCCATTTGATCCGGGCTTGGTGATGCTAAGTGGCTTGCCTGGTATCCACAGTTAGCAAATGGCAAACCAAGGATTTGAACTCAGATGTCTCTGATTTGAAATTATTATTCTTTTTTTTTTTTTTTTTTTGAGATGGAGGCTTGCTCTGTCACCCAGGCTAGAGTGCTGTGGCATCAGCCTAGCTCATAGTAACCTCAAATTCCTGGGCTCAAGTGATCCTCCTGCCTTAGCCTCCTGAGTAGCTGGGACTACAGACATAGGCCACTGAGCCCAACTAATTTTTTCTATTTTTAGTAGAGAGTAGAGTAAAGTCTTGCATCTTGCTCTTGCTTAATCTCTTGCTCTTGCTTTTGCTGATGTCAAATTCCTGAACTCAAGTGATCCTCCCGCCTCGGCCTCCCAGAGTGCTAGGATTACTGGCGTGAGCCACTACGCCCAGCCTGAAATTAGTATTCTCGACCATATGCAAAAGTTTGAATGAACCTTTGTCCTTACTAGGAAGTGAGGTATTTTCTTGGAGAAGGTGGCATTTGAGCAGCTTAGTCAGAATTTTTTTGATTGTAAATGACAGATTCCATTCATACTGGCTTAAGCAGAAATAAGGGTTTTTAAAATTTTTGTCTAAACATCCAAAGAGAAGTGGGACTACAGGCATAGGCTGATCCAGGGACACGTGTGATGTCTGCAGGACTCACTCTTCATCTCTTGGCTCTTCTCTGCACAGTGTGAATTCCATTCTCAGTCAGTCTCTGATCTCATGGTGGCAAGATTGTGGCCAGCTGCTCAAGGCTGACATTCTGTTAGCTGAGCCATGTCAGTAGAAAGTGGGCATCATTTTTCCAAGAATTCCAACAAAAACTCCAGACCTGAGTTTTATTAGGCCATCTTGAGTTATGTGCCCTTTCTGGTGGCCAGGCATACACTGATTAGCTGTCCCCATAGTCAGAGGCAAGAGGTCAGATCACCTTCACCAGAAGCATATAGCATAGACTGAGAACGGAGGAAGGTGTCTATAAATATATATATTGCCATTACCAACAGAAAGATAAGAGATTTTAGACTGGGAAGAACAATCGATGGCTGCATTAGTCATCTATTGTATTTAACAGACCACCCAAAGTGTGTAACTTAAAACAACCACCATTTAGCACAGGATTCTGTGGTTGGCAATTTGAGTTCGGTCATGCATCTGGGAACAAAATGCCAGGTCAACTTGGAGCTGATTAGTCTAGGGCCCTCCTGCTGGGATGGCTCATCTCTGTTTCACAAGTTTTCGAAGCCTCCAGCAGGCTAGCCCAGGCTTGTTCACACAGCAACAGAAGGTTTCCAAGAAAAACAAAAGAATTCAAGAACTTTCCAGGCCTTGGTCTGCAGCACATTCACCGACCTCCCACTGGTCCGAGCAGATCACATGACGAAACCCAGAGTTAGAACTGGAGGGCTCTCAGAGTCACACAGCAAGGGAGCGGGGATTCGGGGAAGGGAAGAATGTGTGGCCTTTCTTGCAATCTGCCACTGTGGCCATTTCAAACAGCACTAGAATAATGTCTAGCACGTAGCAGACACGCCAGCCAAACAAAACAAATCTTGTCATATAAATGACAAGGTTAGGGTAAAAGAAGAGCAAGGAAGGCCTTCGGGCAGAGGAAATAGTATTGGCACAGGCCCGGAGATGGTAAATACAGGTTTATTTGTGTGCCAGGGAGTTTGTGTGCTGTAATTGGAACATGGGGTAGAAGAAGTGATAAGATTTAAGTGTTGTATTAGGGAAGGCCATGAATGCTGAGTTTAGGAGTTGGACTTCTATTTTATTTTGTATGCAATGGGGAGTTGTTGAAGGTTTTTGAGCAGTGGCATGATTCAATTAACAACCCCGAGCAGGGTTTTAAAGGGTAGCTTTGGGCAGATGGCCTTTTCTAGAGAACAAAATCTTGTGAGAGGGAGGGACAATGGCATCTTTAAATGCACCGAGGCAGAGCAGCTGCAGAGTCTACTATGCTCCAATGGGCACCAAAGCTGAGTTGGAGCTCATTTCTGCCTTGGCACATCCCAGATCCTGAGCTTCCTCCTGCCTCCCCCAGGCTGTGAGGACTTGGACATGCTCTGTATCCTGAGCACCAGGCAAGTGCTACTTGTTTTCCTCATCAGCTTGCATATGGCCACCTCCAACACCTGGGACCTGCTGGCTACTGGTTCCGACACTCCCTGATGTTTCTTGGTGGGTTTTCTTTTTTTGAGACAGAGTTTCGCTTTGTTGCCCAGGCTAAAGTGAGTGCCGTGGCATCAGCCTGGCTCACAGCAACCTCAAACTCCTGGGCTCAAGCAATTCTGCTGCCTCAGCCTCCCAAGTAGCTGGGACTACAGGCATGCGCCACCATGCCCAGCTAATTTTGTCTATATATATTAGTTGGCCAATTAATTTCTTTCTATTTTTAGTAGAGATGGGCGTCTCACTCTTGCTCAGGCTGGTTTCGAGCTCCTGACCTCGAGCAATCCACCTGCCTCAGCCTCCCAGAGTGCTAGGATTACAGGCTTGAGCCACCGCACCTGGCCTTCTTGGTGGGTCTTTAATGTGCTAGAACCTCTCTGGAAATAAGGTTTCTCCATGCAGGTGAGGAGAAAACATACGTGTATATACATAGAAAGAGGGATAAAGATATTTGTATATATTTATAAATAAACATACATATACAAATGATAGATAATTACATGTGTGTATATATAAATAGATGCATAGGGTAATATATACTAAGCTCCTATCTACTGCTCTTTTCTAGACTCCAAACCTCTGCTTACAGCTGACCTGTCCTGGTCTTTGCAGCCCCTTGAATCTGACATTAGAAAGCAGTTTGTTTTGCAAGTTTCCAAGCAAACACCAAAGGCCCAAGACCCACTTCAGAGTGTCATTTATTTGTGCAGAACCACTCTAAGCTCAGTCACAAGCCCAGCAGGATTTGGACATGGCTGAGATGGATCATTTTTTGTCTCCTGATTTGTCTAAACATGTGTCTTGCCTCTCAACAAGAATGCTTTGCACTGTGGGCTTCTCTGTTGGTTTATGTGTATGTGTGTTTTAGCAAACAAGCAAGGCAAAAGCTGGCCTGTGGCAAACAACAAACCGACAGGCCACATGGTTGTCTTTTGAGAAACAATTAGCATTATGTCTATACACTGAAATGACATTCCACCTCACCCACAGACCCTGGCTCACTGAGGTCAGAGGTGGCCCCTGCAGCTCCCAATGGCAGGATTTGGAGCTTGCAGGTGTTTGAATTGCTGCAATCACTCATTCATGCCCAACTTCCACCTAACAGCGTCCTTTGGGACAGAAAGCAAGAATCATAGCATTGTGCAGCACTTGTTCTAAGAACTTGTATATTTTAATGCATTCAGTCTTCCCAAGAACATTTGAAGAAATTGAGACACAGAAAATTTTGGAGACCTGCTAAAGCTCACACATGTTGATGGTAACACTTCTTTCTTCCATTATTAAATGCTCAAATTTAAAACTGAATCTAAAAATAAAAATAAGTTAATATTTTTAATAAAGTGAGTTTAAATGCAAAACTCTGATAAATCTTATTGGAGAGAGCAGGGAACAGCTCAAACATTACCTTTGCATCAGACCTTCAAGACCCCACGTACCCCACAAATAGCCTTTTATTCCCTCTCCACTGCTGGAGAAGTGTTATCTCCCTACTTTGGGATCTCTCAGGAGAGTTCCCACAGCTATACCTATGGCATCACTTCTAATGTAGTCCACAGCACCATTCATGTTTCCATCTTCCTTGGCGGAAGTGAGGTTTTCAACACCTAGCGCAGTGCCTGACATATAGCAAGCAGACACTCCACGCTTGGCTGAAGACCCAAACTTAGAAAGGTTCCTAAGGTCTAGCCAGAGCTCACAATTGCAATGATTATGAACAGGCCATCGCCTGGTCTGTGCCTCTGTTTCCCTATAATGGAAAACTTTAGACAGCAGGCATCAGTGGTTAGTTGCCTGAGCGGTGGTAAACTCAGAAAAGTTGTGTCTATGGAATCCTAAGCTCTGAATGTGACAACTGGGAAGGCACACGTGCTCGGCTGCAGGCAGGGACAAGCCTGCCCAGCCCACTGCCCACCGTCGGCAGTGTCTGCAGTGGAAGCCCTCCCTCGGTGCCCCTGCTGTGGTTCTGTGGCTGCCAAATGCAGCCAGGAGGTGTAATTGAGTTAGCAATGGCATGTCTCTGAATCGCTGCATTATCCAAAGACTGCCAGGTGGCAGCTGGCATCTTTGGCTGCCACTGTGGACCAGGCAGCATCTGTTGCTCCAGGCACCCAGGTGGCTCTGCTGGGGAGAGACTGTTGAGGGCTGCCTTCCTCCTGCTGTGTGTCATGGCCAGGACCACCGAGCAGGTGGGGGTGGGAGGTCGTCAGTGACACTTGGCTTGAAGCTGGTCAGATCCTCAATACCGGGCATTGGGGGTTGAGGTGGACAGAGCGGTTAACTGGACACCTGATGCCCTCCTCTGAGGTTTGCTGCTCGGTGCCATATGGGTAACCTCCAAACAACTGCTTTCAAATCACAGTTCCTTCCTCTGAGACTTGGGGCAAGTTACCAGATTCTCTGAGCCACTGTTTCCTCATTAGGAAAAAAAAAGGGGAGGGGGGAGGTAAGGGGAAGAAGGATACCTGGTAAAGTTGTTTTAAGATTCCAAGATGAAATGTAAGATCTCCATCCTCTAACTATCTGAACCCCCAGCTACCAGTTCTCCCTGCAGTCACTGGCCCTGATAACCCATCTAAAAGTGCCCCTGTCCCTCCCTATCACACTGTCCTGCTCTATTTGCTATGTAGCACTTACTGTAGTCTGTTTAAGCTCTTATTTATTTGTAAGATTTGTATTTTTAAATATTTGTTTAGTATGTGAATTAATTACATTAGCTCATTAAGTTGTGTGCCTTTCCCCTACTAGAACATGAGTTCCATGAGGGCACAAACCTTGCCAGTCTTGGGTCCTGCTGTTCTTCCAGCACCTTGGTCAATGCATGGCATATAATAGGCATTTGAAAAATAATGGCTGCATGAATAAATAAGTGACTGACTATTAATTCATTTATAAACTCTAAGATGCACTTTGGAAGTTATGAGTTATCATTACTATTAAAGCCAGACTAGAGGGTGCAAGTAAAACAGGTACCCATGAGTTTGGATGTTCAAGGAACAAGCAAGAAGAATCTACCACGAAGATTACTGGGGGACAATGCCAAGTGCACCCCAGCCAAAGTATACAGAGATTCACCCTTGCCAGAGTTGTCATCGTCTTTATAATTATGGCCACCATGTATTGAGGGCTGACTGTCTGCCCGACATTGCATTAAGAGAGGGGGGAACCATTGTTTATAGCAAGAAAAATATTACTTGCTCTTCATAGCATCTGCACGTTTATATATACATTGACACATGTACATGTGTACATACACATATGTATATATACCATCTGTCTGAGGTTGAGTTCCTCCAGAAGACCCTGAGACAGATCAGGGCGCATGCAGTTTACCTGGGAGGTGATCTGGAGAAATGACGGTAAGGAAGTGGGTTAAGAAAGATAGGAAAGCGAAAGAAGCAATACTGGCTGTCACCTTGAGAGGGTGACTGCTGTGGGCACCTGGGGCTCAGATCTCCTGGGGTCCTCAGAGAGACAGTGTGGAACATGTCTCAGAGTTGCTCCATCCAAGGGTGAGGAAGCTAAGGTACTTATCCAGCAACTCCCATTCACCACTCAACAGAGTCAACTCGTGACATTTCTGACCTGCCCATTTGTAGGCTGCACAAAGTCTTTAGACAAAAAGTCACAGATGTGCTCATAAAGCAGCAGAAGTGGCAGTTCGGGACAGTAAGTGCCAAGAGGATATAGACAGAGCAAGGATAATGTCTGCTACTCCATCTCAGGGGATGCATCCTGACAACTGCAGAATCCCTTACTGTTGGGACTGGGGTGTACTGTACCTGAGGATAACATTAAGGAATGGGCATAGGAGACAAGATTAGAGGGGGCAGGCAGGCTAAAGCTAACTTCCTCCCTCTGAGAATACAGAGAGTGATAAGAAGGGCCTCAGAGGGAGCATGGGCTTTGGGGGCAGATAGAGAGTAATGAGCAGACGATTGGTACCCCAGAACAGTCTTTGAAGGGAAAAGGAGATAATCTGTAAAGGATTTGATGTAAACTGCTGTGCACTGAGTGGTATGAGCCTTCTTCTCCACCTCCCCAGTAAAATCTTTAGTAAGATGTATGTTCCTTCTGGAGGTCTTGTACTAGACTTGATGGAACAGTGGCAGAGAGAGTTGATCAAGTGCAAAGTCCTACTCTGGAGCTGATGCAGACTGTGGCACTCCAGGGGCACATGGAGACAGCCAACCTCTGGGTAACACATGCATATTCTCTTTTAATCCTCACTATGATAGCTTCTCTATATTAGTCATCTATGGCCACAATAATGCTGTATAAGAAACTACCCACCCAAAAGTCAGTGGCTTATAATAAAAAGAATTTCGTTTTGTAGTTCATGGGTCTGCAAGCCATTTGGGAAGGGATCAGCTTCAAGCCATTGGTTGTCTCCAGACTGAAGATTGAGTTTCAGTCTCTTCCGTGTGTGTGTGTGTGTCCTCTTTCTCCTTGGACCAGACACTATAAAGTGCATGTTCGTCCAATGGTGGATCACAGGATGTGAGAGCCAAACCAAACCTTGGAAGCACACTATGGCCTCTGCTCACACCAAGTCCATAAGCAAGTGACATGGCCAGGTCCAACATCCACTGGACAAGAAAATATGCTCCTGTGTACATGTGTGCACTGCATGGTCACATGGTAGAGGGAGGGTGTGAAGAATTGAGAAAAATAACCCCATCCACCACAGCCCCATTTTACCCCATGGGGAAGCTGAGGCTTAAAACAGTCAAGCTATTAGCCTGAAGTCACAAGCCTTGTATAATGCAGCTGGGTTTTGGACCTGCTTTATGTGACAACAAAGCTTCTGTGCTTAATATGCGAACTCCTCTGCTAGAATGCAAGGTGAACTCAGCCCCTCGGGGGGCTCACTCTGCAGTGTGCAAAGCACCCAAGTTAACCGGAGATCCCCTGTCTGCTCAAGGTCATGCCACTGGTCGGTTACAGGGCAGACCCTGGAACCTTGTTTTTTTCCTGTTTCTTGTACCATTTTCCCCAGACAGAGCCAGGTGCCCTTGGCTTTAAAACATCACCCAAGGGAGTTCCTCACTGCCATGTAGCCAGAGGTTTTTGAAGCAGGCCCAGAAGACCCAGAGGTGACAAATAGTTCTGTTTTCACTTCCGTGTAATTTCTCCTATATGTGCCTACCCTGGCAATCGTATCTGCAAAAGGAAAGAGGTGAAGTTTACGCCATTCAACTCCTTGGCTGTTGCCATGGAGCCCATCCAGACATCAACATGCCAGCAACTCTGGCTGCCTCTGCAATGGAATCAAAGAAGGGGAAAATAATCAGCGGGGGAGCAAACTCTTGTTTAAATGCAAATACCTTTGAGAGGAAGCAATTGAGGGAAAAGAAATTATGAACACCCCAGTAAAGAACTCGGCATTGGGGCTAAGGCTGATAAGCCATGCTGTTCCCCCAGCGGGATAGTCCCTGTTCCATCTCCTGCCAAAGTGGGAAAAATCTTTCCAGAAGCGATTTGCCAACGGTACACATCCAAGTCACCCCTAACAAGGTTCTTAGATTGGAGCAGAGCGGACTTCCCGACGGGCAGAGCCTGTCAGAGCTGAGGAGTGCTGACGGGAGGGCTGGGCTGGTTTGCACTAGAATTTAAAGTGAAGGAAATGAAGGTTGAGAATTGGGGCCCAAGTGAGAGATTTTGAAAGACATATCCGGCTCCCCAAAGCAGAGGATGCACTGGGGAAGCGGGTGCGTGGGGGAGGGGTCTGAGAGGCTCTACTAGAGCCCGCCCTGCCATGCTCAGCTCTAAGAGGAATGATGAATTTTCATTTGCCAATCTTGTTTTGTTAAAAATAAACAACCATCCATTTTTAGCTTAAAATTTGCTAAGCCCCAAGTATTTCGATGCAAAGGAAATTATATCTGAAAAATTATATTGTATTGAGGATTACTTTGCCTTGTAACCTTTTAAGATACCTTGCAGCTAAAAGACATTTTGTAACTCTGACTCAGGGAAACTGGGCAGACCTGGGAGGCTTGTTGTCCCTGGAAGCTGTGAATGACCCCCTACCCCCTGTCTTGAGCCACCACTGGGCTGCAGGCGTTACATGCAAGTACATGGGTGGAGGGTCTGTGGATGACCTCAAACCACTGTTACCTGCAAGCACTGCGGGAAATGATATGGGAAAGAGGTGAGAAGTGCTGAGTCTCCAGTCCCTGAGCTCCCACGGGGCTTTTAGTCAGCCCCAGGCAGCTCAGCATCCAGGCTGTGAGCTTCGAGAAGGATTTCTATGGCTTGGTAGAAAAGGCACCAGACCAGGAGTTAAAAGAGCTGAGTTAGAATCCCGGGCCTAATATAATCCAGCCGTGAAACATTGAGGAAGTCATTTTACCTCTCCTACCCTTAGCCTCAGTTTCCACATCTGTAAAATGGGGTTATTGAGAGAGCTGAATTAGAGGATCAGGATTTTTCCTACTCATCATTGATCACTTAATAACAATTACAAACTGGCAAACTCTGGGGCACATCCTGGCTGCAGCCATGTCTTAATTTGGCCTGCATAGTGTTGTTTTTAAAAATGCAAGCCACTATGTAAAAAGTCTACAATGTTATAGTTGCTGGAATAAGCTGTCCCATTTGGAGGGAAAATACTCTCTCCTTGGGCACAATTCCCACCGCTCCCTATTTCTCTAACCCTAAAGCTGAGGGTCATTGCACATTTATCAGACAAACTGCCTTTTATCTTACAGTAGATAGACATTTCCTGGAAAACTCTGTACATTTAATCCTCATAACAACTTTAAGCAGTAGGCAGGCCTAACTCTCATTTATAAGTACTTTGCTATTCTGTGGGTCTACAAAAGGCATCATTAAACACATGACTTTATTCCGATCACAGCAGGAGGTTTAGAGGGATGGTGCCCACCTGGGTTGCTTTTCCCACAGCTCGCTTGCCCCTGGGGATGAGTGAGCTACAGCAGGATCAAAGCCATGAATAAACAGCAGCAGAGAAAATGAGAGTCGAAGCCACAAAAAGATGATTTAGCCGAACGTCTTCATTTCAAGAAAGGGCAAGAGACTTGGAAAGGTTAAATGACTTGCCCATAATCACATATTTCTTGGAAATATCAAGGTTAGATTTAGGAAAATGGAGTAAAGTTAATTAGCTCTCCAGGTATAGTTTAGGCTCCCACACACACCAACATTGCAATTGTGTAGAGTTTACATGTAAAGGTTGACCTGGGGCCATGTCTTCATGTTCTCTGATGTTCTAGCATGGAAATGGCCTCCAAAATTTTAGCAAGGGGGTAACCTAACCATTTCACAGTGTCTTTTAGAAACAGAAAGTCAGGGGAACAAATGTCATCAGAGGGCGTCTAGGCCAATGCTTTCATTTTGCAGGTGAGAAAACCAAGGCCCAGAGGTGAGGGGACGTGCCCAAGATTGTTCCACAGGTCGGTGCAGAACCAACCCGAACCATTTCCTGCCTCAGCCTCGGCCTCTGTCTCCTCCCTGCCACTCGAATGGCCCGGTGGCGCCACTGTTAGCTTCTCACCCGCTGGGCTCCAGTCTCTTTCTGGGAGGTATTCTAATGATGCTGTTCAGAGGCTCTCTGCCTCATTCCTCAGGAGCTCCGGGATGGGAGGACAGCTGGTCTAAAAAAATGCTCACAGCTGGATTAATAAGAGAAGCAACTCCTCTTGAGTTCCTTCACTTTGGCAGGAGGGCAGGGAACGCAGCTGTTTTTCTCTCTCTGCTTCCCAGGTGCTCTCAGGAAGACAAAGAATTACGAGTGCCTCAAGTTGATTGTGCGTGTCAGATACCTCCCCCTCCAAGCAGCCCTCCCTGACTGCCCGCAGGACCGGCGCTCCCTCCTCTGCACTCACCTCCCACAACACGCTTGGCTGAGAAACTCTTGTAGCACACTGACGGACAGACAAGCTCTGTTGCTCATCTCCCTGACTGTGCTAGAAGCTGCTCAAAGGCATGGACTCAACCTGATTCATCTTCCCCCCAGCTCTTAGCCACCGCACCCCTTGCACGCAGACATAAACTAGTTGCTACTATTTATTCAAGGGTCGTCATAAACCTGGTTCTGGGCTAAGCACTTTGCATACTTGATCTCAGTAAATCTTCACAGCCCCCCTGCAAGGAAGGCATTATTACGCCCATTTTATGGATGGGAACACTGAAGGTTAACTTGTTCACAGGCTTTATTGCAGAATTAAGAAACTCAAAACTTCCCATTACGATGCCTTGTTTCTCCCTCCTCTCTCCCTGCCCTCTCTGCATTTCTCCAAGGCCCTTATACGGTCTCAGCTTCCTGCCTCAGGGCCTTTATCAGAGCAGCCCGAATCACACAGTTAACTCTGGCTTAAGATCTTCAGATCATGGCTCAAAAGGTTTTCCTGAGGGCAGACTCTCCTAACCCCTAGACTAAGTCATGCCCTCTTGTAATGAGCTTCCAAAGCATCCCCAGTTTTTCCTGCATGGCATTGACCACAGTGTGTAATTGCATGTTTTGTGAGGTCATGTGGTTCCCATCGGTCTCCTCTGTCAGAACAAGCTCCCGAGGCCAGGGCCCTTCTCTGTTTTGCTTATTACTTTGTCCCCAGTACTTGGCACAGCACCCAACAAAGAGCAGATGCCTAATAAGCATGTATTGAATGAACATCTGACTTCCAAGTGCATGCGCTAACTACCATGCAATTTTAAAAAATAGATGCTAATAAACAATTATGTCAATGAAAAACTGGATGGAGGAGGTGATCAGCCATGGGATACCAGCTGGGAAGATCAACTGCTTGGCTACTGGAAAATACAGATCCAACAGTCTGCCAGTTCTCTTTCCAACCAAGCAGACTTCCTGTTTGGCAAAAAAAAAAAAAAAAAAAAGCAAGTAATTTGGTTTTCCACTTTCTTTTTTCAGTAGCTACTGGAAGCCCACGGCTTGAATAGCCCTTGAAGGCAAATGGAAGAACAGGTGTGCTCGCATCAGAAATGCATAGTGAGGGGCATCTCCATGCTTCTCCCAACCGCTTTGCACTCCCCCTCCGGGAGGGGCCACTCAATCAGCCCACCCCTGAAATCACATGGGCAGTCTTTTTTTTTTTTTTCAGATTAAGTTTCCATATCTCTAGTTAAGGGAAGATGGACAGTGGGAGGGTATGATGTGGGGTGACTGGAAATCAATAGCAGGGTTTCAAAGTCATTCTGGTTGAAAGATCCAGAGGGCAAATGGTGGAAAGGAAGAGAAAGGGAGGGGAGGGGGGATCCGCTGCTCTCTGGTCTCATCCTAAGGCAGGCTCCCTTCTCCTTGGGGGTAGGAAGAGATGGGCACATGCAGATAGAAACCACAGCTGGATAGAGCTGCAAGCCTAAAGCTTGTGTGTAGAATGATGTGGAGTAGAGGCTGGAAGCCACCCGTCTGCTTTTTCTGGGGGGGATGGCATTCAGCTTAGCTTAATGACAGCTCTGAAGACCACCCGGAAAAGGACCCTATGCATCCTTCAGCCCTACCAAGAGCCCTTCTCCTCTCAGGGTGCAGTGGGCCCCCCTTGGCCAGCTGCAGCCTCTTTTGGACACTTTCAGGCTCCTTCATGGGTAGCTGCAAGAACCCCTGACCACCTGGTCTTTGCGGTCTTCGGGCACATTCCACACACTAGCTCCCTCCTCACCCAGCTGGTCCAGGCAGCTCCAGCTCTCCTCCCTCCCCTCCTAGCATCAGTCTCCATGTTCACTCCCAAAATCCAGGGGGCCCATGCCAAGCAGGGGACCCACATGCTGAGCTCACTCACTACACTCGGTTCCCAGGGCAGCCCAGACCAGGACTGTAGGCTCTGGCCCTCAGCAAATGTCTAACTCACAATGACTTGTCAGTCTCCCTCCTTACAGGAACCCCCAAACTGCAGGAGGAATTCCCCTGGAGCCCTTCCAGCCCCCACCCTTCGACTGGCTGCCAGGGGGGATGTGCAGGGGGAGGAGAGAAAGTTCTCACCAGGAACACCATTCCCCACAAGACCACAACTCTGCTCTCTCCTTCTTAGTTTTCTTTTTCTTCTTTATTTTTTTTTAAATGGAGTCTCGCTATGTTGCCCAGGCTAGAGTGCAGTGGCTCTTCACAAGCATGATCACAGCACACTGCAGCCTTGAACGCCTGGCCTCAAGCGGTCCCCCTGCCTCAGTACAAGTTTGCCTGGCTTCATTTTCAATTACAAACCAAAAGAGGCATTTGGGGCCAGCCAGGGGTGACAAGACTCATTCTGCTGCCTTCCAGTTTGCCCCTGGAGCATGTCTGGACACTATTGCTGGCATCCCTCATCAAGAGAGAGAGAAAAAAAGCACTTCTTGATCCTTTGCCCTGTACCTAAGATGCCTGTCCCAGGGTACAGGCTAAGTTTCCCCAACATCCTGTTACATAAGAAAATGTTTAATACAGCAAATACGAATGCTCGCTGCAATTTAGCTGTTAGCTGCTTGCCCAGGCCTGTGTATCGCCTCCTGCCTTCTCCTCTGCCCCTCACCCTCTGCGGTCCAGCCCACTGAGCTGCTTTCAGCCCCTCAAATCTGCCTCTGGGTCCTCTCATATTCCTTTCCCTCTTTCTGGGGACACTGCTGCAACTCCTCCTAGCTGGCATCCTCATCCCTGCGTCAGTCGGGTGCTCCCACTCGGCGTCCCCACAGTGCCCATCCCTCTGTTGGGGGCCTTTTTCTTGTAGGCTCATTTTTCTACCTCTCCCACCATAATCCAAAAACACATCTATTGAATTCTCCCCAGTCTTCACCACTAGCTTAGAGGAGGTACTCATCACTTGTTTGTTGAATGAAAAAACAATTGGCTGTTCTTTCTTAAGGCAACGTTTGGATGAAGTTCCTGAATCCTGGGAGAATGAGAAGCCTAGAAAGCCCCAGAGCCCCTGCTCTTCCCTCTCAAGAGGTAAAGGACCCGCTGAATGATGGGGTACCCCGCAAGCCTAGGGCGACCCTCATGCTGCCTCCCCACAGGGCTCCCCAGTGCTGTCAGCAGACTTGGCAAGGCCTAAGGGGGGCTACGCAAAAAGACAAATTAAAAGGAAAAGAGACTCCAAGCTAACTCTATGGAGCGATGAAGTCACTTAGTACCCATCTGTGCCCCCAGGCCCCAGCCTCCTTCCCGAGGGTCTGTGTTAATGGGGCGGTTACTAATGTTCCAACTGAGAACAGCCGAGATAGTTAAGGACTCGAGACCAAGTCTGTGGCCATTAACCAGCTAATATGTGGAAAAGGACACGTGGGCCAGCACTGGGACTGCTGTCACACGCCTCACAGGGCTGTGCAGCCAGGCAGAGCCACTTTGCATCCCTTTCCCTGCCACCCACTGGCCATGTGACCTTTGCCAAGTCAGCTCCACTCTCAGAAACTGATTGGTAGGTGCGGATTTACTCATTCCTTGAGTATCTGCTGAGGGCCCGCTATGTCCCAGGATCAGGGATTTCATTCCTTGCTTTTCCCAGTGGGTTTTAAGGGAAGCAGGTACAGACTCAAATGCCTTCGGGCCCCACGTAGGTAAGAAAAATGAGGCAGCGGAGGGAAACTGCACAGTGCTTGCCTGGTCTAAAAGAGGCGGTAGGTACAGACACACCGTGCTCTGTTGCTCTTCGCTTGATTGACCTCCACAGACACCGAGTATTTTACAAACTGAAGGTGTGCGGCACCTCTGCGTTGAACAAATCTGTTGGTGCTCTTTTTCTAATAGCACGTGTTCACTTTGTGTCTTTATGTGATGTTTTGGTAATACAATATTTTGAAACTTTTAATTATGATTATATTTGTTATAGCGATCTGTGATCACTGATCTTTGAGGTTATCATTGTAATTGTTTTGGGCTGCCACAAACTTCACCCAGATCAGGCAGGGAATGTTTTTCTTTATTGTGTGCCAACACCCCCCCTGTGAGCCCTCTGCCCACAACCCCACACGCCCCACATGAGCCCTCTGCACACGGCCCCACACCCCCACGTGAGCCCTCTGCGCACGGCCCCACACCTGCCACATGAGCTCTCTGCACACGGCCCCACAGCCCCCACATGAGCCCTCTGCGCACGGCCCCACAGCCCCCACGTGAGCCCTCTGCGCACGGTCTCACAGCCCCCACGTGAGCCCTCTGCGCACGGCCCCACACCCCCACGTGAGCCCTCTGCGCACGGCCCCACACCCCCACGTGAGCCCTCTGCACACGGCCCCACACCCCCCCCACGTGAGCTCTCTGCACACGGCCCCACAGCCTCCACGTGAGTCCTCTGCGCACGGCCCCACACCCCCACGTGAGCCCTCTGCGCACGGCCCCACACCCCCACGTGAGCCCTCTGCACACGGCCCCACACCCCCCCCACGTGAGCCCTCTGCGCACGGCCCCACAGCCTCCACGTGAGTCCTCTGCGCACGGCCCCACAGCCCCCACGTGAGCCCTCTGCGCACGGCCCCACAGCCTCCACGTGAACCCTCTGCGCACGGCCCCACAGCCCCACGTGAGCCCTCTGCGCACGGCCCCACACCCCCACGTGAGCCCTCTGCGCACGGCCCCACACCTGCCACGTGAGCTCTCTGCGCGTGGTCCCACAGCCCCCACGTGAGCCCTCTGCGCACGGCCCCACACCTGCCACGTGAGCTCTCTGCACACGGCCCCACAGCCCCCACGTGAGCCCTCTGCGCACGGCCCCACAGCCCCCACGTGAGCCCTCTGCGCACGGCCCCACAGCCCCCACGTGAGCCCTCTGCGCACGGCCCCACAGCCCCCACGTGAGCCCTCTGCACAAGGCCCTACCCCCCACGTGAGCCCTCTACACACGGCCCCACACCCCCCACGTGAGCCCTCTCAGGCAGCGAATTTAATTGGTAATTATTGTGTATGTTCTGATGGCTCCATGGACTAGCCATTCCCCATCTCTCCTTCTTCTCTGGCTTCCCTATTCCCTGAGACCACGACAATATGGAAATTAGGCCAATTAATAACCGTACAACAGCCTCTAAGTGCTAAAGTGAAAGGAATAGTTGCACCTCTCTCACTGAGGTAGACTGAAAGCAAGGCCTCTTGTGCCAAACAGTTAGTCAAGTTGTAAATACAAAGTAAAAAGTTCTTGAAGGAAATTAAAAGTGCTACTCTAGCAAACACATGAATGATAAGGAAGCAAAACAAACTTATTGTTCATATGGAGAAAGTCAAGTCTGAGTGGTCTGGGTAAAAGATCAAACCAGCCACAACATTCCCTTAAGCCAAAGCATAACCCAGAGCAAGGCCCTGACTCTTTAATTCTAGGAAAGCTGAGAGAGGTGTTAGGGACCGACCTTCCACAGCCCCACCGGACAGTAAAGCAGAGACATTGAGGATGCAATCACACAAGAGGAGGTTTATTTTCTGGCTAGCCAGGGTCCAAGCCCCAGAGCACCAACGCAGTGGCCACTCTCGCAGGCAAGGACCCCGACCTGAATTGCGGGGTGCCTTTTATCCCCCCCAAAGGGCCCTAGCAACGCACAAACTAATCACGCGCTGGTCATGAGCTGACCTTTGAAGTGATTAATTTCCTTAGTATCCTGCGCGATCCCTGCGCATCCCACCTCCCTTTTGCCTTTCTTCACAACCCAAGAGATAACCGGAGGTATAAACAGATGTGTGCTGTTCGCTAATTGCCTCACCCTACTTCACACAAAGAGGGGGAAAAATTCCTTTCTTGTTGTGCCACTGAGACGCCGCCGAGGCGCCATGGAGGCGCCCCCACAGAGGAAGCTGTGGAAGAAAAGTTGGAAGCTAGCAGAGGTTGATTCATGAGGTTTAAAGAAAAAGGCTGTCTCTAATATATATAGAAAAAATTAGCCGGGCATGGTGGCACATGCCTGTAGTCCCAGCTACTCGGGAGGCTGAGGCAGGAGAATCGCTTGAGCCCAAGAGTTTGAGGTTGCTGTGAGCTAGGCTGATGCCATGGCACTCGCTCTAGCCTGGGCAACAAAGCGAGACTCTGTCTCAAAAAAAAAAAAAAAAAAGAAAAAGGCTGTCTCATAACATATTAAATAAAAGTGTAAGGTAAAACAGCAAGCTCTGATGGAGAAGCTGCAGCAAGTTATCCAGAAGATCTAGTAAGATAATGGATGAAGGTGATACACTAAGCAACAGATATTCAGTGTAGATGAAATAGCCTTCTAGTGGGACAAAGTGCTGCTGGGACTTTCATAGCTAGAGAGGAGAAGTCAATGCCTGGTTTCAAAGCTTCCAAAGACAGGATGACTCTCTTGTTAGGGGCTAATTCAGCTGGTGAATTTTAATTGAAGCTAATGCTCATTTGCCGTTCTGAAAATCCTAAGGCCCTTAAGAATGATGATAAATCTATTCTGTACTCTATAAATGCAACAACACAGCCCGAATGATAACGTATCTGTTTACTGTATGGTTTACTAAATATTTTTAGCCCACTGTTGAGAGCTACTCCTCAGAAAAAAAGATTCATTTTAACATATTGTTGCTTGTTAAGAATGTATTTGGTTACCCAAGAGCTCTGATAGAGAGGTACAAAAAGATTCATGTTGTTTTCCTGTCTGCTAATGCAGTATCCATTCTTCAGCCCATGGATCCAGGAGTCATTTCGACTTTAAGACTTGTTATATAAGAAATACATTTTGTAAGGCTATATAGTTGCCATAGATAGTGATACCTCTGCTGAGTCTGAGCAAAGTAAAAAGAAAACCTTCTGGAAAGGATTCAAGATTCTAGATGCCTTTAAGAACATTTGTGCTAGGTACAGTGGCACATACCTATAGTCCCAGCTACTTGGGAGGCTGAGACAGGAGGATCGCTTGAGCCTAGGTGTTTAAGGCTATTATGCACTATGATCATGCCTGTGAATAGCCACATAAACACTACATTCCAGCCTGGGCAACATAGCAAGACTTTGTCTTTAAAAAATGTTTTAAACTGTGATTCATGGGAAGAGGTTAAAATAACAGCATTAACAGAAGTTTGGAAGAAGTTGATTCCAACCCTCATGGATGCCTTTGAGAGATTCAAGACTTCAGTGGAGGAAATAATTGTAGTGGTAGTGGAAAGAGCAAGAGACTTAGAATTAGAAGTGGAGCTTGAAGATGTGATTGAATTGCTGCAATCTTATTATAAAACTTGAATGAATGAGGGGTTTCTTCTTCTGAATGCACAAAAAGAGTGGTTTTTTGAGATGGAATTTACTCCTGGTGAAGATGCTGTGGACATTGTTGAAATTACAACAAAGGCTTACATAAACTTAGTTAATAAAGCAGCAGCAGGGTTTGAGGGAATCGATGCCAATTTTAAAAGAAGTTCTACTATGAATGAAACACCATCCAACAGCCCACATGCTGCAGAGAAACCTTGCATGAAAGGAAGAGGCAATGAAGGAAACTTTATTGTTGTCAGAAATTGCCACAACCTTCAGCAGCCACCACCCTGACCAATCAGCAACAATATCAAGGCAAGAGCCTCCACCAGCAGAAAGATTACAACTCACAGAGGGCTCAGATGATTGTTAGCATTGCTAACCAACAAAGCATTTTTTAAAGTAAGATATGGACATTTCTTTTTATATATAATGCTATTGCACACTTAATAGACTACAGTATAGTATAAACATACCTTTTATATGCAGTGAGAAACCAAAAAATTGGGGACTCACTGACTTGTGACATTCACATTACTGCAGTGGTTCTAGAACTGAACCCACAATGTCTCTGAGCTATGCCTGTCCTCAACTCCAGCTGGTTGTTGCCATGTGGGAATGTGGCCCAGCATGGCCAGAACTTCTTTTACTTTTAAAGAATCTGAAAATGTATACTTTTTGGTGCAATCTTACAATTTTTAAATGTTGGCAACTAAATCAAAATTTTAAAAATTCCCATGCTGAGCAAGCACACGGGCTAAATTTGGCTTGCTAGAGGCTAATTGGTGATCACTTAGAAAGGCTGTGAGATAATTGATATGAAGGGCCCAGCTCTTAATTTAGCTCTTATTAGTATTATTATGATTTACAATACATACTCAGTTCCCAGAGAACTCTTAGCCCACAAGGGAAAATAGGATACACTGTGGGGGCGCCTCGATGGCGCCTCGGCGGCGTCTCAGTGGCACAACAAAAAAGGAATTTTCCCCCTCTTTGTGTAAAGTAGGGTGAGGCAATTAGGGAACAGCACACATCTGTTTATACCTCCGGTTATCTCTTGGGTTGTAAAAAAAGGCAAAAGGGAGGTGGGATGCGCAGGGATCGCGCAGGATACTAAGGAAATTAATCACTTCAAAGGTCAGCTCATGACCAGCGCGTGATTAGTTTGTGCGTTGCTAGGGCCCTTTGGGGGGGGGATAAAAGGCACCCCGCAATTCAGGTCGGGGTCCTTGCCTGCGAGAGTGGCCACTGCGTTGGTGCTCTGGAGCTTGGACCCTGGCTAGCCAGAAAATAAACCTCCTCTTGTGTGATTGCATCCTCAATGTCTCTGCTTTTCTGTCCGGTGGGGCTGTAAAAGGTCAGTCCCTAACATACATATGTGTGTAGATAGAATCTATGGTTAAAGTGTCAATGTGAACCATAAGATCTGAAGAGGATGGAGAGATCATTTCCCTAGAAAACAAGGCTGGCTGCCTGCAAGATGTGGCACAGGGATGGGCTCAGGAGGACTTGTGAGACCCAATGGTCCTCAGCCACATACATGATCACACAGAGCATGTAGCCAACTCCCTAATCTAATGAGGTCATAAGAAATGTCATTTGATACTGTAATCTTGGAGAGGAAGAATCAACATCATAAAAATGATAATTGCCCCTAAGTTAATATATAAACCCTAGGCAATAGCAATGAAAATATCATCAAGGTTTTTTTCTGTAGCTGAACAAATTGATTATAAAGTTCATTGGGAAGAACAACAAATCAGAATAGTCAGGAAAATCATGCAAAGGAATAACAAGAGGAAGGCTAGCCCTAACAGAGACTAAAGCATGTTGTGAAACCTCTGTAAATGAAATGAAACAGAACAGGAAAGTCAGAAAAAGAACCATTTCTCTATATAGAAATGTAATATAAAGGTTAAAGCTTGAATCAGTGGGAAAACAATAGACTTTTAAATAGTGCTAATAGATAATTAGAGAGTCATGTAGAAAAAGATAAAATTGGATCCATTCCTCATGTCATTTACCAGGATAAATCCCAAATGGATGAGAAAATGTAAGTGGAAAATTAGGAAACCATACAAGTACTAGAAGAAAGTGTAGTTGACTTGCTCTATAGTCTGAGAAAGGAGAAATCATTCCTAACTATGATTCAAAATCCATAAACAATAAGGAAAAATATAGATTCATTAATTTCATTAAAAAATTTTTTGTATAGCAGATGTTATAAGCAAAGTTTTGATAGGATGTTTAAACTTGCTCATAATAAGAGAAATATACATTAAAACTATATTGGGGTATAATTTCTCACCTATTCAATTGGAAAAAAATAAAAGCTTGACAAACTCTGTTGGTGAATCTCTGAAGAAACAGGATCTCAAGCTCTGCTTATATAAATGCAGAACTGTATCATACGATCCCTATAGAAGAGAATTTGACAATATCTGGGAAAATTACATACCCATTTACCTTTGGACCAGCAATCCTATTTTTTTTTTTTGAGACAGAGTCTCGCTTTCTTGCCTAGGCTAGAGCGAGTGCTGTGGCATCAGCCTAGCTCACAGCAACCTCAAACTCCTGGGCTCAAGCGATCCTCCTGCCTCAGCCTCCCGAGTAGCTGGGACTACAGGCACGAGCCACCATGCCTGGCTGATATATATATATATATATATATATATATATATATATATATATATATTAGTTGGCCAATTAATTTCTTTCTATTTTTATGGTAGAGACGGGGTCTTGCTCAGGCTGGTTTTGAACTCCTGACCTTGAGCAATCCGCCCGCCTCGGCCTCCCAGAGTGCTAGGACTACAGGCGTGAGCCACCGTGCCCGGCCAGCAATCCTATTTTTTAAAAATACAACACAAAAATACACTGGCAAAATATAAAGA
The DNA here is from genome assembly GCF_040939455.1 of Microcebus murinus. Taxonomy (NCBI): domain Eukaryota; kingdom Metazoa; phylum Chordata; class Mammalia; order Primates; family Cheirogaleidae; genus Microcebus; species Microcebus murinus. The sequence goes on from NC_134124.1 coordinate 19,480,488, forward strand.
GATGTATGTACAAGGATCTTCATTGAAGAACTATTTGTAGTAGTAAAAAAATTGAAAACAACTTAAAATATCTGTCCCAGGAAGACTGATGGAAATAAACTACAGTATACTCATACAATGACAGGATGACCAACCTGCCTGGTTTGCCCAGAACTCTCAGTGCTAAAACTGGGACATCCTGGACAAACCAGGACAAGTTAGACACTTACAATCGAGGACTATGCAATTTTAATGAAGGAAGGAGCAATATATCTTTATACTAGTATGGAGAGATCATTAGCATATATAGTTACATAAATAACAAGCTAGAGGAAAGTATTTAGAGTATACTACTGTTTATCTAAATAAGGGATGAATACAAAACATACACACACACACACCCCTGCTTATATAATATTAACAAAACAAAAAATGGAAAATGACTTTTACTTGCTACCTATATGGAGACAAAGAGGGTAGAGTGAAAGGTACCGGAATACACGCTAGACTTCCATGAATAAATCTTGTTTTGTAGATTTGATTTAGAATCATGCAAATGTTCTATATAATTACAAAACAAAATTAAATTACAAAAACAAAAATCTGACTTCTGCTTCAGGTCATGATAAAATAACTGGGACTGGATCAGCCCTTCCACATGGAAAAATATATGAAGTAACTATTTTTAAATGTTGTACAACAGGCAGTATAGGACTGTAATCCATTAGAAAAGTTGCCCTGGCTCTCTTCTTGAAGGCACTGCTCCAGACCATACAACACAGGGAGGTGAACTCCTAGCAGAGCACAGAAGTTTTGCTGAGATAAGGGGTACAGATCAGAGTTCAAGGCTGCCAAGCCAGTTGGAATTGCAGGTCTGGGTACCAGACAAGAGGGACTTAGCATGCAAAGAGCTTTGAAATCTGTGTAGAGTTCCCTTGAATTTTTGCTGAATCTAAAGAATAAATGCACAGGACTAGAGTCTGCAAAGCCTGGCAGAGAACAGCTACAAAGGAGCTGTGAGCTGAATGCAGATTCCAAAAGTCACAGTTCTGGGAGACACATGAGTTCTTATCATCCAGAGTGGAGAGAACTGCTGAATATCCAGTGCATTCAACTGAGATCCTGAAAAAAGCACACATTAGGGTATAGGGCCATTCTAGCTCCAGAGTAAGGACTAATCTAAACATACCTTTACAAAGCTTAAAAACAGCCCTTAATGCAGTGGTCCTCAACATTTTTTGAAAGACAGTCAATATGTTTAAATCTATGAATTCATTTTGATATTAAAACAAAACCAGACTAATTGAACACCACTGGATGATGCAAGAGAGCCAACTCATTATTTTGAATATTGGTGAAGAAATGGAAAGAATCAAGCATTCATCCTGCATTTTCTATTAAAAAATGTATCCCTGGAAACTAAGTAGAAAAGGAGGCAACATTTCCCTTTCTAGGGAAGAATTCCGGTTAAGACATGCAGAAGAAAATCACCATTTTGCAACCACTAATGAATTAATGAATGTGACAATGTGTGGCAACAGCTGTTAACACCAGTGAGTCAATTGGACGTCGTGAACCTCCTAGTAGAAGAAAACAGCACCATCTATGAAACAGTCTTGCTGGAAAAAAATGGAAACAACCTGACCAAGCCTCTAGATCTAACTACAGAGGACAGAAGAACACGTTAACACCATGGGGATGCAATCTGTAGAATTCATTTACCCTTGGGAATCTCTACAGTACAACTTGATAGATTGAAGGGGGGAGAGAGAGAGACAGAGAGAGAGAGACCCGAGGGCACAGGGGGAACTATATAGATTAAAGAGACTTAAGTGACATATAACAACTGAACCAAATGTAAAGGACCTTATTTGAATCCCAACCCAAATAAACAGGGGGGAAAAAAAGACACTTATGAGAGACAATTAGAAATAATGAACATTGACTAGAAATGCAATAATATTAAGGAAATAGTATTCACTTTTAGGTGTGATAGTATATTGCAGTTTTTCTTAAGGATTGCTTATATTTGGAAATAGTGAAATTTTTACATGTGAAATAAACGCTAGAGGATCCAAGGGATCTGGGGGCTGATCAAGGAAAAACACAACCACAAGAGGCATTAACACACAGTAAGCTTTATTGGGTGGCACTTGGACAAGCCTGCAGGAAGGGAAGTCCCTCTTAGCGTGAGGCCATCTAGAGGCTTAGGGCAGCCAGGCGACAAGGGGGAGAGGGCAAAGGAACGCCAGGAGAGAGGGGGATCAGAGAGGCCACTTAGGTGTCTACATGGTCGGGAGTCTCTGAGTCAGAAGAGCACTCTGAAGGACCCTGGCAGTCGTGGTCTCATAACCACAAGGCCTGTACGACCCGCAGATGCCAGGTGAGGTTTCCCGGGGTGTGCAAAGCCGGCCAGCTCTAAGTGACTACAGATCTGCTTGTTGGGCCTATTTTGAAAAACAGCAAAAATGTGATGGGTCTCAATCTCTGGTGAAGAAATAAACAACACAGGGGCCAATAGATAAGCACCATCTTTGGCTTATTTATAACCACATATAACAACACGTGATTTCTACGATTTCCTTCAAAGTAACGTGGGAAATGAGTGAGAATGATGAAACCAGATCGGCGGTGAGTTTCTAACTGCTGATAACCGGGCGAGGAGCAGCTTTGAAGTGATTCCACACACTTACACAGTTTGCTACGCGAGTGACACAGAAATCAGCCCCTCCTGCCTGGCTCCCCACACCTGGCTCTTGAGTCATCAGTGAGTAAGGATGCAGAGCCCCGCCGGCAGACCCTCAGATTCAGATTTAAGTTTTCAGTCCTTTGATTTGTTTCTCTTAACACTAACAGTATCCCCAAAGGCTCTTCACTTCAAAGGCCTGGGGGGGCGGGGGGGGGCAGGGCTGAGGACTCACAGCTTCTGTACAGAGAGATGGAAAACAACACAAAAGGGGTTTTGCCACAGGTGTGAGATGAATTGCTTTAGCCTGGTGGTTAAGGGTTCAGGCTGTGGATTCAAATCCCAGCTTCACCTCTTACTAGCTGGGTCACCTTTGGCAAGTTTCTTAAACTCTCATCTGTAAAATGAGGTCAATTCCAGATGCAAATGACAATATTGAAAGGCATAAAATGCCAACGTCCCAAGCATGGAAAAGATAAAGTGTTGCATGAGTGCAGAGGAGAGAGCAGATCATTCCTGCGGCCACAGCACAGGCTCCTGGGAGTGGTGACATTTTAGCTGGACTGAGGATGGGTGAAGTTTGGGCAGCAGGGACCGGATGGCAGGAGTCAGAGAGGGAGAGAAGCAGCATGAGGAGCCTTCTTGGCAGAGGGAGGGATGTATGTAGCAGATCCAGAGCTTTGTGTGGCTGAAGAGTGAGGTCCCTGAGCAGAAGTGTGGGAGATGGGACTGGGGGCTGCAGTTGGGGTCCAGATTGGCCTCTTTGGGGAGCAGAGAGACATTCAAGCTCACTTGGAAAAGCAGAGTTATTTTAAGGAAGAGATGCGGGAAGATCTACAGAAAACAGGGGATAAGGATTTTAAGAGAGTGGGGTTTTGTAGTGGTCAGGGAGTTGATTCATTTATTCAACAAGTGCTTACTCCAATGCCTCTGGGCACTGGGCAGGATTCTGAGCATGGTGAACAAGGTCCCTGTCCTTGGGGGGTGGGAGGGACACAGACAAACAATAAACATGGAAACAAATCAATGAGACAATTTCACATGGTAATAGGTGTTATAAAGAAAATTTAAAAACAGAGTAATAGGACAATGACTGGCTGGGGAAGGGGATCAGCATTGACGGGGAGCAAGGAAGGAGCTCTCCGAGCTGAGACTTGAGTGGCGAAAAAGCCGGTTAGCAAAGATCTGGGGGGAAAGGTGGCAGGTGTTGTGGGACAGGGAAGAATGATATTGGACTAGCAGAAGCCAGGTAGATGACGCCAGATCTTGTGAAGCCATGGTAAGGGGTTTGGATTTTAAGAGTGATGGGAAGAGATTCCAGGGTTTTAGGCAGAGGGGTGGCATGATCTGATGGGCATGGTTAAAAGCCAGCACTGGCTACAGTGTGGAGCATGGATTTTCTAGGGGAAGGACTGGAAGCAGGAAAGCCAGGTAGGAGACTGTCCCAGTGTCCATGCATGGGGTGGAGTATTCTAGGTCCAGAGAAGCTCTGGGAACCCTGAAAAAACGAGTGTGTGCATCTTCACAGCAGGGCACCTGCTGAATGATCTGCGGCACATGCATGAAACATTCTGCAGCCACAGCCTCGGTGCAGATCTACACACACTGCCAGGGAAAGACATCCCCCAACGTGTAGTTTGAGCAAAAAAAAAGCATTGCACAATTGTACAGATATTTTATGAGGCCAACTATATAAAATTAAATACTTTCTGTATCAGCTTATCTACATACAAAGGGACATCTGGGGAGATACTGAGTTGTCAGTAATTTTTCTGGGAAGCAATATTTTTTGTTTTGTTTTTGCTTTTTTTTTTGTACTTTGTTTAAACTTTTCTGAGTTAATTTTTTTCAGTGAATATATCATTTCTACAAAAGCCTAGAGACTGGCCGGGCGTGGTGGCTCACGCCTGTAATCCTAGCACTTTGGGAGGCCAAAGCGGGTGGATTGCTCAAGGTCAGGAGTTCGAAACCAGCCTGAGCGAGACCCCGTCTCTACCAAAAATAGAAATAAATTAATTGACCAACTAAAAATATATATACAAAAAATTAGCCGGGCATGGTGGTGCATGCCTGTAGTCCCAGCTACTCGGGAGGCTGAGGCAGGAGGATCGCTGAGCCCCAGAGATTGAGGTTGCTGTGAGCCAGGCTGACGCCACAGCACTCACTCTAGCCTGGGCAACAAAGTGAGACTCTGTCTCAAAAAAAAAAAAAAAAAAAAAAAAGCCTAGAGACTATTGTTACAAAAAAATAAGAAGGAAGGAAATAATAAAAAAGTAAAAATAGAGTCCAGTCTCTCTCTGCCCCTAACCCTGGCCCGCCAACACACATATGCGCGCACACCCCAACACAGGGAAATGAATGAAAGGCAGCTGGACCAACTCCAGATGTTTATCTTCCAAGGACACCACCAGAAGCCCAGAGAGTTCCTCTGAGAGAGGATGATTCATCTCACTCCCGTGTGGCTCAGGCGCCCGGAGCAAAGATTCTTTACTCCTTGAGATGCTGGCTTTGAATTTAAGAGGCAGGATGCAGAGATGACGCCTTGAAACCACTGCCCCCACCCTACAGACACACTGGGAAGCTGCCTGGCTGCCTTTAACCCACCCGTGGAGAGTTGTCACAGACATCCCTGGGCAGAAGGGATGTGTCCAAAAGTACACACACTGGAGCATGGGGGAGGGCAGGACATCTGCAGCCGGGAGCCCCAGGCTGGGCTGGGTGTGCTGAGGGAGAGCTCACACCCTTTCTGAAGGAAACGTGGAGCTCCCAGGCAATAGATGGACAAGACAGAGAGGCGGGGGGCTGGGGGGGGAGTTGGAGGAGGCACATTCGTCCCTGTGGAGCTTAGTGAGCAACTCCTAGGTGCCAGTGACTGTCACTGGCATCTGTGTGTACAAGCTCCTGACCCTCCAGATGTGTTTTGTTTGACCAGCACAGTGCTTAAAAGCTGGGAATTATTTGCCAAGGTCTAAAATGTGGGAGTTTTTATATAAAAATCTGAATTTCTGAGTTTCTTTTTTCTTGGAATATTGGGAAAATGGCACTTGCTGAGCCTGCCTCCCCACCCAGGTACAATCGGCCAGAGGTGAGTGATGGCATCCCCTGCCTGCCACCAGGCAGTGATCACTCATCTCTATCACTCTCCTAGACCACATAAGCATATGCTTTTGCTACTCGTGACGTTCAATAACTCCTTCACTCCTTACACAAACTGGCTATATGGGAACTATGCCTGTTTTATGGAAGATGAAGCAGAGGCTCAGAGAGGTTGAGTGGCTTGCCCAAAATCACACAGTTATAAGTGGCAGAGCAAGGATTCACACCTCTGACTTCAGAGTCTATTCCCTTGGCAGTGGGGCAAGGTCACAGAACCAGCAATCAGGTGCTGGCTGTGGCCTCTTTAAGGTTCCTTTTTTCCAGGAAGAACTGGTCCATTAGCCTAGGTCAAGGCTGAGCCCCAGGTGGTCCCAGCCCCAGATGGCCCCAGATGAGTCCAAAGGAAGGTAGGGATTACAGCAGGGAACTGGGAGGGTTCCCTACCTATGAAGTGGAGAGTATGAAGGAGCTTGGGGTGTTCAGTCTGTGCCGACACCCCTGTTGCCCGAGTGAAGGGGGCTGGGCATCCCCTAAGTGGGTGGGTCACAGTGACCATGTTCCCATTTCCATCCTTGGAGCAGAGCAGCTTACCTTTTTCTCTGTTCTATGACAGGATTCCATTTAAAGCTTCCTTTGGGCCAAAAGGTGATTATGCTGCTCAAAAATAATTTGAAAAAAAAAAAAGCGACACTTTGGATTTGTGTCAAAAAGCCATAGATACATATTTTTTGTGGCTAAGAAGCTATCCCCAGGAATAGTCAAATGAGCCCTGTGGGCCACGATGAGCTTCTTATCTCCGGCTTTCAGGAGGGGCCTCCTGCTGGGTTCGCCTCCCCCCACAGCTCCTGAAACGGAGTGGGCCCCCACAGGATGCCAAGCAGGGCCCAGAATTTGTTTGCCTGGATTTACATAAAAAGCTTCACTGAATGAAATTTACTGAGACTCAATGAATGCAAGTGAGAGTCCCAGAGTCCCCAGGGCAATGGTTTTCTCTTTGAATTTCATTTTCTCTTGAGAAGCAAACACTTTGCTTCTTTGGCTTTCTCCCTCCACCAGGCCTGTGTTCCCTTCCTGCACGGTTATTCCACCATATCACACATATGCATGCACGCACGTGAACACACGTGCATGCATTCACACAAATGCGCACGCATCCAACAAGCTTTAAGTCACTGGATGAGTGATTATGTCATTTCAATCACAGAGAGATCTCATAGCTTGACTTTTGCCTATCCAAAGTCTGGCTGGCAGGCCTGAGAAACACGTGTCATTTATTCGGGCATGGCGCTTATGGCCTCCAAGGAGACATTAGTGAGACCCCACCTCATGTTCCCGAGCCAGCACTCAAGGATCGAGGCTCAGGAGTCTACACTGTAACCAGCTCCTCGGCAGAGTCTGAAGCCCCTGGGGAACCCTTAAGGAAAGCCCCTGCCCCTGTTCCTAGGTTGCCTCTAGATCATTGGCAAAGGCCTCTGACACAGTGTCACCCAGGCATTGTCACCCACCCTGGGAATGGGGGTGACTCCAACAGTGAGGAGTCCAGCATCCCCATAGAGGGTGGGTAGGTTTGAATGGACCCTCCCAGCAGCCCATAGGACAACACAGAGACACCTGTGGCAAAGATTCTTTCCTTGGCCATTCTCTACTCAGGTTCCCCTGAACTGTCTTATCAGCTAGACTCTGGCTTCTGGGCCTCTGTGTCTGTCTCTGCATTATGCATTTTAAGCAAGAATCCTGCTAAGTCAGTTTAATCAGAATCTCCCACTCTTGATATCTGATCCGCTCCCTCACCCTCCACCTGGTGATGACAGCTCACCCGGGGGTGGCCTTCAGCAAGAATCCTGTTAAGTCGGTTTAGCCAGAACCCCCCTTTCCCTGATGCTTCCTCTTAGTAAGTTTCCATCAACCGACTCCACCGTGCTCCTTGTTGTTTTCAGAGTTGAGCCTGCTCTCTCTCCCCTGCTGCAAAACCATCATAGCAGCCATGGGATAAAGTCTGTCTGTCTGAATAATTGTTTTCTTTAACACCTGCCATTTTCATCAGACACTCAGACCGGCCAGGACAACTGGATAACTCTGTCCCTGGCACTGAAGATGAGATGAATGAAACTCCCACCTTGCCAACCTGCACCCACATCTCCCCAGCCAGTCTAGGCAACCTGGAGGAGCTACTAGGGGCTCCCCGCTACTTAAGGCTCCAAGCCTACTTGACTCTTCAGGGCTGGGTCCCTCACACCCCCTCTCCTGTATCACTTCTTACCCCTAACCAGACTGGTTTGTTCACCTCTTCCTCGCTCCCACCTGCTCTGTCTCCTAGGTGCCTTCCTGTCCTCACCTCCTTCAGTCCCTATAAAGCTCATGGCCCTGGCCAATCCCCTCCAGACCCTTCCCTCAGTAATATTAACCACAACAATAGCCAACACTTATTAAGCAGCTATTATGTCCCAGGTACTGTTATTCACTTCATTTAATTTTTACAATCACCCCATAAAGTAGGTCTTATTATTACCCCATTTTATAGATGAGGAAACTGAGGATCAAAAGGTGAATCAACCTAGTTTGTAGATGACAAAGCCAGGCTTCACACTCAAGTCTGCCTTGTGTGTTTCATACCTTTTATCCCTTCCTGACATTAAATTACAATTTTTTTTTAAGAGATAGGGTCTCACCTGTTGCTCAGGGTGGAGTGCAGAGGTGTGATCATAGATCACTGCAGCCTCAACCTTCGGGGCCCAAGCCATCCTCCCACCTCAGCCTCCTGAGTAGTGGGGCTACAGGCATGCACCACCATGCCTGGCTAATCTTTTAATTTTTTTTTTTTTTTTTGTAGAGTCAGCATCTCAGTATGTTGCCCAGACTGGTCTGGAACTCCTGGCCTCAAGTTATCCTCCTGCCTCAGGCTCCCAAAGTATTGGAATTACAGGCATGAGCCACAACACCTGGCCTTACATATTTATTTATTTTGTTATCACCTAGAATGTAGGCTTCCTAAGCTCAGAGACTGTCTCATTTACCACCTCCTGTATCAGTATCTGCTACATAATTAATGCTCAATATATATTTGCTAAGTGAATAAATGAGTTGATGGCAAAGTATATGTTCTATTTTTAAGATCATCTAGGCTGCGGGTCTCAGACAGCCCCACCCCCGCGCAGATACTTTCTGGTTGAGTGGGGCCACTTCAGCCCCTCCCTGGTGACTTTGCCCAGAAGTAGGAAGCAGACCTTTGGCCCCTGCTAAAAGCATTTATGGAGCTTGAGGGTAGGCTCACCCAGCCTAGCCATGCCCAACCTCATTCCCCCACCTGTCCCTGCTGAGGTGGAGAGAAAGGACACACCTGGAAGCTCCCAGGGTCCTACCCACTACTTGGGGCACTAGAGTGTTTCTCCTGAGGAACTAGAGCCAGTCACAGGACTCAAAAGCAACATTGCAGCTTATTCCTCCTGGCAAGTGCCACCTGCTAACAGGGAGGTCAATTTGCACACCCATATACTGCATTTACTGACAGGGTGTGGTTGATTCTCACCCACAGGCACCACCTGCTGGCTCAGAGATTAACTGGGAGTGTTGTTATCTAAACAAAAGAAAATCCAAAGGTAAGAAGCAACAGCTGCTCCACATGAGAAGGAATCAATGAAAGAACTCCAGAAGTATGAAGAATCAAAGGAAAAGGACACCCCCAAAGGGGAGCATGAGCTCTCTAGCAATGGATACCAACCAAAATTAGAATATTGAAATGACAGATGAGGAATTTCAAACATGAATTGTAAGGAAGCTCAATGAAATGCAAGACAAAATGGAAATCCAACACAAAGAAACCATAAAAAACAATGCAGGAAATGAATGAAAAATTCACTGAAGACATTGAAATATTAAAGAAAAATGAAACAGAACTTCTGAAAATGAAAAACTTATTCAGGGAATTAAAAACACACTGGAAAGCCTTAAGAATAGGTTAGATCAGACAAATGAAAGACTCTCAGAAAGACAACACTGACTGGGGTGGGAGCAAGGGCAATATACATAATGTAAACATTTGTACCCCCACAATATGCTAAAATAAAAGACAAAAAAAAAAGGTAGAGAATACTGAATAGTCTGTGTCCACAGAGAAACTTTTGTAATGCCCCTGAGTAACTCAGCCTAGGATATCCATCCACCTGCACCTTTGTTTTACTTTGTGTTTCTCGTTTCCTTTTCTTTTTTATTGGAGAACAAATAAACACATTTATGATGCACTTTTCCAGAAAATAAAAAAAACAAGAAAAAATCAAATAAGCCCATTAAAAAGTGAGCAAAGGACATGAACAGAAACTTCAAAAGAAGACAAACTAATCGTCAAAAAACATATGATGTAAGGTTCAACATCTCTAATCATCAGAGAACTGCAAATCAAAACCACAATGAGATATCACCTAACTCCAGTGAGAATTGCCTTTATCAAAAAGTCCCAAAACAACAAATGTTGGCATGGGTGTAGAGAGATACGAACATTCATACACTGCTGGTAGGACTGCAAACTAGTACAACCTCTATGACAATTAATACGGAGATAGCTCAAAGAACTAAAAGTAGAACTACCATTTGACCCAGCAATCCCATTACTGGGCATCTACCCAAAAGAAAAAAAGACATTCTATTATAAAGACATCTGCATTTGAATGTGTATAGCAGCACAATTCACGATTGCAAAGATGTGGAAACAACCCAAGTGCCCATCAATACATGAGTGGATTCATAAAATGTGGTATATGTATACTATGGAGTATTACTCAGCCATTAAAAAAGTGGTGAACTAATACCTCTTGTACTATCCTGGGTGGAGCTGGAACCCATTCTTCTGAGTATCACAAGAATGGAAAAACAAGCACTGTATGTACTCCCCATCAAATTGGCACTACTCTATCAACACTAATGTGCACATATGGAAGTAACATTCATAGGGAGTCAGGCAGGTGGGAAGAAGGAGAGGATGGGTAAATTCATACCTAATGGGTACAGTGCCTGCTGTCTGGGAGATGGGCATGCTTAAAGCTCTGGCTCAGGTGGTGCAAAGGAAATGTTATTTAGCCAAAGCCTTTGCACCCCTGTAACACTCTGAAGTAAAATAAATAAAACAGACTGTCCCCATAAGCAAAACTTTGGGAAGCGGTGGGGAGCCTCTGAGGATCTCTGAGCAGGAGATGACCTGCTCAGCCAGGGCCTGAGCCCCTGGGGAGCACTGGGCTAACAAATCTGGTAGCAGAGTAATCATTTCATGTGAGGTTGTAACCTCATCCACCTGCTGGGGAGGCTAAAGTCCCGGTATCTCTCCCTCTCAGATAACAGCTCTCTCAGCTTCCCTAGAGGCTCTCCTTTCACAGGCTCGGGTTCCCTGAGGGAGAGATTAAACCCAAGTAAAAAGATTCCCCAGGTAAGTCATTAGCGGGGTGGCTGGAATCTCCATCAAGAGCTTGGATGAATTCATCTGCCCTGGGAGGCCGGTCCTTGGCAAAACCTGTCAGGAGACTCCAGGGATCTCACCCAGTTTGTGCTGCGGGAGTCTGGCTTCCTTGAGGAGACAGTAAGTGCAGCCAGAGAAAGGCCTCAGAAGGACCATTTCTTTAAACAGCCCTGGCTTCAGGGAAAACAAAATGGTGCCTGTAGGGGTGCTCAATGCAAGCCAGAATGTTGTATCGCCAGATACTTCAGCTATCAACCTGGGTTTGTAAGGGGCTGACACAGGGGAAAGAATCTCAGCCTGTGACTAATGGGCTGTGTATCTCTGGGAAAGTCACTTCACCTCTCTGGGCTTCCATTTCCATTGAAGGAAATACTTGACTCCATTTCAGGAAGAGCAAATAAGTTCCATCTCCCCTTCTCAACTCTGATCAGTTGTTAGTGATTGCAGGATGCATTGTGTTAAGAATAATTCTGAGGCTCCATCCACCAAAGAGTACAGCATTCTATCAGGTTCTCCAGAAGAGGGAGCAGTAGCCTGATGTATTAGTTTCCTATTGCTGCTGTAACAAATCACCACACACTTGGTGGTTTAAAACACAAATGTCCTCTCTTACCATTCTGGAGGTCACAAGTCTGAAACCAGTTTCACTGGGCTAAATTTAAGGTGTTGGCAGGACTGGCTGCTTCTGGAGGCCCTGAGGAGAGAACCTCTTTCCTTACTTTTCTCAGCCTCTGATGGCTTGCTGTATTTCTTGGTCTGTGGTCCCTTCTTCCATCTTCAAAGAACATCACTCTGATCTGTTTCCATCACCACATATCTTCTCCTCTTCTATAATCAAATCTCTCTCTGCCTCTTGTAAGGGTCTTATGGGCCTTGTACACTTAGGGCCACCCAGATAATCCAGGACAATCTCCCCATCTCCAGATCCTTAGCTTAACCCCACCTGCAAAGTCCCTTTTGCCATGTAAAGTAACACTCACAGCTTCCAGGGATTAGGGCATGAATATCTTCGAGGGGAGACTGTTCTTCACCCTACCACACCTGGCATGTACCACTGATTTGTAATCCCCACCATCAGCCTAGAATTAGAACGGGAATGGAATCACGGAAGGGCTCTACGTTGGCGTTTGAAGCCTGGCATATGGGAGCTATCACAGAGAAAAAGATTGCACGTGGCATTTTCTCTGTTTCAAGAACCACTCCAGCCTCATTGAAATTCCACATCCCACTGCCTTCTCCTGACACTGTATCATTTACAAAGCTCCTGAGGCTACTACAGTGACTCATTATTATTAGTTAATGAAGCATCTAAGGCCTAAGCCCACAGTCAGCAGCTGGGATAAAGAGCAGGGACAGAGCTGGACCACGGGAGGTCTGTAGCTGGGATGCAGACCAGAGGAGAGGAAGGCTGTGCTGTCCTCATGCGTTCATGTCACAGGCACTTGCTGAGCATGTCGTGTGTGCCAGGAACCAAGGATCCAACAGCAGTAAGGGCTGCCTGGGTGGTCCTTGCCCTCAAGTAACCCATGGGCAGATGGGATAGACAGACCAGTGCATGAATATACCAGGACACCCTTGAAAAGTGCTCCAAAGAGGGTGGGTGTTGGGGGAGCGCCGTGGACAGTCTGCCTCAGAATTGGGAAAGGCGTCCCAAAGGAAGGGACATTCTGAGCTTGGAAAAGGAAAGGGAAGGGCATTTCCATAGAAGAAACAACACGTGCTAAGTGTGGTTTTTCACTGTGGCCTGAGGAAAATGCAGAGAGACTCTGGCAGGAGAAAAGGAGACTCTGGACCTGAGACTGGAGTGTTGGGAGGAGCTGGTGTTTGGCTGGGTCGTGGGAACATGGGCAAACACTTCAGGGGAGCCTGGCTTTGGGAACAAAGAGCTAAACCAAACCACCCGTGAGTAAATTCCAGAGACTGTAAGGAGAGGCCAAACGCTGAAACGGGAAAGACAGACTTGGGCTCAAATCTCAGCTCTACTACTTACTGGCTCTGTGACTCTGGGAAGTTCCTTAACCCCTCTGGGCCTCAGTTTCCTCATCTGTACAACATGAGCGCTGTTGGGATGACTGTGACGTGAGGACCCTGTCTGTCCTATTGTCAGCTGTGTACTCAATGTCTAGCACATGTTTATAAACTGAATGAATGTTGTCTTTTAAATGCTTGGCAGGATGTCTGACAAATAGTAAATGTTTGTAAATTAATTCACTCATTAATTTAAGGAGAAAAAAAGTCATGATCATCTGGCTCTGTCCACATATGTTTCTGATAAGTAGTCACCTCCTCTGGGGCCATGCCAGCCTAGAATGATGAGAAAGCTTTGAATCTGGAGTTGGGAGTGAGGTGGGGTCCAGTCCTGACCTTGTTACTCATGAATTGTACTTCTGGGAACACCCATGTCCTGGTCCATGAACCGTGGCTTCTTCCAGGCCACACCCCAACCCAGCTCAGTATCCCTCCCAGACAAGGTCACTGAGGGCTGAGGAAGGACACCAGGCCATTTGGACTTCTTGGTGAGCTCCATGCACCTTTCATTCCTTCTCAAGCAGCAGCTCAACAGAACCTCCAGAACTTTCCATGAGTCTTGAACCATAGAAAGAGCATGGTCTCTGGTGCTATGCCACTGCCCACAAGCCATATGACCTGGGACATGTTGAACCTCTCTGACCTCAGTTTCTACACCTGAATTCAAATCCTGGCTCCCAAACTCTTCAGTTGCGTGACTTCAGGAACTGAAAGCATCACTGTGCTTTGGTTTCCTCATCAGTACAATGTGGATAATAGCAGCTTCTCCCAGGGTTACTGTGAGGATTGGTCTCTAAGGTTGACGTCACCAGGCTCCCACCTGAAGATTAGGTCCCACCTCAGAGTCTCTGAGGGGTCCTGCCTAGGGCTGTCAAGCCGCTGATCTCACTGTTGCTGAGTTCTCTGGCTCTGGGTCCCAGCATTTGGAACCCTGGATTTTCTATCCAGTCGTATGGTGGAACTTTTTCTCCTTCCCCAGGAGACTGGGCTGGTGGCTCTGGAGGAAGCCTTTGAAGACCAACCCTTCTCACTTCCTCATCAAGCATGGGTGGGGTGGTGGCCTTGGCCAAATAACATATGCATGCCTCACACCAGAGACTAATAGCCCAGAAGGGAAAATATTTCGGGAGAAAGAACTTTGAAGGAAACTCTCTGAATCCCTCTTGGTCTTCCCATTTCACTGGAATAAGCTACCATTTATTTCTGCCGTCCCTCACATAAGAGAAGGCAGCAGCTTCCCAATCAGATATCTTAGAAGACTGGTCCCTTCGCATCAACAACAAGTGCAGCATAAGTGAGGTGGGGACATCTCCTGGGCTGCGTGGAGGAGGACTGGGTCAGGAACAGCCCACCGCTGATCCGTGTACTCTCTTTAACACACACACACACACACACACACACACACACACGTGCATGCACGCACGCAGTCATATACATACTTACACATACTCATTCTTACAATGGCTCGGTTAACCACTCGACAGTTACCCGTGACCTCAGTCCTCGACCAGAATAATACAGCGGTTAAGGGTCAGACTCTGAGTCACCAGCCCAGGGCGGGAATTCCAGCTCTGCCGTTTCCTAGCTGGGCAACCCTGGGCAAGGTCCTCAACCCTTCTATGAGCTCCAGGTTACTCATCTGTGAAAGGGGAAAATAACAGTATGCACATGACAAGATTGCTGGTGACAATTAAATGAGTCACGTACATAAAACACACAGTAAGTGCCCTTTAAATAGAAGCCATTGTTATTACTATTACTGTTGTTATTATTATCACTGTTCCCATGAGAAGGTAAGCTCTGTACAGACAGAGTCACTCACCACCAATGCCTTGTTGGTCACTCTATCCCCATCCCATAGGACAGCAGCACCGGGCATATAATCAGTGCTCAATAAATACCTGGAGCATCAATTAATAAACATACTTCTTGGAAGCTCAGCTTACTCTGCCCCCGAGTGATTTCACGTGCCTTCCTCTGGGCTCCCGCAGCATCTGGATACAATAAATATCACAGGAGCTTCCTACGGCCAGGCACTGAGCTGAGGGCCTTCTTGTACATTGATTTTCCTGCCTTGGCTCTACCCCGCCCCCCTCTCACTATGAATTCCTTCAGGAAAAAGACTGAGAGTTATAACTCAGAGAGTAAGTGCTTAGCAAATATTTTCTCCAAAGGTAGATGATGGAGCAGCCTGTTTTACATATGAGGAAACTGAGCCCCAGAAGGGTGGTCAACACACTTGTCCAGTACTGGTGGGGGGCGGGGAAGGTGCTGGGCCAGAACAACGCTGTCTCCGCCCCACAGCACAGCCCAACCCCCATCACTGGTGGCTCGGCATAAAGGGGTCCACCAGCACCAGCAGGTAATTGGCAAATGTACCCAGAGGAAAAGAAAACTGGGTGCCCCTACATTAATTTCACAGCCGCCTGCCTGGTCACACGGGAGGGTTACCCATGCCACTGTGATGTGCTTTTCATTAAAGCAGGTCTCCCTCGAAGGTAGTCTTTGAAATGTCAGTTTTAATTAAAACCCTGATCCTAATAAGCACACACCGTAGATTAAACCCAGTCAGAGCAGATTCCTGCTGGGGGAACTCCTCATATGCTTCAGTGCACAAAATTGTCTCCAGGAAGAGGGCATGTTCAGGAACATTCTGTCTACCAGGCAGCCTCCCTCAGAGAAGGGTCTCCAACATCGCTGACTCTAGGCTTCCAAAGACAGCCCGGAGTGCAGACAGCTGGGTGACAGTTTCAGGTCTATCGCTAATACGGAGCTGGTGCTTAACTAAATAGAATCAGAGAATTTTCAGCATTAGATCTGAGATCACCTGGTTCATGTCCTTTTATATCTGGAGACATTGAGTCCTAGAGAGAAAGGGGGACAAAGACCTGCTGACAGCAGGAACCAGATCTGACTACAGCTCCCAGCTCAGCGCCCTCCCCACTCATCAGCCTACTAGCTTTGCAGATTAGTAGTTGGGTATCTTAGGGAAATCTGTTTCCTTTCTGAGCTTCAAATTCCTTATCTATAAAATCAAAGGAGTTGGACTAGCACAGTAATTCTCTGCCCTGATCCCCCATTAAAATCACCTGTAAAGCTTTTACGACTCCCAGTGCCTGAGCCCACCTGAGACCAATTCATCAGTGTCTCTGGCATGGGACCTGAACATGAATAGTTTATAAAGCTCTGCAGGTGATTCCAGTGTTCGTCCAGACTGAAAACCAGTAGACTAGGTAATCACAGCATCTCTCTTTTGCTCTAACATTTTATGAGTTCTTCTTCCTGGAACCCTCCGTGTCCCACCCACTCCCATGCATGCCCCCCCCCACACACACACACAGACGTCCCCACAAAATTGATTTGAGCAATTCCTTCTCATAGTCGAGTCCCAGCTTAAATCTCCCTTCATCAGACTGAGTGAGGGAGGTGTTACCTGAGTTCTTCCTTCTTGTAGCCTGAATCACACTTCCCAGTAAGTATACGTTGTGGCTGTCTTCCCTGTGAACCGAGTGACAACAGAGACTGGGTGGAGTGGACACACTCTGAGATGGTCCCTGTTTGTCCCCATTCCCTGGCGCTCACATGCATGTGTGATCTCCTTCACCCCTTGAGTGTGACCAGGAACTGTGACTTGTTTCTAACCTATATGATGCGAGAAGCTGACAGGAGGCCAGTTCTCTGATTTTGTTACGTAAGATTGCAATGTTGGCCTTGCTAGGTGCCCTCCCTCGCTAGCTCTGACAAAGCAAGTGGGAAGGGTGGCCTCCAGCCAGCAACTAGCTGGGAACTGAGCTAGTCCCCCAGCCTGCAGGACCTGACCCTGCTAACAAATACATGAGCTTGGAAGTAGATCCTGCCCCGCTCAACCCTGGCGGACACCTTGATTGCAGCCCTGGAGAGAGGACTCAGCTAATAATATGCCCAGACTCCTGATCCACAGAGACTCTGGGATCATAAATGTGTGTTATTTTAAGCTGCTAAGTTTGTGATAATTGTGTTACATGGCAATAGGTAACAAATACACTGAGCCTATTCATTAAACTACTGTATCCTTGGCATCTAGCACAGTACGGTCGTCCCTTGGTATCTGCAAAGATTGGTTCCAGGACCCCCATGGATACCAAAATCGATAGATGTGCAAGTCCCTTATATAAAATGGTGTAGTATCTACATAAAACCTATGCACATCTCCCATGTACTTTAAATCATCTCTAGATTACATATAATACCTAATATAATGTAAATGCTATATAAATAGTTGTAATACTATAGTTTTAATTTTGCGTTCTTTTTTATTGTTGTATTTTTATATTTTTGGTGGGGATGTTTTTTTCCAGATATTTCTGATCCATGGTTGGCTGAATCGTGGATGCAGAACCCCTGGATACAGGGGCCTTGCTGTGCATGGCACATAGTAGGTGCTCAAAAATATTTGGCAAATAAGTTAATTGATTAACCAGAGTAACGGCAATAAGTCCTTTGAATCTGACATTTGCCCAAGCCTTTTTCCTTTCTTCCTCCTTGTTTCACAAGCTTACAGCTCAAAATTCAATGTGAGCCCATCAAGCGAGGGCTGTACTCTAAAACCTTTCACTATTAGGAGGGCAAGTGGGAAGCACACGCTGTTATTATGATGATTACTGTGATCCAGTTTTAATGAAATCAACGTGTGGTTAAATAACACTTTGCTGAGTGTAAATTGTTATTGTTATCGATAGACCATTTCTTTCACCTGATGAATGCAGTGTGGCGCTCCAGGCGAGGGAACGAGCCTGGCTCTGTGGATCCATAACCATTCCAAAGATGCGGAGGACGTCTCCGGCCACTGTGGG
Source organism: Microcebus murinus (assembly GCF_040939455.1). Lineage (NCBI taxonomy): Eukaryota > Metazoa > Chordata > Mammalia > Primates > Cheirogaleidae > Microcebus > Microcebus murinus. Next base: position 19,498,552 of record NC_134124.1, read on the forward strand.
TCGGCCTTTGGATGACTCTGGGAGGCTGAGGAAGGAAAGTCACAGCCCGCAGCTGGACACTCCTACTCGGTCCCAGCTTTAGGCCTGCCTAGGACGGTTGCTCAGAGCATTTATTGCTGCTGTTTTCTGTGGTCTGGACAGCAACAGAAACCTCCAAGAATCAAAAGCAGAGAGAGCACATCCACTCTTCCTGCTTTGGCTACAGCCAATCTCAGGCTGTTCTGGCCAGTCTCCACTGTGCCTCGACAGGGCCAGGGCTCTGCATGTGCAGGAACAGCCCTGAGAGGTTGTCAGACTCGCCAGGGTCACTCGGAGAGCCGCTGACGGAGAGTGAGACAGGAGCTCAGGGCAAGACCTCACTGGCCCCTGCTGATCTCAGCGCGGCCTGTTAGAACACTGCTGACTGGCACGCTGATAAAATTCAAGTCGATTGATTGTGACCAAGTCTTGAGAACTAGCTGACTACCCCGTGGAGCCTGCCGAAAGCACACGGAGGAGGTCCCTGGGGAAGGGTGGGGACACTGTCTTAGAGAGCATTTTGCAGCTGCAACTGGGAAGACAGAGCTGCCTGGGCCCTTTCTCACCTCCACCCCGCTGCTTGGTCTCTCTCTCTCTTCCTGATCCTCACTTATGTCATCTGCGCCTGATAATGTCTTGGCGGTCATCGCTCCCACCCACTGCTGCAACTCGCTGCTAAAGGCTCTGGATCCAAGTGACTTTTGCCTCTTTCTCCCAACAGCTGGGCCTGCTGAAGGAGGCCTCCCGTGGGGACGGGCCCCACCCGCAACAGCAACGGCAGTAACGGGAGTTACCGACGTGCAGTGTGCTAGGCTCTTATTCTCAAAAACTCGCTTCTGTCCACATTCCCTGTGACCCAGCCATTCCTTTCCTACATATGTGCCCTATATACTTTTGTGCACAGTGGCATCAATAAATATGTATAAGAATGTTCATTGTAGTATTTATTATTTGTAACAGCTGGAACCTGGAAACAACTCGAATGTGTATTAAGGGAAGAATGAGTAATAAATTGGGGCATATTCATACTGTGGAAAAAAATCACACGGCAATAGAAACTCACTCCAATGCACACAACAAACTTCAGGTTGCATGAAAGCTGGTGGACACCAAAGATTACATAATGTATGATTCTCTTTATGTGAAGTTTAATATTAAGTGAAACCGCATTTTAGTGATTACGGATGCATCCTTAGGTGATAAAGGTATAAAGAAAAACAAGGAAATTATATCAGATTGGGTTTACTCATGAGGTAGGAATCACCACCCAAGCTATTTTAATAGGCAGCATTTAATATAAAAAATTATTGTTTTTTTCTTTTTTACTTTTCAGACTCATCTTAGACAAGCATTTTTGTTGTTGTTGTTGTTTTTCTTTTTTTTTTTTTCCTTTTAAAAATTATTAATCAGGTATTAAAGAACCGAAAAGGCAAAACAAGTTCGTAGAGGTAGTACCTTCTAGAGGTAGCTACCAGGGGAGAACAGAGGGCAGAAGTTGGAATGACTAAGACTTAGAAGCTTGGGGCTGGGACAGGCACTTCTGAGAAGGGGGTGCTGCCAGCTGCCAGCTGCTGGTGTCCCTGACGGGGCATCCTGACATTGTTTCTGTGAGTGTTGGAAAAACTACAAATTGGGAGCAGCTTCTGCTACGGAAACAAACTGCCTTGCTGTGTTGAGGAGAAGAGTGGCTTTGCAGGAGGCGGCTTTAGCATCACACAGCAGAGATGAGGATGGTGGGCTTGAAGCCAGGAGGCAATAGCCATAGCTGAACAGCCAGCACAGAGTGATCACCAAAAGGTCAAAGTAATGGTACCTTCAGGAAGGAGGGAGAGGGTATACTGGGGAGAAAGCATTTAGGGATGGAGGAGAGCTTTTTTCTAGGATGCAGGCACTGTTTTATTTCATAGTGTGGGAGACGGGGTGGTTATACGGGTGTTTGGTTTATTATCGCCTGCCATGCTGTACACGTATGTTCTGTGTACTTTTCTGTGTGTTATTTTTCACGACTAAAAGTGGAGTACCTTTTTTAATGGGATATCTGAGCATGAAGAACAGTGCTGCTGTAGACCCAGAGGTCAGAGAGAAGACCTCTTTGAGGAAGGGCTATTTGAGTCCAGCTTGAATGGCCAGGGGCACCAGCCATACGGAGGGCGAGGGGAACCCCTGCATCTTATGAATGCAAGCCTGGTGGCAGTGTACAGGGTGACCTGGGGAAAAGGGAGGGACCAGAGGCAGGGAAGCAGCAAGAGGCTGCTGCTGTGGAAAGTGTACAAAGCAAGCAGAAGTGGCCCTGGCTTTAGCGGTGGCCCAGGGGGTCAGGAGCAGATGAAGCAAAGCATCCTGGGACTGAGCAGCCCCTCAGCCGAGGAAATGCACCTCCACACTCTGAACACACCCATCTTCATCCCAGCCCCCTGGAAAACGTCGCTAAGTGTAGAGAGGTGATTCTGGGACAGAGCAGCCAGCAGATGGACTGGCTCCAGAGAGAGTCCCTGAGGTTTCTGAACCAATTCCAGTCTGCATTCTTGGAGCAGGCAGAGAATTCCAGAGAGAACAGCAAGATCTGGGCTCATGCTAGCTCATTTTCCTCTTTCCCTCTTTCCTTCCGAATTTCCTTCCTCTAGGCTTTTCTTTCTTAGTAATTCTTTACCCTCCCTCCCTTTCTCCCTCTCACACATTTACTAATTCATGATCACATATAATACCCATATATATAAACACACACATGTCCACCTCCTACACATACATTATTCATATCCAGCCCACTCACACACACACACAATAACACACGCTGAAACACACACGATGCATGCAGCTTCATTCATGCATATTTCAGGAATATTTTCCTTACATCTACCAGAGCACTTTCAAGTTCAGTTTTCAAGTTCATGGCCTCCTTGAAAGTCATAGCACCCACATTTTACAGATAAAGAATTTGAGAGATCTAGAGATGTTGAAGAATTTCTTCAAGGTTGCAGAGCTGGGAAATGACAGAATTGAGACTAGCACTCAGGTATGCCTGGCTCTGACTGTGCTCCAGCCACACTCTGCCACCCCACCTAGGCAAACACGGACACATACAGAAGCATACTGCAAACACGCATGTATATGTGGTCACACCTGACATGTACTCTGATTACTTTTCTACTCACATGGACACTTATGCACACACCCAAATGTGGAAAGGAAGTTCATTGATACGTCACCACTGGGTCTAAAGAAGGATCTGTCTTTCTGAAAATGTTCTGGCTTCCTTGTAGCCAAGGCTTTTAAACTGTACATACTAACTACTCAGAGACACGAAGAGGAATTGGTTCAATAGATCTGCTCTGACACGGAGAAGACAAATGGTAGAAATGAGCATTTGTTTTGCATGTTTGATTTTCATAGTGCTTACTATCTTGTCTCAGGTCATAGTCCACTCTCATAATAACCCTGTAGGTAGGCATGGAAGAAACTTTTATATCCATTTTACAGGTGGGGAAACTGGGGATCAGGGTGTTCCAGGGTCACCCAGATGCCTCCCTCTCCTTAATCATCAAGGATCTCACTTCCCTTCCATGCCTAAATAACAAGCTCCCCTCTCGCTTATATCAGAAAGTTTACTACACATTCCCCCAAGTGATGTTATGGCTACCCAGAAAGAATACTTAAATATCCTAGCAGTCCCTCCTGGCTGTCCTGTGTCACGTTCTACCCCGAGGAGGTTCTTTCTGATTCTGGTCATCTCTGAATTTCTCATAACCTCTGCTGCGGATTTATGGCTTTCTTCCTTTCTAAAGCCAAGATACCAACTCTCCCCCAATTCTCAAAGCATGTCTCTTTGGATGCTTTTAACTACAAGTAACGGAAAACCCAACTCAAATAGACTTACACAATACAGACATTTCATTCCATTGTATAAGTCAGAAGTTCCAAAGTATGGTAGCTCCAGGGTTAGCTAATTCAGAGGCTCAGTAATATTATCAAGGACCCACTTTCTTTTCCCTCCCCCATCCTCATGTGTGTTGGTTTTGTTCCAAAGCTAATTCTGTTTCCCCGAGTCAGAAGATGGCTGACACTGTCACTCATAGAAACAACACCCACAAAAGAAGACATCTCTTCTTGCTGTGAATCTCTATGTAAGAGCAAGGAAGCCTTTTGTAGAAATCTTCCCGCAGACTTAGCCTTACATCTCATTGGACAGATTTATGTTGCATGAGGAAACTTTTGGGTGCAACTGATATGTTCATTATTTCTATTGTAATTATGGCTTCACAGGTGTGCATGTGTGTCATATTGCACTTTAAATATCTGCAATATATTATACCTCAATAAACCTGTTTCAAACATGTTCACATAAGTAATGAATAAATATGTTCCCCTGGCACACTGAGGAAATTTTTCTACCCCTTGGAAAGAAGGGTCTAACCTGTGCCGAGCATTTATTGTTTGCTGGACACTTTTTTGGTCACTTGGCTTCTACCAGGTCACTTAAACCTCATGGCGACCTTGGAAAATATTATTGTCCTCATTTTTACAGAGAGACTTAATTTGCCCAAGGTCACGCAGCTACTAAGGGATCCCTATCCCAGATCCATCTGACTCCAAAACCTGTGCTCTTTTCATTATATCATTTGCCTACAAATTAGGGTGTCTTAGGGGAGAGAGACCATAAATGGCCAGTGGCTCCTTTCTACAGATGCTCATTTTATTCCCAACTCTCAGCCCCCTCCTGGCTTAACAAGGTCTCTAGAAGGTGAAAATATTACGTACAAACAGTCACATTTTATTTGATTTAGCATGGAGTAGCTCATTTGATTCAATCTTGGATAATTTGTTCCTGAAAATATGAGCTAGAGTGTCACTAGACTCAGGGTATGAGAGAAGGAGTGGTTAAGCTGCACCTTCTGATCATCCCCGCTGCTTCCACCTTCTGGGATTAATGTGAGCGAGGAGAAGCATCTCAGTGCCTTGTCTCGCTGAATTATAATCAATGGTTCCATTTCTTGAGCTTTTTTCCTTTTCCTGAGAATTTTTAAAAGAACAGCATATACCAAATAAACCAAGTACCCACCATCTAAAAATGACCATTCAAAAAAAAAAAATACTCGTCAGCTCTCTTCTGTGTTTTAAATAAAATAAACAACATGTTGCTCATCTAAAAATGAAATCCCCTTGACTCCCACCCCAGGTTTCATTTCCTCCCCACATCATCCCCCAGCAACCTCAGACAGAAATTTAGGTTATTTCTGCCTAATCCATTTTTATACATATGTCCATAAGTACCATTAAATTCATGTATGATAAACAAATAAAAATGAAAGCTTTAGTTTATATAAACGGTATCATACTGCACCTATTATCCTGCTGCCTGCTTGCCTCCTCATTATGCTATGCCGCTGAGAGCTCTTTAAAAGTTAGGAATCATATCTTCTTTAATCTCTGCATCCCTGATCGCCTTGTGAATTCTGAATGCTTAATAAATCAGAAATGAAAGAGGGAAAGAAGGGAGGGAGGGAGGGAGGGAGGACAGAAGGAAGGGATGAGGGAAGAAAGGAGGGAAGGAAATGGGGAAGGAAGACCAGCCAACAGGGTCAGTCTTTGCGGCCGAAACTTCTTGTGTGGTTCCCAATTAGAACGCAGGGTAATTACAGAGGTATGAGCCCTTCGTACCATGGTTTCTCCGATTCTGAGAACTGTTCGTGTCCCATTAGAGCAGACAGCCTCTCCACTCTGTGATCCGCTCTGGGGAAGTCCCAGGCATGACTGCGAGAAGTTCCAGGCCACACAGCTGCCTAATGTGCTTAGCTCAACTGTGGCTCCACTCTCGCTGGTCATAAATCAACCAGCCAAGGCTGAAGCCTGCATTACTCTCTATCTCTCAAAACCCCTCAAGGATTTGGGAAATTAGCTGCCAGTTCAAACACTTGTCTTCCCTCCTTTCCTTCTCCCACTCCGTCTTTGTCTCTGTCAACTGCAGAGTGTTTCCCAATGTCCGTCTCTGCCTCTCTGAACGTCTTTCTCCCCGAATCTCTCTCTGTCTCTGATTCAAAATTATGCCTCTGTCTTCCTTTCTTCAGACCCGACATCTACCTCCTGCCCTTCCCCCCTGCTTCCCCTGAGCCATGCTGCAGCCGTAGATCCAGGATCCCAGCTGGGCCATAGATCTCTCCCGTACTGCTGTTCTCTCCTGCTTGCTTTTAAGAATGCTTTTTATGGTGGCTTCTAGCACAAACAGCTGTTGGAGCTTGTTTGAAAAAAAACCTCCGGGAGCAGATGCTCTGGCAGCCTTTCAGTTTCTTCTCTCCTCTGCAATCTGAGACGGATTGGATTGGGGAAGAAATCCATTCATTCATTAACCCATTAAACAAATATCTAATGAGCCCCTATTATATGCCAGTCACTGAAGTGGATGCTGGGAGTATGGCAGTAGGTAAAACAGCTGTTATGGAGTTTACTGTCTAACGAGGGGAGGCAGATATAAATCTAATAGCCAATCGAATGTGTATAATAACAGAAGATGATCAATACTACGAAAAATGGTTCACGGTGTTCTAATATAACAATAGTTAATGTCTATTGGTGTTTATTATATACCCAGCACTATTCCAACCATTTCATACATATTTCCCTTAACAAAGACTTCAACTATTCTATTTGACATGTGGTGAAACTGAGGAACAGAGTGGTTAAGCAACTTGCTCACAGGCACACAGCTTCTGAGTCGGGGAGCCATGATTTGAACATAACATGGGCACTGGGGGAGCAAGGGGAGGAAAGCCTTTCCTGGGCTCAGTTTCCTCCCGTGTATAAACAGAATTTTCTTTTCAAAGATCCCATGGAGAACAGGAAGCAGAAGCAAGACTAGCATCCAGCCTCCTGAATCCCAGACTAATCTATCTTGTTCTAAAAGCGAACAGGCTGGAGTATGAAGGCTGGCTCTGCTACTAAAACTACCAAGGCCCATGAGATTCTGTGGAAAAATAAAGTGAAGTTTGGGGGTGGGGAGATGGTAGGAGCAGAACTTCCTGCTACGATGAGTATATGGGAGCTTGGACCGCGACGTGTTCTCCATGGCGTCCCCAGCGCCTGACACAGTGGCGCTTAGCAGGCGCTTGATCGTTATCTGCTGGAAAATGAATGAATGGATACGTTGAATTAAATGCATGTGAATTAAGTGAAAAGGATGGAACAGATGGAAGCTCCGTGTTTCTTCCAAGCTAGGGGTTTATGATTCCAATAACTTCATTTCTTTCTACTCTAACACCAGCCAACAGCACGGAGAGATTCTGCCAGGTATCTGGGTCCATTTCTCTCTTTTCTTTTCAATCTGCACGTCCAAAATGTTTTCCTGCTGTTTCACAAAACTCCCTTTTCAATTTTTTTTTTAATTTTTTTCAGTTTTTGCTGATTCAATTAAGAACTTAGTTTGATCTCAAAACCTTACCCTTCTTAAGCCCCTTCTGATAAAACAGACCCCAGCATACTCAGCTCTTTGAAGCCTCTTTATGAGTTTCGGAGCTGAGTCAAATGCCAATCGCTTTCCGGATAATTACACTGGAGCGGACACATTGTTCCTGGAATCTGTTTCCCAACCTGAGTAAACAGAGCCTGGTGGTCCTTTTTACGTTGTAATAAGCACTGCCTTCTCCTTCATTTTCCTCTCCGTCTGGAGAGCCACGTATGAGTTATTTCATCTCTGGACCAGTGAACAGGGAAGGAATATTTAAGAGACCGTCTTCCACAGGAAATTTGGCTAGGAGGGGGCTTTCAGCTATGGGGCTGACTTTTGGCTGATTCTGGCACATTCAGTGGTTCTCCCTGTCCCACAGAAAGCACAAGGAATCCCAGAACCACTCAACAACCTCAGAAAAGAATGAGGAACCAAATGTATGCACCAACTGAAGAGCCTTTAGGATGAAACAATCAATGAAAGCAATGCCTGCTATTGCATCTTTTTTGCAGTGACAGCTGAATAAGGACACACACCTGGGCTCCAGTCCCCACTCTGTCACTTAAATTAGCTGTGTGACCTGGGACATATGACTTAAGCACTTGTGGCATCAGTTTTCTCATCTGTGTAATGTGAATAATAATAGTATTTATCTCAAATATTTATGATAAGAATAAAATGAGATAATAACTTTAGAATAGTGTCTAGCATATAATTTTAATTATTGTTACTCTTATTATTATTATTACCATGCAAAACACTTTCACGTTCATGCTTACATTTGATTCTGTAAGGTAATGTATTCACAGATTCCAGAAAATAGGATGTGGACATATTTGGGGGAACGTTATTCTGCCTACCACAAATACAAAGAAATAAATATTATTATTATTATTATTATCATCCTCGTCTTGCAGAGAAACAAAAACTAAGGCTTAGGGCAGTTACAGTAACCCTCCTGATAACTAGTAACAGCCAGAGTCTCCACTCATACCCAAGGTCCAGGGTCTACTTTCATCGTTTTATTCTACCTGCCGACCCAAACAGTTATGGATCTAAGGTCACCCAGACCTGAGCATGTCTTGTAACCACTCTGCCTCACTTTTGTCATCTGCAAAATGGAACTTGTAATTTTATGTTTACAGACATTTCATGTCATGCAAGTGGCATTCTTAGTGCTGTGTCTGGCTCATGGTAGGTGCTTAATATGTGGCCACCTTTCTTAAAGCTGTTATTCAGGCTGGGTGCAGTGGCTCATGCCTATAATCCCAGCACTTTGGGAGACCAAGGCAGGAGGATCACTTGAGGCCAGGAGTTCAAGACAAGCCTGGGTAACAAACATAGTGACACCCATTCTCTACAAAAAATAAAAAAAATTAGCTGGGTGTAGTAGCAAGAGCCTGTGGTACTTGGGTGAGGTAGGAGGATTACCTGGGCCCAGGAGTTTGAGGATATAGTAAGTTCACACCACTGCACTCCAGCTTGGGTGACAGGGTGAGAGCCTATAGCTAAAAGAAAGAAAGAAAGAAAAGGCAAAACTCTTGCAAAGATGGCAGGTGCCTGAAGGGACAGATTCAATGCCCTTGAATGGGGGTAGAGGCTGGTCCACGCAGGAAATGTTCACTTTAGGCTCAGAGGAGTTGGGTCTCCAAGGACAGTGATGGGGGCCCAGAGTTGGGTGAGATGCTTTTAGAACACAGGTGAGAAGACATCTCGCCAGGTTCAGACACCTGGGGGATGCTCGCCTAGGGCCAGAGAAGGTGGGGTGTAAGGCCCTGGTTGTTGACTGGTGGGGTAATGAGAGTTAAAACCTCCTCTCTCCCCACAACTACTTCCTCAGATCCTTCCTCAGATCCGTCTACTCAAAACAAATTATCGGCCAGGCCCCACGTTGAGAGATGTACTTGGGGAGCAACTGCACACCGGCAGTCCCTAAGAACTTTACACCTCTTGTCCCGTGCTGAGCCGGCTGGCTGCAGGGGGGCATCTGACTACAGAAGGACAGCAGGATGTATCACTGTCCTAACTTGTCCATTTGTCTCCAGCCCAGAGGGTCCTGACAGGGGAGTTTCCAGGGACCTCGCCGAAACCTACTCGGGTTCTTGACAGAGACACATGGCAGTGATTACACGCGGCATTAGGCACAGTTACTGTAAGATGCGGCAGCTCCAAGTCCCCTCTGGAGCATAGTCTCAGACTGACTCTACAGCCTCCTTTGCTTCCAGCTCCTTTTATAAATTATTTATGGGTGGGGGGAGGTTAGGAGGGGGAGGGGAGTGCACAGAAGGCTGGAGGCAGGACTCCTGTTCCCCACAGTGGCCCCTCTGTGGTCACCATGGAATGTGGCAACCTGCAATGATCTTCCTACCCAGCTTCCTGTCCTAGGACACAAAAGCATTTATGTGTTCCACTCTCAAACACAGGACTTGAACCAAGACTCTCTCTGGGGAGTGATCGTGGTGACAGTGGGAACAACTGACAAAGCATTTGCTGAGAGATAAAGAGTAGAGGATAGGCCGGGCGTGGTGGCTCACGCCTGTAATCCTAGCATTCTGGGAGGCCGAGGCGGGCCAATCACTCAAGGTCAGGAGTTCGAAACCAGCCTGAGCAAGAGCGAGACTGTGTCTCTACTATAAATAGAAAGAAATTAATTGGCCAACTAAAAATATATAGAAAAAATTAGCTGGGCATGGTAGCACATGCCTGTAGTCTCAGCAACACAGGAGGCTGAGGCAGTAGGATCTCTTGAGCCCAGGAGATTGAGGTTGCTGTGAGCTAGGCTGACACCATGGCACTCTAGCCCAGGCAACAGAGTGAGACTCTGTCTTTAAAAAAAAAGAGTAGAGGATAAAGAAGATGGAATCACAGAGATTTGGGGGATCACAATGTCCAATTCCTGAGCAAAGGTGTGAGTCTTCTCCTATCTCTGCCAGGAATTTATCTGGCATTTGCTTGCACACCTTCCTCGACAGGGGCTCAGTACTTCTCAGGGACATTTATTCCATTTGGGGGGCAGCTTCAACTCTCGGGAAATTGCTTTAGATTGAATGGGAATCTGCTACTCAGCATTGCTCTTGGTTCTGCCTGCCAGGAGCTTTCTCAGCCTCAGCGTTCTCTGAGAGTTGCCTCTTGCGTGAGCATCATCTGGGGAGCTTATTAAAGTGCAGATTCCTTGTTCTAACACCAACCTGGGGACTCAGAGTCTCTGACGCAGGCACCCAGGAACCTGCCTATCAGCGCAGGATGCCTGGTCTGTAAGATCGGTAGAGCTGTGGGCTCTGCAATGAATCGGAAGGGTGCGCACGAGCAGGGCAGGAATGTCTAAAGGGAAGGCCGGAGATCTAGAAGACAGTTCTTCAATGCATCAAACTCTGCCAGGGTGGGGCTGATTGCAGAGGAAGCCACGTCAGATAGCAAACCACAAACAACGGCTACCACCTACTAAGAACCCCCTGCGCAGGCACAGTACTAGAGGCTTTGGCGTGCCCCCGGCAAGTCCATTTGGCAAACAAGGAAACTGAGGTTTAGAGAGCTGAAGTGATTTGCCCAAGGAAACATGTCTGGGAAGTGGCGATGCTGAGGTTTCTGGCCGGACACCCCTGACCGCTGTCTGACAACTTGCTGGGAACCCTAGATCTACACCTCCCACGCTCCAGCCTTCTTCCTTTATCCCAAATGAGCAGGTGCAAAGTTGCTCTCATTTGACTGTGGAACCAGTTTTCACCCTCACCTCCCAGGAGGTGAGAAACCCTCCAGTGCTCCTGAGGAGGATGGCCAGTCCTCGGGGCCACCTGGGGCTTCCAGCCGATGCCTCTCATGCAAAGGAGCAGCACAGACCCCCCAGGAAGCAGCCCTGCTTCCCTAGGCTGCTCCCCTTGGTCACTCCCTTGGTCACTCCAGCAGTCAGGCCCACCCGGACATGTGCAGGGCCTGAGCCACGGCAGAAACGAGGCCCACATATCCCCTGTCTGAGCAGTTAGAAGTTCTAAATTAAGGCAACACCCTGTAAATAATATATGTTCTATCTTCCTATCTTGGCAAACATTCTTTCATTATGACCTGAAAAGGTCAAGTTCAAATTTAGAATTTGAAGGAGCTCCTCCCTAGAACGTGGCAATGCAGGGAGAGCTGGCACCTCGCCATGCCTCCTGGCACCGTTCCCTTCCCTTTCTATCCCCGACTCTGCCCTACACCCTGAAGACCTCGTGTCTGCCTGTGTGGACCCTACAGCCTGCACAGCCCAGCTCTGTCCACATGCCCTGCAAACTGCTGTACCTTGGCCCTCTTCAGGCTGTGCTGAGTCATTTTGCTTTGCCCTGCCTGCCCCAGCCGTGGCCCCTGTCCAGCTCTCTCTGCCCCCTGAATCCATTTGCACCAGCGGCTAATCATGAGGGCTGAGATGGGAGAAGGTGCAGGACGCTGCAAGTCCTCAGGCCACCTGCATTAGCATGCCACTCATCGCCTGGGGCCCAAAGTCCCTGCTCTCAGCCAGGCTCCAGGCCTGGCAGAGGTCACTGGGAGGCAGCCCCTTCCACAGCAAATGCAGCACAGGAAAAGAAAATGAAGTCTTGAGCTGTTGAGAGAGAGAGAGAGAGAGAGAGAGAGAGAGAGAGAGAGAGAGAGAGAGAGAAAGCATCTTATTACTTTAGGCAGGGAAGGAGGTCACCTCGATCATGAGATCATATATTCTTCACTATCTCACCTGAAATTCACCTATTCAATCTTACCATCTTTGGATTTTAAAAATATGATGCACATTACTTGGGGATGGTATCAGCTGCAACCCCACAGGTCACTGGTTATCAAAGCAGCAGCAGCAGCACCTGTTGTCAGACATGCAAATCCTCGAGTCCATCTGACCTACTGGATCAGAGCCTCTGGGGGTGAGGCCCAGACATCCATGTTTAACAAGCCTTCCCGATGATTCTGATCACACTGAGTCTGAGGGCCGCTGATGTAGGCGATGCAGAGTCACTGATTGTTTCAGAGCGGGTAGTGATTCCGTGAGAGCCATGCTCGTCAGTATGTATTCATCCCGCATGGATTTATTGAGAGCCAAACACTGTGTTGGGCACGGGGAATCCCAGATACAGTTTCTGCCCTCAAGTTGCTCACAGTTGAGCAAAGCAGCAGCCAAGTAAACAGACCACGACAGCCGGGCAGGCCAAGTGGCTCATGCCTGTCATCCTAGCACTCTGGGAGGTGGAGGCAAGAAGGATCGCTTGAGCCCAGGACTTTGAGGTTTCAGTGAGCTATGCCACTGCACTCGAGCCCGGGCAACAGAGTGAGACACTGTCTCTAAAAACAAACAGATCCCTACAATAGAATGTGACAAACGCTAACATCCACAGGTAGAGTGTACTGTGGGTGGAGGAGTGTCAGATGACGTCCCAGTGACAGCTCAGTAAAGCATTCCTGGTGACAAAGACTTTCTCTTCTTGACCAAACTTCAGTACAGCTCCTCTGAGCCCTCTTCTCGACAAGACCTTGACCTTGGTCCCCATTTTGTCTTTGATCTGCCCAGCCCGATTTTAGCAAAGAATCCCGCTAAGTCATCCCTCACCCTTGAGATCTGATCCAACTCCTCACCGCCACCACCTTGGTGTCTAAGCCATTGGCCTGCCTTTAGCAAGAATCCTGTCAGGCCCCTTTAGCAAGAATACCCCTGCTGTCTCCTCTTAGTAATTTTCCATCCACTGACCCCTCACTCTGCTCCTTGGAGATAAATCTCCAGCTGTCTTCGCTGTATTGGGAGTTAAGGCTCATCTCTCTCCCATATTGCAGTAGTCCTCAGTAAAGAAAATCTTCCTTACCATTTTAACAAGTGTCAGAATAAATGTTTTCTTTAACACCAGGCAGGGGAGCCGTTGTGCCAAGGCCCAGGAGAGAGAAAGAACATAGCCCAGCCTGGTGAGGCCCTGAAGATGGCTCACGGGTGGGAAGCAGAGTGTGGGTGAGGTGGCTGAGGCACAACCAGGGGGCATGAAACTGGAGAAGGACACGGGGGCTTTGGGAGGTGCTCTCGGAGTGTGTGGTTTCTCCTGAAGGTGCTGGAGTGCAGGAGGAAGTTTTAAGCAGAAGAGTGACATGATTAGGCTTTCATTCCAGAAAGATCTTTCTGGCAGACTGCCTAGAATTGGATGGATTAGGTGGCCTAAGCCTGGAGGCCCAGGAACCAGGGAGGGCATTGCTCTCCCCAGGGGATAAAGGGTGGTGGGTGGAACTGGAGTTGGGAAGGTGGCGGGAGGCATGCAGACACCGTTGAGATCAGCTCAGAGAGGGAGCTGCTCATCAGAACCACCCGAGGTACTTTTTAGACATAGGCTTGTCCAGGGCCCCATCAGAACTCCCAAATCAGAAACTCAAGCCTCCATGTGTTTAAAACATTTCCCTGGATGTTCAGCTGCAGCCAGGGCTGAGAATCACTGAGGCTGAAGGTGAAGAGCCAGGGCTTGGTACCGTTCACAGAGGAAGGTGAGAGCAGGAGAGGAAGGAAATTGTGAGCGGGGATGGGGATGGGGGTGTCCAGGAGTCTGTGTGAGTCATCCAAGATGCCAGTCACTGCAGTTCTGGAAGTGAATCATGACACTTGACTTGGGGCAAGGGGAGTCAGGGATGGAAAACTTCACCCCTTCCTTTGCAGCCCCCCCTCCTTTCCAGGTGCAAAGGAGATACTGAGTTTTGAGGAAGCCAAACCTCACACAAATCAACCATTTGACTAAAGGGATTTAATAATCAAGACCCCTTCATCATTCAAGAAATTCTTACGAGGCCAGACTCAGTGGCTCACACCTGTAATCCCAGCACTTTGGAAAACCAAGGCGGCAGGACTGCTTGAGGCCAGGAGTTCAAGACCAGCCTGGGCAACAGAGCAAGAAACCATCCCCCCCCAAACATAAATAAATAAACAAACAAACACATAAATAAAAATTTTAAAAAGAAATGTTTATTGAACACCTACTATGAGCTGGGTGCTGGGGATACAGTAGTGAGCAAAATCAGAGGTGGTCCCTGCCCTCCCAGGGGTTCTAGTCTAGCAGGTGAGCCTAACTTTAGACCAGTAATGACTCTAATAAATGTAAAAGTATAACTCTGCTAAGTGTAACAAAGGGAAAATGCCTAGAGAACATATAGTAAGAGATGTGACCCAGCCTGGGGGATGTGGAAGTCTTGCCTAAGACTGTGTCACCTGACCCAAGGTGCAAAGGCTGAGTAAGAATTAGCTAGGAGGGTGGGAGCTAAAAGGGAGGGGGTGCTGCAGGCAGGGGACAGCGTGCACAGAGACCTTACAGCAGGTGTCCGTCATCATCAAATGCTGGGCTCTTCATAGGCAGGTGGGCCCAGATTCTACAGCACCTGGGAGATGCCTCCCCAGGGAGTAGTCCCTGACACCCCTTTCAGAACGCCCACTTCGGAACTGGTGCTAAGAGGATACCCAAGCTGTCTGCGAGGGAAAGATGGCCAGCGTCCTTTGTGGAATGAGTGCCCTGGTGGCTTCCCTTCAGGCTGGGGGGACAGGCACAGGTGTGTGAGCTAAGACAACCTTGCAGGGAGGTCATTCAGCACATCCACTGGGGGAAGTGCTTCCTGACAGCTGCTCTGAAGCGATTCTCCTTCAATTTCCATTTTATAGCTCTGTGTTCCCTCCTCAGTGGGAGTCTGTGTCTCTGAAGAAGTCAGGCTGACATTGCAAGCTGCAATTACCATGTCCTTCGCCTGCCTAAGAGTTCTGGTCACCTCCCACCTGCAGTGCAAAGTTTCTCTGCATTTATTCTATTGCACAGATATTTATCAAGCACCTGCTGTGTGCTGGGCAGAGATCTGGGTGCTATGGTGGGCAGGGATAGATACCAAGAAAATTTGAGGCCAGGCTGGTGGCTCACACCTGTAATCCCAGTACTTGGGAAGGCCAAGGTGGGAGGATCACTTGAGGCCAGCAGTTTGAGACCAGTCTGGGCAACACAACAAGACCCTGTTTCTATGAGAAATAATTTAAAAATCAACCAGTCGTGGTGATGTACACCTGTAGTCCCAGCTACTTGGGAGGCTGAGGCAGGAGGATCACTTAATCCCAGGAGTATTAAGCTGTAGTGAGCTATGATTGCACCACTCTGCACTCCAGCCTGGGCAACAAAGCAACACCTTCCTGTCACTAAAAGAAAAGAAAGAAAATTGATATGGCCTTCCCACCACTCAAATAACAGATAAACCCACACAACCAATCAACAAATATTTGTAAAGTAAGAACAAAGAATTCAGATTTAAGGGCATTAATTAAAGACCCAAAGTACCCACAACAGAACTAATAAATATTGTGACATACCTATCTAAAATGGGTATGCAGAAGGCAGGGGGTTTAAGTGAGCTAAATTCTCATCGATCACGCTAAGAACTCAATGGATAATATCTTGAGTCGATAAATCAAGGAGCAGAGGTAATAAAGCTTTGACAAGAGCCACCAGAGTGTGAAGATTAGGAACACTAGGTGTCTGGAGTCAGGACTTCTGGGCTGAATTCCTGTTCTCATCAGCTGTGTGACCTTGAACAGGTCATTCGACTTCTTCTTAGTCTTCCCATCTGTAAAATGGACATAATAACAGTACTTACCTCAGGGAGTTGTGGTGAGCACTCGAGCAAATCACGTACACAAAGGACTTGGCATATTGACAAGTGCTCAATAAATGTTAGCCAAAGCTAACAGCAGAACTTTTAAACATCAGTGGTCTCTGGGGGGTAGGATATATTGAGGGGGTGCTAAAGCAGTTGCTTTGTATTATAAGCTCTCTGAATTATTTAATTTTATAACCATATAGTCAGATTACTAAAAATAAAATTTTAAAATATATTTATAAATTGCACGATGACTATAGAAAACAAAACATTGACTGAACTCTTCTAGCCTGAGCATCTCCCTTCCTGCCCCATTCAGAGCTCCTCCCCCTTCCCTGCCCCATCTGCAGCCTCAGTTTCTCCACCTGCTTCCCTCTTGCTCCTTTGCTTTCTGTTTGTCTTCATTGTCACCCACTTTTAACTGCTCTAAGCAGGGCTTGATGTTCTTAAATCATTCAGCCCCCTGGTAGCCCAAGAGCCTGCTGCCATGGTATTATGAGGCCTAGACCAAATATCAGGCACAAGTCTGGGGAGATGGTGTGGCGTCTGGGCCTGCAGGCTGTGGCCTCTGCCAGAGGACTAGTGATCCCAGGGGTTCCTGGAAATGCCTGCATCCCTCTCCAAGGCCTCCTTGCCTCCTCAGATCGTCACTGCATGAGGGTCCTGGGATTCAGGGCTCCCTGACTCCTCCTGGACTGTGCTACCACCAGGTCGTGTGACTGTAGGCAACTCATTTCCTTTTTCTGAGATTTAATTTCCTCCCCAATACGATGAAGAAGTTGTCTATCCTAAAAGACGTGAATGCTAATTCCTGCTCCTTCTTCCTCGGTCTTTGCCAGTCTAGAAACCGTGAGCTCTTGTCTTCTGATCTCAGAAATAGCGCTGTGTTTACAACCCAGTTATGTAGACTCCTCCACCCCCGATGAGATGGATGGACACTCAATCCACCACTGCTTTGAGACCTGATGGTCTTGCCTACCCAGCACCCACCATCCTCTGCACCAGGACTCTGTGTGCTGGGTAGAGAGAGAGAAAACCTCTGGAGTTTCCTTTGGGGCTCATTCTTTCCCATTCTCAGGCCTTGAGGACTCAGACGGAGCTCACTCCTCAGTCTACAGGTAAGCAAGTGATGCTGGCCCAGCCAGTGAGACATGGGCATTTAGCCATTTGAGGATATTGGGGGGAGGGGTGCTGAGGCAGTTGCTTTGTATTATAAGCTCTCTGAATTATTTAGTTTTATAACCATATAGTCAGATTACTAACAATAAATTAAATATATATATAAAAATTGTGTGATGACTATAGAAAACAATATATTGACTGAATTCTTCTAGCCTGAGCATCTCGCTTCCTGCCCCATTCGGAGCTCCTCCCCCTTCCCTGCCCCATCTGCAGCCTCAGTTTCCCCACCCCTACCCTCTTGCTCCCTTGCTTTCTGTTTGATCAGGAATTCCTGCAGGCACCTGAAATGTCTCATTTAGGAGGTCTAGAGGGGAAGGGATAAATTTAAAATTTATTAGGCAATAAAATCAGCATTATTAGGTAATTGTTTGAATGTGAGAGAGGCGTTGAAGTGGAGGCACGGATGACATCAGGGGTTGGCCGTGGTGGCTAGGTTGATTTCTCAGCTCCACTCTCCTCTATGTTTTCAGGTTCTCAGTTTAATAGGAGGGCAATGGGACAGGGTATAGGGCAACCACAAGGGGCAGGGCAGGACCATCGGACTAGATACAGCATGTGCTGTACAGCCGTAGGCCTGAGGGTGAGGGAAGGGTGAGGGTTACCGGAATCCAGAAAGGGAGAGCTGTTTCAAGAAGCCAGCCTGGCAGCAGCTGTGGCCTTTAGCGGTGGCCACAGCAGCCAGTGGCAAAGCGGCAGTAAGAGAGCTGGGGGAAGAAACACCTGACCTGGCTCTTCTCTCTTGCTCTGAAACCCTGCTCTGGCTCCCCAAGGGCCAAGCCCAACAGGAAAACAGACAGCAAGGACGCCCACTGGTGCACTTCATACAGCCTCCCCCCAGGGCAGGGAGGGAGGGGCAGGGGTAGGACGTCCAGGACAGTCCCCACGTGGGGCTCAGGTCCAACCTCTCAGCCATCCGAGCTGGAAGAGGCCACCACTTCCTCGATAGCCCCTACATGAAAACCACAGGACGGAATCTCAGTTGTTGGGGTTTGCCTTGTGGAGGTCAGGTGTCCCTCCCTGGACCGCTCGCTGTAGCCGAGGGGAATGGACTGCGCTGATTGGCCAGGCCAGCAGTTGAAGGTGCAGTCGGTTCGGACCCAACCTCCCGGCTGAGATGGAGGAGGGTAAATCCTCAGGGGGAAATCAGGGTGTTGAGCAACTAGATGGAAAGAACAGATGTCCACCAGCGCGCATAATGGGGCTCCTTGAGCGAGGGTTTGCTGTTCATGCTGGATGCATTGGGCGGAAGAGAGAGCAGAGCGCATCAGCGAATGAATGGCTGGGCCCCAACCCTTGATGGAGTTGTCCCCTCGTCAGGCCCCGGTGTTTTTTAATAGGGAGAATCTTAATATTCTGTGGCTCCGGCGCTCACCAGCAAGTTGTTAGCCAACAAGTTCAGCCTTCTTATCAAGAGTGCAGACGCCCGTTGCCCGCAAAGACCACCAAGCCCTGCTTTGTGAATTCATCTCTTGCAGTTAGACCTAAACGAGATCGCTCGGGGCCCACAGAAGTTTGCTGGAAGGCGCCACCTAGTGGAATATCGGATGACCTGCCGTTTAGACACACACACAAAAAAACCCTGCAGGGTTTACAGCCCGGAAGCCATTGAGGACTGGTTCCCCCAAACTTGCCTACTACACATGGGAATCACTGGGGCACGGCTGAGTCCTATCCCCAGAGATTCTGATTAATCGGTCTGGGGTGCAGGGTGGGCATCCAGGGTTGTAAAAGGTCCGCAGGTGATTCTATGTGCAGCCAAGGTTGAGACCACTGGGTTATGGAGAGTCCAACCTTCGTGCTCTACAGAGGTGCCCACAGACCCCAGCCACTCTTCCAAGAGTCTCAGACTCCTAGGAAGCCCCCTTTGCCCTGTACCCCACTGCCTCTTTATCTGTGTTTTGTACACGTTTTTCCCCTTTGCACAAAAATGAAAAGTACCTAAAGAGGAAGCACTCTCATTTGCCAAGCCCTGATATTTTCGTAGCAGCACCAGGAAGAGGATGGCTCCCTGTACACCTGATATTTGCATCTGACCCTACTGGCTAAGGCTCTGTTTGAGATGTGTCCACCCAATGACATAGTATGTTTGCTCTTTGTTTGAGACGTGTGGCCTTCCTGTTTGCTCTTTCAAAACTTATCCAACTTGAGGCACCTTCCACATCCATTGTCTTGATTCAATAGCTTTCCTTTAGAATTAGCTGGATTGATTTCATCGGCATCTCATTGTGGAAATGCCACCGGGGGAGGGAGGCATTTCAAATAGGTGTTGGGGTGCAGAAAACCATACCCCAAAACATGACACTTTGGCATGCTGAGGGCTTTGAACAAAGGAAATTGAAAGGCCTCAGAAATAAACCTCAGAAGAGGAATGCAACTGCCTTGGACGCCTTCCCTGGAATCTACATTAACCAGCAAAGATTAATTTAGGAAATTAAAAGTCTCCATGCCCACACTGGACAGACTCTTCACCTATTGAATTCAAATTTTACAGAACAAATCTTTTTATTTTTATTAATATTTTTTTACCTTTTACCTTTTATTTTTTAAATGATGTGTTTAAAATACCAAAAAATAAAATAAATTTCAATGAAATAATCCTCCCAGATTGACCAGTACAATTAGAACATTAGGAAGCCATAGGGCTATGCTCATGAGTTAGTTCTAACTTCCCCTGACTGGCACCACTAACGCAAGAGACTGGTTGGCAAGAGTTTATGGGGCTTGAAAACACCAGTCTGTTATCAGCTTTTGACAATGGTGCACTGCGTTCCTGTTTGAAGTGGAATTTGTGAATACCGGTAGTTGCACAGCTCAACAGAAGTTTTTAATTCTGTCTGCTTAACAGCCCATCATGTCCAAGAAGACCAAGAAAACCCTGAAGGAAGCAAACAGATTTTTTTTAAATGAGGATTAGAAATTGCAATATTATCTGGTTTCTGCTAAAGATAAGATGATTTACTTGTTTTGTGATACTGCGATATCAACATTAAAGAAATTCAATGCTCATCAGCATTATAACACAGCACTCATAAAGACCACAAATATGAATATTTTAAATTAGAGGAAGAGGCACAAAAGGTTGTATTGCAGAAGAAAGACAATTCTTTCAAGCAGCAGTAAGACCTGGAAATAAAGCCACTGAAGCAACTTATGAAGTAGCTTATATACTCAGGGGAAAAAAAGGAAGCCATTCAGTGATGTAGAAATTGTGAAAGAATGCATTGTTGAAGTTGTACAATGCTTAGACCCCAATAATGTTTCAAAGTGCAAACAACTGCCTCTTTCAAAGAGAACCATAACTGATTAGCAGCATGAACTATCCTTCAACTTAATAGAACAACTTTATGCAATACTTCAAAAGGAAAATATATATTATTCTATTGCTTTGGATGACTCAACTGATACTACTGACTTGGTGCAGGTTTTATACTTCATTCAGGTCATAACAGAATATTTTATTTGCTATGAAGAGTTACTAGCTTTGGGCATTCTTATGAACAGAACATGGGGAATAGATACAATATTTTCAAAATAAACATCTAGAAATTGGACTGAATTTGGTAAATTTAATGAGTGTATGTACAGACAGTGTACCTTCCATGACAGGAAAACATGAAGGGTTTATTGCACAGATTAAAAAAAAAGTATTAACAGATCCAGATGCTCTCATTTCTTTTCATTGTATCTTGCATCAGCAAAATCTCTGTGCCAAAGCTACTATTTTACATGACACTTTGCAACAAGTTATGAGTATTGTTAACTATATTCATGCAAATGCAACACAACATCCTCAAATTTGTAACATGCTACAGTTGAAGGATGAGGTATTCAGTGTGGATTTCCCAATCACTCTAAAGTCTGCTGGCTATCACAGGGACAGGTATTATCCAAAATTTTATCTCTGTAAGAACAGATAGTTAAATTTTATGGCTAGGTGTGGTGGTGCATGCGTGTAGCCCAGCTACTCAGGAGGCTGAGACAGGAGGATCTCTTGAGCCCAGGAGTTGGAGGCTGCAGTGAGCTGTGATGATGCCACTGCACTCTAGCCAGGGCAAGACTCTGTCTCAAAACAATAAATAAGTAATAAATTTTATGAAGAACAGAATCAGCAATGTGAATTATTGGAAGAAGATTTCTATAGGAATGCAGCATTTCTGTGTGATATCCTGTCAAATTAAAACAACTTGAATGTTTCCTTGCAAGGTAAAACTAAGCCTATATATGATATGTGGCAAAAAATAAAAAATCCAAACATTTTGAAAAAAAAAAAGCTATCTTTTTTCAAAACACTTCTTCAAAAGGGAATTTCAGATGAACATTTTCCCCGGTTAGCAAAGGTCTTGATCAGCAGGATAATATATGGGAATCACCTGAAGAATACACAGCTGCTATAGCTGTTAATTGGAGAACACAATGAAAGGTTCACTGACTTTGAGAATCATGACATCACACTCAAATTAACATTTCAGCCTCACCTAGTTGATATCACTAAGGCACCTAAAGAACTACGGATGGAATTGATTGAGCTCTCAGTAGGTGACATTTTAAAGTCATTGTTTGATGCTAAGAAAGATCCAGTTGAAATATGGAAAAATGTAGTAGAATACCCATGCCTTCGGCAGCATGCCTGAAAAATGCTTTCTGGTTTTCAGTCACTTGTTGCTGAGAACCTACGTTCTCCTATCTAATCCAAATCAAGCCACCCTTAAGGTCACAAATGACTGATACCCATCTGTCACAGCAAATGTTACAGCGGGTGGCTCCAAGGACAAACCATTGGCACACGGAAAGTCAGAGAATCAAGGTTTATTTGCTGGTGGGCCCAGAGGGGACTTGCCACCAAATTCTGAGCCCCTTCTACGGGTTTTTCCACTTTTATTAGGTTGGGGTGACCCAAGGGGTGGAGTCCCAGGAGGCTGATGCAATAGGTAAGCACGATTACAGAAGCCAGGTAATAGGTTAGTATTAGGTTGATGAGGGTCTTCCTTATCACGTCTAGAGGATCCACTGAAACTGTGGACCTCCATGCTACAACCAGACATTCAAATGCTGTCCAACAAAAAGCAGACACAACAAAGTCATTAAAAGATTAACTTTAACAAATAGTTTTCGTTTTTCGAAATTATTTAAGTACATAGTAGTTAGATTTTAAAATAATGTATATTTTTAAGTATATCTAATTGAAGTTTCTCAAATGCAGCCTTATTTGATTACAGCTAAATTAATGCGGTCTTCCAACATGAAAAGGTTCCCCCACCCCTCTTCTAAGGGTTGTTACTTGAGAGAGTTTATTTGCATAATTAGAGAACCTTTGTTTTTATGCATTTCCACCCCTCACCTTCTCATAACTTGTTGACATCTCCCCCAGGACCCAGAAGAACTTCATCCCAGGCAATTAATTGTCTGCTCTTTGAGCCCACTCGTCTCCGCTAAAAATCATTTATCCTTCTTCTGAAATTGCCTACATCTCCCACATCCCTCTCCCCTATAAAGAAGATATTTAAGCTTCAACCACCTTTGAGTTTCATATTTTGTTTGGCTCCTGTGCACGTGTTCACATTAATAAATTTGTAGGCCTCTTCTCCTGTTAATCTATTACCAGTTTATTTCAGCAGCCTTACAGACTCAAACCTCCAAAGTGAAAGAAAGCCAAGGAGAGGGCATCTAGTAGGAAAGCTTGTGGAATCCTTATCAGGGAGGTTGAAGACCTGCCCCGGTCACCTCTCCTCTGGTTGGCCCTTCCTGCTGAAGCGTGTCCTATGGGATACTGAAAGACCTGCCTGCTACTAACAACAAGATGGAAAACCAAAGAGTGAACAAGGGAATTTGCAGCTCATTTAAAAAACAAACAAAGGAAGTAGAGATGGGAATATGGGGGAAAGAGGAGAGAGACTTATCATTCATCAAATGTATGTTTGAAGCCCTTTCTATGGGTCAGACACGAATGTTCCAGGATGTGGAAATATAGCAGGGAATGTGCAGAGAAGGCCCTGGCCCCATGCTGCTGATGTTCTATTTGGAGGAGCCCAATGACAGACAAATAAATAAGCAAATAAATGAGCCTGTGGCAAAGAAGGACTTGCACTATGGAGAAAACAGAGCAAGATATGATGTAAAGTACGGGAGAGAATACTTGAGGTGGAGTGGTCAGGGAGGGTCTCTGTGAAAAGGTGACATTTAAGCTGGGGCCTGAAGGATGGGAGGGAGCCAACAACAGAGGAAGATCTGGGGAAACAGGTAGCAGAGACAATAGCTAATCATGTGTCCCAGGGCTGGCTCAAGCACAGTGGTTCATGCCTATAATCCCAACAATTTGGGAGGTTGAGGTGGGAGGATTGCTTGAGGCCAGGAGTTTGAGACCAGCCTGGGCAACAAAGTGAGACCTTGTCTCTACAAAATAAAATAAAATAAAGTTTCCAGGGCTGTATTGAGCACAGTGTGTTCACAGACTGAGAAGGTAGGTGTGGCTGGTTCGGAGTGAGAGAGGAGAGTAATAGGAAATGAGATCAGAGAGGCCAAAGCCAAGGCCTGACCAGAAGGTTCTGCCCTGCAGCTATAATTCTGTTCACCCCTCCCAGTGTTCCTGTTGGTGTTGGGCTTTTATTTCATCCCCAGTTACTAGTGCTTATATTAGACCAGGGTCTGTGGTAAGCCCTTTACACACATTATCTCATATAAGTCCCATAATAGGCCTAAGAGGGCTCAGTTTGAAAGTCACATTTCTTGTTCAATTTCCATCAATGATTAGATCGGTTTTCCCAGAAAACCAGTCAGAGCTAATGGGCTGCCCACATGTCTCAAATGGTACTGTCTCAGTGAGTATAAGAGAATAAAGCCCCAGGAGCCCTCCCCGGCCAGGTGCATCCCACATTGTAGAAAGTAATCAAAGAGTCTTGGCATTAAAGCTGGGTCCCCACGGGGGGCAGACTGGGCTGGTATGCAACTTTGATCAACAAGAGACTGGGTAAGACATGAGAAAAAGTTCAAATCCAAATTCATGCAGAATCCTCTAATGAGCTAGAAGGGAGGGTAGGAAGGAGAGAGACACTGAATATTTTCCCTCCCTTGCTTGCCCTCAATAGCTATACAGTACTCCACTCACTTGGTATTTATTGAGCACCTACTGTGTGCCAGGCCTGAAAAGGGCCACAGCTTAGCTTTGTGTGGCTGGGCTGGAATATGAGCTGAAATAAATGTGCCTTGGCTCTGCTCCGGCTGCTGGAGCCCAGGGAGAGGGAGATCCTTCCTGCAAATTCTTCTGCCTGGAAGGAGCACCAGTTTTCTGATTCACAGTAAAGGGAAATACAATCATGTGTCGCTTAACAACAGGAATATGCTCTGAGAAATGCATCATTAGCTGATTCCTCATAGAGAACATCACAGAGCATACTTGTACAAACCTAGATGGTGCAGTCTACTACGCACCTAGGCTCTGGGATACGTGGCCTATTGTTCCTAGGCTACAAACCTGTGCAGCTTGCCACCGTGCTGAATACTGAAGGCGACTGTAACACAGTGGCAAGGATTTGTGTATCTAAACATAGAAAAGGTATAGCAAAAATACAAGATTATAATCTTATGGAACCATCATCATATATATGTGGCCTGTCATTGACCAAAATGTCATTATGCATTGACGGTATATGTTGACAGAGGCAGTAGACACTGCAGAAGACAAAAGATACAAAGTTCCTGCTTGCTTGGAGCTCATATTCTAGAGATAGAGACCAGAAATACCTGCTCTGAAGAAAAATCAAGAGAATGGAAATGACGGGGATCCTAGTTGATATTTTAGATCTGCTGGTCAGGGAGGCTCTCTCTGAGGCAGGATCTCCGATCTGGTTCCTGAGAGGAGGGGGAGAGAAGAACCATGCAAAAGTTTAGAGTAAGAGATTTTTAGGCAATGGCACAGTAAATTTGCAAAGGCCCTGAGTTAATCGTCAACTTGGCGTGTTTGAGGAATATAGCAAGACTAGCGTAACCAGAAGCAAGGAGAGAAGGCAAAAGCTAGAAGTTGGGTCAGATCCCACAGGGCCTCGTGGGCCGCGATATGGAATCTCACAGATTATGCTAACATGAAAGGAAGCCACAGGCCAGTCCCAGCGGCAGTGAGCCTTGTGTTTGTAAAAGGATGACTCTTAACAGCTATTACCGGGGTTATGCTCAGTGCTGTAGAGGCTCATAAAAGAATTTTGCAACATTGTTTAATTAAATAAATACTGTGTATCTACTTCAATATAAAAGACATAAAGCTAATCACAGCGTTATTCACAGTAGCCAAAAGGTAGAAACAACCCAGATGTCCAAGGATGGAAGAACGGATAAACAAAATGTGTCATATACATACAATGGAGTACTATTCAATCTTAAAAAGGAATGAAATTCTAGTACATGCTGTAACATGTTAGAGGCAAGGACCCTCAAAGACCCTCAACTCCCCTATGACTCGTCCTACGCACGGACTTCGCCCTGGAAAATTCCAGCTATAGCTCCAAGAAGAATGCAGTCCATGACGTGCTGACCACGGGATGCTCCAGGGTGTGTTGACTGCAATTGTTCCCGACCACCTGCCAGGTTGGAGATGAGTAACCAGTCAAAAACAGGATACCGATAAGACGCTGATTGGGGCTGATTAACCCAGACCCAAGCCTCATCGTCGCCACTCTATTTTTTTGTTTCTACTTCCTTGTTTCTGTATGCTTATAAAACCTACTAAGAATCTAAGTAAAGCAGACCTTGACAATCATTCGCTTGGTCTCGTTTCTTTCTCTCGCTCATCTCTTTCAGGCACGGTCCCCCTTGACCCCACGAGTAACAGAAGGTCCCGCGGGTCGGGACAGTAACATGGATGAACCTTGAAAATATTATAAGTAAAATATGCCAGATACAAAAGGACAGATATTATAAAGTTTCACTTACATGAGGTACCTAGAATAGTGAAATTCATGAAGCAGAAAGTAGAGTGGTGGTTGCTAGCAGTTGGGGAGCAGGGAGGAATGGGGAGATAGTGTTTAATGGGGACAGAGTTTCAGCTGGGTTGATAAAAAAAGTTCTGGAGATACACAATGGTGCTGAGTGCACAACAATGTGAATTTACTTAATGCCACTGAATTGTACAATTAAAAATAGTTAAATTTTATGTATATTTTATCACCATAAAATATATTTTAAAAAAATACATTTAAACACATTTAAAAAAATTTTTTTTTAAATAGGGTTAGGGTGTAGAAATAGAAGAGTGGGCATTCTAGGCAGAGGTAACAAGTGCAAAGGTGCCAAGGTAGGAACGTGCCTGGCATGTTCTGAGGAACAGCAAGGAGGCTGACGTGTCTGGAACACAATGGCCTAGTGGGGTCCTGTAGCTCCTTGTGGGAATCCACTGGGAGGTGGGGAGCCCCTGGAGGGATCTGAGCAGACAGGTGATACAATCTAGTCTTTGTTAAACAGGAAGATTCTGGATGCTGCATTCTTGTCTCATTTGCACATGGGTACAAGAAAAGCACCTCGCTCACAGGGTAACTGTGCCTGGACAGAGCAAGCGTTCAGGGCAAGGTAAGCTCTATTGTGATGGAAATCCAAAGAGAGACCACAGTCCCTTGAGGAGAAGTTTTGGAGGACTTTGTGGAGGCAGCGGTGCAACAAGCCACAGAGGGGTGAATAAGGTGTCCATCGACATGGGCGGAGGAGAGGAGAGGGCTTTATGGGCAGAAGGAACTGTGGTTAACCGCACATGCAGGAAAACAGAGCCAGCAACTGGGCCGAGCGAGGAGCAGAGTAGAAAGGAGGAGAGAAGGCTGGACCAGCCCTGGCTGGTGGAGAAGTGTGTACTCTAGAGCCGAGGTGAGGGGAGCCTCGAAGCCTTGACGTTTGTAGCGGACGTCAAGATCGGAGCTGTGATGTCAGAAAAACTGAATCCC
This sequence comes from Microcebus murinus, assembly GCF_040939455.1. Taxonomy (NCBI): domain Eukaryota; kingdom Metazoa; phylum Chordata; class Mammalia; order Primates; family Cheirogaleidae; genus Microcebus; species Microcebus murinus. The sequence goes on from NC_134124.1 coordinate 19,525,714, forward strand.
CATCGCTCAGCCTGGAGCTGGAAGAACTGGGGGGCAGGATCATCGGGGTGCCACGAAAGGCTAGGGGCCGCCAGACGCGGGGGTCAGGGCTAGGCCGGAGAAGCAGGGAATCAAGAGGACGAATTGCAGAAAGGCAGACAGCGAAGAGGGTCCTCGCCCCTCCGCGCCAGGCAGGGAGCAGTCACGCGACGAGCACCGACTGAGCGCCCCAGGAGGAGCCGCTGGCATCGCCGTCGGAACCGGCTGCCCCGCCCTCCCAGGCAGCCCCCAGACAGCCCGGCCGCTGCTTCAAAGCTCTCGCCACGGCTACAGACACGTCGCCTCGTCTAGTGCAATTACGTGTTCAACGTTTCAACGCCAGGCTCAGGGCTCTGGTCTGTTTTCGTTTCATCGCGGAGCCCGGCACCGCGTCCGGCACAGAGCAGGCGCGCGCCCACGGCTTGCGGGGTAGCCACATGGGAGACGGAAACTGACAGGAGGTTTGGGAGAGGGCTCAGTGCGCTGCGTGTCCGGAAGCACACGTGGGACTGGAGGGCATTCTAACTCCAGGGGAGTTGGGTTTGCGCGAGAAGAGGTCCCGCAGAGAGGCTGCCCTCACCTGCCCGCCAGGGTGCAGGATCCACAGGCAGGTGGAGGGAGGAGGGCACGGCTCTCCGCAATTTACAAAGGGCGTTCACGCCTAACGCCAGGGGCCTCCGAGAGGAAGGAAATCAGGGCCCGCGCGCAGAATCGTGAGCGTGGAGCACAGCTGTGGCCCCATTTCACGGCTGTGAATACCGAGTCCCCGGGGGCAAAGTATGCTCGCAGGTCCTCCGGGCCGAGCCCGGGCGGGTGGGAAGCCCCGGGGGCTGCCGGCGCAGCGAGTCTGGCGGGGCTCCAGCTCTACGTGCAAGTCCCCGGGGAGCTCACAAACTCCCAGCTGCAGTCCGGACTGACAGTGCCAGGCAGGGCGCCGGGTCCCCAGGCGTGCCCGAGCGCGCGGACACGCACCCGCCCACCGGCGCCCAGCCCGCACCAGTTAGCGCCCAACTCGCCAACTCCGGGACTTTCGCAAAGCTCCCGAGGGCGGGGGAGCCGCGGAGGAGCGGGCCGCACCATCGCGGCGCGAGAGGGGGAAGCGCTGCGCCTCGGTGCCCGGCCGCGACCGGGCGGGTCCGGAAGCGCCTCGGGAAGGTCGGGGCGCGCGGCCGCCGGGCCGGGCTGGCGACCCCGGGGAGGGCGGCCGCGGCGCGCGGCTCAGCGGGGCCCGCGGGCGGCGCGGCGGCGGCGGTTCCCCCCCGGCGGCGGCGGCGCGGTGGCGGCGCCCGGCTCCCCGGCCGGCGAGCGGCGGAAGTGCCGCGGAGTTGGAGCGGGGCCGGCGCCGCGGCCGCTTCTGCTCGCCGAGCTGCTGCCGCCGCCGGGCGGGCGGGCGGACGCGCGGAGCTGGGGGCGGCGCGGCGGGGCCGGCGGGGCGCGGCGGGGCTGACCGGCCCCGATGAGGCGGAAGGAGAAGCGGCTCCTGCAGGCGGTGGCGCTGGTGCTGGCGGCCCTGGTCCTCCTGCCCAACGTGGGGCTCTGGGCGCTGTACCGCGAGCGGCAGCCCGACGGCACCCCCGGGGGATCGGGGGCGGCGGCGGCCCCGGCGGCAGGACAGGTGAGTCCCCCGGTTGCCTTGGGGTTGGGGACACTCCCTCCCCGAATTCACTGCTGACCGGCGGCTCCTTCCTCCACCGTCTCCTGTCTGCCTCCTCAGAGTCAGCGCCGGAGACTCTGGGGCTCTTCCCATTTTTTGGATGGGAAAATCGAGGAAAACTGAGAGAAAATTGAGCCCTGTCCGGACTTGTCCAGGGTCCCACGCCACTCAGAAACAGAGCTGGAACTAGAACCCAGGACGGAATTTCTTACCGTAGCTCACCGTGCTCCTTCCTGTCCCCATCTGGTGTTCCCTGACCTCTTCCAGCATCTGTCTCTTTTGGAGGTTCCTATCTGCATACCCATAGCCCAGGACGACTCCTGTCCATAGGAATGGAGGCGCTGGTCCTTCTATTTGGTGACCAGGTCCTCTCTGCTTCTCCTCCCCCCATCCCCACCTGCTGATCCCGGTGTTCCCTACACAGGTCAGCCCCTTTCCTGTTTTCCCAACTGCCCAGTGAGACACCTGGGCCTCCCTCCTCCCCTGTCCACATTTGTTCAACCTTCTTGTCCTCAGCCTTATTCCGTTATCAGACCCTGCGGATTCCTTGGAGGATGCAAAGATCATGCTCCCATGGCAGCTTCGGGCTTCTTGGGGTGGGGGAGGGAGTGAGCTCCGGGTCCTTGGGGGATCTGCTGCCCTTGACCTTCTGGGAGTCCAGAGGTGGAGACTCTGGTGGAGGGACCCCCATAATGTCCCAGAGGCTATTGGTGACCAGTGCCCTGAGGACTGAACACCAGATGCCCTCTCTGTCTCTTCTGAACTTGCCAGTCTGATTAGTAGTTGCATTTATTGCAGCCAAAACTGGGGTCTTAATTCTTCCTGCCTCCTCTGAAGTCACCGTGCATGTGTGTGTGCATTTAGACCAGCAGCTCCCTGGTGGCCAAAGCCCTGTCACATCACTCCTACCCTCCCGGTAGGTGCCAGTGAGTGTATGCATGCCTGAACTGTTTCATACGGTGGGACATTTCAGGTTTTCTTTCTTTTCCCTGGTCCCATGGGAAGGCATAATTTGTGCACCAGGGTCAGACTTGACTGATTGTTGGCTGGCCTCGAGGGAAGAGGCTGAATATTTTGATGGTTGATTGTTTCCCTTTTTCTTCCCAGTATCAGGCTGCTGTCTAGGCAGTCTGGCATCCTGAGCACAGAAAAGGCTCTTTGCTACAGAGCTGACCAATTTGAGCTCAGCCTGTCATTCTGGTAATTCTTTCAAACTGTCCCAGAGGGTCTGGCTGATCTTTCTGGTAGAGCTTACTGTTTAGAAACTAAGGGCCCCAACTCCTTTCCTAAACCTCTGGTTCAAACCCTGACAGCCGGCTTAGACCTCTGTCCCTTAAATATTGTATCTGTAGGGATTCTTCCTTCACGAAATCTCTTTCTTTCGTCTGTTCCTACCCTATAGCACCATCGGGGCTGGGAGTCCAGGGTTCTGTTCTCAGCTCTCCTCTGCTGTGTGTGTCCTTCATCCCCCCTCCTCTCCTTCTCTGATCCCTGCTTTCCTTCGGTAAAATGTGATTATTGGTCCAGCTCCAACATTCTGTGATACTGCCAACGAATCAGTGAGGAATACAGTGGTCAGTTCTTTTTCCTTTCTTGAGGCAGGAGTCCCTCGTAGCATCCCCAGTGGTGGAGGCTCCATACTGGACGCAGCCCCGAGTCAAGGGGGAATGTCCTGCCCAAGTGCAGACTCTCCTTTGGAGCCAGTTCTAAAATAGCTCTCGACATTCTGCCTCTGCCTGGAGAAAGCCCTCGTATTTCATTTGCCGTAGATGCCAGAGACATCCTGGTTTTCATTTTCTATAGACCCAGATGTGTAGAGAGAAGGTCAAGGTTAACTGCCAGTTTGGCCTGAGCTTTCAAAGTAAATTACTCACTTGTACAAGAGGGTATTGATGGAGTAAGGCAGCCCTTGGGCGTAGAGAGAGGGGAGCAACAGCTGGGTGCTGCTCAGAGCCCCTAACTGAAATGGACAGATAGGCTCATCTGGGAAGGTCTAGTTCCTGTTCATTTCTTTTTCTCTGGAATAGCATGATGAGGCGGTGATAGACGTGGTGACGGGGTTTGGTGGTGGTAGGGGGACATGCCAACTGATTATCCTCACTTTAAAGAAAATCTCTTCGCTTCCTGGGAGCAGCAGAACGGAGCTGTTTCCCCAATGATAAGCTCTTCTAGGTGCTACAGGATTCAGCATTCATCTGCTGCCTTTCAGGAACACCCTGCCAAATTTCCACACAGCCCCTTTTTGTTTCACTCTCCGGCAGATGCAGAGCACTGGGCTTGGCACTCAGTCCCTTGTTGGAACGTCAGCTGGCCTTGGGGAAAGAGGCTGACTTCTGGGCGCAGTGGTGCTCCGTCCCTCATCCCAGTGCACTGGAACGTGCACGTAGCACAGCAGGCCGCTATCTGGCATCCCGAGCACACGGAGCTTTTTCGACAGGACTGACCAGTTCTGAGCTGAGCCTGTCACTCTTGTAACTGTTGAGAGTCATCCCAGAGCACCTTGTTGGTGTCTCTGGTAGAAACAACCGCAGAGGCTCTGGAGGGAAGTCTGGCAGGACTTTATCCAGATGAAAAATGTACTCCTTATGGATTTGAGAGAAGTTTCCTTGAGGGTGACATATCCACTGTTTGAGCAGTACTCTAAATCCTTGGTTTCTCCACTGGATTGAAGAGTAAAGAGTTTCAAATTAAGAGTGTTTATTGTCTGCTACAACATACGCCTCCATAACTGCCATGCCAGCTGATCCTGGGTGTACCTCTGCAGCTGGGTAGGCCACTGATTTATAAAGGACACATAGTGCTTCTAGAATTTCAGTACTCATCTGGTTAGACTGTTGGCTTCTTGTAAAGCTGTGAAACCAAACAAGAAAAGCCAGTCTTGAAGCCATCTTCCTTTTAATTTGGGGGTCCCTCTCAGTCCAAGCCCGGTCTATTTAACATCTTGGTTTAATTCTATAGTCTGGGCTCGGTGTGGTGGCTCACGCCTGTAATCCTAGCTCTCTGGGAGGCCGAGGCAGGAGGGTTGCTTGAGGTCAGGAGTTTGAGACCAACCTGAGCAAGAGTGAGACCCCATCTCTATTAAAAAATAAATAAACAAATAATTATTAAAGAATTCTGTAGTCTGTTTCCTATTCCAGGCTTGGGAATGTGTTATTAAAAATCCATATTAGGCCAGGCTTGGTGGCCTACACCTGTAATTCTAGCACATTGATAGGCTGATGGGAGGGCGGATCACTTGAGCCCAGGAGTTTGAGGCTGCAGTTAAGGCCTTGTCTCTCAAAAAACAAACAAACAAAAACCCAGGTTAGGAAACTTGTTGCAGCCGATCCTCATTGCTGAGCCATAATCTCTCATAATCTCTGTGAGAATGACTTTATTGGATTATAGCATACATGGAACAGAAATTGATGGGATAATGGAATACCAATGACTTTAATTTTCAAGTGTCAGGGATTTTTCTCATTGCGTCAGAGCTGAACTTTATTCTTAGAACATCCAGACATCAATAGATTTTCCCCCCTTTTTTAAGTCTTTGCAGCAGCAGAGCCTTGCCTATCAGAAAGTTAAGTATGTAGAAATGTAGCCTTGATCTCTTTAATTTTCTACAGAGGGGCTGGTTAGATTGCTAATCACTTCTCTGTCTGCATACCCAGGTGAAATCTGATGCCACAAGGGCATGGTTGTTGATTTACCAGAGCAAATCTGGCTCCTTGCATTGTTCCTCTCATTCTGGGCTTGCTATCTGCCAAGGATCCCAGCTGAGGAAGGCTCAGGAACAAAAGGCCTGGCTTCCAGTCTTTTCTGCTGCCCTAAACTCACTGTGTGACCTCAAGAAAGTGACTTAACCTCTCTGGGCCTTGGAGTCCTCATGTATGCAGCAGGCTTAATTCAGCAGCAAAAAGGAAAGGCACATGTGTATTATAATGGTGCTTCTCCTCCCCTGGCCAGGGCAGACATTGCTAATCAATCTCTTTTTTACCAATCCTAGATTCGGCCCCAGACTGTTTCTCAGCACTGCTGCTGAAGTGCCATTAATGACATGTTGAAACTCATTGGCCATGCAGGGAATAGATACTTGGTTAGAATGTTTCCAACTCTAACATCCTCGGGTTCTGTGAGTTTGCTTAGAAGCACACGTTGGAAAGGTCTGGATAGTGGGAGTGTGTTTAAACAGGGCTCTGTTTCTAACTTGTAATGAGGCTACAACTTAAGGATATTTCATATTTGAATGCTTTTTCTCAGGCTGTAATCTAAGGATGTTCAGCCTTTAATCTGTTGGCTCCCGTGACATGGTAACAGATAATAGAATCAGGAGCAAAAAAGCAAAGGCCCATTTAAAAGATAACAATCTAGCTTGGTAATTGCACCTTGCCCATGCTCAGCTCTTACACAGAGATGGCATGAGGACCTCCTCACTGTATAAAAAACACCCCGAGGCAAACGTGGCAGCCAGAAGTGTCTTACGGCAGCTAAAGGGTCCTGATGGTGTTTGCAGCGGGTTCTGTGTTTTGCATTTTTCGGGTCTTCTGCATCCCATGTGTGTGTCAGAGCTGATAAGGGAAGCCTGGAATAAGAGTGTTGCATCTCCCGGAGAACCGCTGTCCTCATGCCCAGAGGCATGGGGCAAGGGAGTAGCCTATACTCTCCAAGTTCCTGTGGCCAAAAAGTGCACCGTGGCCTCCCCTTCCAGAAGTGTCTTGAGGCGGGGACCACGTCCTCTTCTAGCACATGGCACGAGGTCTGGCACGTGGAAGACAGTCAGGATGTGTTGGCTGAATGATTGAAATGTGGCAGAGCAGGCAGAGGGCTTCAGAAGCCATCTAGTCCAACCCTCTCATTCTGTAGGTGTGGAAACTGAGGCCCAGAAGTGGGCAGATCAGTTAAGCAAGTTCTCACAGGAAGCAGTGCAGCTCAGAATCCAGCTCTCCTCCAGGTTCTTGCTCTATTTCACCATGAAGATGTTTTCCTTCCACATACTAATGTTTGATCCTTCTCTGCCATTATTTCCCTCATAAGTCAAGATTATCACCCCAGGTTTCAGGGGCCAGTACTTCATGAGACCAATTATCTGCTGGAAACCACCTGGCTTTTCTGTTGAACCAGTTTTATAAATTTTCTTCCCAACTTTATACAGTCTTAATGCAACTAGAATGGATTAAACTTTAAGGGACACAGCTAGGAAGTAGAGGAATGAATAGGATGCATAGCACCTGGCATTATTACTGCTGTCCGTGGCAGACAGCTCATCTGAGCCTAAGTGCCACCTCAGATTCTGTCCGCAGCAAGGAACAGAATGAATTAAGCCACCTGGACTGAAATGGGTAAGGGAATATATTTGCTCCTCTGAATGCAGTTTGGCTTCAGTTATGGTGTGACCTGAAGGCTTGTGGTATTGTCAGGGCTCGGGCTCCTTTTCTCCAGGCCCTATTGGTCCTGACTTTCTCTGTGCATTGGCTTTGTCCTAAACTCAGTACCCACCCCCCCCCAGTAACAAAAAATGGCAGCAGCTCTTTCAGACCTCATATCCACGCCTAGATACTAGAGGAGAGGTCTGTTGCCTCTGGTGGCTTCTATAGAAGAGAGAGGAAACATCTTGACCGTCAGCTCTACCAAGATCTCTTTAGGTCTTATTGGTCCAGTTTGGATCTCATGTCATCTCTGAACCATTCACAATTGCCAGGAACATGAGCTATGCTGATTGACTTAACCTATCCTGGAGCTAGGGATGGGGTCAGGCCACCCGGATTTAGGAAGAGCAGTTTCCCCAAAGAAGAATCTGGGTGCTGTTGTGGGGAGGAAGAGAAAGAGCTCTAGAGAAGAAGCCAACACATGTCCCCTCCAGAGTCCTGCAGGCACAGCCTCCCAGGTGGTCATCAGTCAGTCCCTGGGGAGCAGACGTGGTCCTCAGGAGATAACCTCTTTGTGCCCTGGGCTCATTGTTGAGCACTGACCCTGCAGTCTGGAGGTCTGTATTGTCATCCCAGCTCTGCCACCAGTTGGCTGAGACGACTGACTGTGTGGGCCTCAGTTTTTCGCTGGGGAAAGCTTAGGTGCTATTGCTTGCCAACACAGCGAGGGATGCGATGAGCAGCAGTGGGAAGCTGTCTTAATTTAATCTTGCGAGTCCCGCTGCCGCCTTCCTTTCCCCTCACAGATGTTCTGAGAGCTGACCCCCGGCCCCATATACGCTAAAAGTCAATTCATTGAAAATTTCTCTTAAGCTGAAAAAGAACTGTCTCTTCAGCTTCGACTTTTTTTTTTCTGCCTGGCCCTCATAGCTGGAGGAGGCAGAGTGTTCATACTTTGGAAGCTAGAGGAAGCTAAACAATTCCGCTTGCTGTGGTGGGTGGGTGTGTATTTATGCGTGTGTAGCTTTCTCTCCATGTGTCTCTCTTCTCTCTCGCTTATCTTTGGACGGTTCCTGTTTGCTGCCCTCTGCTGAGTGCAGATAGGAGAGGAAAGAGAAAAAATCGGGCCCGTTTTCTCCTCTTCCTTTTGGTTTTGAGAGAATTCTGACCTTCAAATGCTGAATTCTCTTCCGCTCTCTCCGGTGATGAAAGCCACAGCATAGAATAACACTAATAAGTGGAACGATGATGTGGATGGTAATGAAGATGATGATGTTAATAATAATAATAATAATAATAATAATAACAGTTCCCATGGATTTTAGCACTTACTCCGCTAGGCCTTTCACCTGCACGTCTCGTGGAATACAATTGCAAACAGGCAGGAGCGAAGCAGGGCGGAGCAGGTGCTTGCCCAGGCTGGCGTTTGAGCCTGCAAGTGGACCCAGAGCCCACTCCTTAACCACTGTACTTGCTCCTCATCTGAGCAGGAAAAAGGACCCGTCTTCCACCCCTGTCCCTCAAGGCCCACCTGCAAGGCTGCTGTTGGGAGCCCAGATGTTTAAGCAGAGGGGAGAGACCGTTACCCTAAGACTGAACCTCTGCAGTAGCCACGGAGGAGTTCATGAGCTCACTGGGCAGTGGTGTGACCTTGAAGAGGAACCTCTGCCCCACCCCCTTCCTGAGGCCCCGCTGGCAAAGCGACTCCCAGTTCTCCCTAGTTTGGGACATCGTGGGGCAGTGTGTAGAGCTCTAGCTTTGGAGCCGGACGTCGCCCGATTCAAAACCCTTGGCTTGCGCAGGTCACTTCAGCTCTGTGCCTGGAATCCTTGGTCTGTAAAAGGGAATAACATGAACTGTGTTAGGGGTTCTTTTGAGGGTTGAATGAGTCACTGGGCAAAACCCTGAGCACAGTGCTCGGTGCAGAACAAGTGCTCAGTAAATGGAGTGACACCGCTGCCTCGGGGAAGTGCTGGCTGGTAGTAGGGACTCGGTTCTTCTTGGCTTCCCTATGACTGAGACAGGGAGGTCTACATACACCGTCCGTTGTTTGGAAGGCGAGCAGAGGGAGGCTAAGTGTTTGGCCTAACAGCACAAGGTTCAGAAGCAGGGCGAGACACAGTCTTGCTTATTTTGGGGTGTAGGGAGGAGGTTGTACACGCAGAAGCTGCTCTGTGTACCCTATGCCCTGACTCCTAGAATCCACAGCAATTGTTGGGGGTACCTTCCCACTTCCCACCTTGGGAGAGAACCTAGACCCTCTGTATCCTTCTAGATTTAGTTTATAGGCTGCCGCCTCCAGGAAGTATTCTTTGGTCACTCCAGTCCCAAGGGGTCACTTACCCTGGGCAGTCTTGGCTCCTCTAAGCCTCGATTTTCTCATCAGCCTACTTAGATCAGAAGCCCTTCCAGGAAGGCCTCTGGCATCCTTCCTCCCTGCTGCATTGCCCCGAACCCTGACCAAGCCCTGGCTAGGGCAGCACTCCCAAAGCCCTTCATATAAATTTGTCATGCAGTGTAGTAATTGTTTTTAATCTGTCCAGATTGTCTACTTCATGAACGCGGGGACTAACCTTTCTCTTGGTCACTCTTGTTTGCCCGGAATGTTTGCCGATTGACTGAGTGAGTGGACAGTATGGCCGGTGCTCAGTAACTGCTGGCCAAGTTGCAAAAAGCGTAGCCTTTGCAATGGTTCTTAAATTTCAGGGTGCTTCAGGATCCCCGGGGGAGCCTGTTATGGGTGGCGCCTCCAGGGCCCATGCCCAAGGAGCCCGACTGGGCTGGTCCAGGTTGGGCTGAGGATCACATATGTAACAAACCCTATTGAGGGTCCAATGAGGAACACACTTCTCTGTGCCCACGCCCCAGGAGATAGACTTCTCTTTCCCCAGGGGCCCGGTCTTCTTTTCCCAGGAGTGCTTCGGGATCTGCCTTTGAGCTTCTATTCCTGGGGAGTGTGTTTATCTGCAGCTCCCCAAGTTGCCAGTCGGCACCTGCAGGGGACCTCCGTGGTGCCTGTCAGTGGCGGCACCGTGTGAGAGGCAAGTGGATCAGCCTCCGAGTCTGGGATCGGGCTAGATGGTGCACTTCAGACGGCTGCGAGCACGGGCTGGCTTCCCAGAGTTCTGTTTCCCTCTGACGCCCAGAGTCTGCGGCCCTCCAGGATGGGCGCTCTGCCTTCCTGCCATAGCGCAAGGGTTAGGGCCTGGAAGTGGGTAAGGAGCTGAACTAGGGGTGTCCCGGGAAGGGGCAGCATCACGCAGACCCTCCGAACCTCTCCCTCCTGCTGGAGAGAGCAGAAGAGAGAGCGAGCGTGGGATTGGGAACCAGCCTAACCCGATTCCCAGGCCCCTCTCTGCCCCTTGCTAGCTCTGCGCCTGACCTCTGAGCCTCCAGGCTCCTCCTAAAAGCGAGCACGGTCATCACAACTTCATAGCTTCACGGTAATGATAAAATTAAAGATAAAAGGATTGAGGTGCAGAGAGGTTAAGTAACATATCCAGGGCCACACGGCTCGGAAGAGAAGGAAACAGGATCCCAACCCCCCTGGGATGCTTCCTTCTGCAGCCTCCGCCGGCCACCCACCGTGTGATCTTGGGGGAGTCAGAGGGTCTGTCCCCTCTCCCAGGGACCGAGTGGGCTGCGGTGGGAGGCTATCGCCGAGGACCCCATGAGCCCGGTGCTCGGATTTGTTGTTGGCTCTGGAAAGCTCTTTCTTTAGCTGAATGCCCAGGCGGCGGAGCCAGGGCAGGGATTACAGCGGGTCCCACGTGCCGCCTGGATGCCGCCCCGGGCAGCCTCCCAAGAGCCCAGTTCGCCCGGGTTGTGCGTGTCTGTGTGGGTCTCCACTGTGCGTTGCAAACGCGAGCAGAGGGGACTGGGGGGAGCTTCTGGAGGAAGGAGGTTTCTTCCAGGGAACAGGTTGGAAACATCTGGCGGGTGTGTGTGTGTATGTGTGAAAATTACTTCCTGCTGCTAAAGCACATTGTATGTTCTCAGCTGAAAACTGTTATTTTTTGCATGTTTCCTCCTGAGTATTGATCAGAGTCAGCTACTGACAGTTAAAATGTGTACGTGCATACGTGACTATTTGTGAAATAACCTGTTTCTAAATTTGGCACCTCACGGGGGGGGGGAAAAGTTAGTGATTCTGTTCGTGGAGCACCAGGGTCTGTAGTATAGATTCCTGGTTATATTATTGATAATAAACCTTAATGGCTGTTTCCTTCGAAGAGTTGCTTTTATTATTTATTTGACCTTTGTGTTGTGTGTGTGTGTGTGTGTGTGTGTGTGTGCGTGCATTTTTTAAACCTTACCTGTATACTTTAATGGAGGTTGCAAGCTGGTGGCCTGTGCACCACTTGTAGCCCAGAGATTCTTTTTGTGCCCCTCACACAGTGCTGGCCCATAGATGGTTGGGTGTCTTTATTTTTAAATCTTAGTAAGTTGCCGGTACCTAGACATTAGAACATTTAACATCTAAAAAAAAAAAAAAAAAAAATTCTCATTCCTAGTTTTTTGGGAAAAACCTAAAAGTCTGGCCGCTGGGCCCAGGATCCAGAATCATAAACATTTGCTGGCTCTGAGTAGCAGCGCCCCCTGCGTCACTGTGTGGTCTCAAACCCGGGTCCTTCTCCCTTTCACATAACTGGCCTGGCCGCGAGAGACGCTGGAGTTTGGGAGCCCAGCTTTATGACCTGCAAGCTCCCGTGGTCTTTTCCTTGTTTGTCCTCTTCATCTCAAAGTGGAGGCAGGGGAGGGCGTATGGTCCCCACTTCACAGATGAGAAAACTGAGGTCCAAAGGGCATAAGTGACATGGCTAGCCACAGAGCTGGTAAGTTGAGGCTAACCTTCTGACTCTAAGACTCATGTACTTTTCAGGAAAAACTAAAAAAAAAAAAAAAAAAAAAAAAAGTTGATTGCTTGGAAATGTGAATAAACCTTGGGCTCTTGCACAGACTCACATTTATATTCAGATGATTCCTATTGTATTTCAGCCCAAGAAACCATTTACCTTGCTGTTCTCAGCCTCTAGGTACCTGAAGTTGAGGTTTACCCTGTCTAATAAAGTTTGTTCCAGCCATGCCAGGGCTGCTGTAGGTTTGTTAGAAACGACATAGGGACAGAGTCCACTGGGTTTTCTGCCTCGTGCTTCCTGACACGTCAGGAAACCCTGGATGCGCATTCCTGTTATTGGGGGAGTGTTAGGATGTCACGGCATGTGAAGACAGCCTTCCCAGCAGAAATGGCACATGCTACGTTCTCTGCTCTGAGGGGACCTCAAAGGCATCCAGGGTGTTTCTGGAAAAGAGAGAACCTGAGTCTGAGCAGTTTGGGCCTTGCCGGGCTATTTAGCCGAACTCACCCACCCATGTCTCTGAGTGTAGTGCTCTTTGTCCGAGCAGGGATAGCTGTAGCTCTGCCTGCTGTTAAGGAACCTTCTCTTGGAGGCTGCAGGCGGCTCCTGGCATGGCCGTGGGGCATAGGGCGTGGGCACAGCTCAGCATGGGGGCCAGTCCTGGACTGAGAGTTACCTTGGTCTTTGAGTCCTAGCTCTGCAGCAGTAACAATGACGACCGTTCATTTATGGAGTTTTATTGCATGCCACGCACTGTGCCCATCTCATTTCATCCGTGCTCTAACCCCAGGAGGTGAGTGACTGTTGACATTTTACAGATGGGAAAAATGAGGCTCAGGAATCTTGAGTCACTTGCCAGGCCTGCGCAAGAAGCAAATGGTAGGACTCAAACTCAGATTTCTGACTCCCAGATTTGTGCCCTTGGCTACCATGTTTTACTGACTCCTGTGGGCAAGCCATTCAACCTCATGGCCTTCATTTCCTCGTCTGTGAAGTGGGAATTATACCTTCCTGGCACATGAGCAGAGTACAGATAAGAGGGACGGGTCAGTTTCCCAACCCCTAACTCTTCCTGCCACCCCTCCCTTGGGGCAGTTGTCAGCCACTATGGTCTGGTATGAGGCTGTCTTTCTTGCAGAGGTGGGACCCCTCTGCTCGCAGAGGTGGGGTCTCCCAGCAGAGATAGCCCCAGAGCTTAGGGTTTGCCTCTCCCTCCCTCCCTTCCCTTCCCCTGCCCTTCCTCCCCCTTCCCCTGCCTAGATCTGCTGTTCCTCACTCTCCCCTGGCAGCGGGAGAGGCAGCTGAGGGCTCCTGCTGCCCAAGCCGTGCCAGGGAACAATGGGGCATGTTAAGAAGGCTGCCAAGTGCCAAGCTGGAGGTATTAAAGGGACATTTGATTAGCTTTAACTCTAATTGTCAGGCTGTTGCTCTCTTTTTTTCTCGGTAGCAGTTAAGGGGAAAAAAGCCCTGGTGCGGATTTCCTCCCTCTCTGACTTGTGTGGGCTCGCTTTGATTTTGGGCTTGTGTGCCTCTTTCACCTCTCTCTCCTGCTCTCAATGCTTTTCTCTCTCTGTCTGTGCATGTCCTCTGTCTTTCCTGCCTCTGTCCCCCAGTTGTCTCTGTGCTGCTGTGCGTGTCTCTCTGAGCAAATATGATGAGATGTGAGACTAAAGGAGCCATAAGCCTACCACCATGGCATCCACAGTTTCAAGGGACCATAGCTTTCATCTCGTCAGTCTCCCTCAGCCTCATCCCTGCCGAGTGATCAGTATTCAAGTATTTTGCTTGAATACTCCCCAGTGATGGGGAACTCAGTTCCTTTTAGCTCAGCAGAGTCCTAGGTAATCTGCTGTGGCTCAGGGTGACCCAGAGGATTTCTTGAGTGCCCTCTCCCCATCTTTTCAGGTTCTGATAAAAATCTTTCCTTTCCTTGATCTTTCCAGTTAGAATTATTCTCTGTCTTTTGGAAATGCTTATAGAACTTAATCTGTACAACTTTAGTGGCATGAATGCGATGCGCTGTGTTTGCCCGTTCCCTAGGCAGAAGGAAGCAAGATAGAAGGAGTCTTCCCAGCAGGACAGCCCCTTGGGTGTGGCTCCAGCTGGAGAGAAGGAATCCCAGAGAACTGTCGTGTGAGCCCAGGCTTCCTGCAGTCTCCCCGCTGTAGCCAGTGTGTTTCCTGTGATCTTTGAGTCCAGAGACTATTTTAGGCTTTGTTGGGCCACACTGTCTGGCACAGCTACTCAACTCTACTGTGTGAAAGTGGTCATAGACGCTTCATAATGGAATGAGTGTGCTGTGTTCCAATAAAACTTTATTTGCAAAAGCAGGCAGCAGGCTGGGTTTGGCAGGCTGTGGTTTGCCAACCCCTGTTCTGGTCTTTTCCGTGTCAGAGAGCCCTGGGCTTGAGGAGGGTGGCCTGACCTCTCAGGTAGGAACCGCCTTGAGTTGCTGGGTGACCCCAGGTGGGTCACTGATCGGCAGGGCCTCAGTTCCCTCCCATGCAAGTTGTGTTGGCCGGGGGCAGGAGTTCTCAGGGGCCTTCCAGGTTTTGACACTCAGCAGGGTCCTGAGTTCTTCACTGGGTCGGCCCCAACTGCTATGTCTGACTGTACCTCTGAAAGTCTGAAATGGATTCCAAATCTACCCATTGCCTTCCCCCTTCCCATGAGCCTGTCATGTCTCACCTGGATTCCTGCACAGCCTCCCGGCTCTGCTCCCCACCTCCACCCTAAACTCCCAGTGCATTCTTCATGCACAGCCAGAGTACACACGTACACGTGTACGCCAGAACTTTCCATCCCTTTGCTGAAACTCTTGAGCAGCTTTCCACTGCTACACTGAAAATACGATACAAGCTCCTGCCTTGTCGGGCCCCTGCTCGGCCCTCCAGACTCACTTTGTTCCCCTGTCCCTCTCAGTCATCACACTCCGGCCATGTTGGCCTTCTTACACAACAAGCACGTCCCTACCTCAGGGCCTTTGCACGTGCTCCTGCCTGGAATGTTCTTCCCAAAGATTGTCACCTGACTGGTTCCTCCTCATCTTTTAGGTCTCCGTGCCCATGTCACCTTTCCAGAGAGGCCTTCCTTGAACCTGCTATCTGAAATACCTCTCCCCTCCTCGCTCAGCAACTTATCCAACTGTGAATTATCCACATAGCAGCTTAGCACTGTCAGAAATTACCTTGCTTATTTATTAATGTTTACTCATTTATTTCTAAGCTCTAGTAGATACCATGCAGGTAGGGAGCTTGTCTGTCTTATTCCCTACTGTATCCATGGTGCTCGTTCATGGTAGGTGCTCTATGAGCATTATTTGAATGAATGAATGAATGAGTGAGTGAATGAATGAATGCCTGTGTTCCTAAGTACCTGCCAGGCAGGACTCTGAATGTTCCACGTTACTTCTTGCATCCCGCTGTGTTTCAGTGGGATGCCATTCTGTTCTTGGCATTGGGAGAGACTGTACACTTTCACCCTTAGGAGGCTGTGCTCTCAGTGTGGGAAAAAACAGGCTTCCTTCTCCCCTGTGGAGATCAGAGGGCCTCAAAAGCCTTAGCTCCCTAGAGCAACAGTCAAAGGAGTGCTGGCCAGAGCTCTAAGGGGAAACCGTCTCACTGTTTCTCTCAGATCTCCCCATCAGATGCCATCCCCGTCCTCAATCCACATGGCTTCCTTGGTGGTGTCTCTGGATGAGCGTCCATTTGTGTCTCTCCCTCCAGACAGTCTTTAGAGCATGAATTACGTGACTTCTCTGAGATTCTGTTTTCTCCTTGGTTACTAGGAATGTGGACCCCCTGCATACTTCTTGTCCGGGGAGGGATTTGCTGGAGTTGGAATTTGGAGTCCCTGCAGTCTAGAGGGAGTCTTTTAAGGAAAAGGGCTGCTGGCTAATGCCCCGGTCTTTCCCAAGGACCACAGCTCCCAGGAAGCGGGTCTGATAAGTTGAACTATGTTCTCGGAAAGATAGCTTCAGGTCCTAACCCCTAGTACCTCGGAACATGACTTTGTTTGGCGACAGGGTTGTCACAGGTGCAACTGGTTAAGATGAGGTCATGCTGGAGCAGGGTGGGCCCTTAATCCCATATGACTGACCGGTGTCTTTCTAAGAAGAGAAGAGACATGGAGAGGGGAGATGGCAGCGTGAAGACGGAGACAGAGATTGGAATTTTGCTGCCGCAAGCTAAGGAACTGCGGGGGCTACCAGAAGCTGGAAGAGGAAGCATCCTCCGCTAGAGGCTTTGAGGGAGGATAGTCCTGCTAACACCTTGATTTCTAATTTCAAGCCTCCAGAACTGTGAGACAATAAATTTCTGTTGTTTTCAGCCACCCAGTTTGTGGTGCTTTATTATGGTAGCCCTAGGAAACTGATACATGGAGCGTTTTCCACTTTCTCATCAGATTGTTTTCCATGTGTGCGTGAGTGTGTGTGTGTGTGTTGTGTTTGTGGGGAGGTGGATGAAACATCTTCCCAAAGGCAGGGATAATTGTCTTAATCTCTTCCAGCTACTCCATTCCTTTTCAATTCATGGAAAAGATCCTCTCTTTCTATGGAGGATTAACATATTACACTGCATGTATGTATTCTTTAACTAAAACCACTCTCCTTATTAAGAGATC
The DNA here is from genome assembly GCF_040939455.1 of Microcebus murinus. Lineage (NCBI taxonomy): Eukaryota > Metazoa > Chordata > Mammalia > Primates > Cheirogaleidae > Microcebus > Microcebus murinus. Next base: position 19,542,216 of record NC_134124.1, read on the forward strand.
AACCTGGTTTTTTTTGTTTGTTTTTTTTAAACTCAGCTATTAGCCTTGAATACTGGAGAATAAACACTTGGTGCATACTGCCTTTTACTTAACTGTATTTTCTCTGTTTTTGTTCTGAGTTCAACACTTTATTTTTGTTCTGGGTCCCAACTAAATTGATTTGGGGAATTACTGTGTGATAGGTACAGAAAACATCTGCTGTGTTCAGAGAGCTCCTCTTCTGAAAAGGGACATAGGCAAGTTCATGGTGAAGGCAGAACGTAAATCGTAGTGCTGGAGGGGACCGGCCAAGTGTCTCAGGATGCCAAGAAGACGAGACCACGCCGATGGAGGTCAGGAAGGACCTCTGCAAGGCGGTGATTTTAAAGGTGGTTCTGAAGAAGGTTAAGACTTTAGCAAAGTTTACATAGTGGGATTGGGGCCTCTAGCTGGCAGAAAGCGGGGAACCTGTTCCAGGAACAGTGAGTAAGCCTGAGTCACTGAAACTTCAGGCACCTGTTAGAGAGAGCAGCGAGAGATGTTGGTAAGGGCTGGACCACGGGGGCTCTGATCGCTGGGCTGGGGAGCCATGGCTGGTCTTTGAGCAGAGGGTGACTTGATCGGAGCTAGGCCTCAGAAAGGTCACCAGGGCAATGCTGGAGCCACTGGAGGCAGGGCGACCAGTTTGAAGGCTATTAGGGTGGGGAGAGAATGACTCCATTCATCTGTCCACTGAGCCCTGCCGTTGGTCAGACGCTGTGCTCGGTTGTGAGGCCACCGAGATGTGCAACCTGCAGCCTCTGAGCTTAAGACACCCAACTACTGTTGCAGGCGGTTTTTGCCCGGCACAGTGTTAAGCACTTTGCATACATTATCATTTTTAATCCTCACAGCAACCCAATAACACACACCCTATAATTATCCCCATTTCATAGGTGAGGGCACCAAGCGTCATGGAGATGAAAAGTTTCACCCAAGGTCACACAGCTGGTCACCGACGGAGCTGTGATTGGCTTGCAGAGTCCTGAGCCTTCACCACTAAATAGCCTTGGCTCCACACACCAAACAGGTCACATCAGAATGCAGTGGGACCTGTCTCTGGTAGCTGCAGGTACAGGGCTCTCTGTGAGCACATAGGAGAGCGAGTGAACCCAGATGGGCAGGGTGGGTAGAGCAGGAAAGGCTTCCTGAAGGAGGGAATCCTGACCTAGGTCTTTCAAAGGGAGTGGGATGGGCTAGCCAGGCAGGGAAACAAATGGGAGTAGGTCAGGGGTAGGGTGGGCGTGATGGGATTCCAGGCTGAGGGGACAGTCAAAGGTCCAAAGTGGGGAAAACAGCATGGGGTATGCAGGTTTCCCCAAGTTCAGTGTTTTTTGCCCCTAAAAAGCAAAGCCAGGAGTGGGGCTGGGAGAGGCTGAAATGCAGGGCCAGGTCTCTGAGCTGGATTCCGTCCTCCAGGCCCAGGGGCAGGAAGGGTGTTGGGCAGAGAAGTCATGTGACCAGTTCCTCTTTCTCATGGGTCCTGGAGTTCCAGCGTTGGAGGAGGTCAACAAGGTCATTTTGTCAACTACGCTCAGGTGTTTGCCCCCAGGCCAGGCCTGGAGAGGCCAGGACACTGGAGCAGGGGCCCTGACCGGGAAGGCTCAGCCTACTGGTCGGCTGGCATTTAGATCTGTAGCTCGACTTCATTCAACGTGTCATTTATCCAGCACGTTTTGACTGAATATTGAATGTGCCCCAGGCTGGCTTTCTGCTAAGCACTTGACATTCCAAGAGGAAAGGACAAGGTCTCTGCCCTTGAGGACCAGCCGGACCACAGACAGATGACTCCTGGGCAGTGGGATGTATGCACCTGCAGTCGGTCCAGTGAGCACAGGCCTGAGAGCGCAGTAAAAGACACACACCGGCCTTCAAACTGGCTTCCCTGCTCCCCTGTCTCCCCCCAAACTCCGGGCTCATGAGGCCATGGTTTGCCTGAGTTTGAGCCCCAGCTCTGCCCTTTACTAGCTGTGTGACTTTGAAAAAAATTTTCCCCTCATTTCCTCCATTTTAAAATGGGCCTGATAATAGGCCGGTGTGGTGGCTCGCACGTGTAATCCTAGTACCATGGGAGGCTGAGGCGGGAGGATTGCTTGAGGTCAGGAGTTCGAAACCAGCCTGAGCAAGGGCAAGACCCCCCCCCGTCTCTACAAAAAATAGAAAAATTAGCTGGGCTTAGTGGTGGGCACCTGTAGTCCCAGCTACTCTGGGAGGCAGACGCAGGAGATTGCTTGAGCCCAGGAGTTCGAGGTTGCCTTGAGCTATGATCGTGCCACGGCACTCTGGCCAGGGTTACAGAGACTCTAAAAAAAAATCAGCCTGATAATAGTACCTCCTTCATGAGATAGTTATCAGGATTAAATGAATTCATGTGTAATAGTGCCTGGCATTTAGTGAGTGGTACATAGGTGCCCTTTTTACAGGTCTGGAATCTCTTAGCCCAAATCCTCTGCATTAGGCACAATTTAGGATTCGGAATTATATTAGTCAAGGTTCATTCAGGAGAGAGAAACCACACAGTAATTGGAACCGGGAAGTTTAATGTAAAGAATTATTAACTCTAACAGGACATTGGAGTAATCAAGAATTGGCTAGTAAGAAGTAAACAGAGCTCTAAAGAATACAGGAATAGCAGATATAGGAGCAGCCACACCCAACCATACCAGGGCTGAGATAGAACTCCTGAAGTGGAAAATCCTCCCTCCGGGGCTGAGATAGAGCATCCAAGGAAGAGGTCCCCAGGCTGAGAACCTGACCTCTTGGGGAGGGCACAGTTATGCTTCCTGAATGGCAGAGACGTCACTGTGGTGTCACACCAGCAAATCTTGCTAGAAATCCTCCTGCTAGGGTGCTGGGGAAAGACATGCATGGTGAGGTGACTTGCAGAGGGCATCCACTACGAGCCCCTCCAAGGAAATGGGTGCTGGGGGCAGCTAGCCGGCCACGGCTGCTGCTGGCTGCTGCCTGCCGCGGGAGCCAGGCAGTGGAGAAGTGGCATTCTGTAGGAGCTGGGCGCAGAAACGCTGTGCATGCTGCAGAGGCCTCGTGCCAGAGGAGCCACCCGTGCCACCTCCCTGCTGAACACACCAGAACCAGGATGAAGTAAACCTTCCCTCCTGCAGTGTGCCTCCAGCCTCTTCTACTGACCACTGCTAAGATCATGGTAGCTAGCAAGAGAAGCGTGTTTTAGGGCCCAGAACCATTTTTGCACAGCATGCAATGAAGGTGGGTTTGGAGCTGAGAGGCAATACATTGATAACTGGCTGTCTTAGTCAGTTTGGGCTGCTATAACAGAATACCTTAGACTGGGTGGCTTAAACAACAGTCATTTATTTCTTATAGTCCTGGAGGCTGGAAGTCCAAGATCAGGGCACCAAGAAGTCAGGTTCTTGGTGAGGACCCTCTTCCTGGTGTGTGGATGGCTGCTTTCTTGCTTCGTCCTCCTGTGGCAGAGAGAACGAGCAAGCTCTCTTGTCTCTCCTTCTAAGAGCACCAATCCCATTCATGAGGGCTCCACCCTCATGACCTCATTACCTCCCAAAGGCCCCACGTCCTAATACCATCACATGGGGGGTTAGGGTTCCAACATATGAATTCTGGGGGCACGTGTGCATCCGGTTTATAACACAGGCACGAGAGTCTTTCTGATGTAGGAATGTTAACACCACGCATATATTGTATTATGTAATAGCCCGAGTGGGGTCTACAGTAGCTCCCCATAATCAAACACATTCTTTTTTTTCCCTGTGGCAAAAAATGTATTCACACTAAGTGGGAAAATTAAGAGTATAAATAGACTCATGTCTATTCAGGTCAGGCTTTGTCACTAAATGAGTTATAAAAAAAAAAAGTTATTAAAAAAGCTGTTTGGATTTTGGAATTGAGGCTAAGGGATGGTTGCCCTGTATTATTTTCATTACCTTTCTCCATGCAGCAGTCAGAGTGATCTTTAGGAAATGTAAATCATGCCACTGGCTCTCCTGGGAAACCATCAGCGGCTTCCGGTTCTAGGATAAAGACTTCCCTCCCGGCTCCCTCCTCACACCGCCCGCCCCCTCCTCTGCCCTCCAGCCACACTGACCTTGGAAAATGCCACATGTCCTCCCCTTGGCACATGTCCCTCTCACTGCATGGAGTGTTCTTCCAGTCACCCTACCACACGTACAAACACACGCACATGCACGCGTGCACGCACACACACACACACACACACGCGCGTGCACACAGAGTTTGCCTGGCTTCTCCCTTCAGGTCTCGGGTCAAGTGTCCCTACGTCAGGAGACCTTTCTGACCCCCTCCCACCCTCGTCCTCACCCCTCTCGGGCCCTTTTCTTTAAGGCACATGTCTTAGTTTGCAATTACACAAATGTGTAATTAGTGTGATTATTTGGTTAACATGTCTTGCTATTAAACTGTAAGTGCCATGATGGCAGCGGCTGTGCCCCCAGCCCCATCTGCCCCATTCGATCCTTGGTACTGTCTGCACAGTGCCTGGCACGTGATATGTTTGATGAGGGAAGAAACCATTGGACCCCAACCAGAAAATAAAATTAGCCATAAACCACATTATTGGAACAATTGGCAAAATTTGCATATAGACCGTAGATTAGATAATAGTATTGTATCAGTGTTAAATTTCCTAGTTTTGATGTGCTTATTCTTAAGAAATACACACTAGGTTGGGCGTGGTGGCTCACTCTTGTAATCCTAGCACTCTGGGAGGCCAAGGCCGGTGGATCGTTTGAGCTCAGGAGTTCGAGACCAGCCTGAGCAACAGTGAGACCCCCGTCTCTACTAAAAATAGAAAAAATTAGCCGGGCATGGTGGCGCATGCCTGTGGTCCCAGCTGCTCGGGAGGCTGAGGCAGGAGGATCACTTGAGCCCAGGAGTTTGAGGTTGCTGTGAGCTAGGCTGACAGCATGGCACTCTAGCCTGGGCAACAGAGTGAGACTCTGTCTCAAAAAAAAAAAAAGAAATACACATTAAAGAATTTAGGCATAAAGAGTCATCATGTCTTCTACTTTCTCTCAAATGGTTTAGAAAAACATTTTAGATTATAGGTAGATGAGTGAGAGAAAGAGAAAATGGTAAAACAAATGTGGGTAGTGGTAACAACCAATGTGGATGAAGGACATATGGAGTTCTTTGCACTAGTTTTGCATTTTTTCTGTAAGTTTGAAATTATTTCCCAATAAAAAGTTTTAAAAAATTAAATGAATAGAAAGGAATGAACGAAAGGTGAAGGAGATGCTAGGAGGAGGAGATCACCCGCCACACACACACACCCCCAAATGCAAAGACCAGAGGGCAGGGAAGGGCTTGGTCTCTTTGGGGAAGTGGAGGAGGACTGTGTGTTTAGAGGGTAGCCCTGGAGCTTTCCTATGGCATCTCCCAGGGGAAGGAGTGGAGTGCTGAGTGGGTCGGCCAGCCTTAGCACGAGTGTCTTTGTCTACACCTTCCCTTCTTTTCCCTGTGGATTTTGAGCCGAAAGCATGAAGCCAGCCCATCTCAGGTCTTCCATCTGATTTCTCTTTTGGCTTAATAATAAGGAAGTATTCATCCAAGTATGTAGATTACTCCTTCTGCCATAAAACTATGACTTTCCTATTGTCTACTTGCTGTTACACTCACTGTTTCCTGTTTTAGTTTTATATTGCTGCATAACAAATTAGTGTCCATGTGTCAGGAACTTGGGCTTAGCTGCACAGTGCTAGCTTAAGGTCTCTTGTGATGTTGTAGCAAGATGTTGGCAGCCCTGCAGGCATCTAAAGTGTCAGCCTGGGTTGGGTAATCTGCTTCTAAAGTGGCTCATTCCCATGGCTATTGGCAGGAGGCCTCAGTTCCTTGACACATGGACCTCTCTATGAGGAAGCTTGAGTGTCCTTATAGCATCGTAGCTTGCTTCTCCAAATAGTGGCCGAGCTGGGTTTTAGGAAGCTGAATTCGAGTTGGGGTCTGTCTTTGGAAGTGCTTTCCCTGTTGAAGACCAAGGAGCGCTGGCCTAGATAGAAGTCATGATGTAAGTCAGGACACAAATCTGTGCTGTATGCTCTTGAACCAATTAAGAAAACTTTCTGGGTCCCAAGGGCCTGTGTTGCAGGAAGGGCTTGGCAACTCCTGCCCTCCAGAGTTCTCCATCAGGAAGAGGATGGAGAGGTTTTGTATGGAAACCGTCCGGTTCTAGTGCAGGGTTTTGGAACTCTTCATTCCTTTCCAACCATTCGAGAAATGTGGCTCCTTCAAGAAGTTGGAATACTGAAAGGCTGTTTGATGGGAATAATTCCTCCCTAACCATTTCCTCCCACACTTTCTTTGCAAAAACATTTTTTGGGAAAAATCATTTTCGATCTGAATTCTGAAGATCAAAACAGCCTCCAAACAAAATCAAGAACCAGGTGGTTCTCCTTTTGAAAATTCAAACCCAATAACCAATCTGGAGGACTTATCTTTTAGAAGTAATCTTTTTTCCTTCTTTAATGAATTGGCATTTGTCTTCTATGCTGGTTCATTATGGAATTCAGCCGAATGTTTCATTGGCTGTGATCTCAGAAGCAGTGAGCATTCACCACTGGTGGGAATGACAAGAGCCTATTTTGGGGAAGAAAAAAAAAAATCCAAAAACCTCCTCCCTTTCACTTCCTCACTTTAAACTAAAATACTTCCTTTTTTTAAACTTAAAAAGGGGACTAATTTTCTCTCTTTAAAATTGGTTCAGATATGCATGAACCATTTTTTTTTTAATTATTGCACATCTCAGTGTATTCATTACACGCTGAGGTTATGCGTAAGTCTTGCCTGAATCATCCTGTGGCTCAAAGTGATGGGAGGGGATTCAGCTACCTGTGCATGAAGCTCATTCTCCATTCCTCCCCCCTCCATTTTCTCGTTATTGAACTGTACTTTCCAGAAGACAAAAAAGGGGCGAAGATGAGAGAAGAGGAGGAGGAGGAGGAGGAGAAATGTCGGAGGGAAACCTGGAGCTGTCAGGGATTTCCACTCTCCAGCTGTCTGACCTTGCAGCAGTTACTTAAACTCGGAGTCCCCGCCTCACCTCTAAAATGGGGATAATGACAGCAGTAGCGGCGGCGCAGGGCTGTGGCAACGATTACCCGAGAAAACACGTGTGGGGAAAAAGGCTTTGTAAATTCCATTGCACTGTTGCCGGTCCTGAGATATGAATGTGTATATGTATATCTTGTGTGGTGTTAAAAATTAAATTTAAAAGGATTGCTTTTATTATTTAGAAACAGAGTCTGAGTTGGAAGGGAACCTTGGGAATCATTCAGTACAAGGTCTCACCCCGAGGAGGAATCCTCTCTGCAGCTGCCTTCAAAGGTATCATCTAGGTATGGGCTTGGGTAGCTCCGGGGATGTGGAGGTCACCACCTCTGCCTTTTCTTCTTTTTCCTAATCATCCCAGCCTTTTAGTACTTCTAGATATAAGATCTGGATCTAGCAGTGATTTTCCTTCTCCCTAAGAATGATAGCAAAAGAGTACCATTGTCGTTAAAAATGAATAAACGTGCCACAGCATGCATTGTGCAGATCTGCCGTCTGTGCACATCACGGCTGCAGGTATGTTAGTTAGCCAGTCACCAAGGTGTCTAAATTGCTTGTTTGGGCAATCTGGTCTTCTCTATACCAGAAGCTACTTGGTTATTACAGCCAAGGCTTTAGCCCTGGGGCAGGAGGAGACGTGGCAAGACACTGCTAGCTTTGTGCATCTGAGGCTTTTATCTTTTTCAGCTGGTGCTTTTTCTAGCTTTAGGTGTATAAGGATTTATGTGAGAAGGTACAGTCTGTGGCAGTAATTGTTATCGTCTCTTCTTCCCTCTTCTCTTTCTCCTCTGAAATGGGGGAGAATGTCTATTTGCTTCCGACCTGCTTCTGCCCCTGGGGTTTTCATTGCTTTCTGTTCAAGATGTCATGGTGATCTTGGAGATCATCCCAGCCAGCACTTTATAAACTGTCTCGGTCATGTGGACACTTCTGTGTTTATAACATTTTGTAAACATTTTTTCAAGTTCTGTTAACTCTTTTTAAAGCTGTGATAATAATGTATTTTTTAAAAAACACCCATGTGTTATATACCATATTTTTACAGGTCAAAGGTCACCAGCTTATTCTTTCAGCATCTGTTTCATGGAAGATAATCCTGAGATTGTAAAGCAGGCTGTTTAAAAAAAAAAAAATGCACCTACTTATTCATCAGATGCATCTACCGTCCATTAAATCAGAAAGATTTTCTCAGCATTGGGCAGCCAAAGCCAAACTGAGGAACTGTACTTCGGAGGCAGATGTGAGCTGCAAGCTGTTGCCTCAAGTTCCTGAGTTCAAATTATTTGTGTTGATCAAAATAACCTCATTGTCCACATTGGTTAGCTTTATGGAAAATAGATGTTATTAATTTGAAAATTAAAAATTCATGACAATAAATTGCACTTCTAAGTCTTACCAGATGAAAGACCTTTCACTCACTGAAACCTACCCATTTTTCAGAGACCATGGAACTGGCATCCTTCAGTAGTTTGGGACTTTGTTCCAGTCCATCATTGCTTATAAGTTATGTCCCAGATATACTGTGTGATAAGATGATATTTGGCCTGCCTACCAGCACCTACATTTATATTTTTCATCTTCACATCTCCACATCTCAGCAATTGCTTTTTTTTTTTTTTTTAACCTGTAGAACCCAACTACAACATGGTATCAGTAATTGCTTTTTGCTTGTGAGTAGACCATGGCAGATTTTTCCCTTCTAGGTTGTATCGACCCACGAGAGGAAAAAAAAAAAATCTCTACTCCTGTCCTCCAGGGAGAGAATTTCTTCCTTCTGCCCAACCCCAGGTGGTCATGCTTTAATTATAAGACCATTACCTTTTACCTCCTGTTCAATTTGTTTCCTGAGTACTCAGAGGCTTGTTGGGCAATTTGCCCATGAAAATCACTCCGGCAGCTATCGAACGCCTAGCATGATAAATAGATCAGCCCTCGGCTGCCCGGAGGCCGAGCACCCTCCACTTCCTTCCTCCTCGCCTCCCTGGGTCTCTTCTCCGCCCTCTGGAACTGCTCTTACTCCTCGCCCATCCTTGCCAGCCTTTGTGCACCGCGTGGCTCCGGCCTAAAGCCTGGCTGTCCGTCTGAGAGGTGCGAACGGAGCCCCAAGATATGCGTGTTCTGTGACCTCAGGCAGGCCGGCTTCTCTTGTGGAAAATGGGACTATCGCAGTCCCCTTCCTGCCTCCCTGGGTGGCAGGCCACAGTCTTGCAAGCGGAACAGCATAGGCTCAGCAGTCAGAAAGGCCTGGATTCGAATCTTGCCTCAGTCATTTGTAGTAGCTGTATGGGTACTACGAGGATGATGCTTAACCTTTCTGAGCCTCAGTTTTTCCACTTGTAAAATGGGGGTAAATGGTCACCAACATCATAGACTTATGCTAACGATTAATCGGGAGACCGTATAGACAGGACTTGTGCCTTGCACGTTGCCAGAGCTCAAAAATAGCTGTTCATTTTTTGGTGACAGTGGTGTTTGGAGACTGTTTTCCTTTCTGTAAACACACTGTACATTCACTTACCTAATTTGGCCTGGATAAAAATGTAGGATGAGAGAGCAGAAGAAAGGGACGAATTCCATGTGATCTGTTCCCTCTACTCCTCGGAACAGGGTTATTCCCACCTCCCAGGAGCAGCGAGCAACTCAGATATGCAGTCTCGGCCCCCTCGGAGGGGGCATTTTCAGGCAGGGATGACATTTCCTAACAGGCCTGCGGCATCTCTGCCCTCTCCACCCCATGGGTTCCTCCCAGGACTTCAAGATGAAACACTCCCACACTGGGCAGATCGTTTTCATTGAATTCTCCAGTTTGCGGTCTCCAGTGCTGCGGAGAGACATTTTAATTAATTACAGTCCCCATGGGCTGGGGAATCAATAGCAGTAAAGAGCCGTGGAATGAATTCCTAGCCTCTGCTTTGCTTCCTGCTCTCTCCGTGACCTTGCTTGCACCAGTTGCTCAAGCCCCCTAGGCCTCGATTTCCTCCTCTCTAGAATGGGCGTGTTTGTTTCTCAGGAGTGTTGGGAGCCTTCAGGAAGGTATGGTGAGTCCCCAGCGGAAGTCAGCCGGGAGACCAGGGGGCAACGACCCACCTAATGGGCACAATGAACATGACTTGGGGACGGGCTGGGACTCAAGTATTACAAAAGTGATCCATGTAACCTAAAACATTTGTACCCCCTAAATATTTTGAAATGAAAAAGAAAAAAGAAAAAAAAAAAAAGAAAGATGGTGATCAAAGTATTATGCTGGTAGAGTGCTGGCCACAAGTAAGTTATTATTGAGACGGTATTTATATTCCCAAAGGGTAAGCATGAAGGATGTTTCTCTTTGGAGCCGTTTCTAGAACCTTCTTGCTTTTGCAACTTGATACCTTAAAACCAACTGGCAGGTTCCATTTCCCTTTCTGAGCCTGAGAGAAGTGGGCAGCCCGGACAGAGGGGACGGTAAGCAGGTGGGAAGAGGCTTCTGTTCTCAGCCCAGGTTTCTCCGACATGGAAAGGTGATCATACTGGTGGGACCTGGGATAAGAAGGCAAAGCTGGCTTTGCCCTGAGAGTCGGGGCCATTCCCCACGCGGGCCTCCTCTAGCCCCGAGCCTCTGTGTGCAGAACGGATCCTTTGTTTATTCCGGCCTCTTCTTCTTCCTTCTTCCTGCGCCCTTTGTTTTCCTTGCAATGTATTCTGTACACAGCAACCACAGTGATCTTTCTCAAGAACAAGTCTGGTCATGTCCCTACCTTGCTCAGAGCTTTTCCAGGGCTCCCCTGGTCTCTAGGTTAAAATCCAAAGCTCTTGCTGTGGCTGCCCAGGCCCTGCTGGTCTGGCCCCCCACCTGCTTCTCCAGCCGTGGTCTCCTGCTTTCCCTCCAGCTCGCCCTTGGCTCCCAAAACACATGTGCTCTACCTGGTCCCTTGGCCTTGACATGCTGCCAGCCAGAGCTTCCCCGGTCAGGTCCTCCACGTGCTTCAGAGTCTGCCGAGACCTCACCTCCCCAGCAAGCCTCCCCTGACCACCCTGCCTCCCTCGGCCTGAGCAGCTTCCCATGGTGTCCTGTGCTTATGGGTGCCTTGGCCCTGGCCACTTCCCAGGACAGTCATCTGTGTCCTTGGCCGCTTCCCATCACCTACCCTGCGGGTGCATGAGCTCCCCGCAAGCTGCGCCTGTGTGACTTGCCTCCTGTTATAGCCCCCAGCCCCTGGCACACCTCCTGCCACGGAACGCGTGCCAAATAATCAAGTGTAGGGACAGACCTGGAATGGCACCGCCAGACTGAGCAACCTGGGGCCTAGGGGGGCCCCTGGGGCCCACCCTAGCCCTCCAGGTTCAGAATTTCTGTGGGCCAACCAGGGAATCTGCATGTTTAACAAAGTGCACACCCAGGTGACTCTGATGCAGGTTTGAGGACCTCTCAGTGACTTGGTCCAAGCCTAGCATTTTACAAAACAGGCAACTAACTGATTTAGAAACAGGTAGTGACTTTTCTAAAATCTCAGTCCAATCTCTCTGTCTCTGTCTCTCTTACACACACACACACACACACACACACACACACACACACACACACACAGATTTCACCTGTGAGATGACATCAAGGCCCATTGCTTTTTCCATTCCCACCATGTTGGCCTTCCAGAAAACCACAGGAAACACAGGAGAGAGATTTTTTTTGTCTTTGTTCTAACCAGCTCTGCACTGGCGAATCTTGGCATACTGTTTGTTTCCTTTACATAAAAAGTACTTAACCTCAGAATATGGGCTACATTTCAAAAATTCTAAACAATTCACTTTCACTCCAGGACTTACATAATTTTTTAAATGTGGGAAATCCCTGAAGCTTCTTTTCTCTGTTTCAGAACTGATTTGTAGAGAGGGCGAATTATCCTGCCTGGTGCCACGAGGTCTATTTTTATCATTTGGGATGTTGAGACTAAAACCGACAGAACATATTTAATGTTGCTGATAGTACTCAGTGACACTGCCTCTCTCGAAAGCCCGCGAGAGGACAGCCACCGTGCGGGAACACGTGTCAGTAATTAATTCAGCCTGCTTACCAGGACGAAATGGGAAAGGGAGAGCCCACATTTGACACAGATAAAGTGGAGCATGTTCAAAGGCAAGTGCTGGGATGCCAGGGGCTGGTGTGTAAAGGGCAGGGCTGAAGAAGCTGGGCATTGGGGTTTCCGTGGGGAGAGCTCAGAGGCTGTCAATGCCTGAAATAGGGGCGGCGGGAAGCAATAAGGGAAAGTAGACCCTGGACCTGAGGGTGGAAGGGGTGGACCTTCCATCTGAACGTAAGGAAGAACTTTCCAGCAAATGGAATCCTGCCCATGGGCATCCTCAAAAGGCAGTGAGTTCCCAGAGCAAGAGAATTGTTCAGGGCTGGGGCCATGGTATAGGCCTGTCACAGAATGTCCTCGGTGAGGGGCAGTCTGGGCGGGATGATGTCCAGGTACCCTTCTGACTGGCTCTAGAGCGTGGCAACCCCAGATGTCCCCAGGGCCGAGCCAGTGACCTAAATGAGTGAGGGGCTCTCTGGTGGGCTTGGGGGTGGTCATTACTCAGCTCCAGGTGATTGCTTGGGGAAGTGGGGCCTGTGAGGCCAGATCTTCCTTTAGGCTTTTCAAGAAAAGACAGACTTGTGGATTTTCTTTTTATATGGACTTTCTTGAGTTTTAAATATCATGCAGCTAAATAAAGCCTTCTGTGCCCACCGGGTCTCAGCCGTGGCCTGCCAGATTGACCCCTGTGTTCTGAAATCCTCAGGGTTATGTGCGTTTCTGTCCTTCAGAGGAAAAATGGGTGGCGCAGGCAGTGTAGTGATTATCTCCCCATCCAACAGATGGGAAACCAGGCTGCCTGGAGGCTAAGGGGCTTCCAGAGCCACCGCCGCAAGCCAATAACAGAGGGGGGCTAGAATCAGGGCACGCAGGATGAATGGGAAGTGGCCTCCCCGCCTGTTCCATTGACATTTCATTTTTAAGCTCTTCTCTTAACATTTGATAAAGGGAGCATGGGAAGGCCCAGTTGCTTCCTGGGGGTAGGGCTGGAGGAGGGAATTCTGCCTCCCAGGGGTGCTGGGGTTGAGGAATGCTTTCTTTCCCCTCCCTGCCTGCACTGCTCAAGGGCTTAGGGTGCCCCCTGCGGTTGTGCCTGTATGTCTGCACCTCCCGCACAGAGCTCCCGCCTGGAGCCCTTCCAAAGCCCTGCCTCTCTTTTTCCTCAAAACTCTGTGTCTTCAATCCTTCAGCCATGACTGAAATTTCACCACACTAAGCTTGCTTTGGGTGAAGGCTTCACAGGCACCCAGGAATCTCTTTCGAAATGCACATAGGAAAAGAAAAAAAGCCACAGGAATGCAACCTGACATCTGTCTCAGGCTCTAAGTATCGGACTGCCAGAGACTTGGGCACTGAATCAATCAGTTTTGCCATGAAGGCAACCTCAAAAAACCAATCATCTCTCCAAACCACAGCCAGGGCACTGCCCAGCGTGCCGGGAGGCCTGTCTGCCCAGCTTCCTGCTCCCTGCCTTCCCGCCCCTCTTCACGCTGACCCTGCGCTTCCAAGAGCAGTTTCCAGACCAGCTTGAGGCCTTGCTCACTTCACCAGTGAACCGCCTGCTTGTTTGTGTTTTCTTTTTTTTAAGTAAAGTTTTTATAAAAAGTAATTGTCCTTTTTCTCCCCATACAGCTTTGCTGAGGTGTATATATGGTGGGTGCCATTTATCGGATAGAAGAACTTCCTTTCTATTTTTAGTTTGTTGACAGTTTTAATTAGGAATAGATGTTGGATTTTACCAAATGCTTTATCTGCATTTATTGAGATTGTTTGATATTTCTTTTTAAGTTCGTTAATATAGTAGATTACATTGATTACTTATTATTGTTGTTGTTGTTTTAGATAGGGTCTCACTCCGCCACCCAGGCTAGAGTGCAGTGGCATGATCATAGTTCACTGCAACTTCAAACTCCTGGCCTCAAGTGATCCTCCCTTCTCAGCCTCCTGAGTAGTTAGGACTACAGGTACACACTACTACATCCGGCCAGTTTTTGAAATTTTTTTGTAGAGAGAGAGTCTGACTATGTTGCCTTGGCTGGTCTCAAACTCCTGGGCTCAAGATAGCCTCCTAAAGTGCTGGGATTATAGGCATGAGCCACGGTGCACAGCCCATTGATTAATTCTGAATGTAAACTAACCTTGTGTTCCTTGAATAAACTCCACTAATCATTATTTGTTATCTTTTTTATATGTTGTTATACTTTATTTGCTAAAATTTTGTTTAGAATTTTTATATCTGTGTTCAAGAGAGGTATTGGTCTGTAGTCTTCTTTTTTTTTTGAGACAGAGTCTCACTTTGTTGTCCGGGCTAGAGTGAGTGCTGTGGCGTCAGCTGAGCTCACAGCAACCTCAAACTCTTGGGCTCAAGCAATCCTCCAGCCTCAGCCTCCTGAGTGGCTGGGACTACAGGCATGTGCCACCATGCCCGGCTAATTTTATATATATATATATATATATATATCAGTTGGCCAATTAATTTCTTTCTATTTATAGTAGAGACTTGCTCAGGCTGGTTTTGAACTCCTGACCTTGAGCAATCCGCCCGCCTCGGCCTCCCAGAGAGCTAGGATTACAGGCGTGAGCCACCGCGCCTGGCCTGTAGTCTTCTTTTTCATTTAATGTCTTTGTCTCGCTTTGGTATTAGTGGTGTTTATTTCATTTCATTTTATTTTTGTCCTGATTGTGATTAGTCTTTCAGAATCTGGATTATTGTCTTCCATTGGTTCAGGAAATTTCTCAGGCTCTATCTCTTCAAATATATCCTTTGCCCCATTTTCTCTTTCCTTTCGTTTTGGAACTTGAGGCATTTTTCACACCTTTACACTCTGTCATCTATGTCTGTTGCCTTCTTTCATGTTTTCCTTCTTTTTTCTCCCAGTGCTGCATTCTAAATGGTTATCTCAGAATTTTCTTCCAGTTAATCAGTTCTTATCAGAGCTTTAATTAGGCTACTCTTTTATCTACCCATTGAGATTTTTTAAAAAAATTTTTTCTATTACAGTTCTAAAAATTGTATCTGGATCTTTTTCAAATCTGATGAGGTGGATTTATTTCTCTTTTATTCTTATACTGAGGGCGGAGAGAGTCCTAGGTGTATGCGGGTGGTGGTATAGCGTGGACACGTGTCAAACTCCCACCTTGCGTGGACTCTGGGCTTTGTCGTCTGTGTCCTGTGTTCTAAACTAACCCAGTTTAGTAGGTGCCCTCAAAAAGAAAGCCAGTTTTCCTCTGGGTTCTTATTTTCATTTGCTTTTTGGTTTCTGATTATTTCTTACAAGTTTGTCCGTGCATTTTAAAATATGTAATTTTTTTTTTATTGTTGCTTTTTATTCTGCCTTTTCAGCTGTTTTCAGCTAGTGGTTTGGTCAGGATATCCAATCTACCATGCTATTGGAAATAAAAATTGGATCTCAATTGTTTTATGTTGTGGTTGTTAGAAATCCTCTGGTAACCAGGGATTAATTGCAGTTTTGTTAGTTTTTGTTCCCATTTCCTTTGGTAAGCTCTAGAGAACTAGCGGAGGAATGTGTTTACTTTTCCTATTAATATATTGGTGATTTGTACACTGTGGTATTAAGACCACCTAATGAACCGCTAGGATTTGTGTCTTTCCCTCTTGCTAAATCATCTGTGCCAACAAAGTTGAAGTTTTATTTTAGTGTGATTAAAATTTCTACATTTCACCAACTGCAGAGTCAGTTCCCTTGTTGTCTATTCCCATACTATGCCCATACCTCTCCTTTAGGTTATTTATTACAGTTAAAACAATATGATTATTTGTGTGACTATTGGATTTAAAAATCTATCTACCTTGCTAAGAATACACGTTCCATGGGATCAGGAACCAGGACAGTCTTACTTTGTCCCCATAATATCTCTATTTTCTGGCACAGTGCCTGGCATATAAAAGCATTTGATAAACAAAACGAATGAATGAATGTATACATGAATGAATGAATGACAGGGTCTGTCAGGATACATTGAGGAAGCAGAAATGTGCAGTAATGCAGCAGTTTAGTTCAGCAGCCATCTGTGGAGCCCCTGCTCTGTGTCAGTCTCCGTGCTAGGCACATTTGGAAGATGCAGAGATGAGCAAAACACAAATCTTGCCCTCAAGGAGCCCTCAGAGCCGTGGAGGAAAGGCAGTGTTTCCACTATTGGCCTCTCCAAATTCAAATAAGTTTCTCATCTAGTGAGTAAACTGTGTTGGGGTGCAACCCCACTGCTGGTTAACCATCCAGGGTTTAAATACTGAAATCCTGTGCAGACCAAACTCGATGTCCCAGAAACGGCCCCAAACGGACACCTCGTGCTGTGATGCCCAGAGCCCCGTCTCAGCCCTCTTTTTAGTTCAGTTACCTGTCAAGTGCTTCTCTATGCCCAGGAGTGTATCAAGTTGCTTGGGGGAATACTACATTTAAAAATAAAACAGATTGCTGTCCCCAAGGAGTTTATTAGTTAGGGAGCGTGGCGATCATGGACAGCAACCACTGAACCTGCCCACAGAAGCCCTGCGTGGACACAGACAGAAAATCCCCAGCCCTGCAGCACAGATAAGGGGACGCCGCCTCTTAGCACCCGGCAAGACTTTTAAGGCCACAAATCTGCTGTGTGTCTGGCTAGCCGAGCAGCAGCTTTCCAGGGTTAGGAGTTGTTTTCTAGGTGCAGTGAGGCTAAAGACATACTAGGGTAACAAGCTCACAATTCTATGCTCCTCAGACCTGTGAGCGTCCCTTGCACTGGCCGCCTAGATCCCTGGGCCCTGGCTGTGCCCCTGAGAACACACGAGGCGGAGGGTGGGGAGCCATGTGTGCCTACGGCACCCCGTCTCCCGTGCACTTCCTCTGCACGGCTAACTCGCAGCTTCTGCGGGAAACCAACGTTAAGTGACTCTGCACCTAATCCAAGTCCCAGATCCCCACTTTTTCTAGAACCCAGACCAGTGCTGGGGGCTGTCCTAGCCCAGGAAGAGGAGATACCAACGTTTGGTAAATAAAGGAAAGTGGAGCTCATTTGACACACTTTCGTGCGCGTGTCTTCACAGGGGTGGGGAGGCGTGCACCCGGCGAGGCAGGCCTGGGCGCTGTCTGAGGGCTTGCTGCCAGCCAGCTTGGGGACCCTCGGGCTGCCTGGCCTCCCTAGGCCTCCTGTCCTTATATGCGGATGAGGGGCATGGGGTGGAGTTGTGATTCCCAATCGCTGGTCACAGACTCGTTCCTGTTAAAATTTTCACCAGTCCAAGGAAAAAGGAGGAGAGAGTTGATGAGTTTTTCAAGAAAGCTCAGTTGGGTTACTGATCCCGAGCAGACATTTCCCAACTTGGTCTAATACGTCCTTTATTTTGGGAAATGATGGTGTGGAAGACCGTAGGTGGTTTGCCTTCTTGGTCTGAGTGTACTTTCTGAATGGAACACAGAGCTGAGAGCACTGTCTGCTCCCAACACTTCTTTCTGGGAAAAATCTTTTCAAGTCCATTGAGTTCAGAAGTCAGAAGCCGCCAGGTTAGATGACTTAGAAATTGAACAGCCTCAGCTTTTCTGATATGTGGATTATGGGGTTGGGAGGTGAGAGACACCTTCCTGTTCTTGCTAGCTGGAAAGTTGGGTTTTGATTAATTTTTTATTTTATTTTTTACCATGGGCATATTAGAATGAGAGTGAGTCCCACTCTCTTGGGGGCAGTGAGGCCATTGTAGGGTAGCATCTTGATCTATTGTCTCAAGATCATACAGGTTTCTAGGTCTTGAGTTTGGCAGGAGCTTTATTGCTGGCATATTTCTGCCTCTGTATACCTTTTTAACTCTCTGGGATACAGAGAAGTCCTTTGACATTTACATACTTGCCTTTGCTGAGAATCCTACAAACCCAGGTTTTTGTGCCCATCAGCTTTTTTGCACAGGTTCTTGGGTACATTCCGGCTGTGGATTAGCTTCAGCCCAGAGATCCTATTAATTCATATTCCTTTGCAGTATGTCAGCTCTCTGCCCTCCAGGGTGGGGGAGCCAGGGGCTCAGCAAACTGCTACATAGTGACCTGTGAGACTCTTTAAGGCATTTGGAAGAAACTGAAGGAAAGATATTTTAAGCAGATTTTTATAGAGAGCCAACCCATGGGTAAGTTAAAGGGCTCACCTCTATCTCTCAGGGCTGTGTGGTTCCAGGCAAGCCACTTACCCTCTCTGGGTCTCTTATTTTGTTTGGATCCTTAATAAAAATAGAAGGCTGTTATCTGTTGTTTTATTGGGTTATTGTAAGGTTACTTGGCTGTTATAGTGATTTGGTTATTATAAATGAGACACTGTAAGCTTTGACAGTGGTCAAATGCAAATAAGATTTATTTACTTATTCAATCACTTGTTGCTAATAAGTGTAGTCTGTGTAGTGGTGAGAAAACCAGGCCTAGCCATCAGGAAGCTTACATTCCAGTGGAAGAAATAGGCAATAAACAAGCAAACAAACAAATTAGACAGTGATGATGGATAATGTGAAGGAAATAAACAGGCTAGGGTAAGAGATTCAGGGGAGGGGCTTAGAGGAGGTTTTGCTGAAGACATAAGGGTCTGTTGTGACCTAAAGCCCAGGAAGAAGGCAGAGAAGAGTGTCAAGGTAGCAGGATTAGCAAGTAGAGGGACCATGAGGCTGCAAAGAGCTGGCTTGCTTGAAGACTAGAAAGGGTGCAGTGTGGCCAGAGCTCAGTGACATGAAATTGACATCCGGTCAATTTCATAAGGTGTTAAGTAGCTTCAACTTCTTTTCATGCTTTTCTCCCTATTTTTGAAACTCATCTGTCTTAGGGAACAAAGTTAATTTATAGATATGTTCTGGATATTAAATTCACTCTTTAAAACGTCTTTAGAATGTAGAAGTGAGAATACTATAGAGTAGTTACACAGTGTGGAGTCTGTCGCCCAGGGTTCGCATCAGCTCTGCCACTCTCTGACCTTGGACAAGTTACTCGGCCTTTCTGAGCCTCAGTTTCCTCATCTGTAAAATGGGGGTAATAATCTCTGAGGCCCATCCTTTGACGGATTGTTATGAAAATAAAATTTTTTTTAAAAGAAATGATGAATATGAAAACGCTTGGCATGTTTAAAGGACATTGTTAATGGGGAAGAGAATTGTCTTGACTCCAGCTGGTTCTTCGCATCCTGGGCTTGTTTGGCTGTTAGTAATTGGATGCTCTCAGACAGGATTTGCTGCGGTTGGGTCGAATCAGTATTAACTTGCAGGTGGGAAGCCTGTTCCAGGGCTCGTCCTTCGAGTGCAGCAGAAATGGTATTACAAGGAAATAAATGAATAATAAATGAAGGGCTCCGAAGTCAGGCTGCAAGATTTCTGTGTATAGGAAACTCAGCAAAAAGACGGTCTCACTGTGCTGTCTGTGCAAGGAGAAGGGGGTTTCTGCAGACAGCGCTATGCTACGAGCGCAGGCTCCGGTCTCTGAAGGCAGCGTGAGGCACCCAGGGTGGTGCTGGGATGAGGTCGTGGCTCTCCAGTTCCCCAGCTCCCTGCCCTTGGCATTCTGAAACACTTAGTCATTCCACAACATGTGGTCGTGGAGTGGCTGCATGCTTTGATACTGAGCTAGGCCCTGGGGAGATAGGCCCTGCCTCATGACAGCCTCGCTGGGAGACAGACTAATTAACAAGTACTGTCATGGCAAGAAGGTGACAGTAGTGCTCTTGATTGGCAAGCAGGCACCAGTCAAGGATGCTGCAGGTACCATACCCAGGGTTAGGTTTGGGTTTTGTTTTGGAGGGGCTAGGGAAAGCTTCTTGGGAGAATGCCATTTATTTTATTATTATTTTTTTTTTTTAGTTTTTCTTTTTTTTATTTCAGCATATTATGGGAGTACAAATGTTTAGATTATGTGTGTTGCCTTTCCCCCTTATCCCCCTGGAGTCAGAGTTTCAAGTGTGTTCATTCCCCAGATGGTGTGCATCACACTCATTATGTATGTGTATACCCATCCCCTCCCCCACCTTCCCACCTGCCCAGCTCCAGGTAAATGTTATTCCTATATGTCCACTTAGGTGTTGATCAGTTAATACCAATTTGCTGGTGAGTACACGTGGTGCTTGTTTTTCCATTCTTGGGATACTTCACTTAGTAGAATGGATTCCAGCTCTATCCAGGCAAATACAAGAGGTGCTGGATCACCGTTGTTTCTTACAGCTGAATAGCACTCCTTGGTATACATATAGCACATTGGTGGAAACTAAACGACCTTCTGCTGAACACTTACTTCATAAATGAGGAAATCAAGATGGAAACCAAAAGATTCTTTGAACTAAATGACAAAGGAGACACAAGTTATCAAAAATCTGTGGGACACAGCTAAAGCAGTCTTGGGAGAAGTGCCATTCAAATGAGTATGAGAAGGATGAGCTAGGCAGGTTGAAGTGTGGGATGAGGAGAGGATTCCAGACAGCATCCCGCAGAGCTGCAGCTTGTCTGGCTGGCGCTTGGCCCGCAAGGGCTGAGCAGTGAGGGTAGAGGGTCTTGGAGGGAAGTCGTGATCCATAGTAAGGAGTCTGCATTTTGTCTGACGTCAGCAGGCAGCTGTCAAAGGGTGTTAAGCAGGACAGCATAGGGTCAGGTTTACTTTCTGCATGGCTCAAGCTGCAGCTGCTCTGGGGAGACGGCCCTGGAGGGGATGGGGTGCCACAGGGCAGCCACCTGCGAGGCTGTGAAGCCCAGGCGGGGGATGATGGCCAGCAGTAGACACATTTGAGACATTCAAGGGTTAGGATCGCCAGGACTTGTGACTGTGACTAGATTCTTGGGCTTCTCCTTATTATCTGCCCAGACATGATGAGCGATGGTGGTGGCCAGTGTCAGATTCACCATGAAGCTGCAGAGTCCTTCTCTTCTAAGACCCTAGGAGGAACACTACAAATATGTTCCATGGTCATTTGTTCTCTTAAGATTTGCAAAAATGAGATAATTTAACAATAGTCAGTTAAGGCTGCTGTCACTCTAACTTCCCTTCCTCTAAGATAGTGGAGTGGCCACAGGTATTTTTGAGATCCTACGGTGAGAAAGTTGAATTGGGACTATTAATACATCTAGCAGCATTTTAAAAATACGTTGTATGCATGCCTTAGTTTCATATTCTTCTTAAAGAGCCTTTCCCCATCCCCAACCCCCAATGCAATGACATCAGGTGCCACAAAACCAGAACTGCCCGTGGTGGTGGCTATAATTTTTCCTACCTGGAGCCTTAGTGGCTGGCAGTGGTTGCAGGAAACAGCAACTTTGCTCCAGGTGAAGAGAAGGCTCACAGGCTATAAGAGCTGTGCAGATATCAAGGCGGCTGGCCCGGAGACTACTAAGCATACTTTTCTCCGTCCCTAGTGTACAACTTGGGCACGAAATTGATAGTGTTTACTCTGTGCCAGGCACTGTTCTAAGCATGTTGTTACATAGTAACCCCTTTAATCTTCAGAAACAAGTTGTATGAAATAGACATTATTACCTCCTTTTTCATATGAAGGAAGTAAGGTACTGTGAGGTCAATTAACTTGCTAGTGGGCTGAAAACCCATTAAATCTGGTATCAGAATCAGGCCATATGGGCGTGTGACTAGTGCATATGCCCAGGGCCCTGCACTTAGAGGGGTCTTGCAAATATGTGGTCAGTCCCGATCAGGGTCTGTGCTCTTAACCTCTCACTACGTTATTCTGAACATAGGCAGAATATGGAACAAGCTGCCGCAGGAGATAGCGAGCTCCCCATCCTTGAAGACATTCAAGATGAGACTGGACAACACTTTAGCAGGAATACTTTAGAGCTGTAGTCCCCAACCTCTGGGCCATGGACCGGTACCGGTCGGTGGCCTGTTAGGAACCAGGCTGCACAGCAGGAGTAAACGGCAGGCAGAGGGTAGCTTCATCTGTATCTACAGCTGCTCCTTATAGCTCACATCACCGCCTGAGCTCCACCTCCTGCCCATCGGTCACTGTCTCCCATCATCCCCAAATGGGACTAGTTGCAGGAAAACAAGCTCAGGGCTCCCACCGATTCTGCATTATGATGAGTTGTATAATTATTTCATTATATATCACAATGTAATAGTAATAGGAATAAAGCACACAGTAAATGTAATGCACTTGAATCATCCCCAAACCAACCCCCCTACCCCCGGTCCATGGAAAAATTGTCTTCCATGAAACCGGTCCTTGGTGCCAAAAAGGTTGGGGACCACTGCTTTAGAGGAGGTCACATGCTAGATACGGGGAGGTTGGATTAGACATCCGTTCGCATCTGAGATCCTCTGAGCCCTGAGATTCTAGGATTCTATAGCTTTTCTTTCCACAACTTTACCGAAAGTCAGAAAATAGAGGAAACAGGGCCTGAGGGAAATGCTCGAGTGCATATAATTTTGTGAGGAAAGTGGGACAGTTCCCAAAGGAAGAAAACCTGTGGAAAGGACAAGGAACCGGGAGACATTTCCTTAGACTGCTGGCAGTGGCGAGGGGCTGCGGTCCCTCCGAAGGCCAGCACAGACCTTCTTCTCTCCCCACCATCGTCAGAAATCTCTCTGACCAGCTGCAGATAAATGACGTGAGCACTCCGGTGGGGGAGGTGCCCTCTAAGGCGTAGTGAGCCTGCGGGCTCTACCCGTGGGTCACCGGGCACTGCAGCAGCTGTAAGCACTGTGCTTAGGGCAGCGTGGATGGCCCTCATTCTGAGGCTTGGAGGTCCCTTGTCCTCTAGGGTCATAGTCTTTGCAGGGTCCTTCCCTACCACCTGCAGAGCTAAGCAGAGACTCGCAGCTTCAGCACTAGGAAAGGACCGTAGGGGTGGATTACCCAGGACGTTCTCAAACTCTGTTCTCTGGAGCCCGTGTGTGTGTGTGTGTGTGTGTGTGTGTGTGTGTGTGTGTGTGTGTGTGTGTTTGGGGAATCGGGGATGGAACTGAAGACAGCAGGACCCTCCAAACATTCTGGCATGGCTGTGCCATTAACTCTTAGTGTTGTGATCCTGAGCCCGTTGTTTCATCTCCCTAAACCTGTTTCTGCCCCTGTAAAAGGGGACATGAGAGAATGAACATTAGGGCTCGACTCGAAAAGTGCTTGCAAAGAGCCTTTCACATATGCGATCTCACCAAAGTG
Source organism: Microcebus murinus (assembly GCF_040939455.1). Lineage (NCBI taxonomy): Eukaryota > Metazoa > Chordata > Mammalia > Primates > Cheirogaleidae > Microcebus > Microcebus murinus. The sequence goes on from NC_134124.1 coordinate 19,565,462, forward strand.
TCTTGGCGGCCAGCAGGTGGTATCACCCTCGTTTTCCCGATTCGGGAACTGAGGCCAAGACGACTTAGGAGGAAGCCAAGCCAGGCCTACAAGTTCACAAGGTCATCGTAGGGATCCTTGGTACTTTCTAAAGGTTTGTTCCTTTTGTTCAGTGTGCTGATGACAGGTCCCCACAGTTTGACATTTGCACAGGGCCCAGGCCTCTCTTGTGCACGGCGATGCTTTACTGGGGTTCGGAGAGCCCTCGGGGTGCTCTGTCTTTGGTCTGCGCTGACTGGGAGGGACGCCAGCAGGGTGAGTGGGGTCCTGAGCCCTGAAGTTAGACCCCTGTCTTCACCATTCCTCTGTGCTCCTCACCGGCTGTGCCGCCTGGACAAATAAGTTAACCTCTTGGAACCTGAATTTTCTCGTGTGCAGAATAAGGATGATCACAGCACCTACCGCAAGGGACTATTGTGAGGATTCCGTGAGATAATCCGTGTAAAAGGCCTAGCTCAATGCCTGACGCAATACATCTTAGCTGTCATCATTACTGTTATAATTATCAGCACTTTCCCACTGAATGTATCCATCTTCAAATGAGCCACTTTCCATATTTTGGTCATTATACATTAAACATGTTTTTAATGAACCTGTTTTAGGCTTAAAATTATAGGCTCCTCTGGTTTCTTTTTAGCAGCTGTTAGAAGTATTTTTAAAAGCTCTGCCTAAATTCACGGGGAGCCCCTGTAAATCCACTTGAAAGCAGATCTCATCACTAAAAGCCCACAAAACACCTCCGTGAGAACGGAGGAGTCGGCGTGTAATTTACGGCGTCCACTTCTCACTGCCATTTGGAATTTTGCAAACTGCCACTGCCATTAGACGTCACTTTTGAGTATTTATGATCTTGTGGTTGGAGCACTTTGATTCTCATAACAGGAATAGGGTCACATTTAGAAAATGTACCCTGCGCTGAGCTAGAAAATGAGATCCCCCAGGAAGGCTGATGGATGGGGCCACCCGGGAAGCGTGGCCTGCCAGCCAGGCCGAGCTGTGCCCTTTCCACATACCCCAGTGGGAAGCTGTCTTTGCATCTCAGGCTCTGGCCTGCCAGGCCTGGGCTTTCTGCTTGGGGAGGGCTCAGGAGCTGGGGCAAATAGACACAGAACTAAATACCAATCCGTTTTCCACTCGGCTGCCCTTTATGGCCAAGAGGTTGGCAAAGATAGAGCTGGGGTTGGCGGGAATTCCTCCGTGGCCCTAAAAACTGTTTCTTGGTGTCTCAGGTAGTGGAGAGCATTTTGGATATTGCAAGTGAGGAAGCGTGAGCTAAGGGTGGCACCAACATACTCAACTGACACCAGGCATGACACCATGTCCCACTTTGGGCCTCAGTTTTTCCTCTGCTGAATCAGAGGTTTGGGGGCATGGAAAGCGCTGAGGACCATTATTCCAGCCCATCGAGTCTCTCAATTCCTAGGAGGTGTTTGACTGTGAAATGATACAGGATTTGTGGTCAAGAGAAGTTGAGGGTTTTCAGAGGAGGGAAGAAATTGCATGTCAGTTGCAATTTTTTTAAAAAAATCAAGATATGCGTTGTGTATGGAAAAGAATACCATGTCCACCACTCTGTACTGCGTCACCCACTTTCGGGGCTCTATCTGTCCTCCTGGAGCGTCTGACTGTAGTCGGGACTGTAGTTCCGACACCGTCACCCCCCTGGGACCTTGGACAGATCTCTTGGCTTCCTGGATTTGTTCCTCCCTCTAGGACACCATGTTACGTTAGGTCCCCGGATCTCCTTAGGCTCCTCTGGGCTGTGACAGCCTCTCAGATTTTCTTTGTTTTCGATGGCCTTGACAGTTTCGAGGTGCCCTGGTCCGGCATTTTTTTAGAATCTACTGGGATTTGTCTGATGTTTTTCTGACGCTTAGATGAGGGTTATGGAGTTTTCGGGAGGAAGACTGCAGGGATGAAGTGCCATGCTCGTCACATCCTATCAAGGGTACCTGCTTTTCACATGACTTATCGCTGTTGATGTTGACCTCGGTCACCTGGCTGAGGCGGTGCCTGTCAGATTTCCCCACCACAAAGTGACTCCTGTCTTTCTTCCTTTTCATACCGTGCTCTTTGGAAGGAAGTCACTGTAAGCTGCCCTCGTCTTCCTCTTTCGACAAGGGCTTTGGGGGCCACTTATTTGTTTTATTAGACATTATTGGCTGCTGCTTTTCATGCCTGGCACAGTGTTGGGTCCCGGGGATGTGGAGAACACATAAGACGTGGCCCGTACCCTCAAGCCACTTGGGGTCTAGAAGGCAACACGGACACAGGTACCAGCAGTCACAGCACCCCGCAGTAAGTGCCATGAGAAGTTCCCAGCGGCGTGCAAAGGAAGTCATCTCACACCAGGCTTCCGTATTCCATGCTTTTATGCTTTAAATGAATTTTTCTAATGCCTTCCATTTCCTTCAACCATAAAGTTTTAAACATTAAGAAAGAAAGAAAGAAAAAAAAAAAGGAGGCTAGTTTATTTCCTTTCCGTACTTATCCTGAGAGTCCTGGATGTTGTTATTTTTTTAAGCATTTGCATAGCACTTTCCGTGTTGAAAGCATTTTTTTTTAGTCATTAATTAGTAATCTACATTAATATGCAGATTGAATTAATCTATTTTAGGCAGAAGTTTGTCTTGAGGAAACAAAATAGCTTAAGTGTTATTCCACCCCACCTGCATCTCCTTCTCTTTCTCCCCCTGCACTTTACCCCGTCATTATTAGGATTATTGCCGTGATTATTAAATGCTGATTGAGCACCGAAAGTGTCTGCGCTGCTTCGAAGAACTCCGGGGAGGGCGAGTCCCTGCACTCCGGCCCGAGCTGCACAGAAGCTGCCGTGGGGGATTCATTAGCACTTGGAAACCGAAATTGGCCTCATAAATAGTCATCCTCAGGAAACAGTTTCGACTCTCCTATTTTTATTTCAGTTGTACTAAGCTGAATTCCTCCTCGGCTCTGTTATTGTCTGAGGATGTTAGCTTTTACTTTCAGAAAAAAAGCGTATCCTCCATAAGACGCCCACCATTTATTCCACTCTTACTATGCACCCGGCGCTCAGCAAGCCTTGTGTTTGATTCACACCAGCCTCGTGGGGGAGGCTCTGTTGTTTTCCTCCTTGTGGAGCTGAGAAAGCCAAGGCTCAGCGAGGGGAAATCTCAAAGCTGGGAAATGTGAGGGCTGGGATTTGAACTCTTAACCTTACAGCTCCAAAACCCTCCCTCTTAATGCCTCTCTTTAGCCCACCCCGCCTCACTGCCCACCTTTCCCTGTATCTTCGCATCTTCCCTCCTCTTCTCATTGGTCTCAGGGGGCAGAGGCTTTCTGAGGATATTTCAGTTCAGTCTCATTATACTTCTGCATGGCGCGTACTATCTTTATTCCTTCCGTGTAGTGAGGCTGGCTCAGGAGACTTCTGCTGCAGCTGAAGGAGTTCTCTCTCCTCCCTTCTGCCTACCTGTCCTTCTGTGCACAGCTCAGAGTCACCACACTGGCGGGAAAGGCTGTCTAAGGTCTCTGCCATCATCAGCCATTTGTTGCACACCATTTATTGGCTTGGCTGGGGTTACAGATGTGAGCATCCTATGCCTGCACTCAAAGAGCTCACATTCTACGGGGGGGGGGGGGGGGGAACGCCTTGAGTTCTGGGTATCCCATTCACTGGGCACTTCTGTTTCTGGCTTTGTAGTTATAGATGTCTGTGTTTTAATAAGCATTTACATACATGCCAGTACTGCTCAGAGACTGATATCCATGACTCTTGTTTATTCCTCATAACCTCCCTAGTAGGTGAGTTTCTTTGACTCCCTGTATAACAGGTGAGGAAACCAATGCTCTTAGAAGACTGAATTGCCTAAGGAGAGACACTTAGGACTTGTCAGAGCTGCTATTCAAACCCAGATCTGTCTGAATCTAGAGACCCCTTTTTGAGTTACCTTGGTTGCTTCCTTTGTAGTATTGCCCGTGCGCGTGTACACGCATGTGTGCAAGTTTACACTTACCGTTCATCAGGTGCAGGACTAGGTCAGTGGGGGACACATCCCTACCCTCGTGGGCCTCCATCTGATGGGGTGACAGACAGACACAAAAATAATCCCCACATGTGACCAAGTATTATAGATGCTACTGGGGCAATTCTTGGTTCTGAGTGACCTTGGGCAAGTGTTCTTAACTTTTCTCAGCCCTAGTGTCCTCACCTATAAAATGGGGAGAACAAAATCTATTTCCCAGGATCATGGTAAAGATATAATAGAAGGGATGAGGTACATTAAGCACTTAGTATATGGTAGATCCAATAAATGGTAGCACTTACTGCAGAAGTGTTAGTGAGATCCTAATCACAGCCTAGAATACTCAGTAAGGGGTCAGCTTGACACAATTTTGTGGGCTTCTCAGTCTTTTGGTTTTAGATCTACAATGAGATGTGTAGATGCATAAGGACATAGATCATTTGGGACAGTTTTTGGTGTCCTGGGTTAAGAGTTGGGGCCTCCCTAGCACACAGAAGGCCAATGATATATACTCAGCACCTAAAAATGCTCACCGATTGATTGAAACCATCTCTATTTTGTGGCTGGGGCATGGAGTCTGGGAAGCTGGGAAAAGTCATGCGGTGGTAGCTGTAAGTGCTAGAATCTTGAGTGTTGACAAGAGTGCAGTTCCTTGGACGAGGAAAGAGAAATTCAAGGCTGGGTTACACTGAGGCGCATGAAGCTAATGAGAAGATGCTGTTTCACTGTGGTGCCCGGCAGAGTTAGACCTGGGGTTGAGGTCCTCTTGGCCACTTCCTGGCTGTGTGTCCCAGACAAGAGCCTCAAGTGTCCTCATCTGTGACTCCATGGAAAAATACCTGCCTCGCAAGGTTGCGGAGATCAAATAAGGTAATGTTGAGAGTGCATTTAGTACAGCTCTCCAGTGTGGAGTAGAGCTTAAATGGCTCAGTAAATGGCTGGAGGTGCTGCTTTGAGGGGGCTCCTTGCTGAGATGTGGAGCCCCACAGAGTTCTGCTTGATGGATGGTCTATTTCAGACTCCTATCATTCTTGCTTTTGACTGAGTTTTTTTTTTTTTTTTTCTGGAAATGTCCATGGAAAGAATGTGGTCTTGCCAGTTAGATGAGGCCCCACCCCAGCCCATTCCTGAGGAGTATGGGTTTGGGGCCTGGCAATTCCTTCTAAAGCGTGGATGGAATGTTGGAGGCAGAGGGAGAGATTTTCCTCTTTATTTTTTCCCAACAGCAATATAACCCCATTGTAGGAAGTTTATAAAATACAGATAAGCACAAACAGCAAAGGGAAATTCCCAGCCATTATGACCATCCAGAGGTAACCAGAGTTGCGTTGTGTATATCTTCTCACATGTTTATATGCAATTTATAGACTTTTAAGGAGATTATAGAGAGGTTTGTGTTAACAAGATTTTTTCAGATTTTTTTTCTTACATGTATCAAAACATCATATTGTACTTCTGCACTTATTGTATTTATGTACCTATACATAAATATGTATAATTATTATGCGTCGACTAAAAATTTAAAAAACAAGCTTTTTTTTTTTACTTACTATATTGTGAATGGCAATTATTTTATGTCAATAAAATAGTATAAAAACAGTAATAAATACAGTTGGGCATCATCATTTTAAAATACTGGATACTACTCCTGTTTGGGAGATGAGCCCTCATTCTGTTCACCCTTTCTGTGGTATTGAGCATTTAGATTATTTCCAGTTTTTCATTGTTATAAACAACACACACACGGAGCATCCTCCTCAACGCACAGGGGCTTGTTTGTCCTGTCCTTTCCTTAGCACACACCCTTAGCATCAGAGCTGGCTTTAGGCTTTCTGAATAACTTAATTTTTTCCCCCTTTGCCACTTCAAGACTTGGCACTGGTGTCCAGAAAAGGATGCTGGAGCTTGGGGACTCACTTATTCTTTGTCACCATCACCGCCACAGTAACTCACAACGCTCAGCCCTTCAGAGCCACAAAGATTAGCCTTCTGTCCTTATCTCATCTGACCCGCTCTGTGAAGTGGGCAGTGCCAGGTGTCACATCGTTTTTGCAGATTAGAAAATCGAATCTCAGGGGACTTTTAAATGATTTGTTCAGAGTTGCATGTTTGAAAAAGAATAATTGTTTTGAGTCTTGACTGATTCGAGTCTTTGGATAACAAATCATTATCTTTTTAGTGTCGGTCCAGGGCCCCCGGAAAAGCCTCATCTTGTGTGAGGGGGGCGCTGGTCACATGTGCAGCCTTAGTCCCACCTTAGACTTGCGGAAGCTGCATTCTAACAGGTTCCTCGGGCGACCGTTGCAGTTCAGAATCGCTAGTCTGAGCCTGGGCCCTTTGCATGACTGGCAGGTGTTCCCTTGTGTCCCCTGGCACTTTCTTTCTTCTGGTCACTTCTGCTTCTCTCGTGTTATGCTCTTCGAACACCCTCCGGTGTACCTGCCCAGGTGACTTTTCCAGGGTTAATAATAATTGCGATTCTGTGGGGCACAAACCTTCCTGGAGGGGCTCCCAGTGGCCAGGCAAAAGCTCCTAAATCCCTGCTTTCCCCATGCCCATCTCCCGTAAGCTCAGTGCCTCCCGTCACTTTTGGGATGATGCCCAAGCACTCAGAGCCCTCCCCTGTGTGACAGTACGGTCCTGGCTTCACCTTGCCAACTTCGTCTGCCTGGAATGTCCGAGATTGTTCTGGCTCCTACCCCCAACCCAGATGCCCGGATGCAACCTGTGCATTTCTAAAAAGTCCTCCTTGCTCTTTACTGGGCCTCCTTGGAGGAGAATAGCCACTACCTCTTAAAAGTGCTTCAAGCTTGTCTAGTTTATCATTTCCACCCCTGGTTTCTTACAGCTTTGTAATTTGTTCTGTTTGGTGTTGTCTTTTGATTCTGCACAGCTTGGATTATTTTCCTAAAACTTTAGTAAGTCAGTTCTGTTAAGAGCACAGACCTTGGGACTCAGGCAGATCTGATTCACATCCTGGCTCTGCCACTTACTAGCTGTGTCACCTCGGGGCTGGCTACTTCACCTCCCTGTGCCCCCTCTCCTTATCCACAAAGTGGGACGGCATCAGTACCCGCCGCATAGTGAGCAAGTGAGACCGTGAAGAAGGTGCTTCGCAGGGTGCCTGGTACACTGATACTGTCGTCGACAATTTTACAGTTTTACACCATTCTCCTCCTTTGAGAGCAGGGACTACTGTTTTGCTTTCTACTCCCACTCCCTTCTGAGTGCTTCGTGCTTCGCATAAGACAGATGAGAAATACAGTATTCGTTGAGCAAATTACTTGACTCTTCCTGTTCCCATCCAGGTCCTGTTTCCATTAGGACTGCTTGCCAGGAGTAGCTGGCTGGCTGTTCCTGGAGCTTTCAGCGCCTTCCCACGTAAACACCTTTCCCTCTTTTTGGGATTTAACCAATGGAGACAAGATCGCATTATTGCATAGTGGTTAATAATGACTGTTCAGCATTAGACCTCCTGGGTTTGACTCCTGGTTCTGCCATTTAGTAGCTGTGTGACTTTGGGCAACTTACTTAACCACGCTGTGTCTTAGCTTTCTCATCTGCAAAATAGGGGCAATAATAATTCTACCTTATGAGGTCATTGTGAGGATTAAAACAGTTAATACAGTTAATTCCTCAAGTAGTGCCTGTCACAAAGTAAGCACTCAACAATAAGTCATTATTAAGTTATGATGTTCTCTCAAAGATCTTTCAGGAAAGGAGTGTTGCTGTGTAAAGGCATTTCAAGAAGTTGCTAGGAGCAGCTGGTCTCAAAGCTCTTTGATTCTTCCTCTAAGCCATTATTTGACATATATCATAAATTAGGCCCCATGTCTTCAGCCACCAGTGGCCTAATAAGCATTTAAATTCCTGAGATATTAGAGCTATAAAGGATGCTCAGAGAACTTCTAGGCCATGGTCCTTGTTTTACAGATGAGGGAAAGAGGCCCAGGCAGGGAAAGGGCTTGCCCAGGTCACTCAGGGAGTGAGTAGCAGCACCAGCAACCAGAAGCCAGGTCTGCACTCCAGGGCTTGAACCATGACAGCAAACTCTTAGTTTCCATTGCCACATTCCACAACTTGCAGGGGATGAGAAGGCTGGAAGGTTCATTTTTTCTTCCTAAACAGGAATTTTGCCACTGTGGGAATGGAGTGACTGCCTGACAATGGACTGATTGCATGGTTAGATGTGTCAGTCCTATGGCCTGCTTTACTCATTGCATGACCACAGCAGCATTTATTTTAAGACTCGTTCCAGGCTAGCAGCACATTCCAGACCTGTAATTCCAGCACTCTGGGAGACCAAGGCAGGAGGATCACTTGAGGTCAGGAGTTCAAGACCAGCCTGAGCAAGAGTGAGACACAATCTCTGCCAAAAAAAAAAAAAGAAAAAAAAAAAGGAAAATTAGCTGGTCATGGTGGTATGTGCCTGTAGTCCCAGCTAAAGGAGAAGGATCACTTGAGCCCAGGAGTTTGAGGTTGCTGTGAGCCATGATGATGCCCCAGCACTCTAGCCCTGGGTGACAGAGTGAGACCCTGTCTCAAAAAAAGGAAAAAAAAATCATTCCAGCCTACTTGGAAAGTGAGCTGGGATTCCGATATCTGAAAGGCTTTAGGGGGGAATACCGGAGCAGGTTTGCTCTGTGAGTTCAGAGGGCAGAGCCGGAACAGGGAAGACTGGGGCAGTTCGGTGCTTATCCATTAGTGGGTCAGTTTAGAATGTCTTCTCTATGCCGAGAGCGTTCCCAGGAGGGAGTGCTCATCCAGCAGACGGCAAGGGCGGCAGAGGGGAAGGCACAGAAGCCCAGGAAAGTGGTGCAGGTGCCGTGAGAGAAGCCAGGGCGGCAGCCAGAGGGGCACAAAGCAGCGGCAGCCACTTCGGTCCTGAGCCGGGCTGCAGGGGGTGCCACTGCCGGGCTGTGCCTTGAGCAGGGCCTGTGGGTTCGCTAGGCAGAGCCAAGTCGGGGCGTCCCGGGCAGAGAGAACAGAGCACAGCCATGTGTGCTGCCTGGTCTTATGGTCCCATATTGGGAATGGCAGTGTTTTAGGCTTGTGGCTCCAAAGAAGTTGCTGGGATGTATGCAGAAATGCTAGCAATGGTTAAGAATGGTTTTGAAATCGCTTACGGACGCTTAGCAGCTTTGCTTCCTTTTCAGATGCAGTGGGAAAAGCACCAGATTGGGAGTCAGACCCAGCTTTTAGTTTAGTCTCCGCTACTTTCCAACTATTTGATCCTAGGTCGGTCACTTCAAGTCCTTTTTACCCTGATGTACCGAAGTTCTTGTTCTGGTCCTCATATGGGCTTGTCTGAACAGATTTCTGGCCCCCACCCCCAGAGTGGTGATTCAGTAGGCCTGGGGTGGAGCCTAAGAATTTGCATTTCTGGTAAGTTTCTAGGGGATGCCTCTGCTGCTGGACGGGGCACTGCCTTTAAGAACCACTGACCCAACCAGCCTGAGAAACGGCAAGACCCCCTCTCTGCTAAAAAATAGAAAGAAATTAATTGACCAACTAAAAATATATAGAAAAAATTAGCCGGGCATGGTGGCGCATGCCTGTAGTCCCAGCTACTCGGGAGGCTGAGGTAGGAGGATCGCTCAAGCCCAGGAGTTGGAGGTTGCTGTGAGCCAGGCTGACACCACGGCACTCCAGCCTGAGCAACAGAGTGAGACTCTGTCTCCAAAAAAAAAGAAAAAGAACCACTGCCCCAGGTGTTCTCTCTGTTCCCTCTGAGCACGTGGGCTCCATTCCAGTGGGCAGGGACACGCCAGGCAAATGCGCACACCAGTGCTAGCACCAAGGACATTCAGTCCAAGGCAAAGAGCATTACACAAGCAAAAAGGTGGCACTTTGAAATGACAGTGCACAATCCATCCTGCCCTTCCATTCTCTTCTCTTTTTTTGTCCTGTCTCCATGACCAGTGACCCAAGGCCTGTGTGGGTTGGGGACGAACCGGTCCGTGGAGGAGCAGTTCTTACCGGCTGTCACCAGGACCAAGGCAACTGCACTGAGCAGTGGGTGGACTGAAGACACCCAAGACAGGCACAGACCCCGATCACCGGAGCTCACCAGCTTGAGAGAGAAAACTCCCACTAGAATAGTGGGTAGCGCTGCCCTTCCTCCTGGGTGGCAGAGGCCCGTGGTCCCACTATTGCAATACATTTGGGCAAGGAGAAGGAAAGCATCTCTCTCTAGCTCCCCCAGAGACCGCCCGTCTTGGCCTCCTTGGCCTTCGGGGACATACATGGGAATGTTTTCTTCCTGATCACACTTCAGGCGTGAGCAGTGTCACACCTCCCTGTGACCCGGTGCCAGAAGCCTGATGAAGAAATTCCAGGGAGACAAATGGAGATTACATGGAAATCAATCATGCGCAGCTGGTGTTCTCTGCAGGCAACTGTTCAATTTTATTTCCTTTTCATTTTTCTCCCTGTTCCTGGGGATCAACTCCTTTAAGAGCTTGACACCAGCTAGACTTGTGTGATTAAGTGGTAAACTTAAGCTGCCTGTAGGAACCCTGTGTGTGCTTCTGCAGAGCTGGGAGGTTGTTCAGGGCAACTGAGGGGTCATGGGTCCTCTGGACCCCTGATGGCATGGGGACCGTTTGAAGGCATTTCGGTCTTTGTTTCTTAGAGTCTTACCTCTAAGTGTTTAGGTGGGCTTTTTAAAACTAATCTCCCACAAAGCCCATGGGTAATTTTGGCTGCTTCCGCTGTAAGTAATGAAAGACCCAGCTCATCTAAATGTTACGGAGACTTATTATTTCGCATGACAAGAACTCTGGCAGAAAGGTGACGATGGGGTTAATTCATCCAGTAGCTCAGCAGCAGCAGCATGTGAGACTCACATCCCTGCCATCTTTCTGCTCCGCAGTACTCAGTGTGTTCCCCCCAGGTTCAGGTTTCTCACTGTGGCAAGATGGCTGCTCCAGCTCCAGCCATCACATATAGGCACCGAAACCTGCGGGATGGATAACTGGACGAAATCAGAGTTTTATTAGGAAGGAGGAAGAGCTTGGAGTGCGAAATACCCACTGGGGTGGCTCAATCTCGGTGTCCATCTGGTTCAGAAACATTTACCCTTTCTCTTCTGTCTTAGAGGTTAAGAACAAACATCTTGTCCTGACATAACGAGACTTCCACAATAGGTACTCGATTTACATTTCCTAGTTTTGTTTCCTGCTGTTTCTCTGCCTGTAGCCACTGGGCAGCTGAACAGGGCCACTTGCCATTGCCAGAATTTGCCACACCTCCCATCTCTACCTCTTTGCCTTGCTTAGGCTGTGCCCTGTCTGGAATACCCCGTGCACGTGATCCCTATCTCTCAACACAAAACACGTCAAGGGACGGGACAAAAACAGAGCCTTTCTCTCATTCCTGTCTTTTCAAGACAATATTTTTTTTTGCTGCAAAATAAAATACAAGACACAGAAAACTATACAAAACAACTGTAAACGTAATGAGTTACTATGAGGCGAACCCTTTTGCAGCCACCCCCAGCCAACAAGTAGAACAATGCCAGTTCCTCCAGAAACCACTTCTCGTGCCCGATGCAATCACAGCTCCCTTGCTCCCCTCGACTTCACTTTTACAGCAATTACTTCCTTTCATTTTAGAACCAGACTTATCACCCAAATGCGCGTGCCTAGTAGCTTAGTCTTACTCGTTTTTTAATGTGATGTTTGTCTATTGAAAAACCAAGGCCTACAGAGTTTCCCCGAAGTCTGGATTTTGCTGATTGCACACTTATGGTTCAGGTTGACGTATTCCTCAGTTTTTTTTTTTTTTATTTTCTGCAAATTGGGAGCTGGATCCAGAGACTTGATCAGACTGATGTTGATCCCTCTGGCAAGAATATAGGTGATGCTGTGTTTCTACACCAGAAGGTACATGATGTCTTGTGGTGTTCTACTTCTATCATGTCTTTTTCATTTATTGAGTGAGAGTCTCTTCAGGTTGGATCCTGAGTCCTTATGACATGACCTCAGTAGTCTTTGCTAACTTCCCTGCTCTTTGCTGTGTTAAAATGTTCTAGATCCACCTGGCATATTTCCTACCCCAGACTTGGAAGCAGTCATTTCTCCAAGAAGCTGCTTGGTTCCTTTTAGTGAGAAATGGTATTTTAAGGCCACCAAATGGGCACTAAGGTTGCTCCTTGCTGCTGGGGCTTGCTCCTGGCCCTTTCATTGGACAGGGATAGGAGATTATAAATATGTTTATATTTGTATTTTATTTACATTAAAGATAAAATAACCCCCATGAATTCAGAAATATAAGTTTACTTTAAATTCAAAACTCTACGATTTTTTTTTCTTCTATTGCATCTTCTATTAAATTCTTTCTTCATATCAAGAACCCAACCCTAGTGTTCAAGGACACAGAAGATAGTGGGATTAGACACTTGTCCCATCCCATATTATACACACAGCAGTATCAGACTAACAATACTAATATTACCACCAACATTACAAAAACCACTAAAAAGTATTTTTGGGTGTTCTCTCCTGTTCTTCCCCATTGTTTCTATAGTTGTCCTCTGTCTATGTTATGCCACTCTCCCCCTCCTAACTGTCACTTAGTCTTGGTTCTACAGGTAAGCGTATATTTCATGTTCACCATCAGTCTGTGTATGTTGATGTCTCTCTGGTCAGTTCGGTTGCCTGAACCTCTTTTGCTAGTAGGTTCCTTAGGAAGGATTTAGAGAAACAATATTTCTTGAGTTCTTAAATGTTGATAACAGTTTTGTGCTTTATGCTTCAAAGTCAATTTTCCTGGATATAAAATTTTTGGCCCACATTTTTTTTTTCCTGAGTATCTTGAATATGTTACTTCCATCTCTCCTGGCATAAAGTGTAACTGTTAATACTAAAATGTCTGGTGATAATCTAATTTCCTTTCCTTTGTAGGCCCCAGGCTCTTTTTTTCTAGATACTCGGAAGGATATTCCCTTCTTTCCTCACCCCTTACCTTCCTTCCTCTTTTTTCCAGTAAATTTATTGGATTATGCCTTAAGTGTTGGTTGTCCTGGGTTGATATTCTTCATTATGCAGTGTGCTCCTTCAGTTTGTGCTTTCAAATCTTTTTTTCCCCCCTTAAATTTTGGGAAACTTTTCTCAAATTGTAGTTTTTGGTTTTGTTGTTGTTGTTATTCTTATTACCTTGTTTCAGTTTTCTTCTTCAGGGACTCCTCTTATCTGTATGTTAGGTGTTCATTACCTGTCTGCTCTCTTCACTGTTTGTCACTTTCTGTCTTTCTATTGAGTCTTTATCCACCCTTCCCCCCATTTCTTCTTGACTTAAATGTTTTTCTCTTTTCACTTATTTAAGGCACTGACTGGTTTTGGGTTTTTTGTGGGTTTTTTTTTTGTGTGTGTGTGTGTGTTTAGTTCTTCACTTTTTCTAGTTTAGTCTTCATTTGTGAAGTGATTTTTTTGTTTATTTCTAGGTCTTTGAGGAATTTGTTTCCTCAATCTAATTCTAATTTATGTTCTTGCTTTATTATATCTTGGAGCATTTTGTTAAGGTCTTCTAACTAATTTTGAAACGATAAGTTGCAGTTTGATCTGTTTTGTGAGCACATCTTTCAGGTATGATTTCATTTTCTGTAGGAATGCTATTCTGTTTCCTATTCTTTTTTAAAATAACACTCTAGCATGGGGTTTGACATCAGCACTCTTCCATTATCTGTTTTTTGGTGAAGTTAGTTTTCTTGAATTTTCAGAATAAGGTGGGATTTCAGGAAAGCTTTTCTAACTTGATAGAGCCTCCTCTTCTCTTTGTCTTCATGTAGTGTCAAAAAATATTGTGGCTTGCTTTCTTGGATTTCCTGGTTCCGTTTCTCTGCCCTACTTTTATCTGAAACATCTCTTTCCTTTGTCTCCATTGTTCTTGCCCTGCTCAGTTTGGAATTCCTCTTTGCAATTTCCCCCGCAGTGCAGGACTTGGTCTGCCCTGGCAGACTAGCTTTGTAGGGGCTAGATGGTCCCAGCACCTTCAGACTTGCCTTACTGTAGACCTCTAAAACCTTCCTATTACTGAATTTGGGTAGAAAGCCTCCTCCTTTGGGCTACAGTTCTCACCTCGGCCCATTGTGCTTTCCCAGTGAATACCTGTCACCTATTCGGAGTTCTGCAGCCACTGTTCCATTGCCTCCGGTTTCCTCCTGTGCAGACGCCAGCAACATGCAAGCCTCTTGGCTAATGGTGGTTTGCTCCCACCCGCTTGTATTTCTGGTTTCCTGGGGATGCCTTGTTAGTGAATTCAGCTGTGCATGTCGTTTCATGGGTTTTGCTATAAAGTTGCTTTGTGTGTGTTTCTGTGGGGACTCAGGTTGAAGAACTGTTTTGTTTCTACTGCCATCTTTCTCCCTAACCCCTTTAATTCCTCCAGTGTCTCTTACGTACATAGTAGATGCTCATAAATATCGATATCACGCTGAAGAATCGTTCCCATTGGCAGAGAATATTTACATGGAGATATTTTGTTTTATGCAGCCCTTTGGGCCTCACAATTCCTGTGGGGGTTTTTTTTCTCCTGTCTTCGGGCAACTTAATAAAATAATGAATTCTTGAAAGAGGGATAATCTCAAATCAGAAATTTTTTACTGGTATCAATACTTCTTCAAAAAAAGCATATAGCCCTAGGAAGGCAAATATATTTTTATAACAAGTGCTAACTCTGATCAATTGATAATGACTTTCTGAAGCATTATGTTAAGAAGCCATCCAAGGCCACATCACAGCTCTCTGGGTATGTCAATTACCATGCTTTTGGCTGCAAGTAACAGAAAACCCAATTCGAAATGGCCGAAACAATGAGAGCTTTAATATGTTAAAATAACAAGTTCAGGGGCAGGGCAGCTTCAGAGCTGGTTAATTTAGCAACTAGGTGGTGTCATCAGAGACCTGGTTCTTCCCATCTTTTCTTTGCTGTCGTCCTCAGCAGGGTCTGCTTTTTGCCTTCAGGGGTACAAGATTCCTGCAGGTATTCCTGCAGGGAGCAGAGAAGACAATATTTTTGTCTTTGTCACCGTTTAATCAGTAGGATTAAAAGGGAAATCCTTTCCCCAACTCCTGTCTCTAGCCTCCACAGACTGTCTCCATTGGTTCTGTCCTTGAACCAATCCCTAGAAAGGAAAATAGGACCACCGGGATTGGCACAGACTCACGGAGATGGATCCCTCAGTTGTGGGAAAGAGGGAAATCTGATACCTGTATCAAGGTCAGGGCTAGGCTAGCAGGGCAACAGGGGAAAATGGCTCCTGGAAAGCAATGGCAGTGCTCACTATAATGAGAAGGAGTGTCATGATCGATTAACTGCATCTGCAGCGGGCATGGGACGGAGATGTAGTGTCATGAGGTCATGCATTTGTAGCACCTGATGTGATTCTTTACAGTTTAAAAAAATTTTTTTTTCACATATGTTGCCTCTATTGTTGGTCAAAACTCTCCTTGACCTGAGTAGCTCAGGGGTTATCATCTTTCTTTCATAGGAGGGACACTGGGAGCCAGCGGAGAGGCAAATCGATTTGTACAAGGTCACAGAGCCAGAAAATGACAAATCAGGGTTTTCTGCCTCCAGGTGTAGTACGCCTTCTATTTTCCCACCCTGGTGGCTGGCTAAAACCCAGGTTCCTTTCCCAGGGAGTAGGACCAGGCACTAGAAGGGGAGCTGGGAGGTTATTGAGGGTCGGCCTTGTCAGTATCACAGTCAAGACCTTAGCCGGCAGGAAGCCTTTCTTTCTTCGTCTTTTTTTGAAAAAATAATAGCTTTATTGGGATATAATCCACATACCATGAAGGTCACCTTTTAAAGTGTGCATTTCAGTGGTTTGTAGTATAGTCCCAGGGTTGTGCGTCCGTCACCTGTGCAGCCTTCCTTTCTTAGCAGCCATTAACTTTGCTTCTGGGGTAGGGAGGTAGACAGAGGAGCCTAATAATAGCTCCCTGAGCTCCCAGATGTCCTCCCTTCCCAAGGAACAAATCCCTAGAGGGGTTTGGGTATGCCATTCGAATGGATGCCGCCTCCGGTGGGGAGAGTTGGTGAGGAGTGAGAGGACATGCCTTACCATCTAGACGGGCACCTCTGCCAACTTAGTTCCTGCCAACTGCCGCCAGGCGGGAATACAGGGCTGAGCTCGCCAGGTCCTCTGGTTATTCAAGAGAAGCTGGGCATTCGGATCTTTAAGAGAACTTTCCAGGCTGGGCACAGTGGCTCACACCTGTAACCTTAGCACTTTGGGAGGCCAGGGTGGGAGGGTTGCTTGAGGTCAGGATTTTGAGACCAGCCTGAGCAAGAGTGAGATTCCATCTCTACAAAAAATAGACAAATTAGTGAGGTGCGGTGGTGCACACCTGTAGTCCCAGCTGCTTGGGAGGCTGAGGCAGGAGGATCACTTGAGCCCAGGAGTTTGAGGTTGCTGTGAGCTAGGCTGATGCCGCTGCACCCTCGCCGGGGCAACAGAGCAAGACCCTTTCTCAAAAAAAAAGAGGGGGTGGGGAGAACTTTCCAGATGTTTAAACATTGGTTATTTATGCTTTTTTGTTTGCTTTTAAGTACTGTGTGTGGTCCCTTGTAGACTGACGATGACCTTAGACCTGCCGTTTTTGAGACCTCTTTTCATTTGTTTGATTTCTCATTCTGCTTCATCTATTTCCATGACATTTTTTCCATTCATTTTACTCGTTTACTTATTATTTCATATCACCAGGGAGTAGGGCTTTCTGCGTGTGTCACAGGAGCCAGTTTTTAGAAACCTATTACCGGATACGCCCCCCAGAAGGTCCATAAGAGGAATACTGTTGTGTTCCTAAATGTTAAGAATAAGCAGTTCCGTGAAGGAGAGAGGGCCTGTGATGAGGTTTATGAGATGCCTGGATCACACGTAATTGTCTTCACACGCTGTCACGGCGTTCGGATGAGATGGCTTGATTTCCCCACTTGTTCCAGAGTCAGCCGCAGATGTTTTTGTTGTTAGCACTTCTACACAGGCCGCAGCAGATGTCTCCCAAAGCCAGGTGCTCTCTGTACAGCGTAGGCACAAACCGTCTCCCCCCGTCTTGTCTTGCACCCTAGCAAAAGAAGGAAGCGACCCTTTCGATTGGACAGTGCTTAGCTGTTTCACCCATTAACTCTTCGCTTTTTTATGCCAACTCTGTGTGTTAGAGGTGTTGAAACTGGGGCTTAGGTTTAGCAAATGCCTGGGGCCGCTTACCTGGCCAGTTGCAGAGTCAGTTTTGAATTTGGTTTGCTGACTTCACAACCAGTGTTCTTCTCACTTCCTTTTGCTTTCATGCCCTCGTGATCATACTTTTGCCTGACTGGAGTCGCCTGACCCTGGCTCTTCAAGTTGAGTTTTAGAGATTAGAAAAACCCACTTCATCTCTGCCATCCTGATGTTTTCTGTTATTAAAAGATGTTTGTGTTAGGACTCTTTTCGTTCGCAAGTGGCAGAAACTCATCTCAAAGTTGCTTACACAAAAAGGGGAAATTATTAGCTTCTGTAACTGGCAAGTACAGGGATTATACTGCTTCAGGCATGGCTGGATCCGGAGGCTTAAATGTTTTCATTAACTTCTACTTGGTGCTGTTTGCTTCTCCTTAGAAAGGCCTCCCCCAACTCCTAACGGCGACAAGAGGCCTCCAGGTGTACTAGGCTTCCTTCCCCCAGCTTGGCAGCCCCGGCAGACAAAACGAGACTCTTTCTCGATACTGGGCCAACGTCTCTGCCTCCTTTGGGTCATGCACATACCTCTAAATCTTTCCTACGGTCAGGAACATTTCATAGTCTTTGGTATGTGGGTCAAGTCCCCACTCACGGAACAGAGGGCAACGCCATCTCCCCTAAACCTCATGGACCAACAGGGGGAGAAGGCTGGCTCCCCAAGATCAGGGTATGGGTTCTAGAAAAAAGGAGTGATGAAGGCTGCACACACAATTGCCTGCTTTTCTGTTTAAAACGAGAGGTATTTTAAAGTTCATTAAGTGTCCTGAGGACCTAGAAACATCCTTAACAAGGATCTTGGCTTTCAAAGAAAAATCAAGGGGCCAAATACAAAATTTTAATACCATTTCAGAAAACCGGTAATCTGTTATCAGCAGTTCAGATAATTCTCTTTGAAAAAGAGAAGGATCGTTGGGACATTTGCCAAACCCATACTTTTCATAATAGAAAAGGAAAGGGCGAGCTTTATTTTCCCATGCATGACTAATATATGTACAATATAGATTTCCTAGGGTCTTAACACAGCTTCCTAGTAGAGCAATGCTTCATTTATCTGACACCATTAGGGAGTGGAGTTTTCTGGATGAGTGGATTTTGCAGATACGTCTATGCTTTTAAGATTTAAGTCTGTTTAAAAAATCTTTCTTAAAACACCTTGTTGCATTAACAGAATATGCTGATACAATAAACATAAATTAACATTTTTCTAAGCCGTTTTACATCATGTGTCTAGAAGTTGGGGTATTTGTTAGCAGGTGTGAGAATTTACAGAATAAATACAACCTTTCTTTTCAAGACCTGAGTTAGAAGGGACCATAATTTTTTTACAGGAAAATAAACACAAGTATGTTATGGAATAGAATGGAAAATTCTTAGGAATTTTTTAGATGAATCCTGAATTGATCAGGCCACCATCTAGATCCTGCCTTTCCCTCTTTTCCAATCCCTTTCTCCCATTCATATCCATGTACCTTTAGGGAAAAGTAGACCTGGAATGCACTTAGAGTCTACTGAGGCTCTTTGCTGCTTTACCAAATGTCTCCAAACTATAGTGCTTTTTCCCCTTATTTAGTATGTATTGTCTTGAGCATTTCTCCATCACTGGTTAGTCTTTACATTATGCTAGGGAATAATTGGGCATTGCCAGGAGAAACCAGATAGTCAAGCGTCTTAAATGAATAACATTAAAATCCACCCACAAACCTACATCAGTAGACTTGACAACACAGGGGTTCCATTGTTTTCCTGTAAAATAAGTTTAAGGCTTTGTGACTAGTCCAGTGGGGACTCACACTGGGAAGAGATAGGTGAAGTCTTTGAGACTCTGCCCACCAGATACATGGGATGCCCATCAGCCTGGTCACTGATTCCAGCCCATGTCCATGTCCCTCATGAGGATGTGGGTTTTCTATGCTTTCTGGACACTAGTGCAGAATGTGACCCGCTCATCACTGTGAGTGATCCTTATTTCCTGCTCTTTGGACTTTTCCTCCAGGCAGGTGCAGGGCATTGTGGCCTTGGCTATTCATGACTATTCAAAACTCATGGCTTTGATCATGAGCATGAATTGCTGTTGGCCTCCAGTGACGTCTGCCTGTCATATTTGAAGGTCAATCCAAGAAAAAGTCCAATTGTATTTCTCATGAATGGTGATTAAAATTTATTTAGTTGCAGAAACCTTTTTTTCACTTCTATTTTGAAATAATTTTAGATTTACCAAAAAAAGTTGCAAAAATAATCCTCTGTGTCCTTTACCCAACTTCCCCTAATGTTAACATCTTAGATAACCATAGTTCCGTTATCTAGACCACAAAATTAACATTGAACCAATATTATCATGTACAGATTTTATTTGAATCTTAGCAGTTTTTCCCTCTGATGCCGTTTTTTTCTGTTCCAGTATCCAGGATCCTATATTACATTTATTTGTTATATCTCCTTAGTCTCCTTAGATCTGTGACATTTCCTCAGTCTTTTCCTTGTTTTTCATGACCTTGACACTTTGGAAAAGAGTAGCCAATTATTTTGTAGAACATTCCCCAGTTTGGCTTTGTCTGATGTTTTCTCATGATTAGTTTGATGCACTTGGGCAAGAGCAAAACAGAGTGCCCTTCTCGGCGTATCATATCAGGGGTGCAATATTGACATCTTGTTACCAGTGATGTAACTTTGATCACCTAGCTAAGGTGATATTTGCCAGATTTCTCTACTGTAAAGTTATCTTTTTTCTCTTTGCAATTAATGAGTATCTTTTGGGGAGATACTTTGAGACTCTATGCATGCCCAGTTGCAGGAACGTTTTCTTCAAAGGACATGTTATGTGAAAATCTAGCATGGAAACCACGTAGAAGTGAGTTGTGTTGATTGAAATTGACATGAGGTGGTGCGGCAGCCCAGCTCCTCCCACCTCCCCCCCTGAAACACCCTGCCCCTCTCCTCTGTTGAACCTCTAAGCCTCTGCGGAGTGCTATTTGCAAACCATGGCTCTAGGTTGTGGTTGTCATGATTCTTACATATGCTATAAGCCCCCGCACTCAAAATGTGCTACAAAATGGTTTTCTTCCACGTGGAAATGAGCAAAGTTAGATCTAACTTAAAAACATGAAGTATACCAGATACCAATCAGCAAACATTTATTTAGCACCTTCTGTATAACAGTCACTGTGCTAAATCTAGAGAATATAAAATTCACGAAACATAATCTCTGCCCATCAGTCCTGTATATTTTCTTTCGAACAGAGAAGACTTTATAATCTAGATCCAAGGAAGAAAGATGAAGGGACAAAACAAAACACAAAATTGGCTTTTAGGGGGGAAATATATGTGAGGATTTTTTGTTTGTTCTTTGAGTGAGTGCAGGGACCACTTAGAACCAACTGGCCACCATGTCTTGGTCAAAAACAACTGCTCCCCCACCCCCACCCCCGGAGAAGCATATATTTTTTAGCAGAAAAAAAGAGAAAGATATAAAGTTCTAACAACTTCCCTCTCCTCTACTCCCCCTGCCCCTCCAAGAAAGGACTCACTCTTTGGTGCCTTTGATTCTCTTTCCCGTATTCGAAAGGATCCAAATCCTCGTCCTTCATGGATGAGGTGTTTTCCGCCGTCCATGATTACATTATTATTCCAGACACCGTCGGAATGCTTCCTGCTGAGGAGGGAGGATTAGGCGGAGAAGGCCGGAGCAAGCGTGCCGCTAGTCACCTGCCCCGCGCCTGGCACGGGGGATTATGCTTCTGGAGCCGAGGTTTCTGGCAGAGCCTGTGTTACTTAATTAGTCTCTTGTCTCTTTTCCCTCCATGACAGTGGCAGCATCCAGGACGCACCCCCTTTCAAATGAATGAATGCAAATGCCTCTAACGAAGTTTTGTAATCGTTCCTTTTAAACAAATCAGAAAATTTGTCAAAACCGCCCTAGTCGCAGGGAATTCAGAGGTGGGAAATGCCTTTTAAAAGCATATGTTTCTCAAGAGAGGAAAGTAGCAAATACCACCCCTTTAAATTCTGTTTTAACACGAAGGCTTTATGGACCGCCGCTCCTGATGGTTCTGCACAGTTTCATGCTCTTTTAAGTGAATGTTATTTAGCGTCTTCACGCGAGTCAACGCGGCCTCGTGGACCTGTCCATTTAGGTGCTGATCACAACCAGAAGTCAGCGGATAAAACGGTTACAGTTTAATTAACTGGCAATAGATCTTATGCAGCGTTGGGTTAAAGGGAATGTATAAATAGTGCTTTATGAACCAGCTTCTGTAGAAAATGTAGACACCGGCCATTCTTTCTCCTCTCTCACGGGATGAGTTATAGGATGGCCCCATTAACTGCAAAGGAGTGTGAGATTGGGTGGAGGGAGGGACCCATCATTAACGCACTGACTGCCAAGTGAGTTGTATTTAACTCGGGCTAGTTTTGAGCCCGGGGGCTCGTGAAGCAAAATCCTGCAGTTGGTTCATGAAAATCTTACTTGTTGATGCTCTTATTGTTACAATTAATATTGACAATTTAATTCTAAAAACATGGATTGCGTTGCATATAACTCACGTACAGAAAACAATAAAAAATAACAAATTAGAAAGGATCATTTTGTCTTAATAAAACACCATGGCCCCAGGGAAATTTTTTTTTCCCCTAGTGTAGCAGTCCATGTGTTAAACAGCTGTGTCCGGCCAATCAGCCTTGAAGAATTTGACTTCAGAGGTCAATAAAGATTCCTGGCACTGTTAATTTAATTTTTATGGGACACCATTGAGACTCATCAACTCATGCCTTGTCTTTGGCTTTTAATGGAGAAAGGAAGCGAGAAAGTTTTGATGGCTCATAAGGAGGTTTGAGCTGACCAACAAGCATTAGTTCAACCTATTCACCTTACAGGGTGGAGAAACTGAGTCCCAGAGCAGGGAGGGGCCTGGTCTCGTGACACTGCCCACAGTACCACACACTGCTGGGGAGGTCAAAGACCTCAGGGCGGATACTCAAAGCCTAAAATCCTTGAGAGTCTTACTCAGCTTTCTTGTCGCTTTCGGAGATGAGGCCCTTGGACACTGGCGTGCCTTCATTCCGCAGCTCTGTGTTTAGCACCAGATAATGGAAATGTGTTCTATTGCCCTTCCTCCACCAGCCAAGCAGGCCAGACGTCAGACGTGAGAGCTGTATTCCTAGGACCTGGGGCGCGTGTCTCCCGCTGCCTTAGTAAAATGGAAAGGACCTGAGGTCTCGGTGCCACGCCCTCTGTAAATGATAGGCAAGGTTTAGGGCATGGACTCCCCATAGTTCCCATAGGGTAGCGGTGCTTATGTTTTTTGTTGTTGCCTATTAATTGTTTTCCCTGCCCAGCTGAAAGCTCACAGGGAATGTTCCTACCTATCTGGCCCACTGTTGTGCCCCCAGGGCGAGCACAGCACCTGGCACTTGGTGGGAGCTTTATGATTATTGTTCAAGAATGAATGAACTGTCCTGCCACTGAGCTCCCTGCTGATGCTGCACAGAACCCATAAGAGATCGAGAAGGATTTCCCAGTGAAGAGCCACAAGATCATTTTGCCCGGCACTAAGCTAGGCTCCGGCTGATCTCCCTGGAGGCTGAACCGCCACAGGATCCCACCAGAATCAGGAATAATCCTTCCTCTGAACTAGGCCCTGTTTTTATTCTTTTAATGTTAATATCAGGAAAGGCAAAAGAAGGCTGGTGAACTGGTCCATAGTAAAGAAAATGGGACGTAACAACCAAATACGATGCAGAATCCCTGATTGGATCTTGGTTTGAGGGGAAAATAGCTATAAAAGCAATTTGGAAACAGACAATAACAAGGGTTGACAAGGATATGGAAAAGTGGGACTCCTCGGGCATTGCTGGTAGGTCTGGAAAATGGTGCAGCCACTTGGGAAAACAGTCTGGAACCTCTCAAAAGGTTGAGCATAGAGTTACTTATGACCCAACAATTCCACTTTTAGAAATATACCCATGAGAAATGCAAACATATGGCCACACAAAAACTTGTACATGAATTTTTCATAGCAGCATTATTCACAGTAGACAAAAGGTGGGAACTCAAATGTCTACTTATAATATGAATGGATTTACAAAATGTGGTCCATACATGCTCTGGAATATCATTTGGCTGTAAAAATGAATGAAGTACTGGTACACACAACAGCATGGACACACCTCGAAAACATTATACTAAGTGAAAGAAGCCAGACACTAAAGGCCACACATTGTGTGATTCTATTGATATGAAATGCCCAGAATAGGCAAATGCATGGAGACAGAAAGTTGATTAGTGGTTTCTAAGGGATGGAGGGAGGGAGAAACAGGGAGTGACTGTCTTAGTCCATTCTGGCTGCTATAACAAAATGCCATAAACTGAATAGCTTATAAACAACAGAAATTTATTTCTCCTATTTCTGGAAGCTAGGGAAGTCCAAGACCCAGGTGTCTGTTGAGGGCCTCCTTTCTGGTTCATAGATGGTACCTTCTTGCTGTGTCCTCATATGGTGAGAGAGGTGGAAGGGGAGAGGGATCTCTCTGGGGTCTCTTTTCTAAGGGCATCATCATTCCAAGTCTTCATTACCTAATCATCCCCCAAAAGGCCTACCTCCTAATACCATTACTTTAGGGTTAGAATTTCAACATATGAATTCTAGGGGAAGAGGGGGTAGGGAAACACATTCAGATCATGACACTGATAATGGGTACAGAGTTTCTTTTTAGGATGATAAAATTAATCTAGAATTAGAGAGTGGTGATGTTTGTACCACTTTATGAGAATACTAAAAACCACCTAATTCTTTTAGAATACTAAAAGAATTTTGTACTTTTGTACAAAATTATGTTATGTTATTGAATTATGTGTCAATTTAAAAATAAATAAAAAGTAATTTGGGGACAATGGGGACATTTGAATATGAAGATAATTATTATTAGATAATAGTTTATAGCAGTGTGATAATAGAATTGTGGTTACATAGGAGAATGTTCTTTGCCTGAGAGATGCATGGTGACGTACTCAGTGGCCAAGGGTCATGACATCTACAGTGTACTTTCACGTGATTCAGCAAAAATGTACAGATAGGTAGAGAGCAAATATGGTAAAATATTAACAATTAGTAAAGCTGGGTGAAGGGTGTACTGCTGTTCTTTTTATTATTCTTACAACTTTTCTGTTGAAATTGTTCCAAATAGTAGGCTGGTACATAATATTTCTACAAGGCAATGAGGTGGAATTTTTAGAATACTGAGGGACAGAGATAAGTCACAGGGCTTTTGGCTGTCTGCCTTAACCCTTTGGTCTCTGTCCAAGACTAGGATAAACGAACACTTGTTTCAGCCTTCCTCGGATGAAATCAATCCCATTTCTGAGCAGTAAAGACCCCCACTCAGCTGTTCTTAGGAAGTGCCTGAAACCTACAGCCCAATACTGCAGGCTCCTGTCGACTGTCAAAGAGGGGGTTTTCTTATGACTTCTAGCGGGCCAGAAATGACGCCAACAGGACCACCAGTCTTAGCTCCCTTCCTGACCTCATTCCAGGAGGGGTGGCAGGAAAGACCAGAAGTTCTTTCCTATTCTCTAAGGGAAACACTAAAAGTAGCCAGGAGGTGTAATTTCTGGAGGGAAAGATTTCTCAATGAATTTTCTAAACCTTCGATGTTCTCCTCTGGTTGCAATATTTACATTTTGGGAAATGGTGTACAGAGCCTAGTGGTAACTTGTGAATCCTGCAGTTTCCTGTTGCCTTCCCCTGAATATGAAAACAATCGGCAAGGTGTCAGGCGGTCTTTAGACTCAAGATACAGGATTTGGCCAAACCCTTTCCAGAACAAATGGTAAAACCAATCATCAGGAACATTAGACCTGGCAGGGACCTCAGAGCTTCTTCATTTTCCCTGTGTTGACAAGGCCTTTCACAAGAGAAACCCACTGATTTCACACCTTGTGCCCATCCTAAGACATAGAGTTGGGAGCATTTGCAAAACCCTTAAAACCAACAACTGCTTTTACAGTGTGCAGGCTGAGTTTTCAATGTGCAGATTTGCTATGAATTTATAGAGTGTTTTGGTTCTAAATTCACAATGTGCATCTTTAATGGCGCCAAGTTTGGATAATTTCATGCTGTTTATATCCTAGCAGCAATGGTTTATGCATATTTCCCAAGTTATTGCCCTCCTAGGAGAAGAGTGAACAGCCTCCTTTTATGAAAGACAGTCCCGTATGTCCTGGTTTAGTACGTCTCTCTTCAAAGATCATTTTGCATTGAGATGTCAGGAAAGCATGACAGCCGGATGAGGTACCTACCCTAGTTTGCAAGCAGGTGGGGTTTTGGGTTTCTGGACCCTCTTACCCAGCTCCCAGATGGCCTTGCATTTGAAAATCACCAATTAAGCACTTTGCAGTCACCTAGAGATTTTTCTATTGAGACATTTTTCAATATCATTTGAAAAAAAAAAAAATGTTGCCTACCTCCCTCCATTCCCATCAGCAAATAAATTTATTAACATGTAGTGAGAACTTTAAAAGAAATGATCTAGGAACTTTCTGGGAGTCTAGCTTGAGGAGACAATCAGAAATGTAAGATGTATAGGATGTTTATTAAAACTTTAAAAAAATGTTTCTATTGTGGCAAAATATATATAACGTGAAAAAAATTTTAATAGTGGGAAACTGGAAGCTATTAAACATCCAACGCTAGAAACTATGATACATCTATGTATCAGAATATAATGTACTCTGAAAATACTTCTGAAGAATGTTAATAACAGGAAATTTCTCTTGACACACGATGAGTGAAGAAAGCAGGTTTCCAGACCTCCAATTAGATCTTCAGATTTCAGATTTCAGGCACTTGCATTAAAACAAGATAAAAGGAGAACTACAGAATTATTAACAGTGATGATTATTGCATGGTGGGGATTATGGAGGATTTCTTTAATTAAATTTTTTTATTTTGATTTAATTATAGATTTCACGTGCAGTTGTTAAAAAAAAAAAAAAATACAGGGAAATCCTTTACCCAATTCCCTATAGGGGATTTTAGTTTTCTCTTTTCCAAATTGTCTACGGTCAGGAAAAATAAAAGTAAGGGCTATCATTTAAGAAAAACAAACTTGTCTATCCTTCTGGGGAACGTTGCTCCAAATTGCAGCAGATCTGTCTTTTCCCTGTACGCGCACAGCCCATTGCCTGGCCTTTTGGTCCACTGTTGATCGTAGCACCTGCTGCTAATGGTAAAGTCACTGGATCCATGTCAATGTGTGGTCTTTCATACAGTGAGTTCATATTGCATAAACATTGCATGCCTTCTAAAAGCATCAGGTTTATCAAACTATTGAGAGAAGAGAGGAAAAGAAACACGTTTTATATTAAAATAAAATTAAAACGTCCAAATTATGGAGTGGAAAGTAAGATTTGAGATATGAGATGAATATTTAAGGTAGCTGGGGCTACTTTGGGTCAAAAGCCTCCCAGATGCTCCTGCTCTGAGCATGTCATCTCCTCTGGGGAAAGTGGTGGTGGCAGAAAGTTTGAGAAGCACGGCCAGTGGATGTCCAAGAAATGCCTCTTAAATTGAATTAAGTGGCCTGCTTCTTCAGCTGCTTTCTCGTCCCTGCCCAGCAGGATGTCAGAGAACACGGAGCACTGCCGGGAATCACTGGAGAAGAGGGTGGCTGGAGTCCCTCTCCTTCATTTAACAACAACAACAAAGAACTGTTTGGCTTTCCCCTCTCTGCCGCAGCGCCCTTGCCTTGCTGGAAACCACATGCCCCAGGGCATCAGAGGCCCTGGTTCAGTGCTTGGCCCCGGCATTGACCTCTGTGTGAGCCTGGCAGGTGGTCTCACCTCTGGGTCCCCTCTTCCTGGCCAGCAGAATGAGGTGTTCAGACCAGAGCATCGCTAAGAGCCCTCTACCTCTAAGATGCTAAGGTTCAGTCAGCCCGAAGCATGTGCTTTTCCCAGATTTCCCCAACTCCTTGCACCTCATTCAAAGTGTACAATGAACTTGCCAGAATTTGAGCATCCTTAGAAGTCAGCCTTCACTGATTTGGGTATTTTTCTGCCTCCTTGGTGAACCTTGATGTTAACACTTCTCTTTTGTCATTAAAAAAAAAAAATGCTCAAGAGAAAGAAGGTTGTAGAAACTGATTAACAGGATACCCCCTCTTTTTTCTTTCCCCTAAAGATTATCTTGGGGATGTCAAAAGCAATTTTTATAGGCAGGTTGGTCTTTTACAAGAGATGTGTTTACAAAGCATGAAATTAACATTTTTGCACAGAGCCCAATAATTGCTTATAACATGGTGGCTTTAGTAGCAGGTTTGCAGCTTGAGCAGTTATTAACAAGGTCAGATGGTATGTGGAGTGATGCAATTAGCAGACTCCATCACCAAAGCAAAGCTAGCCAAGCACTTTGTGAGGGAGCAAGTCCCTTACCCTGAGAAGTTTGCCCATGACGTCATTCCGAATGTTGGGAGAACCACAGTCCATTGACACTGTGGTTCACTTAACACCACAGTGTCACAGGGTCACCCCACACCTGGAGCTTCAGACTCCAACAAGCCCACCATACAAGGTTATACCCCCAGGCCTGGCTGAAGCGATTCACCAAACAGTGTCTAAGTATTTTACTCCTTACAGGAGAGGTGGCTTCACTTTCAGGCCCTCACGTAGGGTAAATGTCACATCAGAATTAAGGAGTACCAAAGGACAACATGTGAGGGGAAGAGGCAATGGAGCAGGCAAGTTTGGGCAAATAGCTTGCATATTTCAGTAGCAATTTAGGATATCCTTAAGTTCATAAAGGCAGAAAATGAATATTAAATTCCATTCAGGAAATTCTATTCAAGGAAGTATGTTGATGTGTAACTTTGGGCTCGTGTTCTTACTGGCAAAGTTAGGTGTTATAACAGATCAACTCTGAAATATCAGTGTCATGACACGACAGATTTATTTCTCACCCAATAAAGCTCAAATTGCACGCAGCCCTAGGTCTCGAGAGTACCCCAGAGGGGAGAGGGAAGAAGAGGAGGAGGAGATGGAATTCTCAAGAGGTTTCCAGAGAACTTACTAAAATTCATTTTGGAAAATATAAAGAAACTGAGATGCGGTCACCTCTTTGTGGCTCAGACCCAGGTGTGTAGAAGAGGCGAAGAAAACTCTCCCTTCCTCTGTGCTCCCCCCTCTAGAACAAAAGGAGCAAATAAATGTTCCCGTACTTGACCCCCAGCCAGGGAGCCAAGTTTTGCAGGGTAAAGAGCAGCAAGCATCAGAGGCAGGCAGACCTAGGTTCAAGTCCTGGCTCTACCACTTGCTACATCTGTGGCCTTGGGTAAGTTACTTAACACTTGTAAAATCTTAGCTACTGTCTGCAACCTTGGGGATAATATTAATACTTACACCCACCTTACAGGGTTGTTTTGAGGGTAGAATGAGATAATGCACTGAGAAGGAATTATTCCAGGGACCAGCATATATTATGCACCCATTTATCCATTCATTCAGTTTATTTTGCTAACATTTATTGAGCACCTATATGTGCCTGGTGTGGTGCTAGATGTCAGCGAGCCAGGTGTGATGGTGAACCAAAACAGACGCTGCCCTTCTGGCGCTTACAGTCCAGGCCTGGATATGCATTCATTAAATAATCACTCTACATAAAAGTCTTCTGACTTAGTGCTCGGAGGGAAGGACCCTACTGTGTTTGCCAGAAGCCTAGACTAGGAGGTCAGGGAAGACTCCCAGAGCATCTAAGCTGAAATGTGAAATGAATCTGGTAGAGTGGGAGCAGGGTATGAAATGAGTCTGGTAGATTGGGAACAAGTATTTGAGGTAGAGGAAGTAGTGTGTGCAAAGGCCCTGTGGTAGGAGAAAGTAAGGTGCATTTGAGGCACTTATTAAAAATGACTAGTTTTGAGACCAAGGAAAGTATGGCATAGGATAGGCTGGAGAAGGGGGCAGAGGCCAGGCCCTGTAGAACCTTCTAAGCCTGTGAAGAAGTTTGGTGTCATCTTAAGAGCAACGGTAAACTGTTGAGGAATTTTAAACAGGGACTTAAAAATTATTAAGCCTAATACATATTAGCTATGATTGTTCATTTCTGGGAATTTTTATACTCCATCCCAACATTATTGACTCTCTATTAGATTTTGTGAATACATGCTTTTAAACACACACACACACACACACACACACAAAATCCCTACTGATCCATCTGGTGTTCTGAAAGCAGAATCAGTAACATGTGAGAGCCACTTGGTGCATCTATTATGATGTGCTCCCTCCCGCCTGTGGGATCAGAAGGGTGCTAAGAGCAGCCTGGATCCTGGACAGAAAGGTGAGTGTCAGGGCCCAGCCGGACGTGGCAGGGCCAGCAGACCTGGCAGACCTGCTGAGCCAGATCAGCGCCCATGGCCGAGCGAGGTCGCCTCCTGGCCTCTGACAGTGCGGGCATACAGGCTGGTGGGCAGAGACCGGTGCCAGTGGAGGGAGCCTGGCACGGTTGAGGCACAGGGGACATCATCCTTAGAACATCTGGGACATCCCTGGGGAGGGAGGAGGGAGGGGAGAGACTGGCAGAGGGCAGGAGAAACTGGGCTGTGAGTCAGAAGACCAAGGGGGAGCCCGCGGTGGCGCCAAGGCAAGAGGTGGCCTTGGTGTGAAGGAGGAAGGCAGGAGTCTGGGCATTGATGCCAGACGAGACGTCCAGGTAGTGTGACCCAGGTGCGGGCGCTGAGCCCCACACCCTGGGATCCAGGGATCTTATTCTTTCTCCCGTCAAAGGCTAGTCGGATCCCCAAAGCCAGGTGGCCTGGCTGAGGCTCCCGGTGGGGGTCAGGTAATCCCAACTTTTAGGCCATCTCTGTCTCATCCAGGTGTGACTTCCCTTGATAAACCCGTGTCAGCGCTCTTGTTCAAAACTGGAGCTCCCAGAAACTCTAGTGCCTAACAAAAGCTGGTACTTTACGTCTTCCAGCCTGTGCCCATGCCTCTCTCCGTTTCCTGCAGTGAGCCCTGGAGTCGCAGCAGCTCGTAAGCATTCCTCATGCACGTGGGCTCTAGCGCTAATTAGACTCTGTGTGGTCTGATTGTGTGGCTGGATACCTGGTTATACAGGTCATTACACTTAGCATCATTCTGGATCAGAACAAGGGCAGGGCCGGGCTGGGGGTGCCCTGGACCCACAGACTCCACAGGCAGAGCAGGAAGCGGGCGGGCGGAGTGATTTCCGCGTCCTCGGGTGGACAGCGCGAGACCTCTGGTTTCACGGGCGACCCGGGTCAGAGGCTGGTGATGACCACTTCCATGTGTGTGGCCCTTCGTGGTCACCAATGCTTTCCCTATACACGTTCTCTTGTGGTCCTCCCTTCAGCTGCAGGAAGTAGCCTGGCCAGCTCTTATCCTCCCCCTTCTTACGGTGAAGAAACTGAGGCCTGCTTATTAAGTGCCACACTCAGGGTCACTTGTGAAATCAGAACTCCTGGGACACTATGTGGCCGGTCAGGATTAACCTGCTGGGAGCAGTTTGTGTGACTCACTCAATGCTAAAAAAAAAAAAAAAAAAAAAGATAAGGTGGACAACAAGTGACCAAGTGACATGACTGAAGAAACAAAAGCCTGGACAAATATTTAAACCCCGTAGGCGAGGGTGTGGCTGCATGCCGAGCTGGCCCTGCCCAGGGAAATGTTTAGCCATAGAGTCACAGCTTCTTTAGATGGCTTTGTTGCATGCAGGCTTTCCAAGTCCTTGGGGTGCGTGGGTCTGTCTGTCACTCAGTCTTATTATATGACCGTTTCTATCCAGTGAGGAAGCTGAAGTTAATGTATCTATGAATGTTGTGCCCTTCAAGCCCTGACATATAAATATCGCAGACCGTGACCCAGTGAGTGCCACTTGTCCAGTCATCTGTGACCCCTTCAGGAAACCAAAACGCACGCCAAGAGGGGAAATGGTGGGAAGCCAGGAAGGCAGGCAGAGTCCACGCTGCTGAGGTCCGGGTCAGCCGACAGAGCGTGTTTCTTAGAAAATGAGCCTCTGCAGTGTGGAGAGGAGAGAGGCTTCTCCCCTCCTCTGCCTCCTTCCTGCCTAATTTTTAAAAGCATAAAAAAATGGAATGGGGCCCTCCACGTATGAGACAGCTGTTTGCTCAGGTCTCACACCTTCCTTATGAATAGCCCGAATAATGCCACTTGTAATTATGCTCTGCCTGGCAGCGTATTTTTGCCTTCTGAGTGATAGTTGAAATGTCTTGGCAAGTAAACGCCGGTGAGAACAAGCCTCTCCTTTCCCGACCTGGTGCAGGTGGCCCCTCGGTGGTGGTGGCCGTCCTACCCACCCCGCCTCCTGGGCTGACTCCCTGCAGGACTTAAGTCATTTCACCAAGATGTGCTCCCCAACTTCCTCACTCATCCCGGGGGCACGGGGAGGGCTGAGCACCCCCCTGGAGGGAGCCACGCCAATCTGATTAATTAAGGTAAATAGGGGAGTGATCGGCAGCAGCTGAAACTCCAGTCGGGTAACCTAGGCAACGGCAGGGAGTCTGTGCCACTGCTGACAAGTAATGAGGGATTAATTTCTTCCCAGATCTACGGCCTTCTCTTGGGCTCTGAGTCCACTTCAAGAGCCTCAAGAAGGAAGGAGCTGGGCTGTTGGGTAACAGGGGGAGGGGAAGTGGTAGGAGCCAGCAGGGTCACTTCTGGGTGTTCTGTCCCTTCAGGAACTCCATGTGGACAGTGTAATGGGCAGACGTGACATCATAGGCCTGGGGCTCAGGACAGTTCACCAGCCTTAGAACCTTGAGCAGATGCCATGTTCCTTCCCACCTTAGCTACCGCTTCCACGTCAGTTTCCTCATCTGTGAAATGGGCTTCTAGGCTTGTGGTGAGAATAAGAACTCGAAGTTGCCTAGCACGGAACCCAGCACATGGGGAGCCCAGTGAATGCTAGCCTTTTGGGTCTTCCCTAGGGAAGAAAGAGGCTCCAGGTGCTCCGTCTTCTTGTGTACACTTTGCTACCAGGCAGGAAATGGGATGCACAGTTTCTGGCAGTTAGGAAAGGTTGCTGCAGATAGGGAATGCCAGGGGTTCGGCTGAGGCACAGGAGGCTGGTAGGAGGGTTGGGGGAGGCAAGGGGCCTGAAGGCCAAGAGAGCAGCGGAGAGGCCAGCACTGCACCCAGAGAGGACCGAGGCTGGAGGCCAGTCTGTGGAGGTGTCGCCCCTTGCAGTCATTTGGT
Source organism: Microcebus murinus (assembly GCF_040939455.1). Lineage (NCBI taxonomy): Eukaryota > Metazoa > Chordata > Mammalia > Primates > Cheirogaleidae > Microcebus > Microcebus murinus. The sequence goes on from NC_134124.1 coordinate 19,597,950, forward strand.
TCAAACCTGAGTTCCTGTCCAGCGGCCCAGACCGCTTGCTGAGCATGCAGTTTTACAGCCGCTGTTCCTGGCTTCAACACTGGCCAGTGCTGAAAACCGGATTCTCATTGTTTCTCCACCAAATGGAACAAAGACCGTGGGGAAGTAGGGTCACGAGAAAAAGACGTGAAATCTTCCTGTTCAGTGAGCGAAGCCAACAGATGCATAATGTATGGTCTCTGGTGCCGCAAGTGGATTGGGGGGAGAGTTTGCAATCTGTGGAAACACTTGAGACTTTTGTAAGTTACAAAAGGAGAGAGAAATGCCAGGAACATAATGTCCAGCACATAGCCCTGGGCCTGGCTGAATAATCTCAGGACAAGCCAACCTCTGGGGCTCAGTCTCTTTATTAAAAATTTTGGAAGGAACACACAAGAGATCGTTAATCGTGGGTATCTCTAGGGAGTGGGGGTTGGGAGTGGGGAGAGATTTTTATTTTTCACTGTGTACCTTTTTGACTGTTTGAATCCTTCACCATATGCCTTTATTATTTTTATAATTGCAAATCAAATTATAGGGTTTGGCTTTTTAAAAATGCAGTGAAGGGGTTGGATTAGATCATTGGTTTTCAAACTTGTTTTTTTAGGCAGTGGAACACTTTTCACATAAGCTTACTTGAAAGCCTAATTAATGTATAACAAAGAAGAAATCAGAGCCCTTCTTGCTGGGCTCCCCCTCCAACTCCCAGTGGCAGCATCTCCAAGGGATCCATTGAAAATGGTTTCAGAATAACAGGTTTAAATGATTTCTCTCAGGCTCCTTTTACCTCTTCAATTCTAGGCGTCCCTTCTGTTTAGCAAAGGAAGCTGAGGCCTTCTAGCCCCATGGCACGAGCTACCACTTGCACGGCAAGAGCTGCAGACACACCCTGGCCCTTTAGGGAGCCAGTGGTAGGGAGGGACAAGCTGTGCACAGGCTGAGGGTCACTTAGACTCTGGGGGACAGGAAACAGGCCATCCTTGGATTGCTTCTCCTGGGTTGAAATGACAGAGAATGTTAGAAGGTAGAATTTGCAACCATTCCAGGTAAAACTGAACCTGGGGCTTTGATAGGATGCTAAAGGGACCATGAAATGGTGTGAGGTGGTAGAAAACCCATTCACTTTGTAAAAATATGCTTATGAACACAGCCCTGCTGCGCGTGTACACAGTATGATCTTGGCAAGTTACTTAGCTTCTCGAAATCTGTAAAAAGGGGAAATACTAGTGCCTACTTCCCAGGACCGTTGAAAAGATTAAATGAGACTGTAGACCTAAGTGTTTGGCATAGTGCCTTGGTCATAGTAGGAGCTCAGTAAACATTGGTAATCATCATCATCATCATCATCATCATCATCGAATTCCTGGACAAGTCAGCAAATGGCCTTACCACCTCTTCCTGCACATTCTTTGTGGAATCTATAACCTCCCAGGATTTCATTTTCTTTGCCTGCAAATTAGAGGTGTTCAACCAGCTCAGGAGTTGCAAATCGGTGGCTTGATAGACAAAATCTAGGCTGCAAACATGTTTGCTTATCCAGTGTAATATATTAAAAATAAAGAAATAACCCCTAGAAATCTGAATTTTTCAGCTTTCCTTTAAGAAATAAACAGCTCCACTGTTCCTCACTGAGCCAGGGGTGGCTGGAGCTGCAGTAGCAGCTGCCCCCTCTCATGGGCCTGCGGGCACTTGCCCTGTCACCAGCCTCTTTCTCTCCAGATTGCCTTATAGCTGGCCATCCCCCCTGCACACACAGGCAGTTGTTTGCAAAGCCCAGATTGGAAGGTTTCAGGAATTCTGTGTCTTTATCCTGGTTCTGCCACTAGCTTATTCCATGACCTTGAATGTATCCTTTCCCCTCCCTGGACTAACACATCGCCATCTACAACAGGAGTGAGTTTCTAGCCTCATCCTTCCTTGAGTCTTCTATTCAGTCCATAAACATTTACCAAGTCCCTCCTATTTCCAGGAATTCTCCGAGGCACTTGGGAGGATGAAGAGATGAATAAGAATGGGTCTGGCCCAGAAATGTTTTACAGCAATGCCTCTCAAAGTGTAGTCCGCAGACTGGCACCAGTCCACAATGAGCTAGATATGGGAATTGAAGATAAGCATTCAGAAACTTTTGTAGCAATTTTGCCATGCCAGCCGGGTGAGTGCTCAGTAGGCTCCTCTTGTTGAGTCGCTATAGATCAGTTCCCATGCTGCCAAGCTCATTTGGTGAATTGCATGCAGTGCAAGCTGCATACTTGTTCCAGTTACTACTGGTGCTTAACAAATTGCCCAATAACTTAGTGGCTTAAAACAACAGTCATGTATTTGCTCACAAATCTACAATTTGAGCAGGACTTTGCAGAGTGGTTTATTTCTGCTGCACACAATGCCAGCCGGGGTGGATCAGCAGGGGCTAAAGGATCTTCTTGCAAGGTGGCTCATTCCCATGAGTGGCAAGGTGGTGCTGGCTGTCAGTTCCTTTCCATGTTGACCTCTCCCCAGGGGAGCTTCTCCTTAGCATGGTAGCTGGGTTCCAGGAATGAGTGTAGCAAGAGAATAAGGAAGAAATGCATGGCATTGTTATGCTATAGAAGCCATGTTGCATCTCTCCTGCCAAACTCTATTGATTAAAGCATTCACAAAGGTCTGGCCAAGTTCAAAGGGAGGGGACATAGATGCCACCTCATGAGGAGCTTGTGGAGAGATTCTAGAAGAACGTGTGGGACAGAAGATTTTTTTTTTTTTTTTTTTTTTTTTTTGAGACAGAGTCTCGCTTTGTTGCCCAGGCTAGAGTGAGTGCCATGGCGTCAGCCTAGCTCACAGCAACCTCAAACTCCTGGGCTCGAGTGATCCTTCTGCCTCAGCCTCCCGAGTAGCTGGGACTACAGGCATGCGCCACCATGCCCGGCTAATTTTTTCTATATATATCAGTTGGCCAATTAATTTCTTTCTATTTATAGTAGAGACGGGGTCTCGCTCTTGCTCAGGCTGGTCTTGAACTCCTGACCTTGAGCAATCCGCCCGCCTCGGCCTCCCAAGAGCTAGGATTACAGGCGTGAGCCACAGCGCCCGGCCTATGGGACAGAAGATTTTATCGCAGCCAGCTGTAGAAAATATAACCCGCCATACTATTGAGATGCATATTAGTTTTCTGTTGCTGTGTAACAAGTTACCACAAATTTAATAGCTTAAAATGATACACATTTATTAGCTCAAGAGTTTTATAGGTCATGAGTCCAAGAAGACTCAACTGGATTCTCCGCTTAGGGTCTCACAAGGCCAAAATCAAGGTGTCAGCCAGGCTGAGCTCTTATCTGGGGGCTCTGGGGAAAATCCACTTCCAGATTCGTTCAGGTTGTTGGGAGAATTCAGTTCCTTGCAAGCTAGGATTGAGGTTCCTGGTTTTTTGCTGGCCAGGGGTTGCTCTCTGCTCCTAGAGACTATCCATACACAGCCTTCTTGATCTACAAAGCCAGCAGTCCACACTGAATTCTTTTCACTCCTTGAATCACTTTGACTTCCTCTTACACTGCCAGATGGAGAAAGCTCCGGGCTTTGTGTGTGTGTGTGTGTGTGTGTGTGTGATTAGGTTAAGTGGACCTACATGATCTCCCTTTTGCCATGTAATGTAATCACAGGATGATATCTCATCATGCTCACAGGTCCCGTCCACACTCAAAGGGGAGGGGATTATAGAAGGATGAAGGTCATTGGAAGTCATTCTTAGAATTCTGCCTACCACAGATGGTTTGGTTCACAGTGAATTGGAAATTAAAGTAAAGTGGTTCTTAGTCGCAAGTAGTTTAAAAACACTAGTTTGAGGTCCAGTAGGAGGGAGTGACATGTATACAAACAGCTGTAATTTAAGACCTTAAGTGCTAACTTCCAAAAAGAGAGGGGTAGAGAGAGTGCAGTGAGAGGTCAGTGGGAGGGGAGATGATTTTATAACTGGAGAGAGATAGAATTAGGACATCCTGAGAATGTGCTATTTGAACTAAGCCTTGGGAGACAGGTGGGGTTTTGTTGTTGTTTTTTTTGTTTTTCCCGGCAGGGGTACAAATGCTTAGGTTACATATATTGCCTTTGCCCCACCTGAGTCAGAGCTTCGAGCGTGTCCATCCCCCAGACAGTGTGCACACCACACCCATTAGGTGTGAATATACTCACTCCCTCCTCCCCCCTCCCATCTGCCCGACACCCGATAAGTGTTACTACTATATGTGCACGTAAGTGTTGATCAGTTAATACCAATTCGATGGTGAGTACATGTGGTTCTTGTTTTTCCATTCTTGTGATACTTCACTTAGTAGAATGGGCTCCAGCTCTATCCAGGATAATACAAGAAGTGCTAGATCACTATTGTTTTTTGTGGCAGAGTAGAACTCCATGATAAACATACACCACATTTTATAATCCGCTCATGTATTGATGGACACTTGGGTTGTTTCCCCATCTTTGCAATTGTGAATTGTGCTGCTATAAACATTCTAATGCAGATGTCTTTATTATAGAATGTCTTTTTTTCTTTTGGGTAGATGCCCGGTAATGGGATTGGTGAATCAAATGGTAGTTCTACTTCTAGCTCTTTGAGGTAACTCCATATTACTTTCCACAGAGGTAGCACTAGTTTGCAGTCTCACCAGCAGTGCACTAAGTGTTCCTATTTCTCTGCATCCATGCCAATGTTTATTGTTTTGGGACTTTTTGATAAAGGCTATGCTCAGTGGAGATAAGTGATATCTCATTGTGGTTTTTATTTGCATTTCCCTGATGATTAGAGATGTTGAGCACTTTTTCATACGTTTGTTGGCCATTATTCTGTCTTCTTTTGAAAAATTTCTGTTCATGTCCTTTGCCCATTTTTTGATAGGGTTGTTTGATTTTTTTTCTTGCTGATTTTCCTGAGTTATAAATAGTTTCTAGTTATCAGCCCTTTATTGGATGTGTAGCATGCAAATATTTTCTCCCATTCTGTAGGTTGTGATAATTTCATTGGCTGTGCAGAAGCCTTTTAATTTTATCAGGTCCCATTTATTTATTTTTGTTGTTGCTGTGATTGCCTTTAGGGTCTTCTTTATAAATTCTTTGCCTAGGCCGATGTCTATAAAAGTTTTTCCAACATTTTCTTCTAGAATTCTCATAGTTGCATGCCTTAGATTTCAGTCTGTCTTCCACCATGAATTGATTTTTGTGAGAGGTGAAAGGTGCGGATCCTGTTTCAGTCTTCTACGTGTGGCTAAAGGGAGGCAGGTGTTATTTGGTTTATGAAAAATGAGGTGGGAGGATAGGATTCAAACAGTTCTATTTCTATTTTGGCACTTTAGGATGCAAACACAGAATAGAACTACATCCTCTCAAAGGCCATTTTTTCCCCTCTTCTTTCTTACCATAAATGATGCTGTGTAACAAACTACCCCCAAAGCTCTGTGACCTCAAACAACCACCATACATTATTGCTTACAGAACTACGCACCAGCTAAGTGATTTCTCTGGCCTTGATTGTGCTTAGTCACGCATGTCTGGTCAGCCAGGGCCAGACTGGGAGACTCTGCTGGTCTTGGCCGAGCTCTCTTGTAACTCTGGGGCTTGGCTGTCCGTCAGCTGCTCTAGGATGGCCTCAGTTCTTTCCTACATGTCGCATCTTCTGATTGCTTCTCATCCTCCTAGCACACTAGGCTGGGCTGTTCTCATAGAGGAGGCAGAGAAAAAACAACATGGGCGAAAGAGTGCAAGTCTCTTGATGCTTACACTCAAACTGGCACACTGTCACTTCTCCCTCATTTCTTTTGGCTGAAGCAAGTCACGAAGCCAGGCAGCCCAGCTTCAAAAGGTGGGGAAGCAGATTCTACTCTCGATGGGAGGAGCTGCTCAGGCCCATTGCCAAGGGCCTGGGTGTGGGGAGGGTATAGACAGCTGGGACCACTTTTCCAATCGGTCTGCCACAGTCATGGTGAGAAATCTTCCTGAACTCTCTAGAATTAAAGAACTTCAAATGCATTGTTTCTTAAGCTAAGCCAAGGCTTTGGAGAAATTTGCATGTGAGATACCATTTGAGAAATGTAAAGTGATCCATTAACTGGAGTTGTAAGAAGCCAGGCTTATAAAACAGTCTGCAACCTTCTCTGTGAGCATACGACAAAAGAGGACTATTTCAGGGCGGGTTTATCACCTTTGCTCGTGTGGTCCCTCCACCAGTCTGTAGCATACTCACCCCGCATCGCACAGCTCCAGTGCCCTGCAGAGCCATTCCCAGCACTGTTCTCCTGGGAGGAGAATCTGTGGTTCTTCTCGTAGGTCCCAGTAGCAGTTTTTAGAGTGAAATGATCTCAAATCTGGTCTGCATCACGGAGAGAAACCACTTTCTTTTCTGAGAGTCACTGAAATACCTAACCTAAGGCCAACAAATAGTAGTTGCACAATAAACATACATTAGATAAATAAGTAGATGGGTGAACAGGTGAGTGAGTTGACAGGTGGTAGACAGATGCATCAGAAGTTGATCCACACTTTCCTTTAGAAAATGTTATATCATCGTCAGCTGAATTTCCCTCCTTCTAAGTCAGTGCGTCGGCTTGAAAGCTTCGTGTGATTTCATATCAACATGCTTTTTATAAAAAAAACAAAACAAAACAAAACCGGATTGCTTGTTGCTGAGGGGAGGAATCTGTTGTGTTCTCCCTCATCAGCCCTATCCTTATAAGCAGGCATCTTCAAACTACAGCCCGCGGGCCACGTGCGGGTGTTTTTGCCCGTTTGTTTTTTTAAACTTCAAAATAAGATATGTGCAGTCTGCATAGGAATTTGTTCATAGTTTTTTTTAAACTACAGTCTGGACCTCCAACGGTCTGAGGGACAGTGAACTGGACCCCTGTTTAAAAAGTTCGAGGACCCCTGCTTATAAGCATCAAAAAAGGTCCATGACGTATCTATCCTCTAGGATGTTAATCATTCTCTAGCGGGCAGGGGTAGATGGGTGGGGGAAACTTCTAGTCAAATAAACTCGTGAAATGCTGGATTAAACAAAGTTAGCTTTCTTTTCTGTGAGGTTTCACAGAGCGTTAAATATACAATGCTAATATGCATTGGGGATCACCAGAGGGGCATTAGAACATGTAAGGACTGAAAACTGAAAAGATTGGCCTTTTTAGGGAGGAGTGGAAGGAGAAAGGAGGTATCCTTTTTTTTTTATTATGGCAAAATATGTATAACATAATAGTGATCTTTTTGAACCATTCATAAGTGTGCAATTCCATGGCATTAAATTTGTCCACAGTGTCGTGCGATACCCTACACCCCAATTATTTTTATCATTCCTCACAATAAAAACTCCTTATAAACAATAGCTCCCCCTTTTCTCCTTCCTCCTTGGTAACCTCTTGTCTGTCCCTATGAAGTTGACTATTCTAAGTACCTCATGTAAGTGGAATCATATGCTATATGTCCTACTATGTCAAGCTTATTTGCTGTGCAAAATGTTTTCAAGGTCCATCCATGTTGTAGTGTACATCAAAATTCCATCCCTCCCTACGACTGCATAACATTCTATTGCGTGTTTATGCCACTTCTTGTTCTACCTTCATCTATTGACGGACACTTGAGTTGTTTCTGCTTTTTGTCTGTTGTGAATAATGCTGCCAGGAACATTGATATGCATATGTCTGTTCGAGTCCCTGCTTTCAATTCTTTTAGATATATACCTAGGAGTGGAATTGCTGGGTCATATCGTAGTTCTATGCTTGATCTTTTGAGAAACCGCCAAACTTTTCCACAGCAGCTGCACCATTTTGCATTCTCACTAGCAATGCACAAGGGTTCCAGTTTCTCCACCCACATCCTCACCGTCACTTGTAATTTTCCACTTTTTAAATTTAAATTCCACTTTTTTTTTTAACTATGCTGGTAAAATGGTACTTCATGGTGGTTTTGATTTGCATTGTGTATAGTGTAAGGGTAAGGGTTGAGGTTTATTTTTTGGCTTATGGTTAGCTAATCATTTGGGCTCTCTCTGTTGAAAAGATTATCCTTTACTTATTGAGTTTTCTTGGCACCTTTGCTCAAGATCGGCTGACTGCACATGCATCTAGAATTTCTGCTCCATTGACCACAGGTCTATCCTTACTCCAGTACCACCCTGTCTTGGTCACTGTAACAATGAATTGGCTCAAAATTAGGATGCGTAAGTCTTCCAATTTTGTTTCTCTTAAAAAAAATTATTTTGTCTATTTTCTAGGTCCTTTGCATGTCAACTTTTATAAAGATTGCATTGAGTCTATAGATCAATTTTGAGAGGACTGACATTTTAACATTATTGAGTCTTCTAACCCATAAAAATGGTATTTATCTCTCCATTTATTTAGATCTTTGATTTCTCTATCAGTGTTTTATAGTTTTCAGTGTCTTATATATTTTCTTAAATTTATCTCTGGAGTATTTAATATTTTCGACACCAAAAAGTGGTATTTTTATTTCAATTTCCAGTGTTTCATTGCTAGTATTTAGAAATAAAATTTGGTTTCGTATGTCAACCTTGTTTCCTATGGCATCGCTAAAATCACTAGTTCCATTAGCTTTTTTGTAGATTCCTTAGCATTTCTTACACAGATAATAATGTCATGGGCAGATATTATTTTGATCACCATTCTACAGTCAAAGAATGGAGACCTAGGAAGACAAGGGGACCTGCCTAAGGTCCTGGTCTTCGTAGATGCAGAGCCAGGAGTCTGAAACCTGGTTCTTCTGGGTCCTCCTTAAGCATCCTCACACCAAGCTGACTTCCCAGTCTTTCAAACCCCACAAGGTAAAGCTTGTATCAGTTAAGATTAGATTTGAATGACTCCAACAAGATACGAGTTTATTTTTCTCTTGCTTCAAAGTCTGGATGTTTGGGGTCCAGGTCTGGCATGACAGTTCCATAAAGTCCTCAAGAACCTAGACTGCTTTCTGCTAATGGCTTCAGCCATCCTTGGGCACAGACCCCTCCACCTCCTGGTCCGTTATGGTGACATTTGCATTCCAGGCATCGAGACAGAGGAAGGGATGAAAAAGAGGGGCGAAGGTGTGCATGAGTGATTTTTTTTTTTCAGATAGGTTTCATGAAGCTGTGTCTTAGTCCATTTTGTGCTGCTGTAACAGAACACTAAAGACTGAATGATTTATAAAGAAAAGAAATATATTTGGTCACAGTTCTGGAGGCTGGGAAGTCCAAGATGGAGTAGCCAACATGAAATGAGGGCTTTCTTGCTGTGTCATAACATGGCAGAAGGCATCACGCACGTGAGAGAGAGAGAGGGCTGGGGACCAAGCTTATCCTTTATAAGGACCCCACCCTCACAATAAGGAATCCATTCACGAGGGCAGAGCTCCGGTGACCTAAGTGCCTCTTAAAGTTCCACCTCCCAACATTGTTGCACTGGGACTAAGTTTCCAACACATGAGCTCTGGGGGACACAGTCAAACCATAGCAGGCTGGCACGGCTCCTCCACTCGCAGCTTAGCCGGAACGTAGTCGGGCCACACCTAGCTGCAGGGATGTCCGGGAGATATCATCTTTATTCCGATCAGTCATATTCCCAGCTAAAATTTTTATAACTGTGGAAGGAAAGGAGAACAGCGCCGAGGGGACATACAGCAATTTCCGCCACATGCCTTAGTCAGGAATTCAGAAAGGAAACAGTTCAGAAATGAAAGAAGGAAGACGGTGGAAGAGTTCAAAGCCTGTTGTATCTTTTAGAAATCATTTTAGGCTTCGGTGAGCCAGCTCTCTTTAGAGCTTTTTAGCCCATTTAGTTGACCTGAGCCATTTAGTCATAGGATAAAGTTAATCCTCCAAACCCCTTTGTGGTATTAAATCCTTGTGACTGTATTAGACATGTCTAATCCCTGGGTGACCTTTCCTTCATCTAGAAAAGGTAAAACAAAAGGTGTCTCCACTCATTCATTCAACAAAAATTGATCTCTCCTACCCTCATGGAGCTCATGATTTAGGGAGAGACGGACAATAATCAAATGATCACCCAAATGAACGAGAAAACCATAAAAGAGCACTGAGGGTGCTGTAAGGGCTCCCATCAGGGGCTGTTATCTGGTCAGAGGGGTCAGGGAAGCTTGCCTGAGGGTTTGGATTCATTCCTGTAGGAGTGTCTGCTTTCATAGCAGCGCAGTATATTCTAGGAAAACTACCCTGTGTGCTGCGCTGTGGCTGCATCTCGTGTATGCTGCCTGGGGCACCATATGTCGAAGAAATGGTGACGTAAGAATGAGAATGCCAGAGTGAGAGGGAGGTGGGGGGTGGTGAGGGGCTGGGTGCTGCCAAGGAGGCTCAGCGCCCTTGGCCCCTACCAAAGGGGAGAAGGGCTCAGAGCCTCTAAGACAGCACATGGAGGAGGCGAGGATCATCTTGGGCTCCTTCCTCGTGGGCCAGGGAGGAGCCCAGGGAGCTAATACCAGAAGGAATTTTCTAATAACTGGAGCCATCTGTACGGAGGAAGGGAGTTTCCCATCCCTTAAGTGCCCAAGTCTATCTCAGTGACCTTCCACGTGCTGTAGCAAAGAAAGGCTTCCTGGATCCAGTGAACCCTCCAAGGAGACGGCATCCCAGCCCCCACTCAGCAGCTAGATTCTGGGACTCTTATGGGGACGTGGCACAAGAGAAGGTCCCAGCAGGTATGCATGAGGCAAGGACAGCAGCAGAGGAGGGGACCACCATTGGTCACATGCTGCTCCCCCACCTTACTACCCCTCTGCCCCTCTTGGGGGACCTTTGTAAGCAGCGAGCAACTAGCTAGGCAGCCTGAAGAGCTAAGATTGTGGAAACCCACCAGTGGTTCATTGTCTACCAGGTATACTTGGGAATTCACTCCTTTAGCTCAAGACAGGTGTGACTGACAGGCCCCATCCCCTGACCAATGCTAACTGACTGCTAAGTGCCACTTGGGGCACAGTGTTGGGAAAGAAAGAGCCTGGGATCTGCAGGAAAGCCTATTACAATAGGCTGGTGATGTCTACCTTCACCCCAGTGCAATTGTGATGAAAAAATAAGTATATACACAAATGCTTTGTAAAATATGAAGTACTACCCAAGTAATAACTAATAATGGTAGTTCCCATTTTTAGTGCTTCCTAAACACCAAACACTGCTAAGAGTTATACTTGCTATATTTAATCATTTAAACCTCACAATGACCTTTGATACTATCAATTTCCCCCACTTTAAACTTGGGGAACCAAGGCTTGGGAAAAACAGTGTAATTTGTGCAAGGTTGCAGAGCCAACAAGCAGAACTGTGGCACAAGCCTAGGTCTTTCTGACTACAGAGCAACTGCTCTTATGCACTGTATTTTGCTGTCTTCACAATGTAGGGGATTATAATTATTACTGTTAATAGATAAACTACTCTGTTACTTAGTGGCTTGTCCCCAAGGCCCCAACTTGGAGACTAATAGGATGTGTTTGCAGTCATTTTTCAGTCCCTAAAGGGTTGGAACTTGCCTTCTACCGAGTTGGCCAGTTTTGCCTACTTTTTTTCCCTTTACCCACCGACAGCTGTGTGCAGAGCAGTATAATGGCCTCTGCTATGCCCGCTCGCCAAGCCTCTGTGAGCACTAGAAGGTTCCCTGTGATCAATCACACTATGTTCAGGACCCCTTGTGAATTGCCCCTTTGGTGCAGAAGTATGACTCACCTCAGCAAGTTTTCCTTTCTTGAGAACTGTTTCTTTTGTTTGTTTGTTTGTTTTTGAGACAGAGTCTCACTCTGTTGCCCAGGCTAGAGTGCCATGGCGTCAGCCTAGCTCACAGCAACCTCAAACTCCTGGACTCTAGCGATCCTCCTGCCTCAGCCTCCCGAGTAGCTGGGACTACAAGCACTCGCCACCATGCCTGGCTAATTTTTTTCTATATATTTTTACTTGGCCAATTAATTTGTTTCTATTTTTAGTAGAGACAGGGTCTCACTCTTGCTCAGGCTGGTTTCAAACTCCTGAGCTGCAGCGATCCTCCCGCCTCAGCCTCCCAGAGTGCTAGGATTACAGGCGTGAGCCACCATGCCGGCCGAGAACTGTTTCTATTTCAGAATCTTTCTAGAACACTGAGATCTGGAAAGAAAGGGGCAGATGTGTGCGGTAGGTACCATTAGCTGTCATGATTACACTCATGTGGTGGTTGGCAGTCTGCAAACCACTTTCATATTGATTTTTCTCTCCAATCCTCAGTTTTGTCACCTACAAAGTGAATATAATGACAATAATAATATAGTCAAGGCTCATCTCATGAAAGAGTTAGCCTATAATAAACTTACCACTTATGGTGAAAATAACGTAAAATCAGAATCATCCTTGACAATTGCCCATGGAATATGAAGGCAAACCACCTCTCAAAAGTCCAGTTGAGGCAGTTTTTCCTCCAGCATGAAAACTGATTACTGATTCTTTGGTTGAAGTAATCGCAGTGCCTTCCCAGGTGATGAAAATACTTCCGTCCCAAGAGTAGGCTGGCGCTGCACCAGAGTGCTCACACCGCTGGGGGTGTGAGAGAATGAGGCCCCCAGGGATGTCCTGGGTACAGGGCACACTGAGCATGAGGACAAGAGGATCGCTGGCCTCCCCAGTTAAGATTTCTCTCTCCTTCTGTGACTGTGTATGGCTGAATTCCTGCAAGTGAAATAGACATATGATTCAATCTCCATTAGAGCTGACTTTCTAATTTGCTTTCTATGGACAGTATTGAAACTTGAAAGTAACACGTGATGAAAGGAACACCAGGCTCAGTGAGGGGAGAGCTGGGCTGAGATCCCAGCCGGGCTGCACCTGCATCCGTGAGACCATGGGTATCCAGACCCTACAGACGAACTTCTCACCTGAGCGCCCAAGTCCTCAAACTGCACTTCTTGACTCAGACCCATAGGACCCTCATGACCTTATTTAAAAAATAATCTGCCTGTGCCAATCCCCACTTCTGCCCTCCTACCCCAGGCTAGCACCATCTCTGCCTCCACCCTTGTGGTAGCCTCCTCCCTGGCCTCCACCCTTCCTCTTGGCTTCCTAATCCCTTTTTCATTTGGCTGCAGGAGAACTTTCCAAATGCAACCTGGTATTGCCATCTTCTTATGTAAAACACTTGCATTTCCAAATGCTCCTGGGGAGAAGACAAAACCCTTATCCCTGCCCACCTCCCATCCCCACCAGACTTCCCCTCCTCCTCTGTGCACCCCACACGCTGCTCTTTCAGTCCCTCCTATGGTGCCTGTTTGTCCTGCCACATGTCCTTGCTTTCCCCTCTGGAATACTCTGCTCTCTTTCTACCGAGTTAACTCCTAATCCAGTTTCCTTGGGAAAGCCTTGCCGACTGGATCAGATCCCTCCTTATCTTATCTGCAAGAAAGGGACTCTCTTTGTTCCGTGTACCTCTCTTTTGTGCACCTGCCACAGGAGCTATTTTTATTTATTTGTGGTTCTGGATTAAAGTCTATATTTCCCCCCACCACACACACTCTAGGAGGGCAGGTCCCTAGTCTGTCCTCCTCGCCGGTGTATCCTCAGCACCTCACAGAGCCTGGCTTGTGCTCGTAGTCATTGTACACTGAAGTGGATGGACGGACGGACAGACAGACGCAGGGGTGGGTGGATGGATGGCTGAGAGACGCAAATGAACCTTATCAAATTATCACTCAGGGTGAGTTGTCATTTTTCTCCCCCCAGTGATAAAACATTTAGGTACCTACTCTGAAGAAATTGTTACAATTGTTCTTTCGGAATGGAAGGGAAAAGTTACTGAAGGTTCTATTTGCCCTTTAGATAATAGACATTCCAAAATATCTTGACTTTTTTTTTCCTCCCTGCTGTTTAAAAAGTCTTTTAATGAGCTATCACACCTGAAGTAGCAAATGACCTTTTCTGGAGCCAGCTATAAAAAACAACGGGTGAGTTGGAGGGTGGTGTGGTTCTGCCCTTGGAAATGTGGGATCGGCCTCTTCAAACAGTGGCTCCTGTCTGAGCGGGACCTTGCTCTTCCTAGAGAACGGGCCCCGTGCAGATTGCAAATTCCAACATCCTGGTGTTGAGACAACGGGGTTATTGGAGCAGGGAAAACTGCCCCAGCCCAATTGCTGGTTGCAGTAGCAGGGCTTGCTGGACGTGGCCCCGGCAAACTCAAGTCTCACGGTTGCTGAGTTGTCGTGTCTCCTTCCATTCGTAAACAATACCTTTCAGGTGCGATTGTTTTCTCATACAACTTGATCTTGATTAAAAAGTCTTGTAATGAGCTTTCACATCTGAAGTAGCAAAATGACCTTTTCTAGAGCCATCTACACAAACAAAGGGTGAAAGGTAGGTTTTCTTAAAACAGCAGCCCACTTGGACAGGGGCTGAAGTCGGGTCAGCCTCACTGAAGTCGGACTCGTGGGGTGCCGGAATGGGTGGTCCTCAACCCATGAACAGGGGACATTTCCTCTGAGTGAAAACAAGATCACCTCTCTTCCCACATCCCTCACAGGAAGACAGTTCTGAGATTCATTGAGAGTGGACAGGTGGTGTTAGAACATTTTGTTCTTGGAGCTCTACTGGAGCTTGTTCCTTGCCCGAAGTCCTTCTACGGCCCCCACCTGCCAAGCAGCTCCGATGTCAGTCCCTCCAGCTCTGGTCCAGGCTTCATTTCTGTCCTGTTGCACCTGACTCTTTTGAGCAACTCACTCCAGCCAAAAGAGACTCCTTGCCATTAAGTAAACATGTCCCTCACACTCTACCTTCCCTTTCTTGACACGTGCTTTCCCTCCGCTGTATTCCAGCCCTGCCACCTCCAAGGCCGCTGGTCAAACTCCTACCCATTCTTTCAGGCTCCTGTCAAACACTCCGCTTCTGTAGGAATTCGTCCTTGATCACCTTAGGTAGAATTTAATTTGGGGCTCTTGTAAATACTTATAGAACTTATCCGTACCACTTCCAAGGCACTGTGTTATAGTGTCGTGTGTTTTTCCCCTTTCTTATATACTTGTCTCATATCCATACTGTCTGTTGAGGCCATGGACTATCTCCTTTATCTTTGTCTCTCCCAGATTCCTGTGGACATAGTAGGCCCTCAATAATCATTTGTTGGGTGAATGAATAAATAAAAGCAATCCAACTCACATCCTCAGAACTCATGCAGAGAGAATATTTATCCAATTGACCAAACTTCCTTGCTTAAAGTAACTTTATGTTTTTTGGCTAAATTAAGCCCTACTTGGGTCTCTTTGAAGTATAACCTTGAAGGTAACCTTGAAATGAATGCTTCGCTTCATGCATATGTGTCTGTGTGTGAGAGAGAAAGAGAGAGAGAGTTATTAGAATAATCTACTTAGTAGATAAACAAATGTTTGGAATTATATAGTCGTTTAAACCTCAAAGTAAAATCATCCCAGTGCTTTTGCAGGATTAGTTGAGAGGAAGGTGGGAAACCACACCCCAAATTTCAGCAGAATCAGGCCTGTAATACAACTGCAGACCCTGGCTGCAGCAGATGACCAGCTCGGTTTTGCTCTCCCGGTTGCTATGAAAGAGCAGACAGCCCCTGCATTGTTTTGAAGACACCAGCCAACTCCGCCAGAGACCCAAGTGTCCTGTCTGAGGAGGCTTTGCCAAGTCTGCAGTCTCCGGATTAGAGTGTGCACTTTAACAGATCTTTCTTCTGGAGCAGAATGCAGTTGGCTTGCTTCACCACCAGGCCTTCCTATCTCCAAAGGGTGCCAGGCACGCCTAAATAGTGATTAAAAAAAGATTAAAATTCCATTTGTGTGTGTGAGTGTGTGGCTGTTTGAACACTAATCGATTCTTTTAGTGGAATGTTAAGTAAAAGCATGCAGATACCAGAAGCCGTTATTTAGAGCAGCCAGTCGAAATCCATTTCCAATTTATTGTTTAATGTAATTTCCCCATTAATTCTGCCAGTCTCCTCCCCAAACTCTCCCTCACTTCTCTCGCCACGCTCCTTCCCAAGCCCTTTGCTTCCTGTAGCAAAAGGCTGAGGACATCTGGAAACGGAGAGGGAAGAAAAGCAGCAAAAGAGGGGTGCTGAAGGAAAACAATCACAGCTTTTATAGACGACTCTTTGAGGCTACAGAATTAAAGAAACTTAAAATTACTTCTGGACTGAAAAGTGCAGACGTGCTCTTTTACATAACATTAAGTGATTGCTGTTGCATAAGAATTGCTGTCTTTTGAAAAGCATTGTTCGTGCCTTTCCTGTTGTTAAAGGTCTTGTGGCATTTGTTTCAGTTGTACAATGCCACTATTAACTAAGAACCTTTTTCTTTCCTTGAAGAACACCGAGTTTCCACATGGGCATATGACATCCTGTTAATGAGGAAACTCACTAAATCCTGTTATCAGCCAGAGCCAGTTGAATTGGATCAGCTGTTTAATAGGTAGCTTCTGCAGGATCCGCAGTTGTATTATGAGAAGGTCCCATTTCCTCTCCTGTTCCCCCAAACATGGCCATCGCAAACATTGGAACACACCTTGTCTTCATAAACTTTCTCTGAAAATAATGGCTTGGTAGTAGCTCTCCTTTACTGAGAAGACCTAACGTTTTCCCTGACACTGAGCTAAATGCTTTGTGCAGATGAGCTCAGTTCATCCTCCCAACAACCCAGGAGCACATGCCTTTATTCTGTTAGTTGTCCCGCAGTCAGGGAAACTGGGGTCCGCCTACGCAGGAAGTGAAACGGAGGTTTTTCTAACTCTAGAACCAGAATGCTCTGAGTTATTAAACTGCCTGCCCCATTGATGAGCATTCATGCATCCGGCTAGTTATCAAGGGCCTAAGATGAGCCAGACACAGTGGCGAAATGCCCTTGCCTTCAGGAAGCTCAGAGTCTACACCCGGGCGAGAACAGCCAGATCTGGTTTGGTCCTGGAGGCTGAAAAGCTGTAGGATTTGGGGCAAATCCATTCTACTCTGTTAGCCTCAGACTTCATATCTGTAAAATGAGGCTGCTGGATTTAGACACATAGTTTTCCAACTTTATTGTGAATCAGAAGCACTTGGAAAATGGTGTTTTACAAAACACATCTTCCTGGATTCCTGTCTTAGTAGGTTCAGCTTGGGCCCAGGAATCTGCACCTATAGTCAGAGCCCAGGGACCCCCAAGTACTACCTCTGAGGGGGGCTGACCTGGCTGTAAACCCACTGGTGCCTACACAGGATCTGCTGTCGTCACACCGGTGTCTCCGGTGCCCAGCACACTGCCTTGCACAGAGCAGGTGTCAACAAACACTTGGTGTAGTTGGAATGAGCTCGGGTTTCTTAATCTGCACTGACTCCAGAAATTCCATGCATGGACATCAGAGACTCCTAGAGCCCCTGCGATTGACCACAGTTTTTGTTAAGCTTTGTGGGGGGTGTGATTCTTAGGGCCCTTTGGGCTCTGTATACTCTGTGCTTTTAAGACTACAACTAGTTTTCCATCCCACCAAAGGCCCACCTATTGTGGGAAACTTTTTTTAACCTATATAGTAAAATTTGAGTCCTGTATCTACATGACACAGGACTCATTTGGTGAGATGTCAATTTACAGTAGATTCTTAAAATCCTAAAGGAGTCAATATCCACAATCCGTGTAAATTATGACAGCGTTCAGGATATACTGTTCGTGATTTTCTTGGGTCATCTGAAAGTACCTTCTGGGCAGGTAGACCATCTCTATTCTCCAGTTTGGAAAATTGAGGTGCCTGTGATGCCTATATTTTGTGCAGGGTCAAAAAAACGTCCCGAGAGGCAAAGGGCATGGCTCTCATCCTCAGGCCTCTGCTGTGAGGCCTTGGTTGGGTAGCTCGGCCGGTTTGGACTTCAGTTTCCCTGTCTGTGAGATGAGCGGAGGTGGACTAATTGTCTCTGAGCAGCTGCTTAGCTCAGATGTTTGAGGGCTCGAGCAGCTGTGTGCTTAGACATGTAGAACTCCCTGTGTCAGCAAGCTCTGAAGTCCTCTTGGTTTAAGGAAGAAGTAAGGACTAATGAGACCACCTAAAACAGCACAGATCATCTCTGCAGATCCTAGGAGGGAGGGAAGGAAGGACAGATGCACATCATTAAGGCAAAGGCAGTGGAGGTAGGTATGAAACGCCCAGGATTTTGGAATCTGAATCCTCAGTGCTGTCAGTTCAGCAATCCAGTGTCTCATTTTAAGAACAAGATTCAAGGAGTTTACTTCTGTGAGGTCAAGACTGTGAGGTTCATCCCTGGACCCCCTTCCCAGTGGCAATGGAAAGCTTGCAAAAGCACACAGGGAAAACAATACCCTTCATGAACTCCTCGACTCTTGACATGTCCTTTAAAGGTTGCTTAACCCTTGCTACTCAAAGTGTCTTTTGTGGACATCAGCGTCCCCTGAGCCCTTGTTAGAAATGCAGGATCTCAGGCTCTATCCCAGACCTCATCCACCAGAATTCTCTACATTAGGCCCCTCAATTATTTGGTAACTTCTACCACTGGTACTTTCTCAGGGCCTCAAAGAACAAGATAACTCCTCCCATACCCCCCAGGGCTTCTTTCTCCTAGTCCTCATGCAACACGGTTTATAATCTTCTCCATCCAGGTGCATTCCTGTATCTCCCAGCGTGCTGCAAACTCACTGGGACCAGGCAAGTAACACAAATGAGAATGAGAGGCAGATGGAATGCAATAAGGAATGGCGGGGACTGCGGCAAACTGCAGAGACACGTCCCACCCAAACAGGGCAGCCTTTACCCAGCCCAGCTGAGGGGCCAATGGAAACTCAGCCCAAGTACTGACGTATCTTGTGGGTTTTTAAGAGAAGCCACCAGTCTTGATAAAACAATATGAAACTCCCTTGTTTTTAAGCTAGAATTAAGAAACCAAAACAAAACACACCTCGAAAGCTGCCAGACTGTGCTTGCCAGTGACCACATTCGGTCCACAGGCCTCAAAAAGCAGGCAGGATTATCATCTCCCTCATTGGAGACCAGCAGCTCTCAAACTTGAGCGTGGATCAGAATCGCTTGAGGGGCTTGCTAAAACATAGATTGCTGGGCACCACCCCCAAAGTTTCTGCTTCAGGAGGTCTAGGGTGGGCCCCAGGAATTTGCTTTTCTAACAAGTTCCAGGTGGTGCTGAGGCTGCTTGTTCAGAGACAGCACTTTGAAGACCAGGGCTTTAGTTCTGTGCCTTCCTTTAAGTAGCCTCAGCCTGCAGAGCCTCTTTCGTCCCATCAGTGACCTGATCACCTGAAGGTTCCAATCTGTGGGCAGTGGAAGAGGGAAAAGGGGTGGAGAGGGAGGGCTGGAGAAAGGAGAGCTAACCAGCCCCTGGCTACTCAACCCTGACATCGCAGAAGCAGAATATAACCTTGGGCAGGTCCCTGGCCCACCCTAAGGCTTGGTTTCTCTGTGCTATAGGGAAGTGGCCCGAGCTCAGCTTCCAAATATACTTGTTTGCTTGCTTGGGAGATTCGGTCGTCTTTTTTTTAGCAGAAGAACTTTTTTCCAAGTGAAATCCCACGTGGAACCCCAGTCGGTAAAACAGGCATTGCTGCTGGGCTGGAAAGAGGGGCACGAACCCCTGCTGGGAGCCTCCCTCTTCCCAAGGCAGGGCCTGAGGAAGCCACCCGCCCGCCCGTAGAACTGTAGCCTGAACTGAGGAGATGCATCCCTAAGCACCCCCCAGCTCAGCTGCTGTGATTTCCAAGAACCCCGAAAACTGTTGGCGGACCCTTGGCCTTAGTTTTTGTAGTTTTCTTTCCCTCTCTGACCAAGACATCTAGCATGCCAACTTTGCAAGAATTGTCTTTTCCCGATCCAGAGAGGTCTGTAGCGAGAGCGTGCAAAGGACTGCTAGCATCGCTAGAGCTGCTGTAAGGACGCAGGGCTGCTGTGGCAAATCTGCTCTCGTGAGGATCAGCCAGCGACTTCATCAACAGGTGCAGGGCCGATTTGACTCAGGTGGCTTCTTGTTAACACTGACGTCCAGCATGCCACACATGGGGTCCTTTGCAGTTAATCATATGGGAAACAGGACTATTGGATTCTGCCTGCCACAGTGGCAAGAACAAGTCTGCACGATTTTTAATGGGCAAGGTGAACCAGGAAGCATTTATGTGATGCCGTGCGATGCAGTGTTACCTTGGGGAGGCTCCAGCCTGGGGACCAGGGCTTTACACTTGTCCGCTAGCATGGGGAAGCATCAGGCTCCCCCTGATGTCACCAGACATGGGTAAGCAGCCTCCTTGAATCAGGGAATCCGCTTCCTAATGGGCCCACCGGGATGGGCTCCCCTTCCCAGACAGCTGTATGTTCCTTTGTTTCTCTCGGCCATTTAATTGCTTGTTCTTACAGTCCTCACCCATTTGCCAGATGCTCACCCTCTTTGGGACTGGTCCCTCAGAGCTGTAGAGGTGACCACGGCCTGCCTTTTACTCCCGCTGGTGGAGTCCTTCTTTTCAGGCCAAGCACAGATGGGCCGTTCTGCACCCACACCTCGCGGTCCGTGCCCGGGCCGTTTGTCCCGCCTGCGTCTCGGGTCCATGAAAGGTGTTCCACTCCTTCCTGGTGGAACTGAACTCCGGCAGTGCGTTCTCTGGGCCTCACCCTGCCCGGTATGTAGCCACAAGCCACGTGTGGCCATTGAGCGCTTGAAATGGCTCTGAGTGGGGGTGAGCACCACTGTGAAATATACACTGGATTTCGAAGACTTGGTACAAAAAAAAAAAAAGGAATGTAAAATACCTCAGTAATTTTTTACATTGATTGCATGTTGAAATGATAATATTTTAGAAAGAGTATATTGGGTTAAATAAAATATTTTATTAACACTTCCCCTATTTCTTTATTTTTAATGTGGATACTAGAAAATGTCAAGTTACACATGTGGCTCGCATTGCATTTCTGCCGGGCAGCGCCACTCCGAGCACAATCTTCTCCCCTGGGTGCAAAGAAAGTGTCCTTCTTTTCTCTCCCTGCTGGTTTGCGAGTCCCAAAGGATGGACGCTGTGGCCTGTCATCCCGCTGGCCGCGGCTCACCCAGCCGGCACACGGCAGGCACTGGCAGAGGTGTACTGAGGGAGTGAACAACTGAGCAAACGATGGCAGATCATCAATACCACATCAACCGATGCCAAAAGCTCCCGTAGGCAGTGTAACTTCTGGGTCTGTATAACTGAACTTATTTCTCCTTTTCTCCCTTTTCACAGTTTTTATCTTTTTTTTTTTTAAGGGCTCACACAGTCGGCAAAAGAAGACGTTTTTCTTAGGAGATGGGCAGAAGCTGAAGGACTGGCACGACAAGGAGGCCATCTGGAGGGACGCCCAGCGCGTAGGTACGGAGGGCAGGGTCCCCCGCGGCAGGCTGCGTGCACGCATGCACGCGTGAGCTTGTTCCAGGGCTGTCTGGACCTCTTGTTTCCTCCCTCCCCAGCTGCCACCAGCCCTTCCTGACCCTCAGGTCCCCCTCTTTGCCTGTTAGCTGACCCCTTTCTCCACTCACCTCGCCAGGTCTACTGCCTGCAAGAATTTGCCTGCCTCCTTTATTGAGTGATGGGAAATGTGTCCCCCATATAGGGTATTTTACCACTAACACGGGAGCAATGGTAACAAGAGCCAACGTTTCTTGGACACCTATGGAGAGGAAGGTGCACGCTCCGCACTTGCAGATTTTCTCTGTGAAACCCTGAATCAGCCTTTGTGGCCCGTGTCAGGAGAAGGGACCTGCAGCTCCAAGAGCTGTGGTGATCTGCACACAGTCCCACGGCGAGAGAGAGGCAGACGTGGGCGTCAGGCCCGGATCTGGAGGGCAGAGGTGATCCCCAGCCAGCACTGCAGCCACGGGAGTGGACAGCGGCCTTCGCTAACGTTTTCTCTGGCTGCTTGGCCTCCGCAACAGTCCCTGTCACACTGGGGCGTTGGGAAGGGCCTGGGAAAGGGGGTACACAAACTACATGGCGGGTCATCTGTGGCGAGCCCAGACTAAGGAGTAGTCAGGGGAGCAGCTCGGAC
Source organism: Microcebus murinus (assembly GCF_040939455.1). Classification (NCBI taxonomy): domain Eukaryota; kingdom Metazoa; phylum Chordata; class Mammalia; order Primates; family Cheirogaleidae; genus Microcebus; species Microcebus murinus. Next base: position 19,619,935 of record NC_134124.1, read on the forward strand.
TCCACTGACTCACGATCTGACCATCAGATGAAGTCCACACTCCCCGAGCCTCAGTTTCTCCATCTGTCGGTGGGGCTCGTGCTTCCTGCTTTGACGGGATATTGTTATGTGGGTGCCAAGTAAAGTGATAAGTATGCAGTAGCTTTGCAATGCTGGAAAGCAAGGTGCAAATATAAGGGATTGGTATTTTATTCATTTTTATCTCCATTAGTGACACCAACCACTATTGATTTTTTTTTTAATTACATTATGACAAACCAGCTTACCACAAGGCTCTGAAAAGAGTTGCTACCGTAACTTAACGGGTGGTCAGGGAACTCTAAAGACATGACATGTGTTTTTCTGTATGCCACCCAGTGATTTAAAATGGGGGACGGGGGTGGGGGTGCTGCTTAAATTAGGAAAGAAAACCATATAAAAAGAGCTGATTTGCTAGACAGTGAGGCCAGAATTGTTAGAGCCCTGGGCTAACCAGCAAGACAAGGGTAACCAGCATTGGGGACATTAAGAGTAACACTAACCAGCACGTGTCGAATGCTACCTGTGTGCCAGGCGGTTTTTCCTGCACGACTGCCTTCATTGTCCCACTGGCCCTTCTTGCTCCAGTTAATACAAAGGGCAAAGCCTGGGACTTAGAAAGGCTACAGGCACGCCCACGATGACAGAGCTGGCGACCGGCAGGGCTGGCCTCGGAAGGCCACTCTGCCCGGCTCCAGGGCCCGACCTCTGCGTGGCTCCCCTGAACTGCCCTCCGTGGGCACACTGCTTCTGGTCTTCTTTTGCCGCTTGCTGCATTTCTGTCCCTTGCAGACTCTGTCCTGGCTTCCAGTCAGCAGTGTCTTCTCGGGGAGCATTACAAGTTATAGAAGGTGGCGTCCGTCAGGGTCCCCAACCTCAAGTTCCTGCCGTTGCGGGTTTGGTGCTAGATGCTCACAGGCCTCCTCATTTCTGCGCGGCTCCTCTTTTCCTGTGGTTAGCACTGCCAGCCCACACCTGTCCCTGCCACAGTCCTGTCCCTCATCTGACTGAACTGGAGCAGCCACAGCCCTTGGGCTCCACCTCTCAGCTGGCACCTTCCTGGCAAGCTGATGATGTCAGCGTTTACTCTGCAAAGTAAATGGGTGTCGCTCAGGCCACAAGCTCCGGTCGTGAGGTGATATTTAATCAGCTGGTTTTATTGCCTTTTCTTCAAGATGTTTACCAACGGCAGATGCTTGAGCTAGCATCGCAAGGGTTGGTGTGGACCTTCCCACCTGCCACGCACACATGTTAGAAACCCACAGAATAATTTCCTGCAGCACCAGGAACTCTTCCCCCCAGATGGATTGTGCAGAGAGAGGAAAGCTGGCACTTTATCCGCCCAAATCTGTGACTCCACGCAACACTTTTCAGGCAATGCTGGCTTAGGGTAGGCAGATCTTAAAATGTATTTGCGGGCTTTAAAAAAAAAAAAAATCAAAGCTGAACTGTCATCCAGGCCATAAAAATAATCATAATAAAATTTAAAAACAAATTTTTTTAATTTAAAAATCAAAGCATCTTTTATCATTTATGGCAATTTTGATTTACATATAAAGTTTGCCTTACCTAGAGTGCAATCAACTTTTCTCACATTGATGTAGTGTTTTATAGTTTACAAAGAGCTTTCACGTAGGTACCTTCTCTTTTGACTCTCCCAGACGTGCTATGGGTATCAGAGGACGAAGGTGACTTGGCCAAGGTTGCTCAGCTCATAAACGGTGGCCCCGGCCTCCTGTCCAGGTGATTGGTCTCCAAGGGCAAGGATGTTTGGGGCTCCTGACCAAATGGAAGGAGGACAGACTTTGGAAGCCACACACCTGGTTTGATAACCTTTCTGAGTCTCAATTTGTCTTTCTAAGGAGTGAGATCTCTCATGTCCACCCTACAGGGCTGCTGTGATTGCATGAGCCCCAAATTTATAAAGTGGATGAATAAATGCGTGTCCCCCTCCCCTCTTGGCACTCCCCCCTGCAAAATCTGGAGCTATGTACGCTCTGCATCTTCGTGTCAGGTTTTATCTCTGTGGTTTAAGCATATTTTTCATCCTTCTTCCCCCACGCCATACACAGGGCCCCCACAGATGTTATTAGCAACATTGAATTTGCTCTTTGCCTCTAGGAAATGGAGAACAAGGGAGACCTTACCCCATGACTGATGCCGACAGAGTGGATCAGGCCTACCGAGAAAATGGATTTAACATCTACGTCAGTGATAAAATCTCCCTGAACCGTTCTCTCCCTGACATCCGGCACCCAAAGTGAGTGTAAAATCTCTCAGATTCTGGGATCTAAGGATGTTGCCCCTGGCTCTTGTTGAGAATTAGTTAAAGTCACAGGCACAGAGAGCATTGCTGGACTCCCTCCTGTTCCAAGCCCTTTGTGCAAAGAGTCGCAGTGTGGCATCGCCCGGAATGACAGTGTCTCCCGGAGAGCCAGCCTCCTTCTTCTTTTCAGGGAGTTGGAACGTGGCTCTCAGGGAAGTTCAGACTCCAATTTAGAGGACAATTATAGTAAATTTTTTTATGTTACCAAGACTATTGTCTCGCGAACTCCCGTCCTCAATTGATTCCCCCAGCCTCAGCCTCCCAAGTAGCTGGTGCTATGGGTGTGCTCCATTGCGCCCGGCTGCAGTGACTTTTTCAGCCTTCACTCTCTTCGTTTTCTGTGTGTGATGTTTTTCTGTTTTTAAAAAAATCTGTCTGGGCACAGTGGCTCACGCCTATAATCCTAGCATTCTGGGAGACCGAGCCAGGAGGCTCGCTTAAGGCTCAGGAGTTGGAAACCAGCCTGAGCAAGAGTGAGACCCTGTCTCTACCAAAAATAGAAAGAAATTAATTGGACAACTAAAAATATATAGGAAAAATTAGCCAGGCATGGTGGCACGAGCCTGTAATCCCAGCTACTCGGGAGGCTGAGGCAGAAGGATTGCTTGAGCCCAGGACTTTGAGGTTGCTGTGAGCTAACCTGATGCCACGGCACTCTGGCCAGGGCAACACAGTGAGACTCTGTCTCAAAAAAAAAAAAAAAAAAAAATCTTTATTTTAGCTATCCTGTGTACTTATAAATTTGTCTTTGTTATAAACTGTCTCAAATCATGGTGAAAGGAGACATATCATCAACAGTTGCAAAGATGGTAACAATGGCAGCTAACGTTCTTTGAAGTTCTTTGAACGGGTGGGCAGTATGTGGCAAGCACTTTATTTGTATCATCTCAGGTTGCTGTGAGGTAGGTCCTGGAACGATGCCCATTTTACAGATGAGAAAACTGGGGCTTACATGAGGATCATAACTCACTTAAGGCCATAAGGTGAAGAAGAAGCTAAGCTGGATCTTAGACTCCAATCAGACTAAAAACTGTGCTCCGGACCTTAAGCTGTCTTGCCTCCCTGGACATTTTCAGTAAGGGTCATTGTGCTGGTGATGACGATGTTCCAGTAGAGCTGTTCTTAAACTTCGTGTGCATCAGAATCACCTGCAAGGCTGTTAGAATACAGGATATTGAGTCCCCAGAGTTCCTGATTCAGTAGGTCTGGGTGGGGGCCCACGAACTCGCATTTCAAACAGGCTCCCAGGTGATGTTGGCACTGCTTGTTGTGGGGCCACACTTTGAGAACCACTGCAAGTAGAAGATTTCAACATTGCTTCCACACAAAGGCAGGACTGAGTAGCACTGGAGCATACAATGTTTTGCTCTGGGACTAAGAAAATGGATCCCAGGAAAAGAAAACAAAAGCCAACACTTTTTAGGCACTTACTGTATGCCAGGCACTGTTTCAAAGCAGTGGTTCTCAGAGTGTGGTTCTCAGACCGGCAAGATCAGCATTGCCTAGGAATTTGCAAATTCTTGGACCCCAGCAATCAGGGTTTTAACAAGCCCTCCAGTCAATTCTGTTGCGTGCTTGAGTTTGAGAACCACTGTTCCAGACACATTAGGTGTATTAACTCAGCCAAACCTTCCAAAACCCCTATGAGGTAGGTACCATTATTATCATCATTTTACAGATGAGGAACTGAGGCACAAAAACTTTACTTTCACATCACATTAAAGACCTTTTGAAATGGCATGGACAATCATCACTACTTTGAAATGAAGGTGGTTTTTAGAACTACTACTTGGTCTTGTTGCTTCATTTTTTGTTGTTGTTGTTTTTGAGATAGAGCCTCATTATGTTGCCCAGGTTAGTCTCGAACTCCTAGGCTCAAGTGATCTCATCTCAGTTTCCTAAGTAGCTGGGCCTATAGGCACGTACCACCATGCCCAGCTTTGAATAAATTTTGATAACTGTATTACAGTCTAGTTGGTTTTCTTTACAATATGGTATTTTTTATTTTATGCATTATGAGCATTACTCCATAGTTTTCCCCAGCCTGCACAGAGGCCCTTAGCATCAAGGTGAAGAACACCTGTCACAGGTGGATAGGACTCAAGCTAAGGCAGCCCCAGGCACCTCTGCTAGCAGCCCACCGAGCCAGCCAGCCGGCACCCAACTTACTAACTGCAAAGCATATCACGACAGCCAGGGCTCCCGACGCCCACCTTTCCTAGAATCGCCAATTGTGGAAGCTGACTTTTCAGAAATAAGTTGACAGATGTCTTGAAGAGCTTTTCTTTTATTCCAGAGGGGAATCTTTCCCGCAGTTTGACAGCAGAAATGTGTGAGTAAATTAGAGCCGTTGAGCCGCTCACTCCCTTCGGTTTCTTTTAGCTTAAACAACTTCTCCAGCAGGAGCTGAGGTTTATGTTTGCCTTTTATTCCTTCAAACTGAATTTTGGCAACAGTATGTCAAGAACAGGATTGAGGGGCTGTTTGTTTGTGCCAGCTGCCTTCGCTTCCACCAGAAGCTGTGCTGGGGAAACTCGCGGCCACGGAGAACGGAAGCGAGGCAGTTTGGCCCAGACTTGCTGCGCTTGCAAGTGGGAGGCGGCCAGCTGGCTCGGTGTGGACCTGCCCTCTGCACCACCTGCCAAGTGAGCCCGAGCAGAGGCTGGCTGGTGGGCTGGCCCACTTTCCCTACTCCCTGGGGAGCCCTGCTGGGCTGCCTGGCAACTAAACATGGAAGCCCCTCCAGAGCGCAGGGCTGCTGCTGGACGGAGACTCAGCTGCTGAAGTGCCTGGGGTCTGTGGATTCTTGTGCAAACCCTGCTGCTTGGGTGGTCAGTTTCTCCCATGCAAAGATTATCCACAATGGGAATGAAAGCAGTCTACAATTCTGACCTGCTTTTCTCCATTCCATGGGTTTAGCTTTAGCAATGAGTGAACCTGAATGGAATCTTTGTTGCAATAAAAGGCCCAAGTCTACCAGATTCCTGCTTCCATGCTCATTCTTGCCTTTTCCTTTTTGCTAAATTAACATGGTTAATTTATGATATGTGCTGGATTTCATCAAAAGAATTTATAAGCTCATGTGACTGTAATAGGCTGGTATTCTACTGAGTACCTTTACATCCTCAACAGAGTACAAAGTAGAAGCAACAAGAAAGGGAGTTATAGACTATTGCCTTTGACAAACACATATTAAATGCATAATTTAGTCTGGGCATGGTGGCTGATGCCTGTAATCCCAGCACTTTGGGAGGCCAAGGTGTGAGGACAGCTTGACCCCAGGAGTTCAAGACCAGCCTGGACAACATAGTGAGACACCATCTTAAAAAAATAATAATAATAAATTTAGCTAGGCATGGTGGCATGCAGCTATAGTCCTAACTACTCAAGAGGCTGAGGCAGGAGGATTGCTTAAGCCCAGGAGTTCAACATTATAGTGAGCTATCATCATGCCACTGCACTTCAGGCTGGGCAACAGAGCAAGACCCCATCTCTTAAAAAATAAATAAATAAATACATAATTAAGTGAATTAATACATAAAAAATGACAACTTACCACTGTGGAAAGTTTAAGCCAACTAACCACATTTTTTGTAGTAATAATAATAATAGTGCCCCAATGTGAATGTACACATAGACATTAAAAATGCTATTTGGGGCTGGGCGCGGTGGTTCACGCCTGTAATCCTAGCACTCTGGGAGGCCGAAGCGGGCAGATTGATCGAGGTCAGGAGTTCGAAACCAGCCTGAGCAAGAGTGACACCCCGTCTCTACTATAAATAGAAAGAAATTAATTGGCCAACTAATATAAATAGAAAAATTAGCCAGGCATGGTGGTGCATGCCTGTAGTCCCAGCTACCCGGGAGGCTGAGGCAGTAGGATCGCTTGAGCCCAGGAGTTTGAGGTTGCTGTGAGCTAGGCTGATGCCACGGCACTCACTCTAGCTTGGGCAACAAAGCGAGACTCTGTCTCAAAAAAAAAAAAAAAAAATGCTATTTGGGCCAAGATGGAGTAAGAGGAACCCAATTTACCCCTGCCTAAAACAACCAAATAGATAAATAGATAAATAAATGGACAACATATATGAAGCAGTGGTTTTTAGGAGACTGGACATCAGGCAATGAAGGACAATAATCCCTAAGAGATGGGAAACAAATGAGGTGAGCCCTATAGTTGCCCCAGCTTGTTGCCTTGAGAGTTTCCAGGCCATAGTATAGAGACAAGGGACCCAGACAAAGCCCAGAGGACTTCCTGAGTTGAGGGCTGAAAGCCCAGGGAGACTAAGGGAGCCATAGTCTACAAGATACAGTACTGGAAGGGGGAGAGTTGTACACAGAGAGAACTACAGAGATCTACATAGAGTCCCCTCAACTATTCGGTGGATTACTGATCAGCATATGTCTGTAAGGAAGTGACCTGAGGCTGGGAAAATAATTACCTACAAAGGCTAGAGGGAACAGTGCCTAGTGCTCACTCGGGGCCAAAAATAGTGCCTCTTCCCACCATCCAGACTGGAAAACCTCATAATTCATAACTCACAGGGAACCTGGTAGAGAACTTAGAGGAGTTTTGCCTTAGCAGGGACTAATTAGCCCTAGACTGAACAGTGCTCTGGACCAGCCTAAAATAACCATAAATTATTACCCAAAAGGATTAAACTGTTTCCAATTAACATAATGCATCCCAGAACAAAGCTTGAGAATACTCATAGAAATACAAAAATATTTAGCACTAAGCAATGTGAAATCCAAAGATTACCAGGCATGCAGAGAAGCAGGGAAACATGACCCATAATGATGAGAATAATCACTCAATCAAAACCAACCCAGAGTTGACACAGATGTTAGAATTATCAGAGAACACTAAAAAAGTTATTATAACTGTATTCCATATGTTTAAAAAGTTGAATAGAGACATGAAAGATATGAACGGACCAAAATCAAACTTCTGGAAATGAAACCAACAATGTCTAAGATGAAAAATGCACTGGATGACATTAATGGCAGGTTAGATATTGCAGAGAAAAAAAAGAAAGAACTTAGTGAACTTGTGAACTTGAAGACTTAGTGAACTTGAAGACATAACAAAAGAAATTACCCAAAATAAAACACAGAGAAAAAGAATTTTAAAAAATAAAAAGAGCATCAATGAGCAGTGGGACAACTTTAAGCAGTCTAATATTCATGTAATTAGAGCCTGAGATGGGAAGTAATATCTGAAAGTTTGCTAAATTGGGTGACAACTATAAAACCACATCTAAGATGCTCAAAGAAACCCAAGCTCAAGAAACATGAAGAAAATGTCATCAAGGCATTGCATAATCAAATGATTGAAAACCAATGATGAAGGGAAAAAAAAGCTAAATAAGTCAGAGAAATAAAACATGTTATATACAGAGGAACAATAATAGATGACAAGAGAATGCTCATTGGAAACAATGCAAGCAAGAACATGGCATAGCAGCATCTTTAAAGTATTGAAAGAAAAATCTCTGCCAACCAAAATTTTATACCCAGTGAAAATATCTTTCAAATAAATAAATAAATAAAGGATACTGGGTGGAAGTAGAAATTTTATTCACAAAAAATGAAGATCACTGGAAATAGTAGCTATGTGGGTAAATATTAATATATGCTATTTTTCTTATTGTTTAAATCTTTTAAAAGATAATTGACTGTATAACCAAAAGTTATAATAATATGTTGTTGTATTTAAAGAATATGTAAAAGTAAAATGTATGCCAACATAAAGGTTGGAGGGGAGAAATGGTAATATGCTATTGTAAGGTTCTCATATTAGATGTGAAGTGGTGTAATATCATTTGAAGGTAGACTGTGATGAATTAAAAATATATGCTATAAACCCTAAAGCAAGCACTAAAATAGCAAAACAGTTATGGCTAATAAACCAACAAAAGAGATAAAATGAAATCATAAAAAATACTCAGTTAATCCAAAAGAAGGCAGAAAAGGAGGGACAGGAAACTAGATCAGAAAGAAGAAATAGAAAGCAAATATTAAGGTGATGGACTTTAACCTAACCATATCAATAATCACATTAAATGTAAATGCTCTAATCATTCTAGTTAAAAAGTGGAGATTGTCAGATTGGGTAAGAAATCCAACTCCATGCTCTGTGCAAGAAACACACTCTAAATATATTAAAGATACAAATAAGCTAAATGTAAAAGATAGAAAATATAAACCATGCTAACACCAGTCAAAAGAAAGCTGCAGTGGCTGTATTAATATCAGTTAAACTGGATTTCACAGCAAAAAATATTACCAGGAATAAAGAAAGTTATTTCATAATAAAAAGGTCATTCATCAGGGGGACATAGCAATTCAAAATGTTTATGTATCTAATAAGAGACCTTCAAAATACATGAAACAAAACCTGTTAGAACCATAAGGAGAAATAGACAAAGCCACAATTATAATATGAGATTTCAACACCTCCCTCTTAATAATTGATAGAATAAGTAGACAGAAAATTAGCAAAGATATAGTAGACTTGAATAGTAGTATCAACCAACATGACCTAATTGATATTTATAGAACACTCCAACCAATAACAGCAGAATATTCACTCTTTTCAAGTGCATATGAAACATTTACCAATAAAAGCAGAATATTCATTCTTTTTAAGTGCATATGAAACATTTACAAAGCTAGATCACATTCTGGGCCAGAAAACAAGTTTCCATAAATTGAAAAGGATTCAAGTGATATAAAATATCACTCTGCCACAAGGGAATTAAATTCATAAATCAATAACAGAACAATCTCTTAAAATTTTCCAAAAGATTAGAAACTATATAACTCACATATGAATAAACCCAAGTCAAAGAAGAAGTCAAAAGGAAACTTAAAGTATTTTGACAGAATGATAATGAAAACATAGTATATCAGAATTTGTACAATGTCACTAAAGCAGTAATTAAGGGAAAATTTGTAGCATTCACTGCCTATGTTAGAAAAAAAGAATGGTCTCAAATTGATGACATCAGCTTCTACTTTCAGAAACTAGAAAAAGAAGAACAAATTAATCCACAGTAAACAGAAGAAAGGAAATAAAAAAGATCAAAGCAGAGATCAATGAAATATAAAATAGAAAAACAGTAGAGAAAATCAATGAAACCAAAAGCTGGTTCTTTGACATGGTCGATTAAATTGGTTAACTTCTAACCATACTGATAAGGAGAAAAAGAGAGAAGACACAAATGACCAATATCATAAATGAGAGAGTAACATAAACCATAGTTTCTATAACTATTAAGAGAATAATAGGGGAAGATTCTAAACAACTTGTGCCTATAAATTTAACCTTAGCTAAAATGAATTCATTGAAAGACACAAAGACACAAACAACCAAAGCTCACTCAAGGAGAAATGATTAACCTGGATAGCTCTATGTCTATAAAAGAAATTGACAGTGTAGTTAAGAACCTTCCCCTAAAGAAACTTCTAGGGCCAGATGAGTTCACTGACCAACAGTTTAAGAAATCATGCCAATTCTACACAAACTCTTCCAAAAAATGAAAGAGGATGCAGTACTTACCAACTCACTGAAGCCAGCATTACCCTGATATCAAAACCAGACAGAGATATTAAAAGAAGAGAATATTATAGACCATTAATCCTCAGGAATGTGTTGAGCAGGTGGTATCATCATCATCATCATCATCATTCACTTTTTTTCCAATCAGCAGATAGAAGAATCAAGGGGTGATGCAGTGTGCCAAAGTTGCACAGGTATGGCCTGGGCAGTTGCATCTAGAGTCCAGTTGGAAATGGATTTATTATCATGGTTTGCCAATCATTGCAGCGTCCAAAACACCCTGATAAAAGGGTGGGGAACCACGAGAGGGAGTGACTGTGAGGAAATAGCTTTCTGGGCCCAGGAGAGATGGCAGCTGAGGTCCTATCCAGGTACCGCCACCTTCCGCTCATGACACTGCGGCCTTGGCAGTGCTGAGTCTGGCTTGAGAACCAGGAAAACCTGGTGTTTATAAATGTCCCAATAAGCAGAAGGGGAGTCTTCTTAATTGGTGATGTAAGCCTGAGCAAAAAAGGGCAGGGGTCTAACGAGGATTGAGCGTTCCTGACCCAGAAGGCATCGCCAGTTGTGCATCCTTGTTGGGGGACCCGGGAGGACCAGAGGAGCTGGTGGCAGAACTGCTGCCTGGGCTTTTGGGCTCCCACCCTGCATGGCCACCTCTCTGATGTGTCCAGAGATGATTAAATCAGGAACTTAATCTAAGGTAGCTGTGTGTTTGTTATGGGCTCATCTTCTACCCTTCCACCCCCAGTCTGCAGCCCATCTGAATGGCAGCCACCCCCCGCCACTCAGGCTTATACTGAAATGATCAAAGAGACAGACCCTGCCTCGAAGAGATTGCAAGCCCATTAGTCATTTGAAATGGTCTCTGCAAATCATTCAGTCGTTCAGCAAATATTTATCGAGTGTCTATTGTGTGTGCTGACTGTGTGGTCCAGGCCCCGGGGAAACAGCAGTGAACAAAAAGGCAAAATTTCCTTCCCTCCTAGAGCTTACATTCCACTGGGCATGGGGGTGAGGGAGTTATACTATAAATAAATATATTCATTTTTCAGATGGTGATAAGTGATATAGGAGAGAAAATGAAACAGGGTAAGGGGTCGAGAAAATAAAAGAAGTGGGGTATGTTTTATTTCAGTGGTCAGGGAAGCCCTCTCTGATAAGAGCATGACACGAACAGAGATATGAAGCATTGAGGGCTAACAGGGAAGTTAGGGGGGGAGCGGGGGGGGGGGGAGACCCCAGCAGGGAGAGGAAACACAAATGCAAAGGCCCTGAGGCCACCGTGCTTGGCCAGGGTGATCAGAGCCCAGTGGTGAAAGAGGGGTGAGAAGTTAGGCTGCAGCCATGTCTGGTGGTGGCCATGGCTCAGGCTGGGACTGGGGCTTTTACCAAAGTGAGTAAAATGGGATGACAGTGGCGGCGGGTTTGGAGCAGAGAGCAACATGATCTGATTTTTATTTTAAAAGGATCACTTTGGTTGCTATTTTAAGAACAGATGTAGGCAGCCAAGAGTGGAGGCAGGGAGACTAGTTAGGAGCAGGTTCCAGCAGGCAGAGGAGAATGACTCAGACCATGGTGGGAGTCGCAGAGTAGCCGCAGCCGATTTCTAGATATACTTGGAAGGTGGAGACGACAGGATTTTCCTATAAGAGTGTGGCTATGAGGATAAGAGAGGAGCCAAGGATAACACCAAGGTTTTTGGCCAGAGCAACTGGGGAGACGGAGTTGCCATTTACAGAAATGGAGACGACTTTGGGAAGAGCAGGTTTGGGGGAAGAGAAAAATCACGATTCTGATTTCAGACAAGTCTGAGACACCATTTAACATCCGAATGTCAATGGCAAGTGGGCAGTTGGATAAACGATGCCATTCGTGTTGTGAAAAATGCAAATGGTGACCGGACTCTTTTCTGAGTTGCCGTGTTTCTATTGTGGTTTGAATTAACTCACCTTCCTTAAATAGCAAGAAATGCCCGAGACGTTAACAGATAGTAAAGTCTAAAAAAGACCCAAGACCGGCGGGGGTCTGCGTGCGCAGTGGGGTGGAGTTTAGGTGCAGAGTCCGGGTCACGGCAGGAGCGGCGCCCACAACCCTGTGCCCTTCTTGGTGGGAACGAATGACTGCAGTCTGCACCCGCCCCTCCCCCATGGTGCAGAGCAGTTTGTCACACCTTCCGTGGAACAGTGACAGGCTTGGAAGACATATTTAGTACTTATTAGCAGTTTTTACCCTTTTTTTTATCATGATTCTTGTGGTAGAGTAAGCTCGCCTGGCACTTTCATAATGGAGTGCTTCATGTAAGATTAGCGCCCAGAGCTACTCAGGACTCCAGGGTTATTGAGGCCCCGTTTTGGCAGGTCATTAGCAAGGCAGTTGTGGGAGGGCAGGGCTGGAAGACTGAATGATTTGTAAGCTGGGAAAGGAAAACGGCTTTTTTTTTTTGAGCATCATTTATTTTTTAGGAGACTGAAATCAGCTCTCTTCCGCTGAAATGAAATGACTCCCTTCTGAACAATGGTGTTTCTTTCAACAGTTATTGATCCATTGGACCCAATATTGGGACTTAAAGGTGCCCATAAGCCTTCAAATAAAAGGGCAGCCAATAACATTTCTCAAATTGACTTCTTTTCTGTAATTTTTAAAACAAATTGTCAGTGAATTTAGCCCTTGGATCGGAATTGTGGAGATAAACGGCTTACAAGCAAAAATGGCAAGCTGTTGACTAAAAATCATTTGGGCATCTAGCTCCTACGATTCATGCTAGGTAAAAACCACGCACATCCACGTGACTTGATATGTGGTTTGTGTTCTTGTCTTGTTTCTGCAAACAGATGCAATTTCTCAGTCTCTTAGAAATGGATGCTGTGTTCTCTATGAATAATAACAACATCTCCCATTTATCAGGTGCTTTTATTTATTTATCTATCAGCGTGCCAGGCATTGTGCTGAGCTCTTTGGCAGCCTCATCTCACTTGTTTCTACTCTGAATTTTTGTATGATGATGATGATTTATTTCTTTCATGCTCAGCATCGTCTTCTGGTTTGCAAAACCACGATTGCAGCCACTTTTGGCTCCAGCTTCTCTGAAACCGTCTGTATCGAATGGGTATTCCCAGCTCCACTTTATAGATGAGCAAACTGAACCTCAGGGGAGTTCAGCTGCTTGCCGCGGTTCACATGGCTGGTGGGAGGCAAGGAAGACTCAACCTGGATCCTAGAGTATGTTCTCTCTGTTGCCTCGTGCACGCACTGAGACCCCTGTCTCACAAAGGAGAGAGAGACATTTTAAAATTCTAAAACTCTGTGCATGAAGGTTCTTGCGCCAGGCGTAGCGAGCAGGGTTTGCTAGAGAAATCCCTGCAGGCACAAGCAGCAGACTCCTCCAGTTGAATTTCACTCACCAGCTGAAGGTAACATGTGCTTGCCCGAGAGCAGACAGATAGCGTTCAGTTAAGCTGGGTACAGAGAGGAGCTTGATTTCTAAGTGGTGTTGGCCTTGAAAGGGTTTTAAGGAAAAAGACAGTAATGACTGGAAGATAAAGGTGGATTATCAGTTTCCTCCCTTCATTAAGATGGTATCAAGGGCAGCTTGATGATAAGACAACTGAACAGCCCAGTTTGAGAGCACTCTTACTTAGAGTAGAGCATAATTGCTTTCTGATTGTAAGCCTCCTTCTCCACATCCTTTTTGGAGGGAAGAAATCAATAGTCCCTTTCCCTTCTCCGCCCCCAACACACACACCCCAGTCCTGAATCTGCCCAAGCAATGAATGGTAACAGTTTGGCATGTAGCTTTCCTTAGTTTTTGTCTTTGCTTATACAGCATACCCAGACATATAAATAAGGTTTGGGGTTTTGTTTTTGTTTTACAAACATGTAGTTGTACTATATGTATTTTAGCTTTGCTTAATATATTATGGTCATGTTTTTAAGACATTTCTAATAGCCGTGTAATATTCGACTGCAGTATAATCTATGCCACCATTCATTTGTAGACAGACATACATGTTGTTTCCAGTTCTTTGCTTCTGGAAACATTGTGGCAAAGACATCCTGGAACACATATCTTTACATTTTTATTTCTTCTTTTCTCCTCTTTCATGAGTCATCAAGAATCTTGCCCTCAGATTCCATTTCCTTCTAATGACTGCCTGCCTGGCAGCCTGCGCCTCCCTAGGATCTGAGGGGTGCTCCTTGTGGTTGCTGTTTTACACCTTATGTACCATATTCATTAACCGGTGCTCCTCCTTCCTGCTGTCAGCCTCGGTTTAAAGTTTGAGCACATGGCATCCATTGCACGTTGTATCTGTAGGAGGACCAGGCGTTTTGTCATGTGGGCCAGCAGTGGGAAGAAACTGTTCTTAGATTTATTTTTAAAAAATGGTTGTTTGTATAAACTTCTTAAAACTGGACGCAATCTGAACAATGAGGTTTCCAGATCGTAAGTTCAAAAGGTGAGGAAAAGACAGCGCAAGCCAAGATCCTTTAAATGCTACCCGTATCTGACATGGCTGGTGCAAGTCGCGGGGTACAGAACTAATCCACTGATGACGCTGAGGTTCGTAATTAATAAGAAGAAAGCTCTGTGTTTCTCCCAGCTGTCTACTAGGGAGAGGGAATAGCAGAGGTGTTGGCCGGCTCTCAGCGAAGCTTCCCCTGCAGGGAAGAGGCCCTTCATAAAGATGTCAGCCTTGGCCATGCTGTCACGCTCATCTTTCCGCTCCTCTGCTTCCAGCCAAACCACGTTAAAGAGAAAAGTCAGGGCCTGTCTCACCCCCCAGAGGAAGGTAGAGAGGAGGAGGGAAGCTTACTATTGATCGGTGTCAGGGACGTCTGGAGGGAGGATGGGGGCACAAGGACTTTTCCCACCCTCCCCACTAAGACTCAGCTTCTTCCTTTTGTTCCAGAGCCCGGAGCTGTTTATAACATCCACTTAGCCCAGGCCACTGGACATAGTCTTTCTGAGAATATTGTATTAAAAGGGACTGTCCCTTGTACAAGATAGAGAGGAGAGAATCCTAGAATCCTCTCTCTCTCTGTGTGTCTCTGTCTCTCTCTTTGCAAGAGATCTCTGCTCATTCACAGAGCAGGAGAAAGAGAACGAGTGGAGGGCTGTGGTGGGGTGGGAGGCAGTGGGAGGAATGGGAGATAACTCATTTGTGGCCGAGCAGCCTTCGATTTAATGTTCCCTAAAGGATCCTGAGCCCTTGGGACACAAAGATGAATCTAATATACTAGCCCTTAAGATGCGCCTTCAGGCCTTAATGCTGGAGCACTGGAATATAAAAGAAAAGAAGTCAAAATACAAGGGAAGCACTCCAAAAATCCTCTCTCCGAGTCAACTCTGAAAGAGAACAATCTAATCACTTTAAAGAGAACTGCAACAAACATTCGGTTGCCTGGCATGTGATAGCTCCGCAGACCAAGCTGAACTGCAAGTCAACTGAGCGAATACTCGATATTGTCCGTGCTGAGGAAGCAGGAACGCTCTGGACCTGGGCTCACATCCTGACCCCGTTCCTTTGCAGCTCCGAGACCCAGGCAAGTTCCTATCCCATGCTGAGCCTCGGTTTCCTTATCTATGAAATGGGGACATTAATGCCCTAGGACTGTCATGAGAGCCAGGGGAGACAGTACATTTAAAACAGCCACGTGGAGGCAGCTGTTCTCAGAGGGTGAACGTGGAGAACGCACAGCAAAGAGAATGCTCTAGATCTCAGTTCTCTCCGATCACTGCAGATCAGAGGGAATGCCTGGGCAGCGGTTCTGCCTCTTTGTCCTTCGGAAGCCATCATTAGGTCTAAAATAGATTCATGTGGCTGAACAGGCCTAGAGATTAGCCGGTTATATCAGCAAGGGTTCTCCGGTTGCAAGTGGCAGAAACCTAATGCACACTGACTTAAGAAAAGACAACGTATTGGTTCATGTAACTGAACAGGCCAGGAGCAGACCTTGGCTTCAGCCACAGCTGGGTCCAGGTCCCCAAACGATGCCAGCAGGAGCCTCTCTCTCCAACTCATGACTCTGTTTTCCACTCTGCTCACTTCATTCTGACGCAGGGAGCAGTCCACTTGGTGGCTCCAGGCAGCCCAGATGTATTAAACGTATCCTCCTGTGTTCAGCTGCAACAGAAAAGAGCTCAGCAAAAGTTTACTCTGACTGACAGGTGCCTGTCCCTGAACCAGTCACTGTGGCTGCAGAGCCGTGACGCTGTGATTGGCGGCTAGCCAGGCTCCTTTGCCCACCCTCACGGCAAGGGAGGGGTTGGCTCCAACCAAGGGGTAGGAAACTCGCCATGGAAAATCAGGGGCTGTTACCGAAAGAAAGAGAAGGAATGCAGAAGAGGCACAAAAGCCTGGCCCCTTGCAGTTGTCTAGCTCCCTTGCTGACATAAGGGGAAACTGAGATCCAGCCAGAAGGGACTTGGAGTGTTGCGTGAGCAAGAGCTAGAAGCCAGGACTCCAGACTCCTACTTAGTTTCCTCAATTTTTGGTTTTTATCCATTCATTTTTCGTTTTGCTCATACAATTAATAGCATTGACAAATCCCTATACAAATACAAATATATATAAAGGACAGATGGGTTTAAATCTGGGTTCCCTCCCTTGCCAGCTTTTTGACCCTAGGCAAGTTTCTTAACTTCTCTGTGGCTTGTTCCTTCTTCTTTGTAATGAGAATAATACTAGTCCCCCACCTTGTGCGATTATTGTGACAGTTAAATGACTCGGTGCATATTAAGTGCCTACAGCACTGCCAGGCATATTGGAAATCCCCAACAGATGCTTTCTATTAATGTAATCGTTATTGTCATCTTCTACCTTATTTTTTAACTGCTTATCAGCGTTCTGTAGTTTGAATTGCTCAGCCTCTATTTAATCTTTCCCTAGTGACGGGCATGCACTTTGTTTCTGCTCTTTTCACTATGTGACACGGGGTGTCAGCGAACACCCCCAAACCCTCCTCTTTGTCCTCATGCTGTGCACTTCTGACTCCACTTGGCCCAGTCAGGGTGGAGACCTAAGTAGACAGTGAACCCAAAGACAATGGAAGTGCTTGTGCAAGGGGTCAAATGTTTTCACCAGGACTTAGCTGTACTCCTCTACACTCCATGGATGTCTCTTCTTTTATGGTACCCTTTGGGGTCAGATATCGAGCCAAGAGTGATGTGTGCTGGTAGTGTCACGGAGCTGTCACTCTGACCTTCCGCAGGGGCATCACTCTGCCGGTACCACCCTCCGAGAGGCTCTTCCAAGCGTCCCAGGAGGCCACGCTGCATCTGGAAGCCCACAAAGACTTGGACGCCATCTGGGGTGGCGGGAGCAGAAGGGAGGACACGAAAAAGTTGGTGTGGTGTATGCCACGTTGTAGAAACAAACACACATGCAGAAAATTACACAAAAGGAGACATCCCCTAAATGTCTAGCAGAGGTCAGCCCTCTGCCTTTGCACTGGGCAGAGGGTTTGCTGTTGTCGTTAGCTGTCCTTTGAGCTTTTCTGTGTCCTCCAGACTTTGGTGCTTAGCAGTTATCATTTCTGAAAAAAAAAAAAAAAAAAAAAAAACTCAAGCCCAGTGCAGTGGCTCATGCTTGTACTCTCAGTCACTCAGGAGGCTGAGGTGGGAGGATCACTTGAGTTTGAGACCAGCCTGGGCAACAACATGTTGAGACCCTGTCTCTAAGATAATTTTAAAAATTAGCCGGGCGGGGTGACCCATGCCTGTAGTCCCAGCTACTTGGGAGGCTGAGGTGGGAGGACCACTTGAGTTCCAGACCAGCCTGGACAACATAGCGAGACCCTCATAACTAACCAATTAACTAAATAAATAAATAAATATTATTTTAAGTAAATATTACTTGGATTTGAGGCCAGGATCCAACTTATTTACCCCTCTTGGCCCTATTGTCTTCATCTGGAAAAAGGTATTAACACTTCCCGCTTCATCTCCCTCCTTAAGGTGTGGTGTGGATTAGAGAAGAGAGAAGGCAAGGTGCTCTCAGACCCATCAGGCAGAGGGAACCGAGAAGAGGCAGGAGTAGCTACTGCCTGGCCCACTGCCGTAGCCACGCCCAGTCTCTTTGCAACGGGACCATCAGTGCCCACGAGCCCCCTTCCTGAGACCACGTTTTCTGTGGCTATTTTCTTAAGGCATCGGGGGCAAAGGGATACTTTTTGTTTGTCATACACAAAAGGACTGGGCATTCTCCGCATCCAGTGTTGAGCTTTCAAAACACTGTGGACAGGTCTTAGATGGAGCTGGGCAGATGGGGGTGTCCCTGGGGTGGGTGGTGGCCTTCTCTCTTCCCCTGCACCAGCCCCAGAGCCTCTTTGTCTGCTATAAGCTGAGGCCTTATGAGGGGCTTGGCTTCCTGGTTCTCAACAGGAAGGTGGCCTGTGGGCAGGTTTGTGGAACCAGGTTCCCTGCTGGACATTTGAGAGATTAATTTGAGCATGTCACACCATTTTTTATCTAAACAAAGGAGCCTCTACTAAGCTGGGGCCAAACTAATGAATAGCGCTCATAGCAAAAGTAGAACTGAAGGTTTGTGTTTGTTTAGTAAATAAATGAACAGATAGAGGAAGGAGAGAAAGAGAGGAGATAAAAAAAAAAAACGACAGCACACGTTCAGGGCTGTGATCCAAGCTGAGCCTTTTAGTTGAGTTCTGAATAATCTTTAATTCCATAATTGAATTAAATTAGACATGAATTTAGTCTATTGTGGCTTTGTCTGCTTCCCTTAATGCATGATGGTGTTTGTGAATCTACTGGCAGGCTGTGGGGCCCAGCTCTGAGGTTGGAGAGAGGCAGGGCTCTTTGCTGGGGAATATTAATAGCCATATTGTATTTTACGTGTGGACCCCAGACAGTTTATGACAGCTACCACCCCCCCAACACATAGAGCTTTGCTTCAATCAAGCACACCTCCTGTGAAATTGGATGGAAGGCAGAAACTTTTGCAGAAAGCTAGACATTGCCTGTCTTTCCTGGCCGCAGAGGGCTCGGCTGAGTTAAGGGGAAGAGATTTTTAAGATGGGGTGCTTTCATTTATTTGAGAAGGCCGACATAATGAAGTTGGAGAAGGTTCCCAGAGAGGACCGGCTGAAATGATCAAAGGGACTAGGGAGGTGGGGAGAGGGGCACAGGAGGGCTGCATGGGGCCTGGATAAAAAGACTGCAGCGAGATGAAAGAGCAAGAGGGGACATGAAAGAAGTCTGGAAGGTCCCAGCGGTTAGGAGAGACTGACCTGTCCATCAGAACCTGAATGCTGGAATCAGAGGATGCTCACACAGAGGGAACGGGCTCACCGCCAGAACACCAAGGAGCCCTGCCTGCCAGGACTGCAAGGGTTAAGTCAGGACAAGCTAGGGGGTGCATCTGCCCTCCCGCAAGCTTCCCTTGGTGCGTGACCCATTTTTCCCCAACATTTCTTTCTGAAAATTATCAGACGTACAGAAAAGTTAGACGGGTTGTACAGTGAGCACCCATGTCCCCGCCTTCCAGATTCTACAATTACCATCCCTCTACTTACTTGATCACGTCTCTATCAACCTTCTCTCCATCCCTCCATCCGCTATACTTTTTGGTGCGTTTCAAAGTAAGTTGCAGAGAGACCCTGGCCTGGTTTGACAATTGAACAGTGGATTGCAGTGGCATACAAAGGAGAGATTTTGTTGTGACATGCATTGCCCCAAGATGTCACAAATTTCCCCAGAAAACATCTTACCAGTCTTTGGAGCCCCCTCCCATGATGCCTTTTACTTCTGGACTCTCAGATCCCTGCCTCTCCAGGGCCTGGGAGGTCACGTGGGGGAAGGAAGCAGCTGGCCCTGCCCTGGTGGGAGGCTGTGGGGAGTGGCGAGAGCCGCAGGGGCCTGAGGGCACCTGCCCTGTAGAAAGGGCCACCCATTGTCACCTGCAGCCCATCACTGCCATGTGAGACTCTGGGGTCAGTGTTGCTGAGTTTCAAGAAAAGCCAGAAGTGGGGGGTTTCGTGTGAAATCTTCCACTTTTCAAATGTTTGCAAATAATGTCTACATACTGGTCAAAAGGGTATCAAGGATGTATATTAGTTTCTATAGCTGCCGTAACAAATTACTGGGAATCTAGAATCTTAAACAGTACACCACACAGTGCATCCTTACCATTTTAAACAAAACAAATATTGAATTTACAGTTCTGTAGGTCAGAAGTCTGACTTGGATCACACCAGGCTAAAATCAAGGTGTCAACAGCAGGGCCACATTCCTTTCTGGGGGCCGTAGGGGGGCCTTGCTTGTCTGGGTCCTTGGCAGAATCAGTCCTGAGGACTGAGGCTCCTGTCCCCTTGCTGGCTGTCACTGAGGACCACTGGCTGCCACCTTCTTTGGCTCATGACCTGCTTCCTCCAACTTCAGAGCCAGCAACAGTGGATCAAGGCCCTTTCGCACCTCAAATCTTTCTTGATTCTCTTTTTCTTTTTTTGGAGGGGGATGGAAACACAGGCTCTTGCTCTGTCACCCAGGCTGGAGTGCAGTGGCATCATCATAGCTCACTGCAACCTCAAACTCCTGGGCTCAAGCCATCCTCCCAGGTCAACCTCCCGGGTAGCTGGGACTCCAGGCATGCACTACCATGCCAGCTAATCCTTCTCATTTTTAAACCCAGACAGAAAGGTCTCTGCTTTTAAAGACCCTTGTGATTACATTGGACGCACCTGGGTAATCCTGGCTCCTCAAACCCATCTTAAGGTCTTTAACCTTAATCACAGTTGCAAAGTCCCTTTTGCTATGTAAGGTGAACCTGCTCACAAGTTCTGGGGATTACGGTGTGGGCATCTTTGGGGGCTGCTAATCTGCCTAGTGCATCAGGTTTCTGGCTGGAGACACAAGGTGGAGAGTCGTTCCTTCTGAGCCTGTCTGGTCCTCAGGTCCCCTCTTCTGGGCCCTGGGAAAATACCTTCACCTCCCATTGGAGTCAGTGTCCTCAGACAGAGCTCACCGTGTTGGTGCAATGCCTGAGACACCCGTCTTCCCTGCACCCACCCGCCCCCAGGCAAGGAGAGGAGCATTTCCTGCAGCAGAAGCACACTGCCCTCCATCAGCAAAGCAGGACAGATATGTACAGAAAAGAACTTGGGATGTGGTGTCAAAAGACTGTAGCTGAGCTCTGGGACCGCTCATTCATGCCGCAAATATTTACTGGTCTCAGACTGCATGCCTGGCATCGTGCTAGGCTAAACATCAAAGCCCCTTCGTGATGGAGCTTACCTTCTAGGGGGACGGACAGACACGCAAACACCCAGATGGAAGACATAAAGTGTGCTAAGTGCAATGGAGAAAAAAGCGTGTGCTATGAAATTGATTAGGGGTCAGCAGACTTTCTCGTAAAGAGCCGGAGAGTAAATGTTATTGGCTCTGAGGGCCACATAGGATCTCTGTTGCATATGCTTCTTTGATTTGTGTTTTGTTTTGTTTTTAACAACTCTTTAAAATATAAGAGTCATTTTAGCTTGAGGGTCACACAAAAACAGGCTGCCAGATCTGGCCCTCGCCCCCTAGTTTTGGGTGATCCCTGAGAGGGGATGTTGGAAGGGGTCTACCTACAGTTGGGAAGCAGAGTTCAGGAAGCTTCTCTGAGGAGGTAACGTTTGAGCTGGGATGTGGAGGCATGAGAAGCCAGCCAGGCAGCCAGGTGACATGTGAGAGAGGGGTGCAGGTGGGGAGGGGGAAGGGAGGGGACCCCAGCCCACATCTGAGGACAAACCGCTGTTTAGTGAGCCTCATTCCTGGGCGGGGTGCTTTGCCTCTCTGAGCTTGCGTCAGTTTCCCTTCCTCCTTACAAGACTGTCTTGAGCCTTACCTGGGAGACTGGAGTCTCTCAGAATCCAGGTGTGGTGGGCAGAGCGATGCTCCCGCCCTCTAAGATGTCTGCCCCATTCCCAGGGACAAGGCCGTGTCACCCTGTGCAGTGCTGCAGCACTGGGGATCCACCTGCACCTGGGCCGGCTGCCTCACCTGCCTTGCGTCCCAGCATGCTCTGCGAAATGGGGGTGGGAGCCTGGCTTGCCTGCCCCTGGGGGCACTCGTGCAAATGTGGATGTGAAAGTGAGCCGTGGGGATCAGCCTAATGACAGAGAGGGCAGGCTCTGGGGTGAGTGCCAGGCTCAGAGCCTGCCTGTTTCTAGTTGTGCGACTGGATAAGTTTTTACAACCTCTCTGTGCTTTGGGTTCCTCGCGTGTGCCATGGGGAGAGTAGCAAAGCATTCCCTGCAGGGGTTCTGCCAGTGTCGTGGTGACTAAGGTGGCGCTCTGCCCAGATTCCCTCGTCAGCTGACACACCACAACCCCCGCTCCCCTTGGGAATAGGGGCCACACGCAGGCAGCTCACAGCTGGGCTTCCCAGGGGAATTGCCCTTGGCAGCAGGGAGCTGCCTTGCTCAAGGCTGTGCTGCCTTCCGATGACCAGGCAATTCTTGGATATAAAGGCCAAGCCACTTGTCTCAATCCAGGACAACTTCAAAAGGCCATCTCAGTGAAAGAGCTCCTGGTAAAATGGACTGAGGCCTCCAGTGCAGCCACATAGGGGTCACCTGCCTGTCTCCCTTCCTTACAGGGGTATCTCCCCAGAGCACTCCCCAAGAAACCATCTGCACACACGCTTAACCTCGGGATCTGCTCCCAGGTGACCCGATCCCTACCAGTGGTGAATGTGAATATTTTAGGGTAGTGATTCTCAAACTTGAGTAGTGTAGACACCTGAATCACCCAGAGAGCTTGTTAAAGTAAAAGCTGCTTGGCCTTGCCCTGAGAGTTTCCCATTCAAGTGGTCTGGGGTGGGCCAGAAAATTTGCATTTCTCACAAGCTCCCGGATGGAGCCAATCAATGCTGCTGGTCTGGGCAGGGCCACACTGTCACTGTTTTAGAAACTTAGTAAGTCGCTTTCCACTTCTCATCCCTATTCCCACCTGAAGGTAAATAATAAAGTTTATTATAAAGCCAACAAATAACCTTTATTTTCTGCAAAATGATCTTGGTGTGACCAAACAGACTTTCTTATTGTTCCCTGAATTGAACGTACATACTTCTTAGAAAACAAAAAGCTAAAAACTGTAGACCACTTATAGTGTGATTTCCAGGATATAATGCTAAGTGGAAAAAAGCAAGGTAAAGAAAAATGTATACAGCATGCTACCAAATTATTTTTAAAAAGATCAAGGAGTAGCAATTTATATATGTCGTTGCTTATACTAAAGAAAGAAACAAAACAATGCAAGGATAAGCCATAAGATAAAATGGTTCCCTAGGAGGGAAAAAATAAGAAGGAGAAGATAAAGAAAAAAGCCAGAAATCTTTGCATTATCTTATTTTTAGATTTGACTTTGGAACATGTAAATATTTTACATAGTTGAAAAACAAGATTAAGTCAACATTAAAAAGTAAAATGCCATCCCTAAAAATAAATGAAATAAATGAGCCCAGTTGTGTATTGAGTTGGGGACCTAACCACGTGGATAGGAATTATTTCAAGTGGCTTCAAAACATACAAATTGGATGGTATATTCCTAATGATATATACTCTATATTCAAAAATATCTTAACTTTTCTGTAATTACATCGTTAGCAATGATATTGTAACCAATGATTACAATAACAATGATATTGGTATTATTTTTCTGAAACTATTATATATTGTAGGAAAAAACAAGTAACTATTTTAATGTTAAGAACCTAGATTGTCAGCAAAAGAGGTATAATATATAAAATCAGACGCAGACATCACAAGAAAGCTATACACCAGTCTCCCTTACAAATATAATTGCAAAAATCCTCAACAAAATACTAGCAAACCAAATTCGACAATATATAAGAAGAATTACACAGCATGACCAAGTAGGATATCCTAGGAATGCAAGGTTAGTTCAACATATGAAAATCAATCCACAAAATACACCATATTAATGAAATAAAGGACAAAACTTACCTGATCATCTCAGTAGATGCAAAAAAAAAAGCATTTGACAAAATCCAAAACATTTTCATGATAAAAACTCTCAACGAATTAAAGGAAACTTCTCAACCTTGATGTTAAAGGACATCTGTGAAAAACCCATACTAACATTCTACTTAATGGCAAGAGACTGAAAGCTTTTCCCCTGAGATCAGGATCACGATGAGGATGTCTGCTTTTACAACTGCTATCAACATTGTACTGGAGTTTCTAACCAATGCAATTAGACAAGAAAAAGTAATAACAGGCATTTAGATTGGAAAGGAAGAAGTAAAACTATTTCTATTTGTGGATGGCATTATCTTGTATATAGAAAAAAATCATTAGAACTAATAAATGCATTCAGCAAGGTTTGCAATATACAAAAATCAGTTGTGCTTTTATATACTAATTATCAGGAAACAATCTGAAAATGAAATATACATTTACTAGACATATCTTCATACAAGATATACAAATGGTGAATAACCATATGAAAAGATACTCAACGTCATTAATCATTAGGGAAATGCAGATCAAACCCTAAGTACCACTTCATACCCGCTATGATGGCTATAATCCAAAAGATAGACAAAAATAAGCATCAGTGAGGATGTGGAGAAATTGCTGATAGGAATGGGAAATGGTGCTATTACACTGGAAAACAGTTTGAAAGGTCCTTATAAAGTTAAACATGAAGTTGCCTTATGACCCAGGAATTCCACTCCTTGCTTTTCAACATAATTGAAAACATGTCTGCACAAAAAAAAATGCACATGAATGTTCGTAGCTGCATTATTCATAATAGCCAAAAGGTGGAAACAACCCAAATGTCCATTAATTGATGAATGGATATATAAAATGTAGTGTATACATACAATGGAATATTATTCCGCCATGAAAAAGAATGAAGCACTGATGCATTCTACAACATGGATGAACTTTGAAAACATTATGCTAATATGGTCAGGCACAAGAGGCCACATATATGAATCCATTCATATAAAATGTCCAGGATAGGAAAATCCATGGACACAGAAAGCAAATTAGTGGTTGCTATGGGGCTGGCTGGGAGGAGAGAGAAATGGGGAATGACTACGAAGAGACACATGGTTTCTTCTGGGGGTGATGAAAATGTTCTGAAAATAGATAGTGGTGATGGTTGCACAACTCTGTGAATATATTAAAAACTACTGAATTATATACTTTAAAAGGGTGCCTTTTATGGTATGTGAATTACACCTCAATAAAAAAGGAGATACAATATAAAATTAGAGTTCAGTAAAACTCTGTAATTCTATATGTTAAATATAAAATTTCTGCTTATACTCATGATGGAGCTTTTAAAATCTATTTCTAGTTCTGACCACTGAAAAGGCATAGAAATCATAACCAACCCAGTAGTCATGAATGCTGCCAATGCTCATCTTGCAGTATCTAAATGATGATATTGATGATACTAAGGAGCCAGGGTTCCTTGGTAGGACAGCTGATTCCAGGTTAGGGCAGAAAATGAACCAGTTAAGCCTGGAGAATCCTTTTGTATCTTCTATCAGAAAGCAAGTAAACCATCGGCACTCTGTGGTCATGTCCACAGGACTCAGGAGCCAACCTCAGGAGACTCCTGTTGGCTAAAGATGGGCTTATTTGGGAACCAATAAGAATAATAATGCATTGGATTGAAACACATTAATTATGTGAAAGTTTAAGAATTCATAATAAAAACAAATAATTGACTAGCTTTGGAGGATGCTAGGCAACCAACTCATTCTAGGGAGTGGTAAATGAAGAATCAAGAACTTACCCTGCCTTTCCTGTACTTCAGGATAAACAAATAGTTGATGTGAGAAAGGTTTTCTCTATAGAAATATCCCAGCTGGTAAATGAAGAAGGAAAAATAGAATGAGAGTGACACCGTTTTTTCAACCCCCTGATGAAATAAGAGATTTAGGCATTGATTATCAATGGCTGCCAGCATCACACAAGGAAAGAACTGGATATCTGTGGTCCTAAGGGATGCATGCGCCCCCACCTATGAAGAGGTTGCCAGAATATATATCAAATTAGGTCAGGCCTATAGATCTAACTACCAGTTTACAGCAACTAAAGGGAGACAGACAGAAGGACATGCTAAAAGCCACCACAGAGATGCAAGCAGCAAAATGCACGCCGTGGGAAATCCTATACGGTAAATGGCCAAGTTTCCGCAACAAACAAATTGTAAGGGAAAAAAGCAGGGCAACTTACGTATAAAAGAGACTTAGGAGGCATCTCAGCTAAATGCAGTATGTGGACCTTGTTCTGATCCTGATTTAAACAAACCATCTGTGAAAAGACGTAAGATCAGGGAAACTCGAACACCAGCTAGATATTTGATGATAGGAAGAAACGATGTAAATTCCTTTGGGTGGCATGATGATTCTGAAGACCCAGAGGGGCAGGGCCTTCCACCCCACGGCTTACCACGGGGCTGGGGGAGGGCAGGGCCCAGGGAGGGGCTGAGCCCACGAAGCCCAGTTTATTCTTCCAAAATCATGGATAAAGCATTTCTCCTGCATTGGAGAGGACGTGCGAGGGATAGTGTATAACAGGAAAAACAAACTGAATTTTTCCTTCTACTATTCACACACTTCTGTGGCCAGATGTGAGGGGTCTTCCCCCAACAGGCAATTCTCCAGCACTAGCTGGGTGTCCTGTAATTCGGTTCAATCCTGACACTACCCACCTGGAGTCAGAGGCAGATCCCACAGGTGAAGGGCTGAGTCCCCCAAGATCGCCCCCACTTCAGGTGCCAAGTTCAAGTCCAGGCCTCTGGTAATTCTGACCGACCGGCTATAAATTGGTGGTTCCCATGACCCCCTCTTTGGGTTCAGTTACGTGCCAGAGAGGCTCATGGAACTCAGGAGAACACGTTTACCAGTGTATTACAGAGGATGCTACAAAGGATACAAATGAACAGCCAGATGCAGGTGTATGGAGCTGCCTCGTGCACGCATGCTCAGTTACCAACTCATTCTGCATCCCTGGAAGATGGGGTGTGGGGCTGAAAGGTCCAAACGTCTAATCATGGTGTGGTCTTCCTGGTGACCAGCCCCCTTCCTGGAGCCTACCAAGAGTCACCTCATTAGAACAAAAGATGCCCCTATCACTACCAGGGAATTCCAAGGGATTTAGGAGCTCTGCATCAGGAACCGTGGCCAAAGACCAAATATTAGAACATGAGAGTCCCTTAGCACCCCTTCTGCTCAGGAAATGGCCAGGGTTGTGGAAGCTCTGTGCCAGGATCCAGGGACCAGGCCCCACTTGTGCATTTCTTATTATAGATCACAGTATCTCAGATGTGGAGAGAGGCCAGAGTGTTCCAGAAGGGCTGTCCTCCGCATGAAAGTATAACTTTGTACAAAGTCAGGGAGGTCTTTTATGCATGTCCCCGTGCGCAGTGTGTGCAGGGATTGGAGGCAGGACTGCGGGATGCCAAGTGGGAGAAAGTTCCAAAGGGACGGAGCTCTCCCTGGCTTCCACCCGTTCCCTAAAGGCTGCAGAGGAAGTGGGGTTTGCAGTTGGCCGCCGCAGCCGGGACCTGGGTTCTCCTGGCAGGATGAGAGCTGATCCTGTCCTCTCCCTGTCCCTTTGTGTGTTTCCCTCTAGCTGCAACAGCAAGCGCTACCTGGAGACGCTCCCCAACACCAGCATCATCATCCCCTTCCACAACGAGGGCTGGTCCTCGCTCCTGCGCACCGTCCACAGCGTGCTGAACCGCTCGCCCCCCGAGCTGGTGGCCGAGATCGTGCTGGTCGACGACTTCAGTGATCGAGGTAGGACCTGCCCCGCCCGGCCCCCTGCCTGCCGCGCTCTGCCCAGTGACTCGCAGAGGGGTGGCGGGCTTTCGTTTCTTCAGCGCGTGAACAGAGAGGCTGTCACTGGCTGAATGCTCGCCGTGTGCCAGGCCACAGACCTCGCCCCGCACACCCCGCAAACTCCCGTTTAATCCTCACGACCCCCCATGGAGTAGCTTCTATTTTTATCCCCTTTGTATCCGTTTAGAAATGCATGAAACTGCAAAGAACAGAAAACTTGATAAACACTAGCTCAAACAATGCAGGATTCATTCAATTATATCTCTCTCCCTCTTTCTATTTATTACATAACAAGACATCCAGGGCTGGTGCAACTGGCTGATCAGGGCTGTCACCAGAGGACCAGGCTTTTTCTCTCACCCTGCCTCCTCATCCTCATGGTCACAAGATAATACCTCTGGCAAGTCTGCCTTTCTGGCAGGAAAAGGGAGAAGGGCAAAGGGCACAAAGCCTCCACCTGTCAAGGCTTTGCCTTGTTATTCAGGAAAGGCTCCGGAGACTCGGCCAGAACTCTGACATCTATCGGCAAGGGAGGCTGAGAATTCGAGCATCTGGGTTTGTGGCCTCTTTAGTAGAGGTAGGAAAGGAAGAAGTGCATTAGATGTGTCAAGTAAGCCCATCTGCAGTACCTGCTGCACCATTTTACAGATGAGAAAACTGAGACCCAGAGAGATAAGAAGTGACTTATCCTTAGTTACAAAGCCCTTAGATACTAACGTCTGCTGGCCCCGAGCATGCGATCTTAGCTACATGCACAGCCTCTTAGCTGTGAGTCTCGCCCTGTGCAATAACTCTCAGTCTTGGGTTTAAGAGACACAGAGATGGGGCCCAACTCGGAATCCAAGAAGAAATTGCCCTCCAGCCAGTGGCCTCAAGCCTATTCTTTGCATCAAAGCTTTCACCCTTTGCAGCAAAATCAAGAGAAGCCCTTTCCTCTGCTCACGTTCTTGCAGAGGCGCTAACAAGCAGTGAAGAGAGGGAATGTGAGCACATTCCAGAATAATTGCAGCTGACAGTTGCAGGAGCAGCTCACCTGCCCGTTGCCCCATTTTTAATATCACGCTCTTAATTACACGCCTTTAGTATAGCAGCCTCTGTGAGTGTGTGTGTGTGTGTGTGTGTGTGTGTGTGTGTGTGTGTGTGTGTGTACGGACATTTAACTCAGTCCTTGCCACATCTATAAAGTCTTTCCTGACTTTTGACATACACTCATCCTCATAGTACCCTTTAAGTTTTCTTCCTACATTTTCTTATCACAGGTAGAATTAAAATACCTATTTGTGTGAACACTGGTTTGTTGTATGCCTCGCCTACTGCATTCTGAGTGCAGGGCCTTCCACATTATCTATTTTTTTTTTTTTTTTGAGACAGAGTCTGACTCTGTTGCCCTGGGTAGAGTGCCGTGGTGTCAACCTAGCTCACAGCAACCTCAAACTCCTGGGCTCAAGCAATCCTCCTGCCCTCAGCCTCCCGAGTAGCTGGGACTACAGGCATGCGCCACCATGCCTGGCTAATTTTTTCTATATATTTTCAGATGTCCAGCTAATTTCTTTCTATTTTTAGTAGAGACAGTCTTGCTCTTCCTCAGGCTGATCTCGAACTCCTGAGTTCAAACGATCCTCCCGCCTTGGCCTCCCAGAGTGCTAGGATTACAGGTGTGAGCCATCCAAGTTGTTCTTGCTCACCACTGATCCCTAGCTCCTTAGGCATATAGTAGGTGCTTACTACCTGTTTGATGAATGATCAGAGCTCAGTTCCTCTGTCCCGTGAGCACTTCCATCCTGGTGACAATAGCCTCAAGCATAGTTATGTGACATTTGTGTTCTCAAAGTGAGGTCTGAGCCCACAGGTGGCAGGGGTGTGCCTTCGTCATCCCATTGTCCTGCTCTCTAGCAGAGAGGCTGGCAATGGTTACGTCTCTCATCCTGGCCCTACCACAACCTAGCTCTGTGACTCTGACCCAGTCACTTAACCTCTCTGTGCTTTAGTTCCCTCATCTGTAAAGTGGGATCACAGCAGTACTTACCATCTCTTAGGTGGCTGTGATGGTCTAATGAGTTAATAGATGTGAAATGCTTAGGACAGTGCCTGGCACAGAGTGAACATTAAAAATCAACATTTCGGCTTGGGACCATTACTATTATGGACATTGTGCATGGCTGGTTTGCAGGAGGGGGAGTCAGGGACGTATGTACTGATGGAGAGGCGCAGGTACCATCACCTCTTTCTGTGGATGACAAGGTTTTGCAACCGTAAAACACAAAACAGGCTGTGGTCTCACCCTCTACCTAAATTGTCTCCCTGCCCCTGTGCCCTTCTCTTTAATTAATAGCAGCCCCCATTCAGGGGACAATTTCAGAATGCCAGGCCTATGTGTTCTCTCATTCGTTCTTGACGACCGACAGCCTGCCAGGGAAGCCATGGGTTCCGGGTCTCAGATGAGGAGCCTGGGCCCAGCAATCTGCCGGGAGCCACTCGGCCACTGAGCGGCACCCCAGGCCTGTAGGCTCAACGCCCAGGCCCTGGGGTCCACTGCGGCTTCCTGCTCCCTCTCGCCTGCTTTCCTTTCCCTATCTCCTCTCCCAGCCTCACCCTCCTCCCAGTTCAGGCCGCCACCCACAGACCAAGGGCTCACAGCTGGGCAGTGGAAAGGGGAAAAAATGAGCAGATTGCTCCAGTGAGGAATTGTTCTCCTGCAGCACGGAGGCCTCTGCAGCTCAGGGACAAACCCCTGAGCCTTCCCTCGGGCAGGGGCTGCCTGCTCCTAGCGCTCCCTGATGGCCTCCTCCTCAGGGCCGCAGAGCAGGGACTTCACTCACTCTGTCGCTCCCCCTCTTTGTGTCCCAGTCCCAGCAGGGCTCTGTCCTGCCCTGGGATCCTCCTCTGCCTGCACCCTCCTCCCAGCTCTCCCCGAGGCGTGTGGATACACAGCTGTCTGTTGAGCTACTTATTCATAGTCGTTCTTCTCCCACCGGAGCGCTTGTGGTCTAGAAGTAGGTGATTAATAAATGTCTCCAGGGATTAGGGGGTTGGGGGGGAAGACTCACAACTGAGGGGCGCAGTGAGCGTGGTGGCATTGTGGAGGGGAGGGGCTTCCTCTAACCCTTGCTAGGGAGAGGCAAAGATATAAAATGTAACCAAAATGTTTGTGCTCTCATAATTTCCTGAAATAAATAAAAAGAAAATCTTTCCCAAAATTCCCCAGCAGAAGCCCAAGCCCTACAATAAGCCCAATAGCCTCTTGCTGAGATATATCTTATATATGCTTTCCCTTGTTGCAGAAAGTTAATAAACCTAACTTTAACTACCAAATAAATAAATAAAATGTCCTTGAATGAGTGAATGAAGGCTTGAGGAGGGGAGGAGGAAACGTATGGCAGCTACCCCCACATACACAGAAAACGGTCACCAGCAACAAGGCCACCTCTAGCCAGCGAGACAGGTGCAGCCGTGGAAGACACAGCGGTTCCTGCAGTGCCTGGTGCTGCCCGCATCTTTGGGTTTTCAGGCTCAGGCCTCTGTAACCCGGTTTTCTGAAGCATCAGCAGCCCGGGAGTGACCCACAACACGCGACAGGATCCCTGTCTGAGCATCACGGGGCATCAGTCCTCCAGGCGTGGGATCAAACAAGTGCTGGCTGGATTAGAAACAAGCATCTCTCCTTGTTTGGTTAAAAAAAGAATTTCAAGATCATTACAGGCTGATGGCTTTGGTCCCCTGCTCCTCAGAGCAGTAGAGACCCCAGGGTTGTCTCAGGAAACGCTGCAAGGGGTATGGAGAACCTCCCAGGCATAGGTGGGGTTCAGGCACCTCTCCTGGCACGGGCTGTGCTTGCTTGCTGAAAAAGTATTCCTAAGAGGAGCTCCACTGCTTAAAAAAATGTATGTAACTCAACCTGCCCATTTTACAGATGGAAAACCTGAGGCCTGGGGCAGTGGGCAGACTTAACTAAGCACTAACCACTAGCTGGTTGCAGAGGAGGGACAGGGACCCTGTCTCTGGGCTCCAGGGCAGCCTTGCACCTCCCCACCTTTACGGCTTTCTATTCCCAAGGGCACTTCTCAATAAATTATTTTCCCTTTTAGCAAGAGCAAACTTCTTTCTAAAAAGAGTTCATTATGGAACACGGCCAGTCCTGAGCTATTATGGTCTGCAGCTCTATTATCCCAGTTTCCTTGATGTTATGTTCAGCCATAAAGATAACAACATAAACCTCCCCGCAAAAGAGTGTAACAATCTTGACAAAGTAAAGGTACATTTCCTAAGAATGACATTCTCCAAGTGCGTCTATTTCTCCAGAGACCAGTAATATTAATCCAATGTGGTGCCAACTTCAAATCTTAAAAAGATAAAGAGAACAAATGCTGTCCCATTTCACAGATGAGAATGACAACTGAGGGCCCTGATCACTGCCCCCTTTTCTCAATGTATCGGGCACTGAGCCTAGAGGAGAACTCCTACCTCATACCCCTCAGTCTTGCACCTTAGCTGTCGGATTTTGCAACCTGCATTTTTTTTAGAAAAGCAATCATTATTCTTGTTTCAAGAAGAAATTCTCAGGGCAGCTTTGGAAGAAAACTTTCTCAGCAGTGATTGTTTTAAAAATGAGATTTGGGAGAAGCAATTTCAGAATTATGGAGAGGCCTGTCTAAAGTACAGCAAATGTGGGCCATCCTAAAAGACAAATTTCTCCGGGCCGCGTTCGCAGAGGCAGTTCTCAGAGTGGAAATGCATAGATGCTAACTATAAGCTAGATTGGCACCGCCTAGCAGAAGGCATTTTCCTCTGAAATGAGGCTCCTCCAGGATCCTCAGGGCAACTAATTGTAATTCAGCTACGGGTCGGGACCTTGGGTAGGAGACAAAATTGGAGCAGATGAATTCCTGAAATGAGATCCAGAGCTTTGTGCGAGCAGCATCAGGGGCTAGAGTGGAGACAGGCGCTGACACCAGAATAATCCTGCCCCTGCTGAACCAGGCAGAACACTGCCGAGTTTTCCAGGGGTCTCCAAAGCTCTTCAAATGCGTGCGCTTTGCTCGCGGATTAGGGGGACGTGCAGGTGCTTTTGCACTCGTGGGAAAGAGAGGTGGCGGTATCGGCTGGCAAGCTTGCCTCCAGTTTGCACTGCCTGGATGGCATGTTTTTATTAGGAAAAACAAGAGAGGTCTTTGTTCACTTATTTGTTTCCATTCCTCTTCTTCTTCTTCCCTTCTGCACTTTCAAATAGTGTTGTTTTAAGAGGAAAAAATAATGGGATATGTCGTCATGGAAAGGATTATTGTCTTTGGGTGAACTATGAGCTGCCTGGAATGGGTAGGTGGGGAAGTGAAAGGCCGTGGTACGATCTCATTGACAGCCTTTTTGCCAACTCAACTCCATATAAGCCAACAAAAATGTTCACAGGGAACGTTCCTGACGGGAAGTTCTTAAGCAGGTGTCAGCAGAGCTGTCGATAGGTGGTCGGCAGTGACTGGTGCTCCAAGGAGCACGGGCATTGCTGGGCCCATTAGCTCACGTGGGAGAGACC
The DNA here is from genome assembly GCF_040939455.1 of Microcebus murinus. Lineage (NCBI taxonomy): Eukaryota > Metazoa > Chordata > Mammalia > Primates > Cheirogaleidae > Microcebus > Microcebus murinus. The sequence continues at coordinate 19,653,192 of NC_134124.1, forward strand.
CTCGCCAACGAGGCCGGGGTCGGAAGTCCTCTTCCTGTAACGGGCTTCTTAACGCTGACCTGCACTCTCACTCCTTGCCAGTCACGGGAACACATCACAGAAGTCCATGTTGCCCCATCCCACTTTGCGTCTCAACGTACCACTCTTGACACTGCCCAACACGCATCCATTCCCCATGCCTTTAGTTTGCCTCCGATGCCACCGCAGCTGTAGCGGTGGTCGTTGCCCACTTTCATTTTATCGCTTGGGTTCTTTCTTGCCTTTTTGAGTTTTGGACTGCTTATGTTGTTTTTCTCTCCATCTGTCCTGATTTATCAAAGTTATGCCTATTTCCATAGTCAACAATATTCATGAATTAACTGTGCCGGACACTGTGCCAGGTGCAGACGATACGATGGGGTCCAGCAGGGACAGAGACGAGGTACGGGGCAGTTGCAGGAGACATGGCCTCCCTGGCAGGGAAGGAAGGAAAGAGAAAGCCGGCCATGCAGGTCCAGTGACTATTCTCACTTCAGCCTACCTGGCCGCACTTCCCCGGCCACGCAGAGGTGAAAGAGCACTCCCTCCATGAAGTGTGAGTTCCCCCTGGCAGATGATGACACTGAGGCTCAGAGGGGTTGTGGGTAGGTGGCCTAAACTGCTCACCTGCCCTTGGAATCATCTCCTGGTTGGCAATCGCATTCGACAATGGGTTCCAAGATCTTGAGAATCCCAGATCCTTAGTATCGGTCTCTAGGGTGTCTTACCCCTAAAGGAAATCCACAGGCTGTCTTGACTCTCTTCTCCTTTAATATCTTTGGCATCCTCAGTGCTTCCGCCTCAGACTCCAAAGGAGAGAGGCGCTAAGAAGATTAAAGCCGTGACAGAATATCAATTAGTTTATAATGAGGGAAATCTATAAACCTTTTGGTGGGTATCTGGCAGAAACACAGGATACAGGAGTCGATATATTTATGGGATATTTTGTGCATCTTTAAAAAAAAAAAAACCCAGTATTTTGTGAATCAAACACTGTATAAATGATTTACTGGGAGAGCAACAACAACAAAAAAAATCAAATAAATCGCTCAGATTGCATCTGAAGCATCAAAAGCTCCGGTGTTTGGGGAAAAAATCGTTTCTGTAGTGGAAAATAGCTGCATTATATTTTCAGAAAGGTGATGCTTCTATTGAGGTGGGTGAACCTTCTACATTTTAAAAACTTGGCACACGAAGACTGTGCTAAACTGCAGATATTCTCCTGACTTTCTTGTGAGGATTAAGGTCCAACTTTTTCCACTGTTTCATTGGTGTTTCCTTAAAAACATAATGTCGAAGGGAGCAAAACCCAATGGAGCACAATGGGGGGGGGGGGGGTCCTTGGAATAAGGTCCCCAGGGTAAGGACTGTGGAACTGCCACCTGCTGTCATCGTCTGTCTTCAGAAAGCTCCTGGGCCTTTCTGCCAGCTGAGGTCTGACATGAATTCTTATTTATTCAGGGTCTAAAGGGAGATGAGATTTGAGGCTGAAATAAAAGTAAGAGGTTCCTTAATATCTAACTTGGTTTAGCATGAACCCAACCAAGTTCTATTCCTTGTCATTCAGATTTAGCTCTATAAGTAGGGGGGAGGGGGGGTTGAAAGTGCCGATTTCATCTGCAATGCAGAGAGAAATAAGCACTAATAGCAATAATGATAATAATAATATGGCTTAGCACCTATATAGCACTTACTGTGTGCCTGACATTTGTTATAAGTGACTTAAACCACCTTACATTGATTTTATAGGAAAGCTTCTTTATAACCACCATTTGCCCAAAGGGAAAATTCACATTTAGCAGAGAGTTCAAACCAAAGTACAAAAAATTCCCCTCCTCTCTGTACCCTAGCCCCTAAATAAAACAATAAAAACAAAAAATTTTTGAATAAAGACATGAAATGTTCAGTCATGACTTTTGATACATGTCCATATGTCTAATAGGTATGTTCTGCTGCTTTCACTTATTATAAATATTAATATTAGCCAAATCTTTAAGTAATGTTGGTTCTAGCAGGAAAATGAAGCACATTGGCTAAAAAGTAGACATTAGCTTTAGTCTACCACCTGGCACCCAACCCCCAAGCAGCCTCCTGATGAACCCATCCCAAACAGAGATACTTCGGGGATTCTTCCCAATTTCCTTGCGGAACTCCCAGCCCCTGAAACACTCAAGCACGTCTTTGTCAGGCAACCACAACTCCAGAGCCAATTTTGGTTTGATTTAAATGCAGAGGCACCTTCAGAGCTGTTAACATTGGTAGCTTAAAATGCTACCAATTTTCATAACCAAATATAGTCAATACTTGACAGTTCTGAAGACCAAGAAGGCCAAACCCACATATTTATACATCATTTATTTATTCCACAAATTTTTTAAAATTCCACAAATTTTAATCCATGGGCATTGGAAGTTTAATTTCTTTGTTCTTTCTTTTTCTCCTGCTTTACTGTCTCAGATACTGAAACCTTAAGAAAAGGTAATTTTTGCATCATCATATAGAACAAAGAAAGAGGTACGTGTCAAGGCCACAGGGACATCCCTTCCTCTTGTATGATTTAGTGACGTTAGTTCCTGTAAAGCAGGTGCAGGCCACCTTTTCCAACCTTGGGGATCCTCATGCACGCTCAGTTCCTTCTATGCTCATTCCTGCCAATATAACTAATTATGTTAATTACAATTAATATAATTAATATATTAATTTTGTTTGCTTTATAAATGCAGACCTCCTCGGAGATGTCTACATTATTTACGAGCAATTGGGAACTTCCAAATACCCGACGACTTCCTGTCGTCTACTCTTGGTCGTCCACTCCTGGGCCTGCTAAGGAATGGGATTTATTGGGCATTGCTAATCATCTGCGGTGAGAGGGAAAACTTGGTGGAATTATAAAGCTATGCTTTCTGCCCAGTCTTCTCAGAAACTGTTTTTTATTTTTCTATATGCTATCAGAATATATGGTTTAGAATATTCTACATAATAACTGCACTCCAGTCACTGTTAATGGAAAACTCAAACTCACAATTACCTTCCCAGAGCCTCCACACCAGCCAGCAGATTTGTTTTAACCAGGTAGAAGGAAAGATCTGACCTTTCCCGGCAAACGTGTTCCTGCTTTAGGACAGCACTTTAACTCATGAGTGAATAAAAATGACCTATAAATAGATCTTCCTCCTGAGCAGAGCTGACACTAAATATTCTTTGTAGTAGACACGAAACCCTTTCTCCTTCCCCCGCTCAGGCTGCGGGAAGATGGGGAATGTAGTCAGCTTAGTGAACTGCTCCTCTCTTCCCCCCATTCCCTGTTATGGCAGCTGGACCTGTCCTAAATCCAGATGTGCGTCCGGCCAGTTCCATCCCTGTCCTTTCCCTTCCTCCATCCTATGAGCCAATATATTCTCTTGTTGTGTAAACTATTTGGGGTTGATTTTCTGTCACTTCCAACCCAAAAGCTGTAACTACTATCTTCCCTATCATGGGTTGGGTGAGGATTAAGTGAAAGTAATGCATCTGTTGGCAGTTGTCATTAATGATGCTGTCGTTATGGCGATGCTTGCTTGTTATCATTACTGCTAACCGAAATGCTGAGCTACCCGGCTATTTCAGAGTCTCAGTATAGGAATGAGATGATATTAGAAATGTGGGGGCCAGGCACAGTGGATCACGCCTATAATCCCAGCACATTGGGAGGCCAAGGTAGATTTCTTAAGGTCAGGAGTTCGAGACCAGCCTGAATAACATAGCAAGACCCCATTTCTACAAGAAACAGAAAAATCAGCCGGGCATGGTGGTATATGCGTGTAGTCCCAGCTACTCAGGAGGATCACTTGAGCCTGTGAGTTCGAGGATGCAGTGTACTATGATGATGCCACTGCACTCCAGCCTGGGCAACAGAGCGAGACTCTGTCTCGATAAAAAAAATAAATAAAAAAAAGAAATGTGGAAGAGGTTAATGAGCTTTTAAAAAGTGCAATAACAACATACAAGAGGATGCTGATTTCTGCAGAAGGAAAGAACCCTGAGAATGAACTCTCCAGTCTTGTGGCCAAGAAAAAATGACCTCAAGAGCAGACATCCCACACCTGGAGTATGTCCCCTATGGTGCCCAGTTCGTCTGGATCAAGCAATGGTTCTTAACTCTTATCCTTCTCAGCACTGACTTGTTAAAATGTAGGTTACCAGGCCCCACCTATAGAGATGCTGATTCGGTGGTTCTGGCCTGGGCCCCAGTAATCTGCAATCTTAACAGACATCTCAGATTATTTCGATAGAGTTGAAAAGATGCTCAGATTTTTGGAAAACACCAGATCACAAGCACAACAGGCTACTCAGTGTGCTTGATGATATATTGGGGGTTGATGTCTTTGAACGTACACCCCAGGTCACCATAAGTACAAAATCACATGGCAAAATAAGAGGAGATGAATTAAGATGCCTTCAGCCTTGGCCAGACCTCTGTTTTCCAGGATGCCTTGCCATAAATAATTGGCTCGCTATAACAAGCCTGTGTGGATTTATAGTCCCACATTTAATTTCAAACGCTATTCATTAATCCTGATGATCTCACTTAAATTATTAAACAGTCATATTCCAATTTGGAGGGCACTAATTATATCCTTGAGAGGCTGTTATTATCTGGATGATCAGATACACTCAGCCAACACTAGACTGCTTTTTCCCCACTCATCAGAATTTTATAACTTTTCCAGGATTTTCGGTTGCTAGGTGTGTGTGTTTCATGTGACAAGCAAGATCTCAGAGCTGAGGAGTTACGAAATACCAGAGCAGGGGTTCTCAAATTTTGGTACGCAGGAGAATCACCCAGGAAGTGTATTCAACAAGCAGATTCCCAGGCCCCACCCGGTGAGCGTCCAGGGCCTGGGGCTGGGTGGAGCCTGGGACCTCAAGCTGAGAACTTCTGCCTTCAGATGTTAGCGCTGATAGGGGCTCTCAGGGGATATTTGATAAGAAAAAATATTAGGTGATGAGACCAGCCCCACCCCCACCCCCACCTTTTTTTTTTTTTTTTTTTTTTTGGTAAGGAAACTAAAACCCAGACGGGGGAAAGCTCCAGTTCAAAGTCCCATTGCTAAGACACAGCCTACCTCTCTGGCCCATTGTAAGGATCAAATGAGCTAATGGATGGGAAGCACTTTGGAAAGCATTCAGCACTCCATAAATACAAGGAGGCACTATTATTTTCGAGCTGGACGGGCTTTGTGACAGAAATGGCTTGGTACTTTCTCTCTAAATTACCATAATCACCTGTTTGAGGCCCCAACCAAGCCCGTAACTCTAAATTCACCAGGCATGGAATAAATGCCTCCTGAAATGTCCAATAAAAATTTTGTGATGGGAGAAGGTGCCTGGGGCCCTGCCTGGTCATCAGTCAGAACCTTCCTGCTTTTTCTGTTGCCTGGCCCCATCTATTCCGGGCTAGGTCTCATCTCCTCCAACCTCAGGGGACCTGGTTGAAAAGCCCTCCTCTCTAGCACGTGGATTTCTGACCTTTCTTGGGACGTGTGAAACTCACCCATGAGCATTTTTCCCCCGAGAGTGCTTCCTCTATATTAGCCCACTTCTAACCATCTCTGTGGCTTTGGAAATAGAAAAGCTCAAATCAGGGCATCTCAGATCTTGGTTCTTTCAGTTCAGTGTCCTCACCTGCTTGGGTTTGCTGCAGGTATCCCTTGAGGCTAGGTTGCGGGTACTGAGGGCCACCTCTGTGCACCTGTGCTGTGTCTGTCCTGCTATGTCACAGCAAGCGTTTCTTCATATTTAATTGCAATCATCCTCCTTGCAGGGCCCGTTGGTGGGGTCTGCTTCTGCCCTGACCTTCCCACGACTCCCTCCAGCTTCTAGAAGACCCTTTTGTGTCTCCACCCCTAAGTTCCTTCCACTGCAAAGTAGATTTCTGAAAAATGACAGAGTGACTTCAAGAACAGACACTGTAGTTCTATTCACATTTCACCCTTTATTTTTAAATATTTCTTCCACACGCCTACGGATCCTATCTCTTTAGCGTGCTCTCTACATGAGAAACCTCAAGTTCAGGCATTTGCAAGTTACCCACGTGCAAAGCCTATTTTTAAATCTGGAAGAAATCAAGGCTTTCCACTGATGGTTAAAAAAAAAAAAAAGAAAGAAAACGAGTGTTCCCAGGCAGCACGACTGCAGAATTTAGGGAATTTCTGTGCTGCTTTCAAGAATCTCCACCCAACCCGTGCATCTTAGAAATGAGAATGTGCATTTGAGGACTTGCCTGAAGTCATGTGGCCAGTTAATGCTGAGTCCTGTTCCACATTCAGGGAGCGCCTGTTGCTGGCCACGAAAAGACAGCCAGCCCTTCCAGAAGTCAGGTCCACAGTCATGCCCCCAAGTCCAGCCTGTCCCCAGGGGAATGCTGCTGTGGGCAAGGCTGCCAGCGGCAGATATGAGCAGCAGTTATGTCATTTTTTTGTTCCTTCACTGACTAAATATATGAGCCCCAGCTGATCCTTCTCCCCTCCCTAGCTTTACTGAGGTATAATTAACAAATAAAAATTGGCCGGTCGCGGTGGCTCACGCCTGTAATCCTAGCACTCTGGGAGGCCAAGTCGGGCAGATCACTCAAGGTCAGGAGTTCAAAACCAGCCTGAGTAAGAGCGAGACCCCATCTCTACTAAAAATAGAAAGAAATTAATTGGCCAACTAAAAATATATAGAAAAAATTAGCCGGGCATGATGGCGCATGCCTGTAGTCCCAGCTACTCAGGAGCCTGAGGCAGGAGGATCGCCTGAGCCCAGGAGTTTGAGGTTGCTGTGAGCTAGGCTGATGCCACAGCACTCTAGCCCGGGAGACAGAGAGAGACTATGTCTAAAAAAAAAATTGTATATATTTAAGAAGTACAACGTGATAATTTGCTATATGTGTACACTGTGACATCATTACCACAATTAAGGTAATCAGTGTATTCCTCATCTCCCATAGTTACCTTTTTTTGTGTGTGTGGTGAGACAACTTAAGATCTATTCTTTTAACAAAGTTCAAGTATATAACACATTATTATTAACTATAGTCACCATTGCTATACATTAGGTCTCCAGAATGTATTCCTCTTATAACTAAAAGTTTATATCCTTGGGCCAACATTTCCCTATTTCTCCCAGCCCCCAACCCCTCGTAACCACCGTTCTACTCTCTGTTACTATGAGTTCAAACCTTTTTAGATTTCACATGTGAGTGAGATCATGCAGTATTTATCTTTCTGTTTGTGGCTTATTTTATTTTAACATAATGTCCTGCAGGTTCATCTGTGTTGTCACAAAGGTCAGAATTTCCTTCTTTTTAAAGGCTGAATAATGTTCCATTGTGAATACATTATAGATGCCACATTTTCTTTATCCATTCACCTGTCAGTGGACACCTGGGTTGCTTCCATACCTTGGCTAATGTAAATAATGCTGCAGTGAGTGTGGGAGTTGAGCTATCTCTTAGGGATAGTTATTTCATTCCCTTTGGATATTAGCCCAGGAGTGAGATTGCTGGGTTGTATCGTAGTTCTATCTTTAATTTTTTGAGGAACCTCCATACTATCTTCCATAATGGCTATATGGAAAATATGAGCCATCCTTGAATATATTTCTTGACTAGTGCAGTTGAGCGTTCATCCCATCTGAACATTTTAGCTATTTGCTGACACAGCACATACCTTTGGCAGTACTGAACAACATTTTTAGTCATCTAACAAAAGCACTTTCTCTTATGACAACTTCTTTGGGTGTACCCTAATGTGCTGTATCTGTAGCTAACTTAATTACAAAAACCCACCTTGGCAATACCAAGAACAAAATTTTACAGTCACTAACTCCCCTATATAGAAACTATTATTTCTATAACAGTGTAAAAAAAATCACACTTGTGAAACAGCTAAATGCAAGACTTAAACCTTACGTTCTTTGGGCTTTGAATCCTAGAGTTCTATTTACCCAGCTTTAGTCAGACAGCAGGGTAACCTTGAGCAGGTACTTAGCCTCTCTGTGCCTCAGTGAGTAAAATTGGGCTCTTCCTCAGAAAGCTGCGCAGGTTAATTGAGATGGTGCGGGCAGAGAGCTTATAACAGTGCCAGGCTCACAGTAACCTTTTAACCTTGATACCGTCACTGTCCTTGATATGAAATCCTCTGTGTCCGTCTGTCCCTTCTTTTTCCTTCATTCCCATCCCGCTTTCTACCTACACATTGAAGACCCCAAACTTATCGTTGTTAATAATAATAATCTATGAAAACAATAATAATAAATGCCACCATTTATTAACACTTACTATGTGCCAAGAACCGTTAATTTCTGATCTCACCGAGTCCTATGAGGTTGGTTTTATTGTCTGACATTACGGGTAATAAAACTAAGGATTAAAAAGGTCCCAACTGCATGGCAAGCATGTGGCAATCAGGGTCCAAACTCAAGTGTTTTTGGATCCGGAGTCCAATGCTGTTATGTGTTACCTCCTAGGTGGTGACAGGAATGACGACTAAGGATTTAAAGCCTTACATTTCCCTATTTAGTTCTCATACAGCCATTCACTCGATTTTGAAAAGCAAGGGCCAGGACAAAATAGCTGGACAAAATATCCACCTTTCGGGAGAGTTTTCTGCCAGAATTCCCGCAGTTGAGTTGCAAAGGACATTCCCCCCTCTTAAGTAGAATGTGATTTTCTTTCCCTTCAACCTTCATGCCACTGGAAAATTTTAAATTATTCAAGACATTGAAGGTTTATTATCTGCTAGAAGGCTGTAATGTAATTGCAAGATATCATTTAAAGAGCCGTCTGTCTCTGCGAACCACCTTGTTCTGAATACCTACTCCTGCATAGAGCAGGAAGATGTATATTTATTTATCTGTGGTGGTTTATAACGGCCTTAGATCAATCCTATTATTCTTCCTCCACAGCCCAAGCCCCAAAATAAATGGCTGGTGATGCACAGAGTGTTGAAATCATTCGTGTATCATCAGTAGTTTGTTTCTCTTCTATCATTTGCATCTTGAGGGACACCCAGCCATGTGTTTGGGGTGTTTTATTTTTATTACAGCCTTTGGTCCCATTGTCCATTTGTAATACCAGCTGGATATTAATCACCCCAATTAGAGATTGCCTTTTCAAACATTATATCACCCCCCAAGTCGTGCCATTCACACTGTATTAGTCATAACGATATAAATGCCAACTCCTGTTTTATTCTTCCTCTTGATACCGATTTCTATAGAGAGAGGTATTCTTTCCCTGTGTTTGTCATCAGTAATCAAATATCTTTGTGTAGGGGTGTGGAGAAGATGCATGACTTTTCCCTCCATACATAACCTCATCAATCCAGTGGCATTGTGGAGTAAAAAGTTCATTGAGTGACTTTCCCAGGTAGTGGTATGAGAACAAGTAGTCTAGCTTCGGTTCCGGCCCTGCCAGTAAGTAAATAGCTTTGTGACCTTCAGCAAATTACGTCACCTCTTTGTGCTTCAGTGTCTGCATCTGTAAAGTAATGACTTCTAAGATCCCATCAAGCTTTAAATCCTAGAACTCTGGGATGACTTTCCTCACTTCCTCCCCAGAATTTAGGGTTACAATTTGATGGCTTTTCGTTGTCTCGGTGAATATCAGTTGTTTAAAGATACGCTGCCCTCAAGAACTCCTAAGGTCTGGGAAAGTATTCGCCCTTACACAAAATGACCCAATTGCTCTGTTTTCAGAAACCCAAGATTGCTGTGTATATTTTTTTTTCTTAATCCTCTCTCTCACTGCATGACTATTACACAATGTTTACTTCTTGTCACCTCCAGCGTGTTTGTCCTTAGGAGCTTTTTTCTCTTTCTAATTTGCTGTTTCAAATCAACTTTCACATAGGAAATCCAGTTGTTAAAGTTTTTTGCATTTTATCTAAAATAGGGATTAAATAGCTCCTAAGTGGGTGACTCAAGACTCTCACCTGTGATTAGACTTCACGAGCCATGTTTAGTGGCCACATAGATGGTGAAACCTTTAATTCTAAATGGCAACAATCAGGGAGGGCTTCTTAGAGTAGGCGCCATTGCCAAGTGAAGGAGGTTCCCCGGGCTAAAGGCACATAATGAGCAAAAACATTGAGGCAGAGTGGTCTATCGGCAGTCCGGAGTAGTGATTGCTGGGCAGCTGTGCCTCTTGAGTTACTGACCTCTGTCCTCTCTGCTGAGCCAGGAGGTCACTTCCTGATCCCCAAGGGGACACATAATCTGACAACGGATTCTAGGTAGGAAGTGTATTCTGGAAGGTGCCATTTAAATTCTGAAATATTGGAATTTCCAGACATTTAAGAAATTCCGGAATGTCTGTGTTTATAAGTCAGTGGGAACAAACCATTTGATTTTTTTTCTTTGAGACAGAGTCTCAATCTGTTGCCCTGGCTAGAGTGCCGTGGCATCAGCCTAGCTCACAGCAACCTCCAACTCCTGGGCTCAAGTGATCCTCCTGCCTCAGCCTCCTGGGTAGCTTAGACTACAGGCATGCACCACTATGCCCGGCTAATTTTTTCTATATATTTTTAGTTGGCCAATTAATTTCTTTCTATTTTTAGTAGAGATGGGGTCTCAATCTTGCTCAGGCTGGTCTCAAACTCCTGACCTTGAGTGATCCACCTGCCTCGGCCCCCCAGAGTCCTAGGATTACAGGCGTGAGCCACCTCGCCCGGCCAGGAACAGACCATTTGAAATCAGAGGTGATACAGATAATGTAGCCTCTGGCCATCATGGTTACCAATCATAGAGGAACCATAAGCCACAGTCCCTCCGGAATCCCTAGAGCTGTGTTGTGCAATACAGTAGCCACTCGCCACATGTGGCTATTTATACTTAAATTAATTAAAACTCAGAAAAACTAAAAATTCACTTCCTCAGTCATGCAAGCCACATTTCACGTGGTCAATAGCTGTATGTCACTGAGACAGCACAGACAGAGAACCTCACAGAAATTTCCATTGAACAGCAGTACTCTAGAGAGCCAAGCGTAAAGCACATGAAACAGCAATGAACATTTAGTCCCCCACGGAACGTCAGGACTTGCGCTGTTCGTCAGCATGACTGGGGCCTGGCGCAGGATCCTGGGTCCACAGTCAGTAGCTCAAAAGTCCCTTACGCCCCATGCAGGGAAATAAACTCGCTCCTGCTCTATTAGTGGGAGTATAAATTGACAGGTCAATTGGGCAGTATGCATCAAAATGCCTTACACATGAGCATGTTCTTTGATCTAGCAATTCCCTCTCCATAAATTTGTCTAAGGAAACAATCGAAGATAAGCAAGCAGATGAATGTTCACTGTAGTGTTGCTTATATAATAATAGCAAAAGCCAATAGAACTAGCCAGTAGTGTGCTGGTAAAAGCTACCCAGCTGGAGCGAAGGTGGGGAGCCCTGGTTTGCAGCCTTTGGCTGATTTCTGAGGTGCAAAAACTGCCCCCTTAGCTGATTTCAAGCTACTAGCGGAACAGAGGTGGGAAGGACTTATGATGTTGACACTCACACATTTGCCATCCCCTGTGCTTTCCTGGGTGGGAGCAAAAGAGATGGATGGCATTATATCTATTAGAGCTCTGGGCATGGAACTTGTGCGGGACCCTGGGCATGTCCATGTGATCCTGCCACTTCGTGCACGTCATCGGTCATATGTGATATCATCTCCACTCCAGGTCCATCTGATAAACTGGATGTTGCTTTTGCTTATCTGATTCTCATCTCCCCAACCAGATTGTCAAGTGGTTATGGTGGTGTTAGTGGGTTGTGCTGAGTTAAGACATTGACACGAAGGATGTAGGCTGCTGCTTTGAAATGTATTGAGCACATACTGCCTGTCTTGCACCCAGTAGGGCTGGGCTGGAACAGATGCGGGGTGGGTGCTGCTGCAGGACAAGGCCGGGGATCTGCCCTCCCAGGGACCAACCTGACATCGCCAGGAGACCAAGGCATGGAACCCCGCCTGCCTGTCAGACCCCACCCCCTTTGGTCATCACATGCTTCTTTCCACACCAAACGCACATCTGTTCCTCTGCCCGCTGACAGCACTCCCCGCCCTTCCAGGCCGGGGTGATTAGGTCCTCTTTTCCTCTGAGAAGTTTCTCTGATGCTCCAGCCCCCGTTTTCTCTTCCTGGAGGTCCCGAAGCTTGAATGGTGGTTGGCCCCTCGTTATTCGATGCCCCTGTTCCAGGCCTGACACCGTCTTCTCTAGCTGCAGGGTGAGCAGCGGAGGGGCAGGGGCCTGGCCCGGTGGGAGTGGGCACACCTTAGAGCTTGCTGGCGACGGGAACACTCACCCAAAATGACGTGTTCGAGGCAGCAGCTGCAATCTCGTGCCAAAGACAGAAGTGGGTTCGTGCTGTCCTAACTTTCTTTTTTAGCGAGAATCTCTGCTACCTGCACTACGTACTCCCACTGTTACTAAGTTGGTTTGCTCCCGTTTTGCAGATGAGGTCACTGCAATGCCGAGGGGAATGCCGAGACAAAACACATCAGACGGCTTCCAGGCACCGTCCCTCATTCCCATTCTCACTGCAATCCGGTGAACACAACTTAGAGATGAGGACATTGGGGCCCAGAGGGGACACGTGAGCGGCCTAGGGTCACACGGCAGGTTTGCGGCAAGACTCACTCAGGCCGAGAAGCTGGGTCCACACTGAGGAACGTCCCCACCTCCCGGGCCCTTCCTCCTCCAGGCCATAGACCCAGCGCCTGGGTGCTGCTATCAGACGGTCGGCTCCACGCAGGGACAACGCAGGGGGCCTTCATTTCCGGAAAGCTCTGCCCTGGCATTTAGAATGGGAACGGGTTCTGAAGTTGAATGCATCTCACCTTCAGGCGAAGTCAGAAAGGTGTCTCGAGCTAAAAAGGTTACGTCCGCGTTCGCAGACCTGCCGACTAGATGGGCTCCCGCTCTCTGTGTACACGGGAGGCCCTTCGGCCACACACGTCTCTGGGATGACGCCACGATCCAGTCTGGAGACTTCTGCACCCCTTGCTGTGTGTCTTCCCCCCTGCATGCGAGAGGACAAACACAGGACACCCTTGAAAGTTGGTGCTTATTTTAGGGAAAGCAAGGAGGCGGGGTGGACAGGGACACTACAGGCTGGGGCTGGGCGCCGTCACAGCTCTGGGAGAGGGACCCGAGGAAGGGGGCCAAGGGGGAGCCCGAGTGCTCCGGCCTGTCTGCCGCAGGCTTGCCGGCTGCCCAGGAAGCCCTGCCTTTTTCTGGATCTCAGTTTCGCCATCTGTGAGATAAAGCAAGTGGCCTATATCTGTGCAGCTTTTTTCCTCCTTCCAATAGTGAAAACTTCTTTCAAAAGAAATCTTACCCAAGAACCTGGTGCAGAAAAGAATTTAAAGCATGGCTGCTCCCCGTGAAGGTGGGAGGAGAAGGAGCTCCCAGGAGAAGCTGGGTGCAAATGGGCCACCTCTGCCGTTCCTAAGGTCCCTCCTGGGGCCTATAGAGAGGAAGGGCCGGCAAGGCTGGGCCCAGTTATAAAGAGGGCTACGGAAGCTCCATCAACAAGGACCTTGGGTTCCGAGGGACCTGGTAGCGTCCCTGAGACCAGTGTTTCTCAAACAGGGTTTGATGGACACAGGATTTTTTTTTTTTTAAAGACAGAGTCTTGCTCTGTTGCCTGGGCTAGAGTGCTATGATATCAGCCTAGCTCACAGCAACCTCAAGCTCCTGGGCTCAAGCAATCCTCCTGTCTCAGCCTCCCTAGTAGCTGGGACTATAGGTGTGCGCCACGACACCTGGCTCATTTTTCTATCTTTAATAGACACGTGGTCTCACTCTTGCTCAGGCTGGTCTCAAACTCCTGGGCTCAAGTGATCTTCCTGCCTCAGCCTCCCAGAGTGCTAGGATTACAGGCGTAAGCCACCTTGCCTGGCCTGGACCCAAGAATTTTACATATTATCTTTTCATTTTGATTTTTTAATCTCTTAAAACATTATTTTACCAACTATAAAGCTACTTCTCTTTGGAGTGAAAATTCACAATTAAAGGACAGAAACTTTGGTTTCTTTGGTTAGTATTTCTTGGATAAATCCTGAATGTACTTTGGAAGAGGCCACAATATTTCTTTTCTTTTAAAAACGACTGTTCGTTACTTATATTTGGGAAACATTGGCTCAGCACATCCCAGCAAAACTACCAAGTGAGCAAATTTTGATAGAGAGGAGCATTTGGTGCAGGAGAGCTGCCTGACAGCAGCACGCAAAAACCATTGCACTGCGAGGTACGTGCAGGAAAACCAAGGCTGCACATTGGTACGCGCATCTGGGCCCATTCCTATGAAACACGAAAACCAAGTGAAACATCTGTAATCATAGGTATATATGTATTTTTTGATGCTTAGAAGCATACACATCTCAAAATGTTAATAGTAGTTGGAGTGGTAGAATTACCAGGTGACTTTTATTGTCTTCTTTTTTCCAATTCATCAGACTCCTTTGGTCATAGAGAACTCCATTTGGCGAATTACCCCTCCTTTGCCCTAGGTCATAAACTTCTGGCTCTGAAAAGTTGATGTTCCTTTCAAGGTGCTGGATACAGCCCCATAGACCTCTTTATTTGGACTTCAAAATGATTTTTTTTTTTTTTTTTTTGAGACAGAGTCTCGCTTTCTTGCCTAGGCTAGAGTGAGTGCCGTGGCGTCAGCCTAGCTCACAGCAACCTCAAACTCCTGGGCTCAAGCAATCCTGCTGCCTCAGCCTCCCGAGTAGCTGGGACTACAGGCACGAGCCACCATGCCCGGCTGATTTTTTTTTTTTTTTTATATTATATATTAGTTGGCCAATTAATTTCTTTCTATTTTTATGGTAGAGACGGGGTCTCGCTCAGGCTGGTTTTGAACTCCTGACCTTGAGCAATCCGCCCGCCTCAGCCTCCCAGAGTGCTAGGATTACAGGCGTGAGCCACCGCGCCCGGCTTCAAAATGATTTTTAAAATCTCATTGAATTTCCAATACGAGAACTCCCATAAAAATCTGGTTCTCTGCATCTCCTGATTATCATCTCTAGGCCCACATTCCCGTGTGACCCCAGTTGGGTTTGTGGGTTCCCATCTGGCCCGTTTCCTGCACGTCCCTTAGCTGCCTGGCCCTGGGCGCGTGGGAGCCCTGTGTCTGCTGTCAGGACTCTGGCCCTCCAACCTGGGGGCCCCTTAAGCATCCCATAGCGACTGCTCCCCGTGTGAGCCGGGGTGGGGATTTGACTTACCTGAGGCCCGGGATGCTCACAAATGTCCTTATGGGACAGGTTTGGGGAGACAGTTGGGTTGGAAGAGAAGGCTTTGAGACCCTGTTGGCACCGCACTTTATATAAGATGAGTGGGGGGAAGTGAGGGAGTGGTCAGGTGGAACGTGCCCTGACTACATGCTCATTAATTACTGAATATTAGATTTAAAACAGCAGCGAGCTGTTGGTATCTTTTGCTGGCAGTTCGTGTCTCTGAAAAGGCCAAATGGAAAACAGTCTCCCGTTTTTCTCTCTAAATGAAGCTCACGGAACACTAGCAGGGAATTGTGTGCAGGGCAATCGGAGGCCCTGTCCGACTGACAGTGATTGAGGAGAAGGAATGGGATTTGAAGGGTTAGGCGTGGGGGGAAGTGTCTCCAGCAGATATAAATTGGGGAGACAGGGTCTCCTTGGGGGCTCCAAGGCTGATGCCATTTTTTCCTGGCTTAGAGTAAAAACAACAATACTAATAACCGCTGCAGCCAACCAGGTAACTGATGCTCAGTCGATCTCAATCGCTGGGCTTGCTGAGTGCTCTGCACGCATCATCTCACCTCATCCTGACACCCTGCGAAAGAGGGTTCCTATGATTGCCCACACTCCTCTCACCAGGAACCTGAAGCTTAGGGAAATTTAAATATAATAGGCTGGCAGAAAAGGTAGACATTCCACCTAAGTTTGCTTGACTTTAGAGCCTCACTCTTACACACTGTGATATACTCTCACTCCTACTCTGTGTCCCCCTTCATTTTTACTGCTGTTAATAATGATGATATCCCCACTCTTTGCCTTTTTTTTTTTTTTTTTTTTTTTGTAAAGGCTTGGTCTCACTCTGTTGCCCAGGCTGGAGTGCAGTGGTGCAATCATAGCCCTCACTCCAGGGCTCAAGCGATCCTCCCACCTCAGCCTCCCAAGTAGCTGGGTATATGCCAGGTGCACGCCACCACGCCTGGCTAATTGTTTTTCTCTTTAAAAAAAAAATACACGGTCTGCACATCCACTAATTTTTTGTAATTTTTTGTAGAGCCAAGGTCTCACTGTGTTGCCCAGGCTGGTCTCAAACTCGTGGGTTCAAGCGATCCTCCTGCCTCGGCCTCCCAAAATGTTGAGACTGCAGGCATGACCCACCACGCCCAGCCAGCGTCTTTAAGCACGCTTCCATACCGACATCCTGCCAGGAAAGCGGGAAAGGGATTACCATCCCCATTTAACAGACAAGACACTGAGGCCCAGAGAGGGAAAGTGACTCTGTGGGGCCACACAGCCAATCCTTGTGCCAGCTGCTCAGAGCATTCTCTCTCTGCACCCCACCGGCCCTGGCAGCCTCCCCAGACAGTCACGGTCCTTCGGAACTCGTATTCACAAACCTCTGCCCGGCTGGATTTGCCTTCCTCAGAGTTTTGTGTTTTTCCCCCTCCTGTTTTTTGCCTGTGTGTGTATGAGCCTTGCCACGGGAGCCTTATTAATCATTCGGAGTTGAAGGTTACCAAGAAAAATGTGCCAGAGGGTGACAGGCCATTAGTATTTGTGTTGTAAGGAAACCAGTAATCATCTTAATTGGTGCACACTTTGGAGCCGAGCGGGGCTGTCCTCTGAAGGGCTGTCTCCTCCTCCACATACCACTACCGCCGCGGCCAGCGCCGTGCACGCGAGCAGCGTTGACCGCTACACCCACCTTTCGCCCCTGACGTCCTGGGCCGCCCAAGTTAAACAAGCCCTCTCCGCTCAGACCAGCCCCGCAGGAGAGTTTGACCCTGGAGAGGTTTATGCGGTTAGTAGGGCAGTCCTGTGTCTGGCCCCCGGGGAATTCACGCCCACCTCTGCGGTTTTGATGGTGACCAGGCACGCCTCCAAAAACACAGGTGGCCCTGGAGTCCCCGGGGAGGAGAGTGAAGTCTGCCTCCTCCCGCCAGCACTTAATCAGTGACCTTCACCCAAATGCTAACTGTGCTTTTTTTTCTTCCTCTCTTTTTTTTTTATTTTATTTTATTTATTTATTTGTTTGTTTGTTTGTTTATTTATTTATTTATTTATTTTTGAGACAGAGTCTCACTCTGTTCCCTGGGCTAGAGTGCCATGGCGTCAGCCTAGCTCACAGCAACCTCAAACTCCTGGGCTCAAGCAACCCTCTTGCCTCAGCCTCCCGAGTAGCTGGGACTACAGGCATGCGCCACCATGCCCGGCTAATATTTTCTATATATTTTTAGTTGTCCAGCTAATTTCTTTCTATTTTTAGTAGAGATGGGGTCTCGCTCAACTTCTGAGCTCGAACAATCCACCCACCTCGGCCTCCCAGAGTGCTAGGTTTACAAGCGTGAGCCACTGCTCCCCGGACCTTTCTCTCTTTTTAAAAAAAACACTTGTTTCCCTTTTTTAAATTTGCAAGGCCTTTCCTTCTCCGTGTGCCTAGCCCCATAACCCCCCGAGATTCCTGGGTGGCAGGGCATGGCTCCCTCTTTGAGACACACATCCTTTTGTGTGTCACCCCAAGCCAAGATTTTTCCCAACTCTACTTTATCTAGTTTTCATTGTGAAAATAGTAGTTGTTTTTCTAAATATCTTATTTTATCAAATAAATAAACCATTTGAAATACACCTTCTCTCCTCACTCCACCCCACCTTCCTCCCCAAGATTCTCACCATTCTAAACAGGAACTGCTGGTGGGCCTAAAATTGGGAAAATCACTTCAGAAGGCAATTTGGAAGTGTCAAAAAAAAATTTTTTTTAATATTCTACAATCCAGGAATCCCACTTCTCAAGTGTCTACTGCAGAGAAATATTCACTATTTATACCGTGAGCATATATAGGGATGTTCATTGCAGCACTGTTTATAATAGTACCAAATTAGAAACAACCTAAATAGTCATCAGAAGGGGAAAGGGAATAAACTATGATTTTTCTCTAATATGGAAGATGGTACAGCTATTAAAAACGATGCACTGGATCTAAATGATACGAGCTTAGCTCTAAAATGTAATATAAAGTGGGGGGGAAGCAAGTTGCAGAACCCATTGTGTAAACACTGCACAGAACAAAACCAGTACTTTGTGTTTTCAACATGTATAGATATGTGCGTGTAAACATACAGAAAAAGACTCGAAAGGATACACTCCAAACTGCTAACAGTGGTATCTATGAAACAGGGGAGTGAACCTGCATTAAAGATCTGTTCAAACAGGTCACCCCGGAAGGAGGCAGAAAGTGCCCCGCCCCCCGGCAGTGGACATTAGGGGTGTGTGCGTTCATTCATGTTTGTGCAGCAAATCAGAACAACGGACATCGAGCAGCCCATGCACAGCCAGAGGGCTGGACAAGCCTTCTCTCTGTCGCTGGTCGGGCTCAGAACGCACAGAGCTCCCGGCCCAGGCTGCCTCACACACCACCCATGCCACGGAGTTCCCTCAGAGGCAGCATTCCGTATGTTTCCTAGCTTTTGACGAATAAAACAAATCCGATATTGAAAAGTAAAAGTTGCTCGCAGCTAGGGTAGGGAGAAAATTACAGGAGTAGATAATATAGGCTAGCGCTTATGAAAAGAAAACCACATTCTTCTGTCTATACTAATTCCTCAGCTGGATTTTCACCATTCTTAGATCCGGTTGCAGGGATAGGCATAGCATGTCGGAACTCTGGGACCACAGAATTCCAGTGCTAGAGGAGACCTCCACTGGCCTGACCATGTCTCCATCATTTGAGTCTTTTCTATGGTTTGCATAATAAGTCCCTCCTCTGGGTTCTTCCAGTGATGGGCAACTCGCTGTCTTATGAGATATCCCCTTTCTTTGCCAGATGGCTCTTATTATCCGAAAGTTCTTTCCTTACACTGAGCTGAACTCCACAGCTCTTTGCAAAGTTTGTCTTCTGGTTCTAATCTTGCCTTCTGGAGGCAGACAGCGTGGCGTGAGTTCCAGAATCAGAGGGCCTAGGCTTCTAACCAGTTGCCCACTTTGGACAAAGAATTCTACCTCTCCCAACCTTGGACTTCGTGTCAGCCCAAGTGGGACTGCCTCCCTCACTGGGGTTAGAGGATCAAGTGAGATAATGAAAAAAGAAAAGAGGACATATAGATCTACATGCACTGATATAGAGGACTATGGTATATTGTTAACTGGAAAAAAAAGCAGATTTTAGAAGAAATAAATAAGTAAGCATAAAAATACTGGGAAATTGGGCAAGAAATACATCAAAGTATTTAAAGTGGCCAGTGGGGGTGACTAGCATGGCTTATCATGTAGATGTCACGTGCTGTCATGATGGTGAAAACTTTTATTTCTTACAAAGATGTATCACATTTAGGATCACAAAAAAATAGAAAAGACATTTCCATTTTAAAAAGAAAAAGATGAAATATCCACTTGTATCAGTTTGGGTGTTATTTTCCCTGCAGGATGTCTGAATCTTCAAGGCATACCCTAATGGGATTTTGTGCCGGCGTAAGATCTACAAGAAATGGCCTTAAACACCTAACAGCAACAAAAACAAATCAGTGGCTGCTTTAAGTCCCGGCTGGTCTGCCTCAGGGCCTTTGCATCTGCCGCCCCCCCTGCGTAGCAAGTTGTGATTAGTCTGTGTTGTGTTTGTGGATGGTCACACCTGCACACAGCCATCTCACAAACAAGCTTTGATGTGAAGGGCAGAGACAGACCCTTTTGTCAAGTGGGGCGTGATGTTTGAGCGGGAACTTCATGATGGAGACACTGGTGGGAGGATGACTTTGGCTTCCCGACACCACCTCCTCTGTTTGGAGACTCCCAAGTGAATACCTGGGTGCCGGGGCCTCCCCGACA
Source organism: Microcebus murinus (assembly GCF_040939455.1). Classification (NCBI taxonomy): domain Eukaryota; kingdom Metazoa; phylum Chordata; class Mammalia; order Primates; family Cheirogaleidae; genus Microcebus; species Microcebus murinus. The sequence goes on from NC_134124.1 coordinate 19,673,254, forward strand.
CGTTTTCCATCTTCCCTTGGGTGACATGTTGAGCTCTCTGGAAGCACATCGTGTGCACAGATTTTAACAAATGAAAGCAGAGAATGACAAGCAAAATATATCAAATCAGGATCGTTCCCCGAACATCTGTTAGCCCCTACCGCCTGCCAGGTGCTGTGAGGGAAATATTAACACATTGACTGCCACACGCACACAAAAAAACACCAGAAACTCTTCCTTGGGGCTACAGTGTTTTATTACAAAAACAGAATAAAAACTTCAAGTGTAATTTCAAGGTAAACATAAATAGAAAAATGAAATTTATTGACTTCTATTTATTTAATCCACATTTTTAGAATTAAATTGTCAATATTCATTGTACCAACAAGAACATCAACAAGTAAGATTTTATATACGCGTCACGCGGCCCCGGGATCAACACTAGAGTGGGTTAAATACAACTCTCATGGCAGTTAATACATCACTCTGGGTCCCACCCTGAGGAAGCTTATGCCAGGCAGAGAAGACCCAAGGCCCTAACCAGAACATGTAGATCCTGCTTCAGGGGCACTTTGCTCTGAGCCTGGACAGAAGAATAGGATTCCCTGGGACAGAGAAGCAGAGAAGGGTGCTCTGAGCTGAGTGGTTTGCAGGAGTAAAGGAGCAAAGGCAAGGTCAAGGGGTGACCATGTTGGTCAAGGGGTGTCTGCAGAGAGTGGATCAGGGACAGGGTTGAGATGGGACATGAGTCTGAAGAGATCAGCTCTGGCCATTGCCAGACATGACATCAGGGCACCTGTGCTTGAGCAACAGTGTGGACGGGATGAGAGGGGAGGGATCAGAGGCCAGAAGATCTGTGTACACCAGATTAATCCCCGTGTGGACATTCCTGTAAGCAGCTGAAGACCCCACGGTTCCTGCTCTGGTGCTAACCCATGCGGGAGCAGAGGGAAGAGGCCCTGAATGGGAGGCTTCCAAATATTCAGTGTTGGGTTGGGTTGGGGTTTGTTTGTTTGTTTGTTTTTTGCCCGGGGCAGAAAGGGGTCGCGGTGGTTGGAAGTGGTGGTAAGGAAAGTCCTGACATATGCTCGGCTTTCTCTTCCTGTGCGCTGAGCAGGAAAATTTCCCCCAGGAGAGCACTTTTGCCCTTTAACAAATATGAAACTGACAAGCCCACACTGTTGCTGAAGTGGACGAATTTTTTTTTTCTTTTTTAATAACACCTTCAACGATGGGCATGGAAGCCGGCATCCTAAATGAAACACATGTTGCTCTCTGACACCTGACAACCTGGCATAATTTAAGAGCAGCTACCAAGAACCCACAACCGGGATTGCCCGTGAATTTGCTGCCCTGGATGGGCTCCAGCTGCGTGAAAAAGTGGAAGTGGGCCGAGTCCAAGGGCGCCCAGCCTTCTCTCCTCGTCCGTAGCTGATTGGTGGGGAGTCACTTTCGGAAAACAGGGGAGGCTGTAATTAACTTGATAAGGGTGGTTTCTGGAGTGTTTTTAATTCGTCCTCTGATTATTAAACAGATTTATGGCCCTGCCCACCGCTGAAAAGGGACCAAGGCATTTGGTGGAAATTAAAAGTGCAGACAAGGCTGCCTGTTTGGATAATAGCATCTCTTTTTTAATAGATTACTCATCTTCTACAAAATAGGAGAGAGGAGTTAATTTGTGTGATGAAGTGCTTTCTATTTTTGGGAGCTGGCTAGTGGATGTGATTGCTTGAGGAAGGAGAGTAATTCATTCTTAAAGTCACCAGAGGCATGTTCAGGCCAAATGCCTGCACCTTGAGGAGTAGGGTGATTTGTAACGTGATGCCAGAGAACAGAGGGGCTTGTGGTTTCCAAGCAAATGTTTGGAGAAGGTATACCGCCTTGTCTTTGGGTTGTAGGTCATTCCAACATGCATTCTCAGAAAAGCGCCAGAGAAATAAGCGTGGCATGTTCATCTCAGCCTTCAGACCGGGAGCCCCCTGATGGTCAAGGGATGGTGGAAAGAGACAGACTTGGGCTTGAGTTCCAGAGAAACCACCCTGAGCTGCGTGACCTTGGGCACAGACTTGGAGTCCCCTGAAAGAATCCACATGTGCAGCAGCATCAAGGAGGACTTTAGGCTTAACTGAACACGTGATGGAAGAGGCAGAGGAGGGGTTTTATAGCACGCACTGCATAGCAGCCCTTTCTTTAGACATGCCTCTCCCCCAAGTCCCCCCAGCCACACAGTGGGGGGCTGTTAGCCCTCTCATCTTCCTTCCCCACGACACTCAGCCTTACTGGCTCTCCTCATCCCTAAATTTCCCCCCAGAAATTTATCTTGTTACTGGAACATGTCCACTAGCGTATCTCTCCCTCCTCCTCCCCTCTCGCCTCCCCTATTGTCAGCTGCCACCCGGGCAGCTTGCAGACAATACAGTGTTCTCTCCAAGGGAAATGCAATGAAACGAATGGTCTCCAGCTCTCTGCCGTCCCCTCCCCAGGTGTGCCACTGTGCTGGCCCGTCCAGGAAGGCATGTATGTCAAGGGCACATGGTGCTTCTTTTGGTCGAAACTCCACCAGGCGTTGTTTGCTGTTTTGGAAAATGACATCGTCAATAGCAGCACACCTTAGAGTACCTGAGCTGCCAGCCCAGCACACCCGCACCAGTCTGTTGGGTACAATCATCAGCATTTCAGAAGATGACACAAGTCCAAGCATTTGGCTATTTCTCTGTCTTCTTGTGGTCAGCCCAAGCATTGACATATTGAAACACATGTTGTTTTGTTATTTCTCCTTGACATCATAGTTGGGGCATTATTGGAATTTTTGAAAAATGGGTGTTAGGTTACGCTATTTATGAATTTTATTTTAAGATATTAAAAGGTGCTATACGAAACAGCTGTTACACAAGTAAATGGGGCATTGAGTCAGGGAGGGTTGAAAACCCCTGAATTCGAGGGTGAGTCAGCCAGACGCTAGGGCTATGTTGGCCTTTGACAGAGGGTTCGGGCTCAGTTCCCTCAGATCTGCTCCATCCTTGATGTCTTCCAGCTGCCGGGGCAATAGGCCCGTAGGTGCTGAAAGCTCCGATGTGCACGTTTTCCCGGCAGCTCTTATGGTGATAGGAAAAACACCCGAAATATACTCTCTGGAGTCTTTGACAAAAGGAAATTGGCCATTTGGGAGTAACAACTTTCTCCGCCCATTGGTATTTCAGAGATCTCAAATCAATAGAAAATAATTCTGGTAATGACCTAATGAGGTAAGGAATGCAATGACAGTCCTGTTTATAGAACCCTAGGTCCACGTGTGGGCATTCTCAGAAGCCCAATAATAATAGCGATAGCAAGGATAAGGTGTCGGGCAAAGAGTACTAACCTGGGGCCGTGGCAGAGGACCGCCTGTCTCAGGATCGAGTGGGGCATCTTTTAACACTGTGGGTTCCAGGCTGTGTCCTAGGCCAGGGTTTTTCTGATTGTAGGGGTAAACCTATCAGAAGGTCACGATATCCATTTACAGGGTCATCGTGCCCAAGCTGTTAACAAAAACAGAATACAAGAGGATAGAATAGAAAAAAATACATTCCAGTGTCCGACACCTTGTATTTCAGTTGTATCAATATACCTGTGTATGCATTTGTAGGAGTGTGTGTTCCAGGTCACGATGGGAAATGTACTGCTATGACTCAGTGCAAAGGTTTGGCACTTTTGATTCTGTATGTCCCAAGACATAAAGAATCAGAATCTACGAGACTCCCTCAGCATCTTTGTGAACGGTTTCTCTCAGCATTCCTAGGGCCGAGGTTTGAGAACTCCGTGGGCTGCAGGCCCTAGCAAGAGGTGTATTCATCCGTCAGATCTTTTCTCACTTGAAGGGGAGGGGAGGGAAACGGGGAGGCCGGGCCAGGTGGGGACCAGCATGAGTCTGAGGGCTGTGCTGGGGGTTAGGGGGAGGGATAGGAGGGGACCTGAGCCAGCACCCACTGCCCTCACAAGTTTGCTGGGGGCAGGCATAGGCGGGCAGCAAATAGTCTTAGATTCCTTGAAGAACTTCAGTCTTTCCATTACTCTAGCAGGAAACATGGGGTTCTATTTTTAATCATGTAAAGATCCTGAGATGATCGAGTGGCCCAGGTTGATTTCCCTGAGCTCACCTTCTGCACTGCATCACATGAGCGATTCTCACGCTTCCCGCAAGCAGAAGAATCACTTGCAGGGCTTGTTAAAATCCAGCTCAGTGGGCCCCACCGATCTGATTCAGAAGGCCCGAGGTGAGGCCTGAGAATTGGCATTTCTAATACCTTCCCAGATGATGCTGATGCATCTGGGGCCATGCTTTGAAAACCACTGTGTCAGATCAACAGAAAGGAGTGCGCCCAGCACAGTTCCTGACACACGGCAGGCGCTCAGTGAATGCTTTCCTGACTAAGCTGAATTCCCCTTGCCAGAAATGCCCTCGCTCAAGTACGGTTGGCTCACTCTTTCAGCAGTGCGAGAAATGGCTGGTTGATGCTGAATTGAACGCTGTAAATGGGGTGAATTGTATGATACGTGAACGATAGCTCAGCAAAGCCGTTACCAAAAAGAAGAGGAGGAGGAGGAGGCAAAATGAAGGGAAAGGCAAGAGGAGGAAAGAAATGGTTGGTTTTCCAAAGCCACACATCAAACATGTCTGCTATGCCCTAGATTGTCTTATGAGTGGACTCATGTCAAAGGGGAATGAAGAAGGTCTTTCAGCTGAACTCTGAGGTTCCCTTCAGCTCTGCCACTCCCTGAAATTCCTCCTGGGACTCTGAGCCAGGGAAAGTGTCTTTCCCGAAGGGCTGGTCTGTTTCCCTTTTCCAAATAGTAAGTGATGCTTGAATGCCTGTGCATTTCACTTGCCAAAACCCTGTCTGGTATAATTATAGCTTTCCCTCTTGACCTCTCATTCAAATTTTCCCATTTATATTTACCTACCTATGAGTTTTTCAAGCAAGTGAAAGCCCTGGACATTCCAGAGGGCTGGGGTTTGAAACTGGTACCTTCCAGGCAGAACGGAGAGACCGGGGGCGTTGGGAGGTGATACGGTTGCATGGGTAACAGTGCCAGCTTTGGAATCGGAAACACCTGGCATCACTCCTGGCTGTCACCCACCAGCTGTCTGAACACAGATTCGAATAGAACTTTTCTGAGCCTCAGTTTCCCTTTGTCTAAGACAGGAGTGTTAACAGTGCCTGCCTACTAGAGTTGTCATGGGCAGGCATGAAATGAGACAATGTGTGTAGCAGCACATAACACAGGGCCTAGGCACACAGTAAGCACCTGACAGAAGTCACAACAATGGCGATGGTAACAAAGGTGAGGGACCACCTTATTTTAAAATTCTCCCTTTGGCTAGCAACACCTGAGGGCCACAGCAGGATAAAGGGTGATGCGTATGATGGCCGTGTGCCCTCCCCGGTCTCCAAATGGATTGCCGGTGCTTTCGAATACACTAAGACTCACAAGCGAGTAAGTTTGTCCCAGGATGCAGGGAAACAGATGAACTATGACAAGCCCAGCAGAGCCAAGACAAGACCCAGAACGCCTGCAGGCCAGAGGGCAGCCTCTCCCACGGTGCGTCACTAGCAGCTCCCGGGGCCAGAGAGCCAGCTCTGGGGACGGCGTGGGTCTATCTGGTTGGTGGCCTGCCCCCTCCTTCCCTTCTGCTCCTTCTCCTTCTCTTCCTTCCTTACGGTCGCCCCACCTGAGGGGCAAGGCAGCTGGGGCGGCCGTCCACCCACACTGCAGTCTCGGCAGAGTGGCAGATGCTGGCAGGTAGCAGGCAGACAGGGGGACAAAAATGCCGAGGGGGTGTGGGTGGGGCGCCAGGTGCATGTGCCACACATTCCGTCTGGCAGCTCTCTGTAAGTGTTGCTCTCACACCTGCTCAATGCCTCTCAGTGATGGGGGCTCACCTCCTTCTGAATGAGCCTCTGTTGGATGGCCCTGACTCATCACTGAATTAGGGGTAGTAAGGGCAAAAACAGTTCTGTATTGTTTTACCATCAGGGCAGCCCTTGGAATAGGGGTGATGAGTAGGTGGCATTAGGGCTGCTGTCTCCCTGCCACATCAGATGCTGAAACATCCCTTCTCGGTCCTGGCATTTTCATGCTGAGCCAGGGTAGAGCCTCGGAATCTTTCTTAACACAACTTTAGTTGTACATTCCAAACCCATCAGGATAGGCACTTGAATGAATCCAGTTTGCCATTCCTGCCCTCGGGCTTGTGAAGCTGGAAAACATCCCTGAACTGAGTTACAGCCCTGCAGTGCCACAGATTGACTGTGTGGTTCTAAGTAAGGCGTTTAACTTCTCTGGCTCTCCCTCCTCCACCCTGGGGAGAATGAGGGGACTGACTGAGGCCGCGATGGGGTTTGGAGCAGTAGGAAGAGCCTGCTCTTTTACAGCCAGGCAGGGTGAGTCTTAGACCTTGGCTTCAGCATTTATAAACTGTGTTCCTTGGGCAGGTGACATCACCCACTCTGAGCGTTGGTATCTTCTTCTACAAAATGGAGCTGTGATACCTAGTTTGTCATGTTCTTGTAGCTGTCAACTATACATGAAGTAGGGAGCTCCGTGTGAGAGCAGGGGCTCAGCAGTAGTTCCCTGCCATTACCGTCATAACCATCATCATCTTCATTTACAGTTACTTTTGGTTTAGAATGTCCTCATCCAAGAAGACAGTGTGGTAGAATAAGACAACCGTTTTGATTTTGTGTAACCCATTTTCTAATAAGGACAGGAAGAGTATAATTGCCCCTAAATAATTGCTCCAACTTGACCACGAGCGGTCAGAAGGCCTTAATTGGTCTATCTGTGACGACGGTGGCCATCTGGGTTCGGGGTGATTTAGCGATGGGGTTCTGCCCGAGTGGGGCCCTCGATGATTAGAGCCGAACGGGGTGAGATTTCTCCTCTGATGGGAGTAGTGGCGTGTGGTATAGGAGATTATCTCATTCTCGTCGTAGTGACCTACTAGTTGAACCCAGCCAAGAAGAAGTGGTGGTCACAGACAGTGACTATGGATTTTTTTTCTTTTTTTGAAGACACTGTCTCTGCCTGTACAGCAGCGTATGTGGAGCATGATCCTGCCTCTTGCTATCTTGTCTTATTGCCCAAGAAAGTCTCTGTTGGAAAGATTTAGTCCCTCAATTAGGGCAAATTGATCTCTGCTTTCTCCAGAGTCACTGTTGCAAAGAGAAGTGGGAAGGGTGAGGGGGAGCCGTATCAATCTCTGCGCACAAGCAGGAAGAGGCCTGGAGGGTTTTTTAGACTTCTAGCCTGTGCTTGTAGGTGCGCAGACCATCTTTTCTCTGTGTTTTAGTTTCTCCAACCTGCAAGATGCCAGGCAACACGACACAAAACGCACTTCATCTCAAATAAGTTTCCGGCGACGTAAATCAAAGTGAAGAGAGCAGTGTTTCCCTAAGTGTGTCAGCACGAAAGTGATTTTAAGCAGTACCTAAAACGACTTCGGGTGGTTCAGAGACTTTGCACTAAGCGACACTGGACCGTGTGGACGGAGAGCCTTCTCTTTTCAGTTCTCTTGCCTTTGTCCTGATTAGCTCAATGGAGCACGTCAGCTGGTTTTCCAGAGCTCCCTTCTTGATAAAAAGAAGAGCAGACCTTAGGCTCACAGTCTTGGGGAGGCAGGAGTATCTGACAAAAATCTAAGAACATTGTTTTATTTTTATTTATTGGATATATTTATTTATTAGCTCTTCCTTATAAATGATACCAATTTTCCATTTATGGTAAGTATTTAAAGTTTCCTCTCAAAATAAATTTAATTTACAAAAGTGAATTGATTTTAAAAAAAACAACAACAACAACAACCTGGCTGGGCGTGGTGGCTCACGCCTGTAATCCTAGCACTCTGGGAGGCCGAGGTAGGAGGATTGCTTGAGGTCAGGAGTTTGAGACCAGCCCAAGCAGAAGCGAGACCCCCATCTCTACTAAAACTAGAAAAAATTAGCCAGGTGTGCTGATGCGTGCCTGTAGGCCCAGCTACCCGGGAGGCTGAGGCAGGAGGATCTCTGGAGCCCAGGAGTGTGAGGTTGCTGTGAGCTAGGCTGACGCCATGGCACTCTAGCCCAGGCAACAGAGTGAGACTCTGTCTCAGAAATAAAATTTAAAAAACTATGCAAATGGTAGCGAAGAAAGTGGATGTCACAAAAATCACGACAATAGTGTACAATTGTCAGAGGCTGGGGAAATACAGCCCAAAGAGGAAACCGTCACATTACCATGTTTCCCCAACAGACCCAGTGACTTAATGGCTGTATGTCTAATCTTTACGCCTTTTATTTCTTTTTCTTACCAACTGCACTGGCTAGGAATTCTAGTACAATATTGACTAGAAGCTGTGAAAAGCATACAGCCTTTCTCCCGATCATACGAAGAAAACATTCAACATTTCATCATTAAGTATGATGTAAACTATAGATTTCTTTTGTAGCCATTCCAGGGTCTTTATAAAGGACCCTAACCCTGATTAAAATCAAGAGACACCAACGGTGAGGCTGGGACTTGAGTAGAAAGAAGCTGTCTTTGGCGTTTATTCGAAACAGCTTTTCTGGGCACAGGGCAGATGCATCAGAATAAGCAAGGAGAGGAGTTTGTTGCTGTACGTGATGAGGCCATCGAGGAGTCTACCTGCGCCAGGCACAGGGGGGTCTGGGGAATCAAAATGTCATCACAGCAGTGTCACTGTCGCTTGATTCTCATTATTTTCACGTTGGCTTCAGTTTCAGCGGATTCTCCCTACCGCCTCTCATCACCTCATTTTGCCAAAGATGTCACCAGCAGCTCCAGACTTCTGGCCAACCAAGTAGCAACTCTAGCAAAAAGGAAGGGCCTCGTTTTCCCATAGTTCTGAAAAACGTTCTCAGGACTCATTCTCTGGACCAACTCAGGTCACATGGCCATCCCTGAGCCAATCGCTGCTGCGGGCCGAGGGAATGGAATGCCCTGATTGGTCAGGCCTGCGGCACAGGCTCCTCCCCTGAAGCAGGACATGCAGTCAGCCCCGCCCAAGCCTGACAGACTGAGAAGGGGAGGGGTGGTGTCCCCAAAATCAAGATGTTGTGACCAGAGAGTGGGGGAATGGGTCCCCACCAGGCGTAAGCCGCAGATGTCCACACCCTTGGACAGAAGACTCTCTGTGTTCCGGGTCTGAACACCGTCACTGGACCTCTTTGAGCCCTAATTTCCGCATGTGTCGTAGCCAGGGGGTGATCCCTGCCCTTCCTGGCCCTGTCTGAAAGGTCCAATGAGGCCGTGCACAGGGAAGCCATGTCTAGACTGTGAAGTGCAGTGCACATGTAAGGGAGGAGTCGTAAGAATGTTTACTGAGCAACTGTTCCTTCCCGTCTCTCCTCTCCTGTCTCCCTCACAGAGCACCTGAAGAAGCCACTGGAAGACTACATGGCTCTTTTCCCCAGCGTGAGGATTCTCCGAACCAAGAGACGGGAGGGGCTGATCAGGACCCGGATGCTGGGGGCCTCCGTGGCAACCGGGGATGTCATCACATTCTTGGATTCACACTGCGAAGCCAATGTCAACTGGCTTCCCCCCCTGCTTGGTAAGGGGGCCCCTCCCCCTCCCAAAGGGACCCCAGTCCGCTCCGGGGAGTCACTCACAAGGGTCCCCTTGCCTGCTTGAGGTGCACCCAGCACGGCGCCAGACGCCCTGAGGGATTCGGGGTCCAGGCGTGCTCAGAGAGAGAGACCTTGAGCATCCAGCCAGTCCTGTCCCTGCATGCCCAGACAAGGAAGCTGAGGCTCAGAGAAGGGAAGCGATTTGCCCAAAGTCACACACCACTTTAGCGTCCAGGGACATGACTGCTTCCCTCAGATTACTTTAAGTTCTATTGGAAAGCGGGCCAAGGCTGTCTACTGCTAAGAGCCGAGCTGTGGGAGGCCAGCATGTCAGCTTGGAACAGTTGCCATTCACCGCACTGCCGCTGTGAGCCAGGCGGGTTGTAAGCATTACGTCTGTTCTTCACAAAACCACGCAAGGTCAAAAGTATCCCCTTTCTGCAGTGAAAGAAACTGAGGTTCAGAGATACTGAGTGACTCTCTTGTCCCTTTGGGCTGTAAGTTCAAAGTCACCATATGTCAGGCTCCTATTCCTTTCCACAATTCCACACGGCCTCCCTAAATTCACTTCCTCTTAGACAAGAGTTGTGACAGATACCAGGGGAGGGCAGAGGGCAGCATGATCCAGGAGCCATCCCCCATAGCCTGGGGACAGGCTAGAGACGCGAGGATCGGAGGCTGGGCGTGAGGCACCTGCTAGCTGGCTGAGGAACGAGGCCCGAATTTTGAGGAGTTCAGTTTTGATGAAGGCAGTAGGCTGGTGCTGATAGGCGGATGTTGAAGAGGAAATGTCCCATTGAGACCGGGAGTCAGGTGAGGGACAGGGCCAGGCCTGGAGGCAGAGTGGGGGAAGAGTTTCCACCCTAGAGAGAAAAGTGAGTGCCTCAGGAACGGGTGGGGAAGCTGTCCGTCACAGCAAGCTTCGGGAACACAGTTTCGGGCAAACTGGAGCGTGCAACAGCATCATCACCTGAAAGATTTGTTAAACCGCAAGAGTGTTCCCTCCCAGCCCCCCTCCCCATATTTCTGATCCAGGAGGCCGGGGTGGGGCCTGACAAGTTGCATTTCCAACCAGCTCTCGGGCAGTGCCAGTGCTGCTGGTCCAGGGACCGCACTTTGAGGAGCACTGGTTAGGGAGCACCACCATTCGAGGGTGAGGACAGAAAGCAAAACCCACCCCATCAGCAGGGCGATCCAGCAAGTCCGTAACGCAAGGCAGCGGGAAACTTCATTATTAGATTCTTCAAAGGCCCAGGATCTTACTGGGTCAGGAAAAGAATATAACCCCAAATTTCTGGGAAAATGTTTATTTAATTAAACCAAGACATATTCTGCATCTGCCTCTCCTTACTGAAAGAGAAAAAGAAAAGAAAAAAGCCTCCCCATAAATCGCCTAATTTACAGTCCTGCAGGAAGAACCCATTTGTAGGGTCATTCAGCGGCTCGTAAAGAGAATGAAGTGGCGGGGCCTGCAGCCTCGCTTGTAGTCTAAATAGCCCTTAACTCTGTTTCTATGGAAATATATGAGGGCAATTTTCATAATCTGCAGACATTCATGGAAGAAACATCCCCTGTTCTTCTTTTACCCCCCCTTCCTTTTCCAATAGAAATGTGAGCCCGTGGCGTAGATCTGAAAGTCTGTCCCTGCTAATACCAGCAGCCGACAGGGCACATCATGGCTTTTGTCTGTGAAGCCATTAAGACCTCCACGCATAGCTCACTCTGCCTCCCTCGGAGAGCACACATTTCTGAGCCCGAGAAGGACTCAGCCCCCCAGTGGAAAGCCACTGTTGATAGCATCTCCTTCATCATCATCATCATCATCATGGCTCTGTTAGGCCCTTAGTGCTTTAGGCCACATTAACATTTGAATTCGCCATCTCGTGGCGAGGCGGGCAGCCCGGGCGTCACTATCCACATTTGGCAGATGAGAAAACTGACAGGCAAGGGGGACAAGGGAGACGCTCAGCCTTCCAGCTCCGGCTCCTGAGCTTCCTTCAGGGTCCCGTCCCAGAGTGGCGCTGAGCGCTGACCATGCACCAAGGCTGCAAGAGGCATCTTGGCTCCAATGTCCTGCAGCCCTCACGAGACCCCATGAGATAGGTGCCGTCTTCTCCATTTCGTCGGCAAGGAAACCAAGGCTCAGAGACGTCACATGATCTGATCCAAGGCTCTGCTGCTAATAGGTAACAACACTGGGACTGAATTTGGCCATTGCATCCCCAAGCGAGCACAGCATCATGGAACGCTGTCTTCTGAGGCTGCCTTGACCTCATGATGCCCACCGTGAACCAGCAGCCAGAAGGGCACTGTGGCCTCAGCCTCCTTGGAAGTGAAATCCCCTGGATGGCCGTGAATGACTAGGAATGGAGATGCTTCTCCAGGTCTTTCCCTGGGGAAGATTCTTAAGCTTCGCTAAGAACCCCCAAGGAGTGTCTCCACAAGGCAAATCCAAGCCAACCCCAGACATTCTGATTCAGGGAGCCTGGGCTGGCAGCAAGCATGGGAGTTTTTCAAACACACCCTGGGTGCATCTGGCACTGGTGGCCCTCAGTCTGCACTTGGGGGTATACTGCCCAAAACAGCATTCCTCAAACTCTTCAAGCCATGTGCCTCTGTAAGAAATACATCGGACATCTCGATCCAGTACCCAAATGCACACAGTCATGCAGTGTGACTGAAACGTGTTTCCTGAAAGAGTTATCACCTGTCACAGTATCCCTTACTACCTGGAATGCAGCCTGATATTTAGTATTCTTTTCTGGTTCATTACACATACACAAACACGCACGCACACGTACATACACATACACAATCCCATGGCCCACCTCTGGATCACGTCTTGCAGATTAGAAAAAGGCAAAAATGCTGCTTCCTCTCCCAAAAGACAGTTGTGCCATAGCTTGATGACACTGGAGTCCCAGGCAGCTCCTGGCCTGCCCTGGCCCTACCAGGCTCCCCATTCCAAGTTTGAACTTGACTCTGGGCCCAGAGCAGCCAGGCTCCTCAGCACAACCCACTTGCCCCCCACCCATGGCAGACTGTCTGCCCCAACAGTTCACTGGCACCCCTGTGACAGTCAGGGCTTCGTGGCAGGAGGAAGAAGGAATTCCAAATGGAAGCTGGAATTCTGTTGGTAGGTTGGGTAGAGAGTGAGTTTTACAAAATCAGCTTCCCCCAGGCCTACCCTGTCACATTCCTGTAAGGCGGTGGTCTGCCAGGCTCTTCTTGCAAACAATCTTGGGGAACTCACAACTTTCTGGGACAGTCTGTTCCCTCTTCCACTGCTCTGACTGCTGGAAAAATTGAACCGAACTCCCGAAAGGAGGGCCGTTTGCTCACCGACGTCAGCCCAGGGTGCCAGTGAGCTATCAGGGGCAGACAGTCTGCCATGAGGGCGGGTGCTGGGGTGCCTGCTGCCTGGGGCCACGAGTCAAGTTCAGGGCTTGGAATGGGGGGCTGGCAGGGCTGGAACAGGGGGCCTTCCCAGACGGAAATCAGTCTCTTTCCATGCAGTGCTGATCATTAACAGGCACCTCTTAAGCACTTTCAAACATTATGGTATCCAATCCTCATAACAGCCTGTGAGGCAGAGCCCCTTATCCTGTTTCATAGAGGGTAACTGGGGTTTGGAGACATTATTTGTGTAGCTGCCTCAAGGCCCCACTGCGGATGGCAGAACTGGGATGGGAGCCCTGGTCCCTCTTGCCCAGAGCTTGCACTCTTCCTTCCTGTCCACAGATTCTCAAACTTGAGTGTTCAGAGACATCACCCAGAGAACCTGTTAAAGATGCAAGTACGCTGCAGAATGCAGCATGCACTCAGCTGCTTCCCTACCCGGCCTCACCTAACGGGCATCTCTTGGCTTCTTCAGACCGTATCGCTCGGAACCGCAAGACCATTGTGTGCCCCATGATCGACGTGATTGACCACGACGACTTTAGGTACGAGACGCAGGCCGGGGATGCCATGCGGGGCGCCTTCGACTGGGAGATGTACTACAAGCGCATTCCAATCCCTCCGGAACTGCAGAAACCTGACCCTAGCGACCCATTTGAGTAAGTATGAGCAACCCAGCTCAAGACCCCACCTCAACACACACACAACTGAGGACCACCTTCTCCCCAAAAAGTCCAGTGCAGAGGGTCCGGCTTCCCAGCCCCACACAGTACCAAGTGTCCCCAACCAGAAGCGCCACCTCTCCCAGTGTGTCACAGAGCCTCAGCTCATGGACCACCAGGCTGGTCACCTCCACCTTACCCACCTCTCCGCAGTCTGCCAGCATTGCCAGCAGGGCTGAGTAGAGCTTCTCATGCCCTCTTCCTCAAACCTGGCACCCAGTTGGAACCATTGTCACCACTGGGTGTCCGCCCTAATCCAATTTAACCCCAAACAACCATATGATTGATTTATACCGCTGCCCAAAATTATTACCCATGTTTTCCAAATGGGGACACCAATGCTCGTAGAAGCTGAGTAATATTCCCGGGACACACAGCTAGTAAGTGGCAAAGGCTAAGAGCAGTACAGGTCTGTCTGCCTCTGCAGCCAGCGATCCCATCATTCTGTCGTAGCCCTCAGAAGTATTGGGGAGGCAGCAGCTTTGTTTGTGGCCAGGTTGGGGGAGGCACTGGCCTCACGGCATCCTAGAACGTGACAGCTGGAAGGAAGTGTCAATGCACATGAAGGGCTCAGCCCCTGGCCAATGAGGACAGAGGCCCCTGGAGAAGGAGGAGCTTGCCCGGAGGTACACAGCAAGTGAGTTCGAGTTCGTAGCTAAGCCAGAAATAGAGGCCAGCCCCTTGCCGGTGCTCCCAGCTCTGGAAGGGGGGTCCTCTTCTACAGCAGTTGTCGTGTGAGCTGTGCCAGCACTCCTGCCAGAGGTGTGGAGAAGATCTTTGGGTATGAAGCTCAAGTCAGGCTCTCCTGCTGTGTTAGTTTCCTACAGCCACTGCGATAAGTTACCACGAATTTAGCAGCTTAAAACAACACAAATTCATTCTCTTAAAATTCTGGAGGTCAGAGGTATGAGATGAGTCTTCCTGAGCTAAAACCACAGTGTCGGCAGGGCTGCGTCCCCTCTGGATGCTCTAGGGGAGAATCCATTTCCTCGCCCTTCCCAGCTTCTAGGGGACACTCACGTCTTTGGCTCGTGGCCTCTTCCTCCATCTTTAAAGCCAAAAGTGTAGCATCCTCCAATCTCTGTCTCTCTCCTCTCTCTCCCTCCCCTCACCCCTCTGCTTCCATCACCACATCTCCTCTGACTCTCCTGCCTCCTTCTTTTGCTTACAAGCCCTTGTGATGACCAGATTTTGGGTGATCACATTGGGCTCACCAGGATAACCTCCCCACCCCAAGATCCTTACCCTTAATCTCATCTGCAAAGTCCCTTTTGCATGTGCAGTAACATATTCATAGGTTCCAGGGACTAGGACCCTGACATCTTTGGGAGGGCGCCACACCTCCCTCCTCACAGTTTAGCCCCCAGTGAACCCCCACTTCCCTGTGCCTTGCTTTCCCCGTCTGACAAGCAGGGCTGTTGGCAGCTCAGCCGTTTTCGTGGGCACAGGGCATACCCCGGGTTCCCAGGAGAGGCTGAGGTGGCAGAGCTGGGCCTCTCTGAGGACGTGAAAAGTGGCCAGGATGATGGAGCAGCCTCAGCCAAGGGTGGAGGGCAGGAGCAGGTCCCATGTCCCCTTCAGCAGGTCAGATGCCTGTGGTTTCCTCCTGACCTCCTGTATATGAAACGGCGTCAGTCACTGTTAGACCCTTTCCCAGTGCAAAGATACGATTCAGCCAGGACCACGTTGTGCAGTCAGCCCCCGCCCTGCATGGCCTCAGAGTCACCCCTCAGCTGCCCTAAACCCTTGCAGCGTGATAACAGTAACGGGAGTGACTATGGATGACATTCGGCCTGCATCGCAAAGCACTTTCTACTGACATCGTTGTGCAAGATCCTCATGACGGCGTCCTCAAGAGTGAGTAGAGCTGTCCCCATTTGACCGACGCAGACTCTGTGCTTCAGAGAGGAAACCAGACTTACCCGAGATGACACAACAGCAAAAGCTGAGGCTGGAATGAGCTGCTCCAGAAAATGGCATTTTCAGAGTAGCGGGGGGGGGGGGGTCATCAGAACGCCCTTTATCGTGCGAACCTTTGCAATAAGCAGACGCACTGGCCCTGGATTTGAAAGGTTCTTAAGGATGGCTCTTGGCCCGTCTGTCGTCCTGGCTGCGTGGAGAGGAAAGGGTGATCCAGCTCATGCCGCTGGCTGGTAGCAGAGGCCCAGCCAGTGTCCTCAGGGGCTCTTCGGGACACTGAAGTGGCAGCCTCGCCCTGGAGCAGTGGCTGTCAATCTTGGCCGCACAGTGGCATCATCTGGGGAGCTTGCAAACAATGCGAGGCCGCCCTCCAGACTAGCTACGCCAGACTCCGGGCGTGGGATACGGGCATCATTGTTGTGTGGCCGGGGTTGAGAGCCACTCACTGGCCTAGATGCTTTCTGAGGGACTCTCCAGCCTTTGTTTCCCAATTCCTTCCAGAAGTGTCTCTTCTGCATTGTAGCCGGACAAAACCCCGGGGAGCGGCCAATAGAGAAATCCGGTCATTTTCCGCACACTTTCCCACCGTGCCCAGCAAGTGGGCAATCTGCAGGCACAGCGTGCCGTCACGATGTTTAAAAGACTTGGGTTTCAATCACAGACCCCAGTTTGAAGCACGGCTCATCCACTTAGTAACTGCATGCCCTTGAGCAGATTATGTAGCATTTCTGAATTTCTAATTTCTCCACCGGAAAAGGGGGCCAGTCCCAGAGCACTGTGAAAACCAGATGCAGTGTTGGGAAGGTGAGTGGCACACACTGGACCCTCGGCATTGTCACCAGTATTGCTGAACACAGCAGAAAACAGGACAGGCTGAGGAAGAGGCCTCCCACTGAGGGCAAAGCCTCCAGCACCCCAAATGCCTTAAGGTGAATATCCTGCCTGTTCCTCGGCCCCCGCCACTGGCTCCCACCCAGGCTGATTTCCACCTGCAGAGCCTCAGGTTTGGTTTCCCATGAAGCACCAAGTTAGAAACACTGTGTCGGCCTCTCCAAGCAGTACAATTGCAGCTACAGCCAAAAAACCCCAAACCCCACGATCTTCAGAAGACAAAGGGGAGTCAACACTAATGACACCTTATTTTCTTACAGTAATAGAAACTTTTAGAACTATGCCAGCAACGTAGGACAGGGAGCGTAGCTATATATCTCTGCTGTGTAGGATGGAGAATCAGGCTCAAAGAGGTTTAATCAAAATCTTCCAATATCATGCAAGCCACATATATAAAGTTATTTTTTTTAAAAAATGATAAACAATTAAAATTCCTTTTAATAATATATTTTATCTAAACCAGTATATCCAAAATACGATCATTTTAACATGTAACCAACACTTTAAATTTATCGATGAGTTCTTTCGTACCCTTTTCTTCCTACTAAGTCTCGGAGATGCAGAGTGTGCATCTCACACTCACAGCACATCTCGGTTCAGACCAGTCCCATTTCGAGTGCTCAGTTGTCACCCGTGGCCAGCGGCCACCACACCGGGCAGCGCAGGGTTAATGGCTGAACTCCGCATCCCGGTCACACAGAAGAGGGAGGGGGACAGTTCTCAGTTTCTGGTCCCCTGTCCTTTTCATGCATCAGTTGCTTCTGGACTGTTCCTTCCTGACAGGAGGCAGCATATCGTATTGCCAAGGGGTGTGGACCGTGGCTCGGATTAAAGAGTCGGATCCCAGCAGTGCTGCTTATTAGCCGAGGGGCCTCCAGCGAGTTCCTGTCTGCACCGAGGCTGTAGTGACCCGAGTCAGGGGGCCTGCCGCAGGAGGTCGAGGGGAGGCCTGCATTCGTTTCATTAATAAATAGTTCGATGCGGCACCTGGCGTGTTGGAGCCCTCAGCCAACATTCGAGGGGCTCCCTGTTTGAAGGAGTCCCCGCAAAGGCTTGTGCTCCCCGCAAAGGCTCTTCTGCTGCAGGAAGGCTCAGGCAGCTTGGGGTTAACTGAGGTCTTTTAAATCAGCCCTCTTGCCAGGAGCTTGCAGGGAGTGGGAGTGGAGGCTGCTGCCGGAGCGCTTTGGTTTGAGGGTTTGGAGTCTTCCAGCGCAGCCAGACAAGGACGCAGCCACTCTCTGATAGATTGTCACACAGCAAAGGCGGCTCGGCCCCTGCCAGGTGCCGGCCTTGTGTGAGGCAGCCCCTCCGACTCAGCACGATGCCACGCTGACTGCCTGTTCCCCATGGGTACCACACAATTTATCATCTCTGCACCCTTGTTTATGTCGTTTTCTCCTCCCGGTCCTTTCCCTCCCCCGTCACACTTTGCACTGACACACTCAAATGCCACCTCCTCTGAGTACCCTCCCTTGCCCCGGCTGCCCGCTCACCCCCCGAAAGCTGGGCGCAGACAGGCTCCTTTCGCATTCCTGCAGTGCTCTGTACCTCCCGGAATCTCTTACTACACCCCACCTGACCTTCTGGATCCTTCTGTGCTGAGGTGGCTGCCCCCGAAGGTCTCTGATTTGCCTCAATATTCTCAGTATCCTTCCAGCACCTGCTTTGCAGCTGGCACTCTGAACACGCTAATGAGAGCAGGAATGAACGGAGTGAACCTCCTCTCCCAGTTCAGCTGAAAGAACAGAGGCCGTGGCTCCTCTATAAACATCCTTGGCAGAACAGATGTCCATGCTGGGCTTGCTAAGTAATAATCATCAAAGGAGCATGTTTGAAAACACGGACTCCTAGCTCCACCCCACCCCACCCCCAGAGATTGTTCCAGAAGCTCTGAGGCAGGGCTGCAAGCTGGTTGTCGTTTCCCCCTCTGACAGATCGTACAGCGTAGACAGGCTCGCAGAGACCCGACTCAGACCGTTAGTGGAAGGACTAAAGATATACGTGTATATGATGCAAATACCAGGCCCGTGGGGAAGAACCTGCTGTGATTTCATTTCACAAGTATTCTTGGGTGTTAATCATATAAAGGAACTTGGGATCCATTTGGTTAAAATGCAGCACTTGAGAAGGGAAGTAGTAGGCAAAAAAGAGGAGAGCCTGGGGCCTCGCTGGGAAGGGCTGGGGTCCCCTGGTAGAAAGGTGGCTGTGTTCACGGGGCAGCATGGACCCTGTCACTGGGGGAACGGCGTTGTCAGGCTGCACAGGGAGCACAGGGCCAGGACATCTGCATCATCACACCACGTTCTTCTTCCCTGACAGGTCTCCCGTGATGGCCGGAGGACTGTTCGCCGTGGATCGGAAGTGGTTCTGGGAGCTGGGCGGGTACGACCCAGGCTTGGAGATCTGGGGAGGGGAGCAGTACGAAATCTCGTTCAAGGTGAGCCAGCTCTTCAGAAGCCCCCTCTCCTTGGCACAGCCCCCTGGGGACCAGCCTGGCAGGTGCCTGCCCAGGGAGGGGAGGCAAGTAGAGCTCAGACCAAGGCCCCACACAGTTGGAAATAACAGAACCGGGGCCTGAGCCCAGGTCTGCCTGACCCCAAAGCCCATGCTCCGTCCCGCTATGTTTCATGGGCCTCTGCTGGGACATCAGAAAAAGCAGTTAAGAGGAAAACTAGCTTAAGAGGTTGGCTGCAGTCTCTCACCCTTTCTTCTCAGTGTTTGCCTCTTTCTGGGGTTATTCCCAATTTACTTAGATATTCTGCAACCTCTTAGCAAATCAAATTAATAACAGTCTTAAGTCAGAAATAGGAAATCAGTTTCCTCTCCCAGCCAACTCTGCTCCATTGGTAGGGGCTGCCCCAGGTCTGTGTTGATAACTATCCTGCATCCAAGAGGCTGCATCCAAGCTTACCAGAAAGAGTAGTCATTGATTAGTGATGTCTGCCAGGGCTGCGGCTTAGGTGGGTGATGGCACGTATGTCATTCCTTTCATATCCCCAGCCCATGCAGTCTAGTTTTCCGAATGTAACATCCTCATGAGTACAGTGAAATCACACACACACACGAGGAATCAGAAGAGTTTTAACTTCACAGTTCTCCAATCTGTCAGTTAAACAAGCTTGACTTATGAAGCAGTCTTCCAAGTTTGTTCCCAGAATAGACGTATCTGAGTTGTGAGTTCTTGCCAGAACGTAAACTTCAATGGGAGAGGGACCTTTCTGCGCTTGACTCACCGCTGTGCCCCAAGTACCTAAAGGAGTGCCTGAAATGGAAATGGCACTTGACAAACATTTGTTGGTTGAATAAATACTTGGAGCAGGTGTATCACTGGGCAGAATCGGCATCCAAGCTCCTAACTGGCTCCTGGGTGTAGAAGTCCACCCTTTGGAAGCCCCCCCCCCCAATGGAGAGCAGTGAATGGAGCAAGATTTGCCCAAAGGAATTTCTAAACCCAAACTGATCTCATTCACTCTGTGTGTCTCAAAAACCCATCCGCTGATGCCCGTGGGCACTTAGGGAGGAACAAATGGTGTTTCTCTACACACGGTTTGTTTACAAAGGACTTGGTAATGAACCCATATTGGAAGTCTCTCCCCCGGGCCGGGCCGGGAGGGGAGAGGAGGCTGGCTTGTGTTTCCATTTGATCCAATTATGTCCGTCACTCTCCAGAGGAAATGAGACGGCGTAATGAGGAGGCTCCCGCGGTCTGGAAAGGAGACTTTTCTCCCCTGGCGTCCTCTCTCCTGGCGTTGGGAAGCCGAGTTCCCAGAGCCAGCGCCAGCCCATCTGCCAGCGCATTGCATCCCTGGCCCCTGCGGAAAGCCCGCCGCAGCGAGGGGAGCAGGCGAGCCCCTTCATCCGCTGGCTGCGCCTCCCTGGATCACAGGTGTTCTCTCTCAGCCAGAGCCGGCCATTTACGAGGGGCCAAATTCCCTCTGAGGGAATTTCCTCTGAGGGAATTTCCTCTGATACGAGGGGCCAATTTCCCTCTGATCCCTGCCGAGATCCCTTTTCTTCTTGGTGGCAGAGAGAAGAGAGGGTCTGGAAGGCATAAGTGTATTTTCAGAAATTAAGATAAATCGATATGTGCCATCAGGGCTGAGGGATAAATAATTTGGCTCTGTTTCCAGACCGGGCTGTCTATCCTGATGGGAAAACTCTAGAAAAGATGTTCCGACAGCTCTGACATTTCTAGAAGAGTCACTGATTCTTTCTCTTTTCCTTCCTCCTGCCACATCTCTGTCTCTGTGTGTGTGCATCTCTCTCTCTCTCAGCAAAGTTCTCTGCGTGGAGGTCAGAATCTTCCCAGTTCTAGAGGTTGGACGAGTCTTTAACTCCCAGCCTGGGCTCCAGCTAGCTTCATGAGCCAGCCCCTGCCTGTCCCCACCCCTTCCCCCTTTTTTTCTTGCCCCATTGCATCAATCTAGATTCTTGTTTAGAGGGGACCCAAACACTAGTCAATCTGATTTAAGCAAGTACTGATGGGGCCCACCCCACTGAAATTCCAGGGTGGATCCTACAGGCCTGGCTGGATGCAGGACGGGCCCATGTCACAGGCTCAGTCTCTCCGTCCCCTGGCCCTGCTTCCGTCTGGGCTGGCCTCCCCCTCGGGCAGGCTTTCTTTCGTGGACAGCCCCAGCAACCCCATGGAAAGGAAGCTCCTCTTTCCCCTCAGCCTGTAGAAGTCCCAGGTAGAGTCTTCATTGGCCTGCTGGTGCCTTGCAGCATTCTGATTGGTCTGCTGCAGTCACATGTCCATGGAGCCAGGAGGGTGGGGATGGGCTGGTTTCTTTAAGGAAAGTCCAGGTGTAGTGACCAGAGGGGGGATGGAGGGTGGAGCAGGGCAGACCAGAGATGTCCACGTCACCCAGCCACACAGGGCTGCTCATAAGTCCGTGCCAGGCCACCTTTGCTCTGTTCACTCTTCCCGAAACGCCTTTCCTTAGTCTGGCCGACCCACACTCATCCTCCGGATCTCAGCTCACACAGATAGGTGGCCTCCTCCCGGCCTAGCCTGAGCTCCCTGTGCTGCTTAGGAAGCACCCCAGCATGGCACCCCTGTGTCCCCACGCTCCCAGCATGGCTCGGAATACTGAGCTGGCATGACTAGAAGAGTTGCCTCTCTTGCCTGCTGGACCCAGAGCTCTCTGGAGGCAGTGGGTGGTTCTTGTCCACCTCTACACCCCCAGTCTCTGGCCCGTAGAAGTGTTTCAAATAACCGCTAGTGGCATCACTTCCAACCGGCAACCTTCCCGTGCGCTGCCCTTCCCAGACTCACATCACCATCCTTGGAGGATGGTGTGTGGTGGCAGAGGTGCCACTGAGAAGACTGGCCACTGTCAGGGACCCTCTGGCCCTCACATCCCAGACGGTACTGATGGAATTTTCCTTCCCACCCCATGAGACATGATCAAACAAGGTGCGGTGGGGGAAAGCCCTTAGATGCACACAGATACGAGGGATTGTGTGGATTGGGGCAGCGGCTACAGGATGAGCAGAAAGGGGACTGCAGTGTCCCCAGGAGGCAACGGTCAGAATATCTTCAACTATGGCACGCGGGAGAGAGAAAAGTATCAAAGCAGGACAGCATGACCGAACTAAAGTGAGAAAAATGTAGGCTTTGGGGCAATGTAAGTGGATATGTCTTCTGTGAATAGCAATTTGGCAAAATCCGTTACATTTCAGAGCAAGCACATTCTTTGACCCAAAATTCCATGCCCAGGAGTTTATCCACGAGAGACGGTACGTACACGAGCAAAGATTTAGGCAGAAGCTATTTGTTGAGGCTTTACCTACCATAGGATACGACTGAAAATGACCCAAATGCATGTCCTTTGGAGATAAATAAGTTGGAGCAGAACTAAACAATGGAATATTAAAAAATATAAAAGAAGATAGATGTCTCCAAAATTAAGTTTTAAAATGTGAGCGGAAAATAGTATATATAATATCATCTCATGTTCCGTTTTTTAAAATATGACAAATGCAAAGAATAAGCTTAGAATATGCTTATACCAGCCGATGTTTATTGAGCACTACGGTTGGCACTGCGTCATTTAATCCTCACAATCGACCCAAGGCAGGGCTCTCATTCTCCCCATTTTATAGATGAAGAAACTGAGGCTTAGATTAAACCACATCCCCAGTGACGCACGGTGTGATGCAGACTCCCTGTCTCTCACGGCCTTCGGTGGTAGCAGGGCTACAGAGTCTAGCTGTCCCTTTCTACCTAATGTGCGCCTGTAACATCGAATGTGTCTATCATAAGTACACAGTACCTCTATGCTCAGGAAAAGTTAAGATATTTTATAACTAAGCAGAAGGAAAAATGGGTTCTCAGCACTCCCAGGCTGCCTCTCTCCTTGTGCATTCCAGCACCTCGTTTGGGCCATTTTCAAGTGCAGACATGAGATTCCCCAGAGTGAGCAGTGAGGAGACTCCCAGAGAAGGCCTGAGCCCAAGAGCACCCCTGCAGGGTCTGCTCCAGGAGGCAGGGGCGGGACCCACCACGCTTGGAGAGATGGAGACGGGCCGAGGGTCCCATGAGGCAGGCTTGCGGGAGCGAGGGGCCGCCATGTGAGGGGGCAGAGGGGAGGACGCCCTGCCCTGCAGACGTCAGGAACATCTCTGAGCCTTGTTCCCAGAGGGAATCCCATCCTCTGAGTAGAGGCACGCAGCCTCAGGGGAGGCTGGGGTTCGCTTTGCTCGATACTGAGCAAGGAGCTGCAAGCCCAGTGCTCCTCTCCTTCCACCTGGCGCCAGGGAGGATGGAGAAAGGGTGTGTCCAGTCTAGAGAGAGGCCTTTGTTACAGGAAGGGCCCAGAGCTGAGGACCAGCCCCAAAGGGGGCTAAGTTGCCACACAGGAGGGAGAACTGATTTCCAAAAGCCAACCCAAGTGGCAGAGGGAGATGAGGGCCACCATCCAAGCCCCTGCATGGCACCACATTTCCCTATCCTCTTCCCTACCCCTTCCCATGCCCTCTGGCTCGGACCAGCTGCAGCAGCACTGCCAGGAACGTGGTGCTCATTTCTTCCTTCCCTGGGTTACCCATGGATGCTGGGAACATGCTCTGCTACGTGCGGCATTTTCCTCCGGGGCCACACATGCCGAGCCTTCCAGGAGCCGTCGGCCGGGAACAGGGACCGCACGCTGCTGCTGATTGTCAGCAAGCCATTCGATATTCCGCGCGTGTCTCTGTGGGAGCCTGCCCCCCCCACCCGGCCTCTGAGAAGGCGGCTCAAAGGCCCGAGGGTCACCTGTCCACACATTACTCCCTGACCCGCACACACCTGTCTCTTCATGCTTTGGGCTCTTTTATCACTAAAAATGGCAATACTAATAACTTCTTCCAGGGTTTACTGTAAGAGCTAAATGGGATGACAAATTTATTTGGCCTCGAGCCAGACAAAAAGGAGGCACATTATATGGTGGCTGTTGTGATCATGACCCTCAAGTTAGGTCGGGGGAATAGAACGGCGTGGGATTAAGTGCATGGGCTTCAGAATCAAACTGTGCCTGGGTTTCTACAGCAAGCTCCATCAGCTAGCTGCTGTGTGACCTTGGGAAAGTGGCTTAACCTCTCTGGACTTAACCTTCTTCATCTGACTTAGGGGTTAGAATAATCCTTCATAGTGCAGCTGTGAGCACGATATTAGTCAAGACAGATTAAAAGCTTAGCTCTGTGCCTGGCACGTGATAAATGGTCAGCGAGTGGTGGCTGTTAATGTCGGCACCCTTGTGGCCGTTGTGATGGGGCTGTGGCTGCAGGAAGATGAGTGGTGAGAGCCTTGAGCCTGGCGAGGCAGAGGCCAAAGGCTTTGGCTTCAGGCCCAGCTTCGGGAGCAAACTCAGTGAGGCCCTGGGCTCATCTGCCCTTTCTGATTTCCTCATCTACAGAGAGGCCCTGAGAATCCCAAATTCACAGGGCTGTTGGGAGATGATAGTGTGAACCGGCAGACACATCGCTTGAGGGAGGTTGTCACTGCCCCTGTGTGCGGTGGCTCTCCGAGTGTGGTTCCTGGACCAGCAGCAGCAGCATCCCCTGGGAGCTGGTTAGAAATGCAAATTACCGGGCTCCGCCCCCGGCTGCTGAGTCAGCCACGGCCAGGGCAGCCCAGCCAGCTGGGTTTCAACAAGCCCTCGGGTGATTCCGATGATGCTCGCTCAAGGTTGAAAATCGCAGCTGTAATGCATAGGCGGGGTCCTGTGCAGAGACGGTGCTCAGGCTCGGGGGAGGGAGGACAGAGTAAATGGGCAGGTTGCTTGGCAGGTTGGCCAACAGGTTCCAACACCTTAAGCTTTCAAGCCTGTATGTCGCTGGGTCCACCCTTGGCAGGTGGCTTTCTGTTCCGTTGCTTCCAGCAGAGTTTTTTAGAGCAAAGCTGACCGATGACCAGGTCATGTGTGAATGAATCAATGGGTTCATTAATGTTTGGGCTGCAACGGTCATGGAAAGAAAAACACATGTGCTCTCCGGGGGCAGAGAAGTGAGTGCCTTGCAGCCGGTTTCCAGCAGCCCAAGGGGTGCGGAGAGGGTAGGAGGTGACAGAAACAGGAGACAGAGGGCCTTGATTGCAAGCCAATGGGGACCTCTCTGTTCTGCTCTTAGGGATCACTGAAGAAGCCCAAGATGGTGTCAAGACTGGGCCCTAGAGAGATTTTAGGCCAGGAACGTGCAGTCTCCACGGAGCTCTCAGACTTGCCTAGTTCTGGAGGACCCGACCCCAGATTCCATCCTGGGTTCTGCCATTTTTGAGCTGAGGAACTGGGGAAGGCACTTGATCTCAGTAGACCTCAGTTTCTGCCTGTGTAAGAGGGCGTGACTGTACCTCACTCACTGGCTTACTGTAAGACTGCTGTATTCCAAGTATGCGCCAAAACCTAAGGTAACCACCCACCTGAGGTTGGGGGAGTGGTTAACTATAAACACTTAGGGATATTGTTGAAATAGTCAAATATTTATTAATTTAGATATACATATGCTTAAAAAAACATATAAAAACACTATGTGAATTTAGAAGCAAGTTAAAACAGTTTTTAAAGTAAAATTGTTCTTTCCTACTCTTTTTTACCAACTGCATCTAGGAGCCAATTTAAATCCAAAACTAGGGTGACTGAGGTTGTCACTTCATGCTGGTGATACTTCTTGAAACAGTATCTTCTTGTGCAAAACAAGCTAATACTTTCAAGGCAGCACGAAGTTCTTTCCAGAGGGGAACTGTGTGGCGTACGTGCAGTGCCCTCCACCAGCAGTGACAGGTGCCACGTGCCCCCCTGACACCGTGTGGATAGCTCACAGTGTCCTCCGAGCTTCTGCGTCACCTCATTTTTAGCCTCTCCACACCCCTAGGAGGTAGGTGGTAATTCTTCCCATTTTGCAGATGAGGAAACTGAGGCGTTCAGGCTTACAAAACTTGCTTAAGAGCCTGGATCAGACCTCAGTTCTGTCTAGGACCAAGCTTACCCTGTGTGCCTCCTAAGCACACCGTTAATGCCGAATATTTGGTGGCAAAATTATTAGCGTCTTATTTCCCACCCCACAAGTGCAACTGATGAGGGTGTGAACTTCACAGGGGTCCCCTGCAGAGAAGCCAACGGCAAAGACAGGTCTTTGCCCTGCCTATAAGCAGGTCAGGTGCCCTGGGCTTCCTGGCTGGCTTCCAGGCAGCCCTTCCTGGGCAGAGAGAGGTCCGCTCCAGCCTTTGCCTGCCCACTTCCCTCCGCGACTGGACAGGCCCTTCTGCCACGTGCTCGCTCGCTCTCTCTCTCTCTCTCTCTCTCTCTCTCTGGGTCCCATTGTGTTTTCCTGATACACATCACTCGTTTCTTTCCTCAGTTTTGGAGATAAGAGCAAGTAATTGTCTTTTATAGACACTGTAATGAAGCCTGTCATCACACAAAAGAAGTTTGCTAATAAAATAAATCAAAGCAGCCATGAAAATGAATGGGGAGCCGGCTTGCACGATCAGATCTGTGCTGGTCTAGAGGCTCGGCAGCGCTTCTGGTGGGAAGACACCCGCAGGGGGACTCAAAGGGCGTCAAGGCACAGGCTGGCAGGATATTTGGGAGCTCCTCGCGGCGAAGCGGAAGGTTTCCAGAGCAGACAGCTGCACCCCCCCCCCCCCCCGTGTGGGAGGGAGTTAGGGAAGGGACAGGGCGGGGAGAAAGCTGACACCAGACAGCACCAGAAGAGGGACTGCAAAAATGTCATCTCAGCAGCCTGTGTTTGTTCCCGTCTTAAAACAGGATGGGCTCTGGTCAAATGTGAACCGGCTGCTGCCAGCCTTGGCCGCTCCCTTCTCTCTGCCACCAGCTGAGCCCCCTTCCTGCCAGGTGGAGGGAGGTAAGAGGACAGTGCCCTTGGGTGGCCAGGCCCCAAATGGCATATGTTGACTCTGCCTCCCACACCTGGTCCTGGCTTTCTCCTGATCAGTTGCAGGTTTTGCCACCAAGTCCGTTAAGAACAACTATTTCCTCCCTCTGAGCCTCGGTTTCTCCATTTGGGAAATCAGGCCATAGAATAAAAAAACATAATGGTGTTGGGCAAAAGGGCAAATGCTATATAATTTCAAGGTGGCGGTATTCTCGTCCTTTCACAAGTAGAAAGGACTGACATTCGTCAGGTTCTCTGGGAGCCAGGCCTTGAGCTAAGTGCTTTTCGCAGTTGTCTTGTGCCACCTCAACGGCCTCGTGTGATCATCGTCCCCATGTCACAGACGAGGACAGCGAGGCTCCCCAGGTTAAGTGGCTTGCACGAGGCCACACAGCTGGCGTGGTGGCCTTAGGACTGGCACGCAAGGAGTTGGGCTGCAGTGTGCGTCTGTGTCTGCAGTGGTCCCCGGCTCAGCTGTGAAGGAAAGGAGGGGACTAAAGGCACAAAGCATGAGTGACCCGGGCCGTGAGCATAACTCCAGGGCCCGGGACCTGGGACCACTCTGGCCAGCTCCCCGCCCAGGCGAGTCACCACGCCCTTCCCTGGCCCCAGCTTGTCTCTGTGGCAGCCTGTCCTTGGAAGGAGAGTCCCCTCCAGGCTTGGGATTCCGTCTCTCCGTGGCAGAGTTGGGAGCTGTTTGTTACCAGAGGGAGGTGACCAAGCAGTGGCCACGAATGATGACACTTTCTCTGGCCTCCTCTGTCGGTCCCACTTCAGCCCAGACAAACCCAGCCAGGAGCCAGCCCGAAAGAGATGGAGATGGGAACTTCTGCCCAAGAAACAGCGAAACCTCCTGCTCCCTGCTCCTGACATATATTCTTGCTAAGATTACTATTAATAGAAGCAAAAAAAGACACAGTGCATGTCCTCTGGAGACTAAAGAACTGATGACAAAATGAGATTCATCCTTCTCTCTAGTTAAGTCCCTATTCCCAAGATTTTTGTGTCAGTCTTGATTCAGTTCCCTCTTTGTGAATTCTGCGGGTGTGGACTGAGTGCCTCCCACGGGCAGGGCGCTGTGTAGGCAAATACACCAGAGGCGCCCCCTGCCCACACAGACCCTGCGCCCAGGGGGGCACAGAGGGGCTGGTGAGGACTCTTATGCTACAGGTGACAGGAAATTATCTTAAACTGGCTGTGGCCAAGAAAAAGGGACAGGGGTGGGCTGTGTTCAGCATAACTGGTTCCAGGTACTCCAACAGGTGACTCCCTCCCTCTCCTGCATTCACAGGCAGGCCCAGCCTCACCGTGTGGTGGCAGAGGTGGCCACTGGTGACCGCAGTCCGTTGTCCCCTTTACTCTCCATCAAAGAGAAAAGCGTGTGGCCATCTGTCACACCAAGCCCCAGCACGCACAGGGACCGTCAGAGGCACCCCCTGACCCTGCCTTACACCAGCTTCACAGCGCAGGAGGCTGGGGTGGCCCAGGTGGAGCGGTCGGGAGGACAGTCCCCAGAAGAGAGCAGGTACACTGGACAGGCAAAAACAAGAGATGCCCAGTGCAGCAGAATAAGACCCGGGCCATAACCCTATGGATGAGTAATACTGCACTCCTGGTGAAAGCAAAGATGCAAGGTGCTGTGTGTAGGTATAAAAGGGTGAGAAGGTGGCAGTTAAGGGGACCTGAAGGGTGAGTAGAAGGTAGCCAGGCACAGGGTGGGGCGGGGCGCTGCAGGCAGAGGACAGAGCCTATGGGCGAGGGAGGGGCGTGGTGAGCAAGGAAGAGTGGGCTGAGATGAGAGCAGCACCAGCCTGGTGAGATGGGAGATGCACCAGCCTGCAGCAGCAGACACCCTGGGGCTGCTTGTGTCCACTGCATCTGGGTGGCCAGAGGGCATTCTGCGAGTTGGGGTGGCCTGCGCTGGGGTGCTCCCACGGACTCTGGAGCCGGCAGCAGCTTTGGCCGCACAGGTGTCCGTCTCCCTGAGGGTAGCGCATCGTGCCCAGGGCAGGCAAGCCACGGAGCAAACCAGCTGCCCAAAGCCTCCCGACATCCCAGGAATCTGAGGGCATTCTGGATGCCTCAGACCTCTCAACAGATCAAGGCCACCTGGTCCCTGGGGAACCTGCAGGCTGATGGCCAGCAGGGTCAGGGCCAAAGAAACCAGAGGTCACAGCAAAGAGAAGGATTTGATCGTGCGGCCGCTTAGAGTTAGGTTTCCCTGCCAGACAGAGCTGGACACGCAGCCTTGTTAGCTAATGCGAGTTTAATGCGGAGTGGAGGGGGCTGGACACCAGCCTGGTCAGCTGCCCAGGAGACGGTCAGACGTAGAGTAGGGTAAGGTGTCCCACCTGCTCAGCGCCGCTCCACCACCCTAAAGGCCGAGGGCAGCCCAGCAGCGACAGGGGCAATATCCGCCAGACAAAAGCATCGTTTCCACATCAATCACTTTGTATAAGGGAAGAGTTATTGTTATGGGATGCTGGCACCTGATCAATATCTCCTGCTTCGAAAATAAACTTCTTGGCTTGGCCTTGACATTAATCTACCATCAGGAGCCCATTATCTCGAGACCAATGTTCTGTTCTATTGACTCGCTTGATTTTTTTTTCTCCCCCAAGATCAGAACATAATTGCATTTCTCCAGGCAGCACTTCCACTAATTGCAGTGGGGAAGCCCGGGACAGAGTACATATCTGGGCTGGGGATGGAGACGGCAGGAGGAAACGGGGGGACCAAGGACCCTCAGGTGCCAGGTGGAAGAGCGGCCCTTCTGAAGAACCCCCAAATTAATCAAGACGTGAAGCCCGATCCCCACACCCCATCGAGCAGCTCCCATCGGATAGGGCTCTTTTGCACAGACGTGGGGCTGCAGGAGTCCCCGCTCGCACCCCGCGTTCCACAAAGGAGAGAATATGGTGACAAGATTAATGCTGACGCCCCCAGTCCAGCCGCCTCCCAGCATGGCCACACCGTCCTCACCCAAAGCCATGCCAGCCTGCGTCCCGGCTGCTCAAGAGCCTCCCAGGCCTTCTGCACTCCACAGCTGGGTGCCCTGTGAGCCGCAGTTGCACTGTGTCACCTCCCTCACTGCCGGCTTCCTGTGGCAACGCCTTACTCTGCCCCGAGAGACCCCATGAGAGCCCCCGCCCGTCTCTCTTCTCTTAGCTCCCTCGGCTCCGGGCTCTGGCTTTCCGTGTGCTGTGACTGTAGCAAGCTCGCCCTTCCCTGGGGACTTTACACACGCGAGCGCTCTCTCCACCTGCTCTCCCCGCTGTTACTTTTACCTTCTTGTCATTTCAGTCTCACCTCAAATATCCCCTCCCGAGGGGGGGGAGTAGCATCCTTGCCTCCACTCGCCTCCACGTGGTGGCCTTGCCCTGCCTTCCTTGCAGCGCGCAGTGCCGCCTGAACCCTCTCCGTGCCTGTGTCAGTTACCTATTGCCACAGGAAACAGTTACCCCCAAGCACAGTCAGCAACTATCTCCCAGTTTCCCGTGGTCAGGGATCTGGGAGAGGCTTGGTTCCGCAGTTCCGGCTTGGGTCTGGCACGAGGTCACGGTGAGGATACCAGCGGGGCCAAGGTCGTCTGCAGGCCCGACTGGGACTAGCGCGTTGCCTCTGGCGTGGCTGGCAGGCGAGTGCTGCTGGCGTGAGGCCTCAGCCATCGCCACGCGGACCTGTGCATAGCGCCGCCTGAGTGGCTCCAAGCATGGCAGTGGCTCCCCCAAAGCAAGTGATCCCAGAGAGAAAGGTGGAAGCCGGAGTGTCTTTATGGCGACCATTTCTGCAGGATCCTGCTGGTTACACAGCTCAGTTCTCATGTGACTCATTTGGGAGGCAGTGACACAGGGCCACAAATGCTAGGAGGTGAGGATCTTAGGAGCCATCTGGGCGGCTGGCCCCCAGACTCCTCTTCCGCACGAGCAGGGGCCTTGGCTTAGTCAGCACTCTATGTCGCCAGCCCAGTGTGTGGTGTATAGCAGGTACTCCATAAACACTGGCAAGTGGATGAAAAAACCACCGTGTCTAACACAGCTACGCCAGTCTGGGGCTAAGCACGTTACATGCAGCACCTCATGCCACAGTCCCACCTCATCTAATCCTTTATAAGAAACCGAGTCTCATAGAAGTGATGAAGTACCTTGACCAAAGTCGTAAAGTGGTAAGTGGCTGAGCCAGGATTTGAACCCAGGTGTGCCGAGAGCTGAGGAGGTAAGAGTGAGTGCTGGTTGTGCTTGTTAAGAATCCCAAGTTGCCATCAGGCCAGCACACGGTCAAACCCAGGAGATCTTCGTGACACCAGATGGCGCCCCCCAGGAGGGGCACACGGGGAGAACCCTCAGATCCCACGGTGCAGCCACACCCCACTCTCAGCTCTGCCAGCGGATGGGACTGCAGAGACAAGAGGAGAGGGAGGCTGACGGAACCGCTCTGGGGCACCCAACAAGGGGCTTACAGATCCAGGAGGAAACTCCATAATCGAATGCCAGAGTCAGGAAATATGAGTGCCACCCTACCCCTCCTACCTGTGGGCGATGTCACCTTAGAATTCTGAGCACCCACAGGTTCAGAGCTCAGACTCTGGAGTCAGCTAAAACCGGGCTTCAATTCCAGCGCCACCACTTACTAACCCTATGAACGTAGACAGGTGTCTACCTTCTCTGAGCCTCCATTTCAGCATCCGTAAAATGGAGCTACGCTACCACCTGCTTTACAGGTTCTCCAATGAGGCTGACATGCAGCTGCGCTTGTGACACCCATGGCCTAGCGTGTGACACCCATGGCCTAGCGTGTGACACCCATGGCCTAGCGTGTGACACCCATGGCCTACTGTGTGACACTGATGGGCACGCTGCTGTCACCCATTTTCACCGCAGCTGTCCCCACTGTGTTCTCCCGAGTGGGTAGTTCTGTGATCAGCAGACCATCCAGGCGGATGCTCTTGCTGAGCGCACTAAGGGGCACTGGCCTTTGAGGGGACAGTGAACCGGATGCAGAGACGTCATCTTCTCTCTCCCTTCCTGCCCTGCAGGTGTGGATGTGTGGGGGCCGCATGGAGGACATCCCCTGCTCCAGGGTGGGCCACATCTACAGGAAGTATGTGCCCTACAAGGTCCCCGCTGGAGTCAGCCTGGCCCGGGTAAGGTGGTGGCTTTCCTGGGGGGGGGGGGTACGTGGAGTGGGCGGGGGGAGTTTGCCTCGGCCCTCCAGCAGCACTGAGCTACCCTGGGGCCCCAGGCTGGGTGATCACTGGTTGTGAGGATGTGTCCCCATTTCTTTTGGTGAAATCCAATTTAAAAGAACTTACTGAGGCCGGGTAGGTGGCTCACGCCTGTAATCCTAGCACTCTGGGAGGCCGGGGCGGGAGGATAGCTCAAGGTCAGGAGTTCGAAACCAGCCTGAGCAAGAGCGAGACCCCGTCTCTACTATAAATAGAAAGAAATTAATTGGCCAACTAATATAAATAGAAAAAATTAGCCGGGCATGGTGGCGCATGCCTGTGGTCCCAGCTACTCGGGAGGCTGAGGCAGCAGGATCGCTCGAGCCCAGGAGATTGAGGTTGCTGTGAGCTAGGCTGACGCCATGGCACTCACTCTAGCCTGGGCAACAAAGCGAGACTCTGTCTTAAAATAAATAAATAAATAAATAAATAACTTACTGAAAGCCCTACTTAAGCACTTACTGGCTGTGTGAGGTTGCAAGGGTTGCTTAACTCCTCTGAGCCTGTGTTTCCTCCTTTGTTTAAAGGGAGCTGATTCTTTCCAACTCTTAGCATTGCCAGGAGACTTAAGGAGATGGTACCGTTTCCCCAAGTGTGATGAATGACATGATCTTAGGTGGCAGACCCAGGAATGTTTTTTTATTTTCCTGTGTTTAAGTTAATGTGGATCAGAAATTGGTGTGTGTTATTGTAGCAAACTTGTGATTTCACAGATATTATTACTTAGGATAAAGCTATAAAGTAGGTGCAAAGTTAGACCCGGGGGGTGATTTAAAAAAACATGTTAGATAAATATTAGTACAGGTGGAGTGGAGTCTCTGGAAAAGCCCGAGTATTGAAAACGTCCTGGAGGGGAGAGAAGTTAATAACTGTCAGTGTCTTTCTTTTCTCCCTCCCCTCTCCTCACTTTCACTGCCCAAAACTCTGTGTGTCAAACGGCTGCACCGCCTTAAAGTGGTTTAGGTCAGTCCCTGCTTGGATTAACATTGGCCACTGGCTACAAAGGGAAATCTGTTAGCCAGAACGTTTTGTTTTTTGTGGGGGTTTTTTGGTAATTAAAAGTTTTGGGGGGCTGGGCGCGGTGGCTCACGCCTGTAATCCTAGCACTTTGGGAGGCCGAGGCGGGCGGATTGCTCAAGGTCAGGAGTTCGAAACCAGCCTGAGCGAGACCCCGTCTCTACCAAAAATAGAAATAAATTAATTGACCAACTAAAAATATATATACAAAAAAAAATTAGCCGGGCATGGTGGCGCATGCCTGTAGTCCCAGCTACTCGGGAGGCTGAGGCAGTAGGATCGCTGAGCCCCGGAGATTGAGGTTGCTGTGAGCTAGGCTGACGCCACAGCACCCACTCTAGCCTGGGCAACAAAGTGAGACTCTGTCTCAAAAAAAAAAAAAAAGTTTTGGGGGAAAAAAAATCATTCAAGGTGACTACAAAGGAAAAAAACGAAGAGGAGAGGGAGGGTCCCCAAAGGGTAAAGAGGGTCTCAGGGAGGCTTGGGGGAAGTTAGAAAGGTCACGGCTTTGCCTCCGTGGAGCATGCCACCTGCCACCTGCCACCCCTGGGGACGCGTCCTGCCCGTGTTCGCCGTGGATCCACACCGCCCCTGCCCGGTGGCCACCTCCCCCTCCCTTGTCACCTGACAGCCGTGACGTGCAGCACTGCAGCCCCTGGAACCTGCAAGAGCGCTGTCCGGGGACTTACAAGGCAAGCCGAGAGGCTCAAAGAGGCCGCGCGGCCCCCCAGGTTCCCTCCGTGGGCGCGAGCCGCGCTCGGGGCCGCGCGGAAGAAAGGAGAGCCGGCAGCGCCCTCTAGCGGCGGACGTTTCTAACGACACCCGCGCCTGCCCCGCGCTCTTGGGACGACGCCCGCAGACGCGGGGTGGGCAGGGGCTGGGTTCTGGACTCTGGATTCAGCCCCGAATCACGTGCTTCACAAGCATTATCGTCAGTCCCTGAGAAAGGTTTTCCAGGCAGGAAAACAGCGCACAGGCTCGCAGTAAGCCCAAGCCCCCGACTCCAACAGCTACAAGGAATCACAGGGACACACTAACCCCAGAACAGGACCAGTCCTAAAGCATCCTTTTCCTATCCAGAGCTGTCAGTGTCTAAGGCCAGCCTGATACAGAAACACTGCCACCTCCGTGGATGACAGCTAACTGTAGTAACACTTATGGAAGCTTCCTTGGAGTCAGGCCCCATGCAGAGCATCTTACTTATCTCATTTAATTGCCACTATTTATAATCCCCATTTTAGGGATGAGGAAAATGAAACGTGAAGACGTTAAGTAATCAGAGCCAGAATTCAACCCTGTTTATGTCTGGCAGGTTTTAAGTAGTGACTGCTATGGTTAGTATCAGTTTTGGTGTCAGCACCAATAATTCACAATTAAGTCTGGAAAGCGTATTTCACTGTCTCATCTCAATTCTGTGTTTATGCATTTCAGCTTCTTTTTTTTTTTGCTGTGCTGAATCAGTACCCTGTGTTATATTAACCAATGATAATCTAGGTGTTGCTCCATGCCTTCTCTGAAGCTTCTTCCCCCTGAGCCCTGGGACTGTCAGGTCTGATTACACATAGGATCGAGGGACACCTGAATCAAAGCCTTTTATTACAGTATCTACCTACCCTTATTTAGCTGCAAATCATATCTAAAATGTTTAACAATGTTTTAACAACCAAATCCTAAGCCTCCCAGAGCACTGCCTCCTGGATCATCATTTTGATTGATTTGAGGGGAGGTGCTCTAGTTAATAATAGATCTAAGTGAGCCACATGAAGAGGGTCCCTGAAGTTGTGCAGACTCCAGAAGGACAAACAACCGGACAGCCAAGAGGTAGCAGCAATTCAGGAAAGACAAGCTTTCCACCAGCTTGCCTGCCTCAAGAACAAGTAGACACTCTTACTTTATTTTATTTTATTTTTTTACTAAAATTGCTAAAAGTCTTTCTTATCTCTGACTCTGGCAAAAGGATCTTAGGGAAGGCAATAACAGAAACCCATTCACACTTGGTGAGACAAAAGTGGAGATTTATTCTGAGGATCCAGGCAAATCTCTGGAATCCAAGCACAAGAAGCACGGCTGGGTGTCACACAAGACTGAGACTCAGAACCAGGAAGGGGTTGAGAATAGGGGGAGGAGGATTGCGAAGCCTACTGACATCCCAACGTCCTTTTCATGACTCTAATAAGGGGAGATGTGAGAGAAATAAATAAAGGACCCTTTCCTTTGGTCTAATCAATCAACTATACAAAAGTTCAAGATCTGGTAGGAATAGCTCATAAAGCCATGTCTGCAAAACATAATAATGCAATAGTAATTAAAATTAGGATTAAAATATTATGTTGTCTGGTCCTTCAAGAAAAACACCGGTATTAATAAATTGCTGCAGCTTTCCATAGTCAAATTGGCCAGCCTTGCTTTTTTCTTCAAAAATTTTTTACATATATATAATTTTATTTCTTTATTTAGTATACATAGGGTCTCGCTCTTGCTCAAGCTGGTCTTGAACTCCTGAGCTCAAGGGATCCTCCCATCTTGGCCTCCCAGAGTGCTAGGATTACAGGCGCTAGCCACTGCGCTGGCCCAGAACCCAGCCTTGCTTTTGGTTGGAGTGAAACCACAATGGTCCCTCATTGCCCCTATGGCTGAAGCAGGTTAAGCAGGGAGCCAAAGGACCCAGGTAGGCATCCTGGGAAAAGGAGAGGGAACACTGTGTTTTAGAGTGTTAAGATATACAGGCTCTGTTAGGCCTTCCACCTCCTCTGGGCACAGCCTTTCCCCTTCAGGGGCCTGGTGGGAAGAGCACCGTTCCCAAGCTGTTTTCTAGCCCACTGTGGACTCTGCGGCACTCGGGAAGCGTTAGGTACCAGCGAGCCAATTCAGTCGTTTCCTGGTCCCAAACTCAAAGCCAGCAAACCTGGGGAGCTGGTGAGTTTGTCTCCAGTGCAGGGGGGCCTCCCACATGTTGGTTCCCTTCCCCCTTGCTCAGGAGCCAGCAAACTGTTTCTGTGTGGCCCGTGAGCCAAGAACAGTTTTTATCATTCAATTTTAAATCTTCACGGGGGATGAGGCAGGGAGGGAATCAAAAGACGCGGAAGATTTTGTGACACATGAAAATCAAATGTCAGTGTCCGTGAGTTGGACTGGCGCACAGCCACGCTGCTTATATGGTGTGCGTGGCTGCTTGCTAGCGACACCAGAGCTGAGAGCATATGGGCTGCAAAGCCTGAGTATTCGCTATCTGCCTCTTCACAGAAAACATGTAAACACTTGCCACCCCTGCCTCACCTTCTGCTCCTGCAGCAGCCCATCCCACCGGGGTGCGAGTGAATGATAACAGCTAAAAGTGCGAACTCCCCTTCACCCTCCGAATCAAAGAGGAAAATTTGATGGCGATAGGGGGAAAGCCTTATGATAGAGGCAAAGCCTGAAGAGTTCAATGTGGGGAGGGTGGATCGTGTTCCTGGCAACATCCAGGGATTGAAGGATGATGTTCTGGAGCTGGAATTTTTCCCCGAATGCTCAAATTGAGTCCTCACTGCGTAGTCCCTACGCTGCAGATGGAATGAGAAATTTTCATCACAATTACATGTAAGAATTCACTCTTCCCCAAGTTTGCTCACAGACAGGATGTTTCGTCATCTGCCGCCTCTGCTTGCCAATAATGTGGTTGTCTGTTTTCTTTTTATTTTACTGCTTATCCTTTTGCATCATAATAAAAGTAGCAGAAAACTTTATACCTCAAAGGATTATTAGAAATTCCAGCTGCCGGTGGAATTAGACCTTTTGCTTGCAAATTATAATTTGTTTTTACCACCCAACTTGGTCAGAACTCTTTGAGGGGAAAATGACAGAAACCCATGTCCAATTGGCTTAAGCAAAGTACAGGCTCCTGTAACTGGAAAGTCCTGGGGCAGCTCTGGCTTCAGACACAGCTGGATGCCAGGGCTAAAAGGAGGAATGTGTTCCTGGATCTAGCCCTGAGCTCTGCTTCATTTTGGGTTGACTTCATCCTTGGACAGGCTTCCCTCATGTGGTGGCCATCTGGCCCAGCAGCTCTGGCTGGCATCTTACCCAGCAATCCAAGCAGAAACAAAGCAATTCTTCCCAATCGGCCCAGCAAAAATCCCAAGGCTAATGTCTATTGGCTGTGACTGGCATGGCTTAGGTCACATGCCCACTGCTGGCCAATCCCTGTGTCCCAGGGTGTCTATATTCACATTAGCTGGGCTGGGTCATGTACCTTTCCTCCAGCCACTTGAACTAACAGGGAGACAGGTGAGGCTCCTCAAGGGGAAATTAGTGGGAGGCTTTCACTAGAAAGGGATGGAAGAATAGAAGATGGGCAGACAAAACAACAGCAGTCTGTTTTACAACTCTTAAGTTGTAAAGTTCTTAAAACATGCATAAATAATGAATAGAAATATAGGAGGCCCCAAACATGGCAGGACTAGAATTTTTGATGCAATGTAAAATGAGAAAGGTGGACCTCGACCTGCTGGGACCCTTTGCACTCCACCCCCTGGGAAAGACTGACCCTTGTGTCCCCCCCCCCCGTTCGCCTGCCCCCTGCAGAACCTCAAGCGAGTGGCAGAAGTGTGGATGGACGAGTATGCTGAGTACATTTACCAGCGCCGGCCCGAGTACCGCCACCTCTCAGCTGGGGACGTAGCAGCCCAGAAAAGACTCCGCAGCTCCCTCAATTGCAAGAGTTTCAAGTGGTTTATGACCAAGATCGCCTGGGACCTGCCCAAGTTCTACCCACCCGTGGAGCCTCCAGCTGCAGCTTGGGGGGAGGTGAGTCTGTGGGGCAGGGCGGCCCCATTAGCGAGACCCCATGCTAAAGGCAAATGCGACTCCTTGTTCACAAGACAGGAAGAATGTACCCTGAAACGTATGAATATGAAACGGTTTTCTTTCTTTCCTAATCTCTCTCCAGTCTTGTCTTGGTGGTTTTATATTTGCTATTTGGTGTTTCAAGTATAGAAAAATTAAAACTTTAAATTATTAGCATGAATTTTTACCTCTCATCTTTCTATTATGCACTGCTGGTTTTAAATGCAAATTAACAGCATGTAGCTCATGTTCAGAATAGGTGAAGGGACATGATCTGTATTTCATATTTCGTGCCTGTATAGGTATTAATATTTCTCACCAGAACAGTGGAAACACTGCACAAAACTAACTCAGCTGTTTTTATTCCACTTCTCGATAATGTGTATATCTGCCAACATTCTCGACCTTCCATTTACTGATGAGTAAGGAAGGGCCGAAAGGAAAAGGAACTAAAGATTGCTCTGTCCTTGCCTTTCCTACATAAATGCTTGGCTAACACAGGGCAGAAAAGCCAGTAAGAAAGGACATGACAGGGCTCTTTGGTCATTCCTGTGTCTTAGGATGTCATTGCCCTTCGTAGTGCACCCAGAGAAAGTTCTCGTTTGAAGGGAAAGTGTGGCCTCCCGGACCTGCCAATGCCCTTACATGCTTGCCTCCCACACGCGCGGGGTCTCCGTGCCCCTGAGGCATCACAGTGCTACGAGCCAAGAGGACAGAAGGGAGCAGCACTCTTCCCCTCTGCTCACACGCGTGCTCTGTTGTCCCATTGGAGTTGACTTACAGAACACAGTTCTGTAAATGGATAAAATGTTTAAGAATTTCAAGATAGCAACAGTGGAGCTTTAGACCAAGCCTGGCCCTCCTGAGCACATGTCCCAGCCCATGAAGCCCCTGCTGGCACAGGCAGATCCGGCTCACCAGGTGGATGCCACCTCAGTCCTGGGTCTCATCGGTCCTGGGTCTCCGCGCTGACAGGACCTACCCATTTATAGATGGATACGGTGGGGCTTGGGGAGGAGGAGCGTAAGAGTGGGGTCTCCATCAGAATCCCAATTTAAAGTAAAAAAGGGGGGATTTATTGCTTCACTTGGAAGCCAGGCACCGCGGTAGCTTCAGACAACCTGGCTCCAGGGGCTCAAGTGATATCAGTCTCTCTCTTCTCCTTCTGTGTTGGCCTCATGCTGAAGGTAGCAAGGTGGCTTCTAGAAACTTCAGGCTGACAAACCCCCAGCTTGGCTAACCCAGCAGAAAGAATGTGCCTCTTTCCCAATGCAGCCAGCAAAGGCACAGGAATGGAGTCTCATTCTTGGGTGCTGCACCCTTCACTGTGGCCGTGGGGGCCGGGCGGGGAAGCAAGGGTAGGAGGGATGCTCTGATTGGCCGCAGGGTGGGCAAGGAACAGGAGCCCCATGGAAATTCAGGGATACCAGGTGTGACTTGCTCAGATTTACACAGCAAATCAGAGAGACCTTGCCTGGCTCAGCTGTCCCGCCAGCTCCACCCAACACTACCACCAGTATCTAGAAGAGGTGACGTGTTAACCTCCCTCGTGAAGCTCTGCACCTGGCTACGTTTGTTGGCTTTTCCCCCAGGCTAGTTCAGGTCCCCGGAGAAGCAGGTGCCACGGGGGGCAACAGATCTGTTGCTGAGACGCCTGAGAGGGAAGATCAGGGGGTCGGCGGATCCCGGGAGAGCTGCGAGGCCACGAGCCGGCCTGCCCTCTGCGAAGGGCCAGGGGAGGAAAGAGGGCGGGGGCAGGAAGAATCCCACCTGCATTAGGCTCCAAGGTCACTGAAGAGTCCTCAGGCCTAGTCGCCAGTCAGAGGAGTGCAGCATCTTTCAGGAAGGGGCCTGCGTGGCTGGCGTCCACGCCTCTCTCAGTAATTGGCTGGGAGCTGCCCCAGGCAGACTGGGGCTGCCGAACTCCCTGCAACGGCCACAGCCCCGGCCCCGCAGACAGAACAGGAGTGATATCTGCAAGGCAGGAACTACGTGATGGACATCAAGCACCTGGCGCAGCGGCCCGCCCATCATAAGTGCCCAATCAGTGTTTGTCGCCCAAGCAGGTGAGCAGCCTCGGGCTCCAGGCTCCCCACCCAGCGCTCTCCCGCTACACACACCATCTTCATGGTTGGAGGCTACGGAGCCCACTGTTGTCCACTGGATCTCAGCGGGTTTGGCAGGGACTCCTGCCACCTCTTGCCATTCACCTACCCTAAGAGGCAGATCGAGTCTCAGACCTACAGCAAAGATTTCACATCCTTTGCTAGGGGGCTCAAATTTGGTCCCTGGACCACGTGCACCTGGCTCACCTGGAATGGGGGCAAAATTCAATTCCTGGGCCTTTTGGGTCAAATTCTCTGGGAGTTCTCCTTTAACAGCTCCTCACCTCCAGTCCCCCACCGCTAACCCCTGACTGCAAGCCCTAACGCGGCAGTGTTGGGAGGATCACGGACTGTGGACTAAGTGTTCCTTTATGGAGAAGTTCAGGGCACTTCCAGTGGCCCAGGGCGAGCTCTATCAAGACAATTCAGAGCTTAGCCCATCTACTGGCTCTGCCTTGGTTCCTCCCTCCCAGCCTGGCAGGGGCCCAGGGTTACCTCCAGGTCCCTCACCGCTCCACTCCTTCCCTCTCTCCCTCCCAGATCCGCAACGTGGGCACAGGGCTGTGCGCAGACACGAAGCACGGGGCCCTGGGCTCCCCGCTGAGGCTGGAGAGCTGCGTCCGGGGCCGCGGGGAGGCTGCCTGGAACAACATGCAGGTAAGGGCCACCCCCTCAGGGACTGGCAGCAGGGTCTCGGGCCGTCTGGAGCCTGGTGTGGTCAGGGCTGGGAGGAAGAGGCTCGGGTCAGCAATGAGAGACAAGTCAGCCCAGGGGAGGAGCGGTAAGGAGTTCCCCAATGCCTCGGAAAGAGGAATCCTTCATGTTGCAATGGAACCGTTAGTCTGGACTGTTTTGGTTACAAATGATGGACACCAGCCCAAATGGCCACCAAAAAGAGGATTATTGGCTCACGTCACTGAAAAGCCCTGATGATGTCGTATGGTTCTCTCCGGGGTCTGCTTCCTCTCTGTGGGCTTCCTTCTCCCGTGGCTCTGCCATGCAGTGGAGGAGGATGTGACTACCCTTGGCAAAGCCCTGGGGCACGAGAAGGAGGAAGTCATCATACTGATGGCCCGGGGTCATATGTCCACTCTTGGGGCCTGGGGGTAGGACAGGTAGGATTCAGAGGGCACCCTTGCAGTGGCATTCACCTTTCTTTGGGCTCCTCATCCGAGCCATAACTCCCCTGGTAAATAGCCAAGCGTCCACGGATTCTCAGTCTGAGGATACGTTTTTGTAGTCTCCTTATTGTGGATTTTCTGGCATTCTGGAAGTTTACACTGACGTAAACCTTTGATGAGGGTCCTCTGTAGGAACGGTGTACACGCTGGGGACAGGCAGAGGATCACTTGAGCCCAGGAGTTTGAGGTTGCAGTGAGACCAGCTTGAGCAAGAGAAAGACCCCCTCTCCACACAAAATAGAAAACTTAGCTGGGTGTGGTGGCACTCACCTGGAGTCCCAGCTACTTGGGAGGCTGAGGCAGGAAGATCGCTGGAGCCCAGGAGTTTGAGGTTGCAGTGAGCTATGATGATGCCACGGCACTCTAGCCTGGGCAAGCAAGTGAGACCCTATCTCAAAAAAAAAAAAAAAGGAAGAAGAAGCTTTTAGAAGGAAACATAGACAAAGATGTTTGTGACCTTGGATTGAGCAATGATTTCTTAGATAAAACACCAAAAACCCAATCCATGAAAGAAAAATATTGACAAATTAGACTTCTTCCAAGTGAAAAACTTCTGGTCTTTAAAAGATACTGTTGAGAAAATAAAAAGGCAAGCCACAGATTGGGAGAAAATGTTTGTAAAGTATATGTCTGATAAAGGACTTGTATCTAGAATATATAAAAACTTTCAAAACTCAATAATTTAAAAAAAATTTTATGGGCAAAAGGTTTATCCAGATACTTTACTGAAGAAGGTATGTATATCAATGGCAAATAAACATTTAAAATGCTTAACTTCATTAGTTATTAGAGAAATGGAAATTACAATTACAATGAAATAACCGCCACACACCTATTAAAAAGACTGCCCACATCAAAGGCTGGCCAGGATGTGCTGAACTGAACTACACACTGCTGGCGGAAACGGATTTGAAAGACAGTTCAGCAGTGTCTTAGTGAGGCAACCATTGATCTTTTATGTGAGCCAGCCATTCCACTCCTAGATATTTATCCAAGAGGAAAAAAAAATCCCGTAGGTCCATACAAAGATCTGTCCACAAATGTCCATAGCAACTGTATTTGTAACCACCCCAAACTGGAAACAACCCAAATGTCCGAGAGCAACTGAACGGAGTCCCAGTTCGGCTATTGCTGAACTACAAGTGAACTACTGGTAAATGCTGTTACAACATGGGTGAATCACAACAAAATTATGTTGAGTGAAAGAAACCAGACGAAAGAGAACACTGCTGTATAAAGAACACTTTTATATAAAATTCTAGAAAATTGCAAACTAATCTCTAGCAACAGAAAGCAGATCAGTGGCTGCCTTGGGGTAGGGGGACGAGGAGGAAGAGATTGCAAAGGATCATGGAGATACTTTGGGGGAGTGATGGATACGTTCATTACCTTGATTGATAATGGTCTCACAGGTGTAGTAAACATGCGCTAAAATGTATCAAATTGTACACTTTAAATGTGTGCAATTTATTGTACACCAATTATTCTTCAGTAAAGCTGCTGGGAAGGAAAAAAAAAAGTGTATCAACCAAATGCAACATGCAGACCAGGTTAAGATTCTGATTCAAACAGACTAACTGTGAAGATAAATGGATAAGGCATTCCAAGAACACTGGAACTCTGGATATTTGGTGACATGGAGAACTTTGTGGTGACTTTTAACTGTTACCGAAGTATTTATACCTGACATGATACGATACCAGTATCTGGGATTTGCTTCAAAATAATATGGGGGCGGGGATAGTGGTGGGGGTAGAGCTGTGACAGGATTGGCCACGAGTCAGTAACTTTTGAAGCCGAGTTATTAGAATAGGAGGCAGAGTCAATACAACTTTTTTTGGATCTCTGTGTTTAAAATTTTCCATAATTTAAAAAAATATGTAGGAAAAACTGGGGGACAGCTTTGTCCCCATGTCGATGTCTGTCCCCATCACGATGTCTGTGTGTGCACAGGTATTCACCTTCACCTGGAGGGAGGACATCCGGCCTGGAGACCCCCAGCACACCAAGAAGTTCTGCTTTGACGCTGTCTCCCACACCAGCCCGGTCACGCTCTACGACTGCCACAGCATGAAGGGCAACCAGCTCTGGAAATACCGCAGAGTAAGCCGGACACGTGGCGGGGGCAGGGACACTCGCTTGATTTTTTTTTTTTTTTTTTAAAGCGATGCGGTGCCTCACTCCTTCTCCCAACAGAGCCCACCCGCCCATTCATTTGCTCCACAGACATGCCAGGCCCGGTCTCCCAGTCATTCAAGGGAAGTCAGAAATCCAGACTCTTAGGTGAAATCTCCAAATCTTAGCTGTTGGCAACTGAGTCCATTTAAAAAGAAAAGAACACACACACATACACACACACCATAAAGACTGAGGAAATTCGACAGGAGGCGGGCAGTGTCTGGGGCCTAGGCCTGGGAGTGGCATGTGTCACTCCTGCCCACGTGCCAGTGGGCAGCCCCGGTCACATGGGTGACTGCAAGGGGGGCTGGGCAGCGTCTGGCTGCGTGCTCAGGTCTGGGGCAGCTGGTCAGTCACTTCCTCGCCACTGTCACGTTGCTGCCGTTTGACCGGTCCCGTCCCCAGGGCCGCCCAGCTGATCACCTCCCTGTTTTTACAGGACAAGACCCTGTACCACCCCGTCAGTGGCAGCTGCGTGGACTGCAGTGAAAGCGATCACAGGATCTTCATGAACGCCTGCAACCCCTCCTCTCTCACCCAGCAGTGGCTATTCGAACACACCAACGCGACGGTCTTGGAAAAATTCAACAGAAACTGAGCCTCATGTCCCCTTTGGCAGGCCCATCGGGTCCCGCCTGGCACTCACTGCTGCCTCCCTCTCCCGAGGGGGGCAAGGCCTCTGTGGGCAGCTCGTGTCAAAGGTGCCAGCCACACGGTTCAGGGTGGGCGGGAGCAGGGGTCCGCCTGGTCCTGGAGCCCCCGCGTTGTGGGGACAGTGTGGGGAGCAGACCCCACAAGAGGCCCCGCAGAGAGCAGAGCCTGCT
This sequence comes from Microcebus murinus, assembly GCF_040939455.1. Taxonomy (NCBI): domain Eukaryota; kingdom Metazoa; phylum Chordata; class Mammalia; order Primates; family Cheirogaleidae; genus Microcebus; species Microcebus murinus. The sequence goes on from NC_134124.1 coordinate 19,717,497, forward strand.
TCAATCCTGCTGGCAGCCCGGGAAATCGGCAGGGCCTTTTCAACTTTGTCACCGCGTCCCCTTGAGCATCATGCAGGAGAATAGCAGGGTAGCCCTGCGCCACCCAAAAGCGAGTCCTGCAAGGTGGCCCAGCCGTCAGGTCACTCCCCTATGTGACGGTGCTTTAGAAAGAAAGGCAAGATTTGCCTGTTTGGGGCAGCTCTGAGCACCGATGGCACCCATCTGCAGCAGAAGGGAAAGAAGTCCCCTCGGGCCTGTAGTTTCTGCTGTCTTGGGGGTGACCGCAGTTACTGCCCAGCTTCTGTTCTCAGTCACTGCCTCAGATGATCCAGTCAAAGGCCATACCCGGGGCCCTCGGAGTGTTCGGTACTAAATGCTGCCAGCTGCCAGGTCAGAGAGGGGCCCCTCTGACACTCCTCTGCAGCCGCGGGCATCCGGGATAGCTCTCCCTGCTCTCTGGGTATTCGAAAGGCCCGTTTTAGTGCTCTCCAGGCACAAGGATGGCCCGGCCACCAGCTCTTCAGGGCTGTGTTTCAGGTGGCCTTGAGCCCATGGGAAAGGCCAAGTAGAAGACCTCCAGACTGGAAATGCCGGATGAACTTCCCTCATCCATGCTTCCATTTCCCTCTCTCGCTCCCAAGCAATCACCTGCCTCGAGAGAAGAAGAGGGGGGCCGCGAGGTGCTCGCCCCACGGCATCTGGACGCCTCCGGGACGGACTGTGGGCAAGATGCCAGGCCTCTGACCTCATCGTGGTTCTAGTTCCCACCCAGAACTCCAGAATTCTTGAAGGACTCTAGAATCCGATCGCAAACTAGAACGCTACATAGGATTCTGGTATTCCAGCGTCTGATATGGGTTTCTAGAATGCTGTGATTAAAGCAGCCTGCCAGGTATGATACCGCCAAGGCAGCCCCGGCCCCCGCCAGCCTAGAGACAATTGGTGAAATCCAGAGTTGGGGGTGGGAGGAGTGGGGAGCCCTGTGTCCATCAGCTCATGCAAGAGGCTTTGGTACGGTGTGGTCCTCAGCGAAGACCTGAAGCCAGGGAACCTTCCACCATCATCACAGCTGCAGTCTCATTTGCAACAGGGAGAAGAACCTGGCGTGCCATGGCCAGACATACACCCAGCTTCATGTTTACCTTTTGCTTTGTTAATTATCCGTCAGGCTCCCAGAGGGCTTCCAGACTAACAGGAAGCATTTTTGTAACCAACCCGCCACCCACTGATTCAGACATGGGAATCACATTCCACAGCCTATGGCTTCCACCAGCTAGCCTAGGAAATACTTGAACTCAGCATTCCAATTAAAGTCGGGTCTCTTGATTGTGTCATTTACCAATTAAATAACTGAGACATACGTCTGGGAAGAGAGCCACAAATCTGCCTTTGAGATGCTGGCGGATCTCAAGGCCATCAATTATCGGGGGAAGGAGGGAGGGATAAACACTCCCAGCCATCGCCACCCAGAGTGAACGTGTGTAGCTGACAAAAGGATCACTTCCTCTTCTGCCCCAGCCCTGCTCTGGCCACCTGTCCGTGAGAGAGGCGGCCCCTGCGCTTGCCAAGCTCGCTTGCTGATCCCTGTTGTCCTTTTCCACGTGAGTGATGTATCTTTAGAAGTGGCCCTCTATGGAAAGGAGCCAAAAGGTGAGGCCCCTTCTAGAATCTAGGATAACAAGAGTGTTGGCAGTTTGGGGAGTTCAAATTAAGATTCATCGTTGGAGAGCAATGCAGCATCATTAAAATAAAAACTGTGCCTTTTAAAAAGAAAAATGCAAATGTACAGCAAATCCCTAAACTTGAACCATTTCCTAGTGCCTTGCTAGACAAACATAAAGGGGCAGGGTTGGGGGGAGGGGAACATTTTTGGTGGTGTGTGCGGTTCCTATTGGTTGAGTGTGTGTTTCTTAATGTCTAATTTCAAGCAGGAGACGGTGGGCCTCTAGGCGAGAGCTGAGACTAAGATGCCCCCCCAGAGGCCAGAGTTGCTCCACTCAGTGCAAGTCGTGCTCCCAATTAAAAAGGCAGCTGGGCACCTCGTGTAGCCCGTGGTCTACAAGGGCCTCTGCAGCCCCTGAGAGAAGGCCTTGCATTACCTCACTGGGCCCTGTTTGGGGGCTATGCCTGTGGTCCCCATCCCAACCCCCACACAGAGGCTTGTCCTGGGAGTCGGGGGTGCAGAGCACCGGCTGGGCTTCCAAATAGTTCCACTGCAGGTGGGTGGCACTGTTCTCGGCAAGGCCAGGATTCCTGCAGAAAGCAGGAGCAGCAGCAAGCCGGCCTCAGCCTTCCTTTTCCCACCCTCTGGCTCTGCTTTCCAGTCTGGTTTCACACCCTGCCCAGGGACTACATGTCCTGGGAGCACTGTGGCATTAGCAATCTCTGAGCCCGCATCAGGAGGTCCTGGGACCTGTCGAGGTGTGTAATAGGGGAAGGGAGGACACCCCTTCACTGGCTCAATTTCACTGGCCCACTGCCTAATTGCCCATACTAACCCACTCATTGTTTTGACCTCATTTTTGAAAAGCACCTGTCTCCAGGACTCAGGTTTCGGCTCACATCCTCAGCTGAAACTTACCCAGGAGCCAGTGGAGATGCTGACAGCCAGGCGATGGGTCTTTATTTGAGGATGAGGTGACAGAAAAGGGTGTAGCTAGAAGGGATCATGACCCTGTGGCCCACCAGCAGACTTTCAGAAGGGGGACTGCAGAAACATTTTGCTCTTCGGAGAGCAAAGAGTGTCTTTGCTGTAAGTACGAGGCCTTTGGATGTGGCTAATTATGCAGGCACATGTGTGGAAAGCCATTCCATTTTCTGCTTCCAGTTGGAGCCTTCAACTTTGAAAACAGTCCAGGAACTGTTGATTCTTCCCTTTAGGAAAAAAATAGCTCAGAGGCAGAGGAGGGTACATCTGCAGAAGGGATCTGATTGGGGGGGAGGGTGACATTAGGTCCAGAGGAGAAAGAGCAGTTTTTGTTGAAGATGTAGCATATGGATTTCCAAAGTCTACAGTACAGTCACTTTTCAAATCTCCAACCTATTGAATTTCTTTTTCTCCTTCAGAAATAGGGGATGTCTTTGAAAACAGCTCCATGTTTCTTTCTGAGCAGCTCCATTTTTTTAGTCTCTGGATTCTCAAAAGAGTGAGCGGCAAAGCACTTTACAGTAGTAACTGAGAAATCCAGATTCCTTGCTTCAACGATATCTAGTTTGTGCAGATTGGGTAATCTTTTATAATTCCTATGAGGCGATGCATTTTTAATGTTTTCTGAAGATGTGTAAGTGTGGGTAAGGGTCAAGTTCTGTTCTGGAAGCCTTTATTGCTTTCAACTAATAGAAAGAGCCAAGTAATATTTTAGTCCAAATTTGATCTTGAGCCAAGCCCCACAGCCACCTCTGGGGTTGGAGCTGGACCCACATACCAAGTGACAAGGCCATCGTAACATCTGCTTCCAAAATGGCTTTGATTCAGCTGTGCCAGACAAGAGAGTCAGGCCCTGGCTCTGTCACTGGCTTGAAGACTAGGATCCCACAGGGGTTGCAGGCAGGGAATATTTGGGAAGTCAGACTAGGACTCTGTAGAGAAAGCTCAAGACCACCAACCTCTTCTCCTGCCTGGAAAAGTGAGCCTTTGTGAAGAACTGACCTGCCATGTACAATTGTGATTGTGATTGTTGAGTAAACCTCCAGAATTTCTCTAAAGTAGTCTCTGGCTTATTCCTTCTCATGTGTCATTCTCCTTCCTGAATTTCCCCACATATTCACTGAGCATCCACTTAGCACCCAGGCCCTCTGCTGGGTACTAAACAAATTCCCAACAACCATCTAGATGGGAAGGCAGACCTGAGACAACTTAGATAATTTCAGATGTAAATAGGGCTATGCAAGATATAAAACAGTTATATTTTAGAAAGTGGGGTGGGGTCTACATTGGCCAGAATGGTGAGAGAACGCATCTTAGTGAGAGCTGAAAGACATGAGGGAGTGTGAACTAAGAGGTGATTTTAGGGAAGAGTTCTAGGAAGAGAGAACAGCTAGTGCAAAGTTAGAGGACTCACATGTTTCGATTCCTAAATTTACAACAGAAGATACAGTAATCCAGACATTGTGGTATAAGCATAAGGATAGACATATAGATCAATGGAATAGAATCGAGAGTCCAGAAGTAAACCCATACATCTATGGTTGATTTTTGACAATGGTATCAAGACGATTCAATGGGGAAACAATAGTCTCTTCAAAAAATGGCAATGGGACAACTGGATATCCACATAAAAAGAATGAATTTGAACCCCTACTTCATACTATTAAAATATACAAAAATTAGGCCAGGCCCGGTGGCTCACACCTGTAATACTAGCACTCTGGGAGGCTGAGGTGGGAGGATTGTTCAAGGTCAGGAGTTCGAAACCAGCCTGAGCAAGAATGAGACCCTGTCTCTACTAAAAATAGAAGTAAATTAATTGGCCAACTAAAATATATAGAAAAAATTAGCCAGGCATGGTGGTGCATGCCTGTAGTCCCAGCTACTCGGGAGGCTCAGGCAGAAGGAATTGCTTGAGCCCAGGAGTTTGAGGTTGCTGTGAGCTAGGCTGACACCAAGGCCCTCTAGCCCGAGCAACAGAGTGAGACTCTGTCTCAAAAAAAAATAAAATAAAATATACAAAAATTAAAATGGATCAAAGACTTATTAATAAAGGTAAGAGTTAAAACTAAAAAATTCATAGAAGAAAACATAGGTGTTAATGTTCATGACCTTGAATTAGACAATGGTTTCTTAGATGTGATACCAAAAACACAAGAAACTAAGGAATAAATAAATTGTACTTCATCAAAATTAAAAACTATTGTGCCTTGAAGGACACTGTCAAGAAAGTAAAAAGATAACCCATAGAATGAGAAAATATTTTCAAATAAGATATTTGACAAAGGTCTGGTATCTAGAATATATAAAGAACACTTACTACACAACAATGAAAAGACAACCTAATTGAAATATGGGCAAAGGTTTGAAAAAGGCATTTCTTCAAGGAAGATACACAAATAGCCATGAAATATTTAATACATATAAATAGCACATGAAAAGACTTCAACATCATGAGTTATTAGAGAAACACAAATTGAAACCACAATGATATATATACCATTTCACACCCACTAGGGAGGCTATCATTTATTTTGTTGAAAAACAATAAGTGTTAGTGAGGATGTGAAGAAATTTGAACCCTCATACATTATTGATGGGAATGTAAAATGGTACAGCTGTTTGTGGAAAATAGTTTGACATAAGTCAAAATGTTAAACATACAATTACCATACGAACTAGCTATTCCACTACTGTGAATATACTCAAGAGAAATGAAAATGTATTCACTCGAAACTTGTGCAGGAATGTTCATAACAACATTGTTCATAATAATCAAAAAGTGGAAACAACCCAAATACCCATCAACTGATGAATGTATATGTGAATGTCATATGTCCATACAATGGAATATTATTCAGGAATGAGGTACTTGCTACAACATGGATGAACTTTGAAAACATTATGCTAAGTGAAAAAAGCCAGACACAAAAGACCACACACTGTATGAGTCCATTCATGTGAAATGTCCAAAATGGGCAAATCTATAGAGGCAAAGTAGATGGATGGTTGTCAGGAGCAGCGGGGCAGGCGGGAGTTGGGAGTTACTGCTAATAGGTCTGGGTTTCTTTTTGGGGTGACGAAAACGTTCTGGAATTAAGAAGTGGTGATGGTTGCACAACCTTGTGAATATGCTAAAATCCACTGAGTTGTCCTCTAAAATAGTGAATTTTATGGTACATGAGTTTTTAACTCAATTTTTTAAAACTTATGGCTCAGATTGACTACTTCCCTTTCTACCTAAAAAAAAAAAAAAAAATCATGACTTGGCTGAAGAGCTGATGATAGTTCTAAAGCAAGATGGTGAAGTTAAACTGTTGTCCCTGACAGGTGAAAGTAGAATGCTTCTGGTACTCAGGGTTTATTTGCTGTCTGATTATATCCTTTAATACATTTTATTAGTTGTAGTGCTTTTATTGTCAACACACAAGAATGTCTTATTATATGTAGATGTTAATGTTCTGTCCTATATTTGCATTTTTAAGTTTATTTGGACACAAATTTTACATGGCCAAATGTATCAATATTTTCTTTTATAACTTTTTTTTGTTTAAAAAATCTTTTACCACCCATAATTAAGATACATTTTCATCTTTATTTACTTGTAACACTTTTAATCATTTCCTGAAAAAGATTAGACTCTTCTACATGGGAAAAAAGAAGCAGAAGGAAAAAAGGAAGGGGAGAACATTCCAGGTGCAGGGAGCAGCATGTGCAAAGACCCTGTGGAGGGAGCATGACAGGTATGAAGGTCAGGGAGGCTGAAGCAGAGTGGAAGTGAAAGAGGAGAACAAGAAGCAGGGGGCGGGCAGATGCCAGACCCCATATGCCCTGTGGGCCATGTTAAGGAGGCTCTGGTCTTTAAGAGCAATAGGAACCACAAAGGGTTTTACACTGAGTAAGAGTATCAGGTATCAGATGTGCCCTTGACTAATGTCTGGAGCCAGGAAGTAACCTGCACCAGGTGCTGGCCACCTGGTAGGCACCCATTGCCCACAGAGTGAGAAATGAGTCCAGAGCCACTGGCCCTCTGGTACCTCCTCAAAAACACTGACCACTGGGAGGAAAGATCCCTCCTCCCTGGAGTAGGTAGGAGGATGAGGGAGTGGGGTTACGCTTCTCATCCATTTTAGCTCCTCCTCCTCCCAAGCCTGCACGTGGGAGAATCCGGGGTGTCTGAGATCTTAGCGGGACACGGAGTGGAAGCTTTGGTGGTGGTGGTGGCAGTGGCAGCAACACACTTATGGGGAGACAAACTCAGAGAAGCTGGCAATCTGCTCAATGTTTTAAGTTCTCCTTTTCCCTGTATTTAGTTGGGGTTGATACTTGGGGGCTCCTGGAACTTGGGGTTCAGTAAGCGCTTGATGAGTGGACAAATGGATGAGTAACATGGTTTCAGATACACTGCAGCCTTTTGTCCCTCCACTCACAGCCCACGTACCTTCTGATGGGCAGTGCTGTGCTATATGCCCTGGAGAAAGGTCCTTCCCCTCCCCAGGCCTCAGTCTCTATGTGAGAATAGGGAGAAGGGAGGCAAATTAGTTAATGGCCAGCCTGGACTCTTACAGTTCTACAAATCTTGCATCTAGTATTTTTGCAATGGCTCTGATCTTGTTAAGAATTTATTTTCGGGTGCGGTGGCTCACAACTGTAATCCTAGCACTCTGGGAGGCCGAGGTGGGGGATTGCTCGAGGTCAGGAGTTCGAAACCAGCCTGAGCAAGAGCGAGACCCCCATCTCTACTATAAATAGAAAGAAATTAATTGGCCAACTAATATATATAGAAAAAATTAGCCAGGCATGGTGGTGCATGCCTGTAGTCCCAGCTACTCAGGGGGCTGAGGCAGAAGGATTGCTTGAGCCCAGGAGTTTGAGGTTGCTGTGAGCTAAGCTGACGCCATGGCACTCACTCTAGCCTGGGCAACAAAGCAAGACTCTGTCTCAAAAAAAAAAAGAATTTATTTTCCAAGCTAGGCTGGTAAGTGGGGGTGGGACCCCCGACCAGTTCTGTCATCAGTGTCTCCCAACCCAGAGCTTCTGGGCTTTTGCTGCTAGTGGGTCCAACATTCAGCATCCAAGATTTCCTTCCTGCATCTTCAGACAGCTCTGCCAACCTCTGGCCTCGGACAGCCGACTCCTCTTTTGTTTGCCCTTGATGCCTGGTCTGCCCAGCTTGGGGACACCCAGGTCCCCTCATGGTGCTCCAGGGCAGCCTGCAGTTCTTCAACTGTGACTTCATTCAGAACTGGCAGAGTGACAGCAGTGGGTGCACTCACACTCACACACACAATGCCAGGGAAACAAACAAACAAACAAAAAACACAGGGCGAATACTTAGAAAAGCAGTTTCTTAGCAACTTTACAGCCTTTGTTCACGAGCTACTCAGAATCAAGTAGTGTGTGATCTCCCGCCAGCTCCCACTTGGGGGTGGGGGGAGAGGATGGCAGGTCTGCCTTGGGCGCAGCTGAGAGCTGAGCCCCCTCATCACTGGCCTGTCAGTCAGCCTGGGAAGCAGAGGCCTGAATTCCGGGTTCTAGGGGAAAATCCCTGCTATGGTTTCTTCACAGCCGCCGCCACAGAATCCCAGGGCTTGGTCATTTAATCAAACACGGGTTGAAACATGTACTGTGGGCCCATGGCGGTGGGCACTGTGTGCCCAGCTCTGTCCTAGCCCCTGGAAACACCCAGGTGCACAGGGGATGGTCTGCGACCTCCACAGCCTGGTGATGGGAACAGATGAGCGCCCCGTCAAGTAAAAAGCGAATAAGCTGCCTTGCTTGTAACCATACTCCAGGCCTTTAGAATAAAACCCAGACTCCTTGGCCTGGCCCAAAAGGCCCTTTGGGGCCGACCCCTGCCTATTTCTCCTCACCGCCCAGCCCAGCCCCAGTTCACCACAGTCTATGGCTTTCTAACCTCCAGCCCCTGCTGCTCCCTTCTCCTGGGATGCTCTTCCCCGCTCTGCAGCTTCTTTTCATCCTTCAGGTCTCAGCTTCACTGTCACCTCCCCCAGAGGCTTCCTGACCACCCCATGAACAACAGAACCCCACACACACATCATTCTCTCTCGTTCTCAGCACCGTGTGACTCCCCTCATGGCATTTATCCTGATAGATGGTAGAGTCCCATGATTTGTGGTACCGTGTCTCCCCGAAAATAAGACAGGGTCTTATATTTATTTTTCCTCAAGAAGACACCCTAGGGCTTGTTTTCAGGGGATGTGTTATTTTCCCCTCAAAGCCTCAGCTTGCAACATGCACAGGATGGCCGGGACCTGACAGGGGGAGCCAACCTTGTTGGTGGGGCTGCCCGCACCTTTCCAGCCACCTCTGGGATAGTAGCTGTCACGATGGGGCAGATGAGAAGGGCTGCCCATCTTCTTTACTGCTCCGAGATGAAATGCATGGGTTGTGCAGGTACGCCCATCACTAGGTCTTATTTTCAGGGTAGGGCTTATATTGCACAAATGCTTAGAAATCCTGCTAGGGCTTATTGTATGGGTAGGTCTTATTTTCGGAGAAACACGGTAGTTATGTTCTACGGTCACCGTCAACCCTGAGTTAGTGAATATAAATCATTGTTCTTAGGGGAATTACAGGGTTTGGTTCCTGCAAGCCTCTGATCACAACATTTTTATCAAGTGGTCAATACATAACCTTATTTTATATGCATTTTTGTTTAGAGACACCTGATTTAATGGTTATCTTTGATTCACTAACATTAAACTCATGGCCAACAGCACTATAACTCATGCCTGAACAGAGCTTATCTAACACATATATTTTCTCAGTAAGGCACATCACAGCCTTCTTGGGCTCAGGAACATTAGACAGCACTTTAGCACTATATTTGAGGATCATTTAAACCAAAATCACAACAAGCCGGGTACAGTAGCTCACGCCTGTAATCCTAACACTCTGGGAGGCCCAGGTGGGAGGATCGCTCAAGGTCAGGAGTTCGAAACCAGCCTGAGCAAGAGTGAGACCCCCGTCACTACTAAAAATAGAAACAAATTAATTGGCCACCTAAAAATATATATAAAAAAATTAGCTGGGCATGGTGGCGCATGCCTACAGTCCCAGCTACTCAGGAGGCTGAGGCAGAAGGATTGCTTTGGCTCAGGAGTTTGAGGTTACTGTGAGCCAGGCTGATGCCAGGGCCCTCTAGCCCGGGCAACAGAGTGAGACTCTGTCTCAAAAAAATAAAATAAAATAAAATATAAAAGGTAGATGTCTGAGACTTATACTCTTCCCACCAAGATTTTATTTAGTAGGTCTGAAATGGGGCCTAGAAATTTGTTAAAAAAAAAATTTTTTTTTTAAGTTCCTACACGATAGTGATGTAGAGCTAAGTTTGACCACAGGAACCTGGAAATCTTTACTTTGAAGACTTGGGCAATATACTTTCTATTGGAGACAGTTGCAGGTCCTGCAATGCAAACTACAGAGAACATTGTTAAGATTGGGAAACTTGACGAATAGCAAAATGTAGGGGCTGCAGTGGTCCCTAGATCAAAAACTGCAGGTTGTGCAGCCTAGATTAGTCAGGGTTCTCCAGAGAAACAGAACCAAAATTAACTAACACACATCCCCAGAATATAGGAAATGGGGAAATTCTAAAAAAAGCTGTGGCAGAGATGGCAGGGTTGTGTCCCGAACACACATTCCACCCAGCCCCCTGGGGAACAGAACCCTTTGTTTTTTACCTGCACACACACACACACACACACACACACACACACACACAGCCACCAGGAATAAAGACTACATTTCCCAGCCCCTCTTGCCAAATTCTGACCAAAGAGATATAAGTGGGAGGTTTACCTACAACTTCTGGGAAGAGTCCTTAAAGAACAAGGGGGAGCCCTCCCTCTCCCCTTCCTCCTTCCTTCTGCCTAGCACAACCCTAATAGATGGAGCCCAGTAGCCATCTTGACCAACGAGGCAACCTTGGGGATGGAAGCCATTCAGGGCAGAGCAACAATAGTCCTGAGAGAAGCAATGGCCCCAGATACTGTGGAAAACTATGTGATCACCTCTAGGATTCCTGAAGGTGAGACAAATTTTAAGCTTATTTTGGGGTTTTCTGTTACTTGCCAAACCTAATTGTGACCAATTTAGCCAATAATAATATCTAATACTTACTGAGCAGCTAATATATGCCAGGCACTGTTAGGTAGGTGTAAGGGTACGCAGGTGGCACAGACCAATGAGGACAAAGAGTAGAAACCACAACAGCGGGGAAATGGTGGTTTAGGGACTGTCCCTCAGCCCGGGCATGAGAGGAATGGAGAACCTGTCTGTGGGTAACCTTTCTTTATTAGCATACTAAAACTCACAACCCTTAGTGCCATGACAGTCCCAGAGCCAGCCCAGCCATATAAGGACAGAAAATGGGAAGGTACATGATTCCGGGAATCTCCACCCACTTCCTCGAAAAGATATGAATATTCAACCCCCAGTTTAGCATATTATTAGGGATTAGCATAAAGAACAGACTCTAACCCTGGGGTGATGCTGTTCCTTACTGAGGCAGTCTGCTCTCCACCAACTTCGGGAGTGTACTACACTTACTATATTCTGTCTTTAAACTCAGAGCTTTTTCCACTCACAGGGACAGACCTACCAGTATTTCTCTCTCTGGAACTTACTTTAGCTTTGCAAGCTGCTTGGGTAGAAGTTCTTCGTGTCTGTCATCACTCCGTAGCACAAGCCCTGCTTATGACACTTCCATGCAAGGGGCCAAAGAACCAGGACATCTCTCTCTCTCTCTCAAAACCAACCCTGACAGCACTGTTACAAATGGTTTATATCTATTAACTCAGATAATCTTCACAACAATCCTAAGAGAGAGGTCACTATCATTCCCATTTTACAGATGAGTAAACTGAGGCACATTAAGGCTATGTAATCTTCCCAAGGTCCCCAGGCTGGTAAGTGGCAGAGCCAGGATTCCAGCATCCAGCACAGGCTGACTAGATCTAGAGTCACTCCCATCCATTATGCTGTACTGCCTCTTGATTCTGTAGGTCAAGTCATCCATCATCCATCTATCCATCCATTCAACAAGTACTAATCAAGAGCCTGGGCACTGAAAATTTTATGATGAGCCACATAGACGATTCCTTGTCCTTACAGAGCTTCTAGTCACAGAACAAGCAAGATATTTACAAGTACCTCACAGAACCCAAGGACAACAAGCTCAACCACCAGACCTTGGGGAGCAACGGAGGCAGGACTCTGCTCTAACCGCTCCCAGCATCCATCTCTCCGTACCAAGTGACACATTCATTGAAGAGAAACTGACCAGGGCAGTTTGAGCCATATGCCTAACCCAACATCTGTCTGCTACAATCAGGGGATGCTCATGGATTAAAGACCCAGTCACTGTCATCTGTCCCAGAGAATGGTGGTCATTGGAAATCACTTGGAACCATCTACCACATCCTCGAAAAAGAGCAAAGAGGAGAGAAGAGGGGCAGGAAGAGTTTTCCTAGGACTGTGACTGCTCGGCAGAGGGGCCCAACCCTGATTCTTTAAGGCTTGATGGGGTATAACCTCTCAATTTGGGCCTGATTGGATGGAAGGAGTGAGTCAGAGAAGGGGGAGGGCAGAGTAGTCAGGAGTGAGAAAGAGAAAGGGTAGGGGAACCTGGTCAAGAGATCAGGAAAAACCTTATAGTTAGGACCACAATTCCACTTCTGGCACTCTGATAAGGTAATAATCCTAAATAATGAAAAGAGTTTTATGTTTTAATATTTATACAGAACCACAAAAAAATATATCCAATTCTTGGGGAGCAAATGTAAATATGGTAGTAATAATACCAGCTAACATGTCTAAACCACTTATGATGTCATTAAGCACAGGTATGTGTTAAGCATTTGTCACCATCCATTTCATCAATCTTAAGAAGTGAAATAATTTGCTAATATAACAAGTAAGGAGTGGAGCCCAGATTTGTACCCAGTTCTGACAGCAAAGCCAACTGTCTTAAGTGCTGCAGAACTTGGAGTGTGACGGAGACGATAAAAATGGCAACTGTGAAGGCTACATAATAACATGAGGCAAGTTTACAATAAAGCATTCCTTGAAGGAAGACACAGAGTTATACACAAAGAATGGTTAAAGGCATGAGTCCTCCCCCCTCACCCTTACACACACACACACACACATACACACACAGAGTACACATAAGTCTGGGTGTAATCAGGAAACAGAAACACACAATAATTTGAACAGGAAAATATTAATAAAAGATGTATTGATTATAACAGGGGAGGGACTGCCTAGTAAAAAGAAAAGAGAACTCTAAAGAATACAGGAATAGCAGATATAAGGAGCAGCCACTACCTCAAGGCCTGAGATACAGCACCCAAGGAAAAGGACCAAGTTCCCCTCCAGCTAGGGGAAGCTGGAACTGAAGAAGCGGTGTGCACCACAGTAGCCCAGCACTGAATTCAAATGCTGTTTTGAAAACTATCTAAGTGCACCATATATGTGGGGAATGTAAAGCTTTTATCCATACCAATCAGCTTTGGAACCAGTATCACACCCTGCCTTATACAGATGCCCAGCTGTTTTCTGTATATACGTCTGTGAACTAAAATAAAATTTTAAGGCTCACCCCACCACCACCACCAGCTAACTAAATGGACCCCCTCATGTCCAAAGGAATATCCTAAAACTAAATTGCCTGCTAGGAGGAGGGAGGTTAGATATGCCTTATCATGCCCCTCTTCCTTCTTGGGGACACCCTTTGTAACCCATTAACAGGCATAAGAGTATGCAAGACAGCCGGGCGTGGTGGCTCACGCCTGTAATCCTAGCACTTTGGGAGGCCGAGGCGGGCGGATTGCTCAAGGTCAGGAGTTCGAAACCAGCCTGAGCGAGACCCCGTCTCTACCAAAAATAGAAATAAATTAATTGACCAACTAAAAATATATATACAAAAAAAAAAAAATTAGCCGGGCATGGTGGCGCATGCCTGTAGTCCCAGCTACTCGGGAGGCTGAGGCAGTAGGATCACTGAGCCCCGGAGATTGAGGTTGCTGTGAGCCAGGCTGATGCCACGGCACTCACTCTAGCCTGGGCAACAAAGTGAGACTCTGTCTCAAAAAAAAAAAAAAAAAAAAGTTAAAAAAAAAAAAAAAAAAAAGAGTATGCAAGACAAACCTGCAGGTCTTCAATTTACACAACAAATCTATGTCCTGTGGCTTATCTCTGATAACAGCTCCTTATGTTGAAACATTCCAAGCCTTCAGACAAAGCTTCATGTCTTTAACTAATTACAAGCCAAAGAATCTTTAAATCCACCTATGACCTGTAAGGCTCCCCCCCCTTCAAGATGGCCCACCTTTTCGGGCCAAACCAATGTATGCCTTCCACATATTGATCTGTGACTTTACCTGCAACCCCTATCTCCCTGAAATGTATAAAACCAAACTGTAACCAAGCCACAGCGAGTCCTCTTGCTCAAGTCTTCTTAGCAGTGGCTCCGGGTCATAGTCCTCAAATTTGGCTCAGAATAAATCTCTTCAAAATTATTTTACAGAGTTTGGCTTTTTTCCGTTGACATGTCTGAGCTCCCCAGTTAGAATATATTCTTTAAGGGTAAGGATTATGTTTCATTCTCCTCATATAGCCAACCCTACACTGAGTATACACAATGAGCTCAGTAATTTACTTTTGAATATATGAACTTTGAGGGAAGACTCCTATTAAACTGTGCCTTTCTTTCCATTAATTCTTTTCTACTGTAAAAGCAAAAATGTTTATTAAGGAAAATGCAAAGGTAGAACCAAAGGAGTAAAATATCAACCACATTCCTGCTACCCAGAAATAATCACTATTAGTACTTTGGTGTAGTTCTCATATACAAATAGTTGGGATTTTCTTTCTTTTTTTTTTAAACATAGATGTACACACATCATATCCCATGTGCAATCCTGCCATCCCATAACTATCCTGCAATTTTTACTTAACATAAAAAAGCATTTCTCCAACTCCTCACCAAATTTTGTGGAAGAACTCTTGGTGGTGAATTATTCTGGATACTACTAGAAAATGTTTACATTGATGTTGAAACTACCTTAAATGTTGACTATACAATATGCCATTCTGAAGATATTAGGTAGTTTCTTAACTTCCCTTTTGGAACTTTTAGGTTCTATTTTATTTTTCCTACTATAAATAATCCTATAATGAACATCTTATGGTTAAAATGATCTCTGGTGGGCCTATTTCCTAAGATGGCTGTCTCACACATAAAATTACTAGGTTAGATGGTGCAAATACCTTTACAAGTCACTGAGGAAAATTTAAGATCACAGGGCATCTCTTTCTAAACATGGAAACTGGTAGCTTTCCCTTTTTCAACACGACACTAACCCAAAGCTCTTTCTATGCCCTCTAGTACTAGCAAAATAGGAACACTTGCTCACCTATCACCTCTTCCCCTCTTCCTTCCCCGACAAAACACTACCCAACCCTAAAAGACTCGACGAGTCTTTTGGCCCTCGACGAGTCCCATCGGCCCTTTGGGCCTCATTTGTCCCCACGCTGCCCAGCTTGTGGGTGACCTGACTAGAGGCGCTAAAGGATTCCCAAAAGCATTTCCGGGAGGGGGGTGCCCTAGGCGCTGAACCCCAAGCGCAGGGGGATGGCAGGGCCCGGTCGCCTAGCCGGTAGGCAGGGAGGCTTAAAGCAACAGAACTAGAGGGAGGGCCCAAGCCACTTCAGCCCTTCCTCATCCCGATCCCCAGACTGGTCCTTGGTTCCCCATCCCCCATCTTTTCCCCACTTCCCTTGCAGCCCCTCCTCTTCCCCGCCGTTAACCTAGTCCACCCTACAGACCTTGTCCGGATTTCCGAATCTTCCCAGTTGGGAGGTCGCCCAAGGGGGGCGGGGGGGTCTCCTTCTTCCCCCTCCCCTTTTCTTCCGCACCGTCCAAGCCCGTCCTAGTCTCCACAGTCCGGGGTCTCCGCCGCCCCCAAGATTCTGACTACCTTGCAGGACCCCCATCAGACCCCCATCATCTCCGCATCTTTCTACGTAACTGTCAGGAATTGTCCCTCTGTCCTTCCCGCCATGACAGGCTTTCTGTCTTGTTTCACGCACCCTGCCTCCATCGGTCTGCGAGTCCTAAGGCCCTCGCCCTTTTGTTTTACCCAGTTTTGTCCCTCTCTCGTGACAGTAACTGTATCCCCTTTACGTCCCCCCTCACATGCCCCTCCTCCAAGTCTGTCCCTCTGCGCCTCCGCTCCTGTCTCCACTTCTGTCTGCTCCCGAACGTGTGTTCCTCTGTTCTTGGACTCTGGCCCTCCGTCCAGCCAGGCCCCCGCTCACCATCCCTCCCCGGGGCCGGAGAGTCTGCGGCCCGGTTCCCCTCCCTCGCTGGGGCAACTCTTCCTTCTTCCACTTTCTCTACTTTGAACCCATCCCAGCAGAGTCCAGGAAGTAGCCTGGCGCTGGAGACTGGCGGCGGTGGCGCCCAATGGGCTGCACCAGCGGCGGCGGCGGCCCCGCCCAGAGAGCAAATGCGGCCAATGGCTACATGAAGGCGGGACTTCCGCTGTCCCGAGGAGGGCGGGGGGAGCGAACTGTTGTGGTGCGGCGCGTTGGGCGGGCGGCGGCCGGGCGGCCCAGGGGCTGCCGCGGGACTCGGGGCGCAGCCGAGTGGCTGCAGGGGTGGGGCGGGCCGGACGCTCCGCGGGGCCCGGACGCCGCGGGTTCGAGGCCGGGCCCCGCGCGGGGAGGCCGCGCCACCCCGGGGGAGCTGCCCGGCAGCGAGTTTGCCCCACAGCCGAAAGAAGGCGGGAGCCGGCGAGGGCCTTCCAAACCCCCTGGCAACCTGGGCCCGGAGTCCCTGGGGAGCGGCCGCTTCCTGGGACGCCCTCCCGGACGCCCCTGCTGCAGGGTAGCGGTTCTGGGCCCCCGGCAGAAGGCGCCACCGGTGACCCCCGGCGGGGCCCTGCAAGCCGCGGGAGGCGACCCCGGCGCCTCGAGCGGGGAGGAAGGGGCTTCCGGAGGCGCGGGGCCGGGGGCTGAAGGAGCCGGGCCTCTGGGACGCGGGGCAGGGCAGCGCCCGGTCAGGAGAGCGACTCTGGGACTCTCGGGGGCGGGAGTGTCGGCGACCCGCCCCGCGGCGAGCGCGGCCGCGGAGTGGCCTGCAGGGCACCCTCGCCCGGAGGGGCCAGCCCGGGGCGGGGAGATGAACGGCTTCAGCACCGAGGAGGACAGCCGCGAAGGGCCCCCCGCCGCCGCCCCCGCCGCCCCGGGCTACGGCCAGAGCTGCTGCCTCATCGAGGACGGCGAGCGCTGCGTCCGGCCCGCGGGCAACGCCTCCTTCAGCAAGAGGGTCCAGAAGAGCATCTCGCAGAAGAAACTCAAGCTGGACATCGACAAGAGCGTGAGTGCTCCCCCGCCCGGGTCTGGGCCCCGCCGCCGGCCGCCGCCCCGGCTCGGGCCGGGACTCCCGGGCGCTCCCCGCTGTGGGCCTGCCGCCCCTTCTCTGCGAAACTGGGGAGTTGGACTCGGGGTTTCAAAGGCCGCTCCGGCGCTGACGGGCGCCGACTGCGATTCCGCCCGGATCCGGGAGGTGGGGGCGGGGGGCTGCGAGGGCTCGTCCTGCAGCGTAGATTTGACCGCAGTTTCCAACTTGTTTTGTTGGCTTAGATGTTAGAGCAGTGGGAGGTGGGTTCGTTTCGTTGGCCCATGAAGGAGCAAGAATCGGGGAGGCAGCGACGAAGGGACCCGGCTCTTCTCCAACTTCTCCCTCCTTCTAGGAACCCTGTTACCCCTTCAGACTGGGAAAGGTGGCAGCTACTTCCCTGTCTCCTGCGTCCTCAGCTTCTGCAGAGGGTCACCGTGCCAGCTGCTCCTCAGGCAGCTGTGGGAATGGGTTATTCTAGGATGTGGCAGAAACAAGGCCAAGGCCAGGTCTTGGGAGATGGCTCTTGCAGTCGAAGTGATTGGAAGGGAGAAAAAAAAAATCCATTTTCTTAGGGGTAGCTTCTTTTGACCTGCCTGGGTGGAGATTTAAATATGAATAGGATTGCCCTGCTCTTTGTACCTTATTACGGGAAGCTTCTCCTGTGTGATTTCACCACTTCAAGTTAACAATTCTAAAGATGTGCCTATTGTCAACTAATTAAGAACTTTTTAATTTGACATCTGTTGCTGCTAGCCTTATGTGACTGCTTCATGATTAGGAATTGGAAATAAGTTCAGGGGATATTTAATACTCAGGTAGACTGGCTGAGAGCTTAGGTGGGGTAACATCCATTCTCTTTTAAGACCACAATTTCTCCACAGTTGGGGGAAATCAGAGATTGCTTGTTAAACTGAAAGCTCCACTTTTCCGCTCTGATTTTACAGTTGAAACTGAGGCCCAGAGATAGGAAGTGATGGTGCCAAATACCCACAGCACCTAAGAGGCAGGTTAATTTCTTAAATGCATCACTGATTTACTTTCAAGCCCTATTCATATGTCTTGATTAAATCTTTAATAAATAAAAAAAATCTTCCCTGTCCTTAGTTTAGGCTCTTCCATCCCACCCCCAATTTTTTAAAAAGTTAATGGTTATAATACATTTGTAGCTTTTACATGGACAGGTGCTATTGTTAAATGGCTGGCTGCAGGTGAGCTAATAGCTTTCTTACTACAAATCTCTGTCAATGTATGTGTGAATGGAATTCATCTGAGAGCAAACAACTGGCTAGACACCAAGTTGGTCCCTGATTAGGTCACATGTTGAAGTGAAATGCGTAATTCTAGGACAGCAATGAGTTCATCCACTTGGAAATACTGCCTACCTTCTGTGTAGGTTGTTAGAAGCCTTTACTTGAGCAGCTTATAATAATTTCCAGTGTATAAAAAATAGAAACTTCCAGTCCTTTTAAACCTTGGATGTCTTCACATCTGAATGATTTTGATGCTGCAACTTGGGGCTCCATTCACCCACTGACACCATTGGAAAACCTCTGTTGAGCTGTTTTGATCGGTTCACACACTGTCTAGAAGAGAGGAAGTGTTAAGTGTAGCGCTAGCGTTCCCAAAAGGTAATGTTTCTGAAGGAGTAGGGTTTCGGGGTGGAATCATTCACAGTTTGTTCAAGGTGGTGTTGTGGAGTTATTATTTCTGAAAGGGATTCTATTTCATTCTCATAGGCTTGGGCAGGAATTCAATTCCAAGTAACTGCTGTGTTACAAGAATTTTTAGCTGTTGCAGAAAGTGAAGCAGAGGGAAAAATAACACTAGAGCCTTTGCTACTTACCCTCCTGCACTCACCTCACCCCCAAAGGCCACTGAGCTCAGAAATTTCTGGAAACCAGTATGTTCTTGAAAATGGTTAAGAGGAAAATGATTATTTGTCTTGTATAAGAATCTAGCAGAGAACTTTTAAAAATAACAGCACAGAAAATCCAACCCAGGCTGTTTGGCTCATTTTATATAGATAGTGTCAGTGTTCTGTGATCTATTAAGACATAATATACTTGCAAATATTCCTACAGTTAACATATTTTCCTGCTTTTTTCCTGAAGAAAATTAGAAGTTGAGAATAGTATAAAGGAAAATGTTGAGGTAGGAAAGGACATGTACCAAGGGTCAGAAGACCTGGACAACCTTGGCCAAGTCATTTCCCTACTCAGGGTGGCTTCATTTTATCCCTCTAGAAAATGGGATTGGGGCCAGTGGGGTTGTACTAGTCATTGCTAACTTCTTTTCCAGCTAGTATTCCATTATTTTAGTGTCCTGACCTGAAATCTCCCAGCCAAAGCTTCAGAAAATCGCCTATTCCGTCTATTGTTCTCCTGCCGAGCTTGTCATTCTGTGAACTTGAGGAGCAGTATAATCTCTGACTTTACATGCCAGCCCAGCTACCTCTCAGAGATGCAGAGAGTAGGCTTTGGTGTGCTTTCTTCTTGGAGAGAAGTATGTCCAATGTGGTATATACATCAACTAGGTGGGATTCTTTGGAATAGTGGCACATGATGTATTTGAAAGTCCTCTGACAGAGTTGACTCTGGCAAAGCTGTCCCAGTTTGTAACCATGTAAGTGGTGGCTTTTACTGGCTTGAGCTGTATTTAGATGTAGGGAACTGCCTATATTGATTCATCAGCATTTATTGAGTACCTGCTGTCTGTAAAACACCATCACAGTATAAACTTAAAACTACTCGTGACTCACTAATCCAGCCACATGAAAGTGATAATTCATCTGAATAAACAAACAGTTTTCATTATTTCCTCCATGAAAAGGTCTGAATTGGTGCTGATTTCCTGCCAGCTTACTTTTATCTTTAAGGATTTAAGGAGTAAACTCAAATTTAGAAGTCTCTCCAGAACATTTGTGCAACATCTGTTTAAATATCAACAACCCCAAGTCATTTACACAGGCATTCAATTTCTGTAAGGTCTTTGCATTGTTACCCCAGCCAACTCTGGAGGATTCTTCACATCTTAGCTGCTATTGCCACCTTTACTTACTAGAATGCCTCTAGCCTGTATTAGAAAATTAGCAGTAGTGTCCACCTTCTTTTATGTTGTTCTACCTTGGAGAATTTCCACATCTCTTTCCACTTCTCTTCGTGGATTACATGGGAGGTAATGCAAGAATTATAAATTGACACATGGAAGTGGAGTTTTTCAGAGAGTTATCTTACAGTAGTAGCTATTGTCAATGTAAAAATAGGATGTCCCACATACCGATAACCACAGCCCCTGCTTTCCTCCTCTGCAGGGAGGAAATGCTTTACAGCTCATTGTAAGTTCATAACTCCTGCAGGTCTTCTGAAAATGTTGCATCACTCCCTGTCTTGTTTGAAGGAAAATCTAAGCTGTTCACATGCTCCCCAACCCCCGAATTTTTCATTATGCTCCTATGAGCAGTCACTGTATACCCCAGGCCTTCTCACTCACCCTTTCTGTCATCCTCCTTGGAAACTCTGAATCTTGGGTTTCCTTCCCATCTGAAATGCTTCCTACACATCCTCCCTTCTAGTCAGGGCCCTTCACAGAAACCATCTCATTTGCCAGTATCTCTTCCTTTGCTGAATCTGTACCAATTATTGTCTTTACCCTTCCATGGAGACTTGGTTTACGATACACTGCCAAATGTGGTGTTCATGTGCCTTGTACATGTTTCTTGTTCTACAACTTAGTAGTAAGCTTCTGCAACTTGTGGCTGACACCTTGTTCTTCTATCTCTCCAATGCCTTGCAATGGAGAGAAGCCCCATAATTTGACAGATACCTATTGCTGCTTCCAAGCAACTGGCAACTCTGACTTTGATTTCCTTCCTATCAGGTAAGGCACCTCTATATCTGCGATTTCCACAAAAATTTCATCCAGAGTGTCCGAAATAAAAGGAAGAGGAAGACAAGCGATGATGGTGGAGATTCTCCTGAGCATGACACTGACATTCCTGAGGTAAAGGTCAAACAAATCAGCTTGAGAAAGCTGAAAGAACGGATTTTAAACTGATCCTTACCTCCGGCCTGGTCTGCCTTTTGTGCTAAGAAGTAATTTTAGTGCTCTTTGTTTTGCTGCTGTTTATTTGAAAAGTGAACTTAGAATCATAGTAATATTGCATCTGAGAGCTAAAAGCTTAGAAATCTACTGGTCTGACAGCCCTGTCATTTTATAGACAGGCACAGAGACCCAAGATCACATATATAGTTTGGAAGCTGCAGTCTCGTGCCCTTTCCAGTGGACCACACTGCCTTTCCTTCAGAGGCCCCTGGTAAATGCTTACTTATAACCACAATGTGACATTTTTTAAAACCTTAATTTTTTCCTTTAAAGTTACAGGCTGAGTATGTATGGGTTGGGGGAAATATCTTCCCCTTTTTTCTATTCTATAAAATGAAGGTGTAAGTTGTCAGTTCACACCAGCTCTGAGTTTCTGTCACTCTGATTCTTTGGTTCTGGGTCCAGGCTTGTTCCCCAGGCTCCATTTCAAAGCCCATTAGTTTTACTGGGCCAGAGTTTCTCAACCTTGGCACTATTGACATTTGGGGCCACATATTTCTTTGTTGTGGGGCTGTACTGTACATTGTAGGATATTCAGCAGCATCCCTAGGTTCTAACCACTAGATGCCAGTCACACCGCCCCCTGAGTCGTGACAATCAAAAATTATCTCCAGATAGTGCCAGGCATCCTTTGGGGGGGGGGGCGGGCAAAATCGTCCCATGTTGGAAACCACTGCACTAAACTGTGAGACGCAGGCTTCGCAAACCGGAAGGCTGTCTTCCCTTCAAGGTGCCAGTGTCTATTAAGTGAGACTTCAGGAAGGAATATTGGATTTTCTTTCTACCTAAATTGTTTTCACTTAAGACTCAGCAAAAGAAGAACCGTTTACAGTGTACATTGAATATTTGATACATGAATATTTCATAAGGCAAATGCCTATTAGCACTCAGAGTGAGAATGACTGTGTGGGAATAGAAAGAGTAGGTGGGCCTTTATCTGCAGATGTGGAGGAAACCTTTGAAAATCTGGCCTTTTCCCTCTGCCCCTCCCTGTGTCCCCTTTTTCAACATTAGTTTACGGTATTTTGCTATTGCCTTTAGCATTATTATTATTTTATAAAGAAATGGATGTATTTGATTTCTAAATGCTCATCACCAACAACAACAAAAAAGGTTTTGAGGAATGTTTTAAAAAGAATGAAGGACTTTGGTCCCTCATATTGATCATTCATTTTGTTTTTAAGTGCTCTCCACCTGCCTGAAGCAAGAAACATCTCTTTTAGAGGCAGGTAAAGGCAGCCCAACTTTCTGGGCCTTCAATATTTCATGACTGTGCAGCTTTCCTCTTTTCCTGTTTTAGAAAAAAGGGGGGGTCCCTTCCCCTCTGTTCTCCAGTCATCTGCAGAGACCCTGACCCTAACCTGCTGGTTTGTACATTCACTACAGTAGCTTTTGAGCTTTCTCTGGAGTGTTGTTAAGGATTCTCATACCTAAAGGCTGAGCCTAGGGAAGAACTATTTGAGAGTAACAGTTCTTCCCATTGTCCTCCTTCATGCCCCTCTGTCCAGCCTGCTGCCTAGTTCTGGCATGTCTTCTTCCACATGTCTGTCTGGTTGTTGCCTTTGCTTTCCGTCCTTGGTATCCCTCTCTAGCATCACCATCCCTCCAGAGGTCTATTTCGTCTCATTTCTGGATCATTGCTATAGCATCTCCCACTGCCCCCCACCTCCCCCCATCAGTCTTACCTACCACCCCCTGTCTTCCTGCAACATCACCCTCCACCACCTAGAAACGACTCCTGATTTTCTTACCGTGCTACCATCCATTCTCACTTTCTAAACCCACTGTGACTGCCTGTGACCACCCCCAACCCATCTAGTCATCTCCCGGCTTTCCATGCTCATGATCTCCCTCATCCCCTGCTGTATTCCTCACTGCCTTTGCAGACCCTGCCCCTCTTTAGCTAAGCTTCGCCTCCATCAGCCTTCTGGGATCAGTCCCTCCGAGCTAGAACTCTTTTTCCACTGTTGTTTTTATCCTCCCAGCCAGTTACTAGTACTCAATGGACCATTTCTAAGACCTCTTTTGTAGCCCTCCCCATCCTCACCCCTACCTAGTATAATGCTAGGCACATAGTGGGCTCTCATGGAGTCCTGGCTGATTGGGTGATGTATAACATGTTTCTCCTTTTCTCTCTAGGTCGATCTGTTCCAACTGCAGGTGAACACTCTACGGCGTTATAAACGACACTACAAGTTGCAGACCAGACCAGGCTTCAATAAGGCCCAGTTAGCAGAAGTAGGTAGACAAAATTGCCCTCTAAAAAGAGAGAGCCCGCATTGTGCTTGTTTAGATGGTGACCCAGATTCTCCTCTACTGCTATGTGTATCTGCTAATTGTAACCTCCTCCACAGTTCTGGAAGCAACTCTCCATTTCTCTTTTGCATAACTTAGAATCCCACAGCTTTAGACGTGGAAAGGCCCCAGTTCCAGAAGGAAACCATGGCACAGAGAGGAAAGGACTTGCTTAGAGTCACACAGCAAGTTGGGGAAGTAAAATTGAGTCAGGAATCTCAGGACTCCTAATTCTAAGTCCTTAGTATTCTTTTATTTGTTCATTTGTTTGAATCTTTTTTGTAAGATTCTGTGTAGATACGATCCTTTCTGCACATCAGGTATGTCAGATTAATCATCCCAAAACCTTTGCTGATGTTCTGGAGGAGTTATTTTTCTTTCTTTCTTTTCTTGATTTCTTCTACTCTGGTATTAATAATGGAAGTATTTACTATAGTGAACGGCACCCAAGAAAGTTTTCTCCTGCTGAGTTCTTAACACAGTTTGGAGGGGGGAAAATGCTCCATTGGCCATTTTTTTTAATATACTCACAGCCTGGCCTGATACTTCTGTCCTTGGCATTCATGTGGGTATTCTCTCATCCCTCTTTTCTTAATATGTTTTTCTGCCTATTGTTATAGAAAATTTAAAAAATGGAGAAAAGAAAAATACAATTCTACCATCCAGAGATAACCACTCTTTATTCTAGTTCTGTCTTTTTATCTATTCTAACCACCTTGATCCAGTCAGACCTTTCCTTACAGGCTCACAGCATGGTTGGTTTGGGGTCTTTCCTTTAGCGGTTTCTTGCCAATCCATTGTTTTTTCTTAAACATTTCCTTCACCGGTGTCCTGATAAAATATAGGAGCACACAAGCCTCTCAAATTTATAGGAGCCTTGTAACAAACATTACCCCTTTGCTGCTCTTTACCCCTGGTGGAAGAGATAGGGTAAGGTGGGGCAAGAGGAGATTTACATTCTCAGAACTTGCAAAGTGCCAGGAATATGCAGTAAATGATGAGTTTTCCTTCAAATCTGATGTATCTTTTAAGAGGCAGTTATGTACTATTTAAAGGAATTCTTGGGTTCAGATACTTACATCTGTTCAATTGGCTGTTCATTTGACTCAATTGTAAAAAGAGACATTTCTACTCAGTCCCAAGACCTGAGAGGTTTGGTGGCAGCTGGCCAACCAGAGCAGTCCCAATCTCTTCCTTCATGGAGGATGACCATGAAATTATACCATCAGTGGTTGGTTGGCTGCCACTGAAATAGAACTGTACCTCAGTAGTGTTGCAGGTTAAAGGGCCACTTTGGAAGCCTGGAATCCAAACTACCTAGACTCCTGGGGAAGAAAGGCTTTCGGAGTTCTGTAGTACTGCAGGAAGTTCTGCAGTAGTCATAATTCCCTTTATAGCACTGGAAGCAACTGTGCCCTCTTTTGCACAATTTAGAATTTGTGGCCCGATTTATGCATGGTTTAAGGGAGTTTGTTTTTTTTCCCCCACATAGACTGTCAGCCGACACTTCAGGAACATACCTGTGAATGAAAAAGAGACCCTTGCCTACTTTATCTACATGGTGAAGAGTAACAAGAGTAGGTTGGATCAGAAATCAGAGGGCAGCAAGCAGCTTGAGTGAGGATGAAGCACATCTTAAAGGAATGAAGTATAATGCTTAATGCACAGGTGATGTCTGCTACATTTAAGCCCATAAAGACTGTTTAATTTTATTGTAAATAAAGTTTGAATGATAAATACTGTAAATCTTTTTGATCAGGAGGATTATATTCTCATTCAGCATGTGTATAGAAAGACTTTCTTTTAAGATAACTTCTGGACTAAAAAAACAGGATCATAAAAAGAATTAAAGAAAAACTATGTATTGCAGCATTCAACAAAGCATTAAGTCAGTCCTACTGGAAATGTGGAATAAGAAATGTTTTGGTAGTCATCCTATAATACCAGGCTGCCACATGTGAGACGTGCAGCAAGGTGCAGTCGACGGTGGAGGTGCATGAGCAGACCCAAGTCTGGACTTGCATGCTGCCCAATGGGGACTTAGACTTCCCATCCGCTTTGTTACCAGCTTTGTTGTTTATCAGCAGATCAGTTTGACACTGGTCCCCCTTGCTCTCGCTGTGCCTTGTACCCAGTAGGCACTTAATCAGTATTTATTGGCTAATTGAGCTGTCACTAACAGTGCCAGCCTTGTAACATCTGTTTCACACCTCTTGTTACTGAGACCTCTGCCATTGCTATTGCTTGCCATTAACTGCTAGAGTGTGGAGGAAATCCTGATGCACCAATAAGGAAGTTTCAAACCAAACAAGGATTTCAGGACATTTGCATGCCCAAAGCTCTATTTGTCGAGGTTCCAGAAACACTGATGCCAAGACCCTCACAGAAGACCCAGTCCTTTGTACACCCCTCCATGCTTCACTCTTTGAGATGAAGTTATAGATTATGACTTCAGCCAAGCTCATGGGCAATAAATGCTTTGACAAGCAGAGATATTTAGTGGTTTGGGGCTAATGTTTTCAGAAGTATTAATCCCTAGTTCACAACCACCACAAAATCTGCCAAGGACCATATGATTCCTGCTCAGAAGTCCAGCCGTGGGATTGAAAACCTGGCTGGCCTTGACTCACTGGGCTCTGGTCAGCAGCAAATCATGCGTTTAAGCAACAAAGTTCAGTGCCATCTCATGCTCATTTTTGTGAGCAATTCACCTCCCTCTTAGGGAGAAAGATTGCTAAAATAGTTTTTTTTTAAGTATGCATAATTACCTGCTTATTTTTGTTCAAAAAAGTGGATTCCTCAATCTAATTCTATCAGAGCCAAAGTATCTTGTGAAAACAAAGCTTTATATCCAAAAAAACATGCTTTTGCAAAATTCTCTAATCAATGTGATGGGGGCAGAGAGTGTGGGTAGGTGGGTGGGAGAAAAAGAAGAAAAGGATTTGCATTCTAATTTATGACCATCTTGATATATATTATATTCAAAGGTGTTATTTTCCTACTCAGTTTCAATTCTGAGTTCTTTCTTAAGCCTTAAATAATAAAAGGAGCAATGGACAGCCTGGCCTGGCAGAGAGTTTCATAGATGGCTTAATCTGAGCACCATCAGAGAGAAATCAGCATTAGCCCCCCACTGAGCAGAGCGGCAGAATAGGTGTCAGTTCTGTGAAACAGTACCATGCTTTCTGTGGAATGGGGACAGGGCCACCCCTCTCACTAAAATGCAGTGTGTTCCATTGCAGCAAAGCTTTCGCCCATATTCAATGCATGTCTAGCAGATTGCAGCCTTTTTAATTAAATATATGTAAATGAATGTACATAGAATATACTCTGGACTGCAAGGGGATCCTATTTTGATACACCTCCTGGCTGGGATGGTATGTCAAGGTGCTCTGTGAGTGTTTTCTGTCATTCAGATGCAGTGTATAGTTAGATAATATCTACTTCCAGCTGAAGGATGTTGATATGGGCATCAAGAAGGCTCATCAAGTGTTGGAGTCTGGGGGCAGTTGGAGCCTGCAGGTTAAGGCATCCTTAATCTGCTGCATGGAAATGTCCATATCTTTTTTGAGAAAGAAAGTGTATCATGTATCTTTCTGAAATTTAAACCAAAATTGTGGGTATGTAGGTCATGTCACTGTTTCCTTAACAGCAAATCTGTTTTCCCAGTTGAGAGAGACAGCAGTACATTTCTGCACAAGAATATGTGGCGTTAGGATCCATCTGTTCAAGTGTGTCTGTAAGAATGCTTTGTTCCAAAGCGAAACCTGGGGAAACTTTTTACCTTCACTTAGATGCTGTGCGTACTCGGGTCCCATGTCATCTTTGCTCTAAAGAGAAGTGCTTTTGCAAAGTGGAGGTTGTGGATATCTTTTCAACCTTAAAACAGGCCAGGTGAGAGAAAAAAGACAAAGCTATGTAATTTATGTCTTTCTCGTGTCCAGAAGTCTGTTCTTTCATCGAACCACTAAACCACTTGCCTTAGCCTCTTCTGCAGATTCTGACGGCTTATCTGTGGGCCTGTGAGAAATGGCCAAGCTCTCCAAAGCAACAGGGTCTGGCTGCAGGGAGCAGTGGGGCTTGGGGAAAGCAGTGTTCATTTTGGCTGCCTGCATTTTTATACCACCTGTCAAAGACTCTTGCACTTCTTTCCACCTGTGACGTTGCAGCATTGCCTTCTTTGCTCTTGGTGCTCCTGGGAAAAACTGGAATTTCAAATCCAGAACTGGCATTATCTTCTTAAAAGGGTGTGTTTCCTGCCTCAGTTCCAGCCTGGTATGGTTCTTTCATATGCCCTGAAGTTTGTCACATGGAAACATCAATATCCCACCATTCGTGTTATTTTGTTTTAAGATTTTTCAAAAACAAATGGACAAACTTCTTACTTCAAGGAACAAACTCTTAGGTTGGCCACAGCATGTGAAAAAGATCATAACTGAATCTCATGAAAGATTGAAAACCAAAGGATTCAAGACCAGTGTTATAAAATGAAGAGGAATTTTACTTATGTGTTATAGCTGCCAAGTTGTTAGATGTTCCTGTCTTAGCAAAATAGGCTAGCCTTTCAGAGAACAGATAGTAACAATTGTTTGCAGCTGAAATGTTGTATCTAACCTTGGTTTCTGGCTCTTTATTTTGTGGGAACTTTTTGGTTAATATCCGACAGGGCAACTGCCAAATGGAAGGGAGAGGGTGGGGGAAGGAACTTGTTCTGGGGCCCTTGCCTGTTGATGTACACTGTGGCAGGTGTGGATCCCAGAGTAGTTGCTTCATGGAAATCACCTGAGGGCTCTCAGGCATTACAGAGACAAGATCCAAAAGTTGGGAAAGGGCCTCTAAGTCATCCAGTCTAGTCTCCGCACAGGTGCTGACATTCTGCCTACCACCGTCCCACCAAGGGGTTGAGCACTCTGGGCTTAAACACCTCTGAGGACAGAGAACTCACTACCTCCTGGGGAAGCCGTTCTATCTTTGTAAACCTCTGGCTTTTCTGTGTTCTCTGTAGTTTCCATTTTAGTGTCTGCCCCATGGGGGCCACATGGGACCAGTTATTCTCTTGGCAAAGGACCTGATTGCTGGCACTGTTCAGAAGCATAGCATTTGTCTTTTGGAAAGGAGCAGCTAGGAAACAGACACTTTGGTGTCCTGACTGTCCTTACGTTTGAGTATTTATCCGCTTAGTTCCTTATTGGAGAATGTTGAGAAAACCCCATCAGCCAACTTAACACTTACTGGTTCTTGCTGGTGGAGGGGAGAAGGTGATGTTATCAGCCTGCTTAAAAAAATATCCTCAGACAGATGAGGCTTTAGTTCTGTGCTTGTGCCACAAAAACTGTTGTTAACAACATCACTTAGGACAAACTTCAGCTAGAAGATTTTAAAATGATCTCATTGCTTTGCAAGGAGTTTAAAAGGTTCTGTGTACCTTAAGATTCCTATAAGGACTTCACACATTGTTTTTACTGAGAAAGCAAAGCTTAGGAACTTGGGGATGAGAGCTGCGTGTGTTAGTAGAAGTGCCATATTTTCAAGCTGGGAAGTCCTTAAAGGTGGCTATTGTTCAGTCATCCATTTTTAGAGATGAGGAAACTAAAATTCAAGAAGACTTGCCTAAGGTCACATGGCACTTTCATAACTAACCTCCAATCCTCTTGACCTGTCCAGCACTCTTCTCACTCTCTGACTTGCAGGATGACTAATCCAGGCTAAAATAAGATGCCCTCAGATTCTTGAGACCTTGTAACAGAGCAGAAGTTCCCAGGACCAACCTGGCTCTCAGGGACTGTGAACTGACCTGCAGAACTCAAGGTTGAGTGAAATGATTAGGCCAGATGAGTTTTGCAAAACAAATCTAGCCTATAATTTAAGATCAGGAAAAGCCTAGTGGGAGACATAGTATTATCCTAGAACTTAAAATCTCATGAAATGGGCTTTGTCTGCAATCTCTTGGTCAGACTTCTACCTTCCAGGCAATCCTTTGAGGTTGTATCATTCAGTTGGCCCTGACTTCTGGGCCCTGTTTCTGTGCTAGGCTGTGAAACTAATGGACAGGTGAGCTCAAGATCGTGCCCTGGGAAACATGGTGCTTTAGGGTGCCTTTTTATTCCTTTCATTGTACTACAGACTGTTTTAAGTTTATGGTTAGGAAGGGTAAAGTTGTTCTGATGTTTTAAGGTGGAATCCAGCCTGGGGTGCAAGGTATAACTGTTCTTGACGTAGAAATGTCCACAATCGTTTATTTCATCTAGCTTGCATCTTAAAACACAAACCCTTCAGTTGCTTTCACTTAATGAACGTGTTTGCCAATGACAGAGGGTTGTGTAGGATCCCTGTTTTACATTTCTATTGTCTCTTATGCTCATCAGAGTGTATTTGGGGTATGGGTTTTTTTCCCCATTTTGTAATGCCTTATTGAAAAGTAAGTGCCCTTCCATTCCAGGCCTCCTCATATTGTACTTATTTCCTGCCAAATTTGGGGGATCATTTGTATTTTGATTTTGTAATCTATGGCTCTGTACTGTTGAAAGGCTCTCAATTCTATGGGGTCTCCTTAGTATGTATGTGACTTTTCATGTTGCAATATCACATAGATGGGATGGCCCAACTTTCGCTCTTAATAAACAATCTGAATGAGCAAGAAACACACTCTGCTGTCCCCTTTGAATTTCTACATAGAATACAGATGCTTTCACTTCCACATTTGCACTGGCTGTGTATTACAATGATAATGACAATGATCTTTCCTCCCAGCTCCAAGTACTAGCACCCACATTCTCAGTGCACACCGAGTGCATTTAGATCCCAGGAGGGTGGGTCCCGGTTCCAGTCCTGCTCTCCCACTCACTCACTTGGCAAGAGACTGACCGGGTCCAACAGCGTGGGGCTCGACTTCGGTGTAATGTATCACTCTCTGGGTCTTTAGTTATCTGTCTATAAAATGACAGTCCTAAATAAACTGAATGAAGAACTGCAAATTAAAATGCCTTCAGAGGCAAGCTACAAACTGAAAAACTCAGGTGCCTTCTAAGGGCAGCCACTACTCAGCTCCCACCTATTGTTGTCACGTGGGAATGCTAGCCCTGTGTGGCCAGATCTTGTAATTTGACCAGAGGAACTGGAAATGCAAACCTTCATATAAATATCACCATGTTTAAATGTCTCAAAAACTAATTTTTAACAGTATATGGATTGGTGTTACTTTCCGGGCAAGTCCAGCACGTTACAGCTTGAGAAGCCGGGGCTGTGTAACTGAGCCTTACTGATGGAGGGCCCTGAGGTCGAGCGAGATGCAGCCCCTTGTCCAGCCTCACACCTCTGGGAAAGAGCAAAGGCAAGCCTCAGGCTCAGGTCTGTCCTTTCAAATCTGTCACTAGTACCACTCTACCACACCTTTGTCATCAGCAGAATGAAAGGGAAGAAATGCAATAAATATTTCCCTTTATCATATTAGTTAAATAGATGTAATACATCCTAGCTCTAAAATTTTAAACCTCACAGAAATTTAAAAAGTGCGGAACCTCCCCCAACCACATCCTCATCCTCTGCCATCCCACTCTCCTGTAAATGGCGTGGAGAGTGACTTTTCATGAGATATTTGTAGGAGCAGGGAGTCCTGGCTCTCACCAAGAGCCTGCAGGATTAGTGTTGCATTGTGCCGAAGGACACCATCATTTATGGGGTCCTTGAGTTGACCTTTAGAAAGCCAAAGGAAGTTCCAATGTTCATGCCATACTGTCTCTTCATTGGAGGCACAGAATAAAAAGTCGTTTCCCCACCTGTCAGCCGCCTTCCCATTCTTTTACACCGTATCTAACCCTGAGGAATGCCTGCTGTCCTCGAACCCCTCACACTCTGCTGTGCCCCCAGCCGTCCCCAAAACTGGCTGACCCTCTGCTGGAGTAAATATTCCTCGAGGATCCACAGGCATCAGTGTGAATGGACGGTTGAAGCCACATTTTAATAATATACCATGAAAACAGAAGTTTCACTAGGAATGAGACATCTTTAAAAAAAAAAATAGAGCTTTAGAATACTGAATATCAGATCCTCTGAGGCCCAGCCTTTTTGAAAGTGACACTTGCTATGCCACACCCCCAGGAGAACCCCCTAAGAACTCTGTTGCAATGCCAATTCCTGGACTCTCATTCTAGATCCTCAGACTGAAAAGCTCAGGGGCTAAATTCAAGGAATATGACTTGTTTAATTTCCCCAGGTAAGATTTAAGCTCAATAAAGTTGAGAAGCACTAATCTGGTCCAGAGGTTTCCCAATCCCAGTCCAGAGATGAACAGCTTCAGCCTCATCTAAATACTGGTTAAAACCTCCCCCTGATCAGTCTTCTCAAGTGGAGCCCAGGAAACTATATTTTTACAAAATCCCCTTGGGAATTTATTTACACATCCAGGTTTAGGAACCACGGAGTGCAACCCCCTAAGGCCCAGGTCAGGAATGTAGCTATGTTCAACATCAGACAGCTCAGAAGTGTCAGAGCCTGAGCAAATATAGTGACATGCACACAGAGACGTTATTAAGACAAATCATTTGAATGGATGATCTTTAGTCTGGATAAAACCAGAATGAAAATAACCCACAGTTCCCAGCACAATGCCTGGCGTGTAGGAGGACGCTATAAATGTCTGGGAGTGAGTCTTCTGTTTACTAAACAGTTTTTCGGTCTACAAGGATCTTCCACATCCAAAAATAATAGCTAAGTACAGAGTGCATACCAGACAAAGTGCTAATAGTTTTACATGCATTCATTCATTTAATCTCACTACAATCATATAAAGTGGGAACTGTTATTAACTCCAATTTATAGAGGTGTAAATACAGACTCAGAGAGGTTGAGAAACTTGCCCAAGGAACAATGAGAGCTAAAGGCACTCCAGGGATTGGATCCAAGGTCGGTCTGGCTCTAGGGACACTGCTGTCAACTCCACTGTCAACTCAGAATGCCAAGTTTTGAAGCAGTGCAGCCACAGCAGTTACCCTTGTCCTGATCAACTGGATTTGCTAAACTTTAATGAGGGATTCTGAGAAGTCCCAAAGACTCTAGTTAGGAAATTTAATAGGGTTTAATGGAGGTTAACAAGGTACATCCAACCTTCTAGCCAGGTTTTAACTTACTGGAGCTGAACAGAGATTAACAAGCCCAGGAGGTGTAAAGACACCTGCATGATTTAATGGGGTTAATGAAACTGTCAGAGGTTGGCTGAGAGGGACAGCACTGGAGCATGCCGCTCTTAACAGTCAATCTGGTTGAGGTCAACAGACATTTATTAAACAGCTGAAGCCTGCCCTGGGTTGCCCTGGGTTGCCCTGGGCACCCAGAAGTAGCAAGTAAAACAAGGCCACGACCAACATGCCAACCGGAGTTAGTCCTGGTTGGTGGGGTTTGGAGTGAGTTTGACTTTCTCCTTTGTTGCTTTCTTGGTCTCATCTAAACTGTTTATAACGGGCCTGAATCATTTTCACTGTAACTGTAAAATAACAAAGCGGTTTTGTTTTAAGTGCCCTCATAGCACTTACTATCTGCTTGCATAGTTTAAAGCTACATATTCCTGAAACATGTGGAAATGAGTAAGAGAAAAGCCACAACAACAGTACAATCCTAAATCTGGGTGGTGCTTAAGTGTTGTAAAGGGCCATCACCCATTCTCTCCGTAGGTTTTCGTCACACGCTCTGAAAAAGTGACATATAAGGTCACGCTGGTCATGGAGAAGCTAACGCAAATCCTCATCTTGTACCTCCCGAACTGGTACCATTTTCTCATTGAGTACTTGCTCTATGACAGGCCCAGTGTTAAGCACTTTCCACGCCTTGACACCTCTGTGAGCCAGGGTCTCTTATTATCCCTATTTTACAGATGGGGAAATAGAAGTTGAGAAAGGTGAAACGGCTGGCCCAAGGTCACCAGAAAGTGGTGGGGTGAGAGTCAAACACAGGTACCAGCGTCTACCATCCGTGCTCCCTACTAGTTGGGGAAGATGGTATTGCATGGGAGCATTGTTTAGAACAGAGAAGAACTAGAAACGGCCCATACATCACATAATAGATGACTGGCTTTAAAAGTACTATATGTACATCATCATTTTAAAATAATATTTAATGACATAGAAAGACATGCATATCAGCTTAGAAATACTATGTATGTATCCATACGTAGACTATATATGTGTCTGTATACCTACTATATGTAATATGTGTGTATGGATGTAGGTGCATATACATACGATAAATGTGTAGCTTGTCTGTTTATACACGTGTATCTGTAAACACACCTGTATCTGTGACTATGGCCATATTTATAGGTGTATCAAAGCTTCTAATTACCAACTACATGTATGCCATACGATAGCTATTAATATATGATTCAAAGTAAGGGGAAAATAGGAAGGAAAAGGCATTCTGAAAACCAAGAGAGCTTCCTGGAAGAAGAGGCTCCTAAGCAGGCCCTTGAAGGAAATAGGTTTGATCAGATGAGAGTGAGGGGAAGTCCAGGCCAACGTGATGGTGGAATGAGGGAAATAAAGCCTCATGCCAGAAAGAGGGGCTTGAACTTTGAAGTCACCAAACCTGCTACTATTAAAAACCAGGCCAAGCAATGGAATATGGTCATGAAAATGCTTGAGTACCTGCTCTGGGCCTGGCGCCGCCCTAAAGGAACGGCCTCTGTCCTCCAGGAGCTGGGACTGTCAGAGGAGTTAGGCTCCGACGGGAGTGGAAAGTAGTCCCTCCGCTGCTGCCATCATAGGATCTGGGAAGAAGGCTCAGAGCGCTGCGCTAACCCTACTTATGGGGAAAGAGTGGTGCATAATGGGCTCTTGAAGTCTTAGAGAAGCCAATGAGGCTTAGCAAATGTAATGAGCTTAATTAAGCTAAGACGGCTAATGAGACTTCCTGAGGGCTCCCGGCCACCAGCAAGATTGGCCCCTGCTAAGTGAGCAGTGGGAAGGCAGCTGTGCCCAGCTAGACCCTCTCCTGCCTAAGTGACCGGCGGGATGCAGGAGGGGACCGTCAGGGGAAGCTGTCCATCCCGTCAGCTGGGCTGGGACCAGTTCCGCAGGGCCCAAACTCAGCCAAGGCCACAAGCAACTGTCAGAAAGTGAAACTATATCTCATGAAGCCCTAAGAATGAGGACTGCAGGAAGCAATTACTGATAAGACCCTGCCTACTGGGGTTTATCTAAACTAGATGAAGTTGAACTTGGCTGAGTCAATTTAAATAGTTTCAAGGAGGCTCCTTCATCTTCGGCTAACAGTATTTTATCTCTGGTTGCTAATATCATCGTTCAAATGCATGCTATTCATATTTCCACCAAGGAATATTTCCAAAGCTGGATATGAAAAGATGCTCAGGATGGCAAAGCTGCAGAAATACAGCTATTATTTGTTAAGCATCTACTAGGAATAGACACTGTGCTAGGATATAGGGTCATAGCCTTCACACAAACCTGCAAAGAAGCTTTTTTGTGTGTGACAGAGTCTCGCTCTGTCACCTGGGCTAGAGTGCCATGGCATCACTAGAGCTCACAGCAACCTCACCGCCTGGCTAATGCTTCTATTTTTACTAGAAATGGGGTCTCACTCTTGCTCAGGCTGGTCTCAAGCGATCCTCCCACCTCAGCCTCCCAGAGTGCTAGGATTACAAGCATGAGCCACCATGGCTGGCCAAGAAGCTATTATCATCCCTGATTTTCAGATGGGAAAACTGAGGCTCAGAGAAATCAGGTAACTTACCCAGGGTCTCGTGGTGAGCCAGGATTTGAACCCATGTCAATCTGACTCCACTATGTACCAGGCAGCTCCCACTACAGAGAGAATTGGAATATTGACTGTGCTGGGGTGGGGGGAGGAAGAGCACTAAAAGCTGTCGGAAGAACTTGGGATCCCAGCAACCCAGGATATTTAGTGCAGTGGGAAACTGCTTT
This sequence comes from Microcebus murinus, assembly GCF_040939455.1. Taxonomy (NCBI): domain Eukaryota; kingdom Metazoa; phylum Chordata; class Mammalia; order Primates; family Cheirogaleidae; genus Microcebus; species Microcebus murinus. The sequence goes on from NC_134124.1 coordinate 19,752,904, forward strand.
CTGTATTCCTTCAGCCCAATACAGTAGTGACAGAAGGATTGATTGATTTATTTATTTGAGACAGAGTCTCGATTTGTTGCCCAGGCTAGAGTGAGTGCTGTGGCGTCAGCCTAACTCACAGCAACCTGTAACTCCTGGGCTCAAGCAATCCTAATGCCTCAGCCTCCCGAGTAGCTGGGACTACAGGCATGCACCACCATGCCCGGCTAATTTTTTCTATATATATTAGTTGGCCAATTAATTTCTTTCTATTTATAGTAGAGATGGGGGTCTTGCTCTTGCTCAGGCTGGTTTTGAACTCCTGACCTCGAGCAATCCTTCAGCCCCGGCCTCCCAGAGTGCTAGGATTACAAGCATGAGCCACCGCGCCCGGCCCGACAGAAGGATTTTGAGCTACCAGAAGATTATGTTTTGTTCAGTGCCTTCTATTCAAAGGGACAGGAAGAAAATATGTGACACATTAGACTTTACATATTATAGTAAGGAAACACAGACCCCGGCCCATAAGGTGCCTTTAGGGAAGAAGGCCCCAGAGATCTTGGATTTCAAAACCCTAATGTCCCTCAAGAGTTAGACTCTCACCCAGGACTCCTGGTTCTGTGAACTTACTAGGTCCCCTGAGTGCACCCCTGAACTGCCAGAGGAAGTTAGAGAAAGGGAACCCAGGGGCTCTGGGCTCACCTTGCATGAGGGAGTGGTTTCTCTGCACTGAGTGTGCAAGGGGGAGTGTGGCCGCCAGGTGGCGCCCTCCCCTCAGGCGGTGGCAGACCCAGGCCACATGGGAAAGATCCGGGGGTATTTCCTGTCCCTTTCAGAGATGCTGTATTAGGGGAACGCTTTGATTTATACCTCTGTAAATCTCTGGCCCCACTCCCTCGTTTTGCAGATGACACCGAGGTCCAGTGGGGACAAGGAAATGCCCAAAGTCACCCAGCAGACTTAACCCCCTTTTCTTGGTTTGTGGATCCAGTGCTTTTCCCACCTTACTAACTGTTCCCGCACTCCCACGCACACCTCTTATACCCCACAATCAGACCACCAGAATCCCACTCTCAGACAAGAGCCTGGTCTCAGGGGCCAGGAAAGGCCACCCTCCCTTCCCCTTCCCTGCCATGCACAGTCTGCTGTTTCTGTAGCAGTCCCCCGCAGCCCAACCTCAACTACAACAGAAGCAATAATAATAGCTCGTGTTTACCACCAGCCCACTCTGGGCCAGGCTGAGAGCTTTCCAATCATTATCTAGTCATTATGGGATCCTCACACATCTTGGAGAGCTATTCTGCTTTCCCTTTTACAGAAGAAGAGTTCTGGGGCTTAGAGAGGTTTAAAACCTGCCCGATGCCACACAGCTCAAGTAACCAGCTCACGTGGTTGTAAGTGCACCCCCCGGGGCCGGTCTAGACCTCCCTCTTGATCTTGGCCAGGCCCCCTGTGCTATGTTCTCTATGTTTCAAAACACTTTCAAAGACCCTTTCCCATTTCAGACGGACAAGAGTTCTGTGGGGTGAGGAAGGCACTGTTTAGTCCACCTCAGAGACTAGATCACCCAAGGGGGCGATTGGCCCAAGGTCACCTGACTCATAGTAGACTTGGGTCTGGACCTGGGTGGGATACTCCATATCTCACTCCCAACGGCAGCCCCTCTAACGCCTCTGGGAGTCATGGAACTCTGCAGCTAAAACTGCAGGTTTGGGGGTCAGGTGGGTCTGGATCTGCACCCCTGCCCTGCCGCTTAATAGTTACATGGCTGAATAAATGACTTACTCTCTGTATCTGTCGGGAAAAGTAAATAAGCCCTTGCATGTTGAGCACTGCTGCCTAACTAACAGTAAATACTCAGTAAAAAAAATAAATAAATAAAGTGTGGCCATTTATTGATATGATTAACTGAAGCTCCATGTTTCATATCCCTGCTACATGGGCCTTTAGACCTGCATTGTCCAATGTGGTGGCCACTAGCCATGCATGGCTATTAAATGTTTGCAATGTGGTCCAAACTGAGATGTGCTTTAAGTGCAAAATACACTCCCCAATTTTGAAGGCTTTAGTATGAAAAAAAGAATGTAAAATATCTCACTAATAATTTTTACATTGATTCATGTTGAGATTCCAGTTGTGATATATTGAGTTAAATAAAATTTATTAAAAATAGTTTCACCTGTTTTTCTGTACATTTTTATGGCTATTTGAAAACTTTGAAATGTGTCCATGGCTCCCATTTGGGGCTTGCATTATACTGTGCAGTGCTGACTTGAACAGTTTCAGAAACTCAAGGGCTGCAAGCCTGCCTACTCCTTTGGTTACCTTAACGATGTGGAATAGAAGAGCTTTGAACCTGCAGTGTACTCACTGGCCGTGTGCCCTTGCAAAAGTTACTGAAATTTTCTGTGCCTGTTGTAAATATAACCTGCTTTTCCAAAACAAGCAAACAGGCCAACGTAAGTCAAAACAAGCAAACAGACCAATGTAAGTCCTCAATGCCTCACAGGGCTGTTGTGAAGATTAAATAAAATAATAAAAATAGCTTTACCGCAGACAACATGCTAAGTGCTTTGTGTGCCTTATCTCTCTCCACCCTGGCAAACCCCAGGAAGTTGGGGCAATGATCTCTCTCCTTTTGTAGATAAGGAAACTGAGGTTCAGAAGTGTTCAGCAACTTGTGCAGGGGCTCTTGGCCACTGCACTGTGTACTCTGCTCTAGGAGGAGAAGGTGTTGAATGAACAAAGGGGAAAGAAGAGTACAACTCCCCATGTGACCTTGAGCAAGTCCTTCGTCTCTGTGAGCCTCAGTTTCCCCTTCTGTAAAATGAGGGAAATGTTTAGACAGTCAGTAAAGATCTTTGCTATCTCCATGTTGTGGGGTGCTTTGAACATTTCAGTGAACATAAGACTTCCAGGACTCCTCTAAAGTCCGATGCCTTCCGTTGTCCATTCTGTGGGGATAAATGTGCATTTCTGTTTGTTTTAATAACATTTGTAGGAGCTTTATATAGTGTCTATCTCTGCTTACATTAGACGCTGTGTATTATAGTTAAGAGTCTCACTATTTCCCATATAAACCTTGTTTTTTATGGGTTTGGGAGAGCTCAGCTGTAAAAACTCTCAGCTGAAAAAAGTTTTTTTTCAAACAAATTGAGTCTAAATCAGGAGGCTGGTTTTAGACACTTCAGAATGTGCATATTTTTTTCTTCCCAGTCACTTTTCATTTAAAAATGAGACTGGCTGATTTCTTAGTTTCGTTTCTTTTACGAAGATTTAGCAAGACTGTAAGTTTAACTGTGGGTTGCATAGGGAGAAGGTATCCAGCGCTTTTTCCAAGAGAGCCCTGGGCCTGAAGCCTGCAGACCTGCCTTCTAGTTCCAGCTGGATTTTTGACTGGCTATGTGACCCTGATCTGGTCTTCCTTTCCCCATCTGTCCATGGGGAACATCACTGCTGCCCTGGCTGCCTTCTAGATTATGGGGAGAAAGATGTGCTTGTAGAAGTAAAAGTACTTCTACAGGGTAATATGCCATGCAAACACCAGAGATTGCTGCAAGGAATCACACGCTCAGTTCTTCACCCGGAGGAGGTATATTGCTGGAAGCAGAATGTTACAGACAGGAAAAAACTAGAGATCTTGGGGCCCACCCCTTCGTCCTCATTTTATAGAAGGGATCTACTCAGAGCTCTGACAGGGGAGAAGGGTTCAGGAGAAGGCTGGAGTTAGAATCCCAGGCCCCTTCACATAACTCCTTCCTTCTTTTTTTCTCTACCTTACTTTGTGGACCAAGGAAGATCAGTCTGAGAGAAGCTGTGTTTGGCTGCACATGTATGTGTACACACACACACACACACACACACACACACACACACACACACCTCTTGGTGGTGCACTGAGATACAGGGAAAAACCAGATCTCTGGAGGCAGTCAGACCTGCCCTTTAATCCCAATCCAACCTGCCTTTTATCACCTATGTGACCTTGAACAGTCCTTCAAAGTCCTTCACCTCTCTGAGCCTCTGCTGCCTCAATGTTAACCTCACAGAACCCTGTGAGGCTTATATGAAATAATGCATGCTAAGGGTTTACACGGTTTGCTTTATAAATGTTAGCTGTTATTATTTCATTCACCAATACGTCTTTCAGATGCAAGAAAAAGATTGTGTTTGCTGTGTGGAAGGAATAATAAACTCTTCAGGACACATATTGACTATTGTATATGAACTGATCATCCTTATTAGGATCTTTTCTAATTCATTGTCTTTATACACATAGTGCCTAGCACATGGTAGGCACTCAATAAATACATGTTTAATGGTGTATTGAAAGTACACTGGCAACAGAAGAAATTAGAAGGAAACTGCAGCTTAGTTTTTATTGCAAAAGTAATACTTATTATTTCTGAAATTTAGAAAAATACAGCTAAGCAAGAGGAAAAGTAAAAATTACCCTTATTCCCACAAGTCAGAGGAAGAAGTGTAAATGTTTTGGTGTATATTCTTCCACTTTTTCTACATGAGTGCTATTTACTTATTTATTTTTACGTAAAGGGAGTTATGATGGACAGTGAAGAGGGGGTTTTCTTACTATATCCTGAACAATTTCCATGTCAATTACTACATTTTTTTTTTGTCTGATGGCTGAGGAGTAACCCACAGTACTGATGGATTTATTTAGGGAGTTCTGTGATTATAGCACATCAGAGTTCTTTCCTGCTTTTTCATTCTTTAGTTAGAACAGTCCTGTCGTTAAAACTTTTGTAACATCAGTGAGTATTTCCTAATGATAAACTCCTGGAATTTACTTTTAAGTTTGTGACCATTCCATTTTTCCCCCCTCTATTAAAAAAAAAAAAAAAGATGATGTATTTAAGTCAAAAAATAAATAAATAATAACACTTTCTGCCACAGCGGGTTTGAGGTGTCTTGCCAAGCCGCGTGGAGTCCTGGGTAGAGAATAGGAAAGTAAACATCAGGCTCTAAAGAGATTTTGGACGGAGGGAGGGCTAGAGAGGGACGGGAGCCCCGGGAGCCAGGTGGCAACGAGGAGAGCTGGACCCCGAGTCTGGAGACTGGCGCGGACTGGGTTGTGGAGCCTGGAGCAACCCTGTCCCTCCCTCCAGGTCCGGGGTCGGCGTTTCTCTCCCAGCTGTGCAGTGAGAGCTGGGCTTGGGTGTTCTCTGGGGCTTGGGCGTTCGCGCCGCTGGAACAAGGCTTGGGGAGAGCGCAGTGACACCCGGTGACCCCGCCGTGGGCACCGATCCCTGGCTCAGCTCCCAGGTTCGGGTCTGGGATTCGGACCGGACATTACCGGGACTGAATTTAGGGCTCCGCAGAGGGTTTGGGGCCGGCCTGACGGCGTTTTCCGAAGAGGTTATACCCAGACCTGGCTCTGGCCACCGCGGTTGGCGCCCCGCGGTACCCCTTCCTTCTCCTTTCTCTGGCTATAGGAAGGCAGGACCCGGGTGCGCATTCCTCCCGTGCCTAGGATACTTCACGGTGCTAAAAATAGTCGCGGGAGCTGGGGCCTGTGTATAGCCAGAGGCTTGTCTGTGAGCTAAGCTGGAGTTCTGGGTTCGAGTCTAGATAAGGCTCCCGTCCGTGCTGTGGGAACGCTATCGGCTTGCTCCCTGAGTCCGTTTCTCTTTGCGTGCCAGAATTTCTAAAGGGATTCCCAACTCTTGGAAAGGGAGGGAAAAACAGAAGAAGAAGAAAGAAAGAAAGAAACTCTGGTTTTCTTTTCTTTCTGCTCCTCCCGGAGGGGCCGGGGCTCGGGCCGGGTACTGAGGCCGGGAACGGGTGCGTCGGGCCGGCTCATTACCGCGAGGTGTTGCCCTAGTTAAATCGCGGCTCTGTTTGATCTGGCGGCGGGTGGCGAGAGGGAAAAAAGAAAAAAGTAGGGGGGTCGAGAGTAAAGAGAAGCTCACACCTCCCCCACCGTTTCCTCGCGCCCATAAAACACCTTTTATTAACTCCTTCGCGTCCGGAAAGGCCCGCGTGGCCCCTCGGCCCCTGCCACGGTGTTTACAGCCAAGACTAATGGGGTCCCATATTCACCCTGAAGCTGGGACGAGGCGCCTGGGGCACGCCTGGCGCCCCACGAGGCCCTGGCCCGGGAGCTGCCAGGGGTCTCCTTTCTCATCTCCAAGCCGAGAGCTCCGGCTCCAGCTGTGGAGCCCGAAAGCGCCAAGGGACCCGCGCGTCTTCCGGCCGCCTGCGCAGTGAGCGCTGGGGACCGCGCCAGCGCTGCGGAGCGTGCGTCCCTCGGGCCATCGTGGAGCTGTTAGGAGACTTAGCAGCGCTTAGCACTGTGCCCAGCACACAGCTACACGCGAACAAAACTAGTTGTACATTATTATTATTCATGCACACACAGACGCCTTCGTTTGCCTGTTCCAGTTTAGCCCAACAGGGCCTGCGCCCCTTGACAAATTTTATTTATTCACACTCACGTTCTGCCATAGGTGCACCCGTGAGGGCACAAAGACTGTCTTGCACAAGTACTCAAATTAGCACATACACACGCCATCCTTTTGCACAAATCCATATGCTCTCACAAACGTTTGTTGAGTGCTTTTTCGCAGGAGAGAAACCTAAGTGCCTCACTTTAACCATTAAGCATGCACAAGCCTATTTTACTCACGTATAAAATGAATAATACTTGCTACAGCAACTTGTGGAGTCCTTATTGCCTGCTGAGAGCTGTGCCAAGCAGACCCCCCCTTGGCCCCTGCACAGTCCTGGGGCTCCATACGAGTTGCTGCATTGTCACCTGTATGCCTGTAAGTCCAGAATTTCACACACATGAGCATATTCCCAAGCAAATCCCCCCTCTTCTGAGCTACCCTGCCCTGGGGATGCCATTCATCCGTGTGGCAGGCTCCCTTCTCTCCCAGTCACCCCATGAAATCAGTGTCTGCTGACACCAATGTGCACGCTTGCTGCTCTTTGCTCTAGAAAGAAATCCTTTATCTGTCCCCTTCCCTTGGCTTGATTATGAAGTTTAGTTTTTATCAAGAGAGGAGAAGCAGGAACAGGAGGTTTTCCACCTAATAGGCATATGGACTGGGTGGGGGATCTGAGCTGAGATATCACACAAGCTTCAGATGATTTCAGAAAACTTTTTATTAGTCAAGAGCACAGATACTGCTTTGGCACAGGGACAGGGCTGTGAGTGGTCATATAGATTTGAGGTAGAAAAGGGATGGGGATGGGAGGATAAACAAACACCTGAGCACAGCAGGCACGGTAGGTAGTTTAAATACATAAAAACTTTCCAACATAGGGAAAAGCTTTTATTAAGTTTTTAAGGAAGGAAAGAAGGAAGGAAGAGGAGAGAAGAAGAAAAAGGAAGAGAAAGAGAGAAAAAGTGTTTCCCTTGAAACTAAATAGGAAGTGCAACAACAAAAGGAAAAAAAAAAACAGCACTATTTGAAGGAGAACAACAAAGAGCAGCCCTTCATCTTCCTGCTTTAGGTTCTCTTTCCCGGGCAGAAAACTATTGATTCCTTATTGCATTTTATTAGAGAACGGGGGTGTCGGAGGCTTTGACACGAAGCGACGGGAGGGACAAGAGAGAAAGAGAGCCAGACAGCGGAAGGGGGAAGGCGTTGCGGGGTTGAAATTCGCCCCAGAAGGGTTGGAAGGGTGTGTCTTTGCGCGCTTGGGTTCATTAGTCCCTCCCTCTTGCATCGTGTCACCAAGAGCCGCCCTCGGTTAAGAGAGGTGGATATATATATATATATCTTTCTTTCTCTTAATGTATTAGAAAAACTATTTCAAATGACATTGCACGTGCGATCCAAATGTGTGGTTGCAACCGACGACCTGCCAGCGCTCAGCAGAGGCTCGGCGGCGGGATGCGCTCGCGCAAGCCCGGGAAACCCAGAGCCTGGCTTGCTTTCGCCCCTTCCTCTCCTCTCCGGGTCCCGGGGTTGGCCGGCCGTGCACGGCCAGGTCCTCGGCGCGGCCTCGGCTCACTGGTTTAACTCCAGCGCCCAGACTTGCTGCGGCCAGCCGGTGCGTCCCTTAATCCTCTTCTCGCCTGGGCCCAGGGCAGGAGGAAAGCCTTCGTGCTGCTGCTGCCAAAGGACACACACAAGAAAAGAGGCGAGAGAGACAGGTTTTAATATTTCTGCTACAATCGCCCGGCGTGAAGTGGGAAAGGGGAAAAGGTGTCGGGAGCAGTAACTGGGAGTCTTTAAATAAGTGACAGATTTCTGTTTGCGAAATAGGCAAACAGGCTCATAAATTTGCCTTTATGCGCCAAGTTCCTGGGACCCGGGATGGGTTGGGTAGCTTTGAGAGGCTTAGTAATGAGAATTTTCTGGTGAAACCCATGAGCGCTGGTTTTGCTTTATGGCACCAAAGGGACACCATGGGGAGGAGGGGGGGATGGAAGAGTTGGGAATCTAACAGTTTTCCCCCTCGAGGACCTGATACCACCCCCCAAAGCCCTCATACACAACCTATTAGCTTTCCAACCTGGTTTAGCATAGGGGTTCAGATACAGGGTTGGGTCCTTTCGACCTGGCGCTGGGGGCTCGGACGGTTAAGCAAAAGAGAGGGGAGCTCCCTGGCCTAGCGTCCTCCCTGCCAGCTCTCCTAGCAGCGACCAAGCTGTGCTACTCGAAGAAGGCGGCGACGTGTGGAGGGGATCGGGATCCGCCCAGTAACTGCTTCCATCCTGGTGCCGCCCGGGCCTGCATCTCCCCAGCCCAAGGCGGCGGGTTAGAGCCTCGATGCCTATCTGTCTTTCCTCGTGTCCCTGGGTGAGATTTCCCTACTTCGCCAGAGGCCCCGCGGGTCAGGAAAAAACCGGCAGGGCTTTTCAGTGGCTCCACAGCGCTGCGGGCCTGAGCGCATCAACCTAGAGAAACTAGTTCGCCAGCCTGGAAATCGCCGCGCTCCGAGGTCCCCAAGCCCTGGGCAGAGAAACCCAGCGCCAGAAAATGTCGCCCTCACTGGAGAGGATCAAAAAAGGCCAAGACTGAATTTCTATCTCCAAAGCCAAAAGGGATGGCTCTTGCTTCTTTTCACGAAAAGCCATCGAGGTCGTCCTCAGAACCAGCCTACAAGGAGTGGGGCGGTGGAACGCACTCTGGACTTAGAGTAGGAGACCCGAGCTCTTTTACCCCAGCTCCACCTCTGACTCCTCCGGTAGGTGCCCTTCATGTCCCCTCGGACTCTGGGCCTCAGTTTCCCTCTCTATACAATGATAGAAGTAGACTAGCCTCTCTAGCAAAGGCCCTTTGAAAACAATAACTGAGCTCATGTGCATAAATTCACTCTCAAACAAATTAGACTAACAAATTCCCATATTTATTCTTAACCTGGCTTCCAAGACAGCCCTGGGCTGGATCAGAACTCCTGCAAATTGGAAGCAAAATCTGCAGTGTGTGCATTTTCTTGGGATCAGAGGCTTCCAACAGATTCTTAAAGGATGCCCTAAGACTGCACCCAAAGAGCTGAGATTGTGTGTTCACGCAGTTTTACAAACATTATCCCACGTTACGAATGAACTCGGTTAGGAATCTGCCTCCCTCCATGCACACAGTCACACACTGTGACCATCTCAGAACTTCCAAAATGCTCATCTCAGCCTTCCAAAATTGCATACCCGGCAACGCAGCCTCCTTCCACTGCTTGCACCGCCTGCGAGTGCTCACCGCCTTGCACCCTCGGCGGAGCGTGCAAGCCCCGGGACTCACCAGCTCCCTTTTCCGCTTGCTCTCGCGGCCGCCATCCGCCTTCTTGAGTTCGGCCTTGAAGGCCTCGGGGTCGCCGGCCTGTGCATCCTTGGCCAGCACGTCCATCAGGTAGGCTATGTAGCTAGTGGCCAGGCGCAGAGTTTTGATCTTGGAGAGTTTGGTGTCGGCCGGCACGTTGGGGATGCACTCACGCAGCTCGGCGAACGCGCTGTTGATGCTCTCTGTGCGTCTCCGCTCTTTCTTGGGTCCCGAGCCTTTCCGCCGGCCCAGGCGGCCGCTGAGCGCCTCCAGCCGCCCCGGGCTCTGGCCAGGCCTGGCGTCCGGACCGTAGGCGGCGGCGGCGGCCGCGGCGGCGGCTGTGGGCGGTGGCCCGCCGGCAGGGAAGTCCGGGGCAGCGTCAGCTGGGCTCAGCAGCCAGCTCTGGAAGTAGGGTCGCTCCTGGTGACAGCGCGAGGCCGGGCTGAAAAGGAAGGGCTCGTGAAGCATGGGGTGCGCGGGATGCGGGTGGTGATGGTGGTGATGGTGTGCGTAGCTGCCCACGAGGTTCATGTTGGAGCGGCTCCTGGCCTGTGCCAACAGCCCTATTAATGCCGCTCCATGCGCCCCAGAGACTGCCGGGGGCCACCTGCTCTGGGGCCGCGCACTGCTAGCGCCGGCTTTGAGGAGTCCGGGCAAGGCAAGATGAAACAGCAGCCCCACCGCCTTCTTCCTAGTTTCCGCCGCGGGCGAGGACGCCGATGCCCAAGACCCGTTTAACCCTTCTGCAGACTCCCCTTCGGGATCTGGCTTATATAAGGCCGTGGCTTTGATGTCAACCTCTCCCTGGAGCCAATGGCAGGGGCATGGGGAGGAGGAAAGGGGGTGGCCGTCCCAGGTTTTACACTCAGCCAGCGCCACTCGACTCTAGGCCGCCGGCGGGGACAGGGAACCGGCTCCGGCTCCGGCTCCGCCTCTGCCCCTCCCCCCTAATTCCCGGCTTGGGCGGGGGCAGGGGCTACGTAATTGAGGCACAGGACAGCCAACGCGGTGGACTATTGCTGCCACCCCCTCCCGGCGGATCCAAGGAAAGAAATCTAGAATCATGGAACGAAAAGAAGGCCTTCGCCTAGACCACGCCCTTGATTTTACAGATAGGGAAACTGAGGCCCAGAGAAAGAAAGGTTCTTGTGTATAGACTCCACAGAATTCAAAACAGGAATTCCAGCAGTTCCCAATCCCGAATTCCATCTGCTCCGCTAGGCGTCGGAGCCAGAAGACGAGAGGGCGCTGCTGGAGGCAGGATAGGCCCCTAACGCTACTCCTGACACCTCCCCACTGACCCACCCCGCCCCTTGGTCTGAGGCCCTTTCTGGCAAGACTGGGAGCTGCTAGTGCTCGGGGTCGTTACCCGCCCGCCAATTCTGGCCAAGTGGCGGGCAGACAGGTACTGGGGGACTGACCAGCACAGCAGCCTTTCTGAGGCCGCGTGGGGATGGAGAGGGAAGGGGAGGCGGACTCCAAGCCCATGGTCATTTACCGGTTTGTTCCGGGCTTAGGGCCTGAGTCCTCTCTCGCCTCCCGGGCGCCAGATCCCGTCCAAAGGCCCGCCAGGCTGACGCGGAGGCAGCGCAGCGTCCAGCCTTGGCCCTGGGGGCATCTGGCCTGCGGGACTCTCACTGAGGGCCATGAGCGCAGCTAGGTTGGGCCACTCCACCCAGATCATCAGCCCTTGAGAATCTTTGATTCCCTAAAGGCACTGGAGTTGAAGCTCACACCGCGAAAAACCGGCGCACGGTGGTAAACACACGCAGAGGGGACCACGACTTGCTCGGCATCCGCGAGGGTCACGCCAACGGAGAAGCGAAACGCGACTCCAGGCGTGTCTCACCTACCCGCGCAGAGGCACGGCCCCCGCTGCGCAGCCCTGGGGGGCTGGGGCCGGGCGCCGGAGACCGGATTCTCTCCCCAGGGGCTTTCCCCAGGCTTGCGTTGGAACTTTGGGAATGCCGGGTGGCGACGCTTGAAGCTGGGGACTCTCGGTCTTACCTCCCGTTGCGGTAGCTTGCCAGCTGGGGGCACATGCCTGGGTCCCTCCATCCTCCCCGGCCTCTCCCAGCCCGTCCGGTCCTTCCCTAGGTGGGGTAGACAGAGGGTGTGTTTCTCTCTAAAGCACTGTCCAGGTGAGGGTGAGCGGAGATTATCTACATGGGCGCTCTTTTAAGAAGGCGAATCATTATCCAACCATTCAATAGTCACTTATTGACGCCTGCTATGTGCCCGGCAGTTACTGGTCCAAAGGCAGAGGGAGAAGGGCCAACTCTCTCCGAGTACAGACAGGGAAAGTGAGGCCCAGAGAGCCTGGGCGGTTTTCCTCCAGGTGCGAGGGCGAGCGGATAAGCGGGATTGCAGTCCTGGACTAAGAAGTGAATGAAGAGGGGGGAGCGCGCGGGACAGAGGGGTGATAAACGCTCAGTCCTGAGCGGGCTGGTTCCACCTGTGGGAGTTGGGCCGGGCTGTGGCCCTGGAGGTCCGCGGGGGGTGGGGGATGCGGAGGGAGGTCCGGGTTTCCTGCCCGAGGCGTGCTGGGAGCGCGCCGCTCTCCCGGCGCCTGGCGCCAGCAGCGCTGGGCTGGGCAGGGCGCGGAGCCGCGGCTCGCGGGGAGGAGCGCCGGGCGCCCGACTCGGCCGCGGCTCCGCGGGGTCCCGCGCCTGCCCGACCTGGCGGCGCTCTGGAGTGAGGGCGTGCGCGTAGAGAGAATTACTCTGTGGAGAAGGACCTCAATCCTCAGCACACGCCCAGCCTTTGTCCAAGCCCGAGAACGATCTTCACCCTCAGCCTCTCATAGTGGCACACTAGGCCCTCCGATCACACACAGACGCGCACATGCACACGGGCCCACCCAACGTCGCCGGCATACGCAAAAGCCCATGTGTTCATACAGATGCCCCAAAGTATCCACAGGTATATTCTAACAGCAACCGTTCACAGCGAGGGTGCACACAGCATCTCAATCTGCATGCATTCCTCGGATTTCACACTATCTCTATGTCACCCACAGAGTACACACACATCACGCTCCAGATGTCTTACCGCTAGGAGCCACTCCCAGCCCTACACTCAGGCATGCACAAAGACCTCAGTCACAGAGTAGAAACTCATAAATTCCAATTACCACACAGATGCAGGGTTTTACACACATTACTGTCACAATTACGCACAGGTACAACCAGTTTGTATTTTCTTACCATTCCCCACAACTGGATTCACAGCAAAACTTCCAAAAGACCCCGTCACACAAACCATGTGTTCTCAGCGTCCCAACTAAGCCTTCGGCACACAAGGACACAGCCACAATTTCTGCTGTGTGTGCTTGGGCGCTCACAAATAGACGTTCTCGCACGTTCCCACGTTGCACAGAGGCACGCAATTTTAAACACTCAATTTGACATATATTTCTCAGCCTTACCTATCTATATAGTCACCTTCACAAGCCCTGGCAATGAAGTTGTACAATAGCGTGCATGTCGTCAAGGCACCCTCAATGACAAGTACCCACAGAGGTACGCACAACTACCCACATACAAACGCATTGCTTGTGCACCCACCCACGTGAGTTCCAGTTGCTTACCCATCATCGCACAGGTTAGTGTGGTGAGGGATGCATTATCAGTACTGGGTGACAAGTCCCGGTCAAGTGAAACCCTTTGAGGGCTCTGAGACCCACCTGGCAGCTCCCCATGGCACGGGTTAATAAGCAGAATGCCACAGCCGCCAATAAGGCAGACAGAACACAGTTCTCTAACCCGAGAAGAATTCAAAGTCGTTTGTTGAGCTTTGCCCCAATTGGGGACTTGGCCCTAAGGGACCTGATGGGGCTCGGGGCTGGGCAGCCCCTAGCAGGGTGAATGCTGGGGAGACTAGGCTCCAGACCACAGCTTCCTGGGAGACTCCAAAGCGCTTTGAACTCCAGCTGGCTCAGGTGCATGATAAGCATGGCAGAACTCCCAGAGCAATGGGAACCTGGTGAGGGTATTTTCTCCTTCAGCCTCAGGCTGTGTTACAGATAAAGGTCTGGGACCTAAGAGTTTGGCAGGAATACTTTAGGCTAACAGGCAAGAGATGTGACTTCAAGTTCTGGCTCTGCCTAGCTAGCACCTCACTTTGTTCCTTTCCAGCTCTGAGCCTCAGTTTCCCCACTTCCAGAAGAAGGGAATAGAATCCAGAGTTTTGTAATTCCCAGCTCCCCACTGTTACATGGACCCCTCCCTGGCCATTCTCAGGACTTAGGGCCTGGCTCCTGGGTCCCCATGGGAGGACTCCACTCTCCTCCAGCCCACCTCTACAGAACAAAGACCAGGACTGCCACGGTCCCACCAGCCAGTCCCACACTGCCCACCCCCAACCGCCCGCCAGGCAGCCTTGCTCACCTAGAGAGTGCTGTCAGGAGTTTGGCGTTCTTAGCATTTTCAAATGCAGACTTCTCAGTTCTTCTCCCAATTGTGCTAGTGGGGACAGGAACTCTTGCCCGTTTTACTGAGTAGAGGGCTTAAGTACATAAAGGTTACAAAAATTGTATCAAAGGAGTGCTTATAAGAGCCTTCCTGTGGAATTGGTCCCACCAAGTTTGAAACTGGGCACTGGCATTCCTCCCTGTATGAACCTTCAGAGCCTCAGTTTTCTGTTCTGTAAATTGGGGGACAGTAATACCCATCGTAGACGGCTGGTGTGAGATTAAGCAAAAAAATATAGGAGAGGCTCTTAGCACAGTAACAGTAAACCTGGGTAAATGGTGGCTCTGCTTTTAGGAATATTAATTTCACAGGGGAAGAAATGGAGTCATATCCGTTCACACTGACCGTAAAGCCCTGGACAGGGAGAAGAGACCAGGACGCGGGATTCTGTCTGCAGGGCTCTGTTCTGACCTGACGCCCTGTTTCTGACTGCCTTGGGATTCTTCCCTTTCCCGCTGACCCTACAGAACCCAGCCGTCCTAGGCTGGACGTGGGGGAGACCGAGCATCGAGCATCGCTAGGTGCGGGGATTATGTTGCCAGAGACCCAAATTCCAGTTCCAGATCCCAACCTCCACCCCCATTTCTCTCGCTAAATGACTTTGGACGGGGTGATGGGCTCCTGCCACCTCCAGGACTTAGTTCCCCCATCTGGACAGTGGATATGCTGTTCCCTGTGATTTGAAAGTCCCTCCAGCCTCCGAGGACGGTACTCTCTCCAGCCTTCGCCCCTCTCCTCCCCTCTCCCCACCCGGGACTGGCAGGGCTGAGAGCCCCCCTCGGCGCCCACCGCAAAACCTTCTCCCGCCACGTCCCGTGACCTTGACGCCACGGGCAATTCCCGCACCGGACCCCTTATCTAAATAGGGCAGTAAATCAAGGACCTGTCAGGGCCCGGGTAATTACAGGAACTCCATGAAAAGGACCCGGCCGGCCGCCTGTTTATATTAGCGCGGTGTAAAATATTCTCGCTGTCTTGGGGAATCGCGTCGCGCAGTAACGCGCCATAAATCAGCCCGCGGACCATTTACCCCGCAGCCTGAGCGCGCAAATCCCTTAAACATTTCTCTGCCATATCTGTAGAGGGTCTGAGACTTTCCAATCTGGCCCAGCCTGCTCCCTGGGGCTGAGGGACAGCTGGCGCAGGGACGTGATAGGCAGAGAGTCGATTTCTGGGAGCTCCTAGGTTCTGTCCGCAGAGGGGAAACCGGCCCAGAGAGGGGAGGAAACTTCCCTAAGGGCACACAGCCCGTGAGCCGCAGAGACCCGGCTAGAGCCCAGGCCTCTAAGAAGGACCTGGGAACTCTGTCCCCCCAGTATCACCCCTTTTCTTGGGATGAGGAGTGGTCAAGCCAGAGAGGGTCCAAGCCGGAAGTGACGTTCTTTACCTCTTGGCTTGAGGGGTTCCTTAGCTTCCTGCAGTTGTGCACAGAATTATGTGTGAATGCTCTTTGTTGCAACGGGAGACTCTTGCTTCCTTGTCTGGTCCTTGTTTTATAGGTGGCGAAATACAGGCCCAGAGGCTGGGAAGGGACTTGCCCACCAGCACACAGCTAGAAATCCTCCGCTGCTAAAATTGTCCATTCTGGTTTATCCCCCCTGCACTCTTTCCTAAATGAAAACTCAGGGCGAGAGAGTGGCTGTGCCGTGTATGTATGGGATAGTGGGGGGGGGGCTCTCCATTCTTAGGTTTGTAACAGCCTCAAAAACACCAAATCTATTTAAGGCAAACCTGCTGCCGCCGCCCATTGTCTAATGAGTAACATAAATCAAACTCGTGGAAAAAGAATATTAAATTTTCCCGTGTCTTCCCTCTGGGCTGGGACTTGAGGATTCAAGGGAGAATTAAACATGTATGTGTTTCCCCTCACTTTTTCTGTCTTCCTCCCCCCATTCCTTTTCTCTTCCTAAGTCCGTAAATGACAATGTGTTTACACAAGTTTTTATGTCGTCTGAGTTTCGTCCCGGCTTCGTTTCCTCCTGTGTATTTTCCGCGCAGAGAGATGTCTGCTTCGGGACGCGTTCAACCTAAACAGAACCCCATCTGATTGGAAAGTGTATTTATTTGAAAAATCGTAACTCACGGTTTTGGTGAAAAACGGGCCCCCAAATTTATGGGACCGCTTGGGGCGCGGCAGTCATAAATCAAAAAGCGCTGGACACCCCCCTCCCCCGCCACGTCCCCGTCGCAGCCCTGGCCAGGTTCTCCCCAACACCAGGAGGCCGGTCTCCTCCACGTCCACCCTGCGGCCCTGGGAGGCCCTCCCTGCCCCATTCCTTGCAGAAGTCAGTTGCTTGCGTGCCGGCAGGCAGGTGGATTTCACTCTGGTTTGTTTCACTCAGTCCCGTTGCTTTCAGGGCAATTTCCTTCTGGTCAGCGATCAGTTTCAGGTGGTCAGTTAAGGCGGTTCTGTTGTGCACCAGTCTGTTCTAGGCCTGTCGGGATTCTGCTGCTGCTGTTAGTTGCTCCCTCCCCGGGTGGCTTGTAGCGGGTTGTTAACCCACTGATCAATTGCGTGCTGGCCTGTTTTATGCCAAGAGGCTTATCTCTGGTCCGTGTCTTGAAGGTCATTTTCACTGCCTGGCCATTGCTTCGCAGGTCAGGGAAATTTGTTTCCTTTCTCAGTCTGCTCCGAATTCTGCCGCCAGGACCGAATCAACCCACTTCCCCTATCTCCTGGATCCTGAAGCCAGCCAAATCGAGCTGAGCACTGGGGAAAGGCTGGAGCTGGGAGCGGCTCCAAGGACAGAGGCCGCTGGCCACAGAGGCTGGGAGTCCTCGCCAGTGACGTGTCCACGGGGACTTCAGGAGCAATCACGGAGTGCACTTTCTCCTGGAGACACCGGGCTGAGCCACAGCTCTTGTCTTTCCGGCTGAGGATCACGCACATCTCTGGCGGAGTCCCCACGGGGCACAGGGCAAGCCGTCTGCCCCAGGCTTGTCCATCTGAGCGGCTGCTATCTCAGGGAGAGGCTCTGGCATTCATTCAAAACTTTTGTGCTCTCTTCTCCATAGTAGGCAAAGAGCTTGCGTGGGGAGCGACAGGGTTCTGGGCGGCAGCGGCACAAGGGAGTGCGGGAACCTGAGCTTGTGCAGCGAATCTTATCCCAGCCCTCCAGCTCCATTCTGGGCAGGCTGCCTCTGGAGCCCATCCGCTTGCGGGAGCCCTCAGCCACTCCCTGCCAGGAGTGAGCTATACCCGAAGTCGAAGTCGCATTTGTTTTAAAGAAAGGCAATAAATTTCAGGGAGAAAACCCAGTCTGACCAACTTGGCCTGTGCTCAGAGATAAATAACTGATTTAAGGGAGAGTGTATCAGAAATGGTGAGGGGACAGAAGGCTCCTTTTCCACTATTCCCCTCTCAAAATTTAGGGTGACGGGGTACAGGAAGGAATAGCCCCACCTCCCTTGGGCCTTAGTCCTCCCAATCTAAAATAGCCTTGCTCTAACAGACCGTGGGACCCGCACATTCTCCAACACTGCTGACAGGACCAGATCGAAATACGGGCTTTTCTTGTTGCTTGGAGGCAGAGGTATTAATCTTGGGAAATCGGCACTTGTCTACTTGTCTGACGATGGCCGATGTCTGTGGGACCCTAAGCGGTTCCAGCCTTGGGTTGGGCCGTGGGGGCGGATAGATCAACGGCCGGCTACACTTAAGGTGAAAGTTCTGGGCTCTTCAGCCCTTTCCTTCTGCCTTCAGGCTTTCAGAAAGAGTCTAAGGGCAAGAAACTGTATCATTATTAGTCTTATTATTTTAAACGGGGCCAGGCTACATCCGTCATCTTTCCCATAATGGTCAATTGTAAACACACTTTAAAAGAGAAAAACAAAAAAGGGATTTAATGTTGACACTGGGAAAATGCTTAGCTCTGGCACTGCTGGGGAACTGGCAGGCTCTCTAGTCCTTTGGGAAAGAAGTTAAGTGCTCAGAATTTTTTTTGCTTTTTCCATTGAGTTTCTAAACTCTCGGGGCGTCTTCTTTGCCTCTTTAGTTTAGCAAGGGAAGGCCTTCATCAAAAAGTCAAGAATGGAAAGAGGGTCTTGGCTCCGGAAAGGAGAAGGGAGTGGAGTGGGGACCCCGCTGCACCCCAAGACTGTCTCCATCCTCTTCGTTGTCAGGGTCACCTTCTTCCCAGCGGCACCTTTCTGGGTTTCAGCCTTTTTCTGCCGCACCATTCCTTTGCTGCAGCCAAATTTTTGCTCTAGAGTGGGGAGATGAGAAGAGAAGTGAATGCTAGGGAAAAAAAAAAAAATCAGAAAAGAAAGGAGAGTGGCATGAAGGATGACTGAAAAAAGGGGAAGCCCACTTTGGTCTTTACTTCATTATAAATATCAAAGCGGGTTCCCTTCCAGAAAGCCTGGGTTGGAGCACCTCTTCCCAGTGTGAACGTCACTCCTGAGCCACGTGGACACCCTCGTTGCCTCACCCCACACACACCAGAGGACTCAAGATTGTCCTCTTTAGCTTCCCAAAACCCGCCCAGAGCACGAAGCAAAGAACAAGAAGTCACAGTGGAACCCAGCCCCAAACTCAAACCAACTGTTGGCGGTTATTAAATTCATTTTCATCCATGCAAGCGAGGCCCCAAAAAAGTCTATTAAAAAAAAAGGTGGCAGGAGAAGAGAGAACAGAAAGGAAAGCCCCAGAAACCAGACCAGAAATTAATTTAATTACCTCTTCTCCCCTGCCATAAATTCCGCAGAGGAAATCAAATCTTTCTGTGCATGTGTATAAAAACCAATCAGTCTATTGGGCTCGCCAAAACCCATTATGTCTCAAACTGGGTATTCTAATTGAATGAATCTGAATGTACCAGGCGACCAGGCATCAATGGAGCCAGGTTTTTCCAAGGGCGTTTGCCACGGAGCCAGAGAGGATAAACATCGGTTGGAACCGCACACTAATCAGCTTGCTTGAGGAGAAGGGACCCTTTCTGAGCCTGGAGGAGATCTGCGGAGTCTGGGCACTGGCAGATGCATCCTAACATTTTGCGTCAGATTGTAATGGAATATTTCTCATAAACAACCGAGTGTCTCTCCCAGCCACTCACCTGACATGTTTTTTATTGTTTAACTTCAGATCTGACAGATGATGATAACCTGGAAAAGAAAGAGGTTACAAATGCTGAGGGCTGTGGGGCTGGGCAGTGTAAAGGGCTCCTGCTCAAGAGTTAGGACAGGGCTGTGATTTGTAGGGCCCGGAAAAGGCTGTTATGCAACCCGCAGCAAGCAGGGGCAGCTGGGAGCGGGGCCTGGAAACCCGGAGGGGAGAAGAGCTCAGGCGCGAGAGCTCTGGGCTGCTTGCTTCAAGGAAATATGCCACTTGCTTTGTATTTCAGTTTGTGAGATGGAGAATGCCCCCTCCCTCTCCCCTCTCCCCCACCCTCTCCATAGCGCTCTCTTCTCGCAAAGGCACGCTGATTTATAGCACCTGTTAAAAACACGTAATGGATGCAATTAGCTGTGGCACTAGAGAGAAAAAAAGGTAGGAGTTGACTTTATTCTAATAAAAGATAAATGTGTTTGTTTTCATTAACTGAGTTCATTAATTTAAATTTCTAGGGCCAATGTTAAATCATTGCTACTTTTTTTTTTTTTGCCACATGGGCATTATCCTAATAGGGTGTCACAATCTCTCTGGGGAACATGTTTCAAATGCAGAGACCCCTAAGATGAGGAGTGGTTATGGGATCTGCATTTTCAAGAAATCTCACTAACGGATTCTGATGCAGGAACCATGTTCTGAGAATACAACTTACATGGTTACTTAAGAGTAACCTATTTACCAAGGAAAATTCTTTTTCTTGTTAACTGTGGGATTCTATCCTATCGAAGTCA
Organism: Microcebus murinus; assembly: GCF_040939455.1. NCBI lineage: Eukaryota > Metazoa > Chordata > Mammalia > Primates > Cheirogaleidae > Microcebus > Microcebus murinus. The sequence goes on from NC_134124.1 coordinate 19,772,927, forward strand.
ACACACACACACACACACACACACACACATAGTTAGGTGTTATACATGTCTATTGTGGAAGAATTAGAAAATATAGAAACAGAAAGAAAATTAAAATTGCCTTGATCTTCACAAGGTATTTATGCTCCCTGGGCTGTAGTTTTCTCTGCCGAAGCCCACAGATTCCTAGAAGGAGCAGCTCTAACTTGGCCATCCTACCTCTAGCACCCAGCACATATCTGGCACATAGTAGAGCTTCCAAAAATATTTGACCAAAGAAACAATTGGTTAAATGAAACCGTGGGATTAGATGATCTCTAAAGTCACTGCCAACCCTCTATTTTTCAATCTCTGCTCTAGGGGGAAAAAAATGTAATTGCACTAACAGATATATTTGTCACTTGGACTCTTGACATTCAAACATGTGTATGTTTTTTCTCCATGTCTTGTCACTTGATCTGACAGCTTTCTGCTTGCTTTATCTGATATTAGTTTAGGGTTGTCCTTGCCCGAGGCAGCCCAGCCGTCAGCATCAGCGTGGGTTGGAATTGAGTGGGGCAGGCAGTCCCCACCTTGTACCAAACAGAACAATCAGAGTCAATTTTTTAAGGCTCCAGCAAAATTGCACAGACAGCACAAGAAACAGGATAGTTAGGCATTTTCAGTTCACAAATGTGTAATTCTTCCCTGAAACCTTGAAGCAGATCCTCTGCATCATAATGCACTAAAAACCACAACTGGCTGAGTTCTTACTGTGTGCTGTACACTTTATACACATTTCTCAATCCCCAGAGCAACACTATTAACCCCATTTTATAGGTATGGAGTTAATACTCAAGGTTCCTGAACTAGGACATTGGAGAACTAGGATGAAAACCCATGTCTCTCTGACTCCAAAGTCCTTGATTTTAACCACTCTAATTATGTGCATGTGTGTGTGTATGGTGGGGTGTGTGTGTGTGTGTGTGTAATTAAAATACTAAAAAATATTTTAAATTCTCCAATAATATCATAACAGTAAATATTACAATAAATAACAATTATTTACTGTACTATTATATTATATTTTTCACAATTTATTTTAAACATATTACAATAAATAATGAAAGTAATTAAAGAAGAATATAAACCTGCCACTCAAACGATGTACTTTGTTTCATTCCCTCACCCCCAAACAATATATCCTAAGAATCCTCTCTGCTACACAGAGTTCACAGTCATCACGTTTAACGGTAGCATCAAGTGCTCACCAGGTTGCATGTATTTGACTTGTCATAATGTGGTTATGAACTCCATAAAGAGAGGAGCTGAATCTATTATATTCACCATTGTATCCCCGGCACCTAGCATAGTATGTGCACATAAAATTACTCAATAAACATTTGCTGAATGAATGAATGGTAGCACTTGCTTATTACAGACAATTCTGAGGAGATGCCACTGGCAACATGATCATCCAGGAGTTGATCAGATAACATGGCCCCACCACTAGGAAGACGTGGTAGAAGAAATAATCTTTTAAGAGAGTTGGCACATACTAGATGTCCAATATACATACTCACCCCGTTGGGATCATTGTAAATGCATTTTTTAGTAATAGCTTAATGGAAATATAAATCACATCAAATGCATACATTTTCAGTAAACCTTTTACTTTGGGATAATTCTAGACAGAAACGTTGCCAAGATAATACAGACAGTGTCTACATACCCTTCACCTTTCAGTTTCCCCTAATGTTACCATTTTATATAAGACACTAACATTGATACATTACTATTAAACTAAACTCCAGACTTCATTCAGATGTCACCAGTTCTTTTTTTTTCATTTATATCCTTTTTGTGTGCCAGGAACCACCCTAGGAGACCAGTTTGCATTTAGAACGATTGTGTTTGACAAATTGTTTCTAACGCAATTTACCCTTGACCAATCGATTTTTTAAAAAATTACAAGCTTCAGGAATTTTTAAAATAAAGTCTCACCCAACTTAGTAAAATGACTGTCCAGACAGATGTTCTATGTGTTTGCATGATCCTAAGTTGTTTGCATGACCCTAAACCGTGTGCCTACTGCCAGTGCTAACGCTCCGTGGAGTCAGACATCAGCCAAGTTCGAAGGAATGATTCAAGTTTGCATCCAGTCTCAGATTCCAGAAGACATACTTTGTACCTACTTCTATTTATACTTTGAAAACAAATTGCTAGGGAGAAAATGAATATGATCTAATGTTAACAATACAAAATTAAACACACTAGGCTATTACAGCTCTGTCAAAATATGCATATGAAGAAGACACTCAAAGCAATCATTGTCATATTAGGATGGGTGATATTTTTGCCTTTCCTAAGTTTCTCAAACTTACTTGGAATATTGTATTTTACTTTCATAAGGACAAATTTTTTTTTTTTTTTTTGAGACAGAGTCTCACTTTGTTGCCCCGGCTAGAGTGAGTGCCGTGGCATTAGCCTGGCTCACAGCAACCTCAATCTCCCGGGCTCAGCGATCCTACTGCCTCAGCCTCCCGAGTAGCTGGGACTACATGCATGCGCCACCATGCCCGGCTAATTTTTTGTATATATATTTTTAGTTGGTCAATTAATTTATTTCTATTTTTGGTAGAGACGGGGTCTCGCTCAGGCTGGTTTCGAACTTCTGACCTTGAGCGATCCGCTCGCCTCGGCCTCCCAAAGTGCTAGGATTACAGGCATGAGCCACCACGCCCGGCTATAAGGACAAATTTTATAATCAAAAAATAAATTTATATTTGCAAACTAAATATATCACCTAAAATATAATTCTTATGCTAGGAGACCCTAAATAAGAATAAGTGCCTAGGACAGGGCAATTTTGGAATAACAACAACTTATTTGGCACTCATAATGTGGTAGGCAATGTAGTAAGTTTAGAAGGATTACCTCATTCAACCCTCAAAAGCACTTCAGCAAAAACATGCAACTATTATCCCCATTTTGAAGGTAAAGAAGCTTAGTCACAGAAAATTTAGGTAACTTGTTCAAGTTTCCCCAACTTGAGCCCATTGTTCTCTGGACACATTTATGGAAGGATGGAAAAAAGAGGGAGGGAAGAAAGACTTTCTTCAATGAGTAAAAGATTGTCCCATTGGTGAGTATAGTTTGACCCATTAAATGGATATCTGAGATATCTGTTGTCCAACTCGGTATTCTCATAGCCTAGGGGGCCTACTTAGAAATGCAGATTCTTGGCCTGCCTCAGACCTACTGAATCAGAATCTGCATTTTTAAAATACTCCAAGTGAGTTGTGTTCACATTAAAGTTTGAGAAGCCAAGACAGTTAATATAAAATCTATTTGGAATGTGTGTGTGTGTGTGTGTGTGTGTATGCACACACAATTATTTGTATTTGTCTGGGCTCAAGAATCTCGGTCAAGAATAAGGACATAGCTGCATGAATCAGTGTTTATCAAAGTACAAATGATGGCTGTTTTATGGATTGTGAAAACATCTTAATGGATTGCAATCAGATAATTTTTTTAAAAAGAATAAAATATATCAGAGTGCATCACAGGAAGAAAGAGCGTGTTATTGCATGGAACTTTTATTTTGATTTTTTATATAGAATAGAGATGGGGGGGTCTCACTATGTTGCTCAGGCTGGTCTTGAACTCCTGGCCTCAAGTGATCCTCTTACCTCAGCCTCCCAGCGTGTTGGGATTACAGGTGTGAGCCACTGTGCTGGGTGGCATATGAAACTTTTCTTTGGGGTGTGTGTGTGTATGTGTGTGTACTGGGTCTTGAGGTAAAATGTCTATCTCATGTACTCTCCATCAAAAACAAATTTTCACTGGCCTTCACCCCGAGGCCTGAGGCAGCCATGAGATTCCGGGCTGACAATCTGCTTCCTATTTCTGATAAATTTAGAAACCCTGGATGAAATCACAGTTGGTTTGGGGAGGGAGATGAATGTCCCAAAAAAAAACGATCTAGCCCAGCCACCTCCCCAGCCAGGTACAGAGACACAGGCCCAGAGAGGGTGGGGACCTGCCCAAGGTCACACAGCAAAACTGGGACTTAGGAAAGAGGAGCATAACAATGTCAGGTCTTCCATTCCCCTTTTGTGCAACCATTAAAGTCCTGGGGTGGGGGTAGGGGCTGGGGGTGAGGGATCTGGCCTGGAGGCCAGGCAGCCTGGGGGACATGACTCTGGAATGTGTTGGGGAAACAAGATGCCTTCTCTTGCAGGCCCGACAGGCCAACAGGGCTACGTGTGGCAAGAAGGGGCTCTGGTTATCTGCCACCCGCCTCTGTTTCGTTTGGTCTGTCAACTCCAGGAGCAAAGTGCCCCAAACGTGTGAGGCTTGATAAAGGCGGGAAGGTAAGAGGTGGAGGTGGCAGGACATCAGGGACCAGGGCTTGAGAGACGTCCCAGAACCTCCTCCTCCCAAGAGTCTGGGAAGCAAGCAGGATCCTCCCTATCCCTTTGCAGCCTCCTCTTCCTGGGGGGCTGTGGCTGGGACCCCTCGTCCCCCGCGGCAGAGTCTTCCCCATCTCAAGAGGGAACACAATGAACTCTCGGAACTTGGAGGCTGTATCGGAAGATTGTGATTTTTAAAAAGAGGTCTACCATCTTATTCCTTCTTTTATATTATTTTCTAATTCAAACAATAATACAGAGAACTTGGGAAAGAGAAAAAAAACATTTATAATCCTACTCACCCCAAATAACTGTTCCCATTATGGTATGTATGTTGCCAAAACGGCATCATAGACTATCCTGTTTCCCTTTTCTCATTTAGCAACAGGTTGTGAGCTTTTTTCTGGAGGGGGGAGGGTGTCAATGAATATTATTTACTTTATATTACCTGGATATTTGGTGATAATTATTGATTATTGTTAGGGTTTGGTTTTTTTTAGGTGTAATAATGACATTGTGCCTATGCTTTAAAAGAGAGTCCTTTCAGGCCCGGCTCAGTGGCTCACGCCTGTAATCCTAGCATTCTGGGAGGCTGAGGCGGGTGGATCATTTGAGCTCAGGAGTTCAAGACCAGCCTGAGCAACATCAAGATCCCATCTGTACTAAAAATAGAAAGAAATTAGCTGGACAACTAAAAATATATAGAAAAAATGAGCCAGGCATGATGGCGCATGCCTGTATTCCCAGGTACTCGGGAGGCTGAGGCAGGAGGATCGCTTGAACCCAGGAGTTTGAGGTTGCTGTGAGCTAGGCTGATGCCATGGGACTCTAGCCCAGGCAACAGAGTGAGACTCTGTCTCAAAAAAAAAAAAAAAAGAGAGAGTCCTTTCAGAGATATATTCTGAAGTGTTTCTAAGTAAAATGCTATCTGGGGTTCCCTTCAAAATAATATGGCAAGGGGAACCAGTGAAGTAGAGGCAAGGTTGACCATTAAGTTGGTAATTGTTAATATTCTTCTACAGCCGGGCGCGGTGGCTCACGCCTGTAATCCTAGCTCTCTGGGAGGCCGAGGCGGGCGGATTGCTCAAGGTCAGGAGTTCAAAACCAGCCTGAGCAAGAGCGAGACCCCGTCTCTACTATAAATAGAAAGAAATTAATTGGCCAACTGATATATATATAAAAAATTAGCCGGGCATGGTGGCGCATGCCTGTAGTCCCAGCTACTCGGGAGGCTGAGGCAGAAGGATCGCTCCAGCCCAGGAGTTTGAGGTTGCTGTGAGCTAGGCTGACGCCACGGCACTCACTCTAGCCTGGACAACAAAGCGAAACTCTGTCTCAAAAAAAAAAAAAAAAAAAAATATTCTTCTACCTATTTTTCTAAATAACACGGGGGTTTTTTTTCCCCAATATTCTTCACAATAATATTTTTTAGTCCATTTTGGTCACAGATCCCTTTGAAAATCTTCAGTAAGCTATGGATCCACTTGCCCGAAAAACTCACATTCCCATATCACACCCACAACTTCAGGAGGTTTATAATCTGATGAAACCCACTGTTGTATCCCAGGTTAAGAACTCCTGAACTAGGGCAGGTGTGGTGGCTCACGCCTGTAATCCTAGCACTTGGGAGGCCAAGATGGGAGGATCCCTTGAGGCCAGGAGTTTGAGACCAGCCTGGGCAACATAATGAGACCCTGTCTCTACAAAAAAAATTTTTTTAATTAGCCTGAACTAGGCCAGGCGTGGTGGCACTTGCCTGTAGTCCCAGGTACTTGGGAGGCTTAAGGAGGAACCCTTGGGCTCAGGAGTTGGAGGCTGCAGTGAGTGAGCTGTGATCATGCCACTGTACTCCAGCCTGAGCGACAGAGTGAGAACTTGTCTCAAAAACAAAACAAAACAAAAAAACAAACAAAAAACCTCCTGAACTACAATGTGATTTTTTTTTTAAAGATAGCATAGCATTCTTCAAGTAACTGTATCAGAATTCACTTAACTGACCCCTTATTGTTGGAATTTTTATTAAATTATTATTAATAAAACATCATATTAATATGTCTTTGCATGCATATTCTTTAGGGCAAATTTCTAATAGTACCAAACGATATATTTATTTTAAGGGATTTTTTAAATTTTTTTAGAGATGGAGGGAGGTCCCGAAATGTTGTCCAGGCTGGACTCGAACTCCTGGGCTCCGGCGATCCTCCTGCCTCAGTCTTCCAAGTAGCTGGGACTACAAGCAGCTTAAAAGCTTTCTTTTTTTTTTTTTCTTTTTTAACAGAATATCATATTGTCCCCAGAAAGTATTGTTAACACGTTTTGAAATCAATCCTCGGCCTAGGATTCCTGCCATCAGGATTCAGGCCTGGACAAGCAGCTTGTCCCTGGGGCAATTCGTCTTGCCCCTCTGAGTCTCAGTGCCCTGTCTGGTTAAACGCTTCCAACCCAGGAAATCCTGGCAAACTCCTGGGTTCCTGGTCAGCTGTAGCTCTGCCTTTGTTCTCGGAGGAGAGTCCACAGGCTTCTAACCATTCTCCCTGCCCAGATCTGCACCCCACGCGCCACCTCTGACCGCCAGGCTGCTCTTCCTCTTGCACTCTCGGGAGGTGGGGCAGAGCCTCCATGCTGGGGCTCTGGAGTTCTTCAGCGTTGGAATCCTGACTCCAACCAAGGGGCAACTTTGGGCAAATGATTTAATCTCTCTCTGCCTCAGTTATCTGTTAAATGGATGTCTAAGATCAGGACCCACTTCGCAGGCTTGAGTAAAGATTAATTGAGATGATGCACATTGAAGTGCTTGCCGAGGTGCCTATCCTAGCGTAGTATAAACACTCATCGAATACTTGCTGTTGTTATTTTGTCTCTCGCTCACTCAGCCCCTTCTGAGGACTTTCCTTTGCCTGCATGAGAAACACAGATCCCTCGGCACGGAAGGCAGCCTTCTTCATCACATGTCCGCAGCCACCTGCCTGGGAGCCTTACCTGCCCATCACATACCCCAGTGTCCAAGCCAAATGGAACAATTCCTATCCCCACGCCCCTGCCCTATGGCCTGACCTGTCCTTCCTTGGTCCTTTGACCAGAGCTTTTTCCTCTGCCCCAAATGCATCTCCTAGGTGCACTTCCATAGAAAAGTGGAAATCTACTCATGCCTGAGCCCAGACTGAGCCCCCGGGAAGTCACGGGCTGTATGTGCACCTTGGTTTCCCTGTCTGTGAAACACAGTGGATCACCAGATGGTCTGTAAGGACAGCTCTGGACAGCTCACTGGTTCCAGAACAGGATTTCCTTTGTGCGCACTTTGTGTCCCTCCTTGGGAAGTCCTCCGTGTCTCCCCTGGCACCCGGCGCCAGCTGTCAGTCACCCAGACCTCACTCCTAGCCCATGCCATCAGAGCAGCGCCACTGGAGCCATCTCGTCACAGCCAGAATTACAGAGTCCAGATTCAGGAGCGGAGGGAGTCAGGAAACCTCTTCCACCCAACCTGGAGACCTTGGGTACATCATTCGCCTGTGTGGACACCTTTCCTCCTCTCAGCTGGGGGGTGTGACATGTGTCAAACGCACTAGAGCCTTTGGAGATGCCATTATGCAGATTTGGGGCTGTTCAGCCCAAGTTGGAGCCTAAGTCTCATAACACAGCATGACCGTGGGCTCAGGCTCACCAAACCCCAAAACGATGGGGCTTATTTTCCTAAGCGACCTGCAGGTCTATCATGCAGGCCCCAATCTGCCAAGGCTGCAGACTTGAAATGCAGGTTCAAATGTCTTTCCTCAAGTAGCCATTGTTTGAAGACACAAAACATCTAGACTTTAACATGAAAGGAACTTGACTTTTGCCTCCCTTTGCTCCTTTTTGTGTATCCTGTGGGGCTAGTTATCCTGCCCGCGTATGAAAACTAGACTAGAGCCATGAGTTTTCTGGTCCCTTTAGGTAATAAAAAGTCTTACAACCACTTCAAGTCACTAAATATAGTCTTAATCCAATCCCCCAAATCATCAAACCTTCAAACGTGACTTACAGTTGAGCCTTCTCCCCGCGGGACCCCGGTTCCCCAGTTGGAATTGGTTGCAGGTCAGTGAAGCCTGCAGTCAGGGAGGGTGCACTGGGCTTCTCTCTGGGCCTGTGCCCTCCCCCAGACCTCTGACCCTCCAGGAGCTCTGGAGTGAGGTAAGAGTACGAGAAGCTCATCACCTACAGGTCCTTTGCGAGGTCCATACATATATTAATATCTCTATTCTGGCTGGTGGCTTTCTTCCTCCTCAGCCCCTAGGCATTTGTCCAGCAAGACCTCCAGCTTCTTTTAGCTGTCTGCATGCCCCTCTGGGAATCCCAGGTGGACAGACCCTAAGAAAACCCCCTGCTGGCTCCCCTGCTAGCTGTCCCACGAGTCCACAAGAAACCCCAAGCCTTTGCTCTAGTAAACTCTGGGAGTAAGTACCCAGTACGGCCCCTTCACCTCTGCCCCTCGGTCAGAGCTGTTGGCCACGCCCTCTAAATGGATCAGGTGAGGGGCAAACAGCAGCCTGTCCTGTCCCCTAGAGCACAAGAGACCCACTTTCAGCTTCTCTGAGTCTGTTCCTGCTGCTATAACAAAAGCCGTGGGACTGGGTCATTTATAAAGAACAGAAATGTATTTCTTACTGTTCTGGAGGCTGGAAGCCCAAGTTCAAGGCACCGGCAGGTTGGATGTCTGGTGAAGGCCTGGTCTCTGATTCCAGGACGGCACCTTGTTGCTGCCTCCCCCAGAGGGGGCAGATGTTGTGGCCTCACATGGCGGAGTTTTAGTTCCAACATATGAATTTTGAAGGGACGCAGACCTTCAAACCATAGCAGAATTCTCTCTCTTTTTTTTTTTTTTTTTTGAGACAGAGTCTCACTCTGTGGCCCAGGCTAGAGTGCTGTGGTGTCAGCCTAGCTCACAGCAACCTCAAACTCCTGGGCTCAGGCGATCCTCCTGCCTCAGCCTCCCTAGTAGCTGGGACTACAGGCATGTGCCACCATGCCCGGCTAATTTTTTCTATATATTTTTAGGTGGCCAATTAATTTCTTTCTATTTTTAGTAGAGATAGGGTCTCGCTCTTGGTCAGGCTGGTTTCCCACTCCTGACCTTGAGCGATCCACCTGCCTCGGCCTCCCAGAGAGTGCTAGGATTACAGGCATGAGCCACCGCACCCGGCCCATAGCAGAATTCTTGAGATGAAAGGGCAAGTATCTTCTGTCACTCCTTTTTGAGGGGAGGTGGGACTCACCACACTACACACCAACAACCCTCTTCAAATATTTCCCCCTCATCCCCGACTACTTCCAGCCATTTAAAACCCACTCACAATATGGTAAGGCATTGAAAGCAGCCAGTTTTTGTTTAATTTGTAAATTTTGCACCAGGGTCTTGCACCTTATTCTGAAATATGGCACCTATTCTATCCTGGCCTCTCAGCTGGCACTTCCAGTTTTAATATCTTGTTACACTTATAACGATGGCCACCATTAACTCAGTGTGTACGATACACGGGGCAGGCTCGGGGCTATTTGTAGTGAGTATCTGTTTTGTTTTCAGCTCTCTGTATCCCTTTCTCCTTCTTCTGCAAATGGGGCCCTGATTTATTTTCAGGTGATTAGCTCCCGCTCCTTCTGTGTGGGCTGGCTGGGACATTGAGCAGCCGGCAGTGTAGTGGATGCTCTTGGTGGCCCGCCAGACCCTCCTGCACGTCCAGTGTTGGAGGCTAGTGGCTCACAGCTGCCTTCTCCTCCCGTGAATTGCCTGAGGTGATTTACCTGGAACTACCTGAGAGGTTACACTTCCGGTAGGTGGTCTGGGGTCAGTGACTAACTACCATGGGGGAACCTGGCCCCCTTGCCCCCAAGTGGGACGAACTCAATTCATGCTCCCTCTGGATCAGGCTGAGACTAGACTCTCCTGAAACCACATCTTTCACCAGCCTCTTCCCCAGCCCAGTCCTGCTCCCCTGCCTGCTCTTCCCCTGACAAATAAATTGCACAAGAGTCTCATGCTCTGCTCCCAGGGCTACCGATATACCCCACGTGGGAAAGTGACCCAAGGGAGGCTGATCTCCCAGGACACAGAACCAAGGATAGGAAGAAAGAGAGGCTGAAATCTTACCTTTCTGGTGGTGGCTCGTGGACAAGGTTGTCCATGATTGCTGCCTCCTGGATCCTGGACCGTCCCTGGTTCTTCGTTTTTTCTTGGGATTCCATATCCTGCTCTCCAACAATATCCCTTTTTGCCAACTTTTCAGCCGGACTCTGTTTCTGATGTCTGCCACCAAAGAACTGTACAGAAACAGCATTTAAATGCAATATCTCAATCCTCCAATTGCCCCAAGAGGCAAGTGTTATCATCCCTCCCATTTCACAGAAGAGGCAGCTGAAGCTCAGAGAGGTTTAGTCACCTGCTGTAACCACACTGTAATACTTTGAGCTCAGGTCTAATTCCAAGGCTGTGCTCTTGACCACTTCAATGTGCTATGTGCGAGTGGGAAGAGCAAGCAGCTAGGGGCGACAGCTGTCAGTGCCCCCACAACCTTAGGTTAATACACAGAGGAGCAGGTTGTCATCGTTCCCTGAGGCGGTGGGGCCTGGCAGGCTCAGCACTTGAACTTTGGAGTTTGGTTGGAATCCGGGCCTCACCACTCGCCAGTGGAGTCGATCGGGCATGTCACTTTAGTTCTCTGAGCCTCAGTTTCCCCATCAGTTCAATGGAGACAATATTCCTAGCTAGGATTGTCGGGAGGGTTAAAGGAGGTCCTGAAAGTGAATTGCTTAGCTTGGCACCCGGCATGTAGTGAGCGCTCAGTACACTGCAGCTGTCATTCATTGTCGTTGTGTCATTACTTCTGTCACACAGGGTGACTTGGAACATATTTCACCCACAAGGGACTCCCCAAGGGCCTGCGGAGGCCGGGCGGGTGCGGGAACTGACTGGAGGGGGTCGAACTGGAAGGTAGGGCCCAGCCCCAGCCTGTTGCTGCCAGTTAGGAATTTGGGCCCAGAACTGCCAAATCCTGCAAGTTTTCAGGAAAAGTCAGTAATCTAGGTTATTATATCAAACTCCTAATTTTTAAATGTTTTAACTTAAAACACATTTTTAATGCTGATTGTACCAAACTAAACCCATCTGTGGCTGGATATGGACTCAGTTTGCAACTCCGGGTCAGAGGCTGTGGGTGATTTGGTTGTGTGAGAGCAAAAGCCGCCTACCCCACAGTCTGGCAGATTCTGTCTCTGGGACCTAAAAATGGGCTGGTTCTGGGGCTACTTCTGCACTTGGCTGCCCATAGTTATATATGTATATGTATATGTATGTATGTATTTTTGAGACAGAGTATTGTCTGTTGCCCCAGCTAGAGGACCATGCTATCATCATAGCTCACAGCAACCTCAAACTCCTGGGCTCAAGGGATCCTCTTGCCTCAGCCTCCCCAGTAGCTGGGACTACAGACTGAGCGCCACCACGCACAGCTAATTTTTCTATTTTTAGTAGAGATGGGGTCTCGCTCTTGCTCAAGCTGATCTTGAACTCCAGAGCTCAAGAGATCCTCCCGCCTCGGCCTCCTGGAGTCCTAGGGTTACAGGCGTGAGCCACTGAGCCCGCCTGCTCATGGTTTTAGAGGCTCATTTAGAAAACCAGATCTGAATTCATAATGTGAGTCGAGCCCCACTGAGAAACATGCCCTGCTCTTGAAGGATGTTTGGTTTCATGGAGTAAGATTTCGCATTCACCAACAATGCAAGGAGAGAAAAGGAGGCAGGTGTGCATGTGTGTGTACGTGTGCGTGTACATGTTTGCACATATGTGTGCGTGTGTGTGTGTGTTGGAGGCGCTGAGTATGGAAGGGTCCAGCTCAAAGTGCCAAACTGAAATGCTGAAGTTATTGAGTAGTTTTTACTTTCACTCATTTCCATTTGTAGAGGCAAGAAAGAAAATCAAATATTTATAAAGTCTAAAGAGAAGTGAGATACAGTTTGTTTTCTCTCCTAGTGATGTCTATGATACGTTGTCAGGAGAGAAAAACAAATTGCAGGGTAGAGTGCAAGATGATTTGCTTTCAGCAAAAACAACAGCAAACCCCATGCTGACCACATACGAGGGTGTCAGTCTGTGTGTGTGAGCAAGAGAACCGGTGCGGAACGATCCCCATTGCACTGTTAACACACGCTACCTCAGGGGTGGGGTGCGTGGGGGGTTAGATAACAACTCGGCCTGTGCACACACTTGTGTTTCACTGTTTTACTCATTTTTGTAAGCTTGCAGTACTGTCGTAATCTGAAAGCCATACGATTAAGATAACAGTTGAAATGCATATTACATGAGCGTATGTATACCAAGAAGGCTGTCATCCAAACCGTAGAGCCATCTTATTTTTCCCCACAATTATTTTTGTCCATGATGTTGCTATATATGTTCATTGTAGAAAAATCAGCAAGTGCTCACCAGTAATAAAAAAAGAAAGAAAGAAAAAAAAAGAAAAAAGAAAAATAATTCAAAAGAAAGAGTGGCAAAAATATATAAATGTAAACAAATGTTAAAAATAGGAAACAAGGGCCGGGCGAGGTGTCTCACGCTTATAATCCTAGCACTCTGGGAGGCCGAGGCAGGTGGATTGCTCGAGGTCAGGAGTTCAAAACCACCCTGAGCAAGAGCGAGACCCCATCTCTACTATAAATAAAAAAAGAAATTAATTGGCCAACTAATATATATAGAAAAAATTAGCCAGGCATGATGGTGCACACATGTAGTCCCAGCTACTCGGGAGGCTGAGGCAGCAGGATCACTTGAGCTCAGGAGTCTGAGGTTGCTGTGAGCTAGGCTGACGCCACGGCACTCACTCTAGCCTGGGCAACAAAGCAAGACTCTGTCTCAAAAAAAAAAAAAAAAAAAAAGGAAAAAAGAAAAATCTTAATCCACCAGAATTATACCACCTATGAGCGTTCTGGCTGTCAGCCTTTTGGCTGTCAGGTCCTAGCCAACAACTGACGCTTGCTGTGGGCCTGACCCCGTGCTGAGCGTTGGGCATGGCAGGGCCAGCTCTCACTCCACGATGCAGGTTTTGCCAAGTCACACTCAGGACATGGCAGCAGATTCACAGGCCTCTTCCCTGTGGAGATTCTGGGTCAGTGGAGTTGGGAGGGGCCGGGGAATCTGCATTTCACGGGAACGCTCCCTGGGAAATTCTGATGCAGATGCTCTGGACCGCACTGGGAGTTAGCTAGCTGTAGGTCCAGCCTGCTCGTTGCCAGGTGGCGAGACTCAGCCCGCGGAGGAGAAGGGAGCTGCCCGGGCTTACCCGGCTGGCGCTAGCGTGGCACAGCCCGGTCTACAGACTCCCCCACCCTCCCTTCCTCGCTAAGAGCCCTCCCTGCTGTGCTCCTGCCGCTCTCCTCATGCCGACAGATGTTATTGTTTTCTTATGCCTCCAATTAAACAAAAAATCCTGTCAACGGGCGACAGGCCTAATGCACGGAGGCATTAACCAGACTCGCAACCCGACCCGGGCCTGCTCCTGTGGGTAAAGCACATTCCCTCCACGGGCTGCGGCGGGCCCCTCCCGGGAACGGGCCCCGCTAAGCACCGTCACCCTGCTAGGTGGGCACCTCGACCCTGCAGAGGCCTCCAGGAGCAGGAGCTGCTCAGCCTGTCACTATAGCAACCCTGCTGCATCTTTGAGGCCCACTGAGGTAGACTTTCCTAGCCACCAGGAAGGTCAGAGCTGGGGAAACTGAGGCCAGGAGAGGTGAAAGGGCCTTCCTGAAGTTACCCATCAGGCCAGGGGCAGAACCTCCCGCCAGCTGCCGTTCAGCTTTGTGCTGCTACAGGATGCAGCAGAGGACTGGCAACCCCGGGGAAGGTTCTCCAGGGACAGGGCCTGCGGGACACCAGGGCCATTGCTAGCGTCAAGGCCAAGTCCCGCCTGCATCCTGCTTCTGCTCCCAGGGCCACAGTACTGGGTCATGGGGGGCAGCAGTGACTTCCCCAGCCCTCCCGTTGCCTGCCTCCAGGAGTCTTGCTTGGGGCCAGGCTCCTGACCTGAGAGCATGAAGTGCCCATCCAAGGTCACATAGACTCACACCCTCATCCTCTGAGTCTCTGACAAGGGCTCCTTCCCCAAGGAAACCACTGGAGCTCAGACCCCAGCTTGGGGAGCCGTTTCTCCAGCACTGCCCAGCCAGTCCCCGGGCTGAGCCTGAACCCAGAGACAGCTGCTCTGCAGGTGAGCGGCAAGCAGGGCTGGGGACCCGCTTGGGAGAGTAACGGGCCCCTGGCAAGGCAGATGCTCCAGAAGACACGTTTTGGAGAGCTGCCTTCAGGTCGCTGGTGGGCCTACACTGAGGGGGAGGCAGACTTGTTCCGTGAGGTCCGTGGCAAAAAAGCAAGGGCCCTCGGGAGTGAAGACTCAGGTGCGACATGCGGAAGTCAGTTCTGTCACTTTGGCCCAGGTACCCTGGCGGGATCTGGCAACCTGCTCACCCCTCCCTCCTTACCTGAGACAGCGCTTCCCTCCCTCCCCCCCCACATCCCAGTTTTGTTTTCTTGGTTCCCCAAACACACTGTGCTCATTTTCTTTATGAATTCGCCAGTCTGCGGTATTGTGTTACAGCGGCACAAAACTACGATGGCACCTCATACACGCCAGGCACTGGCTGGGCCCTGTGCTGGACAGGACCCCGGCGCGCAGTAGGGAGCATTTAGCCCACTGGGAGGACGCACTAGTAAGCAGACAAACACAGCACAAAAGGACAGATGGGGGCGCACAGGGAGTCGGGGGAAGTTTCCTGGAGGAAGCAACCTTGAAGCTGAGCCCAAAGGCAGAAGGAGGCGGGACAGGTGTTCCGGGCAGAGGGAACAGAGTGTGCAGAGAGCAGAGGCAAGTTCAAAGACTTACAAGGCGTTCCTTGTGGCCTGAGTGCAGTAGAGCAGAGGAACACGTCGGGTGAGGGTGGCAGGAGCCAGGTCACAAGGGGCCTTGAGCCTCCAGCTGAGGCATCAGCCTTTACCCTGAGAGCAATGAGAAGTCCCTGAAGGGCTTGTGCATTTACAGAAAGGTCATTCTGTCTGCAGTGTGGAGAGAGGAGGCAGCCAGGTGTGCAGGAGGCAGGAGAGAGACAGGTCGGGAGTCGTGGTGGGGAGGTGCAGGGAAGGGAGGCAGAAGACTTTCCTTGATGGAACCAGGCTGGATGGGGTGGGGGGTGAGGAATGAGAGGGAGGGGGCAGTTGGATTAGGAAGGGAGATTTGCTATAAAATTTTGGTGAATAGATGCTTACAAGGCATCATTTCTTAGGGACACCCAGGTAGGGTACAACTGCTGGGGACTTTAATAAACAATCAGAATGGGTGGTGATTTCAGTGAGTATTTATTGAATACTTGCTGGGAGTCAAGCATTGTTCTAGGTCCTGGGGGTACAGCGGTGGGCGAGACAGACAATGCCCCTGCTTATATTCCAGTGGAGGAGAGAGACAAACAAAACCATAGGTAACATGGCACGTGGTGACAAATGGGACAGAGAACAATAAGGTGCAATGGAGGTAAGTGGGAGGGGCAGAGAGAGATTGCAGTTTCAACTAGGAAAGCTTCCTTAATAAGGCCATTTTCTATTTTCATTTTTTTAAAGTATCTTTATTGTGACATAATTTACATACCATACAATTCACCCTTTTAAAGCCTGCAATTCAGTGGCTTTTAATATGTTCCCAGAGTTGTGTAACCATCACCACGATCCAATTTCAGAACATTTCCAAAGAAACTCTGTGCCCATCAGCAGTCACTCCCCTCCAGCCCCTCCCCCAGCCCCTGGAAACCACTGACCTACTTTCTGTCTCTTGGATTTGCTTATTCTGAACATTTCATACAAGTGGAATCATGTACGATGTGGCCTTTGGTGACTGGCCTCTTTGACTTAGCATCATGTTTTCCAGGTGTATAATAAGGCAACTTTTTTTTTTTTTTTTGAGACAGGGTCTTGCTCTGTTGCTCAGGCTAGAGTGCAGTGGTGTCATCATAGTTCACTGTAGCCTTGAACTCCTGGGCTCAAACTGCCCAGCCTCCTAGTACCAGGGTCTAAAGGTGCATGCCACCACACTCAGCAATAAGGCAACTTTTGAGCAGACTCTTGGAGGTGAGCAAGCTGGCTGTGCAGATGTCAGGGACGGCACTCATGGCAGAGAGGCCGTGGTTGGTGAACCCCAAGTGCACGGCCACAGAAAGTGAAGCACTTGCTCCAGCCAAGCTGCCCTGGTCCCTCTCGGGGAAGGTAGCTGGCCCAGCAGACAGCGAGGAAAAGCAAGTTAGCCTAGCTGGGGTGGGTGGGGAGAACCTAGACAGCTGTTCTTTTAGCTTGGGTAGGTAAGTTGCAGAGATGGCTTCTAATACGCCAAGAAACTTTGAAAGTCTCCCTGGGACCTCAAAGCTGGGGGAGTCATTTGGCTCCTCCAGTCTCATGGAGTCGGAATACCATTCATTCTAAAGGATATGAGCCTGTATGCACCAAAAGCCCAGGAAGCGTGGGAGGGGCTGGCATTGCTGTGATGGTTTAGGCTCCATGTGGGATCTGGGGAACAGAGGGGTGGCAGGAGGGCACAGCTGGGCCTAAGATTGAGAACCAGCTCTCCTTCACCAGCCTTTCTTCTAGGACTGGAAGTATCTGAAGTCTCCACCAGGCCCACCCTTTGAGGGGGTTTTTGCACTGTCAGAAGGTGAAGACTGGAAGATATTTTCTTGGGCTCATGGACAATTGTGGATTTTTCTAGGCTGGGTCACGGATGGGGCTTGGGAAGGGGAGAAGATCCCCAGAGCCAGCTGTGGGCTCCTGCTCTCGGCAGTGTGGAGAAATGGAAGGCAGAGGTGTCGGGGGTCCTGGGTGGGAGTCTCAGCCCATGGTAACCTTTGGCGAGGTCCTTTACCTCTGTGGTCCACAGACTCCCCGGATGAGGACTCGGAATAGCACAGTCCAGAGCCTTGCTCCTACTTTGACACTCCGGTACTCCAGACCCCTAGAATCTGATTCTCTGCAGGAGAGAAGACAAGGGCCTTAGGGACACGGAGACTTTAGTAAACTCAGGACATGTGGTTTGACACACGGTCTGACAACAGGGAACACATTTTCTCTGAAGATGTATTATTATTTTTTTCATTTGGTCAATATTTTAGTATAGATCTTTAAAATGTAGGGTTTTTTTTTGTTTTGTTTTGTTTTTAAAGCAAGCTATAGGCCGGAATGCGGTGGCTCACGCCTGTAATCCTAGCTCTCTGGGAAGCCGAGGCGGGTGGATTGCTCGAGGTCAGGAGTTCGAAACCAGCCTGAGCAAGAGCGAGACCCCGTCTGTACTATAAATAGAAAGAAATTAATTGGCCAACTAATATATATATATATATATATATATATATATATATATAAATTAGCCGGGCATGGTGGCGCATGCCTGTAGTCCCAGCTACTTGGGAGGCTGAGGCAGAAGGATTGCTTGAGCCAGGAGATTGAGGTTGCTGTGAGCTAGGCTGACGCCATGGCACTCACTCTAGCCTAGGCAACAAAGCGAGACTCTGTCTCAAAAAAATAAATAAATAAAAAAATAAAAATAAAAAAATAAAAAGCAAGCTATAATACCATTATCACATCCGTATCAGTCAGCTGTAGCCACAATAATGCGGAGTAACAAAGCACCTCAAAACTCAGTGGCATATGACGACAAGCATTTGGCTCTCTCCCAGGTGCCCCTCGGGCAGCTGGGTTTGGCTGAAGTAGGTGGGGCTTGGTCTCAGATTGCCACTGGGGTCAGGTCCGTGCCATGGGCCTCCTATTCTCCTGGGTCCAGTGTGCTACCCTGGGATCAGTCCTGTCGCTGAGCGCAGCAGCTCAGGAGCAAGCCCCTGCCGGAGCACATTCCCAGCTTCTGTTGGTCACGTGCACCAGCATCCACTGGCCTACGCAAGTCACGCGGCCACGCCCAGCGTCAGGGTGGGAAAACAGACTCCACGTCCTGATGGGAGAAGCTGCCACATTCCCTGCAGATCTAGGGAAGGGTGGAGACTTGGGGCCACTTTCGCAATCAGCCAAACCCAGCATCCTCCAGAGGTGACCAATGAGGTATGTATGTGTTTTTGTTTCCTTATGAACTGTAGATTAATTGCAGTTATTATCTTCATAAATACTCATTTTTCTCCCTCCTGTCTTTGGTCATTGGTAGCCTCTTCAGTTTATCACGACCCGGGTAGTCTCTGAGAGCTTCCTTGCATTTTATTTTTTAGAGACAAGGTCTTGCCCTGTCGCCCAGGTTGGAGTGACGCAATCATAGCTCACTGCAGCCTCAAATTCCTGGGCTCAAGCGATCCTCCTGCCTCAGCCTCCAGAGTAGCTGGGACTACAGATGCACACCACCATGCCTGGCTAATTTTTTTTTTTTAGAGAGGGGAGTCTTGCTATGTTGCCCAGGCTGGTGTCCAACTCCTGGGTTCAAGCAATTCTCCCACCTTGACTTCCCAAAGTCCTGGGCTTATAGGCATGAGCCACTGCACCCAGCCTCCTTGTTCTTTAATATTAATTAAAAGATGTTCCAGGCTCATCTTGTATACTTCCTGCCCTAAAAGTAGCAACCCCCTTTTTAAAGCTATACATTTGTAAGGTCTAAAAGCCAAACAATTCTTAAAGTACAAAATATAGAGCAAACCCCCTACCCCTACCCCCTCCCAGGTCCTTCCTTCCCTTCCATAGAGGCAGACACTCTTATCAATGGCTCATGAATATTTCTAGAGCTATTCTAGGCCTAATTAAGCACATACAATACACATTACATTTTTAGTGCAAAAAAGTTCATTTTTAATTTTACATTTTATAGTCCATAATTTAATTTTATACTATACAATAATATTAATAGCTAACACTTACATAACATTTACCACGTGATAGGAGAGCTGAAGTGTGAGTGGAAATCTACCTGTAGACAAAGGCCAGCCGTTAGCCACACCTTTACTGTCGCCTCTGGGCACCAGACATACCCCACTCGTTGTGTGATGTTTGACTAGCTCAGCATTTCCCAACACGCTCAATGATTTTACATGCTACAAAGTGAACATCTGTTACTTTAAAAGTTAAGAATATATTTTAATATATAAGAAAAAAATAAAACAAGAATAACAAGGAAGCCTGTGGTTTCCCACGGTTTCCAAGTTGCTTCCATTACGGAAGCTGAGTTTGAGGCCCGCTCGTGGCTGTGTCTGAGCAGAAGGCAGCTGGGAACTCCTGTTTCCAATCCCGTCCCCAGTTCTGTCTTTCCAGGTGGCTACGGGCAGATCCCTCTGCCTCTCTGCACCTCTGCTTCCTCCTCCACCAGGAAGACCCAGCCTCTCTAGGGGGGATTCTGAACCTTTGATTAGAATCAAGACATCCCAGAGATGCGGACATCGTGGACTCTTAGACGTCATGTATTCCAAGCTGTTTCTTGTGCAGACAGGGACGCTGAGGTCCCGAGAGGGAAAGGGGCTGCCTATGGCCACACAAGGAGTTGCAGTCCAGCCACCTTCAGGCCACACCAAACTGGGCCAGGAGCCACGTGTTCCTGGGGGAGGCGGGGAAAAGGCAACCACAGTGCTCCGATACATTTGGAAAGCGGAGCACACCTTCCTTCTAAACTTAGAATGAAGGGATTAGAGCAGCCTCCGGGAAACGATCGACACAAATACGTGTTCAAACAGTACAAAAGAATGGAAAAAAAAAATCACTATCTTCAACAATAAATCTCACCCCTGCCTGCCAGTCTCCCTCCCCAGAGACAACCACTGCTAGTGTCTTGAGTATCTTCCCAGAGATACTGTATACGTCTCTGCATACAGAGGTAGAGGGATGTGTGTGTGTGTGTGTGTGTGTGTGTGTGTGTGTGTGTGTGTGTGTACATACCCTTAAATAAAGTGCTTAGAGTTTCGGTTTGGGTTGATGGAAAAGTTCTGGAGCTGGATGGCGGTGGTGATGGTTGCACAACATTGTGGCTGTACTTAATGCCGCTAAATTGAGTACTGAAAATGGTTAAAGTGGTCAATTTTATGTTCTGTGTATTTTACCACAATAAAAAAAAGTGATGTGTTTAGCGTCCATATTTTCCTCTGTCTTTTTTCAATGAGAAAAAAGATACCTAGAAGAACTTCCCATCATCCCAGAGTGATTTGTGATTTGTTCCGTATATCTAGAACTTTCCATCATCCCAGAGTGATTTGTGATTTGTTCTTGAGCATCCCGGGTAAGCTGGAGTCTGTGTTTCCCAGAATGCCCTTCACCGTAGGGTTTCTGGCTCGAGTTGGCCAGAAGAGGAATCTGCGGAGATCTGGAAGACAGAAATGGGTCAGTGGCCATTCCTGTCTCAGGTTGAACCTTTCCCAAAGTTGTCCTGGCCAGATGCTGTGAGGGGCACACACAGAGGTGCCAGCAGGTGCCAGCCTGTCCCCATGCTCCTCTCTTCACGTCCTGCTCCTCCTTCCAACCGATACACCTGCCACCAGGCACGTGAAGACGGGTGGAGACGACGCAGCTGGCCAGACCTCAGCTTCCCATAGACCTCTCAGGGACGTCCCATCCTTTCCCACTGGGCAGCTGAACATGCTCCTTCCTCTGACCAACTGGGCTCCTCGTATCCTAAGGAATTCCCAGGAATTTGTTCCCTTCCTGAATTTCCATTTTTCCCCTGTGATGGAAGGGTGTGATTCCTACAGTAAAGCCCTTATTCAAGAATCTCAGTGCTTTGTTTCCCCAAGAACCCTGACTATTTCACACCATGTTCTGCCTAGTCTTTTTTATTTAATTGTGGCAAAATACACATAACATAAAATTTAGTGTCTTAGCCACTTTTAAGTGTACAATTTAGTAGCATTAAGGACATTTGCCTTGCGCAACTTAATTCTAGAACTGTTTTTATCTTGCAAAACGGAAACTCTGCACTCAGTAAACAATGACTCCCCACTCTCCTGCCCTCCCTCCCCATCCTCCTTTCTGTTGCGGTGAATTCCACCATTCCAGGGACCTCAAATGAGTGGAATCACACAGTATTTGTCTTTTCGAGACTGGCTTGTGTCACTTAGCATAATGTCATCTAGGCTGTGCCCTGTGGTGGCATGTGTCAGAATCCCCTTCCTTAAAAGGTTTGATAATAGTCCGCTCTATGCGTACCCCACATTTTGTCTGTCTGTTCTTCCGCTGGTGGACACGGGTGGCTGCCACCTCCTCGTTTCCTTTCATGGCTGCACAGTGGTCGCGGGTTAGGAGCACCGGCTCTGGAGCCAGAGGAGCCCAGGTTCGAATCCTGCCTCCACCCTGAGGACGCACTGTGGGACTCTGGGCAAAGAGGGAGTGTTCAATGAAGGAAAACGGCAACCCTCGCTACAGTTGTCTCCGGAAGAGGTTCCCCTCTCAGAACCATGGCCACAGCTCTCCCCAGGCCACCCTGCTCTCAGCAGCCTTAGGCATCCCCCTGTCCCCTCAGCCTGCTGCTCCAGGGCGGCCCCTCCTCCGTCTCCGTCTCTGTTGGCTGTCCCTGCCCGCAACGCCTGTGCTGCCACCACGTCAGCCCTGGAAGACTCTCCCCCTCCTTTGGCCCTTGGCACAGACTGCCATGTGGGTGCCAAGTCACCCGTGAAGTCCCTTGCCTCTGGAACATTCCAGCCATCATCTAAAGGCATCAGGCTGGGTGGCAGCTCTGCCCCCAGCCCCCAGGAGCCTCCAAGTGTGAAAGTAGGAAGGTTTTCCAGGAGAAGCTGTTCTCTCATTTGCCTTTTCACATTCCTGGGTTCTGAGCACTGGACCTGGAGTCAACATACCCACACTGTCATCTCGCCCTGCTCCGGCCCGTCCAGTGAGTTCAGACAAGCCCTCCCCTGCCTGGGCCTCCTTTTCCTCTTCTGCAAAATGCAGGAATTGACTGATGGGCTCAGAATGCTTCTTCCAGAATGCCCAGGCTCTGATTTGCACCCGGCTCCTGTAGGTGATAGTCATTTATTTATCTGTCCATCATCCAATGATTTTTCTTTATTTTTCATCTTTATTGGTTTGTTGGGGTTTTTTTTTTTGGTTTTTTTTTTACTTTCAATGTGTCATCCTTGCACATGGCAAAATTTTCAGTGTCAGGCTTAGAAAGTGAACATCTCTCTTAGTCACATGCTCTCTAGGTCAGTGATTTTCAAATGCGGTTGCCCTCAGGGAACATTTAGCAAAGTCCAGAGACATTTTAGTTGTCGCAGCTGAGGGGGGCTGTGCTACCACTGGCATGTAATGAGCACAGGACAGCCCCTACGACAAGGAATTATCCAGCCTAAAACATCAACAGTGCCAGGGTGGAGAAACCTGGCTTTAGATATTAATGCTGTTAATATTTGGGTATGGATTTTTCCAAAAACATCTACAAACATATAAACATAAATGCATGCATGTTAAAAACTGAAATAGGCTCCATTTGCAGTTTCCTTTATTTTTTAAAATAATATTGGCAGTGACATTTCAAGCAGTTAAGAGCCTACCCCCTTGCTAGTGGTATGGCCTAACCCCTCCATGCCTCAGTTTCTTCATCTGCAAGGTGGGGCTAATCACAGCACCTACTGCACAAAGTCGGCACGGCGTGAGCTGTTTGTTATTATTTGTATCCCTTTGTATTTGTGAGGAAGGGCGAAGCATCGCTGTGCCCACTGCAGAGATGAGGACACTGAGACTCGGGTCAGGCAGTGACTGGACACAGGCAGGCTGCCCAGTGAGTCAGTGGCTCCTGGTGCCAGCCAGGGCTCTCTCCAGTAAGCAGCACTTCTGATAAAAGTAAATGTTTTTTGCTTGTTTATTTGTTTGCTTTGTTCTGTTTTGCTTTGGCGGTGGCGAGGGGCAGGCCCAGGAGAGGGGAGGGCAGGAGCCCTGCCCCCAGAGAGGCAGAAGGAGTCCTGTGCCTGGCCTCAGGGCGTCTCTGCAGACATCTGCAGGCCCAGCCGCCTCTCCACTGGGCTGCAGCAGGCCCTGCCTTATCTCCAGACGCCTGTTATCTGCACACCCATCTGTGGACAAATGGCCAGCCGACTGGCTCCTGGTCACCCCTGCCTGGAGGGGGGCCCTCCTCTCAGGCCTGTGTCTGGCAATTTGGGCTGGAGCCCAAGGTGGGGGGTCTCCTAATGGAGGAGGCCCAGCCCAGCCCCACCCCTGGGGCTTTGACCCCCAGTGATGCTGCCTGGACATTCCATTCGCAGGCCAGGAAACCCATCCCAGCCCACCGCCCCTCGCTCACTTGGTTCCCCAGCAGGCCTTCTAAGGTGGGTAAGGGCTGCCACTGTCATTCCCGTTGAGCAAATAGAGAGACTGAGGCTCAGAGAGGGGCTGAGGTCACACAGCAAGGCAGTGGCATTGTTGGGGCTAGAACTCAGGCCTCTTAGCTCCTATCCTGGCCTCCAAAAAGGAGAGCCAGGCCAGGCATGGTGGCTTATACCTGTGATCCTAGCACTCTGGGAGGCCGAGGCCGCAGGATCACTGGCGCTCAGGAGGTTGAGACCAGCCTGATCAAGAGTGAGATCCCATCTCTACTAAAAATAGAAACAATTAGCCAGGCATGGTGGTGCATGCCTGTAGTCCTAGCTACTCAGGAGGCTGAGGCAGGCGGATCGCTCGAGCCCAGGAGTTTGAGGTTGCTGTGAGCTGGGCTGACGCCACGGCACTCTAGCCCGGGCAACAGAGCAAGACTCTGAAAAAAAAAACAAAAAATGAGAGCCCACAGACCCCTTGCTCCAGGCCCCATGCTGCCATGGAAGTCACAGTCACGTCCTTTCTTGGGTCTTGGTTTCTTCAGCTCTCAGACTGAAATAAAAGTGGGTGAGCAGGATGGGTCTGCCCTTACCTCCTGGGAGGCCAGGGGAGCAGCCGGCAGAGCACATGGGCCCATCCTGCCGGAGTTCAAGTCCCCTCATCCCCACTTAGTGTGACTTCAGGCAACCACTTGAGCTCCCTCTCTGTGCCTTGGTTTCCCCATTTGAAAAATGGGAGAGTAAGAATCTTTACCTCACAGGGTAGCTGTGAGGACTAAATGAGTCGATCTACACGAAGCACTCAGGACACCATGAGTGCCCCTAAATGTGAGTCACTGTTATTTTTGCCGACCTGGCTGTGTGCATGACCTTGGGCAACTCACCCAACATCTCTGAGCCCCCGTTGTTTTAGGGATGAGAACACAGGGGCAGTGTGTCTTGGGGGCTCTGGTGAGGGGCTTGGCACAGACCGTGGCCCCACAGGCCAGGGCGGGGCCGGGGGCTGCCAGTGGCCCTCGGGGAGGGTGTCTTCAGGGAGGACTGGGAGGACTGGGAAGACGGAGACAGCCTGTGGCCTTTGTTTACAGAGCCCATCTCCCCTCTGATGGATGCCCCGCGGGAGTCTGTTTGCAAGTCTCTCCAGGAAGCATGAATCAAGGTCTGTTTGGAGAACACGTGTGTGTGCGCCCCTGTCAAACATTCCGCCCGTGCTGGGGCCACCGAGCCTCCGAGAGACGGGAGCAGAGTGTGTCCCAGATTGTCCCCAGAGAGAGGGGACAGAACGGGAGACCCAGCCCCTCTGGCCTGGCCTCAGCCTGGGCACTGCTGCCTCCCTTGTGACAGACGCCCTCCCTGGCCTCAAGGAACTCTCTAGAAAGCAAGATAAGACCAGGACCAACCAGAAAACGAGGGGGAGAGAGATAAGGACCCATCTGCTCCCACCCTCTGTCCCCTCTGACACCCCCCCCCCAGGTAGCACCAGAGTGATCTTTTAAAAATATAAATCCCACACATTTAAGGGGTACAAGTGTTTGCTGTTGTTACACAGATGAGCTGTGTTAATATAATGCTGAAGTCAGGGCTTGCGGTGTACTTGGCACCAGAATAGTGTCTGCTGTAAAAACACTGGTACCCCTCCAAACATTTGGGGGGTACCAGTGTTTAATAAATGTTTGGGGGAGTACCAGTGTTTAATGTTTGGGGGGGGGTACCAGTGAATAATTTTTAAAAATCAAATCCCAGTGGCTCTCTCCTGCTTACAACCCTCCAGTGACATCCTTCTTGGTTGAATGAAGATTGGATTCCTTAAAAATGGCCTCTGACCTCGGACCCCAGCTCCTGGCACCTCCTTCACCTGCCACACTGGTTTCCTTCTGGCCCCTCAAGCAAGGCCACCCCAGCCCTTCCCCATCCAGCCTGGCCACCCCTCTCGAGCTCAGGCTGAGCTCAGCTCTCTCCTCCCCGACCACCCTGCCCTCACAGCACCAGGCTCTTGCCTTGATGGCCCACATCAGATGTGTGATCAGTGTGTATTTACGTGTTTATATGCTCAGTGTCACGGGGAAGAGGGGGCAGGGGCCTGTGTCTATCTTGCACATCAGTGCGTGCCCAGCCCGTGGCACGATGCTCGCCATGCCGAACGCTCTGCATGAATATTTCTTTAGTGCATGAGTGACTGGCCATGGCAAGGACCGATCTCGTGCTTGGGAGGTCAGAGATGGACCGCCTATCCAGGAGGGAGGGAGCTGGAGAAGACTTCCTGGGGCAGGTCTGGATGAGGGAGAAGACTCTGGCAGAGAAGAGAAAAGGCGAGTGCTGTGTTCAGGCTGTGGGATGGCACCCAGCTGAGGGCAGCTGAGACCCCAGGCTACAAATCAGCCACCTGGGGCAAGTCTCTTCAACCCCCTGAACCTCAGTTTCTCCATCGGAAATACGGGGATGGCGACACTTACTTTACAGACAGAGCATGTGAGGAGGAAATGGGGGATGCACAGCACTTAGTTGAGGCTCAATAAATGGTAGTATGATGATTACAGGTTTCATTTCACCACCAGTCCAATTGGAAGACCAATGTATTACAATTGCATTTTCCCTGTAATAAATTCATTTTGTTTGTTTATTTATTTATACATATATATATATTTGAGACAAGGTCTTACTCTGTTGCCAGGGATAGAGTGCAGTGGCATCATCCTAGCTCACTGCAACCTCAAATTACTGAGCTCAAGGGATCCTCCCACCTCAGCCTCCTGAGTAGCTGGGACTACAGGTGTGTGCCACCAAGCCTGGCTAATTTTTCTATTTTTTGTAGAGATGGGGTCTCACTCTCTTGCTCAGGTTGGTCTTGAATTCCTCCTGGCCTCAAGAAATCCTTCTGCCTTGGCTTCCCAAAGTGCTGGGATTACAGGCATGAGCCACCACCAGCTTCTTTATTTATTTTTTAGAGACAGGGTCTCGCTATGTTGCCCAGGCTGGAATGCAGTGGCTATTCTCAGGTGCAATCTTAGCCTCAAACTACAGCCTCAAACTGTTTGGCTCAAGCGATCTTCCTGCCTCCTGAGTAGCTGGGACACAGGTGTCTGCTGTTGAGCCCGGCGATTTTTATTTTTAATGCTACATATTTTTAAAATGTTGAAACAATTTCAAATTTATAGACAAGTTGCAACTATGGTGTGTAGAAGTGTTTTCCCATGAACCTTTTGAGAGTAAGTTGCTGATATGATGCTCCATCCCAACTGAACATCTTCATGTTCATTTCCGACAAACAAGGACAATCCCCTGCAAACCATGGCACAGCTATCAGGGTCAGGAAATGAATGTCACATTTCTACCGTCCAATCCTCAGATCCCAACCAAGAATCTGGGTTAGAATCACGTGCTGGATTTAGTTGTCGCATCTCTTTGGTTTCCTTCAGTCTGGAACGATTCCTCCAACTTTCTTTGAATGTCATAACCTTGTCATTTTGAAGATTACTGGCCAACTGTTTTGCAGGATGAGCCCGAATTAGGTTTTGCCTGATAATTGGATTCAGGCTATGCGTGTTGGGCAGGAGCACCACAGAGGTGATGCTTTCCCTGCTGTCTGTAGTGTTGTGTAAGAGTAAGGAAGCCAAAGAGGTGGGAAAGGAAATGCAAAATAATGCAAAACGGCCTCTGAGTGGAAGGTACCGAGGTGGGAAAGTATGCGGCATATTTTACCTTCAGATTTTGTTGTTGTTGTTGCCAGGGTGTCCTCATTTGCTAGCTAGATGTTCACTGCAACTGACCCTGGCCAGATTCCGCCCCGACATCAGGTAAAAGGCTGGAAGAGGGGCTTAGGAGCCTTTTAGAAGCAGCGGCTGGGCATTTTCCCCAGGGGACAAGATGCAGGGCTCCCAGTGTCCTCTAGGTGGCGCACAATTCTCTGGGGAAAAGGGAGACTTTCAGATGAACTGATCCCAAGGGAAGAAGGGATTTCAGAGGGACTAAGCACTGCTCAGCTCCTCATCCCCCTGCGCTCCCTCCAGAGGAGCTCCTGGCACTATTTCATTCACTTAACATTGATTTTTCAGTGCCTCCTGCCTGCCTGTAGCCAAGACTTGCCATTTGTAGGCAACAGCACAAAGCAGAGGAGGACAAGGGCGTGGGACTTGGAGCTCAAGAGACCTCTGTTCAGGTCCTGGTTTTGGCCCTGACTTGCTGTAAGACTTTAAGCACATTTCTGGGTCTCAGTGTTTCCAACATTTTAAAGAATGAGGATGGCAGCTTCGCTAGATTAGGGTCCTGTTTCATCAGCCAACACCCCCGGCCCCGTACCCCTGTCTGTCTCTCCCCATCTTGTGACCATCACTAAGTCCGACTGCCCAGGCTCTGTGCTCCAGGCTGCTCCTCTGTGCCATGAGAAAGGGACCTCCAGGCAGGATTGAAGTCTCAAGCAGGGAAGAATGGTGGGGGAAGGGCCTGGGTCATTTGCACCATGGGGGAGGGGCTGAGCCTCAGTGACTTCTCAACCCCAAGAAAGGGAAGGTGGGAAGGAGGTGCTCAAGGTCAGAAGTTGGAGACCAGCCTGAGCAAGAGTGAACACCCCCTCCCCATCTCTACTAAAAATAGAAAGAAATTAGCTGGACAACTAAAAATATATAGAAAAAATTAGCCGGGCATGGTGGCGCATGCCTGTAGTCCCAGCTACTCGGGAGGCTGAGGCAGGAGGATTGCTTGAGCCCAGGAGTTTGAGGTTGCTGTGAGCTAGGCTGACGCCACGGCACTCACTCTAGCCCGAGCAACAGAGCGAGACTCTGTCTCAAAAAAAAAAAAAAGAATAACTGAAACATAACCTTTAAGTCACGACCATACCTGGAAAGAATTCAGTCCCCAAAACAGTGACACATAGTTAAGAATAATTATCACTAACCTTTACCTAAACTACTAACATGTAAAAGGAAAAACGCAGAAGTAGACAGTATCTTCTCCACTCGTGGAGACAGACCCGCTTCCCCTTAGGAAATGCACTTTCGCTTTGCACCCTTAAACTTTGCTGACAACACATTCTTCACACATGTTTGCTCAGCATCTGTCATCTCTCTCCCTGGCAGGGGCCAAGGCTTGTGGCCTGTGATTCTTCCCAAGCTTGCGGCCCAAGAACCGGGGCAGCCCTTCAAAGTCCAGCAGTGGACAGGACCATGGCGAGTCTGCTCCCTGTCGTCGTCCACTGCGAGGCCAGGGATGGGGGTGGCCTGCTTACTCCCTTAAGCCCAGCAAACAGCATAGCCCTGACCCTGAGCGAGAACAACGGCTGGCATTTTAAGTGCTCGCTGCGGTGTGCGGTGTGCGGGTCCTGTGCTAAGCACTTTCTCTGCCTCTTCTCATCGGATCCCCACAGCTCTTTGGGGTAGGAGCTGTTATGCTCATCTCCATGGCACTGGTGATGGAACTGGCACTCGGGAAGAGAAAGTAACCAGCCCAACAGGGCCCAGTCTAAGGTAAGGCAAGTGGAGGCATGTGGGTGCAAAATTCTAGAAGGTGCTCAGTCTCGGGTCGTGCTGGGATTCGAACCCAGGTCTGGGTGGCTCCAGCGCTCTTACCCACACAGCAGGCTCAGCAACCACTTGCTGTTCATAAAGCAACAGCGCCTGGTACGTTAGCCACACTGGATCCACGGCGGCCGTCACATGACTCTCCTTATCCCCTTCGGGTTCTCAGTTCCTCCTTGGGACAGCGGCCTCGTGTTGCCCCCAGCTGCGTCCCACCCACGCCCAGCCCCTTGGGAAGTCCCCCAGCTGGCCAAGGTGACGCCACGCCAGCGTGGCCCAAGCTCTGCTGCTCTGCTTTCTCTCCAGCATCGATGGTCCCCTCCTCTGTATCAGAGGGAAACGGCTCCCACCTGCATGTATTTCAGCCCGGCTTCATCTATTTATAGGAAGCTGGGTTGTCCTGACGCTACGCCTGTTAACGCGGCGGGCCTCTCGGCCAGCCGTACACAAAGGCAGCAGAAACCCCCAGTCCTGCCTGAGAAGGCCCGAGAAACGTCTCCGCCTCCAGAGGTTTTGGAGAAAGCAAACTGCTTCGAGGGGAATCATGAGTGTAAACTTGCCCCTCCTCCTGCCTGCCCCCCAGCCCCAGCCCTCTCATCGGACAGTAACAGCCTCTGTGTCAGAGAAACCATTCCTCAGGGGTCCAGCTGAGTGGCAGGATTAGGCCTCAGGGTGGCAATTAGCTGATAAAGCCATGACTTCGCCCAGGGCAGAGAGAGAGGGCTAGCTGGAGCCTGCCCCTGCAGGACCCCTGCCCCGCACCTCCCTCGATGGATTTAGAGTCAGGGACCCTGGTTCAAGGCCCTGGGCAGGTCTCTTACCCTCTCTGGACCTCTGATTGCCGATCTGTGACATGGAGCATGTTCTGGCCTTCAGGGACTTGTGGAAAGCACCGGTAAAATAAGAAGTAAGAAATTGCTTTTGAGATCAGCCATGGTGGCTCACGCCTGTAATCCTAGCACTTTGGGAGGCAGAGGCAGGAGGATTGCTTGAGGCCAGGAGTTTGAGACCAGCTGGAGCAATATAGCAAGACCCCATCTCTACAAAAAATTTAAAAATTAGCCAGGCATGGTGGCACATGCCTGTAGTCTCAGCTACCCCGGAGGCTGCAGCAGGAGGATCCCCTGAACCCAGGAGTTTGAGGTTACAGTGAGCCATGATCATGCCACTGCAGTTGAGCCTGGGCGACACAGTGAGACGCTGTGCCAACAAGAACAACAAAAGAAATTGCTTTGGAAAGTATCCCTGGCAACTGTGCATTGCTGACCATAGACAATCATAGAACCGGAACCCCTGGAACCCTTTCTGGAATATTCCTGAAGGAATACAGGAAAAAGGGCACTGGCCAAGGAATCAGATCGACCTGGATTTCTGAGTCCTGGCTCTCATGCTCACAGGCATGTGCTGTTGGGCAAGCTGCTTCCATTTCCTCTCTGTAAAATGGAACACTGTCTGTGCCTTCCCTCCTGGCATATGATTTCCAGATGCAGGGATACATGAGGCAGGAGAGCCTAGTAGCTAAGATCACAGGCTTTGGATCAGTCAGACCTGGGTTCAAGTGCTGCCTAGACCACTTCCTTGCTAGCTGTGTGACCTTAGGCAAGTTACTTAACTTCTCTGAGCCTCTGTTTCCCGATTCAAAATGGTAAGAGGACATGGGGACAATGGTGTAATCTCAAGCAAGTCATTGTACCTCTTATGTATTTTGGTCTCCACATTTGTGAAATGACCCCAAGACAGCACAGGCAAAACTGAGAGAAGCACTTTGAGCTCCAGGAGAATTCCATGGAATGGCAGAAGGGCTCAGCCTACAGAGACCGATGGAGAAAGGCTTCTTTCTATTCACAGGCCTCTATCTCTTCTCCACTGGCTGTTGAGGCAAAGAGTGTTGGCCATGAAGCCAACTTTCCAGCTGTGTGACCCTGGTCCAGTTAGTAACCTCTCTGTGCCTCACTTTCTTCATCTGGAAAATGGAATGCTAACAGTCATGTCTACCTCATAGCTGTTGAACAACTAAATGTGTTAATGTATTTAAAGTGCTTAAAACAGTGCCAGACATTGGAACGCATAACAGCTTTTAGTTGCATTATTTAAAAATTCTTGTTTTCTCCTCCTTCCAACTGTCTCTGCAGCAGATGGGGCCTGGCTAGTGTCTTGGAAGTGGGTGGAGAAGCTGCAGAGGGGTCAGGGACAGTCCCGAGGCCTGGCCCTGCCACTCACATGCTTAGTGTCTCAGGCTCAGTGTCTCCTTTCCCCTGTTCATGGCCCATTTCCCCACTGGTAGGGTGAGAGGGTGAGACCAGGAACATTCTAGGTCCTGGAGTGGCTCAGTGCCCCGTGAGGATAATACAGGAGGGGCTTCCTTGCTTGCTGGCCCCCAGGAGCTCTGGCGGGGCTGAGGTGCCCGCCCGGGCGGCCCCCTTGTCTCTCTCACTCCGCAGTTCGGGCCCTGAGAGAAAGCAGGCCCGGCCCGGCCGCACGGGCTGACCACGGCCGCACGGGCTGTGGTGGGAGCCCAGGGAAGCGGCCCGTGTGGTGGTGCCTGCCCACGGTAACACAAACGCTCCCACGACACACACTCAGACACCCCTGTACACACAAGACACATACAACAGGCACACAAATTCCACACAGACAGTCAGACACCACAGCTCCCAACGCCACCCCACCGTGGCGGGGCCGGGCCTGCTGCTTTGCACTTGGTGGTTCCAAGCAGACATTCACGGATCGAGCCAATGAATGCTTCATGGCGGGTCCCGGCCTCTACCAGCCCCCAGCCCCGGCTTTCCCGGAGCACAGCCCCTCAAGCCCTGGAGGTAGGAGAGGATGGCAGGCAGCTCCCAGAGGAGCGGTTCTAACTCTGACAGGTGCAAATGGACTCAGATGTGTCATAGATAAAATGCAACTGGGTGGTTACAATGGAATGACAGAAGTAATACAAGTTGTCCTCAGTTTTAGAAGGTTTCTTTTCAAAAAAATAAATTAAGAAATAAAGGGAGTAAGGTTTTCTTCTTAAAGGTCTTTGAAATAAAGAATTCGAGTAACTAGTAATACAGATGGAACCCAGGTACGGCAAAGCCTGGGGTGCCTGAGGTTTGTGAAACACTGTTGACACCATCCGGTGCAGACGTTTTGGCTTCCTCCCTGGCCTCAGATTTCTCAGCTGTAAAATGGGGGGGCTGTACCCTTCACAGCTCGACTCCAGGGTGCTTGTGGGGATGATGAGAGGCAAGGAAGGGGAAAGCACTTTGCAAACAGATTCAGGGAACTGCCCCAACTGGAGGAAGAGCTGGGTCTCCTGCTGCCCCTCCAGGGCTGCTCCAGGGCAGCCCACGGCATGACAAAGGGAGGGGAGGGTTTGGTAACCGGGCAGACAGGTGCCTGACTTCAGTCTCTACCTGTCTATTCCTGTCTATTCCCTGTCTATACTGTATATTCAATATACAGTAGATATTATATATGTTTTTAGCCCCTACCATGGGTGGGCCACAGTGCTAAGTATTGTGAAGGTAATGGGGACCTGAAGGAGGCAGGCTTCCTTAGTCGAAATATTATACAAATAAATGTAACATTATAAGTGCAGCGAGTACAACACAGTATAGGCAAATAGCACGGGGAGGGAGATTTGTTCCAGTTGGGGAGGTCAGCATAGCCTTTCCCCAGGAATGATGATCAAGTTGTGATTGAAGAAAAAAAGAGGAATTAACTTGGCAAAAGGGGAAGGAAAAGCTTTCCAGGCAGAAGAAACATCCAGTGCAAAGGTCCTGGGGCAGATGGGAGCAGGAGCCCTTGAATTACTTTAGTGTGGCTAAATTGGAGTCCCAAGCGCAGTGTCCTCAGCCAAACGAAGCAGGAGAGCTAGGTGGGACTCAGGCATCAGATAAAATTTGGGCCATAATTGGAAGAGCAGTGGGAATCCATTAAAGGCTTTTAAGCAGGTCCATTTTGATAAGCTCACTGGCTGCCAGTCAAGTGTGAAGGAAAAGAACATGAGGGGCCCTTTACAGAAATCAGGGCATACAATGATGTCACTAAAATCAGATCATTGTGGTATTACAAAGGCATAGACAAATAGATCCCAGGAGCATGAAAAATAATCTAGAATTACACCCCAGGAGACAGATGTGAATATTTGACAAAGGAGGTATCTCATCTCAGTGGGAAAAGGACAGTTTATTTCACAAATGGTGTTGGCCCAATAACGTAGCCCTCTAGAATAAATAAAAGTGAACTCCTATCTTAAACAATACAACACTAAATTTCAAATGGATCAAAAATCTAAATGTAAAAATTAAAATAATGCAAAATGATGGAAGAAATTCTAGGAGACTGCATGTTTAATGTAGAGCAGGAGCCAGCAAACCCATGAGCCAAATCCAGTTGGCTGCCTTTAAAAACAAAAAATAACAGCTTTATTAAAATATAATTCACCTGCCATATAATTTACCCACTTTAAGTATACAGTTCAGTGGTTTTAGGATACTCATAGATATGTACAACCATCACGAAAATCAATTTTAGAACATTTTCATCACTCCAGGAAGAAGCCCCATACCTCTTAGCTATCAACCCATACTCATTCCTTCCAGCCTTAGGTAGCCACTGCTCTACTTTCTGTCTCTATAGATTTGCCTATTCTGGACTTTTCACATAACAGAATCACATAGCATGTGATCTTCTGTAACTGGTTTCTTTCACTTAGCAAAATGTTTTTAAGGTTCATCCAGGTATCACTACTTCATTCCTTTTTCTGGCTGAATAATATCCCATTGCATGGATATACCACCTTTTGTTCATCTATTCATCACTTGATGGACATTTGCGTTGTTTCCACCCTTTGGCTATTATAATTAGTGCTGCTCTGAACATTTGTGTACACGTTTTTGTCTCAACTATGTTGTCATTTCTCTTGGGTATGTACTTAG
This sequence comes from Microcebus murinus, assembly GCF_040939455.1. NCBI lineage: Eukaryota > Metazoa > Chordata > Mammalia > Primates > Cheirogaleidae > Microcebus > Microcebus murinus. Next base: position 19,807,001 of record NC_134124.1, read on the forward strand.
GAGTGGAATTGCTGTAGCCTGTTTTTGTAAACAATGTTTCATTGGGACACATTTGTTGCCATATTGTCTGTGGTTGTTTTTGTGCTACTGTAGCAGAGTTGAGTAGTTGCAACAGATACTGTACACTCCTTAAAGTCTGAAATATACACTATTTGGACTTTTATAGAAAACATTTGCCAATTCCTGATCAATCCAACAACCATCAGTTTCTATTGCCTCTAAAAACCCTACCTGATACTGACTGCAGCATTGCTCCCAGCAGTGAAAAACTGGAAACAGAATATGACCATCAACAAGGTGATGACCAAATAAATGGATACATCCACACTGTGGTATATTATACAGTCATTAAAAAGAATGAATTAGAGGCTGGGCGAGGTGGCTCACACCTGTAATCCTAGCACTCTGGGAGGCCGAGGCCGGTGGATTGCTCGAGGTCAGGAGTTCAAAACCAGCCTGAGCAAGAGTGAGACCCTGTCTCTATTATAAAATAGAAAGAAATTAATTGGCCAACTAATATATAGAGAAAAAATTAGCATGGTGACGCATGCCTGTAGTCCCAGCTACTCGGGAGGCTGAGGCAGCAGGATTGCTTGAGCCCAGGAGTTTGAGGTTGCTGTGAGCTAGGCTGACACCATGGCACTCACTCTAGCCTGGGCAACAAAGTGAGACTCTGTCTCAAAAAAAATAAGAATGAATTAGAGCTTGCTAGAGGGGTTGGAAAGAGGTCAGTGAAGTGTTATTGGGTGAAGAAGGCAAGGTGCAGAAAACTATAATATTGTTTGAAATGTTCGTTTATACTATGGTCCCATTTTTTTAAAAAAGAAACAATAACCAGTAAACTCTGCATATGTAAATGTGAATACAAATATGTGCTTGGGATTAAATGAGTCCGGTTAAAAACACACAGAACGACATACGCTAAGTTGTTGGCATGGAGGATGGGGTGCTGTCCTGAGTGGATGGGTGGAAACAAAGGACCCAAACAAAAAAGAAAAGAAGAAAAAGATAGTACTGGCTAAATAAAATGTATTTCTGATCATTTTTAGATGTTTGGAAAATTATATATATGTGTATGTATGTATGTATTGTAGGTATATGTATGAAGAAATTATACTGAAAATATTTTAACCCAAGAAGTCCTTGGCTACAGTATTGAGGTCAGAGTGGCATTTACAGAGGCAAGAGGAGCTGATGGCTTGGCCCTGGGCGGTAGTGGCAGTGGCATAGAGAGAAAAGGATGGATTTGAAAAACACTCCGCAGGTCAAATGACCAGGACAGAGAATGGATTGGTTTCCGGGGTGGCAAAAAGAAGGATGATTCCCAAGTTACTAGTTGGGTGACCTTGAATTCCTCCACCCCTCAGGTGTAAACTGAGGTCAAAGGATACCACCTATTTTGCAGTGTTGTGAGGATGACAAAAAGCCATATAAAATGCCCAGCAAAGAGTGTGCCCATCACCCACTTTCACTCCCAACTAACCTAAAGGCCAGAGCCTGCCTGCTGTGGTCATGGCAACCCCAGAGACCACATGCTCTGTGGTTCGCTGGGGAGGCTGGGGGCCTGGCTGCACGGACCACCAGGGCAGGGTGGGACTGTGGAGAGGGTGCAGGATTGGATGGGTGACAGGGCTCACTCATCTTCGTGGTCTTTGTTATCGCAGAGCTGACCTGCCCTCCAGGGGGCTCAGCGACTGGAGCATGTGCAGGCTGGAACTCCATCCAGAGCACCCAAGGCTGGGCCTTTGGCATCAGAAAAGCACCTTTGCATTCAGGTCAGTTCAGTTATTGAGTGTTCACTGTATGCGAGAAAGGCCCTTAGGGAGTTTTCTTTTAAAACCCCCAGGTGGGAAAAAAAGCCAGAGAAATACAAAAATACCAAATAGTATGCGATAAGAGCCCCACAAGCTGGACAGATAAAGAGCTTCAAAAGGATTTCCAAGAGGAGGGAGGGACGCTCTCACTTAAGAGTGCTCCTGGAAGGCTTTTGGGAGGAAGTGGCTTTTGAAGGGTGGGTGAAATTTGGACACACAGACATAGGCAGTCTCTTTTTTTTCTAAAAAAGGAAATTCTTCCCATTTTTAAAGGATCAACTCAAAGGCTGCCTTCCTGCTTGCTGGATCCTGATGGTTGGAATTATTTATGTTTTCCTGAGCCTCCTCCTAACGTTTACAGAGCTTTATTAATGATTCAGACTGTGGGCTACCTGCCTTATACCTGCTTGTTTGCCGTTTGCCTTCCCCTCTAGACTGGGAGTATTTGAGCAGCTTGAGCAGGGCCATATCGCTAATCTTCTTGCCCAAGAGCCAGCATCGTGCCTTCACTTGGTTGGTACAGGAAGAAATGTGTGTAGGATGAGGAAATGCAAGCTATCTTACAGCTAATATTTATTTGACACTCCAGTGGATTTCATCAATGGACTTGGTGAGATCCACCTTTTTACTCTTCTCTGCTCAAGAACCTAGCAAGCATTTCCTAGTATCTCTATTTCCTGAATCGGGCCATGAAAATATGTTTCTCATAAACAAGGAATTGTGAATTAGGCTTGTGTGTTAAGTCTTTGCCAGATGTCAGACACTGTACAAAGTGCTTTATAGACTTTATCCATATAATCTTCAAAGTACTTGAGAAGAGGCTTTTGACTATGCCCATTTTACAACTGGAAAAACTGAGGTTTAGTAAGGTCAGCAATTTCAGTAGTCATGGCAGAGCTAACAGCAAAACATGAAACATGCAAATGCTGCCCCTCATGTACATATAAAACTCTGTGTGTATGTGCCCATGTGTGCAGAGTTCCCAAGTTTATAAAATTAGAGGTTGGTCTTCATGAGCTTGGACAGCACCTTGAGCCCTGACAAGCCCAGGACTCGATTCCATGAACATAAAAATATACATTAAAATTTGGGGTTCTGGTTTATTTCACTTAGTATAATGTCCTCCTTGTTTATCGGTGTTGCAAGCAATCATTTTTGTTTTAAGGCAGAATAATATCCCATCGTGTGTGTGTGTGTGTGTGTGTGTGTGTGTATACTCTTTATCCATTCATTCATTAATGGACATTTAGGTCCATCTTGGCTGTTGTGAATAATGCTGCAATAAACATGGGAGCACAAACATCTCTTCGAGATACTGATTTTTCAAGTCCTGAGGATGTATATCCAGAAATGGGATTCCTGGATAATATGGTAGTTCTATTTTTAATTTTTTGAGGAGCCTCCCTACTGTTTTCCATAACAGCTGTACCAATCTACATTACCATCAACAGTGTACAAGGGTTTCCTTTTCTCTACATTCTTGCTGACACTTGTTATCTTTTACTTTTTTTTATAGTAGCCATTCTAACAGGTATAAGATGATACCTCATTGTGGTTTTGACTTGCATTCCCCTGATAGTGAGTGATGGTGAGCACTTTTCCACATACCTGCTGGCCCTTTGTATGTCTTCTTTTGAGAAATGTCTATCGAGGTCCTCTGCCTATTTTTTAATCAGATTTTATGGTGCTATTTACTATTGTGCTGTTGGAGTTCCTTGTATATTTTGAATATTGCCCTCTTAGGACCTCCCTTATATGTGGAATCTAAGATAGTCAAATTCACAGAAGTGCAGTGTAGAATGGGGGCTGCCATAGTCCCCCAAGGCTCAGGAAAGCTCCCCAGGGCAGATGGAGTCTCATCTGCTCATGTCCCATGTCACAAAAGCACTGAGGGACCCTGAAAGCATTCTGCTGTCAGTTTTATACCCTAGGAGCTTGTTGGTATCACTGAGTCAAGCATTATCGAACATAACCTAGATTGTTCCAGAAATTTCCTCTTCATTCTAGGATGTTGCATTCTTAGTATGATACATTCTGCCCAAGAATTGTAATCGAGACAGGGAAGAGCTGGTTTACCCAAGGTCATCTGGGGACCTGTCCTCCTGCACAAAGCTGAGTCCAGAACTAGCCCTAGAATTCTGCTCCTAAGCCCATGCTCCTTCCCTCTCTGCCTCTGCATTTCTTGATCCCGTAGCCTGAGCTGTGGTCTACGTGGTGGCTGCAGATCTTTGGCCAGGTGCTGGCGGAGATGGGCATTGTTCCTCACTGTCTCTCCATGTGATCCCTTTTCTCTTTTTGAAGAATATTAAACACTATATCCCAGGCATTATGCTAAGCATTTTGCATGCAGCCGTGCTTTTAACCCTCACTAAAATCCTCTGAGGTAGATACTAACATTATTTCCACTTGTTACATAGGACACTGAGGCTGAGCAAGGTTGAGGGGCTTGCCCAATTTACTTAATTAGGAGGCAGAGGAGCTGGGATTTGATCTTAGGTTTGGCTAATCCAAAACCTAATTTGCCCAAGCATGAGCCCAGCATTCGTAGCCACAGCTCTGCGAGGACCTCTACTGAGGTGTGAGTAGTGGAGGGCTTCCTTTTGTAACATCACGCTGGGCCCCTGGAATTGTCTCCTCCTGTGCCCGAGGCTTTGGGTGTGAGACACTGTTCTTTGCGACAACTCTAGGCTATGGTGAGAATTTTATAGGACAAGGACACAGAATGGGTGAGCAGAGAAGGACACAGCAAGGGATGTGACAGTTGCTAGCAGTAAATAAATATCTCATTCCTTCCTTCCTCTCTCTCTTCCCTTTTTCCCTTGCATGATTAAGACCCAGACTTTGAAGTCAGGCAGACCTGAGTTAAAATGCTTGTGCCCACACTGACTAGCTGTGTGACCTTGGACAAGCCATTTAACCTCTCTGGGCTTCAGCTCTCTCACCTGCAAAATCGGGACAGTGACACATACCATCTCGTTGTTATGTGAATCAGGAAATACACATAAAGGGCTTAGCACAATGCTGAGTGCATAGTAAATGTTCAATAAATAGGTTACTGTTATTATTAATTCCTTCTGCTCCCAGCCTGACCCTAAATAGCTGAGTAACCTTGAGTATGACCCCTCCTCTATGGACCTCAGTTTCCCAATTTGTACAATGAGCATGAACTTTGACTAGGTCAGCATTTCCTAAGTGTGGCACAGTGGTAGTTAGATGATTTTAGATGGCACAAAGTGAATATTTGTCATTTTAAATTATGAATCTACTTTAATGTACAAGAGGAAAAAAAAATAAAACTAAGACAGCAAACACGTGATTTCATGGATATTGTTTGGAATGAAGTAAAAAGTAGTGATTTAAAATAAAAAGCCTAAAGTAAATACTAGGTCAGGTGGTACACAGCTATGGCAGGACATGAGAAGGTGGTCCCTGAACAGCCGGGGTTAGGGAGAGTCGGGGCTAGATGATCTGGCTTTGATTATATGGCTGCCCAGAGGAACTGTGGCTCATGAGTGACTTGCTAGGTGACTTGCTGCCCCTCTGTTTTTTTAAGTGGCCAGGCCCCTGTAAGCCCCATTGCCAGGAGTTTTGGCTAATGCCCTTTCAGTACACGTTGCAAAAATAATATAAATAACTCATCCCAGGACTTCAAACATGCCACCTGAGATGTATGGTGGGAGATTACAGGTTTCCAAGACTCAGCCCCTCCATCATTCCCGAGGCTTAGAGGCTTGCTGGAGAGCGCAGATCAATGCTTTGGTTTTATGGGCAGCTGGACCACGTGACCAGGCCCCAAATCCTTTGCTTTATGGGTTGTTTACACATTCCTGGTGAGAAACGGTTTACATTCTGGGCCCTGAGCACACTCCTAAATCAGCCGCCCGGTTCTTGCAGTTGGAGGTGAAAGAGAGCTGTGTGTCGGTGAGCACCAGGAGGCGAGGGCAAGAACAGACAGAGGCAGGCTGGGCCCCTCAGGGCCCCTGGGTTTCCTGTCCGTGGCACCTGGAACCCATTTCTGAGTCGGCGGGGGGCGCTGTACAGGGCCCGAGCGGGCAGGACCCTGGAGGGCTGCACACGCACAGGGGCGCGGGTGTGCCGGCTCCCACTCCGTGCGGGAACAACGCCCCCTTCGCTCACTGGGTTCCCACCACAGCCCCGGGAGGTTAGGGCTATTCTCCAGAAGGGCAGAGCAACTTGTCCCCTGTCACACAGCTAGAGAGTGTCAGAGAGGATTCCAACCCCTCCCTGCTCTCACCAAAGCAAAGGCTGTGGTATCACTGCTATGCCTTCTTGCCACTGGGGCTCCAGAGAAACCACGTAGGCTGGGACTTAGGAGATGCCTCCTGGCATGGGGAGGGAGGATTAGCGGAGAGCAATTCCAGTCTGGGTTTTGCCCTGATTTGGCGAAGTCACTGTCTGAGAGTCCCATGTCACAGAGTTGACCTTATGGAGCCAAAGCACAGGTCCACTGGGAACATCTGGGCAGCTCAGGGGTACCCCGTGGGCCCCTGCTTGCCCCTCCCCGCCACACCCCTTCTTATTCCCTCCTCCTCCTTCTTGCTCCCACTCACCCCTCCTCTCCTATTCCCCTCCACCTTGGGAGGGTCCTCACCGTCCATTCGTTTTTCTTGTATCTGTCTCCTCGGCCCCAGCTCTGCCCGTGCAGCTGTGTGGGCTCCTCTAGGAAGCTGCTCGGACGCTGGGGACAGCCTCAGCCCCCTGAGTCTTCTCCAAGCCGTCCAGCCCCAGTGCCTTCAGCAGCTCCACAAACGGCTCCGCTTCTGGGCCCTTCCGCATGCTGGCTGTTGCCTTCTGAGATCAGGGCAGGGAGAGGACTTAGCAAACAACCTGGGTTAAGAAATATTCTCTTCTAGATCGAGAGGCAGCCCCGTGTTGTGGAAAGTGCGCAGGCTCTGCAGTGAGACAGACACGCTCCATCGTTGCAGTCCTGTTCCGACATCGAATCACCTCGCTCGAGGCACTTAACCTCTCTGAGCCTTGGTCTTCTCCTCTGTAAAATAGAAATAACAATTGTAGTGGACATATGGGCCTTGGGCTGCCCTGCAGCCTTCCACCGTGTACCTGGCACCCCCAGTTTCCTGCAGGGGACCCTTCCTCTGCCACTCTCAGCCCATATGCTGACAGTGGGCAATCCCATCAGGGACTAAGCTACTCACACCTTCCCTTGCACTACCACCAGCCCCAATGATTGGTCCAGGGATAGGCTTGTGACCCAACTCCAGCCAATGGGAGCAGGTGCTGTCTCTTCTCAGTCAGCATAAAGCTGAGAGGATGCGCCTTATGTAGTCACTTTGTTGTTTTGCTACTCTGAAGGAAAAGCGTGTCCGAGAATGGAGCAACCCATGGAACAGAGCCAAGCCGGGAGATGACAATATTACTTGGGTGGCTGCATTACGCTATTCCTGAAGCTAGATTCTTCAGACTTTCCGGATAGATACAAAAACTAATACATTTCTTATGGAAGATTAATTACAAAAATGGCCACACTTTCCCACCCCTCCCTGTGTCCCTGTTCTTGCAATATGGTTTTCCAGTAATTCCCATCAAGAGGTGGAATCTGTTTCCTTTCTCCTTGAATTTGGATTGACTTTGTTATTTTTTTGGCCAGTTGAGTGTGGCAGAAGCGGTGGAGGGCCAGACCTGAGCCTAGGCCTTATGAGCCGAGCCCTGCACACTTACATTGTCTCTCCCGACCTTGGACCTGGGCCTAGGCCTTATGAGCCGAGCCCTGCACACTTACATTGTCTCTCCCGACCTTGGACCTGGGCTAGGCTGCTAGAGGAGGAGAGACCCAGTTGTCCCAGCCACAGCCGCCCTGGATCAGCCTGCAGCCTGCTAGCTGGAAATGCCTGGGGGAGCCCGCCCAAGATCAGAGCCTGAGCCCAGTGAGACCAGAAATCCCACCCAGATGGCTATAGATTCACAAGCAAGAGTAAATACTTGTTCTTTTAAACATTGCATCTTGGGATGGTTTATTATGCAGCAATAGCTGATGGATCTCTTGTTTTTTGGCTTGAAGTAGTCCTAGCTGGGTTTTCTGTCAATAGGAAAATCCCAAATGATGCAACTATAACACCTACTTCACAGGACTGCTCTGGAGTTTAGAAATGCCATTAGCAGAGTGCCCGGCCCACCCACTCGCGGGAGCTCAGTAAATGACAGCTGTTGTCATTACTCCCTGTTCTTCCTCCCAGGTGACTCGCCGTCTGCGGTCTCCACCCAGAGGCAGCAGGTTCTCTGACAGAGTGAGAGTGGCGGCAAGGAGGCAGGTAGCATGGTGCCTTGGGTGGCCATGCCATGGGCCACCAGGCACTCGGGGGGAGACTAGCCACCCAGGCTCAGTTCTCCATCTTCTGGGGGTGACCCTCTAGGTGCCCTCTGAAAGAATGAGCTGCTACCTCATGGGTTGAGCTGAATTTCTGTTTAAAGAGTCTCCAGCAAGATTTCCCTGTGATTCAGCAACCCCACTTGTGCTGTGGGCTGAAGTGTGCACCTCCCCTCGAAGTCGTAGGTGGAAGCTCTATCTTCCAGTATCTCGGAATGTGACTGTGTTTGGAGGTAGAGCCTTTAAAGAGGTGGTTAAGTCAAAATGTGGCCATGTGGGTGGGTCCCACTAATGCAATCTGACTAGTGTCCTTCTAAGAAAAGGAAAGTTTTAGGCCACGGGCTCAGTGGCTCACGCCTGTAATCCTAGCACTCTGGGAGGCTGATGCAGGAGGATCGCTTGAGGCCAGGAGTTCAAGAACAGCCTGGGCCGGGCGCGGTGGCTCACGCCTGTAATCCCAGCACTCTGGGAGGCCGAGGCGGGCGGATTGCTCGAGGTCAGGAGTTTGAAACCAGCCTGAGTAAGAGCGAGACCCCGTCTCTACTATATAAATAGAAAGAAATTAATTGGCCAACTAATATATATAGAAAAAAAATTAGCTGGGCATGGTGGCGCATGCCTGTAGTCCCAGCTACTTGGGAAGCTGAGGCAGGAGGATTGCTTGAGCCCAGGAGTTTGAGGTTGCAATGAGCTAGGCTGATGCCACTGCACTCTAGCCTGAGTGACAGAGCAAGACTCCATCTTAAAAAAAAAAGAAAAGGAAAAGGAAATTTAGACACACAAAGAGACACCAGGGATGTATGCATCCAGAGAAAACGCTATGCGAGGACTCAGCGTGAAGGCGGTTGCCTGCAAGCCAAACAGAAAGGCTTCAGGAGAAACCAACACTCACAGCATCTTGATCATGGACTTCTGGTCTCTAGAACTGTGAGGAATACATTTCTGTCATTTAAGCCGCCCAATCTGTGGTATTCTGTTATGGCAGCCCTTGCAAACTAATACCCCCTCTTAGCTGGGCATCTCCGAGCAAGTTACTTCGCTTCCTAAACTTCAGTTTCCTCATTTATAAAAAGAAGATTTTTAAAAAGTGGTGACCACAGCAGAGGGTGTGGTGAAGATGAAGTGGGATAGCACCTGTAGAGGGGGGAGGGGTGCCCAGGACCTGGCACAAGGTAAAGGCACAAAATACACTAGCCATCGCTGGTAGTATATTGTTCATTTTAGTTATTTTTTTGTGTGCTTAACAAAAGCCATGCATATTTACTATTCAAAAGTCTAAAATAAAAAAAAATGCAAAAGAATTCTATAAAATATCAGCCCTTTATCCACATATATGCATGCATTTAAAAAAATTACGTCCATAGCATGCATACCATTTCCTGACTTCCTTCCTTCTTCCAGCAATAGATCGCAAACAGTTCCCACGGGCTTGTTATTCTCAGATCCCAATTACAGTCCCACTTTGCCGGGAAGGGGGAAAGGAGAAACTAAATTTGGGGTTCAAAGAGAATGCCCTGCTTCCTTTGGGGAAGCTGTTGGCCACCCTCATTTCGGGGCATGGACCCCTAACACCCCTTCCTGGAGGCACCAGCTGGAAGAGCTGCCCCAGCGCCCCTCCCAGCTGGCGGGTGCCCAGACCCCCACCCCCCCAGCTTCCCTCCTCTGCCCCTGCGCCCTGCCCCTCCCAGGTGTTAAATGGGGGGAGTTTCAGTCTGGAGTGAATGTTTACAGCTTACTTGAAACCCTTAAAAATAAAAATTCATCATAAACTGACAGATCCTTAAATTTAACTGCGCCAACAGCGCCGCTATAATCTTTAAGCTCCGCTTGAATGGATGTTCTATCAAAACCACATGGGCTCCCACCTGGTTCCCTCCCTGCGACTGCTGAACTGGAGGAAATGCTGGCGGGATGTTTATTTGGGCTGAAGGCACAGGCCTTGCTTGCTCTGGGTTACTGTTCTTACAGGGGCCTTCCTGTTACTTGGCTGTGTTACTTGGTCGACAGCCCCCAGCCTTGGGCTTTACGGAGCTCCCCTGGAGACACAGCAAGCGGCAACAGTGTGGGCTTCCGGCTTGCTCAGTTTGAGTCCTGGCTCTGCAAGTGACTAGTTGTGTGACCTTCAGGACCTTACCTGACCGCTCCGTGCCTCAGTTTCCCCATCTATAAAATGAGGACGGTATAATGACAGTAGGTCCTCTTTATTATGAAAGCTAGATGATTTAATCCATATCATATACAACAATACCTGGAATATAGCACACCCGCAATAGATTCCGTGTGTGCGTATGTGTGTGTGTGAGAGAGACAGCGCGTGCACGCTCAGGTGCCATTGATCCGCCTCCTTGGTTTATGACACATTGTCACCACTGGTCTGTGCAAAGCCCTGCTCTTATTTTATTGACTTGTTCTCCTTCATCCTCATTCCCCTTCCCATCCTCTGCCCACCCTAGGCAACCATTTTAGTCTGTCTAGTAGATCTTTTTTTTTTTTTTTTTTTTTTTGAGATACAGTCTTGCTTTGTTGCCCAGGCTAGAGTGCCATGGCGTCAGACTAGCTCACAGCAACCTCAAACTCCTGGGCTCAAGCGATCCTCCTGCCTCAGCCTCCCAAGTAGCTGGGACTAAAGGCATGCGCCGCCATGCCCGGCTAATTTTTTCTATATATATTAGTTAGCCAATTAATTTCTTTCTATTTATAGTAGAGACAGGGTCTTGCTCTTGCTCAGGCTGGTTTCGAACTCCTGACCTCAAGCAATCCTCCCACCTCGGCCTCCCAGAGTGCTAGGATTATGGGCGTGAGCCACCACGCCCAGCCCTTTTTTTGTATGTATTTTTGACAAAATGTAATGTTGCTTTGGTTTTCACGTGGTTTTTCGTTAACCTAAAAGTGTGTTACAGATCTAATTGCTTTTCTTTTTCTTTTTCACCCAGAATTACGTTTGAAAGATCCACGTATGTTGCAGCGTGTGTATCTAGTCTCTCTCCTCCTGACTGTGGCACTGTGCTCTGTGGCATGCCCCCACACACACTTGCCCGCCCACCCCTTGACTGATGGACTCCAGATTGCCCCACCCTCTGCCCACAAACAGCACTGCCCTGAACTTAATGCAACATACCCTTTATGGACCTGTGTGAAAACTTCACTAGAATCTGCAGCTAGGAATGGAATGGTCACATAACACGTGTGCACTGCTAGCTCATGTCCTTGGCCAATTCTCTATTCAGGCTCATTTTCTTCTTACTTGTCGAGTTCCTTTCTATTTTTGTTATAATAGTTTTGACAATGCAAATTATCTTTCTTAATTCTGTCACCTGTTTGCTATACTCGTGTTATTCTTCATGGAAGAAATCTTTAATTTTGATATATTCATATCCTTTTTTCTGTATTGAGTGTTTTTTGCTTTACGTCATTTTTATTGAGTTATAATTTAAATTGAAAAAATGCACAGAGTGTAAGTAGATACTTGAAGAGTTTGGACAAGTGTGTACATTCATGTAACCACTACCACAATAAAGATATAAAACATTTTCATCACCCCAGAAAGTTCCTTCTTGCCACTTTCCAGTTAATCCCTCCGAAAAAGGCAAATGCTATTCTAATTTTCAGCACCATAGGTTAGTTTTTCATATTCTAGAACTTCGTGTAAATGGAATATGTATACTTGTGTGGCTGGCTTCTTTCATTTAGTGTGTTTTTCAGATTCATTTATGTTATCGCATGTATTAGTAATTCATTCTTTTTTGTTGTTGAATAGCATATCACAGATTGCTTACCCATTCATCTAATTATAGACATTAGGGCTGTTTCCAGCCTTTGGCTATTATAAATATAGCTGCTATAAACATTCCTGTACAAGTTATGTGTGTTCATTTTCATTCCTAGGAATGGAATTGCTGAGTCATAGGGTAAGTAGGTATTTTACCTTCAAAAGAAACTACCAAAGAGTTTGCCAAAGTGGTTTTACCATTTTATACTCCAACCAGAAACGTAAGAGCACTCTAGGTGCTCCACCACCTTCTCAACACTTGATATTGCCCATGTTTTTAATTTTAGCCACTCTGGTATCTCATATTGGCTGTAACTTGCTTTTTCCTGTGCCTACTCATATTGAACACCTTTTCATGTCCTTATTGGTCATTTCTATATTTCTTTTGTAGAGTATCTGTTCAAGTCTTTTGCCCTTTTTGTTTTAAATTGGGTTTTGGTCATTTAATGTTGAGTTGTAAGAGTCTTTCTATATTGTGGATGCAAGTGCTGTGTCAGATCTGTGTTTTACAAATATTTTCTCCCATTCTGTTGCCTTTTCATTTTTTAATGATATATTTTTTATGAACAGAAGTTTATAGTTTTGATGGAGCCTAATTTATCAATTGTTAAAGTAGACTACTTTTTTTTTTTTTTTTTTTTTTTTGAGACAGAGTCTCGCTTTGTTGTCCAGGCTAGAGTGAGTGCCGTGGCGTCAGCCTAGCTCACAGCAACCTCAAACTCCTGGGCTCGAGTGATCCTTCTGCCTCAGCCTCCCGAGTAGCTGGGACTACAGGCATGCGCCACCATGCCCGGCTAATTTTTTTTATATATATATCAGTTGGCCAATTAATTTCTTTCTATTTATAGTAGAGACGGGGTCTCGCTCTTGCTCAGGCTGGTTTTGAATAGACTACTTTTTTTTTTTACAGCAATTTAGGTTCACAGCAAAATTGAACAGAAAGTACAGAGGGTTCCCATGTACCCGCTGCCCACACAGGCACAGCCTCCCCGACTGTCAACACCCTACACCAGATGGCACATGTGTTACAATTGAGGGACCTACATTGACACATCATTATAACCCAAAGGCTATAATTTAAATTAGGGTTCACTCTTGGCGTTGATATTTTATGGGATTTGAGAAATGAATAGTATGTGTTCACCATTATAGTATCATACAGAATAGTTTCACTGCTCTAATAATAATCTGGGCTCTGCCTGTTTAGCCCTCCCTTCCCCCAACCCCTGGCAACCACTGATCTTTTTCTCCATAGTTTTTCTCCATAGTTTTGCTTTTTCCAGAATATCATATAGATGTAATTGTACAGTGTGTAGCCTTCTCAGATTGACATCTTCCACCTAGTAATATGTATTTAAGGTTTCTCTATGTCTTTTCGGGGCTTGATGGCTCATTTCCTTTTATCTCTGAATAATATTTCATTATCAGGATGTACCACGGTTTATTTTATCCCTTTACCTACTGAAGGACATCTTGCTGGCTTCTAAGTTTTGGTAATTGTGAATAAAGCCACTATAAACATCTATATGCAGGTTTTTGTGTGGATGGAAGTTTTCAATTCGTTTTGGTAAATACCAAGGAGTGCAATTGTTGGATTGTATTATAACAGTATGTTTAGTTTTGTAAGAAACTGCCAAACTGTCTTCCAAAATGGCAGTACCATTTTGTATTTCTGCCAGCAATAAATGAGAGTTCCTATCACTGCATATACTTGCCAGTATTTGGGGTTGTTAGTGTTTTGGTTGTTAGTGCATTCTATTTAATAAAAAGTGTGTAGTGGTATCTCACTTTAATTTGCAAGTCCCTAATAACATATGATGTTAAGCATCTTTTCATGTGCTTATTCACCATCTGAATATCTTCTTTGGCAAAGTGTCTCTTCAGATCTTTTGCCCATTTTTAAATTGGGCGTTCATTTTCTTACTGTTAAGTTTTAAGAGTTCTTTGTATATTTTGGATAACACTTCTTTATCAGGTATATCTTTTGCAAGTATTTTCTCCTAGTCTGTAGCTTATCTTCTTATTCTATTGAAAATATATCACTTTTAATCTTTTATGAATTTTGTCTATTGAGACCTCTCCAAGAAATATTTGTCTACACTAAGGTTGTGAAAATATTCTCCTATGTTTGTTTCTAGAGGCTTGTTTTAGCTTTTGCATTTATATCTTTGATCCATCTGGAATTAATTTGGGGATATAGTATAAGGTAGAGGTTGAGATTAATTTTTTTTCTATGTAGATATCTAGTTATTACAGCACACTTTGTTGAAAAGTCTTTTCTTTCCCCCATTGGATTACCTTGGTATCTTCGTTAAAATTCAATTGATTGTATATATGTGGGGGTCTATTTTTAGACTCTGTTCTATTTCATTGATTTATAAATCTATCCTTGAGCCATTACCACATTGTCTTGATTATTGGGGTTTACAGTAAATCTTGAAATCAGGTAGGATAAGTCCTTCAACTTTGCTTTCCTTTCTCAAGATTGATTTGAGTAATCAAGGTTGTTTATATTTCCATATGAATTTTAGATCCATTTGTGCTTTAAAAAATCCTGCTGTAATTTTTATTGAGATTTTGTTGAATCTTTACAACAATTGAGAGAGAATTAACATCTCAATAATATTCAGTCTTCCAATCCATGAAGATGGTATAGTTCTCCATTTGTTTAGGTCTACTTTAATTTTTTAAATCAATATTTTGTAGTTTTTGGTGTAGAGGTTTTACACATCCTTTGTTAAATTTATTCCTAAGAACTTTATGGATTTTAGAGCTATTATTAATGGCATTCTTTTATTTAATTTTTAATTGTTTGTGCTATTACATAGATAAAATTGATTTTTTTAAAATATTCACCATTTGTCCTGAGTTTCTTTTGCAAATTTCTTTTTGTCCACACACAATCACATAATTAGTAAATAAAGATAATTTACTTTTTTCTAAGCTTTATATCTTTTATTGTTTTGTTGTAATATCTAGAATTACCCCTATAATGTTGAACAGAAGTGAAAGGAAATATCTCAGCTTTGTTCTTAATTTTGAGGGGAAAACATTCAGATTTTTGCTATTCTTATGATGTTAGCTGTAGGCTTTTTAATAAATGCCTATAACTGACTGAGGATGTTCCCTTCCATTGCAAATTGTTAATAGTTTTTAAAATCATGATTGCATGTTAAATTTTGTCTAACACTTTTTCCCATAATTTTCCTTCTTTTATTCTAGTAATGTAATGAATCACATGTATTACCTTTTGAAGGTTGAACCAACCTTGCATTCCTGAGATGAATCTCATTCAGTCATGATGCATTATCTTTTTAAATAATGCTGATTTTGATTTGCCAACTTTTTGTTAAGGATTTTTGTGTCTTACAAGAAATCTTCTCTAATTATTCCCAGTGCTGATCAGCTGCTGAAATTTCTGTTCAGCTCTTTCAGTTGTCCAGCTGTTGTTTTCTCCATGAGTTCCTTGGAGTCTTACCCTGCATATGACGGGTTCAGGAATTGACAATGAATTTGAAGAAAACTTGTATCAAGATTTTGGGACTCCCTCTTCTGTGGCTTATTCTGTGATTTCCTCTCCCCAACCCCCAATTTCCACCTGCTCTGACAAACCTAACTCTTACTTTTGACTCTACAAGCCCAATAAGGTTGCCACTTTCTGCTTGAGCTCTACTTCATAGACCATGCAACTGGTGAGTGCCCTCAGAGTGAAAGGCAGATAAAACAATATCTCACCCAGTGTGGTTTTTCTGCTTTCTACAATTATACGCCCTACAGTTTCTGCCTGCTTTTAGTCATTCTCCAGTGTCTTCAAATAGTCATTTATTATATTTCATCTAGGATTTATAGTGTTATGGACAGCTAAATCAGTCCAACACAAGCTACTCTGCCATCACCAAAACCTAGAAATCCCAAAGATACTCTATATTTTATTCTCTTAATTTTATAATATTACCTTTTACATTTGGGGTTTTATTTATCTAAAGTTCACTTTTGAATGTAATGTTAAATAGGTATCCAATTTATTTTTCCTCATATGGGAGCCAGTTTTTCCAACAGAATATGTGACTAAACAATCATTCATCTTCCCCCAATGATCTGCAGTAGCATTTTTATGTATATTAAGTTTCCATATGGAACCATCTTTGAAGTCTTTGTTCTGTTCCTTTGATCTTGTGTTTCATTGATTTATCTGATCTTGCTCCAATATCATTATTTCCATCACTTTGTAATATGCCTTAGTATCTGGTTGGGCAAATACTTCCCCTTCCCTTTATTCTTTCTTATAGATTTTTATTCATCCACATAAATTTTTCAATAAGTTTATCAAGTTCCTAGAAAAAACTATTATAATATGATTATGATTAAATTGAACTTATAGATTAATTTGAAGAGGATTGATCTCTTTAGGATATTAACCTGTCCCTACCAAGAGCATTACTATGCTCCCTTTTTATTTTGATCATATCTTCTGTTTTTTATTAGAGGTTTTAATTTTTTTTCCATAGAGGTCTCTTGTGTCCTCAATTACTTCCTAAATACTTTATAGTTTTTATTACCACTTACGAATGATGTTTTATTTTTAAATGTTTTCTAGTTGGTTATTGCTGGTAGAGAATTTTTTATTTTTTATTTTTTGTAGGTTGATCTTGATTCTTCTAAATCAGTAAATATAGTCACTGCCAATAGTAACAGTTTTATCTTTTCCCTTCCAAATCTTACATCTTTTAATTATTTTTCTTCTCTTATAATTTTGGTCCACTCCCAAGTACTTTGTAAATTGTTTATACTGTAAATGACTTTCACTTTACAGTTTACAACCCTCCCTCCCATCTGTGACCTCATCTGGTCAATTTAGCTTCTAGCTCTGTGAAATAGAAACAATTGAAAACTTTTTATATCTCCACTTCAAAAATGAAAAGACTGAGACCCAGAGGAGTCAGTTGATTTGGCCAAGAGCTCATATATAACTACTTCATTTAAAATATAAGTTTACTTTTAATAATAAATAATTCAAGGCCTGACATAGTGGCTCATGCACTTTGGGAGGCTGAGGCAAGAGGATCACTTGAGGCCAGGAGTTTGAGACCAGCCTAGGCAACATAGCAAGACTCCCATCTCTACAAAAAATAATATAAAATAGTCAGATAGGTTGGCATGCATCTGTAGTCCTAGCTACTTAGGGGGTTGAGGCAGGAGGATTGCTTGAACCCAGGAGTTTGAAGTTGCAGTAAGCTATGAATGTACCACTGCACTCCAGCTTAAATGACACAGTGAGACCATATCTTTAAAATAAATAAATAAATAAATAAAATCCAAGTTCCTTGAAGCAAATTTAGGAAACAGACACACAAAAATAAAGAAAATCCCTGTATAGTGCCCACCTGGCCTACAGCATTTCAGACTTTAAAAATACATATTTATTTTAATAAAAAACAAGATTATTCTATGATACTGTTTATAATCTGCTTTTTTCACTAAGCAATATATCATAAATATATTTTAAGTCAATTAATACATTTAATGGTTGCATAATATTTTGTTTTATGTCTGTACCATATAAGTTAAGTATTGAATTAAGGATTTCACAATTGATAAACAGCTAATTTCATTCTTATTTTTGACTATTATAAACAACACTTTGAAGAATTTTATTTTGGGTAAACTTTTACAAAAAAAACTATAACAATGTCCTTAATACAAATTCTTGAAAGTAAAATTTTTGGGTCAAAGGATATACAAAATGTTCAAGCCTTTGATACCAATTGGTAAGACTCTACTTTTAGCAGGTATATGGTAGATGATCAACAAATCCATGTTAACTATTTTTTTTCCTCCACTCATATAGGACTCTTTAATCTCACTGACTCTACCCACTCTCTACTTTTTTCCTAACTGAAAAATCCTTAAATTAATTTTTTCAACCCTATTTCATTCATTCAACAACATTCAGTAATTATGTATTGAACACAAATTATTTTCCAAGTTCTGGAGATATACTGCTAAACAAAACAGAGCTGTATGCTCATAGAACTTGCATCCTAGTGGAGAGAGACAGACAATAAATACAAGAAGTAAATTATATCACTTGTTAAAAAACGACAAGTGGTATGGGGAAAAGAAAACTAGAACTGGGTTATTGGGATCAGGAGTGTGGGGACGGGGAGGAGAGAGTTTGCAATGTTACAAAGAGAGGTTGGAGTAGGTCTCACTGAGCAGGAGACCCTTGAGTAAGGGCTAGATGGATGTAGGGAAGTAGGGAGAACATTTCGGGCAGAGGGATCCACGAGGGCCCTAAAGCAGGGACTTCGCTCGTGTATTCAGAGAGGAGCAAGGAGGATAGCATGGCTGGCGCAGAGTGAAACCTCGCTCAAAGAATCGTAGGGTAAGATCAAGTGACAACACCTGGCTCAACAGCATGTGATCTGGCGTGTAAGTTTGGCAGGCAGAATGCCACGATTTATATTCTGACAAATCAACTTGATTTACAAGCTGCATGATCTTGAGGAAGTCTCTGAGCCTCAGTTTTCTCATCTATGAAATGAAAACAGTGGTAGCATATGCTGCATTGGCTAATGTGGAACCCAAATGAAATGACGGTGTGCTTGGCAAGTCAAGTGTTCAGTAAGCGTTATGTAGTTGATAAATATTAAATTACTTCCTTCACTTCCGTGAGACGAAGGGATTGAACTTGTTAACACAAAAGGTAGCTTTTTTGCTGACACTAAGTCTGGGGTCTTTTGAAAATTTTATTATGTATTTTTCAAAATTATTTTAAAAATTATATATAATATAACAAATGCCCATATACCCACACTATCTACATATATCTCTAAATATACTATGCGTATGTGTATATATAAAGAGGAAATGATTTTCAGTGTCTTAAAATTTTGTATAATTGGTATTATATTATGAATTCATCTGCAGCTTGTTTTCTTTCTTCTCAACAATATGTCGGTGAGATCCGTCCATTCTGATATGTGAAGATCTCGTTTATTAGTTTTCACTACTGTATGGTAGTGAATTTGCCACACTTTATTCCTCCATCCTCCGCTGATGTACATTTAAATTGCTTCCAGTGTGCGGGGTTTACAAATAGTGCCACTCTACACATGCTGGTAACTGTCCCCTTGTGCCCGCGTAGGAGTTTCCAAGCCTGCGTCTTTGAGCGCCTGTTCAGCCGCCAGATGCAGGTGTGAGCTCCCGTGGTGACGGGGGAAGAGGAGAGGCTGGACGGGGCTGGGCGGGGAGGAGGGGAGAGGGAGCTGAATCCTATTTAACAGGTTTTGAAGGCTTTGTAAGTCACAGCTCTTAAAACACAATATTTTGAAGATTTAAGTGTAAATGAATCAGAGCCATATGGATTACATTTGCCTTAAATTACACAGGATTTGGAGCAGGGCGCAGTGCCCCGGGGCCGAGGGAGCAGGCGGTTCTCCGGCTGCCTCCTCTGCTGGTCGTCTTGGGGACTTCCCCGCCATCGCCACCAGGCTGCTGAGCAGTGGAAACGCTAGCTGCCCAGGCACCCTTGGCACAGCCCGAGGGACCACCCAACAGGGGCACCGAGGAGCCTCCAAGCCTGGCATCAGGATACCCATGTCGTAGTTCCCGCTTTGCCATTGCTCTGCTGTGTGGCCTTGGGCCCTGCATCTCTGGGCCTCAGTTTCCTTGTCTGTAAAATGGGAATGCTAATAGTATCCACATCCTAGGAGATTGCAAAGAATACATTAGCTAGTAGTACACCTAGAAAGTGCTTGACTCCTAGTAAGCACTCGATAAATATCGCTTTTATTTTTATTTTTATTGTCTTTATCAAAGACAGGTCCACGTCTGATTTTGCCTGGCACTGTCACGCAGAGATGACAGAAGTGAGCCTGGCGAAGTGCCGCACGGTGGCCAGCCATTCCCCACGCTTTTGGCAGCCACATCTCTATTTCACGTCCGTGGTTCCAAACCATTTTAAATGCAAATATATGTACATACGCTTATAAAATGGGTCACCCTGAGTTATAACCTGCTTTTTTCACTTTCACAATATCATAGATATTTTTTCATGTTGTTAATATTCAGGTACGACATTTTCGAAGTGTAGACAGGAGCCCAGCAAACTGACATTTGCCAACTGCCTCTTATGTGCCAGGCACAGGGCTGCGTGTTTCCCATGCACATCCTTGTTTGATCCAAGCAACGAGAAAACCAATTTGGCATTATTATCGCACCCATTTTACACATGAGAAAACCGAGGCCCACAGACACTAGACATGTTTAGAATATTGCCGAAGCACAGAGCCGCTGACTCCTGAGTGCAACTGCCACCATGCTCTGTAGGAGTGAAGTGACAAAACTAAGTGACTTCAGGCTCCTATGCTTACTCACTTGAATTGTCTTTTTTTTCTGGCATCTTCACTCTTCTCAGTAGCATGGGATAGTCTTGTAGGAAGATCTCTGCCTACATCATAGTCATTTTTTTTTTTTTTTGATAAATTCTTTGAAGGGAATGGCTCGGTGTTTGGGGCTTTCATTTCGGAGATGAGGAGAAACCGAGGATGCCCGGCCCGGCCAGCTCGGAGGCTGGACGTGGAGGGAGAAGCAGGAAGCCAGCCGGAGGAGAGCCTGGCCGGGAAACCAGGACCCCCGGCTCGCACGCAGAACTCGCTGCTTCAGTTTGTCGGAGACTGGTGTCCCCTGCCCCGCCCCGCTCACCCTGAAGCCCTCGGGAATCGAGTTGATTTCCATCTTGGTTTTGCTGAGGGGGATGAAGTTCCTGCTCAGCGGGTCAGCTGCAAGACAGACAGACAGACAGACACACACACACACACACACCCTGCCCTCTAGGAATCAGGTGTGAGGGAGACACTCGCTGGGAAAAGGCCAAAATAACCCATGCAAAGTGGGGGAGCCTGCTTTCCGGAGAAAGAAAATTCCCTGGAAAAGGCTGTTCACCAGATTTACGTACATCATTTCCTCTCTTAAATGGGCTGGGGTAGCTGCTCAGTATTTTTGTAACAGCTTTGTTGTTTTGGGGGAAAAGTTACATACATGTTTACTGTTTTCAAAAATCCCTCAGAAGTACATAAATGTCTCTGAAGATGTGAAAATGTTTTAAAAGTTCTCCTTTTAGACTGGGTGGTGTAAAGCAGTGCTTTTCACCGGTCACGTGCACGCGAATCACCTAGACATCTGTTAAAATGCGGATTCTGATTCAGGAGGCCTGGGTGGGCCCGAGAGTCTGCATCTCTGACATTTTCCCAGGTGGGGCGTAGCAGCACAGGATGTATTTGGTGAAGTTGAGATTCTTCCCCCGTGGAATGGCCACTCCCTGCTTATTGCTCAAAAATGTTCTTATGCCAGAGCTGTAAGGAATCTTAGAAAGCATTTGGTCAGAGCCTCTGTTGACAGGGGAAAGTGAGGCCCAGGGAGGGGAAGGGACAGGCCCCAGGCCAGGGAGCTCCAGCCAGAGCACAGCTAGGGGCTCCAAGTTCCTTTGGTTTCCACAGAACCCCAGAGCTTAGTAAGTTTTGACGGTGGGTCCAGCAAAGGCTTTGAGAAGGGCTGAGGGGAGCGATGGCCCCTGTAGGATGGCAAGGCCACCAAGCAGTGTGCAGACTCCATGCTAAGCACCATCTGAATGCTTTGCATGCACAATCTCTGAAAAATCATTATAACCCTGAACGGTAGGGTCATTATCTCCATTTTACACAGAGAAACCGAGGCCCGGGGAACAAAACAACCTTCCGGAAGTCAGGTGGCAGCAAAGTGCAGAGCTGGCATCAGGCCTGAGTGTGAGCAATCCCCCACCACTGTCTCCCAAACTCTGGTTCTTCATAATTTTTGCCTTAACCGTGCTTGAACAACGATTCGCTTTCCATAAAGAAAACACCAGTGTCATTTGGAAGAGACTGTAGAAAATACAGTCAATGAAAACAAAACAGCCTGTTTATTAAAATCTACCCAGATCTTATCACTGGCAGAGCCCTCTTGGTTAAAAGGAGAGATTAGCAAACATTATTGAGGTGTTAAAGACAGACTGGCACCATCCTGAGGCGTTCCTCTTGATAAAATCCAAAGGACTGCAAGAAAATTGAAGACAAAATAATTTTGCAGGACATGAGTCTACCATTGCATTGCCGCGTATGAATTCAACCTTTCTGCCATCTCTGGGGCAGGACATCTCACGGTGAGCCATGCCACCTTTCAGCCTCGAGCCAGGTGGGATCAGTTGAGACAGGCTTTCTGGGAGAGGCCCCTGGGCCAGGTGTCACCTCATGGGAGGCCTAAGCATATGGCGTCTCTACTTAAACGTCCTTCTGGTCCAGAGAGAGCAGCAGTCCACACTCCTCCCTGGGGGCCTGGGAGTCCAGTCAGCAGGCCGCCTGGAGCCAGGGCACGCTCCCTCCCCAAGGGGTGGCCCACCGGCATGTTTGCCTAATGTGACCACTTTGGAAAAATTGTTTGTTCTCATCCTGCTAAAAACAGCTTCAAAGTGACTCCCGTCTAGACTATGCCAGGATCGATTATCAGATCCCTGACCTGATCGAAACCACAGGGGGACATAGTCATTTGCTTTAATGCAATTAAAGCAAAATATAATAATGTATCCAGGCCAGGGACAAGAGCGAGGCTCCCTAGAAGGTGGGAGGAGAAAGCAGCTCTGGAGAATTTCTTCTCAGCTCCGAGGTAGCAAGTCTAGACTTTCCCTTTCTCCACCCGTCTCCAGGGTAACCGCGGGCCCTGGACTGTCCCTTGCTCCACAGAAGAGCCACCAGGTGAGGGTGGGCTGGGAGGGTGGGGACCTGGGAGAAAGCGGCGTTGGGTGAGATGTGCAGGAGGGTGGGACTTGCCGAGCACAGTGCCCCCCGGGAAGGGAAGGAGGAGAAAAAAGACTGCGGAGAGACGGGGAAATGGATGAAGCCATCTTGATAGTTGTCAGAGCTCCGACAAGTCCCCAG
The DNA here is from genome assembly GCF_040939455.1 of Microcebus murinus. Taxonomy (NCBI): domain Eukaryota; kingdom Metazoa; phylum Chordata; class Mammalia; order Primates; family Cheirogaleidae; genus Microcebus; species Microcebus murinus. Next base: position 19,829,882 of record NC_134124.1, read on the forward strand.
CCCCAGAGAGGCTGAGCCTGGCAGGCCTTCCTAGAGGGTGGCAGCCGTCCCCAGCAGCAGGTGAGGGTAATCCGGCTGGACTTCCAGGAGCAGGCACCAGGAAAAGAGGTTTTCACATCTCAGAGAGTCGCCTTGAAGTGAAAGGTCACCCCAAAGGCCCCTGGTGTTCAGACCTGCCTTTCCCATCTCCAAGCCTGTGGTCCAGCTTCCCAGGGTTCCGGAGAGACCAGCAGCAGGGTGTGGGGACCACCAGCGCCACCTCGAATCCCTCAGCCGCCACGCACGCGGTCTGTGAGGAGCCACACGCTGTCCGCACTGGTTTGCGCCGGTCCACAGACGAGTGGCTTCAACAACAGAAATGTATTCTCTCACGGTTCTGGAGGATGAGTCTGAGGCCAAAGCGTGGTGAGGTTGGTTCCCCCTGAGGGCCAGGAGGGAAGGGTCTGGGCCAGGCCCCTGTCTCTGGCTTGCAGACGGCTTCCCATGGCTCCCTCACCCTCTTCCCCGATGCATATCTCTGTTTGAAATTCCCCTTCTCATAAGGACGCCAGTTGTACTGGATTCGGGCCCACACTGAGGACCTCATTTTAGCTTGATTGCCTGTGAAGATCCTAGATCCCGTGACCTCCAAATAAGGTCCCATTCTGAGGTACTGGACTGAACGCTGTGTCCCTCTCCAATTTATATGTCGAAATTTATACCCCCCCCAATTTATGGTATTAGGAAGTGGGGCCTTTGGGAGGTGATGAGCTCAAGGGGGTAGAGCCCTCGCGGATGAGATTAGTGCTCATATAAGACGGACCCCAGAGAGCTCTCTCACCCCTTCTGCTGCGTGAGGACGCAGTGAGAAGACGGCCATCTATGAACCAGGAGTGGGCCCTCACCACACACTGACTCCACCAGCGTCTTGCTCTTGGACTTCTCAGCCTCCAGAACTTTGAGAAATAAATGTGTTGTTGCTTGTGCCACCCAGTCTATGGTAGTGATAGTCTGTGATAGCAGCCTGGAAGGACTAAGGCAGGACTTTGGCATACGGGTTTGGTGGGGGAGAGACACGATTCAACATACAACTCTGCCCACGGGGAGCTCCCCACTGTGGCCTCAGGGCAGGGAGGGGAGAGAGGAGACTCGTCTTTGGCAATGCCCAGCTCTCCCTGGCTCCACAGCCTTCAACAAATCATTCCACCTTCAAGAGCCTCCGCTTGATCATCTGTGAAATGGACATGCTAATGCCACCAACACTGGGTGGGAAACAAGTGCAATAACTCCATGCTGCTTCCCTTGTATGTTTTCATGAATTTCAGAACTGGGAAGCATCCTGTGTGCCCTCCCTTGCCAAATTTAGGTTCCCCAAGAACTGAGAACTGCTCTCCACCTCCCTGGTAGCCTTGCTTTCCCCTCGCTCTCCTCCTCTTCCTTTCTTCCAGCCTTTATTCCTAAAGGCTGTCATTATTTTATTTGTCGTTATTGGCTACTGCTTATCAAAGACTTCATTGTGCAAACATCGTACCAAGTGCTTCACCATCTTTATCTCATTTTATTCTCATAATAACCTCAGAGGATGGGAACTATTAACGTTCCCATTTCATAGATGAATAAACTGAGGCTCAAAGAGTTTGGATAGGGCCCGGAGGACAGAGCTAGGAGTCCAATGGGGGAAGGCGGGGAAGGAGGATCTCAGCTCCGGGGCAGGAAAGCCTTCCTCCCAGTCTGCCTGGGGAGGGAGTGAGGGCCCCACCTAAGAGTGAAAGCAGAGGCTGGACAAGGAGATGGCAGGGTTGTTCCAGAGGGTTCCCACACAGGCCCCAGGGCAGGACTGAACTTGGCAGCTTCTCAAATCCCTGTCACCTCAAGACTCTAAAGGCCCATGATGCTCGTTCTCAACCTCAAGGCCTTGGCCGAGGGGAGCCTGGGAGGAGGTGAAGGGACTCCTACAAACCCGCCCAGGCCACGCTGCCTCTCGAGCTCCTGCCCAGCACATTGCAGGTACTCAATCAATATTAAATAAATAGATAAATCTATTAATTAATGGCAATCACAGAAATAGCTGCTATTGTTTCGAGATGACCATCTGCCAGGCTTGGGCTAAGCTTTTGACCTATAGTATCTCCTTTATTTTCTGCTTCTCCCAAACTCTACAGGGTAGGTGTTATTATTCCCATTTCATAGCTTAAAAAGCTGAGACCGAGTCTGCCTGACCCCAGCTCTTAACCACTGGGTGAGCAGCCCCTGCCCATGGAAGAGGGCATATTCACTGAACCACTCCAACCACCTTGGGTCCCCAGAAAACCTCGGCACACACACAATGCTTAATGCATACTTAATGAATTAATGGATCCATCCTTCAAACCTAGCCCACCAAGGTAGACATAGCAACCGAACAAACAACAAAATCTCTGGGTCCCTAAGATTCCCCTAGCCCAGTGCCTGGCACACAGTAGGCGCTCAATAAATATTTGTGGAGAGAACGGCCCTCTGGCCCCTAAAGAGAGCTCCTCTGCACATAAATTTCAGCTCCAGGCACTTTGAAGTTCCCCCAGGGGCCAGCTGGTTTTCTTGTTATCGAGGCCCCCCCAGCCCCTCCCGGCCCCCTGGGCCCATCCAGGCCAGGGACCTGGGGCCGCCAGAGCCGGGAGATAAGGATGATGGATGGCCAGTCGCCTGGCTCCACTGAAGCCTGGGGTTTCCTGGGAGTAGGAGACAGTCTGGTGATTCCAAAGCCCCTCGGAATTCGAGTGGCGAGAGCTCGAGGAGGGGGTGGAGGCAGCGGCCGAGGCATCCCTATCTCCTCGGGGATGCGGGACCCGACAGGAGGTTTCAGCACCCCCCCGGCCGCCTTGATCTCCTTCCATGTTGACAAGGCTTCCTTTCAGCATGTGCGGGACACCAGGCTCATCATGGGAGCTTCCAGTGGGAGGGGGGAGCATGCAGCCCCCTCCCCTCCGTCATCGGTCCCCAAACCTAGAGGCAAGGCAGGCTTGCTGTGTCTTCCTAGTGTGTAATTCAGGCTCTGCTATTAACAGAGTCCTTGGCAAATGAAGAAATCTGTCTGGGCCTCAGTTTCCCCATTTGTAAAATAAGTCCTGGGGGAGTGTTCCCTTCCGGCTCTGCTGAGCTGGGATTCTAAGTAGCGAAAGGGGAGCCGGCTGTGGCTGAGCACAGTGGTCGGACCAGGCTTGTTCTCGGATCCAGGCAACACTAAACATCGGTTTGTTTCATTTAAAATCTCCGATCCCCAAACTGAGAGGCTTCCTGTTGTAGAGCCTGACTGTGTTCGATTTTGAAGCATTCTGCGAGGTTGGAACGTATAAATTTATTTTTGTCCTTCCCTTCTCTTTAGACTTATATTAAGAAAACAATCTTAACTGCAAACAATATTTGAATATCTTCCTTATAAAAAAAAAAAAGTTGATAAAGTGCCCCAGATAGGGTACCTATCCTCAGTAATCCTGGGCTACTCTCCCTCTCTTTCCAGAAGCGACATCATCATTTGGGGATGCACCCCCGAAACTTCCTCTTTTCATCTTTTCATCGAGCTGTCCACCTACCGACAGACAGACAGACTTGTCCTGCAGGGAGCAGGGGTCTATAGAACGACTCATCCCACACCGAGTGTGGTCCCTCGCTTCCACCACCCAGCCCTGTGTCCTGGAGACCCACCCTTGCTGGGACCCATGGATCCATCTCATTCCACCTAACTGGGATGCAGCTCAGGGCTGGGTGGACTTGCCTTCCAGGTAGGCTCCAAAGGGGTGGGCACTTGGTGTATTTTGTTCACTGCTGATTCCCCGTGTCTAAAACAGGGGGCTGACAGTAGTTATCAATAACTATTTGATGAGTGATTGAAGAGGTGAATCAATGAATAATCCCATGCATTTAACCCACCCCCTGCTGGTAGATATATCAATTGCTTCGGGCTTTTCACAGCACAAACAGAGCAAGCATACATGGATATGTTTCTCTGTGTTCATTTGTGAGAGGCAGTAACTTGTGGGGGCTCCCCTGGACCCCCAAAGGGCACTGTTGGAAATCCTATGGTTAGGCCAGAGTCTTCATGTCACAGATGAGCACAGGGAGCCCAGGCAGGGCAAAAGACTTGCCCCTAAATCACTTAACACGTTAGGGACTTGAGGACAGTTTGAATTTCTCTTTTCTTCATTGACTCTCTCAGTGCTTAAACTTTCTCTGTTCCCTCCCCTGCCACCAAAACTCCAGCCTATGTGCCTCAGGAGGGGTGACTTTAGGGGCAGATGTGACTCACTTGCACAGAGCAGGAAGCCCCTCCAGAATCAGGAGTCTGGAGTTTTCATCCCAGTACAAAATTGTTAGATGGTCTAAAGGGTCTGGGTAAATTACTTTTCCTCTCTGAGCCTCAGTTTCTCAACCTGTAAAATTGGCCTAATGATTCTTTCCTAATTCTTGAAGTAAGGATGGCAAGAAGAGGGATAAGAATCTAAGAAAGGCTGGGCAGGATAGCTCACTCCTGTAATCCAGCTGGAGGAGGGCGGGTAGGATCGCTTGAGGCCAGGAGTTCGAGACCAGCCTGAGCAATATAGCAAGACCCCCCCCCATCTCAAAAAAAATTCTAAGAGAGGGCTAGTTCAGTGTTAAATGTAGAATTTTTAAAAATAAATTTCAGATTCAAGGATAAGGTATGTTTCTACTTTCATAAAAAGGAAAAAGAAAAAGGAATATATATTTGAATGTTTGTACAAGTGCAGAAAAAGTGTTGGCAGTTACCCAGCAAATGTTAATTATCAATTGTTTCCTGGGAGTTCAGCATCGCAGAGCAAGGAGGGGAAGGCTATTCACATTTTCTTGCTACACTCAGTTTTATTTGATTTGGCAAAAGCTTGAGAAAACAAAAGCTATATTTACATATTAAGTCTCTAACCTCAAACACTCAAAGTAAAAAGACAAATATTGCTCTAGGAAAAATAAAATAAGCAAAGGCTATGAATAATCCATTTATAGAAGTAAAAATAAAAATAGCCAAACAAGAAAAAAAGGTGAAATCTTAGAATGATCAAATAGATACAAACTAAAAGAACAATGAAATTCCTTTTTTTTTTTTTTTTGACTATCAAATTTTAAGAAATGATGTTAAATAAAGACCAAAGGGTTTCCATTCTCGCCCAGGAGGAAGGGTAATCGTGATGGGGATTAGCGGAAGGTGGGGACCCCATGCCCCTCACAGTGATGACATGTCCTTCCTGTGCTGCTCCCCCAGTGCCCTGATACAGCCACCTGGAGGCCAGGGAGAGATGACAGGTCAGTCTTCTGCCCCCTCGGCTTCCACCTCCTGCCCATCGCGGAGACCAACGGTGGCGTCCTCTAGCCCACTGCCCCCGCCAGAAACACTCCACCCTCATCAGACCTAAATCCCCCTTCCTCTGATAACAGAGTCCTGTGTCCTGTGACAAACCCAGAAATGATTGGTAAGGTGCCTGGTGCACGAAGCCCATCCCCCACTCCCAAAGGAATTCCTGGGTTCAGCACAGAGAATCCAGTTGTGTGGTCAGAGACCATCTGTGTTAAGCCCCTGCCTCTAGGCAAAACTACTCCTAAAGGCTGTATTTTGGTGGGTTTTTTTATGTGAATACAACACCACACGAGGAAAAGCCATTAGCGGTCATCTGGCCCAATAGCCTCATTTTATACAAGGAGAAACTGAGGCACGGGAGGGCTATGAAAAACCCAAGTCACATGACTGATTAGATGGAGCTGAATCTAGAACCCAGTCCAAGGCCCTTTCTGCTCAGACTCATTGAGGACATATCTTTTTTTTTTTTAAGAGACCTGGTCTTGCTAGGTTATCCAGGCTGGACTTGAACTCTTGGGCTCAAGTGATCCTCCTGTCTCAGCCTCCTAAGTAGCTGGGACTACAGATGAGGCCATATCTTTCTTTTGTGGACTGGATCTGGTCCTTTAATCCCTGTGTGTCAAAACCTATTATGTCCTTGGTTATGGCTAAAAATCTCACTTGTCCTCATGGGGAAGGAAATGGTCCTGAGGTTTTATACATTCACAGTGTAGAGCACATATTTAAAAGGAGAAAAGATACAGTTCTGATATAGTAATAATAGATAGTAAATATCAGCCAAGAAGAAATAAAATTAAAAATCATTTTAAATAATAAAAAATTTTGGCTAGATGCAGTGGCTCATACCTGTAATCCCAGCAATTTAGGAGACCAAGATGGAAGGATCACTTGAGCCCAGGCATTCAAGACTAGCCTGGGCAACATAGCAAGACTCCATTCCCACAAAAAAATAATTTTTTTTTAAATTTAACTGGGCATGGTGGCATGCATCTGTAGTCCCAGCTCCTCAAGAGATTGAGGCAGAAGGATTGTTGGAGCCCAGGAGTTTGAGGTTGATTACACCCCGGCACTCTAGCCTGGGTGGCAGACCTAGTTTCTAAAGATAATAATACTATATTTTAAATAAAACAATGAAAGTCCCCTGATTACATCATAATATACAAATGGAAACACAAGGGTTGTAAATGTGCTTGGCATGCTGCCTTTGCCTTTGTTTCACCACCCAGTACATCCTCCTTGACCTGGAAGATCTGCTTAGGGGGAGATAGAAGAAAGGTAGACAGCACACCAGGCAGGACTCGAACCTCTGCTTTCCCAGGCATCACTCCAAGTATTTGCCTACCTCCTGCCTAAAACTGTGTCTTGGTGTTAAGCAGATACTCTTTTTTAATTCTCACTATTATAAAACAGTGGTTAAAAATAGGGGTAGGCAAACTCTTCCGGTAAACAGCCAGAGAGTAAATGCTTCAGGCTTTGTGAGTCCTATAGACTCGCGGTGACTCGACTCTACTGTTGTAGCTAGAAAGCAGCCACAGGCAATATACAAACAAAGGAGTGTGGCTGTTTCCAATAAAACTTTATTTATAAAAGGTAGGCAGTAGGCAGGATTTGGCCCACAGTTAAGTTCCTAGTTAAGAGCGTGAGCTGGGGAGTCAGACTTGAATTGGATCCCACCTCCTCCTTCATGAGACCTTGAGCAACTGACATTATTTGAGCCTCATCTGCAGAATGAGGCAAATAATTGTACCTGCCCATAGTGCAGCTACTCAGTGGAACATCACTCAGCTCAGGCATGCTGTAGCTGCTCAGTCAGTGGGTCTAAACAGCTGGGACACAGCCACTGTGAAGAATGGGACCTGGGTTCTTATTCTAAATCAACTGCGGTGACCAGCCACTTAACCTTGGGCAGGTGGAACACTTAACAGCTCCCCAAACTCTGTTTCCTCCCCTTGTAAACTGGAAGGGGAAACTCATTTGTGGCCAGGACCTTTATATACATTATCTTACTTAACTCCCACAGCAGCTCTTGTGGTTGTTACTGTCCCCATTTTACAGAAGAGGAAACTGAGTCACAGAGAGGGGAGGCAAGACCATTTAGGTAGTAAGTGGTGGAAACCAGACATTTAAACAGGGACTTCTGACTTCCAAGTGGTATTTCCTTCCATTCAGCCATGTTGCCTCCCCAGAAAATGAGAAGAGCGAGGGGTATGGGGCTTCATACAGAGCTCCAACCCTTACAGCTACAGACTCTCGCATCACCCATCTGCTCCTGGAATCTTCTCCCAACACCCCTGCCCAGCCTCTCCTTCCACGCTCCCAGAAGACAGTCAGCACTGAGCCAAGGGCTTGGATGGAACCGACCTCCAAGACCAAGTCACTTCCTCCGAGTCCAAATGCTTTCTGAGGGACCCCCCAAACTTCTCTCGGGCTCTTCTACACAACGCTCTCCCAAGATCTGACGGCAGTTTTTACGCCCCCTGACTACACAGTCCTGTTCCTACAGTTGCACCTCGGCCCAGTGCGCTCGGTGGAGGCCCCACGCCTCCCTGCTGCCCCACCCCGGGACTGCCCCAGCGTGTCCCTACCCCTGCATGGCTGTGGCGCCCAGAGCCGCGTTCCTGCCCAGGGGGCTGAGATGTCGCAAGGGTGAGTCAGCTCCTGTCCGCGATAACATCTGCACGGCCGCCTGGGAGGCAGGTGCCTTTGCATTGGAGGGCTGGGTTTGGGACACAGAGGAGCCTATTCTGTCCCCGAGGAGACTCCCCCGGGGCAGGGAGTGGGATTGGGAGAACAGCAAGAAGAAAGCAGCCCCCACCCTCACGCACACACTCTCTGAGAGCAAAGTTTTGAGAAAGGCGTGTCTCAGTCTGACTGCAGCAGAAACTGGGTCTCCAGGAACCGCACGGGGGACCGGACAGCAGAGGGACAAGGCTGTCCTGGACACGAGCTGACGCCAATCCAATGTGATCATTCAGAAGACACCAGCTCTTCCCAGCGGCTGGCAGGGCCACTGGGCTAGAGCAGGCTCTCTGGATGGTATTCCCAGCTCTGTTGAAAGATATCCTGTGACACGGGACCAATCCTATCTCTTCTCTGGGCCTCAGTTTTCCCATCTGTGAGGTGACCAAAGCGGAGGGAGCTCAGAGCTCCTGGCTCGGACTGACCCGCCCAGGAATGCAGCTTTGCCTCTTCCTGGCTGTGTTTGACTGTAGGCAAGTGACTTAACCCCTCGGACCTTGGTTTTCCCCTCTGTAAAATGGGATAATGAGAAAGGGTTTCACGTGCCTGGTTCTGGTCAGTGCTCGACAGACGTGGCCATCTAAGGATTTGCCCAGCTCGACGTTCTGCGATTCCACAGGCGGGAGTGGAGGGACGGAGTGCACGAGTGGGGTCTGGTTGTCGGTAGGACCCCGAGCCTAGCTCTGAGGGATTCTAGAACTCCAGCTGCCTCTGCTCCCTGTGCGGTCCGGCATGGCTTTCTATGAGTCTCGTCCCAGTCCAGATGCCTTTTCTGTTCGTGGATTCAGTCCTGCTCACACTCCAGGACTGTGCGTGCCACCTCCCTCTGAAAGTCTCCCTGACCTCTTCCTCCTCTGGCATCGTCCACCTCTCTCTCTCTCTGAAACACACGCGTGGCCATTGCTGCCTCATATTCTGCATCGTCAGCAGAGCAGGGCAAAGCTAAGCTGCAGGCCCGGTGTCTTACCCATCGGGCACAGCACGGAGGCCTGCCATACGCACCGGGGCCCACAGAAATGTTCTAATATTAATAACTTTTTGATCAGAAGAACAAAAGGAATACAATAATGATAATAAATATAGAACAATGAATCCAACCTGGATTCACAGCACAGTGGTAAATATTTTCAAATACTTTCCTGCAGAGGAAGGGACACATGAAGGCAAAAGTGCTCAAGGCCTGCAAAAGTCACAGCGTGGCCCGGATGGCAGGGCCGTGTCTGTGCCTTGCTTGCCACACCCTCAGGCCTGGCACAGGCCTCTGCCTAACGCTGCTAGACCGTGTGCTCCATGGGGCGATGGGGCCGTCCTGCCCACCACCGTGTTCCCAGTGCCTGGCGCACAGTAGGTGCTTGATAAACGTCTGTACGTCAAAGGACTGGCAGTCAGAAGGCCCGTGTGTGGGTGGGTGCCTCTAACATGCAGCCCAGCGTCTTCCCTGCACACCTGTGTTTCTGTCTGCAGAACACGCCCACGGAGTGTCAAACTCTGGACGCGTAGAATCTCGGACTCTTGGAAAGTGGGAGCTAGAAGGGATCGTTCATTCACTCCACAAACACTCCTTAAACACCTATAAGATTCAGGCAAGGGCTCTTAGAGGCCTCAGAAGGACTTCCAGGGGTCTAAGAACCCCTTGAATGTGGAAGTAAAATTTGGAATCTGTCTACGTAACCCGTACTTTCTGGAGAGACATTCTGGCATCAGATTGCCAAAAGGCAAGTGAACTAGAACAGGGAAAGGACTTGTTCAAAGTCACACAACTAGTCAAGGGCAGAGGAAGGCCTCCCCAGACCTCGGCATCTTCAAGAGAAGACTCCTTCATTTGTTAGCAGGGGGTGGCTGGAGAGGGACCAGCAACACCAAGGTCACTCTGTGGGTCTCTGGATTCCAAGGAGCTCTTCTTCTGAAGCCCTGAGCCCCTCACCCACCACACACGCACACACACACATACATGCACACACACGCACGCACTCACACGCACATACACAGGCATGCACGCACACACGCACGCGCACTCCCAGCTGTCTTTCTCAACACCCTCAGGTTCACCCACCGGGGGCCTGGCGTTGGGCCTGCCCCAAGTCACACGGAGATAGCCTCTCCCAGGGGCGAATAAACATCCAGTGGGCGTCCAGGGCAGAAGAATGTGGAAATGAATTCTTTTCCCTCTGAGCACTGCACATCCTCCTACCAGACTGTGTCACAGTCGCAGTGGCCTGAGGCCCGTCGAGTCCCCATCTGTGTGCGCCCCCAGTGTGTTCTCACTTGGACGACATCTCCAACCTGGACAGAGGAGGCCGAGGTCCCACTCTCTCTCGGCACACGCCTCTTCCCAAGCTGCTCGCGGGCCAGGGGCTGTGGCCGGCCCTGCCTCCAGAAGGGCGTGAACAGCAGACGGGAGATTTTATGTGGAGACAAGTGGTTTGAATTTAAGAGGAGGGCACAGGGGAGCTAATTAGAAAGCCTGGTTGTGGTCAATAGATATTTATTTTATCCTACTTTTTAGGGAACCAAATCTTAGAAAAATAACGCTGAGCTTAAAATTAAGCAACACCTTTTCCCCGCGCTCAACTGCAATTTGTTCCCAGGTTAAAAAAAAAATACTATTTCCAAATTTTTGATCAAAAGCATCAAGCAGAAATGTGCCGAAGCTCTACCCAAATCAGAAAATACGGCAGATGACCCTCCCTGAAACCCCTGGGGTGGTGGGTTTGTGGGTCCACCCCGTGGGGCCTGAGCTCTGAGTAGGCGGGAAGGAAGCAGACACCGGATGGCACAGAGCGTCCGTAGACCCCGCCATCCACCCAGCACTCAAAACAGAGTTGCTAGCTGTCGCCAGTGTTTGGAAAGGAGAAAGCTGAATCCCACCCGCCATCTTTATTCAGTTCGTTCTGTTGCTATTTGCCCCTTCTATTTACCCTAGAAGCAGTAACAGCTCCGCACAAATGCCGCCTTCCTCACGAGGCCTCCTCCTCCTCCTCGGCTCTCCACCCAGACTCCGCAGAGAACACGGCAGGTTCCTCTGTTCCTTCCACCACGACTGTGCTCAGCCTCGCGCGGAACTATCCGTGCAAGGGGAAGTCCCGCCAAGTGTCAGGAGGGGATTCAAAGGCCCCCTCACTCTGAAAACAAAGAATAGCCTCAAAACTGTAATCAGAGGCATCAACAGAGCCTCCTCACGGGGCTGTCGGGGGGATTAAGTGTCTGTAGCTCAACCCAGAACATAGTGGGTGCTCGGTAAATGTCTGCTGAGGTAAATGTCTGCTGACCTTCGCACGAAGACACTTGCATAAGGCTGTCACCCGCAGCCAGGCTCCTTCCCTATCACAGACAAGACAGTGACTCGGTGGGAGCCCTCGGATCTGTGTGCCCCATAATCCGCCTTCAGGAGCCAACCACACCACCGAAGACCACAGAGTATGGGAGTTGAAGGGGTCATTCAACTCAGTTATGAATTCAACTAATAGTTGGTAGTTATTGTTACCTTCTTAATCTCTATGGTTGGATCCTGAATCATTAACTTATGGGATTGTTCCCAACAAGTTGGAAAATATCTTGGAAGTTCATCTTCCCACCTTCCCCAGGCATGGCCATTCCCCAATGGGTGGCCATTCAGCTTCCTGAGCACAGTGGCCACAGCCTCCACGCTGACGCAGCCAGGATCAGGGCGAGCATTCCGGGGCGGGGCTGAAAGGTGTCTTCCAGAAACGTGCAGCCGCTGGTGACCCACTTCCACCCCTCAGGGCTTCTCAAGTCTGCTGCTCCTCGTCCCTAGGGAGCCTTCGAGCTCCGCGAAAACAGCTCTCCCACCCCCGTCTCCCAAACCCCAAGTCTTTTCAGACCCAAAGTGGAAAATCCTCTCTTGTCGTGGTTCAAATATACCCCCCAGAAGACGTGGGCATCTTGCGTTTTTATCTGGCCAAAATGGCCCAAGCTGTCCCCAGACCCTGAGTCCGTGGGCTGCAGTGTCTCGTCTCCCAGTGCATGTCGAAGCCAGAGCCCCCAAATTTGTCCCAGCTCCCTCCCTCTCGCCCAGTTCTCCCCAGGCATGTCCAGGTGAGACAAGTCCCCATCTCAAAGAAGGAAGAAGGAAAGAATCCGAATGGGGGCGGTGGAGACCTGGGTTCCCCCAAGCGGCAGCTGTGACCCTCGGAAAGCTTGTCCCTGAGATTCCATTTGCCTGTTTGTGTCACGGACTGAATGACTCCTGAAGGCCTTTCTGGAAGGAAAATTAAGACAAGGAAAAGGGATGCAGTGTCTCTGGGCAGAGGCAACGGATGCTGCCCGCTGCATTCTCCACCTCCAAGTTTCTCCCACTCCCCGGGGACTGCCACTGCTCCCTCTGGCTGCCGTGTCCTCCCCTGCCCTTCACCAGGCAGACTCCGCTCGTCCTTCAGGCCCGAAGGCCCTTCCTGGCCACCTCCTAACCAGCTGCTCTCTGCTGCACCCTGTGGCTTTCCTCCCAGCACTGGTCGCCACCGCAGATTATTTTATTTCATTCGATTTATTTGTAACGTCTATTTGCACCGGCACGTGTCAGCTCCGTGGGGACAGGAGCCCTGTCTGCCTCGCGTACTGCAGCATCCCTGGTCCCCAGCACGGGGTCTGGCGCGTAGCGGGGATTCAATACATTCAGTGTTGAAGAATGAACAAATGAATGAATGGATGCATCGGTGGACCTGGCCAGGGGGTGCCCTGGGGACCATGCCCGTCTCTGCTTCCCTTCTCTCCTCCCCTGCCTGTGTCCACATCTGTGATTTTTATGGCAGGTATTTTACAACAGGTGTTTTACTCATGTTCTTCTCTCTCCTCCTCTCCACCTGTCCACTTCACATGCTCCCTTCCAGGCCAGTGTGTGCCCTGTCACCAGCCCCCCCCGTGAAGCCCAGCTGGAGAGGTTCGGCCCACGGGGCCCCGTGCCCCTTTCGAGCACCCAAGCCCCTTACTCACCCAGTGCCCCGCCATTCACTGTGGGCTTTCTGGATGGGCTCCTGGCCACAGTCTCTGAAGAAGACAGGGCAGGCACACGTGAAAGCAAAATGCGCTGCACCAAGCATGTAGCCCATTGTACGAGAAGGTGACTGGATGGGCGTCTTCAATTCGCAGTCTAAATACACGGAGTCAGTGAGTAGGTGCACGCAGGTCCCTGACCCCAGCCACCCGGCTTCCCTGCCCTCCATAAACTCCAGCCCTGGCGATTGTTTTAACTTTTAGTATGAAATATATTTATTCAAACCGTAAGCCAAAATGAATAGCACAATGGACCCAATCACGTTCTCACTTATAAGTGGGAGCTAAGCTACGGGTGCACAGGGGCACACAGAGTGGTGCGATGAACGCTGGAGACTCAGAAGCGGGGAGAGTGGGAGGGGGAGGGGGGAAGAAAAACTACCTGTCGGGTGCAACGTGCACTACTCGGTTGAGTACACTAAAAACCAGACAGCACCACTGCACAACTCATCCACGTAACCAAAAACCACTTGTACCCCTAAGCCTACCAAAATATAAGTTTTTAAAAAAGAATAGTACAGTGGATATCCCATTTTGTGTATGCCCATTTTGTGACCTGGTATCTTAGCCCTTCATGAGCTACTATCCTGTTCTCCAGGGTGTGTTTGTATGTTTGTTTCTTAGACCTCTGATCTGAAGGGCTGAGTTAGCCACCCTTCTCTGCTCATGGCATATTGCCACCGTTGGTGCAGGCTGCCCTGATTTCACAGACTTTACGTTTTCTATGCCTGTTTAACCTCACCGCCCACTCCGATCCTACACTCACGTACAACACACATATATAAAGGCAAGTGTACATCCTTGACAACACTTGTTATTTTCCATTTTTTGTTTTTTTTTTATTAATAGTCCTCCGAGTGGGCATGAAGTGATACTTCACTGTGCTTTTGATTTGTATTTTCCTAGTAACTAATAATGTTAAGCATCTTTTCATGTGCTTGCTGACCATTTATATATTATCTTTGGAGAAATATATATTCAAGTCCTTTACCCATTTTTTAATTGAGCTGTTTGTTTTGTGTTGTTGAGTTGTAGGAGTTCTTTCTATATTCTGGACATTAATCCCTTGTCAGATACATAATTTGCAAATATTTTCTTCTAGCCTGGGCAACACAGTGAGACTCTGTCTCAAAAAAAAAAAAAAAAAAATTAGCCAGGCACAATGGTGTGTTTTGTTAGTCCCTTAAAAAAACATATTTTTTAACCATTTTTAAAGTGTACAATTCAGTGACATTAAGTACATTCATGATGCTGTGTGACCATCACCATTATCCATCTCTGAAACTCTTCTATTACTCTAAACAGAAACCTTGCATTTATAAAGTAAGCACTCCTCCTACCCTGACCTCCTACCCTGTGAATTTTCTTTTAACTCTCTTGATAGTGTCCTTCAATGCAAAAAAGTTTTAATATTGATGCAATCCAAATTTTTTTGGCATGTGTGGCCTATAATTTTGGTGTCTTATTTAAGAAACCTAAGGTCATGAAGATTTTCCCTTATATTTTCTTTTATGAGTTTTGTAGTTTTACCTATCAATTTTAGGTCTTTGATCTGTTTTGCATTAATTTTTATATATACAGTATAAAATGAGGGTCCAGCTTTATTCTCCTACAGGTGGATATCCAGTTTTCCCAGTACCATTTGTCAAAAAAGGATGTCCTTTTCTCATTGAATGTTCTTGGTACCTTTTGTCAAAAATCAGTTGACTATGCATGTGAGAGTTTATTTCTGGGACTTTTATTCTATTCCACTGGTACATATGTTTGTCTTCATGCCAACATCACACTGTTTTGATTACTATGTCTTCAGAGTGCGTTTTAATATCAGGAAGTGTGAGACCTCCAACTTTGTTCTTCTTTTTCAAGATGATTTTGGCTTGGTGGGGGATCCTTTAAAATTCCATACAACTTTTAGGGTGGGCCTTCCTATTTCTGCAAAAAATCCTATTGAGGTTTTGATAGGGATTGCATTGAATCTGTATGTGAACATGTGTTTTTTAAGTGTTGTGATTGCTATTGTCACTGCTACATCTCTTTTCACTCTACTTTGGTGCTATGTGAACATTTATTTAGTCTGTCATATCTAACTTCTGCAGAGTCCTCTATGGTTACCCCTCCTCTGCCCCAGCAAGGGACACCTATTTTCCTTCCAATGACCGCAATAAAGCTGCAACACACATCCTAGGGCAAGTCCCCTCTGTGTGAGAATCTCTGTGACATACCCCTCCTCGTCTAGTTGATCATGCAATAACAATTGTGATTAGCAAATACTTATCACTCCTTCCTCGGTGCCAGGTGCTGGGCAAGCGCTTGACATGCATTCTCTCAGTCTACCATTACAATAACAACTCTGTGAAAAACGTATGAATACTATCACCGTTGTACACCTGGGAGAACTAAGGCTCAGAGAATCACACAGCGAGGAAATATCTGAGCCAGAGTTTGAGCCCAGGGTAGCACTCAAGGGCCTGTCCCCACCGTGGAACATGAGGGCCGGGCTTACGGTTGTGCTGACAAAATGCCAACTGCTCCAGGAACACCTGGCCCGAGGGGACCTAGCGCCCCGAGAGGGAAAGGGACCAGCCCAACATCACCAGTAGCAGCTGTGGGAGCAGAGTGGCGCCAAGAAGCCAGGCGGTGTGACCCCTGCCCATTGGGAAGCTCCGGCCAGCAAGCCGGAGGACAGGGTCACTCCATGCGCATCGCCCTTGGTGAAAGGCCCTTCTGGCAGCCCATAAATCCAGCTGGGCCCCACTGATCCTGTTTACCGGATTAGTGGACTGGGTGTCTCCGAATAAATCACCCAGGGTGATTTACAGGGAGGCCCTGGAAGGTCCCCCAGGGAGGGACAGATAAGTGCCGCCTGAGGCCACTGGGCCGTCTCCCACCAGTGAGAGCTGATGGTGGGGACTCTCCCGCTCTCCCGGCCCCACCGGCTGAATCCGTCTACATCCCTGTTTAAACCTGATCCTCCTCTTGTAGGCTCCGGCCATAGTTTAAAAGTTCTAAAGGCAAAAGTCCTGGCACTTTTGGGGACAGCCACTATCAAATAGTTAAATTAGGAATGATAAAATATGATAGGCAAAATTGTGAAAAAACAAAGAAGGCAAACTGTGAGGGAGATAAAGTTGTGATCCTTATTCGATAAAATAAACAGTGAACTTTGTGGGTCGCTTACTGAGTGCCAGGCACCAGCCTACCTGTTTTTTATGTGAATTTTTGTTTAACTTCACAATAAACCTATGGGCTAGGTACTACGATAACCAGCATTTTACACACAAAGCCACTCAAACACAGAGAGGTGAATTGACTCACAAATTTTTTTTTTTTTTGAGACAGAGTCTCACTCCATTGCCCGGGCTAGAGTGCCGTGGCGTCAGCCTAGCTCACAGCAACCTCAAACTCCTGGACTCAAGTGATCCTCCTGCCTCGGCCTCCCAGAGTTCTAGGATTATAGGCATGAGCCACCGCACCCAGCCCAAGATCACAAAACTTGAATCCCAGTAATGAAGGCGAGATTCAAAACCAGGCAATCTGCCCACTACAGCCATGAACATAACCACTTGGGTGCACTGCCTCTTCCTTCTATTCACTCAGTGTGCTTGTTGATACAGGAACATGGGGGTAGGACTGAGGCAATAAATGGCGCAGTGTTTAAGAGATGGCCTTTGCAGTTGGAAAGGTCAGGATATAGGTCCCAGATCTGCCACTTACTAGCTTGTGACATGGGCAAATCACTTTAATTCTCTGTACCTCAGTTTCCTCATCTGTAAGATGAGGATAATAATAACATCTCTGTCATAGCCGAGCAGGTCCCCTTCCATGTATTTTGAGTAATAAATAAGGTAATGTATTTAAAATGTGCTTGGTACAATGCCAAAGACATAGTTAAGCACTAAATAAGTGGTTGCCCATTATTATTTATTTTCACCCTGATCTTAAGGAGCTCATGAGCCAGTGGTGGAGACTCAGGTTTATACAAGGAACTTCAAACGAGGTGGAACACAATAGTGCAGGATGTAAGTCCAAGCTAGAATAGACAGTGAATTCTAAGAGGAAGGACCACAAAAGCATTAGTCATGGAGAAGGTGGCTGGGACCTGAGCTATGAAACCTGAGCAAGATTTCCTAAAACCATGAAAACTGGGAGATACCGAGAGAGATTTCTTAGCAAAGATCCATGGTGAGTGATGGAGTGTGCACCATCAACTGCACACTCTCTGGTCCACACACTAACTCCTTGCATCTGTCTCTCCCCTTCAGCTGCGGTCTCTGTATCAGTAGGGACGGTGCCTAGTTCTTTACATTTCTCGCAAGCCTCCCCATGACTGAGTCATAACCAATCCCTAGCACATGTTGGATGGATGGATGAGTGGGTGGCTGGCTGGCTGGATGGATGATGGGTGGCTGGCTGGCTGATGGATGGAGAGGTGAGTGGATAGGTGGATGAATGGATGGTGGATGGATGGATGGATAAATGCATGGGTAGATATATGGTTGAGTAGATGGATGAATGAAAGGATGGATGGACAGGTGCATGAAGCATGGACAGGTGAATAGATGGGTGGATAGATGAATGTTTATTGGGGGGATGGATGGATGGATGGATGGATGGATGAGTAGATAGATGAATAACTGGATGATGTATGGATGGTTGGGTGGATGAATGCATGGATGAGAGTGTGTCTGAAGGTCAGGTGCATGAATGGCAGCTGCTAGTGAGCTCTCACATCAGGGATTTTGCCTTTAGGGTCCTCTCTGCCTGGATTATTCTCCAAAATATTCCCTTGGCTTAGCTTCCTCATTTCACTTAAGGCTCCAGTTAGGCCGGGCGCGGTGGCTCACGCCTGTAATCCTAGCACTCTGGGAGGCCAAGGCAGGAGGATTGCTTGAGCTCAAGAGTTTGAGACCACCCTGAGCAAGAGCTAGACCCCCATCTCTATTAAACATAGAAAAAATTAGCCAGGCATGGTGGTGCATGCCTGTAGTCCCAGCTACTCAGGAGGCTGAGGCAGGAGGATTTCTTGAGCCCGGAGTCTTAGGTTGCTGTAAGCTAGGCTGACACCACAGCACTCTAGCCTGGGCAGCAGAGTGAGACTGTCTCAAAAAAAAAAAAAAAAAACACAAAAAACCAAGAGAACGCAGGACCATTCCGGGCACATAGCAGTGGGAATCATTGTGTCATTCTCTGCTGTCCCCATGGCCCTGGCATGGTCCCAGCATGTGGAGGCTTAACACAAAGCATTAGGCGGGTGGGAAAGGGCATGAGTGAGCTCCACAAGGGGCCTGGTCTCCTCACCTCCCCATCACCCTTTCTTGCTCAGGCCCCCCATAAGCCAGGTTTGGAGGAGAAGATCTACCTTTGAGTGCCAGCTTTGCCACCTACCAGTCATGTCGCCAGGAGATGAAATCTCTTGGACTATTTTCTCATCTCTGAAATGGGAATAATAATGCTTATCTCA
Source organism: Microcebus murinus (assembly GCF_040939455.1). Taxonomy (NCBI): domain Eukaryota; kingdom Metazoa; phylum Chordata; class Mammalia; order Primates; family Cheirogaleidae; genus Microcebus; species Microcebus murinus. The sequence continues at coordinate 19,848,415 of NC_134124.1, forward strand.
TAACAGGGTACTTAGAGGAGTAAATGAGGTAGTACACAAAGTACTTGGCACATAGCAATCACTCTGTAAATGACAGATATTGTTATCGATGATGCTATTTTTACTATTAGCTGTGTGACTTTAGGCAAGTGGCTTAACCTCTCTGTGCCCCCATTTCCTGATATCTGAAATGAGAATAAAAATAGTAATAAATGCCCCACAGGGTGGCTCTGGGCATTAACTGTGATAAAACACATAGAGAATGCCCTGGAGGTAGTAATGCCTCAATAAAACATCTATTATTAGTAATTAATATTTATTACTGTTGTTGTTGTTGTTGTTATTTGGGCCGGGCATCCGAGTTGGCCCCTTGATCCCTCCGGCTCTGATGAGCCATCTGAGGCTCTGGGTGGGGGGAAAGCTCCACTCAGATCCCCCTCACCTCCGCCCCCAGGCCCCTTTGAAGTCCCCAGGGGCCGCGGGCCGTGATAAATGTCCCAGCCCTATAGGTTATGACTTGCTGCCAGATTTGACGTTAACCATCACGCCCTGGCTGGGTGTTTGAAGAGAGTGGCTAAATGTTGCTGGGGCCGATGGGGGAGATAGCAGCAGGGCCCGCTTTGAAAGCCCGGCCTGCCGCCCGGCCAGAGGGAGAGAGGAGGCCGGCCGCTGCAGCTGTTTAGTCTACCAATCACGGTGGTGACAAAGAGTCTGTGCCGGCAGGCACCGAGGGGCTGCTGCGGGCGCTGGCGGGGACGGCCGCCCTGCCGCCACCAAGGGGAGTTGCTGCCCGGCCTGCTCTCCCTGGGGGGGCGGGGGGGGGCGCGCGTGCGCACTTCACACCTTCAGGGCAAGCGCAGAGCTGGCTGCGAAGGAGGAAGAGCGCTGGACGGGGCGCCCAGACACCTGGGCTCTGCCACCGTCTGGCCTCTGCTCCTTGTCCCCCAGGGCAGGGGAGCTCATGCCACCTCGAAGAGGTTCAGATTCCTCCGAGCTGCAGTCGGCCAGGGCGCCCCCCTATCCCCCTCACCCCACCTCTTCTTGCCGTGAATCATTGGGAAAAATCCTTGACTTCCCTGAGCCTCAGTTTCTTTATCTCTAAAATGGGGGTGAATGACAGCGCCTCCCCCATGGGGGCGGGAGAGGATTAAATAAGCAGACGTGTGCAAAGCGTCTCGCACAGGACCGGTGCGGGGCCGGGGCTCAGAGAATGGAAGCTGACCCCTGCCGTCGGTGGAGGACACAGGGACCGGCAGCCAAGTTTCACGCAGTAGAAACTGAGGCTCAGACAGAAGTGGCTTAGCCCGTGAGTGGCAAGGAAGACCCCTGCCCTGCTTGTCCCTTGGGTCATATAGGACACTTTAGGCAAGCTGCTAGAGGACAGAGGCTGCTCCTAGGCCACTTGCTAAGCAGGAATTTCCTCCTCTGTAAAAAGGGAATAATAATACTAGGATTGTAAGGCTGTTGGAAGTTGTAGATGAGATCATAGGGAATGGCACCTAGCGAGGTCTTAATAAATGGCACCTGCTGTGATTCTTGAGCACCTGTCCTGTGCCAGCCTCTGCCAGGAACAGGACACTCAGTGTGCAGTCAGAGAGGGACCCTCTGCCTTCGAAGCCCCTGTATCCATCAGGACAGGACAGGTTATGCTACAGTGACAAACATCCCCGGCGTAGGTCTCACTCACGCTATGTGTCCCGCCCAGGTCAGCAGGAGTTGCCGTACACTCAGTCACTTCGGGACGAAGGCTGTGGACCCTCCGCCCTGATGCATTTCCAGGACCACTGTGGCGAGGTGACCTTGGAGAGTCACCCACTGGCTCACAGCTTCCGCCACTGACATTTCCCACCACTAACAATCCAGGGTATGTCTAACTGCCAAGGGGACAGGGAAGTGTCATTCTACCGTGTGCCGGGAAGAGGGAGGAAAATGATGGCCACGTGCCCCACAGTCCAGGGGGAAAGGCAGATAGGTAAGCAGGTACTCTCACAGCACTAAGTCTGCACGACACGCTGCAGGAACACAGAGGGGAAGCGTATTTGTCAGGAGGCCTGGGAGTGAGTGGAGATCTAGCATTGGATCAGGGGTGCTGAGTTGAGGTGCAAGGATCCACAGTTGCATGGCTGGCCTTGGGGGATCCAGGAACCTCTGAAACTGGGAAATCTTGTATATTAGAGACTTTGTGCATTTCCCCAAGAAGAAAGTCCTTAATTTTCATCATCTAAGACTTAGGTCACCAGATGGTCACTATGTCTTTCTCCTGACTCTAGTCTTTCTATAACAGCGTATCGTATCTGAAAGTGCAACGTTCCTGCTGCCGGCAGCCTGAGCAGTTGTCAAAGTGCACAGTCCCAGTCCCAGGCCCAGCCCCGACCAACTGATGCAGAATCTGGGGGTGGTTCCAGGCAATCTGCATTTCAACAAGTTCTCCTGGTGGTAGCCCCAGTATACCCTGGCCTTTGAGGCCCTCTCTGCCTGACACAACCCTTCCCCAGCCCAGGTGGGCCCTGAAGGAAGCCTGACCAGGGCTGTGAAGCTGGGAACAACACTCTGTGGCCAAAGAGCACTTCCCGGTCTCCAGAGTGCCACCACCCCTGTGCCCCGTTCAGCCCCCACCGCGAGAGGCCCTCCACTGGCACAGGGAAGTGTTCAATGAATGTCACTAGTGAAAGAAAGATAGGAAATGAAAAGGGAGCAAAAAAGGACAGAATGGCCTAAAAATTATACACTCTGGAACCAGACAGCCCTGGGTTCCAATTCCAGCTCTGCTGTTCCTAGCTGGGTGATCTCGGACAGGTTGCCTACCCTCTCAGGACCCCAAAGTCCTCAACTGTCTGGGGAATGACAGCCTTACCTACCTCTGGAACAGTGCTGGCACACAGCACAGCTTCTCTAGTGGTCGCCAGAAGGATCGTCACCGTGTTAATAACTCTCAGGAAAGGTCATGTTAACCCCACGCTAGGGGCGACAAGACAGAGAAGGTGAGACGGCCCCACCATAAGCACTCACGCCCTGGGCCTTGCCCTCCTAAGCCCAGGGAGGTTCTGGCCGGAGCTGAGACGGCTGCGCTGTGATGTGGGCAGTCGACCCTGGACACATTTGCACACTCACCCCTGCCAGGAAATGGGCCCTCCTTTGTCATTGCTCCCCCCTGTGGACCCCCACCCCCACACAGGTGGGCAGACCCCAGGGCTCCTGGCTGCTGATGCAATCAGTGGCTCCCGCCCCAGCCTTGCTGAAGAACCTGGCAGGTGCGTTTACCGGCCCTGCCCCTGGCCATTCTCATTCTATAGGTCTGGATTGGAGCCCAGGGGTTGCATTTTATCAAGTTCCCCCAGATTCTGATCTTCAGCCAGGTCCATGGTTCAGAATGTGTGGTTTGAAATGTCTGGTAGGCAGATGGGGTCCTGGCCACCCACGATCCTATCCCCAACGATGATGCCACCCCACAATGAGTCCTTTCCCTCCTCAGGTTGCCACCTGCCCACCCATCCCCACCATGCCCTGTGCTGCCCTTCCTTGTGCTCAAGGGAGGGGGGAGGCGGGCGGGGGGGGGGGGGCGGGGGTGCCTGCAGGGAGAATAGGCTGCATTTTCCGATGGGTCTGGGTGGTGGAAAGAGCTCTGGCCTGGGAGACAGGAAACCTGCAACAGAAACTCCCCCACTCACTGTATGCCTTCCAGAATCTCCGAGCCTTAGCTCCTCGTCTGTACTTCTGTAGGTCTGTACGTGGGGCTTACCCCCTGACTGAAGATCAGAGGTGACACTTACCATGGAGCTAATGAAGCTCAGGCCTCAGGGCCCCTTCTGAAGCTCACACCTAATTTTGTTTTCTCTTCCTTAAATGGGGCCCCGTAAAATCCACACGGGGCCCTGAAATAGTGGCTACGAAAGTGCCAAATGAGGGATAAGACTGGGGGGCTCTCACCTAGGAAACTCACCACCTTAGAAAGCCTGGACAGAGCCCTCCTCCGCCTGCTTTGATTTCTCCCTTCCCCTCCCCTCCCCTCCCCTCCCCTCCCAGCCGGTCCAGTCCTGCCTCTTCCTGCCTGGGAGTTTATCAGCAGGGAGTGGCAGGGCCTGCTAATCAGAGGCTGCTCCAGGCCCAGGGGATTAACCCTGCAGACCCCGGGCCAGGGTCAGCAGCCCCGGCTACCAGTTATGCCCCAGGGGGTTCTCAGCTGCTGCGGGTTAGAGTGCTTGAGGAGGGCGAACCTCGAACCTCAGCTCGGGTAGCAGCCAGAGACATGAAAGCTAGATGGGAACACCTTACTCTCCTGCTTAGAACCCCTCAGGGTTCTCCACATCTAGAGTAGAATCCAAACCCTTGCTCTTCCAGTAAGGCCCTGCCCACCCTCTGAACCCAGCCCTGCTCAGGGCTGTTCAGGGACACTCCAGCCCTGCCTTACTTCTTTCCCTTCCAGACCTACCCCCCAAATTGTTCTCACCCCAGGACTCTGGCGCTGGCTTTTCCTGTGCCTGGAACCCCCTTCCCGATCTCCCAAAGGCTCCTCCTCCAGGTCTCTTCTCAAATGTCCCATCCTAGAGAGGCCTTCCCTGGCCACCTTTCTAAGGGACCCCCCCTCCCCACCCCCGTCACACTATCATACTTCCCTGTTTTATTTTACAATCAGACATTCATATCTGTTTTCTGCGATTCTTCTGCCTCTGCCATGAGGAAGTGAACTGGGATTCCCTCCCCAGCGCTCAGGACAGAGCCTGGCACATGGCGGCAGAGAGCCAGCCACGATTTGCAGAAGGGAAGGAAGAGGGTAGATCTCTCCAGCCACCTGAGCTCCAGGCCAGGCTTCTTCGGGTGGGGGTAGAAGGTGGCTGAGGCAGGATCCCTGCAGGCTGGGGGAAGGGGGGATGGGGGGGGAGCCTGTCCTTCCCATTGTGGGAGAGCAGCCGGCTGGGTGGGTTTGTTAAGACAAGCAACACTGCTGGTTTCCCTGCAAGCCCCCCCATCTGCCCCAGTAGAGGAGGTGGGTCTGTACCTGGCTGAGAGTTAGAACCCCATGGGGAGCTTGTTACAGATATGGCTGCTTGAACTTCCCCTACAGTGGAAGGGAAAGCTTCCTGGGAGAGCTGCGCTGGGACACAGGTGGACAGGTACATCTGCAGGGGCAAGGAACAAGGAGATGGAGGCAGACTGGCCCTGGCGGAGGAGGGCTGGCCACAATGGGGCACCTCCCTTGCTCCCTGCCCAAACCCCAAGGTGGGCTGTGGTGGAGACAGGGGAGGCCCCAGGAAGAAGCCGGGCCCCTGCTGTGCCTGGTCCTTCCAGCACATCCTTGTCTCCCACGATGCCACCTCGGGCCACCAGTGCAGGGCCCCTCAGCTCCCACCAGCCGGCACCAGAGACCAGCTCCTAGCCTGCTTCCAGACAATCCTCAGCCCTTTCTCCCGGACCCCCCGCCCTGCACAGTGAGGGGCTTGGCCTGAGAGCCCTGCTTTGCCCTCCCAGCTGGGCTTGGGCCACGCTCCTGCCACACACGCAAGCTGGGAGTCCATGGGAACGTTGCTTAAAAATCATTTCTGAGCCTCAGTTTCCCCAACTGCAAAATGGGGTAATAAACAAGATAATGGGAAGGTTAAACAAGTTAATCGCTTAGGGCCCTGGCACATCCTCTGACGCAGGGCGGGGACGTTTTACCGCCTCTTTCCTGGAGCCCAAAGCCTTGGGGCCTGCCTAGCCCTGGCCTCCAGCGCCACCTACCGGTCCAATGGCAGAACGACGCACGCTGCAGTCCCGGGGGAGGAGGGGGGAGGGGGGACTCGCGAGCCCTGTGTGCAAATCTCAGATCCGTCCTGATTCCCTGCGGCGCGCGGGGCAGTTCCCCACCCGCGCCCGCCGTCGTGCGCTTCACCGTCCTCATCTGTTACGTGGGCATGGTGGGCTCCCTCGGCCCCCATGCCAGCGTGGTTTGGGGGCTCTCAGAGAGTATGGGGGGAGGGATGGGAGGACAAATGCATCTCCTTGAGGGACTGGCTCAGCCTGAGCCCAGAAGGCGGGGCCCCACGGGGACTGCGCAGAGCTGGCCACACTCTGTCCCCAGTGTATGAGCCACCGCGGGGCGAGTTGCCCCTGGACCCAAGACCTAGTCCTCTGGGGTTCCACATGGGTTCAAGGCTCAGCCTCGTCCCTCCCTAAGGCAATGTCCCCAGCTGCTTGCACCGGACACCACAGTCCCCATGGAGCAGGGGACAGCAGGTGCCCCAGACCACCCTGTCCCCTGCCGCGCGCATGCGTGCGCACGCACACACACGCACACTCCCAGACCCAGGCACCCAGGAGGTTAGTGGGGTTTTTTGGTTTTGTTTGTTTGGGTTTTTTTTGTTTGTTTGTTTTCTGGTTTGATTCGTTAAATGTTTCTCCCCTCAACCCCCCTTCCTTCCCCGCAGCGCCAGCTCCTGGAGGGAGTCCAGGGTCCCCAGTTGCGTCGGCCACCCTGTGTCCCCAGCACCTGGCTCGGGGCTGGCACACGCCTATGTTGAATTAACAAATAGAATGATGCGACACGCACAAGCGCGCGCAATCCCAATCGCACTCGCCCGGCGGACACTGTCCCAATGATTTACGGTCCCCGCGCGCGTGCCGTCCCAGCAGGCACCGATTCCTACCGAACCGAGAACAGTCCTGCACCCTCGTGTGCGCGCACATTCCGGAGGACACGTGCGCACGCACACGTGCGCGCCCTTTGCACACATTGAGCCCATCTGGTTTCCGTCCCAGCCTCCCACAACTTCCTCACGCTTTAGCACTGAGGGCTCAGCTGCGTCCTTTTGAAGCCATCGGAGAGGGAGTTGGAAGGGGCCTCGGGGACAGGCGGGCGCAAGAATTTTATGAACTTGCTGGCTGTAAATTTCCCCCAACAAATGCCCCCTCCGCCCCGCCTTCCTTCTCACGGGGAGGAGGGCGCACTTTCCCACCTTCCGCTCACCCCCGCAGTTCTCTTCTAACTAATCGGCCAGTTCACCTGGGACCCTTCTATCTAACATCACGCCACCACCACCACCGATTAGACTGCTAATGTTTGAATCCTAGCTCTGCTCTGACCGGTAGGGGCCCTTGGACAAGTGAACCAACCTCCCTGGGCCTCGGTGTCTTCCTCTGTGAAATGCGAATAATAGTGTTTACCTCCTATGGGGAAATGTGAGAATGAAGAGATAATGCACTGAAGCCTGGTGCGGCTATGCCTGGTACCTGCAAAACACTCACAAAGTGGGACTTAATATGATTATTCTTGAGATGATACTTAGGCTTAAAACAGCAGAGCTGGACAGGCTCTTAGAGATCCCCCTATCTTTGTAAGCTGGAGACAAAGAAACCCAGAAAGTAGCTTGATCAAAACCATACTGCCAGTCAGTGGTAAATCACATCAAACATTCAGGTCTGGATGGCTGTGGTGGCTCACACCTGTAACACCGAAACTGGGAGGCCAAGGAGGGAGGATCACTTGAGGCCAGGAGTTTGTGACAAGCCTGAGCAACATAGTGAGACGGAAAAATTAAAAATTAGGCATGGTAGCACACACCTGTAGTCCCAGCCACTCTAGGCAACAGAGTGAGACTGTCTCAAAAAAAAAAGTGAAAACAAAAACAGAAAGAACTAGCAAAAATCAATAAGAACACAATTCAATTTTAAAATGAGCAAAAGATTTGAACAGACCCTTCACCAAAGAAAATATATGAATGGCAAATAAGCACATGAAATGATGCTCATTATTAGTCATTAGGAATATGCAAATTTAGACCATAATGAGACACCACTACACGCCTATTAGAAAAGCTAAAAAATAAAGCTGACGGGCCGGGCGCTGTGGCTCACGCCTGTAATCCTAGCTCTTGGGAGGCCGAGGCGGGCGGATTGCTCGAGGTCAGGAGTTCAAAACCAGCCTGAGCAAGAGCGAGACCCCGTCTCTACTATAAACAGAAAGAAATTAATTGGCCAACTGATATATATATAAAAAATTAGCCGGGCATAGTGGCACATGCCTGTAGTCCCAGCTACTCGGGAGGCTGAGGCAGCAGGATCGCTTGAGCCCAGGAGTTTGAGGTTGCTGTGAGCTAGGCTGACGCCACGGCACTCACTCTAGCCTGGACAACAAAGTGAGACTCTGTCTCAAAAAAAAAAAAAATAAATAAAGCTGACAATACAAAGTGCTGGTGAGGATGCAGAGCACTGGAACTCTGATACATGCCTGGTAGGAATGCAAAATGGAACAGCCACTTTGGAATATAGTTTCACAATTTCTTATAAAGTTAAACATACACTTACAATAAAACTCAGCAATCCCATTTATATGTGTTTATTTACCAAGTGAAATGAAAACCTATGTTCACACAAAAATCTGTGCATACTCAGCCTTCATCAAAAAAGATGAATTAATACATTTTGCAACAATCTGGATGGAACTGGAGACCATTCTCCCAAGTGAAGTATCTCAAGAATGGAAAAACAAACACCACATGTACTCACTATTAAATTGGAACTAACCAATGAGCACACACGTGCACAGAAAGAAATAAAACTCAGTAGAAATCAACCGGGGGGGGGGGGCGAGGGGAGAGGAGAGGAGGGTCAAAAACCTACATAATGGGTACAATGAACATTATTTGAGTAATGGACACTCCCACAGTTGGGACTCAAGCATTACAAAAGCAACCCATGTGACCTAAAACATTTGTACCCCCTTAATATTTTGAAATTTAAAAATCTAAGGCTGGGTGCAGTGGCTCACACCTGTAATCCTAGCACTTTGGGAGGCCGAGGCGGGAGGGTCGCTCAAGGTCAGGAGTTCGAAACCTGCCTGAGCAAGAGCGAGACCCTGTCTCTACTATAAATAGAAAGAAATTAATTGGCCAACTAATATATATAGAAAAAATTAGCCAGGCATGATGGTGCATGCCTGTAGTCCCAGCTACTCAGGAGGCTGAGGCAGCAGGATTGCTTGAGCCCAGGAGTTGGAGGTTGCTGTGAGCCAGGCTGACGCCACGGCACTCACTCTAGCCTGGGCAACAAAGCAAGACTCTGTCTCAAAAAATAAATAAATAAAAATAAAAAATCTATACATAAGTGTTTGTAGTAGCTGTATTCATAATCACCAAAAACTGGAAAAACACCAAACATTCTTCAGCTGGTGAACAGATAAATCTACTGTGGTACATCCATACAATGGAACACTACTCAGCAATAAAAATGACGAATATTAAATGTATTGTGCTAAGAAAAAGAAGGCTCAGGCCAGGCGGGGTGGCTCACGCCTGTAATCCTAGCTCTCTGGGAGGCCGAGGCGGGCGGATTGCTCAAGGTCAGGAGTTCGAAACCAGCCTGAGCAAGAGCAAGACCCCGTCTCTACTATAAATAGAAAGAAATTAATTGGCCAACTAATATATATAGAAAAAATGAGCCGGGCATGGTGGCGCATGCCTGTAGTCCCAGCTACTCGGGAGGCTGAGGCAGGAGGATCGCTTGAGCCCAGGAGTTTGAGGTTGCTGTGAGCTAGGCTGATGCCACGGCACTCACTCTAGCCCGGGCAACAAAGTAAGACTCTGTCTCAAAAAAAAAAAAAAAAAGAAGTCTCAAAAGGCTACATACGGTATGATTCCATTTACAGAACATCTGCAAAAAGCAAAACTGTAGGGACTGAAGGAGGTTGACAAAGGAGTTGACAAGTGGACACAAGGAATGAGAGGGGGATAATGAAATTATTCTATGTCTTGATTGTGGTATTGGTTACATGACTTTTGCAAGTCTCAACATTTGCAGAGCCATACTTGTAGAACTGTAAAAAAAAAAAAAAAGGTGAATTTTGCTGTAAGTAAATCATATCTTATTTTAAAGGAAGAATAATTCAGGCCTCCAGGCTCCCAGCCCTGCACGCTCCTCCCTACACCCTCTCCAGGCACTGCGTGGCCTGTGGACCAAAGCACCGGTGGCACCAGGAGATTGTGAGAAAGGCAGCATCTCAGGCCCCACCTCAGACCTTCTGAATCAGAATCTGAACTGGAACAAGATGCGCAGGTGAATGGTGCAAAATAAGATGGTGAAATGGTCTGCACCACATTGCTCCGTCTCTCCAAAGAGAAAGAGAAGCAATCTTCCAGTTCACGGAAGAAACGTAGGACACTGCGTTCCAAGTCAAGCTGGAGACCTGGTTTGACTGAGACTCAGTGCTTTGTGACCATCGGTAAATCCCACTTTCTTCCAGGCCTCAGTTTCCCCATCTGTACACCAGAAGGTTATATAGAACTCCAAGTCGCCCATCAGCCAGGGCACTCTAGTGGTCATTTGTTCCATTTCTTATCTAATGGTGCTCACCCCATTTACCTAACACAAACTTACCCACTGAAGGCACATGGTTTCTAAGTATTAATATTAGAAAGCGTTTGATTGGATCGGCGCCCCCTGGTGGAAAAAGTGTGCAGAACTTGAGAGACATTTTTTTAAAAAATGAAATCCTATTAATAGTATAGGTCATAAAATGACACGTTTTATCCCCAAAACAACCCTTAGTGGTTCTATGAAAGTCACCTGGGAAATTGGTTAAAAACACAAATGTGGGCCAGGCTCGGTGGCTCACACCTGTGATCCTAACACTCCGGGAGTCTGAGGTGGGAGGATTGCTTGAGGTAAGGAGTTCACCACCAGCCTGAGCAAGAGCGAGACCCCATCTCCACTAAAAATAGACAAAATTAGCCGGGCATGGTGATGCATGCCTGTAGTCCCAGCTACTCAGGAGGCTGAGGCAGGAGGATGGCTTGAGCCCAGGAGTTTGAGGTTGCTGTGAGCTAGGCTGACGCCACAGCACTCTAGCGCAGGCAACAGAGCGAGACTGTTTCAAAAAAAAAAATTACAAAGAAAAAAAGAGTTAAATTGACTTGGAGCTCTCCAGGAGAAAAATGGCCAGTTCTTGTCCAGAAACCCAGGTCTGGCTCGGTGGAGGCTCTGACCAAGGCACAGGATTGACCGTGAGTTGAACAGTCCCATGATGCAGCCCTTCTTAGGACAAGGAGGAAAAGCTCAGGGGACAGGACGCCCTTAGTCATGGTGCCCTGGGAGCAGGAAGTTTCCTGGTTGGGGTTTCTTGGAGCCACACAGACCGACCCCACAGACCCCACTGTAACACACACACAACCAGCCCCAGGACTCATGGAAAACCGGAGCTGCTTGTGATGCAACCCCTATTTGCGTTAGGCCTGCTTTGGATTAAACTTCCTAAGGAAATTAATAAAGTCAGGCCAGAGATCCATTGTGAAGTGACTATTTATGACAGCATCTAGGATTTGTCGTCATGTCAAAACACCCAACATTTGAGAAGTTCTCCACGGATACCTGGAGGCTCCTGTGGTCACTGGGACAGCCCTGGACAGCTCCTGGCTGGACGATGAGGAGGAACCACAGGGGCAGGGAAGGAGCTCTGGGTGGGGAGTCAGGAGCCCCCGGCCCCAGCCCTGACTCTGCAGCCTCCTCACAAGTGGCCATGTATATGGCACCCAGCTAGGGGTGGAGGGGACCTCTGGGGCAGCACAGACCGGGTGCGGAGCAGGTGCCAATCACGGGAGAACAAAAGTGATGTTGGGCTCCTTTACTCACTAGCTGGGGCCCTTTGGCCACCTACTTTGCCCATCAGAGCCTCAGTCTTGTCTTCTACCAAACGAGGAGGTGGACACTTCCGGGGTCCAGCTATATGCTACTCCCCCAACCTCCCTAAGGGGGTCCCACTCACTCACTCGCTGTCCCAGCACTTTGCCTAGTTCGCCATCACACATTTATTTGATTGTGTACACGCCTGGTCCCTGTGTCCCTCCCCAGCCCACCCCCAACTCTCAGCTCCACGTAGCTGGGCTCTATCTGATTCCTGTCCATCCTCATCACCCAGCCCACTGCCGGACAAAGTGGACCTTTGATAGATGTGTATTGGATGGGTACATGGAAAGGTCTTGGCCTTGTGTTAATACATGGTAAGTGCTCATTAAATTAAAACTATTAATATGATTATTACTATTATAATTTGGGGGCTTCAGTTTCTTCTCTGAAACATGAAGATATTCTTAGTTTCACCCTCAGACAAGTGTTCTGAGAGTTGACAAGGATTAGTGTTTGGAATGGCTTTGATCAGCCAAAGTGCAATGCAAAGACTCGCTCTAGGTCAAGCCAATGCCAGTGGGCTGCAGGGTCTTAGGGGAGTGAGGATGGAATGGGTGCAGGGCCGCAAATGACCTGGAATAGCAGGGGGACACAGAGGAGACCAATAAGATCAAAGCAAAAGTCACTAGGTAGGACTTTCAGGAAAGCACTTGAAAGACAACCAAAGAAGAGGAGAGATGTGCTCTTTGCTCTTCTCCTTCTTCTTATACATAATGCTAGGACTCCGATACAATGGCTGGAGCTCCAATAGCCATCTTGAGCCATGAGGTGACCCCGAGCATGGAAGCCATGTACTAGCGATGGCAGCGCAGAAGGAGAACATGTTCCTGATGGTATCATGGCGTCACAGACCGCCTAGCTCTAGGTGTCTCATTATGTGAGAAATTAAAAACTCTAATTTGTGTGAGCAGCGTGGGTTTTTGTGACTACAAGCTCAACACGATTCATTATAGACACAGAAACGATGAAGGAAAAAAATGTACCAGACCCATAGTCAGTAAATGAGTGAACTAGTTATTGAATAAGCCAGGGAAGAGAGGGAGGAGGAAAGAAGGGAAAAGAAGGAAGGGAAGGAGGAAAGGGAGAAGAAGGAGGCAGTATACGCTGGTTTGAGAACATTTCTCAGATCTGGAAGCAGGTAGAGGGTTTGAAATGAGGGGTCCTTTTGGCAAATTCAAGTCAGACCCACTCTATGTCTCCCCCTTAGGTCGCTCTGCTGGAAGAAGCCAACATTGCCATTGTGTCAGCGTGTCCCGCCCCGGAGTCAGGGCCCAGCCTCCTGCCTGCACAGAGACCTGCACCAGTCTCCTTCCCTGTCTGGGCCAGTTTCTTCTTCTGGATGGTGAGAAGCTTCCAGATCCCTCTGGAAGCATCTTTCGAGCAATGACTCGCCCTGTAAGATGTTTGCAATGTTGGCCCCCGAGACGGCCTTTCCTGCGATCACTGTAACCCCCCAGTGCTGAGTCCACACATGTCCTGCTTTTGCATCAGGACAGCCCGGGAAGGTTGACGTCATTCTAAGTGACACCAGTTACACCTGCCCAGGCTCACACAGCCCAGGGGGGGACAGCAGGCTTTGGGACCCTCGAGGGTCTGACAGCACAGCCCGCGTTTTTAGCCTCCGCTTGTTCACTCCCTTCCTTGACTTGCCCATCACCCAGTCCCTGAGCTGAGACCCCCAACAAGAGGAAGAAGCCAGTGGGCGGTGGGGACAAGCCAGAGGTTCCTCCATGCCCCGACACCCCCCTGCCCCTGTCTCCAGCCTCTTCCCATCTCGGGCTCCAGTGCAGAGAGGCGGCTCCAGCCCACTCAGCCCAACCCAGGCGCCTCTGGGGGGAAGACAAATAAAAATAAAAGGGTAATAACCGGGGCCAAGCGAGAGCACAGGCGACAGCTTTAGCCAATTAACATTCCTTCAGGGTTTGGGGCGGCCCCCCTTCAGCGGCACCTCGTAAATGTCAGTAGGGCCTTGGGTCCTCTGCGGCCTGGCTGAGGCTGGCTCCTGAGCTGGGCCTGCGCTGGCTTCTCCGGGAAGAGAGCGCCCGGCACAGCCTTCCAGGGTGCTGGGTGCTGGAAGGAACCCAGAGCGCATGCCCTGAACGGGAGTCGGGGTCACGTGGGCTGGGGGACAGGTTTATGGTGCTAACTGGAGGCCCGAGCACCTTCCTACTCATGGCCTGGAGTGTGTCGGGCCTTTCTGCACGGGCCAGGGAACAAGGCACAACGCCGCCCTCCCGCCTGCTCCCCGCCCCACGCGGGTAGGGGCCGATAAGGCCTGGCCTGTCTCCTCCCCTTGCCAACGGCACGGTGCCACAGCGTGCTCAGATCCTTGGCTAAACGTTATTTCTGGGTGTGTCTGGGGGGAGTAAAGCAGACTGCCGCCCCCAGTGGGTGGGCCTCGTGCGACTTCGCCGAGGGCCTGCCTAGACGAAAAGGCTGAGCACGAAAGAGTCCTTCTCTCCGCCTGACCCTCTTCCAGCTGGGACGCTGGCTTGCTCCTGCCTTCCAACTCAGACTGGGACTGGAACTTGCCCCACGGGCTGTCCCGAGTCTCCGGCTCCCCGACTGCAGGGTGAGGACTGGTCCGCCTCTGTAAGCAGGTGCACCAACTCGGTATGGAAAATTGCTCTATGTGTCTGTATCTCTATAGCCACCTCTCTCTTCCTGCTTTGCTGGGAGTGCCCTGCCCACACGCCCGAGCCTGTGCAGGTCTCTCCCGGTCCCCATTTCCTCCTCCCTCCGGGCTCAGCTTCCACGACGCCCCAGGTGGGATCTGGACCCGTCTAATTCCCTCTCATTCTGCCCCATATTTTCTTTCGGAGCACGGTTTGTTTGTTTGCTTTTTTTTATTTTTTTTGAGATGGGGTCTCATTATGTTGCCCAGGCTGACCTCAAACTCCTGGGTTCAAGCGATTCTCCCACCTTGGCCTTCCAAGTAGCTCTGATCACAGGCACACACCACCATGCCAGCTATTTTATCTTACTTTTTATAGAGGCAGGTTTTCACAGTGTTGCCCAGGCTGGTCTTGAACTCCTGGCCTCAAGCCATCCTCCCACTTTGGCCTCCCACAATACCAGGATTATAGGCATGAGCCACCGCCCAAGCCGAGAGATGCATTCATTTTTAATTATTATGGATGCATAGTAGTTGCATGCCTTTATAGACTGCATATGCTGTTTTGATACAGGCATACAATGTAAATTAATCAAATCGGGGTCATTGGGGTATCCAGCACCCTAGGCATTTATCATTTCTTTGTGTTAGGAACATTCCAATCCCACTCTTTTGGTTATACCCTTTAGCTGGGTACGGCGGTGCACACCTGTAGTCCCCGCTGCTGTGGAGGCTGAAGCAGGAGGATCACTTGAGCCCAGGAGCTCGAGGTGGCTGTGAGCTATGATGATGCCACTGCACTCTAGCTCAGACCAGAGCAAGACCCTGTCTCAAATAAATAAATAAATACATCCCTAACTTACTGTTGATTATAGTCACTTTGTTGTGCTATCAAATATTGTTCATTCTATCTAACTATATTTTTGCGCACGTTAACCATCCCCACTTTGTCCTCTTCTTGTAAGCACCTTGCAAGATTCCCAGGCAGAGGAAATGCAGTGGCCCCCTGGTGGGCGGAGCCAGGAACATCCTCTGTGTCCTCCCAGCTCTGCCACAGTGCCCCCCATCTCACCCCCACACCTCCCCCATCCCCCATACCCCCCATCCCCCGGCAGAGGCTCCTGGAAAGACGTGTGCAAAGCGGACCGGAACTGAATCGAGGCTTCTGGACTGACCACAGCCAGAGAGATGAGTGGAAAGGATAGGACCAGAAGTTGCCCGGGTCTGCGTTCCAGCTCCCTAAGGAGCTACACGAGCCCTGACAAACTGCTCCACCTTTCCAACCCTTGGTGTTTCTCATCCGTAAAAGGGGAGATATAATTCATATCCCAAAGGGCTCTTGACAGCAGCGACTGCAATTTTTATCGGGGCTACAAAGTTGTACGTGGTGTTTTTATTGTGCTCATTATTGTCACTATCACAATGATTAGTAGTTCTGGACAGAATCAAGGAGGGCTTTCTTTGAATACCAGAAAGAAGGATAGAGGTGTAGATTTAATGGCACACATGTGTGTCTATTCATTCATTTGTTCAACAAATGTTTACTGAGTTCCTGCCATGTCCCAGGCCCGGTGTTGGCACTGGAAATGAAGATATGCCCCTGGCCAGAGAGGTCCCCTTGCCAGGCCAGGGTCGCAGTGATCACAGGGCCAGGCAGCTCATGCGATGCGGGTGAGTGTCCAGGGCTGGGTGGCGCCTGCAGCAAACCAGTGGCCCGAGTCCCCATCTGCTGAGAGCAGCCACCTCTCAGCTCCATGCCAAGGAAGGTCAGGCCGAGGGGGTTGGAGCTTCTCATTTTAACAAAAATCTGGGGATTTGTATACTACTGTCCCGATTTTTAAATGTTGGCCTCTAATCTAAACAATTAGTTTAAGCTGAGAACTGAGGCGTGGGAAGCCCACCAGCCCGGGGTGGGGTGGGGGGTGCCCTCCCCAGGGCAGTGGCCTGGCCCTGGCTCCAGGGTACCATCCCTCCCTGGACAGATGTCCACTGGGGCAAGGAGCCAGTCCTGGCCTGGCTGGGCCCACCCGCCAGAGGAACACTGAATCCAAGGAGGGACCGAAGTTGCTTCAGAAGTGATCAATCTGGGTAAAAGGTGCCTTGGGAACCTGAGAGCCTGAGGGAGGAGGAGACAGGCCCAGAGAAGGGAAGGACCCCTGCAAGGCCACACGGCACATCACTGCAGAGCGGGGGTTGGAACCCAGCCCCGCAGACTGCAGACTCTGGTTTAGGGCTCTCCCCACTCCCCCAGGAGACCTCCCAGGTGTCTTTGGCCTGCAGCTGCTCTCTCTGCGTCCTGGGCAATGCTGGGTTAGGGTCTGCCAGGCTTGGGATCAGAGGGTGGTGACGCGCCCATAGCTGCTCCACTTCTCAGAAGAGCAGGTGTTCTAGCACCTCGCGTGGCCGGGTGGAGGGGCCGAATGGTACCAACAGAAAAAGCTGTTGAGGACCAGAAGCCACTAGAGGACGGAGGTGGAGTCTGATCTTGCTTTGTGCCACCCCTCCCCCAGAGACACAGAGAACTCAGCACCACGGAGCTGGGCATCTGCGAAACGCGGGGAAGAAATGCGCGTCCACACGACCTTCCTTCTCCTGGCTAAGAGGGACGGACTCCTGGCCAGACGTCACCTGTGCAGAGCTCAGCCACGCTTGGTGGGTGGAGTTCAGCATCTCCCCTAGATCCCTGCACATTCACTTCGGGGAACCCTGGAAAGTGGGGGGGGGCATTTCTCCGAGCCCTGCGTGTTTGGGGCGTCAAGACCACCGTGACCTCAGTCAGTCTCTCCGCCTGGTGGCACCTGCGGCACCAACTCGGAGCTCAAGCGGGTGTGAGCGGGACGCGCTAATAAATCCCGCCAGGTGGGGGCGACAGACACCACGAGCGGACGCGGCGCGGCGCGGGGCCGGGCGGTCGGCAGCTGGGGACCCGCGCAGGTGCAGGCGCCCGACTCGCAGCGCGGCCCCGGCGTCACGCACCTGCCGCCCGCCCGGCCCGCGGCTCTGCCCGGCGCGCAAGCGGGGAGCTCGCGGGCGCGGGTGATCGCCCGCGAGTGCCCCCAGTCCCGAATCCTGGGAAAGAGATGCGCGGTCACAAAGCTGGCGTGGTGCCAGGAGGACAGTAGGACGTGAGGCGATGTCGGGAAGGCCACCGTCCAATTGATGAGCCACCCATTAATGAATCGCATTGTGACGTTTCTAGCCAGGGTTTCTTTGTCTCCCCCTAGTGGACAACAGGGGAGCTCGCAACCCTTTTTTAAAGGAGGAAGATGAGATTCCTTTTTTTAAAAAATTTTTTTTCCTTTTTTCTTTTATTCTATGGTATTTTGTTAAAGATTCCTTTATATTCCTTTTCCTTCCCTCCCTCTCTTCCTATTTCTTTAATTTTTGTTTTTCTCCCTCTCTTTCTTTTCCTCTTTCCTTTTTTAACCATTAGGCGGTCGGCAGTAAGGAAATGGAGTATGAGACAGCCATAAAATACTAAAATGTATCTGGTTCCTTGGTTAGTTCCAAGTCATATTAAGTTACAAAACCAAGTTATGGAATAATAATATATACACGTAACTGCCTGTGTGTACATGTACATACGTAAGAATGTAAATGGCCTGACAAGTTTGGGAAAAGGTCTGAAAGGATGCACACCCAACTGGGTGACTTTGGGGGAGGGGGGAAGGCAAAGAGATTTTAGCTTTACCTGTAATGTTTGCATCATGAAAGAAGAATGCACTATATGATATTAAAATTTGATAAAAGTAGCCTTTTTAGTGTAAAACTAATTTATGCCTCTTGAGAAAAATCACAATATTCAATATACAGTTAAGTAAAATGCTAGTTACAAAATAATATATATGGCATGATTCCACTTTTAAAATAACGTGTATGTTCGGCATGCAAAATCCTGTCAAAAAAAAAAAATAACGTGTATGTATGTACAGAAAAAAGGCTAGAAGAATATTAACAATTTTTACCAATAGTTATCTCTGAGTGGTCGGGTTCAGGCCATCTCTATTATTTACTCAATAATATATGTCAGTGATATAAGTCTACAATATCATTTTTTTTAATTTATAGGAGAATGTATTTCTTACAGTTCTGGAGGCTAGGGGGTCCTGGGTAGGGGGCACATTTGGTGAGGGCCGTCTTGCTGGTGGGTCTGCAGAGTCCTGAGTGGTGCAGGGTATCACATGTCAAGAGCTCTTAATGTGCCCTACATTATCATTTTATTTAGCTTATTATATTCTGTTGTATGGACATCCCATAATTTATTTAACCAATCCTTTATTGATGGACATGGACGTAGCTTCCAGTATTTTCCTCAATAAACCGTGGCACAGAGGAAGGCAGGTAAGCCTTCCAATGTATGCTTTCCCACTTGTGACCACTAGGTGGCAGCAAAGACAGACGGACGAGTCAGCCTTCGCGCTTCCTGAAAATTTATTCCTGAAAACAAATGTTTAGCTGACATTTTCTTTCTGCGTTATTTTCCTGAGTATTTATATAACGCACCTTATGTGACGAGCAATTTGTACGATTTACAAGGATTAGCAATACTAATTCTTATCACGACCCTAAGAGATTTGTCATTACCTCTTTAGAAAGGAGGAAACTGAGGCTGAAGAGTTGTCTCTTGCCAAAGCCACACCTCTAGAAAATGGCATGCATTAAGTTAAATTTGGGGATGAATAATTCCAGAACGTTTATACACCAATATACCTGATTTTATATATATATATATATTTTTTTTGGAAAGAGCGCAGTTGTGTTTATGTGTGTGTTGTTTTCAGAATTCTAATCATATATGATTATATTCTTCGACTTGCTTCTTTCACTTGTCAGTGAATCTTGGAAACGTTCCAAGGCATCTGTGCCTTTGGGCATCTGTATAATATTCCATGGTGTGGTTGGGTCACAAAATGTCTAGGTATTCAACCCTCTGTGGATAGTCATTGGAATTACTTCCAGTTTTGTACTTTTACCAAAAAATCAAAGAAAAATGCTTCCAGAAGCATCCGTGAACAGATAGATGCCTCTGTGCTGGCATTTCTGTCTGTAGATTCCCAGGAGTCTGATCCTGGGCTATGGGGAGTGTGTGGTCTGTTGATAAAGATGCTAATCACTCCCAGTGGGCGGTGCCCACTTTGGTTCTCACCCACAGCACCGGAGGGAGCCTGTTTCCTCGTGGCATCTCCCGTCCTGGATGTTATCAGTGTTCACATTTTTGCCAATGTAATGTAAAGAAAATTTTGGTAAATATTTTGGTCATAGAGCGAACTCCCTTAAAACAAAATGAGCTTCCCTCTTCCTTGCAGGTCAGTGGTCAAGAGTTTCTATGACCAAGAGTATCCCTGGGGGTTGGGGGGGAGGCAGGGAGAAGAAAGAGTAATCTGTCCCAGGCAGAGATTGCAGCTGAGTGTCCACCCTCTGTCTGTGCCCGGGGTACACGCATAGAATAGGTGCCACTCTTTTTTTTTTTTTTTTTGAAGCAGAGTCTCACTCTGTTGTGCAGGCTACAGTGAGTGCCGTGGTGTCAGCCTAGCTCACAGCAACCTCAAACTCCTGGGCTCAAGTGATCCTCCTGCCTCAGCCTCCCGAGTAGCTGGGACTACAGGCATGCACCACCATGCCTGGCTAATTTTTTCTATATATTTTTAGTTGGCCAATTAATTTCTTTCTATTTTTAGTACAGATGGGGTCTCACTGCTCAGGCTGGTTTAGAACTCCTGACCTTGAGTGATCCTCCCGCCTCAGCCTTCCAGAGTGCTAGGATTACAGGCGTGAGCCACCACGCCCAGTGAATAGGTGCCACTCTTTAAGGTTTCAATGTGTAAGTCCCAACACCACAACCAGACTAGACGCCCCTGAGTGACTTCTGTGTTTTCACGGAGGTGAGAAGTCTGCATGATCCATCATGTGGGGCGGTGTGGATGGGGACGCGTGGCCTGCTGCTAAGGGGGAAAGGTGGGATTAGAAAATGGGAAATGCTGCAGGGGAAGAAAGCAGAAGGGGACAGACACGGCTTCTAGGCTCCACCCTGTGACTGTGAGATGTCAGATGGGAGATCTCTGAAGCCTCTTTACCTTGGGAGCCAGGGCTTCCAGAACACAAAAGTATCCCTAAAAATAGAGACCCCTGTGTCGGGTCCCTTCCATTCACCTGCCACCACGCCGCACTTTAGCTCACTCATTCCTTGTTGCACCCTGTCAGATAGGAGCTATGGCTTTCTCCACTTTACAGATGAGGAAACTGAGGCTGGGGGGGTGGAAGTGCCCAGGGGCATAAAAGGCATGCTGGGCAGTGCAGAGCCACGACAGGGTCAGGGGAACCAGGCTAGCCGGCCTAGGGGTGCTCCTAGAGGGCAGGGGTGGCAGAAGCAGCCCAGGCAGGGCCCAGAGGTGCTAGGCCGGGCCACAGCCACAGAGCCGGCAGGGGCTCTACCAGAGAGGGCCACCCGGTGTGGTCACCCACCCTCTCCTGGGTCTGGCAGTCCCTTCCCAGGGCACACGTTATCTGCCACCTGGGGACACAGCTGTAGACTCTCACCAGCTGAGGCCCTTCCTGGCAGCTGGCACCCGACCTTTAGACGTGTAAACAAGCCTCTGTCTGGCCAGGGGTGGCCCAGCTTGTCCTTGGGGCATGCAGACCTGTGCATGCCTGGGCAGGTGAGTGTGACCACGATCACAGTCATGAGGTTGCATTTGGGTGTCCACACTTCCCCTCGGGGGTCAGACGTGGGGGCTGAGGACATCTCCTCTACACTGTTGATTCCCATGGATGGTCTCAGGGCCCAGTTGACTTCCCCAAAGAGGACCAGGCTGGAACCAAGGAATCCCAGGGAAACCTGAGGACCAGAGAGGGGCTGACACGTGCCCAGGGTCACACAGCAGACAGAACCAGGTCCACACACGTGGGCTGCGCAGGTCACCCCTTCTCTGGGCCTCAGAGGCCTCATATGTCCAGCAGAGAGAGGCCTGACAACAGTCCCACTTGGCCACGCCGCCTCCCTGCTGGAGACCCTGCACTATTGGCCCTCACAGCCCCCCCCCCCCGCAGCTCCTGTTATCTCCTGGGCCCTGGAGCCTGCTGACTCTGGGACAGGGCGCACCCTCCCTGGGGGACCCGCTGGATGGGACGGCAGGGGCTGTTCCGGCCCGATATGGGGCTCAGCTGGCTCGGGCCTTTATCAGTGGGGCTTGGGGGGCCGGGCAGGCACGTGGCCCCGTCCGGGAGAGGGAGCAGGGAGGAGAGGGTGTCCAGGTCCTGAGCAAAAGAGATAGAGGACAGAGACATTTTTTAATACTTTTTTTTTTTAAACCTGTTTTGTTTTCTGTGGTGGCAAAGGTAACTCAGTTGCAATCAATCAAGTGGAACAGAACGAAGACAAGATATGGAAAGCGAAGGTGCCTGTAAATTCACCTTCCAGGCAGAACCCCGGGGGCCCAGTTTGGAGTCACCTCTCTAGATTTTTTCCTACGTGTAGCCTAACACGGTCAATTAATGAATTGGAATCATACGACAGAGCACTGTGTGGTGGCCCAGAGCGTGTCCTGGGTCCCAGCCATGTGGCTCCTCAGCTTCCTACCCAGGCACATTATTTAATCTCTCTGAGCCTAAATTTTCTCATCTATTAATCCTCACATGGATATTGTCAAGATTAAACAAAATAATGTACGTGAGGCACCTCCCCGGCCCACAGTGAGCTTTCAATCAATATCAGTGTCACCAGTGTCATGACACAGCTTGCCTTTATTTTTCATTTGACAACTTAATGTGTTTTAAAAAAACCTAGACCAGCAAAGGTGTGGAAACAACCCAGGTGCCCATCAATACATGAGTGGATTAATAAAATGTGGTATATGTACACCATAGAGTACTATTCAGCTTTAAGAAACAATGGTGATATAGCACCTCTTGTGTATTCCTGGATAGAGCTGGAACCCATTCTACTAAGTGAAGTATCTCAGGAATGGAAAAACAAGCACCACATGTACTCACCAGCAAATTGGTATTAATGGATCAACACTTAAGTGGACATATAGGAATAACATTTATCGGGTGTGGGGTGGGTGGGAGGGGGAAGGGGGCTGGGCAATATACGTAACCTTAACATTTGTACCCCCATAATATGCTGAAATTAAAAAAAAAAAAAACCTAGACCAAAACAAAAACAAAAACCAGGCTAACAAGGACATCTTTCCATATTGGTGCCTAAAGATGTAGCCCACTCCTTTGACACATTCAGAGCTTTCCTTGGATGGGTGGAATCTATTGGGCGTATCTGTTTTTTAAAACTGCTTCCCTAAGGTGGAATTGACATACAATGAAATGCACCCATGTTGACAGTACAGTTCAATGGGTTTTGAAAAATTACACCGTGGCACAACCACTACTGGAACATTTCCTGCATATCAAAAGTCCCCTCGTGCCCCTTTGCAATCAATCCTCTGTCCCCAAACCAGCCCCTGGCACCCACTGAACTGTTTCTTGTCCCTATAGTGTAAATTTCCCTTTTCTTGAACTCCATACGTGAAACCATACAGTGCGCATTCTGGGGTAGGTCTTCCTCCGCTCGGCGTGGCGCTTTTGAGATCCGTCCACGTCGCTGTCGCCAGGAGTTCGTCGCCGTTTACCGCTGAGGGTCACACCGCGGCCCGCGACCACAGCGCGTGCACCCCTCCGCCTGCGGACGGACGTTTGGACTGTTTCCGGTTTCGGGCTATTAATCCCTTATTTTTAAAACCTCAACGAGGAAGGACAACAAGACCATTTCTAAATGTTTACTGTCACCTTATAAACAATACTGCAGTGAGTGGCCATGCAAATTTACATGGCCGTTTTGTGGGAGAAATGTCATGACACTAGAGATAGGACAGAAAAAATGTTTAAAGACACCCCCCCACACCTTGTCCCAGCTGGGGACCCTGAGGCCCAAAGAGGCAAGTGATGTGTCCAAGATCACACAATGAATTAGGCCCCATGCAGAAGCCAAAACCCAGCCCTGCCTTTGCCCGTCCCTCCCAAGGCCCCACACAAAGCAGAGCAGGCACTCTACGAAGAGCACCCCAGTGTGTCCCCTAATAGTGTTCAAGAGCTTGATGATGATGATGACGACAGTGACAGTGTTAACTACGGATGTTAAGTGCTCACTTTACACTAGGCAGTGTTCAGAGTTCTTTGCACGGATCAATTCTCTTTAATCCACACACATCCCAATGAAGGAGGTAAAATTACCATTCCCGTTCTATAGATAAAGAAACTGAGGTGCAGAGAGGTTAAGCACTTTGCCCGAAGTCACACAGCCAGGAAGTGGCAGAACTGAGACTCCCATCGGGCAGTCGGGCTCCCGGGCTGCCACCTTCACAAGCAGATGGCCGAGCAAGGAAGGTGGCGTGGCCTGGTGGCTACAACCTGAAGTAGATGCCAGGTGGCCTGGGACTTCTGTCCCCAACTTGCTGTGTCATGTGTGCAGTCCGTTGCTACTCTTGCCACCTACCGAGAGGATAAGGAGGCAGTTTGGCAAGAGGTTCTTGGGATCCCTTGGCAATGTAGTTCCAGATGCGTTGTTGCAGAGTTTGGCTGGCAGGAGCAAAAGGCTGCTATGGCTCGTGCCTCCACTACCTGAACCGGGTCAGGAGAGACCCGCCAGCTGGTGGCTTTTCTGGAATGGACATTGGCAGCCTGCACTCATCCTCAGTGGGCAAGGGGTTTGGCCTCCGTCCCTGGGGCAGGCAAGGCTGGCCCTCCTGCCACACTGTATTTCTCACACTGGCTTGGATGCCTGAACTCCAAGGAGTAGAGCATCAGCCCTGCCCCCCACCTGACAGCAGCCTGTTCTCAGTGTCACAGCTCCTCCTTCCCGGAGGTCACCCCTCCTCTCCCTGCCCCGGGCCTTGCCTTCTGGACCTGCCGCTCTGCAGCTTCAGAAAAACCATGTCCAGGGCCCAGTTCTCAGATTTATACCAACTAAAAGACATATACTACATACAATATGCATTAGCTCTGTTAGAATGGACACGAATTAACATTTAATCTCCCTACAGACCCTGTGATGTAAATATCCTGTTGTCACATTTTACAGATGGGGTATCTGAGGCTCAGAGAGGTCGAATATTTTGTCCCAGGTCACACAACGCATGAGGGGCAGAGCCAGGATGTGGGTCCAGGCGGCATGTTCCCGAGCCCACACTATTAACCACCACCCTGTATCTATCTCCCCCCTTGGGGCACCCCAAAACCTCTGACTGCTTCCTGATCCTGTCCCTCCTACTGTGTCAGTATCTGCTCATCAGCCAGGAGCTGGAGTAGTGACACTGTTAAAAGCACATGTCCCTGGCTGGACATGGCAGCTCATGCCTATAATCCTAGCACTCTGGGGGGCTGAGGTGGGCAGATGGATCAAGGTTGGGAGTTCAAAACCAGCCTGAGCAAGAGCGAGACCCCATCTCTACTAAAAAATAGAAAGAAATTAATTGGCAAAAAATACATAGAAAAAATTAGCCGGGCATAGTGGTGCTTGCCTGTAGTCCCAGCTACTCGGGAGGCTGAGGCAGGAGGATTGCTTGAGCCCAGGAGTTTGAGGTTGCTGTGAGCTAGGCTGATGCCACGGAACTCACTCTAGCCTGGGCAACAGAGTGAGACTTTGTCTCAAAAAAAAAAAAAAAAAGGCCGTGCGTGGTGGCTCACGCCTGTAATCCTAGCACTTTGGGAGGCCGAGGCGGGCGGATTGCTCAAGGTCAGGAGTTCGAAACCAGCCTGAGCGAGACCCCGTCTCTACCAAAAATAGAAATAAATTAATTGACCAACTAAAAATATATATACAAAAACTTAGCTGGGCATGGTGGCACATGCCTGTAGTCCCAGCTACTCGGGAGGCTGAGGCAGTAGGATGGCTGAGCCCCGGAGATTGAGGTTGCTGTGAGCCAGGCTGACGCCATGGCACTCACTCTAGCCTGGGCAACAAAGTGAGACTCTGTCTCAAAAAAAAAAAAAAAAAAAGCACAGGTCCCAGAGTTGATAGACTGGGCTTCAAATCCAGGCTCTGCCCTCCCTGGCTGTGTGTCTCTGACAGAGACTTATAGCCTTGCTGAGGCTCACTTTGCTCATCTATAAAATGGGAATAGCAACAGGATTCACCCCACAGAGTTACTGTAAGATTAAATCAATAGTGTAGACCAGCAATTCTCAGAGTATGATCAGGAGACCCTGTTAGGCTATCTGTGAGGTCAAAATTATTTTCATGATAGGGTATGAGAAGGAATAACAGGACATAGCATGTTACCTGCCTTTTTCACTCTCATTCTCTCATGAGTGTAAGGTGGAGTTTTCTGGAAATTGCGTGTCATGTGATATGAGCAAATAGGAGAATTGAGCTGTCCTCTATTGAGCCAGAGATTTGGAAAAAATGTGAAACAATGCTATTCTTTGCACTACTTTTTTTTTGTTGTTTTTGAAATACGGTTATTTTTCATAAAATACATAATGTTAACATGTAGTTTGTTGTTACTTTTAAACTGATTTTTATTAAATTTCTCAGTTTTGATTTCTAACCCAGTAAATATTGGTAGCTATAACCCATATCAACAAAAGCTCTTTAGGATCCTAGATAATTTTTGGGAGTATAAAGAGCCCCTGGCTGGGCGCGGTGGCTCACGCCTGTAATCCTAGCACTCTGGGAGGCCGAGGTGGGCAGATTGCTCGAGGTCAGTTTGAAACCAGCCTGAGCAAGAGTGAGAGCCCGTCTCTACCATAAAATAGAAAGAAATTAATTGGCCAACTAATATATATAGAAAAAATTAGCCGGGCATGGTGGCGCATGCCTGAAGTCCCAGCTACTCGGGAGGCTGAGGCAGGAGGATCTCTGGAGCCCAGGAGTTTGAGGTTGCTGTGAGCTAGGCTGACGCCATGGCACTCACTCCAGCCTGGGCAACAAAGTGAGACTCTGTCTCAAAAAAAAAAAAGAGTTTCTGAGACCAAAAAGTTTGAGAACCGCTAGGTGAGCATAAAGCATTGGCTACATATGTGGGTGGAGGTGCCTTGACCTTGGCTCCCTGAAACACATCAAGGCATCACTTTCGTTTTCCAGGTTGTGTCTCCCCTCCTCTGCCTGCTGGCTGGAGGCCCTCGCTAAACTGCAGGGGGCAGGAGAGCCGTCTGGAAGCGGGTGGCCTGCACTGCTGTGATTGATTGCCATGTGACCTTGGGCTAGACTCCGGGATGCTCCGGGCTTCACCCGAAGGACCAGCAAGGTCAGCCAAGCAGATTTCTCAAGCACCTTGACCTGCTAACATGTGGAGAACGTGTGAACAATAAATCCTAGATCTGGGGAAGTGAGATTCACCCTGGGCTGGCCAAGAAACAGAACATGAATATAGCGAAAGCATTACACTGCAGCCGCCTGGCTGGGCTTCTCGCCCCTGCAAATTCCCTGCGTGGCAAGGCCTGCAGACTCCCAGTGCCTCAGTTACTGTATCTGTGAAATGGGTGGGGTGAGCTCTTGCTTGAGGAAGTTCCAGCTGGACCTTGGGAACCCCTAGGCACCGAGGCCCCCTTTCCCCTGTGCTTTCTGCAGGGTGTGGTGAAACCAACACTGACCAGGGGGAGGGCCCCAGCTGGGAGCCACACAGCCTCATCCTGGCGCTGTCAACATCCTGGTGACCTCGGGCAAGTCCCTGTCTCTCTCTGGGCCTCACCAGCCAGGAATTTAAATCAGGCACAGGCTGGCTGAGTTCAGAGCTGCTTCCCCCTCCCCTGCAGATCTGATGGCTGGATGGGGACCCAGGGCCGCATGTCCCAGGCCGAAATGCCGTCCCCAGACCTTGTCCCTTCTCAGGGCCAGGCCGTTCCTGATTCATTCAAAAAACCTTTATTCAGCATCTACTACTGCCAGACCACAGGGCAGATTGGGTCCCAGAGGAGAGAAAAAACAGATATTTTCAATTATCTGTATTCCATTCCACTTAATCAGGACTCCATGAACGTGAACTTGGGGCCAGGGCTGAGCTAGAGATCAGAAAGCAGCCAAGTGTGGTTTTTGTCCTATAAGGAGTCTGAGACCTCAGTGCCTGGCCTGTGGCTGACATCGTGATTGCAACTTCACCACCAATCCTGATCCGGTGGCACCCAGATAAATTGTCCCTGAAATCCAGATGCACAGAAACTGTGCGATGTATTGTTTTAGCCATAAGCTTTGGGGTGATTTGCTGCAGAGGAAGAGATAACTACCACAACCGCACTATCACAGTGCAAGGAAAAATAACGCCTTGAGTATCTTTTAACAAAACCAGTTATCACCTGGCTCCCTTCGTGCCCTTTGGCATATGTGTTGGACGAACTAACCCTTCCACATGGACCATCCTCCCTTACACACCTGGCCACGTTCTCATAGCTCCTGGTGAACACACCGTCTTTCGCTGGCAGCAACTCTACAATGGGCCTCCCACCTGTCCTCTGACTCGCCACAAGTTGGTACCTTGCTGTACTTCTCCTACGTCCAATTCAAACATAAAGCACTGGAACAATATACACCCTGGCTTGTAATGAAAATAGACTTTATGCAGTAGTAAAAACCTGGCAATACTTCTCAGAGGCCGTGAGACCACAGCCTGCTGTGCTAAGTGGTTCCATCAATAGCTGAAAAAGGAAACTTCACCTCCTTTGAGCCCAAACCCTCCTCTTCTGTCCCCCGAGTACCTTCTTCTCCAGGACTCTCAAATTCACCAGGACACACCAGCTGGAGATGAGCCCCCCCTGCCTACTGCCCCTCCTGCCTTCAGTGGGGAAGAGCAGGCAGCGGGCCTGGCAGTGACGATACTCAGGTTCAGATTCAGAGCTGTAACCTGGGTGAGTTGCCCAGCACCTTCTTCTTAGAGCTTTTGGAGCGATCAAATGCAAAAAGGACTGTCTAGAGCTTAGCACTGTGCCTGGCAATTAGTAGCTGATTCTCATTTTATTAGGTTTTTTTGTGGGTTTTTTTTTTTTTGTCTTGTGTTTTTCTGGGTTTTGTTTTTTGTTTTGTTTTGAGACAGGGTCTCACTCTGTTGCCTGGGCTAGAGTGCAGTGGTGTCACCGTAGCTCACTGCAACCTCAAACTCCTGGACCCAAGTGATCCTCCTTAATACGCAAAGCCCTTGGTACGCAATAGCTACCATTATTGCTATTATTCTTGATTAACAATAAAATGAGGCCGGGCGCAGTGGCTCACGCCTGTAATCCTAGCACTCTGGGAGGCCGAGGCGGGTGGATTGCTCGAGGTCAGGAGTTCGAAGCTAGCCTGAGCAAGACCCCGTCTCTACTATAAATAGAAAGAAATTAATTGGCCAACTAATATATAGAGAAAAAATTAGCCGGGCATGGTGGCGCATGCCTGTAGTCCCAGCTACTCGGGAGGCTGAGGCAGCAGGATTGCTTGAGCCCAGGAGTTTGAGGTTGCTGTGAGCTAGGCTGATGCCACGGCACTCTAGCCTGGGCAACAAAGCGAGACTCTGTCTCAAAACAACAATAACAACAAAAAGCAATAAAATGAGGCTGGGCACAATGGCTCACACTTGTAATCCTAACACTTTGGGAGGCTGAGGCAGGAGGATCACTTGAGGCCAGGAGTTCGAGACCAGCCCGGGCAGCATAGGAAGACCCCCATCTCTACAAAAAATAGAGAAAATTAGCCAGGCATGGTGGTATAAACCTGTGGTCCCAGCGACTCGGGAGGCTGAGGTACCGAGAGGTGAAGTGCTTTGCCCAAGATCACACAGACTCACAGGAGGCACACGAACCCTCGCCTTTAACCACTTTCCTCTATAGTCCCCCAAGAGGAGCAAAGGGCCCTGTGAACAGTGGCAATAGCGCAGGGATGGAGGAGGATAGAAGGAGCAGAGGGGAAATAGTGCAGCAAAGGAACAGCCAAGAGAAGGGAGTTTCCCGAGTGGCAGACACAGCAGTGGCACGGATGTCCTCTGTGAGCACTGTTGTCTGTCTTGTCTATAGTGGGAGTCTCAGGCCTCCTCCAGGTGTGGCAGAGCCACCTCGCTCTCCTGCACCTGCTGCTCGGGCGCCGCCCTGCTAGGGTGCCTGGTGCTGCAGCGCCACGCCATGCACGCTGCCTGGGCCAGGGCCCAGGTTCTGACACGCCACCCCGAGAGCCCTGCTGACGGCCCGACTTGCCCTTCCTGAGTACCTGCTCTGGCCACAAGGCAGCACTTGCTCCTTAAAATCAGGTTCTGCCAGAGGGAAAAGCCAGGCGTTGTCATGTGCAAAGCTGAAATGGCGCAGGATACAACAGCATAAAATGGGACTCCATAGTGCAGAGCTCTCGCTGAGCCGGGAAAGCAAACTTGCAGAACCAGCACCATGCACAGCTCTGGGCAAGAGAGGTCAGCTGGCTCCGGGCACTCCTCCTCTAGGCTCTGACCCCAGGGAACCCCCGTGACTCCAATGGGACTAATAAGAGCTACAGAGGTGTCTGCAAGGTGCCAAGCCCTGTGCTTTCTGTGGCCGGGGCTCTGAGAGGTTGCCTTACTGGGCAACGTGGCCCAGCTGGTAAGCCTTCTGTTTGACTGTGACAGAGACAGGGACTGCCTGCATAGCCATGAGGATGACTGTAAAAGAAGGGGACAGCTAAGCCACTGGACAGGGTGAAAACAGTGCAGCCCCTTGGAAAACATTTATCTAGGGAGGCAGAATAGTCGACTGTAGTGGCTCTCAATCCGGGAGGATTTTTTTTCTTTTTTTTTTTTTTTTTGAGACAGAGTCTCGCTTTGTTGCCCAGGCTAGAGTGAGTGCCGTGGCGTCAGCCTGGCTCACAGCAACCTCAAACTCCTGGGCTCAAGCAATCCTCCTGCCTCAGCCTCCCATGTAGCTGGGACTATAGGCATGCTCCACCATGCCCAGCTAATTTTTTCTATATATATTAATTGGCCAATTAGTTCATTTCTATTTATAGTAGAGACGGGGTCTCGCTCTTGCTCAGGCTGGTTTCGAACTCCTGACCTCGAGCAATCCGCCCGCCTCGGCCTCCCAGAGTGCTAGGATTACAGGCGTGAGCCACCACGCCCGGCCTCTTTCTATTTTTATAGTAGAGACGGGTCTCACTCAGGCTGGTTTTGAACTCCTGACCTTGAGCAATCCACCCGCCTCGGCCTCCCAGAGTGCTAGGATTACAGGCGTGAGCCACCGCCCCCGGCCAATCCGGGAGGATTTTGTCCCCAGGGAACATTTGGAAAAGTCTAGAGATGTTTGGTTATCATATCTGGGCAGGGAAGTGCTACTGGCATCTGTTGGGTAGAAGCGAGGGATACTGCCAATCCTCCTACAATCCACAGCACATGACACTGAATTATCTGGCCCAAAATGTCAACAGGGGTTGTGGGGACAAGGGGCCTCTGAATCCAAGGCCCCTTTACCAGCTGGCTGTGTAACCACCAACAGGCACCCAACCTCCTGCTCCCCCTCAGTAAAACCGGGGATACCCAGTTTCTGCCTCACAGAGCTGACTCACGCCTGTTAAGTGCTTCTAAGGGACAAGCTCGTAGTAACGCTGTATCAGTGTTGCTATTGTTAGTCACAAAGGACATGCACGGTGCATGAGAGCACTGACAAGGTAGAGTATGAGGAGGGCCAGGAGGGAAGTAGGTGGAGCACTTGAGAGGGTGGAGGAGGCCAGAGGAGGCCACGATGACCGTGTCTGGCATTCAGGGCCTTCCTTGGTCTTGCTTCAGCCTTTTCGCCCACGGCTCTGGATGGTCTAGCCAGTGGGCCAGGTCACTCAGCCTTTCCTTCCTCCACAGTCCCCACCCCTAAGGACCACCTTCTCCAAGGGGGGGCCTTGACCAGCCCAACCCTTCAGAATCATGTGACCATTATCACACAGTAGGGTGGCCACAGATTTGCATTAAGACACACACACAGGCCGGGCGTGGTGGCTCACGCATCTGCAATCCTAGCACTCTGGGAGGCCGAGGCGGGTGGATCGTTTGAGCTCAGGAGTTCGAAACCAGCCTGAGCAAGAGCGAGACCCCGTCTCTACTGTAAATAGAAAGAAATTAATTGGCCAACTAATATATATAGAAAAAATTAGCCGGGCATGGTGGCGCATGCCTGTAGTCCCAGCTACTCGGGAGGCTGAGGCAGCAGGATCTCTTGAGCCCAGGAGTTTGAGGTTGCTGTGAGCTAGGCGGACACCACAGCACTCACTCTAGCCTGGACAACAAAGTGAGACTCTGTCTCAAAAAAAAAAAGACACACACACAGTGACATCCACACAGACTGCAAAACACATACACACATTCTCCTTCATGCACACAGACACATACATACAACCTCAGGACACGCTGCGGGCCTGCTCACAGACTGGTCACAAATGTATTCCCACACACATGCATAAACACACGTACATAAGCATACTACAATCCCACAAAGACACGTGTAGTCCCATATACACATACATATATATGTGACACTGGCACACAAAACAACACATATCCAAGGATACGCAGTCACACACACGAACCCACAAATTCATGTGCCTACATGTATTCAAGTACAAACCCAGACAAACCCATAGGTCTCATATACATGCTTAACATTTAGGCACATAAAGATACTCCCCTGTACATACACACAGAAATGTATTCCTGCACACAAACTCATAGGTAGCTATTAATGTGCTTACTTATACGTGCAGTATTCAATGACACACACATACGCTCCTATATAGTCTCCCAAACACACATATGAACATACATACAAAAAGGCATTTTTTAAACTTGTATTTATTTTTCTTTTAGCAACAGAATCTCACTCTGTGGCCCAGCCTTGAGTGCAGTGGTGCCATCACATCTCACTGTCACCTTGAACTCCTGGGTTCAAGCAAACCCCTAGTTCACCTCCCAAGTAGCTGGGACTACAGCAGGCCACCACCTTCTGCTAATTTTTTTTTTTGGTAGAGATGGTGGGCGCTCTCACTATGTGGCCCAGGCTGGTCTTGAACTCATGGCCTCAAACAACCCTCCTGCCTCAGCCTCCCAAAGTGTTGGGATTACAGGCATGAGTCACCCTCCCCGGCCTCTGTATGTACACACAGATATGCTCCCGTAGTACAGTCCATTCATTTATATTACCAAAAATTGCTAAGGAAACTTCCTCTTGGGGAGCCTTCCAAATTCAACCTTGCATCTGGCTACTTGCGTAGACCAGCAAATATGCATCCAGTAGGCCCATTTCTCCCTTTAAGTTTCCACCCGCCTATACGTGGTGTAGATTTTCCCTTTCCCCGGGGAGCACCGTCTCCATCCCCTTCCCACCGCCCAGGCCCGCGGCCGGGACGCGCTCCCCAAGCACCCGGCCTGCAGACGCGCTCGCGGGCGCCCTCGGCCCGCCCTCCCGTCCCACAGCGCCAGGGGGTGGGCCTGTGGGTGTGGCGGCGCCCCACGTGCACCCACGGGCACCCAGGGGCCCGGAATGAATGGGGGAGGGAGCAGCAACCACCCTCCTCTCCGCACCTCGGCCCCACCGCCTCCGCTGTCGTCCCACCTGCCCCCACCGGCCCCGGCCAATCTCAGGCGGCCGCTGGAGGAGGGGGAGCTGGGGCTCCCACCTCCCCCTCCGTCCCTGCCCCCGCTTCTCCTCCTCCTCCTCCCGGTCCTCTCTTTCCTCCTTCCTTCTCCCCTCCGCCCGCCTTTCCACCCCCTCCTCCCTCTCCCCCTGCTCCGCCCCCGCCCTCTCCCTCCTCCCCTCCCCCTCCCTCTTCCTCCTCCCCTCCCCCTCCCTCCTCCGGAGGCTGAGTCATCGCTGCCTGCCGGGAGAGCGGGCGAGCAGGTAGGGAGGGTGTGGAGCGACTGACGCCCTGCGACCCGCCACCGGGATCGAGGGCTGAGTCCCCTAGCAGGGCCCGCTCCCGGGGAGGCGTGGGGAGGGGGCACGGAAAGGGACCGGGCCGCCGTGCCGACCGTGGACAGGCTCCGGAAGCCGCGGATGTCCGCCCCCTGCGCCCCATCCCCGCCCTCAAGCGGCTGCTTTGCCGCATTCTAAAAGAGCTACGCATAGGATGGAATCACAGACTCACACGTGAGCACTAGCGTGGCATCCGAGCCACGCGTCGCAGACTGGCAGCCCACGGACGCATCTGGCCTGCACCTGATCTTTACTTGGCCCACACAGTGTTGTGTGTTTGTTTTCACCAGTTCCCAGTACTTAAACAGCATACATTTCATAGGGGGAAATCTGATTCCCAAATCTTGAAAAATTAGACTATATGACAGCATATATCATGACAACAATAGCCTATTTTTGGGTGGGGCCACCTTTTTGGGTCAGGGCATTGCACCTTCTAGTTTGCCACTATCTCCACTGCTCCCTACTGTTTCACCTAGGCCACTGAACTTGCTTTATGTTCCCTGCCAGGCCTCTGATACAGTTATTCTTAATCCATTCCATCCCACCCACTTTCCAGATGGGGATGGAGAAGTCGGGGTAGGGTACCCGGCATGTGGCCTGAGAGCTGAAGGGGAATCCAAGTTTTCCTCACCCTGTAATCTTTCCTACCCAACCATCTGCCGCTAGTTTGCAGGCTAAGATAAGGAATTGTCTTGTGAAAAGTGGGTCCCAGAAAATGATCTGGGGATCAGAATGGACCCCCAAGGGGAAGATGATTTGGAGCAGTAATGAACCAGGAGAAAGGGCCAAACAGCTTTAGATTTATTCCTGGATGGGGCAGATCTATACTAGAGATCTGAGCAGAAGCAGAGAAGACAGCAGCTTGTCTTTGGAGTTGATGCTAGCTTCTCACAGTCTTTTACCCTTGGAGTAGCAATACAAGACAACACTGGGGTGGATAGATGGATAGAACAGTTAGCAATTCTCGCAATTTAGTTATAATAAGTTTTTCTCAGTTTATTGGAAACCTGGCCTGTGAGACGCTAGACTGTTGTATAAGAACTGCAGAGACAGTATGCCACTTTGCTTGGATTATTCTCTAGTGCCTCTCAGCTTGTAACGCGTCTGTGATTCTTGTAATAGACAGATGCTGATTCACTAGGACTGGGCTGGAACCTGAGAGCCTGCATTTCTGACGGACTTCCGGTGATGCCAAGGTTGCGGGCTGCCAGCCCCTCTTTGAGTAGCAAGACTCTGACCTCCTGGTGCTTCCTGTGTGTTCATGGGGACCCTGCTGCACGGCCGCCAAGAGAAGGGGCTCGGACTCCCACGAACCTGGGAGTGGATCCCGGCCTTAACCGTGAGCCAACCTTGGGCAGGCTGCCTGACCTCTCTGCCTTCGTTTTCTCATCTGTTCGATTGAAATCAAAGAATGCTTACGTCCTTTGGAGAATAAGAAAGGAAGAATGAGTGTGTGGCCCCGGCACAGTGCTGGGCTTGCGGCAGGCACCCTGTGAAGGTAGTTTCCGTTACTGTGCACTCTCTCTGGGAGCACAGTGGGCTGTGAAGCCCCTAACTGACATGGTTAGGGAAGGGGATATATAAGATGTCTCAGGATAAGAATCGAACACCTTAATGTGGCCTTCCGGGCCATGGAGGGTATGGTCATTGCCCAGGCCACCCTGCCAGTCTACACAATGCCTTTGTGCACATTAGAAAAAATCGTAGCTTGGGCAAGTGAACAAGGACTAGATTTCAGCTGTCACCTGCCCCCTCAGCTGGCTACCTTGATGGAGTAAACTGTATAACCCTTCACCCTGGTGCTAATGCTTCCACACTCTACCCCATGACTGGCTTAATCCTCCTGCCTGGATTAAGTCCCTTTTATAAACTTTAACTCCATAAAACTCATCACAGTTGGAATTAGGTATCTTAGAAATTATTATTTAAAATCTGTCTCCTTGCCGGGCGTGGTGGCTCACGCCTGTAATCCTAGCACTTTGGGAGGCCGAGGCGGGCGGATTGCTCAAGGTCTGGAGTTCGAAACCAGCCTGAGTGAGACCCCGTCTCTACCAAAAATAGAAATAAATTAATTGACGAACTAAAAATATATATACAAAAAATTAGCCGGGCATGGTGGCGCATGCCTGTAGTCCCAGCTACTTGGGAGGCTGAGGCAGAAGGATTGCTTGAGCCCCGGAGTTTGAGGTTGCTGTGAGCCAGGCTGACGCCACGGCACTCACTCTAGCCTGGGCAACAAAGTGAGACTCTGTCTCAAAAAAAAAAAATAAAAATAAAAATAAAATCTGTCTCCTGAACTAGACTCAAGGCAAAGATATCCATTTTGTTGTAGGCTGTGCCTAGCTTGGTGTTTATGATATAGCAGGTGCTCCAAAAATATTCGTTGACTATTTCAGGAGCTCATTGTCTACCAGGAAAGATAGGACTCTTGCCAAAACAACTGTGGCATGGGGTAGAACAGGCACAGAACTAAATGACTGGTGCAGCCCCAAGGAGGGAGATGTCATTTCTAGCTGAGGACACCCAGGGATGCTCATGGAACAGGTGGTGTTTTGGCTGGGTCTGACAATAGGTGGAGTTCATTAGACTCAGATGAGTGGGAGGGTGTTCTTGGCAGTGGGAATAGCAAAAGCAGAGGTGCAGAGGAAGAAAAGTTCAATGTGTTCCCAAGACAAGTCACAAATTGTGATCGGCAGACTGGCCAAATGCATTTTGTGAATTAGCTGCCAGTATTTATTTAAAAATCAGAAGATTTCCCATAGAAATCCAGATTTCCCGGTTCTCTTGAAAAACTGGAAGACCTCACCAGAAAACCATTGACTGGTACTAGAAGTGGCCATCCCTTTAGGAAGTGGGCTTGCTCCAGTTTGCCACAGTCCTCACCTCTCCCCATTGCCTCACACCCAGCTTTCTTCATTCATTATAGTCCCTTTCTGGCTTCGGGGATGGCAGACAGGCCATGTGATTGGCACATGGGAGTTGTAAGGAAGATTGGTTTAGATCCTGCAGACATGAAATGTCAGACTAAGGAAGCTAGCCAATACCCACCCTGAGGGAAATGAGGAGTCATTGAAGGTTTTTGAGCTTCTAGGTTCAGTAAGGCTGTGAGAGAAGATAACCCAAAGAGAGGGGGCATGAGTGTCGCAGATTTTTTCTTCAGACAGGTGAATATCAGGCCTCCTCGGCTAATTAAGTAACCTGGTAACTCTGCAGGGTTTTGGAGGGCCTTCTCCAGGCCCATGGAAGACCACCCATGGCTCCCCTGCCTGAGCCAGGCCTAACTTCAAAAGGAGGGATTTCATGCTGAGGAGGCTGGTGAAGTTCTGGAACAAAAGGGAGCAGAGAGCTCTCCATGCCACTTTCAAGAGAAAAAACATGGACCCACCCACCAGTCTGGGCATGGTGCTACAGTCTTGCTGAGACGCAGAGGTGGTATTGGGGGAGGAGGGACCGTGCTTCCAAACGGCAGAATTTCCATTTTAAAGGTTTCTGATTACTGACACGTAAGCGACATCTAATTTGCTTGTTGAGCCTTGAATGTTTTCAAACATTCTGTAGTCTTTCTTTAAAAAAAAAATTGTAGTTTTCTTCTGTTTATAAAAATAGTGCATCCTTATTTGAAAAAAAAATTGAATATAGAAAAATAAAGATAAAGGTAATAATCTACAGTGATCCTACCACCCAGAGGTAACACTAATTAACATGTTGGTGGATTTCCTTATGTGTATTTTTTTTTTTCAGTGTATTTATACTATTTTTAGAGACAGGGGCTCACTCTTTTGACCATGCTGGAGTGCAGTGGTGCTATCATAGTCACTGTAACCTTGAACTCCTGGGCTCAAGTGATCCTCTGTCTCCCAAAGTGCTGGGATCAAAGTCCTGAGTCTTTGCACCTGGTTTATTTATACTTTTCTAAAACAAAGTTGTGGTCCTATTTCATATACAATTGATTGGCCTTTTTCATTTGACATTATACTGTGAATCTTTTACCATGGAATGTATTAATGCATTCCTTTTGTAAAATTTTTACATAAAAATTAAATTCAGAAAAGAAAAATAAATACATTACTTTTCCAAGTTATTAATTAAATATGCTTTGAAAACACATTTGCTTGTTTGCTTCCTTCCATTCTCAAAGTATAGTCAGGGATCAGAGGAAACTGAGGCACAAAATTGAAATGATTTACCCAAAAGCAAGTAGCTAGCAGCTATCAAGGGGCAAGACCACAAACCCCAGGCGTTCTAAGTGTAGGTCAGTGATGTGGGGGACGGGGTACACAGCCTGTTCCTCATACCCCATTACAGGTAGTTTAGATCATGCTTTAAATTCTGGGAATCAAGGAAGGCTTTAAACTGAATGCAGGCCCGGAGGAGGGGGTTCATACCTGTCATCCTAGTACTCTACAAAAAGTAGAAAAATTAGCCAGGCATGGTGGCTCATGCCTGTAGTCCCAGCTATTTAGGAGGATCCCGGAGCCCAGAAGCTTGAGGTTGCAGTGAGCTATGATGATGCCACTGCACTCTAGCCCAGGCGACAGAGACTCTGACTCAAAAAACCAAACAAACACAAAACCCTTTTTAAAAATAAATAATTTTTTAGTGAGTAGGAGTGCCAGGCAGAGATTGGAACGAAGCCTGGCCACAGAGCAGCACCTGCCACTATCTCCACCGACCCTGCCTGCCTTGGGCTGAGCATGAGCAGAAGGACGAGCCGCTGTCCCGCGATCGGCAGTGTGTCCTGGGCACAACGGGCTCCACCCCAAGTGGCGGTGTGCGGGGTACGCGTAGGCGGTGCCAGGACGACGCGGGTGGAGGGGCTGTGCGACAACGACCCGGGCAGGGAGGGCGCCTGCGGCCCCGGTTTCCACCGCCCCGCCGGGTCCTCAGAATTCCCACGGTGGGAAAATAGCAATAAAAAAAACGGAATCCCGGGGGGGATCCGGCATTTTAGCGGCCACAGCTCTCAGCGACTGTCTTGATTCCTCTTGGATTCTGGAATAATCTGCATCAAGAAAGCATAGCGGGCTTGCAGTCAAGAGGTATGGCCCGAGTTCTAGACTCGCTTCTGCCGACATCTGGCTGTGCAACCTTGGGCCAGTCGCTCCCCCTCTCTGGGCCTCGGAGGTTGCAGCTGGTGTTGTCGCCCGGTCTTTGCAGCTCACATCTCCCCACTGCGTGGCGGACTGGACGCCGGATGCCCGGCGTTGGGGACCACCTCGAGGAAGCGAGGGGCGTGCATCTGAACCGGGTGCAGGTGCTGCGCCCCCCTGTCCCCGCTGGGCGTGCGGCGCTGGTGCTTTGGGAAGGGGGGGGTCCCGCGGAGAAACAGCGTCGCCTGCCCCTCCCCCTGCGGCAGACAGTGACGGTCTGTGAGCCAGGTCTGGGAGGCTCTTCAGTCCCTCCCTTCACCCCTGTCCCCTGGGGCCGGCTGGCGTGAACCAGCGCTGGTCCTTCAACCCGAGGGCTCACGCTTGCAGCCCTCCCTCCATCCATCACGGCCCACAGCCCTTCTGATGAAACCTTCGCTGGCTCCCCATTGCCACTGGAATAACATCCGCACTCCTTAGAATGCCCGAGAAGGCCCGTCTCCATCTGCCCCCAACCTGCCTCCGCTATCATCGTCCCCCAAGTGTTTAGTCACTTTAAAAGCAGGGGCTCAGGTAGTCTGGCCCTCGGATTCAAATCCCGAGTCTGCCAGTGCCTAGTGACCTGACTTCAGGTCAGTTACTGCATATGGCTAAACCCTGATTTCCACATCCTTAAAATGGGGGCGGTATCACCCATTCCAGGGGACAGTCTGAGCATTAAATGAGTCACTTAGTTCCTGGAACATAGTAAACTCACCCTAAGTGCTGCTTGTTATTATTAATGTAATAATTCTCAACCCACATCTGGCTACCACCTCCTACTTCCTCAAGCTTGTCATTCTCTTTCCCTACGCTGTGCCTCCACATGTACCTGGAAAGCCCTTCCCTTCCCTTTCTCCACCCAGTAGGCTCTTACACACCCTTTTATTTTTTTCCTTTTTTTTTTTTTTCTTTTTTTTTGAGACAGAGTCTCACTCTGTTGCCGAGGCTAGTGTGCCATGGCGTCAGCCTAGCTCACAGCAACCTCAAACTCCTGGGCTCAAGCAATCCTTCTGCCTCAGCCTCCCGAGTAGCTGGGACTACCGGCGTGTACCACCATACCCGGCTAATTTTTTCTATATATATTAGTTGGCCAATTAATTTTCTTTCTATTTTTAGTAGAGACGGGCGTCTGGCTCTTGTTCAGGCTGGTTTCAAACTCCTGACCTTGAGCCATCTGCCTGCCTCGGCCTCCCAGAGTGCTAGCATTACAGGTGTGAGCCACCGCGCCCGGCCCTTACACACCCTTTAAAGCCCAAATCCAGTGCCAATGCCTGTGAAGACCTTTCAAACAGAAGTAGCCCTTCCCCCAGCAGAGTTAATAGTTCTTTCCTCCTGTATCTGCCTTAACCCAAGGACCACACTTAGCATCTCCGGTGGTGGGACAACCAGCATTAAGTGCCTCCTAAAAGCAAGAGACTGGCCGGGCGCGGTGGCTCACGCCTGTAATCCTAGCTCTCTGGGAGGCCGAGGCGGGCGGATTGCTCGAGGTCAGGAGTTCGAAACCAGCCTGAGCAAGAGCGAGACCCCGTCTCTACTATAAATACAAAGAAATTAATTGGCCAACTAATATATATAGAAAAAATTAGCCGGGCATGGTGGCGCATGCCTGTAGTCCCAGCTACTCGGGAGGCTGAGCCAGGAGGATGGCTTGAGCCCAGGAGTTTGAGGTTGCTGTGAGCTAGGCTGACGCCACGGCACTCACTCTAGCCTGGACAACAAAGCGAGACTCTGTCTCAAAAAAAAAAAAAAAAAAAGCAAGAGACTGAGGCACAAAATATAATTCAAAGAGTTTATTTGAGACAAACTGAGGACAACTGCTGGGAAGACTCAGACCAAAGTAACCTTGGATATGAGCTTCATTCAGCCTTTGTTACAAGCGGGTTTTTAAAAGCAAAAGGAGGGAGGGAGTGGGTTGATACAAAGTGTTATCAGGAATTCCCATTGGTTTGTAAAAATAACATTGATCACTGATTGGCTATATGTTGTTAAGCTATGGGTGTGGGTTATAGTGTCCAGTGCAGCATTATTAGGTTAATTTATGGCTACTTGTGGCAATAGCGAGCAGTTTTGAGAGATGAATACCTAGCTCAAAGGAAGGAGTAGGCTGTGATTGCTGACTCATTTTAATGTCTCTCTGGGTCTGATAATCTAAAAGGACTTGCATTCCTTTTCTCCCTCCTGATAGGAGACTACATAACTCCACCCAATTTGGCTCCTGCCAAAAATACTGAGCCAAAAATCAGGCCTTTGGAGCTGGCTTCAGGGGATAGAGGAACAGGTTAAACAACGCACAAAGAAACAATCAGGCAAATCCAGAATGTGCGGCAGTTTATAGGACAACTGCCATGATCTCTTAAAAGTCAATGTTGGAAAAACAAAACAAAACAAAAGCCATGGACAGGAGGTTCTAGACTTAAAGAGACCTAAGAATCTCATGACCAAATGTAAGATGTGTATCTTGATTTGTTGATTATATCTTGGTTTATTAATTTTAAAAAGATATAAGAACCATGTTTTTAGACAATGGGGGAAATTTGACTATGGAGCTGGTATTAGATAATATAAGAAAATTATTGTCAATTTTGTGAGATATGGTAAGTATACTGTGGTTATGGAAGAGAATGACCTTATGTTTTGGAAACACATTACTAAAGTGGTTAAGGTTGACATGTTAGAATCTCTGTTATTAGCTTTCAAATGGTTTAGCCATAAATTTTATAGTGAGTGAAAAAATATGGTAAAATATTGACAATTGTTGAAGCTATATGATCAATATATAGGTATTCAGTTTACTACTTCTACTTTCCTGACATTTCAATATTTTCATAACAAAAAGTTTTTTCTGTTTTCTTTTTATTTTTATAAGCCAGTCAAATTTAGCAATGGGAGTTTTATACCAACTTTAGTGACACTAATGTTAATAAGTTCTGATAATGTACTACCATCAGGCCAGCCAAAAGTTTTTTTCAAGGCTTCTTGTCCCTTCTCCCACAGCAATTTTGGGGCCTTTAATAATATTACAGTATAATATCACTGAAATATATCACCTCTATATATAGCATCACAATATATGGAAGTGAGTGCTAGTTGGTTTTGCCATTCAGATTACACATTATAAGCTCCTGGGGGTAGGAGCTATGTTTAGATCAACTGTATTTCCTTCAGAGTGCAGAGTACATAACAAATATTAATCAACACTTGTTGAAGATGGGTGAGGTGTCTCACACCTGTAATCCTAGCATGCTGGGAGGCTTAGGCAGGAGTATCACTTGAGGTTAGGAGTTTGAGACCATCCTGAGCAAGAGTGAGACCCTGTCTCTATAAAACATAGAAAAATTAGCCAGGCATGATGGCATGTCCTGTGTAGTCCCAGCTACTCAGGAGGCTGAGGCAGGAAGATTGTTTGAGTTTGAGGTTGCAGTGAGCTATAATGAGGCCACTGCACTCTAGCTTGGGCAACAAAACAAGACCCTGTCTCAGAAAATAAATAAATAAATAAATAAATAAACAAACAAACAAACAAACAAAATACATAAACACTTGTTGAATGAATGAAGACTTCACTATCACTATAGTAAATGGTTTACCAGTATACTTACTCTTAGGAATCTCTGAATGAAAAATGATAATGGCACACTTTTTTCAAGCATTTGCTGTGTGCCAAGCTTGGCACTTAATATGGGTTGCCCCATGCAATCCTCACAGCAGTCCTATAAGGTAAAGAAAATATTGATCCCATTTTGCCCATGAGAAAACTGGTACAGAAATGTGAAGGAGCTTGTCCCTTGAAAGAAATCAAAATATTTTTTCCCAAAATATATTTCTGTGACATATTTTGAGATGATTATCAGCAAGCTGGCAAACAGAAGTAGCCCTGAAAAGCTGTCTTTTCTGGGGGAGATTTGCATCTGCAGAGAACCTGCATGAATGCAGCCAGATCTCTTGTCTGGATCTAGGAAAGATTAACTGAGAGTCTGACACCTTGAAAGGTCTGAAAGAAACATTTACCATCTTCTCTCTGAGAACAGCTGCCACTGAGGTTCATCTACATAACAATGCACCTTTCCTAGCCAGACCTCCTCACCTGTCTTGCCACTATCACCTGATTTATGACCATAACCTGTGTTTGGCCATGCTCTGAGCCCCCATTCTTTCTGAAACCTCAAGAAAGCACACAAGCTTCTGCACCCCTTTGGGGGTTTGGGCAATCACTTTGTGGTTCTCCCCATGTACATGTTAATAAATTTTATATACCTTTTCTCCAATTAATCTGCCTTTTGTGAGTTAATTTTTTTTTATGTAGGGGGAGGGAGGAGGGTTCAATTTTCCTTTTTTAAAATTTTTGCTGAGACAAAGTCTCACTGTCTCACCTCAGGTAGAGTGTAGTGGCGTCATCGTAGCTGTGCAGCCTGAAATTCCTGGGCTCAAGGGATCCTCCTGCCTCAGCCTCCCAAGTAGCTGGGACTATAGGCGAATGCCACAGTGCCCAGCTAATGTTTCTATTTTTAGTAAAGGTGGAGTCTCACTCTTGCTCAGAACTCTTAAACTCAAGCAATCCTCTGGCCTTGGCCTCTCAGAGTGCTAGGATTATAGGCATGAGCCACCGCGCCCGGCCTGTGAATTAACTTTTCGACAAACCTTCACAGGGCCAAGAACTTTTTTCTTGGCTCCTACACCCTACATCATTTCTTTTTATATGTATACCCTATATCATTCAGATAGTAATGGCAGAAGCATGTGGTTCTAATCATACTCCATTGCCTTGTCCCTCTTTCGTACCATCCTATTGGCAGAGGTAGTATGTATGGACTTGTCTTAGCACCTATGTCTGGTAGGCTAGGAGCCCTTCAAAAGGTGAGGCATAAAGGCCGGGTGCGGTGGCTCACGCCTGTAATCCTAGCTCTCTGGGAGGCCGAGGCGGGCGGATTGCTCAAGGTCAGGAGTTCAAAACCAGCCTGAGCAAGAGCAAGACCCCGTCTCTACTATAAATAGAAAGAAACTAATTGGCCAACTGATATATATATAAAAAAATTAGCCGGGCATGGTGGCGCATGCCTGTAGTCCCAGCTACTCGGGAGGCTGAGGCAGGAGGATCGCTTGAGCCCAGGAGATTGAGGTTGCTGTGAGCTAGGCTGATGCCACGGCACTCACTCTAGCCTGGGCAACAAAGCGAGACTCTGGCTCAAAAAAAAAAAAAAAAAAATTTTAACCAATACATAATAATTTCACACATTTATGGGATACAGTGTGATATTTTGATACATGCATACAGTGTGTAGTGATCAAATCAGGGTAATTAGCAAGTCCATCACTTTAAACGTTTATCATTTCTTTCTGTTGGGATAGGGGTTCTTTTTGAGGTGATGAAAATATTCTTAAAAATTGATCGTGGTGAGGGTTGCACAACTCTGTTAATATACTAAAAATAACTGAATTTACATTTTAAATGGATGAATTGTATGGTATGTGAATTATATCTTAGTAAAGCTGAAATTAAAAAAGCAGAGGAAATATTTTATTCACCAATGAATCTGCCAAGCTAGTTTAGTGAATAAAATAAATGAATGAATGAATGGCTGTTGCCCTTACAGCTGACAAAAATCTGCCACCTTTCCAAAGTCTAAAATGAATTCCCTTGACAGTCTCATTGGCAATGCTCACTTCTAGCTCCCATTAGTGTACTAATAAGAAACCTGATAATTCAATGAATAATTCCTGAGGTTGTCAGTGCCATTCCGGAAGAAGAGAGAACGCACAGACAATTTCTTCCAGATACAAAATGTGGGCTCGCAGAGCGAGGGGCCGCCAGCCAGGATGTTCTGCCTGAAAAGGGGCCCCCAGAGATCTCATTGTGGTCTGTTTCCAGTTGGCTAACCATGATTCATTATGTGGGCTTATCTGACTGTTCCTGTGTTCTTTCCTCTCACCGTGGACATTCAGAGGGACTGTTGTAGTGAAAGCTCCAGAATAAAATAACTCCTGAGATTGTCTAAAAATGACTTCATTAGGGAGGACACAAACACTTCAATGGGTGCCAGCCACCTGTCAGGGAAGGAGCGCTTGTTCAAAATGCTGATTCCTAGACCCTGTCCCTGGAGGTTCAGATTCTGTAGGACTAGGGTAAGGCCATGGAATCTGCAGGTTTTAAGATGCCTGGGTGTCGCTATCTTGCCCAGGCTGGTCTTGAATTCCTGGCCTCAAGCAATCCTTTTGCCTCAGCCTCCCAAGTAGCTAGGACTACAGGTACATAACCACATTGGGCCAACAGCTCCATTCTTAATCTCTTTGCTAGATTGGGAGATTGGGTTCTATAGCTTAAAATACACTAATCCTGCCCTGGCTCTCCTATGCAAGTGGAGAAACTGAGGCCCAGAGAGGAAAACAGATTTTCCCAAGGTGACAGAGTACCAGCACACGGATAGGAGAACCAGGACAGATTCCAGGCCTCCTGTTCCAGCCCCAGGGCTCTTCCCACCAGGGGACGCCAGTTTTGGATACAACCATTCATTTCTGAGTGGCTTTCCTTCTCTGCTCCCAGCAAATCCCACATAAGACAGTAGGGCCTGGACTAGGGCAAGGGGAATGAGAGCCCTGCCTTGGGCACAAAATTTAGGGAGGTACCAAAAA
The DNA here is from genome assembly GCF_040939455.1 of Microcebus murinus. NCBI lineage: Eukaryota > Metazoa > Chordata > Mammalia > Primates > Cheirogaleidae > Microcebus > Microcebus murinus. The sequence goes on from NC_134124.1 coordinate 19,893,295, forward strand.
ATTCAGTCATCAAAATATTTTAAAAATCAAAATTAATGCAAGGAAATTCATGATGAACAAAATACTGAAATTTTAAATAAAAGCAGGATCAGTAGTTCTGATTTTTTTTCTTTTTACCCCAGTCTCCAATATGGCTCCATACAGCATTATTATTCATCCCACCTTTATTTAAAATGTTGGTATTTTTGTCATTGTGGATTTCTTTTTTTTTTTTTTTGGCATTAATGTTTGTTTCATAAAATAACACATTAAAATATTACTAATCTAGATTGCTGAGTTTTTTGTGCCTCCTTTCATTTAGTGCGTGAGGCCTCCCCCTCATCTGGGCCCTATAAAACAGTTCTTTTGGCAGACAGCTGAGCAATGCTCCATTGCCCTCTGGGAATCCCTCCAGATCCTATCACTTTATTTGTCTGACAGAATTGATGTTTGCTCGGGCTCATGGTGACATTGCCCGTGTCACCTGACCTGCAGAGGGCTTTGCAATCTGCAGTGGATAGTCGTTTTGCTGACCCAGCAACATTCTCCCTTCTTCTGGCAACTGCAACCACGTGTTGCTTGGGGAACCTCCCTTCCCGGTGCGCAGGGCGGACTCCAGCCCACAGGGAGAGGGGAGGCTGTGGCTCAGCTCTGCCAATCAGAGCCTGACATCCCCTGGTCACCGCGATTGGCTTAGGAGTAGTCACGTGACTCAATTACAGCCAAGCCTGGAGGTGTTTTGGGAAGAGAAACTTTCCCTTTTGCCTGTGGTACCTGAGAGGTTGGGGTGCAAGCCACCAGTGGGAGCCTCGGCCTTTTTGTGGCAGGCGCCTACATAGAAGACAGCACGATGGACTGGTGGAGATGGGAGGAGACATCTATCTGATGGCACTGCTTGAGCCTCTGGGTCCACTGTGTACAAACAAGCCTTCCCCCGGACGTCAGGGCTGTGTGGGCCAACACTCGCCCAAGTCACTTTGAATTGCATCTCTGTCACTTAGGTGACTCACTCCCACTCACCAGCCGTCTGGCCTAGTTGGCCCCAGGAGATGCTTGGTGAAGCCCAGCACCTATCACGAGGGTTCTACCCTAAATATCTTCCTCCAAGTGATGGCATCCAAGTTGCTCTTTATCCAAGGGCAATCTTAAAAGGCAAAAGAATATTGATAACAACTCTAGAAAGCATTACTGGGCATTGGTGCCATCACAAGACCCTGTAGTAAATATTGACACATCTCGTTTTGCCTTCTAACAGCCCTGTGAAATAGGTTTTATCATTAATTTCAAGTGGAAATCCAGCCTGTCTGCCCCAGGCTAAATTTCCAAATCACTGCTTAACCGGAGGCAAAGGGAGGTCCCTGGTTAACCACCTGATAAACCTGCTTCCCACTCCTTTTTCTCTCTTTTGTAAATAAATAGACCTTTTCTAGGGGACAAATTCTTTCTTAGAACAGCTCAGCCTAGACATTAACACACCCCCATCCCCACATTTCTCCCATAACACTGTCAGCATCTTGAAATAAAGAACCTTATGCCAGTTTCCTTTGGCCTGGGAATGGGCTCACCACCTACGGCAGCTCAGGCCTTCATGATTGGCGGGTGGACTGACCCACTCACTGTGGCCACCTCTGCCATCTGTGCTCATTTATTCATTCAACAAGCATGCATTTATTTATTTATTGCGGGTGCATATCTTGGCATCAACAAGCATTTATTGAGTGCTACCTACATGTCAGGTCTAAGCACTGGGGATACCACTGTGAACAGCAGTCCTTGCCCCAGGGAGCTGACAGTCTTGTCAGGGAGACACACATTAAACAAATAATTGCATGTGCAATTATTTAATTGCAAGCATAGTAAGTACTTAGAAGGAAAAGTTTAGGCTGGGAGCATGCAATTGGGTATCTAAGCCCATTGGCCGACTTTGGGACTAAGCAATTTCATTCATTTGACAGATATTTTTTGATTGACCCCTCAGTGCTAGACACTGTGTTAGGTGGTGAGTGCTGGTCAAACAGTGGGGAACAAGGCCCAGCCCCGGCCCTGGAGGAACTCACAGTGTACAACAAATATGCCATCTGACCAGCTGTCGCTCAGGCCTGCAGCCTGTGAGCAGATCCAAGTCCACAGCTTTGACGTCAGCTAGAAAGAGCAACTCCAAATCCTGCTTCCACAGGAGAAACAAATACATCTAACTAGTTCCATTCACCTCCTATTGGTCTTACTGTGTCTTTCCCTGCCCCTCAACAGCTTTTGCTCTTTAGGACTGAGAAAATTGGGACAAAGGTCACCGGGCCTGCTGAGACTGTTTTGTCAGGCTCTGTCAAAATCGGGTCTTGGGTGAAAACTACACATGGTCTCACTGGAAGAGGGAATCAGGAGAAAGAAGGACCTGGGTATTGAATCCCCCTGGGCTCTGTGGCTCCAGCGTGCTTGGGACAGGAGCTCAGCTTTGAGGTGAGACTTTTTTTTTTTTTTTTTTTAATTTTTTTTTTTATTCCTTTATTTTTTTTTTTTTTTTTCCATTTTCAGTTGGCCAATTAACGTTTTTTTTTTTTTTTATTTTTAGTAGAGACGGGGTCTCGGCTCTTGCTCAGGCTGGTCTTGAACTTCTGAGCTCCAACGATCCACCCGCCTCAGCCTCCCAAGAGAGCTAGGATTACAGGCGTGAGCCACAGCGCCCGGCCTAGGTGAGACTTTTTGTGATATTCCTGGCTGCCTGGCCCCAAGGGTGCAAACCAGAATATGGTGCCCAGCTCCCCACGGAGAACTTTCTGGATGGCTTTATTATTCAGAGCATCTGATGCCTTGGCTCCAGTAGTTGGAGACGGATGTGCAGAGCTGGGAATGGAGTTCACACCAGCAGAAGGGAGCACGTGGGTGAGTTCAGACATAGGAAGTTTGGCCCCATCCTTCTTAAAGCCAGCCTCCCTGCAGGACCCAGCAGCTGGAATCCCTTGGTTCCCCTGAGCTCTGACCTACACCTGAAACATCACAGCCGGGAAGGAAAGGGAAAGAAAGGAGTGACTTCTGACTGTACCCCCACTGGACTGAAGCACTTGGAGGAGGGAAGTGCCATTGACCCTTTTCTGTTATCTCCCAGCCCAGCACCCTGTGGCAGGCTTCTTGCATTATCAGCATCTTAGCTCTCATCTATTGAGGACTTACAATATGCCAGGCATCAGTTAATTTAATCCTCACAACCACCTCATGATATAGGTTCTACCGTTATCCTCATTTTACAGGGAGCTGGGGCTCAGAGGACAGTGGAGTGGGGATCCACGTGGATTACAGAGCTGTGCTACCCTGTGATGTCTCTCACTAAGAGCCTCAGAGACCAGAGCAGCCATCCAGAGTGGGAAGGTGGCAAGTCCCTTATGCTCACTCTCTCGTGGAAACCTGCCAGGGGGAGAGAGAGGACCTGGAATAGAAAGCAGCTAACTGACCTCGGACAAGTCTTCAACTTGGTTCAGAGCCTTGGCCATCCTGGATCTAACAAGTGTGGACTCAACTATTTGGGAGCAATGTACAATGTAACATCTTGTCCTTTTGCTAAGGCCTGACATTATATCAATAATAGTGAGTAACTAACCTATCCGCGCGGAGATCTTATTCCTTTTCAGTCTCTAAGTCAAGGGCTTTATGTATATCATTTCATTTATTCCTCACTTCAACCTATGAAGTAGGTATTATTATCCTTCTGAGGAAAGAGACACTAAATAACTTTGCCAGGGTCACAGCTAGTGAGTTACAGAGCCAGAATTCAACCTAAATATATGTCTCCTGGATCTCATGATTCTGCTGAGCGTCGGAGAATTGTCTCAATTCCTGGTTCCTCCACAAACCAATGGTGCACCCTTGACAGGTCATTTAACTTATCTGGGCCTCATTTTTCACATCTGTGAAATGGGAAGGTTGGGCTAGATCATGCATTAGTTCTTCTCCAGCTCTCATATCTAGATTTTGAACCTCTTAAGGGACATCACCTCTGCTTTTCCAGTATGTAGTAAAGAGCCTGGCCCAAGGCCAGGCACGGTGGCTCACGCCTGTAATCCCAACACTTTGGGAGGCTGAGGAAGGAGGATCGGTTGAGGTCAGGAGTTCAAGACCAGCCTAGGCAACAAGAGCCTGTCTCAAAAGAAAGAGCCTGGCCCTACCTGGGCACAAGGTCAACATTGTAGAGCTGAGTCTACCCTGATGCAGCCTAGGCTCTCAGCTCCACATGTAGTTGCCTTTTAGAAATCTCTCCATTACCCCTACTGCTTCTGGTCCAAAGTTCAAAGATACCAAAATTTATCTATTTTGATTATTTTCAGCTTTTCCAATTTAAAAAAAAAAGTGCTTTTATGTGTCTCTTAATAGACTGGAGTTTCTCTTGGATTTATATCCAGACATGGTGTTTTTAGATCATGGGGTATACAAAAATTGCTCTAAAAAGTTGCTGTAGGAATACATTCCCACCAGCTGTGAGAGCTTCCCTTATCAAAATTTGGGTTTGTCAGATATTGGAAATTTTGTCAATTGGATGAGCGTAGAATGGTATAAATATATGTTAACTTTTCATAATAGAAAATTTCAAGTATGTACAGTAGTAAAGACAATAGTATAATGAGATGCTATGTACCTACCATCCAATTAAACTACTAACTCCTTACTATTTTTGTTCCCTTTATCTCCCAACACCCATTATTTTGAGCCAAATCCCAGGTATCACATACCATTTCATTGGTAAACATTTCAGCATATATGTCTCCAAAAGATAAAGACTCTCCCACTTCTTTTTTTTCTTTAGAAACAGGGTCTTGCTATGTTGCCTAGGCTGGAGAGTGCAGTGGCTATTCACAGACACAGTCTTAGCTCACTGCAGCCTCAACCTCCTGGGCTCAAGCAATCCTCCTGCCTCAGCCTCCCCAATACCTGGAACTATAGACACTTGCCACTGTGCCCAGCTACCACTCCCCTTCTTAAACATAACCACAATACATCATCAAACACTTTCAAATGTCAATAATAGTTTCCTAATATTATCAAATATTTGAATCAGTGTTCACATCTCTTTATTTATCCTATAATATTTTTCTCTTTATACTTGTTTGAATTCTAATTCTAGTTCAAACAAGGTCCATACATTGCAATTAATATTTCTCAATTTTCTTTTAATTTTTACTTCTCTCTTCCTCTCTCTCTTTCAATATCTTGAAACTTATTTGTTAACAAAATCAGGTTGATTTTCCTGTTAGAGTTTTTACTAGTTTGGATTTTGCTTATTGCATCCCCATGGTATCATTTCACGTGTTCCTCGGTCCCTGTATCTCCTGTAAACTAGTTGTGAGATCAAGAAGAGGGGTAGCAAACTATGGTCCATGGCCATATGGCATTTGTGGCTATTGTCTAGGGCTGTTTTTTTTTTTTTTTTTTTTTTTTTTTTTTTTTTTTTTGAGACAGAGTCTCGCTTTGTTGCCCAGGCTAGAGTGAGTGCCGTGGCGTCAGCCTAGCTCACAGCAACCTCAAACTCCTGGCTCAAGCAATCCTCCTGCCTCAGCCTCCCAAGTAGCTGGGACTACAGGCATGTGCCACCATGCCCGGCTAATTTTTTGTATATATATTAGTTGGTCAATTAATTTCTTTCTATTTATAGTAGAGACGGGGTCTCGCTCTTGCTCAGGCTGGTTTTGAACTCCTGACCTCAAGCAATCCGCCCGCCTCGGCCTCCCAGAGAGCTAGGATTACAGGCGTGAGCCACCGCGCCCGGCCCTATGGCTGTATTTTGTGCTACAGCAGCAGAGTTGGATCCTTGTGACAGATTGTACAGCCAGCACAGTCTAAGATACTTACCGCCTGGCCCTTCAAAAGGAAGTTTGCCAATCTCCATACAGTAGGCTTGGTCAGATTCCTTCTGGATTCTGGGGGCATGATCTCTTCACAGGAGGTGGCTGGTGTTTAATTCTATCAGGAGGCCTATTGTTTCTCTTTTGCAATATTATCAGTTAGATCAATTAATTCATAAGGGGTTGCAAAATGGTGATATTCTGAGTCAATCCTTTGCTCTGTTTTAGTTTTATTTGCTGGAATACTTCTGTAAAGAGATACTTCCTCTCATCTACTAGTCAGTTGCCCAAGGCCAGTTCTTACAGGACAGACGGGATAAATGTTTAATTGTTTCTCTTTAATTTACCAGTTTTCAAAATAATGAGTTGATTTCCTAACATCTTCCAAAGATGATCACTGAGGTTTTTTGTTTATTTAAAAAATACCATTATGAACTCATGGATTTAGATATATTTGATGTTTTTCAACCCCTTGAGGTTGTTTTCTTTACTAATGCTAAATAGTCCTGATTTTTTTTTTTTTTTTTTTTTGAGCAATGGTCTCTGTTTTCCAGGCCAGAATATGGTGGCATCATCGCAGCTCACTGCAACCTCACATTCCTGGGCTCAACCTTTCCTCTTGCCTCAGCTTCCCAAGTAGTTAGGACTATAGGTGCATGCCACCACGCCCAGCTAATATTTCTATTTCTTGTAGAGACAGGATTCTCACTCTTGCTCAGGCTGGTCTCGAACTCCTGACTTCAAGTGATCCTCCCACCCTGGCCTCCTTCAAAGTGCTAGGATTATAGGTGTAATCTTAGCCTGATATAGTTCTGACTTTGACCAATGAGAGTCTCATACAGTTGCCTCCCGATTCTCTTTGACACAACTCTAGCTTCCTTGATTTGTGACAATAGAAGATAATCTATATATATTATACATTTTCTGCCCCAAAACTGGAACCAACTATTTTTTCAAGGACATCTTGGTTCCTTTTAGTGGAAGGTAGAATTTAGAGACCACAGGCTGGGAACTAGAGGAGCTCACTGTTTGCTAAGGGGTTGGGCATTGTTTTTAGACCTGAAAACAGTAGACAAAACTAGAGAATTTGGTAAGTTTGTTTGTTTTCAGATCAGCTATAAAAAAGTCATACAGAAACTTCCTATTCAAATCCAGAATTATAAGGTTTTTACTTAATCTCTTTCATCTTTCATCTGTATTTCCTTGCTCATGCACCAAAAGTCCTAGTTCTGGTAACACCACCAAACTCCCTTACTACTTATCCAGCAGTGTCAGAATAACAATACCAAAGCTTCAACTAATAATATGGAGACTGAAAACAGGCAGCCCTTTTTAAAAATCAGAGTACAGGCTGGGCATGGTGGCTCACGCCTATAATCCTAGCACTCTGGGAGGCTGAGGCGGGCGGATTGCTCAAGGTCAGGAGTTCAAAACCAGCCTGAGCATGAGAGAGACCCTGTCTCTACTATAAATGGAAAGGAATTAATTGGCCAACTAAAAATATATACAAAAAATTAGCTGGGCATGGGGGCACATGCCTGTAGTCCCAGCTACTCGGGAGGCTGAGGCAGGAGGATCCCTTGAGCCCAGGAGTTTGAGGTTGCTATGAGCTAGGCTGACGCCACGGCACTCACTCTAGCCTGGGCAACAAAGTCAGACTCTGTCTCAAAAAAAAAAAAAAAAAAAATCAGAGTACAAAATTCTGAAAATGAAAGTGTGCAGAAACCTAGCAGGAAGGATTGGCACTGACCCTGCGCGGCCATGTGGCAGTTTGCATTAGGCTGGAATTTTTAAGACTACTATATATGCAGTTGGTCAGAATTTTGTTCTTCAGTGTGGTGCACTCTTAAAATCATAATTCTTCTCCCCTGGGAGTTTACATATGTCCAGAGAGTGGAAGAAGCATGAAATTATAGCAGTGTAGGATAGTGGAATGATTGTTGGGTTGGTAACCCAAATATGCTGGTGGGCTCCAGGCTTTAGTTTCCCTCACTAACACATGAGGATAAAGAGAGGAAGAAAGAATTTGCAAGAGGAAATCTTGGGCAAGTTAAGTCATCTCTCTGAATCATTTCCTTATCTATGAAAGGGGGGCCGGGCGAGGTGGCTCACGCCTGTAATCCTAGCATTCTGGTAGGCCAAGGCAGGCGGATTGCTGCAGGTCAGGAGTTCGAAACCAGCCTGAGCAAGAGTGAGACCCCATCTCTACTAAAAATAAAAAGAAATTAATTGGCCAACTAATATATAGAGAAAAAATTAGCCAGGCATGGTGGCACATGCCTGTAGTCCCAGCTACTTGGGAGGCTGAGGCAGGAGGATTGCTTGAGCCCAGGAGTTTGAGGTTGCTGTGAGCTAGGCTGATGCTACGGCACTCACTCTAGCCTGGGCGACAAAGTGAGACTCTGTCTCAAAAAAAAAAAAAAAAAAAAAAAAAGAAATGAAAGGGGGATATAGGCATGGACTATATTCTAGTCACAGCAGCTTTCTTTCTGTGCTTCAAACATACCTACCATGGGGTCTTTGTACTTGTAGTTCTCTGTGCCTAGAACACTCTTGTTCCAGCTCCTCCAATACTGGCTCCTTGTCATCATTCAAGTCTCAGCTTTGCTATCACCTCTTTAGAGAGGGCCTCCCTAACCACATAACTGAAAATCCTCTTCCCTCATTACTTTATCATATCAGCCTATTACGTTTCCTTGTGATATTATTGCCTATATAATCTACTTACTTGCTCATGTCTGTACCCCTCTCTCCCTTGAATAGAAACTCAGTAAGGGTAGGGTCCTTGACTTTCTTGTTCATATTTTGCCCTTTCTTTACCCCTCGTTGTTCCCCGGGGTAGAGATGGGGCTAAGGAAAGAAGTCCAGACCAGGGCTGTGGGGAAGGGGAGAGTCAGCCAGTTGCCAAGTCTGGCTCCAGGGACTCACTTGAGTCCCTGGTCTGCCCTAGCCTAGCTGTGCTCACCTACTCAGGTACAGAGAGGTAGGGGAATGTTGTTCAATGAGTTGCAGTTGCTCACTTAAAGGCCCCCAGCATCGGGCAGGAAAACCGGCCTGGCCACCAGGAGAGCTCCCGGACTAGTGCTAGGAGGCAGCTCTGCAATCTGGATGCCATGAAGCCCTCCACGGCCACACTGTGACCCCAAGGCCTGGTCACTCCATGTCTTCAAGGAGACCTCCTTCACCTTGCCCAGAGCTGGCTTTCCAAGAGCCTCCCACACCTACCCGCCCTGGCAGACTCCCGGGGAGGAAAGATAGCATAGCTTCGATAGCTGACCCCAGAAAGGACCATACAGGTGACAGAGAAAAGCCATTTCCCTGTCCTGACCCCCTTCAGTAACCCTGGTAGGTCCTGATTCTCTGGGCTTCTCGAACCTCAGGACAGCAGGGCGTGGGGGGAAGATGCCTCTCCTAAGGAGCAGAAGCCTTGAGTACCGGTCCCAGCCCTGCTGTGTGACCTCAAGCAAGTCGCTCCAGCTGTCTGAGACTCACGTCCCCCACCTGGGAAAATGAGCAGCTCACGGTTTTCACGTCAGCTTTCCCCTTTTATTGCTTTCCCCGTCACACCCCTTGTTTTGAAAGATTTTTGTCTGCTAAGCTGCACCTGTTACATAATCATTTGTTAATTGGTTTTCCCCTTCTACATTAATTGTGGCCCTATAGTAGCCAATCAGTGTTTTCTGGTCAGCAGTAACAAACCACTGAGCTGATGCAAGTTTAGCCAAAAGCAAAGAAATGTGGTGTTTTAGTCCATGAGATCTTATCTAGAGTCAATATTTGATTTTCATTGGACCTTTTGGAATATGAGAAATAATGTGCTTGTGAGTAATTTTCAGAGATGGGGAGCCCAGGTGGGAAACTCTTAGATTTAGCTTGCACAGGGTTTATGAAGACACCAGGCAAAATCCTACCTTCACACCCCAAATCCAGCTTTGGTCTCTGTAAAGCTGCCTCACACTTGGGGTGCTTTCTTTTTTTATTTTTTTTTTTTTTTTTTTGAGACAGAGTCTCACTTTGTTGCCCAGGCTAGAGTGAGTGCCATGGCATCAGCCTAGCTCACAGCAACCTCAAACTCCTGGGCTCAAGCAATCCTCCTGCCTCAGTCTCCCGAGCAGTTGGGACTATAGGCATGCGCCACCATGCCCGGCTAATTTTTTCTATATATATTAGTTGGCCAATTAATTTCTTTTTTTTTTTTTTTTCGAGACAGAGTCTCACTTTGTTGCCCAGGCTAGAGTGAGTGCCGTGGCGTCAGCCTGGCTCACAGCAACCTCAAACTCCTGGGCTCAAGCGATCCTTCTGCCTCAGCCTCCTGAGTAGCTGGGACTACAGGCATGCGCCACCATGCCCGGCTAATTTTTTCTATATATATTAGTTGGCCAATTAATTTATTTCTATTTATAGTAGAGACGGGGTCTCGCTCTTGCTCAGGTTGGTTTCGAACTCCTGAGCTCAAAGGATCCGCCCGCCTCAGCCTCCCAGAGAGCTAGGATTACAGGCGTGAGCCACCACGCCCGGCTTCTTTTTATTTTTAGTAGAGATGGGGTCTCACTCTTGCTCAGGCTGGTTTCGAACTCCTGACCTGGAGCAATCCGCCCACCTTGGCCTCCCAGAGTGCTAGGATTACAGACGTGAGCCACTACGCTTGGCCAACGGGGTGCTTTCTTGAAAGTGGGATCCTTTGGCTTGGAAACTTCCTATATGGGGCTGGCCCCAGGAGTCCCCACACTGGGTTCACCTCACCTCTGGCCAAGGCTGGGGAACCCTGAATGGAGGAAGCTGAGGTTTTCCTCAGGCCTGAGGGTGTGGCCAGGAGGATGATGGGAATAGGGAGGTGTAAGGCCAGGCCCTGGAGGCCAGGAATATACTGTGGCCACAGCTTGTGCTGGAAATCAGGAGACAGGCTTGCTGTTCTGGTTCTACATTGACTAGTTCTGTGACCTCAGGCAAGTTGCCTACCTCCTTGAACCTCAGTTTTCCCAGCTGCAAAATGGGGGTTGCAATCTTGGCAGTGCTCGCCTGCCGGGGCCAAATAAAATAGCGTACGTATGTCATGGAAGCTTATTCCACAGATTTTCAGAGAAATTCAAAGACTAAAAAAATTCAAAGATAAAAAATACATTTTAGAATTGACAAGATAAGATAATGGATGTTTTGTAAAATGTGACCTGTGTGGTAATCATTGTTATCTGTGATAATTGTTAATAATTATGTTATAAAAAAGAATTACTCCGATCATGATGGGATCATGGCTGCTTGTTGTTTAAATCCTTTTACTTTTTTAAAAAAATATTTATTGGGACTTTTTGAAATATAGGATCATATAAACAAAAAGAAAATATCTCACTGACTCATGGTATTTTTTTTTTTTTGAGACAGTCTTACTTTGTTGCCAAGGTTAGAGTGAGTACCGTGGCGTCAGCCTAGCTCATAGCAACCTCAAACTCTTGGGCTCAAGCAATCCTCCTGCCTCAGTCTCCCGAGCAGCTGGGACTACAGACATGTGCCACCATGCCCGGCTAATGTTTTCTATATATTTTTAGTTGGCCAATTAATTTCTTTCTATTTATAATAGAGACATGGTCTCTCGCTCTTGCTCAGGCTGGTTTCGAACTCCTGACCTTGAGCGATCCACCTGCCTCGGCCTCCCAGAGAGCTAGGATTACAGGTGTGAGCCACCACGCCCGGCAGCTCATGGTATTTTTGAAAGTCTTCTGGGATGGAAACCCAGTCTGGGAATGTGGTCCCAATGTGAGTGGCAGTCTAATACAGTGGTTAGGGCAGGCACTTTGAAATCAGAGGATCTTAGGTTCAAATATACACTGTCAGACCTACTGGTGACCTTGAGCATAAGTCACTTTTCAAAGTACCTTCTATTCATATGGGCTTCAGCCACCCTGTTCTCTCCTGTCTTGTAGCTCCCTGCTGAGTAAATAAATCTCAGGGAATGCTAATTTCAAGAGCTGTGGCAGCACCTTCCCTCTGAGTGGAGGCTACATGAGAATGAGTGGGCTGGAGGCCAAGACAGTTTCCAAGAACGGGGAATTTAGGCACGTACTTGGGCAAATGATATATGTGAATATTGTGTGCAGGTATGTTTGTGTATGTGTGTGTGCATGTGCCCAGGAGTTAATGAAATTAAAGTTGAAAACTCTATGGCCCCTGAAGGGTCATGTGAGCCAGTCCCCTGCTCTGGGGCAAGCCTCTCTTCTACCCAACACTGGAAAGTTGCAGCTGAACCCCAGGGAAGGCTCCTAAACACTTTTCCTTGGTAACCAGCCTTGGCATCTCTACATCCTCCCAAGGGTAGATGCAGGTTGTGTGTGAGCATGTTTGAGAGCCTTGGATATCTAAGTTAGAGTTCCAGGGATGCTGAGCACCCAAACCTTGGGAAAAATAGGTTTGAGGAGGGTGGACTGGGGTACAGTTAGGGCTGGGGATTCCTCCAATTACCATGAAGCTAGAGGCACTTTAGTGGAGTAGCTACACTTAGTGAGCACCTACTGTGGGCTAACAATTGTGCTAGGTGTTTTAAACTCAGCACCTCATTGAATCCTCCCAGTAGTCCGTTCTGTTATTCCCACTGTACAGGTGACAGTGCTGAGGCTCAGATTACTCACTCAGATAACAAGCAGCAAAATTTTGCCTCAGACCTTTGCATGTCTAAATTCAGAGACTGAACTCTCACCCAATCCACCAGAAGTTGCAAATCAGGCTAAAGACTATAGTCATCAGATTTCTTTTGTCTGGCCTACACAGTGGTTTTTTAATATTTAAAAAATTTAGGTGCCAACATTTGAAAAGGAGATCTTTAATATAAAAATCTAGATTCTAACTTCTCTTTAAAAATCGGAAGGGGGAGGAGGGGGCACGGGCAATATATGTAACCTTAATACTTGTACCCCCATAATACGCTAAAATAATAATAAAAAAAAATCAGAAGAGATCTGGCACTATAGATCTACATTCTCATATGCCAACGATCACCTTGAACTGACTAGTAGCAGCTGCCTTTCAACAGGGCATGTGACCTCTACTTTGCTGCAGTCCCCACACTCCCTACTACTCCCCAGCCCACTTTCTCATTTATGCTGCCAGCCTGGCCCCCCAGGCCTGAGGTTATCCCACCTCTGCATTGCACTCTCCTCCTTACTTGTGTACCTAGGCCCTGGTCCTATTACTAGCTTGAACCAGCCCTGACATTAAGTAAGTTATATCACCTGTCTGGGCTTCAGCTATAACCCTGGCTAGCTGTACCCGGAAATAACTTCCTAAGTGGCTTTTTGCATGGGTTAGGGAGAAGCCACAAGTCTCCATCCAGCACGCCCACATCTTGGCCCCCTGGCTGTGTACGATCTGAGTTTGTGTAAATTACACCTGAGTGTCCTGTGTTATTTACTCTTGGTCGCCATCACTGCACTGCATGCCTGATGTTCCTTGTGACATAGGACACTTGGAGACAGGTAGGTCCTGGTGGCACCAATCCTGGTAGGATGCCAATTCCCACTACTTTAATCAAAAAGTCTGATTTCCACGTGCATCCATTCATGTGTTCCAAGAGGCCCGGTTGAACCATGAGGAGCCCTGCTAAGATTCCAGCATCTGAGTGTCCTATTTTTATCCCATTTTTGGTATAGGTTACATGAGAGAAAGTATATAGCCCAGCTGAGAACATTCTTTCTCTCCTACACACACACACACACACACACACACACACACACACACACACACACACCCTCCCATGGATCAGAAATAGCCTTCCTTTTTTAAAAATTTTTATTTATTTACTTATTTGAGACAGAGTCTCACTCTGTCACTCAGGCAAGAGTGCCATGGCTTCAGCCTAGTTCACAGCAACCTCAAACTCCTGGGTTCAAGCAATCCTCCTGCCTCAGCCTCCCTAGTAGCTGGGACTACAGGCATGCACAGACATGCCCAGCTAATTTTTCTACTTTTAGTAGAGACCGGATCTCACTCAGGCTGCTCTCAAACTCCTGAGCTCAAGCAATCCTCCCACCTAGGCTTCCCAGAGTGCTAGGCTTACAGGCAGGAGCCACCATGCTGGGCCAAGAAATAGCCTTTCTTATAGGTCTACACACCTATCTAGTGTCTTACTTGGTTTTCTGAGATCCAGTCTTTAGAGCCATGGAATATCAGAGATGGAAATGTGGGTGGTACCCTAGATATAGAACATCCAGTACAGTAATAGTAAATAGGTTTCCCTTCATTTGCCAATTCCAATCAATCTGTGGAGTGTTGAAAAGGCTTCTGAAGCTACACGTGGGCATGGAGCAATCCGACTCGGAGATCTAGCAGCAGTGTCTGCTGCGGGCATGGCAAGGGGGGCTATGATAGTTACCTCTGCCAGAAATCTGCTACCCTGAGCCGGCCAACCTCCTCATGACACAGATATGAAAGCTGGTCTGGGAAGGGGAGATGACTTGCCCAAAGTTACACAGCAAGGCAAGGCAGGGGCAGATCCAGAAGCAGGGTGTCTCCTGACCTTGAAGCCACCATTGCTTCCACTCTATTAGTTCAGAGAAGAAAACTCAGGCCGGGAGGGGAAATGACCAAAGTAAGACTGGGACCCAGGAGTCCTGAATAGCTCGGCTGGAGTGGGGGCTAAGGAATTCAGTTCTGCGCCCCTGGACCGAGCCATGCCAGCCTGGCCTGTTGGCATCTGCTCCACTTCTCAGAGTCCCTTTGCTCCTGCTCCAATTTCCTGTCTTATTTTCCTCAGGCTCAGAGCGTGCATATCAGAGCAGAGGGGTCTCCAGGGATCTTAGGCCCTACATACCCTCTTTTGGCAGCATTCAGCAATATCCCAGCTCCCTCCTCTCTTCGGCAGAGAAGTCCCAGGCCAGGGGTCCTTTTTTTTTTTTTGAGACAGAGTCTTGGTCTGTTGCCCAGGCTAGAGTGCCGTGGTGTCAGCCTAGCTCACAGCAACCTCAAACTCCTGGGCTCAAGCGATCCTTCTGCCTCAGCCTCCCAAGTAGCTGGGACTACAGGCATGTGCCACCATGCCCGGCTAATTTTTTAAAATATATGTATATTTTTAGTTGGCCAATTAATTTCTTTCTATTTTTAGTGGTAGAGATGGGGTCTTGCTCTTGCTCAGGCTGGTCTCAAACTCCTGAACTCAAATGATCCGTCCTCCTCGGCCTCCCAGAGTGCCGGGATTACAGGCGTGAGCCACTGCACCCGGCCAGGACAGGGGTTCTTAACCTTACTGATCCCGTGGACCCCTCTGGCAATCCGGTGAAGCCTATGGATCCCTTCTCGGAATGTTTTTAAACACATAAAATGCATAGGGTGACAAAGGAAACCAACCATATAAAAATGCAGTTATCAAGATATTTTTAAATGTTGGATACACTAACATGTATTTGTTTATTAATACATTAAAATGAGATCTGGCAGCAAATACTATAATTATTGTAACTTTAATACTAAGTATAAATGATATTTGGAAAGATCAATGCCAACTGTAATGTGACATGAAAATACCTTATTTCTTTTAGTGACACACACAGTCACAGGAACTGCTGATCCTATTGTGGCTCATTGCCCACGTTCATAACAGAACACAACGTTTTACTTGAGTTAGAGATGAGTGGAAATAAAGATGGAATTTTTTCCTTCCAAGTTCAGAGACATTTTGAATTCTGTCAGCGGACCCAGGCTGAGACCCCCTGCTCTAGGATGTCCGAGCAAGAGTCTGCTAGTCCAGGGGTTTGCAAACTGTGAGCCTGCGACCCTGGGGATTCTGGAAGTGTCGTGGAGGCTGCCAAATGATGGGTGTGGGGGCAGGGAACAAGTGGGACAACTGTCCAACCATGTTGCCTCTGAATCCGCCATCTCTGCTTCAGCTTGGAAGGTTCAATTCCATTTTAGTTCGTTTCAGTGATTCATATAAGATTCCATTGTCAGCCAGGCTTGGCGGCTCACACCTATAATCCTAGCAGTCTGGGAGGCTAAGGCGGGAGGATTGCTTGAGATCAGGAGTTCAGGACCAGCCTGAGCAAGAACGAGACTGTGTCTCTACTAAAAATAGAAAAAATTAGCCAGGCAACTAAAAAATAATAATAATTTTTTTTTAAAAGATTCCATTGTCTTTTTTTTTTTTAAAAAAAGGATTCCCTGTTTGTGTTTGAATGTTGAAAGGCAACTAAAAATTAAAAAAATAATAATAAAAAAAATAAAAAAGGATTCCATTGTCTTTTTTTTTTTAAAAAAAAAAGGACTCCCCTGTTTGTGTTTGAATGTTGAAAACCTTCACTTGGCCCCAGCCACCTCTTCATATGACATAAAGCAAGGCTGAGACCAAGAGGGCGGAGCGGTCTTACACCACCATTTGGTGGCAGGGTTGGGGATATGGGGGAGTCCAGGGAAAGGAGGGGGCAGCAGCTGGGCAAGGGTGAGCTTCTCCGTACCTCCTCCTGCCAGCTGCTTCAGGTGAGCAGTCTTCTAGGGTCAAGTTCTGGGCCAAGAGCCAGCAAATTGGAATTCGAGGTGCCGGTTCTGCCGATACCTCAAGTTCCTCACCTGCAAAACAGAGACGATGACGCGCAGGTGTTGAGAAGACTGGCGGAGAGAAAGCTGTAGGGAGCACAAAGCACCCTTGGAGGGATTTTAATGTGTTTATCTCTATGGCCTTTTCTCCACACCCCTTGGGTCCTTTCTCTGCATACCCACAAGCCAGAACGTCTCTCCATCATCATCCCAGCCGCCCAGCACAGCGATGCAGTCAGATTTGTGGTTGGATACCCAGTCACCTGGTCTGCCAGTTTACCTCCCAAATATCTCCTCTTTGCTGACCCCACTGCGACATGGTTACCTTTGGTCTGCATTTCTCTAAAAGTCCCCAGTCTCTCTCTCTCTCTCTCTCTCTCTCTCTCTCTCTCTCTCTCTCTCTCTCTCTCTCCTCCAGTTCACCTTCCCTGGAGCCAAAAGGCCCTTGGTGTGTCCTCACTGCCCACAAGGCCAAGTCCAGCCCCTCCACAGTGTGGCAGCCCAGACTCCTCAAGAGCTGCCTCCAGCAGCCCCACCCTCTCCCCTTCTTGCATGTCCCTACCCCCTCCTGCAGGGAGGCTGCTGCTCCTTTGCCAAGTCCCCCCTCCTTGCTTTCTGTACTGCCCCAGGCGACAGTGCAACCCCAGGGAGCTATGAGAAGAAGAGGAGATTCAGGACACTGAGGATGCTGCTTTCCACAGGGCTAGTGTGGTGGGAAGGAGAAAGCTGAACACACAGGATTCAGAGGAATTCAGTTGACGGGGACAGGGGACAGGTGTGGCTTAGCCCTCTGTCCGGGCCAGCCAGGAGTCATTTTCAGAGACCAGCCGGTAGTATGTGGAAAGATCACCTGCACAGTCAGAGAAAGTACCATTCTCTACGTTTACAGGAACCAGATTACCAGGAACCGAATATGGCCAAGCAGCGGGGAATTCACAGAATCCCTGATTTCTTAGAATGTCAGAGTTAGAAGAGACCTCATAGATCTTTCCTCTGTTTTAACTCCTTTCTGCTTCAGACAAAAAAAAAAAAAAAAAAAAAAAAACAACAACAAACTAAATCCCAGCGAAGGGGGATGACTTCCCCAAGGTCACGCAGTGAGTTGAGGCAGTGCCTGGACTGGAGCTGACGTCTGATTTTCTTCCCGATTTCGTGTCCTGGGCTCTGGCCTCTGGACTCCCACCAGGAGACTGAGTAACTGGTCCAGGACTGATTTATCAGCAATGGGTTAATGTGTCACTGCTGGGCAAGGCAAGTGCTGGCTCTTAACCCTAAGTTCTCCAGCTGGGGGACAGTGACAGGTTACAATTATGCTAAGATATAGTGCTCTCAGGCCCTAAGTGGCCAGGTGGAGCCTGGGACAGCAGGAGCCCCCATCCCTGCTGGGATAGTCACTGTCAGGACGAAGACAGTCTCAGAAGTTTAGCCCTCCAAGTATCTAACTGGTATCATGGATTGGGATGGGGAAAGTTGGGAAAAACTGCATTAACCCCAAAGCATGAGCAATTTTATGGGCGGTATGGGCAAAGCTGGGGAAAGGGAGAGTCTGAAGTCTAGTTCTGGCTGTAGCTGTACCACTTCCTTATGTATTCTGGGGGGGGGGGAAATCACGGCAGAAAAAAATAAGAGGTGCCATTTATTGTGCCTCATGTAAACAGTTCTGTAAGTGCTGTTATTAACTCCACTATACAGATGAGAAAACTGAGTCAGGGAAATTAAGAGACTTAGCCAGGATTCCACAACTGGGAAGCAGAGGGGCTGGGATTTGAACTCAAGTCTGTCTGTCTTTGGATTCTGTGCTCTTAACTACTCTGCCACATAGACAAGTTTGGGGACTAGCGGGAGAGAAAGATTTGCGGTCTTCAGCCCCACTCCCTTGGTATCAGGGCTGCTGATTCTCTCTCCACCCAAGACAGCCAGAACTCAGGGAGACCTTCAGCTGGAGGCGGTGGGGTCCAGAGGACTCCTCAGCAGTGAGGGGTGTCCCCAACCCCTGCCTCCACGGGGGTGAGATTATCAGCAGGTCTGGGGAAGTATGTTGAGCTCTGCCTGAGGGAAACCATGGTCGTCCAGGAGTGGAGCCCCCAGGCCTCAGAAAGGAAAAGGCAGTGAGATGTTGCGGGTTGCTGTGATACCCCGGAACTCAGAGCAAGAAAGCTAGGATAAGGCAGCCCGTTATCCGTGCTGATCCTCCTTTAAATAACAACTCCTGTTTACCAACCCAGTTTCTCTGTCAAGCACTTTATTCACAGTGCCTCACTGAATCTTCACAACAGCCCTATCTGAGTAGCTCCTATTATTTTCATCTCTACCACATGAGGAATCAGAAACTCTGAGAGTTCGTGCAACTTGTCCAAGGCTACACAGTTGGTAAATGGCAGAGCTGGGATTTGAACTCAGGTCTGTTTGATGCCAAAGCCCATGTCTTAACTACTATACCATAGTGCCATCTGGTAGACTGAGGACAAGGACTGCTCTGGTTCTGGTTAAGACCCAGGTAGACCACTGAATCTCAGCAGACCTTAGTCAGGGGACCTTTGATCAAGTCTTCTTTGGGTCCAATATCTAAGACTACAGAATGGCAATTCTTTCTCTGCCTATAGTTTTGGATAACAAAAGTGAAAGTAATTTATAAACTGTTATCCATTTATTACGTCGTGTCTGTTGAGAACTTAAAGCAAAAGAGGCTCTGGCACTACAGAGAGCAATAAGGCATAGTTCCTGCCCACCGAAAAATGCAACATAAGCAAGGGTTTTCCAATTCCACTAATTGTGGACTAGCTTGTTGAATATCAACCCTGTTTCTGGGAATTATTAAAAGAGCTAAACAAAATAAATTCATATATCTCTATGCATGTGTGTACGTACTTGCAGGCATTAGAGAACTGAGGGGTCAAGATTCCAGGGAGAATGGAAACATGGAAAGGTAAGCCCATATTCAGTTGCCACTTTCCCCCTCACAGCATATGCTGTTTCTCAAGAAAAGGCTAAGAACCTGAGCAGAGCATCATAGTGCTTATGAAGCTGGGGTATAAAAATTGGGTTTCAGAGTCCACCAAGAAGGAATATCCCTCATAAACACCTCAAGTTTTCAATTGGAGCCCACAGGCCGCCCGTGGCGGCTCATGTCTGTAATCCTAGCACTCTGGGAGGTTGAGGAGGGAGGATTGCTTGAGGCCAGGAGTTTGAAACCAGCCTGAGCAAGAGCGAGATCCCATCTCTATTAAAAATAGAAACATACAACCTCCTAACCAGAACTGTAGAGTGAAAATTAAAAAAAAAAAAAAGATTTATAATTTTTACAAAAAATAAAAATAGAAACAAAAATTGCCAGGCAACTAAAAATAGAAAAAATTAGCCAGGCATAGTGGCTCATGCCTATAGTCTCAGCTACTCAGGAGGCTGAGGCTGGAGGATTGCTTGAGCTCAGGAGTATGAGGTTGCTGTGAGCTAGGCTGACGCCATGGCCCTCTCACTGGGGCAACAGAGTAAGACTCTGTCTCAAAAAAAAAATGGAACCCACAAAGGACAGCAACCTAACAGTAGAGGTAAATTAGAATTGGAACAGCCCTGACAAAACTGAAGTCCAGCATCCAATCAGTTCAATCCCTTATAGGACTAAGGTCTATATGCCTGTAAGAAGAAAAAGTAAAAATCTTTCTGAAGGAAGATAATACCATCCAAGGCCTCAAATTTTCCTATAATTGTTTTATACAGAATACCTTGTATTCAATCAAAATTTACCTGTCATCTCAGTAGACAAGACCAAAACATGGCTGAAAACCAAGAGCAAAAAGTAGACAAGAGCAATAAGCCCACAGGGATCTAAATATTGGCACTATGGGGCATGGGCTTTAAAACATATGTGATTAATATAGTTAAGAAATTATATAACAAGATGGAGAGTTTCAGCAAACCACTAGTATCTATTAAGGAGAATTGCAAAAGCTCAGAATTCTGAACAAATAAAATTGATGTTTTCAAGCACCAAATTTTGGGGTAGTTTGTTTATGCAAAATATTTTAACACCAATATTGTAAGCAAGCTGGACTGTTTTCCATATCCTACTCTTGTTACTTTCTTTGGACAGTTCCCTCTGTCCAAAGTGATGTATTTGGTTATCTCTTTCTGATGGATGTATTTTCCTGCAATTGATTAATTAACTTTTTTTGACCTATAACACACATGTAGAAAAGTATACAAATCATAAATGTACAGCTTGATACATTTTCGCTAAGTGCTTATACTCTTATAACCTACAGCCAGATGCCCCTCACACTCCTTTCCACACTAACCATGCCCCCAAGTGTAAGCACCATTCTAACCTCCTATGCCACAGGTTAGTTTTGCACTTTATATCATTGGATCATAAAATATGTTCTCTTTTGCGTCTGTCTTCTTTTGCTCAACATTATATTTGTGATATTTTTCTGTGTTGCTTTGTGCAACTAGTTTATTTTCATTGCTGCATAGTTTTCACTTTTGTTAGTACGCCATAATTCATTTATTCATTCTACTGATGTATATTCAAGTTGTTTGTAGTTTGGGGCTTTTATGAAAGTGCTACATGCACGTGCCTTTTGGTGCACATTTGTGTGTGTTTCTGTTGGTTATTCCTAGAAATAGGATTACTAGGTTGTGGATTATTCTCATAGTATATTAAAATTTTCAAAAAATAAAAATATAAAATGACATACAGGGCCCGGTGTGGTGGCTCACTCCTGTAATCCCAACACTTTGGGAGGCCAAGGCAAAAGGATTGCTTGAGGCCAGGAGTTTAAGACCAGCCTGGGCAATAGCAAGGCCTGAATCTACAAATAATTTAAAAATTAGTCAGCATGGTGGAGTATGCCTATAGTCCCAGCTGCTCAGTAGGCTGAGGCAGGAGGATTGCTCAAGTCCAGGAGTTCAAGGTTGCAGTGAGCTATGATGATGCCACTGCACTCAAGCCCAGGAAACAGAGTGAGACCCTGTCTCAAAAAAAAAACAAAAAACCCAAATAACATAGATTAATCATAACCATGTGAAAGGAGAAAAAAATCATATGCCTGTGCATGGAGTAAAAAAATTCCTGGAAGAGAAAAATAAAATGTTGGCATGGTTGATGGGTAAAGGAAATAAGAATGAGTTTTCCTTTGGATAGTCTATCTCTCCCAATGGTTATGTAATGACCATGTATGACTTTTATAATGAAAAGAAACATTTAATTCTATTGATCTCCAAAGTCTTGCTCAAATGTCACTTCTCTCCAAGAAGCCTCAGCATAACCAGATTGCCATAGCCAGCCAATGTCTTATTCTATTTGTACACACACTAGAGCAAAAATACCTTCCAGCAGGAGCACAGTCCCTTGCCTAGAGAAGGTGCACTCAGAATGTCTGATCCTTTCTCTCTGCAACCATAGACATTTCATTAACAGCTCACATTTCTCAAAAGAGCACCCCAACTTGACATTTAGAG
Organism: Microcebus murinus; assembly: GCF_040939455.1. Classification (NCBI taxonomy): domain Eukaryota; kingdom Metazoa; phylum Chordata; class Mammalia; order Primates; family Cheirogaleidae; genus Microcebus; species Microcebus murinus. The sequence continues at coordinate 19,915,074 of NC_134124.1, forward strand.
AAGCAGGAATCTGAGCTAGTTACTGTTTCCATTTTTGACTTGAAAACACCTGAGGCTGAAAGAAGTTGAGCAATAGGGCCATTGTCACTCAGCAAATCATTGGGAGAGGCATTCTAAATAGCTCATTCAAGAAAGAGGAATCTGGTGCAAGCCGCATAATCTGCAAAGTATAGTCTGAATAGAGCAAAGAGGCAGGGATGGGGTTTAAGGGAAAAGCAAAAACCTAGGAACCTCATTTTTGCATTGCCTGCTGTGCAACTCTTAGCAAATCTATTTACCTCTCTGAACGTCAGTCTTCTGCCTGTCACATTAGAAGGATCAGAGTGAATTAATTTCCAGGACAGCAAATAGGATTCGACACTGATTAATTTGTGGTAGCTACCTGAGTGCCACGTTGAGAAAGATCCTGAGGACAAGTTCAGGCTTCTTAGGGAAAAGTACTATGATTGATTAGTAATTTTTGCCACGAGTAGGGGATCTGAAATTGGTATTATGTTTGTTAGATAGTTGTCTTTCCTGGACAAATTATTCTTCAAGATTTTTTTCCAGCCCTATGTTTGAAATTCCTAGGTTTAGATCTATTCATGTGTCTGGTGGGCATAATATTCATCCTATAGGCAATCTTCTTAATTCCAAAGGGGAAGGAATTTTAATTATCTTTTAAAACAGTAGACTTTTGTCTACAATAGTAGATGTGATATATATTAAAATAATCCCTAAGACTCTCAGAGACAGCTCCTTAGAGATGGAAATGTCTGCATACAAAGTGTTAATTACATCATCATAATCATTTTTTGGAGGTAAATTATATTATTACAATTACCATATTTGACAGCTTTCCCTGTCTACATATTGTCTTCCTCTCAGATTGAAGTTGGTCCTGGGAGGTGGGCATGTATCCTGGTTAGTTGCAATGGGCAGTGGCGTTAGCATGTAGATAAAGAAGGTGAATGTCCTGAATATAGTCCCACAGTGTCAGGGGCCCAGGGATTGTCTCATTCATTGGCTCGATCTGCACCCATCTGGAATGTTATGTGGTTTAGAGTTTCTGGACTGAGATTGACCTTTGTCTTACCTTTGAAACGAATATACTATAGCCATCAGGAGAGTAATAGGGTATTGCTTGACTTATTTATTTATTTGAGACAGAATCTCGCTTTGAATAAGCTCTGACATTCATAAATGAATTTGCACGAGTTACTTAACCTCTGTTTTCTCACCTTCAAAATAGGTTTAATGGGCCGGGCGAGGTGGCTCACGCCTGTAATCCTAGCACTCTGGGAGGCCGAGGCGGGTGGATTGCTCGAGATCAGGAGTTCGAAACCAGACCCGACCAAGAGGGAGACCCCGTCTCTACTATAAATAGAAAGAAATTAATTGGCCAACTAATATATAGAGAAAAAATTAGCCGGGCATGGTGGCGCATGCCTGTAGTCCCAGCTACTTGGGAGGCTGAGGCAGCAGGATTGCTTGAGCCCAGGAGTTTGAGGTTGCTGTGAGCTAGGCTGATGCCATGGCACTCACTCTAGCCTGGGCAACAAAGCGAGACTCTGTCTCAAAAAAAAAAAAATAGATTTAATATTAATAATCTTCCCTTACTCAAAGGGTTATTATATGAGATAATTTATATCTTGCTTTATTAGGAAATGTTAGTATTTTTATCATCTTTAATAGCAATGATTTTGCATTATATACAAAATAAAACTTCAAAAATTCAGCTGATGCCAATTTTGTGGACATCAAGACAAGAGGCTGGGATAGGGGATAGAATGAAGTTTTGTTGTTTGTTGTTGTTTTTCATATTTGGAGCTTAAGCTATGTTGTTTTTTTTAATAGGTAGCAAATTTTCCCTTAAAGTTAGGGAATACTGACTGGGTGTGGTAGCTCAGGCCTATAACCATAGCATTCTGGGAGACTGAGGCAGGAGGATCGCTTGAGGTCAGGAGTTTGAAACCAGCCTGAGCAAGAGCGAGACCCCATCTCTATTAAAAATAGAAAAAATTAGCTGGGCATGGTGGCATGCACCTATAGTCCCAGCTATTTGGGAGGCTGAGGCAGGAAGATTGCTAGAGCCCAGGAGTTTGAGGTTGCTGTGAGCTGTGATGATGCCACGGTACTCTACCCAGGCAACAGAGTGAGCCTCTGTCTCAAAAAAAAAAAAAAAGTTAGGGATACAGATTAGCAAAAAGAACAAAATCAGCACTTGGAAATAACCACTGTTAATCTTTTGGTGTATGACCTAATGATAATAATTTGCATATATTAGAATAGAAAAAGACATTTGACAAAAATAGGATTGTACTGAACAAGCTGTTTTGTAACTGGTTGTTTTATAACTAGCTGTTTTTTCATTGAGTAAGGAGAGGTGTCTACAGGCAAATATGCTTTTTCTGTTAGGCTAAAAATTAAAAAAAATTTTTTTTATTATTTTGGTAAAAGACACACAACATAAACTGTACCATCTTAACCATCTTTAAGTATACATTCAGTGGCGTTAATTAGATTTATATTATTGTAAAACAGATTTCCAGAACTTTTTTTATCTTGCAAAACTGAAACTCTATATCCCTTATAAAACAGCTCTCTTTTCCCCTCTCCCTTCAGGCCCTGGTAACCACCATTCTACTCTCTGTTTAGATACCTCATGTAAGTGGAATCATACAGTCTATGTCTTTCTGTGAGTATCTTATTTCACTTAGCATAGTGTCCTCAAAGTTCATCCATATTGCAGCATATGGCAGGATTTCCTTCCTTTTTAAGGCTGAATAATATTCCATTGTATTATATGTACTGCATATACACTGTGTATACACTGCATTTTGCTTATCCATTCATCCATCAATAGATATTTGGGTTGTGTCCACGTCTTGGTTATTGTGAATGGTACTGCTACAAACATGGCTGTTCCAGTGTTTCTTCAAGATTCTGCTTTCAAATCTTTGGGACATACACCCATAAGTGGGATTGTTGGACTATCTGGTAATTTTTTGAGGAACATCCATATTGTTTTCCATAGTGATGGCACCATTTTACATTCCCACTGATATTGTATAAGGGTTTCCCATTTTTCTGCATCCTCACCAATGCTTATTTTCTGTTTGTTTATTTTTTCTTTTGTTTCTTTTGGGTTTTTTGTTTTTATTTTGGGTTTTTTTTTATAGGAGCCATCCTAACAGATGTGAAGTAAACAAATCTATTGTTTTGAAGCAATGCTGGGAGGAACTTTTACTCAAAAGAACAAATCCTTTTGATAATGCATAAGCATGGAATTTTCCTTTTATATGTAAACGACTAAGAAACCAAAACTTACCAAATTTCATCTCATTAAACATCTCCTGATATGTGGATTACCCTCTCCCACACTCCAAGTTTGGAGGAGCTGTAATGGTGCAGCTGTCAACCCTTGGTACTTGCTTTCTCCTTCTCAAAACCCTCTTCCCCAAGCTACTTCCAAGTCTCTCTCTCTTTGATCTCCTCCAGCCTTTTGATCTTCTCCTCTCCCCCCAGTTTCCCACCCCTGCCCCCCTGTTGAGTGGGGTGTTCCCCATTGTTCCAGCTCTCCAGTTCTGCTCTAACCTGCTTCCCCTCAGCCCTCCCCTTCAGAGTTCCTGAACATTCCTCTGACTCACTCACACTGTTGGGTCCCAGGAACCCTCAGACCCTTGTCTTTAGCTCCAGGCCCTCAGCTGACCTCTTCCAGGAACCTGCAGTGGGAGGTCCCTTAGGTTCTGTGGGCCTAAGACAGACAGAATGGGGCAGAGACTGACCACATGCACAGCCAAGTCACACACACCTTGTGGATGGACACACCCACAATACGGCTGAAGGTGTGTGTGTGTGTGTGTTTGTGTGTGTGTGTGCGCACACACATGCATGTTTCTGAGGTGGGACATCAGAAGCTGCCACTCCCTTGGCAGCCATGGTCCCACTGGTGCGTCTCACCACACCTAATATCACCCTGTTGTGACGCCATACATTCTTTTTCTCACAGCCTGAGCCCCACACACCAGCCGACATCTTAATCTGGACCCTCTAAAGCAGGCGTCCTCAAACTACGGCCCGCAGGCCACATGCGGGTCTTTTAGCCCATGTGTTTTTTTGTTTTTTTTTTAGTTCAAAATAAGATATGTGCAGTGTGCATAGGAATTTCTTCATAGTTTTTTTTAAACTGTAGTCCGGCCCTCCAGTGGTCTGAGGGACAGTGAACTGGTCCCCTGTGTAAAAAGTTTGAGGACCCCTGCTCTAAAGAAATGGCAGGCTGTTAAAACAATGCCCGCAGAAACGCTGCCTGAGAGACTGCCAGCTCCAACACGATGCCTTCCTAAGGGCTTCCCTTGAGCCCTTCAGACCATACGTTATTTTTGCCCTAAATGCTGACCCTTCATGAGAGAGCATATGGCTGTACTATTTTACCATTTTTAGAAATGGAGTTAAATTTTCAACAATATACTGGGCAGATTTTGTTTTATTATTATTTTTTTTTACTGGACAGATTTTAAGTATACAGTTCAATGAGTTTTGACAAATGTAAACCTCTATGAAGTACAAGATTCTGATACACAATCAGCTTATTTAGAGAAGTTGCAAGATACAGTAGAACTGTTGGAAAGAGTTTGGAGTCAAGAGTTCTGGTTACCCAGTCAAGCCTCTGCATTAAACAGCTGTGTAACTTTGGCAAGTCCCTTCCCCTCTCTGGGGTTCCGTTTCTGATCTGTACAACGAGAAGGCTGACTCTAGGCAACCCTCGAAGCCCCCCACCCCCCGTAGGAGCACATGACAGGGCTGGTATTCAACAAAAGTCAGGTAAGACTTCTTGATATTATGTAGACCTACTGTGTCCTGCTGACATTTGCAAAGTGAAATTCAATCCTGGATCCTGAATCCTTCCAATCAAATACCTGAAGAAGAGAAACTGGAGAAATAATCAATCATTTTAACAATAGACAAAGATGACAAAAAACCAAGTCTTTTTTTTTTTGAGGCAGAGTCTTGTTCTGTCGCCAGGGCTACAGTGCTGTGGAGTCAGCTAGCTCACAGCAACCTCAAACTACTGGGCCTAAGCAATCCTCCTGCCTCAGCCTCCCAAGTAGCTGGGACTAAATGTGCCACCATGCCCAGCTAATTTTTTTTTCTATTTTTAGTAGAAACGAGGATCTTACTCTTGCTCTGGCTGGTCTTGAACTCCTGATCTCATGCGATCCTCCTTCCTCAGCCTCCCAGAGTCCTAAGATTACAGGCATGAGCCACTGCACCAGGTCGATATTGGTGTACATTTATTTACATTCTGGGGAATACTCCTTGGGAAGTGCCACCGTCAGCAAAAAATCCCCCATCCACAGCCCCTGGCTCATAGTTATGGCATAATATTAGTTTGGTGCAAAAGTAATTGCAGTTTTAGCATGGTTGAAATTTGTCATTTGGTATTGGAATACATTCTTAAATAAACGTGGTATGTTATACATCATTTTAATGCACATTTCTTGCTTTTTTTTTTGCTAATGACTTATTACATGCTGTTTCTTTTATATTTATTTTAGACTATGGAAAAGATGTTAGACAAAAAGCAAATTCAAGTGATTTTCTTTTTCAGGTTCAAAATAGGTTGTAAAGCAGCAGAGACAACTCATGACATCAACAACGTATTTGGCCCAGGAACTGCTAATGAACCGTACGTGCAGTGGTGGTTCAAGAAGTTTTGCAAAGGGCCGGGCACGGTGGCTCACGGTGGCTGTAATCCTAGCACTCTGGGAGGCCGAGGCGGGCGGATTGCTCGGGGTCAGGAGTTCGAAACCAGCCTGAGCAAGAGCGAGTCCCGTCTCTACTATAAATAGAAATTAATTGGCCAACTAATATATATAGAAAAAACTAGCCGGGCATGGTGGTGCATGCCTGTAGTCCCAGCTACTTGGGAGGCTGAGGCAGCAGGATTGCTTGAGCCCAGGAGTGTAAGGTTGCTGTGAGCTAGGCTGATGCCATCCATGGCACTCACTCTAGCCTGGGCAACAAAGCGAGACTCTGTCTCAAAAAAAAAAAAAGAAGTTTTGCAAAGGAGACGAGACCTTGAAGATGAGGAGCACAGTGTTCAGCCATCAGAAGTTGACAATGACCAATTGAGTTGACAATGACCAATTGAGAACAATCATCGAAGCTGATCCTCTTGCAACTACATGAGAAGTTGCCAAATAACTCACCCTTGACCATTCTATAGTTGTTTGGCATTTGAAGCAAATTGGAAAGGTGAAAAAGCTCGGTAAGTGGGTGCCTCATGAGCTGATAGAAAATAAAAAAAGAAAATCATTGTTTTGAAGTGTCCTCTTCTTGGATACAACAACTACAAACCATTTCTCGATTGGACTGTGATGTGTGACAAAAAGTGGATTTTATACGACAGCTGGTGATGACCACCATGACCAGTGGTTGGACTGAGAAGAAGCTCCAAAGCACTTCCCAAAGCCAAACTTGCACCATAAAAAGGTCATGGTCACTGTTTGGTGGTCTATGGAAGTTTTGCCTCATCTACCATATTCACCTGACCTCTCGCCAACCAGCTACCACTTCTTCAACATCTGGACAACTTTTTGCAGGGAAAATGCTTCCACAACCAGCAGGAGGTGGAAAATGCTTTCCAAGAGTTCCTTGAATCCCAAAGCACGGATTTTTACGCTACAGGAATAAAACGTATTTCTCACTGGCAAAAATGTGTTGATTGTAATGATTCCTATTTTGATTCATAAAGGTATATTGGAGCCTAGTTATAATGATTAAAAAATTCGTGGTCCAAAACTGCAATTACTTTTGTACCAACCTAATAAATATTAGCTGTTATCATTATTATTATTACTATTATTGTCATTAAAGGCAGAGGTTCATACTTTGGCTAATGTAATTTCACCTTTCTCCAAGTGCCTTGCACAGTCCTGAGTCCTCAGAGGGAATGACACAGATCAATCACTCAGTCAACAAGCACTGACAATTTGTGTTGACTCTGGGCCTCCTGGGTCACCTGGCTTCATCTGAGATAAAGGGCAGCTCATTTCTTTCCTCTCTTCTACCAAGGAAAAGGCTTCAGGGAAGCCTTGGCATAGAAGTTCATAAACATGCCTGAAGGTCACCAAATGCTAAAACAACCTTCCCTATATCCTCCTTTTTAAGCTGAACAAATCCTACTCCCCAGTTTCAAGTCCTAACTCAAGTCCAGCCACCTCCAAGAAGGCTTCCCTGACTACTTCTTCCTTCCACTTCTCACCTAGGGTCTTCTGTACCTCTTCTTTTGTCCCCTAACTTTTCTACACCATGTGTTTAGTGACTGGCATGGCATCAGTTTGTGCAGGGATCTAAATGAGGGAGGTTGGTTGGAAGTAACACCAGAAGGGGTGGACCTGAGACTCACTAATGTGTGCTGGGCTCATCTCATCATGTTTAAATTCAATAAATAATAATAAAAAAAATGCTGTGTGGGCCAAACAAAACACGCCTGGGGGCTGAAATTGGCCAGAGGACTGACAGCTTGCAACAGCTAGAATATTATCTGAAGGGGAAAGGGCACTGGATTTGGAAACTTTAGAAATCCTGGAGCTTCCACCAACCAGAAGTATGAATTCAAATAAAACATCTAATCTTTCTGAGCCTCAGGTTCCACATCTGTAATATGGGGTAACACTTGTTCTGCCTTCTTTGTGGGATTTAAAGAATGCTTTTCCTGACTCTTTGCTAATGACCACTACCTCTTTTATGATAATAATATACATTTATTAAATATTTACTATATGCTGTTCTAAGCACTGTGGGAATATTAACTCACTTAATCCTTATAATAACCCTCACGGGTAGAAGGTTATTGTAACTGAGGCAGAGAGAGGCAATCTACCTCTAATTTTTCTATTTTTTGTAGAGACAAAATCTGGCTCTTGCTCGGCTGGTCTGGAACTCCTGTTCTGTAGCCATCCTCCTGCCTAGTCTTCCAGAGTGCTAGGATTATAGGCTTGAGCCACCATACCCAGCCAATCTTACTTTCTTTTCTGAATGCCTTCCTTTTTTTTTTTCCTTTTTTTGAGACAGAGTCTTACTTCTGTTGCCCGGGCTAGAGTGCCATGGCATCAGCTTAGCTCACAGCAACGTCAAACTCCTAGGCTCAAGCAATCCTTCTGCCTCAGCCTCCTGAGTAGCTGGGACTACAGGCGTGTGCCACCATGCCAGGCTAATTTTTTGTATATATATTTTTAGTTGGCCAATTAATTTCTTTCTATTTTTAGTAGAGACGGGGGGGGGGGGGGGGGGGGGGAGTCTGGCTCTTGCTCAGGCTGGTTTTGAACTCCTGACCTTGAGTGATCCGCCCACCTGGGCCTCCCAGAGTGCTAGGATTACAGGTGTGAGCCACCAAGCAGGCCTTTAGTTGCCTTCTTTTGTAACTGAATACAATGACAGCTCCAGGGCCTAGTCTAGTGCCTGGCACATAGTAAGGGCTCAATAGACATTTGGGGAAAAAATTAGTACTTATCCCATTCGGTTATTGTGAAGACTGAGATAATGAGTGTCAAATATTTCCCATAGAACTTAGCATATAATAGATAATAAAAGTAGCTATGCTTAACTGTTTATTTGGTTACTTCTAGTATGGTAGGTTCCCCACTTATCTGTAATTTCCCTTCAGAGGTTTCAATTACCTATTGTCAACTGCAGTATGAAAATATTACATACAATAAAATATTTTGAGATAGAGAATATTTATGTAACTTTTATTATAATATAGTTATAACTGCTTTATTATTAGTTATTAATCTCTTACTATGTCTAATTTGTAAATTAAATTTCATCATAGGTATATATATAGAAAAAAATCACATATATAGGGTTTGGTACTATCTAGGGTTTCAGGCATCTGCTGGGAGTCTTGGAATGTATTCCCCCGGGTTAAGGGGGAAACTATTTTTTTTTTTTTTTTTTTTTTTAAGAGACAGGGTCTCGGGCGGCATGGTGGCTCAGACCTGTAACCCTAGCACTCTGGGAGGCCGAGGCGGGCAGAACACTCAAGGTCAGGAGTTCAAAACCAGCCTGAGCAAGAGCGAGACCCCGTCTCTACTAAAAATAGAAAGAAATTAATTGGCCAACTAAAAATATATAGAAAAAATTAGCTGGGCATGGTGGTGCATGCCTGTAGTCCCAGCTACTTGGGAGGCTGAGGCAGAAGGATTGCTTGAGCCTAGGCGTTTGAGGTTGCTGTGAGCTAGGCTGACGTCATGGCACTCTAGCCAGGGCAACAGAGTGAGACTCTGTGTCAAAAAAAAAAAAAGAGACTGGGTCTCACTCCATCAGCCAGACTGGAGTGCTTGGTGCAATCATAGCTCACTGCAGCCTCCAACTCCTGGGATCAAGTGAAGCGATCCTCCTGCCTCAGCCTCCAGAGTAGCTGGGACTATCGGTGTGTGCCACAACTCCTGGCTAATTTTTTTTTCCTGTAGAGATGGGATCCTGCTATGCTGCTCAAGCTGGCTTTGAACTCCTGGGCTCAAGTGATCCTCCTGCCTTGGCCTCCCAAAGCGCTGGAATTACATCTGTGAGCTACTGTGGATGGCCAAGAGCTGGAACTAGACATCAGATTGCCTGGCTATCCCCACCAATACTTCTACCCAGTACTCCTGGTTACCGCAATCCTATAGTCCAGGCCTACTGGCTGGAGCAGTTCCAAGAGTCTTTTCATTAAGTCCTCTCCCTGATCTAGCAGGTTTTGTGCTCTAATTCTTGTTTTAGAGATGGCCAACATTCAAAGATATCATTTTTTTTTTTTTTTGAGACAGAGTCTCGCTTTGTTGCCCAGGCTAGAGTGAGTGCCATGGCGTCAGCCTAGCTCACAGCAACCTCAATCTCCTGGGCTCAAGTGATCCTATTGCCTCAGCCTCCCTAGTAGCTGGGACTACAGGCATATGCCACCATGGCCAGCTAATTTTTTGTATATATATTTTTAGTTGGCCAATTAATTTCTTTCTATTTTTAGTGGTAGAGATCGGGTCTCGCTCTTGCTCAAGCTGGTCTCAAACTCCTGAGCTCAAACGATCCGCCCACCTCGGCCTCCCAGAGTGCTAGGATTATAGGCTTTAGCCACCATGCCCAGCCGAGATGTTATGTCTTGAGCAGTCAGATCACAGCCAGACATAGGCTAGGACTTCTTCAAGTGAAGTAGGACCACCTGGTGCCTTAAAGCACAAGGGATCTCACTAGTGACTAGATACATAGATTTCTAGGTCCAATCCCAGACTAGGCTTGATTCCTATGAGTTTGGAGTTGGCGTTCAAAGAAGTCTTCCCTCATCACCCAAACTAAAGTAGCCCATCTAGTCTAACTTACTACAGCAGAAATTATTGTCTTCATAGATACTAGACAAGAATTTATCACTTAATTTATTGTCTCCTTCTCACCTTAGAAGGTAAATTCCATGGGGACTTTGTTAGCCCGATTTATTGACAAACCTGTTTCCTAGAACCCTGCAGGCCCCCACCGTATTAGGTCAGTAAATATTTATTGAATTTAACGTACACTGAAGTTTGAAACCGCTAGAAAACACCGCTCCTTCATTATACACGAGGGAAACTGAGGCCCAAGGAAATGGCAATGACTGCTATGGAGTTGGTAAAGGCCAGGAATCTGGTAAAAGCCAGATCTCAGAAGTCCCAATGGAGCTTTGGTTCAGCACCGCCCAAAGCAATTCTTTAGAAAAAAAGAAATTCACTTGAAAGAAAAGACATTTCCTGCCCATAAATACTAGGTTTAGGGGTGGAGGGAAGGCCTGGCCCAAGTGAGGATCATTGGTAACTCTGTTCCCACTTTCTAGGCGCCCGCTGCCCCTAGGGCTAAGGGCTCACCCGAGTCGAACCCATCTCCCGGCGGAGTCCAGGCCCGCGGGAGGAGCGGGACACAACCCGCGGAGGTGAGGGCGGCTCGCCAAAGGTCACCCGGGCGGGGCCTGGAAGGTCCAGGCCCGCGGGGCACAGGGGAGTGGGCGGCGTCGGCGCGTCCTCGGGGCGGATGAGGACCCCCCTTTAGTACTCTGGAAGTCAGGGGTGACGTTAATGGCTCCTTCCCCTGAATCTGGCACCCAACCTAAAGAGCGCGAGCAGGCCCAGCCGGCCGCGTGGCCCGTTCCCATGTGCTCCACCTGAGGCCGCTCTCACGCGCTGGCCCTTTAAGACACCTCCCCCTCTTCACCCCCCAGCTCTCCTGCCCCCCTCATCACCCCCCCATCCCGAATTGCATCAGGCACGTGCTCGCCCCCGTCCGGTCTGAGCACCCCACCCCCTAGCCCCGGAGGTGCTCAGAGGAATCGGAGGCGAGGGGCGGGGCGAGGGGCGGGACCGCGAGGGTGTGTGCGCGCGCGCTCCCGCCGCCTCTGCCCGCCCGTCGCCAAGGGCCGGCCCGGCGGGCGCGCCCCCGCTGCGCAGTCCCCTCCCGTCGCCCGCCGCGTCGCGAGGCGCGCGCCCGCCCGCCGCCTGCCGCGGATCGCGTGGTCGGCTTGGCTCGCCGCGCCTATCCCTGTCCGTCCATATTGCTGCAGCCCCCGAGCCGGGAAGCCCGGGCCGCCCCGGGGGCGGGGGGGAGGGAGGGACCGGACGAGAAGCCTGCTGCGCTCGGGGTGGGGGCGCCTCGTGAGGAACGGGCGGGGGGGGACGCACGCCGAGGAGGCCTGGACCGCAGAGTGGGGGGCCTTCCTCCCCCCCCCGCCCCGCCAGCGGGCCTCGGATCTACGGCGGCTGCATCCGACCGGGAGGGGGGCCGCGCCTAGCGGGAACCCCGATCCTTCTCAGCAGGGACTGGGGCCCGGCGCCCCTGAGGAAGGCGTCGCGGGCGCTGTGTGAGCCAAGTTCGAGGCGGGGGAGGCAGCCTCGGGCGCGCCCGGCTTCTCCGGGGGGGGGGGCGGGCGCGCAGATGGCCACTCAGGTGGAGCCGCTGCTGCCGGGGGGCGCCCCGCTCTTGCAGGCCGAAGAGCACGGGGGGCTGGTGAGGAAGAAGCCGCCGCCGGCGCCCGAGGCCAAGGGCGAGCCCGGGGCGAACGACGTCGGTGGGGGGGAGCCGGACGGCGGCGCCCGGAGACTCCGGCCGCCCTGCGCCAAGCCACACAAGGAGGGCACCGGGCAGCAGGAGCGCGAGAGCCCGCGGCTGCCGCAGCCGCCCGGCGCCGAGGGCCTGACCGTCAGCGACGGGGAGGAAGGCGGCGGCGAGCCGTGCGCCGGCGGAGGAGCTGCCGGAGCGGCGGGCGCCGGGCGCCGAGACTTCGTAGAAGCCCCCCCGCCCAAGGTGAACCCGTGGACTAAGAACGCGCTGCCGCCGGTCCTGACCACCGTGAACGGACAGTCTCCTCCAGGTGGGTCTCTCCCCTTGCTCTCCTGGGTCCGGGGCCTCTTCCGGGGACATGGGAGTCCCCTCCCCCAGCGGCCTCCAGGGCCCTGGGGTCCGCGGTGACTCTGGAATTTTTCTTACTGCCTCCTGGTTAATTCGGGTTGCCGTGCCCTACCCCCACCACACACGGGGGAGCCTGCCCCTGCCCGAGGCCCCGGCCTCCGGGAGGCCACGGCCGCCGCCTGGGCCGCAGCGGTTAGTGGGCAACGGCGCGGTCCGGGCCTACCTCGCCAGGAGTGGGTGGGCGCTGGTTGGGGTGAAAAGGACCCTCTGTCCCCCGCCGCGTTTTGGTGTAAGAGACGGTTTCTGGTTTGAATCGTACTGGGGAAGCCCCCTGTTCCCATCCCGCCTGCGCTCCCCGTTTTGGTAGCGTCGCGAGCGTCCCCATGTTGTAAATGTTTAATGAGCATATGTCATGGGCAACAAGCACAGCGCCTGGCGAGGAGTTCATGCCGACCGCACGGATTCGGGGTTTGAAAGTTAACAAGTTTGGTTCCCGGGTAGATGATGATAGGCGGTAGAATCGCCATTTGGAGACAGATTGAGGGGTCAGTTACGGGGGACAACGGGGCGAAGAGGAAACCCAACGTGTCATTGAATTCGGTGGTTTCCCTCCACGATCCCGAGCACCTTCCGCGTTAAGGAGGAGCCCGATGGTGAATGGGCTGAGGAACCAGTTAGGGGGTTGGCGGAAAATGTGAGGCGGGTGAGGGGCATGCGGCGACTCGAGGGGCGTGTGGCGGCGGGGGAGGGAGTGGCCGGGCAGGCGGGTGACAGTTGGGCGCCATGCGCCGCGCCGGCGGTCAGCGGGCTGCTCGCGGCCGCTCGGCCTCAGCGTTCGGTGCGGGTCGCCGCGCTCGGGGTGGAAAGCGGGTGCGGGCCCGCGGCGCGGCCGAAGTGTGCGTGAGTGTGAGTGCGCGTCCCCCTTCCCGGCATTCCTCCGCAGCCGGGACAGCGTGGTGCCTCCCCGCGCGGGGAGCGGCATGTGACCGCCGGCCGGCGCTCCCACAGTCTCCCTCTCCCCTCTCCGTTTTTTGGCCATTTTAGACCAGACCCCTTTTGGGGGAGGTGAGGGTGCAGGAAATCCCAGCAGAGCCGTGTCAGCGTGGAGAGAGAGGCGGTGCAGAATATGGAGTCTGCTCTTGGCCTCCCTTTGCCGAGAACAGTAGATTGTCTGCTTGGGTGGGGGGCGTGCCCTCTGTCTTCTCTTTGCCTGTGCGTGGCACAGTGGGTCTGGATTCTTTGGTTTTGGGTTCTTTGGAAGCGGGTCAATATTAAAACTGGCTTATAGCTAGAACGATGGCCTCTGGCAGTAGCCCCAGTGCTTTTTCCAAACTCCTCCCCTTCTGCAGTCGCTAGTTGAGACTGGTTTAAACTATCAAAATGGGGAAAGTTGAAGGGGGAGCTTAATGCCTTTCCACTCAATGGAGTAGAATCACTCATAGTCCTAGGGAACCAGAATAGCTAATCCTGAAAAAAGCATGTAGCAATTTTTATTTCTTTTCAGCGTGCTTCACTTGGAGGAGGGGGCATTTGGGGTTTACTAACAGTACCTTAGACCATGTTCTCTTCTCCTGCCCTCCTCTCTCCTCCTTCCCCTTCCAGAACCCTCTTATGCAAAGGGCAGTGCTGAAACTTCCATTTTCTTTTAAATCCCTCCTATCCACCCACAGAGTGAGGGAAAACAACTTTAAGACACTCTTTGGTCCTTCCCCCTTCTTTAAACTCAAAAGGGTATAATCATCCCCAGGAGAGAGCACTCCTCAGAAGTTTAAATGGGGCTACTCACCCTGGCTGCTGCTGCTTAGCTAATAGTGATCCTGCCTTGTGGGTTTTAAATCAGCCATGACATCAGGTGGTATTGGGTGCCTGAGCTGGCATTTTGTGTTAAGTCCAGGGGCCCTTGATAGTGTGCGTCACTGGGGTTATTGATCGTGGGAAGAAGACAGCTTGGCTGGCACCTTGCCTTTCCCTCTGAGTGGAGAAGCCAACTTGCTTTAAGTGCCCAAAGCAAAATTCTGAGCGGGTTAGGTTTGCACTGTCCTTGTTTTTCTGGACTCTTAGAGCAATAGAGTATCTACACGTAGGTTTAGAAACTTTGGAATAGTCTTTGACAGACTGAGTTAATCCAGTAGCTTATCTGTTTTAAGCCTGTTAGGACTTGGGTGCTTTTTGAGAGAAGAATTCTGTGTGATTAGGTTGTCTGGTAAGGTTAGGCGGTGGCCCTTTTTGGATCTTTAAGGCCCTTTTCCACCATTGGTTTTATTTGCAGCTTGGACAGATTTAAATGTGACACCAGTGGAGTGGCTGTGTGGTCTTGGGAATTTTTGTGTTCTGTGATGCATATGTTTTTGGGAGTCTACAGAAATGAGTGCCTCATAAGCAAGCTAAAAGCTTTCCAAAGCTTGCTGCAAACGCCTATTTTTAGCCCTCCTTTTGGCTCAGTTGATGGTGTTTTAGTTCTTTAAGGGACACATGCAGTAACTAGTAATAAAATATGTTTTTGTGATATCTCTCCTTTCTTGTGGGGTTCTCTATTCTGGTTTAAGCTTCCAAGTCTTACATTTGTAGTTTTAAGTCTTGGGATTTGGTTTTTGGATCCCACTCACCCTCTAGGTTATTTTAAAATGTTAAAAATTTTTTCTTTATCCCAGCCACACCCCTTCTAAGGATAAAGTTCAGGATGTCTAAGTTAAAAGCAGAGATGATACATAGCAGAAGTTCTGGGGTCAAACTATGGATGCAAATGCCAGCCTCACCACTTATCAGCTGTGCCTCCTTGGACAAGTTATTTAACCATTCTGTGCCTCACCTTCTTCATTTGTATAGTAGGTATTGATTTATGATTCACCTGCCTCATGGGGCTATTGTGAGAATTCCCTGTGAGGATACTTGTAAAGAGTTTAGCCCAGTGCCTGGCATGTGGTAGCTGTTAGGATGTCTGGGAGACTGGGACTTTGTGGAACTTTCTCTGGGATTCTGTTTTTCTCCACCTATATAATATGAGGGGCTTAGAGACCATTTATTACTCATTTATTCATTCATTCTGTCTCTGCTGCTTGAATCAGAATAGATCTTTCGGTGGAGTGCGGTGGCTCGCCTGTACTCCTAGTTCTCTGGGAGGCTGAGGCTGGCGGATTGTTTGAGGTCAGGAGTTCAAAACCAGCTCTGAGCAAGAGCAAGACCCCATCTCTACTATAAATAGAAGGAAATTAATTGGCCAACTAATATATATAGAAAAAATTAGCTGGGCATGGTGGCGAATGCCTGTAGTCCCAGCTACTTGGGAGGCTGAGGCAGTAGGATTGCTTGAGCCCAGGAGTTTGAGGTTGCTGTGAGCTAGGCTGACGCCATGGCACTCACTCTAGCCTGGGCAACAAAGCGAGACTCTGTCTCAAAAAAAAAAAAAGAAGAGATCTTTCCTTTTCTTGTGTTGTATCAGTATTCCATGAAATATGGGATATGTCTCCTTAAAAATTGACTTTGCTTATCTACAGATATAAAAGGCGTGGTATGGTTAATCTTAAAGGTTGGTGACCCTAAGAATTGGCTGTTTTTACTTTGGAAGTGGTGTGATGAATTTTTTGAAATACGTTTTAATTTTAATTTATTTTTATTTTTTTAGAGACAGAGTCTCACTTTGTTGCCCAGGCTAGAGTGAGTGCCGTGGCCTCAGACTAGCTCACAGCAACCTCAAACTCCTGGGCTGAAGCAATCCTACTGCCTCAGCCTCCCGAGTAGCTGGGACTACAGGCATGTGCCCCCATGCCTGGCTAATCTTTTGTATGTATATTTTTAGTTGGTCAATTAATTTCTTTCTATTTTTAGTAGAGATGGGGTCTCGCTCTTGCTCAGGCTGGTTTCAAACTCCTGACCTCAAGCAATCCACATGCCTCGGCCTCCCAGAGTGCTAGGATTACAGGTGTGAGCCACCACGCCCAGCCCGTTTTAATTTTTACATTTGCCTTTTGTAAAGATTCTATTTGGGAGAGTATACATGTGCTTTCTGGGTTGTGAGGAAAAGCCAGCCTAACTGAACCAAAAGTTTGTTGTGGCTTGAGAGTACAGACAGTCCCCAACTTATGTTTCAGCTTACAATCTTTTGACTTTATAATGATGCAGTAGTGATACTCATTTAAATAAGAAACTATTTCAAGTTCCTATACAGCCATTCTGTTTTTCACTTTTAGTGCAGTATTCAATAAATTACACAAGATACTCAACACTTTATTATAAAATAAGGTTTATGTTAGATGATTTTGCCCAACTGTAGGCTAATAGCAGTGTTCTGAATATGTTTAAGGTAGGGCAAACTGGTTGGATGCAGTGGCTCACACCTGTAATCCTACCACTATAGGAGGCTGAGGCAGGAGGATGGCTTGAGCTCAGGAGTTCAAGACCAGCCTGAGTAAGCGTGAGACCCCATCTCTACTAAAAATAGGAAAAATTAGCTGGGTGTAGTGTCATGTGCCTATAGTCCCAGCAACTTGGGAGGCTGAGGCAGAAGGATCATTTGAGCCCAGGAGTTTGAGGTTGCTGTGAGCTAGGCTGATGCCATGGCACTCTAGCTGGAGTGACAGAGTGAGACTCTGTCTCAAAAAAGAAAAAGATAGAGTAAGCTAAGCTATTATACTCAGTACAATAGGTGCATTAAATGCATTTTCAACATAGGTGGATTTATGGGGATGTAAATCCATCATAAGTGGAGGAGCATCTGTATATCATTCTTAAAATCCTTCATCCACCCCAACAGAAGTAATCAGTGGATTTGTTGTATATATACTTCTAACTTTATGTAATAAGACTAACTAGTGCTAAAGTTGGGGACAAGGTCTGATTTAAGCATTTATATTTTGAGCATCATTTCTTTTGTCTCTGAAAAGCAACAAATTGATGACACAAGATAAAATAGTGTAATAATGCAGCTATAACCTGTGATATACCACAGGGATCCTCTACCACACTGAGCTGGCCCTAGATAAACCTCTACTTTCCTCTGCTTTTTTCTTCCTGGGTTTGGAGCCTTTTCTAGATTCCCTTGGTTGTACTAGCTGAGCGCCTGTGTGGATCTGGGGCATCACCATGACCCACACTGTCAGAGCAACTTCAGACTCTGGCCGCTTCCTTTCCTTCCACAGAAAGTAGACAGGATGGAAGAACTCTGGCCTTGGAATCATATAGTCTGCACTTTGGAACATCTGCTCTGTTTCTAACTTGCTGTGCAATCTTAGGTGAATTACTCAGCTTCTCTGAACCACCATTATCTCATCCTAAGTGAGAATCTGATGGTAGCTATTTCAGAGGGTTGTGAGAAATTATTGGAAGATAATGTTTATAAAGCTTTTAGCATAGTGCCAGGCACAGAGTAAGCACCTAATAAGTGCTGCCTGTTTAATAATTGTTATTTTAAAATTTTTATTATAAATAATCACCTTTATTAGGAGTGTTAATTCCATTTCTGATCCTACTCATGACCAGCAGTGTGGACACCAGCACATGCCATACTTTCTCTGTGCTTCTGTGTCTTCATCTGTATAATTGAGGTAATTAGATCAGCTTTAAATGTCTTCAAAGTTTTTTAGTATTGAAAACTTTTTTTTCACCAATAAACCGCCTCCCCACAAAAGAAGGAAACTGAAGTAGAACTTATATGTGTGTATCTTTATGTTTGGCATTGTGATTAAGAACTCCAGTTTTGACTCAAAGCTCTGTGAGGGCAAGAGAGACTCTTCTGGCTTAAGGAACCTAAGTCAGTGGCTTGGGGGTGTATAATAGAACAACCAGACATAATGTGCCTTACAGTATAATAACAGAAAGTACACAGCACTGTCTATGAAATATTCCCCACCAAATAAAAAATTGAACCCAAATCTTTTTTTTTAATTTTTTAATTTTGTTTTTTTCTTGGCTTAGCCTTTGAGAAAGCCTTCAGTGAACCAAATCTAATAGAAGCAAAGACCTATCTATTATTTGATAGGGAAAATGGGATTAGAGGAACAAACTGACTATGAGGTAGCACTTTCTAGTTTCTAAGTGTGAGAAATTCTCTAAAACCAATTCTCCTCTCCCTCCTCTTCCCCTCCCCCTCCCCCTCTCCTCTATTCCTCCATTGCCCTGGCCAGAGTGCAGTGGTGTCATCATAGCTCATTGCAACCTCAAACTCTTGGACTCCAGGGATCCTCCTGCCTTAACCTCCTAAGTAGTTGGGACTGCAGGCATATGCCAGTAGAGACTGGGTCTCACTCTTGTTGAGGCTGTTCTTGAACTCCTGGCCTCAAGCAATCCTCCTGCCTCAGCCTCCCAAAATACTAGGATTACAGGTGTGAGCCACTGTGCCTGGCCCAGATTATTATTATTATTTTTTATTTTGAGACAGAGTCTCGCTTTGTTGCCCAGGCTAGAGTGAGTGCCATGGCATCAGCCTAGTTCACAGCAACCTCAAACTCCTGGGCTCAAGCAATCCTACTGCCTCAGCCTCCCGAGTAGCTGGGACTACAGGCATGCGCCACCATGCCTGGCTAATTTTTTCTATATATATTAGTTGGCCAATTAATTTGTTTCTATTTATAGTAGAGATGGAGTCTCGCTCTTGTTCAGGGTGGTTTCGAACTCCTGACCTTGAGCAATCTGCCCGCTTCGGCCTCCCAGAGTGCTAGGATTACAGGTGTGAGCCACCGCTGCCCGGCCCCAGATTATTTTTTAGATAAATAAATATTATTTTTAAGGGGAAGGAACTGTTACAGATGAAAAGAGTTGAGACATCAGTCAAATGCATTGTGATCTGGATTCGAACAAACTGCCTATAGGAGACCTTGTGTTGACGACTGAGGAAATTTGACAGTTTTAGGGTTTTTTTAAAGAATTATTTTGTCAGAGACAATAATGGCATTATGATTGTTTTTTTTTATTTGTGATTTAAATGGTTTATTTTATTTTATTTCGGCATATTATGGGGGTACAGATTTTAAGGTTTCAATAAATGCCCATTTCCCCCCCTCCCCCCAGCATTATGATTGTTTTTAACTCTATAACTGGTTACTACAGTGCACTTTCAGCTAAGAACTAGGTTAGCCTCAATAAATAAAGCTTAAGGCTCTTTTTTCTATAGTTCAAATCACTTTCTCCTCTTCTAAAGAAGGTACACAATTAGGACACCTTCTAAAGGGGAGAGGGGGAGGCAGCCTTTTGCAGGAGCCTGCAGCTGGCCCCTTTCCTTCTGGGTACAGAGAATTTGCTTTCACACTAATCAGGAAGCCGGTGCCTGCCAGGTAAGGGAAAGTGTTTAGGAGGTGGTTTCTGGATCTTTGGGTAGTCACAAGCCTTCTTGAACTCTGAACTTCCTGGAGTGGCATAGTTTCTCTGCTGAGCCACTGGCTGTCTGCAGTGGAACCTAAGCTAGAGTAAGCAATTTATAGCTGTTACTCAGCACCCATTTTTTTCCCTGGGAGGTGGGCAGGGAGAGGAGGAGGAGCAGGCCCGAAACCACAAAAACCTCTTTAAAATGGAGAGCTTGGCAGATGGGAGTGCCTGTTTGCAAAATCCAAGAAGAGCTCAAAGGGAGTAATGAGGGTGTTGGGGCCTCCAGAGGGTTCACAAGTGCCCCGGTCCAAGCTTACAAATCTCCCTGGCTGGCCCAGTGATCTAAGGAGTGGCTAGGAGAGAGGATGACCTTACCTTGCCTGGTGTTCAGGGAAGGAAGGAAGTTGTGATACCTAGTGAATGAAAACATGGGAAATAGCACATCATTGTAAAGGGGGAAGGTGATGGGGTTTAAAGTAGTACTTGGGCAAAATCCTTCCCTGTGCTCTACTTACCTCAGGTAGCTTGCCTAACCTCTGCTTTCCTTATTTACAGAATGGGGCTAATCCCTGTGCGGAGGTTGTTTTGAGGATCAAATTGATATTGAGTATGGGGTATCCCTGTTTCTGAATTAAAATGTCTCACACAGATGTAAGTGGTTTATATTCCAGAAGATGCATTCCAAAGCTGGATAGATGGCATTTGAGGAGGTAATTGACCATTCTGAGGGGTTAGCCATACCTTTTCCTGAACAGGGTAGATGATCAGGAGTTAGCTGAATTTTCAAGAAGGGCCTATTTGTGATAGTTACCAGGGCCAAACTGGCCAGTTTCCTGTGGCAGATTGCTTGGGGTGTCTCCCAGAAGGATTTCCCAGAATTGTATGGTGAAGTCCTGATGTGGCACCTTTCTCCCTTTGGCTGAACCTTGGAATGGGGCAAATCTCTAGATGTGGGGAGTGAGTGAGGAGTGGGGGTCTTCACTGATGAATTTGGTAAAGCTGGCCAGATAATCTGTCATATGTGGTGAAGGGACTTCTACATTTCAGTTTGAGGTACTGTTAGTAAACTCAGATGATGGACCTTGTGTACAGGGCACTTTGTGTTTTTGTGTTTTTGTTTTTTTTTTTTTAATACAGAGTCTTGCTCTGTTATCTGGGCTAGAGTGCAGTGGCATCAGCCTAGCTCAAGCGATCCTCTTGCCTCAGCCTCCGGAGTAGCTGGGACTACAGGCACGTGCCACCACACCCAGCTAATTTTTTTATTTTTAGTAGAGACAGAGTCTTGCTCTTGCTCAGGGCTCAGGCTGGTCTCATACTTCTGAGCTCTAGAGATCCTCTCACCTCGGCCTCCCAAACTGCTAGGATTATGGGCATGAGCCACCATGCCCTGCCCAAATCTAACCACTTCTACCACCACCTCTTCTGTTACTGGCCTGGACCACACATCATCATTTTTACCTAGATTGTTGCAGTAGCCTCTTAACTAGTCTTCTGTCACTCATGTTTAAAGCTTACTGGTGTTTTCTCATGCCAGTGTAAAAACCAGAGTCCTAAGTCTGTACTTGATCTGGTCCTCCCCACTCTTCCACCCCGACCTCTGACCTCATCTTTCCTCACTTGCCCCTTTCCTTACTTCCAACAACATCAGTTCCCACTTTTCCTGTATCGTGTTATGCACTCTTTTGGGGCTTTTGTTCTGTCATGCTTTTACCCCAGATCACTATGGTGGAGAGGCCTTCTCAGGCCTCTTGTACTATATAGACAAGTACACCTGACGTTGGATTGCGTATCCCCATCCTTCTTACCCTGCTTCATTTTTCTTCTTAGCTCTTCTCATCACCGGGTTGGGACTTTGATATTTGAGTACTGCTGTGTACCCAGCAGCTATAGCAATGTCTGGCACATAGTAGTAGGCAGCTTGGTGACTGTTTAATTAGTGAGTGGATGGATACTTCTCATACTTTTAAGTGGTGTTCATTCAGCACATTTTGAGTGTTTAACATGTGTCAGGCATAGGGGAATCCCTGCAGTGAATAATAAAAATCTGTTGGCAAGAAGCACATGCACTCAAGATTAAGTATGGAAGATGCTGTGTAGGGAAAATATGGGATTCTTTGTCTGTGTAGCAGGGGCAGCTAATTCAGTCTAGGTCAGAGAAGTTTTCCTGAAATGATGCCTATGCCGAAATGGGAAGGATGAGTAGGAGTTAAGCGAGAAAAGGCCCAGAAAGAAAACTCATTATTGGTGGAGGGAAATCCTTGGAGTTCAGGAAACTGAGTTCCCTGTGGCTATTGACTAGAATGTAAGGTAAGTAGTCCTGCCTTGTAATGAGTGCTAAATTCTAATTTTAGCTGGAAGGTAATAGAGATTCATTGACGATTTTAAGTGAGGGAGTGGCATGGTCAGTCAGATTTTTTGTTTTGAAAGATGACTGGCACATGGCAGAACTTCTTAGTAGGTTGAGAATAGATGGCTTGGTTGGGCTTAATGGCCCAAGCCTGTAATCTCAGCTAATCGGGATTCTGAGGCAGGAGGATCTCCTGAGGCCAGGAATTTGAGACCAGCCTAGGCAATATAGCTAGATCCTGTCTCTATAAAGAAAAAAATTAAAATAAATTATCTGAGCTTGGCCTGTAGTCCCAGCTACTTGGAAGGCTGAGGCAAGAAGGATCCGAGTTCGAGGCTACGGTGAGCTATGATTGCACTGCTGCAGTCCAACCTGGGTGACAGAGCAAGACCCTGTCTCTAAAAAGAATAGATGGTTTCGAGTTTCCTGTCTGATCCTTTGGAGCAAGGTTCCCAGATTACAAAATGGAGCAGATTTCAGAGTCATTCCTGAAAAGTAGATCTTGGGCAGTTATTAGTGGTCATCCTTTAGAGGTAGAGAGAGTGGGGTTTATGGAGGATCTCTGACTCTTCAGAACACCACGTTGTCCAAAATGCATCTCGTTGCTGGAAGGAGCAAAATTGCTGATGGACTGGCCTAAGCCGAACTCACGCTTGCCTGCTTGCTTCTGCTGCAGCTGGCTGAGTAGGAAAAAGAGGAGGCCCTCAAAGTGTGTGTGTGGGTGTTCCATCTTGGTGGCCATCACCTCCCTTTTCCTGGGGAGGTACCATGCCAGAGAACTTCCTAGGCCCGTATACTAAGCTGCTCCCGACCAGCCATTCTCTGTAGCTTGGCTCTACAGACTTTAGATAGCTACATGCACAGGGTTTCCTTGCCATCAAAGCCACCTGCCCTTGGTTGAATTCAGCTGTTTTTACACCTGTGCTAAGAACAGTGGGTTTGCATTTGCCCACAGATAGGCTGCTACAGCCAGTTCCTGAGAATGTTGGGCTTACCCAGTCCAATTTCTAGTTGTCAGCTCTGTCTTCATTGCGGTGCCCTCAGGGACATAGTTTTCTCTTCCCCACTTTCAGAGATGAGAAGTGTTTAGAACTGGAAGGGCCCCAGAGGTCATTGAATCTAAACCCTTCATTTACAGGTTAAGTACTTCAGGCCCAAAAAGGAAATAGGAAGTTGTTCAGGATCATGGTCAATTCAAAGCAAAGCTGAGACTTGAACCTGCTTCCAACTGTAATTTTGCTTTCTTTCTACCACTGGAGGAAGAAGTAGAATGGGGTGGTGGTTGACCATGAACTTTAGACAGTCACAGTTTAAATTAGCCCAGTCACTTACCAACTGAATGCCCTTGAACAGGTTGGTAACTTCTGGGCTTTGATAAATGGGGCTATATCTAGAGTGTCCACCTACTAGGATTACTATTGAAGGTGAGCTAGGCTGGAGCCTGGCACATAGCAATACATATTAATGGTAAGAGTGTTGATTGTTCTCTTTTGAGGCCTTGAATTTGACTTCTTCACTTTGCTAAACAGAAGTCAGGTGCTAAAGCCAGCCTTCCTCTGTTGTCCTGGGTCGTCTGCCCCTTGATCCCTGGTGCGTGGTCCTGAGCATACACTGAAGGGCAGCCCTGTCTCATCTTAGAGCCAGTGCAGTAGGCCAGGTCTGTGCAACTCCATAGTGGATGAGAATTTAAGGACTCACAGGGGACCATAATTCTGGCCGTGAGAAACCCAAAATGTGGTGTTCGAGAATGCCCTGGTGATAGAATGTTAGAGTGAGAGATGAATTCAGGTACTTTGCAGTAAAACTCTTCTACTCCATCTTTGGTGTTGCTCTGCAGCTTTGGGTTTGTTTGGGGGAGCAGAGGTCTCTTTGCTTTTCCTGTTCTGTATATATATTAATGGTAATATGAGGAAGAGATACCAATTTAGGATCCTAGCAGAGAGGTGTAATTTGGACATGGTGAATGCAAGGTTGTTTATGGGAGGTTGGATGCTGTTTCTGGGGAATGTGGGAAGGAGATAGGAAGTAAGGAGCACACAGAGGAGTTGGCTCATATGCACTTTTCTTTGAGGATGGAATGGTTGAGAAACTAGAATTATTTTGCCCAGAGAATCAAAGCTTGGGGTGGGTGGGAAATGTTAATTATCTTGAAATACAGCATTTGAAATAGAGCTTCTTCATGTGGCCTATGGTGAAAGTTCAAATGGCTGGTGGGTAGTGAAGGGTTAGTAGGTTTTGCCTACCATCAGTCAAATAGTAACTTTCAACAGTGTCCCTAAATGGATTCACAGGAGGTACTGAGTTCCTCGATATGGCAATATTTGAACAGTTTAGATGGCGATTTGCTGTAGGGCTGTGCAGCTACAAGTTGACACTACTTTTGTAGATTGGATCACTAAGAAAATTTTGATTACTGTACCTGTTAGCTCTCAGGCCTCAGAATTCAGGAATAAACAAGACACATTGCTGCCATGGTGGGGCTTACTTTCTGAATTGATTTGATTGACCTGCATTTAAAAACACTTTATAATAGTCTATATTTAAAAATCAGGAAAATTCTTTGGAAACCTAGGGAGTTCCAGCTTTTCTTTAAAAAAATCAGTCTCTGAATATACAAAAAATACCCCCACTGAATTGTATACTTGAAATGCGTGAATAGCATGGTATGTGAATTATGTCAGTAAAGCTGTTATGTAGGAAACAAATTAGAAGACTTTAGCTACTCTGGGCCTCTCATGACTGCTGTCCAATGGCAGAACCTATCTGTACTTTAGAGTGCTACAACTTGTTCCTTGTAAGCACTTGAGTTTGCCGTCCCTCATCCAAGCTTCCTTCCAGTGTGAGGCCTATGTGCTCAGACTTTGTATGTTTCATCATACAAAGGAGAAAGGATAGGCTACCCAGCTCACAGGCTGAGGAGCATTTTTATGGGAGAAGAGTGAGAGGAGGTGGTGGTGAAGACTTTAAGGCCTAGGACAGAAATTATATTCTACCAGCATTGGGCCTGAAGCTCTGCAGCTGCAGTAGGAAGCTATAAGAGTTAAGACATGGGCTTGCCAAGGTTATATTAGGCCCCAGTGAACCTTTACTCCCCTCTCCCATCTGTGAAATTGGTATAGCATCTTTGATTTCAATCTCAAACATCCTGTAAGAGTGACTAAGGCAGATATTAAGTTTCAGTATAAAGGCAAAAGATGGAGGCTAGAGGTTTTGTGATGGCTGAGGGCAGCTTCAGTCGCGGTACTGGGAATGCCTCTAAGGGTGAGTCAAAGTGAGATTAATAAGGAGCCTGGTGATGAGTGTTCTAACCTGAAAGAACAGCGGGTACCAAGTGGCAAAGAGTTCTCCAAGGAACAGACAGAAGGCCTGTATGAATGAGAGAAAGGGGGGCTCAAAGAATCAGAAACAGGAGACCTTTGGAGGCCAGTCTGGAGAATTTGGATACTCTCCTGAAAGCAGTGGAAGAGATAACATGATTGATTTCTGCTTTAGGATTACTCAGTTCTGTGGAGAATGAATGAATGAATGGAGGAAGCAAGATGGAAGTAGGAGACTTCTGCAGTCGTCCAGGAAAGAGATGGAGAAGAGAAGATGATGGCATAGTGACTTGGGCCTGATTTTTTTTTAAACTAACTTGCTGTTCTTCCCTAAGACTAGGTTACTTAAAGAGAAAGCTTTCTGATTGGTACTATTTTTCCTCCTCATTTCTCAAACTGTCTAGAAGCTGATTAGTTGCATGTGCCCATTGGTTAGAAGGGTGGCCTTAGGCAGGCAGATGTTTCTCCCTGGTTCTGGGTCTTTTGGCCCCAGAGACAGGCTAAGTGCAGGTGCCTCCCTGCCTGGGCTGCCTCCCCTGGCTAGTCCCATATTCCATGCTCCAGGATGAAGGTGGAATTAATGTATGGGGCCACGAGATGGGGAAGGTGGGTCCTAGAGGTGAGAAATGATCTGACCCTGAGTCTTTATATCACAGTTTTCTCTTCCTGACTTGTTAGAAACTGCTGTGGGTTTTGATTTCAGGTAAGATCTTTAGGGTGGGGTCAGAGCAAACTACCTGAGCAAAGTCTGGGGATCCAGTCTGGAGTTCTGATGTCAGCCCTGCTCTCTAATTTCTCCTGGCTAGACATTCATTTGTCACAACTTGCATGAAGGGATTCGATCCTGTGCTGTCGAATACAGTGCTTATCTGTGGTTGATGTGTCTCCTTGGGCTTAGCCAGGTGCTCTAGAATCTTCCTTAGAGGTGGCTTGCCTTGTTTAGTACAGATGCCCTAGGGAGCCGGGTCAGACTGCCTGGAGACCATCTACATCTGAGCTACCCCACACTCCATTCATTGTCACATTCATCTTCACAACAGCCCTTTGAGATCTAGCTATACAGTGAAGATCCTCATTTTACAGATGAGAAAACAGCTCACAGAGGTTCAGTAATTTGCTCAAGGCTCCCCAGTAGTTAGTAAGTAGTTGGGATTTGAGCCCATGGCAGAGTTACTTCAGAGTTTATTCCTTACACATTATCTGGCTTTGTATTCTCCCAGACCTCAGA
Organism: Microcebus murinus; assembly: GCF_040939455.1. Classification (NCBI taxonomy): domain Eukaryota; kingdom Metazoa; phylum Chordata; class Mammalia; order Primates; family Cheirogaleidae; genus Microcebus; species Microcebus murinus. Next base: position 19,941,652 of record NC_134124.1, read on the forward strand.
AGTATACAAACCCTACCAGGAAAATGTTTCTGGGGGAGAGAGGACTCATACAGATCTTCATATGGTGGGAGTCTGTGTGGGACCCCTGTGGCCCAGCCTGGAGGCTCAGTTGTTACCCCCCTGACAGGTTGGGCTGGCTGGGTATAAGCCAAGTGAATATAAGCCAGGCCCTGGGATGTCTGATCCTGCTGGGTAGCCCTGACCCTTCTTCCCTCAGAGATGTTCCTCTTCAGCTCTGGCAGGCCACGTGCATGCCTGCTGGAAAGAGCTATGCTGACCTTGTGGTTTTTCAGGCATGGCCTACAGGTCAGTAGGAAGGGATGGTGGGGCGGGCTCTCTACAGGCTTTGGGAGGTGCTCTGGCTCTGGGTTACCAGAGAGGATGGAAAATACTATTATATGCGTTGGGCTTTTAACTTCTTTTGAAGGGGAAATCTCTTCAAATTATTCAAGCAACACCAATTCATTGTAGAAAAATGTTCAAATATATTTTAGCAAAAAGAAAACCAACCCCTTGGTAATCCCACCAACTGCCATAAGTACAACTAAACATTGATGTATATCTTTCCAGACCAGTGCCACCTACTAGAAATAATGCTACCCATGTAAATTTAAAATTTTCTAGTAGCCATATTTTTTTAAGTAAAAAAAGGTGAAATCAATTTTAATAATCCAGTATATTCAAAATATAGTTTTCACATGTAATCAGTATAAAAATTGATAATGAAATGTTTTGTGTCCTTCATAGTAAGTTTTTTGCAATCTGGTTTATCTTTTAAGCTTGAAACACTTCTCAGTTTGTATTAGCCACGTTTCAAGTGCTCAGTATCTACATGTGGCTAGTGACTATTTGTATTGGACAGCACATTTTTGAGTGTGTGTGAGCCTACACACACACACCTTTTTTTCTCAAAAAAAAAAAAAAAAGACAAAATGGGATCATAATACAGTAGTTCTCCCCCCTAATTCTCGGAGGATATGTTCCAAGACCCCCAATGGATGCCTGAAACCACAGGTTAGTACCAAACCTTACATATACTAGGTTTTTTCCCCCTATGTGTAACATACCTATGTAAAGTTTAATTTGTAAATTATACACAGTAAGAAATTAACAATAATAAAATAGGATAATTATAACAATATACTATAAAAGAAGTTATGTGAATGTAGTCTCTGTCCGTCTCAAAATATCTTACTGTACTATACTCACAACTATTTTCAAATATTGGTTTACTGTGGGTAATAATCCACAGAGAATGGGGGACTACTGTATTTTGTGAGCTATATGTTTTTTCCCCCTCTTAGAAACATAAGCTTTCAAGGGCTCATATCTTGTAATCCTCAGAGCAGCCTTGGTAAGGAAGGAAGTATTTTCCTGATGAAAGAGAAAGGTTAAGCTGCATTGCTTTGGCGTGAAGGCACACAACCCCAGTGCTGCTGCCTGTGAAGTCCCCACTCTTTCACTGCCCCCTGCAGGCACCCTGGGGTTGATCTGAGACCACTGAGCTGTGGCAGGAATTCACATGTGATGTGTCTGTGCGCACACCCCACTTTGGATACGGGGCAAGCTATGAGCCTGCCACACAGGGATTTTAGTGTTTAAAGCACAAGTACCCTGAACTCCCAATCCAGTTTTCTTTCCACCACACTCAGCTGCCTTCTAAGAGTGTTCTTACCCTGCTTGTTTCTGGAACTAGATGAAGTACAAAGAGGAAACCAGTGGAGGATGGGCAAAGGCCTCCTACTTGGTTTGTCCTGGGAGTACTACCCCTAAGGCTACAGCACAAACACCCCCAAGCTTCCCCCACCCACAGCCCCCCTCCTCCAGTGGAAGCAGGCCAGCACTGGCCTGGCCTGTGTCTCCTTGGAGAGAACAAGTGTGGGTAGGAAGTGGGGAAAAGACCAGCGAGGCCAGAGTGAATACAGAAACAGACAGGGTTGGCCTATGGGAGGTCGGAACTTAGAAATCTCTAAATAATTGATTAGTTTGTCCAACGATCTTGCATGCCTAGTATAGACACTTGTGCTTCACACTAGACCAGTTTGTAACAAGAACCTCATGCAGGTCTGAGATTTGTAGGAGCCTGGTTTCATTTTTTTCTGTGTTTCCTATCACCCAAACCTGTGCTTCAGTTTGTCAGCCTGTAAAATTGGACTGTTTCCTAGGTGTACCTTTGACCTGCTTCTGGCCTTCTCTGTCCCCACAGAGGAGGGCTAGGGATGAGCAGCAGATTTGGATTAGTTCTCAGATGGTCCAGGGAAGCCAGCCTTCCTCCACATCACTGTACCCCCACCCTATGCTTGTTTGCATCACAGGGAATAGCAGCTATAGCACTGAGCCAAGTCTCTGCTGAGAGGGGCCTGCTCCAGAGAATGAGGAGGTGACTGGGTTTGCACTCCTAGGAGAGCTGTATTGGATTAATGTGGGATACTGTTCAAGAAGGCACCTGCCTGAGATGAGGATTCTAAGCCACCATGTTTTGATTTCTTCTGGGGTCTAGTTTTACTACTTAAACCCTTGGATCAAAAGGGTTGGTTGATACTACTGCTTTTGAGATAGTTCTTAAGACTTTACAAAACACTTATTTATTCCTGTCTCTTGCAGTCCTCCTGAGTACCCCTGAGGTAGGTGGCAGTTAGCCCTTTTTTTTATGGAAAAGGAATTTTAGGCTTATTGAGATTAAGGGACTGCTCAGGGTCAGAGTTAAAAACTGGTAGAGCCTGTTTGTCCCTGTCCCACCCCCCAAAGCACAACTAATCAGAAAAACTCAAGAGAATAAAAAAGAAGATAAGCATCAGTCTTCATATTAAGTAAGATATGGCAAGGGAGGTACACTTAGCATAGTTACAGATACTAAGTAGTAGATCCATACTTTTTTTTTTTTTTAAAGGGTATTTGATTCTGCTGACCTGTCTATCCAGGAGTTGTGGGACAGTAGTTTGTCTGCTAAAGAGGGGGGCCCTTTTGCCCCCCTCTCTTTAGCATTGGGAAAGAAAGGGGTGTGAGGGTGGTGGTGGTGGACTGGGAATGCCTGGCTGCTGGCTAAGAGTAGAGAGGCAGCCAAAGCTTCCCACTGGCTGTGCCTGGGCTTGTAGTTGCTCTGGGATGTTCTCTGCCATTCCAGGCCTTCCTTGACTTCCATCACACTGCCATAACCCCTCCAAGGTGACAGTCCTTTGGAGATCCCAGACTTGAGGAAGATCAGAGTCTAAGGGGACTTTGGAAGCGATCTGGTACCTTTTTCTTTTACAGAAAATTGAGTCAAAGCCTCCCAAGGTGGTGCCAAGGAGATCACAGTGCCCACACTAGGTCTCTCTTTGTTCTGGTTTGTTGCTTTAAGGAAAAAGAAACAGGAGGCCTTTTGAATAGTTAGTTCTTCAGCAATGGAGATTTCTTAGAGGACTAGGTCTGGTAGCTTGAACCTGAAGGCAGATCCCATGCAGATGCTGTAGCTCCTGGTACTCTAGACACATGCCTTCAGTTCTCTTTTCTGAGCCCCGAGAAGGCCAAGGAAGGCTTACCCAAATGGAGAAGGTATTGCCCAGAAATGCTCTGCATTTCCTGAAAACAGGCCCTGTGCCTTTCAACTTCTAACTGATGAGCTCTTCAAGATAAAGTTAAATGAAGCCTTGGCTGGGGTGGGGAGCACTAAGCACACATCCAGAGCAAGGTCCCTGACAGGAGGCTGGCCAGTGGGCTTTGGGGTAGGGTGGAACAGTTTGTCATTGATCTTAATCAGATAATCAGAGATCCATAACTTCCAAAGTAATAGCCAGCAAATATTGAATGTTTACTATGTGCCAGGCACTTTTCCAAGCACTTTACAAATATCAGCTCATTTAATCCTCACAGTTCCATGGTTGGGAGCTCTATTCACATTTACAAAAACTCATGCTAAGTAGAAGTAGCATAGCCAGGACTCTGACCCTGCTGTTGGAGCCTTGGTTCTTAACAGCTGTACTGCACTGCTGGTGATGGGAAGTAGGGTGGTCCAGGCCGAGCCAGTGGAAGCAGGCAGCTTCTCTGATCCCAGCGCAGTGCTCTTTCCACAGAGGCACCCATTCTGTAATTCTTGCTTGTCTTTCTGCATTCTTTCTGGGCCTTGCCTTGATTTCTCTGGAAGAGCCCAGGTGTAAGGGTTGCAGGTCTTGCCCAGGGTGAGGACGGAGTGGACCCTAGAGGGAAAGAGCATTGATGTCACCACCACCCATGTTAGTTCTGACATCAGCCAGTTTCATGGACTGGACTATTGACAATCTTGTCCACTTCTATATCGTACCTGGCACATAGTAAGGGCTAAACACTTGTTGAGATGAAGAGTACTCTTCAGTCATTGCCAGACTGGAATTATAAATACCCATGTTTGTGGATGCCAAACTTTCTCCTGCCTGTAACAGACATTGATCCCAGGCTTTTCCTGAGCCTGTTTGCTGCCTGAGAATCCTTAGTACAGCATCCCCAGGCAGTCAAGACCAACCAATCATAGGTGGAGTTTAAGATTAAAGCCCATATGTAAACTGAGCCCTCAGAGGATAGGGGCCTTCCTGTTCACCATTCCTTCCCCAGTGCCTGGTACACAGACCCCTCAGTGGGCAACTTTATTTTGCTTCGTGGTACAGTGGCAGGAGCCCAGGACTGGGATCTCAGTAAACAGTTAGATGCTTTTGGGACAAGCTAGGATGCTCACTGTCTCAGTTCTGTAAAATTTATAGAACTGCATAAACCTTTCCTACCTCAAACTGAGACTTAGATGTGGTGGAGGGTGAGAAAGTACCTTTATGATATGCTTAGCCTTGGTCACCAAGGGTAAGGAAAGGTCATTTATCTGGACAGTGGTTTATGCTGTTCACTTCTCCCCTGTGCCATGGAGCAGGGCCTGTACAAAACTCCTGCTTTTTCACCTCCGTTTCTCCTCTCCTGCCTATTCTTTGACCTTCAGGGTTTCTGTAGTTTCCTTCATCCGTTCATTTCTTTTTTTTTTTTTTTTTTTTTTTTTTTTTTTGAGACAGAGTCTCGCTTTGTCGTTCAGGCTAGAGTGAGTGCCGTGGCATCAGCCTAGCTCACAGCAACCTCAAACTCCTGGGCTTGAGCGATCCTTCTGCCTCAGCCTCCCGAGTAGCTGGGACTACAGGCATGTGCCACCATGCCCAGCTAATTTTATATATATATATATGTCAGTTGGCCAATTAATTTCTTTCTATTTATAGTAGAGACGGGGTCTTGCTCTTGCTCAGGCTGGTTTTGAACTCCTGACCTTGAGCAATCCGCCCGCCTGGGCCTCCCAAGAGCTAGGATTACAGGCGTGAGCCACCGGCGCCCGGCCCATCCGTTCATTTCTGATGTGTTGGAGGGGGTAGAATTCCCCTGGGGCTTTGCTACTGGCCAGAGTCCAGTCCTTCAGGTTGAAGGTGGCCCTAGAGTATTGTCTTTGCAACAAACAGTTCCTTGATTCCTGACTCTGCTTTCCCCTTTCTTCTTTTGTGCTGAGTGTCATTATCCCCACCTGACAGGTGAGTTAATGGGCTCAGAGAAGTGGATTCTGGTGGCCTAAGTCCCCTGTAGGGCCAGCAAGCTGGAGCTGGATCCCTTTGGGCACAAGAACCTCATGTTTATCTCCTGCAGTGCTGAGAGAGGCTTAGGGTAGCTTGGGATTTCAGTCCTAGGGGTCAGATACCTTCCCATTGTGTGACCTTGGGCTGACCACTTCACTTCTTTGAGTCTCTTCTAAAACTGGGATAATAGTACCTCCATTGTGAGGATTAGAAAACTAAATGTGCAAAAGGTCCTTAGGAAGAAGTCTGGCTTCCTGAGTTAAATGCTTAGTAAATGGTAGCCATTATTATTTTAAGAGACGCAGATCTCTGGGCATTGGGTGAGCAAACTACCACGTTTTAGGGTAAGAGCGGGCGGAGGCTATTTGGCTGTAAGGCAGACAGTTCCCTTCAGAGCTTTCCTTCTTTTGGTACAGCCAGAATTTGGAGCATGTCGGAAAACCAAATTCCCCAGGCCCAGCCCTGACCTATCCCTTTTGGCCTCAAGTCTGTCAAGACACTCAGTTTGTGGCTTCTCAGCCTAACCAGTCTTGGTTCCTGGTGCTGAAGACTGGACTGGTTGGTAAACAGGGGATGAGCTCCTCCTGCACCCCTCTTCTGTCTTCACTTTGTATGTGTAAATAAAACTACCTGCAACCTCATGCTCTTGTGAGCTGGTTAAGTCCTGTTTATGCAAGTGTGAGACCTTGGATTGAGTGTTGGAGATTAGGGTCCCTTCCAGTCAGTCTCACTCACTGGCAGCTCAGTTCTCAAACATCAATTGGCATTGGCATTACCCAGGAAGCTTATTAAAACTTCGGGTGCCCAAGCTCTGCCTACCTCCCCAAATTGATTTCTGGAGTTTGGAGGGTGGCAGGAATCTGCATTTTAACTAAGTGCCGTGCCTCCCCACCCCTCTCCCCAGAAGTCTTGTTGCAAACCTGCTAGCTCACTGGTCTTCAGTTTCTACAGCTATGAAGTGAGGGTTTTTCACACTGGCTTTTACTCTAGCTCAGGGGTCCTGAAACTTTTTAAACACTGTCACTGTCCCTCAGACCATTGGAGAGTGCGGTGCACATTCCACACTTGCGCACTGTTGGCCCAGGACAAGTCGGCTGCTAAGCAGGAAGCAGGACAGGCAGTGGTGGCAAACACACACACACCCCCCTCCGCGGCCGAATAAATGTCCTCGGCTGGCTGCATGTGGCCCGGGCCATAGTTTGAGGACCCCTGCTCTAGCTCAATGGGAGCCAAAGTAGGGAGGGAGTTTGAGGCCCCATTTCTTTTGCAACAGCTCTGTCATTTTATTTTTTCCCAAGAAACTCTTAAATATTTAATACATACAAAAGAACATAAATGTAAAATAGAAAAATATCAAAAGAAGGACACAAGTACAGTCATGCATTAATTAATGATGGAATACTTTCATTAATGACAGGGAAAGGCATTGGACAATTTCATTAGGCGATTTGGTGGTAGTATGAACATCATAGAGTGTATTTACACAAACCTAGATGGCATCGTCTACTACATACCTAAGCTATTAACATATGGTATGGCCTATTGCTCCTAGGCTACATACCTGTACAGCATGTTATTATACTGAAAATTGTAGGCAGTTATAACACAATGGTAAATATTTGTGTTTGTAAACATATTTAAACATAGAAAAGGTACAATAAAACTACATTATAAAATATGGTGTAACTGTGCAAGGGCAGCTCCATTATAATCCATCATAATCATATGGGACCACTGTTGTGTATGTGGACTGAAATATCATAAGGCACATGACTATACCTACTACCATCTTAACCTTTTACACTCGCTTGCTTTTTTCTCATTATCCACTCGACATTATCCACACTTGACATCCGAGTGCAAAGGGTTAAGAAGTGCAACCTTGATTTAAAAATATTAATTGTGCTATTGTGGTTCTGGATATCTCTGTCAAAATTAACAGTTGAAACTCATGGGTTAAATCCAAATAACTGCAAGTATGTCCATAGAAAGCCTACTTTAGAATTACCAGCAGATTCCTGACCCCACCATTTCTAAGCAAAAATCTCTAAAGGATGAGACCCAGGAATCTACGTTTTGATAGACTCCTCAGATGATAATTCTAATGCTTACTAAAATCTTAAGGCTGAAATCCTTTCTAGCAGGGGTAGCTTGTCTTCCTGGAAAGCTAGCTGCATTTAAGGAGATCAGTGGGTATAATGACAAAATGACAAGATAATAGGACTGGAAGGACTACACAAGACAGGATTATGCCCACCCTAACCACAGCCCTCTGAGTGGAGAGACTGCAGACACAGGAGGGAGATTCTTTTTTTGAGACTGAGTCTTGCTCTGTTGTCTAGGCTGTAGGGCCATGATATCAGCCTAGCTCACAGCAACCTCAAACTCCTGGGCTCAAGAGATCCTCATGCCTTGGCCTCCCAAGTAGCTGATTTTTGCCCAGCTAATTTTTTCTATTTTAACTCGTCACCTTGTCCGGCTGATTTTTTTCTATTTTTAGTCTCCCCGCTATTTTTTTTTTTTTCTTTCTATTTTTAGTAGAGACAGAATTTTGCTCTTGCTCAGGCCGGTCTTGAACTCCTGACCTCAAGCCATCCTCCCATCTTGGCCTCCCAGAGTGCTAAGATTATAGGCGTGAGGCACTGCACCCGGCCTAGGAGGGAGATTCTTACCATGTGTCCACAGCAAGGGCTGTGGTGCTTGAGTTAGGACTGGCATCCAGTCTCTCAACTTCTAAGCCCAGGGATCTATCTGGTCACTCTCCTACTTCGAGTTTGGAACACGGGGCAATAGTCCTTCCTTCCTATGGTGGCTAGATTTAACAAGTAAAAATACAGGGTACCTAGTTAAATTTGAATTTGAGGTAAACCAAATAATTTTTTAGTATAAGTGTGTCCCAAATATTGCATAGGGCATATTAAGTCTAAAAAAATTACTCACTGTTTACCTGAAATGTAGATTTAACTGGGTATCCTTGAGTTGCTATTTGCTAATTCTAGCAACCAACTATATTCTTTCCCTCTCTTACCCCCCCCCCACCCCCCTTTTTTGGCATCAGGCAGATTTAAGACTGCCTCAAATAAATGAAAAATAAGTACTCTGCATTTACGGTAGTTCTTTGTTCTAAGCTCAATTTAAATATTACTTTGTTTAATCTGCTAAACAATCATGTAAGCTAGCTATCATGGACCCCTTTCATAGTTTTGGAAAATGAGAGGTTAAGTCCAACAGGACCAGTTGATGCCCATGGAGTTAAAAGCTACATGAGAGATTGGTCAGTTTTGACTCATCTGCTCTGGCCTTGTGAGTTACTTAATTGATGGTGGCTGTTGCTTAGCACATCCAAGAATGGACTCCAAAGTCCATGCTGTTACTGCTCCTCTGCCTTGCCTCTTAACCCAACACGCTGGTAAATTGTTGGTGGGTGGGTTTTGGGTAGGGTTCAGACCCTCTCCTTCTACATTTGCTCAAGGGGTATACTGGTGCCTTGAGAGCATCTGTGAGCAGAGGTGGGGAGTCTACAGGTGGGGCAGCACCCTGGCTGCTGAGTCTGTCTTGTCTCCACTTTCATGGCAACCCAGGGGCTACTTTTTCCCAGTTGAGGTGTGTAGCATGTAGTGCTAAAGGGGCCTCTAGGCAGGCTCATACTCAGCGAGAGGCAAATCAGCAGCTTCTGGGAGACAAGGCCAACTGGCCTGGCTGACCTCAATTGAGAAAACTAGTCTTTACCCGAGAATTACAGCTCCCTGTCTGCTTTTGGGACACCTGGCAAGTTCCTCCCGTGTCTGTGGAATTTTCAAGTTACTAAGTGTTCTCAACCTGCAGGGCTGGAGCTATTACTGCTCAGTTGAGTGTGGGTGCCCAGCCTGCCTCTCATAATAGATAGGTAGATAGATAGTGAGAAAGACGCCTCCAGGGCTTCTTCCAGAGGGAGCCGAGAGGTCCAGCCTTCCTGGCATGGCATGAAGAGGAAAAATGAGGTGAAAATGGGGTGCCTCCTAGAGCCACACCCCCCCCACCCTTTAGTCATGTATTCTAGTTCCATGTGAGAAGTTGTTTTTCTTGAAAGTGTCATCAGTAGTTGTGGGGGAACAGTGCCTGTGAGACTTTTTGGTCCCTAGGCCCTGCCCCTCACCCTGTGAGTGTGTGTGGTTGTGTATAGAGTATATTTTGTTGAGAAAGGATGTTGGCTTCCCGACCTACAGAAGATTCCTACCTCCCTGGATTGGGAGGTAGGAATGCTACGTTCTAGTGCCAGCTCTGCAACAATTCACTGGTGACTTCACATACAGCGAGGTCCCTCCTGGTCCTCAGTCTTCCTGTCTGTACATGGCAATTTCTCAAGTCCTAACCCTGGCTGGTTCTGGGATCAACCTCTCCACTCCAGTAATGGGGATAATCCAAAGTCATTCCTTGGGAATTCAGAAGCCTCTTCCAACAAAGAATGCCCTAAGATTTAGGAAAATACAAATGAGTTTATGTTACCTAAGGTGGTGGCTGACCACTGGGGACAGGAGAAAACCTGCTCTGAGGTTAGCAGCCTTCCACATCAGGGTCATGGAGTCAGGCATGCAGCAGAGCATCAAGTGTGCCCAGCAACATGCCTGACAGAATTGGCTTCTGAAATGTAGGGCCTGGGAGAGCCTGTGGGAACCCACAAGCTGATTGTGGTTCATTCGTTAACTGGGAGTCACTGTCATACCTGCCTTCTAGAGAGGTTGTGGAAAATAAGTTGCTACATGTAAAGAATTTTGGCACCATGCAGAGACATAGTAAGGACTCAGGAGTTGATTACTGTTTAGTGGAAATGAGATACACCCAAATGCAACCATTTCAGGCGTTAGTGAGTACTGAAGTCCCTAAATTGTAGACTGAATTAGAACTTGATCCAGAGTTGCCGGCAGGGCAGCACTGTACATTGGGCAGTCAGGAAAATCTCCTGAAGAGAATTTACACTGAAATCTATGATGAATGAGTCATCTTGCATCAACATACACTGTGTGACCTTGGGTAAGTCCCTTCCCTCAGTTTCATTTTCTGGAATACTGGAATAATGGTGTCCTTTTGAGATGATTAAGTGAAATCACACATGGAAAGCAACTTAGTTTTCCTGGCACCTAGTCAGCACTCAGTAAAAGGGTTATTACTGTTCTAACTAGAAGTGAATGTGCTCTTCAGAAAAGGCTGGGTTAGGGCGCTGGCACTTGGAGGCCAGGGGCTTTGGTGGCCACTGATATATTTCAGCTGTGATGATTGTTGATTAGCTTTCGGGCAGAACTTCAGGGACTGGTACTGGCAGTGGGGGTGGCCAGATCCATGTCTGGGCAGGGAGAGTGGAAGCACTGTGCTGCCTTGGTCACCACAGGCTAAAGATAGTCACCTAGGGCTGGGGCTGGGCCTGGGCCAGGCCAGGCTGGCTGGCTGGCATCATGTGACTAGAGCCTGGCCCGCCCTTTGTCCCTCCTCCCAGGCTAAGGGGATGTAAAGTCTGCACTCCTGGGCTGGCTGCTGGCCTGCAACTAACTTCCTTGTAGTGAAAACTCAACATATTCTGACCTTCTGAAGGTTTTCCTCCCTTCTTCTCTCTCTGCCCACTATCCTACCCGCTAGCACCCTTCAGCCCCTTTCTGTGTTTCATCTGCAGGTCTGGGGGGAATCTGGGCGGGAGAGGCCTGGGCAGAGTGAGGCCTCTGAGAGGTAGCAGCAGGAGAAACTGGTGAACAAGGTGAGGAGGGTTGAGCCTGCATTCTTTTTACTCCATAGAAGAACATTCCTGTCTGGGGGTGCTAGGGTGAGTGGGGACTGCGTGCGGGTGGCAAGACCTGTGAGTCTGCAAGCTCCCCCGTGTGACTCCACCCATCCTCAGGCTGGTGACAGCTGAAAGTAGCCAGGCTTTTCACAGACTGTGCCCACAGGCTGGCCTGGGAGGGACAAGCACAGGTGGGTGGTATATCGTAGATTCTCTTTCCTGCCTGCCTCACCTTCCCCTTAGATGCTTTTGCTGCATTCCACAGTCAGGATCCCATGTTGCAGTCTCAGGTGGCTGGTAGTAACCTTCCTCATCTCCAGAGGCTGAGGGTGGCACAGAAACCATGTCAGCTAGAGAGCCTATAGTGGCCTCTGTGGTCTGGTCCGGGGTGTGGCTAAGGAGCATCAGTGGGGCAGAGACTGGAGTGGAGGACCTAGAAGGTAGGCCTGGAAGTCATACCTCTTTCCTCATATGTCTGAAAGGGTCCTAGAGTTAGAGACTCCAGCTGGGTATGCTTGGTGGCAGTTTCCCTTGCCTCTGTCTAGGAGGGAAGAGGGGAATTGTCAGGTCGCTGACATCCAATTGCAGGAGTGTCACTTGCCCAGCTCTGTTATCTTAGCCTTCCCTGCAGTGGACCTTGGTTTTCAACCCCGGTGTGTAGAGTGATGCTGCTGCAGCCCTGTCGTTAAGAGCCTGCCCTGTTGGCCACAATGAGGGTGGTAACTGGGACTCCTTGGCTGCTGTTCTGCCACCTCCTGTTGGTTAAGAGCACAGGTTTTTAGAAGCAGACTGCTTGGCTTCAAATACTGTATTGCTGCTTGCTGGCTGTGATCATGGTAGAAGGCAAGTAACCTACCATGTGCTTTGGGTTCTTCATTTGTAAAGTGAGACCAATGAGAGGAAATAATTCAACATTATTGTGAGAATCAAGTAAGAGAATCCATGCAGAGAGTTTGGAACACTGTGTGATATCTGGTAAGTGCTTACTACATATCTGCACTTGTTAGTATTATTACGTCTGTAATTTGTTGCTAGCATCTCTCCTGCTTTGGTGAGAAATCTCAGTGGTTGAGATCTTGCCAATCTCCAGAGGTGATACTAGTCCCCAAATAAACATTTGGTCTTTGTTTGCTATTCTGGCAGATTTTGGGCCTGAAATCTGTTAGTCCTCTCTGGCTACCCACTCTCAATCCTACAGGCTTTCTCCCAACTAGCCATCCTCAGGTCACCTTTCACCCACACTAGTCCTTCAGTTTTAATTCCAGCTTCTCCCTTTCTCTTACCAGTTCTTTTTTCCACGACCTGATGAATTTGAATCACCTGTGTGACTTGTCCTCTAAAAGCCTTCATTAGTTTCTCCTTGGTTGAACCAAGTCTTTGTGTCCTAGACCTCCTAAAATCTAGCCCTGCTGGGTAGCTTTTGTTTCAAAAGGTCAGCAGCCTTGGGATATTTCTGGAAGGAGACAATATAGGAAATACTTCTTAATCTTTTTATCTGGGTTTGTACCAGGATTTTATTAGTTTAGCACCTTTGGTAAGCTGGGAGAGACTTTTTTTTTTTTTTTTTTTTTTTTGAGGCATGGTCTCGCTCTGTCCCCCAGGCTAGAGTACAATGGTGTCATCATAGTTCAGTGCAACCTCAAACTCCTGATCTCAAGTGATCCTCCTGCCTCAGCCTCCCAAGTAGCTGAGACTGCAGGCATGGGCCACCATGCCCAACTGATTTTTTTTCTATTTTTAGTAGAGAGTAAAAGTTCTCGCGCTTGCGCTGGCTGGTCTCAAGTGATTCTCCCTCTTACCCTCCCAGACTGCTAGGATTACAAGTGTGAGCCAAGCCTGGCCTGGGAGAGACTTTGTTGAGGCCTGGGCTCTCCTCCTTTTCTGCGCAGGGTAAAAAATGGAATGACACAGTTTCTTCAACTGAAAAAGAACCCCAGGCCTTCACCCTTGTCTTCCTCTCTAACAAGGCAGGGCTTTATGCCAAAACCACTGCTGGGGGATCTGTAGTAAATTCCCCCATCTTTCTTTCCCCCATTTAAGACTGTAAAGTTCTGAAGCTTTTCTTTCCTCTTACCTGGGGCAACTTCCTCTGGAGCCCAGACGCAGCCTGTCTCTGGAAGGCAGTTGTGCCCTGTGGGTCATTGCCGGGAATAAGCCAGGCTGGGGAGAGGGCCTCATTTGCAATCTAGATTGAGTGAATTGAGTCATTTGATCTCCAAGAGCTTTTCCATACACTCTGATTCTTTTTCATGTTGAGAGATTATTTGGTGTGTCTCCCCACCCCCATCTCTGTCTCCAAGGGGAGGGATGAGGATTGCTTTTAATTTTCCTCTGTAAATTTGATTTGCAATACAAAGCATTTACCATGTGCTACGCACTCTTACCACATTTTGGTCATTTAATGGGTTCCATCAGCCCTATGAGATAACTGTGACTTCACTTTTACAGAGGACGCTGACTTTCAAAGGGGCTCTGAAAGGAGCAGAGTAGGTAGGGACTCCAACCCTACCTACCAACTCCAGCCCAAATCCATCAGATAACTAAGCCCCCGTGCTTAGCGATGGGGCTGCCCAGCTTTCTTCCGTAGGTGGTATTCAAATGAAGGGGTATTGTACACTGGAAAGTTGAGGCTCAGAGAGACAGACTCTCAGGGCATTAGTCAAGGTTGTGAGGTCATCACCCACTTCACTTGACAGGGGGCTGCCATCCCTGCTCCCACCATCCCAGTTATTACAGTAATTCCTTTCTGTCCTACCACCCCTCAGCACCTACCTTGCATCCCTCATTTCCTTTCATCCTTCATCAACAGTGGTGGTTTAGCTCTCTACTCCTTGTCTCTTGAAATAATCTTAAGTAATCTAAATAAAAATAGTGAGTTTGCCAAGCAGATACAGTTTCAGGAAAAGTCCCCTAGTGCCCTCATCACCACCAAATTCAGATTGCTTCTTATATATAGAAATTTTGATGTGTTTCACTTTTAACGAATGCGTGTGTGTGTGTTTAGGAGGCCCTTTGACCTCCTAGAACTAGAGTCAGTACTGGCTCTTGGCTGATAATGGTCCTGTGGGACAAAAAGTGGTTTTCTTCCTCTTCTAGATACCTGTTAGCCCCTTAGTTAAGAAGGAACACCCTATTAGGGCCTCTCTCTGCTATCCTCCCCTAAGGAATCCTGGGCCCCAGAGACCTGTGGACACACAGCCATCTGGGCCCTGCCTCTTCATGCTTCCACCTCCCTCTCTTTCTCTGAGAACTACTCCCTGTCATCAGTAACTCTATTTTTCTTTAGAAAAAATTAGAGAAATGCTCTGAGATTATATCAAGAAGGTTCTGACCCATTCTCTACCAGTGGAGAGACATGGGAACCACTGGGCCCCAAGAAATTTCTGAGCTGATTAAGAGCATTGGCAAAGGGAGTCGAGACTTTTAGCTCCCATCCTGGTTCTGCAGCTAGTCCTGAGGAAGCCCCTTCTCCTCTCATGGCCTCAGTTCCCTATCTACAAATAGAGGGGATAAGGGTTGTTTTTGCTGTTCTAACATTCTACAGTTGTTTTCTTGGGCAAGTGAATGATGGTGTTTCTTGAGCTAGGCTTTGGGGTCAGTGGTGGCAGGCGGTTTCAGAATGTAGGGGTAAAAGGATGAAGATTGTCCCCTAAATTTGGCTGGAATGGTGCTGGATGTGGGGACTGGTGCCTGTGTAAAGGATTGGTTTTCATGGGGGGAGTCATTTCAGATGCCAGGCCCACCTGGACCTATATATATATTCTGTGTGTGCATATGTTTGCGAGCCCAGTGGCAGTTACCTGGGAGGGGGACCCAGAAAGGGGTATGTAATTGAAGTCAAGTCAGAAATCCTAGTTTTCTTTTCAGCCTCTTGCAGGGCCTGGCAGCAGCTCATCTAAGCCTTCCTGGATTTCCCTGAGGCTCAAAATGATTTTTAACAGATCTGTGAATTTTACATAAAGGCAGAAGTGGTTCTCCCTCCCCAGTGGGTTTTTCTGCCTCTCTGGGTTCTCCTTGTCAGGGACAACCTGAAGCCCTAGCTGGGAGCAGAGCAAGAACCAGGGCACCATGAGTCTTCTGGACAACGGAACCTAGAGATAGGGCTTTTTCAACAAACTTACACTCTGCACAGGACTAATTAAAGAATATTCATCCATGGCTTACCTTAATAGTATGTCTGAAATAAAGAATAAAAGAAATATAATATTATTTTGAATAAAAAAATAAAATAAATAAATTTAATTAAAAAATAAATAAAGAATATTCTTATGTATGCCTAGACTATCCAATTCCCCTCATCAGCTTGGGATCACTACTAGAGTAGGGAATCTTCATGGCAGGAGGACTCTCACATTGAAGACTAAATTCTCAGTTCTTTACTATGTCCCTTTGTGATCAAACAAGACCTGGAAAACTTTGCTTCGCTTTTTTAAGGAAAATCCTTGCCTTCTGAACCTCGTTCCGCTTTCTAACATACTGTTAATGAACTTGGTGTTGCGGGCCTTTTAGTCTGTTCTTCTGGTATTGTGTGTGGTCTTTGGGTATTGGGAGAAGTGATTACTAGCCATAGCTCAGGTGTATACAAACGTGGTCCTGGTTTGAAGCAGGTGAAGATCTTTAGGCTTGTCAAGGAAGTAGATGGTGTTAGGGCCAACCCAGGAGTCACAGGAGAGTGGGTGCAGAGTAGCTCCCTGGGTCTAGGTTCTCCTTCCTCTTGGGACTGAGATTGTCTGGTTCACGACTGCCCAGCATTGGGAGTGGGGGATGCTGTGGGCTGAGTTGCACCGCTGCAGCTCTCAGAAGGTATGTGGGGTGTCTTGAGGGGGCAGTGGCTCCGGTAGGGGGTGGAAACCAGGAATACAGTGGCCTCACAGCTAGGAATCAGGCAAGGACACTGTCTACTCATTAAGGATAACATGAGTCTGATCAAGGAGTAGAACATTCCTTTCAAGACCAGCTAGGCAAATTTCTCTGCTCAGGGACTGGGGGCAGCTCTTACCCTGGCATGGCTGGCCAACAGTGGAGGCAAAGAGATGGGAGAGAAGTGTGGGTGAGCAGAGCCTCAGGATGTGTCTTTCCTGTGGGTCTTTGGGGGAGGAAGAGGCAGAAACCCTTCAGAACTGTGTTGGGAAAACAAATGTGGGTATAGAAGGGACTGGACCTACTAGAACCACTTCCTTAAAAAAAATCTGTCTTTGTCGAAAAATTTAATCTCTGTAATTATAGTGCTTAACTCCTGATAATACTCATATATTCTTCTAGAGTTTGTACACATACAGTATGTGTGCATGTACACTTTTTTTTTTTTTACAAAAATGGATTGTTTTGTGGCTTTTCTCATTTATTGTATCCATTTTTTTGTATCAGTAGAGATCGTTTATCTTTTTAATGAGTATTCTAAAAATGGATGAACCTTATTCAGCTAGTTGCCTACTTTTGGACATGTAGGTTGTCTTCAGTTTTTTGAAGTTATAAATAGCATTTTGATGGACATCTTTGTACATAACCTTTGTTTAATTTGTATCATTAGGATCAGTTGCGAAAGGTGGAACTGCTAAGTCAAGTGGGAGCCCACCTTTTCTTTGGATACTGAGGAAGCAGACAAAAATCTTTCCTGAGTGGCTGGCCCTGGTGTAGTCCCTGGAATTCTTGATTGCCTACTTAGGGTTTTTAATCTTGCTTTTCCAATGATCACTAGCCCTGGTCTGTGCACACACAGACTTCTAGAATGTTAGGGCCAGAAATGATCTTTCACGCCTTTCCTTTATGAAATCTGCCATGATTCAAGAGCACTAAATTATAGTGCTACCTCTGGCATGGACTTCCCTCTCTAGGCCTCAGTCCCTATTTTACAAGAGGGTGTAGAGCTATACTCTGTAAGGGCCCTCTCACCTCAGGGTCTCAGTTCCTGGGGTTTTGGCTGCCAGCTATCTGCATGATCTCACTTGCCATGATTTCTTCAGGAAGAGGCTGGTAAAATTGTTACTGGTGTCTTTCTCCCCTCCACTATTTCTTCCTTCTGTGAGAACCAGCAGGTCACTTGGTGAGATGGGGATGGTAATGAGGGTGAAGAGCTGGTAGTGGCCCCCTCATGTAATCTCTGCATAACCATCTCTCCCTTTTTGTTCCCACAGAACATTCTGCTCCGGCCAAGGTGGTGAGGGCAGCTGTTCCTAAACAGCGCAAAGGCAGCAAGGTAAGTAATAGGAGTGGGCAACCCAAGGGGACTTCCTGGAAGTGGTGGCCTTTTTCCTGTTCTAGTGAGTGCTTCTGGACTGCCAGGTAGTTCTGGATCCTTTCTGAATAGCATGGGAGCCCCCTTCAGGGCCTCTAGTGTGGATGGTCCGAGTGGACAGACTGATTGGGCCTCTGATCCCTTAATAGAGCTAGACCTTTAGTGAGGGGCTGAGTGGCAGAGACAGGTATCTGCCCCCACCCCGGGGACCCCTCATAGAATGTGCTTTGCAGGTTGGTGACTTTGGAGACGCAATCAACTGGCCCACACCTGGAGAGATAGCCCACAAGAGTGTGCAGGTGAGTCTGTGGGGAGGGATGGGCAGGTTTGAGCTCTCATCTAAAAAAGACATTTTGGGTTCTCAAGCTTTCAGAGTCTCAGGTCTTAACCTTTGTCAGTTTTTAAAATGGATTAGTTAATATAAAATGGACAACATTGAAATAGCTAAGAGTTGTTATCGTTTGAGCCTTTGCTTTGTGTCAGGAACTGCCATGTACAGTGGCCCCTCGGTATACTTGAGCAGTTGGTTCCAGGACCCCTGTGCATACTAGAATCCTCGCATACTCATGTCCTGCAGTCAGCCCTGCGGAACCAGAGTATAATAACTTCGCCCTCTATATATGCTGGTTTTGCATGCCACATTTTGTGGGTCTTTTTGACCCACATTTGGTTGAAAGAGAAAATCCATGTATAAGCGGACCCATGCAGTTCAAACCCTTGGTGGTGTTCAAGGGTCAACTCTATGGTCTATTCATCATCTTATCTATCCCTCACAGTGACTCTGAGTTAGGTTCTTCTTTTATATTTCCCATTTTACAGATGAGGTTGCTGAGACTTGGAGAGGTTAATTACCAGCCCTTGATGGCAAAGTGGGGATTAGAAGTCAGATGTGTTGTATTATTCCAAAGTCTGTGTTCCACATCATTAAACTTGGGTTTTCTGTTTATGAAACAAGAAAGTGGTCATTAGGGCAAATACTGACCTCCAGACCATATGTGTTGGGGAACCTTATATAGCTCTCCTGAACCCTAGCAAAGGGGGAGAATTCTGGTCAGTTCTCTCCTTTCCAGCACTTTTGTTCTGGGCCTGTGGCCTGGATCCCTTATTCCCAGCTATGGCCACCTTCACTTCATAGGTTCGTTTTTGACAGGCCAGGGGCCAGCATCTCTTTATTCCACAGACTACTTAGACAACACAGCCCTGCTACAGGGAATAAACACTTGACCTTTGTGGGCCCCAGCACCCCTGTCTTGGGGGTTGTCTCTGTCATTTAGGCTTGGAAGCTGGAGAGACAAGTTGTTTCTTCTGCCTCCTGGCCTGTTAGATTGTACTTCCCAGTGAATGCATCTCACGTATGAAAGCAGAACCTTAGAGTGCATCTGTTTCAGCCTGCTGTTGCATACGGTAGCTCCTTCTGCTTGTCTTTTCTGGTGACAGGAAGTGCCCTTCTTCTCATACCATGGGGCTCTCACACTCACTTCACTTCCCTGTTACTTCCCGCTACAGCCCCAGTCTCACAAGCCTCAGCCTACTCGTAAGCTGCCACCCAAGAAGGACATGAAGGAACAGGAGAAAGGAGAGGGGTGCGATAGTAAGGAAAGCCCAAAAACCAAATCGGATGAATCAGGGGAGGAGAAGAATGGGGACGAGGACTGCCAGCGAAGCGGGCAGAAAAAGAAAGGTGAGTGGCTGGGAGCAGAACTTGGGAGAAGGGGGCAGGACAGAGCCATGAAATATCAGACCTTTGGGGGTTACTGGGGGAATCTCATCTGCCCCCCCCCCCCAAGTCATTGGGAGACTGATATAGGCCACTGGGGCAGCAATCCTTTCTTCAACCCTCGGTCCTCCTCTTAACGATAAAAGTTTCCAAAAACCTGCTGAATTGGTAGGGTCCAGGTTTGGCTGCTCTAATAGAGGTCCAAAGTAACAGCGGTTTAAACAAGATAAAAGTTTTCTCTTACATAACAGTTTAGTGTAAATAGGCCAGGCCTAGTATGGCAACTCTTTAATTCCTTTAATCTTGCTGTGGTACATTGACTCATCCAGCTAGCAGAAAGGGAAAAGGGGAAGGATAGCTTCTTTCCTTTTAGAGACTCAACCTGGAGTTGGGTACTTTAACTCAGTTCTCATAGATACTTTTGCACATGTCTATAGGGAGTCTGGAAAGTATAGTCTTTATTCTGGGCAGCTGTATATGTCTGATTCCAGAAGAGGATTCTCTAACCTTGCAGAAATCAATATTGGAAGTTAAAAAGGTGTCTCCACCAAGGAACATTGGCCTTATTTTATTTTAACTTTACTAAAAAATGTTTTTTATATAGAGAGATAGTCTTACTATAGTCTTACTATCTATGTTGCTCAGGCTGGTCTCAAACTTCTGGCCTCAAGTGATCCTCCCACCTTGGCTTCCCAAACTGCTGGGATTACAGGCATGTGCCATTGTATCTGACCTGGCCTCCTTATTTTAGAGATGGAAAAGAGGTCCGGTGTGTAGGAAAGGGATTTGCCCAGGGTCACCAGGTTGTGATTTAGGCCTAAGCGCAGGGCAGGTGAAGGATTGAGTAGGGCTGGGTGGGAGGGGTGTTTCCCCTCAAACCTTTGTCACATGTCCATGCTATCTCCCAGGGAACAAACACAAGTGGGTTCCATTGCAAATAGACATGAAGCCTGAAGTACCCAGAGAGAAACTGGCCTCACGCCCTACTCGCCCGCAGGAGCCGAGACATATACCTGCCAACCGCGGGGAGATCAAAGGTATGTTCTACCCACTATGGAGGGCCTGGACATGGGGTCACCCTCAGGCTTGACCCAGTGCCCCCTCTCCCCATAGGGTCTGAGCCTGCCACCTACGTTTCCGTGCCCGTGGCCCCCCCCACCCCAGCCTGGCAACCAGAGACCAAACCGGAGCCTGCCTGGCATGACCAGGATGAGACATCGAGTGTGAAGAGTGATGGGGCTGGTGGGGCGCGGGCTTCCTTCCGTGGCCGTGGACGGGGGCGTGGTCGCGGCCGGGGACGCGGCCGGGGTGGCACTCGAAGTACGTGAGGCCCCTTTGGGCTCCGGGATGTCCAAGGGAGTGCGGCGGGGGTGGCGGGCAGGTATCTGCTCTCCCTCATGACACCCGTTTCCCCCGTAGCCCATTTTGACTACCAGTTTGGCTACCGAAAGTTTGACGGTGCAGAGGGGCCTCGCACCCCCAAGTACATGAACAACATCACCTACTACTTTGACAATGTCAGCAGCACTGAGCTTTACAGCGTGGACCAGGAGCTGCTCAAAGACTACATCAAGCGCCAGATGTGAGTGCACGGAGCCTTCTTCCTGGGAGATAAGTGAGGTTAGGGGTTGCCAAAAGGTCACAGCCGGGCAGAGGAGGACTGGACGCATGCCCTTCTGGTGCTAGCAGCAGCTGTAGCCTCTGGCTGGAGCTGTGAAAGATAGCTTTTCTCTTGTCCTTTAAGCTAACTTTTCATAAAGTTGTGTATTATAGAAGTAATACCATATTTACCTTAAGAAATCTCGCAGGGCTGGGGAACCTGCAGCCTCTGATTTCAGGATTGTTCTTTTTTAAGTACTAAAGCAGGCAATAGAAGCTTTATCTTTCTCTGCTGTATACCTTTTAATAAAAGGATTTGTTCTGTAAAATTTGGATTCAGTCAAAAGGCCGCACTTAATGACCTAGATGGCCACATTGTAGCCCTATGGCCACAGGTTCCCCACCCCTGGTTGGCCAGGCTCAGTGTTAAGTGCTTTACTGGCATTATATTAATTTAATCCTGTAATTTTTATTTGCCGAATTTCTGAGTTGGGTCTTTAATCCCCATTTTAAAGACAAGCAGATAGGCCCAGTTACTTGCATAGAGTCTCATAAGCTAATAGGTAGCAGAACGTGGATTTAAATTCATTTCCGGCCGGGTGAGGTGGCTCACACCTGTAATCCTAGCTCTCTGGGAGGCTGAGGTGGGCAGATTGCTCAAGGTTGGGAGTTCGAAACCAGCCTGAGCAAGAGTGAGACCCGTCTCTATTATAAATAGAAAAAATTAGCTGGGCATGGTGGCGCATGCCTGTAGTCCCAGCTACTCGGGAGGCTGAGGCAGTAGGATTGCTTGAGCCCAGGAGTGTGAGGTTGCAATGAGCTAGGCTGATGCCACGGCATTCATTCTAGCCTGGGCAACAAAGTGAGACTCTGTCTCAAAAATAAATAAATAAACAAACAAACAAATAAATAAATCCATTTCCATCTGATTGCAAAATCTTTGCTCTTAACCACTCTGGTATATTGTCTCACAGACCAGTGGGGGAGCCATACAAGGAAATAGATAATTTCAGTAGAGTGTTGTGTTTTAGGAGCAGATGTGAAAGTGACCTACAGTATTTGAACTGGGTATTAAATAAGGAGGATAAAGAGTTTGTCAGGCACGCAAAGGAGCTGAAGGGCAAAAGAGGTGATTTGATGTAAGCAAGGTGGGAATAACATCATTTGTGTTCATCCTTTAACACTGTATATAGGCTAGGGCAGAGGCTGTGTGAGATTTGCTGGGGTATATAGCAGAACAGGGAATGGTATTCATAAATTATGCAGCAATCCCTTGGTGATGCCTCTTTTCCCCTCCTGCTTAGCGAATACTACTTCAGTGTGGACAATTTAGAGCGAGACTTCTTCCTGCGACGGAAAATGGATGCTGATGGTTTCCTACCCATCACCCTTATTGCTTCCTTCCACCGAGTGCAGGCCCTTACCACTGACATTTCACTCATCTTTGCGGTATGTCTTCCTCCCTGGGGCTGGGGTGTGGGGGAAAGAAAGGTCCTTACCTACAGAGCTGGGGTTTTGGGCCAAGGCAGAAAGCCCTGGAAGAGTCTTCATCTGATTAATTCTGTTAGTCTCAAGGCTTGGCTGGCCTCTTCCCCTCTCTCCCTACTCCCTGCCTCTTTCTCTTTCTTTTTCTCTCATTATGGAAAATGTTAGACATTGACAAAAGTTGACAGGACAGTATAATAAACCCATCACCAGCTTCAACAGGTATTAATTCTTGGTCAGTCTTACTCCGTCCTCATCTGTTTCCTCTCTCATATTACTCTGAAGAAAATCCTAGATAACCTGTCATTTTTGTCCACAGATGTTTTAGTACATATCTCTGAGAGGTAGACTTATTAAAAAACATGACCACAGTATCATCATCACATCTGAAAATATTAACAGTTTTTTTACTATCACCAAATATGTAGTCAGTTTCAAATTTGCCTCAATTGTCAAAAAGAATTTTTTCATAATTTGTGAGAATCAGAATTCAGGTGAGACCTATGTGTTGTCTTCTGAAGTCTCTTCCTTTCTCTCTTTCTTTTCCTTACTGTTTAATATTTGAATAAACTAGGTTAGATTTTCTGTAGAATTTCCCTCAGAACACAGTGGTGTCATTTATCATGTTCATCTGTACTCCAATATTTTGTAAATTGGTAATCTAGAGGCCTGATGGGTTTTGGGAGTTTTTTCCCCCTTTGTCAAGCATACTTTATAGATATGATGTGTTCTCTCTAAAGGTGTCACATAATGTTTCATGTGATTATTTCTTTTGTGATATAAGCTGCCATTAGTGGTTGTGGCCTATTATTTCATTTAAGGATTGCAAAATGGTGATACTTTAATCCTATTAGTCTTCAATTTTTTTAATTTTGTTTATTTACTTTTTTTGGTTCCTCATCAGTCAACATGAAGGTAATCTTCATTTATTAGCTAGAATACCTCTTTGAGGAGTAACTGCCTCATCAGCTATTCAGTTACTGAGAGGTATAGTTTGTGTAAGAACAACTGATAAATGTTTGATCTTTTTCCTTTTGTTAACCAGTTTGTAGAATTAAAAGTTGATCCCTAATAACATTTAAAGGTGACCAGTAAGGTTTTCTTTTCTTTTTTTGTTTTGCTGCTTTGGTATCATTTGTTCTTATAGGCTTATGGATTCAAACATTTATTTCAGTCCATTCCAATTAATATGTCGAATCAAATTGTCCTTTCTTTGGCCGGTGGGACCCTAGTTGATCTTGTACATTTCCTGCCCCAGATCTGGAATTGGCCACTTTTTAAAGGGAGTCTAGTTCCTTTCTTTTGGGAAATGGTATTTAGGTACCATAGCCTGAGTTATAGGGGTGCTTATCGTTACTTGGTTGGTAATTGTTTCTAGAGGTTTGGTTTTTTTTTGGGTTTTTTGGTAAAGGTAAACTACATCATGAGATTACACTAATACTTTCTATTAAAATTCAGGATTATGGCATCTTAACCCTGTCTGTTTTTATTCCTTTCTCCCATGCCAAAAATCTTAATTCCTAATGTTATCAACATGATTACTTGTTTATGTAAAACATTTACATGGTTCCAAAGTCTCAACATGGTATGTCTAACTTAAAATTCTGTCACTTCTACCTTTTCTTCCCTATAGGTAAACTTTTTTGAATCCTTCCATTAAAAAAAAAAAAAAGAAAGCAAATACCTGTCTATGTATTTGTATCCTTTCTCTTAGAGAAATGATAACATACAACACATGTGTTTCTGTTTTTGTTTGTTTTCATGTAATGTATCTGGGAACTAACTGAAGAATAGTGGCATATAATAGAAGGATATTCCTTGTTCCTATTTACTGTTGCGTAGTACACCATCGTGTGGATGTTCCATGGGTTTTTCAACTGCTGTCCCTGTAGATGGACATTTTGGTTGTTTCTGGTCTTTTATATAAGCCACATCAGTGCTGTAGTGAATAGCCTTGTATATTTATCTTTTCATATTTGTGCCAGTGAACCTTGGTATAGATTTCTAGAAGTAGAATGGCTGAGTTAAAGGGCAAATGCATATATAATTCTGTTAGATGTTGCCCATTTCCCTTGCTAGGGGTTGGACCTTTTGCATTCGCAAGAGCAAAAGTGCCTCTTTGCCCAGTCTCTCCAAAAGTATGTTATCACATGTTGAAATTTTCTCCTCTTTCACTTAAAAGATTTTAAAAGGTTTTTTAAAATAGAAAACTCTGCTTCCCTCTCTACTTTTCACCCCTTTTCCCCAAAGATAAATACCTATAGCAGTTTACCTGTGAATCCTAGGAAACTTTGTGTGTATTTCTGATTTTACACAAGGCTGGGTGGGCATGGTGGCTCACACCTGTAATCCTAGCCACTTTGGGAGGCTGAGGCAAGAGGACCACTTGAGCCCACAAACTCAAGACAAGCCTGAGCAGCATAGTGAGAACCTGCCTCTACAAAAAATAGAAAAATGAGCCAGGCATGGTGGTGTGTGCCTGTAGTCTCAGCTACTCAGGAGGTTGAAGTAGGAAGATTCCTTAAGCCTGGGAGTTTGAGGTTGCAATGAGCTATGATGATGCCATTGCCCTCATGTCTGGGGCACATGACAGCACAAGACCCTGTGTTAAGAAAAAAGAAAAAAATTCAGACACAAAAAGGAATTTTACATAGGCTGACCTATATCTGCCCTTTTGACTTAATATATTTATTTTGTGGCTCTTTCCACCTCAGCACATGTAAAGCTGTTTTTAAATGTCTGAGAAGTGTTCTATTGAGTGGACATGCCATAAATTACTTAAATTGCCTGTGTGATGGCAAGTTAGATAGTTTCCAGTTTTTCCCTATTAGAATGTTGCTGTGAGTGGCCTTTTGTCTATTATATTACCTGTCACCTGTTTGTGTAAGTATTCTTCTCTAGGGCAGATTGCTAGAAGTAGATTGGCAGGGTCAAAGGGTAGGTATGTTTTCCATGTTAGTACTTCGTATACATTTGAACATCTCACATGTCCACCAATCATGGATGATGGTGCCAATTTTCTTAGACTACTGCTAGCATTAGACTCATACCCAACCTTGTGAGAGCCTAGTTGTCCACCATCTTCCAAGATCCAGTCTGTTCTAGACTTTCTTCTGAATCGTCTCTCCCTTCTTCTCTGCAGGCCCTAAAAGACAGCAAAGTGGTGGAGATTGTTGATGAGAAAGTTCGTAGGAGGGAAGAGCCTGAGAAGTGGCCTCTTCCTGGTCCCCCAATAGTGGATTATTCGCAGACTGATTTCTCGCAGCTTCTCAACTGCCCCGAGTTTGTCCCCCGCCAGCACTATCAGAAGGAGACAGGTATGTTCCTACTGACATAAGGATGCCTCTTTGTTGTCCTCTGGCCAGCAGTCCTTCTCAGGGCTGACATCAGGAGGAGGACTGGAGGGATGAGCACCTTACCCTTCTACCCTTCAGAGTCAGCGCCTGGCTCTCCTCGTGCCGTCACCCCAGTGCCAACCAAAACAGAGGAGGTCAGCAACCTAAAGACGCTGCCCAAGGGCTTGTCTGCTAGCCTGCCTGACCTGGATTCCGAGAACTGGATTGAAGTGAAGAAGAGGCCTCGCCCCTCCCCAGCACGGCCCAAGGTGAGTGAGGCCCCGGGCTGGAGTGATTAGAGGCGATATTCATGGCTCAGAGTTCTGGTTCTGAGGGGAAAGCTGGATATTCATGGTCATAATGTGAGTAGAAGTCACCAGCAGTGACTATAGAAAGGTTGCCATGGCTTATTTCCATTTTCCGTGGGGACCACCCTTTAGGGTACACTACTATGTGAGTTCCTGAGTAGCATTTTTCATAGGAAGAGATGTTATTGCATCTGGCAGCAATGTTTCCTGCTTCTTGATTCTTGGCTGGTTTTTTTGCCCCATAAAAATTCCTGGGACTATATTTTCAGTTCCTTTCTCCCGAGTATATCCTCTCTGTTCAATATAGAAGAACCTCAGCCAGCCTGAGCAAGAGCAAGACCCTGTCTCTACTAAAAAAAAAAAATAGAAATTAGCTGGACAACTAAAAATATATATACATATATATATGTATATGTATATTAGCCAAGTGTGGTGGCGCATGCCTATAGTCCCAGCTACTCACTAAAACAGGAGGATGGCTTGAGCCCAGGAGTTTGAGGTTGCTGTGAGCTAGGCTGACGCCATGGCACTGTAGCCTGGGCAACAGAGTGAGACTCTGTCTCAAAAATAACCAAAAAACACCTCAGAACTGCAGAAGAGGGAAGGGAGCTGATGCAAGGCCCAGATGTGGAATCGGTCTAGACTAGAACCCAGGTCTCCTACACTGATGGCTAGGTGTCTTTCAGATGCTTGCTTAATATTTCAGGGCTTCAGTTTCCCCATCTTAAGATGAAGGGATGTTAGACAGCTCTGGAAATAGTAAAGTAATATATGTATTACAGATGGAGTCCACTGTTAATTAGTGTTCTAATCCCAACTAAAATTATGGCTTCCTTTCCAAGCACTGAATCTTTCTCCATCCACCTCCCCACACTCACCCCATACTTTGGAGACCTCTTTGGCTGAGGCTTCTGAGGATACCTGAGAGTTGACCTTGGACTTTGGGTCTGTAGTATTCTGTGCTCCCTTATCTATTTTACTACTATGACTGCCTCTCATCTCCTTCTTCTTCCCTGCCTGTTTATACCCAGAATTCCCCACTGCTTTAGCTTCAGCCCTTCAGAAAAGTGTTAGATGGGGCTAGAATCATTAGGAGGTAAGTAGTAAGTAGATAAGGACTTTAGATTTAGTCTAGGCCTTATAGATTATGAAAGCTTTGGAAAGATGGGAAGCAGACTTAGTTTCCCATTCCAGAATTAGAGCCCTTACTCCCACCTCGCCTATCTTGAACCTTAAAAGGGATAGGTTTGGAGTTTATGTGGGAAGCTCTTTGCACAGCAGGGAATTGACTTTTGGATAAATACTGTGAGGTAGACAAATGCTTTTTCCCCAAAGTCTCAGATAAATTCATTTTGTCAACACTGAAATATTTTCTCCTTGCTGGAGGCACTGTTTTGTCTTGTCTTTGGGACATGCTATTCTGTCTGCCTAGCACACTCTGTCCCTGCCTTCATTCACCTGGCCTACTAATTCATCCTTTGCTAGTTACTTCTTCAGGAAGCGTCCCTAGCTAACCATGCCATCTCGAAGTTGGCTAAGCACCCCTCCCTATGTGCTCCCACAAATCCTCCTTACAGTCTTTGTCATACCACATTGTGGCTGGCTGGTTGCTTAACTTTTGTCCCACTAAACTGTGAGTTCCCCAAGTACAGGGGTACCTTGTTTTGCTCATTATTCTGCTTTTAGGTCTTTCATATCTATCTAGTATTAGTGGGTATTTGCTCATTCATCAAATATTTAGACACCTGCTATGGCTGGGCCCCAGTCTAGGCACTGAGTATATAATGGAAAGCAAGGCAACTATGGTCATTTCCTCATGGAGTTCCCGGTTATTGGGAGATGTTGAGTCAATGGATAAGTGGATGAATCAGCTTGTTAAACTTCTGCTGTGTGCCCACTCCCAGGCTAGGTGCAATGTAGGATATAAAGGTAAATGAGAGAACAGTTCCCATCTCTAGAAAACTTGTCATCTAAGTTGTTCACGAATGACTGTGATGTGATCTGTTAGTGGAAGAACCTGGACTACTGTGGGACATCCTTTCATTATGAAGCTGGCTCCCAGGAGGACACCTATGGACCTGCTGGTATTACCAGGGCCAGCTGTGACAGTCTCATGCTGAGGGGTGGAGCCTCCCTCTGGTGGGGCAGCTACAGAGCCCAGTCCCAGGACCCCTGGTGATTCCCTCTCTCTTGGTCTGTCCCTGTTTTAGAAGTCAGAGGAGCCCAGGTTTGCCCATCCGACCTCTCTGACACAGCAGCTGCCCTCCCAGCAGCTCATGTCCAAGGATCAGGATGAGCAGGAGGAACTGGATTTCCTGTTTGATGAGGAGATGGAACAGATGGATGGAAGGAAGAACACCTTCACTGCCTGGTCTGATGAGGACTCTGACTATGAGATTGATGACCGGGATGTCAACAAGATCCTCATTGTCACCCAGACGCCACCTTATATGCGCCGGCACCCAGGGGGGGACCGTACAGGCAACCACACCTCGCGTGCCAAGATGAGCGCCGAGCTGGCTAAGGTCATTAATGACGGCCTCTTCTACTATGAGCAGGACCTCTGGACAGAGAAGTTTGAACCTGAGTATTCTCAGATCAAGGTGAGGCTCGGACTTAGCAGTGAGTGTGGGCCTAGGAGGCCAGTAATATCTGAAGGAGAGGCAGGCTCATAGCTGTGTGACTTCGGGCAGGTCCCTCTAGTCCAGAGCCTCAATATTTTTGTGTTTGAGAAAGGGGTGGTGATCAACACCTTGCTGGAACATTAAGAGCGAGTGGAGGTGTGTGAATATGTAACCATGCATGTGGCCGGGAGTGATTATTGTCCTACCTGAGCATCTATATTAATGTCATAGCAGTTAGCTAGATACTTTTGTGGCGAATAGAGTAAGGTTTAGATTGTCACTTTTTTTGGTCAATATTTAGGCACATATAAAAGTTTAAAAGCCCTTTAAGGATCTTTCCTTGAGTGTGGGAAATGGAGAACAGATAGGTCCTTTAGAAAATTGCTGCTGCCTGGAAAACAGTCAAATCGTCTCTGTTGTAGGATTTTACAGAGTGGGTATGTTTGGTGGGGGGTGAGCCTTTGGTGAGCCAGTGTAACAAGTAGCATTGTGTCTGCTGGAGGTAAGGAGAGAGGTGCACAGCTACTATGATGAACAGTGGCAGAAAGAGATGGGAGGCACTGGAGCTTTCAGAGGAGTCTTGTAGTGAGTCCTGGGGAGCTATTCAGCCTGATCTCAGTCTTATTGTAGGAAGGGTGGGGCAAGTACTGTCCTCTTCTGGATTAGCACATTCATGCCAATGTGACTGGTTGAGGAATGGTGATGGGGCAGCTTAGAGCCTGGGGACTAGAATTCTGCATATGTGGACGTGGGAGCTGCCCTCTCCAACTTCCTGCCAGTCTTGATTCCTAAACAGGCTAGAACAGCCTGCTTACTAACATTTTTCCCCACCCATCTCATACCCTCTGTAGCAAGAAGTCGAGAACTTCAAGAAAGTCAACATGATCAGCCGGGAGCAGTTTGATACACTGACCCCTGAGCCCCCTGTGGATCCCAACCAGGAGGTTCCTCCTGGGCCACCTCGGTTCCAGCAAGGTGAAGGGCAGACACCTGAGACCCAGGTGTGGGTAGGGCGGTCTGGAGCCCTCAGACTGGGGGGCCTTCCCCTGCATGCTGACCCTTCTATCTCTGCAGTTCCCACTGACGCCCTGGCCAACAAGTTGTTTGGTGCTCCTGAGCCCTCCACCATCGCCCGCTCTCTACCCACCACTGTCCCAGAGTCGCCAAACTACCGCAATGCCAGGACCCCCCGCACGCCCCGGACACCACAGCTCAAAGACTCAAGCCAGACGTCACGGTTTTACCCAGTGGTGAAAGAAGGACGAACACTAGATGCCAAGGTGAGGCGTTCCTGCTGGGCTGCTAAGAGTCTTGGGCCCACTTGGGCTGCGTTCCAGTGCTTTGCTTCTCCCTCGCCTTGTCTGAGCCAAGGAGGTGCTGAATCTCCTGCTTGCTTTGTGCTCTTAGGCTGGTGGGCTCACATAGATTGAATGACCACATCTGCAGAATAAACTAAATGTGGGAGTAGTGGCACCATGTAGCCATGAAAAGGCCTAAGGAGGACTGACCAAGTGTGAGTTCCTAGGCAAATCGCTTTACTCCCAAGCCTCAATTTCTTTACCTGTGAAATAGGCATGCCAGTTCCTAGCTCACAGCTGAGAACATTCTGTGAGAAAATAGATATGAGATGTGCAAGTGCTGTTGTAAAATGTGAGATACCACGCACATACGAGGGCAATCTTAGTCCTGTGAGTGCTTAATGCTCCTCAGAGTTATAGGAGTACAAACAAATAGTAATAAATTCTGGACTGACCTTTGCAGATGCCTCGAAAAAGGAAGACAAGACACAGTTCGAATCCACCCTTGGAGAGCCATGTAGGCTGGGTGATGGATTCCCGTGAGCACAGGCCCCGGACTGCTTCCATCAGGTACCTGGGGGAGTGGGGAAGAAGCTCAGGTGCTTGTGAGAGAAGTAGGGTTGCTGTGAAATCCACCGGACCAAGAAAATTGGTCTGAAAATTAAAGGAACCCTCATGTAAGTCCAAAAAGCAGTTGTATGGAAGGCTTAGTTCAGGACGTGGGAAGCGAAGGCTTCTTTCAAAAGAAGTGGTGTTGTAGCCACATGGGACGAGATTTTAGTACACGCAGAGAATATCTCTGAGTTGATTTTTTTTTTTTTTTTTTGAAACAAAGTCTCACTCTGTTGCCTGTGCTAGAGTGCCATGGCATCAGCCTAGCTCACAGCAATCTCAAAGTCCTGGGCTCAAGCAATCCTTCTGCCTCAGCCTCCTGAGTAGCTGGGACTACAGGCATGCACCACCATGCCCGGCTAATTTTTTCTGTATATTTTTAGTTGGCCAATTAATTTGTTTCTATTTATAGTAGAGATGGGGTCTCTTGCTCAGGCTAGTTTTGAACTCCTGACCTCGAGCGATCTTCCCACCTCAGCCTCCCAGAGTGCTAAGTATTATAGGCTTGAGCCACTGGGTATCTGCTGCCCACCTGAGAGAGGATAGCAACGTAGTTGAATAAAAATACAGATTTCTTGGCCCCACCCTTGATCTACTGACTCAGCTTCTGGGGGTAGGACCCAGACTTCTTTTTATTTCAGTAGAATGGCCCCAGTGTTCAAGGTTGGGGGCTACCAGCCTATTCTCTCTAGTCCCTACCTACAGGCTGAAAATAGTCATGGTTTTAGAAAAAATACACGATTGATCCTTGAACAATGAGAAGGCTAGAGACATTGACCCCCTACACAGTCAGACCCACATATAACTTTTTTTTTTTTTTTTTTTTTTTTGAGACAGCGTCTCACTCTCTTGCCTGGGCTAGAGTGCCGTGGTGTTAGCCTAGCTCACAGCAACCTCAAACTCCTGGGCTCAAGCGATCCTTCTGCCTCAGTCTCTCGAGTAGCTGGGACTACATGCCTGACTAATTTTTTCTGTATATTTTTAGTTGGCCAATTTTGTTTCTAGTTTTTAGTAGAGACAGAGTCTCGCTCTTGCTCAGGCTGGTTTCGAGCTCCTGACCTCAAGCTATCCGCCTGCCTCCACCTCCCAGAGTGCTAGGAGATATAACTTTTGACTCCCAGAAACTTAACTACCAGTAGCCTACTACTGACCATAAGCCTTACTGATAAAATAATAAACAGTCAGTTAACACGTATTTGGTATGTTATATGTATTATGTATTATATTCCTACGATAGAGTAAACTAGAGAAAAGAAAATGTTATTATGAAAATCATAAGAGCTATATTTACTATTCCTTGAGTGGAATTGGATCATCATAAAGTCTTCATCTTGTTTGCCTTCACATTGAGTTGGCTAAGGAAGAGAAGGGATTGGTCTTGTAGTCTTGGGGTGGCAGAGGCAGAAGAAAAATCCTCATATACGTGGACCCATGTAGTTCAAATCTGTGTTGTTCAAGGGTCAGCTGTGGATGGATTGACATGATGGCTCATTAAGTAAAGTTAAATGTTAAAATTTCTGTATACTTGGGAGGCTGAGGCAGGAGGATCATTTGAGCCCAGGAGTTCAAGGCTGCAGTGAGCTACAAGTATGCTACTGCACTCCAGTCTGGGTGACAGAGCAAGACCCCATCTCTTAAAAAAAAAGATTAGAGGCGGGGTGCATTGATTCACGCCTGTAATCCTAGCACTCTGGGAGCCGAGGCGGGTGGATCACTCAAGGTCAGGAGTTCAAAACCAGCCTGAGCAAGAGTGAGACCCCATCTCTACTAAAAATAGAAAGAAATTAATTGCCCAACTAAAAATATATATAGAAAAAATTAGCTGGGCATGGTGGCACATGCCTGTAATCCCAGCTACTCAGGAGGCTGAGGCGGAAGGATTGCTTGAGCCCAGGAATTTGAGGTTGCTGTGAGCTAGGCTGATGCCACGGCTACCACGGCACTCTAGCTGGGGCAACAATGAGACTCTGACTCAAAAAAAAAAAAAAAATTACATAAATTAATGAGTAAAAGCACAGGTTTTGGTGTTGGACAGATTTCTGTCATTAAATAGCTCATTAAATAGTCTCCCAATCTCTGAGCCTCGGTGACCTCTTTGTAAAATCCTCTGAGGGTTGATGCAGAGTTACTCAGACCCACAGATGTAAGTTAAGGGCTCAGCTCAGCACAGTACCTGAGCCTTGTTGTCTGGTGCTCTGTGAGAGGCTGATCTTGGCTGATAGAAGGGATCAGAGTGACTCCTCCTGGCTTTATGATGGGACTGCTGTGGAGAGCCTAGTGACCGGTGACACTCACTCTCTCTCATGACCTCTGTAGCTCCAGCCCTTCAGAAGGGACGCCTGCAGTTGGCAGCTATGGCTGTACACCTCAGTCACTGCCCAAGTTTCAGCATCCTTCCCATGAGCTGCTCAAGGAAAATGGCTTCACACAACATGTCTACCACAAGTATCGTAGGCGCTGCCTTAATGGTAAGAAGTGCAGGGGGCGAGGACTGAGCCTCTGGGGCCATCACTTAGATCCAGAGTGTGTAAAGTTGGGGTAGGGGGGTCAGCACAGGTGACTGTTTCCTCTGACTTCAGAGCAAAAAGTGGCATGATGTTACAGCAAGAGGATTGAAGGTAGGCTAGGGCCACCAGATAGTTTTGAAATGCAAGAAGCTAAGAGATCGTGGCACACAGAACATTCCTATTCCTTGATCTTCCTCTGTTATAAAAAAGAAAAGTCAATTAAGTGTTTTTGTGCCTCTGGCAAGATTGCTAATTCAGCCATTGTCCAGTGTGGTCCACAGTCCATTACAAAAGGAATGGACTTTCCATCTGTTTTCAATGTGTTTGCAAACACATCAGAAATGCATGTGTTCTCTAGAACAGGTGTTGCCAAACTGGCTTGTGGGCCAAATCCAGCCAGTGGTGGTCTGTTTTCGTACCCTGAAGCTCAGGGCTTTTTTTTTTTTTTTTTTTACATTTTTAAGGGGTTCTAGGGGGAAAAGAATCTGTGACGGAGAACCAATCTAATGACTTACTTGTAGTTTACCCACCCACTCCCTTTCATTCAGCAATATATGGCTGCTAAATTCTTGGTTCATGTCTTGCTTCCCTCTTCCTTACTCTGTGTATTCTGTTTAATAACTTCTATTTGAAATAGAATTCACATACCATGTAATTCACCTATTTAAAGTGTACAGTACAATGGCTTTTGTATATTCAGAGTTGTGTGTCCATCATTAGAACCAATTTTAGAACATTTTTCTCTAAAAAGAAACCCTGTCCTCCTTACCAGTCACTCCCCATTACACATGCGCCACCGCCATCGCGCTGCACAGAATTACCAGTCTACTTTTTGTCTCTATGGATTTGCCTATTCTGGACATTTCACATAAATGGAATCCTACTGTATATATATGGTCCTTTGTGACTGGCTTCTTTCCCTGAGTTTATGAAAAGGTTCATCCATGTTGCGGCATGTGTCAGCACTCCATTCTTTATGTTGCCAAGTCATATTCCATTGTATGGATAAATCACATTTTGCTTATCCATCTGTCATGATGAATGTTTAAGTTGTTTCTACTTTTTGTCTGTCACGAATAATGCTACTCTGCATGTATAAGTTTCCTATGGATTTAGGTTTTCATTTATCTTGGGTAGAAGAGTAGCATTGCTCTGTCATGTGGTAACTAATGGTTAACCTTTTTAAAACCTTTTGAGGAACTTCTAGGCTGTTTTCCAAAGTGAAGGCATCTATTCCTAACAGCAGTCACAGTTGTATGAGGCTTCTAATTTCTCCACATCCTCCTAACACTTGTTTTTGTTTTATTATAGTTATCCTACTGCATGTGAAGCAGTATCTCCTTATAGTTTTGATTTGCATTTCCTTGATAGCTAATGATGTTGAGCATTTTTTCCCTATTCTTACTGGCTATTTATACATCTTCTGTGGAGAAATGTCTGTTTAGATCCTTTTTTAAGCTTTTTTAAGTTATTTGTCTTAATTATTAAGTTCAGAAGTTCTTTATATATGCTAGACACAAGTGCTTTATCAGATATGAGATTTGCAAGTTTTTTTTTTTTTTTTTTTTTTTGAGACAGAGTCTCACTTTGTTGTCCAGGCTAGAGTGAGTGCCGTGGCGTCAGCCTAGCTCACAGCAACCTCAAACTCCTGGGCTCCAGTGATCCTTCTGCCTCAGCCTCCCGAGTAGCTGGGACTACAGGCATGTGCCACTATGCCCGGCTAATTTTTTATATATATATCAGTTGGCCAATTAATTTCTTTCTGTTTATAGTAGAGACGGGGTCTCGCTCTTGCTCAGGCTGGTTTTGAACTCCTGACCTTGAGCAATCCGCCCGCCTCGGCCTCCCAAGAGCTAGGATTACAGGCGTGAGCCACAGCGCCCGGCCTGCAAGTATTTTTTATCTCTCATTCTATGGACTGTTGTTTCCCTTTTTTTTTTTTCCTGAGACAGAGTCTCGCTTTGTTGCCCAGGCTAGAGTGAGTGCCATGGGGTCAGCCTGGCTCACAGCAACCTCAGTCTCCTGGGCTCAAGCAATCCTTCTGCCTCAGCCTCCTGAGTAGCTGGGACTACAGGCATGCGCCACCATGCCCGGCTGATTTTTTCTATATATATTAGTTGGCCAATTAATTTCTTTCTATTTATAGTAGAGACGGGGGTCTCACTCTTGCTTGGGCTGGTTTCGAACTCCTGACCTCGAGCAGTCCACCCGCCTCAACCTCCCAGAGTGCTAGGATTATAGGTGTGAGCCACCGCGCCCGGCCTATTTCCCTTTTTTTTTTTGAGGCAGTCTTTCTCTGTCACGGGCAAGAGTGCCATGATGTGAGCCTAACTCTCCTAGCAACCTCAAACTCCTGGGCTCAGGCTCATCCTGCTGCTTCAGTCTCCTGAGTAGTTGGGACTATAGGCACATGCCATCATGTCTGGTCCAATTTTTCTATTTTTTAGTAGAGATAAGTCTCACTCTTGCTCTGGCTAGTCTCGGACTCCTGACCTTAAGCAATCCTCCCACCTCAGCCTGCCACATCACTTTTTGGATGCAAGAAGTTTTTAATTTTAATGGTATCCATCTTATCTATATATTTTGTTGCTTACGCTTTTGTTGTTGGGTATTATTTTTTGTTGTTACTATTTTGTAGTTGTCAATATTGTAGGACTCCTGAGATAATTATTGGTAATGAGCAGACTATATTTTGTTAAAGTTTACAAACTGTTTGTTCATGCTTTGCCTTCTTGTGACTACACTTAAAAGCGATGCCGGTTGAGGTGAAGGGCTAAACTGATGACATGATTCAGAAGCTGATGGTACCTGCTTCTGGTGAGGTGCAGGGCCTAACAGAGAGTAGTTAGTGGTTGTTGATACATAACTGCCGAGTGACTGACGTAGTAGTAGATGAAGAGCAAGGGAATTTGAGATAAAAGAAAAGGACCAAATCCTTAGGTTCCGGAATCCTTTGTCCCTGTAGTAAGGGCAGCCTGACCCTGAGGCATGTCTTTCTTCCTTCCTTCCCCATCAGAGCGGAAACGCTTGGGCATTGGCCAGTCTCAGGAGATGAACACTCTTTTCCGCTTCTGGTCCTTCTTCCTGCGCGATCACTTCAACAAGAAGATGTATGAGGAGTTCAAGCAGCTGGCTCTGGAGGATGCCAAAGAAGGCTACAGGTGAGCAGGAGATGGGCTCTGGTGGGTGCTTGGACATGGTAAGAGGTCCTTAAAGGGTCTCCTTCCAAAATTGTAATTGGAAATCCCTTGCCTGTGTATGTAGTTCTTATATTTTATGAAAATTTTATTATTTTTAAATGAGTAATACATATACATGGTTCAAATTTAAAAGATTATATAGGGAAAAGTCATCTTCTCATTTCTGTTCTTCTGTCATCTAGTTTCTTTCTGTACAGGAAACCATTATTGTTAGAATCTTGTTCCTTTTTTTAACACAGTAACTGCCATGTGAGTTGTATTTGATCCCAGGCCTCGTGAAACATAAGTAACTCATGCACAGAAAACAATAAAAAATAACAAATTTTTCATTAAATTAAAAAGGATCGTTTTGTTTTTGAAGTTTTCATTCTATTTTTGTAATAAAACACCATGGCCCCAAGGAAAAATATATGTTTTTCTAGTGTGGCAGTCAATGTGATAAAATACATTATATCTTCGTGAGCCAGTACAAGTCTGTGTATTCTCCCACTCCTTTACCACTCTTTTTGTTTATGCTATAGATGGTCTACGTTATAAATTCTTTTGTACTCTCCTTTTTTTTTTAGCTTAATGTATATTGGAAATCATTCCGTATCCATACATGAATATTTTTCTTGTTCTTTTTTATAGCCTATAACACAATCGTACTCTATATGGATATATCCTGATTTATTTAGTCAGTCTCCATTTATTAATAGATACTTAGGTTGTTACCAATATTTTGCTATTAAAAAAACCTTTTTAAGAGTCCTTCCCTTCCTCCAATTTTCAAAGTAAAATGTGCTCTCTGTAAGCAATTTTTGAAAAGTCCAGATATAATTGAAAAAGCTAGAGAAAACTTCCTTCAGAGACAGCAAGTGTTGATGTTCTGTCATCAACACTTCCCAGCTCTTCTTGGCATATTTAATGTGTTGAGATTGTCCTATGCATGCCCTTTAAGTTTGTGCCCTTCCAGACCCTGCATGTATGAGTTAGTTGTACAATTTACATATTTGTTTACAAAAATGGAATTGTTCTATATACAGCGCTTTCAGGCATCTTTTTTCCACTTCATAATATATTGAAAGCATCTTTCAGTATCCCTAAGTGTACATTACGTTATGCTTTTACCTAGTCTATACTATTCCATTGTATGGATTGAGCATGATTTTTCTTAACTGCTTCTCTATTCTTAGACATTTATATTTTACTTAATAATGCTGCTATAAACAGTTTTGTACATCTGTAAGATTTAAATCTGCATTTTTGGCCATTTTCTTGGCATATGTTCCTAGAAGTGAAATTACTAAGTCAGAAAAATGAACAAACCTACTAATTGGCATGGTCAAATGGCTTTTTAAAGAGCTTATACCAGGGATTGGCAAATTTTTTCTGAAAAGGTACAGATAGTAAATATTTTAGGCTTTATGGGCTTTAAGGTCTCTGTTGCAATTACTCAACTCTGCTCTTGTAGCAGAAAGCAGCCATAGACACTATGTAAATGAATAAGAATAAACAGATGGGTGTGGGCAGGGGGCAGAGTTTGCTGACCCCTGGCAAACTGAACATTTAATGCTGGACCCATTTAGACTCGAATTAAGTGTTAGCTTTCTTAAAGTATATTTGCCATATTTTTCTTTTCTTTTCCTTTTCCTTTTCCTTTTCTTTTTCCTTTCCTTTTCCTTTTCCTTCCTTTTCTTTTCGAGACAGAGTCTTGCTTTCTTGCCCAGGCTAGAGTGAGTGCCGTGGCGTCAGCCTAGCTCACAGCAACCTCAAACTCCTGGGCTCAAGTGATCTTCCTGCCTCAGCCTTCCGAGTAGCTGGGACTACAGGCATGCGCCACCATGCCCGGCTAATTTTTTCTATATATTTTTAGTTGGCCAATTAATTTTTTTCTATTTGTAGTAGAGACGGGCTCTCACTCTTACTCAGGCTGGTTTTTAACTCCTGACCTCTAGTAATCCGCCTGCCTCGGCCTCCCAGAATACTAGGATTACAGGCGTGAGCCACCTCGCCCAGCCGCCATTTTTTCAATATAGGAGTAATGTGTTGTTTTAAACTGTTTTCATAGTTCCACTATTATGCAGGCACATGCATAAACATGAAGAAACTGTGCTCTGATTTCTGGCTTGTGTTCTCCTACAGATATGGTTTAGAGTGCCTTTTTCGATACTACAGTTATGGCCTGGAAAAGAAATTCCGGGTAGATATATTCAAGGATTTTCAGGAGGAAACCGTGAAGGACTATGAAGCTGGTAAGAGCCAACGTTGGCTTCCACAAGACCTGGTCATCTAGGCCTTCCTGTCTCCCCAGATTGACCTGAGTCCTTCTGTGTATCATTACCACACCCCCCTCTCCTCTGAACCTCTTTATCCTCATCTCAGCAGTCCAACTTCTCTCTACCTCTCTCTCCTTTCTCCCTACAGGTCAGCTCTATGGGCTAGAGAAGTTCTGGGCCTTCTTGAAATATTCCAAAGCCAAAAATTTGGACATTGACCCCAAACTGCAAGAATACCTCGGCAAATTCCGACGTCTTGAAGACTTCCGAGTAGATGTGAGTTTCTCTTTCTAATCCTAGTTGTCCAGGAAAGAAAACTGGAACAGGAATCAGGATACCTGAATTCTGGTCCCAGTTATGCCACTAGCCCAGGGATCCTTCTCCGTGCCTCCCACAGTTTGGGCCTTAGCTTCTTCATCTCTGAAATGGAGGGTAAGAAATGGCAGCGAAGGCTAATGGGAGGTAGTTGTATTGTTGCTCCTGTCTCCCCTTCCTGTGGCAGACATTGCCAAACCACCATAATGCTCTTCCCCTTATCTCACAACCCTCCTTGCTGCTGTGCCCCAGTTAGCCACTACTATTTGATCAGGATAGGTAAAGATAAATGTATTTGCTTTTTCTGGAAAAGGCCAGTTCCAGCCCCTCATTTATAAATTAACATCTAGTTCTCCAGTCTACTGCTTTCTTGGAACAATGCCTCAACAGTGACATCCAGTGGTGGGTCTGGGTTATTGCTACTGGGTGTATCATGGGAAGTGGTAGTTGGAATAATTTAATTGATTCAGCAGATACTGATTAGGTGTCCCTGTGCTAGTTGCTTCAGGGACTCCAGAGATGAGTGAAAGAGTTTGTAATGTAGTAGAGATTGCCACTAGTCATCTTATTCCCCTCAAACCTTTTAGCTAGAAGGCATATACAAGTTGATGGCAATAATAGTCCTCACATTTATTATTTAAAAGCTGCCATTTATTGAGTGTTTATTATGTGCCAGACACTTTACATTGACCTTATCTAACCTTTATGTGACGTAGGCAGGGCTTGTCATTATCATTACTATAGTGTAAACTGAGGCTTATGGCCACCCAATGAGAGATAGTGGCAGAGCTGCTCAGGTCTCCCAGTATAAAAACAAATTCTGTTTTCTTTCATGTTTAGGCACTTTCCACCCTTGGGGAGGAGGGAAGGTACAATTTCAGAGAACCCTTGTGGAGCTGTTAAGATGGAACAAGAAGGGCTCAGCTTTGGTCTCCCAAAATGGAAAGAAAGGTCTTTGGTGTTACAAGACCTTTGGTAGTGGTAGGCTCAAACTGGATCATAGTTTGAGTCTTTTGCTCATTGTACTGTTGGGGCCTTGAGAGGAATGAGATGATGCCGAGAACATTCGGGCCTTCTGAGCTGAGACGTCTCAGCCCACTGCATGCCACATTCTGCATTCCTCAGCAAGAGATCCCTTCTCAGAAGGAGGGCAGAAAGTTGTATGGATAAAAGCCTGGCCTTTGGGAGAAGTTGAACCTAAATTTTGTCTTTACCAATTACCTGTGAGACTGTGAGACCCTGGGCAAATTATTTTTTTGTGCTTTCAGCTTCCTCATTGGTGAAATTGGATGATATGTCTACATCACATGGGGGTGGTATGGACTCCATGAGAGAATGTGCATAAAAGAGCATAGTACTTGGCATGGAGAAATGCTTAATAACTCGTAATTCATTTTTAAGGTTAAACCCATTTATTGTCTGCATTTGTAGGTAGAGAGTAGGAGGTATCTAGACAGGCCTGGCAAGGAAGGGTTGTGGATAGTACCCCCAATCACCTGTGACTCCCTCTTCTATTGCAGCCCCCCATGGGTGAGGAGGGCAACCACAAGCGACACTCAGTGGTAACAGGAGGTGGCGGTGAGGGCAGGAAGCGGTGCCCCTCCCAGTCTTCCAGCAGGCCTGCGAACATTGTCAACCAACCCCCTACCCCACCCACCGGCCAGCCCATCCGAGAAGATGCCAAATGGACAAGCCAGCACTCGGACACACAGACTTTGGGAAAGTGAAAAGCCCCTTAGCCCTGGGGTTTGAGGGGGGAAAGGGGTGGGATGGGCAAGAATCCATGGGGGTGCCTAGTCCCAGGAGAGGGGACAGAAAAGGGACAGGCCTGGAGTTATTAGGACAGGCCTTTGTGCTGAGTAGCAATGTGTGTATACCATTTGGGCTATGAGAGGTACCCCTGGCCAGGATCCTCCACGTATCCCCTTCCCCCTCCTCTCTCCATGACTCTGCATATCCTAGCTTTCTCTCAGGGGGGAGGGTGAGGGGGGAATTTTTTTTTTATATATATATATACATATATATATATCAAGTTTTAAATTATTGATAGTTCGTCTGGATTACCAAAATCACTTGGCAGCCCTGCCCGCGGCTGGTAGGCCGCAATCCTGATCCCCACCCACGGTCTCCTCCTGCTCCCCCTCAAGCCAACTATGCAGCCCACAAGAAGGCCCTGCGGGCCCCATTGTCTAGCACTGTCCCACGGGAGGCTCCAGCAGTGCTCCTAGGCCCCAGGAGCACCAGCCCCTTGGTCATCTGGGGTTTGTCGTCACCATGTTCTCTCCCTGCTGTCCCCACCATGCCCTTCTGCCATCTTCTGGGAGAAGGAAACCAAAGGATCTAAAAGTGGGGGTTTGGGGAAGGTTTCAGCCTCTCCCAACTCTCCTCTCCCCATGCCCTTTACTCCCCAGCCCAGAAAGACGCTGCTCATACCAGAAAAGACTATTGAAAGATGATTTATTTTATTTTTCTCTGACCTTTCCATCCTTGGGAAAATGGAAAAAAAAAAAAAAAAAAAAAGACAAAATTGACCATAAAAGACTGAAAAAAAAAAAAATCGGAAAACCCTCACCTAATCCACAGAGAGTGATGTCTTTCCCCTCTCCTTGGAATTTTTGTTTTGTTGTTGGAAATAATATTTTTTTAAAAGTTGCCTTATTGTGGAACAGGAATCTGAAATACCCAAATGCCTGTTTTCCTCGGTGGAGTCAACCTGAAGAGCTCCCACCTTCTCTGGATGTGCCTGGGCTTGGACTGGCTAGAATCTTTCTCTGGACTGAGTTGCATGTACAGTGCCTCCTGCCTGGAGGCAAGAGAGTCGGGGGTGGCTCATATCAGAGCTGTGCCCAAAATATTCCTGCTGTTGCATCGTTTGAAGCTGATGTCCTGTGTCTATACACGCTGCCACTGTCATGTCCTCGCTCTGCTTGCTGTTGCCTCACGCCAGGCCCTGTCCTGCCGTGACACCCTTCATCCTACTCTTGGAACGCCAAGGCTAAGTTTGCTTCAAACTGTTGGAGAACAGAGTTGGCCTGGATCTGGAACACACTTTTTCCTCAGCTTGAACTTCTCCTCCACCCCAGGGGCGAAAGGTGAACATCTGGCAGCTGAGGCTTGGAAATGTTCCTTGTGTTGTCCTGAAAGATCTCTGAGACCTCAAGAAGGCTATATCTCTCTTAAAAGGTGGAGAAAGACGCCGTTCTCCTCCTAGGGTCTGGTGGGGTCTCCCCATCTTGCATCCCCCCTATGTAAGCCATCTATCTCTGCCCACCCTCCAACTGACCCTGCCTGGGAACAAGGGATGAGGAGGAGTTGGGGGCTGGGGGGATCCTGCCAGCTGGTGAAGCCCTGTGGCAGGAAGGTATATGTGGACATAGAGTATACCTGACTTCTCTTCTTCAGCCACTGACTGCTTGGGTTGGGCTGTGAATGACAATGGAATGGCTGGAGTCTGCTGTCGTCAGAAGCTAGGGAGGATGATGAAGGACTGACCCACACAGACTGGGATGTGTGTCGGGTATGGGCATAACTGTGTGTTCACTCTCAGTGGGAACGGGGCAACACAGAGAAGTTTGTGGTCTCCTTGCTCAATTACTGAAACTTTGGCCCTCCTTTTCAACTGGTTCCTCTGTTGGTCCCAAAGGTTGGGAGTAGGAGACAGTATCCCAGGCTGACAAGGGTTTGCCCTCTGTCTTGGGCACCTTGTTGCTTTCAGCCTGTGCCCTTTCCCCATCTTTGCCCTCCCAGTGGTTTGTGTGTGGGAAGCCCATCTCAGTTCCTGTGACCCATTCGTCTCGAACCAGTGATGAGCGTCTGGTATCTGCTATGACAGTGGGTTCTGAGGCCTTTCCCTTACCAGTCTGGTGCCTGCCCCACGCTGTACCAGACACTGGACTCCTGGACCCCTTCCTCCTCCCTTTATTCCCC
Source organism: Microcebus murinus (assembly GCF_040939455.1). Classification (NCBI taxonomy): domain Eukaryota; kingdom Metazoa; phylum Chordata; class Mammalia; order Primates; family Cheirogaleidae; genus Microcebus; species Microcebus murinus. The sequence continues at coordinate 19,984,373 of NC_134124.1, forward strand.
CTTTCTTTCCTTCAGGTCACTCAGCCCTGTACTGTATCCAGCACCATAGAAACCTCAGTGTTTGTCCTCTGCTGGGTTTGGGGGCACAGGGAAGGCTTGGGGGTGTGGGGAAAGGCTGTTCTTATCTAAAGTTTACTCCCAGGCCAGGGGGCTGCCATCCTCTCCACAAACAACCCTGAAAGAGGAAGCCCCTTTGGGGCAGGGAGGTGAGGACTTCATCTCAACATAGGCTGGTGGAGGGGACTTTTTTTTTTTTTTTTTTTGTAACATGTTAGGAGTTAATGTTGCAAAGAGTAGTTTACATCTTCACTTTCTGAAGACACTTGAATTTAGGACCGATGTATCTGTGACAAGCATGCCAGGAGTGGCAGGAGCCATCAGGGCTAGCCACTTCACACCCACCATCCTCCCATGGGGATCTAAGACCTGAGACAAAGCAACAGCCTGCCCGAACCCCTCTTCCCTCTGTACCCTCCCAAGGTTGGTCCATGCCAACACAACCTGTGGGCATCAAACATCAGAAGGTCTGTGTGCCTCAGCCCTGTTGAGGGGCAGGTTTCTCTTTCGCCCTCTCCTGCGCCTAGGAGCAAACGCACTACCAGTAGAGAAGGGCCATGCGGCCCTGCCCCAGCCTGGACCCCTGGGGCTCAGGTAGAGGTGTGATCCCCCATGTCAAAGTTGTTAATGTTTCTGTTTTGTTCCATTGTAGCTCTTTTTCCCCCCTTTCCTGACAATTGATTTTTATAAAAGAAAGAAAGCTGCTCAGAAGGCCCTGAAAGTGGGGAGGAGAGGGGTAAGGAAGACAACTAGTTAGGGAGGGTGAGGGTTTTTTGCCAAATGCCTTGGGTAGAGTGATCTGGATTATCTGGCACCCTCCTGAATGGGACCCCAAAGTAGCTCCTGTGTGGAAAGGTCCCTGGATTTTCCCCAGCCCCCACCCTCTCCTCCTTCAGCCATGTTGATGGCACAGAAGATAAGAACTTACAGCCCATTTCTCACTGGAGAGGAAAACTTGTCATCTGGCTTTGCGGAGAAGGTTCCACCTTACGCTCGTAGTACATTATCTTTACCATGTGCTAGGATATCACATTTAAAAGGACAAAAAAAAATGTAAAATACTTGAATGAGCTTGTATTATAACATTAATATTATTGAGAGTATTTGCTTTCCAGGCTGAAGTGATTCATTCATTATTCTAGTCCTGCTTTAGTCCTTTGTAATTTGTGGTAATTATGCTTTTCTTTTTAATACAAAAAAAATGTATAAAAATAAAAACTTGAAAAGGCAAAATACTGGCTGATGTCCCATCTGGGGTACTGCTGTTGGGTGTGAGGGATGGATCCCAGTGTTAGGGTTTTTCCAGACCCCAGAGAACACTGCATTCTGGATGTGCATATGCTGCTCTCCCATTGGCTCTGTGGGAGTTTAAGGCGGGGGCTTCTCACACAGCTTCTAAGACAGATGACTTTCTTGGTGGCCTATAGAGCTTCTTCCTGCTTTGAATTCCACCTCATGTCTTAGGTGAGATATGGGAACCATGGCTATAGCCATAAAAGGGAGAGATACCAGTCCAACAAATACATTGGATTTAGCCAAAAGAATCCAGAAGGCTACATGTGGTCCCAAGGCCTCAGGTTCCCAAGTACTTTAAAATCCAAGAACTTAAAGGGAGAAAAACACATCTCTTTTTACCCACTTTTTCCTTATATCCTACCATTCATAAGTATACTGAAGATAGACTTTTCCAAATCTTTATTTGTAGAAACAGGTGATGGGTGCAGGCCATCAGCTGTGAGAACGTAGGCTTTGATGCATCAGAAGGTGAACTTGAAGCTAAGGTCACAAACCATCCTAGGGAAGGAGCTGGGCCCACCAAGGCCAGAGGGATGTGCCTGATGAGTGCTCTGTTGGCCTACCTGGCAAGTCCTCTGGGTTCCTAGGGCTGATGGGAAGAAGTCTTTTTTGACAATCCTGCCTGGAGACTTGGCCCTATCAGATGTTAAAGCCACAGCAAGTGGTTTTCTTAACAGAAGAAAACTGAAAGCTAGAAATAAGCACAAAGCATATAAAAATTTAGTAAATGGTCTTTCAAATCCAAGAGTGGTCTTCAAATTGTTTTGGGGAGCAACAGGGTTCCTGGCCATGTCTGGCTGCAGAAGGGAGGCCAGAACAGGGACCACTTCAACCTAGGCAGCTCTGTGGTTTTGTTGTATTGTTGGTTTTATTTTTTTTAAGACGGTGTCTCGCCGTTTTGTTAGGCTGGTCTCCAACTCTCCTAAGCTCAAGTGGTCCTCCCGCTTCAGCCTCCAAAGTAGCTGCGACTGCAGGCACATGCCACAGTGCCAGGCTGTGGTTTTGTTGTAGATAATAAGGTTCCTGGTGAAATCACTGAATAAATGGTGTTGAGAAAGATGGTAAGCCATTTGGGGAAAAAGGGATTTTTGCCGTTTGTTAAGCCATGCTTTTGGGGGCTCTTTGTTGGGGGAGAAAGAAGGTTCTAACCTCTGGTCCTGATTCAGATAGGCTACTAAAGGGCCTCAGATGGGTGTCCCCAGAGGGCAGCAACTCTGACTCCTTTGTGGGCAAAAGGGCCCTCAGCTTAGTAGTTTCTTTAGGTTTGGTCTTTGGTTTCCACATAATCCTAAAGATTTTGGGGTTTGGTCTGCATTTCTTTGGTATCTCAGTTTTAGTCCAGGGAGGAGCTCCTGTGATTTTTTTCTTATTTTCCAGAGAGGGAAGACATTTGTGTTGGGGCAGAGTTGAAATGTGGTCACTGATTTGTGCGTGTGCGTGTACATGTGTGTGTTATAGGGAAGTGGTGGCTGGCATCTGGCATGTTAAGAACTGACGCCTGTAACCATATGTGAGGGTGTCCTGGCCCTGTCCCAAGTAGGGTACGGGAAAAGGCTTTTGGGACAAGGAGGGGCAAAGTGATATCTGGTTCCCCCTCCCCCTGGCACCACAAGGAGCTCTCCCTGAAGCCAGGTGGCCTCCAGTCCCGCTGTCACCTTTGCCACTCGCTGCTTCTTGCCTAGGCCACAGTGGAGTTGTCTGGGGTGGAACCCCACGCCCCTTTCACAGCAGAGGACTGGGGTGCTCCTGGGAACCCTTTCAAAGTGGTTTCCTCCTTGTGATTGGCCTCTATTCTGAGGAGCTGGTTTTTTCCTTTTCCTTAAACCAAGTCCTGGTCCTATGATGGGACATCAAAGACACTAGTTTGGGGGAAGCCCTAACCCCATCCTTGGCCCTCCTTTTCCCGGAAGCTGACCTTCCCTCTGCCCTAGTGGTGACATCATTAGAGAGTATGTGGCTAAAGAAGGCAGGTTGTTAGGTGCAGTCAGGAGGCCTCAGGCCACCTCTGCATCCGCTGCTGAGCAGACAGCATGGTGGCTCTTTCACTCCATCTTCTTTGGGGAGTCAGGAATGCTCTCAGACAGCGGTGTGAAGCCCAGCAGGAGAATGTGCCTCTCATAGGCCTTGGTCTGCTTGAACTGGGTGTCGGTCCCATGGAGGTGGTCTAGCACCCCCAGCACCCCATAGCACTGGGTGAACCTGCAGGAGAGAGGAAGGTGCAGTGCTCGCGCTGGAGGCCCCTGTATGGATACCCATTTTATTTATGCTGGCCCCTCACACATTTCTCAGCCCTCTTCCCCGACTCCTGTCACCACCATCCTGACCACGAGCATCAGAGTAACCTGATGCATTGTTAGAGATGCACCTTCCCAGGGCCACTCCAGACCTGCAAAATCCAGAGTCTGCCTTTGAAAAGCTCACTATGTGATCCTGATACACAGTTTGAGAACCTGTGGCAGAACTAAGGCTGTTCAGGTATGGTTCAGGGCACTTGCATCAGAATCCCCTGGAACACTACTGAAATGCAGGTTTCTAAGCCCTGCTCTCCCAGATGCTTTGATTCAGCACATTTGGAGAGGAACTCAAGAAACTTTTTTTTTTTTCTAAGACAGTCTCACTCTGTTGCCCGGGCTAGAGTGTCATGGCCTCAGCCTAGCTCACAGCAACCTCAGACTCCTGGGCTCAAGTGATCCTCCTGCCTCAGCCTCCCGAGTAGCTGGGACTACAGGCACGTACCATAACACCTGGCTAATTTTTTCTATTTTTAGTAGAGATGGGATCTCACTGTTGCTCAGGCTGGTCTCGAACTCCTGAGTTCAAACATTCCTCTTGCCGCAGCCTAAGAAAGTTTTTTTTTTTTGAGACAGGGTCTGTTGCCCAGGCTGGAGTACAGTGGCATCATCATAGCTCACTGCAACCTACAACTCCTGGGCTCCAGTGATCCTGCCTCACTGCTCCTGAGTAGCTGAGACTATATGTGCATGCCACTTAACCCAGCTAATTTTTTTCTATTTTTTTTTTTTTTTTTTTTTGCAGAGATTGGGTCTCACTCTTGCTCAGGCTGGAAGAACTTGCATTTTAAACAAAAAATCTCAGTTAAATCTGGTCTAGGAGGTTTATTTTTATTTATTATTTATTTATTTATTTATTTATTTTTAGACAGAGTCTTCACTTTGTTGCCCAGGCTAGAGTGAGTGCCATGGCGTCAGCCTAGCTCACAGCAACCTCAAACTCCTGGGCTCAAGCGATCCTACTGCCTCAGGCTCCTGAGTAGCTGGGACTACAGGCATGCGCCACCATGCCCAGCTAATCTTTTCTATATATATATATTAGTTGGCCAATTAATTTCTTTTTATTTATGGTAGAGACGGGGGTCTCGCTCTTGCTCAGGCTGGTTTCGAACTCCTGACCTCGAGCTATCTGCCCGCTTTGGCCTCCCAGAGTGCTAGGATTATAGGCTTGAGCCGCCACGCCTGGCCTGGTCTAGGTGGTTTATAGACCACACTTGAAAAAGCCTAGGGATGGCTCACTCCTGTAATCCTAGCACTCTGGGAGGCCGAGGCAGATAGATCATTTGAACTCAGGAGTTCGAGCCCAGCCTGAGCAAGAGCGAGATCCTGTCTCTACTAAACATAGAAATTAGTTGGACAACTAAAAATATATAGAAAAAATTAGCTGGGTATGGTGGCGCATGCCTGTAGTCCCAGCTACTCGGGAGGCTGAGGCAGGAGGATCACTTGGGCCAGGAGTTTGAGGTTGCTGTGAGCTAGGCTGACACCACGGCACTCTAGCCCGGGCAACAGAGTGAGACTCTGTCTCAAAAAGAAAAAGCCTGGGGGCTTTCCGAGTGTGCACAATTCCCTGGAATTGCACGTAGGATTTGTATGCATATATACATTTTTCTGAATAGAGTGTCCATAGCTTACATCAGATATCAAAGGGTCCAGAACCCAAGTAAAGGTTAAAAAACCCCGGTTGTACCCAATGTCAGACAAAAGGAAAAGAGTAAGGTGGTCCCAGTGGGGCCATTATTTTCCTGACCCTCAGACCTCTCCCCCAGTTAGCACCCACATTTAAATTCAGACACCAGTGTCCACATTAGAAGCTGATGGAGGGGTCCTTACTTGAGATGGTGGTAGTCATGGAATTCAGGCGAAGGCAGGAAGGGTAGGTGGTAGCCACAGTGGGAGATGGTGGTGATGATGAGGGCCAAGGAAAACCACATGGTGATGGAAGATAAATGGGAGCCCATTATTATAGGACCCGCCATGGCCGGCAGCATGTTGGAGGCCTGCAAGAGGAGGGATGATTGAAGGTGGGGCCCAGGGAGAGGGAGGGGACACAGTTGGGTGTCCACTTTGCCCTAAGGTGGTACCAGACTCGGATCTGGAGAAGCTGAAAGAGTTTCACGACTTTAATTTGTTGAAGACAGTCACCTTTGTGACTTGAGACAAGTTATTAACTATTTGGGCCTCAACTTCCTCATTTAGCAAAATCAGGAGTAAAAAGGCTGTTGCGAGGGTTAAATGAGATAACTTGTTAGAAATTTAGCCTGGCCTATGGCAGGTCAGTGATAAATGGCAGCTATTTAATAGGAAGAAGAAAGAAAGGGCCAGCGTAGTCTAATTCTCTGCAGCAGAACTTAGGAAGGGTGGTTGGGGGCATTTGTCCTTCACCTTTGGGGAGAGTAGAGCTCTACTCACCACATGCTCTATGGGGTGTGCGTAGAGAGAGATCACACCAATGGGAGCTGTCCACTCATGGTGTTTCTTGTGGATTTTCTTATAGAATATTGGGTGGTGAAGGAGCCTGGAGAAATAGTTAATAGTTAATAATTTGCCGATTGTCCTCCCTACCCCACCAGACCATGAGAAACCAAAGGTAGGGACTAGGGTTCCATTCATGGAGCCAAGTAGAAAACACATGGGACTGGCACTCAGGCCTGTCTTCGGATTCCAACCCCACCCTTATGCTGCATGACTTGGGTGTGGGTTACTTTTCCTGTGTACCCCACTTGTATTATCTGAAAGTGGGGATGATGCCCAGAAAGGATTCAGTAAGGAAGTCATTTGGAAACTGCCCTGCCGGCCACATGAATGAAGAAGCTTGCTCTTTTCTGGACAATCCTCAGTTGCCCCAAGTCGTCGGTTATGGGACAGATAGTTGTCTCTCTGTTAACCATTTAATGGAAGACTTGAGGCCAGGGGGTGTTGGTCCTATACCTACAATTCAGAGGCCTCCAGTTTCCTTGTGGAGCCCTGGGTGGGGTGAGGAGCCAGTTTTACTCAGGCAGGGATTGCTCACCGGTGTGAGTAGTAGAACAGGACCTCCTCAATCAGGGTGAAGATTGCCAGCTCCAGGAGGAACCAGTGGAAGGTAGGTAGCTCACGGCGGCAGGGGTCTCCCCACCACTTGAGAAAGGGATAGAGGAAAACCAGCATGGGGAGAGAGATGAAGAACTGGTTGAAAAGAACTGTGCGGATAGACTGGCGTAGCTTCACTGGGTCCACCTGCTCGAGGGAAGGAAGGAGACAGACAGACAAGAGTGTGAGAAGTAGGTCTTTCCCTTCTAGAAAAAAGGTTCCGCTGTGACCTGTTCAGAGGCCCTCACTCAGGGAGTGATGGCTGGGCATAGCCAGCAGCTCCTGACTGCCACCCAGCCCTGGGGTTGGAAACATTGCAGAATAAGGCCTTCGCTGTTAGGCTGATGAGTAATGCCACGGCCTTTGGAAACTCCCAGCAGCCCTCAGGCTTTGCCTGAACCTGCCTTCTCCTTCCTTGTTCTGAAAATACCACTGTCCTCCCCATTTCTCTGGCCAGGCCCCATGTATTCCTTGCAGGTAACTTGAGGAGCCTCCGTGGTTCTTAGAGAAGGCGGTCCACCTCAGGTTGACATCCCATCGCAGCCCTTTAGCTCCTCCTCATTGGAGAACCTTGTTCGTGATTGGATGCAGAGATCAAGGTCATCTGCTTCCTCATGTGGTCCATCTTCACTGGACTAGGCCCAGAACAATGAAGGACGTAAGCCAGGGGGCTACTTATCTAGCCTCTTGACTAACTTCCTGGTTTTCATGGTGGAGCTGTCAGGATGGGGGTCTGGCCAAGCATTTTCACCTGGGTGCATTGTGGAGCCCTGGCCCCAAATGCCCAAACTCCATTCGGCTTCAGTACTACAGCCAGCATTTCCCCCAAGAATCAGTAACCCCTTGACCCTCTTCCCTTTGTCAGAGAACTGGGGCTCCAGGGAATAGCCCAGTGACCAAAGGTCACTTCCTGGGTCCTGATGGACTCTTTTGGGATTGGTCAGAAGGGATTCCTCCCTGAGTTCCCTGTGCAAGCTGGAGGGTTTTCTGCCCCAGGGTTGGGCTGAGTTCAGAATGATGCCCAGACTTGAGGCCTGCCTCTTCCTCCAGCCTTTCCAGGCACTGCTTGCATTGACTTCAGAATTCACTCTGATTTTTTACTTCCTTCTCAAGGTGAGGCCAGGTCTGGATGGCCTGTTTCGACAGGACATGTAAGATGACGCCATCTACCTCTTCTGGAAACCTTGACCAAGATGGGTATCATATCTGTTTATTCATTATCGAGAATCTACTATGTACCATTCAGCATTCTAGGTGCTGAAAATAAAGCACTAAGCAGGCGAACCGTGCTCAGGGAGCAGTGGGACACGCTTCCCGGTGCCGTGTGAGTCAGAGTTCCCCGTAAGCAGGGCCTCAGGCTTGTTTTTCATGGATTTGCTCTAGAACTTTGCACTGTAGGTTGAACTGAATATGTAGGAACGAGGACTTGTTTAAAAAACCACCACCACTCCCACATTCAGAATCTATGCTATCCATCTATTGTTGTCATCCACTGTTCAGGCCGCTGTTACCTGTGTTTCAGCACCCAGCCACTGCCGGCTCTGTTCCCATGCGACGGCAGACAAGTGCAGGGCCTGGGCTGGGAACGGGGGCCAGAACATTACTCTTTACTGGCCACTAGTTTGAGTAGCTCTGAGATGTTGGGCAAATTATTTCCTCTCTCTAACCTTCTAAACGGTGGCAGCCTTGTCCATAATAATTTGCCTCACACTGGCCATGGTGTCTCCTGGGCCAGTGATGAGAACTCTGAGTGTGGGTTTTGGCTCTTGCTTTCTGTGTTTCAACCAGGAGAAGCTGCAGGAATACTTACAGGTTCATTCTTCCCAACCTGAATTCGGTAGCGGGAAATGAAGTTAGGTTTCCCAGTTGTGTCGACCACCAGTAGAAGCCCATTGAAGGTCCAGAAGCACAGGCTAGGCACATGGGTGGCTCCTGAGGTTGGGAAGCAGAAACAATCGGGCTGACTTCAGGCTCTCATGACACATGTATTAAGTGAACACACTTTTTATGGTGAGTGGGGCTGCATCATAGAGAGTCCCTTGCTAGGGGGGTCTTAGGGCTCAGGACCATAGGCATACCTTTACTCTTGGGTGACAAATTAGCATGAGAGCTAGGACAGGGCAACTAAGAGTGTATTTTTTTTAGCTATATAATCAGGACAACAACCTTCACGGTAGTTGGTGGCTTTCATATTACCGATATATATGAGAAAATACATTAAGATATATACTATACTCTAAAGTAAAAATGAATTTAGGTTAACATTTGGGAGTCTGCCCATGGGACCCTTTATGAATTGCCAAGGAGAAGCAGAGGGGTGTTTGATATGGTATGGTTCATACTGAGCACTGGACTAGGAGTCAGGCCAGAGACCTAATCCCTGTTATCCTCCTAACTGAGAAATAGAACTTCAGGTGTCATTTACTCAGCATTCCCCTAAGTGGAAGACTCATCTTTCTTTTTTCTTTTGAGACAGTCTCACTTTGTTGCCCAGGCTAGAGTGAGTGCTGTGGCATCAGCCTAGCTCACAGCAACCTCAATCTCCTGGGCTCAAACAATCCTTCTGCTTCAGCCTCCCAAGTAGCTGGGACTACAGGCATGCGCCACCATGCCCGGCTCATTTTTTCTCTATATATTTTTAGTTGGTCAATTAATTTCTTTCTATTTTTAGTAGAGACAGGGTCTCACTCAGGCTGGTTTTGAACTCCTGACCTCGAGCAATCCGCCCACCTCGGCCTCCCAGAGTGCTAGGATTACAGGCTTGAGCCACCACGACCGGCCTCATCTTTCTTTTTTTATACATATAATTTTAATTTCAAAATTTCAGAGGGTACCAGTGTTCTTGTTATATGGATGAATGTGTCATGCTGAAGTCCAGACTTTTACTGTGCCCGTCACCAGAACAGTGTCCACTGGACCTGATAGATAAGTGTTTATTCCTCACCCCCTTCCTACCCTTCCCCCTTCTTAGTTTCCAGTGTCCTTCACACCACTTTGTGTAGCCATTGTTTAACTCCCGCTTATTAGTGAGAACATGTGTTTGTTTTTCCATTCCTGAGAAACTTCCCTTCTCCAGTTCTATCCAACTTGCTAAAAATGACATTATTTTATCCCTTTTTGTGGCTGAGTAGTACTCCAGGGTGTATATATACACATTAACCACATTTTCTTTTCTTTTTCACTCTATAGAATTGTCTCAGTTACTACATTTTCTTTATCCACTCATCAATTGCTGGGCACTTAGGTTGATTTCCAAAGTGGAAACTCATCTTTCAAGGGGCTGGGCTCCTTGGTGAAATAGTCTTCAGACCCTACTGTTTTGGAGAGTCGTGGTCCATACTAGTGTGTTAACGGCTCTGAGAATTCCTGCAGCAGAGAAACCTGTTGGTTAAACTCAACCTTTCCCAGTCTTGTTTGATCCTACAATACTTAGGAGGTATTCTGTTTTCTCAGAATACCTAAGAATATGATGGTCATACATCTGCTTGCCTAGGGAAGTTTCTTTTTTTCATTATTATTTTATATAAGCTTCCATGAATCTAAGGGGCAGTTTCAATTTACATCTATTGTTCCAGCATAATTATTAATAACACCTTTCACTCTCACATGTGTCCCTATTTGGATAATAAATTATACGGCCACCCCAGCTATTAACGTCCAACAGCACTGATATTCTGTACAATATTTTAGAAGATACTAATCAAGACTTAAAATTTAGATTTGCCTTTCCCATTTTTGTTTTTGATACAGAGTCTCACTCTCTTGCCTGGGCTAGAGTGCCGTCGTGTCAGCTTAGCTCACAGCAACCTCAAACTCCTGGGCTCTAGCGATCCTTCTGCCTCAGCCTCCTGAGTAGCTGGGACTACAGGCATGCGCCACTATGCCCAGCTAATTTTTTTCTATATATTTTTAGTTGGCCAATTAATTTCTTTTCTATTTTTAGTAGAGACGGGATCTCACTCTTGTTCAGGCTGGTTTCAAACTCCTGAACTTTTGAGCGATCCACCCGACTTAGCCTCCCAGAGTGCTAAGATTATAGGCGTGAGCCACTGTGCCTGGCCTATATCCTGCTTCTCCATGAAGTCATTCCAGGTGTTTGCAATCTCCCACTGTAAACAAATAGCATTTAGTCCACACTAGGTGGCAGTTATGAAAGTGACATTACAGTGTTACTTAATTCTTATACTACTAACTTGATTTGTCCCTGTTTTGCTGCCTCCTCTAGATTCATAATCCCAAAGGGCAGCTGGGCATGGTACCTCACATCTATAATCCTAGCACTTTGGGAGGCCAAGGCAAGAGGATCACTTGAGCCCAGGAGTTTGAGACCACTCTGGGCAACATAGTGAGACCCCGTCTCTAAAAAAAAATAAGAAAAATTAGCTGGACACAGTGGCATGCACCTGTAGTCCTAGCTATTTGGGAGGCTGAGGCAGGAGGATCACTTGAGCCCAGAGTTCAGGCTGCAGTGAGCTATGATCACACCACTGTACTCTGGCCTGGGTGACAGAGTGAGACGCTTTCTAAAATATAAAAATTAAAAAAGAAATCCCAAAGGGCAAATACAACATTTTACTTAACTCTGTGACTCAATGCCCTCCTCCAGCACCCTTCCTGTTCCTGTCTTGTGGCAGGTGAGACATGGAAAATACTTGCCAGCACGGTGGGGAATAGGATGGGTATAAATGTCCTGGAAAGAAGTTTGGCAGTATCTGAAGTACAAAAGAAAGACAGATAGACAGAGACCATATAAAAGAAGGAAGGAAAGAAGAAAAGGAAGGAGACAGAGGAAGGGAGGGAAGGAAGGAAAGAACAGAAGGAAAGAAAGGGACACACTTCTATTTGTACACACTATTTGTCACATTGACATTTGTACACATTTTTTTTTTTTTTTTTTTTTTTTTGAGACAGAGTCTCGCTTTGTTGCACAGGCTAGAGTGAGTGCCGTGGCGTCAGCCTAGCTCACAGCAACCTCAAACTCCTGGGCTCAAGCAATCCTTCTGCCTCAGCCTCCCGAGTAGCTGGGACTACAGGCATGCGCCACCACGCCCGGCTAATTTTTTATATATATATATTAGTTGGCCAATTAATTTCTTTCTATTTATAGTAGAGATGGGGTCTCGCTCTTGCTCAGGCTGGTTTCGAACTCCTGACCTCGAGCAATCCGCCCGCCTCGGCCTCCCAGAGTGCTAGGATTACAGGCTTGAGCCACCGCGCCCGGCCTGTACACATTTTGATTGCTCTTTATCCAAGGGCAATCTTAAAAGGCAAAAGAATATTGATAACAACTCTAGAAAGCATTACTGGGCATTGGTGCCATCATAAGGCCCTGTAGTAAATATTGACACATCTCATTTTGCCTTCTAACAGCCCTGTGAAATAGGTTTTATCATTAATGTCAAGTGGAAACCCAGCCTATCTGCCCCAGGCTAAATTTCCAAATGACTTAACTGGAGGCAAAGAGAGGGCCCTGGTTAACCACCTGATAAACCTGCTTCCCACTCTTTTTTCTCTCTTTTGTAAATGAATAGACCTTTTCTAGGAGACAGATTCTTTCTTAGAACAGCTTAGCCTAGACATTAACACACCCCCATCCCCACAATTCTCCCATAACACTGTCAGCATCTTGAAATAAAGAACCTTATGCCAGTTTCCTTTGGCCTGGGAATGGGCTCACCACCTACGGCAGCTCAGGCCTTCATGATTGGCAGGTGGACTGACCCACTCACTGTGGCCACCTCTGCCATCTGTGCTCATTTATTCATTCAACAAGCATGTATTTATTTATTTATTGCGGGTGCATATCTTGGCATCAATAAGCATTTATTGAGTGCTACCTGTCAGGTCTAAGCACTGGGGATACCACTGTGAACAGCAGTCCTTGCCCCAGGGAGCTGACAGTCTTGTCAGGGAGACACACATTAAACAAATAATTGCACGTGCAATTATTTAATTGTAAGCATGGTAAGTACTTAGAAGGAAAAGTTTAGGCTGGGAGCATGCAATTGTGTATCTAAGCCCCTTGGCTGACTTTGGGACTAAGCAATTTCATTCATTTGACAGATATTTTTTGATTGACCCCTCAGTGCTAGACACTGTGTTAGGTGGTGAGTGCTGGTCAAACAGTGGGGAACAAGGCCCAGCCCCGGCCCTGGAGGAGCTCACAGTGTACAACAAATATGCCATCTGACCAGCTGTCGCTCAGGCCTGCAGCCTGTGAGCAGATGCAAGTCCACAGCTTTGATATCTGCTAGAAAGAGCAACTCCAAATCCTGCTTCCACAGGAGAAACAAATACATCTAGCTAGTTCCATTCACCTCCTATTGGTCTTACTGTGTCTTTCCCTGACCCTCAACAGCTTTTGCTCTTTAGGACTGAGAAAATTGGGACAAAGGTCACCGGGCCTGCTGAGACTGTTTTGTCAGGCTCTGTCAAAATTGGGTCTTGGGTGAAAACTACACATGTTCTCACTGGAAGAGGGAATCAGGAGAAAGAAGGACCTGGGTATTGAATCCCCCTGGGCTCTGTGGCTCCAGCGTGCTGGGGACAGGAGCTCAGCTTTGAGGTGAGACTTTTTGTGATATTCCTGGCTGCCTGGCCCCAAGGGTGCAAACCAGAATGTGGTGCCCAGCTCCCCACGGAGAACTTTCTGGATGGCTTTATTATTCAGAGCATCTGATGCCTTGGCTCCAGTAGTTGGAGACAGATGTGCAGAGCTGGGAATGGGGTTCACACCAGCAGAAGGGAGCACGTGGGTGAGTTCAGATATAGGAAGTTTGGCCCCATCCTTCTTAAAGCTAGCCTTCCTGCAGGACACAGCAGCTGGAATCCCTGGGCCCCCTGAGTTCTGACCCAGGCCTGAAATGTCACAGCAGGGGAGGAAAGGGGAAGAAAGGAGCGACTTCTCACCTCAACCTCTCAAAGTGCTGTGATTACAGGTGTGAGTCACCACACTTGGCCTGATTTTTATTTTTAAAATGAACACATATTTACTTTTATACTTGGAACTGAACTATTTTTTTTATTTTGGAAAAAAAATGTTAGGTTGGTGGTTACCCAATCAGCCATCCAACAACGTGTCTGCCTAGTTGAAACTCCAAAGGCTCCATAAGGAATACAGCAAGAAAACCACAACATAAGATGATCTTGAACTTTCTTCCAGATTTAACATTTAAAAGTACAAATATTTTATCTTCCTGGTATTTGCTTATCACCAAATAATAGGTGGCTTTCACATCATTGTAATAGAAGTATATAAAATGTTTTCCTACCACTTTCCCCATACACGTAAGTAATCTACATTGTTCAATGGTTGTTTAAGATTCCATTGAATCTGTTATATTTAATGTTCAGCCCATTTTCAGAGCTCTCCTTCTAGCTGAAAACAACCCTCAGGCATTTTTTTGTTTGTTTGTTTTGAGACAAGGTCTTGCTCTGTTGCCTAGGCTAGAGTGCAATGGCATCATCATAGCTCACTGCAACCTCAAACTCCTGGGCTCAAGTGATCCTCTTGCCTCAGCCTCCCAAGTAGCTGGGACTACAGGTATGCACCACCATGCCCGGCTAATTTTTCTGTTTTTGTAGCAATGAGGTCTCGCTACGTTGCTCAGGTTAGTCTCAACTTCCTGCGCTCAAGTGATCTTCCCGATTCAGCCTCCCAAAGTGCTAGGGTTACAGACATGAGGCATCATGCCTGGCCTCTCAGGCACATTTTATAAGTGCTTTTGCTTCCTGACAACTGACACTTTTTATCTCCTCTGCTAGACTGTGATACAGTTTTTTTAATGGGCTAGGCAAACATTTCATCTGAAATATTTCTATATCCTCTGTATAGGTTTGGCACATAGTAACATTATGTACATTTATATATTAATACATGTATATTATTATATATGATATATAATAACATATAAAATATTAAATAAATTATATATAAATAATTGAGTAAATAAATGTATGATTGAGGACATTCATTATTATAGATAGTGCTGTTATAAATATCTATGTTTAAATGACATTTTCCTTCCATTTTAGCTTCTTAGGCTTGTTTGGAGCCATTCATGCTGTCAGTAAATACTGTGTGGTTACTTGCTGTCAAGCACTGATTGTACCATGTACAGAGGACACTGTCTCAGCTCTTTGCACTTGTGAAATTACATGTGAAAACAAGATTTTTGCTGTAAACATGCATTCATTTTCACGTAAAACATTTCTCACACGAGGAGTGTTCTCAACTCAATTTCTTTTCCTAGACACCCTGTTTCCAGACTAGCCGAGAGAGTTTAGTATTCTTTGGAGTTACTACCTTTTGAACTTCAAGTCCTCATCCCTTGGAATAATAAACTGAGAAGTCTCAAGGTAGAGAACAAAACAGTAGAAAACCGAATTAAGTACCCTAAGTACTGGTGGTTTGGGAGCCTTACCTATAATGTAGAGGATCCACTCCTTCCCTTCATAAGTAGACAGCAGCCTTTCCCACTGGGCTTGCCAGAAGTAGCCAGAAGCACCCCAAAATCTCTGAAGATGCCTTTGAAGAAAAACCAGTCAGGTTTCTGGGTGAAGACGAGTGGGCAGACAGCCCCCTACTCCTGTGCCCAGGCGCCACCACGCTGCCCCCAGATCCTGGATCAAAGCTGGGAGGAGTGGACTTACCACGTGACTGAGTTCCAGAAGGCCACAAACAAGAGAAGGCCAGAGCCCAGGATGAAAGCTGTCCTCCTCATGGAGCCCCAGATGTGTCCCTCCTGGAGGAGGACAAGACAGTGTCAGATCCCAGCCAGCCTCCTGCCTTCATGCCCAGCTCACTGCTGGGCACCGCAGGAATGCTAGCGGACCAGGTTCTCAACTAGCCAGGAAGTGACATCTGCTGACCTTTCCCCAGCTTCTGTGGGAGGCTCCTCCTTATCATAAGCTCAGTAGTGTGTTTATGGAAATAATTTAGAGATCAAGGTTGAGGGAGGGAAGGGAATTACCCTGACTCTAAAGAGACTAGTAGGCAGTTCTGTCGCTAAAAGAACAGGCAAGCCCCCCAGTAGCTGTAGGCTTTCATCACTGGTCCTCCTGGCAAATGCAGATTCCCATTATCTGCACATTGGAATCACCTGGGAGCTTTTAAAAAGTCCTGATGCCCAGGGTCCTCTCCAACCCATTCCATGAGTCTGCAGGAGTGGGACCTGGTCTCCCCAGGTAATGCCAGTGGGCAGGCAGGGTTGACAGAGCCATCATAGAAGGAGCTGCAGAATCTGTGATGAGGAAATCCTTTCCCAGTCATTGGGACTTCCTTGTGTTCATGTGCCAGGCCTGTGTTCCCAATCCCACCCTCTTGCCTTTGAAGAAAAGAATGAATTGAATACATGTTCTGACTTTTAATAATTCCTCTGCCTTCCAGCAAGAGTCAGCTAGGCTGCCCGCTAAAGACTGGCCATCCTAAGAGTAAAGAAGAGACCACCACCAATCACTGGGAGGTCCTTATGTGTTCCCCTCCAAAAGGTTCTCTAAACCACAGGTCCTTGCAAGCTCCATGGCCAAACAACAAGGTCCCCGCTTCAGAGGGAAAACACCAGCCAGGAGTATCACCAGTTTCCACTGTACTATGGACAGGAATGACATATGTCACACTCATAGACGCCATGTCTCTAGGCCCAGATGGGGTCTGCTCATATTCTTTTGTAAGAAGGAACTGGAGGTGGTGGTCCCTGTGGCGGGTGCCTGGGGCTCATCTGCAGTTAGCAAATGACCGAGTCGCTGTGCACAGGGACGGGTCAGCAGGGGTGCGGCGTGGGAGGAGATGATCTAACAGGATGCTATGTACTAATCCAGACTTTCAAGATCTAAAGGAGCAGATTGTTTTGATTAACTCATTCTGCACAGTTTGAATCTGCACTGAATCATTTCTTCTCAGCATTTTCATCAAAAGACCAAGAAGTCATTTAGTCATTTTTCATGGTCAGGGAATGCTTTGAAGGGCTAGCACTCATCAAAGTCTTGAGCTTTGGAAATGCTCTCTTTCTCTGGCTGGATTGGCCAAACCTACCTGGAGAACTTGTTCTTTTACATGGGCCATTCAAATGTCCCCTGAGTTTGCTAGACAGTTTACCTTGAGCTTTTCCAGTTATTCCTTTTTTTAGGAATCTGAGAGTTTTCAGGGACTTTTGTAGACTCAGTGGGAATTTTTCATCTTCTGAGTTAGATCAAACCAAATTAAGTCAAATCAAAACCTCCATTTCACATACAGGATTAGATTTTTTTTTAGGAATAGTGGGTTTTTAATCTCTCTAGCAGCCCAGATGAAGAGAATATACATAGAGCAAAGGTCCCCGTGAAGCACGGGAACCCAATGCAAAAGCTGGCTGGGGTCACCAGCCTTTCCGGCCCATCCCCCAGGGGGCCTCGGTTGTCCCCCGAGCAGTTATATAAAGGGATGGTTCTAAAGGCCTGAAGCACGGGGCATGCTAAGGGGTACAGGCAAGGTGGCCAAGAGATAACAACAGTTGAAAACGGCTTTTCAACTAACTACCCACGGCCACATGCACTGCCATGCAGGCAAAGGGGCTGAGGTTACAATCAGCTCAGTTACGGAAATGAGGACATCACCCTGTGTCAGCCAGCCCTGAACCTCTGGGGAGAGTCAGATAGGCTGCAGGTGAGTGCACATAAGGGAGGAGCCACTGGCCACATTCTTACCAGTTTGGCAACAAGATGCTGGCATTTACCTGCTTTGACTTGTCATGCTGTCCCATACTTCTAGCTTCTCCCTTCATCTGGAATGAAAAAGCACAGGTGAGCCTGGGTATTGTTATTACATACAATTAAGGAAGTAGGGAATGGACAAAGTCAAGGTCAATGGCTGGCAGTGATTTTTTTTTTAAAACCAATAGATTTATTGTTGTTCTTGGAACCAGATAAACTGATCCTAATATTTATATGGAGAAATAAATAAGCAAGAATAGCTAGAAAAATGCCAGAAAGAAGGAAGAGTGGTGGAGGGGGAGGGGATTAGAAATACTAGGTCTACCAACTGTAAAAACATGTTATATAATGCTTTTGAAAAAACTTAGTTATTCTCTCTTCATTTTTCTCTGTTACTAAAGAGCTGTTGCAGTTAGAGAAAAGAATGAACTGATTTACTTAGGACTTAAAGAGTAGTTCTAACAAGTTGGTTGATTTAAACATAAGGACCAAGACTTTTTATTTTTTGAGACAGAGTATTGCTTTGTCCCTGCCCCAGATAGAGTGGAGTGGCATCATCACAGTGCACTCCAACCTCAAACTCCTGGACTCAGGTGATCCTCCTGCCTCAGGCTCCCAAGTAACTGGGACTAAAGGCATGTGCCACCACACCCAGCTAAGTTTTTCTGTTTTATTTAGTAGAAACAGGGTCTCACTCTTGCTCAGGCTGGTCTTGAACTCCTGAACTCGAGTGGTCCTCCTGCCTCAACCTCCCAGAGTGCTAGGATTACAGGTGTGAGCCACTGCACCCTGCCATGGACCAGTACTTTTTGGAAGGAGATCAACAGTTCTATGCAAAAGTAAATGGATATGCATAAACCTCTTTTTCAAAATGCAGCCTAACAGGAATTGGCCAGGAGAATCGTTAGAATTGTTTGAGAACTTCATTTTAAAGTATGAAAGGATAAACTTTCTGGTAAATTTTATGTTATATATATATATATATATTTGTATATGTGTATATATATAATTTTTTGGAGACAGAGTCCACTCTGTTGCTGGGGCTAGAGTGCTGTGGTGTCAGCCTAGCTCACAGCAACCTTAAACTCCTGAGCTCAGGCAATCCTCCTATCTCAGCCTCCCGAGTGGCTGGGACTACAGGTGCACACCACCATGTGCAGCTAATTTTTTTTTTTCCTGATAGAGATGAGGCTCTCGCTATTGCGCAGCTGATCTTGAACTTCTGGACTCAAGCGATCCTTTTACCTCTGCCACCCAAAGTGCTAGGATTACAGGTGTGAGTCACCTCCCTCAGCCAATATTACATGTTTTTTTTTTTTTTTCTTACCACATTTGAAAAATAAATCTTTAATAATTAAAAGTGTGGTGCTAGCATATGAATAGGAAGACATGTCACAGATTAGGAAGTCCAGAAATAGACCTAAATATATATATATATATATAGGAACTTAGCATATGAGTAGATAAACAAAATTTAGCATATGATAAAAAAGAATCAATATAAATGGCCTTGAAACTGAACAAATGTTGACCTTCCATTGTAATAAGAAGAAAAATATGAATTAAAACTACAATGAGATACTATTTCTCACTCATTGGAATGGCAAAAATCTAAATTTGACTACATGCTCTACTAGTGAGGCTGAGGGGAATTTAAAATTGTATTTGTTCTCTTTCAAAAAATATTTTTATTGAACTATAATTCATGTATGATATAATTTTCCCATTTAAAAGTGTACATTTCAATGGCTTTTAGTATTAATATATTTGCAGTTGTGCATCTATCAGCACAATCTGAGAATGTTTTCATTATTTCAAAAAGAAACCTTGTACCCCTTAGTCATCAATCCCCAATCTCTCCGTCCAGTCCACCCTTTTGCCCCACCTCCACCCCTAGGCAAGCATTAATCTATTTTTGTTTCTATGAATTTGCCTACTCTGGACATTTTGTATAAATCAAATCATACCATATGTAGTCTTTTGTGTTTGTCTTCTTTCCCGGAGCATGTTTTCAAGGTTCACTCATGTTGTAGCATGTTTCTTTACTTCATTTCTTTTTATTGCTAAATAATATTTCTTTGTATGAATATCTCATATTTTGTTTATCTACTCATCAGATGATGGAAATATAGATGGTTTCCATTTTTTGGTTATTATAAATAATAGTGCTATGAACATTTGTATACAAGTTTTTGTGTGGACATATGTTTTCATTTCTCTTGGATATACACTGTGAACAGTTCTCTGAAAAAGGAATTTGGAGAAAAGAGATTTTATTCCAGTGAATAGCTTGCAAAATGAGTAGATGTAGCCTTTGGTGTAAAGTGATATACCTGAGCCCTGATTGGCTGAGGCAGGTGAGCTCCGAGAGTCCCAAAGTTAAAGAGGTATAGGTTTGGGAAGAACTCAGAATACCCTCATCAGCAAATGGCCACTTGGTTCTATTTTAGATTTAGGCCCAGTTAGCCACTGGGGATCTCATCTTGATGGACTGGTTCTTTCAGGTTCACATTTGTTCACAATGCTTAGAAGCAGAATTACTGAGTCATATGGTAACTAGGTTTAACATTTTTAGAAACTGTCAAACTGATTTCCACACCTGCTGCATCATTTTATATTCTCA
Organism: Microcebus murinus; assembly: GCF_040939455.1. Taxonomy (NCBI): domain Eukaryota; kingdom Metazoa; phylum Chordata; class Mammalia; order Primates; family Cheirogaleidae; genus Microcebus; species Microcebus murinus. The sequence goes on from NC_134124.1 coordinate 20,004,401, forward strand.
CTAGTAAGTATGAGGGTTCCAATTTTTCTACATCCTCACCAACACTTTTAATTGTACATATATATACACATATATTTTTTGTTTGTTTGTTTAATTGCAGCCATCCTAGTTTTCTCACTTGTTTTTTTTTTTTTTTTGAGACAGAGTCTCGCTTTGTTGCCCAGGCTAGAGTGAGTGCCGTGGTGTCAGCCTAGCTCACAGCAACCTCAAACTCCTGGGCTCAAGCAATCCTACTGCCTCAGACTCCCGAGTAGCTGGGACTACAGGCATGCGCCACCATGCCCGGCTAATTTTTTCTATATATATATATTAGTTGGCCAATTAATTTCTTTCTATTTATAGTAGAGACAGGGTCTTGCTCTTGCTCAGGCTGATTTCGAACTCCTAATCTTGAGCAATCCTCCCACCTTGGCCTCCCACAGAGCTAGGATTACAGGTGTGAGCCACCTCGCCTGGTCTCTCACTCGTTTTAATTTGCATTTCTCTAATGACTAACAATGATGTGCATTCAGCTGTTAGTGGCCAAAAAACCCAAAACCAAACAAAAAACAATGATGTGCATTTGGTTATTTGTGTATCTTCTTTAGAGAAATATCTATTCAAACTCTTCACTCATTTTAAAACTTGGGTGTCTTTTTAAATTACTGAGTTGTAAGTGTTCTTTATAGTACATTCTGGTTGCCAGTCCTTTTCCTTATCAGATATATGACTTGCTGATATTCCTCTCATTCTGTGGGTTGTCTTTTCAGTTTCCTGATGGTATCATTTGCAGAATGGGAATGTGTTTTTAATGTCGTATGTAAGAAACCATTACCTAATCCAAGGTCACAAACATTTAAGCCTATGTTTTTGTGAAGAATTTTATAATTTTAGCTCTTACAGTTAGGTCCATTGTCCATTTTGAGTTAATTTTTGTGTATGGTGTAAGAAAGGAGTCCAACTTCATTATTTTGCATGTGACTATCCAGGTGTCCAAGTACAATTTATTTATTTATTTTTGAGACAGAGTCTCACTTTGTTGTTCAGGCCAGAGTGAGTGCCATGGCATCAGCCTAGCTCACAGCAACCTCAAACTCCTGGGCTCAAGAGATCCTACTGCCTCAGCCTACCGAGTAGCAGGGACTACAGGCATGCACCACCATGCCTGGCTAATTTTTTTTTTTTGTATATATATTTTTAGTTGGTCAATTAATTTCTTTCTATTTTTAGCAGAGACAGGGTCTCACTCAGGCTGGTTTCGAACTCCCAACCTAGAGCAATCTGTCCGCCTCGGCCTCCCAGAGTGCTAGGATTACAGGCATGAGCCACCACGCCCAGCCCAAGTACCTTTTATTAAAAACTATTCCTTCCCCATTGAATTGTCTTGGCACCTTTACAAAAAATCAATTGGCAATAAATGTTTTCTGTTTTTATATGATTGAAATGTTAGGACCATATGAATGTGTTACCTATTCAAAAAATTATAAATTTAATTAAAACCATAATAATTAAGAATTAGATAGCAAATTCTCCTCCAACATTCTGTCCTCCCTGGTAGACATCACCTGTCATTCCTGGCATCTTTCACCTGAGCCTGGACCAAGCTCACAGTCCTAACCATAGCACTCAGGGCAGGCGCACCAGTCCAGAGGAGTTGGCACATGTTAAGCCACTGGCCACCCTATTGCTTAGTGTCATCACCTGGCTGGAAAGGAGCATTCCAGGTCATCTTGTTCTGCCATGTTACACGGATGAAAGAACATACACAAAGGGAGGCCAAGTGACTTCCCAGAGTCGCTTGGTGACAAGTGATAGAGCCAGGCTCAGGGCCCAGATTCCAAGCTGGACTACAGGTGCATGCCACCGCACCTGGCTAATTTTTCTACTTTTAGTAGAGACAGGGTCTCACTCCTGCTCAGGGTGGTCTCTAACTCCTGGCCTCAAGCAATCCTTCCACCTCAGCCTCCGAGAGTGCTAGGATTATAGGTGTGAGCCACAACACCCAGCCTTCTTTCCTTTTTTAAAAAAAATATTTTTAAGAGACAAGGTCTCACTATGTTGCCCAGGCTGGACTCAAACTCCTGGGCTCAAGTGATCCTCCTGTGTCAGCCTCCCGAGCAGCAGGGACTGCAGGTACAGGTCTAGAGGGCTGGGTCAGAGCTAATAAACTACTGAATAGTGCAGGAGATCTGGCACACTCAAGAAACCTTCAAAGGAGGACAATGCCCAGGCTTTCTTCATGCTCTTGGATACATGGTGTCCAACCTCAAAACTAAACCTTTTCCTCTGAGACTGCATTTTCACTTATGCAAGGAATGCTGGGTTTTAGTCAGACCATACTTTCGAGACAGAGTCTCACTCTCTTGCCCTAAGTAGAGTGCCCGGGTGTCAGCCTAGCTCACAGCAACCTCAAACTCCTGGGCTCAAGCAATCCTACTGCCTCAGCCTCCCGAGTAGCTGGAATTACAGGCATGCGCCACCATGCCTGGTTAATTTTTTCTATATATTTTTAGTTGTCCAGCTAATTTCTTTCAATTTTTGGTAGAGAAACGGTCTCAGTCTTGCTCAGGCTGGTTTCGAACTCCTGAGCTCGAACAATCCACTCACCTCAGCCTTTCAGAGTGCTAGGATTACAGGCATGAGCCACCACACCCGGCCCAGACCATACTTTTTTTTTTTAATCAAGATAGGTATAAGAAAAAAAAGATAGCTATTAGAATGTGCTGCATGAATATCAAAACTACATTAAAGATACTCCTTACTCCATTATTTAGTTCCTAAGAAGAAGTAGTATACTTTTTATGAGGATACAGATAATAAATTCCAATAAATTAGAGCATAGAAGTTTTCCTCTCTGGAAGAAATGGTATGCTTTCTTGTGGAATGCAAAGAAAATTAGACAATCCATATTTCTTCTCCTTTTTGCTTTGGCTACCAGTAAGCTCAGAGTTAAATTTAGTGCTCCACTACACTTCTTGGGATTATTTTTCTATTATATAATCCTGTATATAAAAATGGTAGATGTACATGATGTTCATTGTAATGTTATTTTTTTTTTTTTTTTTTTTTTTTTTTTGAGACAGAGTCTCGCTTATTGACCAGGCTAGAGTGAGTGCTGTGGCGTCAGCCTAGCTCACAGCAACCTCAAACTCCTGGGCTCAAGCAATCCTTCTGCCTCAGCCTCCCGAGTAGCTGGGACTACAGGCATGCGCCACCATGCCCGGCTAATTTTATATATATATTAGTTGGCCAATTAATTTCTTTCTATTTATAGTAGAGACGGGGTCTCGCTCTTGCTCAGGCTGGTTTCGAACTCCTGACCTCGAGCAATCCGCCCGCCTCAGCCTCCCAGAGTGCTAGGATTACAGGCGTGAGCCACCGCGCCCGGCTTGTAATGTTATTTTTAATGGCTAAAGATTGGAAACAACCTAGATGTTCATCAGTGGAGGACTGGTTAAATAAATTATAGTACATCCAATAATGAAACACTCTGCAGCCATTCAAGGAATAAGGAATAATTGTGCGTACTCTTCAGAAGTATTAAGTGAACATAAAGTATTAAGTGAACATAAAAAAATGTGTGGAAAATAAGCAAGTGTGTGTGTGCATGTGATGTTCATGCATACATAGAATAATACATAGAACATTAAACTATCTCTGGAAGAATAAACTGGTTACAGTGATGGTTTCTGGATGGCAGGGGTGCATGGACAGAGGAAGGCTATCTTTTTACTCTTTTCTGCCTTTTGAATTATGCACCATGTGCATATTTTACCTATTCAGAAAATTATAGAAATATTTAAAAGTTAATTCAATGCCCATTTGTAGGAAACAGTTTATCGAAGATTCCTACAATAACTAGCTCCCCCTTTTATTAGCATTCCCTTTACTCTAAATCAGATAATTTTTATTCTTGAAGGGCTTTGAGAAGTCTTTGTCTCCCCTGAAATTATATGTAAATTTTTCCATGTTCATTTTTTCCATCATAGAAGGGTCTATAACATTCATTAGATTATTAAAGGTAACTATGATTAAGAACCAGTGCCCTAATGGTTTCTTTGTCTTCGTCTCCCTTTTTTTTTCCTTGTTAACAATTTTACATGGTTCAAAATCAAAGCAGTAGCAGTTAAAGCACCTGGTTATTTTCTCTACAGATTACAGTCTCCCCTCTCCCCCATCAAAACAAATGTATATAGTGTCTGATGGTTTCTATTCAGTTTTTATTTATTTGCAGCTGTTCTATTGTATATATCCTTTTATTAGAAGCTACCTTAAACTCTTTTGAGATGTAGGCTAGGTATAAAGTATAATTAAACAGAACCAGATAGTGAAATCAAAAACCAAAACCAAGAGAGACTAGTTGACTATCAGTGTGATAAGACATTGACCCTGGAAGGAGGCAGCTCTGGTTTATTCCACAAGGCAGGGCACTGTGTCCATGCTATGGAAATTGGATATTGCTGAGACTGAGTGATTAGGGGCTGATATGTAAGTTTGACCTTGGACTTCTCTGCTCCACGTGGACCTTCTGGCCAAAGGGAAAATGACTGTTTATCTTCCAGTGGTGGGAAGACTTCTTGGCTGTAGGAGCAGCACCATTTATCTGTTGGCATCTGATTTCATTAGAACCAATGAAGCATTTTCTAACATACCATTTCTTCTTCTTCTTTTTTTTTTTTTTGAGACAGAGTCTCGCTTTGTTGCCTAGGCTAGAGTGAGTGCCGTGGCGTTAGCCTAGCTCACGGCAACCTCAAACTCCTGGGCTCAAGCAATCCTTCTGCCTCAGCCTCCCAAGTAGCTGAGACTACAGGCATGCGCCACCATGCCCGGCTAATTTTTTCTATATATATTAGTTGGCCAATTAATTTCTTTCTATTTATAGTAGAGACGGGGTCTCGCTCTTGCTCAGGCTGGTTTCCAACTCCTGACCTCGAGCAATCCGCCCACCTCAGCCTCCCAGAGAGCTAGGATTATAGGCGTGAGCCACCGCGCCTGGCCCCATTTATTCTTTAGCTATGCCAATACGCCCATGTGCCATCTCCCGAGATATTTATCTAGGTAGTTGAGTCCTCCAAGCTACACAACCGTATCCTTCTGCTGAATATTTTATGACGAAAGCAGCTTGCTTTCTGTGCCTCTCTACCTGCATGCAGGTAGACATGTTTTCAGTTTTACATGACCACAGGCAGTCAGACAGGTTCTAAGGGAGACCTCAAACACTGTGGGCAGATGGGTCTTCACCCAGAGAAGTTCCTTAACATTGTTTGCCAACGACAGTGTTCAAGACAGAAATTTTGGCAAGTAAAATTAACATTTGTAAATATTTAATATGTCAAGGCATTATAATCATTACATTTTTATTGGGCTTCCTCCTTGTGACTTTTTTTCTTTTTTTCTACCTTTTGATGTCTCACATCTAAGAAATGTAAGTTGTCTTAGAGCTCATCTCTTCAGATGCCTCCATTTTCTGTCTGAAGAAATGGAGGCATAGAGATATTCAGTCGCTGGCTTCAGCTTTGACAGCTATTTAGTGGAAGAACTTGAATTCAGTGCTCATTATACCAACTGAGACTGCAAAAAATATACAATGCATTGGTGTTGATGAGTGCAGAGATTGAAAGGGAAATAAAGGAATGAGAACGACCTATATTAGCCATGAATAATGGACTAGATAATGTTTGCATGAGTTTTAATACTGAAGAACATGTTTTCTCTAAAATATTAATCATCCTTTCAAGAAACATTTATTGTGGACCAGATACAACACTAGACACAGGGGATGTGTGAGGTGCATAAGACATGCTTCTTGTCCTATTTTATAAAATATTTCTATATAACTTTGAGTTTCCAAATGACAAAGTATTTAGGAGGAGAATATGAAATAGTTATTTATGAAGGGAATGCATTCAGGGAAGAGAAAGAAATGAAATGTGCTAAAAGATTCTAGTATTTTATAATAATAAATTGATTCTCCCTTAAAGAGCATTTGATATACATTGTGAGATAATCCAAATTAGATACATTTTAGTGTGGCTGTGTTGAAAGCAGATGATTCTGACTGTCTAAGCTTTTTATTGAGGAATCCACAACCTAGATAAATAAGACTATGAGGCTATAGTGATGTTCACAACCTTGAGAATCTGAATACAGGACAGGGGAACAGGGTGAGGGTGGAAGAAGTAGAGACAGTTTGTTTGTTTATTTGTTTATTGAGATGGGATCTTGCTACATTGTCCAGCCTAGACTTGAACTTCTGGGCTCAAGTGATCTTCCTACCTCAGCTTCCCGAGTAGCTGGGATTACAGGAGCATGACACAGTTTCCAGCTTTCCTATTTTATAAGTATAAAATATATCATCTTTATGTGAATGTGTATTTTTTCTTTGTAAGCAACTTGTAAAATTATTGAAATAATTTACTCCTAGAGAAGAAAAAAGGAAGACCTCGTGGTCACCTGATCTACCCTTTCCATCTCATAGCTAAGGAGATAGGCCTAGATAGCAGAAGTGACTTGCTCCAAGCTCCACAGAGTTTCTGGCAAAATCCAGCCTCCCTAACACTTTGCCTGGTGCTACATGCGTTTTTGGAATGGCATAAATTCTATTTCATAAGTGGGGAAATGACACAGGGAGAGGGCAACTGACCCAAGCATTATTACTCCCCTTAACACAGGGAGAGGGCAACTGACCCAAGCATTAGTACTCCCCTTAATTTAGCGTCTGCTCTCAGGCCGTTTGTACTCTAGGGGAAGCCGAGCAGTCTGCCTCCAGGACTGGGAGACTGACCTGAAATGTAATTACACAGCTTAAAGCCTCCGGTGAAGAGGGTCTTGAGGAGCTGCTATGACTCAAGGTCTGTACATTTCTGAGCCTTATGTAGAAGGAAGAGTGACTGATAGTCATCCAAAAAGATAAAATAGCCAGGCGTGGTGGCAAGTGCCTGTGGTCCTAGCTATTTGGGAGGCTAGGGTATTCAGTCTTGAATACCTTGAGCCCAGGTATTCAGGACCAGCCTGGGCAACATAGTGAGAACTCAGTGTCTAAAAATGAAAAAAGATGATATACATGAAGGTAAAGATTAAACTTTGAGACAAAAATGACTCCCTTGGGTCAGTTTCAGTAATATCCCCTTCATTCCTTTTGCTGCACGGTACTTTCATCCTTTAAGAGTTTACTGCCCATGGTCGGGCACAGTGGCTCATGCCTGTAATCCTAGCACTCTGGGAAGCTGAGGTGGGAGGATCGATCAAGGTCAGGAGTTTGAAACCAGCCTGAGCAAGAGGGAGACCCCATCTCTACTAAAAATAGAAAGAAATTAATTGGCTGACTAAAAATATAGAAAAACTTAGCCAGGCATGGTGGTACATGCCTGTAGTCCCAGCTACTCGGGAGGCTGAGGCAGGAGGATTGCTTGAGCCCAGGAGTTTGAGGTTGCTGTGAGCTAGGCTGATGGCATGGCACTGCAGCCCAGGCAACAGAGTGAGACTCTGTTTCAAAAAAAAGAGTTTATTGCCCAGCTTGACTGCATGCCTGGGAGGCCCAAAGCCTGCTTGTCTTGTTATAAGATCCACAGCACCAAGCACATGCCTGGCATGTAGCAGATACTCAGGAAGTATTTGCTGAATAAATAAGAGATAAAGGAATCAAATTACCGTGAAACTTATGGCTTAAAACAATACATATTTCTTATCTCACAGTTTCCCTGGATCTAGATTTCAGGACAATTTGTCTGGGTGCCGCTGGATCAAGATTGCTCATAAATTGCAATCAAGATGTCAGCCACAGGCCAAGGCAGGAGGATTGCTTGAGGTCAGGAATTAAAGACCAGCCAGAGCAAGAGCAAGACCCCATCTCTACTAAAAATAGAATAAATTAGTCAGGCGTGGTGGTGTGTGTCTGTAGTCCCAGCTACTGAGGAGGCTGAGGCAGGAGGATCGTTTGATCCCAGGAGTTTGAGGTTGCAGTGAGCTAGGCTGACACCATGGCACTGGCCCAGGCAACAGAGTGGGGGGGCGAGGGGGGGGCGGGGAGGATGAATCAGCCGGGAGTGGTGGCTCACATCTGTAATCCTAGTCCTCTGGGAGGCCAAGGTGGGCAGATTGCTGAGTCAGGAGTTCGAAACCAGCCTGAGCAAGAGCGAGACCCTGTCTCTACTATAAATAGAAAGAAATTAATTGGCCAACTAATATATATAGAAAAAATTAGCCGGGCATGGTGGCGCATGCCTGTAGTCCCATCTACTTGGGAGGCTGAGGCAGCAGGATTGCTTGGGCACAGGAGTTTGAGGTTGCCATGAGCTAGGCTAACGCCAGGGCACTCACTCTAGCCTGGGCAACAAAGCGAGACTCTGTCTCCAAAAAAAAAAAGATGAATCAAAAGCATTGCTTTTTCTGCCCTCAGAATGTGCCCAACATTTGCTACTAAACATTCTGTACCTTTCCTTTGTGCTAACAATTTTCCTATCTAAAGTCAGAAGCTGAGGCTCAGTGCATTTCTGTTTTAGCAAATTGCTTCTCCCAACCAGAGAAATTTAGTTGGAATTGCATATGAAACTGAAGCAACCCACAAATCAGCACCTTGTCTTGCTTGCCTTAAGCCCCAGAGGGCCTGTGGGAGCACCCTAAAAACCACTAACCTATTTTCACCTCCAACCATACACCTGACTGTATGCCCCTCACCCAATAATTTTTGTGGGAGTGTTTCCATAGGTACCATCAAGCCATTAACGATTCCAAAACTGGAGCCACTGCTGATAAATCCCAGTATGTTGCATAAAAACAGCTTTGACCAGGTTGTGCTGCTCATAGCCCACACATCTATCCAGAGACTTTAAAACTGTTGTATAATTTGCCCATCTCCTCCCGGTCAGAGACAAGAAGCAATTAGGCAGTAGTTGTTTCCCAACAGTCTCTTCTAGTTTGATCTGCCTGTCGTTTGAGTTCTGACTTTGGAGTTGCTCCTTCCCATGGTGTTGAAGCCAAACCCAGTCCATTGTAACTACCTGTCAATTGCTAGAACAGTAAGACTACAGCGGAGACAGATGGTACAAACAGACAGACAGAGGATGCAGATATTAGCAAGACATGTTCAAAGGCACATCTCACCAGTACTGTAAGTGGGAAGGACAGGGTGGGGGCAGAGGGAGGGAGAGTGTGTTTTGCCCTTCTTTAAGTGAACTCGGACACGTCCTGACTTTTGCAAACACTTCCCGGTCCCAGTGGCTCCCACTCACCTCTGCGGTGGGCAGTTTCCAAGCTCCTCCGAGGTCCTGGGCACAGGTCAATCCAGGCTGTCTCCTCTTGTCTTCCAGCAGCCCTGCTTTGGTGGCTGCTGTTGCTGCTGGCTAACCCTGTAGTCACTCGGGTAGGCTGGGAGGCTGGCCATGGTGATCTCATTACAGAGCTGCTGACTGGCTTGGGCCAAGCACGTGATGAGAGAAAAAGTTTGGGTCTGCGTGGGCTGGAAACAAAACACCCTTCTCCCCAAAGGGCATGTCCTTAAAGCTGAGAGGAAATACGCAGTTCAATCAGAAGCTTGAAAAAAACTGTATTTGGCCAAACTCTGAGCTTTTCCCCTCTTTTTGTCTTTTTAAAAAATTCCTTCGTCTTTCACAACTTAAGAAAGTGTGGCTATCCCATGGGAGGCAGGTTCAGTAAAAGAGGTGGGTGTCAGATAAAAAGTAGGCGGTACAAGCTGATGACCAGAGGACCTCATTTTCTTACTTTTTATTGCTTTTCTTCCCGTGGAAGACAGGCAAGGGAGAGACACGCAGGAAAGGTTCAACCACAGAGGGTAAGTTTACAGCTTGAAACAGGGGAAGGTAGGGTAGAGAACCCATGAACATGAAATAGGGAGCACTTTTGTAAAAGAGCTGAGTTTTTATTTGTAAATTTCTTTTTATTTATTTATTTTTCTTTTTTTAAAATTTTACTTCTCTTTCTCTCATTTTTACTTCCCATTGATTATTCCGAAGCTTAAATTTATTTGGAAATTTCTAAAAATTATTTGTGAATAGGCAATACGTGCATATGCTATAAAATGCAAAAGGATAAAAAAAGTACATTGAAAAATAAGTCTATTAAAATTCTTCCCAGTCCCCTTATTTTCCTCCCAAAAGGCAACTCCTGTGATCAGTTTTTTGTATATCTTTCTGGAGCTTGCCTGTGTGAACAGACATGTGTACAACTCCTGCCACTCCTTCGGCAACACCACCATACGTATTTGCTCTGCACCTTGCTTTTTTCACTTAACACTCAGACCGTGGAGATTGTTCCATATAGTACCTTTAAGAGCTGCCATATTCTTTATAATGGCTGCATGCTGTCCCATTGTACTGTGAACTAAAATGCTCACACTTGCCCAAGGCCTCTTGGCAGTTGCTCTGGGTCATGGTCCTCAAATTTGGCTCAGAATAAATCTCTTTAAAATTATTTTGCAGAGTTTGGCTTTTTTCCATTGATAGTACAGGTGTGTCAGATTTTACTTGGCTAATAAAGTACCACATCTTGGTTATCTTTCCTTGCCTACAAGGCAAGAGCTCAGTAAATATTCAATGCTTGCTCACAAATTAAATACACCTTGTACAACTTATTCCTGTTTTTCCTCATCTCTCCTTTCAGAGATACCAATATTTTTTTCAATATTCCAGGTATTTATGTAATGTATATATCCTTTGGCAGAACAAGTCTGTATTGTGCATTGATCAAATTACTACCTGACTTCCAAGGCACACCTTGCTCTGGCTCCCCTCATATGACATTAGTTCCCATCCCTTCCTACTTTATAATGTTCTAGGCATCACAGTTATGTGCAAACATTTATTGTTTACCTACTGTAATGTGCAGAAACTTTTTTCCTACTTCCTGTTATCCCTATCTGTATCTTTGCTTGTACTGATCCTCACACCCAGAATTTCCTTCTTGTTTCAGTCCACTCTTCTGCCCCCAGTTCTATTCTTTCTGAACTTTTTAGCTTATGGGGTCAACACTCCCTGGAGTAGCAGGTAATATTTTAAATAATTATGTCATATAAGGCTTTCATGTATTTCCATGGCATTAATAACTCTGGCACATAGTAGGTTCTCAGTAAATATTTGATTTCCGGGTGAGCCTTAAAGAGGAGAGCATCTTTCCAGTCTTCCTGGGCTTTCTCTGCATCCTGTCTTTAGGGGATTGCTCAGCTTTCTTGTTATCTCAGGGTTATGTAAGATGACCTCCTCCTGGCTGATCTTGAAAAGAACCTTGAGAGCCTTGGAGAAGGCAGGTCCCAGTTCAAACAGAGTGCTGCCACCTACCAGCAGTGTGACCTCTGCCTCTCTAAATTTCAGTTTCCTCATCCATAAAATGAGTGAATTGGATTGAGTGGGTCTCTGAGGCCTCTCCCAGTTCTAACCTCTGATGATCTGGAGTTGAGATTTATAATCTTGCTTAGCAATTTCTATGGAATTCATTACCCCTTACCCGAAACACACATCTGGTTGGAAACTTTAGAGAAATTCTGAAGCCTTTGGGGCACCCTTGCTCCTAGGACATTGTAGAATATTACAGAAGTTCAAAAGAAGAGTCTCAACACTGGTCATATAAAAAAAGTAACAGAGATGTTGAGATTTGGCTGTGACATCAGAGACTATGGGTTTGTTGTATACACACAGAGCAGGGAAGAGAATGTTTTAGAACTGCCTAGAGTGCCCCAAAGGACAACTTAACTATAGTAATGTGCTTATCTGCTCTTTCCATCAGCCTATGTTTCCATCTAACTCTGTACAGAGATCAACTTTCTTCTTTGTAAAGTACTAGTGTTCAATCAGCAGCCTTGAAGATTTTCACAATAACAATAATCAAAAGGATGTAGTGCAACTCATTCTTAATCAGAATCACCTAGTAAAAATTAACTTAAGGTGGTCATCTAATATTTCCATAGGCAACATATTTACCATGTCTGGGAGAAGATAGCTGTTTTTTTGTACTAAATTTAGTGTAATTCAAATAAAAAAATTAAAATGTCTTTATGTCCACAGAAGTCAAAGTAATCTTTTAAAACATAAATCAGGATCAGGTCATTCCTCTGAGTAAAATCCTTCAGGGTTTCCTGCTGTACTTTTTCATTATAATTTTGTTTTGTTTTTTGTTATATATCCTTCCAATGAATCCTGCTGCACTTTGAATAGAGCATGTGGCCTCTGCTTTCCTCTCCAGCCTCATCTTGGGCCATTCTGCCTTTGGTTCGTCTCTGCAGCTGCCCTGGCCTCCTTTCTCTGCCTCTAGCATGCAACATTCACTTATGCTCTGCCTGAAATTTACTGCCCCCAGCTTCTGGTGCCCATCTTTCTCCTCTCTCTGGTTTGGTCCTTCTGTCCTCATCTCTGCCTAAATGCCACCTCCTCAGAGAGGCCTTCTCTGACCTTCATCCAAGTTATTTCACCTGATTATCCCTAATCAAGTCATTCTTTGCCAGTTTATTCCATTAGTGTCCTTCATGATAGCAATCACAATTTTTTTTTTTTTTGTCTCACTCTGTTACCTTGGCTAAAATGCAGTGGCAGCATCATAGCTCACTGCAACCTCAAACTTCTGGGCTCAAGCGATCCTCCTGCCTTAGCCTCCCAAGTAGCTGGGACTCCAGGAGAAAACCACATCACCTGGATAATTTTTCTATTTTTTTTTTTTTTTTTTTTTGTAGAGACAGGGTCTCACGCTTGCTCAGACTGGTCTGGAACTCCTGAGCTCAAGCTATCCTCCCACCTTGGCCTCCCAGAGTGCTAGAATTACAGGCATAAACCACGCTGCCTGGCCATTATTTTTTTATTTCTTACTTGAATGCTTGCTTACTTGTTTTGTCAATCCCTGCCACCAAATGCTAACTAACCTCCATGAGGCCAGGAATTATGTCTGTTTCATTCACCAGTGTATCCTCCAGGGTCAACATGGGGCACCAATCACAGCAAATAGACTATAAGCAACACTGACTGGAGGAACACCTAATCCTGCATACTCTACTGGGAGTCAGAAGATTCAAATCCCAGTCCTATCACTGGGAGCTAGCTGACTTTAATCAAGTTATTTACTTCCTTTCTGTGACATTAGTGGATGTATTGGTTAGAACATTTTTATGGACCCTCTGAGCTTTGGATATTTAAAGGTCTATGATTATTATAAGTAGATTTTGAAATGTGGTTACTTTAGTAGACTCTAAGGAAGAAGTTGAATAAGATATGAATAGAGTAGATTTGATATTTCCAGATTTGAAAAAAATGAACTCTGAAAATATTTCAGAAACCTGAAATCATCGTAGAGTAGATTTTTATTTTTGGTTGTAATCAAAATAATACTTGCTTAGACATGAAACATGACCCTCGCTCTATATATATTTAAGGGAAGTTTGATGATCTGTTGATAATTTCTAGGAGCAAAAGGAAGGTATTTGTATTATGTAGGAAAAGCAGGGACAACACACCTTCAAAAGCAGGAAGTTAAGCCCAAATACAAAAAAAAAGCCAATTGGGTGCATTTTGCAGTTAAACATATAATCTGATAATAGGCAACATTATGCAAAGTGACAGACCTTGGCTATGCCTTAGGGGGTTAAAAACTTAAAAAATATAATCAGTCAATTGACAGCCATCCAGCTGTATGTATCAGGTTTTTGAGATGTGGGCTCAGAAGGTGATTTATAGTGGTACTGACCTGGAGGCAATTACCCTCCTCTCCATTTTCAGAATATTTCAAACCCAGATATATATTTTGGATTTGATCTCCCTACACATACTATACTTTTACAAAATGCATTATGTTAGATTTATTTACAACTGAGAATAACAGGAAGGCTTGGCTGGCTGGTTCTTAAGAAGACCCATTTTATAACCAGTGTTTCTCAATTGTTTTAAACCTACACTCTCCCAACTGAGACTTTTCTCAAACCTGACTTCCCGTCGTTTGCAGTGCAAAAAATAATAGGTTTTCTCGAAGATGAAATTATATTATTGAATATATTCTTTTCCACCTACCCTCTCATTCATCTGGGGCCTCCCATCAAGAATCAGTAAACTTCTACAATTGTTCTAATTTTGCAATAGCTCACATACCACGTAAAATCCATTGTTTAAAATTTAAAACACTCCAATGCCTCCTGAAATACCACCCATCTGTGTTTTATATTTATCTTCAAGAATCCGAGACATGAACATGCAGTTCTGGGTGAGGGGTGGTGGCGGGGATGGAGCTGGTGCTTCCTGTTTGATTGTTTCAGTGCACACCAGGCCCGGTGCTGCAGGAAAAAAACAAAATTCCAAGCAAGGATTGTGGAGGCTGCTCTTCGTGTGACTGGTGCCTGTCTGGTAGGGCCAGCCTGTCTTGAATCTAATCACAAGTGGGTGAAAGGATGTTAGAAATCCACAGAACTGACTGGGGGAAAGGTGTCTCGCCTGCCTCCTCCATCGCCGTATTCCTCGACCGAATGATTGCGAGTCCTGCAGCGGAGCTAATAAACACTGACTACTGCAGAGAGAACAGTCCAGAAACAATTATTTATTGAACACTCTCATGTATCTTCCTCGGTACGGGGTGTTTTTCCCTTTATTAACTATTTCATCTTCACCACAATCTTGAGAGACAGTCATTCGTATCCTTAATTTATAGAGAAGGAGACAGACGCTCATTTGGAAGGGAGAAGAGGAGTGGAGTTCGGAAAGTGCCTTCGAGCTGGGAGTTCGACTCCCCGGGGAACAGCTTTTGGGAATCCCGATTGAAACTGCCGCTTAAGGCCAGCTCCGCATCCAACCTAGGAAAAGGGAGTCAGATTTTGGAGAATCCTCTTAGGGGGAAAGGTTTAAAAGTGAAAAGTGAACAGCAGGAAGGCCACTCGCCGGTGACTAGGGGTACACCTGGGATTACGACTGGACCCGCGCTTGGGCCACCCCCACTTCCTCTCAGGGACCGAGGCGGAGCGCCTGCGAGAGTGACCGCGGGGGCGGCCCCCAACTGAAGGCAGCGTGCGAGAAGTCGCGGCTTTGTCTTCTTCCCCACTGCCGCAGAACACGAGGCAGTGGCGCGTCCCAGCCTCGTCACCCGCTACCCAGGGCAGGCGAGCCCTCTCTCCATGCAGGATTAAAAGAGAACCAATGGGCTGGCAGCAGGGCCGTAGGAGGTCCTGGGCTAGGCCGGGGCCCCAAGGCTCTGGAAACTACAATGTGACTGGGTCACTGCTCGTCCGCCGAGGTCTCGGGGCTTAGTGAACGCCCCGGCGGGAGCTTCCCCCTGTGGAGGCGCTTCCTCTTTGTAATTCGAGCAGGCCTTGGCGGGCCAGTTGCTATGGCAACGCTCCTCGTCCGGCTCTGTGAGGCACGGAGGGAGGCGGGCCTTGGCGGACGTCACCCAGGCTCGCTTTGGGAGTGCCGCCCCAGCCCCAGCGAATTGTCTACCGGAAAGGAACCCGTGAGGTAGATGCTTTGTAAGTGAGAGAATCCAGGGGGCCGCATTAACACAGAAGGAGAGGTCAGGCTCTCTCCCCATCAACCTCCCCCAAAGCCCCTTCCTGCCAACGATCCTAACCGTCCTTCCAAGCAGGGGGGCGGGGGCGTAGTAATTTAAGCGATTTCGACGGGCCACGCCCTTTGGTACTTCCAGGGCCACGCCCACGGGCTAGCTCTAGGCCACGCCCCTTCCTTGGGCGCGCGGAAGGAGAAGCGAAATGGAGGAGGAGTAGGGATAGTGTTTGAACAGATCCAGCGCAACTAATCGCGCGAAGGCCTAGGGCGGGCCGCCTTCCGCATGCGTCCTTAGAGGCCGCCCCGCCCCACCTTTTTCGCGGCGCCGCCTGGGTTCTGCGCCTGCGCGCTGTTCCCCGCGAGCTCCTGGGCTGAGCGAACACGCACAGAGTCACCGGGGCGCGCAAAGGGGGAGGAGCGGGCATGAGCAGGCGCGCGCGCGCGTCTGGAGTGACTCTAGAGAGCAGGCGAGTCGGGAGGATCGGGTGGGTAGAGTGGTGTAGTCAGGTTGTTTGTGGGCGGTACGTAAGGCCACTCTGGGCATGGAGGCGCCCATCTCACTGGCTCGCTCGGTTCTAGGAGCAGATCCGGGGCAGAGGGAGGAGAGCTCCGGGGCAGAGGCCGCCGTCTCCACCGCTGCCGCCGCTGCTGCTGACGGGGAGTCAGCCCGCCAGTCCGCCAGCCAGCGCTCCGCGGGCCCTGCTGGTCAGGGTAAGAGGCTCCGTGCTTCTTGGAGAGAGGAGCGTGAGATAAAGGAGTGTGGGAGGCCATCGGGGGGCCTGTAGGAGGAAGGCGAGTCAGGGGCAGGGTGTTGAGAAGGGGAAGAAACCCACCGAATCGTACTAATAATAACCGCCTGTACACGATAATAATGTTATAGGGATAGGTGCCAGAACTTTACAAAGCACCTTATATGATTCATTCTATTTAATCCCTACTGCAGTCCTCCGAAGTGCATACTATTATCATACCCATTTTACGTAATAGGAAGACTGAGGCACGAAAGACGTGATGTATGCAGGGCCAGACAGCTAGGACGTGGCCTGGCCTGGCTTCGAACTTAGGTCTGTCTGGTGCTAAGGTCTGTAATTTTAGCATCTTTGCTTTACAAAAACCAAAACAAAACAAAAAGGAAGAATGGGGTATTAGGAGGAGGAGAGGAGTTTGAAGTGAAAGGATGATCCTGAACGGGACGAGAATGGTGACGGGAGACAGAGCGGACTTGAGTTTGGAACCTTGCGAGCCTCCCCCTTCTAACTCTCCACCGCTTCCTTAGTTCTTGCGGCCCCACAACTTTTCCTTGCTGATCCATGGCTTTTTGAACCAGACTCGTTGCTGTAGCTGAGCCAGCTCACAGACCTGGGGCCACTCAGATGGTTTTAAGAAACATTTTAACTGCAGCTGAGTCCAAGGTAGTGTTTTCCAACACTCTTTGGGGGTGGGCTAGGGCCAGAGGACGGCGGCTGCGGCTGCGTGCAGAGAGGACTCTCTTCCGCGCTGCTGCCATTTCTCCTATCGTGCTACTTCCTTTTCCATCGTAATCATGCACGGCAAAGCCTTTGTTCAGTCCTCTAGAATAGGGAAGTGATGCTTAATTGTTTCCTTGTACACTTAGGCTAAACCTAAGAACTAAACTAAACTAAACCAGGAAAACCAGGCCCAACCTAACGTTCTCTGGAGCAAGGCCTGGTGGTCTGGATTGCTCACAGAGAAAACTTTTTGGTGGCTTTATCATTAATTGCTCTCCATAGCTTTCCCGGGTAAATAAGGAACTGTTTTGGAGAAGTTTACACTGTAGGTCAACGGGAGCGATCTGAACAGATTGCATTGCGGATGAGCACAGGGCAGGGACGTCAGTAATTCCAGGAGTGTGTGTTGGTGAAAACCTTTTCCTCTTACACAGTTTCAATATGTAGCTCATGTAGGAGTTAAGTTTTTAAGTCAGCCTGTGAGGCACACACTGCATGTGATCAAAATCATCCTCAAAAATTCCCAAGGAAGATGCAAAGTTTGAGATTACAATCCTGTTTCAGACTAAATCAAGTACAGTTTTCCCTTCAGCTTTGAAATTTATTACTGTTTCTTTGGTTGTAACCCAGATAGAGTAATTAGGTTACCTTTAGGGTCTTGGGTGGACAAATAAACATATTTGAAAAGCTTAGAGCCATGATGCAGGAGAGATGCTTGCCCTGAGGAGGCTTAAAAGTAAGAAGACAAACCAAGGGAACAGTTTGTTTGTGGTTCTTATCTTGGGCTCCTTCTGGAGCAAGTGCTCACTAAGTGGGAAGTGGCAGGCAGAATTGCTGGTATTAAGTTGCTATTTTCTTCAAGCCTGTAATCCTAGCACTCTGGGAGGCCGATGCCGGCAGATTGCTCGAGGTCAGGAGTTCAAAACTAGCCTGAGCAAGAGCGAGACCCCGTCTCTTATATAAATAGAAAGAAATTTATTGGCCAACTAATATATATAGAAAAAATTAGCCGGGCATGGTGGCACATGCCTGTAGTCCCAGCTACTTGGGAGGCTGAGGCAGCAAGATTGCTTGAGCCCAGGAGTTTGAGGTTGCTGTGAGCTAGGCTGACACCATAGCACTCACTCTAGCCTGGGCAACAAAGTGAGACTCTGTCTCATAAAATAAAAAATAAATAAAAAATAATAAAGTTGCTATTTTCTCTCTTTTTTGGCCTGCATATTCAGTAATTTGACTTGCTGTGTTAAATATGCGTAGTATAATTCATTTTTAATTTTTGAATGGGATTACATTCAGAGGGGTGCAAGCTAATGTCTATTTCTCCACGGATTTCCTAGCTAAGGGTTTGGTGCAACAGTTTCTTAAAGATTTTTTGCCAGTGGTTGACTTGTGCCATTCCCATGTCAGATACATATAGCAATGATTAGATTTTTTTTTTGAGACAGAGTCTCGCTTTGTTGCCCAGGCTAGAGTGAGTGCCATGGCGTCAGCCTAGCTCACAGCAACCTCAAACTCCTGGGCTCAAGCAATCCTCCTGCCTCAGCTTCCCGAGTATCTGCGACTACAGGCATGTGCCACCATGCGCGGCTAATTTTTTTTTTCTATATATATTAGTTGGCCAATTAATTTCTTTCTATTTATAGTAGAGACGAGGTCTCACTCTTGCTCAGGCTGGTTTCGAACTCCTGACCTCGAGCTATCTGCCCGCTTTAGCCTCCCAGAGTGCTAGGATTGCGGGCATGAACCACCACACCCAGCCATGATTAGCTTTTTAATAGTGGTTACATTTTTTTCCCTTATTTCTGTCCCATGTGATCTGTAGGAAACAGCGCTTAGCTTTTTATTAATGAAAATAAATCCCTTTGTAAATGGAACTCAAAGGCGTTTTTGCTAGTGTCCCTTTTGTGGCTTTTGTTTTTATGGAAACTGTTTCTCAAAAACCCATGAGTGTAATACCTATCACTTCTAAAGTAGTTTATGGATGTGTTCGAAAACATGCCAAAAAGGAATTGCATTAATTTCAGTTAGGGAAATAAGAAAGTGGCACTGATTTAACATTAAATGTGCATAGAAAATAGTTTAAGCTCCTTTGCAGGGGAAAATCTTAAGCAAAATTAGGAAACTGAATTTCTGAGTCCCAGCATATATGGTCAGATAGTGTCATTTAGTCTGAATGCAGTCTGAACTCCAGTTTTTCCCTTTTATTTGTTCATTGATAAGCCTTTAATAGAACAGGAACAGGAAAAGAAATTGATTCTGCCTTTAAGAAGTTTCCATCTATATTTGTTGGGGAGATAGCACAAAATAACTAATTTCAGAGAGACATCTGTAGAAGTGTAGGATACCTTGACTAAATGGAATCTTCAAGGCTTGCTGACAAACCAAAAGATTTCTCAGAAATTTCTCAGAGAAACAATGATACTTGATGCCCATTTTGTTTTGTTCCAGATTCTCATTGTTGCATTCTTAATCTTGAAAGTAGAAAGCAAAGATTTTCCTTGCTTGGTCCTTTGAAAGCCACTTATATTCATTTTACTGTTTCTAAGAATTTTCCCTTAAATACATACACTGGAGCCCACTATTGTGTTGAGGATCCATGTGGTAGGGTTGCCTTAGAAGTAAACACCCTTATGATAAGCTCCGTTTTTGGTCTTTTTATAACTAAGCCTCTCATGTTGAGTTTGCTGTAATAACAACATTACTCTGAGGCTGAACTAGAATACTTTCCCCTTCCCAATTTCCTCCCAAAAAATGAATTATTCTGTTTTTGGTTGAATTATTTATACCTGCCAGCTTTATTCTTATTATTGAATTGCTTAGTTTATTATTGTATGTTTAAAGGTAGATGTTAATAACCCAAATTCTGATTTTCATTGTGCTTTATCAAGGTTCAAATTAGCAAGTGGGAGTGGTGTTTACCACTGAAATCCCTTCATGATCTGTTTGTACAAATCTAAAGAGGCACTACATTAAGTTAGTTAATTGCCTTTAGTTGTATTTGACTTTTGCATTGGGCAGGGGAGAATTTCCTTTTTGGGAGAATCAAAGGGAGAGCCCCATGCCCATTTTCATGATACGGGTGGAAAGACTTGAGTGTGAGAATTCAGGTCGACATTCTTTCAGGCTTTTGGAGATCCTAGGTACATTTAAGATGGCTGAAGTGATTCCATTAGGAATGTTTCCATGATTTGATATCTGTGATGTGAAAGTCATGGATAAGGGCACATTTGTGGTAGCGGGATTATTTTAGTCTTTGGGTCGTCTACAGAGGGATGAAAAACTGGTTTAGGGTAGTGGTTTCATTTTGCTAGAGGGCTTCACGGGCAAAAGTTTCTTTAGTAACTTTAGTTTCTTCAGGAAAGAACTGTGTGTGTGTGTGTTTTGACAAAGCAAGAGTGCGTGTGTGTGCGTGCGCATGCGCGCATGTGTGTTTTGACAAAACAGGTTTCCCCAGCATGTAAAATGGAGAATAAATATGATCTTAATGTTTTAGCAAACTAATGAAGTTATGGTAAATTATTATTTTGATATCAATGTTTTGTTCACGTCTTATACCAGCGTGTAAATTTAACGTGATTTCAAAATATGTTTTTGAATCTAGATCAAACATTGTCTGGCTTGCCCTCTAACACTAGTTAGCTGAAAGCGACTTCTCAGGTTTCTTCAGGATGCCTGCAGCACTTGTGGAGAATAGCCAGGTTATCTGTGAAGTATGGGCCAGCAATCTAGAAGAAGAGATGAGGAAGATCCGAGAAATCGTGCTCAGTTACAGTTATATTGCCATGGTAAGGAGCTCTACTCTGTTTAACTCACCCTCTTTTATTTTTTATTTTTATTTTTAGAGATGAGGGTCTTGCTATTTTGCCCGAGCTGGAGTGCAGTGGCTATTCACAGGTGCAAACATATTGCACTACAGCTTTGAAATCCTGGGCTCAAGCACCTCAGCCTCCCAGGTCGCTGGGATACAGGCTCATGCCACTGTGCCCAGCTTGATTTACCTTCTTGTATAGGATTAGGAAATGTTTAATATGAGATTTTGAAAATAAATTATCATATTCCACTAAAGCCATGGTAAATTAAACTTGATGAAAGATTGTGTTGTGTTTATGAAACATCAAGGTAGCCAGTGCCTCTGAGAAAGATATAACCTCTAGCACTTAGATTTTTTTGTAGCGTCACTGTATTTAAGTCTTTGAAGTAGAAGTTATATCAGCCTATAGGGCACATCTATTCCACATATATGGTGAATTTGTACAATGTTTTAAAAAATTTGTTGCCAGCATTTAAAAATCAAGAGACCTCACTTAAATTCCAGATTTCTGGCATCTCTGGAAAAAAATGGGAAGATCTGGCAGTATGTGGTACACATTGCTGCCTGCCATTGAGTGGCTGCAGAGGGACATGAATGTTGTGATGATGTTAAGAGCCTCCTGCAGAAAGGCACGTGCTCTCTGTTTTACTCCAGTCTCTATTACTTGTTACCATTTTCATGCCCAGCTTGCTTTACTCCTTACCATTATTAGCTGCTTGGAGTTTGTGACTCTGCGTTAGAGATTATCAAATTAAGTCCTTAGCCTGGTATTCAGAACTCCATGATCTTGTTTGAGTCTTTATATTCCAGCTAAACATGGCTCTTTATAATTTTTTCTGAATGGCTGTTTCACTTCCATTTGTATTTGTATTTTTATTCATATGTTGTTCTCAACCTAGAATGTTCTCAGTTGACTACATATTTACCTATAGTTTACTCAGTTACTTCTGTTCACATACTGCTTATGTAGGATCATTAAATTGTTGTGCAAAGCTTCATGATTCTAGTGCTTCTTCAGTAGATACCAGCAAGGTCAGTATTTTAAGGAGGAATTTTATGCCCAAGTTTGGGACTTTTCATGTAACTTTTATAAATCGAGGTAAAATTTTATTTATAAATTATCAATTCAACATCACTATTTTGTGAAATCTTACATTGAGAGACTTTTTCCTTTTCCAGGACACAGAATTTCCAGGTGTTGTGGTACGACCAATCGGTGAATTTCGTAGTTCCATAGATTACCAGTATCAGCTTCTGCGGTGCAATGTTGACCTTTTAAAAATCATCCAGCTGGGCCTTACATTCACGAACGAGAAGGGAGAATATCCTTCTGGAATCAACACTTGGCAGTTCAACTTCAAATTTAATCTTACGTAAGTGTTTGAGACACCTCTTGGTGGTGTGCTTAGGTCACACTACATTGTGCAGACCGATTTCTAACTGATTCTATTAATTTTGAGTTTTGTTTCTGCTGAACCGAGGTAGGTGTTAGAGAAGTCAAGCAGAGGGTGGAATAGGAAATCTCAGAAAGTAAAGTCCTTACTTCTCTGTGAAGTTCACAGAAAAAGTAAAATACAAATAAAAGAAGATAAAGCCCTATTTAAAGAACTGTCACAGTTTAATGATTACATTATGGGAAAAAGATCTGTTTTAAAGTGTATAGTTTAGTAGTGTTAAATGACTTCACACTGTTATGAAAGATTTCTAGAACTTTTTAATCTTGTAAACTGTGCCCATTAAACAACTCCTCTTTTCTGTCTCCTAGCTTTTGGTAACTACCATTCCACTTTTTGTTTCTACACTATTTTTTTTTTTTTAAGGGTCTCACTATATTGATGAGGCTAGCCTTAAACTCATGGGCTCACGAAGAGATCCTTCTACCTCTGCCTTCCAGGTAGCTGGGACTGCAGGCCCATGTCACCATGCCTGGCTAATTTTTAAATGTTTTGTAGAGATGGGGTCTTGTTTTGTTGCCCAGGCTGGTGTCTTGAACTTCTGGCCTTAAGTGGTCTTCCTGCCTTAGCCTCCCAAAGTGCTAGGATTATAGGTGTGAACCACTGTGCCCATCCAACACTGATTTTTAATTTAGTGGAAAAAAAGTAAGATTGTAATGATTTTCTTTCTGATTATCTAACCCAAATTTATATGAAAAGCAAATGAAAATCTAGTGGAAAAGGAGTTCTTTAGCTTATTTTCCTACTTTTGTGTTAGTGATAATATATTTCTATGGTTAAATTAATGGATGTATCTTTATAATAGAGTATTATGCCAGAGTTATAAAGGATGTGTTTGAGTATGGATCTGAAAAGATGGTCAATGATATATAGATGTAGGGATATAGGTGTGTATGTTTAGATAGAGAAAATAGTCTGGAAGAATGTATAAAAGTGTTATTATCTGTGGTGTAGCATTATAAGAACATAATTTTTTTCATCTTTTGCTATTTTTAATATTTTTGTGTTGGTTTTGTTTTTAAAAATAATGAGCAAATGTGGATCTTTTATAATTAGAAAATTTAGTTGGGGGAAAAATCCCATTTTCCATCTGTCACAAAAATAAGATCATCCTTGCTTGCATGGTGAAATGGTAAAAAGAATGAACTGACCTGTTCTTAATTATGAAAAGCATTTCAAGATACTTGTATTATAATAATAAGGTAATGGTAATATTCTTGCCCACTACTTCTGTTTCATTATCCACCAGCTAATAAATGAACACCTTGTTTTTTAGAGAGGACATGTACTCCCAAGATTCCATAGATCTCCTTGCTAACTCAGGACTGCAGTTTCAGAAGCATGAAGAGGAAGGGATTGACACATTGCACTTTGCAGAGCTGCTTATGACATCAGGAGTGGTTCTCTGTGACAATGTCAAATGGCTGTCATTTCACAGGTCAGTCCCAGAGAAAATGTATCTTTCTTGCTTTGGCTACACTGGAGCAGGGAATTGAATTGTTAGTCATTTTTACAGTGCAGTTGGCTCTATTGTAGTCATCAGTAGCAGTTAGAAGATGAAATTTAAGTTTTAACTTAAATTTAAGTTGTGTTTTAGTTTTTCAGAAAATACTTTGGTGCTCATACTGGTTTGTTTCACATAGCATTGGGCTCTCTCCTATGACCATCAGTGGGTATACTTTAACTCCAAGTGGAAATATGGAGGGTCGAAAGGGTTGTGGCACTTGTTTGTCTTTTAAATGACTGTCCTGGAGTTTCCTAGGTAACTGAAAACCAGATTCCTCTTAGGAGATGTTATTTTACCTTTTCTCTACTTCTGGATTTTTGATGAATCAAATCCACATTAATAAACCCTTGGTTTCTCTTCTATATCTCCCATATTAGTCTTGTTATTTAACAGAAAGTTCAGATTACAGTAGGATAAACTACTCTGGAAAACTGAAAGTTCCTAACACCAAGGTATCATTATAAACTTTGAGAAATAAAGTAGTTGCACGCTGGGGCCTGGTAACTGCTGTTTTTTTACCTCCATGCTTCATTCTTCCCTTGTAGTGGCTATGATTTCGGCTACATGGTAAAATTGCTTACGGATTCTCGTTTGCCAGAAGAGGAACATGAATTCTTTCACATCCTGAACCTTTTCTTCCCATCCATTTATGATGTGAAATACCTGATGAAGAGTTGCAAAAATCTTAAGGTATGCAATATGTTTCTTAATACCAGTAACAACAACAACAACAACAAAGAAAAAAAGCAGGCTTATTTTGCGTTATTGCTATGTGTTCAGCATACATTCTTGAGTGCCTGCTAGGTGCCAGTGATGTGCTAGATAGGTGTAATAGAGAGCTGATTTGCACAGGTGTTTGTGTGCTTGGTAACTTTAACCAGGAAAGCCTCTACTCTCATCATAAGGCAGGCATTCTTCACTTAAAGCCTGTGAACATAGTCAAATAGTTGGCAGCATGAGATATATGTGCAATTTGTTAGGGATGGGGTCTACTATAGAGTACCAGATTCTCAGCAGAGGGGTTCATTTGCTCTTGCTATGTTGCCCAGGCTGGCCTTGAACTCCTGGGCTGAAGTGATCCTGCTGCTTCAGCCTTCTGAAAACTGATACTGTAGGCATGCCCCACTGCACCTGGCTCTCAGAGGGACTCTTAACCCAAGAAAGTTTAAGAACTTGCTACTCTAATAAATTATTGACATAGGGGTTTACTGTCTAGTATTGGATTGGCATGTACTGTTTCCTTAACCTTGTTTTTTGGTAGTTTTGCTTTTAAAGGCAGAGGTCTGGCAAAATTAACTGTATACAAAAGAAAAGAACAAAAAGTAGACTGTAACACAGTGTATCATGTGGAAAAAGGGAAGAAGAGTTAAGGGCTAAAAAGGGGATGTTAAGGCCTGTTAAGTAAATGGCTTGTTCCCACTCCTTGCCATCAGAATTAAGTGAATTTACAAATGGACTTAGTTGACTACGTATGTTGGGTCTGTAATATTATCTGTTTTCTCCACATCTCCAGGGAGGTCTTCAGGAAGTAGCTGATCAGTTGGATTTGCAGAGGATTGGAAGGCAGCACCAGGCAGGCTCAGACTCGCTGCTGACAGGAATGGCGTTCTTCAGGATGAAAGAGGTAAGCTTCCTCGAATGCAAGGGCCTCTCTGCAGTAACTGCTGAAGGCTAAGGAGGTGGGTGATCTTCGTGGGCTGAAGTTTTTGGAACATTTATGGTTTCTGTTGGAAGTTGATGGTCACCTTGAAAGCATTTGTTTTTTGTTTGTTTGTTTGTTATGGTGTTCAACATACCAAATGTAGTTTGAGAGGCAAAAGCAGCTTTCTAAAGTGGAAGCCACTTTAGAATACCCAAGTATTCTTGAGCATACCCAAGTCCAGAAGTATACTTGGTATTCCTAGCAGCTCTAATCCTTTAAACTATTTGCTATTTGCTTTTCTTCTGATTTCTTTTCTTTTTGGAAATGGGATCTCGCTCTGTCACCCAGGGTGGAGTGCGTGCAAGCTGGAGTGCAGTGGCACAGTCATAGCTCACTGTAACCTTGAAGTCCTGGACTCAAGCAGTCCTCCCACATCAGCCTCCCTACTTGCTGGGATTAAAGGTGTGAGCCACCACGCCTGGCTAATTTTTAAAAATTTTTTGTAGAGGGGTCATGCTATGTTGCCTAGGCTGGTCTTGAACTCCTGACTTCAAGCAGTCATCCCACCTCAGCCTCCCAAAATACTAGGATTACAGGCATGAACCCCTGTGCCTGGCCTCTGATTTCTATAATAGGAATACATTTGTTAGACCACCCATTTATGTTATTCTAAGTTCTGTTAATTATTAAATATCATTGA
The DNA here is from genome assembly GCF_040939455.1 of Microcebus murinus. Lineage (NCBI taxonomy): Eukaryota > Metazoa > Chordata > Mammalia > Primates > Cheirogaleidae > Microcebus > Microcebus murinus. Next base: position 20,030,442 of record NC_134124.1, read on the forward strand.
GTTTACTATAACTCATTAGTGAAATGACTCTGTAGTGAATTCCTTTACTTGCCCACTCAGGTTTGAAAATGTAGAGGGAGTGAGAAGCTACTTTGAAAGATTAAAATGGTGATTTTATTGACACTTTTGAGGAACAAATCACACTAACTGGTAACAGAGACATGGATCTCCTTTTCAGGGCAAAGAATGTGGAGAGGGATAGTATGTTTCCTCTTTGTTACACTTAACTATGAACCACAACTGCTGCCATTACCATGTGCTGGAAAATGTTCTAGGTCAGTGGTTCTCAACTGGGGATGATTTTGCCAGGGTACATTTTGTAATGTCCGGAGACATTTTTGGTTATCACAACCTGGTGTTGGGAGGGTGTTGTGCTGCTGCTGGCCAGGAATGTTGCTAAACAGCCTGTGATATACCGGACAGTCCCCTAACATAAAGAATTATCCTGCTCCAATAGTGCCAAGGTTGAGATGCCCTGCTGTTAAGTGCTTAATGTCCATTATTTCACTCCTCATAATAGCCGTATTATTATATCATCTATCCCATTTTATAGACTGGGAACCATGACTTAAAAAAAGTTGGCGTTCTACTTGCACTTGTTCAAATCTAGAAAAAAAAAAAGTTAACGTAACTTTGTTAAGGTCACAGAATGAGTCATTCGGAGTCCAGAGCCCAAGCTCTTAATCATTGTCCTGCCTGTTAAAGAGAAGGGGGCAGGTATACTAAGCAGCAACAGCACAGGGATCTAGTAAAAGAATTCATGGAAAGCAAAAATCTGTTCAGAAAGGAGAGCCTTTCCCCTTTAGAGAAAGGAGCATGAAAATACTATGTATAGGAAAGTTTGGAGCCTTTCTTTGCTAAGTTAGTTTCTTTCTAATTTGTCAGATTTTCAGGGCTTAAGAGGTAGAAGGTGCTGATGTAGTAGTGTTTGTACTTGGCATGACTCCTGGCATGATTCTCACCATGGTTCTCTGTCCCATTCTGCAGTTGTTTTTTGAGGACAGTATTGATGATGCCAAGTACTGTGGGCGGCTCTATGGTTTAGGCACAGGAGTTGCCCAGAAGCAGAATGAGGATGTGGACTCTGCCCAGGAGAAGATGAGCATCTTGGCGATTATCAACAACATACAGCAGTGATGGTGGCAGGCTCTGCAGGTTGGGCCTGACCCCAGAGTGGTGCTTACTGTGCTGACTGTGTACTCATCTTTCCCAAGAAAAAATGCTTCTTTTGAGCAAACTGTACCTACCATCTGCATCTAGCAGAAAGACTTTTGTTTTACTGAAGACAAAAGATGTCTTCATTTTAGATCCAGAAGAGGGGAGTTTGCTCTGAATTTGTAAACAAGTCTTCCCTATTCCTCATCCCTGAGCTTCTCCTCTCCGTTTGCCTCCTGCCACCAGCATCCATGGCTCATTTGACACCTTTTTAAATATACAGGACAAGTCTGAAACAAACTAGTAAAATGTATATAACTCTTACCTGTTGTCATTCTTTTTCTTTTAAATTTGTTGCTAATCTCTGATGATGAAGATTCTTGCTGTGATTCTCAGCTGAGCTGAGGGCTTCCAGGGAAAATGGAACAAAATGGCATTCTTGTGTAATGGGTTATAGATACTGAGTCTTCCTTTCCTTTCTCACCCTTCTCGAGGACATTTGCTTTCCTCACACTTTGGTAGTCTTTCTTCATGTATTACTATATGGAAATGAATTGCTTGGTGCTGAAATTTGAAGATTAGATAATGAACCTTTTCTTAAAAGCAAACAATTCTACTGAATCTGTCTACCCTTCATTCATGAGAAACTCCAGAGTGGGTATTAAGCTGACCACTGAAGTGTCTTTTAGTCTGTGTTCCACTGTGCCACTGAGATGTGCTGTCACATATGCATCATCTGAAATCATTTTAAGTTTTCACGTAATAAAGTATCCTGGATTTGATCCTGAAGGAAATCAGTAAGATCAGATTTTGGGGTCCCAAGTCTGTTGTTGTTTTCAGTGATGTGATTTCAGATGGTCACTTGTATTTTCCCACCTCTTTTCCATTTTCCCTGCTTTTTCTTCCAGCAAACATGAGAAGTTTGGGAGATGGATTAATGTGAGTACCGGGAATGTGAGTCTTTAAAAAGTTACAGTGGTTACATGTAAACATGGCAATAAAGGAGTTTGGTTTATAGCATTCCCTTGGAGTACTATCCCACAACTGCGGTAAGAAGCTCAGGACTTTTTTTTAAAAAGCTAGTAGTCATTTAAAAAGTATAGTGTATTTTTTTGAATGACTACAGTATGGGAAATTTCAAAAAGCCAAAAACCCCTTTGGAATGGTGGAAATAAAACCTGGTAACTCACTGAAGTGGATAAATAGTCTTGCATTTTAAAAGCTTATGGAAAACTCAATTTGAAATGATTCAAAGATGTCAAGTATTATAAGCTGGTATTTAAGATGCTTGTAAATATTATTTATGTTTTTAATTTTGTAAAATAAAGATTTCTTTTTAACCACTGGCATGATGGTTTGGTCTTTCATAGCTATGAATTGCTGGCTCTGGAAGAAGAAGGCATCTGGAAGATGGTCAGTGACATGAGAGCATCTTGCCTCCATTGTTCACTGGTTGGCTTGCATACAAAATACCTCACTTGGTAGGAAGCTTTAAATGTGCACCTGTGCAAATGGAATTGTCTTTGCATGTCATACCCTCTGCTGATTGTGGGGTCTTTCTAGGAAATCAGAAATCAGTTTATTTCCTGGGGTCATTCTTATTATATATGGTGGATTAGCTTGTTAATTAGTGGGATTTTTTTAGGCAACTTGAACTTCAGATATACTAGACTTGGCTCAGGACTTTGTACCTTTTCTATTGGCACAAAAATGAGGTTGTAAAAAGTCAGATATAGGAGCGGATAGAGGATTTTGACTGGGAAGTTCACACATAGGAAGAGATTTATCACTGTAAGATATGTGAAAGCAGCATGGTCAGTGGTTCTCAACCAGGGTGCCTTGGCATGCTGATGACTGTGATCCCTAAGTTAGATGTCCTTCTAAATTAGAATTAAAATAGGAAATTTATCTTTTCTATAATTGAGGACAGATGTACATGTCAGGAGAAATGCTGAGATAAAGGGTTGACAGACTCAGTCTGGTCTTTGCATGGGAAAGGTAAGCGATAGCTTTATCAGAGTGGTACTAAAAGAGCTCAAGTCTATTAGAACTGGTAGGAACTTCATTGTGTGTTAAAGTGGTTATCCTCAGAAAAGGATGGTGCCATAGGATAACCAAGGGAATAACTCAGAATATAATTCAATCCTATATCTACTGCCAGATGTTCTTGAATTCCAGTGTTCTGCTAACTCAGTAAGGTTGAATACCAACCACAAACCTAGCTGTCAGCTAGTACTGGTATGAATATAGAGTTCAATTTAGAGCCCTTTTAGTCCAACCTATCAATGATTATTCTTGTCATTTCCTAGTTTATTCAGTCAATAAATTTTCATTAAGTGCCTACTAAATACTAGGTGCTGTAAATACTTAGAAGACATAATCTCCACCTTTGGAGTTTATAATCTGTGTTGCCAAACAGTGAATGAGTCACACAAATACAATTTGTGAGCTATAAAGTACAAGACACTGATGTTGAGGTTAAGGGACAGTCTTTTTAGAGAAGGGAGATTTAAGCTGATGTCTAAAAAAAAGATGAGTAAGATTGAACCAGGCAGAGGAACAACATGGACAAAACCTCTGAGGTGACAAGAAAACTTGGTGGGTTCCAGCAAGCTACGAGACCAGTGTGGCTGGAATCTAGAAGTAAGGATGAGCCTGTCTGGACAGGAGGCCAAGAAGTAAGACTGGGACCAGGCAGGGCCTTGTAAACCACATTCAAGATTTTTATCTAAGAACAATGGGAAACTACTGTAAGGTTTTTAAACAGGGAATTGATGAAGCCTGATTTGCAATTTAGAATTATAGCCACTGCCAGCTGAAGAATGGAGAATTAGTAGTAAGAGCAGATTCAGAGATACTTTGGGAGAGGCCAGTGCAGTCATCTGGGTATTGGGATGGTGGCTTGGACTTCTGTGGAGAGAGGGGAGAAATTAGAGATAAAATTACTTAGATGCAGATAAAGGACCAAAAAATTGCTTAGTGATATATGCTTTTCACTCAGAGTCAATCCTTGATGCTTTGGCTCTTTGTGGCTCTGATAAATAGGGAGATATAAATGAAAGCCATTTATTCAAATTATAATAGCTTGAGTACAGTCCTGGAAAGAGAGGACTTTAAGAAGAAACTGAGCTGTCATTTTTATTATTCTTCTGCTATTCGGTAGTTTTATTGCTTAAGTTTCAAATAGTAATTCTTGTTCTTACCAAGGCAATGACTGAGGAGTGTGCAGGATTCCTCCACCCACAGCTGATGGTTTTGGCAAATCACAAAGGAATTTAGAATTCTAGTTACTGCTCTTTACTCAAGGGGAACACACACACACACACACACACACACACACACACACACACACACACACACACACACACACATTTTCATCTCTGTAAGTGAAGTTGGTTGTTTTTTTTTTTTTTTTTTTTTGAGACAGAGTCTCGCTTTGTTGTCCAGGCTAGAGTGAGTGCCGTGGCGTCAGCCTAGCTCACAGCAACCTCAAACTCCTGGGCTCCAGTGATCCTTCTGCCTCAGCCTCCCAGGTAGCTGGGACTACAGCCATGCGCCACCATGCCCGGCTAATTTTTTTTATATATATATCAGTTGGCCAATTAATTTCTTTCTATTTATAGTAGAGACGGGGTCTCGCTCTTGCTCAGGCTGGTTTTGAACTCCTGACCTTGAGCAATCCGCCCGCCTCGGCCTCCCAAGAGCTAGGATTACAGGCGTGAGCCACAGCGCCCGGCCTGAAGTTGGTTGTTTTTGCAGACTGTAGAACTGGTATCCAGTTCTCCACTTAGCCATGCCTACCTACTCTTTGCAGTCAAGAAGATTCTCCATCCCTAGTAATAATGCATCCTCTTCCTAAAGTTCACCTAACTGTATAAAGAACTATGAGGATCGGCCAGGTGCGGTGGCTCACGCCTGCAATCCTAGCACTCTGGGAGGCCGGGGTGGGAGGATTGCTCGAGGTCAGGAGTTCGAAACCAGCCTGAGCAAGAGCGAGATCCCGTCTCTACTATAAATAGAAATTAATTGGCCAACTAATATATATAGAAAAAATTAGCCAGGCATGGTGGTGCATGCCTGTAGTCCCAGCTACTCAGGAGGCTAAGGCAGCAGGATTGCTTGAGCCCAGGAGTTTGAGGTTGCTGTAAGCCAGGCTGATGCCATGGCACTCACTCTAGCCTGGGCAACAAAGCAAGACTCTGTCTCAAAAAAAAAAAAAAAAAAAAAAAAAAAAGAACTATGAGGATCTAAATTCTACAATATTTCCTTTCTAAGCACATACAAATGTCTTTGACAACTGTCTCTAACGTTTTCCTTCATGGAAAGTGTTCCTATTAATGAATTTATTCTTGTCAGCCACAACCCCAACCCTAGGAATTTATTGGAAAATAGACACTCAAGTAGAAAAGCCTTCACAGTGAATCCCAAAAGAAAACAGTTCAATTATCTGGAAGATGTGCTGTCTTCCACCCCTACTCCAGACTATGATTTTCTTATCCAGCAAATGAGATACTATAGAAACATTTTTTCTTGACATTGTTCAACTGTCTAAATAACCAAAGAGAACAAGAATTTATAATTAAATAGTATTTAGGGTCCTATTCTGCTAAAGTTGAAGTCTAATAGTCCAAAAGTCATAAACGCAAAATTAGGAATATGCATTTATCTTCAAAGAGTATCTGTGTCTTTAATTCTCAAAAGGGTCCTGTGATCCAAAAGGATTAAGAACCACAGAAACAATAATTTGTCCCAAGCTATTTGATTGCTTTCAATCATTTCTTATAAAACTGAAGGGAAAACACACATTTGGATCAGTTATTTGTTCTTCTAAAGTTTTAGTAACTGATTGGTCCAAATAAGCAATTACATAAAACAATAAAACCAAAGTTCCAACCTAAAGTTCAGACAGCATAAAGAGTCAACATGATGGGTAAGGCCTATTTCACATTCAAACTTCAACCTTTGAAGAGCAGAAGGGAGAGCTCAGGTTAACAAAAACAATTTAAAAACTACTCCAATAGTCATGAAATACAGCAACTCTATCTCAAGAATGACATGTTTACAATCAGGCGAAGTGTTTACAAAGGTAGCTTGTGTTTAAGAACATAACACTTTGGGTGATTACAAAAGTTTCTCCTCTTTGGGTGAAACCTGCATAAGGCTTTAGAGATAACCAACAATCACTCTGCAGGTGTTAGTTCTGAATTACTACTGCTGGCTTTTCATGATCTTTTCCAGTAGAAAACCACAATTGAGTCCAAAGTCAGATTCCACGGTGTCTAAGGGTAGAGAGAGTTGATTCACTCTTAACCCTCATTTGCATTATTTTGGATTACTGCAAAAACATCTAGAGACCAGAGTGAATGTCTGGTTAGTTGTAACTGCAGAGGTGAAACGTGTCAAACGTTTAGAATTTGGCACAGTTTCTTCAAGGTCCTTGAAAGTTCACGTGCAGAAGGTCTGGCAGTGTCTTTGGTAAGCTTTAGTGTTGCCATATTTCCGAAGGAGCTCTTGAGCCTGTTGCTGCATTTCCCGGGTCACATAGCTAGGACACTGGGACGCGATGTGAAGCAGGACTAGGCAGCACTCCAGCACATCTGGGAAGGGCCAGGCCTGAAAGATGATATGAGGATGAGTAAGGAAGCATTTCCAAAAGCCACAAACATGGGCATATAAGGCACCAGTAACTGACTTATGTGTTGACATCTCTCGGGCACAACAGAGCCAGCTCTCTCATGAGGTAACGTCCTTTTTTGCTGATCATAAGTTACTACAATGAGAGATGATACTCAAAACTAGGATGGCTTCTGGGATGTCCTTCTCAATTGATAAAGTCATCTTCCAAGAGCCCCACTCAAATCAACCCAATTAATGTTGCTTCTATTAATACTAGGACCACAGGCAACTAGACCTATCCATCTATAAGCTGTCAAATACTAGTTTAAATTTTACTTTTACCTCCCAACTATTAAATTTGGGTTCTCTGAAGACTGAGGTATAAAACTGCTTGTGTGATCAACAATTCTCTCACAAAACATTCTAGCTTAATCAAAGGTAATTAGATCCTTAATTTCTAACCATACACAAATGAGTAGAGATTTTAGAACCTGAACAGAGAAGTAGATGACCTTTTAAGAATTTGATATAGTTAAGTGATAATACAAAAAAGTAATGTTTCACCAAATTAGCTGCTATAAATCTTACCTTAGTACCCTCAGGAAACTTAGCTATTCTCTCATTTGCTTCTGTAAGCCTTTTGGTTAATTCAGGCAGAGAAACTGGTTCATTTTTTTCTTCTTTACTAGTTTAAAAAAAACAAAGAGGTATAAGTCATATGTCTTGCCCCAGGTAACCGTCCCCCCAGCCCCAACTGTTTTTATTGTGGTAAAATACTCATAATGTAAAACTCACCGTCTTAACCATTTTTAAATATACAGTTCATTGGTATTAAACACATTCATAATGTTGTACAACCATCACCACCATGATCTCTAGAACTCTTTCACTTTGTAAAACTGGAATTCTATACCCATTAAACAGTAACTCCCCATTCTGGCTCCCTCTAGCCCCTGGCAACTACCACTCTACTCTCTGTGTCTATGATTTTGACTACTCTTGAGTACCTCATATAAGTGGCATCATATAGTATTTGTCTTCTTGTGACTGGCTTATTTCATTTAGCATAATGTCCTTATCCATGTTATAGCATATGTCAGAATTTCCCTCCTTTTAAGGCTGAATAATATTCATTGTGTGGATATACCACATTTTGCTTATTTATTCATCTGCCAGTGGACACTTGGGTTGCTTCCACATTTTAACTATTGTGAATAACACTGCTATGAACATGGGTGTATGATTATCTCTGAGACCCGGCTTTCAATTCTTTTTGGCATCCCTGGATCCTATTTTTTTTTTTTTGAGACAGAGTCTCACTTTGTTGTCCAGGCTACAGTGAGTGCTGGGGCGTCAGCCTCAATCTCCTGGGCTCAAGCGATCCTACTGCCTCAGCCTCCCGAGTAGCTGGGACTACAGGCATGCGCCACCATGCCTGGCTAATTTTTTGTATATATATTTTTAGTTGGTCAATTAATTTCTTTCTATTTTTAGTAGAGACAGGGTCTCACTCAGGCTGGTTTCGAACTCCTGACCTTGAGCAATCCGCCCGCCTTGGCCTCCCAGAGTGATAGGATTATAGGCATGAGCCACCATGCCCGGCCCTATTCTTAATTTTTTCAGGAACTGCCATACTTTTTTCCACAGTGACTATATAATTTTACATTCTACCCAGTATTGCACAAGGGTTCCAATTTCTCTACATCCTTTCCTGCTCTGTTTTTCTTTTTCCTTTTTTGAGACAGGGTCTTGCTTTGTTGCCTGGGCTAAAGTGCAGTGGCACCATCATAGCTCACTGCAACCTCAAACTCCTGGGCTCATGTTATCCTCCTGCTTCAGCCTCCTGAGTAGCTGAGACTATAGGTGTCCACCACTATGCCCAGCTAATTTTTCTATTTTTTGTAGAGACAGGGTCTTGCTATGTTGGTCAGGCTGGTCTCTAACTCCTGGCCTCAAGTGATCCTCCAGGCTTGGCCTCCTAAAGTGTGAGCCACTGTACCAACTGTTTTTTTTGTTTGTTTTTTTTTTAGATAGTAGACAATGTAATGGGTATGAGGTGACATTTCACTGTAGTTTTGATTTGCATTTCCCTAATGATCCGTGATACTAAGCATCTTTTCATGTGTTTATTGGCTTTTTAGGAGAAATGTCTACTCAAGTTCTTTGCCCATTTTTGAGTCAGCTTGTTTGTTATTCCCAAATAACATTTATCTCATTTTATAAATAAAATTCCTTTGTTGCTTGGCTCTTTACCTCCAGTCTTTAAATATAGAGATCAAGAGAAAGCAATTTAATGTGATGTGATACAAAATTTTCAAGACGCAGTATTACTTCTCACTATTTTCTAAACCCCTAGACACAGAGCCCCAGTGAAAATTTAGAACCTGTAGGGTATTTGACTGCAGCCAAGTGCAGGTCTGGAACTTTCTGGGGAATGGTCAAATAGAGCCAGGCCTCCTAACCATGGGGATCTGTGGATGCAAATTTTTCTGGGCAGGGTGTCTTAAGCTTCTCAAAAGGGTCCTGTGATCCAAAGGTTAGGAGCCAATGGATCAGAGAACTTTTTAGCATTTTTTGTTACAGAAAGCAAACCTAAAAGCTGCCTAGGAGTGTCATAGCTTATTAGAGAAATGACTCAAATGTCTGACTCATGATTTCAATGGGAGTATTTTTAGAGGACTAAAAACAAGGGCTTCAAAGCTTCTCAGTTTTAACTTGTTAAAGTTAGTAATAACAGCTATGCATTTATTGATTATTATTAGGTGCTATGTTCTAGGCCCTGTGCTGGGGTACATAATCAAGGTAAAAGGCACTCAGCAAAATCACCGAGCAATAAAAGTTAATCACAGCAAACCTCCCGCACAGTGCCCCGTAACGATGCGAATCCAGCTCTCCCAGTGATTGGTGACTGGCTCCTATCCCGCACCTGGCCTGTTTTTAATGGAAGCGAGAGCATTCTGATCATTTGGGATTTTCTCAGTTCATTGTACAGTTTCGTACACTACCCTTTTTGTGTATTTCTTTATAACAGTACAAAATAATCGAGAAACAATATTTTTCATTAATGATGCAATAAGGCAGCTCCACATGTTACATGATTGATTTTTTTTTGGAGAATCTACTTAGGACACAATGGTAGGATTTTGTTACTACTGTTACTAACAATATGTGATTTTGTTTAATTCCCCAAACCCTCAAGGTAGGAGCTGGTACCTTCATTTATAGATGAGGAAACTGAAACCAGAGACATTAAGAAACGTGCCGGACGTCACTCAGCAGGGTCAGGTTTGGAACCCACATCTGACCCCAAAGCCTGTGTCTTAATCATTACACTATACTGCTTCCAAATGACCCGATCAATAGCATCATGTTATTTTGACCTAATTATATGAGTATCCACCAGCAGGATACCTTTCATCCCATCTTGTACCTGACTCAGTACTCACCTCTGGCTCTGACCAGAGAGGGACTGCTCTGCTTCCTGCTCAGGTTCATTCTTGTCAAGACCGTTGACTGTGGATTTACAAAGCTGACTCTTCTGGTGTTGGCGGATCATTTCTGCCAAGGTCTCCTGGACTTCGGCAACAGTTCGCTGTGAGTTTTGGAGACCGGCATGCTTTTCTGAAAGGAGTTCCTTACAAGCACTCAGCATTTGCATACTTTCTTCTGTGAGTGTCAAGGTTAGTTCTGGAGGCCTGCTTGGCTCTGGCTGAGAAGCTTCATTTTCTTCAGTGTGGGCACTGTCCAACTGCTGGCTCTGCTCAGCAGACGGAGTTCTGCTGTGACCAGCCCTTAGCCACACACTGGATTTGGGGAAAGGGCTGGAGAGAGACCACCAGAACTCATACAGACGCCCATAAACAAAAAAGGCCTCCAGGCTTTTGAAAGCTGGTGTGGCGGGGCACTGATGGTCACCCAATTTCTCTCTTAGGTGGTCACAGCCTAGGAGCAGAAGAAAAGGATTGGGTTGTGCATCTCTTTATCTGTCAGAAATCTGGCTTCCTGCCCTCATGTTCTATCTCCTACCACTCAAAAGGCAGACCCCCCAAAAAAGAACAGCAATGTGATCCATGGGACCACATGCTTTTGAGCTAAACATTTCCTGGCTTGGGACAACATTCTCATTGCTACAGGCTAGAAGTCATTCAAAGCCTGATAGAAAAGTATTCCCTCCATCCTACTGAAGGCTCTGGGGCCACATGAGGTAAGATCACACTGTGTCTCTGAAAATCACAGCGATTTAGTTCAGTGACTAATCACGCAGTTCAAGGAATGTCCATCTTTCTGCTGTGCTTTTCTAGTCTTACTACCTTGTGACTCCACTCCTATTTCTCTTTCTTAAAATGACTGTGTAGAAGTGGACAGGAGGCAGTAAGGTGGGTATGGTCAGGTAAAGGAAAACAGCACAATTATTCTAGCTAACCTCCTAAAAGCTTGGGTAAGATAATTCAAACTTTCTACTAAAATGACATAACTGGGCAATCTCTTATCTTTTAATAACCTAGGTACCCCCAGTGCCACACCATTTTTGTGGTAGTAAGACTGTCCGTTAATGAGTGTGCGCCAGGCAGAGGCGGGGGTCGTTTACCTTCAGGGAGAAAGGCTGCGTGCACTTCCTGCATGACGGTGAAGTTCCCCGAGTTGTAGCTGCGGACCACGGCCCGCAGCAGCGCTTGCACGGCCTCGTGCCAAGAGGCCACTTGTTGGCTCAGCACTGCCAAGGTCAAGTCATGGCAAACGTGAAGCAGGAGCTGGAGAAAGGAGCCAGAGTCTCAGTTAACCATCCTCCCATGGCCGGCACCAAGGATGACACCAGACTATTCCCATTAGCTGCACTTGGAAACAAGTACATACAGTCCATGTCTGTGAAAGGTCCTCTGATCGCCTCTACCCAGTTTTGCTTCCTCGCCAGAAACTCTCATATCTGGTTGCACAGGAACACATTTGGTCTGTTCACTCTGAGCAAATGCCTCGATATTGGCATTTAATTAAAACAAAAAGTGAGTTTCTGGAACTAAAAGCTATGATTTAAAAAACAAAACCTAATAATTAAGATAAAATGGATAAATTTTAGGTATACAGTTTGGTAAGTTCTGACAAACATATATAGTTCAATAACTATCACCAAAATCAAGATACCCCTCACCCCACTCCTGATCTGCTTTTGTCACTCTGTGTTTTCTATTAGAAATTTCTAATAGAATTTCTATAAATAGAGCCATGGAATATGCCATCTTTTATGTCTTGGTTCTTTTACTGAGCATGTTTTTGAGATTCACTGATACCATTCGTGTACCAGTAATTTGTTCCTTGGATTGTTACACAGAGTATTTCATTGTACTCTACAGTGACACACCACAGTTTACATACCCATTCACCAGTTAACTGATATTTGTTCCTAGTTTTTGGCGATTGTGGACTAAGCTGCTATAAATATCTGTGTGGAAGTCTTTGTGCGGAGCGGACACCTGATTTCATTTCTTTGACAGAAATGTCTAGGTAGTGGGATTGCTGGGTTGTGTGGATGTTTAACTTTATAAGAAACTGCCAGACTTTGCCAAAGTGTACCATTTGACAAGTCTTATTCCTCATAAACATAACAATGTGCCTTCATTTTAAAAACAAGAAGTAGGTAAACTAAGGTGTATTTATAAGATGGACAGAACAGTTAAAATCAACCAACTTGATCTCTTTGTCTCAACATGGATAGGTTTTACAAACAATAACCACTAAAATAAACAAGCTGCAAAATAATAGATATAGTATGACGCAGATGCTTTTAGTGAGCTAGGGAAAGGGAACAAAGCTGAGGAAGGGAATAAGAAGGACTTTAATTTTTTTTTTTTTTTTTTTTGAGACAGAGTCTCACTTTGTTGCCCAGGCTAGAGTGAGTGCCGTGGCGTCAGCCTAGCTCACAGCAACCTCAAACTCCTGGGCTTGAGTGATCCTTCTGCCTCAGCCTCCCGAGTAGCTGGGACTACAGGCATGCGCCACCATGCCCGGCTAATTTTTTACATATATATATCAGTTGGCCAATTAATTTCTTTCTATTTATAGTAGAGACGGGGTCTCGCTCTTGCTCAGGCTGGTTTTGAACTCCTGACCTTGAGCAATCCGCCCGCCTCGGCCTCCCAAGAGCTAGGATTACAGGCGTGAGCCACAGCGCCCGGCCAGGACTTTAATTTTTATCAAAAAAAAAAAAAAAAGCCCAAACTAAAAAACAAACCAACCCCCAAACAAACCTCAAATGAATATATAAAACAAAACCAGAAAACCCTATAAAGCAAAAATAACAAAATGTGAACATTTGTTAATTCTGGTTGATGAGTACTTATTTTCTGTGCTTTTCTGTATTTTTGGGATTGTTTTTAAAAAGTGAATATTGATAGAAGACTAACTTCAAAGCTAAAGGGCTTTACTTAGCTTGAAGGGATCTTTCCAGGTTGCCTGGGCTCCCCTTTGTTACACTAGACATAGATGAAGGAAGTCCTACTACTGACTGACTAATGCCAAAAGCGGGTGCAGATGGAGTACCTGTTTGGAGGGGGTGTTATTGGTAGCGGATGGATACTTGATATTTTGCAGCTTCTGGAAGGCTGCCTGATACTGCTCTGGGGTGTCAAGGCTGAAGGCGCTCTTCCACACTGCGGTCACTCTCTCCACGAAGGGCCCTTCCGTGCCTGTGGTCCAAGAGTGGTAAGAGGAGGAGGAACTTTTGCCCTCTGAAAGCTGCTTTTCCTCCAGATGCCTGGACAGTAGCTCAAGAAGGCAAAACACCAGTCTTTGACCCTGGATCCCAATGACAAAGAAGAGGAACAGTTATAAAGAAGAGGAAAAGAGCTTGGATTGTCCAGAGAGCTTCCCCCAGTTCTTCAACGTATTCTCCTTTGCTTCGGCAGCAACCAAAGCCCCTTAGTGAGCTGCTTGCCCAATTGAAGTTATGTGTGAGGGGTACAAAAAGGGGTGATCTGATAGACATTTTCTAGGTGTCTTTTTGGGGGGAATTCTACCCTTGGAGACCAAGCAATCATTTTTATAACATGGAACCCCAACTATAGCCCTGCCCACTATAATTTAAGCCCCTTAGAAGCCAGCCACTTACGCCTTGTGGCCCAGTTTGTGAAGAGATGGGCTGGGCTTATCAGGTTCTTTCTCCCTGGCCAAACCTCAGACTTGGGAATACAGAAGAAAAGTGACATGGGCCAAAGGTGCTGGCTGGAGCAGACAAGCTTAGTAGAACTGAGAGTTGGGGCAGGCATTAGGGGCCATGTTCAGGTATGGTTAAGAGAAGAACTCAGGTGGTAGAGAACAGAAACACAGAGAAAAGGCCTGGAAAATCTTTTATTTTTGCTGGATTTTCAGTTGCCATGAGATTCCTTGTGTACCTCTATAATAATATTTTCTCAGTTAAGTTTGGAAGGGTCTCTGTTGCATATAGCCAAAATGCCCCTTTATCAGAATACTTAGCATAAGCTTATAGGGTTTTTTTGCTTCGTTAAGGATGCTGTTTAAGAGAAAAAATAAAATCCTAAATAACCATTCTGGAAAGTTTCTTTTGGTTGTAGATAAATTAAAATCTCTCTACATTTGGTCATACCCCAATTTGGTCATACCCGTTAGGTATATTATTTATATACAATGGTATAAAAGATAGTACCACTTACTGTCTTTCAGGGTGTACTATTTTTGCCTCTGTTTTTACTTTGCTGTTCCCAGAAAGCTACCTCCTCACCTAGCGTCTTCCTTGTACTCTGAATATTCAGCTAGGAACTATCTTTAGGCCGAGTTACCCTGCTAGGGGAAGAAGAACTTAAAATCTCACATTGGTACCTCACAAGCAAAGTCATCTAAAATGGACCAAATGTTTACCTGTTCTGGAAACTAGTGAGAATGAGAGAGCCAATGCTTTAAAAGTAATCTTAATTTTGATGTATCAAAAAAAGGCAGTGGTAAGTTACTCATTTTTAACCAGACGGGAACAAATAAACATTTAAGAAATAAAACATTTCTATTTCCCCCCACTTTTTTTTTTTTTATAGCATATAGTTAAGAGGGGTGGTAGAGGCAGAGCACCACAATTTCTCTTAGAGGCCAACCACTCTCTCTCTTCAAGGAAGACAGTGCTGATTACATCAATGAAGAAACCCTAGACTGCCACACCAGGGGCTGGGCTGAGTAAAGTCTATTCATAGATGTTTTGTACAAACTGATAAGCAATGGGCATTACTGTTACTCTGAATATGGCAACTAACAAGCCAAAAGACTTCAGTGGGGTAGCATGGCCAGGGTTTGCTGGACACTTCTAAGGATAACTGCCAAATCGGTATAGCTTGTGCAACTGGGTTATTCACTTGGATTTGACTAGAAAAGAATTTGAGACCCTTCTTTCTTAAATACCAGGAGATGAAATAACAGACTGACCTGGAGACTTTCGTGCAGCTGCAGGGCTTCCTGGGCTCCCACCCAGTTCCTGGCCAGAAGCAGCTCTTGGGCACATCTGAGAGCAAGAGAAGCAGACAACTCATCCTCTCCTACGATTGCGGCCAACTCTGCAGCTGTTCTAAGCGATGCTGCATCCCCTTTTTTGGCCAAAACTTTGGCTGCATCATAAGCGGAAGTGGCCCCTAAATAGCTATAATACAAAGAAAAACCCAAAGTGTCATAAACAGATCTTCTATTCCCACCCCCCAGAGGACTGAATCATTTCTTTCTGTCCACTGTGCTGCATGTGCATTCCTGTGGTCCCAGGTGTGTCACTGCCTCTAGTTGTTCCTGAGAAGGTGAGGCCAGCACAGTGCAGTGTATGAGAAACAGTATCAAATGGGGTAAGTACATAAGGAACCTCAACATGTGCTCAACTAAACCCAAACAGGTGAGTCAGTCCCTCTCATTTTTCTTATTTGATGGTATAAGACATCAAAAAAAGGTGTAATTTCTGAGTCTGCTACTGAGTTTTCTTGAATAGTTATGGTGACTTAATAAGTAAATCAGGAGGTAGATCTTGATGAGTCTTTGGAAACTGGGTTGAATACACAGATCTTTTGTTTATTTTGTAGCCACTTTACCTCCATCTCTAAATTTCTTACTATTTATTTATTTATTTATTTATTTATTTATTTTTGAGATAGGGTCTTGCTCTGTCGCCCAGGCTGGAGTGCAGTGGCATGATCATGGCTCACTGCAACCTCGAACTCCTTGGCTAAGAAGATCCTCCTGCCTCAGCCTCCTGAATGGCTGGGATTACAGGCATGAGCCACAATGCTTGGCCTAAATTTACTACTTTTATTCTTGACCTGTTCTTTCTGGCTGAAGTTCTATGTTTGGATGTACCCGTCTCCCCCAGGCTTACCATTTAGCTGCTACGGCATAATGGCCATCTCTTTCCAGGACAGTTCCCCAGCTGAGGTACAAGTCCTTCAGGATTGGGTCCTCTGGGCGCAGCCGGGCCTTGGCAATCGCAATCGCTTCCCTGAAAGGAAGAACAGACACCTCAGACAATTTGTAAAAGCTCCTCTGTCATAGGCCCTAGGAAGGATTCCAAGATAGGACTGTTCCTTTTGGCCTGTCTTCAGTGTTCCAACTTCCTACAAAAAACCATACTCTTGCATTACATAGGCAAATTAAAAACACATGCTGCATTCATTTCTTCACCTAGGTCTGCAGTTCTTAAAGTGTAGTCTGCAGATTCCCAAGGTTAAAACTATTTGAGTAACAATGCCAAGGGGTTATTTGCCCTTTTTACTGTGTTGACGTTTGCACCGATTGTATAAAAGCAATGGTGGGTAAAACTCCTTGAATTTGAGTAAGAATCAAGGTAGGCTCTTACAGGTAAAAAAAAAAAGGCAAATGTCCTCAGTGAAACAGTAAAAAAATCACTAACTCTACTAAATCCCTCAAGTCCATATCACTTTCATATTCCCTGTGACAAAATGGGAAGAATATTTTGTGTTCTCTGCTGCATGCTGAAGTACAATGGTTGTCTCCGGGAAAAATCCTGCACAAACTTACTTTAAGCTGAATTAGCTGCTTTTTCATGGAATCTCATTTCATCTCGAAAAATGACTAACAGATAAATAATAGTTATATAGTACTGGGTATCTGGCAGACATTTTCTCAAAAATGAACAAAGTAAGCCTGCCACTTCATGGAAAACAACAGTGTCTGTTGCCAGTGATTAAAATTAACCCTTCTGCTGGGTGTGGTGGCTTGAGCCAGTGATCCTAGCACCTTGGGAGGATTAGACAGCAGGACTGCTTGAGCCCACAAGTTTGAAGGTTACAGTGAGCTAATATGATCATGCCACTGCACTCCAGTCTGGGTGACTGGAGTCAAACTCTGTCTCTAAAAATAAAAAATTTAAGCCTTCCAGTGAAAATTAGAATTTTAGAAAATTTGTACCTACCACTTTGAGCTTGACAGCATCCCAAAAGTTAAAATTTTCTGATGAGATTGATAGAGATAAGGAATGTGATTTTAAAAAATATTTTATAATGAAATATGTTAACATTTGGAAGATCTGTATAACTCAGTGAACAAATATTTTCCAGGTGACATATAACTTCTGAGTTACAGCCAACATGAAGTTATAGCTGGAAAAAAAGTATTTTAGATAAAAGTAATCTAGAGAGAGCAATATTTAAAAAGGATTTTGGGACTTCCACTTCCAGCTATGATGAAGTAACTAGGACCAAAACTACCCTCCTGTCATAAAACTAGGAAACTGGACAAAATATGTATGAAACAACTGTTTTCAGACATTGGACAACAGGCAGCGCAGGATCATCCCTAAGAGGAAGGAAAAACAAATGACATGGGCCCTGTCATGGCACTGACTTTCTGCCTAAAGCCATTTTCCTAAGGGGAACCCCAGCAGAACACCTTAGTAGTCCCACTAATTTGAAGAGAGGAAACAACTGAAAGTTGAGGGGCAGGATACGAGGAAGGAAGAAGCTGTCCAGAGAAAGATCTCCAGAACTCTGCCTGGGGATCCCATTGAGTCTTTGGCTAAATACAAAGTTGCATGTGTGTAGGAAACTCTTTAGGCTAAACAGGGAACTCTTAGGCTAATTAGGTAACTGTGAGCTGTACAATTCCCAGGGCTCACTCAGGGCCTGGAAACATCTGAGTTTTGACCTGTCATGTACCAAGGCATTTAATTAAGACATCAGAAGGCAGTAGGGCCAAACTAATTCTAGAATATGAATTTCTCTAAACCTGCCCTAACAAAGCTTAAAAAGAAACCATGAAAAAAAAAAAAAAAAAAAAGAAACCATGAAAAAGATTAAGCCAATCCACAAATAACTTTACTACTTGCCAAAACAAAGTTCAATACTCTTTTGAGGAAGACAACAAAACTAAAACAACACAGATAAAAAGAAAATCTCACCAAAGCATATCATATCAAATTGCTGAAAATCATTGACAGAGAAGTTGTAAAAACAGTCAAAGAAAAAACACAAACATACATATATAACAAAGATAAAATATAAATGTAGTAGTCAAAACAATGCAAGCCAAGATAATGAAGTGACATCTTTGAAGCACTGAAAGATAAAAACTTAAAATCTAGAATTCTACACCCAGTAAAAAGATTCTTTAAAATGAAAGTGCAATTATATATTTTTTAGAGAAATAAAAATTGAGGGAGTTTATCACCACCAGAACACACTACAAAAAAAGTTAAAGTTCTTCAGGTAAAGGAATTAATAGCAATTGGAAACTTGGACTTACATAAAAGAATGAAAAGTACTGAAATAATAAGCTTGTGGGTAAAAATAAAAAATGTTTATAAATCATTAAAATAATTTTAAAAGATCACTTGTTTAAAGCAAAAATACAAACAGTATAATGTGAGATTATAACACATCAAATATATGATAACAATAGCAGAAAGGAAGAAAAGTATACTGTTGTATACAAGAAGTGGTACAATATAATTTGAAAGTAAACTCTGATAAATTAAAAATGCTCATCACAAAGCCTGAAGTTAAAATAAAAAATTAAAAAAATTAAACATAAAAATCAAATATTCAATTAAATATTTAGTTTAAATATTTAAATTAAAAATAAAAAATAAAAAATTAAGAACTACACAAAGGATATAGCTAGTAAGTCAGTACTAAAAATTAAAAAAATGCTCAGTTGGTTAAAAAAAAAACCAGGAAAAGAAGAAAAAAAGAGTGAATAACAAATAGGACAAACAAAAAAATAGCAAGATGGTAGATTTAAATCAACCACATCAACATTTATATTGAATGTAAATGGTCTAAACACTGCCATTTAAAAGATTTATCAGTCTCAACAAAAAAACAAGATTCAAGTGTATGCTGTCTGTAAGAAATATTTTTCTCCTTTTGTTTATTGGTACTTCATACGTATTATGGAGGAATAAGCACTTGGACAGGAAGGATTCATAACAACCTCAGGAGAGTGGTTACTTCTAGAGAAGAGGGGATGAGGACAGAATTGGGGAAAGGCTTTTCTATGAAATCTGGAATTTATATAGATTTCTTTCTTTTTTTTTTTGAGGCAAAGTCTTGCTTTGTTGCCCAGGCTAGAGTGAGTGCTGTGGCATCAGCCTAGCTCACAGCAACCTCAAACTCCTGGGCTCAAGCAATCCTCCTGCCTCAGCCTCCTGAGTATCTGGGACTACAAGCATGCGCCACCATGCCCGGCTAATCTTTTCTATATATATTAGTTGGCCAATTAATTTCTTCCTATTTATATAAGAGATGGGGTCTCGCTCTTGCTCAGGCTGGTTTCGAACTCCTGACCTCTAGTAATCTGCCTGCCTTGGCCTCCCAGAGTGCTAGGATTACAGGTGTGAGCCATAGCACCAGCCTGGAATTTATATATTTCTTCAAAAAAAAATAAACTTGGGGTACATGGAGAAATTTTGGGATAGCTGCCAAGATTCTGCTTCCTTTCATAGGTGGGGATTAAAAATGGAGTCCCTCTTTGTAAGAATTTAATAAGCTGTTCATTTGTTTTATGCTGTTTCTTCTATTGGTGCTACTGCAACAACAAAGAAGTTTAGGTTATTTTCATAATTATATCTAACTACTGGCTCAACTCTAGTACCATACAGACCTATAGAAATGGTTTGACTTGAGCAGCTCCACAGCTTCATACACTTTGTGGATGGAAAGTAGGTGACAAGCAGCCTTAACATACTGATCCTGAAAACACAGCTGTTTGGCAAAAGCTTCCACGGCCCACAGCCATACATGGTAGCCAGCTGAAAAAATGAAAGATGGTATTAATAGTTAAAAAAAAAAAAGCATATATATTTGGATTGAAACAATGTCTTCTTTTCATAGTCACTGCATTAAGTAGAACATTTAGATACCAATTAGGGCCATTACCAATTAGCTGTTTCATCTACCTCTCCGCCCACATCCACATTCTGAAATGTAAATTGTTTCTTTGATTATGTAATATATACAAAATAGTACAAAATTCAAAAGATACAGAAAGGAATGGCAGTCCAGGATAGTGGTTACTCTTGTTAGGGTGGGGAGAGACAGTGACTGGAAGGGAATTTGAGGGGAGCTTCCAGGGTGTTTGTACTACTATGTTTCTTGATATGGGAGCTGGTTACAAGGGTGTAGTCAGTTTGTGAAATTCACTGTAAACTCATGATCTGTGTACTGTTCTCTCCATATGTAGCATACTTGAATAAAAGGCTTAGAAAACCCTGAGCATAGTATATAAAATGTTTCCTGGTTATCCTGGTACTCTCCCACCACTCCTCACAGAAATTCCTTTCCCTCTAGGCAATTATCAATACCAGTTTCTTTTGAAACCTTTAGAAATAGTCTCTGAATATACAACCATATTACTGTGTAAATACAAATGAGTAGTAAATATTCCTGTTGTACATCTACACCTTAATTCTTCAAACTTACTACATTTTGGAGCTCTAATACATGTCTGAATGCACAGAGCTGCCTTATTTGTTTGGTATCTGTGGGGGTTTCTATTGTTTAAACATACATGATTTAGCCAGTCTCTTACTGATGAACACAGAGGTTTTTGCAATCTTTTGCTATTACAAATAATGCTGCAATGAAAGTCCACGTATATTTGTCATTTTGCATGTGTGAGCACAGTCAGATAAATATCTGTAATTAGAATTCGTGAGCTAAAGATTACATGCATTTTTATTTAAGGAGTGAGGTCTTGCTATCTTGCCCAGGCAGGAGTGCAGTGGCTATTCACAGGTATGATCACAGTACACTATATCCTTAAACTCCTATTTTCAGGTGATCCTCCCATCTCAGCCTCCCAAGTAGCTGGGACTACAGATGTGTGCCACTACATTTTAAAATTTATCAGGCATGGCCAAATTGTTCTTTGAGAAGTTCTTACCAATTAAGCTTCTACCATTAAAGATGTCAGTGGCCTGCCTATTTGTAAGGGTCAGGTTAATTTGTTGGTCATTGTAAACAGAATCAGCTTTGTATCTAACTATATTTGTAAATGATTTTAAGCTTAAGACTGCTACTACTAAGAGCCATCTTTAGTGGATGTATCCTACAGATGATAGAGCTTTAGTTGAAAAAAAAAACATACCCACTGGTGCCATAGCCACAAGATTGTCTGTCAGCTCCCCTCTTTCTGCTGCGGTCTGGAGAACACCCTTTAGATCTCCTTTCCAAAGCATGAGCTGGTGAAATAAGTCAGGGTGGCCATTTTCCAAGTGACCTTTTCCTGTTTGAAAGAGAGATAATGTTTGCAAGATGTTTCAGAAACATCTGTCTTCACTGACTTCTGGGGGAAAAAAAGGCAGGAAAAAAGAGAGGAATGAACTTCTAAAATAGGTAGTTACTCACTGATTGGTAAGTCACCTTATAACGGGGCCTGAAGCCCACTTGGTCACTTGTCCAGGTACTCACCTTCATTTGCACTCAGACTGAAGAGTGTATGTTTAGGATCCTATGATGATGCAAGAGGTGTATAAGAATATGTAAGTCAGAAAGCTCAAAACTTAGTTGACATGTAAAACTGTCCATTATTGTACCAAAGGATAGCAGCCATAAAAGAGGGGCATACAAAATATTGGGAAAGTACAGAGATGGATGCGATTATGCTGACTGGTTTTGTCTCACCTTCAATCTCGATCATTCTGTACAGGGTAGCCCTATCTGTGAAAAGTCCCAGGTGAAATCTTTCCTCAAGATCAGCAGACACATCCTCTTTTAGCTCTGTTAATTTAAAAAAGAGAAAAAAAATCAGACGAAGGCATTATATAGGTTAGTTACTGTTTTCTGTATAATAATTCTAAATATATGTCTGGAACACCCGCTTCTGTGAAAATCAGAGCTTTACACCCTTGTTTAACTACCCCTGCAGTTACAAAGGCAACAAAGTATTAAAATACTTAAAAGTTTTTAAAGCTCAGCCTTAGCTAAATCCAAATAAGACAATTTAGTTTATAGTTTGCTCAAAGAAAGATTTGGGAAAAGAAAGAAAACATTAAAAGCCAAACCAAAATTCAATACATATTTAAATGCTGTAAAAAACAAACAAAACATTAATAAGTAAAACAATGTCCTTAAAATTCACTGGGGACCTACCACAAAAATGAATATTGATTTATTCTCTGCATTTTAAAAAAGTCAATTATTTTTCAATAAGAGAAATAATGAAAAACTACCTATGGTTAGCTGTATAAGTTATAGGAAGTCATCTCAAAACTCCAAAAAGGCTTTTTAAAAAAATATTTTATGTTTTTTTGAGACAGAGTCTCACTCTGTTGCCCAGGCTAGAGTGCCATGGCATCAGCCTAGCTCACAGCAACCTCAAACTCCTAGGCTCAAGCAATTCTTTTGCCTCAGCCTCCCAGAGTAGCTGGGACTACAGGCATGTGCCACCATGCCCGGCTAATTTTTTCAATATATTTTTAGTTGGCCAATTAATTTTTTTCTATTTTTAGTAGAGACGGGGTCTCGCTCTTACTCAGGGTGGTTCCAAACTCCTGACCTTGAGTGATCCACCTGCTTCGGCTTCCTACAGTGCTAGGATTACAGGCGTGAGCCACCACTGCGCCCAGCCTAAAAAGGCTTTATATATAATAAAAAACAGGCTGGGCGCGGTGGCTCACACCTGTAATCCTAGCACTCTGGGAGGCTGAGGCAGGAGGATCGCTCGAGGTCAGGAGTTTGAAACCAGCCTGAGCAAGAGCGAGAACCCGTCTCTACTATAAATAGAAAGAAATTAATTGGCCAACTAATATATACAGAAAAAATTAGCCGGGCATGGGGGTGCATGCCTGTAGTCCCAGCTACTCGAGAGGCTGAGGCAGCAGGATTGCTTGAGCCCAGGAGTTTGAGGTTGCTGTGAGCTAGGCTGATGCCACGGCACTCACTCTAGCCTGGGCAACAAAGTGAGACTGTCTCAAAAAATAAATAAATAAATAAAAACCATAAAATGTCTCTGAGACACAAGAAACTGATAATAGTTTATGTAATACAATATAGTACAAAATTCAAAAGATACAACAAAAAATGGAAATCTAAGATAGTGGTCACTTGTTGGGGTAGGGGGAGATAGTGAATGTAGGAAAGAAATGGAGTACAGGGAGGGAGATTTACTTTCTTTTTTTATTTTTATTTTTTTTAGAGATGAGGTCTTCTTATGTTGTCAAGGCTAGTCTAGAACTCCTGGCCTCAAGTGATCCTCCTGCCTCAGCTTCCTAAGTCAGTAGGATTATAGGTGTTGAGCCACTGTGCCTGGTGGGGGATTTACTTTCTACTTATACTGTTTCGATTTCATTTTATCATGTGCATCACTTTTCAATATGTAGAAATAAAAATTTTTTAAAAAGTGCTCAAATATCAAAATAGTGGGCATTAAATTAGGGCTTTGAAAAAAATAATAAAAAATTGCTTCTTAATGAAACTTCCTCTAAAACAAAAACTTTTATAAATTTTTTTTAAGGAATTGCTACATCATGGGTATATTTTCAATGAAGAAAAAACTGTGCAATGGGGAAAAACAGTTGAAGGAGTCTATTAGTGCTGAGATACCTAAGCCAACATACATATCTGGCACACAGATGGCTGGGAGCAACTAGATTTAGAACAATAAAAACAGAGCACTACATCTCAAAGGCATTGGCAGCGCTGACAGGTCAGAATGGGGAGTTTGGCAGCAGGGCCTGGGGGGTCTTGAGGGGGGAGGGAAGGCTGGAAAAGAACATAAAAATACAATAATTTCAGACATCTGTTTGCTCAATCATTCAACAATAAGTAAATGCCCTTCATATGCCAGTTCCCAGAAGGCCATGGATGGGCCAAGGAAGAGTGTTTTTATACCTTTTGAGTGTTTTGCAGATGCTAGTACCAAACAGTCCTGATGAAGCTCCTCTTTGGACCTGTGGTCCAGGCTCGTACTCAGTGGAAGCATGGAACGAGCTTTTCTCTTCTTGATTAAGGCTTCTGAAATATAAAAAAAGTATAGACCATCTGAAGGAGAGCTGAGCAGAAACAAAATGGAATGCCTATTGTGTGAATGTAATCTACTAGAGGGATACTACTGGGCACAGAAAGTTTCTGCTCCTATACAGAAACTTTCAAAATAAATTAGCTGCAGGCAATGTTCACAATACACACAAAAATGCCCTTCCTAACATTCATGATGCAATATCAACAACTGCAAAACATTTCATCAAATGCTTAAAAAACGTTCAAATGCATGACCCAAAATTGAAACATAAAATCAAAACACCTATAAATATTTAAAACCTAAAAAAGCACCCCGAACAAAAACCATACACCTTTGAATTTTCAGTTGCATGTAATACTGTAGGATGCTTTGACAAAACACTGTATTTTAATTACTATATACCAACCTGGCTTCTCTTTAGGTGGCTCCTTTTTCGGAAAAGTGACTTTGTTATTAATGGTGACTTTTGACTTTTCAAAGCCCAAGGACACTGGAGTGCAGGTCACTGGTTCTCTAGAAACTACATCATGGGGGAAAAAGAAAGGAAAAACGTTTGGGATAAATACTATATACAGAATCTAGTTCTTTTTAAAAATTAAGAGCTATTCCAGGCTCAGCAATGCAATCTTATCTATTACCAAAACATATGAGATAAAACGCATTGGAAAGGAAGCATAAATGGTATCTCCTTCCCCACGTCACAAACTAGTTGTGTTTCAGGAGTCTTTAAGTTTATTACTTAGAACTCTGACTATCTAACGAGAAGGTACAAGCTTCTAGCTTTCTCAACTTTATACCATAAGCCCAGCAGTTCCCAAACTTTGATCAGGTGACAAAGTACTTTTTACATATTTAGGTCACAAAGTACTAACTGCATATTTAATTACATTAACAAGGAATAAGTTTACCAATACAGAATATTAAGTAGATGTGATATGGAGTCACAATCCTGAGCACACACACTTTTTAAAAAACAAGCTGTTGATCCATAGGTGTAAAGAACATTTTGTGCAGCCATTTTGTGATAGAAAGCCTTCTTTTTTGTGTTTCTTTTTTAAAAAAGAGATGTGGTCTCATTATGTTGCCCAGGCTGGACTCAAACTCCGGGCTCAAGTGAACTTCCCAAATAGCTGGGATTACAGGCACATGCCACCACACCTGGCCAGAAAGGCATTTGATGAGCTTAAAAGATAAACCATTAGTCTTATAGCTCTTTATTTACGTAAACTATGGGTCTAACAGCTATCCTTTGGGATGGAGAGGGTCAGGTCAGGGATGCCCCTGTACCATATATTCTGGTCATTTTAATTGTCACACCAAAATACTCTGTTTTAGAATTAAGCATGAGTCATTGCTTCTAATGTATACTGTCTACTAATCATTCATTTTACTGGGTAACAGGTACCAGATATTTAAGGTAAACATATAAAAGAATAATAAAGTGCTAAAATTGTACCCAATAACATTTTTTTCCTCTTTAAACTAGATTATATTATTACAAATTGGTGATGGAATGTTGTTTTGTGAGAAATCTGAGAAGTTCCACTATCGCTTAACTGACTGGAAGAACCTAATAACCATTCATAATTTCTTTCTCTGTGAGAAGACACAAAGCCAGGAAAAAAATACTTCAAGTAGGAAGGATGAGAACTTGCAAGTTTTGTCAGGGGTGGGAGCTTCTCGGTCAGACATTCGTAAGGCACAATGGTTTCTTTCATTAAACATGGCTAACAATGTCATGCTGTTAAAGCTTTTCCATGTAAGTTTATATGTTCATACTCCCCTACTCCACTTTGCCCCATGGTCTTACCCTGCTCAAGTTGATTAAAAGATTTTCTCTACAGAATTTTACTGTTTCCACCTCAATCATTCACTAGATCCTCTTTAAAACTTCAAAGGTGTTTATTTTAGAGACTTAGAAAGCTTTAAATAAAAAAACTAATGCAGTTTCCAATGGCACCAAAGACACACCTAAGTTAAGGAGTTGGGAAAAAGGCAGGTCAGAGACAGAGAAGTTTCAAACTGAGTGGGCACCCTGCTTAGTTTCCCAGACATAACTATGAAATCCTAGAGCTAGGGAAGCACAGGATTCTGCTACATACCCACTGTAGGGAGATTACAGGGTAACTCTGGCTCCTGAGCTTCCTCCTCCCCTTCTTGGTCTGACACGCCATTCTCAACAGGTCCCAAGTTCTCCTTGACGCTCTCTTCTTCATTCCCATCCATCGAATCCAGCTTTACAGGAGCTCTCAAGATGGGCTTCTTTTTCTTTTTGGGCTTTGGCTTAGGTTGAGAAAGTCGTTTCTTCTCTAATTCAATACTTTTTTTGCCTACAGGAATCACAATAAAAAGGAACAGACTAAAATATACATTGTTAGTTAAAAGCACTCTAGGTGGTAATTCCTTCATTACTCTTTGTTTTTGAGACAGGTTCTCACTATGTTGCCCAGGCTGGACTTGAATTCCTGGGCTCTTGCAATCCTTCCGCCTTAGCCTCCTGAGTAGCTAGGACAACAGATGCTCACCACAGTGCCCAGCTTTTATTCTTAATAACATTCTTACCCTTTTCCTTCCTTTTCAATCAATTATTAGAGTTACTACCAGAGCATTAACCAAATCCTTTTGGGATTTCATTAAATCATAAATATGATGCCCAATTACCCCTGAATAATTCAGTGTGTATCTTTTGAACAAGGACATTCTCCAATATCACCATAATACAAACACTGCAATCAGGAAATTAACACTGATACATTCCTACTGCCTTCTCTACATATTCCATGCAATTTCTGATTCTCTTCAGCCTGGAACAGTTGACTGGTCTTCACTTTCATGACTTGAAACTTTTGAAGATTACAGTAAGATAGTTACTTTGTCAAATTTCCCTCAATTTATATCTGCCTGATGTTTTTCATTAGATGTAGGTTATACATGTTCAGCTGGAATACACAGAAATGATGCTGTGTTCAACTCTGGGCAATCAATCTATGAGGGAACACCTAATTCTTACTTGTCCTATTATTTGGGTTAGTTTGATCATTTGATTAAAGGGGTGTCTCGTAGGTTACCTCCTAAAAAAGTATTTCTATCTAGTTACTAAGTATTTACATCCACTAGTTTTAGTAACCATTGATGTTTCTTAACTAAAAATTGTTATTATGACAACTGCCAAATGGTGAGTTTCTAATTCCATCATTCACTCTACATTCATTAGTTAGCATTCTACTATAAGTGAGAGTCTGCTTCTCCCCAACTTATTGAGGCATTCATTTATTTGTATCAGTATGGACCCATGGATTCCAATTTTAGGTTATAATCTATTTACTTTTTTAGTTTTAAAATATTTTATCCTTTGCTTATTTTTAAGTCACCTTTATTGGGGTATAATTTAATATTATAAAATATACTCACTTTTTAATACTTTGATGAGTTTTGAAAGATGTATATAATTACGTAACCCATCAACACCACAAACAAGATATAAAATATTTCCATTACCTTGAAAAGTTCCCCCATGCCACTTTGCAGTAAGATGCACCCCCTCCCTGAACCCTCACAATCACTAATCTGCTGTCACCGTGGTTTAGTTTTACCTGTTCCAGAATTTCATATAAACAGAATTATACCACACGTGGTCTTTTGTGCCTAGCTTTTTTTGCTTGGCATAATGTTTTTAAGATTCATTCATTTTGTTATGTTTATCAGACTTACTTTTTATTGCTAAGTAGAATTTCACCGTAGGGATACAACACAATTTATTCATTTATCTTCTGATGGACAGTTGGGATGTTTCCAATTTTTGATGATCATGGATAAAGCTGCTATGAGCATTCTTTTACAAGTCCTTATGTGGACCTATCATCATTTCTTGGGGGTAAATTTATAGTTGTTTAATATATTCTGTCTAGTTTTCTAGTTGTTTATGAAGGGTGGGCAAGTCTGGTACTAGTTAATCTTTCTTAGCCAGAAATGGAATTCTCTTCTTATTTTCAAGTTCAAATTGTCAGTGTTAGATTTGGTCAGTGGAAGCTTTTTAAAGCTTGCTTCTCTCTCTCTCTCTTTTTTTTTTTTTTTGAGACAGAGTCTCGCTTTGTTGCCCAGGCTAGAGTGAGTGCCGTGGCATCAGCCTAGCTCACAGCAACCTCAAACTCCTGGGCTCAAGCAATCCTCCTGCCTCAGCCTCCTGAGCATCTGGGACTACAGGCATGCGCCACCATGCCCGGCTAATTTTTTCTATATATATTAGTTGGCCAATTAATTTCTTTCTATTTACAGTAGAGACGGGATCTTGCTCTTGCTCAGGTTGGTTTCGAACTCCTGAGCTCAAACGATCCTCCCAGAGTGCTAGGATTATAGGCGTGAGTCACCACGCCTGGTCTTCTCTGTCTTTTTGATGTGTCTCCTTAATTCTTTTGAGTACGTCCTTCCTCTCTAGCATAAGATGATGTTCAAGGGAAAATGCCATTTTGTATTTTCCCTGTCCCAATCTGGAACCAGTTATTTCTCCAAGAAGCCATCGATCCTTTTAGTGGAGAATGACATTTAGAAACTATGATGTGGCAGCTAGGTGTGCTCCTTACTATTTGGGTGTTGCTGCCCGCAGGCCCCGGATGGCTGCCTTCCTTGCTTAGGCTCCAGATCCCAACCATACTGACAGTCCTGTCCTGCACGAATGTCTTGCTTGCTCAACCCAGATCAACTCCATTATTAAGATGGGAGAAAGGGAATTAGGCAATCATTTTATGGGCTCCAGGTTCTGACTGACCTTGAGGAGGCCGAGAATGATCTTGCATGGAAGTGAGCCATTTGTACACGCAGAAGTCATCTGCCCCAGAGTAGATGCAGTCTGGATCTAACAGGGACCATGCCACACAAAGCAGTCGACCTCGATGTCCTCGGAAATTACACAGGGGCTCTTCCCGAAGAGTATCCCACACCTAAACCCAAAAGTCACATGACAGAATAAACAATTTCTGTTATCCTACTGTTTTGGGGGCATAAGTTTTCTGAGGCCCAATGGATGTCGCTGTTTCAAATCAGTACTGTATGTTCATTTTGGGGCTAGGGGTTTTGATATCATGAAGAAAATAGTCCACATCTAATGCAAAAATTAGGGTTTTAATTTCTCGTAGGTGATTCTTTTGTTCTCAAGTCTCTGGGCAAATGGTCAATTTCCTCACTGTTTCTTGAATTATTCTGATCTCAATTTTATAGAAGGCAGCCCTTCATGGCTCCCAGTTTTGTGCAGGCAACTCAACACTGAGACAGACATCCATCACGGATGTTAGATCCCCTGCTCCTAAGGTCTATTCTCATTCTGTTATCTGGAACTCATAGACTTGGCTTGGCATTTCATCTTTTATTTTTCAGAACTGGGAGATTTATAACTTATCAATTTGTTATTAAAAATTGTTTCTGTCATTTGTTAGCCAACATTTCCATGTATGAAAAGAGAGTACTTTTCACTAATTTTAGTCTACTATACTGATAGTGAGTCAGAATGAAATCTGTAAAAATGTTAGGACTTAGCTAGTTCCTATCAATACTTTCCCTTTAATCTAAGTAAAAAAAATCTAATTTTAGCCTGCTAAGGGCCCAGATAAGTAGAATAAAACTAAAATGCCTTCTGAAGCTCAGAAAATCCCTTTTTGTAGAAGATAATAAGGGGGGAAGGAAAACTTGTCCACAACTAGAAGAAAAGAAGAATAATTTAAAGGACTCATAGGGTCAAGGACACAATAGTACCTGGGCTGTTCCATCGTAGGAAGCAGATACCAGCCTTCCATCATGATGTGGGCTCCAAGCCAGACTGGTAATCTTGGCTGTGTGCCCTGAGAGGGTCCGGTAGGGCTCTGTAATGGTCACTGGAGACTCAGGACTGCTCTCTAAAAGGCAAGGGAAAGATGTTATTGCTACCAGTAACAAAAAACAAAACAACCAAACAAAAGGGCATACAGGAAGCCGTTCACATGGCAAGAGTCAAGATTTTGCCATACACTTTCCAGGTGATTTTTAAATTTAATTAATTATATTAATAGAAAGCTGACCCTGGTCTTTATGATTACTATTGGAATTCTAAATCATCCACTATATTTCATATCTACTAAGTAGTAGAAAAAAGAAGAAAACTGCCCAAATCAGTTTCATTTTATTTTTACCTTATTTTGAAATAATTCAGACTTAAAGTTTCAAGACTAGTACAAAGTACTCCCATATACCCTTTCCTAAATTGATAATTTTTAATATTTTGTCACATTTGTTTTATTTTGTGTATATGTTTATGAATGTACAATAGTTTAATCTACCCCCCAAATATATATTAATATATCAATAACATATGCTCATTAGTTATACACTGCCTACTATTTATTATTGGAAAAAACATATCTACACTTTAATATTTTTCCCATATCGCTTTACACTTGGGGGACCTACTGCTGGAGCCAAAAAAATTTTCTTTGTTACAAATAGAATCCTCTGAAAACCACTGGAAGTTAGTTCTAGAAAAATTTAAAATGTCAACTATTTTCACTATGGCAGAGAACACATACTTTGCAGCACTCTGAAATAGTTTAGCCTCAGATTATAATTTAATCATATTAGGGAAAAAATGTATCCCATTTCCCTCACATTAAAAAAACAAAAAGGCTCTTCTGACCACCTACTATGGTTCTCCTAAGTGCTAAAGGGGATTCAAAGAAATTTAAGATGCCTTAAAGAATAAGTCACATACATATGAAAGTTAACCTATCAGGCAGGGAATAGCACTTGCTATTATACATGCAGACTCTGCAATTAGACAGTGTGAGCTTGAATCTAGGCTCTATCATGTACTAGCTGTGGTACTTAAAGAAGTCAGCTAACCTCTCTTGGCCTCAATTTAATCATTGGGAAAATGAGGATAACAGTACCTACCCTCACAGGGTTAAGAGAATCAGATGCAATGAAACATTGGAATGGGGTGTGTGTTACGTGTGTAACAATCAAACACTACTGGAGAGAATCTAAAATGGTATAATCTTTCTAGAGAGCCACTTACAAGTAACTATAAAAAAACTATAGGGAGTAACTATAAAAAAACTATATATAATAATAATTTAAAAATATATTAAATTAAAAAAAACTATACATCTTTTTACCTAGCAAATCCACTTTCAGAAATTTTCTTTAAGAAAATGATTTATTTATATTTATGAAGATATATGTATAAGGCTATTCACTGTAATATTACTTAAATTATAAAAAGTGTAAATAATTTAAATGTCAGTCAATTGTGGATTATACTCTGCCTATATAATGGAATATACAGTTATTTGTTAATAGCAGTAAGACAGATTTTTATGTACTGACATAAAAAGATGTCCAAGATATTTAGAGAAAAAAAATTACCAGTAGTATACATACAATGATTTCTTTTTAGAGAGGTAAAGATGATTGTTCTCACACATACAGAGCAATGCAAACCTACATACTAACATATACATATATGTAGTTAATAAACACTTTATAAAATTTGGAGAAAACATATAGCAAACTAATAACATTGGTTCTTATTGAGGAATGGGATCATGGGGAAAACTTCATTTTCTAAGTTAACATTTT
Source organism: Microcebus murinus (assembly GCF_040939455.1). NCBI lineage: Eukaryota > Metazoa > Chordata > Mammalia > Primates > Cheirogaleidae > Microcebus > Microcebus murinus. The sequence continues at coordinate 20,062,263 of NC_134124.1, forward strand.
TGTCATGTTTGAAATCAGATGACTATATTACCTTTGAGAACAAAAAACATAATAGAATATTTATTTTAATGCCAAAAATAAGAAAGGGACACAGATTACAATCCAAAGTAGCTGAACACATGGTATCATCCCCAATAAGGAAGAAACCAAAGTTACCTATGACAGTCTTCAGGTTGTGCACATAAATGACTGCATTGTTGGAGCCAGAGGCCATCAGATAGCACAGCTCTGGCTGGCTGCCATGCTCATGATGCCAGCTAATTGTATTCACAAGCTTGTGATGCTGCTGGATGGTGCAGATCAGTTTCAAGTTGGGAACTTGAAATATTTCTATTGATCTGAAATAAGAAACACCAAAACAAGATGGAAGGATGAATGGTCAAAATTATAGTCTAAGGCAAACAGACATCTTCCTCATTCCATTAGTCAAGGAAAGATGAGATGAACTAGGATAACTCTTTCTTTCACTGCAAAGGTCATTCTCTCATAAGGAACGAGGCACAGTAAGTTATTCTCTCAACAAGTATATTTAGCTTTTAAAAATTTTAACAATCCTTGAGAAGTTATATTTATCAGGCATTCACAATAAATAGTGATAGGGAGAAGCTGAAAGAATTAATAAACCAGTGGCTGAATTAGGACTAAGTTACTATAATCAACGTTGGATAGGACATAGTGAGACCTAAAGAACACTGCTGCCTAGGCTTACTTTAAAAAAACAAAGTGAGATTTAGGCAGTTCAATACAGGAGATGAGCACTTTGTGAGGCATAGAACAGCCAAAACACAGAGCAGCCAAATACTCTCTCTGGCCTGAAAATATCCAAACAATTCCATAGTTCTCAAAGATGGAGAGAGCTAGATCAGTCAATGATATCAAGGATAAATCAGAATACCAAATACAACTGGGGTTCCCTAACTAATATTACAGATGGCATTAGCTAGCCAGCTTGCCATCAAATATATGTGCAACTACACATTTTTTTAAAGAAACAAATACATACCCATCTTCATTGCCAAGAGCCATGATTTTGCCATCTGCTTTCCAGCTGATCTCTGTGTGTACTGGCATTTTGTACTAGAAAGCAAAACAAACCAATCTTGACTATAAACATTGCTCTCTCTACACATCATACAAATCAATGATGACAGCATGAGAAAAAGAATCCCTAGAGTTAAAAAATGTGCCAATTATACAACAGCAATTCTTGTAAATAATCTACATAATTAGTCAAAGAATTACTAAGAACAAGTATTCTATAATAATTTCCTAATTGAGACAGAAAAGAGAGGCCAATAAGCACTACATGTCTACAATGTTTCACCTTGTGAAATTCTATCTCACAATAAAGAAATGTGTCCACTGGCTTTGACAATATGGGGGTCATGGTCCTTAACAAAAGCTATACACATTCTCTTTGTTTTCTTCCTATCCCTTTCAAAGCTGCTTTTCCAGAATCATTTTCCTCCTACCTCTACATGTTGGTGCTCCCCAAGGCTTGCCTGGGCCCTCTTCTTTTCTCTTTAGCCCACTTCATACACACACCCACAGCTTTTTCATCTATCATTTATGTGGATTTCAAATTTCTATTTCTAGCCCAGACTCCTAGTATGAACTGATCCATATGTTCAACTGCCACTAAATTAAAAGTTTCTTAGGAACAGGAATTTTCTCTTTCTTATTTATTAATGTTAAGGTTTAGATAATAATGAAGGCATATAATTAAAAAACATAATTCAATTATGACTAAATGTTACTTTTATGCCAGCCATACAAAAATAATGAGCAAAAATTCAAAAATGCTCATTTGAAAGGGTAAGGAAATCTCAGTATTTAAGGTCTGACTTTAAAAGACAGTCTGGCATACAGATATATTGATAGAATGGTAAAGCAAATGAGATTAAATATGGGAATCTGGGTAAAAGATATACAGGAATTATGGGCATTATTTCTGTAGCTTTTGTGTATATTTAAAATTATTGCACTAAAAAATTAAAAACAAAATAATAATTTTTTCTTGAGGAACACACCTTGCAGCTACATTTGGACACTACACCGTAAAGTTATTCTTACTATGGCATCACTTTGTTTAAAGTGGTTGGCTTGAAAAGGATACTTTATATGTAAAATCTGAACGTTTATGATAATAAATCATCATTGCACTTGAGAAAAAACTTTTTTGGGGGTAGCTCTTTATTTTACTCCAGGATAAACATTCCTAAGATATATGTTATAACCCACAAATTCATTTATAAGAACATCTAAGAAATATGACTTAGCATGATAGATATCTCTAATAATGACATTTATTATGCAAGATGGGAAACCGAGAGGAACCTGTGATATTGAGAGTTCAAGAAAAGACTGAGTCTCCTACTTGAATAACTGTGGTAATGAAAAAATATAAAAAGAAAAGACTGAGGACCACGGGAACTCACTTTGATTGAATTAGTGTCCCTGATGAGCTTGTTGATATCAAAGGCCTCTCCATTAAGCTTCCAGGGGTTATGCTGTAACACAATCCCTTCCCCTCCACAGCTATATAAAGTAAGGGAAGGTCTATCTCCTTCTCCTCCTATATGAAACAAGAAAAGAAAGTTTATCAGTTTTGTACTTCACCAGCTTAGCTATTTGTTGCTATAGTATGACCAGATCATTCTAAGTTGTTTTAAAAGAATTTTATATTTAAAAATTCTAATACATTAGAATAAAGTCACTGTTCTTTCCATCTGCACACAGTTGTTGGGAGAGGAGAAAAACATACACTACTGCAATTCTATGTTAATTTCTGATATAACATATTTGCTTTAAACATTCTTCTGGCATTCAAAATGTTAGTACATAGGGGAGCCAAAGCTGGGATCAGAAAACATACATACATATATACATTCTTAAAACAAAGCTTTTGAGAATTTGCTTATTCTTCACAAATAAGTACTCTATTTTGGGGGCATTTAAATATATGGAGCTGGGGGATTATGGAGTTTCCTATGACTAACTGTAGGGAGCTGTCCTCAAAGCAGTGATTTCCTTAGTATTCCCAAAATCCTCATGTTAATTTTTATGAAGCAAACAGTGGTTCTGGTGGGTTTCTGTAAGGGCAAGTTTTATTTTCACCACTGCCAGATAACAAATCAAGTACCCAATAAACATTCATTGAATGAACTATAAATTCCAATGCTGCTTGAGTTCTGATGATTTATACTATTTATCCTCTTTATATGATGCAATCCCTATGAAAATTAGAGATGTTTCATCACAGATGGCTAAGAAAAGTTTATCGGAGACTTCTGTTGAAGACACTCATTTTAAAAGATATTATGAAAGACCCATTATATTACAGATAAGAAAGACAAGGCTGAGGGGCTAGAAGAGGGAAAGGGGAAAAACGTTGAATCAGAGGTAAGCGATCATTTTAGAAATTCTAGGTTTGCTTTAACTGTGGTTGAAAACAAATGATCATTATTCCATTAATATACTGAAATAACATCCTAATTCTGACAAAATTAAAAAATGACGGCAAGTTTTAGCGAAGAATATCAGACTGGGTTTCAGGATCCAGCACAAGAAAACTATATGTACAATGAAAAGGTTTAGTTCACAGAAAAGAAACAAGCCTTCAGTTAGAGTTTGGGGAAGCTTATTATGGGTGGTTTCTCCCAGTGATTCTGATTTATCACCTGCCACTATTGTCTTCAAGAGCCCCTGGGGACATAGCACCCCGCATAAGCAGTCACTGCACATTTATGACTCTTTCCAGCTTTAATATATTTATGACTCTTTCCAGCTTTAATATATCAGGATTAAACCGAAAGAAAGAGAACACTCTCATTTGTTATCGAATGGCCCAGACTCCCTGCCATGGCTTATAAGGAAAAAAAAAAAATTAAAAAGAAAAAAAGAAACATAATAAAAATTAGAATGGTCTAGACACTTACCAAGTGACATAGGGGGTACTGGTGGCCCCCAGGCCAATGTGTACACAGTCTTCTTATGATATGTGCTAGAAATCTGTGGAGGTCTTTTTTGGCGGGGGGTGGGGAGGAGAGAGAACAAAAAGAAAGATTTAAACAAAAAGGCATAGTGGAAACAGACCGTCTTTTACTAAAAGTTCCCTGTTATAAACTTACTTGCTGATATTGGAGGAAAACAATTTAACTGTATCTTTCTCCAAATAGTTGATTGCAGAGTTAAATAACATACCAAATAATTAAGTCCTGAATGTGCTTTACCCAGAAAAAAAAAATGTTACTCTCACCTATTTGGCCAGTGCACATGTTTCCATTCAAATGTATTTGCGTTATAGTCAAGTAAAAGACTAGAAGTCATTTTAGACTTACCCTGCGCCATTAACATTCTTAAACTGAAACAAGATTTCAGAGTAGACAAATTTTAAAGTTTTGACTGTCTTTTAAAGAAGCCTTGCCTTTAAGAATATTTTCTTTCTTTCTTTCTTTTTTATTATTTCGGCATATTATGGGGGTACAAATGTTAAGGTTACATATATTGCCCATGCCTCCCCTCCCCCCTAAGAATATTTTCTAACGTTGTTGTGGTGATAATGATATGTGATGTGTTAGTAAAGAATGCTTAGCTTTGTAGGGGGAAAAAAAGGGCAGCACTGTTATGATGTTTAATGCAGATTATATTCTTTGCACAATTTTAGAATTCCAGAACCTATGACTGAATTAGCTGATGACTTTATTTCTATGTATCTGAAAAATATATAGTGATCATTCTAGATGATGAACCACAATTTCTCTGGCTAGAAGAAACAGAATAAGCAGTTCCGGCTGAATGCCTAACAATATCTCTATAGCAATATCCCGTCCCCTACTATATTCCTTTTCCAGTATTAGTCTGAATATTCTGCTTATAATAACCAGAGGATATTAATTCAACAGAACTAGCAATTTTGTGATGATATAGAGCTACTTAAATTAATATATTATTTTGTTAAATAAAAACAGTGTAAAGCTGGCTGTCGCAGTGCATGCCTATAGTCCCAGTTACTTGGGAGGCTGAGGTGGGATGATTACTCTAGCCTAGGAGTTTGAGTCCAGCCTGGGCAATAGTGAGACGTCATCTCAGGACAGAAAAAAACAAAAAGGCTGTTTTTTTCTTGTAGATCATATGGGGCAGTGAAGAACAAAACAAAGAGTATATTTTAAATAAATCTTTAGTGCATAAATCTTTAAAATAGTGTGTGTGTATGTATATGTGTGTGTGTGTGTGTGTGTATATATATATATATTATTTTATTTTATTTTATTTTATTTTGAGACAGAGTCTCACTTTGTTGCCCAGGCTAGAGTGAGTGCCGTGGCATCAGCCTAGCTCACAGCAACCTCAATCTCCTGGCCTCAAGTGATCCTTCTGCCTCAGCCTCCCGAGTAGCTGGGACTACAGGCATGCACCACTATGCCTAGCTAATTTTTTTTATATGTAATTTTAGTTGGTCAATTAATTTCTTTCTATTTTTGGTAGAGACGGGGTCTCGCTCAGGCTGGTTTCAAACTCCTGACCTTGAGCAATCCGCCCATCTCGGCCTCCCAGAGTGCTAGGATTACAGGCGTGAGGCACCACGCCCAGCCAAAATAGTATGTATTTTTTGACAATTAAAAAACAGTCAACTGACGTAGGTACTACATGAGTACTTAAAGAACTATATATAAATAGGAGGTCAGCTCTGCAGTAAAATAAATGACTCTCACTTAGAAGTGAATCTAGGACAGAGGTAGGCAAACTTTTCTGTACATATTTTGGGCTTTCTGAGCCATGTGGTCTCCGCCAAAACTACTCTGACTCTGCTGTGGTAGTATGAAAGCAGCCAGACAGAATATAAACAAAGAATGTCACTGTGTTCCAATAAAACTTTATTTAAAGACACTGAAATCTGATTTTATTTAATCTTCACATGTGATGTAACATTCCTTTTTGATTTTTCTCTGCAACTACTTAAAAAGGTAAAACCATCTTTAACTCATGGAGGATAATTCACCAACCCCTGGTCTAGAACAGTGCTCTTTAATAAGGTAGCCATTAGCCACAGATGGTTCTTATGCATTTGAAATATGGGTAGTGTAACTGAGGAATTGAATTTCTAATTTTATTTAACTTTAATTATTGTAAGTATAAATAGCTTACATGTGCCTACCAAACTGAACAACAATGGTTTGGACTCCAATCAAGCCTCTAGAGCGGCTGTGTTCAATAGATATATAATGTGAGCCATAAATACAAATCACAAATGTAATGTAACCTATAGCTTTCTAGTAGCCACGTTAAAAACAGAAATTCAGTTTTAATAACATTTTATTTGAATCAATGAACTAAAAGTATTATTTAAAATGTAATTAAAATAAAATAATTACTGAGATTGAGATATTTTATATTCTTTTTTAAAATACTAAGACTTTGAACTCTGATGTGTATTTTACATTTATAGCACATTTCAGTTTGGACTTGCCAACTTTCAAGTGCTCAGTACTCACCTATGGCTAATGACGATTGTAATGGACAATGCAGCTTTAGACGTAACTTCTAGTTTACAGGAAGTATAGGAAGTAGAGAAATGGGTTAGAGTTACTTCCATAAGGAAGTAATTAGATAAGTCCAAAATGTACAATAGTTTACCAATCAACTTATCTGGAGTCTTCAAATTGAAAAGGCAATGTCACAGAAAGGAAAGAAGTGGGGGACGTTATTTTACAGTATGAGATTAAAGAGATATAACAAATGCACAATGTATGAACCTTAACTGAAAACTAATTTGAAAAAAAGAGAACTAGAAAAAACATTTTTGGATCAACTGAGGAAACTTGTACATGGACTGGATATGAAATAATATTATAAAATTACTGTTAATTTTCTTAACCACTTTGGTTCGAGCATCGACTATAGTCGATAGCCACAGATGAACGTGCCCAGCTGAGCATCGACTGTAGCCGACAACTGTGGTATGAAGGCGCACAGCTGAGCGTCAACTTTAGTCTATAATTTTGAATTGACTTTTCTAATTTTTCGTTTATCAAAATAAACTTGTGAACATTTAAAAATAACGTAATAAAAACATATATGCATGTTACCTATTCTGATTTACATTACAAGTAAAGTTGCCTGTAAAGTAAAACAAGCTTTCAGTGCTTTAAAGCTTTCCTCATCACACAAGACCAAAATGGATTCGTCGTCAATGCATAGCACAAACTATTGTGCGTACTGTGGGCAAGGTTTTTTTTTTTTTTTTTTTTTTTGAGACAGAGTCTCACTTTGTTGCCCAGGCTAGAGTGAGTGCCTTGGCGTCAGCCTAGCTCACAGCAACCTCAAACTCCTGGGCTCAAGCGATCCTACTGCCTCAGCCTCCCGAGTAGCTGGGACTACAGGCATGTGCCACCATGCCCGGCTAATTTTTTTTTTTTAATATATATATCAGTTGGCCAATTAATTTCTTTCTATTTATAGTAGAGACGGGGTCTCACTCTTGCTCAGGCTGGTTTTGAACTCCTGACCTCGAGCAATCCGCCCGCCTCGGCCTCCCAGAGAGCTAGGATTACAGGCGTGAGCCACCATGCGCCCGGCTGTGGGCAAGGTTTTGCGACCGGTGAGCACTGTACAGAAGTGGTTAAGTGTGACTAGGATATTGTGGTTACATAGAATGTCTTTAGTCTTTGAATTTTAAGGGAGAAGAGTCATGATGTAGTCAGGTTCATTTCATATGTTTTAGATAAAACACATATATGTAGACACACAGATAAAATAAGAATGGCAAAATGTTAACACGTGGTGAATCTAGATGGAAGGTACACAGATATTCTTTGTACCAGTCTTTCAACTTTCTTGTATGCCTGAAAAATTTTGTGAAAACATGTGCCTAAGGGTCAGATGGGCGGAACCATCATCAGCTGAAAATAATTTTTAAAAATAAAATGGCAAGCTTTGCACTTGTCTCAGAGCCAGAATCTTATTTTTAAAAAGCCTTCTATGCAATTCTGATGTACATCCAGTTTATGAACTCAACATTAAATCTATCATGGACATTTTGGTCAATGAGCTAAAACCAAGAATCACTGATTTCTTACTTGTTGGAGTAGGTGTCATATAATCCCACTTTTCCATCATCAGTTCCAAAAGCTAAGCAACCTTCCTTGGTTGGATGCCAGCACAGCTAAAAAAAAAAAGAGTTCAGAAGTGAGAATATGTAGGAAAAGGGGCATAAAGTTAAGGGAATCCTCACATTATCCTTCAAACATTCAAATGGGAAACTTTCCTGCTCTTGATTTCTTCTAATTCTCAATATTTAAAAGAGAAAGACAAAGAACTTTAAAGACACAGTGAAAGTGACCTGTAATCTCACTATTTTTAAAAAACCCCATTGTCAACTTTGTTTCTCTTTTTCCAGACATTTTCATGAGTAAACTTAGATATACTAAATTGAAAAGACAGGTTTAAACATTTAAATGATGTACACGATACACTATGGAGTGGGAATAAAATATTCTAGAACAATTTAGAAAATATGATTCTACTAATAATTAAGATAATTTGGAAAGACATATTATAAATTATCAATAGTGGTTCTCTGGATTACAGAAGTAGGGGAATGGAGTGGAAGATAAGAAAAAAATGTTTGCTTTCTATACTTTTGTATTGTTTGATTTTCTTTTTAAAGTACATTTATTGCTTTTAGACTAAATAGCTACAACAGTGGTATCATTTTATAGAAAAGCAAACAAAAAATTACATATACTGTTTTATAACCTGCATTCCATGTTTTATAATTTGTATTTTTCATGAATCATTTATAACATCTTTCCATATCAAAGAATCTGTGTTATCATTTTTAATAGTTCAATGCCATTCCAACATGTGGTTATAACTTAATGTATCTTTTATGAACACACATTCAGGTTATTTCTAATTTTTTACTATTAGAAAACATGGTGGCCAGGCGTGGTGGCTCACGCCTGTAATCCTAGCACTCTGGGAGGCTAAGGTTGATCGCTTGAGGTCAGGAGTTGGAAACCAGCCTGAGCAAGACCCCATCTCTACTAAAAATAGAAAGAAATTAATTGACCAACTAAAAATATATACACAAAAAATTAGCCGGGCATGGTGGCACATGCCTGTAGTCTCAGCTACTCAGGAGGCTGAGGCAGTAGGATCGCTTGAGCCCCAGAGTTTCAGGTTGCTGTGAGCTAGGCTGATGCCATGGCACTCACTCTAGCCTGGGCAGAAAGTGAGACTCTGTCTCAAAAAAAAAAAAAAAAAAGAAAGAAAGAAAGAAAAAGAAAACATGGTGAGATGAATGAAGCCTTTATAATTCTGAATTTGGGGATAAGGGATTTGGTTAGAGGGTCCTTATGCTTTCCTAGTTTCAAACTTCATTGAAAATACCTTTAAACAACTTTTGATTCCCAACAGAGTTCATTTAAATGAACAGATATTCTCTATAAAAGAACTATTTGAAAAAAACTTCAAAACAAGCTCAAAGAAAGCACTCTTACCGCTGTGACTTTGGACTTGACACCTTGCCAAAAATTTCTCACATCATAGTTGTTCTTTATGGAGAGTGTATTCCACACACGGATCATGCCATCCCCAACGCCTATGGCCAAACAGCCTGGGTCCACAGGAGAGAAAGCCAGGCTGTAGGCAAACCCACCAAGGGAAGGCAGGGTCCAACAGCACTCCAGCGTGGCCATGTCCCAACATTTTATCTGAAAAGATTAAGTAAGGGTAAGGGTCTATACATAAAAACAGCAGAGAAATAAGAAAAAGAATCCATATTTCAAATAAAATAGACTCAAAGAATGGGTAAGGATAATGTCATTTTAAATCTTCCCGTAGGAATTAGAAAAAGTATCTCTTAGAAAAAATATCAGAAATAATTACACAGCTCAATAGGATCTTGGAATATATTTATTCCCAGGGATGTCAAGTGAATTTAGGGTCACACATTAAATAAATCAGAGCCCATGCCTCCTATCTCCCAGAGTTCAGTAGTTTTTCCATTCCATTAGGAATTGGTATTGGTAACCTCATTCAGCAAACTCTAATGATGAAGAAGGCCTCTGTATAGTGGAAAAAATCATAGAATTGCTATCTTAAAAAGGAAAATATCTCATCATGTCCAGGGAAAAAAGGAAGGACACATTTTTAATCATCACTTGTTTAACACAAGGACGTGGGGGAAAACAAAGTCTATCAAATACACCTAGCTTAACTGCAAAGAAGTAACGTTACAGACTATCATATTAATATAAAGCCAATTCTCTCTCAGAGAGATCAAACCAAGACCTAAACTATAGACTAAGATAAACCACAGCATGAGGATCTCACACATACCTCCCTAGACACATCTACTCTTCTTTGTTAAGTCTGCTTTAACAGAAAAAGCATCTTGGTGGTTCCTCGTATTTCCCCTCCTTCTATACTGTTGATATATTTAGTGTTGATCAGTAACCGTAACTCTGAAATTGGAGCCAGCAGTGGGGTGTAAAGACTGACGGGTGATTTGAAAAAGCCCTCTAATTCCCCCCAATTTGTAAATCACTATTCTATAATGCTGAACACACAAATAAGCAGTTCTTACATCTCTATCCATGGATGTGGAAAGTAGCAGCTGTTTGCCATCCTCAGTTTGTAAAGGACATAAATTAAACACAATTCTTGAATGATTTAGCCCTTCTGATGAAGCACTAAAGAGGGCGTACTTCCGTCTCCAGGACTGGGTGAGATCCCATAGCAGCAGTTCGCCTCTGTGAAGGAAAGATATAAGCATTAATTCTTCCTCAAGCAATATAAAAACAAGTGACTGTTTAGCCAGTTTCTTTTTGAATCATAAGAATGTATCAGACTATCTTTTAAACAGATTTCTCTAATAGCTTTAATTATAAAATTCAAAATTTGCATAGTACCCAAAGCTTTAAGATAGATCTCCTTTTGGGGTGGTGGGGACGTAGGGCCATGGTTAATATTTTTAGGGGATTTCTATGTGCTTTACTCTATTACCTCATTTAAAAGCAGGGATTTTGTTAAATGCACTTATAATCTACAGCAACTGGAAGCAGGTGCTTAATAAATTTTATTTATTGGATAGCCATAACCATCCTAAGAGATGGAAAATATTATAGCTGTCTGTCCTTTCTATGTACAAAGTGAATGATGTTCAGAAAAGTAAACAGGCCGGGCGTGGTGGCTCACGCCTGTAATCCTAGCACTTTGGGAGGCCGAGGCGGGCGGATTGCTCAAGGTCAGGAGTTTGAAACCAGCCTGAGCGAGACCCCGTCTCTACCAAAAATAGAAATAAATTAATTGACCAACTGAAAATATATATACAAAAAATTAGCCGGGCATGGTGGCGCATGCCTGTAGTCCCAGCTACTCGGGAGGCTGAGGCAGTAGGATCGCAGAGCCCCGGAGATTGAGGTTGCTGTGAGCCAGGCTGACGCCACGGCACTCACTCTAGCCTGGGCAACAAAGTGAGACTCTGTCTCAAAAAAAAAAGAAAAGTAAACGGTCTTGATCATGACCACAAGGAGGTAAGCATTAATAACAGATTGAGTCTGAAATTTAGTTTGGCCTGACTTCAGATTCCACACTCTTAACCATCAGGCTACACTTATTTGATGTTTTTACAACTCTTTCAGTAGACAGCACAGGTATTAGTCACATGATTTTTCCATTTCAAATGGCCCACCAGAATATAAGCTTTGGCCATTACTTTCTCTACCTTTTGTATCTGCAAAGAGAAGCCTAGGAATACCTGAGGTCAAACAGGAAAACAAATATATATTTGAGAAAACATAACCAAAAAAGACTTACCCAAAACAGCTAGATACCAGCTGTGTTGGTTGATTACTGGACCAATGGAGTGTCAACCAAAGGCGCTCCTTAACAGTTGGGTCTATACCTCCTCCTCTTCTTTTCAGAAAGGGCAATTTCAAAATCATCACCCCTGCAGATTAAAAGAAGGTCACTGGGCAGTCAAGACGATGAACTACATGCGTGAAGTCACCAGCAGTTCACAATACACAGTCCATGGTTTAAAAGTTTGTTAGTCTGGTTACTTAGAATTTAGATCTCATTTTCCCATGGAAATATTATAAATAGTGGTTAATACTAGTCTAGCTACATTTATATCAAATAAGGTCTTATAGGCTGTCACATATGTTAAGAATACTTTTTGTCGGAGAAAATGAGTTCCCAAGCAGAATTGAGAAACCACGTGGTAACCCAACCAGGCTATACATCCAAAAGTGGTAACACAAGCCAAAGTTGGAAAGACAGAGATTGGGATTACTTCTAGCTGGCAAGAAATCCAACAAAGAGGAAATTTTGGCAGTCAACATGTTGTGGCAGGGAAATTTCTTTATTCCCCCTCCCCGCCAACTGTCGACACGCTACTAACCAGTGGTTCTTAATCTGTATCATGTATCAGAACCACAGGTGAAGCTTTTAAAAATAAATGCCAGGGCCCAACCCCTAGAGATTCTGATTCAGTAGATCTGAGGTAGGGTCCAGAAATCTACCTTTTCCAAAACTCTTCAGGTGATTCTGCTGCACAACCACAATTAAAGGCCACTATACTAGACATACATTGTTTGAGGTTACCATTCTGGAGGGATTCTCAGCCTGATATTCCCACTTGGAGTTTTAATTATAGCATGCTCAAAATAGTCTACAAACCTTAAAAAAGTTCTGTCTTCCAAAATTATACTATTAGTTACCACTGATGAAGTCAATGGAACGGGAAGGGGAATGGAGAGTTACTGTCTAATGGGTACAGAGTTTCAATTTTACAAGATCAAAAGAGTTCTGGAGATGGGTGGTGATGATGGCTGCATAACATTACAAATGTATATTACCACTTAAATGTACATTCAAAAGCGGTTAAGATGATAAATTTTATAGTATATGTATTTTTACCACAATTTAAAAAATTGGGGGAAAATGGAGAAAGAAGAGAAGCCACTAAAAAGAGAAAGGTGATATTTTTTATTATAAAGGTAATATTCATTCTGCCTAGAGTTTCTCTCAATTTATAAGCTTAAAGGTAAAAGTTGTGTCAAAAAGAAGCTTGGGAAAGCTAAATGACTGAGGGTCTCCATAATTTGGATACACTAAGATTTGACATTTAAACATAGGGTTCTATGCTGAGTGTATATTATTTATTCTGCATTTGTGTATTAAAAGCTCTAACTACAGAGACCTTTTCCATTCCTCTGATCCAGACCCTGCTATGTTCTAATATTCCTTTTCTTATAACGGATATCTTGCTGTTCGTGGCAAACAGGGATCCTTCTACAAAGCAGGGGTCCTTGCCTTCTCCTACAATGCATCAGAAACCCTCATCTCCAACTTTAAAGCCAGATATTCAGAGAACAGAGAGTTCTACTAGCCCAGGCTCAACTGGGGAAGCAAATCTCTGCACAGAAAAGTAATGAACTGCTTTCAGACAGATGATACATCCTCTGGACAATAAGACAGAACAAAGGCTTCTACTTCTATGGGATCAACAGAGGTTACATCTCAATAGAAATATCAAACACGAATTTTACCTCGGCCTCTAGAGCAGCTCCAGATTCGAATGGTTTGATCTTTACTTCCAGTGGCTAAGTAGCAGCCTTTTGTCACTGGAGTTTGTGCTGTAACTTTCCCATTGAGAATTTCAGGTTCTTCTATGAGAGAGATGGTGATTTTGTTAATTTGCATTACACATGTACTTGTCAAAGAAAAATTAGTTTGCAAGCATTCCCAAAACTTAGCTATCTTTTTCATATATTTGATCTATAAAATCTAAAGTTTTACATATAATTCAAATGATACAATTCTACTCACTTTGTTTCTCAGGTCTAATAAGTACTGAACCCTCCCTTAAATCCACTCTACCTGAATTTTCCTCTGGATTTATGGATAAACAATCTTCACCAGGCAAGGGACACCAGGCTATGGAGTGGATTTCATCATCATGGCCTCGAAGCCTGTGAATAACTTCTCCTTTCTTACTGATATCAATTATAACCACTATACCATCTTTGTAGCTGAGAAAACAAAGAGTTATAAATATCACTGAAAAATGAAGACAGAACAGTCTCTCTAGTAAACATTCTGGCTTAGAAGTTACCATTGTGCATTTCTAAAAGGTGCATTTGGGATAGGGGAGAAAGGAACAAAAAATAGTTTTGTTTTGTTGTTTTTCTAAAGTGCTCATTTCATGCTTCCTGGTTTTGTTAAAACACTCCTCCTGATCAAATGCTTGTCACTAAGTAATACCGCATATGTTGCCTGGTACAAAGCTCAACAGTAGAGCATGCTTTCGTTCTGAGCAAACTTATTAAAAAATAGTTCTTACAGGGGTCCAGCAACTCTTCTAATTAGAGACAAATTTGTCCTAGTGCACTGAAAAAAAAAATCTCCTTTTTACAAGTGATACTAGTTTTCTGTGACCTTAACAAATGCTACAGAACTTTATACTCCAGACCTGCATATTCCAAAGCTGTCATTTTATGAATTCAGGAGAAACTGAGAAATACTAATAGCCTTTTAAAAATGAATTATTTCACACACATAAAAAAGTATCTACCACCCAGTTTAAGAAAAAAATAATTGCCAGTAGAGCTTAAGTCCTCTTAATATCCCACCTCAATCAAATCTCTCTCAGACCTCTTCTCTTCCTATACCCAGAGGTAAATCACCGTTTGTGAATTTTGTGTTGTATCATTCCTAGCCTTTCTTTGTAGGTATTCCTAATATATGCAATATACGATGTATATTTTAAACCTTCATATAAATGGTATTGAGCAGTCTTTCTGCAGCTTGCTTTTTTCACTCATTCTGTTTGTGAGTCATCCATATTGATATATGTAACTCTAGTTCCTGGCCAGTTATTTATACTATTGTATTAGTATTACATTGTGTGAATATACCACAATTTATTCATTTTCCTTTTGAAGGGCTTCCATTTATTGCAATTACAAAAAATGCTGTTAACGTTCTTGTACACACCTAAGAAAATTTCAGGTTTGATACCTAGTGATGGAACTGCCAGGATGTAAGATACGTGCATCTTTGCTTTACTACAAAGTACAAAATTACACTCTCCAAAGAGGTTGTATCTATTCATACTTCCTGCACATTATACAAATCTCCAGGGACAAATACTAGCAGTGCTTTATTTCAAAAAAAGAAAAAAAATAAATAATAGAATATGTCAATCTTTGAAGACTAGACTTCGAAAATCACCAAGTAATACAATCCAACTGTCATGAGATCAATGAATTTTGAAATCTGAAACAAACTTTCTGGGAATAATCACTGAAGACCCTCCATCTGCTTACTCTAGTGCCCTCACTGCAACACTGCTCCTGTTTCATGACACCGCCGATCCACAGATCCCCTTACGTTTTCACTATCACTCACCCATACTTGTTTCCCTATACTTCTCCCATGCTGCACAGATTTCATGATCCATCATTCTAATCACTTTTGAAAAACACTATTATTGCCCTTGTCTCTTTCTCCCTCAGGGATATTAACTCCACAAAACCCCAAACCTGGTTCAATCTAACCATCTCCTTTCTCAATCAGTTTGAGTAGTTTACTTTAAATTCATGACCCTGATCCTTAGTGTGATACTCAACAGTAAACAATGGCCCTAAAACTTCCCTTAGTAAGTTTATTTTCCTAGTACTGTGAGATGGCTGTTTTCATACTTTCTACCTGTATCCAGTTACAGCCCCATCCTGAACCTAACTCTACCATTCTGACTTATGCCTGAAAAAAATCAGAAGCCATAATATGGAACATTCTCCTCTTTCAAACAGTTCTACCCACCAACCTGTACCTATTTCCATATTCTCAGCTGTTCTACTTGTCATCTGAATCTAATCCCCTCCTTACTTCTTAACATCACTCCTGTATTTTTAAGTTTACTCCTGCAACATGCTCTCCCTCTTTCTAAGGTGTACTTCCTGCAGTATTAAAACATGTCCTTGGTATCTTCCATTTAATATTCTGGTGGCTTCATGTCTACGCAAATTTTTACAACAAATTTTGGGAAAAAGTTCTCTGCACTCTCATTACCTTATCCCCCACCCCAGTCTCTTGAACCCACTATAGTCAGACTTTCTCCTTCAACATTCTGGTAAAGTTGTTTATGTCAAGTCTTCAAACTGTGGAGGGAAAAGACATCTTTGGGCGAGAAGTACATGAAGTGGTAAGGGAAAAAGGGACATCCACTTAGACAGTTCATGTGAAACAATCCTGGTGATCAATGAGGAGACAGATCTCAATGTCCTATCACTTTCTCAATCTTCAGGGAGTGCTCAGAACGAGAGAGACAGAGCAGAGTCATATGACACTCTGGGAGTTCATGTTATATCTAAGGGCAGTATAGTGGGAGAAAAAGGTGAAAGAGGACACTTCCTGCATTTGGAGGTTGACTGGAGGAATGAGAAATGAAGAATAAGGAAAGTACAGTATCATGGAAACCAAAGAAATAAAAACAAAGAGAGGGAGTGAGAGAGATAGTAAGTATATGCAGGAATAAATGATGCCTAGGGCTCAGGGGAAGCAGTTAACATCTGTAGATGGCTTCCTTTGAGGAATGAAAGGATGGGAGAAGGTAAAGCAAATGTAAAATATGATCATAAACAAAAATAAATCATCAGAACAGATGGCACAGTACTTACCCAATGGCTATTAAATCTTCATGATGAGGGGAACAGGTAAGACAGAAAATTGTCCTGGGCTCTATGAAGAGGTGCTGGCTGTCACTTCTGTTAAGCCAGTAACAGAAAACTACTCCTTTTTCATCCCCAGATACTATTAAGTCCTTTACTCGAGGAGACCAATGCAATGCTGATATCGTATGCTTTAAAACAAAACAAAGTGTAGGTTTCTCATTTGTCAATGCTAAATTTTTACTTAATTTTTTAATATTGTAAACCAGCATAATGGTAGGTGCATTAGAGGTACATAATAAATACCTGTTAGCACTACTTGTACAGCAACACTATATTAACAAAATGATATGAAAATTTAGACTACTGGGGACCAAAGAATCATTAAAAATATTTTTCTTCCTTTAATAGCTTAATGCAAAGTTCTTACAAAGATTAAATAGGTCTTTCCTTTTCCTTTGATCTCTCAAAAGGTAGGTATATCAAGTAACCATCTAGTTTAAAAGTGAATTCCATTCACTCATTTACAGTTTATATCAGAAGTCTATGCTATATAAATAACTAGAGAGTAAGTGTTTTAGACTTCGAGGGCCATATTGTTCTTGTTTCATCTACTCAACTATTGTAGCATGAAAGCAGCCACTGACAAGACTTAAATGAATAGAACTACTTGCAAAAACAGGAGGCACAGCAGTTTGCCAGCCTCTGGTTTATACGCATATCCTTTCACAAAAGTTGAGATGGCCTACAATACAGAGGTTTTTTTTTGTTGTTGTTTTTTTAATCTAATCAATAAACACAATTATACAAGTTGCCTTGCAGAGATGAGCTAGCAAAACTGTACTTGAAGCAGAAGAACCCTCAGCACAGACACATAAAAACAGTCCGAGAAACCAGGAAGCCATCGTACCTGATGGAGTGCATGTTCTGTCACAACTGTTTTTGTCTCTACATCCCAGATTTTCACAGTCCCATCATCGGAGCTGGTGGCACACAGGTTGTATTGACCAGGGTGATGAGAAAATGTGAAGCCAGATACTCTTTCAGTGTGTCCCACCAACTCTCCTATGACTTCAAGCAAAACGAGACTCTAGGTTAAAGTGCTAGCCAAGATTCCTAGATGAATCATAGAGTTGTTGGATGATGAAGAAGCAGATGCTGTGGAGTTACTTAACCCATGGTGTAACAAAAATATACACGAACTCACTACCAGAACTCTCAAGTGCTGGTATTGGCTCTGTTAGGACACTTCAGACAAGCCATTTTATCTCTTTAATCCTCAGGCTTCTCAACTGTAAAATGATGTTGATAACGGTTGCTGTGCTTAATTCACAGGCTGGGAAGCAGCTCAAATGAAGACTGTGAAAGTGATTCTTACTTAAATCTGCCCAGAAGTCGTTTAGAATAAAATAAGTATCTGGCACATCATATCCCAAGGCACAATCAAAGCCTAGTTTGGAGGCTGAAAGCATCTGGCTCAATCCATTCATCTTACAGAAATGATTGTTACATACTTGCAAGATCTTGCTTAGGGTCTGCAGCTGTAGGCAGCCCCCAATCCCAAGAAGGTTCCCAGGGGGCTAGGGGACATTGGGCGGGCGAAGGAAGCCATAGACGTTATAAATGGCTATCTTTTCAGTAAGTGAGCGGTCCCACGTGCAAGCGTCGGCAGGCGGGACAGATCGGCCACAGACTGGTATGTAATTCACTCTTGGCGACCCGAAGCAACTCAGCTTAGTGGCTATGGGCAGACTCTTCTTCCTGCCTGGGCCTCAATTTCCCTATCTGTAGAGAAAGCAGTGGCTGGAGATACCCCCCCGTAGGCGCTCCGGTGGAGCGCAGAAAGGCTAGGGCCCGGAGTTGGGGAGTTACCTCGAAACGGGGGAGTCCCATGGCTCGCGCCGGCACCCGGGCCCACGCGGACAAGGAAGACGGAGGTACGCGCAGCGAAGCCGAAGAGGCCCCCGGGCACGGCATCGCTGCAGCGGGCGCAGTACCAGTTGGGGGAAGGCGGCAGCGTCCGCGGCTCTTGCCCCATTGCCACAGGCCGCCGGAGCTAAAGGAAGCAGCCACTGGGTCAAGCTGTTCGTAAGCCCCACGCCGCAGCCGGGAAGCGGGGCGGGGCGGACGGTGAACCCCGCCTCTTCGGGCCGCCACTACGGCGCGCACCGAGGCCCAGCCGGCACCGCGCGCTCGGTTCCCGGAGCCGCCGGGATAGGAAGGGCGGGGCGATGCGCTCTGCGCTCTTCTGCTCAGCCTACCCTAGCCTGCGGCAGGAGGTCCGCCCCATCCCTGGAGAGCGCGCGGTGTTGCCTAAACCCGGCTCCGGGGTTAGACATTCTCACTTCGCACAGCAAGGCACAAGTGAGGAGGCCGGACAGTGGAGCTTCCTCCCACTGCAACCTAAAACTCCTGGACTCAAGCGATCCTCCTGCCTCAGCCGGAGTAGCTGGGACTTCAGGCGCGGGGCACTACACCCGGCTAATTTTTCTATTTTTAGTCGAGACTGGGGTCTCGCTCTTGCTCAGGCTGGTCTCGAACTCTTAACCTCAATCAATTCCCTCCCCCCTTCCCCGCACCCCCCCCCCCCCCCGGCCCCCAGCCCCCTCCCCCACCTCAGCCTGCCAGAGTGCTGGAATTATTTTTGAACATTATGTGTCAGGGCACTTTGCTAGTTGTGGAGACGATTGAAAGATATATACAAGAAGCCAATTAACAAAAGATAAAACTACTAATCTGGAATCAAAAAGGAAAGGAACAGTTTCTGCAACTGGGCGGAAATTTTGGCTCTGGGCACTGGGTACCCAAAGATTAAAGAGAAGCAAGTGGAGTGACTTTTGATTTGCTTGCTTAAGAGCCAGCTTGTAAAGGGAATAATATGTGGTAAGTGCTGTGGAAGAAAAAGAATAGAATTTTCCTTCCAACTTTCAACATGCTAAAATGCTCAGATTCTGCACTACCCCTGTATTGCTTGTTTGTATTGGGTATCTGGCACGCCTGCCTATGTGGCACATAGAAACATAAAATATCTATTCTCAATATAGAGAGGTCAAACGTATATTTAGATGCGTCCAGGGCACCAAGTTTGGAGGCACCCAGCCCTGGAATGACCACTGGTTTGCTAGTTGTTAGCTAAGAGACTTTAACCAAATGATAATCCATGCCTTGTTGGATTGCTGTGAGGAATAAACGAGACTTAGTGAAATGCCTGCTGGATATATATGGTTGCCAGTGCCTGACGAATATTAACTCTCTTGGTTAATCTCTTGGAAGTCAACCAGGGGATTAGTAGGGATTAGGACATCATACCTCATATTTGAACCATTCGTTCTTTAAAAGAGGTTTCACACGACCTGACGTGATCTTTACAACAAACTTATGCCTTAGAGGTAGTTATTTCTGGCAAGAAAACTGAGGCCCCCAGGGTTAGGCTGCTTGTTCATGCACTGTGTTCCCCACGCCTTTCAGACCATTTGTGAGGTAAGGCTTCACAATTTTTCTGGACCCAGGTGAATTTCCGAAAGTACACCAGTTTTTAGCCTTTATTAAGTCATTCATTCCCAAGCAAGGCTGGTCTGACCACACCTCGAGCGACTGGAGCGTGTTCGCCGTCTCTATGACAACTCCGCGGAAGTAAACAAGGCCAGGTCTCTCCGCCTGGAGGAAACCTGGAGTATTGCGCATGCGTGTTGCCCTGACGCTATTTGAACTCAGGGGCTTCCGTAGGGGAAGGGGAAAGATGGCGGCGGCAGTGCTGGGACGGTTGGGTAAGGATTTCTTAGTGGTAAACCTCCAGACGGGAGAGGAGGTGGGGTCTGAGTTGACGGCTTGTGTTGTTGTTGCAGGTACATTATGTATACAGGACCTGAGGAGCCGGGGGAAGCTGGCCTTGGGGTAAGTCTCTCGCCTCGGAGTTTCAGAAAGGCCTGAGGCCTCCTTTACCAGACAGTCAGTTTCTGAGCGCCTGTGTGCTGGACAATGTGTGAAGGTCTGGCGCCAGCGAAGCGAAGACAGCCCAAGTCACCCTATTTTTCTGCTATCTTATTACATAACCCTGCAGGGGTCAGAATTACCCATTGCCCAAAGGCCACTGTAAATGTGTTTTCTGAACAATCTCTTCTGATTTTTCTGGACATGGTTAGACTGTTTCATTTCTGGTTACTTGCTTACGTGGGTAGGGACTGTGTTGTGGACAATAGTGGTTTTTACATCGTGCCTAACACTGTGTTAAGTGCTCTGTATGCATTATCTCATTCTTATGACATCTTACGAGTAGGTACTGTTATACCCATTTTTCAGAAAAGGAAATTGAAGCCCTGAAATAACTTGTCTAAGGCCCCTCAGTTATAGGAAGTTTTGGAGCTTTGTACAGTACTCTTCAGAGCATGCTGTGGCATTAGAACTAAAGTGTTCTTTAAAGGTTAAAGAATGCAATCTAGCTGGAATCTTTCCCTGTCTTCTACTCATTATCCCTCTTCTGCAATACACAGTTATTGATGTTTGGAGATTGGTAATCTGATTGTAAATGTTCTGATTGGTGCATTTGTTAGCATTTATCTTGGTTTAGTTCATAGGCTTTTGAGATAGATAAGTTGGGTGTGAATCTATTTTTTAACTGTGATTTTGTAAAAGTTATTCTTTATAAGTTTCAGTTATCTCTTTTGTGATAGAAAAGTAGTATTAGTATCTATCATAGATTTTTATTTTAGTGAAGTTTAAGTGAGATAACACATATGAAATGTTTAGTACATGTATGGCATGTCATAATTTCACTCTAAATCCTAGCTGCCCTTAATGTTTCTATTAGCATGAATTATTATTGAATTCCTGTTATATTTAGCCCTGTCCTAGGTTTTTGGGTCCTAAGGGGATGAAGAGGTGGGTTAATGAAGAAAATAAGGAGCACTTGTTCTTAGGATTCGTCTACACTTTGTTTTCTCAGATTATCTTCTATTACTCCACACCTAGCTGTATGATTTACTTACTTTTTCTGAATGTGCTGTGCATTTACCTGCTTCTTGTCTTTTCCTGCAGTGCACACACTTCCTGTCTATAACAGCAGTCCTGCCTATTATTCAAACCCCTGCTCAGATTTTCCCTTTCAGGAAGTTTTCTCAGATCTCTCTAAAACAGAAAGAAACTAATTTTTCTTTCCTTTTAGCATGTGTGTCTTCTGTAACATAATGGCTTCATGTATATGTGTCTGTGCCCTTTACTAGCATGTGTATCTTGGAGAGTTGGAGACAGTTTTTGTTCCTTTTTGTAGTTCCAGCATAGAGTCTTACACAAAGTAAATATTTTGGTAATGTTTGTTGATTTGAATTGTCTTGCATTAACTTGTACTAGGGAGCTAGAACAAGAAACTTAAGCATTTTGGGGTTAGTCTTTTAATCTGTGTCATGATGTAAGAATATTGGATTTTGCTGGATAAGCTCTAAGAGTCTTCGCATTTCTGAAATTATTATATAATTTTATGAATCCCCATTCCAGACTTTGTATTGGGGAAATGACTATGAAAACTAAGTAGAAAAGTATAAACAATGTTCATGGTAGCTACCTAAAATTTTAGAGATCATCTGATCCAGTGATTGGAAACTTAATTACATTGAGGCACTGGACTAGAAATGAATGAACTAGAAGCGGTCTATGTAAAATGAAAGAGTGGTAGGGCCTGTGGTAGTCAGGCAGTCAGTAGAGTACATTCTTCATCTAAAGGCATTGCATTGGGTTAAGAAAAATGCTGACCAAATACAACTTTTCTGCAGGCTATATTTGTTCGCAGACTGACAGTTTTCAATCTTCAAATTCCAAGTCTCCTATTTTACCGATGGGGGCATTTGAGAGTTTTTGTGACTTACTGAAGGTTATATAGTTAATAAATGGCAACGTGAGGATCTAAACAAAATATTCTCTGGCTTTAGATAGTGCTGCGTCAACATGGGAGTGATGGAGTGACAGGCCCAAAAGGGATTTATCAAGGGAGTCTTTGTGGAACAGGTGATTTTTAAAATTTAAATTTAAAGAGTGAAAGAGTATATTTTGGTGGTTTAGAAATAGAAGGGCTAGTGTACTAGTGAAGGTACTACTGACTGAGCTGTACATAGGTTGAAATTTTCCACAAGAAAAACCAATTTGGAAATGTCTTGAATCAGCTGTTTGGCCGAAAAATGATGATAGCAATGTAATATATTAGAATAAACACTAGGCTGCAGGAGCTGGGTTCCAGGTCTTTGCCAGGGACAAAATGTTGTGGCCTTGGGCAATTTGCTTAACTTCTCTGAGGCTTAGTTTTCTCATTTCAACAAAGAGAGAGTGGTGGTGAGAATTAAGAGACTAATATGTAAAATGTCTATTATAGTGCCTGGTACTGTGGAGGTGATGGGGCGATATCACCATGAAATTATTTTAAAGGAATCTGATTTTTATGCTGGAAGCAATCAGTAGCCACTCTGCACTCTTAGATGAGATTGCATGTCTCTCATCTGTCAGCTTTACTTTTATAGAACAGTTGGCAAGAAGAAACTGAAATATAAGTTAGTCTACTTTTCTATTTAGTCAAGTCACTTTTAAAAGATTTCTCCAAAGTAAAGGGTAGAAATTATCTCTGGTTTTCATTCATCTGTACTTTTAGTGTCCTGATTGCCATGACCCCCAAGATTTGACAACATTGTTTTTTGTACCCTCTTATTTAAATTTTACCTTGTGGTCTGAGGGATTTAAATTTTACCTGTGGTCTGAGGGATTTAAATTTTACCTTGTGGTCTGAGGGATTTAAATTTTACCTTGTGGTCTGAGGGGTTTTCTATCCTTACCTGTTAGGACAATGGTTCTCAAATTTGTCACAGACCTCGTTTGAGAGTATGAGGAAAGCCACAAAACATTTTCTCAGAAAAATTTATCTTACATTTACAACTTTGCTTGTAATTTCATAATCTTCAGTCTAGGAATCTCTGCACTGGGATATATCTAAGCATAAGCATCTGTTTGTGACACATGAGATACTGTAATATTTGTTTTGCAATGAGTATACAAAATGATTAGCAATGTAATGTATGTTGAAAAGCATGTTGAGCAGTAGCCCTTGCATTAATGGTTGAAATAATATTTCCCTTAATTTATTTGGAAAAATGTCAACCCTACAGGAAAGTTGAAGGAATATTAAAGTATCCTTCAGCTGCATCCACCAGTTGTTAACATGGCTTTAATGGTCTTTATAAATAAATATATGTGCTTTTTTTTTTCCTGAGCCATTTTGAAAGTGAGTTGCACACGTTATGGTACTTAACTCTTAAACATTTCAGAATATGTTTCTTAAAAGTGAATGCAGTCTCCAGGAACCACAATGCACAATCAATATGGGTGGTATAATTTAGAGGTCTTTTATTTTAATATTTTGATTGAAAGGATTCAAATAGAAATCAAGTATATGCTGAATTTATTTTTGAAAAAAGAAAAATTGACCATTATTTGTAGCTTGAGAATAAACCCTAAAACAATCATACACAAAACAAGATCTTATAGATGGACATTTTCAATTCCATGATACTTATATTCATTTAGACAGTCTCTTATGTGATAGTTTCTTTCTTTCAAAGCCCTCACAAGCCAGTTCTTTTGATTAGAATTTGTGTCTGGTTGAAGTCTAACTCATAGACCATCCTAACTGGAAGGATGGAGTTACCATTTACTGAGATATGCAGACTTCCAGAGGAGCAGGTTTTGGGGAGAACATCAGGAGCTCAGTTTGGGGATTGTTAGGTCTGAGATGTGTAAGCTTGCAGGTGGAGATATGAGTAGGCAATTGGGTATATGAGTTTGTTGCTCAGGGAAGGGAAGTAAATTTGGGAGTCATCGGTGCATGATAGTATTTAAAGATGTGAAACTGGTTGACCATGGGAGTGAGTGTAGATAGAAAGCAGAAGAGTCCAAAGATTGATTCTAAGACAGCCAACATTTACAGATCAGGGAGGGACATGGGGAAACAACAGAGGAGACTGTGGGCAGAAAGTTGAGAAGAAAACCCTAAGTGTCCTGAAACCCAAGTAAAGAAAGTGTCTCAAGGAAGTGCAAGTGACCAGAGATACTTATGTCACTCTTAGGATGAGGATTGAGAATTAACCATTGGATCTTGCAACACAGATGCCTTCAGTGACCTTGATAAAGTAATTTTGGTAGAGTAATGCAGGCACAAGTCTGATTGCAGAGGGTTAAGGGTGAACCGGAGCATTGGAATTGGAGATGGGTAATTTAGGCAACTCATTTAGGGAGTTTTGTAGTGGTACCTAGAGAAGGTTTGTTTCTTTTAAGCTGAGATATATTAGAGTACTGTATGTTTGTTTGCTGATGGAAGTGATCCAATAGAAGGTAAAAACATAATGGAAAGGAGGAAGAAAGAATTGCTGGAGCAGTGTCCTTAAATAGGTAGGAAGGAATGTTACCTAGGAGGCGGGAGATGAGATTGCTATAGCTAGGGTACCAGGCGTACATGCGGCCCACCGAGGACATTTATCCGGCCTGCTGGGTGTTTTTACCACCGCTGCCTGTCCTGCTTAGCAGCCAACTCGTCCCAGGCCCACAGTGCGCATGTGTGGAATGTGCACTGCACTCTCTAACGGCCCTCCAACAGTCTGAGGGACAGTGAACTGGCCCCCTGTTTAAAAAGTTTGAGGACCCCTGGCATAGACAGTTCATTCACATTAACAAGAGAGAAAGTAGTAGGTATGCATAAACATACATGCAGGTAGGTACATAGATTAGGTGGTGGGAGCTTGTGGAAATTCTCTTCTAATAGTTCAGTTTTCTCAGCAAAATAGGAAGCAAGGCTATCAGCTGAGACTGACAATGAGGGAGGAGATATGGGAAGTGTGAATAGCAAGATGAGGTATCAGATTTGTCAGTAGGAGCTAGGAGAGTAAATAGGGAAATATAATAGGATTGCCAGGCAACCTTAAGGGCCCATTTGGGATTTATGAATAAGAATATAAAATTTAGGTGTTCTCTGGCTTACATGTTGAGAAAAATCTGGCTTATTAACCATTTACATGTTATCACATGATAACAGGAACGTTTTGGAATAGAGAGGTTTTGTTCTCTGATCTACAAAAACTAGCACTTTTTGTTTTGTTTTGTTTTGTTTTTTGCTGTTACTATAGCTCATAATGACTTTCAGCTAGGGGTGATTTTGCCTGCCAAGGGACACTTAGCAAACTCTGGAGACATTTTTGGTTGTCACAGCTTTTTGGGGACTTCTGGCATCTAGTGGGTGGAGGTGAGGGATGCTGCTAAACATCCTACGATGCACAGGACGGATCTCCAGTTGGCTCAAAATGTCAATAATGCAGAGGTTGAGAAACACTGCATATTATGGTTCAGAGTTGCTGCAATTGCACTTTTTTTGTTTGCTAAACTTGGTTTTTTTTTTTTTTTTGGAGACAGAGTCTCACTTTGTTGCCCAGGCTAGAGTGAGTGCTGTGGCGTCAGCCTAGCTCACAGCAACCTCAAACTCCTGAGCTCAAGCAATCCTCCTGCCTCAGCCTCCCAAGTAGCTGGGACTACAGGCATGCGCCACCATGCCCGGCTAATTTTTTCTATATATATTAGTTGGCCAATTAATTTCTTTTTAAATTTATAGTAGACACGGGGTCTCACTCTTTCTCAGGCTGGTTTCGAACTCCTGACCTCGAGCAATCCGCCTGCCTCGGCCTCCTAGAGTGCTAGGATTACAGGCGTGAGCCACCGCGCCCGGCCTAAACTTGTTTTTTTGTTTGATTTGTCCTTTACTTTCACAAAGTAAAATTATATTGAGTTATGAGAATATACATATCACTTCGGCCCCTTTGTTCTAGATTTTAATTGAGGCAAGAGGGAGGATATTCAGTCTCAAATGTAGGATTCACATAATGTTCTTAGAAGTAACTTTGAAACAAAGAACTTTTTACCTTGATGAGTGTAATAGCATGATATTCTCAAGATTAGCCTGAGGCTAGCATTATCTTCACTTGGGATTTGGATATACTTTGTACTAAATTTCAAAATGAACTTTGAGTAATAAATAGGCATTACTTCTCTTTTTTAAGTTGTGACTTTAGAAAGTCCTCAGGTACTCATGTCTTATCTGAATTAACTCTTAATGCTATAATTTGGCTTATATATGCTACTCTTCATTTTCTGATGACTGTGGGTAGAATTTTAAAAATGATATTTAAACTTACCCTCTTCAAGTATTGGTAGCTAGAAAGCAGCTGAATAATGAGAGTAAGGGAATGTGGATGTTTGTTCCAGTATACTCTTTGTGCGTGAGCTCTGACAGTTTCACAGTGCTTTGGGCACCTGTGTGGATATTATGTGTACAGGCACTCTGGAGCCTTGGTTCAAACCTAGCCTTCTTTTGCCCAATTTACTCAGAAATATGGTGAAGCTAAAGAGATTTGAGTTTCCTAGTAAGTGAAAAGCTGTTATCAGTAGTAATGATATTTGAATTTTAAATGATAAAAGATAATCCAGAGTGCCTTTTAAGGCTGCCTTTCAGTGCTTTAAAATTTTTTAAAAATTCATTTTCATTCTTTAGAATGCCGACAGTAAACTAGAGCTATAGGCAGACTTGTTGGAGATTTTTGTTGGAAAACAATTTTACAGAGGATCTTAGCAATAATGCATGCCTTCATTTGTTAATTCCACCAACTTCCTTTTGTTGGGTTTGTTTTCTCTGCTGACTCTTCACAGCCTTTCTCAAATGAAAAGTCTCATAAAAGCCTCAGTTTTGAATTAGTTTGTATATTCTCTTTTACCTTATGGTGGTTTCATTTTATATGCTTAATTCAATGTTATTCCAACAGTTGGCCAGGAGAGGGCACCGTAGGCACTTTTGATTTATTTTATTTTATTTTATTTTATTTTTTTGTGACAAGGTCTTAACTCTGTTTCCCTGGGCTAGAGTGCGGTAGCTTCATCCTAGCTCACTGCAACCTCAAATTCCTGGAATCAATGGATCCTCCTGCCTCAGCCTCCCAAGTAGCAGGGACTACAGGTGCATGCCACCACACCCAGCTAATATTTCTAATATTCAACATCAGGACCTCTAGAGATGAGGTCCTGATGTCGCTGAAGCTGGTCTTGAGCTCCTGATCTCAAGCGATTGTCCTGCCTTGGCCTCCCAAAGTGCTAGGATTACAGGCTTGAACCTCTGTACCTGGCCTAATTAGTTTTTTTCTTTAGTTTCATTATGAATTCATGGTTTTAAAGATATTTGATGTATTTCAACCCACCACAGTTATTATCTCCTTATGAATGCTTGCATTGTCTCATGTTTGGCCTGTGGGGGCATGTACAAGTTGGTTCCTGAGTCCCTCTGACATGACCCTGGTAATCTTTGATAGCTTCCTTGCTTTCTGGTATGACAAGATATTCTAGGCTCCTCTTGTACATTTCTGTTTGAGATCTGCAATCTGCCATTTCTTGCAGAAGTTTTGGTTCTTTTCAGCAGGAAAATGGTATTTCGAGACCATAATCTGGGTACTAGGTTTGCTAATTGCTCCTGGATTGGTCATTGTAGGTACTCTTCAGTGAGTACTTACAGGATTTTGACTGAACCTCTTCCCTTCTTATATATGTGTCTGCTTGCTCCCACACCAAGAATCCCAGTTTTTAATGACACTGAAAAAAAAGAATTAGAATATTACAGAATTACTCATTTGCTTTATCTCAACAGAGGTTATTAAGCCAGAGAATGACATGAAAAGCTCTGTATTACGGAAGGGTAACTCATTTAATATCAGGCAGAGAAAGGTGAATTAGAACTGAACAATTCGATGGAAGAGAAATCAATCTAGGGGCTATTGCTGGAGTTCTGAAAGAGAAGAACTGGTCCTGAACTAGGATGGTGGCAATTGGAATGGAGAAGAGGTAAAGCATTAGAGAACTATATCAAGGGAAGTATCTATAAGAGTTGGTGACTGGCTCTGGCAGGATGACAATATGACTGGGAAGTTGAAGATAAATTCTAGGACACCATTCAAGAATGGTTTTATTTAGTGATATAGAGGAGCAGCAGATGCTGGGGAAAATGGCAGAGGCAGAATCAGTGGTTGTATATCATCAAAGTGGTTGGAGCGGGAGAGGAGGTCAAGGAATAGTGAAATTAAGGTCTTCTTCATCAAGACTCAGCCCATAAGTTGGGCATTGAAAGACATCCACTCTAGCTCCAAGTACCTTTTCAGTATTTTCTAATACCTAACAGATTCAGTCAGACCTCTCCCTTCCCAACTCTGCCTCTGCATAGGTGATACACGCTTTCGCCACATGGTGGGGGTTTTATATCCATCTTCTCGAACAATTAGGATCAAGGTTAAACAATCTTGTTCAAGGTTCACCTGAAGGCACCTCTGAAATCCTGTACTATCTGTTTCCTGTATTTTAGTTATATGTGGTTTTGTATTGTCCTCTAATTGTTTTGTGTATTTGTCTTACTTACTCAGCAAAGTTGAGGAATTCTATAGGTCAAGTCCGAGATCCATTATGTCTTCTTTATTTTATTTTTGAAACAGAGTTTCACTATGTTACATGGGCTAGAGTGCTGTGGCATCAGCTTAGCTCATAGCAACCTCAAACTCCTGGGCTCAAGTGATCTTTCTGCCTCGGCCTCCCTAGTAGCTGGGACTACATGCCTGGCTAATTTTTTTTATATTTTAGTTGGCCAGTTTTCTTTCTATTTTTAGTAGAGACGGGGGTCTCACTCTTGCTCAGGGTGGTTTCGAACTCCTGACCTTGAGTGATCCACCCACCTCGGCCTCCCAGAGTGCTAGGATTACAGGCGTGAGCCACTGTGCCCAGCCCATATTTCTTCTTTAAATCTTTCTTAAGCTGATTTATAGAAGAGTCAGCATTTGTTGGCTAGTCAGGGTGAGAGATCGTAGGTTACTCTCTGTTTACTGTTAGACATGTGCACTATTAACTTTTGTTCTTTTTAGCCTCCAATAAACTAGTTCTTTATGGGGTTTTATGTAAAATCAATTTCTCTTATTTTTATTTTTTAGAGACAGGGTCTTGCTCTGTTGCCCAGTCTCGTCTGGGCTCCAGTGATCCTCCAGCTTTAGCCTCCTAAGTTGCTGGGATTATAGAGACTGCCCAGCAAAGCAGTCTCTATTAGTGAATACTTCCAGAATTATGTTTCCACTTTTGATCCTTAAATTGTTCCATAAAAATGGAGCTGATGTGGTTCAGAAGATATGTAAACTCTGCAAAAAGGTTCTAAGTGTCTATTATTTTATAGGTTTCTTTCATCTCACAGTGTATTACCCCAATCATATATCCATACAAGTGCTTCTCTTGACATTTCTCGAAGATGGGAGAAGAAAAATAAAATTGTTTATCCTCCACAACTGCCTGGAGAACCTCGGAGACCTGCAGTAAGTATGGGGGCAGAACTAATCTTTTAATTTTGAGAAAGTGGTCTTACTCTTATGTGGTTAGCAACAACTTATTATTCCATGTTAAAAGAATAACAATTATACAACAATTTCCATGAGTCTTTCATTGACACAGAAAATGTACTGGATTTATCTCTTTGATAGTTTGAAGAGATTGTTTATTGCTTCACTCATTTGTTTGCCTTTACTTGACCTCCTGGTTAAGGGCCTTAACTCTAAAACTAAGCTAATAGTTTGAGACACTGATTTTTGACTCCAAAAGGCTTGATAATGAATTCTTTTTTTTTTTTTTTTTTTTTGAGACAGAGTCTCACTAGAGTGAGTGCCGTGGCGTCAGCCTAGCTCACAGCAACCTCAAACTCCTGGCTCAAGCAATCCTCCTGCCTCAGCCTCCCAAGTAGCTGGGACTACAGGCATTCGCCATCATGTCCGGCTAATTTTTTGTATATATATTAGTTGGCCAATTAATTTCTTTCTATTTATAGTAGAGACGGGGTCTCGCTCTTGCTCAGGCTGGTTTCGAACTCCTGACCTCGAGCGATCCACCCACCTTGGCCTCCCAGAGAGCTAGGATTACAGGCGTGAGCCACCGCGCCCGGCCTGAATTCTTTATAATAGAATATGTGGAGTTGGCTGGAATGACTTAAACCATTGGCCAATATTTAAATCATATACATGATTTTTTCAATGTTGAATATAGACACACTGATTTTTTTTTCTGTTTGTAAGTCACAGACCTTTGAACATAAGGTTTGAATTTAATCAATGGATTCCTACCTGAGATTTATCTTATCTTTAGCTGCTCAGAACTCTTACCCTCTCCAAACTGTTAGACATTGCTGTAGTCTGAGATACAAAACCAACTTTCAGCTTAATGTGAATTTACTGTGGAATACATACACAACTATTAAAAAGTTTATACGAATAATAAGAATACAATAAACAAGGTGAGAACATTTGAATCCTTAAACTGTGGTGAATACTTTAGAAATAGAATTACTGTGTTAATTACAAATCATGCAGTTCAGCAAACATCTTCTAAAGGTTTTTGGGAATAAAGGCTACTGAATAATGTCTATTCTAAGTAATAATAAGGATCCTGTCATTTGTCAACTTGACAGCATGCCTTTCATTAAGAAAAGATTAGTTAGTTGCTAAGTATCAGTCTGAATTGGTACAGTTTTACATTTTCTTTTTTTCTGATTTGAGGGAGTTAATTTATTGACTTTAAAAGCTCCCACCTGATAATGAAATAAGAAGAGGAAGAGATTCTAATAGTTTAAACAAATAACTTTACTGTTCATGTTTTCTCATGACACCAGAACTTGAAAGTTAAATTTGTTGCAGAATATGGGCTATTAAGTATTGACTCCATTTTTAACCAGAATTTACAAAAAGTTACACAATTGCACAAATATCATAGATAAAATATTTGTTATAGTTAAGCACCTTTCCTTCTTACTTGAGCTCTTTGGAACGCCTGACCCCAAGCAATCCTCCTGCCTTGGTTTCCCAGAATGCTAGGATTACAGGCATGGGCCACCGTGCCTGGCCTTACCTGAGCTCTTTGAAATTAGGTATTATTTAGAAATAAATCATAACAGTATTTGTCAGGTCCAGAATCTAACAGCAGAATTTTGTATTGTGTAGTGCTCATCTTTTTGGATATTAATTAATAAATTTATTGATTGGCTTAAAACAGCAGAGGTTTATTCTCTAACAGTTCTGGACCCCAGAATACTGAAATCAAAGTGTCAGCAGGGCTCTGTTCCTTCTGGAGTTTTTTTGATATTTAAAAATATATACTTCAGGATATATTTTGGATGGCAAAGCTCAAATATTAATAGTTGATTTTACATTATCTACTTAACTTTAGCAAAGAAGAACAATGTCAGTACAGTACTTTGTTGCAAATTGTATTTAGTGACATTATTTTTTTTTTTTTTTTTGAGACAGAGTCTCACTTTGTTGCCCATGCTAGAGTGAGTGCCGTGGCATCAGCCTAGCTCACAGCAACCTCAAACTCCTGGGCTCAAGCAATCCTTCTGCCTCAGCCTCCCGAGTAGCTGGGACTACAGGCATGCGCCACCATGCCCGGCTAATTTATATATATATATATTAGTTGGCCAATTAATTTCTTTCTATTTATAGTAGAGACGGGGTCCCCCTCTTGCTCAGGCTTGTTTCGAACTCCTGACCTCGAGCAATCTGCCCGCCTCGGCCTCCCAGAGTGCTAGGATTACAGGCGTGAGCCACCACGCCCGGCCTAGTAACACTATTTTGATGAACTTTATTCTCCTTAAATGCCTGTTTGAAGGCATTTGGTTTGATTATATATATGCACTTTGGAACAATCTAATTTAATTCTCTGTTTTGTACAGATTTTGTTTCAGTAATCCTTTTGGGGACAAATTATGACTTTTGGAAAATACCTAAATGTTTTCTGACTTTATTTTTTTATTTTTTTTTTTTTTGAGACAGAGTCTCACTTTGTTGTCCAGGCTAGAGTGAGTGCCGTGGCGTCAGCCTAGCTCACAGCAACCTCAAACTCCTGGGCTCAAGCGATCCTCCTGCCTCAGCCTCCCGAGTAGCTGGGACTACAGGCATGTGCCACCATGCCCGGCTAATTTTTTATATATATCAGTTGGCCAATTAATTTCTTTCTATTTTATAGTAGAGACGGGGTCTCGCTCTTGCTCAGGCTGGTTTTGAACCCCTGACCTTGAGCAATCCGCCAGCCTCGGCCTCCCAAGAGCTAGGATTACAGGCGTGAGCCACAGCGCCCGGCCTGTTTTCTGACTTTAAATCGTATTTAGTAAATTGAAATTGGTGCCTCACCTGTACCTGCTTTGACTGAAAAATGCTAATACCCTTCATAAATACCTAGCTTATTTATAGGAAGTAATTCACTTACCTATCCACATAGTTCATAATACTGTGCTATTATGTATAGTATCCATTAGACTTGCCAACCGCTAGTTGCAAAATTTAAAATTAGTTTTATCTCTAGTTTAAAAGAGGGTCAGATAATATTTACCGTTTACCTGATTCTGATCTTCTGCATTGGAAAATACAGTTAATAGATAATAGTGGATGTGGATAGTGATTCAACCTATAACAGTAAATTAAAATGAATATCACCCATGTAGACTTGTTTTAGGCTACTCCTGATATTTTTAAGACCACCTTACTAATTTAGCAAGCACCACTTTCCAAACAGTGTAGATTCTTATGAAGACTTTATCTTATATGTGGCTTCATCTGGTAAAGAAAATAAGCTAGAGAGAAATTAAAGGGCTTTCTTCATGATAGTCACACCTTGTTAATTTGGGCTTAAGTTTACTTTTGTGGTATCATTGAAAAAAGCTATGTTAAATAAAAGTGTGGTGAGACTGTATGAAAACTCTTTTAACCATTTCTGTAAGAAGGATATTTTAAATTTATGGATTAATTGACATACTGATAAGTCATTAAGGTGACTCACATAGAGCTGTATTAAGGACTTCTATTAGGTAACATTTTTACTCATTTGAGTTATTATATGCATTTAAAAATAAATTGATTTCTTTAAAAGTTATTGGCTTAGATATTTCCTAATTTAGATTTACTTTTACTTCATTTGAATAGCTATTTTGCACATCATATCCTCACTTAACTTTACTTAATTTACTGTATTGGTTAGTTAATGGCAGCAATATATAACTAGGGCTTCTGGTCTCCAGATTTTCCACTTTATCTGTTTGCCATGATAGGTTTATTTACTGAGACTTTTTGTCTAGTTTATCTTAAGAAATTGCCCTTAGACATTTCACCTGCCCAAAGTAAATGTTGAGCTTTTTAGTTTTTGAAGAGGATGATTAAGAAACTTTCCCCTTTCTTGTAAACACTTTGTTCCTTTTTGACCCTGTTCTTGCCAGGATTGTGCATGTGCACTCTCTCTCTATTTTTTAAATAAAACTTGAAGATGATTATATACAATTCAAATTTAAAGATATCCCACCATAGGAATCCATGAATTAAAAGGTTTCTATATAAAAGATTTCATTGAGTAGATTAATTTTTGCAGATTAATATTATAAGTTATGACAGTTCTTTCCTCTCCCTTGCTCCCCAGGACACTTTATTGCTGAAAATGTAATTAGGCTATTGCTATAGTTTCAGGCTGTCTGCTTCTATTACAACTGAAATGAAATCTGCTGTATATTAAAAGATGGCCACTTGAGAAAACTCTGTAGTTCTAAGGCACTTGAAAATTTCCAGCAGGAGACAGAATGTTGTTAATAAAAGTTTTGAGATCTCCTTGCTATTGCTTGCCTTAACAAATGCTTTCTAATTTTTTAAAAGTGGCAGTATGGTATGGTAGTGGAAAGAAAATGGTTTTTAGAGTAAGAAGGGGAACTTTTGAAGGTACACCTGCTAGACATTGTGTTAGGGATTGGTAGGGGCTTTATGTACTTTTCTGTTCTTTGATTTCCAGTTTTGTCTCTCACAAGCTTTGTGGTCTTGGATAAGTCACTTGATTTCTGATTTTCAGTTTGTAAAAGGGTTGTAAAATGTTTCCCCTATCCATTCATAGAGTTAGTTTAAATGAAATAATGAGTCTGAAAAGTGCTTTGTGAACTATAAATTGTTTAGTAGATGATTGATTTTAAAAAAACAGGACATATTTACCACTTTAAATAGAAGGCAATAAAAGCTAATATTTACTAAGAACTTACCATCTTCCAGGCACCATAAAAATGGTTTCTTTACGTAGGTTATTTTATCTTATTCTTATAGTTTTATGAGGTAGATACCATTATCTTCATTTTAAAGAAGAGGAAAGTTACGCAGGGAGAGGACAAGTAGCTTGCCCAAGGTTATGTAGCTAGTAAATGACAGAGTTGGGATTTAAACATAGGCAGTCTGAATCTGAAACCTAAGCTCTTGACCAACCACCTAAAATATTGGCTTTTCATGTGAACACACTTACCTTTCCATTTTGCCATTGTTCTCATTAATAGTGAATTTTTTTCTTTTTTGTTGTTCTTTTAACCCACTAAATGTTTTCAAGACATTTTCATTTAAATCTTTTACCATTCCTCTGGATAGAAATGTTGCAAATGTTGGCATAAACTAGCCATTTTATAGTTTCTATTTCTTCCTTAGTAATCTTTAAAATAGTAAGACTTTGGAAAAATACAACTTTGTGTAGGGAAAAAGAATCTCCAAATTAGTAATGTTTTTATTTCTTGTGGCACTTTTTGTTAGGCGTAGAAAGTGAAAAAACATTAAGAACAGCATATGTTACTGTTGTTTTTGTAAATCTGCTAAAGTTTTCTCTGTTTTTTGTTTTCCTATTTGTAAGGAGATCTACCACTGTAGAAGACAAATAAAATATAGCAAAGACAAGATGTGGTATTTGGCAAAGTTGGTAAGCTAAACTGACTATTAATTATTGTATAATACCTAAGAAAAAAAGCTGTGAGTGCCTCTCTCCCCGAATTTGAAAAATCAAAATAATTTGCCTTGATTCCTCTAAAAAGTGAGGAATATAAAACACTTGGTAGGTAATCAAAAGAATGACAATTGGTAGGTAATCAAAAAAATAATGCTCAGAGATATATGATTTTTAATTTTTACCTTCTGATAAACTAAATCACATTAGATATTTAAAGTGAAGGCATCAGGAGTCCGGCTATCACCACAGAATCCAGGAAGCTTACTTATCTGTAAAAGTTGATTCAATTTAGTTTAAAACTATTGTTTTTTGGGTGTTTTTCCCTGGAAAATGAAATCTGTAGGTCAAGAGAGACAAAAGGAGCAAATATACATGTAATATATTTACCCTGTAGAAGGCGATGCCTTTAATGCCTAGTATGGCAATTGCCAACCTGTGGTCTCTGTTTATCATATCTGCTCTCTTTTAATGTTATTGAAACTATTACAATCTAGGTTTTTTTTTGAGACAGAGTCTCACTTTATTGCCCAGGGTAGCCGTGGTGTCAGCCTAGCTCACAGCAACCTCAAACTCCTGGGTTCAACCAATCCTTCTGCCTCAGCCTCCTGAGTAGCTGGGACTACAGGCATGCGCCACCATGTCTGGCTAATTTTTTCGATATATTTTTAGCTGTCCAACTAATTTCTTTCTATTTTTAGTAGAGATGGGATCTCGCTCTTGCTCAGGCTCTTGCTCAGGCTGGTCTCGAACTGAGCTCAAGCGATCCACCTGCCTTGGCCTCCCAGAGTGTTAGGATTACAGGCGTGAGCCACCACACCCAGCCTATAATCTAGGTTTTATGATTAAAATGTTTAAATGTGATTTTGACTTGAAGATGGTTTCCCTTCTCAAACTTGTTTTCTTCTCTTTTGCCTGAGTTCAGTTCACTGTTTTTTGAAGTTATTTGGTCCATGTAAGGCTTTTATTTCTCATTGAAAAGGGAACATGGATTTTGTAAACTAATTTCTTTATTCTCTCTTGTCTATCACCCTTTAATTATAGATACAAGGAATGTCCATTGACCAGGCTTTGGCTCAGTTGGAATTCAGTGACAAAAAAGGAGCCCAAATAATCAAAGAGGTAGACTTGGGTGCGATGGTGGTGGTGAGAATGGGGGGATGCAACTGTCTTACTGTTGTTAGTAAGCTCACTCTAAATCATGAATTCCCTGAATTTTCTGTTGTGACTGCATACTTAATATAATATGGATTTAGAGCACTTAGTTTTATTTTATCCTTATACCTTAGGAATGATGTATGCTTTAGATATTTTTTCCAGACATGCTTTTATTTGCCCCAGGCATTTATTTATTTATTTTTTTACTGTCTATGATGCAATAAATCTTATTTTTTTTTTTTTTTTTGAGACAGAGTCTCACTTTGTTGTCCAGGCTAGAGTGAGTGCCGTGGCGTCAGCCTAGCTCACAGCAACCTCAAACTCCTGGGCTCGAGTGATCCTTCTGCCTCAGCCTCCCGAGTAGCTGGGACTACAGGCATGCGCCACTATGCCCGGCTAATTTTTTTTATATATATATATCAGTTGGCCAATTAATTTCTTTCTGTTTATAGTAGAGACGGGGTCTCGCTCTTGCTCAGGCTGGTTTTGAACTCCTGACCTTGAGCAATCCGCCCGCCTCGGCCTCCCAAGAGCTAGGATTACAGGCGTGAGCCACAGCGCCCGGCCTAAATCTTATTTTTAATGATTTGGGGCTTGGTATGTTTCTAGATTTTTTTTTTGTCAATTCCAAATGAGAATTTATGATTTTATAACTGGTTGAGTGGAACTCAAGAGACTTGCAATGTAGTCTTTTCTCTGATATTTTTCTTATAACCATGAACAAGACACTTAACCAGTCTGGTTCCATTTTTCTCACCTCTAAACTTTATGGGATTGGATCAGATAATATCTAAAGCCCCTTCCAACTCTAAGTGTAGCTGATTCGCTAGGAACAGATGTGTTGATGGTATTTGTGCTGACTCATTTTAGGCACATGAATATTTTTGTTTCAAAAAGTTGTGTTGACTATTCTCCCTTACCATCTGGGGATATCAGCATTATTTTCTGTATTTTCAATTAGTTCTCACCTAATGTCTGTTCTTTCAGTTTAGTAGTTGAATAGTTGAGATTGATGGATTCAAACTTCTAAGAGGTTCTGTTGTAATGCTGTGGTTTTACTGTATTTAATTCAATTCAGAATGCATTTGCTAAGTATCTGTTATGTACTCAGCCTTGTACTATGTCTTATCTTTAAGTGAGTAGAATTTGGTTTCTTTTATTTCTGAGAGCAATTGTCGTATTTTAAAAATGTATTGTGGAGGAAGTTAACTTAATTCAAAATATCCATGGAGAGTAAATTTAATAATTAACTTCTTAAAGGAAATTCTCAAGTATGATTTTTCTCTACTTGTCTGATGTTGTTAATGGTTACTTTGGATCTAAAGTTACAAATTTTTAATAAGATTTAGCTCTTGAGTTTCATGAACTTTTTGATAAATAAGTCTTTGATTCAAAGACATAATGTTCCTTGCCAAGGGTTACTGCTTACAAGTGCTGCTGTCTCCTTCTTTACAGCTTACTTGTGCCATTTAAAATGTAGTAGAATGGACTGTGTCCCCTATATTTGTAATTCTTGTGTGAGGAGGGAAAGCTCCCCTCTTTTTAGTACTCTTGTCACTTGATATTCTCTTTTTAACATTGACTATAAAGTAGAGGCAAGCAATTAGCAGTCATATAACAGAGATAACAAGAGATGAAGAATTCATTCTGTTTTAGTTCAGGTTTAGCCATATAAATGCCTTTGTTTTCCTTGTTTAAGGTTCTCTTAGAAGCACAAGATATGGCAGTGAGAGAGCACAATGTGGAATTCAAATCCAATTTATATATAGGTAAGATTTTTAGTATTCTTAGTGTTGGAAAATGTCTTCCAATAGTAATGCCATATTCTTTATCTAGCAACAGTCTTTATTTTTTTTACTTTATTTTATTTTATTTTTTATTTTAGCGTATTATGGGGGTACAAAGTGTTAAGATTACATATATTGCCCATACCCCCCTCCCCCGAGTAAGAGCTTCAAGCGTGTCCATCCCCCAAACGTAGCAACAGTCTTTAATATCTAACTACTCAGAACTTGATTCGCTGGTGAAAATTGCTGGTAATAACTTACTCTTCAGCCTTAAGCATGTCAATTTAAACTTACTCTAAATGATAATAACTGTGCTGTTTTATTCTTACCTGTTTTGTAATGATACTGAGATCATGAAACTTATTGCCAAAAGTTATTAAATAATGGCTACCAAGACTGGTATATAGAGGGGTCTTTTAATCATAATAAAACAAAGAATATAAGTGATTTTTTTTTTTTAGAAAATAAGTTCTTTGTCAACCAGGAGATAAATAGTGATCACAGATGGACTTAAAAAATCTTTACTTATAATGTGCTAAGCCAGAAGCCTAATCCATAAAGGTGTCCTGTATTTTAACCTTCCACTTATCAGAATGGGAGATCTGTTGAGTCATAAAAATGGAGGGACCTTGGAAGGCTCAGATGACCCAAATGTGTTTGTTCTTCTTTGTTATTACATCCTGAAGCATTATCTCTGCTTTTATATGCTTGTTCCATATCAAATTGAATTTAGTGAAAATGCTTTGGGAAGCATGATGAGTGCACTATACAAATGTAAGGGTTTTTTTTGCAGCATACCTTTGCACAGCTCTTTTCCTAGAAGGAGATCAACATTTATTATAGACTTCTGTTGCTCCCTTCTGATACCACAGTAAAGTGGAGTAGTTGTTGGAGTTATTGGTTTCTGCTCACCACAGCAGGAATTACTCCTAACCTCAGCAGTTTTGTAATCAAACAGAGATGTTGATGTTGAAGCAAAATTTTCTCAATCTGCCAAACCTACATATAAGGAGGACTGCTTTATCTAAAGATATTTTAAATTCAAGATATGGAGAACTGCTACTCTCCAGATTGAGGTGGAGGCTGAATTACAGGGGAAATTAGTTGTACTTTGTAATTCTTCAACAATTAAAGACAAAAAGATCATCTGAATTCCACTTTGTCACATTACCTCTGCCTACTGGAGATAATTACTGTGGTTAGGTTAAAATCTCACTTCAACTTACCTGGAATTGATGCTGGCAACCATGCATCCTTCTGAAATACAAATTAGTTATGATTTTCAATTGAAATATCTTATTTTAAAGCTGAATCTTGTATAATTTTATTCTAATACATGCACAGATGCAGAGGGAGATTGAAATGGCAACTCAGAAGGTACAGGGCCACAGTAGTTAATCATAAGCATTTTCTTCTGGGAGCAGCATGAATAAATAATGCTGAGGAGGGCTTGGAATCATTGGAAGGGAGGAAATGGATGAGGAGCAAGACTATGTGCTTAAAACTTCTTGGTGATCTTTCCTGCTCTATGAATATCAAATCAAATTTAATTTTTTTCAATTTCATAGGATTGTGAGATTCTTAGCTGATAGACTTTGTAATGGACTTCAGATGCAAATGAAATAGGATTCATCTTTAAATCTTTTTCAGTAACTGTCCTTAAATCCTTTTCAATAATTGCTTTTAAATTCTTTTCATTAATTGTAGTAAAGAAAAATAGAATAAAGAGCTTAATCCTGTCATTTCAAATGAAAGGAGCAAGGTCTAGTGTTGCCATTAAGCAAAAATATTTTTAACCAGTCCTGCATGAATGGCTATTTAATTCAGAGTTCTCCTTATGCACATTTTGACTGAAAAATATCAGTCCTACCTATATTCTCTTTTCATCTAGTTCTGTGATAAAGTCACTTTTCTTAAGTAGGGCTAATAAATTTGGATTTGTCTAATGATTTAAAAAAATTTTTATTCACTAAGTATTTTGATGCCAAATTCCATAATCAAAAAAGATGAGTAACCTCAGGAAGATGAAATATCTTATCATGACATGTTGGGATTTTGTCCCTATATTTGTTTAAATTCCTCAATAAGAATCATCTGAGGTTCTTAATAAAAGTACAGATTCCTAGGCTTTGCCACAGACCCATTGGGGAGAGGCCTGGGAAGCTATTTAAACAATTTCTTATTGATTCTTACAGATAACATGTGGGAAACTGTTTATCTCATTGTATTCTTGGAAAAGGCCTAGACGTTGCATTCCATAGACTTCTTTTTTTTTTTTTTTTTTTTTGAGACAGAGTCTCGCTTTGTTGTCCAGGCTAGAGTGAGTGCCGTGGCGTCAGCCTAGCTCACAGCAACCCCAAACTCCTGGGCTCAAGCAATCCTTCTGCCTCAGCCTCCCGAGTAGCTGGGACTACAGGCATGCGCCACCATGCCCGGCTAATTTTTTTTTTTATATACATATCAGTTGGCCAATTAATTTCTTTCTATTTATAGTAGAGACAGGGTCTCGCTCTTGCTCAGGCTGGTTTTGAACTCCTGACCTTGAGCAATCCGCCAGCCTCGGCCTCCCAGAGAGCTAGGATTACAGGCGTGAGCCACCGCGCCCGGCCCATAGACTTCTATTAGAGTTTTGAAACACTAGTTATTTGTTGACTACCATTTCAGTTCAGCAGTGGCCCTATTAGTACCCTGAAATAAATATAGGCATTTTAAGGTATTAATAAGTGCCTTTTTGGTTGCATATGTTCTCATTATATGGTAATTCTTTCAAATGTCTGGGTCATTGGTCTAAAGCTAATACCTATTGTTGCATGACCACAGATTTAGAAAGTTAATTTCCTTTTAGTCTTATAATGATGATGAATGACATTGTGAATAGGCCTTAAAAAGTGGATATGGACTAATAAAATGTCACTGCTTAGTGATTTATGGCATCTAAAGTGAATCACTTTAGGTAAAGTGATTGATTGGCTTTGTATTAATCTGTCTTCTGGGCTAACAGTGATGGAGGTGGGGAGGGGAAGGTTTCTACTGTTAAAATTTCAAGATACACATTTACCGAAATACTATTATAGTAATAGGAAATATTGGGAATATTTTAAGTACATGGTACCTGTTGAATATTATCTTTAGAAGAGCACAGATTGTTCTCTTTTTGAGATGTCTTTACTGTTTTCTTCCATTCAAAAAGTATTTGAGTACCTTCAGTGGGCATACTACCCATATAATTAGGTAATGGTATATCTTTTATATCAGTTTAAAATATCTAGCACTTGTAGTTTTGTTTTTTTGACAGTAATATCCCTTTGGAAGAAAACATAAATTGTTCTTTTGAGTTAGACCTTTGTACACCATTGTGTACATGGTGTACAACCATGTACACCATTAGTGTTATATGTACTGGAAAAACTTTGAAACCTAGGTCAGAATTTGAGAAAATTTACCAGAGATCTCTGTATTGAAAATAATGGCATTAATTAGCAGATAATGTATTTCAAAATCATTTCTGTTCCCATGAGTCATGAACTTTTGGGACAAAACAAACAGAATATAAGTTTGGTTGAAGAGATGACTTTTACAGATGAAACATGAACACTTACAAAGATAGCATATGATTTAGGACCAAAGAGAGAAATACAGTATTGTTTGAGTGGAGAAGAAAAGGTCAATATGTGTTAGGAATAGTCATGGAGATTTTCTAGCAAAATTTGGACATACCTCCAAATTCCCAAAAGATAGGCTTTTTGGGGATTTGGAGGTATGTCTGGGAGAAGAGCAGATTTTCAGAGTGGGGTAACCGTATAAGCAAAGGAACATATGTTGGAATAAGTAGTGATTGTGTGGTGTAATGAGTAGAATGGTATAAAGGAAGTAGAGGGTTGACCTAGAATAGATAAAATCGGAAAGATAAATTGGGCCTAGATTCCAAAGGGCTGAACATGGCAGGCTGTGGCATTTGGTTCAAACTGTATTGAAGAGGTTTGAGTGAGAGATTTATTTTTATTAAATAATAATAAGATATTAAAGTAGTGTTTTAACACTATTAACTATAAGTAGTAGTTTTAAAATTGTGGTCTATGGGAAATATAGGGGTAGAGCCCTTGATATCTTGGTCACTGCTATATCCTTAGAGTCCAAGACAGAG
The DNA here is from genome assembly GCF_040939455.1 of Microcebus murinus. Taxonomy (NCBI): domain Eukaryota; kingdom Metazoa; phylum Chordata; class Mammalia; order Primates; family Cheirogaleidae; genus Microcebus; species Microcebus murinus. Next base: position 20,104,895 of record NC_134124.1, read on the forward strand.
CCTGGTACCCGGTAGGAACTCAGAAATATTTGTTGAATGAATGAATGGCACAGTTTTGGATCTTCCCCAACCAATGTTTCAATCAGAACAGATCAACATGGTAGTGTTTTATATATTGGGCTTCTACATGCTGTTTCAGTTTAATTGGAATGGTTCCACATACAAAAGCAGTTGGCAACCCCTGACATACAGGATTAGTGGAGGAGAGGAATCAGAAACCAGTTTGGAAGCTATGCTGTAAGTCCTGATTTCATTCATATCTCATGATGGCTGTGTTGGGTATTCCAATTGCATTGTGTTAAAGAATCCTCATGTATCAGAAGAACTGATGTTTTTGTTTTAACATAAAGAAATTATGGCATTATGTGCTGTAAGATAGGCAGATGATCTTTTATGGCTTTAGGATGAAATCATGACCGGCATTTAGCAGGTAGTAAGCTTCTGCTCTTGTGCAGATATCCATAATTTGTGTTTTAGGGGAGGGAAAAGGGAAGTGAGAGTTGACACAGACCCTGATAGGGTTGATTATTGTGTTTTAACAGGTTATATAGTGCTGCACAGTTAGCTAGTTTTGATATATCTTTCACTGGATCAGTGTTTGTTATCCTTAGAGTATTCAGAAATTGGTGCTCAAGTTGGGTAGAGTAGCAATTTTGGATAGAAGCAGCCATCATGTTTCTAAAATGTGTTTTAGAAGTTTTCTACTCTCTTTTCGGTCTCACTGTTATTTGTAGGTTTCCTTTGGACAGGTTGATCCAGGGAACCTACAAATAAGATTGTGGGGCTTCGTTACAAAGTGATTTGTTACAAAGTGATTTGTGCAGTGCTGCTTTCTCTTTGGAAATTCATAAGCTTATTTCTTTAATGCTCAGTGGATGAAGTACATATAATTAAGGGCAGTAGCTCTTTTCTTATCTCACTAAGACTCTAGTTTTCTTAATTACTTTCATCCTTAGCTTTCTCTTTGGCAAAGCTGGAGGTTTCTGCAGAAACTCACTTCATGAAAGGATATTGTAGTTAGAGGGTTGTGAAGTACATACTTTGATCTAGTCCCTATATTTATAAAGTTATGTCACAGTGAGCATATAAGAATGGTGAATGTTAAAATGGATAATTTGATATGTATTCTATAGATGTTTACCCTTTTAAAAGGCTTATTAAGTCAAAGTAACTGATTAAATACATTCAGAAAATAGTAGAAGGTGGTTATTACTCTGATTTACTGTGAGTGAACAGAGGAATAGATTTCTTTTTATGAACTATTTAAAAGGTTATTCAAATTTCAAGGTCAGACTTTAATATGCAGAATGAGGGAGGTGAGCTGAGGAGGCAGTTATAATGCTGGAGCTTCTAAAACTAGCTGTGAATCAGAGTTTCTGGGGCAGGGGTGAAAGTGTATATGTTTGATCAGGATGTCATTTCCAAGGCCCACCCCAAATATACTAAATTAGAATCCCCAAACGTGGAGGTCTGAGCATCTGTAGTTTAAATATGTTCTGTAGGTTAGTCTGATGTAGCTGGTCTAAGGATCAGCATTTGGGAACCATTGACTCTCATGGCTTCTCATCACAATTAGAGTAAAATCAGTACTCCTTGCCTAAGCCTACAAGGGCCCTATATAATCTTGCCCCTGCCATTATCTCTGATCTCTTTCCCTTGTTTGTATCACTCTTCTCCTTGCTTACTATGCTTCAGCATGCTAATTTTTTTTCTTTTCCTGAAACAAGCCAAGTACATTCCTAGCACTTGCTGTTTCCTCTGCCTAGAGTACTCTACCCTTAGATAATTGCATGGATGATTCATTCTGGTTTTAGGTCAAATATCTCATCCTCAGGGTTGCCTGTTGACACCCCCAATCTGCAGTTGGCCCCTGCACCCAGCAACCTCTGTCATATCATTCTGATTTATTTTATTTATAGCACTTGTCCCTAACTGAAATTATCATTTTATTTTATTTTTGTTCCTTTCCACTCCTGAATGTAAACTGCATGGAGGCAAGGGCCTTGCCAGTCTTGTTTGTTCTTGTTTCTCCAACACTAGAATAGTGCCTGGTTCTTAGTTAGTACTCAGAAGAGACTCGTTTTGAGACAAGCCTGCTCCAGTCAACCAGTGAGATCTTGTAATCTCAGGATCCAGTCAAGGAAAGGACAGAAATTCCTCAGCTGATCAAGCTGTGGTTAGCAGTTATTTGATATAATTCTGTTTTTCTTCTCTGTCTAGCTGTGTCTGGCTCAGGGCGAGGCCAGTGCCTAAAACGCATCCGCTACCACGGCAGAGGTTACTTCGGGATCATGGAGAAAGTTTATTGCCATTACTTTGTGAAGTTGGTGGAAGGACCCCCACCTCCACGTGAGGCACCAAAGACGGCAGTCGCTCACGCCAAAGAATATATTCAGGAGCTTCGCAACCGGACTATCATTCATGCTCTATGATGAGGGTATTCAGACTTCACAGTGTATATGGTTTGCATTTATTTTCTAACAATAAACAAAATTTAAAGACAAATACTTTTTATGGATTTATCATTGAATTATTGGAAGGAACATGGTATATAACTACTAGTTTTATATGAATATTTATAAGGCTTTGCCCATCTCTCTTGAGCCTCTGGGCATATTTGTATGCATTTGCAACTTGGAAAGGGAAATCATATTTAAACATAATAATAAACTATAATTTAGAAGGCCTTTTTAATCCCTTTTGAAGAGAATGTTAACTATCCAACTAGTGTCCTGCACCAGTTTTGATACTTGATTTGAATAGAGTGTTCTTATTTCATTTGATTTTCTCTTGGAACCTGGGGAGGGTATAGTGGAGGTTAGCATGACTGTGTCTTTTCATTGCAATATTATAGGACATTCAGTGGTTCTGTCTTTCCTTTCACTGTTGGCACAGGCCAGTGGGTAAGGGATTATATTTCCCTTTACTGTTTTAGCAGTAATTTGAAATTATAGGAGTTTATTAGCTATGCTAATTTAAAACTCCAAAAACCCTTTAACTTTGAAAGTTTTCTTTGAAAGTTAAATAAAGTCTATTTTTATGTCTTCTTCCAACATTGCTTTATATTGTTTGGATATCGTGTTTAGGACTGATTAATTTTTCAGGGTGAATTCAATTACTGGGAAATTGAACCAACCTCAGCATTGCATTCTAAAATAAGGCAGTAGGTGGCACTCACTTACCTCTTGTTTGCAGAAAATTGCTAGTTTCTAATTAAAGTGTTCAACACTAGTTGGCTGTCCCTGATACGCATGTTTTCATTGGCAAGAAGCACTCTTTGGCCATAGCCCTAGTCCAATATTTCTCAAACTTTTGTGTACAAAAGAAGAATCTGGGGTGCTTGTTAATGCAGACTTCTGGGCCCCACCCCAGAGATTCTGATTCACTAGGTCTTGTAAGGGGCTAGTTTCAGAAATCTGTGTTTTATTTATATTTATTTATTTATTTATTTTGAGACAAAGTCTTTTTTTTTTTTTTTTTTTTTTTTTGAGACAGAGTCTCGCTTTGTTGCCCAGGCTAGAGTGAGTGCCATGGCGTCAGCCTAGCTCACAGCAACCTCAAACTCTTGGGCTCAAGCAATCATCCTTCTGCCTCAGCCTCCTGAGTAGCTGGGACTACAGGCATGTGCCAACCATGCCTGGCTAATATATATATATTTTATATATATATTAGCTGGCCAATTAATTTCTTTCTATTTATAGTAGAGACAGGGTCTCGCTCTTGCTCAGGCTGGTTTCAAACTCTTGAACTCGAGCAATCCGCCTGCCTTGGCCTCCCAAGTGCTAGGATTACAGGTGTGAGCCACCGCGCCTGGCCCAAAGTCTTGTTTTGTTGCCTGGGCTAGAGTGTTGTGGCGTCAGCCTGGCTCACAGTAGCCTCAAACTCCCAGGCTCAAGTGATTCTCCTGCCTCAGTCTTTCAAGTAGCTGGCACTATAGGCACGTGTCATTATGCCCAGCTAATTTTTCTATTTTTAGTAGAAATAGAGTCTCGCTCTTGCTCAGGCTGGTCTTGAACTCTTGACCTCAAGTGATCCTCCCACCTTGGCCTCCCAGAGTGCTAGGATTATAGGCGTGAGCTACCTCGCCTGAGAAATCTGTGTTTTAAATAAGCACTTCCAGGTGATTCTGTGGTAGGGAACTACACTTTGAGAACACTAGTCTAGTAGAATCAAGAATGTAATTTTAGTGCTGTGTTTTAAGATAGCATAAATAATACTATTTGCTGGGACCTTGTACTTTGCCAAATTCTGTGCTAGTATCTTACGTAATTCTTCACAACATCCTGCAAATGTAGGTATTGTTTTGCCACTTTACAAAGTGGAAGAAACTGAAGCACACGAAATTCAAATAATGATCACAGATTCACACTGTGTAAATATGAAGCTATGATTTAAACTAGATTTAAAGTACCTGGTTCTGCATACCTAATAAATATACAGCTGGATTTTTGTGTCTGTCCAGTTAACACAGTGCATGGGTAAAAAGGCATCAGAGCTCAGTGGAATAAACCAAGGTTTATTTAGGACAGATTTATTCTGTTATAGTGTGGCGTCATGGAAATAACACTAGAGTGGAAAGGGTGGCCTTCATTCTGGGCCTTGTATGCTTGTTGGTCAGAAAGAAGGCTGTAGGCAGGTCTCTTCCCTTACTGGCCTCATTCATCTAAGTGGCTCAGTGTTTTCTGTAGACAACCTTTTTCAGAATCACTTGAAGAATTTGTGTAAAAATGTAGATTCCTGGGCCCTGTTCTCAGCCTACGTGAATCAGAAGCTTTGGTGTGAGAGACCAGGGAACCTGCACTTTTAACAAACGCCCCAGTGATTTGCTTGTGGGAGAATCACCAGATCTCTATGCTCTCCTTCAGCAGAAATGCTCTAGGATTCTTAGCCTTGGAGTTGCTACTTCTTTGGATGGTGAGATGGACCTGTAACTATAAATTATGTAAATGAAGGCACTGCTTCAATTAGACTGTTGAAGCTATTTTGAAAGAGTTAAGGAAAAAACAGGCCTTCAATTGTAATGAAGAAAATTTGCTTATGATCTACAGTTAAGGCTTCATTTGGAACTGCTTCTAGTATATTATAAAGTGTAATAATAGCTAATCTGTAGTACTTAGTATGTATCTGGTACTGTTTTAAGCACTTTATGGACATGTTTAAATAGAACTTTATACACATATTTATAACTTTACATGTTTAGAAACTAACACCTATTATTCTTTAATGGCAATCTCTGAATGCTTGAAATTTCCTTCATTTTCAAAGAATTATGATAGACTCAGACTTTTGTTGCTGGAGTGTAGCTTATTCAGAAAGCACACCAGTCACAAGTAAAGGGCTCAATAAATGATTAGCTGGTGAACTTACCCAAGAAACCCCCACCAGTGCAAGAAATAGAACATGAATAGTAAACCTGGGCTGGGTGCGGTGGCTCACGCCTGTAATCCTAGCTCTCTGGGAGGCCGAGGTGGGTGGATCGCTCGAGGTCAGGAGTTCGAAACCAGCCTGAGCAAGAGCGAGACCCCGTCTCTACTATAAATAGAAAGAAATTAATTGGCCAACTAATACATATAGAAAAAATTAGCCGGGCATGGTGGCGCATGCCTGTAGTCCCAGCTACTTGGGAGGCTGAGGCAGCAGGATTGCTTGAGCCCAGGAGATTGAGGTTGCTGTGAGCTAGGCAGATGCCACAGCACTCACTCTAGCCTGGGCGACAAAGCGAGACTCTGTCTCAAAAAAAAAAAAAAAAATAGTAAACCTGAAGTCCCCTTCTTGCCCTCTCTCAGACGCTACCCCCTTTGTTCTTCCCAATGGTAACTATTAACCTGACCACTAACATGCATTAGATTTTTAAATTGCACATTTTTTTTTTAAGAGACAGAGTCTCTCTCTGTCACTCAAGCTGGTCTTGAACTTCAGGCCTCAAGCCATCCTCCTGCTTTGGCCTCTTGAATAGCTAGGACTACAGGTGTGCACCACCATGCCTGGCTAATTTTTAAATTTTTTTGTAGAGATAGGGGCTCACTATGTTTCCCAGGCTAGTCTCGAATTCCTCACTTCAAGTGATCCTTCCCCCTTGGCCTCCCAAAGTGCTTGGGTTATAGGTATGAGCCACTGTGCCCAGCCCAGATTTTTTTAAAAAAAGGTCAGTGTTTGTTTTATTCAACTCAGCATAGTTTATTGAGGAACTGAACCATTATATGCATGGTGCTAAGGATATAGGCAGTAAACAGAGTAAACACAGCTCCTGCCCCATGGAGCTCACTCTCTGATGGGAAAGACACACTGTTATTGGCCATTGTAACTGTTTATTGTGCCAAGTATTAACGAATTTGGGGAGGGGGCTTTGCCAGGAGGCTGTGGGAGCAGACATCAGGGGGCTCTGAAAAATAGTTACTGTTTCAGGGGGAGTTTATTTACTTAAAGGGATACAATGAGGGAGAAGGGTAAAAACAATATCATATGGAGCAGTAGAGAGTTATGGTATCATAATGCTAACTGAGGGGTTGTGTTTCTAGTAGTATAAACATTAGGACCAATTTATCCTTCTACAAGTTAAAATCTATGTGGGATGCAGTATGGGGTATATACTATCTTTGGAGCTGACTCAGATTCAGCAAACTTTATAAGGCTCTAGCTAAGCCTGAGGGTAAAGAATGTTTTATTTTGTAAAACACTGCAAAATGCAATGGATATGTTTCTCTGTAAGTGATGAAGAATAATTAGATTTTTTCCATGCATTTCACCTTAATACAGAAGTTGTAATAGTTTTAGTTGATTAAGAGGAGTTTAATCACATGTGGGTTTAAAACAGGAAATGTTTTTGGAATAGATGAGCATCTGGACAGATTACAGAGCAAGAGAAAGTTGCATAGGTGACATTAACACTTCTAGAGATGGGTACTTCCTAAGCCTGTCTCTCTGATGTAATTGTCCAGGATCATCTTATTTAGTGACTCTTTCTTGTTGTGACGATGGTTCAGAGTACATCTGAGTAGTTTTCATGGCAGAGCGTGCCCCTTCTATAATAGCATTTCTATTTGAGAGAGATTCTTAAACCAGTGTACTATGACTCAATTAATGTATAATTTAGGATATATCTGTTACAGTATTACAAATACTTTGCAAGTAAGGAAATATTGGTAGGTGAATCACACTTGTGCACTAAAATAAAAAATTTTTAAATGTTTGTCCAATAGGGACTTGAAAGAATTACTGTTTTCACTTATGCCCCAAGGAGGCTTATAAAAATTCCACATTGGGAAGGAAAGATGGCAAGATTAATATCAAACAAAGTGGAATTTAAGGAAAAAGTGTTAAATGAACCTTAAAGCATTGTTTACACGTGGAAGATCATATTCTGCAGTCGATTTTAGAAAATTTCTAAACCTTTTGAAGATACCTGTAAATTCCAGATGTCGATGGTCAACACCAGGGTAAGAAAACCTGATTTAAATAATTTATCTATCTAGTTACAGTTCTTTATTCTTTACTTTTGTCTATGCTCTGCAATATGACTTTGTTGTTCCTCTAATTAAGAGATGGATCTTAGAATCTGGGCTGGCTTTGTGACTTTTTTAGCCAACACAATGTGGCAGAAGTGACAGTTTGCTGGTTTTCAGACTAGGCCACAGGCCTTTCTTGGCCTTTTTTCCCTGGACCCCTGCTTCTGCCCTGTAAACGAGCCCAGGCTAGCCTGTTGGAGGACTAGAGATCCGCATGGAAGAGAGCTGTGGGCCCGCAGCTGACAGCCAGCCAACCCCTAAACATGTGAGAGAGCCCAGCCTACATCACAGCTGCCTACCCAACCAAAAGGTGACCACAGAAGCATGAATGAGCCCAGTGAAAACTAGGAAAACCAACACAAACTGACCAGGAGACTCATGGACAATAGTAACTGCTTATTGTTTAAGCCACTGAGATTTGAGGTAGTTTGCTACACAGTAATGGCTGTGATAAATATTTCAAAACTTAGTATCCCACAGAGAATAACTATCCTTTTCAAATGGCTATAAAAATTTATGAAATTGATTCTAGGCATACCACAAAGAAGACCTTAATAGATTCTTCCAAATAAGAATTATATAGACCACTTTTAAAAATCATACTGCCCTAAAACTAAAAATTTGTTCTTTTTAAAAATAAATTTATAATTCAAACTACTTGATGATTGAACACTCCTAACTCTTGGTTCTTTGGGAAAAAAAAATAATTGAAATGGACAGATCTTGTGAATCCAATCAAGACATGCAAATGAAAACATTAAGTATGGGAAAAGGGCATATAGCATACAGAGATTAAGAATCCTATGTAGGAGTCATTCTGCCATTCTATTGCTTACTTGGTTGACCTGGAAGTACATTTCCCCGATTCCCCTTCTTTCTATGATTCCAGGATAGAATTCACCAAAGGATGGATAAGATTTGGAAGTTGGAAGTGGTGCTTTCACAATCATTTTGGCATCCTGATATCTATCACAGTGCCTTTGTCAATGACACTACACCAAAGCAGAAAGCATCCTTTTCCAGTATCTTATAAGACTAAGCAAAAGGGAATTATTAAAGAATATTAGATAGCTCAAAAAATCTCAAAGTGGGCCCAGGAACTAGAGTTTTAAGCTACATAGCCAGGAACAATATAATCAGGGTAATGATACAGTAAGGAAAAAAACCTCCCTTCCCACAACAGGACTGTTGTAGTGGAAAGACTACTCATGATACTACGGACTTGACATCAAGATTCCACCACAGCTGCTCCAAAAGGGCCAGATGTCTGTGTACTGTCTTGGTAGAATATATAATCTCTTGGAAGGTGATCACTTACCCACATTGTTATCTTCCATTGCTGAATCTTGTATGCATATAAATGATTGACACATATGACTGAAACTTAGCTGTAACTCTGGAAATGTACTGTTTAGTTTTCTAGTCTCTAAAGCATATTAGTGTCCTCCAACCAGAAACCATCAGAAACACCACTCCAGCTGAACAAGTTGGATTTCTAACTTGTTGCAGTGAGATAGAACATACACCATGGGGAGCCATGGGAGGGTCTCAATAAGAGGTGTCAGATAGAACTTATTATAGGATTTGGGCTTTGGTTGGGTGATTTGTGGAGGGCATAAGGAAGCAAGAGTCTGTTCTATATTGGATGCTGTCAGAAAGCAGGGACAATTCTATGATTTAAGTATTTCAAATTTTATCAATAAGGAGGGCAACCTCGAGTGAGAAAAAAAGGCATAATTGTTAAAGAACACTCACTCATTTTAGCCAAGAGAAGGGAATGTTTGGTATTTTGTGGGTGGCACAGTGAATTTATTTTTGTTTGAGCTTAGACAAAATTATAGTGTGGACTTGCTTTGTTTCATTTAATCTTGGTCTCAGAGCAACCTTGTCTGAGTTTGGTGTTCTGTGACATGGTTTTTGTCCAACAGAGAACAGCATGGCCTAGCTGTGAGTGCCTGGCCAGCTTCTGAATGTCAGGGGCTGCTCTTTTCTTTCTCATGTGCAAACTAGAAGGGGATTGTTGAGTAAGCTAATTTATTGTTTCTGCCACAGGTATCATCATACTTAATGTGAAGCCCTGGTGTTTTCCCACTAAATTCAAGTGCAAGACAAGTATGCCCACTATTTACAATCATTTAATATTTTCTGAAAGTTTAGTCAACACAAGAAAAAAATGAAATAAGAGAAAAATCTTTGCAAAGGAAGAGACAAATTATTATTTGCATATAATTGGTTATGTAGTAACCCAAGAAAGTCAACAGAAAAGTTATTAGAAGTAGCATTCAGTAAGGCAGCTGGTTACAAAATCACTATGCAAAAATCAGTGCTTTACCTTTTAAAATCAGCAGTCATCAGAAAATATAATTTAAAAAAGGCATTAAAAATAGAGGCTAAAATATAGGAATAATCAATATGAATAAAACTGTAAAACTTTACTGAGGGATTTGAAGGAAGACTTGAATAAATGGTAGGGCATACCATGTTCTTGTATGGCATAACTCAATCATTCAGCCATTTCAATTCTAATAAAAATGTCAAAAGTATTTTTTTTAACTACAGAATATATTCTAAAGTCACCTGGGAAGCTTTAATAAAGGGATGAAGAAATTTTGGAAGATTGAGGGGTGACTTACACTGCTAGAAAGAAAGATTTATTATTAAAACAGCATGATTCTTATATAAGAATAAAAGTCGCTTCCCAGACAGGCTCAAATTTATACATTTGGTGTAGGATAAAAGTGGAATTTAAATGTATTTACACTCCTCCTTAGGACACAGAAAGCTGCAATGAACATCACTCTCACCCTAACAATGAAAATGACAGGTAAATGGCAAAATCATTACTTTTGTTGAGCCCATGAGAAAGATGAGATTGTGAGGCAACCAAGTAACCTAACTCAAAAGAATGACAAATTCCTTCTCTCAAGGAGAGATGGGCTATGCAAACTGTTTAAGCTCTGGCAGAACACAAGAGGAAAATGGACCACCACTATTCATGTGGGTTAGAAGAAATCAGCTAAATTATAAAACGCTGTCAAAATCCATGTGTGGGCTAGTGTATAAATCTGGAATAGCAGCTGAGGTAGCAGGGGAGTTCACACTCAGCTGCAAACTCTTCCACAGATTTCCAGAGAGTGCTCACAAGAAATATTGAGGGCAGAGCAGGAGACTGGCTCTCTCCAGCACACCTCAGTGGTGCAGGCAGGTAAGTGGCAACTAATGGTTGTTGGGGGCACAGAATGCCATGCACTTTTCTGGATTCTTCTCTCATGGGAATCAAAAGCCTTAAGCTACTGGAGGTAGGGCAGCAAACTGGCTCATCCACAGGGCTCAGGGTGATCAGTGGATGTGGGATGGGGGCTGGGGAGAGGCACAAAGCCCTGCTCACTTCTCTGAACAATTCCCTGAACAGTTTTCCCTGGAAGATAGACTAAAGCCTCAAGTCTTCTAGGTAGCAAAGTCTATTACTCCCAGGGCAGACAAAGATGCAATGTTCAATAGATGCATGAAAAACATTTGTTAAAATTGAGCATTAAGCTGGGTGCAGTGGCCCACACCTGTAATCTTAGCACTTTGGGAGGCTGAGGTGGGATAATCACTGGAGCTCAGGAGTTTGAGGTTGCAGTGAGCTACGATGACACCACTGCACTCTAGCCTGGGCAACAGAGTTGGACCCTGTCTTAGAAACAAAAAAAAAAAAAACAAAAAAAAAAATGGAGCATCCATTTATGATAAAAACTCTCAGTAAGCTAGAACTTCCTCAGCCTAATAGGTCATCTATGAAAAACCTATAACTAGTATCCTACTTAACAGTGAAAAATTGAATCTACAAATTATGGTATACTCTTACAATGGAATACTACACAGCAATAACATGGATGAACTACTAATGCAAGCAACAGCATAAATGAATCTCAAAAGCATTATGTTAAATGAAAGAAGCCAGACTTAAAAGACTGTCTACTGTAGGATCATATTATGTTGATATATGGGAAAAGGCAAAACTATAGGGTCAAGAACAGATCAGTGGTTCCAGGAGCTGGGGGCAGGGGTGGAAGCTGAGGATTGACTACGAAAAGGCACAGTGGAACTTTTTGGGATGATGGAGATACTCTTTCTATATGTCTTGATTATGATGGTGACTACACAACTGATATATTTGTCAAAATTCATGAAACTATTAAAAAGGATGAATTTTACTGTATGTGAATCACATCTCAAGAAACCTGAGCCTTAAAAAAATGGTTCAGGAAAAAAGTGTCCTAAACAATGCTGAAATAATTGGTAAATCATTTGGGGAAAAATAATTTTTGATTCCTTCCATCATATTAATATGATAAGATAAATTCCCAAGGGATTATAGAGATGAATAAAAAACTATAAAAAACTTAGAAATATGTTAAAAATATAGGTGATGAATACATAGAAGATAAAAGCATAAAATAAAACAAAGAAGTGAAGACCTTAACATTTAGGAGAGTGGTTACAAGAGTAAAGGAAGAGCGTCCTTGAGAAAAGACCCATTGAAGGTCTCTTTCCTTCTCTCTCAATAATCTGGATGATAGTTAAGTGGGCATTTGTTTTATGATTGTTCACCATACTGTGCACCCCTCTGTGTATGTGCCATATTTTACTATAGAAAATAAAAAAGGCAAATTTGGGGTCCAAATGTAATTTCCTATATTTTACACACAGGGGGATTTAGGCACAGAGTGGCTGACTCCATTGGTGAAGATCAATTACTTTCATTTCCCAGTCTGATTTCCAATTCCCTAGCCAATGCTCTACCAGCGAAAGCAGCCACATGATTTAATATAAGTTAACAGACTTTGAACTTTTGAAACCAAGGCCAGTTTAAAAGAACCTAAGTGGAAAATAGGAGATGTTTAATAAAAAGTGAAAAAAAAATGGTGATATCTATCTGACTTGGGATGGAGAAAGCTTCTTATAAAGCAAAGGCAGAAACCATAAAGAAAACGATTTGTATCTTAAGAGTATGAAGAGAGAAATCTAGGTGATAAGGCAACTTTTTTTTTTTTTTTTTGAGACAGAGTCTCACTTTTGTCGCCCTGGCAACAGTGCCGTGGCGTCAGCCTAGCTCACAGCAACCTCAAACTCCTGGGCTCGAGCGATCCTCCTGCCTCAGCCTCCTAAGTAGCTGGGACTATGGGCATGCGCCACCATGCCCAGCTAATTTTTTTTTATATATTTTCAGTTGGCCAATTAATTTCTATTTTTTTAGTAGAGACGGAGTCTCGCTCTTGCTCAAGCTGGTTTCGAACTCCTCAGCTCAAATGATCCACCCACCCCGGCCTCCCAGAGTGCTAGGATTACAGGCATGAGCCACTGTGCCCGGCCAAGGCAACTTTTAATTTTACTATTTTAATTTTCTATACTTTTAATATTTTCTAAGTGGAATATATACGTATTGCATAGGTAATTAGAAAAAAACAGTAAAATTAAAAATCTCATTTTGAGCACTGTGAGCAGAATCAGGAATGGGGTAATGCAGCTAACTAAGGAGAAACGTGTGCTTTCTCTACTTTCATTACCTGGAGTTTTCACATAAAACCTTAAGTTTTATAAGTGGGGAGAAAAATGATGGGAGAGCAGCTGATTCAATGGCACCACATGGATGGTGGTGAAGATGTGACCGCAGTGGAATTTGAAATGAGACGAGGTGGTAACACAGGCCATCCTTGGATGTGCAGATTGTAACCTTAGCAGAACTGCCTTCGGAACCAGTGCTGCTCATCACAGATGTCAAGAGTCCAAAGAAAGCCAGGCCCGGGGCAGGGGATGGGGAGAGAACACAGTGGGGAGCCCCTGTATCTCCTCCCAGTGATTTGAAGTAGAGATAAGGAAAGAACAGTCTTTTGGAGTTCCTGCTTAAGCCGACTTTATGATGTGGCTGGTTACTTTTTTTTTTTTTTTTTTGCATTTCGAAGTTTCTCATATGATTTTTTATATTTTTTTTCGGCATATTATGGGGGTACAGATTTTAAGGTTTCAATAAATGCCCTTTCCCCCTCCCCCCACAAGTCTGATTTTCCAACTGGCTAGTTACTTCTTTATGTCTGAGTTCCTTGTTCTGATAAGGTGTTGGTGCAGAGTGAGAGTGTTAAATGTGGTATTTCGCTTAATGATTTGTTTTCCCTTCAGCCAACAGTGTTGCTTGCCTGTGTTAATGGAGAGAAGGAAGCCCATGACTAAGTGAAATGTGCAGACTCCTACTCCCTAAAACTTTAGGTTAGTTTTACTCCCCTCTCCCCTTCTCTAAACTGCGCTGTAACAACCCTCCAGTAGCCATCCACAGGCATTAAGACAAATTTAAACTCCTCGTCTTACAGAGGCCTGCTTTTCATTCTAGCATCACGACTCATCACCACAAACCTGAACACAGACGACCTCTTCTTTCATGTCTCTGGGCATTTATGGTCTTGCTAATATTATCACATGCCTACAGTGTGCCAGGCACTTTGCTAAATTTATGCTCTCCCTCCTCATAACATTCCTGTCTCACAAGTTTGAATATTGTTACCACTTAATCAGTGAGAAACATGAGGTTCAAACAAATAATTTGCCTGGGGTCACAAAGCTATTAAGTGGCAGAGCCAGAGTTTGAACCCAGGTTTGACTCCAAAGGTTAAATACTTCTTTAAAAAACCTGTGGTAAACTATATATAACAAAAAATTGTAGCCACTTTAGAGTGTATAAATTCTGTGACATTAAGTACATTTACATTATTATGTGACCACCAACCAACACAATCCATCTAGAACTTTCCAATCTTTCCCATCTGAAATTCTGTACCCATTAAACAGTAACTCCCTATTTCTCCTCCTGGGAGCCCCTGGCAACCACCATTCTACTTCTGTCTCTGTGAATTTGACTATGCTAGGTACCTCAGATAAATGGAATCATACAATATGTGTCCTTTTTGTGACTGGCTTATTTCATTTAGCATAATATCTTCAAGGCTCATCCATGTTGTAGCATGTATCAGAATTTGTTGTGTTTTTTTTTGAGGCTGATTAATATTCTATTTTGTGTGTGTGTGTGTATATACATTTTGTTTATCCATTCATCTATTGATAGACACTTGGGTTACTTCTATGTTTTGGCTATTGTGACTCATACTGCTATGAACATGGATGTGCAAATATCTGTTTGAGTCACTGCTTTTACTTCTTTTGAGTATTTACTCAGAAGTGGAATTGCTGACTCATATGGTAATTCTATATTTAATTTTTTGGAAGAGGCTCCATACCATTGTCATGGTGGTTGCACCATTTTACATTCCCATCAGCAGTGCACAGAGGTTCCAATTTCTCCACAACCTTGACAATGCTTATTATTTATTTATATTTTCATAGTAGCCATCCTAACATGTGTAAGGTGATACCCTCTAGTGGTTTTGATTTGTATCTCCTTAATGATTAGTGATGTTGAACATTTTTCATGTGAAAGCCTAAATTCCGAATCTCTGCATATTTGAAAAATTAATGAATTTTCATTTTTATCAAAGTAATAAATATATGTAGTTTAAGAAGTCTGATAGTACTAAAAGATTTATAGAGAAAAGTAGTAGCAACATTCCCCACCCCTCACCATTGCCTGGTGTCCCTAATACTGAGGTCATGTGTCAGGTGCCCTTCTTCATTATACTTGTGCTATTTTTCTTATAATAATGGAAAAACACGGCTATTTCCTACTACTATCAAAAGTGAAAAATGAAACAGAGGTTGCCTGTTTCGAGGAAAATAGAAGAGTGCATTTAAAGAAAAATAATTGGCTGGGCGGGATGGCTCACACCTGTAATCCTAGCACTCTGGGAGGCCGAGGCGGGAGGATTGCTTGAGGTCAGGAGTTCAAAACCAGCCTGAGCAAGAGCGAGACACCATCTGTACTATAAAAATAGAAAGAAATTAATTGGCCAACTAATATATATATATATATATAGAAAAAATTAGCTGGGCGTGGTGGTACATGCCTGTAGTCCCAGCTACTCGGGAGGCTGAGGCAGGAGAAGGAAGGGAGGGAGGGAGGGAGGGAAGAAAGAAAATTTATTCTCAAATAGTTTCAAATTCATAGACAAGGTGTAAGGATAGTCCACAGACCTGGCATATCCCTCATCTAGCGATCCCATTCAAGTTTTGCTAATCGTCCCAGTGACGCTCCTGGTGGCAAAGGATCGTGCATTGCAGCCAGTTGTCCTGTCTCTCTAGTTTTTTCCAACCTGGCACTGTTCCTCAACCTGTCTCTGATTTTCATGACCTACACATGGGTGAAGGTTCTAGGCCACTCATTTTGTAGTATCTCCCTCAGTTTGTTTTGTCCTATTTCCTCCTGGCTAGACCTAAGTTAAGCATTTTGGCTGGAATGTCACAGTGCTGTGGTTTTTTCATTGTATCCCATTAGGCAGCACATGATGTCTGTCTGGTTACTGGTGTTTTTCACTTTAATCAGTTATTAGGCTGGAGTCTGCCAGGTGTCTCCACTGTAAAATTCCTCTTCACTCTCTGTAATTAATAAAGATCTTGTGAGGAGAGACTTTGAGACTGTAAATATCTCTTTCCTCATCAACATTTCACTCACTGGAGTTTTAGCAGCCATTGATTTTTCTTGACTGAATTAATTATTACTGTGATGGTTGCCAAATGTTGATTTTCTAATGTCATCATCATTCCTTCTGCATCTATTAGATGTCTTTCTACTATGAAGAAAATCTTTCTCTTCTCATTTATTTATTCATTTATTCCTATCAGTATGGATTCATAGGTGCTTACTTTTTTCATTGGATTGTAATCTGTTACTGTCATTATTTTAATGCTCAAAATTTCCCAGATTTGGTCAGTAGGAGCCATTTCAAGTTGGTTCCTATGTCCCTTTGACAGTTCTTCCTCATTGCTTGAGCACTTCCTTGCTTTATGACACAAAAAGATGTTCCACACTCATCTTACTCTTTCCCTAGAGTCAGCGATTTGAAGAGAAAATATTTATTTGTAGGAATAAGGTGATTATTAAATGTTTATAATGCAAAAACAGTGTGTCCATGGGCATATTCTACCACTTTGTCATACGGGTTTGAGATTTCACCCCTGGTTCGTTACCAGATTTGTTGGGTATCAACCCCAACACAACAAGTGTGCATTTTGTGGCCAATTAAATATTGGCATGAACTTGAGCATCCTTGAGGGGGGACACAGAAAGGAATTAACACTGATTTGGGTTGTGGGATTGTTTTCCTCCTCTCAGATACACAAGGGGCTGCCAGCGTGGGAGCTCTGTCTAGAGAGAAAACAGTTTTTACCCATTTCTCTCTAATGGTATAGAAGTGAAGCTATTGTTGTGAAAAGATACTAGGTTTAGACTACTCCATATGGCACTGAGAGGTGTTCATGACTACAGCCTCTAATGGCTGACCTCAAAATAGCCCATATTTCTGCATTGATGGAGAAGTAGTAGTGACTGACTGCCAGGAAACACCCATTGCAGCAGCTCTTCAGCCATGTCATTTAAAATAATTACTAATTAAATGAAAATAAAATAGAGTCCTTAATTACAATAATAATAGTAGCACTGGTCATTACCCAAGTACTGTGTGTTGGGGTGTTACCCAGGGGAAGATCGCTTGCAAAAGAGAAGAGGAACTGCGGAGGGTGACGGTGGCTTTATCATCACTACTGAGGTGAGGGATCAGGGCCGCTCCAGGGTGCTTGGCAACTACAGACCTAATCTGATATTCCGTCTGTATTGCTGATATCATGTTGTTTCAAGGAATTTGCTCACTAATACAGAAGGCAGCATGCCATGGAAAACCACGGAACAGGAACAGCTGTGTGGCACTTGTCAACAGATTTATATCATTGCAGGAAACAACTCAAGCAATTACCTTGTCTTTGACAAGCATCACTCTTATCCCCATCTCAGGAAAATCGAGGTCCTTTTGCAAGAGGGCCTTTGAATGTGTATGTCCAATATCAGCTAGTTATGGGGGGATATGGACTAGTGAACTGGGAGCAGGTTTCAGATAACTGTGCAGAGACCTGTCGGGGTATCTAAGAAAGCAAAAGGTGGAGGCTGCCTGGGTAAAAGGCAGGTTTTCTGTTTTCATTGTTGGGGTGACCTAAAAGAATATGCATTTCTTTATTCATTTATCCAACAAATGTTTACTGAGTGCCAGCTATGTACTAGATATTATAGTAAGTGTTGGGAATATTAATCAAGACAGACATAGTTGCTGGCCTCAGGAATCTGACAGTCTACTGGGCAGGGAGGAATATACAAATATAGGCATGCAGTAATTACCACAGAAGACAAGAAGAGAGTGCTTGGGAGGATAGAGGAGGGACTGTTTTAAGCAATGTGGCATCTGCAAAGGGCCCTTTGAGGAAGTGCCATTTCGGCTGAGGCCTGACGTCAAAGGAAAGGTTGGCCAGGCAGTTGATGAGGGGAGAATGTTCCAGGCAAAGGTAGTGAGTGCCATGGGCAAAGGCCCTGAATGAAGATGAAACCTAGTTCATTTGAGAAACTAAAGGAGGTATAGAGTGTGCTGAGATGCACAGAATACAGTGAGGGAGAATGTGGCCACAAGGTAGGCTGACGGACTTCAGGGACAGGTAGGCTTGGATTTCATTCTAAGCCAGATTTCATTCTAAGTGCCATGGGAGCCAGGTAGTGGCAGCACCTGGTTTATGTCTGCAAAAGCTCAGCCTGGTTGCTGGTGGAGAACGGCCTGTGGGGGGTGGGGCCTGAGCTGACGCTGGGAAACCAGGTACGAGGCCATTTCAGAATTCAAGTAAGAGAGGACTGTCATCTAGACTAGGGGGATGGCAGGGTAAGAGGAAGTAGAGAGGTTGGACATTCCTTTAGGCAGTAGAATTGACTGGGGGTGGTCAGGAGTTGGGAGGTATCAGGGTCGGTTCCTGGCTTGAGCTATAGGGTGGATGGATGGATGGGCAGTATATGCTCAGGTGGGAAATATCAAAGGATAACTAAATCTGGGGATCAAAATATTCAGTTTTTTTATTGTGGTAAAATATATATAACATAACACTTCCTGTTTTAACCATTTCTAAGTGTGCAGTTCTATGTATTTGTCATACAACGATCATCACCATCCATCTCCAGAACTTTCTCATCTTTCCCAACTGAAACTCTGTACCCATGAAACACCAACTCCCCTCTCCCTCTGTGCCCCCAGCCCTGGAAACCACCGTCCTACTTTCTGTTTCTATGAGATGGGCTGCTTAGATGCCTCATATAAGTAGAATCATACAGTACTTGTCATTTTGTGACTGACTTATTCCACTTAGCATAAATGAAATCTCAAGGTTCTTCCACGTTGTAGCATGTGACAGGATTTCCTTCCTTTTTAAGGCTGTTAGTCCATGTATGTATAGACCTCATTTTGCTTATCTACTCCTCCAGGAATAGAGTTTTGGTTGCTGCCACCTCTTGGGTATTGTGAATAATGCTACTATGAGCATTGCTGTGCAAACATATGTTTGAGTCCCTGCTTGTACAGATGTTTACCCAGAAGTGGGATTGCTGGATCACGTGGTAATTCTATGTTTAATTTTTAAATTTAATTTTAAAAATTAACAAATAATAATTGTATATACTTATGCATGACAATGTGATGTTTTCATATATGTATACATTATGGAATGATTAAATCGAGCTAATTTACACATCCATCTCTTCACATCTTTATTTTTTTGGGTGTGGTACAAACATTTGAAATCTACTCACTTAGCAATTTAAAAATACACATTAAATTATTATTAACTATAGCCATCATGCTGTACAATAGATCTCAAAAACTTACTCCTCTTGTCTAACTGAAGCTTTGTACCCTTTGGCCATCTATGTTTTAATTTTTTGAGGAATCTCCAAACTGTTTTTCACAGTGTTGTGCCATTTTTACATGCCCACCAGTAATGCACAAGTGTTCTAATTTCTCAACCTGCTTGCCAACACTTATTATTTCATTTTTTTCCCTTTAATAATAGTCACCCTAATGCATGTAAAATGCTATCTCACTGTGGTAAATTATTCAGATTTTTAGGTGTTAAATTTGAGATGTCTGAGAGAGAGTGACAGTTGGATATATCAGCCAGGATTTCAGAAGAGAGGTCTTCTGAACAGTTTTAATCCCCTTGACCAAGATGTGCAGAGAGCTCTTATAAACTCTTCATCATGTTGGACTTTCCATGCTTGTCCTTAAGACTTCCTACTCCTCTACCAGTGCCCATTATTGAGGATGTGAATACTCGGCCATTTGGGTTCACTTCTGGTAAACAAACAGCACTTTGTACCTAGTTTTCCCCTTTCTAACTCAGATTGTTGCTCCCATGGAAATTAATGAAGGATAACTAAATATGAGCTGTAAGTAGAAGTGGAGGTAAGTTTAGGAAAGAGGGAGTTTATTGTCATTTTTGGGGGGGAGCTACATCTAGCTGAGGTCAAATGGTTTTGATGATCTTTTAGAATGGAAGGCATTTTTGTTTATTTATTTATTTCTTTTGGTAACAAAGAAAGTGTAGTTTTAAAGTGTTTTTCAATTTCTCTCTGAGCTCCCTTCGTTCTCTGATTTCTTTACTCCTAATGGGATAATATAAACCAGTTTTCTGTTGTCTGTTATTCATCAAAGCTGTCGATTTACCCTGAACAGAATGAAGGCAAGGATGTTATTAAAATAAAACAACCTCCAATTGAGCTGCTAATAAATGCTGAAATGCATCCACATTTCTCCTATTGATTATCTCCTGCCGACAAAGGCAAACACAAGCTTGTGTGGCGTGCTGCCTGTGGGAATGAAAGATTTAATTAGATGAAAACCGAATGAGCTGGAAGATCTACTGCACGCGGCTATCAAACAATTGTTATTCATAATTGGCTGTTTGAAATGTCCCTGCTTCTTGAGCCTCTTTCACTTAAAAAAATTCCCTCCAGTGCATTAAGGCCAACACAATTGTTAGTAAATTTTCCCCTGTGCATTTTCCAAGCTCAAGGTTGTGGACAAGAATGAGCCCTGTCAGGCCATACATCAGGTGTAATAGAACATCTTGAAATTGAGAATTAGCAAGCAAGAGCAGGGAGACAGTTTTCTCTCCACCTCAGGCCCATCTCCACATGCTGAAGGTGGGGAAAAGGTGGAAGAGATATAAGAAGAGGTCCATAAACTCGGGGAGTGGAATTCTTTAGAACTCACTAGCTCTGTAAGTGCCTGCATTTAAAGTTTAGTGTCTGCTAAATGTACTGATATTTAGTGATGGCAGTGTATTACAAAGTTGCTACTCACTTCACCAGTATGGTTTCAAAGCACCTATGAGGGGCCCTGCTTTTCAAGACACAGCGGGGGGAAAAGGATGGATAGGAATCATTGCCTGTGGCAGCCACGTGCCACTTAACCTATACACGTTTTCCGTCCTGGAACCCCAAACAAGTTATGAACCCCGAAAGCTGCGGTTTCCTCATTTGCACAGTGGGGATGTCCATGGTACCTAGCTCATCAATTTGTCATGAGAATTAAATGACATAATGTAGGCAAAGCTTTTAGCACAGTGAGTGGGCACACAGTAAGCACTAAATGACTGTCAGCTATTGACAATAATAATTCCCCTCACACACCTACAGGGTCTCGAGGAGAAGACTTCATTTCTTCTATTTCCCGTAGCATCTTGGTCTGTGCTTTACACTTCTGCTCTGCACAAAAATTTTCATCTGAATTAAAGGACATAGCCATCTCTCCATCTTCAGGTTCTTAGAAATTCAGACAGGAGTTGACAGTCATTTAAAAAAAATATGTATTTAAAATCTGAAATCGTTTTTAAAACAACATTTTTGTCTCTCTGATTATATTTTGTTTTTGTCTTCCTGATTGTAAAAGAAGGAACAGCTGTTCCTTGGCAGAGGCATTGAGAATGGGGCTCAAAGGGCCAGGTGTGTGGGGGCCGGACTGCCCGGGTGCACATTCCCACTCTCCCCCACCAGTGGAATGACGGGACCATATGAGGATTAAATGAGTTAATACGCATACAACCCTTGCAACAGTGCCTGGCATATCATATGTGCTAAATAAATACTAGCATTGAACAAAATACAGTAAAAAGCAACTAAGAGGTCACTCATTCTCATGATCTTGAGGTAACTGCTAATAAATACTTATCGAAACCGTGCTACGTGATTGACTCAGGGCTGGGCATCGTGGGACATGTATTAACAGCCCATTGACTGAACTCTCGGTGCCACCAGGCACTGTGCTCGGTGCTTTGCACGTACCTCCTCACTTAATTCACACAACAGTCCTGCGAGGTAGGCAATATTAGTAGCCCCTCTTCTGAGAAGAGAAAACAGGATCCATGAGGTTGATGTCTCCAAGGTCGTACAGGTGGTGATGATGAAGCTAAGATTCGAATGAAAGTCTCTTTGATTCCAAAGTTAACGCTAGAAGCCTGGTATTAAATCCAGACCAGGCAGCCCAGATGAAAGAGAAACATGATCTCTGTGAGGTGGGAGAGCTGGGAGAGGGCGAGGAAAGAGACAGCTACGATAGAATGTACTGCATGTTGTGACTGTAGCTCTCACAGTTAGCCCTCAGACAGTGATTGGGCCAGTCGAACAAAGCCAGGACTTGAGAAGAAGCCCTCCCGCCATTCCTAGCGTGATGCCACGTGATAAATAGAGACTCGGGAGACCAAGATGGGTTCTTCCAAGAAGCCCTCATTGAGTTCCTACGTGTTCGGGCCTGATGCTTCATGCCACATTACACTGAATGTATGTGGTGCTAGAATCTCAACTGAGGTGTTTTTCTTTAATATTTGCCCCTCCCCCCCCGTCACCACTCCTACACAAAAACACCATGGTGTGTTAATTCTTGTTTCTCAAGTGTAACTTTGAGTCAAAGGGAACAATGTCAATGAAAATATCTTTTACAGACACTGACAGGACTTATCCATGTAGAAATGAGGAGATAAAGGACACATAAATATTTAATTCTACTTTGGATGTTAATGCAACCATTGAGCACCCTTGGTCCCCCAGCAAATTAGTTGTCGCAAAATGAGAATAAACGGCAACATGATCTGTATCGAGCCGTCGTCTGTTGGATCAGCCACTCCTTGCCTGGTCTCACGGAAGAAGGAGACCTCTGCAGCCACGTTTTATAAGCAGCTGTGCTGCATTAAGCACATGAGCCAGCTCCTTGGAAAACCGGGGGCCCTCATCTTCTGGGTTCAGGTTGGTTTTGGGCATGCCGTGGAGTAAAGGCTGTTGGTGTTTCTCCCTCGGGAGGAGGTGCAGAGCTGGACTCGGAAGTCCCAGTGTTGAGGCCAGCTTCCCCCATTCCTAGCTGTGCGACTGACTCTTAGAAGCCATGGCCTCTGTGCAGTTTATTTGGTTTATCTCAGAAATGAAGTTGCAGCTAATAATTATACATATATATATATTTTAATTTCTATTTTTCACTGTGGTAAAATAGATATAACTTAAAAGTTATCATCTTAACCATTTTAAGTGCATAGTTCAGTGGCTAACAATTGTATTTAAATATAATTTTAACGGCCCCAATATTAGCACCTGCCTGGCAGAATTGCGGTGAGGATCAAATGAGGGAAAGGGTGTGAAGAGGCTTTGGAAAACACGAAGCCCTTTGCAGACCTCAGTTGTTGTGGTGGGCTGTGGTGGCTTCTGTTTCCCCATCAGGGGTTTGGACTTCACATCCCTTCGCGTCGGACATTCCGTGGAAATGTTACTTCTTACCCCGCGGAGGTTTGCATCTCAGCGGGGAGTCAAGCCTTGTGCCCGAAAGCCTGAATTTTCTCTAGTGAGATAGCAGCAGCACCATACAGAGAGAAGTTTTGTCACTCTTTTTTTCTACCCTAAGGAGGGAGCCATTGGCTAAGTCTTTCTGGCTTGTTTGGTGATCCCAGTATATCTCTATCTCGATATCTGTATCCAGACTTGCTTATTTATTTGTTCAAAAGTATATATCCAGTATCTCTTAATTGCTAGGGACTGTTTAAGGTGCTGGAGATGTAGCAGTGAGCAAGAGGGACAAGTCCCTTGCTCTCCAGGAGCTTGCCCGTCGGTGGGGCAGGCAGACAACCAGCCAGATGCAAGCGGAAGCTCAGCTAGCAGCTGAAGTCGTTCCACCTCATTCTGGCACTTTGAAACGAGTGGGGCTTTTGGGAGCTGCTGAAAAAGGATGAAGATGCTGAATTCCTTCGAAACAGGGCTATGAGATTTGGTGAAGAGGAGACAACTCTGTTAGTGAGAAGAGGAAATGTACATTTCTTGAGGTTTTCTGATGTCCCCGGCACCCACATGACCATAATTCATTTACAGGTTTGTATTCATTTGGATATGGGTTTAGCTGCTTTTAATGGAGAACAAAATAACGGAAGCTTTAATGAGGCAGAAGTTAGTTTTTCTCTCACGTGCAGGTCTGAGCTAGCAGGTGGGGCTGGAGAGCAGACCAGCAATATTCCACGAGATCGTGCAGGGCCTGGGCTCCTTTTACTCTATTGCTGTGCTGCGTATGCCCTGGAGTGCTTCCGTGGTCCCCAGGGTCCAAGATGGTACACACACCGCCCTAGATAATCGTGTTCCAGCCAGCAGGAAGGGCAAAGGGAAGTGAGGACATGTCCCTTAGTCTTAAGGGTGTGATGCTGAAATTATAGACATTACTTTTTCTTATATTCCATTGGCCTGGCCACAAGGTTGGCTGATTTAGCAAATAAAAGTACAAGACACCCAGTTAAATTTGAAATTCAGATAACCAATTTTTTTTTTTTGTCCAAATGGGGCATACTTATACTGAAAATTATTTGACTTTTTTTTTTTGAGACAGGGCCTTTTGTTGCTCAGGCTAGAGTGCAGCTCATTGCAATATCAAACCCCTGGGGTCAAGTGATCCTCCTGCCTTAGTCTCCCAAGTAGTTGGGACTAAAGGTGCATGCCACCACACTAGGCTAATTTTTCTATTTTTCGTAGAGACAGAATATCTCTATGTTGCTCAGGCTGGTCTCGAACTCCTGGCCTCAGGCAATCTCTTGCCTCGGCCTCCCAAAGTGCTGGGATTACAGGCTTGAGCCACCACACCCAGCCTGACTTTTAGTTTGGGACATACTTCTACTATAAAAGTTTTAGTTGTTTATATCTGAAATCCGTATTTAACCAAGCATCCTGTATTTCATCGGGCAACCCTAATTGGCCAGAATCTGGTCACATGTACATTACCTGGCTGCCGGAAAGTCTGGGAAATGGAGTCTTTAGCTAAGTGGAAATGCTATCCAACTACAACTTGGGGTTTTATTTACTAAAAGAAAGCTGAGGAGAATGGATCTTGGGGAAGCGATGGGATTCGGGATGTATATGAAGTAGGTAATAGTATCATCTTCATCTTACAGATGGGAGCGATGGATGGCAGGGTGACTTCTGTGCTCTGTTGAGATGTGTTGGGGAGTACAGCTTGGGGGAGGAGGGTCCTGCAGCTTTGGTAAATGGCAGGAATCATTCAGCCCTTGATTGTGACATTGCAGCAGGAGGAAAAGGGAGGAGAACTGAGGATGAAGAGGACCTCTTTTTCCTCTTCCTCCTGCCCTCTTCTTAGGCACTTGATGCTGTTTGAGACACTGCATCTAAGATAGTCTTACTTGTTATTGGCTTTAATAAAATAAAATCTTGCTTCTTTTCCCATGAACAAAAAAAAGGGGGTATATGCTCATGGAAGTTGGCAGCCGAGACAGCAATAGAAACGTAAACTCTAGAAAGAGGGGGGCGGCTCTTTGATCTATTGGGATCCTCAGGCCCCTGGGTTGTAGAGAAAGGAGGCTTTGCAATCAGCCACACCTGGTTCCAAACCTCATTTGCCCGCCGAGCCTTGGTTTTTGTATCTGCAAAGTGGGGCCAGAGCACAGCTGCTCCACATATTTGCTGAAGGCATTCAAAGAGAAAAATCTGCTTGAAACAGGTTGCATCCAATTAATGTGATTCATTTTGCATGAACAAGGCAGCCATGGTTGGAGCACTTGCTCCATAAGGAACTTTTCATTACTTTGTGGTCATTTGGGCTCCAACTTGCTCTTGGCACTTCTTTATCTTCCCAGCAGCTCCCTTACTAACCCTTGTGTTTTCATTGTGCCTCACCTCCTCCCCTTGCCTGTTTCTAGCCCGTCCTGATGTCTGGAGCCCCACGTCACACAGCCTAGTTGGAGAATGGAATGCCGCCGCAGCTGGTCTTTTCCCTGTGAGTCAGGCGCTGCCCGAAGCCCAAACGCAGATGGCAGTGACGGTGGCTTCCGGTGAGGCCGTCAGAACCGGCATCAGAATGGTGAGGAAGGGATTTGAAGTCCCGTTTATTTGAGTCATGCATAAACACACTCTGCAAGACGTCTGGCTGCTGTTGGGGCTGGGCTGGAGAACAGATTGTTTTGTGGCAGATTTCGAATATAGATCAGCTGGCCAGAGGGATTAGTTATCTGGATGAAAAAATTCAGAGCGCTGTGGATTTATAGCAGGAAGAGCCCTTAGAAACCTGGGGGAATTATTCTTTTTACAAGCAAAGATTACTGAAGCCCAGAGAGGGATAGTTACTGGTCCAAAGTCACACAGCTTAGCTCTAAAGTAAAGCATGAAAGGACTTCAGTGGGCTTTGGGGTCAGAAGAGCTGGGTTCAGATTCTGGATCTATCACTGTATCTCTTGGGCAGGTTCATTTTCTAAAGCTTCAATTTCCTCACTTGTGAGATGGCACGAATAACAGTCCCTACTTCGTAGGGTGAATGTGAAGATTAGCAGGAAAACCTGCATAAAGCAGTTAGCACAATGCTTGGCACTAAGTGCACCGTAAATATTGGTATTTTGTGGTGTTGATGCTAATGTGATTTTCATCTCCCAGGAACTGGCCAATAGGAAAATCTTTCTATTGTTAACATGCCACGGGGCCTCTGGATTGGATCTTCTTAGAGTGTGTTGTGGGTTAAATTGTGTTCTCCCAAAAGTTATGTTGAAGTCCTAACTCCTGGTACCTGTGGACATGACCTTATTTGGAAATAGGGTCTTGCAGATGCAATCAAGTTAAGATCAGGTCTACTGGACTAGGGTGGACCCTAATCTAATGGCTGATGTCTTCATGAGAAGAGAGAAATTTGGACTCAGACACTCAGGGAGAACACAATGTAAAGACCAGGGCAGAGACTGGAATGATGCTTCCACAAACCAAAGAACACCAAGGGCTCCTGGCGACCACCAGAAACCAGAAGAGGCAAGGAAGGAGTCTTCCCTGGGGACTTCAGAGGGACTGTGGCCCTGCTGACACCTTGACTTTTTAATTTCCAGCCTCCAGATCTGTGAGACAATCAATTTACGTTGTTTTAATTCGGTTTGTGGTCATTTGTTATGGCAGCCCCTGGAAACTACTACAGAGGGGAGCAGTGGAGGGGGGTGTTCTGGGCACCCACTTAGTGGTCGAGCACTAGGGCTGTTAGCTCTAGAGCACGGACTTCCTTATGGGTACAGCCACTAAGTAGTAGCCACCTCCAAGGAGGTGTCCTGGGTGTTGGCCTACTGACTTAATGATGTCGGAGATGCGTGTGTATATGTGTGTGTGTGTGTGTTGGCAGGGAACACTGCCCCGACTGAGGAGAGCCAGGGGTCCCCTCCATTGTGGGTGGATAGTCAAGACCACAGAACGCCAACAGCACACTTGGAAAAGGTGGGCAGGGACACAGTAGGCAGAGGGCAAGGCTGCTGTCGCTAATTTGTCCCAGTTCTCCGGTTAGGTCTCCCTTTTCCCCATTCCCCTACCATGTGAATGTAGGCAGTTTTCTTGTTGGGGTGAGATGCAGAGAAATTGGAACAGGCTTGGGAAACAGTTTGGAATTGTATGCTCTTGGGGAATGCCTTTTTCTTTGAGTCAGGTGAGGACCAGGAGAGCATTATCCTACCTGGCTTGTGAAGGAGGTGCCATGTGCCCATGTATTATAATTTCCCAAAGAGTCAGCCAGGTGGTGTCAGTCTTAATTCGTGTTTCTGCAGGACAGTCCTAAGAGATGAGAAAGCCCACTTTGGGGCACAATCCCTCTCTCCCCTGATGACCACCAGCCACTCCATCTTTGCCTCTTCCACGCCGCACCTGACGGTATCATTTTGAACAGCTCTGAAGTTCTGCCCTGCCTTCTCCAACAAGAAAAGAGAAAAGAAAAATTCGTAGACAGGAATGATAAATCAGTCTTACTGATCACTGCCATGGCTACTGTGTGAAGTTCTAGAATTAGTTTCAAAAAAAGAGATAATATTAGGATGTGTGCAGTTTTCAAAGCTCTGACACCACGAGTGAAGACCAACAGGGGACAGTTCAATTATGTGGACGCCCCTGAGGACTCCTGTGCCCAGGTGACCCATTGCTAGTTGGACTGCTGGACTCCAATCAGAACCAGTGGAAGCATTGTGCTGACCTTCCAAGCCAAGAGAAAAAGGGCTGCATCATTGGGCTTTCCTAGGTCATCTGGTCAGGAGAAGGCCTAATCCCCCACCCAGTGATCCGGAGGGTTTGGTTTGGAGCAGATGTGATGGGGGTATGGGCAGAGGACTGGACAGTCAGGGAGAAGATGTCCAAGAGGCAGCACAATGGCCAGGCGGGCATCGGATGGCAGATTCTCTCTAGCCTGTGCTTTGAGACTCTGTCCCCCATCTATAACATGAGTTGATCATGAGGGTACATATCACCTACATGCCCATGAGAAACCTCTGAGAGGTGATTCCATGTATGTGTAATATCCAGAATAGGTAAATTCATAGAGACAGAAAGCAGATTAATAGTTTTGAAGGGCTGGGGAAGAAAGGGAATGGGGAGTGATGACTTAAAGGGATTTCCTTTTAGGGTGATGAAAATGCTTTGGAACTAGACAGGCGGTGGTTGCACAACGTCGTGAATGTACTAAATGCCATGAAATTGTTTGATTTAAAATGTGGAATTTTATGTTATGTGAATTTCACCTCAAAACCAGAAACTCAAATAATCCTTGTTTTTAGATCCCTTTAAACCACATTGATGCTGTCAAGGTAGATTCTGGAAAGATAAAGACATGGGCTGGGCTCTGAGCCTGGTGGAATAAACCTCCTAAGCCTCAGTTTCCTCATTTGTCAAATGAGATAATAGTATCTACCACATAGGGTTTTTTGTCTATTTATTTTTTATTCATGAACTAAGCATGTGAAACCTTTGACACAATGCGGGGCACATTGTGTCACTCAGTACATGGTGGTGGCTATTATACATAATAATTCTATTACCTGTTGCATCTGGCTGAGCATGGGCAGATTGATTGATTGATTGCCAAGATCCAGAGGTAGCAAGAAGTTTTGTCTTCAGCTAAGTCCTTTAACCAGAATCCGTAAGCCCAACAGCCTATGGCCAGATGGGGAGAGAAGAGACTTGGCAACAATTGAGGATATTATTGTCTTAGTTCTTAGTTTTAAGAAGATCCGATAAATAGAATTCTTCTTCCCTGCCTGAGTGCGCATTGAACTGATTGCAAAAGCCTAAGGAGATAGGTTACCTACACATCACCTTTATACCTATTAAACTGATTTTGGAGATTAAAGGGATTTCTTATCACTGAAGCCCAGAATGAGACTTGTCACTCCATCATAGACAAAGCAGGACCACCGCAGAGCTGCCCCGATGCCCCGCTAGATGCACACAGCACGAAGGAACAGAGGGGCATGCTCGCCCTCTGCAAGAGGGCTCGTTCCCAAGCCCGCCACCCAGGGCAGGGACCCCACCTCGAGGAGAGCGGCAGGAATATTGCCAGGGGGACACCTTCCAAATGGAAGGAGAATCAAGAGAGGGAGGGAGGTGCCTCTTAACCTTGGATAGCTATAGGCCCGTGAGAGTTGTCTCCACGGCAAGGCAGGGCCTTCCTAGACATCCCGACAGCACTTCCGCCTCTGTCGCCACCTGGCCTGACATGGGGATGGCCACTCTACTGCTGGCAACTCTTCTCTTTATGTTCAGTAAGACGTCCTTTGTTAGAAAAGGAAATAGAATAGCAAACAAACACAAAACCTGGAAACAGCCTCATTTTGTCCAACATTAGGGGAATGATATAGTAAATTCTACAGTATCCATTCAATGGAATGTTAAGAAGCCACTTAAAAAGCCTGCTTACAAAAGGTTTGTAACGATGTGGATATTATGTGGCATTATGTTATAATGTCAAGTGAAAAAGCACGATACAAAATTGCACCTATAGTATGAACTCAGCTATATTAAAACTTCTATAAGATTATGCATAGAAAAATGAACAATTTGGGAGGAAATGTCCAAAATATTTGCAGTGCTTGTCTTTTTGTTTAGTTTTTCCCCCCTATAGTTTACAAATTTTCTATAATGAGCTCGTATTTCTTTTGCAATGGAAAAACCTAACTTTATTAAAAATATAAAACTTTTATAATGGCAAGGGTTACACATTACCAGTCAAACAAATAATTTAAAACTTCATAGATTCCTAAGATTAGAGAATGCCAATGCTGCACGGGGCCTTAGAGATTTTCCTAGTTTAGGGATTTAAAATCTCTTTTGAGGGCATCATAGGTCCATTCAAGGATCTCCTGGAAACTACAGCTTCCTTCCTTAGAACATATCACATATAAACATACTATCATTTAAGTTGCTTTTTAGTTTCAAGTTACAAAAAACCATGGTCAAAGCTTAGAGCAGCTTAAACCATGGAAGAAATTTGCTGGCTCATGTAACTGCAAACTTTAGGGGTATCAGGTAAAGCTTGATCCAGAACTTCAACAATTTTTTTTTTTTTTTTGAGACAGAGTCTCACTTAATTGCCCAGGCTAGAGTGAGTGCCGTGGCATCAGCCTTGTTCACAGCAACCTCAAACTCCTGGGCTCAAGCGATCCTCCTGCCTCAGCCTCCCCAGTAGCTGGGACTACAGGCATGCGCCACCAGGCCCGGCTAATTTTTTTCTATATATATCAGATGGCCAATTAATTTCTTTCTGTTTATAGTTGAGACGGGGTCTCACTCTTGCTCAGGGTGGTTTCGAACTCCTGACCTCGAGCAATCCGCCCGCCTCGGCCTCCCAGAGTGCTGGGATTACAGGCGTGAACCACCATGCCCGGCCGAGAACTTCAACAATTTTACTAAGGCTCATTTCTCCTGTCTCTCTGCTCTGCCTCCTACAACACCAGCCTCATCCCAAGGTGGCTCCCCTGTGGGTTCCTTGATGGCCAGTAGAAGCTCTTGGCACTTAAATCTTAAGCATGTCCAGCAGGAAAGAACATCTCTGTTTCAGATTTTCAGCAAAGGCCATAATATTTGATCTGACTATAAGGTTTAGACACATGCTTAACCCTAACCCTCCTCAGTAGCTGGGACTACTGGTGTGCACCACCATGCCTGGCCAACTTTTAAAAAAATTTTTGTAGAGACAGGGTCTCTTGATACTGCTCAGGCTGGTCTCGAACTCCTGGCCTCAAGCAATCCTCCTGCCTCAGCTTCTCAGGGAGTTGGGATTACAGGCGTGAGCTGTGGCATTCGGCCAATAGATGGGTTTTGATGGCAAGACAGGGAGGAACTATATCCAGGGGCCAAAAGGGGCCGGGATGGTAGAGGCAGCTGTCGTTAGCCGCTGCTGTCTAGAAGCCTCCAATCTAAGACAGCATGGAAGGAAACTATAAAAACAAGAAGAGAGGGGAAATTATTATATTATTCATACCTGTATCTTGAAGATAATCATTGTAATTTCCCTTCTAAAAACCCTGCTTGCTCAGAGGAAACGGCTGTATTCTAATCAGCACTTGTTTATGAAACTTGCAGTAATTGGATTGGAATGTGAATTATTAAACTGTATGTGGGATGGCACTTCTTGCCAGGTGTTTAATGATTATGTTCAAATGTGTGGGGCTGGCCTGTCGGCTGGGAAGATAATACTCCCAGGAAGGAGATTGTTTAACTCTGGGTCAGGGCTATGGTGTCTCTCACAGACTTCTGAAATAGCTGGGCTGCAGACGTCCTTAGGAATCACGTAGCTCAACTGCCTCGTTTTAGAGATGGGGCAACTGAGACCCAGAGTGTGAAGAGACCTGTGGAAGGCTGTACAAGCGATCACACTGGGAGTTTATTACTCCTGTATCTGTTTTCTCACAGTATTTAAAAAGCACATTCTGGCCGGGCGTGGTGGCTCACGCCTGTAATCCTAGCACTCTGGGAGGCCGAGGCGGGCGGATTGCTCAAGGTCAGGAGTTCAGAACCAGCCTGAGCAAGAGAAAGACCCTGTCTCTACTAAAAAATAGAAAGAAATTAGCTGGACAACTAAAAAGTATATATATATATTTTTTATAAAATTAGCCAGGCATCGTGGCACATGCCTATAGTCCCAGCTACTCAGGAGGCTGAGGCAAGAGGTTTGCTTGAGCCCAGGAGTTTGCTGTGAGCTAGGCTGATGCCCTGGCACCCTAGCCCAGGCAACAGAGTGGGACTCTATCTATCTATCAATAAATCAATAAATAAATATAAATAAAAATATAAAAAATATGAATATATATATAAAGCACATTCCTTATGGCAGAATCATGACTTGGCTTTCTCAACCATTTCCTCTTCCTGTTCCCTGGAGAGATTGGAAAGCTAACCCATTCTTCTTGTAGCTAACAGTCCAGTTGCAAGGTAGGTTCCACCAATAGGCTACACGTACATGAGATTTCTCTGAGCCTGTGGCTTCTGGGTGACCAGGTGGTGGAGATGTGAGTGTTCAGAGGCGGCTGTGGGGGCTGGACTCGGCATCCCACTGTCTGGTCCCCAGCCTGCAGGGGCAGTTACCAGAAAGGGGGCGATGGAGGCTGAATATGCAAGAACTATAGGTGTCCACTATAACCTTTAATGTCCCAAATTTCGGTCCTCAGCTCATCTTGCCTGAACTACTGACATCATCTTCCACCTTTCCTTCTCATTTCCCTCCTTTTCTCCTTCAGTCTTATTTTATGCAAGTTGCCAGATTATTGTTCCTCATTTTAGGTTTTGATCTTGCCACTCTCCTATGCAAAACCCTTCAAGGGCTCCAAAATGAACAGAAGAAAAATCCCGCTCTTTGAGCTGAGCTCGACAGCCACCCACCCACCCCTCCATCTCCATCTGTAGACATTTGGCTTGCCATCTAAAGCCTAATCAAATACAGTCGTCTCCAGGAAACTTCCCAGATGTCTTATGAGCTGGAAGTTGTCACCCGCCTCTGAACTTTTTCCTCTATTTCCATTAAGGTACTTACATTAGTTTGCTAGGGCTGCCATAGCAAAATACCACAGACTGGGTGGATTAAACAACATAAATTAATTTTTTTTCACAGTTCTGGAGGCTAGAAGTCCAAGATCAAGGTATCTGCAGATTTGGTTTCTTCTGAGGCCTCTTTCCTTGACTTGCAGACAGCTGCCTTCTTACTGTGTCCTCCCATGGGCTCTCCTCTGTGGGCAGGAATCCTCTTCTTGTAAGTACACAGAATCATATTGCATTGGGGCCCACCCCAAAGACCTCGCTTTAGTTTAATCACCTCCCTGAAGGCCGTATTTCCAAAAACAGTCACATGGATTGGGGCCCACTTATATGACTTCGATTAACCTTAAGTATGTCTTTAAAGGCCCCATCTCTAAATAAGGTTACATTCTGAGGTCCTAGGGGTTGGGACTTCAACATATAAATCTTGGGGGGGGGAGAACATAATTCAATCTGTAATGGTACTTAAATCTTCATATTTTATTTTATGGATATTATATGTTTATTTTTTATTTTATTTTTTCTCATTCACAAGTTTTTAATTGATTACATAGTGAAATGATAATTATATGTTTATTTTAACTCCCTTAGAATACAGTAAGTTTCTTGGAGGCAGGAAGTGTATCTTGTCTACATCCTTTTATCTCCCATAGTGTTTAATAGACTTTCTTGGACTTAGTCAATGCTCAAAATTTTTCGTTGAATGAATGAATGGAATATAAAATAATTCTTGATTAATAAGAATTTCTCATTTCTCAAATTTTATATAAAACTCTTATATAAAAAAGGCTAGAAGTAGCACTGAGCTTGATATCAAAGACCTTGGTTCTTTTCCTTACTCTGTCAATTTCTAGCTGTGTGAACTTGAGTAAGTCACTTAATCTCTCTGGGCCTCCATTTCCTGAGCTGTAAAAGGGGAATAATAACACTTTCTCGTGTGTTTTACAACGTTGTTTACGAGTATTAATGAAATAGTTTAGTCATTCAAAAATATTTTGGGGCACTTGCTATATACCAGGTGCTGTTCTGGGCACTTGGATGCAAAGGTGACAAGCTGGGCAAGGCCCCTGTCTTCGTGGTTCTTAGGGGAAATAGGTGATTAGCGAGATCACCAATATAGACAATAATCTCAGAAAGTGCTAAGTTCTATGTAGACAATAAAGCCAAGGATGTCTTAGTGGAGGCTTACCCCCTAGGAAGGGTGGGTGGGGAGGACCTCTCTGAGGAGGTGACATTTTTTTTTTTGAGACAGAGTGTCACCCTGTTGCCCAGACTAGAGTGCCGTGGCGTCAGCCTAGCTCACAGCAACCTCAAACTCTGGGCTCAAGAGATCTTCCTGCCTCAGCCTCCTGAGTAGCTGGGACTACAGGCATGCACCACCATGCCCGGCTAATTTTTTCTATATGTTTTTAGTTGGCCAATTAATTTCTTCCTATTTTTAGTAGAGACGGGGTCTCACTCTTGCTCGGGCTGGTTTCGAAACCTGACCTTGAGCGATCCTCCTGCCTTGGCCTCCCAGAGTGCTAGGATTACAGGCGTGAGCCACCGCGCCTGGCCTGAGGAGGCAACATTTCAGCCAAGACGTAAAGAACGAGGGAGAAGTGGCTACTCTGGGCGGATGAGCATTCCAGGCAGAGGGAGGAGTGAGAACATTCAAGTAAGTCAGCCGAGTAATGACATTTGGAATTCGAGGCCCAGTCCATGTGCAAGGCTTGCTAGCCCTCGCAGAGAGATTTCTGGAGTTGGAGTCTTCTTTCTGACCCATTCATACTTAAGTGGGGACATCACTTCCCACATGTGCGGCTTTGGGCACATCACTTTGCCTCCAGTGGTTTCCTCTTCCCTGCCCTGCCTGGCTGCCAGTGCTGAGAGAGGATCAAATGAGACCACGTGGGTAGAGGCACTTTGAAAATATAAAGTGCTGGATGACTTCCAGGTGGCATCATTATTTGAAAACATGTTACCTGCGATTAAGGGATTTGGACTTTGAATTCAGCATCTAGCTTGCTGATCAAATTTTCTGAGGAGAGCTGCACTCACCCCAGCTTATAGCTCAAAAATGCCTGTGTCAGGCTTTTCAAAGCAAATTGGTAAGAAGTTGATGCAGCAGCAGGGATCTGAAGGCTGTGTTTTGCAGGGGCTTGAATTCCAACTTTCTTTCCTACTGAGACTCTATACCCATGACTTGGTATGGGCTATCCTCTTGTTGGGGCTTTTTGGTGCCTGTGAAACTATCTTGGGGTCAGGTCACTTTATGTGAGTGTGTGTGTGTGTGTGTGTGTGTGTGTGTATGTGTGTGTGTATTGTTTTGCATTGCAATAGAATATTTCAGAAAAGAGCCTTCTGCTCAGATATCTTCAGCATCCCCCTGCCCCCAGAACAGATGCAATTAGACACTATACACATATTTCTTGAATAGTGAAATTGTACCCAGACTCATATAAATGATGTAGTAACAGAACATTCTTTTAAGAAGAGCTATGATTACGTCTAAGTTCAAGGAAGCAAAGTGTATTTCCTTTGACCTTGTTCTTCAGTCCTCCCCCCCACCCCACGAACCACCTCCCTATGCTGCTTTTCCTCCAATCTCACCTGCTTGATACTTAAATTTTCATAATTCGACCATCCTTAAGTGCTGTGGGAGTCCCATGCATGATCACTCACTCTGAAGGCTTGCTGGGAGTGAGGCCTTCGAGATGATGGGCGTTTGCAAGCTGGAAAGGTCACCAATGCCAAGAAGATGCTGGAATGGTCAGGAAAAGGAAGAAAGGAATCACGGACTCCCATTTTCTTCTGTGGTGAAGGAAGGAAGAAGGGCCAGAGGAATTTTACAAAGTCTGAGTTTAGAAAGCAACCAGGATTGTGCTGGAAACTTCGCAGGCAATGCGTTTGCTGCTGGAGGTTTGAAGAAGAGTTCATCGTCTCTGTCTCTCTGGTTCTCTTTCTCTCGCTCTTCCCCATCCCTGTCACTCATCCCTTATGGATTTGCCTCTTTGGAATAAAGTTCTGTCAACTAGTGAGGCTTCCATAATTGAAGCTTGGGGCATAGCAATTGGAACAGCTAACGGTGACTTTCTTTCCAAGGCAGGTTATCAATTATGAATGGCCAGGCAATCAGAGATCAAAGGAGTCCTGTTTCCCCAAATGAAATAGTGACTTTTAGAATGAGATGAAATGAAATGGAGCTAATAAGCATTTTTTTTTAAAAAGGCAGAGGGATTTGGAGCTGGAAGTAGGAAGCTCAGGACCAAGGAGACGTCTTGCTTTGGTTTCAGAGTCTTGGACAGCTTGTGCACATACTGGAGGGCCAGCAGCGTGCTGGAATGACCGGGAAGCTTAGGTGCTTGGTAGGTTAGCAGGCCGATGGGCGTGTGGATGGGCCTCTGCGTCTAAAGGGGAGATGCTAACTGAACACCAGCTGCCAGATTGCGTTCCTTCTTGGCCTCGGCTCCTGTTGCAATCTCTGCACCATCCCAGGGGCCCAGGACTTGTAATTTTCAGAGAGGAGAGTGACGCTGGGAAACCTGCCTCGATACCCCCAGCAGGAAACATTATCCTTGCTGCTTTCTGGGTTTGCTTGTCCAGGGAGATTGTGGCAGCAGTTGTGATTATTCTCTCTGTCTCTGTCCTCTCTGTCTCTATCTCTCTGTCTTTGTCTCTGTCTGTCTTCCCCTCCACACCCCTTAGCCCCTACAGTAGCTTCATTTTCCACAAAACTAGAAACCCATACATTCTCAGCCACAGAGACAGGGAGAAAATCCCATGGAAGCACATTGGGCTAATTAATGAGGGAAAGTGATGAATGAATAACTTTGACGAATTCAAGAACTTACTGAATAATACATGTTTAACATGGAAAAATTAGAAAATATAGGTAAGCAAAAAAAAAAATGAAATTTACTCAGTGTGTAAGGAATTTCTTTTTTTATTAAACCCTTGTCTTTTTTAAAGTTGAAAAAGTAATCTATGTACAGGAATCAAATATTCAAATACTTCAGAAGGGGATTAAATAAAGAGTAAAATCGCTGGACCCCCAGTCTCCTTCTCTTGAGACAGAAAATTCCAGACATTTCCCATGCCTGCACACAAGTATGTCCTTATGTATATGATCTTTTAAAAATCCACAAATGGGACCACAGTGTACATACTGTTCTGTACTTTTTTACTTAATAAATTTCAGACACCTTTCCATGATGGAATATATAGATGACTTATTTAGTATGGCAAATATTCTTTAGTCATGGTGTGCAATTATGAATACCATGTTAATCTGTGAATACCTCTGGACTATATATTGGAATAGAAAGAGAAGCCAAAAAAAAAAAAAAGAGAGAGAGAAAAAGAAAAAGGACACTCAGCACTTCAGCACTACTGGAAATGATGCTTCATTATTCGAGAATCTATCATGTTTGTGCCATCTTTGGGGAAGGATGCAACAAATTAATTAATTTGCCTTTTCTCTAACCTAAGCACTCCCACCACAAAAGTCCTCCTTGTACTCTGAGCTACAGTCTGTTTTTGATGTCAGCAGTGGACAACATGCAAAGCTTCATGGCATTTGAACTCAGTCCTGTTCTGTTTGAGGACACAAGGCAAGAGCAGAACTGCTTCCGTGGGGCCTGATTGGTGTTGGTCTGGACAGCAGGTGTTCAGAGCATGGGCCATGCTTGCTAGTGTTGGGCACTCATGGACAAGGATGCCCATATGTTCTTTACTAAATACATTTTTTTGTGACATGGGGGACCTTCTAAAATGTGTGGGCCTAGAGCAGGGACCCTTCCTGCTGAGGTCTATGGGTAGGACTGTGTACACTGGCATGACCATACTGGTTGTTAAAATATTGAATTACACCCATATGGTTGGACATAGATGCTGCTTTGAGTCCCAGATGGTCTCTCCCCATGACTCCTCCTGTCCCGGCCCTCCCCAGGCACTGCCTCCCTGGGCCTTCCCATAATCCAGCCCCTGAAATGTTAATGGCTCTGGGAGACTGTTCCAGAACTATTGCTTGTGCCTGTTCTTATTGGTACAGACGGGATGGTGGCTGTGCCAGTTAGGTCATTAAAGGTTTGGACTGTTACTTCCACTTGAGTGAATAACCAATGAAAACTATGCCCTTGCTCCTGTAGAGACAATCTTGTGACGGGGAGACCAGTGATGA
Source organism: Microcebus murinus (assembly GCF_040939455.1). Lineage (NCBI taxonomy): Eukaryota > Metazoa > Chordata > Mammalia > Primates > Cheirogaleidae > Microcebus > Microcebus murinus. The sequence continues at coordinate 20,142,855 of NC_134124.1, forward strand.
TATGAGCAAGGTGGGTACTAGGATAAAACAAAGCCAGGTGACAAGCTTGGATGCTACAGGTCACGTCCATTTCATCAGGTGGCACACTGACCACTTTGGTTTCTCCAGAACAAGCATCTTTGGCGGGAACCCAGCAGCGAGGCAAACTGGAGTCACGAGGGCTGATTACATTGGAACTGCTGCTAGCTACAGTACTCGAGAGTAATGCTTAGGATCTCGAAATCACCCTGCCCAGGACTAACAGTAGAACATTTAGAAAGATGTGGAGTCGGTGTCAGTTCTTCCTATTTGTCTACAACTCCAGTAAATAAGTCCCTTTTTCTTTTTAAGAAACCTGGCATTTAGTGTATTTAACTTAATTGAGTGGATTGGTGGAACAAGAGTACGTTGCTTTTCCCTGTCCTTAATTTTGTTAGGTAACCAGGGACCAACTGGAACAAACCCATAATGTGATTTACCAGAGATAATGTCTGTTAGCATGGCTTCTACTTCCACTTTTTTCTATGCACATAAATATAAATAAATACACATATTTTTATAAAATTGGAATTATTATATTTTTTGTAGTTTGTATTCTATTGTTTATACTTAACATTATATTGAAAGCACTGGCTAAACTGTTGAATACTCTTCTAGGACAGGATATTTAATGTTTATATAATGTTTTATCTCAGGGCTACAACTAAATTTATTTAATACTTCTATTTTATACATTTAGGTGGTTCCCAATTTTTTGCTGATATAAGTAACTGTGTGATGAGCAGTCATATCTTTTCATACATCCTTTCCTTAGAGTAAGGCATCTCAGTGTTCCTTTTTTTAGTTCACATACCAACACTTCATCTTAGTTGCCACCAGTAGGCTTAGCTTTCCCCACAGCTTTTTCATGGTCTATGGACTAAATGCATATCCTTGAATTATCTCTGAGCTCTCAGAAGCTGTATAGAAAGAATCTGAAGACCAATCAGCGGCCCTCGTCCCTGGGCACCTCTGATTTATGGGTTTCCCAGACAACGGGGCAGATAATGGCCATTGCCAAACAGTTCCCTAGCTTGTGTAGATAATGTAAGCCTCTAATAGGACATGGAATCTCTCTTCCCTTTGACTACTGCTCTCCTCCTCCTCCTTTCTCTCTTCTCTTCTCTTCTCTTCTCTTCTCTTCTCTTCTCTTCTCTTCTCTTCTCTTCTCTTCTCTTCTCTTCTCTTCTCTTCTCTTCTCTTCTCTTCTCTTCTCTTCTCTTCTCTTCTCTTCTCTCTCTCTCTCTCTCTCTCTCTCTCTCTCTCTCTCTCTCTCTCATTATCTCTTTCTGGAAAAGACTAATTGGCATAACCTGAGTCAGATGCTCACATCAGGACCCACAAACTGTAGGCCAGATAAGATGGGTTACATTGAAGAAATATAGCAACTTCTTCAACCCTGTGCATAATGGGAAGAAGAAGAAACTCCTAGAATATAGAGACTGGGAAAATAAACCAACAGGGTCTGCAACAATTGGGTTTGATAAGACAGGATTCTAATCCAGCTTCTGCCACTAACTTCCTACTTGAAATTTAATGTCCTTCTCTAAAACTCGATGTTCTCACCTTTGAAATGAGACAGCTGGCCTGATGGATTCCAAGATTCCTTCAAGGGTTCATCAGTGTCAGTGGTAAAGCTGAGGCTCCAAACTAGGGCTTCTGTCTCACAACACACCGCCTTGGCACGAAGCCTTCTCTATCCAGTTCTTTATGGCAAATTCCCTGAGGTCCTTATCTGCTCCACTGGACCAGAATGAAGACACTGACCGTTGCAGTTAACTTCCAAGAAAGACATGCATGAGTGTTTCATGCTGCAGGTGAAATGTGAGTAAATGGAATTTGGGGTGACCATCTTTCCCCATTGGCTGCGGGGTTTGACGAGGATGCCACGATGGGTTCCAAGTTGGTTTCAGGAGGAAAACAATGAAAGGAGTCAGAACAGCCATATTACCATCATCCTCATTGGAGTGGGGAACTGTGGCCTTCTGATTTCAAGGTGGTTCTTTTTTAAGCACCAAAGGGGGCAAGAAAAGCTTCATCTTCCTTTGCTGCACCCCTTTTAATAAAAGGATTTGTTTTGTAAAATTTGGATTCAATCAAAAGGTTGCATTTAAGGACCTAGAAGGCCACATGTGGCCTTAAGGCCTCAGGTTCCTCAGATGGTTGAAGAATCCCACCTTCAGGCAGAAGGTGTGTGAAATGCCAGGATATTAATATATTAGCCAGGGTTCTTAGTTGAAAACAACAGAATCCACTTTTGCTGGTTTATTCAAGGAAGGAGTTCATTAATGGAGATAGGAGGTTCACAGAATCTCAGGGGAGGCCAGAGATGAAACTTGAGGCTATTAATTTAGAAACAAAGCCCGAGTCACACTGAGGGGTCACTGCAGTGAGGACGACATTATTGCTCAGCATAAATACTGGTGCTATCACTGATCCTGTTAGGGACTGGGCCACAGAAGCTCTGTCACTACTGCCTCTTAAATCTCAATACTTTTATTATTTCACTCATTAAAATATGGATCTGGTATAGTTTCTCCATACTCTGCCTTTTGTTTCCTCATTGAAATGTTAATAACTTGAGGAACTAGCTTGAGCCCCTTTTATAGCTTGAGCTATATAAAATAGCTAATAGCTATTTTAGCTATTTTAGTTATTTAATAGTTAATAGCTTGAGCCCCTTTTCTAGAGTTGACAGCAACTTGCTCCTTACCATAGCCTAGGAGGCCCCATGTTCAGAACAGGGGTGTCCCCTTGGTTCCTCACACGTGCCAGCTGCCTGCCTTCCTGAGAACCTTTGTATGTGCTGTTCCCTCGGCTGGGATGATCTTCCCACCTCTCTCCCTCCCTCTTTTTATTTGAACTAGAAATTCAGGATTGGTGTAACTGTTTTAATGCAAGTAGGATCAGGTTAAGTATCACTCTTAATAATTAGTATATATGCTCTGAGTCAGAGCAACCCAAAAAATAAGTAAAAAAAAAAAAATTGTTCTCTCCTGTACAGCCCTTTTAATTCAGGGGTCAGAATATTGAGCAACCCAGGAGAAGCACTGTGAGAGCTTCGTGAGGTCTGGTCAGGGGGCCTTCAGAAAGAATGTTCCCCAGGCATTATATTCTACTCCTTGCCCCCTTCAACTTTATTGAGATAATTTTATATTATAAAATTCATCTGTTTTAACTATAGTATTCAATGAGTTTTAGTATATTTACAGGGTTGTACAACACACACACACACACACACACGCAATGGAATATTATTCAGCCTTTTAAGGGAAGAAAATTTTGTAACATGGATGAACCAACTTTAAGGACATTTTGCTAAGTGACATTAGCCAGTCATAGAAGGGCATATATTGCATGACTCTACTTATATGAAGTATCTAAAACAATCAAACTTATAGAAGCAGAAAATATAATAAGAGTGGTGGTTGCCTGCCAGGGGCTGGAAAAGAGGGAGTAATGGCAAGTTGCTAATCAATGGGCATAACATTTCAGTTATGCAAGAAGAATAATTTGTAGGGATCTGCTGTCCAACATTTGCCTATAGTTAACTGTATGGTCCACTTAAAAATTTGTTAAATTAGGTCTCATGTTAAGTGTTCTTATCGCAATAAAATAAAATTAAAAACAATGTTGTATTTTAAAGAGAAGCTCTAAACTTTTCCCTTCTAGAGGTCATAAACTACAATACATAGTACCCATGAAGTGTCATAACTATTTCGAAGTGGATTCCTTATTGAAGGCCCAATATAGCACATGTCCCTGTGCTAAATTACTTGGAAAACAGAAAAAAAACTGGGGACAGATTTGTATGCAGCATTTTCTAACTTTCTGTCATCTAGTCTGTGGTTCTCTTGGTTTTGAGCTTTGTTTATTTTTAGACATGTGGGAGAATTATGGTGCCTCATATTGTTCTTAAAGTTCTATTAATACTGTTAGGCTACTTAATTGGCCTATGTTGTCTGTCAGGCTACTCTCTCTGTCAGCCCCTGGCTTGTTCCTTCAGAGATTTTAGTCTGAACAAAAAGCATTTTTTTGTTGTTGTTCATTTGCAAACTGAGGATGAAAAGCATTTAGCCTTTTCCAGATTCAAGCCACGAGGAAAAAGTGTTTAAAACAAAGGGAAGCTGTGCGAACCCATGGGAGTTGATGAACAGGCTGTGAATTGAGCAGAGGATAAGAAGATGCCTTTTAGGGACTTTGAATAGGATTATAAATGTCTCCAGTCCAGGTAGGTCCAGTCAGTGGGTGTTCAAGCATCCAGCTCTAGGAACCTCCTAGAACCCCCTTGGCACACCTGCACTTTACAAAATGGTGTGGAAGCCCGAGCCATCATTCTTTCTAGATGCCTCTGCCATTTCTGTGGGGAAGGGGTCTTGGCCTGAAGGCACTACATGGGAAATGCCAAAGCTCTGCTGACCTCTTCACGTGCAATTTCTCTTTGAATCCTCCCAACCTCTTGGAGGTAGAAACCGTTATTACCCTTTCTGTAAGGTAGAGAGACAGATGAAGTAGGTTGCCCAAGGTCCCTCAGCTAGCAAGTGGCAGGGGCGGGATTTGAACCTTCTGATTCTAAAGCTCCTTTTTTTTTTTTAATTTATTCTTAATAAAAAATAATTCTTAATAATTAAGTTTACTAGTGCCTCCTTAGGAGCCAGACACTGTGACCAATTCTGTAAAGGGTCCAGGGATGAAAAAAAATGTGGTTCTAGTCTTTAAGAATATAAAAAGTAATGGGAATAATCGCCAGATCAGGTTTTATCATGACTGTCTCTGCGATGTTAGAGGTGTGACCTAGACTTTCTGAGTCTTGGGCTAGTAAAATAGTGATCTTTGCCCACTTCAAAGGGTCATTAAAAGGATTTCTAGAGAAAACAGATCATTCATGTGCTCAGCCTGTAAGTAGATATTAAGTGCTGACCATGTGGTGGAACATGCATGCCCCTGGCCTATCATGGAGTATACAGTTTAGAGATGGAGACAGAAAATAAGCACTTGGAAAATACAGTATAGGAAATACTATAACAATGGAAGCATAGTGTGTTATGGGAATGCATAGATAGCATGAATATTCAACTCCCACGTGTTTTTAAAAGCTTTGTGAACTTTATAGCATTACGCACATTATAAGTCATAATTATTATAGTCCACAGCATTTTATTGTCTAGTTTCCCTAGATAGGCTAGAGCACCCTGTAGTCAAGCCAGAGTGATCTGGCAAGCAGAAATTCATGCCTCTGCCAAAGAGATGGAATGCTTATTAGGCAGAATGTGGGAAGAATAATCTTAACCACAAGTATGACTCAAAGGTAAACATGGTGTTTGGTCACTGGTATAAATGTTCGAGCCCAGGCCTGGACATTACATTGGTGACCTATGACCTGAAGCATTGAAGGCAGGCATTGACTTTTCCCATCTATGGAAGTCCTAGATGGCTGCTTCTTCTGATACAAGGCTGTTTCACCTACATTGAAAATCTGTTGTAGCCGTTTTCATCAATTATATTATCTAGATCTTCTGAATAACTTGCTGTAACTTCTTCGTCAACACTTCTTACTTCATCTTGTAATTTAATGTTGTGGGGAAGACTTCTTTCCTTAAGCCTCATGAAACAACCTCTGCGAGCTTCCAAGTTTTCTTCTGTAGCTTCCTCACCTCTCTCAGCCTCATAGACTTGAAAAGAGTGAGGGCCTTGCTCTGGGCTTTGGCTTACAGGGATGCTGTGGCTGGTTTGATCTTTTATCCAAACCACTCAAACTTTCTCCTTATTAGCAATAAGGCTGTTTCACTTTCTTATCATTCTTGTGTTCACTAGAGTAGCACTTTTAATTCCCTTCAATAACTTTTCCATTGCATTCACGACTTAGCTAACTGTTTGGGGAAAGAAGCCTAGCTTTCAGCCAGTCTTAACTTTTGACATGCCGTCCTCACTAAGCTTGATAATTTCTTGCTTTTGATTTAAAGTGAAAGATGTGCAACTCTTTCTTTTACTTGAGCGATTAGAGGTCATTGTAGGGTTATTAATTGGCCCAATTCCAATATTGCTGGGTTTCAGGGAACAGGGAGGCCTGAGGATAGGAAGAGAAACAGGGGAATGGCTAGGAAGTGGAGCAGTCAGATTACATGCAACACTTATCACGTATGTTTGCTGTCTTATATGGTAGTGGTCCCCAGCCTTTTTGGCACCAGGGACCAGTTTCATGCAAGACAATTTTTCTACGGACTGGGGTGGGGTTATGGTTCGTGGTGATTCAAGTGCGATACATTTATTGTGCACTTTATTTCTATTATTAATACATTGTGATATATAATGAAATAATTATACTACTCACCACAATGGAGAATCAGTGGGAGGCCTGAGCTTGTTTTCCTGCAACTAGACAGTCTCATCTGGGGGTGTTGGGAGACAGTGACATCTGAAGCGTGTTGCTTATGTCCAGTCTACTGGTGGCCTTCAATAATTTTCAATAATTGCTTCTGTTCTTTGTGCTGATGTTTTTTTCTTTTGAAAAACTCCAAAGGCTTGTCTTTCAATGCGGGGTGCTTGGTCTCCATCTGGTGAAGCAGTTTTGAAGGTTTCCTGGTCGTTAGATGCTACAAAGAGAGCTTGGAGAATGTGAATCATCTGTTGCAAGGAACCCGTAATTTAAGTAGGACTCTTGGTGTTTTCTCTTACATGCAGCTTTCATTTTGTTGGCAATCTTAGGGTCTTCTGTTGTCTCATCATTGGGCCTTTCCCCCTTTTCAAAGAAGCTCTCCAGCAACATTTGTTTTTTTATTCATTTTTGCTAGGGTTAGCTTGTGGGCTCACCAAAACTGTGACTAGGACAAGTGTGGGAAAGAGGTGTGGACGGAAGTGGTAAATAGAATATTAGGCAGGCCTCATGCGGACTGAAATAAGTGTGGGATTCTGACTTAATGCCCGCCACCAGATGCAGCTGTACAATTGAAGTGCATCAGCTTGCCACTATAAAGCCTGCCATTTGTAAAGCAGCTTTACAAATGAAGCAAGATGCTCACTTGCCGCTATAAATCCTGCCAGCAGATGCAGCTTAATTGTCACTTGCCACTCAATGATAGGGTTTTGATATGAATCTGCAAGCAATTGATTTATTATGGTCTCTGTGCGGGCAAACCTCTCTGCTGATGATAGTCTGTATTTGCAGCCGCTCCCCAGCACTAGCATCACCGCCTCAGCTCCATCCCAGATCATCAGGCATTAGATTCTCAGGAGGAGCCACAACCTAGATCCCTCACACGTGCGGTTTACAGGAGGGTTTGCGCTCCTATAACAGTCTAATGCCGCAGCTGATCTGACAGGAGAAAGAGATCAGGTGGTGACGCGAGTGATGGGGAGCGGCTGTGAATACAGATGAAGCCTTGCTCACTCACCCACCACTCACCTCCTGCTGTGTGGCCCGGTTCCTAACAGGACACAGACTGGTCCTGGCCTGTGGCCTGGGAGTTGGGGACCACATTATATGGGGCAATTTATGGTGCTCCCCAAAACTAGTACAATAGTAACATGAAAGAACACTGAATACAGATAACCATCACAGATAGAATAATAATGAAAAAGCTTGAAATAGTGTGAGAATTGCCAAAATGCGACACGGGGACACAAAATAAACACACGCTGTTGGAGAAACCATGCTGATAGACTTGCTCCATGCACGGTTACCACCCACAGTCAGTTTCTAAAACGCACTATTTGCGAAGTGAAATAAAATGAGGTATGCTTGTAATAAAATCCAAAGAGTGTACTCACGGTGGTGACAGAAATAACGTCATTAACAATTGAGTGTCTGGCAAGAGCAACTGAGCACCTAATTATGATATGCCTGGTCTTAAAATCCTTAATATTTGGCTCTAACTTTTCAATATAGGATACCCCTCCCATGGGTATTTTTAATTTTTCTTACTTGCTCTTGATGGTATCTCATAATGAGCCTCCTGAATTTGTGAGAAATTATTTTAGAATTATAATAGAAAACAGGGAAATAATACATTTATCATTATTATTGCTTTTGGAATGAACAACCAAGAAGACATAAGATGACATTTAAAAACACTAGTTTTCAAGAGCATAAAGAAAAACATATTTGAATAGACATCTTTCCCCAGCAGGTGGCTGCAAACTTTGCAGTAGCCTGGGTGTTGATAGAGTAATTGTTGTGAATGAGTTTACACATTGTCCAAAAAACATGACATGATTTAAAAAGCATTTGCCAAGAAGTCATAATGTTGCAGCTACTGTATTATGGGAGCTCCCACTTGCCATTGTCATAGATTATCATAGCCTAAGATAACTGAGGCTCATGTGATTTGCTCCTGAGAGAGACAGGAGAGTGATACGTTTGTGCCATATCTGCAGTATTCAATGAATATTAATAATTATTTGTTATTATAGTCAGTAAGGTCACATAGCTAGTGACTGGCAAAGCTGAGGCCTGAACCTCCATCTGTCTGATATTCCGAGTCCAATAGTGGCATAAAGTAATGTGGTTCTCAAACACTCTATAGTTAAATAAATATATAAACATATAATTAATTTTCGGTTCTGTCTTAGTTTGGGCTGTTATCACAAAAACACTGTAGGCTGGATAGCTTAAGGAACAGAAACTTTTTGCTCACAATTCTGGAGGCTGGGAAGTCCAAGGTCAAGGTGCCAGCAGATTTGCGGGCTGGTGAAGGCCTCCTTCCTGGTTTGCAGAGGGCTGTTTTCTTGTTGTATCCTCACATAGCAGAGAGGAAAGGAGAGGAGAGGAGGGGGGGAGAGGGGGAGAAGGGGAGAGGGGGAGAGGGGGAAAGAAGGGGAGAGGGAGAGGGGGAAAGAAGGGGAGAGGGAGACAGTTGAGCTTTCTTGTTTCTTCCTATAAGGGAACTAATTCCACCCATGAGGGCTCCACCCCCATGACCTAATCACACCCCAAAGGCCCCATTGTACATTGGTACATTGATGGTAGCCACAGTTCTCTGAGCCTCTGTTCATTTTTCTTCATTCATTTTTCTATTTCTCAGACTGGATAATTTTAATTGACCTATTTTCAAGTTCAATGATTATTATTTCTTTTGCTTGCTCAAATCTGCTGTTGAGCCCTCTAGTGAATTTTTCACTTAAATTATTGTACTTTTCAACTCCAGAATTTATATTTGTTTTTTGTTTTTAAACTTTTATCTCTCTGTTGATACTGTCCATGTGGTAAGATACCATTCTTATGCTTTCCTTTAGTTCTTTAGATGTGGTTTCCTTTAGTTCTTTTTAGCTATATTTAAAATAACTCTTAAAGTTTTTGTCTATTAAGTCCAACATCCGGGCTTCCATGGGGACAGGTTTTATTGATTGCTTTTTTCCTTTGTATTGGGTATATTTTCTTGTTTATTTGCATGTTTCATAATTTTTTTGTTTGAAGATGGATAGTTTAAATAATATAATGTGGCAAGTCTGAAAATCAGATTCTTCTCCCTCTTCCCAGGGGAAGATTTGTTGTTGCCATTTGTTATTGTTTGTTTGATTTAATAAAAAAAGAATTCTCTACCATTTGTATTCCTTGTCATGTATGGCTGTTGAAGTCTCTGCTCAGTTAGCTTAGTGGTCAGTTAGTGATTGGACAAAAATATTTTTAAATGTTTGGAACTAGTAAGTCTTCCGATCTTTGTTGAGGAACTCTGTGTTTGTGTTGGGGCACACCTTCAAGGCTCAGCTAGGCAGTTTACAACTTTTTCTTAGTCTGAACTTCCAGTTTGAATAGAGCCCTAATGATAAACAGAAATGAAAACTTAGGACCTACCTTCCTGGGCCTTTTCTCAGCATGCACATTGCCCTGTGTGTGTATGCAGCCCTCTGTATGTGTAGCAGTATGTTACCGTGTTTCCCTGGAAGTAAGACAGGGTCTTATATTTATTTTTCCTCAAGAAGACACCCTAGCGCTTATTTTCAGGGGATGTGTTATTTTTTTTTTTAAGTACGGTACAACAATCTACATTTATTCAAATATAGTTAAGTCGTCATCGTCTGGAACATCATCATAACTCTCCAAACCCCGAATTCCATCCTGAATTTCTTGCGACTCTATTTCCTTTAGAGCTATTGGCCCTAATTTCTCATGTCAAGCAATAGAGCTCTCCTGGGGCAGATGAGAAGGGCTGCTCGTCTTCTTTACCTCTCCATGACGAAATGCATGGGTTGTGCAGATACGCTGAGTAGCCATGCCCATCATTAGGTCTTATTTTTAGAGTGGGGCTTATATTGCACAAATGCTTAGAAATCCTTCTGGAGCTTATTTTATGGGTAGGTCTTATTTTTGAGGAAACATGGTAGAACTTTTCAATGCTGTCTCGTCTGTACAACTTTCATTTCTTAAGTTTTCTGTTAAGCTTTCTGATCAGCCTATTGTCTACCCCAACCCTTATCTAGTACTCCAACAGCCTGGATCTTACACAATTGCTTTCAACAAATGTCCTTGGGAAAAAGTCTGTTCAAACTAAGTGAGCTTCATGTCAGGCTTTCAAGTGGGATCTTCCAGGGAACCATCAGACAAGTCAAATAATAATAATTCTCTGGGCATGAGACTTTGGAGGAGCTCCAACTTCATTCTGTCCCTTCTGGTGGCTGCCAGCTTGCTGCTTTTCACATGATTGCAGGCTGTTGGTTTCCAGGTACTACCTGAGCTGTGGACAGGGGATGGGAGTAGAGTGAGTTAAAATGCCACAGAGCTTACTCTTGTCACTGAGACTCAGTCATGTCACCTGAGTAAATGCTCCCAGATGGCTGCAAGCCTTTGGCTAATTTCTTAAGTTCTGAAAAGGTTGGTTTTGACAGTTTTCACCACTATTCTCTTTGCTTTTATGGAGGAGAACATTTTTGTAGGTCCTTACTCTGTGATTTTTCACTGACATGAGCTCCCTCTTCAGTTTCTTTTAATCTATGGGTTCCTCCATCATCAATGCTTTTCTTTAAAATATTTTTGTTGATGAAACCAGATTATTTCCTATGTCCAATGTGGATTTTGCTGATTACATCCATGTGGTATCATTTTAACATGTTCCTCTGTCCCTGCATTTCCTGTTAGTTGGGAGTGAGAGGCATGATCACATTCATATTTGATTTGATTTTGCAAGACTACTTTGTAGGTGCTGTGTTCTTCCATCAGCAGGCACATAAACCTGCTCTTTTTTTTAAAAAATGATTTTAATAGCATGGGTGGATCATAACATAGATCCATTAATTCTTTAAGGGTTGCAAAATGGTGTTATTCCTGTTCTATTATTTTTTCATAATTTAATAACTGAAATTCTTATATAGTGAAAAACTTCTTCATTGACTAGTTCAATATCTTGAGATATAGTTTGTAAAGAAAAGGCATAAGAAATTGTTACTTTTACAAAATGAAAATATGGATTCATAAAGATGAATTAATCATGTAAACATTTGGGCACAGTGTCTGGCATAAATGTTATGTAGAATGGTAAAATTATTATGACTATGTAGGATGGTAAAATATTATCTTATTAGTTAGCACCACAGTTCCTCTTTGGGAGGGTACTGTTTTACTTTGGAGAAAGACCCTGAAAAACCACTTGGTAGGAGAGGTAAGAATCTAAGGTTATAAGTCACTAAAGAAGATGGATAAACTATTTTACATTTAAGTTAAATAGGAATTGGGGAGTAGGAGTGAGATATCAGAGGCTATAGCAGTTGGGATTAGGATTAGTAGTAAGTAACAGAAAACAAAAATAACAGAGGTTTAATTAAGCTAGAAAAGTATTTCTCTCACGTGTAAATGGCCACAGATAGGTGGTGTTATCAGGGATCCAGGCTGCTGTGATCTTATTCCAAGGTCACTTCTTGTTCCAACGACTAGGACTGCTGGAGTCCTAGTCATTATAACCACATTCTAGCCAGTGGGGAAAAGATTGAGGAGAGCACACACCTCTCATGAAGAACATTTCCCAGGAATCATTCACACAAATGATTTCCTCTTACATCCCATTGGCCAGAATGTAAATGGTTCCACCTGATTGCTTAGGAGGCTGATTACTGCGATCCGGTGTCCAGGTGAGAATCAGGGGTTCTGTTACTGAGCACGAGGGGAGAACAAACATTGAGGACAGCCGGCAGTCTCTGCCATAGAGGGAGAGGAAGGGAAGGAGGCCATGGGCTGGCATGGAGCTGGGGTAAGTATCCGGGAAGAATTTTCTAGAAGTGGAGAGCACAAGGGCTTTTACAAAGATGTTGTTTTAATTTGGATTCCTCCGGAAATAGGTCTTGAGACAAGGATTTGAGGGTGAGTAGTTTATTTAGGAGGTGATTCTAGGACACACGCAGTAGGAGAGTGGAGTGGTGAGGCAAGAAAGGGAGGCCAGCCGGTACGAGGTACTTTTTAAGTCACTTTTACCACTGTGGGTAGCTGGAGCTTAACTCTGCTGGCTAACTCTGGAAGTCATTGCAGAATGTGCGCCTCGGAACTATCCCACCTGAGAAGGGAAGGATCTGGGACATTTATAGACCCAATCCTGTTGGAGACTGCCTGCATAACGTGTCAGATCTCTAGCACTCTGGTCTCCATGGGAGTGGGCAGAGCTGGCTCTGCCATCCGAGGAAGCCCTCTGGCCAAGGGAAGTTGGGCCATCGTGCGTTACTCAGTGAGGCCTGATGGGGTTTTGGTGGGACACCAACTGTTGGCTGTAGATATCAAATATTTATCTGAAGTTGTTTGCCGAACTGTAGCTGCTTCGTTAGCTTTTGGACACCGATTCATGGCTGGATTGATGGAGTATGGATTACGGATTGTGGAGGGGAACAGTGAGATGGTCCATAAATCAAACTAATCTGGCAGTTCGAATCCAGAGAGAACATAGACAATCTGTGATTCACAAAAATCTAGGGGAAGGTTTTGAATGTCTATACTGTAAGGGTATATTATTATCTGTTGCTGTGGATGACTCCAAAAACTTAAAGCACATTATCTCACATTTCTGTAGGTCAGGAATCCAAGCCCTGCTTCTCTGGACCTGCTGCTTTAGGTTGTCTCACAAGGCTGCGACCAAGGTGTCCGCAAGCAGGTGTCAGCCCTGGCTGAAGGCTCAGCTGAGGAGGGCTATGATTCCAAGCTCATTTACAGGGTTGTTGGCAAAATTCAGTTCCCCAAGGGCTGTTGGACTGAAGACCACATTTCCTCACTGACTGTTAGCTGAAGGCTTCCTTCAGTTTCTCGCCATGCGGGCTTCTCTGGTGTGGCATCTTGCCTCATCAAAGCCAACGGGAGAGAGTTTGCTAGCAAGACAGAAGTGACAACCTTTTGGGGTCTAATCAATCATGGAAATGACATCCATCATCTTTGCCATATTCTTTTGGTCAGAAGCAAGTCACCAGGCTAAGCCCACACTCAAGGTAATGGATACTTGGGCATGGCTGCATGGAGGTGGGGGTTGTTGAGGCCATCTTATAAGTCTGCCTGCCACTGAGAGAGAGAGAGAGAGTGTGTGTGTGTGTGTGTACTGAAACCTACAGTATGTTATTCTAGGCACTGGGGATATAGCAGTAGGAAGAAAAAAAGACAAAAATGCCTGCCCTAAAGGAGTTTACACTCTGTCTTCTCTGGATGACAAGGACAGAGAGATTCCAGCTGACAGCTGAGGTACAATTGGTCCTAAGATATTGGTTGTTCTCTTCTGTAGCTTGAAACACATCTGATCTGATGTGGGATGAAAGAATATAATCTTTCAATTTCTGAGATGTGTGTCTATGAGGATTTCTTCTCCCATAGAGGACTGGATGTTTGGCTGTTTGCTTTTTTGTTGTTTTCCTTTGATGAGAACCTTGAGAATGCAGGAAAGACGAAAGAAAAGAAGGAGCTCACCTTGCAACTTGTGAGAGTGTGTGAGTGATGGAGGATGAGGAGGCAGAAAGGGTTTCAAAGACGTTACATCCCCAATTTATCACAAAGCCTATTTCTCTTTAGAGAAGCATTTGAAGCCTAAACTCTGATACTATTTCCCACTCCCCAATTCCCTCAGCACATCTCAGGTTTCTGTTGTTAAAAATCTCTAGCCATGATGATAAGGTGTGGGTTTGTTGGCACATTTGTGTCAAAGCCCTGCGTACTTGCTGGGTTCGGTGGCGGCTGAGGCCTTCTGGGATTAAACCTCTTGTCTTAGGATCCTGAAAATGGTCTAACACATCTGCAGCTGGGCTAGGAGGAATCTCGTGGGTGGGGTGGGGAGGTGAGGAGGCAGAGTTCCAGGTGGATCAGGCTTAATGCTGGCAAATTATGAAGACATTCCAGTGGCTCTGCCCTTCTTTCTCCTGAGTGCCAGTTCTATCCTCCCAGATAGAAGGTGACGGAAGTCAGCCAGTAGTGAAGAGCATGGACTCTGGGAAGTGACAGTTCTACCCTTTGCTAATTAGGTGAACCAGCACGAACTCTGTGAACCAGCTTTACCTTTTGGAACTTCGGTTTCATCGCTTACAAGGTGGAGACAGTCATTCCTGCCTAATAGGATTCTTTGACAATAATGTGCACGTGTGTTTACACAGTGCCTGGCACTTAAAAAATGCTCAATAAGTGGCGTCTGTTTGTAGGCAGGCAGGTTTGGGGATCCCAGCTTTACAGATGGGGCAGCTGAGCGGCACGCAGTTCGGAGTGGGTCTGGACACTGCTGGAATGTCTCTGTCTTTACAGTCCCGCGTCCTCCCTGGGCTCCGCAGGCTGGAGTCCTCGACCAGCCTTCGAGTGCTTTGCTTGCCCACACTGAGGACGCTGCTGGCAGGAACCATCCACACCTCCTTCTGCCTGGGTGAAACCTGCTTCCTGCTCTGCCTCTGGGGCCTGGCAGGGAGCAGGCTGGGACAGAACCGAAAAGGAGCCTGAATGGGGCTCCTGGGGAGGCATCCGGTGGGTAAGTGCTGACCCGCTGGTGGAAAGCATTTGGAGTGATTCTCTAGCATTACCCTAAGAGCATTCATATGCAATCCAGGTGGGGCCATTTTCTAAAAAGGCAGATAGAGATGCATCCCTGCTGTGCTTAGGAGGCCGAATCTGGAAGGCTCTTTTCCAATTAAAAGTATTACTGAGACCAAACTGCTCCTCAAGGTGATTTCCAAAGAGGGAGGATTGATTTTTTTTTTCTTTTTTTTTCTACTTTTAGAGGTGGAGAGGAGCAGAAAGGCTAGTGCCTGACAGAGAACAAGATGATGGCTCAGGATGTGCGGATATAGTTGGGCCCGGAATCTGTGTGTGTGTTTTCCCTCAGCATCTACCATGGTTCTAGGTCTTTCTTCGCTCTCTTTCCTCTTCGTGGCTGTGGGAAGTTAGACCACATAGGTTTGAATCTTGTGTGTTCTTGAGCAAATGGGGATGACAATATACCTGCCTAATAGGGTCATCGTGAGAGAAGCGTGCATGTAAAGCACTTGGCAGGGTGCCTGGCACATAGTAGATGCTCAATACATTGTGTATATTTTTCTGCAGCTTTTCTTTCTATGTATGCATTTGTTTATATTGTGACAGGTATAAGTGGCTATATTGGGTGTCCTGGGTGCAGGTAACAGAACTGATTGTAGGTATGTTGCATGGGATCTGGGATGGGTCTGCTGTGTTTGCCATCATTTCGTCAGCACCAAGGACAATACTTGGCTCAGAGTGGGTGCTCAGTAAATAGTTGATGACTTAGTGAGCAGAAAAGGAAAAATAACGGTAAGACAACAAAATGTCATATGGAACCCAAGGGTGGGGATGAAGAAGTCCCCAGAATGGCCTCAGGAGGAAATACAAGCCAGCGTCCGGAATGCCATTGGGGGACACACATTCTCTCTCAACCTGTGCACAGTTACTTTGTTCTTTTCTCGATAGTCTAGTTCCCTCTGCTCCTCTGGCTATCTGGTGAGCTCTGGCTACCTCATAATTATGAGTCCAGCCAATTTCAGATACTAACTGGATGTCTCTGAATATCAATTTCAAATTTCCAGGAGTGAATCTGATTGGCTGAGGTTGAGTCAAGTAACTGTGCCTTCTCTAATCAGAAAGGGTGGGGAATACGGTCACACGGTGGCTCCCCTCCCATCCCATGAGTTACAGGGGAGTTTCTAGAGAAGGGACTTACGAACCGGCAGATGTGTAGTTTAGCCTTGTCTGGCTGAGTCTCTGGAAGAAGGAGCTAATCTAGGCCTATTCTCTCTAGGACAGAAGAGCTGGGGTAAGCTGAGGGCATCATCTTCATCCTCAGAGTGTGGGTGGGAGGAAATGTGTATGTGGAATTTATAGGACCAATGGAGTCCCTGGGTCCTGTCCAGGTGGTTTATATTGGAGTGGCATTTGGAGGATTTTGGAGGAGAGGGGGAAATTCTTCTCATTGAAGCCTAAAATTTCCAGAGCATCACTCATGTAACATTTTCCATTCTAATGGGGATAACGAGTGTTAATAAATGGAAGAACCTAGTTCTTGAGCAGGGTATGCCAAAGATCACTGTACTCTTTCATGTACGGTGTCTGTGAGCTTGCTCCGGGGGAATGAGTTACGTATGCAAATCCCTTGTCTTACTTTAGAATTCTTGTTGGTCCTCCCTTTTGAGCTTACATTTCCCTAATCCAGTGGTGCTCAGAACAGTCTCCCATCAACACTGTCAGCATTACCTGGGAACGTGTTAGAAGTGCAGATTCGGCCGGGCGCTGTGGCTCACGCCTGTAATCCTAGCTCTTGGGAGGCCGAGGCGGGCGGATTGCTCAAGGTCAGGAGTTCAAAACCAGCCTGAGCAAGAGCGAGACCCCGTCTCTACTATAAAATAGAAAGAAATTAATTGGCCAACTGATGTATATAAAAAATTAGCCGGGCATGGTGGCGCATGCCTGTAGTCCCAGCTACTCGGGAGGCTGAGGCAGGAGGATCGCTTGAGCCCAGGAGTTTGAGGTTGCTGTGAGCTAGGCTGACGCCACGGCACTCACTCTAGCCTGGACAACAAAGTGAGACTCTGTCTCAAAAAAAAAAAAAAAAAAAAAAAAAAAAAGAAGTGCAGATTCATGGGCCTTAACCCAGATTCACAGATTCAGGTAATCTGGGGGTGGGACCCGGCAGGCTGTTTCAACAAGCCTTCGTGGTGAACAGAATGCAGCACAGTTAAAGCTGGGAAAACCACTGCCTAAGTTTGTTTTTAGGAGAGGCCTGCCCCTTGGTTCAAGCCTTTGTAGGGTACATCTGTGTAAAGACTTTGCTGAGCGAGGTCTTTGAGATTAAGCCCCGAGGAGGCTTTGAGTAGATTTTGCCATGAGCTCCAACCATCGTTTCTTTCAGCCTTGGGAAAAGTTGTAATTCTGAAGAGATGTCGGCCTGGAAATTCCTTATAGGAGCTGAGCTATTGAAGGTGACACCACTGTCTTTCATCCTTCAGAAGAATAAGTGATTCAGTGTGAGGCTCACGCTTGGACAGTTGACATTTCCCGCCTTCAGGTGAGGCGTGGTGGGTAGAGCACTCTGAATTGAATTACAGGCGACCAACGTCAAGTTGCAGTCTTAGTTGTAAGTGGAAGGAAGGAAGATAGAGTGATTCAGTGTCTGCTGTCCTTTTGCTTTAATTAATTCCCACAATGGCCCCCTGCAGTAGATACGATTATCCTTAAACAAAAGTGAAATAGTTTGACCACTATTAGTGAGTGGTAGAGTGGGGATTCAAACCCACACAATCATATGCTCAAACCAGATGTTCACCCACCATGCTACAGTGTTATCTAGGGTGCATTAGGGCTCCTCTCTTTTCCCTTATATTTTCCTTTCTCCCATCCCCATTGCACCCTACTCTGCCCTGTCCTGTGCTTCCCCTCCTTAGAGGATGCTGGGGCTTCCAGGCTTTTTGTCCTCCCACCAACCGGCTTGGAAGGGTTGGAGGACAGAGGGATTTACAATTCCCCACAGCCCTATCCAGACTGACAAAGACTCCCCATGGTGTGGGGAGGAGAGGGTGAGAGTTGTGAATTCCATGGATCTGCAGAGTGAAGTCCTGCCTCCTGCCCCTTGGGCGCAGCCCCAGAAAGGGAGCAGCAGGAGAAAACCACGGCTATGCAGTCTCATTGGAGGGAGGGAGAGAGAGCTAGGCAGGGAATTCCTGACTGAGAAGCAAGACTGGTTGTTGGGCCCAAAAGAGCCAAGTGCAAAGGCTGACTTTATGGTTCGAATGTGTCTCCTCTAATGTTCAGCTGTTGCTAGTGTGATGGTGTTAAGAGGTGGGGCCTTTAATTGGTGATTAGGCCACGAGGGCTGCTCCCTCTTAACAAACTTAAGGCCCTTACAAAAGAGCTTCCCTGTGGCATTTGGTAGTTTGCCCTACTTCCTTTTGCCATGTGAGGATGCAGCAAGAAGGCCCTCACCCAGCCAAATGCCGGTCCTTGATCTTGGACTTGCCAGCCTCCAGAATGGTGAGAAACAAACTTCTGTTCTTTACTGATTACCCACTCTGTGATGATCTGTTACTGCAACACAAATGAACTAAGAGAGAGCTCAGCCCCAGGAAAAGAGTAGCAAATGAAAAAAGGGGTGCAGCCAGTCTTGTTGCAGAGAGGCAGAGATGATCTTGCAGGGAGTTCCTGACTGAGAAGCAAGGGGGGATTCCTAGGCCTGAGAGAGCTGAGTACGAAAGCCAACAAAGACTCTCCTTGACCTAACTCATCCTCCATCAAATTTCTCATTTCCACCCTTGATATTTTATCACCCTGGCCTGCCTTCAGCAAGAATCCTGCTCAGCCTGTTTATCTAGGGTCCCCTACCTTTGCTGTTTCATCTTAGTGACTTTCCATTACTACGGCTCCCCCCAATAAATCCTCACATGTCCTTGTTGTATTTGGAGTCCAGTCCTCCCCTGCTGCAAGACCCCATTGTAGCAGTCCTCCTAAATAGTCTGCCTTACTGTGTTTAGCAAGTGTCTGAATAATTTTTCTTTAACAAGGTGTAGGGGCATCTTAGCAGCAGCCCGTGTAGACCTAACCCCCCCCCCCCGACTCTAAGCCAGTCCTGGTGTCCTGTGTGTGGACGTGTGCAGAGGGTGGTAGTGGGCACAGTAAGTGGTACTGTATTGATTGTAAACAAGTTTCTGCCATCTTGACAGAATAAGAGCTCAAGACAGAAGTTTAGCTGAGTTATTTAAAAATTGGAGAAAATTGTGTTTCTCGCACAACTGAGTGTGAACTGAAAAACATAACCTCTACACACACTGGGCTCATCTTCCCTTCTCAACAAGTCTGTGAGGTATGCGAGGCTCCCTGGGACCCCTTCTTGTCACAAGTCATGGCATTTTGTAGCATTTAGCTTTGAAATCCATCACATATACCCTCCTTGTACAACGAAAAGATCTACTTCCCTGTTCATGGTTTGGTGTATTAAATTCACCTGTGTCTGCCACTAGGTGGGGTTAGACATTGCAGGATGCTTGGAGCCTTGTTGGGACATGTTTGGAGATTATAGGATGAGCGGATTAAAACAGTAAGAAGTGAAGGGCCACTAACTCCTGCTTTGTGCTTGGAAATAGCACTCTCTTCTTCCTGTCATAGCATTTGATACTCTTTGTGTTCAACTGGATTTTCAAAATGATATCAGTATTACTTGCAAATAATTAGAAAAGTTTATCAATTAAAATCATCCTCATTTCACTCCTCAGATAATCACTGGTAACAGTTTGGTCTGTATCCTTCCTGATTTTTTTTTTTCTTTGCCTTTAAATAGATACACACTTATGTGTACATTTGTGCCTATATAGGTATATTCATGTATGCTCACATATAGATACATATAACACATACATTGTTTTCCAAAGTAGAGAACTAAACCCCTGGTCCCCTAAAGCAGGGGTCCCCAAACAATGGTGAGTTGTATAATTATTTCATTATATATTATTTCATTATATATTACAATATATATTACAATATAATTTCATTATATATTATATATATATACAATGTATATATTATAATGTAATAATAGAAATAAAGTACACAATAAATGTAATATGCTTGAATCATCCTGAAACCATCCCCTACTTCCTGGTCTGTGAAAAAATTGTCTTCCATGAAAACAGTCCCTGGTGCCAAATAGTTTGGGGACTGCTGCCCTAAAGGTTCACTGAAAAACTCAGTGACATGAGGCAGATTAATAGGAGAGAAGACACACAAATTTATTTAATGTGTATATGTGGAAGCCTTCAGAATGAAAACAGGGGAAATCATTCATTTTTATGCTTAGGTTCAACAAAGCATGGGCAGCTGTGTAGAAATATGATGGGGCAAATGGGTAAGATCTAATGCTAACAGGCTGAGTGGGGGAAACCCAGCAAGGCCTGTCTGTCCAGATTTTTCTTGGCTTCTCTGTGCAGCATCCGTCCTTCTGGGTGTGGGGCAGGGCCCTCTCTGGAATGGGGGTCTTATGACCTACAGTCAAACAAGGTAGGTCAGATAATTTCTTTATGGCCAGTTTTATGGAGACTAATTTTAGGTTTATGGCTAGCTTTTGAGAAAAGGGGTTCTGGGTTTTATGGCCTGCCTTGGGGAAGAAGGCTTCAAGTTTCTATGGTTATGGCTTTAGAGTAGAATAGGACTCAGAGGCAGAAGGACAGGAGAAGGTCAGAGAAGAACTTTTGCTTCTGAGGCCTTCATTTTGGAGCACTGTTTTCTGAGCCCCATCATCAGCTTGTTTTCACTTAGCATATTTCATAAACATTTTCCCAGGATAGCCCAGATATATCTATCTCATATTAATTGACGACAAAGAATTCTATGGTATGAATATGCCACAAATTTTCAAACCCTACTCCTTTGGGTTAGATTTTTCCTTCCTCCCACCCTTCCTCCTGCCTGTTTTTTTTTTTTAAATTTAATTGGACGGCCATTAGGCTGACACGGCTTCAGCGCCTTGGGTTCCTATGAAATCAAACTGAAGCCCTTGTAAACAATAACGTGAAATTTAGGCTTAGCCAGTCTGAAACTGCCAACCAACCTCTATCTAGGAACTTTCCACTTTAACCAATCAGATATATTTTCTTTGTCTTGTTTCTTCAAACACCTTATAGAAGCTTACCCTCACACCCCCTTGGTGGAGGGCTGAACTGCTTGTGGTCTGGTGCTGCCCAATTCATGAATGGTTAAATGCTCAAATAAACTCTTTAAAATTGTTATGTGCCTAAGTTTATCATTTAACACTTCTTTCCTCCCTGCTTCTACCCTTCCCTTTCTTCCTTCTTGTGATTTCTTCCCCCTTACTAACAACGTTGCAATGAGCGTATTCATACCTACAACTTTTTGCCCTTGTTTTAGCATCTACTGTTTTAGTTTGTTTTGTTTTACTTTCGCATCTGCTGGATCCAAAGTTATAGACATTTCCAATTTTGATAGCTACTGCCAAATTGCCCTTTGAAAAGGTTGTACTATTTTAAACTCCCTCCAATGGAGTTACAAAGAGCGATGTTTCTAAATTCTGCATCCTACTTTCCTGTTTAATGACGGTATTATCCTGCCAGACTGTAAGACTCCCCGAGGGTAGGAACCTGCCTGCCTTTCCTCAGCTGTACCTCCTGCATTTCGCACAAAGCCTCCCCGCTGTAGGTGTTCAGTAAATATTTGTGGAGTGAACGAAAAGGTGCAGAATGAATATTGCCCAAGCGTTAGAAAGTTGCCTGGGAAAATTTTTAAAACAATAAACTTCATAATTTCCTAAACTCACTTGGTATGGCAAAGCTAAAACATCTGTGTTGTTTTGTTCTAAAATTCTAATCTGTTGCTTTGGCTTGACAGTAATGCAAAGAGGAACAAGAAACTTTGGCTTCTATAGGTGTGCTCAAGCTGGAGGATACATTTGTACATACATGTAGACATGGGTCACCTCTGGGGGGCTGTGCACACTCACTGTGGATTCCAGCTAATTCCCCCCAATCGGAGATCTTGGTCACTTGTCCTACACGTCAGGTGCATGTAAGGCCTGTACATGGCCCGGTCTGTGGCCGAGAGGCAGTGAGCAGGTCTAGTTTGTGGCATGGATGACCTGGCTTAGGTCCTGCCTTTTTGCTCAGTGACCTTGGGCAAGTCACTTTACCTCTCTGGGCCTCAGTGCCCTCATCTCTGGAGTGGGGGGGTGTTCATTTCTGCAGTGCCTGTCTCTGGGCCAGCTGTGAGGCTCAGAAGCAGGTCGTAAATTGTAGCGTGCTATGCAAATGTGAAATATTAGCTGCAGAGTAGCTTGCTGGCTTCTTGACAGGACATTGTAGGACAGGAAGAATAATTTTCTCATAGTTCTTAGCTGGGACTCCTTGTGACAAAAAAAGAAATTAACAAGAAAAAGACAAAAGTATAATAACGTGTGTACCTCCTCTATACGTGGTAGATATTTGGGGAAATCTCAAAGAGTAAAATTTCCAGAGCAGATGTCAAAGAGTTATGTTACACTTCAGCAGGCTCGAATACTATCATCCCCTGAAACATGGGAAGGAGGAGGTGGGGAAAGTCCAGGTTATGGGGAGGAGGCAGGAAAAACACCTTAAAGAAGGGTAAGCCTTCTTACACAGATGTAAGTGACGCCTTCTCCCTTGATAAGTCTCTAATGATTTAGTCATGTCTCTCTTCCTGAGGCAGAGAGGGAGGTACCCCTACAAATGGAAATTTACTTTGCAGATAAAAATTTCGCTTACAAAAGAATAATTTCTACTCTCACTTTTCAGAGCTGTGAGAAAGGTGTGTCTACTTTCCCCCAAAATGATCTGCTCAAAATCATTTTTACGTCAAAGAGGCATAGTTTGAGGTGCTTTAATCTGGTCTCCTACAGCCAAATTTTGGGGTGATGTGTCCTGAACCCCATTAACAAACAGGTGAGAATATCAGTGGGAAAAATGAGAGATACCTTATGCTTAGAGGAGAACAATGCTCGAGGGGTTACCAGGGAGACTGCGCTAAGTGGCAAGATGAAGAGGGCAGGATGGGAAGAGTGCGGAGGGGAGGGCAGGTGGCAGTCCTGGGGGGAGAGGAATGCAGCCAAGCGTTCCAGGGACATGAGGAACTTGGCTCTATCGCTTCTGCAAAGCGGGGACCTGTCTCCTTGGGGCTGATTTGTTTTATTTGGTGTGGTGTTAACCTTTGCTCCGCTCCAGGTTGCGGTTAACTTGGGGCCATGGGCAGGGGGAGAAAGTCACAACAAATTTAGTGGGAGGCATTTTAAGTACTAAAAAGCAATAAATCCTTGTGTACCTCTAGCCTGTCCAGACTTCCCCAAACCTGGGAATTCAATTTTGTGCAGCGTACACAGTTTGCCAAGCATGCTAAGTCACCAGGGGAACATCTTGATGTATTGCTGTGGGGAAAAAAAAAATTGCTGTGTCCTTTTCTTCATTCAAATTAACACCTTTTCATACTGGGCTGACAGGTGACTGATCACCTGAGAATATATCCTGTCTTCAAGTGATTTGATATCTCTTCCTTCACTGTTTCCCTATCTTTATTTTCATGCCTTAAAAATTAAAGAGAAAACATTATTATTATGACTGCTATAGCATCGGTATCTGATTCTAAAACCCCCAAGCCTCAGGGCCTGGCATATGGTAGACATTAATAAATGATGAATGAATAAATGACTAGATTCAGTTGGTGTCTGCAGACTGCCCTGTTTCCTTCCCAGAGGGTCACAGGAAGCTTTTGCTTTGTTTTGTTCTTTGATTTTTTTTCTTTTTTTTCCTGGTGTGGTGGGCGTTGTGTGCAAGGTTTTGTGTGCACTGTTCAGACTCCCTTTGAGAGAGGGACCCTGTCCTGGCTGCTGGGGGTGCTGGCAGCCCCAAGGGGCTACAGAAGTTGCAGAGAGCTTTCCTGGGGTGGCTGGCACCCAATAACTGATCCAGGAGAGGATGTAAGGACCTGCCCCAACCAGGGGCAGATCTGAGGGATCAGTTTTGCTGTAGATCCCTGTGTGGCATTGGCTGTCACTGGGCTGCGTGGTGGCTCCACTTTCTCTCTTGTTTCCTCCTTCCACAGGTGCCAACACCAAGATCACTCCTCCATAAAACTCCTACCTGCTGAACTCAGAGTCTGCTTCCCAGGGAGCCCAACCTGTGGCTTTTTGTTTCGCTTTTAGGTCGTCCTCTGACCTTCCTCCTCGTTGGCAAAGACAACAGCTAACATTTTTACGTATATACGATAAGCCAGGTGCTCTTCCTGCCTCAGACTCCCTGCCTGTCAGTCCTCATGACAACCCCAGGAATGGCCTTGTTAGAATCTGTGTGTCATAGGTGAGAGAACTGGGCTGGGGATCCAGCGACTCACCCATGGTCACACAACCAGTAAGCGCTGGAGCCCAACTTGATCCCAGTAGGATTCTTAGAGCCCAGGCTCTTAGCTTCTCTGCTGTTCCTCTACTACCCCTGCTGGTAACTTTAGATAAAAATTAAGAACAGGTATTAATATTTGGTAAGTCCAGGTTAAATTTTTCCCAAAAGGTTTTGTAGAACACAGATGCTTCTTGTCAAAGTGGTTTGGGGACCAGATATGTGGGTAGTATTTCATGTCATGGGACCTCTGTGTGATTCACCAAGTATGTTAGTGTCAGGAAAGCTCTGAGAAGTCCAACCGTAGAAAAACCTATTCGTGCTTTCCAAACTCATTTGACCACAAAAACGCATGTAGTGGCCCTACTAATATCCTGATGTTCTGTGGATAAAATTTACTTTGGGAAACACTGGTCCAGACCTTACGAGCTTATTTTTACTTTGTGGGGGTTTGGTAAATGTTTGTGGGGGTTCCCTCTTCCTGTCCTGACTAATCATTATGCTACTCTGAACAAATGGTTTCAAAGCTGTACAGTAGGAATAACGTTTTACCCTATGAAGGTCACATAGTAATTACAAGAGGCAGATACAATAACTTTGAAAAATCATTAATAACTGAGCACACAAATGTGTTATTAAGGCATTAATATTTTAAGATTCAGAAATGTTAGGGGGCTGATGTGTCAAAACTATTCCTTACATAAAGTCTAGCTTTGGAAGGTTTCCAATGAGAGTCAGCTCTACACATAGATGTGTTAAGGACTCCGAGAATCATAATTAGAACATGTAATTAATGCACTAGAGTTAGGTCATTGTCACCAAAGGAGATGTGTACTCATCAAATAACTTTTGAGCATGCACCATGCCTATGTAAGTGTTCTTGGGAATGTAAGTAAGTGCAGGTGATGGGCTCTGTCTTCAAAGAATTTAGTGTCTACAGCACAGAAGGCAGACCCATGACATACATTTTCCTTTTTAACCTGCCATGTCCATCTAGACCTTGCTAATCATTGTGCTCTTAATCATTGGACCCGGATGCAGCCGTGGAATTCTCACTGTAGCACTCTAGGCAACCGCTACTAACTGATCAGAGTTGGCCCGTGAGATGAAACCTATTTTTACAGAAACCTGATCTGCAGGGTGTAGACCTGCAAACATACAGAGCACGTAAAAGAATTGTAAGGTCAATTACAATACAGTAGCCATATTTATCATAGGCGAGGGAAGTCAGAGAGGGCTTCCTAGAAGAGGCAGGAGTTAAACTGGGCTCTGAAGGATGGGAGCAACCTGGACAGGGGCCAGGATAGAGAAGGATGTTCCAGGACATCCCCCAAAGGTAAATGAAACCCCTAATACCTAAACCGTATCCTCGGTCTAAAACCTCTGCTGATGGCCTCATCCCTGAGTAGGGACACTGTTGTTTCCTTATCCCCCATTCCAGAAGACGGATGCTTTACACAGTCTCTTTGACCTTCTGATTGGCTGCCAGCCTCCAGAGTGTGATTTCAGTCTCTTGCCGAGTCAGAAACAGAGAACCCACGGTTCCGGGGGCCTGTAAATTACTTCTAGTTATTGCAGTGACAAAAGGCCTCTTCGAAGGTGACTTGCTCACTCCCTGTTTTATAGCCTCATACATCAAAAGGAAGATGGAGTGGAGTCGGTTACTACGAGGAGATCGAGGCTGCAGGAGGAGAGGGTGGCAACTGTCTGTGAAAGTGAGCGTGTTCAGTCAAAACTTAATTAAATTAGCCTCGATTCTATAAATAATAGAGCAAGGTGGCACTCCCACACCCCTCCAGACCCCCTGTGTCTTCTCCCTGTACCTCTTGAGAAAGCTGAGTTCTGAATGCACTGTACTAGGATATAGTTTATAAAAAAATTAGGCAATGGTTAGTTTAGTTCAGCCTTTGTATTAACTTACAGAAGCAGAATATGCTTCAGGTTAGAAGGGGCAGTGAGTTGTGGAACGTTGAGATGCTCAGTGGGTAGACAGGGAAGAGAACTGGATGGGCTGCCAGGGACTTGGATTCTTGCCCTTGGTGCCTCTAGGTAGCCACTTGTCAGGTCTCTTTCCTTTGGGGTCCTCAGTTTCCCCACTAAGGTCATGTTTAAGGCTTTGCATCGGCCAGCACAGCCAGCACAGTAACTTACATGACCAAGGTTTACCTCACGTTCATGCCATGTGTCTACTAGGGGTCAGCTGGGGGCTCTTTGCCATGTGCTCTTGCTCTGGGACTCGGGCTGATGGAGCAGCTCCCATTTCCATGGTTGCTGACTGCTGTGGCAGAGGGCAAGAACACTCTGGAGGCTCTCCCAGGGGTAATCCACTGGCCTAGAGGTGACATACGTCATGTCCTCTCATAACTCATTGGCCAGGACTAGTTCTGTGGCCTCCCACAAGCACAGAGGGCTAGAAAGTGCAGTTCTGCCATGTGCCTGGCATTTGGTGAATAGAATTGATGACTATCCCAGGCCTTTTCCAACACAAAACTTTTGTAATTCCCTAGTTGTCATTGAATTCTGAATTTTTATTTCTACCTCTGAATTTTTATTTCTACCTTTCACTTTAATTAGGATTCCTGAGTGGATTAGGATTCTAGAGTGGATCTTCATTCACTAAGTGCTGATTGACAGTTCTCTAATTTTTTCATGGAGGGGTCTACTGTCCCTTCATGGTTCTAATAACTGTGTGACTCTGGGCAACTGCTCTGTGACTCAGTTTCCCCATCTGTCCAATGGGGATAATAAGGGTACCTACTTAATAAGGGTGTTGTGAGGATTAAATGAGATAATGTTTAGAATAGTGACTGACATATATTGAGTGCTGAAAAAGTGTTAGACATGAGTGAGGAAGGCATTACAATGCAGAGGCCATGAGTACTGCTCTGGTGCTAGATTGGCTGGCTTTGAATCCTCGCTCCCCAACTTGCAAGCCACAGTACCTGGGGTAGAGTAATTTTCTTACCTGTAAAGTGGGGATAGTAATAGTAATAACAGAGTCGGGAGATTGTTGTGAGGATTAAATGAACTAATATACCCAATGCACTTACCATAATACCTGGCATATAGTGAGTGCTGGAAAATATTAACCCCTTTTATTGTTAGTGAGTATGTAGCATTTGATACCATTGAGTTTATTGTCAGATTTTTTTTGGACTCTCTTCACTTTTTGTGTTTTTGGCCCCATTCTTTCTTGATTTTCCTCCTGCCTTGATTGTATTTGGTTTTTGAAGATGCTCCCCTAGCCTTTAAAGTCTGTGGTTACCAGAGTTCTATCCAAGGCTGTCTGCTCTATGCATTCTCTTGAACTTTTTCATTCTCATGAAATGAGCTTTTACCGACTCCCTGATGGCTTCCAGAGATTCACCTTTAACCTCCACCTGTGTTTACTGGATTTGTCCATTTGGGCATTCCGTGGCACTCTGCATTTCTGGAACTGGAGTCTTTATCTCCCTCTGTCGTCGTCATCATCATCATCATCATCATCATCCTCGTCATCATCATCGTCGTCATCATCATCATCATCATCATCATCGTCGTCATCATCATCATCCTCCTCATCATCATCCAGACACCACCTTCTTTTCTAATTCTTAGCTCTAATTCTTAGCATGATGGCTCAGAGGATGCCCTTTGAAGTTATACGGGCCTAAGTTGTAATCATTGCCACAGACTATGTGACCTTGGGCAGGTGACCTAATCCTTCTGAACCTCTTACTCTCCTAACCTCAGAAATCAGGATGATGATAATAGTAGCTTCCTAATATGGTTAGTCTGAAGATTGAATGGAGCCATTTTGTAAACAGTATCTGGCGCATAGTAAGTGTTCAACAAATGGTAGCTACTATTAATATTATCAAAATGATGATGCTGTTAATGTTCTCCACAACTCAGGCACTTCTGCCTTATTTAGGCATTTGTTTTCTCCTGCTTGGGTTATTATAGTCGTAACAGCTTCCTAACTCATTTGTTTGCCTGCTTCACCTGGGCTTGCTCACCTCCACTGACACTTATTTTCACCAGAATTATCTTTCTAAACGTAGCTCTAATCATGTCACTCTACCAGTTAGAACCCTCAAAGATCTCCTTGTTGCCTAATAGATAAAGACCAAACTTACTAGCTTCAGGTACCCCAACAGGGCTAACTTATAGGAATGCTCAGTAAATATCTGTTGGAGCCTGAGCAACATAGCAAGTCCCTGTCTCTACAGAAAATAAAAAAATGAGCCAGGCATGGTGGCTGCGCATGCCTGTAGTCCTACCTACTTGGGAGGCTGAGGCAGGAGGATTGCTTAATCCAGGAGTTCGAGGTTGCAGTGAGCTATGATGACACCACTGTACTCTAGCCCCAGCAATAGATCAACACCCTGTCTAAAAAAAATTGTTGATTACTAATTTGTTCATTTATTTGCACTTATTTATTTATTTAGAGACAGAGTCTCACTCTGTTGCCCAGGCTAGAGTGCCATGGCATCAGCCTAGCTCACAGCAACCTCAAACTCCTGGGCTCAAGCAATCCTCCTGCCTCAGCCTCCCAAGTAGCCAGGACTACAGGTATGTGCCACTATGCCTGGCTCATTTTTTTCTACATATTTTTAGTTGTCCAGCTAATTTCTTTCTATTTTTTTTTAGTAGAGACGGGGTCTCACTCTTGCTCAGGCTGGTCTCGAACTCCTGAGCTCAGGCAATCCGCCCGCCTCGGCCTCCCAGAGTGCTAGGATTACGGGTGTGAGCCACCACCCCCGGCCTGCACTCCATTATTGATGTAGGGTGATGACTCATTAGCATAGGAAGGGCGCAGCTATCCAACAAGGATAGCTGGGGCTGGACTGGGCACTGTAAAAGTCCAGGGGGCACTTGTCACATTATGTTCTATATGGAGGGCACCCCAGAATAGAGGGGTGCTCCCTGGAGCTGGACAGAGTGGCCGGGAGAACCCTGGATCCTCGTGGAATGCCCACCGTTGGGCAAGCCGCTTAGTGGCTGTGAGCCTCAGTTGTATGATGGGGTAGGAAGGCCTGAACTACCTTCTCTTAGAGCTGTGGGCAGGCTTATGAATGTGAAAGGGCTTATAGACTGGGAAGTGCTGTCTCCCACAAACGTTCCTGCTGTTACTGTCGCCAGTAGTGAGTGTGAACAGTGAAGACTAAAAACCACCTCATGGTGGGTAGTCAACTTCTAAGATAAAAGCCCCATTATGAACAGTGGGTGTGCGATAGGCCCAATGAGACTGTTTATTTATAATTTAAACAACTTTGTTTTTCTTATTTCAATGGCAATACTCATAATAGCAGGAAATAACAGCCTAGCAAAAAGGAGAAAATAAAAACACCCATAATCCCACCCACACAGGAATAAACCTTATTAATTCTTCGATACATTTTCTTCTAGAATCTTTCCCAGGCATAAGTGGTGAATGCACCATTTTACAGGCTGCTTCCCCACTTCCACACACTTAAGGTACCAGAAACCTCTTTTCACATTAATAAATACACTTTCACAATCTGATTATTAATGGCTGCATATTATTCTTTTATTTATTTTACCCACATATTTTTGCAGCATTTAGGTTAATTCTTTTCCCTGTTACAAATGGACTGCAGGAAACATCCTTATAGCTAAGTCTGTGTGCATATCCATGTTTTTCCCCTCAGGTTAAATCACAGAAGTGGAAATACAGGGTCAGGGAGTAGGCATATTTTTTAAGAAGGCTTTTGCAAAGAACTGTCAATTGCCCTCTAGTAAGATTGTATGCTCAATTGGATTTTGAAGGTCATTTCTATCTAATAGTGGAGCGTGCAAAATAAATAAACTTTGAACTTTCAAATGGAATTAATCTCTGCTGGGCTGTAATAAGGGTTTAAGTCAGAAATGTTTGTAATTCTAGCTGGGGAATGGTGTTCATGACCGAGCAGTTGGAAAGCCATATTCATAGGTTTTAGGCTATTTTCTTTTCTTTGGGTCTTTTTAATACTTAAAGATGGAGTATAATTTATAGAAAACAGTTTTATTTTAATCGATTTTAGTAGGGATGGCTGGTGCTCACACATATGAATCCCTCTCCTTCCAGGCATATGGAAAAATGACATTCCCCACTTCTTTGCAGTTAGGTGGGACTGGGTCTAGCCAATGGCCTGTGAGTAGAGTGACATGGGTCACTTCTGGAGTGAAGGACTTAATTGCTAGTACAAGACCCCCCTGGAGCTCGCTTCTGCACGTTGGCTGAGCAGCCCCGTGTCACAGATGGTGCACTGCGGGGTGACGGAGCCTCCATTAACCCGGGCCTCTGAGCGTCTCTTGGAGGACAGTTGTCCTGGAGAGTCATCTGTTCCCACCGTGGACTTGGGGCAGCATTGTTGCACTAAGTTCTTTTGTTTTAAACTAAACATAATCTCATTTATCTTGACTAATTCAGTGACATAATTTGATTCCAGATCTAAGTTATTAGTCATTTTGCAAAATATTTCTTAGAGTATCTGTTCCGTGCTGGGCACTGTGGAAGAAAAAAGAAAGCGTAAAACTAAAGCTCTGCTTGCAAAGTCTATACAGCTTCTTTTGTAGTATGGGTCATCTCTATTGTTTGTTGAATGGTGTGTGCATATCAAATATTATATATCAAATATTATAGATTGATATAAGGGAGTTTGTCATGAGAAACTGGTTCACCTGTTAATAACAGGTAGAATGAACAGCGACTGTTCTCGTCTGCCCAGCATCCCTTGCTCCGTCCTTCTCTCTTCCTTGAGAAAACTTATCTCCTATTCCAGGTGGTTCTTGTCGGGTCACCGACGATAGTCCCTACTTCCCTGGCTGTTGGAAAAAGGCATATACCCTCCCTGGAATTTTTTTAATTGAAGGTGGAGGTGGTAGCTCTATCTTAGCCCCTGTGTCATGAAGTATAAGGGATTGATCCGAGAAACATTGTCCCCCAGGAGCCTGAGATAATGACGACGGCTCGTAGACCCAAGCCGAGATGAAATCTGGGATGTTAAATCATGACAGATTCTAATGCTGTTGGAGTTCCTTGATCCTGACCAGTCTGGGGCCGGTATCACTGGCATACCTCCAGATATGTAAGTCGGTACTTTCCCTTTCCTTTTGTTCCAACTAGCTTCAGTCTCCTCTGACTAACATAGCAAATATTATATTTGTTGATAAAAATAAATAACATGGTGATGACAACCGACATGTATCAAAAGCCTCACATACAAATCTCATGTAATCCTTTGAACAATCCCACCGCATGGGTGCATCGTCCCCACTTTACAGAAGAAGAGGGTAAGACTAAGCCAGGCAGGTAATTTACCCCAAGATCACACAGTGAGTAAGTAGTAGGTTGGAGTAAGAACCAGGAAGTCTGATTCCCAAGCCCGTTGCCGCACATGAGCGCAACTCTTAGTAGAAAGTGTTTTCTACTTTCTGTTTCTCTATCTGAAATTATCTTCAAAGGATAAAAAAATACGTTGTGGCTGTTTTGCAGAAGTGAATGCAGTTCCTTCTGTTTTAAAGACGTGAAGTACAAATCCTTGCAATTTTTTAATTTTTATTTTTAAGGAATCTAAAATATTTGGCTATTTGGTGTAATTTCAGAATTATTTATTTATTTTTTTAAATTTTAGACAGAGTCTTACTCTGTTGCCCTGGGTAGGGGGCAGTGGTGTCATCATAGCTCACTGTAACCTCAAACTCCTGGGCTCAAGTGGTCCTCCTGTGTCAGCCTCTGGAGTAGCTGGTACTACAAGCACGTGCCCCCATGCCCAGTGGATTTTTTCTATTTTTGGTAGAGAAGGGGTCATGCTGTTGTTCAGGCTGGTCTCGAACTCCCGAGCTCCAGCCATCCTTCTGCTTTGGCCTCCCAGAGTTCTAGAATTACAGGTGTGAGCCACTGCACCTGGTCTAATTTTCAGGATTTTTGCTTAGAAGTACTGAGTTTGGGAAGGTAAGACATTATGATAATATTTGATGAATGAACTAATATTTCATGCTGGATAAAACTGCCAGTTTTTTCCCATGTTGCCCATATTTTAAAAAAATTTATTTCTCTCCTTTTGACTGTCAGGCCAGCTTGGAGAAACCCACAGGTCTTTCTGGTGAGCTGGCCCCAAGGGCAAGGGCATGCCAGCTGCTGAGCGGGCTTTAAGACGTACACGGTGGGCGGATGTGCTGCCCGCACTGCCCGGTGGAGCATGAAGCAGAGGGGAGGCTGGAGGAGGCGGCCCCTCACTCGGGTGCTGGCAGCAGCTTAGGAGCTGAAGCAGCAAGCAGGGCTGTCATTATGCTAATGGCGTCCACGGAGCCCGAGCCAGTGACCCCATGGGGGAAGCAAGAACTCTTGAAGGTCCATTTGAAGTCTTTGCACCATCAGTTTGAAGGCTCCTGACACCGGTACTTGGCACCTCCTAATTGATTTTATTTTTCACTGGGCACAGGGAGCCTTGCTCCATTAAAGCGCAGTGACCTTGCAGACCTAACAGCAGTTTAAGGAGAGGCGGCATATTGGAGGTGGCAGTTGGGTGCGGAGGTTTGGATTGTGGACTCCGGAGACAAAGGCTGGGATTAGAAACTCAGCCTTTGGTCTCAGTGGTCGTGTTGAGTTCATCCAGGTGACTTCACCTCTCGGCTTCCTTTGCCTCATCTGTAAAGTTGGGGTGATGGTAGTACTGCCCTCAGGTTGTTCAAAGCATAAAATAAATTAGTGCATGGAGAATACTTAGACCACAGTGGAGCAAGGGTCGAGGAGATGAAGGGTAGAGGGGAAAGCTGGGGGGAGGGCTGATGCCTGTACCTCAAACAGGGGAGTTCTGAGCGAGTCTTGATCAAGTGCTTCGCAGCTGGGTGACCTTGGCCAGGCCACCTGCTCTTTCTGCCCTCAAATGAAATGTGATCACCTGAGAAAGGACCAGGTGATACGTGGCACATCGGAGGTACATAGTGAATGGGACTTGTTTTCTTTCCCTCTGTGGCTCACTCTTCCTGCCTGTAAAGTAAAGATCTTTTCTGTTTTTAACTGCTGAAGAATTAGAGTCTGCTATCAGAGGGACTGATTAAAAGAGGTCTCCTTTTTGGGGTGTTGGCCAGGTGAGACAAGCCTCAGGGTGAGTAGGGTTCTTTCAGGGTTACGGGTCATCACCCCAGAGTGTTGCCATCCACTGTCACCCATGGCAGAGGGCAGGGTCCTGATGGGACAGGCACAGGATGAGGCAGCATAGAGAGGTGGCAGGGACCATGGATCCGACCAGCTTCAGAACAACGTCTCAGCTGTGGGACACCAACTTGACAGCAGCTCAGCGGTGGGACCTTGCTGTCCCCAGCTTCAGCTTCCCTAGCTGGAAAACAGGAGGACCACATTTGAGGATTTTAAGGAGTGGAGGGTGGTAAGGAACATGGCCAAAGGGCATGGAGGTAGAGGGGTCTGGGGAATTCAGGAGAAGGTGGAGGTTAGGGAAGGAGGAATGGCTTGTGCAAACCTCATTTGTCTCACGGTCGAGGCCAGATTTAACTTTTAAATCTGGAACATCTATAACCTTGATGGAATTCAGCATGTGCACCAACCTGAGAGTTAAAATCATCGAAATACTAATGATAGTGAAAGTAGCTTACCACGGGCCACACACAGTGCTCAAGGTACTACCTGCATTATCTCATTTGATTTTTCCAGTCAACCATAAGAAGTAACTACTATTATTAGCCTCATTTTACAGATTAAAAAACTGCAGCTCAGAGAGGTTAAGGAGCTTGCCCACAGTCACTAAGCGTGAAACCTTGGAGCTGGAATTATTTTTTGTTGCTGTTGGACTTCTAGGTTTTATTTTAATTAATTTAAATTTGACAAATAAAAATTATACATATTAATATATTGTGGTGTACAACATGATATTTTGAAATATGTGAACATTGTGGAATGGCTAAATTGAGCTAATGAACATGCATTAGCCCATATACTTATCTTTTTTGTGTGGTAAAAACACTTAAAATCTACTCTCCTAGGGATTTTCGAGTAGACAAAATACTGTTATTAACTATAGTCGCCATGTCTTATAATAGAGCTCTTGAACTCATTCTTCCTGCCTAACTGAAATTTTGTATCCTTTGACCAACACCTCCCCACTCTGCCCCTGCAGGCCCGGTAACCTCCATCCTGGTCTCTGCTTCTGTGTGTTGGACTTTTTAGATTGTGAGCTGGGATTCCAACCCAGGCAGTTCGATTGGACAGAGTGTCCTCTTCACCACTACACCCCATCCTGTTGTCCAGAATTTCTTACTGCCCTGCACAGTCTGCTTAACAATTCCTTCTTTGGGTCACAGTGACCTGTTCCTATCTGAAAGGCCTTGGATTTTTGAGGATCTGGTAAAGATATGTGCAAACTAACGACAAACATAGCTGTTCTCCCGGGCTGTCCCCAAGCATTCAGGTTTTGCTCGCTGGTGCACAGACTGAGGCGTAAGAAAGCTGTGGAATGCAATATGGTCAGGGCAACCCATAACTTCAGATCCTCAGTAGCTTTCGTGTGAGCAGGTGCCGAGATGGAAACTGCCAATGTGCTCAGAGGTGTGGGCTAGGGAGAGAGCTAGGAGCACATTCCTTTGCAATGCAATTGCCAATTGTTGGTTCCAATGACATCCTCCTTGGCCGTCCTGTGATAGTCTGGGGTACAGCATTTCCTGGGACCTTCTAAAACCTCTTCCCCTTTGTAGATGCACCAGAAGAAAATACTGACAGGATCCTGTTTTGTGGAAGGGCCTTCATTGAGCTGAGCTTGTGATGGGCTTGTGGGTGCAAGTTTGAGAGTATTAGCCAGAGAGTGCTGATGTGGTCCATAATACAGAAGGGAGAGGAAGCTGCGGTTTTGAGGAGGGGTTAGGGAGGAGGACGGAGGCACCAGTGATCTGGGTGACCACCAGGGTGACTTTGCTGAGAAGTCTCCACTGATGGAGACCTCAGACATTCTTGTTCTGTTGTGAGGTGGGTGATGTAAAGCCCACCTCTGTGTAGTCTGTGAAATCACATTGCACGTGGCTCACTTTCGCAGGCAGAATTATCCCCCACCCCAAGATATCCATGTCCTAATCCTTAGAATCTGTGACTGTGTTAATTTACATGGCAAAGGAGACTTCCTAGATGTGACTAAATTAAAGATCTTGAGATGGGAAGATTATTCTAGATTATTGGGTGGGGCCAACATGATCACAGGGGTCCTTGGAGAGTCAGAGAAGATGTGACCATGGAAGCAGAGGTCAGGGCGATCTAGCGCTACAGTGAAAGAATGTGGGAAACATCTAGAAGCTGGATCTCTGAACTTCAGAACCGTAAGATAAGTTTGTGTGCCATTCACTTTGTGGCAATTTGTTACAGCGGCAAAAGGAAACCAGTACACTCGCTCTGGCAGGGAATAGGTTGGATTTCCCAGCTGGCCAGTGATGCTGAGCCCGTGTGCCAGAATGGGGGAGCTGGAGGCACAGGGGGCCCACTTGCTCGGGACTAAAACTGTGGAAGCATCCTTGACCCTCCTCTGTCACCCAGCCCTCTGACCACCCTTACTGCCACCCCCTGGGTCCATGACAACTCCGTCTCTTGCCTTGGCTTAAAGCCATGGCCTCCTAACTGGTCTCCCTCCTTCTGCCCTTCAGATCTCCCTTCAGGTGCCTCCTGTGACCTTAAGTCAGATCATATCACACCCTGTTCAATACCTTCCGAAATCAAGTCCGGGACCGCAACCCACAAGGCTGGGCAGGGTCTGGCGCCTGCCTCCCTCCCTGACCTCATGGCCTCTTCCTCCCCCTGTGGTCCCCTCGCACACCGGAGGAGACTTTGCTCTTGCTGATTTGATTCCTCAGCCTGGATGCTCTTCTCCCAGACATCCTAATGGCTTCACGTCCTTAAGTTCTTCCCCAAGTCACCTTCTTGGAGAAGCCGCTCTGATGTTTTACCTCCCCACTCCCCACCCCCACACTCCATAGCCCCCGTGCCTGTTGATTTTTTTCTCTCTTTTTTTTTTTGAGACAGAGTCTCACTTTGTTGCCCAGGCTAGAGTGAGTGCCGTGGCGTCAGCCTAGCTCACAGCAACCTCAATCTCCTGGGCTCAGGGAATCCTCCTGCCTCAGCCTCCCGAGTAGCTGGGACTACAGGCATGCACCACCATGCCCGGCTAATTTTTTTTTTCTGTTATATTTTTAGTTGGCCACTTAATTTCTTTCTATTTATAGTAGAGACGGGGGTCTCACTCTTGCTCAGGCTGGTTTCGAACTCCTGACCTCGAGCAATCCGCCCGCCTCGGCCTCCCAGAGTGCTAGGATTACAGGCGTGAGCCACCGCGCCCGGCCTATTTTTTTCTCTTTTGCACTCACTGCTGTGTTACACCTGATCAATTTGACTTATTTATCCTATTCACCATTCATCTCCCTCACTAAAATCTCAGCCCCATGAGGGTAGAGGTTTGTTTATTCAATGCCGTGTCCTCAGCAATGCCTGCCTCGTGGTAGGTGCTCAGTAAATATTTGTGGATTCATTCATGCCCTTATTGAATGACTGACAGGGAAGGGACAGCTGTCTCAGGGTGGCTCTGGGTCTTCCCTGGTCATGGAATTGGGGGGTGGGTCACGTGCTGTGCACCCCTGAGTTGACTATGGCTACGTGCTGGGTTTTGTTTTTTTTTTGAGACAGAGTCTTGCTTTGTTGCCTAGGCTAGAGTGAGTGCCGTGGCATCAGCCTAGCTCACAGCAACCTCAATCTCCTGGCCTCAAGCGATCCTCCTGCCTCGGCCTCCCGAGTAGCTGGGACTACAGGCATGAGCCACCATGCCCGGCTAATGTTTTTCTATATATATTAGTTGGCCAATTAATTTCTTTCTATTTATAGTAGAGACGGGGGTCTCTCTCTTGCTCAGGCTGTTTTTTTTTTTTTTTATTATTTTGGCATATTATGGGAGAACAGATTTTAAGGTTTCAATAAATGCCCTCACCCCCCCCCACAAGTCTGAGTTTCCAGCATGACCATCCCCCAGATGGTGCACATCTCACTCCTTATGTATATATATGCCCACCCCCTCCCCCCTCCCACCTGCCCAATACCCTATTACTGTAGTACCTATGTGACCACTTAGGTGCTAGTCAGTTAATACCAGTTTGCTGGAGAATATATCTGGTGCTTGTTTTTCCATTCTTGGGATACTTCACTTAGTAGTATGGGTTCCAGCTCTAACCAGGAAAATATAAGATGTGCTGTATCACCGTTGTTTCTTAGAGCTGAATAGTACTCCATGGTATACATATACCACATTTTATTAATCCATTCTTGGATGGATGGGCACTTGGGCTGTTTCCACAGCCTTGCAATTATGAATTGTGCTGCTATAAACATTCGAGTGCAGGTGTCTTTTTTGTAGTGTGTCATTGGATCATTTGGGTAGATGCCCAGCAATGGGATTGCTGGATAAAATGGTAGATTCACTTGTATCGCTTTAAGGTATCTCCATATTGCTTCTCAGGCTGGTTTTGAACTCCTGACCTTGAGCAATCCGCCCGCCTCGGCCTCTCAGAGTGCTAGGATTACAGGCGTGAGCCACCACGCCCGGCCTACGTGCTGTTTTGATGGTTGTAATGCTTCAGCTGTTAGGCAGTCAGTAAGTCCTGGGCAGCAAGAATGGGACTCCAGGCACTGGAGTGGGTTGTCGTGCGTAAGTGAGGAAAGC
The DNA here is from genome assembly GCF_040939455.1 of Microcebus murinus. NCBI lineage: Eukaryota > Metazoa > Chordata > Mammalia > Primates > Cheirogaleidae > Microcebus > Microcebus murinus. Next base: position 20,180,837 of record NC_134124.1, read on the forward strand.
TCAGTGTGGCCAAAGAATGTCCCCAGCAGTGAACACTCCCTCCTCTAATGAAGGAGATGGAGATGCTGGAGGCTCTCACCCCATCGGGAAACCATTACCCTTGGAGATAAAAGGGAACAGATTCCAAAGCCCCAGCCCTTCCTGTCCTGGATGGGGAAACTGAGGCCCGGAGACCTGCCCAAGGTACAGTGCTTTGGCATCTCCACTTTGCCTCTTGCTGGCAGTGTGATCACGGGTAACTTACTCAAAGGGAAGCTCTCTAAACTTGACTTTTCTCATGTAAAACAAGGATGACATTAATAATGGCTACTTTACATAATGCATCTAACATAGACCATTTTTATAGGCTATCAGTAAATGGCAGTGATTATTAGAGGCAGTTTGTTATAACCCCGTCTCTTTCCTGGAGCTGGGGAACTTCCCTCTGTGTTGAACTACTATGGATAACTTAATTTGTGGCCCCTAGAACTTATTATTTAGTCAAGTGAATTATCTGCCACATGCAAGAGCATGTTCCTAATTTTCCACACTCAATTTACCCACATTTCAGGGTGCCTAGGCGCCTTGAACACCTGACTCAGCCTTCACCCCTCAGCCCACAAGAGCTGCCAGCATTCTGCCATTCCTCACAGAGGGTGGTCCCTGGAGTTTCCCACGAAGTCCTTCAGTGTCCACAGGGATTTTTAGAGGCAGCTTTGCCGGGATTGCAAACTGGTGGCCTGCAGGTGGAATGTGGCCCAGCGGAAGATCAGACTGTAGTTTAAAATGCTCTTTTGGATTCAGGTGGGGTATGTGCTATCTGGGATTTCAGGGGCCAGCCCCCTAGCTCCTTATTGACCTTACACACACCTGAGTCACTCATTTTATTTAATTTTTTGGCCTGGCTCCCATAGGCTTTTTTTTTTTTTTCTCTTGAGACAGGGTCTTGCTCTGTCACCTGGTCTGGAGTGCAGTGGTGTTGTCATAGCTGACTGCAACCTCAAATTCCTGAGCTCAAGTGATCCTCCTGCTTCAGGCCCCAAAATAGCTGGGACTACAGGTGCACATCACCACTGCACCCGAGTGATTTTTCTATTGTTTGTAGGAATGGAGTCTCGCTCTTTCTCAGGCTGGTCTTGACTTCCTGACCTCGAGCAGTCCACCTCCCTCAGCCTCCCAAAGTTCCCGTAGGCTTTTTATTTATTTATTTATTTATTTATTTATTTTTTAAAGCCAGTCAAATTTAGCAGTGGGGGGTTGAATACCAACTTTAGTGACACTAATGTGAATAAGTTCTGATAACCCACTACCATCGGACCAGCCCCCATAGGCTTTTGAAACTCCAATTTCTACTTGAACCCAATCTTACAGCTCTGTCTTCAGATACACCTGGGAACAAAGCCTGGCTCTGCTTTTTCCAAGTTGGGTGGCACTGGGCAACTGATTTGACCTCTCTGAGCCTCAGTACATAGCCTAGGGTCTAGCTTGTGGTAAGCCTTTAGAAAATATTGTTAGCAACCTGGAAAACACTTGTATTGGAAAACTGAAAACCCTCTGGTTTTATGGCTATTGTTTTCATGAGTCGTCTTGAAGCCAACATTCTATTATTCATCTTTCTGGCCACAGGCTTTCCTATCGCCCTCTTGTTTTGGAAGATTGACAGTGCTAGCATCCCAGTTCTACAGAAGAAGAAAGTGTACTAGAGAGAGCCAGCGCTCTAAGGTCTTGCAGTCTTAAATCCAGGTTTACAGACTCCTAGTCCAGTGCTCTTTCTTACTGATACCAATTACTGAGGTCCTATGAGATGGATGTTATTATCCCTAATTTACAGATGTAGAGAGTGGGTTAAGTGTCAGGGTAGCTGAATAAGGCTATGTAAGATTTTCCAAAAATGGGGGCTTATGAGGACAAATTCTTGCCTTCTCCAGCCTCAGTTTTCTCATCTGCGAAATGGGATTTTCATGAGAATGTATGTAAAATCTTTTGCAGCTCTGCAGTCCTAGAGACTTTTATCTGACTCACCTCTGTTGTCTTTCAAAGAGCAGAGTTGAACTTGGCAAAGTCTCTCCATCCAGGCCCTGTGTCCTTTTCACTTTCTCAAAGACGATATGTGAAAATTGCTTTTATTGCTGGATAGGGAAGTTGGTAATAAAAGCCAACTCCTTGGGTGCCCTAATTCCACTTTAGGAAGAATGAACATATTGTTTTAATTAATCATACAAAAGCAAAATTAGCATGATTGTGTGATAGGTGTTGTAAATCATCCCGATCCACATCATTGAGCAAAGAGCATTTAGTTATTCCGGAGTTGTTAAAGATTTTATCTACCCAAGTGAAAATTCAATTAGTACTAGCTTCAGCTTATATAAAACTAAGGATTTTCAACTGTGGGAAAATACTCTTTGTGTGTGTGAATACCACCTTATGCCACTTTGATAAATTACTGTAATTAACTGTATCCTACGCAAGCTAAACAAAATTTACTGAACTGTTGTTGTATAAAAGGGATATCTTCTCTTCTCTTTTGTTGAGGAGATTACTCTAATCTATACGTGATATTGCCTTGAATAGCATGCTTTTTATGCTGAGGTGTGAAAATATCTACAGAGTTCTGGCTGGTGCCAGTGAGACACGCTGGGTTTTCACCACAGTCCACCTTTCCCCCTCTGGGTGTAGAGACATCAGCTATGGGCTTCGCTATGATTCAATTAAATGCGCCACATTTAATTAGCTAGCTGGGGGAACACTGCAAGCAGAACCAAGTTGGAACACTGATAACTTAGCCAAAGGGCTGAGTTATTTCGGGAAGGCCAGAGGATGATGGAAGACAAGGAGAAAAGGGCAAGGGGACCTTCACTCGCAGCTCTCGTCCCCCCTTGTCTTGCCTATGAGGCTCTGCCCTGGCCCCTCTCCCACCCAGATCTTACCTGTACTTCAAGGCCCACTCCTTCCTTTCAGGAGCCTTCCAAAGAGATTTGCAAGTATATTTTTCTAGTAAATGTTTGCTGGACGTGCCAAGTTCTCTCCCCCTATCCATCAACATGTCTCTTTATGGGTTCTCTGACCTTTTCTCCTTTTTTACCCCTCCATGGGGTCTAATTCTCAATGAGGAAATGGCACAGAGACTGGCAAGATTCCCTCTGGAATGGGCCAGCTTCATCCAGAACTTTATCCTACCAACTGTCCAACTCTCAACCGTTGTGGGCAAAACTCTTGAAACAAGGTCACTCTGAGCCAGAGCTTGTCTAGAGTGTTGTGGTCATTTCAGAAGGATTTTTCAAATAATGTTTAGCAGCACTGATAACTGCAGCTGGTACTTACTGAATGCAGGCTGTGCACCAAGCGTATTGATAACACTTCGTGAGTACTATCTTCTTTAATTTTCACTAGGATCCTATAAGATGGGTTTTATTATCCCTAGAAGAGAAGACAGGCTCAGAGAGGTACATAAACTTGCTTAGGCTCACACAGCCAGTTAGAACCAATACGAGAAGCCATGTCTTCCTCTTGCTAAAGCCTATTAGCCTCTGTGCAAAACTGCTTCTCACACTAATAATTGTGACAATATCAAAGTATTTGATGATTTATTCACTCACCTTCTGGCTCCCTTGTGCTGCGGGCTGCTTTCCTGGCCAGTCATGCTGGCGAGTGGCTGGAAACTGTTCATGACCCTGAGGATTTCCGTGAACGTGTGTCACACACATGAGTGCCACCATTGTCAGTGTCACAGTATGGAGAAGTTTGAGACCTGTTGAACTTTCCTGTTCGGCTTCATGAGAGGCAGCTCAGGTACTTTGGTAGTTTAGCTTTTATATTGCTGTGTAGTTACAGGAATCCATCTCTAACGACCCGACTAAGAAAACTTATGGTACGGTTTTCTTCCCAGGAACCACGATCCTAGTCATAGATGTCACTGCCTTCATTGATACATCACCAGCCTGCAAAGTCAGAAAGAAGATGCGTGTCAATTCTGTCTTCTGCAATATGTGTATGATAACCAATGACCTCACAAAGAGGAGTTTTGAGGATCGAATGAGCTTGTGGATGTGAAATGGCCTTAAAAACAAAGAAATGCTGTGCACATGCAAGTTGTTACAGAGAAATCTTAATTCATGTAGTGGATATGGGTGTTATTTTTGACCAGCCAGCAATCCTTCCCCTTGTTAGTAGGTAGCCAGCCCTGATTTCCTTATGAGGAATCACCTCCTCCCGGGTATTGTAGGTGCAGTCCTAGTTCTGAGGCATAACTACATGACCAAGTTAAAAGAGGCTCAGGAGATCATGCTACTTGTGGCTTCCCCTTTACCATGTCCCAGCGGGCTCTAGAAATGTGTGAACAGAAGTTTGTTCCACATACACCTGTGAGCAGATGTTTGAATCCCTAGTCCGCCATCCTCCTCATTTGCCAGTATAAGAATAAACTTCTCTTTCCTTTTTGAGCAGTTCGATGGTGTGCCTAGTTTAGTGATGAAAAACAAACACACTGTAATCACTGAGCAAGCACTATTATGGCAGCAGGAGCAGAAATAAAACAGAGAGAAAAAGACACACAGTCCCACCATCCTAGCAAATCCCTCGACTATTTCCAAATTTCTTTGTTTATTTCTAGTTTCTGGATATCTGGCATTGTATTTTTACACAGTTGCAACTCAAGTGTAAATAGCACTTTCTAACCTAATAATGCATCCTAAATATTTCCCAATGCTACAACGTAGTCTTTTCAGTGATAGTTTTGAATGGCTCTGGAGCATTTTATTAAGTGCATGTACCTTAAGTCCCTTAGCCTTTCCCTTTTTTTTGGATTTTTGTATTGTTTGCAATTGTTTGCTGTCATAAATTAATCTATTCATGTGCTCAACTAATATTTATTGAACCACTGTCATGGGTCACACACACCGGCAGTGGGAATAAGGAAGGAGATAGGCAAGTGAATTGAATGAGTGGAAAGATATAATATGTGCTATAAAAAATCAGATATGTCTGAGAGTGGGAACATTCATTTTAGTGTAGGGACAGACAAGGAAAGAAAAGCTTCTCTTAGAAGGTTTCTTAGCCTGTTCAGGCTGCTACAACAAAATACCTTGAACTGGGTAATTTGTAAATGACAGAACTTTATTGCTTACAGTTCTGGAGGCTGGGGAGTCCAAGATCAAGAAATCTGTGTCATTAGATTACAATAGAACATTTCCCATTAGAATAATGCTGGGAAGCCTTCACAGTGTGTTGACATCCTTGAGCTGTTAAAATGCTAACCTCCCTAGTTACTATCTCCAATTCATCATTGAGGAAACTGAGGCCCAGAGAGGTTAAATCTTAATAACTCTGAAATTCCACCACAAATCAACATCTGGCTAGCGAATGGAGACCAAAATCTATGCTGTACCTTTGCTCTCTTTGTCATGTTACTGTGCATTTCCCTAATGAAACTTTGGATGCGTTTTTTAGGTCTCTGTCTAGAAAGGTGCATGTTTACACACTACACGGCATCCTTCCATTGCAACTGGCTGCGTAAAGGAGATGGCAAGGCAGATGGGGGAAAGGAGAGAGCTGAGTAAACCTGGCTTTATTAAAACCACAGGAATTACCTGGTTGTCCTTACGCCCAAGGGGCAGTATCAAGTCGGGGAAACCTAGTAGGATTTGTAACTTGCCAACAGAATAATACAGCACGGTCCTGAGGGGCACAGACAAAAGAAAGCCCCAGGGAAGAGGATTTTAAATGGAAGGAAAGAACTCTGTGAAATTGAAGGACAAGAGCAGGAGTTGCTCTGCCTATTTGCAATGGAACAAAATAAACATAAGGCTTTATTTAAGGAATGCCAGAGACTTACAGACTCCCAGAGTAGGAGAGGATTTTAGAGTTTGCTCTGTCTAACCATGCCCTGAGATGGTTGAATCCCCACCAAATGACTACCAAAACCTCTGTCCCAGGGGCTCCAGGCCCGGGCAGCCACTGCCTCTGGAGGCAACTTATTCTAACAGCCTTTCATGTGGCCAACATATTTATTAAGTACCAACTGCTAATTGAGCATCTGCCAGGCACTGGGCTAGGGGCTGGGTGCAGTGAGATTATAACAGAAGTAAGGGCCTGAAAAAGGGCAAAATGTATTACACGTTGTCTCTTTAAAACCTCCTTCACTCTTTTTGGCATTCTTAACTGGGGCCAGTAACCAGAGGGGCAGGGGAGTATCCTTTGTGCTTTGTACCACAGGAGACGAAATTGTCAGGCAGAATTGTCAACAGAATTGTCCAGGCAGAGGTCACAAGACTGTCTTCTCTGGAGATGCTATAGTTAAACAGCAATAGCCCAAAGCTGAAAACTCCCTTTAAAAGCTCTCTATTTTTGCTTAAAAGGAGGACGATGGTACTTCAAGACAAGAGTCTGCCATCCTCCTCATTTGCCAGTATAAGAATAAACTTCTCTTTCCTTTTCCTCAAACTGCCTGTCCTCATTCTTCATTTGGCCATGGGGACAAGCACCAAACTTTCAGTAATGAGACAACTGAAGACCTGATTTTTGCCCTGGTGGCACCTACAGTCTAGCACAGGGGTGCTAGATGCTAAGGAATTAAATGCATGGGTAAAATAATGATAATTTATGATGTTACAAAAGACAAAGGGGCCTGAAAAAATGCCTGTAATCCGAGTACTTTGGGAGGCCAAGGTGGGAGGATTGCTTGAGGCCAGGCATTTGAGGTTACAGTGAGCTATGATTGAGCTACTGCATTCTAACCTGTGCAACAGAGGGAGAATTTGTCTTAAGAAATAAGACAAGGGTGCTATGAGAGACAATAAAGAGATTGATGGAGGGAAACTCAGTTTAGACGTAGGGGTTCAGAAAGGCCTCCCTGAGGAGGTGACATTTAACCCGAAACCTAAGGTTGCCTCTCTCATTTCCTCTCTTAAAACTCCATTGCTTGCTCACTGTGCTCCAGCTATTCTGGCCTTCTTTTTGTTCTGTGTTCTAGAGGGGCCTCAGGGCCTTTGCTCTAACTGTTCTCTCTGCCCAGAATGCTCTCCCCCCGAGATAGTCTCAAATTTTTTCACCTCCCTCAAGTAGTGGCTCACATGTCAACCTGTCAGTGAGGACCCCCCATCCCCATGCCCTCCTGAGTGAAAGTGGCGTCTTGTCTTTGACCACCTCTGCCTCCCGCCCTGGAACTCCCAATCCTCCTTTTCTTTGTGATAACATTGTTTTCCCCCATAGCAGTTATCATCTAACATACTCTCATTTATTTCCTTGTGCCATTGCTTACACGGTTTATCTCTGGCTAGAATTTAAGTTCCACAAGGGCAGGGATTTTTGTCTGTGTTGCTCACTGCTCTATCCCAAGCACCCAGAGCAGTGCCTGGCACGGGGCAGGCATGGAGCAATACGTAGTTGATGAGAGAGTGTGTGAATACGGTCTAAAGAGTCAAGAGGAGCATTTGAGGCAGAGGGATCTACATGCATACTGGCCCAGAGGTAAGAAAGAGCTTGGATGCTCATGAAATAGAAGGAGGGGTGGCAGCCCAGGGGAAAGAGGTGGGAAATGAGGTGGGAGAGTGGGTGGGAGCCAGATGTTTGGACGTTCCCGATTCTTAGGATTTTTTCCTCCTATACTGGAAATCTCCTACACAATCAGTCTCCTTGCAGGTGTTATTGCTGGTCTTAGTTCTCCACCTTGGAGTGACACTAAGAAATCTTTTAACTAAAGGTGGCCCATCAGATATGTGAAGTTGGGTATCATAACCACTCTCCACCTCTGAGATTTTTCCAGGCCAGTGGTTCCTGTTTCTTTGACGAGGATGTCTTTAAAAAAAAAACAAAAAACTTAATACAAGTTTATTTCTTGCTCACATAAAGTTTAATTCAGTGATTTTGATTGGTGGGAGGCTTGTCTCCAAGCAATCATTCAGAGATCAGACACCTTCCATGTTGTGGCTCTGTCATCTTCAACAAATGGCTTCCAAGTTTACCTTCCAAGGTCACTATGGAAGGGGAAAGGACTTGAAGCCTTAAGCATGGGAGGTTTCTAGGAGCCAAGCCTGGAGGTATCTTACATCACTTCTACCATATTCCATTGGCTAGAGCTCAGTTCATGGGCACACCGAATATTAGGACAACCAGAACATGGGATTTAGCTGTGTGTCCAGGAGGAAGGGGAAATAGGTTTTGTGACGAGCCAGCAATCTCTAACAGATGTGTTTGTCAGTTCAGCCGCCTCCTTCCTGGCTTGTATTCCTTTCCAGCAGAGGTGGCTTTTGAATATTCCCACTTTCTGTTCATTCCCCTTTGTTTATGCACTGGTTTGTCAGTGTTCCCCTGAAAATGTCATTTCCAGCATGAAGCATGGCACCCAGGGTGGTCTGAGCAAGGCAGAAATTGGTATGTGACGCCGTTTGAATGTAAGCACTCTGTTCCCAGCCCTTAGGACCCAGGAGGAGTAAGGTGGTCCAACTTCATTCCTTCTGTCTTTGGGCCTGCTTGGAGAAATTTCTTTCCTTTTCCTTTCCTTTCCTTTTCCTTTCCTTTCCTTTCCTTTCCTTTCCTTTCCTTTCCTTTCCTTTCCTTTCCTTCCCTTCCCTTCCCTTCCCTTCCCTTCCCTTCCCTTCCCTTCCCTTCCCTTCCCTTCCCTTCCCTTCCCTTCCCTTCCCTTCCCTTCCCTTCCCTTCCCTTCCCTTCCCTTCCCTTCCCTTCCCTTCCCTTCCCTTCCCTTCCCTTCCCTTCCCTTCCCTTCCCTTCCCTTCCCTTCCCTTCCCTTCCCTTCCCTTCCCTTCCCTTCCCTTCCCTTCCCTTCCCTTCCCTTCCCTTCCCTTCCCCTCCCTTCCTTTCCCTCCCTTCCCTTCCCTCCCTTTCCTTCCCTTCCTTTCCTTTCCTTCCTTTCCTTTCCTTCCCTTCCTTTCTTGCCTGCTTTCTTTCTTGCCTGCTTTCTTTCTTGCCTGCTTTCTTTCTTGCCTGCTTTCTTTCTTTCTTGCCTTCTTTCTTTCTTTCTTGTTTTATTTCGGCATATTATGGGGGTACAGATCAGGAGAAATTTCTTGCAAGCTCTCTTAGGGAGGGACATCTCCCTTCCCAGCCATGCCCCACCCCCACTCTCATAAATCAAGAGGTGATATATTGTAGAACTTACAGCATGGGCTTTAGTATCTGAAATACTTGGGTTCGAATTCTGTCTCCTTTTCTTACTGTTTGTGTGACCTTGAGCAAATATCTTAAGCTTTTTAAACCACAGTTTCCTCCCCTGTAAAATGAAGATGATGATAGCGATAACCAGTGCAGGGTTTCTGTGAGGAGGCGATGAGACAGGTAATTGACTTACAGTGCTTGGCGTGGAGCCTGGCCCACGGTCAGTGCTCGGTAAGTGGTGGCTAATAACGGTGACAATTACCATCTTTTCCCTCCAGCCAAACAGACCTACTTACAGTGTTCCTCAGATAATTCCTGTCTCCTTCCTCTGTACATCTGTTTCCGATTTCCCGCCACCCATGCTGTCTTTCCTCTCCTTTGTCAGTCCTGCTGTTCCTGGGACTCCCAGCTGGACTTCCTGTCTTCCTGACTCGGAACTACAGGCTGCGGTATCTTGTCCTGTTGAGGAATGAACAGCAGCAGCTGCTGAAGAGTTACGGGGAAAAAACATTGCTCAGGCTTTGCCAGAATCCCTTTCTCGTCCTACCTAGAATTTGCTGGAAATGTTTTATTCATAAGGCTGAGTCGGGGCATCCCAGCTTTTCTCCACTGCAAACCCAAGACTCCCTCTATTTTCCAAAAGAACAGCCGGGCTGGATAATTTTACAGTCTGACAGGCTGTGGTGGAGTATCTCTGGCAGTCGTTTTCTGTTTTCCAAAACTAATTAGAGGTGGATAAATTTTAAATGGCTGGGGAAGCCAACAATAAAACATTATGTCTTCATTAGCTGAAATAACGCCGTAGCTTTCCCTCTTATAACAAGGATCTCGACTCTTAAAAATTAGGCTCTGGCTCCGTGGTGCGCTAAAGCGAGTCGGACCTGCGCTTGCCTGTTCTTGTGGGTCAGTGGCCTGCGTCCCTTCTCGACTCCAAGCTTGGTGACATCACCTTGGCAGCTTGGAATTGGCCCTGGCGCGAGGATTTACTCAAATGGAAATTGGCAAATGCTATAAATCAGGGCTCGCCCTGAGCTGGTTGTTAAGCATTTACCAACATACCACTGCTCTGGCTGTCGTCGAGGGACTGGGTCTAGCTATCCTGAGGGTCACACATACACACCAGACGTTATTGTGATGAATAAAATGTCTCTGGACATAACTTTGCCCCTTTGGACCCCCGGGCTCCTGTGAGTGGCTGACAGAGCGCTTTGCTTTGGGGGACAAGACTGGACTTGGGAGCAGAGGATGGTTGTTCCCATGGCAACCTGGGGAGGGAGGAGCCTGCGAGGAGCACTTCTCAAATCCGAATGTGCAGGTGGATCACCTGGGCATCTTGTTAAAATGCAGATTCTGATGCAGTCGGTCTGGGGTGGTGCCAAAGATTCTTCATTTCTAATAAGCTCCCAGGTGGTGTCGGTGCAGCACTCCGTGAGTAACAAGAGTTTGAAGGATAATTTGACAGTGGACAGAGGAATCTAAAACTTGGAGGAAATTCGGCAAACTTTAAACCAACCTAAGCCCAGGGACTGGTGCTTCTCTTTCCCCAGCTTCTGATGTGCTAGTTTTGAGGGAAAAGCTGTGTCATAACTGTAGAAGCTCCAGTGCAGGATTAGGCAGAACTGGATTCAAACACGTCTCCACCCAACAGTGTGACTTTATCAAATTCCTCGAGTCTGTTTTCCTAGCTATAAAATGGGGCTATCGCTTCATGGGTGGGGAGGTTGTGAGGATTAAAAGAGACAAAGTATGCTGCTCCACAATTTAAGCTCCTTTCTTCTCCCCAACTTTTTCATCAGACTCGAGTCTAAAGTCAAACAACCTTCTTTAGCAAACTAACCCAAGCTACTGTATTTTAAATTATGAAAATTATAGATTATGTTCATAAAGTTGTAAAAAAAAATAAAAATAGGGACACCATGTTCCTCCTACCCAGTGATTAGATAGTTAATATTTTTATGTATTTCCTGCCAGATTTTATGTATTTTATTTAAAAACAAAAATAGGATCATATCCAGAATATTGCTTTGTCACCTGCTTTTTAATTTAATAGTATACCATTAGTAGGTTTCGTGTTTATGGGTAGAGACCACTCATTATTATTTTAATGGTGGGATGTTTAAAGTCATCTAAAGACTTGACTGGAAGCAAAATCTGTCTGCTGGATTCAGTTCACCTTTCAGGAAGGAATATGCCAGGCTATGGAGAGCAGCATTCTGGAACTTTCCTCTTGGTCCCCTCAGGAACCTGAGTCTGCAAAGATCTCTAGGTGATCTGGTATGAAGAAGGCCAAAGGTCAGCAATGCCTGGACTCCAGGAAGCCCCAGAGGAATCCAGAGGGAAGGCAGAAACTCATTGTGGGGAGAGCCCGAAATACGGTTCTGATCCAAGGACAATCTGACACCAGAGGACATCCAAGGACTCTGTAGTCATGGATCTGCAGATTGAGTCCCAGAATGAGAAATGGTGAGTGAAGGAAAAACCCAAGGAGGCAGAAGATAATGAACTCAACTCTGCAACTTGCTCTCCCAGCAGGAATCCCCAAATTCTTAAGAATGGTCCTCATGGCTCTTAATGCCTAAAGCTACAGTGTAGGAGGAAGCTTGCCTTCCCTCCCTCCCTCCCTCCCTCCCCTCCCTTCCCTCCCTCCCTCCCTCCCTCCCTCCCTCCCTCCCTCCCTCCCTCCCTCCCTCCCTCCCTTCCTTCCTTCCTTCCTTCCTTCCTTCCTTCCTTCCTTCCTTCCTTCCTTCCTTCCTTCCTTCAGCAAATACTTATAGAGCTCCTACTATGTGCCATACCCTTTTTTGGGTACCAGAATGTTGTGGTGAACAGGATAAATAAGATCCTTTGCACTCGTATATTTATCGCAGCACAATTCAGAATTGCAAAGATGTCCATCAACTGATTAGTGGATAAACAAAATGTATACAATATATGTATATACACACCATGAAGTACTACCCAGTGATAAGAAAGAATGAAATGATGCTTGGGATAATGGATGGAAATGGAGGCCATTATTCTAAGTGAAGCAACTGAGGAACAGAAAAATGAGTGTCTCATGTTCTCACTTCTAAGTGGGAGCTAAACTCACAAGGACACAGAGAGTGGTGTGATGGACATTGGAGACTCAAAAAGGGGGAGGGTTAGAGGTGGTGAGGGATGAACAAGTACCTATGGGATACAATGTGCACTATTTACATGACGCACACACTAAAATCCCAGACTTCACTGCTATACGATGTATACATCCAAAAGAATTCAACTTGTACCTCCAAATCTATTAAAATTTTTAAAAAAGGAAAAAAAAAATCCCTGCTCTCGCAGAGGGTAAATGCAAGTCTGACAGCATGTGCTTAAGCAAAAGCAGGATAACTCTAGCTGGCAATAAATGCAAGAAAGAGTGAAACGTGTTGGAGAGGGACTGGGGCTTTGTAGTCAGGGTAATCAGGGCAGGCTTCTCTGAGGGGGAGGCATTTTGGCTGAGTTATAAAGGGTAGGTGAATTTATTTTGAACCAAAGTCTACCTGTCCTTCCTGCAGCTACATTGTTGGGGACTTCTCTTCCTGGCGAGGGCAAGGCCTTGCAGCTTGCGTTGTTTAGACCCTCAGAGTTCTCTTCTCCAGACAAGTGTCTTCTGTGCTTTCAGCTGTCACTCATGTGACCCAACTTGGCTCCTTTCAGAATCTTCAGTCAATTCTGTGTATATGCTTATATTTTTAATCTGGCTCCTAGGACTAAACATTGTGTATGATCCATACGAAAGGACTGTTACCCCCTTTGTACTAGATGCTGCATTTTTATTTATTCACCCAAAGTAGCTAGCATGTTCTTTTTCTTTTTTTTGGTTGGGTATATCACATTATTTTCTTAATTGAGCCTGTAGTCAAATAAATTATGTAAGTCCTGTATACATCTTGCAACGTGTGCCATGGAATTCTGGACAGTAAATGCAGAGGCTTACATTTACTTGTATTAAATTAAATCTTCTTTTGGGCTGGGTGAGGTAGCTCATGCCTGTAACCCCAGCACTTCAGGAGGCCAATATGGGAGGATTGCTTGAGGCCAGGGGTTAGAGACCAGCTTGGGAAACAGCAAGACCCCATCTCTACAAAAAATAAGAAAAATTATAGATTTCAATTTCTTGAGCAAAAAGAAAGAAAAAAATATAATAATAAAAAAGAAAAGTTAGCTGGGCATGGTGGCATGTTCCTATAGTCCTAGCTACTCTAGATGCTGAGGCAGGAGGATCACTTAAGCCCAGGAGTTCAAGGCTACAGTGAGCTATGATCCAGTCTGGGTAACAGAGCAAGACCTTGTCTCTAAGAAAAAACTTAATCTTGTTAGTTTTAGAAATATTTTTGCTTTCTGGTTCTTTTGTTTTGAGACAGAGTCTCACTTTGTTGCCCAGGCTAGAGTGAGTGTGGTGGCATCAGCCTAGCTCCTGGGCTCAAGCGATCCTTCTGCCTCAGCCTCCCGAGTAGTTGGGACTACAGGCATGTGCCACCATGCCTGGCTAATTTTTTCTATATTCGTTGGCCAATTAATTTTTTCTATTTATAGTAGAGACGGGGTCTTGCTCTTGCTCAGGCTGGTTTTGAACTCCTGACCTTGAGTGATCCGCCCCGCCTTGGCCTCCGAGAGTGCTAGGATTACAGGGGTGAGCCACCGCGCCTGGTCTGCTTTCTGGTTCTGTCAGTCAATCAATATATTTCGTTTGTTTTCTTTTTTTTTCAGTAATTTACTAAGGAAGCTAAGAGGGTATTCTGGGAGGGAGATGGTGGCAGCCTGGCCTAAGGTGGTAGGAATGGAAACAGAAAGATGAGGATGGACTCAGGATATATTTGGAGACTGCACTGATGGGTTAGAGGTAGTCAGGGGAACCAAGCATAATTCCTGGGTGTGGAGCCTGAGCAACCGAACCGACACGTGGCTGCTAACTAGAATGGGGAAGATTGGGTAGGGGGGATATTTGTGAGGAAAAATTATTTCACTCATTGCGATTATAGTAATTTTTGTTTTCTTTTTCCTATTTTCAGTATTTCCAAGTTATTAACACTAATATTTTGAGGCAAGAAAAAGAAGTCTGTGGGCGGGGCACAGTGGCTTATGTCTGTAATCTCAGCACTTAGGGAAGCCAAGGGGGGGGATCACTTGAAACCAGGAGTTCAAGACCAGCCTGGGCAACATAGCAAAACCCTGTCTCTACAACAAATAAAAAAATTAGCTGGGTGTGGTGGTGTATGCCTGTGGTCCTAGCTACTCGGGAGGGGTGGAGGTAAGAGGATCCCTTGCGCCCAGGGGTTCCAGGCTGCAGTGAACTATGATTGGTCATTGTGACAGAGTGAGATACAATCTCTAAAAAAAAAAAAAAAAAAGGGCTGTGAAGGTGAGTTCTGATAATTGAGATGGAGACACAGAGGATGAGGCAAGAGTGGCTCTGGCCATGTAGGAATGGTGCAGGCATTTTCTTTTTAAACCAGACTATAGAAACCAGTTCTGTGTTCCTTGCAAAAGCAAAAGACTCAGAATTGACCCCATTAAACTACAAAAATTTCTGATGGGAATAGAAATGAAAGATGTTCCCAGTCTCTTTCAGCTTTTATCAAATACAAGAACCAGAGGGCATGATCCAAGCTAAGGAAGGATTGAGCCCCGAGGAGCTGTGGATGAGTGTGCTAACCAGGAGCAGTTAATCCTTGGAATATACTTATAGACGGGAGCCATAAAATAGCATAAATGCTTTTAAAATAGATTTTATATTTAGAAAACAGAAAGCTGGGACATAGGTATCATTTTTATTGCCTGGCTCCAGCCTTTGGTTTGCTGCAGGATTTTTGCCAAGAGATTTTCCATATAATCACAGCATCCTGGTATATTACAGGCAAGGGACTTTAGAGATCCATTTTATGTAGGAGTTTTAACCAGAGATGCACATTGGAATCATCTGGAGAGTTTTTCCCCAACGTTTTATTTGTGGCTGTCTTTTACTGCCTTAGATTTTGCTGTTGGGATGGGCATATTATTTTAGAAAAGTTTCCCAGGTCATTGGATGTTTACTACCCAGCAAACACCTCTGATCTGGTGTAATCCCCTCCTTATAGAGGAACCAAGACTTGGAGAGATGAAGAGGTTTGCCCAGTGGCTCACAGAGAAAGTATAGCAATTACCCCGTGAGTCATCTTCTTCAGTGGAGAACATAGAATAAAATGAGGCCGTTTTATTTCTTTATGCCATATTTTAGAGAGTAAACATTAAACAATTAACTAGATCTAGTAATATGTGTAGATCTGTAAACAGAGCTGAGTGAAAAATCGAATGAGATTTATATAGATTAAATTGATTTATGTCAATTAAAACAACATGCACAGTTATGCAGTTTACAAATCTACATACATATCTAAGGATCTACATCGAATATGTTAGAATGGGTTCCTGCTGGAGGAGAGGAATGGGGGAGAAACTTCTGGGGATGAAAAGTTAACAAAACCCTAGAGAGGGGCTCGTCTTGATAAGAGTATACTATAAGTGGAGGTATGTGATTTTTAAATTCTCTGCACGGTAAGTATTTTAAAACACAAATATGTCACCAAAAGATGAGTAGATGAACAAAATGTGGTATATACATGTAATAGAATATTATCCAGCCATTAAAAGGAATGAAATTCTGATACATGCTACAACATGGATGAAACTTGGAGACACTATGCTAAGAGAAGTAAGCCAGACACGAAAGGGCAAAGATTATATGATTGCCCCTTTGTGAAATATCTAGAATAGGCAAATTTATAGAGGCAGAAAGTAGATTAGAGATTCCCAGGGGCTGAGAGGCGGTAGAAGGGGGAGTTATAGTTACACAATTAATGGTTACAGGGTTTATATTTGAAGTGATGACAAAGTTTTGGAAGTAAAAGTGGTAATGGTTGTACAACATTTTGAATGTAATTAATGCCACTGAGTTGTACACTTAAAATGGCAAAATGTATAATGCATACATTTTCCCACAATTAAAAAAAGTAATACGCTGAAACCCATTGAATTTTACACTTTAAATGGGTAAATTGTATGGTATGTGACTTACGTTCCAAAAAATCTGTTGAAAATTTGCAAACATGATTTTGTTTGCTTTAAGTCCTTCTGTGGAAAAATGGAAAATCTTAAGGGACGGGAATAACATTTACTCAGCTAGGATTTGTGGTCGGTGCAACAATGCACTCTTTTCTAACGTATTATACCATGAACATTTAGGGTAAGGTTCTATGTCAGACATTTTGGGAATCTTCACATTTTTCTGGCAATACAAAGATTTGAGAGCTGGGAATTTGTTTTGTAAATAGTAGCTATTATGAAGTATTTTAATTTGGTGTCTGCTTGGCACAGGACACCCTTGTCCGTGCTATTTGAACAAAAGTGTGAACAGGCCTACATTTCTTCCATTTTAGCTTTTGGCAGGCAGTGACTTTGGCATGAGAAGAGTGCATGGTATGTACAGGATCCGAGTTTTCTGCAACTGGGGCATTTGAAAAATGCAGTTGGGAAGGGAACAAATACTTGAGGAGTTATTCATTAATTATACTGAAACATTCAGAAGTCCCCCAAGTTTCTTTTAGCCATTTCCCACTTTTGGTCCTGAAATTAAGTCACATGCTGTTAATCTCTTGGACCTGTAGTCTCTGGAGAAAGGACGGTTGACAACTTTTTTTTTTTAATTGGCAAGAAATGTTTAAGTGAGCTCTTTCAGTCCTGAAAATAAGTTTTGATTTTTCTAGGTTGAGATCAGTTCCTGCTTAATTTAAACTCTTTTCATCCAATCTTAATTATATCCATGTATCTCATGGAACCTCATCCTCTGGTCTTGTGGAATTATAATTCCAGCCAAAAGTGTGGGTGGGAGCTGCCATTCCCAGAGACTGCCAAAAGAAAGAGCATTTGTCCTATTGCCTTGCCCGGTGATAAGCTGGTGGCCCAGGCACTACTGGTCATTTGCATGCATAGTGGACCGTTTCATTAAGAATTTCATTAAGATGGTAATGTTTAATGTTTCCTGGGAAAAATGAGTTTTTGGCTTGTTCAATTATATAATTAAAGTCAGAGAATTAGGGGAGATTGCAAACGGCTTGCATAATGTGGGCAAGTATAATGATAATACTTGTAAATAAGTTCAAAAGCGAGGAGCTCTGCATTAATCCTGATGCTGAATCAGATAAGGAGGGTGTGTATATGGAAAATGGGGGCTGAAAAGTTCACCAGAGTCTTGACCCTGGTGTCTACTAGCTGAACTCCTTGCCCTCTGGGCCCTCGCAGGGAGATGAACGGTGGAATAGGGTAGAGCTGAAGACTGGCTGATCAGGTTCTAGAAAGTTCTAGTTGCACACTTCTTCACTTTGTCAATAGGCAGGAACTTGCTATGCAGAACTAGACATACAGAACTAGGCATAGGTTTACAAGATTTCTCTTCTGGTGGCCAGAGTCCTCCAATAGTGTTTTTCTTTCCTTGCCTCTGAGGTGACATCATCTTTCCCCTTTTCCTGCATTTCTTCTAGCCTACAAAACAGGAAGTTCCACCATTTTAAAAGCATTAAGAAAGCCGTTTCTGCCCTTTCTTCCAATTTTTGACTGACTTTTCTTAAAGGAAGGAAAAGTGATTTAGTGGTTTAGTGAAGTGGAACTAACTTTCCTGAAGGATTGAGGAGGTAGAAAAATTTAATATTGCAGTAATACATATGATTTATATGTGAATATTGGACATTCCTGTTCTTTAAAATTATTCCCTAAGCCATACGAGTCCATAGTGGTTTCAGCCCTCCCCTTCTCTTCCTCTCCACTGCTCTTCCAACCATGAAAATAATTCCTTTCACTTTATTATGCACAGCACTTAGATCCTGTCTAGCTCCTACTTCCTAATTTGGCTCTGAGTGTTCTTTGCATAACAAAAGGCCCAGGCACTGTGCTCTTTCTCTCTTCCTCAAGATCCCAGGAAGGTCTATGTCAGAAGGTAGGTTGGTACCCAGTTTGGCTCACACAGATGTGCTCTTAATTGTCGTTGGTATGGCTGGGACCTGGACCTAACACACATGGCACAGGGAAAAAGGACCAAGGGAAGCGTGTGACATGCTCATCTCCAATCTTCTGGTAACTTTCAAAAGTCAAATACCAGTAGATTATTCGTATTTTGCAAAATATGTCTTTTCACCTGTTCCAGGACCCCACTTAAAATAGTCAGAGAGTTGGCTGGAACCGCTACCCTCCAGTAATTTGCCAAAATGACAAACACAAAGGGAAATAGGAGATGCACCCGATGTCTGTTCTCTAGGCCTTCTAGAAAACATGAAATTTTTCCTTGGTCACGTACTTGTGAATCTACATGAAAGGCCATGCTGTGGACATCAAGGGAATGGGCTCTGCTCAAAAAGGCATGCCCCACGGATGTTACCATTGTAAAACTAGAAGAGTCTACAGTGTTCTCTGGTGCGCTGTAGGCATTGTTGTAAATAAACAAGTTAAGGGCAAGATTCTTGCCAAGAGAATTAATGTGTGTTTTGAGCATATTAAACACTTTAAGAGCTAAGATAGCTTCCTGAAACGCATGAAGGAAAATGGTCAAAAATGAAGGAAGCTGAAGAGAGAGGTACCTGGGTTCAACTGAGGCTCTAGCCTGTTCCACCCAGAGAAGCCCATTGCGTGAGAACCCATGGAAAGAAGCCTGTGCTGCTGGAACTATTCTCTAGGAAATTCATGCAACATCTTGTGTAAAAAAAAAAAAAAAAAATCAGAGACCTCTGGACTGTAAAAATGATTCTCTTCATTGAGTAGAAGTGTGGTGGCCCCTCCCCCAAAGAAATAGTTAAAGCAAAAAATAAAGTAAAAACTAAAATTAGGATTCTGGAGTAATGAAAAGGACACCCACTGATCCGACTTTCTGCTTCTTAGACTTTATTGACCTTTTGAAATCTGACACATGTCACAGGAGCCAGAACTAAGAATCTCAAGCCCAGTTTAGCAACTGTCAGACCCCTGCTGAAGTCCTGGTCCTCCACAGCTTAGCTGTGCTTTGTCCAAGTGTCCTCCCAAGTGTGTAGATATGGAGGTGACAATTCCCACTTCCTGAGGCTCTTGAGAGAATTAAATGAGGTACTATTTGTAAAGCACATAGCAGAGCAATTGATATTTCAACAAAACTAGTTCTGATGATTACATTCTAAATAAGCCTTACATAAAAGAGACAAGGACACTTCTTCCCACTGTGCCATTTCTACGCACCCTCCTGGTTTCAACCTCTTCCAATTACCAGAACAACAAGGGGGAGTAGCTGGCCTGCCACTGGGACCCCTGCCTCTAATGCAGAAGGGTTCACCTCTTGTGTCTTTTTTTTGTGAGCTCTTGGCCTTCAAGTTGGTGTTGCTACAAAGGGGGTATTACTCGGAGCCTGTTTCTTCTAATACGAATCTTCTTAATAGAGGATCCGGATCCGACACACGCAAAAAGTTATGTAGATTGTACAGATGCTTCCAGGGAAGGAGGAGAGACAGTCCATGACAAGAGGCATGCAGGTGTCGCCAGTAACGTTTTGAAATAGATACAAGCACAAATAGTATGACAGATGCTGTGACTACTTCCTTAAAATAGCTGTGTTATGTGAGGCCAAGGCAAGAGGATCACTTAACCCCAGGAGTTTGAGGCTTTGGTTGTGCCTGGGAATAGCCACTGTGTTCCAGCCTGGGCAAAACAGTGAGGTCCATCTTTAAAAAACATAATTTTTTTTTTTAAAAAAAGCCTATTTCTGGAAGAATTGGTATAGAATTAGGATAGAATAAAATAGTTTTAGTTCCATGTAAAGATTTCAAGATGGGCTAAACTTGAATTCTTTACTGTCCTCCTCTCTAAAGTCCAGACTTCTCCTGGTGGCAGGTACAGTGGTATGTAAAGGAATAGTTTGATGATAATATCAAAAGTTGGGACTCAAAAAGAGAATGATGATACTTTTACCTGTTTTTGTTATAAATACTTAAGGTGCAATTAGTAACTGACTCTAGATGATTACTGGGTTGGTACTAAGGTGTTTTAGAGTGAACTCAGTGATGGCTATTAACAAACTGAATGGGAAAGTTAGTGATTCAATCAAGGGATGATTAACATTTTAGACTGAATAGAAAAAAAAAGATTCTCATGAACAATACTAAAATCTAGCACCTCACCTTTACTGAGACTAAACATATTTTTTTTAAAACTGTGCCCGTACATCCTGACTCTGACTTGGTGGCATTGCGTGTTACAGTATGTCCATGTCCTCTCTACAGGTGGCTTTGGCTATTTTAGAGTGACCTTTCCTTGCAGAACCTAAGAGAGGTATGCGAACTCAAATTATTTGTTAACTTGTTGCATTCCCAGGACCTAAAACAACAATTGTGGTGATAAAGGATGCTCAAAGCCTTGTAAATTCCCATCCTAATCACGCATCCTAGGGTGACTTCTGGGGCCCCCCTCTTTTGGGGCCCCAGAACCTCATCTAGGAAAAATAAAATTTATAAAAATATTTAAAATATATCATGCATCCTATTAAATTGTCACCTGTTAAATTGTCATCCTATTAAATTGTGACCCCACGTGAAAATTAGCCACAAATGTCAGGTGATACGAAAAAATGAGTAGCCCTTCCTTATTTCTGGCTGTCGAAATAGATGAAAAATTTTAAGAAAAATTCTTCCCTAGCTCTGATTCTTTCAAAATCTTGGATTTCAGGTGTGTAGACTGCTAGTTTATGCCTAGGATTGGGTTGCACGCTGCTTAGGTAATGATTGGAGTATGGGGTGAAGCTGCAATGGGCAATGATGATGGCAGAGAATAGGAAGAAGTGATGAATCCCCGAGAAAGTGAAGGAAGAAGTAACAAAATTTGAAGTTTTTGTTAAATTGGTATAATTTATTAGAGTCCCATAGGATACTTTTTCATAGTTGACGTGGGTGTTATCAACAGCATACAGGTTAAAATTGGATTGCCTGAAATCGTTAGCTCTCAACAAGGGGCTGTGATAAATGAATTATTATAGAATTTAAAATACAAAGAATGTTTTCCTAAAGAACTGACACTGACATAGAAGCCTACATAGAAACACATAGGCAAATTCTGGCCAATAGACTGTTTTTTGCTGTTTGATTTGTTTGATGATACTAATGACATGATGGAGAAACATAGGATGTTGTATTTGAAGGTCCTTTGAGACCGTCTTCTAGATCAGAGGTTGGCAAACCTGTCCTGTAAAAGAACACATAGTAAATATTTTAAGCTTTGCAGGCCATATGATTTTTGTCTCAACTACTGAACTCTGCCCAGGTAGTGTGCAAGCCACCACAGACAATTTGTGAATGAATGGGCATGGCTGTGTTCCAAGGCATCTTCATTTACAGAAACAGCATTTGGATTTAGCCCATGGACTGCAGTTTGCTGACACCTGCTCTAGATAAATTCCTTCATTTTAAAGATGGGAAAACTGAGTTGAACTGGTGTGTTTATGGTACTTAGCATGGTGCCTAGCACATGGTAAATATTAACAAATGGTAGTTATTTTATCATTGGAGGGTCTTTGCCTAAGAAATGATTCAAGGGAGAGGTGAGCTATGAAAATATTGTCATATTGTCAACAATGCTAGTATGGCTGTTTGTTTATATTAAACACATATACTCATTATATTGGATTTTTTTTTAATTTTAAGGAACTTTTTCTTTGTGAGGAGGCATTTGGATTTGGAGCCTCTCTCCTGCCCTTTAAAAATAAAAATTGTAATATCCTAAGGATAATACTGTTCTTCAAAATTCAGTTATGTCACTTGGCGCTCTCATTATTCCAATTCCATGTTCTAATCCATGAGATATAGTCCTGGAATCCTAGGTAAGCTTCCAAGATCTCTGTTATTTTAGAATATGACCTCTTTCCCTCTCTTCCTCTTTTCTTACCTTCCTACCTTAAACCATGTTAAAATATAGACTCTGGGTGTAGTATATCATTTTGAGAGACAATGAACATCACCAAAGTGACTACAAAATTACAGGGCCATCTCTGACTCTCTCTTTGCAGTTAATGTAGTGAAATTGTACAGTTAATGTTTGTAAAGAGTGATGGAGATGAAAAGCAATATCTGAGTGCTAAATGTTATTACTAAGAAAAGGAGAAGCTAAATAATTCTTCTTCTGTGTGTCCTTTGCCACTCCATCCTAAACCTAATATGAGCACGAAATTTCATGACTTTAACAGTTCTTTTAATAATGTTCAATCAAATATGAAATTAAGAAAACGAGGCTCACTGACTGCTTCCACTCTGCCTAAAACGTGAGCTTAAGCAGAGTACGGATAATATTTCCTACTTCCCTTGGAGCAGACTGAGCAAATGATGTGAGAATCTCTTCAGTTCCAGCCAAGTGGTGGGGATGAGTGGGGTACTATGGAAGAAAATTGATAGGCAATAAATAAAATAGGTATGGATGAGATACAGTTTAGGTGGGGATCCATGGTTTATTGTGGACATGGTCTACATTGTTGGAAGTGTTGGGAAGCGTAAGATCTATTTCTAGTCCCTTTGGGCTGCAAGACAGTCTGACAATGTAAGTTCTGTCCAGGCCACAATCCTAGACCCTTTGAGTGGTTTATAACTGTAGTAGTTCTGACACCTAGAACTTGTCAAGGCCAAAGGCAAGAGGTGGGCAGGTGCAGTCTTTATTATCAGGGTAGAGAAATGGCGAAGTCATTTCAAGATCAAGTTTACACCTTGGTGTATCACAGCCCGGTCTTGTCTTATTTTTATACCCACACAGAAAGAGATGTTTTTCCAGATGATTTTATAGTCATTTTAATTACATGCAACATGCTGAGATCTGCTTTGACCATCATCATTGCAACTCTCACATGGATTCTTTTGTGATTTAAATGAACCTTCCTAAATCTGGCGCTGAAGGTTAATTTACTGTGGTGGGTCCTGCTCAGTGCTGGTGTAGCCTGCTCAGTGCTGGTGTAGCCTCAGGGAACGTGGCTGGAGTCTGAAGTTCTTGGATGAAGAGCTTGAAGATAGGCTTTGGGAAAGGCAGAGACAATTGAGAAGAGAAATTCAATGTTAGATTCTGGATTTTGTGGGTCAGGACTTTTCGGGGCATAGCAGAGATGCCCTGTTCCTTGACTTTGGACCCATAGCTGGAGAGAGCTGGAGAGGTTGGGGGGAGGGCGTGACTTGAATGGCAGAACGTGACTCACAGGGTTGGGAACTGGGACAGCTGGGGCTGGAAGACCCACTTCCAAGATGGCTTCTTCTCTCACACGTCTGGAACCTTGTGATGCCGGAGGCCTGGGCTTAGCTGGGACTGCCAGCTAGAATGCCTGCACTTGGCTTCTCCCGCCTGGTGGTCTCAGGGTGGTTAGACGGCTATGTGATGGATGGATTTTCTTAGAACAGGCATGCCAGAAGTGAGTCTTCTGAGACAGCCAGGAAGACATTGCGTGGCCTTTTATGACCTAGCACCCCTTCTGTCATACTCTATTGGCTGAGATAGTCAAAATCCTTCTCAGATTGAAGGCGAAGGGATGTGTCAAAGAATTTGTAGCCATTAAATGAAAATTGCCACTCCACACTCAACATGGGAGCTGGTTCCTTTCACGGCTGTTAAGAGGGCTGTGGCCGCTCTGTGGGCCACAGTCCCACATATCAGCGTCCAGAGTGGAAAAGGAAACCATTTCCCTGGAGCTCCATCAGCGGGCTTCTCTTCACATGTCCTTGGCCCGCATTGGGTCACATGCCCTTTCCAAAGTCAGTCACTGGCCAAAAGGATGTAGTTTACCGAGCTCAACTTGGCCTAATCAGTATCTACCCCTCTGGGGCTGAAGATACAATGGCTTTTCTTGAGCACAAGGTCTCAAGAAGTGGGCAAACAGTCTTCAGAACTGGGGCTTTGCCACCACTGAAGAGCCTTGAGAGAGAATGGATGTGGGTAGGGGACTGACAGGGTCTGCGTACACTTTCTGTAAGGAGAGTCTGGCCTAATCAGGAAGAGTTTAAGAAAGGAGAAAAGGCCCTAAACAAGACCACCGTTTGAATTCTCTCTCACTCCTGCACTTTCTCACTCTTGCATTTGTTACTTCTCTCATCTTGCCTCTTTACTGAGAGATCCATTATACTTTTTAGTGCCAGGAGCAAATGCTTCTGTTCTTGGGAAATCAGATGATGCACAAATAACATGTTCTTAAAGCAAATATGACAGCGACAATAGGGATTCGGCCCCCAGGTGGGGTCATCAGAACCCAATGTGACGGCGACAATGCATCCCTGATTCCTCATAATAAACCTAACAGCCTCTGAGAATATCTCCACACAAACTAGGTTATGAATGATTGATTAATAAAGTGGATGAGTGCTGTACAGATCGCCACATGCCAGTTCTGCTAAGAGCCCTAATCTCCCATCTAACATGCTCTTACCGCCGAGCTCACGGGGGGAGGCCTGTTCTTTATGGAACAAAGTCAGGGGCTAGGATGTCCTCCACGACTCATATTGCCAGAGTCCCCCAGAAAAATGGGATTCTCCTCACTGAGCTGATGAAATGAAAGTTGTTAGAAAGTACTCTTATAAGTCTTCCTCTGTGTGTGTGTGTCTTTCTGAGTGTGTCTCTGGATCTGTCTGTTGTATCTCTGTATGTGTTTCCACACGTGCCTGTGCTTGCATGTCTTTGTATGCAGTTACTGTGTGTGTCTGTGTGTGTACATCTCTTTGTGTGTGTCTCTGTGTGTGTTTTGGTGTCTCGGTCTATTCCTATGTGGATATCTTTGTGTATACATGTGTGTGTTTCTCTGCATTTGTGCGTGCATGTGTGTGTGTGTGTGTGTGTGTAGAGTTGTAGTGGACAAGTGTAACACAACAGGAGGAAGCAGCCCCACACCCTGGGAGATACAGAGGAACGTGAGGCAGCGAAACACCATTTGAAGGACGTAGAGTGGCTGCCGGGCTCCCTGGATGTCCAACCCAGTCTCTCTTCTCACTTGCGGCATGCTTTTCTGTGATCCATTTCAACTCTGGGCCTCCGTTCTCCTGGAGACAATACTCCTAGCTTATCCTAGCTCGCAGGGATTTTCTGAGAATGAAATAGTAATGTCATTGAAAATGTTTTTTGAAGAAGTTAAAAGCACTATAAAAAGGAAGGTATTAAATGAATTAACATCAGACTTGATTCAGGGAAGACCTCTGACCTCCATGTTCAAGATACGCATGGAAAGGGGACTTTGATGTAAATCAAAATCTTTGGCTGATAGATCATGAGGTTGAGTCAAATGTGCTTCAGGGGAGGAAGGAAGAAAATCAGCTACGCGCTTAAGCAGGGCATTGTGCTCAAATCAGCAACGGCTAGGAAGGTTCACTTTGGGTGCCAGTTGTGATCAGTTAATAGCGGCTGCTTGGAAGATGATGTGGATGAGTTTTGGAGGTCGCATCTTGGCAAGAGTGACAATACGGTCACCTGCAGCACCTTGCCATGGATGTCAGGAAGGGGGTACTTGCAGCAAGCTGGCCATGTGCTCACCATCCTCCCAGAGCCCTCCCAGAGGGCAGGGCTGGGCAGTATCGAACCTGGAATCTGCAGCCAGGGGCTGGTGTACTGGAAGTTACTGAAAGTAAAATCTTTGTAAGTTTTGAAGTCGTCTAGCTTCTCTTCTCTCACACTACGTTGGTGATCCTCCCAGGGCATTTGACAACAATCCAATTTAATTTCGTTTTCCGTTACATGAATGTGTCTATAACTTTATGTTAACTCATGCACAGAGTTGTGCAAAATGGTGTAAAAACAACAGGGTCTTACTGGGATTGGGAAAAATGACATGATTTAGGTTGTCACCATGGATGTGAAGAATCTTCCATAGTCTGCCATTTGAACATAACCTTTCCCAGGCTGGGTTTTTGTCACAAGTTTTAAAATAATTCTCTAATTTTTCGCATATTCTCTGGAGTCCAACTGAGCTCTTAAGAAAACTAGGGACAGATGGCATTTGATAAACCCCACAACACTACTTTTTACATATCCTGTCTGTCCAATATTTTCTTACCTTTCAGCCCCTATGTGACGCTTCAGAGATCTTCCTGCCATAGCTTCATGACTCAGCGCGTGTGCAGTGACTTAATTTTCTTTTCTGATGCTCCCTCACCTAGCCCTTTTAACTTGAGTGTATGAATCCCTTCTCCCTTTGTCTGAATAAATAATTGGTGACATTTCATTTTGTGTGGGAGTGTGTTGCCATCGGATATCAGTCACCTTGACGATTGGCCCCTCACAGAAGTCAATAGGGAGAGAAATGGTGTTTACATAGGACAGATGATGGATTTTATGAAGTCCTTCGTGCCAGGCGCTGCTCTAGGCACTGGAGATAGAGTGGGAACGAGGGAGCCCCTGTCCCTTTTGTCATTTGTTGTGCTGGAGGGAGACGCAATCTAACACACACCACCAGTGGGTGCAAACTTGGCCTCTGAGCATGCAGAGCTGGAACATCTAGCACAGCTGGGGCAGGGCAGAGGGCACGGGCAAGGGAAGTTTCTGGAGAAGAGAGATGTTTAAGCTGAAGAGTGAGGAAAGTGTTGCCAAGGCAAAGTGCGCGCGGGGCAGGGTAAAGGGGCAGAACCAGTGCACGTGAACTTGGCAACAGAGGTACTGGCAGTGGGCACGTGGGCTCATTCCTTAGCCCCATCCTGCTCAACTTCCTGCAGCAATAATTGTGTCCCTGCCTGCCTCCTCCATTACACAGTGGGCTCCTTGGTCGTGGTGTTTAGGCAGTGCAGCCTTGTGCTTAAGAACACAAGCCTTGGAGTCGTTTGAGCCTGAATTCAAGTCCTACCGCCCTGACTTCCTTGTTGCTAAACCTCCCAGAGCTTCCACTGTCACCTGTAAATGAGAATAATACCTGCAATGGCATGGAGAGGATTATGTGAAATGGTGTAGATTGCTTAGTCCTACACCTGACAGTCACTGATTCAAAACCTACACATGCAACACTTGCTCCAATGTGTTCGGCTTTGGGGATTTGGCAATGAGCAAAGTAGATTTGGTCCCTGCTCTCCTGGAGCACTTACAGTAGTAGTAGCTGCTACTTATTCTCAGGTGCAACTCTCTGCTGTTGGCCCATTCGTTTTTGTGCGTGGAGACTGAGCAGCAAGCTCCAGTGGCCACCCAGTCTGGGCAGTGACCCCAACTCCTTCCCGAACAAGTTGTGGAGATGGACAGTCTGTTCTATACATGCAATTTAATTGATTCCTCAAGCCCTGGAAGCACTTTCAGCTTAATTACCCATAAAACTGAAGCTAGGATACTTGAGGTCTAACATCATTTTCCAGCTCAGTAATCTATATGTGGCCAACCCTGCAACATTACGTTTAATGGTTTCTAAAAGGCTCGAGCGGGCGCATGCGTGTCTCATCAGCAACTGGTGCCTAGAGATGGCTAAAAATTCCCATGTGAAAGAACTTCTTTGCTTTTGAGGCTGTACATTTTCAAATGAGGAATTGAGCTGCTGAACACTTGAGGGGAAAGACAAAAGATGAGATAGGTGTGAAGACAGCAGCGGAATGAAAACCAAGTGGTGGTCTTTGGCAAGGAGAACGTGACCTGGGCTGCAGAGGGCTTTGGTGGGTGCTGTGACCTGCCATGAGAGGTCCGGCTGCAGTGAGTCAGGTAGGTTCCTTGGTTTGTAAAGAACCTGTAGCTACTTGAGCCAATGGAGATTTAATGGAAAACTATAGGAGCCGGATCCCAGAGGGAGAAACTAGGAGGGGTTCTCAGAGCACAAGGCAGGCTGGAGGACCAGGTTTGGGAAAGGGCAGGGACCTAGCAGGACTCAGGAGGACTGGGTGGCAGGAACCGCAGCAATGGCCTCATGGCAGTAAGAGACTGGTTTGTCTACTGGTTGCTCAAACATCAGCTCTCCTTTCTCTCCCTGCTGCATTTGTTCCAGACCCAAAGTCTCAGAAGAAGGGCCAACTAGCCGAGTACAGGCTGCAGGTGTTCTCCCTGGAGGTTTTGTGAGTGCAGAGAGGAAGGTTCTGGCGACTTTGGCTTTTGTATTGTGGGAGGGGGGCACCTGGAAATACCCCCCCCCCCCGTGATGGTGTGGTTGTAAATTCCCAAAGGAAATAAATGGGTGTGTTATTAGGAGGGAGGAAATGGACATAGGCATCTGTGGCATGTAAAACGACAAGGCTGATGACTTATTAGCTAGGAGTCAACTTTGTAGTATTTTTCTTTTGAGGTTTATTTAAATGTCCCTTGCCTTTCTGGCTTTCTCTAGGCAGCTCCTCATCCTCAGTGTTCTCCTTGCACTTTGTTTCCCTTTTGACTCTTAGTTGTCAGGGTCAAGGACTGACCCGATTCACCTCTGCATTGTTAGGGCCTACCGAAGTGCTCAACACACACGAAACATTTGATGAATTACAGCTGAATAGAACAAATACGTGTGGGTATGTTACCAGAAACACAATTATAAACAGCTGGGAATTTCAGTGGGTAAGTTTTCTGGGTAGCAAACATTTAAAAATCAGTTTGTAGCACGTGCATGTTTAAAACCCACTGCACAAAGGCATGTAGCCTTGAACGGTATAGATTCAGAGAGAGCAAAGCACAAAGACTTGTGCACCCTGTGTATTTCAGCTTTTATTCACCTGATGTTTGAAGAAGGTTTTCTTTCACAAAAGCCTTCTTAAGAAATTTTCTTGCCTTGTTTAGTATTAATCAAACATTTTCTGTTTAACGTGGAGACATATTATCCTGCTCCCTTGGATATTTTGTATTTCTACAAACCCCTTGGGCTTTACTGGGATCTAGCTCCATGGTTCTAGGAAGAAACTTGAACCATTTGGGGCATCTGCAGTGCCAGTAAGTTTAGCTGCAGTGGCCATGTACAAATGAGTTCTTTCACACCTGACTTTTACTCCTAGATAAACAGTCTTATCTAAGGGTGCAGAAATTCCCTATTCTGATTTTTTTCCTTAAAGCGGGTCCCCCTGGCTCCCCTTCAATGGAGTGATTGGCGAGGGATTGTGGAGAACAGAGGGATTTGTGATCCTGGACTTCTGCCTCCCTCATCAAGTCAGAGCAAGCAACAGAGACTGTTGTAAGCAGAGAAGAAATGTGTTGAAAGGGCATGGGACAGCCCCGACAATGGCCCCCAAAGCTGAGAAACTGGGCAGGATCAAAGGGAGGCTGGGCCACGAGGACCAATGCTAAAGATGTGAACAGCCCCGACCACAGAACTGGCCTGATGGGGTCCCCACAGCTACTGCCACCAAGTCTGGACACTATGGCCTACAGAGCTGCTGTTAGCTGGTGTGGACACCACTGATCCTACTGCTTCTGGGGATGGGGTATTTTTTTGCCACCACCTTCCCTCAGAATGGGTTCTTGCCAGTCTCCTGTTCTCTGCATCTCTAGCTGCTGTTTCAAAGTCCTGGGTGGAAGTATTTGAACAGATGGGCTTAGGCCATGTCCCAATGACCTACTTTCAAGGGAGTTGGGAAGGTGAACACTATATTTTCAGGCCCCTTAACAGGATGCTTAAGGTGGGTGAGGGGATGGATTCCCCAAACATGAAAATTAATTTCATTTTCTGGGTGCCAAAAGAAAATGCCATGACATATTTACTTTAAGCCATTGTCGGTAATGTAAGAGAATTATCTTCTCAGTGTTTTAGATCTTGATAGCAAAATGATTTGTTTGTTCAACGCAGCAGAATGGATGGACAGAAGACCATGAAAATATCTACTATGTTCATCACTTCCTTGAGTGTCTGAATGAAATGCCATTGGCTATCTGGTAAGTTTACACAGAACTTAGTGCAAAGGCTCTAGATCCTGGATTTTAATCTGGGCTCTGCAACTTACTAGCCAGGTGACTTGGGAACAATCAGTTAATCTTTCTCAGCCTCAGTTTCTTCATTTGTAAAGTGGAAATGACTTTAGCACCTACCTCTTAATTAGGGTTCTTTTTTTTGCAACAGAGAGTTTATTTTTATTTATTTATTTTTTTATTTCAGAATATTATGGGGGTACAAATGTTTTGGCTATTTCAATTGTTTTTGCATTGTTTGAATGAAAGTTGTAAGTGTGCCCATTACTCAGATAGTGTGCATTGTATCTGTTAGGTGTGATTTTACCCATCCCCTCCTCCTTGCCACTTGCTTGATTTCCGTTAAGTTTTACATCTATATGTGCACGAGTGCTGATCATATATTTATATTTAT
Source organism: Microcebus murinus (assembly GCF_040939455.1). Lineage (NCBI taxonomy): Eukaryota > Metazoa > Chordata > Mammalia > Primates > Cheirogaleidae > Microcebus > Microcebus murinus. The sequence goes on from NC_134124.1 coordinate 20,211,168, forward strand.
GACCTAATTTAATAGTGAGTACATATGGTATTTGTTTTTCCATTCTTGTGATGCTTCACTTAGGAGAATGGTCTCCACTTTTATCCAGGTCGTTACAAAAGGTATTAGTTCATCATTTTTTTTTTATGGCTGAGTGGTAGTACTCCATGGTATAAATATACCACATTTTATTAATCAATTCATGAATCCATGGGCACTTAGGTTGATTCCACATCTTTGTGATAGTGAATTTTGCTGCAACAAACATTCAAGTGCAAGTGTCTTTTTGATAAAATGCCTTTATTTCCTTTGGGTAAATACTCAGTAGTGGGATTGCTAGGTCAAATGGTAGGTCTCCATAATACTTTTCATAGAGGTTAAACTAGTTTGCAGTCACACCAAGAGTGTATTAAGTCTTCCTTTGTCTCTGCATCCACTCCAGCATCTGTTGTTTGGGAACTTTTTGATAAAAGCCATTCTCACTAGAGTTAGGTGATATCTCATTGTGGTTTGTTTGTTTATTTTTTTATTTGTGATTTTGATTTGCATTTCCCTGATGATTAGAGAGACATTCAGCATTTTTTCATATGTTTATGGACCATTATTCTATCTTCTTTTGTGAAGCTTCTGTTCATGTCTTTTGCCTACTTTTTTATGGGGTTGATATTTTCCTGCTGATTTGCTTAAGCTCTTTGTAGATTCTGGTTATTAGCCCTTGATTGGCTGTACACTATGCAAATATTCTCTCCCACTCTGGAGGTCATTTGCTGTATTGATTGTTTCCTTAGCTATGCAGAAGCCTTTTAATTTAATCTAGTCACATTTATTTATTTTTTCGGTGCTGTGATTGCCTTTGAGGTCTTCTTTATAAATTCTTTGCATAGGTTGATATCTATAACAGTTTTTCCAACCTCTTCTTCTAGAATTCTTATAGTTTAATGCCTTAGGTTTAAGTCTATTATCTATCTTTTTTTTTTTTTTTGAGACAGAGTCTCACTTTGTTGTCCAGGCTAGAGTGAGTGCCATGGCATCAGCCTAGCTTACAGCAACCTCAAACTCCTGGGCTCGAGCGATCCTTCTGCCTCAGCCTCCCGAGTAGCTGGGACTACAGGCATGCGCCACCATGCCCGGCTAATTTTTTATATACATATCAGTTGGCCAATTAATTTCTTTCTATTTATAGTAGAGACGGGGTCTCGCTCTTGCTCAGGCTGGTTTTGAACTCCTGACCTTGAGCAATCCGCCCGCCTCGACCTCCCAGAGAGCTAGGATTATAGGCGTGAGCCACCGCGCCCGGCCTTATTATCTATCTTGAATTAACTTTTGTTAATGGTGAGAAGTACAGATCCTTTCAGCCTACATGTGGCTATCAAATTGTCCCAGCACCATTTATTGAATAGGAAATTTTCCCCCCAGTTTATGTTTTTATCTGCTTTGTCAAGATCAGATGGTAATATGAGGATGGTTTTATATCTAAGGACTCTTTTCCAATCTATTGGTCTATGTCTCTGTTCTTATGCCAATGCCATGCTGTTTTGGTTACTATAGCTTTGTAGTATAGCTTGAAGTTTAGTGAAGTGATGCCTCCTCATTTGTTCTTTTTGTTTAAGGTTGCATTGGCTGTGCAGTTTATTTTCTGGTTCTACATGAAGCATAAAATTATTTTTTATAGATCCGTGAATAATGATTGATATTTTAATAGGGATTGTATTGAATCTTTAAATCACATTAGGTAGTATAGACATTTTAACAATGTTGATTCTGGCAATGCATGAGCATGACATGTTTTTCCATTTGTTTATATCCTCTGAGATTTCCTTACTCAGTGATTCATAGTTCTTCTTGTAGAAGTCTTTCACCTCCTTAGTTAAATATATTTGTAAGTATTTTATTTTCTTTGTTGCTATTGTGAAAGGTATTGAGTCTTTGATTTGATTTTCAGTTTGACTGTTCTTGGTGTATAGAAATGCTACTGATTTATTTACATTGATTTTGTAACTTGAGACTTTGCTGAATTTATTTATCAATTCTAAGAATCTCTTGGCAGAATCTTTGGGTTTTCTAGATATAAGATCTTATAATCAGCAAAGAGCAATAATTTGACCTCTTCTTTTCCCATTTGGATACCTCTTCTTTTCCCATTTCCTTCTCTTGCCTGATTTCCCTGGCTAGGACTTCTAGCACTACTCACTATGGCAAATGGAAGTGGTGACAGTGGGCAACTTTGTCTAGTTCCAGTTCTAAGCAGGAATACTTTAAATTTTTCCCCATTCAGTATGATGTTGGCCGTGGGTTTGTCATATATGGCTTTTATAATTTTCAGATATGTTCCATTTATGCATATTTTGTTAAGAGTTCTTATCATAAGAGGGTGGCGAATTTTGTCAAATGCTTTTTCTGCATCTATTGAGAGCATCATATGGTCTTTGCTTCTATTTATGTGGTGAATCATGTTTATGGATTCGTGTATATTGAACAATCCTTGTATCTCTGGGATAATCATGGTGGATTATTGTTTTGATGTGCAGCTGAATTCAGTTTGCTAGAATTTTATTGAGAATTTTAGGGGTATTGGTCTGTAGGGTTTTTTTTAGTTGTTGTTTTCTTTCCTGGCTTAGGTATCAAGGTGATGCTGGCTTCGGAGAATGAGTTGGGAAGGATTCCTTCCTTCTCATCCTATATCCTAGGATGGTGCCTAGGATATAATAGTGCTTAATAAGTGGTAGCTATTATGGCTAAATTAGAGAGACTTGAGATTGGGGATTGGGCAGAAGGGTCAAAATGCAAGGCCTGTTGATGTCCAGGATGTACCAGATGTCCACCTTTAAGGATAATTTGGAGAAAGAAGGTCATAACAAAAGATAGAGTGGGTGACCTCCAAGTTGGATGACCTCCATCAAACAGGACGGGCAAATTCCCAAATGCTACTGGTCACAGGTGCCTGAGCAGAACAATCTGCTTTCAAAGTACAATTAAATAGGAAAATGTTCAGTGATCTCGAGGGGTAGACCCACCTCGATGCCCCATCTGCTCAGTTTAGGCACAGCAATTAGACAGTACAGGGGAAAATGTTTATCTCCAGTTCACAGAAGGTTTTTTTTGGAATTTCTTTGCAAAACTCAAAAGGGAAGTAATCTCAGACACAGATGATGTCAACAACCTTTGTTTAGATCGGAATCCTGAGAAAGTCATCAATCCTTGGACACCCTCATATGTCTATTTTTATTCCAGTTATCCAGCAGATAATAAATAGGTTTTTATTTCTGCTAAGTGCTAATTTAAGGAGCATGTCATTTTATGGATATTTATTGGGAGAAAATATAAAAGATGCAGTCAGCCTATTGAAGAGAAATGATCTGTTGATGTTGCTGACTCCCCTTTTCAGATTTGGTACCAGTTTTATTATTATTTAGCATTTTTTGCTAAATTAAAAATGAGAATGAATCACTCAAGAAAGAAAGAAAGATTCTAGGAGATGTGCCTACATTTATTTTCCCACAACTGAGGATCATTTGAGTTTATGTAAGATGTTATTTCAAAATTAGCATATCACCTCTGAAGCTGCTATGTTTAAAGCTGGGTTGATTGTAAAAAGCACCATTTATATGTTTTCATGGAGGAATTAGGGCTAGAATATGTACACATTGGTCACCTAGGGGGAAGTTCAAATAGTCATTTACCTCTTTAATAAAGGCAGAAAATATAATTAACCATTTGCATGTGACAATCGACTATTTCATGGTGCCAACACTGACTCATCCCTACTTCCTATAGCAACTAGAACAAAATTAAAGCCAGGTCTTATGACTTTGAGGAAAGTGCAAAATGTAAAATTCAAAATCCATCCTGTCTCCTGTCCTACTAGTTCACCTTCCTTGTATTTCTCTCACACTCATCTTCCTCCTCCAAGCAGCAGTTTTCGCTTCTGTATTGCTTTGTACTACAGGTTTGCTAATTTACAGAGGGAACTTGGTTAATGTAAGAAAGGCAAATAGGTCTCAACTCTTAGGTTTCAACCTGAGATTGATTGGTAATGGCTGCCTGGAATACTGTGTTGAAAGGACTTCTAAATAAAGTTGCCTCTAGGGCAGTGGGGAGGAGGGCAGTGATTGATTAATAATGCCTACCATGGGTTGGAGAGGGAAGAGGAGTGACCTGAATATCACTCATTTTGCCCATCCTCAACCAGCACAAAGAGCACAACGTTAGAAAATCAGGTCCAGCCTCAGTTTATCCATAACATGATATGTAATTTTGGACAAACATCAGCATTCTAGTTTTCTCAAATGCTAATTTGGAGGAATGGAGAGAAATAGTCTATCATACAAAATTCAAAAGGCTGTTATAAAGATCAAAAAAGATTTGAAAGTATAGAAATTCGTATAATATGTTGCCATTTGTCACATTGAAGGCTAGCTGGGCAGTTGACAGATTTACGTAAATAAGACTTAGAGATCCCTTGTAAATATATTTATTTTACAAATGTGGAGGACACAGGGAAAGGGGAGTGTAGAGTCCTTAAGTGAAAGTGGGAGACTTGTAGAAGGTCAGAGACGAAAGGACTTTAGGTATTAATATTATCTAGAAGAGTGGTTTTCCTTTTTTTTTTTTTTAATCTAAGAAGCTCCCATTAAGTGGTGCTATTCTGTTTGAAGCTGCTTATATCTTACCAGGCTTCCCACATGCTTGGTGTAGAGTAAGTGCCATTAAATATATTTGAATTCAGTTAGGTGTTCCAGGCATCTTCAGCAAGAAGCATTAAAACTTTCCCAGCATGTTAAACTCCCCGGTCTCACCAATGACATCTTGGACCTCGCCACCAATGTGTGAGACCAAATTCCCCTCCTAGAGGCTGGGAAGAGAGGTACTTATTTGACTAAGATCCAAATAATAGGATGCCTGGCATGGGGAGACAAAGAAGATTTATGTGTGAGAGGAAACCCAGTCATAATGGTACTATAAACACAAGGACATAAAAAATCAATTTTTCCATTTGTAAAATCCTTGAGTGGAATGAGTAGTCCTTATAGTGACTTTGCCTTATCATTCTCCATTCATCCAACAAATATTTACCCACTGTCTATTGGGTATCAGGCAATGGGGATTTAGCACACTGCTTGTGTGTTGTGCATTTAGCACAGTGCTTGGCAGAACTGATGAGGTCCTTGTTTTCATGGAAGATATATTTTGTTGGGAGAGACAGAACGAGCAAAGATAAAAAGATAATTTTAGACGGTGATATGTGGAATGAAAACAGTTTTCATACAAAGGAACTGAGGGGTGGAGCTTATAAATAGCAGGTGCTCCATCCACACTTGTTAAATGAATCAATAAAGGCTTGTTATTGGCCACCAGGGGCCCCAGACCACACATTGACAATAGATATTTTCAAGAATATAAAGAGTGGAACCATATCATTTGTAATCCTAACATTCCCAGGGGCATAAGAGAGACTGCATTTGCTTGATGGAGTGGGAGTTTGGCTCAGAGCACTGTGGCTAGAGCTTTTTATTTCTTTATGTTTCTGAGCTATGTGCGGCAGCATTTCTGCACCTAAAGCAATATCATAAAAGCTACTCCCTGTTTGCAGTAACAGAGCACAGAGAAGTGATGTTAGGAATTTGTGAGAGTGGGAGGAGGGGTGCTGGAGTAACCGACTTACAACAAAATAACTTTAATAAATTTAGTTGACTGAGGAAAGGCAACGCATTTTATGGATCTAGAAAACAAACCAGAAAGGGCAGGGTTCAGAGCTGGGAGAAAGGGTAGGGCTCGAAGTTGGGAACAGATAGAGAAAATCTGAGAGAAATTCAGACAAACGCAGACTTCAGGAGCCAAACACAAGACAAGAAGCTGGTTTCATTAGTACTGCTGTGATTTGAACACTCCCCCACCACGGGCATGAAAGTGGGAATAAAATGCCCTGTGTGAAATGTACTTCAAACGCAGAAAGTTCCCGAAAAGAACCACTAATCTGACTGTGATGGTTAATTTTAATGTGTCAACTTCTTGACTGGGCCACAGGGTGCCCAGATTAAACATTATTTCTGGATGTGTCTGCCAGGCTGCTTCCAGATGAGATTAGCATTTGATTTGGCGGACTCAAGGAAGTAGACTGCCCTTCCCAACGTGGGCAGGCATCGCCTAATCTGCTGAGGGCTTGAATAGAACAAAAAGCAGAGAAAGGAAGGATTCGGCCCCTTCCTGCCTGCCTGCCTAAATGGGGATCTTGGTATTATCCTGCGCCCAGACTGAGATTTATACCATTGGTTTCCCTGGTTCTCAGGCCTTCAGGTGAGGACTGGAATTATACCACCGGCTTTCTTGGGTCTCTAGTTTGAGACAGCAGATCCTAATCTTCTCAGCCTCCATAATCATGTGAGCCAATTCCTTATAATAAAGCGATTAATTCCTTATAATAAAGTGATTTCCCTCTCTCTTTCTCCTATTGGTTCTGTTTCTTCCTGATCAACACTCTGACAAGAAAAAAAAAAAAGAGATCTTAAATTACATTTCTCATTTGTATGCTTTGGCAAGCCAGTTTGTGTGTCAACAGCAACAGTGTCATGGAGCTCTGACGGACCTTCTGTTTCCCTGATGTCTGCCATCCTCTTGTTCCTGGCACAGGTGTATCACGTTAGGTCCAGAGGCTTAAGTTGAAGGAGAAGGACTGGAGACAAATGCTCCTTTTCTCTTCCTGTCAGTCTGGTGAGATGCGAAGTCCCTTCAGCTCTGGCACATCACGGCTATTGCGCAGGTAGAGAGACTGCCGGGGTCACCTTGGGACTCGGGACTTGTGTGTTCAGTATTATCCCCGGCTGTGAGGTAGGCAGGCCAGAAGGTCATTGTGAGGAGACTGGCTTCCGGGTTCACCTGTTACCTTAATGTCATAGTCAAAGCTCATCACTTCTCATCGCTTACCCTATGGAACCTACGGGAAGCTCTGAAGCCCCAGGAGCCTGTGGCATAGGAAGGCTTTTGGATTTAGCATCCCCTTTCTCGTCTCCTTGTTTGGAGGCCTCCAGTAAACTGCCGTGACTGTGTGCTTGTGTATGTGTATACTTTGCTCGCGTGATGGTTCTCTGCGCCATCTCCTGCCTTACATCCGGGGCTCTCTCCTTTACACTGATCCTCCTGGGGCACAGTCTCTGCTTGTCTGCATCCTTTTCACCCTTCAGGATCTGCCCTCGAACAGGTTAGATGCTCTCTCCTGCTGCTTCCTCTATCCTACCACATATCCCATATGTTTCTTTAATTTCCTGTTTTCTCCTCTCTGTTTTAAGAGATATGGAAGCAGAGCATGAGTCTGCCTTGCTCGCCATCACATCTGCAGACCCTACCGCCGTGCTTGCCATGCCATGGGGATGCACCAACAATTCGCCAAGTGAATAAGCGGTCTGCCCGTCCCATGTCTGGCCACTCACTGTCTTACCTTCTTGTCTATAAAATCAAGTGCCTGTTTTTCTCCTATCACAGGATTTCCATGAGGACCAAATAAACCAATGAGCATTTTTTTTTTTTTTAGAGTACAAAAATAGTTGCATAAGACTGTAAGGTAGTGTTGATTGTTTTATGTGCTGGTGAGCGGAAAGATAATGTCTGGGGCGTCTCTTTTGTTTGTTGTTCATTCCTGCTGTTCAAATACATGTCAGCATTTAATCAGTGCTGTCTGTCCAGAGGCAGGATTGGAGGAGACAAACTTCCTCTCTGCTCCTGTCAGTGTAATGGGCACCTATTGAGTTGCTCATCTTAATTTACCTAATAGAAGGTCTTTGGCTCTTGTAAATTTACTATTTTGATTTATGCAGCAGATTTGCCATGATTAAGGTATCCTCTTTGTTATAAAGATAACACTGACCTTTTCTTTCTGGAGGTGAATGACTGATGAAAGATTTTTTTTTAATCATCCAATCAGGATAATTGGATGGTTTCTGTCTAGGGACCAACACGTTCTGATTTAACATGAAAATCTCTTTGTAAAAGGCTCAGTGCTAAGGAGATTAAACCCAGGACTAACCAATGGGCACAAGGGACGAGGAGACAAATTTTAAAAATTGACTCATCGTAAAAGGAGAGCTGTTTAGTAGACAGGCCCAGAGATGGGTGGCATGTCCCTGGAGGTGAGAGGGGGTGTCTCAGACTGGAGATGTTTATGCAGAGGTTGGGTGGTTTGAGTAGGGATAGAATTAATTCACTTATTCCACAGACATCTGATGGGTGGCTACACTGTGCCTAACACCTAGCTAGGTGCTGGGAAGAGCCTGCCCCAAAGCCTGGAGATGTGGGGCTAGCCCTGTTTTAACAATAACAACAAACAACCACACAGAAGTGGCAGTTAATGCTTATTAATTGCTTACTACGTCCCTGCACAGAGCGCCGCACTTTATGTGCACTGCCTTGCTCTTCATAATGCCTCAGTTAGATCTCATTTCCCCTCTTTGCCACTCACTTACTGTGTGTCCTTGGGCTGGTCCCTTTCCCTCTCTGAGCATCAGTTTTCTCATTTGTAAGGTTTAACTAGATAGCTTCTCTGGCTTTGTCATGTGTTCTATTTTTCTTATTATATATAAAAATTAAATAGAGGCCTATGGCCTCCCAGAAGTCAAGCTTCAATTTTTAAGGAAATAGGCCCATTGAGCAAGGCCAAAAAGGAGCAGTGAAAGAGGAAGGGGGAAGGTTCTGTCTGATAAATTGGACCCAATGTTTTGGTCTGAGCCTGTTCAGACACTTACTTGCTTAAAGTGACTCCACCTCTTGTTCTCACACTGTGTTCTTCTCAAGATAGTTTGAGCCAAAAAGCTTAAGAAATTCTCTGGATATATAGGTATGGACAGTGGTCTCAGGAGTATCTCTGGTTGCTGGAAGAATCTAAGAGCTTGGCTTCTGGCCCCTGTACATGGACTCCGAGGCCAGGCAAGGACTCAGCCAGGACACGGGGCATAACCTTTTATTAACACAGGCTGTGGCATAGCAAGGGAGATAGGGGGATGGGGGAGAATATTTTATCACTGACGTTGTTTGGCGATAATAAAATCAAACTGACTTTTATTGTTTTTAAATTCTCCAAAGGCAGTGCACCCCTTTATTGCCTGCACGTGGGGCTGACCGCTCCTGCTGCCGCCCTTGCCCGCCTCTGAACGCAGGCCCAGGGTCTGTGTCTTGGGGCTTGGGGGTAGTTGGGGTGAGAGGAGTTCTTTATGGAAGTCAGGGACTGCTGAGAAAGCTCCTCTTGCAGAGAGTCCAAAATCTGCCTATATTCCCTTAACTGGGGTCAGGACAGGGACATCTACTTTTTTAATATTCAACAATCATTTGTTGAGCACTTATTTGATAATAGTACCTGTGCATTGTACATGTCATGTCATTGAATCTTATCTTCCTAATTCATCTTGTAAGACAAGCCATATCCCTATTTTACGGATGAGGAATTGAAGCTTAGAGAGGTGAAGTCATTGGTGCAGTCGAACGTGGGTCAGTACCACTCCCAGACCTGTGTCCATCTGGTTGGCAATGCTGCCCCTCGTCTAAACTCTCTACGTTTGCCTGGTTGCATATGGTTTGTGCTGGATGCTTCTGTCATACTGTGCTAGGACCTTAACATGGTAATCAGAAATCTGGGCCTGCCTGTGTCATTTTAGATACCTCCCCACTGAGGACATTGGCGCAATTGGAAAAATGCAAAGGCCAAATGTCATAGCTCTGGAAATGAGAACTAAGGACTTGAATCTAGGTTTTCAGGGCGTGGTCTGAGAAGTTAATAAAGAGGAGTGAGAGGAGCAGATAAGCCATCCCATGATCTTTTCAGTAGCAGCGCAAGTAAAAATTTCCCAGAAACTTAGTCTAGCTGAGTCAGGTGCATGCAAAGTTTTCTTTTGCTTTCTGCATTTTCCCTTGTGGCTCCTCCCTGCACACCCCAGGGCCTCCGCACCTGCTCCCTCATCCCAGTTTCATCCACTCCCGAGAAGCTCGCCTTGTCCCCAGGCTCAGGGCACAGAAGTAGCTACGTGCTGTGTAGCCATAAATTTCTGTCGAATCTGAATGGCAAGGAGGTGCCAGATTTAAAGTCTGAATTTTTGCACGTGTGTGCGTGTGTGTGTGTGTGTGTGTGATACACACAGACAGGTGTTAATCTGCTTTGAGTAAACCCTTTTCAAACACAATCTAATTCCTGAGGACCTATTTGGAAAGTTCCCAAGGTAGAAAAAGATCAACCACAAACAAGAACCTTGAGGTAGTAGGTAGAGAGTGGGATTGTTTTTTCTTGGCAGTAATTTCTTCCATGCCTGAGAAAGGTGCGGGGCAGACAGTAGCTCTCAGGAAATGCTCTGGGCCGACATTTGCTAAGTGGTCTCGGGAGGGGGGCGGCGGCTTTCTGCCAAGTAGCTTGTTGTCACTGAAAGGCAAACATTTGGTTTTGAGTTCAGCTCCCACTTGCAATTCATTTCCCAGACCTCAAAGTGTGAGACGTTGCTGTTGTTATTTATTTATTTTTCTTTATTCTTAGGCTTGTTTGTTTTCTGGCCAGGTGCCAAGGTAGTTTATGTGAAGGCTGGAGTCCTTCGGTATTTGTAAGATGAGGAAAATGCCACGAATGGTGGTGAAGAGGATGTACAGGAATTGGACAAGAGGGAATTAAGCCAGTTCTCCCTGAATTAGTTTGTTTTTCTTTCTTCTTAGGAAATCAGAAAGTCAGAAGCAATGGAATCCATCACCACCACACTCTTCCTTCCTTCCTCCCTACTTTTCTTCTTTCCTTCCATCCTTGATCCTTCCATCCCTTGTCCTTCCTTCCTTCCTTCCTTCCTTCCTTCCTTCCTTCCTTCCTTCCTTCCTTCCTTCCTTCCTTCCTTCCTTCCATCCATCCATCCATCCATCCATCCCTTCTTTCATCCATATACAGAAACTGAATTGAGCATCTTTTATGAGCTAAGGGATACAAAAGTGAACTAAACACAGTCCTTGGCTTCTAGAAACTTGTAATTGAGTGGGGAAGGTACACACAAACACAACACTGAGATATAACAAGGTAATTATTTCAACAGAAGTTTGTACGGTGGATCCAGGGAGTCCGATAGAGAGGGCTGCGGTCTGTGTCTGGCACAGGGGTTGGGGGTCAGGCAAGGCTTTTCTGAGCAGTGTTTCTGGATGAATCTTGAAGGGTAAGGAGGCCAGGGTGGGGTGGTGTAAGAACCAAGGCCAAATGATGCATGATCGTTACGGAAGTAGACCGAAAGGGATGAATTGAAGAAGATGTACTATGAGGGAGACGTGTACTAAGTGGTCTTGAAAGACAAGAAGGAACCGGGGACAAACATGTATGGAGGCTTCGGCAATGAAACGGTCAGTACCCAGGGTGGGGTGGGACAGGCAGGGGGCTCTGTCAGGGCCAAATGGGTCAGTTTCATTACAATAGTAATGAAATCGAAGGCTTCTCCAGCTACTCCAGCACAAACCTAGTGACAAGTATTTTGAATGCATTATCTCAGTGTATCCCAAATGCAACATATATATTAGAGATAATTTTAGGTGATACCCAGTTGAGGCATTGAATAATGCTGAATAGCACAGAGTTTCCTTTTTAATTCTCTTTAGAGCTTCCTGATTACTTCTAGGAGAAAGCCTTAATTTGAAGCCTTCTCGGTGTTTTTAACTTCATTCTTACATATGCTAATCTCCATTTTAACAAAGAGAGGGCAGCCTCAGGCACGGAGCCTTCAGCAGGAAATAGTATTTAGCTAGAATTTGACAACATTTTAATTGTTGTTTACTGAGATAAAATTTTCAATACGATTTTTATTGGTATTATTCTTAGGATTACTACCAACTATGGTAATACTGATTTTCCATTTATAGGAGCAATATACAGCTTCCTATTAAAGTACATGCATTTTAAGGGAAAACGTGGATTGATTTAAAGAAAAATATTACCTAACCAATATTTCAGGTTTATATGCAGATTTGGCAAAGATCAGGAGGTAGTATGCCAATGACCGAAGTTTGCATTATTTCATTTCTTGCAACCACTCTGTCAGGAAAATGCTATTTTATATATTAAGGAATTGAGATTTATAGAGGTTAAGTGATTGGCTAAGGTCATTCAGCTAGCATGTGCCAGAGCTAGGATTTGAACCCAGGTCTTTGTGTCTCTGACTCCCATATTTTTAACGTTGAGGACTTAAACCTTTATAGATCAGATATCTGACAGTAGATGAAGAGAGGATTCCAGACTGTGAGAGCTGGGATCGGTCTTAACAAGGCGTCCAGTCTAGTGTTGGCAAGCTTTTCACTTCCATCACCCTCTTTATTCTTTATTTTTCAATTAAAAAAAATAAACTGAATTTAATGTTATGATTAATTTATTCTGCCAGTTATTATGAATTAATTAAAGATGAGCAATGCACACATTGAAATGTTCTTTCAAGATGATGCAAGTAGGAGATTTGGATCAGCTTGAAAGAACTGATAAGGCCTTGGGGTTTTAAAAGAGTATGTTGAGAATAGATTGCGAACCTCTGTTAGCATCTTCATGGGCTCACAGGTGTCTGTGCTTCCTGGGTTGAGAATGACCAGTCTAGACCACCTCCCCATTAACTAAGACACAGAGAAAGGGAGTGGTTGGGTCACATATAAGTAAGTGGCAGGGTCAGATGTGGAGTCCAAATAAAGGGCGGAGGTGCCCTTTCCCTCTGCCATGCTGTACACATGGGTCCCATTCCCGCTCTGAGATCTTTCGTCCCAGGGCTTGGCTTCCTTCTTGTTTCCTACTCCTCCTGCCCCCTGGCGGCTGCTCATCATTTGTAGCTCTTAGCTGAATCTCATTTCCCTCATGTTTCCCTCCTGGAAGTGCACGCACCTCAGGAAAGCAGTCACAGGGTGGCTGTCAGGTCATCCAGAAGAATGTTCTGGATTTCTCGCCAAGTCCCTGTCTTGTCTAATGATGTCACTGTGCACCCGCTGACCCATATAAGCCATACTAAAGGAGCCTCCTTGACTTTGCCTTTGCCTCCCTCTCTAAGCTCGTCACTTACCATTTCCCCAACACCCCAGCGACACTGAACTACTTTCTTTGAACTCGCCATGTTCTTTCTTACCTTTTAGCCTTTGCACATGCTGTTCCTTCTTCATAGTAGAGTGCCACCCTTCCCTTGGCACTTACCATGCACCAAGTCATTGTGCCAAGAGCCTTTGTTTATTTAATTTGGCCCTTATCATAGCCCTATGGGGAGGGAGTTATTGTCCCTACTGACTATATAAGGACAGTGAGACACAAAGAGAATTAGTAACTTGCCCAAGGTCACACAACTGGCAAATGGCAGAGCCAGGATTCCGAATCTGCAAAGTCTGACTCAGGCACTTGCCTTGAGTCACCTGCCCTGCCTTTAGCACCTCTATTAGGTCTGAACTTCAATATTGATTCCTCTTGGAAATTTTTTTTTTTTTGAGACAGACTGTCACTCTGTTGCCTGGGCTACAGTGGCATAGCATCAGCCTAGCTCACAGCAACCTCAAACTTCTGGGCTCAAGCGATCCTTCTGCCTCAGCCTCCTGAGGAGCTGGGACTAAAAGCATGGACCATCATACCCGGCTAATTTTTTATATATTTTTAGTTGGCCAATTAATTTCTTTCTATTTTTAGTAGAGACAGGATCTCGCTCTTGCTCAGGCTGGTTTCGAACTCCTGAGCTCAAATGATCTGCCCGCCTTGGTCTCCCAGAGTGCTAGGATTACAGGCGTGACCTGGAAATCTTTTTTGATGCCTCTGGGCTACGTTAGAATTCTCTGTCTAGCTATTTCCAGAGCATTATCTGTTTCTCCCACTTTTCTCCTTATCTATAACATGTACCAGATAGGGCGTGACGTGTAGATCACAGCCGAAACCTTCACACCCAGCCCAGTGTTGAACATACTGTGCATAGCTGTTGAGTTCACGTACCATCTTTGTTCCCTCTCTTTCTCGGTCTCTATACTTAGCCATCACATACTGCAATTCCTGCCTCTGATAAGCCTTCCCTGCCCTATGCATGCACCCACTCCCTTGCTTCTACCTTATCTCTGTCTCATGATGTCTTGTATGGACAATAAAATTCTCAAACATTTATTTCCACAATGGGTAGTTCAGTGGGTGATAAAACAAGATTACTTTTGAAATCAGGTTGATCATTTTCAAAGGCTGTGGCTCACCTTTCTATGAGCAGTCTTTGCATCTGGAAGTGAAGATTCTTTGCCAGACTGTCTTGACCTCGTTAAATGTCTCAGGCTACATTCAGGTAGATAGAAGTTTGGCCATGGATTAGAATAAGCTGAAGTCTGTTCGTCTAAGATCTAGGCTGGATGCAGTTGAGCTTTGATTTCTGGATTATTCTGAAATTTCAGGAAGACTTTGGCATGTTGGAGGAATACATATTTTCAGTTGATCAAAGGTAAGTAGCAATATTTCAAAACTTCTGGTTCAGAGGGAGTGTAGCATTTCTAACCTTATGACATGGTAAAAGTTTAAGCTGTAGATGAAGTTTCAACACCCACCCACCATCACTTCAACACCCACCCACGGTCAAACTACAGCTGAAGTTTTTGGTGCTGTTTGCATTTTGACCTCACTTCCACCTTACAGTTTACAGATTTATTTAGTAACTGGTTTCTCATACAAGCCTTTTTTTCTTCCAGAAAAAAATCAGAAGTACTTGAATTCAATTTCACCATCAAGCATTTTGACGCCACAGTTAGCTTAAAATAAATGAAATACATAGAAGAGATACATAGTTATGGGTGCCTTGAAACACATTTCAAGTTGAAACCAAACATGTTTATATGTAATTCAACTTTCGCCATTGCCAACTGAGCATAAACAAAGCTGTCATTTTTTTGGGAAGAGACCCTGGCAATAATCTCTCAACCACTGATCCAGTCTCTAAAGCTCTTTAATTCCATTCTCCTTGCTGCCACCTTAAGCAAAACTCTGGCATGTTTGTTTTTTGCCTAAGAACCTGGGCATTCAAGACTTTGCACAAATTGGGCCAAGTAACCGTTCAGCTGTTCCCTGCCTTGCGGTGGTTGTTCAGCTGTGCTGACCGCCTACCCCGAACAAGCCACCTAGTTTCCTGCTCTTCTGCCTTAGCTGTTTCTTTTGCATCTCCCTGGAGGATCTTCTCTCCACATGGCGACCTATTTTATTTTTTCCATCCTTTGCAACCCTGCTGAAATGGCCCCATTGCTACGACATCTTCCTAGGTCTTCTGAGTCAGGGGTAATCTCTCCCTTGTATTTCCAGATTTATGTCTCTATTTTATCTTAAATTTCTCACCTCTCCCCTGTATTTCCAGATCTGTTTACATCTGTATTTTATCTTAAACTTCTCAAGTTCTTCTTTCTTTATTAAAAAACATCCAAAGCTTTTTAAAAAATAGTCAAAAGTACAAGAAAGAAAAGGAAAAAATGGCCAGATAATATTTCTTGGGATAAAAAATTAATGCATATATTTTGTTGGAAAACTCTTTTTTTTTTTTTTTTGAGGCAGAGTCTCGCTTTGTTGCCCAGGCTAGAGTGAGTGCCGTGGCATCAGCCTAGCTCACAGCAACCTCAATCTCCTGGGCTCAAGCAATCCTCCTGCCTCAGCCTTCCGAGTAGCTGGGACTACAGGCATGCGCCACCATGCCTGGCTAATTTTTTCTATAAATATTAGTTAGCCAATTAATTTCTTTCTATTTTTAGTGGAGACGGGGTCTTGCTCTTGCTCAGGCTGGTTTTGAACTCCTGACCTCAAGCTATCCGCCCACCTTAGCCTCCCAGAGTGCTAGGATTACAGACATGAGCCACCGCGCCCAGCCTATTTTGTTGGAAAACTCTTATAGTACCAAAAGGAACCAAAGCACGAAGTAAAAACCTCCTTGCTCCCCCCCCTCTGTATCTTTAACTTCAGCATGTAGCAGTCTGCTGTGGTTCAGCTACTGTGCTTACCTTCCTCACCAGACTCTGGACTCCTTGAGGGCTGCCCGCCATAGCTTTGTAACGAGTGCAGCCTGTTGCATATAATGAGCATGCAATGAATGTTTACGTTCTTGTATTCACATGTTATAATTTCTGTTTTTGTTTAGACAGACTTTATAACGTATATATGGCATACATATAGGCAAACACAATTGGAAAAGCCCACATTTGGAGTTGCATGGAAATGCATGATTGCCCTAAGCACTGGAAGTGGGAGACTTTTTAGCCTAGGACAGGGGTCCTCAAACTTTTTAAACGGGATCAGTTCACTGTCCCTCAGACCGTTGGAGGGCCGGACTATAGTTTAAAAAAAAACTATGAACCAATTCCTATGCACACTGCACATATCTTATTTTGAAGTAAAAAAACAAACGGGCAAAAACACCCGCATGTGGCCCGAGGGCTGTAGTTTGAGGACGCCTGGCCTAGGATCTTAAAATTGCAAATGTTGGGACTCAGGAAACAGTACCCGAAAATGAAGTCTTCAGAAGCCAAAGTTTTTCTCTGACCCTCCCCTGTCTTCCTGTCTCCCACTCTCTTCCAAGACTAGCCACAGAAACCAGACCCCGTTTTTCCCAAAGCCAGTCATAAAACCTAAAACTATTACTCTAACTTTCCCTCCACCTTTCTGTGTAAAAACTGGCTGTAGAGAAATGATCCAGTCTACCTTGCTTGACGGTAGGTCATAAGACTTCCATTCTAGAGAAGGAATTGCACCATTCCCAGAAAGAAGGAATGCGTGCTCCGAAAGGCCAGAAAGAATCCAGACAGACAGGCCTTACTGGGGTTCCCTACAGTATTAGCCTTAAATCACACCCTTTTTGTCCAATTATATTTCTTTCTTTTGTTTTAATTTCAAAGTATTATGGTGGCACAAATGTTTTTGGTTACATGGATCACTTTTGTAATGCTTGAGTCAAGGTTAAAGGTGTGTCCTTCACCCAAATAGTGTTCATTGTAACTGTTAGGTAGGTTTTCTCCAATCCCTTCCTCCCCCTCCCTGCTGCTTAATTTACATTGAGTTTTACTTCCCTGTATGCACATGTGTGCTCCTCAGTTAAGTCCAATTTAATAGTGAGTATATGTGGTGTTTGCTTTTCCATTCTTGTGATACTTCACTTAGGAGAATGGTCTCCAGTTCCATCCAAATTGTTACAAAAGTACACCTACAAGAATCATCAAAAAAATAGAAAAAAAAAAATTGTTACAAAAGGTGTTAAGTCGTCCTTCTTCATGGCTGAGTAGTACTCCATGGTATAAATACACCATATTTTGTTAATCCACTCATGACTTGATGGGTACTTCGGTTGATGCTGCATCTTTGCAATTGTGAATTGTGCTGCAATAAACATTGAAGTGCAGGTGTCCTTTTGATAAAATGATTTCTTTATTTTGGGTAAATACCCATTAGTGGGATTGCTGGGTCAAATGGTAGGTGTACTTTTAGTTCTTTGAAGAATCTCCATGCTGTTTTCCATAGAGGTTGTACTATTAATCATTTGCACTCCCACCAGTAGTGTATGAGTATTCTTTTCTCTCTGCATCTACACCAGCATCTTTTCAATAAAAAAGACTGTTAATAAAAGCCATTCTGACTGGGGTAAGGTGATATCTCACTGTGGTTTTAATTTGCATTTCCCTGATGATTAGTGACACTGAGCACTTTTTTATATGTTTATGGGCCATTTATTTTCTTTTGAGAAGCTTCTGTTCATGTCTTTTGTCCACTTTTTAATAGGGTTGTTTGATTTTTTTTCTTGCTGATTTGCTTAACTTCTTTGTAGATTGTGGTTATTAGTCCTTTATCAATGTGTAGCTTGTAAATATTTTCTCCCATTCTGTTGGTTGTCTGTTTGCTCTGTTGATTATTTCCTTGGTTGTGCAGAAGCTTTTTCATTCAATCAAGTCCCATTTATTAATTTTTGTTGTTGCTGTGATTGCCATTGGGGTCTTCTTCATAAATTCTTTGCCTAGGCTGATATCTAGAAGAGTTTTTCCAACATTTTCTTCTAGAATTCTTACAGTTTCATGCTTTACATTTAAGCCCTTTATGTATCTTGAATTAATTTTTGAGTGGGGAGAGAGATGGATCCTATTTCATTCTTCTACATGTGGCTATCCAATTTTCCTAGCACCATTTACTGAATAGGGATTCTTTTCCCTAGTATATATTGTCTGCTTTGTCAAAGATCAGTTGACTGTATGTGAATGGATCTGGGTTTTCTGTTCTGTTCCCTTGGTCTATGTCTCTGTTTTTGTGCTAATACCATGCTGTTTGGGTTGCTATAGCCTTGTAGTATAGTTTGAAGTCTGGTAATGTGATGCCTCTAGATTTGTTCATTTTGCTTAATATTGCTTTGGCTATTGGGTTCTTTTCTGGTTCCAAATGAAACATAGAATTATTTTTTCTAGATCTATGGAATATGACACTGGTATTTTAATGGAGTGTTCAATCTTATATCTACACTGCTATCCATACTTTGTTAAAACTAAATATGAAAATGAACAATTTTCCCTGTATCTTTAAGTCTTGATTTTAAAGGCTCCCATGTCACATAAAACCATAATCAAATAAATTTGTATGCCTTTTCTCCTATTAATCTGCCCTTAGTCAGTGATTTTTAAGGAACCTTCAGAGAATGGAGGGGAAGTTTTCCTTTGGCCTTGACATAAGGAATAGAGTCTCTCAATATTTCTTGTCCTTTTTTGAAAGGCTATAGATCATTGGGATCCCAGAAAAGCTACAAATCAGGTCTCAAGAGGGGCAGGAATGGCCTCACTCACACCTCTCTCCCTCCTTCCTTCCCTCCCTCCCCTTCCCTCCCTCTCCCCCTTCTCCCCCCCTCTCTTTCTCTCTCTCGGCTCCTGTTTCTCTCTGTCTGCTCCATTGCCCTATCCTTCCTTAAATGCTTCTTTCCTTTGCTTACTCTTGTTGCGATGGCCCCAGATGGCCACTCATGCCCTGAGTCTGCATGACCAGCTCAGCTGCCCATAGACAAACGACAATAGTTTTTCAGCTTACAAGTTCTCAGGAGAGCAACTGGGTTGGCTTAGCTCATCTTTCCTTGCCAGATGGGCACTACAGAGCTTATGAGTGGCTGTGCTTATGCCAGTGTGCACCCACCCCTGGACCAATCAAATATGGCGGGGGGATGGGGTCATATGGTCAGAACCTGATTGGACTGACTCAGCAGGGCTCTGGCAGGGAACAGATTCCCAAAGGGAAAGATGTGGGTAGGTAAAATGTGGAAATTTGAGATTAAATCAAGTAATGAGCAGTTAAGTACTTGGGGATAATTAAAAAAAATGAAGAAATGGAAAGCTTCCTTAATTGTTCAAGAAGAGTTATCTCATGGATGAGGAGGCCCCCTTTTTTTTTTAACTGCTTAGCTCCAGAGAGTCATATAAGTATCAATAAGTAAAAGTTAAAATGAGATATTGAGTATAGTAGGAAAACAACTCCTAATAATTGTCCAAAAATAGATTGCCTCTTGAGGTTGTAAGTTTCCTTCACAGTGTTTGAACAGAACTTGGGTGAGCTCCTCTGTTGAAGCATTTGTGCATTTGGAAGGGTTTGGATCAGATGACCTTGAAATGTTCTTTCCAACATTTATGACTCCAAGGTCTTACTTTAAAGGGTTTCTTCTCAACCACATTTGCGAAACATCTAGACAAACACATAGGCACCTCTGAGTTCAACACCTGGTGTGTGGCATTTGCACAGTTGAGGAAAATTTCCTGATTAGTGCCTCCCAATTTGACTGCAATATCATTGGAGGCTACTTAGCCATCTGGTGGCTGCTACCGCCTGTCTCCTGGGGTGCTGTCGCTTGCAGCTAGGTTTGGTAGTCTTGGGCTCCTTTCATTTTCTAAACAGCCAGGCAGTTTATAATACCGGAAGCAAGAACAAGGCTGATGAAAAATCCTCCCTTTTCTTAGAGCAGAAGAAAAACTTGACTGCCTGGAAAGAATCTACTAGTGATTTTGAATCACTGAACTCATTGCTAACTAACATTGTAATTAGAGTTAAACCACAAAAGCCAAGATTTAGGAGACCATCTGGTCTGTTGTTTGGAGAGAGGGAGAGAACATTCCAACCTTGGTGAACGGAGTTGCCGGGGCTCCTGAAAACGACCTTGTACTTTATTTGACTTTTTTCTGTTCCAGTCTCCTCTGTGATGGATGGCAAATGCTGCGCCGAAAAAACACAGATGTTGTCCAAGACCTTGACAATGGGTTGCCTCCATTCTCTGGCTTGAATCCAGCAGCACCAAATCTGTGGACGTTTGCTGAGGGCCTGTTAAATACAAGATACGACGCTAGTCCCTGTAGGTTAAAAGCATATGGCATCTTCCTTTAGGAAGACAAGAATCTAATAAGAGAGCAAAACATAAATACTTGAACAGTTGAAATGACAAGTCCAAAGACATCACAGTAGAGAGGGGTGTGCTTTGAAGGCAGCAGGGATAATTGTGGCCTGCGGTGATCCATGAACACTTCAGTATAGAGATATTAGCTTGCCCTTATGGACTTGAATAG
The DNA here is from genome assembly GCF_040939455.1 of Microcebus murinus. Taxonomy (NCBI): domain Eukaryota; kingdom Metazoa; phylum Chordata; class Mammalia; order Primates; family Cheirogaleidae; genus Microcebus; species Microcebus murinus. Next base: position 20,231,670 of record NC_134124.1, read on the forward strand.
GTCAAAGGACACTCAAGGAAAGTCGCCATGTGCAAGTCAATTTGCCAAAAAGCCAAGGCCCATTTGGAGGGACTCGATATTTGAGAAGAACAATCTCACTGGGTGTTAGATTTAGCATTCTTTCCTGGTAGACAGAGAGGTAAACGATTCAGTTATATATCCTTAGCATGTGTATCCAGTACTCTGTAAACTTTAAAAGCAATGCTTCAAAGGCAGTTCTGTTCTGTTATTGCCTTTGACCTTGAGTTATAAACTTGCTTCATTTATGGTAATTTCCTGACACATGCCTCTTCTATTCAGCTAAGAATCTGCCTCCCTCTAACTTTGACCTTGAGAACCATATGGAAAAAGTACCACCTCTTTTCTGTACCCTGGTTGTTCTGGTATTCGAAATCAGCTATTACACTGTCTCTGAATTTTATCTCTGTTGGGTTAACCAATACCAATTTCTCCGTATTTCTCACAATATTGCCCTCATCATTCTAGGTACCCTTTGATTGACACAAACTACTGTGTGTACCAGTTTTGTCCAGTTTTGCACCTGTGGCATGATAATTGGGGGTAGGGATGACCTGTGTCTTTGATGGTAGCATTCAACGAGTACAGTCTCTTTTTCTAGGAGGAACTCTTGGTCTTTATTGAAACTGTGAGCTGTAATCTTCTTGGGGCACTGACTAGAAGGGTCAGAACTGAAGCACCTGTATCAGAGAGGGCCTTGAAGAAATGACTCCCTATTTCCTGTATCTGTCTTCTTTCACCTCCAGTTTTTTGACTCTAGAAAGAACACATACACAAAGGTTGCATATATCTCTACTCAGTTTGCAAAGCATGAAGCCTTGCCGAGCATTTACTTTCTAGATAACCTCCACTATTGTATAAGCATTTGCCTATGCAATTATTCAGGCAATTAAATCATTCATTTGCTCATTTATTGAGCACCGTATACAATAGACTTGTGTTACAGATGCCGATTCAAAGTAGACTATATGCCTTCAAGGAGATTATAGGCTTAATACAGATAGGTTCCTAGGTGACAGACTGCAGTTCAGTGGGGTAAATGCTAAAATGAGCACAGTAGGGACACAAAGCAGGGAGTGACGAAGTAGGTAGTACTGGGGGAGGTTGGCAAACTTACTGCCAGAAGATAGCAATGAGTAGATCATATGCTGCTTGAAAGTAGGGACAGGACCTCCTTCATCTGTTTTAGCCTCTGCTCCTAGCACAGTGCCCAACACATGAAAAATGCTCAATTAATATTCATGGAAGAAGCTGAATGAGCTACCATCTTCGGTCAGAGCTGGAGCTGCCCTTTCTGAAGTTGCATTCAACAAGCAGAGAGTCAAACAGAAAGAACTGGAAGAAGATGCTGCCCCTTCTTGCTGGAATTTTTTTAAGAGAGTGCAGAAAGAGTCCACCAAAATTGAGCTCTTCAGCATGAATAATGCCATGTCTCTCAGTAACTTCAGGTTTCAACTTGTGCCTTTCCCACCCCTGCTGCAAACTCACACTGAGGTTTTAGTGGACACCTGTTGCCCAGCATTTGGTTTTGAGTAGATGAGACATCCCGGTTCCTGTGAAATTCTTCCCACTTTTCTGCCCCTGGCAGACTCTCCTCTGCATTCCTAATGGCTTCTAACTCTCATCTCATTAGGTGGTGGCTACCGTCAACATGCCAGTCAAAAGGCAAGGGCTCCAGCTACTCAACGAATTGTCAGTTACGTGTATTCTTTGCAAATTACACAACCACTGGGAAAATGCCCATTACCCTACACAGCATTTGTGTCTCACTCCCCAAAGCACCCAGAGTAAATGCTGAAATAGGTACAATACAAAACTTTATATGTACCATACTCCATTAATTTCTTCTCTGGGACAGTCAGGGGAGGTGTCCTCTCTCCTGTTCATAATGATGAGTCTATGAAAAGCTTTGCTTTCCCAGGGTCAAACTGTTATGAAGAGTTGAGCCTTGAACTCAGATTTTTAGTTTTTATTATTATTTTTAAAAGAAAATTTCTCCCAGTTTTGAAAGTTAGATATGTTCGCTCTAGCAATTCTCGGTAAAAGAAGAAAAGTAAAATCATAACACAGAGATGGTTGCTGTTAACAGCCTGGGGTTTCTTCTGGCCTTTTTAATTTCTATGCCCAGATATATGTGATTATACATGTATGCACATTTTTATTGATGTTGGAATCTTATTACACATATCATTTTATAACCTGCCTTTTCCTAGTTAGGATATCATCCATTTATTCAACATGCCTTTATGGAACATCTCTTACATGCCAGGTTTGAGCCGAGTCATATATTCAGGTGAGGAGACTGGCGTTCAACACATAATCACAATAATAAATGCAGAGTCAGAGACTTTGGCAAGTCACATGGAGGAAAGATAAAATGATATGAGGCAGGAAATACAGAGATCTGATTTAGACTGAGGTGTTAGGAAGAGGCTTTCTGGGAGAAGTGGCACTTAAAATTGAGTCCTCTAGGCTGGGGAGGCTACAGTGTGCTCTCAATAATAAAAGAGGCTACAATGTGCTATAATATTAAAAATTCCTTGGTTTGGCGTTATTTTTGGTATAATTCTCAAGATAGTGAATGCCCCTACAATAAGTTATTGGGCACAGCAATAGTGATTGCCTTTGATAAAACCCATAGAAGTGGGAGTGTGGGCTCAGAGGGCACGAATAGTGGTAAGGCTGTTTATTCATACTGCTAAATTGTTCCCTAAAAACACTGTGTAAACATCACCTCCCCGAGGTAGGGAATACCGGCACTGATATCTGTAGCCCATGGCCAACTCTGACTGTAATTTAAGAAAAGTCTGTACCCTGATAGGCTAAAAATGAGATCTCATGTTTTAATTTCCATTTCTTTGATTACTGGCGTGAAAGAACATTTTTCATAAGTGTATCAATCATTTAGAGTTCTTGAATTGCTCCTGATCCCACGTATTTGTATTTTCAGGCCAGAGCTCCTTCCAGCATAGCTCACACCTCTTTAGGACATTTTCTAGAGAAAATTTCATGAGATTTCCTGGCCAGGCTGATGCTAGCTCCAGGGATGCCATCTTCAAGGATCTCACACGGTGACAGACGGAAGTGACCATTCTAGGAGCAAGAGACCTAGGAATTTTTATTTACCACAGAGACTCATACACAAAGGGCAAAATCAATCAATCAAAAAGATCCTAAAATAGAGATATATTCTTCCCTCTGATGATATGTAAGATTACTGTGTGCTTTAAGCATTCGACTGTTTAGATCAGTGCTAGCTGTTGGAAAAAAACAAAACAAAAAACATGAGCCATGTATGCAATTTAACATTTTTAATGCCACAATTTCAGCAAAGAAACTGATGAGATTAATTTTTGATAACATTCTAGGTAGCCTGCTCTATTAAAATAATTTATATGTAATCAATATACAAATTAATGATATTTCATACTCTTTGTTCGCATACCAAGTCTTTGAAATTTAATGTGCATTTTATATTTAAGTGCATCTCAGATCGGACCAGCCACATTTCAAGGGCTCCATCGTCATACTGTGACCGGTGTGGCTGGTGGCTTCCATGTTGGCCAGCGTGTTTGGATGGTGGCCTGGAAGGTCCGGTGTAAGTTTCACAGCTTTATGGGATTTTGGAGCTGGAGACGAGGTTAGTGAGTTAGCGTTCACTAGGGACATGGAAGGGAGAAGTCCTTTTGTCAAGGCCTCGTGGCTGGAGACTGGTGAGAAATTGACATCTGTCTCTGCCCACTCAGTACTGCTCTTTTCATTTCAGGATTATTGGGAGGTAATGAAGTGCAGGCTACATAGTGAACTCTTTCCTTTTTTTTTTTCTTCAGACAGAGTCTCACTCTGTTGCCCAGGCTAGAGTGAGTGCCATGGCGTCAGCCTAGCTCACAGCAACGTCAGACTCCTGGGCTCAAGCAATCCTGCTGCCTCAGCCTCCTGAGTGGCTGGGAGTAACGGCATGCACCACCATGCCCGGCTAATTTTATATATATATACATTAGTTGGCCAATTAATTTCTTTCTATTTATAGTAGAGACAGGGTCTCGCTCTTGCTCAGGCTGGTTTCGAACTCCTGACCTTGAGCGATCCACCTGTCTCGGCCTCCCAGAGTGCTAGGATTACAGGTGTGAGCCACCGCGCCCGGCCCACATAGTGAACTCTCACTGGAGCATGAAAGCAGTGGCATAGTTGTGATAGTTCTGTTACACACAACAACAATGGCTACATTAAAATAAAAGAAGTTTTGACCCCTTAGGAAACAGAGGCAGGATAAGCAGAGAGGAGATCCACTTGGGAAGCCCTTCCTGTCATGTCCAGCCCAAGCCTTTGGATCTTTCTGGTCCTTAAGGATATTTCTGTTTTTCAAGGCAAATGGATTCTGATCCACTTACAGGAACATTCTGTTGTATTCGCTCCGTCTGATGGATACACGAGGGACCAGCAGGTGGTGCCAGAGACAGCTGGTAACCAGGGAAAGCCCTGACTGTCCTAGGTGTGGGCAGCTGCCACCCCTGGCCTGAGATCAGCACTTGGTGTTTCCATGCCGATGTGATTGGAAACTGGCCTGTGGGAATTCACTTCATTTTTTAAAATATGAAACATGAGTAACTAGAGAGATCATTCTTACTGTCTAAAATACTAAGAAAAATACTTTTCACTGTAATAAAGATTTATCAAAAGTCAATTCCAAAAAAAGCATAGAGAAAAGCATAAAGAAAACCCTAAATGAGGTAATTTTGAAGGCTTGGCAGAAGAAAAGAAGACGAAATACTTCATTGACAAAATTTTACATTGATTACATGTTAATGTGATGGTTCCCAGAGTGGGACACAATGACGGAGGGAAAGGAGAAGTGGTAGAGAAGTCCTTTGTGGAAGGAAGATCATGATCAGTTAATCACGGGTGACTTCATGGGAGACGTGACCCCGAGGCTGAACTGTGGTGTGGGGAGGAGGAGGAGGAGTTTTCAGGAAGGGGGTGGGAGATTCTCAAGTGGAATGAGAGGGTCAAGGAAAGAAACTTGGATCTAAGGTTGGAAGGGACTGCAAATATTTTGCAATCCACCCCCCACTGCCCACACGTGATGCTTGCAGTTCCTTCTCAGAATACCTACGAAAGTAGTGAAGGTGTCTGTGAGGTGTGAAGGGACAGCCTGTATGGGTTCAGCAGGTTAGTAAACTCAGAGTATGTAAGCAAGCAGCCCCCAGGCTGAATCTAGTTCACCTATGTGTGTTGCATGGCCCCCTGTACAGTATTTTTAAAAATTTTCAAATTAGTTGTTAATATGTAAATATCTGGATATATCACTGAAACATCCCAATTTCTGACTAAAAATGAGTGGCAGCTGTGTGCCTCTGCTTCCCTGGCTTTGAACTCCCTGCTAACCTTGCAGGCTTTTGAGTTTAAAATCTTTAGCTAAACTGCTTCATCACTATAAGAGTACCATGTTCTCTGTGACCACAGGATTTAAGAAAGCAAATATATATATATATATATATTCTTCTCTTTTAATAAACCTCCTAATGAACATTTGCAAAACTTAGAAGATAATTTATGTTGAATAAGATAAAAAGAGAGGATATCATTTCTTAAAATGTTCAGAATGATCAGGAAGTACAACAAAACAAAAATCACAACAGGGATTGGTGATTGGAAGCAGGGGAATTAGAGTCTACCCTGCAGAAAATTTAATCAGGAATAGGGGATACATTTTAGACACTTCTTTAGAATAAAGAGAAAGGTGATAGGAATGAAAAGCGGGAAGAGAGAGAGAGAGAGAAGCCAGAAATCACAAATGTAACCTACAAATAAGAATTCTTGAAGAAGTATATAGAGCAAACAAGTTACATACAGTGATTGTAGGAATAATAGAAGAAAACTTTTCAAAGCTAAAACAAAAACCCATTTGGGTGGAAAGTGAGTTTCCAAAGTTTTTCAGGCAAACCTAAAATAAGATATATGCTAAGATAAGTCCTGGTAAGGATTTTTAAATTTTAGTGATTAATAGAGATTTCTACAAGCTTCCAAACAGGAAATTTGAGAAAACAAAATAGCTTACTTTAAAAGGACATAAATCAAGTGAGTTTTAGTTTTCTTATTTTAAATAACTAATATCAGAACAATATAGACAAGATCTTCAGAATCCTGAGAGGATTCAGTTGCAGCCAAGAATTTTATATCTGAGGGAGATGGTATTCTTTGAGCAAGGCATCCATAGTAAATGCAAAGATCCCCCCAAATAGGCCTCCTACATAACTACATCCATGCAGAAAATACCTGTAAATGTTTCATATTGCAAATAGTTAAATCAGCAACAAACTAACAAGTGAGAAAAATTATAGAAGGGGGGAAAAAAGGCAGCAGCACAGCAACTAGCTAAAGAAATAGGAACAAGCAAACAAACATACTAAGAATGAGAAAAAAGTAGCTAAGCTCATTATTGCCATCTATAGATAGGAAACTATTTTAGTCACTGTCTTCGCCCATTTAGTGTTGCTATAAAGGAATACCTGAGGCTGGGTGATTCATGGTTCTGCAGGGTGCACAAGAAGCTGGTGCTGGCATCTGCTGAGCTTTTGGGGAGGGCCTCAAGCTGCTTCCGTTCATGGTGGAAGGCAAAGGGGAGCCTATGTGTGCAGAGATCACATGGCGAGAGAGGAAGCAAGAGAGAATGGGGGAAGGTGCCCTGCTTTTTCTCAACAACCAGCTCTTGAAAGAACTAACAGAGGGAGAACTCATTCCCCCAAGTCCAGGGAAGGCAGTCATCTGTTCATGAGGGATCTGCCCTCATGATCCAGACACCTCCCTTCAGGCCCACCTCCCAGCACTACCACCCTGGGTATTAAATTTCAACATGAGAATTGGAGGGGACAAACATCCAAACGATAGCAGCTACATAAATGCCTCATCACACAGAGGTTGGATTTGTATATGCATGAAAGTTTGTTCACTAAATGACTTTTAAAGTTATTGAAATGCCCAGCCTTAGCAGTAGCCCTGGAAACATGGCTTACCTGTAGGTTTTCACCGTAGAGCCCAAACAAAGCATCCAAAGATTATAGCAACAGAAAATGCTAAAGGAACTCATTCCAGAACTTTACCCTCTCAGTGACTGTTTCAGAACTGAGTTTTTTTTTTTTTCTGCTCAACACATTTGTTCATGACTGACTCTATTACTTTAGTTGAGACAAAGATGGCTCCAATCCATTTGGCTGAATTAAATAAAAAAAGATAGTTTTACATTTTTATTTATTTAGTTAAAAATCTTGTCACCACAGAGATTGATAATTGTATGGAACGAGACACTTGCATGCATTGTGCTCAGCTTTGCTAGAGTAAATGGTTCTACCAGGCATTGAGCTGTAGATTCCAACATCAGGACTTTAGCAGGGGTCCTGCTGCACTAAATATTTCTAGGATGGATATTGCCCAACTCAGTGGGTTTTTTGTTTTCCTTTAGACTTACGATTAATAATGTGCCTGCTCAGCAATGCCTTGTACCTGGTCTGTGCTTCCCTTGTGTTTGAGAGCCTCTAATGATTCCTAAAATCAGCCAATGTTTTTCCTTTCCCTCCCTCCTTTTTTCCTTCCTCACTCCTTCCTTCCTCCCTCCCTGCCCTCACTTCATCTTCTCTTCTTTCTCTCTCTCTCTTTCTCTTCCCCCTTCTTTCTTTCTTAGTGGAACAAAACCAATGCCTTAAATTCAATTTCTTTTTGCTGGTTGCATAAACTAGTCAGATTTGGAAGAGATATCAGGAGTTGATCAACTCTAATTCCACAGTAGAGACAAAAATCTCCTCTAGATTATCTGGGCAGTGATCATTTAGCTTTTCCTTGTTTACCTTCAGTGCCAGGATACCGACTATCCCAAATTGGGTTGGCTCACTTATAAGAACCTTCTACCAGTTCTTGGAGGTAAGCGGCCCTGTCTTCTTTAGTGTGGTCTTCTGAATTTGAAAGGGGCAGATTTATCCTCCATGTGATAAAGGTCTTCATGCCCTTGATAATAAAGGGCTCTTTTAAAATCCAACTACATTCAGGCAGCTTTGATAAGTATGTAGTTTGAGTGAATGTACATGATGAGCTAAAATAGAATTAAAAAGAATACTTTCTGCTTGTATAATGACTATACTGGAAGCTGGTCTGAGCTTGTAAACTGAAAAATATGTAATGTCACCTGAAGTGTCCATGGGTGGATCCGTGGGCAAGACCTCTCTCCAGAAGCTTCCCCGGTACCCGAAAGAACAGTATGATGGTTAAGAATTTGATTTTGGAGTCAGGTTGCCTGAAATTCTTTCCCTGTCCCTTAATAGTTGTATGGCTTTGAAAGTGCCTACTTCATAGACTTGTTAAAGGGATTAAGTGATAGTATATGTAAATGCTTAGCATAATTCCTGGTACATATTAAGAACACAATTAGTGTTAGCACATTTGGTGCTATTACTACTACTACCACCACTTAATTTCTAAAATTCTACCACTAGGCCAAATTTTAGTGAGTAGAAGTTCTGAATCAGTAGGGTTCAGACTGGGACTGGGGGGTCTGCCCTTTGAACAAGCTGTCTGAGTGATTATCATGCAGGTGGTTCTCAGACCATACCTTGGGGAACACTGAATGGAGAAATCCGCTGCTGTTAGGATTTGATGGATTTAGGGCCTTAGGATAGCTCCCAAAGTGTGATCATCCGTGCAAAGGGTTTTCACTCTTAACAGTTTGTTAACAAGTAGTCACTCAGCAAACAGTGCTGGAAAACTCTGTGTACAAGCTGGTGATATAGAGACTTCAGTTACTGCAGTTAGAATGTTTAGAGCCCAGTGGAAGAGGACATAAGGTTAATATGGGTGCCACTGGTGGTATCCAAGAGCATTTTAGGTACTATGTGAATAAACACTTAAAAATGTTAACTATTGTGTATTACTTTCTCTTTTTGATATGAATTACTGGTTTTCCACTTAACGCATATAGTAATGATACTATATATGACAAAGTATGTAGCAGTAATATAAAGTTTATTTGTAAGGTAAAATTATTTCACTTAAAAAAGCAAGTTGATCCACACAAATATGTTAAGTGAGTAGTAGAAGTTGTAGACAGAGTGAAAATCTTGAAGGGGGTACATGAATGATGGAAATGTTGCATTTTGGGTTAGAAGGATAATGATGCTATGAAGAATGTGGTTTATTAAAATAGTGGAGTGGCCAGCAAACTCAACCTGGGAGGGTAGAGAAGTTTCATGGTGAAGACAGTGGTCTTTCTCACTCTTCTCTTCCATGCTAATAATATAAAAATTACCTTGGAAGGAACACTAACCTGTATGGAGAACACAGTCCTTTCAGTGGTTTATACATGTTATTTAATTCTCATAACAAGCCTGTGAGTTGGGATGAATGCTATGCTTGTTACGCAGACGAGGAAGTCAAAATCACAAAACCAGTAAGGAGAAGGAGGATTTGAGCCCAGGAAGCCCACTCTGAACTCTGGCTCCAAACCAGTATTGTATCATCTTAACCTGGGTAGGGAGTAGAACAAGTGGTTATGATGAGGCCTTGGAGAAGATGTCTGTTGGGGGGTGTGTATGTAGGTTGGCGGGGGGCCTTGGCAGGACCGGCTCCACAATTTGTAGGACGGATGCAAAATGAAAATATGGGGACCCTTGTTCTAAAAATTATTAAGAATTTCAAGACAGTGACAGTAGAACATTAAACCAACGCAGGGCTCTGTGCATAGGTTGCCACCCACAAAGCTGGCCCTGGGAGTTGGGGTAGGATAGAGAGGGGCTGAGAAAGAGACAAAGGAGGGATCCCGAGACCCTGAACCTCTTTTTAAAATTTTTGATAACTCATCCAAGGAGCTGCTGTTAAAAAGCAACTTCTTACTGGGTTTTTATGCCTTTTGGGGAGAAGGAAACCTCTTCTCCATAAACACTAACCCAGATAAGAAAAAGTCCAATGTTCTGTGATGACTTTAGAGACCTTAACACAGCTCTAAATGTCAATATACTTTCAACAGGCTCTGCAAACAAGAGTCCTGTGGGTAATTGCATTTTTAATAAAATACAGTTTGCAGATTGATAGTCAAATAGATTTTCTGTTCTGGAAGCTTGGCCTTTCTTCCCAGTCCTGCCACTGCACCCTGCTCATGTGGTTCCCTTCTTGCAAATCCTTCATAATTAGGAAAAGAGTGTTCATTAACTTAAACATTCTGATATTCTCAGTTCCTGCTAATTCATTGTTTAAAAGAGCTAAACGTTATGGAAATTGTCATTTATTGCCATATATTCATATAGTGTCTGTTTAATGAAATGAACTAGAAGCAAATTATTGTTGGACTCTGTTGGTGGTTCCAGATCGCAGTAGTAAATAATCGTATGTATGGCATGCTTAAGTGAAATTTTCGCAGAAAATGCACATGCATGTTGTTTTATTAAGCAACCTTTATACATGAAAGTCTAGATTTATAACGTATATTTCAGGGATCATTATTTACTTTTCAAGGTGATTTTTAGATTTGCAAAAGCATTTGCTATAGGTTTCCTTTAAAGAACAGCTTCTTCAGGTATATTTGAAAAAGACTTTCATTTAAGAAGGAATCAATTAGAACACAATTGTTCAGGATGCTGTCTTTGTGTAGAGCGAGGTACACCTGTAGTCCTAAGGAAAAGAAGTAATATATTTTTGAATTCTGTGTTGTTTTGTGTTTAGGACTGGTGCTGGCCTCAATATCCAACTTCCATTTCATTAATTCTGCATTTATGGATCCTATTATGAGCAGCTTCTAACCTGAAAAAATATACTGCTTTGTCCAGTGAATGCCTGTTTTTAAAAAATTCTTTTTCATAGAACATGCAATCTTTGGAACAATAGGGAGCTTCTCTGGTGAATCCTTCTTGTTGAGTTGTCATTGTCGGAAATGGATAAACATTTACAGACATTAAAGGAGCAATACTTTTTAGAAAGAATCTGGACTGGTTTGTTAGTGCCCCCTGCAGGGAAAATATGCATATTTCTATAAACAGGATAATTTTCAGGGTCATTGGATGTTCGTTCCCTGCCTATCATGGTACCCGATACATAATAGGATGGCAGTAATAGATGTGTGTGTGACTGAGTCCAGGAAATACTTCTACATGAATATTCCAGAAAGTGAGATAATAACTATTCAATTATTTGAAACTCGAATCAAAGGAATTTCCAAACAACTAGTTTTCCATTATACATATGAAGATGTAGTCACAGATAGGCACATAGAATGTGAGAAAGAGCTGCTCATGGGTTTAAAGCTCATTTATTCCTTGAGATAGTAAGAACTCGTGACCTACTATTGCAGACTCTTCACACAGGTCACCTCATTCTCATTTAAGCCTCACAATAACTTTGCAAGATAGGCATTACTGTACCCATTTTGCAGACTGAGAAACTGAGGCTCAAAGAGGTGAAGTAAATTTTATTAAGGCCACACAGTTAGTAGCTGGCTTGAAACTTTTTGGGTCCAAAGCCTACATTTTTTTTTCCTTACCAAATTACCTACACAAGGTCCTGGACCTTGCCAGTGCTTGGGTCAGGATCAGAAAGCAAATTTCTTGACTCTAATGTTAGTGTTCTTGGCTCCAAGGCAGGCTGCTACCCAAACCTCAGACAAAGGGATAAAGGAAATGCTAATCATTTGGTACATGTGCAAGTATACCTGTAGGATAAATTTCTGAAAGTGAACTTGAGTGAAATGGCATATGCATTTTTTAGACATTTGGATAGATCTTGCCAATTTTCTCTCCATTAAAGTCATACCAATTTACCTTCCACTAGCAATGTGTTAGTGTGCCTATTGACCCAAAATACTTAGCAACATGATATATTCTGAATCTTTGATTTTTGTCAGTACAGGGAGTGAAAAAGGGGGTCGAACATCTCTTTACATGTTTAATAGCAGCTTGTGTTTCCTTTTCTGTGAATTGTCTGTTCATATTCTTTGCCCATTTTTTGGATTGGTTCAGAAGTATAATAATTTTTCATTATTGAATTTATTAGAATGATTTTTTTTTGTAATATTCCCTTTACTCCCTGTTTCCTTTCAGACTTTAAGCTTTATTTAAAAAAAAATCAATGTAAAACTTACTTTTTTGGTGTTCTATGAGTTTTAACACATTTACAGATTAGTATAACCACCCCATCATCAGGATGCAGAGCAATTCCATCATCACTGAAAACTCTCTTGTGCTGCCACTTTTAGTGCAGCCCTCATCACCCCTCAACTTGGGCAATGGCTACTCTGTTCTCTATCATTTTGTCTTTTCCCAAAAGTGATGTCAGTGGAACCATGGAGTGTGCAACTTTTTGAGACTAGTTTCCTTCTCTCAACATAATGCCTTTGGGAGTCGTCCCTGTTGTTATAAATATCCAAGAGTTCATTTCATTGTATTGCTGAGTGGCATTCCACTGTACGGAGGTGCAGCAATTTGTCCATTCGCCCACCGAAGGACATATGAGTTGTTTCCAGTTTTTGGTGATGATGTATAAAGCTGCTTTAACAATCATGTAAAGATTTTGTGTAAATAAAAGCTTTCATTTCTATTGGGTAAATACCCAGCTGTCATTCTCTCTTGACTTTCTCTTTTTCTTTACTACAGTTACGTTTTTTCTGTTTTTTTCCCCCCACGTATTATAATATTCTGTTGCTGTGGTCCCTGACTCCTGTACTGCAGGCTCGTACTGGTTCGTGGCCTGTCGGGAACTGGGCTGAACAGCAGGAGATGAGCATTGGGCAAGCGGGTGAAGTTTCATCTGTATTTACAGCCGCTCTCATTGCTCCCATCACTGCCTGAGCTCCGCCTCCCCCGCATCTGTTGAAAAACTGTCTTCTATGAAACTGGTCCCTGGGGCCAAAAGGTTGGGGACCGCTGTTCTATCGTGTACTACTCATGGATGGTGTATTGTAGAGATACTGGATTCTATAATCTCCCTCTGAAGATGATTTATTTTTATTTAGTACACAGTTCAATTACTAGATGATCACCTAATAATTGTGTAGGTTCGGTTTTACTTTTTTTTAATGCCGTATCTTTGGAAGGTCCAAGGTGGTTCCAAAGCCCCTTTTGTATGGTGGGACTCAACTTGTAAGTTGTTTCCTCTGTGGTTCTCATCAGGGCTTGGTTCAAGGTTGGGGTGGGTCTAAAATAGATCTTATTCTAGCATATAGTCCTTACTCCTAAGAGAAGGCTTTCTGGTGTGTCATCTTGCTGTCTGAGGGGTTAATGAGGAGTTAATAAAGTCTGATCGGGCTAAACATCCAATATTCTTTAGCATCACTTGATTGCTTGTATCTGTTTCATTATCAAGCTCATGGCCACAGGTCTTTGGTAAGCCTCATGTAGTCTCATCCTGCAGAGGTGAGCTCAGCCCTGGGACTAGGACTTTTGGGGAACCCCAACACAAACGTCTGTGTTGCCCCTCTGTCCTTGTTCTCCTCTCCAGTGCCCAGCCCCACAGTTTCCAGGTGCTTCAGCTGCCCCAAACTGTGACCTTTGCCACTTCAGCTAGGCAGGACTGCTGTGCCCTGCTTATTAGATTTCAGCTCATTGTACCTTAGTTGGAAAATTATCCCCAGGAAGATTGCTCCAGTGCCTAAAAACAGTGGCTTTCTCTATTTGTCTATTTCTATAGTTTTTTTTTTTTGTGTGTGTGTGGCATAAAGCAAATCTGGTACTGGTTACTTCTATCAGAAGCTTACTTCAATGACAGATCTAGATGATTTATTAAGGGCAACCCGAGGTCTTTTGCTTGCAACCTAACTTTTCATTAAGGACAACTTTGCTTTTTCAACTGTCAGAGAACTCTGTACTGAAGGGTTCTAGGGATCTGACCTGGTTTGGTCATTCTTGTGTTCTTGTGTTTGCTAAATTGAGTGGATTGGGAACCTTTTCCAAGTAGCTGAAACACAGCTTCTCTAAACTGCACTAGGTAATGAATTTTTAATTTTCAGTTCAGTTCTACTGCGGCAGTAAAAACAAGTTCAATTATATGCTTATTGGGAATTCCTGATTCTTATAAATTCTAAAGAGTTTTATTACAGCAGAGATTAGATTTTTCTCCCAGCACAGCATGACTTCAGGACAGTTCTGTCCTCAAAAGGGGGAGTTTTCTTATCTGTGGAATGGAGGCAAGGTCAGGGAAGAAAAGAAAGTATATAACACAATTGGAAAACTTTCTCCTTAACTGACTGTTAAGTAATAACAAATTATAGGTCATGTCTGCTGACCTTTAAAATGTGGCCATGTCACTCTTATGCCATCATACCCAGTAGGAAAAGAAACAGGTGTTGGAATACTTCTCTACTGATGAATGACTTGATTTCCCTCTTGTTACTCTCTAGGAGATAAAGAATTGGTGTGTGGTGATCATGCAGCCTATTGCCTGTTCATTGATTTACTCATTGATTGAGACCTTTCTTGGCATGCTATTGATACAATGTGCCATAAATCTGTGCCATTAAAATCTCAATGGCATACAACAATAGGCATTTATTTAGCTCATGAGTTGCGTTGACTGGGAGTTGGCTGATCTGAGTGAGGCTCAGCAGGAGTGGTCGAACTCTGCTCTCCATATTTCTCATATTCCTTCTGGGACCAGGAAATTGGCCCAGAAATTTTCTTCTCATGGTTATGGCAAAGGTCCAAGAGGTCAGGTCCAATTCCATGAGCACATTTTCAGCCTGTGCTGCATTGCGTTTGCTGACATCCTCTTGGCCAAAGCAAAGACACACGGCTAAGCCCAACGTCAATGCAACAGAGATTTATGTTTCTCCTGTGGGCGTGAAGAGGAGGAAGTAAATATTATTGAACAATAATCCAACCTACTTCAAGTCTCATCATATACTAGTTACTAAGGCTAAAAATGTGAATGAGACACAGTCGTTTTCCCCAGAAGCCCTAAAAAAATAGATCATGACCCTTAAGTCTAGTACTCTTACAATTAATGGAAGGTGTAGAGGGGGAGTTAAAACTCTAGTCCAAATGAAACAAATGCTAAGGCTTTTAGGATTTATTTTTTGCTTTTAATTTCACTCCTTGGAGGATGTTAAATGTGGATTGCTGGCAGTTTACCAGAGCATTGTGTTGAGCTGAAATCCCCTGCTATTAATAACCAGGTATACTGTGATTCTTGAGATTTAAAGCCATGATCTCATGTTAGAAGCTGCAGTTGGCCAGGAAGCTGTTTGGGTTCATAACACTTCTGCAGGCTCTTGGGCAAAGATGCTGAGGATTAAAGGAAAAACTCATAAGCTGGTCTGTACAGAGGGACTCAGAGCTATGTGGCTTAGATTCAGGAACTCTCAGTAAGAAAGATGGAATAGAAAGCTGAAATATGCAAGCCATCCAACCTCTTGAAGGAACAATCTAGTGTTATTAAAATGAATGACTGCAGAGACCAAGAAAGATCTTGATGGATTGCAGAGAGCAGGACCATGGCCTGGACATGCTGGTGCCTCTTGACTCCTTTTCCGAGGGCCTCTTTTTTATGAATTAGTGTTGGGGTTGTGGTTAGGCCTGAGGAAGGCTCAAAAAACATGGGCTACAAGAATGCTGAGAACCTCATGCTTTTTTTTTTTTTTTTTTTTTTTTTTTTTTTTTTTTTTTTAGCCATCTAAAATTCATGAAACTAAAGTCAGAGAGCCTGAGCTGAAGGGCTGGGGGTATGGTGTCCGGGATCCACAGAATCCTCATAGTTTGCCTCTTGACCACCTCCAAGGATGATTAAACAAAGGAGAAGTTAGATAGGAAAAATTTTATTGGGATACAAGAAAAAAGATTTTGGGTTTTGTGGATCCTACCTTAGGGATATCTGCTCTGTTCCAACTCTCTTATTTCACAGTTGAGGAAGTCAAGGAACTTTCCTAAGGCTACACGAATCTATGGCCTTGTGGCAGCCACTAACAGTTAATATTTACTAAGGACTTGCTGTGCGCTAGGCTGTTTTAAGTACTATAGGTACATAATAGCTTTCTGTGTTCACTAAAATTCTAGGAAGTAGGAACCATAATTATTCCCACCTTACAGAAGGGTAACTGAGACACTAAGATATCACATAATTAGCCAGCTAGCAAGTGGGGGAGCCAGGATTCAAAATCAAGTAGTCTGACCTAGAGTTTGACCTGGACTCTTAACTTCATTGCTATGCTGAGGTGAGAACAGTTAGTTAGACAAGGACATTAAAGGTTCTGAATAGACAAGGATATTCCTCTTCCTTGAGACTGGTAGAGCCCATAATTACAAGGAGAAAGTCCTTAAATTATCCTCATGGAAAGGTGGGGCTGGAGAATACTGTGGGTGGAGCACGTGAGAACTAGGGCAGAAATGGTGTGAAGTCTCTTGAGCTGTCCAAGGTGCTAAGAACCAACTTCATCTCAAGCATCTTTGCTTACTGTGCCCATCACCAATGTTTAATAGTCTTTACCCTGGAAGTCTAGAATTTTAGAGCCAAATCGGCTGAAATAAATAACAATCATATTTATATCATATGTAGGCATTTTAGATCTGTTATTTCACTGAGGTTTCAAGATTCAGTGACCTTCCCTTTTTTTGAGGATGAGAGAGAGGCAGATAAGCTACTGCCCCTGTTACAAGACAGAATGAAACAATTACTCATTACTAAAAATTGGGATGCAGCAAGGGATGATTAAAAGTATTTAAATTAAAGTATTTATAGAGTCTTTGAAGTAGAACTACAGGGATCATTTCCATGAGGGCAAGGTGACAGTATGAAGAAAGGAACTGTTTCAGTAAGGCAAAATAGATCTGTGTGGCTATGTTGAAACTATCAAATAACCAGAGCATATGTTTTCAGTCCCTTTCACACATGCTTGATATACATCTCTGAATGATCATTTTATTTTTTCTACTGATCTGAAATAGTACGTCAGAATCCTTCCCAACACAGAGCTTCAGGCAGGCAATATCAGTTGAACAGTGTGAGCATGGAGATAAACTTTTTGGGTCCTTCTGGAGTAGCATATTGGTGAGTGGGGTATGTGGTAGCATGTTAGATAATCTACTCCATCCTCCTTTACTTAAATGATATGATTGGGGGTCATTGAGATAATTATTTAAAGCCATGCAACAAGTGAGTGGCACAGCCAGAAGAAACCAAACCCAGGTTTCATGATCAGGATCCCACATCCATTACCTATATGACCACGATTTCCCCAAACTCAATTCCTGGACCACTTGCAATGGCTGTGTCAACAACATCCAAGTGCTTAATAAAAATGTCTGGCACTGAACTCCATGCAAGACCCAATGGAATAGAATTACTGGAAAATGGGGCCCGAATTTGAATTTTTAAACAAAATTTCTGAGTTATTGTGAGGCAGGACAAAGTTTGCACAGAATACTAATTGTCTATGTGATGTCAGGAAAGTTTCATTGGGAAATTGATGCTAGCAGTAGTGTTCCTTTTATGATTGATTTAAAACATATATCACAAAATCACTTAAACATTTATGTAGTTGCTCTACCCCTGGGATGATCTGCCTTTCATAAAATATGCTACTTATTTAATACTTGGCTTCTTGGCTGGGGATGGTGGTTCACACCTGTAATCCTAGCACTCTGGGAGGCTGAGGCAGGGGGATCACTGAAGCCAGGAGTTTGAGGCCAGCCTGAGAAATATGACGAGACTCCATAAAGAATTAGCTGAGCTTGGTGTTGCATGTCTATAGTCCAGCTGCTTGGGAGGTTAAGGCAAGAAGATCACTTGAGCCCAGGAGTTTGAGGTTGCATTCAACTATCATGATACTACTGTACTCTAGCCTAGGGCAACGGAGTAAGACCTTGTCTCAATTTTAGAAAAAAAAAGAATTGACTTCTTGGCACTTGAATTTTGGCTCTGCATTTATTGGCTGAATGATTTTTGAATATATTTCTTAGCCCCTCACCATTCCAGTTTTCCTACATGTAAATGGGACTATATATAACACCTTATAAAGCTACTGTAATGTTTGTATAGACAATACTAACAGGAAATTTAGAACATAGTCTAGCACATAGTAAGCATTTAATATATAATAGTTATTTTTAGTATAGGTAACAACATAGCTATGAAAATCTTCTTGCAACTTTAATTCTTTATTCAAGCATGTATTCTATCTCTTGAATTTCTAGTTTTTAAAAGTCAGTATATTATGTTTAAAATATGTTCTGTAGTCAAATACTAGTATAGTGAACATATAAAAACATGTGGCAGCCAAATTGGAAAGGTGAGAAGCCATCATAGCATGAAGGGGTCTCATATGTCATACTGAGTAGTTTGAATTTTATCCTGTAGGCCATTGGAGATTTTGATCTGGAGATTGAAGAGACACAAACAGTGTCTTGGGAAGATTAATTTGGCACAGGATGCATTCCAGACAGGCAGGCCAGTTAAAAAATTATAGCAGTAGCTCGTGTAGGAGGTGATAAGCCCCTGTATTAAGTGTGGCTACGGAGAATATGAAGGCAAGAAGAGACCTGAAGGGTCATTATAAAGGGAAATGGAAAATATTTGGGTAATGGATATAGGGAAGAAGTAAGAGATGAAGATAACTGTGGGGTTTCAAGCTTGGGTGATGAGCAAATTGATGGTATCCTTGACAGAAATAAAGAGATCTAGAGGGACGCCTAGCTAGGGGTGGGAAGTCAGTATACATCTTGATCCTGTTTTACAAATTGCGAAGACACAGTAATAGGCAGATGCATTCATTCCTTTGTACATGAGCCAGTTTGAGTTAACTTTTCATCAAGTAATCGGAATACGATTTCTTTATGAAATTCTACCCACACCCCATTTCATTTTTTTAAAAAATTGCATTCTTATTTTATTCCTTATTGTATTAGGGGTTTTTAGTTGCAAGCAAAAGATACTGCCTCTGGCTGACTTAAATAGGAAAGGAATTTATTTATTTATTTTTATTTTATTTCAGCATATTATAGGCGTACAAATGTTCAGGTTACCTATATTGCCCATGCCCCCCTCTTCCCTCGAGTCACAGCCTCAAGCGTGACCATCCCCCAAATGTTGCACATCTCACTCATTGTGTTTGTGTATACCCATCCCCTCCTCCCCCCTCCCACCTGCCTGACTCCTGATAAATGTTATTCCTGTATGTCCACTGAGGTGTTGATCCATTAATACCAATTTGCTGGTGAGTACATGTGATGCTGGTTTTTCCATTCTTGAGATACTTCATTTAGTAGAATGGGTTCCAGCTCTATCCATTGTCTATATTGTTTGGGGACTTTTTGATTAAGGCCATTCTTCTAAGGAATTTATTCAAGTGATTTTGTTTTGCTCACAGAGTCACTGGGCAGGCTGGAGATGTAGGCTTAGAATAGGGACAGAAGCAAGGGCTAATGGGCAGTAGCCACCACCACAGCTAAGAGCCTGCTAAGCCCTGGTTTGCAAAGACACAGCTGTCTCCATTCACTGTGGAGTGCCATGACGTGCATTGCTACTGGCACTGGGCAGAGGATGCTATCCCTGCTTCGCTGTCTTTGGAAACTGGAAGCTTCTGTTGCCATTATTGCTCCCACTTCCAGAGTATTAATAGATTCACTTCTCTTCCTATACTTATTTGTTTCATTAGTTCCTTACTCAAAGTCCAGTGTAGGGGCATCTGATTGATCAAGCCCAGGTTCTATGTCCTAGCTACCAGGAGGCTGGGATAGGAATGTCTTGCCTTTTTAGCTTTTAAGGTGGGAGGTGGACCGTGTCTCCCCCTAACATTCCTAAGATAGGACATCCATAGTCATAGGCAGGGCATTCAGAGTTATTTGATAGCTGAAACAAAGCAAAGCATATGAACAAAAATACACGACAACAGTCAGCATCCACCACACATGCCTGTAGTTTATATTTTATGTCGTGAGAGCAGAGTATCTAGAAATACCTTTTTATTTTCTGTTTAGTTAGTTTCAGATATAGATATAGAATGTCCCAAGAACCAAAGCACTTGAAGCTACAGCTAAAAAGGTCAGAAAAGTGCCCTGTATTTCATGGCTAGGGTTGCTCAAATTGTAGCCTATTACAGACTGAAACAGACCACCATTTGACCTTTTCATGTGGCAGGATGTTGTATCATCAGAACTCCCTCTTTCTATGATTTTTTTTTTTTTTGCCCTTCTATCCTTTCCCACTTACTTGAATTCAGTCCTGAGAGAAAAAAATAAAGACAAAAGATATGGCCTGAAATTTTAGGTTTGGGGAGAACAGATTCTAACTTTGAATGTAGTGAGGAAAGAGTTTTCTCATTTATCTGAGCAGAACATTGGACTGGGAATGGGGTTGCTTGAATCCTAATCTTGGGCAAGCCCTTGTGTCTCTTTGAACCTGAGATTGTTCATTGATGGGGTTCCTGGGTTTGGATTCTGGCAGACCCAGATTTGGGCTCCAGCTCTTTCACTTGTGGACTGGTGTGAAACTGGGAATATCACATGCTTAGCCTCATTCTCCTCATGGGAGAACAAAGGATGATAATGGTGCCGTCTTCGTAGATTTATTATGTGAATTAAATAAGGCAGTGTTTGTAAAATTCCAGAAAAAAAAAATAGGATGGTTGTATCCTAGATAATTTTTCAGGGCTTCCTAGGTGTCTGAGAATCTGATATTTCACATAATTTGTGGAGTGATCTACACAGTGTGTGCATGTATATTTTATAGTTGATGTAGTCTAAAAGTGAGAATGGGTCTCACAGGGACAGGTATTCTCAGAAAGTGAAAAAGAAAAAAACTCCTTTCTCCTTTTTTCCATTCCATAATCTATGAGCATAGTGCTGTTTAAAATACTGTGAAAGATACTCAGAAATGATGTGTAGAATACATATTGGATGTATGTATGAAACAAGGAGCTAATGACCCAGATGACGAGGCCATGAAGGCAAAGTTCTATATTGATATGAGTTGAAGTACAGAATAACGATTGAGGCAGTGTCATGATGGTGCAGGGGTGGGGTGGTGCTGTGATCTCAGAAGAGGGAAGAGCTTCCCTGGGCAGGGTGGACAGAGCCAGCTTCCTGGATTTGCAGAGGAGTACCCTAAATAGCGTAGTACCCTAAATAGCGTGCCCTAAATAGCGTACACTGGGTGGTGGGGCAGCCTTGCTAT
Organism: Microcebus murinus; assembly: GCF_040939455.1. Lineage (NCBI taxonomy): Eukaryota > Metazoa > Chordata > Mammalia > Primates > Cheirogaleidae > Microcebus > Microcebus murinus. The sequence continues at coordinate 20,252,817 of NC_134124.1, forward strand.
CTCTAAGGCTGGTAGATTTGACTATGAGAACCGAGGTGCTCACATTCCATCCCAGGTTGGGGAAAGTCACTGGTGTGGTGATTTTAAAACATGTCATCAAATTCTTTGACAGCCTCCCATCAGAAGATGGGATCTCACTCCCCTTCCCTTCAGTATGGGTTGGCCTTAGTGATTCCCTTGTAATGAGCAGAATGTTGCAAAAGTGACTCAGTTGACTTCAAAAGCTATGTTAAAAAATGCAATACAGCTTCTATCAGGCTCGCTCGGGATGCTCATCTTTGAAACCCAAGCATCATACTATGAGCAAGCTAGGCATTCACATGGAAATCTGTGGCCCCAGTGAGGTGCCAGCTGAGAGCAAGCATTGCATCAACTGCCAGACATGCAAATGGGTGAGCCTTCAGATGATGCCAGGCACCAGCCTTCAAGCCATGCCAGAGGACACAAAACAGAGCAAAGACCAGTTGTCCCCACTGAACACTACATAAATTGCTGGCTCATGAGAAAAACAAATGCGTGGTTGTCTTAAGCAACTAAGCTCTAGGTGTTTTGTTACAATAAGAATGGATAAATGGAACACCTGGTGACCTTGGATAACTACTTCAGGGAGCAGGGAGCTTGCTCCTGTGGCATAGGAAACAGCCTCATGTAAAATTGTTCTTTTCTGGTTTAGAAGGAAGGTGGACACTTAAGCTACCTGAAAACCTATAGAGAGTTGCCTGGTGGGAACTGAGTGCTTGAATAATGATAAGACAAGGAGGTAAGGATCACATTTAGGGTATTATAATTGTAGATAGGGGAGGAGAGGCAAACATAATTGTTAGCAAAATTGGTTTGATTTCAGGTTTGCAACATAAATGATCCAATCCTCTGTCAGTCCCCATTTATAGTTTGGTCCCTAAGATCCCTGGTGATGGGGCACATACAGTGCTCCTAGAATGGTGCTAAGTGCCTTATGGGGTAAAAACATTTGTCATTTTCCTGCTGGATCCTTTTTTCTCACTATCTACCTTACCGACTCTTTCCAGGCGCATAGACGCCTCTTGTTCAGTGTGTCAAAAATTCAAACGCATTACCTTTCGCCTGAAAATTGCTTTAATTCTGCCTTTTGGAGCTTAGCTAGTGACATTATCCTCTTCTCCGTTGAAGAGCAATTTGGGGTCACCTTTGCTTTTTCCTTTCCCTTCATCATTCCCCACTCTAGCCAAATGAGAACTAAGTCTGATTGATTCAATTTCTGAAATGCTTCTCGAGCACTTTCCTTTTTGTCCATTCTAACTGTAGAGCATAGAGAAGCTTAGAGAAGTTAATTCCTTTTGCCCAGGGCTATATGGTTTGTATCTGGTGTGTCCAGTTCACTTTTATGGAAGAGAAGATGTAGAGAATTAGCAATTTTTGTATATTTTTGGTTGGATCATACTTTGGTACAATTTCTATGGTGGACACTTTGGTAATTTCTATCAAATTTGAAATGCACATGGCTTTGACCCCAACATTTCACTTCTAGCTTTTATCCTACAGGTTTGATTTAACATTTACATGTTCATTTTTATGAACATGTAAATTCATTGCAGCACTGTATATAATTGTAAAAGATGAGAAATTACCTAAATCCTCATTTAATAGGCAAATGGTTAAATACATAATGATACCTTTATACAATGATATAATATATACATTCATACAGTACTGTGTGAAATTAATGAATTAATTTATTTATTCATTGCCTTTTTCTTCCCACTATAGGATAAACTCCCTGAGACCAGGTCCCTTATTTATCTCATGTTCTACCCAATATCTAGTTTAAGCCTGACATATAGATGCTCAATGGGTATTTGCTGAATGAATGCCTAAGTGGTTGGGCAGATAGATGGATTTAGAGGCCAGGGGGACAGAGGTTTGGATACTGTTGGCATATAAATGCTGATTGAAGCAATAAGAGGCGAGGAGATCATCTGAGGACAGTGTAGAGATGAGAGTCAAGCACAGAACCTGTCAGATGTTCCGTCATTTCAGTCTCCAACCAGCTTTATCCTAACTGGATTTGAACAAAATTTCTGCCTTCCCTTTGGGAAACAGAAGGGTGTTACACTTAAGAGCAGTGGCTCTGAGATATCCACTGCCTGGGTTTAAATCCACATCCTATAATTTAGCAGCTCTGTGAACTTAATCCAACCCTTTAACCTTGCTGAGTCTCAGGGTATCCTTATATAATAGAGCTAATGATAGTACCTAACATATAGGAATTTTGTGAGTGTTAGTTAGATTACAACCTAGAACTCTATAAGCCTTCAATACAAATTAGTTCTTCTTCTTCTAATTATTATTATTTATTTATTTTTAAATTTCAGAATATTATGGGGGTACAAACACTTTGGTTACATATATGGCCTTTGCACCTCCCAAGTCAAAGCTACAAATGTGTGCACTGCACCTAGTAGGTGTGAATTTACCCATCTACTCCACACCCCTCCCACCTGTCTGACATCTGATAAATGTCACTTTCATATGGGCACATAAGTGTTGATCAATTAGTACCAACTTAGTGGTGAGTAGATATGGTACTTGTTTTGCCATTATTGTGATACTTCACTTAGAAGAATGGGCTCCATCCAGGATAATACAAGAAGTATTAATTCACCATTGTTTTTTATGGCTGAGTAGTACTCCCTGGTACTCATATACCACATTTTATTAATCCACTCATGTATTGCTGGACACTTGGATTGTTTCCCCATCGTTGCAATTGTGAATTGTACGGGATCAAATGGTAGTTTTACTTTTAGCTCTTTGACTTAACTCCATATTACTTTCCACAGAGGAGGTACTAATTTGCAGTGCCGCCAGCAGTGTATGAGTGTTCCCATCTCTCTGCATCCGTGCCAGCATTTGTTATTTTGGGACTTTTTGATAAAAGCCTATCTTATTGGAGTTAAGCGATTTTTCTTTGTGGTTTTGATTTGCATTTCCCTGATGATTAGGGATACTTAGCATTGCTTTATATGTTTGTTGGCCATTAGTTTGTCTTCTTTTGAAAAGTTTCTGTTCATGTCCTTTGCCTACTTTTTTTTTTTTTTTTTTTTATTTTTTATTTTGCAGGCGCCCCGATCGAGGCTGGCGGCTGAGCGAATCCGGCCCGCGCCGGCCCGCCCGGGACGCCCTCCTTTGCCTACTTTTTAATGGGGTTGTTTTATTTTTTCTTGTTGATTTTCCTAAGTGCTATATAGAGTCTAGTTATCACTCCTTTATTGGATGTGTAGCATGCAAATATTTTCTCCTATTCCATAGGTTGTCTGTTAACTCTAATGATAGTTTCCTTGGCTGTGCAGAAACCTTTAAATTTAATCAGGTCCCATTTATTTATTTTTGTTTTTGTTGTGATTATCTTTGGGGTCTTCTTCATAAATTCTTTGCCTAGGCCGATGGCGATAAGAGGTTTTCTAACATTTTTCTTCCAGAATTCTTAGAGTTTCATGCCATAGGTTTAAGTCTGTTATCCACTGTGAGTTGATTTTTGTGAGAGGTGAGAGGTGTAGATCCTGTTTCAGTCTTCTACATGTGGCTATGCAATTTTCTCAGTATCATTTACTGAATAGGGATTCTTTTCCCCAGTGTATGTTGTTGTCTGCTTTGTCAAAGACCAGATGGTAGCGCTTATGTTGACCTACTATCTTAACCTCTTCACAGTGGAGTGGAGTGAGTTTGGTCCCCAAACTTAAGCTCCAAGCTGGTGGATTGTACTTATGGGTATGAATCCACTGCTCCCTAATAGCTTGAGATGGAAGGCGCTATGTTTAGCTGTGGGTTGTTCCCACTGTCATTGATTGTAGTTTGAGTGGAGGAGCCAGTTACTGAGGTAATAATCTATTGTGCCTGTGGTAGGCTCTGGTCCCGCAGGTTGGGTATATGAATGCCCCAAGCTTTGGGAGGGGCCTCCCAGGGTTTGCTTGGACCCTGCTTCCCCATGAGATGGGGGGAAGAGCAAGACTGATCATAGCTGGTAGTGAGAGCTTGCCTGGGTGTGTGAGCCTCAGTGGGGCTCAGAGGTTGCTTATCCGGCTGCTAGGGGGAGCTGCTGATATGGAGTTCAGGGCTATCTCTCCAAGCTTGACGGGCTGCTCATGATGGGAGGGGCATACTTCTGTCATTGCTGAGGCCTCTAGGCAGGCTTTTTCCAACCCTGTCCACAAACCCAGGTACTTTCCCCTCCGATTGGTCTGTTAGTGTTTCCTGTCTGCCCAAAATGGGCTCTCAAGCTTCCCCACAGTTTGTGTATCTGGCCTGCTGTGGTATGTTTCCATGTGTTGCCGGCAGATAGGGGATCTCCAATTGTGCACCCCTTTTCTGCCAGTAGACCCCAGGGTGAGGCAGGTGCGCCTCTCTATCCCCAGAAGTCTCTACCAGGGAATGCTCCCACCAGAGGAATACTGACAGCTCAAGGAACTCTTGGTTCAAGCTGAACTCCCTAGTAAAGTGAGTGGGGGTGGGGGCAGCTGCTCTGATTGAGCCTGCAGCTCCTGAGGCATTCAGTTGCCTTAGGAATTAGTGCGTGTGCAAACTGAGTCACAATGGCACAGAAACTCCAATATGGCGGCTCTCGGGAGGGGAGAGGGTGATGGCGCTGACCCACAGAACCCTGCTGTCTTGTGTCTCTCCACACCCTTCCTGTGGGCACAGGTTCTCACTTGCTGCCCAACCTTTGAACCGGGATCTTTCCGCCATGCCTCCCCGACCCGCCATCTGTGCCATCAGCGGGTGAATGTGCCAAACGCCTGTAGGCAGGAAGATCACAAACTGAGGTTGCATTGCTGACTAGGGGTGGAAATGCACCCCAGGTCCTGAAAGCAGGTCACTCAGCACAGAGAACTCTAGGAGCTGCTATGGTTTAGGGAAGGGGCTGCGGACTTCCTGTACCACTCTCAAGTTTGGGGTTGCGGGGGGGAACCTATTCATCCTCATGTTCAAGTTGTGGCTGCCACAGCCTGACCACTGCAACAGTAGCCATGCTGGGAGTGTGCTCTCATTGTGGGGAGCCAAGTCACTCAGTGCAAGGCACTTTGGCACTTGCTATGGGGTGGGTGTGGCCACATGGCTATGGGCGGCTTGAGCCAAAATTACTTCCTGGTATGCTAGGAGTGGAGGAGGTGCAAAGTAGGTGTCCAGATGCAGGGATGCCAACTCTGTGGTCTTTCATGGCACTGGTCTTTCATCCTTGGAGTCCACTTCTGAGCAGTAATCACTCTCTGCTCTCCTTAGTCTGATCTTCAACTCTTCTGCTAGGATGGTCTGACAAGCTTTGTCTCTAGTTGGCCATCTTGGCTTCTTCTCCTCTATTCTTCTAACTATTAAGAATAGGATTTAAATGCACTGACCCAAGTGGGATGATTGTAATGAAAATGCAGGCATTTTAAAAATAGTGCTTTATGATTATTGAGATGCTATTGCATTTATCAATTCAGTCAATTTGTACAACAAACTAGCATCTGAGATATCATTGTCTGTATTTTTTTAATGTCCTGTGGCTCAAAAAATGGCAGAAGTTGGACAAGAATCTAGATTTTATATTTCCCAAGTCCAGCAGCCTTTCAGACCGAAGAATCAGAAGGAGACTATCAAGTACAAAGATTTAGAACTGACATTCATTCATCTTGGATAAAATGGACTTATTCCTGAAGTGGTTGGATGCCAAGCCTTTGAATTGTGTGTATCCTAAAAATTTCCAGCATTCAGTGAAGAATGTCACTCTGAAATGACTTATTTGTACAGCAACATTGGATCAGTTGAAGTTAATCTTTTCCATTTCTTCATTCAACAGGTATTTGTAGAGCTTCGTGATAGGTACTGTGTGGGATACAGAGAAGTACAGTTGATAGATTTTGCCCTTTAAGGTTTTATTGCTTAATCGAAATGAGAAGAGGGCAAAGAAACACAGTGTGAAACTGTAGCTTGATAGAACAGAGTCTGAACTTTCAGTCCCTGTGGTTGAGGTTTAGGGAAAATCATATGAAATATGGACCATATTTCCTCTTAATCAAGCGAGCATCACTTGGAAGAAAACCATTAATTGTTGCTTTCCTGTCTTGGATTGGCTGGTTCAGAGTAAGGAGGAGATGGTTGAAGGTACAAGGGATTGTTTCTTGTCATGTGTTAAGACATACAGTGCCTGTGGGTGATACTGGAAGGCGGAAGAACAAGACCGGGTAAGCCCACCCAGGTCGCTGCTTCCCAGCCCCACTTTGACTTCCAGGGGTAAGAGAAAGGCTATTAATTTCTAACCTACACAATCATTGACTGAAGGTTTCCTTTGAATAAGGCCAGGCGGTAGAGTCTGGAAAGATACACATGAGAGTAAGGACGTCTCCCTTCCCTCAAGGGGCAGAGGCAGCAGTATACAATCCTATCAGTGCTCTGGAGTCAGACTGCCTGGATTTGTATTCCGTTCCTAGCATTTGGCAGCCGTAAGGTCTTGGGCAAGTAACTTCACTGCTCGATGTCTTGGTTTCCCAACCTGGGAAATGGACGTGGTGATGGTGAGGACGATATGAACGAGTCCATGTAAAATCCCATAGCAGTATGCCAGGCACGTAATAAAGCATGCAATGAAGATTAGCTCTTATTATAAGTAGTATATAAAAGCATAGAGGAGTGCTATAGCCTCAGTGTGTGTATCGCCCAAAAATTCATATGGGGGTTGAATTTCTAACCCCCAAGGAGATAGTATTAAGAGGTGGGGACTTTGGGAAGCGACTGGGTCATGAGGGTGGAGTCTCACGAATGAGATTAGTGCCCTTATAAATGAGGCTCAAGAGATCCCTTGCCTCTTTCACCATGGGAAGACACAGTTAGAAGGTGCTGTCTATGAACCAGAAGGCAGACCCTCATCAGACGTAGAATCTGCTGGTGCCTTGATCTAGGACTTCCCAGCCCCCAAACTGTGAGAAATAAATTTCTGTTATTTATAAGTCACCTAATTTACGGTGTTTTGTTGTAGCAGCCCAAACAGACTAAGACAAGGAATCATGCTTCCTTTTAGGGTGCAGAAAGTTGGAATAAGCATCACATAAATTTTAACAGTAAAAGCCAGCTAAAGTACAACATCCCGTTTTTACACTCACTAGAGAGCTGAGGTCACAGAGCAAACAAATGGGCTGAATTTTAAGAAGGGAGAGGTCCCTTCCCAGAGACACTGGACCTGTGGACTGTCCCCTCTGTGATGGAACACAGGAAGAAAGGAGGCTCCTATATACATAAGACTAAAGCAACTAACATTTAAATAAGTTTCTTTAGGCTGAGTATGAGGTAGCATGAAAGAAGAGGACCCTAGGGACCCCTGATACAAGGCCAGTTTGCACCCATTTGCAGGCTCTTTTCTAATGACCGTTACCAGGTGCTCACAAGGAAGTTTGGGGGCAGAACAAGAGACCAGAGAGCTCCATCCTCACTGCAGCAGGTATGGAGGAGGGGATTAGCCACAGAGATAAAAGCACAAAACCAAACCCTCTTGCCCAGAGCCATATATTTTGTAGAGCCAAACACTTAAACTGCTGGGGAAGGCAGCGCCCTGTAACTCCCAGGGAATACATAAAGACTCATTGTTGCTACAGGGAAAGGCAGACACTTAAGAGATCAGGTCCAACTGCATGAGCGCATCTCTAGCCTCTGCTGTACGGCATTTGCTAGGTTGATTCCACCCCTGATACCAATAGACTGACCAAAGAAGAGGCATGTCCATTTCCTGGCAGAAATACTATTAATCTTACTGTTCTATACACAACATCTTGCATTCAATATAAAATTTTGAGAGACACAAAAAAGCAATTAAAAAACCCATTGCTGAAAGACAAAGCAACCAACAGAACCAGACTTAGAGTTGATCAAGACGTTAGAACTATCAGTTGGGGACTTCAAAGTACTTACATTTAATCTGTTGAAGTATCTAGTGGAACGGTGGACAGCATACATGAACATATGGGGAAGTTTAGGAGAAATGGAAACTATAAGAGTCAAATGGAAATGCTAGAAACAAAAAACTCCCACATAAATCATATATAAAGAACTCCTTTGATGAGTCATCAGTAAATTTGACACAGCTGAATCAGTGAACTGATGCTAGTTCTTTAGAAATTATCCAAACTTCAATGTGATGAGAAAACAAACATAACAGAATATCCAAGAGCTATGATGTATAGAATTTGTGTAACTGAAATCCCAGAAAGAGAATAGAGCAGAAGAAAAATTTGAAGAAATGATGGCTGATAATATTCCAAAAATGATAAAAGACATAAAGCTATGGATCCAGGAAGCTCAGAAAACTCTTTTAGAGCAGGGTGATAAAAACAAACACTCCCGCCCAATAACAAAAACTAGAGAACCCCAACAACAACAAGAACAAACACAAATGAGCCACTTTCAAATTGCTCAAAATCAATATTAGCAAGAAAATATTGAAAACTCCCAGAGAAAAAGGACACATAACATACATTGAAATAAAGGTAAGAATTATAGCTGACTTCTTTCAGAGGGTATACAAGTTAGCAGGCAACAGAGTGTCACATTTTTAAAATGAAAAAAACCCTAACAAACCATGACTACCCAGAATTTTATACCCAGTGAAAGGAGCTTACAAAACTGAAGGTAAAATAATGAATTATGTTTCAGATAAACAAATGCTGAGAGAATGTATTACCAGCAAACCTGTGCTACAAAAAATATTAAAAGAAAGTCCTCTAGGCATTAGTGATAGGACACAAAGCAAAAACTTGACTGTAAGCAAAATAATAAAGAGCTCTGAAGTTGGTAAAATGAAGATAAATAGAAATCATATTCTTATTTTTAATTATTCTAAAAGATAACTGACTGCCGAAAGCAAAAATAGTAATAATGTATTTTGGGATAAAAATGTATGTAAGGGTAAAGTATACATCAATGACATTATAAAGGATGGGAGGAAAGAATTGAAGAATACTGCTGTAAGATTCTTATACTCTATATGAAGTAATATATTATTTGAAGGTAGACTGATAAATCCTAGGATAGCAACTGAAAATATTAGAAAAAGAGGTATAAATAATAAATAAAACTGGAGATAAAATAGAATCATAAAAATAGTCCAAAAGCATGGACATGTAAAACTCATGATGCTTTGCGAGGAAATGGTGAGAAGGCTGGTCAAGTTGACAACTGTATAGAAAATGTGGAGTGTTCATGGAGTGTTAGGTTAAATCTAGGGGCTTGATTATAAAGAAATTTATAAACTAGTCTAAATTAGTGATGTATCTTTTGAATAGATAATAAAACAAAGCTTTTTCTCCCACCAACTTTAATAAAATAAACATTTTTCAGCAAAATTGGTTTTGTGGTACTCCTTAGATTCCATTTAATCCAGCAATGGCACTATTAGGCATCTACCCAAAGGAACAAAAGACTTTCTATAATAAAGACATCTGCACTTGAATCCTCATGGCAGCACAACTCACTATTGCAAGGATGTGGAAACAACCCAAGTACCCGTCAGTCCATGAGTGGATTAATAAAATATGGTATGTGTATACAATGGAATACTACTTGATTATAAAAAACGACGGTGATCTAGCACCTCTTACATTTTCCTGGATAGAGCTTGAGCCCATCCTCCGAAGTGAGGTATTATCACAAGAATGGAAGAATAGGCACCACATGTACTCACCATCAAATTGGTACTACCTGATCTACACTAAGGGGCTCACACGGTAGTAATATTCGCTGGGCGTTGGGGGAATGGGGGTGGGTAAACTTGCAACTAATGGACATGGTGAGCATTATATGGGGGTAAGGGCATGCCTCCAATCCTGGCTTGGGTGAGGCAAAGGCATAACATGTAACCAAAATGTTTGTACCCCCCAAATATCCTGAAATAAAATAAAAAGATTCCATTTCTTTAAATGATAGATGTGGCTAATGATAAAACTTACAAAGTTCACAAGGATGCTTGAATGCTATTCTCTTCAGAAAGTAATGTTATTTCAAACTTTTGGAGAAAGGGTAGTTTAATCAGAGGTATGAAACTTATTTTCGAATAGAAAGCAGTCACAATATGTAGGGGGTATTTATTTGTTGCTTACCTGGTGTCCATTCCTTAGTATTTATAGTATATCACAATATTCCAAGCCATGTGTTTTGGGTGGCAGGGGCCTGCCTCTCAGCTGCAGGGACAGGCTCTGAAGGCCTAAGACAATCAAATCAGCACTTCGTACACCCATGATCATAGTGATTGGCTCTGGGATGCACACATAATCCAGGTTAGACCAATGAAGAGCAGACCACACTCTGGGATTTTAAGTTATCCAGTGAGCAGATTATTTTCATGTGAACATGGAAGTTTCTGGCCACTACCAGGAGAAAATGTGCCTGATAATGAAACCCAGTTCTGAGGTTTGAAATGTTGAGAAATGTTGAGAGTCTGGGATTGCATTGAGACCTAGGTAAAACCTCTCCTGAAGCTTGATCTCTTAATCTAGTACGCTATCTTTTTTATTTAACCAGATTGCATATGTCTTTGCAACTAAAAGTGTTCTGTGTGTACAGCTAGTGATTTCAGATAATTAGATTTTCCTTCATTCTGGCTGCTTTTCCCTGTCCAAAATCCTTCTAGAATTTTCCTGCCCTTCACCCTTCTTAGATATCATTTCTGGCTTGCTTTTGGATAAAAGGTCAGTGGTCTCCCCATTTTCTCACAGGTGTCACTTATTCCAATTGACATTTACACTTGAGTAAACCTTAAACTTCTCTGACCTTTTTTAAAAGCTAGATTTTAAAGAGATATTTTCTCTGTTTTAAAACAGGGCATTATTGTTGCTTTTCTTTGCAAAAGGACACATTGATCCCTCAAGATTTTTTGGCTACTTTGTGTGGCCATTTAGACTTTCTTTTCCCTCTTAAACATGGGGTTCTGCTTCCTTTCTCTTTTTGCCTGCAGTGTGGGATGCAGATGTTTTGTAGGCACGTGGGAGCTACTTAACGGGAAGTTTAAAAAATATTTAGCCATTTTCACACACCATTCTTAGTCATGTGAAATAAATAAGAGAATAAATTAGCCCTTAAATATTCCATTTAGTGTTGAAAATGAAAAACAACAGATGTAGGTATTTGAGTGGGATAAAATATTGCTAGATAGAAGTCTGAAGTCTGGCCTTGTTTGCAAATTCAGTTCAGTTTGAGAAAGATACGTTGAGCTCTTCCTTTCGCCAACTTTTGGTAATCCACAGGCAAAAGCTGAATGAGACATAGACTCAGAGTCCACCTGTCAGGGTTAGTCCTAAGAAAATTTTCAGCTCCTCTGTCTATAAATGATTCCAAATTCCTCTTTCCACTTGGGGATGGTGTTTCTCATTTGACTTCTTGTTCACTGTTCAGCTTACTCAACCAATTCCGATAGGCCCTTCTCTTTCAATGCCGTCTTAGGTTGAGTCTACTACAAGCACTTGCCAAATGCTTTACTCACGTAGCTCATTTAACTCTTACAGCAATCTGTGAGATGGGCATGATCAGCATATGGGAGGAAATTGAGGTTTGGAGGGTTAGGAACTTGCCTGGGGACCTTCAGCTCATGAGTAGTGGAGCCGTGGTCCAAACCTAGGTTTGTGTGAGTGCAGAACCATGAGCTTAACTTTGGCCAAGAAGTCCAGTCCCTTTCATTTACACTGCAGTGTGGAAGGCTGATAGGGCAAATGACCCTGAATTATTACATCAAACATTTTTTCAATGGGATAAATCTACAAGTCCAGGGAATCCATCTCACTCGGATTAATTTCATGCTACTGTAATAGTCCATTGGGGAACCATGAAGGGTTGGCTGGTACTCCTACAATCACAGTGTTGGGGCCACCATCTTCCCTGGGTTCTTGAAGCTGTTACTCGAGGGGGGAGGGAGTTATGGGCAATATATATAACCTTAACACTTGTACCCCCATAATACGTTAAAATAAAAAAAAAAATGAGACCATCAAAAAAAACCAAAAAACTCTTTGGGTAATGTTAAAGTCTTCCCCTAGTGTTTAATGATTGTAAATTCTTTTCTGTAATGTTATTTGCTGTTATTCATAAGGTCTGTTGGTTGCAAGATATTTTCTACATATATAAATATGTATCATATATTTATAATCATATATTTATATATCATATATATAATATAAATGGATATATTTGGTTATTCCCATATATTATATATTAGACTAGGTATATTATATATAAAACATACATAACATATAATATCTAACATATATATGTATTATATATTAGGTTATAAATCTAACTTAGTCTCCCCAGGAACCTCTAGTCTTCAGCTTTCCTCATATTTAGGATCCCTTTGACAAGTTTTAATGTGTATTTATTAAATTCAGAATATTACAAGGGTTCTGGTTACATGTATTGTTTTTATATAGTTTGAGTCAATGTTATAAGTGTGCCTGTCACCCAGATAGTGTGCATTGTACCTATTAGGTGTGAATTTATCCAAATCCTCCCCCCCCCACCTGCTTGATTTCCCTTTAGTTTTACATCTATATGTGCACATGAGTGTTGATCGATTAGTTTCAGTTTAATAGTGAGTACATGTGGTGTTTGTCTATCCATTCTTGTGATACTTAGAAGAACGGTCTCTAGTTCCATCTAGGTTGTTACCCCTTTGACATCTGCTTTCTTTCTTTGTTTTTTTTTGAGACAAGGTCTCGCTCTGTCACCTAGGCTAGAGTGCAGTGGCATCATTATAACTTGCTGTAACCTCAAACTCCTGGGCTCAAGTGATCCTCCTGTCCCAGCCTCCAACCCAGCTAATTTTTCTATTTTTTTGTAGAGAGAGGATCTTGCTCTTGCTCAGGCTGGTCTCCCACTGAGCTCAAGTGATCCTCCCTCCCGGGCCTCCCAGCTTGCTAGGATTACAGGCATGAGCCACTGTGCCCTCCTGGTAGGTGGAGCTTTAATACCCAGGCTTTTAAAACTGAAACCCCTCTGGGGAGTGAATAGCCATAGTGGAGTCATCTCTAGGTGCCATTCTGTGGAAAGGGGATATCTTACTTACCAAGCCGCCCTTCAGGGTTCTCGCTCTTTCTGAGGTGGGAACATTGGATGTGATAGAATGAAACTCTTTTTGGACGAACTTTATGCCCGGCTAGTGACAGGGTGCTTGTCATTATTGGCCCAGAAGAAACTTTGAAACTGTGTCAGTCCCTATAGCAGGAATCCTTTGAATGATTGGAGGACTGATTCCCACTGGAAAACCCCACTTACCTGGCTTGTCATGGGAGGTTTTTTCCTATGAACACGCTCGTCCCAGGGAGAGGAGAACTCACACAGACAGGTCAGCCCCTTACTCTGGGTATGTTCAGAGACGGGGTATCAACCCATAAAGGATCAACTCATTAGGGCTCAGATTTCTACCTTTGTGAGATGCTGTAAATTTTCAAGTTTGTCTAAGGAATCCGCCTGTTAGATATACACTTGATCTGACTTAAGATCATAAGATATCTTTTTTCAGGCCTGGCCCGGTGGCTCAAGTCTATAATCCTAGCACTCTGGGAGGCCAAGGCGGGAGGATTGTTTGAGCTCAGGAGTTCGAGACCAGCCTAAGCAGGAGCGAGACCCCGTCTCTACTAAAAATAGAAGGAAATTAGCTAGACAACTAAAAATATAGAAAACATTAGCCAGGCATGGTGGCGCATGCCTATATTCCCAGCTACTTGGGAGGCTGAGGCAGGAGCCGAGGAGTTTGAGGTTGCTGTGAGCTAGGCTGACGCGATGGCACTCTAGCCTGGGTAACAGAGTGAGACTCTATCTCAAAAAAATACATAACTTTTTAAAATTTGACCTTGGAAAACAATGACCCGAGTTGGGTTCCGGGAGGGCATTGCCGTACAATGGTGGTGGGTGCGTGTGTGAATATTTAACCAACAGGCCCTGGTTTGCACTAAAAGCTGAGTTATCACACAAGTCCCGATGTGTAGAAAGACGCCAACCAAGGGAACGAATGATGCAGAGGGCAGGCTATTTCTGGAGGGTGTGTTAAAAATCGTTTTATCCCACGACAGGGGATAGAGTGAGAGAGAATGTCTTCACACTGCTACCTTCATTAAAACAAAGCATGAGAGAAGGAAAATATTGCTGACGTCAATCACGACCTGCCACTCTGAGTTAATGAGAAAACTGCATTTCTAGTAGTAACGATTATTTTGTTCGCCTTCACGGAAGAAGTGTTACTGAGTGTTCTCCGGCTCTCCAGGGAATCACTTATAAAGTGGGGTATTTTGCACGTTGGGTAAACCATAAATCTTGTTGACCTTCTTGCAGTCAGAGGCACTTAAAGGCACATTACTCCCTTTTTCTTGGAAAAAAGTCACCTCTCAATTACTAAGTTACTTCTAGACACCTGGCTTCACCATTAAGTACAAGTAATGTGGCTTCTTCTGGCCAATGGTGACGGACTGGTTTTTAAGGGGTCACGTAATTTTAGAGTGATTGTCCTTATGAGTCCTACTAGATGAATTTGACGTACCAGACGGTCTACCAAAAAAAATTCAGGTGCTAATATGTTTCTACGATTTCCAGCTGTGAATATGAAAAGCAGATAATTCACATCTGCCATCAATTTTAATTTCTTCACGTGGAAAAAGGACATAAATATGAACCTGGTGGTTAGCTCATTGAGGGCAGGGATCTGTAGCTTATCTTTTTGTATCCTTAGCGCTTAACATTCACTTACCCATTTAACAGTGATTTCATCCAACAAATACTTAGTGAGCACCTACTATGTGCCAGCTACTGTTCTAGGTGCTGGGGATATGGCAGTGAAGAAAACATCTTTGCTGTAATGGAGCTTGTATCCTACAGGGAACATGAAACAAAAATATAATACATAGGTATGAAGAAGAAAAAAGGCGAACAAGGGGAGAGAGAATGGACACATCAGCAGAAGGGACATGTTAGTAGTGTGTGTACACGTGTGCTGCTTTATGTTGGTGGCTTCTATGAAGTGATGTCATTTAAACAGAGGCTGAAGGAAGTGCAGAAAATAACCATGTGGGAGGAGAGTTCCAGGCAGAGGGAATAGCTAATGTAGAGGTGTTGAGGTGGGAATGTGTTTACAAAGAAGGGGATGGCAAGAGAAGGCTGGACTGGAGTGGGGGAGGGGAAGAAAAGCAGGACAGGAGTTCAGAGGTACTAGGGGAGAGGACGGTTCACCCAGGGCCGAGTAGGCCAAGGGTTAGGGCTCTAGACTTTATTCTGAGTATAATGGAAGTCTTGGGGATGGTGGAGATGAACAGTGGAGAGACTTGAGCTGATTTATATTTCAGAAATATCTCCGGCTGCTGAATGCACCGTAAAAGGATATTTCCTATCTTGGGAAAGCTGCCGGGAGGGTCTTACAACAGTTCCAGAGGGAGACGACGGTGAATTGCCGGTGGTAGTAGTATTTTTTCAGACAGTAAAAACAGGAATGGCTTCTCAGAGGCTTCAAATGTTAGTGATACCTTAAAACAACTCTTTAAAAATTAAAAGCCAAACTCCTTTATGTTCTGCTAATACTGTCTATCCATTGTATCTGCTATGTGAAACAGACTTTCTGTACCCTTGTTCCAGCTATTTTTTTTTTTAAGTAAAAAAGTTTTTACATCGCTGCGTTCCCTTTTCCAAGTCTTGCTCAGAGCTTTACAGCAAATTATCTTTCCTCTACACGAGTGCTTCTCCACCTGCCTAAGGCTGACCATTTCCCACCCTTCTTTTGAATGGAGTGCAAGCCAAGATGGTTTTCACCACAAGTGCTTTTTCAGTTCCATCAGCATCTTTGATGATCATCATTAATAACGTCAGCTCAGCTCTGGAAACAGTTTGGGAAGCTAACCAGTTGATTTGCTTTCTCTCTCATTTTGTGATTGCCTGGCTGCAATAAAGGCGACATAGCTGGAGGGTAACAGAGATCTTTTTAAGGGGCAGTTGACAATTTAGAGGCCTGGGTAATGCAGTGAGGAATTTTGAGGGTTCTAGGTACCCCGGTCTCAGTTACAGTGGAGTTGCATCACCCAGGGTTTAATTTAGGGCAGTGGTTCTCCAATCTGTGTGCATAAGAACCACCTGGAGAGCTTCTTAAAATACAGATTGCTGGGCTCCACCCTCAGAATTTCAGATTCAGTCTGTCTGGGGTCTGAGAATTTGCATTTTCACAAGTTTCTGGGTGGTGCTTATGCTGGGGACTGGGCAGGCGAGAACCACTGAGCTAGGCAAATTGACCCCTGTGGGGAGAGGGGCGGGGAGTGAGAGAGCGAGAGGGAAATGTTAAATCGTGTGGGCAATTCAGCATGCCATGGGCTCAGACAGCATGCATCCCCAGCGAGTGTGCAACAGAAGATGAACTCCTCCGACTAGCGCCAGACAGGGCTCCAAGAAGCAGAGGGTAGAAGCCATGGTCTTCGTCTTTGAGAAGCTCATAATCTGACTGATGCTAAAGAAGAAAATGACATTTATTCTGACATACATGCCTGCCAGAGGGTGAATTGTCCCTGGCATTGGATCAAAGAGGGTACATGGATGGCTCGAGAGAGGAGTCTTCACCCAGGCCACCCAGCACGTGGTGGGATGAGGAGGACTGGAGGGAAGAGAGGACGGTGCAGGTGGGAACCTGGATGTCTAGTGGAAAAAAGACCACTTTTGGGAGACAAAAGAAATGAACTTTGGAAACTGACCAAATGGAGAGGAAGCCTTGGATCCTGGAAAGGACCCTGGGCAGTGCAGATTGGATGACCAGTCATGCTCAACGTGGGACAAAATAGCTTCTTTCAGGAAGGAGCATGAAGATGTGCCCGAGCACTCGGTTGGATAAGAGGTACACGCATGTGTGCCTCTGGTTTGTCTTTTTGCCAAAACAGACATTACCTTATGAATAGGAACAAGTAGCCATAAACTCTAAGTAGTTATGCTTTTAGACATTAAGGAAGAAGCACCTTTTATGCAAACCAAAGGCAAGGGTATAAATATTAACGTTCTATAGAAAGGCTGCGGCATCTGAGTGAAGCAGGCGTGTCGAAGGCTTTCATTTTTATTTATTTATTTTTAGTCTCCAGTATTGTGATTTGGAAAACTGACTTTCACAACAGGCAAAAGAGCGGTTGAGAATTCTAATAATATTCTATCACTATAGATTCACCTTGGGTTCTAAAGTACAATAAAATAATAAGGACATTTGCTCACCTTCTGTATAGCTCCTAGAATTTCTGAAGACATGGAGAATTTTACAATAGGTACTGTTTGAATAAACAAATAATCCCCTAAATAGCCCCCTAAATTATTTTAGGGCTACAGCCATGTAAATGATGTAACATAAGAAGTTTAATGACAATAGCAAGTGTTTCAATAACATAATTGTTAGGTCCAGAGCCGAGAGAGAGACACATGAAGCCTCATGTGTAGCAAAATGCTGTTCATTTTGAGCACCTGGGTGCAGGTGGGTAGAGGCCAAAAGGTGTCCACATGGAGGGAGGAGAAAGCCTTGGGTTTATAGAAGGCTTCTCTGGCAGGAGTGAGTACCTGAGCCAGAACAGCCACTGTAATAAAATTTTTTTTTAAACAACCAATTTCTGGGACCCCTGTATCTGCCTCACTCCGCAGAGACAGGGGAGGGGGTAGAAATGCCAGTGTCCAGGGCTGCAGCTGTCTCTAGACCTTCCAGACTGCTGAGGCTATTGTTTTACAAGCCTAAGTTTTCCATTAACTACATCCGTCCTATACATACTTTCAGGGTTCCCACTTGGAAGAAACTTAATAAATGATAAATGTGATCAACATTTTGAATTGCTTATTCTAAAACAGGCACTGTGTATGTTTGTGTGAATGCACACACACAAAACACTTTAAAAA
Source organism: Microcebus murinus (assembly GCF_040939455.1). Taxonomy (NCBI): domain Eukaryota; kingdom Metazoa; phylum Chordata; class Mammalia; order Primates; family Cheirogaleidae; genus Microcebus; species Microcebus murinus. The sequence continues at coordinate 20,270,697 of NC_134124.1, forward strand.
ATAGCTTTATTGAGATATAAATGCATAATACATAATTTAATAATTTTAGTAAATTAATAGAGTTGTGCAACCCTCATCCCAATCTAGTTTTAGAACATTTTCACCACCCTAAATGTTGTCTTGTGCTCATTTGCTGTCAGTTCTACTCCGAGCCCAAGACTACTTTATTCTCTGACTCTCTGTATTTGCTTTTTCTGGACATTGCAAATAAATGGAACCATACGATATATGGTCTTTTGAATCTGACTTATTTCACTTAGCATATTTGAGACTTACCCATGTTGTGCCATGTTTCAGTAGTTCATTTTTATTTGCCAATAGTGTTCTATTTTGTGGATTTTGTTTGCCTGTTCACCAGTTGATGGTCGTTGGAATTGTTTCCAGTTTGGGGTTATTATGAATAACGCTGCTACGAACATTTCCTTACATGCCTTGTGTACACACGAAAGTTTAGTAGTCCCAATTACCCTATGGTTTAGTATCATTATAATTAATTTTTCTCCATAAAATGAAGCTGAGGTTCAAAAAACGTTATGAAACTTGCCCAAGGTGATAAATGCAGTGGAAGTAATATTTTGCAAAAATATTATAGAATGCACTTTCTGCTTTTGCACTGCTGTATACTTACTCCTCAAATTAGCCCTTAGTCATTCCCGATACAGGTATTAGGAGCATTACAGAAGAAATCAAAGATAAAAGAATAAGTTAATCAGCTTCTGATATTCAGATAAGATTTAGGGACAAAACAGTAAAATTAAAGCCAGGCTCTGGGAGGAGGTGTTTAGAGAGAGAGAGAGGGAGAAACATAGGAATTTATTTATCTTTTAGTATTTTTAGTGTATCTAGAAAAAAACCTGGAAGATTTAGATCATAGTCTCTTCTGTAGAATAGAGAAGAAACCGCTTCCACGTGTTGGCTTGGACATGTGGCTTGTTGCCTAGGTTAGGAGGAGGATGCGCAAAGTCTGGGGAGAAAGGTAGAAGCCTGCTCCTCCTGGCCAGGGCTTTCGTGGGGAGAAGAGGTAAGAGAGGCCGGGGTGGACCTGTGGGTCCTGTTAGCTCTACTCTGGACTTTGGGCTGGAACAAGAGGGGATGATGGGATTAATCGAGACGTGAACGAGGTCAGGTACCAGCTTTAGATTCAAGGCATATTCAGGAATCTGGGCAGGGATTGCTTCTGGGCTGTCCTGCTCCAAACTGGGAAACAGCTGCATCAGAGGACCCGTGGCTGCCCAGCATGGGTAGGCAGAGAGAAGGCCAGTGGGCATCTTTGCTAAGATGTGGTGCAAAAGGGAGGCAGGTGCTCATGCATGCTCAGGAGGGCGGATCCCGTGGGAGGTGGCCTGCAGGACGCAGGTGCTGCCTCACAGGGAAGGTGGGCAACTGCCTGTTGCTAAGTTTTGCATGCAAGATGTGACTGAAACCTAGTGGCTTTCACAGGCACTGTGGTCAGACCAAGTCAGCCAGAGAACCTCTCCAGGTTGTCATCAAAGCCAGATTTTGGGGTGTGTCAGGCAGCAGCAGAACACGCAGGGATGGGACCAGTAACAACTATGACGTCCTTAACCAGTTGGCTCATAACTGAAGGCTGGCATGAGGCCAGGAGTCCTCAAGGCAAGGGAAGTACCCAGGTCACCAAATTTAAAGTGCTGCTCGCTCTCAGGTTTGTGCAAGCGCCTCCTAAATTCGGCGTCCCAGGTGCCTCACTGGCTAGATCCTTGTCCCAGCCCTGCTTATGACACTGCTGGGTCCCATTATCCCATTATCCTCGGTGTTGGAGAGGAGCCGGGAAGGGGGTGGAAATCTATGGCCGAACATTTATATTTAAAGCGCATGAACCTTACCTAAGGAATTTTAAATCATTGTGTCGGTCCAGGTTTGCAGGAGTAGACTGTATCTAGGTTTTATTGTTTGTTTGTTTGCTCATTTCCCGTCACCCAGGGGGTGAAGGCTTGTGTGAAAGAGCAGGTCTGTTAGGGAGATAAATAAAGAAACACCATTTCCTTGGCGCTGGGGAGAGCAACATGAATGGATTTGTGACCTATTTACATACCACTAGTGAGTCACGGGGCTGGGATTGGAAACCAAATTTGCATGACTCCGGAGCCCATTCTTTCAACCTCTCACTGCTCTTTGGAGATAATAATAATGACAATGGCTCATCTGTTCAGATGCCAGTTGACGTGCTGGCACCTTCTAAGCGCTTTCTGTGGATTAACCCATTGAATCTTCACAATACCCCGGTTGGTAGGTGTGATCCTCATTTTACAAAGGAAGAAACTGAGACACAAAGAGGTAGGATGACTTCCCCAAGGTCACCCAGCACATCAACGGTGGGGAGCCAGGTGCGGGCAGAGCCCACATTGGCAGGAAGACGGTTGACTTAGACGACACCATCTTACATCGGGCACTTTTCGCTTTTCCAAGAGTTTTCACAGTAGGGTCTTATTTCTTCCTCATGACAAAGCTTAGCTATTAAATAGGGCAGGAGGTAAAACTGCCAGTTTACGTGTGAGGGAACAGTGAGGCCAACAGCAGCTGAGGAACGGCATGGGGGCTTGAACATGCCAGGGACAGTGTGGGACAGAGTGTCAAGTGTGTGGACGGACGTAGGGAGAGGTCACGGAGCACACTGTCACGTCATGTCAAGGAGTTTGGCTGGGAAAGTCAAATACAGAGAGAGTATAGATGGAAAAGAAAAGATACCGAAGACAGACTTGAAGTGGACAATGTTTTGAATAATTATTTCTCAATGGGCTTCAGTCTGGGTCCTATAGAAGAAAACAAAAAATGCTGCTGAATGTGTCACCTTTCTTTGAAGTCCCATAACTCTATTCTTCTTGCTATTAATTCTCATTAAAGGTTGGTTGAACCCAAAGAGAATGTCGGTTTTGCTAATTACTAAAGATATTTAAGGAATAATCTCCATCTTACAGTGTTAGACGAAGCAAATAAATAGCAGCGGAGATTGATTAATGACCAAAGCAAACCTGAGGCAATCAATCACAAAAGTCATTTATTTCAGAGTATTCAGTAGAGAATTGTTTTCTAAAAATGTGATGTGAGATGGTTTTGGGTAATACCTAGAATGAATATTTTTATGTTTAATAGTTATAATTTATATTTTATTAGAAGAATATTGGCTTTCTGTTTATGGGAATTATACACTTTAAGTTTAAAAGTCAAGTTGATTTAAAGAAAATAATATAAGTGGTATATGAACATCAGAAAAATCACAAAGATGGTAGGCAAATGACTAAAGTTGGGGGGATAATGTGTTAATGAAAAAAAGACCAACTCGTTACATAATAAAAGTGAAGATAACATGATATTTTATTCCCTTCCTACTATTACTCTCAACCTTTATTCAGAGTTTACTATATATTATGGATTGTGCTGAACATTTAGCTTCCATCCACTCATTTTGCTTTACAATAGGCTGCCAGTCGTCCCCTGAAAATCACCCTCTCCTTATTCCTAAGTGGCAGAACTCTGATTGTATTGGGGTAGAAATGACTCCCAGCTAAAATCCTACATGCCTAGGTTGTTTTGCAAGTAGCCACACCACGTGACTGTGTTCTGATGCAAGAGCTGTTAGGGGGAGTGTTGTGTGGAATTTCTAAGACTGGCTGCTTAAATGATGCTAACTTACCTGGGAGAAATACCCATTTGCCCTTCCCTTTTCCTCCTTCCTGCCACCTGGGATGTCCTTGTCATGGCTGGAATTCAAGCAGCCATCTTGGAACACGAGGTAACTATGAGGTTGGAAGGCAAATGCTAGATGATGGAGCAGAAAAAGAGAGGCAGCAAGAGGCTCCTATGCCCGTGGAGCTGCATCTTCCCTTGACTGTCTACCTCGGATGTCTTTAACTGAGATAGAAATAAACTTCTATCTTTTAAAACTTCCATCATTTGAGGTTTTTGGTTAAAATAGCCAAGCTTAATACCAACTGATCCAAGATGAAATGTCGATTTGGAATGCTTTTGGATGTAGATAACTAAACAAATCTATGGAACCTTAAATATAGGGGCTTATGTTTCTAACATAAAAAAGTGCAGAAGGATGTGGCTGTTCAGTGATGTCATCTGGAGCCCAAGTTCTCTGCAGCCTTCTGGTCTTCCACCCTTAGCGTATTGGCTTTTCTCCAAATCCGTGACACCTCGTGGCTACAAGATGGCTATTGCAGCTCCAGGCATCATGTCCACATAGCAAGCAAGAAAGACGTAAAAGAGTCAAAGTTTTGTTCCTCACTAGGTTTTTCTTTTTTTTTAATTTGGGAAGGGAATTTCTCTCCACCCAAGTTCCTCTAATACCTCATTATATAGAACTGTATCTTCTAGGTTTATGGTGGGCTCTACCTTCTTGAAATCAATGAATCTCTGTTAACTATTGACATATATTGGAGTTCTGTTACTAGGGAAGAAGGAAGTGGAGCAGAGGCTGTGGAAAAGCCACAGATAGCAAGGAAAGCAAGGCTTAGAGGTGCCATGGCATGCCAATATTACACAGCCAGTGGGGGGAAGAACTAGGTTTTGAATGAAGCTCAAATTCCCAGACCTTGTGCTTTAACCCCTACAATAAACTCTCAGGAAGATCTCAAACGTCTTAGCTTTCCTTTCTTCAAATTTTATTTTTAGACTCTCTTTCAGGGATTTTATATAGGAAGTCCTAGATTTCATAGCATGTGGAATTACAGAGACCTGAAAGATTCCTTCCAACTTAAGCTTCTTGAGCAGCTCTGGCTAATAGAACTTTTAAAATGAGGGAAATATTCCATGTTGTGCTGCCTTAATATAGTAACCACTAGCCACATGTGGCTGTTGAGGACCTGAAATATGGCAACCACAACAGAGGAACTGAATTTTTAATTTTATTTGATTTCAAGTAATTTTAATTTAAATAGCCACATGTAGCTAGTCGCCACTGTGTTGAATAGCACAGTTCCAGAACCTCAAAATATTGCTTCCTGGAATTCTTCCAAATGCTTAGAATGCACAAAATTTCACCCCTGAAACAGACTTTTCCCCCAGAAAGTACTGGCCCACAACTGCCTTGCATGAGGTAGTGCTACAGGCCAGCACAAGTAATAATATTTCATGAAAGAAGTTCAGTGTAGACATAATCATGTTATAAATATTGGTGCAAAGGATCTGCCTGCTATTAAAAAAGTACTAATTTATGGAGCTCCAAGTTTATTTATAGCAAGTCAAACTTGCTTTTCAGAAGTTATGGGAGGATAGATCTTTGGCTCAAAAGAAGAAGGAAGGTACAGCAAGCAGAGCTGGACAGCAGTGGCATGGGTAGCAGGTGGAAGGCAGCCAGCCTTCCATTAATTCTGAGGTGGCACTGGTGGTATTACAGTTACAAAAGCCTATAATGACTTTCCCCCGAGTCAGTAATAAGTTTAGATCTTACTTTTCGGGACACAGTTTAAGTGCTGTATTCTGTGTGTGTATATACATATACATACATATATTTTTAAAATTAGAAATTTAAAAATAAATGTTTATTTCAGAATAATTTGGGGGTACAAATGTTTAGGTTATGTATATTGCCTGAAATTATTCCAACTAGCTAAATTCTGAACCATTCACTCAGCCTCTGTCTTGTCTTTCCCATGGAAACCCCAATAAATCCTCTGGCCCAGGGCTTTCCCCTTGATCCTGTCTTCTGCCTCCTGGCCACACTGGTGTCTTTCCTATGTGGTTCTGGGTGGCATGCCTATCTCTAGGACCTGTGAATATAATGCCTTTCTTCCTTGAGTCTCGCCTCTGTCCCCTCTCGTGTGGCCACACCCGACTGACCGTCTCATACAAGAAAAAAAAAAACAAAGGCTTTGTCCTAATGGTGTGTCAAAAGAGATGAGTCCATCTCATTTCAGCACGAGTCCATCTTGTAGCAACTGGGGATGAACTGTACCTTTGAAAACGAGGCAATTTTGTCTTTTGCTTCTGTTAATTTGGGTCAGGAGGAGAAAATGTGAGTAATTTAGTTTCTTAATGTTAGATTACTGATTGGTGGACCTACATCAGAGAAATAAAACACAAACTTAGAGACAACACTAAAGATGAAATTGATGATTGTAAAGGGTGTTGGGATAGTATGTCTCCTTGCTTGGGAGTCTATGCAGGGAGCCTGTCTTAGTCCATTTGTATTGCTGTAAATGAATGTGTCAACAGAAAAGGACCCAAACTCTCTAAAATAATTTAAAGAGGTTTATTCTGAGCTGAGTGTGTGTGATCACGGCCCAGAGCCACACCCAAGAAACCTTGAGCAGGTGATCTTGCCATGGTTGGGTTACAATTTGGTTTTATGCAGTTCAGGGAGACAGGAATTGCACAGAATGTCATAAATTAAGACATGGAAGGTGTACATTGGTTTGGTCTGAAAAAGCAGGACATTTCGAGGCAGGGATTACAGGTTATATAGGTGGGTTTAAAGATTCTTTGATTTGTAATTGGTTAAAGAAATGAAGCTTTGTCTAAAGGCTTGGAATGTTTTAAGTTTAGATTAGGAAGTCTGTTAATCAGAGACAAGCCACCGGACACATACTCAGACTCGAGATCTGTTGAGTAAACTGAGCATATACAGCTGGGATTTCAGCTTTCTCTTGCTCAGCCTTAGGTCTGTTAATGAGTTACAAAGGATATCTCTGAGATGGGAAAGGGGCTTGTCTGACCTCGCTTCTCATGGCCAGCAACTCAGCTTTAGGATGTTTCTGGGGTCCCCTTGGCCAAGACGGGGGTCAATTCAGTCAGCGGGGAGGGGGCGCTTAAGATTTTTTTTAGTTCATACCTGCAGCAGGGCAATTTATAAAGAGATTTATTTCACAATGAGATATCACTTAACTCCAGTGAGAATGGCCTTTATCAAAAAGTCCCGAGGCCGGGCGCGGTGGCTCACGCCTGTAATCCTAGCACTCTGGGAGGCCGAGGTGGGCGGATTGCTCGAGGTCAGGAGTTCAAAACCAGCCTGAGCAAGAGCAAGACCCCATCTCTACTATAAATAGAAAAAAAAAATTAATTGGCCAACTAATATATATATATATAGAAAAAATTAGCCGGGCATGGTGGCGCATGCCTGTAGTCCCAGCTACTTGGGAGGCTGAGGCAGGAGGATTGCTTGAGCCCAGGAGTTTGAGGTTGCTGTGAGCTAGGCTGATGCCACGGCACTCACTCTAGCCTGGGCAACAAAGTGAGACTCTGTCTCAAAAAAAAAAAAAAAAAAAAAAAAAAAGTCCCGAAACAAGCGAGACCCCGTCTCTACTATAAATAGAAAGAAATTAATTGGCCAACTAACATATATAGAAAAAAAATTAGCCGGGCGTGGTGGCAAATGCCTGTAGTCCCAGCTACTCGGGAGGCTGAGGCAGGAGGATCGCTTGAGCCCAGGAGTTTGAGGTTGCTGTGAGCTAGGCTGACGCCACGGCACGCACTCTAGCCTGGGCAACAAAGTGAGACTCTGTCTCAAAAAAAAAAAAAAAAAAAAAAGTCCCCAAACAATAAATGTTGGTGTGGATGCAGAGAGAGAGGAACACTCCTACACTGCTGGTGGGACTGCAAACTAGTTCAACCTCTGTGGAAAGCAATATGGACATGCCTTAAAGCGATACAAGTGGATCTACCATTTGATCCAGCAAATCCACTACTGGGCATCTACCCAAAAGATCAAAAGTCACTTTATGAAAAAGACACCTGCACTCGAATGTTTATAGCGGCACAATTCACAATCGCAAAGTTGTGGAAACAACCCAGTGCCCATCAATACATGCGTGGATTAATAAAATGTGGTATATGTGTACCATGGAGTACTACTCAGCTTTCAGAAACAATAGTGATATAGCACCTCTTGTGTTTTCCTGGATAGAGCTGGAACCCATTCTACTAAATGAAGTATCTCAAGAATGGAAAAACCAGCACCACATGTACTCACAGGCAAATTGGTATTAACGGATCAACACCTCAGTGGGCATACAGGAATAACATTTATTGGGTGTCAGGCAGGTGGGATGGGGAGGAGATAGGTATATACAATCACAATGAGTGAGATGTGCAACGTTTGGGGGATGGTCATGCTTGAGGTTGCGACTCGAGGGGGAATGGGGGGCATGGGCAATATAGGTAACCTTAACACGTGTACCCCCATTATACGCTAAAATTAAAAAAAAATAAGAGGTTTATTTGTCTCATGGTTCTGCAGGCTGTACAAGAAGCATGGCACCAGCACCTCCCTCTGGTGAGGGCTTCAGGGAGCTTGCAATACAGAAGGTGAAGGGGAGCCGGCGAGCCATGTGGTGAGAGAAGGAGCAAGAGACAGAGTGGAGGAGGTGCCAGTTTCTTTTAAGCAATAGAGTGAGAATTACTCATTATGCAAGGAGTGCTCGGAGTCATTCTTGAGGGATACCCTCTACCACCCAAACACCTCTCACCAGACCTCACCTCCAACACAGGATCAAATTTCTGCATGAGATTTGGAGTGGATGAATATTCAAACTATTTCAGAGCTCCTGCTCCCAGCCTTCAGAGGGATTTTCCAAGACTACTTTGTAGCCTGACTTCTAAAATTGGCATTTGAAAAAGCCCCAAATGTCATTTACCTAGCCGAATTGTATTGTTTTGGGTTTTGACTAATGTCCCCTGAAGTTTGTGGCATGGATATTTTCATAGCACTTTTGTTTTTTCTGTGTTGCTGGGCCAGGCTTTCCACTCCTGAAAAAGTGAAGGATATAATTGGCTGAAAAAACTTGGAGCTTCTTGTTGCACCTGGATGAATTTGCAGAAGAAATCAGGAGCAGGACGCACAGAATGAGGCTTTTCTCACAGCTGGCGTTAGGCTGGCTCTACTTCTGTTCGGACTAGCATCTCACAGTATGCTCTTTGGTTGATGCTTCAGTGCTTTCATGCTTGCTTCAAGCTCTGTGTCTTTCCCTGTGCTGTTCCTCGCACCAAAATAGGTTCCAGGTGTCATCTCCTCCACAGTGTGGCCTCTCTTTCAGGAGCCATGTGGGGAGATCTGGGTGTCTTGATTTCTGTAGGGCTTGGGAAAGACACTTTGCAGCATGCCTCAATGTAAAAGTTCCCAGTTCATCACAACTTGCTCATCTCTTTTTGGAGTCAGGGCCTAAATTTCTATTTTTAAGCACCTTGATCTGATTTGGAAGCCTCAAGGATAAAGACAGTAAATCCATCAGTTTTTTGTCTTCCATAATTCCAGAAACAGCTCCATTTCTGTGTGAATATATCACTCAGAGCAGAGAAGAATGCAAGAGCGCAAATTAAGCTCTTAACAGGAATGCGTGCTCAGGTGCTAATTTGCAAACAAGCTGCTTTTTTTTTTTTTAAAAAAAAGGGCTATTGAGAAGTGTATGTTGACAGCTGATATTATCATTTTAGCAAAAGCTCTCAGGCAATATGCACAGACCTTAGACACAAACAATGCAACATGGGAATTGTTAATAATGTCTGTGCTTAAAAATAATAATGACTATTCAGTAAATCTAAAAATTAAAGTTGAGACACTTTCTTTGCCCTCTACCTTAAAATTAAAAAACAGATGGCCATCTGTAGCCGTATATTTCTTGTCGTTGCAAGTAAATGCAGCCACAGGAGCTTATTTTATGTTAAAAGCCTCCATCTGCTAGATGTAATCTTTTTGTACTGGTAGAAAAATGAATAAAATAAGGACCTGCTTGTTCTGACCTTGACTCAGACAGATTACATACCTAGCTAGTTTCCGTTTCTCCTTGACAGGTGTTAATCCTGAAATGATAGCGCTGTAGTCTTTTGACAGTTTCATCCTTTCACCTAAATGGGGGTGAATTGGGCTCCATATTTCTGGTTGGCATATGTTTTGTTGCTATGCAGGGAGTGGATTTTCCTTTAATGAGCAATATACTGTAGCCCCTCACAGCATCTTTTCTTGTTGTAAAAATACTCCAACATCCTTTGACTCTCTAGTCTTTTTGCCAAGCCTAAATGAAAAAAATCATTCTAAATGAAAATAATCTTAAAAAATCTTCACGTGTCATGGACCTATTTATTCATTGCAGGGAAGGGGAAGTAGGGCAAACAGAATGAGTCTCTGGGAATGTGCAGATTCATTCGTTCCCGTGTTTTCAGAGCCAGCCTCAAATGGCTCCCATCCCTTCTTCCTGCCTTCTGTCCACCACCATCACCACCACATTGTTCTCTAGAGAATGTGTGTTTCTTCCCCTGTGGTTATTTGTAACGGGAGTGCTGTTTGAACAGAATGCATTGTCATTCAGGCTTCCTTTGGTTCAGATGTGTTGCTGCTACTTTTACTCAGTTCTGCAGAAAGTTGGAGCACAAAGACAGACCTTAGAGGTTACTCTCCTCATTTTACAAGTCAAAGAACCTGATACCAGAAGAAGGGAGTGACAGCCCAAGGCAAAACTAGAACTGAACGCAAGCTCTTTTTTCCCCTGATGTACGGATTGCAAGAATCACACAAAGCAATGATGTGAGTGTTAAGGTTTATATGTGGCACTGGGATGACTGACTCCAAACAGCATGATTTTCATTTACTTCCTTGGTGTTGACCTTGAGCAAAGTAGAATTCATGAGAGTGCTTGTAAATACAAGAGTGAAAAACCAAGAAGAATTTAAGTATAACTTTTAGTTTATTGTAGAAGTATGGTCAGACTGTATTTTTCAATGTAATCACTTTCTAACTCAACCCATTTATTTAGTAATGGACAAGCTTTCTGTTATTTTATTTTATTTTTTTTTTGAACTCTATATATGAACAATTGGGGAAAAGGGAGAGAAGAAAGGGAGGGAAGAACCATTCCATAACCAAACGGAGGGAAGAACCATTCCATGATGACTTCGGGCTGTGTCAGAAACTTGCGGTGTGATCCTGGGCCAGTCACTTCACCTTGTTGTGCCTCAGTTTCTCCATCTTTAAAAACAGAGCTTGGTTTTTCTGAAGCTCTGTGTTTGGGGGTAAAAAAGGGAGCTGAGTCTATGCCTTAGTTTCTCTTAATAACAGCAAAAACGTTTGGTCTACATCTTCAAGTGTAGTCTTGGACCAGCATGATGAGCATAACCTGGGAACTCATCAGAAATGCACATTTTTCAGACCCCACCCAGACCTACGCATCAGTGCTTTGGTGTTGGGTCTCAGCAGATCTGTTGCTTACCAGCCCTCCAGGTGATGGCGATACTACCTGCTCAAGTCTGAGAACTGCCATATATAACCCCATTGTGAAAGCTGGGGTCCCAGGTGTCTGAGCTAAGGCTGCAGAAGAACCGAAACAGCGGATCTTCATGGTCTCAGAGGTCACTTTCAGTTGGTAAGTCTGTGAGTCCACAATTCTTCCTGATTTCGGACATTGTTCCTTGCGTTTCTGTATCAACTTCCTGCCAGTGGAAGTCAAACACAGTTAACTTTTCAGTACACAACACAGCCCTGTGTAAAAAAGCCTCCCAACAGTAGTACCAACCAGGAACTCTACTTTCAGATCCAGAAAAGTGAGTGCTTGAAGGCATGAGCATTCAGTGAGCATCATTGCTGAAAAGGAAATGTTTGTGATGGCTACAAAGTCCCTCTTGCCATCTTTCTGGTTTCACTTGAGTGGAGGCAGTGAAATGATGTGAGCTGGAGCCCTGGCTTCCTGCTGCCTGCTTTCACCTTGAGTTCCACCACTTCTGACCTTGGGAAAATTAGAATCAGAATCTCAGTTTCCCCATCTGTATATAGGGGAACACACAGCACCTGATTCAGCGTCATTGTGAGGATTCAGAAAATATGGTTCATGTAAACACGCTTTGTACGGTGGCTTGCGTGCTTTCAGCATTCAATGACTGTTAAGCATTCAGTGAATGTTAAGTCTACTTCTTAGCATTCTGTAGCTTTCAGATGAGGGTGGTGATGTTTTCTTGTAATAGGTGATGTGTGAATGGTATGTAAATGTGAAGGAAAAGTAAATATTTGGAAAATTATATCTGGGAAGCATGTTATACATGCAGCAATGGTACGTGGTCGATGATCTCAGAGGGAAGAGCTAGATATTATGACGTTATCTCTCAAAAAGAGGGAGAACAGATTAGCACATCTAATCCCTTCTGTTGTGTTATCTCTCTAAACATACCTCTCACCTCCTCACAGTGCTGAATTCTGACCTAGTTCTTTTGGATCACTTCCAAAGTTCACTAAGCTCTAACAGGCGTCTCAGATTAGGCAGGTCTCCTATTATGTGTTCATACCATCCTTATAGTTCCCTTTTCACAGCATGCAGTTACAAAAGTTCAGATTGTCCTCACCTGGCTGTAAGCTCTGTGAAGACCAGGACCATACCTGTTAGTTCTGTGTCTTCATGGTTTAGCCCAGTTCTTAGTGCAAATTCAGTAGCCCAGAACCAACCCCAACCAGAAAGCCTTGGCACAAATGTGTGTCCCGAGTGGGTTACAGGTGCGCTGAGATGCTGATCACTCAGCCCTTGGAGGGTTCAGGCTTAGGCAGAGATTACCAGGGTCCCAAGGCCAGTTTCTTCCCATCTCCAGCAGCTTTATCCGTTTACTCCAGTATGAAGTAAAATTGTCATGTGTGCTGTGATGTTAAAACGTTGGGAAACATTGCAATATTTGTTGGATGGATAAAAGAACATTTATAATACGTAGACGAATCACTCCTTGGATGTCCCAACTCATGAAAAATTATGCTCATTTATTGAACATTGTAATAAAATAAAAGAAATAGGTGAGACTTATCACAGGACAGATTCAGTGACGACTTAAAAATAGCCCCAAACCAAGAATGGGGAGCTGTGAGCACGCCCATCCCTCACCCCCGCTGGAGAACCACCATATTGGATAGGGTGCAGCACAGGGAGTGAATTAGCCTAGCCCCTGGTTCCCATGACAACTGAATGCCCGAGTCATCCGGGCTGAGCAGGAGCAATGGCTCCTCCCCACACTCGTTGTTCATTACAGAGTGCAGCCTGAGCCAAGAATCTCGTGAACGGCTGCTTCTCCCAGCAGACTGTGCCCCTTGCAGAGGCCCCTGAGGACAGATAGGCCTACCTCTCTCCTCTTGGGGTCTTGTGGTGGAACAGGGGTGTAGAACTGCAGATCCTCTCATCTACCAGCGTCCTGTACAGATGCACACTAGTGGGTCCCACACACAGACTGAAGGGTAGTTTGAAAGCCGGTCTTGGGTGGTGAGGGAACTCACATGAATTGATCCGATGGGGGAATGGCATGGGGGTACAGGGAGTGGATAGGGAGGGCATCCACCCCACCCTGCAGAGAAACTGCACTAGTGGACAAGAGCAGGAGCCTGATACAACAGCCTACCTGGCTTGCAGAGATTGCCCTCAACTTCATACCAGTGGCTCCCCCTAGTGGCAAGATAAGCAACCTCTGAACCCTGCCCAGGCCTTGCAAAGCCTCTCTGGCTCTTACAGCCCAGCAACGATTAGACTGGCTCTTCCAACCACCTCAGGGGGAGTAGAGATCAAGGAAACCCCTGGGAGCTACCCGGTCCCTTCTAAATCTTGGGATATTCTTCTGCCCCATCTGGGGGACCAGAACTTACCAAGGGCACAAAGATCCCATTGGCAGCTGGCTCTTCCATGCAAACATCAGTCGATGGCAGGAGAGAATAAGCCCATAGCTAGACATAGAGCCTTCCGACTCAAGCCAACAGGGAGTGGCTGATCAGTCATACTCACAAGTACCACTCAGCACCACTGGGATTAAGCTGGGGGATCTAACTCACTACACACTGTTGGGAAGAGGTGAAGACAGCAGGTCAGAGGAAACCCCAGAGGTAAACCCAACTGTTAGAACACCCCATAGGCAACTTAAGATCATCGCTCCACTCCCTGGTATACTCAGGGATTGGTCTTTGGGGATGCAGAGGCAGGCCCATAAGCCAGGTCTAGCACTCCAAGGTCTGGACTGAGAGGTTAGATGAGAAGGAATCAGTGAAAGAATTCCAGAAACATGAAAAATCAGAGCGAAAGGACACCCCCAAAAGAAAACCATAATTCCTTACCAATGGATACCAACCAAAATGAAAAGATTGAAATGACAGCTAAAGAATTTCCAATATGGATTTTAAGGCATCTCAGTGAAATACAAGAGAAAATGGAAACCTAACACAAAGAAACTGTAAAATCAATGCATGACATGAATGAAAAATTTACTTAGGAAATTAAATGATTAACAAAAATCAAACGGAACTTCTGGAAATGAAAAATTCATTCAAGGAAATGCAAAACACAGTGGAAAAGCTGAAGAATAGGCTAGATCAGACAGAAGAAAGAATCTTAGAGCTTGAATTCTGGAAGAAGAGGTTGGAAAAATTCTTATAGATATGGGCCTAGGCAAATAATTTATGAAGAAGACCCCAAAGGCACTTAGAGCAGCAACAAAAATAAATAAATGGTACATGATTACATTAAAAAGCTTCTGTACAGCCTAGGAAACAATCCATAGAGCAAATAGATGATCTGCAGAATGGGAGAAAATATTTACATGCTATATATCTGATACAGGGCTAATAATAAGAATCTACAAAGAACTCAAGCAAATCAGCAAGAAAACATCAAACAACCCCATTAAAAAGTGCACAAAATAAGTGAACAGAAGCTTTTCAAAAGAAGATTGACTAATGGCCAATAAATATATGAAAAAATGCTAAATGTCTCAGGGAAATGCAAATCAAAACCACAATGAGATATCACCTAACTCCAGTGAGAATGGCTTTTATCAAAAAGTCCCAAAAGGACCGATGCTGACATGGATGCAGAGAGATAGGAATATTCATCCGGGAGTGGTGGGATTGCAAACTACTATAACCTCTGTGGAAAGCAGTATGGAGATACCTCAATGAACTAAAAGCAGACCTATCATTTGATCAAACAGTCCCACTTTTGGGTATTTACCCAAGGGAAAAAAAGAAATTTTGTAAAAAGACACTTGCACTTGAATGTTTATAGCAGCACAATTCACAATTGCAAAGATGTGGAAACAGCCCAAGGTGCCCATCAATTCATGAATGAATTAATAAAATGTGGTATATGTATACCATGGAATATTACTCAGCCATAAAAGGGTGAACTAATACCTTTTCTAACAACCTGGATGGAACTGGAGACCATCCTTCTAAGTGAAATATCATAGGAGTAGAAAAACAAACACCACATGTACCCACCATTAAATTGGAACTAATTGATCAACACTCATGTGCATATACGGTAGCAAAATTCAATGGAATTCAAGGAGATGGGAGGTGGAAGGAGAGACTGGTAAATTCACACCTAATGGGTATGATGCGTACTATCTCGGTGATGGACACACTTACAACTTTGACTCAAACTGTAGAAAAGCAATAATATAACCAGAACATTCTGGGGCAAAAAAGAGTACATTTATAGAGAGCAAGACATCCAGCTTCTGTGCAGAAAATTTTGTGCCATCAGCAACCAGAGAGAGAATTAAATATGGGTGATACTGAGAAAGGCAAGAAGATATTTGTTTGGAAGTATGCCCAATGCCACACCTTGGAAGCTGGAGGCAAGCATGAGACTGGGTCACATCCCCCTGCTCTCTTTGGGCAGAAGACAAGTCAGGCCACTGGATTCTCTTACAAGGATGTCAGTAAGGACAAAGGCGTAGCCTGGGAGGAGGATATATCGATGGAGTGTTTGGAGAGTTCCAAGAAGTACATCCCTGGAACAAAAATGATCTTCACTGGCATAAAGAAAAAGTCAGAAAAAGCAGACTTGGTAGCTTATCTCCAAAAAACTACTATGAGTCATGATTGGCCACTGCCTGATTTATTATAAAACAGAAATGTCGCGTGACTTTTTTATGGGCACCATAATTTATTGGATCTCATACACCAGAGTTCAGATCATGAATGGGTGACAGAATATTTTTGTTGGACAGTCCCAATTTAACTATGACTGGCTTATGGTTAAATGAATATGACTGATTTTTTGAATTTTGGCAGTAATTCCGATTCAGTAAATGCTGTCACTATTTTATTTTCCCCTTCTAAAGATATGATTGGACTTGATTAGTAATGTTCAACTTTTCACAAAGATGGTAAATTGCCATCTTAGAACCTGGAGATTGGTTTTATATTTAGATTTACATAACTAGTTATGTAAATATATTTAAATACTAGGGAAATCCCTTCACTATCTCAGAACCAAGCAAGACTCACTGGTGTTTTAATTTGTGTTCATCAGCCTGTTAAAGGTGGGGGCTGGAGATAAGGCAGCAATGTCTGCTCTATATTTTTGGTCTTAACTGTACCCATCTAATTCCCTCTATCTACTAAAATGCTGCCTTTTATTTATTGACAGGCATTTTTCTGTGGTTTACATGTAATATCCAATATGGAACATTTAACACTTCTTACAAAAAACAGGTCAAAATTTCAGAGACTTAATATTCAAACAGAACTGGGGTAAAACAGAAAGGAAGAAAATTTTCTAGTTTTCCTACCTCACCATTCTCTACTTTGGCTCTCACACTCTTTCCTCAAGGAAGAATAGCCTGGAAGGACCACATATTTATTTGCCAAATGACTTTTCTATTGTTTCCAACTAACTGTCTTAAAATGTCTCTGCTGCAGTCTGGAGGCTTTGGGTGGAGGGTAGCATAAAATAGGTTAAATTGGGTTATTTGGGGTTTAAAATATTTGTGTTTTGGGTACCTGTTAGGTCGGGGTATAAATCATGGAGTCTGGATAAGGCCTGCCTGGTGATGATGTAAATCATAGAATAACAAATGCAGAGAACAAGACCTCAGACACAGGAGAACTTGGTGTCCTTCCTTGGGTTAGTTGCCATGGTGACTGGCGGTTGTGGTAGCAATGATATTTGGAGGAAACAGGGAGAAAGATGACAATATTGGGGCTTAGAAAAATTTGTGAAATTGTTCTTCTAATAGGCTTGGGCTTCCATTTGCCCAGTGAAAGGGTTTCTCCTCCCTGTGTTAGTTTTAAGGGACTGTAACTACTGCAGAAAATGGATCCTGGACCTCTTAACTAAAAAAATAAAAGAATAGATTTAGGATAGAATTGTAAACCCAGGCATGATCTCTTGTTGTTGCTCATACTAGCCAGGTACTAAACTTTAGCACCCTTAGTTATTATTCCTTCTTTCTGTGGAGATGCAGCTCTTGCTGGTGGACAGTGACTGTAAAATAATGAGGACAGCTGCCCATCACCTCCTACGGTGGGTCAGGAGACAGGTGAGGCTACAACATACATATAAAACCTTTCCGGGGAGAAACTTCATGGGGGGTGAAGTATAATAAATAAAACACAAGTCAATGTAGCAGTATGGAAATGTTACTTCTGGGGAGAAAAGCCCAAACAAACTCAAATGTGAGAATAAAATGAAAATGTCTTTTCAGAATGAGAGAAAGGAAAACAATTTAGAGAAAAGGTGGAGTCGAGCCTATACTTAATAACCTCTCATTATTACCTAACTTGATTCTTCTTGGAGCTCAATGGGCTCTCAGAAGATCTGCCTTAAATTGTTTGTTAAAATAAAGAACTTATGTAAAGATGCCTTTTTTTCTGGGGGGGAGGGAAGTTAAGCCACACTGTAAAGGTAGGCAAAGGGAGAATTATTTATAATAATCTGTAAGCCACGTTGCTAAACTTGTTTGCCCTTGATTTGCTTTATAAAGTCAGTGGGTGTGGAGGGGAGAAGTAAGACCAGAGTCATGTTTTCTTGATTCTTCTCTGTCCTTCTGTCTTCCCTTTATTCCTTATTTCTTCATTCCTTTCTCATTTCATTGTGAAGGATTGCAATAATATTGTCATTGACGTGACAGATCTATTTTGGTGAATAGTGAAGGTAATGATGAGTATATACTCCAAAGACATGTTCTGGTTCTGGTCTCCAGGGAATCCAAAGATACTCCCACCAATTTGTTAAACCAGAGCTTAATCTTCACATAGAGTTTCTGATTCAGTAAACGAAGGTGGAGTCTTGTAGTCTGCCTTTTATTTTTTTTTTTTTTATTTTTTATTTTTTTTTTTTTTTGAGACAGAGTCTCGCTTTCTTGCCTAGGCTAGAGTGAGTGCCGTGGCGTCAGCCTAGCTCACAGCAACCTCAAACTCCTGGGCTCAAGCGATCCTCCTGCCTCAGCCTCCCGAGTAGCTGGGACTACAGGCACAAGCCACCATGCCCGGCTGATTTATATATATATATATATATTAGTTGGCCAATTAATTTCTTTCTATTTTTATGATAGAGACGGGGTCTCGCTCAGGCTGGTTTTGAACTCCTGACCTTGAGCAATCCGCCCGCCTCGGCCTCCCAGAGTGCTAGGATTACAGGCGTGAGCCACCGCGCCCGGCCTAGTCTGCCTTTTAAACAAGCACCCTGAGTAATCCTAATGCAGGTAGTCCAGGAATCATAGTTTGGGACATGTTGTCATCATCAAATGTATGTGGTGGCCCTGATGTCAGATAAATACGATTTGAATCTCAGCTCAGCTACCTTCTAGCTGTGTGATGTTGGGTAAGTTACTTGATATCTCTGTGCCTGTTTCTCCCTATGTAAAAGAGGATAATAGCATCAGTGCTGTTCATAATCCTGAACATCTAAAATTCCAAAATGTTGAAATCGTGAAGGCTGAATTCTGGAGAAGGAATGGGTGTGTTTTCAGTTGTACACTGGATAGGTACATCATATTAGTTGCATCATGTTAGGTGGAACTATTACTTTGTTATTGTCTTTATTTGCATTTGGTAGAAAATCTAGATGAGTGGCTTGGCCATGAGATATGGCACCTATGAAAACTTCAGCTTAAAAATGCATAATTTGTCTTCATTGGCATTCCTTCTAGCAGCTGAAATTTCTAGAGCTTTTAATGAATTAAAGCCACATTTGCCTGAAGAAGCCAGTGAAGTTACTGTCTGGTTCAAAAATAATTATGTGCGTGGTAGGTTAAAATCCACTATGCAACAGTATTGCTATTCAATCACTGATATCATTTCCACCAATTTTGTGGTCTGTGCCATGGATAGATTTTTACAAACCTAAAACAACATAGAAGCATGGCACACAAGATGGGAAAATTTAATAGGGAATGCTCATGTCGGTGTATGTAAAATCATAGAAGAATTTCAAAAAGAATGGGGCCATGTAGAAAATGAATGTGAAAGTATTTTTCAAGGAGAGCTATGTCCTAAAAGAAAAAGAAAAAAATAAATCCCAGCTATTCATTGTCGTGCAAGACTTTGAAATATAGTTAACGATCATAAAGGTTGGCCAGCTCTTAATGAACTACCTCAGGGAAATTGCCCACAATCTATCCCTGTGATACACTTTTTCATATATTGAATTTTTTTTCTTTATTTTAGTTCTTTTCCCCACTATAGTAAGTTGTCAGTATTATTTTTCACAATTCACTGTACCATGTATTTCGCCTTTGCATCATTTCCAATACTAGAGGTACAACTTGTGTAAAGTTTTCCAGAAAGTTCTAATTTTTTTATGTTTTTTTTTTTTTTGCAAATTTGACATCACGAAAGTGCATTGTCACCATGTCGCCTGTGTGTAAGCATTTTGCGTGTGTATAAGAATGTTGAAACTTCTTCCATAAATGAAGACAGATATTTTTTATACATCTGCACTTGTAAAAGATAGAATTTCTTGATCTTGGCTCTTTGAGCAGCTGAGTATTCAGAGGTGACACATCATAGTTTTTGATCCATCTTGTCAAAAGACTTAAGCTGTCTGTAATGGTATTTCAGATGACCAAAGTTACGAAGCTGGTGCACGCAATTACTAACCCTAGTGATGTGCATATATATATTTAGCTTTTGATCTATTTCTTTATGAATATGGTTTGGTCATAATTATTATGCCAGTGTAACTGTCATTAGTATACTTCAGTGTTTATGCTTGCAAAGATGTGTTATCATGGCTCATTTTATTATGTAAATGGCCTATGCAGTGTTCTGTTGTGTTATGTTTCTCAAATAAGTCCTCTTTTAAAATATAAACAAATGTATTTTTAAAAGTTTTTTAAAATTATTTTTTCCAAAATTATATTTCTGGGATTTTGGTCTTTGGGGATTCTGATTTGGGGGACTTCAGACTTTAGGGATTCTTGATCTTTCAAGATTTCAGCATCTGGGATTATGACATTTTGGAATTGTGTTTTTTGGGATTATGGCCCAAATCATTACCTCATGGAGTTGTGTCTAATGAAAAGATGCAGAAAAACATGCTTGGTACAGCATGTGACACAGAGTAAACCCTTTAGAAGAAAGTTATATTGTCATTTTTATTGTTGATAATGGACTTGATAATATCTTCTTAAAGCCTTTTTAGATTTTCCAACACAAGGACTTGAACTAGCTTAAGCAATAGGGAAATGTATTGGTTTAAATAAACAAATTATAGAAATAGCAGGTGCAGAGGTGGCCTTCGTAACTTCGTAAGTATGGGACTTGGGTGTTGTCTGAACTCACTCTTCCTCTTGTCTTAGCATCTTCTGGGTGCTATTATCTTGCTTCTGTTCCAGATAAAGTTTTTCCCTTGCAGGAGAAAATGTGCCCTCAGGTAGCTCCAGGCTTCTGTCCTTATTGGTTGTGACCAGAAGAAAATCTCCTTCCAGTTCTAGCAAGAAAAAATGGAGAAAGGACTCTGATTGGCTACGCTAAAATCATATATGCCCATCCCTGTACCAATTTCTGGATGTTTCACCATGGTTGGTTGGTGGGTCATGTCAACACCTCCTTATCAGAAGACAGAGGATCTGATGCTGGCAAAGAACCTTAGCCACTACCTGTTTCTCCTTCTCTACATCCCTGTAATTGTGCACCTTTAATATGTAAATATTATGTATAATATATACATAACCAAATCTCAAAGTCACCTCGTAGGCATTGTGGACAGCACAAGACCTGGACAGACATGGTCCCTGCCCTCATAGAAGTTACAGTCTAGTGCAGAAATAAACTTTCATGATGAAAGGGTAAAAGACAATATACGATTCCTCTGATCTTGGCTCTTCTCCAAAAGTAGGAACTGAGGAAATACTACAGGAATGTGAAGAATATGATTTGGAAAATAAAAGTAACTTGAATAAATAAACTTGGGGGAGGTGATTAATGCACGATAGGCATAGAAACCTTTGAGATACTCGACACAGTGAATGCCAGTACCTCTTCCCTCCAATTCCAAATCTCAAGTGATGAATACATTACTACAGAGGAATCAATGGTCTAGGTGGGTCTGTCTCAGCTACTCTGATCCCTTTGCAGAAATTTCTCAGACATCCAGGACTCAAATTCACTATTTTTATTTTAAAAATTGGGTGGCTTCACCTCCACTATGATCAGCAAGTGAATCAGATTAACAATAATGTTAGCTAACACTCATGGAGCCTTATTATAAGCCAGGTAATGTTATAGCTGTTTTTTTTTTTGTTTGTTTGTTTGTTTTTTTGAGACAGAGTCTCAGGCTAGAGTGAGTGCCGTGGCATCAGCCTAGCTCACAGCTACCTCAAACTCCTGGGCTCAAGCGATCCTGCTGCCTCAGCCTCCCGAGTAGCTGGGACTACAGGCATGCGCCACCATGCCCGGCTAATTTTTTTTTCTTGTATATATATTTTTAGTTGGACAATTAATTTCTTTCTATTTTTGGTAGAGACGGAGTCTTGCTCAGGCTGGTTTCGAACTCCTGACCTTGAGTGATCCACCCGCCTCAGCCTCCCAGAGTAGTAGGATTACAGGCGTGAGCCACCGTGCCTGGCCCATAGCTGATTTATGTGGATTAATTTGCTTAATCCTCTCATTCACCCTGTGAGATAGGTAGGTAATGTTATGTTCATTACACAGATAAGAAAACAGGCACAGGGAATCTAAGTGATCCTATCATTTACTGAATGTGCACAACATTCAATGGTACGTGGCTTGCATTATGTTAATTCACTGAATCCTTGTGATAATACTAAGAAATTGGTAGTGTTTTTATACCTGGCTTAAAAGATGAGGCATTGAGGTTTGCACAAGTTAGGAACTTGCTCAAAGTTACATAACAAGTGAGTGTCAGAATCTGGTCATGGACCCAGATCATCTCGACTGAGATCCTCTTATTTTAACCACTGAGTTCCGATTTACAGATTAGCTCACCAAAATGAATACTGGTAACGTACATGCCTTGTCATTGCAGATGCACTGGAAGGAGAATTTATTGTCCTGTCCATCATAATCTCCTTGGAGGCAAAGAGTGCCTCCTAGACCTTTCCTCTCTTCCTTTTAGGCCTGTTCTACAAATCAAAGCTGCCTTAGCTGGCCACATAGAAGTGACAACGAACACAGAATTTTTAATATTTGATTTTACATTCAGTCATCACTTAAAAAAAAGGTGCACATTCTGTGTACCAGGTACTGTGCCAGGCAATGAGAATTCTAAGTAGGTTCCCTGTTATACTTTATACTGTTCACCCTGGTAGCTTCCTTCATAGCAATGATTACAGTTTGTCATTTTTATTCATTTTCTTATTTATTATCTGTCCTCACATTAGACCATAAGGCCTAGGAGGCTTTGTCTGTTCTGTTACCTTCTGTGTCCCCAGAATTTAGGTCAGTGCTTGATGCATTTCAGGTGCTTATTAAATATCTATTAAATGAGTACATGAACAAATGAGTCAAAGAAAGAACAAATAAACTAACCACAAGTTTATTAGGCGATGGGTAAGCTGTTCTGTTTTCTGGTGTTGATATACTTGGATGATTTTTAGCACCGCTCCCCCATGACCGTTTCTGTATTGCATTCACACGTGGCTTCTGGCCATGGAGAGAAATTGAGCAGAGGCTGGAAGACCAACTTTTAGCCTGGGATTATGGAAACTAACGTAGTGACAACATAGGGACCCAGCATTAACTAGAATTGAAGCTCCAAAGAGTAGCTGACCGAGTACCTTCAGTGCGGTTTCTTTTTAGCTGGGGTCATGAAGTTGCTTCCATGTCCAGAAAAAAAATGTGCTTTCTTTTTTTTGTTTTGTTTGTTTTTTGAGACAGAGTCTCGCTTTTTTGCCCAGGCTAGAGTGAGTGTCGTGGGGTTAGCCTAGCTCATAGGAACCTCAAACTCCTGGGCTCAAGCAATCCTCCTGCCTCAGCCTCCCGAGTATCTGGGACTACAGGCATGCGCCACCATGCCCAGCTAGTTTTTTCTATATATATTAGTTGGCCAATTAATTTATTTTTATTTATAGTAGAGACGGAGTCTCGCTGTTGCTCAGGCTGGTTTCAAACTCCTGACCTCGAGCAATCTGCCCGCCTCGGCCTCCCAGAGTGCTAGGATTACAGGCGTGAGCCACCACGCCCAGCCAAATGTGCTTTCTTTATTTTTGCATAACTGACCACTGGGCATGGTGGCAGGGATCTCTCTCATTTTGTGGAAGCAGCAGGCCTGACTCTGGCATATGTTAATTGGGAGGTAAAGAATTTAGAAAATCCCCCGTCTTTATACAGCCTGGCTTTCATACCTGTTGTCTTGCTGAAGACTGACAGATATTTCTCTTGCAGTGGAATAAAAAGCTCAGAGGCTGCAATAGAGCATGAGTGAGAGGAAAATAAAAACGTATTGGTGAAATAGCTACAAAATTATTATGTTTCTGATGCTTCATTTTTTATCATATGCAGAGAAACTCTGTTCAAGTTTCTACAGTAGTATGCCAAGGACGTTTTCTCTATCACTCACTTGGAAAGAATGCAAAATGTGCTGAAAGCCTAGATCAAGGGTCAGTAACATTTTTCTGTAAAGGCCCAGATAGTGAATATTTTAGGCTTATGGATCCAACTGTCTTTGTCATGCTACTCAGCTCTGCCGTGCAAAAGCAGCCATAGATAACACGTATGTGAATGAACACGGTTGTGTTCCAATAAAGCATCATTACAAAAACAGGTCTAGTTTCCCAGACTCTGGATGAGATGGTGTTTTGGTACCTAATTTGCATAAAATCCTGGAACCTAGTTATACAAACCCATTTCTTCCACCATACACACATAGTAGGTAGGTAGACCATATTGAGAACCCCCCAGTTTCATTTGGAAATAGCAAAAAACAGGTGGGCTTTACAGATTTCTGGATACTTTGGATCGTTCAATCAGTGTTGTGTGAGCCTACCCCAAGAATTAGATGTATCTAGCTTAAACCTCAGAAATTAAAAAAAAAAGACTCAAAATTCTATCCTGTGTCGTCTTAGGAGCCAAGTTGGAGTTCTCACTATGAAAAGATGCAGACCTCAGCAATGAAAATACCCAAGATCAAAGCTTGGGAAGTCAATTCCTTTCAAAAAGGACTCAAAGCTGCATTAAAAATTGCCATGCTTCGTCCTCCTCACCCGCCCGGGAGAGCTGGCTGGCCCAATGCCACCTTACCCCAGAGGTTAGCCTGACCTTGGCCATCCATCTCCGCTTGATCAAGCCGAGCTCCACAAATCACACGGCTCCCCATTGACTTTCTGTCAGGGCGAGGCAGCCCAAGCTCTTCTTTAAGCTGAGAGGCGTAACATGCATCTCCTCTCTGCCCAGTTGCTATAATGGGAACTTCCAGGTCAGGGGAGTCCAAGTTTGGGCACAGAAGGCACACAGCAAGATGGGACAAAGCACTTACGGGGTCCCTTCTGTGCTCCAAGCACCGTGTTAGGACATTGGGATACCCAGGTGGATAAAACACACTTGGAATCCTCTGGCCTTGAGGTGCGCATGGAATTATATGATGTCAATTCTGGGCAAGAGCAGAGAACAAGTCAGTGTCAGCTGACTGTGGAAAGCATCAGCCCATTAGGTTGACTCCTGAGCAGCAGCAGCTGCACGTGTGCTGGCCCATGCTACATTAGCTGAAGCTCATAAAGACTCGTGTAAACAGAGAGCAGCTTTAATTGAATAAAATATGTCTTTGGCTTCTTCCCTGCCAAGTTCACTGTTTTCTCAGTGACTTATATGGGTCCCGCTCTCTTCTTTATAGCTAGCAAGAGGCTCCCTTCTCAGGAGGAGATATGAGTCAGAACTCTTAAAAGCGTGGCTCTCCCATCCTTCTTCCTGGAGAAACACCAAAGAGATGCTTTCTCTGCAGTCTTAGGTGAGTCAGCAGCAGCAGTAGGGCGCATCACGTGAGCAGGTGAAACTTCCAGTGCCAACTGATGCTTCCCTCCACTTCAAGATCAAGTTCTCAAATAAGTCTTTTATACCTACCACACACATAATTATTTTCGAACCAGTGAGTAACTTCTCTGGCGGCTTCAGGCAAATATGGCTTTAATTCATTAAAATCTCCAGGAATTTCACCTGCTGGAAGGAATGCCAGTTCAGACAAATGATGCATTTTTAAACTGAAGTTTTCATCTTTGTGGGATTATGTGGCCAATCCACTCATCAAGACAATAACAAGATAACAGTTCTGCCTAACATGTTACAAGTAACATGATGTAACTCTCCTACCTATAACTGAAAACACACTAATCCCCTCTCTAGAATTCAGCTTTCATGATTTCAGCATTTGGGATCTTAGATGTTAGGGATTTTTGTCTTTGGGGATTTATGATTGGCACTGGCTACATCCATAAGCTCATGTACTTCTCACCTCAATCTGGCAAGGTAGGTGATACTGTGTCTATTTCATGGATAGCAAAACGGTTCCAGGAGATGCGGTAATTTACCGCAGGTCACACAGCTATAATGATTCAAACATTTGCTTGTGTTTTCTATCATTTATAGCCCCCTGTCCTAGGCACACAAAAATACATGACATGCAATACCGTACAAAGGTTACGAGCACAGAGAATGAACTTGAGCACCGCAGGGGTTGCTGGGAAAGTGCTGCAGTCCATTTAGGAAATATTGATGGAACAGCTTCTGTTGGTTGCGCACTGTTGGAATGGTTGGGGAGGAACGATGATGACACAGCCCCTGAACTTGAGCAGCTCATGGTCTAGTGCGATGGACAGATGTGTAAATGAGTGAGTGAGTGAGAGACAGCATGGTAGGCGATGCGCTGGAGGGCATGATGAAAGTAGACCCTTAATCAGGTGGGCTGGGAGGCCAGGGAAGGTTTCCTACCTAAAGCTGTACCCCAACCTATGTGTCTCGTTTACCTGCCAACTAGAAAGTATGTTCTCGTGGTTTGCTCTCCCTCTGGTTTCCAAGGCACACCATCAGCTTCCACAAAGCACCTGTATTTGACCTTAAAATGTCTGTCTTACGTGAATAGATTTGCTTTTCTACATCGTATTTTCTTAGGCTTATTTGAAAACTAGTTTTCACTACAAACCAATGGTGTGTCAAAGTGGCTCGAAAGGATGTTGAGGTGTCAGGGTTAATATGCCTTAGAAGAGGAAAAAAAAAACATTGGATAATGTGCAAAATTGAATCCTTTGTACAAAGATGATTGCACGTTAAGAATATTTATTTTAAGGTGTCTTCCTTGATCTCTGTTTTACCTTCCAGCTGAGTTGGAGGTTGCTTGGATGTATACGTTTGATGGGTCTCTGCAGGCTACCATGCTTATGAAACGTGCAAAATAACCTACATCAAAATATTCTCTCTCTTTTTCTCATCTATCATAATATCTGCAAAGAGTGAAATATTCAAATAACCTAAAAGAAAAATTTCCTTTCATTCCTGGAAGGCAGCTATTGTTACCCTGTGTATCCTTATATACCTTTATGTATTCTTCCAGGAATATTGCATGCATATACATGGATATGTGTACATATGTGTGTATGTATATGTTTTGGCGGTGTGTGTATAGATAAAAGCATGCATATACATGTATAAGAACATACATCCCACTTTGGTTGTTTCTTACGTAAATGATAGTAAGCTGTAATACCATCTTGCACCTTTTTTTCCCATTTAACAATACATTTCAAAGATTGTCTTTTCTGCTGTAGTACCTGCAGACCTGCCTCATCCTTTTCAACAGCTGTTTCATGTTCTGTTGACACATTTTAACCAGATTCCTTTTGATGTACATTTTGTATGTTCTTGGTTTCTGGCTTTTATGAAAAACACTGAAACGAATATACTTGCACATAACAGTTTGCCTGTGTATGAATGCATCATTTGGATAAAAATCTAGAAGTGGAATTTCCACATGAAATGGTATGTTTATTTTAAATTTTGCTAGATATTACCCTGTTGCTCTCCAAAACAGTGGAACCAATTGATACTCCTATGGACAACATGGGGAAATGTCTGTTTCCTCATATACTCTTTGAGTGGTTTTGATCAGCTTCCAGGACACATTGCAATGATGAAAACATGGTCTTTTGTCTTAAAAGTTGGGTACAAGTTAGATTTAGAAGGGTGTGAATTGACATGCAGAAGTCACCTGGCCAGGTCTGAACAGTTGATTGTCAACATTTTAGGGCTGAAAACTTGCCTCTTTGGATGTTCCAGACATAAAAATGTCCCTTTTTATATCCCTGTAATGCCAGGTTGCATTTTGACCTGTTTTAACTTTTTGCATTTCTTAATGATCG
This sequence comes from Microcebus murinus, assembly GCF_040939455.1. Lineage (NCBI taxonomy): Eukaryota > Metazoa > Chordata > Mammalia > Primates > Cheirogaleidae > Microcebus > Microcebus murinus. The sequence goes on from NC_134124.1 coordinate 20,298,195, forward strand.
CTGGACACCTTATGCTCATGCTTCCTAGAAAGCTCTGACTCGATTCCCCACAGTTCTTTGTTTCTTCAAAGCTTATCTCTGTCTCTGTATGAGGCCTGGCTACTGCACTCTGTGGCTCAGCATTTCCACCCACCTTTCCTAGTGGGTCTTGAATGGGTGACCTTATCACTCCAGGAGGCAAACATACACTGTACCGATCTGCCAAGCTCAATATCCTTTTGCTTAAATGTTAGATGGATTTATGTTATTGCTCTGGGAAGCAGTGATCCAGGGAGGAATTAGTGTTCTGAGAGGACTCTGGTCTTGTTAAAATGGCAATGGGAGGATGCATACACTTGCCCACAGCCATGGGCTGTAGCCTAATCCAGTCTTTTTCCTTTTGTCCCCCTCCTCAGTTCATTGGGTTATTTGAATCTCATTTGCATCGGAGCTTCTGAGATGCTGGGGTCCAGCAAGGGAAGTCTGGATATAGGTGCCACCAGCTCTGCCTTGGTGACTTTCAGCGTGAAAATGACACACACACACACACACACACACACACACACACACACACACACACACACAGCCTTCTGATCTGGGCTTATGTGTCGTAGCAGAGCTGGAAGTGGGTGGGCTGGGGCCTCCCTGATGGGGGCTTTTCCCTCTAGAGTCTCCTGGGAAGGTTCACCAAAGTATACCCATCAAAGTCACATGTGAGTTTGATCAGTCTTCAGGAACAGCTGCTGTGATCCCCATGTTTCCTTTGCCTGTATGCCCTGCTCTGCATAGCAGGCATGGTCTGAAGTGGTTGTAAGCAAGTTGAAATTAGGGCGGTGGGACAGTTAGGGAAAAGGTGTATAGAACTGGGATTTTTAGAGAGTTCAAGATTGGTTTGTTTGTATTAACTCTGCCACTTTCTAATTGTGTGACTTTGGACGTACTGCTTAACCTGTTAGGTTCTAGGTTTACCCTTTTATAAAACAACGATAATGCCTCCTTATCCTCATTAGAAGATGACTAAGTGGAAAAGGTGAGCTACTAGCTGTTAATTTTGAGCTGGAAAGGCTTATTAGTTCTCCACAGGCAATATGTATTAGGTGATTGATCTACATCATGTTATTTAATTCTTACTACCAATATCCAGACAAACACTGTTATCCCCATTTTACAGATAGGGAAAACAATGTTCAGAGAAGTTAAGAAATTGGACGAAGGTCACACAGCTGGTAATAGATAAAGCTAAGTTGCAAACCTCAGTGAGTGAAACAGACTGGATATGAGGTTCTACCCTGCCTTTGAGTACATGTGTAATGACCAGATCCTGTGTGTCTCCACCCAGTGGTTCTCAACTGGAGGTGAATGTACCCTCCAGGGGACATTTGGCAATGTCTGGAGGCGTTTCTGGTTGTCACAACTAGGGGAAGGGGTACATCAAATGGCCTCTGGTGGGTAGAGGCCAGGGATGCTGCTAAACACTCTACCATGCACAGACCACCTCCCACAGCACAGAATTATCCAGCCCTAAATGGCAATAATTCCGAGGGTTGAGAAACTCTTGGCGAACCCACATGCTTCCAGTGTTTTCCTACAGAGAAGATAGAAAAAGGGCAGCCTTTCCCTGACCTATTTTTTCCTCCATAGCATTTTGCCACCTTCTATTATTCTATATAAGTATTATATTTATTTTTTAATTATCTGTCTCTATTAATTGAAATATTAATTTCCAAGGGCTTAGAAGAGAACCTAGGTGTTGTAGGTGCACAGTTAAGTATTTGTTGCATAAACAAACGAATGCAAGATTAAGTTCCTGGTGACAACTTGGGGACTGCTGGATATCAGGGAAGGTGGCAACAAATTGGACTCTAGGATGAGATGGTGGTGGGTGAGCCAGACTCCTGCCAGGGTTTCTGCCCAGAGGGCTGGACTGGGGACCTAGCTGTGTAGCTCAGGGTGTCTTTATGTGGCTTTTGAATTGAGAGGTGCCGGGTCCCCTTGCAACCTGTTGTCATCCTGCCTGCAATGGCCAAGGTGCCCCTGAATCTCATTTACTGAGCTTTTAAGGCATGTGTACTTCCATGTTAATGCTGGCTTTTCCGTGGAGGTGTCAGGGGACTAACTTGGACTCCAAAGCGGTGCGCTTTACTCAGGCTCGGGAGTCATCTTCAGGTTGGTTCAGAGAGACAATTGAGAAACAGGGAATATGTCTTCCTTAAGGAGAACCATAGAGGAACAAAGGATTTCCTAGAACTCCCCAGTTCAATTCCAATGTGTCTGTCCTACCCTTCACCTGCTATTGCAGCCACAATAAAGAAGAACAAATCTCTCTTCCCATGAGATGCTTCAGAGGCTCATGGCTGAGCAGGGTGGGGGTATAGTACTTGGTTAACATCAAGAAAAAAATAAATTTCTATCCTGTAATATTTATTTCAAGTTCTCATTTGTAAAATCAGACCAATAAAGTCTATCTCAAAAGGCTATTGTCAGTATAATGGGATGAGGATTTTTGTTGTAACAACTGGTCCCAGAATTTCCTCCTGGGGAGGGAACTTACTTTGTTTAGAAGGAGATCAGAAGGTGACTCTGGGGTATGGAAGGTAGATTCTGTTTGCCTAGTTGGGAATGAGTCAGCAGAACAAAGGGATAAACTGTTCTGTATAAGAGATGCACAGATTTAGGGGTGAGGGAGAGAAGGGGAAGGAGTGGGAGATGGGATGAATGGAACTGGGCAATGTGGCTGGGGGCTGGAGGTACAACCTGGTGGGCAGGTGGCATTTATGGAGGATAGAGTTTGATGCTTTATCTGTGTTGCTGTGATATAATCCTCCCCTTCTATCACTCTACCTTCAATCACGTGTTGTATGTGTAGTTGTGGGAAAGGCCAAGGAAAGGAGGCTGAACTCCCTGTGTGTGGCAGCCTATGGCAGAGAGAAAGAAGAACTCCTGGAAGTGAGATGCTCATCAGGTTGAGAGTTTATCACAAGTAACTTGGAGGCAGAAGTGCAAATAAGAACTAGACCCTAAGCATTCATAGACATCTTGAGGGAGGTCATGGGTTTCCTATAGGATGTGAGGTAGAGGTCTTGGGTCAATTTTATTTAAATATCAAAGGATGGGCAACTTGGGATTATAGCGAGAATTAAGTTAGTATTTGTAAAGTGGCTAGCCCGGTGCCTAAAATATAATGGGCATGCAATAAGTAAGTTATTTTTTCTTCAGAAAATTATATATAGTCTTCCTTCAGAAAATTCATTCTGGATTTAAGTCAGGGATCATAAACTGGTCTGAAAATATGTCTTATTAGGGCTATTTTTTAAAAGATTGTGTTTGAATGTTCTAGTTAGGGTACGCTCTTTCTTGTTTGCCTCAGGCCTCACTATTCCCTGTTGTGCCCCCCCCCCCTGCATTCACATATTTATATGATCTACTTGACCAGGACAGGCATTTAAGTTTGTGGCTACTAATTTAAGTGGATACACTTAAACTGTGCAGAGATACGAGGGCAAACTGGCTTTATATGATGTTTGCCCTTGCAGCTAGACTGTATTATTGATTACAATGTTTTCTGACCCTCCTGTGGAAGGATTATATACCCCTGTCACATTGATATGTGATTTACTTTTGGTCAACGAAATGTGAGCAGAAGTGAAATGTGTCACTTGCAAGCACAAGTCACACGTGGTACTTCTGCACAGAGGTTTTGAGGAGCCATTGTGTGATTCTCACTTTTCCCTTCTCTGCTCTGAGACCAGCAGTGTCTCAGGTAGGGGTTACTCTGTCAGCCTCAGTCTCCAAATAAAGTGACATAGGACAAAGCTGACGCCAACCATTGACAGACACGTAGAATAAGTGAGAAACAAATGTTTGTTGTTTTGAACCACTGAGATTTTGGGGTCATTTATTAGCTCAGCATAACCTTGCCCATTTGGACTGATAGAACCCCTCTAGGTGTTTGAAAGATAACCAATTTAGGGAAGTCTTCCCAGCTTGGATATGTGTTCATGAAAGCCACTTAGCTCTTTGCTTATTTTCACTGAGATGTTGGCAATCTGGGACGGAGGAAAAGTTCAAAGTTCTGTTCCGGGAAACAGATACAAAGCAAAATGCAATTTACTGCTAAAAGGGTGTCTGTGTATAATCCCCTAAAAAGTGCCCCAAAAGGAGAAGTTCATGTTGGAATATGCATGTTGGCATTGTTCCTGAACTATTCCATCACAGTAGCTGCTCATCTGTCACTCTTTCTTCATTAATCCATGATTAATTATTTAGGTTCTTTTGAGGTCCAAATTAGCCTGATGAAATTTTGAGAAGAAAAAATATGAAACAAGAGCCTTACTTACAAAAAAAAAAAGAATCTCAGCGTTGGGGGAGATATAAATCATCTCAAAAGCATCTGCTCCCTTAGCAAACATGAAATAATTCATGATTTAGCTGTGTATTATTTTCTAGGCAATGCCTCCTAAATCTGTCCCACTGGCTTTGACTCTCCTTTCTGGATCTGTTAAATATCGTCCCAGTCCCTGAAAGATTTTTGGAAGCTCCAGTACCACCTCAAACTCAGCATTAAGTGAACCTGAACTTGTTACTTTCCTTTCCCAATGTTCTAGTTATACCCATGAGGTCGTTATTCTGTCTCCTAGAGCCTGAAATTTAGAGTCCTCTAGGTAGCAAAAGGCAGTCCTGGGAGAGCAAAAAGCAAGGACAAAGGCACAGAGGCAGAGGAAAGGAATCTCAAGGAAGGGCTAGGGAATCATGAGCTGCTGGGCATGGATTCTTGGAGTAAACACAATGGAAAATTTAAAGATGGACTGGTGGCTTAGAATCAGAGTTTGGAGAGACCCTAGGATGCAGGGTTGAGAGGTTAGGACTTAATTCTATGGCCAAAAGGAAAGCCATAGAAGTGTTTGCACCTTGGCCAGATAGGATCAGGTTTATTTCATTTTAAATGGCTGTGACACGATTGTGGGGGACTGATGGGAGAAGGGAAAGACTGGAGGTGGACAGACCCGTTAGGTGGCCAGCGAAATAATTCTGCGGAAAGATGCTCACAACCCAAATTAGGGCAGAGGGCATGCACAGAAGGGGAATGTCAGCTCTTGACCTCCCCGGAGAGAGAGGGAACTGGATATGGCTTTTCCTTGCCCTCTGCATTAATAAAATGCCTTTGCCCTAGCGAGCTACAGAGAGGATCTGGGGCTGCGAGGGCATCTGAAATCCCCTAAGACTCTGAAATGAGGGCAGCCAAGTGGGAATTCATGGCCTGAGCCAGCAGTTCCCTTCAGAGCTGCAGCACACGGGTCAGCTCAGCAAAGCGCTCTGCCCAAAGCTAGCAGAGACCCCTGCCTTCCTCCCCGGGGTCTTCCTTTATCTCTTAATCCTCTCTGGTTCCGTTCCACAAGGCGAGCCCATAGAAGCATTGCTGCCCCTTCCACCCCCTGCTCTTTCGTTAAAGGCAAAAAAATTGTTTTAATGCTGTTTGCAACCCATGCAGAAAAAATATTTGCCAGCAGGTGCTTCTGAGCATTAAGCAGGTCTCGCTGCCGTCCCCTCCACACATCACTTTAACAGCCACCCCAGCAAAGTGCTTAGTCCACGAATTCTTGTCTCCCTTGCTGCCTGCATTAAACTAAGAGAAGAAAATAAAGATCATTAAAGTCCCTTTCCCTTGATTATTTTTTTTTAAAGGGCATGATGCATTTTGGGGAATAGGGAATAAGCTGAAGCTCTGGTAAAGCCATCCTGCAAATCAGGACCTCCCTCTTAGAGTCGTTCAGGTCCAGCTCCTGTAGCCTGGGAGGAAGGTGAAGGATGAGGATCTTTCAGATGTTATCTTGCTTGAAGTTGTGAAGACTCTTAGCAAAATGGATACAGTTTGAAGGAGTCCCTGCAGTTACTACTGGGGATGGACACCTGTTAATAATTGTCACATTAATATCTGCTTAGAATGCCATATACTCAGGTGTTTAATGTCACATAAGTTAAGTTCTTTTGGTTGCAAGAGACAGAGACCCATAGAAACTTAGCTTAGGAAAGAAGACTGGGCAATAGAGAAAATAGAGATTTCTGAGGAATGCAATAAAAGAAACCACAGTGCATGGTGACACATGCCTGTAGTCCCAGCTATTCGGGAGGCTGAGGCAGGAGGATTGCTCAAGCCCAGGAGTTTGAGGTTGCTGTGAGCTCGGCTGATGCCACAGCACTCTAGCCTGGGCAACAGAGTAAGACTCTGTCTCAATCAAACAAACAAACAAAAGAAACCGTGATATAATCTCACTTCTTGTAGAGGAACCAGATTAAAGATATTTGTAGGAATATCAGCAGTAGGAGTTTGTGGATCTGCAGTCTGGTGCTTCACCATTAACTCAAATTAGATCTCTCCATTTCTGCTTCAAGTGTGTTTACCCCTATTACTCTCTGTGTTCCAAACCTTCCACAACTCTTTCTTTACCTCAGTTCTCCTGCTTATGGTTTCTGCTGCTTTATGTTTTTTCCCTTAATGGCTTGATCACCCTCTTTGTTCACCATTTCAAATACTTGAGACTGGCCGGAGGTTTGGTTCTCAAGAGAATTAGCGACACAAACCAGCTCATGAACTGGCCACCTTGGGACACATGTCTTCCGTAGTCCTACTAGAGTCACTGGAAGATGGTGATGGGGTCCTAAGTGTGGAATGCAAATGGCCCTCATCAAGGCCTATGGGCAGGCAGGTTTTCCTTAGGTGGGCATGTGGCTGGGAATTACACCATGACCAAAAAAAAAGAAAAAAACAAGTCTTCTCCTTAGAGTTAATTAAAAAACACATGACGTCAACATGTAAGTGGCATTCCCTGTTCACATTCAAATAGTTTACATTTCCCTGTGGTCGTAGAGAGCTTTAGGATTTATGGGACAGGGGTTATCATCCCCTCCATGGAGACTTGGAGAGTGTGGATTAGGGAAATCAATGATTTGCCCAGAGTTATAGAGGTGGGTCTGAACATGCAGTTATCCTCGCATTATGCCAACACGAATTGGTTCTTGGGAGCACCTACCCTTAGCTAAGCTAAGCTGAGACTCTATAAAGTTACTTGCATGGGAAAGTTTTAAATTGTCCTTGACTTTACCCTGGCTCCTAACTAGGCTGCTGTTTGAAATCTGCTTTTAGTTCACCAAGAAATCTTTGCAATTTAGTGGGCTTCTTCCCTTCCAGGTGAGATATGCTGACCTTTGCTACTTGGAGGAAAAATTGTGTGCTTGCACACATTCTGAACACTTTGTTTATAAATGTCCCTGGCCCATAGCTCCAGGGCTTCCCAGGAACAGGAATTCTTGGAATGTCTGGGAGCTCCACTTGTAGCCAGGAAGACTGTAACTCCTCCACGGTAGTGGGTTGCTAGAATTCTAGCTAGCTTTGCCTGAGTCTGGGCTGTAACCACACTGGGTTGTTAACTGGTACTTAGAGGAACCCTAACTACCGTGGATGGAAGCTGAGGGATGCCCTGCTCAGCATGGCCTTGGCTCCTTGGCATGAGAGCTGATGGGAAAGTCTTTTGCCAGATGTCTCTGTATGTAGTGCTCACTTGGGCAAGATGAGCTGCCGGGGAGATACAGGCCCTGTACTCCTGCCACTGACTCTTGTTTCTAGGCTGCTCTTCTTGGTGTCAGGTAAGTGTGCCACCTTCAGATGAGGCCCTTGATGGACATTCATGGATCAGCAAGCAAAAAGCATGTTCCCAGGCCAGGCCGATAGGGACAGGGCTTAGATTTGGGAAGGATGGGAGTATTGGAGAAGGTCCAGACAAAGCCTTGGAGGATCTCCCACTGCTGGCTGTTACTAATCTCTGCTGTGAGGCCTCAAGTGTCCAAAGGACATAGACCCCCTCCCTGGACCATGGCACAGGCACTCAAAGAAAACCTGGGGTCCCATGTACCCTGCTGACTCGCTAGCGCATGCGTATGCCAGACTTACTGGCATACGTCATTGCTCTCTCCTAACTTTGCTCCACAGTCCTCAGAAGAGGAACTATAGAATTTAGGGTGAATACGTGCAGAAAACGCCCACATAGTTCTCTGCCTGGTACAGTGGGCAGTGGAGTGGAGTCAGGCCTGCTGGGTCCTTCTTATCCTGCTATTGTTCCCAACTACCTGTGCAAGCAAATCTGTCTCTGCCTGGGCTTCAGTTCCCTCAATTGTAAATAGACAGGATTGAGAATCCCTTATGTATGAAATGTTCCTGGCTCAGGTCTCCATGGTTCTTATTTTAACCTTCTCTAATTAATGTTCTTTGCTTTTGTTTCTCTCCTCAACCTCATCCCCGCTCCTGTCCCCCCACCCTCCTTTTGCCCACCCCAGCTCTGCCCCACTCTTGTCTCCTTCCCTCTCCCCTCCTCCCCACCTCTGCTCCTGTCTGCACCCCATTTTCTTCCTCTGCTAGAGGAAGGGAAAAATATATTTTTTCATCTACAGAATGTAGCATAGCACCTGTCATGTTCACATTCCACTCACACATCCACTCATTCATACACTCCAGGAACATTTTAGGGGCACCCTAGTATAGGCGGGCCCCGATGGCTCTCGGTGAGTAATAAGGTAGAACACCTGCTTGTGGTCTGGGGGAAACACGTAGTGCTCAGAAAATATGTGTGTTAAGCAAATGAATCCCTTTCTTTCTCTCTCCTTTTTTTTTTTTTTTTTTAATAAAGGAATATCTTACATAGATTGTTCTACAGGGTTCTCTTGGTCCCCAGTACTACTCAGAATAATACTGAGTAATTGACCTTGGAGGAGGAGCACTGGAATCTTGCTTAAGAGTTAAGACTTTTCAAGTTTCCACATGGGGGTTCCCCCTTTGTCTCACGTGCTTGTGTTATAGATACCTGTATGTCTAAGGTCTGGGCTCGTGCCACCAGCAACGGCAGTGCCAGTCTGGCGTGGGCGGGGGGTGAGAGGTGACACATAACAAGGTGACGCAGGAGAGAGGACTTAGAGGGGCTGGAAAGGAGAGAAGAGTCCAGGGGACACAGTAATGGGCTTTGCAGATGAGGACATTTGGGATCAGGGTCTAGCACTGCCAGGCACTGGCTGTGTGACCCTGATCAGGTTGACATTTTCCCTCATTTGTAAAAGAGGGTACAAATGATGGGCTATTGTGGAAAGCAACTGGGCTGGAGCATGCAACACTCTGAGCTTGGTGCCCAGGTGTTGAAATAGAGCCCCCCTAAACAGTAGCTATTGCCATTATTACAGGGTAAGGAGGAGAGGGACAGGATGTGAAGAGGAGAAAAAGAGAGAGAGACAACACATCAGATAAAGGTGGGGGGAAATGAATCTGAGAGATTTCCTCCGGGCAGCGAGGCCACTGGGCCTGCTGGCTCCCGGCCAGCCTCTGCAGCGGGAGGTGCCCGACTTCCCCACCGGGCGAGGCTGTTTCTGTGTGTACAAATGTCAGCAGTCATCCCCCGCTGCCTGCAAACAGCAGGGGCCCTTGCTGGCATAATTGTATCTGGAGATTTTAGCAGAATTTTCAGTGTTTAGAAGAGGAGGCCTTGGGATGCTGTACCTTTATTTAGATATAATGGAAAGGATTTGTTTTCAAAATAATGCTTCACTGGGTAATGCACTTGAGAGCAAGATCCTGGGCCTGATGCATTGCCCAGCTCATTGGAAGAAGCACTTTTGATATTTTTTCAAATGCAGTTAGCTGGGGCCCATAGCAGACCTACTGAATCAGAAGCTCTGAGACAGGGGCCCAGATTGCATTCTTATCAGGTTCCTATGCAATTGTTATTTGTTGAATTTTGCTGAAGTTTGAGCACCACGGTCCCACTAGGTTCAGAATATTAAGAAACTGCTCCCCTCCCAAAAAGAAACTGACAACATAATCAAATAGCATCAATATTACTAAAAATAATTAACTGCTGCTTGAGGTAACAATTTTGGTTTAATTTTTTCAAAGGAAGAAAGTGAAGAGTCAGAACAGGGAAAAGGACTTAATGAAGAGTAACAGCTGAAAGGTTATAGGTAGCTAGATTTTGGCTCAGACCACGTAAGAAATTCTTAGTGATTCAGTCCCCAGATAGCATAACTTGGAATGTCGTGATTTCCCCATCTTTAGAGGGATTTGAGGAAATCTGCCAGGCTCTGCCTAGTTTCCTAGCTGTTGCATCTCTCTTGCTCTCACAGTTAGAGCTGTTTGATTCCCAGTGGCAGATTTCACTGCCATTGATTCTCAAAGTGGGGTTCCCGGACCAGTAGCTTCAGCATTACCTGGAAACTTGTTAGAAATGTAAATGCTCAGGCCACACCCAGACCTACTGAGCCAGAGAATGATTGAATTGATTTAATAGGTGGCACCTGCATTGCAGGTAGGAGAATTTTTCAGATCTCAGAAATCCGAAAACCTTTCAGATCTTTTTCAGATGATTGTAATATTAATAGTAAATATTAATATTTAACCAGGGTTGAGGATCACTGTCTCAGGGCAGTGGTTCTCAAACTTGAATGTGTATCAGCATATTACCTGGGAGCCTTGTGAAAACACAGATCTCTGGGCCCCACCTCCAGAGTTTCTGATTCAGTAGCCCTGGCGTGGGTCAGAATTCTCAGGTGATGAGCAGAGGGAACTGATATCTCATCTTTTTGGATATTTTTTCCCCTGGCCCCAGGTAGTTTTTTCATACATATTTGCTGATCAGTGCTCTGCTGAATACTCGAAGGGGACTGTGCATAAATCCAGGCTGGTCTGTGCGGCTCTCTCCTCTGTAGTATTCTGGGTACTGCACCTGCTGTGGTCTCTCCCAACACTCTACTTTGTCTCAACTCAGGAATACATGGGGCTCTGCCTGGCCTCTCCTTCCTTCCCTGGGCCACTGCATGGAAATCGTCTCAAGATAGTAAGCTGGGAGAATCATAGGGCTTACCTCATGTGTTTTTTCTCTCAGGGATCACCATTCCAATTGCCTGATGTTCACTGTCTTCAAAACCTAATTGATTCCTAAATTTTATCTTTTTTGTTTGTTTGTTTGTGTCAAGCATGAGGGTAAATCCATTCTCTCTTTCTCTGTCTTGGGCAGACACAGCATTCCAATGTACATTTATAAAACATGGCTGTTAGCTGTTGAAGGGGAATGAGCTGGATGCAGGTGGGGGGGGGGAGAGGAAGCTAGGAGCACAGTTACAAGGCTGTCTGGGGCAGTGCAGGTGAAGCCTCAGACTGGAGGTGAACAGAAGTGCAGGCATTTGAGTTTCATGTTGGAGGCACTGCTGAGACGGCTTTCTGATACGGGAGTTCTCTATGCAGAATGCTTGTCTTTGTAAACCTGCCTGTCTCACCTATTGTTTACTGATGAATTGAACTCAGAGTCTGGTATTAGATCACAAACTTTATGGGGACGGAAGCAATTCTGTCTTTTTCATTGCTTTATATTCAGAGAATAGAGCTGACAGCATATATACCGTAAAAAAAAATATAGGAGTCTGCAAGAATCTTTTGCATGAATACATAAATGCTTCTGCACGATCCTCTTTCTTAGACCACACTATTTTTCAGCCTATTTGCCTCTTTTCCTGTTGCTTGTTCACAGATTGCCATTTTATTAGCCACTTGCTTTTATAGTTTGCTCAGGGCTCAGCAATACCAGCACTGCGTGAGAGTCAGTTAAAAATTCAGAATCTCGAGTCCTGCTCCATACCTACTAAATTAGACTTTGCATCTTAAAAAAGACACTGGTCTAGCTAGTTTCCCAATGTATGTGTTCTCTGTTGATCTATGCAGCAAAGAGTAAAAGGGATAAGAAAAAAGATTGCCAGGTAATTTTTATTCATACTTAAGTTTGAGCTGGACCACTTCTAACATCCCTTTATACTAAGTTCTACCTGTAAGGTAGGACTCCTTCCTAGTCCCTGCTCCTTATCTGAATATCCTGCTAGTGCCTACCCAATCCAGTGAATGCTTCCAATTTCAGGTCAGTATCTTTGCGGATGAGTCTATCAGTGTGTCTGTGTGTCTGTCTTTTTCTATCTCATCAGCTGACATTTTAAGATCAGCTTTAATGTTTATGAAGTCTCCATGGATTCCAGAAAACCCCAGAAGTAATACGAATGGCAGTAAGTACTGAAATCCAGGAAGAGGGAAGCAAGGAAGGATATTCTGTGGCATGCAGAGAAGGTGGATGTCACAACCAATTAGAAGCAACAAGGTTCAGAAAACCAGAGGGCACCAACCTGAAAGGCTCCGTGCTCAGGGATTTGAGGATAAATGGCTTTTGCACAATGGGTAATTAACTCATGGAGTGGGTTTCCGGAGGCAGCTGGGAGAGCTGATGGATAGTGACAGAGCCTGGGAATCGCTTCCAAAGCTCTTCCCTGTTTGGCTCTGGAATGTAGAGAAGTCATCCAGGATGACACTGCATGGCAAGTAGGTGAAGAATCGAGAGGTGGCTCTGGACCAAGAGAGCAGCCAGCTGAAGTGTTCAGGGGCCCCTCCTTTAGCACCTACCTTTGTATGCACATTCTGTGGCTAATAAAATGCTCCATAACACAGTTTCATTGGATGCAGTGATTGTGATGGAGGCAGCAAAGGTAATGTTATTATTGTTATTGAAGCATTAATTCCTCCCTTTACTTTTCTTTTAGTTTGAAAGATGGGGAAGTTCTGGCTCAGGGGATGAAATGAATTGCCCAGGGGACTATGTCATAAATCAGGACTAGGACCTAGTAATTCCGACCTTTAGTCTAGTCCTCCTGTTACCAAAAGTTTGGTACTTTCCCCGTGGTTGAACAAGGACAAGTGGTTTGAGGAAAAGAAAAGAGAAGTTTATTAATTTGCCAAAAAAAATGAGAGGGATGGCAGACTCTTAAAGAACCATCATCCTCCCTATAAGCAGAAATATGGAGCTCTTAAAGGGAGTTACCAGTTTTGAGCTATTGCTGTTTAACTGTAGCAGCTCTGGTGAAAACAATCTCAAGACCTCTGCCCCTACAATTCTGTTGAGCCATCACCTGTGGTTCATAGAACAAAGAACACTCCTTTGCCCATCTGATTACTCGCCTCTGGCATGAATGTAGGTTTTAATTCCCAAAAGGGGTGAGAGGATTTTAAAGAGACAGCTCCTAAAACATTTTTGCTCTTTTCCAGGTCTTTGCCTCTGTTACAATCCTTTCTCTACACCTCACTGTGTATTTGTTTTCTGTTGCTCTATGCAGCAAGGAGGAAAAGACATAAGCCGAAAGAATTCATTTTGCATGGGTGGGATCCTGTTACCTCTGAGTTTTTTATTCTCTGTCGTTGACATTCTACTATATGAAGAAGGGGGATATTAAGGATCCAATTTATAAAGTTGATTAACATTCTCCTATTGTCGATCACATACCAGGCTCCATGTTAAATTCCTTAGACACCTTCTCATTTAATCCTCACAATGACCTGCTGAAGTGGGTGTTATTATTATGGTTTTACAAATAAGTAGACTGAGGCAGGGAGAGTTATTTGTCCAAAGTTGCACGGACAGAGGTAATGAAGTTGTGATTCAAACTCAGGCCCCACTGACTCTAGATTTTGAGCTCTTATTCCTTAAATTAGCTCTACTCAAAATGTGGTCTTAGGACAGGCTGAAGCTTCTAAATTATTACCCATCCTTGATGACAAGAGGAGCTAGAGCTAGCGTGCAAATCAACTACATCATTAGGTTAGATGTTTAGGCCAGATGACATTTTTATGGGGGGAAAGGGAGGGACAAAATTCTCTCGATGAAGGAAGCAGTACGTTGATCTACATCCTCCTCCAGTCTTGTCTTTTTGTAGATGGGTAACAACCATCTTGGAAACCGATGCTTTGAATACAACTTCCCTAAATTTTGCTGCCAATGGAGTGCCAGAAGCAATTATGTTATAGATTCCACCTTCATTCTCTCTGTTTTGCACTGGCTATTTTCCACTTTGATCTGGAGAAGGAATGTGGAGCTCGAACTAACTCAAGCTTGATGGGACTGATTTACATTTTTCTTATTCACTAAGTCTTTATTGAGTGCCTTTATGTGCCAGCTGTGGCACATAACCCCACCTAAATTTATTTAAGTCATCTGCTATGTTTTAATTTCTGTAGCTTATGAAATCCAGATTCACACTAAGAAAAAGAAAAGAAAAAAAAAAAAAAAGAAAAAAACATTTCTATAGCTTAAGGGTCATTGAATTGTATCTGAGAAGCCAGAGGCTGAAAGGGGCGGCCTTGTAAAATTAACAGGCAAATATCTAATCCTGCGATTTCCTATTAACAGTTAAGGATCAATCCTCTGACTTCTATGGCTAACAGGCACCCTGCAGGAGTTCTGTTTTGCACAATTTCTGAAAAGAGCTGAAGAGACGGAAAAGAGATGTAAATCCTTCAAAATTGCTTTGAGAATCCGCTTTTTGACAGTCTGGAAAGTTCCAGAGTGAAGAGCATGGTGCCAGCTTCAGGCCTCATCCATATCTCCAGGGCAGAGTCAATCTCCTGCCATAATCCCATCTCCAAGGAAGGACGTGGGAGCCAACTCTTGGACTTCGACATCCCGCTGCCGCTTCTGTTATCATCTTGCTGCCAAGAAGAAAGAACGGAGTGGATGCAGCAGCACCTTGTTGATTTGGCTACAGCCACGAACCTTATTCACCCCCTAAATAAAAAGCCCAACTACCTAGTTCTCTCTGCCAACATCCTCTACCTCCTTCCCTTCTATGTTGGCCCTTTTTCCACCTGGGAAAAAGTATATAAACTTCTTCTTTCTCTCCTAATCTTTATCTGGAGAAATCTTTCTCAAAACGCACGTGCACTAGCTCTCACTCCATAAGAGAGGCCACGGATGAATGAAGGAACCAGGTCTCTATTCATTTTAAACTTTCTCACAGCGTTTTTTGTTTTGTTTTGTTTTGTTTTGTTTTGTTTTGTCAGTGCCCAGTAAATTTCATGGATTCCCTAACTGTCTGGAGAGTAAGGAATAAAGGGGAGCTCTACCAGATTAAATACTTTGTGGGTAGGAATTAGTATCTCTCTTTTGGATTGGCCATTTTATAGATCCTTTTGTGAATGATGGTGACGGGTACATGCCAATGGTCTTATCTTCAAAGTAGCATGATATTCCACGGGGGTTAGATGGGATCTCTCTTTCAAAGGCAAAAAGAAACATTTATACAAAAGATTATTTTTATTGTGGAGTCAATAATAATAATTTCCAACCCAGATATGAATAAAGTTAATAAACCAAAGTTACTGCTGTGAAAACTAAGGCAGAGAGAAAACCGACCTTGCAATCTGTATTCAACATAAGGCTTATCCTCTCAATGTTCTTTTTAATAGAACCATGTTCTTTTGTAGATTAAGCATGTTACAGTTGGAAGCTAGGACTCCATCTACTTTTGCAGTCTTTTCCCTTTATGGTTTTGGTTTTAAAATTCCATGCTTTAGGCATTTCCTAAAACAAAAGCTAAGTCATGGAGAAGCCCCGGGGCTGTACGTAAAGGAAAGGCTAGTCACCTTACCCTGCAAGTTGTGGAGATCCAAACAGTCTGTAAAATCGCTGGACTGGAAAACAAAGGCACTGAGCCAGTTGAAATCACCAGTCAGTTAAATTCATGGGGACATAAATAACACGCCACGTTGGTGCAGGGTTTATATCAGCACTGTGACTTGGGTGCTGAAGTTTTCAGTGGATTTTTCTCTGTCTAAGGAGAGTAGGACTGTGTGAACAAGCCCTACCAATTTTTCTTCCCGCCTTCCTTTTTAAGCACATGTCATCAGTGCCATTAAACTATTAGATAAAGATTTTTGTTCGTCTTCCCATCCAGCCTTCGTGGAGGCAGAAGCCACATAGGACCGTGCCACTGCTGAGCCCCAGCGTGTGGCCCTGGTTGGTACAGAGTGGACGGTCACTCAATGTCCGCTTCTATTTAGTGAGTGTGAAGGAAGGGACAAGATGGCTCAGTTTGGGCTAAGTATAGGAAAGGGACCAGGACAGGGGTTGAAGTTTGTGCAAACATGCTTTCCCTTTTTACTGATGGCTTTCAAGGAAATGTTGAGCAGAGCAGACCCCTGGCCCCATTCCCTTCACACCTGCCATATATATAACTTTCCTGATGTGGCCTCTTTGAATATCATCTTCCTAGTTTAATGGCCAGAAGTTGGCTCTGAAAATGAATATGCACTTTTATTCAGAAGACTACCCACATCCTCAGTTCATGTTGCCTGTTGCCTTTGAGATTTTTGTCTGTACTTGCTTTTTTCATTATCATCTACCTCCACTGCTGTGGATGTGTGACAGAATTTTCCTACACTTCCAGTGGCGCTTGATGAAAAAGTGACAGAAAGGTCTTCATTTGCTCCAATGAGCTGTTTGCAGCAGAGCACTGCATCTTTGGAGATGGGGGCGGGGAATAACACACATGATTTTGTGATTGAGAAGGAATATTTCATATTCCATGGACACTGGACGCTCGGACATTTGGTGACTGTGTGGGCTAACTCTGTAGTCAAATGTCACAAATACGCACAATTATGGGTGGGAGTCTTCTCTTGTTCTCATCTCTTACTCTCCTTCTGTCTTTTCATTCTTTTCTCTTTTCCTTTCTCACTTGTTGCCAGCACACTCATTGTTTTTTTTTTTTTTCCTCCCTACCCCCAGAAGATGGAGCACTGTTCTCAAAAAAGTGCTCAACACCTATGGCATTGCCTTAGGAGACCCACTATCTTTGGGGAGTTTTGGGACCCCACTACTTCAGCCTCTTTCTTTTGACTCTCTTTCTCTCCTCTTCTTCTCCAACGGGACTGACTTTTTGTGATTTGAGCAATCAGTTTTTTTTTTTTTCTCTCAAAACTTGGGGTCCTTCTTAATATTATAAGTGGAATGAATAAAGTTTCACACAGATACAGGCAATCTTTTTGAAGCATAAATCTGCATAAACACCTTGCCGAGGCATTGCCAATCCACAAAGTGGAAGAGCGGAGGAGGATCACGTGCAGAGGAAGCCACTACTCGCAATCTCCCTGATCACGTGCTATGCACAGAGTCCATAACCACTTGAGTTTGACTTCCGCCAAGTTCTGGATTCCAGTTTTGGTATATCATTTGTTTCAGACAATTCTGCCTAGATGTAGCCAGCTTTGTGCATTAATGAAAACATCCCCAAATAATAGTACTTAAGGTTTATCGCATGCATCCTGTAATTCAGAGAATATAATAGGCATTTTACTGAAGTTATCTCATTCGATCATACAAAAATTCCTATTAAATACCACGAACCCCCTTTTACAAGTGAGGAAATGAGATTTAAGAGCATAAAGTTGGTACTCTCAACCATTACCCTCGGATGATTCAATTTAGCAATGTGCCAGCCATCATTCTGTCCTGTGGATAAACAAAAGTAGGTTAAAGCATAGATTTTGTGGCACTCGTGGGATGGCTGGGAAGGCAGACCTTGCATTTATGAGCTGATTATAAACATGATGTAAGATATGATGTAATAAAGTTCTAAATTAAATGCAATTAAGTGCTCAAATGGATGGTGTAGACCAGTGGTTCTCAAAATGTGGTACTCAGACCAGCAACATCAATGTCCCATGGGAGCTTGTTAGACATGCAAAAATTCTCAGTCTTCATCTCAGACCTACTGAATCAGAGACTCTGGGGTTGGGGTCCAGTGCTCTCTGTTTAACAATCCTTCCATGGGATTCTAACATATACACTAAAAAGTGTGGGAACCACTGGTAGGCCATGGGTGTTAAGGGCAGTGTGTTAGTTTCCTAGGGCTGCCACACAAATACAAACTGGGTGGCTTAAAACAACAGAAATTATTCTCTTGCAGTTCAGGAGGCCAGAAGTCTGAAATAAAGGTGGTGTCAAGGTTTTGTTTTCTCTGGAGGCTCTGATTGAGCAATGGGTGCCTATGTCGCTTTCTCAGCTCCTGTGGCTCTTGGCAATGCTTGACATTCTTCGACTTAAGGCTGCGTCATCACCTCGATCTCTACCTTCATCCTCATATGGCTTCTCTCTGTGTCTCTGTGTGTCCCTTCCTCTTCTTATAAAGATACCAGGCATTGGGTTTAGGGCCTACCCTAATTGTCTCAACTAATTACCATCTGCAAAGACCATATTTTCAAAGAAGCTCATGTTCTGTGATTCCAAGTAAGACATGAATTTCTGTGCCTCTGTTTATTTCTCTGTAAAATGGGGATAGTGGTATTGATGTTGATAATGCTCAAATAAGTTAATATGCCTTTAGCATGGTTCATGCTGTGTATGTGGTAGTTCTCATTTTTATGAATAAAATGAACGTTATTAATGCCCACGATGGGCAAGAATCCAGAAGGTGTTGGCAACTCATCCCATTAAATGAAGGTGAAATTCCTAGGGGGCCATGTCTCAGATGCCGCCTGACCTAAACCAGTGCCTTGGGTTCTGTCTGTTGTTTGTAGCTTCTCTTCTGTTCCTAGAGAACCCCCTAGACTGACATAACCCCCAGTTATTGGCCATTATCTCCAGCGGACTCTTGTCCTACCAGCCTACCTGCTTTTCCATTTTTCCTTGTTGAACCTGGACTATCTTACAGCTGAAGTCCTCCAAAGGCTCCAGTTACCACCAGCAGCTACAGGAGATCCAAACCCAGAGGAGAGCAGGCAGGTGGTGGGAAGTCACAGCCTTGGGGGTCTACATGGGTATCACACATTTGTCCACCAGAATGTCAGTAACAGGTGCCGGTGTCAGCAATGGCCTTTCCTCTGTTGGGCTTCTCAACCACTCTGGCAAAGCCCGCACAGGAGGCAGGAGTTTTTTTGGGGGGGAATACTTAAGTACTGATGATGATGAATTTATGCTTGCACTGTCCTGGAACAGGTCCTAGAGGGCTCCTGCTTGTGCCAAGCATTTAACCCATTAGTTGCTGGATGGTGAGAGGGTAGGGGAGTTCTTGGGGAAGAAGCTATTTTTACCTAGTGCAAAAGTACTGCACTATTTTAGTAAGCATAGGATCTGTTCCAGGGAGTCCTGCCTAAATCTTAGCCCTGGGTGTGGAGAAGATGCAGCTATGCCGATAAGGCAAAGCCAATCTCAGAAGGACTTGAGTTCTGGCCTGTGGGGTTGGACTTGCTCCAGTGGGCACTGGAAGTCATTGTTGGCAGCCCACCTCACTCTTTGATTCAAGCAAAGCAGAGCTATAAGCCAGGACTTAACTGAAATAAAAAAAAGATGTAGCTAGTTTTCCAAGGAAGGATTTTGCTTTAAAAACATTCTTGTTTATTTGGCTTTTCCTCTGTTTATCTGTTGGCACCGCTCTTTTGGAGGTTAATGTGAGTTTTAGGCAGAGGAGAATAGATTACACTGTTTAAGCCTTTGCAGATGCAAGTCTTTTTCTGATAATGATTTGGGATTTAATAAGTCATTAAAAATTCTCCAACAAATGCTTTGTAGGTGTTTTTTTTTTTTCCTTTTTTCTTTTAGAGGGAGACTACGGGGAAAAAGTCAGAAGGATCCTTAATCTTAGGTAAATGTCTTCTCCAGTTTTGGAGAGACACAGCTGTCAGTCTTGCTGCTACTAATTGTTGCCGAATTGAAAATTCTGGCTGCATATTTGGACACTGGATATTCACATAAACACAGCAAAGTTGTTTGATTGACATCAGCTCTCCTTCCTCAGTGACTGGTCACTGCAGCAGCCTGAAAAGTCTGGCGTGGGCAGAACTTTAAGAAGGGCTTATTTCCCAGAAGTCCCGGGCAAGCCTAATGTCTCTGTTGGAAGTTATTTTCCCCCAACATGCTCCATCAAATAGCAATGAAATATTGGGGCATGAAGGTTGCGTGTATATTACAGCAGTGTAGGTTTCTGAATCAGGTGGCCTAGCTTTGACTCCTGACTTTTAAGTGAGAAGCTAAGGGGGAAAAAGTCACAATTATCCTTAATCTTAGTTAAATAACTTCTCTGGGTTTAGAAAGATGCAGCTTTCAGTCTTGGTGCTACTAATTGTATAAAACATCCCATATGGTGCTGGGGACTTGGGTAAGTCATTTAACCACTCAATATGTCAGTGTCCTCATCTGTAAAAATAGCTGTCTTACAGGGCTATTATGAGAATAAAAAAGTTGATCATCTCCAGCCTAGCAAAAATTTGGTTTTTTGGGAGGAGTGAGGGCTGGAGGGACTTTAAGCAGTTTTTAACCATTTTAATTTATTAAATATTTTTTGTGTGTCTATATGTGCTGTGCATATATCACTCCTGGACAATATAGGAACTTGAATAAGGAAAGTTTGCTATAAGGAAGTAACTACTACAGGGGGCTGGAGTAATGAGAGATTGGCTAGTAAGAAGCAAAGAGAGCACTGAAGAATATGGGAATTTCAGACATAAGGAGCAGCTCGTGCCCTCAGGGCTGAGATAGAGTGTCTCAGGAAGAGACCTTCTCTACCTCCAGGCAGACACTCAGTCCTTGTTGGAGAGGCCATGGCTCTGACTCACTGAATGGCAGAGAAGTCGGAGTGGTGCTGCACTAGTGGAACTTGCTAGAAATCCACCCTCTGGAACTTGTAGGCAACAAACTCTTTGGGGCTGGGGAAACCTGTCACAGAGAGGTGCCTCCATGGAGGCTCTTTGCTATAAACCTCCCAGGTACTACTGACAGCATATATACTTCAAAGCTTGTTGCTCAGGAAGCTGCTTGTGCTGCAGGACGCTAGAGGAGCTATGTATGCTGTAGAAGCCAGACACTGGACAAGAACTTTGCACAACAGGAACTGGACATGGGACTGTGAAAAAAAACCACCCCTTCCTGCTGAAGTGTCTCTTCAGCGCCCTCTACTGACAAAGTGTAACATCACTCCACCTGGCAAATGAAAATTACTTAAAAACACCTAACTTCATTTTCACACAGCAGGCAATGAAGGGTGATTTTGGAGCTGAAAGGCAATAAGTTGATAACTGGGTAAAAATGATGAAGAAAAAAATTTTTAATTCTTTATATCTTTCACCATGCTCAGTTTTCTGCTTCTGTTGCATGAGACCTCTGAGTAATTCACAATAGTAACTAATACTCAGCATCCTCTACTAAATATTCATTTTTTCCTTGGTGTTCAAGCTTACAATTTTAAGTAACGTCTTCCCTTTGTGAGGTGATTTGCATTGGAGACTCTTTGCATAATATCTCATGGGAATGAACTCCAGTAGTGATAAAATATGGTGGTTGCTACAATTAACAAAATAATTAAGCCAGGGAAAGAGAATATATATAGCTGTTTTATTTCATTAGAGAAGACATTCTTTTAGGATAGACCTTGTTAGAGGTACAAACAATAGGGAACTTTAACCCCAAGTGTGTTCTTGTAATCTGACAGTAGCTTTTTAGCCTAATATATACCTTTTTTTCCCCCATTTTGCCGCCTTCTGGATGAAGCAAAGGCATTAAACAGGAAGTAGAGGAAAATTGAATTTATTCTTTTGTGGAGCCAGTGAGGATTTTGACCGGAACTGTGATGTGATTGAGGAAGTTCTGTAGGAGGGTCCTCATGATACCCAGCATGCAGTAAGCACTTAATAAATAATGGCTACATGGACATTGCTGATGTGGATTTCCTCTGTGTCATCTGAGTGATGACACCCTTTGAGGGAGGTCACAAAAGACCCAGGCAGAAATAATCAGAAGCACAACCAGCCCAATATTTTTTTGTAGCTATGGCTGTAGCCATAGTCTCATCAACTAATAGGACTAGGTAGAAAAAGGGAAGGTGGCTTGGATTCCTTGGCCCAGGCTCTGCCTTAAGCCACTCGAGCTCATTGGTGAGTCTAATTAGATCAGAAAGACCTTGTCTGTTGACCTAGGAGTTGAGGTGGGAAGAGAGGGCATGATTATTAATTTAATGCCTGAAAATGGTGGGGATGGGTGGGGGCACAAATGCCACACAAGGTCAGCAGGCAGCTGTAAGCATCTCTTCCTCTCTCTGTTCTCTTCAGTAACTTTTACTATGCTTCCAAATGCAGTTGTTAAAAGTTGGAATGCCAATTTGCATTTATTTCCTGCAAGTGTTTACAGAGTGCCTTCTGTGTGTGAGGGGCTGCATAAGGTGCACGGTAAAGGTCCCATGGCCCCGAAGTCAGAGCTGGGGGTCTTGAAGGAACCATGGGAGACACACAGACTACGCATCAGGCTGTAAATAATAAGCATCATAACAGCACGACTGGCATCTGATCCCACTCCATGGAAAACACTTTCTCCATAGTGTTCTGTGACCTCTTTCTGCCTAAATCCAAAGGATGAACCAGCTGCCTTGTTTTACTTGACTTGCAGCAGTCTGTCCTTGAACTTCTCTCTTTCTTTGGCCTGCATGGCATCACCCTTTCTGGGCATTTCTGCTCCATCTCAGGCTTCCTCTGTTCTGTCCTCTTTCTGAAAATTTCTGCCTGTGTATCCTTTAAATATTTGTCCTCATCTATCCTCATGCCATATACTTTTTCTGGGTTGATGCAATCTATTTGTGGTGTCTTGATTACCATTTGCCTGTAGCTGAAGATGCCCAAGTTGAAAACTTAAGCCCTGGTCTTTTCAACTCCAGTCCTATCTATCTAATTGTGGGATAATTGGATACTATGCCTTGAAAATCCCACATAGGTTTTATTTAACTCACTCCAGACTGTTCCTGCCCCAGTTTTCTCCATCCCAGTAAATGGTGCTTCCATCCAAATAGTTGTCCAAGTCAGGAACCTGAGCATTATACTTGACTCTTACCCTCCCCTTCACTCATTCAGTGGCTGATCATGTTGGGTCTCCCTCCTTAATAGCTCTCAAGCCGGCCCACTCCTTTTTGTCATCATGGAACTGTGTTAGCAGAGGCTACTTTCACCTTTTCTCTGCATGACTCCAGTAGCTCGATCCCTTAATCTATATTCTTTGCAGAAAGGTTTTATCACATGGAGATAGGACCATGCATTGCTCTACAGTTCCTCAGCAGCTCCCTAGTGTCCTCAGGATCAAGCCCTGGCTCTTTTATATGGTCCACAAGACTCTTTATGAGCAGGTCTGTTTCCCTTTCTATCCATTCTCTCATCATGCCAGCATCTCTCTGAATTGTCCACTCCAGTGACACTGAACCAGATGTGGTTCCTTGAATGCACCATTCTCTCTCTGCCTAAGCTCATCTTTCATTTTTCCACTTCTTCACTGGGGTAGCTCTCACTTCTCCCTAAGCACTCAACTTACATGTATGCATGTCATCTCCTCCAGGAAATCTTAGTCCCCACCCACTCCCTTACTCAACAAGACTGGAGGGGGTCACACATGTGGATCCCATAGCATACTGTGTTTGTTCTTGGCTTATTCCTTACCATAATATTATGGAAGTGCCTATTTACTGTCCACCCCATCCCAACACTCTGTCTTTGTTAATTCTATGATCCTAGTACATAACAGAGTGTCTGGCATGTGGACGCCTCTGAGTAATAATCTGCTCATGCATGAATCGACAGTGTTGTAAAGAGCTCTGACAGCATGGAGGAGACACCTGTGGATACAGGAAGGACCTCACATAGTCAGTGGCACATCACAACCTGGGCCCGAGATTGTGGGAAGTATTGGAATAGCTGGTGATGAGGAGAGAGTGCATTCCAGGAGGCAGAAATGGCTTAAGCGATATAAACAAGGAAGTGCAAGGCATGACTGGAGCAAGCCTGTTTATAGGGGAAGAATGGGATGCAATTCTGTAAGGCACGTTGTAGTTGAGGTCTTGAGAGCTGAACTAAGAAGTTCTTTCTTTAGGAAATGAGAAGCCAATGAAAATAAGTGTGTGAAATGCTCAAAGAGGTGCTACAATAATATTAACCTGGCTGGCAGTGTTCGGGATGTATGAGAGGGGACAGAGGCTGAAGAGAGGGTATAGTTAAGAGGCCTATAGTTAAGTGTTGACTGTCACATAGAGGTGGGTAGGAGGTAGGTAAGATGGTGACAAAGGGAACAGAGAATTGGGGACAGATGTGAGATAAGCTCACAGTAGATGCTCAAGATTTTAAGAGTATACAAAGAGGATCTTATGTTCAGAGTAAAGGGATAAAATTGTGCTGGAAGCTTGAAAAAAATGTGAATGATTTAGAAGAGTTGCAGTTGGAACTGCAATGTGGCCTCAAGGTAAAGACTTCCATGGTGAATTGTTGACCCATGCATGCATTGCCAAGAGCAGTGAGGACCCGGCCCAGCGGCCCAGCATGTACTGGTAGTAGCTCCAGTCAGGTAGGTTTTATTTCCCTCCTGCAGTGTTTTTCTTGGAGCCAGGATGGGAAAGCAGTGGGGGTTCAAAGGAAGAGCAGTAGGTTTTTTCTTCATGAGCTTCATATGCTTGTGCCGTCTGTAAGAAATGATACCTTTCTGGTTTACTCCAGAAAGATATTTTTATACTTGGATAACTGTGAAAATTGGGACATTTCATCACTTCCTCTTGTGACCAATAAGGAACTTGTGGAGTAATCAAGATAATAGCTTTGTGACAATAAATGGCAGAGTTAGTATTGAAACTGAGTGCAGGATGGGGGTTGTGTCCAACAGTTGGGTCAAATCTCTTGGTTCTTATAATTGCATCATTTGATGGTGTCCTATCTCACTTACATTTTCCAGATGAGGTCTTGGTTCTATTTTTGGAGTTGCCTTTGTAGCAGATGGTGTCGTCTAACGTAACTAGCCAGCAGGGTAGGACCTTCTCCCATCCTGAGGACTCTGCCAGATCCAGGGCAGGCAAGTGCCATGGAAAGAGTGGGATAGAAAGTAGATATGGCCATCTTCCTTGAGAGTGTGTCTCTCTTAGCTGCACTTGTCCTCAGAGCCACCAGGTTGGCTATATATAGCTCAGGGTGGTACAACCTTGCCCTTCTTCCCACCCACACTCCCAGATGTTGCGTTGGTCTTACGCATGATACTTGCTTGGAGATGAGAAGGAAGACTGCTGACTGCTAAGGCTCTACTTCCCTCCCTACCTAGAGAGCTGAAAACCTTTTAAATCAGTCTGTACCTGCCTTACAGATCAAATGATTCAAAGGGACAACTGGTTTCAGGTGCTATTTTCAAGTAGAGGAAGGGTTGAGCAATAGTTTTCTGTCATTGAACCTTTGATTCAGCCTCCTATATCGGCTTGCTATCTTGAATCCTGATTCTAAGGATTCTGGAATTAACAGCTTCTTGTGATCACAATCGATTGATCATTGTACTTGACTTGTGCTCTTTATAATAAATCTGACCTCCCTCAGGGCCAGTCTGGTTTGCAGAATCTTTAAGAAACTTGATTGTCCTCATTATGCCTACTGGTGCCAAGCGGCTGGATGATGTTAGATTTCTAGTTCACCTCAAAGGAACAATTACTGATCAAGTTTTATATAGCCTATATCCTTCTCCACTTTGCAATGGTTTTCTCAGTCCTGACTCATCTTAGTCCCTTCCCTTGAACACGTGAACATTCATTCTGTTATAAGCAAAGGGGCAATGACCAAGAGATACAGGGAACATGTTCTACAAATGTAACCCTTTCCCCTAATCAGGAGCATTTGTCCTCGGGGATCTTATGGCCTCTATTTTGCTTGTGGTTTCTTGACATCTTACATGATAAAGCCCTTTCACTAGTGTTGGAAAGTGGGTAGAGCTGGCTTCGTGATGATGAGACCAAGAATTCAAGTGTCATCAGGACTGACTGATCCCATCTTTTTTTCCTCCTCTTTTTTTTTTTCCCTCCATTTCTGGTTCTCTGTGTCATTTCATTCTCTCCTATATGTGGTTTTTCTTCATGTGGTAATGGCAAATTCAGACTTAAATAATCCAAGGTTAGTTATCTTAGAGGAAAGAGAAAGCCCTTTAGTATATCAACATACCAGGGAAGGACTGTCATTGGCCTGCTTGAGTGTCACGACTGTGCCCTGGGCCAATCGAGGACCATGTGCCTGTGCCCTTTGGCCAGGGAGATAGTTTTCTCACAAGAAGCTGGAGGCACAGTGGGAGTCATAATGGGAAGACAGGCAGCAGCTTTTTCTTGTGGAAAGAATAGCAACGAAATGAGCATCCGCCTCTATTATTTAAGATTTTATTGTTTCCTTATAGATTCATTTTTCTCATAAGGAATACATAAAAGACAAACAAAGGAATCACCTAATTAAATTACTGGGTAAAGACACCAGTCTGAAAATTGAAAATGCTGTCTAAAGCCTACCTTTTTTCTGTCTACTTTTCTCCTCCCGGTTACTCACTCTGCTTTTTAAACAAAATTGACTAACTTCTCCTTATGGGAAAACAGAGAAATGATTTTTTCTCATTATATTTGATTGTGTGTCATACTCTTCTTTCTTAAGGGAATATACCAATGAAACATGTGTTGTCTTCAGGGCAAAGGTGTCTAAGTGGGACATTGTGGGCTTATAATCTTGTTGCCATGAATAGCAAGATAGGATTATTTGTTCTGAAATTGCTTCCTGGTTTACTTTTGATGAAAGGAAGTCCATGCTGACTTCTCGCTCCTGTTTACTCGGCTGTAGGTGATGAAACGGTGGAGGCAGATGATAGATGAGTAATATGACAGTCCCCCGGCCAGTGGAGGCCAATGCCATCTGTATAAAGGGATAAAAGGCTGTGGGATTTGAAGGCACTGCCTCAGTTCCATTTACAACTCAGCACTCATGTGTTATTTTTGAGTTATAATTTACTGTCCTCCCGCACCTATAAGAGAGGCAGGGTTTACTAGTTCTACTGTTTACAGTGTAGTTTAAGCCGCTCGGGTGAGCATCCCAATCAATAAGACTTCTTACGACTACCGCAAAATGGAAATGATTTAATTACAGTTGGTTGTATGTCATTTTGAGCAAACTTTTGCTGAGATAAAGATGACGATTTTGGTAGTTACTATAGAAATCACCCATTGCTTCTATTCTCTCCTATCTTTTTCAGGGTGATTAGTACCTTGACATGCATGATCCCTGGGGCAGCCATGAGAATGTGCCATCCAGATCTCCAACTTCAGGGAACGTGATTGACAAGTGGCCCCAGCTTCTGTGCTCTGAAATCCATTAATGCTTTTTTGCCCATAACCTGCTTCCCAGAGGCTGCGCCTAGCCGGTGGTCGAGCATGGCAGGGATACTTGGGAGACCCGTTCCTGGGAGACGGTCCTCCCACCATGCCCCCCACCCCTAGGGCCTTGCTGGACTTTCCTCAGCACTACACTGCGGTCTGACACTCTTCCACCCCAGCTTCCTTCCTTTCCCTTCTCCTTCACTTGGGTTGACCTGCATCATAATCTGACGGCTCTCCCAGCCTATCCCGGGTCCCTTTCCATTTTGTCTCGCAGGTATTTCTTCTGATTGATTCATTTCTTACAAACCACTGTAAAATATATAACACATAAAATTTGTTATTTCAACACATTTTGAGTGCATAATACAGTGCATAAATGATACAGTGTCATACAAACAGCACCCCTATTTCCAAATTCCTTTCATCACCCCAAACAAAAACTCTTTAGCATCATCCCAAACAAAAAACCATTAAGCAAAACTCCCCATCCTAATAAACTTCTTGCACTTTAATTCTGATTTGGATTCTACTCATAGGACCTGATTAATGCAATCTCTTTTAATCTTCATAACAGTTATTCAAGGCAGCTGTTATCCGTATACATTCCATATGAGGAAACTGAGACTCTGAGATGCTGAGCAACTTGCAAGAGGGCTGGGAGACAGGAAGGCATGACTCTGGTCAGTGACTATGGTCAGAGCTTGCTTCTGCTGCCATTTTGATCAAAGTACTTAGCATGCCAAAGTGCCATACTCGGGTGGGAGGTCATGTTCCGAGTCCCAACAAGGGCATCTCTTTGTCTGACTTTAGAATCATGTACCTTGTGCAACTTCAATTTCTTTTTTTCCCCACTCTGAGCATGTCTGAGTGACTCTTAAAGTGCTACAAGTATTGACTTTGAAGTTACAAGTACATTTTTGTGAGTAGTTTGTATATATGAAAGCCATGAATAATCAAGATCACCCATGTATCAACAAAGGGCAGTAGTTGAGGAGAGCTTCCTCCTGTCTTGGTTACTCCAAACCTCACAACAGATTAGCTAAATAAGTCATTTCCTAATCCATCTCCCCGGATACTTACTCAGCAATAAAAAAAGTCATTGAACAGGTGATTCTGATGGTGGGCCGAGTCGTGAATTCACTGACGTTGTCCAGCCTGTCAATTTTATACCTGAGCTGATGGATGGACCGTCATAGCTCTTGCAGGAGGCCACATGGCATGTTGTCGGTACTCAGGGAAACCCCAGCACTCTTGCATATCAGTCCAGTGGTCTCCCCACAGCTTACTGCTTTCTCTGGCTAAGTGGCCACTGCACACATACCTGGTTAAGGCTGCCAGTAATTGACTTGTGCTTATGGTAATTTGGTTCCAATAATTATGGAGCCCCTATTCTGTGACTATGAGCTCTTCGAGGGCAGCATCTGCGTCTCGTTCATTATCTTATTCCTAGGACTCAGCACAGTGCCTGGCACATGGGACATTCTCAATGGATTCTGGGTAAATGAAAAGCATTGTGAAGTCGTGACTAAAATTTAGGTCATTCTGTGACTTCTTTCATGAGGAATGAATGACATGCACAACAGTGTAAAACTACTGGGGGAGATCCAGGAGAATTATGGGCTATGATCCTCGTAGTGGTTAAGATCACAGGATCTGTAGTCAGACAGGCCTGGACTCATGCCTGGTGGTGTGACCTTGAGCAAGACACTTACCTCAGTTTTCCTCATCTGTAACATGGGGATAATGGTGGGAGCTGCCACATGGGTTGTGGTTGTAAGGATTACATGTGATAGTGCTTATAAAGAGTTTAGCTTAAAGCCTGAAAATGTATTAAGTGCTCAGTAAACATTAATTATCAGCTATCGATTTTCTTATCTCATTGGGTTGACCGAACACATGGGCATAGGGAACAATTAGGTCACAGGACAGCCCGTTGTAAGATTTAGGGCCTAAGGAGAAGCTCAGAGAGAAAAGAGAATATATGGATGAGACATCTGGGAAAGCCTTTTTGGGAAGGAAGCACTTGATATGATTTCAGTGGATGGCTGAGATTTTCCTGGAATAGAAAGGAGTCCAGGAGATACTCTTGTTATGAATAGAGACGTGAAGGCCAGACTGCACCTGGCTTGTTTGGGAGACAGAAAAGAGAGTGGTGTGCCCACCGTTTGGGACAGTGAGGGCAAGCGAGTTGGGACACTATTAGGCAGAGAGTTAAAGGCCATTTATTGGGTAGAGGTTTTGAGACCTGGCTCCTGGGGGAAATGAGAAGCTACTAAACTACTTTATGCACTGCTTAGAAAGCTCACGAATCATTTCCTTTGCCCTATAAGTGCAGTGTGATTTTGATCTCTTCAGAGCTCAAAGAGGGTTCTCTTTTCTTAATGGACCTTGTTTTTGACGTTGCTGTCTGGGTAAGGAGTGACCAGCATATTTCAAAGGGATGATTCAGCTATCTTAAGGATTTCTTTATTCTTTCCTTCCTTTTCTTTTTTTTTTTTTTTTCCCCCTTCCCTCCCTGAAATGCTGTGCTTTCCCCTTGCAGGCTTAGGAGGGGGTACAGAAATAGTTAGGCTAACATTGTGAATCATATATTCAAGGCCAACCGAAAAGACACTCTTACGCCCAAGGCTGTTTTGGAGCTCTGGGCATATTCCTTCATCTGTTGGGTTTGTCAAAAGACTCAGCCTCTGGTTCATCCCCGGATCCACACACGTATCATTCAAAGCACTGGTACGCATTCATCAGCCCTCTTTATAGGAATTCTCTTTCGGTCTCTGTGTTTGCGGTACACTGGGGGTGGCATCTCTGAAACGGGGGGAATCTGTCAATGTTGCTGGAATGTACTTGGCTTATTCCTTTGTGTACTTTATGTATAGACCCTTTTTCATGGTGGCTCATGCTACCCATCAAGTCTCTGACAGCATCATCCGTCACTGCAAAAATCTGGTGTGTGCAGGGCTTTTTTGCTTACTTATTTATTTATTTTTTTAAAGGTTTCTTGGTTTCTTTCAGGTCAGTGAGAGGGAGTGTGAGTCTGAGGGGTGAATACCTCCTATACATCACTTATATCCGTTTCTCGCAGGGACTGTGGGATGTTAAGCCTTAAAAAGGAAGTGAAGAGAGCCTTTGGTTTATCTCTCTGCCTTCACGTAGGATTAGCGAGAGGGAGCCCATAAAACAACGCTGGGCTGAGTGTCTGCTCAGCAGCTACCAGGATCGTGCTCAGGGCTGGGGACAGGGAGGTACACAAGGTGTGATTTGCAAACCGAGCCCTCATTCACAGGGGAATGGTGGAGGTTTGTAAACCGTCTAAATAAATAATCACAGTAGTGGACAGTTAATCCTTTCGCAGGAGTAAGGAAAGTAAAGAGGGCTACCCAATTCACATTCCACTGATGTGTTAATTTTTTTTTGGTGGGGGGGAGGTTATAACAGTGCTACAAAAACATTTTTCATTCCTTTTTTTTTTTTAAATTTAGCTGAGCATGCCTCCATTGTTCATATTCTAATGATCAGGCTGGAAAACAGTTCTATTATCTTCCCTCTGATCCTTCAACATTGAGAAGTCATAAATGAGATTTAGGTTATTCTAGAATTTCTCATTAAGAGTTCCCACACATTTAATTCTCTGAATTTGGACAGAATTTTATCTCCCTCCCCACTCATATTCACTTTTCTTCATGATGGCTTGGAACAAATGACTTGCCAGATTTTGCCAAGTGCTCTGCACCCACAGTCAGGTGGCCGATGAGGATTCATTAAAACTCTGACGTGGGTCTCACAGGACAGGACAGGGTAGGCCTAAGAAGCCAAGCTTGGGGATCGGAACAGCCTGGTTTGGAGTTTGTCTTCTGACTCTTGCTAGCTCTACGGCATTTGGAAAATTTCTCCAACTTTCTTGAGATTCCATTTTCTTACCTGTAAAGTAGGATAACAATACTTCCTTTGTACATTTACTTCAAGGATGTAATATCAAAGCATACCCAAAGCATTTAACACAATGACAAGGCACAATATTTGCTCTATTAAGAGTAGTTCTTACTAGGAAACATAGACCTTCCGATTCCTGATTATGTGTTCTTGCCCTCTGCACTCTGTGGCCTTTCTTTTTTACAGTTGTCGCTGTGACGTGGAGATGCTTTGATGTCTGCAGCTGGGGGAGAGGGAGGAGCTTATGTTTTGGGTCCCCATTCTGCAACAGGCTGTGGAACCTGGCGACGATGCGAAAGATCTCTGGATTTCAGCTGAGCTCCTCTTCTCGTGCAGTGATGTTCGAGTCACGGCACACTTCAGTGTCTGTTTATTCAATAAGTGCTACAATGCTTGTCTTACAGGGTTTTGTAAAGATCAAATGAGGTAAAGATTGCAAAGTGCTGGCCACCAGGCTAGACACATTCCATGTGTTCCGGAAAAGGCATGTGAGATTATTATTATTACCATTCTCATCATTTCTTAAACTCTACTTACGTTTCCTTGACTGCCACGGGAAGACAATGCTAATTTCCGTTCAGGCTTACATAAAACAAGAGGAGCAAGCTCCGGGCCAGTTCTCCTGGGTGGCAATAAAAGGATGCCAGTGAGAATTTCAGACTCGGACCCGCTAGGGCCATCCCGTGGGGTGTCCTGCCCGCTGCTCCCCGGAGAGCCTGTTAGTGTCTCTACCGCATGTCCTTAAGCCCTGGATCCGGTAAGACCTTCCCTTCTGGGGAAGAACGTTTTGTACAAAAAACCCACAACATCACATCCTTCTGTCCTGTGGCATCTTCACCCACTGCCAGGTTCTACCTGCTGTGTGGCTTTGATTGACAAGATCACTAATCCATTGTAATCATATTTTCATAATTAGTCCCTGCGAGGCTCGCTGGCTGCTCTCGCCCAGGTAAACTCCTGCCTGCTGCAGACTGTTCTCACCAACTGTCACCTCCCCAGGAGGGAGCTGTCGGTCTAGCACCCACAGCTGTTACTAAGAATTGCTTTTGAATTCTTCCCGATCTTCCCTTTTTTTTTTGGGCACTTGCCTGCTAGGAAATCCTTGCTTGATTAAAAGTTACAATTGTTGACTTCAGAGCTGAACAGATAGCAGAAATGGCCGTAGTTTTTCCATCTTCCTGATCACACGCTGCCTGTTTCTCTGCTGCAGTTTTCTCGCTCACATCCTCCCCAACCCCCAGATCCCTGCGGCAAGGGTGAGGGGAAACTTCAAAGGCATTTCTGAATAAGAGAACACGCGGTGAGACATCAATTATTCACCAGGCAAAGTTTTGGCAGGCACAGGGGCCTTTCCCTGTTTGTCTTTCTCGAGATGCCAAGAATAGTGCTTTGGGAGGTTGCATCTTACCTGCCCATACCAACCATGATGGCCATTAAGGGCTGTTGAACTCTGCGCTCTTCCTCTGCACTCTGGCCCCGCACGGATTCAATAAATGGTGACCCGATGACTGTTACTCACTGAGCCCTCGTTGTGGGCTTTCTATACGTCATTTTGATTAACCCTTGCAGCAACCTCAGGAAGTAGATACTAACCTTTCCATTTTATAGGTAGATGATAAGCAAAGACACAGAAAAGTTAGGTGACTTGCCCACGGTCCCTTGGCTGGAAGGTAGCAGATCTAGGACTTGGGCTGGGCTTCATCTCTGCAGAGCTGGTGGCCGTAACTACCCCGTTACACCCTGCATTGAGTGTGAACTGGAGCTACACGGAGCCAGCACTGCTAGGAGGAGGTGGCAGTGTCGCTGAGGAAAGGGGGAATTGGAAGTCTTTGTGGAGGAGGAGGCCTTGGACACAGAGGAGGTTTTCTAGTTTTTCTTTTTCAGTAAGAGGAGAAGTTGAAATGTGTTTTCTTTGAGTCCTACACAGGGCTAGAGGAGGAAACTGTAGCAGGACTGGCACAAGGACACATGGCTGCTGTCACTAGGCTCAGGTACCACTGAATCCATCGTGTGGGTTTGTGTCCCCAAATTGCCTGAGATTATCCTGGTTTTAAAATTAACTAACTTGTCCATTCGGTTTTCTCTGTCCTGCCCCGCAACGTGTGTGCAAGTTTGTACACACAGATATACACCCCTACATGTGTGCCCAAACACACATCCTCCAGA
This sequence comes from Microcebus murinus, assembly GCF_040939455.1. NCBI lineage: Eukaryota > Metazoa > Chordata > Mammalia > Primates > Cheirogaleidae > Microcebus > Microcebus murinus. The sequence goes on from NC_134124.1 coordinate 20,331,285, forward strand.
AAGAAGGTTCTGTCATAGCAGAGTTCTTGTCAGCTTGAAAAAATACCTATCCTATAGTCGGAGCTTAATAAATATTTGTTGAGTGAATGAATGAGTGAACAATTTTTTTTTTTCTGATTATGTTTGCTAGATGACTGTGGGTATTAGGCGTTTAGCATCTGTCATCTTAGGCCAGTCTTCTCCCTCTTTGGGAGAAAATAATTGGCTCATTAAGGACCTCTACATTGGCGTCACATTCTGCACGGCAGAGCCAGGCCACCAGGCCTGAAATATTAATAACCTAGGGAACCTGCCATCCCTGCTTTATAGCTGCGTTAGCCTCAGTGGCTCCTGAGCTAGGAAATGTTGGCCATTTCTCTCCTCAGCTGCCCCTTCGTGGTGGGTGTAGAGGGGGGAGATGCCGGTGGGAATGCTTTGGGACTCCTTTGACTGCCATCCAGGCGACGGGGGCCGAGTTCTCCGGGAGCAGAAGCTTATAGAAGGTGGTTGTGAATTTCAGGGGGCTCTGCGCTTACCTGGAGCCTCGCCATCCCTGTGCCCATGACAGGTAAACCACGTGACAGGGACAGCAATACACAGACTCTCAGGGAACCAGAATATGTCCTCACTGACTTGAAGGCTGTCATTCTTAGTGATTGAGAAGCATCAAGAAATATGTCTGTTTTTTTTTTTTTTTTTCCTTTCCCTGCCTCTCTTTTCCTCTGATCATTGATCAAGTTCAGACTCTCAGCCGTTCTGCTTTACAGAAGGTCCGAAGTCACACTACAAATGAAAACTCGACGTGTTTTGCCCTGGTGTGAAAATCAGATGGAATCCCTGGGTTTAGGTTAACTTCTCTTAAGTAACTTTATAGAGCAAAAGTAATTCCTGAGCACTTTACAGCTTCCTTAGCTGTTCCATATTCATGATTGCATGGAATTCTTAGAAAATCCCTGCGAAGCATATAGTGATTTTTATCCCCACCTTCTGGATAAGGACACTGAGATTCAGAGAGGTCGACTTTCCCAAGGACAGCCAGCTGGAAGGAGGCAGGGCTGGAATTGAAACCTTGGTAATGAGAGTCCATGGACAGTGTTCTTGTTATTATGTCCCAGCTGCTTTTTAGAACTCAGGTTGGAATATACAGTTTTGAATATTGGTCCATTGGGAAAATGTAGTTTTTGTAGTTCACTGTAAGCCATTTTAAAGGCATAAGCAAATAATGCGAAAAGCAACTTTTAGGGAGCACCCTATATAGGCCCCCAAGCAACTTGTGTGTGCATGTGCTTGTGTGTATGTGTGTGTGCATGCTTGTCTGGAAAAGGGAAGTGGGGCTTTGCGCATGTGTAGAGAGGGTCAGTTGTGGTGAGGTTTCAGATTCAGGAAAAGGCGCTAAAAGTTGTTTTTTTGGTGCTGTAATTCTTGATATAGGCCCTGGGCTTGGGCGTCTTTAGCATTTCTTTCCTAAAAATGTTTCATCCTGACTGTTGCTAATTTTAAGATAGAATTATATATGTGATAACTGTCTTTGTTGATTGAATAGTTCCATTTACATTAGCTGTAGTACCTCAGCAGCGTAAAACTATCCCATGACCTCAAGGAAAATTCACATATCTTTGCAGCTAATGCTTTTCCTTTTTAGTACAAATTTGTGAGTGGTCATTATGTGATGTGCATTTTAGCATGTGCTTAAAAGGATGCAAATATAAGGTGGGCACAACTCTTATCTTCAAGGAGATTGCAGTCTGGTAGAGGAATTAATACAATGAGATAGAAATGGTAATGCATGACAGGGTGAATTAAGTTTCATAGGAGATTTGCAGGGACCACCTAGGGTTTGGACATTAGCATGATATCCAGTGGGGTAGGGAGTTTTTGAAATGGACCCAGAAGGAGGCATATTTTTATATAGTCAGCTATGGCAGGGGTATCCTAGGCAGACAGAACTGAGTTAAGGAAGGTGGAGGGGTAGATAAGCATGCAGACTTATTTAGAGAGCAGAGGGTCTTCGTTTCACAGGAATTTAAACTACTCCTAGAGCAGTGTTGCTTAAACTTTTTAAAACTAGGGACTACAGAGGCAAAATACCTCACAGTCCACCATCCTGCCATGCCTGTTCATCGAATTCCATTTACTCACACGTACACATATGTAGTAACTTTTCAGTGTTGTATGGCAGCCAGATTGTTTGGAATACTGAATTAGAATCCTTGAGAAGCGTTCTCATGGTGTTAATTATGGCGTATAGCTACCTAATTTTAGTCTCCTTACTTAGCGGATTCCCAGTAAATATGTTCAGTCATAGGTATAAACAATCATCTGTAGAATTGCTCAGAGTTAGATTTCAAGATCTGAGGAAAGGACTTGCAGTTTTGGATCAGTTCATGGTCCTTTGGGGAATCCTTGGGATCTGTCAACAGGACACGGACCACACTTTGAGAAACAGTGGTCTAGGAGGATGATAGAAAATATGACAACCTGAGAACATATTACAGAGACTCTTTCAGATGAAGTCTTATTTATTTATTTATTTATTGAGACAGAGTCTCGCTTTGTTGCCCAGGCTAGAGTGAGTGCCGTGGCGTCAGCCTAGCTCACAGCAACCTCAAACTCCTGGGCTCAAGCAATCCTCCTGCTTCAGCCTCCCGAGTAGCTGGGACTACAGGCATGTGCCACCATGCCCGGCTAATTTTTTTTTTCTATATATAGTAGTTGGCCAATTAATTTCTTTCTATTTATAGTAGAGACGGGGGTCTCGTTCTTGCTCAGGCTGGTTTCGAACTCCTGACCTCAAGCAATCCGCCTGCCTTGGCCTCCCAGAGTGCTAGGATTATAGGTGTGAGCCACCTTGCCCGGCCCAGATGAAGTCTTTAATTTGTGCTATGAATTAAAATAAAACCTTAAGGCTTCCCCTCAACCGGCTGACTGAATGGACCCTCTCCTGGCCAAGGGGATATCCTAAAACTAAATTGCTTGCCACAGGAAGGGAGGTCAGACATTCCTCATCATGCCCCCCTCCCTTCTTAGAGATACCCTTTGTAACTCATTAGCAGGCCAAAGGCTGTGCAAGACAAACCTGCATGTCCTCAATTTACACAACAAATGTATGTCTAGTGGCTTGTCTCTGATTAACAGACCACCTTATCTTAAAACATTCCAAGCCTTTAGAGAGAGCTTGCTGTCTTCAACCAATTGCAAGTCAAAGAATCTTTGAACCCACCTATAACCTGTAAGCCCTGCCCCCTCTAGATAGCCCACCTTTTTGGGACAAACCAATGTATGTCTTCCATGTATTGATTTATGACTTTATGTGTAATTCCTGTCTCCCCAAAATGTACAAAACCAAGCTGTGACCTAGCTTTAGCTAGTCCACTAGCTCAAGGCTTCTTGGGCATGGCTCCAGGTTAGAGTCTGGCTTCTTTTCTGTACTTAATTGCCATTGAAGGTATTTGAACAGAGCAGTAGAACTTTCTGAGGTTTCATTTTAAGGAGAAAACAGTGTTTGGGAAGGACTGGAGGAGGGAGAGATTGGAGTAAAGGTAACCAGGTAAGAGTGATGTAGTTCCCTTGGGAGCCATAATGAGACAAGTGATAACAAACTCGCAGAGACAGAATCCACAGAGTTGGCAAATTAAGTGGATTTAAGCTGTGGAAAAGAGGGAGGAGGGTTGGCTTGGATAACTGGGTACAGTACTTAATGAAAATGGTGCATGAACACTAATTGGCAAGTTAGGAGAAAAAACTCTTTGCTAGGAAAAACAATGAATTCTTAAAAAAAAAATTGAGAAGTTTGGACTTTAAAAAAGAATTCTGGGAGACTCTAAGCAATATCTAGGGAATCAGTTTTAAATTTTCCAACCAAAACTTTATCACATCATATTTGTTAAGCTTAAGGAACAAATGTCATGGAGCAAAATAGTATCTTTGCTACAAGCTGTGTGACTCGTGTTAGGTACTAAGGGCGTCAGAAGGAGTTTACTTGCCCAACAGAGTAAGTAGAACTGGCTGCTAAGTTTTGAAGGAGACCGTTGTTAACTGTGCTCTATCCTGGCAGCGTCACTCTGTCACACAACTCCGGAAGCACCGTTCGCTCCGACGAATGGTGTCCCCTGGACTTGTGAAGCATGGCAGCCTCGATTCTTGTCGAACTATCTCTTTAATGGTCATAATTTGCTTTGGACCTTTTTGCATTTAAAGTAAATGCACAAGTTCTGCAGAGATGGGCAGTTGGTGCTCCACCTCTGCTCTGCAGTGCTCCGCAGCCATCACTTTTATTGTCCTCACCCTGTGCTATCACCATGTGGCAGTCCCTCTGTTTATGGGCCTGTTTTCCCCACTAGACTGCCCGAGAGTAGAGCAGAGCAATGACAACATGGAAGAATGTCCCTTTGTTTTTCAATAGGAGGACACAGGCCGAATGGAAGAGTGGGGGAAAAGGTCAGGTTTTCTCGAGTGGTTATCATCTAAAAGCATAGAGCTGTATCCAGGTGGCTGTGTCGGATGAATAAGTTTCAGCCTAGTAAACCATGGAGCGTCCAAGGCTTTGTTAATAGAGACAGAGAGGACTTGTTCAGCGGGAAATGAAAAGCATGCAAATTTCATGAGTTTAGTTTGATGTGGACGGCTACCTAAAAGAACCCTCTTTTAACTTCCCAGTGCCTTTGAGAAAGTTTACAATCAAGCTCTTATCAGCAATTAAAGCCATGGTATGGATGAATTCATCAAACTACCAGTCCTCTCTGCTAGTCACCTGGGAGCAGGGCACTGAGGCAGTAAGTAGGGGGGTTGGAAGACAACAAGAGGGTTAAATATGTGGGGTTTTTGAACTGTCAGCAGAGAGTAGCAGGGATAAGTGAAGCTGGGTCAGCAAAGAAGGGAGGAGCTCAGGAAATTCAGGGGAGCAAAGGTAATGTTGCCTGCTTTATAATTTGGGAAGGATCCCTCTTCTTGGGCAGGAGTCTATAGGTACTTATCTGACCCAGCCTAATATTAATTCACTATGATTAACATAAACACCTTGAGGCTGCTCCCTGAGTAAAACCACAGAAGTGCTAGACATTTGCCTCCTGCAGACAATGAGAAAGGGGTCATTTACTCATGAGTAGCAATGAAAACCCAAACCTGCCAATAGTTCACAGTGTAAAGGAAACTTGGTCAAGTAAGTGTCAGGGTAACCAGCTCCGGGAGATCTGCACAAATCTCTCTGGCCACAGGGGTTAGGCCACCCATTCTCGCCCTGCATTTTGTGATAAGCTATGTGGTGTCGGTGTCTGACCAGTGGGAAATATAAGCATCTGGTCTGGAAGAGAAGGAGGTGTTAAAGGAGACTAGAGATTTTTGTAGAAGACATTGCTTGAGAGAGTTCACAAAAACTCTGTAGAAAGACCAGAATGGGACAAAGAGAAAGTGATGCTTCTGTTGGCAAGTGGCCCAATGCCGACAGTGAGATGGACAAGCGCTTTCTCTGGACTGGAGAAAACCATAAGGCCAACCTGAGCGAGGAGAGAGGAGGCTTGGGGGCTCCATCATCAGTGGCCCAGGCTGACGAAGTCCTGTCTAGACATGGAACGTCCGTGACCATCCCGGCAAGGGAAGGGAATAGGACCAACAGCCATTTCAGTCTCCCAGCTAGATGTGAAAAAGTCACACGCACTCATAATGTTTTTTGGCTAAAGTTAGTCACATGCATGGCCCCAGGAAAATCCTATTTTGTGCCCAGAAGATGCACAGAAATATTCTCTGAAATTCTGCAAGATTTCCTTAGGCATCTCTGACGTGACTGCTATATGGCCATTTCCATTGGCCTGAGACTGGGGAGACGGAACCTGGAATTTCTGGGTGGTATTTCAAGGGGAGAGCCTGCCTGAGAAGGAATCTAACGTGGAGGAAAGTAAAGCTGAGAAAAGAATGGAAATTGAATGCTGTTAATATATGGTTTGAGGTGCTGGATCCAGTTGTGCCTGAAGCTACCCCATAGCTTCTGAGTTGCATGAAATAATACACTCACCTTTTTTGTTTCTTTACCCCAGTTTGCATTGGGTTTCTGTCATTTGTTAACTGTAAGTTTCTTGACTAATACAGTGATGATAAGAATCCTTCCTTTCTGAATCCTGCAACACTTATTCTTCCTTAAGCACCTGCTGTACTTTTCTGTGTTAACACTTGTATTGTTCTCTCTGCCCAAAATATCTTCCATTTCTTTTTCCTTCTATCTAGCAGCCAACATCTGACTTTTCCTCCAATGTATATTTGGTTACCGCCTCCTCAGCAATGTGCTTCCTGATCTATGTCCTCCCTTGTCCTCGGCCAAAATCAGTCTTTTTCTCTTATGTTCCGTAATAAACTTGAACTTCTGTTATAACATTTGTCGTAGTCTGTCTTGTACTAGCCAATGCTCAGGGAGGAAGTCGGGGCTCTGGACACAGTACCCCAAAATGTGACTGTAGGAGACTGTAAGATGCCACCCCAAAATATGCTTTGACATATTCTGAGCTTGTTATTCTGGGGAACTGCAGACATAGGAGTGGCTCTGAAAAGCTGTCCTTTGGGAAAAGAAATGTACATCCATAAAGGAAATCTGTATTAGTAAAAGTATCTGTATCAGGAAAAGGGCTGCTCCAGATGACTGTTTTTACCTGGGAGACTTTTTATTTGCATAACAAGGCAACCTTTATTCATCAGACATTTGTCCCCCTACCCTCCTGTACCTTGTGTCACTGCCATGACCTGCCAAAAGCCGGAAGGTTATTCCTTTCTGTGGCTCAGGATGCTGTATAAGCTTCACTCATCTGACCCTTTTTTAAGTCTCCTATTCTGTGGGACTCCCTTGCATATGTATGTAATTAAATCTGGTTTTTCTCCTGTTAATCTGTCTTATATCAATTTCATTCATAGCTCAGCTAAAGCACCTAGAAGAGTGAGAGGAAGCACTTACTGTATACTGGGTGCTTTGTATTACTACAGGCATAAATGCTTTTATTCTTCCAATAATCCTATGGAGTAGGTACCATTATCCCCATTTGGCACATAAAAAAGTACAGTGTAGAAAAATGGAGTGATTTCTCTTAGATCACATACCTGGGGGCTGAGATTTGGAAGTCAGGTGATCTGGCTCCAGATCTCACAGCGCTCATCCTTGCAGGTATTTGGAGACCTGGCTCACCTCCTCTACCGTGGGTGTATCCTGTCTTTTAAAAAGCCTAGAGTCAAACTGAGGATCACACCTAGCAATCTACAGGATCTTACAGCCTGTGGGATTTGGGTGCTAACTTCATTCCTAGCTTCACCTTATGTTTCTTGTCCTCATTTTCTTTCTTTCCTGATTTCTTCACCAACCAACTCCAAGTATCATTTTATCCCATTTGTAACATTTGCATTTTTGTAAGCTACAATCAGTCCTTTTTTTTTTTTTTAAGGCTGGAAAATAATTAAATAAATAAATACATGAAAATAAAATGAAAATGCTAGATTGTAAGTTCCTTAAGGGGGGGAGGACAAGCTTTGTTTATCTTAACATTTTCTGCAGGTCCCGGCTCTAGAACCCCCCAGAAGAATGTATCTTGAATTTATGTGAAGTGAAATCTCCAGATCTTGGGCATTAAGAAGTGCCAGGCACAGGGAAGCATTCTGAGGTGTGACTATGTCCAAAATTTTCTACGGAGGGCCCACTGAGGGCGGTGGGGGTGGTTCCCGCTCTTTTCCTGTACCAGAGAGAATAAAATAAGACATCTGACTGCAGAGGCAAAGAATTCACTTTGCCGTCCTGCTTTCTGGAGAGCTGAATATTTTACCTTCAGTGACATTCTGAATTCCTTGTGGAGACTCGAAACAGCGACTGAAAAACTATTTTTGAGTCTTTTGGTTCCCCGGGAGAAGCTAAGGTGCTGACTGACAAGCAGGGCTGGAGGTGTCTTTTATTGCAGCCCTCCAGGTTTGTGACTTGTTGGTGTGAAGGAACAGATGCAGCGGGGAGGAAGCCACCCTCCCCGCTTGTTCCATGCTGTGCTCTCCTCTGAGAATAATTTGGAACTTATTTTCTCCCATTGTTAAGCGTTTCTCGGGGAGAGCAGACGCAATTTGAGTCGAAATGCCTGCGTTAATGCTCATTTACAGCCAGCGTGAGGGAAGCGGCCATGTTGGATGGGCTCAAGGAGGAAAGTGGAAGCTTCTACCACTGAGGCTGTTCCCAGAGTGGCCAGAGAGCAGAAGAGGAAAGCAGTCTGATGGCACCATACTGCCTTGTCTCTTTCTCTTGGAGTCCCTCCACCTTCTTCTGTTCCCTCTCTGACATGACTCCCCTGTTGCAGCACTTTCCAGAATCATGCAGGCATTCGCTGATACCCACAAACGTCCTGAATGCTTGCCGTGCACCGAGCACCGTGCTCATTCCCCGGGGCAGTCAGGAGACGTAGAAAAGCTGCTCTGATTGAGTAAATTTGTCATTTGGTGTGTGATTGTTGCTAGTGTTTTGAGCACATTTGGCTGACAGGGATCAGTAAACACCAAAATAGCAATGCAGGGTAATTTGCATGGGGAATGTTGACTTATTATGTATGTATATCTGGGTGAAGAGAGAGGAATATGGTGACCCACTTAAAAGTTGTTCTGTACGCTCCTGTTTTAAAAGACTCAACTTTTAAATAAACCATTCTCTGTAGTTAGCATTAGGCAGAATAAAATATGTCAGAAAATAAACAGCTGACTGAAATTCAGGTGTACTTTCTGCCTAGACATAGGCAGTATGGACTGGGCTGTCCCTTGTGGTTGTGCTATTAGTTTTATTTATAATTTATAAAGCTCTTTTCTTTTTGTCTCTCTCTTTCTGTTTTTGTCAGCCTTCTCTGTCTCTCAGTCCTAGCCTTTTCTCCCACATGCCCCTCCAGGAAGGCAAGTCCTTTCAGCATTTCCTTTTCTTTCAAGCTTCTTGTGTGGAGGAGTGGAAATAATCCCAAATGTGGAAGATGAGAACCACAGCAGTGGATTCCAGCTGTCCATACTGCCTACTTAAGACTCAGATCAGCAAAGGATGTTTCCTTTGGCGTGGATAGAAAGAAGCTAGAATACAGTATGGAAAAACTCCTGTACCGTTTGACTAAAATTGAAAGAGTATTTATGGGCGGTGAGTTGCAAGTGGAAGATTATAAAATCTGTTCTTTTCAAAGGATGTTATTTAATTATTAAAAACAATATCTGCATGTGCTTTAATCACACAATAATCAGGGGTTTAATGCACACTGTTGGTTTGTTGATCCATCATAGTTCTGGCAGGAAAGGGAAGGGACCCTCGATCAGGGAAATTCAGGTGAGTTGAACAGAGGAAAGGGGGTAAGAGAAACCAACAAGGGGTTGTATAGCACTTTAGGGTTAGCAACTGTTGGAAGATACTACCACACTTAGTTCTGAACGGTCAAGGGGAGAAAGGAATTACTGAAACCTAGAGAAAGTAGGGGCTGTCCAATAGGAGCTGTGGACTTTGATACAGGGTTCCTTTAGAAAGGAATCAAAAAAATACTCTGGCCTCACTCTCTTGCTGATGCCTCCTATTGACTCAACTCCCTAGAAGCTGGAGACCAAGAGATTATTCTATGAATTCGATTGATAAGGTCTTCCTCCTCGGGGCATGGAACAGGATGGAGAGGGTGGAGGGGAGCTCTGAAGGGACAAAGGGAAGAATATGTATTAGTTTGTGTATAGGGAAGCAAAGCAATACAGCAAGAAGGCTATTAGATTATAAATGAGCAGATGTGGATTTTAGTATTGACACTGCCGTTGATGGGTCATTCGACTTGGGAAACCACTTCACCCTCCCGAGTCTCCGTTTTGTCAGCTGTAACACAGCAAGAAGTAGCCCTTGGCTCATTATGCCAAATGAGTTACGCGATGGTACTACTCTTAGAACCATGCTCTTTGGAGGAAGGCATCATTGTGAAAATCCGTCAACAACACATTGGGCATTTAATCCCATTTATTTGTGCTATGTGGATATAAACTGAGTCATAGTGACAGCCTCAGATGCCATGTGTGGCTTTGTTCCCAAGCAGAAATAACAAGCCTACGTGGACCGGAGTGCGTCTTCCTCTGTTCCAACGTCTGCTCTATACGAACTCGTCTTACTTGCTCAATGTGAAAAGGAAGAGCACCAAGGTGAGCCATTCATTGATGAGAATTTAAGGAGTAACTTCACCCTATGCCTCTTATGAGCACGCACAGGAGACAGTTTTGGAAATGAGACCAATACATACTTCTTGGTTCCATTAAGGCAGAGTGGGAACTAAGCCGTGGGCAAGTGCTGTCTGTGTTTGTTAATGGTTTTATTCAATAGGTGGGCCTCATCTGTAGGAATTAAAAAATTACCTTCATATCTTTTATACTTCAGTACAGCAGAGACCTTTTAGACTATCTGCTCAGCCTCTGACCGTTCTCTGAAAATGGCTTCAGAAGGCCACGGCAGCCATGTTGTTACCATGTGACCCAAGAGACAAAGGTGATGGACACCTGGTCCAGTGGTCTCTCACCTGGCAGGCCAATTCTCTGCTGGTTGTTTGCACTTAAAGTCAAACATGGAGCTGGGATGCAGTCATCTCCCAGCACGTCCACAGAGGAAAAGAGGAGCCAGTCTCCTCAGATGGCATGGAGCGGATGTGAAGGAGATGAGATGGAAGAGATGCTAGGGACCAGGGGCAGAGTGAGGACTGCAGGTGTCTGACATGGGCATGAGAAAAAGGAGTCCTCAATTCTGGAAGGCTTTCTGTGTGTCAACTCCTGTCAGTGTGTGAGGCTTGACCACAGTGAAATCTGTTCTTCCCCAGCTTGGCTGGTTAGAGGGTTTTTTCTGACGCGAATAGTTAAAGGAACACCAAGAAACACAGGCTTGTGGGTAACGGACACCACTGGGAATGTGGAAACAAGCCTGGGAAAACAACCAGCGGGCCCTGCTTCCGTCTGAAGAGCTTTCTGTGTTTCCTTCTCTTGGTCCCTCTGGAGAAAACCCTCTATCCAGAAAAAGGGAGGTCATTGCCAGCGGCTGCCACGGGGCCTCCTCAAGGTCAGGAAGCAGGACCTTCTCCCTGCCGGAAACACAGAAAACCTCCGGTCCAGTGATTCTTCCCATTTCACAATTACATGAAATCACCAATAAAAAGTCTTCCTGTCATAAAACAGCGTGAACTTATCTATTGCCTGAGCATATTTACAACCAACAGCTTTAGACTATCAGTTACATTCTCCGCACATTGCTTCAGCCTTTCTTCCAAACGGCCACACTTTATGACTCCGTACGCTCAGAGGAACGACAGAAATTATCTTTTAATTAAACAAACCAGCCCTATCCCTTTCTCAAGCACTTGTGCACATTTGTATGAACACGTGGCCATCGGAGGAAGGCCTTGTGGGGTTTGCACTTGTTCCAATCAAAGTCATTTATTCTTTCCATCGTTATTATTCCCAATCATAACAGTAATAACAACTTCTGTGTTTATAGACTTTCTGGTGACAGAGCATCTTCTCAGTCAAGCTTTATAATTGTGCCGTGAGGTAGAAGCAAACTGAGATACTTCACTCTGTTTTATACTTAACTCATTTCAACGGTGATATCTTCCATTTATAAAGGGCTTACACCACGATGGGCATTGTGCCAAGTGTTTTCCAGGCGTTTTCTTGTTTCAGCTTCCCCAAGCCTGATGAAGTGGGTACTACTGGTCACATTCCCAGATAAGAAAATGGGGGGTTAAGCAACTGGACAGAGGTCACCAAGCTGCTTAGTGGTGGGGTCAGGGCTCCAAGCTGAGCCCAAAGGATCCATTCTCTTAATCACGATTGAACAGGGGCAACTTCTTATTTTTCTCCAACCTGCCATTTCTAGTCTTCTTGGCAAGGCAAGTTTTTCGTTAAAAATGTTTTTCCTGATAATAACAATAGTCTGCCGCATATTGATCATCCACTCGTTCACGATTCATTTAACACATTTTTCTAAACTGCCTTTTATAGTGTTGGTATGATGTAGAATATTTTTCCTATTTTAACTTATACATTCTTACAACAAATCTCTAATAAGATATTACTTATCTAATTTTATAGAAGAAGGAACAGACTCTTAGGGAGGGTTGCCTTGCCCCAAATTGCTAAGTAATGAGGAATGCTGGATTTGAACCCTGGATGGTCTGACTTTGAAGTCTGTGCTCTTTCCATCGCATTACAGAAACTGGACTTGACCAGATCTTATGGGACTCAACTGGCTTTTTTCTAGTCCTCTTTCCACTAACCACAGAGGCTCCTCATTCTTACTTGTTACATGAGTGATTAAGTCACAGTCTGGGAAAAGCTAGAGGGGGTATTGTGTGGACCTTCCTTGAAGATATTAGCTCTTCAGAAGCGAAATGGAATGTACCAACAATGATGACACTAACATAGGGCCATGTGCCCAGTGAGAGGACCCCAGAATGTTCTTCAGCTGGGAAGGTGGGTGGTGTGGTGAGAAGGGGAGATGTGGAGAGAGGGCCAAAGAGGTGAGAGAAGTGTAGAAAAGTATAATAACAAGACAAGAATGGGAATAGAGTGTCATGAAATATGCAGGCTAATAACTGTCAGCGAGTCAGCGTGAATCAAGGAGGAAGATTCAGGGTGACAGAGGTTAGGTCAAATAAGCAATTTCTTCCATGGTTTCACTGGGGGCTAGAAATAAGAACCTCGTCATTATCCAAACACAACACTAACACGACGAGGCGAAGTAATTTATCCTTAAATAACAGGCTGACCTATTCAGAATTGTAATTTTAATGTAAGACTAACCTTTGAAAATAGATCAAGTGATATAAATTATTAAGGAGAAGACATTCATCAGATAGATGGGGTCTATTAGTAATTTTATGCATGAAGAGTTATCTCCCGGATACAGTTGCAGCTGCCTGTGCCCGGAAAAAAATGAAGAACCCAGTTACCCTTTTGTGACATGTTCAGCTGATTTTAATCAGTATTTCTCCTGTCAAATGAAATGAAAAGACTGAAATATGATCTCTCCTGTGGATGTACACTCACTGCCTCCCACCTCCTCCGGCTGCACCAGGAGTTTTCCTGATGCTGAAGAATTGGAGACATAGTTTAAGCAGTTTTTGTTTTTTTCTCTTCTAGAGGGGGAAAATGTCTAAGTAAGTTGGTCAAAGCTCAAAAACATTTACTGAGAATCTTCTAGCTGTCTAGCACTAGGTTGAATGGGGTTGGGGAGAGGCAGAGGAGTCAAAGACATTTCTTATCCTCAAGGAGTTTAATGTCCAGATTTAGAAGAGACTTGAATTAAGTGCAACTGTGCTATTCCATTTACAGCTAAGTGAGTTTGGGCAATTTGCTAGGCCTCTCTAAGCCTTGGTTTCCTTGTCTGTAAAATGGGGATGGCATTGGTACCTACCTCATGCAGTTGTTGTAGAGAGTCATGGGGTTGTCTCTGGAAAGAATGGCTCACAGTGCTTGGCATGTATTCAGGTATCTGCAGAACTATATAAACTAGTTAATTGGGATTTGTATTTCAAAATATTAAGGGGGGTACAAATGTTTTTTTACATGGATACATTTTATAATGCTTAAGTTGGGGCTTTTAGTGTGCCCATCACTGGAATCGTGTTCATTGTACCCAGTAGGTAGGTTTTTACTCTGTCCCTCCTCACCACCCCCTTCTTAATTTCCAACTTTACATCTCTTTGTGCCTGTGTGTATCCATCAATTAGCTCCCAATTATTAGAGAGTACATGTAGTATTTTTCCATTTCTGAGATACTTTCCTTAGATTAATGGTCTACGGTTCCATCCAAGTTGCTGCAAAAGACATCATTTCATTCTTTCTTATGGCTGAATAGTACTCCATGGTGTGTATATATTTATGTGTATATAGGCATGTGTGTGTACATACACACACTATGTTTTCTTAATCCACTCATAAATTGATATGCACTTAGGTTCATTCCACATCTTTGTGATTGTGAATTATGCTGTGATAAACAATTGAGTGAAGGTGTCCTTTTGATAAAATGACTTCTTTTTCTTTGGGTAGAATAACCAGTAGTGGGATTGCTGGGATGAATGGTAGGTCTGCATTTATTTCCTTGAGGAATCTCCGTACTGTTTTCAACAGAGGTTGTACTAATCTGAAGTCCCACCAACAGTGTATGAGCGTAAACTGGTTGTTATTAGTTTTAATATTTCTCTTCATCGCTGTCTTAGCTAGGGCAGGGGTTGCTTTGCTTTCCACACCACCATCCAGCTTCCTTCCGTTAGGTGCTTAGGTTCACCCTTTCTCCCAGGGAGCAGTGGGCTGATGATGGGTACCCCAAGCTGTTGGGAAGGAGGTTGTTCATGTAAGTTGGATGGTGACTGAGCAAAGCCTCAGGGCCCAAAGAGGTGATGCTCCTGCTGGTCGTGCTGGTCAGTGGGAGGTCCCCTGCAGCGAGGAAAACTTAGGAAGTCCCATGGCACTGCTCACATAGGGACTCCCCCAGATGGGGACTGGGTAGAGAGGTCCGTGGTGCTGGTTCGGCTCCCTCATGGCTGCAGAAGCTTGGCGATGCATCTCGGTGCTGCTGCTGACCTCTCTAGTAGCTTCTGTGGTTCCACCAGGTCCATTCCCTTCAGAATGCCAAGCTCCACTGGCCTCCCCCTCCCCATCCCCTCCTCCCCATCCTCTCTTCTCAGTCCACTCAATCCTTATTTTGAGGATGACTAGATGCAGCAAATTCTCTTTCAAAATTTTTTTTTTATTAGGGCACAAGCTCAGTCCCTAATGCTGCAGGGCTTAGACGTTTGAACATCAAAAATCCTGGCTCTTATGACTCCGAAGGCATGCCGTAGAAACTCAGAAACAGGTTCTCCACTTCCCCCATTGCAAAGAATGCCTCGGGGTGCATGGTGGCGGTGGGGTGCTCAGAGGGTGTAAAGAAATTGGGAGGTATGCTCTGTTTATACCTCAAAATATTATCCTTCAAAACTGTCACCTCTTTCTCCTGCCCTTTCTTCCTTTTTCCTCCCCTCTGATGATGATGATGGGAGAGAGGGAGGGAGGAGGAGGAGGAAGAGGAAGAAGAGGAAGAAGAAAAGGAGGAGGAGGAAGAAGAAGAGGAGGAGGAGGAAGAAGAAGAGGAGGAGGAGGAAGAGGAGGTCTACTTTAAAAGAAAAGTAGGCAGGTGCAGAAAAGTTAGTGCTGTGTCAGCTGGATGTTCCAGGAGAGAGCTGTTGGGACTGAACCAGGACCACAGGTGGTTGGGTCATTGGGTCAGTAACTCCTAAGAAAGATAAAGGGGGGAAAGCTGGCAGGTCAAGGTGCCCAGCTGATACCTATGCAAGGAAAAGAGGGAGGGAGCAGGGTTTGCGGGAGTGAGAGCTTCAGACCACAGTGCATATCTGACAGAGATGGGGAGTCCATTCACAGCGTCTTGTGTTGAGCAGAAACAGCCAGGCTCCAGTACCCGTGCAGAGTTGAGGCATTGCCTGGGGGCTGCCCCTGAAAGGCATCGCCTCAGCTTCTACGCTCAGGCAGATCCTGAAGATGCTGCAACTGCTGGCTGTCGAACAACTGCATTCCTTGTAGCTGAACGGCAAGTCCTTTCTCGAAGGGGGAATCCACGAGGCACACCCCCGTGGCTGTTGTACCTGCGGATGGCCGTGTAAGCATCACGGAGGGATGTCTAATGGAGGGAGAGAGCTCAGAGCTGGGGCTGGAACCTGGTGCCCTGATTTCTACTCTAGTGTTCTTTCCACTCTTCTTTGAAACTCACAAGACAGTCAGAGGCCACCACCAGATACTATGCAATTAAGCACTAAATTTCATGGTGTAGACAGCTGCTGAGTTCCAGAGATTTGAGCGATCTGTGTAGATTACTGAACAAGATTCCGTCTTCTTTGGAAGATAGGCCAGCTGGAGGCCAAGAAGCCAAGAGCCTCTGTACTTTTTCAGCTATTATCATTTGATTTGCTTAACTTCTCTGGTTTATCCCATATCCCGTGCCATGTTCCTTATCTTGGGAATTTCATACTTTCTGGTCAAAACCAAAGATTTCTGGCCAAGCGGATGCTGTCAAGTCCTCAGGTTTGCTGGGATCACTCTTAGGCTGCAGACCTATGGGTGACCAAACATGCTCTCTCCCGATCATTTTGCCAGAGTCCAAATGATAGTGGATGGTCATTGAGGTAGAACAGCCATGACTTAGTACGTAGCCAAAACATAAGTTTCTCACAAGGTCAGCTTAAATGCAGTGAGTAAGGTGATGCTGGAAAGTGGCTGGGCTTGGCAGCATTACTGGAATTTCAGTCTAACTTGCCCATCTGTTGGCACCCAAAGTTTCACGAGTCAAATGGAGACCAAGTCTTTATAATGTCAGCATATGCTAGGGATTATCCTATTCAGCTATCTCTATATCCCTGCATTTGGCAAGAACAATGATAATACAAAAAAAAAATAAAAAAATAAAAATGCATTGCTGCTCATGACCGAATCCTTATGTTGCCAATATTTGCCAGGAAGTTTTGTGATATGGTTTTTGATGAGAAGGACATTATTGCTCTTATAAGCTATAGAGAAATTTAAACTTTATTAATAAAACTAATAAGAACAGTGATGGTTCCTTTTTTTTTTTCCATGCTGGGCAAGGTACTGTGCTAACTGTATTTTTTTTTTCTCATTTAACCCTTGCAATAGCTCTAAGAAGTTGGCAGTACTTTTTTTTCACTTTTATAGATGAGGAACTGAGGTTTGTAAGCGTAAGAAACTTGTTCAAGGTCTCATCGATGGTGAATCACAGAGTTAGGGTGGAGAGCGAACTCTTTCCAAAACCATTCCTCATGCTATATAACCTCTTAGCTATTTAATTGACTCCAACCAAAAATATGTAGTCTCTTACCATGTCATTATACAACTGGCAACCTGGGGCTCAAAGTTAGTTAGTGACAGTCTGAACTAGAACCCCGGCTCCCAGCTCCAAGCTTTTCCCCTTGATTAAACTGATTAAACTGAGCACTACTCATAGCCAGAGTATGTTTTTGATGCTCCTTGGAAATACTAGTAGGTATTTTAGTTTTTTAAGGCCATGGTGACAGCCTGGCACAGTCTCCTTGCTTTCACTCCATTTCAAGATTGCTACTTATTCCTTCATCAAAGAGTTCCCGAGTCTCTGGCAAATTACTAGGGAACTGAACAAAGAGAGAAAATTACCCAGATGAGGTATGCATGTCAAACTGTCCCTGTAGCCAGTATTTATTTTATTTTATTTTTTTAATT
The DNA here is from genome assembly GCF_040939455.1 of Microcebus murinus. Classification (NCBI taxonomy): domain Eukaryota; kingdom Metazoa; phylum Chordata; class Mammalia; order Primates; family Cheirogaleidae; genus Microcebus; species Microcebus murinus. The sequence continues at coordinate 20,348,517 of NC_134124.1, forward strand.
TCAAAAGCATTTAGGAAGTAGCTGTAGCTCACCATGCCACCAGCCTAAGATTTTGCGTGACGGATAAAAACACACTTTAATTAAGAAGCAGACTTCTAAAATGACCGTGAAATGTTGATCAAAACTTCTTGTATGTCAACACAGAAAACATTTGGTCAGGATCTCCTCTTTCCTTCCCTCCTATCCATTTTAGCAGCTCTGTAGTCTTTGCTTTCTGCGCATTGTTATTTTTATCTATAATTTTTGGGAAAGTGAAGTATCAGCAGTTGAAGGATGACTTGGAAAGAGACATTTTTATTGCTTAAATGATTCTTTTCAGGGAGACAACGGAAGCCAAAAAGGGATCATCGCAAACCTAAAGGAGCTTGAGAAAATTTACACCCTTTAAGGTATTTTAAGCCTTCAAAACTATTTTGGGTGAAAAGAGTTATTTGGGCTGTGGAGAGTCCTGTTTCATAAGAGCAGAGAGAGCCTCCAGACAGCTGTCGAGGCAGTTGGGAGTGCTGGCTCTGGAGCTGAACTGTGGGGTTCAAATCCTGCCTCTACCAGCTGGGCACATGCCCGCCTTCACCTCCCTGTGCCTTAATTCCTTATCTTAACCACTAATTAAGCATCGCAGGGATACTTGCTTTGGGGTCCCTTTCTCATGGGCAGATGATGATGATGATGATAATAATACTACCAGCTACCATTCACTGGGCAATTTACAGATGAGCCAATTGCTGTGCTAGGCACTCCATGGTGAGTACCTGTTTGGGTCACCTCCTCTGGGGACTAACCACAATTCCCCTCTGGGAAGTCACATGCACACACTTATTCAGGCTGCATGGTTCTCTCGAAGCTGAATCCAATCCCCTGGGTGGGGGGGGAGGGGTGTGGATAATACCTGAAAATAATACCCCTCATACCCCTCATGGTATTTTTGTGAGCATTAACTGAGATGCTTTTAAGTACTTATAGTAAGACTGCTTCAGTTTACAATGACCAAAACCTGACCCAACGCAGCATAAGCAAAAGGGCAATTTATTACTCAGCAAAATGCAAAAAGTCCAGGAGGAGGGCTGGATTCAGAGCGCAAACAATGTTATCAGAACTTTGCATCTCTAACAAGATGGCAGCAGTAGCTCCCACCTCTACTTCCTCTTAGGGAAAAAGTCATATCGTTGGTTCTGATTGGTCGTCACGTCCACCTCTGAACCAGTATCGAGGCCAGTATTGGTTCATGTATGGCGTTTCAGTTGGCATTAACCTAGGTCACCTGACTCACCCTAGGTGCTGAGCAATCACCTTTGCAAGAATCATGTAACTTGAAAATGTGTGCATGTGACTACCCAGAGGGGAACTGTGGTTGGTCACCAGAGGAGGTGACCCAAACAGGTACTCACCATGAGTGCTTAGCACAGCGATTGGCTCATCTATAAATTGTCCAGTGGCTGGTAGCTAGTGCTGTTATTATTCTTACCATCATTTCCTGCTCATGAGGAAAGGACTCCAGAACAAGTGTTTTTGTGGTACTTAATCAGTGAATACATTCCATACTGGGAATTAAGAGACCAGAATTCATATCTCACCACAGCCAGATATTTATTACTTCCCTACCATGCTTTGCTTTTGCTGTTTTCCCAATCCCATGTTGCTCTCACCACTTTCTTGTTGATTATTACAATATAAGCTATCCCTCGAAGCTCACCGCATCTATGGACTCTTACGTGTCATCTCCAGCCCCTTATCTCTCTCATCTGGGAAGTGCTACAGTTCTCGATGTCTGTCCTGTAAAGCAATCTGAGTGTGAACTCTCTTTGAAAATTATACAGTGCTGTAAAGCACAATGTTGTCTGTTCAATATGCTACTCCAAGACATTTATTATGCAACCATTCTATTATATCATGGTGGTTTAGAACCTGGGGCTTTGAGATCAGGCCTGTCTCCTTCGCCAGTTTAATGTTGGAACCTGAGGGAAGATCATGGAAGCTTCTGAGCCTCAGTTTGTTCATCTGTAAAGGAAGGACAATACTACTCACCCAAAATGTGTACCTTAGACACAGTTCCTTACCTTCTTGTAAGCACCTAAAAAACTTGGGAATATGCTCATATACCCACCCCACCATCTTTATCTCCATCTTTAATCCCCTAAACATTAGCTATTTATATTGTAATTTAAGCTGTAACAACAGAAATCACTGGCTATAAATAAACAGCATTAAAACTTTATAGCTAAGTCAAAGTTTTGAGTCTCTTTTTAAATATTTACCTGTTTTACTTTATTTTCTTGATACCATTCTATGGCAAAGTGTACATAACCTACTGGTTGACTTTAGTTTTATTAAATTTTTAAAAAATTGTTTTAAAAATTTTTCTCTCTCTTTCTTTTTTTTTTTATAAACACAAAAGATCTGGGACTTTTGAAAATTTCAAGGTCTCTTCTAGATCCAAGATTCTACCAAACACCAGATGAGGAAATCTGGGCCATGCCGGCTCAGTTTTTGTCCTGGGTACCTCACTCCCTTCTCTGTCACCGTGAACGACATGCCTTACCCTACACCTCAGCCGTGGGCGAGGGGAGATATGGTGACAAACACCTGAGTGATTTGTCCGTCCCGTGCTGTAGAGCAAAACAAGGGGTGATATATTACAAAGGCTGCCAATGTTCCTTCCCTGGAAATGACATAAATATTAGATTTTGCTGAAAAACGACGTATGCACATTGGGGCCATCAAGAACTCTCACAAAAGCAGGGAAGCAAAGAGGCCTGCTGACGTCCTCTTAATAAAGTCTGGTGTCTGCCGACGGGACCCAGAATACGTGCACTTGGCTGGGTGCTTACTACCTATTGGCAGGTTTTGGGGAAGCAGCCAGCCGTCTGTTCAAGAGCTGCAAAGATCTTTCCTCCTTTATGAAAGCCATGGCGTGGTGTGCGGGAGAAAGAGTTGGTAGGACGCAGGACTGAGTCTAGGGCCCGGGTTCTAAGAGTTGTGCACCCTGGCTAAGACATTTAATGTACTCGTTCATGTTTTAGTCACTTTTAGTTATGAGAGACTCAAACCTGCTGAAACCACTTTTTTTGAAAGAGTGGCATAAGCTATTTCTGTTTTTTTTTTTTTTAATGAGGTAAAATTCACAGAACATAAAATTACCATTTTATTCCTCTTAACGTGTACAGCCCATCAACTTCGAGTACATTTACAGTGTTGGGCAACAATCGCCATGATCTAGTTCCAGAACTTTCTCATCATCCCAAAATGAAACACTACGTCCACCAAGCAGTCATTCCTCATTCCTCCTCTCCCCACTGCCTGGCAACCACCAGTCTGCTTTCTGCCTCTTTGCATTTTGCCTATTCCGGGCATTTCATGTAAATGGGATCTGGTAATGTGTGGATTCTGTGTCTGGCTTCTCACTTCGCCTTGATGAGGTTCATCCATGTCGTGGCAGATACCGGTACTTCATTTCTTTTCATGGCTGAATAATATTCCATTGCATGACTATAGCACATTTGTTTATCCATCCATCAGCTGATGGGTATTTGGGTTGTGTCCACACATTGGCTGTTATGAAGAGACTATTTAATTTTGCTTCTCCATGAATGTGGGGGAAAGAGCTGTCTAGGTAAGCTCTCAGTCCAGATGGTCCAATGAGAGTTTTAAAAACAGTGTCAGGTCTTGGTTCCAAGTCCCTAGGGAAGAGTCTCTGATAGGTATGATCTCATGGTGGCTGTCCACCTGGGCAGGGGCTTTGAGACACACCCTGTGGTGTATGTGTGTGGGGGCAGCTTCTCTAACAAGGATGTGCTTGGCTGTCACTTATCCAATGCCCACTCTGTGCCCCATAATGGGGGGGGGAGCTTTATCCCCATTTAATCAAGGAGTGCCTTGAAGCCTGGGCCTCAGCATTCCTCAATGCTGAAGTATGCATCTGACTGGACCTAATAAATACTACGAGACTGACACAAAACGCTCGTGAGCAACTCTCATAGGTTGTAAGCCATGGGACCCCGTGTGCACTAGCTGCTCATCTCTGACCCTCCCGTGGCACAATAATTATCCCTTCTCCCAGGTCCCCACCCTATGGGGTTTGCACCTCTGTCACGCTGCCTGCAATGTGTCCTCTCTGTAGTCCATCTTGCTGGCTGATGTGTGAGTTCCTGGATGTCAGGACAGCAGGCAGCGTATCTCTGAGTGCCCAGGACCCAGCTGGGGCGCCTGGCACATAGTACTTGCTCAGTAAATGGGAAGCCAGTGAATGATGGAAGAGCTCTTGATCCTTCCCACTGCCGTAAACAAATACCCTATAAACTTATGGTGTCATTTCTTGATCTGAGAGAGCGATGCCACTCCATCCAAACAAAAGTGACAGATGGTGTTTTTTCTCTCAGTCCCGGCTTTGTTTTCCTCTTGATGAGTCTACCCCCCCATTCGGTGTGAGGATTTTCTGGTCTCTTTGAAAACTCAGGCAGTGGGCTGACAAGCATGCTTGCCTCAGCATTGCAGCAGTGGGGCCAGGAGCTCTGGGGAGAGCAGGAAGCAAGAGAACGCCTTCTCTGGTCACCTGGCCCTGGCTGCTCATGGGCCCTAGGGTACCTCCGTTTGTGGCAGAGCTGTTACCAGCTGTGGTCACAGCATATTTACATGTGATACATATCAGATTATCTCAGGGGGTGACTCCCAAGTCATTCCATAGCTGTCGCCTCTTCTAAGGACTCTCCAGATGCCAGTCTTTTTGCACTTCTGCAGTCTGTTTATTTTGGCAAAGAAATGAGGATGGGGCCAGCTGATATGTGTCAGGGCTGAGTGTGAAGGATCGTGTGTGTCTGCGAAGCTGAACAGGAGAATGTGCTATTGTTATAAAAGTGGCCATTCCGCTGCCAGGGAGTCTGCAGCTTTGCAAACAGCGACCTGCGTCCTGTCCCCACGTTGTTCCTGTCGTTCAGGTCTTTGTCCAACACCCTGATGCAGCGTGCCTTGCCTGCAGGACCCCTTCCTACCGGGGTTTCTCCCCCACAGCCTAGCAAGGATGGGACATGCTAAAGTAGCCAAGGAAAGCAGAAACTAATAGCAATGGACACTGAGTTTGGGTTTAAATACTCTGGCAATGGCATGAAGGAAGCCACTGGAAGGTAACAGGGATAGATGAAATATGGTGGGGAATTTTCCTTTGTAATAAAACCTGAGGACTGGGTCCTGGGCTCAAAGGGATGTTGGAAGCAGCATAGCCCAGAGCTACAAGGTCCAATATGGTAGTCACTAGCCACCTGACAGTTCTGATTAGTACTTGAAGGTGTGGACTAGTCTGAATTGAAATGTGCTGGAAATGCAAAATATACACCAGGTTTCCATGACTTAGTACAAAATATGTTTTAAAAAGTCTCCATTTTTATTGATTTAAATATAAAATTATTTTTTTACGTGTTAAATGCTAACATTTTTGACATATCGGGTAAAATAAAGTATATTATTAAAATCAATTGTAATAATTAAATTTAATGTGGCTTTTTAACTTTTTAGATGTGGCTACTAGAGAAATTTAAATTACAATATGGTTTACTTTATGTATCTATTGTACAGCATTGGTTTAGAGGTTAAGAATGTGGGCTCTGGAGACAGACTCTCTGGATTTGAACCCTGGCTCCAAATCACTGGGGCTATGTGACCCCAGGCACGGTGGGGCTCAGACCTTCCACAGAGACCCACTGTCATCATTTCATTTTGCAACACAACTCATTGTACACACACACACACACACACACACACACACACGCACACACAATTGTTGAAATAATACCCTTACCATATGTGATATGTTCTGATATGTCCTTTTCTATTTCCTTCCTCTCCTCCCTCTCTTCTCCCATATTCTTTCTTTTTTGCCCATTCATTTAAAACAATGCTTGCCATGGCCTACTGAATTAATTTCATAACCCACAAATGGGTCTCGAACTTTGGTTTGCATATCCAGCCTTAACCTTTCTGTGTCTCGGCTCTCTCATCTGTAAAATGGAACAAACACTGCTATGATCTTTGAAAGTCATTTTAAGAGTACACATAATACTGTGTGTATAAAGCCCTAAGCACAATGAAGCACTTGATGAACAGGAGCAAGTATCATTATTCCAAATGGGCCTTCAGTCTTTCCTATGAACACTTAGTCTGTTATGTAGGGAAAAAATGCACCAAATGTTAGCTGCTCTTGTTATGGATGCTATTTTAAATGGGCCTTTAAGTTTCATACTAATTTTTTTTTCTGCAAAGGAAAGCCATTTGGTGTGAGCAAATGCAGCATTTTCATAGAGGTGAAAGTGACTTTCAGGCCAGTCCTTCTTACGTGTCGCTTCGTAAGATCTCTTAAGCCATTTTCCCGTGTGTGTGTGTTCTCTCTCCCCCAAGTAGGCTGTGAATTCCCAGAGGACAAGCCTTGCGCCATCTGTCTTGGATCCTCCTCCGTTGTACCCAGGACACAGAGGGGACATTCACAGCACGGGTTATGGGGCCATAAATCTGAGATTCCCGCCCTGGCTCTGCTACTCGGTATGCTCTTTGACCTTTGTCCAGCTCCACAATGAAGGCCTTTTGGCCTCAGTGTTCCCGTCTGTGACATGGGAATAATGACATCCTGCTGTCAGCTCTGCCATGAGGACTAATGGCGCGTGGTATATATTGAGCCTGCCACAGAGCTGGACACGGGGCGTGGAGGTCACAGTTGTTGTTGGATGATTTTTATGGCATGAGCTTGGTAAGTGCTGAGTGGACTCCTAATTAATTCCCAGACACCATTCCTGGTGTATCATCAGGGCACTGCAGACTCAAAGCACTTCATCCTGATGCTTTTGCAATTGGCTGACCTGCTTAGAACTCACTGCGTACTACTTCTGACATCACTGGAATATATACGTGAGGCCATGTGCCCTGAACAGGGCTTCCTGAGAATGGAACTTTCTGTTGCATCAGGCCCTACATCTTATGTTTGCTCTTGCTCAGGCAGAAAGGGAAGGAAGCCCGAAACCACCCAGGGCAGCTCCCTGGAGCCCCTGAGCCCCTGAGCCGGGGTGTAGTGGGTTTGGCAGGGCCGTCCACAGAGCAGGTGCGAATGGGTCTGCCCCAGAACCTGTTCACTCAGCAAGGACAACTCCGTGTTCTCCACAGACATTGTCCTTTAGCTAGGGGCTGGCAGCTAGGAGGCCAGCAAGTCATGCCAACTCTCAAAGCTCCATTTGTCAAAAAAAGAGCTTGGAGGATGGTTTGTGAGGTTGCAAAGTAGTTCAATCCCAGTGCATCTTTAATGTGCTCCTTCCATGCTCTGGACCCGTGCCAGGCCATGGAGGGGACCCTGAACAAGATGGACAGATGGATAAGCTCCATGGTTCCTCTCATTGGACATGGTTCCTCTCATGGAGCTTATCATCTAGGGTGTTTTAACTCCCTCCTCTTTGACTTCTTGATGGAAGGATTGCCACCCAGGGTAATGGGGTTGGCCGAATGCATAACACATGATACTGGACAAATGTCAACAGCAGCTTATGAGTTACATATACTCATTAAAGGAGTTGCAAGTAGAGTGAATGACCAGGGACTATGGGAGGCAGGCTTGTGGTATCAAGAGGGTGTGGTGCCCCTTGGTTCCCATAGGAGGATGTGATTGGCTTGTTTTAATAATCCCATGAGCTGCCAAAGAATTGAAACCTATTACTCATGGATAAGCAGGAATAGGAGGACTTCATCTGTGGGAGCAGAGTTGGGAGGGTAATTTGTGGGAGGTCATTTGAAGCTCTCCTGCTTTCAGGTGTCCAATCAGCACATATTATTGGACCTTAATTTGAAGCCTAGCATTTCACAAATGTGAAATGTCCTTTATAATGCAGTGTGGTGCTGGTTCTGGCGGGGGACATGTGTCTTCAGAGTACATCTAACTCAAAGTTGAGGAGGAGTTTGGAGAGAGGTTTCCTGGGTTGGACAGGGGTTGGGTCACGAGGTGCTTCACCTGTACAGAGAGTGATGGTCACAGCCTCGTGATATAAAGTGTCTTATAAAGTGTGTGTCCCAGAGCAGCTGCCCTCTAAGCATTCCGTCACTTGCCTCTTCTCTTTAGTTCCAGCACACTCCATGTCGCTCCCATCTCCATGTTTGTTCTTCATTCCGCTCACCCTGGATCAGCTGTTCTCAAAGTGTGATTCCCAGACAAGTAATGTCAGTTTCCCCCGGAACTTGTCAGAAATACAGATTCTTTGGTCCTTTTCCAGATCTATTGGATTGAGAAACTCTGAGGCAGGGCTTTTCCCTAGCCCTCCCCATAATTCTGGTGAGTCCTAAGGCCTGAGAACCACTGCCCTGGGTGTCTCCCTGTTTGTTTGATGAACTTGACCTTCTTCACCTATTGCATATCCTCCTCTGCTTGGAATGTTTGCTGGCAACAGACTTGCTATCGTTGGTGTAATTCAAGGCCTAGAACAAAGGCCATTTCCCAATGCAGCCTTTCATCATGACCCCCAGTTAAATTCATGCCCCCAGCCCTCTAAGCTTCTGCAGTGCATGAAGTTCCAGTTGTAAGACCCTGCATTGTCGTCTTTGTGCTCAGTCATCTGTCTTGTTAGTGTGTGTAGACCTTTGACAAGATGAACTTGAATTCTGGGTTTGGATCCCATTTCTGCTACTCACTCGCTGTGTGATCTTGAGTGAGGCACCAAACTTTTCCAAACCTAAGAATACTCAACTGTAAAATAGACATCATGACAATAGCCACCCCCCTAGGTTCGTCATGAGGATTCAATGAAGTGACAGAGTGAAGGCATTTGCACTGTCTGATATTTAGGATAAGCCCAGTAAATGTTAGTGGTTATTACTGAGCTGCTAGGGTTTGAATCCCATCATGACCACCTGTTATCTGTGAGGCCTGAGAAAGTTACCTTCTTGGTGCCTCAGGCTCCTCATCTGTGAAATGGGGATAATAATAGTATTCAACTAAAAAAAATTTTTTTGTCATAAGAAATACATGAAATGGTGAATGCATAATCTTTTTATGGAAATGACTTCTTGGCCCCCTACTGTGCCATCACTCAGACAATGCAGCTTTGATAGAAATATTGGTCCTAAGAAATGGGGGTGCCACCACCCCACACCAATGAGCCCTTTTGGAAAAGTGCCTCTATGTTGTCCATTCTTGTCTTTTGTCTTCTCTCCTCCTTTGATGTCTCTGTCTCCCTAGAGACCACCTGTACCCGGTCCACCACAGTCTTTGCCTACATTTTTAAGCAATGACTTTTTTGTTGTTGTTGCTGTTGGATTTGGAATAGCGGAGAAGATTCTTTGGAGTTTGCTCCTCTCCTCCTCCCGTCCTGTGCGCCGCCCCCTCCTTCCTCTCGGTGCCCAGAGCTTGCATTTCATGCATTTTAATCAGTGGAAATCCACTGATAAGGTGGTGGTGGGGGGGACATCTGTCCACCTCAGGCAAACCTAGGTTGCTCCAGGCCCACAGATACCTTGGCTCAGTGTGGGGGACACACACCACCTGAGAGATGATTTTAAAGCAGTTTCGTATTCATCATTTGGGGTTCAGGTTTCTCTCTGCGTGCTCACTCTGCCAGGGTCTTATTATCGTCACGGTTATTTTTTTAATTAGCCACTCCTGTGAGAAGGAAGGAGCAGGCTGCTCTCAGGTACTGCATGCCTGCTGTGTACCAAGCGCTCTAGCAGGTGCTTGGCAAATGCTGCTGCACTTAATCCTTACCCAACCTTCAGAGGTGGGTGGCGTTGCCCATTTCGTAGGCAAAAAACTGAGACAGACCCAAAGAGAGCACGGAGGGAAGGGCATGCTCTTGGCAGAACTATGTAGAAGGTGATACCGATTTGTGCCTCCCTCTCCAAGCGTGTCTCCAGGTTCCCAGTGTTTTTATGTCACCTATGACTGCTTAAGGCAGTAAGACCCCCTGTCCCCAAGCCTGCTCTCCCCAGCGGTGGATCACATTTTAGTCCTTATCCGATTTTCCTTTTCATTAAAACTTGCCTGTTCTTGGTTCCATTCATTCAACCTCATGTCATTTTCAAAGGTAATCTAATAAATGAATCCCAGGTAGAGTACTGATTGCTTAATATGAATTATAGTCTGGAAAATAATTCTTCTCTCCTGAATGCTCTGTGCTTTGGTTTTCATAATACTTTTTCCCAGAGCTGAGACAGAGGAGGAAGTGAAGTCCAGAGTTGATGGGACACTTGGGCTACTCGGCCACCATCCGTCAGAATGGGGTGGGGGGCACCATCCTTGTGCTCCGATTTAGAATGCGGTGGCTTTAGTCTGTGGCTGTGAATGCTGTCGCGGTCTGGGTATTGCAGGGAAGACTCTGGGAAATGCATTTCCAGGCAGGTGGGGAGGAGAGGTGGTCAACTCTGACGCTATCTGATCTGCTTATCCCCCTCCACCTGCTTGGCTTTGCTAGTATGAGGATGTGACAATCCCCTTATGCTGTCTGGTTTTCCAGTAGAATGGCAGACATGGGGGAAGTCCTTCCCTTCCCAGTACACCCCATGGGGAGTATAAGGGCAGCCCTTCCCAGAGATGCTGCGCAGTACCTGCTGGCTTGGAGACCAACCTCACTTATGCAACTGATCACTGAATCTCTGTCCCCCACCCCGTCCCTAACGCACCGTGGCCCTCTGGATCTACGTCGTTGCATCGTCTCCGTTCGGCACAAGGAATGGTAGATTTCTTGCAAGGGCTGTCGTGGCTTCCTGGTATTCCCTTATGCTGGTCACCACGTGCAGATTTCTTTCTAGTGAATGCAGATTACCTGACACCTGCAGTGTATGCTACCTACTAATTAGAGCATAACCAAACTGTGGCAGAGCCCCGAGGCTCCTGAGCTGAAGGCCCAGGCGTCAATCCTCTTTTGATCATGCTGTGGGTTTTATGAAGGCATTTGGTTTAAGCATCACATCCCAGCTTGGCCTATCTTGCGATTTTGGCCCTCAGCACCTTCTGTATGCTAGGTCCTGGGAGGCATCTGATAGGTAAGAACTGCTCCTGATTGTTGGATCCTGATTCAGCTGTAGCTGGGAAAGGGCATTGACAGGTTCAAGGCCATGCAGGGGACAAAGGGCAGAGTTTCCTCCCTGTGTGTGCAGGGGGGCTTGTTGGCCCTGGGATTAGCCTTCACCTCTGTAGGGAGGGTCTCTACCACCACCTAAGGACCAAGAGCCTCCCTGCCCCATCATTCTTTAGCCTGACCCGTGGATTCCTTCCTAGTACTTCATAGTTACTTAATTTGTTTACTTTCTCTCCTTTCCTGCCTGCTCCTCCTCCAAAATCGAACACTCTGTTTGGTCAACAGATACTTGTTGAGCTTGTACTGTGGGCCAGCCAACATTTTTGGAGTTGGGAATATAAAAGTGAACAAGCTAGAGAAGGTCCCTGCCTTTGTTGAGCTTACACTAGAGTGGGGGGTGGGATGGAAGAATAAAATAAATCAAAACATAGTATATGAGGGAATGGAGAAAAATAAGACAGGTAAGGGGACAGAGTGTGACAGGGTAGGGGGGCTGCTCTGTTGCATGGGATGGTTGGTCAGGGGAGCTTCTTTTATGAGGTGGCATTTGAGCAGAGACCTATGTAAAGCAAGAACAAAGATCGTCTGGTTTGATTTACTCACCAATGTCCCTAGATCCTAGCCCAGCGCCTGGAAAAGGGGCTCCGTACATATTTATGAAATGGACAAATGAGAGAATATGTGAATGCATAGAAGAAAATGGAATCTAGATCTGCAGCTTTTCTTCTTATGTTCTAGCTCCCCCAGGGTGGGCACCAGGCTAGTTTGCTTAGAGATGCTCCCCTTGCTCTGTTGGTACCAGGGTGGCATATCCTGAGAGAGGCAGATGGGAAATGCAGCCTTGGATGGGTGGCTGAATGATCTGGATTCTGTTTCCATGGTAATTTACCAAACCTTTGCCTTAGTGTCATGATCTCTGAAATGGAGCTAGTAGTTTGAATACTGCTTTCACGCAATGATGGGGGTGATGGAAGAAGTAATAAATGACTGGATAAACCCATGCATAGATATAGATAATACCTAGTAAGTTGGGACCTTGCGCTGTTATCAGTTGCTATGTTATCATTTAATTTTCATAACAACCCCATAATATTGGCACTATTAGAAATCTCATTATACAGATGAGAAAATATTAACTCCGAACACTTAAGTAACTTCCACAAGGTAAAAAAATTAGTAAATGCAAAGGCCAGGGTTCAAACTCAGTACTGTCTGATTCTGGAGTCTGAGCTTTTGGCATCATTTGAGTTTCCGCCTCCCTCCCTGGAAATGTCTCTATCCTGCCTTACTCTATTTCTAATTCTCTATAGCTTAAATAGAAAGATACTCTTTAGTAGAACTCATCAATAGTAGCAATTAATAATTTACTAATAACATTAACAGAGTTATGCTGGTATGTTTTTTTTTCCTGGCGTTTTGCCTAACTGCTGCTCCAGCTTATTTGATTTGCTAATATAAGTATTTGTGGAATGGATAAGGCTTTGCATGACACATTCAGAAAATACAGAGAGCAAATTACTTATCTTTATGCTGCTTTAAAGACTGCCATTTGGAAGGATGAAGGACATAAAATCTGCTCTCTTACCCCTATGACCAACATTGCTAAACTCAGTCTCTGATGAAGGGACACCATCTGCCAGCTCTGCTTTTGCTCAGATGCAAAGCCTTAGTGGATGCCTGACTCCCATCCCATTATTATTAATGCACACTTGATATTTAGCAGCATTTTGTAAACGACTTAGGAGTTAGGTCTCAATTCACCTTGTGATCAGAAAAGAAGACAGATTTAACCCCCATTTGCAGAAAAGAAAACTGAGATTGGCGACATCTTAGATGACTGTTTCTTCAAGAGTGGCCTCTGGACCTCCCATGGCCGATTTGGTTGAGGACCTTACTAAAATGCAGATTCCCGGATCCTACTGCAAACCCACAGAACAGGAACCTCTCTGGGTGGGGTCCCCCAAGGTGCATTTTTAACAAATTCCCCAGGAGACAGATTTAAATGTTCAGTGAAGTTTAAGGATTTCATTTTAGAATTCTTTTTTTTTTCTTTTTCCTCCCTGCTTCCCTTCACTTTAGAATTCATATCAAGATGCACTTGCATAGTTTTTTTTTTTTATTTCAGCATATTATAGGGGTACAGATTTTAAGGTTTCAATAAATGCCCATTTCCCCCCTCCCCCCAAAAGTCTGAGTCTCCATCATGACCATCCCCCAGATGGTGCACATCTCACTCATTATACTTGCATAGTTTTAAACATGATCCTGAGGGACGATTCTGGAGCATGTCCAGGAAGAATGAGTGGGGCTGAGAGAGGGACTCAGAGCTCAAATGTTTGGGTGTCAGTTTAAGGAATTTGTGGTGTTTACCCTGGGGAAGAGGAGATTTGGCTTTTTTAAATATTTGAAAGGCTGCCATGTGGGAAGGATTAGGCTTGTTCTGTGTAGTTCTAGGAAGCAGAGTGAGGACCACTGAATCAGGGGAAATTACATCAAGCAGATTTCAGCTCATCGTAAGCAAGAACCTGCCAACACTCAGAGTAGCCCCAGAATAGAAAAAAGGTTACTTTTCGAACCAGTAACTTCTCAGTCAGTCACTGGAGATGCACAAGTTGGACACGAATTACTGGGTTGGATACAGAAGGTTTTCATGTATGTGTGGGAAAAGGTTAGCCTTTAACAAGGTACTTGCTAATGCTGACATTTTATTGCTTTATAATTTGTTCCCTTCTTTTAAAAGAGTTGTAATAAGGTATGTGTGTGCATATACACTCATTGGCATGTGTATATACACCTTGTAAGTGTGCTTTAACGGGAACTAGGATGTACTTTGGGGAAAATGAGAAGATAATTTTTTCATTATTCAACAAGTATTTTTGATTGCCTCCTGCATGTCAATTGCTGTGGCAGGTATTGCTGATTCAGAATTGCCTAAGACACAGTTCTTGCCCAGAAAGAGATCTTAGTCGAGTGGAGGAGATTGACTCAGGGACAGAAAATTATAATGACCCGTGGTAAATGCAATGAGAGCAGCAGGCTCAGGGTATTTATTATAGGAGCACAAAGAAGGGGAACTTGCCCAGCCTGGGGATGGGTGGAGTGGGGAAGACAGGTTGGGGTAGGATTCCCAGAGGAGATGGGTATGAGTTTGGCCACCGAGTCACAGGGATCTCGGGAGGCCAAGCAGAGAGAAGAGAACAGAGGCATTGGAGTAAGAATCACTGAGAGACGAGTGGACATGCTGAGAAACCGGTGCTTTTGGAGAAAAAAAGCACAAGACTCTGCAGGTGAGAAGAGAGGCTGAGTGTAGAGGTCCCAGGTCACCAGTAGCCCTTGTTCCACACTAAGAAACGTGGTCTCTCTCCAGTAGGGGGTGCAGGTTCCTTGAAAACTTTAAAACACTAAAGTGATGTAGAGTCACCAGCTCATAAGGAAGATCACTCTGTGACATTTTGAAATTGCCTTGTCAGTATTATCTGATGTTGAACAGATGTTGAGATGGCACTTGTGATCTTCTTGGCTGATACTCATGAAGCCACACCAGAAAAGGTCTGTGAATTCAGAAGGCACAAGTGTCATTGCCTCACACACTCTACTTATCGGGGATACCTGCTTCTGGATGTTGGCCCCAGCTTTCTGCCATGCTTCCCTGTCACTACCACTAATGACCCTGTGCCTCATCATGGGAGGTCATTTAGCAATCATGAATGCAGACCTAAAAAACAGGGAACGTCCTCAGCATGTTTTTCTTAATTCCAAACACTTTATTGGTATCCATCAGATACACCGGTACCCCGAATACATGTGAACATTTGTGCTTTGGTATTCTATACCTTCCTGCCTAGGCATAGGAAAAATCTTATTTTAAAATTTATTCAAAATATTTTCTCTGTTTTTAAGACTTTGGTATTTTTTATGAAGGAATGGAGATGACAAATTGAGGAATTCAGATTTACCAGACTCCACTTGTGTACATGGGCTCTGTTGGCCTCCTCTTGTGGACAAACATCTCTGCCAACACAAACAGAGAAAACATAGGTGTGCTGCCAATTCCTTTCTTATTTTGCTTATCAGTAAGCAACGCACTTGTTGCAAGTAAGTAAGTATGACAAAAGACCCATTCTTTCCTGCCTCATTTTGCTCCTGGAGGTGTTCTGTCATTGTTGCTAAGTTACCACACTGAAGGATTCTACTTTGGGGAGTGGAAGTTATTTTAAAACATCTAATGAACATCCTATCAGAAAACTTCTTTGCAGTTTGGTAAGGGTCTGCAGTGTGGTGAAGAATGTGGATGGATGAGGAAAGAACTCAAAAGGTGGATCACTTGAGGCCAGGAGTTCAAGACCAGCCTGGGCAACATAGTGAGACCCTGTTTCTAAAAAAAAAAAGAAAAGAAAGAGAAAAAAAGAAAAGAAAAGAAAGAAATGAAAGAAAGGAAAGAAAACTAGCCGGGAGTGGTGGTGCTCACCTGTAGTCCCTGGTACTTGAGAGGCTGAGGCAGCAGGATCACTTGAGCCCAGGAGTCTGAGGCTGCAGAAAACTATAATTGCATCACTGCACTTCAGCCAGGGTGACAGAGTGAGACTCTGTCTCAAAAAATAAAATAAAATAAGGCTTTCTGGAAGAGATAGAACTTAAAGCAGATCTTAAAAGATGAACTGAAGAGATGATGTGCAGGGACAGAATTCTTCTCTCGTACTAAGCATGATTCACTAGGCTTCCTCCCACAAAGTGTTATGATATGATGCTATTGCCTCTTACTATTAAGAAAGATCAGTCAGAAGACTTAAAAAAAGCCTGGCCACATGTGTATATGAGAAGGGAGTTTGCAACTGCTGAAGACTAGAGAGGCATTTGGACACTTAGCATTAACATGCAGTCTCCCAAACATGAAGATTATTCAAGGACACTGGGATCTTCTGGGGGCTATTCTTAGCCTTTGAGGTTGATGTTAAAACTAGATAATAATTTCTTTCTAAACTTGTAGAATCAGGTTTTCCATAGCTGCCTCCTGCAGGGATACAACCAGTACATGAAGGTTGCAGTTGACCATTTACGAAGCATCAGGCGCCTCCCTGTGACCTTGAACTTCCTAAGGGTAAACCTCCCCATGGAAACACTGGGCTCATGTTGAAATCATGTGAAGAATAAGAGCTAGACTTCTTATTCTTTCCTCAAAGACCCTACATTTCCCAAATCAGATTTTTATCATCTCTGGATGGTCTCAAATTTTAACATTCTCTTTCCAGTAGGGGCCCAGGCTGTGCCAAGGAAGCCTGCTTTCTGGAGCTGTTCCAAGGGGTGCCCTGTGATCACCTGAGCCAGTGAGAGGGGCGGGGTGTTAGTGGCTGGGGGGATCAGAGCTGCCTGTTGCCAGGCAGTGCCCCAGCTGCTGGGTGATGCCACAGCACCTTGTGCTTGCTCGTCCAGCTTGTGGGAGGACCTCTGTCCTGTTGGTTCTGAGTTGATGCTGAACCTCTTGGAGACAGGCTTCCCCACGGAGGGTGTCGGAAGCAAGTCCCAAAACCAAGGCTCCCTTCTTCTGTTTCAAAAAGATGATGCTTGCAAATAAATCTGAGAAAGACACAAGTTTAGAGAAAGAGACATCCTGGTCTTGACACTGTCCCCAAGCAGATTTGAGACCCAGCTCTTCCAGGAATGAGCTGTATGTCCCTGCATAGTAACATGGCTTTACTTCTTGGAGGTTTTGTTTCTTTACATCTGAAAGTGGCCTAAACAAGACCATTAGAATAATAATAATCATCATCAAATTTATTACTGTCTATTGTGCTTTCTTTGCACTAGATATTGCTCTAGGGGCTTAAATCCCATGATTCTTCTGGGCATAGAGGTATTACCATTGCAACTATTTACTAGATAAGGATACTGGAGATTGAGAAGAGTTAAACAATTTGCTCAAGGTCACATGGCTGTAAAAGGCAGAGTCAGCTTTCAAATCAGGGCCGTCTAACCCCAGAGGTAGTGCACTTAACTACCACCCAATACCTCACCTGCCTGGCACAGAGTGGACACTTTAGGAATGATAGCAAGGAGAAGTGTTTGGGGATTAAAGCCTGTGGGAAGACTGGTTGGTCACGGAAATGAGTAAACTGTTGGGTGGGCTTTAGTGCTGGAATATGAGGTGGGCATATTCCCCCCTGCCCGCACCTCCCTACTCTAGCCAGGCCCCTTGTTGCCATGTCTGGCACCCACAGTACAGGGCCTGAGTCAAAGGCTGCTTTTTCCAAAGGCTTTGGATCACAGCACAGCTTTGTTTGGCTGAGATAAATACAGAGGCTTTCTGCGGAGGAGCCTGTCAAGGCAAAGTTGGTTTCTGAGGAATTAATTGGAATTCCCTTAACACTGCCCTGGTAGCGGCCTGAACACTGTGTTCATTCCCAGTAGATTATCATTAATCGGGTGAGCAGGGAGACAGAAACAGCCTCTGATAGCTAATTTATTAACTTCTCCAAGATGAAGGGGTGTGAACAGGCTGAGATATTTGGATTTACTTTGAGGGATTTGGGGTAGAAAGTCCAGTGGCGAATGATACTATGACTCTCATCTAAGTAGAGAGATTAATGACTTCTGGTCTCAACAGAGGTTAGGATGGGAGTGTTCTTTACTAACAGGTTATTGAAGTATAACTGATATACAAAGAAGTGCACATATTTACTGTGTACAATCTGCTGAATTTGGACACATGAAAACACTAGTGATACCATCACCACAATCAAAGTAATAGATATATTCAACACCTCCCAACCAAAGTTCCTTGTGGCCCTGCTGCTTATTTATGTTTTTTGGTGGTAATAACACTTAACATGAGATCTACTATCTTAACAAATTTTGAAGCACACTGAATTCTAGAGATTTGCCGTAAAACATAGCGCTGTAGTTAACAACACAATGTTGTACACTTCAAAACTTATTAAAAGGATGTGCATTTTTCTGAGATCTATAATTTTTATTATATTGTTTTTCTTTTTCAGCTCTGGGTTTCCCCTCATCTCCTTTCACAGATCTCCCATAACAAATCTAAGTGTGTGTTTGTTCTCTTCCAATTGGTGTGCTTTGGAGACATTATTATTATTATTATTTTTGTAGCTATCAGCCAGTGTTTCCAGTAGTTGAAGTCACTTCTAACACTTTATAAAGGCTATAGCCTTCTGTTTTTTTCCCCATACCTATTCTGCCTCCCTTTCTTGTTGTTCAACCTGGCCTCTAGAGGTTAGGCTGCCTAGTGATTGATGGGTTGATGCTGCACAGGATGATTACAGGGCTTTGACACCAGTAGTCTTAGTTTTGAATGCTAATCTAGTCACTCTTTAGCTGTGTGGCTATAGGCAAGTTACTTAACATCTCTGAGCATTGGTAAGTGGGGATAATCTTAACCTCTACACAGGGCTTCAGTGAGGATTAGATGTGGTCCTGGCTGTTATGTCCAGACCATGTCCAGAATAATCATGCCTGATTATTTCTTCCACATTTTTCCTGCTTGGAGAAGGGAAGGAGGGACCCTCATGCCAGGTGTGAGAGGGAATCCTGACTGCAACCCATGTTAGTACAGGACTTACGGAGCAGGCATAAGCTAATGCCTTCTAGATACTTACTCTTTTTTTTTTGAGACAGAGTCTCGCTTTGTTGTCCAGGCTAGAGTGAGTGCCGTGGCGTCAGGCTAGCTCACAGCAACCTAAAACTCCTGGGCTTGAGCGATCCTTCTGCCTCAGCCTCCCAAGTAGCTGGGACTACAGGCATGCGCCACCATGCCCGGCTAATTTTTTATATACATATCAGTTGGCCAATTAATTTCTTTCTATTTATAGTAGAGACGGGGTCTCGCTCTTGCTCAGGCTGGTTTTGAACTCCTGACCTCGAGCAATCCGCCCGCCTCGGCCTCCCAGAGAGCTAGGATTACAGGCGTGAGCCACCGCGCCCGGCCTAGATACTTACTCTTTATTTTAAATTTCAGAATATTACGGGGGTACAAAATTTTTGGTTACATAGGTTGCTTTTGTACCATTTGAGTCAAAGTTATAAATGTGCCCATCCCCTGGACAGTGTGCATTGTATGTAAGCACACTTTTCTCATTAGACTTGCCTGTAAGAGTTTGCCAACTTCAGCTCTGGTTAATAGGCTTCAAGCATTAAGATGTCTTCTCAGAGCAGAATGGGCACAACCCCTTGAGGCCAACCTACCGTGCATGATTTGTCAAGCTCACTGCTGTCTCTTCCCCCTGCCTCTTTATCCATTCACTTCACTCCAGAGGTACCACTGTACTATCCTTTCAGGAGGTATAAGTGATTTGTGAATGAATCCCTCCCTGTGGCCACTTTAGTATTCCTTTGTTTCTACTCCCACTTGCCCCCAATAGGCTTGTGTTCTGAGCGATGGGTTCTGAAGTCAGATTTTGGGTTTGACATGCGATTCGATTTTGCATATTTTAAAACGTTGCATTAATGGAATCATGCTATATGAATTATTTTACAGCTTGCTCTTATTGTTGAACTTTATGTTCCTGAGGCTCATACATGTTGTGTCTTGTAATTTTAATTCTGTTTTCTTGCCAGTAGTACTCCTGGATAAATATGCTACAAATGATCAACTCTACAGTTGATAGACATTTAGGTTGTTTATAGATTTTTTATTACTGTAAATGACGCTACTATAAATATGTATTGAGTGGTGGTACACATTTGCAAAAGCTTCCTAGGAGCAAGTCCCTAAAGTTGAAGCTTAGAAATTGTTGAGTCATGTGGGTACACCTATTTCAAGTTGATTACCTAATGCCAAATAGTAGTAGTATTCTAAAATGATTACAACAAAATTCACTTCCACTAGGAGGGGGTAAATATCCCATTGTTTCACATTCTTGCTACCACTTGATATTGATAGACTTTTCTCTTTTTTTTTGGCCATTCTGGTGTGTACGAAATAGTATCTTGGATTTTATAATAGCTTGCATATCTTCAATCTCTAATGAGTTTGAGCATCTTTTTTTTTTTTTAAAAAAAAAAAAACATTTCTTAGCCATTTGGGCTTTCTTTTTGTAAAGTGTTCAAGTCTTTTGCCCATTTTTCTGTTAGATTGTTTATATTTTTCTCATTTATTTGCAGGAGATCTTTATATGTCCTGCATACTATTTTTTGTTGTTGTTATATTTGTCGCAAATAGCATCTCCACATCGGTGGCTTGTCTTTTTGCTCTCTTGATGGTGTCTACTGACGAGGAGATGCTCTCAAATTTAAAGCATCCTGGTTTATAAGAGATGAGGAAATTGAGACTTAAAGTTTTTAAGTATGTTTTTGTAAGGTCTTTTTGTAGGTAGTGGATGAAAAAGATTTGAACCTAAATCTGAAAGCAAAAATTGATCTCTTTCTACTGGATTGCACTGTCTCTATGTAGCAGTGTCTAGAAAAGGTCAGACATGGAATAGGAGTTCATGGAAGTTTTGTTAGATTGCATTTTTCAGATAATTCAAGGGCACTGTATTCCCTGCCTCCATCAGAATGATTGTCCAAATAAAATAAGAGTTTTTATGATAGTGGAATTTAGATACATCCGTTTTCACCTCCTCTCCCGTCTAACCTCTTCTTTTTCCCCGTGACAGTGGGATTTTTGTTAAAGCTCTGTTTATATAGCTCATGAAGAAACAATTTTAACAAAATCCAGTTAGAATCACTTGTGTGTCTCTGTTTGTGTTGTAATCCTTGCTGATAACACGCCAGATAAGGAAAAATCAGGTTGTCTCTCTAAATGAGCAGAAGGAGATTTGGGCATCTGTTCTTTTTAAGCTAAGCATATTTTCAGTGTCATAAAACATTTGACACCGAGCTGGTGAATGAAAATACAAAGGGATTAGGAGCAGCCGTGTTTCAGTGAATATCTCCTTAATCACAGAGAGTGGAGCTTCTTAATTTAAATTCTTGATTAGGCATGTTGGGTGCGGACAGCACCACTCTGATCTCATTAGCCCAAGTGATAATGTACACTAATTACCCCTCTTCCAAAGTATGGGGTTCATTTATTACCCACATGAATGAACCTTTCTCTCATCCTCAGCATCAGAGTGAAAAATGAGCTTGGGAAGTGATAGAGATGCCGGGGAGGAGTAGGAGACACGACATGTGAAATGGCTTTAGGTTTCAGTGGAAGGAGGGGAGCCAGACAATTTGTGTTAATGCCAAGCCAGCTAAGACTGACTCCCAGGCTTTACCTGTGGCCTGAAATGCTGTGCAAATCCCACTATGTTCTTTACCTCTAGTAAGTTAGTTTCTCTTTGGTCAGTTGACACAAACATAATAGCCAAATGCTAAAATCTATGATGCAACTTACTCCGGGATTTTGGATGACAGTGATATAAACATCACTCAACATGGGGCACCCTGGCCTGCTCAACTCCTGGCCTCCCACTCCGGCCCCTAGAGTTTGATGAGCCATGTGGGTAATGCTGTGTGTGGGGTTGGGGAATGGAAGAAGTAAGACTAGAAAGTATTTTCCATTCCTTCTAAACCTGGGGCACCCTGTGAGGAATCTTTAGGGTTCACTTGAATTCTTCCAGAACACTGGTTATGATCTCAAAGGAGTGAATACCAAGTTGGTTTTTGGGCATTCCCCACCTTCTCTATGGAGATGTGGAATCTTAGAGATGTTCTAGTTTTATGACAAAGAAAACCAAAGCTTCTAGGAAAGAAGTTTTTGGCATGGATTATATTTCCCACAGTGTTCTTTTTATCATGATTAGCACATGATGAGAGTGTACATCACTACAACTTTTTCAAGAGCCATTTGGCATATCTATTAAAATTAAATAAGTGCGTGCCTATTGACCCAGAAGTATCACCGCAGAACTCTATGCCACAGAATATTTGTATAAGATTTCAAGATACATATCTATGTCCTCTATATCAATATATAGATACAGATATACAGTCTCATCTGTGTCTACATCTATGTTGTGTATTCCACCTTCTACATCTCTAAAGAGATCTTCATTGCAGCCTGTTTTTAATAGGAAAAAACAAAAGTAGAACCAGCTTTAATATTTACCAGTAGGAGATTGGTTAAAGAAACAATGGTGCATCTCCACAGTGGAATATGATGCTGATACTAAAAAGAATAAAAAATATTTTGAACTGGCATGAGAAGGTGTCCAACACTGGTAAATGAGAAAAGCTGGTTATAGGATTATATGGAGTATAGTATCCCATCTGCACAAAAGATTATGTATATATATATATATTAATGTGTATGCCAGTGGTTCTTTGTGGTTATCTCCAAGGGAGGGGTAGAATGGAAGCTGAGCAAGAGAGGAAGAGGAATTTCTACTTTATAAATTACACATTTCAGCAACATTTGAAATCTGGCAATAAGCGGACTTTATGTTGGTAATCAGCAAAAGCAATGATGATAAAAACTCTTGCTGTATGGCGCTGGGAAAGATGGGGTGTGCTGTCCCCAGGCCAACCGCTGATGGACTGTCAGAATTGCAGAGCAATTGGAAATCACTGCCCTAAGCACACTAAATGAGTCTGGCTCAGTGACTGTTAAAAAAAGAGCATTTCTCGTAGAGCAAGATTGACCCAACTACTAGATAATATCCTTAAAAGAGCCGTGTTCATAGTAGATAGAAGGTATAATCTGTACCAGCCACTGTTTCAGGTTAATGTGACCCTACCACTGTGTTTGCAGTTTGGAACCCACGTCTGCCTGTGTTAGTCTCTGCGGGGATGATGACAGAGCACCAGGACCTACGTGTGGATTCACTGGGTTAAATTTGTTTGCACACACTGGAATGTAGCACTAAGATACACTCTCCCCCAACTCCTCCTTCATCAAATAACTCTTTGTTCCTTCTTTGCTTCCTTCCTTCTTTCTCTCCTCCCTCTTCCCTTTGGCAAATCTTTTCCTAGCCCTAGTCTGTGCCATGCACTGAGCTGGGCGCTGTGGGAAACGAAGTGATCAGTTCGGATTCCTGCTGTAAGCAGTTAGTTTATAATCTACCAGCAAGGACCACCATGAACAGAGTGGATAATAAATTCTGATAAGGAAGAGGGCTTAATTGGTTGGATTAAATCAGGTTGGATTAAATGACGAATAGGGCAGTCTTAGCTCTGCTCTGTATGTGCCCATGACCTTGGGTAGGTTACGAGACATCTCTAAGCCTGCTTCTTCACCTGTAATTTGGAAATAATAGTGCGTACCTCACGGTAGTACTGACATGAAATAAGGCATGGAGTACCTTTCCCCTTCCCCTCTTTGCCTCCTTTTGCTATTTTTATATAATATGAAAAATAAAGATAAAAGGAACATATAAAGTGCTATGGGAGCAGGAATGGATGAGCTAAGTGGAGGGGTGTGGGAAGACACACAAACACATTAAACAGGGACTTGGAGGATAAGTAGGGGAAATTTATGCAGTTGAGACAGGAGAGAAGGGTCCGAGGCAGAGAGAACACTGTATAAAGACACAGAGGCAAGCTATAGAGTCTTGCGGGTATTACCTGTGAACTGGGTGACATCCTCCCCTGTCTTCCCCACTCTCCCCCCTTCTATGGAAGCCCCAATCCTCCCTGTTGACTCTACTATTCATACAGACTCTTAGAAAGGCTTTGATGCGAGCTCTTTAACACCAATTAAAATCACTATATTTCCTTTCTTTTGAGTTTTTGCATGTAAGGCTCATCTGCTATGGTGGAATAAAAGTTATTTTTCCCTCTTAGAGGAGCTTTAGACTTCCTAGAGCAGGAAGCGTTGGCTTTCCCTTTCCTTTTTCCCAGGAAGGAGCCTTTCCCACCCACTGAAATCCCATCTCCTAGCAACTGCCTGCAGTGCTGCAGGGATGAGCCTGATTCTGCCTTTGAACTTCCAAGGTCAGGAGGAGTGATATCTTGCAGGCACATCTCTGAAAAGACTCATGTTTAAGAAACCCACTAAATCATGACCCAAACCAGCCTTTTCATTAAAATGTAGTAGGCTTTACCAGGAGAGGAAGCAGGTAAAAGATGAACAAGGCAGCTGCTGTCACTCACTTGCTGCTCTGTTCACATTCAATATCCCACCCATTCATCACTCACCATTGGCTACACTTCCTTCCTCCTATGGAGTCCAGTTTTATGGTTAGGGTCAGCGAAGCTCCCCCCCAAGAAGTCACCACTTGAGGAGTCCCATCAAGATTTATTCTAAGAGGAGAGAAGACATACTGTTTGTTACTTTTCCAGTCAAGGACTGAAAGTCAAGTTGATTGATGCCCATGATGAAATTGAGAAGAGAGTGCAATGTGTGCTGAGGCGGTTGTGAGCTTGGACTCTGGAGTTAGAAAGCCTAGGTTTGAATGCTGGCTCTGCCATTTCCTTAATTCCTCCATGTTTCACTTTTCTGTCTTGAAAATGAAAATAATGATAGTGATCTAATCAAGGGCTTGATAAGAGGATTAATGGAATTAATATACAGAGCACTTAGAACAGTGCCTGGGACATGGTAAGTGCTCACTAAGTGTTGGTAATTTTTTTTTTTCCTTAAAAATTAATGCTTATCTTTGACCAAAATTTAGGGTCTATAGATCTCCAAGTGAGGCTTGGAAGCAATTGTTAAGAATGCATGGATACCTATAATTCACAAAAAAGGCAGTAATTGTAGTAGGCAGACAAAACATTGCTAAGTGTGAATCCCAACTTCTTCATCTGATTAACACACTAGATGCTGGTCACTTGCCGTGGTCTGAATGTTGATGTCCCCCCACCCCCTCCCCCCCAACCCCGAAACCTTCATATGTTGGAAGCTAATACCCAATGTGATGGTATTAAGACGTGGGGCCTTTGGGAAGTGATTAAGTCATGAGGACTCCACCTTCATGAATGGGATTACAAATGCCCTTATAAAAGAGGCTTGGGTAAGTTCCCTCACCCCTCTCTGCTGCCATGTGAGGACATGGCAGTGAGGCACCATCTCTGAAGCAGAGGGTGAGCCCTCACCAGACACTGAACTTCCTGGCACATTGATCTTGGACTTCCCAGCATCCAGAATTGCAAGCAAAAAAATTTCTTTTGTTCATGAATTACCCAGTCTAAAGAATTTGTTATAGCAGCCTGAAAAGACTAAGACACCACTCATCTGGGCACTAGAGTGGTGAGCCATTAACAAGGTTATTTGTTATCTCTGAGCTTCACTTTCCACATCTGTGAAAGGGTGCTGTTAATAATAGATACTTTGTAGGGTGATAGCTGTTAATAGTTACCCATTACTTGGAAAATTGGATAGAGACAGATCTTATATCACTTTAGCTGAATATAGCAGCAAACACATTAACTAGGTTATGCAGGTAGAGGATATTTTTCATCCTGAACTTAGGCTTCCATGGACCAACTTATTCTCGGGCTGCAACCCGACTTATCTTGTTAATTAATTACTTGCATGGTGTTGACCCTGACCCTGAAAAGCAACAGGGTCTGCCTTGGTGGTCATTATGTCACCCAGACTTCTTTACTTACTATGACTTTTAAAGCTTTTCTGATGCTAGAGAGGTTTTAATTTGCAAATGGTGAAATAACTTGAGGTTCTGTCTTGGGGCCCAGGAAAAGAAACAAGCCAGAACTTTGTCCTCTACTTCCTCCACCTGTTCTTGTTGTTTTTTTGCATGCTTACTATAAATTGTTGACATTATTTCCTGTCTCTGTGCCATCTTGACAATTTGTGTGCAACTTTTCTAGAACATTTGCTCCATTTTGCTGTTGATTAGTTACCTGATTATTATATCTGTATATATTTTTTGCCTTACTATTTATAACATATATAATATGCATAAACATATAAAATCATATTTAATAAGAATTTGCTGTGCCTGAGACACTATGCAAAGTGCTTTACTTCATTATTATCATCCCTGTTTTACAGATGAGAAAATGGAGGCTTAGAAACATAAAGTATAACAATTCAGCTAAACTCTCAAAACGAGTAGGGAGAGGAGTTAGGAAGAAAGGCACAACCCATGCTATTAATAACTAAATCCTTCTATATTATGAATCCAGGGGTAGGGACTGTTGTGTACCCTTTTGGTGTCCTCCATACCTTTTAGCACAGCGTTTCGCACAATATAGAAACTCAATAAAATCTGCTGAATCAAGCTGATTTCCAGCCCAGGTCCAGTTCCAAATTCAGGGCATACTTGTTGTCTCATAAACTTGACTGTGTAATGAGAAATGTTGTTTTGGGGTTTATTCTCCATAAGATTTTCCATAAGCTTCTAAATATCTGTTCTAGGTGCTAACCTTGATACTGTTTTAGACTATGGTATGTTTGCTGCTTCTGGTTAGACTAACTCAGTTGTTACTCGTTCCCTGGGCAAGGCCAAACGTTCACAGTGAGAGCTTTATTGGCCAAGAGATTTCAGTTGCAGCTGCTCTAGACTTTGTATGTAAGTGCCTTTTTGAAAAGCTAGTGGTCGTGCTTACAGGAATCAGAGGCTACATTTTAAAAAAATGAGGACTAATGATGTAGAAACAGAATATTAGAAGTGGAAGAACTATTAAAGTAACTCAAGATCATCTGGATCATCCAATCCCCTTGGTGTTCAGATGTGAAAACTAAGGCCCAGAGAAGAAAGTGGAGTTTTCTGAGGTTTATGGAAGACCTGTAGTTCATATTAGGTGAGTCTTAATAATCAAGATTCCTTCTGATACACTAGGCTAATGCTTTATGAATTGTGATTGAGAATGATTATTATTCATGTCTTTAATTCATTACAGATTAGAAAAAAAGAAGAAAAGAGAGAAAGTACTCCCAGCCTTTCTCTTTTCTGTATACCTTTTTATTTTTTTAAATGACAAATTATGTTAATCTGTACTCAAGTGTATGAAAGATTGTGAATCTCATCTATTGAAGCAATGATAACCGCTAAAAGCTTTTATATTTTTATTTTGCAAATGAAGAACAATTATTCTTTTGCTTTCATGGATTTGGTGGAAGTCTGTGGGTGGGGCTCTGAATTTAACATCGGGTCTTTTCTTAAAATTTCATTTATGTGTCTTTGGAATTTTACATATATGACTACTTTTTTTTTGCAAAATTTTAGTATCCTTTTGGATTCTATGTGAAGCCCTAACCTGCTTACATGAGAGAGCTAACCTGGAAGTCAGGAAACATTGACCTAACACTGTTCAGGGATGTGGTTTTTCCACATCACTTCGTCTTCTCACTGAGCAGACTAGGTCTAAGAACTCTTCTTACTCTAAATGTATTAATATTCACTGATACTTCTTGAAGATAATAATAAAAAAAAAAACAGAAAGAGGAACTTGATGAATAGGCCCTGAGCTGGGATAATCAGTTGCCCTTTCGGGGGAAATTTCATAGGCAGTGGGAATATTCCTTGTCTGAGACAGCTCTTTCCATTATGCAGTATTTCAATCTTATGCAAGGGGGACATATTCCAAGACCCCCAGTGGCTGCCTGAAACCCTGGATAGTACTGAACCCTATATATGCACTATATTTTTTCCTATACATACATACCAATGATGAAGTTTAATCTATAAACTGAAAACAGTAAGAGATTAACAATAATAACTAATAATAAAATACTAATAGAACAATTATAACAATGTATAATACAAATTATTTAAAACTTGTGAATTGTTTATTCCTATAATTTTCCATTTTTCGGTCTTGGACTGCGGTTCACAGTGGGTGACTGCAACTATGGAAAGTGAAACCTCAGTTAAGGGAGAACTACTGTGCTTAGAAATTCCACTCCTGGTCCTTCATTTGTTTGAATTATGTCATATCCCTTTTCTTGTTTCCTCTTTTAGAACCTGGATTTTCTTACTAACAAGCCATGTTCTCCTCTGATGTTCTATCCCTCTTCTCTAGAGTGCCTTTTTGAGATTTGGGGGCAGGAGGTGGTTGGGGGGCTGGCTGTCAGTCCTGTTTCTCCTCCTCTCTTGTCTCCACTCTTCCTCTCCTTACCTCCCCTGAGCTTCGGCCCTCTCTGAACTCTGGGCCACAGCACCCTTCCTCTCTGTTTCACCACCTAGCACGTGTCTTCTCTTTTTGTGTTTGAGAAACTTGTCAAATATTCTCTGATTTTTCTGCCCTTTCCCCTCACTCTTGTGGCTTGTAACTTTAGCTTTATTATCATTTTAATGATGTCTCTGAATGGCAAAGCCATAGCTACTAACAGGTTTGTTAGTATTCAGAAAACTCCTGTGCATAAGGAAAAAGACTGACTACTATTTGTGTTTGGTGTAAAGCTTGCTCTTTAAATCTTATTAACTTAATACTAAATATTGGTACTCTAAATATTGGTATAGTGCTTACAGTATTTAAGTATTAGTAAATCTATACTTAATTATTTAATTAATTACATTTCCCCAAATATTTAAACATTGGGTGCAAACTTATTTAATTACCTCTTTAAGAGTTTACAATTATAAGTTTGCTATATCAGAACTTTTGAAGGCTGTAAGAACCTAAGGTGTAGAAGATAGTATATAAAAAATATTTTGATGATTACTAAGCTTATCATACTGTGATTAAAAATCCAGTCTAAAGTGTGACCATTATAGATTTCTTATTTTCTTTAAAAAAATTTCTTCCAATGATTGCCTTCTTAAGTTTGCAGTTTTCATATTATTAATACTTTATATCATTCTTACACTGTAGTCATATTTATCAGATTCAATGAAAAAAAAAATACCATTTCAGCTGAGTAGCAGTTTTAGAATCTGGCTTTGTATTCCATTGGTTAGGATGTGGGCCTTGGATATAAGGTTCTAGATGATTCAAACCTCAGCCACTCATTGTTTGGCCAAATCCCCCCTGAAAATCAAGATTTATTTGTTATGTCATGATTTTATGTCTTTCATATGGATTAATTTTTTAAAAAAAATCTGGCATCTTTCCAAGAAATGATGTATTCTTTAAGTTTTGCTGGGCTGGCATCATCTAGCCCATTGTCCTGCCATCACTATATGTTGTCCTGGTAGGTTAAAATTATTGGAAATTTAGGTAAGCCTAATGAGGACCTCATTATAATTAATAGGGATGGTTTCAGGTTTGCTCTTCTAGTAGATAAGGAGTCAAGTCCACTTCATTGCCCTTACTCTTTGGAACACAGCTAATTTATTATACTGAAGCACCCTGCTGGCCCTTTTTAATTAGTTATTGTGTGTGATCATTGGTGCTAATAATCAGCAGGAAGCTCCTGGCTCTGGGTTATTGTGAATAAACGTTGGTGCTGATAACCCTTCCTGAAATAGTTTCACTGGGGACCATTTCCTCACACTTTTGGGAAGGTCATAGATTTTTGAAAAATATATATTTATGCATTTACACCAAAATGCACTTAAAATACTCAGCTGTGTAATAATACATTACTACTTATTAAAATCAATAAAAATTATGTCTTATTTATTCCTGTTTTGTGTTACAACTACCTTTTTTTGTACATTTCATAATGTCTTTTGTGTGCCATTACACAGTAATGGCCTTGTGGAGTTTTTCAATTAACTGTGATTATTATTCCCTTTTCAGTGCTCAAATTGGACAGTGGGACTCCCTTTAAGCTGACCCCTTTGCTTTTTGCCCGTGTCTGCTTTCTAGCAATGACATGGTAATCCAAACCAATTCTGATTTTTTTTTTCCTATTCCCAGGTGTAAGAAACTGGCCTTTAAGGGGCAGTGCTTGGAGACCTGGCTTTTCTAAATGAGTAATAGCATTGGAGATCTGGGCTTTGTGCCTTCTCATGAGTAATGGTGATAAGCAAAAACACTACACCTGCTTTTGGCCATGTTGGTGACAGAGCTTGAAAAGATTATTTCACTTGATCTTAGCCCAAAGGCCAAGAAGCGATTAGCTTGAAAAGATTATTTGCTTGTAAGCTTCGAAGTTCACATTGAATTTTTCCAATTTCACATACGTTGCTCTATTTTTTATAATCTGAGATTTCAAAGACATCAAGAATTTCTCTTACGGTGAAAATAATGTCGCATATTTAGTCTGCCATCGTGAGCCAGAAAACCTTCTGTGCATGCTTTTAAATTTGCACTGTTGTGATGGTTCTGAACAGAAAATTTTGTATTTTTTTAATGCCACCGAAAATTACAAGATTTTTTGATTTCTATTACAAATCCTCGTAATTATAATGGTTATATAAAATTGCATTGTTTAGATGTACCTCAGACATTTCCCTTTCATTGAATATTTAGCTATTATTTATTTATTTATGTTTTGCTATGATAAACACCACATTCATGAACTTTTCTGTGGGTAAAGGGCTTTTGTATTAAGTATCGTTTCCTGGCAGCGCAGGGGGGAATTCTTAGAATTTGAATTACGAGGTCAAAGGATAGGAACATTTTAGAAACTCTTCATAAGAAAACATGGATGGTAGTGACAGTACCTCGTTCCCAGGGTGGTTGTAAGGATGAAATGAATCAATGTGTAAGGCACTTATGACAGCGTCTGGCAAAGGGTGAGTTTGCAGTCACTGTCGGCTGTGGCATTTTGGGATACTGAGCTGCTTCCACAATGGCTCCACCTGTCGACACCCCTGCAGGCCGTGTTGGAGGGAGCCAGGCGGGCAGCTTCTGAGCACAGCAGCTTTCCAGGAAGTCTGGGGTTTGACTGCGAACACGTATGTCTTCAGCTGGCCAGTGAAGGTGGCTGCTAGCATGTTGGCTGCTCACCAAGAGGGGCTGAGATTTCCCGTTTGAAACTGCTGGAGTCTGACTCACTGTCTGCTGCTTCAGTGGCAGGTGAGGCTAGAAGTCAGCCCTGGGGCCACAGCTAGGCCTTGGTGCAGCAGACCGAGGGACTGAGTGTCCTGAATTTCCACGAGGCAGCTGAAATAATTAGAGGGTCTGCTCCTATGGGAGGATCTTCCCATCCATCTCTTAGATGATGCCCAAATAGCCCGAAAGCAGGAGGAACAGTGGATCGCAGCTCTCCAGGCCCTGTGTTAAGGGATGTGGGAAGTTAGAAAAAAATCAAGACCAAGGATCTTATGATCCTACAGGTTGCAGAGCAGCTGTGTGTGTTGTGGCTTATCACTCATGTTGTCCCCCATCCTCCCACTCCCTCCCAGGAGTAGCCAATGATGGACAGACTGATGCGTCTTCAAGGTGTGATTGATGCTTCAGGGCACTGCGCGCCACCCAAACCTAAGGCTAGACTTGGCTGGCTACCACATTCCTGCATAGCAACTTCCTGACCGCCCTGTCCTGCCTCCCTCTTTCACACCCACCCCACCCTGCCCCCACATGCCCTAGATGAGGGGTCCTCAAACTTTTTCAACAGGGGGCCAGTTCACTGTCCCTCAGACCGTTGGAGGGCCGTTGGAGAGTGTGGCCGCACATTCCACACATGCGCACTGTGGGCCCCGGACGTGTCACCTGCTAAGCAGGACAGTCAGCGGCGGCAAAAACACCCGGGGGGTCTGATAAATGTCCTCAGCGGGCAGTTGGAGGACCCCTGCCCTAGATAAATCAGGTGCACTTAACACTGTATTTTTAGGGAACTTGACCTAAGACTAAGTCAACAAAGTAGACTGTTCTTTGATAGACGTAAGCTATATCTTGTATAGATACAGCTTATATCTGTATCAAAGATCTAGTTGTGTCTAAGGGATAGGGGAAGAAGTTATTTGCTGGAGTTGGTAACTTTTGTGCTAGGTGTATATGTATAAATATATAAATCTGTATATGTAGCAAAATAACTATATATTTAAAAATAAATAAGATAATTTCCTGTAATGATAAATGTTATGAAAAAAACTATAATGTGAGGTTTTAGGGGGATGTGATGCGATGTAATAATGTAGGATAATTATTTTAACTTTTTGGTTCTGCTCAGCATGGTCTACACAGCTTTTAGCATTGCCTATATAACTAAAGGTCAGCCCTCTGGTGCTCTTGCTGGTATCCTGGTGCCCTGATTCTACAGCTGAAGCTGGCGTCATTTAACACATAATTCTTGAACATTTACTGGGTGCTGCCACCCATTGTATTGTATAATGGGATTATAAAAAGGGATTAAGTTGGTTCACCCCTCTACTAATTAACTTCTGGGTAAAATGAAGGTAGTAAAATCTAGCTGTCTTGGAAGTGTCTGAATTATTCCTCCCCTCCTTCTCTTCCCTCGTAGCTTTTTCAGCTTTTGGTTCACAAAGAGGAAACTTATTTAATGGCTCTGTTTATTTGCTCTTGCATTACTAGGGAGGAGAAAAGGCTCTAGAGTGAGGATTTCTGTAAAGACTTTAACAATTTTATTAGGACATAAAAGAGTTATCATGTTTTATCCAAGTCATCCTGCCTGTTACCTACATATTAGAACAGGGAATTGAACACTGCAGAACTTTATGCTGTTTTCCCTTCCAGGACTGGAAAGCCCACAGAAAAAACTATGAGAAGTATTTCAAAACAAGTTGCCCGGTGTTTGATGGATAAGAAGCCCGAAGCCCTGAGATGTATAGACTATGCAGCTCAATAAAATTTGGTTTTTTCAAAAGCAGCTGCCAGGAAAACAAAACAAAACAACAAACACATCAGACAACAGTAGTCTCACACAGCTCAAAATCCATCCCAAGTGGTAGAAGAGGAGATCAATAAACACTTCACGAGAATTAAAATTCTCCCCTCCCAGAGGACAGCAAAGGATAGTTGTTGTGGGCTCAAAATAGCAGTTAAAAAATGTATTTGATCTGAAACTAATTTTAAAAGAAGGCAAATCACATGTAATTGATATGTTAAATGGAAGGGACTCACAGAGCACAATTAGAAAACTTTATTCTGTCCACTCTCTCCCACCCCTTCTTTGCTCAAGTGTGCACAAGTACACGTGCGTATTCATGCACGTATGTGCACATACACACAGGCATACTCTCTCTTTCTCTCTCAGTGCCAGTGATTCTTCCCAGGCCCCTGGGTGTAATCAGGCACGTCCTATAGCTTATCTTCTTGCTCTTAGGTTGTACAAAGACCACTAGACTTTCTAGTTTCCTAAGAAGTCTCAGATCAGCAATTAATATGTCTTATTCCATGCAATAGGAAGGGCTTAAAACCTCTGTTTACCTTTCTCTTCTCCCTAGCTCTGGCCTGGGCTACCTTCTCTATTTTTCCACCTTTTTGCTTATCTTCCTACTCCCTGCTTGACCCCTAGCTATTAATAGCTAGTCTGAGAGAGATGGAGTAGGGAGCAGGGAGGAACAGAGCAGATCAGAATATGCCACCCCAAAATATGCCACTTTGGCATAAGGATTATTTTGAGCTGGAGGCAATTGAGAATGAACAGATACAGGAAGAGTTTGCTGCTTTCGCCTTATCTTTCTAAAAGCAGGGCACAAATTTCTTCTCTTGAGAAAGGTACTCCCATTGTACCAGAATGAAAAGAGAGACTCTTATCATTGAAAACAGAAAGTCAGAACCAAGGTGGGTGAGCATAAACAGACCCTACCAAAATAGCCCTTATCTTTCATTAGTGTCCCTTCATATTTCCTAGTCACTTCCCACCATGTATGGTTCCTTGAAGCCCAAACCCCGCTCCTTTGTTAAAAGGGTATAAAGCCTCCAGGTCTAAGTGCTTATTTTTCACTTCTTTCCTGTGAACTCCTGTGCACATAAATATTGATAAAAATTGTTTGCTTTTTCTCACGTTAATCTGTCTTTTGTTAGTTGAATTCATAGGCCCCCAGCTTCTGAGCATAAGAGGGTAGAAGAAAAGGTTTGTTTTCCCTAAAGCAGAAAAGGTCAAGAAAGGATTTAGGAGACTGACATTGGTTTCTTTTTTTTCATCTGCCCTTGACAAGTGTTTAAAGCTGACTTTCACTTGGGCTGACTCCTTTTCTTGGGGATTCAGTGGTGGGTTCTTAAGAGAGACCCCACAGTCTAAGATAATGTTTCTGTACTCCCTGCAAAGCAGGTGATGCTTTTTCATCTACTGGTCTTTTGTTTCTCCTCTATGATTTCCAGGGAATATCTGCTTCATCCTGACTCCTGATATCTTCTTACCCCTCCAGACAGTGCTGTAAGCCAGGATTAAAAGAAAAGCTGAAAGTTGTTTCTCTCCCTCTTCCCTGTAGCTCATGTCTAGCACCCAAGAGACCTTTGTGGATAGATGGCTAGATCCCAATACAGATGGGTCTCTCTCTGTCCCACTGCCTCAGGTTCATAGCCAAAGCCTGTAGCCTTTAGGTTCCTTAGCTATTAATCAGCTATTGGTCCATGATTTCTCCAGCTTTCTGGGAGACAAGCATCAATCTTTCTTGCTACACCTAGGTGACGAGGGAAAATAGAATTTTTTTAAAAACCCATAGAATTTTCCCAACTTTTTCATAAAAATACTCTCTCCAGTCTCCCACCTTTCCAGCTGAATTTTTAGCCACAGCATAAGCAGCTTAGGGTTAAAGAGGCAGGGGAAGATGGCTGTCCTCAAAAGCCAGGTCCGATGGTCAGAAGTGCTATTACAGAACTCGTCTCACTGATAGCAACAGGAGTGAGAGGGCCCAGACTCAAGGGCAGCCAGGTGGATGCAATTATCATAACGAGGGCAGGGGCAGAGTGAGAGCAGAGAGGGCCTGACCCACAGAGTTGTGATCTGCTTAATCAAACACAGGGACCCTGGGGCCAGAGTAGGTGGACTGCAGGCAAGTGTCTACTTGGTCAATGAGGGTATCATGAAAAGAAACTTCAGGAGGCTGAGGGCTGTTGCTCCAATAAAAAGAGTGGGTCATTTGACCAGTTGTCAAAACTAATTCAGTTTTCTAATTCAGAACCCATTGATTGAAGAGGGGGCTGGCTCCCCAGGAGGAAGGACCCTGAGACGCTGTGGCTAGTGTGCACGGTAATGATTTTCCCAGTGCTTCCCCAGTGAGGCACATGGCCATTTACTCCGGTAATTATGTCCTGGGGAAAGGATAAGACCAAACTTTTGAGGACTGTTGGCTACAGGGTTCAACTTGACATTGATGTGTGGAGGCCTGGTAGTTTGATACCTGGAGATTTAGAGTAGGGGAATATGAGATCCAGTTATTAATAATAAATAGAGTCCTGGCCAAGGTCCAGTTCACAGTGGGTCTAGTTGGATAACAGATCCACCTGATGGTTGTTGCCCTCTCCCTGAATGTGAAATTGGGATTATCATACTAAGCCCTACATGGGTTTCTTAGCCCATAGGGTAAGGGTTGTCGTACTGCAGAAGGTTAAATGAAGGCTCTGAACCTGGAACCCCACTCACAGCCCTGGACAAAAACAGAACAAATGAAAAACAATGTTGCATTTCAGGACAGTTGGGGGAGGGATGGCTAAAATTATTGCCGCTTTTAAACAATTAAATGATGCAGGGTGGCAGTCCTGATATCTTCAATTAATTGACCAGTCTGACCCTTGGAGAAACCTGATGTGCCCAAGAGGATGAACAAAGATCTTCAGAAAACCGACCAGGTAGAAACCCCAATTGTGGCTGCTGTTCCAGACACAGTATCTTTGCCAGAATAGATTAACAGGACCTCAGGAACGTGGCGTGTGACCACTGATTTGGCAAACATATTCTTTTCTATTCCAATCAGAAAAGAGAATCAGAAACAGTTTGCATTCACATGCAGTGGTTAATAATATACATTTACAGTTTTGCCCTCTGAAGAGATCTCGACCATCTGGTTATTAGGTGGAACATCACATTGATCTACTGCATTCTGCTAATTGGACTCAGTGAACAAGAAGGGGCTAACATGCTGGAGACTTTGGTAAGACACATGCTTTCCAGTGAATGGGCAGCAAATCCTATAAAGATTGAGGGACATGCACATCAGTAAAATATTTAAGGGTACAGTGATAAGGGTAGCTCAGGTCACACTCAAAGTAACAGAGAAATTATGTACCATGCCCTTCCCACCAATAAAGGAAACACAATGTCTTGCAGGTCTTTTTGTGTTCTGAAACCAACCTACCCCCACACCTGAGAATGTTGCTGCAGTCCATAGATAAAACCCTGCAAAGGGCTGCAAGGTCTTACTGGGGCCCAAAGCAGGAAAGGGCTCTGTACCAGGTCTAGGATGTGGTGACAGCAACATGCTATTTATGCTGTGCAGCCTTGAAGACCCCATCGTATTAGAGGTATCAGTGACGGAAAAAGATGTCACGTGGAGCTTCTGTCAAGTCTTAGGGGAGAAGCGCAACACAGGCTCCTTGAGGTTCTAGATCAAGAGTGATCTGCTCTTACACAGCTCTTGAAAACCAACTCCTGCCCTGTTGCTGGACCCTGGTAGAGCTGAAGCTCCATGGTTACCAGGATACCATGTGTCCGGGATTGCCCATCATTAGCTGTGGTACTCACCAAGTATTAAGGTAGGTGAGCCCAGAAAGATATCAGTAAGGAGGAGCTGGGATATCTGGGGTTGGGCGCAGTAGGAGTAGAGCAGGTGTCCTCAAACTACGGCCCTTGGGCCATTGCCCCGCCCACCTTGGACATTTATCCGGCCCGTCAGGTGTTTTTGCACCACTGCCTGTCCTGCTTAGCAGCCGACTCGTCCTGGGCCCACAGTGCGCACTCTCCAAAGGTCTGAGGGACAGTGAACTGGCCCCCTATTTAAAAAGTTTGAGGATCCCTGGAGTAGAGGGTACAAGCAAGGTGCATAAGTGGGCAGTCCAGAAATCTCTGTCATCCGCTGTCATTGCATGAGGGCCCCTCCCTCAGCATAGACCTCTGGCTGTATGAGCTGTCTTTTATGACCAGCTGAGAAAGGAGAAAGCAAGCCAAACTTGGATGGGTTGACACGGGACGTGGGGGCAAGCTGAAAAGGATGACAGCTGCATTACAATCTCAAGATCGGCCTGGAAAGGTGGTGACAAGAATAATCCTTTCAATGGGCAGAGCTCTGGGCTGCTCACCTGATTGGCCATTTTGTGTGTAAGGTGTAAGGAGAAGTGGCCAGACGTTAAAATACGTGTGGACTTATGGGCGGTAATAAATGACCTGACCCTCGAGGGTGGGGGCCACATATTTTTCTTGCTATCTGTTTTTCTCTCTCCCTTATTTCTTTCTTGCTTTTTTCTTTTTATTAGTAGAGTATTTAAAACACACAAGCATGCATCAGTCACCCAAACATTTATTCATGCCTGCTCCGTACCGGGCGTTGTTCTAGGTGCTGAGAAGAGTACTCAAGTGAATCAGAAATTATTGTCATTTTTTTAAAAAAATCCTTTTCCTCCCTTTTTACCAGGTGCTTTACCAGGTGCTCCTATTTACCAGGTGCTTCCTACATACCTAGCACTGCAGTAAGTGCTTTAGGGTGCACGATCTCTTTTAATTTTCAGAAAAACCTCCGTGAAGGAGATTGGTGGTGCTATGAGATGAACTGACACAGGTGCTTAAATAACGTGTCCAAACATTATCACCAATAAGTGGCTTGCTGGTATTTGATCCCAGGCAGATGCTTGGTTCCGAAAAAAGATTCAGTGCCAATATAACCTGAGGTTTAACACATGAAATGAGATCAGTCATTAACACCACTAACATAAATACGTTTTACTTCTTTCTTGTATTCTTTTATTCTTGTATTCATTTATTTTAATGTTGCAAGTTGCCTTACATTGCCTTTGAATCTCCCTTGTGTGGAGGGGGCGTGACCCCAAAGTATCCTTCACTGGCCATTCATTACGTCACCTTGTGAGATAGATCCTCTTTGAGCACTGCAACCTGACACTTTCTAGTTCTTTATGAGAAAGTCTTCTTTATTTGTTTTCTTAAAGAAGTTTTCTTGCAACAAGTTCCTGGGAATGTAGCAGTCACTTAGCTGTGTCGCTGACACACAGAAGGGTCAAATTGCTTGCCCAAGGTAATTCTGCCGGCTGCTGGTGATGCCAGCACATGATCTATAAATCTGGCTCTGTACTCTTAGCTCTAATCACTGGATCAGAGTCACCTTAAAATCAGGGGACACATGGAAGCAGCTTCAGTATGGCAAGTGCATTGTGTACTGTTGGTATTTAAGCCACAAATCGTTAGGTCTGCAGATTTGCTGTTTTCAGTGACCTTGGTAATTGCCTGTTTATGGTGGTAACTGGCATTTTTGCTTAGTTTTATTTTCTTACTTTGTAGTTTTTAAAATTCATCGTATTGTTGATGTCATCATTGGTAATAATATAATACCAGGCAACTTCAAAAGAATAGCATTGGTAGTAGTATGTGAAAAGAACTCCTATTTTACTTAATGAATGTGCCTTAAATCAACCGTGTGATGTCTTCCTTGTGACACAAATTGCAGGATGGATGTTGATTATCTAAGCTGCCAGCAGCTATGAGACGTTACTTAAAACTCAGGGATTTTGCATAATTTTGTTGAGGGCCACAACAATTATAACTTGGCGGATTTTAAGAGATGACCTTATAAGATAGGAAAGGTATGTAGTCTCAGCAATTAGACAAGGAATTAACAAATCCATGCTTCGTAGTATGAAATCTCCTCCCATTCAGGAATAGGCCAAG
Source organism: Microcebus murinus (assembly GCF_040939455.1). NCBI lineage: Eukaryota > Metazoa > Chordata > Mammalia > Primates > Cheirogaleidae > Microcebus > Microcebus murinus. The sequence goes on from NC_134124.1 coordinate 20,387,019, forward strand.
AACCACAGAATATCATAACAGTTCTCTGAAGGTATATGTCATACAGGCTTGGTCATGTGCTTTCTTTCTCGTTTAAATCTGCAGTTACTTATAGAGCAAGGACAAAGGTGAGGGAAGTGAGGTATTTGCCTCAGCAACAAAATGTAAGGGGCTGCCAAAGAAACTCAAGAAAGAAGATGAAAAATATTTTAATGCAATATTTAAAAAAGAATAAAAATTAAGACTAAAAATCTTTGATGAACAAAATATCATCATTTTAAATAAAGTCAGGATTGGAGCCTGACTTGCCTGATTCACTCACCCTCTTACCAGTCCTGTCTACTTGCCTGAATTCTTCCTGTGTTACTCCCTACACTGTAAAGCTGCAGGAGGAAGAAGCCATCTCTACCCTTTGACTATGGTATCTGCAGGGTCCAGCACACTGCACATGCTCAGTACATCTTTTTTTTTCCCCCCATGAATGAATGAAAATTTATTTTTCAGTGGAAGGAGAACTGGGCTGTGAATCTAGAGACAGGCCATGCCAACTGCTCACTGTGTGGCTTTAATTAAGTCAATTCTCTGCCAGCCTCATCTTGAAAAGAGGGCATTGAGCACTATGACGCTCACGTTTCTTCCAAGCCTTTACATTTTAAGATTTGTAACTGTTATTAGGACAGGCTATTATCACGGGGATTCATCTATCCACTCATGCAGTAGAAGTGATCACATACCAGCCTAGGACAATGGGCTAAATGCTGGAGAAAGGATGAGCAGAAGGTAGGGTCCCTGCCCTCCGTGGAGCTCAGAGTCCGGCAGGAAGGCAAACACGTGGGCTTGCCTGGGGGACCATAATTAGAATTGTTTAATAGATTTCAGAAGAAATATTAGAGAGAAATCCCTAAGTCTTTCAGGGGCATTCCATGTTTAGGATTTGAGTGGAGAGAGGAGGATAAGAGGGGATTTGTCAGCTGGAGGAGGAAGGGTGGGGGCTTCCTAGCCTAGGGCAGAGCATGTGTGTGACTACATGTGTTTTTCCTCCCCTTCCCCAGAGACTAGCATATGGAAGGCAGTGGATGCTAAGAATAGAAAGGGGCCTTTTAAAATTAAACTCGAGGGTGAAGGAGGAGAGAGTGATTTTTTTAGTATAGTAAGTAGAGGAGTTACAGTACCAGGTGTTAATCTTGAGTGCAAAGTTTTGATTGTCTTTAAAATAACTCATACTAAGGCCAGATCCTTCCTTCTCTTGGGGAATCTCGTGCCTACCTCTGTCTTCCCTCACCATCCCAAATCTCCCCCGACCCAACTTGAGAGAATGATGGTCCCATCCTGGTTGGAGGAGGGGCAGAAGAAGAAGCAGGACCTGGCCAAGGTAGAGGTGTGTAGGGAGGGTGTGTGTGTGTGTGTGTGTGTGTGTGTGTGTGTGTGTGGTGTGTGTATTCACACATGGCAAAGTGCCATGAGACAGTGTGGTTTGCGTGCTTAGAGAAGTATATATCAGAATAAATGAATTTACCCATACTGGAAAGGAATATTGCCATTGTTGGGGGGAAAACAGGTTATGAGAAGTGATCTCATTGGGTCAAAGAGCCAGAAAGTATGTGCTGGGCTAATCATATAAATGGTTAGGTTAGAAAGAGAAGAGCAATAAACATATTCCTTTATATTGGAGAAGTTCCCTTGGTGGCGGTTGAATTTTATGACAGACGAGTCATTTTATCGACTGCCTTAATAATATGCATCAGCAGACAACCCTTGTAGCACCAACCAGGAACGAGATGCCAAAAGCAGAAAAATAAATGAGGGAGAGGGGGACTCAAATGCTGTCACATGGATTGTTAACAACTGTGATCCAGGTTGACCCCTTACACAGTGGTTGATTAGCTTATATGTCGGCAACCTGAGCAGGAAAACCGAGTCCTAGCACAAGAAGAAATTACCTTCCAGGGCTCCGGGATTGAAACCTCAGTTTCGGATGCCCGTCTGGGGAGCTCCTCTCCAGGGAGAGCTGATGCTAAAGTGAAAAATGATGTCTGAGTGCATTTAGAGTCTCCACCGTCTGGCAGTCATCTGGGAACCGCGTTCCTTTTTCCACGAGCATTTGAGGTTGATGAGTTCGGGTGATTGTGACCTGAAGCTTCCCGGGCCGAAAGCGAAGACAACAGAAGCTGATGTTCGCTCCTTGTCTCCCTTTTCTTGGTTTCACAAAGGAAATAACCTTTGCTAAAGGTCAGGTGATGTTTGGAGATCCTCCTCTGATTGCATCCTTCTTCCCCCTGGGATCCCATTCTCCAGCCGGGTAACTCAGGTACCATTGTTTAGATTATCTCCTGGATTTCAGGCATTGTCTCTTTCCTTTTGTCCTGCTCTGAGAATTTTCTGACAGTGATAACGAGGCTGTCTCTGGGCTGGATAAAGAAATCCTGGCAAAAAATAGCATGTGTACCCAGATGCAAATTTATTGGCTTAAATACAAAGAAACATTCAATATTATATACTTCTTCCTCTTGTCATGACCTGAAAATTATAACCTAAGTCTGTGGTCCCCAACACCTGAGCAGCTGACTGGTACTGGTCTGTGGCCTGTTAGGAACCGGGTCGCACAGCTGGAGGTGAGTGGCCGATGAGTGAACAGAGGTTCATCTGTATTTACAGCTGCTCCCTGTCACTCACTTCCTCCCATCTCTACCTCTGGTCCGTGGGAAAATTGTCTTCCCTGAAACCATTCCCTGTTGCCAAAAAAGGTTGGGGGGTCACTGAGAAGGGTAGGAGGCTTTATCTGTGGGCCAACTGTAGTCAACTGCTGCTTGAAATGCTGTGTTGAGAAGGGTTCTGTGTTTGCTTTCCAGCTCAGTGAGAAGAAATTCAGTGATCGATTAGGCATGTCTGATGAGTGTGCGAAATAGACGTACAGGCGCACAGGCACATGTGCTAGGAATTTGCATCATCTTGATGTTACTTTCTAAACTATCTCTCTTTTGTAGTCATAAGAGCTCTTTTTACATCCTTTAAACCTAGCTTCCCAAGTTTCATGTGTTGCCATCCTGTGCAATTCAATATACTCTTGAGTCACATAGAATGTCTTTCTCTGCTGGGAATTCTATAATCTGTACCTCTCATTAATGTTTTTTATGCTTAGTCCTTATGGTAGCAAAGGATTATTAACCTTAAAGCAGAATACAATTCTTACTTATTAATTTGGACAACACTGTGAAAATTTATTAGCCAGAGTTAGTGATGGCATAGTATAAAATGGGCACTCTAATACACTACTAGTGGACATGCAGTATAGCTTCTTTTTATTGATTGTGTATATGGTAGGTACTTTACATATTTTATATTATTAATTTTTCTATGTCAGATGAAGAAATTGAGGCTGAGAAAAGCTGAAGGATTTCTAATCCTAGTGATAAATGTGGATTAGTTAATCTGAAAACTACCTATTATAAAACACCTAAAACTGCTGGAGAAAATATAATAATACTTAAACAGTATATTTAAACATCTCACTGCCCTGTCAAGAATGTAAAGGAAATACTTAGGAACCAGAAGTGGAGAGGTTAGTGGAACAGAGAATGTTAAGCAGAAACATTGGCTGCCCTGAGGTGAGAATTTCTTGTCTCTGTAACCATGGGGCTTAGATTTTAATATGTATGTGAAGAAGAAGACAAGGTAGATTCTAAGCAAGGCATAGGATCTCACACACTAAATAAAGTTGGATTTCAGAGAATAAATGAACTAGGAAAAGTATCCCACATTGTCAAAGTGAGTCAACAAGGTAGTTTTTCCTACTTTAAGCATTGGCTAAAAGATAAAATTAAGTAAAAATTTTCTAATAAGGTGTCATAATCTCTGGCCTGTCCATTTTGAAAGGGGATTTCCAAATTACCCAGGAATTCATAAGCTATAAAGTCATCCTGAGCTGGTAATACTTTGGGGGTATCCAACAGAAGCAATTGCAAAACTTCTTTGAAGGGACACATTCAAAATCTAGGCTATACAATATTCCCAGTGACAACCCCCCAAATATAAAGTATTCTATAAAATTATATATATTTAAATTTACTACAAGATACAAAATAGATGAAGAGAAAGAAAATCCAATATGAGAAAGAAAGAGCAAAAACACAAATGAGGGAATCCAGATCTTAAAGTACTTTAAATAATCTGATTATCAAATTAAGACTATAAAATAAACATGTTATAAGGAAGAAAATTATAATAATCTTTATAAATGCAGAGAAAGCATTAGAAAAATTTCAATATCTATTTGTGAGCAAATCTGAGTAAAATAGGCATGCAATAAAGGAAGATTCTCAACTGATAAAGGGAATACGATAAACATCATATTTAATGGTAAAATGTTGAGCCTTTTCCTTCTGAGATTGGGAATATGACAGGAATTTCCTTTATCTATGGTTTATTAAAAAATGTATTGAAAAAACTAGCCAGTGAAATATGAGATGAAAAATAACAAAAGTGTAAATATTAGATATTATTTATAGGGAATATATGTGGAAAATACAAAAGAATCTATAGGTGATTTTTTAGATATATTAAATAAGTTAGCAAGATAATTGGATACAAGGTTTACAGCTAAAAATCAATTATATTTATATAAATCAGCAACAATTAGGAAGCGAAATAAACACAACATTTAAAATTGCATAAAAAGTCATATACCTAGATTTAAATCTAACTGAAGTTCTATGTCCAGAAAGATGTAAAATGTCGTTGAGAGAACACCTAAATAAAGAGAGAAATATTCCATGTTTATGGATTAGAAGACTCAATATTGGAAAGATGTCAATACTCTTTAAATTGATATATCAAAACTAAGCATTCTTAACAAAAATATTAACAGGCTTAATGTCTATATCTATGTGTATGTATGTAATTTGAAATAATCAGAAAATTATGGAAAAGTTGCAAATACATTAAACAAAACTTTCTTTCTTAATATTTGAGAGTTAGTTGCTGATCTAATGCCCTACCACTACCAAATACTTTTGTATATATTTACTACAAAGACATTCTCCTTCACACCACAATGCTACCACCAAAAGAGGAAACTCATGGATGTGTAAATATCATATAATCCATAGGCCCCATTCAAGTTTCTCCAGTTGTCTACTGTCTTTTTCAGAAAACAATCACCCTAGGAACAGATTTTGTAAGTAGTTTTTATTTGTCTTTAGTCTTGTTTGGTATGGAGCATTTCCTAGTTTTCTTGATTTTCATGACCTTGACATTTTTGAGGATTATAGGTCAATTATTTTGTAGAATGTCTCTCAAATTGGATTTGTCTGATGTTTCCTCATGACTAGATTCAGACTGTACATCTTTGGAGGAATATGACAGAGGTGATGCTGGATTCTCATTGAATCCTATCAGATGGTGTGCAATTCCAGTTTGTCTCATTATCAATGATGATCTTTTTGATCACTCGATTAAGATTAATATCTAGTGGTGGGATTGCTGGATTAAATGGTAGTTGTACTTTTAGGTATATGAGGAATCTCCATACTCTTTTCCATAGAGTTTGCACTAGTTTGCAGTCCCACCAATAGTGTGTAAGTGTCCTTTTCTCTCCACATCCATGCCAGCATCTGTTGTTATGGGACTTTTTGATAAAAGCTATTCTCACTGGAGTTAAGTGTTATCTCATTGTGGTTTTGATTTGCATTTCCCTGATGATTAGAGATGTTGAGCATTTTTTCATATGTTTATTAGTCTGTCTTCCTATGAAAAGCTTCTGTTCATGTCTTTTGTCCATTTTTTAATGGGATCTTTGTTTTTTTCTTGCTGATTTGCTTGAGTTCTTTCTAGATTTTGGTTATTAGCCCTTTATCGGATGTATAGCATGCAAATATTTTCTCCCATTCCATAGGTATGTCTATTCACTCTATTGATTGTTTCCTTGGCTGTGCAGAAGCTTTTTAATTTGATTACTTACCATTTATTAATTTTTGTTGTTGCTATAATTATCTTTGGGGTCTTCTTCATAAATTCTTTGACTGGTCTGATTTCCTAACATTAATTTCTTAATGTTATGACATGATTTTTGCAGCATAGGTACCAGTTGTTTTTTTTGTAGCTCTGATAAAATTCAGCTGAGAAACCATATGGTCCAGGACTTTTTTTGTTGGAAGATTTTTGCTGCTTCAATTTCATTACTTTTTGTTGGTCTGTTCAGGAGTTCTAGTTTTTCCTCACTGAGCCTAGGGAGGTTGTGTGTTTCTAAGAATTTGTCCATTTCCTCAACATTTTCAAGTTTATGTGCATATAGATTTTATGGTATTTAGATGATACTTTGTATTTCTGTGGGATCAGTTGTAATATCTCCTTTTTCATTTATGATTGAGCTTATTAGTGTCCTTTCTTTCCTGTTTCTGGTTAATCTAGCTAGAGTTCTATAAATTTTTTTTATCTTTTCAAATAAACAACTTTTTGTTTCATTAGTCTTCTGTATAATTCTTTTGTTATTGATTTCATTTAATTCTGCTCTGACCTTAGTTATTTCTTGTCTTCTGCTGGGTTTGGGATTGATTTGCTTTTCCTTTTCTAATTCCTTGAAATGATTCATTAGATTGTGGATATGTGATCTTTCTGTCTTTTTGACATCATCATTTAAGGACAATTTTTCTCTTAGGACTGGTTTTGCTGAATCCCACAAATTTTGATAACTTGAGTCCCCTTTGTCATTTAGCTCAAATCTTTTGATTTCCATCTTAATTTCCTCCTTGACCCAATAATCATTCAGCAGTATGTTGTTTAATTTCCACGAGTTTGTGTAGAATTGTTTCTATTTGAATTGATTCCTAATTTTATGCCACTGTGATCTGAGAAGATATATAATTTCTATCTTTCAAAATTTGTTGAGACATGTTTTGTGGTCTAGGATGTGATCAGTCTTAAAGAATGATCCATGTGCTGATGAGAAGAATGTATACTCAGTGGTTTTAGAGTAGAATTCTCTGTAAATGTTTGTTAGGTCCATTTGTTCTAGAGTCCCATTTAAGTCCATTGTTTTTTTGTTTATTTTCTGCTTGGGGGATCTGTCATATTCTTTCAGTAGCATGTTGAGTTCCTTGGGTATTACAATGCTGTTCTTCATCATTTTGTTTAGATTAAGTAGGGTTTGCTTTATGAATCTGAGTACACCTGTGTTGGGTGCATAAATATTTAGGATTATTATATTTTCTTGTTGAATTGTTCCTTTCACCGTTATATCATGTCTGTCTTTGTCTTTACTTTCATTGAAATCTGTTACTGGATATGAGAATGGCTACACCACTATTTTTTGGTTTCCATTTGCATGGAATATTGTTTTCCATCCCTTCACCTTGTGTCTCAATGTGTTCTTGCGGGTTAGATGTATTTCCTGGAGTCAGAAGATACTTGGCTTGCATTTTTTCAACCATTCAACCAGCCTGTGTCTGTTGAGTGGAGAGTTCAAGCCATTCACATTTATTGAAATAATTGGTAGGTGGGTTATATTTCTGTTCTTGCTATGAGTAGAACTTTATTGATTTGTTTTACCTCTTGAACTATTGTGGTATCTGGGCTCTGACCTTTAGTTTTTGGGTGATTTTACACTGGTGGGTATCTGTTGTGCTAATCCCTATAAAACGCAGTTCTGAGTACTTCCTGCAGGGCAGGTCTGGTCTTGCTGAATTCCCTCAGTGCTTGCTTGTCTGAGAAAGTCTTTATTTCTTCCTCATATAAGAAACTTAGTTTTGAAGGGTACAGGATTCTGGGATGGCCATTATTCTATTTGAGAAGACTGAGAATGGGGCCCTAAAACCTTCTAGCCTGAACCCCAAAACCTTCTAACCTTCTCAGTTGAGAAATCTGTTATTAGTCTGATGGGGTTTTCTTTGTAAGTTACCTGCTGCTTTCACCTTACAGCTTGCAGAAGTGCCTCTTTCATGTTTACTTTAGCCAGTCTGATGACTATGTGTCATAGTGATTGCCTCTTTACGATGCATCTTGCCAGGAGTGCTTTGAGCTTCTTACATTTGTACATCTAGATTCTTAGCAAGGCCAAGGTATCTGGGGTTGTTACCCCAATATTGATTGAAGTTTGCATGGAAGAGCCAGCTGCCAAGATGTTCTTTCATGCCTGTGGTAAGTTCTGGTCCCCAAGGTGGGGACATGAATGCCCCACACTTTAGGATGGACCCTGTAGCTCCCAGGTGGTTCTTGATCTCTACTCCTCCTAAAGTGAGAGGAGTAAGACAGCTTGCCACTGGATTAGGATAGCCAGAGTGGCTTTGCAAAGCCTCAGCAGGGCTCAGAGTTTGCTTATCTTGCCACTAGGGGGAGGCACTGGTTTGAAGGTCATGGCAGTCTCTCCAAGCCAGGAATGCTGTTCCTGAGGGAGGGGCCCAGTCCCTTGAGTGCTAAGGCCCTGGCCCAGGCTCTTTCTGTCCTTACTTACTGGTACATTTTCTCTGTGGGGTGTCTGGGTGTAAGAAGGTCAGCACTCGAGTCTCCAGTGGCACTCTCCCATGGGGTGTCCCTTTTGAACACTCAAACTCCTTGGGTTCACTGGTTCACCCTGATATTCCTGTTTAGCCACTATGCCTGGGCTCCTGGAGGGCAAAAGCATCTCCAGTGTGTTTTTCTTCTGCTGTTCAGTCTTCCTGCCTAGGTTGGGAAGGGGAACCCCACCCACCCCCCTTTCATTGGGCTCTGAGCCTCCCTAGGTTTGATCCGTGCTGCTACCCTCTTCTCTCTATCTCCTTTCTCAGCTTTGCAGTTTTTCTTGGTGGGATCCCCCGACATCTCTGTCATCTGTTGACCACTAAAACTTTCTCTACACCAGCAGTATGGGTGCTTCATTTTCTTATCATTCATGTGTTCATTGGAGGAGCACTTTTAATTTCCTTCAAGAAGTTTTTCCTTTACATTCACAACTTGGCTGTTTGGTGCAAGAGGCCTTGATTTTGGCATATCTTGGTTTTCTACATTCCTTTCTCACTGAGGTTAATCATTTCGAGCTTTTGATTTAAAGTGAGCCACATGCAACTCTTTCCTTTAACTTGAACGCTTAAAGGCCGTTGTAGGATTATTAACTGGCCTAATTTCAATATTGCGAAATTGTGTCTCAGGGAATAGGGAGTCCTGAGGAGAGGGACAGAGACAAGGAATGCCCAGTCAGTAGGGCAGTAAGAACTCCCAACATTTATCGATTAAATTCACCCTCTTATATAAACGTGGTTTGTGGCACCCTAAAACTATTACAGTAGTAGCAGCAAAGATCATCCATCACAGATCACCATAACAGATATAATAATAATGAAAAATCTGGAAATATTGTGACAGTCACCAAAATGTGACACAGAGACATGAAGTTATCACTTATTGTTAGACAAATGTCACTGATATAGATTTACTTGATGTGGGGTTTCGTTGCCACAAACCTTCAATTTGTAAAAAGACCCACAATATCTGTGAAGCTCCATATAGTGACATGCAATGAAATGAGGTGTTTCCGTATATATAAGAATATGAACACACACATATACACACACAAGGTCATAGAGAAGGGAAATATATCACAATTTTAACTGCTTATTTTTGGATAGTGGATTAGCTTCTGAATTCTTTAAACTAGCTAATTAATACTTTTATAACTGGAAGGAACATAAAAATAATTTCTCATTTGTTTACAAAATTGTTTTTCATGCTTTCTAAAGCTGGTCATTCTATTACCTACCCTGGCTACCTTATAGATTGTTATAAAGGTAAGTATTTTGTAGATGTTAAAGTGTGAAAGACATTGAAATAAAAATATTTAGAAGAATATCAAGTATTGTTTTTATATGGAATAAAAAGAAACCATACCTATGAGCTTATTAAGAGCTTCCTTTTCCTATCATGCTTCCATGATTTTCCTTTAAGCCACTTCTAAATATAAAATGAATAAGAGTATATCTACTTTTCTAAATTATCCAATTGACAGTAAAATGGTTCTTCCCACTATTTTTAAGCTCTGTAAACAAACACCTCACCTTTTTGACCCAGAAGCTTATTAGCATGGTAAGTCTGTGTTTAATGGTTCTGTTAGTTAGAGTTGTAAGTGGAAAGCACACCTCTTTCGGTTTCTGTGTTTGGCTGTATAACTCATGCTGAGTAAGATCTTCACTTTGACACACTTGACTTTTTCTGGAAGCTGAGGGTGATGATAGTCCATATATGGAGGATAACTGAGTGGCCAAGGGTACACCTTAATTTTAAAGAGAACCCTTGGAAGATGATGTAATCTAAAATTTCTGCCACTCCATTTTCCCTCATCCATCTGAAATTTGTTTCTGTTATTTAATCTGAGAATTCTTACAGCCCAAACAGCATAAGGCACATTAAAAGTTTTTTTTTTAAAAAAAGATTTCCTTTTGTTATGGAAATCAGAATGCAAGATTTATCAAATCATTCTTTGGATTGCTGATCCTTTACAACTAACAAGCTAGGATAGACAGTTTGTCAGCCTTTTCGGATGATAAATCGGAAATACTCAAGACCTAGTATTTCAGACATCTGTGCTGCTAGCACCACGAGGCAGTTTGAGAGATCATTTAGCTCACCTTCCTCCTCCTTCCCCAGTGAAATCAACTTCATCACAATCTAATAGCAAAGATAATTTACTCTTGGAAGAAAAAAAAATGCAAAGAGAAACAAATTTCTAACTGCCATGCAAGATTTGGGAAGATCCTTCTTTTTGTTTGTTTTGGTAATTTAATTTCCCCAATATGCACAGTACTCCTTCGGCATTTGGGCATTGAATAAAGGCCTATTTTTCCAGCTGAATTATCATGTCCCAAGAAGTCAGTTTCTTACTCTGAGCAGTGACAGAGAGCGTCCCCATGGATTGGTTCATTTTCAGATACGAGTCTGGAAGATTGATGATCTTGGCTACCTGTTGCTCATGTGCAGATCTGGCAATCTGCTCCCCTGTTGCCTAGTGATAAAAAGATGGAGCTACAGACTCCAGACTACACTTCTTGATGCTGTGGGACCTGAGTTGCCATATGTAAAGAGACAGAGCCTGGGGAAATCAGAGAGGAAGTTCCTGCAGTCTTATCCTCAGTCTGCTGGAAGACAACCGACCTGCATATGCCCTACATTAGTAAAGAAACAGACTTTCAAACACCAGAAGCTCTATATACTACACAGTAGCTCTCTGCTACCAGATGTCCTATGCAAATTATAATCCAACATTCAGCAAGCATGGCTTAATGGACACAGGTGGCATTTTGATCATGTTAAGATGCCATTATGGCTAAAGGGACCCAAGAGTGCGTGAGTCTTGTTTTGTCAATTACCACTCTCACTGTGGGGTTACTGAAGTGACTTCACATACTCCAGGCAAAGAAAATGGTAATCAAAACTGCCACTACGTGAGCCAGTGCACGGTACCCCCATAGGAATCTGTCCTGTACAGCTGGTTGGAGCAGTCAGCTCAGCCTCCAGGCCTCGCCTAAGCAGACCTCACTGCCTCCTAATTTCCAACCTCACCATCAGCTGCTGGAGACAAAAACCGCTCTGCAGACCCAGGTGAGAAAGAGAAGAGAATAAAGGGAGGAAGATGCTTGGGATTGTTCTTTGCACCTCATTCTTCCAAGTGTGGTCCATATACCAGCAATATCAACAAGCAGAAAGTTTGTCAGAAATGCAGAATCTGGGGCCCCATCTCAGACTTACTAAGTCAGAATCTGCATCTTAAATAAGATACTCATGTGATTTCTATGCATGTTCATATTTGAGAAGCACTGTCCTAAGAGATGGGCTTTGGTTCACCTTACTTGCTCATGGGTATGTCTTCACTGTGACTTTAGTACACAATGACTCTGCCCTCTACTAATCAGAAACTCATCTCTACCTCAAATCTGAGTAATCCCATTAATACTTTCTACTCTTGGGGAGGATTGCAGAAGGGGGCTAGGACAAAAACAGCTGAGACCTGCCCACTGCATGTGGAAAATGCTGCTTCTAAGAAAATTAATTTACTTTCTTTACTGCTGAATTTTCTCAGCATGCTAATGTGCATTGTGACTTTTATAATAAGAAGAAAACATAAATATGCAACATTGCCCAAACTTTCAAATGGCAGAACTCTGTTTGAAGGGAGCACCTATTAACAATGAATGTTTCACAGAGCACAGTATGGGAAGTGTCAGTCTTAGGGGAATCATGGTTCTCGTTGAAACAGGAAGATTGAAGTGTTCCATCCCCATCCCAATATGAGATTTAGTTTGTTTAATTGCCTGAACTTTGAATTTGTAGATTTCCCAAGGATTAAGACACCAGCAGTGAAGTTACATCTTACGTAAGAGTTAGGAAATAAAAGTTAGCACATAAAGGAGAAATTACATTTTGGTAATTTTTTTTTTTTAAAAAAAGCCTTTGAAATATTACTACATTACATACTGAGCCAAGAAGTCCAATACAGTTTGTGTTACCTCTAACACTGGCACTTGTCACTATTTCTTTAGGTGAGTATTGGATCATGTATTTGGATGCCATCTAGTTTGAAGAGCATATGTCTCTAAGCACTAGAATTGCACCAGCATGATGAGATGCTCGTGCTTTTGGATGTAGGTGGGAACTAGAATTGATTGAGGAACAGCACATTCATTTCTCCTATCCTGAGTTATGATGAGTGAGTGCCTTTAGTGGAATGGCTCATGGAATTATCCATACTACTTAAATAGTTCTACCTCTTTCTTTCTCTCAGTATATATTATTGAATTTACATACATTAAATTTGCATATGCTGCAATACCTCTGTGTTGTGCACATAATTTCCAAGAGGGTTTTGCCCTCTCTGGATGACCAGATACCTAGATTCAAGGGACTCACCAGATGGCCTTTCATCAGTTTAATGCGGTCCAGACTCGTATACTTAAAGTCATAATGATTTTAGAATTTTAACTACACTGATGGTTGCCCTAGTTAATATAGACCGACGAGCATATGAACCAGAATGCCAATTTACGTTGAGAAATATTGCCGTTGCACAGACCAGAATGCTGGTGTCAGCAGATCACTACAATTTTCCTATAGGCAGCCAACATGGGAAGCCAAATTATATATCCAAAGGCAATTCTAAAATATTCAATGTGAAATGACACTGGACCAAGGTCATTTGCTAAATGATTCTGGTGGACTAAAGGGTTAAGTCATTTCCCAAGCAGGTGAGTCATTCTGTTGGCTTGTAGTTTGCAGAGTCTGTGAGTTCAGCGGTTGGGGAATTGCATGGACCAATGATAGACAAATCACTTTGATGTCCTCCTGAATTCACCTTTCTCCCACACATGCACAAGGAACTGAATTTATGTGAGTCTCCAGGGAGAACATAATAGGGTTCAATGCCCAGCATTATCACTGTTTTTCCTTTGTGTTTCCTTGGTATAAAGAGTGGACGGCCTTTGCCAACCTACTCGGTTCACTTTGTTAACCAAGTCTGTGGACTAAGCAGGGGAAAATTATAGCCTGAGAGCCACTACCTGATAGTGGCTATCAGAGAGATTTTGAAATCTCTCTACACAAAATCTCACTACACTGAGATTTGGGATGATGTTTTCTTTTAAAGGGTATCCGTTGGCAGGATGGAAGACCAAGCAGTTCAACAGGCTCCCCTTCCTGCCTTCCCTTTGAGGGACATACACAAACCCTGTGGACAAAGTGATCCTCAGCTATTAAGATTAAGCAAGCCATTTTCCTCTTACCACGTAGCCCTGCCTTCCTCACTCCTTCCCCCAGAAGCATGGAACATTGACCATAAAAATATGTCTTCATATTCTCATTTCCATCAATTGAGCTTAATGTGCCCTAAGGCAGGAGTTGGCAAATATTTTCTGTAAAGGGCAAGGTAGTAAATATTTTTGTCTTTGTTAGCCACGCAGTCTTCGTCCGCTCCCTAGTTCCACCTTCGAAGTTTAAAGGCAACCACAGACAACGTATAAATGAGTGAGCATGGACGTGTTCCAATAAATTCTATTTTGGGGCATTAAAATTGGAATTTCATATAATTTTTACATGTCCTAAAATATTCTTCTTTTGATATTTTTTAACCATTTAAAAGTAGAAAACCATTCTTAGCTAATGAGCTATGTAAAAAACATAGTGGAGGTAGAGGGCTGTGGTTTGTGATAATCTGTCTAAGGAATTGGCTCCTTTCCCCACCTAGATCACTGTTTTGTCTTGCTTCTGGTTTGGTGAGAGGAAATAGTTGGACACATTACTTGCTTCATGCTTTAAACTTGATATGGGGAGGTGGGATCATTTAGCAGCTACAAGTATGGACTTTGTAATTAGATACAACTAAGTTCAAATCCTAGTTTTACTTCACCATAGGGGCAAATTGCATAATGTCTCTGAGCACCAGTTTCCTTGTGCTTCATAAAATTCATAATTCTGTGCCTCGTGGGATTAAATGATATAATGCCTGTGAGGTATGCAACATAGTGTCTACCAGATATGTTAATATAATATACAGTAACTATAATTATTCTGTTGTTATTGTCATTGGGGGATTTGTGTTTTCTATTTCCACTTCTTTACCTCCTTTTATCTGGGGCAGGTCAGTTTCCTTTCTGAACCTCAGTTTTGAAATGAGGGGCTTTTGAAACTCTGATCTAAACCCCAGATCTAAGAATGCTTGAGATTATTTCTGTTTATAAAATAACCCCTTACATTACTCTTGCATTATAAGTGTATTAAAGATAATTGCCATTTAAAAGAAAATATGTAACCCTAACAATATTTGTACCTCCATAATATGAGGTAATAAAAAAATAAAAGAAAATATGTTCCAAGAGAAGATCTTGGGTTTTTGGAAGGTGGCTCTGCTTATGAGAAATGGGGTGGGAGAGACACAGGCTTTTTCATAGTGATGATTTATGTTTAACAGAAGCATCGACTCCTTGCCTCTTCTTCCTGGGCTAGTTGACAGTTAACACGAAACAACATTCTTTTGGATTCCCAGGGGACAGGTGCCATTATCTCAAGAAGAGCTTGGCACTCACTGGGCTCCTTGGTACTTCAATCATGATACTGTGATGTTTACGAAACTCAATTTGAAGAGCCCAGGTTGAAAAAAGACCCAGGAAATGGAAAAAAAAAAAGCCTCCAAAGTCAGCTAAGCGAACTGTGCCATCCAATTATTTCCAATTACAATTGCATTTCTTTCTTTAATGTTTTCTATGCTGATATCCAAGTTGCTAATGAAGCAGGCCCCCGCTTTATGATCCCTATTGTTGCGACTTGCTGGGCTTAATTGCTTTGTCTCCATAACAGACAGACATTCTGAACAACTAGACAATCATAAGGAAGCAAGATGGGGAAAGGGCTTAGATTCCTTCATTTTAATTATGCTGATAATGCACCCTACAGTTCTGAATCAATGCTGAAGTGCTATTTTTGATAGCATTCAATAACATCCAACAAGCTAATAAATTTATATTTCTGATGCAAAAGAATCCCCTCCTCTGTCTCAACCGATTTTTGCTTTTTGCAGAACAGTAATACTTTCTATGCATGTGGCATGCTTCACCTTCAGCCTCCTTCATAACAGTCTTGTTCTTCTATTAATATATTGCTCCTGTTTTATATACAGGGACAAGGGAGGGTCTAAGTTGGCTTAAGTTTATATAGCATCTTGGGCATTAAGCTGTCCAAATATTTTCCAGAGTGCCTCTTGAAATCTATGTTTGCTTTAATTCCTTTTAAAGATGCCAACAATAAAAATAGGGGGTTCAGAGTTCAGTCCCTTCTGAGTGTTCGTAAATGCAAGGCCCTGCACAATTGGCTTCTTGCCTCACCTCCAACCTTATTGTGTTGCACTCCCATATCTGCCTGCTGTCTCTGGCGACACTAGCTTTTCAGTCCACGAGCAGCACAAGCTCAGTCTTGCTTCTTTGCATGGCTGGTTCCTTTACGTGCTCCAGTCTCAACTCAAACGCCACCTCCTAGGAGAAGCTATGCCTGATCCCTTCATCTACTTTGCTCTACTTCTCACATCCCTCCCCTTCCAATTACTCTCTTTCATTGAATTTAACTCGTTTCTACCCCAGCACAAGTTTGTAACTGTGCATTTACATCTCTATTTGTTAATCACCTAACTGCCATCAGGGCAGGTATTATTAACTGTGTTTTGTTAACCACTGCATAACCAGGAAATTAAATAGTCCCTGAAACTAGTAGGTGCTCAATAAATATTTGTTCAATGAATGAGTAAATACATGGATGGATGAATTATTTTTCTTTCCTAGTACATAATCTAGGGGCAGTGTGGTCCACTGATAGCCTATCCAAACTTCCAGTTGGATCTCTGTAGACTGACCTCTCTTGTAAGGCTGTGGATTACTTGAGGGCAGAGATTTTGGCTTGTAGATCTTTGTATCACCAGCATCGTACACATACTCTCTGTATGGTTATAAATTAGCCAGTATTAAAGATGTGGAACGAAATTCCAAAAGGCATGAACCTTGCAATCTGTGTTTTATATGTGATGACATTGGTTTGTCAAGAAATTGATGTCCTTAAAAATAATGCTGTTTATTCTTATGGGTGGGGAGTGGGAGCATATTCTTACTTTTCTTATAACAATGAAACTCAGAGTAATTTTCTATTTCTTACTTTAGATGAATGATAGTTATATGTTTATATATACATTTATGTTATTGTGCTTTTATAAGAAATGCAGTCTCAATGTAGAAGATGCAAAAACCCAAAAATGACATAAGAAGAAATAAAAACAACCCATATATCCAAAACCTGCACACACACACACATACACACACAAGCACAGACTGTTTAATTCATTACAAGTAATGAAAATGAAGTTGAATAACTTTGTGTGCAATTGATAGGCATTTGAATTAATTTTCAGTTTTTTGGTTAATTTTTCTTTAGATTGTTAATATGGTGAATTATATTGACTGAGTTTCAAATGTCAAAAAATTTTACATTTCTCATTGTACAGGTCTGCTATTTATGTATTTTTTCAGCAGTTGTTTATCTAAATAAGCTATTCATTTTAAAAAGATAATTTCACTTAGTAAAGAATTTGAAGTTGCCAATTTTTTCCAGTACTTAAATGATACCTATCCGTGCTACACTTTGGATATCTTCTAGTTTATCTTAGATTTCAACTGATCTTTTCTTTGACTATGTCTATTCTGCTGTTAATCCTATTTAGTTCTATTTTTATTTCAGATATTATATACTTTTTCATCTCTAAAAGTTTATTTTGGACTTCTTCTTTACATCTTCTCTTCATCATGCTTAAATATTCCTCTTACTCTTGAACATATAGACAATATTTGTAATAGTTTTATCATCTTTGCTAGCTGCATCCTCTCTCTCAGTTCTGAGTCTGCTTCTTTGGATTTATTTTACTCCTAGTTATGAGTTATATGGTTTTCTCCATATGCTTGGAAATATAATTCAGATTTGTTAATTATATGTTGTTAATAGATTTTATTATTTTTTAAACAATTTGTATTAAATTTTTGCCTGGTTACTTGTAATCAGTTGGATCATTTAGAACATTCTTTTTAAATTTTTTATTTGTTAATTTATTGCTTTATATATATTCATGGGGTACAAGTACACTTTTGCTACAATGATATATTGCACTGTGGGTGCAGTTAGGGCCTTCAGTGCATCCATCACTGAAGCCATGCACATAGTGCCCACCAAGCAACTTCCCATTAACCATCCCCTCTCCCCAACCCCAACTCTCTGAATCTCCGTTGTCCATCATTCCACGCACTGCTTCCATGTGCACACATAATTTAGCTCCCAATTATAAGTGAAAACATGTGGTATTTGTCTTTCTGTGTCTTGAGTTGTTTCTTAAGATAATGGCTTCCAGTTGCATTCAGCTGCTGCAAAAGACAAGATTTCATTCAATTTTATGGCTGAGTAGTATTCCATCATGTATATAATACTAAATGTTCTTTATCTAATCCTTGTTTTTTAGATGCTTAAGTTGATTCCATTTCTTTGCTATTGTGAATAGTGCTGCAATAAACATATAAGTGCAGATATCTTTTTGATATAATGATTTCTTTTCGTTTGGGCAATACCAAGTACTGGGATTGCTGGATCATATGGTAGTTATATTTTTAGTTCTTTCAAAATTCTCTATACAGTTTTCCATAGAGTTTGTACTAATTTGAATTCCTACTAACAGTGTATAAAAGTTCTCTTTTCTTGGCATCCTCACTAACATCTGTTATTTTTTGTCTTTTTAATAGTAGCAATTCCAATTAATGTAAGATCATATCTGATTGTAATTTTAATTTGTATTTCTCTAATTGTAAGGTTAAGCATTTTTTATGTTTGTTAGCAATTTATCTTCTTTTGAAAAATGTCTATTCATGTCCTTAGCCCGCTTTTTAATGGAATTATTTGGATTTTTTTGTTGTTGTTGAGTTGTCTGAGTTTCTTGTAAATCCTGGAAATCAGTCCCAGTCTAATGTATAGTTTGCAAATATTTTCTCCCATTACACATTTGTCTGTTCACCCTGTTGATTATTTCTTTTGATGTGCAGAAGCTTTGTAGTTTAATGAAGTACCATTTGTCTATCTTTATTTGTGTTGCCTATGCTCTGAGGTCTTAGTCAAGAATTCTTCATCTAGACTAATATCCAGAAGATTTCTACCTAGGTTTTCTTCTAGTATTTTTATAGTTTCAGATCTCACATTCAATTCTATAGTCCATCATGAGGTGATTTTTGCATACAGTGAGAGAGAGGGGTTCAGTTTTATTCTTCTGCATATGGCAATCCAAATGTCCCAGCACCATTTATTGAAAAGGGTGTCCTTTCTTCACTGTTTTTCTTGTAAACTTTGTCAAAGATCAGTTGGTTGTAGGTGTATGGTTTCATTTTTGGGTTCTCTATTCTGTCCCATCAATCTATGTGTCTTTTTAAAAATTATTTCAAACTATTATGGGGATACAAATGTTTCTGGTTATATGGATCATTTTGTTATGTTTAAGTCAGGGTTATAAGTGCCCATTACCCAGACAGTGTTAAATGTACCCATTAGGTAGGTTTGTGCCTATCCATTCCTTCTTCTTTCCCCTACTAGATTTCCACTGAGTTTTACTTCCATCTGTGCACATGTGTGCTTATCAGTTAGTCCTAATTTAATAGTGAGTACATGTGGTGTTTGTTTTTCCATTCTTGAGATACTTCACTTAGGAGAATGGTCTCTAGTTCCACCCAAATTGTTGGAAAAGGCCTTAATTCATCCTTCTTCATGGCTGAGTAGTATTCCATAGTATACATATACCACATTTTGTTAATCCACTGATGAATTAATGGGCACTTGGGTTGATTTCACATCTCTGCAATTGTGAATTTTGCTGCAATAAACATTTGAGTTCAGGTGTCTTTTTGGTAAAATGACTTCTTTTCTTTTCGGTAAATACCCAAGTAGTGGGATTGCTGGATCAAATGGTAGGTCTATTTTCAGTTCTTTGAGAAATTGCTATACTGTTTTCTATAAAGGTTGTACTAATTTGCAGTCCAACCAACAGTGTCTAAGTGTTCGTTACTCTCTGCATTCACACCAGCATCTTTTGTTTTGGGACTTTTTAATAAAAGGCATTCTAACTGGGGCAAGGTGATATCTCATTGTGGTTTTAATTTGCATTTCCCTGATGATTAGTGACATTGAACATTGTTTCATATGCTTATTGGCCATTAGTCTTTCTTCTTTTGAAAATCATCTTTTCATGTCTTTTGCCTGTTCATTACTTTTTATGTCTGTTCATTACTTTTTGATGGGGTTGTTTGTTTTTTCCTTGCTGATTTGTTTGAGTTCTTTGTAGATTCTGGTTATTAGGCCCTTATTGAATGCATAGCTTGCAAATATTTGTTCCCATTCTGTAAGTTGTCTATTTGCTCTGTTGATTATTTCCTTAGCTGTGCAGAATCTTTTTAATTTAATCTAGTCATATTTACTTATCTGTATTGTTGTTGTGATTGCCATTGGAGTCTTCTTCATAAATTCTTTGCCTAGGCAGATATCTAGAAGAATTTTTCCAATATTTTCTTCAAACATTCTTATGGCTTCATGCCTTATATTCAAGTGTTTTATCCATATTGAATTAATTTTTATAACTGGTGATAAATATGGATGCTGCTTCATTCTTCTGCATGCGCCTATCCAGTTCTCCCAGCACCATTTCTTAAATAGGGCTTTTCCCCCCGGTGTATATCTTTGTCAGTTTTGTTCAAGATCAGTTGGCTGTATGTGGATGGTTTTATCTCTGGGTTTGCTGCTCTGTTCCATTGGTCTATTTCTCTATTTTTGTGCCAATCCCATGCTGTTTTGGTTACTATAGCCTTGTAGTATAGTTTGAAGTCTGATAATGTGATACCTGCAGATTTGTTCTTTTTGCTTAAGATTGCATTGGCTATATGGGCTATTTTATGGTTCTAAATGAAGTATGGAATTATTTTTTAAATCTTTGAAATATGACGTTGCATTGGGGATTGCATTGAGTCTGTAAATCACTTTGGGTAGTATGGACATTTTAACAATGTTGATTCCACTGATTCATAAGCGTGGTATGTTTTTCCATTTTTGTCTGATAATTTGTAAGTTCAGTTGCTTTACGCAGTCCAGGAAGTCTTGAAGGCTTTGGTTATTGATTTTTATTCTCTTTTCTTTATTTTTGTGTAGCTGGATTATTTTAAAAGACCTATCTTCAAGACTGAACTCTGCTATTTCTTTCCTCAGTGTTTCATAGTTCTCTTTGTAGAGATCTTTCACTGCCTTGGTTTAGTATATTCTTAGGTATTTTGTTTGTGGCTATTGTGAATGGTATTGAGTCATTGATTGACTCTCAGCTTGACTATTATTGGTGTATAGGAGTGCCACTCATTTGTGTACACTGATTTTGCCCAAGCTGCTTAGGAGGCTGAGGCAGAAGGATTATTTGAGCCCAGGAGTTTGAGATTGCAGTGGGGTGTGATGATGCCACTGCACTCTACCCAGGGCAACAGAGAGAGACTGTGTCTCAAAAAAAGTGTCAGTTATTCTACATTCCATTCATATTTTTTTCTTGTTTACAGGACCACATTAAGTTACAGGATCAGATTAAGTACCTGTAAAATAGTCATAAAAGTAGACCACACTAATATTATCCCATATTTTCAATTCCAGCATTAAATTACGTAGCTGACTTACAGTCTTTAAAATGTCATTATGGGAACCTCTTTGATACATGAGGCTTTGTTCTTGTCATATTGTGAGTTGATTTCTAGTTGTTTTATACTTTCATTGTTTCTTTCTTATTCTCTGTCTTTTTATCTTTGTGGTTTACTGAACTTCTGTCATGTTGTCATTTAATTCTTTTCTCTTCCTCCTCTGTGTGATTCTCTTGTGAGACCTATGAGTTTTTATTTTCTTGTATTTTCATGATGATAAATATTGACCCCTTATTTCCACTTTTAAGACCTCTTTGAGCAGTTCCTCTAGGGTTGGTCTAGTAGTGATGAATTCCTTGAGCATTTGCATGTTTGGGAAAGACTTTATTTCTCCTTCTTTTATGAAGCTTATTCTGGTAGAATATAAAATTCTCGGCTGAGAGTTGTTTTCTTTCAGCACTTTGAAGATCCTATCCTATTCTCTTCTGGTCTTTAAGGTTTCTGCTGAGAGATCTTCTGTTAGTCTGATGGGTTTTCCTTTATGGGTGACTAGATGCTTTTCTCTTATTAATATTAAATTTCTCTCTTTCACTTTGACGTTGGTCATTCCGATTATAATGTGCCATGGCGAAGTGTGGGAGGGAGCCGTAGCAGTGGTGGAGCCACCCACTAGGACTCACATAGACCACATTGGTGTTACTGGTAGCTGCAATGGATTGGGCAAGCTATTCCTCAGTGCCTGAAACAGGGTGGTGGATATTGTCCAAATTATGCTTAGGAGAGCTTGGTCTCTCCTGTTTCTTCCCAGCCAGGTGGCAGCTGCAGCCATGTCACTGTGATCTTGGCGCAAAGCTGGGGCACAGTCCAGTGATAAACTCTTAAAATGGAGCTGAGCGTGGCTTGCAATCACAGAGGGCAGAGCTTCTTCCAGGCAAGCAACATTGGCATGAAACTCTGGGGAGTGCTGTCTGCTCACATCTCAGTCTCATGGGAGCCACAGCAAGGAAGTGGGAATTGTCCTAGGTGTGTGTAGGAGAACTTGGGCTTCCCTGCCCCTCCTCAGCTGGGTGGGGCTGGAGTGTGTCAGCCCAAATTCAGCCCAAGGGTGGGGTGCTATCCAGATTTAAACTCCTCAAATGGCACCTTGGGCCTGTGACCAGAGAGGCTGGGGCCCCCTCTAGGCAAACATTGTGGGCAAGATGCTGGCGGGAGTGCCATCGGCTTACGTCTCAGCTCACAGTGGCCTGGAGCAGAGCAGTGGGAATTCTCCTAGGGGATGCAGGAGAGCTGGGGCTCCCCTTTCCCTCCTCATCTGGGCATGGCTGCCAGCTCAGATTCAGCCTGGCTTCAAATGCCCAGATGGTTCCCTGGGCCTGTGACCAGAGAGGGCAGGGCCCTAACTCTTGGTGGGTCCTATGGGTCATTGAATTTTAGACCAAGAGAACTTCACGTTACTTAGAGACAATTTAATTCAACCCCTTTGATGTGCAAATTAAGGAACTGAGACTCTGCATCATGGTAATGGTGGTGGCATGAGAAGTGACTCATTCTAACCTGCAACTAAATAAAGAGCTGGGACAAGGACTCTTGTCTCCTAAACTCCCCATCCAGTGCTACAACCAATTAATCAGAATATATGTTTTGTGAGCATACTATTGATTTGATTGGTAACTACCTTCTAACCATGAAATAATAATAATGAACTGAAACATTGCAGAAAGAGCCTTTATTTAAAAATGTGTGGGAAGTTTCACAGAGTAATGCAAACCAGCCAAGTCAATCAAACTTGTTCTGCTAATTTAAAAAAGTAATTTGTATAGAATTGCTAAAATGTCCTTGCTTGTAAAAATCTTGGAGAATTAAATGTTAAGAGTATCTAAGCATTAGGATGAAGAAGATGTGAGTGAGGTAAAAGTATAGGTGATTTTTATTTTCTTCTTCTCTCCCTTAGACATTTTCTAAAATGTTGACAGTAGTGTGACATATTTAATATAAGAAGAAAATAGTTACTCGTTTTCAAAATTATGCAAATGGCATTAAAGGACCCAGGTGCAGAGAACAAAGCAAGAGGACCATAATGTAGGGCCTAATTATATCAAAGAAGTGTGTAATATCCTCCCTAAATTCCCTGGGAGAGACATATATGATTGCTTGTGTGTCTTTTAGAAATGAAAACTGATTTTTCTCATGATCTTGTTTGAGGTTAAAATATGCCTATTGGTTTATATTTTTAAAATGTACGGTATGAACAAAGTTCTTGAAGGTGAAGCCTTCCTCGTGCCAGATATACTCAGTTTAGATTGGGGAACCTGTCAGAAGTAATCATTTTAAAACAAAATCATAACATGATATGGTAATTCCATGCAAATTTTAAAGTTGGTAGAAGTGGTGAGGTTGACTTGTTTATTTCTTATGTCATCCAGAGAAATGTCAGCTCAGAGTGTTTCTGAAACCTTGGATTGGGAAGAACACTGAAGCACTCAGGAATATATTTGTGATTTTAGAGCTTGCACTGGTTATTGCTCTCTGGGATCAATAGTTGAAAGACCTTTAGTGCTGTTTTGATAGGGAAAGATAAAGGTGTGTTATTATTATTGTCAATATACAGTGTTCTTATTGAGTCTGAAAATACAGTATCTGACAAGGTCATTTGGGTCAGGGATTGAGTTGTGGAGAAAAGAGAAAGCCTCATTTTCAATAGAATTTTAGATAAGGACTCTACTCACCATTCCTCCCCTTGGTAAGGTTACAACCAGCATAAATAAATCAGCATGTGTGAACCTTCCCTTGAACCATTCCCAGGGATTGCCATTGCCACATGGAAGAAAACTCTGGAAGGCAAATTGTAAGTGAAGCAACAGTACAGAAATAACTGTGATGGAGAGTTGACTACAGTCTTGGAAACACAAAGTGTGAAAAATGGTGAGATCAATTTGACCAATGGGATCTGAGGAGACTTTTCCAGTGGGTGAAATTTGAGGTGGACTTTGGTGGATGAATAGGACTTTTACAGGTTGAAATACGGGATGGATCATGTAGGCAGACGAACCATGTTTATTTTGCCTATTTGACCTTCTGGTTTCCTTCACCACAAGCAGGCATCATTCTCTGACTTCTGTTGTGGGTCCTGCATTCTTCAAAGTGTGTTTTTAAAGTATCCAGTGCTGGATTTTCTCTCCTGTCTGCTAGTGCAATTCTACTAGGCTTTGTACTTCGCTTCTACATTGCAGGGTAATGTTCTTTGACTTGCTTATCTTTCTTCCAGCATTTCTGACATTCCACGCAGCCATCCCTAGCTCTTTTCCAACCCTGCTCTCTGAAGACTTTCTTCTTTGCCTCTATAACTTTACTCTCCTTTTTTCTTGCTCAGAGTTATTCTGTTACTATTATCTTCTTTAAAATGTTTCTTTGTTCATGATTGCCTCCCTGACCTAACTGTGAATTTAAGCCTCTAGGATTGTAACTATTATTTTTCGGAGCATTCTGCAGACTTCTGTCCTGATGCATGGACATATGGCTCAGCTTTGCAGAATGTTCTTCATGACACCAGAGTCTTCCATGCATTTGCATGACGCTCATAGGTTTTATTTGTTCTTTTAAAAACATGACTCTACATTGGGAGGAGGAGGAAGAGGTATGTTTTTTGTTTGTGTTTGTTTTTCTAAATTATTCATATTGCAGTGAGCTTCTTTTTAAGGTCTCTGAGAGTTACATTGGGAACATCATGTGCAAAATTGACAGGGGTCCAAGGCCCTGGTGGACGGGAATGGCTCTCGCTGCCAGCTTGGTCTGGCCTTCCCCATGCAGGTACATGGCTGAGCCCTGGTGGAGGAGACACAGAGCTTTCCACCCAGCACTGGGCATGTGTCCCCAGGCAGCTCCTAGCTCCTTCACAGTAGACGACTTGGGTCTTCAGGGGCCACCTGTGCCCGGAGACCCTCCCCATCACCCAGCCAGCAGGAAGGGCTGAAACACAGGTTTGGTCACCTCCTCCCAGAAAGGGCTGGGAATGACTGTGCAGAAGGCGTGGGTGTTCCCCTGCCCACCTCTAGTCACACCAAATCCTGGTGCATGCTGCAGTCCAGCACTTCCATGTTGCTGCTGATGTCCAAGATCATACTGTCCCACTTGTCCCCCTCATCCCTCTCAGAGGGTACCAACAAGTTGTTGGGCCTGCCCACGGTCCTGTTCCCACTGCTGGAGCTGGACGTGGTGCTCAGGGTCCAGTGGTGCCTGCCCAAGCTGTCGGTGATGATGCCACAGCCATCTGTCACGCCAGTGGTCTCCAGGAAGTTCTCCCAGAAAAAAAGAGAAAATAAATGAAAAGGGAAAGGGCCTCTCACGAGGCAGCAGGAAGGTGTGCTGTCCCCTTAGATCTGTTGCAGGTTGATGCAGAGCTTGTGGACGGAGGCCCGGTTGCAGGTCTTTTGCAGCAGCGCCCGGAACTACCGCATCTCTAGGGACGACAGCCTGGAACACAGCGCCAGCATGTAGTCCTGCGGCAGCTTGTTGGCGCTGGCACTCAGCTCAGTCTCACTGACCGTCTTGCTGTGGGACAACACCTGTGCACAGAAGGACAGGGTGACATTTCACCTACATCCACAGAGTCAGAGAAGGAGAAAGTGCTGGCTTCTGCCTTGTAGGTCTACTTAATGTCGCATTTTGTAGACAAGTCATTGTGTGCAGGGACAGGTAGGGGGGTCTGGGTGGAGGCCCTGTCACATATTGCTCTGTCCAGATAGCCAGTGTAGGCTCTGTGTAAATAACCCAGAAGACCTGGCCCAGCAGGCAGCAAAGCTCCTCTGCAGCGACCTTACTTTCTGCAGCCAGGGTGACCAAGCGGCTGCCTCCACCGGCCCTGCTGTGCTCTGTGACAGGGAACTGAGCTGAGGCCTCTGGAACTTTCCACATACAAACTTTGGCTGGGAGAGATGGCCAGGTCCTGGGCTGTCTTCAGGATCACAGGTGTGTGGCATCATCCCGGATATAGGAGATGGTGGCAGTGTCGTGGATGGGCACCCTAAGGATGCCGTCCTCCCAGTCACTCCAGGCCAGCTCGACATTATGGGCAGACAGGCTGAGCACAGCATCATGCTCCTAAGTCAAGTGCCCAGGAAGCTGGTGGACTGTCTTTGTGTTGTCTGGGGAATGCAGGATTTCACTCCTAATGGAGGGATTCAGGTATCTTGGGATGGATGTTAACTGGTGTGAATACTTCCTGCCCTTCTTGTCCTTCTCCTCCATGTAGCTGCGTGCAGCCCATGAAGCTCCCATGGCCCAACCAGCCCACCCCGGGAGCCCCTGCTGCCAGAGGCCCCTACATGCTCACCCCAAGCCCTCTGGCCCCCGTGTGCTCCCAGAGCCACCTGCACACCTGGCCTCTTGGTCTCTGCCCCAACAGAGCCCAGCAATCACATTTTCACTGTCTTTTGGGTTTTTTTTGTGATAAGATCTCTCCCTGTCACCCAGGCAGTGCAGTGACACCATCATAGCTCACTGCAGCCTCATATTCCTGGGTTCAAGCGACCCCCCACCTCAGCTTCTCAAGTAGCTAGGACTACAGGTTTGCAGACCATGCCTGGCTAATTTTTATATTTTTTTGCAGAGACAGAATCTTGCTATTTTGTTTCCCAGGCTGGTCTTAAACTCCTGGCCCAAAGTGATCTTCCTGCCTTGGCTTCCCAAAGTGCTGGGATTACAGGCATAAGGCACTGTTTTGTTTATTGAACAAGGCAAAACTGATTCATCACTAGTTTTTGGATCATGGCAACACATAATCAGTGAATTTCCGTCTTTAAAATATTAATTTCAGACCATAGAATATTTCTTAAAATTGTGGAATTTTAAGATGTTTTAAAAAATGGTGGCTATGCTTTTGCTTTTTAATTTTGGAAAGAGTAGCGATTTCCTCTTTAAAAATTAAAATTTGTAGGCCAGATATCGAAGACAATTTGTGTAACCCGAGATTTCAGTTTAAGGATCCAGAGGCTAGGTGCAGTGCTTCTAGTGCTTGTAGTCCCAGCTATTTGGGAGGCTGAGGCAGGAGGATTGATTGCTTGAGCCCAAGAATTCCAGGCTGTAGTGTGCTATGGCTGCCCCTGTGAATAGCCACTGCACTCCAGCCTGGGCAACATAGTGAGACCCATCTTTAGAAAAAAAGATGTTAGTGGTAGTATAGTTGTCCCCTAAAGGAAGACTATAAGAAAGAAGTGCTACACATCATATCACATTGCTAGAAGACTAAATCCTGATGAGCCAAAAACACCAATCTTAAAGTGTGGCTTCACAAGCTATGATAATAAAATAAAGAATCACATAGCCATGGTCCTGACCGGAAACATGTAAAATAATGTGTCTTCAAGTTTGAACGAATAATGTGCTCTTTCAAAATAAATAATATAAGAGCCTTTAAGTGCCTTTACTTAACCTTTTAAATGAAAAGGAGAACTTTTGGCCAAGGCAAAGAACAAGACATTCTATTTTTCTCCCTTTTTTAAGAAAGAAAAATACATTTCTAATTAATTCAAGAGTGGTCTGAGTTCACATTACTTTCTTTCTCTGCAACTTTGCCTTTTAGCAGCATGAGAAGTTTGTTGTGGTCTTCTCTACCTATTCCTAAGGGTAGTCACCGAGCCTGGAACTAACAGTTTTCCCCGGCATGAGGTACAGGATGGAATGTGTACAGGACAGAATGTCAAGTTGCTTCCTGGGTTGCTGATTACCTGAGTTTCTGGTTGTAGAAAGAGTATACTCAAATTGCAAACTGTGTTAGCATTCTGGAAATGCTAGAGAGCTGCACTATGGCTTGTTTTAAAATTCATGGCAATATAACCAACTGGGATCTGAACAGAGTCTCTCTCACTGCATCTCTGGCTGGGCTGGCTCAGCTGAAGCTACACTTCTTGGGTGTCAGGTGATATCAGAGACAGGGAGTCTTGAACTCAGTGCAATGGGCAAAACCTATCACCAGGAGTTCAGAGACATGAGTTAAAATCTTGACACCATTGGTAGCATGATTAGTAGCCACTATTTGTAACATTATTAGTAGCACAGTGCAAATGGGGAAGTTACCTAACCAATCTGGGCCTCAGCTTCATCACTTGTGATTAGGGGTTTATTAAGGATCCTAATCTCAAAGAATTGGTAAGAAGATCAAATTTACAATCTGTAATGTGATATAAGACAGTGGCCATAAGCAGAGATTTTAAGGTCAAATCCTTATTTATTTAGTCAACAAATATTTATTGTCGCCTATAATGTGCTAGGCACTCTGTTATGCGGTGATTAAAAGAGCCTCTTATAGAATTCACAGCATGTTGCAAGAGACAGAAAGTAAATACTTAAACATGCAAGTAGATGTATCATTCCAACATTTGTGAGGTCTATATAGAAAAGAACAAGGTTTGCTGAGAAAATATTGGGGAGGGGAAACCTACTTTAGATGGGATGGTCTGGGAAGGTTAGAGAGGTAGTCTGGCTCTTCTTTCTAAGTGTGTGAACCTTGGGCTAATGAAAACTTATTTCAAAAATTGGTTAGGGAATGGCTGTGAAACTCAGAAGAAAATATATGGAAAGGAGCACATATCTCAGTCTATCAATTCATATGTGCAAGAGATGTAACCTCTGTTTTTCCATAAGCAAATTTACCTTGTTTTTTTG
Source organism: Microcebus murinus (assembly GCF_040939455.1). Taxonomy (NCBI): domain Eukaryota; kingdom Metazoa; phylum Chordata; class Mammalia; order Primates; family Cheirogaleidae; genus Microcebus; species Microcebus murinus. The sequence continues at coordinate 20,415,833 of NC_134124.1, forward strand.
CACTCCCATTGTGCTGGGAACCAAAGCTAAGTGAATTTACTTTGTGTTTTGTGCCTGGAGGCAAGTTTAAGCTCAGTGACTCTGGGCTTTCTCTCCCTTCCATGGGGTTCATTATAAGCCATTATTGGAGCATTTATGGAGCACTGGGTATTCATAAGGTATTGAGGGTGTATCCTCAGCATCCAGCCGCTGCTGGGATGTCGTGTGCACCTTCTGATCTTGAGTTCCATCTCTGTTCCTGCCACGCCGTCTCTTTAGGGCCACACACCCACTGGATCATGTTGCCATGGCTTTGAGATGTGTGTTGGTACAGGCAGTGATCACTCCACTCCTTCAGCACCACTGGGGGCTTTGGGAAACTCTGCTTCTGTGTTTCCGAATCCCTCAGTCCTGTCCTGTATCCAGTGTCCTGCCCGATAGGGTTCTGCCCAGCTCAGGTGGAGGAGGGAGGGAGGAAGCAGAGACAATGTAGGGGGCCTTAGAGACCACGTGTTTCTAAGTTCCCATAGCTTCCCTTCATCATTCTCATCAACACTCCTCTCAGGGTACTGGGAAGATTTTGCTCTCGTTCATTCGTATTCTTCTAAATCTTTACTATATTAGCAGCCTAGGCTTTTAACATTTAAGAACCAAAAGATAAGAATATTTTTCTGTTCTGCTGATCACCCTCTGTGGCAATGAATGCTCTTGTCATTTGGGGGACATTACCTGCCCGACAGCCATTTCCCATTCTTCCTGCTAGCAGAGCCCTGATTTTCTTTTTGGGGGATCTGTCTGTGACCACCAATGACTCAGAGCCTAAGTCAAGTCCAAGTCAATCATGGTCCCAGTCCCTTTGCCAGTGATTGGTTTAGGTGTAGACAGGTGATGCCATCTTAGCCAATGACATGCAAAAGAACATCTGCTGGAGGAATCTGGGAAAAGTATCCTCATTAAAGATGAAAAGAGTCCTTAATGGTGCTAATGAGCCACTGGGTTAATTAACTCTAGAGCTGTTGTAACTACAGACTTCTTGTTATTATTAATTAATAAGTACATGAGGTGATAAATTCCCACTGTTTAAGTTGGGCTAGTTAGGGTTTTCTGTTCTTTGGAGTCAAAAGCAATCAATAAAGTGGGAAGGGCAAAGTTTACAGGAAAATGCAGGGAAAGAAATCTGCTAAGATCCCCTCTGCTAATAGCATTCATAGCCAGTCAGGGAGAAAAGGACCTGGGAAAGGAGGGATCAGATCTAGTAAATGGACAGAAACAACAGGGCTCACTCACCAAGAAAGCCTGTTCTCCAAGACCAGAGTACTAGTGGCATTCTGTGGCCCATGACTGCTGACCCCTATGTGGTCTGTCTGAATTTTTTCTTCTCTCTCTCTCATTTTCTTGTTTATTCAAATATTTATTAGTAGTGATGGACAACATGTGTTGGAGGATATACATCATGCATACCTTTTATTCCTGTACTCTACACCAGGCCCATGGAAGGCATCACTAACCTATCCCAGCACAAACATTCTGTTGAAACTAGATATTTCAGGGTGCATTCAAGAAAGTTATTAGCAATGGATTGGAGTTGACAAAAGAAAAAAAAACCAACATATAATTAGCTTCCTTAACCTAATCAATCTAGAACCATGATCAGAAATAAAACCCAGATCTGAGGTAACAGAAGGCAGGAAAAATAGGAAGCTTGACATTGCACTGTGCAACCAAAGGAAATATAATTGATGCAGGGAATGGCATGCCTCAGACCCTCTGAACTTAGTTGATAAGGCTCTCAATCTTCCAGAGCTGAGCCACCAACTCACTGAGGTGTTTAGTAAAAACAAACTGCATTCACATCTTTGAGTCCTTTTGTATTTTCATTGAGAAGTGAAAGACTGAATAGAAACCTTTGTTCCTCCCTAGACACAGATTTGCTGCAGCAGTCGGAAGCCCTGGAACATGATCACATTCCTTTATTTCTCTCTATCGTGGCATGTTTGGATTTACCAGTATCTTGCTTTGCAAACAGCAGGGTCACAGCATGGCAGTCACTCTTGGCTGTATCTGGAGAGAACATTTTTACAAGTAGCAGACTCCTGCCACATGAAGCCCACACGGGAGCTGGGGTTCTGACATGTCAATGGTCTTTTGCCCATTTGGCCAGAGCATCCTGGAGAGGTGAATGCATTTTTTCTGGAGTCTCACTTGCCTGCCAAGGGCCTGCACAGAGAAACGAGGCCATTCGATGGTCAGGAATTCACACTCTGGCTGGTGAATATCCTACAGCTATCTATTTCTCTGTTCCTATTGGAGACTGAGTGTAGAACCAGAGGTGATGCCTTGGGGCTCAAAGCAAGTTCATTTCTGTGCCCCCATTCTCCCAGGACTGCCTCTGAGGGAGCCTCAACTTCACCTCAATAAGCATCATCCAGACCTGTGCTGGTACACTTTTAGGGGTGTCTGTAGCCTCTCTGTCCTTGTTTTGACCATGTTTCTCCACCATTTTTTTTGTACTTGTGACTTCATGTCTAGATTTAGAGAGTTCCTTGCATTGCTTTTGGATGTTGCAGGTGAGTGGGCGAGGGTGGACACTCTGCTTGGAGCAGCTGTAAATGAATTGCACGTGGCCATCATGGGTTCTTTGTCAGGAGCCCCTGGAGATGTTTTTTTGTCTCCAAAGACTCCCAAAGAGCACAGTTGGTCAAAAAGACAGTGTTTCGGTAGGTAGGCATTTGAAGTCTGCATTCTTATCCTTATATACTGCCTATTTTAACTCTTTAGGCAGAGCTGGCTTCTCTCATAGGACAAGAAGATATGTGCAAAGTAACCCTTCTTTTGTTCATCCAGAAATATACCTGCTATAGATCTGTTAGCCTGCCAAAGTCTCATTGCTTTGGGTAAACGTAGTTCCTTTGAAAATAGAACTGAAGTGATAAGGAAGAAGCCCTGTGATCACATGATCCAGAGTTCTCCACTAATGTATTGTGAGGTCTTGTGACTCCATTTCCTGTTATTTGGGCTTCCATTTCCTCATGTGCAGAAGGTGGGAACAGATTTCTAAGTTCTCTGCCAGCTTGGCGTTCAATCACTATGTAATTCCATCTGTGCTCAAGGCTTGCCCCCTTCACGAAGACTTTTCTAACCATTCCACCTCTCGGTGATCTTTTCTTTGAGTCTGTACCATGTCATCCAGTCCTTGGTGGTTTGTATGATCTTGTATTACTTTCTGTGTTTTCAGTGAATTTAAGTAGCATTGCTTGAACACAGTGGTAAACTCTTTGGGGGCAGGGAATATATCTGCTATGCCTATTGAAATATCACTGCTTATTAACAATTCTGGGCTTATAAAGGTACTTGTCTGAAATTGTTTTCTTAGTCCAGATTATTATTTCACAAGAAGGCTGTAAGAATCTAATAATTCTGAATCTCCTCCAAGATAAACATGGTCAAGTCTCAGTTTTCCAAGATAATAACAATTGGCTAAATCTTTGAGTCAATAGCTCTTGACCGTTTCCAAAGAATTTTCACATTTATTATCTCATTTCAACCTCTCAAAATCTGTGAAGTCGGTAGATGGTGCCAGCATAGTTATCACAAATTTTTAGATGAGAATATTTGTATTCTATCTATTTAATATCATATAGTTATTTATCAACAGATCTGGGTCTGACACCCAGGTAGGCTGGCTCTAAGTTCAATGTTCTTTCTGTTATTTTATGCTGTGAATGCCTTGGTATTTCTTTTGTGTGATAAAGGCCAATTATAGGGATGGAAAAGGAAGAGCTGTGGATGGGAGAGGAAGCAATATGGATTTAGGGTTAAGGACTCAGGACAGGACTCTTACTGTTGATGTGGGATTAAATCTCCAATCTAGACATCACCAATTGCTAGCTGTGTGACTTTGCACAATTTAATTAAATCATCTGGTCCTGAGTTTCCTTTTGTTAAAATGAAGATTGCAGTAACACCTACTCCAAAGAAGTCTTGCGGATTAGATAATGCACATGAGTGACTTAAATGGCCTGGTGCATAGTGGAACTTCATAACTATTAACCATTGTGAACATTAGTACATGACATTAGATCAGTAGGCGGAACAGCCTTGCATAATTACATTTGTGAAAGAGACTGGTTCTTCTCTTGCCATCAATATATATATTTTTAATTTTCATTTTTTTCAAAAAGCAATGTTGTTATGAACACTTGGCCACCACAAGCTGGTTATTCCTGTGGTGACTTTTCTGACGTCTCCTGCTTATATACCCAAAAATCAGAATGATGATGAGGTTCTGCTTTCAGGGTCTGGATTTATACTGAAAATCAAGATCGAGTGAATTTCTTCTCTTCTGCTCCAGGGGAGGTTTCTGTCCTCCTTGAACATGCCTTAGGACACCTGTACTACTGTTTGACAGGTGCACTGTCTGATATTATTTATTCTTTGAATTATCTTGAATTGGCTCAATCAGGCTTTTATGGAGCTGCTCTTACTGATGAGCATAACTGACTGTGAGACACAGATTCACAGCAGAAGTCAGGAGAATTGAGGGAGGGCATTCCTGGTGGATTTATCCCTAGACTTTTCTGTCCCAGTGTTTTGCAAACTATCCATAGAGAAGGACTAGGTTTTTATTTGTGTTTTTAAATTTCCAATCTGTTGCAGAGTGATACTTTTGTAAAATATAATAAAAATATTGCAGCAATGTTGACTTGCTGGGAAATTTTCCAGATGCTTACTCTGTTTCTGTTTTGATGATTGCAAATCAGTTCATAGATTACACTTGGGGTAGCCCTGATCTATCCAGAGTCCTTCCAAACTAACCTCACCATGATCTCAGAATGCTCCCAAACCCAGAGGCAAGATCGGTTTGCAGTGGAGTTTTTGAGAAGAAAATGCTTTGCTAGTCTATGTACCTTTTAAAAAGTCCTCCTGAGATGCTGATTTTTTGATAAAGCATTTATGCTTGGGCTTGGGAATTTAATTACCTGATAATAAAATAAAATATTATAGTCCATCAATGTAGTACAATTCATCTGGCAAAATCTCTAATAAGTAGGAGGTGGAAGATGAAGATGAGAATTCATAGTTGGATTAGACTGTGGTAATTTTCTGAACAATGAGTTGCCCTGGAAAACATCAGGCTTGATCACATAAGTCTGTAAGTTGGAAAGTGGAGGTGATAAGACAAAAAATTAGTGAAATGAAGGGAGAACCATTAATGAGAAGCCAAATGGGTTGGGGAGCCTGAGCCAAGGTTGCCAGACTAATGGATCTTATTTCCTATAATTTTCCGTTTCTTTTTATCCCTTTACTTCATTAATGCCCTCCTTTTGTCCTGGAGGTTTATTTTCCTGGATCGTTTCATATGTTTCATTCCTTCTGTCTTTCATTCTCCCAAATTTTTCTTCCTCTTCAGTCAAAACTCTCATGCCCTGTGTTATACTCCTTCAGTATCATACAACTAATCTCATAAACCATCCAAGACTGAGTGGTTCAACAGGTGATCCCTGAAAGATAATTTTTTTTTCATTCTAAAGAAAGCTTTAAGTCTAAAGGAGTAGTGAATAATAGGTGCCCCTCAGGCTTTGCCTCAGCAGAGAAAATGATATTCGTAGAGGATGTCTTCCTGTTAGGCAAAGTTGATCAGAAGAGGTTTCCTATAAAAAGAAAGGAAAGAGTAATCATTTCCATCATTAACAAAATAAATAATACAATTTTCTTATCAAAAACTTTGTACATAATACATAAGCTAGGTGCAGTGGCATGTGCCTATAGTACTAACTACTTGGGAGGCTGAGGCAGGAGGATCATTGGAGGCCAGGAGTTCAATGCTACAGTGAGCTGTGACTGTGGCTGTGCATGGGCACTGCACTCCAGCCAGGAAATTTAGCAAGACCCTATCTCAAAAAAATACATAAGGAAAATAAAACAAAAATAAAAATAAAAAATAAAATAAAGAAAGAGAAAACTTAGTATATACAGGTTAAAAAAAAAAACCACCAAATTTTCCATATCCTAAAATAATTGGATATGAGTTTTTCTATGTTTATTTCCTTTTCTGTTTCTCAGAAAAATATTTGTAGGTTTAAATAATATGGTTGTTCTCACACTATAACTGCAATTTTATGTCTCCCTATTTTCCCTTAGTATTTTAAATAAGATTTCCCACATTATTGCAAGCTCTTGGAGAATATAATATTAATATATTTATGGAATTATATAGAATTTTCTGTTGGGCTTAATTTAGTTTAAATTTCCCCAACTGTTAGACTATTATTTTTTTATGGTTATTTCCAATTTTCCTTGATAAATAACACTGCAGTGAAAAATCTTTAAAGAATTGGTTTTAATTTAATTTTTGCTAATACCTTCTACACATAACAAAAGTAGTATTATCTGAACCTCTCTTCTGATATTTTCTCCAAGTCTTTACAAAGTCCTGTACAACAAAAATCCTTCTTTTCTTTCTCTTCTTAAGGAAATGCTCCTCATCCTCATGACCTAGCTCAAGTGCAATCATTTGTGACACCTTCCTGGGTCATATAAGACCAATAACTCCCTTCTGTGGGCTCACATAGACCTCTGCCGGACCGATCACAGCGTCACATTGGGGTGACATAGCTCAAAACTTCCTTCGAGGGCCCCATGCTCTCCCTACCAAATCTAGATCAGTCCCTTCCTTAAATATTCTGGTGTCAGCTTCAGAATTATCCTTCACAGCACATATTATAATTACAGTTAAATAACCAATTGGGTGGTTATTTCTTCATACTTGCCTCCTTCATACTCCTTCATACTTCATACTTGCCTCCCTCCAATATACATGGACAGTCACACTCTTGTCATGCTCTATCCTCAGAGCATCACACTTAGTGGTGCTCAGGAAACACGCGTTTGCTGAATGAATGGAAAGACGGATGAATGAACTCCCCAAAATATTTTAAACATAAACGTCTCTAGAGAGGAATAAAATACAAAGACGTGGTTATCTTTACTCAGCAATATTTCTATTTGCTCATAATCTAGACCAGCTTTATAGCCAACATGCGTCAAGGGCTTATTATTGTAAGCCAAGCACGGTGGTAATCTTTTTACGTGCTTTATCTTATTTAAAGATTACATTGGTCTTATGAGAGAGATGGGTACTGCCAAGCCCTCCTCCATATTCTGAGAAGAAGAGGGCCGGAGAGGTTATAAAACTTGTGTATGGTCATGCAAATAGAATAGTAAGCGATGGGGCTAGGATTTGTCTGACTTGAATTTGACTTCTCAGCCACTGTCTCAGCCTGTTTGGGCTGCTAGAACAAATGGCCATAAATTAGGTGGCTGAGAAGCAACAGAAATTAATTTCTCACAGTTCTGGAGGCTGGACATCTGAGGTCAGGGTGCCCACATGGTTGGGTTCTGGTGAAAGCTGTCTTCCAGGTTGCAGATTGCCTTCTCGTTGTACCTTCACATGGTGGACAGAGAGTGAGAGAGCTCATTGGGGTCCATTTTATGAAGGCACCAATCCCATTTATGAGGGATCTACTCTCATGATCTAATTGCCTCCCCAAAGACCCACCTCCTAATACCATCACATTGGGGGTTAGGATTCCAACATAGGAATTTTAGGGGGGACACAAACTTTCCATCATAACCACTGTGTGATATTTGCTGGAATGTTCTATCTGGACACTGAACTGGAGTTTCTTTCCCGATAACCTCTCACTCAGTGGAATCAGGTCTCTGTCTTGAACCCTGGGGAACAAGGCTGTTCTTTCTTTCTCACCATAGCTTTCTTCAGTGCGCAAAGACTCATCCTCTGCCAGAACAATCCCCCTCCAGGCTGAATCATGCCTGAATCATTCCACCTGGGGCTAGAACACACGTTTTCTATCCATTGTTCAGTACTTGGATGTTCACTGGGGTACTCTACCTTTCCCATAGGGAAGTAGTCAATTCCTATGCCTGAGAGAAGGAGAGGTGAATAGCAGGGAAAGAAAGAGTGAACAAAAATAAAACCCAACGGCAAACGTGTCGTGATCGCTCCTTAAGAGAGCTGGCAGAGCAATCATGATTAAGGACACGGACCCTGGAGACAGACACTGCTCAGGTTCAAATCCTAACTCTGCCACTTCCTGGTTGTGTGAGCTTGGACAGTTACATAAATTCTAAATCAGCTGGTCGAATGCCTGCACTGTGGCGGGCACCAGAGCTAAGACAGACTAGGCCCCACCCTCCTGGCCATCTTTTTGCAGTCAAGAGAAGCTACTCCCTTTTGACACCCATAGAGATATTTACTGAGCACTTCGTACACTTCCATTGTCACAAGCGCTTTGCCTGCATTGACTCATTTCATTCTCACAGCAGTCCCCATGACACGGATCCTCTTACTAGTCCCAATTTACAGATGGAGACAGAGATGCACAGGAATCGTCTCATCCAAGCTCCCGCAGCTGGTGCATGGCAGGCAGCCGGCTGCAGAGGCTGCGCCCCTACCCACCCGGCCCTTCCACCTCCACTTCATAAACCCATCTTTAGGGACCTTCACAACCTGCACGCTTGAACAGCTCACCTTATATTCTTCCACTCTGAGCGATTCGACTCCTCTGACAAACTCTTATCTCCTGGACAGTCTCTGCCGCCCTTGCCAGCCCTCCCCTTCCTTGGGTTATTAAAATGGGAGCACGGCTTATGATGATTGATGGCCCGGATGCTGATCATTCGCTACTGCTCCTGGCTCGCGGTAAATATTTACTTTTTGTTACACAGGAATGATGAGGTTTCATCCACGAGATGGATGTCGAGTGTATATACACTATTATGCTTGTCTGACTCCTTTGAACACCCACCTCTTTCCCTGGCTTTCTCTGGGAGGAGAGGAGGGGCCACAGGGTGAGCTGTTGGACTTTTCAGAGGACACGGGAGGTTGGCAAGCTGGATGGATTTCTTTTTTTCCTATTGGAGGGCTAGCATCTCTGTCTGTAATTTAAGATCGAGTCAGGAGCCATCAGCTACACAAATATCAGTGCTTGCATTATTTACCCTTAAAGTGTATTATTACCCCTTAAAGTGATTCACATTTTAAACAGAGATACATAATTTAGCCTTGTCCTAAGCAATAATGTCCCCCAAATCATGGATGTGTTACGCTAATTTTACAAATACATATTGCAATATACATGTAACTATTAAAATGCATAATGCCTCCTGATGTCCTTATGAATGTGTCTCCCTAGGACCAGGTGACAGGCGACTTGGGTACCACTCTGAGCTCCGGTACCTCCTCACTCTGTGATCTGTGCAGGTAGCAGCTCTTTTCTGGGCCTTCATCTCTCCATCTGCAAAATGAGGTGGGCTCTTAACACTCCATCTTTCTACTCTTTGTTTTCTCTTTCCAGCTCAAGGTAATGTTCATAACAAAAAAAAAAAGAGTTCGTGTAGGCAGACAGGTTAATCTAAAAATTTTTCTCACTTACAGGAAGGCAGTTTCCAATCTTTACCTTGGAAGTAGGTTGGTAGTTCTTGTCATTCATCTATTATTGCTACTCAGAGAACTACATGAGGAGAGATGAAGCAACTGAAAGTTTCTGTAATGTAGTTAGAATAGAGTCTGAGCTGATGGCAGCGGGAGGGGGAAGGAGACCAAGCAGGAGTGAGCGAGCTATTGAATTGCAAACTTTGCATTCTAAGGACATTCTCAGATTTGTAGCTGATGCATCTCCTATTTCTCTCCTCCTCTCTTGTTCTCTCTCCTTTTTTTAGCCCTCTATTGCTCTCTCTCTCTCTTTTCTGTCTTCGGAATGCCAAGGAAGCAGGAGCCACTGCGAGTTGGAGGGCATAATTAACCCTCCTCTTGAAGGAAGGCAATCAGCAGCAGCAGGTGGCTCCTCCCCTCGGGAGCACTTCAGTACAGGAGCACTTCAGTACGGGTCTGGTTGAGAGAGGCCTCAATGGTGTTTTGAGATGCATGAAGTGGTTCCATTTGACCTAAGAGAGGAGACATCAGTGAGATGAGACAGGATGACAGGGACCTGCTCGTTCACACTTAGACACTGCGGTTTGTTTTTTTTTGTTTGTTTGTTTTTTGAGACAGAGTCTCACTTTGTTGCCCAGGCTAGAGTGAGTGCCGTGACGTCAGCCTGGCTCACAGCAACCTCAATCTCCGGGGCTCAGCAATCCTACTGCCTCAGCCTCCCGAGTAGCTGGGACTAAAGGCATGCGCCACCATGCCCGGCTAATTTTTTGTATATATATATTTTTAGTTGGTCAATTAATTTATTTCTATTTTTGGTAGAGACGGGGTCTCGCTCAGGCTGGTTTCGAACTCCTGACCTTGAGCAATCTGCCCACCTCGGCCTCCCAGAGTGCTAGGATTACAGGCGTGAGCCACCACGCCCGGCCGACACTGCGGTTTTTGATGCGCTGCATTAGAACACAGAACTCTCCTGGCTGAGACAGGCTCATGCCCAAGCATGGGATAGAGCCACTGGAAAAGGGCATCCCTTGTCATGCCTGCACATGGGTGGCCCTGTTGCTTTAGGCTACAAATACTCTCTGCTCTCTTTGGATACCCTTCACAGAAAACTCACAGCTGCTCTCCTATTGCTCCGACTTCTAATAACCATTTCCTTATCCACTCACCCATGCACCCCTGCGTTGCGCCACTCAGCCATGAAATGCTTGGTGAGCACCTGCTTTATCTCAGGCACTGTTTGAGGCACTGGAGACTTAGCAGTGTCCTCACCAAGCAGCTGCTTTCATGGGGTTCCCACTGTAACACACACTCAGAGTCCTTTCTGTTTCCTGTTACCCTGTTTCCCAATCACTTCCTTGTAACTAGCAAATACTTCATTGTCCCATTCTCTTCTTTTTCAAGATAAACAGGCAAGTATCCAACTTTCTTGCTCAGATATTTGTGTGTGTGTAATATATGGTTACATATACATACATATGTAATATATGGTTACATATACATACATATACATCAATGTATACATGTATACACATACTTATGTACATATATATGTAGCAAGCAAAGGTTGACTCTCACAGTTGAGGGTCATTATTTTATTATTCTTTCAACCAATATTATCTGGGTGCCTACTATGTGCCAGTCATTGGATTAAGCCAGACCTTGTTTTTGGGCTCAAGTGACCCCTTCCCAGTTCCTTAGTGTGGGCCATGTCTCTACTTTTCAGGTGGATGTTTGCCTGTGTCTCTTTATTCATGTCATTTATTAGAAAGAGTCATGGGAAGAAGAAAGTTCCCATTGTGTTCTCAACTAAAAAAACACATTATTAACCCTGTTGGAAAATTATGTTCTATGTAAATGTCAAGAACTTGTTTCATATTCAGAAGTTCCCAAAAACCAACAAGGCAAACCCAGGATATCATGTTGATATGAACATAGCTACTCTTACTTCATTCTCCAATGTCTCCAGGTACAAAACATCACCTTTTATGAAATTTATTGACAACAAATTAGTTTAGATTTATTGTAGGTTATTGATATCGGCATTGAAAGGTTAATGAGGTTTGTGCCTTCATTTGGCACTTTTGCTCTGGGGAGAATAATGAGATTGCCTGAAGATACAAACCATTCAATTAAAACAAACACATGACTACAACGTCCTATAACCTGATGCTTATTTTCCTCACTGCTTCTCTTTCTTTTTCTTTCTCGACAAATTCTATTAATAATTTTCAGCTGAGTTTTATTTTTGCATGTGAAGAGACGATTAAGGTGATCCCAGAAGGCACTGTTACAAATCATAGATGATTCCCTCATGGAACCTACGTAGAGGAATGTAGTTCATCTACACAGTCTATCAGGGGTTCTTTCTTCTGCTACGCCTACAAACATCTCTCTGTCTCAGTGATAGAAATGCAAATTGATTCATGCTCAATTAGAAACCCTAGACCGACAGGAAAATGCTATTACACTATTAGAAGCAGGAGGCTGGAGAGGCTCTTTCCAGACAGTGGCTACCAGTAGACTTTTAGCCAGTGTGGTGCTGGGCTTAAGTAACTTCAAACAATTATTTCTCTTTGTCCATTACAGATTTTTCTGGCTTAATAATCTATTTATAAAAAGTTTTGCTTCCATTTTTATATGCATGCTAACAGAGACTTTTTACAGATCACAGACTTTACCTAGTTTATTTATTTATTTCTAGATAGGACCCAAAACCATCCAGACAGCTCAGGGTCTGTGTTCTTCAGTGTTTTGTGCAGAATGCCACAGCCTGGGTTAGCAGAGAATAGTTTCTTTCATATCTGTATCTGGCCCAAATCTTAACGAAACTCAAGCCTGGCTCAATGAAGAGCCATCGACAGGGCCACTGGAAATTGTTCTCTCAATAGTTAACTTTCTGTCTACTCAGAGACAAATTATGTCTTTGCCCAGGCATTCTTTTTTGGTAGCTTCTCTTTGGTTTAATTTTTCTGGAGGCACAGATGGAAGGCAAGTTACTGGACCAAGATACTATTTTAGTCATGGAATATTGGGAGTAAGTTTAAAGTTCACTTTGAGCTTTTTCCTCACTTACCACTGTGAAATTAAGCCCAGACAGAAGTCTGAAGCCTAACACTGTGCAAAGCCCTGACTTTTCTCTCCACCACAAAGTCTATGTGTGCTAGTCCTATTCTAAGAACCACACTCAAAACCCTGAGGCCATCTTTATGCCTCAACTGATTTCTTGGGGGGCATAGATTATCCTATGTATTCTTCCATTGCCTATCAGCCACAAGCCATTGCTGTAAAACCACTCAGAATGCATTTTTATTGCAATGGGGTACACTGACTTATTGATAAAGGTCAGCTTAAATGTAATTCTTGAGAGTGTATGCAATTAGTAAAGCTAAAATTTTAAAAATATTGAAGATCCATGGGGTCCATGGGGTCCCTTGGAATCTTAGACTCTGAGTTAGAAGACATCTTAGAAGTAATCTAGCCTGGCTCACAGCTTAATGTACCTCAATCTACTTTATAACAAAATCCCTTGGACACCACTGAATGCACAAAATCCAAGGCCTAAAGCACATTTCTTCAGTTTTTAATATTGGAGGACTTTCTACAATGCTATTCCTATCCTAGGCTTATTTCGTGCCCTCTGTCCCTGTAGTAGCATTTGCAAGCCAGGCTGGTTACTGATGGAGCTTACACATATGTAACATGATCCCCAAAACCTTGCCATCTTTGGGGTGAACATCAAGTTACACCTTAAAGAAACTTTGCGTATGACCCTTTTGCTAGCTACATGGCCATTCCTTCTGAGTTTGGAATGGAATACAAGAAAGCGATGAACTAGAATGATCTGATTCCTTCCCAACTTCAGAGAGAAAGTTGAGAAATATGACAATGATGGAAAGATTTTTCTACAGCTGGAGGCAGTGATGTTAGAAACTCTTAAAATAAGTATTTTGCATTGATGAGACATTGAGGTCAACAAGTTGTAGCTTTTTAAATGAAGAGCTAAATCCCATGGGGGAGTATAGCAGATAATATGATGCATTGCCTGGACTCCCGTTCAGGAGAGAAGGGTATGACCCTTCGCCAATGGGAGTGATGCTGGCAGAAAGCTCTCAGCTGTCAGTCCCTACAGGAACTGCCCCAGTTGAAGAGATCCCAATGTCATGTTCCCTTCTTGGGGCAGGGATCATCCAAAGACCAGTCCATAGGGCTATAAAGCCTTAGCCCTCTACCCCCAACCTGTATAACTCTGAAGAATAATCCCAGCTCCTGAGCTTCCTGCTGCATCAACTGAGATTTTTATTGGGACTGGATCACAGCTCAACTTCTTGCCTTGTCCACTCTTGCTTCCCTCCTTTCCCTTCCATAGATGTTGACTATAAGGCCCCATCTCACTTAACCTCTTGCACACTGTTCTATCTCAGCATCTGCTTTTCAGAAAATCCAACCTATAGTAGAGAGAACACCCTTCAGGATTACTACAGATCAAGCATCAGCACATTCAGGCCCACAGGAATAATCTAGTTCATTGCCTGTTTTTGCAAATAAAGCTTTATTGGAACACAGCCACACTTACTCGTTTACACATTTTTATCTATGGTTGCCTTCCTGCTACGGTGGCAGAGTTGAGTAGTTACAACAATGACTGCATGGCCCAGAAAGTAAAAAATATCTATTGTCTGAAACTTTACAGATAAAAGTATGCTGATCCCTGCTATGGATTACTGGTAGAAACCCAGATATCAGATGGTAGTGAAATCTAGGATAAGAACCTCTCAGAACATTGTGCATTCTGAACTGAATGTTAAGTATCTGTTTTATAAAATAGCCTTCAATCTGTTCCTCTCTAGTCATATTCATGTCCACACTTTTCTCTAACTCTCTATTGGGCTGATACAGACAGAGAAAATGAAGAACATTAATTTCTTATCTTGTATTTGGGTTTTGACATAATAAAATGTGCTTTAGGGTTCATAAAAGCATTTTTTGCAAACTCTCTCATTTATCTTGAGGTAGACAGGGCAGGATAACCACCTTCATTTGACTGATAAAGAAACTGCAGTTCAAGAAAGTTAAGTTATTGCCTATGATCACTTAGTTGTTTGTAAAACAACCTTGTGTCTCATACTTTAGTTATTTTTCTATTTTTTTTTATCAAAAGAAATGGACAGACAAGAAAGAATCATTGTGTTGCTATAAAGTAATAATCAGTGCAGAAGCTAAAGGTGATTTTTTTGGAAGAGAGAAAATTATTTTTCCCTGATGCTTGTTTATATATTAATTTGTCAAACATTTATTGAACAGCAGAGTCAATATGTTCAAAGATTGCAATCTTGCAAATACTCTACAGATAATTCTTGTGTCCATCATGGTTGTGGACCACAGGGTCATGTCCTGATTGTTAATGCCTGCCTAGTGTTCTTGTGTTTGAGTAAGGCTTGCATTTATAGAGAGACACCTTTTTTTTTTGAGACAGAGTCTCACTCTATTGCTTTGGCTAGAGTGCCATGATGTCAGCCTAGCTCATAGCAACCTCAAACTCCTGGGCTCAAGCAATCCTTCTGCCTCAACCTCCCAAATAGCTGGACTACAGGCATGTGCCACCATGCCTGGCTAATTTTTTCCATATATATTTTTAGTTTGCCAATTAATTTCTTCCTATTCTTAGTAGAGACGGGTCTGGCTCTTTCTTGCTTAGGCTGGGGTTTCGAACTCCTGACCTTGAGCAATCGGCCCACCTCGGCCTCCCAGAGTGCTAGGATTATAGGCGTGAGCCACCACGCCCAGCCTATAGAGAGACACCTTTAACACCAAAGAATAATACCTTCTTGGTTTTCTACTTTTGTTCTTTTGATTATTCATCCCTAAAGTAATTATGAAGTACCTGTCATCTGTCAGGCATCATATAAAAAAATGGACATAAATAACAAACCAGCTAAACATGGTTCCCGCCTCTATGGCGCTCCCAACCTATGGGGAAGAGAGACTCTTAAGCAAGTATAATAATGGCCATGAGTGGATAGGTATTGGGTAGGGACAGTACAGGGTGCTGCAGATGGGCCTGCCTAGCATATGTGGGATCTGGGAAAAAAACATTTAAATGTGCCCCAAAGTATGAGTAAGAGTTAGCCAGGTGGAGAGGCAGAAGGAGTGTGTGCTAGGTAGAGAGAACAGGATATGCAGAAGTTCAGGGGTGAGAGAGAACACGGTGTAGTGGGGGAACTGAGTGAAGTTCATTCCAGCTGGAGTATAGAATGGAGGGGAAGGGTGGTGGGAGATGGAGCTGAAGACGTACAATAGATAGGGGCAGTTTATGAGTGACTGCCCGCAAGCCACAGCAAAGAATTCTAACTGTATTCAGAGAGTATCAGGGATCCATTTAAAGAGTTTAAACAGCAAAACAGCACTTGTGTTTCTAGCCCAAAGGAATACAAACAAACAGACAAAGAAACCTTGTTAGCTAAGACCAAGGTAGATGTATTCCACGTGGGAGCCCATGGGACATAGAGACTGATCAAGGAAACCAAGGTTAAAGTCATCATCTGTGTTTGTAAATGAAGTTGGAGCTCTCTGCTGTCCAAGTGCAATGCATTTTTTTTTTTTTTGACTACCCCTTGACCATTTCAGCACAGGGGGTCAGAATCACCGAGAGCCCCACCCATTCTGCCATTGTCAGTCTCACCTCTGTAAACACCGAAGACTTGTTTTCCGTGGCTTCACTCCTTTGCCTCTGGGACCCAACTGGAAAGGGCATTTTGTTGCCTACGCCCTCTCTGACCATCAGCATTTTGATTAAAGTCACTTGGAGGCTCTTTTCTTTGAGTGGAACAGATCTTCCTTGAAGGGGCAAGAGCGAGTCGTTTCTGTTGGAGTCATGTATTACTTGGGCAGAATGCAATTTTCTGCTGAAATTACACCTGATTACAGACTATCACACCACTGCCTGGGAACCCATTCCTCCCTTGGTAATGGGCCTCGAGGTTGTATGTCAGCAGAAAGAAATAGGCAGCTGAAGAGAAGAGCAGGTTCATCCTTGATGCCTAAAATTTTAGCGGACTAAGTTGAAAATCCTAAATTACTTATGAGCCTGTAGGCATAGCTCAGGGAGGGACCACAGCTTTGGGAGTTGATCAATGGCCTCCACTTTCCATAAAATGAAAGGGTTTCTCAGATTGAAGATGTCACATTTCTTTTCTGAGATTTTACTTATTTTATTCATTTTTCTCAGATCTTGCAAGAAAAATATATAGAAAAGTGATGGACAGGACAGTTTTATATTATGAACCATCTGTTGAGATGATGTGAGAGAAGAGAGCCATAGGGAAGGTTTTAAAGATCCTTAATTTCTATGTCTTTGGAGATTTTCCTGTTGTCTTTCTGCTATTGATTTCTAGTCTGATTTCATTATGGTAGAGAACATACTCTATATGATTTCAATTCTTTTAAATTTGTTAAGGTTTGTTTTATGACTCAAGATATGGTGGTGATTATACCATGGACAGTTGAAAAGAACGTATATTCTGTTGTTGTCAGGTGTGTGTGTGGGGGGTTCTACATATGTCAATTAGATCCTGTTGGTTGATAGTGTTGCTGAATTCTTCTATATCCTTGCTGATTTTCTGTCCAATATTTCTATTAATTGTTGAGAGTAGGATAGTATATCCTATATAGGTCCCTAAGTATAATTATGAATTTATTTATTTTTCCAGTTATCTCTATCAGTTTTTGCTTCACATTTTTTGCAACTCTGAGGTTTGGTATACCCACATTTAGCATTGCTATGTCTTCTTAGTGGATTGACCTTTTAATTATTAGGTAATGTCTCTATCTCTTATAATATTCTATGTGCTTAAGTCTACTTGGTCTTACATTAATATAACCATTCTCACCTTTCAAAAATTAATGTTTTCATGATATATGTTTTTTAACTTTTTTACTTTCAACCTACCTGTGCCATTATGTTTGAAGTGAATTTCTTGTATACAGTATAATTGGGTCATGACTTTTTACCCATTTTGGCAATCTCCGTCTTTTAGTTGGTATATTTAGGCCATTTACAGTTAAAGTAATTATTAGTATGTTAGGGTGTCAGTCTGCCATTGTATTTATTTTCTGTGTCTCTTTTTCCTTTGTTTCTATTGTCATACTTTCATGTGGATTACTTTACATAGTACTAGAAGTTCTACCTGGTGAAATAATTCAAGAAAAAGAAATAAATGGCATGCAAATTGAAAAGAAAGAAATAAAACTATCTTTGTTTGCATATGACACAATTGTGTTAACACCAAATGCTGGAAGGAACTCAGAGAAACTGGATTACTAATACATTGCTAGTAGGAATATAAAAGGGTACAGTCTAAAAAATAGACATTTTCCTTTAAAACAAAAAATGAACTTGTCATATGATTCAGCAATTACGCATGTGAGGATTTATCCCAGAGAAATTAAACTTAGGTATATACAGGAATTTTACATGAATGTTCCCAGCAGCTTTGTTCTTAATAGCCCCAAACATCTTCCAACTGGTGATTTGTTAAACAAATTGAGGTTTACTCATACCATGGGATACTACTCAGAAATAAAAATGAAGGAACTATATTGATAGTCATATCTCAACATGCCTAGGATGAACCTTTAGGGAATTACGCTGAGTGAAAAAAGCCAATCACAAAAGTCCAAATTCTGAATGATTCCATTATATAACACTCTTAAAATAGCAAAATTATAAAGATGGAAAACAAATTAGTGCTTGCCAGAGGTGGAGGATGGGTGGGGGTGTGGCTAATAAGGGGTGGAACAAAGGAGCTTTGTAGTATTGGTGTAGTTTTGTAGCTTGATTTTAGTGGTAGTTACCAAAGCTAAACATGTGATAAAATTGCATAGAATTACACACATACATCCACACACACACAAACACACAAATAAGTAAATAAGTGTGTGTATCTGAAGATCTATACATTATACCAATGTTACATACCTGGGTTTTTTAAATTTCAGCATATTATGGGGGTACAAATGTTAAGGTTACGTATATTGCCCATGCCCCCTCCCCCTCGAGTCAGAGCTTCAAGCGTGAACATCCCCCGAATGTTGCACATCTCACTCATTATGTTTGACATACCTGGTTTTGATATTGTACTACAGTTATGCAGGATGTTAACATTTAGGAGGCTGGGTGAAAGGCACACTGGACCGACCTTCCTGTACATTTCTTTGCAACTTCCTGTGAACCTATAATTTTAAAAAGGTAAGTAACAATATAATAAAAAGTTTAAAAGGTATCTACCTATGAATACATAAATAGTCACACATGTGTATATGAAAACTCTTCAGTTTATTTTCTTCTTCTCAGTTCCTTATCCTTATCAAACCAGTTGGGAATGCAGATAGTTTTGGGGTGACTAAAATGAGGCCATCTTGTTCCCTTTCAGACTGGTCTAGAATCCATTTGTAAGGATATTAAGGTTATAGTAAGCAGAGAGAGGTTCACTGCGCAAGTTGAGGCAGTGGATTTGAGGCAGCTTATAGGAAGACTGTCGTTTAGTGTGCTGCTTTCCAAATTTTAAGGTGAATTAAGAGGGGGCTTAATGGACCTCACTCTGAGAGATTCTAATTCCAATCTCTGTGGGGATTGGATTCTAATTCCAGTCTCTCTGCAAATTCTAATTACAGTCGCAGTGTATCAGAAATCTGTGTTTTAAATAAACACCGGGTGATTCCAATGTCTGTGGTTCTCAAACCACATTTAGAACTGCATCCATGTAGTGGATTAAAACCCTACCTCTGCTCTTATTTACTAAGTGAAATTGAGCACGTTCTGAGCCTTATTGTCCTCATCTGTAAAATAAGAGTTATGTCTTGGTACTCAAGAAATAGTTGTGATGCCATTGTTACCATCATCATTGTCATAAGCATTATTATCATTAATGATTTTGGCACATAGTAGGTCCATCCTCAATAAAAATTTGTTCCACAGGGATGATACATTGGCAAAGTTGCGCTAAGAAGTGTCTAATATGTTATTTAGCACTGTCAGAGCTTTTGATAAGTTGGGTTTGATGACCTCATAGACAGGTGAGGAGGCTTCTCCAGGGTGGCCACTGGGCAGAGTGGTGCTGAGGCCTTGAGTGTCCAATCCCTCCAGTCAAGAAAGGTCAGGGGTCGAGGAAGGTGTCCCTGCCCAAGGCCAAGTGGGACACGCGTTCAGGTAGCTCGCCCAATGACTGACAGGCAAAGAACCATGGCGAAGAAACTTCATTTTGGGCAAGTCTACAAAAGCCTCCCCCTTCTAATTTTGGGGAACAAAATGGGAAGATGTCAGAGATGATGTCATCACGTCCTATGTCACCAAGGGAGTGTTCTGATATATTCCTTTGTTAAACATTGTTGAGGACCTACTGTACACAAAACAATGGGTGACGAGTTGGGGGCCACAGGTGTGGAAAAATGGCTGCCTCCCTATGTCTGCAGGATGAACAGGAGAAGAGCTGGCCAGGGGAAGAGTTGGGGGAGAGAGTTTGGGGAGGAAACGGCATATTGGTGTCAGGTCCGGCTTCTTGGTGGACTGTTGTTTACCAAGCAGGGCTGTTGTGACGCAGTGACCCAGATTGGGAGCCATTCCACACAATCATATTGCAGAAAAGAAGGGAGCTCTACAATGCGAGAGTACGTTCCAGAAAGAAATGGATCTGTCTCCATGAGTGGAGAAAAATGTTGAGGACTCCCAGCTGGTTTCCTGTTATTGGTCTGGTCCGGGGGCGGGCTTACAGGAAGTGTGGGATGTTACTAGGTGATCGATAGACATGATTGACAGGTGTTCTTATAGCCAAGTTGCAGCTCCACAGGTGTGTCTGCCTCAAACCTCAGGTGCCTGCTCTTTGCGGTTGTTACCTGTGTTTTCCTGCAGACCCCCTCCCTGCACCCCCCAGCTTCTCTGCTCCTAAGAACCACCCTCCTGGCCTGTTTCTGCCACCTGCAGATTTGGTTCCTGCCTTACATTGGAGGGCCTGGAGAGGCAGGAAGAGTCTGGCATTTCTGGGGACACAGAGCATTCAGTGTGGGTGCCAGGCAGAGTATGAGGTTCAGGAGGAGGGTGGGTGAAGGGCAGGTGAGGTCAAAGCACTTAGGGCAGTGCCCGGCACGCAGCACACAATGCCAGCCGCTTGTGTGACTGCTTTTGTTATCAGTCCTTGGGCAGTTAGGCTGGAAGGCAGGGGAATACCTTGATGACATTTTCATTTAAAGTCACTTTTTAAGGACTGTAACCTGGTGTTTTTCTGAGAGTTGGACGGGCAGAGAAATCTAATCTTCTTGCCTATCCTCTAAGAATATTCTAGGTGGATCTGGAGGTGAAGTAGATCCTCTCTTTTCCTTAGGCACTGACATTCCAAGTCCAGGGAGCCTAATAGGGATCCTGCCACATTGACCTTGCATCAGAGGTGCACCTTTCATTTTTAAAATATTTTTTAAGGATAGCTCCTACTCTAGAAAGTTTCTACTTGATCCTCCTAATTGTGGGAAGAAATCCACAAGTGGTTTTCTCTATGAATCTGTGGAAGGAAGGACTTGGGCAGATCTAAAAATAAGTGGACTTAACTGTACACTTGGTGTCACAGACTTGAAACTTGACCGTGGGCTGTCTACCAAGCACTCAGGGTACTTACTCTTCAGGAAGTTTAGCAGCCCCCTGGTTCCTGACAGAGACCAGAGCCACATCCCTGATCAGGTGTCACCAAAAACGTCTCCAGGGGCCTAGAAGATGTAGCCATGCTAATACGGTGGCCCTCTGGCTTGTGGCATGCGGCTGTCTGGGCTGCCCTCTGTATCGTAGACAATGGATTTAAAACCGCATGACTTCTTATATCAGAGCAGGTGGATGTGATAAACCAAGATGGCAAATCATCCCAGTGAAAGTCAGGCGTGCCTTCTACACAGGGAATTACAGCGACAGGCTTCCCCAGGTGTGTCTGTTCAGAAAACATAATTAGGGTACATAGCTAGGAAAATATTTCATGGAAAAAAAAAACTGAAAAAGCTTAAAAGTGAGAGCAAAAATAAGAGAAAGCATAAAGGGTTTTTATTCTGAAAGCATAAAGACAAATTCACTTGAATAAAACCAAGGTAACAAGCAACGGAGAAACCCCAATGTTTCTTTGAGATAGGTGACATCCAAACCACAGATAAACAAAGGTGGCATGTCTGGACGAGATGGCGGTCTCCGACAGAGTGTTCTTTATGAGTCCAGCTTTATAGGATGTTCGTTTTCTTTTTTAGGGGGACTATGTTCCTTTAGGACTGAAAACCAGGGACAGAGAATTCCAGAGATTTCAGATGCTGTCAGGCTGCACTTTGCGTTTGCGATGACCTGTGTGGACAGAAACCGCATGCGGCCACCTGGGGACCCCTGGGTGGGAGCAGCTGTGTCCAGACCAGCTTTCGCTGAATTTCTAGTCCAAACCATAGGGGTTTATAAAACCCCTGGGAGAATGACCCCATACAAGATAGCTGCAAATCTTTGAGAGATTGAATTTATTACTTGACTTTTCTTCGATGGTTGAATCGACCATATTCCATAAGAGAAGGCAAAGGCATCGTCACCATAAGTCCTGGTGAGGGTAAATTTTGTGTCAACTTGGCTGGGCCAAGATATTTGGGCAAATATTATTCTGGTTGTTTTTGTGAAGTTTTTTTTTTTTTTTTTTTTTAATGAGATTAACATTTAAATCAGCTGACTTTGAGTAAAACAGGCTCTTCCATAATGTAGGTGGGGGGCCTCATCCAATCATCTGAAGGCCTTCATGGAAGAGGTGGACCTCCCATGAGCAAGAGGTGATTTTGTCAGCAGACTGCCTTGGAGTTCGAGCTGTAGTTCTTCCCTGAGTCTCTCTAGCCTGCTGGTCTGCCCTATCTGCTTTTGGACTCACCAAGCCTCTACAATCATGTGAGCCAATGCTTTCAATTTCTGTCTATCTATCTGTCTATCTCCGTTGATTCCATTTTTCAATAGAACTCTAATACAGACTCAATAACAGAGCCAATCTATAAATTGTGTGTTGGGGGCCTGTGGTTAAAGACATGGGCTCCAGAGCCAGACGGGCCAAGCGTTGAGCCCAGCTCCATCCTTTACTGTCTGCATGGTCCTTACTTCGAAACTTCTCTGTGTCTTCGGATGCTGTTGCTATTGTGTGAAAGTGGAGCTGATAACATAACCTACCTGTGTGTACTAGAAATATCTCAGCTGCAAATGCTAGAACACACTGCAAAAGCACTAAAGCCAATGGTTCTGAAATGTTGATGAATAGTAGGTCTGAGATTTTAAGTAGAAAAAAACAGTGAGAAGGGACTTTGTTTTCGTCTCTGTACCTGGAAAGTACAGTTATACTTGCTTCAGACACGGCTGGATCAAGTGCTTAAATAGTGTTTGCAAGAATTTGTCTCTTGATTTTCAGGCTCTGCGTTCTTTTTGGTGGACTTCTTAGGTTTCTTAAAGTTTCAGAATTATACCTTATCAGATTGGAAAGTGAAGAGAAGGTAGAGCATCTTTCCCAGTAGTTCTATATAAATTCTTTGCTTTGGTTTGGCTCTGTTTGCTCTGGTTTGGGTTCACTCCTGACTCCATTACAATGCTCAGGTGAATGCAAACACTCCTGCACCTCAAGCCAAAGCTGTGTGATTTTTAGACTTCAAACTCTCTAGCCTTGAGGCATTTAGCCATCACTGGCCAGCTTAAGTCGGGCTTTGGAAAAAAACTCATTGGACCTGTGAAACTTTGGATCTGGACTTTTCAGTGAGCTATTTTGCTTATTAAGTGGCTTCCATTAATGAAGTATTTCCTGGGAGGTCTCCAGAACTATCTTTTTTTTCTTTTCCTAATTGAAAGTTTTAATTAACTTTAAATTATACAATGTGACTATAAAAATGGGAGAAACAAAATAGGACAAATAAAAGAAAACCTATAGAGGAAATTAAACTAGTAAATGCACATTGGATCATGGCGGGGGAGGGGCTGGGATTAAATGGCTCATATCTTTGAGAGGGACCTTGGCTCCTTGCTGTAGGTAAATGACCTCCTCCAACTCGCTAAATGATATCCTAATGGCCTAAGAGGCTTAATGCACCTCCCCAATTTATTCCTCGCTGATCAGTAGGCCCACTGAGTATAATGTACTTCCCTATATGCCCAGAGTAAATGACTAGAAGATGAGAATGTAGAAAGAGTTATTAAACTTTAAACCAACATAAAGATTGACGTCATGAACTTTTCCTTTTTCACAGTGTGTTTTCTGATGGACTTGATTTTAAAGACTGTGAAACACCTCCCAGCTTATTGTCCAAAGGCTTTTCTAGAGATATAAATGACTGGATATATCGAATTCTCGGCCTTTTGGCTAAGATCAAGTGTAAATGACTGGATCATAACCTAAGTCAGCCGAGCATGTTGGAAAGATACTTGCTCAGATACGAGTGCAGGGGTCTTAGCCAGAGGAAGTTCATTATTGATACCAATGGTTATATTTTTGTAATTATTTTTTTATTAAGACCCTTAGCACCATACATCAGTCACTGTGAGTCACAAGGAATAACAAAAGCAAGGACATTCACAATCATCAAGGAAATGTATTTGTCTGCTGGACTCTTGGAAGAACAGTTCCTGGGTGCTAAGTCAACCATGTTGAGTGCTAATTCAGAGAGAATGGCTGGTCCACTTGGCAAGGCCAGTTTTATCTTCCTTTTTGCCAATCACCCAGAAGAGTGTCTGAAAGTCATTGGCGGCATTTATTTCTTTTGACAGATTCATTCAACTTTGGCAAGAGAAAATGTTTCTGTGTCGCCAGTGGTTGTAGTGCAGAATTCTGAGGGTGTGCAGATAATTCCAAAATGGTCCTTTGGAAGTCACGATTGGACTGGTATTAGACATTGAAATGAAGGCAATAATTTTTATTTACTCTTGGAGTTTGGCAAAATGGGTAGAAAATCTAATTATTCCCCTAAAATTATTTACTCAATGACTGTTTATTGAGTACCTAGTACGTAGTGGACATGGTGGTGAGTATATGGAGTACTACAGTAGGATAAAATTTGCCATAGTTTCCTCCCTTGTGGAGCTTACTGTTTAGTGGAAGAGCCATGTTAAACACACAAATGAATATATAATTTCTAGTGGTAAATTCTATGCAGCAAATGAATATGGTACGTACCAGCGAAGAAGATAAGAAAAACATAATTTTGATGGGGGGTCGGGAATACATATGTATGTGTGTATATGGGCAAGAAGAAATGGCTTACCTCCTAAAGAAACATTGAGTATTCACTTTCAAAGACCACGTTTAAGTGTATAAGGGCTTGAAC
Organism: Microcebus murinus; assembly: GCF_040939455.1. Classification (NCBI taxonomy): domain Eukaryota; kingdom Metazoa; phylum Chordata; class Mammalia; order Primates; family Cheirogaleidae; genus Microcebus; species Microcebus murinus. The sequence goes on from NC_134124.1 coordinate 20,440,611, forward strand.
CAATTAGGACACTTTGGACATAGAATTAGCTCAACACTTTTTTGAATTGTATTAACATTTTGAATTGTTATTTCATAATCATGGAAATTATGCAAATGGATTAGGAAGGTCAAGTGTGTTTTAAAAATTGAAATGTATTCTGCTGCTTACTTAAAAAAAACACAGACAAGAATGAACTTTGTTTTCCTGCATTTATTCTTGTTAAATGTTATGTTAATATTTTCGATCCGGGAGTAAGATTTAATTTTGTATATTTATGAAGAGCCCAGTCTGAATTAATACATTGGTTCAATAGCCTCTAGTTTTCTACACCTAGTGTTCATGCTCTACCAGCCCATACTTTATTATTCTCATCACTGTCACCACGATACCACTCATTTCACAAGAATTTATTGAGCACTGTAGTCGCTTGAGCTGCCGTAATGACATGCCACAGACGGGGGTGGGGGGTGGGGGGGCTTAAACAGCAGAAATTTATGTTCTTGTAGTTCTGGAAGTGAGAAGTCCAAGATCAAGGTGCCATCAGGGCTGGTTTTCGGGGACGCCTTTCTTCCTGGCTTGTAGGTGGCTGCTCCTTTCTGCTGTGTCCTCACGACCTCTGTGCACCACTGAGAGAAAGCAAGCTCTGGCGTCTGCTCCTCTTACAAGGACATGAGTCCTATCAGACTGGGCCCTCACCCTTATGGCCTCATTTAATCTTAATTATCTCCTTTAAAGGCCTATCTCCAAGTGCAATCACATTGGGGGTTAGGGTTTCTAAATATGCATTTTTTTAGGGGAAGGAGGACATATTTGGTCCATAACAAATACCTGGTGTGGAGTAAACTCTGTGCTAAGCACTAATACACAGTGGGGAGTGGGGCAGTCACTGTGCCTCCTCTCATGGAGCTTCAAGTCTAGCGAGGTGGGTACCCAGTAAACAAATGATTGTATAAATATTTGATTATCTTTCTACTGAGCACATCTTGGGGAAAAACCTGATTCTATGCAAAGCCTAAAGATAAGCATTCTTCTAGAAGCTTCAACATTAACATTGGGGTTAGCAAGAGTGATGCTATGAATATGTTCTTAATTCAAAGTCTTGGAGCAGATTGTATGTAGTAGACAAAGAAAGATAATGAGCTGCAAAGATGAAAATACAGGGTTTTGTTTTGTTTTTAAAGAATAGCATGATGTTTCCATCTCACATTTGGAATTACCTCATCTGGAATAAGACATTCATGAGTGATCAAAGAAGGGGTTCCTTTTATAACAGTTGTTATGGCCAGAAGAACAGATGTTAAAGCTCTATCTCCCTAATTATTTCAAGCCAATCATTCAATTACCAAAATCTGGTCTTTGCCATCAGAGACAATAGGAAAGGAAAGGAGGAGCACTTGCCTAGGTATATTACGCTGTTAGGCAACCTGGACATTTTTGCTTCCCAAAACATCTTTTTCAAACTGTTATTCTTCCCCACATACCAGAAGCAGAGTTCTTTATTTTTGTCAACTACTTTCCCTAACTCTTCTTTTTGTGTGCTTTGAGTTCATAGTCACAAACTGGACTTGGACTTTGTACGTAATCACAAGCTCTTCCAGGTTTACAAAACTCATTCATGTTGCCCCCCTTGTCTTGCCTTCCTAGAGGAACCTCCGAGCCTTGACACAGTAGCACTGATAGGACGGCTCGGGTTTGATGCTCAGAGGTCCCGTGGAAAACACCGTAGCTGCAATTCCTCCAAATCTGGGAAGAGTTTGGTTAGTACAGTGCAGTTCACTGGCTCAATCTCCAGATTGGCTGTTCATGATCAAAATAGTAAAGCCCTGAGGTCTCTCCATCTGCGTTTTACCTTCTGTTTTAGAACCATTACAGATTCAATCTTGAACTGGAGTTAAAAAAAAAAAAAAAGAAAAAGAAAAACTAAGGAGAAGGTCACATAAGAATGTTTTCAGTCGAAACCAAATAACAAAAGAACTGGGAGAGAGAGGAGCAAGGAAGAAATCATTAAAAAAGAGAATTATCTGTGCTGTGATCTGCTAGTTCTTTAGGGCTCAATGTCTACATGGTGGCAAACACCCCACCTGTGTTCTGTTTCCTTGCTTCACTCTCCTGACTCCTGTAAACATCATTCTGATTTATTTTATATAGCATAAATTTCCATGCCTTAAAAACATTGAAAAGTTAATTTTGTCACAAATGATTTAAAATAGACAAGAGTAGCGACTATCACAACATGCCAAATACCTGACTTTATCAGTTCCTAATGTCATGCCAAAGCTGTGTCGTATCTGTTTATTTCAACTTAAGAGATTAGATATTTTAAATGCAAATATGAACTTTGTGTGCATCCCTTCTCTCCCTTTTCTCTCCATCCCTTACAGAAATAACTACTATTATACTTTTGCCATGAATTTGGATATTCAGATATCCACAAATATTATCTAATACTTTTTGTACATTTTAAAATTTTATATAAATGATATACCATATATAGCCTTCTGATCTGGCTTTTATTCTCTCAATATTAATATTTTTGAAATTAATGCAAGCTGATACAAACACCTCTAATTCATCCATTTTTACTGCTATAAAGCATTAGGTAACTGCCTCAGTATACTTTTCAGGTTTCCTCTTTTTTAAAAAAAAAAAAATCTCTATTTGTACCCCCGGAATATGCTGAAATAAAAAAAATAAATCTCTAATTTTTATTCAGGAATAAAAATTCCAAATTATAAATTATCTCTTCCTACAAAAACTTAATATATTTTATTTTCTCCTCCAGATTATGAAGGTATAATTGATAAATAAAAGTTGTATATATTTAGGGCATAGAAAATGATGTTTTGATATACATTGTGAAATGATTACCACAATCAATCTAATTATCATGTTCATAGTTTTTTTTTTTTTTGTGGTGAGAACATTAAAGATCTACTCTTAGCACATTTACAGTACTACTCACTATAGTTACCATGCTGTACATTAGAACTTACTGATCCTGCATCAAACTTTTGTACCCTTTGACCAATATCTCCCTGTCAGTTTTCCTCTTGACAGAAATTCAGATCATTTCAATTTTTTTTGCAATTGTGCACAATAATACTTCAATGACCAGCCTTGTACCTTTCTCCCTCCACACATATGCAATGATTTCTCTTGAGTATATGCCTAGCACAGAGTATTAGTCTCTGAAGGGTGCTGCAACACATTATCAGAAACCAGGTGGCTTAAAACAATAGAATTTTTTTTCTCACACTGTTCTGGAGGGCAAAAACCCAAAATCAAGGTGTCAGGTTCTTCTTCCAGGCGTTCCAAGGGAGAGTCCCTTTCTTGCCGCTTCCGGCTTCTGGTGGCTGTTGGCATTTCTTGGTCCGTGGCTGCATCTCTGCCTCTGTCTTCATATGGCCTTCTCTGTGTCCCTCCTCTTCTGTGTTTTTTTCTTCTTTTAAAGACATTTGTCATTAGATTTAGGGCCCACTTGGGTAATTCAGGATTTTCTCATCTCAAGATCCTTTAATTAATTACATCTCTAAACCACTTTGCAAAATAGGGTTACATTCAATTGTTCCAAGTATGTATCTTTTGAAGGCCACCATTCAATTCACTACAGACGGGTTCCCAGGTTAGCACATTTGACATTTTGAACCAGATAATTCTTTGACAGTAGGGATGACCTGTGCACTGTAGGACGTCTGGTGGTGTCTCTAGCTTCTACCCACTAGATGCCAGTAGTATCCTGCCTCCTTCCACTTACTTCAGGTGTGACAATTAAAAATGTCTCCAGGCTTTGCCAAGTGTCTCCTGAGCAGGGACCCACCACTCCTCTTCTGGTTGGGAACCATTGATCTAGCAGAAGGTTGTTGGATTTTAGGGTACAAGCATGTTCAACTTTACTAGAGATAGTCAATGGTTGTTCAAAGTCATTATACCAATTTAAATTCTTATCAGTAGTACATGGCAGTTCCCATAACCATCTTCCCCAATACTTAGTTTTGTCAGACTCTAACTTTGTCAGTTTGATGCTATTTCATTGTTGTTTTAATTTGTAACTTCCTACCACTGTGGTTGAGTATCCTTTCATTCATCTATTGTCCATTTGGGTTTCCTGGTCTATGGATTGCTTCTTTGTATTCTTTGTCCATTTTTTTTCTTTTCAAGTTTTCTTTTTGAATTGCAGAAGCTCTCTATGCTGGAGACAAATCTTTTTTCAGTTATGTCCAGTCCTAATATCTTCTCATCTGCAGCTTGTTTTTCATTTTGTTTATGGTATCCTTTGTTGTGTCAGGCTTCTAAATTGTAATGTCAATTTATCAATTCTTTTTAATAGTTTGTGCTCTTTGGATCTTTTAATGTGTCTTTTAAGTGTAAAGAGGCAGTCAGGCCACTTGAGCAAAAGGCTATAAGGAGTAATCATGTTTGAAAAAATTTAGTGCTGTGAGAGGCATCATGATACATTGGCCAGGCACAGAACTGTGATTGTAGAGGCTGTAGTCCCAGCCTGCTCCACCAGCAACTATGTGTTTTAGAGAAATAACTGCTTTGTGTTCAAATGCTTGTCTGAAAAAGGAGAGCATTTGAGACTTTGAAAGTTCCTTGTCCATTTAAAAAATTTTATAAATCCGTGAGTTCTTTAATGGATACAACTTACATCTCAAAATCACAACAGCCTTCTAGGTTATTGGTAAGATTACTTGGACTATCAGAGAAAAAACCACAAAAAGGGAAACATATAAAGATTATACACATTGGTAACAAAATGTCAGCCTGAAGCATACCTTTTCTCTTTCACTTTTAAATACCTTGGGACAAAGGCTCAAAGTGAACCCAGTGAATGTCTTTTGTGATATCAAAATATACCAAATATATATATACACATATGCTTTTTAGCATAATATTTCAATTATATTATTTTCCTTATAAATCTTACAATTCCATTTCTGCTTAGCCTAGTGATCACTATTTGGGGCTCTCCTATAGAGTGCCATATCTACTCTCTTAAGGGACACTTCAAAATTTGATTTCAATTTAATTGATGTTATGACTTATCTTTTAAGCTAGTTCTTGCTGTGCATGACATTGCCTTCAGCCAACTGAGGGATCTCCTAAGAACCCCACACTTATGCAGTCATATCCGCAAATGAATTGGACTTTTTTGTGATCAAGATCTTCCTTGCTTGGCAAATTTAGCTTAAGATTTTCACTTACTCCTCCCAAAAGTTTTCATTATGATGCCAAAAAAAAAAAGTTTTCATTCATCTTAATCATAACAATTATTCATTATAAGATTACTTTAAGCCAATAATACTATGTAACTATTCAATTGCCATTAAGTCACGGGGTTTTTAACTGTTACATGTTTATGTACTGGTTAAAGTGGGGAGCTTTGATTGTGCAATCGTAGGTGTAAACTGAGACCCTCAGCTTTTGATCAGTCAGCAGTAACATATGCCAGTTTCCCACTCGTTAGTTTGGGAGTTTGGCTTCATATCCCATTAAATAGGGGTGACATTCTGGCCTCCAGTGTGACAGATGACCTTTTTGAAGATCATGGCACCTAATAGACCATTTAACATGAGAAATTCTGACACATGACCAAATTCCTTAGGCATTAGAAAAACATCATGCAAGCCAATGCCACATTGCAGTCTGCTGTCATTTCCAATGAATGTCCACAACTGCCATTGGCAGCTTTGAGAATTGTTGCCAATGATGTTGAGGACAGGGAGTGAAGCCACTTTCCTGTAGAGTGGTCTGAATTCATCTCAGGGAAAAAAAGCAAAATCTAGAGAAGGAATCAAGGGATGCCAAAAGAGCATCTTCCTTTCCTCTTGACTTTACAGTTACTAGATAGTTTTGTGACACTTAAGAGATTGTAACTAGTAAATCAAATGAAATAAATCAAGATTGCTTACTTGTATTTGAAACAAAGAGATATTCAGTAAAACTTCATTAAAAGGCACAAGCAGCAAGATGGCTTGCTGATCATTGCTATGACTAGTACAGCAATTGACATCTCACTCACTGATTCATTCACTTATTCATCTATGTAACAGGCAGTTACTGAGTGCCAACATTGTGCCAGGACATGGAATGGGCACTGGGGTTTCAGTGGTGAGCACAGACACTGTCCCTGTTGTCATGGAACATATGATCAAATGGGGGAGAGAACTATTTATTGATCAAATACCACAAAGAAATTTATAATTGCAGCTATGCTAAGTACTACAAAGGACAGGCACATGGTGCAAAGGAGGTCAGGGAAGGCTTCCCTGAGGAGGTGGTGGTGAAGTTGTGAGCTGAGGATAAGTAGAAGTTAAATAAGGTAAAAGTGAAATGAAAGAAGCATTCCAGGAAGAGAGCAGTGTGCACCACGGCTGTGTCGGGAGAGGAAGGCAGGTGCTTTCCCAGGCTGGGAGAACAGCAATGTGGTGTGGTGTGTTGTATGAGGCTGGAGAGGAGAGGGGCTGGGTTTTGCAGAGCCTTGTCTTCCATATTCAAGTGTTTTGTTTTCATCCCTAAACAGGATGCCATTAAAGAATTTAAGCGAGAGGATGACTTGATCAGATTTGAGTTCCAAACAGATCATTCTGCCATATGAAGAGTGGGGATTGGAGGGTCAAAGCAAGTGTGAGTGGACTAGTTTTGAAGCTCTTCAAGAAGTTCTGATGAGAGGTAGTTGTCTTGAATTAGAGTAGTGGATGGTAAGAAGACGGATTCCTGAGATGTTTAGAAAGTAAACACATTTGGGACTGGATTGGAAAAGATACTTAGAATGTAAAAGGATTGGAAGTGGAGGGAAAGAGAAAGAACTATTGAGAATGATCAACATCTACCTTTCTAGCCTGCATAACTGAATGGCTAATGAGGCCATTCACTAAATCAGGGAGCACTGGCAAATGACCATCTTTGGGAGGAAAGCTATCGAGTTTGGTTTGGAGCCATAGTTCTCCCATGGACTCTAGGCATGGGAGTGTAGAGTTTAGAAGTCTATGGATTAGAGACACAAATACAACACTGGGAGTTATCTGTATACATATATTAATCGAAGGTAAGTTCATGTGGTAGATAGAAGAATATCCTCCCAAATATGTCCATGCCCTAATTCCCAGAACCTGTGAACATCATTTTATATGAGAAAGGGTAATGAAGATAGCAGACAGAATTAAGGTTGCTATTCAGCTGATTATAAAATAGGGAGATTATCCTGGATTATCTGAGTGGTCACGGTGTAATCACAGGGTTTGTAAATGTGGAAGAGGGAGGCAGAAGAGTCAGTATTAGAGTGATGCAATGTGAGAAAGACTTAACTGGTCATTGCTGGCTTCTGAAATGGAAGGGAGCCTCCAGAGCCAAGGAATTTAGGGCAGCTCTAGAAGCTGGAAAAGGCAAGAAAATAAATTTTCCCTGAGAATCTCTCAAAAGAAACACAACCTTCCTGAAACCTTGATTTTAGTCTAGCTTGGTAAAATCCTTTTCAGAACTTTGATCTTCAGAACTGTAAGGTAAATGCATTTGTGTCATTTTAAGCTATTAAGTTTATGATAATTTGTTACAGCAGCAATAGGGAAACTATTATGGTTACCTTGAAAAAAGGTAAGGAAAGGGTCAGAAACTGAATGGGGTTAGATAATTAGATAGAATGAGCAATATTTGCTGGAACAATGAAGTGATCATAATCAACAGTAAGTTAGGGTATATTAAAATAACTAAAAAAGTGGAATTATAATCTTCCTAACACAGACATAGTAAATGGATGAGGGATGGATAGCCCAATTACTCTGATTTGATTAATTCACATTGTATGTCTGTATCAAAACATCACATGTACCCTGTTAAGATTTATAACTATTATGTTCCCATAATAATTAAAAAAAACAAGGCAACTGAATGGAGGAATGCCAACCAACATGTATTGGCCACACAAAGAATGACAAACATACAAGTGAGGCAGGGAAGGAAGAGGAGAGAATCTTTCAAGGAAGACGTCAAACAAGACAAACATTCATTGGTTGAGTGCTAAGGGCCTCACTGGTGACCCCAGTGAGAGTTGTTTTGTTGGAGTGAGGGGTACAAAGTTCAGATTGGGGTGGGTTCTTGTGTGAATGAGAAGCAAGGAGGCCAAGATAGAGACTATGGACAACTTTTTAAAGAAATTTGGTTTTGCAGTGGAGGAAACATTACAAAATAATTAACTTGGAAGAAGCTTGTTTCTGAAAGAACCTGGCACTATTGACAATTGGGTCAAATAATCCTTTGTCGTGAGCACCATCCTATACATTGCAGGAGTTTAGCAGCATCCCTGGTCTCTACCCACTCGATGCCAGTAGCAATTTCCTCCTTCAGTTGTGACAACTAAAAAATGTCTCAAGACATTATCAAATGTCTCCTGGGGGGCAAAATGTCCCTGTTTGAGAAGCATTGTTTTGGATCGAAAACAGAATTTCCTGAGTTTAATTTTTGTCAGTACATCAAACTTGTTTTTTGTAAAGCTTAAAAGGTCATCAAATGAGCAGGACTTTATTTGATTGGATCCTTTAAAGCTCACGTCTGTAGATGTGCACAATTCTTTGGGTACCTACTCTAAACTGATGCAAAGTGATTTTGTATGAATGGTATTGTACGGGCTCTCATATAAGAGTTTGCAAAGGTGAGCCTCCAATGGCCTCCAGGGTGTATTCAAAGCTTGTTCTAATTCTGCCTATGCCATTTAATCTAGATCAGTGACCGAACAATAATTGAACTACATGATTCCAAGAAGTTGCTCCTTATGCCATGGTGTCATCTGCCTACAAGATTTCTAATAGCATAAACTGAAATCTCAAAGCAGGTGCCCATCACATCATGTTAAAATATTTCACAATGAAAAATATTTCACAATGACAGAATGTCTGCATTCTAGCATGGTTGATGTGATGCTTCAGAAATCTAATGGGAAATGCAATCCAAACCTTGTTTCTAAGCTTTGAAGAAAGGATTGCTTTTTTTGATTGGGTGCATATGCTGAGTTTAAGAGGTATGAAGACTCTATTTCTCTAACCATCATTCTCAAGATCTTCTGTGCTGAATTGGCTTTTTAGGTGTGCCTAAGATGCTGAATTATGTGGAATCTGATTTATGTTATTGCTTTGATAATGTACTGTGTAGCTTGGGGAGAAAGATATGGAGAAGGGCTTGTAAAGTAAATTAAGAGCAAACTTTCACGCTTGATCACACATGTGAAAGTGAGAATAATTCAGTGATGAGACATATGCTTTATTAGAGGTCAGTGTTCTCATTGTGGTTATTAAGTTTTTTAGTCTTTTAATAAGAGTGCTTTCCTCCCACCCCAGTTTTTCTGTCTTTAAAGTTATAGTTCAGGTCTGGTGTCACTTCATTCCAGATGGGTAGGGCTATATTCAGCATTACAGAATATAGTTGTACCTGGCAAAACAAGTTGAACTATAAAGGACAATGGCTTTAAACTTAATTTTTAATTATATTGGTAGTACATGAATATCTTCTTATAAAAACCACTAACAATGAAATAGAGTAAAAATCTACTTTAGTTTAATTTCTTCTTAGTTTTACTCCAGAAGTAAAAAATTGATACCAATTTGGGGTTTATCCTTCTAAAACTTTTTCAGTTCATTTTCATATATATGAGTACCTATCAAACTATGCTGATTTGCTTCATGCATGTGATTCCTTACAAATATAAGGCTGAATTGCATATATTATATTTAAACTTTCTTTTATTAGACAATATGACTTGGACTAGTTGTTGTGTTATCTCACATAGTTTCACTTCATTCCGTATTATATCATAGTATTGATGTAATGTACTTTATTTAACCATTCTTCTGTTGATGAACATTTTAGTTTTACGTTTTATGCATTATAAGCAATATTGCAGTGGGCACCTTATATACATTTCTTGTGCATGTGTAAAAACATTTCTTTGAGGTTGATGTCTTCAAGTTGAATTGTTAGGTCAAAGAATAGGTACTTAAAAAAATCTATTTTAATAAATGCTTCCAAAAGGGCAATTAATTTTATATTTTGTGATTAACAATATGAAGATATGTTAAATAAAAAGCAATAGATAATAATGTATAGACTTTTATACATTATGAGAATGAATTCTGAGATTTAGCAAGTGTTTTAACTTTTTAATAGAGTTTTTTTAATGGAGTTTTTTAAGAACAGTTTTAAGTTCTCAGTAAAACTGAGAGAAAATTACAGAGGTCTCCCATATACAGAGAGAAAAGTACAGAGATCTCCCTCTGCCTCACAACATGCATAGCCTCCGCCATTATCAACGGCTCCCACCAGAGTGGTCCATTTATTACAGTTGATGATCCTATTAATTAATAAATTACATTTATTACAATTGATGATCCTATTAATACATTGGCACATCATAATCACCCAAAGTCTATAGTTTACATTAGGGTTCACTCTTGGTGCTGTACATACTCTGGGTTTGGACAAATGTATAATGACATGTATCAACCATTACAGTATCATACAGAGTAGTTTCATTGCCCCCCAAATCCTCTATGGTCTACCTGTTCACCTTCCATCCCACTTACTCCTGCTAATCACTGATCTTTTTACTATCTCCATAGTTTCACCTTTTCTATAATGTCATATGTTTGGAATCATATAGTATGTAGCCTTTCCAGATTGGCTTCTTTTACTTAGTGATGTGCCCATACGATTTCTCCGTGTCTTTTCATGGCTTGGTAGCTCACTTCTTTTTAGTGCTGGATAATATTCCACTGTGAGAATATTGGATGGATACCACAGTTTATCCATTCATCTACTGATGGACATTTTGGTGGTTTCCAAGTTTTGGAAGTTCTGAATAAAGCTACTATAAACAACTGTGTGCCAGTGTTTGTGTAGACATAAAGTTTCAATCATTTGGGTAAATGCCAAGGACTGCGATTAATGGATTATGTGGTTACAGTATGTTCAGTTTTTCAAGAAAGTGCCAAACTGTCTTCCAAAGTGGCTGTGCCGTTTTGCATTCTCACCATTAATGAATGAGAGTTCTTATTGCTTCACATCCTCACCAGCATTTGGCGTTACGGGCCTGGGACTTTCTCATAGGTGCACAGTGGTTTCTCATTGTTGTGTTGATTTGCATATGCCTTTTTGCCATTACATATCTTCTTTGCTGAAGTGTATGTTTACACTTTTGGTCTATTTTTTTTTTTTTTTTTGAGACAGAGTCTCACTTTGTTGCCCAGGCTAGAGTGAGTGCCGTGGCGTCAGCCTAGCTCACAGCAACCTCAAACTCCTGGGCTCAAGCGATCCTTCTGCCTCAGCCTCCCGAGTAGCTGGGACTACAGGCATGCACCACCACGCCCAGCTAATTTTTTTGTATATATATTAGTTGGCCAATTAATTTGTTTCTATTTATGGTAGAGACAGGGTCTCGCTCTTGCTCAGGTTGGTTTCGAACTCCTGAACTCAAAGGATCTGCCCGCCTCGGCCTCCCAGAGAGCTAGGATTACAGGCGTGAGCCACCGCGCCCGGCCACTTTTGGTCCATTTTTAAATCACATTGTTTGTTTTGTTATTGAGTTTTAAGTGTTGTTTTTATATTTTGGATAGCAGTCTTTTATAGGATAGATCTTTTGCAAACATTTTCTCTCAATCTGTGTTTTGTCTTCTTATTTTCTCAAGTATTTTAATTTTTTAAGATACCTTATTGCTCATTTGAAAGCCTACTTAGAGAATGAAGAAATGTAAGCCATAGCCTATTAGGATATTAACCCTTTGCACTTGGATGTTGAGTGTGACTCGACACGGTTAGCATCTCTTTGAATGTATCAATACTTTGAAATATAAAAAAATCCAAATAAATAAGTTTGTATGAAAAGAAACTCCAGTTTTTTATTCTACGGCTGTGCTTTGTAAAATCTGGGTTATTTAAAAAATTAAATCCCTAGTAGAATAAAGGAATCGAGAAAAAAGCAAGCGAGTGCAAAGGGTTAATATTTAATGTAGCAGAAATGTCAGGAGGTATAGGCTTGCCTAAGCTCTTTGCCACCTTCCTGGGTCATTCAAACACTTTTTCCATAATGTCATGAAGTGGTTTCCTTCCAGTTACAAAAGAAGTCCATGCAACATGAGAACATGGATTTAATTTGAGAATACCAAATTTGTGAGACTTGAGGCGATTTAATCCTTGGCAAAATGTGCTCAGCTTCTCATTTAAGAAAAATAATTAAAACAAACCGGAGGTGTTCATGCTTGTATCTGCTGGATTTAGAAGTTTCCCTATGGGAGAAAGTTATGCTTTAATGAAGAATTAGTTTAAGCTGGGTGGATTAAGTTGCTAAAATGTATTTCCATAGTAATTTAGCAAGGGAAAAAATTAAGATGTTGGCCACAGTTGCTATTAATTTGGCCTGAGCTGAAGATCTTTGTGAATACCTCTGGGAAGAGTAACATTCATTCCAATGGATGAGTTAGCATTTAATGCTGAAGTTGCACACAGTGGGTTCTCTACACAGTAAGCGCTTTTGCCTAGGAGTTTCATTTTAGTATAAATGAGCCGACTTCATAATTCCCTTCGTGTTCTGTGGGTTCATATCTTTCTCCCCAATTTAGCCTTACTGCATCTCCTATGTTCCAAGAACCACTCTACGTTTTGAGGGGAACAAAAGGTTGAGTAACATGATTTCTGGCCTTAAAAAGTTTTACAGATGAATAGAAGGAAAATAAATGGGCAGAACTTTATGTGACCTAAAATATGGTCCACTTTTCCTGAATGATTTGAGAGGAAAAAAAATCCAATTTTTTACCGCTTCCTAATGTTGTACAATTTGACTTTTAAGCAGTGTCTTGTAACGTCGAGGAACTGTGACTGATTCTATGTGTCAACTTGACTAGGTCATGAGGTGCCCAGATATTTGGTTAAACATTATTTCTGGGTGTGTCTGGATGAGATTAGCATTTGTGTCAGTAGACTGAGTAAAGCAGATCTGCTTCCCAGTGCAGGTGGGCCTTGTCAAATCCCTCGAGGGCCTAAATAGAACAAAAAAATGGAGAAAGGGAGAATTTGCTTTCCCTGTCTGGCTGTTGAGCTGGCTGTTGGTCTTCTCCTACACTCAGACTGGGACTTACACCATTAGCACTCCTGGTTCTCAGGCCTTTGGACTCAGACTGGAACCTGGTCTTCAGATTGCAGATGGCAGATCAGGAAACTTCTCAGCCTCCATAATTGCATGAGCCAGCTCCTTGTAATAAATCTCTATCTATTTATCTATTTCAGAGTGGTTCTGTTTCTCTGAAGAACCTTTACTAATACAGGAAACAAAACATTTAAATTTAAAGGATAGTTTCTTTTGAAAGAGATTCAGAGAAAAGAGAATCTTTGCTTTAACACAGTCTCAGGTTGCTGGCAAGAATGGCAAATGTTTCTTTATTTCTCACCCTCCTCCCAACTGTATCATTTCATCTGAGGATATGAAATTGGGCAGTGAAAGATCACTAGATTGTGTTTAGCAGCATATGCCGGGTCAGTTTATTTTAACATGCGTAAGTCTAAATTGTCAGTCATAACAATGTCAGGGAAGAACTTCAGGGAAAATCAATATTCCTATTTAGAGCTTAAAATACCACTTAATGATTTTATGCATCTGCTATCTATATAGCAGATATCTATACAGCATGAAGAAGGCTCAGTTAAAACCTGCAATGGAGCAAGCACATTCTCTCTAAAAAAGAAAAAAAAAAACCTGTATCAAAACCGCACATGATAAATATGGCTAGCATATTAAATTTTAGTTGGAGTGGCTGGGAAAATAACAGACTTGATCATGGTAGAGTTGTGCCTCAATTTTCTCATTTGTGAAATAGCCATAATAAAGTACCTGCCTCCCAGGATATGATAAAGATGGAGTGAGCTAATTTAGGTGAAGCTCTTAGAATAACACCTGGAGTATACATATATATATATAAAAAAACCTTCGTACACATTTTAAAAGGTAGACAATCTGGTTAGGGCTGCAGATTCCGTCTTATAGACACAACTGCTCTGAATTTCATTCCCTAAGTTCTCTCTGTCTCTTTTGATAATGATCATTTCTTGAAAAACAAAGATATTTGAAAATGAAGATATTCTGGTTGCACTACTGTGGTCCTCTTCAGCACCATGTGGCCTGTTCTCTCATAACTAGGGCTCCTGGGAAGTGGGTTAGAAGCTGCCGTGGTGGTGGGGAGGGTTAGGGAGGGCAATAATAGGGCATTGTGAAGGGCCGTGGCCCGCTGGCAGAGGAGAATGTTTGAGACAGGTGGGGTCTTTCAGCAGACCCGGGCTTTAGCAAACCACTGGGAGTTGCTGGAATTTTAAGAGCAACCCCTGAAAAGTGTCCCGAATGCAGAGCTGAGCTTAGAGCTTCACCCCCTCCTAGTCCATGAGAGACACTGTCGGTGGGCCTGAGTATCCCCAGAAGCTTTTTCCATGGACTAGAAATCCAGGGAAATGTCCTGGGCAGCTCGTAAATGGCCTAGATTCTAAAAGCCACTTAATAGTAGAGATGGTTAGGGCTATAGACATCACCTGACCCCACTTCCCCTTTGCGCGCATGAGGAGGCTGAGGCCCAGGTTGGCACACTGACCTTCCCAAGGTCATGGACGTAGAGCATGACAAAGCTGAGACTGAAACGCAGGTCTCCTAACTCCACATTCTGTGCTTTATACCAGGGGTCCCCAACCTATGGTGAGTTGTGTAATTATTTCATTTTATATTACAATGTAATAATAATAGAAATAAAGTGCATAATAAATGTAATCTACTTGAATCATCCTGAAACCATCCCCCCTCTCCCCAGTCCATGGAAAATTTTTCTTCCATGAAAACGATTTCTAGTGCCGAAAAGGTTGGGGAACACTGCAATAGGGACCCATCTGCAGATGAAAGAGAGCGAAAGAAACTGAGAAACAGAGGATTAGGAGAGAGGAGTCTTTGGATTGACCTGTCTCCCAGGTGCATTGTACTAAAATTTCACATCGTAAATAATAACAATGATGCCTGTCATTTTTCCAAGGCTTACCATGTGATTAGCACTTCATGTGAGTATTTCATTAATCCTTACATCAACGTTGTGAAGTTGTTCATCATCATTGTTGTTATCCCTATTTTGCGGATGAGGTAACTGAGGCATAGAGGGGCTCAGCAAATTGCCCAGGATCATGTGGCTATTAAGTGCCAGAGCCAAGAGTAGAATAATGAGTATCAGAAAATCGTATTTCAGAAAACATTAAGACCATTCTAGAACACTCTTCAGGGAGAACCAAGTTGACTTCCCCATTCTGGGCTTCAGTTTGCATTTCTGTAAAGTGAGAGGATCATGCACAGATGATCTCTAAGATCCCTGTCCAAGTCACTGTGCTTAAATTCTTTTGTAGTGTTTTGGCTGCATGCTCTGAGTCACAGTTATTCTAGCTACTTGTACCCTGAAGTTTGAGAACAAGTATACAAGGATTTCTAGTTGTAATAAAGTGAGGGGTGAACCATGTGGCAGTTGAGGCTGAGTAGTGAACAGAATAGCTCTGATTCATCCTGGGTTGATCAAGTGCCTCCCACGACCACCTTTCCAAGCCTCCTTCCACTCCATTATTTCCGCTTCAATGGATGTTGATATCACCATGTTCCTGGTTAAGTGTCTTGGTACCTCTATTTTTTTCTGGATGAAATGAGGTTTTAACAAGGCTTATGGGATCATTCGTTGTCATTAAAATAACAAATGGATTGAAAACAGCCTTCTGTCTCTTTGGAATCCACCACCATTAGTGGACCATAATCCAGCTGGTGGCGGAACCACAGAGAGCCAAGAGGCTATCAAAGAATGGAGAAAAAAAATGTAAAATTTCCTGGGATATGTCAGTAAGGATGGAAAAACCTCAGAAGTTTCAGAAAATTAATTCAAATCCATTGGTAGATGGCCTGGCTTGCTAGAACAAATCTCTATAAATGTAAAGTGGAATTGGATTGGGGAGCTAGGATGCCCTGAAAAACATTTTAAGCTTTATGTTTCTGATAGTATCACTGGCTGAGAGGCCAGAAAAGTAATAGATGTTTATTCTTCTAAAAATCTAAACTGTGGAAACAAGTTGAGTAAGCATTTAGCATTTTAGAACTAGGAAGGTTTTCAGCATCAGAAAAAAGTTGCAAGTTAAATCAGAGCACGGTTATCCCCTAGGCAGAGTTGCTAATCTGGTACTAGGAATTCTGTTTCAGGTCTATGGGGCTCTCTAGGCAGGCAGGAATTGGGAATCTTAGGTCCAAGGGGGCTAGACTCCTCTGCCTAGAGCAGGTGCTCTCCAAAGGAAGCAAGATCGTTATCAAAGTAAGAGAACAATTCCACTTCCTGTTCCTGAACCTGCTTAAGAGAAAAACAATTTGGAGAGTGAAGTTGATACTATCGTGAGAAAAATGATGTGTCTTTCAACAAACTGCCAATTGAGCCTTTTAAAATTAATGACTACAATAAAGATGTTGAATTCAGGTCAATTTAGGGGATTAACTAATGACAAAAACAGAGATCACAGGAAGCGATACAATCCTCAAACTGACAGGAGTGGAGATGGAGGTTATTCTATAGTAAGTTGCATGCTGCTTGGGTTAAGCTACCCCTTTCCGAGTGAAAATAGAAAAGCATCAAATTTTAGGAAGCTCAAAATTGAGAAGCATCAAACTGATTTCTTGCCCTCTCTTTTCAGTGGCCAGTTGTGGGACCTGGACAAGTCTCTTCTCTTTAGAGGCCTCAGTTTCTCCATCTGTAAAATGGGGAATTTGCCTGGCTCATCATTTAGGTTTCTTCTTACATTCCATATTTTTTAGACTCACTTCCATGTATGTTTGGCACAAATAGGAGCAGTAACACATTTTAGTTGGTATATAGTTTTCAGACTATTGGGTCTTCCCTGACTACTCAGGTTCATGATATCTTCCTCATCTATAAATTCCAGAATGTTTGTGGCAGATATTCTTTATGTGATACCTACCACTGTTCTAAATAGTGTTGTTAGCTTCTTGAAGGGCAAGAGTTGTATCTTATTTCATTTTACCTCTTGAATGCTGAGCAGAGTCATTGCACGTAGCTGGTACCTACCACCATGCTATAGTCTGAGTGTTTGTGTCCCCTCCAAATTCATACGTTGAAATGCTAGCTAGTCCCCACTGTGTTGGTTTTAGAAAGTTGGGGCCCTTGGTTGGACCTGAGGGCAGAGCCCTTATGAAAGGGATTAATGCCCTAATAAAAAAGACTCTGGAGAGCTCCCGCACTCTTCTGCCACGTGAGGATGAGAAGATAGCTGTCTATGAACCAGGAAGTTGGCGCTCACCAGACTCCAAATCTGCTGGTGCCTCAATCTTGAACTCCCCAGTCTCCAGAATTGTGAGAAATAAATTTCTTTTGTTGATAAGCCACCTAGTCTATGGTATTTTGTTATAGCAATCCGAATGGACTATGACAGAAACTGGTATCAAGAAGTAGGGTTGGTGCTATAACAAATACCTAAAAATGTAAAAGTGGCTTTGAAACAGGGTAATGGGTAGAGGTTGGAAAAGCTTTTATTGATCCATAATATTTGTAAATATTTATGGAGTATATGTGATATTTGATGCATGTGTACAGTGTGTAATGATCAAATCAGGGTAATTGGGATATCCATCACCTCCAACATTTTTTTATGTGTTGGGAATACTCTAAATGCTCTTTTCTAGCTATTTTTGAAATATGTAATGAATTATTGTTAGCTGTAGTCACCCCAGGTTTTGAGATGTATGCTAGAGAAAGGTGATATTGCCACGAAGGGGCTATTACAGGTGGTATGGTGAGGAGGGCTCAGAAAGAAAAGAGGGGAGTTGCATAGAAAGTCTCAATATTTCCAGAGAATACCTAGTAATCATGAACAGATCGTTGGTAGATATGTGGATGGTAAAGGCCATTGTGATGAGATCTTAGATGGAAATGAGGAACATGTTATTGAACAATAGAGAACAATTAATCCTTGTTATAAAGTGGCAAAAAACTTGGTTGAATTGATTTCATGTGCTGGTGTTTTGTGGGAGGTAGAAGCTGTGAGGAATGAAATTGGATATTTAGCGGTAGGAATTTTTAAGTGAAGTGTTGAAAGTACAGCTTGGCTCCTCTGCACTGCTTATGTTAAAATGCAAGAAGAGAGGAATAACTTAAATATGGAATTAGTAATAAAAAGGAAGGAAAACATAAAGATTTGGAAAATTATTAGCCTATCCATATTGCAAAAAATGAGAACCCTAAGGCCAACTTACTGATTGATAAAGAGATTACTATAGATTAGACATCTCAACAGAAGCCAGGAGTTATTCTCCAAGAGAATGGGAGAATGACCCCCAAAGAAAACTCAGAGATCATCAAATCTTCTCCCATGGAATGCCCAGAGTGCAAGGACCCAGGGTGAAGAATGGTTTCAAAGGAAGGGCTGTCTGTGCCTGTAGGTCCTTGGCACATGCTACCTGGCACTGTCTTACACCACAGGCTCCACTGTCCACACCCTTGGTATTATGCTCTTTGGCAACCCCAGGTGCAGTTCCAGCAGGCCCCGATATGGCATGGGCCATGGTGCCTGTCTCTCTGGAGGACACAGGCAGCAACCTTCAGTGGCATCCATATAGCTCTTGTGTATAGAGTGCACATGCCTGGGGGCATGGCTACCTCCACCTATGCTTTAAAGAATGGTGCTGCCCAGAGCTGTGGGCTTGTGACCCCTGCTTGGCAAAACTGCAGGGCTGGGGTCCAGGCAAAACTGCAGGGCTAGGGTCCAGGCAGAGTGACAATTTGGGGCCATTTTGCTGACCTATGGGGGGTGACAATTGTCACCTCAGTGGGCCTGGAGGGCACAGCATCAGGCCAAAGAGGATTATTTTTAAGCCCTAAGATCTTACAAAGTTTGCTTTGTAGCTTGGACTTACTTGGGACCTGTTACCCTTCTTTCTTTCCTATTTTTCTCTCTTAGAATGAAAATGTCTATCCTATACCTGTCCTACCATTGTATTTGGAAGCATATAATTTGTTTGGTTTTTCACAGAGTCACAGATGGAGAGAGATTTGCCTGAAGGTGAATTGTAAACTTGAGTCGTACCCTTATCTGATTTAAATGATATTTAGATGAGACTTTGGAGTTTAGACTTTACTGTTGATGTTGGAATAAGTTAAGACTTTTGGGGTTACAGGGATGTAATGAATGTATTTTGCATGAGAGGACATGAATTTTGAGGACCCTGGAACAGGGTATAGGATATAGGCTGAGTATTGGTAGTATTGGCCCCACAAATTCATATGTTGAAATCTTAACCCCAATGTGGTGATATTAGGAGGTGTGGGGCCTTTGGTAGGTGATTAGGTTATTAGAGTAGAGCCCTAATGAATGAGATTAGTGCATTTATAAAAGAGACTCTGGAAAGATACCTCACTCTTCTGCTATGTGAAGGCATAGCTAGAAGACAGTTGATTATGATCCAGAAGGTGGGCCCTCAACATGGAATCTACTGGCACCTTGGTCTTGGACTTCCTAGCCTCCAGAATTGTGAGAAATGAATCTCTGTTGTTGATAAGCTATCTAGTCTTTGGTATTCTATTATAGCAGCTGGAATGGACTAAAACATACCACCGCTGCCCATATCAACAACAACTAGTAGTAACAATAGTATAAACACTAATAGTTACCATTTATTTAGTGCTTACTACGTGGTAGGCATTGTGGAATCCATTTCACATACATCGTCTTACTTTGCCCTCCTGAGATGACAGATTAAGCAACTCGCCCAAGGTCTATAAGTGGCAGAGCCACGATTTGACATGTAACTCAAGTCTGTGTGTCTCCAAAGCCATGATCTTACCCACCACAGTGTGCTTTCTTCCTCTAAAATTTCTTAAATATCTAATTATAAACCATTCATAATACTTCCTTTGACAAATATTAAAGGCTCCTGACCATGAATTTTATGGGTTTTTTTTTTCTTTGATGGTACTACAAAGACATTTCAAGTTGGAGATGGTAATATTAGATGTGTTCCGAAAGGAAATGTTTATCATGTGTATCATCAGTTCTTAGTTGTGAGTGGAGAAACTTAAAACTACATTAAGGAAATGAATTGATTGTCTCATGTTACAGAAAAATCTAGGAGGGGTTTAGCCTCAGGCAAGGCTGTATCCAGGAGACTTAGTCATGACATTTCTTGCTTCATCATTTCATATTTTGGTTCTGCTTTTCTTACGTCCCCTGCCTTACACAGCAGGTTCTATCCCTGCTATAGACAATATTCCTCCAAGAGTTCTGGATTTTCTGAGTCCATATGGATGATGATTCTGGAAGAAGAGAAATGTCTTTCCTGATAATCTGGCAGTAATCCTAGGGGGAACATCGTCTGACTTGACGTGGGGTGCATGCCCATCCCTGAGCCAGTCAGTGTGTCCAGAGAGGATGAAGCATTCTGATTGGTGCAGCCTCTGCATTATGACTACACCTGTAACTCAAGAGGCCAGAGGGAGTCTTGGTGAGCCTTGACCAAACCCCATGAGCTAAGCAAGAATACAGTAACAGGGGAGAAGTGATTCTCCAAATACAAGGATAATGTACATAAATATCAGAGGCCTACTACAAAATCTCTGACTTTGTCATTGTTTTAACAAATGGTGTCTTTTGTGTAGTGTATTGAAAAGAGCAGAGGGCTGTTGTAAAGGGCATCTTGACTCCTGTACCTTTTTGGCCTCTGACTAGCTATGGAGCCTCAGACAAATCATTTGTCCTCTTTGGTGTTAGTTCCTTCATGTGTAAAAATGAGAAGTAGAATGATCTGCTCTTTTTACAACAGGAAAGATTACCTTATATGCAACACAAATTCTGATGAGATCATGGTGGGATCACACATGATGATCTGCTCTTTTTGAACCTCTCCAACTCTGGCATTCTAAGTACTAGTGAGCATTATCACTAGTACTTTATCACTATATTATCTGTATTATCACTAGTATTATTATTACTAGTATTATCTGTAATATCACTAGTACATTATCACTATATAAGAAATTTGGGAATTTCTTATATAGAATAACCCTTTTGACCTCTTGTTACCATAATCACGTTGACCCATTTTTTCTGGGTTGGATGAGAGAGTTTGGATCCTATTATCCTTTAAGCAACAAAAGTCAGTGGCTGGTTTTTAATATAGATTGATGATTTCATGCTTTCTTTAAAAAGCCTAGTTAGTATCTACAGCAAACTAATGCCTTCTGCTCAATTCTGACATCTGTTAATATAAAGCATACCATTGAAGACTTTCAGCTTACCATGGTGATCTGGTCTATCAAAATGGTGCAAGAGGTGTGTTCTTAGTTTTCTATACATTAATAATAACTTTTGTGTGCAGTTATGTGAACTCCACAGAGACAGCATTCATGTTTAGCTTGTTTAATGTTGAAACCCCTAGGGCCTAGCTCAATTCTAGATATAAAGTAGATGCTTAGAAAATATGGACTGAAAGATTAAACAAAATGGAAAAAAAAGGCTATATAATTTCTTAAAGCTTACATGTCATAGAGCCTTCTGAAGTATAAGTGTCTCTAACCAAAACAAATATTTTACATGAAAGTAAAACAAATAGTAAATGACTGCAATGGGATTGAACCTAGTAAATCCAATATACAATTCGAGAATTCTTTGTAGCTACATCATGTTGCTTCTCAAGGGACTTCAAACATCAAAGTCCACTTCCATCTGGCTCTCATAATTGATGGTTTCCTTTCTAATGCCCCTCATTCTGCTATTGAGAACAAATGGAAAATTACCACATCTTTATACCTTATTTCTATCTTGTTTTAGGGTGTTTTTTTTTTATATTGAGTAACTTTTTTGACCTCTTGCTACCATAATCATGTTGACCCATTTTTTCTGGGCTGGAAGAGAGTTTGGATCCTATTATACTTTAAGTAAACATAAGATTTTTTCTTTAGGTGCAGGATGCACTAAAATAGCATGGCTAGGTTACTGCTTAAAAATACGGCTTTCTCCATATCAATATCTTAATCAAGAACAAAGTCTTCAATTTGTATTTTTAGATCCTTCAGTTTTGGTCTCAATTTACCTATCACATTTTATTTTCCAGTACTGTAAGAGCCAGTGGTCCAGGTGAGCCAGTCATTTTAGCTATCATCTGTTATGTTTACTGTTCATCTGTACCGTACTCATAAAATCTCCTTGCTTTGACTCTGTCCCCCAAGCCAAGGCTTTTCCATTATCAAGAGGTTTGATTAAAATCCATATTATCCATGGATATTTCTCAAATTGTAACCTAGATAAATTTCCTTTATTTAAGCTTTTATATGATGCATATGGATTGAAACCAGCACTTCCAAGTTACTCTGAAGAACACAAGTTTGGACAAAAGGGTTCAAGGGTAAGAGTGGTCTGGGAAATTTTAGTATCCATGGAAAACAATTTGGGAAATTGCCCTATGAGTTTCTTGTGGGCACAGAGTAAGTGTAAGAAGTGTTTATGCCCTTAGTGCTAATATAGTGCTTGACACATAGTAGACATTCAACAAATGTAGAATAAATTAATGACTGCTGAAAAATTTGGCCTTTTATTATGTGCTAGATTGTATTACTTTTCAGTTTGATATTTAAAATTTTATTTCACCAGGGGAGGTGGAAATATTCTTCAGAACAGTACTCATATCTTGTGTGGCATTTGTATTTTTTCATCACATTTAGTGTAGGACTTGTCATCTGGATGCTAATGAATGAGAAACTTGCTGTGTTGTTGTAATTTGATCACTGGAACCACTATGTGTGTAGGCATCGTGTCATCAATGTTAGTTTGACAGTTGGAATATGGCATAACATTTTGATTACTATTCCATCTTCTAGGATTCACTCTGAAGCAGCTATTCAAATACTGCATTTAGCTAAATATGTGGTGGTTCTTTCTTTGACTTATTGGAATGAGTGTGTTCATTCTATTTCTTCTCTTTCCAAGCATGGGTATCTGTGATGAATGTAAGAAAAATTGTGCATTAATAGGCCACTCAGCTTAGCTTTGTATAAACCACTGGATGTCTTTATTTCCCCAAAAACATTCTATGGGAAGGATTTATAAGTCAGAAGTTAAAGTGTCTGAGGCAGAAACTCAATAATTTGAAACAATACCCAGGCATTTGATCAATTACTTGCAGATATGCTGATGGTGCTAGGAATTCTTGGCAGAGAGATTTCTCTAACATTACCTTACAACTACTGTCGTTCCTTAAGATGATACCCTTTTGAACTGGAAGCAGATAGTTTTCTACAAGAATTCCTACACTGAAAGCCAGTTTTCTTAGAATCATTTTCCTCTGAATGTGGGCTATAGCTCCAGAATATTATGCTATATATTTTCGTTTGATTTTTCTAGTCCATGATTAGCTACTTGCTAGAATTGGTGTCAGTAAATCAATTGCAAGAAATTCTAGTTATTATCATCTAATATTATCTAGTAGTTATCTAACAATTCTCAAAACTAATAATTTTCAATAAATTCATAAAATTATTATAAATTTATATTATTACACGGTCTTAGGAGCCTCAGGAAGATGGGTATTTTTAAGTAAATCAGATAAGTATTAATAACTGTGATTACCAAAGCACAGAGAACTTACAAGAAGAGGACAGGTTCCAGAAGATGGAAATGGTCTGTTTTCCAAGATTAACTGGACAAGTTCTCCAGCTCTTTCTACAAAATAGAAAATACAGGTGTTACTTCACATAATAGGCTGACCATCCTGTAATACTTGCCCTTTGTAGGCTTCTTGGGTACATATTTTCTTTTCTTCTGTATGGGAAAACTTCACAGCTTTTCCTTCAAGCATTTGGGAAATCCTTCAAGCAATTCTTACCAAAGAGCTCAGATGCAGAGATCTCAATTTTCATCACAAAGGACAATTAAAACTGGTGCACATACGCTTCACCCTGGCATGCATCAAAGACTCCTTTCTTCTGCAGTGGAATCTTTCCCAGTTAACATCCCTGGCACCTCCCCAAATTCCCCATTTTTACTTTTTAACTAAATGTTCAAGTTTTTGTCACATGTTAGTTATGACACAACATGTTAGCTGGTAGCTCTCTAAGACTTTAAGGTTGCACGTGTGTCTCAGAGCAAGGTTTATAGATGGTTGATGATACAATTTCTAAGAGCATGTTTATATTTTTGAAAATAAGCACCATTTCTTTTCATCTAGGAGTGTCAGCGGTTCCATTTCATTGTATCTATTTGAGGGATTTGACCCTTCACCACCACACAGAGACGTGTCTGAGGACAAGCAGTATAGTTTCTGTTTAACCTTGTGAGTCTCTTCCCTCTCCTCTGCAAACACACTCAGTGTTCTTGGCAAGCCTGCCTCACTGCAAAGAAAAGCATACCTGGAGGCAATAGACCGGCCTCACTGGCAGCTCTTGGCTTCTGATGACATAAAATTAGTAGAAGCAGAACCATGGACAGTAGCTATTGCCATAATGCAGTGATGGTTAATTTTGTGGGCCTGTTGAGTTTCTTGCAGAGGGTGAGCAGGCATGGAATGTCACATGTATAATTGCAAGCAGTCATATTACAGTTTATTTGTGTGTGTGTGTGTGTGTGTGTGTGCATGCACGCGCATGTACACTAGAGAGGGAGAGAAAGTGAGAAAGTGGGCTACCCTGTGTAAGACAGCTCCAGCTGAGTCCTTGTGTATCTGATGATGGTAGCAACATTTGAATAGAACATTATAATGTAAGTGAAAATACTTTTTAATTACAACATTTATTCCTAATACCAGCTTTGCATTCAGGATACTTCACTATAGTGCCCATACTACTTCATAGGATTTAAGATGTCCTTCTTGTCTGCCCCTACTTACCTCATCAGAATTTCTTACTTACTAAACTCCTCTTACTTGCTAACTTAAAAATGATTTCTTGACTTTCAGTCTTTGGATGTCCGTTCTTTCTGCCAAAACCTCTGTTTTGGCTAACTCCTTTCAAGGAGCCTGTCCTTGCCCCTACTAGATAATGAGTTCCTCTTATGAGTGTGTTCAGCAGCCTATAATACATCACTTAGTACCAAATGGCAGCTCCATCCTATATTGCAGTTGCCTGCTTATTTATCTTCCTTTCCATACTGAAGCTCCTTGAGGACAGGAATAATATTCATCTCTTTAGTTCAAGTGCCAGCACACACCTATCAAGCATAACCATTTATTGATTTGTTTTGGGTTACAGAGAGCAGCTATCATTACTACCATCTTACAGGTAAGTGAATGAAAGTTCAAAAAGGGTGGAAAGTCCAACCAATGGAGACATACCCAGAATGCAACTAACAGATCTAGACCATAAACAGCAACATTGGCAATACTACTACAACTACTAATGATGATAGTAGTGATAAATTTTATTTTTTAAGTACCATGAACCAGGTACCACACATATTAACTCATTAAATTCTCAGATCAACTCTTTAATATAGGTACTGTTACCTGTATTATCTTTGTTATCAAGAAGGGATTTAAATCTCAGAGAGGTTCATTAACTTATCCAAAGTCACAGAGCTTGATGGAAGAGTCTCTAATTCTAGTACTTGTCCTCTGTCCACTCTCCTTGCTGTTTCTTAGGTACTTTGATTAAATGTTCAAGTTTTCTTCCAGTGTGTTATATCAAATAGCATCCACTTATTAAAATAATAATATACAAAATTAAATAGTGGTTTGCCTGCAAAATACTGGTTTGACGAGATGCATTTCAATAAATTGATACATCAAGTCCAAATTAATCCTATCCC
This sequence comes from Microcebus murinus, assembly GCF_040939455.1. Classification (NCBI taxonomy): domain Eukaryota; kingdom Metazoa; phylum Chordata; class Mammalia; order Primates; family Cheirogaleidae; genus Microcebus; species Microcebus murinus. The sequence continues at coordinate 20,466,423 of NC_134124.1, forward strand.
GACTATTATAAATGCTATGCACTCTCGTTATATCCTTTCTCACCTTGTATTCTAGACTCCAAGCAACTTATCAACATTTAAATAATGTGGGCAAAGATGATAAGGACCCTAGAATGTATGGGTAAAAGTCTCAAATATTTACTCCAGCCCTGAGGAATATGTAGGGATGTTTCTTCTTCATACCCCTTGATAGATATCACAGATGCAGAATGTTGATCTGGATGGTCTGGCAATTTAAGTACTTGGGGTGGGTTTATATTCTGTGGGTTTATATTCTGAGCTGTATATAGAATCAGTTATAATTGACAGGCACAACCCCTCCTTCCTCTGTCTTCCCCAGCCCTTGACACCCACCACTCACAGAACCCTGATGAAGCAGTGTCCTGATAAGTTGAGGATGTGTAGTTTCTTCCCTTGTCTCATCAGATTAGGAAGGAGGTCCTTACAGATAGGGAGCACACATAATTTACCATTTTATCCAAAGCTGGAGGCATGCATTCGGCTCAGTATATGTGTGTTAAATAAATGAGTGGTTTTGGCGGGACATATCAACCTCAGAGTCTTTCTTTCTACAGCAGTTTTCCTTTCCACTTCAGTTATGTGGAATAGTATGTGTAGATATTCTTCCTCAAGGCTGCAAGAATCATACCTCTTTTAGATGGTGGCATCTCCTTTTATGGCATCTTCGATGGTGTTCCAAGACTATTGTATAACTACTGTGGAAATATCAATATCTCATTTCTAAATAATGGAGTGGCACTTCTTGAAGATGTCCCAACTGCCTTGCAAAGTCATCATCAGATTGGCATGGCACCCTCTTATTGTATATATTACTTGCTTTATGTACAAGCTCTATTTATTTTGAACATCTTTGGTGAGGTATAATTGACATGTATACTGCACATATTTAAAGTGTACAGTTTGATAAATTTTGACATACGTATAAACCCGTGAGTCAATGGGTTTATATATATGCAATCAAGATGGTGAACAAATGTGTCACTTCCCAAAGTTTCCTTGTTCTCCTTTGCAATCACTCCCTCTCAGCACTTCCTACTCCCTTCCCCATTCCTGGTTAACTACTGATGTGCTTCCTGTCACTATAAATTATTTTGCATTTTCTTGAGTTTTATATAAATGGAGTCTTTGGCTTCTATTACTCAGGGTAATTTATTTTGATATTCCTCTATACCATTGTGTGGATTAATAGCTAATTCACTTTTATTGCCAAGTAATATTCTATCGTATAGATATACTACAATTTGTTTTATTATTGATGGACTTTTGGTTTGTTTCTAGTTTTTGACTATTATGAATAAAGGGGCTGTGAAGATAGGAATATATGTTTCCATTTCTTTTGAGTAAATACCTAGGAATAGAACACCTAGATCATATTGTAGGTGTTATGGGTTGAACTGTATCCCTCCAAAATGATAAGTCAGAGTTCTAATCCCGTGTCCCTAAGCATGTGATCTATTTTGGAAACAGGGTCTTCATGATGGTCATCGAGTTAAAATGAGGTCATTAGTTTGGGTTCTAATCCAATATGACTGGTATCCTTATATAAAAAAAGGGGAATTTGGACACTGACATGCACACAAGAAAGACGGCATGTGAAGACAGAGGCAGAGATTGAGGTGTGATGCTCTGACAAATCAAAGAACGTCAAAGATTGCCAGCAAACCACTGAAAGCCAAAAAAGAGGCCTGAAACAGATCCTCCCCCACATCCCGTGGAAGGAACCAACCTGGGCTTCTATCCTCCAAAACTGTGAGCCAATAAATTTCTGGTGTTTAAGCCACCAAATTGTAGTACTTTATTTTAGCAGCACTAGCAGACTAATACATTCAGTGTACACCTAATGTTTAAAAAACCACCCAACTGTTTTCCAAAGTGATTATGCCATTCTACATTCTCAGTGGCAGTCTGTAAGAGTTAATTTCCATTTCCCTAATACTAGTTATGTCAAACATCTTTTCATGTGCATATCTGCCATCCATATATTTTCTTTGATGAAGTAACTGTTCAAATCCTTTACTCTTCTTAATTGGGTTGTTTGCTTGCTTATTACTGCCTATGAAAGTTCTTTTAGTTTTCTACATGGAAGTCCTTTATCAGATACGTGATTTATAAACACTTTTCTCCAAGTCTGAGTCTTATCTTTTCATTTTCATAACAGTGTCTTTTGAGGAGCAGAGGTTGCAAATTTTGATTAAATTCAGTTTATCAATTTGTTCTTTTGTAGCTAATGTTTTTTAGTGCCATAACTTAAAAAATCTTTGCCTAACCTAAGGTCACAAATACTTTCACTAATACTTTATTTTAGAAGTTTTCTAGTGTCTAGAATTTTTATATTAAATTTGGTTATGAAATTCATTTTGAATTAATTTTTATGTGTGGTGTCAGGTATGAATTAGGGTTCTTTTCCTTTCCTTTTTAAATTTCCTATTGATACTCAATTGTTAAAGTGCTACTTTTTGAAAAGACTATCTTTTTTTCCATTGAATTGTTTTTGGACCATCATCAAAAATCAATTTATCATATATGTATGTGTCTATTTCTTGACTCACCATTTGTGTTCCATTGGTGTTTTTGTCTATCTTATGGCAGTACATCACTGTCTTGATTACTATAGCTCAGTGTCTCTGAACTTGGTGTGCTTTTGTTCCCCAGAGGGTGTTTGGCAATCACAATTGAGGCTGTCACAACTGGAGAAAGGGGTATTACTTGTATCTACTAAATAGAGGTCAGGAATGCTGCTAAATGAGCTACAATACGCAGAATGCCCCCCCCTCCCCACAACAAAGAATTTCAATAGTGCTGGGATCGAGAACCATCCACAGCTTTATAGTATGTCTTGAAATCAGGTAGTGTGAGTCTTCCAACCTTGTTCTTATTTTTCAAAGTTGTTTTGACTGTGCTAGGTCTTTTGATTCTCCATATAAATTTTAGAATCAGTTTTGGGGTCAGTTCTTCCAAAAATTCTTCTGAGATTTTGTTTGGGATTGTGTTACATCTATATGCCAATTTGAGAAGTGATATCTTTATAATATTTATTGTTCCCATCTATAAGCACTGAATATCTCTACATTTATTTATGTTATTTTTAATTTCTCTTAGCAAGATTTTATAGTTTTTCAGTATACAGGTCTTACATGTATTTTATAAAATTTGTCCTTAAGTAGTTCTTACTTTTTGCTGTTATTATAAATGATACTGTTTTGAAATTAATGAGATTTTAAAGAAGAGACAGTTTTTTTTTTTTTTTTTGAGACAGAGTCTCGCTTTGTTGCCTAGGCTAGAGTGAGTGCCGTGGCGTCAGCCTAGCTCACAGCAACCTCAAACTCCTGGGCTCAAGCGATCCTTCTGTCTCAGCCTCCCAAGTGGCTGGGACTACAGGCATGAGCCACCATGCCCGGCTAATTTTTTCTATATATATATCAGTTGGCCAATTAATTTCTTTCTATTTATAGTAGAGACAGGGTCTCGCTCTTGCTCAGGCTGGTCTCGAACTCCCGACCTCGAGCAATCCGCCCGCCTCGGCCTCCCAGAGAGCTAGGATTACAGGCGTGAGCCACCGCGCCCGGCCGAAGAGACAGTTTTTAAAAATATATATATATGAGCTTAGAGAGCTAACTAGTCAGCACAGAACATGGTCTATTGCGCTTTGTAATTTTGGCCTCCAATATAACTATATTAAGATTCATGGCATTCCAAGTGATAGTGACCCAAGTTCTTTTAGATTGAGGAAAAGCTTATACCTTATCAATTCAAAGAAAGAGCTGAAGACTAGGGCCTGGAGCTCAGAGCCTGATAGCATTTAGATTCACTGTCCCTTAGGATCCTAAATTTTCTCCAAAGCATCAGCTTCTTTCTTTAACATCTTCCATGTTGAAGGAGATGGCCCCATGCAGATGCAAGGCCATGTACCCCCACCTCTGTGGACAGAGAAGAAAGGAGATTCTTCTCAGCCAGCTACTCTTGAAGGCCCCATGGGAAATGTCCTGAAGGGTTAGGGTCACAAATACAGCCCTGGATCAATACTGTGGCCAATGCATGTGATACAACGTTGGCTGTGTAAAGACTATATTTTATCTTTGGGGTCAGAATTTTAGGGTCTCTTGCTAGAACAAGGTGGCGAGAGGAACTAGAACAGAGCTTCTGGGCAAAGACAGCAGCCATCACAATAGGCAACAGAATCTCCTCAGATGTAGGTGTGCTCAGGAATCAAAAGACAAGCCCCTTCGTGTGTCTTATGCTCTCCTGGAAGTGGTGACCTTCATTAACAGACATTCATTCGACATTCTCAGCGTTCCTATGTGTGTCATTTGTGCTCTCATGGACTGAGAGCCTATTTGGAAAGCACTGACTTCTTCATTTCTGTCTCTTTCTTTTCTTCCATCCAAAACTGTGCACATTTTGTTTCACCCCTTTGGCTTCCAAACTCAGAATACCTAAAAAGGAGGTTAGGAGGGCCACATCCAAAAAAGATACACGTGAGTTACAGCAAGGAGACAGCCGTTAAAATGATGGGAAGTGGCGAGGGAGTCATCCTTTGGTTTACCGTGACTGCCATTCCTAAGGAGTATATTTCACTTCTCTAAGCTTTGGGTTTCCCTTCTGCCATTTGGGAATAGTGTCCTTTTCACAGATTATTTCTCAAGAGGTTCCTCCCTTTGTTAGGTTTGAAGTTTGAAACAGAACTAAATTCTGATGTTGGCCAGCCACGGTGGCTCACCCCTGTAATCCCAGCACTTTGGGAGACTGGAGGTGGGAGGATCACTTGAGGCTACGAGTTCAAGTCCAGTATGGGAAACATAATGAGATCTCATCTTTACGAAAAATAAAATAAGAAAAATTAGCTCAGTGTGGAGGGTATACACTTGTAGTCCTGGCTACTCCAGGAGGCTGAGGTGGGGTTCAAGGTTGCAGTTAGCTAAGATGCACACTAGTCTGGATGACAGAGTGAGACCCTATCTCAAAAAAAATAATACAAAATAAAACTAAACTAAATTCTGATGTTGGCAGTAGAAGCCACCTTCCTCCTTTCTCTCCTCCCTGCCCTCTTGCTAGTGGCATCAAATTAACTTTAGGTTAGAAAGATCTCTAGGGTGGATCAAAGAGGTATTTTTCTGACAAGCCCAGCTTTTGCAGCCTTGAGTGAGCATGGGAGGGCTAGAGTGTGGGAGTTTTGCTTCTCTTCCTTGTGGGAATAACTATTTCTACACTTACGTAAGAGATTCAGGCTGGCATTCTGTGTGTCCTCAACTACAGACTCATTCCTCGAATGGTGATTAAGTTGAATAAAGATTCACTTTTATAGAAGAAAGAGTGGGTATCTTTTATTCTGTAATTTTTTCCCATCTTTTACTTCTCTAAGCCCCCTCCTAGACACTAATAGTAGTAAAGGTAAAGGAGAAAAAAAAAATCATGGCACAATCGTCATCATGATGACCACATATTAAGAACCTAACATGTGCAGATCTAGTCTAAGGACTTTACCTTGTTGCTTCATTTATTCCTCACAACAAATATATAAAGTGATATTTTTCCTCATTTTCCAGATGAGGAAAACTAAGATCTAAAGAGATCTTATGTTCAAATGGAGCTAGCATTTGAACCTAGGTATGGCTCACCCCAAAGCCTCTTAGCCTCTTAGCCACTATGGCATCCTGCCTCTCACGGTATCTCAGTTCACTGAGAAGGGCATTTAGAGATCGTGTAATATTCCCTGGTTTCCATCAACCCCTAATTATGGAGAAATGAGCTGACACTTAAATTGTGTAGTTTACCTTTAGTTGAATGAGTTAGCTCTTACAGTAAGAGAAGTGAAGCAAAAAAAATCTCTGGGTAATATGTAAAAAATGGGAATTCCTGGGCTTTACCCAGAAAGCTGTTGTTGGTGATGGTGGTGGGGAGGTGTTAGAAATCTGGACACTTATTTACTCCTTAATACTCTTGGTTACAGATGATCCTTGGACCATACTTTGAAAAAAGCTAAATTAGGCCATTACGATTATATGGTCATGGTTTTGAATTCATTCTTTGCAGGGGCCCATTTGCATTAGTTTTGCCTTTAAAACCTGTGTGAGTGTGTGTGTATGTGTGTGTATTTAAGGTGTAGGGATGGAAACAAAAGGAAAACCATAGAAAGCTAGGTTATTAGGAGAAAGCAATGTGTTCCTTAGGACTGAGGAATTGGCTGTATGTTTTTCTTTCAGTCCACATATTCAACATGCATCCTGGGTGTGCACAGCTTCTTGCCTCAAAGAGTCTCAAAAGCACTGCCCAGGACTGGTCATTTCTGGGCCACAGACTGCAGTTCACCTTTGTGCAGTCTCCCCCAATATTTGCTTTTATCACTAGGAAGATGAAATAATGGAACCATGCAAAGCCATTACCACTCTAGCCAAAACACAATCCCCAAATTAAAAAAAAAAAAAAAAAAAACAGTACAAAATACCTTTCTGAAGGGACATGAGGTTAATGTTTTCCAGCCCAAAGCACAGGAAGCCTCCACTGCTATTTATCTCCCTTGCAGATACCATACCATAGCTGCCTGGCCTCTCGCTTTTGTTCTTCATAGAAAAACCACACTGATATTTTTACAAATGTGGAAGAACTAAAGCCTCTTTATGTTAGAGTCCTCATCTACAATGTCAGCTCCAGGAAGACACAGATTGTGTTTGCTTCTCTGTATTGACGTATCCTTAGTGCCTAGAATGGTGCTTGATACACAGTAGGTGCTCAATAAGTTGTTGAACGATTGATGGAATGAATGCATAAATTCCCTTTGGCTTTTGTCATACTTAGAATAAAATCTAAATTTCTAAACATGCCCTTCAAGGTCCTTTTCTAACCTTCAACTTCATCTGGCGCTCTCTCTCCTGTGCTTGCTATAGGCTAGCCGCCTTTCAGTTCTTTGAATTCATCCAAAAGCCTTTCTGCCTCTGGAGCCTCTCTGCTGCTGTTCCATCTATGTGGAATTCCCTGCTCTTCACACATACCTGTGAGGCACATCCTCTTCATTCAGGGGTCGCCTTGATGGTCACTTCCTCGGAGAGGACTTCCTTGCCTTCTCTTCCCCATCTAAATGAGATTCTCCCATTTTTTCCTCATAGCATTTTTTTTTCTGCTTTTCTTTTCTTTTTTTGGCTCTGAACACAATTTGTATCTATTTCTATATTTATTTGATTCTTCACTAGGTCATTGTCCATCTCTCCCCGTGGACAATTGGCTCCATTGCCTATTTCATTGTCTCGTGGCTACTGAAGACCTAGCAGAGGACCAGGCACAGAGAAGACCCTGAAGACGTACATATTTGTTGAGTAAACAGTCACGTTTTAGGCTGTAGAACATTCTAGCTAAATAATTTAAGTCATGGGTAGGAATACCGGTCTCCCGCATCCAAGAAAAGGGAGCCAAACGCCGGCTAACCCAGATTCCCTAAAAGGAACAGGGCGAGCCTGTCATTGTGTGAGGATGTCAGAAATGATGGAGTTGGCGCAGACGTGACAAGTGACCTGTCCTGCTGGTAATTAGTCGCCCGAGGCTAAGCTAGTAGCGAGAGTGGGCGGGAAGCAATACTTAACCACCCAATTAAAAGGCAGTAGGAACTTAAATTTAGAAGCTGTCTGTGGCCACAGCATAGAAACCACACTGAGGGGAACAGTTGGTCGCACGGCTCTCGCTCTGAGGGCCATTCTTGTATGTCAGAGAGATAATTAAAGACACTGTGACTCTGCACATTTGGAAATTATGTCCAGTGGCCCTTTTGTCCTGAGTAGACAAGAACGCAATGAGTTAAGGTCGGAGCCACTGCATAGGCGATTCCAGGTCAGAAAGTATTTAACCCCTTCCTGTTTAAAAGAGAGGAAGGCATTTTTTATTGATGTCAAAAAGTGAGAGGCATGGGGTGTAGCAGAATATACTCTGAGTATTGGAATCTCTGCTCGAGGACCCACTCATCCGTTAAAAGACTTCATGACCTTGGGCAAGACCCTCAGCTTCCTTGCGAATCACTTCTGCATTTGAGGGAGTTAGGACTCTGTTGTTCGTGAGTGACTAAAGATTTGACGTAAGTTTTTAAATGCAAAGAGTCTTAGTTGGCTCCTATAACTGAGCAGTGCTAACAGCAGAAGGAGCTTTTGGCTGGGCTGGATATAGGAATGTAAACAATTCACCTGGATTCGATTTCTCTTTCCTGTCTCTTGGCCACATTCTCTCTGTTGGCCCTAATTACATGCCAGTTTTCTCCTAATGAGAAGATGGCTATGGCAGCTCTGGCCTGAGAATTCTCAGCAAGTCATTTTCCTACAGGTCCTGTGCCTATTCTGAAATTCGCTCTCATTGGACCAACTGGTCCACTCGTGGCTGAGGGTCCATTCATGCTGGGGAGAAAGTCCTCTAACCCTACCTAAGAGATGCTAATAACCACTTGGCTTACGGCACCTGGTTTTTCATAGCTTTGACAGCATGACCCAGGGGGTCAACTGCTTCCCCTGGCATCCCTGCCACTGCCTAGCCAAGCTTCAGTGGGAAGGGGGCCAGCAGTCGAATAGGATGAATCCAGATGGGGCTTGTTGCATTTCTCTACTCTCAGAATTTACTGAGTTCCAACAGCAGGTACTCTCTGTGATTTTCCACCATGTCACACATGATGGATGAAATTCACATGGCAGTGTGATTGGAGTTGGGCAGGGTTGGGCAGACATGGGTTCAAATCATGGCTCCTTCAATTACTTGCTATAGAACCCCAAATTACGTCTTAGCTCTGTTTTCCTATCTAGTAAAAGAAAATAATGCTCGTACCTACTTCACTGTGTTGTTATGAGGATTAAGTGACTTCATTTGGAAAAGTGTCATACACACATGGCAAACACGCAATACATTTGTTTTTCATTTATTTATTGTTTTTTCATATATAAGTCTGTACCTTTCTTTTCTATTCAAGAAAACCTGTAAGAATGCAGTTACAGGGATAATCTTGGATGTGCTCTCTTTAACAATTGTCTGTCTCTTTGTTTTAGTCACAGTTTTCTGGTGACACATCCCTCATTTGCTTCATGTCATGATGCATGTCATGATAGCACATTTATCTCATATTTATCGTATAGCCTGAAATCTTCCCCACCAAACAATAAGCTATATTGAGAAGCAGAACAATGCTCTTTGATCTACTGGTGTGTCCAGTGTCTTGCACTGATGAATGAATTCATGATTAAACTCCAAGTATATTAAAACTTCCCTAAGGGCAAGAACCACATAAAATATGTTTTAGTTATCCTTAGCTACTCCAACACAATGAAAGAGTTATTATTTACCAGAACAAAGTGGATGCTCAATACATAATTGTGTAATTTATGTCTTGATTTTAGCATGTCTATCAATTATAGATTTCATTCTATTAACATTTTTAGAAGTTCATATACAAATGTGGAAGGGCTATGGCTCCTTTCTTTGTCACATCGATAATCAGAAGAATGTACTCTGAAAGCACTAACTTGTATACCTTTTGTGAGTACCCAGCCATCAGGGGGGGAGGAAGGGGTGTGGTCCAGAGTTTATAGATTCTCTTAGCCACTGCCTACTCTTCTTGTGTTACTCCAAATCAAATGATATATAATAACATAGAAGAAATGATCACATAACCATAATACTGGGTTATAGTATTTAAAGTTCTCCCATATATATTATATCTTTTCTCACAGTTTCTTGGAAGTTTTTGCCTTGGTATATATAAGAGATGCTCTTCCTTTGGTGACTCTAATGTCTGATTAGAGTGTATCATTTATCATCTAGTAAGAAACTGCCTCATTAATAGCATCTAGTTTATTTTCTAAGCAAGTCCTGGAGTAATTGTGGTAAGAGCTGAAGACATTTATAAGTAACTTGGATGGGCATTCCACTTCCTTTCTCAAAAGCCGATAAATAAATCTCCTGTTTATTTCTAGGGGACTTAGTTATAGGATGTATTTGTCGTACCTTCTTTCCCTCTAATCTCCACAAAGTGAGATGTGACTTGCGTCTCTTGACTCATACGAAGTTCTTATAGTTCATTTTATGTAATAAAAATATATTACTTTTGTAGTCAGAAAATTCCCTACAAGTAAACGTTATCCAAGGGCTGTCCTAAAAGTATCCAGCCATTGTTAATATAAGGAGAATGGTTACATGGCTGGATACTTTTTGCACATGTTTGTTGACATTTGAATGGAGGGGGGACTTGTTTTTCTGCCTATGCAGTGTGGTTCCCTTTGGGGAATTACTTCTCCATGGCTCCTTGCAGTTCTACTGAGGATGCTGAATATGGTCCCTGCCCCAGTCTGGGGCGGGGTGGGGAGTAGGCAGGCAGTGACCCAGTGCTGATCACTCAGGTTCTTTCTCCCAGGGATTGGAATCTTGGGACAACCCTGCTGCCAGTGCACTTCAGTTCCTGGTTAATTGGCTCTTCCTTCAAGTCTATGAGAAGCCCCGGATCCTCTTGTTAAATTTTACTTTCTCTCTTAAGTCAAGTGGGTGTTCATTCTTGTTGATGGCATACAAAGAACTTTAACTGATACAAATGATACTCTGAAATCTATAGTAAAGTGTAGATGACTATTGGTCCTTGCCTACTTCTCCAGGAGCATTTAGTTTGAAGCCAATATACTTCTACATGGAAAAGTTTTCAGTGGTGAGAAAGAAGCCATTTCTGATTGGAGCAGTTGTTAAAGAACTTCATCTTAAGTCATAATATTCAGCTTGTTTTCACTTGAGACTGATTCTGGGAAGAGAAGGACTTAAGACCAATGAATGATTCGCGAGTGTAAGAGATGACCAATCTCTCGATCTTTGATCTGTGTACTCTGAGGCTCTGTCTATGGTTTAAACACTACTAAGGTCATGTCTGTGGGTTGTGTTTTATTTTATTTTTTGTCTGGGATGATGATAAGTCAGGTTAGCTTGCAGACAGAGATATGGTCCATGTGACATCCTGAAGTTCCTCTAGCCTTAGATGTTATGAACAGCTTCAGGTAAGAAGACTCAGCTATGAAAATCACCCAGCGGTAGATACAATGCTTGAGGCATCAGGAGAGACAAAGTGTTCTCTAGACATACACCATGTATTGGAAGAAGCCAGAAATGGAGCCTTTAGCCTCCTGGCTTCTTTGTTGGAGTTCCCCACCATCCCACGTTTGCTCCCTGCACAAAATCAGAAGCTTTGTGTATCTCACTCTAAGCTGGGCTCTGAGTTTAGCAACTTTTAATGGAATTAATGGGCAGGAACATCAGTTAATAAAGCAGATTTTTTACTGTGCTGGCATGCTAGCCTGCTATATTTTTCATGGGCACCCAAATTAAGAGTTTATTTATTTCCTCAATTTGCTATAAATGGAATTAACAACATTTGGGGACCTGGAGAACCACAGATGCCAATAGAAGCAGCCACATCGTTCATATTTTATGGTTATTTGCTTATATGCTTATTTGAGTCACTGAGTATGGGAACTATTAAAGAGGAAAGTGTGGGTTGATTCTCTGTCATCATCATTATTGTTTTTATAATTGCTATTAATCAAAACCTGAGAGATTTCAAATGAAGAAAATAACCTGAAATGGGATTGTGCTGTGCCCTGAAATGTCCCTCTTCTCCCCCCTTTCCTTAAGGAATAGATTTGAAATCCCAAGCTCACTTCTGAATAAAAATAAGTTGGATTATGAAAGCCCATTTCCAGTAAACCTACAGAAATACCATTCCTTCTGGCATGGATGGCTTTGAGGTCTTCTCTTCCCATTGAGTAAACCATGTTCAAGTAAGTAGGCTTCCAGCCTCTCTCGTCACAAGACACACGAGTTGGGAATAGTTATCGGTAATGTTAGAGGGGATTTATAACAAACCTAGATGAATGAATTCCTTTGCATTTCAAAGTCCTGTGTCATTGAGAATAGCCCTGTAACATTTTTTTAAATTATCATATTCATTGCTAGAAAGTGGTTTGAAACTCTTCTTTGAAGAAGTTTGTTAGAGCAGTGAAAGGATTTGATTCAGAGCAAGAGCCTGGTTCTCGTGCTTAACCTCTTCTTTGACCCTGGGAAGGTCGTTCTTCCTTTCTGGCCTTGCTTTTTCTCTTCTTTTTCAAACTAGTTCAACCTCTGTGGAAAGCAATATGGAGATACCTTAAAGCGATACGAGTGAATCTACCATTTGATCCAGCAGTCCCATTGCTGGGCATCTACCCAAATGATCCAATGACACTCTACAAAAAAGACACCTGCACTCGAATGTTCATAGCAGCACAATTCATAATTGCAAGGCTGTGGAAACAGCCCAAGTGTCCATCCATCCAAGAATGGATTCATAAAATGTGGTATATGTATACCATGGAGTACTATTCAGCTCTAAGAAACAACGGTGATATAGCACATCTTATATTTTCCTGGTTAGAACTAGAACCCATACTACTAAGTGAAGTATCCCAAGAATGGAAAAACAAGCACCACATATTCTCACCAGCAAACTAGTATTAACTGAGCAGCACCTAAGTGGACACATAGGTACTACAGTAATAGGGTATTGGGCAGGTGGGAGGGGTGAGGGGGGCGGGTATATACATACATAATGAGTGAGATGTGCACCATCTGGGGGATGGTCATGCTGGAGATTCAGACTTGTGGGGGGAGGGGAGGAATGGGTATTTATTGAAACCTTAACATCTGTACCCCTATAATACGCCTAAATAAAAAAAAATGGAGACTCAGTCATCTCCAATATGTCTTTTAACTTGGGGATTCTTTTTTTCATTTTATTTATTTAACTTATTTTTTTTTTTTGTAGTCTGTACTGGCATGGAGGGAATTCTTTGATTCTGTAGATTGCTTTTGGAGTCAGTATTATATAGACACAAAGTAAAAATGTGATCACAACTTCAGACCAGGGCTACGCTTAATTCGTAGCAGGAATTTGCAGACTTTCATAGGCTTGAGCTCACTTGAGATGCTTGGGAAAAAGGCAGATTCCAGGACCTCATCCCTAGAGAGTCTAGTTTGGTAGGTTTTCAGCCAAAATCTTCATTTAAGCAGATCCTTCTGGGGTCTATGGTATGTGTGGGTAGGTGTGTGTATGTGTGTATTTCAAATGAGGAGGAACATGTTGAAAATATGAGAACCTTCCTAAGGATAAGCATCATTTGAAAAAAAAAACCCTTCTGTTTCCATAATTCTTTTGAGCAAACTCTATCATTTGATCCTCAGGAAAAGATGACAAAGCACTACTTTAAGCAGATGTTCCTTGATTTGTGTAGTGTCAGAGGAGGTGGGAGGAGTTGGTGGCACAGTAAAGAATAGAAATGTCAACTGACTTGGAAGAGTCCTGGGCCCTTGAGGAGGCCTGGATTAGAAGACGTAACTTTTGTTCCTAGCGCTGCTATTTCTGTACTGTGGCCTTGCACAAGTCTTGTGGGCCCTTTGAAGCCCTCTTCTTATTTACAAATTGGGGTGGGCTCTGTGATGTACCCCAAATCCTCTGAGGAATGAATGATTTACTCCCCCAGCTTCTGGAAATACATCTCGAGGATGGCCCTCTTTAGGGACATCCTCTGCTGAAGACAACAGCCTTGTCCAAGGTCTACCTCTTTCTAGGGCAGCTCATGTTGAATCATCAACATGGGGATGGAAAGGCCCAGCCTCCTTGTCCCAGCCAGTGGCAATTCTGAAGAGCCACCTTGGTCTCATCATCTCCCTGGCGCCGACTGAGGCCTTTGTTGGGACAGTCACAGCTCAGCTTCTCCTTCTGCCCGATCCTACCTCCCTTCCATGAGCTTTGATTCTGAGAGCACTCCCTAATAAATGCCTTGAATGCAAATCTCTGTCCCAGGAAACCCAATCTGGGACAGCAATGGCAGTAACACTAATCATGATCATAGCAGCTACCATTCATTGTGTGACCCTTTATAGGTCAGGCAAAATATCAAGTCTTGTACAAACATTCTGTTTTCTCCTCAAAACTCTCCCCACAAGGTAGGAATTCTCATCTCATTTTACAGATGAGGAATAGTTTTATGAACTTAAAAGTAAACAGTATATGTAAACGTGCTTTGACTATTACAAAATAGTATTACCTCTATTTATAAATTCCAACTGAGAAGACTTTTCTAAAGTTGTGCATCGGTACTCTCCAGATGAAAGCCTTCTCCCTGGCTCTCAGCGGGAGAGAATGGCAGCCCCCCCTCTCTTCCTCTGCTGTCTTCCCTGTTCAACGCAAAAGCCTACGCCTCTCAGGCCCTAGCCTGTGGCTTTTTACAAATGCTCTGTACATTGTGATATCTCTGTCTGTTCTTTTACAAATGTGCTTTGCATGGAATTCTGGTGCTACTTCTTCAAAATCCAGAAAATATCTTTGCATAGGAAGAAAAACAACACCAGCTCTCTCTGTATCCTCAGCCTTTGTTGTTCCACATCACAGCTCTTGTATTCACCTACCCATCACACATTTTTATGGCATCTGCCCCGTCTGCAGAAATGTGCCCAGCATAAGAGTTGACAAGAGGAATGACCAAAATGCAGTCCCTGCTCTCAAGAGGCTTTGTCCTCGGTTCTCTGTCCCAGACCTTGGTGATACAGATTCAAGATCCTGAGTTGGGGCTGGTGGTTTGGGCTGCAGTGGATTCTTCCTGTAGCACAGCCTTCATGCCCCTGTTCAGTTAATGCATCTGGGGCAGAAGCAGGTTTCCCCTTTCCTGTGGCCTCCAGCCTGAAGTTTGTATTTTAAAGAACTAAACAGACACTGTAGACTTAGAGAACCCTCAGATAAAACTAACCTTACTTCTTGCCTGAGAATATCTGTCTTGGTTTTGGCTTAAACCCACTTTAAGGTTTTCTACCATGGACCACCATATTCAGTTATAGTCACCCTAAGAGAGTATAGCTCTTGGTTAAAGATAATTTTTTTTTTTTTTTTTTTTGAGACAGAGTCTCGCTTGTTGCCCAGGCTAGAGTGAGTGCCGTGACGTCAGCCTAGCTCACAGCAACCTCAGTCTCCTGGGCTCAAGCAATCCTTCTGCCTCAGCCTCCCAAGTAGCTGGGACTACAGGCATGCGCCACCATGCCCGGCTAATTTTATATATATATATAGGCCAATTAATTTCTTTCTATTTATAGTAGAGACGGGGTCTCGCTCTTGCTCAGGCTGGTTTCGAACTCCTGACCTTGAGCAATCCACCCGCCTCGGCCTCCCAGAGAGCTAGGATTACAGGCGTGAGCCACCGCGCCCGGCCTAAAGATAATTTTTTAAATTCGCTTTCAAGTCAACCACCAGCAGGCTCTCTGCCAATAACTGTGTTTATTTTTTAGAAAATCAATTGCACTCTCAACAAAGGACTCATCCCTTTCCATGATTATTCCCTTCATTGCATACAGATATAATATTCATTGTAGTGACTTCAGGGACCAGAGTCAGTTTCTTTCATGAGAGTTACCTGTAGCTAGTCTAAATAGCAGGCTCTCGGAACATCATCTCCCTAAGTGATGAAAGATTTCATCTTTATTGTGTTTATTGGTAAGTAGACGTGTGGGGAAGACTGGGAATTTTTGCCTTCCTGAAGTCCTAAGATAAAGATGCCGACTATGGGTGGTGTTTGCTGGCTCAGCCTCAAGTTCATGGGCCATACTGTCCAATTATCCCATCAGGGAGGATTCTCTGGTATCTGCAGGGCAGTCATTATTCTCAGGATAAGGGAAGCCTGGGAAAATTTTGAAACTGGATCTTGCAATTGTATTGTGTAAGAGACATGGAAGGCAGTGAGAATTTAAAACAATAATCAATTTCACTTCAATATTTATTCATTCATTCCGCATATATTTATTCGGCCCCTGCTAGGTTCCAAACACTGTTCTAGGTGTGGATAGAAAGACATGGAGGCTGCCTTTCTGAAGCCCACAGTTCAGGGTAAGAGTCAGCAAAATAATACACTAAGAAAGCCATATATGATTGAGACAGATATTAAAACCAAATGGGAAAAATGAGAAAATGATCAAGAATAATGGTGGGTGTGGTTTGGCAGGGCCAGGACCCATTTAGGGACCCATTTGGATCATTACCAAAGGCTGTTCTGAGGAGATGGTCTTTTGGGGGTTTACTTTTCACATTTCCTTCATCACTGCTTATTGAGTTACCTTTTCAAATATTTACCCTCCCTTGGGCTATAAGCTCTATGAGTACAGGGACTTCAGCTGGTGACTATTATAGTCCCTAGGGCATTTCATGTACTGCACCTGCCTGGCACACAATAAGTCTCTAAATATTTGTGGAATGAATAGGTGAATGGGTGAGACAATGGCTCTGTCCCAAACACACACACTCACACACACAGACACACACAATCACACAGTACAAGTGAGGAGAGGCAGCGTCCATAGAGCTAAACACCTTGTCCTCCTTAACAGGAAGAATCTTGGAACCACTATCAGGAAATCACTGAGTTTACAAGAAATGGATGCACATCATCTGTAAAACTGGAATCATCTGATAGGGGATTAAAGGTTTGTGCCATAGGACTCAAGCAATAATAAGTCTATATTCTTTGAGGCTTAAGATAGGATGTTTGTTAGGCTACTTGCTGCTAGATGAGGCAAGATTGAATTTTTGTGGTCACCCCTGGAAGATGCCCTCATTGTAAGCTGCTAAAGGCTGGGTTGATTTGCTGCAGGAACCTGTAACACTGATAATCTCCCATGGTTCTAGAAAGGCTGAAAGCTATAGGCAGATGTTTGATCCACTAATCCATCTCCTATGGTTTACTATTGAGTTTGGGTAAGGGTGGATATTTTACTGCCCTGGTGCAGTAACTTTTTTTTTTTTTTACTCCCTGGAAGAAGACATCACTGTCTCAACCCAGTCAGACTGTCATAACAATGGTTGTGCTGGTCTCAGTGCATCTTCCTTCCTTTGTATGTGAGGGAAAAGAGAGAAGCCACGGTCTGACTCCAGAAGCCCAGAGAAAAAGAGCCTAAGATGAATAAGGGATTATTACAGACATTAATGGCTCTTTTGAATCTTTCCAATGGATTTTGTTTCTCAGGGAGGACTATTATTTACCTTAGGAATAATACAAATAAATTCTTTTGTGAGTTCTTTGGAATACTACTGGGTTCCAGGATTGATGTGTAGGAATCAGAATTTAAAATATACTGGGTTTAAAAAGGCACACATTTGATTCTGTGTGAAAGTAGCTATTATCACAATGATCAAGACCCACTCTGAGGGCAGTTTGGACCCTTAGTGTTCTAGCAATAATTAACAGAAGGTAGAGACCAGCAAGGACATGAGCTATGTTATGATTGAGTAACATGTGCTCACCATGCCAGGGGATTGGGTGATACTCAGATATAAGGCTGACTCAGAGATACTTCCATGAAGATTTTTTAAGTTACAATTTTGCGTTGTTTTCACCAATCTCCTTCAAGACCATCCCTTCCCATCTCCATGGTAACTCATAATAAACAAAGCAGGTGGAGGGTTTCTGATCTGTCTTTACTAGGAGGCTTGTCTTTCCTTGTTTTGGGATGTTACCAACATCCTTGGAGCCCTGTTTTTATTTTTCTCCCTTTGAAGATCTTTCTCAAAGGACACTGAAAGTGCTTCTGCGATAAGAAAACTCTAGACTTGTCTAGAGCCGGATGTCAGTAGAAGGCTTCTAATATATTTGGTTTGGAATAAGTAGAAAGCAGCATGTGGACCCCAGTGCCATTTGACTTTGGGGAGAGATGGTCAGCAGCCTAGCACAGAATGTGATTGTGGACAGATGAAAATATGTTCTTCTCTTCTGAGTTTATGCTAGACTATTATGCTGATTCATGATTAATATTAGGCATCAATTGTTTCAGGCTTTTGAAACCTTAATTAGCTATTTCTTAACAGAACCACAGAAACTTAGAACTAAAAGGAAAGATTATCTGACCCAATTCCTAAAATATATGAAACTTGAGGTCTGGAGAGTAAAAATAATTCCCCTGTTCCCTTCTTCCATTGTACGTATTCTGTGGTCTTTTTGGTGAAAATGCACCACGCTTAACTTTAAGGTTTTGTCTTCCTGGGATTATCTGGGACTCCAATTTCATTTGTGTATATATATATATATTTTGTTTTCATTAAGAAAAGAAAGAAGATAAGTACAAATCAGCTACTCATTGTCTTGGTTAATGACTGTCCTCTTTGCAAGTCAAGATGTTTATAAATATGGTAGTGCTGATTCTCCTTTGTTTAATTTGCAAAATCTCTTTTGACATCTACTTTTAGGAATAAGTTGAGGCTGGCATTACTGAGTGTTGGGTTAGACTTATAGTTTAGGGACTCTTTGATGAACCACTTTGACCCAGCCATGCAGAATCTGTGTTCCCTTCTATCCATAAATACTGTCACAGTGGGTGGGGAAGAAATGTCTCTAAGAACCCTGACAGCTGATTTGAAACTTCTGGTCATTAACAGAAATTGTGTTATAAATTATGATTAGATTTCTGGACTAGGTCCTCAAAACTTACTTTAACTCATATTTTTTTTCCTGTTAGGGTTCTTTCTGTGCAATAAAAGAGTATTAGTCAAACTTGCTTAAAGAAATAGAGGACTATTTATTGGCTTAAGTACCTGAAGAGCCCAGGGATAGATCTAACCTCATGCTGTAGAGGTTAACGTGACACACCAGAACCTAGTTTTTTCTCTCTGTCTTGGCTCTGCTTCTTCTGTTTGGAGTACACTCTTAAACTCTTTCTCCTCTAAGGGAGGCAAGTTGATTACTGCAGATACAGCCTACCTTCTCATAGGTACAAGAGGAGGAGGAGTCTCTTTCTTGAAGTTTCCATATGAATCTAACTGGACAAACCAGGGTCACATGTTCATCCCTGAACCAATCACTGTGGCTAGTGAAATAAAGTGAGCTGATTGGCTGAGGCTGAATTATAGGTTCCACCCTTGGAATTTACAGGGAAGCCCCATTCAAAGCAAATAATTTGAGAGTGGATAAGGGGATAAAGTCTCAAAACGAAATCAGGGTAAAATCACCAAACAAGGAATGGCAAGGAGAAAGGCAAAAACAAACTATGCTTGGCCTTATTCACAAAGGAATTGAAGGCACATTTTTAAAGACTAGGTTTTGATGTAGTTTTCTATGAATGTTTTCTATTAATGTGTAACTAGTATGCATCTACCTGGAACCTAAACACTGTTATCTTATGCTTCCCTGGATCTGTTTCTTCTCTTTCAGTGATGAGTCTTTTAGTATCTTGGATTAACTTAGGAAACAACACAATTTGGCTGTTAGAATCTCAGGAATTTGTTTCTCACAAGTGTGGTTCTCACATGAACAGCATTTGGATCACCTGGGGACCTGCCAGAAATGCAGCATCTCAGGTCCCATTCCATACCTATTGACTCCAAACTTGCCTTGGAATGAATACCCAAGTAATCAGCATTTACACTGAAGTTTTTCATGGCTTTGCAAGATTTTTGTATCACTGGCTTTAAGCAATTTGATTAAGATGCACTTTGGTATGGTTTTCGTTATGTTTCTTATGCTTGGATTTCATTGAGCTTCTAGGATTAACACCTTTGTTAAAATTTTAGCCATTATTTCTTCAAATATTATTACAAAATAATTTTTCCTCCTATTCTTCAAGAACCTCAATTACACATGTATTAGGCTGTGTAAAGTTTTTCTACAATTTATTGATGCTATGTTCATTTTTTGTTTTTCCCCCTCTGTTTCCTCTTGAATACTTTTCATTTTGATGTCTTCAAGTTCTCTAATTTTGTGTTCAACAATGTTTCAGCAATATTCAGTTAATCCTTTCCAGTATATTTTTTATCTTAATCATTGCATTTTTATTCTCTAGGAGCTCAACTTAGATTGTTTAAAAATATATACATAAATGTGTATAAAATATACTTACATATGTCTCCATGTCTCTCTTTAATATGCTAATGCTTTCTTCTACCTTCTTTAACTTATGGAATATATTATATATTTTAATGCCTTGTCTACTAGTTCTATCATCTTTGTCATTTCTGAATATATTTCAATTGATTGATTTTTTTTTCCTTCTCATTATGGGTGCTATTTTCTTCTTTGCCTATCTGGAATTTTTAATTGGATGCCAGGCATTGTAGATTTTACCTTGTTGGTAAAATATTTGTATTCCTTTAAATATTGATGTACTTCATTCTGGGACACAATTTATTTAGAAACAGTTGGATCCTTTCAAAGGCTTTCTTTTAAGCTTTGCTAGGTAGTATAGGAGTAACATTTCATGCTAATTTTGTTCTACATTCTTAGAGGCCGTGCCCTTCAGACAGCTCTGATGTCTCATATAATTCAAGAACTTTCCCTTTCTGGCTGGTGGAAACACAAACTATGACCTGCCTGTGTGAGCTTCACGATTATTGCATTTCCTTTACCCAGGTTCTAATAGTTTTCATACATACCTGAAGCACTCATCTGTACTCTGTTGAAGACCTAAGGGGGGACCCTTGCAGATCTCTGGAGTTCTCTTTCTGTGCAGCCATCTTCTCTCCAGTACTCTGCTTCTGCAAGTTCTAGCCACCTTGGCCTCCCAATCTTTCAACTCTACATCCTCAACTCAGAGAGAACACTGGGTTCTATTTGGGTTCCCCCTTCGCTTGAAACTCCTTCCAAATAGTAATCACAGGACTCACCTAATTTGTTTCTCTTCCTTCAGGGATAACTGTCCTGTGTTACCTGTTGTCCAATGTCTGAATACTGTTGTTTTATATATTTTGTCAATTTTATAGTTGTTTAATGCAGGAGGGTAACTCCAGTCCCTGCACTCTGTCACAGCCCAAAGTGGAAGTGCTTACACATTCAAGCTTGAAAAACATTATCTTGAAATACTTTACTGACTTCATTGTGTTCACCATGTTCTATCCAAACTCTTTAAGAGGTGGAATCATCCTCTAAAGATTTTATGAGCCCCAATGCTATTTTTCCCCCTGATTTCTTATCAGATGCAATCCTTCTTCTGAAAAGAGGTTTCTGATACCTTCTACTCCAGGGATGAGGTATCCTTGGTAAACCAAGATTTATGAGGCCACTTGTAAGTTCATTATTCCTCTTTGGGGAGCTCAAATACCTTAATATTACATATTACCAAGATTGTTTTCTACTAGAAAGATCTGGAAGATAAAAGGATATTCTAAAGCAATTAGTTGAGGCAACAGAAAAAAACAAAACAGAAAAAAATCCATTTGGCAGAGGGAGGGGAGGAAAAAATCCATTAGGTAAATATATGGCCACTTGGAGCCATTCTGCTTTGAAATTAGGCCAGATAATGGGAAAAGGGTGGAACTATGAATTTTCTGCCAATCATCAGTTGGAATATTAGACCAATAATAAAACTCCAGCAGATATTAACTGTATCTGTAGGAAAATGTGGCCTGACTTTGAAACAACTGATTAACAAGCTTTTAGAACACAGCCCGCTCATAAATGAGAGACACGTAACTCGCTCATACTCACAACTCTGGACAATGAAAACTTTGAGCTCCCTTAGCATTTCCCAACTTGTGTTTCTCTGCTTCTCTGCCACCACCCTTGCCAAGCCAGCAGCATCTCCCACTTGGTCCATTGCAGTGGCCCCCAAAGTAATCATTCTCTTGGCATAACACAGTGCTTCTGTCTACACAACCAGCCACAGTCATTTTTTAAAAGCTCATTTCTGATCCTATTACTGCCTTGCTTAAATTTTTCTAATGGCTTCCCAAGGCACTTAGAGTGAAATCACTAAGCTTCTTACCATGGCCCTGCCTGGCTTCTGGCTTCCTTTCCAGCTCATCTCGGGTATTGCTTGTCTCCTCTGCTTCCAGCACACTGGCTTCCATCCTGTTTCTCTTGCGAGCCAGGTTCTTTCTCACCTTCTGGTCTTTGTATTTGCTGTTCTCTCTTACGAGCTCTTCATCTTGTTCTTTTCATTGCTGGCTCCTCCTCCTCCTCACGTTAAGTCAGAGTGCAAAATCTCTTTACAGAAGCCTTTCTGACCACATTATCAAATTACTTGATTTAATTTCCTTAATGGAATTAATTATTGTTTAGAATTTTCTTGGGTTACCTATTTTCTCCATTAGAATAGAAACCTCTGGAGGACAGTTAACTCATCCGTCTCACAACTAACTGTACATACCCCTATGCCTGTAATAGTGCTTGGCACATGGCAGCCATTTGCTGGACATTAGTGAGTGTAAGAAAGAGCCACACGACTACTTGGGTGCAAAAATATTTTAACTAATTTAATTGTATTAAAAAATCAATTTTTAAACCAATTTATGTCAGATCTGGCTGCCAATGCCTCTAACGTAGATTGCTGGTGCATAAATATATTCAACTTATATCTTTGGCATTCTTTGACTATTTAGCTTAGTTAATAGAAGGTTTTATTGTATTTTGGTATGTGTTTTCCTTAAATTTCAATAAACATATTTTGGGTATGCTACACCTAAGAATCTGTGATGGAAATATAAATTTTTTTTCCTAAAAGTAGAGTTTTCTTAGTGCTTCTAGAAACAAGTTAGAATGGGGTGTCAGAATCACAGGAAACTTCATATACATAAAGGAATACATAGAATATGAACATACATCTTTCAAACATGTGTACACATACACATGCATATATTACCCCATTTCCAACCATCATCAGGTACATGTGCACCTTTCAGGTAATGCTATGTGATGTTGTTTTACCTAGGGAAAGACTCCCCCACCTAACTTTCCTCTGATGCCTTTAGTTGAAATTATATAATAAGTTATTTGTGAACATGGTAGTTTAAAAATTTACATTATAAAGTACTGTGGGGTTTGTCAGAGCATAAGAGCATGGTGGGAATCCCAGAACTGAAAAATTGATTCAGGGCAAAGTTTCATTTAATTTTCAAAAGAAGTTCCTTTCTTCTTGGCATGTGCCTTTCTTAGGGTTGTGAAGAAGACGACTGCGCTTAATGGAATGGAAGGATGCATACCCTTGTTCTAGGGTCCTTCATGCTGTTTTGAGTGTGTGTTGTTTTCTATTCAAATGATTCCCCCATTGTGGTTGCCTGTTCCAGTAAAGAATCAACAGGGTCTTTTGGTAACCATGGAAGCCACTGGCTCTCGATTGAGTTATTTTTAGATTGCTTCACTGAATAAATTTCTCTTCCTTCCTGAGAGGAAAAAAAAATGTAATATAATCTTTAGAATTTGAGGACTCAGCTATGGAAACAAGAAAGGGATGTTGAGAAAGGAGAACCTGCTATTGCCTTATATTAGTGATAATCCAAATCCTAGTCCAAGGGAGACTTCGGAAGTTACATTAATGGTAGGCACTTAACAAAAATGTAGGAGTCATCAAATAGCTCTTGCTGAGTCTTTAACTTTTAGAGTCTTAGTTCTAGCATGGTTTAAATTTGTTTTTCTCCTCTACTAATTAGAGGCTCAAAGGCAAGCCTCAAGTAAATCTTGTTAGTACTTCAATCAAAGGTACTAAGAAAGCAGTTACACCTCTGACTTCCACATTGGATAGGACATAGTGCATTTCTATAGGTTGTTTAATTCAGACTTGGCTCTTCCTTTCAGCTTCTGCTTAGGAAGAAGAAAAAGTAACTGTGGTGAGCTAGCATCTCTAAATAATAAACTCTGGCCTCAGTATTATTTTGAAAATCTGCATTGATAGAAATTTTTAAAAACACTAATTATGAATTCTCCCCTGACCAAAGGACAAATTGCATTTTGTTCCTGGAAATGCCTTCATATTATTAATAGCATTATTGGTATTTATGGAATTTCTGAAATGTCTCAAGGGTGCATTCATGGGCAACGGAAGATGCATGGATGAAGCAAAAGACCTACTTCCTTTCTAATGAGGTCAGCGAAGACTAGAAAGTGATTACATTCATATTATTTCTGCATTCACCTCAATTGTCTTTTTGATGGATCCTGGGGAAAAAAATGGGATGTCGGACCTGTGAGGAACCTTTCCCAGAGGCCCTCACTTCACCAAATGAGAAGCACTCCCTGCAAGTTGCCTCTTGTTTTTCTTGACTTGAGATCCATTGATCTTTCTGCTGTGGGCAAGCCTGATATCATACCAGGAGAGATCACTTAATGTTAGTGGCTTCCCTTCACCCATAATATGAAACCCAAACTCGTTTCATGGCCACCCAGGCCCCAGGTGGCCTGACACCTGCTGCCTCCTACCTCTTCCCCTCCCTGCCTTTGCCGTATCCGCCATGTTTCAGTACGCCAACCTTCTTACCCTTTGCTGAAAACATCAGGTTTGTTGCCACCCCAGGGTCTTTGCGCCTCCTAGTGACCCTGCCTTGAAAGTCTCTCTGCTGATTTGGAATGGCTGGTTCTCATCTCTGGCAGGCAGACTTGTAAGAGGGCCCTTGCTATGCCACACCCGGTGTACACGCTCTGTAAAATCCACTCCCACTGATGGCGGGTGGAACAGGTGAACGCCATGCTACCTCACACCAGTGATGTCACTAATCAGGTGACTTTGAGTTAATCAAAAGAGAGACTTCTCAAGTGGAGTGATCCTTTGCAAAGAAGGTGAAGTGTCAGAGAGACACTCTCTTGTCAGCCTAACAGACAGCAAACAGCCATGTTGTGAGAGGACTGACCACAAGGTGTGTACCTGAGGGTGGCGTCTAGGAGCTGAGAGCAGTGGCCAACCACTAGCGAGACAACAGGGGCCATGAGGAAAAGAATCCTGCCAGTAGCCAATGAGGTTGGGAAAGGACTCAGAACCTCAGGTGGGATCACAGCTCCTGCCCAACACCTTGATGTCAGCCTGCAAGAACCTGAGTGGAAGATCCGGCTAACCTGTACCCAGACTCCTGACTCACAGAAACTCAGAGACAATAAATCTGTGTTTTAAGGTGCTGAGTTTGCGGCAATTTGTTACATAGTAATGGAAAACTAACACCTCATCTTTCCTGTCTCAGCTAGAGTGTTCCTCAGAGAGGCCTTCCCTGAGCCCTCTAATGTTTTGTATTCGCCTGCCCCCGTTACCCTGATTTATTCTCTTGTTAGCACTTAAAATCTAAAGCCACCTCATTTGCTTACTATCTTGGCAGTTGCTGTATTCCTTAGCACCTACAATGTTGTAGCACACATAGTAGGCACTCAATATTTGTTGAATGAATCACTGAATCCAGATTAATGAGTTTTAATCAACTGCCCATGACTAAACTGCTAAATTATTCCCTGGACCACCAGGTGGCAGATCATTTAGGCAGTAAAGTAAACAGAATAGAACTTTGGCTTGCAGACAGAACATCAATTCTCTAATGACAGCGTTGCCATCCAGACTTTAATCTAAAACCATCTGCCTTTATTTTTCTTAACCTGGTCAGTTGGACAGCACATCTGCCATTGCTGGTGTTTCTGTAGCCAAATTATATGATTAACTCTTTTAAAACAGGAGCTTAGAAACAGAATGGATTGATACTATCATTATCACCAACTATAAGACTGGCCACAGAGGATGATGTTTACCACTGCCATTTGTTGTTGTGATTTTTTTCCTGAATAATTTAACTTCTTGAGTGTGGATCTGCTTAATCGTTCTCAAGCTTTTAGTTGGTGATTTTCTTTCTTATCTTTGGATTAAGTGTTCTTATGTGTTAGGAGAATGGATCGTTATCATAATGTGTCTCTCATCATAACTTTGCTAAGGGGACACATTCGTTGCTATAATAGGAACTCAGATGACTGAGTACCTAACTGATCTGGATCCAGGTTTGTATGTCAGAGTTTCCACATGGATGTAGAAATTGACCAGAGTGTAAGAGCCATGAAAACAGAAGGCTCATCTGTTTTATTTTTGATATACTTTTATCCCCTGTACTTCTGCTTTTTCATGTTAGCTGTACTGTTATAAGAGTGGCAGACATATAATGCGTGCTCAGTAAATAGCTTTGAAGAAATGAATGGATGAGTGAATAAAGTCTTTTATCACCTTACCTATCACTAAGTCTTGGAGGATCTCCTGTTCTGTAAGTTGTTTCCTCTGGGAAATTGCCCTTTTCCATTTGGAGAAACTAACATTCAAGACCCATTCAACTGTCATCTCCTTGGATAATGGGTGTTAGGATGATTATTGACCATTTACATGTCACCTTTTGTTGAACATTCGCCCTGTGCTTGGTATTATGTAAGGTACTGAGGACACAAAGCTAGGTAGGACCCCTGCCCCAAAACAGTTTACAGTCTTGCAATTCTAATCTCTTACCACCCATTGTTGAGATTGGCACCTAATGTCATTCTTAAAAATAATTGAAGGTTCATTGAAGTGTAGTGCTTGGAAATTCTGAATATGGATTTTCGTGTCTGGGTTTATAATATTGATATCTCTTTCCCTGCTTTTATTTAAAGTAATGCTGGCTGCTGAAACAGGTAAACCTTAGTGGATTAGCGCAACAGAAACATATTTCTCACTCATGTAATTCCCAAAATGGGGTTCCAGATCATTTGACAATTTTGTCCAAAGCTGTGATTCAGGGATCCAGATTCCTTCTACTTTGCAGGTCTGCCATGTTCAACTTCTAATGTTGCTGCTCAAGGGGAAAGAGAGGAAGACCTTATGGATCAGGCCTGGAAGTATCACAAATCACTTCTGCCCATGATCAACTGACCACAGCTCCGTCACATGATCATACCTATCTACAAAGCAGACGTAGTAATCTAGTGAATGTACATACGAAGTGCATGGTGTTCACCAGAGTGCAACCAGAAGAGATGATTTTTATTTATCAAGCTGAAGGAATCTTAAGAATATTGTTTCTTTAAAAAGTTTAGAAAATTTTAAAGTTTTTTACTTCAAGGAATTAGATATTTTGAATAAAATTTTCAAGGAAGGAACATGCTTATTATAATAATCCACAAATACTTACAGAAAATTATAAGCTATTTTGACAAAAACACTTTAAGATACTATAAAAATTATTGTGAATATAGGAAAGGAAATGTAATAAAGGCATGTTCCAGAAAAAACAAAACAGATTTGATATATAGCCAGTGGTCTGTCAAACTGATTCTCTAGTACTGAAGAAAAATTCCCTAAGAGTTTCTATCCAACCTCTGTTACCCATATAGAAGAACAGAGAGTGAGAGGTCAGAATAATTGGGCTTTATTTGTTTTTCTGTCACTTATCAGCCTGTTAACTTTTTATAGGCATATATACTCTTTGGAATCAGCAAATTTATATAAAATGGAGACAAGACAGACATTATATATTTATCAGAGATAGTCATGTGTTATTTAACAATGTGGATATGTTCTGAGAAAAGCATCCTTAAACAATTTCATCATTGTACAAATATCATAAAGTGTACTAACACAAACCCAGATGGCATAACCTTAAGTACCTAGGGTATATGGTGTAGCCTATTGCTACTGGGCTACAAATCTGCACAGCATGTTACTATACTCAATACTACAGGCAATTGTAATACGATGGTACGTTTGCATATCTGAACATAGAAAAGGTATGATAAAAATGTTATGCAGTATTATAATCTTATGGCACCACCATAGTATATGTGGTTGGTTGTTGACCGAAACATTATGCAGATCAAAGTATGACTGTATTTATATTTATTTGGAAGATTGAATAAAATAATTACTGTGGAAGTATGATATGAAGTGCAAATTGCAGAGTAAGTGGAAGTCGATCTCTCTCTTCTCCTCCTCATCACCATCACCATTAGGATCATAGAATATAAGGAAAAGGTAGAAGGCAAAGTAGGAGTGTGTCCAATTTGGCATCAGCTTTATCTTGTACCACTTATCTCTCATCGTTTATAGTTAAACTGAGATCCTTGCTGCCCTCCAACAGCATTCATTCATTTCCTTAACCAAGACTCACCAGGATCTAAGAATAAACAAGCATCTTTACCAATTTTTGAGCTCTCGTCTCTATGGCTGGCACTAGAACGTGTGTGTACTTCACCCAACATGATCTCATTTGATCCTCCCTCATGACTCCAGGAGGCAGATTCTATTAACACCCACTGTTTTTTACAAGCAGGAAAATCAAAGCTCATAAATGTGAAGCCAGTCATTTAAGGTCACACAGCTCAACACTGGCAGTCTGGCTCCAGAGCCCATGGCTGTGACCACTGTACCATCTTGGCACATGCCGGTACCAAGGGCTTCCATGGTGAGCAAGAAAACAAGATTCCTGACTTTAAGGAGCTTTCATCTTGGCTCTCAGCAGCCTTCAGTGCCTATGTGTATACTATTTCTTTTTTAAAAAAATAGACTACATTTTTTAGAGCAGCTTTAGGTTGATAGAAAAATTGAGCAGAAGGTACAGAGAGTTCTCAGATCCCCCTGCACCCTTACATGCATAGCCTCCTCCATGATTATTATTAACACCCCACACCATTTGTTACCACTGATGAAGCGACATTGACTCATTGTAATCATCCAAAGTCCATAGTTTACATTAACGCTCACTCTTGGTGTTGTATACTATGGGTTTTGATTAAACATATGATATATACCCATCAATGTAGTATCATATAGAGTAACTTCACTGCCCCAGAAGTCCTCTGTACTCCACCTGCTCCACTCTTCCTTTTGCTTGCAATGCTCTCTTAATACCCCTGTCCCCTTTCTTAGCCTATCAAGTTTCTCCTAACTCTAAAGTCTCAGGTCGGGCATTATTTCCCTCATTATTTTCTGACTGCCCAGGTGATACCTAGAAAGCGTCTCACATACGTTCATAAGCAGAGGCAGTATTGTCTAGTGGCCAAGGTAATAGTAGGTCTAGAGTGAGATTTGCTCAAATCCCGGCTCCATCACTTCCAAGCACTGTAATTTGGGGTAGGTTACTTCTCTGGTCTCAGTTTCCATGTGAAGAAAATAGGATTGTTAAAAGGGTGCAATGAAATAATGCGTGTAAAGCGTTTGGCACTTGCATGGCAAATGCTTAGTAACCTTGATTAGCTCTCATTAACTACCATTATGAAGACTGATCAGTGATCAGATAACATTCTCGTTTCTTCCTCCTGCCCAGGACTGTGACAGATGGGGGTGTTGACTTGCAAGTTGCCTTCCATTTCAGTGACTTGTAGTTTGAACTGAAGGGTCAACATCTCTGGTCCTAGGATGCAAGCATATGGAGCTAACCTAGGGAATGTCCAAGACTTGACCAAAGCCCCCATTTTTGATGATGCTGTACATCTTAATGAACACACTCAGCCCCACACCTTTCCCACAGAAACACGGGGATGATTTATGATTTTAATCAGATCAGCCTTTGCTGATGTGCGGTGAGGAATAATTAGTTGGTGGCCGGTGCAGACAACTGCAGTACACTCAGCCAGGAGGGGATGCTTCCTCTGGCATTTCTGCTCTCTTGCTGAGGTAGCTTTCCTTCCTTCCCTTTGCTGCTCAGAAGTGAAACTTGATGGCTCTCGATGGGAAGCACGGTCATCTCTTTCTCTGCACATCCTCTCCTAGGCCCAGGCAAATTTACAGTCCCCATGTGAGGAGGAGGACATGCCTAGGTAACTAATTAGCCCAAAACAGAGCATTGACAGCCTTGTAGAACACATAGAAATTTCAGATTTCAGTGGGTTAAAGGTCAGTGTCCAATAAATTGAGTCTGAGCAAGGCTTTTTCTCCCAGGATTTGGAATGCTGTAGATTTTAATCTTGGAACTCCTAGGGTCTATAAATGAAGCAGCAGCAGGTGTCCAGAATGTCAGTCTTTGTTCCTCTCCAAAGGCATATGTGCTCGTGGGCTCCAGAAAATTCTTGTCATGTCCACTGGAAGCTTTGATTCACTTTCTCTTCTTGTGGTGCTTAGAAGCTCCAATGCCTGTTTGTAAGCTACACGGGTATGTACTGTACTTCAATCTGAGTCAGGACATTTAGGGGAAAAAAAAACCCAAAACCTTGGTTCTTACTCAAAATTTAAAAAATAAACCCAATAAGGCATGTGGCAACTTTAAAATGCGGGTACATTTTTCTCATTGAGAGGTGGGGTCTGTGTCCCCTCCCCTTAAATCTGGGCAGGACAATGACCGATTTGACCAGTAAAACATGATGCTAGATGATTTTCCAGGCTAGGTGATAAAAGACCTCATGGTTTCCACTTTGCTTACTAGAACACTTGCTCTTGAAGCCAAAAGCTGCCATATATGATGTTTGACTACTCTTAAGTTCACTGTATTGTGAGGAAGCCCAAGCTCTACTGAAATGCCTAATGGTGCTCCAGTTTGTTTCAGCTGAGAACTAGCTTCATAGTCATCTCAGCTGAGGTGCTAGATACATTAGTAAAGAAGCTTCCAGATGATTGCAGCCCCCAGAGCTTTGGGCCCTCTCCAGACATTTCAGCTACCTCCAATTATCCATGTCTTCCCCGTAGAGGCCCAGACCTTAGGGAGCAGAAATAATCTAACTCTATTGATCTCTGATTCAAATTTCTAACCTGTACAATTCATGAGCATAATAAAATGGTGGTGGTTTTATGTCAATAACTTTTGGGTGGTTTACTATGCAGTGGTAGATAGCTGAAGCAGTATGTTTCATGGAGTCTTTTCCCAAGTGTGAGTAGGAAAAGTAGGGTAACTATAAGTCTAGTTGTTAAAAGACTACAAAAATCATGCAGTCAGTAGAATTTAGAATCACTCGGTCATTAAATATGAAATATCTGATTTTGAATCAAAAGTTTAGTTTATTGTATCTCAAACAAGAAGCAGTACAATTAATCAAAGTATGTGCCTAACCTGTTGATGTAGTTTTGTCATCTTAATGGTAGCTTGTTCATACCAGCAGCAAAGAAGCCTGGAGAGTGAGTGGCAATGAAATCATGAAAGGTGTTTTCCACAACTTGTTGAGAATTGAATATTTTTCCTCACAAGAAATGGTCCAAAACCTGGAAGAAATGATAGTTGGTGCAAGGTCTGGTGAATATGGTAGATGACAAAGAGTTTTCAAGTCCAGCTTCTGTAGTTTAGGCAGCGTTGTTTTTTGCAAAATGTGGTCTTGTAAGAGGATTCACCTGCCTCTATTGACCAATCTTGGCTGTGTAATCACAAGCACTCTCATCATTTCATCCAGTTGGTTGTAGTAGACATCCACTGTAATCGATTGACCAAGTTTTATGAAGCTGTCGTGGATAATACCAGCGCTGGACCACCAAGTGGACACCAGTAACTCTTTTTGGATAGATATTTGGTTTTGAACTGCATTTTGGCACTTCGTCTTTATCCAACCATTGTGCCAAATGCTTGTGATTGTCAGAAAGAACCCATTTTTCATCACACATAACAATATGGTGTAGAGATGGTTCACCTTTATGTCATGACAGCAAAGGAAGGAAAGCTTCGAGAAAATTTCTCTTCTGATGCTCATTTAGTCCATGTAGTACCCATCTATCCAGCTTCTTTACCTTGCTGATTTGTTTCAAATGGTCCAATATTGTTGCAATAGTAATGTCAGACTTTGCTGCGAATTCACACGTAGGTTGAGATAGATTTGCTTCCACTATAGCTTTCAGCTCATCATTCTCCACCTTGGTCTCAGGATACCCCCATGGCTTATTTTCAAGATTAAAATCACCAGAATGGAACTTCTCAAAGCATTGATGCACCATGTGTGCATTAGGCACATCATTCCTAAACACTTCGTTGATATTTGGAAATGTCTCGGCTGTATTGGTTCCACAACAGAACTCATATTCAAAAATAACACAAGTTTTTTACTTATCCATGGTTTCACAAAAATTGCTCTAAAAATTTTTGAAAGATAATCACAAGCCAAACTGTTCATTTGAAAGAATGAGGAGGTACCTTCATCATCATCATCATCATAATAAAAGTAGGGACATAGTGAAATGTCAGAGATATCAACTGTCAAACTTAGTACTTAAGGAAATCAGACATTCCATACTTAATAATCTAAGTACAAGGGACTCTAAGTTTCCTCTAGTAAGTCCACAGCCTGGCAGTTGACGCTAGTCTGAATTTTCTCTTTAACATCTTTGAATGGAAAAAATTTACTCTTTGCTTACTTGCTTATAGTGATGAGGAACTCATGACTTCATCATGCCTCTTCTCCTGCAGAGGTACAACTGGATGCACTGAAGAGAGATGCTTTTACTGCTAGATAGATATGGTTGGTGACAGAACAAACACAGATGTCTCAGAGCCGAGTGGCTTTTTGAGGTAAGGGTCTACGTATACAGGTTGGAGCTCATTAAAAAATGGCAAGCCTCATGACACCTGAGGTTTGGACTTTGCAGTTGAAATTAGTCACATGCTGGTGGCTTTTTCTAGGCTTTTGTAAAGTGTAGAGAGAGGGCTTTTCTTCCTAGCATCTCTTCATGCTGTGTTGGATTCTGGTGGTAATGAACAGGTAGCAGTCAAAGCTAATCAGAGTAACAGTCTTAGAAATATAAAACCTGGTATAAAGGCTCTAAGAAAGGAAGTCATAGTTGACCAAAAGCTGAATATAAATAAATGAATCAATGCGAATACAGACAAGTCTAATTCATTCTTCAGCAGGCAGCAGGGTAGAGCAGTCACAGGTGCTATTTAGTTGTCCAGTGAGTAAGTCCAAATCCATTTGCGGAATTGCCCTCAGTTCTGGAAACTCTATGAAGAATACTGACAACACAGAATATTTTCAGATGTCAGCTAAGATGGAAAGAACCAATGTCTCATGGAAAAAATATATATGTATATGTGCGTGCGTGCGTGTGTGTGTGTATGTATGTTTAGCAAAAAGAGGGAAAATAAATGATATAACAGCTGTCAAAGACATCAAGGATTCTAAGCAGGCAAAAACATGAATTTCGGTAGAGGCAAAATGGCTGACTAGAAACACCAGGTGCCATGTCACTAAAAGTGATTTTCAGATTAAACACAATCCCCATCAAAATACCGACATCATATTTCACACATCTAGAAAAATAACTGTACACTTTGTTTGGAACCAGAAAAGAGCCCAAGTAGCCAAAGCAGTTTTAAACAAAAAGAACAAATCTGGAGGGATCACATTACCAGATTTCAAACTATATGCTAAAAGTCTATAGTAACCAAAACAGCATGGAACTGGCACAAAAATAGAGACAGACCAATGGAACAGAATAGAATCCAGATAGAAAACTATCCACATACAGCCAACTGATCTTGGATAAAGCAGACAACAATATACACTGGGGAAAAGAATTCCTATTCAATAAATGGTGCTGGGAAAATTGAATAGCCACATGCAGAAGAACAAAATAGGACCCCTATCTCTCACCACTCACAAAAATTAATTTATGGATAAAAGACTTGAATGTAAAGCATGAAACCATAAGAATTCTAGAAGAAAATGTAAGAAAAAACTCTTCTAGATATCAGCGTAGGCAAAGAATTTATGACTAAAGACCCCAATGGCAATCACAGCAACAAGAAATATAAATGAGACTTGTTTAAATTAAAAACCTTCTGCACAGAGAAGGAAATAATCAACAGAGCAAATAGACAATCTACAGAATTGGAGAAAATATTTGCAAGCTATACATATGATAAATGGCTAATAACTAGAATCTACAAAGAACTCAATCAAGTCAGCAAGAAAAAAATAATCCCGTTAAAAAGTGGGCAAAAGACAGAAACTTTAAAAAAAGAAGATAGAAAAATGGACAATATGTATATGAAAAACTTAATGTCACTAATCAGGGAAATGCAAATTAAAATCACAATGAGAATCACCTTACCCCAGTTAAAGTTGCTTTCATTAAAAAGTCTCAACAGATGCTGGTGTGGATGCAGAGAGAAAAAATGCTTATATGCCATTGGTAGAACTGCAAATTAGTATCACCTTTATGGAGAACAGCATAAGGATTCCTTAAACAACTGAAAGTAGACCTGCCATTCAATCCAGCAATCCCACTACTGGGTATTTACCCAAAGGAAAAGAAGTCATTTTATCAAAAAGATGCCTGCACTTGAATGTTTATTACGGCACAATTCACAATTGTGAAGATGTAGAATCAATCCAAGTGCCCATCAATTCATGAGTAGATTAACAAAATGTTTATATGTACACCATGAAATATTAGCCAAAAAAAAGAAAAGAATGAATTCATGTCTTTTGCAATAATTTGAGTAGAACTGGAGACCATTGTTCTAAGGGAAACACCTAAAGAATTGGAAAAGAAACACCACAGTCACTCACTATTAAATTGGAGCTAGCCGATGAACACACATGTGCATAGAAGAGAATAAAACTCACTGGAAATCAAGCAGGGATTAGAGAGGGGAGGAAGGAGTATGTGAAAACCTACCTAATGGGTACAGTGAATACTATCTGGGCAATGGACACACTTATAACCCTGACTTAAAGCATTACAGAAGTGCTCCACATAACCAAAAACTTTTGTACCCCTGTAATATTTTGGAATAAAAACAAGAAAAAAACAAACCCCACAAATTTCACAAACTCTTTTCTCAGCACATTAAGTCTCGGCTCCAGTCACTGCTCGCTTTGACCTCTGCCCCAAGCTCCTCTCTGGTGTCTTTGATTTCCTTCTTTCCTTCCGCCATCAGGTTTCTACAGATTCAGATATGAGCTTCTAAAACCACAAATCAGATCATAAGACTCCCCTTTTAAATATTCTATATATTTGTTTGTCTTAGAACAAAATCTGCATCCTGACCACATCCTACAGTGAGCGGTTCCCATCTCTGTCACATCCAGTGACTTGGTTTTATAAGCAAATATTTTTACTCACCCTGTTTATGCTGTCATAGTGAGCTTCACAGATACTGTAACCTGTCTGATTACTTATTAAAAATTGAAATACTGTCTCAGTTTTATATAATGGAAAATAGAAAAAGTTTTTAAATAATGCACTTTATTTTTCAGTATGTACATGTATAGGCATAATTATACTAGATGCATCTACAGGTAAAGTCACCAGGAATATGTGAGTGACAAATGCAGACTGATACAGGTTTGCTTGTCTGTGTTTTAACCAGTGACTTAAGCACCTCAAGCAGTGTTGTTACAGTGACATATCTCGACAGTGTTTTTGGTAATGTTCAGAACAAAAAGAAGTATAGGCTTCAGTTTATAAAGTATTTGTGTTTCTGGAAAATTTAAGGGTTAATGAATCTTTATTCTTTAAAAATTGTAACTATGTAAAATGGAGTTAGATTTTAGGCTCAGATAATTATAACTTGGCATTTAATCTAAATGAATGCCCAGTGGGACGTTAGACAGTCATTCAGGATGAATGACAACTCTGTGATATGCAGACTTTCCCGTGTGCTACAGGAAGCCTAGAAGTCCTAGCCTGTGCCCTTCCAATGCCAGGAAGGGGAGTTTCTTTTTGTCATTGCCACTAACAAAAAACCCCACCCTGATGGAGTTTTATAAATGCCTCCAGGGTGGCTGGCCCCACGGCTCCCACAGGGCACCCCTGCCCTACAAAATCTGGCTCCTGACTTGTGTCTTCTCTAGTTGTATCACCTACCAGGCCTCCCTCATGGGCTCAAAACCCATTGCCTTGTTCTCTCTTGAGAGTGGGTAGTTGAATATGCTTTTTATACACTTTGAACTCTTGTGTCACCAAATCCGTGCCTGGCTTGGTGGTTCTTGTTACTTACGCCTAAGCTCAAATGTTACCTTTTCGCAGAAGCACTGGGAATGACCTCTGCCCAAGTACTATCCCTGTCCACATCACCATTCCCTTACCCTGTTGTATCAATACTTCCTTCGCAGCATATTTGATAGCACCTAATACTATCTGAAATTTTTTTTATGGAACTTATTTACATGTCCATTGTTTATTCCTTTCTTCAATTAGAATATGAGTGTCAGGAGGTCAGGGACTCTTGTCTGCTGCCATCAAATATATTTTTAGTACCCAGAAAAATGCCTGGCACATAGAAGGTGCATAATAAATACATTTCTTGAACAGACTAGTAACTTCTCCCTTGCACTGTTCAAGATAAAGACCAAATTCTTTAGCATGGCACTTGAGTTCTCTCAACATCTTGGCCAGCTTATATCTCTCCCTTTTTGTCGTCTTTCACTCACCACTTTTCTCTTTCTGTAGTTTCTCAAATATGCCATGCCATTTAATGTCTCATTGCTTTGCATGTTGTGTCTTCTCTGCCTGAAATTCAGAATGAGAGGAAGCTCCTTCAGTTTTCCTTTCTCTCTCTATAGAGGATTACATACTACTTTCTCTGGAATAGCCCTGTGACTGTGCTTATACAAAGAGGTTGTCTTTGCTGGGATATGTACCTTTCTCTCCAACTAGACTTTGAGCTCACCGAGAGCAAGGACCACTTCTTAATCATTTTTATATGCCCGGTGCTCAGTGTGATGCCTGATACAGATTAGGTTATAAAATTCAATTTCATTATGTTAAAGTTGGATTATTACTTCAGCTAGTTAAGATCATTTGGACTCTCAATTCTACCATCCATTTAGTTGAATATTTTCCCCAGGATCATATCAATTGTAAATTTGGTAAGTATGCCCAGGTGATAGAGATTTCATTGGGGCACATAAAAGTATAGGAATCCCTTGGATTTTCAATGAATGACAAAATGATTTCTAGATTGTTTTTATGGTTATTAATATTTCTTGAGTGTGGTGTACTAGGCATTTTCTAAGCAGTTTTTCATTGAAGCCTTTAGCAGTTCAGTGGTAAGAGTTAATAATATTAACCCTATTTTTCGGACTTACAGTAAACTTCATGAGGCCACAGCTGGTAAGCAGAAAAAGATGAGTAACCTTCATGTATTTGATTCCAGAACCCAAGCTTTTAACCACTATGCTAAATCTTTTCAGTGCCATTTCTATATACCTGTATTTCTTAGATTCAACCATTGGGCCAAAATAGAGTTAATGGAGATGTTATAAAGCTAATCCTATTTTTTTGTTTTTTTCAGGATAAGGGAGACTTCAATCCCTCCTCTTCCCAAACAAGAAATGTTCTTTTGTTAGTTATTGCTTTTTCTTCCCTTTTCTCTCTATCGAGGAAGCTCAGTTTATCACGGATCACGTGGCTGCAAACAAATTAATGGCAATTGATGTCCATCTTCTGCTGTCCTATCAGCAGCTGGGTGTGAGCATCCACGCCCCCTGGTGGGCCTGCCCCTCTCCATCACTCCCCCCCCCCCCAGCCATAGGCTGAGGTTTTGCCTTAGCCAGTGAACTTTTAATCACTCCCAATCGCTAATCACCGTAATTCCTCACTGTGCAAAGCTACAAGTTCATCATGCGAATGGACCCTGTGTCCCTGTTAATCACAGTAATCGCTCACCACTCATGAGCTGTGAAAAGTAGCGATGAGTCTCCTTTCATCACTCTGGCTTGCTCTTCATCTGAGAGAGGCCGGTAGGAGGATCATGATTCACCCAATGCAGGCTGTGGCGTGGCAGTGGAAAGCCTGCTAGAATTGCAAGTCTCGAGTCTCTGCTTTTAATTATTGTTTTTCTGAGTTGGCAAATGCTCGCCTCCCCACCCCCGCAGTTGCCCATGCTAAAGCTCCCGTGGCAGGGTTCTCTCCCTGGCCTCTGCTTTCTTGGGGTCAGATGAAATGATCCATCTTGGTTGGTATTCAGGCTCCGCGTGGTTGGCATTCTCCACTGGGCTTACTGGCCCAGGCCATGAACTTTCATTCCAAGGTTAACTAAGGGTATTTGTCTTACGCCGGGATTGTTTTGGTAGCAATAAAGCAGAAACCAATCCATCTGGCTCTTTTTATAGAGGGATTTATTATAAGGAATCAAGGGCGTATCTTTGACCCAGGGCCTAGAAATCTGACTGTTCTTCAAGAGGGGCATACACTGGACTTGAAAAACCACTAGATGTCAAGGCAGTTGTTCTATTAACTGTATTCTCCCTCTTCTGCCACATAGACTGCTCTCTCCTTGTGTGTTGCACTATTTCACTTTTCTATCTTGTTTTGCTTCGTTGACCACCTCTCTTAGCTTGATTATGGGATGTAGATCATAAATGACCTTACACAAAAGGCAGACTCAGTTTACATGTCCTGAGCAGTGCAGCGTTGGCAGCTAACTGAAAGTGCTTTCTGAATTCCACATTTTCGTCTCATCTCATGGTTCTTCAAGTTGTCTTCTATTACCAATTCCACTCTCTATCTCTTCTCCCAGGTTTGCATTATCCAGGTGCTGGAGAATAAAGTACCCAGCATGTGTCAAAACCCTTTCTCTTAGAACAGTTATTTTAAATTACCAAAATAAAATTTCCGTTAAAACTTTTCAAAAAGCTTTAAAAAATTGTCTGAATGGGCCAAAAACCTTAACAGACACCAGAGAGAGAGAGAGAATGAATATGAAAATGAAAAATGAATGAATAAGAGAATCCAGACCCATAAGAGCCTGGAACACTGCAGAAAATTATTTCTTCTACTTAATATCCATTTCTCACCTCACCCTCCTTTTAGAGAACTTTCCCCGATTTTCTTTTGGTTAATTGTCTCTTCTTCATTGTTATAGATTCTTGGTGGAATTGTCAATCAAGTTTCCCTAGTCAAGGGGTCAGCAAGAGTCCCAAAGAAGGCCAGCTGAATTCTCATTTTGGGGACTTCCAACATTTCAGAGTTCAGTGATACCAGGAAGAAAAGTTTATTGGAGCCGATTCTTTGTAGTGCTGTCACTAATTGTTGATTAGTTCCTGCTACTTGAAGCCCTGCTTCTTTTTTCCTGTAAGACTGGGTGTTTAGTAATTTCTTTAATTCTTTTAATGATCCTATAGCCTCCTAATAAAGCTATTGCTTTAGTTGGCCAGAACCAGTTTTGTCGTTTGCAAACAAAACAAAGAAACACCCTACAGAGGTACATACTATGTTACAGAAATTCTTGGTTCCATAGAATGTATGTTGCCCTAGCCTATGAACACAGTTTCTCTGTTATTGTGCTGATGAGATGCTGAGAATTTAAGGGCAGGCTTACAGTGGCTTATTGCCTTGTTTATTTCAGGTAGAACTGACATACTGTCATAATGAAATTGTAGCCATATACAGTCATGGTTGTATAAACTTTGGTCTGAGTTCTGTAGATAGATCTCCCAGGTAAGGTCTAAGTAGCAACAACTCAAAATCAATCCAACTTTGAATATCCTGGAGCTTGCATCTCACAGCTTGCCGCCTTCTCCCTGTTTTATTAGCAAAGATTTTGAATGATCTGTGGTATGAGGTTTGGGAGGGTATAAAGTAGTAAGAGAGTTTTGAAGTAGTTTGGCACTTGAGGGACACAAACAGGGAAATTTAGCTTGGTGAAACAACATGGTCCCCATCATTCGTGGGTGACTTCCCGGCCATATAAGGAAGCCCTGTTCTCTCTCTTCTCTCTCTGCCCCCCTTCCTCCCTTCTCTCCTCCCCCCTCCTCTTTCTCTCTCTCCCTCTTCCCCCTTTTCAGCCTCCAGCCCACCTCACTTTCTCATGCACATATCTTAGACAACCATTTTATACCCTGTTTACCTCTGTATCTAATACTAAGTAGCATCTCTTTCTCTCGTGTAAAAATTCAAAGACTTCAGAATCAGACAGGATAGAGACTGCATTTCACTTCTGCCACTTTGTAGCTGTGTGACCAAAGGCAAGTTCCTCTCTCAGACTCAGTTTTCTGATCTTCCATATGGAAGGAATAAAAGTGTTCACGTGATGCTTATGAGCAATGCACTTGACGTAGTGGCTAGCTCATGGTCGGTGACTAAGGATTAGCAGCTAGTTTTATTAATGATTAATGTTGTTATTTTTCTATTATTTTCTTCTGAAAAGGAAGAAAATTCCTTCTCACTCATTGTCAGCACTTATTACATTTATCTTTGCCTCAACTCTCTCCCCTCCCCTCCCTTGCCCCACAATAAGGCCACTTATAGGAAACCTAAGCTATGGAAAGTCATTCCTAGGAGAATTTTAGAAACAAGGGGGAAATACGAACCTCTAGGAGAGTCTTGGGTGGATTTCCCTTTACACTTGTGAAATATAATTTTAGATTATTGTAGTAATACCTTTCATGGAATGTTTCCTTTTTCTAAGTCTCACTTCTTGATCTTTTGAGAATTCAGATAAATTTCTAGATAAAAGTTACAAAGGAAAATATGAGTCCCTAATGGTCCAACTTAGGGTGAAATCTCACTCAGCCTCTTAGGACAAGTTGTAAATATAACAAGATTTTTGAATGTGAGACCACTATGGATAAGACTATCTATGTATTTATTATAACAATAAGAGTTGAAGTTCAAATTTTTTGAAAATACATCATTGAAATTATTATATTAAGTTGAGGGTATTCACATTTTTTGGTGGAGTCTTTTAAAAGAATAGTTGCATTTAAGGGATCTCTCTTCCTTCTCTTAAATGTTTGTTACTATATCTGATAAGTTGGTGTTGGGAAAACTTTTATTCTTTTCAGCCCAAGAATTTGTGAGAAATCCTACTTGTCTAGTCAAGGCAGTCTCAGCTTGGCTGTTTTCCTGGACTCCTGATTCCACTTTAAGATGTGTGTTCTCATTTATAGCCAACATACATGCATATTTCTTACAGAGGCATTAAACTTGGGAGCCTATCAATAGTTCGGACTTGGAAGTACAGTAGGTCTAATGGGAAAACTTTGCTTTGCTGAACCATTAATGCTCAAGCTTTAAGTGTGAAAGCCAACTGTGCCTAATCCACTCCCTGTTGCCACTTCCAGCTGAAGCTTGGAACATGCACAAAGTCAGGAGCTAAGTGGAAGCAGGGATCTAGTGACATAAGAGGCTGAAGAGATTTTCTCTGAGTCAAAATTTTTCTCCAGACTGTTGTGGGATTTGACACCGGAGTGTAGCATTTCAATCTCTGTTTAATATGGGGACTTTGAAGGTATCCACATGCTCTGTCTTAGTTCTTTTTCCTTCTTACCATCTGTGACAATGAATTCTATCTGATGGTACCCCAGGCACATTGCCTGATCGCCCTCCTCAAATAATGCTTGATGGTTCAGTTCTCTGGAGTTTGCATTCAGATCTGTTTCGCATCAAAATGCATCGCTCTGGCTTCCATAATCCTCTGTAAGCTTGACTAGAGAGCTTGGTTTCTGTTCTTCTCCCTGGGATATTTTCTGCATGTGTCAGGAGGCGGGGAATGTAACTTATCTTACTTTGAAGATGAGAATTAGGGAAATATTGAGGAGACTGAACCGGCAGAAATAAAACTAAAAGACAAATGATATACAGAAATGGGAAAAATAAATGGAGAAAAGCATATATAAAAGGAAAGTAAAATCTCTTCACTTCTGTGGTTAAGTGTAAGTCAAAAATTTTTTTTTTTAAATTTCAACTTGTTTGTAAAACACAGACTCATCATAAAGTAGTGAAAATATTCTGAGTAATAAAGGAAAAAGTATATACCTCTGTTTCTCTCTCTCCTATCCTTATTCTACTCACAGGGGTGAGACATGTTAATGTAATGTGTGTTCTTTTACTCACCTGTTGGATTATCTTGGGCAAGCCACTGAATTGTTTTAAGCTTTAGTTTTCATATCTGGAAAGTGGGGATAACACCAGTTACTTGTAGCATTGTTAAAAGGCTTAAAACATGTCATCTGTATAAATGCGGATGGCACAAAATAAGAGCTCAGTGAATATTGGATATTATTATTTTTGCAGGCAGACACAAACCTGTATTTCATAACAAAAATGATGCTACACTATGCATATTGTGATTTCAGTTACTATTTTTAAACCAACAACATGCTGGAAACATTTAAAAATTATTTACATATGCATTATTTTATTTAAATGCATGCATAGGATCACATCATAGTTAATGATTTTTAGGCTTTCTTTCTCTCTTCATACTTTGTCCACCCATATTGTCTGTCTTGAGAAAATTCATATAAATGCTTAATATGTGTGTGCCTATATTTTCCTTCATACTCATGTAATCATAGACAAACACACACATGCATGTTCATATAGTTTTGTCATTCATTGCTCTATAAAAATAAGAATATGGTATATAAATAAATATTTTTATAGTATTTTTAAATTATAAAATAACTTTTCCTGAGCCTTTTTTTTTTTTTTTTAATAGGGGCTGGAAAGCTTAAAATTTGAATTCCCAGCAGACATCTTTGCTGCTGAGGATGGGGGAAGCAAGTGACCCAGTGCTGGTCAACTGTCACCAAGGGAAAATCCGTTGTAAGGGTTTCTAGGCAAGTTCATTCCTAATAAATGTGATAAATTTGGCTTTGTTGTTGTTCTTGTTCTTCTCCCTTCATACTACTTATAAAGTGGAGAGGAAATCTGAAACGACAATACCATTTTTGTATCATGACGAGACAAGTATAGGGACAAAAACCATGTTAGTGGTGACATAATAGAAATATAAGAGGCTGAGTGTCTGATAACATTTTCAGTGCTGAATTAGTGCCACTGAATTAGTGCTGAGCTCTGGATTTCTAAAATAAACCTTTTTTGGTTAAGACACGATCACTGGGTTTTCTCTTCTTTACGGTAACATACATTCTTAACTGCCACCAGACTATTCCATATCTTGTTTTTGCCACCCGGATCTTGTTAAAGTTCTAATTGATTACTTGTCACAGCAGCATATTATTTCATGGTATGAATGACTATAGTTTTGCCAGCCTGTCTCCAATTGGTAGATAATAAGTTTTTAAGTTTTTATCCAGTGTTTCTTTTGTCTTTTTTTGGGCGGGGGCTACTTCAAACAATATTGTATTAAACACCCTTAAAAATATATCTTTATATAGTGGGACTCTTATTGAACATAGGAGTGGAATTGCTGAGTCAGGGGTATAGATAATTTTAATAAATGTTTCCAGAATGTATCCCAGAAAAGCCGGAAACTATTTACATTTTACCAGGAATGTATAAGAATAACTTTTTCCTTCCCACATGCCCACCAGCAATAGTTACTG
The DNA here is from genome assembly GCF_040939455.1 of Microcebus murinus. Classification (NCBI taxonomy): domain Eukaryota; kingdom Metazoa; phylum Chordata; class Mammalia; order Primates; family Cheirogaleidae; genus Microcebus; species Microcebus murinus. The sequence goes on from NC_134124.1 coordinate 20,509,352, forward strand.
TTTTTTTTTTTTTGCCAGTCTAATGTTTATAAAATCATAACTCATTGTTGGATTAGTTCACAGTTTCCTGACTAGTAGTGATTTTAAGCCTTTTTCTATACTCCGTTGACTATTTAGAATTTTTCTTCTGTGAATCCTATTCATACTCTTACATATTTTTCTCTTGGGAAGTTTTCTTCTTATAAATTTAAGAGAGATTTTAAAAAAATACTATAGGTACTAAATTTCAGTCTTCAGTATTGAAATGTGTTTATAGTGTCTGCTATGGGCTGAATGTTTGCATCCCCCAAAATTGATATGTTCAAACTGAATCTCCAAGGTGAGGATATTAGAAGATGGTGCCTTTGAGAGGTGATTAAGTCCCATTAAGCATGGAATTAGTATCCTTATAAAGGAGACTCAAGAGAGCTTCTTCACCTCTTCCTTCATGTAATTACACAGTGGAAAGATGGCCACCTGTGAACTGGGAAGTGAACCCTCTCCAAACTCCAAACCTGCCGGCACCTTGATCTTGGACTTTCCAGCCTCCAGAACTGTGAGAAATAAATTTATGTCGTGTGTAAGTCCCCTGGTCTATGGCATTCTGTTATTGCAGGCTGAATGGACTGAGACAGTGTATTTGCTATAAATGTTCGAACTTTTATGTGGTTAAATATGGTTTTTAAAAACATATTTTTAAAACCTTATTTTCTAGTCTTGGATAAAGGAATCTGCTTTACCCTGACTGAGATTATCATAAAGTCACCTAATTTTTCTTGTAGGATTTATGTTTTGTTGTTTTTTTTTTTTTTTACCTCCTATGTTAATATCTTTACCTTGTTTTCATCCTGATGAATGGCCAGTTGTACCAACACCATTTTAAAAAATCCTTCCCTCTCTGAAATATCAACTTGTCATACATTACATCCTCATATATTCAGAAATATATTTTTAAATTCCCTACTAATTTTCATTTTTGTGCTTGCTTGTTCCTATGCCAATATCACATATTGATTTTATTTTTGAGGCTTCACAGTATGCTGATAGCTCATGTGACATCCTTTTTCAAAAAAACTTGGATTTTGTCAATTCCTTGTTAATCTCAAGGTAAATTTTTTTATTGCAAAAACTTTATCCAATTAATCAAATCTCCTGGCAAAATTCTAATTTTGAAAGCTTTCTTATTGAAACATATGGTTTGTACTTCTATTTATTTTTCTACTTTTTAATCCTTCAGTAAGACTTGGCTTTATTAAATTTATCCATAGTTCATAATTTTTTAAACCAATATGAAAAGAATATTTTGTCACTTCCTTTTTTAGTGGCTTAGAGCTTGGAGCAAAGCTATTGGTGTTTATTTTTATATCCAGCCACATTACCACACTTAAGAATTAAATCTAGTAACTTAAAAAAAAAATAAACTGTTGGATTTTCTAAAAATGTAGTCATATCAATAGCAAAAATGAATAATTTTTTTCTTTTATTATCTAATGGTTATGACAGTTACTTAACTTTTCTGTCATACTGGCTTTGCAAAAATGTCCAAATTAGCCCTTTGAATCTAATAGTGATAGTAAACATTCCTATTTAGTTTCTAATTATAATCGAAATGGTTTCCATATTTCATCACTTAGGGTATTGAGTAGTAGTAGTTTTTTTTGGTAAGCATTATGGTCAAGTAGTTTCCTTCTGTTCCTATTTTATCAAAAACATTTTTAGCATATATTGTAGTAATGAATTCTCCTCCCTGGTTGTATATTAGAAACACCAGAATAGTTAAAATACATTGATAGCAAGCCTCTTCCTAGATCAATAAAATCAGAGTATGTGGGGATAGAGTTGGTTTATCAGTATTTTAAAGCTCCTTAGGTAATTCTTATGAATATATATATATCTTATATTGAGAACCACTGATTTATTGACTGGCTAGCCTGATTTTCTTCTTTAGTTTTTTTGTAGTGATGTGTTATGTTGCTATAATTCTTGATTTTAAACTTCCTATACATTCATAGAATAAATATTACATAGCCACAAGTGTAAAATTTGTTGAAATATTATCAAATTTTATTTTATAAATATAGTCATAGATATGATTAGTCTTCACTTTTTTTCTTTTTTTTACTATGTTTTTGAGATTTTGGTATTATATGTATGCAGGCATTATATAATAAACTGTGAACCTCCATCTTTGATTTCTTAATGACCTAGAGGAGTTTAAGTAACACTAATGTTATCTTTTCATTAAAGATGGCACTTTTCATGAAGTGAAATCCCTCCCAGTTCTGATTACTCTTTTAATTACCTTCTCAATGTATTCTGTGACGATTGTCCAAAATTTCTATTACTTCTTGGGTTAACCATGGTAATTTATGTTTGATTAGGAAATTATCCATTCCCTCTAGGTTTTCACATAGATTGTCATATTTGCCTATAATATGTTTGTCTTAAAATCCTTTTTAATTTTTAAATATTTTTAAAATTCTATTCTTTTTTTAGAGACAGGGTCTTACTTTGTTGTAAGGCTAGAGATAGTGATGTGATCGTAGGTCACTAATGTCTCAAGTTTCTGGGCTCAAGAGGTACTCCTGGCTTAGCCTCCCAAGTCCCTGGGATTACAAGCATGAGCAACCACACTTGGCTCTTTATCATGTTTTTTTAATCTCTCCTGTGCTTATGGTTAAAATTTCCTTTTAATTACTAATTATTTATGTATGTGTACATGTATATCTATTATTCCCCCTGAGATTAGTTTATTTTTTCTACAAGTTAATTCTTCTTATTTTCCTCAAGTCCTTTCATCCTTATGAATTTCATCTTTCTAGTTTGTGTTGTTTTATTTTGTAGTTGTTTTTATACTTCCTCAAGGATGAATTCTAGGATCCTTTCTTTTTCATCTTTCTTCTTGAATGATGAAGGCATTAAAGATAAATATTTTCTTCTCAGTAGAGTTTTTAAGTTGCCTTCTAGATTTTAGTGTAAAGGTTCTTTTTTTAGTTTATAAATATTCTTTTCATCTAAGGGTTAGCCAAGAATTTCTCATAATATTATTTATCAAAATATATAGCCTATGAAATATATGGAATTCATTTAATTACATAGTTATTTTAAAGATTTTCTTTGAGGAAAGCACAAATTTTATTTTTTAAAACATTGCATAGGATATAAAAATGTGTGCTTATTTCCCATCATGGGATGTAAGGTACTCCATATGTCTCTTACAGCATCATTACTCATGGTTTACACTTTATGTAGGCATAAGCTATGTATGTTAAATTGCACGTATTTCAATGTACAGTTTGATGAGTTTTGACAGATATATACCACCCCCTCACCACAGTTGAGACACTGATCATTTTTTTTACTCTCAAAAGTTTCCTTGCTTTGAGATACATACTTCTATTCCCATCCAAAGGTAACCACTGATCCTTTTTCTGTCATAAAATTGTATATAAAAGATATTTTATATAAATGGAGTCATGGGGTATATACTTGTTTCAAATTTGGATACTTTCATGCAGAATAATAAATCCGAGATTCATTCATATTGTTTGTTACCTGTGCGGGTGATTTTTATTGTTGAAGAATGTTCCATTGTATGGAAATATGGCATTTTACCTACTCATCTGTTCAAAGACATTTTAGTTATCTCCACTTTTTGGTAATTACAAATAAATTGGCTATGCACATTTATGTACAGTGCTTAGCGTGAGCACATTTTCATTTCAGTTAGGTTAAATAGGAGTAAAATGGCTGAGCTTTGTCGTACATTTATGTTTAAATTTTAGGAACCTGCCAACATTGCGATACCATCAGGTTTTTTAATTTTATCTATTCTAATGGTTATACAATGATACTTCATTGTTTCAATTTGCATTTTTTCTATGATCAATGATATTAGGCTGCTTTTCATATGATTTTTGAATATTAATATATATTCTTTTGGGAAACACTTGTTTAAAGCTTTTCCCCATTTATTATCAGGTGTTTCTTGTATTACAAAAATATGAGATTTTTCTATAGTCTTACTACATACACATCCTTTGCCTGATATATAAAATATATTCTCCTAGTCTGTGAATTGACTTTTTATTTTCTTCACGGCAAATTTCAAAGAACAAAATTTCTGCTTTTGATAAAGCCTAATACATTAATCTTTATTTTTAGAGATTGTATATGTTATGTTTTATGTAAGGAATCTTTACCTTACCAAAGTTAGCACAGGCTTTCTTCAGTGTTTGTTGTTAGAAGTCTTGTAATTTTTAGAGTTTTTAATTCTACAATTGATTTTAAGTTAGTATTTTGTATGGTGTCTTTTGATTTTTGTCAAAAAAATGCCACTTCCGTATTCTCCATGCTGACAATCTCCAGTCAGAGCTTACTTACAGCCTCCCCTTCTTTTATAGAGCTCTATAGAGCTCTCCAACTCCTCGTCTGCCTTGAGTTTCTGCCAAAGGCAAGTGATGGCGGCTCACTCCTTTGCTGTATCAAACTCAGAATAAATAGTTTTTACTTGTTCTCATTTGGGTGGTCCTCACTTACTTTCACATAAGTCTTGAAATAAGATAGTGTAAGTCTTCCACCTTTGTTATTAGAATTTTCATTAATTATTCTGAAGTGTTTGCATTTCTATATAAATTTTAGGATCAGCATTTCAACTTCTATAGAAACCCTGTTGGAATTTTGATAAGGAATGCATTGACTTTATAGATCATCTGTCTTTTATTTTTGCCTTTCTTCTCTTTCTGGAGCTCCTTTTATTTGTATATTAAATCTCTCATAGTCATACTTCAATTCATTTTCATCTTTTTTGCCTTGTGACTTTTACCTTTTTATGAATTTCTTTATACTCTGAATTTTTTTTTTTTAGGCCACCAAATCAGGTCTCAGCAATGATCTTGGATATCTTCTCCCTTAATTAATGGACTAAATAGTTTAGCTGGAAACTATATCATATGTCTGGAAAGTTTATGGGGGAGTAGGGTTGGAAGGTGGAGGGATTATGCCTACATGTCCCTAAACTCTATTAGTTTCATTTTCAAATTGTCACCTGTCTCTTTCAACATCTGTCAAAGGCTGGTTCTGTGTTCTTTTTGTTTTGATTGATCTTTCTCTGGCTCCTATACTGCTTTGAAGTATTGGTAACCTGGAGTACATCTCTCTACTTCCATGCCTCCTGTACTCACCCAGCCTGCAGAGTAGGAGTACTTCACTCACCTGTTAAAGATCCTTCTAGATCTCTGGGAACCAGAGAGATCTGGCACACACTGAGACCTCTGTTGATCTGTTCCCTTAGTCCACAGATCTCCAAATTGCCAAGATCCACATTTTAGTTAAAGATCCTTGCCCCAGGACTTTCTGACAGCTGGTCTTGGTCTTGTTATATCTTACTAGTCCATGACAAAGAAAGCCCCTCACAGATTCTCTTTCCTAGGACTCCTACAAATTTGCACTCAGCCACTGGAGGCCTCAGGCTTTGATTTAGATGAAAAGAAAAGATCTGAATTGAGATGGAGAGTAAAAGAATTGTGTTCAAGTCACATTTTTCTGGAATCCCCTATGGGCATCTTTCCAGGTTAGTACTTAGAGAAATATCTCCTTTTAAGTGCTACAGAGAAACAGAGTCAGTTTTAGACTAGAGTGTAACTTAAAGGTCATCTTCCATGAAAGTTGGGTTGGGGGAGTGCACAGCAGGAGGTGAGCAGTGGGCCCAGTATCACAGCCTAAGCCCTGCCTTCCCCTACCCCCAGTCCATTGAAAAATTGTCTTCCATGAAACCGGTCCGTGGTGCCAAAAAGGTTGAGGACCACTGCTATAAAGCATCTTTGATGAATAGTGGTCTAGTGCTGCTTAAAGATCTCCAGGGACTTGGAGCTTGCTACTCTGTTAGGGTATCCTTTCTCAAACCAACTGTGTCTCTTTTTAAGCTCATATTCTCTTATTTTGCTTTCCCTGGAAACCCTGTAAAGGTTACCTATACCTTACCCAGAGTTGTATAGTGTATTTTTTTCTCTTTGGTCATTTTCCTGCTCATTAAAATTGCTATAAGTTCAAGAGGAGGGGAAAAGAACATTTGTAAACTAATCAGCTTTGTAACTCCCTGGATTCTCTTAGATAAGTTTTGAATAAGGAGAAGATTGAAGTAATTTATTTAAATGAGGATTTTAGATTTATCTTCTTCTTACGTTACATGGACCCACTCTATTGGGTTTTTTTTTTTCTCTCTCCACTTAAAGTACTACTTTTTTTCCAGCATGAAATGAGCTTCACAGTTTTGTTCCAATTATGAAAATGATTCAAGCTTATTGGAAAAAATGGATAATAGAAAAAATATAAATAAGAAATTAAAAAAAAACCACCAAAACTCAACATTCCTTAATGACCCTTTCCCCAAATATTTCTCTATTTTCTCATAATTTTACATGTGTTAACATATTGTGCATGTTTTATAATCTTCTCTTTTCACTTAACAAGATCCCATGAATAGATCTATAGTGTTTTTAGTGTCCACATACCATTTCTTTGTATGAATGAACTATGATTTATTTACCCAATAATTTTACTGATGGTAGACATGTTTGGTTGTTTTTAGGTTGTTCATTCACTCTATATGAACAAAATAATGCTTCTCTGAAACTTTCTGTCCATTTGTATGATTGTCCCATTAAGTTACTGACGTTGAGAATCACCAGGTCATAGTGCATACCCATTTGAAATGTTCGTGCCTATTGCTGAACTTTTCTTCAGAAAGGTAATACTAATTTACATGTCCACCAAAAGTGCCAACACTGGGCATCATTGATCTATTTCAGCCTGATCAAGTAGAAGACTGAAAAATTATGGTTTTTTAAGTCTTAAATTATTTTTCTAACTATTATAGTTCTTATATTCTTCTAGATAAAGTTTAGAAGAGCTTTATTAAGTTCTGAAAAAAATATTTTTTTATTTTAGCATATTATGGGGGTACAAATGTTTAGGTTATGTATATTGCCCTTGCTCCCCGCCCCAGTCAGAGCTTCAAGTGGGTCCTTCCCCCAGACGGTGTGCATCGCACTCATCATGTATATATATATACCCATACCCCCTCTCCCCTCCCATCTGACCAACGCCCGATAAATGTTATACCTATATGTGCACTTAGGTGTTGATCAGTGAAACCAATTATAGGGTGAGTACATGTGGTGCTTATTTTTACATTCTTGGGATACTTCACTTAGTACAATGGGCTCCAGCTTTATCCAGGAAAATACAAGAGGTGCTATATCACCGTTGTTTCTTATAGCTGAATAGTATTCTATGGTATACATATACCACATTTTATTAATCTATTCAAGTATTGATACACACTTGGGTTGTTTCCATCTCTTTGCAGTTGTGAATTGTGCTGCTATAAACATTCCAGTGCAGATGTCTTTTCTACAGTATGTCTTTTGTTCTTTTGGGTGGATGCCCAGTGATGGGATTGCTGAATCAAATGGTAGATATACTTGTATCACTTTAAGGTATCTCCATATTGCTTTCCACAGAGGCTGTACTAGTTTGCAGTCCCACCAGCAATGTAGGAGTGTTCCTATCTCTCCACATCCACGCCAATATTTATTGTTTTGGGACTTTTTGATAAAAGCCATTCTCGCTGGAGTTAAGTGATATCTCATTGTGGTTTTGATTTTCATTTCCTTCATGATTAAAGATGTTGAGCATTTTTTCATGTTTATTGGCCATTATTCTGTCTTCTTTTAAAAACTTCCTGTTCATGCCCTTTGCCCACTTTTTGATAAGGTCATATGATTTTTTTCTTGCTGATTTTCCTCAGTTCTAAACAGATTCTAGTTATCAGCTCTTTATCAGATGTGTAGAAGGCAAAATTTTTCTCCCATTCTGTAGGTTGTCTGCTCTCATGATAGTTTCCTTGGCCTTTCAGAAGCTTTTTAATTTGATCAGGTCCCATTTATTTATTTTTGTTGTTGCTGTGATTTGAAAAAAATCCTAATAGGGATTAATATAATGTACTATGGGTTATTCTGTTTTCTTTATATAGGTCTTATAACCTTTTTTAAAATTTTGTTTCTTATTATTTGTATATATGCTGTAGTTGCTATTGAAAATAGAGGTTTTTCTCACTATTTTAAATATTTCTTTGGTGAAAGAAAACATATCTTTCTTATAAATCCTAATAGCTAATACATGCCTTTGTAGAAAATTTGGAAAATATAGAAAAAGCATGAAGAAGAAGAAAACTGCTTATAATTTCAGTACTTAGAGAAAAATCTTTGTCATTGTTTTGCTATCATATATTCTAGTCTTGTTTTGTTTCTTCCTTATATATCTACATGTAATTTTTATTTTCTACTTTTAAATTTTATATTATAACAATAATTTTCAGTATCATAATCTTTCTGGAGACATATTTAATATGTAGAATACTTCTCATCAAATCAAGGTAATTTATGCTATAAGTTTTATATTACCATTTCAGTGTTCAGTAGATAAATCTCTTTCTTTGTTCCTAAAGATCATGTTTTATGTTTCATTTTGCATTGATCTTAAGACACTCATGCTGGAAAAGAAACATAATAAAAGCTATATACTATAACTTACAGTGAAAGACAGATTTTCAACTCTACCCTCAGTTTCAGCAACAATAGGCTGTGTAGTCTCTAACAAGTTAGCTCTTCTCTCTGGGCCTTAATTGTCTTATTTATGGAAAAGAAAGTTGGGTAATTTTTTTCTGCTCTTCCTCCTTTATCATTGTCAACATTATTGTTCATATTTATGTAGTATTTAAAACATGCAGTCATTATGTTAAGTGCATTACCAGCTTAATTTAGTTATTACCAACCACAAATTGTACATATGAGGAAAGGGATATCCAAAAAGCCTATAGTTATACAGGTAGTGTGTTAGAAGCCAAACATAAATTTATCTGTCTTATAAAGCCATACTCCTAACTGTTATATGCTATTGTGATTGCCAAAGTCCCTTCTGATACTAATGGTTTAGTAACTTATGCCCCTAAACTAGATTTTTGATATCTTTTATAACACTTTATCCTATTTCTGTGGTTGACAGGAATGGACTATAAGTAAATAACAGTGTCTAAACTCTAATCTTGGTTTACTATTACTATTACCAAGTGATGCTTGTTTTATTATCAGAGTTTACTCTGTGGACAGCAGCAATTGTTCTAGAGGAACTCTGGATTCTTTCAGAGAACTCATGAAGTCAAATAAATTGCCTCCTGAGATCCCTATGGGTAGAGTTTTTTGACTGTGAGGTTTAAGGAAGAAAAACCTTTTCCTCTATACGCTTAGACTTTTTAAACTGGGTTAGCCAGATAAACAGAAAAAAAGAACAATTAGCAAGAGCAAAGGAATATACATTTTTATTGATGTTAACATTTTTAATTTTAGGTGCATGAGAGCTCTAAAGAAAAGAAGTCAAAACCCAAAGAAGCAGTTACACTCTCGGGCTTGTATATCATTTTAACAAAGGGTGATAAATTGTGGTGAAGAGATTAAACAAAGGAAAGGAAAGTTTGAGCTCCTAGGGGCAATACATCGTAGTAAAGTGAGTAGCAAATATATATAGAAAATTTAATGGCAGATACAAGTTACTTAGTAATGTTTGTTTATACTGACTCATTTGGGTACTGTCTCTGCCACTGATGATAAAGGTTGTTCTCCTCTCTCTGGTATGGAAGATGACACCTTCACAAGGGAAATTCATGCTCTACTTTTAGGCAGATAAGGACAGTACAGAGAACTCTTCCTGTGTCTGATTTTTCTCAATTGCTTTCAGCTCAAAATAAACCTCATATTTTATGGCATATTTTGAGTGATGTATTCTGATCCCCTTTGGAGGGAACATGGAACCCTGGTACCTAAATGCAGGAAAGAACTTTCATGTTTGTCCCATCCAACTTTCCATTTGATCCTTGGATTCTCCCCAAACCAACCACCTTTCTACCTCTTCTATTTGTTTTCCGCATTTCTTAGTTCTTTCCTCCTTTTCCTCTTTCCATCATTTTCCTTGTTCTCTTTCACCTCCCTTATCGTTGTCTCCCTACTTTTCTATTTAATGCATAGAAAATGCATCTGGCTCTCAAATACATCTTATCACCTCTTAGCTGATTGTCTTCTAAGCCCTTGGAGAAATGGTTGATATCACTTATCTTTCTATTGTTTTCCTGTCAGGAAGCTCTGCCTGGGAGCCCAGCTACATTTTATAATATTAATGATGTGCTGTAAGAACCTAACATAACATTTTATAACCCTATAACAAATCTTATTATCAGATGACAATGAGGTACAGTGCATTAAATATTCATCATCCTTGGTTTACTTTAAAACTTTAACAGGGGATAAGGCACACAGGCAGCTGCAGACTAATTACTGTTCTAAATATATAGGTGGGTTTTCAATATTTAATGGGGGGCCTCATAAAACTGTGATTGAAAACAATGCAGTGTATCAATCAGTTGCCCTGTTGACATGCACCATGAAGAAAATACCCTGTTACTTTATAGATGATGCTGTTATATTTCTGCAGTAGTGGCTGCACTATCTCAGAAGGTACAGTTGTTCACCCAGTAGTCTGCTAGTACTCCTCCTATTACTCAAGTTGCAGGTTTTACTTCTGTGTACTGGCAGTCTGGATAGTAAAAGGCAGAGATTCTGCCTTTAGCATCTGTGGACTAGTCTTTTGCCAGCAGATCTAGGATCTTATATGACTTGATATGGCTGAGTAGTAGTAGTATTGTTCACCTGGAGGCTGAGTTGTGGGAGAAGGGGAAGAAAAAACAATACCATAATCATCACTGCCCAACATTGCCAGTTACTGATTGTAGGGTTTAAATATGACATAGGGGAAACAATAAGAGCTTTGGTTCAAGTCTGAACTTTAAAAGTTACTTACTGTGTTCCCCCCAGGGATGTTATTTGGTCTTTCTGTGGGGTAAGGTGGACAAACAGAAAAATCCAGGGCACTTGTCATAAGGTAGGAGTCGAACAAATCTTGTGACCACACTCAGATGCAATTCTCAAAGTTCTCTACCCACTGGGAGAAAGAGGACAAGAATTAGGAAAGCTCTTTTGAGGACTGACAATCAAGGACTAAATCTTCTGGATTCAGAAAATCTCTAGAAAGTCTCAAACTTGAACTTGTTTTAAGGTGTTCCCAGACTCAGAGTGTTGCCCAGGTATATGGAGAGCAAAACAATTTTTCAAATACAATGTATAGTCAGAGATTCAGGCATATCAGAGAATTAGGCTCCATGAATAAAAATCAGCAAAGAGGGCATTAAAAAAATCCCATAAAGGTTTCAAATATTGATATTAACAGAGATAGATCTACAGACATGAAAACAATGCTGACATTTATGTTTAAAGAAATACAATGCAAAATTGAAGTTGTTTGCAAGGTTTAAGATGTAGAAAGTGATTCAGTGGGTTAGAAAATGAACCAAATGGAATCTCTATACACAAATAATTTTTGAATTAATAGATTTATTTTTGAAATGAAATAATTGAAATTGAAGACTAAGCGATGGTATTAATGGCAGATTAGATATGATTGATAATAGAATTAATGAATGGGAAGATGGATCAGAGGAAATTACGCATAGTGTAATGCAGAGAAAAAAAGAGATGGAAAAAAGAAGAAAAGGTAATGGACATAGACACAATGAGAAGGCTTAACTTATATTTAATTGGAGTTCCTGAAGGAGGAGAACAAGGGAAAATGGGAGTTGGAGGGGAAATATTATAAAGGATAATATGGTGGTTTTAAAATCTTTCCATATTCTTTGACACTCTTCTTTTCACTACATGGAACCTAATTCACTTTTTGAGTGTGAACTAGATTTAGTGACTTTTTTCTAATGAATAGATTGCGATATAAATGTTACTGTGTGACCTCCTTAATAACCTAAGTCATTAGGAGAGTAGCTTTTGTCTAGCTCGCTCTCCTGGATTGTTTAATGAAAATCATTATATATTATAGAAAAAAATTACTTGCTTATTCAGGGAACTTTAGGTTGTATTTAACATTAGAAAATTAATCATACAATCATTTCAGTAGATACAGAAAAATAATCTGCTAAAATTTAATATCCATTCATAATAAAAATTCTTACCAAATAAGAAATAGAAAAGGACTTTTTAGATGTAATAAATAGCATCTAGAAAAGACTTATAGCAAATATTATGTTTAATGTAACATACTGAAACTTTCCCTTTAATGTTGACTATAAAATGAGCATATATACTATAAATAATTCTTTGTAGAACTGGAGATCCTTGTCAGTAAAATCAGGAGAAAAAAAGGCATAAGGAAAGGAAGAAGGAAAATTCATTATTTTTAGATGATATATAAAATTTAAAATCTATAGCAAATTATTAGAGACAATAAACAAACTTAGCAAAGCTGCTGGAAATGAAACCAATATACTACAATACTCCACCATCATGTTTTAAAAGTAGGCTCCAAAAATTCCATCAGTTAAATGTAAGGGTTCATTTCTGGTGAGGTTAATGTAAAGTAAATATTTCAAGCTACTGTGTTGATACACACAAAATTCAAAAGTAAACATGAGACTTACGCTGTACCCAGTTGACTGTACAACGGCCTGGGAAAGTCCCACATGATCACAAAGCAAAAGTGTTCCTTTTCTGGGTCCCTCCTGCCTTTAGAGGAGAACTTTAGCTCACATACCTGGGAGAGAATGGAGACCAGCCAGAGGACTCAAACACCAATTGCTTTATATCCAACTTGGCATCATTGCGGAGCATGTTATCATAGAGTTTTACTGTTAAAAACTCAGGTGTGTTTCCACAAACCAGAAACAAGCAGAAGATGAAATTAAAGAAAACATACCATTATAGGCACAAATACTAACCTCAAGTACCTAGGAATAAATCTAATGAAAGATGTGCAAAACCTCTTTGGGGAAGACTACACTACGCTATTGGGGTTGGGGCAAGATTCCAAGTAATGAGCTTAAGGCAAGTCAGCTAATTGAGAGGGTAGGATGTGCAGGACCACACAGAGACAGCTGTCATTGTTGCGCTTGTACTGTCTGCCAGAATGCTAGTACCCGGCGTGTGACCAGCCTGGAGGACAGATGTGAGCTGAAAGGCCACATTTGGCCAATGAAGTCCAGCCAGAAGGAAAGGTCTGGATGTCAGCCAGGCGCTGACACCTACAGATGCTTAATCAGATGGCGCCTACACAGCGAGGGTCCAGAAATGCCAACCTTACCCGGCACCTGACTCCGGGTCTTCAGAAGCTCCAGGCAAGGAAAGGGCCAGGTTAGAACTCTCGGTCATGCTTTTTCTTCTGAATAGAGTTTTTCAGACTTTATCCTGAGGCCAAGTCTGTGAGATGAAAACACCTGATATTCAGTCCCTGCTGATGGCTGGGCATGAAGTAGTAGATCAAAGGCCAGAGAAGTAAGTAGAGTCAGGTTCATGTGGGGCCAGCAGTGGGTCCTTAGGGCGTGAGTCTCCTGCCACAGAGCCAGCCAGAGGATGCCACCTCCAGTGTTCTGAGGAGTTAGGTTGCCTTTGGGGGGAAAAAAGTTTCTCAGACCTCCAGACTGGGGAATCAATCAAAACTACAAAACCCAAGAGCTTTTGGGGGAAAATTTGAGAGCTGAGCCAAATAAAAGTAAAACAAAAGACAACAAGAAAATCATTGCTAATGTTGGTTAAGTTCAGGATTCCTGGGCTTGTGAAAACTCCTTGTCACATTAAATTATATTTGGAACAAACCTGCTCTAAATCAGACATACAAACAGGTAAGTAAGCAAATAAACAACTATCTTTCCACTATTTATAAAAAATTTAAACAGGCACTTAGGCTGGCAGAAGCAGATGTTAGCAGTCTTTACCACACAGAATGGCTGTTTCGGAAAGCATTTGGTGCAAGGCACTGGGCATATTCGTGTTGAAATGAGATGGCAGGGATCCTGGGATGTTAAAGAAGGGATTCACATCCTAGGATTGAAATATAAAACATACATTTTTCTTCCTAATGCTGTAGTGAGGGTCCCTTGCTTTACAAATGAAGAAACTGAGGCAAATAGAGGGAGAGGAACGTAGCTAGCTAAGGTCATGCAGGGATTGGGTGCCAGACCAAAACTAGAACTATCTTCATCTAATGTCAACTCATATACACATACACAGGTTTTCCTGACAAAGAACCTTCAGAAATAACCTCAGATCTTACCCTGGGAATTCTGAAAGGGAAGTGGTCCAGACTTCATTCATTAAAATTATCAAGAAAGGTGAAGCCAAACAATAGAATCCTAACCCACTCAAAATGATATAAAACTCTGCCTCAAATAATGGCATATTTAGGGTATTTGGACACATCTTGAAAGAGTTCTAAAAAATTTGGCTGTTTTATTCCATTGAAAATTTCCCAAATACTTTGAATTAAATATTAAAGCAAAAACAAAAACGAATGTCAGTTCCTAATGCCTGAACTGTTTTAATCTCATAACTCTGTTTCAACTACTTTTGGCAGTGAATCACTCAACAGGGCATTCTAAGGGCATTTCTAATATCCTTTAATTAAAACTCACAAGGGTTTGTATGATGTAATAGTGCGCAAACTAATTATTCCCAGATATTCCTTTGCCAAGAAGCCTTGCTTTGGAGGTAGGCAGTCCTGTCCCAGAATGTTACCTGCCTTTCTGAAATGATACCTGTCTTCCACTACCATTGAACTTGTGTTTTAGCCATGGTTCCCCTAAAGCAAATCCTGAGACAGAAGCTTCTGTGGAAGTAATTTATTTGGGGATGTGTTCCAGTTATGAGGAATGATGATTAGGGTGGCTGGGTGCTGTGGATTCATTGTTGTGTCTCCCCAAAATTCATATGTGGAATCCTAGTCTCCAGTGTGATGGTACTAGAAGAATGGGGAGTTTAGGAGATAATTAGGTCACAAGAGAAGTCCATAAAGTCACCTTCATAAATAGGATTAGTACCCTTACAAGAATAAGAGAGCTCACTTTCTCTCTCTGCTATGTGAAGATTTGAGAAGGTGGACATCTGCAGTTGACCAGCAGGCCCTCATCAGATACATGATCTGCCAGCACCTTCTCTTGGAATTCCCAGCCTCCAGAACTGTGGAAAATAAATGCTTGTTGCTTAGGCCACCCAGTTTCTGGCAATTTTGCTATAACAGCCTGAGCTAAGACACTAAGGACAGAGAAAGAGAAATAATGAGGCTATGTTATCAAATTGGCCATCATTGCAGGTGACTGTTGCTCAATTTTGTAGGATATTTTGAGAAGCCATATAAAATTGTCTTATAAGTGCACACTTGGAAGAGGGGATACATTTATTTATCAGCATCTGCCCTTTTTAGCCAAAGGTTATCCTGAGGAGTATCCTCTTGACCCCGCCCCCTCCCCCCAATCTTGTGCATGTATGAATGCCAAGTCCCAGAGCAGGACCTGCCCAAAGCTGGTTGAAGCCTGCAGAGAACTGATTTGCAATGTTGGAAATCAGCTTGTTTTGCAAATCAAAACAGTGCAAAAGGATTTGCACTGTTGCATGTGCCGTGTGCAGTAGACCTTCCTTTAGAGTTTACATTAAGCCCTACATGTATGCCCCTCCACATGACTGCATCGTTCCACTCCCCACCCTCTTAGCACAAACCACTCACTTGGGCACCTGCTTTTCTACTTTGTGCGTTACTTATTCATAGATTCATAGCCTGGTGCCAATATGATCAAGTGTGTGCCTGGGATCTGTGCCTTCTCTCTGCCTCACTTTTTCTACCTGTACAAGGATGGTGTTGGATTAGCCCAGGGCTCCAAACCCAGATGTCCGTAGGGATCAGACAGATGAATGATGGCTAAAGTAGGCCAGATTTGCTTCAGAATGGTGTCTGTCTTAAGCTATATTCTTCCTACAAAGATATGCTTTGTTTGGAGGATAAATAGAAATTGCTCTCACATGGGAAAATAAATCTCTCTCTTACCTTTCTTGAAAAACCAAGCTCTCCTGGTATATCTTATATCCTCCTACTTTTGATAGTAATACATATCCAGGAACCCTGCAACACAATCTGAATGGTAAGTGACGGCTGTCCTTTGGCCCTAGTGTTGGGCCTTCAGATGGAACAAGGGCCGTGGTAAATCCTTGAACTGGGTAGCTGATCCTCACATTGTTGCTGCTGGAACCAGGGTTATCAAAATTTTCAGATTTTTTTTGTAAGAACCCAGAAATCTATATTTCTGTCCATAATTTCCCAATTTTGAAATTTTGATGTCTCCTTCAAATTAATCTTACAGACTATGCATGCCCAACAGAACTCTTCTTTGGGTTCGTTCTGATTGGTAGGCCACTAGTTTGCCAAGTTGTAACAAAAAATTCCTAACAGCCTTTCCAGAGTAAATATGCTATGTTTCATACTTGTGCCTGCTACACACTCACTTCCTGGTCTGCCTTTAGACAGTCTCAGGAATCCTTGTTTAGAACCACAACTCCATGACCACCAGTTGTTGCATGGCCTCAAGTTCTAAGAATCCCGGAGATCCAAGAAGAATTGGCCATAACATTAGACATCATTCTTCTACCTAAGGATTGTAACTTCGAACCAAAAGAAAAAGCATCAGAAATTATGGAAAACCTAAGTCCTGGGTGTTGTGCAAACCACAGGACGTGTTACTGCAATGAAAGAGTAAATTGTACTGTCTGGTGGTGAGCTGTGAGCTACCAGAGGGACAGACTCTAATTTACTGCTCCAAACACAGTCCTTTTGCCCTTGCCATCTAGGTCGCCTGTGTCTCCAGCAATTTATCTGACGGCCGTATCCCTTTGTACCTTGGGAGGACTATAACATGCTGAGACTACGAACACCTATAATTCATAAGTGTGTGGAGGGGTCGCAAGACACTTTGTTCCCTTTTATATTTATTTTATCAGTTATAAAATACCTGATAAAATTTTTATTTTAGATAAAGCACTGATGGAAGAAGAAAAATACTGTTTTCCCTTTTTTATTTTTAAAGAGAAATGCCTTAATGGTTATAAAACAGGGCAAGTTGCTTCTTAGATTGTGCTACTGGAGGCTGGGACATGAGAGCTCTCCATTGCAAATGGCTCACTTAAGGCAACGGCAATACTTGGCAGCTAACGGTGTTGGAACATGATCATGTTCCTAGAACCAAGATAAGTACTTAACATGTATCATTTCATTTTATCTTCAGAATAACCCTAGAGATAAGCACCATTATTTTTCCCATTTTATAGGTCATGAAACAAAAGCCTGGAGACTTGATAACTTCCCCAGGATCATCTAGTAACGTAGTGGTGGAACCAGAACTATATTACCCCTCTCTCCCTTTCCACAAATAAAAGAAGTAGGTAGAGAAGTTTCACTCAGTTATGGTACAGAATATATAGTTTATATGGCAACTCCATAAATGCATTCCTTTATGATAATTATTTTTGCTTTGTGACAGAGTCATATAAATACCTGGCTATTAATGTTTTCCTTGGACACATCTGTCTGGAAGGCTTCAAGAATGATCTTTTCCATAATAGCCTTTAAGGATATAACAGTTACTGAGCTAACTGACTGGGGAGATTTGGATCAGCCACACCTAGAGATGAGACATTCAAGAGCTGGCTTCAAGGCACTGTCTTGTTTTGAATCCCTAAAATGCTTTGCTTTAGTAATTAAGGGAATCTGTTAACTCTAATGTCATTTCACAAGTGCTCATAAGCAATATTGAGAAAAGAAGAACTAAGAGAAGATGATTTGCAAGCAAAATGGGAGTCCTTCATAACAGTAAATACATAAACATATTCACCTATGTATCTATTCATCCATATCACAAACAGTAATTTTCTAGTATTTTGCTATGTGTACTTGAACCCATCCCATGCATCATTTCTCTTACTTTTGATGGCTATGTCCCATTCTCTCTTTGTCTGCTATAGCCTGGCACTGTATGTCTTCAGTAGGAGCTGAGCCCCAAATATAACCACGTAAGACAGATCTATCAACTATCCAGGGAGACTGCCATTCTTCTCAAGCCATCCCTTAGCTCTGAAGTATCCTACTGAGCTTGGAGCCCCTTGGAGAAAGTGTAATATAGAGGTTACAAGAATGAATTCTATTAACAGCCAGCTTGGCCTCAAATTCCACAGTTACTATTAATAGTTGTGTGACCTTGGATCTGATGCTTAACTTCTCTGAGTCCCAATATTCCCATCTGAAAGAAAAGGAGTGAAATTTCCTAGAATTCTGGGGAGAATTACATGAGATTATGCATAAAACCTCTTGCATAGTGCCTGGTCCATATTATGTTCGCAAGAAAAGAGTTTGTTGTGCGTTTTTATGTTTTGGGTTTTTTTTTTTTTTTTGCAATTGCTATTCATATACTCAGATTGAAATTTTGAATCTAATACTATATTGACTGTATACAGTTTGCTGATTTTGCTTTCAAGCCATTTGTACATACCTTCCATCATTCTGTCCTCTCAAGAACCCATTTACAAAGACTGGATAATTCATCCTCATTTTATGCATGAAACACTCAAGCAAAGATGACCAGTGCCTCCACAGAAACAGCCTACTGCTTTTCTCTCTGTTCAGTACTGACTTCCCAGCTGTAGAATTTCAAAGAGAGATGGAGTAGAAGACCTGGGCCTTCATTATAAGGTTTACTTGTGGACTGTAGTTGCACATGTTGGTCAGTCATTTTGGGGACAAATGTTCTTCCCTTCAATCTAGAATATGGTAAGGATGCCCTTGGTTTAGGGATAAAAGGAATAAACAGAGGGGAGGTGACTTCTTTCATGCTATAAATCACAGTGCGCTCTAAGACCACTTGACTCATAATACCTCTTGAACCACACACTTTTTAACTCAGCACACTGCAGTGGATCATCATGGTGTCCAGACAACACTTCTTTTCCCCTAGCTAACATTTAAGAAGCTAATCCTCTGATTCTACCACATCCATATGATTTTTAAGTCTCACTAAAGATCATCAGTCTGCTCCACTAAGCTTTTCAGCATGCATGCACTGCATACCAGGCATACTTGGAAACACCACTGTTTTTGGTGTTTCTAACATCTAGGATGCTGTTTCCTTTCTTTTCACCTTCTCATTGTTCAGATTGTATACATCCTTCCTGTTAAACCGAATTAGTCATGTTTAGAAACACTTATGGGAGGGCTGCCTCATCATATAATTTTAACAACTTGTACATTTATTTCCTTAAAGACCTACCTGCTGTTTCCCTGACAATCCAGCTCTCGTGAATCCCTCCTTCCTTTGGACTCAAGAACATTATTTCAAGTGCTTGCTGTAGGTGCAAAGCTTTGGTGACCTTGGTTACTGCCGGAAGTTCTGGTCCAAGGCATTCTTGCCTGAATAGCACAACCTCTCAACCCTTTCTCAATTCGTTCTTTCCACTGCCTCAGTGCTCTCTCTCAGCAAAAATAAGACCCTGTTTCTTTTGTAACTGGAAAACCTTCTACAACTTCACCAATGCCTGAGAGATAAAGCCCAAATGCCTTAGCCCAATGTTTAGAGTCTGCAAGACTGGCTCTACTTTCTTTTCAGCTTTTCTTTTCTTTTTTTTTTTTTTTTTACTGAACTAATTTTTAATTAGTGAACTAAATTTTGTGAATTAGTGAACTAATTTTTAATTAGTGAACTGAACTAATGTATTAATATATTAATACATTATATCCTGTCTCTTATCCATCCTATAAGACATTTGATATTATTACTACTTCTTAATAATAAAGATGAAAAAGCTGAGACCCTGGAGGTTAAGTGACTTTCCTGAGGTGATATAGTAGGTAGACAACACGTATAGATTCAAACCAACCAGGTTGGCTGCAAGCCCAAATTCTTTTTTTTCTTTAATAAATTTATATATTTAAGATATACAATGTGATATATGGAATTACTTATAGATAGTTAAAAGGTTATTATAGTGAAACAAATTAATATTATCCATGATGTTACATTGTTAGGTTTTTTTGTGTTTGTGGCAAGAGCAGCTAAAATCTCATTCACTATGAATCCTAAATATAATGCAATTTTATTACTCATAGTCCTCATGTCGTACATTATATCTCTAGACTTGTTCATCATATGTATCTACTACTTTGTCTCCCTGACCCACATCTCCCCATTTTCTCCCCCTATCCCCATACCTCTTTTGTTCTCTGTATATTTGAATTTTTTTTTTCTTTTTAGATTCTACATATAAGTGAGATCCTGTAGTATTTTTCTTTCTTTTTTTCTGGCTTATTTCACTTAGCATAATACCCCATGTACTCACTATTAAATTGGAACTAAGCAATCAGCACTCATGTACACAGATGGAAGTAAAACTCAATGGAAGTCATGCAGGTGGGACGGGGGAGGAGGGGATGGGTGAAATCATACCTAACAGGTACAGTGCACACAATCTGGGTGATGGGCACACTTACAACTTTGGCTCAAGCAATACAAAAGCAATCTGTGTGAGCAAAACATTTATATTCCTGTAGTATTCTGAAATTGAAAAAAAAAGAAAAAGAAAATATTTATCATCAAAAAATGATTTGGTAGTCTATGGACTGGGAAAAAGTATTTTTAAGCTATATATCTGATATGGAGTTAATATCCAGAATTTATAAAGAATTCACATAACTCAGTAGTGAAAAAACAAATAATCTTATTTAAAAATAGGCAGAAGATCTGAATAGACATTTCTCCAAAGGTGGCATAAAAATGGCCAACAGGTATACGAAAAAGTGCTCCACAGCATCACTCATCAGGGAAATGCAAATCAAAACCACTATAAGATACCACCTCATACGCTTTAGGATGACTGCCCCTGAAAAGTCAAAAGATAAATGTTGGCCAGGGTATGGAGAAAAGGAAACTCCTGCACACTATTGGTGGGAATGTAGGTTGGTACAGCTATTGTGAAAAAACAGTATGTAAGTTTCTAAGGAAATTAAAATAGAACCACCATATGATCTAGCAATTCCTCTTCTGGGCATATACCCTCCCAAAATGGAACCACCACCTCGTGAAGATATCTGCACCCCCATGTTCATCGCAGCGTTATTCACAATACCAAGATACAGAAACAATCTAAATATCTGCCAACGGATGAATACAGAAACTATGAGAGATATTATTATTCAGCTCTAAAAAAAGAACAAGATCTTGCCATTTGCCACAACATGGATCAGCTTTTCTTCTTTTTAAGCACACCATCTGCACCTTCTGCTAAAATCTTACTAGAATAGGCAGTGGTTTCTGAACAAGTCTCATATATATATTTTTTACTATCTCTTTCATTTTTATTTATTATTATTTTACATGAATATCTTCTCCACCCATCCTCTTTTCTTCTAGTCCAGATCATACCCACTCTCAGAGATTGGGAGTGAATGTTATTTTTCTCCATGAACCTTTCTGATCTCACAGATGTAGCACCTCCTTTGCTCATTCTCTGATTACAGTTTGCACCTCATTGTAATCTTTTGCTCACCCATTAGATTAGAGACTTCTTTAGGATCTGGGCTCTATCTTATGTTTGTTTGTGTCACAGCACCTAATACAACTCCTGATTATCTGGGGGCAGGAAGACTGTTGAAGAAAGGAAACCCCTTCAATCCATTGCCATTCAGACTGTGAATGATTAACAGATCTAAGATGTGTATAGCTACTGCTTAGATCAGCAAGCAACAGGCTGCATGGGTCCTATTATATCTTTTTAGAGATACACATTTATTAGCCGTGCCCTTCAAAAGAGTGTAAACTTCAGAGTGTTCTCAGTGAATATTTACAAGACATGCAGCAGAGCCCGGAGGAGTTGGTTAAAACCTCTGCTCCTGTTCTCTCACCTGTCCCTTCTCCCCACCCTGCTGCCGGCTACACATCCACCTCCCCACCTGTGGGGTGGCACAGGCAGGCAGGAGACATCAAAAGCCTAATGAATCCACTATGCAGAGACAGCCTGCATTTTTTAGCTCTTTGTCAGGCAGATCTTGAAGGAAAGTGTTTTGTGTTATGAACAACGAGAAAGTTCATGCAGCCTTGCAAATTAGCACAGGCTGGCCTCAGCTAAATCTGGTCTTGAAGAAGTCAGGCAGAAAAATGAGTAAAAAAAAGCCATGGAAATGAAAAATGAATCTTCTTATCCAATCCCTGTGGGGAGCCCAGCAGGAAAACTCCCGGTGGTTGGGGAATTCTTCTACAGAGTTGATATTTAGTGCAAAGAATAGTGGAAAAATTTAGGAGCAGGGGTGTGGGGAGGGTGGTTTTATATTTATAACCTGTTATTGTTATGGAGGATAATTTGGGGTGTTTTTTTTCCCCAGAGTGTGAGTCAATGAACCCTGTTTTTCCTCTCTGAAATGTTCCTCCTTTTGATCCAGATGAGTAAGGTCCAAATCCATGCTGGTGGCTTTCTGGCAGTGTATTTGTACACTGTCACCCTTCATCCAATAGCCCCTATCCCGGCAGAGTTGAATGGACTAACGTTGAACGTCATACTTGGGTTAGACCAGTCAGAGTTCCATTCCTGGAAAGTTGACACCAGGATTTACCTTGAGTCCCTCTCTCCAGGTGGCTGATCATGGAACTTGAAGGCCACTCATGGCCAGAAGCATCAGTGTTGCCTAAGAGCTAGAGGAAGATACTCTGCAGCAAAAGAAGGATGAAGATGTCACTCAGAGAGGAGGAGTAATAAGTGCTCCCTGGAGCACCCTGATGTGCTCCTACCTCCTTCCCCAAGTTACTTCCATAGTTTGGCTTGCAATAGTGATGAATATTTCCACCATTGGCAGCTCATTGAAGCAAGAGTTCTTTCTCAAGAAAAGGAAATAGGATTGTAAAAACAACCACCTCATTTGGTCTGACATTAAGAAAATGATAGTGCTCAGTGGAAAGTTCTACAGCCATTAAAAGGGATGCTTACAAAAGATTTCTAATAATCTGGAGAAATGCTTATGTTATACTGTCAATTTTTTAAAAAATCAGACAAAATATTGCATAATGATAGTATGAGCCTAACCACATTAAAATTTCCACAAAACTGTGTCTAAAAATGCATAGAAAAATAACCCCAAAGTATTAGCCCTGGCTCTCTCTCTGTGATTTTATACTTTTCTATATTCTTCAAACTTTTTTTCTAATAAGCCTATGTTTCTCTTTATAATAGAAAAGCCTGATTTTATTTGAAAACATATTTTTATAGTGCCTGGCTTTATGCATCATAAGCTAAGTTTGGAATTTGAAATTAACTGGAAGATCACAGAATGCTAATGTGAAGAATCTTAGAAATTCTTTAGTCCAGGGTTTAAAATATTTCTCTCAGTTTACAGATATCTTGAGAATATGATAGAAACTTTGACCTTCTTTTCACAAAAATGTATATATATAAATATCAGTTTCTTTGGATACTTTAGTTGTGAGTTACTAAAATCCTTGTGCCACAGGTTTAGACTATGAAGGAAATTTAATGATTCAAATAACCAAAATGTCCAGGAGTATTTAACTCCAGGTGAGGTTTGATCTGATGACTTGAACTTTATTCTAACATTGATTCACCTTGGAGTCCCAGGATGGTTTTCATAAGCTCCTGGAGTTTTACCCTTAATCACTTATACCCAACAAGAAAGGAGAGTGTTTGCCTCGGTATTCCCAGTAAATATCATCTGATTCTAGATTTCACTGGTCAAGCTAAGGTTATGTGCCCATTCCTGCTCAATCATAGTGGCTAGAAAATTGTGCTTAGCCTAGATCATGTGTTCCTCACCCCATATTCATCTCCTTATACAAATAAGACTTAATGTCATGGTGTTCCTAGTTCATGCTGTCCTGGGATCTCACATTAGACTTTTGTCTATTTGAAGAAAAAAATGGAGAGGCACAGAAAATTTGTAATCCTTCTAAATCACTCCAGGTGACACCCAGGTGGATGGATGAATGGAGTACTCAAAAGTTTTGTGAAATGGTCTTGGGGACACTGAAAAATGAGCACTGCTCAAGGTTGAGGACACTGAAACCTCAACAAGATGCTCACCTCTGATGTTCTAGCTCCTATATCCATCTATCTGGATGAAACTCTGATTTGTCATCAAACCAACCCCATTGTCTGCCAACAAGTTCACGTGGACACCCTCTGGAGAGATGGGGGTGCTACTTTTTCAAGTAAATAATAAACATATTAATAATGATGGTAGTGATGATGATGATAAGATAATGATAATAAATGTGTTAGGCTGGGCTGTTTTGGCTGGAGTAATAGAAACCCTGCTCACACTAGATTAGAAAGAAAAGCAGATGTATTGGCTCACTTGCCTGAGAAGTCCAGTCCCAGCTGGTTCTGCATCTTTAGCTGCCTGATGGCTCTGCACACAGGGCAGGTATGATTATCACTGGCAGGTCAAGACTGATGCTTCGGGTTTGCTTACCTCAGTGGATGGCGGAACTGTTCTCAGGGCTGAAGGACCAGATTTGGGGAGATGATCTCGAATTTAGATTCGGGACATACTGACTCAGTGATGCCTAAGAGACCTCAGAGAAAACATCAGGCCTCCATAAAGAAGGGAAGTTTAAGCCAATATTTGAAGGATGAGCTGACCAAGTATAAGAGCACCCAGGGGAGAGGGAGAGGACATTCTGGGCAAAGGGCTTAATCAAGACAAGACTTTACGGCATCACAGGGGCCTGAAAGAAGGCCTGTGTGGTTGAAGGGCAGTGAACAAAGGAGAGAGTGGTGCAAACTGACACAGCGGGGGTAAGCAGGACAGAGTCCTGCAGAGACATGTAGGACTTTACCACTCTGTAGAAGGACAGCCTCTTCGCTGGAAGCTTGGGTAAAGACAATGACCGTAGTCAGACTTAGGACATGTCAATATCCATGATAATACAGGGGAATGGGATCCTTTAGTTGGCTATCTCTAGGATTTGCCATTATCCCAGGGATGGGAAGGGGGTGAGACCTGATCACCACCTGTGTTCTCTACAGGAAAGACTAGCTCCAGTATTTTTTATTTTAAAAGGGGAGAGGGCTATGCAATGGGGCAGGCAAAACCAATGCCCAATCTAAACCTCAGAAGTGTTTGCTGCATTGATAATAATGATAATGATAGTACAATAACCACATATTACATTCTGTTGGTTGATAATGATGTTCCAGTAACTATGCTGAGCGCTTTTCTTATTTCATTTAAAACTCACAATGATCTTTTGAGTTAGTTGTTTTTATTATCCCCATTTAAAGAAGAGGAAACTGAAGTCCAAAGAAGTTAATTAACTGCCTGT
The DNA here is from genome assembly GCF_040939455.1 of Microcebus murinus. Classification (NCBI taxonomy): domain Eukaryota; kingdom Metazoa; phylum Chordata; class Mammalia; order Primates; family Cheirogaleidae; genus Microcebus; species Microcebus murinus. Next base: position 20,534,637 of record NC_134124.1, read on the forward strand.
GATCACACTGCTGGTAACAGGGGCAGAACTAACATCCATGTCTAGTCTGTCTGATTCAGGAGGCTAAGCTATTAACCACTATTAGATGGTAACTTTCTTAGAAAGATTTCAAAATCTCTCTAACTCAACTTTCAGCAAGACCTCCACGACATAAGCAAGACTAGGCGTGGAGGCAGTGCAAATGTGCTTCTCAGATCTTGGTCCCAGCAGCCATCCTCTGAAAGTCATCGCTGCATTGGTGCTAAAACCACACTCCTGGGGGCTGCTTCCAGCTCATGACTGAGCTGGACTGAGACCTAACACAGGCCTGTTCCTGGGAGACTTGGGTCTTCTCTGATGGGTGACTCTGGTTCAAGGACTCTCCATTTGCTTTGCCAAACAGTCTTAGAATTAAAATGTAGTCTAAGACTCTCCCACTCAGCCTTCCTTCCTTCTCTGGTTCATAAGGCGCAGACTTGCATGGTGATCTGATGGGTCTCCCGGCCTCCTTTGGTGCCAGCCCCATTTTCCCTGGCAGGTGTTTTCCCTAATTAATCCCTTGCAGCTCTAATCTGTGCTAGCTGCTTAGAGTTGCCTTAACAAACTACCACAAACCGGGTGGCTTACACAACAGAAATCTCTTGTCTTGCAGTTCTGGAGGCTAGAAGTCCAAGGTCAAAATATTTATAGGTTTGAGTCCTTCTGAGGGCTATTCTGTGCCTCTCGTAGCTTCTGTAGCCTCAGATCCTTCGATGGCAGAGGCTTTTCTCCCTCTGTATGTGTCTGTCCTCATGTCCAGTTTCCCCTTTTAATAAGAACACGGTCACATTGAATTAGGGCTCACCCTAGTGACCTCATCTTAACTTGATCATCTGCAAAGACTCTATTTCCAGATAAGATCACATTCACATGTACTGGGGGTTAGGACTTCAAGATCTTTTCTGGGGACACAGTTCAGCCCACAACACCCATTGTAGTGTCTTTCTTAGAGGACCAGGACTAACACACAGGAGAATTCAGGAATTTCAATACATCTATTTACATTTAAAGCAGGCATCACTTCTAGATTCACCATTTGGCCTAGGTGTGTTTTTGCGGATGGAAAATCTTGTGCTTTTTAAACTATGAAATGTGTTAGACATATTTAAATTAACTTAATGGAACATAATTATGCTAATTAGGTGCATTTAAAAATTACATCAGAAATACCCCATAATATTAATTTTAGTGCTATTCTAAGATAGCTATTCTAAGATAGGCCAGACATTGGATAGCTAAAATTTCCCTTTATTTTGAGTAATAGACTTTATTTGGTTTAGTTTTGCTTTTCTCAAACTGTGTTCTATGGAATACAAGCTTCCTGTGAGATATAATCAATATTTTAAAGGGAGGCATGTTGTAGGGTCACATCCTTACTAGGCCTACTGCTTGGTGATTCAATCATTTGTTTGACATTTACTGGGTGTCTGTAGGTGCTGAAGATTGTGTTAAGAGGATTCAACACTGAATAAGATAGTCAATGTCCTTGTCCTTCTGGACTTTATGTCCTTATGTTCTTGTGTGCCTTTTATTTAGAAAGGGTCAACAATCAACAAGTAAATAAATCAAGATTTGGACAAGGCGTGTAGGAGAAATAAAAGGGATGATATATATAATAAAGGCAACTGGGATGGGTGAGATGTGCTTTATTTATTTATTTTTTGAGACAGAGTCTCACTTTGTTGCCCAGGCTAGAGTGCCATGGTGTCACCCTAGCTCACAGCAACCTCAAACTCCTGGGCTCAAGCGATCCTACTGCCTCAGCCTCCCAAGTAGCTGGGACTACGGGCACGCGCCACCATGCCCGGCTAATTCTTTCTATATATATTAGTTGGCCAATTAATTTATTTCTATTTATATTGGAGACAGGGCCTCGCTCTTGCTTAGGCTGGTTATGAACTCCTGACCTCGAGCAATCCTCCCGCCTTGGCCTCCCAGAGTGCTAGGATTACAGGTGTGAGCCACCGCGCCTGGCAGAGATGTGCTTTAGATGGGAACAGCCTCCTGGGGAAATTGGCATTTCAGCTGAGATCTACAGGTGAGACGAAAGAGGAATCAGCTGTGTGCAGAGACAAGGGAAGTGGGAGCAGAAATGCCAAGACATACTCTGGGGCAGCGAAGAGTTTGGCTAGTAGAAAGAACCAAAGGTGGGAGAGCTTGGTTAGGGCATGGGACTGGAGGTGAGTGTCACGGCTTGAGTTTGGAAAGGTCACCAGAAGGCCCATGGGTCTAGTCTGATGGGCCTGGTAGGCACTACTGAGGAATTGACATTTTAATTTAAATGCAACCCACATTGGCCTATTAGAGGCTTGGAGGGGTCCTACAGTAGAACAATCTGTTTGGGCTGGCTTATTTTTCAAGTTTCCAAAATGTCATTGACCAAACTGCTCTGCCAATATCTGGCAGAACAGTGGCATTCCATGGAAGACAGACGTGGAAATGTTGATTTGGTGAATTTAAGGTAATTGGTACTTTAGGAACACCAGTGTCTCATGAAAGCAGGTCCTTGGGGCACTATTTGGTGCAATAAAGGTGGTATTCAAAATAAGAGAATTGCTGTTTCTGAAGTCAGAGTTCATATCTTAACTCCACTATTTAATAATTACATCCTTGAGGGGTAAAATACTTAATCTTTGCCTCAGTTTTCTCACCTTTAAGTGGGAGATAATGTTCAATATTTCAAGTGATTGTTAGGAAGATTAATTGAGAACATATATGTAAAGTTCTTTGAGCACAATAAGTACTCAATAAATAATATTATTATTATTTGTATTAGCATTATTAACTTTCAAATGTCAATAGTTTCACCCCAGAGTGTTCAAGCATTATTTCTTGATGTTAATGGGCTCAGGCACAAGAAATAAGATATTCTGGGGAATATTCCTTTCTTAACCTTTTTAATGAAGTAAACTTATGAAACCCAACACACCTATCTACAATTTTAACAAAATAGTGTGTCATGGACAATCTATAGTAAAATAAGCAAATGTTTGATCATCCTCCTCTGGATTCTCTACCTCTGTTTTCTTTCCTTTTTCAGAACTAACAGATGTAAAACCTAACCAAGTTAGGAAATTATTAGCTCATTCAACACTTGTTTGTCCATCTGTAATTCATGTCAACTGTGTTCCAGGTGTTTCAACTCTGAAACAGGTGTTTCTCTTTAAGGGACTTTTTGAAGCCCTAATTGTTCCTTCATTCCATCTTCAGCAATAGATATTGAGCATGTTCTCTTCACTTGTCGCCCACTGAGGACATCTAGGACTACTGAGCTCTGCCTCTTTGGTGCTGGTTGGTGGCGCTAAATGAGCCTCGGCAAGAGAGAGCAGGTTTCGAGCTGGCTAATAGCATAGAGGAGGAAACCTCCAAAGTACATAGAAATACGAGGGAAACCAGTCAAATAATCATGATTTCTCTATTTTCAAACTGAAACTGAGACTCATCGACATAATTTTGGTCCATTACAGTTTTGAGTTTTTTTTTAAAACTTGCCTTGCCTAAGTGGATTTATTGTTTCTTTTTTTTTTTTCTAACACAGGGGTGGGGGGAAAAAAGAAAACTTAATTGCAACATTTATGTATAATTGCTGTGATGAAGGCTTGAGGAATGTTTACTTTTCAGACACACCAAAGCAAAATAAAACAAAAGGATCATACCACAGTCAACACTTCTGGGTGAAATGAGAGATCATCTCCCACATCTTGTGGGTGGGCGTTTTGGATTTAATTGCTTCTCCATTTCATTTGTCATTTTCTAAAGTAGGCCTCCCAAGAAATTCTTTTCAGACAAGGTGTTCCCATGGGCAGGGTGTATAGTGCATGAATCAAGTGAAGAAAAGCAATCTCTAATCCAACTGTGTAGCCGCATAATGGCTATGTCTTGTTCTCCAAGAGCTTACATTTGGGGAATAAGGCTACTAAGCATTTGAAATGATTGTGGAATGATACAAGAGATTTGAGATGGTTGAATGCTTCCTGTTGTAGTGAAGACTGTAGGTATTAATTCCTTCCTAAAGAAAGATTTCTAATAGAGATGAAATCGTATGGAATGGGAAGTAGTATCCTACATATAATTATTAGTTAGGATTCATGATCATGTCATGGCTGGGACCATACTGGTGGTCCATGGGCTTCACAGGGCTATACCTACATTTGGTTTGACTGTTAAGTGTGTGTAATATTTTAGAAATCACAGGAACTCAGCAAGCCCTACTTCTAGTATACACCTTAGCCCCATTGTCTTATACCCCAAACTTCTCATTCATTTGTATGAAATTCAGGTCCCAGGCCAACATTTAATTTTTGCAGTGACCAAATACATCAACCACAGATTGGTGAAAAAAGGATGGAGATTGGAGTAGATAACATTGTAAACCATCCTCATTGATATTCTATGCTCTGAAAATTCAGGAGGAAGAACTAAGTGCACACTGAGATAGGAGGCTTTTGCAGAGTAGGGAGGAGACTTGAAAATGGATATTGAAAGGGAGGCAAGATTGGGACCCGTGCAGGAGAGGGTCTCCCAGCAGGTGGAATAGCAGGAGTGGAGACATCTGGTGGTAATGAGCCCAAGGGAAAGCAGAGACAACTGGTGTGACCAAGATGATGAGAGTGTGTTGACTTTCAGGAAAGAAGCTGGGATCTTTATGCTGGGGCCAAACCTAAGAATACCTTCAACTCAAAGAGGCAAATGAACTTTCCCAAGCCCACATTGCAATAATTAACAGAGCTGAGACTAGACCTCAGAGCTCTCTGCTTTCTTTGACATTGGTCATTCCTTGATACCACTGTGCTTTGGTAGAGCTAACAGGTAACAAAGTTTCAAAGTTAGAAGACCCAATAAATAAAGCCATAGCCAATTTTAGACTCACAGCCTTTGAAGAATAGAACAGGTGTGTATAAATACATACATACATGCGTTGTTCCAGAATTCTCTGTCTCTTTGATAAAAGAGTAAATGATTTTCTTATAGAGTAGGATAATCCTTATTTATTCTCTTCTTTGTCTCATCACATAGGTCATTCCTACCCAGGCATATCCACCATGACATTATGATGGGAACAGAGAGAATTATTTATTCTGGGAATCCTGCCCATTTTTTCAGCACATCATTTTTATTTCATTGCTTGATTCATGTGCTTGTAAAAGTAGAGGGTCCGGGCTGTTCATTTCCACTAGCCTCTCCTTTTCCTGAGGTCCAAATCCTTTTTCTGCCATGCTGAGAAGGTAAACTAGATTCCAGAACCACCACCAGCAGCTCTGGGTTTCTCCCTCCATCTGTTGCCATCCGAGTTTGCATAACGATCAAATGGATTGATGGACATTCTATTAGGACACTTGTGGTTGCAAGTGACAGAAGCACAAACCCGTTTACACACACATAAAATTTTCTGGCTTGCGTAACTAATGAGTTCAGAAGTTAGCTTCAGGCACAGCCGGGGCTCAAACAGTTTCAGCAGGACTTGGTCTTGCTCCATGGCTTGGCTCTGATTTCCTCCCTGTTGGCGTCATTCTCAGGCAAGCTCTGCCCATGTGGTGGCCAGCTGGCCCTGAGCACCTCCAGCCCCTCATCCTCCCAGCCTCAAGTCCAGGCAAGAGAACTTCTGTTTCCCGATTACATATAATTGGGTCCCACTGGTCAGGCCTGTGTCACACGCTTTCCTTAAAGCCAGGAATGGGGTCCATCTCTGAACCACTGGGAGCGAGAGTGTGTATGGGGAGGGTTTCCTAGAGGGAAATCATGGGGCAACCACCAGAAGAAGGGGGTTGCTGGGCAGCTTAGGATGTGATGGTGATGTGAGAAGGATGAACCAGGATTCCAGGTAGGGGCTTAGCTCTTTCAGAAAAGAGGACTGAACCCAGCAGTTCTTTGAATCCTCATTATGTTTTACCTTTAAAACTCATGTGACTTTTCTACGCCATCCTATGTGTTTTAATGCAAAAATAAAGTTCTTAACTGCCAATTACTACTAAGTCACTAGCTTTAACATGCCAGGAAGAGACATCCTGTTGAACCCTGGGACTTCAGGGTCCCAGGCATTTCTCTATGTTTCAGAGCTTCTGCTTGAGAAGCTCAACTATATGCAACCTGCAAATTATAAAGTGGCCCCTGTCAGGTTTCTCTGCTGCTTTAAGTGAATTGATTAAGCCTGGAGGAAATAACAACAGGAAAAACCGGCATACGGAGTGGCCATTAAGAGAGCAGGTTTTGGGTCAGATGGCCACGGGCTGGAATCCTGCTTCACCACTGATTATCTGTATGACCTTTGAGAAATGACTTAACCTCACTGAGCCATCCTTCCTGAGTGGTTAACACAACTCATCCTTACAGACTGTGAGGACTAAATGAACTAATGCTTGGGAAAGCAGAATAGAGCTTGGCATGTCGTAATTCTCAGGAATTGGTAGTTATAATTATATTGTAATAAGCATCATTATTAATATTTATATATACTATAGATGTAATAAACTTCTAAAATAACTTATTTCCACCAACAATGACTTCATATCACAGTTTCAAATGCAAGTAAAGGATGATGGATTTGTTTTTTGTTTTTCCATGACCTGCAATCAATTTTAAAAGTCTCCGAATATAAAGCAAGGAGGCAGAGGAGATTGCCTTGAGAGTCGAGAGTTTTTATTTTCATGCCATTAGCTTAGACTCACTGTAATATTTTCCTACTCTTTAATTCCTACACAGTTGTTACTAATTGCATACTTATCTTGCCGTTTAACGGTAGCTCTCATTTCCTAACCAACTCTTGCACAAAGCGATTAGCCATAATACATCTTCCTTTCGTTTTCAACAGAAAATCCACCTGCTAAGCGTCTTTCACATTCTCAATAAAAACAAGCAAAAGGAAGAGGCAGGAAATAGCATAACCGGCACAGATTATCAAATGATTATTGGTGTCTTTTAATTTTAAGAGCTAATGATCATTTCTAGCTTAAGAGAATGCCCATCACATTTGAGAAGATCAGAGCTCCCATTAAAAAGAAGGTTACAGAACATGAAATGGTAGAAATAAAAAGAATCCTTAGGAGTCCTTTCATTTATGCTTTGGAGACTCTAATGTTTTCTAATTTTAAGGTTTGTCTTTTAACTTGGCGATCATACTTTTAATAGCTACCTCCACTTCTTTTTCCATGTAATGTGCGTGCGTACAAATGTGTTTGTATGCTGGGTACATGCTCCTATTTTAAAGGTTTTGAAATGCCTTCTATAAGGATGCATATAGACAAAGTCAATTTGAACATCTAGAATGTTCCATATCATTCATTTGATTAAATCTTTCCTAACTCCCAGTAAGTTCATGCAATGAAAATATGAACAATCCAACTCAGGAAAAGAGTAACTCTGAGTGGATCACTTTGTATTTTAGACATGTTGCCCTTGAAATTTAGATCATTTAGAGGGTCTCCTAAGTAGAGGGGGTGGTTCTGAGGTTCCAAAATGCACCCCCTTAACCACCACCCCTCCTTTTAAAAGAATGATTATAATATCATGATTAAGAGCCTAGAGTCCAAAGCCAGACCACTTGAGTCCAAATGTCAGGTGTACCAATGCCTGCCTGTGTGACTTCTGGGCAAGTTATATAGTACCTCTATACTTCACTTTTCTCATTTGTACCTACTTCATAGGGTCATTATGAGGACTAAATGAGTGACTCTGTATAAAATGATTAAAACAGGGCTTGGAACGTAGTAAATTATTTTATACACATTTGCTGCTGGTGCTGCTGTTGTATGAACATGCATGGTCTTTAAGAGCACAGGTAAGCAAATTAGATCTGAGTGTGAACCCCAGATCCACAACTTACTAGCCGTGTGATCTGAGGCCAGTGAGTTTCTTAATCTTGCTGGGCTTTTGTTTCTTCACTGAAAAAATAGAGATAATTCCACTGAGTAGGATTTAGTCTGGGTCTGTAGTCAGAATGAATTGAAGAAAAGTCTAGGCTTCAATCCTCATTACTCTTTGAACTTGGTCAAATTACTTCCCCTGAGCAATGTGTTTATTGTGACGATTAAGTGAGCTAATCCAAACAAAGGGCTTAAAATAGTATTTGGTATTTTACAAGGGCTAAATAAATTTTAACTATTACGATTGCTTACTCATCTCACATGAATATTCATATTTTACAAGCAATAAAGAAAACAGAAAAAGTTACCTGCTTAGTCCAAGCAACTGGCATATGGCAGACCTCGGATGTAATTCCAGGGCTTCATACACTGTTAAGCTGTGTTATGTGATTGGCCTGGCGCTATGGCCTAGGCTGGTGGTATAATGGGACATTAGTTGTTTGCCCATGAGTTCCTTCTGCCTGAAATGTCCACGTGTCCAGATCCTTTAAGATCCACTTTAAATACCATGTGTTTTTTCCATGTACACATTCTTTTACTTCTCAAAGGTAACTGTTGTCTGTGGCTGCATTAAACTGTGGCTGTTCTCACCACTACTCAGCTTAAATCACCATACATATTTTTTCTCCTCTAGGAGACTATAATTACTTTGAAGGACTGCTCTGTGAATGATTCATCACTGTAATATCCTCATTGCTCTAACAACGTGTGGAACTTAGAAGGAATCTTGTAGATATTTGCTGAGTGAATGAATGAAATAGCTAATGGCTTGGGTGGTTATGGGCAAATTAGCCTGGGAGGCAGTGACACTGAGCATTTGTATATATACTGAAAGTTTGTATATCCCTGTTAGGATATCAAAACCACAGGCTCTGAAACACTCTTCCAGCTAGGAGTCAGGGCTGCCACCTGGACCTGTGAACTGGGTGGAATTTGTGGGTTGTCAACTTAAAAAAATCATTCCCTTGTTTATTAAACAAATGTTCATTAAGTACTTATTCCTTAGTGTGAGGTGTAGCAGCCTGTGTTTAGAAGCTCAATTTGCCATGGATCCCAGGACATCAGAGATAGGAGGGGCCATGGGATCATCCAAGATAGGGTTTCTCAGATGGTATAATGAGGAATATTGGCCCCCAAAGAGATATTCCACAAATGAACAAATAAATGAGACATTTCTATAGTCTCCTAAATTTGGAAGATGCTATATTTTATGCCCCTCTCCTTTCAAGATTAATAATAATTATGATAGCCATAATAATGCCAGCTAACATTTATGAAGCTCTTTAGAATTGATTCAGTTAATACTCGCAAGAACTTTAGGGGGTAGGCACTATTATCCCCTTTTAAAGATGAGAAAAGAAAGCATATTAGAACTTCAAAGGCACTGAAAATCCTGAAATAAAGAAACCCATTTTGTTTTGCTTAATCCAGCATTTTCCAAATTTAATTAACTACAGAGTGTGTTTTTTCTTTTGCATACCACCCAACAATATCCGGTGGATCCATGGAATATGTACATTATCTTGGCAAATGTATCTAGTCTAATGCCTTTATTTTAAGAAGAGGAAACTGAGGCCCATGGAGGAAAGAATCTTCTGTCCCTAGCAGGTTGCAGAATGGGGGCTAGAATTCAGCCTCTTGATGCTTCCTGAATTCATTTTTGCTGATAGCCCCTCTCAGTTCCTCTATCTCCAAGTACTTACTACCAATCAAACACTGAAAGTCTCTTAAGGACAAAACCTCACATGGCAGTAGCAGCAGGTGGGCTCTTTCTAGGATTACTCTCTGTGTGGCAGGCTGCACAGTGAGGCGAGCTGTCCACTGAAGAACTGGTACTGCCTAATTAAATGCAGACCTTTTGCTCTCGTCTCCTTTTTTTCCTTTCACTAACAGTATTTTTTTCAAGCAATAGCTTAGAGGTGCAAGGCTTATTCTATGCTTCTTACTGATTTATCTATTTCTTTTAAAAACCTCTGTGTGATGATTTTAAATTATTGACCAAATTTTTATTTTTTTAAAGATGTCTTTTGGTTTCTTTCAGAATCTGAAATTCATATCCTTTGGACTTGTGTTCATTCATTTAACAAACATTATATTTTAAGTCCTTTCTCTTTGCAAAATACTGATGGCCAGGCTCAATGAAAGATAATATTAAATAAAATGGTAGCCGAGACATACTTCCTGTCCTCACGCGTCTCAAAGCCTAAGAAAAGAAACAAGAAGGTAAATGTTAATAGACAATAGCTCTCCAAATAATTTCCCAGGAATTTTTAAAATTTTGTATTATTTGAAATTTGCTCTTAATTTAGTAACTATCATATTGAAGTTAGAAGTAAATTTTGGGGGAAGGAAGATTCTAAACAGTATTCAATGGAAAACTTTTCAGTGTAGAAGTTTGTACTCAGGTAAAGGAAGAGATGATGGGTAAAGTATAATCAAAGCGCCTCACAGACAATATAGTAAGCACTTAAGAAATTACAGTTCTTCTGACCATTATTAGCCATAGTAGTAAGAGTAACAGCGGTATTAGGTTATCCAGATTTAGATGTCAGGTTTTTTAACTCACTAGCTGTGTGACATTGAGCAAAGAGCATAATTTCTTTGAGTGTCACTTTGGGAGGACTGAAATCAAAAGAAGCTATTAGTCAAGTATAAAGTGTTTTATAAATGCTTTATGGCTTAAAAACTATAAAATATCATCCCTTTGCCTTCAATTGCCCCTTTGCATATGCCAAGAAAATCTATTATTTTGGCCACATTATATGTGGAATGTTATGCTTACATCATATTTAGGATTGCCACATAAAATGCACGATGCCCTATTAAATTTCAATTTCAGAAAAACAACAAATAATTTTTTAGTGTATGTCCCATGTACTAATACTAAAAAATTATTTGTTTTTATCTGGAATTCAAATTTAGCAGAGCATCTTGTATTTTTATTTACTAAATGTGGCAATTTTAATATTTTAATGGAGAAGTTTACAAACTGGGGCACAATTCTTTGATCTAGTATCATTGGTATCAGCTTAGAGATGAGAAAACTGACTATAGGACCTCTATCATTCATTTCATACCTGAGAGTTTTATAACTGTAACAGGAAAAGGAAGTAGATGGAATTGAGCTTACTTCAAATTCCAGCATTACTACTTCCTGTTTATGTGAATTTGGTTAAGTTAGCCTTGGTAAGCTTTAGCTATTATTATCATATAGAATTTTCTTCCATCTAAGTCAGTTACAGTCAGCCCTCTGCATTTGTGGTTTCCATGTCCATGGATTCAACCAACAGTGGATGGAAAATATTCAAAAGAATCCCAATTGCATCTGTGCTGAATATGTGCAGACATTTTTTCTTATTCCTTACACAGTACAGTAAAAGAAAAATGATTTACGTGGCATTTATATTGTATTAGGTATTACAAGTGACCTAGAGATGATTTAAAGCATACAAGAGAATGTGTGTAATAGGTTATATGTAATATGTAAATACTATGCCATTTTATATCAGAGGCTTAAGTATCCTCTGATTTCAGTATTTCAGGGAGGTTCTAGAACCAATCCTTTGCAGACACTGAGGGCCAGTGTACTCTCTTCAGTGGATTTGCATTATCCCATTTTTAGCTCTCATTATCTAAATTTTATTTTTCTCTCTGCAAACAGAACAAATGCAGCATTCTAGTTCTTGACCTTTGTAGCTAAGACTAAGTTAGTTTTCCCGAAGGATTCCTCCTTTTCTTGTTAACAGTTTCTGAGACCCTAACAGGAACTCCAGGCTCATCAGTCATACTTGAGAATTTCATGCGGGTAGGAGGAGAGGTTTCAAAGTCTGTATTGCCTGGCCAATTATTTTGAGGCTGTGGAAGGCTTTGATTGCTGCCCATACATTTGTTGGTGTCAGAGGGAGAGTTAAAGCCAGAAGTTCTCCCAGTCATTGAGGGACCAGACTGAAAAGAAAGAGGGAATTTTGGAGTTTAGAGTTAATATCTCCTCCTTCCCTCCACTCTGGGAGTGGGTGAGGGACTTGGTCTGAGCCTGGCTGCAGATAACTCCTATTCACTGAGCACCTCCTCTCTGATCCAGATGTTGTACGAGGCATCTCATATCTAGTATCTCATCTGATCCTCACGTAACCCTGGGAAACAGGTACACGTTATCCTCATTATAATGGGCGAGGAGATGTTGCCGTAAGACTAGACTAGCCTAAAAATCCACATTTGATTCCTAGATCATGAGAAGAATATGAGTTGGCCACTGAAATTGCTGCTTAGTTAATAGCTTGTTAGTAGTCCCCCATTAGCTTATTTGTTTCCTTGGGGCTTGTTTAAGATGGTGATCTGCATAGATGTTTTTCTCCGGGAGAAAACATCCATCAGGGAGCTGGATGGTGTGCTTGGTTCATTTCTTTCTTTCTTCCTGTGGGAACTGGTTTTCTATAAGCCACCAAGCAACCAAAATGATTCTGAGCTATTATTTTAAATAGTTTGGAAAACATGCACATAGCACGTGTGTCTTAGTTCGGGCTGCTGTAACAGAATACCATAGGTTGGGTGGCTAAAACAAGAGAAATTTATTTCTCACAGTTCTGGAGGCTGAGAAGTCCAAGATCAAGGTGCTGGTAAATTCAGTGTCTAGTGAGGGCTCTTTTCCTGGTTTGCAGTTGGTTATTTTCTCATTGTATCCTAACATGGCAGAGAAAGAGAGAGAGAGAGAGAGTGAGAGTGAGTACACACATTCATGTGCTCTGGTCTCTTCATGCCCTTCCTTATAAGGGCACTAATCTCACTCCTGAGGGCTTTACCCTTAGGACCTAATTACCTCCCAAATGTCCTACCTCCTAATACCATCACATTAGGGGTTAGGGCTTCATCATATGAATATTGGGGGACACAGACATATAGTAATATGCTCATTGTTTAAGTTAAAATACAAGGCTATTATATATATATACATATAAACAAACCATAATCTACCCTCTCCCAGTAAGATATTAACATTCTGATGTAATGTCTTCCAGACAGGCAGATAAGGATAGAGGTGGATTGATAAAATATAAACTTTAGATGTAGTTATTTTACAGAAACAGAACCACATGAAACAAACTATTTTGGAATCTATTTTTTTTACTTATTAAGTGGAAAAAAATTAATATTACTTATTAATAGTATGCCTTCCTAAAATATATATCCCAACAGAACTTACATTTTTGTTGGGGAGATGGTCAATATATGTATAATAATCTTTAAGAGTATTATAATATATTAAAACCTAAATTACATGGTAGAGATTCTATATTTTTAGACTGTTACAGGTATGTCTCTTCTGAAAATACTACTTGTGAGTGATAGTGATCCATATTCTACTTTCACTTAATTACATAAGTCTCCCTGGAGAAGAAAAAGTAGAATTACTAATGACAGTTCTTTAGTCCTTATGAACAGGACCCATAGCTTTTATAGCTGCCTCATATCTGGGTGAATATTTTCTAGCATGATTTTCTGACTTAAATTTGCCTTGAAGATTCTTGGGTCTATTAAAAGACAGAGTCTGTTCTTAACGAAAGGCACCAAGGCTGCGTGTCTTGACAATTTCACAGAGTGAAACAAAAAATTTAGAGCTCAACTTGAAAATTAAATTCCAGAAGAACAAGCCACTCTCCCCCACCCCCCAACCCAACATACCAAGGGTTTTTTAGGCACCAGAATGACAATGTTATTGCTGCCCAACCAGGTTCATTTGCCCCCTTCACAGAGAAGAGCCAGTGTACTGAGGCACTCAGGGTTCCACTGGAGAAAGAGTTTAATAATTCCGCATAGCGCTAAGCAGGGAGCTGGGAGGAAGTTTCTCAAATCCGCCTCCCTAAGAATTTGGGACACAGAGTTTTTAAAAGACAGTGTGGCGTAGGCAATTGAGTCTGCTAATTGTCTGTGTCCCGGGAGGAACCACAGAGTTGTAGAAATTGTCGTCTTTGCTGACCAGGTTCTTGGATAGTGGATCACAAGACCAGTTGAGTCAGTTCCAACATAAGGGCCACTGGTCTGGCTGGATGGGCCCTTCTGCTGGAATGCTAGGCCTGGAAGATATCTCAGAAACTACCCCTAGGTTTCAAAAAGGTGATGTTGTTATCTATGGAGAAAGGTAAGAACCTTTGTGATCACTAGCTATGTGGCTCCAGAGTGGACAATTACAGAGAAGTAAATAGGGGACAGGGGCTAATTGTCACTGTTTTCATCTAGGCTTGTGCCTTATTTTTAGCTAGGACCCTACCACAGTTTCTGGCCTTGCACCCCTTTTTATTAATTTGTAAGAGTGGTTTCAATGCCTGGAAAATTGTCCAGATTCTTTAATTCTCCTAGTGATGAACAGCCCAAGTTGAAGTGATGGCTTCACTGTAATGTGCATATAAGTACTTATTCTGGGGATAGATTCCACAGAGATCTGTTTTCTTGAGGTCATATTAAGGAAGCAGAAGAATTAAGACCTGGTTGTGATAAGAGCTTTTTACTATATAGATGCTCCATAAATGCTAATTGCATTTATGGAGCATCTATATGGACTCTCCAACTGCCTCCACCCAATTTTTTGCCAGGGGGGAGATTCCTTTTGCAGTAGGTGGCAATTGTAAAAACAGGCAGATCCTTGTCCTTCTGCAGCAAATGCAGTGGAAACAGCAACAAATGTGCCTTGAAAGACTTGAACTTGAGTCCAACTTCGTTACGCACTGGCCCATCAACCCTGGGCAAGTTATTAGGGACTTGATTTCCTCATCTATAAAGCAGAAACAATGATCCTTGGCTTGTTTGGTGGAGTCCTGTGAAAGTAGTGCATACAAAATGCTTTGTATACTATAGATCATTTATAATAAAGACAGAGCTGAAGTTTCTTAAGGCATCCAAGAAAACCAGGCACTGTGCGAAACACTTTGTATGTATTGTCTAATGCTCCTAATCCCTAGGCAGTAGATTTTGTTGCTATTTTCATTTTATAGTTAAGGCAACTCATGCTTAGGGTGGTTAAGTAACTTGCCAAGGTCACTAAGCTTGACCATGGCAGAGCAGGATGCAATACTGCATAATATTAAGTGTATAATTTTTTCTCAAAATATGTTAAGTGGAGTATAATTGCATATATGATGCCTCTAGTAAAGGCACAAGGATATTTTTAAATAATAATTATGCATTTATTTTAATATTAGCAAAAATATACATATCTGGCATATCAAACCCCTGATTTTTCGGATGTGACTTCTTAGGATGAGGGCAAAGTTCCAAAGATTCAATTTAAATAAATAAGGTGATTTGAACACAAGTCTGAAATAATAGAACAGGTGATGCACAGGTATGGTAAAATCAGGGGTGTGGTAGAAATGACTAACGTCTGTGATACACTAGCCTATGTCATGAGAGATATAGTTAAATATAATATATTATATTACATAAACATTAATACATATAATAAACATATATAATAAAAATACATATAATAAACATATAATACATTATATTACATAAACATTTCAAAATGCTATATATAGTAAGATTTTGGTGCTTTGTACTTACAGGCCATAGAAGGGTATAAAATTCAAATGAGGACTCATTGTATAAAATAAGCATTCAACTTAAAATCAACAATAATAATAATAGGTATCATTTACTGGAGGTTACCATGTTTTAAACATTATGCTTACAGCCTAATTTAAACCCCAGGTTCCATTTGCACTCACAGAGGCTGTTTGAGGAATCCCAAGAAGCTTTAGATCTGCTGTGGCCAGTATCGTAGCTTCTAGTCACATGTGTTCATTGAGCAGCTGAAATGGGGAGAGCCCAAATTGAGATGTGCTATAAGTATAAAATATAAATTGGATTTTGAAGATTTCATATAAAAAGAAATATGAACTATCTCAACAATTTTTACGTTGATTACATGTTAAAATGACAATATTTTAAATATATCGAGCTAAATACAAAATAACATTGAAATTAATTTTGTCTGTTTATTTTTCTAAGGAATCGGAACATTTAAAATCACCTACGGGGCTCTTAATGTTAGCTCAAGTTATATTTCTGTTGGACTGTGCTGCTCTAAATGAGGTGTACCATGTACTCTTGGCTGGTGTCTGGGGCTGCACCCCAGGTTAGAAGGTTTTCAGAGGGAAGATGAGGTTTTTCCTTTGGTTTAATTAGCAGGTGCAAATGTAAACGTATCCAAGGTTCAACCACTCTGATTTTTCATTTGCATTTTCCTACAGAGGCCACCAGCTGCTGAAAAGCCAGAGAGGGATAAAGAAGTCTGCTTCTTGCTGCTTTAGAGCCATTAAACTCTTAAGGCAGGACATTGCCCCTTGATTCAGTGTGCAAATAACAGAGTGGTTTAATTAGCATCCGTGTAGTTACACTGGTGCAATCTCATGGGGTCAAGGCAAATTATTGTAGTCTGGGGCTCAAGTGCATTCAGGATGGGTAATTTATTCATAGGTGAGGTATAGCAGTTTTCTAAGAAGTCTCTCAGAGAGTGAGCACACAAAGCTTTGGAGGGTAATTATTACTGTAGCAATAGATGTCGTTAAGAGCAGTAAGCACATAGACAGAGAATGCAAGCTGACCTCACTTTCGTACTGACACAGATTTAAGCAGCTGTGACCCAGAGAAAGAAACCTTCCTTTGTGACAATGACCCTAGTTAGTCTTTTCCCATTTTTGCTTTCTCCTTAGTCAAACGGCTTTAGCAAGAACTGTCCTCGAACAAAACAAAAACACGTACACACTGTTAAGAAGAGAGTCAAAATCTAAACACCAGCCGGTTCTGAGGCTTGAGTAAGCAAAGTGCCTCCCACTCGCCTAGTCGCTTTCCCTGTAGTTTCTCATTCCACCTTGTGGTCCACGTCTTGGAGTTGGGAGACAGAGTGCTGGCCTCGGAAGAGAACACTCAAGTTCAAGTGCCGTTAAGTGAGTTCAGTAGCTTTCTGTCTTTGCAAAAGTCACTTGACTTTTCTGAGCAGCTGTTTCTTAACCTCATCGAAACTGTCGTCAAGTACGTAAAAGAACCTGGAAAACTCTGCCCTGGGGCAATTGGGAAGCATTTTTGTGATGAAGAAGCTTTCCAGGTTTCATGTCTTCCCTTTTGGCTTATTACACTTTCGCTTTGTAAAAGTAATGAGTTAAAATTTAGTGAGCACCCACTGTGTGTCAGGGCGGCGCTGCTTCCCTCTGGTGGTTTAGTTTTTCTATTGTGGTTTAGTTTTTCTACTGTGACGTATTACACACTTACTGAAAAATAAACATGCATCTTAATGGATTTTTGGTGCTTTGGCTTCCTGTGGTTTCCGTGACCCGCAGTCAACACTGGTCTAAACTCTTAAATGGAAAAACACAGAAATTAACAATTCAGAAATCTCGTGCCATCCTCCTCCGTCCGGTCCAGGATGTGAGTCATCCCTTTGTCCAGTGTCACCATGCTGTCTACACTGCCCTCCTGTTAAGTCACTTTGTAGCCATCTCAGTTACCTGATCACAAGAAGAAGGGTGAGCAGAGAACAATAAGATATTTTGAAAAGAGAGAGAGAGACATCACATTCATATAAATTTGATTTCAATGTTATAATTCTGTTTAATTAATATTGATAGTTATTGTTAATCTCTTGTGCCTAATTTATAAATTAAACTTTATCATAGATATGTATGTATAGGAGAAAAACATAGTATATGTATGGTTTAGTACTGTCTAATGTTTGGGGTATCTACTGGGGGCCTTGGAACATAACCCCTGCAGATTAGGGGAGACTACTGTTTATAAAGTGAATATCTGTGTAACCATAATCCAGTTTAAAAAACAGCATTTATAGCACCCGTAAACCCCCAAAATGACTTGACTCAGTGACAACTCCCTTCATCCCCTTAAGGGTAACCATTATTCTGCCTTTATAATATTCACTTTCTTTCTTTTCTTCATAGTTTTTAACAGGAAAGTATGTATCTGTAGACACTACGATTTGGTTTTGACTGTTTAGGAATTTTAAATAACCATCTCTGTACAGACTCTGTGTCTGTTCTTGTACAACATCATGTTTGTGACAATCATTCATATTGTGTGTAGCTGTAGTGCTTTCATTTTTATTGCTATTTTCCATTATGTGAATATGCAGTGATTGATTTGTGCAATCTGTTGTCGATAAACTTTTGGGCTGTTTCTAATACTGCTGCTGTGAACATTCGTGTACATTTTCTCTGGTGCACATGAATATGCATTTCTGATGGGTATATTTCTAGAAGTGAAATTCCTAGGTCACGGGTTATAGACATGATCAATTTAAGTAGATACTGCTTGATTTTCCCACTTGGGTTTTTAACAACTTATAAAACTTTGTGTTTATCAACTTTGTGTTTTTATCAACTTATATCAACTTATCAGCAGAATTAGAGAGGTCCCCTTTCCATATCCTTACCAGCAGTTGGAATCATCAGTTTAAAAAATTTTAGCCAGCTTGGTAGATGTGTATAGTGCTTTTTGTTGTTCTAATTTGTGTTCCCCCTGATGGCTAATGAGCTCATTTTTGAGTGTCTGGTAGCCATTTGGATGTCTTTTGTGGTGAAGTGACTGTTCAGTTTTCTTGCCAATTTTTCTACTAGGTTTTCTATCTTTTTCTTATTGATTTATGGTACTTACTTTTATATTTTAGATACAAACCCTATATTGGTTACATGTGTTACAGATATATTCTTTACTCTGTGACTGGTATTTTCCTTGTAATGATGTTTTTCAGTGAACAGATGTTTTTAATTTTCATGTAGCCAAATTTATGAAACTTTTATTTTATGGTGGTGATGTGTTCTGTTTAAAAATCTTCTCCTACCCTGAGGTTGCGAAGATATTCTCTCAAATTAGCTTATCAAGCTTTTATCGTTTTGCCTCTCACATTTAGATTTACAGTCTACCTAAAACTGACTTTCTGAAATAAGGTATAAGTTGGGGTCAAGTTTCATTATTTCTATATGGATAGCCAGTTGTCCCTGCACCATATATTGCAAAAGCTATCATTACTTTATTACTCAATGGCACCACTGTTCTAACCTAGGTTTTCCTGAAAGCAGATCCCTGAGGGAAAGGCTTTCCTGGAGGTCATTTATTTGGCAACGTGATTCCAGGTAGCAGAAGTACAAGACAGGGCAATGGAACAAGAAAATAGAGAAAGCTATTGAAAGGATATTTAAGCCAACTGGCTACTGCTCTAGGTCATTGGTGCTCAATCATTGTAAGACGCCTCATGAAATGCAATTCAGAGCTCTCTGCCCAGGGACAAAAGGAAGAAACATTTCTCTGTTGGGTCTTCCACTGGCCAAGGCTGGCTCCAGAGACGTGAACTCCCCTACACCTCTAGGTTATGCATGTTTGAGTGTGGGCATCCCGTGCTTGGGCATTAGGGAAGTCCTAGGGTAGGAAGAAATAGGTATGTAGTATGGACTGAAAGCCAGATGTAGGGTGGTTCACATGTGTGTTGGTGGTCAAGACCAACATGGCTGTGGCAGCAGCAGGCTCGAGTAAAAGGTGGTTCTGAGAGGGTTTTGATGTGGTTCACAAGACGATCTTTATTCTAGTCCATTGCTCTATTTATTAATGTCTATATTTGAGCCAGTACCTCACTTTATTGAAAACTATAGTTCTGTACCAAGTTTTTGTACTCAGTGGAGCAAGAGCTCTGATTTTGTTCTTCTTCAAGAGTGTTTTGGCCTAATGTTGGCCCTTTGGATTACTATGTACATTCTAGAGTCAGCTTGTCAAGTCCCACTAACAAATCTTTTCAGATTTTTATTAAAATTACCTTGAAGCTATACATCAGTTTAGTGAAATGTGCTGTCTTTACAACTTTGAGATTTCCATGGATATAGTTTATCCTTCTTTAATTGTTCTTAGTAATGTACGCTAACTTTTTTGCACATCTTTTATTAGATATATTTCTAGATATTTGCTTTTTGTTTTTTAATTTTCTAACTTTGTGCCTGCTATATAGAAAATAAATGGGTCTTTTTATATTCATTAATATTGCAAAACTAATTATAATAATTTGTAGATAATTTAAAATTTTCTACATACGTAATGATAGCATTCTTGATTAATGACAATCTTGTTTTTTCCTTTCCAATTTCTGCATGGTTTATATCTCTTTCTTGCCTTGCTGTACTGGTTAGAATCACCTGGAAAATGTGTCATAGAAGGATGACAGTGGGCATTCTTGCCTTACTGTTAATCTTAATGAAAGAGTTTTAATATTTTATTTTTAACTTGCTGTAAGACTTTATAAAGAAAGTCTTCATTAGATAAAAGGAAGTTACATTTCTATTCTTAATTTGCTAAGAGTTTTTTTAAAAATGATAAATGGATTTTGAATTTTATTAAACACTTTTTCCACACTATGAAAATATTTACATATTTTTCTCCTTCATTCTATTAATGTAACGAATTATACTTTTTTTTACTTTGTACTTTAGAATAATTTAAGATTTACAGAAGAGTTGAAAAGGTGGTGCAGATTGTTCCCTGTAGGTAAGCTATAATTTTCCATCTAAATACAGCATTGGCTAAATCTCACATGTTTTGGTAAGTAACATTTCAATTATTATTCAGTTAATATACTTTCCAATTTCTATTTCAATGTCTTCTTAGTTTATGGGTTGTTCACAGTGCATTTCTGTTGTTCCCTGTAAGGACCTCCCATCTTAGATTTCAGGTTTCTTTTCGTCCTGTGATTTCAGCTCTCTGACAAGTTCAAGAAAAGTCTTAAACTTGGTGGTTTTTCTGACTTTTGTATTGTAATTGTAAGGGAAAAATTCTTTTGAAAGCTCCCTACTTCCCAAGGAGACAAGAAGTTCACTGGGGTCTTAAATCTGTAGATTGATAACTTTCTTCAGTTCTAGAAAATCCTTGGCTGTCGTCTATTCAGGGACATCTACTTCATCTTCTCTCTCCTTGCTTCTTCTGGGACTCTAATAATTATACTATGCTAGATCTTGTCATTACATTCTTTATACATTTTACACCCTATTCTATATTTTAGTACTTTATGTCTCTGTACATAAATCTAAATAGTGTCTTCTGACCTGTTTGCCAACTCTCTGTTTAAGATAACTCTTAAAGCTCTCTTTCTTATTTGCTAATAAAATCAACCACCGATATTTTAATTTCATTGGTTGCTTTTTTATTTCTAGATTATTGGGAGTCAAATTGGTATTTTCATTTTTTAATAGTTAACAGCCCCTTGCTAAAAATTTTAAGTTCATATATTTTATTTCTGAGTATTATAGTCATGGTTATTTTTAGTCTGGGTCTGATAATATCACTGTCTAGAGTAATTGTAAAGCCGCTTTCTTGTTTGTTATTTGTGTTGGTCCTTGTTCATATTTGACTATCTGGTCTGCTTTTATTATATGCTGGACATTGCGCTTGAAAGTATATTAGTGAAATGAAATAAGCCTAGGATGGTATTGTTATCTTGTTCCCCAAAATATTTTCATTTGCTCTGTCAGGTGGCTCTAGGCATCAGCAATCTGTTGTCTTCTTAAACCCATGTCTGGGCTAGACATCTTGAATATAGGCTATAGTCCATAGAGTGTTGGTTTATTACTAGTTTCCTCTTAGGAAGTAGCTCTTTGTGGCTTCACTCATAAGCATGGGTGGCTTATTAGACTCTCTATCCTTGGCAGACTGTGAATCACATTTTTGTCCCCCTAGTTGCAGAGGACTGTCAAAAGTTCTGTTCATCCTTTCAGCTATCTTTTCGAGGTAGAAAAATGCCCACTGAGGAAGTACCCATGCTGGGCTCAGTTTTCTGGATTTCTGTCTTCTCCTGAATCTTGACTCTTTAGAGGTATTTCCTCCTAATGCTGTTGGCTGTTTAGAAGATGACCTTCAGAAGGGGTCATTTATATTTTTTCCAAAGATGTCAGTTATCTGGACATCGAGGGTTGATTTAGATGACCAAGTCTGCCTTTACTGAATGTAGACATCTGGAATTCTTTCAAAATCCTAACAAGGTAGATATTATTATCCCTATTTTACAATGAAAGGAATTAATCTGACTTCAAAAGTATTCTTTTTAATGTTATGTGATGCTTCTCTGTGTTCTCCACCATTTTTGTGTTCCATGTTAAGAAGTGGTTTGGTCCACCAAATTTGGAGGGAATGAGTGCTGTTTAGGGATTGTTTAGGATTATTTGCCAGAGTATATGAGTGGTATGCCTATATCATGTTGTCATTTTGAAACAAAGTTGTTTGAGTGAGCATATGAAGTAATTTATAGGTACTTTTTACTCAAACACACATTGTGTCCCCTGTCGTCTATACAGGGTTTTTGAGCACTGGCTCCATCGTATTCAATTGTGTATTTTCCATATTGCTTCTCACATAGGAAAATACTGATTCCTGTTTTCATGTTTATATTGCCATATGTAATACTTAAAAAAAGAACATACCACATTTGATACTTATCACCATCCTGTGAAGGAAACAAGGATACCTATGAGAAAAAAATTCAGGAAGTTAATTGCTCAGGGCCATATTGCTAGCAATGGGCAGATATAAATTAATTTATGTTCTTTACAACCAGTTTGTTAAGAATACTATCTTTCTACTATAATTTTTATATATGTTATTTGTTATAATTTCTGTATGATGTATGGTATTATAGGGAGGCTAAAATGCTGGACTTTGAAGCCTAATAAGCCATATTCAAACCCCTGCCCTGTCACTAACCAGCCACTGGGATTTGGTCAAGTTACATACCCACACTATGCCTTACTACATTCATCTGGAAAACTAGGATAAAAATACTTAACTCAGGTTTTGTTATGAGGACTAAATGAAATAATCCTGTAAGTCCTTTATGCAGTGTCTGGGATGTAGTAAGTGCTTAATAAATAGTAATTGTTATTATTGATATTTTAGGTGTTATTAATAAAGATGAGGAACTATGTTGTGGTAGTATTATGGCCATATTTTTCTTTCTTAATTTAGAATCAAGAATAGATTTTTTTTTGCCCTATTTATAGAATGCCAAAAAGCTAAAAATTTTCTTTGCCTTTTTGCAAGAAATAGAAACCATGTAAGTGCAGATGTCCAGAAGATTGACCAGTATTTTTGCTTCCATGGAGTCTCAGGCTACATTTAGAGCTTGAAATTAGGACATTTGGGGAACTGTAATTTGAGAGATGTGGAGGAAAAACAAAGCCTAGAACATTAATAGATTGAGTGAGGTAATCTATTCTACTTTTCATTAAATATTTTTCTGTCTTTTTGAACTATCATCTTCCAACTATGCTCTAGTAATGATGCAGTTACTAGATATTCATTAATATTTTAATACTTCAACCCATGTTCGTATCAGGAAGAAAAAAGTAGTAATCCTTATGGAGAGTTTTGGACAAAAACCTCTCTATTATTTAGGAGTCAAGGGTGTTGAGTTTGAGGGGAAAAAAAGAAAAGGGCTATTTTCACCCCTCATACAAAATGAAGTGGACCAGTAAAACTGAGTCAGGTAAGGCACATTCTGACTTTCTACACATTCCCATGAGCTTAGGCAATGTCAAAGAATTTTGGTGTGGCAGGCAGACTTTAATATGGCCCCATGATTCTCACCTCCTGATGTTCATGCCCTTGCATAATTCCTTCCCTTGGCTATAGGCAGGACCTGTAACATATTTCTAACTCATATCCCGAAGGAGATATGAGTCACCGCTGTGATTACATTACATACATGACAAAGGTGATGGGCTGGCACTCCTATGATTATGTTACATTATATCATCATATGAGACTTAGTTTTGTGTTCCTTGCACTCCTTGCTGACTTTGAAGAAGCAAACTGTCATGTGTCCTGCAAACTAAATAAATAAATAACAGATGAAATTAATTCCAACAGCTATAGTGAAATTTCCAATCCCAGTGTCAAAAGATTTCCTCTTGTATTTTTTCACAGAGATCTGGATTTTTTACTTAACATTGTCTCTAAATTATCAGGCATATTTGTGTATGATTTTAAATAATTTTAATTTTACTTTTTCCAAGTGGAAATACCATTTATTAAATAATCTTGCTTTTCCTTTGGATTTAGGACACTGTGTTTCTTATATTCGAAGTTGCCAAATGCCTTAGTCTGTTTCTGAACTCTCTACTCTTCCTTGCTCTGTTTATCCATACACTAACACCATCGCCCTCAGTGTTATTATTTTACAGAAATTCTGTTTGGATTTGATGCTAATAATCTTGAATTTCACAGATTCATTCAGAGAAAATCTTCATATCTACTATAGTTAATTTTTCTATCCACAAACTTGATTATTTCTCCATTTATTCAGATTGTTTTTGTGATCTTCACCAACATCTCAAAATTTTCTCCATAAATTACTACACATCTTTTATTAGATCTATTCCTTGACTCTTATAGTTTTATTATTGTGAATGGTAGCAGTTTTCCTCTTATATTTATTGATTATTAAGAATTAATGGATTATTAATAAAACATAAATATTTATTGATTTTTGTAGTTAATTCTATATCCAGTAACCCTGCTGAATTATCTTAGTTTGATTTTGGGTGGAGGTATTTTCTATATACACAGTTCATTAGCAAATGACAAAAATTTCTAATCTTTATGTGTACTGTTTTCCTCCATATCTTATTCCCTTGGCTAAGAACTTCAGTAAAATAAGCATAGTTATAATAATTATAATGGGAATCTTTATCTTGTTTCTGAATTTAATGGGAATGCTCCTAAAGATTCATCTTTAAGTATTATATTTGCTATGGGTTTTATCAGAATAGAAAATTTCATTGCTATTCTTTGTTTGATAAAAACTTTTTTTAGGCAAATGTGTTATTAGAAATATCTAATACTTTTTCTGCATGCCTTGAGGTGACCATATGTTTTCCACCATTAGTCTGTTAGTGTAGTGATTTCTTTAGATGTTCTGATTTTGAAACAATCTTGCATTCCTGGGATAAACTCTACCTGGACATGATTTATTATATTTAAAATACTGCTGGGTTCAACTGATGAGTATTTTATTTTGGTATTTTACATCCATGTTTATAAACATTGAGTGGTTAATAATTCTATTTTCTGATACTATCCCTTTCTATTTTTGGAATAAAAAATGTCCTGGTATCATAAACTGAGTTGGGTGGTTGCCTTCTTTCTCTAATCTTTGAAACAATTTGCATAAATTATAATTTAAATGTTCTTTGAACATTTGTTAAATTCCTTTCTAAAACTATCTTGGCCTAGAATCCTCATGAGAGAAATTTTAAAAATATTTCTAATTGCTTGAGGTGGGAAGGAATGATTTGCTGGGTTAGCTTAGTCTGCCATTCTGGAAAAAAAAAAAACAACAAAACTCTCAGTTTTCTGTATATTATATATTTTTTTCCACCAAGAGTAAACAAAGATACTTCTTTGTGAACCTTTAAAATCTCAAGTGAAAAAAGTACTGATCAATAGAGCATTGAGGAGATGATCTGTCTGTATTCAGAGGTGTGTGCTTGACATTGAGAAAATTTGTTCTCCCTGCAAAAGTGGATACTGTTATTTGATTCCCCAACCAAATATTGGGCACCATCATTCCTGGCCTGTCTAACAATCAATAACCAGAGCTGCCATTTAGTGTATCTACCTGGTGCTCTTTGTATATAATCAATAATAAACTTATGAAAGATTTTTTATTATTTATATTTTACACAGGAAGAAAAATAAATGATTGGAGAAATGAAATAACTGGGCCAAAGTTACTTGATTGAGAAAGTGGCAGAGAAGAGTTGTGAAACTAGGTATATCTGCTTCGTGACGTCATGGTTGGCATTTCAGAAATATTTGCTATTTCCCTTTAATCCTTGCTTTAGTACACAGTCTCCAGCTGAAGAATTATTTGTCAAACCAATTTTCCCTCAAGTTTAATTTGATTTTATTAACTCCTTTTACCATCTCTTTGGTAAAAACAATGTTTGCCATGTTTTGTTGAGGCAAAAGTAGTGTTAATATTTTCCATGCTGTTCCTATTTCTTTTACTTTCTCCTCCAAGTTGGCTGTGTAATAATCTTTTGTTTCTTTGGCTGGGTTTATTAATATAGTCTCAACAGATGCATTTAGTTGAACAAAGAATACGATTGACTTTCTTCTTTAATCACCATCAACTGATCCTATGACTGAACAAAGCTGTTTAGACAAAATGGCAGAACCATTGGAAAGGCTTGTTTCACTGTTTCTGTTTTCCCATAGCTTCTGCTTCAGCACGTGAGAGAAGCAGGATTAGTGAGGTCTGTCAAAAGCACCATCTTTGTATGGGAATGACTTGATCGTGAATCCCAGCTTTACCATTTTTAACGGGGGAAGAGGAGAAGTTAGCAAATTGCTCATTGTCTATAAGCCAGGCACTATCTGACATACTTGTCCCCCTTCTTGTAATTTTTTTATTTTTGGAGATACAATTTATATGCCACAAAATTCACCATTTAAAAAGTACAATTCACTGGTTTTTAGCATATTCACGTGGTTGTACAACTATAACTACTACTACCTAATTCCAGAACATTCCATCATCCCCAAAACAAGCTCTGTACCTGCTAGCAGTCACTCCCCAATCCTTCCTTCCAGAACCTCTGGTAATCACCATTCTACTTTCTGTCTCTAGGATTCTGACTACTCTAGGGACATCGTGTGAGTGGAATCATATGGTACTTCTCCTTTTGTGACTGGATTACTAAGCATGCTGTCCTCAAGGTCCATCCATGTTGTAGCAGATATTAATATTAGTACTTTGTTCTTTTTATGGCTGAATTACATTCTGTTGTATCGATATACCACATTTGGTTATCCATTCATCAGTTGATGGGCATCTGCATTGTTTCCATTTTTTGGCTATTATAAATAATGCTACTGTGAACATTTATGCATAAGTATTTGGGTGAACATATAATTTTATTTGTTTGATTATATGGCTAGGAATAAAATTACTAGATCATATAGTAACTCTATTTATGAGGCCAGATTGTTTTCCGCAGTAGCCTGACTATTTTATATTTCTACCAGCAATATATGAAGGTTCCAGTTTCTTCACATCCTCACCAACACTTGTTATTTTTTTCTTTAAAAAATTATAGCTATCCTACTGGGTATGAAGTTGTATCTCATTGTGGCTTTGATTTGCATTTCTCCAGTGACTAATGATGTTGAGCATCTATTCATGTGCTAATTGGCCATTTGTGTATCTGGTTTGGTGAAATGTCTATAGAAATCCTTTGCTTATTTTTAAATTGGGTCATTTGTGTTTTTATTGTTATAAGAGTCATTATATATTCTGGATACTAGTTCGTAATCCAATATATGATTTGTGAGTATTTTTTCCATCTGTGGGTTACATGTTTACTGTCTGGATAAATGATACACTTAGATGTAATCATACTTAATCTTCTGGTATCTTTCTGAAGTAAGCAATATTAGTCCCATTTTAAAGCAAAGGAAACAGAATCAGAGAGGTTGCATGGCTTGCTCAAGATCACACAGCTAGTGGGAAGCAGGAGCCAGATTCAAAGCTAATCTTTGGTTCGAAGCCCATGAACTTGCCAACTACTGCCTTGTCACAGGAGAGCAATGCAAGACATGCTCCAAAGGAATGCATGACTAGTGACCAACCAAAAAGTACAGATACAGCTGTGGATTCAGACAAGGTACAAGCAGGTAAAAGCTAGAGAAATCTGGGGGAACCTCAGGGAATCAGAATTTCAAAGGAACAGGTAGAAGGGAACATGGAGCATCCTCAGGGCAGAAAATATTATTAGCAATGGCTTTAAAGGGGAACACAAAGTTGATTCAAAGACCAATAAATAAACTACTGGGGCTGAAGTGGAGGTTATTGTGGGTAACAATGGGAGGTGAGACTACAAAAGTAGTTTACTGTCAGATGATGGAGAGTCTAGGTGTTACTACCTTTTTGTATATTTTGTGGTTTTTTTTTTTTTTTTTTTTGCTGCAAGCAGGCAATGAGAAACTGGAAGGTTTTCAAATTGTAGAGTTTTAGTGCAATTAGTCTGATGAAGTACACAAATGGAGAGAAAGACTAGAAAAAGATGACACTGTTAGAAATCGAGTGCAGATTTGTTATGAAATGCTAAAAGCCTGGTGGAAATGGTACCGATAAAAAATGGAAAAGTATGAAGAGACACAAGAAACATTTCCTAGAAAGAATCCATAAGTCATGATGAGTTACTACGTGCATAAAGGAATATACAAGTTAATTCTACAAGATAAATATGGAGTAATCGTAATAAAAATAATACCAGGCGTTGAATGAGTATTTTTTATTTGCTGGGAGAAAGAGAAACACCATGGACAATTAGTCATGATGAACGGCTAGGGATTTAATTGGAGGATGTATTCAAGGTGAAGAAAAGGCTGTGCTAAGTGTTTTCAATGTGTTATCTTATTTCATCTCTGCAGCCTGCGGTCCCCAACACCCCAGCTGGCCGCAGCTGGGACTGGTCCGTGGCCTGTTAGGAACCCAGGGGGTGCATCACCACCTGAGCTCTGCCTCCCCCTAGTCCTGTCCTATGGAAAAATTGGCTTCCATGAAACTTAAGAATCAGGGGCACAGCAGGAGGTGAGCAGCAGACTAGCAAGCAAAGCTTCATCTGTATTTACAGCCGCTCCCCATTGCTGGCATCAGTGGCTGAGTTCTGCCTCCCCCGCCATCCCTTGCACCCCATCCATGGAAAAATTGTCTGCCATGAAACTGGTTCCTGGTGCCAAAAAGGTTGAAGACCGTTGTCTGCAACAATTCTCTTTTACAGATGAGAAAACTAGGGTTCAGGGAGGTCTAGCAGCTTGTCAAAGTTGCAGAGTTAGTTAAGATAGGAAGTAAGGATCCAAGCCCAAATCTGTTATAATATAATGCAAGAGAAACCAGTGGAAGCAATGTGGTGCATACACTCCCCAGTGCAGAATAGGTAGAGTGAAGACGAGACTGCTGGACCTCAAGGAAGGTGGAAGTGAGAAATGGGAGGATTGGACCAAGAAGAGGAAGAAGATGGATAGTCAGAGACTTAACAGGAGAAAGAGGATAGAAGTAATAGGGTGTGTAAGAAAGTCAAGAAATGCAGTGACTGAGAAGAGGCAGTGCCGCATGGTGCCTTGAAGTGCTTCTGAGAACCTACTTCAGAGTGAAGTTGTCTAGACTCACTCCAGGGGCTTGAGGTGTCAGGCAGTGAATCGAAAGAGAAAAGGCCATAGGTGTAGAGCATTCAATTAAATGAGTTGGACAGTGTTTGGAAGGAAAGGGGACTGAAGTTAGAGGAATGCCAGTGTCTAGAGATTTGTTTGGAGTTGATGGAATTCTGTGTATGTTTGAAGACAGAAGGAAGACAAGTAGATCAAACAAAAGCAAAACATTAAAGGGATACATTTCTAATCATGGCACTAAGGTATCAGTGGTTAGGAAAGTTTTTGTTCTTTTTTAAGGTCAAAGGCTAGCATTTTATTTTCAGGCAGTGTAATAGGCTTTTAATTCTCTCAACAGCCCAGGAAGGTAAATAGTATTACTACTATTTTTAGAGACAGTGAAACTGATCCTTCTTTTGGAAGCACTGGATTATTCTCCTATCTCTAAAATCACACAAAGGGGGTGATCACCTATGAGCTTACATTTAAGAACAATTCTTTCTGTGAGTTTTACTTGTAGGAATTTGGATGACAAAAGTGGATTACTATCATCTTTAATAACAAATAGCTCACACTACTGTGTATTTACCATGTGCCTAGAACTTTTATGATTGTTTTATATATTAACTCATTTAATTCTCCCAGTCACCCTAGAAGGAGGTACTATTACAGATGAGGAAATTGAGACCAAGAGAAGTTAAATAATCCAAAATGGTGATAGCATTGGTCTCAGAACTGAAATTCAGATAGGTGACCTCCCTCCAATGTTTGTGTTGCTAAATTCCACACTAGACTGCTTTAATATAGTGTTGTCCTTTAGGATTTCAAAAGCACTTCTTCATTTCTTTCATTTCTTGGATAACCATGTGGGATTTATTTGTACATTTTGGCAATGTGGAAACTGGAAAGTTAACACTGTCACCAGTGAGTAAGAGATTGAATGTGAAATAATATCCAGGTCTCCTTACTCATGGAATTGTATGTTTCTCCTTAAAACATGACATGGGATAAAGGGGCTCAAGACTGGAAATTGGAGATGTGGTGACTCATCCCACCTCTGTCCCTCACTGGCTATGTGACCATGGTCAAGTCCCTTGCCTAACCCAGCACTTGGTTTTCCTCTCTGTAAAATGAAGGGGTGGCATTTGATGATACTCTCACTCTAGAGCAGTGAGGTGCAGCATAAACACAATCAAGCCATCTATGTAATTTTAGTCTTCCCATAGCCACATGAAAAAGGTAAAAAGCTACTAGGTGAAATTAATTTTGATTACATATGTATATATTTTATATACATATAAAAACAAAATTTAACCCAATTTATCCAAAATATTTCAACATGAAATCAATGTAAAAATTATCACATTCTATTTTCTGTTTTGGTACTAAGTCTTCAAGATCTGGCGTGTATTTTATACACTCAACACATGTCACTTCGGACTAGCCACATTTCAAGTGCTCACTGGCAATCACAGCCAGCAGTAGATGCTGCTAAGATGTTTGCCTTCCCTTCTGCTTAGTTTCAAGTCCTCCTTTTTCTCGAGCTCCAAGGCATCTGCCTGACTCCACTAAGCAGAGTGGGAAATTATGAATGATGGCCCACTGCTTACAGCCCGCGCCCCTCCACACTTGGTACCTGGGAAGCCCACACAACAAGGCCATCATCCTTCCAGGCTGGCAGCCCTGGGACGATGACACTTGTAGTAAGTTAAGTGGAATGTTGATGACAAATGAAGTGTGGTCACAATCTAGTAGTGCTAGCGCTCGGCAGAGCCCGCTGTGGCTGTTGACAGATGTCTTCCCTTTTAGATCTTTCCATGACATTTGAGTGCTGGATCATCTATTATCCTGCACGTTATGTACGAGGAGAGAAATAAAGCAAAACGGAACGCATGCAATCCTTGTAAAGGCATATTTACTAGGGACCGTCACAGTTGGTCTGGAGGAGGAAAGCAAGAGGGCATGCTTGTTAAAAACATCTTTATAGTAAATGAGGGCTTTTTCACAGTTCAGAAGTACAGGTTAATCTTGGAAGAGTGGAGGGAGATTAGAATTTCCCTTTCATTAGTCAGGCAGGCCAAACTAGTACCTTTACCAAAACAAACAAACAAACAAAAAAAAACTAAAGAACAGGTGGAATGATTATTCTATTTCAGTTGATAGAGGTCCTAGGAATATACTAGTCTACTTCTGAGCACATAGAATAGTGGATTTGGTCCATGGTTTGTGATTCTTAGGAGAATCCTATAAAAATTTAAAAGGCATCAATACTCATATATCCATTATTAATATCCATCAACAAAATTAACACTAGCGAATGTAGTAATAAAAAATTTAAAGATAGGGTAGCATTCCTTTCTGGTCAGGAATTGCTTTTGGAAGTGCACCTATTAGCAAATGTGATGAATTGACATGGATTTTATGTTGTATCAGAACTGGGAGAAATCTGATCATCTGGTCCACAGCAATTAGAAACATGGTAATGCACGCCTCTTATGCATGTCAGATGCTAGTCATCAGTCCTTCTTCCCACTAAGCCTGAACAAAGGCTTGAAGTTGTCTCAGGGAGGAGTTTCAGGCAGCAAATGCAAAGCAGTCAGCATCTCCAAGGTGAGCCTCTTCCCTGCCCTCATCAAGTTCACCTTTCTCACCTTCCACGTGAGGACACAAGGCTCAAACAGTTAAGCTGCTTTCTATAATTGCATTTGCCAGAAACCCCTTGTGGGAAGGAAGGCTGGAAGCCAGGCCTGCCTTCTGGGCCCTAGGCCTATCCGCTTACTAGTACATTCTACCTGTGGGAGGTACAAGATGTAGGAAGGTTCCACCTATTGTGCAGAACTCTTGTTTCCCGAGATGACCCGTCACTGGCCTCATGTCTGTATTTTGTGGACGTGAAGACTAAATCCCAGAGGGCCTCACCCACATCATCATACTCCCATTTTCTCATGCCGCCGCGTTCATTCATTCTCTGCTCTGGTCATTCTCTGGTCACCCTGGCTTCAGTGTCGAAATCTGTCTTAGAGAGTGATCTCCAGACAAGAACAAAATGCCCCAGTGTGGTTCACCCACTGCAGAGTAGAACGCTCGTCTAAGGCAGAATACAGATTATGTGAAAGGTATAGAATAAGAGTCCCCAGACTTTAGTCATTTATACACCATCATTACAATTTTTTTTTTTGCCACACGTATTTGAGCTTTATTACTTTTTATGTAATTATGCTTTAAAGCATCTACATTCTTTTTACATAAATTTACTTTAAAAAGAAACTTTTATTATCATAAAAACACTTGACATAAATAGAGGCAGCTTACAAAGATGAACACAATGAACACAGAATAATGATATTCAGTTTCAGTTCAATTCTGTGTTACCTGCCAAAGTCTCTTTGTTGAAAGGGGAGGTTACAGGTGTCAGGGAGTTACTAAAAACATACTAGGTTGATTAATTGTGACAAACACACCATACCTGGTGTAAGATGTTAATAAGGTGTAGGATATAAAGGGACTCTATTTTCTTTGCAGTTTTCCTGTAAACTAAGATTATATTTTTTAACCTTTAATTTTTTAAGAAATAATCTGTGAAACTCCTAATTACAACTATGGTAACAAGTAAAAAAAAACATACTAGTATCAAATGAAGACTTTATGATAATCAGAAGAATGGAAAGGAAAATGATGAAAGAATAATTCTCTGTGTGATCAGTGGTATTTAAATATGAGCGCACGTGACCCTAAGGACATCACCCGTGCCCACCTGGTGCAATCCCAGCCTCGGCCCCACCTCAGCCCATGTGTGCTACACTCTGGAAAAGACGGATTCTGGATACTTCCATCACTAGAGTTCCTCCAGGCTGTATGAAGAAACAATGTCCTCTTTTCTAACTCAGATGGGGTTCTTTCTCCAGGAGCCAATAGCTCTTCCTTGCCGTAGGCCCCGAGGCTTCCTTTTTCTCCCCAGCTCTGTTGCTTTCATCCTGCGCCAGAAGCAGGGATGTTTCCTACATTCTGAGATGGTCTCTGCTAGGGCGCTGAGTCACGCATTTCCCTCCTTGACGATTTCTAGGCTCTCTTCCGCCCAGAGTGATCTCTGAAACGAAATCGGGGAAACCTCACGCCCCAAGGATCAAAAGGGCTTCCGTGGCGGCAGAGACCACTCAGACACGGTTGTCTTTTTGAAGTCGTTTGGGAGATATGGAAGGGCCTCCCTCCTGACATCCCCCTTTCCCTGTGTTTGTCATTTCAAGTCCCACCGTTTGAGATGCAGTTAAGAGCATGGGGCTCTGAAGTCAGACTCCAGGTTTGAACCATGGCTTTGAGAAAGTTAATATCTCAGTGCCTCAGTTTACTTCTCTTTAAAATGAGATTTAGACTACTACCCACCTCATATGGTTGATGTGAGAATCAAATGAGTTGAACCCCATAAGTACTTAGAAAACTGTGCACAAGCATGTAGTACTCACTCAGTGACTGCTAGCCATAACAATGGCCATCATTATGTATTCTTTAAAGACATATTTCTTGTTTACATTTTTTTTCCTGAAGGTAGAGAAGGGAGGAATAGGAAATACGCTATCAAAGAAGGAACATGGAACTAAAAATTCTATTCCTAGGTTCCATTCCTATCCATGTGACAAGAGGCATTTTTTGAACGTTGTGCTTTGTTTGGTCTCTCTTGCTGTAAGAAGAAGGAACATATTAGTACTCACAATCTGACATACTTATAAGGCAATTCTCCCGGCAACCTTGTGAGGGAGTTCTTGATGATTAGCTCAGTTTTACAGAAAAGGGATCTTGAGATTCAAAGAGATTAAATGGCTTATCCAAGAATTAGCCAGTTTGAAAGGTGTGAACTGTGTCATTTAGATCTTCTTATCTTTTGCTCACTTAAAAGGTAGAAATATAATGGAGATCTAGGAAATAAATGATTTTAGAAAACAGAGATGGGAATATATACTTCAGAGGGTGGTGGTAGTCAGGGCAATCTTACCCGCTCCCAGAGTTTTGTCCACCGCTTACATGTTGATGATGTCTAAAGCTATGTTACTATAATAAGTCAAGACCTCATTCCTGAACTTTACATTTTTATTTCCACCTGCCTTTTTCCATTTCACACAGTCACTTCCAACTCATTCCAAATGGGGCTCATTATCCTGCCTTCCCAGACCACCACTCCTCTTGTTCTTTAGACATCAGTTAATGGTATCATCTATCCCTAGCATCAGTGCCATTCTGGATTCCTAATTAGAGCATCCTGGATTATGGCGTGGATAAAGGTGGAAACCCTTCACCCATGCTCCAATCAAATCCTGTCAGTCTCCCCTTTTCAGTATTTCTACAACTGCTCCTAATAATTTGTAACACACTGACTTGGTTCAGGTCCTTGTCATCCTTTTTGTGACAATCGTCCTTCACGGTGACTCTCCTGCCTCCTGTCTTGCACTTCTTCATGCTACATCCACTACACTGCACTCCAAGGGCTCTCTCTAAGATGCATGTAAGCAGTGCCACTCCACTGCCAGAGAATACAGCCTGAATACTGGGCATGCTAGACCCACCCCATATCCCTGGTCCTCATCTGTTTTAGCCTCAGTGCAATATGGCCCCAACCCTAACACTCGCTCTTCACTCTTTTTGTTCTAAAAAGCAGGTTCCCTGCATACCTCTCTCCTGGCTCTCTCCAGGTTCTCAAGGAAGGGATGTTGTCTCATTTATCCAAGAGGCAGTTTAGGGTAACAGTTAAGAGCATGAACCCTGGAATCACACTGCCTAAATTTGAACTCCAGTTTAAGCTGCGTCCACATGGACAATCTACATAATCTTCCTATGATTCTATCTCATGGTTCTCAAACTTGGCCACACTTTGGAACTACAGGGAGGTTTTTTTTTAATAAACAATGATACTTGGGTCCTGCTTCTAAAAGTTCTGATTTAACTGGTCTAGGGTGCAGTCAGACTATTGAAACTTGAAAAATCCCCAAGTAGTCTAATGTGTAGCTGAAGTTGAGAACCATTAGGCTATCTTTTTATCCCTAAAACAAGGATAATTATAGTATGTACCTCCCATGGTTGTTTGATGATTAAGTGAGTTAAATAATTTAATGGTCTTAGTACAATATTTGACACATGGCATGCAATCAGTAACTGTGGTTTATAATTTATTTTAAAAACAGTGACTTTATTATTAACCTCTTTTATTGTGAAATAAATCACACAGAAAGGTTATAAAACATAAATGTACAATGTAATTAATTATTATAAAGCAACCATCTATAAAGTCATTCCCTAGATCAAGAAACATAACATTTCTAAACCTCAGAAAGACTCTTACATTCTTTCCTAATAATACTCCTCCTCCACAAAGGCAACCACTGTCCTGACTTTTATGGTAAACACTAGTATTTTATATTTTTATTACTTATATATGCATCCCTAAATATTACAGGCTAGTTTTGTCTGTTTTCAAACTTTATTTTAATGGAATAATTTGATGTCTTCTTTTGCTAATCATTACACCATGAGATTAATCTTCAGTATACAATCTTTATGCTGTGTTGTTTGGATATGTCATGACATATATATCTGTTCTGTTGTTGATGGACATTTGGGTTGTTTTTAGTTCTAGTTTTGAGCTATTACACGTAATGCTGCCATGATTATTATTCTCCATGTCTTTTGATGTATAGTTTATACACATTTGAGTTGGATAATTCATGGAAGAGAAAATGCTAGA
Source organism: Microcebus murinus (assembly GCF_040939455.1). Taxonomy (NCBI): domain Eukaryota; kingdom Metazoa; phylum Chordata; class Mammalia; order Primates; family Cheirogaleidae; genus Microcebus; species Microcebus murinus. The sequence continues at coordinate 20,570,433 of NC_134124.1, forward strand.
TCCTGAGCTAGGTGTAGATTTAACTTTCATAGATAGTGGCAATCTTTTCCAAAGTGGCTTTACCAATTTATACTCCCACCATCAGTGCATGAGGGTTCCTATTGCCCCCAATACTTGGTATTTTCAGTCTATTTTTAGACATTCTGGTGACACTGTAGGGTTTCTCATTGTGGTTTTAATTTACATTTCCCTGATTATAAATAAGGCTGAGTATATTTTTACATGTTTGCTGGCTATTTCATCATCCCCTTTGGCCAGTACCTATTCAAGTCGTTTTTCTATTGGTTGTCATTAGCACAGATTTGCAATTTTTTAATTTTTAATTTTTTTTATTTCAGCATGTTATGGGGGTACAAATGTTTAGGTTATGTATATTGCCTGTGCCCCCCTCCTGGCTCGAATCAGAGCTTCAAGCATATCCATCCCCTAGATGGTGCACATAGCACTCATTATGTATGTATATACCCATCCCCTCTCTCCCCCCACCTGCCCAATGCCAGATAAATGTTATTCCTATATGCACACATAGGTGTTGATCAGTGAGACCAATTTGCTGGTAAGTACATATGGTGCTTATTTTTCCATTCTTGGGATACTTCACTTAGTACAATGGGTTCTAGCTGTATCCAGGAAAACACAAGAGGTGCTATATCACCATTGTTTTTATGGCTGAATAGTACTCCATAGTATACATATACCACATTTTATTAATCCACTCATGTATTGATGGGCACTTGGGTTGTTTCCACATCTTTGCAATTGTGAATTGTGCTGCTATAAACATTCGAGTGATTTGAAATTTTTTTTAAATAACATACGAGATTCTCGTCAGTCTAAGTATAGAAAATGTCTTCTTCAACTTATTGCTCTCTTTCTCTCTCTCTTAATGTTATAGAATCCTTTGATGAACAGAAAATCCTAATTTTAATGTAGTCCAATTTGTCAATTTCTTTGCAGTTAAAGTTTTTGAGTTCTGTTTAAGAGGACTTGCTTTACCCTGAGGTAATGAAAGGTATCCCCCTATAAGAAGACCCTCCTATATCTTCTAGAAGCTTTATTGCTTGGACTTTCCTGTTTAAATCACATATTTGTTTCTGGCATGAGATAGATTCAAGCTTCATTTCTTTGTGCACAGATACCCTGTTGAGCAAACACCAATTGTTGAAAAGTCTCTGTAGTACAAACTTAATAATATATCAGACGTCTTTTATGCATAAGTCTGTTTCTGGACTCTCTTTTCTATTTGTCTCCTACCCTTTTTAACTACTGAAGTTTTATAATATGTCTTTAAATCTAATGGAGTACCCTCTCAACTTGGTCTTCTTCAAAAGTTCTTGTCTATTTTTTGCCTTTTGCATTTTTATACGAATGTTCGGATAAGCTTATCAAGTTACAAACACACATACATATACTTCAGTTAGAATTTTGATTGGTATTACATTGAACCTTTCAAGTAGAAAATTGACTTCATTACATTATGACACTTACCTAAAAACATGATATATATCCCAATTTATTTGTCTTTCTTAAGTTCTCTCAATGATGCTTTAGAACAGACCTTAAATTTTAGTATGCCTCAGAATCACCTAGAAGGCTTGTTAAAATTCTGATTGCCAGTTCTCATCCCAGACCCTAAGTACATCTGGGGTGCTTGAGTATTTACATTTCTAAGAAGTTCCCAGGTAATTCTCATGATGCTGGTCCCAGGATTATTCTTTGGGAATCACTAGTTTATGAATTTCAGCATATTGGTATTATATATATTTTATTAGATTAATTCCAAGGTATTTGGAATTTTTGAAGGTATTATAAATTATAATTTTGTTTAAATTTTATTTTCTGTTTAATTTTTGGTATTTTTAATATTGTTTTTGCATCCATGGACTTGTCATACTCACGTGGTAATTCTAATGATTTGTCCATAGGTTGTTTTGAGTTTTTTATATTAACAATCATATCATCTGCAAATAACACAATTTTATTTCTTCCTTTTCAATACTTATTTTTTTATTTCTTATTGTTCTGGCTAACAGCTCCAGTTTATGTAAATGGAACTCAAAGGGAAATCTTCAAATTTCACCATAAATACTTGCTATAAACTTTTTTGTAAATATCTGTTTATCAGAGTAAAGACATTTCCTTTTGATTCTAATTTGCTAAAAGTTTTTATTGTGAAGAAGTGTTGTTTTATCAAAAGAAGGTTTTTATACGTCCTCTAAGATGTTTATACATGTCTTCTATATTTTTATAATGTGGCAGTTACTTTGTTTAGGTTTTTAATGTTAAACGAAACTTGCATTCTTGAGATGAACCCAACTTGGTCCTGATATTTTATCCATTCTATATATTGCTAAATTATCTTAGCTAATATATTATTTTGAATTTTTACTTCTATTTTCATGAATGATTTACTTTAACTTTTCTTTCTTATAATGTCCTTGTCATGTTTTGTATCAAGATTATGCTGGCCTCAAAAAGTTAACTGGGAAATGTTTCTTCTTCTCGTACTCTCTGGTGTTGCTTCTTTCTTAAATATTTGATCGAATTCCCTGGTACAGCCGCCTGATACCATCCTTGTGGGAAAATTTTAAATCATAGATTCATTCTTTTGTTTAGAGTTTGCATGGCGTGTATTCTGTCCTTTTCCATTCAAATTTGTATTTCAGATATGTCTCCTCTTTAAAGAGCTTTAAAAAAATTAGTTTGATGATCTTTATTATTTATAGAATTTAATCCATTTTTATTTAGTGTAATTTTATTTAGTGTTTGTTTGGGTTTAAATCTTCCATCTTGCTGTGTGCTTTCCATTTGCCACTTTTATTCTATGTTGTTTCTTCTCTCTTTTCAATTTTTTGTTCTGGGTTAATTATTTTTATTTTTATTTTTTTACTATTCTACTTTTTTTTCCTATGATAAATTATTGCTTTTCAACTGTGTTACTCTTTCTTTGGTAGTTTATTGTACTTCCTTGCCTCTTGCCTTTCACTTTGGCATAAATATGATTTGCTCTGGCAAATAGAATGTTAGAAAACATGGCACAAGCAGGGGGTGGAAATTTGCTTTTTTTTCTGCTATTGCCATGAGGGGAACACGCCCCACCTGCCCTGCTGATCCTTAGAAGATAAGACACATGTGGGGAGGATTTAGCCACATAAAACTGTAACCTGAAGCGGGGCTGCCAGTGTGGACTCAGATTGGTGACAATCAGTGAGGATTGTTTTAAGCCACTGAAGTTTTATGGTTACTTCTTAATGCAGCACTGTTATGGCCAGGGATGCCTGCTACCCCACAGCTGGACCACGCCAGGTCACAGGTGAAGCCAGCTCGGTCTCACCCATAGCCTGTGATGACTGTTGATGATGTTTATTCAAAGCTCCAGGGGAGAGATCTTCAGTCAGCAGGTGGTGAATCCTTCCAGGACTGGATCCGCCCCTTCAGGGCAGTGTGTTGCACTCTGGTGCAGGATAGGTCTAGAAATGCTGTCCAGGAACTGAAGCCTAGAATCAGGGGTTTCACGAGTCTGCTTGGTATTTTATTTTATGGAAGCTGAGTTGGTGCCCAAGTTGAAAAACAAAGTCCTCTGAACTCTTCCCTTTCCTTTCTCCAATTGAAAGGAAATTCTCTCTGAACATCACTGCTGGGAACCGGTGGAACAGAAGAATGGCCTAAAAAAAGGATAAGTGCTTTATGAGTTGTCTCTTTAAAATCTCCCCCACCCTTCTTGAGAATTAAAACCTACATTCCTGACTGTCACCAGTAATCAGAGGAGCAGAGGAGTTTCCTTTGTTCTTTGTAGCACAGGAGATGGCTCAAGGAATCCTCAGTGGTGGAGGTCACAAGATTGTCTTCACAGGAGATGGGATGGATCAGAACCATTGTCTGTACTTAAACAGCACTGGCCTGAGGCTGAAAACCCTCCCTTTAGAAGCTCTGTATTTCTGCTTATAGATAGGAAAATGGTACTTTAAAATGTGAGTCTGCCATTCTCCTCATGTGCTTGCAAATTAATAAACTTCTCTTTCCTTCTCCTTAAACCACTTGTCCTTCTTATTCTGATGCAGCCTCAGGAATAAGTGCCAAAATTTTGGTGACACTTGGGATGGAGGGAGGGGTGACACAAACACTTGCTGGGACACTGCTACTGGTTTCTCCCTGGGTCATGCCCACCCCAAGTCCACTGGCTCCAAACCAAGCACAGCCAGAGGAATTGCCCAAAGACTGCAGCCTATGTGATATGACTGCCTTATGGACTTATTCCAGCCCCTACACTGCCTTTGTCAGATGGTAGTGGGGCTAGCTGGAACTTGGGTTTGGGAGCAGAGGATTTCCCTCTGGTCAGGCTGCTCTAAATGCTCCCTCCACGGATGCTGGCAGAATTCTGCCCTGTGCTGTGTTCCCCTGTGACAGGGTGCCCCCCATTCCAATGCAAAGTCCCATAGTCACTTCACTGTCCCTTCCCCTGGCACACAGATTCTCTGTCCATTTGGTGTGCTGGTGCTGCACTGCTGGGGCATGGGGAGGTGTGGCGTAGGCAATGCAATTCTGTCTTTTCTGCCTTCATATAATGTTAAAACCAGGTACTGTGATTGCTCACCGGGATTTTGGTTCTTCTGAAGGTGCTTTCCTTGCATGGATAGTTATTGAATTTAGTGCTCATGAGGATGGATGATTACTGGAGATTTCTATTGGGCCATCTTGCTCTTCCCCCTCTCTTAATGTTACTTATTGGTAAACAACTTAGGACCTGTCTTTTTTTTTTTATTTTTAAAAATCCACTTATAACTGTTTCAAATCAAATGTACATTCAGGACAACTTGAATCTATACTTCCAGGATACAATCCTTAAGCTTGGCCCAAATAAACTATTGATGTTAATTTTGCCTAAGCTTCTTCCTTTTAGGTCAACAATATTAAACATAGTTTCTTAAATTATTTGTGAAATATCTCTAACATCTGGAGACCCTAGAGATCTTCTTCTATTACATGTTGTTTCTACTGGTTCTTGTTCATATTTTCTTTTGCTATGCTGTCTTTATTGTATGACTGATACTGAATATGAAATTATTTTGAGGCCTAGAACGATGTTTTGTTCATTCAGAGAGAAATTTAATTTACTTCTACTAGATATCTAGATATATGGATTATATGGGAAAACCTTAACCCAATTTTAGAGCATGATAGTTTCTTTTCCACCCAGATAATTCAGGGTTCATCAGAAGCCCATGAGATGGCTGTTTTAGTTTTAGTTTTCCCCTACTTTAAGTATACAATTTTTTAGAGTCTCAACTAAATTGACCAGAGTGTCTACACTGGCAGGTATTGCACCCCAAACTCTTGTTCCAATCCCCAGAAGGCTGTTAAAAGTGATGCTCAGCCTTTCACATGTCTGTTCCAGTTTTGCAAATTCCCTAAGGTCAAACATGGCCCCAAGTGTTTAACTCATATCTCTGGATTTCCTTCTTGTGTATCTTGGTCCAATAATTTTTCATAGACTTACCACCTCTCTGATACTTTTGAGAAGACATTTGTATATCTTGTCCATATTTTCTGACTGTCCTCAGTAAGAGGGTTTGTTTGAATTATTTTGCCAGTAATACTAGCATGATCCTTATTACCATAAGTGGGAACCAAAGTCTCCTATTTTTTCTCTGTAACCCAACCTTTATTTCCTTGCAGATCTTATTCTATTTAACTCCAACACCAACCATAGTGCCTAGAACATTTTTGGTATTCTTTATTTAAACTGCTGTTTGGAGGATCTCAGTGGACAGAATATTGAAGGGAGTTAAGAAAAGTGATGAGAAACTATTTACAGTTTTGGTCAATTTCAGTGTGAAAAATAACTGTAACCAAGTACATATTTCAAGCAATTACTTCTTCCTCTGTGTAAAATGTTTTGTCTATAACATTTGTTAGACGTAGTTCTTAGGCACATTACATAAATTGAGCCCCAGTTATCACTTTTGCAAAATACAAGATGGAAGAGGATTAATTTGGTAACTTCTAGTTCTAAATTATAAGCGCCACAGAGTAAGAGCAAAAGCCTTACTCCAGGACCTTGTGTGATTCTGTTTACATGATGGTACCCTAAATAAATATTCGTTGAGTTGAGAATGAATATTGTAATCTCTAAATGAGTTTTTCTTGTTTGTTATCCTCTTTGAGAAGTGGCGGGCCTTTGCTCCTGGGCCACCTACCTGAGAATGCTAGCACAATTGTTCACATTTTTTCCTCCATAATAACAGTGGAAATTGTAACATATAAAAGTACCTATTGGAAGGGAACAATAGGGAAGGAATTTCTTGTAGAATTTAAGGTCACAATTTAAGGTGTACCAGTGTTTCTGGAACCCAATTTTGTTTGCACTAACTGGAAATATGATGTGAGATTTATTATATGTAGAGTGCTAGGATTACAGGCATGAGCCACCAGGCCCCACCTAATATATCTAAACTTATGTATCAGGTACATTACTAAGTGCTTAATAGACTAAAATGGACTCTTGCTTAAAAAAAAAAAGCCTTTGAATGGGAAGGTGAAGCTGGTATTGTAGGAAGCAGAAACAACTCTAATTAGAGTGACTCAAGTCACACACATACATATGTTCACACAGACACACACTGCAAAAGAAATCATTGACTAACTTCAGGTCTCATCTGCAACATTCAGTATGAACTTGTAACAAGTCTCAAGAGGGAAATGCTAATCCAGGAATTCATCTGTTCAGTAGTCTTCCAAGACCATATATCCACAGAATTATTTGGCTGAAATTGGTTTAAGAGAGTGCCTAGAAAATGAGAGTGGCTTCAATTTATAAGTGAAGGTTTGGTCCCAGATTTGCTAATATTAATTTTGAGACTTTCACTTCTCCAAGTCTTTCTGGCTACAGTGATTTTATGGACTGCAGAGCTCAATGAGATGACCACAGTAGGCAATAACCCTTGATTCTAATGAAATGGCAAGCTCACATCTGCTCCCCTGTATCAGAATAGGATCCTCCATTGCTCGGTAGGTAGAAGAGAAGTCTGACTCAACTCTTAGGGCTTCATTTGAAAAACTGATTGGTGAGATCATCTTTTCAGTTCAGTTCAAGAGACGCAAGTAAAGTTTAATTTGGGGCTTAAGAAGGCCCACAATCTTGTTGGGGAGGAAGACACTGCCATACCAATTAAAAGTGGTAAAGTGAAGGTATAGAACATCATGAGCAAATGGGGACAAGGACAGTGAACTCCAGCTCAGTGGGATTAAGAAAAATTCTTCAAGGTGTATGTTCCAACTTCACTGTTGGCAAGACTTAGCATGCTCTCAAAATAGGAGAAATTGGTTCAATTTGATGAACTTTTGGTTCATCATTGACATATGTCAGTAGGGATTAGTCTTGCTTATAAGTGAAATCTGAATTCTTACACCTAATTCCCTCTACCTCTATGCCTAACAAAAGCTTCACTTCCCTGCTTGGGTGTTTGGCATTCTTTCTTGGGGCACAACATTCTTATTTCATTGTTTAAGAAGGCTGAGGAAACAACAGCATAAAATTAATTTTCACCATGAGACACGTGCTCATTGAGTACCACTGAGTCACAAGCATTGACACATGGCTCATCAAACCAGGAAAGGGACAGGGCTGTCTGTAGAAAGATGTGCTCCAGACCTTTGCATTTAGTAGCACATACTGATGTTCACAGAACTTTCTATAATCATACGGGAACACATTGTTCTCTCCTTTCTAGAAAAGCATAAACTTCTGTGTGAAAGCCAGTGCAGAGAAGACATAAATAAAGAACCATGTGGCTATAGAAGAAGGAACAACTGAATTCTTTCTGGAGTATTTATGGAAAAGATCCCAGGGCACTTGAGTTGGGCCTTAAAGCAGAATTGGATTTTCCCAGGTTGGAAGGAGAGAAGGTTACTTTATGTAGGGGAAATAGTGCAAATTCATGGTTTCCTCTGCATATGTCCTAAATCTTATAGCCTTTGGAGTTCTTTACCATTCTTTATAATCAGGCTCAGGGGCTCAATAAATGATTATTCATCCATCTTTACAACTGGTTTTGCATACATGGGCACACCTTGTCTAGCCAGTTACCATCCTCGAGACTGTCTGCTAGAAAGGCAGGGCCATCTGCTCTGACAGACGTCACCCAGATATCCGCCGTGATGCCACAGGCTTTTTCTTTCTCCTCTGACCTACTTAGCGTTCCACAAACCAACATTTTCTCCCTTTCCTTCGTGTTGTGTTAAATGACTCGTTGCTTTTTTTCCCCCTCCCTTTCTGTCCAGTGAGGCTCCCTTTGCTTTTAGGAAAACAAACTCAACCATAGGGCTGATTTCTGAGTTATTGTGCTTCTAAATCCTCTTGCAATCCATACGCAATCATCTGTTTATTAAGGTTAAATGAGTTCAACTAATACTATAAAACCTTGATTAATGGGAACATATGAGTAACACTTCTGGTTAATTGAATTTTCAGGTTAATTGAGGGTTAAATGAGAGATTTAATAAAATCGCCAAAGCACTTATCTTTATCTCTTTTACGGCACTGATCAAATTCTACCTTGCCTCAGTACTTTTGTAGTTCATGTCTTGTCTTCCCTAATAGACTGAAGTCTTTGAACGTAGAATTGGGCCATATACATGTCTACAATTCAATGTGAGCCAACAGACCATATTTTAAAGACAGTGACATAATCTTCACCACCATCGCCATCATCTTTGTTACTGGGTCACAGTTAATAGCGTGCATTCTACAGCCAGCCAGCCCGAGTTTGAATACTGTCTCTGCCATTTACTGCTTCTGTGGGCTTGGGCAAATTACTTAACCTCTTAGTGCCTCAGTTTCCTCATCTATACTGTGGGGACAATAATAGTAATGACTGCATGAATCCTGCTATAAGGATTAATTGAGTCAGTATTTATAAAGAGCTTAGTAAACAAGGCACTTTGCTAATTATTGAGCATGTTTATTCCCATTTGACCTCAAAGGAAGATGCTATTAATGACCCCATTTTACACATGGGGAAAGTAGAATACAGAGAAGTTAAATAACACACTCAAGGTCACACTGCTAGTAAGCAGGAGAGCCAGGGTTGGATCTAGGAGGTTTGACTTGACAACCTACACTCCTAACACCATACACTTCTAAAATCATATTTTCACACCTCCAAAAGAGTCATACTCTTTTATCTGCCCAACTGTGGGGAAAACATTTACTTCTAACATTACACATGGATCACAGTCAGCAGAGGGCGCTACTCATCATGGTAACTGAAGAAGCTGGGTGGATGAGGATTTCATCATGACCCCTGACCTTTGCTCCCAAGACACTTGCAGTAGTGGGAGGGACCACAGTGAATCACTCATGAGCCCTTCAAGGTAAGCACATGACTGTCATTTGCATTTGATTGGCTAACGCAAGTCACACGGCCACATCTAACTTTAAACGGGGAAGAAAAATGCAGCCCTACCATGACTCAACTCTACCATGAGCCAGAGAGCTAGAAATATTCCATGGATATCCATAGCTACCATACCTAAAGACTCTCTAGTTACCAGGCAAATCCTGGGGGCTGAGAGATGAGGGTACATGGGTAAGTGTACGAAGTAGAAAAAGTTAACTTATTACTCCAGAGAAGAATTTCTCAATCTTGGCACTATTCACATAATGAACCAGATAACTTTTTGCTGTGGGGGGACATTTTCTCCATTGTAAGATATTTAGCAGCACCCCTGACCTCTGTTCATTAGATGCCACCAGCACCTTCCCTCCCTCAACTGTGAGAATCAAAAATGTTTCCAGTCATTGCCACATGTCCCCTGAATATTGCCCCCAATTGAATACCACTGCTCCAGAGTGACCCCATTTATGCATATAAACTGTTCCGTCTCAGTTCTGAAGTTCTGATTACACCATGACCCCATAGTATAATGAAGAATTTATGGAACATCTTACGGGTTAGAAAACAGCCTCAGAGGGTCAGTGGCTTACAGAAAGTCATGGGTTTGGAGTTGGCACAAGAACCTACGTCCCCTAAATATTTGTCCAGTACTCTTTTTGCTATACTGTATTTCCCAAACTCTTTTTTAGGTTTTCTGCAGTGACTTTATACACTGCAGAGTTCTTCAGTGAGTCTACCGTGAATTGTCAGCCCCTGTAATTTTCATCCTATTTATTTTTCTTGGTCCTCTGTGGAAGTAGGGAACAGCTGGTCATCATGTTCCGTGTAATAACTTTTCATATATTTGAAGACTGTTATTAAACCATCCCCAAGCTTCTCTTGGCCAGGTAATTGTTATGCTCAAACATGCGCCAGGAATTGGCAAAGTCTGGGAGAAGATAAGAGTCTCCAAACTAATGTTTGTGTATTAAAATTGAAGAAAAACAATTTTTGACTGGAAATATCAACTGAGAAATGAGGCTAACATCTGAGAATGTGAGGTTGAGTTTTCCTTTTTTTCTTTCCTTGTTTTTTTTTCTTTTTTTTTTTTTTTGGTTTACTATGGTTATTGTAGCTGACCTGAAATTTTTAATTGATTACTGTGGAAATTAATGCCCTAATTAAGATTTTATAGTACTTTTAATCTTAATGATATTTTAATGGAAATCCAATGATGACAAGATACTGAATCTCTGCTTGTCACAACTCAGGATATGATCATGCAGAATCCAATTAACTGCACCAGCAGTGAGGAGAGGCCATGGCTTGGAACTAGACCTTTCCATATTAATATATAATTGGGACTGATACAAACGACCATTTAGTCTGTGCTTTCCATTTGCCAGGCCAGATGCTAATGGATTTATAAGAATTATCTCTTTTAATCTCATGAACTCTGAGAGGTAGTTGCCATTATTATCCCCATTTTACAGAATTGGGAACTTTAGATCAGAGAGGTTAATTAACTCGCCCAGTGTCACAGAGCTGGCAAGTAGTAGAATTGGAATTGGAAATCAAACAGCCTCACTCCGGAGCACATGTCTTAGCTATAATTACACGTGGCCTCTGTGCAAGCAGGAGCCCCCTCTCATTATTTTTTGTATGTTTTGTGTCTAGATCCTAGTGTCAATTCTCAGGTATATTTATTGAATGAATAAACAGATGGTGAATGGCAGAGCAGAAATGTGGGACAGCAATACAGGCTGTGGTTCAGACGTTCTGTATCATCTGCTCAGGCTTGGCTGCCCCAGTTCTTCCCACCCCATCCCTGGGTGGGTTCAATGCCTTCTTTTGGATTCCTTACTAACTGGTGTTTATCTGTGCACTGACCCCACTGTTCAATAACGATCTGTTTATGTGGCTGTTACTCCTGCTAGGGCAGTGATCTTCAACCAGGGGTCAGTTTTCCTCCCAGGGGACATTTGGTAACATCTCCAGACAGTTTGGGTTGTCACCCTGGGGAATGCTACTAGCATCTAGCAGGTAGAGCAACATGAGCATAGGACAGACCTCCATAGCAATCATCCGATCTAAAATGTCCCTAGTGCCAAGATGGAATAGGCTCCCTGCCTGCCCGAGGTTACTCCGTCGTATTGGCCTTGCTGGTGATTTTTCCAAGAAAGGAGTCAGAAGACTGGGATAATAGTCGGGACTTGACATTTTGGTGTGTCCGGCCATTCTCCAGCCAAGACCACACCAAGAACCGAGGGAAGACTCCTACCCTGACATCTTTGGTGCTGAAACCCAGGATTCTGACAGAGTTAATTTCACACATGGGACTAAAAGCAAGGCATTACTTCAGGATTTCTTCTCCACTTTGAAATGATGGCTTTCCAAAAACTTTGGCCTTGTATATGCACAGAGTGGCAAAAAAATTGAGTTGTCTGATGCACACATTGCCAGCTGAATTCAAACAAGGCGATGCTCTCTGCCTTCTAGTTCCAGTTCTCGTTCTATAAACAAGTGTCCCTCTCTTGAAAAAAAAAAACCTACACAACAACAACAAAAACCAGAGAGCTCCTTCGTGGAAGGAACCTTGTGTTCAAGATCATCTCTGTGTCTTAATTGCCAGGCACAATGTATGTCGTGTCAGTGGAGTGCAACAGACATAAATCAAACCAGTGGGGAGAGAATGAATGCATAAACGGGCAATAGGATGAGCAAGTGCTACTGCAGACTAGATTCCGTTTTTCAAAAGTGCAGGTACTAGAAGCCCAGGTGTTAGAAGAGCTACTGTCAATTAATGTGAGGCTCCACCAGGCTAGCAGAACTTGGACGTGATGAATTCAGATGTATCCCACAGGCAGTTGGTATAAGGGAAGAATAGAGCGATATTATTTTGATATATTAGTCCGGTTTTCTCCTTTACTTTCTTTTTTCTTGTAGCCCTTCTTCCATTTATGTCACAGAATGTTCTATAACTCCCACCCTCAAGGAAGAAGGTGCGGAAATCGAAACCAAAAAAAATAAAAGAATAAAATTTCTACCGTTGGATTTTCAAAAACCGAGGTTCAAATATAAAATAAAAAGACTTGGGAAGAGATAGTCAGTCAGGTCTAGTTTCCCTGTCCCTGAGACTAGATAAAATATTGTCCACCTAGATGGAGAGGAAAATCAAAGGAAGAAAAAGAGACTTGGTCCTGAGTGGGCCTCTGAGAAGGGGGCCTCATATTCTGTTGCCCTTGTCTGAGTTTTGGGGTGGAGGTAGAATGTCCCCAGGGGAACTAAGGAACCTGAGAACAGAAATGTGCTTCTGTCCCTTTGTATAAACCCAGAGAGTAGGTAAGGTACCAGCATTCCCTTGCACCTAGAATGGTCAAGAATAGAGCGAAAGTGACTGTGTAGGGTATCTGGGTAGAACTATCAACCTTCCCAGCTCTCAGAGTGGCACACATGTGGCCTCCATGCTCCCAGGTACGGCTAGTTAGCAGAGTCAGACCTGCAGAGACCCTGAGATGGGGAGAGGAGGATACAGCAGAGATCTTAATGAGGCTGAATTGGAATGAGGTTATCTCAGAAGATGTGAATGTGGATAGATGACAATGGCCCTTACCAGTTCCTTCCCACTTATGCCATAGCCCCATGTAACCCTGGGGAAAAGGAGGGGTGGGGACATTCTAAATTGAATGAATTCAGCTTCTACCATAAAGAAGAAAAGCTCAGAATAGAAGTTCAATTCAATAAAAAATGTAGTTAACATTTCTTGCACATCTGATCTGTAGTATACCATGTACTCACTACAGAAGTTTTATCAGATCATAGCAGCATCCAGTAATATGTCTGAAGTTAGGGGCAGGCTCTGCATCCCTGAATGGATTATTGATAAGAGCAAAGCATGACTCCAGTCCCGGGGGGGTTGCATGCGATGAAACTTATCAATTCAAAAACCTCAGTCCCAGGGAGCAAGGGAGGATTCTTGCCACTAGCATTGTATTGCAAGAAGCAGACTACATCTTAGAAGTGAATGGAGTTGTTTAGTTCCCCAGGTAAGGGCCAAGGTCAGGCTGAATCATCAATGGCTGAGAACTGATGTATGCTCTGAACATTGGATGGAAACATTTGCAGGAAAGACCTTCCTTCCAAGGTTAGCCTTGGCCATTGTGAATGAGAGGGGCAGAGTTTACAGATGGGCTCACACGGCTTCAGTTCTGGGGAAGGAGGAGAACAAGCTTGAGAATAGTTGTCTAAATGATTCCATTTTTGACACATCAATCTTTAAAAAATAAAGACAACATGAATCACTAGATAAAAGCAGTGTCCACACTACTCAAATTGCATTTCAAAAAATCTTGATGTTTTTAATCTAAGCATCTTACTCAAATAATAATTTTTCTGTCAAGTATTTTTGCTACTTATTTTTCTGACAGTTTTGGAAGCTTCCACTTGGAAGAAAGAATGACTGCAAAAGTATTTCTGGGGTCCCTTTGGGCTTACCCAATTAAAACATCATCTTTTCCACCTACTTTTTTTTTAAATCAGTGTATGTCAGATTAACAATATCCTTGGGTCCCCTGGTGGTTTAGAGGAATCCCCTATATCCATGGTCTGTCCTCCAAGGGCCCTCCAAAGTTGGTCTCTTAGGATTTCTCTAGGCAGTCTCCTGAAATTCTTCATTTATTTTCCTATGTTCCATCACTCTTGCCTCCTTAAGTTCTCTGACTATTCTCAAGATGCTATTGCTGGAAAGGACCTCAGAGATAAGCTGGTTCAATAACTGCCCTCTCCTTTCCTCTTACAGAGGAACAAAAAAGAGCCAGTGTGGTTCTTTGGAAAGCAAACTGGATTTCAGAAGACCTGGGTTCAAGCCCAACTGGACTACTGATTTACTTAACATCTTCACACACATTCTTGGCCTACATCTCTGAAATTTTTAAGCCTAAAACCTCCGATTGGTCTCTTTCCTGGTCTTTGGTTTCAATCTGGGTTTTTCCCCCTGGTGATCTGGGCAAGAAGTCGATTTGCTTTTGTGAAGGGGCTTTTCTGATGTTTGGCTAACCTTGATGGTTAATTCCCCGTGTGTGGCCTCCAAGCTCATTCCAATTTCTCCTGCAGTTTTGTGTAAAGATGTCTTCATTGAAAACACCTGCTTGGCTTCACTTGGCTTCACACTGTGTTTCAATTCATTTCTGGGGTGGGCACAGCCAGCTCCACTGGATAATGTAGAAGGTCTGGCGTCTACTTTGGACTCTGTCTCAAACTCACCTTACAACATTATGACAGTCAATTAACTTCACGGGGCCGTGGTTTTCCTAAGAATAATGATGATAACAATCACTGGAGGTTTTTTTTTTTTTCCTTCTGTTAATTTATTCAATTTTTCTGAGGATCAAATTAGTAGAGGATGTTGACACTACCTTAGCACACTCACAGTAAAAAATAAAACCAGTGCTTGCGTCTGTTTGGTGTTTCCTACCTCCAAGGTGTATCTTCCAAGAGGGTTAGAGATGTCTTTGCACAAAAAGACAGAAAAGATTAGTAAAAAGCACTGTGGATTCAGGGTCAGGGAGACGGGCTTCCAGTCCTGTTCTGCCACCATTTTGCCCTGTGATGATGAAAACAGGATTTACCTCTTCCCACACTGACTGGTTTCCTCACCTGCAAAATGAGGAGCTTTGGATAAGATCATCTTTTAAGTTTCCTTTTAGCTCTGACAGCTCATGAATTTTGCACTTCTAGTGCTTAGATCTGTGCATTGCCTTTATTAGAGAATTAATAAATGTTTATTGCGTCAAATTTAGTTAATTGCTATTTATTATTAGTCAAGTATCATTGACTCATCACATCATTTAAGTTTCTGGAAAGATGATTGGTATTTTAAAATTATTTTTAGGAGACATGGCAGTGATCATTTATATTTAATGGTTCTAGGGATGGCTGATAATAGTAGTAGTAATGATGATAAATATATATTGAGTGCTTATAATATTCCGGGCACATACGAGGTATTTTTAAATGTAATCCTCAATGCAATCTTATGAGATACATGCAGGAATTTACCTCATTTTATAGGTAAGGAAATATACATGTTAAATAACTGGACTTACTCGTATGTATGTTTAAAATAACTGATCAGAATAATACTGTTTTTAGATGGTAAAGCTGGAGGTTGAACCCTGTCCAGTCTATATCCAAATAGGGTTGCCAGATATAGCAAATAAAAGTACAGGATAACAAATTAAATGTGGATTTCAGATAAACAATGAATAATTATTTTTCTATAAGTAAGTTCCATGCCATCACACTATCCTTACCTGTCATGCATAAGATAGATAACATTGGCTTATGGATTCACCCGGTAAAATGGGTTCACCTAAAGAAAATGAAATTCTTACAGGATACTTGGCAATTCTATGCTATAGCAGTGAAAACCAGGGTAGAATTTAATACTGGGTGATAAAAAGATATAAAATGAAGTTTCCATATTAGGAAAATGGTCCCACATGCTGTGAAATTTTCTCTTATTCTGTATCTCTTCCATCAAATGATTTTGTCTTTTCTCGTGAACCTTCTCTGTACTTCTCAGGGTTTCTGTTTAAATTAAAAGATGAAACAAGAGGAAAAGTTTTTTTTAAAGTTCAAGTGAAATCTGAATGATTGCACTGCATGGAGTCGAGGTCTCTGGTGGATCATTTGAGAATGTTCCTTACCTGTGCTTGAGGTGGAATATCTGATATGTCTGTTGCTATGACAATGGGTTTTCGTTAGTGGGTGATGTAGACATTTGATCTGTACGTTCACAACGAGGGCTCGTGTTCCAGCCTCTTTGTCACAGTTCTGAAAGTCATAGAATTGGAGGAGTTCCACGTTAATCTAAGGAGTTGAATTTATAGCAGGAGGCAGTGTATTTTATTAAAGGCAGGAGGCCTTGGAGGAGGTCAAGTCTTGACTCCTGTCCACTCATTGCTGCTTTAACTCAGTTTCCCCCACTATAAAATGGAGCTAACTCCAGTACCTACTTCAAAGGTTTGTGTTAAGAGGATGCAGGAAGGGCTTTATGTAAAATATTTAGCCTAGTACCTGCTAAAATAATCTTTAATAAATGTAGTTGCTTAAGTTACTATTATTTGGAATCATTGTTGCTAAATTAAAATTGTCTATTCCAGGGAAGGTTAGTCAAGATTCAGGAAGTTATGTTATTGTCACTCAGTTTACCCATGGAAGGAAGAAAGAAGAGTTGTAAATGAGGCTCAGTACTATTTTGCTCATCTAGCTGTGGGAATTAGGGTTAAGTACAGAAACTCTTGTTTTTTTCTGTTAAGTATCAATGATAATTAACTCTCCCCATAAGATGTTGTGATGATTAAATGAGATCATATATATGGGATGCTTTGATGTTGGGAGTGCCATAGAAATGCAAAATGTGCTGCCTTATAAAAACCCTACTGATTTCTACCAGTGGTCTTGCTAACCTGAGCTCCTTTATATTAGTATAAAGTACTACCATTAGCATTAGTACTAAATACTAAAGTATATTAGTATATAGTACCTCTTTCCTCAAGGTCAGGGATTGGCTGTCATCTGCCAGGAGACAGGGTGGCTATTTGTCAAGGCCAATCATAGGCGTCATATTTTGATTTGTCATGAGAGGTAGAATTGTTTGGTTAATGTTGTGGTCAGAGAATTCCATCCTTTTTTAAGTGTGTGCACTTGGACAGGCCACTCTGTGACTCAGCTTCTTTAAGATGGGCTGAAAAAAAATACTTCTTTCATGGAATTTTGTAAAAGTTGAATAAAATGACACACCTAAAGCATGTGGCACAATAACAGAAAACGCTAAAAACATTGGATATTAATTGCTATGAAACTTCTTTCTGTATTTCCATCTGTGTCCGGTAGTACTATCTTAGGATACTCTATACGATGTCTGGTTTGTGAGTTCATTTTTTGAGCTTTGGGAATCTGTAGCTATGACTGTGTGTGGCCACCAGTAGATGCTCTTCTCAGAGAACTCTGCATCTGCCCTCCAAATCTAGGCTTCAGAAATCAGGAACAACTAACTATTCCACTTTTTAACATGTAGCCATATGCTTATGTCTAAGTTGAAATACATACATTAAAATCAAAGTTACATTTTCTGAAAAGAACACTATTCCTTAGCAGGCAATGAGATAGAGAGAGAACTGTGTGCACAATTAGACAGTGATCTCATTTCTTAGATTTAAGACAAATCAATATTTTCCCATTTTCCTTATTTGATATCATTGCTCTGAAATTGGGGACTTTTTATTTGGCTTCTCCCCCTGGTGCCACAACCTTGTGATTCTTTAGCTGCCATCATTTGAGGGTGTTGAGTGCACTTTGGTTAATTAATCACCTTTGCCTCTTAAATCAAAGCCCTTTCTCTTTCACACCATTCGGAGAGAAGCTAATGATCTCCATTCAGTTACTGACTCAGTTCCTCTCCATTCAGTTACTCCTCAGTTCCTCCCTCTGAGTTGGATGGGAACCATGGAAGTTCATTGAACCCTGCAACGCACACCTCTCCCTTGCTTCCTGGCTCCCTGGGTGAGGACAGACCATGGAAGGGTACTGTGGGGCAGAGATGAGGTTTCCTCAGTTGCCACTCTGCTCCTTCTTCTATGTAGCAATTCTCATTGACTAACAACTCTCTGAAAGCATTCAAACCCTGTCCAAGAGCCCATCTGAGGCAAACTACAGGCATCAGATGGTTTGAAGTAGGTCAGGTTTTAGAGCCATTGGTAATCCTGAGCATAGTCCATGGCCAGCATCCAGGCTAGTTGCTCATTAGAGTCCTGTAGCTAAGCAACAGAGAACTCAAATCAGTTTCATTTTCACAGACTAGATTTTAAGTCATATTCTTTTAAAAGTTAGGAGCATTCTTTTCCAGAAATTAACCAATAAAGTAAGATTTTTAACCCTTGAGATAATGTTGTTTCTCCTTACAGTTTTACAGAAATTGGTTCCCTGGGGCCAATTTCTCGGTTGGTTCAAGAGTTATTGTTCCCCTGAGAAAGACCTAGATTATTGTGAAGCTACAATCCACTAACTCCCTGATATAACCAAGACATTGGAACTTTCAGATTTTTTGGTGGGAATAGAAAATAAAATGGTGCAAGCACTTTGGAGAACTGTTTGGCAGTGTCTTATAAAATTAACACACAATATAATCTAGCCACTCTACTCCTATGCATTTGCACATGAGAAATAAAAATATATATCTACCTAAAACTTTTACACTGATGTAGCTTTATTCATTGTATCCCAAACTGGAAACAACCAAAGTGTTGGTTATAGACTAATGGATAAACAAATTCTGGCATATCCACAAAATGGAATATTATTAACAAACGAAAAGGGATATATTACTGATACACACAATAGCATAGATTAATTTCAAAGAAAGGGACTATGCTAAGTGAAAGAAATCTGAAATAAAAGTGTATATACTGTATGATTCCACCATATGAAACTCTAGAACCATCACGACAAATCCAAAATGGTGACCTGAGGCGGGGGTGACTGCAGAGAACCATGGGGGAACTTTGTGAAATGATAAAAAGGTTCCTTATATTAATGGAGGTGGTCTTTACAGGGTTGTATACACCTGTCAAGCTACATCAAAATGTAGACTTGAAATGGATGCACTTTCTTATATGCAAATTACACTTTGGTAAAATTGATTTAAAAAAGAAAAAATTCTTAGAGACTTTATAAGCACAATAGAATGAGTTTGGGAATAATAATGGTGCTACTTTCATATATTTCTTATCAGATGATAAACAGGTTGAGTAAGTGGTAGGGCTGGGAAGCATAGATTCCAGAAATAGATTTGAATAAACTCTGAGGAGTAAATATGGAAGATAATCTATGACTTCTCACTGCATTGTGTTCTAATAACACAGATGTAGCTGGCTGTCAAATCCTCAAAAAATAAGAAACACCTTAGCAGTGTCCCAAATCTATCACTCTTTTCCTAGATAAAACATGTTACTGGTTCACAGAGTTTGTGATACACTGCCCAAAGCAAGCCTCGTGGAAAGAACATTTTGTTTTCTAGCAGATCATTTTTGTTCTTATTAGGAACACCAAGTCTCTTTTGTATACATAATTTAAATTATTTATATTTGGTTAATTTGGGGAAGGAGATTTTTAACGATGAAGTTAAACTTTAGCAGAGTAAAGAATTAACTCTGCAGCAGTATTTAGAGCAGTTTGGGAAATTAGAAGCTCTTGGTTCAAATCCCAAGTGTGTTACTTACAAGCTAGGTGACCCAAGGCACATTAGTTAATTTCTCCAACCCTCCGATTATGTACTTCTAAAACAGAAACAAAACCCACAATCACAGAGTTGAATTAGCATTAGAAGAGAGGATACTTAGGAAACATGCAGTATAATTTGTAGCATATAGTCAGAGAGGTACTCTTTTGTATGCTAATGGTTAGAAAACAATGGGGGCTTATTAACAAGAAAAACCAGGGAGAGGAAAGGCAGATCACGACAATTATTTTTTCTGATTAGGGAAAGACTTTGTAGGTTCAAATACACAAACAGCATAACATTTTCAAAAAACCTTCCCTCTTTAAAACAAACTTCTATCCTGACTATCCCTGAGAAAGAGAGACAGATCAAGAACAAGGAAGTTGGAAGCGCATTTTCCTACACTGACAGACATCTTTTGACAGGGAGATCAAAAGTTAAAAGGAGATTGCCCACTGAAGCTTTTGATAGATAAAATGGTCCAGAGACCCTATACAATTTTTATTTTTCTCCAAATCTAAGGCTTCCATCTGTCTGAGATGGAAGTTTTCTTATTAAGTGGAAAGATGAGCAATCAAGATGATATTAATTGCTGATAGAAAAATCTAATGTCTACTTAAAAAGTTACCTGCAAATATCTATGGTTGTATTTCAATCATGCATCATATCAATTATTTATCTATAGTAATAGAATATTAATTGATGATTCTGTTCAGCACTTTCAGTAGGATTTTTTCCCACTGAAAATGTAACCAAGTAGAGAAGCATACAATATTCTGCTGTTTTTCAGGTATGGCAAATGGAAAGATCATGAGGTCACACCTAACCTATTGCAGTTCACCTAGTTCAAGTGCACACCAACTGCAGGCCAAATATCCGGGGGGGGGGATATAAACACCACCTGGGGATTAGCAGTCTTGTCAAAAGAAATCTGAATGTAAATGGGCAGAAATGGGAACAGACGGACAATGTAGTTAGTTTTAATGGAGCCAGCTCAGCCTCTTAGGGAAGGGGTCAGGTAATAAATATTTTCAGCTTTGCAGGCTAAACCATGTCTTTTGCAGCTACTCAACTCTGCCATTTTTGAGAGGGAACAGCCACAGGCACTACATAAACAAATGCACATGACTATATTCCAATAAAACTTTACTGATGGACACTAAAATTTGAATTTGAATCCATTTTCATGTGTCACAAATTCTTTTGATTTTTTTTTCAAACATTTAAAAGTGTAAAAGATATTCTTAGCTTGCAAGTCACACTGAACAGGTGGTTAAGTGGATTAGGCCATAGAAAAACAGGCTGTTGGGTTGAGCACCATTCTCATAAGAAGACGTAACTGTCCACAGGGCTTAGTTTGCCTTTCCTTGCAGACCACTTCGTGCCATAATTTATTCTTCTCAGCCCAGGTACCCGTTGAATCCCTGATGGCAAGTATTTATGTAATACTTTCCCCTGGACTTGGGTTGACTCACTTAATTCACATTACAACCCGAGAAGGTGGCAGCATTATTAATCCCCATTTTCGGATGACAAAACTAAGCCTCATTGATGTTAAATAACTTGGCTACTTTTACACAACTAGGATGATACAGATGAATTAGATCTGTCTCTGAAGGCACTAGAGTGTGAATGGGTGACTCAGCATGACCATGAACGGTTTTAGGAAGCACAAGGCACAGCCCGTAGCAGACACATTGGTTTATCTCCATACACAAAGAAACGTCATCTGCCTTTCCTGGCGGTTGCTTTTCAGCAAAGCTCAGCAAGTCATTCAGAAAACTCTCCGCTTAACCATAACATCAAAGGCAAATTTTCCAGGAGGCTTTGGTAATGGGGATATTGCAAAACCCTTCCAAAAAATACTTGCCTTTCCAGGATGTGGCTATTGGAAAAGAATTTCCCCATTCTCCAAGGAAAAAAAAATCTATAGAGTTTAATACAGTTAGTACAAAGGCAGCTCTCACTAGCAGCTAATTTTTCTCCAGAACTTTAAATTTGCAACAAGTACATGCAATTGGACTGGAGTGGCAGAAAGCTTATAAATCAGATCACATCATTCTGGGGCTTAAATCCCTCCAATGGATTTATTCTACACTTAAAATACAATTCCAGTTTGTTACAATAACCTGCCAGGTCCTACAGGGCCAAAGCTCTGCTTAACTGTCTAATGCCATCTATACTGCTCTGTCGCCGTCTATACTGCTCTGTCCCCATCTGCTTTCTACTCTGCAACTGCACTGGCCTTCTTTCCTTTGGACACGCTGTGCCCTATCCCTAGAATGCTTTCCCTCCAATCTTTGCGTACCCCATTCCTTCTCATCTTTCAGGTCTCGGCTCCTGTATCTACTCCTGAGAGTGGTTTTTCCTACATGCCCATTTATTGCCATCTCCTGCCTCATCACCCCCAGCCTCTGCTAACCCAATGCCCTGTTTTATTTTCTTCATAGCATTCACCACTATTTGAGATAATCTTATCAATTTGTGTATTTCTTTGTCTGTCACTTCCACTCATATGCCAGATCCAGGAGAGCAGGGCCTTGTCTTGTTTATCTCTCTATCCCCATGCCTGTTGCAGGCACTCTGTAAATGTTTGCTGAATGAAGAATGAAAGCTATTCTGGAGGACCAAAGCACCAGGCCTCACCTTACTGTCCCCTGATTGACTTGTTTTAGGCTCTGCTCAGCCTTGGGTACAGCAGACAGATGAGAGAGCTCTGGAGGTCTTCTTGGTCAATGAATGTCAACTCAGATTTATTCTGTCCAAGCCTCAAATTCATTATTAATGTGTGACCAGTTGACAAGTTTTCATTTTCTCAAATACATCTGTGGCAAAAAATTGGACAATGTATTATCCAATACACTATTGATTTATAAGCTCCCAGAAGATATACACATTATTCTGAATGCATAATTACATTTGAGGCAGCACACTTTTCACCTGGCATATGGTACATTTAGATAAGATCTAAGTATGCTCAACCTTGTCTAAATCTGGGTATGGAGAATGCAAATAAAATTAGCACTCCATTAAAAACAAGCAAAATGTGGGATCTGCCTGGGAAGAGGTGTTGGCAGCATCTGGAATGTGGGAAGGTGACAGTACAGTGCTGAACCTCTGGCTCCCTTAGAGCATCAACGTATCGTGTCAAAGCTATTCAAATCCAACACTTTCATTGACTTGTCAGAAGTAACAAGACACAAACTATTTGTTTATTGAGGGTACGTAATGATCCAGTAGTTGAGAGAAGAGTCTTTTAAGTCAGGAAGTCCTAGGCTACATTTCTAGTTCTGACACTTAACAGCTGTGTAGCTTTGGTCAAATCCCTTAAGCTCTCTAGGACTCAGTTTGCTCATCTGCAAAAAGGGGGAGAGCAATAGTACTTATCTCATAGGATTAAATGAGATAATAGAAGAATGCTGGAAAAATACTACCAGCACATAGTAAGTACTTAAGTCATGTTAAATGTAAATAATTTTGCATATGGTGCACTGTCAAAGTAGCTAAACTCACCTAGTGTATCAGTGAGTCAAATAAAAATTAGAAGACTAGAATGTTCAAATCTTTTTTTTGCCAGTTCATATGATATCTTGGGCAGATTCTTTGCTATCTGTGAGGTTGAACACAAAATCCATTTATTTCAGTTATGAAATCAGTCTATAAACAAGAATTTTCAGAGCACTTAGGCACATAAAACTGAACTTCTCGTAAAGATCTCTTGGTCAATTGCCGTCTACTTGTGGAGAACAACAATGCTCCACCCTACTTTAGGAAGTGGACTTTATAAAGAGGCATGAGATTGGTTCTTACCCTCAGTGAAGGTATAATGCAGCTTGGCACATGGGTCAAATGCATGAAATAGTCATAGCGATGACAGAGTATAGGAAACCAAATAAATGCTCTGGTACACGCTACATGCTCTGCTGTGTAGGGGAAGGAGGAAAACTGATGGAGGTTGGAGGAGTTAGGGAAGAATTACTTTCAGTAAACAGCAATGCTTAGGCCTTGTAAAGTATAGGAGTTGTGATGAGGAGAAAGTAAAATACATTCAGGAAAGAGAGAATTGTTTTCAGGGAAATTTTTTTTGGTCTGTTTATGGAAGAAACATTTTAATTGTAAACAGTGAGTCCCTCTCCCAGGCAGCCCAGATGGGCACTGTTATGGGATGAGGTTGGGATGAGATCTCACTGTGTTGGGATGAGGTTGCCTTCTTTGTAGGGAAGAAAACAGGTAGTGAGAGAGAATGTATTTGCAAAAGTTTAAAATGCATTCAGCCTAGAGAATGACAGGTAATACAGGATATTGCCAAGACTTGAACGACGCAAATAATAATGTCACAGTTTTTATTGGAGCTAAGCTCAGTGCCAGCACTATTGCAAAGAAGATCAAAAATAAAACATTTATCAGACACCCCACTGAGCATATTACTAGCATTATCTCATGTAATCCCTTCAGTGACTGGATTCCTCAGGACTCGTTAGGTTGTTAGTGGCAGGCATTCAATATAAACTCACTTAAGCATAAAAGGAAAGGTATTGACTCTTATAACAGGTGAGCAGCTGGATTTGTGTCCAGCTGGATGAAGGGACTCAGACAATAGCTTCAGAACTCTTTTATTTCCACCTATGGCAGAGATTTTCTGTGAGGTAGACAAAATGGCTGCCTGCCATTCCAGACTCACCTCCTAACAATGTGGCAGCCTTGGTGGAAACAGACCTTATACGTATCTCCAGGAAAAAGGTTTCAGGAAGGATTCTGATTGGCCCAACTTGAGTCCCATGCCTATCCCTGAGCCAATCAGTGAGGCCAGGGAAATGGGGTACAATCATTGGTCAATCCTGAGTCACATGACACCTGTGTACATGAAGGCAAGTTGGGTTGGCACATTTGGATCACACTGAATAAGTTCTCCATAGTCCAGTCGGCACTTTTAGCACAATAGGATGGAAAAGAAGTTCTAGGTAGGCAAAATCAACACATGTCACAGCAAATGCCATAGCATCAATGTTAGCAACCTATTATTAAACATATTTTGCAGATAAAGAAACCAAGACTTAAAGAGGTTAAAGAGTCTTATCCAAAACCACATAAATAGAGAAATAGTGCAACCAGAGTTGACCCTCTCTCTCTCTCTCCCCCCATAACCTGTGCTCAAAACTGCTATGCCCCGTCATGGTCATAGCACCTAATATTTACTCCTCAGGACTGTGCTATCCCATTCTTAATTTTTTAGGAACTCAAGGTTTTATCATGTAGTAGACTTTTGTCATTACTTTTTGCTTTCCCACCTGAACTCTTTTTCTCATGTTTGGGGAGTTGCTAAACATGGAGCTCATCTCTCACTAGAGAAGCCGGGAGATGCCAGAAAGTTGGTTTTCCAGCTGTGGCCACAGGCACGTGAGCTAATCTCTAATGTACACCTGGACTTTGAAGAGGAGCTAGTGAGGATAAATGAAGACACCCCTGAGACTCCTCTCTGGCAGTAGAGGTGGTTGTAGCGAGCTTATGATCTCAGGGGTCCAAGAACAGTTGCTCGTGGTGGACTCACTATCCAGGAGCTCGGGTGTGGTGGTACAAACTGGAGCTTCAAGGGCCTGGTGGTGGCAGCAAGCAGGACATAAATAGACCTGCTGTGTGGATTTGGGTGCTGTCCCTGTCCAAGTAGCTGCTGAGTGTGTTTTCCAGTATTCCTGGTGGTTCAGCCGCTAATTAGCATCCTTCTGATGAATGATTTTCTGCTTAAATCAATGAGAGTTGGTTTGTGTTGCTGGCAGTTCAGAACCATGTCTGATACACATCTAGGGAGAATGGCTCGGTTTCTGATTCTCTCCTTTGGTGTCAAAGGACTAGAACCTTCTAGAATAGAGCTAATAGTTTATATTGTCTTAGTAGCTCTCCTAGCTCTCATTTTTTTCTCTTCTCTCCCAACATTTTCTAGAGACCCCTGCTATTCTAGTATAAAATTCTGTTCCTTCAGAGGGACTGTCCTAGTCTCTTCCATTTCTTGTGAGATCACCTGCTTTGTTTAGTGCCTTCCCTGGCCTCTCTCTCTTCAGGGAGTACCTATTCTCCTCCATGCTTCCAACTCTTTTATTCTAGGTTAAAGTGTCTTTTAAAACTTGTAATTAAAAATAACTTTGAATCTGACTTCTACAAGTTTAAGTACAAACCCATAGGCACAGCAAAAACAGACCTGGCCTTGAACACCTCCATGAACTCAACCCCAAGCTCATTATAAAGAATGTGACTTGGATCAGCAGCTATACTCCCTAGAGAATTAAAATGGATGCTCTTTTAGATAAGGGTTTGCTCCCAATAAATATGGAAGCTTTGGGGCCAAAGCCTCGGAGAGAAGCTTGCAGGTGCTCTGACCAACTTTGTAATGGACTTGACCTGAAACCGTGTTTATTTGCTGTTTCCTGAAATAAGCACTGCTCAGCTTTGGGGAGCTACTTTAGGCAACAAAAGCCAGGCAGAGAAGGCAGGGCAGGGCTGTTTTTAAGAGGAGATTTGGGGATGTATCTGTACCTTATCTTTACCTCTGAGTATATCCTCCTAAGCTCAGATGCTCTGGAAGCCAATCTTGATTGGGACAATTTAACATAATTTAATGCCTTTTTTTTTAAAAAAAGGAGAAAGATGAAAACTTGTCCAGAAGGGAATATTGAGCTCAAGGTATTTAAGGAAATTATTCTTTGAGGATGCAGATCACTGTCTCAGCCTCCACAATTCATTTAATGAAATGAGATTAGCATTTCAATATAATACTTGTGGTTTTTTCTCCCACTTCACTTCTACTGTATTTTCTACAGACAGAAAAAGGGCGAGGGAGGTGCAGAAAATAGAAAACTTAAACAGTAACTTCATGCTACTGAATGACGAAAAGCATTCTCTAATTCTTACAAATGAGGACTGCAGACTCTATCCAGACAATTAACTTTCTCTTTCTGCTGTTTGCAATGGAATCAAAGATTCTGCAACCTTACAGTCAACAGATGGACGTAAGCCAGACATCTGAAACATGCACCTTTTCCAGAAACACTTGCTGAACACCTAGCACGGTGGATCAGGTACAATGCTCAACAGTGGGCTTGCAAATAGGAATACATCTTATCTGTGAATTTAAGGAGCTCCCAGTGAAGAGGACAGATGGGGAGTGGATTTGGGCTCAATTTAACAGTAATTTTAATAACTCCCACTTATTGAGCACTCGTCTTCTGCAAGGGAGTGTGCGAAATAATTTATGTGGATTATCTTATTTAATACTTCCAAAAGCCCTATAGTACATTCTATTATTATCTCTATCTTACAGCTATGGAAACTGAGGCCCCTAAAAGATAAATATCGTCTCTGGGCATACAGCTGGTATATCAAGGAGTCTGAGTCCTAATCTAGGTGGGTCTAAGAGCAAAGTCTATGTTTCTGTCTATTAAACTCCTGCTGGATACATGAAACTGGATTTGGCTCTACAGATTAATGAAAAATGGTTGCTGCTTTCTGGGTGTTTATGTTCTGGTGGAGAGTAAGAAGATGGAAATGCAAAAAGCTATAATGCAGAGTAAAACTTAATGTCGTATGATTTTGCAAAGTAATGAGGTATGAAACTTCAAAGAGAGGAAAGGTTACGTCTGTCTGGGAAAATGACATCTAAAGCGTCTTGAATTGAAGGGGTGGTTCTTTAGACAGAGATGGGTGTTTAACAACACCAAAAATTCAGATTTCTACCTAGAAGTGATTTTAAAGCAAGCCAGTTTATAAAATGTTCACCACTCTTTCTTTCCACTTACGAGGGTCAGAGTGACATTGTACACTGTGTTGATTAAAACTTAGGATTCTGAAGGAGCGGATCAGGCAGACATTGAGCAGAAAATGCAAGATCCAGTACTGTGCAAGGCGAGGCAATACCAAATAGGTCATTGCAAAACACAAACAACAAAACAAAAACAAAAACCTCTTTTCTTTTTGTTCTTACTCTCAAGTTTGATCCTAAAAATCTAACTTAAGGCAAATATTCTCAGAGGGAGCCACTATGTTATTTGTGTTATTTAGCAGACATGGGTGTTTCCCCATCTAGCAAGCCCATTTCTACTCAATAAGCTATTGGGTATCTGATGCATGATTAGGGCATTTCTAGACTTGATGGGAAGGTCACCTATAGGTTATTGCACTCTGCCTCTGAATAAGCCACCATAGTAATTTTTATGTGTGTATGTATGTGACAGAGTCTTGCTCTGTTGCCCAGGTTAGAGTGCCGTGGTGTCAGCCTAGCTCACAGCAACCTCAAATTCCTGGGCTCAAGCAATCCTCCTGCCTCAGCCTCCCAAGTAGCTGGAACTATAGATGTGCCACCATGCCCAGCTAATTTTTTTAATATTTTTAGTTGCCTGACTAATTTTTAAATATTTTTAGTAAAGACACATTCTCACTCTTGCTCACCTGGTCTCAAACTCCTGACCTCAAGCAGTCCTCGTGACTCCCAGATTGTTAGGATTACAGGTGCGAGCCACCACACCTGGCCTCCACCATAGTAATTTATCATTCCTGTTTTGAAACTTAAAGCAATTAGAGACCTTGTATAAGATTTAATTGATAGACACTAAGGAATCGAGAATATGGTTCTATAACTATCTAGCTTTCTATCCACCACCACTCTGGCAATGTGGGTTTGTTGGAAAACAAAAGTAATAATCATAATTCCATTGTCACTAAACATGCCAATACTTATTGTTCTGGAATATAATTATAATTATTAAATATTATAGCAAAAATTTCATCTGCATCAGCAAGAATGAGCAAGAGCTTGGCTACAGGTAGTCAGTTTTTCCTTCCTTCTCACCGCTTGCTGCATAGTCCAGGGATAAGTCTCGTATCTAGATGAGGGATGCAGGTGTCAAAATAGAATGCAGAAGCCAGGTCTCTGATGCTGAGCTGAGACACTGATGTAGCATCCCTGACATGGGTGACTCAAACAGTCTCTTTGTTTGAGTCAGATATAAAGTTTCTCCAGAATGGTCTTTTGGGAATGACTTTTTTATTGGTCAAAGCATGTTGCACAATTGCTTCTCCAGTACAAAGGGAGGGAAGGTGTGGTCTTTATGCAGCAGGGGAAAGAAAACCTGCCGCCATTTGCTATTTTGACCAATGTCAAAATAGTTTGTAGGAGGAAGAGTATTGAAGTTAATAAGAAATTAGACAGACTTGAGGGGGGAAATGCACCCCTGTATTGTGTCTTCTGCTGAGGCATTTCCCTGGAAATGTTTTGGATGGACAACCAGAACCATTCACCTAGATACAAAGTCAGGGGGATATGCCAGTCCAGCTCCTTGCATTTAGCCCACTCATGTATGTACCTGTGGTCCTAGTAAGGGTTTAAAACAACCTTGAGGACTGCCATGGGCCCCTTTTCATTTAGCAAAGTGAATAAGTTGTTAGCCGCCTCTAAAGCAGATTTCCCCGGAGTCACATGGGTTACCTTGTACTTGGATGAAGACATCTGCTCAGAACCTGCTCGAGGAATTCCCTCTGCATCCACCAAAGAAAATAATAAATAAGTGTATGCCTTTTCACACCTCCTATTCCCACTCTCTCCTCATCCTTGGAAGGCTCTTCTGAAAAAAGGGCCCAGACTGTATCAAATTTTAATGGAATATTTCAACCAATCAACCACCAAGTGTAATAGCAGCCAGTCAATTAATTAAGGGACAAACCAAGCACAGATTCATCAAAGCCACTATTTTGCTTCTTAATTAGTACTCATAATCATTGTGCTGGGTGTTTTTTCCTCCAAATTCATCAAGGTCTGATTTAATTGTCACAAAAACCTGAATAGAAAATTAAAATTGTGAGGCATTACAGGCATGCTGGCTAAAAACAGGATAATGAGGCTTGCTTTCCTACTCAGGAGAGGGCTATCAAAGTTTCTGATCATTTTTGGATAAAATTTTCTTTTGACAATTCCTATGGTCTAGGTTTCCAAATCATAAACTTGAGGGTAGGGTTGTGGGGAGGCCATTCATTTTTCTTTCTAATGAGTACATGGTTCAGTTATTTCCCAATTATAGCTACGGTGAGCTGGGCACCAACCACCAAGAGCTGGCATTGCTAGCCTACGTTTTTCAAAGATCATGTCTTTTGTGAGGGATTCTGGTGAAATGTAGTCACCCCTAATGATTGGATATGTTTGAATATTCAGTAGTGAGGGTATAAATCTGTCACTTGACGTGATGCATGGAGAATTGTGAATAAATACCTTTTGTTCTTTTTGTCTTGAGGAAAATGGAAAACTTAGCCATAGTTTTGTTCTCTAAACGTTCTCTTGGATTCATCTTCTCTTCTCCATCACCAGGTATGGAGTACAGGAGCTTCTCACCTCCTCTCTCTGCTTCCATTCCTGCTGCTGCCTCCCCCCCTCACCAACCCATTCTTCATTCCCTCAGCCAAGGTGAGCCTTTGCAGTCTAAATGCGATCACGTCTCTCTTGTGCTTAAAGCCTTCTGTGACTTCTCATTGTATTTAGGATAAAAGCTCAAGTCCTTTTGGCCTAAAAGGCCCTAAATAATATGCTCCCTGTCACTTCTCTGATACTATACTCCTGCCCTGACTTCCCTCTACCCCTTACAAAAAAAAATTGACATACATGTACAAATGCGTATGCAACATGCACACACATACACATACACACTGTGTCCAGCTTTAGCCACAGGCAGTGAGGGGAGGGGACAGGGAGGAGCACAAAGAGCTTTCTAATAAGCTCATTTCTCTATCTTTAATGCTCTTTCTGATACATTATTTTTCTTAAGACAAAGATGCACAGAATTAGATTAATCATAATTCTTGGCTTAAGAAACACTCTTTGCATTGGTACTAGTTTGGAAATTAGAACATAAACAAGGACTTACATTTACTCGTGAAATTCTCCACTGTTCTGACTTCCTGCTTTTTTCCATGCAAAAGAAACTCCATCAGAATCTTGAGTTGATCTTTATCCTCCCTCCCTCCCTCCCTTCCTCCCTCCCTCCCTTTCTCTTTCTCTCTCTCTCTCTCTCTTTCTCTCTCTTTCTCTTATACACACACACATACTTCTATGTATTCCTAAAATGTATATTATTATATATTATTTTATCTATAAAAATGGTGTCATGCTATTTATAACCTTTAAGACATTTTTCATTCAGTAACATATTGCTAAGGTTCACTCATTCACCCATTTGGTTGTAAGTAGCTATACTGTACTCATTTTGACCGCCATATAATATTCTGTTGAATGAATATACTACAACGTAGTTCTGTTCTCCTGCCATTGTGTGTTTGGGCTGCTTCCAAATTTTTGCTATGTTGAACAGTGCCACTGTGAACATTCCCATACAGGTTTCCTGTTGCAAGGAGGGGAATTGTGCTGAGTCATAGGATATGCGAATGTTAACTTTATAATGGCTGTTATCCAAAGGCATTCTACCAATTTATACTCTATAGCAATGTACAAGACATCCCATGGTCCCACATTCTCTTCAATAGCACAAATCAACAAGATCAACGATGCTTAAATATTTTTGATGTGTGCTATTGCAATGGTGTAAAATGATATTTTATTGTGATCTTGGTTTGCATTTCCCTGATTGCCAGTAAGAATGAATTTTTTCCACTCTTCACTATGTTAAGTCCTACTCAAACTTCAGGTCTCAACTTAAATGCATTTCATCATATTGGTCTTTTGTTTGTTAATTTATTTATTTTTCTCATTAATTCAAATAAGTCTCCTAAACTTTCTCTAGGCATCTGTCTCCAAATAAGTCTCCTAAACTTGCTCCAGGCATCTGTGGGCAATTTTGCTGCAATGAGGATATCTCAACATTATCCTCTTTCCGGGAAAAGTCCCCTTTACACTTTAGGTAGCCCTGAATGTATAAAGAATGAGTAACACAAAAATAATGGGGTCAGATAATTTCAAAAATAGATGAACTATTAGAAATTGTCTCATCAAAACTCTTTTATTGATTTAAAGGTGATGGAAACCCAGTTCAGACTGGCTTTAGAAAAAAAAAAAAATGAAAGATTCTGGCATTTTCTAGGGCTAATATTCAGGTCTAGCTGAGTCAAGCGATTTAGTTACCAGGGCTCTGTCTCTAATCTAATCCCATCGTCTGCCTTTCTTTGTCTACCTTTGTTCTCTCCTACTGTAGATTACTTTTTCCATTTTGCCCAGGGAAGGTGGTACCGGCACCCGCAACTTCACACATATCAACTTGGTAACCCTAGAAGATAGAGGAGTTCTCTCTCCATATCTGCATCATAATCCAGGAAATAATACTAACAAGTAGTAGAGCTAACATTTATTGGGTTTTTGTGCTTTTGGCTTCATACCATTATACCTCAGAGATACTGCAGCTTCAGTTCCAGGCGACTGAAATAAAGCAAATAGCATGAGAAAGTGAGTCACATGCATTTTTTGGTTTTGAGTGCATGTAAAAGTTATGTTTACACTATAGTGTAGTCTATTAAGGGTGCAATAGCCTTATGCCTTTAAAACAATGTGCACACCTTAATTTAAAAATAATTCATGGGTAAAAAATACAGATAATTATCAGAGACTTCAGCAAGTCATAATCTTTTTTGCTGGTGGAGGCTCAGAGTTGATGGCTGCTGACTGGTCAGGGTGGTAGCTGCTGAGGGTTGGAGTGGCTGTGCCAATTGCTTAAAATAAGACCAAAAATGAAGTTTGCTGCACCAGTGGACTCTTCCTTTCCTGAAATATTTCTCTGTTGCATGCCAGGCTATTTGATAGCATTTTATTCACAGTAGAACTTCTTTCAAAATTGGAGACAATCCTCTCAAACCCTGCAGCTGCTTTATTGACCAAGTATATGTGGTATTCTAGGTCCCATGTTGTCATTTCAACAATGTTCACAACATCTTCACCAGGAGTCGATTCTATCTCAAGAAATAACTTTCTTTGCTCATCCATAAGAAGTATAATAACTCCTCATCTGCTCAAGTTTTATGACAAGATTGCAGGAATTCAGTCACGGCTTAGGCTCTTTCTAATTCTAGTTTTCTTGCTATTTTTACCACATTTGCAGTTACTTCCTCCACTGAAGTTTTGAAGCTCTCAAAGTTACCCAAAAGTGTGTTGGAATCAACTTCTTCCAAACTCCCGGTAATGTGAATATTTTGACCTCCTCCCATGAATTGTAAGTGATTTAATGGCATCTAGAATGGTGAATCTTTTCCAGAAAGTTTAATTTACTTTGCCCTGATCCATGAGGAATCACGATCAGTGGCAGCTATAGCCTGATGAAATGCATTTCTTAAATAATGAGACTTGAAAGTTGAAATGACTGCATGGGCTGAAGAATGGATATTGTATTAGCAGGCATGAAAACAACATTAATATCCTTGTACATCTCCATCAGAGCCCTTGGGTGACCAGGTGCATAGTCAATGAGCAGTAATATTTTGAAAGGAATCTTTTTTTCTGATGAGTATGTTTCAACGATGGACTTAAAATATTCAGTAAACCATGCTGTGAATAAATATGCTGTCAATCCAGGTTTTGTTGTTCCATTTCTAGAACACAGGCAAAGTAGATTCAGCATCATTCTTAAGGGTCCTAGTATATTCAGAATGATGAATGAACATTGGCCTCAACTTAAAGTCACCAGATGTATTAGCCCCTCACAAGAGAGTCAGCCTGTTTTTTGAAGATTTGAAGCCAGGCACTGACTTCTCCTCTCTAGCTATGAAAGTGCTAGCTAGATGGCATCTTCTTCCAATAGAAGGCTGTTTTGTCTACACTGAAAATCTATTATAAGTGCAGTCACCTTCATCTATGATATTACCTGAATCTTCTGGATAACTTGGTGCACCTTCTACATCTGTACTTGCTATTTTAGCTTGCACTTACATACTATGGAGAGGGCTTCTTTCCTTAAATTTCATGAACCCTCTGCTAGCTTCAAGCTTTTCTCCTGCAGCTTCCTC
Source organism: Microcebus murinus (assembly GCF_040939455.1). Classification (NCBI taxonomy): domain Eukaryota; kingdom Metazoa; phylum Chordata; class Mammalia; order Primates; family Cheirogaleidae; genus Microcebus; species Microcebus murinus. The sequence continues at coordinate 20,604,063 of NC_134124.1, forward strand.
ACTTTTCTCAGCCTTAGTAGAATTGAAGAGAGTTAGGACCTTGCTCTGGATTAATCTTTGGCTCAAGGGAATATTGTGACTGCTTTTATCTTCTATCCAAACCACTCTAACTTCTTCCATATCCACAGTAAGGCTGTTTCACTTCCTTGTCATTAATGTGTTTACTGGAGTAGCATTTTTAATATCCTTCAAGAGCTTTTCCAGTGGACTCGCAGTTTAGCTAACTGTTTGATACAAGAGGCCTAGCTTTCAGCCTATCTCAACTTTCCACGTGCCTTCCTCACTAAGCTTAATCCTTTCTAGCTTTTGATTTAAACTGAGAGATGTACAACCTTTCCTTTCACTTGAATACTTAGAGGCCATTGCATGGTTATTAGTTGGCCTCATTTCAGTATTGCTGTGTTCCAGGGAATAGGGAGGCCCAAGGGGAGAGAAAGATGGAGCAACAGTGGTCTGTGGAGCCATCGGAACACAGACGACACTTACCAATCGTGTTTGCCATCTTATGTGGGTGTTTTTGTGGTGCCCCAAAACAATCACAATAGGAACATCAAAGATGGCTGATCACAGGCCACCATAACAGATATAATAATAATGAAAAAGTTTGACATATAGTGGGACTTACCAAAATGTGACACAGAGACAACAAGTGAGCACATACTCTTTGAAAAATGGCACCAACAGACTTGCTTGATGCAGAGTTGCCACAAACCTCCAATTTATAAAAAACACTCTCTGTGAAGCACAGTAGAACAAAGCATCATAAAACAAGGTTTGCCTGTCCTCGTTCTTGTATTAAGTTACACAATCTTGTGAGAAAGACACTATAATTATCTGTACTTAGAAAACCGAGACGTGGAGGAGTTATGTAAGTTGTCCAAGTTCACACGGCAGCAAGTGGCAGAGCCAGACTTAGAAGCCAGGCGAGCCTCACCGGCTCTGCTGGAGTCATTTTCCCTGAATTCTTCATTGGCCACAGAGCAGGGTGCTGCAAAGGAGCAAACCTTCACCTCCTGTGCACCCCCAGGCCAAGGGCATGCATGGGGGTGTAGGCAACCTTTAGGGTCCACAGAGAAGGGAAAGGTTCCCAAAATGAAAGGGACAATGACAAAAAACGAAGGGCATATGCGTGAATTCTGAAAAAACAAAGGAAGAAAAACCATCACAACCCACCAGGTCTCTGATTTGACAGACAAGGAAATGGATTTTGGAGAGGGGGCGTGTCTTTTACAAAGTTAAGAGCCATGAGATGTTACAGTGAAGACGCAAAGCTGGACACCCTGACTCTATGCATGCTTTCTGCTTTGCGTCCCAGCTGCCTTGCAAAAGAGAAGAGCAATGTGTTTTCAAGGCCATGAATATGAGAGAGGGTGAGAAAGAGAGAGAGAATGAATATGAATATCAATCCTCCCCATCCCCCGGCTCTGTACAAAACCCTCAGTCCATCAGCCAAGTGTGCTGGTCTGAATTAATCATGAAGGGTCCAACACACAATTTGAAGAGGCTCTTTCCTCGCCCCTGTCCTGAAGTGTGTACAGACATGTGAACGATTTCCCACTGCTTCCATGGTGACAATGCGAGGGGGCTGACTGTCAAAGTGCTCACGTGGGAATGGCGCACGCCTCGGACCCTGTTTGCCTGAACAGATGATACCTGATGCACTGCTGCCCCTGTCACTTACCATTTCAGATGAGCATGTGCTTCCCAGCATCAGACTGGATTGAATTTCCATTAAGGAAAAAAAGGAGAAATTCTTCCACGGCTTGTCAGAAGCTCTGCCTGGAGTTAGCAGCAAATGTAATCTGTTCTATAAATGAGAATTTTCCTTTGAGGTAGTCAATAAAGACAGTGAATCACTTCTAGTGTCCTCCTTTACACATCGCTCCCCTCTTCCCACCTCCACGTTCATCTTTGCTACTAAGAGCAACCCCTGGTTGATTCAGATCAGAATGATACAGGATGACTCTAGTGCCTCTTTTTATGCAGGTCTCGGAATCCCAAGACACAGACATTTCTACCACACTTGAGTTCTGCAGTTAAGTTCTGCAAATTCTATCAGCCAAGAGCCCTTTTCAGACTTTTCCCTGGGCTCGGAGAATCTTATTCTGGAAGGAGTGTGGACATATCTGTCTCCAGTGAATTGCAAAGAAACAACCCTGGCTAGAAAGCCAGGAGATCCAGTTTCTAACACTGATGCTGTCTCTGCTGTCTTATTATTTTATTCTCTGATCTGCATCTGTACAGTGGAGACCTAAACCCTTTTAGAATATGTAGGACGTAAGAGGTATCAAGCCTTACACATACAAAATATGGGTTTGTCAAGTGTATGTGTCAGACTGCCTTAAGAAATGTATGCAATGTCATACTCTTCTCAGTTTGAGCAAAGAAAAATTTTCCAAAGGACAACACTTGCAAATATATTGGTTTGTTGCGTGGGTTCCATGCAATTCTTTCTAAATAATCTACACCATATTGTTATGCTATGGTTTGAATGTATGTGTTCCTCCAAAATTTCTATGTTGGAACCTAAACCTAAGGGTGATGATATTAAGAGCTGAGGACTTTGGGAAGTGATTAGGCCATAAGGGCTCTGCTATCATGAATGGGATTAATGCAAGAGGCTTCAGACAGCTGCCTCGTCTTTCCTTGCCTTCCATCATGTGTGGACACATTATTCATCCCCTCCAGAGAATCTAATGACAGGACACAATCTTTGTGGAACAGAGAGCAGCCCTCACCAGACACCAGACCTGCCAGTGCCTTGGTATTGGACTTCCCAGTCTCCAGAAGAGAGAGAGAGAGAAATTTCTGTTGTTTATAAATTCCCCATTCTCAGATATTTTGTTATAGCAGCATGAATAGACTAAGACATGTTATTAATATATTCCTCCAGACACAGCCTCTAAAGGGAAAGCTTTATAACATCCATTGCCACAAACACTAATAGTAGATAAATCATTTGGAAATAAGGCGTTATTCAGCCGCAAATGTGAGCATTTAGGGTTAGCTCCCTTTCCTCATTTAGATCAAATTCTTTGTGAAAACAGCAGGTGAAAAGTTTTATTACTTAGGGTATCTCACGGGAAGATTTACTCTGAAAGATGAGGGTTGGAGCAGATGTTGACAAAGGCACCATGTAGATTTTGAGTAAGAACTCTGCTTGCTGTTGCAAACGAGTCTTCAATATGAATAGATTCACATGCCATAAGGGGCAACAGCATTGTTCTAAACTGCAGCTTTGTTTTTTTCTTTTTTTTTTTCTGAGACAGAGTCTCTCTTGTTGCTCAGGCTAGAGTGAGTGCCATGGCGTCAGCCTAGCTCACAGCAACCTCAAACTCCTGGGCTCAGGCGATCCTGCTGCCTCAGACTCCCGAGTAGCTGGGACTACAGGCATGCGCCACCATGCCCGGCTAATTTATATATATATATTAGTTGGCCAATTAATTTCTTTCTCTTTATAGTAGAGACGGGGTCTTGCTCTTGCTCAGGCTGGTTTCGAACTCCTGACCTCGAGCAATCCGCCCGCCTCAGCCTTCCAGAGTGCTAGGATTACAGGTGTGAGCCACCGCGCCTGGCTTGCAGCTTTGTTTTATATAGCAGCATTTGCATGAGAGCCTGCAAACAGACATGCTTAAAGGCTGCAGTGACACTGGACTTGGCATTCATCCAGCCAGCCAGCATCAGATGCCTTCTGAGGACCTGCTCAGTGTCAGGGCCCGTGCTAGGCTCCAGGTCTATGATATTGAACAGGAAAGACAAAAATGTCTGTTTGTTTGCAGCTATGATGGGATGAATAATGGGTCACCAAAGATGTCTACGTCCTAATCCCTGGAATTTGTGAATGTTACATTGTATAGCAAAAGGGACTTTGCAGTTATAATTAAGTTAAGGGTCTTGAGATGAGGAAATTATCCTGTGTTACCCAGTGGGCCTGATAAAATACAAGGGTCTTTATAAGAGAGAGAGGCAGGAGATAAGAGTCATTAGTAGGAGATGTGACGACAGAAGCAAGAGATGTTTAGAATGATTCAAGGAAGGGGCCATGAACCAAGGAATGTAGATGATCTCTAGAAGCTGCAAAAGGCAAAGTAAGAGATTCTTCCCTGAAGCCGCCAGAAGGAACACAGCCCTATGGCTTGATTTTAGACTTCTGACCTCCAGAACTGTAAAAGAATACATTTGTGTTGTTCTCAGCCACTAAATTTGTGGCGATGTGTTATAGCAGCAATAGGAAACTAATTGCTTTCCTGTGGCATTCCAGATGAGGCCACAGATAAGAAGAAAGAGAATCAGTCTTTTTCAACAGGGGAGATATTGCCCATTGGGGAGGAATCTGGAACAGAGTAAGAAAATAATAATTGTAGTCATGCACAATTGCATGATGTTAAGCATATATGTACCTTATTTTATTAGATCTTTAGAACTACCCCATGTGGTTGGTATTATAGTTACTCCCAATGTGTAGATGAGACATTTCAGGTTAAGTAACTTACCCAAAGCTAGATAGCAAGCCAGCAAGCTGGGCTTCAAGCTCTGATCTGTCTGACTCCCAAGCTTGTGTTCTTAATCCTTCTATCACACTTGTTCATGAGGCAACAGGACATTGAGATCATTTCCCAGGCTCCTTGCTCACTCATCAAAGTTTCTCTTGGAATCCCAGCCCCCTTTCCAAGTTCTCAGTGATTCATGGGATGGAGAGCCGTGTCTTTCTTATTTGTCTGTCTCTCTGGAGGTCCTTATCCAAAGCGTCAGAACCAATCTGGTACCTCAAGATATGCCCAGTCAACACAAAGAGGCTTTGGGGGTTCTTCCCCCTCCCTCCCCCATGATTTCACATCACAGCACGTGCCCTTTATAACTGCTGTGGGTGATTGGTCACCCAGTTAATAAGCACATCAATTTATTTTGAATCCTTGAGCATGAAAGGAAACTAGATATAAAGGCAGACAGATTTATTATAGTCTAATTTAATAAAAATGTCAACAAATAAATGCACATTTAGCTGGGAAATAAATATCAAGGATGAGAAAAGCTGACAGTGGAGTAGGTTGTAAGAAATTAACATTAAATAGTTTGGCTTGACAGTAACTATAAAACAAAATTGTACCTTGGAGACATCTTGAAACAATTTAACAAATGTGTGATTTGAACGTGAGAGGAAGCAAGTGAATCCAGGCGGCTTTGATGTAGGGCAGGGGCCCACAGAGCTGTGGAGAGCAATTGCTAGTGTTCTGTCCCATACATCTGCAAAATGACATTTAGTGCAAGTTAAAAACAATCATCTGAGGATCGTTTTCTTGAATTAAATATGCGTCACACACTGAATGGAACTCTTGTATAAATTCTCACCAAAAATAAATAACAAGTCATTTCCTCTTGACAAGATCTGCCTGATTTTTGTCTGGCATAGCCAAAGGAGAGTGGCTTGCTGAGTTAGGCAGACCTGGATTCATGTCCTAGAACTGCAGCTTGCCAGCTGTGTGACCTTAGGCACTTTACCAAACCTCTCTGAGCCTTGACTGGGCAAAAGAGATAAAACGTAATGCACAGGGTTATTGTGAGTATCCCAAACACCTACCACAATGCCTGCTGTGATGTAGAAGCTCAGTAACTCTTAATCCCTTAAAATATTCATTTATTCAACAAATATTTACTGAGCACCTACGGAGTGCCAGCAGTATACTAGGTGGCTGAGATAGAGCAATGAATGATCCCTTCTCTGAATCTCTACATTACAACGTAAGGAGACAGATGAGTACTATGATAAATGAGTAAACTATGTAGCATATTTGTGCATCAAAAAAAAAAAAAAAAGAACAGAGTATATGAGAAGGGTAAAAGCCATTTTAGAGAAGAAGACAAAAAGGTAGGCTTCATTAATAAAATGACATTTAAGTACAACTGCCAGATTTAGCTGATAAAAATACTGGGTGTCCAGTTAAATTTGAATTTTAGATACACCATAAATAATTTTTAGTATAAATATGTCCCCAGTTGTATGTCCCATGTCACTTCCTGAAATTGAAATTTAACTGGGTGTCCTGTATTTTATCTGGCAACCCTACAATTTGAGGCAACACTAGAAGTTATATGTGTGTATACCTACAGGAGAAGAGTGAGAGGCAGGGAGAACAGCCCAAGTAAAAGCCCTGGGGAACTTTGAGAATCATTAGGGGGTAATATAGAGGGAGCAGAGGGAACAAGGGAGAAAGGGCATCACGGGAGTGCAAAAGAGAGGCACCCTAGGCCAGATCATACAGGGCTTTAGTAAGTACTTTGGCTTTTGGACCAAGTGAAATGAGGAGCCGTGGCAGAGTTTTGTGCAAAGAAGGGACATGATTTGATATATTCTGGCTGCCAGCTGAAAGTTAACTGTAGGAAGAGTAAAGCAGGGAGACCAGTTAGAAAGCACCGATTTTAAAGACTATCGGTGCCTACGCTCCATCAGAGACCAGTTCATTCAAAAATTCCATGAATGGTGCCTGGACATCACGTCTTTAGTTTATTTGTTTATATGTTTGTTTGTGTTCTTAAGAGTCCTGGGTGATTTCACTCTGCATCCACAGGTGGAAACCATTGATATATTACTGGTAGAGAAAAAAAATTGATATTTGTTTTCTGTAAGAAGCCATCAGAAATTTTTTATATAAATGAAGTTGTCTGGTTTATTACACTTTATTATGTCCCTTTAAATTTAAGCATTTTTAATGCAAGGCTTTTTAAACTTTAGTGTGCATATATTCTTTCTCTGTTTTCAAAAGCTTTATTGAGGCTTTATATATCAATATATAATTGATATACAAAAAATGCACATATTTAATATATACAATTTGGTGATTTGGGACATCTATGAAATCATTACCACATCAAGATAATAAACCTATCCATCACCTATTAAAAAAAGAAATCACTGCAGTCATCTTGGCAATACGAATTCTAGAAGAAAATATTGGAGAAACTCCTATAGATACCAGCCCAGGCAAAGAATTTATGAAGAAGACCCCAAAAGCAATCGCAGTAACAACAAAATTAGATAAATGAGGCCTGATCAAATAAAAAGCTTCTGCATATCCAAGGAAACTATCATCAGAGCAAATAGACAATCTGAAGATTGGGAGAAAATATTTGCATCATATGCATCTGATAAAGGACTAATAACTAGAATTTACAAAGAGCTCAAGCAAATCAGCAAGAAAAAATCAAGCAACCCCATTAAAAAGTGGGCAAAATACATGAACAGAAGCTTTTCAAAATAAGATAGACTAATGGCCAGTAAACATGAAAAAATGCTCAATGTCTCTAATCATCAGGGAAATGCAAATAAAAACCACAATGAGATATGACCTAACTCCAGTGAGATTGGCTTTTATCCAAAAGTCTCAAAACAACAGATGCTGGCATGGATGCAGAGAGACAGGAACACTTACACACTGTTGGTGGAACTGCAAATTAGTATAACTTTTATGGAAAGTAGTAAGGAGACACCCCCCAAAACTAAAAACAGCCCATTTGACCCAGCAATCCCACTACTCAGTATTTATCCAAAGGAAAAAAAGTCATTTTATCAAAAAGACATTGGCACTTGAATGTTTATTGCAGCACAATTCACAATTGCAAACATGTGGAACCAACTCAAGTGTCCATCAATACATGAGTGGATTAATAAAATATGGTATATGTATATCATGGAGTACTATTCAGCCATAAAAAATGTTGCAACAATCTTGGTGGAACTGGAGACCATTCTTCTAAGTGAAGTATCACAAGGGTAGAAAAACAAACAGCACATGTACTCACTATTAAATTGGAATTAATTGATCAACACCTATGTGCACATATGGAAGTAAAAGTAAACAGGAACCAGGCAGGTGTGAGGGAGGAGGGGATTGATAAACTCACACCTAATGGATATAATGCACACTATCTGGGTGATGGGCAAACTTATAACATTGGCTCAAATTGTACAAAAGCAATTCATGTATCCAAAACATTTGTACCCCCATAATATTCTTAATATACTTAATAAAGTATATATACTTTAAATAAAGTATATATACTTAATATACTTAATAAAATAAGTAAAAATAAGTAAACAAAAAGAAAGTCCCTAATTCTCCCAACATTCAAAGAAGGTGAGGGATTAAGTTTTACCTTTTACATCTTAAAAATAATATATACCTACATTATTTGGAATTCTTCTGTAAGAAAGTTTTGCTTATTATTAATTCACTAATCCACTCAAACATTTGTATATATAAGTACAAATCAATGTATTTATTTTATACTTTGTATAGTAATCTAATACCACATTATTTATTTGGGGCTCAAATTACTCCAGCTTTGGCCATTAGCAGCTCTGTCAGTTGGATGGTGTGATTCTTTGATATGCCTCCATCCTTTTTTCTTTATCAAAGGTGGAAGTACTTTATTTTCATGAAGAAACACTTTTAAATGAGATATTGGCACCTATGCTATGTGCAGTGGTTTGTTTCCTAAATAAATTGGAGTTTTCAATTGAATTTAGCTAGGTATAGCCATAGACTGAGCACTAATGCTAAAAAGAGCTTCTGAGGAAGGCTTATAGAATCTAATTCTTTGAAGATTTCTCAGGAACTAAAAAGCTTTATGTTACCAAAAGTTGCACATAAAATAGTGGCGATGGGGCAACAGATAATGTTGTATGATTTGTTATTTGTTTCTTCTCATTTTATTTTATAATTTTACATATTTATGGGGTACATGTTTTATTTTCATACATGCATATAATGTGCAATGACCAAATCAGGCTGTTTAGGATATCCATCACCTCAAATATTTATCACTTCTTTGTGTTGGGAACATTTCGAATCTTATTTTGAAATACACATAAGTTATTGTTAACTATAGGAACCCAACTGTGCAGTCAAGAACTAGAACATATTCATGTACTCGAACTGTTCATGGTGCTGCAAAAGACAGGACTCCATCCTTTCTTACATTATTCCATTGTGTATATACCCCACATTCTCCTTGTCCACTCATTCATTGATGGACACCTAGACCAACCCCATATCTTGGCCACTGTGAACAGTGCTGCAATCAACCTGGGCACTTTGGGGTTTTGAGCACATCTTTGCAGTCAGGCACTGCAAGAAGCTCCCAGCTCATCTTGGGTTTTCCCTGTCCATCCTTGGAATCAGCCATTTCTCCATGGAACCCTGCTGCTTTTTACTGGAGAATAATAGGAAAATCAAGATCCAGGCAATGGATATCCAAAGGTATATTATTGAGCCAAAATTATTCTCCCAGGAGGGCTCATCATGAACCACCTGCACCAACTGTGTATTACCTAAAGGATGCCAGCAGAGGTCACCAAGGGACTGGGCTGGGGTGTGGCAATAGTGACAAATTGGGGGCAAGGACAACTTGACATTCTTCAGGTTGGAGTTCGCCTTCCAAGCTGGCAGAATGTTGTCTAGGTGGCATCGTTTGAGAGGCAGTAGTAAGTCTTCCTTCTTTCCTTTCCATTCCAAAATCTCTCCCATCCCATCCATATTATTTTAAAAATTCCTGCATTAGCATTGCAGCCTTTCAGTCTTTTAAAATAGTTTCCAATTAAAGAAAACCATACTTTGTTTCATTAAAAGTTATCTTTTTATTCCCATTTAAAATTTAGATAAATCGCTTATCTCCATTGGCTTCAAATTTAGTCAGAGTTGGATCTTAGGGCTCTTCTAAAGTTTAAGCTTTATCCTTCAGTCCATCAGGAACCCCTAAATGTTTTTGATATGATCTGCAATGTAATTTTTAGGGCAATAATGTCTGTATATATATGTATATATACACACACACACATATATATATGTCATGCATATATAAATAAATATACATATATATAAAGAGCTATAGTGTATTTTTTTATAATTATTGTCAGCAGTAGTAGTAATAGAATATTCTAATCATGGGCAGTGCTCTCCTGCTATTATTTGTGACATACAGTAAGAATATATGTGTATGTGTATATATACACATACTCTTCTTGATTTCTCACAAGCACTCCAAAAATTTGGCACTATGTTTATTATTTTACAGATGGAAAAATTGAGGCACAGAAAGGAAATGTACCTTGGCCAAGGTCACATAGTTATTAAATGGAAAAGACAAGATATAAATCCAGAAACACACTGGCTCCAGATTTCTGGTTATTAACTATGTCTGTGCTATTGATTTAAATGTCTTTTCTCCTCTGCCTTCAAGATAACTCTTCCAAACCACTGCCTAGCCTTACCCCTAGCTTTCATGTCTCCAGAATTCTACATTTCAAGGTCCCCCTTTACCAAGTTTGTTTTTCACAGGCCATGCTCTTATACTCTCTAATGGTAGAACAGGCATCAAATAAAGACAACTAATCATGATGATAATAATAACAATTTAGTTTGGCATAATGTAATCACTCAATAAATGCAGCAGTTAGCATTCAATGAGTGATTACTTTATGCCTACTATTGACCTAAGTACATCACATAGATAATTTCCTTGGTCTCTCACAGTAATCCTAGGAGTTTAGTACCATCATCAACATCACAGACAGAGGTTGTATAGTTTGCCCAAGTTCACGCAGCTCAGAGAAGCTGGAATTTGATTGACAACACTGAATCTTTAAAAGTCTTCACCCTCAAGCTCAACACAGTTCTCCTTATAGTACTATCCCTAAATGATACCACTCCTATAATTTCCTCTAATTCAGTGCTACTAAAAACTATTTATAGAAAAGGATTACATATAAATTTTATCTCCTGTCTAATATGGACCAATAGTTCTGTGAAATAGATTAATAATGAATTATATGGTCACACACTTGGATGTTATACCACTGTCAACTTGTTATCCAAGTCTCTCAGTGTTTTCTCTTACTTTTTGTATTTGCCACACTAGGCTGGTTCATGGGCTGGCATCAGTCTGTGATCATGCTTTGAATACCACTGGTCCTCTTCGATAATGTGATTCATTAAATGTATGTCTATATATAACTAAATCTTTATTTCTCTATAAAATTTGTGTTAAGACCCTTTGTTCCAACTACTGGTCATTAAGTCCATAGACATTAGGCAGACCTGAAGCCAGTCAAGTCTGGATTCGAAGTTAATCCTGCCTAGTCTACTTGTGTGACTTTGAGTAACTTCTCTGAGCCTCAGTTTTATTGTCAATAAAACGGGATTACTAATATTCACTTGGATGGATTATTGTGAGAACTCTTTGAGACAGAGATGCCTGGTACATGGTAGTCACTCAATAAATTTTGTTCCCTAATGCCCCTACCCCACAGATGCCAAACTAAAGCCAAGCCTGTCTGAGGCCACGACAAGATGCAAATCAACTGGTATGCATATTGAGGGGCTGTGGTAGGCCTTCATCAATTATTAGCAAATGTTCTAATGACTAACTGACCAGTGCCAAAGCACTTCTGGTTATGGGGGAAATTTCACTTTTATATCTCCCCCACTGGAGACTCAGGTAACAGGGGCAGGGACAGCCTGTGTACTTGAAAGGAGACACTCTCTTTGAGCAGCAGTTTCCTATCTGGCAAAGCAATTTATTAGACTTCAGGAGGTCAGGCCTCCACTGACCCTCCCCCCTCCCTGGAGCTGGCTGCCCCGGGCTCACCCAGGGAGGACACAGCTCTGAGCTGCCACACAGTGGATGAAGATTGATGTCAAAATATTAATTTAGAGTCAGCACTGCTGATGTAAGCTAAACAGGCGCTCCTTTTAGCCTGTGGAGTCAATTGGATTGTAATTCTTCTCGGTTCTTAGCCCTGGGGAGTGGAAGAGTGTGTCATTCCTGCAGGGACAAGTTGGCAGGAGCCTCTGAGATCTGAAAGGTTAATGCAGACCACAGATGGGGGCCGCCTTGTCGGGGGGTGGCCCGCTAATTTTCTTGAGATCATAGGATTGGAGAAAGTTAGAGGTGGACGAGGTCTTAGGGATCAACTTTCCCTTTAACATTAAAGGGACAGGGCTGGCTAAGAGGTCAGGCCCTGGAGTCAGGAGGACACTGTCCCCCTCCTGGCTGTGCCCACTTAAGAGCAGTGTGATATGAGGCAAGTGACTCTAACTCTCTCTAACCTTGCTGTCTGCATCCGTAAAATGTGGATGATAAAAATGCCCAGATCGTAGATTATGCCTTATAGGTTAGTCTCATAAATACACATATTATTGACTTTTTAATTCTTAAGGTTCCAAAGAAAGCCCTTTTCTTGCAAGGCTTTGATTTATTACTACCTCTCCTTTTTTTTTTTTTTTTTTTTTTTGCATTTGTGGTACATGCATGGATTGCAACAGAGAATGAAAATAGACATGCCCTCTGCCCCCATGGACGTTGCAGTTTGGTGACAGAGACAGACCCTGATGGCGTGAGCCCAAGACACAGTGCACATGCAACAGCAATACGCGTTGCAGAGGAACGGTACTGGGTACTATGAAAGGGTGTCACAGGGGACCTCATTTACTTTGGAAAGCCAAGGCAGACTTCCCTGGAATAAAAAAAAAGAAGCAACAGCTGATCTGAGATGGGATGCGTGAGTGGAGGTTTAGGCACATAGGAGACAATGGGGCAGTCGAAGCCGAGGGAAGAACATGCGCTGTTCTCTCTGTGGTCCCTGCTGGGAGAAGAGTGGCATGTACAATGCCAGGGGGAAAGCGGCAGGTGATGAGATTGGACAGGTAGGCAGGGCCAGGCCAGAAGGTGGCCGTGATAAGGATTTGTTTTGTTCCTCCCAGGAGCAGGTGGGCGGCGGGGTGTCACGAAGATCACTCCTGTGGCCGCGTGGAGGGAAGCAGAGTGTGTGTTCGCACGCCTGTCTTCCCGAGAGTTCTTTTGTCCTAGTCTGAGGCCAGGCTCTGCCCTCGGCTTTTGTTCCCCTTATCTGCTGGGCTCATCCTTTCCTCTGTTGTGGCAGCGTCCTTCTTCCTCCTGGTCTCCAGCCTGGCAGAGGCCAACACGCCATTCTCCTCGCTGCTCTCTCAGCTCTCGCCGGCTCCTTCCCCTCCAACCTCCCTTCTGTCATCAAAGGCTCCTCTCTCTGCTGTGGCTTCATTGGTCCCTGTAGATGCACCTGTTCCTCTCTGCCCTCCTGTCTTCTTTCTTCTGACCAGTCACTAGAGATTTCCTGCCTCTAGGAATGAAGAATCAATCCAGTGCCATAAGGACAACAATCAAACAACTGTAATGTTTTACAGTTTTACAAAGCCCTTTTGTGTTTGTTCATCTATTAGCTCCTCATTGTAATCCCATGAAATAATAGGGCGACAATTATTGTCCTTATCTGACAGATGAGTGTTCCAGAAAAGTCAGGAGACTCATGCACTGCCATGTATAGCGAGCGGGGCTCACACTCTGGGTTGGGTTCTGTAACTATAAATCCCTCCATCTCTCCTTTTTTTTCTTTTTTAACATGTTCTCTTAGGATTTGTCATCATTAATATGCATCTTTATTTTTTTATGAGCTGTATTCATAAACTGAACATAAAACGTATACTCTGATGAGTTTTGACGTAAAAGTACAGCTGTGAAACCATCAACCCAAAAATTGTCCCTTTGTCCCTTTGAAATCCCCCCTCCTGCCCACCGTGTACCACCACCCCCTCGCCAGCCAACCACCTGTCTACATTTCATCACTACTGCTTACCTTTCATTTTTTAGAGTTGTATAAAGAGGGATCCATACATTATTTTTCTGGCTTCTTTCACTGAGCGTAATTATTTTAAGAGTCATCCATGTCATCGTGTGTATCAATAGTTTATTAATTGTTAGTGTTGAGCAGTGTTCCATTGTATGGATGAATGATCATTTGACTGTCCACTCACCTGTTGGTAAATATTTGGGTGGCTTCCAGGTTTGGGTGATTAGGAAAAAATGCTGCTGTGAATAGTCATGTATAAAAGTCTTTGTATGAACCTTGACTTTCTTATCTCTTGGATAAATACCTGAGAGTTGGATGACTAGGTCATATAGTAGGTGTATATTTAACTTTTTAAACCGAATGGGCTAAACATGTTTTCCAAACTGTTTTACAAACTGTGTTTACTACTTTACAATCTTACCAGCAGGCAGGGTGTGAGTGTTCCAATTCCTCTACATGTTTCTCAATTCTTGATGTGATCAGTCTTTTAAATTGAAGCCATTCTAATACTTGCATAGTAATATCTCATTGTGGTTTTATTTTGCATTTCCCATATAACTAATGATGTAGATTTTAAAGTGTTCCTACTTATTTGCAGGGTTTACTCTATTCCATTTTCAGAGTAAATTTCTTAAACTATACTAATTATATATTAAATTTGGGATTTTTAAAAATCATGTATAAGATAAAGGAATATCTTTGTACATGTAAGTTAAATGTTTGTGATATGATCCCACTATATACATTCATCAAGAATAGCTTTTATCACATTGTACAATGTCTGGTCTTTATGAATCTGTCTCTTTTCCACTAGACAGTGAACATCTCTAGAGAAAGTTTGTATCTTATTTACCTTTATGTCACTCATATCCATTACATACAGTGCCAGGTTCATAGTAGAAACTTTGTAAATGTTTTATGAATTGAATTTACCTGTTTATTGTCAAGAGCTAGTCCTATGGTAGATGCACAAAGCATACTTAACCCTTTGCACTTGCTTGCTTTTTTCTCATTATCCATTTGACATTATCCACACTCTACATCCGCATGCAAAGGGTTAAAAGATTGAATGAATGAATTTTGTATCTTGGACAATGCAACCACATGATATTAGACAGCTTTCTTCCTCTCTTTGATCCCCAGTTTTCCTGTACCCAAGTGATCAAGTTTGACTAGACATATTTAGGGTCTTTTTAATGCTAATATTCTATTGTTCTAAATGTTACCCATATCTCTAGACCTCACCAATATACAAAACCAAAATCAGGTCATGTTTATTTGAGTGCTAAAATTATACTGATTCTGAATTATAGTCAGATGAGCAGAGCATGTTGTCCTGAGATTTTTTTCATCCTACATTTTTTTAAGATGCTCACTCTGAAACTCACACTGCCATGGATGAGAAAGTTGTATTTTACAAGAGGCTGTAGAAAGCCCTGGGGTGACTCCATTCCTTCCCACGGTTTGAGAAAATATTTTACTTTGCATTCAATTAGTTGCTTCCCACAATTAAAATGAACAATGATAACAAAAAAACAAAACATTAACAACAACAACAGAAACCAAAGCAAAAACCTTGCTCCAGACCTTTGAGACAGGGCTCTTAGAAGAAGCTCTTTCAGTTGACTTGTACCAGGGTGCTAGATCAGGAAGGTATCAGTGTCACCTGAAGTAGCCCTCTGTGCATTCATGCATACCCCAGCCTAGAATCTAGAATCCAGTCTTGTTCATGGTTGGGGGTCTTCTTTGGGTTTATGCTAATCCTCCAGTAATCTACCTGGCTTCAATCATAACAAACCCACCCTCCACCAGACGCTTTGTAATAACTGTAAACCTAGAAGAGAAGGTGCCCCATTTCCCCTTCCCCCAAGAAGTCTCCTTGGTTCCTTTGTAAATGTTTGTGTGCAAAACAAATCCCTGGGAAAGGCCATCACCAAATTCAGTCTATAGCACCATGTAAGCCCTAGAGTGGTATTTTCCAAAGTAGCCTCTATGGACTATGTACCAGATTCCACATGTTCTTGTTTAATATTCTTTGGTTTTACCCCAGGGGAAAAAAAAATCTCTGGAGAAGGGTCTTGGGCTTTGCATTTAATGCACTGGGTGTTCATTACACACATGAAACATCTGAAAACCATGGCCTTAGACACCTCACTCCCATACTCCCACCGCACAAAATTATAACGATAATAAGTTGCTATACTTTTCTCCCAAGAAAGACTTGGTGGCACTTGGTTTTCAACTCTCTAACTAAAAAGATGCTCAAGTGGTTCTACAAAAGAAAAGGAAGCATGTTCAAATGGTAAATGGGTCTTCCTTTTGTTCGTCAGCAAGTATTTATCGAGTGCCAGTGGAGCTAGACGCTGTACCAGGAGCAGGGCTTCAGCAGCAGGTAAGGCAGACACAGTTGCTGACCTCACAGTGCTTACCTTCTAGTTGGGGAGAAACAGACAAAAGTAAGTAAGTACAGAAAAAACAAGATAGCTATGGATTGACAGGACAATGAAGGGAAAAAACAGATGTGACAAGTAACTTAGGGAAGGGAGCAAGGAGGGCCCTGGGGATACCTCTCTGAGGAGGGTTATGTGAGTTGGGGCCTAGGACAGATCTGAGAGTGAGGTGTTCAGTCTGAGGCAACAGCCGGTGCAAATGCCCTGAGGAAAGAAAAGGTTTCTAGCTCCAGAAATAGAACGAGGCCACTGTGGCTAGAATGAATGAATGAGACGTGGGAAGAGTAGGCAGTGAGTTGGCCGTGGTGAGGGATCTGGGAGCCTGAAAGAAGGCAGATGGGGGAGGGAGAGAGACAAGGGGGGGGAAGAAGAAGAGGAGGAGGAGGAAGAAGGAGGGAGAGGAGAGGATGAAGGGAAGAAAGAAGAAGAGGAAAGGGCGGAGAAATAATTATGCGGAAGGAAGGAAGAAAGGAATGCAGGTAAGGAAGAAGGGAGGGAGGAAAAGGAAAGAGGAAGCAAGAAATCCTTCCACTCTTTCTAGTGAGCAGAGCAGGGAGGAGGAAAATGAGGCGCTCGCGTGGGGTACTCTATGGAAATTGGAAGTGAATTCGTTATCATGGAAGGTAATTAAGCCAAGGGAGGGAATGCAGGTTCAAGAGTCAACACAGTTTATTTATGGAGATGGAAAGAAGGCAAGAATCTGGCGACAATGCCGGGAGATGAGATTGAAATAAATGTAAAAAGCATTGGCACATTGACTGTGTGACCTTATACTGTTCCCAAAATTTAATTTTGTTCAGACTCATATTAAATATGGAAAGTCTGTGTTGCTGCTTTAGAGTCATCTAATATTCTGAACAATGTCCTCGAAACAATCAGATCATTTCAGCTCCGTGGCTGTGCTGAAAGCAGTGTTCATTCCTTAATTTTTTTTTTTCCCCTCTTGCCTCAGATTTATTGCAGGAACCACCTTTAAGCTTTTGAAAATTCAGATCCTTTCAATAAAGAAGAAATTACTTTTTCTGTTGGGGTGGTGAGGTAAATTCTATTTTATTGTAACAATGACATAATTACTTTATTGCAGACAAACCTGTCCTCACTCCAAGGGTTGCATATTAGAGGTGTAACTATGTCTATTTTCGTTTTCTAAGGTCTCAGATGAGAGCTAGGTAGAGCTCAGGGAAGGCTGTCAGTGCTGATGGTGAGTTATGCTGGTGGTCGGTTAGTACGAGAGCCCGTGCACTTACCCAAGACAGTGGAAATGTTTTTCTTTTAACATTATTTATGATAGGATGATTTGTGCAAAGATCATTTAACTGCTACATCTAAAATATCAGTGGCATCTAAAGAAACCTTGTGGTTTGGAGTGTTTCAGATGATAGATGCTCAGTGACAGGGCAGGCTTGACGGAAGGGCGTGAACTTTTAAGTTAGCAATTACAAACTCAGATGTTCCCAGGGATCAGTCAGGTGACCCAGATGTGTGACCCGTGGCTTACTCTGCCTCTCCTCCCCTACCACCTCTGCTCTCCGCTCACGTTTAGTAGGCACATACATGCACAACTTTTGAGTTCCCTTTAATTGTGTTGTCACATAAAACAACAGCAGCTAGAGACATGAAACTGAGAAACTAACACTTGCCTTAAGTGTCTGGAAAATAACAAGGAGTGATGGGAACTGTGGCAAACTGGAGATCATCTGCTGCTTCTAAAGGGACAATCTCTACTCAGCCCTAGCTGATTATTGCCTGGACATGACGTCAATGCAATAGTGCCAGATCATTCCATTTCTGCAAAGAGAAAAGTTAGAAATCTGTGAGAGTGTGTGTGTGTGTTTATTTTATTTTTTAAGTGTGAAACTTCCATTCTTTTTTGGTTAGCAATAAATTCAAACATTTTCTAAACTCTGGTTAGGCTCCACTGTGCGAGCGAAATGAAACACACTTGTGGGACAGTCCAGACTGCTGTCCGCTGCCTTCCCCCTCTTGTTTAAGGGGAATAGCTGTGTTCTCCCGTTCACAGTGTTCTGCTTCTCCACCTCCAAATGCAATCTTAGCTTAGTGGAAATTTGGAAGCAAATCAAACAAATTTTATGTTTATGAGCTCAAAGACAAGTTTCTTGCTGGATATGAGAATTTCCAAGAAAGGTCAAATTTGGAGTCTTATAAAATGTTGTCTCTATTACTCATTCTTGAAGAAGCCTGGTTTTATTCACAGCCGTGGCTCTTAGTTTTGAAAAATACCTCCAGCTCTGAGAAGAGATATTTTATGTGACATGGTAGCAAAACTCGGATATTTTCCTGTTTAGATTTATGGCTATTTCTTGCTCTCGGAAGGGCCGCTGCTGGCTCTATCAGGGAAATGGTGAATTGTCTCTGACAGCAATGAATTCACTCGACGTACTCTTAAACCTTCCCAATTACTGCCTTTTTCCTAAGCCTCAGAGTGCATTAATCATAGAACTGAGAAGAGACTTATGATGACCTTCTTTTGTATCAATCTTAGATCTAGCCTCCCTGTGAAAAAGCTGTCTGCAGATGTGTCCAGTATTTTCCAGGAGAATTAAGGGAAATCAAATAAGAAATGGAAATGGAAAGTTAAGAATGTGAGGAAAGGAAATTAGAACCTTTTGAGGATGGGGCAGGGTCTCATCATATTCCTGTTTAACTGGGGTGGATTCAGTCGCTATGGGAAAGAGAGAGAGTGAAGGAGAGAGAGTTTTGCTTGTCATTTCAACCTCATTATGAAGGGAGTGATGGGAGACATGAATCTGCTTTTGCTCAATTGCTTTATATGCCCATGCGCTCCCAATATGAACTTTCATGGAAAATACAGGGTTTGAAAATGCGATTTATTTGAAAAACATGACCCATAGTAGCAAGCTAAGTATATTGATTAATGCTCATTTGAGAATATCTGGATATAGTGGCCTCATTAGGAGACAGTAATTTGGTACCCAATGTGGCACCTTCCTGAGATCTTTTTCAAGGGTAGATGTGACCTTTTGCATTTTTCACTTAATATGGTGACTTTAGAACCTGTGCATGAGATATTACTCTGCAGTATGCTGGGTCACTCTTAACCACCATTGTCACCAGCAGAACCTCCACTGCAACCCACAGGAGATAGCCTAACTCAGATCTCTTTTTCTAGACTCTACACTGCTGTCACTCACATTGCAGAAGCAACTGAGGAAACTGCTTTCTTGGGTTGATCCTTTGGAGCATTTTTTAAAAAAAGGTAATTACACCAGGGATGATTTTTTTTTTCTAGTAAGTTCTCCTATTTCATTTTTTATTCCCCTTGAACATGAACACCATGCTAAGTGCTGGCCATTGATAGGAACACATTTCTTGTCTGGTGAGTGTGCTGGGTGCATCATACCATTTTAGCTCTTAATCTGCTAAAAAACTTGCCACAGGTAGAAGTAGCCACCCATAGGTGCTGGAATAGACTTCAGAGTGCCTTCTTCAGGAAAACAGACTAGGTCTTTTTTCCTCCCTTGAATTTAAAGGTGATTGGGAAGATGTGGTCAGAAAGGAAAAAGCAAAAGGAAAGCTATGGAATTTTTAAGGGGAAATTGGAGAAAGAATTGAATGGCATCTAGGCGATCATGAGGCTTTAATTACATGCCTACTGTCTGCTCAGTGTTGTGTTAAGTGCAGTGAAATAATATGAAAAAAGGCGCTGGCAACAAATTTGACAATATAGAAGAATGAAATACCATTAAAAGTACATAGTGGAGTAATTATTTATCCAGTTCCTTAGAGCTTAAAAAGCACTTCAGAATACATTATCTTCCTTGACTCACTCAATTACTCTTAGACAGGGATTATTATCCTAATTGAATAGACAAGGAAACTGAGGCCTAGAAGGAGTAAAATACTTTGTCTAGCTAGGCAGTGACTTAACCTGGTTTGAAACTCAAATGTTTGAATTCTGAATGCAAAACTCATCCCATGGAAGTTCAGACGCAGCGGAAGTGACTGGCATAGAAAGATAGTTCTCTGTTAGTGTCTTGCAAACAGAGGTACTGACTGCTTTTGTTCCAAACCATCTTTCCAAGGATATTTATAGAGCAAAGAGCTTGAAAGTAGAGATTGCCCCCTCTCCCAGGAGCAGAGAACAGGCTTATTTACTGTCTGGCATAATAAAGATAATGTCTTCCTCTAGGGCAGAAGATCAGTCCCATTATAAAAGATTCATGTTCTCTAAGAATCATGCTTTATGGAATGAAGGAATATTAGAAGTTCTATAATCTAACCCTTTGTTAAAAAAAAAGGTAGCTTTATTGAGGTGTAATTTACATAGGGTAAAATTTAACAATTTTAAACGTACAGTTTGATGAGTTTCAACTAATCTATATAGTAGTATAACTACCAACATAATAAAGGTAAAAAATATTTCCTTTGCCTTCAAAAGTTCCTTCCTGCCCCTTTGCAGTTAATTTGCTCTACCAAACCTCTTACCCCTGGTAACTACAGATTTCTATCATTTTAGTTTTCTGTTATTATAATTTTGTTATTATATTATTATATTATATATTATATTATATATATTTTGTTATTATAATTTTGCTTCTCCTGTTGTATAAGTGGAACCATACAGTGTGTTGTCTTCTGCTTTTCTGATCTCTTTTCACTTAGCATAATGCTTTTGAGTTTCAACCATGTTATTGTGTGGATCAGTAGTTCATATCTTTTAATCACTGAGTAGTATTTTAATCACTGAGTAGTATTATATGGTCTATATTAACTTGTTTTTCCACTCATAAGTTGAGGTACGTTGACATTATTTCCAGGTTTTGGCCATTGTAAATGAAGTTGCTATGAATATACACATAAACATTTTTGTGTAAGCATATTTTCTTTCATTTTTCTTGGGTATGTTTGGAGTAGGATTACTCTGTCAAATGGTAAATACATGTTTAACTTTATTTTTCAAAAAGGCCAAACTGTGTTCCAGTTGTTATACCACTTTTGCATTTCCACTAACAATGTATGAGTATTCTAATTTTTCCATATTCTTGCTAACACCTGGTATGATTAAATTGTAGCAATTGTAGTATTTTTAAATTGTAGCAATTCTAGAGGGTATGTAGTGGTATCCCATTGTGGTTTTAATGTCTATTTCCCTAAGGACTAATGATGTTGAGTATGAGCTTCCCTGGGCTTATTGGTCATTTGTGTATCTTCTTTGGTGTGGTATCTGTTAAAATATCTTGCTTACCTTTTAAAAACTGGATTGTTTCATCTTTTTATAATTAGGTTGGAAAAGTATTTTTATATATTCTGGAAAGAAGTTCTTTATCAGACATATGTTTTGCAATTGTTGTTTCCTAGTCTGTGGCTTGTCTTTCCATTTTCTTCACAGAGTCTTTTAAAATTAAAATCTGTAATTGTGATGGTGTGCCATTTGCCAGTGTTCTCGTGTCTGATCTCTTTGTGCTTTTTGTTACCTATATATAAAAAAGTCTTTGCATAACTCAAGGCTGCTTATATTTTCTCCTATGTTTTCTTCCAGAAATGTCATAACTTTAGCTTTTACCTTTAGGTCTATGATTCATTTCAAGTTAAAAATTTTATATATGGCATGAGCTAAGTAAGGGTTAAAGTTCAGTGTTTTGCATATGTGATAATTCCAGAACCATTTGCTGAAAAGTTTATCCCTTCCCCATTGAATTCCTGGGTAATTCTGTTGAAAATCTATTGATCCTAAAAGTGTGGGTCCATTTCTGAATTATTTATTCCATTCTATTGATCTATCTGTCTTTACACCCATACTATGTTGTGTAAATTATTATAACTTTATGGGAAGGTGACATAATTTCTCCAACAAATAAAATGCACTTTCCCCAGGTTGCACAGAAAGGTATTAATGGTAACAATCCAGGGCTAGAATTGACTTATCCCTACTCCCACCTCACCTCTCTTCTCCCTTACCCTACATGGCTTCATGGTACCTTTTGTTCCTGAGCTGCCACCTTTTTTCAGTTCCTCTAAGGCAGAGAAGAGTGAAAATGTAGTGACATGTAACCACATAGCATTTAATTTAATATGGAACAGATTTTTTTTAATTCATCCTCTTTCTCACCCGTTTCAATATCCAAGTTACCTTGATACTCTAGGAAAGTGAATCCTGTCCATCCTGTGTATACCTCAATTGAATAGAACGAACTGATCCCAGGAATGATGATTGCTCTGTGAAACATAAGCCAACAGTACCATACGGTGGGCTGGCTGGTGGACTGTCCAGAGTCACACACAGGGAGTTTTCCTTTGGCTTCCCTCCTTCATCAGAACTTCTCTGTGTGGGAACAGATGGCTGGTACAATATGGAGAAAACAGTCACACGAACCTGCTTCTGTTTTGCTGAACTTACTTTCCGTAGTCAGCAAACATGAAATTCCAGGACATGTGACAAGTCAGCCAACATGGGACGCACAAATAGGTGTTCTGTCTCATGTATCCTCTCCGCTCTGGAGTCCCTGCTCCAGCCACTGGCTTTCTGGGAGACCTTGGGACTGTCGCAGTATCTGGAATACTAGGCAGGAATCGAGCCATGGAAAGAATCCAAAACCAGCCTTTATTGAAATGTAAGCTCTCGTCGAGAAGTAAGTGCTGTTTGAAATAGGTGTCTTAGCCATGCTTTAATCACATTCCACTATCATTACAGTTTTGTGCCTCTTTAAGTTTAAGCTTTTAGTGTAATCTTGCCATCCTTATTTCAAAAAAATCCCCACTAAAATATTGACTGGGAGTTTTGCACTCTAAAGGGGGGTGTTTGTGTGTGTATGTCTGTCTGTGTGGGCAGGAGTGGGGTATGTGGGGGGGGGTTCATGTGCACTTGCATGCATTTAATTTAGTGAATGGAGTAGTATCAAAATTTTTAGCCTCCTTTTATTGGAAGGATTCGAAAAATCATAATTAGCAAACTCAGAAGGAAAAAATAAGGGAAGGGTCATATATCATGTATAAATATATTGTGTATGTTATAATCTAAGAAATTTGATCACCCTTCCATACCCGAGGTAACCCTTTCCTCCTCCTCTCTCCCCAAATAAAGGAAAAAAGATCAATTTAGTATGTAATCTCTTAGAGTCTCATACATTGACAATCTATTGTATTTACCTGCAAGCGCAGTAAACTCTCAGTTAACTAAAGGGCTCTAAGAAGAACAATCTAGTGATTTTACTTTTTGGTTTAATTGAGGGGTTAAATAGATCTCCCTCTCCAGCTTTTGTTGAAAAAACTTCTGAAATGCATGGATATGCTTTCCTGTCTTCATAATTCCAGGGAACATAATTGTATTATTCTCATGACTCAGGATCTGAAGATTTAGGGGTCATTTGGAAAATGGATCTCATTATTTAAGGCTGTAAGAGCAGTGGTAGAATTGTGGGTGCTCCACTGAGTGAGCAATGACTCCCACCCTCAGTTTTTATGTAGTGAAATGAGGGAACAGGTTTCTCAAGCATGTTGGATAGAGCCCCTGGCCTCCTATCTGTCATGCACAGCCTGAGATGTTTTAAAATTTAGTTTCCAGTCATCACATCAATCCTAGGATGTAGTTATTATCATCCTCATTTCATACATGTCAAAACTAAGGCTAGAGGGACTGTGTATCTTGCCTAGGGTCAGAGAGTGAGTAGCAAACAAGGCTGGCAGCAAATTCTGAGCCCTTCCTTTTCCTTGCATGCCTTGCCAATGGGCCCAGAGTTGTCTGATTTCAGTAATTTCTTGCAACTTGGCTTTCTCTTTCCACTGGCCCCTTGGGTCCTGTAGAATTCTGACTTAGGCTTGCCTTTGTTGGGTAATGCATGCTAAAAAATTTTCTCACCTAATGGCTATTATCTCAGGGCCCAGTGTTAACTAACTCGAATCTGAGTATATTCCCATTTTGGAAGCTATCATATGGAAAAGCACAACCTACTTCATCAGGACAAGCTGTATAGTCCTGGCAGGAAGGCCAAGGGGATTTTGGGGTACATGGCCTTCCTTGTACCCAAATCCCACCATCTAGGCAACCCCTACCAATTCCATATACAGAATTAGATGGTCCTGGAGGAACTGCCAAGGGCTTCTTGCCATACATCATGTCCTGGAGCTTTCAAATTTGAATGGATGTGGCAGACATTAAGGCTTTGTCTCCTAGGAGGACAAGGGTCATTGCATGGCATCAGTAGCTCCAGAAAAGGAAACAGAGTTGATGGAGGTCAGCTGTCTCCTCCCACCTTCTCATTAGACCAGCAATCCCGTAGATAGGAGTTTATTAGCATGTTCCTAAACAGCAACCTACAAGCCTGCAAGAGAGATTTTGGCTGGCTCATTTGTCTGCCCCATATAAATAACTTTACCCTCTATATTGAAGGGCACAAGCCAGGAGGTGTTCAAAACTTCCTGCTATGTCTTCCTTTAAAGATCCTGAGGTTTGCTCATAATGTTTTTTTCCTTCTGGCTTGGGCTTGTTTCAGGGAGTTGTCAAACAGATTGCAAAGCAAGGACTCTAAGCTTATTTCTCATCCTGTTTTGTTTTTTAGCTTTTAAAAATTAAAAGTATTACATCTTCATTGTAGAAAACTTGGAAGGAACAAAAACCTACAGAGGAAACAGAGTAATTGTTTTAAAATGCAAATCAGATCCTATCATTGCTACTTGAAACGCCAGTGGTTTCTACTCACACTTAGAAGAAAATAGAAATGCCTTCCTCTTGCTTACGAGGTTCTGCATATTGGTATGCTTAAATACATTTTTAAGGCATTTTTTATAGTTCTGAGAGTACTATTTCATAAGAATTTTACCATTCCATTGGGGAAAGAGGGGACTCTGCTATAACTTTATTGCATTACATGGGTATATAGTAACATACCCATTTTCCTCAAGTTGAATAATTAGGTTATTTTCAGTTATTTTCTTTTATAAAGAGCACTGCAAGGAACATCTCTGTGGGTAAACATTTATTTGCATTTTTAGATTAGAAAGGCTCTTTGTGGCAATTAGGAGATTGAACGGGCCGTTTAAATGAGATAACAAATGAAAGCACTTACTGTACTTAAATAGACATTATCGTAATCAACATAACTTATTTCAGCTTCAGATTCAATTCATTCCAGCACCGACTTTAGGGATAAATGGGCTACCTCACAGTATTGCTGAAATCTAACCTTCTATCCAAACTCTTCCCCAATCCTGCAATTTTTTATTATAATTGTTATTGGGCCAAGGTGTACTGCAGCAGTGCTATTTTTGCTATGACCTGTGTCCAAGTCCTTTCAAGAGGCTAAGTGGGGTTCCTTCCTCATTAAAGATCTTTAATGAGGAAGGAACCCCACTTGAGGAAGGAACCTCATCTCATTAAAGATGTTGTGGCATCAACACAGCTGAGTAAGGGGAGTCATTTTTGAGGCAAATGTCCCAGGGAGCACGATTTCAGGTGTCTCATCAGTAGTTCCCCAGGAAGGTGCGATTAAAATAAATTATCTTATACTTTAATCGATGCCTGGAGAGAAGCTTCCATTTTTCTCTATTTTTTGTTTTTCTAAGCAGAAAGCTTTGTGGAAAAAGTTTGTTTCCATCTGACAGGGTCAGGGAAAGATGGGAAGGCAAAAGGAATATTGTTTTTTAGTTACGGCTTGTTTCTTAAAAATCCTATTCACTTGCAATTTGCATACAGTTTAATCTTTTCATTTTTATGTTCTTTCTGATTTGAAAAATGTGTTACTCTATCGAATAGGAAAAGAGAAGAACATCCTTATGGTAGGTAGGAAATGTTTGAAAGAGAAGGGCACGAAACAGCAGGAGAATATGGCAGAGCCCAAAGAGAAACCTAGACTCCCCCATCCCCTCAGTCCAGGGTAGTATTCACAGCTCCATTTCTCTGCTGCTGTATCCGGCATCTGAGGTGTCAAATGCAAATGTCTGCATGAGCCAGGCAGATAGCACAAATGCAGAGGAAATTGGAAGGGCATTTTTAAAGCACTGAGCAGGCCCTGCAAAACATGTCTGCAGGCTAAAGTGCAGCCCATATACAGGTAATAAAAGTGCAAGTGTTTCCAAAAAATGATGCTAAGCATTCTGTTTAATTATGCAAACTAAATAAGCTGATGTCAGGGCTAAAATTTGGGGGACCATTCTGCTATGTATACACCAAACTGAGTAACATATGACATACATGTACTATGTGTGTCTATACCACATGTGTCGGTGCCGTAGCTGGACTACACTCTGTAGTACCTCAGTTTAAGGCTTTTTCACTAACAATGGGGAGATGTTTAGAATACCTATTAACATCTTACACTTGTTTCATGGAATGCATTTGGAAAATGGAACATGTTCTGTAATATTTAGTGCCTCTAATATTCATATAAAAACATAATTATAAGCGTCTTCTGCTTAATATCAGAGCAGTAATTTGTTCTTGAAAAATTAGATGTTCTACACAAAAACACTAACCTAGATCATATTTCCAATTATTTTAAATGGGAAAAATTATAATACATTATTCATCAATCCCATCCCCCAACTAATTTCCTAAACTATAATTTAAACACAAAAATATCTATCTGTAGGTAACAGTTTATCATGTAGGATGTAACATGCTAAAAGCATTATTTCCTGATAACTGGGTTATGCATGTGTTTGTTGGTAAATGATAGGTTTGTGTACAGTGGCAGGAATCTCTGATTCCTCTTTGCTCTAGCAACGTTCCCTTTAGTAATAATGAGCACATCTGTTTCATTATTTGTGTTTACAATGTCACTTGAGAGTTTTCGTCATATATCGTTTTGTTAAAAATATTATAGTGAGTATTTAAGACTTTAAATACAAATTTTTCATATGTAAGCAATAGTGAAAAACATTGTATTGAGGTTTTATTGAAAAGTATACAAGTCCGATGAATTTTAGTATTAAAAACCAAGAGTCATTCTATTAGAAAAACATCAACTATAGAGGTAATTTGCAGAGTGTGTCTACAATGATAAAATGAGCTATTTTGTTCATAAGCATAATGACATAAGAAAATACTTTGCTAGGGGTGTCTAGTGTAATTTCTGACACTTGGAATTCTGTTCATATTATGGCTTTCATTTTCTCTTAATAAATTCTATCAATAAATTCATTAAGTGGGATTATGTTGATATTATGAATTAGAAAACCTAATGTATTTCAAGAAACATTTTTGAACCTCAATTGTAATCTGGATTTAAGTTCTTACACTGAATTGAAGGATGTGATTGGGTACCTACTAGATAAAAATATCCCAGTTTATGAGGACTAGTCAGAATGTGGTTTCACAAAGAAACATAATCCAGTAATCAAAAACCTACTAAATTCAATATGGTAAAGTAAGCTCCTACTAGATCTACCCTACTGCTGATAACAACTATCAACTGTGGTACGGTATTAGAAAACCAACTACCTGAAGAATTTGGGAAATAAACAAAAGAAGTCAGATTCAGAGAGTAGCGAAAACTTAGAAAAAAACGACTATTAGCATAGGGTAAGTTTCCTGTTAATATGACTTTTAGCCTGAGTATAGGCTAAATTGGTGCCACATGTGGCATCTAGAACATTGCTAGAAAATCTTAAGCCTTTCTAGCCTAAAGGACCAGGAGACAGAGCTAGGGGCAGCCACAGTCATTAGGGAATGAGATTGGGGTCCTGGAAAAAAGAGAAACAGAAAGGAGCTGCACATTCTAGGTAAACTCTTCCAAATCTCCAGGTGATTGCCCCTGGACCACACATGTGCCTGTCAGACTGCAGACTGCTCAGCTAAGCAGTATAAAGTCTAAGCAGATTTTGAGCTGCTGCCCAACGGGCTCAATTTGAAACTGGATTCCAACCAAGTTCATTGTCTCCCGAAACAAATAAACCAAAAATGTCAACAATTTTTGGGGGAAGGTAACAGAACCCAGTTTCTACTATGTAATATAATTCAAAATGACTTGACATACGAAGAGTAGAAAAACGTGTCCCATTCTCAAGAGAAATGACAGTCAACAGAGGCCAACCCCAAAATATTTCAGATGTCAGAATTAGCAGACAAGGATTTTAAGGAACTAGTGTAACTATCATTAATAATGTAAAAGAAAATATGTTCATGCATGAGAAGATAGAAAATCTTAGTAGATAAATAGACAATATTAGTAAGAACCAAATGATAATTTTAGAACTAAAATGATACAGTATCTGAAATAAAATACATAAGTAAGGATAATTCTAACCTTTAATATAATTTGTTTACTTTATATGTAAAAAAAATACATGAATATGAGTATGCCTAAATCACAGAAAACATTTTTACATTCTTCTCTCCTCTTTGATCTCTGTCTCAGGGTTCTTCACGTGGTTGGCAAGTGCTGCCTAAAACATTCTTCTCTTCTCTATCCTATTTTCGACTTCCAGTCTCCCAAAATGTTCGTGATGCCATCTAAAAAGCTTTTCTTGATCTTTCTTCTCTCTTCCTGTCTTTCTCTTCCACTTTCCTTCTTTGTCTGCAGCTCTCTGGATTTTGGTTTTTGTTCATTGTCAGGAGTGCCACAAGAATGGAAACTCAAAATTTGACCCAGTGAGTGATGGTGGTTTTTCTTTGAAAGGTGAGAGAGAGGGAGGGGAGAGAGAGGGGGAGAATGAATGGAGTGTTCCACTTTTGACATATTTTTTTTCCATTCATCATCATTTGTTCAGCTTCCTACCCTTTCCTGTCCCTCAGCTGTCTACACCACTGTCAGCTTCCATTGTTTCATACACCCCTAAGGCCACCATAGACCATCTCCTGGCAACATTCTAATTCTTCCCTGTCACTAATAGCTGC
Source organism: Microcebus murinus (assembly GCF_040939455.1). Classification (NCBI taxonomy): domain Eukaryota; kingdom Metazoa; phylum Chordata; class Mammalia; order Primates; family Cheirogaleidae; genus Microcebus; species Microcebus murinus. The sequence continues at coordinate 20,632,984 of NC_134124.1, forward strand.
TTTTGTCCCTCTTCTGCTAATAGGAAAAGTTTTACCCCTTTTTATGACCATTACTTCAGAGGAAGTTCCTATAGCATAGTTGCTGGATTGCTAGTGCTCCAGTTTTTTCATTTATACTGTGGTTCTTGACTTACAAGGTGGCAAAATTGAGTAGTAGAACCAGGGCTGGGTTGGAGCTTGGTGAGAGCCCAGACTCTCAGATGGAGGGCCTGCTGTTCAGTCTGCATCACTCTGATCCTGCCTCAGGGTCTTTTTCTCTCAGGGCTCTTCCTGGACTGCCCACTTCTTAGAAATCCCTATCCAGCAAGTTAGTTTGCATCTTAATTGCAGACTGGTTTCCAGTTTCTATCCAAAATCCTTCCTCGTTCTCAGTAAATCCAGGGGTGTGCTGGGTATTTGTTTACAACTAATTCAGAATATTCTGTGACACTGAATATATGCAGAGACATTTCAAGAAATTTTGTTTAGAAGTCTGGACTTCTCAGAACTTTTGAAGTTCAGACTTCTCTAGTGGGGGGTATGACCAGCCATAAAAGTATTCTGGGAGCACAGAAGAGGAAGCAGTGACTGTATTTCTAACATTCTAAGGTATATAGTTTTTCACATTTAATGTTTCTATCACAATGTGGTGATAAATTAGTGATGTATCATAATTCATGGTGTGTTGTAATTGAGAAAATAGAATACTTTTGAGTAGGGTTGGGGTCATTAGTTAACTAGCATTAGTGGTGGAGGATGTTCTCATGTAGAAAGTGGCCTCTACTGGACTTGGCGTAATAGTTGAACATTTGTCAGATAAAAACTGATGCAGAGAGGTGTTCCTGGAAGAGAGACTAGCATAAGAAGAAGACCCAAATATGGAGGGTGAGTCTCAGGGTCTTGAGGCTTCGTAAAATGTTTGGACCAAGAAGGCGGGTTTCACAAATGGGATGGAGGATGAATTTGGAAACCTAGTTGTCTTTTTATATATTGAAATCTAAAGAGATTTATTTTCATCTTATATTGGAACAACTGAAGCGTTTTAAATTGGGGTGTACTCATCACCCATTTGATTTTCAGGAGATATTTGAGGCAATAAGACCAGATAATTTTAGCAGTAGTCTAGCAAGAGATAATATGCATTGGATCTAGAGCAATAACAGAGATGGCAAAATGGGGAATGGAATGAACTTCCCAAAACATATATAACAAAATACGCATGAGGGAGCTTATAGGGGACAAAGAAGTCAAAGATGGATCAAGAGTTTCTACCTTGGCGACTAATAAATGATAGAACCATATATTGAGAGAGTAAATACAGGAAGAGAAGCAACATTAAAGTTTTGCAGCATGGTATGAAAAATAGGCTGTATATACACACACTTGGAAGTGTCCAAGGTGGTAAAAATTTAGATACTAAGAATTTACGGGCAATTTCTTGAAAGAGAGATTTGAACTAGAGATATGAATGCATTATTTATTTTATTCTATCATCTGTAATTTTGGAGGATTTCCTATATGCATGATTCCAGTCTAGGTGGTAATGATTCAAAGATGAAAAAGACACAGGAATTGTGCCCTCAAGGAATTCATAGTTGAGGGGAGAAGCTATACCAACCCACCTGAATTCCATGTCTAGATGTTTGGTACTAAAATTAAGGCATGGTGAAAGTCCTGTAGCGGACCCTGTGGGTGTCCTGAGACATCTGCTCAGGTCTCAACATCACTATGTATTTTAAGCCCACAGCTTCCAACTTCAAGCACCTGCTTCTTTTGGGGGGCTTCCTCTCGCAATGAGAAGCTTCTGAAAGTGTCAGGGAGTTATCACCCCAGTCCCCTAAGAAACTCATAACCAGTGACTTTGAGGAGTTGGTAGGTAAATCGTTGAGCTACCGTGTATCTCAGTTGAGATAACTAATGGATATATTCTACACTGCATCACTTAGCTGCCGGTGACATTGAGCTCTGGTTACCCACAGCACAGACCTGCTGGTTAATGCATCCTGAGTTGGTTTTGTTCCCTCCCTGCTGCACTTCTCCAGCCCTCATTAGTGTTTCCTGAGACGAGCATCCACATGACCCCAATGACCCAAATGAACTATGGCTGGAGGTGCCACTTGGAGAGTTTTGAGTCTCTGTTTATGTATGCATGCACGCACACACACACACACACATACATATAAACACACATATGCATAGAAAGGGGGGTGCCCAGTGAGTCCCTAGCCATTCATGTCATTCTAACCCAGGTACAAGGCATTGAGCAAAGAAGCCTCCAGGTGATTTTAGGCCCTAAGATTGGAGTCACCCCTGGCCACTCCAGTCCTCTCAGCTAAATTTCCAGACAGAATGGAGCAGAGACAAGTTGAATCCACTGTGCTGTGACCAAATTCCTGGCCCGTAGAACCCATGAGCATAATACAACTGTTTTTTACACCACCAAAGTTTTGAGTGGTAACCAGAATATTGACCTAAGATAGTACTGTCATGCAGGAAGCATGGTGAACATTTTTGAGACAGTTGAAGATAGGGGTATGAATTATCTCCCTGAGGGAGAAAATGTGGCTTGATTATTTTATACCATGCAGAGAAGATTTACTTTACCTTAAAAGGTGTGTATCCGGCATCCATCCTCTCTCCCACAATAGGACCAGCCTCGATCGATGTTATCTAAGAACATCGGTTTTCAGGAAGTTACAAGGTCTGAATTAGGCTAATAAATTACAAAATAACTACCTCCGGGCCACTGGTTAATAAATTTTAAATAGCTTTCCCCTTTCTAATAGTGTTTGCCTGTGCTTTATCATTAGCAATCTGCATACATTTGGCTACAAATATATGTGACCTGGAAAAAAAAAAAGATAACTTTAGCAGAGATTCTGCCTGAGTTAAGCTCTAGATTCTATCTAGTTTGAACACAAGGTGAAGGAGGGGGGGGTAGTTCTCAGGTGATTGGAAATGATTTTTATGTTGGATATGATATCTGTCACATCCAATCACCTGGTGCCTGTTTAGGATCAGACATATGACAGCAGGTGGAAGTGTGCCTTTTGATCCCGAAATGGCAACAGACCCTCGTGTCTGCAGATTCATCTGACAAATTTGGCAGGAGGGAAGAGGTCTGGAACCAGAAGCATCTGCCACTGAGTTGGGAGAGCTGAAATAAATGCTTTTTGTGAAAGCTGTTTGCTCCCATTGCTATTCCATGAGCTTTCTCTGGACAGACGATCAGACCCAAGCATGTTTATCAATATGAGGGTCCTGGGGTATTTATCAATGATACATGGGTGCTTCTGAGATTCCGTGTGAATTAGGCCCACTCCACCTCAATTTGAGATGCATTTCTACAGCTGCACGTTGAGTGTATGTGTGTCTGTGCTGAGGACAACAGAGGAGGGCCTCAGTAAAGTATAGTTCATGCCCTTGTGACAGTCATTTTCCATCCAGATCTTGGACAGGTGCCCCATCGCCGGATGAGAAGCCTTTCATCACACTGCATGGCTTACGTTTGTTACCGATTTTGAACATGGATTTGGAAATTCAAGGAACAAATACACCAAAAATGTCAACAGTTACCTTTGAGTGATAAGATTATGGGTGATATTTCCTTCTACTTAATGACTCTTTGGTATTTCCTGAATCTCCACAGTGAATATAGAATTAGTTTTCCATTGCTGCCTAACAAATGACCACACCTGTAGTAGCTTAAAAGAATATGACACATTGCCTCTCAGTTTCTGCAGGTTGGCTTAGCTGGATTTTCTGCTACATCTCACAAGACTGAAAACAGATGTCAGTTGGATGAATTCTCATGGGGACCACAGGGTTCTCATTCAAGTGCATTCAGGTTGTTGGCAGAATTCAGTTCCTGTGGTTGCAGGACTGAGGTCACTGTTTTCTGACTGTCACCTATTGTTCCTTTCCAGGTAGTGCCACAGGCACTTCACAACCTGCATGTTTGCTTTCTTCCAGTGGAGCAAGAGTGCATGAATTGCCTCTTTTGCATTCAGCTGGAGAAGACTCTGTTTTTACAGGATTCATGTGATTTGGTCAGGCTTGCACGGATAATCTCCCTCTCTCAAGGTCAACTGATTTGAGAACTTGATCACATCCACAAAATCCCTTCATAGCCGCATCTAGATTAGTATTTGATGGGATAACTGAGAAAAGGTGTTTCTTTACCAGGGGCTGGAAATCTTGGGGACCATCTTAAAATTCTGCTTATTGCAAGCCAGTGTTACTAGGGTAAACTTTAAGAACAGATTTCTTGGTTTTCAATCTGCCTCTGATTGATCTACTGACTCTGGGCAAGTTAATCACCTTCTTTGAGTTTCAGTTATTTTTAAGATTGGAGAAAAAGAATAATAATAATTGTCGCCAAGGGTTGTTGTAAAATCTGTTGCAAATTTAAATGTAATACTGTTTTATAACAATTTTTAATGGCGTCTGGTTGCAGTGTGAGTATCAGAAAATGTAAGAGTATACAGTCATGCATCACTAAATGACGGGAGTATGTTCTGAGAAGTGTTAGGGAATTTCACCATTGTGCAAACATCATAGAATAATACACTTACACAAACCTAGATGGTGTAGCCTGCTCTGCACCAAGGCTACATGTCATAGCCTATTGCTGCTAGGCTACAAACCTGCACAGCATGTTAGTGTACTCAATACCGCAGGCAATTGTAGCATAATGGGAAGTATTTGTGTATTTAAACATAGAAAAAATATAATAAAGAAAGATATGGCACTATCATCTTATGGGACCACCCTAAGATTAAAAAGTCCACAAAACCAGTTAGGCAGAAAATAATTTGACCAATACATAAGAAAGAGCTTCTGGTTTTCTCACTGTCTTTCTCCTTTCCTGTCAGTGGCTCAGGGCCTGCTTATTCCCTGCCTCTGTGCCATGCTGGCCTGCCCCGAGGTTGTTAAGTAAATGAACACACCTATGGTGCTCCAGCCTCTTTCCTTTTCTTGATACTCTGCTTCCATCTCTAGTAAATAACAAACAAAGTTTGTTCCCCCTTAGCTGCAGAAAACCTTGTTAAAATGCAGATATTGTCCAAAAAGAGAAAACACGCATGGCAGCTAACCATGGATTCCATTATGTTGAAAGTTCTGTAATGAGACACCAAGAGTCAAGCTCAGGGAGGGGAACATTTTGATGTGAGTATAAAAGAAGGGCAAGGAGGTACCTTGTGAATGACCAACCCTTATAGGTATAAGAAGATGAAGAAAGTCGTGAGAACATTAGCTTCTTGAGGAAAAATATACAAGAGATGGAAAGAATAATAGGATCTTACTTCTAGAAAGACCAGACAACCACAGGGTACCACAGTTCCTGCATATATATCCCAGAGAAGTGTCCTCCAGTGTCTGTTGGTCAGGTTGCTCACCATCTCATTTGGGTTCATTTCTGGTTATTGGAAAGTTCTGCTTGTCTGTGGAAACTCCTGCTTCTACTCTTTGGAATCCCCCATGGCAAGTCTCAACCTGCTTCTGCAGCCCTTGAATGCTTGACAACATGGAAAGGGGAAATCATAGATGCCAAAAACAAACTCTGTCTACTTTCGAGTCCAGTTTACTGTCTTTCCATGCTAGGCTGTTCATGCTCCCTGCCACTCAGTCCTGTGCTGCTCCTCAGTTCTGCCCACATCCCTACTTCTCTGTCACCGTCTAGCGTGAGAACAACATGACTGTGAGCAGGTCACATCTGCCTGGGTTCCCTGATGGGCGCTCCATGAGAGGGCTGGGCTGCTGGAGACCGAATTGCACTTTTCATTCTCATCCTTCACCCGGAGCTACGGGAGTCTAAGAAGCAAATGGTCAGGGGAATGAGACCAAGTTCTCTGACAGATTTCTCTGGATTTCCTAGAACTGGTATTATTTAACCCAGAGTACATATTCAGGAAATACCTTTTAGAAGAATGAATGAGAATATATAATAGCAGTTCCTAAAGGTGAAGAATACAGTGATATGAATTATAGAACAATAAGTATCTCTTTGTGCATTGAGAATACAGGTATTTGACTTTGAGTTGAGGAGAAAAATAGTGTCTTATAAAAATGATAGCACTAGCAGCTTAAGAAATATGTTTATTATGTGCCGGGTACTGCACTAGTTGATTTATAGCCATGATCTCATTGAATCTCCACTAGACTATAAACTACGTGAGGACAGGGATTAAGCCTTTGCTATATGTTGCAGAATCCTCAGTGTCTAGCACAGTGACTGGTGTATAGCAGCACAGAATGTGGATCATAATACTTAGCATAGACACCTGGAGCATCGTCTACTTTGCACTGGAGTAAACTGACCAACAGATACTGGATGCTAATTCCTGGCACTAGGGAATTCGTAGTTTACAAAACACACAAAAATCCCAACCCTCAGGGAAAGTAGTCCTTGAGAATGTAGACTGGATTCATGTAATCCTAAATTTAAATTCTGTCCCTGCCACTTTAACCATGTGACTTTGGGTAGTTATTTCATATCTCTTGGGATCTGTTTCCTCATCTGTAAAATGGGCATGATCATAATAGAGCCTAACTTTTGAAGTGGCTTGAAGATAAAAGAACACTATGCCTTCCAGTCATGGCAACCGTTATTTTTATAACAGGCACTCTACAAGTATTGATGGAATGAATGTAGGAATAATTTTTCCCAATGACTTAGAGAAGGAGGTATAGTTTCTTTTTCATAAATAAAGGAATCTGAACTAGAGAGTGGCTTCCTAGGGTCACACATTTGGTAAGTAGCAGAGCTGGGATTTGTATCCAAGTCCATGACTTCATAGTTCATGCCCTTCCATGCCATTTTTGCTCCTGTCTTCCTATTAATGATGAATGTGGACAAACAGCATAAACATGCTGGACACAATTCCTGAGAGGAACTAAGGCAGGAGGACAAATGCCACGCTGTTTCCCTGTAAGCTGTGGCAAGTGAGGTGAAAAAGCATTGCAGATTCCAGCAGGATCCAGCTACCCCTGTGGGAGTGTCACCCAGTCTAGCTGCGAAGCATTGTTGCGTGCCAGTTGGAAGCGGGCTGCATTTTCCTCATGCGACAGCTGGTCTCGGTAGCAAGGAATGCCTCAAAGTTGGCACCAGAATTCAGCCCAGAATTCATTTGACTTGATTCACAAATATGCAGCTGAAAAACTACAACCAGAGAGATGTTGGGCTCGGAATAGGGAAAAGCAGGCAAAGGAGAAATGACACTTGATTATTTTTATTGCCATAATTGAAGGGGATGTGCCTAGCTGGGAATCTCCAGTTTGGCAATGCATACTTTAAAACGTGATTAAATAAAGCCTACATTAACTTGTATTGATGTTGCTTTTGACCAACTGTCCTGTCCTTACAGGATTTTTAAAATGTTCCCATTCAGAGTGTAATGATTGTATAGATAATAATGAGTCTTGTTTATGTTTCCTTTAGAATTATCTTCAGTGCCACCTACTCCAGAATTACTTCTCTGACTCCTTCATTCATTCACTCATTCATGCAATTAATTATAAGTTTTAATTTGGATTTACTGAACACCTGGTATATGCTAGACACTGTTGGAATTGCTTGAACAAGGTCCTGGCTCTTACAGGATTTGCATTCTATTGGGGAGACAGACAATAAGCAAAATAAACCAACAAGCAAGTAAATGAAATAATTTCAGAGAGTGACAATTTCTGTGAAGGGCTAGAATGTGTCGTGATGCCTCTCTGAAGTGGCATCTGAGCTGAATCCTGAGCGTTAGAGATGGATGCCATGAGTCAAAGCTGAGGCAAGAAGTATCACAGGCATTGGGAATGGCTGGCATGGGATCCGAAGGAAGTGGAGAGGAGATTTTTGTGGTTAGATCTCAGAAAGTGGGGGAAGAGGTGTGGAGATGAGCATGGAGAGGATTGGCAGGGGCCAAATCACTAAAGAACTTGTGGGACTTGGATTTTGTGAAGACATATGTTCGCACAAATATTCATACATCATTATTCATAATCCCCAAATGTGGAAACAACCCAAATGTCCATCATCTAATGAATGGATGCATCAAATGTGGTATATGCATTTGCTACTGGCTTCCTATTTATGATGAATGTTGACAAACAGCATAAACACGCTGGACATAAATGGCAGATTATTATTTGGCAATAAAAATGAAGCGCTGTCACATGCTTCAACATGTATGAACCATTATCTACGAAAACGAAGCCACTTACACAGGACCACATATTGTATGATTACATTGATATAAATTGTCCAGAATAAGTAAATCTGTAGAGATATAAAATAGATTAGTGATTGCCTAGGGCTGGGGGGAATGAAAGTTTAGGGGATTATGGTTAAAAGCAGCAGGGGTTTTTTTTCTGGCTTAATGAAAAGGTTCTAAAACAGATTGTGGTGATGGATAGACACATGACTCTGGGAATATAATAAAGCCATTGAATTGTGCACTTCAAATGAACGAATTATATTTGAATTATATCTCAATGAAGCTGATTTTTTAAAAAAAGAATTGATTGTCAGTGGAAAAATTAGAAACATGTAACTCAATTAGGAGGCTTTTGCTATTGTCAGGTGGGAAATGGCAGTGGCTTGAACAGGGTCATCTGGTCACCCCATTTGTCACTATTAGGTTGAAATAAATATTCCTCTCATTTATTCCCACGTGTCAGTAATATTTGTCACACTTCTCTGAAATGATCTGTGTAGCTATCTGTCTCCCCTACTTTTAATACATTGTACACTTCTGCTGAAGGACTTTGCTCTTATCTCATGTTTTCATTCCCTATACCTAGGATGTCTCCACACAGTAGGAATTGAATGAATGCACAGTGAATTGATCGGAGCCATCAGTTGGTAGTACTAAAAATGTCTCAGATATCTCTAGAAGGTATAAAACTGAGTATAATTATAATAAAATTGTATCCAACTCTTTTATTTTCTCCCACCCACACCTTTATCTAGAATTGATTTATCTTAATACTGCACTGGTCCTCTGGCCTTCCCAACTGATATATAAATTTGCATAGAACATAGAGTCCAGAAGTAGACTCATACTACTACCTGTCCAAGAATGTACATGGCAGCTTTGTTCGTAATTGCCCCAAATTGGAAACAACCCAAAGCCCTTCAGTGAGTGACTGGGTAAACACACTGTGGTACATCCATACAATGGAATACGACTCAGCAGTAAAAGAAACACCCTGTTGATAAATGCAGCAGTTTGGCTAAATCTCAAAGGCATTAGCTGAGTGAAAGTAGACATCTTGAAGGGTTTCATACTATAGGATGTCATTCACATGACATTCTTAAAGAAACAGAACTATAGTAAAGAAGAACAGATCAATGGTTTTCAGTAGTTAAGACTAAGGATGAGATAAAACTGCAGGTGATAGCATAAAGGAACTTCGGGGATGATGGGATTGTTCTGTATTCTGGTTGTAGGGGTTACAAGATTTTAGATATGTGTTAAAATTACTAGAATTGTGCACCCAAAAGTCAATCAACTGTAAATTAATTAAAAAAAATTACAAAAATAAAATAGCTTTCTTGAATCCCCAGAGCTCTGGAGATAGATTCACCTAGCATGTGATTTAGCTCTACTACCTATCATCAGGGTAAATTTAGGGTCATCTCTTTACTTCAGTCTTCTCATCTGTAAAAGGAGGACAATGGTATCTGTCACATGGTAGAGCAAATTAAATGAGATAGCACCTCATTTAATTAGGCTCTTAGCACAGTGCTTGATACACGGTAAGAGCTCAGTAAATTCAGGGGTTGTTTTCTGTTGCTCTTTCTACTGCTCTATCCCATTATCCACTGATTGAAAAGGACACAGCCCATAAGAAATTAGTCTTGTATTTTAATCACTAAAATATTAACATCAGGACATTTTGAAAAGCAGGAGTTAACATGCAGTTAGCTCTGTGATGCTTTATTCTAAAATTGCATCTAAAAGGGCCAGGCAAGCACAGGTTGTGCCTTGGTGCCCTCAGCCAACACACGCCACTGTTGTACAACACCCAATTGTAGCCAATTTAGCTCCAGCTAGAATCTCTGATCCTGCTGTTCCCTTGTTGATTAACCTTGGAAGAAGGTTCAACACAATAGATTAAGAGAGAGCCCTTTGAGAGGTCCTATGCATCTGAGGATGGTTTCCAAAAGCTAATATGAATTACCGTTGATACTGTTTGTGTGTGTACCCCTGCAAGCATGACAGTCTCCTAAATTCCTCTGCCAATAACTCGCAGCCACAGAAGCATGGGTTTTAAAATTCCTATCCTTATCTTCCCCTGATTGGCATTGAGAACCCAGAAGAGCTTCATATGTAAGCACCTGATATCATGATAATTTATAACTGATAGAGCTGGGATCCCTGATTTAGCATGTGCAATTTCTTAAGTTAATAGAGGGGCTTTATCATATGCCTCCAGTGTTTGCCATCTGACTTGCAGCCTTGTACTCCCATACTCCCTGAGCTGGCAAATTCTTCTCGCCCTGCACTCTACTGGGCTACAACGTCTCTCCAGTAGGCAGCTGAGGGACAATTCCTGGGCCATCCTGCCATTTTCTAATCAACAGTGGCCATGCCCTGCCCACTGGCCACTGGAGAATTTTATTAAATAGAGCTTCCTGGTGTACAGATAGGATGTGTTTATAAACACATCTGTGATGGGCAGCCCAGACAGATGAAATGGCTAGCTATAGGGAAAGAAGATACATGATCCTGGACAAGTCTCTTGTCTCTCTCTGGCCTCAGTTTTCACAATGGTAAACTAAAGATGTTGGATTGGGTTATTTCTAAGGTCCCTAAGAGTTCTCCTATTTCAGGATTCTCATTCACAAATAAGGGTTGTTTTTTTTTTTTATTGGTGTTAAAGTTTCTTGCATTCTAAACATTGATTCTGTTTTCTTCTTTTTTTCCCCCAGAATGATGATCACATTTAGATGGAATTAGAAGTACTATAATCTTTGTTGCATGATCTAGTAAGGTTACAAAAAATTAGGTCTTGAGCTATCAATAAATTAATATTGATGAGTGGTTACTCTTCAATGCAGATTTGACACAAAGCATGGACTGAAGAGCTTAGAGAACTGCATTTTTCTTTTCAGAAGTGGTTGAAAGGCATTAGGTTAGTTAAAGGGTATGTATTCTCCGATAGGAGGTGGAGTAGGAGGAGGAGGTAGAGGTGGTGATTGAGGGATTAGAAGAATAGGATGGGGATTTGCTAACCTCATGTGACAGCACAATTACAATGATACAACCCTTCTCCTTTGTGCTTCAACCAGAACAAGCTAGCTATTCACCTTCCAAATTCACTACAGACACACAAGAAATGATAAATGTTTGACTTGATGAATAAGCCAGCTAACCTGATTTGATCATTATACTATGTATGCTTACATTGAAGATTACACTGTATTATGTGTCAGTTATAAACAAAAACAAAGCACATTCCTTAGGCAGAAGGACATGCAGAGACAGCATCTTTAAATGAGAAACGACCATCTGAGTAGCCTTGCTGTCGTTTCAGAATACAAATATTGTAGCTATGTGTACAAGTTCCAGCACCAGGGCATCAAGGAGGGAGAGACAGGATGATAAGGCAAAGCTGAAGTTGGCCAAACTGGGTCCAGTGGTTTGCAATTCCACATTCATGAATATAGGCCCTTCTTAGACAGCACTTGCACAATGGTGACATAAGTCCTTGACCTTGCCCCATTGCTCACTTGGAAAGGCCAGAGGACCAGTGTAGTTAGTATAAGGAACATCAGACTTGTTGGAAGACAGGAAGGTTGGGTCTTGGCTTTGCTATTTACCAATTACATGACCCTGAAGCAGTCATTTTAACCTCTGTCATTCATTCCTTTATTATGTGGTTGAGCAAATATATACTGAATCCTTGGTCTGCCATCCATTGGGCTAAGTGCCAGGGTTACACTGAGACATTCTTCCTGCTTTTATTAACCTCAGAACCTTAATGATTAATGACAGTAGTTGACATTTGTTGTGTGTGGTCTATGTGTCAGGCTATATGCATTTACATGGATTATGACACTTAGTCCTCATAACATCTCCCAAATAGTTATTAATATCTCTATTTTTTTCAGATAGGAAAACTGAGGCTCACATAGGTAATTTCTTCAAAATTATGGAGCAAGTGGTAAAAGTAGTTCAGACCTTTAGAATTTATGGTACTACATGGTATCTTTTAATTTGTCAATGTAAAAATATACATAAGACTACCTACATAAATGTATTTCATTTCATTTTGTGATCATATGTAGTAAACTATTAGACATCAGTAAAATGAATTTAGTTATTACAATAGGTCACCTGAGCGATGGTGTAGAAATAGCACAGGTGTGGGTAGCACCCTGTTGTGGTGTGGCCTGGGGCAAGTCACTTTCCTTCTTTGGGCCTCATCTAACACAATGAAGGAGGCAATTATGCCCACCCTGGCTTTCTGAAAGGCTGTTGTAAGGATCAGAAAAAAAATGGTGAATGTGAAATTCTGTGTGTATTGTAAAGGGCTGTAAGAATTTGAGATCTATATCAATACGTGACATTTATATTTTGATAGGCATCATGTAGAGTCTCAAGATATTCTGTATGATAATCCTATGTTTATTAGCGCTTGAGAATCTTAATCCTGTCTTCCTAAGAAGTGAACTTAAGCAGAAAGAGCAAAGACAAAGTTGCCTCGTGAAATATTAGAGTTGCCAGGTAACTTATAAACTTTGGAATGCATTCCAATGTAGTTTGCTGGCTCCTATTCATCAGAGACTCTGATTTGTTGGCTCTAGACTGGGGCACAGGTGGCTACGTTTTTAACATACACCCCCACCCTAGTTAATTCTTATTCAAGTAGTATCCAGACCAGGCGTCCTCAAACTACGGCCTGAGGGCCACATGCGGCCCCGCCGAGGACATGTATCTGGCCTGCTGGGTGTTTTTGCCACCACTGCCTGTTCTGCTTAGCAGCCGTCCCAGGCCCACAGTGCGCATGTGTGGAATGTGCACCGCACTCTCCAAGGGCCCTCCAATGGTCTGAGGGACAGTGAGCTGGCCCCCATGTTTAAAAAGTTTGAGGACCCCTGATCCAGACCATACCTTGGCAATCTCTGATCTTACAAAGACCTTCCCTTTACAGACTGAACATGGGAGCACCTGGCTTCTAGGGCAACACTCTTCCTGAAACAGTCCCTTGAGAATTAGTCAATTAAGTCAACCAGCAGTTCTGGAGTGTGCGCTGTGTGCCAGGGAGTTCTTCTGGTGCTGAGGATACAGCAGCGCACAGTCAGACAGGGTGCTGGCCCTTATGGGCACATCAATGAATGACACATTGGGTGTGATAGGGAGAAAAAGCAGATACAGGAAAGAAAATTAAGCAGAAGAAGGGCATACAGACTGACAGATGGGGCTAGCCCTCCCTCGTAAAGTGATGTTTCAACAGAGGCATGAAGGAAGTGAGAGGGGCTCTACAGGAAACTGAGGGAACATAATTAGGGCAGAGGGAATGGCAGATGCAGAAGCTCTGAGGCCAAAGTGTGCTTGGTACATGCAGAGAATTGCACAGAGGCCGGGGGGCTGAGGCATGGGGAGTGAGGAACACATACCATGCTTGGTCTCAGTCTGCACCAGCTCCCAATGTCGTAACCTGGCATCCAGAGCCCTTCACAACGTGCCTCCGATCTCCACTTCAGTCTTTTCTCAAATATTCTCTTTAACACCATGCTGAGGTCAAGCTGGCCTCCTGACTTTGCCTGGCCCCTCTCCCTCTGGGCCTTTACTGCCCCAGGGGCTCTCTGATTTTCTCTAAGGCAGTGGTCTCAAAGAGGGGTCGTTTTGCCCCAAGGCACATTTGGCAATGTCTCCAGACTCTTTTTGTTGTCACAGTTGGGGACTTCTGCTGACGTCCAGTGGGTAGAAGCCAGGGATGCTATAAACAATGCACAAGACATTGTGTGTGTCTATCCTACAGCAAAGAAATTTTTGGCCCAACACGTCAATACTGCTGAGGTTGAGAACCCCTAGTTTAATGTCTCCCCATTTTTCAAAACCAAGGACCCTTTTGTGCAGCTTCCTTTAAGCCCATTAGCCCACCCTGTAGGATTCTCTCTCTGAATTGTGTGGCCCTTACATAGCACCTTTATTCATTCTTTTTATTCTGATGGGATTATGTGCATACGTTTTGGAATTATGCAGCATGGACTTCATTCTCAATTCGATCTATGTTATGTAATGTTAGGCACCTTTTCCTTATCTAAAAACAGGAAAAATAGCAATCCCTACCTCATACATTGTTGGGAGGATTAAATGAATTAGTACATGTAAATCCTTTACCATAGTGCCTGTTATAGGGCTTAATAAAGATTATTATCATAATAATCATTTAATTTCCTTAACTGGTCTATAGGACCCTTGAAGCAGTGATTATATCTTACAGTTATATCCTTTATACTTCCTGGTATCTACAGGGCCAGATGAACTAGAGTTTTGTTTGTTTTTTTTTATCAGAATTTTTTGGGTAATGATGAGATAAGAGTAAATCTTTGGTATATTTCCGAAAGATAGGCTCCCAAACTCTGGAAATATGAAGTCTATCTCCCTTTGAGAAAATAACCTGCTTGCCTAGGTCAATGAATAAACTCTTCCAGCTTACCAAATATGGATTTGTGTTCTAGAACAAATCCCTCTGGGGCTGTACCTGAGTTACAGACGATAGCTTTCCTCTTTTCTGTGCTAAGATAAGGAAGATAGAAAAAGAAATGGTCAGAGCAGAAAGTTAAGCACAGGCTGAACTGATAAGAAACAGGGCTGTGTGGGCCGCCAGTGGAGGAAGCCGCCCAGGGAACAGATAAATGGTCTGAAGACAGCATGAGAGATGTGCATTTAGAGACTGCAATCCTGCGCGCCCATTTTTTTTCAAAGCCCTGGTAGAAGTTCAGTGGACTCTTGGTTGAATATGTCTCCTCCTCTCTCATCTCTCTTCCTGAGTCACTTGCTGGTTTTCCAGTTTGCAATCTACAGATCAGAGCAGCAAAACGAGACAAGCAGAGGATAACGTATTTATGTGAGCAAATATTTGTTATTTCACTGTCACCTAATTTATTGTTTAAGCAAGTCCAGATTTCTACCGATGGAACTCACTTAAATTGAAAGGTGCTTAACAGAGCTCTGGACAAAAGCAGAGAACTGTGATCCCACCTCCGCAGTCCCAAACACCACACTTCCAAGAGGTATCAAGAGGGGGTGAACTATTTTTCACATGGGCAGAAACAAGGTCCAAGAGGAATAATGGAGACAGGGAAAGGACTCTCTTAGTGCAATGAGTATACTCCAACCTCAGTGGCCTGTTTTTAAGGGTGACAGGGCATTACTCTTCTTCTTGAAGTCTCTGCATTTGCTCACCCACCTGCTTGCTGGCCCTTTGGGAACAGCCATTGGCAGGAGGGAAATCTCCCCTTACTGCCCTGGCCCAGGTTAAGTTTCCACTCATATAATTTCATAGTGCCCTCCACTTCTCCTTCCTAACATTGATCACAATTATAGTAAGTGTAGATTTGATTTCCCTCCCTAAATTGTAAGCTCCAGTAAGAGCAGTGACCAAGACCATCTTGCTCGTCACCCAATTTCTCTGCTCACCATAGTGCCTGAAACATGGCAGTCTCATGATAAATATTTATTGAGTGGGTCAGTGAAGCGGAAGTTAAAAGTCTTGGGTTTTAAGCCCAACTCTGTCATCGACTTGCTGTGTGACCTTGAGCAAGTGTTTTCTTCTGTAATATTGTTCACAGCTACAAACCTTACACGGGCATGATTGCATTTAGTCCTCACCATAATCAGGTGAGGAGATGGGTACGTTTTTTAGATGGTGAGAAAACTAAGGATCAGAGAGGTTACATGGTGAGTCCAAATTTACACAATATTCACATTACCATGTTGTAGTGATATGATATCTTACTTTCCCTACCTGTATCATGAAGGTGTTAGGCTTGATAACTTCTAAATCCCTTCTAACTCCTATTTTAAAAGAATCCGCAATCCTAAAATTAAACTGGCACCAGTAGGATAGAGTGGTTGGGAGTGGGGATTGATATAGAAAGATCAGTTACAAAATGACTATTAATGATCAAGGTCTGGGGACACAATGGCCAGGGGACAGAGCCAGCAGTAAAGAGAAGCTCCACCAATAAAAGGTGATGTGTCTGTTCTTGTTCCCACTTATCCAATGAGCTAAATTACTCTAGCAAGCGTTAGCAGCTGGCATAGCACTTGCTTTATACGATTTGACAAAGATTAGGCAGGAGTCAATAGTTTGCCAAAAGCTCAATGATACATTCTAAATGTGGCATATCATTTACAGTCACTCTCTCTCACTTCCTTTTCCCCAACACCCATAATTTTTTTCCACCTCTCTTTTCTCTGGGATTTCTTGCCATTTGACATCAAAGCACACGAGCTATGCCCAGTGAAGAATGAATGCACAACTCCGGTACCTTGTTTTGCTCACTGCTCTGTTTAATCGTGCATGACTTCCCGAGGAATCGGAGAAGACATGGGGTATGAAGTGAGGCATGTGCAGATCCTCCAGCTCTCTGGATCGTCTCCATCTGGCTTTAGAGAAGTTTGGATTCAGAGACACCATGGTAAGCAAGGACAGTAATGATGTTCAAGGGCAAGGGGAGAGTGAACCACCAGGAAAACGGGCAGGCAGGGCCTCCCTTGAATCTTCACGTCTGGTGGCGCTGGCAGTAGAAAACGCAGATGCCTGGATTGAGTTGCTGATGCTATAGACTCCTTCTCGGCTCTGTCACCAACTCCCGTGACCTTGGCAAACTCGCTCTCCTGGGCTCAGTGCTTCCCCATCTATAAAGAGAAGATAATGGAGCATCACTGGGGTGCAGAGGCTTAATTATTGTTTGCAGACGACTTAGATATTCTTGGATGAATGGCGCAATCAAGGTGCTGTGCAAAATATTATCATTTTGCATGTCAGTTAGCAAGATGGCTTACACCTGTCACTGCATTTGGGTGAGTCTTAATCAAGGAAGAGCTGTAGATACAGGTAAGAAGAAATATGAGGCTGGAGAATGGCCATTCCACAGAGATAACAGCTTTACAACCCAATTGACAATACTTCAAATTTCTAACTATTCCTAATGTTAGCTACTCTGGCAGTTGAAAGATGGCCACAGATTCTGTGATTCTCTTCCTACCAGGAGGCGAGGTCTGTTTCCCCTTCCCTGAGTCTGGGCTAGCCTGTGATCACTTCAGCCAGTAGAGTCTGGTGGAAGTGACATGGAGGCTAGCCCAGCCTTTAAGAGGACTTTTGGATTATCTGTCTTCATTTTACAGATTGGGCCCACGATCACCTAGCTGGCTCACACCACACTGAGACTGAGCTTAAGGGTCCTGTTCTGACAAATTTGTAGGATAGGTATAACATGAGTTTGCTGCCAAATCAGCTGTCTTCAGACCCTGTTGGTCCAATCTAGCTCATAATAAGGGGCTGATTTTCACAGATCCTGGACAAATGGCTTGTGGTGCTCAGGTCAGTCATTCACCTCCTTTATGGCCAAACTGGCAACACCCTGAGAAGCAGGTTGCTGAAGGATAAGACACTCTGCCCTCGGCCCCTTCTAGCCAATTCCCAAATTGGTCACAGTGGACAGAAAGAGGTGGCTGGTGCATACTGACCCTTGCTCACTGAAAAACAAATGAATCTAAGCCCATGTAACTTCCTCTTGGTAGGTGAGTTATGTTATCTTCAAATGGTCGCAGAGCTAAATGGACATTTAGACATGATTTATCTAGCCCCTTAATTCCAGATAAGTGAACTACTATTAACATCCTCTTGTGGATGTTTTATAGATCTAATCAACCACTAGCTTCTCCTTTGTTTACTACTCTTTAATACATTGGCCTTCTTTCTCTTTCTGAAAACATCCAAATTCTGAAATATCCAAAGCTTAGTCCTTGCTTACAGCCTCTGCATTTGCCATTACTTATACTACCTAGAATATTCTTCCCTCAGTTCTTCCAAAGTTTTATACCTTTCATTTGGCAGTCACTTACAGAGCATTTACTATATGCCAGGTACACTGTCCTAAGTTCTTTACATATATCAACTCATTTAATCCTCACAATCCTATGAGGATATTGAGGCACAGAGAAGTTAAGTCATTAGCCCAAGGTCACACAGCTGGTAAGTGATAAAGCCAGGATTTGGATCCAGATAGTTGGCTCTGGGTTAGCTTAGGTTCTTAACTCAGACACTGTTTCTCTTTCCTAATACTGGGGCCTCAGACCAAAAATCACATTACACTGTTTTACATTCTCCCTGGCACTTACCACCATCTGAATATGCCATGTTGGTTTGTGTGTTTGTTGCTTATTTGTTATCTACACTCCCTTTTCCAGTCAAGTCTGCTCTGCAGGTAAAGTTACCTTGCTTTGTTCTCTTTACCATTTCTGTTGCATTTGTGGAGTAAATTAATATATAGAAATCTAGAAGATTAAGTAACGTCTTGGGTAAAAAGGCAGTTGGGCAGACTGGTAGCCCCAAATTTAATCTAATCCCTAGTTTCTTTCCCTTTCTTCTTTACCGCTCTTTCACTTTTGCTCTTTCTTGAAGAAGTGCACAGTTGAGCAAGAAGAGCACAAATCTTGAAAGAGCAGATCTGGCTTCGAGTCTGTTAGTCTCTGCCAATTGCTGGTTATGAAACCTTGGGTAGATCATTTAGCCATTCAGAGTCTATTTTTTTCTTTTAACCTGGAAAATGGGGGGTGGGAAATTCCATTTTTTCATGGGGCTGGAGAAATAGCAATAATAGTGGTAACAGCCATAGCTAATGTGCTAAGCCCCTTATCTGCATGATCTCGTTTAATAGTTCTCAAAACCTTTTGTTATAGGTAGAGCTACCAGCCCAGTTTCACAGGTGAGGAAATGGGCACAGCAAGATTTAGTATGTTGTTCAAACAAGAATAATATTTTGAACCCATGTAGTCTGATTTTGAAATTTGAGTTCTTAACCACTGTGCATGTACATGGAAAGTACAATGAAAAATGTCAGTGATTATCATTGTTATAAAGTGCTGCATAATGTGGAGTTGGTGAATGCTTCTTGGGCTGAAATCTATAGCCAAAAGCAGCACTGTATTTGGCCTGCTATGGGTGGAAGTTAGCACCTTGTAACAGATGTGATTCACCCTGGCAGGGAGCTGACAGGATGATAGAATATTGCTCCCAAGTTGGCAGGGTGGGCAACGATGAAGCAGAAGGAGAGAAAAATTGAAGGTTAAACCCTCTGAAGGTTTCCCAGAGCAAATGCCTTCCTTTCCCACCAAACATTAGTTGGCATTTAAGAAAAATTATATAACTGCAACTTCCATGTAATAAATTGGCTTACAGCTGATGCTGTATGTTTCACATCTTTTTAAAAACTAGAGCAATATGTTGGTAGAATAAACACAGTTATACTTGAGCACATAAAAATTGAGATTGATACTAAAATGCCTGTTTCCTGTTGTGTGTACCAATAGAAGATATTAGAATCATTTTTACTGATTATAGTAATACATGTTGCTATTCAAATGAACAGCCTCGCTTATATAAAAAAAGAGTGAGTATTATTAGCTTCTTTGCATGATAGTGGTTCCTCATACATTTTTAATGTTTTAATCTGGAAAACTCATTGACATTTCATGTTGGAAATACATGGAGCACTGTGTCGCAATGTGGCTTCTTAGGGACTAGAATATGTCAAAATACCGGGTTAAGAGTATCAGAGGTAGGGGGAAAAGCATGGATTCAGCTCTAGCTAGGCTGAATCTAGTATTTCAGAACTTAACTCTTTATTTATAAATATGATACCTTAAGAAGTAATAAAAGCTAACATTTGCATAAGTTGTTCCAGTTTACACTGGTTTTTGCATACCTTCTCCCATTTGACCTTGAAGTTTATTATCACCAATACAGATGTGCAAATTGATGTGCAGGAAAGATATGTTACATACCCATGTTTATATCATTAGGTTTGGAAGATTTGGGATTTGAACTGATGTTTCCTGACAACAAAATTTTTGCTTGTCTTATTATATACATCTTTCTCTGATATTTTGTCCCATGTCATGACAGGGAATAAAACAAAATATTTGGCTTTTGAATCCAGTATTGCTAGAAGGTATGTATGTCTCCCTATCATGCTAGAAGGTAGGTATGTCTCCCTATCATGACAGGGAATAAAAACAAAATATTTGGCTTTTGAATCCAGTGGTATTGCTAGAAGTTTAAATGTCATCTTAAGTGACAAAAACAATGTAGTTTCTCTTTCCAGAATAGTATATAACTTCCTTGGTGTTCATTCATTAATTTATCCATTCATTCAATCATATATTCCACCAGCATTTATTTAACATCTATCATATAATAAATGTTTTGCTAAATAGTAGAATTACAAAGCTACATTAATCAAAACAGTATGGTATTGGCATAATGACAGGCATATAGATCAATGTAACAGCAGGGAGAGCCCAGAAATAAATCTACACACATCAGTCAATGGATCTGCAAAAAGGATGTCAATACACAGTGAGAAAGAATAGTCTCTTTAACAAATGGTGCTGGGAAATGTCGATATCCACATGCAAAAAAAAAAAAAAAATGAAAGTGGACCATTATCTTCCACTATACACAAAAATTAACTCAGAATGTGTTAAGGACTTAAATTTAAGACCAGAAGCTATAAAAATCCTAGAAGACAACATAGGAGAAAAGCACCATGACATTGGTCTTGGCAATGACTTATTGGAAATGATACCAGAAGTACAGGCAACAAAAACAAAAATATATAAGTGGGACTGCATCAAATTAAAAATCTTCTCCATGGCAAAGGAAATAACACAGTGAAATATATCTGATATATATCACAATATATCTGATAAGGAGTTAATCTCTACAATACATAAGAAATTCTTTCAACTCAATATTAAAGAAAACCAAATAACTTGATATAAAAATGGGCTAAAAATTTGACATTTCTACAAAGAAGACATATAAATGGCCAACAGGTATATGAAAAAATGCACAATGTTACTAATCATCAGGGAAATGAGAATCAAAACCACAATGAGATATCACGTCACATCTGTCAGGATGGATATTGTCAAAAAACAAAAGATGACAAATGTTGTCAAGGATGTGGAGAAATTGGAACACTTGCCCACTGCTGAAGGGAATGCATAATGGTGCAACCATTATGAGAAACACTATGAAGATTCCTCAAAAAATTAAAAATAGAACCACCATATAATCCAGCTATCCTGCTTTTGGGTATTTACCCAAAAAATTGAATCAGGATTAGAGGAGATATTAGCACTCCTATGTTATTAATAATTGCAACACTATTCACAATAGCCAAGATGTGGTAACAACCCAAATGTATGTTGACAGATAAATGGATAAAAAACTGGTATTGACAAACAGTAGAATATTATTTTTCCTTTTTTAAAAGGCAGCTTCCCTGCAAAACATTACAACATGGATTAACCTTAAAAACAGTATTCTAAGTGAAATAATCCAGTCACAGAAAGGCAAATACTATAGGTTCCACTGTTAGGAGGTATCTAAAATAGTCAAGTTCATACAATCAAAAAGTGGAATGATGGTTTCCAGGGACTGGGAGGAAGGGGAAATAGGGAGTAACTAATCAATGAACATACAGTTTTAGGCAAGCAAGATGAATAAACTCCTAAGATCTGTTGGATAACATTGAATAAATA
Organism: Microcebus murinus; assembly: GCF_040939455.1. Classification (NCBI taxonomy): domain Eukaryota; kingdom Metazoa; phylum Chordata; class Mammalia; order Primates; family Cheirogaleidae; genus Microcebus; species Microcebus murinus. The sequence continues at coordinate 20,654,748 of NC_134124.1, forward strand.
GCCAATAATAATGCATTGTACCCTTAAAAATTTGTTAGGGTAGATCTCATGTTAAGTATTATTGACACAATAAATTAAAGGTTACTATATTGGATACAAAATGATTAACCTTTGATAATTTTGAAAATGAAGATAAAATGGTGTTATCCAATGTAAATTAATGAGTACATTTTGGAGGACAATTTTAAAGTACATTAGAGTTTTGAATGCAGAAATGCTTGAAGCCAGAAATTTCACTTCTTGCTATCTATCACGTGAAAATATTGGCATGTATGCACAGAGTCATGCAAAAAAGTATACATTGCAACATTGTTTATTATAGCAAAAAGCAACCTAAATGTTCTCATTAGGAGGGTGGTTAAATAATCTATTTAAAATAAGTACGATAGAAAAGAATGGCAGACTAGAAGCAGCCTGCCAGCACACTGCTCTCAAGAAAAGAAGTGAAAATTGCAAGCAGTTGCCTATGTATGGATCGGATTGCTCTTCTCTGAAGCAATATTGTTAAATCACAGAGAAGCAATGCGGGATGCTAAGTGTGGAAAAAACAAGGTGATGGGGTGACATATATAAAACAAGATCCAAGTGTGCATAGGGACGAATAGGAGGACAGAGTGCAGAAATGCTTGAAGCCAGAAATTTCACTTCTTGCTATCTATCACGTGAAAATATTGGCATGTATGCACAGAGTCATGCAAAAAAGTATACATTGCAACATTGTTTATTATAGCAAAAAGCAACCTAAATGTTCTCATTAGGAGGGTGGTTAAATAATCTATTTAAAATAAGTACGATAGAGAGAAAAGAATGGCAGACTAGAAGCAGCCTGCCAGCACACTGCTCTCAAGAAAAGAAGTGAAAATTGCAAGCAGTTGCCTATGTATGGATCGGATTGCTCTTCTCTGAAGCAATATTGTTAAATCACAGAGAAGCAATGCGGGATGCTAAGTGTGGAAAAAACAAGGTGATGGGGTGACATATATAAAACAAGATCCAAGTGTGCATAGGGACGAATAGGAGGACAGAGTGCTGTGCTCACCCTGCTGGTGCTGTGAGACTTGTGAGATGACTCCTTCCACCACCACCGTCCTCCACCTGGTTGAACGAGGGACCTGCCTGGAGTCTTGTGGAGTCATTACACCAGATAACAGATGCAGTGGGGATCAGGTAGAAGCTAAAGCCACCCTGAGCTCTCAGGTACACAGTGTCAGGTTGGCACCAAGCTGGGGAGGAAGTGAGCTAACTGGAGGCTTCCCTGAGCTATAGCTAGTGACTGGACACCAAGTGCCTTGCCCCTATGGCACAGTGGGATCTGAGCATAGGAATTGACTGGGGTGCAGCAGACTCTAACCTGGTTGGCCTTGGGCAACCTAGGAGGCTTTGGGCAACTGCTTTGGAAGCTTTGGGTGGGGCAGGGAGAACTCCTTGGTCCCTGAGCCACTGGAACCAACCTCCTCCCATGGGACTTCATATCTGTGCAGTCCTCAAGGCTGCAAAACAGTCTGCCACTTGCTGGGCTCCAACTCCACCCTCCAGGTACCAACTGTCTCCTGCTTGCTTGGCCCTGACCCCACCCTTCAGTTCAGATCAGCCCTGTGGCCTGCACAGCCCTGCTTCTGGCTCAGAAGGCCTGCTTTGGTCTCCTCCCCAGTCCTGGCTCTGAGGCTCTCACACTGGACCCCAGGACTCTGTGCCTCCAGAGTTTCTGCCAGGCTTCAAAGACCATCTCTAAGACACAAATGATGCACCTGGATCATAAGACACCACCCCAGAGGCTCTACCACCACTGCAGGACCAAAGGAACTGTTCCAAAGTCCAATGTCCCACAGAGACCACCCCCCCCAGCTTTGAGCCACCAGTACACCATGACCTGGCTTGAGCAAACACCCACAGCCCAGGAATCCATAACGGTTGCCTATGTAGGCTCACCCAGCTGCTCCTCTTATCTCTGTGGGGAGACCCTAGGTAGAGAAATCACAGAACCAGCCTCACTGAAGAGGGGTATCACCTATTTCCCAATTCGAACATTCTACAAGTATCTGGTGAACAACCCAACACCCAGCACGAGCAGCATTCAGCACAGGCTTGAGCAGAGGCAATCACAGGTGAACACAACAAATCAAAACGGCTGCATCATAGACTTTTTGTTCATACACCCCTCCTCTGCTGCGTCACCATCCCAGAGCAGGGAACAAAAATCACCATCTAGGGACCTTCCCTTTTTCTATAAAATAGAACAAAGGAGACTTAAAACTATGAGAAAAGATTTATAAGTTAGAGAACTATATAAGAGGACTAGCATCTGGCTGGCATCAATGAACTCAGAATGGGAGAATAAAGGAATCAAGGAGAGAACCTTAGAAAAGAAATAGCGGATGATTTTCCAGAAATGCAGCAAACATGACATTCCATATTGGAAGGGCCCCTCAGTGCCAAGCATAATAGTTCAAGGAACACATAAAAGCTCTAGAACACCTGGGATGAAGAGAAGACTTTTGACAACTTTCAGAGAGAAGTTGGGAATCATTTAAGTAGAAGGCTGCACACTAACATAAGTGGAAGCTAGATAACAATGGAATTATATGTTTATAAATCTGAGGGAAAAAATGGTTGACGACCTGGAATGATATACCCAAGGAGACTACAAACGAGGGTGTACACTGACAATATTTTTAGTGAAGCAATTCCTAAAAAAATTTACAAAACAAGCCTCCTTTGTCAGGAAGCTGTTGGAATGTGCTCCTCCAAATGAGATAGTAAATTAAGTAAAAAGGAAAATAAAGCAGGGAATCCTACATAGGAGTGAGGACTTCCCAGATAATGAGGAAGTAAAATTTCAGGATAACACTTATGTAGCTGGCTGCAGGTGAAAAGTTTCAGGAGGGTTACCTCCAAGAGAGAACATAAAAAGCCAATTGAATACATTTCCTGCTGTGTTGGAACTTTCTGAGGCTCCTAAATTTTGAGGCAGTATTGGAGATACATATATGCAAAACTAAGCACACAAATCAAAGTCAGTTATTTACTTCTGGAAACACAAATTTTGACTCCAAAATTAAAACTATAAAACACTGTGTGGTGCAGCTGTTAACAAAGAACTAGAGTCATAATGATGTGAACACCACTATTGATTAGCTTAAAAAGTATTATATGATACTATTGGGAGGATGAGGGTAGGGGAAATTGGTATGGGAAGAGAGGATATGAAAGCTAAATCATCATCTTCCCTAGTAGGAAATCAATAAATAATATCAGAAATGGGAAATAAATCAAGAAATGGCAGTATAAGCATGTTACTTAGACATAGGGAAGATAAATACAGAAGAAACATCTAAGTAATTTGGAAGGGGCTACTTACAAGGAGCTGGAATTGGGGGAGGGGAATGGCTTTTGCCCATGTATTAGCCTTGTATTTTTTCTTGTTGTTTACTTTGTAAGCCATATTGAATACGACTTTGCTAAAAATTAAAAATAAGTGGTTTAAAAGTCATGGATTAGAAAAACGAGAAGAAAAGTATGCTTCCCTGCCATAAAGGATTTTTCGAGGCAAAATTTCCCAACTTCCTCATCCCCTCCATTTATCTTCTGATGTGCTCTGGGAAAGACAGTAAAACAGACACTTTCAAGATCAGAAGTTCTGGATTTAGCTTCTTCCCTTTGTTTCTAAAACCCATGAAACTTTCTGGGCACTGTTTGAATTTTTTGAAGAAAAATCTTTTAGTTTTTGGTAAAAATCAATGATCACAATCATAAAAATAGAAGGGCTGATCTTACACACTATCCTCTATATGTAAATACCATTTTGGTAATGCAATAAAAAAGATTCAGTAATTCAATACAATATGAATGCAGAGGAGAAAGGTCTTTCTGTGAGGAAGACACTGAGATAAGCACTTTCCACATATCATCTTAACCCTTAAAACAATGCTAGTAGGTGGATACAGTTGTCATCCTCATTTTACAGATAAGGGCTGTCCAAGGCTCTTAGGTGTCTAATTTCTCACCCCTTACTCTTCCAAATGCTGTGTAGCCTCCCAGTTCCTGTGGGAGTAGTAGCCAAAAGAGGCAAGCTTCCTTAGTCTAATTAAGGAAGTTTTGTTTACCTGATTTGATCCTCACAGCAACTTTGGAATGAACACAGGGCAGATGTGAAAAACGAAGTGTAAACGAGAAGAAAGATTTGTTAAGATCCCAGGGGTAGTAGGTAGTAAGTGACCTTGTTGGAAAAAGCTCCAGTCTTTCAATTCTGAGCCCAAAGGAAGTTTATCAATTGGAGAGAGATTTTTACCTTTGTCATGGTGAGCTTGCTTCTATCTGCTCAAACTATGATAAACCTAGAGAGGCTGTGTACCCAGCTCACACCCTTACATTCTTTCTAATGCTCAGACCAAGAATAATTTGCATCTATTTAAGTTATCTGGACCTATTTTATTTTATTTTTTTATCACTGAACATATTTATTGTTTTCTCATTGGCAGATACTTTCCAGATATCTGTAATTTATAACATTATCAGTAATAAATGAGTTTGATAATTTTCCCCACCACCCCCTAAAGATTTTATTATCAAAAGCATAGTTTTGCTGAAATATTTGGTGGTATAATTTCTTTTACTTCTATTTCTTTAATTATTACCAGTGTTTTCCTGGCTACCCCCCCCCCCCACTTTCTGTATTTCTTCTTTAATTAAATTTCTGAACTTCTTGCCCATTTATCCATTCAGCTTTTTGATGGTGGTTTTAAACATTTTTAAGATGTATTTTATTTTACTAGAAACCTACTTTTTAAAAAAATACACACACACACACACACACACACATTCTTTTACACAATAGTGTACCATTTTTATATAATTGATAGTCAGAATTACTTCAATCAGCTTGGGCTCATTTCTGGTAATTTATACTCCTGAACACCCAAATGCCACAGTTTTAGCAGGAACCTGAGATTGACAATCACTTGTAGAATCAGAATGCTCTCCAGGTCCATTGTGTATAGCTAAAGAGGAGGGAGCTTTGTAGGGGAGCTCTTAAATTCCAGAGCAAGACTATAATTAGCTGTAATAGGACCCAGAGTAACTTCCCTGCCATAATTCTCAGCAGGAAAACAATTATATTGCAGCCATATAACTAGACAGACATGCTGTAAATATAAAACATTCTCTGGAAATATAAGCTGTGTATTTCTAAATACATGGAAAATTAAGTCAGACACTTCTGTGCTAATAGTAATTCAATACAGTGTCACCCCCTTTCTTTTCCTCAACATCTTTCCTCTCCTGCCCAGTTATAGATTTTCCATTTTAATATATATGCTTAAGAAAGGCATATTCCCTTAGAATATATATTAAAGTAAATAATGATGAGTCTTAAGTCTGGTATGTTCTAGAGAGGCAATCCAAGGCAAAAAGAACCCTGGCCTAAAATCTGAGAGGCTGGACTCTTTTTCTAATCCTGTCCCTAAGTGGGCCAATCATTTTATCTGGAAATCAGAAGCCGTAAAATGGCCACTTACACACCACGTCTAATGAATAGATGAGAGATATCTTTGTTCTAACCTGTGTAGTGTCTGTTAAGGAAAAAAAAAAAAAAGAGAGAGAGCCAACCCTTAAAAATCAAGGGATTTCACAACAAAATCTGGATTTCTGGCTTTTAATGAAAAAATAAGATGTGGCTCCATTGTGTCTGCAATTTCTAATTACAACAGTCAACAGTAGCTGGTGACTACTGCCCACTTTGGAGAAGATGGCCACTCTCCAGTCTGCTACAGAATTCACCTGTTCATTTTGCTCATTTAGGTTGTGTATTTTGTGATCAGTTTCCTCACCTGTAAAACAGGGACTTTGGGTTGAGTGTTGCAAGCCAGACATCTTAAGTTTCCGTTCATCTTTTAATACCTAGAGTTCCATAGCGATACTAATTAAAAGATTGATTTAGAATTGACTCAATGACATAAGAACAACAACAAAAAGCCTAAGTTACATATTTTCCCTCCTTTCAGTCTGTGTTCCTAGGCTGCTGATAGCCTGCTTTTACCCCTGGGAGAAAAATAATGACAAATCACAGATGGCTGCAAAAGCTATAGTCTCTCTCTGCAAGAGAATTTACACCAAGTTAAATGGATCGTTCTTTACACATAAAGCTGTTTAAGCACTAGGAAATCTCTGGGTTTAGTGGGGTTAAATCAGAACCTTGACATCATTTTAATGCAGTTTTATTTTCCTGTGACCTCCGTGACTCCTGTGTAATCCTAAAATCATAGCTATTCCAAAGGAATCATTTCCTCCTGAATTCTGCTCTACAAAGACTATGCAGCAAAGAGCTCCACAGGCACAAAAGAGGGAAAGAACAAATTCCTGAGTTCAAATGTACTGGGTTCTGGCCCACCTACAAAGCTTTGGTGCCCTTGGCCCTACCTTGGCCCCACTCATGTCTCCATGCTGAGAAAATGGCCAATGAAAGATGGAATTAGATTTTATTGAATAAAAGTTACAGTTTCAGGGCTCTGAAACTACCACTTTCTACCCTGGCATGACTTGCCTTCAGGGTGAGGGCATGGATACTTTCTCGAACCATCAACACTAATGTGAACTTCTTTGGCTGAATTATCAAAACCGAAATTTTCAATATTCAGGATTTCTTTTTTCACTGGTTGACCACAAAAGAATTGGCCTGCCATGATAGGATTTGGATGAAATTTAGTAGTTCCTAGTTAATTACAAAAAATTATCTGTAGATTACTTAGAATTTTCTCTGTAGACAGTGATCTTGTCTCCAAATGACCGTTGTTTTGTTTTCTTCTTCAAGCTTCATACCTTTTGTGATTTTTTTTTTTAATCACTGCTATGATTTGAATGCATCCCCTCCAAACTTCAAGTTGAAACTCAATCCCCACTATAGCGGTATTAAGAGGTGGGGTCTTTAGGGGGAATGATTAAGTCATGAGAGCTCCTCCCTCATGAATGGATCAGTGCCTTATAAAAGGGTGGGGAAAAGCTAGCTTGGGTCCTTTTTTTGCCCTTCTGTCTCTTCCATGTAAGGACACAGCCACTATTGTCCCCTCTGGAAGATAATGTGTTCAAAACATCATCTTGGAAACAGAAGGCAGGCTCTCACCAGATACCACATCTGCCAACACCTCGATTTGAGCTACTCAGCTTTCATAACTGTGAAAGATAAATTTCTATTTTTTATATATTATCCAATGTCAGATATTTTGTTATAGTAGCATAAATGGACCAAGACAGTTACCTTTGTACACAGGGTAGGATCGCTAATACCATATTGAACAGCAGTGGTGGTGTTCAAGATCTAATCTTAAGTGAAATACTTTAACAATTTATCAGTATCTAGATCTAACTAATCTAATCTTCATTGTGAGGCTTTTTGCTTGTTTGTTTTTTAACGTTTGCTATCAGACTAAAGAAGTTCCTTCTATTCCTGTATGCTAAGAGTGCATGAGAGGTTGTTCAATTTTATCTAATCTTTTTTTCCCTGCATCTATTAAGTTGGGTTACATGATTTTTCTCTTTTAATTGGTTAATATAATCAGCTACATTAATCAAAGTTCTAATGTTAACTTTGGATTCCTGGGGACATCCCAACCTAGTCAGGGTTTTCTAATTAAAGTAGATACCTAATTCATTTACTTTTATCCTTTAATTATGAAATATGTATTTAAGGCTAGTTATATATTTTCCTGTAACTGTTGTTTTCACTGCTTCTCACAGGTTTTGATATGTAGTATTTTAATTGAAATTTAGTTTTTAATCTTTTCTAATTTCTATTATGATTTCTTATGTGCCATTAATTATTTTTATGTGCTTTTGCATTTTCAAATGTATAGAAATTTTATATTTTTGCATTTTTTGAAATATTTGGAATTATAACTTAGTTGTCTATGATGAGAGAAGTTTTTTGACATACTAATCCTCTGTCATTTGAGACTCAGTTTTTAACTGTATTGTTTAAATCTTCTATATGCTATTTTTTTGTATGCTTGATCTACTCTTTTTTGCTTAATACATTTTGAAACTATTCATTAGGTTCACATCAGTTTAGAATCAGTATGACTTCATGGTGAGTTGAACCACTTATCAGTAAGTAGTGGCCCCCTTTATCTGCATTGATACTTTTTACCTAAAGTTTAGTTTGTGTACTATTAATATGGGTATCCAAGTTTTCTTTCTTGTGTTTCTAATGTTTATAGTTTTCATACTTTCACTGTTTATATTTAACTACTTTTATAGTATTAAATGTAATTTACATTAGAAAGAAATCATACAGTTGGGACGACCCCTCAAAGATGTCCCAAACTAGGGTAAGGGTACCTGCCCCCAGGATCCTGCATCTACCAGGTTGTCCCCAAGAAGCAGGTCATTTACTTGAGCAAGAAAATTCCTTTTGGTTGAGGACAATTCCTGGGAAGGGACACAGCTCTGAGCCATCAGCACACAACACATGTGGATGCTGATGGAATAGAGGGCTTGGTGGTATGCCCAAACCACCACTGTAGTCAATTATATGCACTATTCAGTCTTACTAGCTTCATAAATGTCCATCAAATCTGGCACCACTTTCTGCAGGATTTGTTGCTTTCCTGGAGAAATTTACAAGAGAAAGATTAGTAGAGTGGACCAAAACCCCTTATAGTATAGCTAACCTCAAAGCTATTTATGGACACTCATTTCTTCTTTCCCTCCCATTACCCTTGGATAGTACCTCTTTTGCTTTAGGTAATTATCCAGTGAGATGGATCAGAACCTATTTTCTGGTTAGTCTGAGCCTCTGGTCACCATTTTCAGGCTGTGCCAACTCTGGTTTTCCATTTGCTTTCAACATTGTTGAGGGAGTACCAGGAAATTCTCCTGGGGATTATCTGGGTGCCAAATATATGTCCTACTGATTGCTACTTCCAGAACGGTAATATTTTTTCCTTGCCTGCTGCTTTGTTGGTACAAGAGGCCTAAAGTGACAGTGTGGCAGTCACAACTTAAGGATCGATAGAACTGTAGCTGTGTCTTCTGGTGGAAGCATTGCCCCCTGCGAACCAGGACGTTAAGATTTGCAGAATTTTAGAAATGGCCAGCACAAATTCCCCAAGCTGATCTCCGGTCATGGCAGTAAGCAAGACCATTCCTATTCCTTTTCTTAGTTCCTGGACCCATGTATTTTACCCATGGTAGACATAGCACCATAAATGATCATTAACTTAAAGTGTGCTGTGGTTTGAATGATGATGTCCCATCTAAAATTCATGTTGAAACTTAATCCCCAATGCAACAGTATTATGAGGTGTGGCCTTTTGAAGGTGATTAAGTCATGAGGTCCCTCAGGCATACGTTTAAAGAGCCACTTTATCACTCTATCAGGACATTAGCTTCTGAGAGTATAGTATATAATAGGGCCATGGTCATTTGCCTACTGCTTCTCTTGGTCTAAGGCAGTGTTACATGGGACCCCTTGTTGGTGGACCAAACACTCTTTGAGTCCTCATATAGTGGTGCCTGTTGAGGACCTATGGGAAGGTAAGGCAAATCTACACCAAAGATTTTTTTGAATTTGCATCAAGATGAATTGTTAATACTTCCAAGGTAGAAGGATCTAATTTAATCAACATGCCACCAAATAGTTGGCTGATCTTTTTGAATGATGGCTGGATTGGGGTCTCACTATGGTCTCTTTTGCTGAGAGGTTGTAAATGTGGTATTGGCAGTAGCTGGGTTAGCCTTCCCGAGTGGCTGCCCTTACTACTAGGCTCATGCCTAACCTCCACCCCAGCCACCAGGGCTAGTCCATTTGTGGTCAAGTTGTGCCAGCACTGATGTGGCCAGTGATAGAGGCTAGATGATGCCAACTTAAGAAGTAAGTTATCATGTCTATTTCATTGATAATGCCTCTTCTGCTGTTGATGTTCTCTGGTGGTCACGAACATGTGAATCAAAGATCTTTTCTATTTGTTCCTACTTCAATAGTTTATCCACATACCTCTTGCTCAGAACCTTTTCTTTTGACCTTCCAATATTTCTCTTGCCAGGCCACTTTCTTCTCACACAAAGTAGATGACTACATGCATCACTTAAAGCTCTGCCCATTGAAAGTCTTTCTTCCTACCACTACTTTTCTGGGACATTTCTGAGTGTGGCTATAGTGAATTTTTCAGTCCTTTTTTATCTTGTATTCGTGTATTAAGCTATTTAGTGCACGAACCAAGCTTGTCATTTTTCTTCTCTACTAGCTCATCACAAGGGACCTCCCTGCAATGTGGTCATACATGAGAGTAGAGAGAGCAGCCCCAGAGCAACATACAGGGATGCCATGGGAATCTGAGTTCCCAGCTTGGACGTTTTACGTATGTTCTCTAGCCCTGTTTATGCTTGTTCTCGTATATGCTACTTCCATCTTATGATGGATTGTTTCAGGATCTTTCTGAACTTATGACTGGATGGGTCTGAAAGAACTTAGCTCATGATGGGCAAGTGTGTCCAGCTAGTCATTTGATATCTCAGAGTCCCGTAGTATGCCAGGAGAAGCTTTTCTAATGGTGTATAGTTGTCTGCTGCAAATGACATAGCCTCGCTCTACAGCCCTAGTGTTAATGATGTGTTCTTCTTTCGGGTTTATCATAACACTGTACACTGTCAATTTCCACCCAAATATCTTTAAAACTCTAATGATGCCAGGATATATAGCCCATGCATGAGGGCTGTTTGCATTGCATCCTGGATCTACTATAGAGCCCTTTCCAGCTCTGGACCCCACTCTGAGGAGGCGTTCTTCCATGTTATGTGACAAATGGTTCAAAGCAACATTTGTAAACATGACAGTGATCACTTCCTTACCTCAAATCTCCATATTTATCCTTCATCTCCCTGCTTGTGATATTGGAGCTGTATTTTGTAAATGTTTTCCTTTTGCCAGCTTGCAGGGAGTGAAGTGTTTCCAGTAGAGGGAGCTGGAAGGGGGTTCTTTTCCTCGTTCTTGTGTGCTTTCCTTCTTCTTGCTCCTGTGGTTTCCAGCTGGCATGTGAGACATCCAATGCTCTCCTTGATTTCAATGGGGATGATGTTATTATGGAGGAGCAGAGGCCAAGTGGAAGCACTTAACTTCTATAAACAAGGTGAGCACATCTTGCTACCATAAAATGCAGCAAGGACATACTGGTAATCAGAATGCCTTGGCCTGCAGAGACCCTTGGCAGTGGTTAATTGATTGTGTTGTCGCTAATAACAAAATTTATGGACAACCTACTAGAATATTGCTTGACCTATATAACCAAAATCCTCTCTAGCTCTAGTAGCAGAAAATCTGACTTGTGTCACCACAGTGGTGAGTTACAGCCTCATTTCCAGACATATGCCAATTCACAGATCCATAGTTCCTTGATTGAAGGGAAGTCTGGGTCCCCTTGAAAAGGACCCTGTAACATTGCCACATATACTTGCTGTAAATCTTTCTCCACCCCTTCTGCAAGGAACCTGTGGCCATACTAGAGTGACTGTGCATTGAGGAAAAGGAAATGCATGTGGCTGTACAGGATTACTATACCCTGGCTTTGAATTGATGCTAATTCTGATGGACACAAAGTAAGCGGATTATGGACATCAAATAAGTGAAGTCTTAGTGCAAGTCTTAATCACAGTAGGTACAGTTCACCCCCAGGATCGTTCATTCCATAGTTATTTGTCCAGTTTTTGAATGTGCAATATGAAAAGATATACTGAGCAATAGGTGGAATATCCACATGTCTCTCTGACACATCAGATGTGGTCCATTATGCTTAAATGGGCTAAGTGGAAACCCTTGAAACTTTTTCTCACCATCAACAAGCATTACCCACAACCCTGGAAGAATTGCAGAGATTAGTGACACCATCAAAGATTTGAAAGGCGAGGGGATGTGATACCTATCATACCTCCAGTTAACTCTACTGTTTGGCCTATGTAGAAGCTGAGTAGATCTTGGAGAAAAACTGTCAACTATCATAAATTTAATCATGTATTGACTATAATTGCAGCTGGTATCCAAGGCATAGTGTGTTTATTAGAGCATGCAGATATGGTCCTTGGCATTTGGTATGCAGCTGTTGACCTGGGTAATGGATGTTTTCTCCATACCAATTCTCAAGGACCATCATAATCAGTATGTTTCTTTCTAGCAGGGCCAACTGTATATCTTTACATTTTAGGGCTGCATCTATTCTTCCACTTTCTGTTATAACATAGTCTACAATGATCTTGATGACCTTGACCTTCCACGAAACATCACACCACATTGATGACATTATGCTATTTGGATGTGATAAATAGGAAATAGCAAGTTCTGTGATGCCTTAGTAAAATGTATATGAACTAGAGCAGGGGTCCTCAAACTTTTTCAACAGGGGGCCAGTTCACTGTCCCTCAGACCATTGGTGGGCCAGACTATAGTTTAAAAAAACTATGAACAAATTCCTGTGTACACTGCACATCTCTTATTTTGAAGTAAAAAAACTAACGGGCAAAAACACCCGCATATGGATCACTGCCGTAGCTTGAGGGCTCCTGAACTAAAGGATATGAAATGAAGTACATAAAATTTCAGGGCCCTACCACCTCAGTGAAGTTTCTCAGGGTTCATTCATCTGAAGCATGTATAGATATCCCCTCAAAGATGAAATACATGTTCCTACACCTTGTGCCATCCACCATGAAAAAAGGACAATTCTGGGTAGCCCTTTTTGACTTGGGAGTCAATACCCAATTGGTTTGCTGCTGGGCCTTGGTAGAGACCAAATGACTAATTAAGGGAAATCAAATGACCATGTGACTTGACCTTTTCATCATGAACTTGGTGTGTCTGACTCTGCCTTAGTTAGGTGTGCAACAATCCTCAGGTGGAATGGTATGGAAGAGGATTGGGAGTGGCTCCCTTTGTTATGATACCCAATGACCTCCTTGCAGCATTTTTGCTTCCCATTTTGGCATCTTTGTATTTTGCTGGTTTGTAGGTCCTAGCCCCAAAGAGGGGAATGCTTCCACTAGGGAACACAGCAACAGTTCCTTTGAATTAGAAGATGAGACTGCCAGCTGGCCCCTGGGGCTCCTTATCCCGTTGTGCCAATGGGAAATAAAGGAGGTTACTCTACTGGCTAATATGATTGATGCTGATCACCAAAAAGAAATTGGGTTGCTATGCAATGAGGGCAAAAAGCCTATGTCTGTAGATTTGTGGGAATGCCTCTTAATGCTTCCTTGACCAACATTAAAGGTTATGAAAAACCAGATCAACCAAAGAAAGGTGGGACTATTAAGGACTCAGATAGGGTTTTTTTCACTCCACCAGGAAAAAAACACTGATTAGCTAAAGTTCTAGTTTATGGCCATGGAAATGGTGAATGAATAATGGAAGAAGGAAGAAGAAATGATCGCCACAGCAAGCTAATTAACATATCTGTCACCTCCAGTTAATATTTCTTTATATTAACCTTTCCTGACTAGGCCCTAATTGATATACCAGGTTTAGAATCCGTCACCTCCAGATCCTGTATTCCTCCTTAGTCTCGGAAGATGCAAGATGAAAGAATTTGTCCCTTGCTTTGGAGGAGCTAAAGTCCATGGGGTCCTTAAAACTTTTACTGATATGGTTAGGACCCTGATTTTGTAAGGTTTAATCTTCCACCCTCTGCCTAGGATGTATCTTACCAAGTCCTCCAATATACTTATCCCTTCTTGCTTATCTGGCCTGATTAAAATGATGTCCTCTATGTAGTGGACCAGTGTAATATTCTGCAGAATGTCCAAATAATTCAGGTCCAGGAACCTATCATAACAGTGGACAGAAGGGTTAATGTGGTTCTGGGCAAGACTGTTTATACTGTTACCCATCCTACCCATGTGTGAACTTCTGCTGATCCTTCTTCCTAACAGGGATGGAGAAGAATGCATTCTCCAGACTACTGGCTCTATGACGTACACCCAGGGCTGCCTTAATCTGTTCTTTCAAAGTTACACCTTTGGGCACGGTATCTGCAATGGAGGCTGATGCTTGTGTGAGTGTGTGGTAGTCCACTGTCATTCTCTAGGATCTGTGTGGTTTTTATAGAGGCCAAACTTAAACTTGTGAATTAAAATGGGGAAGTAATAGGTGAACCATCTCTGTATCCCTTAGATCTTAAATCTGGCACTGGTCTTTGCTATGCCCCCTCTACCATAGGAGGCAATATTATTTTTTATTTGCTCTCTTAGCCAGTTTCAGAAGCTTTCATTTGGCTTTTCCAACTGTGACAGCTCTTACCTCAAAAAATTAGTGTGGGGGTTCTCACAACTACCAGGTATTCCTATGATACAACCAGGGACTAGGAAAATGTCTGCTCCTTGAGTCCAGGGACCAAGTGGACCCACTGGAAGCCAGACCTGGGCCAATACTCTATTTATTACCTGGCCTCCCTTATATGCCCCACTCTAAATATAAGGGCATGATGGCAATTTGGGTGTCTAGATATCACTTCCCTGCCAACTCAGATCCTGCCTCCAATAGTTTTTGCAATATCTAAGTATTCCTTTTCTCTTAGCTTATTGGATTTTGTGATAGGTTTGTTTGGGGAAGGACTGTATGCACTTGATATTACGTTGCCCTGTACTTCCTTCTGGGTACTAGGCTCTGTTCTGCAACAGATTCCTTTCTGAAAGCTGGTTTGGGTCTGGAAACTAGGCAAGAGACAATTTAGTTTATATTGTGACAATAAGTCTAAATGGGTCTAGGTCTCCTTGATATTATTTTGATTGCATAGTATAAGCCAGGGGTTGGCAAACTTATTCCGTAAATGGCCAGATAATAAGTGTTTTAGGCTCTCTGGGAAACAAGGTCTCTTTCAGAACTATTCAGCTCTTCCCCTGTGGCACAAAACCAGCCATAGGCAATATGTCAATGAATAAGCATGGCTATGTTCCCATAAAACTTTATTTGTGGATACTGAATTTGAATCATATAATTTTCACACATCATTAAATATTCTCTGGATTTTTTCAGTCATAAAAAATGTAAGAACAATTCTTAACACATAAGTTATGCAAAAATGCATGATGATGGGCTGGATTTGGCTTGGAGGTTATGGATTGTTGACCCCTGATTTAAGCAGTGCCCTTGTTGGCTTTCTCATCTATCTTGTTCGTAGGCATGCTGTGTTCTTTGAACTGTTTCTATAGCTCTCTTCAGGCCAGCCCCCCCACCCCCCAGCTGCCACTAAGACTATAATAGCAAAAAGATAATTGTGCCTTGTAATAGTCTAGCACCATCACTTGGATTTATTGTCAATATTCTATCATTCCCACTGCTATTAGGGAGCCCAGTCTGTGACAGCATTTATTAGCCATGGTCTACAAAGGACAATCACCACACAGCTTCCCAGTGATCCTGGTGCCCTACTCACCAGTATATTCCCCATTGTGTTGTAAAGCCTAGTATCTCCCTGCTGCCTGTGTCCTGCCACAGAACATAGCTGGCCCTTGGGTTTTCAGCCATTCATGGTCTGTACAGCCTTGCGCACCTACTCTTTTGAGCCTTTTGATCTCTCCTTCCACCATCTGCCATCACCGTTCTGGCATTTCTACTTCACTTAGTGTGAGCCATGCTTTCTCCAAACTTCTAAGGGCCACCCTAGTCTGTGTTGCCATTGTCTGGTTGGACCTTTGGCCACTTAGGAAGTCTTAAATCACAGGACGGGCAGTCTATGACAATAAACTCCCCTTCATCCAACTTTATGTTCTACCCTCCCTTATTAGCAACCCAAGGATCCGTCTCCACACATGTTCCCCTTGCTCCGGTCCATGTTGGCTAGTGTGTTGGCTGTGATCCTCTAAGTCATGCCCATTTCACCCTGTTGTGAATTAAATCACCAGAAGTTATAATTCCTTTGTTCTTTCAGAGTCTCAGCTTTCCCATATATAAAATAAGGTATATCCTCCATGATGTTTATTTGTAAATAGCATTAACTTTCTACACTTTTGGCCAAAAAGGGAGTTTATTAAAAGATGGAATCTAGGGACCAAGGGCAGAGGCTCAGGCTTGGAGGATATACACCTGAGAGAATGCCCTAATTTTACCGTCTCTCAGGGTGGGAACCCTTCTGTTGCCATGATGGCTGGACACAGACATTCCATCTAGCATCATGGATGTGTGCAGTGCAACCCAACTCTATCTTCCACTTCTGGGACTTGTCTGTTTCTTCTTCCTGCATATTCTCACACCTATTCTCGCACCTTTCTCCCTTCTGAATAAAAGTCCCTAGTGAGTGAATTTGATTGAGGAAGCCTGGATCAAATTCCTATGCCCTAGTTGCCAGGAAGTCTGGGGAAAAAATGATGCTGTTTTCTACCTTGGGAAGGCAAGATTTGTAAAGTGAAAAAGCTCCCAAGCATAGCAAGACTGTTTAAACGCTGCCAAGTGGCCACACGGAAGACAAAAGTATACCAGAGAAGGAGAGCTATGAACAGTAGAGGCCCAATACTCAGAGTAAGAATGCCAGATGGTCTCTAAGCACCCTCCCAGCTCTCACGTTCTTTGCTTTTATGATCCTAACAAGAATATTTGCACTTAAAGCACATAGAAACATAACATAAAATTAAGATATTTGCAAAACTCTTTGCCATGATTTTGTAAATTTGACTGTCTCATTCTGCATAGTACCAATATGCACATGTACACACACACACACACTACATATACACATTTATATAACTAGCTTGGATTATCTGATTTTCAAGCTAAAAGAATAAATCATCTAACTTCCTGTTTCTAAAAATAAGAAGAAACTTGGGTTCCACAAATAAGATTATTTAAATATTTTAATTTATAAAGTGAAACAATTCTAGTCTCAATTATTTTCCTAGACATATTCCCCAAACCTTCTTGGCTACCTATTCGATCAAAGGATTTGGAGTTGGTTCAAGGAACTTAAGTTTTAGGTTACTTTTTTCACCTATTAAGTTTATTTGAATTGCAGCTCAATTTCACACATCAGGGTTACTTGAATTTCAGATCAGATATATTTTGTCTCCTCACCGAGACAACTAAAGATTATAATTTATTCCTATAAGAAACACACCTTCACAATTCTCAGTTGGGGAAGAGGCATGCCCATCAGTTGAAGATCATTATTTTAGCCCATCCTAGATTCCTCATCCTTGAGCGTCATGAGCAGAATGGCATGGGCTATGCATCTAGGGCAGACTGTTAGTTGCCTACACAATATCCATCTTCCCTTTCTTCCTCCACTTTGATTCTGGCAGCAAAGTGCCCAGCCTCCTTTGTAGCTACAGGTAGACAAAGCAAGTGGGGTTTATTGAACAGTGCTTCTGAGAAGATGCCTTGAAAGGTATTGACCCACCTGAGAGCTTTACCCTTTTTGTACCTTGCTTTCCTTTTTTCCTCCCTGTTTTTTGGCCACTGTCTGTATTCCTATCAGCCACCAATGGTGAGGTGTTGAGCACTGCATTGTGGTAGTCCAGTTATGGATGTATTTTGGATGAAGACCCCTCAGCTAATACTTTTATGTAGCTGAGGGCTATGTTTCAGCAACCCCGTGGAGAGTGAGGGTCTTAAGTTGACTGACGTCTAACTGAGAATCCTGACTCTCCTACTGCCTTTGTGTTCTTGGGTAAGTTATTTAATCCTTCTGAGTCTCAGTTCCCTAATTTTCAAAATGGAGATAAAATTAGTGCCTATATCAATAGATTGCAGTAGAGATCATATAAGACAATACAGATTAAGCATATGTATTCCAGTAACTAGCTTTTGTTGAACACTCAATAAAACTTTCTTCTTTGTATGCATTTGGTCAAAAAGGTAAGTCCTTTTAATTTTTATTCTCTATTGCTCCCTCCTCCATTTTTTTCTCCATTTAGTGAAAAAGCAAATCTGGACTTAGGAACAGTAGCAGCAGCAGCAGCAGCGTTGAGAAGAATGATGATAACCATTGCCACTACTTTCTTTAGCATTTTCAGAATATGTTCCCTGGGACTGCCGTGGAGGCATGCAGCTCGGGCCACCCTTCACGAAAGAACCTGCTGCAAGATGTGCAGTGACCAGATAGATCCTGATGGGATCCACCCATGGCACCCAGCCCATTCCTGCCCCATGGGGACCTTCTTTAAAGGCAGTCTATACTCTGGGCTCCCTGGCAGCTTGGCTGAGACATTCTCAGAGCTACACAGCAGAATAAGCTCTTTCTACCCAAGTCTCCCTTCTTCCCTCTGTCCCTTTACAGGTGTTAGACCTGCAGTACCGCCTGCAGGCTCTCCTTGACCATTCATACTCCTTCTCCCCGCCATCTTTTGTCTTAGTATGCTCAGGCTGGCATAACAAAGTACAACAGCCTGGGTAGATTACACAAGAACAACTTGCTTTCAGTTCTTAAGGCTGGAAGTCCAAGACCAAGGCATCAGCAGAGTTGGTTTCTTTTGAAGCCTCTTGCCTTGGCTTTTAGATGATTCTTTTCTCCCTGTGTGTTTCTCTGGTCTTCTCTCCTTGTCCAAATCTCCTCTCCTTACAGAGATACCAGTCAGATCAGATTGGGGTCCACCATATAACCTCATTTTAACGTAATTACCTCTTTATAGACCCTCTGCAAATACAGTTACATCCTGAGGTACTGAGGGTTAGGACTTCAACATATGAATTTGGGGGTGATGGCATAATTCAGCCCCTAACGTGTTCACAGGCATTTCCCCCCGATAAACCTTGCTTGCTTTTTGTTCTGTCATGCTGCTTCTTCCTAGAGGACCTAAAATGACAAACGCACAAGTATTATTTCCCCCAATCCTTTGAACAACCCCATTTTACAAGTGAAAGGTGAAATGACTCCACCAAGCTACCATTGCTATTAATAGGGCAGACTGTGACCAGAATCTCTATCTTTCCTCAGTCTAATGCAATCATTTCTGCATTTTCCTGGAATCAACAATTTGTTTCACGTAATTGAGCAAAGATGTAAAAATTTTCCTCCAGGCCTTCTTATACTGAATTGGCAATAACATTGTATGTTTTAGTTCTTTCTTAACAAACTCACATTTATTTATCATTTTCTTTACTTTAATTATTAGTAGCCTTTTCTTCTTTATTTTAAATGAATAACATTTCTAGGCTAATGTACTGTAATATTGCTGAAGCATGGGAATTTGCTTTATTCCTCATCGTTCTCCTACAGAATCTAGTAGAGCACCTTGTGCAGAAGATGCTTAATTTAACAACCATTCATTGGAAACACAGGCTAGAATAGGGCCACCAAGGCCTGACATACAGTTCTCAATGTATATGCATTAAATGAAAATGAAGGGTTAATATTTATTGAGTAATTACTGTGTGCTAGACAGCATTTTCTCACTTGCAACTTACAACAAGCCTTTGAAGTATTATTATTATTTCCATTTTTCAGATGTGGCTTGGAGAAATTCTATGTCTTGCTAACAGCACATGGCTAGTAAGGGAGGGAACTAGAAGACAAACTGAGGCTGTCTGAATTAACAGCCACCGTTCACTGCAAAGTATCTTTAGTTGGCCAAGAGGCTGTGCCAACACAAAGACTTTAGAAAGATAATTATCTTTCCAAAGTTCGAAATGACTCCTTAGCCTACATTTTCTAGTAGCACAAAGAATCATGACTCATTAGCAGCAGGAGTCCTGATGTTGTTTTTGGAAGATTAGTTATGGTTGTGTAAGGCATCCTTGAAAGAAGCTAAAAGTAGCTCTTCGAGACTTTAAACGAAGAACTTCGGGGCAGAATTTAGAGGAGACAAAGTTAACTTTTAATTCTTATTTTGGCTTTTTGGTCATGTACCATTTGATTTAGCAGCTGCTGAATAATTAAAGCAATTATCAAATATCAAGCTTTTCGTAAAGGGTTTCCTTCTCATAGGCATTGTGGAACATTATCTGAAAGAGGGAATATTTTTCACTCAAAACAGTTTTTTTTTTTTGAGGTTCTAACTGTGAAAGGATAGAGTATGGAAATTATCAGGATTACAAAAAGGGATGAATTACAGTGGCTGCCTTAAGGAGTTTGAAGTGGTATAATGGTAACATAACATATGGGCTGATGTTTTGTGCTTGCCTTCTATGAGTAGATACTATGCTAAGCAGAGCAGGATTGGGGTGAAGCAGGTCAGGCACTCAGTTGAGTGCAAAAGTTAAGGAGGTGACAAAAAATCGCAGTTTTCAAGATAACTGCTTTATGTAATTTTTTTTTTAAATCAAATAAATGCTGCAAGCCTGTCCACAATGAAAAAAATACCAAATTTTAAATAAACACAGGATCAGTATTACTGATTTTTCCTTTTGCCTCAGGCTCAGCATGGCTCTGCAGCACTTGACATACACATCAAATGCATGTGTTTCTGCCATCCAAACCATTTGCCTCCAATTAATTTCCCAGGGAGACAACTGGAAATTTGGAGAGCGTTTTAAAAATACAGTAGTTAAGAGCATAGGTTTCAGGCTCAAGCATACCTAACTCCAGAGCTCAATTCTGCTGCTGTTCATGCTCTATACTCTTGGATCAGGCCCTTCCTCAACCTGGGCCTTCACTTCTTTTTTTCTAAAATGGGACCAAATATTACCTAGCTGCTAGTGTTATTATTTTAAATGATTATTTAAAATTATTTTTAATTATTTTAAATGATTATTTAATTATTGATTATTTAATAATCAATTATTATTTAATTATTAATTATTAAATAATTAATTATTATTTAATTATTTTAAATGATTATTTAAAATTATTTTAAATTATTATTTTAATTATTTTAAATGTTATTATTTTAAATAAAATGCATAGCCAATGTTATTTGATAAATGTTATCTACTATTTTTATATCACCAAAGACAGAATGTAAGAAGCTATAGAGATACAAATGTTATGCACTGGGACCACAACATAATAAGCCATTTAAACCAGAGTCTGGGGCATCGTTAAAGTTGTGACAGAGTCAGTTCTCTTGAGGAACGAGTAGGGACTTGATACGTGAGGGAAAGCATTCGAGACCAAATCAACATTAAGAGAAAGGCATGAAATCATGAATGCAAATAGTAGAATGTGAGTAGAACATGTGATCTGGGCCATAGAGGGGGGTGGGAGGGAGTGGGAGGGCCTAGGGCTGGGATTCTGACTCTTAATTTCATGAGGAGTGTTAGAAGGTTTTTGAGAAGGGACGTATCATACACTGACCTGGCTTTTAAAAAGATAACTGGTCCCAAGGACGGAAGACTGATGGCAGAGTTGACGTTTTCAGGAGTACTAAAACTTAATATATATGGAGACAGACTTTTTCATAGATTATATGAAAAAAGAAACTGGTTTGAAGTTACATTTACAGCAAGTGCTATTTTTGAATGTTTCCACTGAGGAGAACGGTGGATCGTATTTTCAGTATTTTAATATTAACTGGAGAATTCAGAAAGACTCAAAATTCCTGTTTCATAGAGATATGCCATATATTCAGGAAAATACGGTACCTGAAATGTCATATAATTATCCTAGATCTACAACCCAGGGCTCAAAAGCAATGATTCTGCCCAAAGCAATCAGTTTGTAGACGCATAACAATTTGTTTTATCACACTTGTATTTTCTTCAATTCTTATTTAGTCTTAAAATAGGATTACAAGAAAATTTAACAAAATGTTAAAAAAGACTGTCCATAGTCTCACCGTTGTTAGAAAACTGTTTTATTTTCTAAGTGTCCTGCTGTGTCCTTTGTATATATGTGAATTTGTACACAGTTGTAATCAAAACATGCATATAATTTTGCATTTTTCAAAAAAACTTAACATTACAATTTCATTTTTCCCTCTTCCAAAAAGCATATAATCACCCATCCCTACTCACTAAAGGACTGATAATCTGTTCTAGAAAATAGAAGAGGTGTAAGCACCTGGGACTTAGGGTCAGAGATCTGGGTTGGAAACCCAGTTCACTTTTTACTAGATGATTAAATTTGGGCAAGTTATTTATGCCTCAGGCTTTTTGTAATATGGAATAATAGTACTTATTTGTTGGGAGGTAGAAATAAGACATAAACTTTATAAAATGTATATTCCCTAGCTAAATGCTTGATATATGGTAGCAATTATTACTATGATCAGTCACTATACCAGAGGCACAGTTTTATTTATTCATTTATTTAAAAATATTTATTAAAGGCTTACTATACACCAGACAGTATATTAAGTACTGAAAAACTCAGCTGATAGATAGCAGCTTTCAGTTTATTGGGGGTTATAGTTGTATGAATAGGTAATTGCAATAAAGTATATTGTTGGTATCTCTTTCTCTCCCACTTCCCACTTACTGACATCCTGGTTTTCATGCTGCCTTCACTGTTTAGCTTCTGGGCCTTTGCATATTTCCTCAGACTCAGATTATCGCAGGTCAGGGGCCCACTGGGTTTAACCTGGGCACTTTTTCTGTGAGTTTTTCTGTTACCAAAGGTGCCTTTGGGATGATAAGAGCAGAGATAATAGCACTTGTCTGTTATGTCAGACTCCTAGCTTCTGATCCCCAGTTCAGCCGCTAGTTAGATGGGAGACTTCGAGAAAGTTCCCTGACCTCTCCAGACCTCGGTTTCTTTAAGTCCTCATCGGATGGGTACAACACCTGCCTTACGGGGTAATGGTGAGTGTTAGATGAGGTAGCCCATATGATGCTTCTAGCACATTCCTGGCCTTTAGTTAACACTAAGCAAATGGAAACTGCTTTTATAGTCAGCTATCATGTTATATAGTGCTGAATAAACACTGGGTTCCTCTCATCCAGGCATTGCTTTTTGGGGCATTTCTTAAAATGTGGCTATCATGAAATGCTAGTGCCTTGAGAGATAACAACGTCTACCATGCCCCCAAAAGCAACCTGAGACTAAATATGTTTGGCAACTGCTCCATTAACGTGGCCTTCTTCATGATTTCCTGCTCACACTCTGCATCCTTCCTCAAGTTTATGCTTCCCCGTTGATCAGCTACCTGTCTGCGGTGACTCCAATCACGTTTCATCCCCACGGGTCTGCTAAGCATCCCCATCTATCGTCTGGCCACATCTGCCATTGGCTTTGCAGACCATAATGGACACGCCAGATATATTTCGCAGAAGCTTCTAGTCGTGGTCCATGACCAGTGTCTACCCACCGCAGTCTGCTCCTGGCCTGATAGACCATCTCAGTGTCCATCTGCTCCTCTGCCTGATGGGAAGTTGTTCTGGTTTTTAAAATTTCTACTTCTGATGTTTTAGCTAGAATAGAACAGCTAGACAGAATATCCATAGGGAGTTGATTCCCCTGGGAGCCCTTTTCCCCATGCTGTTTTGCCTAGGCAGGATATTCACTTCCTGTTTACTAATCCCCCTACTTTCCCCATGAACACTGCAGGTAGTTACAATTAATTATACAAGGCTAGTGTTTCAGTCTACAGGTGCTATCCAAAGTGTGTCCTCATGCTATATATACACATATATTTTTGCCTATTGAGTAAATTTCACATAATATAAAATATGCCATTTAAACCACTTTAAAGTATACAGTTCAGTGTCTTTTAATACATTCACAATGTTGTGCAACTATCACCACTGTCTAGTTCCAGAACGTTCTCATAACCACCAAAGGAAGCAGTCACTTCCCACTCCTTATTTCTCCCAGTCCCTGGCAGCTATGCTTTGAGTCACGATGAATTTGCTTATTTTGGATATTTCATGTAAAAGGAATCCTACGATATGTGACCTTTTGGGTCTGGCTTCTTTCAGTAAACGTGATGTTTTCAAGGTTCATCCATGTTATAGCATGTATCATTTCTTTTTATGGATGAATAATATTCCATTGTATAGATATACCACATTTTATTTATATATTCATTGTTGATAGACATTTGAGTTGTTTCCATCTTTTGGCTACTGTGAATAGTGCAGCTATGAACATTCATGGATAAGTTTTTGTTTGAACAGCAGTTGGGGGTACATACCTAGGTATAGAATTGCTGGGTCATGTTCCATATCTTACTTCACTATTTTCTAATCATTAATGAGGTTTGCTAAATTTACAAAATTAAGATCCTACATACGTAATGTAATCTCATGATATTCCAGAGTGCTAAAAAAAAAAGTTTGGTTATATTGGTCTGCTAGATCTCAAATTTTTATTCTGAAAACATTTTCTGGGAGAAGAAATATCCTGCATCCAAGTAATATCTGTGTTGCTCAAAACTACAATAACAAAAGGAATTCATATAAAACATACTTTCCAAAGAGACTACTGTACCTACAAAGTATTGGTGAAAAAATTATACAGCTTTTGAAGTCCAAAAAAATAGTTCAATTCTGCCTGGTTTACTGTAGGGTAGAAAAAATAAAATGTAAAATCTTTTCCTTTTGTAATTCTGAACTGGCTGGCAATCTTCATTTTGCTGTTCTGCCCTCCAACAAGCCGATGAAAAGATGAGAAAAATGGATGGAAATTGGGATTTGAATCACCTCCTAATTGTTTTACTCAGTTCAAATGGCCATAGTTACCATACACACGTTTTTCTCCACTAAGTAATCTCCAGATGATATACAACAGTCATCTTTTGAAAGGATTCCCTCTACTTTTCTTTCCAGAAATAAATTGGCAAATGGTCTTGTACATCCACACTTGCATTTTGTTATTGGTTTTTCAACCTAAATCAAACTCTCTTCATGAAGCTTGACTTTATCTGCTTAGTGGAGATTGACTCTTATAGCCACCGAATACATGCTGTTGACAAAATAGCATTCCTGTGTGCTGAGGCAAATGGCTATGTAATGAAGGGACATTTTAATAGTGGCATGCATGCTGAATAATCAATTCCACTTTAAGGCACAGATCAATATTATCTTTGAGATGTCTAACTAGCCATTAAATATGAACAGAACAGGCCTAGCAAGCAGAAAAATGAGGAGGAGGATTGTTCTTGACTACAACATGAGGTTTCTAGTAATTTTGAATGGGGACATTGACCTGTCTGAAAAATTAACTGTTACTTTTTTTTCATTGATGAGTCCAAATTAGTTAAGTTCTGTTCTCATTTTTGTTTTTTTTTTTTGGATATTCTTGGTCTAAATATTTTATTATTCAAGGAAGGAATACTGTGTAGTCACTGTAGCATATCTCCTGGGGCTTTATAATTAAGTGTTACTATTATTATTATTTTATATTAAAAAATAAACTTGTTATTTTAGAATGGTTTTAGATTTACAGGAAAATTACCAAGCTAGTACAAAGAGTCCCACATACCTCATACCTGCTTTCTCCTATTATTAACTTCTTATATTGGTAGGGTACATTTGACAAATGAACCAATATTTTTGATACACTGTTATTAACTAAAGTTCATTTTATTCATATATCTTGGTTTTTAATCAAATGTCCTTTTTCTGTTTAAGATCTTATTGGAATATCAAATTACATTTAGTTATCATGTCTCCTTAGATGTCTCTTGGCTGTGACAGTTTCTCAGAGTTTCCTTGTTTTTTATGATTTTGACAATTTTGAGGAAACTGGTACTTTGGTCAGGGATTGTATATGATATCCCTCAACTGGGATTTGTTCTATGCTTTTTTTATGATTAAACTGGTGTGGGTTCTGGGAGGAAGACCACAGAGGTAAAATGCCATTCTCATCATAGCATATTGACAGTACCTACTATCAACTGAACTTATGACTGTTAATGTTAACCTTGATCACCTGGCTAAGACAGGATTTGTCAGGTTTCTCCAATGTAAAGTTCCTCTTCTTCCATCTTTACATAATGTGCTCTTTTTAAGGAAGTCACTATACCCAGCCCATACTTAGAGGATGGAGAATTATGCTCCACTTCTTTGAGGGGGAAGTATCTACATGAATTGTTTAAAATTCTTCTACATGGTAGATTTGTCTTTCCTCCCCTATGTATGTATTCATTATTTCTATCAGTGTGGACACATGCATATTTATTTTATACTTTGGGTTATAGCAAAATACTACTTTATTTGTTCAAATTGTTCCAGCTTTGGCCATTGTGAGCTCTTTCAGTTAGCTTCTTTGTCCATTTGACACATGGCATTACTGTGTGCAAATGTGTTGTGTGTGTTTGTGTGTATTTGGGACACTTCTTTACTTCCTGGCACTACATGATGCTTTAGAATTATTTTGAACCTTTCTTTCCCTGATTCTAGAGTTAGTCATTGCTCCAAGGAGCTTTGGTTCCTTTTGTTGGAGAATGGCATTAGAAACTAAGATCCAGGTGCTAGATGGGTGCAGTTACTGGGGTGTCATTGCTTTTAGGCCTTCTCAGATGACAGAGTAAAGAAATATGTGTCTGTATATTAACCTGTGTATGTTCACATATCTGTAATTATTTCTATATGAATCCATCTATATCTATATTATGCTAAGCCTGAGTTAATACTTATGTCTCTAACTCTAATCCTTTTACCACACGGATCATTCTAGCCTTCTATCAGTGCTGATCTGTAACCTCCCATTCCAACAGTGAGAAACCGGCTCTCACCATTCACCATTCATCTACATGATTTTTCAGTTCCAGCATATAAGTGTAATGGTTACATAATTCTTAACATGCACCCCCATAAGAAATAACGTTGTCGACTAGAGTACAGTGATTATGAAAATATCCTTTGAACTTTGGTCTTACAGATTCCACTCATTTCCAAATACTAGATCAGTCCTTTTTTTTCCCCACTTCCTTCATTAAGGGTGTCTCATGCATTTATAATACAGTTAGATGTTCTTGTCTAAGTCTGCATTCCTTCCTGGGATCCCCCAACCTCCTAAATGACTTCTTAAAATTTGCATACATTAACGTTCAGTCTTGTGCTGTAAAGGTATATGTGTTTAGACAAATGCACAGTGTCATTTATTCACCATTGCTGTACACACAGAATAGTTTTACCACCCTAAAACAATCACCTGTTCTTTGCTATTTGATCTACCCACAAGCCCCTGGCAACACTAATTGCCTTTCTACCATCTTTATAGTCTTGCTTTTTATAGAATGCCACATATATAAAGTCGTATGGTATGTAGCCCTTTCAAATTGGCTTCTTTCACTGATCAGTATGTTTTTAGAATTCATACATATATTGTATAGCTTGATAGTTTATTCCTTTTGATCACTGAATACTATTTTATTTTACATATTATGTGGATGTACTTCAGTTTGTTTATCCGTTTACCTATTGAAGAACGTCTTTGTTTCTCCTAGTTCTTGGTGTCTATGAATAAAACTGCAATAAACATTTGCATGCAGGTTTCTGTGTAGAGATGTTTTCAAATATTAATAAATCAGGTAAATACCTAAGAATTCAATTTGTTGATTTCATGTGTAGACTGTTTAGCTTTCTATGAAACTGTCAAACTTTTCTAAGTGGCTGTCCCATTTTGCATTTTCATGAGCAATGAATGAGTGTTCTTGCTGCTCAGCATCTCATCAATAATTGGTATTGTCATTTTTAGCCACTTTAATAGGTGTGTAGTGATTAAATTAATTCAGTTTTGCTTAGTGATCATTAATATCCAATGGAATAATATTACACATCAAAAACATATGTGGATTCATGGCTAAATAGTTTTGATTGTTAGATGCTTTCCTTTACATAATACCGTTTTTCACCACTAACACTTGACATTTATCACATATTTCTTCTAACGATATAAAATACGGAATAGTGTATTGGCCATTTAATGTTGGATTGAAGTAAACTGGGGCTTAATCTGTCTTCTACCACTTGTCCTCTTTGACACTGTGGGTAAATTATTAAATCGCCCTGCTACAGTTTCCTCATCTTTAAAACAGAGACAATAATGGAGCCCAGCTGAGAAGATTATGCGAATTTAATAAGCTACCGCCTGGAAATTATTTAGCACAATGCCTGAACATGGCAACCATTTGGTTAATATTGCTGTTACTATGTTACTATTACTACTGCTAATGTAACTGATACTATAGAAGGCTCTAGTTCTTTCTTGAGAACTGTATACTTTTCAGTCCTTGACTTTTGAGCCACACTGCTCTTTTTCACCCAGCCATGCCTCATAAAAACAGAATAAACACACTTCACATTCATTACGTTTCTTGCAGTCTGATTTTTTTCTACTCCGAAGAGCATGCTGGAATAGATACTTGCAAAGGTAGCCTCAGTGTTACAACTCATTGGCTTCCTGTTATTTCATGTATTACTAAGAATCCCTTAAATTTGCTCAGTGTTTTAGATTTTACATAGTGCCAGCTTCACAGATATTACATTATCTCATTTGCTTCTCGGAATAGGTTTCTGAGGTAGGCAGGGCTTAGTAGCCTTTGATTTTGATGGGGTGAGATAATTTACCCAAAATTGCATAACAGGTGAGGGCAGAGTTTGAACACAGGTTTTCTGAATCCAAATTCAGTGTTTTTTTTGTTGTTGTTTTTTTTTTTATAGGAAATCAGGCAGAGGGTGAATATTCATATAAAATGGCATTTCTGAGCTGCCTGGGACATGCATTACTTCCCATTAATTCTGGTCCATGTGCTCAGGTTCATGGGTGCCAGGGATCTTTAGAAGGGGATCCATGTGTGCTTTAGGGCTTCAAATAAGCTGTAACATCATCAGTCTTCATGTCCCCCTGGCTTGAAATCCTACACACAATCTAATGTGTGTATAATGAGATCCCCAACACCACAGTTTTGTATTCTTTCTGGGACTTATCCCAATCACCCTCTCCACTTTATATCTGATTAGAAAAGCTAAGCTTCTGGCAGCTTTGTTAGCACTGTGAGTCTATATTCCTGGTTTTGTATGATTGTCCAGAGGTGAACATTTGACACAAGATTGACTAATAGGATACCCTCTCCTGGTAAGACTTAAGGTCTAGAGATAGTAAGTTAAGAAATTATTGTGAAATTCATGGGAGACACATTTTCTGCCACACAGGAACATAGATGCAGAGGGTTCTTTTGTAGCAAGAAAAAAAAGTGTAAGCTATAGCAAGACAGATGAAAAAAATATATATATAAAGAGAGAGAGAGAGAGAGACTATATGATAATGAGGAGTTTATTCCTACATTTAGTTCCTTGTGGAGACCTTCATTACTTACCATGTGTTTTTAAAGCTGCTTCTTTAAAAATTAATTCCCCACCCCCTTTAACTAGCTTAAGTTGGTATCTGTTATTTTGACAAACAAAAGAATCCTAATTTACACAGGAAGTAAAATTCTCCTAATGCAAAACTGACTATTGAGCTGCAGCCAAATGCAGCTTTCAACAGCAGTGTTAACATTCATATGTGATGAGCCACCACTTAGCCAGTTTGTGGATTCTGCACACCAAGATGTACTCAAATTAGTTAATAGCATTTCTACCCTGATGCAAATAACCCTTCCAAGCATCCCAGAATCCCAGCAAGAGGAGGTACTTCTTAGGTGAGCTATTTCAATCCTCTTCCCCAGTCAGAATTCTGTCTTTGTATCGTCTAGCCAGATTTTGCTTAAAATCTTCCATGGCTTGGGAAGCAAAGCATAGGGGGGGAGTATATGAATTTAGGAACAACACAGGCCTTTGTTCCAAACTTGCTCTGAAACTTTCCGGCCTTAAAAATCCTAATTATTTAACCTCTGTGACCCTTCTTTTCTTCATTTGCAAATGGAGATTTTAAAATCCTATTTCATGGATTTTTAAAATGGGGATTTTAATGAGATTAAATATGCAAAACACTTGCTACAGTGCCTACACCATAGTAAATACTCAATACATGTTATGCCCTCCCAGCCTTTTAAGGAAATGCATCAGTCATTATTCTTTATGCTGAAGCAGGGACTCCTAACTGTGTAGTCTGGCCTGTAGCGTCCCAATGTAGTATCCTAACAGATAACAGTCATGATGACTGAGTCTGAAAACCTGAGATCAAATCCTACACCTGTAGCTTTCTTCTAGGACCTGTAATAAGAGAATCTGGGATGACTTTCACAGATTCCTTTGAAATGAGGAACTGGACTAGTATACACTTGAGATCTCTTTACAATGTGAAATACTGCGACTCTAATATTCACCTGTTATGATTTTATTTATATTGAATAAGTCATAAAACTCTTCACTCTAAAATTCTATTGCTTGGTAAACAATAAGTACTTTTCCGTGGTATATTTCCTGTGGCAGGGAAATTACCACCCTTCAAAGAAAAGGTATTTTGAATGTTGAAAAGATCTAGTTGTCAAGTGTCTCTGTGAAGTCAGACAAAATCTGCCTCAATCCAAGTAATGAGTCTCAGTTCGTCCCTTACCTTGGTGAACAGCTCTGGTCCTAGAATGATACTATTACAGTAAGCTGTCCTTTTTTTATGTCAAGTGTGCCCTAATTTGTCTTTGTCACTCCCCTATTTCTTTTAGTCTTTAGCTGCTTTCTTTCATACTCAAGTCCCCAAAGTTTGGAATTTTGGGAAGTGACAAAGGATTCTGGCTGACAGTAGAACATTTGGAATGCATGATTATTTTAGAAATGACTTGTTCTACTAATAGTCGATCGAAAATGCTTCAGCGGACTGCAGTTTGGGGTAAATATTTTCTTGGCTTAGCCCTCTTCTACACTTTAAGCTTCACCCCCATCTTCCCTCAGCCTGATCCCAATCCCATTCATGCATTAATTAATTAATTCATGCTTTAATCCATTCATGCATCATTCATTCACCCCTTGAATATATATTAAGTTGCTACTACATAAAAAATCCTCTGTTAATTTCTGACTTATATTTCAAAGATAAAAAGTATCTGAACTTGCCCTCAAGGAACTCACAGGCTAGCTAAGATACACATACATAGGCAATCAAAACCCAAGGAAAAAAGAATTAATGGCGCAGCTCAATATTTTTCAAACCACAATTTGCAGCCCATCCACAGGCCATGAAATCAATTAGTAAGTCATGACCTGCTAAACTAAAATAAATTGAATAAAAATATTCAAGTGAGTCATACATTAAGAATACATATTGTCGGTGTGAAAATTTTACTTAAATTATATTCCTGTGTGTGTGTAGGACCACGGTTTACTATGATGTGTTTTTACTATGCATCACAACAATCAAAAGTTTGAAGATGGCAGTTTAGGAGAGGAACAGATAGAGAAATGCTTATCAAACTTAACATGCCTATGGATCAGCTAGGAATCCTGTTAAGAAGCTTCTAATTCAATTGCTGGGTGATGGGGCCTAAGTTCTGTTTCTGATAAACTCCCAGGTGCTGCTGGTCCACACAAGGTGACAGAATGCCAGATGGAGAGACTATTTTCAGGAGAAAAACCTGAGGAAGTCCCTGAAGCCATTCATTTGTGACTTCAAGTGCCTGCAAGGAATGAAAGAAAATAAGAATTTCCTTCCTTTTCTGGTTTTCACTTTTGGCTGATTGATAGAAACCCTAACCTACCCCATTCTTCATTAGGCTTCCAGGTGCTGAATGTTGCAACCAAGAGACCAGATACACTTCAGACCAACCACGTACTGTGAAAAGCTCCACTGTCATCCCTGAGGGTCAGCCCCCGGTTTCCCAGGGTGTCTTAAACACCAGTGCCTTTTCACAGCGTGTCCCCTGCAATTAACAGTGGGTACTTCCTATAAAGCAGGCTTTTAAGAACAGGAGCAGGAAGAGTTTCACTTATTTCAGCTTCTACCTGCTACCACATCTCATCAGACTTCCTTCACCTGCACCCAGACAGCTGCCTTGACTTCCTGATGGTTTTCTCTGCCTGCAATTCCTTTCCTCCCTGCCCCCATCTCTTCCTCTTCTAATCCATTCTGTACAGGAATATATTGATCCACCTAAAATGAAACTTTCATTATTTTCTTTTACTGCTTAGAACCCTTCAGTGGCTCCCCATTGCCTAGGCAAGCTCTCTGCTCCTGCCAAACTTGTTTGCTGCTGCTCCAATGCATCCGTCTTCATCCTTCTTTATGACCCTCACTTCCTCCTCTTGCATGATCTCACTTTTCCAGCTGTTCAAATCCTGCCTACTCTTTAGGATTTCACTTAAATCCCACTTCTTTCATGAAGCCTTTTTGTTTTGAAACCCCAGAGGGAATGAACCTCTCTCCTCTCTTGCTGACATCTCATCTCAATAATGCTGAGCGCCATTTGCGTACTGGCATGGGGCAGAAAAAGCACAGGATTGATAAGCAGAGACCGGACTGGGGTCTGACCCAACTGGACGGCGTGTGACAGTGAGCAAGCCATTTGTCTTCTCTGAGCCTCAGTCTCCCCATTAACCGAGGGTTGGAGACTGATCTCTAAGTGACTGCACGGAGTGCCCAGTAATACGTGCATTTTGCAAATCTTATGTTTTCTTGGAGTTCTCATTTTCTATTACTGCAATTTTTTATTTTAATCATGTTTCTTGTTGGTATTGAACTATTACCCATCTTTTGAATTGTCTTCTAATTTTAAAATTCTCACATGTATTTTTACATGTGTCTGTCTTACTGGTATCAGGAAGGAACCGTATTTTATGGTTGGGGCAATGAGGCCCAAGGAGAGCCTGCCTAAGGACACACACAGCAGAGAACACAACGTGGCTTCCAACCCGGCCCTGTGCTCCAGGACCCTGCTCGGCTTCGCTCAAAGTGGGTGCTCGCTAATTATTTGCCAATTGATTGGAGGTTGTCAGGCCCATCTTGCAAGACGACTGCCTTCTCCCTGGAAGGAGGGACGCTTGGAGTCTGTTGGTTAACGGGAAAAGTGCTTACTCTGGGAGGAAGGCGGGGCAAGCCGGAACCCGCATACTCCTTCACCCGGTGTTTCTGAACCCCATTCTTGGAGTTGGGGTTCAAGGATACTTGGAACCCGTCCCCTTGGCGGACACACGTAGCCGCCTTGGCCGCGGCTCGCGCTGATCCTGCGGAGTGGCGCTGCCCCCACCCCGCCCCGCCCGCGCGCGGCTCAGGCTTCCCTCCGCTCTGCACGGGGAGGGCGCGCTGGGGAGCCCTGCTCGCCAGTCTGCCCGGAGCCGCAGACGCCGAGCCCCGCGCCCTCGGGAGCCTCTCGGCGGCTTCCCCTCTGCCGCACGGGAGCGCAGGCTCTCCCCGCCGCCCCCACCCGCGGCTCGCCCTCGCTCCCTCCCTCCCTCCAGCCCCGCCAGCCGGAGCGCGCACACCGGGGCTCCGGCACGTGGGCGCGCGGGAGGCGGCGGCCGCTGCTGCCGCTGCCGGAGTCCGAGCCCCAGCCGGAGCCGGCGGGATCGCCCTCCATGCTGCGGGCGCTGCGGCCGCCTTGCGCTCAGCCTCCGGTCCCAGGCGAGCCTCGCGAGCCGGCGGAGCAGCGGAGGGCAGGAGGACACGGACAGGAGCACGGGCACGGAGGGCTGGAGCGAGCTGGGCGGTGAGCAAGGGGCGCCCGCAGCCCGGAGGAAGCAGCCGGGCTCCCTCGCTCCTCTGCCCCAGCCGCTACCGGGGGCTCCAGGCAGCGCGATGCCGCTGCGCCCCTCGTAGGCGGCGGCGGCCGAGGCTTCCCGCAGCCGCTTGGCCCGCGCCGGCCCCGATTCCGCGGGCGAGTCCCTTGCCTACCCCGGAGGACGCACCCGGCCGCTCGAGCCGGAGCGAGCGCGAAGTCCGAAGTCTGCCCCCCGCGCCACCAACTTCCCCGAGAGCCCCTCTCCCCGCCGCAGCCTGCGCCAGACCTGGGAGCGATGCGCCCCCAGCCGGGCGGCGCGCCCTCTGCCAACTCGCCACCCATGGGATCGACTGCCCTCAGCTGCCCGGCTTGGAGCGCGTAGCCTTCGCCGCGTGGCCCGGGAGCGGAGCGAGACATCAAGGCGTTTCGCGGACCCCGTGCGCAAGGGTCTGCCTGGGTGCCCGGCGGGGACAGCGTCCATACCCAGGGGTGAGTAGCCCGCGAGTGGCGGCGCCCTTTACTCCCTTGCAGGGATGGCAGGGAGAGGAGAGAAAGTTGGGTCTCCTTGCACCTATCCTGGGATTGACAGCGGAACGCAACATTGCTTCCCGCAACCCAATTGCGTTCTGGGTTTCCCCCAATTGCCTTCATCTCTAAGCCAAGGGGGGAGCCCCCTTCCGCTTCCCAGGGAGAAAAGGGGCTCCCTAGAGCAGAGCAGGTCACCGACTGTCACCCCCCAACGTGCCATTTGGAGCTTCTCAGCCGCCCGCGCATTAAGCAAGCTCCAGCGTGAGCGCTTGGAGATCCGCGGCCGCCTGGGCGCGCTAGGAGATCGCGGGCAGCCCTAGCCCCTGGGGGAGGCTGCGCGCGCTCCATTAAAGAGACTGCCGGAGTGCTAGGGAAGGGGGGGGGGTGAGAGAGGAAAAAAGGGGCGGTGGTCAGGGAAGGTAGCCTGCGGAGGAGGCGAGGCGTGAATGCAATTAATTTGTTGCTGCTAGATCAGGCACCCAAGGTGCCTCGCTGCGCTGTGCGGGGTTGGGGGCGCACGATGCAGGGTGGCCCGACAGAGTCCAACAGGTGGCCTGCGCGGGCTTCCCGTGGCTGGGCGCGGGGGGAGGGGAACTGTTCCTTCCTCCCTGGGCCCAGGCTGCCTCTGCCGCTTCTAGGGGCCATCTGAACATGGGTAAGGAAATACACTCTCTGCTCTCAGGCCCGATTTGGGGTGAGTGTGTGAGGCATCCAAATGCCTCCTGTCGGAAAACAGCGACCTCGTTGTGTGCCTGACTGAGGTTTCAACTTGCAGGCAACTGAGGGGCCATTCAGCTGGGCGGCGCGGGACTTGGCCGGTCCTCAGACTTGAGCCCTGGCCTTCCCCGCGGTCCTGGCGGCGGGTGTTCCAGCTCCCCCGGCTGGGCGGCAAGCCAAACCTCAGAGTTTGTGTCCTCTGTCCTCACTGAGGGGAGGAGGAGTTGCGGGAGCACCAGGAGCCCTGCCGAGGGGGGGGGGGAGTTGATTCTTCTCTACCTGCCTCCTGTGCTTTTATCCTGAAACTGAGGCACGCGGGCAGGTGTGGGTGTCTACACGGTGTGCACGGGTGAGCGTGGGCACAGGTCGAGCGTGAGAGCTGGATGGAGGAAATGAGAGAATCCTGCACTTGCCCGGGGAGACTCGAATTAGGAGAGGGCATGGCTGCGCTTTGACAAAGTTTCTTCAGAACGCACCATCCTTCATCCTTCGGTGACTCAGGTGAATTTGGAAGTGCCAAGTGCAAAATGCTCTGGGCCCTGAAGGCCGTGGACACTCCAGAGTAGCATTTTCCAAAATTGCTGCGAAACGTCTCCGTCCCTCAGTGTGCCCACGTGTAGGTGGGGGACAGTCATCCTTGTTTATGGGAGAAGCGCTAGGCTGTCTGTAAAGGAGGTCCTTACAGGTGGCTGTTGGGTTGGAAGACAGAGGAGCAGCTGGATGTGTGTTTTGGGGAGAGTGTGCCGGGAGAAAGGAGTTGTCTGGAGCCTGCATGCGTAGCAGGCTCAGAGATTTTATTCAGATTTTGTGTTTTGAGGGGGTTGGTTGGCTTTGAGGCAACTGATGGAGATTTGGGGAAGCTAAAGTTTTCCCAACACACACGTTGCAATAACACCCCACAGCCTGCTCACTGGGCAGAGAGATGTTTCTATTGTTGAAACAAAGTGATGAACACTCCAGAACACAAAAGAACACCCTTTGTTACAAGTGCTGGCCCCAGTGGCTTCCCCTCCATAGGAGGCTCTGGGTGCTAGAGCTGTTTGGTCTCGCTGCTTCGACTCTGCAATGGCTGCTGCATCCTTCTAGCCCCTGTGTACTTTCCCTGCCGGTGAGAGCCGTCCCCACTCCTCACTCCCCGCCTCCGGCAGCAGATTGCCAAGAACATCTGAGTAGAAGGAGCCCCTGGACGTGCAACACATTGGTTGATTTAGCATGGGCACATACCTTTCTGGAAAAGTGCCCCCTGGAGGCTCCGTGTTGGAAGGGGAGCCAGGATCTGGGGTCCCGGAGGATGAATGGGCAACCAGCTATTATTGTGTATGAGGGAGAGACAGACAGACAGAAGTGCAGGGTTAGAGAAGGCAGAAAATGAGAGGGAGAAAGAGGCATAGAGAGAAGAAGAGAGAGACAAACACACATAGAGGCTGAAAGAGAGAGGGAGAGCTGAGCGACAGGAAAGCTACAGAGTAGACAGGGCAAAGAATAAGAGGAGAGAAGAGTAGGAGAGAGAAGTAGAAGGAAGGGAAGAGAAATCTGAAAAAGAGTATAAGACAAGAGTATAAGACAAGAGACTAAAAAGGGAAAGGAATAGGAACAGGAGCGGAGAAGTCAGGTGTGGAGGAGAGGAAGGGTGAGAGAACAGAGCAGGCAGAAGGGGCACGAGTGACATGCTTTTGTATTTAATTTTTATAAACCACACTGCCATTCTAAGGAAGTCAACATAATCCACATCCTTAAGTAGCCAGCCTTTGGTTCCTGTTTGTTTCTCTGGGGAGCCATGAATTATGCAGAGATTGGACACCCGCTTGGAACCCAGCTGCAGTGGAGATAACAAGAGTGTAAGATGTTCAGGCTCTTGGTAAATGCACAGATGCATATTCTCCTTCACTGTTTTTTTGTTTGTTTGTTTGTTTGTTTTTGTTTGTTTCTGGGTAAACACAGGGCTGGAGAATTGAGTCTAAGGATTATTTCATTAGCCATATTTGCCAGTGATTCTCTCACCTTGTTTATAGAAGAATCTCCTGGGTGGCTTCTGAGAAACACAAATTACTAGACCTAATAGGATCCAACAGAGACAGAAACATGCTTCTTTGAGTACCCCAGTTGGTTCTAAAGCTGATTGTCCCTGAACCACATTTTGGTAAACCTGGTGTAGATGGTATAACATTATTCTCTAATGTGTACCTAAATTTTCTCTTGAGAGATGCAGTGTAACACCTCCCTCTGGTATCCCATTCTTCCCAGAAAATCTCATTTCTTGCAAATTTCTCTTGATAAAAGGACAAGCCCAAAGAAGTTGCTCAGCCAGGGTTACCTTTCCATGAACCTCATTAATCACAGTAGCTCCAGGGGAAGGCAAAGGCTCCTCTGGTTGACCTTGTCAGGGGTGTTCACACTAACAGGTATTGAGAGCTCGGCAGGGCATGGTCTTGGGCATTCTTTGTACACTCTCTGCCCATTTAACACTCACAAAAACTATTCCATAGGCACTGTTACAATCACCTGCATTTTATAGTTGATGAGACAGAGACTTAGCAAAATTATATAACTTGTCCCAGAAACATTAGTTGACAATGGCCCAGCAACTAGAAAGCAGCAATGTTAAAGTTTGAGCCCAGGTTTGGTTAACTCTGAAGTTTAATTAAGGTCCTGATTATGCACCATGCTAGCTCCTAACTTTAATACCCTATTCCAGACTGATGGAACCAAAAGATCCTTGGAGATCTTTCCCATGCTCTCTCTCCACCAGTTTATCATTTCAGGAAAATGAGAGCAGTTAAGGAAACTGAGAAGTGACTTGCCAGGGATCCCACAACCAGTAGGTGCCAGAACTGGGACTGGCACCCTGGAATGTGGTGTCCCTGTCCAGCCTTCTCCCCACCGCACCAGTAGTTACCATATCAGGCTAATCATCAAGGTCACATATATCTTAGTCAAAACACAAGTTCCTGGGCCCCACTAGAGGCTTACTGAATCAAAACCTTGGGACAGAGAGCCCAGAGATCTGTATTTTTTAGTCCACGCCCCAAGCTGCAACTGTACATTATTACCATTTGCCCCAGTTATTCCATAGATCCTGGATTCTGACACTGCGGATCCCTTCCAGACAGCTTCAAGAGGAGAACTCTGTGTCCCTCCTGCTTTCAGCAAAAA
This sequence comes from Microcebus murinus, assembly GCF_040939455.1. NCBI lineage: Eukaryota > Metazoa > Chordata > Mammalia > Primates > Cheirogaleidae > Microcebus > Microcebus murinus. The sequence goes on from NC_134124.1 coordinate 20,692,521, forward strand.
CAGACACACAAAAAGTATCATAGCAGACTCCACGCAGCCCACCAATGTGTCATGGGTACAGAAACAAGCTGGTCAACCCTCGAGGCAACTTCCAAAACTCTTTGGGAAGTGTAGCAATCACATTGATGTTTGTTATACTCATTTTTTTTCCTGTGCCAAGTAGGAAAGCATTTAAGGAAACATCAAATGCTCCATCAGTGCATTGGTGTCAGTGTCTGTGCTAATACTTGACACAAAATGACACCGTGAGCCAGGCCAATGTGACAGTGTCACAAGTGTCAAGCTCAGTCTCCCAATTTAGTGGATCTAGCTGTGGTGTGAGAAAGACCCCTTTCTTCCCCTTCATTTATTATGCTTTTGACTTCCTCAGAATAGATCAGTGCCTCATTCTGCAGGTAAAAGGAGCTATCACATACACTGTCTCTTCCTGGCCCACTTAAATTGTTTTCTCGGTGACCTCAACATCTTTTCCCTTCTATTTCATTGAAAAGTGGCCAAAGGTGCCAGACATCTTGTCCAGCAAACTGTTTTGTCATCTTTCCCTTTTCAGATCCAAATTTATCTTTTGAATCTGTTGCTTTTAACCCTGACCTCTTATTCAAGAATGGTAATTGAGCCTTAGGTAGCTTTGATAAGCCACTCTCTTGATGCATGTATTTTAAATAACCACAGTCATTTGTGAGTAGAACCAAGGAATACCTTACATTTACAATGTCTGCATCTTAAATATGCTGGACTTTTTTTTTTTTTTTTTTTTTTTTTGCCATTGCAGTGGTGAAAACCTATTTTTTCTGGCATGCCTGGGGAAGTAAAAAGTAAAAAGAAACAGTGCTTAACCCTTTGCACTCGGATGTCGAGTGTGACTTGACATGGTTAGCAAAAATTATAAAGATTAAAATGGCTCTTTGAATGTATCAATAATTTGAAATATTAAAAAATCCAAATAAATAAGTTTGTATGAAAAGAAACTCTAGGTTTTTATTCTACTGCCACGCTTCGTAAAATCTGGGGTATTTAAAAAATTAAATCCCGAGTAGAATAAAGGAATCAAGAAAAAATCAAGCGAGTGCAAAGGGTTAAAACTTGGGCACTGAGCACAGGCAACGAGGGGTCAAAGCCTACCCCCACCTGGCCTGCTTTCATTACCTTGGTCTGGTTATTTCACTTCCCCAGGTCTCCCTTTCTTTATTTGGAAGTTGAAGACAATAACAGGCTGTCTGTGTATATTGATTGCAAGAATTGACTTTCAGGAGTGTTTGAAGTGTTCAGCATGGTGTCCGGCACACCTGCTAGCTAGTATTTTCACTGGTCTTTGCTAACATGTGCCAGGCTCCCTTTCACTGAGCATGAAACTGACATTGAGGTGGTCAAGCAACTTGCCTACCTTACACAGATCCTAAGTAACAGATAGACACTCAGAATCCAGGTCTGTCCTTTTAAACTCCTGGCTACCCTTACTGTTGCATTGGAATGAGTCACTGTTCTAAGTGTTGCATAGGAAACATATTCTGATTTATAATTTATTTAAACCCATTGCATAGAACGTTGAATAGAATAATGGGGATCTTTTGATCTTTGGGTGATAACTTCTAGGTGGTCAAATCACTTCCAAATATTTGCTTTTACTTTGCCAGCATTTGGGAAGAATTGTCATGGATCCATCTCCTACTACTAGTCTTGTCTGGCTCCCACTTGTTTTTAAGCACAGATATTGCTGCTTTGGGAAAATATCTTTTGAGTCCTCAAGGCCTGGATTACATGTCTTTATAACCATTCCTTCATTTAAATTGTACAATTCATTTAAATTGTAGCTTGTCCATTTATTTCTCTGTATCTGCAAGTCAGTCTATATAAGCTTCTAGGAATGAGGGGACAGTTCTTATTGGAAGTTGTATCTATAGTGTCCAGAACAGTGCCTGACATATAGAAAGCTCACAAGAACAGTTGTTTAAAAAAATTTATTAATATTATAGAGGGACAAATGTTTTGGTTACATGGATTGGTTTTGTACTGCTTGAGTCAAAGTTATAAGTGTGCCCCTCACCCATATAGTGTACTTTGTATCCTTTAAGTGTCATTTCACTTATCTCCTCCTCCCTTCTGCCACCTGCATGATTTTCATTGAGTTTTACTTTCGTCTGTGCATGTAAGTGTTGATAGGTTAGTTCCAATTTAATTGTACATGTGATGTTTGTTTTTCCATTCTTGCGATACTTCACTTAGGAGAATGGTCTCCAGTTCCATCAACATTGTTGCAAAAGGTATTAATTCATTTTTTTTTATGGCAGAGTAGTACTTCATAATATACATATACCACATTTTATTAATCTACTAATGAATTGATGGGCACTTGGGGTAATTCTACATCTTTGCAGTTGTGAATTATGGTGCAATGAACATTTGAGTGTCAGTGTCTTTTGATAAAAACACTTCTTTACCTTTGGGTAAATACCCAGTAGTGGGATGACTGGATCAAATGGTATGTCTGCTTTTAGTTCTTTGAGGGATCTCCATACTATTTTACATAAAGGTTGCAGCAGTTTGCCATCCCACCAAGAGTGTACAAGTGTTCCTTTCTCTCCACATCCATGCCAGCATCTCTTGTTTTGGGACTTCTTGATAAAGTCCATTCTCACTTGGGCTAGGTGATATCTCATTGTGGTTTTGATTTGCATTTCTCTGATAATTAGTGATGTTGAGCCTTTTTTCATATGTTTATTGGCCATTAGTCTATTCTCTTTCAGAAACCTCCTGTTCATGTCTTTTGCCTACTTTTTAATGGGGTTGTTTGATTTTTCCTTGCTGATTTGCTTAAGTTCTTTGTAGATTCGGTTATTAGCCCTTTATCAGATATATAGCATGTGAATATTTTCTCCCCTTCTGTAGGTTGTCTATTCACTCTTGATTGTTTCATTGGCCATGCAGAATCTTTTCCATTTGGTCAGGTCCTATTTATTCGTTTTTGTTGTTTCTGTGAATGCCTTTGGGGTCCTCTTTATAAATTCTTTGCCTAGGCCAATATCTGTAAGAGTTTTTCTAACATTTTCTTCAAGAATTCTTATGGTTTCATGTTTTAGGTTTAAATCTGTTATCCATCTTGAACTCATTTTTGGGAGTGGTGAGAGATATGGATCCTGTTTCAGTATTCTATATGTGACTATCCAATTTTTCTAGCACTACTTATTGAATAGGAATTCTTTTTCCCAGTTTATGTTGCTCTCTCCTTTGTCAAAGATCAGATGACAGTATGTGGATGGTTTTAATCTGTTTCTCTGTTCTGTTCCATTGGTCTATTTCTATTATTGTGTCAATACCATGCTGTTTTTGTTACTGTAGCCTTGTGGTACAGTTTAAAGTCTGATAAAGTGATACCTCCAGATTTGTTCCTTTTACTTAAGGTTGCTTTGGCTATTTGGGCTCTTTTCTGGTTCCCAAAAGAGTGTAGGATTATTTTTTCTAGACCTGTGAAAAAATGATGTTGATATTTTGATGGGGATTGCATTGAATCTGTAAATCACTTTCAGTAATATGGACATTTAACAATGTTGATTTTGCTAATCTGTGAGCATATTTTCCATTTGTTTATAGCCTCTACAATTCCCTTACTTAGTGATTCATAGTACTCTTTGTAGAGATCTTTCTTCTCCTTGGTTAAATGTATTCCTATGTATTTTCTTTGTGGCTATTGTGAAAGATACTGAGTCTTTGATTTGATTCTCAGCTTGATTATTGTTGGTATATAGGAATGCTACTGATTTTTGTACATTGTTTTTGTAACCTGAAACTTTAATGAATTTATTTATAAGTTCCAGGAGTCTGTTGGTGGTGTCTTTAGGGTTTTCTAGATATAGGATCATATCATCATCAAAGAACAATAGTTTGATCTCTTCTCTCCCCATTTGGATACCCTTAATTTCCTTGTTTTGCCTGGTTACTCTGGCTGGGACTTTCAGCACTATATTGAATAGAAGTGGTGACAGTGGGTATCCTTGTCTTATTCCACTTATGAGTAGAAATGCTTTCAAATTTTAGCCCATTCAGTATGATGTTGGCTTTGGGTTTGTTGTATATGGCTTTTATAATTTAGAGATATGTTCCATCTGTGCCTACTTTGTAAAGACTTTTTTATTATAAAAGGGTGCTGAATTTTGTCAAATGTTTGTTCTGCATCTATTGATATGATCATATGATCTTTGTTTTTGGTTTTGTTTATGTGGAGAATCACATTGGTAGATTTACTATCCTTGCATCCCTGGGATGAAGCCCATCTGATTGTGGTATATTATTTTTTTGATGTGCTAATGAATTGAGTTTGCTAGAATTTTATTGAGTATTTTTGCATCTACATTCGTAAGGGATATTCTATAGTTTTCTTTTTTTTGTTGTGTCCTTTTTTTTGCTTTTGTATCAAGGTGATACTGGCTTTGTAGAATGAATTTGGGAGGATTCCTTCCATCTAGATGTTATGAAGTAATTTCTGCAGTATGAGTCTCAATTATTCTTTGTAGTTCTGAGAAAATTCGTATGTGAAACCAGGATTTTGTTGTTGTTGTTGTTGTTGTTGTTGTTTTTGAAAGATTTTTTCATTGCTGCTTCAATTTTGTAATTGGCCTGTGCAGGAGTTCTATTTCTTCCTGACTGAGCCTTGAGAGGTTGTGTGTTTTCAGGAATTTGTGCATTTCTTCTATGTTTTTGAGTTTGTGTGCATAGAGATTTTTATGCACACAGAGATGATATTTAGTATGTGGTATCAGTTATAATATCTCCTTTTTCATTCCTAATTGAGTTTATTCAGGTTCTTTCTTTAATATTTCTGGTTAATTTGGTGAGAGGTCTGCCAATTTTGTTTATCTTTTCAAAGAACCAACTTTTTGTTTCATTTATCTTTTGTATTTTTTTTTTTTTTTTTTTTGGTTTCTGTATTTAACTTCTATGTATTTTTTTTTATTGCATTTAGTTCTGCTCTGACATTAGTTATTTCTTTTCTTCTGCCAGGTTTAGGTTTGGTTTGCTCTTGCTTTTCTAGTTCTGTGAGATGATTGATTGGATTGTTGATTTGTGTTCTTTCTGTCTTTTTGATGTTGACATTTAAGGCTATGGATTTTCTCCTGGGACTGCTTTTGCCAAATCCCACAGATTTTCGTAACTTGTGTCCCCTCTGTCATTTAGTTCAAAGAATCTTTTGATTTTTATCCTAATTTCCCCATTACCCGATAATCATTCAAAATTGATTGTTTAATTTCCATGACTTTGTGTAAAATTAAGTGTTTCTGTTGGAGTTGGTTTCTAATTTTATTCCACTATGGTATGAGAAGATAGATGATATAATTTCTATTTATTTTTAATTTGCTGATACATGTTTTGTGGCCTAAGATGTGATTGATCTTAGAGAATGATCCATGTGCTGATGATAAGAGTGTATATTCAGTAGTTTTTGGGTGGAATGTTCTGTAAATATCTGTTAGATCCATTTGTTCTGGAGTCTTATTTATTTTCTAAATATTTTATTTTTTGAGGATATGTCCAGTCTTATCAGAGGGTGTTGAAGTCCCCGGCTATTATGATGCTGCTGTTTATCACTTTGTTTAGATCTAGTAGGGTTTGCTTTATGAATCTGGGCTCATGTGTGTTAGGTGCATAAATATTTAGGATTTTTATGTGTTCTTGATGAATTGCTCCCTTTACCATTATATAATGACCATCTTGTCTTTCTTTACTATTATTTATTTGAAGTCTCTGTTACCTGATATTATAATGGCTACACCTGCTTTCTTTGGATTTCCATATGCATGGAATATTGCTTTCCATTCCTTCACCATGAGTCTAAATAAATCTTTGCATTTTAGACGTGTTTCCTGGAGACAGCAGATACTTGGTTTGTATTTTTTTCATCCATTCAGCCAGCCTGTGTCTCTTGAGTGGGGAATTCAGGCCATTCATGTTTATTGAAAGAATTGATAAGTGGGATGCATTTCTGTTCATCTCATTGGATAGAACCTTATTGCTTTGTTTTCCCTCTTGAGCCATTGTTATATATGGGCTCTGAAATTTAGGTTTTGGGTGATTTTACTCTGGTGGGTGTTTATTGTGCTGATGGATGTATAATGCAGATCTGAGTACTTCCTGCAGGCTTGTCTGGTCTTGACAAATTTCCTCAGTGATTGCTTGTGTCTGAAAAAGTCTTTATTTTTTCTTCATATAAGAAACTTAATTTTACAGGATACAAAATTCTGGGCTGGCTGTTGAAGAAGACTGAAGAGGCCGGGCGTGGTGGCTCACGCCTATAATCCTAGCACTCTGGGAGGCTGAGGCAGGCAGATCACTCAAGGTCAGGAGTTTGAAACCAGCCTGAGCAAGAGTGAGACTCCATCTCTACTAAAAATAGAAAGAAATTAATTGGCCAACTAAAAATATATAGAAAAAATTAGCCACACATGGTGGCGCATGCCTGTAGTTCCAGCTACTTAGGAGGCTGAGGCAATAGATTGAGTTAGCCCAGGAGTTTGAGGTTGCTGTGAGCTAGGCTGATCCCATGGCACTCTAGCGCAGGCAACACAGTGAGACTCTGACTAAAAAAAAAAAAAAACAAACCACACACACACACACAGAACGATAAAGAAGGCTGAAGAAGGGGCCCCAATTCTTTCTGATTTTTAAGGTCACAGTTGTGAATTTGCCATTAGCCTGATGGGTTTTCCTTTGTAAGTTACCTGCTATTTTCACCTTACAGCTCACGGGAATTACTCCATCCTCTTAACTTTGGCTAGTCTGATGATTATGTGTCGTAGTGATTGCTTCTTTGCAATAAATCTCCCAGGTGTTCGCTGAACTTCTTGTACCTGGATATCTAAATTTCTAGTAAGATGAGGCAAATTTTACTCAACTCCCTCAAATAGGTTTTGCAACCCTTGTGTGTTTTCTTCTTCACCCTCAGGGATGGCTATAATTATTATTATTTGGCCTCTTTATATAATCCTGTATTTATTTTAGGCTTTATTCTTTCCTCTTATTTCTCAGTTCTTTATCTTTGACTGATTTATTTAATTTGAAGGTGTTGTCTTCAAGCTCTGAGATTCTTTTTTTTTTCTTTCTTTTGCCTGGTCGTATCTGTTCTTAAGACTCCCCACTGTGTTTTGTATTTTCTTGAATTAATTTTTTGTTTCCAGAATTTCTGTTTTATTTTTAAAAATAATTTGATTTCTTTAGTAAATTTGTCATTCATTTCCTGTATTTAAAAATTTTTTTGTGTGTGTTGGTTGTCTGCTTTCTCTTGCATTTTGTTGAGCTTACTTATAATTTATATTTTGAATATTTTATCTGTCATTTCAATATTCTGATTTTGGTTGTTATCCATTGCTGAAGAGCTAGCATTCCCTTTTGGAAGTGACCTTTCACTCTGATTCTTCATGCTTCTGGAGTTCTTTCGGTGATTCTTTCTCTTCTGGAGTAGCTGTTATTTCTTATTTTGGGGTTTTCTTTTGTTTAGATAGTGCTTCCCCCCCCTCCCTTCACTCATATGGGTGTGTTTGTATCATATGTAGAACCTTTGGCTTTCCTTGTTGGTGCTTTAATGGCAATCTAGGTTCTGGATGGATGCCTTTGTTATAGATATCCTTGGTCACAAAAACAGTTTTGAATTAGTACTTGGAACTTTTAACTAATTCTGTGTGGATCAGAAAAAGTGGCCATGTCCTTAAATTCTAAAAGAAAAACCATCCAAACATTCGGAATTGAAAACTAGGAGATATAACTGGTGCCCTCGAGGCACCAGTTCTTCACATAGGGATGTAATGGTATCAGTAGTTGTTGATTAACTATGTTGGTGGCTTTGGGCAAGTTCCATTGTGATGTAATTAGAAGGGACATTCTGATTTATAAGTTAATGTGATTTTATCTGTACATTTAATTAGTTGCTCAGAAAGACACATTTGTTTCTCAGCCCAAAAGTTTTAAAAATTAATGGCCTTCTTGAGTGAGAACCAAGGTTAGAGTTAATCTAGTCCTATTGCCTTAAAGGAGGGATGGGGAAACTGAGGCTCAGAGAAGGGAAGGGACGTGCCTGAGGTTACCCAGCGAGGTAGTGCCAGAGCCAATGTGAGGGCCAGTGGTTTCTGGCTTCTAGCCTAGGACTCTTGATGCACTGCTGAAAGTGATTAGCGTATGCCTGGTGAGCCACTTGTTTGGTTCTAAGGTATGCTTGAAAGCCTTCTGTATATGCATATACACAGCTTGCTCCCTACACCCTCTACCCGGCAAAATCCCAAGATAAAGCTCTTGCTGAAAATGAAAAGGAGTGAAACAGGCCTGAGATGATTTGCTGATGATGCAAACTCCAAGTGTCAAAGAAGTTTGTGGGAGAGCATCCTGGCAGGTCCTATGTTACTAAGGCCTTATGGACTTCTGCGATTTACATCTTCTTCTCAAACAAGGAAATGTGGCTTAACCAGGATATTCCTTTGATGTTATTATGTGTGATGTTTCAAGAATTAGAGACGTATGGACGTTCATTGTTAAACCCCTAGCACAGGCTTGTTGTTGGCAAAGTAGTGAATCAGATTGTGCTCCCTTTTCTTTCTTAACGCGTTTTTAGATGGGAAGCATTCACCTTGGGACCCTTCTTCTATCTCTGAGATGCTTTGGGGTATGACTAAGTGAATCAGCCTAAATACATCCCCAGGCACAGAAGCATGTGCAATGTAGTTTGACATTGTTAACACACAGATCTTTGTCACATGGCATCAATATTACGGAGACAGTAAGACACAGATCATTGGTGCGATATATTGTGCATGGTCCTTTGGAAACATTGTAATCATCTCTGACAAGGCAGCAGAAACATCTCAACCTAGCACCTTCCCAGAGTCTCAAAAGTCTTGCAAACCAACTCAGAGTAACAAGAATACGATCATTCAAGGAGAGAACGCACAGATAATGATTCTCTTTGCCTCTCAACCATAATTAATCTGAGATTATTGACTTGGTATCCAAAGGTCAGGTGCAAGGGAGAGGCACCTCTCTTTATATCCCCAGAATGTCCCTTTCCTACTTGTCTAGGTCCCTTAAATTCCTCCATTAAAGACTAATTCTTTGGGCTTCAAGTATTTTAGATTTTTCTATAGCTCTCTATTGAAATGCGAAATTTCCTGAGTAGGATATCATAGCTGTGTAGACCTGAAATCTCACCCTTTCTTTTCACCTTAAGGATGCCTTTTGACAGACATTGAGGATAAATACTATGGACACCACTGCCACCCCTCCAATACCTACTGTTACCGTTGCCATTTATTGAGTACCTACTATGTGCCCACATTGGCTCTCTAAGTTGTGCACATGTATTTTTCTCATCTCATATTCCCAGTAACCCAGTGTTGTAGTGATGGGTAGGAGAATTAAGAAATCACCACAGAGATGACAAAAATAGTGAGAGTAGGAAAACATTGAGAAGCATTGTAGGATGGCAGGAGGAAAGGCAACATCTCTTTCCTTTTCCCAGTTCCCAAACATCCACATCTCCAAGTGGGATCTATAGAGAATGTCAAGGAAACTGAGACTTGGGAAGGTTAACTTGCACCTAATCCTCACTTCTCTAAGTGGCAGAGTGGGGCTTTGACCCCTGATTTTTCTTATTTTCTAACTTCATTAGGTAATACTGTCTCCAGTGGACTTACAAAACTTCAAGCTTGAAAGGAGCTTAGAGAATATCTTCTCCCAGGGCTTTCAGTGAGTATGAAGTATCCTAAGACACATGTTTTATGTCATTATCTAGTACATACCCCCATGCACAACTGACACCAATTCCCCCTTTCCTGGTACAGGCATGTGGCCAATTATTTCTGCATCCTTCCGTAGATATATGTGGTCAATGAGCGTGGTTTTCCTCTTTCACACAAATGACAGCATACGATATACTTTATTTTCAATTTAAATGATGCACGTTGGGGATGGTTAACGTAAGTTCATATTGAGCTGCCTCATTATTCTTCTGAGCTTCTCAATGTGTCATTATATATTACATATACAAACGTACTGAGATTTATTTAGCTGAGGTCAAGTGTAGTGATTAAGGAGCTAGATCCTGGAGCCGACCTGCCTCTATGAATGTGTGTACATTTGTGTGAGAGGGCAGGAGGGAGAATGCAGTATTAGAAAACAGGGGGCCAGGGAAGGCCTCACACATAGAATTGAAGCTAAAGTTTTGGGAAAATAATAGTTGGCCTTAGAATAGGTGACACAGTCTGATCATTTCCATTCTATTCCAGTTCATTCTTAAAATCATGCTATGGCCAGCAAAATTGATTTCTAATGGGTGGGAAACCACAATGTGAAAAACAGTTACCTAGTCTGATGGTATAGACCTTTACAGGGGGAGAAATAAGAGCTGAATTGTACCTCATTTGTGCACATTTTGAGAATTCAGCTTTTACTATCGTATGAACTTTTTTCACTCCATGAAGCCACCAATAATTACTTGCCCAGAATCTTTTGTACTTGGGATCCTGGGAAGATAGGGGGCAAGTAGGACAATGTTTCCTGCCCTTGCAGAATTAGGAGACAGCATTGACTTACCCAGAGCAGGTTGAGAATGATAAATAACTGTGTGCAATTGGGATTTAAAATGCATGTTGTCCGGCAGGTATCTGCTGAAAGATCATTCCATGCAGAAGGAAGGGGCAAATACAGAGTCTTTGACGCGGGACTGTGAGTTTCACATTTGAGAACCAGCAAGGAAGTCAGCAGAAGAATACAGGAGAGCATGTTGTTCTACGAGAGAGCGGCTTGGAGGCCAATATATGGCCATGTAATAAAAATGAAATATTCCATCTAACCTGTCTCCGCTAGGGTTCCGTAGTACGCTTGAAGAAAGCTGTATGGCTATTGCTAAATTATAAGAAAATAGCTTTTCCTTTATAGAATTCAGGATATTTTAGTGAAACTCTTTTACCCATAATCTTGGTGAGTTTGAAAGAAGCATAGAAATGTATTCAGTGAACATTTGTTTGATGAAGGAACATACACTTGAATAAAGGAATGAATGAGGGAGTGAACCCACTAGTTTGGCTAGTGTAGAAAGGATGGGACAGACGGAGGCAGCTCCATCTTGCCTGGTGGGCAGAGCCCTCAGTGAGATTCACGAAAGTATCAGTTTTAAATGATCAGCTGGGTATTTACATGTTGGCCAAAGTAGGGAGAGATTTTACTTTATGCTCAGACATACAGGTTTTTATTGTTTTAAAATCAGTTGTTCTGATGGAAGTAGAAGACTGAAATTAAATAGCATAGAGAATTACTACCAGACAATTCTGCCTTCCCTATCCTACCTCAAAGACATTTCTGATGGGATTTGCCTGGTGTTTTCTCCACCAGCTCAGAGAAGTGAAGGGAGACTGCGTCCAAATGCTTGAAGTGCATTAATACATTTTTTTTTTGAATGACACACAATTTTAACAACAAAAGTACCTCTTAACTCCTAGCAAGATTTTTATTTTTGTACATCAGAGTGTTGCAGAAACATATCTAGGACCGCTTGATGTTGAGAAAATATTTATCTTGGAGTTTTTCTGTGCATTTATTTCTGTTAAGGAAAAAAATAGCAACAACAAAACATTCTCAGTCTGGGTGGTTCTTTTTTAGATGCAAAAAAATCACTCAAACTGAAATCCTTTTTGTACTCAAATTGGGCCTGCCAACCTTAAAAGAGGGCAGTCTGGATAATATGATAAACTGGCCCATGCGTTCAATCTTAGCTCATCAAGGCCTTGCCAGAACTGACATTTTCGTACAGTATGGCTTGATGCTCTGATTACAAATTGGTCTTGAGCAGCTAGACTCTTTGTAATTTTATTCACTGAGGATTGTGCTTGTATCATTAGGTCTGTTTTGGATTTGAAACCTGAAGGAGGAAATATATCCCTGGTTCCTGTCTCTTCTTTCAGAATGTAATAGAGAGAAAGCTTTGTCCAGAAACAAGTGTAATTTATTATATGCCAAATTAAGAGTTTCATTTTCCTTCAAGGCAGGGATGATAATATTTCCCCTCCTGCTTCCCCTGGAAGCTTTGCTGAAACAGCTTAAATTGTGGTTTTAAGAAGGATGCTTTATTTATATTTCTCATCATTGATTCTACTTATGATAAACAGGTAAATTATTTTGGGAAAAGAGAAGATCTATAATTGTACCTCTTTTGTTGCTTGTTTTGAAGGATTCTGTTTTGGATGCAACCGTATGAACTTTTTTTCACGCAATGATATTATCAATAATCATCATTTGACCAAGGACCTTTTGTCCTTGGGTGCCTGGGAGGACAGAAGACAAGTAAAGACAGTGATTCCTGTACCTGGAGAATCTAGAGACAGTATGTCTTAAGCAGTGCAGACCGAGGATGATAAACTGTTGAATGTAATTAAGACTTAAACTGGACCCTGGAGAAGATGCATAATAACACTATGGTTTGGAGAATGAAGTGATCGTCTGTGTTTGAGACCAGAAGAAACCAAATCGTTTTCCTGCTACATTCAGACATTACAACACTCAGTCTAGACTACTTTACCTCTGGTCACCAGAATGTGTGGGGGTTTCTCCCCCACTCACCAAGCTAGCAATTCTGCAGCAGACACCAGCTGGGTATCCTATAATTCAATTCTCACGCTGGCTACCTGGAAATAGTGTCAGATCATTCACGTTAAGGGCTCAGTCCCACAAGACTACCCTCACTTCAGATGCCAGTTGCAAGCCCCTGGTTGTGGCTTGTGCTTCTGATAGACTGCCTATAAATCGTGGTTCCCATGACCTGCTCCTCAGGTTTCATTAATTTGTTGGAGAAACTTGCAGAACTCAGGGAAAGACTTATGTTTACCAGTTAATTATAAAGGATATTACAAAGGATACAGGTGAACAGCCAGATGAAAGAGATGCACGGGACAAAGTATGGCGGCACAGCGCATGCTTCTGTGTCATTTGTGAGTGTGCCACCCTCCGGCCAACCTCCACGTGTTCAGCGGTTCAGAAGTTCTGTGAACCCAGTCCTGGATTTTTATGGAAGCTTTGTTAGGTAGCCATGATTGAGTATAGCATTGCTCATTGGTGATCAACTCAACCTGCAGCCCCTCTCACCTCTCATCTGTGCAATTATAAAATTCCAACCCTCTAATCACAGGGTCACTTTCCCAGGCAACCAGCCCTCATGCTGAGGCTATCCAGGAGTGCAGCATGGGTGGCCTCATTAGAACAAAAGATGCTCCTATTAAGGAAATTATGAAAGTCTTAGGAGCTCTGTCTCAGGAACCAAGGTCAAAGACCAATATTAGAACAAAGATTCTCCTAGCACCTTGATCCACAAGGGTTTTAGGAGTTCTGTCTCGGGGAACTGTGGCAGAGACCCAGTATATATTTATTGTATTATAGTATCACAAGGTGAGAGCAATGTATTTGGGTGACATTTCCAACATGGCATCAGAGAACCATACTCTACAAATAGAGTAGTGAAAATTTTTGTGTGACTGATGGCATCAACTGAATTCTTACAATAATAAACTAAAAATAATTGGGCCAGGCATAGTGACTCACGCATGTGATCCTAGTACTATCAAGGCCAAGATGGGAGGATTGCTTGATATTTGGAGTTTGAGACCAGCCTGAGCAAGAGCAAGACCCCATCTCGATCAAAAATAGAAAAAAAAGATAGCCTGGCATGGTAGCATGCACCTGTAATCTCAGCTACTCAGGAGGCTGATGCACGAGGATAGCTTGAGCCCAGAAGTTTGAGATTGCAGTGAGCTATGATGACACCACTGCACTCTAGACAGGGCAACAGAATAAGGCTCTGTCTCAAAAAAAAAAATTGATAATTTCACTTGCAGACTACCTCATAGTGCCAGGTGCTATAGAACACCTAGATCATAGGTAACCCTAGGTTTCAATGCATTGCGAGGCTTGGAGCAAGGAAGTGAATTCTCCAGCCCTCTAGGCATGCAAACACCACCTTAAAACAAAATGAAAACAAACTTTGAACTGAAACCAAAGTGAGAAGTGCAGAGGGAGGATAAAGTGAGAAAGACCAAAATTGTTCTGACTGCAAATACCCATGTAGTTCTGCATGTAAGAATCAGCGTTGAGCAAGCCAGTCGTAAGCCACAGAGTAAGAAATCTGAGCCCCAAACTCCTGCATGAACTAAGGACCTGGGAGGGAACCAAGTGGCCCTTTATTGGTAGCTTTCTTTGGTTTCTAGCAAAAGCAATCACAAATTCTCTCTGGAGGAAAGCATGTCCTGTTTAGGCCTACAAGAATCCCACAGGTGAAGATAAGCAATGATACTACAATGAAAGATGACAAAAATACACTAGAAAACCAGTGAATATCAGAGATATCAGAAAGAAAACAAAATAGAAAACAGACTTGTACCCCTGGGATTTTCAGGCATTGGAATTATCAGATATAAAATATAAAATTACTATGTATGAATGTCTAAAGGAATAAAAGGCAGTTATTTATGAGCATGCAATAAAAGACCATAGGAAATTATTAGGAAGATTTTACAAAGAACTAATTAGAACTCTTGAAAAAAAGTTGGTAGAATAAACACTGCATTGTGAATGGCATAGCATTGTAGACACAGCTGAAGTTAGAGGAAGATAGGGAGGCAGTACCCCAGAATTCAGGACAGAGAGAAAAGGAAATGGACAATATGGAGGAGAAGTTTAGAGACAGGATAAATGTAAAGTTAGTTTTATGTTTAATCGGAGTCTCAGAAAAAGCACAGGTTAAGGAGACATAACATTTGAAGAGAGAACGGCTGAGAATTTTCTAAAACTGGTGAATGATGTTAATCTAGAGATATAGAAAATACAGACAAGATAAATAAAAAGTAAACCCACACTTAGACACATTGTAGTGAAACTGCAATTACAAACTGTAAGGAGAAGATCCTACACATCCAGAGAGCAAAGAGGCATTCCCTACAAAGGAACCACAGGTGATACTGACAGCAGGTTGTTCGTTGACAAACATGGGAGACAGAAGACCTGGGACAGCTTCTTCAAAGTTCAGAAAGAAAATAACTATCAAACTAGAATTGTTTTCCTTTTATAAGAAGAACAAAATAAACACATTTCCACATAAACTGATGTCTACTAAGGAAATTTCTGGAAAATGCACTTAGAAAAGTAATCCCAGAAGGATGACTGATACAAAAGATGAAATAGTGGATAAAATGGTAAAAATGTGAATGAGTTTAAACATTGCATAATATGATATAATGATAATGTTCTAACTTGTGTATTTTTGTGCAGAAAAGCAGATCACTAGACAAAAAGAGCATGTTTTTAATCAACCACAGAATCCTAAACTCCCAAACTACTTTATAATAGGGCCATTTGCTATCCGTCTTCCTCTCCCTCCCCCTCTCTATTTCTCTTTTATCATCATTCTCATTAGAGGATTGTTAATTTTATTAGATATTTCAAGGAAAACCATTTACTTTAAAGATCTTATATTTTGTATTTTGTCCTTCAAAAGACACATAAAGTGAGAGATGGTTACAACAAACTGAAAAGTTTTTTTGACAACACAAATGATGAAGACGTAGTGACTAGAATATATAAAAAGCTACTACAAAAGAATAAGAAAAGATAACCTAATGGAAAATGGACAAACAGCTTCAACAAAAGTTACTCTGAAAAGGAAAAACATGAAAAGTTGTATAACCTCATTAGTAATTGAGGAAGTGAGACACCAGTGAGCTATCTTTTATACTTGCTAGAATAGAACAAATTAAGAAGGTTGACGATACCGAGTGTTGGAGTGAACTTTAATACATTGCTTTGGGGAGTGTACATTTGTGATCATTTAGGGGTGTACTTTGGCATTTTCCTGTGAAGTAAACATTGGCCTACCTTATGACTCAGCAGTTCTTCTCCTATAAGTGTACCCTCTGGGTATTCTTGCACATGTTCCATGGTAGACACATACCAGAATATTCATAAAAGCATTGTTTATAATAGTAGGAAAATGGAAATAATCAAAATGTCCATTTTTAGGAGAGTGAATCAATAAGTTGTAGAATATTTATACAATGGATTATATGACAGACAAAACGAATGGGTTACAACTATATATCCTAACCTACAGATGAATATCAGAATCGAAATGTAGGATAATAGTATTTATGGTATGATATTGTTTATGTTATAATAACATTTCGCATTTTGATAAAAACCAAGCAACACTAAATACTTTTGTTTTGGTTTATACATGTGCATGTGTATTATGATATAAATTTGAAAGGCAAGAAATGTAAACACAATTTAAGGTAATGCTAGTAGTGGTTCCTGGAGGGGGTGGGGAAGGGGTGGAATAGGAAAAGAGCAGTCAGTGACGTAAGAAGCAGCGAATTTAGGAACTTGGTTGCTCTTTAACTGTGGGAGTGAGGTTTCTGCAATTGCTTGGCTGACTGTTAGAAGGAGGGACTCTCACTGATTATGTGGCTTTTAGAAGCTTGTGCAGTGGTACAAAACTGCCATTGATCCATTTGTATGGGTTGAAAACCATTTTTTTTGTGACGATGGCTACGGAACCATCAGCCTTTTCCTTGCGGATAGGAACCTTTTATTCTCACTTATGAAGCAAGTCTTATTATTTCCATTTGGAAGATGACATGGTTATCTAACTGGCTCAGGAGCTGTTAGGTGCAAAGCGGTACAGCTGGGATTTGCACCTTGACATCCTGTTTCTGTAGTCTTCTATCAACGTAAGGTAGTTATAGCTGGATTATAGCACCTGCCATATTCCAAGTTAAAAGATTATATTAATAATATTTAGATAGTATTTAAGGGAAGTCTTAGAGTTTTATTCCTGGCTTACTGATGCTCCTTCCTACTTATCTATCTTGGCAAAATGGCACCAGTTGTGCAAACCAGAAATGTGGGATTATTCTTGACAGTTCTCAGTATTTCTCCTTAGCTCTTCTAATCAGTCAGAATCCTAAATCCCTAAACAACGTCATAGCCTGACCATTTATCTCTGTCTACACAGGGTTGCCAGAAGAGCATTTTAACAAAAGGCATATCTGATCCTGTCAGTGTGGGCCACCTTAAAATTATCCTGTTACTTTCATTTAGTCATAGGGCGTGAATCTTATCCTTTCCCCACTTCCCCATCCTCTCTCACACCACTCTCCAGCTGGTCTGTGGAGAGCCATCCTGCTGATCTTTGTTATTTTGCTCTTTCCTGCCACAGGGCCTTGCCACGTGCTGTTTGATTGGAAGTTCAAACCCCCAGACCTTATTACCAGCAGCCCTTCCTTGTTATGGTCATCCACAAACTCCCAGGTCATGTCTCCTAAATTTTTGAAAATTTTAGCTCCTGGTTGATGTTCTTTCCTTAAAACTTCTTCTGGTCATATTTCTTGATTTTTGCAATGTTTATGTAGATAATTTCTCTAATATCCTGGTCATTTTCTTGACTTCTCTTCTTTCAGTGATCATGTTATCTATCCTACCTAATCCAATAACTACCCTAGACATACCTGAGGCTCATGATTCTCACATTTTAGCACACATGGGAATCACCTGGAAGGCTTTTTAAATGACCAAGTGCCAAGCCTCACTCTGAGAGTTCCCACTCAGTAAGTCTAGGGCAGGGCTGGCATATTGATTTACATTATTACAGCATCACTCAAAATCAGGGCAATTTTTCAATATGTTTTGAGGCTCTGCTTGGAGGGCTGTGACCTAACATGTAGTCTCTGTCACATGCACATTAAATTAGCTTTGAGAGACAGGACAAGAGACTGATAGCCATTCTCCAAGTTGGCCCAAGCTGATGAAGATCACCAGGCTCATAAGACGATATGTCGAGAAAGACTTGCATACTTCTTGAGACTTCCTGAATGAACCTAGAAAACTAATAGTAGTTCTAAAGGAAAGTTCTTTTAAAAGATCTGTGAATTATAGGCATGATTTGTGATCAAACTGGTCCTCACAAGGACAAAACTCCCTGGAGCATACTGTAGATTCTAGACTCTACAATGTAGAGTCTAGGGTAAGGAGCTATGGGGAAATTTTCATTAAATGTGTGTGAATGATTTTCCCAGTTAATGCTGGGAGGCCAACAGTTAATGATGAGAATTATGGTTTATTTGAAACCTACTATGTGCACAGCAGTGTGATAGGGCACAAACACATGTGATAATGCATGTAGATGCTGTGTCAAGTACTTATATCTAAAAGTTAATGATTCAAGTACGTGATAGATGTTACTATCATTATTGTTAATATTATTATTACATTATATGTTACTTTATCATTCTTCTTCCTTAAGAGGTAATTACTCTTGACATATCATAGAGGGGAAAACTAAGACTTAGGGACATTAAGTTCTAGGATCACACAGCTTGCAAGCATCAAAGCCTGGATACTTACCAAGTACTAAAACACATGCTACCCTCTCTATCTCATGCTATCTACTCCTTTGCAATCTAAGAGGAGTTTGGCATCTAGGTACTTAACTCTTAGTTCCTTCTGAAGAATTGTCAAATTATTTCTCTGTCTTATGATTATGCAGTGGATTAAATTTTGAACCTAGATGCAGAAATACAAGTTTATCTTTGTCATACATTTATTATTATTGTCCCTATAATCTTGTCTATTTAGATCTATTTGAAACTCAAGAATTTCATTCAGTGTATTAAACTTGTGAGATGCACACACTTGATGAGCATGATTGACTTTGGACTTTTTCATAGTTTTTTTATTAAAAGATACTTAAAGAGAGCAGCCAAAAATGGGGGGGCAGTAACACAGACAGAGCCTGTAGCACATTCTGAGTGATGCCTTCATTCCTTTAATCTCCCCCATTTTATGTTAATCATGCATAGAAGTTCTTTGTATACAGTACATAATGGGTCAACCTGGTCTACATTTACTATTGTAATCTTATCATAATCTCTCCCAGATTTTTCCATCTCGTTCAAGAAATATTTTTGGCAGACTCTTTACCTGCATATTCCATAGTTAGGGAATTTTATCAATCTGCAAGATTCACAAGTTTAGTTAAAATTCAGGTGATTTTGGCATACATTGTTTTTGTTGAACCCATAATGACTTTAGTTATCATTGCCCTCTGATAATTGAATCATTCTTATTGTTGGTCTGGAAGAAGTAACAATTCTTTCATTGAAAGGTTCTAAAATGATTTCAACTTTTAAACTAGCTTTGGGGAGAAGAATCCTAGGAACCTATTAATAAAAAGCAAATTACAAAGCAAACCATCATTGTTATAATTAGAATCTGGGTGCTTGTAACAATTTTGCATAATCAAATGCCTTCGAAATGAACGTACAGATGTGCTGTAGATAGAAAAGATATTTTTGTATGATTTAGATAAATAATAGTTTTGATGTAGGAGGATTGTTCTAAGAATGTACCGAAAGTTAATGCATTACTCATTCCTTTGCATCTTGCCCCTCCATGGGGAGAGAGTTTATTTAAACAGAGACCAGAGCCTGCATAATTCCATATGTAATTTTCCCTTATCTGATAGATAGTTAAGGGAAACCACCCAGGAGAGATGCATGAAAGGATGCATTTAATTTGGGAGGAAAAAAATAACCTGTGTTTGTCCCTTTTAATTACTATAGGAAGAACTAGATTTCCCTAAGGATTCCCTTTCTCGTCTATTTTTATAGAGCAGCATCTTAAAATGGCAGTTTCTCAGAAGAATGAGAAGTTTTTAAATGTTCCATACTTTATGTCATAAAACAGTTATTTTTCAAATTGTATTGCATGTCATAATTTGTGAACAGTTAGAGATCTCTCTGTAGAGTTGCAAACAGGGTCCAGTGTGTTGATTTTGGCCCTGTGGCCAAAGTTATGTGTAAGTCCTCATGTCTGTATGGGTGTAGGTGTATTTTAATCACCTACAATTTTAACTAGTAAATGTTGCCATTTACTAGTTCATAACAGCCCTTCCTGGGTGCTGTGTACTTTTGTCCCTGACTGACTTCTGAAAGCATTAGGATTTGTAAGCCCTGGGGCAAAAGGAAAAAAGGATGGTTATGAGGATGATAGAAGAAATTTAAAAGAGATAATTATTCCTCCTTGGAATTGCTACAAAACCCCTTAGGTATTTAGGATTTACCTTTTAAAATTTATGAACAAAAAGCGATTCTTTGATTATTTTATATCGGCTCAACACCTATGTGTATAAAAAGAACTACAAAGTGTTTTGATTGAATATACATGCAATTAAGAAGTGGATACATTTACTTTCAATATTGATAATCAGAGACTGTTAAAGAAAGTTTTAGAAAAGTGGATGGTAAAAATATATGCCATCAGGAGTTCTACATTCTTAAGTTTGATAAATTATTAATGGATATGGATGCACATGTTTTTATATAGTTTGATCTATGTACCTGAGCACTTGGACAGCCTCAGTCTCAAAGTTACCATGTAACTCTGAAATGATTGTGTGTGTTTGTGGCATAGATTTCATGTCAAGGCTCTAAAATAAAAAAAAATAAAATAAAATCACATCTTTTGCTCACATCAGAGCCAAGGTTCGATCAACTCTTTCGTTGCTACATTTTGACTCATGTCATGCCGTCTTCTAAGGCATTACTAATTTTATGGAGTAGTCTGATCGTCCAAGGACAGTCTGGGATGGTACAAAGTGCTTTGGAGTCAAACCTATGACCCATCCTGTGGCCCTGGGCAAATCACATGACTTCTTTGCGACTTTGTTTTCCATATACTCTACAAGACCAGTAACCTTCCCAACTGAGATTGTTTTTGAGGATTAAATGAGACGATGTGTGCAATATCTGTAATAATAAAAAAGTTATTATTTATATAACATTTACTAAGCACTGTCCTTCCATTTCCTCCATCTCATTGCTAATGACCCGGCCCATTTGCGTCTCATCTGGACAAGTGTAATGTTCACTTAAGTGTCTCTCCCCTGTCTCCTACCCCCATTATCTTGTTCTCCATATGGCATGCTCTTCGAGCAGTATATTGGAAAAGCAAATATGATCTGATCGCTCCATGCTGATACCCTTCCAAGCCTTTCCATTGCTCTTAGAATATGGTCTAGAAGTTTCTGCATGATGCAGCTCCTGCTGCTGCTTCAGCCTCCTCACAGTCACATCCCCGATAGAGCTCATCATTCAAGGCATTCCTCCTTTCTTGCGTGTGCCCTGCTCTGCCACACTGTCCCCTTCCGCTTGGGGAGCCTTCCATACTCTAGCTAGTCTTTCTGCTCAGAGGCATTTCTCCTGTTCCTAGCTGGTTAGTACCTACTGTCACTTCACATCTCTACACTTTAGTCACCTCTCCAGTTACTTCCCTGTTTTCCTGATCTCCCATTCCCTAGACCTGTCGTACCATATACATCTCCTTCAAAACATTTAGCACAGTTACCGTTTTATATTTATTTGTGTGATTATTTAATCCATGTTTATCTTATCTGCCAGAATAAAAATGCCATGAAGTCACGGACCAGGTATTTCCAACCCCTAGTAGATGACCCTCCATCAATATTTGTTGGCTGAATTAATCTGTGAATGTCAGGACCCCTTAAGCTTTTTATATTGAACCCGTATAATGACATTATAAGGTAGGTATTACGGTCCCTGTCTTATAGAAGAGGAAAATGAGGCTCAGAGCATTTTAAGAGAGTTTTATTTAGGATTACAGAGCATACAGGTAGTGGTGCTGTGATTTGCATGCAGGTTGCATGCAGATTTGCATGCTGCATTCTTGTGCCCTTAACCCAGGTGTCCTCAAACTAAGGCCCACAGGCCACATGCGGCCCACTGAGGACATTTATCTGGCCTGCTCGGTGTTTTTGCCACCGCTGCCTGTCCTGGTTAGCAGCCGCTGGTCCTGGGCCCACAGTGCGCATGTGTTGAATGTGCGCGGCACTCTCCAATGGCCCTCCAACGGTCTGAGGGACAGTGAACTGGCCCCCTGTTTAAAAAGTTTGAGGACCCCTGCCTTAACCATTGGCCTTTGCCTTTGCTGTCTCCTGAAGAACCAAGTGCAAGTGCTAAAAATGCAATTGCTCTCCTTACAATTAGAAACTGTCTCAGCTCAACTGGTTCTATTCGTTTCCACCAAAATAAACAAAGGGGATTTATAGAAAAAACAAATGGGTTTTATGGAAATCTTCTGTAGTTCACTGTCAAACATGTATTGAGTGCTGAGAAGGATCAGACACTGTGCTATTGTAAGGAAGTCAACGTTTAGTAGCAAAATCGGTTCACAGTTTCTCTTGCCTTACACACGCAAGTCTTTCTCATTGCAATGTGCACAAAGGGCATGAGCATTTAGGAGAAAGCTTGCCTAACTCTGATCTGGAGTGGGGAGTTGATGAGAGGTTTCACAGAGCTGTGATGTTTGCATAGGAATGTTTGCCATTTTCCAGTAGGCTGTGAGGCTCTCAAGACCAGAAAGCCAGGTTCCCTTGTTAACTCTGGTCTCAGTCATGTAGGGATATGGTTCCCGGGCGTGCCTATGTGTGCAGAGGTTCTATTACTCCCTAGCTATGTGTTGACATGTATATATAATGCAGGAATCACCAGCTACCCTAGCTCCCACCCCAAATATGTGCATTTTTTGACCCATATCACATTTGAAATTGTTTTGAATTAACATACTTTTAGGCAGAGTTCCCCAAAAGACCACCTTACCACTTTGTCATAGTCCCCGTCATTTCCTATTGTCTTGCACTAATGTGATTGACTCACTGATATTACTGGACCCTGTAGCCTTTGAATACCAGGAGGAAATACTGGTTGAATTGGGGATCAGGAAGCCAGCAACATATTGTGGAAAGAGAACTGAACTAGCATTTGGAGTCCTGAGTTTCCTTTTGACCTGGCAGGGACCTGTGACCTTCACTGCTTGTCTGATCTTTTGTTTTCTCATCTGTACCCCGAGAATGGTAATCCCTGCCTTGTTTTCCTTACAGGGATATGGTGAAAATCAAATGAAATAATGGGCAGGAGAACACTTTTTAAAAAAAAAAATGGAGAAATGCTGTTCAAATATAAGGGACTATAATTAAGAGTGAGTTTGGCCTAGACAGTGAGCAGGCTGGCCATGAACAGCCTGGCCCTATGATTTCTGACACCTGCCACAGGAAGAGAGGACTAATTAAAAGGGCAAGAGTTACAGAATCAGGACACACAAGCACACAGAAGGTTCCCTGCTTCCAATCACCAGTTTGGAAAAGTAGGAAAAATGACATAACATTTGTTGGAACTGAGTCACAGAGAAGTATACAACAATTACACAAATAATTACATTACATTGTATTGCATTGGTCTGCAGCAATATGTTATGGCATTAATTATAAAGTGGAACATCGAATGCAAATGCCCTATTTTTAAACCACTTAATAGTGTTTTTGTGTTTTTTTTTTTTTTAAAGAACTTTGTTCAATAGTGAATTCTTTTTTTTTTTTTCAAAAGACATGAGGGAGGAAATGTAGTTTTTCGAGCCTTAATTTATAACTGAAAATTTATCGATAAGGCATTTGTTTCATATGGCTTCATTTCATGCTCAGTACTGTAGTAGTTGCAGAGTTGTCTGGTGACAATTTATGCATTCGTAATTATTTCTAACCTCTACTTATAATTCTCCCTCAACTTTTTATATTTGATGCATTTCCAGATAACAAATGCCAGCTTAAAGTCAGCCCAATTTTGCAGCCATGAAGGGTGGAGAGAATCCAAAAGAGTAGGTGACATACACATCAGCCACCTGCCCTCCTCTGCCTGCCCACCCCCACACCTTGATGGTAATAGACATTAACCCTTGTTGCTGCAAGTCAAAAGCCTGCCACCGTGTAAGAGGCCCCTTTTGCTACATTTCCCTAGAACTTGGTGCATTTTCTTTGTGATTCACCATGAGATGTTATCATAGCTCATGGAGAAATGTTATTAACTTTAATTTACCAAAATTGAGTGCTCTATGAAACATTGAATCAAGCTGCTTTCTCCTAGCTGGTAAACACATTTATTAAAGCAGAAAGATTAGTAACTTACTGTGCCCTACCTGAGCTGATTCACATAAACCATGAAAATAATATTTTCATAACCTGGGACTCAATGTTTTATTTTATTTCTGTTTGTACTGTTCTGAGACCTATGCTAGGAGACTAATAGAACTTATCAGACCTCTCCAATCTAACATCGTGAAACAATTTGTCTTGGAGTCATTTACCTTGTGGGGAAAGCATATATTTGGTCCTTCCCTATAAATCAGGATATTATACAGCATGTTGTCATAGCTAAGGGTTTTCTATCCAGTGCATAGTGATGGGGAAATTAAAAAGGACTGTTTCTTAGGATTCTTTCTTTCTTTTTTTTATTATCATAAGAATTGCACTGTACTCTTCTTTTCCTCATGGATTCCTGGGCTTGCCCAGGGGATAGGCCAGGTCCTTCCGTGTTCTTATAACACTGACAATGTTTCTGAGAACACACTTATTGCATTTTATGTAACTCCTATTTTTCAGGAATTTCTCTTTTTCCAAATGGAGAAGGAGCTGCCCTTCAATTTGTTAATGTTTATCATCCTATAATGAGCAGAGTGTTTGACTATGTAGTAGGTGTGCAATCGATGGTGGTTAAATACATGCATGGTTTTTGTCTTTTGTCATTTTCCTTCTCAAAGTTACAGGGGGAAAAAAATCAAGAGACTACAGTTTGGTGATTTAAAGGTAGGAATAACTTTGATCACATTGCTGGTATTGGTATCTTGACATTTGTTAAATTTCAAAGTGTGTATATCATGGGTGAGAGCTTGTGCTGTTGAGTCAGCCAGACCTGGGTTCAGGAGCTCCTTCTAATGGGGACCTTGTGAACTTTACTGCCTCAGTGTTCTCATCTGTAAAATGGGGGTAGCAACTATAGGGAAAGCTACTGTCACTAATGTATAGCAACCCTGGTCAATCTTAGACCTGCGTGCAGAAGTGTGAGCAGATTGAGGAACTTTTCTGAGAAATGTAGGGGATTAACCACAGGGTGCTGCTTTACACACATGTGAAAGTTACTTAGAAGTCCAGAGGAGGGGAGAAAGTTTAAGCTGTATCTTTCGTGGGATTTATTTTCCTTGTAAAAAGCTTTCTTCCTTGTTGCTGGAGGGCAGGCATTTTTTATTGCATAAGCTGATCTTTCCTCCTCTTCCTTCATTCTCTGCCCCCTAAGTTTTTGCTATCTAGGCCAATAAAAGAGGTCTGTTCTGAATGTCATGCAAAAGCTGAGTTCCCTTCGAGGACCATCCCTAAGGTGGTTGTAAGGATTGAGTGTGATTATGTTTGCAAAGTGCTCAGTACCGTCCCTGGCACATAGTGAACTATTCAATAAGCATTAGCTGTTGTTTTTATCATTGTGGCCCGGCCAGGGTTGCAATGGCCTGTGACTAGAATTGAAATAAAAACATTACTGGTTTCCGAGAAATGCCAAGGCATTTTGCAGGTATGGCTCATTAATATTAACCACTTCCCCGAGAAGCTGTCCAAGGAATGGCATTCACTTTCACCGCAAATGGTAAGTCTGAAAGCTGAGTCTGAAATCAGGATGAATTGCACACACCGGCGTACGGGAGATGTCAACCGCAGATGTGACACCTCACTGGCATCACACTGACCCCTCCTCAAGGCATGTGAGACCTCGATTATGTCTCAGGTTTCCAGGGCAAATGCCAAGGTTGGGTGTGTGTGGCTGTGTCAATCATTCACCATAGTAAGTGACGGGTGACACCAGGTTTGTGCGTCAGCCTTGGACCACGGGCTGGGGTGGCAGGCTGTCGGCTGGGAGAAGCTGGAAGCTGCCGCGGGGCCCCTTGCTCGAGCTTCTGCCTTGGCATCATGTCTTCTGACTCAGTTTTGACCAGGATGGTAGTAAACATTGTGGTCTGGGAAAGAGGAAACCCATGTTTAGTTTAAGTTATAAGAGATAGAGGTAATAGAATCCTAGGCAGCCTAGAGCTAGAAGGGACGCCAGGGCCTAATCTATAATAACAATGAACAAGTATTTATTGAATAGGTACTATGTGGCAGGCACTGTACTAGGCAATTTTCATATATTATAACTCATTTGCTTCTTGCAATAGCCTCGCAAATTAATCCATATTTACCCTTCCTTGTATGCGCCAGGTACATGCTAAATGTTTTGCTTTTATCACCCTGTTTAATCCTTTGGAGTTGGTGATACTATCTTTGGAAAGGCAAAGTTGAACCTTAGAGAATATAAAGGACTTGTTTAGCTGTAAACAGTTTCTAAGTGACAGAGTAGAATGGTCAATCCAGGGGTCTCTGACAGCAAAACACAAACACCCAGGTACTACACTCTCCATTCTCATCTTTTGCTTATTGTGGTTAAATCTAAGGACAGAAGGGAATGTGCCCTAGATTGTGTAGGGCGTTGGGTGGGTCTTCTCCAGCTTCAGCATTCTTTCCATGATCTCAACCTTGCTGTGCAGACGTGCATGGCTTTCAGAGTCTCTCTAGTTCTAGTCTGATATTGTGAGCCATTCTCCTAAGTAGAAACCTTTCACCGAAGTTCCCCATAATGTTTAGTTTTATTCAGAGTTATGAGCAGAGCCAGGATATAACAACTATGACAAAATGATTTCCCTGATTGCTAATCAGCTCTACAGATGTCTGCTAACCATCGCCTTTACTAAACTACTGGGAAGGGAAGGACAGTCTCTATGTCCAATTTGCAGATGATTGAAGTCATCAAGAATTTTATAATGTTACATGAATGAAATTTGCAAAAAGATAATTTGCAAGTGTAGTTTCATATTGCATATGGCCTAGACTGATTGTGGCTTTTTTTCCATTCTTTATGGATATAATGATTCTAGAAGGCTAATTGCCTTCTATTTTATGCCTTTTTTGTGTGTGTTCAGGGAAGTTAGTGGTCAGTTTACTGTAGTATTTGGTTATGGGGCTGGCGTGTTATCCTGTCACTGAAAATGTTTTCAAGATTGGATGAAGTTTCCAATTTGTCCAAAAGTCTGTTGTATTAAATTTGCATTATAATATTTAGACATTAGCCTTGGTTGAGCAAATATTTTCAGTATCATAGCCGAGGGGCTGAAATTAATATTTTAGTTATGTAAAATACAGAACATCTCTGTGTTACAAGTGAATCTTACCCACGCCCCCTTTTTTTCTCTTCTGCCTCTTTTTCTATTGTTGATTCATTGCATTCCTATTTTGGTTTTCTCCTCTTCCTTCTAGAATGTAACACATTCTGAATAGATTACATAGGTACAGAATCGCCATTTATATTTAGTAATCAGTTAAGACTGTTTTTTTTTTTTAATCCACAGTATGGCAGTGCTGTGATCCCAGAAACATCCTTAAACATGTTCTGCTGTGCAGGGCTGGTGCACAAGACGGCACATGGATGAGGACGCATCATCTTTGAATCCATGAGTCAGCAGTATGCATATTTCACTGACAAGAGTAATCATGATGAGATATTCACCATCAGGAATTCAATAAGCAAATTTATTATTAATCAGTAAAGTTTTCTATTTTAATGCATCTTTCATTTCTTTTCTTCTTCTGCACCCAGTGGACACATCATCTGCTTTCTATTCTTAGCTCTGTGTTGACCTCCGAATCTTAGTTGCCATCACTTTCTCCCCAGCTGTTTTCAAATTCTTGAGGTTGAACAGCCTCTGAGCCATTAGCTGTGCTGCCAGGATAGAGGAGCACTTTTCCGTGAGGTAACTCCTGTCCCAGCTCTGCACATAAATCTCATCACGCGAGCTATGTCAAAGCAACTTCCAGGAACTGATCTGCAAGCAGTTTCTTTACTCTGACCAGCAGCCTTCCCGTCATCTCCTCACTGTTGTCCTCATCGTCATTGTCACCTTTCCTCTCTCCATCTTCATCTCTGTTATCCTCTCTGTTGTCCTCAACATCACCATCCCCATTGTGTCTGCCAATGATTGAGCACTTACTATATGCCAGAAATGGTGCTCAGTAGTTTTCTTAAGTATTTCATGTTATTCTGTAAGGCAAGTGTTATTATCTCTTCTTTACAGATAGACACTTGAATCTCAGGAGTGTGAAATTACTCAAAAAAAGTCCGAACAATCACTAAGTGGCTATGTTGGAATGGGAAGCCTTTTTTCTGTTTGATTCTGGAATCCATGCCAAGCGTCATTATACAATTATATTATTCATTCTCTTCCTGATTGCCCACCTGCCCTTTTTCAAGGCTCACTCAGGCTAGTTGAGGAGGAATAAAACAAATACAAGTCCTGACAGTTATGAATGAATCCTGACTAGCGTAATCAGTAACCGGCTGGTGATGTTGGACAAATGACATCTAAGACTTTATGTCGCTTATATGAAAACAAAACAAAAAAAGATATAATGTCTCTAACGGTCAAAATTCCTATACTTCTCTGACCTCTCTGCTAACCACTATGGAAAACACAGCAATAACATCTTTGCTTTTTCCTAAAATTGCTCCCTGGATAATAGCATCTCTATTGCTTTTCAGTTTGCAGTGTACCTTCGCATATTTTACTAATTGTAATAGGAAACAGTTGTCACTTATTTAACACTTTCTGTGTTCCAGTCACTCATTTGATCTTCATGGCAGCTCTAAAGTTTTATTCTTCATCACAAGCTTGTAAGGGACTGAATACATATATTGCTGCACCTAATCTATATACAGTGTAAGTGACTCACCCAAGATCACCCAGCAGAGCTGAAACTTGGACCTACTTCTTTCAATCTGGAACTCACACCATTTCCATTAAACAAGGCTGCGTCTCTAGTAGTGTCCTATTCCACTTTATTGAAACATACCTGTGTACCATAATACAATTCATTCTAGTTTTGCAATTCTTCTAATACTTAGTTCTTTATTTCTTGTATTTTCAACCTTATAGCAGTAATGTGTATTGCTTAGGAGTGGGGAGTACCTTTGGTAAGCGAGTTGGATGGCACATAGTCAAGAACACATTAAAGGGGTCGGGACATTACTTATATGTGGTGTCACCTTTCCCTAACCCTGAATTGGCACCAAGGCCTTGGATAACTGTTGCCGAAAAGATAATGTGCTGGGGACAGAGACTCCTGTAACTGGATGATGCTTCACTTTTGCGTCGAAGTCATACAGTTTCTTCTGTTTTAATTTAATTCTTCAATTAAACTCTTTTGTTACTGGGATTAAAATCATTGTAACTTGCTCCAGTTTTTGCTCATCGTGTTCTTTGAAGACATGACAGTGCTGAATTTTCTCATCTCAGGGCTGGCTGTAGGAATTCTAATGCAAGCTGATGGCTCAGGACAGTGATTCTGGACCAAGGAGGCTGGCCCCTTTGAGAGCATATTCCCAGAATTTTGGAGGCAGAAGATGAGAGGGCAGAGGGGCTACCAATTGAGGAAAAAAAAAACATACTCAGTATTCTAAACTAATATTATAACAGAAACGAATAATAATGAATGTAGTTTTGCTAACTAAGCTATAGAGAGACTTCAGCTTTATAAACTCTCCTTGACTGGTTGGGCATGAAAGTTAAATGCTCCCAACAAGATGAGTGTTCTTGTCTCAAGGTCAGAGTTTCAGAGTGGTCTAGGAAGTGATGGGCCATGTTCAACAGAGATAACCAAGCATGTTCTCAGATGCATCATTTGTGATAGCAAAACCAAGCAGAACTAGAAGAAACAAAAGAGCCATCAAAGGGGAGTCGCTGCATAAAGTATTATATTGCAGAGTGAGGTATAACTGAGCCATTGATGTGAATGAACGTATGTGTTGTTGTTGGAGTTTTTCCGTTACACATTTCTGGTTGAAATAACAACAACGTGAAGGGCACAGTGAATAACAACAGGCCTCCCCAAACCCTATAAAAATTTAATCATCTCTCTCTCTCTCTCTCTTTCTCTACGTGTACATATATAGACATTTTTTCTGGAAGAATAAGCAAGAATTCTGCTGTAGGCTTACTTTTGGAGACGGAGACTGGCAGAGAAGGGCTAAACTTTCCCTTTGTACTTTATTGCTTTTTTAAAATTGTCAAACCAATCATCCCACCTTTTATTCAACAAACATTTGTTGAAAGGCTACTGTGTACCAGGCAACGTAATACTCTCTGTAAGATTGGCAAGATCCCAACTCTCAGAAAGTTAAGTCTAGTGAGGAAACAAACAGTAGTAAGAAAACATAGGAAAGATCATTTCAGAAAGTTATAAGAGCTAAGAAGAATTTAAGGGTCATTGGTTAAACATGAATAGAGGAAGACCACTTTAGATAGTGTGACAGTCACCTGTTGCCCCTTAAATGCTCCATAAACAACAACAACAACAAAATCCATCCCTAAATGCAGTGCCTTACATCAGGCATTTATTCCCGGGCCCAATTCTGCAGGTCAACTGTGGCTCGGATAATTTAGGATGAGCTTAGCTGAGCAGCTCTGTTTTAACCTGTGGGGAATCCATGCTTTTAGGTTGAGCTCAGATCTCCTCTACACTTATTCCTCCTGGGGACCAGGCTGAAAGGTGAGCAGCTACTCAGGGAGACCCTTGTCATGACAGATCATCAGAGTGCAAAAGAGCCAAGCCAAACTGCTCAAGACCTTGAACGTGTCATGTCTGCTGATGTCCCATTGGCCAAAGCAAGTGGCATGGTGAAGCCCAGCATCAGCAGGGTGGGGAATTATGCTCCACTTCTGAAGACAGCACATGGGAGTGAATGTTAGCTGCGAAATAATCGACACTATCAGTCAAGGCATCTTGGATAGTTGAGCTGGAAACTGGACAGCAGCGAGCCAGCAGTGCTAAGACCATGCTCTGATCTTGGGTGAGGCTGGGAGAAACTTTCTGGGCAAAGAAAACAGTAAGTGCCTAAAAGTATTATCTACATCATCAACTGCAATTGGTTGATTGGATTGTAGACCATTTTTTCTTTACACTTTTCCATAAAAATAAACCCTAACAGGTATTCTTTCAAAAGAATGGTGTTTTGTGATGTGGTTAAAAACATCTAAGAAACAATGAGCGACTACGGAGCCCTATAGGCAATTTAATATAATTTTCTATGTGGAAGAACAATTGTGATCATTCATGTAACAGACACAAAATTCAACATTCCTTAGATACTGCATGAGTCAAAGGAGACGCTAGACCATATGCAGTATTTCAAAGTGGATAACTAAAAATCAATTGGATGACCATTAAACTTTCTGCTCTCGGCCGGGCGCGGTGGCTCACGCCTGTAATCCTAGCACTCTGGGAGGCCGAGGAGGGCAGATTGCTTGAGGTCAGGAGTTTGAAACCAGCCTGAGCAAGAGCGAGACCCCCGTCTCTACTATAAAAATAGAAAGAAATTAATTGGCCAACTAATATATATATAAAATTAGCCGGGCATGGAATCCCAGCTTCTCGGGAGGCTGAGGCAGGAGGATTACTTGAGCCCAGGAGTTTGAGGTTGCTGTGAGCTAGGCTGACGCCACGGCACTCACTCTAGCCTGGGCAACAAAGTGAGACTCTGTCTCAAAAAAAACCCCCAAAAAACAAAAAAACCCCTTTCTACTCTCATGGAGGATTAATTTAAAAAAACCAAAAACAACGAAAAGATGGTTTGGTAAGGATTCTCATGAAAAAGCTGTGCTGAGATTCCCAGCTTTCCCCCACTACCCCCTGGGGAGAAATTGAGGATGTGACATCAAAGCTGAAGTCACACCCGAGAAAACACCAGCAGCCTGTGGAGAAGAGTAGCTGCTCCTGGCTGTGGCTGCCCTCCCCTCTCCTGGGGTCAGAGTGTACCCCAAGTCCAAGGGCCAGATATGGAACCTGTGATACACCTGTTGGCCTTGGGTCGTTTTAAAGGGACCTTGCCGAAGAAGGGCACATGCCCGGGTGAGGGGACCTCCAAACTAGAAGAGGCTGGGAACGTTCCAGCCAGTGGCGGTTGCGATGAGAGCCCATACCCGTGCTCACAAGGGAGAGAGTGTGCATTAAAAATCTATTAGTCTCAAGGAATGGGAATCCATCAAAGAACGGTGCGATCCACATAAGAGCTTTCATCCCTCTTACGTCTCCAGCCTCCCCCACGTAGACTTGGACAGCTCACACACAGCAGCTACCTGGAGGGGAAGGAAGGAAACAGCGAGAAAAAGCCAGAGCCCACCACACCCCTTCTTCAGTGGCAGCCGTCCATAGCTGGCGGTAGCAAAGAATGAATAATGTGTTTATCCCATAGACTAGACACTCTAATTTCTCAGTCAATACTGATAGTGAGTGAGAGTGATGATGAAGCTTTCTCGGAGTGATCAGGAATGCCATCGGACTGCCTGCATTGTTATCTGGGGCTCCTGCTAAATCACACAGCAGATCTTAGAGGCAGTGGTAATCAAAAATAAATGTGCTTTTGTGATTACACCCCTCGAATCTTGTGCAGCCTAGCCATTACGTTTGCTGGAAGATGGCCATGGATGCATTGTGTTAAAGGTTCTGTAGGTATTATCTCATTCACAGGAACTCTATAAGGTAATTACAATTATCCCCATTATACAGATGAGCAAATTGACACCAAGGGAGGCTAAGTGATTATCTGGGTTCACAGCATGGTGCATGTGGAAGCTGGGATTCAAACCAACTCCATTTAACTCTACTCCAGAGTCTACACTCTTAGCGGATCTGATTTCTTCCCCTCCAGTGTGTGTATAGAGTGACTATCCCTGCTGTCCCCAGCTCCCCCTCCAATCTCCAGGCCAGATGGGCCCAGCTTCCCCAGCTACGTGGCAGGGTTGCAGTCTGTCCCCGGTTGGGTCACTCTCCTGACCTTGTTCCTCTGAGTCTTGTGTGACGTCCTGTGCACGTGTGAATGGTACACATGCATCTCACCACATGCGTGTGCAACTCAGCAGGCGCTGCAAGACCTGCCCACAGTTCCATGGAAGGAGGCCAGGGCCTGCTGGATGCATCTTCCGGAGGGTCTCATGTCCTGCTGTGGTTTGCACCAGGGGTGCACAGGAGGACCCTTGGGTGTGGCCGCCTGAGGAAGGCTTGTCAGTTTCCTCTACTCCCCGCCGCACCCCTAGGTTCTGCTTGTCCAAACAGAGAAATCCTTGTGTCTGCTGCTCACCCCACGGGGCCCATGTTGGCAGTGGCACCTTGTTAAAATGAAGGACTGTCTTTTGTATTAGAGATAATGTGAGACAAACTACATTTCTGCTTCCTGATAATTCGTTTTGCTGAAGATAAGGTCTAGGGAGAATTCTCAGTAGATTTACCCTGATTCAAATCCTGTTTTTCAGGAACAGCAGTTTAATTTTTTTTTTTTTTTTTTTTAGACAGTATCTCACTTTGTTGCTCAGGCTAGAGTGAGTGCCGTGGCATCAGCCTAACTCACAGCAACCTCAAACTCCTGGGCTCAAGGGGTCCTCCTGCCTCAGCCTCCCAAGTAGCTAGGACTACAGGCATGCGCCACCATGCCCGACTCATTTTTTCTATGTATACTTTTAGTTGCCCAGCTAATTTCTTTCTATTTTTAGTAGAGATGGGGGTCTCACTCTTCTTACTCTGGCTGGTCTCGAACTCCTGACCTCAAGCGATTCTCCTGCCTCGGCCTCCCAGAATGCTAGGATTACACGCACCCGCCTGGGAACAGCAGTTTCAAAGATTGTTTTCATAAGAGAAGGGACAGGAGGTGTTGCATGTTTTTATTTGGCAGGAAGTACAGTGAGCAAGCGTGATTTTGAAAATGAGCTGCTAAACACAAAGACAATACACATAGTGAAGGCTGTTGACAGTGCATGAGCCTGTTTTTATAAATGGCATCCATTCTGCATCTGTTGTTCTAATTATTAACTTCCGTTAGCTTGGTTCCTACTCTAAAGCAGTCCTGCTTATCCACGTGGAGTTGTTTCCCAAACGTCAGCCATTTAAATTCCATCTTCACAATTAGTGCTGTTCTACTGTGCCAGTTGTACGATTATTTATTTAATATTTTTCTTTAACTGATTTTTACTTATTAAGAAATAGTAGCTGAAATGAGTGTGATACATCAGTCATATATGTATGATACATCAGTCATATATGTATTCCATATAGAATTATTTATATAGAGAGACGTCTATACATGTAAAATAGACTATATATTTAAAAATATGGGCCCATATACCCATGTTCTCTTCATCTTTGGTTTTTCCAGTGGTACTTTTTCAATAGCACCATCAAATGATTTCTCTGACTTCCTTTTTTAGAGGAAAAAAATAGGTGGGGGAAAGCTGGAGATGGATGGAAAGGAATGAAATTTATGTTAGGAATATTCTGTATAGATGTTCAGTATGTTCCTTACATTTTATTGCATGTGGTAAGAATTTGATAGTGGCAGAACATTAAAAGAAAAGTCTTTGTCCTCTGAAAATTTTCTAATAGTACTGGAAATAGTTCTGTTGTATGGCCTCTCATTTATTCATTCATCCACACATTCATTAATGCAACAAATACAAACACAAGATATAGTAATGGGTGAGAAGAGTTCCTCATTCTTGGGGAGCTCAGAATCCTGACTCTGAAATGGGTAAATAAATCAATCATCACACTCCTGTGGAAAAAGTGCTAAATCGAGGTGTGAACCAGAATCCGTGAGGGTCTCCCAAGAATAGGTAACGGATAATGTTCGGGAATGTCAGGCTGTGTTAGTCATGGTGCTGGGTCTAAATCAGAAAAAAAACCAGAGTTCTGCCTTTATTTCACAGAAAATCATTTGTCTCCTCAGAGGGTGGGGGGATGAATGTTCTGTCTTTCATCTAAAAGGACTGATTTCAGCTTGAAGTGAGTCACCTCAGAAATTCCTCTCAACTTGAATGCTGTCCTTTTATGAAGAGCGGCTCAGACAGAGGAATATGTCCCCAATGCCCTTTGTAGATCCACACATCCTTCTGTAGTGCTTTCTGGAAAATTTTGGCCATTTAATAATTTTGCCATATGCTTAAAGAAATAACAAAAGAACTGCACAAAGATATGTATTCAAGGATGTTCATTGCAGTATTGCCTATAACAACAACAGTTGACAGTGCCCTAAATATCCATTGATAGGGGATCTATTAAATATATAATAAAGCATGCCACAATATATATCACATCATATAATATATATACTATATATAATATATATATAGTATATATATAATACCACATTGTCCTTCAAAAGATGCCTGGGATCTGTGTGTATTAACTTAGGAAAATATTCGTGAAGCAGAAAGTAAAAAATAAAAAGCATATTATGGAACCACATGTATAGTATTATATTGTTTATGTAAAAAGATGTGAGTTAATACAGTATTTCCATAAAAAGTCTGCTGGGATGTGTTCCAAGCTGGGAAGAGGCTATTGTGGAGGAGGCAGAATGTGAAGTGCCTGAAAGGAAATTGCATTTTCTTTTTTAAGCACATCTGTATTTCATGCATTTTAAATTATTTTTATAAACAGCCAAAAAACTAAAGGGATGTTCAATTATGGAAAGGAAAAAAGGGAAATTTGAAAGGGAGACTTACATAGCGGAAGGACAACATGCCCGAGGGCGTGAGTTCACTGAGTCTCGTTCTTCTGTTTTGCTCCTAGATGGCTGGACAGTAGCCAGGATCAAACTCATCATCTTCCTTCTCTAGACCCAAACCTTCTCCCTTCCCCTATTGCCCTGTTGTCAACCTCGGCATAGTCCTGGAATACTATTTTTCTTATTTGTTAGCATTCCTCACCCAGTTTGTTATGAAGTGTCTTTTATGTGTTACCGTCCTTTCCTTTTTCCTTTTTTGTTCTTTTGCAATGCATTGGTCTGCGCTATTGGCATGGCTTTCTTCCCAGGCTCCATCGATTCTACGATTGTACTAGTAGCAGAGTGATCCTCCTCAGACACATAGATTAATAATTTTACTCTCTTGATTAGAACCTTTAAACGAATCCCCATTGCTTGTGGAATCAATGCAGATTCCCTTGTTTAGCTCTCAAGACCCTGCATGATGTGGTCTCACCAAATATGTCTATTCCTACATCCTACACGAGGTTGCCATGCTTCAGATCTTTTCTCTTTCTTTCTTTTTTTTTTTTTTTTTTGGTTCATAACACTGCTTTTCCATTTTGGTTTTTACTATGCAAACTCTTAATAGTTATTAGTTTATATTTTAGTAGTCATTGTACTACTCTCCCTTCCTGCCTTCCTGCCTTCCTGCCTCCCTCCCTCCCTCCCTCCCTCCCTCCCTCCCTCCCTCCCTCCCTCCCTCCCTCCCTCCCTCCCTCCCTCCCTCCCTCCCGGGTACCTGATATTATGCTAGGTGCTGAAGATATAACAGTGAACAAAACAGATCACCACGCTCCTGCCCCTTCCCTAGACCCAAGAAAAACCCAAGGAGACAAACACGTCATATTTTACAACTTGGGAGAGGCATTGGGTAGACACCAAACATGGAGGAGAAGAAGAAGAATGGTGACATGGAGAGAGGGGAACAGGAAGGAGGGTGTGTTGAGGAAAAGTCTGGCTGAGTAGTAGCCCTTAAGGTGGACCTAAAGAGCACAAAGGAGCCAGCTTTGGGGTGCATGGGGGAAGAACATTCCAGGCACATGGAGTATAGCATAGGAATATATATTCAGAGATCTTGAAGCATGAGAATGCTTAGCTGTGTAAGGATCCGAAAGAGGAGTTTGGTTGGCGCAGGATGATTGAGGGGCACAGTGGCAGAACATGATGTGGGAAAAGGAGGCCTTAAAAGTCATGTCATCAATTTGGATTTTATTCGCAGGGCAATGGCATGCTGTTGGAGGGTTTTAGGCAGAGAGGTAAGATTATAAATCTAGCTTTATCTCTTTCTGCCTTCCCATCAGCTCCTGTCACTATGTCCTGCATATCATTGTTGCCCAGTAAGTACTTGTTGCATTATTGAATGCTGAGGCTGTGATTGATTATAGAATTAGCCACATGTCAGCAGGGGATGAATTTAGTCCTCTTTATCAGTCTTTATCCAGCAAGCTAGATAAGTTCATAAAAAGGTAACTTTCCTGGTAATCTCCTATTTTCAGTTCATTAATCACATACCAAATGATGGCTCTGGTTTTGCTTTAAAAAACTGAGATATGATCTCTCTTAAGTATTCTGGATATTTGAACCTGCATTTAAATCCCACCGAGAAGTTATTAATTTTTTATTTACCAAAAGAAGTTTGAATTTTTGACATCAAAAAACCATGCAAGGGCTGCTATCATCTGAACTATGAAATACTTATTTTTTAGTGGCTTGGAACATACATGGACCTTGGCAACTTGTAGATGAGATAAATGAGACCCAGAGAGCCCAAGTCCCTTATCTGAGACCATCCTGCTAGCTAAATCTCAGATTTCTTTGGCCTCCACCATGCTCTGCTGGGTTGCTACTATCATTGTTCTGAGGAATTTCTCTTTTTCTAGATTCTTATCTAATGCCCTATAATGTTAATAAACAGACTGCATAATCAATATTTGCATTATCTTCCTTTAATAAAAGCTATTCCTTTGGTTTTTAGGAAGACAGAATTGAGAAGTTTGTTCCTGTTTATTTTTTGCTGAATAGCATATAGTAGTCTGGAATCTCTTTGTTACGAGTGACAGAAACCAGATTCAAAATGGGGAATATGTGATTTGTGTCCATAGTGAAACCGTGGGAGGCAGGGCTGGCTACAGCCACTACAGGGTCACCAGCACTTTGGAACTTGCCCCCTCTGGCTCTTGCCTCTTCCTGGGAGAAGGCAGCAGTTCCTGTCTGTTTGGAGCAATGGGAACAAGGAAGGGGGGACCAATCCATTGCTATATATGGGGAGGAGGGTGCTATTTCCAGGGGAATAGAGGCACTGTGACAGCAAAGCAACAAGTATTGGCCATACTTTAGGAAAACCGACTATTTAGAATAGTAATCATAACAGCAGATATTTGTGTAATACTTGGATGTTTTCAAAGTGCTTTCATCATCACCAAAATCCACTGGGTTCCCAGGAGGAACCATTTGGCTGGAGACAAATAAGGCAAAGAGTCACAGGAGCCAGGTCCGAGGGACATTGGGGGAGCCAGAGGATGCATGCTGAGGCACAGGTGGATTGGAGCAAAGGTCTGCCTAGGTCCAGAATCCATGCATTGACCACATGGTTTTTTATATTGTAACAATTCCTTTACTTCAAGTGTATATTGGATTTTTAGAAATAAATGGTTTTTTTTTTTTTTTTTTTTTTTTGGAGCCAGGTCTTCCAGATGCAGTGGATAACCAAGATAGGTAGCAAGTTATTAGAACAGTTTTTCTAAAGTGACTGCATTTATGCATTGATTTCTTTAACACATTTATTTTTTTATGCCTATGATGTTTCAGGCCTGGTACTGAGCACGCAGGGGTTGAGGATGAATAAGGCATAGTCATTGCCCAGGAGAGAGCTCCGGGTAGCTGCAGAGATGGATGTGTAAACAGATGATTATCACAATGGGGTGATTGCTAAGGAAACTCTGTTCCAAACTGGCAGGATAGGCAAAAGGCAGGGAATGTGTCTAGGGGTAAGTCAAAGAAAACTTACTGAAGGAGACAACACTTGGATTCAGTCTCGAAGAATATTTAAGATTGAATGTCTTTCTTAGGTCTTGGGTTGGTGCATGGAAGAAGGATGCTGCTAGCAAGGGGCTGGCATGTGCAAAGGCAGACAGAAGGAAAAACCATGGTGTGGCCAGTGTACTGTGCGGGTGGAGAGGAGATGGGGGTGTGGCAATGTTGTGGGGGTGAGCATGTAGCTCTCTCCTCACCCCGAAGTCTGCTTTAAAAATTATAACATGCATATGGATATCTGGGTTCTAGAATGCTTGATAAAACTTTGACCCAGTTCTTTACAATTATATTTTACTTCTCAAGATCTCGACTTCTGTTGGGAAGTCATTTTCCAGAATAATCTTTCCATCTCAAGGTCCTTAACTTGATCACATCTGCAAAGTCCCTTTTGCCTTATGAAGTGAGACTCAGAGGTCCAGGGATTAGGTCAAGGACATTCCTGGAGGCTGTTATTCAGCCCACCACAGCCCCCTACCAGCTTATAAATTCGTAAATTTTGGTGGCAG
The DNA here is from genome assembly GCF_040939455.1 of Microcebus murinus. Lineage (NCBI taxonomy): Eukaryota > Metazoa > Chordata > Mammalia > Primates > Cheirogaleidae > Microcebus > Microcebus murinus. The sequence continues at coordinate 20,731,621 of NC_134124.1, forward strand.
CAGTTCTCATACCTCCTTGACCACATTCATGCCATGCACATTTCTGTAGCTGAAGTTTGTGTACTTTTTTCCTTCTAATTTGCATCTAAATACTTTCGAATTTTACCACATACAACAATGCAAACAGGGGAGTCAGTGATCTAAATTTAACATCATTGTTTGTAAGAATTTCTTAATACTTGCTTATGAACAAAATAGTTAGCATGAAGTTGCATTAGTAACTTTAAAATAAAGAAAACATTTATTCTTTGAAGAACTAGAGTGATTATGATCTACTGTGATTTCTTATGAAGTCTCTATTGTTCTTTTAGGCTACCTTCTCTGCCTTATATTCAAAGTTGTTTGTATGCATGATTTATCTTCTTATTAGACTGTAAGCTTCTTGCGGACAGAGGTCTTTTCTGATGTATCCATCTATTGGATAGAGGACATTACATACCTGAAGTATAATTAGATGCTTTCCCTGTATTAACTTTTTAAATGCTTACAAAAACCTTTGAGACAAAGGCTCGGAGAGGATATATAACTTCCCCCAAATGAGACAGCTAATAAGATACAGTGCTGATACGCAAACACACTCTGACTCCTGCGCCCATGCTTTTATCAACTCTATTATGCTCCTTTTTACTACTGCAGTATGTGCTGAATGAATAATAATTATTGCTTTATAGCTGGCACAGCACTTTTACATACATTATCCCATTAGATGCCCATTAAAAAAAGGCAGGCAGCTATCACTTGCTTTTTTATTTCAGAGATGAGCAAACAGGCTCAGAATGGTCAAGTGCATCCATGTATTCATTCATTTAGGCTTCATTCATCCTGCACTGAGCGTCTATGAGGTGTCACGCCTGGGGCACACCTTGGGAAATAGCGGTAGACAGGAGGAAAAGTTTGTTCCCTCGTGTCACTTATGGTGCTGTGGGGAGCACAGCATTTACCTGCGCCACGCCTGCTGCAAAGAAGTAGAGTGTTTTGTAGGAACAGACAGTAGGGACCGTCTGATCTGGGTGTCACAAAAGACTTACCTAGATAGGGGATATTAATCAATGCACTTGTGGTTTCCAGTAACAGAAACTCTATTCAAAATAGCTAAAAGTTTTGAGTATGTATGGGCTCACATTGCTGAAAAGTAATCTGAGATATTAACTAGCTTCTGACTGGACCCAAAAGTTTATATGATGTTATTACAGCTGTGTATAGGATTTATTCTTCATGGATTGTCCCCCTTGGTTGCAAAGATGGCTATTGGGTAGCGATATGCTTTGAGTTTTCTTACTGATAGAGTAAAAGAAGAAGGACAATTGTTTCTTGGTAACTCCAAGGAACATAATTTTGTAAAATGGCTCAGTTGGGCCCTCTTTGAACCACATGTCCAAATATCACTGTGGGGTTCAGGGTTTCTGAGTCCTTTGATTAGGTAGACTAGGTCCCATGCTCTCCCCACCCTGCCCCCACTGTAGAAGAAGCAGGACCTGGTGCTTGACATTGGGGAGGAATAGTTTTCTGAAAGGCAAATTTTCTAAGTTTTTTGAGATTTTTCTGGCAAAATACCTGTTATTTTCCTGAGACAAAATTAATATATATTCCCTACAGGGTCACCTACTTAGTATAGTCATTTTTGCTAATATAAACTATGTGTTATTAAAAATCAGCACTTTGCACAGTCAGGTAATAAAAGTCATGGGGCTTTTGGGAAAAATGGGATTTGGACTCCACAATCAAACTTCATCAGTGAAACATAAAGCAAAAGACAGGAACCTAATAAAAAGAGTACCATAGCTTTATCTGTAGATTACTTCAATAAATATAGCCATTTACATTACATCAGCAAAGTTGGAAACTTCCTTCAATTAATTTCTGTGTTGCTGCTAGAAGTTCTTTTATCACTTTCTCATCAGCACTTGTGGCTTTGCCCAAAAGTTGTAGGCTTTGGAAATTCTTAGAGGTTTTGAAACCATCACTACTCACTCTGAAAAGAGCCTCTGATGCAGAATTTGGCAAATTCTTCTTATGGTCTTCTTATGTAGATGGTGTTTTCTCTTTTTGAGAAAGGTTGCTTCTGATTTTTTTTTTTTGTTGCTTGCTATTCAATCCACATGTTCAACAATCTTTCCATTTCTTCCACAGGCCTTGTTCTTATTGCATTCACAACACTTGAAGTTTTTCTAACCTTAGACATTTCTCTAATTTTCTAACATTGTCTCTGAGGTTTGCAATGCAGATTTCTTTATGCCTGTTGCTCAAGAGAGCAATGTGTTCTGTTGTTTCTTTCAAAATGCTTATTTTAAGTTTTTCCTCAAGACTTAAAACTTTCCCTTTGTGTGCACTTCTTGGCATGTTTTTTTGAACCCAGATACTTAGACATGAATGGGATGTTGAAAAAGTATTTTTTCATGTAGACAACTTCACACATGTCAAAGAATAGCAAAACACAATATTGCAGCACAATGCATATGGTGAATTAGTTGCTGGTAGATGTTAGAGGTATATGTGTTTTGTGTCTTCCTGCATGCCTTGGTTTAACTAAGTGCAGTTTATTGTGTTCCCCTAGTATAGTGCTTTTAGCAAACAGAATTGAGCTTATACAAATGAAAAATTCTGTGTTGTACTCAAATTGTGTACTAGTATATCAATTGCATTACAACACATTTTTCTTTTCAACAGAAGAGATCCAGAAGAACTCACTGTAATTAGAAGAGAATAAAACTTAGGACTTCTGACCTAGTCACTTTTTCCTGTACACAGCAGTGTTCATAGGGGTATGTGAACGCTCAGTGTTTAAGTATAATAAAATGTCTTCTTAAGTACAGAAATACCAGAGCCTAAGCATCTAATTTTGTTACCTTGGGAGATTATAAGTGAACACATCTATTTTAGGCTATTGTAATCATTGTTTAAAATGTATTTGGAACAGTTTTGGTTTTGCCTTCACCTTCAGACCCATTTCGTGGCATATTAAAAAAAAATCACTTTCACTATTTTATTATCAAATCTGTAATAAGTTTCCTTGATTATTACTCCCCCCCCCCCGCCACTCTACCTAATTAGGAAATACTCAACCAAAAGAGGTAGAGTTTGGGAACATACTTTATAGACCTTACAGAATTACACTAATAAAAGTTGTTACTTTATGTCTTTGTCAAGTGACACTCTAGGTACATATACTGAAAATACCCAGTTAGCTGGATATGCCAGCTATATGTATCTCTAGAACATATAGCTGGTGTATTTCTAGAGGTGCATATATGAGATAATTTTTTTTGTTTTGTTTTGCATGTCAGTTGCAGACATGTGATCTTACCACATACCTCAGCACATGGCAAATATCCATTATGGGTCTTAGCAACTTTTGTCTCTTGTTTTAGTTTATTTCTCTTTAGTGTGTTATTTCACCAAACCCCAGGCTATTTTCCCTCCCCATAAAGACATTCACTCTAAATTGCATGCTATGTGTCCTTACATTTGCATGGGTTTTTATGAAATATGTAGTGCTACTTTGAGGGCCTGGGGTTTTAATTTACTTAAACAGTAAGTGCTATTTATATTTTGTCATTCTTTTCTTTTATTCAGCACTGTTTTTGCAATCTATATTGTGATTGGAAACGTAGTGTATTGTTTCCACTTTGTATTCTATAATAAGTATCCCACATTTTACTTATCCATTCTCTTACCACTCTCGTCTTGCCACTTTTATGCTTTCTGTGTTGACCATCCTGTACGTGTTCCTTTATAAACCTCTTGAGAAACTGTATAAGAAACTCTATAGATAGATAATCAAGTGTGAGACTCCGGGCTCATAGCACGTTTTTACATAATTTATCCGAAAATGGCCACATTGACCTTCAGAATAGCTGTTCCAATTGACACTCCCCTCATCAACTCTTGTTCTCTTGCATTCTTGCCAACACTTGGTTTAATGTAAGTTTTCATATTTGCCTTTTTGGTGGATGTGATGGGATGTGATTATTATTTTAATTTGTACTTTCCTGATTAAGTCTGTGTACTTTCCGATATATACTAGGGCACTCAAGTTTCCCCTTTTGTGATTTATCCATATACTTTTGGGCAATTTTTAACAATTCTAAAAGGTTACATGGTAATTCACTGAAAAAAAGTTCTACTCTTAGCCTTGCTTGCGGGAATAAAGACCCTAAAATAAACCTAAATAATCTCTTAGTAGATTTGGATCATTATGTTACATTCTTCTATATGTACAATGTAGACAAGTTCTGAATTTCCCATTTCTCCATCTGATTATAGCCTGGAAGATTAGCTCACACATGACACACTTGACTTTGCTGCCTTTTGAAAAGATCCTGAGGAAGCTTTGTGGTTTGCAGAGCCATATTATGTTGTCTACATATCTGAGTGAACTGTATGCATTCTAGCAGGATTCAGTGTCAAATGGTTAGACAACACTCTCTTTGTGGAGCCAATTAAAACAGTGACATGAATGGTGTATTCTGTTTCTTTCTCTGTAGTGGAACTCCTGTCAGAGTTCCTGTATCTTAATTGGCTCCATTTGAAAGGAAATTTTGAAATCCCCCACCGCAGCATACATGTACTTATTTATCCCTTGAAATTTCCATCTGCTGCCTTTGCACCAGTTGCTGAGAATGACTTGTCTTGCCGCTCTTTGGAAATGAGGTGCAGTGGCATTTGAATTGATGAAAGCACTAGCACCTCAGATGAGGTGGCATCCCATAATGATGGGAGGTGCAATGCAGTTTCATTAGGTGCAAAGGCACAGACATGATTTCTAGAAATTCACGGTTCAGTATGGATGATTTACTCAATTAACATTGATTTCGAGCAGCGATTCTCAAACTTTTTGTGTTCACAGCACACTTTGGAATAAAATTTTTTTTTTTTGCCTCTCATTTGAAGGGAATAAAAGGCCCCCAAAGACTCTGAAGGTAACAGCATATAATATAATCAGTTTGACATTATCAAAATGGCTCTCAGACTTTGTAAAAGAGCACATAGTTATCACACCACTGACTTGGTCATTTTTCAGCACAGAGCTCTAGTTTGAGTATTAAGGTTCACTGTGCTGGCTCGTCCTCCTGTTTATTATATATTTAAGCTTTTACTGGATATTCAGTTTCCTTGAGAAGTAAAGGGAAACTTTCGGTTCAGTTAAAGTGATAGAATTTTAGGCTTAGAAATAACTCTAGACGTCTAGCCTTGTCTTGTTAGACATAAATAAACTGAGGCCTAGGGAAGTCCAGTTTCCTAAAAGTCAAGAGTCAGTTTTATTCTTTTTCTTACATTTTAGCAAACTCTCAAAAGAGAAATATCTCTTTGATCTAATTGTGTTGGAGATATTGCTGGTAAACAGATCATGGAGTCACATGGGTGACTCAACTCGGTTCCTTGGGTGAGTCCCCACCACTTACACAGCTCAGTAAGCCATCAAAGGAAGGGATACAGGAAGAAGGGGCTCTGGGGTGTGATTTCCAATCTGTCTGTGTCCTGATATTTTACAAACCCCGTTATAATCTAATTTTCAATTAATAACTGTAAATCTCTATATTATGCAGACTACTTGATCATTAAGGTCACTCCAGCACATTATCCTAGAAAAAGAAGGACTAAGAGGAAATACAGTTAGTGGCTTATGCTTGCATACCGTGACGCTCAGAGATTCCTTCTGGGTCACCTTGAAATGGGAGTCCTATGGAGGGGCAGGGCAGAGGGGATGGAGAGGTAGGGGTCTACGTGAGTAACTCCAGGTTCCACACATCCATTTCAATCAGAGCCATGCCCTTAGGATGTTTGTTTTTCTTAATATGCATTTGGCATTCATGAAAGATTCCATTTTAAAAAGAAACTTGCCAGATAAAAGAAGTTTGAAATAACACTCTGAAGCTCATTTAGGGAGAAGATGAGGTTGAAACGTACAGGCTAGTTCATTACTAGGAGAGCAACCGTCTTAGCATGGTGAGAGCAAACCTCTTAGCTGGCAAGAGCTCTTATACTGTAGAGGAGTCTTTTACCTTAACATTCTAAGGGATGTAATGAAGAATTTAAGTCTCACTTTTTGGAAAAAATAATGTTGAACGAAATAGATTTCATCTCCATTCAAGTAAGAATTGTCTAAAATTGAAGGCTTCATTGTGGAGCTACGGTGAGCTAGAACGAGCTGGGGGGGTGGGTGAGCTATGGGGTGAAGGGAGAGATTTTTACCTCTGAACTTCATTTCTGTCATCTGAAACCTGGAGAATGAGTATTTCTCTGCAGCATTGAGAAGATTACATGGTATAGGATATGTAAATCATGGATGTATACACCTGTATATATAAAAGAGAACTATGTCATTGTGAGTGCTGTTGGTAGGAGATTGAGTTTTCTACTCTGTGCCCTAGGAAAGCTTGAAAGAGGCAAAGAAGAACAAATAAAAGAAATTCCAACAGAATGTAAAGGACTTAAAAATTTGGAGTGATATAGACCTAAAGTATAAGTAATTTCAAGGGTGGTTAACTTGAATTCATAGATGACTCCCCCCTATTGAGCTATTAATTGGAACTAGAATCATACTCCTAAACTCTTGAGATTCTGTGACCCATGGAACTGCTCTGGATGATAGGTAATCTAGCTGATGGTAACTGATTTGCCCTCATATGGGATTCCTATATCCTTAAAAGTTAGGATCTACAAAGGATTTTTATTTTTTAACAGATCTTGAAAGTATAGTCACTGAAAATATTCTGTATTTGTTATAGTGGGAACTAATGAAACATAGTGAAACTATGCAACCTAAAATAAGAGAGATTGATTGTACCAGGACAATAATAATAATAGCACGTGTTCAGTTTGGAATGAATTCATGCTGAAAACAGTATTGCAGCAATATCAAACATTTCCCTCTCCAAATCTCAAATTCCAGGCAAGTAGAAGCTAGGCTAAAACATTCTCTCCCCTGTGTGGAAATGAAGAGTATGTATTTTGAACGCAATGTGTGGTAGTCACAAAGCTACGGGAATAATCTACAGCTGTATGTAGGATAGAGGAAATGAGAAGTGGAACTTAACGACTAGATCTGAGCATCACGTTTTGATCTTAGCTCCTCATGACGTCCACCCTGTGGCCACAGGCTGTGCCATCATACAGTTTAGATCATCAGGATATTTGCTGATATGAGTATGAGCCACTGTAGTAGTCAGAGCAAGCTGGTCCCTGCTCTGAAATGACCTCCTGGTCTGGTAGGGAGAAACAAATAAAGATGAGGCAGTATGCCACACAGGGGCTGGGTGTCGTGCTGGAACAAGCACGGGATGCTCTGTTCCCAGTGTTGGGACATCGAGGATTTCAGGGTGAGAGGCAGGAGGTGGAGCTAGAAAGGGCAGCATGGGGGGCTGAGAGCGTTGGCAATGGCAAACAGCTTTGGCAAACAGCTTTGAGTGGGGAAGTGTTTTTAGCAGGGTAGACTCATGATCAATCTGTTTTGGAAGGATCACAGAGGCTGTAGCTGGGAGAGCCCAGTTAGAAGGCGATTGTGGTGTAGGGTAGGTGAGGCACATAAAGTGGAAGGTGGAAGTGTTTTTGTGAGGCAGTGTTGGTTCCGGCTGCATAATTAGAGGTAAGGACCCTTCTAAAAATAATGTTTTTTGTATCCTCTTTCCTGAATCCTTGTTTCCAAGTACCTGTACAAAGGGGATATGTTGAAAGTGTTTCAAAAGTTACAAAGATATGTGTAAATATCAGCTACTAATAGGAGAGTAGGAAGAAATGGGTTAGATTATACATACTACTTTTAAGTGAGGTATTCCTGGTTCTTTCACCATTGTGAGATATTAAATATGCCTTTATGGGTTTTTTTACATATTAACATAAGATTCTATTTTTTTTTCATTAATATCCAAGATCTTAAAATTACTGATGGGAGTATAAATGCGCCCATGTACTTTGGAAACCAATTTATTATGAATTTAGAGTGAATTTAAAGTTATATATCCCATGACACCTATATACACCTATATACATTATTTTAAGAATCATTTGATTCAATAGCTCAGAATTAAAAATGGTTTTGGTAGACAAATCTATGTTTAGGCCCAGCTAACTGGACATTTCCAAGCATTAGGTAGCAGACCTTTTGAAATAACCATTATTTTAAGAATTATGTCACTATTTTTTAAAGGACTGTAGTCCTTTCCACCATTATTTGAAGATGATTTGTTTCATCAGCTCAGAGCCTAAAATGGTTTTGGCAGACAAATCTATGTTGAGGCCCAGCTAACTGGCTATTTCCTCTAGATATATATACACCTATATACACCTCTAGATACATACCCCAGAGAAATTCTAACGCAGTTTGCTTAAGAGATGTGTATAATACTAGGGTGTTCATAGCAATGCTGTTTGTGGTAATGAATGAATGATGAATGGAAACTACCTAACAGGACGTAATAGGAAACTGATAGATCAATTGTTATTTATTTGCACAATAAAATACTAAAGAAATCTTGAAATGAATGAAAGCTCTCTCTCTTTCTCTCTCTCTTTCTCTCCCCCTTTCTCCGTGGACAAATTTATTTTTTTTTATTTTTAAAATTTTTTAATTAGTGTAATAATTGTACATATTTATGGGATACAATGTGATATTTCAGTACATGTATACATTGTGTAATGGTCAAACCAGAGTAATTAGCCTATTCGTCACTTCAAACATCTATCATTTCTTTGTGGTCAGAACATACAAGATCATTTGTTCTGGCTGCTTTGGAATATTAATGCCTTGTTAACATAGCCATGCTACAATGCAACAGGGCACCATAACTTTTCTTTCTTTCTAATTGTACCTTTGTACCTGTTGACCACACTTCTCTCTATCCTTTCTTCCACCTTCCCTTCCCATGGACAAATTAAAAAAAAAAAAAAAAACACAACATAAATTCAAGCAAAAAAGTGAAGTCACAGAAAAATATATGATGAAGGTAAATTTTAAAACGTACAAACCAATATACTTTATTACATATGCATGCATACACGTGGTAAAAGTACAAACCTGTGAGAATCACTCAGGCCAACTTTGTCGCCAGTCTCTTCAAAAATATCCTGGTAGCACTTTAGTATATTTATCTATAAATAGCAAGCTAAGTTTCACCAGAAGATCAATAGAGCTGTAAATGGAGCCTTTTTCAGTATACATAACTCGTGTGGTCCTGATATTATTACTATATTGACTGCCGCTAGTTTCCAGTTATTTAGTGCTTACCGTATACTTTTCCCATTTATGTGCTGGACTGGCCTTTAGGGAGTTAGCTAATGTTACCTTAGGGTATGTGAAAGCAGTATTTATCATTGGTGACAACATCTGTTTGGAATATGTGATCATATTTTCTCTCTAACTGTGCTACTTAGAAAATGTTCGGTAAAGAAAAAGGAGTGCAAAGTGTTGCTTTTCAGAACGAAATGCAGTGTTCCATTTGCAATAATGTCTTTTTTTTAGTGAGGACTCATTCTGTTACAAGTGATGGAAACCAAAGTCCCACAAGTGTAAGACAAAATGAAGATTTATTCGCTCATGGAACTTGGGCCACATGTTAGGCATGGTAGACCCAGGTGCTTAGACTCTGTTGTAAGGTCTGTCTTCCTGTTTGGCACCTCTCTCAGGCAGAAATAATCTGTGGCTCACATACTCCCAGCTTAGCTACCTGAGTGGCCAGAGGCCATCTCTTCTGCAGAAAAGTCTTGGGGAGTCTTGGGATTGGCTTTCCGTGGGTCACAAGCCCATTCCTGAACTGATCATGGTGGTATAGAGATTGGTTGGGATATTTATAACTGATCAGGTAAGGGGTATTTGAGACTCAGATCAGGATGAACAAGGGAAGAGCATTTTATAAAAGGGAATGTGGTGTGGTGGTGTCTAAACCCAGGTCAATAGAAAACACAGTGGCAACACAAAAAACTATAGCTATCGTGGACCACCATTGCTTCTCTTCCTGTCATCTTTCTCCTCCACGCGTGCAAAGAGGGCGTAATCAATCAGCTATGCATGTTTTAAACATTCCTGGATTTCGTTAAAGCATAATTGACTTCTAGAAATGAATGGCCTTTTCCCAGGTGAATCTCTGCTTTTCCACAGTAATATTCATCATCGGTAGCATTTGGCTGAATGAAAATTAGGGAAGCTCCTCTAAGAGGTGTCCCAGAAATTGCCTTGTTCAATGATGGGCTTAAGGACAAAACCCTTGCTTTCCCACTTTGAGAACATTAGCGTTCCGAGCTAGTTCATTAGCTGCCTTCATTTGCACAGATACGGATGGAAGACAGGAAGACGCACCTTCATCAGAATGCCGGCAGAGTGCGATCCGAGTGCGAGTGGGCTCTGCTATTAAAAGCTCAGTAATGACTTGCATCGGTTGATGCAGATTTGCGCTGCTGGTTACTCTGTACCCTGCACTTGGCGATGCTCCGATCACACTTAAATCAGAAACTAAGTGTAATTAAGCACTACCCTCAGCACATCTCTTCTTTCAGGACATTTTTATTCACCATGATTTAGAACATGACAATTGGGTGAGATTAAAGCAGCAAATTGCGCCTATAAAACAAACCCCTGATAATAGCAAGGGACCATAAAATTTTATAAAGGGAATACTGCACATGCCTCCAATCCGATAAAACTTTTGTGAGCTGGGAGATTAACTGTGAAATAAAAGTGAGCCAATACAGTATGTGCAACATCCAGACGATAAATTGCATATTATTGTTTGGTATAACTTTTATGTTCCCTTTCCAAATGACTCCTTAGCATGGAGAGGATACCCCATGCAGCATACAATTAAGTAGCTTTCATGGGAATCAGCTCAGGAGACACTGGGTCACTCTGTGAATGTTAAGGAATTTGGGCGCCAGTGTTGTAATGTGATAGTGGTTGGTGTTTTGCCCGAGTTCTGTGGTTCTGGCAGTTAGACTTTAGTTTCCTTATTGGCTGGGTTCATGTTTATGTCCTGTCTGTTATAAAGGATGGAACAGATTTCCCAGGCTCTTCGAAAGCTCTCTACTTTTTGCTTAGAATCCCAGGGTTTTATTGCTACATGGTGTTGCAATACTCATCTACTACAGCAGCTCTTTTAAAAACAAAGAAGCGGAGGTTTTGTGAGCAGTAAGTGGATTGCTTAGATTCACACAGTGATTTAGGGGCACACTGAATTCTCCTTCAGGAGATAATCATGCCCAGTTTTTATTTTTTTCCTGTTAAAAGTGAAATATTGGAGAGGTATTTTGTCCCGGATAATAACAGCGAAAAAATAACTCTTTTAGAACATTTAGAAAATCCAAAAAATATTTTGAATTTTTTTTTTTTTTGAGATAGAGTCTCACTTTGTTGCCTAGGCTAGAGTGAGTGCCATGGCATCAGCCTAGCTCACAGCAACCTCAAACTCCTAGGCTCAAGCGATCCTCCTACCTCAGCCTCCCGAGTAGCTGGGACTACAGGCATGCACCACCATGCCCAGCTAATTTTTTCTCTCTATATATTAGTTGGCCAATTAATTTCTTTCTATTTATAGTAGAGACGGGGTCTTGCTCTTGCTCAGGCTGGTTTCGAACTCCTGACCTCAAGCAATCCGCCCGCCTCGGCCTCCCGGAGTGCTAGGATTGCAGGCATGAGGCACCGTACCTGGCCGGAAGTAAATTTTTAAAAATTTATCCACAATCTCACCAACTAGAGATATCCACTCTTTACATCATGTTGTATTTCTCTCCAGATGTTTACCTACATAGATGAAGAAACATAACTATAAAAAATAAAGAACAAAAATAAAAAACATTAAATAAAGAAAAATAAAGAACATTCTGTTTTATTCAAGTCATCCATTTATTGGAAAGATTTGTTCACATGATGAAATGCTTTCTTAGAAGCATGATTTTTAATAATTTTGCTACTTCCAAATTATATGGCTTTTTAATAATTTAATTATTCTCGTATTGTTTTATTGCCAATCTCTTTTTTCCCTGAGTCCAGCTACTAACGACTCTTAAAAGTAAAAAGTGACTTGGATAGACATGAAAAATGACAGATTATTGATGGCATATAAATCTTTGTAATGTTTTATGTCCAGGGTAGTTTTATGGGAACAATTAAATCAAGTTTTATGTGATAACATCCACATTTTTCATACCGGGTAAGGTTGGATAATATTATTTTTACATCAAGATAAATTTGTAAGTTAAGTAGATTTCTTATAATTTGCATTTGCTTTCCTCCAACATGTATTCTAGCTTATGGATGTCAGTCTGTATCATTTTAAGATGCTATGTCCTTCACTAGTCTTCTGTGGAAACCATCCATCTATTCATTCATCCGTCCTTTCATTTACATGTGCAATTAAATTCTGGCCTTTTAAGCATATGCCAAGCATCATGTTGTTTGCACAATAGAAGGATGAATATGACGTTGTTTGCCTTCAAGGAATTTATACTTTCGTTGAAAAGGCAGATAAGTGAACAACTTACCCATCCCTAGGCAGAATATGTGGGATTATAGCAAGGTCTGAAGATCCATAGATTGAAGATCAAGAAGGTTTTTAACAAGTAGAGAGAAGGGTAGTCCAGGCTGAGAAAACAGCAGAGACACAAAATAGTCAAAATACTTGGCATGCTCAAGGAATGCTAGTGTTCTTGGAGAAAGGGAATGTGAAAGGACAAAAAGAAACAAGAGATGACAGACTGTACAGTGATATATGCTTCTTTTATTTGTCTTATACATATAAAGAGATAAATGCATTTTTCCTATTTCTGCCGGTGTTGATAATTTAGGTAGGCAACTAGCAATTATCAAGATTATACAAATTAGCCAGAGACCAGGGAGTTATGAGTCCTGATCTCTTTAAGTTACTTAATGATACGTAGTCATGTTTTTAAATGTTTCTTTTTTGAATGGAGGCTCTTTCTCTTAAGTGTGAAATGGCAATTGCAGAATCAAACATTGGCCATGTGCATAATATTTAGATATTGTCATCAAAGAGAGTGTTATTGTTTGCATTAAACCCATTTTGCAATTTCAGGGTCTTTTCTCTCACATTCAGACTGCACAAAATTTAAAGTATTACTTCAGTTAGTTGGATGAATAGAGACCCTCTGAAATTATTATTGAAAGAGAAACATAGCTTTATTACTTTCATATACACAATTTGAATTAAGCTAATAAAGAATTGCCTAATAGACGCCCTCATGAACCTGCTTTAATGAATACATGAAAATAATTTGTAATTAGAGTAATAATTTTATGCAAATGAAAGCTGACAAGGTTTTCAAGTGCCAGAAGATGGTTTGTTTTGTGAAATACAATAAAAATGCCTCTTAAAGTTATACAAATACTGATTCTTAAATTTATATAGTGATTTCTTACTTCTTTGAAGGTGTTTTTGAATACTTGAAAAGCACCTTCCATGCATTCCTCACAATGACCTAACAAGTATGTTAGGAATTTTTAGGTCCATTTTACAGATAAAAAGTGAGAGGTACATAGGAGTTAAATGATTTGCCACCTGTCACATATGAATAATTGATGAAACCAGGCCTAGAAGTTAGGTCCTTTGATTATTAACCTATTGTTTGATATCCCTGTTTGTACTATTAATTTTCTTAGTATTGCTTCTTTTTCTCATTAGTTATAGTATAGATGACCTTTAGCACCCCGTTTTGGACTTCACATAAGTTCCAAGAGCAATAAGGATCAAGGAAGTTTGATTATATTATCTGAAGACAACATGTATGATATATTTACCTTATGATTGCCTCAACAAATTGAAACAAACCCATAAAACCCAAATGCGGAAAAAAAATTCCACTCTTCTGTTTTTAGGACTAAGGTGAAATTTTCCAGTTTTAGAAGGTAAGAAGGGAACACTTTATTACATACAGAAAACTGTAGGTTTAAAAACATTGGAAAGTCACCCAAAATAGCATATGTTTTTTAAGAATATACCCCAAGCTGGAGCCCATTCTACTAAGTGAAGTAGCATAAGAATGGAAAAACAAGCACCACATGTACTCACCATCAAATTGGTATTAACTGGCTTAACTGACCAACACTTAAGTGCACATATAGAAGTAACATTCATTGAGTGTTGGGCAGGTGGAAGGTGTAGAGGGGATGGATATATACGTACCTAATGGGTGCAGTGTACACCATCTGGGGGATGGACACACTTGAAGCTCTGACTCAGGTGGGGAAAAGGCAGTATGTGTAACCTAAACATTTGTATCCTTGTAATACGCTGGAAAAAAAAAAAGAATATACCCCAGAATGAAAGAGACATTATATTCTTACTCTTTCTTGTCTCCCTGTAGGAATGAATGGTGAAAAGTTAAACTTCCAGAGGATTATAATAATTTTTGGATTTTCATTTTGATAATAGCATGGAAACTATGCCAGATCCATTATCGTAAGATTAAGTAATAGGATATAAAACTAGGCCACTAAAGATGATATTTTTTATTAATTTTATAAATACGACACTTGTATTGAAATGATTTTACATGTTTTAGTAAAAAGATGAATGTTTCTCCTCTAAACATACAGATAAAAAAGCAACTCTAAACTCTAAAATTATGAGCAACATGGAACTTCACTGTATCATTTCCTTGTTATATTACAGAATTAGTATAAAAGAGCTCTTTTTTCAGGTCTGTGCATCAAGATTTATTGCTGGAAATAACAGGTATGCTTCATTGTTCCTCTGTGTCTTTTATATAAAAGCCTGTGACATGCATACTCAGTGCAGCATTAATCTTAGGCTGAGATACCGTGATTTTACCATATTCTAAGTAGAATTGTAAATTCCTTTGCACTGTGCAAAACTATTTTCAGGTACTTAAGTCTGTCTGTCTTTCATGACAACCTTTGAAGGAACTGATGGGATTTGTTACACGCTGTAATAAACAAAAATATAACGAGGATTCTGGATACAATAGAGTGACTCATGGTGAAATAATGCTTTGGTTGAAATGAACTAGAAAATAGCTAACCATTTATTAAAAATCTTCATAAATGCATCAGAGAGGTTTTGAAATGGTGATGACTGGAATGGCTAAAATTTCAGAGATGAGAAACCCAAGGAAAGTTGAGCTCATGATTGGTCTCTACTTTTTCCCTGGGGACATTTGCTACTTCTGGATGTAGAAAGCTGAGAATAGGGGCTGTGCCAGGCAGAGGGCTACTCTTTAGTGAAAGAAAAGCCTACAGAACTTATGGTGATATCATGGAGTGGAGTGGGAAGAAATGACTTAAGAAACCTCAAAACACAGCCTGTTTTCCACTCAATACATTTCCTGAATTCTGAAATTGAATAAGTTGGGACACAAAAAGAAAAAAGAAACAAAGAAAAAAAGAAAGCTAAAAATCTTTTGGAAAGTAGTATTAAAGAAACAAAGATTAATATTCAAGGCATGCTGGGATAATGAGCATGGTGAGCACAGTAGATGTTCAGTTGAAAGCTGTACAGGACCACTAATAAGAGGTGTAGACTTCTAAAGGTGAGCAGTCCAGCCTCAGAGAAGACTAGTCCCTGGTTGGAGTAAGGTGATCACCTCTGATTCTTTATGCTTAGCAGAAAAACAGACAAATCTCTCTGGAAGAAGATAATATAACCTCAAGCCTTTACAGTTTTTCACAATGTCTGACATTAAATATCACTGACAAAAAAATCAAGAGAAAACAACTATCAACAAAATGTATACACAGGTGATCTAGAAATTGGCATCATGTGACAAAGATTTAAAAATGGCTGTGATTTATGTGTTCAAGAAAATGAAGGAAGTGAATAACAATGGATAGAAACATTCATAATTTCTTCAGAGAAGTAAAATCTATAAGAAGAATCAAGTGAGAATTGTAGAACCAAACAATATAATAAATTAATTACTCAGTAAATGGGTTTAACAGAAGATTAGGCACAGCAGAAGATAAGAAAAATTAAAAAATTGGTAGATAGTTTAATAGAACCTATCTAATTAAAGCACAGAGGAAATAAAATAATGCAAAATAAAGGAATAAGAGATATGAAATATAATGTAAATGTTTAACATACAAGTAATTGGAGTACTGGGAAAAAAACAGAATTTGTGGCAGAATCAATATTCAAAGAAATAATGGCTCTCTATGTTCCAAATATGATAAAAGATATTAACCCACCAATTCTAGAAGCTCTGTGAATCTCGAGTAGAAAAATACATAGAAAATGAAACTTAGCACATCATGGTAAAACTGATGACAACTAATAACAAAAAAATCTTAAAAGCAGCCAGGAGATATGGGGTAGGGTAAAGCAGCCAGAGAAAAATAAGACTTACTATTTTCAAAATAGCAACAGTAATACGAACAGCTGACATCCTAACAAGAACAGTGGAAGCTGGAAGATAATGGAATTGCATCTTAAAAGCAATGAAGGCGATGGAGGAAAATAACTGCCAGCCCAATAATCCTTTACTCTGTGAAAGTGGAGGTAAAATAAAGACATTTAAGACAAAAATTGAAGAAATGTATCACTGGCACCTCCACTATAATAGAGTATAAGCACTTCCTCAAGGAGGAGGAAGCATAGAGATGCAGGAAGAAATAAAAATGGAATGAGAAATACATGGATCAATATAATTAAATATTGAGCATACAAAGCAATGATAATAGTGTCTTTTGGAGTTAATTAGGAGTGTATGTAAATCTATAATCACTTATGCAATAGTGACAATAATGCAGACATATGGTTGGAGGAGTATAAATCAAATCAACATGTTATATGTTCTAGCATTATTAGAAAGTAGAAAAAGCAATATTTTTGACTGTAATTATTGAGGTATGTATACTTTTGGGTAACCACTAGAGGATTAGTAAATAATTTATTATGAAAAACTTACTAGAGGAGAAAAAGTATTAGAAAAAATGTTATTAATCTAAAGGAGAGAAGAAAAAATACGAATAGTTGGGTACAATAGAACATGGATGATAAAATAGTATATATAAACAGTTATAGGTCAATAATCTTAAAATACATCATTTCTTTCCATTAAAGAATAATTAAAAGACTAAATTTGCCAGAATGTATTAAAAATAATACCAAACATATATTGCTTATGAGTGATCCACTTTAAATATACAGACACAGAAATATCACAACTAAAACAGTAAAAAGATGCCATTCATATAGTAAACAAAAGACAGCTGCTGGAGTCTTTTAATATGAGAAAAATAAATCTAAAGCAAGAAGCAAACTCAGATAAAGAGGAATAATACATAATTATAAAGAAGGT
Organism: Microcebus murinus; assembly: GCF_040939455.1. Lineage (NCBI taxonomy): Eukaryota > Metazoa > Chordata > Mammalia > Primates > Cheirogaleidae > Microcebus > Microcebus murinus. The sequence goes on from NC_134124.1 coordinate 20,748,883, forward strand.
ATCATAGTTCTAAATTTGAAAGCACTCAGAACCATTAAGACATTTCAAGCAATAAATGGCAAAAAACTCTAGCATAGACAAAAAACGTAATCATAACAAGTGACTTGGACACACCCTCTCTGTAACTGATAGAACAGGCATCCTCAAATCAATAAGGATATTGATGATTCGAACAACATATTAAAGAATCCTGACCTAATTAGTAGATATGGGACACTGCCTCCAATCACAACAGAAATTATACACACAAATTATACCTTTCCAAGTGCATATAAGTCATTTCCAAAACTGACCATATGCTAGTTTATAAACCAAGGCTTATCAAATACCAAAAGATATAGATTATGCATATTACGTTATCTAATTACAAAGAATTGAAGTAGAATAAAAAACTAAACGATAACTAGAAAAAACACAAGTTGCTTGAAAATTAAATATTATACTCTAATCTTTGTGTCAAAGAAGATATCACATTGGTAATTTAAAATATTTTGATCTAAATTTTGATGAAGGAATATCAAAACTTGTGGGATGTAGCTAAAACAGTGAATAGGGGATAATTTATAGCCTTAAACTTATATGTAAGAAAGGAATAACCAAGTAAAAAACAATGATTCAAGCTTCCATTTCAAGAAACTAAAAAAGAATAACAAACCACAAAAAGTAGACGGAAAGACATACTAAAGAAAAGAGCTGTAAATAATTAAATAGAAAACAAATATATGGTAGAAAAATATCAGTAAGACCAAAAATTAGTCCTTCTCAAAGATTAATAGTTTTAATAGCACGATTGATCAATGAAAAATAAATTACCAATATTAGTTATAAAAAGGAGAACATTACATATACTAAAAGAAAAAGATAAAATGATGTTAGATCAGTTTGAAAATCAAAACTGAAATTTACAAATTCCTTCAAAACAGAACCTACAAAAACTAGCAAGAGTAATAGAAAATTAGAATCTGTTATTTAAAGTTTTCCCATGTAGAAAATTCTAGACCTAAATGACTTCACCAATAATTTCTTTCAAACAATTTAAGATAGAAATAACGAATCTTCACAATCTTTTCTAGATAAAGGCAAAGGGAGTACTTTCTTTCTACCTTATTTGATGATTCTTAGATGCAAAGACCATAACTTGAATCAAGTTAGGAATTTAGGTATTATGCTCTGTTATAAAATAATTCAAAAGGAGTTTTAACCCTTCTAACAATAGTTATTAGAATAATGAAAACTATTACTATTTCATTATACACATTTTAAATACATACCATAGTATTCAAGATGGATTTGTAGGAAAAAAGGCCAACAGAATTGTTACTGGATTACAGTAAATTTGTATGTAAGGAGACAGAAGTACAGAGAACTGTATTTCAATTGAATTCCACTAAAGATACTTTCATGATCAATGTATAATAATGGAAAATGCATTAGTCTGGGATTACAAAGACCCTGGTTCTATTTTGGCTCCAACTATCTGTGACCTTAGACCTGTAACCTAATATCTCAGAGCATTTGTTTCCTCTCCTGTGATATAAGGGGTTTGGGTTAGAAAAGCTTTAAGAACCCTAATAACTCTGATGAAATTATGTTGTCTTTCCATTCTACCTCACTGAGAGAAGATAAACCACCTTTGAAAGTGGCAAGATTTAGAGAGATTAATGCCGGTATTGAGTTGTCCCAATTAGCAACCCAAGAGAACTAAAAAAAACCATGATGTAGGTGAGATGGTTGATAAATTCCTCCAATCAGTGATGCTGACAGGTGGCCTGGGAGAAAAAATAGGAATTCACAAACTCTTGGTATACTCAGTTGTTCCTAAGCCATTGGGAAAGCAGACCGGCATCAAAAAGAACACATTGTCTAGGTCACAATCTCAAGACACCTCCTTTTTACTTATACTTTCTCCATATGTTCTATGTCATTTTTTCCTGCCCATACACCTCCCACATTTCACACTGTTCTTTTTTCTTCTTGTCATAAGAATGTCAAAACTATTGGCTCTCTTCATTTGTATTATGCTGATGTCTCCAAGTAACTTCCTGCCAATCACATGTTCCAACTGACTAATGTACACCCAATGCTGCAGATTTAGGGTATTTTGTTTTGAGTAAAGTGATGTTTCCAAACATCATAACCATGTGGCTACATGTTTTCCTTTATGAAACTTATAAACAGAAAGATTTGAGAGACTATGTAACTTTGTTTTCCCAGCTTCAGTGCAATAGTTTTACCTTCTGATGCACACCATCCATCACACGATTTCTATGTAAGAATTTGCATGAATTTTAACGTCAGTCTTTATATACATGGTTTATAAACTGTTGCAATGATACAGATGCTCATTTCGGATGCATATTATTCATAAGTGATTTGGAGAGGAAACTTAAGAAAGAATTTCGTAGAAGCATTTAAATATTAGTTTATTTTTTCTTTCCTTTTCTAGGTAATTTCCTTAGTGATTTTTAGATGCTGTCTCTTTATGTGTTATAACTAAGGCATTTCTTATATTCATTTGGCAGACAAGTCATCATTGCAGTTCATACTTCATTATTGTCCAAAAGCTTCTCTTTTTGCTGAAATATCTGTTGTTCTACCTGGTTTTTTTTAATATATTAAATAAGCAATACATGATTCACATATCTGTTAAATATGTATTTTTATACAAAGAGGATTAAAATTGAGATATAAGCAACTGTCTTGTTAATATAGAGGTTTTACTTTATTTCTCTTATCCCAGTAGTGATTGCTAATCCTTTTTCTGCTATTTCAATAAAATACAGTAGGCTGCTGTTACGTGGTAGTAAAATAAAGCCACAACCAAAATGCACTGTTTGCTTCCCTGTTACTTCTCACAAAGGACAGAGACTTTAGGCTACTTTTATTCCTCCATTTCCTTCTGTCTTCCATCCCAACAACATAAACCTTTTCAAATGCTTTTATCTTCTCCTTATTTCTACCTCCTATTCCTATTTTTTTTTCTGTGATAGTTTAATAAAATACATCTCCTTTACAGTTGCCTGCTGTACTTCCTAAGTCTTCACTTATCACTCATTATATATCCATTCTCCGGGAGCCTTTTTGTTGCTTCCTTGCTCAATGCTGTATGCTCTTTTATTAATCTCTCCCTGTTAAAAACGAAACAAAACAGTTTGAGCATATGTGTTATTGATTTGGAGTATTTTTTTTCAAGTGTCTCTTTCAAATGAGGCATGTGTATAATATACTACTCTCTCAGTTACAGCAAGCCCTAGATTATCTTTCTCCCATCCTGACTGGTTAATTATGTCTTGGCTGGTAGAAGGTTCTTGAACTGCAGACTTTTGCTGTACTTAGTTTGAAGGTGCTGTGCTTTGCAGTGTTGTAGGTCAAAGCCTGATGCCTACTTGATTTTTGTTTTCTTTGAAGGTAAGCTTTTTCTTTTGCCTGAATGCTTATGACATTTTTTTTTTCATCCCAAGGCATCAGAGATTTTACCAGAATTTGCCTACGGTTGTGTCTGTTTTCATTAATCCTGTCTAGAACTCACAGCCCTTTCAATTTCTAGGTTCAGATCTTTGTTGTTTGCAGAATTTTTGTTTTGTTTTTTGGTTTTGCTTTCCCTAGTATTGGTAATAATTCTTATTGTTGCCTTTTCTCCATCTGTTCCCTTTTCTCCTTGCATATTACCTTGAATCTAAGGACAGGTTTTAGTCTCTTAATGTTTTCCTTTGTGATTTCCCTATTTTTTTTCTTACCGTTTTGTGCTTTGAGATACTTCCTGCATTCATCTTCCAGGCTGCAAATTGTCATTGCAATAGTTAAGTCATTCTCAGCTTTAATTCTTTCATTGAATTTCATGGTTCAAGAATCCTAATTTTAAGTTCCAGGATGTCTTTTGCATTTGAATCACCTTTATAATAAGTGCCTTTATTATCTTGTCATTCTGGTGCTCATCTCTCTTCCTGGAGTATTTCACAGTGTGGGTTTGCCTGGAGTGTGGATTTACCTGGTCCACCTCTCTAGCTTGCTTGGTCTCCCAAGAAGGGTAGGGGTTTCTCTCTGTTGACTCACTGGGACTCAGATTTAGTTGTTGGAATGTCTTTAATTGTGGAAATCCTATATCTGGGAAAAAGCAAAGAGATTTCTTGCCTTTTAGGTGTAAGACATAGGGACAGTCTGTTAAGCCTCTCCTATCTCAATAGTAGGAAGCCACTTTACAATTTGGTCCCCCTCCACTCTCCAAGCCACAAGAGTAGATAAGACATTTCTTTCATTTAGCTCCCTCTTGGCTGTTTAGAGCTCAAGAAGATGGCATTTTCAAAAGGGGTAATGTTGAACTCCTCTTGCTGTACTCTGCTGGGTTTTATAGATCTCCAATTAGCATGCTTTATATAGGGCTCTGATGCTCTCTCTGGCCCTTGCACAGAATTTGTTTCAAGTTCTCTGCTCAGGGACTTCAGTAGATTATGAACCCTCTTAGACACCTGATAGCAGCTGCTGTCCTTAGAGAGGCAGGAGGCTGAGCTGGGGAGGGAGGACAAATATAATTGATAGGTTGTAAGTTACCACATTGTGCCTGTCAACAGATTCCTTTGCAAAGTTGGTGACTTGGAATGGAGGAGAAACAATTCTAGAGACTAGATTCAAGCAATGAGTCACAGTAATCAACTATACGATATTGGACAGGTGATTTAAACCCTTTGTGCCCGTTCCTTGTCTGGAAAATCAGGATAATTGTGCTCATTCCTTGTTGGAGTTCAGATACTTTAGGGGAATCTGTCTCACTAATTATTATTATTACTCTTCTTGTTTCCCCAATCTTGTCTTTTAGAATTACTTTGCCAACAGGGGTGGTCTATTCAATCCTGCTTGTTCTATATCAGGGGTCCTCAAACATTTTAAACAGGGGGCCAGTTCACTGTCCCTCAGACCGTTGGAGGGCCATTGGAGAGTGCGGTGCACATTCCACACATGCGCACTGTGGGTCCAGGACAAGTCGGCTGCTAAGCAGGACAGGCAGCGGCGGCAAAAACACCTGGCGGGCCAGATAAATGTTCTGGGCGGGCCACATGTGGCCGGCGGGCCGCAGTTTGAGGACGCCTGTTCTATATGATCTTATTTCCTCAGCTACAGCTGGTAGGATCAGGAGTAGATACTCAACCCAAGCTGAGTCAGGTGCAAGTGCTTTGCCCAAAATGGGGAATTTAGAGAACCAGCCGTTGAACTGAGGGCAGGCCAACGTGGACGCTAAGGATACTCTGGTGAAGTAGCTGATGATCTCAGCCTTGTCTGGAGAGAAGCCAGGGAGCTCACTGGCCCAGAGATGAGGGCAGGTGAATCCCGGATTGAGAGAGGGTGACATAGCGAAAGAATTTCCTTAGTTCCTGTTGTTTTTCATGTTCCTGGCTCCACTCTTTCTGCAGATGCTTGACCGAATTTTCTCTCCTTGAGATTCAAGGGTTTGTTTCCAGATAGTAATAAATTCTGCATATTTTCTTTGTACTTAGTTTAGTCGAGTTTCTGTTGTTTGAAATTAGGGGATTCCTAAGATACTTATTTTTGTAACTGACAAAGTGAATGTGTAAGAAAATGACAATAGAAAAACTGTCCTAGAAAATAAAACAGAACCATACAGATGCTGCTTCTTGTTGCTTTGCTGGCAAAATCATATGCTTGTGTAGCTATAATTGGGGTGTGTTCTATGTACTTATTGTAACAGCTTCTATACTTTAAACCAGGCTGTTAGTCTTATGTCTAAGACATTCCACTTAGATATTTGAGGACTTTTGTGTTTTTAGCAACTAATTGTGTTCGTTGGATGTTGGTCACATTTTAGAATTAAATTACTTTCTCTTTGTCCTGTATTTTTGGAGTTGGGGAGGAGATGGGGAAATAAAATCAGTACATATCCTGGCCCTTTGAAGTTTATCTTCCATCTTAAAATCTCAGTTATTTCTGAGTGTTCTTACAATACTTTCTCAAGGTTGAATCCTGGAAGTAGATTTTGGCTTGAGCAATGGTAATACCACCTGTGGTAGTGGAACTACTTTTCTAGTGGACGTGGGAACTATCTAAAAGCATATTTTTTTTGTTCCATCAGTGATGAGCAGTGATGTGTGATATTGAGATGTGGAGTCTGGGATACACGTGTTAATGCTATATTAATATAATGCACAGGGCAGCCTGGTACAATAAAGAACTGCTGTGTCCAAATGCCACTAGTGACCCATTGTGAAACATGGTGATTTTATGATACACAGTCATCTGAAATGCTTCAAAAACCAGTATGTTCATGGTCACTTAAGGGTTTCCAGTAGAGACTGGATCAGCTTTGGCAGAGATATTACAGAGAAGATTCATAACTCAGGTATTGTGGACAGAAGATTGGATTGTAGGATTGGAGTTGTATTGACCTCTGCAGTTTCTTCCATCCTAAAGATTTTGTAATAATACTTTTGATAATCATGAAAATCATAATATTTTTTTAGTACTTGTTATGTGCCAGTTTCTGTTCAAAGCATATACACATTATCTCATTTATTTCCCACAATAAAGCAGTGAAGAGGATAGTAACTGTTATCCATATTTTGCAGATAAGGAAACTGAAGCTTCCAAACTGACTTGCCCAAATGACCCTATTAGAAAGTGATAGAGGAGGAACTCGAACTCAGATTATCTCTCAAAAGTCCCTCCTTCCTTGAAACTGTCCCTGGTTTTCCAGGCTACAAGTCACAATCTCACTTTCTACCTACCACATTCACTTGAGATTATTTATTTGTATTCTCCTTAGACTATGGACTCCAATCTGAGAAGTCTTACTCCTTTTTCTGTCCCTTGATTAGCCCATTGCAGACACTCCATAAATGTTAAATAAAAAATTATGATCCTTTATCATAATTCTTTTTCCTCTAGATCCATACTGTCCAATATAATAGCTACTAATCATGTATGGTATTTAAATTTAAATTAATTAAAAATTAAATAGCATTTCAAATTCAGTTCTTCAGTTGCACTAGCCACATTGCGAGAGCTCAAGAGCCCCATGTGGCTAGTGGTGACTATATTGGACAGTGCAGAAAATTCTACTTTTGATCTGGATGTTGGGAAGTGGGGCAGTTGGCTAGGTGGAGAGACGGCATTCCTGGTAGAGCCAGGTTTCTCAACCTGGGCACTATTTTGGGCTAGAGAATATTTTAATGAGAGATAGGTATTTGGGGCTGGATAAATCTTTGCACAGGGGGGTGGGGGTGGGGTCTGTCCCATGCATTGAAGAATGCTTAGCAGCATCTCTGGCCTCCAACCACTAGATGCCAGTAGTATCACCCCCTCCATTTGTGACAACCAAAAATGTCTCTGCTCATTGCAAAATAGTCTCTGCAGAACATCACAGCCTCTGGCTGAGAACTTCTAAGGTAGAGGAAATGCTACATGCAAGCCCCAGGTGTGATGTATGGGAGAGTGAATCACTTCGGGCAGGGGGCATGGTAGGGAGGATGGAGCCAGCAGACAGCAGGCAGGTAAGTGCAGGGCCAGACACCAAAGAGCTGCAAGCATCCACCATGTGTAAATGATCCTGTGAGCTGTGAGCAACCGAAAGTTAGTGGAGATTTTTACAGTAGGACAAAGACAAGATTAATTTTGCTACTTTGGAAGGTAAACCTAAAGTGAGTGTTCTCTAGCACTTTGTGCCAGGTGGGAAACAAACACAGCTGGGGAGCAATTGGAAGCAGTTTATGTCAGGGCTGGTGCCCTGGATCATGCCAGATAGTGAGGGCTTGGCGTAAGGCAGTGGAAGTCAAGATGCAGAGGGAATCAGCATGGCTAGCCAACATTTAAAGAAGTCGGGTCTTTCCACAGATGTCTTGACTGTGTACAAACTGACATTCTTGGAATGCTAGACTTTGAGGTCATTTATGTGATCTTTTTTAAAAACCCTGCATTAATTTATTGAATTCACAGTGTCAGTATTCTTTTCCTAGTTAATGTTTAATGCTATGTTGGGACAAAGAAGGTGAGAATGTGATTTTCATTTTCCTTTATTATAGATCATCATGATGAAATTGAATATATATGTAATATACCTGTATTTAGGTGGTATCATATTTAGGAAAAGTAAGGAAAATATTGGCTATTTTCATGAACGGTATGAATATTAGGGAGCAATCATTATAATTACTTGTTATAAATACCTTGAATCAGCAAAGACAGCGATAAAGTAATAGAAAATCTATGGTATTTAGGCCATTGCTACTCTGAGAAAACATTTTGCTGTTACATTAATTTCCCTTGTAACTCGTGTGATTAGTTCATTAAAACAAACTACTAAGATGCAGAACATAGAATAATCAGCACAGAAGAGTTTATAAATTGAGGTTATGAATATTCAGGACTAGAGTGACCTACAGGGCACAGACTCTGTCACCATTGAGACCATTGGTGTGAGCAAATGGACAGATAAATAACACACGTGCATAAGAGGTAGATGCATGCATTATATGCACAAATAAAAATGGTTTGTTAGCTGAGTGTGGTGGCTCACACCAGTAATTCCAGCACTTTGAGAGGCTGAGGTGGGAGGATCGTTTGAGGCCAGGGGTTTAAGACCAGCCTGGGCAATGTGGCAAGACCCTGTCTCCCCCCCAAAATACAAATTATTTGTTTTCTTAGCTAACTTTAAGCATATCAAAATATCCTTGAGGATTTTCTTTTTTCTTTCTGATACTCAAAGGCTTATTGGAATGGGGAATTGCTTTCCCTGACTGAATTTCCATCCCTTGCCCACTGGTCCTGGTGGTTTAGCTTTTAATTTTATTCTCTCTTGTCTATTTAAATCCTCTTAAAAGTAAACCATGTAGTGGTTTGACAATTGGTAAGACATTGTGTTTGGGCTCATTATTTCCTTTAGTTGGTTTTTGCTTCTACAATAAGGAAGCTCCTTAAGCCATCTCCAGTGGCTTCTTCTATGAACTTTCTAGAAAAACAATTGATATTCACTTGTATTTTAATTCCCCTGATGCTCCAACTTGTGGTTAATTTGTCTCAGTATTGGGCCAGCCAGTAGGTTGTGTGTTTAAAAATTAAAACAAACCCCAAATGGCAAACTGGCAGTGAATTATGTTTCTTATGATAGAACTATGATCCATTGCTTGAGTTAAGTCCATAAATCCCGTAAAACACTCCCTCCAAGCTTTCTTAGATTAGTTTGCCAAGCGCAGTCCATAAAATATTTCTTGGTCATTTCAGATATTTTTGTTCAAAAGAATTCTCATTGTTTTATGACACAGAGCATTTGGTGTATTCTTCTGGGAAATTTGTGTATATCTATTTATGTGTTTGTTTGCTTATAGTGACAGAAGTATTTTAGAACCTTTGGAATACCACATGCCACTCCAAAATGACCCTTTATAGGGAGAGAGAATCATTTTCTCTTCTCTCTCTTCAGCTTATCTTGGGGGTATGGTGGAGGAGGATGAGATGTTACAGGATAAAGAATTAGGAAAGTAAGCTGCATTTATCATTAGAGGCAAACATACTTCCTTATAGTAGTAATAAGTTGGCTCTTTGAATATATAGTAACTGAAATTGCTACATCAGCAACCCATGGAAAAAATCAGCTTCAGATGAAATGAACCTGCCTTTGGCACTGGATACTTCTGTAGGAAATCTGAGGGTCCTGTTCTCTTGCCTTTATAATGTGGTCTTCCTATGTCACCATTGAGACCATAGCTGTGAGTGAGCAAATGGACGGATAAATAATACATGTGCATGATAGGTAGATGCATGCATTACATTCACAAATAAAAATGGTTACAGGCAGGCCTTATATCCTATGGGCCTTATTGTTTCCACTCAGAGCGAAAAGTAACTGTTGGCATCTTGATTTTATGATTTATCTTTTTTTTTTTTTTTTTTGCTTTTGGCATTTTAAAAATCTTTGTTTCCAAATTCTATTATTTCTGACCATTGAAAAGCAACACCCACCAGTACGCTATTTTAAGAGGTGCTTGTGTAGCATCAGCAGGTGCTGGACAGTAAATCAATCTGGTTGCATTTTATTCTCATTAAAATTTTGCACCCACCCCTGTTGGCAGAGGGGTGAGTAGGAGTGGCAGTGAGAGGCAGACACTAGCACTCTCTGCTGTTGTGAAGAATCTGTAGTCTCTGTAGTAACTTCTCTGTTCCATACTTTTTTCCCTGATCAGGAAAATCCAGTAGAGATTGCATGGCATTGGGGCATACTATCTCATGTGTGAAACATAGACAAAAACAAAAAATAAATTAAAAAAACCCAAAAAACAAAACAACAAAAAAACAGACCCATCTATTTAAAAAGGAAAGACACTTTATCTAGCAAATGAGTTATTCTGATTTTAGTAGAACTCTTGAGCAAGTGAAATCTTTCATAAAATAGTAATGTTTAAAACAATAATGATAATGATAGAAAATTCACTGAGTGCTTTCGAAGGCTGTCACTGTTCACTGTAAGATGTGGTGTATGTGCTAGTTACCTGGTTATCAAGAGACAGATCTGGGTTCTTCATGCCATGAGAGAGCCACTATCACCAATCCCGAAGTTCTCTATTTTTAGACTTCTTTATATACTAGGTTATTACATGTTTTTATTGCATTAGCTACTGTCAATCAGATGTCTTGTGGGAGGTGAACATCTATTAAGTACATTGTAAGAGAACTGAGCTACCCAGCTGTGGACACAGAAACTAGCTGATAATTGGGCAATTACCCTCAACTCTCTGAACTGTTTCTGAGAGCCAGCTTGATCTGGAGAAGCCCGAGGCACTGTGTTAGGAGTGGAAGGTGCATGATTTCTGCCCACTCAGGAAACTTTACAGACTGGCACTGGAAATGATGTGATGCATTTTGAGATTTGAGTGGTCACAGGAGGAAGTAAGAGAGAAAACACATGGAAGCATTTTTCTCCATTTCATTGTTAACTTTAACAGCACCGGAACAGAGCCCATCCTGGTTGTATGCTTAAAGTCAATGCAGTGAACCAAGAAATGACCAGTGTGGTTGGTTAGTAAGGAAACCAGTCTGGAGATAACAGCTGGCCAAACCTTGAGGTTAATGTCACCAGCTATTTGCAACAAGGGTGTTATATTACTGATTCTTGGTGTAAGTGAACAATGTAGCTGACTTTTTCACCTTTCTAATGTTAGGGACAGGTGTGGTTGGCAGTGCTAACCATAGGAAAAGAGGAAAGGGGGAGGGGATGTGAGGAGGCCAGTGAACATCTAGAACTAAACCCACAACAGCAGGTACTTGAGGTTAGGGACTTTTCCCAGCCAGGAACATGTACAGAAACTAGGAGCTCATGACCAAAAATAACCTTTCCTTTATTAACAGACATTAGCAAGGCAAAATTCACACCCACCAGTGCCATGATAGTTTACAAATGTCATGGCAACCCCTGGAAGTTACCCTACATGGATAAAATTGGGGCAGGCCCTTAGCTCCTAGAATTCTCCATCCTTTTCTGAGAAAAATAGTCAATATTCTGCCCACCATTTAGCATATCGTAAGGTGTAGACATTAAAATAGAAGTGTGGTGAGACCCCAAGGTCTTCTCCACTTGCAGAGACAGACCCGTTTCTCCTCTGGAAAGGTACTTTTGCTTTGCACGCTTGAAGCCTGCAGTAAAAGCTGCTTGTGTAGAAGGGCTAAGTGCTTGTCATCGCTCCATTGCAGTGGCCCTGCTTGTGAATTTTCCAAGCAAGGAGACAAAGAGCTGGCCAGAAACACCTCTCAGAAATCAACACTGACACTAATGCCTGAATGTGAGATCATGAGTTCTAGACTGACAAACAGGGAGAAAGAAAGAAAGGAATATATGAGGAGTGAGCAGTAATAGAGAAGAGGAGACAGGGAGAAGAAGAAAAGTGAGGAGAAAAAGAGGAGGGAGGAGGGTGAAGAAAAGGGCCCAACATACCTAGAAGTGATAAGCACCTCGTGGAGAATAAACAAAATGTTAAACAAGTGGAAATCTTGGGCCTTGGATGAACATCAAGTATGCATTAACCTGGCAACAGGTATTTATGTTATAAAAAGTGTCGACTTTAATATATGAAGACTTAATAAATGAAGACATAACTTCATAAATAGTCACCTGATGGAAGACATTCTGGAATGGGTGAACCTGGCAAATCAGTGGCTGTCAGTGAGCCTTGGTTGTCTCGTTTGATTTTTGAAAGGTACAGTAAAATGAACCTCCTTTATTAATGCAAAAACTTTCTTCTCGTATATTTCCTTCCTATTGGTTTACAGGTTGGTCATTTATTGCTGTGACAATAATTGATGCAGGGTTATTAGGTTAATTAGATGTAATTAGCAAAGAATACATATGCATCAATATTTTTATTTTCACTAAAGATAATGGGGATATTAATTGAAAGGTTGTTCCATCTCCAATAAAATAGGCCATTATAAAATTTAATGTTGTTTTAACTAAATTATGTGTTTATGTACCTGTCTTCATTGTTTTTGTCATGTGGTCTTCCTCATGTTCTTTTATTTCTGTGCAGACATCAACATACCTTTAAATAATTTGGGCTTCTTTCCTGCTCTTTTAAGATAAAGCAGAAGGTTCCCAAGATATTTTGCTTCAAGAAGGTTGTGTACAGTATTTCAGGGTTGCTTTTTACCCTTCCTCCTAATGTCAAACCTGTTTTTAAGAACGTTTTAACAGTTTGCAGTTATTGGCATTTTTATGTATTTACATATATATTTAATAATTGGAAAGATATCTTCCTATGTTTATATCATTTATGTTAGTTGCCTTTAACATAGTTACAATTAACCTTCCTAAATTAAAAATAAAATTAAGAGATATATATTGATAAAACCCATCAAAATTAGTTATGAGAAAACATTCACTTGGTGAAAAGTAGACATCTGAAAACTTCCGCAGTTAAGAGTAGATAAAAAACATTGGTTCCAAAATATCAATTGTGATTTTGTGGGGCAGAGAGGTTTCATCTGAGTAATCTTTCTTTAGTGTCTGCTTTTAACTGATAAACTCCATTCAGTGCTAGATTGCAGGTCCCAGGGAATACCAATCAATCATTATATTTTCCAAAAATGTTCTTTCTTAGCTTATCAATTTACTGATGCTGGGTACAATAATCATATGTGCATATGATGTTCATTCCACAGAATCAGAAAAAAAATGCTGGGGTTTTAAAACTAGCACCCATTCCCATGCCTGGAAATTGGCAGACACTTAAAAGGTGTTTGTAGAATAAATCTGGATTCTTAGGAAGAGATGTACTCCTTAGAGAATAAATTTGGCCAAAAAATAAGCACTAATCACATAGTCTTTTGTTCATAGCAGTGTTCCAAGCCAATGTGAGTCTGATCTCACCATGATAATTTTACATAAAAGGCATTAAGCTGAGAACAAGCATCTTTAGACCATGAAAAACCTAACAAACCTCCATACATTTATATTCAAAAGTTATTGCCAGTTCTTAATTTCCTCAAAAAAAATTCTGGTCACAGAAAACAGTTATGTAGCTAAATTCTGCCTTCAACCTGTCAATAGAGAAAGATAATAAATTAGAAGGACAAGCTGTTTGGAACATCAGAAGTTCACCCCAACACTGGAGATCAGTGTTTCTGGAACTATCATTTATGGGCCATTTAAATCAAAGCCATGTAGGATGCTAATTGCAAATGTACATTTCTAGGCCTGTTTACATACAATATGTGGGAGCATGCGTAGAAATCTACATTTTTAACTGGTTCTCCCAGGAGGCCCTCAACCACATAAAGTTAAGTAACCATGCCCACGGAGTACTGTCACTGTGGTTTTATTTGGGCAACCATTCTGGGAACAAAACAGCCATCATCACAGTTGTGACTTATGCAGGAAAGTAATGCTTTAAATGGGACACCTGGAATGTTTGTTTCAGACTCTCATATTTCCTCTGTCTTCAGGCATCTTGTTTTCAGTGGTAGTGCTAATTGTCTGATGATAGGATGAAAGAAAAAAGGAAGAAAGAAAGGAAATAAATAGAAATACATGAAGCTAGTTGTCTTTGTCATTGCATCTATAATAAAACAATGGCTTGATCCCAATGGCTTGAGGGGAAGGTGAGGATGTTAGACAAGCACATTGGGTAGGTAAGAGGTATAGGTTGTTATGTGGCAAGCTTAGAAGTTTTTATTTTATTCTGTCGGCGATGGTAAACCACTGAAGGTAGAGTAGGGGAGTCAGAAGATCAAAAGCTTGTCTTCAAAAAGTAAAGAAGGACAGGCAAACTATCAGTTGGACTACAGTGGAGAGGGCAATATGTTTGAAGCTGCGAGAGATTTTTGTTTGCATGCTTGAAAAGAAAAGGCCTGTGCATGCTTGAATTCAACCGAGAGCAAAGGGCTAGTTGCTCGTTAGAGAATGAAAACAAAACGCCTGCTGATCAGAAAAACACCCTGTGAACAGGCCTTAATCAAAGCCCTGAATGTTATGACTTCTCATCACTCTTCCAGATCACTGCTGGAGCACCACACTTTTCTTCTAGATACTTTTTGAATTGAGCTTGCATCCTGCTTCTTATTCTTCTGAAGGCTTGTGTTGGCTGACTGTGTAACCTCAGAACATTTGCTTGGAATTTGATAGTTTTTTCAAGGAGACCGCACTGGGATTCTGCCTTGGCCAGACGTTTGATTATAGAGGAGTCCATTTGTGTGGTAGCCTCTTAATGCGTCCCTTTGGGCATTGGTTGCAATATAATGCCACCATAAAAGGATAGATAGTAAAATGGTAGTGACTCAAAACCTTCCCTTTCCTACCATCGTTAAATCAGAGACCTCAGTAACTCAGAATTACGTTATTTGGTGGAGAGGTGACAGACAATTCATTCATTGTTTCAGGCATTCAGCAAACAATGAATGCCCACCATTTGAGACGTTGGGACAGTGGGACTATGAAACAAGAAATTTTCATTGTCAAATTCAGAGAGACTGGCATCTACATGGCTAATTATTGGTTACTGTTGCTCTTGGGATAAAATCACAAATCCTCATCTGGCCCTAGGGCCCCATGCCTTCTAGCCTCTCTGTAGCTTCTAGTCACACGGTGTTCTTTTCTCTTCATGCTAGACATGCCATCCACATGGCTCTTATTTCTAAAGCACCTTGTACATACCAACGCCCTCTCCATCTCAGTTTTCTTGTTCGCACTTTCTGCATTCAGGAATGTTCTCCTACCTTTCCTTTGTTTGGCTGGACTCTATTCAGCCTTCAGAATTTACCTTAAATTGTTACTTCTCCAAGAATGCCTTGTTTGTCCTCCAAGACTAGATTTTCATCTCTTGTTATATATTCTCACTGCTCCCTGCGTTTCTCCTTTGTGGCACTCATCAGCAACAGAATGGATTATTTTTATAATTGTTGCTTCATATCTATTTCCAATTCTAGACTGTAAGCTTCGTGGGAGTAGGGAGAGTGGCTGAGTCATTCGCTGTGATAACCTCAACATGCCGCCCAGCCCGTAAGTGGCACTTAGTACACATTTTTCCGAATATTTGCATGAATAAATATAAGGTGGAAGTACAACAATTGAATATGCATGAGGACACAGGAGGAGCATAGCAAAGTCAACTTTAAAGGATCAGAGAAAGCACCTGATACCAATACTTTAAACCTAATATCTACTTAGGACACAAAATAATGTCCTGTATCTCTTCAAGATCCTAAACCATCAATGATGAACTGAACCCTATTGACTATGATGGTAAAAGTGACTACTGTTTTAGAAAGAGTTTCAACAAAATTCAAAACAAAATGGTTTTGAATGTAAATCTTAATTTTAAATTAATAAAATAACCAACACATTTTTCAATTAATGGACATTTTTCTAGAGAATAAGCAAAACAATCAGTGGTTATAACATCTCATGTTTGGTTAGTTTGTGTATTAAGTCATTAAATAAGAAATGTCCAATTTTGAATCAAAAGTTTAGTTTATTATATCTATCTCAAACAAGAAACAATACAATTAATTGAAGTATGCGCCTAAACTATCGACACAGTTTGCCATCTTAACGGTAGCTTGTTTGTGCCAACAGTAAAGAAGCCTGGAGAGGGAGTGGTGATGAAATCATGAAAGGTGTTTTCTAGAGTTTGTGGAGAATTCAATAGTTTTCCTTGCAAGAAGTGGTCCAAAGCCTAGAAGAAGTGGTAGTCAGTTGGTGCAAGGTCTGGTGAATATGGTGAATGACAGAGAGTTTCCAAGTCTAGCCTCTGTAGTTTGAGTGACATGTGGTTTAGCATTGTCTTCTTGGAAGAAAGTTGGCCTGTCTCTAGTGACCAATCTCTTCTGCTTCATCACAAGCATCTTCATCATTTTGTCTACTTGGTTGCAGTAGAAAACCTGTGTAATGGACTGACCAGGTTTCGTGAAGCTGTGATGGATTAGACCAGCGCTGGACCACCCAACACACACCGTTAGCTTTTTGTGATGGATATTTGGTTTTGGACTGTGTTTTGGTATTTCATCTTTATTCATCCATTGTGCCGAACACTTGTGATTGGCAAAAAGCATTCGTTTTTCATCTCATGTAATGATACAGCTCAGAAATGGTTCGTCTTTATGTCATGACAGCAAAGAAAAGAAATGCAAGCTTTGAGAGGATTCCTATTCTAATGCTCATTTAATTCGTGCAGAACCCATCTATACAGCTTCTTTATCTTGTCTATTGGTTTCCAATGATCCAATATTGTTGAACTAGTAACGTCAAGCCTTGCTCTTAATTCACACATAGGTTAAGACGGATTCGCTTCCACTATAGCTTTCAGCTCATCATTATCCAGCTTGGTCTCGGGTCGCCCACGTGGCTTATTTTCAGCATTAAAATCACCCGGACAGAACTTCTCAAGCCATTGACGTACCATGCATTCTTAGCCACATCCTTCCCAAACACTTCATTAATATTGCCAGCTGTCTGCGCAGCATTGGTTTCATGACAGAACTCATATTGGAAAATAACACAAATTTTTTACTTATCCATGGTTTCACAAAAATTGCTCTAAAAAAATTGAAAGGTAATCACAAGCCAAATCATGCATTTGAAAGAATGAGGATAAAGGAAGTGTCAAAGTGAAATGTGAGTGTTATCAACTGTGAAATTTAGTACTTAAGGAAATCGGACATTTCATACTTAATAACCTAATCCTTTCTGATATCCACTAAACATTCTATTCAATATTACTATTTAATATTGCTGTTTCATAGCTTCAAAACATTTCTTAAAGACTATCATGATTATTGGTTTTGTTTAGTCTTAATTTTATATTAGTGTGCCTGCCATAAGTGGTTTTATCTCACTTATTTTTAGTTTACTTCAAACATGTGTTATTGTATGTCAGGTGAAATCATATTCTAACCAGACTATACATTGTAGGCTTCCATATTCTCTTACTCTTTCAATTAGCCTGATAATCCTCTTAGTCATTTTTGTTCTTTGCCAATTTGCCTGTTTGTTTTATGTCCTTAAGGTAGTTCATTGAGAAAATTATAATCTAAATCTCTGAAGTTGGACTAATTACCACTCTTGACATGAAGTTAGGATCCAAAGGATATCTCTAGAATATTAGTTGGACAATGTATGAAAGCATATTCTTACCCTAGGTTATCACAGTTGTTAATGGTTGTTAATAAAAATTAGCAGTCAAATGTAAAGACCAAAAAGCAAAAAAAAAAAAAAAAAAAAAAAGCCAAATGTATATGGTTTAGCACATTAGAAAACATTTATGGGTGGTTGTATTCATAAGTAACCTGATTAGATATTCTAAGGTTAGAAAACTTAGGGTTCAGTCCATTGAGCAATTTTACTGGGCTTACTCCGCATGAAAACCTTTGTATTTGGTTCCCAATTGGAAATAGTGAAAAAACAACAAAAAGAAAATGACTTGGTCTTTTCATTTGAGAATTTGAAATTTGTTCAGAAAGACAAAAACTCCCATTATCTAATAACTGAAGGATGCTTTGATATGATGTATCAACTAATAGCAATAAATGAATTCTAGTTGACCTTGGAACAACACATGGATTAGGGGCACTGACCCCCTCCCAGTTGACAATCACATATAAGTTTTTGTTTTTATTTTTTTTTATTACTTTTTCTCTCTCTCTCTTTTTTTTTTAGGCTTGATTTGAGACACATATAACTTTTGACTCTCCAAAAACTTAATTACCAATACCTACTGTCAACCAGAAGCCTTACTAATAAGATAAAGTTGATTAACATACATTTTGTATATTATATATATTCTTACAACAAATAAGCTAGAGAAAGGAAGATGTTAAGGAAATCATAAGGAAGAGAAAATATATTTACTGCTCATTAAGTGCAAGTGAATCATCATAAAGGGCTTCATCCTCAATGCCTTCACGTTGAGTAGGCTGAGGAAGAGGAGGAGTTGGTCTTACTGTCTTAGGGTGACAGAGGTGAAAGCACATCCATGTAGGAGTGGGCCTGCACGGTTCAAATCGTGTCGTTCAAGGGTAACCTGTAAGTTTTGGAGCAGATGGTAAGTAAATGTGTCTGTGAGAGTCACTGTAGGAGAGATTTCTAGAGAAGACGATTTTAAAAAACATGTTGAAAATGTGAGAGCAATGAACTTGAACTTACTCTTAATGGAATGAGTAAGTCCTGTACAGGTCCCACTAAGCATATTAGCTAAGCTGATAAAGTAATAGTGGAAAAACAATTAGAAACCATGTGGGTTGGTGAATGAATGGCTGCTCTAAAATAGCTTGGATAATAAAAAATTACTAATTTTTAAGATGCTTTGGGGATATTACACATTTAAAAAGTAAGTGTCTTATTAGCCTGTTGCCTAAACACAACTACTATACAACTGTTTTCATTTTTATACAATGCTCTCCAAGCGTTCACTACATAGGTATATTCTACATTGCTGCAATCATAGTATGTGTACTGTTTTGTATTTTTCATTTTTCATTTAGCTGTACATCAAACATTTTTTGCATTTCCATAAAGTTACAGTAAGTTTAGCAGTATAAAATTCCATCATGCTGATCTAGGCCAATTTACTAAATCATTGCCTTAATGTTGCTTATTTAGATTACATCCTGGTTTTATTTTATTCTTGGTAATACTGCAATAAATACTGCTGTACATACACTATTTTTTCCCTTCCAACCAATTATTTTTAGAGCATGTATTCACAAAAATGGATTTATTGGATCTAAGGATTAGAACACTTTCATAGTTCTTGCTATTTTGCCATTCTGATTTTAGGATTCTGCCAATTTTACTCTGCTACCAGCGATATATATGGGAGCTATTTTTCTCATATGTGTGCCAACAATAGGTGTAATCACCAGAAATGTTTTTGTTGATATTAGAAGCTTAAAGTGCTACTTTAAAATTTATTTAATTATGATTTGTCTCTTTCTTGTACAGATGATTATTTTCTTAATTTCCTTATTATTGGTATTTCCACTCATGTAAATTATGTTACTCGCATTTAGCTTTTTAAGTAATGAAAATGCTTTTCTTTTCCAAATAATAAGAATTATTTAAGGGGCATGAGATTTTGCACTGGACCAAAGGGAAGTACTTGCTCAAGAACAAACTGGGAGAACTTTTTTGTTTTTTCCATGTGAAGCCTGAGCACGTCTTAATACATGAAAATCACTAAACGTGCGGCTGCTGTGTGTGGTTGAAATGGCAGGTAGGGGGTCCACTTACCTGGACGCCTCACTCTCCTAGATGCTGGGGCAGAATGAACATTAACATTCTTTTGCAGTAGGTGGAAAGCATGCTTGAAAAAATAGTCTATAGCTGATGTTCAAATCATAAGTTGCAATAAAGCAAAACTGTTTAGAATATAGACACTATAAAGAAAATTTCACTGTAGTTTTTTGTTTTTTTTTTTTTAAGAATCAGGCATGCAGAATATATTTATTCCATATTCAGCTCAGTAAACATTTTATAAAAACAACGTATTGATTGCTGGAAAGGATACTAAATGAACTAGGTTATGAGTTAGCAAGCTTTCAATACAGGATGTGAGATATGCTACATGTGCAAATAGCAACAATGATAATGACATTATGAGAAAATTCTCTAACTAGAGAATCAGTACATTTTATTTACATATAGAAGAGAAAGAGAATTACCTCGTTGGTTTGGGGGGACAAGCAGGGCTCATCTCAAAATAGGGACAGGCTTCTAGTTGGCAGAATCCAGGGATGGGAAGAGGCTATTCCAAGAAGAAAGGACAGCAAGAGGCAGGTGGTCATAGCAGTAGGCGTGAGGAGGAGAGATCGAAGGAACAGACAGAGTTCAGATTCAGCTGTATGTTCCTCAAGTGAGAGGGACAAGGCTGAAACTGTTGTACGGGGGCAGAGAGAGAGGCAGGCCTGAGCAGTGTAGCCTGGAAATTTTAGACTCCTTGCTTTGGGATTGGAGATATTTAAGAAGGAGAATGACAAAATTCAAGCTAACTTTACTACACTTGTAACATTTTGTTTTGATGTGAACATAGAGGTAGTGAATTTTTCTTTTTTCCTTTTTTTTTTTACATCTTCCATCCTTACGCAATTTTTTTCGAGAATGTTCTGTAAATTGTGTGTAGATATGAAAAAGAATAACTTGTTTTAGTGGAAAGAGAACTAGACTGAGAGTCATGTAACTGGATTGTCGTCATAGCATGTTGGGTTATATTTGGGGTAAGTAAATCCATCTCTCTGGGGCTCAGCTGCCCCACACATCAAGTAAGATGAATGGACTGGATATTTTCAAAGTTTCTTCCAGTGTGAACATTCTAAAATCCCACGTGTATTTTGACATACATTAAAGTTCCATTTTCTTAAAATATATACATCTTCTTCATGAACCTGAAATTCTATCTCGAGAGATTCATCTGTTTTTCCTTTGGTTTTTAAATCATCAGTAGTTCTCTTCCCAAATGAAAATAACCCAAGGGTAATATGCCAAATAAGTGGGCTGTTGTGAGTTCAGCAAGATTTAATTGTATCAACTTCCGTCTCACTTTATAACTGGAAGAGTAGGAATGTATCATGTGAAAAGTGACTATTCACAGGAGAAAATAATAATAATACAAACACATAACACTTGCCAAGTACTTTCACATGTATTAAATTACATAATTCTTATGATGACCTTATGAAGTTGGTACTGCTATATTATTATAATCCCCACTTCACAGATGAGGATGCTGAGGCATAGAGACATAATTACTTCCTTAAGAGGACATAGCTCATCAGTGACAGAATCAGAATTGAACCCAGGAGATCTGAGAGTCCATGTGTTTAACCACCACATGACACTTTTCTCAAGGTTCTATGGACAGAAACTTCTGGAGAACTGGATTATGTCCATAGAAAACACGAAGATCTCAATCTCCACAGGAAATGAGTAGAAAGGTTTGGGAAGGGAAGGTGCAGTTGTGCCAGTGACACTCTTGTGACCTCAACAGTTTGCTCAGGAATGTCACGATCATATTATAATTATAACTGATCAAAACTATGTTAGCCTTTCCCTTACCTGAACTATATTTTAAAATGTAGAATTACAGTCATAAAACTGTGACATGCATTGATTTCAGTTAGGAGATCCCTCTAACTGAAGCGGATAGATGTCACTGTTATTTTGAAATGTTACTGCATTGCAAGACCTAAATGTCTAAGCACCATGGCTGTGAGAATAGGCAACACCAGCTGGGTTTTCTAGACCCTGGGTCATGTTTAGGGGCCAGTGCTCCTTTATACATTTCTTAGCCCTGCTCTTTGAAAGCTCAAGCTTTAATCAGAATCCTCATCTTTTGAGAAAAAACAGTTTTCTCATAGAATCCCTTAGAAGTACTATTAATACTACTTTTTTTTTTGTTGTTTTGTTTTCTTTGAGTTTGTGTCTGCAACCTAGCAGACAGGCCATGTCGGGAAGAAAGGTCTTGTCTTCAATACATAGAGGTGATTTGGTGATCAATTAAAATACTGTATGTGGCTGTGCTTTGTGAACTATAAACTGCCATACAGATAAAAGTGTTACAGATATATCACCTTAGCGTTTCTCCTGCAAGTGGAGGAGACACTCCCTGAGAGTTTCCTCTGTTGAAAGGGAACTGGTAGAGAGGTGAAAGTCGCAGCTTTTGACGACAAACAGACGGGGGCTTTGCTTCCTAAGGTTCTGTACGTCATGGAAAACGTGGGATTAACACCCACACTGACCCCATAAGCTTGCTGTGAAGCTTAAATGGGGCAGTGCATATAAATTCCCAAGCCCAGCCCCACACCAAGCACGTGATACATCTTAACTTTTAATGGTAGTGATAGTGATAGAAATACCAGTCTAAAGCAAAAGCTAGAAAAAGCAGAACTCTAATTACGCAGCGTGTACCTGAAACCTAAACCTAAATTAAAAAGGTAAATTTTAAGAAAACAAATGTGTATCTGGAGCCCTTAGAAGCTCGTTTTCTTTGACCCAGTTATTTCCCGTGTAGGATTCTATTCTTAGTTAATTAGCAGGAATTAAGGCAAAGGCTTATATACAAGAATAGTCGTTGAAGAGTTATTTTAACAGTGGCAATTAGAGTCTAAATGTCCAGCAATAGGAGGATGCTTTAATATAGCAGAGCTCAACTTTGTTATGATGGGATATTTATTTTGTAGAATATTAAAAAGAAATGCTTCAGAAGAATGTATAATGACAAGGAGCAGTATTTATTATTTAATATTTCAGAGAAAAGGCAAGATAATATGGTCTTAGTACTGTTAGATATATTAATATTAATAAAATATGTGAAGTAAACATACATATTTGCTCAGCTAAAATTGAGGATCAAAATGCTAGTGATAATACCTGTCTTAGAGGGATTTTGTGAGGATTATATGCTGATTACTACATGCCTGACATATATAATTTATCATTGGATGTTGGCTAAGTTTAATCTATTTTCTAAATTTTACTTAAACCCCACCATACCCTAACCATTCTTTATTTACCCAGAATCTCTTATGTGCAGGAGCTGAGCAGGAAGCTGGGGACACAGAAATGATTACATAGGGCCACTGAGCATAGGAAGTTCACATTCCAATGGGGAGAGAAAGGTATATAAATAAACAAAAGGACAGTGCACTTAGATCTCACTATTTAAATTCTAAAGTCTTCTCTTAAGGCATGAATCATAGGTAGTCAAAATAATCAAGGGCACAGCCATTCAGTGTGTACTTTGTGTGATTTTTTTAAAAGGTGGCCTGTCTTTGGAAAAATGAATTATAGAAAGGTACGTCCCCCTCCCAGCTGAATCAGCTGAAGAGTGGGGTACAGGCGGTCCCCACTGTCCTCTCAGTGGGACACGGTCATGTTGGGTGCTCACTGCTACACAGAGGCCCTGAAAATACCCTTGAAATGTCCTGAAATTGACCATGAAGCACAGTAAATATGATTTGGTGTCCATAACCTTGAACAATAATTATTTTGCACATTGAGGTTTGAGAAATACTGAGCTAGATTAAATGATAGAACAAAAGAAAGAAATCTATAGGCAGTTGTCTGGTTAATCCCCAGCATTGTATGGGAGGTGTGTGCAGAATTCTAAAGTGTTTCTGCTCAGCTACAGAGTTTTCTCCATTATATATTAACTATAACACAAATGCTTATAGTTTTATTTGTTCTTACAAGTATTGCATAAGATGATACAAGGGAAAGCATCCAGCTTAGGGACTCACATATAGTAGATGTTTGCTAAATTATTAATTGAACCAAATCCTAACTTTCTTTGATCATATCTGCATATGTATTGTGCTTTGAAAAGTTATAAAGAGGTGCTTGCCTCCTGTTTCCTGTTTTCCTCATTGAGGTCCTGCTGAAGAACTTTGAGTACTTATCACTCCCAATTGTATTAGGCAGAGTCCTACAGAGAAAAAGAACCAATATAGGATATCCATATATCTCTGTCTCTATCTCTGTATATCTCTATATAGACAGATAGAGATCTGTCTATATATAGACAGATAGAGACTGTCTATATAAAAGGAGATTTATTATGAGGAATTGGCTTGTGTGATTATGGAAGCTTTCTTCTGCAAGATGGGGACCCAGAAAAGTCATAGAGTAATTCAGTCCTAGGCCAGGAGAAGGGGAGATGTCCCAGCTCAAACACTAAAGCAAAAAAAAAAAAAAAAAAAAAAGTGGATGGAAAGGATGAGGGGATGAATTCCTTTCTCTTACCTCTTATGCCTGTTTTTCCTTTGCCTTTTGTTCTATTCAGGCTCTCAATGGATTGGACAATAGCCATCCACACTGGGGAGGACAGTCTACTGAGTCTAATGATTCAAATGCTAATTTCATATGGAAACACCTTTACAGACACACCCAGAGATAATGTTTCATCTGAACACCCCCTGGGCCAGTCATATTGACACAGAAAATTAGCCATTGTAGCTGTCTGTCTCTATTCAACAGCTAGGAGTCAGCCCATGAGCTAAATGGCAGGCAAAGGGTACCACTCCACTGGGATACAATGCGTGTTAGCATAGGGTTCTGGAAGAAGCTGTAAGGTGCCCCAAAGACAGGCAGAATGCTTTCTGGTGACTGGCTAGCTGCACGTTCACCCTTGTGCTGTAAGTTTAAAAAGTAAGAAACGGCTAGAAACACTGGCTTCAGTACATGAGACAAAGCATCTCTGAGCCTTTTGTTCCTTACAGTGTCATTACTACTCCTTTGCCCGTATGGAATGCTTTCCTCCGGGGAGTTCAGAGCTGTTCCGCTGCAAAGTCGTATTTGATGTTCCTGTTCTAATCCCAGATTACCACAAGAGGACAGCTGGAACGGACCGAAAGAGAGGAACTCATAGGGGGAAGGAAGTCATTAGCCTGTCTTGAGTCACCAGGACCTGATGAAAAGTCAGATTCAAAAGGCTTAAGCTGCTACGGAAGGCCATGAAAGGCCCCTCGGGTATTAATCTCGACTGTTTCCACTCCACTAACACTGCCTGGGAGCATTTTAACATTCACCAGAGACAGGCATCCCATCTTCAAGAAACAATATGTTTCTGTAAAAAGAATAATGCATTATGCGAGGATTGATTTTCAGTTTGGACTGTAGTCATGCATAGTAATTAACTGTGGGCGAGGGAGCCGGGCTGTTTGGATTAACCGGACAAGTTGTTTCCCCTCGCCATGCCTGTTTCTTCATCTGTAAGATGGGGACTGTAATGACACCTACCTCTTAAGGCTTGTAGAGAATAAAGGAGTTAACACTTAACACAGAATCTGGCATAGTGTAAGCACTCAGTATATGTGAGCTGCTATTATTATTGTCATTATTATGATGACAGATAAAAGTTGGCAGGTATTGGTGGATGTACTCGTTATCAAATATTCCTTCATTAAAGTCTTTATTATTAAATACTTGAGAAAATACTAATTCTTAAGAGGCCTGTTGGGAAAATACATTCAATTTATTTTATATGCACCATAATTTACATGTTCAAATTTTATTTCATTTTGAAAAATTGATAATGATTCATCATAAAATGTACAGTTCATAGAGTACCTTCACGTGCGTTATTCTTTCAAATCCCTGGAAAAATGGTGGAGCCGAGGCTCTGGCAAGTTCGGTTATTTAATATTAAAATTCAGTTATTTATTGAAACCTTAAAATCTGTACCCCCATAATATGCCGAAATAAAAAAAAAATAAAGTACATCCTTATAAAAAAATAAAATAAAATAAAATTCGGTTATTTAATATTTACTGAACTGGTGAATGGTTAAGACTCAAATCCATGTTTCCAGACGCCAGTTGGGTCACTCCGGGTGTCACACTGAGTAGAGGGGAGCCCAAGGTCTAAGGGCACAGGCTTTGGAGTTGTTAGAATCTTGATTTGATTGTATCGCTACCACTTACTCTATGTGGTTGTGGGCGAATTGCTTGATTTCATGGAAAGTCACTTTCCCCGTCTGTAAAAGTGAGAAGACGGTGCCGTCTCTAGACTTGCTGTGCAGACTGGAAACCAGTCAGATCCCACGCAGGAAAGGAGCTATCCCAGCTTCCTGTCCATGATAGTTATGGAACGACAGTTTCTTCCTCCATTTCTTTATCATTATGCCAGGCATGGGGGCAACTGTCATTTTTAATCCTGTGAGTGTTTTTTTTTTTTTTTTTTTTTTATCAGTGAAAGCCTATGTTAAGAGTTTGATTCCAGTTGGACCAAGGTCTCCTGTAATCTCTAAGATTCCATTGCCGGCCATTCATGACGATTCATGTACTTCCATGAAAAAGGAGGAGGGATCAAGAGGGAAATGAAGGAAATAAAGGGTAGAGAAAGAAAAGCCAACTTTCTCTAGCCTTGGCAATCTTGTAGAATTCATTAGCAGCTGAGCGGCAAGGGGAAAGGTTCCCAAACAATGACTTCATCCCTTTGCTCCTGTGAACTAGGTGTTCTAGACAAAAATAGAGCAAAGATAAGAACATGTGTTCACTGGGTAAATGGAGCACTGCATTATCCCATCCTGGTGAGTTTTTCTCATTTACTCAGAATTAACATTTGGATCGTGAAACAACTGCTTGGTTTAGGGGTTCTTTGGATTAGACTGTGTGCTCCCAGGACTTTATTTCCATATGGTGCTAAGACTTTAAGGTAAAATGCTAACAACAAACAACAACAGAAAAGCAGGCGAATGATAAAGTTGCTAGAAACATGTCAGGGAGGTGCAAGACTTTTGCCTGTGTATACAGTAGGGATTGGTTTGTATACTGCTAATTTTATGGATAGTCCTGGATTGAGGAATGCAAATGATTGATAGTTCTTAGATATTTGGCTTTTTAAATGACGTAGTAAGTTTCAAAGGGAGTTGTACTGAAAAGGAAAATCCTATTGGTGGTGTAAAGTACAATTTATTAGCAGGTCAAGTGACTCAATCTCTGAAATCTATCTGAATTTGCTTGTTATCTCCAAATCTAGCACTGCGGTACCATGTCAGCCACCTTTATTTCTCCAATTAATTATAGCACTGGACTCCCAACTTGTCTCTCTCTGGCTGCTCTGTTAGCCTCGTAATCCATTTTCTACCCAGCAGTTGCAGTTGTGTTTTAAAGCATACATTGGATCTCCTTACTTCTCTGTTTCTGAATCTTCCAGTAGCTTTCCACTTTACTTACTGAACTTATAAGAAAATTTAAATTTACTGTCATCATCTACAACACCTGGCAGAGTCTGACCCTTTTATCTCTATGACTTCGTCTCTCCCTACTTCCAACCTTGTTCCATGTGTTCTTCTCTCTCCGTCTGTCTTTCTGATGTTAGAATCTGCCAGACTTGATTCTGGCTTGGCACACATATTTGCATTCGATGTTCACTTTGTCTGAATGACTGGCTCCATCTTGGCACAAAGGTCTCAGTCCAAGTGTCACCTCTTGAGCTAGATCTTCCCTTTCTGCCCCGTACGAGGAACTTTATTAGAAGAAGCCTTAATGAAGTTATGTCACTCATTTATTCAGTTGTTTACTGTCTGTCTCCTCCCTCAACTGCAATGCAAGCTCAGTGAGAGCAAGGACAGTGATTGTTTTTGCTGTTACCATGCCTGATATTTAGAAGATACTCGAGATTCTTTGCTCAGTGAATGAATGACTAATACAACTTATACTACAAGGACCCACGAGTGAATGAATGACTACAACCAGACTGTAGAGTCCTCGGGTCAGGAACTGAGCCTTGTTCTTGTTTCCTCTATCCTGCTCTGGAGGTGCTTGGGAAATATCTGTTGAATAGGACTGAACGAAAACATTTATTTCCCTGTTCAGTGAAAAAAAAATTCCTTATGTAGAATGAAATTTAAAAATATGTTTCTATGATGCTCGTCTGAAAGAAAACATGCTTTTTGGTTGACCAACCATCCCAGTTTGCCTTGCACTGAGGGGTTTCCCTGGATGTAGGACCAGTAGGTAACCCCACGTGCTTACTCCAGCTTTAGAGTCAGAAAGAGCTAATGGATCATTTAGGAAGCGTATTTAGTGGCTAGCAAGAGAATCCAGAAAGAACAGTGTTTTATACCAAAAGAGTTGATTTTTTTTCACATAAAACGAGTTCAAAAGTGGGCACACCAGGGCTGTATGGCAGCCCCAAGGTCATCAGTGACCCAGGTTCCCTGTGTCTTGGTGTTCACCATCTTAGTGTATGACTTTCATCCTCAGATTAGCCTCGTGTCCCAATGTGGCTGCTGCAGCTCCTTCAGCCATGGCATCTGCATTCCAGGCAGATACCTAGGGCATAAAGAGGGGGCAAGAAAGGCATTTGCCAGCTGTTTATTTTGCTCTTCAGGAGATTTTTGCATATGTTTCATCTAAAGTCTTCTGTCTGTGCTTCACAGGCTCCCTGCAACTGAAGGGGGAGCTGGATAATATGCGATAATCCTTTAGCCCGGCACACATTGCCTCGTCCCTGAATAATTCTTAGTACAAGTTCTGTTACTTAGAGACTGGGTTATGAGTAACAGACACTTAGTACCTTCTGCTGTATCTGGATTTGCCACTCATTAACTTAGTGACCTCATGAGGGTTGTTTCCTTTCTCTGTGCCCATCTTAAAATCTGCATTATGGTCATAAAAACAACAATAATAGTAATAGCCACCTGTCTATCGACTTCCTCCATTTGTCAGGCATTCTACACACATGGCGGCCAACCTCAATAATTCTGCGAAGGGCTGTGTTGTTATCCTCATTTAGACGAGAAGACTGAGGCTTAGCTAGTGGAGGTAAAGCCAGAATTTAAATGCTTCCATAAAAATAATATCTTTGAGTTTTCTGTAACGAAAACAACCACATATCCATGGTAGATGTGTATAGAAAAATGGTTTGATGCATCTCGAAGCCACCTAAATCTGAGGAATCCTCCTCTCGCTGACTTCTTCTGGTGTTGAAGAACTATCTCTGTAAGGCAGTTCTCCTGTGTGTCTGCCACGGGCCACTTCTGTTTTGTCTTTATTTGGTTCTGCCCCAGTGGAGAGCCGGGACATCTGGCCATGATTTTTGGGATGCCGTGTGAAGGTGGTGATGAAGTCGTTTCTCACTCTGTTCTCTCTCAAGGTAATAGAGGTGAAAAAAACTCTCCTGTGAGTTGGTCCAAGGAGATGAAAATTCCCTAGTTCTAGGGGCAGGCTGAACTGCACATCTTTCTTGACATTCGGCAATAAACATTCTAGGAAGTGCAGCTCTCGTGCCTTTGGCATTCATGTCTTTGTGAGCCCAGATTACAGAAAACAGTTCTCACATTGCTCCCGGTTAAAGCGAGTCAAGTTGTTTTGAAAACTCGTGAAATTTTACAGTATCTGCTTTTCTGGAACCTTCTGCAGGTATCATTCTCCCTAATAATGCCTTGTAAATAGTTGATGTGTCTGATCTCTGCAAGTTCACTAGGCTCTTCTCTCATCCCAAAGCCTTTATAACAGATTTCTCCCCCTAGACACACTGAACGCCTCTTCAGAGAGAGAGAGAGCTGTGTTTATTTCCAGGGAGGAATAAATAAGAAGAAATCAGGGAGAATATTCACATCCTCAGGCCTTGCGGGAGGCTGCTGGGAAACAAATTCAGGACAACTGGTTTCAGTAAGATAACGTGTAGCCTGTTTGGAAATCCACTTTGGAGGAAATTGAATAGCATCAAGAAACCAAAGTACCAAAGAAACAGTCATGAAAGTAAACAGACAACCTACAGAATGGGAGAAAATTTTTGCATCCTACGTATCCGATAAAGGGCTGATAACTAGAATATACTTAGAACTCATGAAAATCAGCAAGAGAAAATCAAATAACCCTATTAAAAGGTGGGCAAAGGACTTGAACAGAAACTTTCCTAAAGAAGACAGAAGAATGGCCAACAAACATATGAAAAAATGCTCATCATCTCTAATCATCTGGGAAATGCAAATCAAAACTACAATGAGATATCACTTAACTCCAGTGAGAATGGCCTTTATCAAAAAGTCTCCAAATAACAAATGCTGGCGTGGATGCGGAGAGAGAGGAACACTCCTACACCAAACTCCTAGTTTGGTGGGACTGCAAACTGGTTCAACCTCTGTGGAAAGCAATATGGAGATACCTTAAAGCAATACAAGTGAATCTACCATTTGATCCAGCAATCCCATTGCTGGGCTTCTACTCAAAAGATCCAATGACACTCTACAAAAAAGACACCTGCACTCGAATGTTTATAGCAGCACAATTCATAATTGCAAGGCTGTGGAAACAGCCCAAGTGCCATCAATCCAAGAATGGATTAGTAAAATGTGGTATATGTATACCACGCAGTACTATTCAGCTCTAAGAAACAACGGTGATATAGCACATCTTATATTTTCCTGGTTAGAGCTGGAACCCATACTACTAAGTGAAGTATCCCAAGAATGGAAAAACAAGCACCACATATATTCACCAGCAAACTGGTATTAACTGAGTAGCACCTAAGTGGACACATAGGTATTACAGTAATAGGGTATTGGGCAGGGGGGAGGGGGGGTGGGTATATACATACACAGTGAGATGTGCACCATCTGGGGGATGGTCATGCTGGAAACTCAGACTTGTGGGGGGAGGGGGGAAAGGGCATTTATTGAAACCTTAAAATCTGTACCCCCATAATATGCCGAAATAAAAAAAAAGAAAAAATAATTAATAATAAAAAAAAGAAACCAAAGTAACAATTCCTTTGTCTTTCCATTGATCACTGTTTTCCTTTCTTGAAATAAGGTTTGGAAGAAAATGTTGGGGACATGTAATCTTTGTGGGTATAGTTTCATGTGAAAGTATTAGAGGATTGAGTGGGAAAAACCAGGAGATGAAAAGTCTCAGGATGTATTACTAATTTAGAATCATAACAGTTATGATTAGAATTAATGCTTGTCAAGGGCTTACTGTATGTCTGACATTGTGCTCATGACTTTAAATGTATTCTCTCATTTAATTCTCCAAATAATCAAAATAACAACGTGGAGTGGACAGTGACATCATTTCTCTTTAGTAGATGAGGGAATGGAGGCCCAAAGTGGCTCACTGTCTTGCCCTAAGTCACTACTTTAGCAAGTGATTGAGATTGGATTTGGATCCACTTCTGTCTGCCAAGAAATTGCAACATATTAGTCTGCTAAAGCTGCCATAACAAAATATCTCAGACTGGGTTGCCTAAAATAGAAATTTACTTTCTCACAGTTCTAGAGGCTGGGACTTCAAGGTCAAAGTGCCACCAGGGTGAGTCTCTCCTTGTCTTACAGATTGTCACTGTTTTGCTGTGTCCTCACGTGGTCCTTCTCTCTATGTGTACACTCCTGGTGTCTCTTCTTCTTCTTATAAGGACACCAGTCCAGTTGAATTAGGGCCCCACCCTTATGAACTCCTTAAAGGCAGTCATGATTAATTTAACCTTAATGATTAATGATTAACCTTAGTGATTAATTTAACCTTAATTACTTCCTTAAAGGCGCTCTCTGTAAATGCGTGGTCACTTTCGGGGCCAGGGTTTCAAACATATGAACTTTGCGAGGGGCACAATTCAGGCCTTAATAAGAGCTAATGAAATTAACCAGTATACTCAGCTCTTGCTCTGACAATAGTACTTCAGTTAAAATCATGATAACTTATCTGGCCCTGTCTCTCTCGTGGATTAAAAAAAGAAAAGATTTGGTTATTTAGTTTTTAAAGACCTTCCCCACTCTAAAAAATTTATAATTATGAAATAAGTGCTCCATAATTCATTGACAAATTCCATCATTATTTGTGTAAAATTAAAATGAGGCAATTTCATGCAACCTGCTGTGAAGGTGGGGAAGTTTAGAGACTTCTTCCAGGGGCCACATTAGTTCTTCCCTCTATAATTTCCATTTTCTGTTGGTATTACTGGCCCTCTTTTTTTCAAACATAGAAGAATGTAATTTTTCCTTTTGCTTCTTTACTACTTTATCTCACAGTTATTGCTTATTTGATGTATGCCATTCTTTTTTTTCAAACTTAAGCTCATTAAATGCTTCTTATGTGTCAGACACTGTCCGAAGGGCAGTACATTCATTGTATCTGATTCCATCTTTCAATAAGCCTATAAGGTTGTACAGATAGGGAAATTGAACCTTTCTCTGGTTAAATAATTGGCTCAAGGTCAATTAGCTAAAAGGGGTGGAGCTTGAACTTGACTTTAGCTCTGTCTGATTCCCCAGCCTGGGTCCTTAGTCCTTAAGCTACTGAGATGAACTGTTCCTGGTTCCTCGACTTGTTCCTTACTCTTGTGGTTTTGATTTTTGTTTGCCTCTCCTCAGATCTGGGCCTCTCTCTTTCTCCTCACTTCTGCCTCCTAGTTCATTTCACCTTGCACATTGCACGCAATATGAAAGAGGGAGATTTGCCTCTGTGTTTGCCCTTAAGTTTAATTGCACTGCCTCTTTTAACCTCTTGCTGATTAAATAGTGGCAAATGCAGACATAATTGTCTGATTTATAGGAGAAAACAGGTCGAGAAGAGCACTTGCGTATTGAAGGATGCTTTCTCTTTTCACTGGCATTACCTGGACTTTTTTGTATGCAATTGCTTTGTGCCTTCCATTATTTTTAATTTCAGCTTACAATTAGAGCTTGCAAATTGAATTGCTTTCTCTCAGGAGCTGTGATTTCTCTATTTGGCAAGTGCCAGGCAACCCCTTCCAGCCCCTCACCCCCGCTGCCAACTTGCTCAGCTGAAATTAACATGGTTGATTTTGTTCCCTTGTACTGCAATCAGGCCTGATCAGTAGAATCATGATCGCACTTAGTAATTGCTTCCACAGAGTCTGCAGGGAGAGCAGGTATGAGTGGTGCTCGGCCTGGTGGGAAGGAGAATAGAGGTTCTCCAGGGAAGTTCAAGGGAGCTTTAGGCAATGATCTTGGGGATTCAAGAGAGCTGTCCCTCTTCACTTGTACTCACAAGTCTTGTGGCGTTTACAAAAGCCATTAAGGGCCGTGCTGTTGGAAGTGTCCTCTTCAGAATCAGGAGAAATTCAGAGATGGGGTTATTTGTTAGCATTCACAGGTGCGACAGAAGCAGGCATGTTAACCCTGGGTATTCTAGCTCAACAGTGGCTCAGTTTTGATTATTTTTATTAGTGTGAATTTTACTATCTAGTTAGCTCTTCAATTCTTCAGTCTCATGTTTCATCTCAAAAAAGTGGAACTGATTTTAGTTCCACAAATGAAAGAGGGATTAGTCTTGTATCAAGACATCCCAGGGTATAGAATGGGAGCCATGGTAGCAGTACAGGTGGTGGATGGTAAGTCACTTGGAGGTATTTCGGGATCTAGACTGGATGACGTATAACTTCCTTTCTAACCCTGAGATGAGTGATACACTCTCACTCCTGGCCTTAATCCCTCATGTAGTTAGTACCCTGAACCTCTGTAATATTTATGAACATGGTGGTCCCCCAATACCTCAGTCTCTTCTATGTCTCTATGCCTTTGTAACTCCTGTTCCCTAAATCTGAAAAACTGTTTTCTCTGGTCTTCTGCATGGTTGACTCCTACCTCTTCTTCAGCATACACCCCAAGCATTGCTACCTCTCTATATACCAACTCCCATCTTCAGGATTGAGTTAGTTGTTCTACTCTGCTCCTGATGCCTGCCTGTCACACTGTATTATAACTGTCGTCTGGCTTGTCCTTTTCCCCTCATGGGAGCTCATTGGCAATGCCATTGTCTTTTATTAAATAACGTGTTAAAGACATAATAGGAATGCAGAAAATGTTGAACAGGTGAATGAAACAAAACAGTAATTGACCACTTTTTGTGTAGAGAATTACAGATTTTTAAAACAATACTCTGAATGACATTTTCAATTTCAACAAGAGTTTTTTTAAGCTTTATGGTACTAAGTTTTCTTTTGTATGCACCTTTTATGTTCTGCCCTTTCTAGGAATCTTGCATACTTTTCATGAACTGTTGTCAATGAGCATGTGTATCTGTTTTTAAGAAAGTGAGAGCTACTGAACTAAAGTCTACTATTCAATATAAAGAAGTAACCACTGTGCAATGCTTATTTCTGTAGACGAAACATTCTATATTTGTAATATTCAATACAATGAAGGGGAAAATCTCTTCACCCTTTGGTGAGTGATTTGATGAGTCACATAGAACCTCTGCCCCTGTTATTTGCAAATTGGAAAGGTTTTTCTGGTAGTAAGGATCCTCCAAGAGACCTCCTTTCCAACAGAGGGTGCTGCTACTCCACAAGCCATGATGGACCCCAGCAGATGAAGACATCAAAAGAATTGTTCTAAGTGCATCACAGCTGGCTACTTGGAATTATGATTTATGTTCAGCTGTAGCCCAATTTGAAAAACTTTAAACCAAAGGCGAAAAAGATCTACCTATTCATTTTGCAAGCCCCAGCCTTGTTTCATGCTACGTTTCAGCACTTCTCAGATTATCAGTGGAAGCAGTAGTTCATCTCACAGAGCTGTGTTTTTGGGAGCCTCCCAAGTTGCTCCTGCATGATGTATGAGTACCTGTGCTTTTCAAGGAACCGACGTTTGCCGAGTGCATTTCTATTTCATTTTCTCTTTCTAATAATTTTAGACAAGGTCAGCCTGCTTGGCCTCTGGCTACACGAGAACAGTGAATACGGAACGTCAAATGATTAATAGATACAGCAAAGGGTCTAGAGAATTCGTTTTCTTGGAGACTGGACGCTGAGCTGTGGAAGGACGTCACTTAGTGTTGCTCACGGTGTGGTTCCTTAGCCCTCACTGCCCTCCCTTGCTGTTTCTCTGCCTTCTAAATCCTTACCATCCTTTAAAGGCCAGCTTAAACTCCCTCGTAGAATCAAATACTCATTCCCTCATATTCCCGTGGCTCTTTTCTTGCGATTATTAATGAAATTTGCATTATTTTATATTTTATAATTATTAGTCGTTTTACATAGTTTTCCTTCCTTTAGTACTGAAAATACTCAACTGTGTCTCGGTCATTCTGGTACCTTCCACCCCCCCCCCCCCAGCACCAAGAGCCTGCACGTGAAAGGTGCCCAATAAACATTTACTGATTTGAAATGGGTGTTTCTGATAACTGTGCTGCATGTCAGTACTGTACTCAGATTGACTAAACAGTCATATGTCTATGGGTCTTTTAGAAATGCAATTATCTGTGTGTATAGACAGCAATTAAAAGAATAAAACGTATAAGGTAGGTTAAATATGACTCATTTGGTGGTGGGTATGGAGGAGACTTTCTAATTTAGGAGACCGTGTTTCGTAGACCTTGTCATGCGCTTGGATGCAAAGATTTTACTTGTTAATATTTTTCCTGTGTTCATGATAAATCAGTGTTTAGATGATTGCGGAAGAGGCAGAGCCTTGATTTGTTTCACACCTTGCAGGGATTGTGTCAGGTCCCTTTGACAAGTCCTTAACTTTTTTCACAGTTTCATTTTTTTCTTTCCTGCAAGAAAAAGTCACTGAGCCCTGCCCCCCATATGCCTCTGACACCAAGTTTAGGATGAAGACGTGGTGTCCTGTGGCAAACGCACTTTGGCAGAGAGTCCAGCCCCGCTAGTTACCTGGGAAAATGTCTGGGAGAACCATTGCCTGTAATCCTTGTTTCTGAAACAAACAAAAACCTTCAGTACAAGAGTAATGTGTGCTCAGTGTGCAAAACAAAAACAACTTACAGAAATAGAGAGTGAACGGTGAGACTCTTCACATATTCTTCAAATCCTACACTATTCCCCTAAAGAACCACTGTTGCTATTCATTTAACAATATGTGTGTGTACCCCACACATATGCACACGTCAGTTTTTTTTTTTACTTTTTTAAAACTATGTACATTTAAGTGTACAACATGAGTTTTGATACACATATACTTAGTGAGAGGGTTACTGTAGTCAAAATAACATACCCATCAGCTCACATAGTTGCCCTTTTTTTTCCTCATGGCAAGAGCACATACAGTTTACTCTTTTAGCAAAAGTATTGCGTTCCGGATTTTTGCCATTTTTTCCCTTTACAATCATGATTTTGATTGCCTGTTTCATCTAATGACAGAAAACATAATGATAGTAGCCCCTCTTATCCAAGATTTCAGTTACCTGCCATCTGAAAATATTAAATGGAAGGTTTTAGAAAGAAGCAATTCGTAAGTTTTCAATCACATGCCATTCAGAGTAGCATGATGAAATCCGCTCTATCCTGCCTGGGATGTGATCATCCATTTGTCCAGAGTGTCCACATTGTATATGCTACCCACCCTTTACTGTATAGGGGAAAAAAAGATAGCATTTATAGGGTTCCATGCTATCCATGGTTTTAGGCATCCATTGGGGGTCTTGAAATGTACCCTTTGCCGATAAAGGGGGATTGTAGTCCCCCTAGCACTGTCCTAGCACAGTTTTTCCAAGTTTGAGTCCTGACTATTTAGTTTCCTTTCCCTTTCCTTCATCTCTGGGACTTACCTAAATGCTAGGGATTTCAGGAGGGTTGTGATTTCTGGGGAAAGGAGACAGCTGGATCTCCATGGTTTCTGTGTACTGTAGAATTTGGTAGGACATTCATCATCTCACCCTGTTCCAGGGATATCCCTGGTCTCTGGGCATCCAGTTAGGTCTTGACAGTACCATTTGGTTCTTGGTCATGCTGTTCATGCCACTGCCTGCTGCTCTGTTCAGGAACCTTTCAGGTGTGTATACTTCCTTCCTTTTTGCTCTGCAAAGGAGAAACAATTCTTCAAAGATATAAGGAACTTGGTGGGGTTACCTTGGAGCTGCTCTACCTTTGATAGTCCCCACCCCATCCAGTCATCCCTGTTCAAGTTCTCTCAGGCCTTGATGCTGAGTGAGAAACTCCTTTGGAAGTGATCACCTTTGGGATTCAGAAGGAAAGCAGGCATTGGGCAGCTGTGATTTCAAGCCCTGTAGTTACCTAAGACTTCTGTTAATATTTCTCCATCCCCTTGAAGTTAACCTTCCTGGAGAGGGCAGAATGCATGGCCCCTTTTCAGTGGTTATGAAGTGTGTAGTACTCTTGTTTCCCTTCTTGCTTGTCCTCCTACGCAGGGAGAGAGATTTTCCCCTCCTCCTACGATAGAAAACAGACAAACAAGTGGTTTTGCAAGTGGATCTCAGCTTTTAAAAACAGAAATTTCCAGAATTGAATGCCTTTTTCTGTCTCCAATTCTGGCATGACAACTTTTTCCTTAAGGGCAATGGAGAATTCAAGTCAGAGTTACAGGGTAAAAAGGAGTTTGGGTGACAACGTACTCATTTACTACTCTCAGAATCATCTGTGGTCACAAATAACATGTGCACACTTAGGTCGTGTTTCTATTGTTTGTTTCTGTTTGTTTGCTCTTTGCATAAATGGAATACTACTTAGCCCATGGTTTGCTACACGCTGTTTTTTCATTAGTACTGTGTGGACATATTTTAATGGCTGTATAGAATTTTTTCATATGGAACATAATGTTTTTTATATTTATGAATGTCAATATATCAATATTTTTATATTTATGAATATCACAAATATATTTATGAATATATTTATGAATATCAAACATTTATATTTATGAATATGAATATCAATAAAATTCAATTTATGAATATTATGAATAGTTTTGAATATCAATTTTATTACAGTTGTTTAAATAATGTTTCCCTATCTGTTACATGTCTAAAAACATTATGATATTTTTATCATTTTGTATTTTTTAAATAAACAATATGTGGTTTGGCTGGAGCGCCATAAATGTTTTTGTAACCCAATTCTTCCCCACATTTACATAAGGAGGAATATAAGTCGTGGCACCCAGTAGCTTCCTTGGTCCCTGCACCTCTCACATGCACGAGCCCCTTCAGGTCCTAGCTCCTGTTCTTAGCACAGAGCAGAACCACCTAGAAGGCCTATTGTCATAAAAACTACCAGAACAAAAGCTCCATTAACATAATTCAGCCTGCTTTCCTTGTGCAGAAATCAGCAAAAACCCTTTTATGTCTCCTGGAATAGTCATTTCTGAGTTGAAAAGCAGGGGCTATCCTACGGGAGTGTTGCAACTGCCTTTTTCTCAGCTCTCATTCAGAATGCACTTGGGGACTTCAAAAAGGCATTTGGGGACTTCAAAGAGGCATTTGGCTTGCTGAGCACCAAGTTCCAGTGGACATATCTGGAGACTTGTGTCTCTTCTTCTTTTTATTATGAAAAAAATAGAAACATACAAAAGCAGGGAAAACAGTGTAAGGAACTCTGTGAACCCCTCGCCCAGCTTCAGCTCCTACCTGCACTCCCTCTTCCCTTCCAGCGAATTATTCTGAAGCACCTTCCCCATCTCTTAGCATGTTACCTGTAACTATCTCTAAAAGATAAGCACTTTTGTAAAGGTGTCCTTATCCCACTTAAAAGATTTTAACAATTCTTTAATATTATCAAATATCTAATCTATGTTTAAATGCTACCAATTGTCTTATAAATCCCTTTTTTAAAATATATTGATTTGTTCAAATCAGGGTTTCAAACAAGACCCTCCTATCACACGTAGAAGTTTGGTAAGTTTCTTTTGTTCTATAATTTATCTTTCCTCTCTTTTTGGATAATTTATTTGTTGAAGCAACTAGATTGTCGTTCTGTAGACTCTCTCATATTCTGTATTTTGCTGCTCCTCCCCCATGAAGTCCTTTCATACGTTCCTCTGTATATCTTGTGAATTGGAAGCTGGACGAGAGCAGCAGTTCTCCAAGTGGGTTCTGACGTGTGTGCGGGCTCCTGAAACACTTTGGAGAGATTCCCGAGAGCAAGACTAATTTTGCAATAATACTAGGATGTCATTTGTCTTTTTCATTCTCATTCTTTCACAGTGTTCCCTGAGTTTTCTGGAATCTATTTTACATAAAGTTACTTTGATTTCAAAGGATGCTTCTTGGTGTCTAGTGAGGGTGAGTACTATCAGTTCAGATGAGCAGCTATGTTATGAAAGCTAACTGACAAAATAGAATTTTATAAACCAACACAGCATCACAAAAAGTCTTCCAATTAATTAATGGGCTAAAGTGCTCCATTGTGTCCATCATTAATTTAGCTTTTGGGTAACTATGAAAGTAAAAAAGGAAATAAAAATAAAAATTGCTAAAATATGTGCTTGTTTAAAATGATTGTGAATTTCAGAGCATCATCTATCTTTTATCTCTGTTGACATGTTGACTGTAATGGTCAGTTGTTGCATGAATCCTTTCTCTAACCTGATTCTAAGATTATAAACTCCATGTAAGAGGTTTTAGTTTTCTTTCAGTTCTTCTGGAAGCTGTGTCTTTATTCCATACTCCATTTCTCAAATAATCAACTTCCATCCTAAATAATAAATGCTGGTCAAAGAGATATGTTTGTACAAAGGAATGACATCTTACGTGATGCTTATGTTAGAAAGCCTAGGCATAAGATAAAAACAGTGCCTACTCAAAATTGATCTTAAACACGTAGGAAGGTTCCATTTTGTCAAATGACTAATTGGCCCTTAATGAGTTGAGGATAGTCAATTATTTCTTCAGTTTTGGATCTAGTGGCTATTTCTTTGAGCGCTACATGAAAATACTTGGCTTGAGTCTAGGGAATATAAGAAAAATCTATATCTTTAAATACTAGAATGCTATTCATTTATTTATTAATAGCAAGGCACTCACACGGAGGTGACCAGGGGTGACAACAGATTTGTGTCTTCCCAATCGTGCATACACTAGGGCATATACTCAGTGAGTGAGTCAGCTGAATTGTCCTCACTTTAAAGATTACTTCTCTCTCTCTTTGTCTCTCCAAGTATATACAAATTGAAGTCTCAACATGTACACACACACGTGATACATGTTAATTGAACTAGGTGACCTTCTCTTTCTGCGTCTGGCAAGAGAAGAATAGAAGAAGAGAAAGGACTTCTGGCTTAAGGCAAGATGATCTGATTCTCTTTCCTGCCAATGTAGAACTGGGAAGAAAATCTGAGCCTGGAGTAGGGGGGCTGCAGCTAGGATGTGATGCAGCCTCAAGCCTGGTCCTGCACCTTGGACTCCCAGTGGCTTCCTAGTTCTTGGTCCCAGCCTTTCACAAAGCACAGAAACAGATTTTCCCTTGACTTGGTAACACTGGACACCTGGATATTTTTCTTATAAATCTTTCACCCTCATCCCTCTTCCTTCCCACCCCCAGTATGGCTTAAGGTCACTTGAAGCAGTTTTCTGTTACATCCAAAAGGCAAGGATTAATACAGCGCCATACTTCGAACAAACACAACCAGTTACAGTTATAATGGTATGAGTAGTTCCCAGTAAAACCGATATTTTGAAATTTAAAATTAATGGCAAAATTTAGAATAAATGGCAGTATGACAAGGGAAAAAAAAAACAACCATACTGAGCCAATGAAGGCCTTGCATTTATCTAGAGTTTGCATTGTTTCTTGTGACATACAATTTCTTCTCTGCACGTAGCTCCACCTCTTTTATTGGCAATGACAGCTTCCTTTTTATTAATACCTTATGCCTAGACTTCCTATGTGCTTTTCTGGCTTTTACTGGTTCCCAAATTTGGGGGTTTATTTTGTTTTAGTTACAAAACTTACATTGTGCTGTATTTTCCTTCTTCATTGGTAGTTTTCCATTTTCTTTAATAAAATTCTCCCTACCCTTTGTAAGTAAAACCTAATCCTAAGCAAGTTTGTTAATTGCCAGAGGGTGTTGCTGAGGCTTAGTGTGTGGTTTTATTTTCACAAACAAGGCTGTTTATCACATGTTGGAAGAAAGTTGTGACTCAGGGATGCTGACAAGAGGGATAATTCATTAATAAAAGCTATCGTACGGTGATGGAAAGAAAGAAAAGATTAGATAGTAGATGGAAAAGAGAAGAACTGAAGTCCAGCCACTTCTTAACTGCTTCACCAAAGAAGCTTACTGCTACCATTCTCCCATTATAAATGCCAGCAACATAGCAGAATACTTTTTAAAGGGATGAAAGGCAGTGATTCATCTAAGTCGACGTGCTTAGTTAAAAAACAACAGCCTAAGAAGCAGTATAGCACAGTGGTTAATTCTGAGTCATCAACTTAATGAGTCTATGCCACTTAATGACTAGAGGACATTAGTTATTTTCCTTCTCTGTGCCTCCATCACTTTATCTCTGAAATGGGCTAACTTGCCTTGGCTTCCATGAGATAATGCACATTGTAATAAAGCACTCGGCACAGTCATTTTTCAACTTATAATAATTTTGACCGAATTTTAATCTACGAATTCAAGATAGCTGTTGCCTTGTACATCATCTTTGTGGCTTGGTGATTTGATGATCATAGTAGGAAGGTGTGAGGATACATGCCTTCTTCTCAGGGGATCTTGCAGAAAAGTGAAGGGGTTGAATGATAAGGCCCATGACTGGTTTTACAAATTACCTTCCCTTTCATTTTCATCTTTATCCAAATGAAGTTATGACAGTGAACAACTTTATCATACAACTGTCTTTCTCCAAAAATGGGTGACCTTTCCACCCCACTTAACCTTCAACTGGAAATAGAGCTTGGAGATATTCACGGTGGTAACCACAGCAGCGATGAGGTGGAAGACTTTTAGGAAGACATCAAATGGCTTTTCATATTTCATGCAACCTCCTGGGAGGTGGAGGCTAGGAGTCCCTGGCAAGGCTAATTCATTACCTGCAAACCCGTTTTTCACGCCAAGCTGGGGCTCACAGAGGACCAGGACAGACTGCTCTCTGAATTATGCTGTCTTTTCAGGGCATCGCTGTCTCTCTTTACTCTCTGATGTTCTTCTGCGCCACGTGCACACTTTTCTGGGCCACTTGCCCATGTACTTTGGTCTGGATAGGTTTGTTCTTTTAACTTCACGCATACATACCTGAGAGGAATGGAACTTGGGAATTTTTTCTTGGTTGGCAAAGAAATCAGCTCTGGAATCATCCATGGAAGATAATGCCTGTGGTTGAAACCAGCATTCTGGAGGTCATCTCCAACATCAAATAAAAACTAGAACTTTCCACCCTCTATTAAGAAGTTTATTGATAACTTGTATTAATATAAAGAAATTTTAGAGTATCTACCTTTACAGTAGCATTTTCCATGAATGTGGGAATTTGGTGATGTTAATTTTATTATAATTTCTGACTCAGTATCTATACTGCATACTCTGTTGACTTACTGCCCACCTATCTGGAGTCCGTCTAAAAATCAGAAATCAGCCACTCTATAGTGGTATCCTTTAGATTTTCAGTAATATAGATTTTTAAAACACTAAATAAAATTCTCA
This sequence comes from Microcebus murinus, assembly GCF_040939455.1. Taxonomy (NCBI): domain Eukaryota; kingdom Metazoa; phylum Chordata; class Mammalia; order Primates; family Cheirogaleidae; genus Microcebus; species Microcebus murinus. Next base: position 20,791,167 of record NC_134124.1, read on the forward strand.
AACGAAGGGCATCATTTTTTCTCACACTTCTTCAACTGCTAGTAACTGAGTTTGACTTTTTGCTCAATAAGAATTTCCATTTTTCCTAATCATCTTTGTAGATGTGAATACTTCGAAAAGCATGTATTTGACAATATGAAGTATTAAATTATTGAGATGTAGAAAAAGTCACATTTATTTGTACCATTCTTAGTGAGAACAGCAGCTAGCATTCACTGACTCTATACCCTGTCCCAGTGTGTGGGCCACATGTGTGCTCTGTGTACATGTGTGCACATACATGTACATGTGTGTCCGCAGTGCATGCATGCATGTATGAGTGTGTGTGCATGAGTGTAATCCCATTTAATTCTTAAAACAGCCTAGAAAGTTGGGTATAATCAGTACTTCCCTTTTATAGGTGAGGAAACAAAAATTCACAGTGGGCCGGGTGCGGTGGCTCTCGCCTGTAATCCTAGCACTCTGGGAGGCTGAGGCGGGTGGATCATTTGAGTTCAGGAGTTCGAGACCAGCCTGAGCAAGAGCGAGACCCCATCTCTACCAAAAAAAAAAAAAAAAAAAGAAGAAAGAAATTAGCTGGAAACCTAAAAAATATATGTATATATAGCTAAAAAAAATGAGCTGGGGATGGTGGTACATGCCTGTGGTCCCAGCTACTTGGGAGGCTGAGGCAGGAGGATTGCTTGAGCCTAGGAGTTTGAGGTTCCTGTGACCTAAGCTGACACCATGGCACTCTAGCCTGGGCAACACAGTGAGACTCTGTCTCAAAAAAAAAAAAAAAAATTCAGAGTGATTAAGTAATTTCCCCTGCATCACATAGCTGGTAAGCAGCCGAACTCAAAATCATGCATGTCCAACACTCAAGTCTTGATTTTGATTCTGGCTTTGCTCCTTTACTGGTACTTTTCATTTTGCTTCATGACACAGTTATTTGGGGAGAGGTTTAGCTCTCTCTAGTGGATTAAAGATGCTGCAGATTCTTTGACACTCTTCCCGTCGAGAGGTGGGTTCTATTTCCCCTTTTCTTCCACTCCGCACTTGCCTGTGACGACTGGGACAACAGAGTATGACAGAAGAGATGGTGGGACATTCTGGGCCTTGCCTTTAAAGGGACTGGCAGCTTCTACTTTGAAGTTAAGAGCTCGGAGCCAGTGTGTATGAAGTCCAAGTACGCTGAGGCTGCCTGCTGTGAGGAAGCTCAAACCAGCCGGTGGAAACACAGTATGGAGAGAGAGGAAGCTGCCCAGCCAGCCCCAGCTCTTCCAGCCCTCAGTTGTTCAAACCATTTTAGTTCAGGCCCCAGACTTCGTGGAGCGAAAACCAGCTCGCCCTCACTAAGGACTGTCCTGATTCTTGCCTAGTAGAATTATGCAATACAATAATAAGAAATTGTTGTGTCAAGCCACTAAATTTTGGAGTAGCTTGTTATGGAGGAGGAGATGAGCAAACATCCACCTTTGTGAGTGGTATGATCTTTGAAAACAGAGATGCTGTCTCATTCATCTTTGTATTTCTAGCATTTGTGTAGTCGGAGTTCAATTAATTTTAATTGATGGAATGAACACGTGGAATGCAACTAGTGGGGAGACAAGTACGCTAGTCTCATGGAGCACCTGTTCTAGATGGAGTCAGGGGAGACAGACAGGAAATAAATAAATACTTTAGGAGGTGGCGAGTGCATCTGTGTTCTCTGTGTACATACATACACCTGTGGCTAATGGCAGTGTCACATCTCAGGGCCTGAAAAGAAGATGATGCAGAGCAAAAAGAAAGTCTGGGTGGAAAAGATATGGACTATGACATCACTCAACAAAATCCAGCCCCAGAACGTGGGCGTTCTTTCACACTTGCAAGCCCTTAAAAGGGTAGTCCTCTCTGTATGGAATGTTCTTTGCTATTGAAAGCCCTCTCATCTTTTTCTTGCCAAGTTAGGTGTTCCATTTTCATACCCATACATTTCTTCCTCTACTATATTTCAGATCTCTGCTTTGATAGAATCTTTCTCTAATGTTTGCACATTCTTTCTAATATAAAGGCTGTCTATATAGCCTTCCCCCAGCTCTTTGTGAAATGAGTGAGGGTGAGGTATGTGTGTCTTCCCATGTCTCCACTATAGCTCTTAATATAGTGTTTTGCAGCAGAAGGTGCTTAGTATGTGCATGTTGTTCAATATAAGAAATAGAGGGAGGAATTAAGGAAGGAAAGGACTGTGCCTCCTTTATTTATGTAAGCCCTGGCATATAGAAGGTATTCAGTGAATAATTGATGAATGAATGAATGAATGCATGCATGAGTGAATGAATTAATTAATGCATGGCTAGCATAGCATCATTTTTAGTAGTTTTGGTCATGAACAAATTAATTTTTATCATAAAATATCCCCTATTAGATTCCTAAAGGCATATATATTTCTTCAAATAGTGAGTAGTCCTCATTAACAATCTGGGCATTGTATTAAATTATTTTTTTGTAGTGTACAAAAAGGACCAAATTACTCAGTTTTGTAAAAATAATCAGCAAAGCATGTCCTCTAGTTTTGTACATTTAATTGAATGTTTTGATAGTGACTAGATTCTACTAGCGTGAACGCTGCCCCTGGGAAGAAACTTGGAGATTTTTAGAAGCTAACGTGCATTTTTCTCTCTCTCTATCTCTGTACATAACTTATAACTGTTTAAGTTCTCCAACTGAAAGATTGGTAGCTAAAAATGCTAATTTTTAATAATGAAAGTGCCCAATTTATATTTAGGAAACAATTTATGCAGTAAGACACAAACATACACACACACACACACTGTCAAATTCATGCACCTTTACCTATTTAGATATAATCCAAGCGAAGAATTTGCAAAAACACGCTTTTATCACACTTGTCTGTGGGCTTTTTACTGATAACAGCTGAACTTAAAACTTTGCTTTGTTATGTAAGTTTCTGGAAAGATATTGATTAATTAGGAGACCCGTAATGGTGTTAACTGTGCTATTTTTGTTTCAGTAGCAATTTTGATTACATAGTGTGAGATGTAGAATGTATAAAAAAAAGGCATCAGATATGTTGTCTTTGCATTAAAATGGAAATGGATTCTGTTTATATCATTCCATTATGTCAGACAGCAGAGAATAGATGTACTAATAGACACCCCAAATGCCACCTCTCCTTTTTAAATATCGTAACTGGCAGAAGGACAAATTTTAGTGAAGGTACAAAGCTTCTTCCTGGTTTAATGGAAGAAAATGACCTTGGATGAGTTGACACAGTCACGAAAATTAATGATTCTAATTCAATACATTTGAAAAATTAAGTCAGAGACTTTAAACTTGGGCATTAGAATGAATGACCGTGTCATTTGCTACATAAATATCAGGAATTGAATACTTGTCATTTGCTGCTTGTTTAATTGGTTGGTTTCTGGCTGTAAAGAGAACACTGGGCTCATGCTAATTGATTAAGTACCTTGTTCCCCTGTATTCTTTAATTTTGGATTCAAGGCTTATATGCAATCCGTTTGATGGTTTTATTTGCTTTTTTCTGTAATGCAACTTTGCTGACTAGGAATTGGTTTACTCTTTCATGTCTGAAGGCTCTAATAAATTGAGAAGCTTAGGCAGACAGCTCTTTTATCCAGGGGCCCTCACTGGGCTGGTGATATTGCTGAAACCTGCCTAGACTCCAAAAAAGCTCAGAGAGGGATAGGAGTTCTATGGGGCAGAGGAAATAAGCAAGGTTTTTTTTTTTTGCAATGACCTCAAGATAAACAAAAAAGAAAATGCATCACTCACACAGAATTCTGTGCCAAAATAAGAGAATGGGAGTAAGCTGGTTCTGCTTTGGCTATTGAAAAGATGGTGAATTGAAAAAAATGATCAAAGGTGACATTGTGGGCCAACTAAGAACTATCAAAGGAGACGGTACTGCAGATCAGCCACGGAATTTACCATCCACTGGGATCATTGTGGCAGGTGCAGCCATGGCGCTTTCTGGGCTCTGTACTTCCCTCGTTGCTCCTTTCCTTTCTCCTTGACTTTTCCCTTGCCCTTCTTCCTTTTCCGTGGATGGAGCTATGTCAGGGACATTATGGAGGGCACAAAGATGCCTGAGACACATTTCTGCTCTCAAGGAAAGTCTCAATGTGGTGGAAGAAACAGAAGTAGAACTGGAAACATTTATCTCTGTTTTTTGTTTTGCTTGAAGACAGACTCTTATAAAATTGCAGGAAATCAATGAGTTGGGGGTGGTCTCGTTACAATAATTAATGAGCTGTGATTTTTATTACTGTCAAGGGTCATCTGTTATATCTGATTTCCTCTATTTTCAGAGTGTCAGTTAATTAAAAGCTTTACTAATTACGATTCCAAGCAACTGGTGTCTTTCTCTTTCAGAGAGATTAATTCCGAGTTCCCTTCTTTGCCTGTCTTAGTCACACATATCAACCTAAGACATTGACTTACAAATCTGACATGAATATGGCAACATGCAGTGCGTTCTTTGGGATTAATCTGTAATATTTTCAAGATCCACATCAGTTGAGTGATCTGAGTTGATGAAAAGACTGTACCTTTCAGCTTTCTGGAGGAACACAAGGAGTACCTGTGGAGTTCTCTGTGTTCTTGGATGAAAGATAAAAGGATTTGTTGTGGGAATAGAGCCAAGGCACTTTCAATTGTGAGCTGACATCTTGGTGGTTTTTGGGTTTTGCTTTTTTTCCTGGCTGCCTTGAGCAATTCATCACCAGCAGGTTCATCGGTGCCTTTGATCTTTCATTTGCCAAGCCAGTGGAGGACTACAGAGTTAGCGACCAGTGCTCATGGTCAGTGGTGACTTCTGCTAGTTTTGGGGTTTTAGCTCTAGCTATTTACCTGGGTATCGGTGACAAGTGGCCCTGATGCTACTGTTGCACAGACACAATTCATTATAAGGTGTTGTCTCTATGCCTGGAAGGCTCTTCTCTACATTGTCCACATAAATAAATCATCCTGGCCTTGTGGACTTTTGGCTCCTTGGAATCCATCCCTCCTTCTTCCTGTGTCACTATCTTGATGATTTGGGAGAGCCTTTTCTCCCTCAGTCTGAATCTCTGGGAAACAGTGTAACACAGTGTGAACTCAATGATGTCCAGGGCCAGAATTCCCAGGTTTGAATCCTGGCTCTGGGAACACTACTCCCATAGCATGCTGTACACACTCACTCATCAGTATCGGAACATGCTTTCGTCTTCATATTGAGTTTCCTGCATCCACTTGAGCTCCTTGGGAGCCTGTCCAGTTGTCATCTTCATTTGGGCTAGTATAAAGGCTGGAACATGATTGGAGCTCAGAGGGTTAAAGAAGGAGCCCTGCCCTGGGTAATGACAAGATTTGCTGTAGACAGCCAGCATGGCATTGTTCAGCCTCCATCTGCACTCCCATCAACATTGCTTAAAAACAACATTTTCACACCATTTGCATTTAGAGAACTATGTCTCATTCTACCTAAAGTGCAATCTTAAGACTTCCCAAACTGCCTTTTCCTTATAATTTTTTTCCTAGTTGTTTCATAGCACGGTGTCCAGATCATTGAGTGAATGGACAGTGTTTAAGGTAGTCCAACTTTTTTGAAACTGTTAATAGACTTGAAACTGTGGTGATATTGCCTTATGACTATTATTTACTTTTTGTGTGTGTAGATAAGGTCTTTTTGACAATTTGAAAACTCGTGAATTTATACGCTTCATGTCTTTTGGCAGATGCACTCGTGATGAGGACTTCTTGTAGTATTGCATATAACTTTTGTCATTTTTCTCTATTGTAAATAGGATTATTTTAAAGAAGAATTTTTTCTTCTGCAATTAAAGAAGGAACAACAGACACTAAATCACATCTCAGAGCATGTTTAAGTGCTCAAGACAGAGTTGTCTAGGAAATAGAGAAAAAGTACCAGCTCGTACAGTTTGAGTCTTGATTTCGGAATGAAAATTTTCTTCTCACTCCTCTTATTTACAATTTGTATGAATTGGGGGATGTTCTAATAATTCCTTCTTCTGTGACTCGAATCACTTTATTTCATTTTGCTGATTGCTAAATGTCCAAGCACTAAGACTGGAAGAATTCTAGTTAAAATATAATGGATAGAAACATCAGGGAGATGAAAACAATATTAGTATTGTTACTTAAGAGTTGATTATTAATATGCATTAATAGATATTTAATAAATTGAAAACCTACAGTGCTGAGCCCCTTGTATTTCATTTTATTTACCTTGTTTAGAGTAGAAAATATGTTTTGAGCTCTTTAGTCGTGCTACAACTGTGCTGTAAGAAAGCAATTTTAGTAGAAAAAATGGATTTGGATCATGGTTTCTTGTTGAGTTTTGTAGAATGTGTTGGTTAGAAAAAAAATTGCCTTGCTGAAAATGTGTTTGCTTCTCTGCTCACACTTCCTAATCTCAGTTCTGATGTTATTTGAACAGTTGTCGGCATGCTTCTTTATCGTCCAATAGTTAGGAGTAAAAACATTCATTATCAATTTTTGTTTTGCTCTTGTGCCTTTAAAACTTGATTAAAAGTCGGCAGGTTGCTTGCAGTTCTAAGTGACATTGTCATTAGCTCTTTGATAATGTTCTCTATGTTCTATAAACCAAGTAATCAAGTTTAGCTTGTACTTGTATCAAAGTTCCCAGAGGGTTTACTAATGAAAACAAAAAGGCAATGTATGTCATTCTAATAGACCAGCATTTCATTTAAAATAATTTGAGAATGAATATTTTAGGCCCATGTGCTACAGTTCTGACCTTAGTTTCCCTGGGTTCTTCTCTGTCATTACTTCAGCTATTACAAGTCAGGGGGAATTAACCAAGGTCATGTCTGCGCCAACATTTTAATTACGTGGCTTTGTTGATGGCTTGTTGAAATTGTTTTCATCTGGCAGGTTGAAACACAGCAAATTTATAGTAGGGGCAGCTACATAGCATTCAAAAGCTTCTCAATGTGCACTTCCTTTCATAGGAAAACTTTTTTTTTTTATCATTTTAGCTTATTAAAAAAGATTGCACAATGGAAGTTTTATTATTTAGAGACCCAAGTGGTTTATGGTATTATAACACAGACTGTATATTAGGATTCCTTGATCAAAGCACAAATTTAGTTGTCCAGGACTGCTCTGTGCATTGTTGGTTGTATAGCAGCATCTTTGGTTTTTACTCACTAGATGCCAGTAGCACTTTTTCCCCAGTAGTGACAATTAGAAATGTCTCCAGATATTGGTGGGTGGAAGGGGGTGGGCACGGTAGCTTGAGAGACATAGCTCTAAATTATAACTTTATATGGGTTTTGTTTTATTTTATGATTTTGCCCCATTTATGTTACCCTTTGATATGTTTGTGTGACACGGGTAGTCAAGTTTCATGTAGTTTTCCCCTAAGAAGTTATTCTTTTTCTTGGGCACAAAAAATAAGTTTTAAGCTATACTGATAGTTTGCCTTGTATTATTACAGCTTCCTATAGCTTATTTCCAATATAGACAGAATATTTCAGGTATTAAAAATAGTAAATTCTTTCTAGAAGGTAAAACAAAAATTTATAGCACATTTAATCATATTTGAGCTGGGACCCAGAATAAAACTCCTCTAGTGAGGAACTTTAAATATTGATGTGCCCAGATCTCCTAATATATATCTCACTTGTCATACAAATGTATAGTTTTAAATGTGACAATTATAGAAATTATTATGATGATGGCTGACATTTACCAAGCACTGATTGTGCCAGGTAATGTACCAAAGCTTTACCTACATTGAGTCGTTTAATGCTTATAAGTGCCTCGAGGCAGGTATTGTTGATATTTGAAAGAGAGAAAATGAAGCGTTGGAAACGTTCAGCCCCTCCCACCACCCCAAGTCAACTCCTGTTCAAGGTGGGTGCCATGACTAGAACAAAGGGTGTCCAACTCATGAAGATGCTGTCCTCAAAGTTCTGCAATATTCTGCCTACCACTTCCAGGTCATCATTGTTGTGTCCCTCGGTCCCCCTCTGTAGTTTACTCTGGACACACCTTTAACCGCCAACACCCAGATCTCTGTTTTAGGGAACTTTTGGTTTTGGGGACTGCTCTACCCATAGTCAGTGCAGGCCAGGATTTCCAAAAAATTAACACCCATGTCTCTTTCAGAACTCTCAGCTAATGACTGGTGAGAGTTATAGACACTGTAACTTCCTCAACCTTAAGATGAGATAGCTCTGAGGGTTTCTACACTGGATCACAGGATGACATTAAGCTTCTAATGCCCATGATGATGGAGAATTTGTTTGATAATATACCCTTTATTAACTGCCTTCCCTTTCCTATCTCACTTCTCGTTTTGGTGTGATGGGTAGGTTTATTATGTTTATGGTGGTGATGGCTTCATGTATATACACATATGTCAGCACTTACCAGATTGTGCTGAATAAACATCTGAAGTTTATTCTGTCAGTTATACCTCAGTAAACTTGTTTTAAAAAACACAATTTTGAAGCAATCTGTGTGCAGAAAGCTTCTAAATTTATACAATCTTTTGTAGTTGTTTTGTCTACATCTAATTCAAGAGTATGGGTTTTGGAAATTTACCTTTATTGAGTTTTCACAAAATATTCAATTTAGTTTTCAGCAAGTCACATATTTTTTCACACTCAAAATATATCGTTTAATGGAATCTTTAATGAAGTTGCCTAATTAAGATAGCAAGTAAAACTGGTATAAACGGTGTTTGGCCCAAACACAATCAATGCACGATAAGCAATCAAAGCCTCTGATTTGGAGCAGAAGCTTTGAGCCTCTTAGATCCTTGTTGGAAGTGCCATCTACAGAGTTGCAGAATCAGTATCACCTGGAAGGTTTTTATTATTGAAGTACAGAATTTCTGGCCCTGCCACGAGTTGCCTGACTCAGGTACTCTAGTGATTCCTGTGCATGTTGAAGTTGAAGAAATGTTGTATTTGAGAATAGCCTTCTAGCTTTGACAATTCAGTGTGTTATGGGCCATCCGCCAATACATTCTTTTTTTTTTTTTTTAACTTATGAAAATAGAGGGTTTTAATCTCAAGCATCAATTAAATGGGGGAGCAATTTACATATTTTCTACTATCATAAATTTTATTTTTTCATATCAAGCTTTCTCAAGATATGATTTGCATACACACATTAAAATTCACCAATTTGTGTGAACAAGTCAATGAGTTTCGATAAATATATTGAATCATGTAACTACCACTTTCCCATTCAGGGTATTTGAAATATTTCCATTTCCTCAAAATGTTCCTTTCCCCCCCTTTGTAGTCAGTCTCCTCCCCTAATCCTTGGCTCTTGCTAGAATTTCATATAAATAGAATTACCTAGTATTTAGTCTTTTGTGTGGTTTTTTTTTTTTTTGCCACTTAGCATGTGCTTTTGAGAGTCGTCCATGCTGTGTATCAGCAGTTTGTGCCTCTTACTGGGCTGAGTAGTATTCCACTGTGTGGATGCAGCTTGGAATTGAGGTGGGAGGCAGGCCTGAGCCTAGTTTTCAGAGCACCCACAAATAGCCATGAGACTCTATGCGGCTGCAGAGGCTACCATGGTTGTGATCTTAAACATCGGCCAGAAATTTGGAAACAGGAATCCTAGTGGTGGGTGTAAACATTCATCCCTACCCCCAAAATCCAGGTGGCAGTGACATCTCAGAATAGGGAGCTGACCACATCCATCCACTCTGTCCCAGAGCCCTGAGAATCCAGAAGGTGCCCTGAAAATTTGAAAACTCTCTTGTCCCTTGTCATCAGGAGGTCCCTAGAGGCACGGTCCCTTCTTGCCATGAATACGATGCTCTTTGGAGAGGAACAAGTGGCGGGAAAGAGAAAACAGTTTACTTGAAATGCTGAATGTTTACATAAAGTGCCTTTAATATTATTACCTGGGGGCAAAGCCAGTTGTTTTCTTCTCCCTAGTGCTCAGCGTGTGGAGATACTTGAGGAAGTTCAGGCCACTTGCTCAGTACTGCCACACGGTGTCAATTTTAGACTAAATTGTTTCTAGTAGAACTTCTTTGAGAAGGTTACCTGGCAATGTCAGATGGATATTCCCTGCTTTTAACTGACAATCCTGAGACTTAAACTTTTTTAACCTATTGGTATATTTCACCATTTTATAAAGCTTGCATATTGCTTTCATCATGATTTTTAGTTGGAAAACCAAGTCTAACCTCAACTCGGGTTTGATCAAAGTCTAATTAAAAGTTACTTTTTCTAGATATTCTCCTGTAGTGATATAATTAGTTACTAGACAGCCATGAGAACTGGGAGTTCAGAACTAAAACCAGAAAGATGAAAATGATCAAGGAGGCTTTGCAAATGATTAAGATAATTGAATTTCAGGTGGGTCTGAAAATTTGTTCCCTCTTTTTGCAAACTGTTGAATCTCATTTCATTAGATAGCTTGCAAAGTATCGTTGATGAAATGCATGCTTTGTGGGAACCATTCTTTCCCCTGTATTTTGATATAGTTACTTGAAGGCTCTCAAGAGATGCACTTAAGATTTTCAACATTTCTACATTAGATATTTTTTTAAAGAGTAAAATAAAATCCAGGGAATACAGCTTTTGAAGTGGAAAGTTTGAAATAAAAACAATTTGATGACTGTCACAGAAAAAGCAGCCCGAGACCTAAAGTATGATTCAAGGTTTTTATAAACTCCAAGTTGTAAGTTACTCTTTGGCAAATAAAAAATGAGTTCTGAGCCTAGAAGTGGTTTAATCTGAAAACTTCAGTTGAGGAGAGAGCAGAGAATTTGAAACTGTAGAATGCACACACACACACACATACACACATATTTTTGAGTGTACACACATGCATATATATCTCATTTATCACTTATTCAATAAGTATTTATCAAGTACCTATAATGTGCCAAACCTAGTCCCTGCCTTTAATGCTCTCCGATGTAGTGAGGGAGACTTAATTAATTAAAGCAAATATGATAAGTATTAGGATTGGGGTGGCGCCTGGTGACATAGGAGCACATATGAGGAGGGAATAGTTTAGGTTAAGGGCCAAAGAGCTCCCTGAAGAAGTGATGTTTCACTGTGTTATTCCTGCATAAGGTCTTCATCTTGTTTAACTTCCATCCCCTTGGGGGGTGGTGCAGAGGGTGGTTCAGGGCTCTATTTCTTATATTTCTTGTTCCTTTCTTCTTCTTCTTCCTCCTCCTTCCTCCTCCTTCCTCTTCTTTCCACTTCCTTCCTCCTCCTTCCTCCTCCTCCTTCTTCTTCCTTCTTTTTCTTCTTCTTCCCCCCACATGTGAGTCACTCACCCTTTCTATTTGAGTCTATGCCTTTCTGGCTTATTTGAAATTCTGTGGGAAAAAGATCTGAGAACTAAAAGATTTTATCAGAGACAGTGGTGGGGGTGGTGGTTAGGGGGGTCTGGCCTAAGATCGGAGCCATATTTTCCTTTCCAGGCTCGATGCCTCCTGTTCATTATTTTCACACTGGCAAGAACGGGCTGCCACAGATTCCACGAGTCCTTCCAGGGCTACCCCTTAGACAGCCTGGTAGATAGATAACAGAAACAGGCAGGGCGCAGTGGCTGCCTGTAACCCCAGTGCTTTAGGAGGCATAGACAAGAGGATCACTTGAGGCTAGGAGTTCAAGACCAGCTTAGCAATCCTTTCTCAAAAAAAAAAAAAAAAAAAAAAATAGAAACATTTATTAATAACAATAGCTAACATATATGGAGTGTTTGGGATACAAAAAGTTTCTTTAAAAATCAGCCAGGCGTGCATGGCATATGCCTGTAGTCCCAGCTACTCGGGAGGCTGAAACAAGAGAATTGCTTGAGCCCAGGAGTTGGAGGTTGCAGTGAGCTACGATTGCAACACTGCACTCCAGCCTGTATGACACAGTGAGATCCTGTCTCAAAAAAAAAAAAAGCAACAATTATCAATAACAATGGCTAGCATACACAGTGTTTGTTTTCTGCCTGCAGAAGAGTCCCATTGTATATGCACTTTCCATCCTGGCTGCTCTCCCCATCCCCTCCCGAGGAAAGGAGGCAGAGAGAAATGAACACGTGAGCAGCGTGGGTGATGCTGCTTGCTGTTCCTTTCAGGGAGCCTTAGTCCCAGAGAGATATGTCTTAGGAGACTTGACACATTTTTCATGGCACTTCCATCGTTTCAGCATCTTGCTGAGAACTGTGTGTGATTTCAAAGGAGCAAATGGTATTTTGATCTAACACAAGCTTTCACTTTATTAACTAACTTTTGAACGCAGCTCTTGATGTTCACACTCGATGTACTTGCCTTATCTCAGTTAATTCCTCCAGTGGTTCTAGATGAGAAAGATACGTGTGATCTCCATTTTAAGGGGCAGTGGGAGCGAGGCAGAAGCTACCTAGCTTGTCTGCGTACCTGTTAAGTGGTATGGTGAAGATTTACACCCATGAATCCTCTAAGTGTGCTTTATGTGACACTATCTCCTTGCTGTCAGCAATTTATTATTAAAGGAGCCCTGAGATTTTTGAGTGGATCCCTAATATTGCTTTAAACACTGTAGGAGAGAGAAAATCCAGAGGGACAGTACCCTTTGGTACCCTTCTAGGAAATGTTATCAGGGAAGCAACTGGCTCTATCTCTGTTGAAAGAAGCTTCCAAAGAAACTTGGAGAGATCTGAGTGTATCTTGGAGTGGATGTTTGGGAAAATGTGTTGTGACTGAAGGAGGGACCTTGCTAGCTGAAGACAGAAAACAAAAAAAAAATCATAGTAATACCAGACCCGAGTCATTCTCCCGAGGCATGAAGGCTCCAACCAGATGCAGAAGTATACAGTAGTGGCTGCCCCTGCAGTCTGGCTTCCCACCTGGCTGAGGTTTGAAGCAGCAGGCTCTCATTATGCTTTATTATTATTATTTTTTAAAATGCATTCTTGAAATTGAATTAAATTTGCTTCCTTCATAGTGTGAGTTGATTTTTAAATGACTTCCCAGTAGGTTTTCTTACCGATCTTCAGCCACTATGCAGAGGCTCTCAGAATAAAGTAAAGGATCTAACCTAATGAGAAAACAACGTATTATTTCCTTACCTTCAAGTTTAACTGGAAGATGCTGCATTTTGACCAATCAGGATCTTTATTTCCCCAAGTGATTTTTGCATTCCCTGCTGGGATGGCCTAAGTCAATTACCCTCTTATCCCTAAGGCATTATTAGTCTTCATTCTCCAGATAAGAGAAAAAAAATCACACTTTCATCCAGGAAAATTACCAATCTTCTTGAAACTTGCATTTTCTGTGGATACTGAAATGCTCTATATATGGGAGATTTGGAGATGAGGGTCAGCACCCTCTGTAAATGTATCCCAGCAATCTTGCTCAGAAAGCTACCACTTTCCCTTAATTCTTGAGAAGGGATATGAATTGGTAATATCTCGATAGTTGCTCATTTGTCTATTCATTTATCCATTCAACAATAAAATATTGACCATCTCCCATGTGCCAGGCACATTATAGGAAACTAGACGAAAACCTCGGCATCATGGAAGCTGCATGCATTTCAGTGGGAGAGACAGACAGACAAAAAAAAAAAACCAAATGGGAATTATGTTAGAGAGTGACAACTGCTACAGAGAGAAGGGATGGGGGTGGTATATGTGTTGGGGGTGGGGAGAATGTAGGCTGCTCAAGGGCAAATGGAAATTTATTAATAGATGGGTGACCAGAGGAAGATTTTCTCCTAATATCTGAAAGAAGTGAGGGCTCTCTGGGGGACAGTCTTCCAGCAGTGAGAATAGAAGGTGTAAAAGGTCTGGTGTATCAGGAGAATAGCATGGAAACCAGGGTGGCCAGAATAGGGTGACCAAACCAGGAAGGAACGCAGGAGGGAGTGAAGCGTGGTGGTCAAGGTAAGGACTGTGGCTGTGCTCTGAGCTAGATCCACAACCACAGGGAGAGTTTGAGCAGGGAAGGGACGTATGTCAGGGTGGCTGTGGCTGCTGGGTTGAAAACAGGCTGAAGGGTGGCAGGGGTGGGGGAAGGGAGGTTGTTCAGGAGATAGTTGAAATCATCCAAGCAAGAGATGCTGTTGGCTTGGATTGATAAAATGAAAACACCGTTTTCAGGGCTGGGTTGTTGAAGTGATTTAAAGTCTTATCTTTAACATAAAGTAGAAACATCTCTGTATTCTAAATTTACTGTTGCAATCTTGACAGCTCAAGTTTTTAACAATGGGATTTAAATATAAATTTAGCTACATAAAGCATTAACTGAAATACCGACTAAATACTCAGCTAAATAGTGGGATTCTGGAAGTACTTCTGAAGAAATTATTATAATCTCATTGGATACACTACAAAAACAGCCCCATGTGCGCGTGCACACACACACACATACACATGCTAACTTAGAAAACATATGAAGCTATATTCTGGTACAGATTATGCTTAAATGCTTGTAAGAAACTTAATATTTGGCCGGGCGCGGTGGCTCACGCCTGTAATCCTAGCTCTCTGGGAGGCCGAGGCGGGCGGATTGCTCAAGGTCAGGAGTTCAAAACCAGCCTGAGCAAGAGCGAGACCCCGTCTCTACTATAAAAATAGAAAGAAATTAATTGGCTAACTGATATATATATAAAAAATTAGCCGGGCATGGTGGCGCATGCCTGTAGTCCCAGCTACTCGGGAGGCTGAGGCAGAAGGATCGCTCGAGCCCAGGAGTTTGAGGTTGCTGTGAGCTAGGCTGACGCCACGGCACTCACTCTAGCCTGGGCAACAAAGTGAGACTCTGTCTCAAAAAAAAAAAAAAAAAAAAAAAAAAGAAACTTAATATTTATTGAATACCCACTAGCCCTCAGGGTCTGTGGTGGGCATTTTACATAAGGAAGGACATTTAACCTAGAACAAGCAACTGTGTGACAACAATTATCTAAATTCTTGATTTTAGGACCACTTTATACTTTAAAAGTCATTGAGGGCCCCAAAGAGCTTTTGTTCATGTGTGAGATAATATATATATGTGTGTGTATATATATATATATATACACACACACACACACATAGTACTATATATATAGTACTGTATTAAGAATTAAAAACTTATAAAAATTTTATTAATTCATTTAAAATAACAATAACACATTTTATAAAAATACTGTAATTTATAAACTTTTAAAATGTGGCAAGAGCAACATAATTTTAGATTTTTCACATTTCTCTTTAATGTGTGATTTAGAAGACATCTAGATTCTTGTATCTTTTTCTACTTTCAATCCATTGTGATATATCGTTTTGATTGAAAATACATGAAGAAAATCTGGCCTCATATAGATATGTAGTAGAAAAGGAAGGAATTTTTTAATATCCTTTTCAAATAATTGTAAATATTGTCCAGTGATAGAAAATAAAACAAGTGTAAGTGTCTAGAAAGTTGTATTGGGGAATCTGAGATAAATCAATGAACTCTTTTTTTACTCTGTTAACTTGAAATCAGTTGATTATCTTGCATGTTACTTACCCATGCATAAGGTTGTAACATCATACATTGGCCATTTGGAAAATATTGGCTCACTGAATTATGCTGATCTCCAAATGTTGACACATTTCATTATATTCTTTAAAAAATCACATTGTTACAATCACCACCAATCTCATCAGAAAAATGTCTACATATTAGGCAGCTGTCAAGCTGCTCGCGCTGGCAGATGCAAGTTTTCTAAAATTCTAATTTTCACTTAATAGATCAGATTTTTCCATTGGCACCAACTGTTGTCAGTTGTCCTTGAAGCAACAGGTTCTCTTCTTTCATTTTCAAGAAAATGTCTACCAAATGTCCAAGTCCCAATGATCATAGTTTACCTCAGTTGTTATTTCAGGTTAAACTGGTACTCTTTGAAACAGGCCAATAGTTCAACTCACATCTAATTCTGTTGCACAAATGCGTTTCTTCGAGACAGCCACCATACTGCAGTGAGTGGCAGAAGTGCTTTATGAGTCCTCCTACTCATTTTGTCACTCTTTGACAATTGCTGCTGTGTGTCTTATGTGCTTTACAAATGGAGAAACTGAGTCTTAGGCTGAGCAACTTGTCGGAGGTCACATGGCTTGTCAGAAGCAAAGACAGGATTGTAAGCCAGGCCTGTTTGACCCAAAGTTAGTATGAAAAGTTGACTTCTTCTCCCCTTCATTACACACACACACACACACACACACACACACACACACAATGGTAGACTTTATGTAGAACGCTGAAGGAAGTGTAAACTTGGTTGTTTGAAAGGACGCAGGGATCTGGGTGAGAAGAATAAAATAAGCTCAACTGTGAGGACTGACATGGGCATGGATTACGAGGGAAATAAAGAAAAGACTCCAATGGAAGTGGAGTCTCCATCAGAGAGAAGGTGGGCGAGTGGGTGGAGGAACTTGAATGTCAAAGTGAGGAGTCTGAGTTTGATTTCAGAAGCAAACTGTTTCAGGTTCTTAAACAGACCCCAGGATGATGAAAGTTGCATGAAACTAGTATTGGTAGTGGATGTATCACCAAAGGAAAGAACAGGGCCAGAGAAAGTCTGCAGGTTGTTTGGCCATTCAGTAAACAGGAATGGCTTGAACCATGGGAAAAAGGAGAGAAGAATCAGACAAATAAGGCTAAGATAAACACCAGGCATGGGGAACTGCAAAAGAAAACGATCCTACAGGACTCCCAGCTTTGGAATACGAGGCTCCAAGAAGGACATGGCATCAGCCAGAGACTGGTGGCACCTGGAGGAGAATATGCTGGTGTTCATGGTGAACTGGTGGTGCTGTCAACACAGCCAACTGAAGGTGAACTTGAAACAGTCTCCATGTGGCATCATGGTGGATGTATAGATGGATTCCCCAACAGCGAGTGCCTGAGGGTTTACAGTGGAAGATCCTTTCTGTTAGGACAAAAGGGGAGTGATTTAAGAAGTAGATGCACGTTAGTAGCAGCGGCAGCGATTGCAGCTATAGTGATTATCATAGCTGTAGTAATAGTAATGAGCGTGCTGGCTAGCACTTTCTCAGATCTAACTATGTGCCAGGCTTGACATGCAATAGATCAATGAATTCTCAGAACAATTTTATGAGTGAGAACAGGTTTCAGTTTTTGAGATGAAGAAAGTGTGACTTGGAAACATTAAATAATTGGCCCAAAGTCATGCAGCTAGCAGGTAGCGGAGCCAGTCCTGGATCCCCAGTCTCTGACTCTAGCACCGTTCCCTCCACCTTAACGCAATCTTAGGGAAATCAGGGAGTGGAAAGTGTACAAAGGGGGATCTGTAAAATTCACAAGTTAAGTTGGAGGTTATGAGAATTGAGGAAGACCATTAGACCGATAAGGACTTAATAAATTGGTAGCCTCTTGTGAGGTCTCAGGAGGGTGTGATTGAACCAGGTGTCAAGAAATGATGGCTGTACCTAAGGAAAGGAAGGGATATAGAAAAAAATGGTCTGTATGTGGGAGATATTTGTGAATAAAAGGAAAAAAAAACTAAAATAGGTTGAAGTAGGCATGGATTTCTAACTTCAGTGGTTTAAATTTTAGGCGACAGGCTTAGGTTAGTTGGAAGTGGATAGGAATGATGCATCAGGTGACAAAACAGGAAAGAATTTACATATTGGTTTGATGGATATGGGAGAAGCAGGTCGTGGGGGGAAAAGGATTCAGAGTGCAGATAGAGGAAGCAACTTCAGCTAGCATAAAGGAGTAGCCCTTTCCTGAACTAGCAAGGGACATGAACAATAATTATTATAGAGACTAGAATTTGCTAAAATGGATAAAAATGTGGTCTAGGCTGGTGGTATCAGCATATAAGGAAAGATAAGGGCTATCTCTTGTAATGAGGCTAAACACTAACTTGGAAAATCTCAGGGTTGAAGGAGACTTTGGATGTCAACAATTTAGATTGCCCAGGCAATTGCCTGACCCATAGCAAGGTCTCAAAAATATTTGTCATATGAATGATTGAATGCAATCTAGGTTATGTGATACTAACTTTCCCCTTTATTACTCCCTCATCTCCTCGTATTTATATAACACTTTGCAATTTGTAAAATGGCTTTAATTTTTTTTCAGTTATTACAATGACAGTGTGAGTTAGGAACATTGTCATTATATCCATTTTATAGATGCGGATGCTGGCTCCTTCACCGACGGTTATAGCACAGTGTAGTTGTTTAGAGCCTGGGCATTGTGGTCAGATAAACCAGGTCTGAGCTGCAGCTCTGTCATTTACAAGCTGTCTTCCTTTGGCAAATTATTCTTACTCACCTAGCCTCAGTGTTCTCATCTGTGACAAAGAGACATTCAGTTGTCTTGCACAGCAATTGGAAGGATTAAATGAAATAATAGCTGTGAACTATACAGCACAAACTCAGGGACAGTGTGATAGAGTGGTTTGAGCACAGACTGTGGAGCCAGACAGCCTGGGTGTGAACCCTAGCCCTCCCACTTGCTGCTGTGTGACCCTGGACAAGTCACTAACCTTTCTGTGCCTGAGTTTCCTCATCTGCAGTCATAACACCTAACTCACAGGTTATTATAAAGATTAAATGAGTTACTAAGAAGATGTTTAGAACAATGCTTGGTACACACGTTGGGGTTATGAGGCTCACAGTGTCATCAAGTGGTCCCCCAATTTCTTCTTGACCATCATCGATGAATCAGCAGATAACTCCCCAAATCTTACTTCCATTATTTGCTCCTGCTTCTTCCCCCATCCACTTTTAAGTGATGTGCTAGTTAGTAAACATGGCTTTCACGTCCCTTTATTTCTTGTTTTTTCTTTGTTTGCTAGAATGAGCCCCAACATGGCTAGAGATAGGCAGAAAAGGAGAATAATCAAGGATTTTAATATTTCAATGATTATGTCCTTGCCCCATCCTTGGCATGACTATTTCTCCTGAATAGCACCTCTTTCCACTCCTCCTCCATCTGCCCTCCCCCCCAATTCTTAATACTAACAAGGCACTTCCACATAAAAAATAAAAAACAGGAGAAGTTTCAGGGTGGACATGTGAAAACATCCCACTGAAATGCTCTCGAGCCGATGTTTTTTGCAAGTGACCCTTGCTCCTTCTCTGCAGGTTTGACTCGGGGTCACAACTCTTGATTATTAGTTTAGCTTATCACTATCAACCGAATGAATAGAGTCCATTTTCACAATTGCTGCTTTCAGAGTGCTTTCATCATGACTCAGGATAAAAATCTTTGCAGGGTCAGAAAATAGATAAATATTCTCAGCAGGAAATAAAGGTAGAGTGATGAATATATCACACTGTTGATTTAGCTTTGCTTATAACTTTTTTGTGCAGGGACCTGGATTGGAAGGAGAAGGTCCAGAGGCAGAGAGAGGACTCAATAGAGGCACTGGTTGTTAAAAACAAAACAAAACAAAAAAAACACTGTATGATATGATGGGCTATTCTTGCTAATCAGAGTGACCCCCTCCCCACTCTTGATATCTGTTTACAGGACAGGAACATTTTGGAGTAAAAAGATTTTAATGTAATGGGTCTTCCCATGTTGAGTAGGTTGCATGTGGTTAAAGACCAGTGCTGAAACTGCAGGTTTCCATAAGTCCTTCCAGAACGTGGCCCAGGAAATCTAGAGTCTGCTTTTTATATCTTCAAGATTTGCTACCTCCCTGCCAAAGTCCTTATTTAATGCAGAGAACTTTTATTAGGGGTTTGTGATGTACTGGACTTGGTGTTAGGCAGTGAGATGAATGCAAAGATGATAAAAAATGCCCGGATGGGGATTCCTGTCTGCCTGAGAGCCAGGTGAGTGATCAGCTGTGATGAAAAGGTGCACCAGTGCTGGGGAACAAAATGTCAAAAGGCAAAAAGGTAAAAAGAAGAAGAAGAATTATCATTTTTTGAGTGGCAGTACCAGGCACTGTGCTACAGAGCGAAGAATGAAAGGAAAACAGGGAAGTAGGAAATTGAGCATTGGATAGGCAGGTAAGTTATGATGGAAATTTCCCACCTGGAAGTGAACGTGTTTAAGAAATGGAGGGTCAGAGTGTAGAGAGTTGAAAAAGGGGTGACAGCGAAGGCCAGAGGTGAAGCTGACAAGGGTTGGGTCATTATTCTGTCCACAGGTGGTAACCCCCCAGGGCTTAAACACAGAAGAAGTACACCATTAAATTTGTGATATAAAAAGTGACTGCTAGGACAGTGTGGAGCATGAGTTGGAGAGGGGAGACAGTTCAGTTTGAAATTGACAGACACCAAGGCAAGATGTCATCAGAGCTGAGTGGTTGTGTCCGAGGAAAGGCTGGGGGATGGTTGATCGAAGCAAGAGAACCTGATGACAGATTGACAGTAGTCACCAAGGAAGGAGAGAGCTGCCTGCCTCTTCTGGCACCAATAGCTTTGTGCGTGGGATGGTGCAGTTGCCCAAGAGAGATGAGGTTGAAGAACAAGAGCAAATGAATGAGTTACTATTTCCTGGGCCAGTAATGCCCCCAGCAGCCTTAGTTTCCATCCATGCAAGGAGAATGAGAATATCTACAGTCAGGGTGATCGTGAGGATTAAATGAAATAACTTACGTGAAATCACCGTGAAACATTGGCTCAGGACACGATGCCTCACCTTAGTGCTGTCTTCTCTCCAAATTCACAAACGCACAACACAGAAAACTCTACAGCCTATTGGCATCTTTAAAATCCTGCCCCAACATTAAATCATATTTGTAATGCTGTGAACGTACTTTTTAAAAGTCCAATAGCATTGTTGTTAAAATATAGAGGTAGCCAGGAGACAAGTGACTTTGAATAGAGTTCTTTCCCAGAATTGGTGGCTGAAAGTTAAAGGATGCTATGCTTTTGTGAAGAAATGGTAATGCACATTGTGTATGTTTCTTTTGGCCAAGTCTTGAGTTAGTTTGGCTATCCTCCTGTTTGTCCTAAATTTTTTATTAAGCACTTCTCTGAGTACCCTATAATGTCAGTTGCTGCACCAGTGGGATTAACTGCCATAGCTGTGAAATACTTCTTCTGGTCTGGTAGCAGACTGCCGTTAAAGTTGAAAGCATCGCTGTTCTGCTGTGGACAAGATTTAGGTGTATAATGCAGTCGAGGAAAATGTCGGGATGCAGTATTTGTTGTTATTCGAAATGTTCTTATAATCAGGCAACGAATCTATATCAAAACTTTATGTGTTAAAAAAAGTCTGCTTTGAAAAGGGCTTAAGCATCTTTTTCAAAACAAATTAGCTAGCCCTTTCACTAAAGCCAGTCTGGGCAGATCTCCAAAAACTTGCAGCTTCCTGGGAGCCTGTCTGTCACTCCAGACAAGTGCACGATTTAGCTATTGCCCCTGGAGGTACCTGAGTGAGGCTCCTGTGTCCCCGGGGTCCTCTTCTGTGGTTGCAGCCACTCTGGAGTGGGGCCTCCCTCTCTGAGCCTCACTGGGTAGGGGTCCAAGCTAGTCACCACCCTGCCAGCGTGCTTTCATTAGCCAATATTTCCATTAGCAACCTTCCTTCTCCACTCAGGAATGTTAATACCAACTCTCTCTTTCCCCAGGGGCTTCTCCCTCGGCACCCCATATTGCCTGAGTAATCAAGATTTCATGGAAATGAAAATCAGAGTGGCCTAATAATAAGAAAGAAATTCTTTAAGGGTCATAAAACCTGAATTCTATTAAGACTCATTTTTCATGTGACCTTGATCGAGGCAAGCTCTGAGACTCAGTTTTGTTACCTCTGCAAAGTGGATAATGATGCCTGGTGCTCAAAGTTGTTGGGAGATTTAAATGAGATCATGTATGTAGGAACTTCTAGAACAATGCCTGGTGGCACATAGTAGAAGCTAAACAAATGTTGACTCACAAAATGTTAAAAAAAATCCTTCTGTCAGGATTTGCATGTTAGAAAAGCAAGGTGAAAATCCTTTCTGAGCCTTCTGTGTTATGAATGTCAGATTTCTCTGGAAAGAAGCCTGAATTCAGAGTTTACAGATCAGTTGAGTAGGAGACTTCTAAATATTCATTCACACTTGTCCTTTGGGCTTCAAGAACTTTAGCTTTGCAAAATGCCATGCTAGTGAGGCAAAAATGTCTTATTATGGCAACAAATTCAATGGTGGAAATATTTTGCTGATTTTTGGCAGTTTATCCATCAATAAATGTTCTTCAAAATCACACGCACAAGACTTATTGCAACTGCCATTTTTGAGAGCTCTCTATGCTCCAGGCACTGTGCTAACTTCTTTAAATACAACTCCTTACTTATTCCTCCCTGCAGCACTGTGAGATGGTTATTCTTGTCCCAGTTTTACAGTTAAGAAACCTGAGGCTAAGAGAGGTTGAGAAAATTACCCAAGTTCTTACAGATAGTAAATGTAAAACTTGAATGGAAGGATGTTTGACATCAACGTGTGTGATCCTTTCGTACCTTCTGTATACCCAGAGCTGTGACTGATTCAGGCTCAGTCAAGGGAGGGGGGGTTGCTGTTTCCTTGCATTAATACAGCGCCACTCGGAAAGCATGAAGAGAGAGAGGGACCCCGAGGAAGGGGTTAGGTTGCACATGCTGTTCAAGGTCAAGGTAACTTGCGTGAATGCAGCAGATGCTGTCAGGGGCTTGTGAAGACAGCAGAATAGAGGACAAATCTGGATGAGGCTCACATCCAGTGGCTCTGGATTCTTGTGCATTGCTTTGCCCACGTGCAGCTGGTTGATGGGTTTTAAATCTTTCTCTTACTCTGCTCACCTGGCCAGGCACCTGCTCAGCTGCATCTGCCATGGGGAAGGGCACCATTTAGTAATTTGCACAAAGGCACCAAATGCGCTGGCAGCAGCCTGAGAAATAGCTTATTTCACAGCCATGCTGCTAGTTGCACAAAGAACACACAATCACGAGGAACAAGAGGAAGAATGTTAGGAAACACAGACACATTCCTTAGCACGTTGAGTTCAAAGGACGATCACAATAAAACAAAATATTTGCGAAGAAGAATCAAAGACAATTAGGTGTTTTCAAGGACCAAAAGCCACCAAGTGAATATTGATCTCTTCTTTGAAAGGTCCCTGAAAAAGCTAGAGGAAAATTGCCCCTTACATTAGAAGCCTTCTTAGATATCCAAGTTAGTTGCCACCAGCATACGAGAAACGGTAAATATTAATGAAGTGACAGGACCAGCATTTTAAAAGGACCTTTTTTTCTCTGAGTATCTTTTGTAGAGGGGGAAAAAAAATCTTTAAACTTTAAAAGGGATGCATTTTCTCTACTGTATACTGGAGTTTTATAAAGCACTGTCTCCTGCCAGACAGTCTAAAAGGGGCTTTATATTCTTTTGGAAAGAGGTATTTGAGAATCTATAAAGGAGGGTCAGGCCTAAGATGTTATGAATTTATAATAACAGAAGAAAGAAAGAGACAAACTGAGACAATAGAAGATGAGTTGAGGCTACATTGTTTTGTGACATGATGGAATTATCAGGAAGAAAGTGGAAGAGCAGTGAGCTGATTGAGCTGTGGTTTGGGGAATCTTAATGAATGGGCTTGTAAATGAAGAGATGCTTTGAAGAAAAATGTGAATTCATGTTGGGCTTTTAATGCTTGTTATAAATAATCTGCACAAGTGATTTTCTGATTTTTAAAATCAATTCTTAAGAAAACATTCTAGGTAATCAGCTATGTAAATCTTTATTTCTATCTAGAATATATATATACACACACACACGCATATAACACACAATAATCATTTGTATTTATACATGTAAATACTTTATATACTTGAACCATAGGTTTGTCAAGAAATAATGTCCAAAATTTGGAACAGGCTTATTATCTGTTAAATGACAATGATCTTATAATAATATATGTCTCTTTTTTCCTTGGAGTTGTTGTTGAGATCAAATGGCATAAATTCATTAAATTTTAGAGCTGGAAGAGACCTTTGGGATTATTGGATCTAAAGTCTGTGTTATAGCATGATGTAAATGTGGGATGTTCTTATTCATTGTCATCTCTGTGACATGGCTGTGACTTACACATCACCAAACCAAATTCATAGTGGTAAGTGGGATTTTACCAGGGCTCACCAAGTCATGCAAAAACCTACACTTGGCACAAAGCTCTGCTTTTTGGACATTTCCTGATAGTGGTTCTTTTGCAAAACTTATGACTTTAAGATGATTGAAAACAGGCAGAGCTACTCAAAAATGTAGGGCCTGGTGAAGGGAATAAAATTAAGCATTCCTGGTAAGATTGTTGACTATATTATTTTTTAAATATAATTTAGTTATTGAGGTATAATTCATATACCATACAATTCACTCTTTAAAAAAGTGAATCTAGTGGTTTTTAGTATATTCACAGCTGTATAATCATGACCATAGTCAATTTCAGAACATTTGAATTACCCCAAAAAGAACCCCCTATCCATTAGCAATTGCTCCCTATTTCCCTCTTCCTCTCAGCCTTGGCAACCACTTCCACTTTATGTCTCTGTAAATTTGACTGTTGTGGAATTTTGTATAAATTGGATAATACAATATGTTGTCTTTTGTGACTAGCTTTTTTCACTTAGCATAATGTTGCCATGGTTCATATATATCTTAACAGGTGTCAATAGCTCATTTTCATGACCAGATAATATTCCATTGTACCAATATACTGCGTTTTGTTTATCCATTCATCAGTTGATGGACATTTGGGTTGTTTTCTTTTTGGCTGTTATGAACAGTGCTGCTATGAACATTTATGTACAAATGA
Source organism: Microcebus murinus (assembly GCF_040939455.1). Lineage (NCBI taxonomy): Eukaryota > Metazoa > Chordata > Mammalia > Primates > Cheirogaleidae > Microcebus > Microcebus murinus. The sequence continues at coordinate 20,815,881 of NC_134124.1, forward strand.
ACGTTTGTGTGGACATATGTTTTCATTTCTCTTGGGTGTCTGCCTAGAAGTGCAATTGCTGAGTCATACTGTAACTCTATGTTCAACCTTTGAAAGAACTACCAGACTCTTTGCCAAAGGGCCTGCACCATTTTACATTCCACCAGCCATGTAAGAGGGTCTTTTCCACATCCACCCAACGCTTGTTATTATTGTCTAACTTTTTGATTATAGCCATCCTAGTGGGTGTGAAGTAGTATCTCATTATGGTTTTGTTTGTATTTCCCTGGTGGTAGATAATGTTGAGCATATTTTCACATAGTTCTTGGGCATTGAATCAGTTTTAAACTTTCATAACTTGGTGAAAGAATGCCAGAATTTCCCAGAAATACCTTTGTAGTTTAAGACTTGCTGAAAAAAAAGGGCTAGAAATGTTCAGTAAGAGAGTCAGGGGAGTAAGATTCTGATAAAGAAGAAGAGGTTGTAAATGCAACAGTAGGTCAAAAAGGGGAGGAAAGAGGTATGTTCTCTCTAGGAATATGGAAAGTGTGTCTATAAGAATGCATTTAGCTGCAAATAAAAAATAAACCTGACAAACAGTGAAATAAACAATTGAGCTTTATTTTTCTCATATTAGAAACATCATCTAACGAGGAGGTAGTCAGTGCCTGGTATGATTTAACTGTTTGTCAGGGCCAGTGACTCTTTACTTTTTTAAAGTTATTCGGAGACTAAAACTTTTCTTTAAAACGGTTTTACAATTTTTATCTAAGAGCACTTGTCTTCTATACTCCCAGGTGTCATGTTTAGTTTCAAGATGGAAGAAAGGTGCAGAGTGAAGGACTCTCATAGTTGGATAGATTTCATTTTTATTAGGAAAACAGAGACTTTTCCAGAACTTTCCCTAGCAGAGACTTCTACTTACATCTCATTAGCCACAACTGTTTCACGTGGCCACGTGGATTCTATAGAAAAGAAAGACTATATGTGGATTTAATATTTATACTTGGTACCAGGACATGATATAGAAATATAGGCTATTTGAGACCTTTGTTAGGATAGTTCTTTTTTTTTTTTTTAAGGATTGATTGAGGCATAATTGACTTATAATAAAATTTACATACTTAAAGCACACAATTTGATGTGTGTGTGTATGTGTGCATGCATGTAGTCATCATGATGAAGATAATGAACATATCCATCTCTTCTGGAAAACTCAAACCATCTTTCTTCTGCTGTCACACCATAACAGTAACAAAAAACACAGACGACTTCTGTGACCAAATGTGGGAGATTTGTCCTCACCAGACAAACATGCAATCAGTTCTGCAGTAGACACCCCACAGCTGGGTGTCCTCTGATTTCATTCCGATGCTGTCTACCTGGAGATAGGTATTTTATTTTTTTTTTATCTTTTAAAATTTATTTTCTTATTATTTCCTTTTTTCTTGCTTTGGGTTTTACTTGCTCTTTTTTTTCCTATTTTTATAACCAAGTTTCTGCAAATCTGTCTGTTTTATTTCTTCCTTTTTCAGAGCCATTCTTTCTCCTACTGTATGGATAATCTAAGGATAATTTTTCCTGTATTCGCCCATCCTTGTGGACCCAGGCTCTAGCACAATGGCTCATGCATGGAATGTGCCATGCTTATTTATCACTGATACCATCTATCTGTTCAAGAATTCTTTATTTGGTCTCTTTGTCTTACCATAGCACTTCAAGTCCAAGCTCCTCTTAATTACTTTTGAGATGATCTCCAAACTAGTCATGCTCTATTAATTCTAACTTTCATTCACTTCTTGATATAAAAGCTTTATTCTGTTTCCTCCAGGTACAAATCATCTCTTTATTTCCCGATCTCTACCTTCAATGTGGTTTGCATGCAGTTAAACATCTTTTCAACTAATAGAACACCTGTAAAAAGTTAATATTTAAGGGCCAGCTTCATTTGTTATTCGGTATTCCTCATGTCCACCATTGGTACTTTGTACTTCATTTGGTTATGCACATAAGAGGAAACCAATGACATTTTTATCGCAATACTATTATCTCCAATTTTTAAATAATATACCATATTTCCCTTTGAAAAGTCATTACCAAAAGAACACACACGTAATTTTTATATTTCAGTAAGAGCATGCCACTTAAAAGTTTAAAAAAAAAAACCCACACCACTTTGCAGTTATAATTTTATGACTCACTAGGGGGAAAAGTACTTCTAAAAGGAAGGCAGGAAGCAACTTATCCAAAGTTTTAAATTATTTAGTCTTCATTTATAAATGCCATCTCAGAAGATTTAATATGACATCTATTTTTAATCTTTAAAATCTTCTTTCTTTTTAGCCTAGATCAATTTTTATATGGTCCCAACACATTACAAGGATACAGTTCACTATACCATAGACTTCTTTGAACATTTACACCATTGCTTATATCAGCAAGAAGCTTCTTGAAATTCAGCAGCAATTTTTATGACTATACATGTTTTATACAGTGTTGCACATTTTTTTCCCCTTCTTGTTCTGAATAAGTTTTTCAAAAGAAGGAGATAAGAGTACTCCTCATCTTATAAAAAATGAAATCATCCTCTGGTCTAACTCTATTGCAGAGAGCAAGTTTTCGTGGTGGTATTAAAGAAAGAAAGGAGCACATTTTACAATTTTCCATGTTGTGAGTACAGATATATATTAAAAATGACAGCAACAACAACAGAGAAACTAATGGATTTCTAGAAACTTCCAGAAGAAAAATAGGAGAAAAATCTTAGTGATTTTGAGTTTGTAAAGATGTTTTAATATGATACAAAAGGCCCAAAAGTACAGAAGAAAAATAAATCATTTTTGCTCTTCTAAAAGCATGGTTAAGAAAGTAAAAAAGCAGGATACAGACTGGAAGAAAATATTGGCAAAGCATATATTAATATAAACAAATGATGTCTGTCCACAGTATTAAAAAACTTTTATAACTCAATAATAAAAAGAGAAACAAACCCAATTAAAAATGGAGCACAGATTTGAACAGACATTTAACAAGAAACTTATGCAAATAGAAAATGAACACATGAAAATATGCTCAACATCCATCATTGGGGGAAATGCACATTTAAACCACAAGGAGATACCATTGCATACCCCTAGAAAGGCTACAGTTAAAGAAACTGAAAGTACCAAGTGTTGGTGAGAATGTAGAACAATTGAAAGTCTCACATGTTACTAATGGGAATGCAGAATTATACTGCTGTTTTGGAAAACAGTGTAACAATTTTCTAAGAAGTTAAACTTAAAATCTCTTAACATATAAGGCAACCATCATACTTCTAGGTATTTACCCAAGAGTAAAGAAAGCATATGTCTACTCAAAAGAACTACAGATGCATGTTCACTGCAGCCTTATTTGCAATAGCGAAAAGTTGGAAACAACAAAAATGTTAAGCAACAGATGAATGGATAAACCAATTGTGATATACTCATGCAGTGGAACACTGGCAATGAAACAGAGTATTGATGCATGCAGCAACGTGAATGAATCTCAAAATAAGTATCCTGCGTGAAAGAAATCAACTAGACTAAAAAGAAAAAGTGTCTACTGCATAATTTCATTTATATAAAACCTCAGATAATTCAGGCTAACCTATAGCAACATATTATTCATGTCAGTGATTGCCTGGTTTGGAAGAGGGTGATTGGAGAGGGACAGGAAAGAGAGATCACTGAGGGATATAAGGAAACTCGAGTGTGATGGATATATGTTCATCATCGTCGTTGTAGAGATAGTTTTATAGGCGTGAACATAGGTCAAAAATTATCAAATTATACCTTGGAAATATATGCAATTTAATGTATGTCAGGTATAAACTTAAAGAATCTTTTTTAAAAAAATAACCTAAATGAGCACTTTGCAAAGCATTTTACTTGGGAAACTTATGTCAAATTTAACAGTCTGGTACGTTTGTTCTTAAGGACTCATGCAAAACTTGGGATGTTTCTCTAGGTCTTCATCTGCCTTCCACCAAGCTTTGACAATGTAAAGGCATTTCTATATTCTCAGAAACCAACATTTTATTTTGAACCAGAATTCAGATTTTTCAAGATCGCTCAACTGTTTTTGTTTGTTTAAGTTGTTGCAGCCCATTTTAGCCTCTTTTCATAGCCTTACTGGCACCTGGTATTCTGCTACTCTTGGGAGAGTTCTGCCATAGTCCTTTGAGAAGTGGGCAAAATCTTCTAACACACGCTGCTATGAGCAACACTTGTGTTATACAGGTATGTGCATGACACTTTGCAGGGCCTGCTAAAGTTGCAGAAATGCAGCTATGAAGGATTGCTTATCATTGTAATGTTTTGAGGATTGATGAGCAAATAAATATTGAAGACACATTCAACATCATCTGCACAGTGGGTCTGATCACCTCCACTGCACCCCACCCTGCATATTCCTTTTCAGAGTTATTTTGAGGTTTGCATGGATAAAAGCTCTCTCCATCCTCACCTATCTTTGGAATGACATCAGTACAAGAACATCTGCATATCTTTCCATTTTAGGAACAGTATCACACTTTTTAAAAATAAAATAAAAATTGCACAACACATTAAAAAGCACCACATGAATGGAAGTGGTTGGGTTATGTTTATATACAAGTTACCATGCTTCTAAAGTGCTTCAATACAACACTTTATGTGAAAGCAAATGTTGGAATTTAATTTAAAAGATAATACACTTCTTAGGCCAAACCTTTTGGTCTTAGAAGCAAATTTCTGTATATTTTTTAAGAGTTACAGTTATGGCATCTTTATCTAAAATGTAGCTGCCTTTCTTCCTTAATGTGCTTTATTTGTGATAATATAAGTACATGTGCAAATGTTCCTCTCCATCATGGTGTTTGTCTACGTAGGTTTATTTAGGGCATTAAAATGACATTTCATCAATTGATTGTTAGCCAAATGACAAGTAAGAGGCTATTAAAAATATTTTAAAGCATTATAAGGACATGAATATTCTACCTTTATTTAATGATCTTCTCTGTACTTAAATGTGAGGATGTATTTCTATTTAACAACCATGTGAAAAAACTAGGTATAGGATATACTAGTTAGAAATACTGATGAAAAGATTGAAGAGTAGAACCCAACTGATAAATATTCATTTTTATGCCCACCATATACTCAGCATTTTGGAAGCCATTCCCTATCTTCAGGAAACTTATGGTTGTGCTGAGATGCTCAGAAACCTTTTAAACTTCAGCCATCTTTTATTTGCGAAACATCTTCTGAGATGTCTTATGGGCCTTAAAAAAATTAAAGCTTAAACAATTCCCCCGAATTTCTACAAACGCAAATACTGTCAAGAGGGCTGTAGCTTTTGTGCCAGGATAAAATTCAGTCCAACTGTGTTTTTAATTAGAAGTGTCTCCAAATCATAGCAACGCTGCCACATCCTGACAGCATCAGCCCAGGTTTTAAGATGACAGTTGACACTGAATTCCCTTGCATAGTATTCTGATAGGGTTTGCCAAGTTACTCATAGCCAACTCAACTCGGTGGGAGGAATACATGTCTAGCAATAGGAATTGGCTCTTGGTTTAAAGTGTAAGGTAAAGGTCTTCCTTTTTGCAAACATGAACAGCATGAGCAATGTGCAAAGGGGCTTTCTGTACGTAACTTTCCTCTTCTCTTGAATGAGGTTCATAATAATGTCTGCACTTGATGAGTTAAAGGAGTTATAACAGTGCCCAGTCCAGAGTAAGCATTCAATAATTATTAGCTATTCTCACTTTAAAACATTTTCTATAAATAGGCAAGCTGACATGAAGTTTCTTCAATACATTATGTTCCAGTGTACTTAGGTAAAAATTCTTATTCTACATTAATGCTTCTCACAGTGTGTTTTGAGGAGTGTTTATTCTGCTGGATCAATTAATATGTTTTATATTAATTGGGGCAAAAAAGTTCTTTGTGCCTTAATAAATTTAGGAAACAAACCCCTGATAAGTACAATAAAGTGAGTCAAATTTTATTGCTATAAGACTTTTCAGAGCCTTGCATATGCTAATTATATTATGACTATACAAAAGGGGTATTATGCAGATCTTATGTGATAAGGTCGAACTCTTTCTAATACCATTTGTCTTTCCTGATATCTTAATAAAGTAAGCATCGCCTTTTGTTTGGCAGACAAGGTGAAGTTGCTGAAAGCACTCCTATGACCCATTTTTCCCCCAATCATCTAACATGGAGGGAGGGAGCCGTGGATTTGGGTGACTCTGCATTATTTTAAGGCTGTATATGTTCAGTGGGCTTATGGTAAACTGGGATTTTCGATTTGAGTATGTGAGTTTGTAGCATGTAGAATGTTTTTGACTATAAATAACAAAAAAACAAACAAAAATGATATAAACGGCAAGAAGATTTATTATCTCATCCTGCAAACGTAGAGATAGGTTCCAAAGTTGGGTAATCCTGCAGTTCATTGACTGGAGTTATATATTTCCTTTATTCAGAATGGGAAGATATTCCTAGAATTCCCCAAATTGACTTTGCTTTGTATCTTACCAGCTAAATTGGGTCACAAGTCCATCCCTAAAGCAATTTCTTTGCCAAAGAGACTAAAACCACCTTGATTAGCTTAGAATAATCAAGACTTTTCTGGAGTAACCCAGCCTCCCTGAAGGATGTGGCCATTTCAAAGGAGGTTGAACAAATTGGGATTCTCTTAGCAAGAAAGAACAGGAGGAGTGACTTTTAGATATCCAACCAATGGTGTCTCCCACACTGTTGCATAGGATTCAGATTTGATTAACCCATGTCAGCACCCATTGCTGGTACTAATTTCAGATCCAGTAGAATTAAAATATTTGTGTGAGGATATATAAAACTGGACTCTGTCACATTTGAAGAGGCAAGAAGCAAGTTGGATACCGAGCCTTATTTTATTCTTTAAACCAAAGAACTCATTGTTAATCTTTGCTACATCTAGCTAGTTTCATATGGCTTTGGTTTATTAATGGTCCCTAACAAATAAAACTAGGTTGGCATTTTTATAAGTAAGCTTATGATTTTTAAGTTTTGCATTTCACACCACAGAACAAAATTCAGTGAATACTCAAGAGGAAATACGTATGAACAGGCATCACATCTGCAAACTTTAAATAAAAAAGGACTTGGGACCGGTGTCTAGATAGACTGTTTTTTTTTTTTTTTTTTTTTTGCCCATGCTATAGAAATAAATCACCTGGCTTTTAGTCAAAAGCTATATACTTTTCATGGTAAGCATACAATGTCCTATTGTGCATAAACTTCAGGGTTAAAATTTATGGATGGGAACGTGTATGTAATTACATATATAAAACAGCAAAATATATTTCTAAAGCTGCAGAACACTCATTTTGTACACTAGAGTGATTTCTCTTTTCATACAGCCAGATTATTCATGTTTCACAGATTATTCATCTGTGAAGCGAGTGCTAAAAGTTCACTGCTTTGTGAATTAGGCATGCCTGGTTGTGTCACCTTCAGGGTCAAAGTGATGCCAGTTGAAAACACTCTTGACAACTTTTGTTGACAATGTTGTCCCCTCCACATTTACCCCTCAAAGATGAGTGATTGGTACAATTGAGTAATTATAGCATTTCCTTTGGATGCAGATGTTCATCCATTTAAAAAGTAGTTTCTCAGGCTTCTAAAGCCCCTTATTATATGAGATGCATTTTAAAGGAAGGTATTTTTAAAATAAAATATACAAAGTGAAGGTATTGGTTTTCTTTTCTAGCTACTACATATTACCTTATCATGTTCAAATGATGATGAAAATAATAAAAAAAATGTAGGTTCTCATAATTTTCCAAAGAATTTCACATAAAAAAAAAATGTTATTCCCACTACAACTCTCTAACTAAGGCAGTTTTAATCAATTGACAGATTAGAAAATCCAGGTATGAAAATGGAAATTGGTTTGCCTCCCTTCTCATAGGCATTGCATAGTTGGATTTAATTTAGATCTTCATATTTTATGTTGCCATTCAGAGTAAGAAAGACAAAGGGATTTTATTGGCATTGTTTTGGTTTCCATGCCCCAGCTGCAAAGCTGGATTGAGGGAGTTTTGCAGTCATTCGTCCATGTTTTGGCTAAATAGCAGAACTGCAGAAACTCTGGCAGTGCAGAAGCTATGCGGGATTTAAGAACTCTGTAGTTAACCACACCTTGGTTCAAAAGCCAACCCTGATGCTAAATATACAGATGACCTAGACAAATAACTTCTGTTAAGTTTTTTCTTCAGTTTTTTTTTTTTAATCTTTAAAATGGGAATAAGTCTTTATCAACCCTCTAGATGGTCGTATGGATTTAATGAGAATATGCCTAGAAAGTGTTTAGCGCACTTCGTGGTCCATGAGAATCTCCATAAATGCTAGGTACGTCTCAAGTTTCTGATAATACCACTGCGTCACATAATGTTTAAAAAGATTATTCTTGAAATTAGAATTCTCTTAGCAGATGCTAGAATTTTGACTTGAAGTTTTGAGTGGATGCTGTTTCCCGCAGATGTGGAGATGGTAAAATGTGCATATAAATCTTGAATTTTCCTACTTAATAGGCTGTTTGAAAATTCACTTTGATACTTTAACACACATTTCCCTTGGTGTCTGTCACACAGCACTGCCAAAACCTGTCAGTCAGAGGTATGTAGGTATGGTTTAAACACGCGGGCACACACGTAGTTTCAAGGTACCATTTTACGGGACAAGAGAAAGTGAGATAAAGAGATGTTATTATTCACATTGTCATTTTGCCCGAGTTTGTACCCGTGAAGTTTTACCGGTAGCTCTGACCTTAGTGATTCTACACAGTTGAACTTGAGCCAGCAAACCTCCATTTGCATTTGTATTCTCCCCAGGAAAGTTTTGGAAACGTTATTTCTGTTTTTCCCTGTAAAAATCCACCCCATCCATTTCCTCTAAGGATAAGGGCATAGATTTATTAGTATTGTCAGAACCAGATCTATCTTTCTGCTGTTTTTATTTCGGAATTTTACTTGTGTTTAACTCCTAGGTAATCAGAAAATACTCCTTTTTCTTAGAAACAAAATAATTACCCACGTTATTTCTTCCGTAAGTTCATATTGCAAGATTAAAAGGCATAGATTCAAGGATGTCTATAGCTTGAAGAGGTTTGGGAGGCCATTTAATCAAAAGTCTTTATTATAGAGAGAGGGAAACTGAGGCTCAGAAAAAGGGAGGCAATTTCTCATGTGGCAAACCAGACTAGAACCCAGCTGTCCTGACTTTCAATCTACCACAATTTCCATAAATATCATGCTCACAACTATAAGTTATTCTTTTAAAAAGTTTAAGAAATAAAAGCATTTATCAGAAAACCACCTCTGAGATATTACAGGTTCAGTTCCAGACCACCACAATAAAGGGAATATAGCAATTAAGCAAGTCACATGAATGTTTTAGTTTCCTGGTAGACGTAAAAGTTATGTTTATACTATACTATAGTCTAGGGTGCAATAGCATCTATCTAAAAACAATGTAAATACCTTAATTGAAAAATACTTTATTGCTAAAAATTGCCAACAATCAACTGGGACTTCAGAGAGTCATAATCTTTTTGCTGTTGGAGAGTCTTGCCCTGATGTTGGTGGCTGCTGGCCCATCAGGGTGGTGGTTGCTGAAAGTTGGGGTGTCTGTGACAATTTCTAAAAAGAAGACAACAGTGAGGCTTGAGGCTTCAGTGGACTCTTCCTTTCAGGAAGGATTTCTCTGTAGCATGCCATGCTGTTAGGTAGCATTTTACCCACAGTAAAACTTCTTTATACATTGGAGTCAATTCTCTCCAATGCTGCTGCTGCTTTAGCAACTCAGTTTATGTATTATTCTTTGTTGTCTATGTAAAATCCTTCATTGTCATTTCAACAAGTTCATAACATCTTCACCAGGATTAGATTCCATCTCAGAAAACCACTTTCTTTGCTCATCCATAGGAAGTAACTCTTCGTCCATTAAAGTTTTTTCATGAGATTGCAACAATTCATTTACATTTTCAGGCTCTCCTCCTACTTCTAGTTCTCATGCTATTTCTACCACATCTGCAGTTACTTCCTCCACTGAAGTCTTGAACCCCTTAAAGTCATCCATGAGGGTTGGAATCAACTTCTTCCAAATTCCTGTTAATGTTGCTGTGTTGACCTCCTCCTGTGAATCACAAATATGTTTAAAGGAATTTAAAATATTGAATCATTTCCAGGATGTTTTCAGTGTACTTTACCCAGATCCATTAGAGGGATCACTGTTTATGGCAGCTATAGCCTTATGAAATGTATTTCTGAAATAATAGGACTTTAAAGTTGAAATTATTCTTTGACCCATGGGTACAGAATGGATGTTTTATTAGCAGGCCTGGAAACAACGTTAATCTTATACAGCTCCATCAGAGCCCTTGGGTGACCAGGTACATTGTCAATTAGCAGTAATATTTTGACAGGAATCTTTTTTTCTGAGCAGGTCTCAACATTGTGCTGAAAATATTCAGTAAATCACACTGAAAAGAGATGTCCAGTCATCTAGGCTTTGTTGTTCTATTTCTAGAGTGAAGCAGACTAGATTTAGCAACATTCTTGAGGGCCTGGGATTTTTGAAATGAATATTGAATTCCATTCATTCATTTCTTTTTTGAAATGAATAAATGAATATTGGCTTCAACTTGAAGTCACCGGCTACATTAGCCTATAACAAGAGAGTCAAACCGTCTTTTGAAGCTTTGAAGCCAGGCATTGACTTCTTTTCTCTAGCAGTAAAAGTTCTAGATGGCATCTTCTTCCAATGGAAGGCTGTTTCTTCTACATTGAAGATTTGTTGTTGAGTGTAGCCACCTTCTTCAATGATCTTAGCTAGATCTTCTGGAAAACTTGCTGCTTCATCTTGCACTTTTATGTTATGGAGACAGCTTCTTTCCTAAAACCTCATGAACCAACCTCTGCTAGATTCTAACTTCTTTCGTGCAGCTTCCTCACCTCTCTGAGCCTTCACAGAATTAAAGAGAGCCAGAGCCTCACTCTGTCTTAGGCTTTGGCTTAAGGGAATGTTGAGGCTGGTTTGACCTATCCAAACCACCAACACTTTCTCTGTATCAGCAATAAGGCGTTTTGCTTTCTTATCATTCATGTGTTCCCTGGAGTAGCACTCTTAATTGCCTTCAGTAACTTTTCTTTTGCATTCACAGCTTGGTTATTTGATGCAAAAGGCCTAGCTTTTGGCCCATCTTGACTTTCTACATGCCTTTCTCACTAAGCTGAATCATTTCTAGCTTTTGATTTAAAGTGGAAGACATGTGACTCTTTCTTTCAAACTTGAACACCTAGAGGCCCTAGTGGGGTTATTAATTGGCCTAATCTCAATAGTGGTGTGTCTCGGGGAATAGAGTAGTCTAAGGAGAGGGAGCGAGAAGGGGGAACGGCCAGTTGGTGGGGCAGTCAGGACACACTCAACATTTATTGATTACGTTCTCTTACCTTCCATCGATGTGCTTTGTGGTGCCCCAATACAATTGCAGTAGTAACATTAAAGATCACTGATCGCAGATCACCATTATAGATATAATGAAAAAGTTTGAAATATAGTGAGAAGTACCAAAATGTGGCACAGAGACACAGAGTGAGCACATTCTGTTGGCAAATGACATCAACAGACTTACCCAACTCAGGGTTGCCACAAACCTTTGATTTGTAAAAAAAAAAAACCACAAATTTGGAAGGCTTGGTAAAGTGAAGCACAATATAATGAGATGTGCCTGCATTGCATAACTGGGGAATGAAGGCTTAAGCTATCTCAGTAAAATTCTGCAGGGTATTTACTGGCAGAACTGGGCTAGAATTCAGGTTTCTAGACTCTCTATTCAGGGCTCTCCTCCGATCCTCATTGTTTACGAAAACGTGCCCATAAAGGGACTTCGTTCTCACTAATAGTTTCTGGATATTATCATTGCCTATATTTTTCTTGACTTCCTCCTTTAGTGTCTGTGATATAAGCCATCCTGCCCACAACTTAACGCCTCTGCTATGACCCAGGTGATACCTAAAGATAATGAATCCTTCACCCAAGTGATTCATAGCCCTCTTGTGCAAAATGAGGGAGCTTACAAGACTCTGCTTTTGTGTACGTTCAAGCCACTTGTTTGTGTTTCTGGTGTCTAGAAGAGTCGAAGGTAAATCACTCTGCTGATGCATGATTGAATTAGTGGTGCTGAGGCTGCTACTGTGATCAGGAACAATAAATACCAACAAAGCCTGTCCTGTTCTCTTCCATGATGCCTGGTAGCCTTCCAGTTTAACCCTTAGCAGTAAATTTGGCTCACCATCAAGCTTTCAGATGCTGTAGAAACAGTTTTGTACTATTACTGAAGAGCTTTCCTTGAGAAAAATTATGTGATATTGCTGTAGTTTTAAAATACATGCCTTATGTCTAAGTAGAGATGCTGAGGTTGAAATTCTTTGAGACCTATCAAGAGTTTTCCTTATCTTGCCTCCTTGCTCTCTCTCTTGTTTGAGTTGGTATAGTTCTTTCGGGCATCTAGTTAGGTATGAACTCTAGAGATGGGTAGACTTGACTTTGAACTTCCTTCTGCCACCTATTGGCTATGTAACTTTGAGCGTACTGCTTGAACTTTGTGGACCTCAGTACTTACTCTGTAAAATTGGAATAGTAATGACACCTAACTGTATAAGGGCTGCTGTATCATAAATAATCAGTACATAGAATAATGATGAAGACGATGGTGACATTGATGGTAATAGCCATGACATGTTTTGTGTAAATATATTCTCTGTAATGATTATCAAAGTAAGAATAATGTTTGATGCTTTGTTTCCATCCTTCTACTCCCCATAGCATTTAGCATAATGAATATCATAAATAAAAGAGCATGTGTTTAATAAATATGAATTGATACTCACATAGTCTACAGTGACATGCTCTTTGTCCCTGAGATCATTATAGTGTATTTAGGTGGATAAAATATGCTACTTTTTGTCATCCAGCAAACAGTCAATAATTACTTATGTACTAGACATTGTACTAGGTGCTGAGAATACAGAGACAAAAGCTGGAATTCCCACCTTCTACAAATTCACAGCCTTGTGTGGCCAAACAGATGTCAATGCAATATATTTCTTGAGATAAAAGCAAGCAAGCATAAAATTATCAAGTCTTATGAAAGCCTAGAGAAGTAAGGAGGGGAAGTTGGGGGAGGGAGAGAAACCACTTGAAAACTTAACAGATTATTGAGTTAGGAGGTGCAGCATTATGTCTAGGTATGATCAAAGTAAAAATAATTGTGATAATAGGATGCATATATTCTTGTGTTCTTGTAAATATGAGCAGAACGCTTATTTTTCATACTTTGAATTTTGTATGGTCAATAATCTTGCATATTAAAGGCACGCTCTGTTCTTTGATGACATTAACAACTGCTTTCCGAAAGGAAAACTTGAATATTTGTTTTCACGGTAAGCAGGTTCAGAGGGACTTAGCTTTCTATGTTGCTTTGAAAAATGAAAAGATCAAATGATGATTAGCCTTTTGAAAATTGTGATCCTTCCATCAAAATATCCATCGCAAATAACACCATAAATCTTCAAACCATTTATTCCAAACATGACTGCATAGAAGATCCAGGATAGAGAGAGAAGAGGGGCTGGATCATGGTATTTTTTTATGTCTCAGTCTCACCATCTACAAACAGGGTCCTTAATGCCATACCTACATCCCTGATTAAATTATGCCAACTGTAAAAAGTATAAACAGCTCTGTTTATCACCATCCTTGTTATTTGTGCTGAAAATTTATTACATTGAGAAAGTGCTCACTTTTACCTTATCTTGGGCTCCTGGAGAATGAAATTTGCAGCAATATTTGCATTTATATAAAATTCCTTTCCTGCATGTCTTGGTGGAGGCTGTTTAGATTCCAAGTAACAGATACTGATTCTAACTAATTTAACCCAATAAAAAGTAATGACAGGGGTACACCACAGAATTTAAAAACAGGAAGTACATCTAGGTCTTAGAAGGGACTGGAATGAGGATCCGGAGCTCCTGGGAATCTGCTTCCTGCCTCTGTCCTTTTGTGCCAGAAGGAGGTCTGGTGTCTTCTCAGTCCCTAGCTTCTATCAGCTTACACCACTCAGAGATCCCAGATGTGCAGAGGAGAGAATCCAATCGATGGATCTTGGGTAATGTGTCCCTTCTGGTCCAATTAGAACCGGAAGGATGGGTTCATCTGGTACTAACTTGAATGTACAGGAGTGTGTGTGTGTGTGTTTGTGCAGCCTTAGAAAGGGGAGGTAAATCATGGGCCAAGCAGATCATCCAGATGTTGTCTACCCTAGAGGAAGACATTTCAGATATTAGAGGTAGTTACAAAAGGTTGTTCCTGTACCGAAGACGGAAGAAACATGCTTGGGCGTTCAAGAGAGCAGAGCCAAGTTCAGGGTAGGGAGGAATTTATCAGTCAAGCTTCTGGGACTAGCAGCTGAGACACCCACCTTCTTTGCAGCCTTCAGTGAGTGCTCTGGCAGGGAGGATGCCCAGGGGCACAGTGACTCAGTAGGAAGGCTCCCTGGTTCTGGATGTTCCCCTCAGAAGTGGCTGCCAAGTGAGCTCTGTCATTCCGAACCCGATGGGGCATGCCGGCTGCAGATTTCCCAGAAGCCCCTGGTGAAGCCTTTGACAGGGAAGCCATTTTCTCTCTATGCCATCTGAAACTTCCTGATGGATGTCCCCAACAGGGCTCTAACTGTGCACCTCATGGTTGACATTGGGGGCGTAAATGTTGGGAGCATGAAGTGATACAGGTGCCTCCCCCCTTCATAGGGGGATCGCTTCCTGAGAAGTTGCTCGGAAGTCAAACCTGTATTATTCCAGTCCTGTTTTCTCTCTGACCTGCACAAGTCATTCTTGAGCCGCCTGCTGCATTTCCGATTAATCTTCTATTGGCAATAGGTCTTCCTGATTGGCTTTCTCAGTTCTCTGTTCCTTGGTCTGTCTTTTGAGGAGAAAAATGAATTATGAACATGCTGGCATTTCCAACTTTATTGCTACGCTACTCCATTAAGTGTTTCTGAGCGTGTTAAACTCAGCCCATCCTGGAACTTCTCTCGCCTTCTCTGTGTGGGGTGATGAGGATGCAGGCTCTTGGATCCAAGTGCCTGTGATCCTTTACTTCTTAGCTATGCGACCCAAGCTACTTAACCTCTCTGTGCTTCAGTTTTTACCTCTGCAAATTGTAATTAATAACAATATCTGGGATTCCTATAATGAGTAAAGGTGATTATGTACATGAGCCTCCTAGAACACTGCCCAGCATGTGGTAAACTCTCACTAGATGCTGGCTGTTGTGGTTATTGCCTATCTCTGCTAATGGCATCATCATTCACCAGGTTTCCAAGCTAGGCAGTTATTTCATATTCCCTTCTCTCCATCAATTATTCATTATAATACTAGTAATAATAACGATAGTAAAAATGCCAGCTAACATTTGTTGACATTCACTGTAGGCTCAGCTTTAATTTATACTAAGCTCTTATTTAATCCTCTCAATCACACTACCTCCTTTTTAAAGATGAGAAATGTGACATTCAGATAGATGAGATAGATTGTGCAACGTTGCACAGTTAGTGAACGGCGGAGCCACGTGTTATACTTACTAGGCAAGTGGCCCTGCCAGACCCCTAGGGAATGGAACGCAAAGAGGGGAGCTTGCATTTCTTTTCCCTCTGGTAGGGACAAAGTTTATCCCTCCCTCTCTCTCCTACAAAGGACGACCCCAGAGGAGCTGGAGGATGGATGTGACTGGGGCAGGGGTCCCAGGAGCTGGTTGTTTGCAAATTATTGCAAACAATTTATTAAAAGCAGCTGTCATGGCTCACTTACTTCCCCCGGAAAAACCTTCTATAAAACCCACTGCTCTCCCCTTCCTGGGGTGGACGCTTTTTTTGGTCCCCACCCATCTGCACCGAGATACTCAAAATAAACAGCATTTGCTACACATGAGGCTTTGTGTGTCTCTCTCCCAGCTACAGACCTGACAATACTCAGGTTCATCTAACTTCAAAGCTCTAGGCCAGCGCGGTGGCTCACGCCTGTAATCCTAGCACTTTGGGAGGCCAAGGCGGGTGAATCGTTTGAGCTCAGGAGTTTGAGACCAGCCTGAGCAAGAGCGAGACCCCATCTCTACTAAAAATAGAAAGAAATTAGCTAGACAACTAAAAATATATAGAACAAATTAGCCAGGCATGGTGGCGCATGCCTGTAGTCCCAGGCACTCGGGAGGCTGAGGCAGAAGGATTGCTTGAGTTGCTTGAGCCCAAGAGTTGGAGGTTGCTGTGGGCTAGGCTGATGCCATGGTGCTCTAACCTGGACAACGGAGTGAGATTCTGTCTCAAAACAACAACAACAAAAACTCTAATAACCACTATGAGATTCTGCAACTGAATTCAGCCTGTCTGTGAAATCTCTCTCACATTAGCTCCCATCCTAGCTTCTACAAATCTCTCTTGTGGTTTTTAGGTAGCGTATGGTCACTTGCCCTCACACTCCTTACTCAATCCATCCTCCAACTCCCTCTCAGAGTGATATATTGAAAATAGTCAGTGGGTCACAAGCTTCCCCTGCTTCTTTATTTCTGAAATGTATGGATTCTTCACAGCCAATCTTACCAACTTCCACCCTGCCGTTCAGTATTCCCATGTTCCCGTAGGGGAGGAAAACAATCTTTTCCTCACCCATCCACTATGATGCCTTTATGATGTTAGGTCTGGAGCCAAGAGGGAAACACATGAAGCCTCAAGTGTAGCAAAATGCTATTTATTTGAGCATTTGGGTGCAGATGGGTAGAGGCTGAAAAGAAGGTCCACGCCAGGAAGTGGAGAATGGTGGCTTTTATAGGAGGTTTGGAGGGAAGTATGGGGACAGTGAATTTTTTTTTTTTAACAGTAACTGGTTTCTGCCAGCATCACCACACCTGTCTGTGGTCAGAATTAGATTTACAACCTCCAAACCAGGGGTCCTCAAACTATGGCCCGTGGGCCACATGCTGCCGGCTGAGGACATTTATCCAGCCGCCGGGTGCTTTTTCTGCTGCTGCCTGTCCTGCTTAGCAGCCGACTCGTCCGGGACCCACAGTGCGCATGTGTGGAATGTGCACCGCACTCTCCCATGGCTCTCCAATGGTCTAAGGGACAGTGATCTGGCCCCCTGTTTAAAAAGTTTGAGGACCCCTGCTCCAAACTCTCCAGACTCCTACGGCTATTGTTTCACAGGCTTTATGATCACTGTCTAAATTTCCCATTAATTGCATTCTGTCCTATACATATTTTAAAGGTTCCCACCCTGAGCAGGCTTAACATATAACAAAAGAAGATTGATAAGAGAAAAGCATACAGATTTATTAAATATAGGTTTTATGTGTCATGGGAGCCTTCATAAGGAAATGACCCAAAGAAATGGGTAAACCTGTGTATTTTTTATGCTTTGGTTTGGTGAGGAAGTGGGTAGTCATGGAGGAGTATGATTGGACAAAAGGTGCATGATTTCATAGTAGTGAGCTGGGGCAGGGAGCGGACTTAGCAAGGCATGTCTGTTCAGAATCTTCTCTGTGTCCCTTTATCTTTAGACAAGGATGTTTCTGTCTTCCAAGTAAAAAAACAGCATCTTTTTGAATGAGCTATGTTAGGAGAGAAAGGGAGGAGGAGGTCAGACATCTTTGGTTTTCTCAAATTCCTTCAGCTGAAAATATTTTGGGGTAATGTGTCCTGAACCTATCCTTGCCACTGGTTCTTGTAGTGTCCAAACCCTCCCTCACTTCTATTTCTGTGTTCAGGCTCTTGGTCTACCTTGCTGGGCCTCCACTCTCTTCACCTGATTAACTTGCTGGTCCTCTGAGACCTAGTTCAAATGGCTTTCATCCTTTTCAATTCTTGTAAGCACAGAGTGACTGTTTTTCCTCCCCTTCTACCCTTATAACACTATATCCATACATTTGTACATTAATTCAAATTTTTGACTTTTTATGGAGAAACCCAAACTCTGTAAAATAATTTAGAGAGATTTATTCTGAGCTGAGTGTGTGTGACCAACAGCCTGGAACACATGGCTTCAAGAAGTCCTGAGAGAATGTCCCCAAGGCGGCCAGGTTACAGTCTGGTTTTATACATTCGTGGAGACAGCAAATGACACTTAAAACCATACATAAATACATGGAAGGTATACATTTGTGTGGCCAGAAAAGACCAGACTTCTTGAAGTGGGGAGGTGTAACAAGTTATAGGTGGGTTTAAAGATTCTTTGATTTGTAGTTGGTTAAAGAAATGAAGCTTTGTCTAAAGGCTTAGAATGTTTTAAGATAAAGATGTCTGTTAATAAAGACAAAAGACAAGCCACCTGACATTTACTGAAACTCAAGAGATCTCTTAAGTAAATTGATGGCGGGCAGGCGTGGTTTAAGCTTTGTCTTGGGTGGCCTTAGGTCCTGTTAATGATTTAGTCACTTGTTGTTACAAAGACTAACTCCAAAGGGAGGGGCCATAACTAGGCTTGTCTGACCTCCTTTCTCATCCTGGCTTGTAGACAACTCAGCTTTAAGGTATTTCTGGAATGCCCTTGGCCAAGAGGAGAGTCCATTCGGTTAGCTGGGGGGCTTCAAATTTTATTATAGTTCACAGTATATTTTTCCACATCTATCTCCACATTAAACTTTGAGTCTCTGGAAGGGAAAGAGCATATCTCAGCCATCTGGGTGTTTCTAGCCAAGGTGTGATCCGTATTAAGCCTCCATAAGTATTGAATGCAGAAAAAAATAAACTAACAAATAAATGATCTCATCAATACAGAGAATGTTTAACCTCACATGGTAGATTTTTTTAAAAATACATTTTTAAAAATGAAAATGGTTTCTTTTTTATTTATAAGCTTTGGAGGTTTGGGCTCTTTTGGTTATATGGTTTGCTTAAAATGGGACCTACTTGCGTGTTCTAAGAGCTATTTTTTCTATAAAGAAGTTTGGGGCTTCACATGAAAGCCTTATCATTCTTCAGTCGGGTTCTTTGAGTTTTTGCTGCATAGAAGATTCAGGTGGTGGTAATTAAAGTGATTAATAAGAGAATAGGAGTGTTTAAGTCATCAGCCTACCAATTATTCATTAGAAGTCTGTACCTCCTAGATAGGAAAACAGTTAATTTAAACACATTTCATTAAATATTGGATCTTATTTTCAAAGGATGAATAGAGTCAGAGAGACCTGCTGAATGGAAGGTGGCTAGAGGAAGAATTACTGGAAAGATAGTCAGGGTTTCATATTCATAGATCTTGTGGCATCAAATATATTGGCTGCCACTCAGCCTCTTGTGAGTAAGACCGTATTGGAGACTCTATTCAGGGCAACTCACTGTGGTCCGTGTGACCCTGCCCTATGTCATGGGCCATGGGACCTCACGTGGTTGCCTGACCCATTCCTTAGGCTAGCCGGGCCATGTATGTGAAGAAGATCAGGGCTAGCTGACTTTCTCTAGAACTTGACCTAGGAAATAGTCAAGAAGGCAGTCAGCAGAGTGGGAGCAAATGCTGTGGGTTCATAATATAAAGCAGTGTATTTTAGGAATCACTTGCATCAGAATCAACTGGAATTCTTATCAAAATGCAGGTTCTCAGGCTCCATCTTCAGATTTCTCATAGTCCTGTTTACTAACATGAAGGTTTAATAATTGTGGTGACATAGCGAGGCTAGGAAAGCCAGTATGAGCCACGGATGAGCTAAAGTTACCAGGGAACAAGCACCATGAAGAAGCAGAAACTCTGTGCAGTCAGACAAATATTAATATCTAACATAATTTATTGGCATAGGTTCTTTGGATATAGGAAACCCATTATGGCCTAGCTTACAGGGACTAGCAATTTATTGGAAGGATATAAAACAGCTCACAAAATATAAGGGAAGGATGGAGACCCACACTCAGAAAAGGAATGGACGTAGGGAAGCTATGGCCCGGCTGTGAGGTCACAAGAACTAAGGTCCTACCAGGTCTGCTTTGATGTTGATGTGAATGAACCCCCCACCTGTGTTTTCCTGTCTTTCCTGTCTGCATCGCTCAGCTCAAGAGTGATGAGCTCTTGACGGGTGGTGGAAGTGGCTGTGAGACAGTAGGAGTTTGGGTGGCTAGCTTAGGTCATGTTGAACCCCTTGTTAAGAGAGGACAGAGCGATCTGATTACCACCCTTATTGTGTCTGCCTACCGTGCCAGAGAGGAAGTCCCACAAGAAGATGGGGATGTCCCAAAATCATGAGAAAAGGATGATAGACGTTCCCCTAGACAACGAATATTAATAGTTACATGGAGGATCACAATACACGTTGAAAGAGAAAAAGGAAAGGACAGCACATGGCGAGTCGGATCAATGGGCAAAGGTCCTTGAACTCCTCCTACTGATGTCCCTGGAGAGGCTACAGACATAGACCAACCTTCTGGGCCCTGCTGTTCTGGAGGCCCAGTTGTTCTGTGTTTCCTTATTTCGCAATCTGTGTCTCATTCTGGTCACCAATTACTCAAGCCAAGTGTGTCTCTTGAGTTCCTTGTGACTAAAAGTGAAACAGAACTTTTGAACTCTGTCTTAAAGAGCTGAGTGGTCTTGAGCGGGTAAATGTCTATCTCCATGGGATTTGATTCTATTCGTGTGTAAAATGAGGAGGTTGAACTCATTAGATCCCCACATCCCTAATATCTGCAGTCATAGTACTCATCTAATCATCCCCTATTTTTTTCTATCTCTCCATTCATGATGACTATAGATATAGCCAAGAGTTGCCAAATTCCAGAGAAAAATAACTTTAAGACATTTAAAAATATATTACTTGGTCAAAGTCTCAACTTGTCTTACAACATAGAAATGAAAGCGATATGGCAGTGCTCTCAGCTAAGGTTTGGGGGCTGTGGCCTGCATGTACCCGAGTCTGGCAGGTACATGGCATTACTCTTGGTCTCTGATGCTCCACAGTGTTCCCATATCAGAGAAGACTTAGGGACAGTGACACCCAGTAGTCACCATGGTGGTAAGGTCCTACCGGTGGTTTTCTGTTTAAAAAGAGAAAAATCATTAGACTTGTTTTTCTTTGCTTTTACTGACTGTGAAAATGTGGCAACAGAATTGGGATCTACATCTGCTTCCCGAGTTTCTCTTGAGAACTGTAGAAGTTATCTGTGAGAACAGATAACTCACAGGAAAGGGACTTTATTATTCTGCCTGCGGAAGGTACACAAGGGGACTAAACCATTACTCAGCTCACTTTTGTTTTTAAATGTGGGTCATTGCTGCTTATGAATCATGTTTTGAGCTCTTTGGAAGAATGAGATAGACATGTAATCTATCCTGTGTCTGCGGCAGGAATTACAAACTCCTGTGCTTATAAGGGCCAAGCAGGACATGAAAGAATGAAGCAGTTGGTGCTATAGTGAGTGGCCAGGTCTCTGGAGGACATACGCCCTGTGGAAAAGAATGTCTTAGAGTCAGCTCCAGCTGGCCATTCATTGTGCTTTGGGAATACAGTCCTTGCATGGCTCCATCATCTGATTTTTCAAGATGACTGAGAATTTGGGATTTATGTGAAAACTCTTCTGATTTTTAACTGTTGGCAGCTTGTTTACCTAACAACCAAACATAGTGTTCTCCAGATTAAAACATGTTGCAAATGACAGGGTTTTATTGTTTTTCATGGCTGATAGTATTCCATTGTGTGTGTGTGTGTGTGTGTGTGTGTGTGTGTGTGTGTGTGTGTGTCTACACCACATTTTGTTTATACATTGATCTCTTGATGGACACGTGGGTTGATAAACTGAAGTAAGCCAGATATAGAAATACAAATACCACATGATCTCACTCATATGTGGAATCTAAAAAAGTTAATCTGACAGAAGTAGAAAGTTGAATAGTGATTACTACCGGCTCAGGGGAGTGGAAGTGGGGGCAGTAGGTCAAGGTTTGTCAGTGGGTACAAAGTTACATTTAGATGGGAAGAATTACTTCTGGTGTTCTATTGCACAGTAAGGTGACAATAATTAACAATCATGTACTATGTATTTCAAAATTTTAAATGTTCTCAACACAAAGAAACAACAGAAAGATGGAGATGCTTATTACCTGGTCTTTATCATTACTGATGTATACATGTCTGGAAACATCACATTATATCCTATAAATATGTGCAATTATGATGTATCAATTAAAAATAAAATAAAACTTTAAAAAAGCTTGCTTTTAGCAATCTTAAAAAAAACTGTGCATGTCACATAATACACATGAATAGTCTGGATGTCGCCAATTGTAAACTGTGCTCTAAGGGAACACTAACATCTGGAACAAAAAAAGGAAAAAAAATCAGCCTTATAAATGTTGAGATATGTGATGTTAAAATAAGAGCTCTTTTTAATTATCTAGACACTTAGCATGACACATTTGAATTATATGAGTGGTTGAGTAAATTTTTGGTTTTGTTCACTGAGATCAGTTGTCATAGGCAGGCATAGTAAAAATGGAAAAGGCCGGGATTTGAATCCCAGCAGATCACAAATTAGCCTGATGAACAAAGGCAATTTACCTGACTTCATTACTTTTCTTTATTTGTAAAATAGGACAATGGTTCGGACATCATAGGTATAGCTGAATAGTAAATAAGATAGTATAGTCATGTGTCACCTAAAAATGGGATGTGTTATGAGAAATGCATCATTAGATGATCTTATTTTTGTGTATCCTAGTGTGTAATTACACAGAACTTGATGGGATAGCCTACTACAAACCTAGGCTATATGGTACAGCCTTTTGCTCCAAGTCTACAAACTCAATACAGCATGTTACTTACTGAATACAGTAGGCAATTGTAGCCCAATGGGAAAGTATTTGAGTATCTAAACATGGAAAACATACAGTAAAAAACATGGTATATAAGAAATAACAAATGATATACCTGTATAGGGCACTTACCATGATGGAACGTATGGGACTGGAAGTTGCTCTCTAGGTGAGTCAGTGAGTGAGTGGTGAGTGAATATGAAGGCCTAGGACATTAGTATATGCTACCGTAGACTTTGTAAACACTTTATACTTAAGCTATCCCAAATTTATAAAAAAAAAAATATTTTTCCCTCTTTAATAATAGACTAAGCTTACCATAGCTTTTTTGTTTTATAACCTTATTTTTTTAACTTTTTGACTCTTTTGTAATAATACTTAGCTTAAAACACAAACATATGCACAGATATACAGAATTATTTTCTTTCTTTATATCCTTATGCTATAAGATTTTTCTTTTTTAAAAAAATTTCATTTTAAATGTTTTTATTTTTTAAACTTTCTGTTAAAAACTGAGACGACAAACACACACATTTGCCTAGGCCTACACAGGGTTAGGATCATCAATATCCCTGCCTTCCACCTCCACATCTTGTCCCACTTAAAGGTCTTCAGGGACAGTAACACATATGGAGCTGTCACCTGCTATGACAAAAATGCCTTCTTCTGGACACCTCCTGAAGGACCTCCCTGAGGCTGTTTTACAGTTAACTAATTTTTTTAATAAGTAAAAGGAGTTCTCTGAAATAACAGTAAAACTGTAGTATAATAAATACATAAACCAATAATGTAGTTGTTTATTATCAAGTATTATGTACTATACATAATTGAATGTGCTACACTTTCACACGACTGGCAGCACAGTAGGGTTGCTTACACCAGCATCACCAAAAACATGTTAGTAATTCGTTGCAGTACAACATTAAGAGGGTCTGTAGACAATAGGAATTTGTCAGCGCCATTATAATCTTATGGGACCACTGTCGTGCATACAGGACATTGTTGACTGAATCGCCATTTGGAGGCACGTGACTGTGTATGTAGAACTCGTATGTTATATGAGCTTTTTATCCTTGGCCTTACTTCATTTCCATAGCCAGGGCCAGCTCAAAGCCCACCCTACCATTCCCAACCCCACCCTCTTGCTTACCCCAACCTGGGATTGTCAAACTTTGCTTGTCGTTTCTTTTTCCAACGTATCTGAGTCCCTGTGGTCTTCTCCCTCCTAGACCTGCATTAGATCCAGATACAGAACCTGCTACTTCTATATTTTTAACAAATAATATGATCACACTTAACATTCTGTGGATTGGTAAGTTTGATATAGATTCTTGGAGGTCCCAGGCCAGGGATCACTTGTACATTTCCCAGTTCCTCTGATTCTTTCTTGCTGGGTACTTCATCGGCCTCCTCAACTGCTATATTCCTGACCCTGGACTACCCCACTATGTGGGGATTCTAGGGAACATACCCCCCGTCTCTCCACCTGTTTCTTACACTGGACCAACTTGGCCAGTCCACAGCCTGTCTGGAATCTAGTGATTAAAACATTTCTCCCTCTGATCCCTGATTGGCTTCCCAGAATTCTCATCGTAGCCTACGTGGCTCTACATGGTCCTCTTTCCCCACCTCTCCATATGTCTCTGAGGTACTGCCTGCTCTGATGTCTGACTACTCCCTCATGCCCTAAGCATGCTTAGATTTTTGCTAGCCCCTTAGTGATCGCCTCAGTTGGGTGCTTTTAATGACAAGTCTACATGCCGATGAATCTCCTAGACCCCAGAACTCTGTATCCAACTGCTTACTTAATACTGGATATCTAATGATGTGCGTCTGAAATGTAACACATCCAAAACTGAACTGAACTCCTGATCTTTCCCACAAAACTCTGCCACTGTTTCTTATAAGAGAGGGATATCAGTAGCATCAAATGCTGTTAATATGTCAAGTTACAAGACAACTGAGAATCGACCTTTGGATTCAGCAATGTGGAAGACATTGAGCAGTGGGGAAGGCATTGAGAGGCTGAATGGATTTAAGGGAAAATGGCAGGGTAATTAGAGACAATAGTGGAGAGAACTTATAAAAGAGCTTTGCAGCACAGGGAAGCAGTGGCTGGGAAAGGAAGTGGACCTGAGCAATTTTTTTCTTAAGAATTGCTGATATGGTAGCATGTTTGTAGGCTGATGGAATTTATCCAATTGATAAGAAGAAATTGGAGTGAGAAGGGAGAATTGCTGGAGCTACATCCTGAATAGGTGAGAGGAGATTGGATCTAGTATCCAAATGGCTGGATTAGCCTTAGATAGAAAGGCAAAGCTGTTTATCTATTGCCACAGGAGGGAAGGCAAAGAAAGGATACAGATTAGGTACATATAAGAATGGAGTTAGATGGGAAAGTGAGATGGCCTTTTTGGAAATTCTCTTCTGATTGCTTGACTCTTTTTCAGGGAAGTAGGAGGCAAGGCCTATGAGCTAAGAGTGCAGATGGGGGAGAGATGTTGAAAGTTTAAAGAGAAAAGAGAATTGTGAAATAATTAAATAGTTGTCTAGGAGTGTTGAAGAGTAATTGCGTAGGGGAATATAGAATGGTTGCCTTGCATTGAGACCCCTTGAATTCTTTGTGCAAGAAGTTAATAAGACCATGACTGTGTATTTTGTTCCAGCCTCATTCAGCCACATAAGTAGGGGCCTTAGAGCAGAGAAAGAGTTGTATTTAACTGGGGTCTACGTTACTGCGAAAAATATACTTGAGAGAGGGGGAAGGGAATTGAAATTATATGTGATGGAGTGATTATAATGATTGAAAATGACATAAATTGAGTAACGAGAGAAGAAAAAGTACTGAGGATTGGTGAGGGCTGGTATGGATTTTAAGTGAGGTTAAGGATTAATGGAGTTAGGGAATTAATGGGAGTGAGGGAGAAGTGTGAACGGAGTTATTCAGAGAGTAGAATGCATGAAACTTAGATCATGCAGGAGTTGCAACTGTTGTTACTGAAAAAGTCTAGAGCAAGAGTTGGCAAATTACTGGAAAAATTCAGCCACACCCAGTTTATTTTATTTTACTTTTTTAAATTTTATTTCAGAATATTATGAGGGTACAAATGTTTACTTTATACCCATTTTAAAACATATTATCTATTGACAGCTTTTGCATTACAATGGCGGAGTGGAATCATTGCAACAGAGACCATCTAGCCTGAAATGTGGCCCTTTATGGAAAAAAAGGGCCCTATCTGGCCCTTTATGGAAAAAGTTTGCTGCAATCTGGTTTAAAGAATAGCTGTGGCAGTGAATGGCTGAGGCAGGACAGAAGTCAAGGCCACTGAAGAAGAGACATGCAAAGAACTGAGAGAGATGTTGGGAGAGTTATTCATGCATGTAAGTTTCAATATCGAAATGATCAGAAGTAAGGCAGGGGTGGTATGGAAGAGAATGGTAGTAAGCCTAAGGAGAAAATCACAGAGAAATGAGTGTCCGTTGAAGCTGACATCAATAGATGAGAAAACAGCTGTGATGTCAGATTCTAACATCAGATTCAACGATGTTTTTTTTTTTTTTATAATTCTTCATTTCTTTTTTTCTTTTATTCTTTTTTTCTTCCACCAGTTTTCAGGTAGAATCAACGATGGTTTTGTGGGGAGAAGATCGAGAATTGACAATGGGAAGCAAGAAAGACTTTTACTCTGTTTTTAGGTCCAGGGATTATAAGAACGCTGGAAGGAAAAATAGCTGCCACCTGAGTGGCTACAGGGACAGCAATGATCCCTGGGCACAGCTAGATTGATGCCTCACCGTGAATTTCAGAGGACGAGGGGGGAATGAAGACAAAATAGGCAATGGCCTACATGGAGGGGATAATTATGAGTGTTCAAAGAGCACACAGAGTATCTCTCGTTTACCCCTCTGGATACGCGCTCTCTGGGCAGGTATAAATTGGCTCTGTCCTGGGCACCTTGGGACATATGGTCACCCTACTTATGAGGACTAGAAGGAGAGAGAGGAAGGGAGACCTGAGAATACAGGCCTTCTTGTGGTGACAGGTATAAGCAGGGATAAAAGGCATGATGAGGTTAGTGCTTCTGGACTTGAGCCAGATGGAAGGAGAGGAAAGTATGAGTGTTGGAATGAAAAGGGGGGCCAGGCTTCCCTTTTGATCACTGTCGGTGGCGGAGGCAAGAAGGCTTAGGACAGGATGCTTTGAGAATAAGACACTTCCCTCTTGACTCCTGTTGATGGCGGAAAGGGCCTGGGGAGGTGGATTGCAATGTGGGGTCACCAAACAGAGGCAAGACAGAGGAAGCTGGACCTTCTCCAAATCCATGGATTCACTCCTCACCACTGCCACCGGAGGAGGGGTACAGGGACAGGGCTGCAAGGGCTGTGGCACTTCATAGGAAGATAACCAGTCTTCCTACCCCTCCAAAATAAGGTGCAAGAACAACATGCCCATGTGAGTTGTACTTTCCACAAGCAGGATTGACACTTTGGGTTCAATTCTCAGGTAGGGAACGCTCCAGGTGGAAGTTCTGAGATCTGATTAATTAGTTAAGTGCTGCCAGATTGGGCCTTTTGTCTTCAAATGCATTTCAAAGCCTGTTCATAACAAAAGTTTCTCTTTCATTCTGAAAGGTGATCGCTCCATGCATTAAATGGAGTTCTTGGCATAACTGGAGGGAGCAATAGTAGGTGAAAATTCTCTTTAATGGGTTTATTGTTTGAACTTAAAATATTTGAGCTTGCTGATCCGCAGCCAGAGGTTCATGAAATAACAATAGCGCAGACGTTGCAATCTGGTGTCATGTGTCAGTCTTCACAAATGTCCTGGTGGTAAGTGAAACCTTGCATTTAAATAAATGCATTTGGACCTCATTTCTGCCTTTCCCGCTGGGACAGAACTGTCAAATTTCAAGTGTAATGACTGTATGATTTCTTGTAATGGTACCAAAAAAAAAAGAAAAAAGAAAAAAAGCGCCCCGAAAAACAGATTTAAATGTCATTTAAGTAAATTCTCTGTGGGATGCAGACCCATTTAGAGATTACTTTCCCTTTTCGCTTTTATACAACAAAGCAGGAGCACACTGCAAGGAAGTGGGTACAAAGTGGCATCTCAGGGAGTCATAGGCAGAGCAAAGCCTCATGGAGCCCAGAAAATGAAACATGTTGACATTATTTTAGTTAAACTTCCCTGTTTTCACGACAGAACTGGCCTGCACCCATTGTCTGAGATGTGTGGCCTTGGACACAAACACATTCTCTCTCTTACACTCTTGGACTTGTCTGGTGACACAACCACATGTATCCTGCATTTTTCCATGCTGATTGGTTTTCTATATCCCATTCCATTTTCCCTATGAAATATTAATATGTTCCAGAAATTCTAATGTTGTAACATCCATACCAAAGCCTCTATCCTATTATCATCTCTCCCTAGATTTTCAGTTTTGGTAAGCCAAATTGATTATGGAATAGAGGAGAACGTGCTGGAATGGAGACACGAAGGATCTGAGTTTTGGTTCTAGCTCTGCCACCAGTCAGCAGTATTTATTTGAACACGCTAGCCTTTTGGATTTTAAAATGAAACTCCCTTTTATAATGAAGGAGTTGGAATAAATCGGTCATTTTTTAAACTGGGCTCTCTTGGGTTTAAAAGAGAGGGTGCTCTTTCAGGGTTGTGCAGACATGCCTCGAGCATCACTGTGGGGTTTGCCAGCCTAGGAGACAGGCAGGGTCTTTTCTCCTACTCATCACGTCAATTTGTGTTTGGAAGAAACAACAACACCGAAGTTTGAAAATCAGTGTCTCAGATAATCTAAAAGAGTTTCTTCCAGGTTCAACATCCTGTCATATGTGTGACTCATTGTTTCTCCATAAAAACAATGTCAGCAAAACCATATATTAGCATTTAGGTATGTATTAGAGCAGGGGTCCTCAAACTTTTTAAACAGGGGGCCAGTTCACGGTCCCTCAGACCATTGGAGGGCTGGACTATAGTTTAAAAAAAACTATGAACAAATTCCTGTGCACACTTCACTTATCTTATTTTGAAGTCAAAAAGACAAATGGGCAAAAACACCCACATGTGGCCTGCGGGCCGTAGTTTGAGGACGCCTTTATTCGAGCATAATAATGTTAATGATGTTAGGTGCATTTTCCAAGAGAAAATGAGATACAGTCATGTGTCCCTTAACAATGGGCATGTGGTCTGATAAAGGTGGTGTTAGATGATTTCATTGCTGTGCTAACCTCCTAGAGTGAGCTTTCACAAATCTAACTGGTAC
Organism: Microcebus murinus; assembly: GCF_040939455.1. NCBI lineage: Eukaryota > Metazoa > Chordata > Mammalia > Primates > Cheirogaleidae > Microcebus > Microcebus murinus. The sequence goes on from NC_134124.1 coordinate 20,845,032, forward strand.
AGCCTATAGGTACAGCCTATTGCTCCTGGGCTACACTCCTGTAGCGTGTTACTGTAATGAATACTGTAGGCAGTTGTAACACAATGGCAAATATTTGTTCATCTAAACATGTGTCAACACAGAAAACATGCAGTAAAAATATGGTATAAAAGATAAAAGATGATACAGCTGTATATGGCACTTACTGTGAATGGAACTGGAGGGGCTGGAAATTGCTCTGGGTGAGTCCGTGAGTGATGAGTGAATGTAAAGTCCTAGGACATTATTATGCACCAACTGTAGACCTTATAAACACTGTCCGTTAGGCTATACTCAATTTAAAGAGATATTTTTCTTTCTTCAATAATAAATTAACCTTATTTACCGAAACTTCTTTATAAAATTTTTAACTTTGTACATGTTTTGAGTCTTGCATAATACTTCATACACAAACACATTGTATACCTGTACACTAATATTTTCTTTCTTTATATGCTTATTTTGTGAGCTTTTTTCTATTTTTAAATTTTTTCTTTTTTAATTTTTTAACCTTTTTTGTTAAAAAAAAACTAGGATACAGACACACATATTAGATTAGGCCTACACAGGGTCAGGATCATCAAGACATCAATATGTGATAGGAATGTTTTAGCTCCGTTATAATCTTATGGGAGCACCATGGTATATGTGCTTGGTGGGGCATGTCTATACTTATAGTGACTTGTTTCTTCTATGCTCTAAGTTTCATGAGAGTAAGGATCACGGCTGTTTGAATCGTGCTGAATGGCTAGCATCTAGTACATAACATATAGCAGATGCTAAATAAATTCTGGATGGGTGAATGAGTAAGTGCATGAATGAACACATAAACCCCATCTGATGCTTTGGGTTTGGACTCTTACATTCAACTCTGAATGAAGCCTTTTCGATCGACACTTTACATCAGTCCTTTTACTTTCTGCTCTTTACTCTGTTGGTAACATCTAAGGAATTTGTGCCAGGGATATTTTTCAGCAGTTACCTTGTGGATCAATTTTCCATGACATCCCAGGTGAGTATCAGAAGACTTTGGAACCAATGAAAGCTACAACTGGGAGCATACTTTTCTTTAATAGCAGATATGAAAAAATCAAATGGAGTGGTAGCAGAGATAGGAATAGCACCTCAGTACTCATCCTTTGGCACCGTATTTGTTTATTAATTCATGAATGCATTTATTCATTCATCCAACAGACTTTTATTTTCTTCTCTGTGCCGGATCCTATGCTAGGAAATGAGGAGTTTGCTGCCTTTTAAATGAAGCACACATTTGAAAAGATAGTTACACCAACACAATATGAATAAATGTCGTGAAAATGCTTTGGGAGCCACAGCAGTGAGTAATTTCTCCTGGCTAGGATATATCCATTAGATTCTTTTGGAAACATTAAACCAGTGATGCTTAAACAATTCAGACCTTTTTAGTAGACAATCCCGGCGTTGGTGTAGTATCCAACATGATTATCTTGACCGTGTGTTCTTTCTATACTTTCTTTCTGCCATCCTCACCATTTCAGCAGAGCCTTCTCAGAGTTGCAGCGTAGCTACTGGAGCTCAGGAATCACAGGCTTACAGGTTGCTTTCAAAGAAGACAGGCAGTCACAGTGTGAGATTAAGCAGTTCTCTCAACACACTCCTTTCCTTTTATTAAGGAGGAAAATGGCTCCTAGATGCCGCCAACCAGATATCGCTCTTGTCTTACTGGTTCAAAGTGGCTCACCAGGCTGGCTATCTCCAGCTGCAAGGGATGCTGGGAAATTGACTATCTAATATTTAGTATCTTAAGTGGAAGCTGGAAAAGGAAATGTAGCTTAGAAATATGGGGAGGATCTGCCATTTTAGGCGAGTCAGGAATGATACCAGAAAAGGGGATATTTGATCTATGTCTTGAAGGACTTTCTAGAGCTTGCCTAGAAGAGAATGGGGGAACATTCTAGGTGGAGAGATATAGAGGGCCATGCAACAACAGGGGGTTATGGAAAAGCTTTATTTGAGGACCAGAAGAGAGTTTAGTGTGGCTTTGGCATAAGTTGTCATGAGGACCGTGGCATTAAACAACCCTGAAGAGACAAGGGTGGATTTGTTTGTGTGCCATGTTAGTGAAGGCCATTCTCATCATAGCTTCAGAGTTGATAACTCCTAAAAACCGTTAGTGGGAATTATGTGAAAAAGAAAAAATACCATCACAGCTTTGCCCCTAAAAATTAATTTTGATGAGCAATAAATGATAGAATTCACTGAAATGGGAATGCAACTAAATAGTATCTGTGTAATAGATGATTTTATTTTAACCAATTGATGTATCTTAGCACTAACCCCAGGGCTTTGAGAAAGTTAACTAACATGAAAGAGCATTGTTTCAAAAATCCTCTATTTTTAGAAATGCTATTAGCTGAGGCATCAGCACTAACCTTTTCCTTGTTCTATGTCATGCACATTAATTAACACTTCCACCCTAAAAGAATGTGTTTCTTCTTATGTGCTAGGAATGATATTTTAGAAGCATGCTTTGGATTAGAAACCTCAAGAAAACTAAATCAGGATAATTTTAAAATGCTCTTTGCTGTACGCAATTTCCTGTTTAGACTTTTTTTCTCCCCACATTGCAATTAGTTAGAATTTATGCTAACTACAAAGGGCAGTGAGGTTGAAACTTACCTTCTTAGAATCTTTGAAAAATGGTTTGATGACCAATTAAATGGTACACAGAAGACGGTTGGAGAACTATGACAAAATACTGAAGAGAATAAAGTTTTAAACACTTTGGAAATTCCTATTTACAGACAGTTCACATGGAATTTAGAAAGAATTATTACCTTATTATTAAATCAGGATTATCCAAAAAGCCCTAACCAGAAAAAAACATAGCATGGTTAGACTTCTCTTCATACCTGAATGGTGACACTATGCTTTTTAATAAAATTTATGATTAACCTTTTACTAATTTATTTTGGCTTTCCTTTACTCTTCAAAAAATGACAACTGGTTTTTTGACTACGTACATATAATATACTAAAAAAGCAAATTTGCATTGTTCATTTGGGAGTCTTCTGTGACATTAGGGATTTTCATTTGGTGTTTATATCTCAGAATAATCAAAGTAGGGCAAATCTTCCCCAACCTTTGAAAACCCTTAATTAAACATTTCTAGAAGTTTCTTATAATTGATATCTTCTGGACATCCCTTTTTTATGTCAACTTAATAAAAGCATCATAAAATAGAGTACAGATAAAGCTTAAAAACAATACAGATTTAAAACAATGGCAGCAACAAGGTAACCATGATTGCCCCTAATCCCACATACAATTTTTATTTTTTTGCTAGTAGTCTTTTAATGGATGTTAGGAACTTCCCTAGTAAGAAGTCTCAAAATGTAGAAACAAGATTTTTCATAGGGTATGTTAGAGGAGTACACTATCCTTTGAAAACATAACTTGTAAATAAGTTATGTTTTTATTATTCAATAAAAGGGTTTAAGGAAGTATTTTTTCAACTTTCTTGAGGTATAATTGGTAATCAAAATGTTGAACATAATTAATGTGAATAATTTGGCGAGTTTGGACATATGTATACACTTGTGCCACCATCACCACAATCAGGGTAATGAACATATGCATCATTAAGGGAATATTTAAAATTGTACTTTATGAACAAATCCTGGAGTTTCTGGATATATCTCGCATTTCAAAAGTTGCTATAAAATACAAAGGGAACACGAAAATTGAATTAGTTCTAAATAACCAGCTGGATATGCCAATCAAAAAGGTGAAATATAAGGTATTAGGTTATTAAGTATGGAATGTCCAATTTCCTTAAGTACTAAGTTTGAAAGTTGATATTTCTGACATTTCACTTTGATACTTCTTATTTTTTTTATTTATTTATTTTTGTGAAGGCACATCCTCATTCTTTCAAAAGCACATTTTGGCTTATGATCATCTTTCATTTATTTTTTTAGAGCAAATTTTTGTAAAACCATGGATAAGTCAGAAATTTGTGTTGTTTTTTAATATGAGTTCCATCATGGAATCGATGCTGCACAGACAGCTTGAAATATCAGTGAAGCTTTTGGGAAGGGTGTGGCTAATAAATGCATAGTACGTCGATGGTTTGAGAAGTTCTATTCTGGCAATTTTAGTCTTGAAAATGAGCCACGTGGGTGACCCAAGACCAATGTGGATAATGATAAGCTGAAAGCTGTAGTGGAAGCGAATCCATCTCAGCCTACATGGGAATTAGCAGCAAGGTTTGCCATTACTATTCCAACAATATTGGACCATGTGAAACAAATGGGCAAGGTAAAGAAGCTGAGTAGATGGGTTCCATAGGAATTAAACAGGCTTCGGAAGAGAAATCATTTCGAAGCTTGCCGTTCTTTGGTGTCACAACATAAAGTCAAAGTATTTCTACACCATGCTGTTATGTATGATGAAAAATGGATTCTTTTTGACAATCACAAGCATTTGACACAATGGTTGGATAAAGATAAAGTGCCAAAACACAGTCCAAAACCAAACATTGATCAGAAAAAGCTAATGGTGTCTGTTTGGTGAACCAGTGCTGGTATTGTCCGCTACAGCTTCATGAAACCTGGTCACTCCATTACAGTGGACATCTACTGCAACCAAGTGGATGAAATGATGAGGATGCTTGTGATTAAACAGCTGAGATTGGCCAATAGAGACAGGCCAATCCTCTTGCAAGACTACATGTTGCAAAAACAATGCTACTTAAACTACGGAAGCTGGTCTTAGAAACTCTCTGTCTTCCACTGAATTCACCAGACCTTGCACCAACTGCCTACCACTTCTTCCCAGCTTTGGACCACTTTTTGCAAGGAGAAATATTGAATTCTCAACAAGCTGTGAAAAACGCCTTTCATGATTTCTTCGCTACTTGCTCTCCAGGCTTCTTTGCTGCTGGTATAAACAAGCTACTGTTAAAATGGCAAAACTGTGTTGATAGTTTAGGGACATACTTTAATTAACTGTACTGCTTCTTGTTTGAGATATAATAAACTATACTTTTGATTCAAAATTTGACATTTCATATTTAATGACCTAATATTAAGAATCTGAAGATGAATCAGAAATTCTGAGATCCCTAAGGAAACAAGGACCTGGGACCTCTAGAAGCAGCTTTGGCCTGGGAAAATGGAGCCTGAAGAAGCTCAGTGATTTACCCAAGCGTCTTGAATAATAATTGGCAAAACTCGCAGATTTGGATCAAGAACCCAACACTTTGGAATATCTTGAGAAAGTTAACTAAGTCCGGTGCTCTTTTTATAAAGCCACTTGGTAAAGGAATAGATTTACATTTAGTTTTTTAAACCTGGCCTGACCTCACATACCTGAAAGCTTCCGGAGTCTCTCATTTGGCATCTAGCCAAGAAGATGAACCTTTTAGAACATTTAGAAAGAAACCTTTGCATTTGTATTGCGCTTTTATTCTCAAATGGCTATTCCATGCCTTCTTTAACATTTAACCTTTTTACTTATTAACGTGTAACTGATGGTCTATTCCCACTTCATAGATCAAGAATAGAAATGAGAGAAGGTAATGGCTTAGTGGGACTTTACCCAAAATACAGGTTTGTCATTCATAACTATTCATAGATTTCTTGGAATCTATCCTGCTTCTCTCTTTGTTCCCGGTTGATATAAAAAAAAAATCAAACAATCCGATTCTAAAGATTTGACCAGCTTGAAATTGTAGGCTCCCACGGTTCTGTATCTTCTAAGTCAAGGTCTGATGTTCTAATTTGAAACTTACTGAATTGAAGCTATTTCCAACACTTACTGTGTACCTTTTAAGCAAGTCACTTTCTACTCTAAGTCTCAATTTTCTTACGTTTATAAAAATGGAATAGTTGTGGTAACTAAGTCTTAGATGTGTGAAGATTAAATACGAAAATGAGTTTAATAAGATTGTCATTTTCTTTATTAATTCAACCAATCTGTTGGTCGCTTACTATGTGCCAAACTGTGCACAAAGTGGGGGCTCATAGAAATGTTATTTTGTGTTGTTAATAATATTCTCTCTTTACACTCAAAAGTTATTTATCTATACCTTGAACAAAAATCTTGTGTACAGCAAAGGAAACAATCAACAAAGTGAAGAGACAACCCACAGACAGGAAGAAAATATTTACAGACTGCCCATACAAATGACCAATAGATATGTGAAAAAATGCTTAACATCATTAGTCATCAGAGAAATGCAAATCAAAACTACAATGAGGTATCATCTCATCCCAGTTAAAATGGCTTTTATAAAAAAGACAGGCAATAACAAATGCTGGCTTAGATGTGGAGAATGGGAAAACCTCATACACTGTTGCTGGGAATGTAAATTAGTGCAACCACTATGGAGAACAGTATGGAGGTTCCTCAAAAAGCTAAAAATAACCCCCATAATATGCCGAAATAAAAAAAAAAAAAAAGAGAAAAAAAAAAAAAAAAAGCTAAAAATAGAACCACCATATGACCCAGCAATCCCACTGCTGGGTATATAGCCAAAGAAGGAGAATTCAGCATATCGAAAAGATATCTGCACTCCCATTTTTATTGCAGCGCTGTTCACAATAGCCAAGATTTGGAATCGACCTCAGTGTTCCTCAATGGATGAATGGATAAAGAAATTGTGGTATGTATACCCAATGGAATATTATATAGACACACAAAAGAATGAAATCCTCCTATTTGCAACAACATGGATGGAACTGAAGAACATTACCTTAAGTGAAATAAGCAAATCACAGTAAGATAAATCTCACGTGTTCTCACTCATATGTTGCAGCTAAATATTAAAAACAATAGATCTCATGGAGACAGAGAGTAGAATGATGGCTACCAGAGGCTGGGAAGGGTAGTGGGGAGTGGGAATGAAGGAGAGATGGTTAATGGGTGCAAAAATATAGTTAGAGACAATGAAAATATTTGATAGCACAACAAAGTGACTATAATCAACAGTAAGTTAGGGTATCCTTTAAAATAACTAAAAGTGGAATTGGAATGTTTCTAACACAAAGAAATGTTAAATGACTGAGATTTGATTACTTTACACTGTATGCCTGTATCAAAATATCTCACATACCCTGTAAAGATATACAACTATTATGTACCCATAATAATTAAATTTTTTTTAAAAAATAGCATTTTCAAGCTGGAAGCAATTATGGTCATCATCTACTCCAATACTCTTATAACTGAGGAAGCGCAGCATGGTTAATTGGTTTATCGGGGTCATATGGTAAATGATTGGCAGGGAGTGTTAACTAACATTCAAATATGGTCCTTGTAGACATGCAGACTAGCTCAGGAACCCCAGCTGGGCCCCTCAGTTGTTCTGTGACCTGGGCTGCTGACTTCACTTCCTTGACCTCAGTACCCTTATCTGCAATTTGGAGATGATTACTGTACTCAGTGAGATTAGTATCAAGATTAACTTGATAATTTAGCTTAATGCTTGGCATTCAATACATGTTCAACAAACATTATTATTCTGCTGTTCCTTTGTTATCTCAAAGTTACGAACATTACAGTTGTTCATTCATAAGCAATTGTAGCAGTAGACATCTGCAGATGGGTACCCAAGTCTATTTTGTTCTCCATACCTAATGTATAAGAGAGCTCCAATTAATGTTGGTCTATTTGCTAGCACTTTATAGATAGGCATTAAATCCTGTTGATTTTTTTTTTTTTTTTTTTTTTTTACATTCAGAATTTTTATTTTTAAACAGAGAACTACAGTAACATTAATAATAGAAAATCCATATAGAAATATTCACAATCTGGTCACAGAGAAATGAGAAAACTTCCACCCTGCCTTACTGCCAACCCACCAGTGGAGGAGTCAGTAGAGATGCAGTGAGAGGAAAGTCATCTTTTCCAACAAAACCGTGCTCCATAGCTACATGAGGTTTTATCCAAAGGCTCAATGACCAGAGGGAATGGCGAGAACTGAAGACTAAAAATACTGTTGTTCACAAGGGTTTGGCTAAAGGGTCTGAACTATAAGCACCAAGGAGGGAAAGGGAGCTCAAACAACTTATGAAAAACGGAAGAGAGGGGGAGGGTCATCAGGGTCCATCTCCATTTATAAAAATACTGCAGAACTCAGAGATGAAAATAGAGTTGTCCATGACCTATGGCAGGAGGAAACCCCTGCATCTCCTCTAACCCTTTGAAAAGCTCCAGAGGTAGAAGCAAACCTTCTATTTGTTTCTTATCCCCTTAAAAGAATGCCTCCCACTCTCCCAAAGTCCCTCTCCAGGTCCCTTAAGAGGCCAACGCCCTGAGTTCACTTTCCTATTCACATTGTCTGAATCTGGCGTGAGGCTGAGCCCTCCACTCTCAACCTCAATATTTTAGTTAGTTCTTCCCTCATTGCCTGGAAAGGCAGCCAGATGCTTCTGAATTCTGAAGTTCTGGATACAAATTCCACCCAGCAGAGGCAGTGTTATTTAAATACCTAGGGATGAGGGGGTGAGTTTAATATACTCTGTTCAAAAGGAGGCTATAAGATCAGAGGAAACAAATTACCAACAAACTACTTCCACTCAGAGCAAAGTGACAGTGCACATACATTCATACTCTCAAGTGTGGGCTACACTGCACATTGACTCATACTATTTCACTGTGTTCTGCTGGAAAGATTCAAGTCCCCAAAGGGTACTTGACATAGTACCACAGTAACATGGTAACAGACAGACAAGCATGCCATAACCCTAAAGCAAAAACATATTTAAACTAGATAATAATCGTTCAGGAGAAATCCTCTTCCAGAGCTGAGGTTACAAATTCTAAGTTAGCTATCACATTTGCCTCTGAATTCCTTTTAAACTATATCTGTCTTGAGCTCTATGCCTGCACTTCAGGTATTTTCAACCAAGTCTTTGGACTGCAATCATATATGTAATTGAACTAGCTAAGCATTGCTTGAACCTGAACATGAAGATCCCCAGAATTTTTCCTATAATCTGATTTTATTTATGGTGTGAGTTTGTGTGTTCTGTGTTGAAAGAAAGACACAGACTTTCTGTATGATGTAATGCAAGTTGCAAGTTTCTGTGTTTTCCTATATTTCCCATGGGCTGTGCTTGGGCTCTTGTTAGTCTCTCTCTCTCTCTCATTGTCTCTTCTTCGGTTTCTCTCGTTTCTCCTTTCCTTTTATTATTAATAACAACTGGCTGATTTCATCCATATATACTTCTACAAGCTCCTTCTGGACCAACTAATTTCAGTTGCTCTTGTAGGGCAGAGTTTTTTGTTGGTGTTTATTTTGTTTTGTTTGCAACAAGGTCTCAAACATCTCTAACCTAGCTGTCTGTCAGTTGACCTTGAATGTGGTCAACTCCATTGGTTCAAGGAGAAACCAAGTCCTTCTTTATTTAGAAGGAGCCTCTGTGGAAAGCACCTTCCCACAAAGGGGACAATGGTTATAGTAGGGACTCTGTTTGGTACAGGTAACATACTTACAAATTAAAACTCTTCCGGAGGTTAGCCAATATATCATGAACTCATTTCTCATTATCAATGATGGCATGAAATTTAATAAATATTCTTAAAACACCTACTCTGCACAAGGTTTACAAAGATGTTGAGAGAAAGGCAAACCCAGGGTACAATATGTTTATTTGTTTTCTCTAATTAATTCAGCTTCAGTTCAATATCTAGTTTCTTCCTGACTTAAATAGAAAACATCTTTCAACTCACTGTGCAAGTTCTCTTAGAATGAAGGGCTTTGGGGAACATTAAAGTCCTCAGCAGGGCTCTGGAGGTTGAGTTTTGTGGCGCAAGGTCTTTTACAGTTGACTTCATGCCAGCGTGGACGCCCCAGCTGTCAGAGAAGACATTGTGAGTCGTGAGAATTCCCAGTGACTTTCTCACTCTGCTGAATGCATGTGCTAGCGTGCGACTGTGCTCATCTGTGAGGAAGTGTGAAAATGGGTGTCTTTATGCACCTTTGGGAGAAGTGTCTGTTTTTGTTCTCCATGACTTGACTTAAATCACAAGCAGGGAGGGTTTCCAGAAACATGCACGATGTATTTCTGCAGCTGTTGGGTATCTTCTCCCAAAGAGGAGCAAGTTGCCCTGGCAACCATATCGTAAGCCACTTCCTCAAGGCCTTGCCCAACCTTGATAGACTAGAACTCACCACTACAATGTGTGCAGAATTTCAACCTCCTTTTTAAAACGTTGTGGAAAATGCATAAAACATAAAGTTAGCAATTGTAACCATTAAAATCAGTGACATTTAGTACATTTGTTATATTGTACAACCATCTCTGAGTCTCATTCTCTCCATCTTTACCTGGAGTGGGATTTAGCCATTCACCGGAGAGTCTGCTGTCTGCCTGGCACTATGTCATATACTGGGGCGACTCTGAACCTAACAGCATCTTCCCTGTCTCTCTTAAAGGATTGTAGAGAAAAGGGTATGCTATAATGAAAGAGATTTCTTCATAATACAGCATTGTACTGACAAAGTGTACTGATCGTTATTTTTATTATTACCTCTGTAAGTTTCAAGGTGAAAGAGACAAAAACCAAAACCAAAAACAAAAACAAAAAAAACTCCAGCAACAGAAAACTTTGCCTCAAGACAATACCGATGACACCCTTCACCCTGGTCATCTAGAACCATTGTATAAGAAAGGGTGGGCATAATCAGATGCCCTTGACACCCACTGGCATGGCTATAATAAAAAAAGGTGATAGCAAGTGTTAGTAAAGATGTGGAGAATGTGAAATGGTACAGCCACTCTGGAAAATATTTTGGCAGTTCCTCAATGTGTTAAAGCTAGAGTAAGCATAAGTCCTACCAATTCCACTCCTAGGTATATTCTCAAGAGAATTGAGAACATATGGCCAAACAAAAAATGTGTACATGAATGTTCATAGCAGCATTATTCATAATAGCCAAGAATTGGAAATAATCCAAGTGTCTATTAGCTAATGGATGGATAAACAAAACGTGGTATAGCCATATCCAGAATAGGCAAATACATAGAGACCAAAAGCAGATTGGTGGTAGCCAAGGTTTTAGGGGAAGGGGAGTGCAGAGTGATTGCTCATGGGTACAGGAATCACTGGGGGTGATAAAAATATTCTGCAATTAGATAGTGATGATGGTTGCATCCCTGTGCTCTCCAACAGCCCATGCAGACTTTTGACTCATTCACTGCTACATCCCTAGTGCTTAGTGTGATGTTTGGTGCATTACTGGTGCTCATGAACATTCATTGTATTAATGACGGATAAACACTATATAAAGGTTATTTTCCTTCATAAAAATAACTTTGTGGGGTAAGTTCTGATTGCCATTTTACAGATTGGAGACATTGAAGATCTGCATTTGCCTGATTTGCACACAGTCAGACAGCAGGTGACAGATTTTGAAATTATTTCTCTATAATTTTGAAGAACCCACTGGTTGGGATATACTTGTCAAATCCCTGGTCCTGGTTGCAATTATTTTCATCATGGTCCCATTTCTCGTGAGCTTAACTCAGCATCAATGAGTGCAGATAAACCTAGGAACTTGGTGGCATCATTTCTGGACTCCTTTGGGCTGAGGACCAGACCTCAGATCATAATAGATTTACTGAATTTGCCACCTTGAGGGTGTGGCGACCCTCTGTCTGTGAACTTCAAAAGGCACCATCCACCTTGCACCATAGTAGGTGCTCAATAAATACTTGTGAAATAAAGAAAGGAATGAGTGGCTAGCTTATTTTTTAAACATTATAATAGGACATACACCCAGCTGATGACAAATCATCACTGGTTTCTTCATTCACGAAGGACACGGGAAGCATGATTTCATTTTTTTAAATAGTTGATTAGCTGGGGGCTAGTCATCTGGTGAATGTTAGGTTCTGAGAGGGTGGTGATAATCTGTCTGCATTTCTCCTACAGGTGCTCAAAACAGGTCTCCTGCTGAACTCTAAAGAACAGCGTATATCTTCCTTCTTTTTTATCTGAAAGGAAGTTTAGTTTTAGCCTGTGAATCATTAAGTGCCAGTAGATTCCAAAGCTATTTTATTCCAGTAAACCTTAAAAAAAAATGGGTTCGCTTAGTAAACATTGAGAAGATAGAAAGTGTGCATTTTCTAAGGGAGTCTTCTCTAATGCTTTGTGATAAGTGAGGTCCTGGCGGAACAGTGCTCTAAATATCTATAAATAACCATCATTTTCTCCTTTATTCGCTTGGTATTCCGCAATACCTTTATGTGGAGAACACACTCATGTTATTGAGGGAGAGCTTTTATCTGCTGGTTAAATATCTGTCTGCAGATCACCGGCATGTCACTTCGGGGATGGAATGCATTTGAAAAATAAGATTCTAAGAGCCAAAGTGGAGATTATAGAGTATTTTAGACTGGGCTGAATACATAATAGGAATTGCTTCCAAGGCCATGAAAAGATTGTCTCTTTTTTGAGAGATCACAAACACTTCAGCATCGAGAATCGCTGTGTAATTCTTGTAGGTTTCTCTACGTCTTTAGCAAGTGAGAGGCATCTGAACTTTGTCTCCCATCTTGTGTAGTAGACTTTAGCTGAAAGAATTTCAATTCCTACCCATGTTGTACACATAGAATAGTCTAAACAGCTTAACACATGAAGGCCAAATTTTTCCAAATGTTAACAATTCTAGGATTTTTAAAAGAGAATTCAAGATTAGCCCCTCTAATTTACAAATTATTCCTAGAGAATGAGTGAGTATTGTTGGGATTAAATGACAATATCTTTTAATAGTCTAAGAACAAAACAGAAGTGATAGGATGATGATGTCCTGTATGTTCTTTCTTTTGCAAATGGGAAATATTCAACTATTTCATAAGACATGAAGTTGTTATTATATTATGAATTAATGGTTTTGCCATTTTGTTTTCTAGAAGGTACAAAGGTGCATACAAGAGCTGGGTGAGGAGGGGAAATGTCTGCCTGTGTTCTATGTCTGCCATCACTACCTGCCCAGTTCCTATCTCCCAAATCCTGGGCTAACAGTTGTATCTTTTTTTACTGCTTCATAGGTGGGCGTTTTACCTAATATATCATTTGTTTAAAAAAACAGTCCCTCAACTCAATAAGAAACTTGAAAAATCATTTAGTGAAAGGAAATTGGCAAAGGGCTTCCTTTCTTTTTGTTTTGTTTTTTTTTTTTAATAATAAAGTTGGAGGGTTCTAGTGACATATTTTAGTAAAAGGAGGAGTGTAAGAAATCCAGCCATGAGAAGTGACAGGACAGACAAGTGGAATTAGGGCATGAAGCCACATCTGGGCTTTGGTCCCAAGAAGGTCATTAGCTACCCCCCCCCCCAGCACAGGGAATTGTAGCCAAGGCAGTAGCTTGATGGTTGCACATTGTGTCAATCCTGATAGTAAAAAATACCCACAAAGGGCCTCGAAAAAGCAGAACACTCGGATGACAAATTTGAGTGAAGCAGTGCAAGAGAATTGCCTAACAGACTGAGGACACTCTTGCTCCCGATAGAAATATTTCTCCTCCTTGAGGAAAGAAGAGGAATAAATGGTAACTAATTTGTCACTTAGCAATAAGAGAAGGAGAAGAGAAAGTGAATCATGTCCACACAATTTCCCGATTTTAGGGAAATGCATCGTCAAAATGGAAGACACCCCTCAACCCTATGATTCATGTGTGTTCTGTTTCTTCAATCACTCTATAACCTGCTGCATAAATATTTGGGCTTTGTTGCTCAGAAAGGGGAGCCGTACATCTTCCACATAAAAATTGTGAGAGGATGATTTTCGGGCCTCATTTGGTATTTAGTTGCGGCTCTCATTTCAAAGATGAGTAGAGTGAATGTCGGCTGAATAGCAATGCATTATATATGCAATTGTATGATGACAAGCATGATACTGCCATTTTTACAAGGGCCATGACCCTTATCAATCTATAAAATCTGAGACTAATAAGGGTCTGAAAATATTTCCAGGTTCTTGAGTTTTGACCACCGTCTTCCAATATTGCTTATTGCATGTGAATTTCCAAATCCTTTCCAACGGCTTCCTTTCTACATTTTATTTTTAACATTTATCTAACATCATCTTGCTTATCTGAGTATACCATGCATACTCCCCCAGGGAGATTCATTACTAGGACCTGCATAAAATTACCAAATCATCTGCAGAGATAAACGGAATGAAATTTAAGCATCCACTTGACTTCAATGGCCCCTGAGGACAGGTAAGTTTATAATGGTATGTGTATTTTATGCTTTCTGATTCCTGCTCATACCTGTTTATGCCCAGCATTTTCCAGAGAGTCCTGGAAGTGTCTGAGTGGCTTTGCCATTAGCCACATTTCCCATGTGGTGGCCGCCAGATTTTACTTCTCTTACTCCTGCTCCTGTTTTGATGTCCTTTGCTTTTGAATTCATGGGTTGGTGCCTTTCTCCTTCACTGCTGCCAGTACTCACCAAGGGAACACCCAGTGTTAAAAAACTGGTATTTCCCAAAACTCTGAAAGTATTTTATTGCCAAGGAGTTAGATCTGAGTTGTGTGGCATGAAAAAAAAAATAGAATGGCCGTGTACTCCGGTCAATGTCACTTTTTGTCACCTGGGCTGTACCTGTTCTGTTGTGCTCTACCTATCCCAGGGTATCTTGTGAGAACGGCCTTTTCTGCTGCCACCTGCAGCCTCCTTCTAAAGGGGTGGCCCCAGTTTGGGGGACTGTAAAGCCACCACCACACTGCCCACTCTGTCTCTGGCCCCAGGATTTATGTGCCTAAAACTCTCCTCTTTCCAGTTGTCTTTCCTCACCACGAATTAGGCTTAAATGGAAAGTTTGGTCAGTGACTTCACTCACTCATTTCTCAGCTTTGACCGAACTGGTATTTTTCTCGTTAGTGGAATTTCCTAATTAATAAGTGATGTGAGGGCTCTTTAGCTTACTGTGTTAAAGAGATGAAAAGAGGCCCCACCTGGCTGAAACCCCAGGTGTGCTCGAGCATCTCTACCACGTGAGTTGCGGAGGAATTAAAAGAGACTCGGGAAAGCTGGGAGAGGGGAGGCGCATTGACTAGCACTGCCAGTGTTCCTTGCAGTGCTTCATTTGCTTTTGCTCCCCTTCAGAGCGTTTCTCCGGCTGGCAGTAACGTTGAGAAGTGGCACACCAATGTGGCAACTGCTTTCTACATTCTTCTTTTAACGATTTGTGCTTCCTACTGGGGCACGCACACCTTGGGCTCTGTCCAAATGGCGTCCGGGACGGTGCCAGGCTGAAGCCTCACAGCCTGCTTGGTGTCTACAAACCACGCAGTAAGTCTTCTTGTTCCAATTCACGTGGTTTTTGTAGATGTATTTTAAGCACAACTTGGAAGCCAGACTGTTGCGTTGAACGTATTTTTCTCTCATTATATGGCCCTCATTCTGTTCACATGAATTTTCTTTGGAAGCCTTGGCTGGCCTGCTTTTCTTCCCCCTCCCTCCTTCCCTTTCTCTCCTCCCTCCTTCCTTCCTTCTCTTCTCTTCCTTTCTTAGCTTCTTTCCTAACATTTTTATTGTTAACATCCTTACCTCCTTAATTATTTTTCCCCTAAATTCCTCTATCCCTAATTTTCTTCATTCTACCCTCCTCTCATTCTTGACCCATAAATTCTTTAGAAAGATAACCTACTAAAAATTGTCCTCCTTCAAACACTTTGAAGTCTGAATCTACGTTTTATTTTTGAATTTCTACCGACTATTATTGCATTGTGATTATTTTTTTCTACAGCAGTGATACGGTAAATGTCTTTTCAAACTTCTCTCTCTTTTTAACCTGTTTCCTGGCAATCTTTTCTCCTCCTGGGTTGCTGAACTTTGGGTTACCCAAATCAAGAAGGCTTAGGAAAGAGGGCTACCTCGTGAGCAAAGCAAGGATGGTAAGGGGAGAGGGGATGGCTACAGACTAGACAAACTTGTGTGAGAGCAATGGTAGAAGGAGCTGGAAATGATCGCCAGGTGAAGACACAAGGCCGGCATGATGCTGTCTATAATTGACTTAAGAGATTTCATCTGGAGGACGGATTCCATTTCATCTGTGGGACTCCAGAGGAGAGAATATAAAAGATGAGATTATAGGTACATGAGAAAAGTCAACTTTAGGCCAACTTGAGTCAATGTTGTATTATTAAGGGTTGATTGAAAAAGAAATGGACTGTCTAATGAGATTTTGGCTTCTCCATCAGTAAGAACATTTATCTAATAGCTGGGTGGTATAGGAAGATAAAATGTTATGGGAGAATGGTTCAGTTACCTCCCAGGCTCCTTTAGTGCAGGATCCTATCATTCCAAGGCAATGCCTCCTTCACTGAATCTTTTTTGGGAATTCCATTTTACATGACTTCTTCCCAGTGTGACCACTAATAGCACCAATTACCTATTAATATTTCTTATATTTTTGCTATTAAGTATGTTTAGTTAAAAACTTTAATACGTATTATTCCTTCTTGTTATTAGTTTTGTATTTTTAGTTTCTGTTTCTTAATTATAAGCATCTTGAGAATCAGAAAATTATCATTTCCTTCTTTAGACCATGGCAAGATAAGTTGTACTAATTATATTGAATTACATTTAAAATAGGGCTTCTTCATTTCAAAAAATAGATCTAATACCATAATATTGTAGAAGTGTGGCTGATTTGGACAGACATGCCCCGATTTGAGGGAAAGATTCCTGCATACTCTGTGCTCACCTTGCAAAATTCTGAAGCAGAGATGTTAAGGCCATGGGAATGGTTTCCCCGTTGCTAACCTTTGTTAGGAATGTAGGATAGAAATTCAAACCCAGGATTGATTATAAGAAATTATTGACAAGCTTTCATTGAGCATACAACTCATAAAATTTTAGTTAGAATGTTGGCCTTTGGGATCACTTATCCAATGTCCTTGTCTTATTAATGAGGAAATCAAGATCTGGAGACAGAAGAAAAGTCGCTCAAAGTCACAATGCTAGTGAGTGGAAGAAAACCCTAAACTTGGATCTTCTCATTCCTTTCACAGTACTGTGTCTTGTCTTATTATTGTGGTTTTTCATGGTATGTTGGGAGCCCTTCACAGCTTTGCCATCCAATTTTGATGGAGTTGCGGATGTATGTCTATAACAAACGGGGACTTATTCATATTGTCATCACAATAGGTGCTGGGTTGCCTTTCAGCGTAGTTCTTCTGTAATGCTTGGACAGAGCTCTTACATCATTAATAATAATTTATTTTCATGCCTACTATGTGCCAGGCACTAAGCCACGGGCTGAGAGCCCAGTGCTCTATCTGACATTAGGTATGCCTCTTGGCTCTTATTTCAGCTGATTGTTCCCAGTGCTAGATGTTTCATAATGTCTATTCAGATCAGTATTCCATATAACAGATATCCCTGACATGGGCAATAAAGAAAGATGAACATAATTTAATGAACGACATATATTCCGCTGTGTACCTTTGTAGTAAACAAATATTTTTAAACACCTCCAAACTTGCTACTTTTTAAATGTATATTAAGTTCCTAGAGATGTGCTTCAACAGATTCCAGTATATGACAATTCATTTTATTGGAGAATAATGATCTTAGAGACTTAACATAATTTGTTCATTTACAAAAGGAACTCTTTTCTATGCCTACAATGCTACTATCCCCTGGCAGTAAACATGATTAACAATTCAGTTGCTTTGCTGGCTTTGAAACCATGCAATTCTTGGCAAATTTTTAGTTTGAGGGAATCTATATTATTTCAAATTTTGAACCCTGGGTATTTATTATGACATTCTTTCAAATTTGCATAATTCCAAGTTGCTTAAAATTAGACCACAGTGTATTTCTAGGAGGGTAACAAACAAAAACTGTTGGGACCTTTGAGCAGGTGGTGTAAACATTTAGGAGAAATAGAATATGCAATCTCTGCTCTTAAATAGCTTTAACTCAGCTGGGAACATCAAAGGGAGACATATGAACCCTATGAAAACAACCCAAAGCAGTGCTTCTCAGCACTTTTGTCATTATCACCCTCCAAAGAGATTGTTGAGACTTTTCTTCCTAATTGCTGCCCCACCTCAGGAAATTTTTATACCAGAGATGCACCACATATCTGTTGATGTTTTGTATGTGTATCTACATTTCATACACAGAATAAGGTTTCTCACCCCCTAAGAACTAATTTTCTTGCCCTTAGGAGTGATCCTTCCCTCATTGAGAATGCATGATACAAAGTAACCCATAACTAACTAAATAATGATAAAACTAAAAGATTAACTACATACCAGGTCCAGAGTAGTAGGTAACCAGGCCTGGAAGGAAAAATATAAATCAGTGGCTACAGAATGTAGGATCAAACCTGCGAAATAAAAATTAATAAATGTTTAATTAAATGTCTGCGAAACATATTGTATCAATTTCATTCTTCCGTTCTACACTCTTAAAAATTGAGTTACAGTTGACAACAATTTGTGGATTAGATTTTCTCACTTGTTCATAATCCCTGAGCAAGAATCATATTGTCAAGTATCATAGCCAACCCTATATCAAATAAGTGACTCATTACCAATGAAGTTCAAAGCCTTAATTTAAAACATTTCAAATATTTTGCAGCAGATAAAAATATATTTAAATTGGGGTATGGGTGCATTTCATACGTGTGGTGATCTGTTCTGTAGCACTTCCAAATGTAAGCCTGGGAAGGTCCCCTCATGAAAGTGAAATCTAAGTGAGTTCTTGACTACCCAGTGGATATGATATACCAGAATTTGCATGTGAAAGAGAGAAAGAGAGGTAGGAAAAAAGGCAAAAAGTTAGTAGCTCCCTTTTAGGATTTAGTAGTAGGTGTCTTTGTAGATACACAGGAGAAAAACACTTTACAGATTTTAATTATCTTCATTTAAGGAGCCCTTTTTTTTTTTAACCCCCCTAAGACCATATGTTCCTGGCACAAACTGATTTCTCAGCAAGTGTGAAACACAAACATGCCACACACAGACCCATAGTGCAAGCAAAGAATGGAAGTAACATCTTGTCACAATTTCATAACAGAGTCTTACTGTTTCCCATGAGCCTTGTTTTATGCATGTTTTTCATTAGGGGTTTTGGGGACAAGTGAGAAATTTAATGATCTATAACAAATAATAAAAAACAGAAGTTGGATGTAATATTTCTTTCTGAAATAACCCTTGGGTTAATTCTGCTTATTTTTAGTGGATAAATTAAATGCTTTTTTTGTTTATTTTTTTTAAGTTCTTAAAAGTCATGAACTATTATTTCTAGAAAAGTTTGACATAATGTATCCGATCTTAAGTTTTCACCATCGGGTTGCCCCATTGCTCTGGTCATCATGGACTTGTTTTTGGTGTTTGATAACGGAAGGGCAGGGGTAGTGTTATAGAACACAGGTTTAATATGATTATCACATCTGTATCAATCTTCATGTTTCCAGTCTAATTTCATTCTTTCCAGTGGCTTCTAAGAGGGTTGTACTATTATGGCTAAGATGCAAAATATGCATTATTTCTGAAAAGTCTGGGAAGTTTGTCAGACTGTGCTGTGGTTATTTTCCAAGTTTACATTCACAGAAGCTCAGGGAAAGGAAGTTGAACTGAATTAGAATAACAATAAAATAACAGCTTGTAATTATGGGACGTTCAAACTTTTTCAAAATTCTGTCCATGTGGCTCCCTCCTGTGCTTTTCACACATGTGCGCTGAGGTGGGAGGAAGACAAAGGGTCGTATGTGCCTTCTGTTAATAGAGCTGATGAAAGGTAAGGGTGGAGATGAAGCCACCTGCCTAAAATTCCCCAGCTGAGCTCTCTTGGCTTCCTTCTCTTTGCTTTTGCTTAAACTGTAACATCCTTGCTCTCCTATAATTTCTCCCTGTCTTGATAAAAAATACCTATGTGTTGAGCATTTTCAAGTCTTATCCCAGTGAAGGTAAAAGCAGTCATTATCCATCAAAGGCTGCTTGCATTTGAATTTCATATTTTGGTCCTTACTTTGTGTTCCAACCCTCCCCCCACCATCACCCCCTGACATGCCCCACTCTTAAGTTTCTCTGATGCATGGTTGCACTTCTCACCTCTGACTCCATGTGAGCAGGGCCAAATGGAGAACATTTTCACTCACTCATACCTAAAAGGGATTGCATCGATTTCCTGCGGGTGAATAGTTCCGAATTTGTGAGGGCCTGCCTTGGTTGCTGCCTGCAACCTTGAGTGAGTTGATACCAGTATGGACCAGCCTGGTAGGGCTGTGGTGGGGACTGAAAGGATAGTTGGTTGCATGCAACACATATGACACAAGACCTGGCCCGTAGCATGTAGGTAATTTAATGCTAGCCATTCATATTAGATGTTGTTAATACTTTGGTGTTATTGAGTAAAATTGAGAATTGAGGCTTGCAAATTAAAGAATGAGTGTTCTAATGGAAACATCACCTGCAGCCTAGCCAACTGCAAAGGAGGCTTAGTAAGTAATAAAGTGTCCCTAGGAGTGTTGCTGATAGGAATACCGAGACACAAGGAAGAAAGACAGCTGCTCAGGGGACAATGGACCCAGCTGTCAAAGCAGAGGGCCGACCCTGGTGGAAACATTGCCAAGAATTTCTACCTCTGCAAATGTGGGCTGGGCAATTTTGTTCCAAAATAGGATCTTTTTTTTTTTTTTTTTTTTTTTTTAAAGACTAGTTAAGTGTAGTAGTGAGAAGCAGGGCAATAGTAAAACAAGGAGTTCGATGTGTAATTGACTTTGAAAAATCAATTGAGATCACTCACTACCTTTGGATAAACTATTTTTTTTTAACTTCCAGGGTCAAGGCTGTTCTAATGTGACCACTGATTTAAAAAAAAAAAAAAAAAATTTTTTTTTTTTTTTTTTTCAAGAGCCCTTTGGCTTCTTTTAGTGGATCTTGTCACAGGAGAGAATTCCCTCGAAGCAGGAGTTAATGGTTTCATTTACCTTGTTAGGAAGAGCATATGTTTGTATTATGTTTTTTGGCTGTATTTCTCTTGATCACTAGCTCATACTGTGCTTCCTGATCTGTAATGCCTCAGGAAATTCGCTGGATGGCCAAACACTACAAACGGTCCAATTTCTTATTCAGATGATTCTCTTTCATATTCTACCCTCCTCAGAAGAATGGAAAATCTATCAGCTCATGAGACGCATTGTGAATATCCCTCTCCTTTAAACAAGAGAAAAAGAAAATAGTAACAATGGTCTTCTGAAAACTAGCCAATAGATGAAGATCACCAGAATAGAGTTTAAAAGTGGGTCAAGTGTTAGAGCCATTTCCCAAAATGGGACTAGTGATGTATTTCCTAGCCAGGAAATCATGGGGCCGCATAACTCTAGGGCTCCAAACTTGCCCTCTCTACCTTACCATGTAGTAAGATTTTTTTTCCTCCTAATTGAAGCAAGGCAATAGGGGGTGTGGGGGTGTGTGTTTGCGGGGTGGGGGAGATCATTGCATAGATCCAATTAGTGCTTGCCAATAGCCACTGCATTTCCATTTCAGATCCAGTTACTCTCAGACTTCCCTTCTGTGTAATCCCTAGTGATCAACAGTTGTGTAAATGTCCATGTTTTGTCTTCTCCCTTCAATGCATATGTCACCTTAGTAAATAAGTATGTGTGTCTGCTCGTCATCTCTTTCCTGTTTGTAGCACACACTTTAGGAGGTAAAGAAGGAGGAGGTTGAAAATGGCTTGCTGATGGGCATTGTTTCCACGGTGCAGTTTCCTGGTCCCTGTTTTAAAGTTTATTTTTAGCTGGCTCTAATAAAACACCAACCATTTTGAGTTCATTTTCCAGTTTGCAGAAAGCACTGGATTGACAGGCATCAAGAAAGCTAAAAATAACAAAGGACAGAACAGAGTAGAACTTGAGAGCTAAAAGTGGATATGAATATCAGCTAGTCCAAGCCTTTCTTCTTACAGGCAAAAATATGCAAGTCAAAGAGGTTAAGTGCCTCCCCCAAGGTCACACTACTTGTGCATGATTGAGCGAGGACATGAACATCTGTTTTTCCACTTACTGGAAAAATGATTTTCCACTATAGAGAAGAATTACAATGCAACAGGCAGAACCAATGGTATAAAACTTTTTTATTCTAGAGAGAGGTTTGCCTGAGATGAAACCTACTTAGTCATTCTAGTTTGGTCTTGCGCCTACTTATTCCTCCTTAATGATTATCATTAATTAGTATTTATCGATTTGTCTCTGTTGAGTAACTACTTTGCAAAAACTGGTATTATAAGCTGCTTTGGAGATTACAAACTAAAAGAGACAAAATAAGAAAATGTGGTTATAGTTTAAAACCTTGTTCTCCAGAACTTTGCCAACATCCTTGTCACCTGCTACGGTAGATCATTCGTCATGGCAATCAGTTCAACACCGGGGACCAGACCCTTGGAAGGATGAAAAACTGGTTTCCTTTCCTTTCCCTGTTTTCATTATTGCCTTTCTTTCTTTTATCTTTGATTCATTTCTTCTTTTGAAAGATGTATTGACTCTTGTATTCATTCAACAAATACTTGGTGAGTACCTACTGTATGCTAGGTTTAGGCTGATCATTGGGAAATAGAAAGTAAAAAAAGTCTAAAAGGATTTTATGGGTTAGTACAGGGAAGGAGAAATAAATGGCAGGGTGACCAGTTAGGTTCTTGTGGCAATAGCAGTGTTTCCAGCCTTTCTTACAGCAGGGCATTTGTAGCAAATGATAATATCATGCATGACACATTGAAGGACATGGGTGGTAATTTAGAATCCTGAAAGAGGTTATTCTGTGATAGAAGCAATGAATGACATGTCCTGGCTCCCTTAGACACTCCATTCATCCACCCTAGCAATGAGATGATCAACACCCAGCCCCTGCTTCCTGGTTGGGACAGATGGCAGTAGTCTTGGGAGAGAAGGTATTTTCCTGAACTAAGAAAGTTGTAATAAAAACAGAGAAAAGAGGATTGATCTGAAAGCTATTTAGGAGGTAGAATTGAATTGACAGGAATTGGTGAGTGGCTGGTATGTGGGGAAGAAGCCAAGGTTGGCTCCCAGATATCTGACTTGAGCAACTAGGAGGATGATGCTGGTGTTTCTTGAGATCATGAACAGTGGTGGGGAAGAAAAAGGAGGAGGAGGAGTTTCTGGGGAGGGTGATGACTTTTCTTATGGTTCCCTGAGATGGAAACTCGGAGATGGTGAATTGGATCCAAATTCATTGGGGAGTTCTCAAAGAGACAGTCCTATACAAAAGCGAGAAGGGGAGGAATTGGCAAAGAAAAAAAAAAGCAGACCCAAAATAAAGTTCCAAACTGAGATGCCAACCAGTCTGAAATGGAAGCTCTGGATGGCACTTCAGAGTACTGACAATGGAGGCAAGAGGGCCTGGCCTTTATGTTCCCACATTCATTAGTCACTCATTTGCTGGAAGGGGTCATACCCTTGGGTGGTACAGTTGTCAGAGGGGGAGAGCAGTTTCCATTGAGGGACACAGGTGTCAGCAGTAAGCAGTTGTGTGGCATGCAGCTAGAGGACAGTGGGATGGGTAGGTGGGCCCCAAGGAAGGAATCTGGCTGGAGCACCGGGGAACCTACCACTCTGTAGTGAGTGAAGATACCTAAGAGGCATTTTACACTTGGGGCTGGTTGCAGAGGCAAACCTGGCATTCATTACTATGTAGAAGGTGACTAGTAATGGGTGTAATAACAGTGAAAAGAGAAGCAGGACCAGAGCAGAACCTCAGGCAATACCCAAATGTAATGGGAAGGTAAGAGAGAAGCCCAGGAGAAGAAAATGTGTCCACTTAGGGTGGAAACTCAAGGGAGATGGATCGTAGAAGCCAAGGAAGGATGGCATATGAGCAATGTCCAGGGTTGCAGGAAGGCCTCAAAAATGTCACTTGCAGTTTGATATCTGTTGATAAAGAGATTAGTAATAATTTGAAGGAGGACAGTTTTGTGGAGCTCTAGAGGCAGAAGCCAGATTTTAGCAGGTGAAGAGGAAACAGGACACAGTGTGTGCAGAAGACTGCATCAAGAGGTGCAGCTCTTAATGGATGGGAACAGGGTGCCACAGAGGAGATGCACAGGATGGAAGGTGCCTGGCCTCGTTTTAAGAAGGGAAAGGCTTGGGCATGTGTGAGTGCTGATGGGGGTAGCCGTAGAGGGGTGGTTATCCTTAAGATGTCTGATGATTGCTAGGACTGCATTGAGTTTTAATGCCCTGCATTTACAAGATGAGGTCATTGGGGTAACCTAGAAGGAAGAGCGTTGGCAGACGTGAATTGTCTCTAGATACCATCAGATGAGATGTAGAGACATTAAGGGATTTGTCAAAGGCTTGCAGTTGGACAGTGAACACCACGGCAGGGGCTCGGGTGAACCTCCACCTCCCAGTTCATTATGCAGCCCTCACTCTCCAGTTCCTGTGACTGGGTGCGCAGATTCCTGGGTGTTACATGGACACCCACAGCTGCAGGGTAAATGGGGACTGTCTCCCTGAAGACCTTCGTTTATTATTTGGCATCCACGACTTTAAAATGTTTTTTGTGTGTTAAGATTTAAAAACAAGGCTTAAGAACAGAATACAACATTCAAGTAAAAGTGAAACTTCACAGGAATTCTGCAGTTTATGAAATTATATTTGATAAGGATTCCCTAGCAGCTTCAGAGAGGGTTTTGCTGTGTGTGGGTAATTTTTAGCATTGCCTCTCAGAGCATGTTCCCAGACTTCAGGGACACTTATTTCCTCTCCCCTCTGGTGCAAGTATTTTGGTGCAAATGCTTGGTAGTGCTTTAAAACTGTGTATGTTTAGCCCCAAAAGAAAAGTAAATAGAGAAAGAGGGCATTTGAGGTTCACTATTTTATTTGGGAAGGCCAATGAATCACCAGAAGGTCCAGCCCAATCAATGCCACTGAAAAATTGGGACATGAGACAATGCCCCAGTGCTCTAATGGTTAATGAACACATGTGTACAGTGATGAGGAGATCAATTTCTTGATGAGTCCCGTTAGCATAACCATCCAGCATGAAACATGGTTACTATTTGAGACAGGATAGGGCACAGGTAGATGATTCTCTCCACTAGCAATGGTAAATATCCTTGATGTGATAGGATACAGGGGTCCTCAAACTTTTTAAACGGGGGGGGAGGGGAGGGGCAGTTCACTGTCCCTCAGACCGCTGGAGGGCCATTGGAGAGTGCGGTGCACCTTCCACACATGCGCACTGTGGGCCCGGGATGAGTCGGCTGCTAAGCAGGACAGGCAGCGGCAGCAAAAACACCTGGCGGGCCAGATAAATGTCCTCAGTGGGCCGCATGTGGCCTGCGGGCCGTAGTTTGAGGCCCCCTGGTATGGTCTCAAATGTGGAGTATTCACACTATACGAAGGTGGACGAGACTATTAATCAAGTACTGCAGGAAAACATTAAGAGATTGATATTTATATGCTTTAAGCTTTTACCTTTTACTTTTGTATGTTTTCTCAAGTTCATAATAGGAATAAAATAATTCATGTGTAATTTATCAAAAAGTACATATCTCGGGTGTGTATGTTCAGATTTCATTGGTGAGTCATTATGGCAAAGCTTTAGAGACAAATGTGTGGAAATACCTTGCTGTGCTTTGACAGTGCGTTAGTGGAGCCCTGATCTTTTGTCTAATGGTTAAGACTATTGTCACATGCTGAACCCCGAAGACTGATTTCCAACGTCAGCAAAGGGAGCTGGAAAATGGCAATGATGGACATTCATACTTATTTATTTCATGCTTCTTACATAATAGGTTCCTTGTGAATGGACATTTCCACACAAGGCCCTTGGAGAAACCATCGCCCGCTCACTATGTTAATGTGACAGCCACTGCAGAGGGAGGAATGTCATTACATGTTCAAATAGAGTTACGGAGAAGCAAGAAAAGGAATCAGGGGAATTGGACAAACAGATTTGGCTAATGCAAGCAATATTTCTTTACCAAGAACACTCAGTATTTGTTGAGTGCCCTTTATTTGAACATTTTGTGCTTCCTCCCACCCCAGTAGGGAGTTATTTACTTGTTTTAACTACAGAGCTGACAATTATTTTCTTTTTTCCACATATAACCTTATAGTTTATAAAACACATTGAGTTGGGAAAATGAAACATGAAAATGTGCAGCAGGCAGAAAGCCAAAGGAGGCAAAGTAGAGCAGTAGAAACAACAGTAAGTTTGGAGTTAAAAATACACAATTTCAAACAATACTAGTGTACTGGTTGAGCTCCCAAGTTTAAGTCCTTCTGATCCCTGAGTCTAAGTATCTCTCTCTTTTTTTAAATTTCACCATGTTATGGGGATACAAATGTTTAGGTTACATGTATTGCCTTTGTCCCACCCCAGTCAGAGTTGCAACTGTGTCCTGTCCACCAGACGGTGTGCACTGTACCCATCAGGTGTGAATATACCCATCTCCTCCTCCCCTTTCCCACCTACCCAATACCCGATGAATGTTAGTACTATATGTGCACATAAGTGTTGATCAGTTAATACCAATTTAATGGTGAATACATATGGTGCTTGTTTTTCCATTCTTGTGATGCTTCACTTCGAAGAATGGGTTCCAGCTCTATCCAGGAAAATCCAAGAGGTGCTAGATCACCATTGTTTTTGGGTTTTTTTTGTGGCTGAGTAGAACTCCATGGTGTATATATACTACATTTTATTAATCCACTCATCTATTGGTAGGCACTTAGGTTGTTTCCACATCTTTGCACCTGTGAATTGGGCTGCTATAAACATTCGATGCAGACTTCTTTATTATGGAATGTCTTTTTTTTGGGGGGGGGGGGGTAAATACCCAGTAGTGGGATTGCTGGATCAAATGGTAGTTCTACTTTGAGTTCTTTGAGGAATCTCCATATTGTTTGACATAGAAGTTGTAGTAGTTTGCAGTCCCACCAGCAGTGCATAAGTGTTCCTATCTCTCTGCATACACGCTCACATTTGTTGTTTTGGGACTTTTTGATAAAGGCTATTCTCACTGGAGTTAGGTGATATCTCATTGTGGTTTTGATTTGCATTTCCCTGATGATGAGAGATGTTGAACAATTTTTCATATTGTTACCTCATCCTAGCCTCTGTAGTTGTCAGTCGTTGGCATTCCTTGGCTTGAGGCAGCGTCACTCCAATCTCTGCCTCTGTTTTCACATGGTGTCTTCCCTTTGTGTGTGTCTGTGTCTTCACATGGCAGCTTGTCCGTGTGTCCCAACTTCCCTTTCTCACTGGACTCGGGCCCACTCTAATCCAGTAGGACGTCATCTTAACTACTTACGTCCACAAAGATGGTATTTCCAAATAAAGTCACATTTTGAGGCTATGGGAAGACAGGAATTTTGGGGACGCTATTCAACCCAGTATATCTAGCATGAAAAATTCTTCATACGTTTGTTATTGGCAATGTCTTAGGCCTCATATTCCAACCGCTTCACTCCCTTCTCTCTCTATTTTTGCCACCTGTAGTTATTTATGTGTGGCTGCAGGACTTTTGGTTCCAAATACAGTGCTCTCTGCATCAGCAAAGATAGAGCTAACAAATACCTTAGCAGAAGATTAGTAATGAAACTTAATCAGGTTGTTCAAAGAGTTAGAAGAGAAACATATATCTTGTTTAATTACTTTAGTGGAACAAATTGATGAATAAAGTAAAAGAATATATCATTTTTCTAAAAAAAAATTAAAGATACCCTGCGGTCTAATAATTCCTTCTTCTATTAAATAGTAATTGAGTTTAAGGGGCAAAATCAGAAAAATAGAAAATTTGTGTGCAAAGATATTCCTTGTGGAGTTACTTTCAACAGCAAAAAGTTGAAAACAAAGGAAATATTTTATGGTGGAGAGTGTTGAAATAAATTGAGGTATATACATTTCTGTACCTATTAAAATTCGTTCCTAAAGTTTTTATTTTTAAATATTAATGGTGGGAAGACATAATAAAATCTCAAATTAAAATGCTAGGAAAAAAATTATATACAGTATGATCTCAATTCATTTAAAGGAACAGTTCTCAACGGGGAATGATTTTGCCTCTAGGGTACCTTGGCAATGTCTGGAGACCCTTTGGGTTTTTATAGCCAGGGAAGGAGGGGCATGCTTCTAGCATCTAGTGCATAGAAGTCAGGGATGCTGCTAAATAATGCACAGGACAGCTCACCTCAACAGAGAATTATCGAGTCCAAAATGTCATTTACTACCATAGTTGAGAATCCTCAATTTAAAACATGTAACTGCTTTCTGTTTGTCATTTCTAAAATAGGAATGTAATAGTGTATATTTCTTAGAGTTGTGATGAGGATTTAGTTAATGTGAGTAAAGGACTTAGCATGGTGACTGGAGAATAATCCCTCAGCAAGTTAGTTACTGTTAGCTATCATCTGTGTCGCAGTACAGAGGCCTGACATGCACCACAATATGATAGCAATACTGTCACAGGTACCGTCAGCCAAAGACCACTGGAAGAGATCTGTCATTGAATAAGTTGCAACCAGGGAGGACGCATTCCCTGGAGAAGCATGGGGTGTCTCAGCAAAAAGGTGTCAGAAAGGACCTTTTTTTAGACATTGGGCTTTGCTTAGGTGACTATGGAATGGCTTAAGGAAGCAGGGATCTGCTCTAGATTGAATGCTATAAGAAAATGGGGGAAGTTCGATACCTGGCCATCTTAATAAACCTTATTTATGGCGGGGGGAAGACTAGGGTGAGGATAGAGGTATAGTGGGTAAAGAAGTAGCAGTCATACATTTTGGCTGAGAGAGGGGGAGTGTTTGATATTTCATGGGAGGCACAGTGACCTTGTTACTGTTTGTGTTTAGACAAAACTAGGAAGTGGCCTTGCTTCGTGTCATTTTATCATGGTCTCAGAGTGATCTTGTCTGAAGTTGGTATTTTGTAAGATGATTTATATCCAATAGGAGAAGAACATGGTCACCTGTGAGTGACATGCTGACTTCGGAGTGTCAGACACTGCTCTTTGTTTCTTTCTCAGTACTTTTTACGTTTTCTCAATTTTTTTTAGTTTCTACTTTTTCTGCTTTGAACGTGTATTAGTTTTGTAATTAGAAAAAAATGCATGTTAATTGAAAAATAGTACAAGAAATGAATAAAAGAGGTCTGTAGCATTATAGAATGAAATCTGGTATCTGCAAAATAGGCATAAGGAGGCAATTGTGAATAATATGCAGTCTTCTCAAATAATTCATGAGCCTTGCCATCAAGGAGCTTGGAAAGAAAAAGGAATGTAGCTATTTTTTGATGCCCCATGCCCTAGGTGGCTCTCTTTATTTAATATAGAAATTATAGGGAAAAGTCCTTTCTGATAATGGTTTTTAAAAATGAATTACACATGCAGAAGTTGAGTTGCTTCTCCAAAGGAGGATATCAGTTTTGGATGGCATTATGTATCAATCACTTGAATCTTGATTTATAGCAAATAAAATGTGGTTTGTCTTTATTCTTTTAAATAAAAGAAAGAAAAACATACAAGTACATGTGAAAGAAAATATGAATGCCTTTGTGTTCTCATATTTAATAACAAGTAAAGAAAAAACTTAGCAATTGGATTTTCCCTCTTGATTTTTTTTCCAGCAACATTAAGGACGATAAACTAAGCATATTTTGTGCAACAACTAAATGTAAGCATTTTCAAGGACATTCTTTAAATATATATGAATCCCCTTTATACTCTGAATCCTTTTAGGATTGCATTAGGGGTGGTATCTATTGAACTTTGCACATATGTTTAATTGCTTTTTAATCTTTACTTATTTTTTAAATGTTTATGAGATTTGCATATTATAATAATGTCAAACAATACAGAAGGGCTTAAAGCAAACAGTAAGATCTTTCCCTTTTCTATTTCTAATCCCTAGAGTGATGACCTTCTAATTCTAATTCGTTACATCTTGTAATCTCTTTTTGGTTTTTAATCATTGTGAGTATTTTTATTCTCATAGTTGAAATGCTGATTTTCAGTTGACATGACTGTAGTTTGACTTGTCCCCTGTGGCTGGAAGTTTGCCCAATTTTTCTCTTTACTGGATCATCTCTGGTGCTTAGGATAGTATGCGCTTGCTGTGTGGTTTGAATCCAAGGGCACCTCCAGTGGAGGAATTCCTTCTCTCGGTGAATGCTTTTGTATGAACTCAATGATTCAGAAAAGAGAAATTGTTTATTCTCCCTTTCTCTATCTCCCATATCACTTCTCACAAACGTGGCAATTTAACTTCATAACTGCCTTTTGAATTCCCATTTTTTTTTTTTGCCTTCCTCCGTTGCTCTATTTCATTTACACGTGATATTTAGCCTCAGTTCTTGAAACTGCCTCCTGCACTAATCTCTTCTATTCCATCCGCCCCCACGTTGTTGCCTAAGTTATCTTTCTCAAACGCAAATCTGGATTCCTTCCCTTTGGGAAACTTTGATGACTCTGATTGCTTCCATGAGGTAGTTTCCACTTTGTAGCAAGGACTTCAGTGTTCTTTGCTATTGCTCTCAACCTCTTTTCCTGTTTTCATTTACCCCAAAATCACTGCTCTGTAACCTTTACCCTAATAGTCATTCATTCAGCAAATAGTTGTTACGCTGCTTGAGTATATACTATTTCCACTCCATTTCCCATATTCACCGTGCACTTATATTTACGTCTTTTCTTCTCTCTCTGTAATTTCCTTCTCTGTGTTCTCCATCAGAAAAAGTCTATATGTCCTTTAAAGCCCAGAGATATCCTCTATACAAAATGTCCAGGGTCCTACAGATTGAACTTCTTGCTCTGTGGTGTTGGTTAGTGTTTCATTGACACTGCCATGGTTTGCTGTCACTTTGTGTTGAGGGCATGTGGGTACATACATCTTCCCTATGCTCTTTTCAATTCTCCATCCCTCTTGCCAAAGTTCGAAAACTTCTTGAGTGTAAGAAATTCTTGCATTCTTTTATTTATCATCATATTTCTCTTGCCATGTGGCAAATGTCTGGTACCTGGAAAGCTCTGTGTACAATTTAAGAGGTTCTTTGCAGAAGAAAGTGATGATGAGTTATTGTTAGTGGGGTATGCTTATACAATGTATATGTGCAACTGAGATGGAGAGGGTCTGTGATGAATGGATTGGACAACATCAGCAACTGAAGTGAAAGGAGTTTGCCCAACCATTTGGGCATACTGTGGAGCTAAGATGCATTTTCTGTGGTTGGAAGATAAGAAGAAAGGAAGAGAGGAAATGAGATAGAAAAACACACAGTAGGCTCTGTGATGCTGTTGGATTATTATGGCTAATGCGAATGGTTTTTTGAGCAATCCCTTCTTTGAGTCAGTGAACCTCAGCCTCAAAGACTGGGGCAGACCCAGGCGTTCAGGCACCTGTGGAGGC
Source organism: Microcebus murinus (assembly GCF_040939455.1). Lineage (NCBI taxonomy): Eukaryota > Metazoa > Chordata > Mammalia > Primates > Cheirogaleidae > Microcebus > Microcebus murinus. The sequence continues at coordinate 20,876,430 of NC_134124.1, forward strand.
TTGGAAGGGGGGGGGTCATACTTTAGCTCATGGATTCAAAATAATAAGTTGTATTTTGCATTTGTTACGATGATCTGAAATGAATGCTCTTCCCAAATTTCCTCATTTAAGAAATTGGAATAGATGATCTGAACAGTTCTTTCCAATTCAAATAATTGGCCATTATGAAATTCTGTTCATACCTGTAACTATTGAGAATCTTAAAACTTTAGTACTAGAGTGCTTTTTCCCTCATTCCTTGGAATGACTTTGAGGTGAAAGGTCACATTCAAGTGAGAATGATCATAGTAACCCTAATCCCTGGCATTCGTATCCGGGTTTATGTGAAGCCTTATAGAATCTTGTTTTGAAGTTACAAGTCGAGAGTTACTCATTTTCATTTTTCTCCTTTCTTGTCGTTTACCGTTGCCAAATCACTGTGTTCTTCCCTGATGGTTTGAATAGCTTAACATTTACAAATGGTTGCATGTGAATTTTTTTTCTATAGTGATGGAATGTGTTGCTAAACTGAATAATCATATGGTATTCAAAGGAAGTCATAGAGAAGGTGAAATTACTAAAAACTAAAAGAAAAGCTCTCATTCTTTTTATCATTTTAAAAGCAAAATGGATTTTGGATATTTTCAGTGTATACAACTTGTTATATGCTTCCATATTCTGAGTTCCATGGGGTGTTTAAGAAAATAGAAGTAAAAACCATTCAAATAACTATTTTGTTCAAAATTGCTTCAACATCTTAATAGATTATTTTTTCCATTTGTACTGCAACATCATAAACACTTGTCTGTGAATATATTTCACCCTAAATAGACTGTTATACATGTGCCAGAAATACTGCAAATCCTTTACAGTTATCTTCATTTAATGTCACTTATGCAATTGTTTCTTTATAAAGATTAAAAGTTGGGGATTTTTTGTTTTCAAGTGCTTGGGAGTTATTGGAGAAATTAAACAAGATGATCCAGTTGTGCTGAACATGTGTTTCCGGTGTCTCACTAATAATACATTTTCCTAATTAACATAAGTACTGTTAGCATTTTGTCACTGAATAAATTCCAGGTTAAATTAAGTCTGGAAGTATGTTAGCTATTCTTAGCATTTCATTTGACGAGATGATGTATAGCTCCAAAATCCAAAAGCCTGGGCTCAGATTTGTTCCTGGCCACTTACTGTCTGTCTGTCTGTCCTTCTACAAGTTGTCTTAGTCTGTCTCGGTTGCTATAACAAAGTACCATAAACTGGTAGCTTATAAATAAGTCATTTATTTCTCACGGTCCTAGGGGGTGGGAAGTCCAAGGCACAAGCAGATGTGATATCTGTTAGGGGCCCACTTTCTGGTTCATAGATGATGCTTTCTCACTGTGTCCTCGCATGGTGGAAGGTATGAGGTGTCTCATGCTGACCTCCTTTGTAAGAGCACTAATCCCGTTCATGAGGGTTTCACCCCTATGACTTGATCACCTCCCAGAAGCCCTTACCTCTTTTTTTTTGTAAACTTCTCAGAAATATGACTTACCCCAAAATCATTGTCATTGTTTTATTCCAAGTTATTATAGAGGGTACAGATCTTTTTGGTTACATGAATTGCTTCCGTAATACTTGACTCATGGCTATAAGTGTGCCTATCACCCACATAGCATCCATTGTACCCATTAAGTTGGTTTTACCCATCCCATCCTCACCCCTCCCCTTGCTTGATTTCCATTGTGTTTTACTTCCCTCTGTGCACATGTGTGTTCATCAATTAGCTCTAGTTTAATAGTGAGTAGGCCTTACCTCTTAATAATCCACCTTGGGGGGGGTGTTAGGATTTTAACACATGAATTTGGTGGTGGGACAAACATTCATACCATAGAACAAGTCACTTCCTCCCCAGGTTGAGTCAACAGTATAATAGTTTTGCCAGCCTCTCATATATTCCCATGACACTATACTATTTTCCTGTAGCACTTTGCACATTTTCATTCACATATTTAATGGAGTAATTATTTTCTAACTAAAGGCTTTCTTCCTGTAGTGTTTCTTGAGGGAATGGATAGATTTTCTTGAACTTGAATACACTGGGTGCAAGCTTGATTCTGGACATGATCTGAGACTTTGCTTATCAAAGAGTTGAAATTCAGAGGTATGCTCCTAGGCAAATTTGATACCATGGAGATAATCATAAGAAATACATTTAGATTAGCTTTATATTCTGTATGTAATATAGGATGTGACAAATGTGACACATTTCGTGTATTACTGCGTGAGACATGCATGTGACAAAATTTCATGTATTCCTGAAATTGGACAATTTCATGTGACAAAATTTCATGTACTGCTTTGACTTGTTTAGTTCAAAGATAATTTGATCCACTTACACTCAAAATAACTACTTTTAGGATTTATTGTTCTGGAAAGATTGAATCAATAGAAATATTCAGTAAATATCTCACACAGGGCTTTCATCAGATCGAAATGTTTCACCAGTGTGGTGGGACATTTCACTAATTTTCAAAATGTTTTCGGTTTCCTTGATTCAAACATGGGGTTCATCTCTTTGTATTGAATGAATCATGAAATAAGCAGTTATCAGATGGGCCTACAGTAGTTGGAAAGAGTACTTTTTTTTTTTTATATAAAAAAACCACATTGACTCATTTGCAAAAGGATGGAGACGTTCAAGGTGACCACTGTGAGAGGCTGAATTTATTATTCTGTTTTGCCTTTTCCTTGCCATCTATCATATTCTTTATCTCATTATAGGATATCAGCTGGAAAAGACCTTTCAGGTCCCCTGGTCTTCTCCTCTATTTTCATTCCACAAATAAGAAAACAACACAGAGAGGGTTTGTGAGTTTCCTTAGGACAAACCACTGTTAGAGACAGAGCTGCAACTAGAGTCCAAACCCAAGGTCCGATATGATCTGGCCTCTGCTGGTCACTTTGACTTTAGTTTCTACCCCTCTTATCCTTTTTCACTTCACTCTGGCCATAGAGGTCTTCTTGCTTTTCAAACATATCTAGCTGTCTCCTGCCTCAAGGAGGATACTACTTACATTTTTTTTTCCTGTCTCCAATGCTCTGTTCCAAGTGTTTGCATGGTTTCTGACTATTTTGCCAGATACTAATACCACACCCTATCCCACTCTATCCCCCTATTCTTCTTCCATTTCTTGCTTTGTACTTATTATCAGAAACTACATTGTTAATTGTTTACTTGTTGTTTATTCATCTCCACCATTGAAATGTAACTCCACAAGCATAGAGGATCTTCTTGGTTTTTCTTCATCATCCCTCCAGCTTTCAGAGCAGAACCTAGCATAATATAAATGTTTAGTTATTAATTATTCAATGAACAAGTGAATGGATGAATCCTACTCTTATTGTCTAGTGGACAGTGGTCAAGTGCATAGGTTTTGGTTTAAGATGGAACTGATGGCTTTGGCACTTCTGAGTGCATCCTTGGGTAGATAATTTAACCATTTTAAGCTGCAACTTTCTTAGCTGCAAAATAGACATAAAATGTGTACCTCCCTTGAAAGTTTGCGAGGATAAAAATGACATGATGCCTATAAAGCATTTGCCCCAAGGTCTGTGATATAATCAGTCTTTAATTAAACTTTAGTCACTAATATTACTCTATCAGTCATCCTCGGATTATTGGCAGACAAAACTTGTCAGTGAAAGCTCAGTGATTGCAGGAAACAGAACCTGACCCTAGCTATGTGAAACACTCACAGAATTAAAGAAAATGTAAGAACCAAGAATGGGAATTAGAATGAAATCATGATCTAGGATCGAGGAACTTTAGGATACTGCCATTGGGAGTATCATCTCCTGTTGGTTTCTGTCCTTTTATGATAAACATAAAGATTCAGATTGCAGAGACAATAACTGATCAAGCTTGGTTAGAAGCGGATGGGCACCTTGATTGATAATCCCATCGACACATAATCAGGTGACACTGGGTGGGTCGCCAAGCCAAATCACCAACTCATGTTGTAGGGAGTATTGCTGAGTGAAGAGCCCCATTAAGTCAGCAGCTGTCTCAGTAAACAGTATTTGACATCTGCATTTTGGGAGAGCAGTGGAGGATTTCTTTTCCTCGCAGAGCAGCAAGCCATGAAAATGGCCCGGCTTATTTGGCATCTGGCTCACATCCTCAGAGCTGTGTCGGCAAGAAGCCTCCTTAACGATCTTTTTTTTTGCGTAACACTGAACTATGCAGGACAAGAGTTCCCTGAAATCAATACTCAAGCACATTTAATATCCAACTACCTGACAAACTGAGTAACTCATGAAAAAGTTGTCAAATGTATGTTTCCAACTTGGAACAGCTTTAAAGAATCAAGCAGTAGTTTTTGTTTGTGTCTTCCCTTTTCAACAGTTTGACTGTCAGTTGTTTTGTAAGGGAGAAGATCTTGGTAATTGGATTGTTTTGTGGTTAATATTTATTGAGCATTGTAGTGGAAATTTGTCATCAGTTTTGACTGCTCAGCATCTAAACCTTTTTTCTTGTGTTTAGAAAACTTCTCACTCTATGATTTAGGGTGTCCCAGCCTCTCTTCTATTCCAGAAGCAGAAAATGTTGGTTGCTTGATTTTCCCAGGCTACTAGAATAAGATGGACATGCAGCTTACAGTCTGCCACGTGGTTGTACCTATTCTAGACTTGAACTGTGGGCGAATGACATGATGAAGGTAGGACCTGAAGAAACTATCTCAGTCTGAATTTGCAGTAAAATAATATTCCTGGAGCAGTACAGTCAGCACCTGGTGTTCGCAACTGGACAGCTTGTTGATGCACAGTGCCATGTTCAATGCTTGGGAATGGTGGGGGAAGTGGTGTTCTAAGGCAGGGGTCCTCAAACTTTTTAAACAGGAGGCCAGTTCACTGTCCCTCATACCATTGGAGGACCGGACTATAGTTAAAAAAAAAAAAGCCAACTATGAACAAATTCCTATGCACACTGCACGTACCTTATTTTGAAGTAAAAAAAAAAAAACGCGGCTGTGAAAACGCCCACATGTTGCCCGCGGGCCATGGTTTGAGGACACCTGTTATAAGCATATCATTCTGTGACTGGACTTGGGCAAATATGCCTGGCCCTAAGTCCCTAGCAGGTTTTGAATCTCCCCGGTGACTCCATGAGTCAACTAATAACCTTTGAACACATTCTTTGCTTAAATCAACCAGGATTGGTTTCTGTTGCTTACAACTAAGAATCCTGGCTGTTACAAGGTGTTTTTATATACCTTTTCTTAATCTTTACCATGTCTCAGTGACTTTTGTTCATTCTTTCATTCATTCGTTTAATCATTAATTAGTTTATTTATTCATTCAAAAGATATTTGTTGAAAGTCTGGTCCTTTGCAGGTACTGTCATCTTGGCTGGGCTAGTGTGGTTGGCAAGTCAGGAGTAGTCACTGCCCTCATGGAACTTCGTTGTTGTGGGAAGAGATAGATGATAAATGAGCTCATGTCAGCTGGCAATACCTAACCTGGAAGTAACTTAAAGCTATCAGAGGATTGATCTTTGATTTCAATCATAAGAAGCAGCCAGCTAATTAAGGAGCCAGGTGAGGAGCACCCAGGCAAGGGAATAGTGAGTGAGAATTAGCTTAGTGTGAAGACAAGAGCAAAGGCCAATGTGTCCAATCACTTGCCCAAGGTCACGCATGCAACAAATACTGAAGCTAAGGTTTGAATCTAGGTAATCTCCTACCAAGCCTGCTTTCCTAACAAGTATAATTTGGAACAGAGCTGGGGAAGCCAAAACCTTAAACTGACTTACACTAAAAAGGGCAGAAGAATACTTGATGGAGAAATGCCTGGATCTTCAAAAGAAGAGGAGAGGGAGAGGAAAAGAAAAGACAGGAAATGGATGAGTGTTTTAGAGAAATGTCTTTGGGGATTCTGGAGCATTTGAGATGAGACATATTTGGGGTAGCTGCTGTGCTGGGATGAGAAGACCTGGGGAAAATAGATGTGCAGGGAACTGGGTGGGGGGGAGCAACTTGGGCAAGAAAAATACAATCTCTGCCCTCATGGAGCTTACAATTTAATGGGGAAGTTGGACATGAAGTCGATATATAACACTTGTCTGATGACAAATGTGATATGAACACCATGCAAGGTGTTATTGGAGTGTATTTTGAAGGGTTCAAAACTTGCCTGTGGGTGGGGGTGATCAGGGCAGGATTCCCTGGGGAAGTGACATTTTATTGCTGAGGATACAGAAAGGGCATGAGAAGAGGGCAAGCTGAGGTTCATGTTTGGTGGTTTGCCATTTGCCTGTAGCTGGTTGATGGCCTGGTTGGGGTGTGAACCCAGCTTCGAATCCTGAGCTCTAGGTCCAGTGCTTGCTCTTTGCACCACAGTGATGGGAACTATCTCTGGACACACAAAGGCATGCACACATCTGCATAGATAGATAGTCAAGGGCTACGATCCTTCTTGCCTTCCTGGCCCGTGGGGTGCTTCCTACAGGGGAAGCCGTGATTGCTAATGACATCCTTGGTGCCTGTGATACTTAGATCACTTTATCAATCAAATGTGGCATTTGGTGGCAGCCCTGCCACCTGTCTCTTTCCATCAGCGTCAGAGTAGTAGTTCACTGCGGGCCACAGGTGCCAGCTGTCAGCCTGAAAATAAACCGGGGTCTGCCCCAGGATAAATGTGCTTAGGGAGTCGCTTCAGATTGAATTTCTCATCTGACAGCCCCTACTGAGTTGGGGACTCCAAAAGGAAAAATAAACAAATTATAGATGAGTAAACAAACATGTGGCTGTTCATGAGGCGTCAAGCTGGCTGTTAGTGGGTCTTCATTAATCACTCTGCCTTTTTCTTCTGTTGGCCTGGGTATCATGTATGGTCTGTTGAAATGTAGATGAATTTAATAGCTGTTAACTAAATTGGGCCACTTACCAAAGTGCTAACACTGGCAGTGATTTTTTTTTTCCCCAAAAGGCAGTAGCTGTTCCCCATAGCAAATGTTTTGATTTGAGAGTTTGAGAAAGAAGGGAAAGGACAAGGCAATTGAACTAACAGGTTTTGATCCCTTGGAACACCAGACACTATATTAGGGGCTTTACCCATCCATGTACTAGTTCATTTAATCCTACCCATATGCCTGTGAAGTAGACAGCACTCCCATTTCACAGATAAGACAACTGTTACACTGTTTTAGTAATTAGCCCCCCAAAATCAACTAGTTAATCAACCCCCAAGAGTCAAAGTTGGGATTTAAACATCAAATCCTATATTTTTCTCCCCTTTATCACCATACCTCAAGAGCCTCATTGTTGTCCTTGTCATTATCACCAGTATCACTGAAGCTGCATTGTCTGATAGCCAACCGGTATCAGTATGATGTCACTTTTAGCACAAACAGAAGTTGTGGGTAGAATGGTGGTTAGCAGGGGGTGTGGGCATGGGGGGTGCAGTTGGGGAGATGTTGGTCCTAGAATCCAAAATTCCAGTTACGTAAGAGGAGCAAGTTCAAGAGATCTATTGCATAACATGGCAACGATGGTTAATAATAATGTATTTTTGAAAATTGCTAAGAGATTCGATTTTAAGTGTTGTCACTACAAAAAAAAAGTATGTGATGTCGTCAGTATGTCAGTGAGCTCCTGGAGCCACTCCACCATGTATACCTACTTCAAAACAGCATGTCGTACACCATAAATATATATAATTTATATTCATCCATTTAAAAATTAATTTTAAAAATACCATGCCCTAAACCAAAAAAGAATTAAAAAGCAATTTAAATCTTTATTACAGGACTTGAAACCCAGCTAGGAGGGACTACAGTGCTTGTGTCACAGCAGTGTATTTAAAGAGACTCTTGTCCCATCTGTCTTCCCCAAATGTCTGAATTAAGGGCTCCAGATTCCCCAGCGCTCTTTGTCCAGAACTGATTCTTTCTGGGCTTTTTCTTTCCTTTCTCTCTCTGTGTACATGTACAGATCCAGGTTTTTCTCCATCCTGCATCCTCCTCCCCCTTTTAGTTTAACCTTTTTGCTTTGCCAGTTTGGTTTCTTTACCTTCCGAATTACAGTTGAGAAAGCAGACCTTAGTTAAAGGTTTACTTGGATCTAGACCAGGCGCGGTGGCTCACTCCTGTGATCCTAGCACTCTGGGAGGCCGAGGCGGGCAGATTGCTCAAGGTCAGGAGTTCAAAACCAGCCTGAGCAAGAGCGAGACCCCGTCTCTACTATAAATAGAAAGAAATTAATTGGCCAACTAATAAATAGAGAAAAAATTAGCCGGGCATGCATGGTGGCACTTGTCTGTAGTCTCAGCTACTTGGGAGGCTGAGGCAGTAGGCTTGCTTGAGCCCAGGAGTTTGAGGTTGGTGTGAGCTAGGCTGATGCCATGGCGCTCACTCTAGCCTGGGCAACAAAGCAAGACTCTGTCTCAAAAAAAAAAAAAAAAAAAATTACCTGGATCTAAACCTAAGCTCCAACATATCCTAGGTATTTGAGCTTAGGCAAGTTATTTGACGAATCTGACTTTTGGTTTCCCCTTTGGTAAAGAAGACATGATAACATCTGCATCGTTTGGACTGATCTGAAGATTAAATAAGTTAATACACATAAAGCAGTTAGAGCAGAAGCTGAAAGAGTAAGCACTTAAATTATCTAGTGTTGTTACAATTGTTACTGTTACTATCCTGGAACAATTCATGAGAAGCGTCAGTCTTTTCTGTGTTACAGCGTAGTACCAGAGGCTGGGTATTTTATAAAGAAAATAAATTCCTTTGGCTCACCATTTTGGAGGCTGGGGAGTTGAAGATCAAGGGGCTGTATCTGGTGAGGACCTTTGTGATTGTCATCCCATGGTGGATGGTGGAAAGTAAAGAGAGCTCAAGACAGCAAGAGGGGGCCGAACTTGCCTATAGCAAGCCCACTCTCAAGATAACTAACCCATTCCTGTGATGATGACGTCCATTGATCAGTGAGGGCAAAGCCTTCATAACCTAATCACCTCTGATGAGGCACCACCTCCCAACACTGTTGCATTGGGGATTAAGTTACCAACATGTGAACTTCAGGGGACATGTTAAAAGCATAGTAAGGAGGCAAGTATTAGAATCCAGCAAGCATGCGTATCTTCCTTACAAGGTGAATGGACAGGGCATTATGAATGACTACATGTGGTTTTGGGGGGAACTTCTATCAGTTATAATTATATTGCCATTAATAATCATTGATATTTATATCAATAATCATAGTTACAAATACCATTCATAATCATTGATAATTTACAAACCAGCATTAGTACAAGGTTCTTCTGAACACCTCTGTTTAGGGTCTCTCACATTATTACTACCTACATTATCTTATTCATCCATATAATAACCTTTTGAAGTAGATATTATTGTTAACCCTGTTTGATAGAATATCAAACTATAATATAAGAGGTGAAGTAGCTTTGTTGAAGACAATGTTTCTCAATCTATTTCATGTTACAGCACACTTAGAAAATAAAAATACATGGATTGTGCATTGGGATAAAATGTAGCAGAAAAAGCCTTCTAAGGGCTGAGGTCACTTGTAATACGTTATTAGTAGAATGGCAAGAATGTTCAGATCTAAGGGGAGTCAGAACGGACTCAGTCAACTCTGTCTGGCTTCACATTCTATGTTTTTGGTGGAATAACTCCTGTTGACCAACCCTTTCTCAGATAACAATTATAAATTTTACATAAATATTTTACGTATTATATATAAACACAAACTGAATACAATGGAAAGTAGATAAGAGCAGACAGAAATTGGAGGCATGAGGAAATTCGATACTTAAAAGAAGGGAATGATGATGGATGAGTCTTCTGGATTTTTTTTATGGCTTTTATTTACTTTTTTTCCCCCTGATATGTGGGCTAAAACCTAAAATCTTGCTGGCATGTAGAATTGGAAAACAGAAATTGGGGCAACTTGAGAAGCTGAGAAGTAAGGGGGAGGGAATTCTAGACAATAGAGCACCATAGGAGAAGCCCCCAGTTCTTTAGTTAAACTATTATTAAATCCCTGGCTGACCCCCAAACTGTGAAAGGGTGAAGGTTAAAAGAATTGAACAGCAATTTTAGCAGCTGCCTGCTGCAGTGGAGGCAGAATGTGGAGTTTCAGTAAGGTCAAGTTTAAATGTTTGCTAAAATCAATAACAAAAACAACTATTAAGAGGAATATAACAGAATCCACATACACACTATTATGTATAATATATGATACTTACCAAAATTGCTAGACATAAACACATACACAAATAAAAAATGTGAAAATACTCAAGGCAATAAACAGAGATAACCTCAAGATAACTGATATATTAGAAGTAGCAGATAAAGATTTTAAAACCGGTGTAATAATTACATCAACCACGTAGAGTGAAATGGGCTCATAATGAATGAACACAGTCCATCCTTTTCATGACCTTTCTATACTGCCTCCCAGATTGTTGTAGTATAATGTTTTCCACATAACAGATTTGAAAAGTAAAGGATAGAAAAGACGCTTGCCTAAATTCTTCATATAGCTATAACATAGTTGGGAACAAAGTCCAGATAATCTTGTTCCCTGAGTAGAATTTTCCATAGAGATCAGATGCTATAGTTGATCTCTCTTGGTTTGAATCACACAGTAGCTGTATAACCTTCATAAATTATTTAATTAATCTTAGCCTCATTTTCCTTAAATAGTTGCTATGAGTTTTACACATGCTCTTCATATGAAATGCTTGAATAACAGTAACATTTTAGTTACCACCATCATCATCACCATGCCATCACCGATGCCTATAGAGAACTCTGCTTTAGTGATGAAATGTAATTACATCAAGCTCAGAAAAGGAAGTCTGATTCTTCTTGTATATATTTAACATTTATTGTGCATCTACTTTGTATAAGAAACTGTGCTTGACATAGAAGAAATATAGCCATATATAAGACATGGTCCTTGATCTTAGTGAACTGTAATAACTAATTAAAAAAAAATACTTTGCATAGAAGAGGAACCAAAAAACTCCAGAACTTCATTATTTCTAATTTTTTACATTTAGTGTAGATGAGATGATTAAAATTACAAGGGCATTAAATCTCTTTGATGTTGGTAATGATAAGCAGTCATCCAGGTCCTACCAGTTCTCCTTGATTTGGAGTTGCTCCACCCTACAGGAAGTTGAAGCAAGTTATAGAATCACTGCTCTGAAAAATGTATATACCAACACAATTTTAAACTCAACTGTAGGGATTTACTGACTTCTGAAATATGTTCACAGACTCTTTATTGCAGAGACCTCTATTTCTAGCGATGCAGAATAGCTTGAAAGTGGGAAAGAATTTTCCTTACTTTGAGCTGAAATTTGCATCCTGAACCTTCTGTGTGGTCGGTGGGTGGTCCTCATTCTGCCCTGCAGAGGGCACCCTGCTCCATTCTATGTTACCACAGCCCCGTTAGTATTTGAAGGTAGTTACTATTAATGTGTTCTGCCTTGGCATTCTCTAGGCTGAATGTCTCCATTTCTTTCAGGGGCTACTCTTGTCTCATGGGATCTAGCCCTTTTATCAGCCTGATTGCTTGATTCTAATTGTACCCTAAGTCTGTGAGTTGTTTCCTTTGATTACAAAAATATTAATAATATATATTTATTGCAAATTAAGAGATAACCTCAGACAAGCCCAAAACTATACAGTTTTGTATGGGAGAAATAAAAGTAAATATGTTTTTGTGCACAACTTGGGCACATCGCATTCCTAAGAAGGATAACTGTTAAGGGTTTGCGGATGCCCTACCAAGCAATGACTAGGCATGCACATGTGTTTATCTGTATACACACATGCTTGCTTTTTTTTTTTTTTACTGAAGTGGATTCACAATGTTCTGCAACTTTTAAAAACTTAGTCTGTTCTAGACATTGTTTTATCTTAACCTATAGAGTACTTCATTTGATCACTTGAGCCGCCATCTTAATCTAATCTAATAATAAATCTCATCTAATGGTGAGATTTACACTCAGTTTGCATGGGTCCTGCATCTTTAATGGCATGTCCATGGAAAGATAAAAGATAATCTTTTATTATCTTTATTATCTAGACAGCAAAAGTCTAGAGTCCAGAACAGAACACAAAGTTTCAGTTATTCAACTTAGAATCAGGGCTATTGTTATAGTCATTAGTGTTTTATTTGTTCAACAAATATGTATTGAAGAACTACTGTTTTAAGTGCTGGGATATGGACTTACACTATGGAAACATGAACCCTACCTTCGAGAAACTCATCTAGTGGCAATGACAGATAATTTGATAGAAAATTACAGGAGAGTGTGATAAATCCATGACTGCAATAAATTTGTCTCCCACTTCCAGTTATATTTGCTTCTCTTTTTCTCACCTTGGTAAACTGATTTTGAACATACCTGTTTGAAGTCAGGCAAATGTTTAAAAAGATTATCTTTTATCTTTCCATGGACATGCCATTAAAGATGCAGGACCCATGCAAACTGAGTGTAAATCTCACCATTAGATGAGATTTATTATTAGATTAGATTAAGATGGTGGCTCAAGTTAACAAACACATACCAGGAGTTTTTGTGGATATGAATGGCTTTATTTTTTCCGAGTTTGGGTACAAAAAATAAGCCACATCAACAAATGGGTAGAATTTACTTTAGGGATAATTTTAATTTGTTTTGAAGAAGAGTAAATATCAACTAGAGCTGTCTGCAAATTACGGTTTTGGGAACTAATGAGGTCCATGTTATTAGAAACAGTCAAGCAGAATTTGGAAAACAATTTTAATACTACTAAATGGAGTAACTGGTATGTAGCAGACATTCAGGAAGGGAGAAATAGAGTGGGGTGGGAGAGACCTTTTATTCATTTATTCAGAAATATTTATTGAACATCTACTCTGTATCTAGCTCTCTGTTAATTATCAGGAAAATAAAAATGCTAAGAACAAAATGATTCCAACCGCCCATAGGGTTTGCAGAGTAATGGGGACGACACACACCCAATGTTTAGCTACAAGGGATGGTAGATTCTAGGAAGGAAAAGCTCGAGGAGCTGTGAAAGCAGGCACAGAGGGCTGAGCTAGCCCGAGGTGTCACAGGTGAGTTCTCTCCAAATTTAAGGCTTGTGTGGGGCTGGCCAGAGGAGTGCTCAAGTGTAAGTGTGGATCGTGTGGCTGGAGGGTGGTGCCTGGACCCTCAAGGAACATGAGAAAGAGAAGCATTGCTGAAGCCCAGAAGGACGAGGTAGGTGTCCAGATAAGATGGGGCCAGAGAAGCGACCACCAGCCAGCTCGCCCACTTGGGCAGAGTCTTGAAAAGCGCAATGAGGAATCTGGTCTCATCACAGGAGCATTAGGGAGCCCTGAAGGGCTGCAAGGCTGGGAGCGACGTGCTGTCATTTGCTTTTTATAAGGCCCCTTTGGCCACTTTGTAGAGAGTCTCCTGGAGGAGGGGGGTATAGGGTGGGTGTGAAGGGGGCAGTTTAAGTGAGACAGCAAATTCAGGCATGATAGGGTGGGAGCATGAAGGGAGCTGGTGACATGGGAGGTGAAGGGTGGTGGATGGTTCTGGAAGACTTGTCAGTGGAACAGTCGTCGTGCCACAGTGGGTAGGAAGCTGAGGGTGCGCACGGGGAAGGTGTCAAGGGTGACACTTGTGCTTCTTGCAGGTGCAGCTGGGTGGCTCATGGTGTTCAGTGGGGTAGGAAATGTTGGATAGCAACCAGCAGGGATGCAGGAGAAAACTCCTGATGCCTGTTTTGCAGATGTTGATTTTCAGGCACTTTGAGTCACAGGCATTATGCTAGATGCCTTGCATATTTTATTTCATTTAATTCTCCTAACCATCTTGCGAGTTAAATACCATTTTTCTCAAGTTATAGTTGAGGATATTGAGGTACAAAGACATTAGGTCAATAGCCCAAAGTCATACTTCTAGTTAGGGTGGAGCCTGGATTTGAAAACAGATCTAGCCGATTTCCACATCTCTGCTGTTCCTACTATACTTTACTTGGTGCAAGTTTAAATGTTTGCCAAGTCATTGTATTGTTGATAAATAGGAAGACCCATTTCCAAATGGTATTTTGAAACCTTAAAACAAAGCATGACTTGAATGGAAGTAGGGTTTTGCCTTTCCTGCTCTCCTTTCTTTATCTTTCTAGAGATTTAAATAGAGATTTGTACGCTTACTCAAAGCAAGTTTTCTTGCCAAAACAACATAGTCCCAGTTGTTGGAAAGTTACTGTTGATATAACCACAATAATCATCTTGTGAAATTCATTAGCCACTAAACAGACTAGTTATAGCATATCTGCAAAGTGTGCAGCCAGCCAAACCAGCTGGGTCATTGAGACAGAACTGCACATAATTTTTCTACTTTGGTCCCTTGCTCTGAGAAACTGAATGTGGCTGTCACACAGAGTGACAGCATACTGTAACAACGATGAGGTTGTATGGATCCTGAGAGTATTGGACATTTTAGGGGTGATCCAGAGAAGTCCCTCAATTTATGCATGTGGGTCACAGACCCTGGCAGGGAAGATGACAAGAGCAGTAGAACCTGGTAATGGATTCAGACCAGGAACCCAGGTGTCTGGTCTATGACTCTTTGCATTCTGTCTGCAAGCCTATGTGATGCATAGATAGAGAGTTGGGGAGGGAGGTATGTAGAAGGATGGGTGAACAGGTGTGGACAGCTAGCTGGGTAGGCAGTTGTCTTCCCTTTAATAGCTACTATAGCGTTGATGCTTTATTTGTACTTTCTCATTAATTCTTACAACAATCTATTGTAATAGATTGTAATAGTGACATTGGAGTTATTAGCCCTATTTAGCAGATCAAGGAACTGAGGTTCATATTATTAGCTTAGTATTAAGCTAATTAGTATCTATTAGTATGTATTAGTAAGCTATTAAGCTATTAATATCATAAATAGCTAAATTAAACACAGATGCACATATATACTGTACATTTTTAAAGATAAAGGAAATTTCTTAAAATTTATATTAATTTTTATATAGTTGTCCCCAAAAAGATACAACTTTCTTGATGAAGAATGGGATTACAGAGGAAAACTAAACGACTTTGCTCAAAGTCTTAGAGTCTTAGAAATGCTGTGTACTTTGGACCTAGACAAGAATAGGGCTCATTCTTCCACTGGTTTTGGATCTAGAGCAAGTTACTTGACTTCTCCCAGCCTCAGTTTCTTCATCTACAAAGTGGGTACAAAAGTATCCATCTCACAGATGGAGAGAACCATGCTGCAGAGGGACTTTTTGAAAATGATTGCAATCAAGGGAAGTTAACAAATAAGCATGGCAGAGATTGAAGGGAGGAAGAGCATGAAGGACTCATATTTGACACTCTGCCCACTACACCCAGCAGGCAACTTTCAAAGAGATCTCCTTTGGTCACTCTGATTCAGCGAGTGGGCGGAGGAGAGACTGGAGAGTGAGAGATTGAGGGTTGAGAGTTGACAAGCTCATGAACTCTATGAACTTGGGTGAGATACATGCTCTCCTTAAGCCTCAATTCTCTCATCTGTAACTAAAAACATGGGACTTGCTTCATTGGATAGTTAGAAGGATTTCATAAAATAATATATTGAAAATTCTTAGTGTAGTGCCTGACACACAGTAGGTGCTCAACAAATACATTTAGATTATTGAGTGACAGCCAAGTCAGAAGCAGGAGTTTGAGAAAAATCCACATCTCATATTCCTCATGTTTAGTGCTATTAATACGGAGTCATATTTCTTGCCTTACCAGATTTATTCAACCAAATTATACTGTTTTTCATTTGCATCATTCAAGCAAAAGCAAACTGTAATTGGTTTCCCTGTAGCATAGACCAGAGAAATCAAACCAGCTTGGTGCTCTTATACAATGAGCTGCAAACCTTCTGTAAGTCATCTCATTAGCTCCCCTGTGATATTTATGAGGACTGGGATTTGCTAATGATCTTAAATGGGGTTACAGTCTTTAGAGTGTGTTGGAGAAGGGGACTTGATGGGGAGAATCAGAGGACCTTAAGAGACCTTAAATGCAAATCTTTACTGAGCCATTTTTTGGTTATCAGTTACCCAGTGGGGTGTCTGACAAATACAGTATGGGGTCTTATTCCCCATCATCTGTGTGATGGGGTACCATCTGGGCCCATAGAAAAAGACATAGTCTGTAATATTTGGCTGAACTAATTAGTCAATGAATAAATTATCAAAACCGACAAATGCAGTTCAAACCAGAAGTGACACGGGTTCTAAAAATTTTATCAGCTCAGCTGAGTCTCTGTGAAAGAATTTATTTCTAAAGAAACGCATTACACAGGACTGGGAGCATTCCCTTGCCAAAAAAGAAAAAAAATTCTCCTCCTCCTTCTCTTCCTAAACACTGATTGTTGCATTGAAATGAAAAGCAAGATACTAATACACACAGGAGTATCCTAAGCGAGATGGATTGCACACATTGGGTCAATTCAAGTAGGTATCCCTTTTCCATGTGGTCTTCCAACAGATACTTCTGTAAACTTCCCAAGGCAAGCTCTGTGTAAATTTTCTGCTCAGGAAACATTATGCCTTTCTCTTATTAAGATGCCTGGTATCAGAGGACCTTCATCATCAATCATCAGAATGATGGCTAGGTGTTGAGTGCTGTGTATCAGGCACTTTGCTCAGCGTTTCTATATGAATTAAATTACTTAATTCTTAGGAACAGAACTGTGATTTAGGCACTGTGACATTATTTTACTTGATCAGCGAGATAACCCGAGGTTTAGCTATATTACGTGATTTATTCAATGTTATGTAGCTCATACATGGTGGGGAAAGAATTTAAATCTTGAAATTGTATTCACTCCATCACAGAGGTCAGCAAATCCTTAGTGTAGTGCCTGACACACAGTAGGTGCTCAACAAATACATTTAGATTATTGAGAGACAGCCAAGTCAGAAGCAGGAGTTTGAGAAAAATCCACATCTCATACTGCTCATGTTTAGTGCTATTATGGTCCGTGAGCTAAGACTGATTTTACACTTCGAAATGATTAAAAAGTCAAATGGAGAATGATATTTTATGCTATATGGAAATTATGTGATATTCAAACCTGAGCGTCCATCAGTGCAGTTTTGTGGGAACATGGCCCCACTCGCTTGTTGTTGTATTGTTGATGGCTGATTTCATGTCACAGTGGCAGAGCTGACACATGTCACAGTGGCAGAGCTGTGACAGAAATCATCTGGCCCACAAAATGGAAAATATTTACAATGTGGCCCTTGATAGGAAAAGTTTGCTGACTCTTGAACCATCTTCACCTGTGTGTAAACTGCTTCCTGCTAAGCTGTGCCTTTCCGGCCTCAACGCTTGTTCCCAGATCTTTTTTTACAGCCTCCATTCCTATCATGCTTGCTCCTGGAACAAAATGGAATGCCACCTTTACCTGCTGAATGCCTCTTGCATTTCTAGGCCTGGTTCTAACATCACTCATTTCAGTTTTGAACGTGTCAGTTGTAAGCAACAGAAAACCCCACGCAAATTGGAATTTTGCAAACAGAGATTAGCTTGTGCAAGGGACATTCAGGAGTTTATTTCACTTCAGCTTCATCTAAGACAAAAACAGTGTTATGAGAACTTGTCTCTCTACTCTGTCCTGTGAATTAATCCAGTTCTCAAGGTCTGCATAATCCACGCCTCTCCTGCTGCGTCTAGTATTTCTCTGCAAACCTCTCGCTTCATACCACCTAACCTAGAAATAGACAAGTAAAGAGAGTCTGTGTTTCAGCCTCCACAAAAAAGCCACGTCTCACAATAATTGAGCTGTCTTAGGTGTTGTGTCCTAATATCTTGAACCTGATGTCTGTGGCCAAGAGGAGTTACACTGAGTGGTTCAGAAGTGGCTTAAAGCCATTCTGCTACCCTTGCTATGGATTAAGAGATGGGATTCCTTGGTTTGTATATGTCAGTCAATTGATGTCCAACCCTAAAGTCAGGGGTTGGGTGAGCACCATTTCAATCATATTTTAATAGATGGGAAATTTGGTATTGATTAAGAAGAAAACATGGCATCCTCATTGCTAGGAATGCCTCAACAAAGGTCTGTACATCTCCCTTCCCCAAAGACTGCCAGACTTCTATACACCTGAGCCTGTTCATGGAGGAGTTACCTTTCTTTTCCACTCCCATAGCCTTTCCCACTAGATGGCTGGCCTTGTAGCAAGCTGTATATATTCTCTCTCTCAACGACTGCTACCACTTGATACTCTTCAAATGGTCAGAGTCTGCTGTAATTATTGATTCTTGTGCTGAAGGCAGGAAAACACTCTGACCTAAAAATTCTCCCTTAAATAATCCTTATGTGGTTTTAAAAGCATATTTTGTTGTCCCTTTTAGGAGGGTTATTAATATTGCATGGGAGCTGCCAGGCTCCTTTTAATGCATTGCTCATTTCTCCCAAACACAGTCCCTTGAACCTAGGTGGGATGTGGAGAGCAGGGTGCTGGGGGTGGGGGTGGGGGAGGGGGAGGTGCTGGGGGGAGGCAAGGTAAGAAACAGAGTGGAGATCAGGAACATCCCTTCCACGTTCTACTTCAAACAAAAGATGGGGATTTCACATTTTAACATGACAAATTTGACACAGCGGTGTCCGTGCTGTGTGCACCATGCTTTTTTTCTCACATCAAACCGGCAAGATCAAAATATCTGCCAAATTCACCAAGAGACATGTACAGCATCTTCATAGCAATGCTGTTCCTGATAGCACAAAACTGCAAATATGACAAGCAACCATCAGTAGTAGAACGGATAAATAGTGTTATATTGACATAATGGAACCCTGTTCATCCTTGAGGAGGAATAATATATAATTAGATCCAATGATATGGGTGAATCTCATACATATGATATTAGCCCACAGAATTCAGACAATAGGCTATACTATATGCTTATATTTATATAAAATATAAGCTTACCCTATGATATTAGAAGTAAAAAAAGTGGTTATCCTAAAAGGATATGAGGGAAATTTCTGGGTGCTGGTACTGTTACTTGTTTTTGTTGGATTATTGGATATATAGGTGCGTACTCATGTGAGTTCATTAAGATGTACATTTATTATAAGGTGTACATATACGTATACTTTTTGTGTATATATTTCAGTATCATTAAAATTGAAAAAGAAATCATGTGGGGTAGGCTATGTCACAATGACCTCCTGTTCTCCAATTTTCCCCCGTATTTCTAAGGTGGGACAGTGCTCTGAACTGAGTGCCACATTTGGTGGGGTAGGGTCTCCCCTGCCTGGATCTTATAGGGATGGACATCCTTTCTGTGGAGGCCATGGCGTGAGGTCTTTAGCGTAGGCAGAGGCCTTGGCTGAGTTAACAAGCCATGGCTCAAGTCCTGGTGAATTTCCCTGGTCAAAAGCTCTTGTTTGAAATGCCCGTATGTCCCCCATATGGCCACCAGTTGGAGCGGGCTGAACTTCGCCTGAGATTGTCAACCTCACCATCCCAGCCTGCTACTCTAGTGGCTGGTGCTCCTTTCATAGGATGACAAAGTTTATCTGACATCCTGAAGTTATCTTTTCTTCTCTCCGTGATGGTAAAGAAGCAATTAACAGGTGTTCATTTTGTACCGCTCTCTCCTCTTTGGGCTAATTGCCTCCAACTTCAGAGTGTGTAGATTCATAAAATTCGTGCTGGAGTTTCATCTTGCAAGGAGAAAGCCACAAATAATTGGGGAGTAGTGCTGCTGGGAATTTCCACCAGCCCCCAAAAGGAAGATGCTGATTTATACTGTTAAGGTCACTTTCGTTCCCTTATTGTGAATATCACCGACAGGCATTATATGGCCTCAAAGTGGATGTTTTCTTACTCTTGAGAATTTTTTTTTTTGAATGTAATTGCATTTGCCTATTAATGCTTTATTTTAATTGGCCTTTAGGTGGAGTGTTCCTTTTCCTGTCTTTGAACAGGTCGGTTCCTCCTACCTTTTCATCATATTCTTGGCCACACTATGAGTGTCTTCCATTTGTCAATGTCTGCCTTGGTCTTGCTGGTCCAAAGGATGTACTCTGTTTCAAAATGTGGTTTCAATGATGCTGAAAAAACGAGATGGGGAGGGCTGTTTGCTTTCTGCTATTTGGTATTTCCCTTCCGTTTGCATCCTGGTGCTGTAATGAAATATCATGTCGAGTTCCCATAGGGCTGATAAGCCACCCTCAGCCCCTAAAGATAGCTCTGTCTGTGCATTGCTGCTTTCCAAGAAAATCCCTGTCATTATGCAGAGTGTTATGCATTTCCTTTCAAACCTAGTCATTTGCATTTTTTCGCCTTTGAAAAGGCAAATTTGCTTTGAAAAGTGTAATGAAATGTGCCCAAATGAAAAAACGGGCCCTGAGGATGGCTGGTGCCAGCATGGGGCTTTAATTAAATGATTAGATGGCAATTTGATATGACCAGCTTTTGAACTGCATCTTGTTATCATTTAGCTTTGGGAGGGGAAACGCAGCTCGACCTTTAGAAATACTGAAAGATAATATGAACTTTGCTTTGAACCACCAAAGAACTACGCACAGAGAGGCTCTTTCTAATTCTCTGCTCATTTTTCTCTGACCTCAGTCTCCCAGTTATCATGGCTCCTCACGTTTACTCTTCCTGAGCAAGCCATGTCCTTTAATGCTTCTGTGATTGTCGCTGTCTCTTCCTTCTGCCTGGAGTTTTCTCTTCACTTGTTTGTTGCCCTTCCAGGGAGCTTTATTGTTTGCTCAAAGCACAGTTGACGCAATAGCCCCCTCTCTTTTTTGAAGCTCTTTTTAATTCCCCTCTACTGGGGGCTCGTTGCTCTGTCCAGCATCCAGAGATCTGCTAACTACATCCTGCCTGTCTCCTGTTTTAGTAAAGTCGAGGTTTATTGGAACACGACCTGTACTCATTTATTTACACATTGTCTATCTCTGCCTTTGCTTTACATCGGTAAAGTTGCATAGTTGCATCAGAAACCACTTCCCCCAAAGCCCATGCACAAAAATGTTTGTGCAGATAAGCACTTCATTCAGTCGGTCATCTCACCTAGTGACCACAAGCTCCATGAGGTCAGGAGCTTTTGATTTGGCTCACCACTGACTTGACAGTACCAAGCACAGGTCTGCCACAAAGAAGCTACTTTGAAAATACCAGCTGCTTGTTGTAGTGGTGAAAATCCAAAGAACTGATTGAGCTGTGATGTCTATGAAGCAACTGGTGACAGCTTGTTGGCTGAGTCTCTATGCTCCCTCCCTCGGACCACAACCAGGATATTTTGTATTTCCCCTATCAGGTTCATTTTCTTCTTGTCTGCTAGACTTAATATTAATTTTTCCTTAAAATTAATATTTTAATTTCATTAAACTTTTTTCATGCATTAAAATAATCACATTGATCCTACAGTTTTAACTTAAACATCTCTACGCATTATTTTTACTAATACCTAGTGGGATCTTAATACAATGCAGGCACTATGCTCAGTGGTTTATTTCCATTGCCTCATCCAGTAGCTGATGCTTCTATCCATGGTCAGATATGCTTATTTCCATTGAACGGAGCAGAAATGGAGGCACAGTTAAGCTAAGCAAATAGCCCAGAGTCCCAAGTTTTGTCAAACTGAGACCTAAAATCATGTCTGTTGACTTCTAAAATGGGTTCTTCTCCAGCTTATGAACCCCTGCGCCATTCTTCTATTTGTAACAGAAAACAAAGCCTTATTTCAAAGAGTTTTTGAAAGTCTCTCTGTCTTATCAGTAATTATAGACAGATTTCTGGGGAAATTTCTCTATTGCTTCTTGAACTTTGACTCCCAAAGAAAAGACACACTTTTGCCTCTTAGAATATAAATTAGCATTCCTCTGAACTAATTGCAGAAGTCTGCACACTTCATATAAAACAACGTGTACATCACCCCCCGCCATGCTCACACACCACATACATACTGAGGGAGCACGCAGTAGCTAAAATGATGAGACATGCATCTATAAAAATGAAAATAAAATTATTACTAAGATGTACTACATCTGTGCAGTAGCAATTTGAATCCATTTGATTAGTGTCCTGGGTCTGGGATTAAAGCAATTCTTACTGACCTGTCTATAAAACAAGAACAAGAAACTATTATGGGTACCTTACAGATTTCTATTGAAGTTAAATGACTAGAACGTAAAACCTCTAAGACATGGGTTTCGGTCTGTTCTGTTTATAATGATATCCCCAGGACCTAGAACAGTGCCTTCACCAACTTTGCATTCAGTAGTAGGGCTTTCCAGAGAAAGAGAACCAATAGGATGTATGTATGTCTGGAATGAGATTTATTATAATGAGTTGATTCATGCAGTTGTGGCCACTGGCGAATCCCAAATCTGCAGTCAGCAAGCTGGTGGCCCACAAGAGCTGGTGTGTGGTTTCAGTCTAAATCCAAAGGCCTGGGATTCAGGAGAGTCAAGAGTCTAAGTTCTATATTGAAAGCTGGCAGGCTGAGACCCAGGAAAAACCAGTATTTTCATCTGAATATGAAGGTTGCCAAAGACCAACGTCCTATCTCAAGTGGTCAGGAAGGAGGCGTTCCATCGGGCTTGCAGAAGAGTCATTCTTTGTGTTCTATTCCGGTCTTCAATTTTTATTTATTTATTTATTTATTTATTTTTATTTATTTATTTTTATTTATTTATTTATTTTTATTTATTTATTTATTTATTTATTTTGAGACAGAGTCTCACTTTGTTGCCCAGGCTAGAGTGAGTGCGGTGGCATCAGCCTAGCTCACAGCAACCTTAGACTCCTGGGCTCAAGCGATCCTCCTGCCTCAGCCTCCCGAGTAGCTGGGACTACAGGCATGCGCACCATGCCCGGCTATTTTTTTTCTATATATGTTAGTTGGCCAATTAATTTCTTTCTATTTATAGTAGAGATGGAGTCTTGTTCTTGCTCAGGCTGGTCGGGTCTTTAATTGATCGGACGAGGCCAACCCATTTCAGAGAGGACAGTCTGATTTATTGGGTCTACTAATCTAAGTTAAGCTCATCCAGACACACCCTCACAAACACACTCAGAATCACGGTGGACCAAATATCTAGGCGTCCCGTGGTCTGGACAAGTTCACGCATGAAATTAACCATCACACACTCCATAAGGATTTGATGATTTAATAAATAAGTTAATTTGATGAATGTAAACCATTTAGAACAATGACTGAACTAGAATAAGTGCTAAGTAAATATTATGATGAATTTTCCCAAAGGTATTTGAAGTAATCTTGAACCAGGGTTGGATTATAGCTAATTATATACATCTCAGCATGAAATACATGCCCAGATTTGAGCATTTGACAGGAGCCCTTCGGCTCCAATATTATCTGTGCAAACACTCCATTGTAAGGTATATTGATATTTTTATCTTCCTAGTTTTTCTTTATGAAAAATAATTATCTAACATATTCGTAGAACTCAGATGTGACGACAGTGGTTGCCAGAATTGATTTACAGACAAATATTTCTACTGCATGTTGAGGTATATGTGCAAGAGAGTAGTGTGGACACACGTATATGAGCATGATATGTATGTAGTTTTTAGATTTGCTCTTCCACTGATATATTAATAACCATGCTTTGGTATTCGTTAGTCAAAATAGCCATGTTAGAGTAAAAGCCTATGAACAGAAAAAAAAAGGTAAGTCAACTAACAGTTACCTCTTAATGATTTACTCTTTACTTGGCCCTGAAAAGAAACTGAGGGCATAAGAAAAGAAAATAGGACATAGTCCCTACCTTAAACAGCTTACTGAGTTGCCTATAATAATAGCCATGTAACAATTAACTGGCAATATGAAACTATATGGAATTAAATGTAAAGTCTGTAAAATTGACAGTGATCACAAAAGTCATTCAAGGGAGAAAGAATCAGTATTACTTTTAATAGTTGTAGGAGGCAGACTGAAAAAATTGCATTTCCACTCTAAAAATTTAGATTGCTCTTTTCAGTATGCTACTGGAATTGCTTTCTTGCGATTATTTTTCTGTCTCTCTCACCAGCCGCCACCTCTGAGTTCTCTCTGGTTCATCTGGGGTGGGCGTGCCTCTGGCTGAAGTGTTCGTGTTCATGATTTAGACCCTCCTTGTTGTTTCTTGTAAATCTGTCACAGATACTGCTAGCTTGCAAGAGGTGATTTTATTGACTTGGCAGCTGGCTTATTTAAAACTAGATTATTTTTGAAGTTAGAAACGCTTATGACCAATGGAATCTTGAGCTAAAAAAAAAAATAAGAGTCAATCAACTCCAAGGAGAAGAAATCAAAACTACAAATGCATGCTGATTGTTCTTTGACAGATGAGAGCCACTCACTGCTTGAGCTTATGGAGGTGATAATGCAGGCGCTGGCTGTTGTGTTTACTGTCATCATTCTGAGAATACTTTGTTAGTTTCCTAGGGCTGCCATAATACATTACTCCAAACTAAGAGTTTTCAAACAGCAAACAAATACTCTTCCATGGTTCTGGATTGAAGGTGTCAGCAGGGCTGCATTCCTTCGGAAATGTCTGGAAGGGAATCCTTCTTGCCCCTTGCAGCTTACGGAGGGTGTAGGCATTCGTTTGTTGGTGGCAGCTTAACTGCAGTCTCTGCCTCTGCCTTCACCTGGCCTTCTCTGTGTGCCACTGTGCTTTTCCTCCTCTGTGTGTGTCTTCTCCTGTTCCTAGAAAGCCACTTGTCACTGGATTTAGGCTCTACCTGGCTAATCCAGGGTGATCTCATCTCAAGAACCTTCACTTAATTATATCTGCAAAAGACCTTTTTTCCCCAGTAAGGTCCCATGTACAGGTCCTGAGGGTTAGAACTTGGGTATAACTTTTGGGAGCTGCAGTTCAACCCCCTTCGCTTACCCTCCCTGCTTCTCGATGCATTCACACCGTGGAAAGGAGCCGCGATTTTGCTAGTACAGCATTGCTGAGACCTAATGTAGAGGGCATGTTTGGGAGGAAATGTGAGTGACTTGACTGAGTAATTTTAGAATATGTTTTAAAAATTTAACATTAGTTGCTGCTCCATTGCTGGGGAAGCTTTCATATAAGGACTCCACTGCACAAGAGAAACATAAAGATTTCCCTGCCATTATCATTGAAATCATTTCTGTTAACATTTTATCAAGGTAGTGTGTTTTTTTTTTTTCACCTTTTTCCAAAATGCTAGTTCTCTCAATGCTTCAGATACCATCTAGAACATGTACCTTTTTCTCCACCAGATATTAAGAGAAAGTTTGATTTCAGATAAATAGCGTTTTTCCCATTTTTGATGCATGTATATTTTATAGCTTAACTGTGTATTACAGGATAAGGCTATCAGAAATCCATATGGTAACAGACATGTCTACTCTGTTCTAACTTTATCCTGAGAGCCTGGCACAGAATACCTGGTATAGAGTGAATACTCAGTAACTTTGTTGAATGAATAATGTTCTCTGTGAAGATCATATTTTTCAAATGAATTAAATGGTGTGTTTTGAGTCAAAATATGGCCATAATTACTGATAATACACCAGTATTTTCTCCTACGCTCAGTTCTTTCTTCATTTGCGGGTTAAGTGTACCATCTTGATCATTACCTCTTAGTCCTTTCATTCTTTAGTTATAATGAAAAGAGGTCAGAGGGGATACCCTAATTGCCCCAGATAATTTTGGAGCACTGGACTTAGAGTCCAAAGATTTAAGTTTATGTCCAGAATCTTACTAGTGTTTCACTCTTGTTATATGACATTGGGAAAGTACTGAGCTTCTCTAATCTTTCGGTTTCTCAGCCAGTTATCCATGTATGAGAAGCCAGGTGTTGCTCTAAGAGTTGGACACAGAGCTGTGAACAATACAAACAAGAGTCTTCACCCACAGAGATTTCAAAACAGTATTGGAAAAGAGATTATAAATATACAAACAAAATCTGAAATTTTACCAGATAAGTGCTGTGAGGAGAAAATATCAAGGAAAGGGGCTAGTGTGAGAAGTGATAAAGTTTTGAACATAGTGGTCAAGGACAGCCTCCCTGGGAAGTGACTCAGGGTTGTCGTGAAAGTTGCCATGGATAATAATGTACATAACAGTGGTATTTAAACTCTGAGATACTGTATCAATAAAAGCTAACTTTCATTGGTGTCAAATGTGTGCTAGTTGCTGTTCTATGTATTTTATGTGTGTGAACTAAGTTAATTCTCACAACAAAGCTAGGAGGTTAGGTGTTACTGTCCTCTGCGGTGGAAAGATAGAGAAATGGAGGACTAAAGAGGTCAAGCACCCCAGGTTCCTCTGCTGGCCCTTGGCAGAGCTGGGATGTAAACTTTGGCAGTCTGAACTCAGAGATCACCCTCTTTACCTTCACTCTGCTGTCTACTTCGTGTATTCAATTCTCAGCCAGGTTTTGTGTTCCTTGAGGACTAAGGCCAGTGTCTTCTACTTAAAAGGAAAATGACATGGTTTTCGCTGCATCTAATAGCAGATGATGAGTATCCATTAAACGAATGTAAGCATTATAAAAATTAAAAAACAGATAAAAACATCAATCTTGTAGTGAACACTATTTGAGTCCTAGTTTAACCATTTACTACAAGTATTGTGACATTCAGAGAGTCCAAGCCTTGGTTTCTTCATCTGTGAGATGGGGATGATAATAATACCTAACCTCAAATAGTTGTTGGGAGGATGAATTGAAGTAAACTACGTGGGAAGTCTATCGCCTGCCACTAAGAAAGCATGTAGTAAGTGTGAGTGGCTATTTTGGTGAATTTGGTGTGGCAAGAGCAGATGGTAAGGGTAATCTTTTAACCTAACCCCAAGCAAAACTGTTCATATAATCAATCATATAATCAAACATCAGGGCATTTCTGTCCCCAGTGCTCCCCAAATATGGGAGTTTATTCTCTAATGACACTTTTCTTTACCATTTTCTTCTCTTTGTGCGTTGTTTTCCACATTAGGACTTCAATGAGTCTAATTCAAGGTCATGCAAAATAGAGATTTATTACAAACTGGAAATCTTATGGTGCCACTTGGCTACAGTGAGGTCATTTGTAAGTACCCAGCCTCATTTCTCAGTTTAATGTGACATAGCTTATACATTTATTAGCTTTTTACAGCCACCTATTGTTTTTCTTGCCATTTCTTCATTTATTCCGTGAATATTTATGAGCTAAGGCCTGTGCCAGGAGGCCTGGTCTCTTCCATCCCATTCTTCAGTCTGTTTGCTCATGGTTTCTCTAAGTTTGAATCCTGAGTTCAGGTTGCAGAATATGCTAAGTGGCTTTTCTTAGTATGTCCCCAGTTTCATACAGCTTCTGACTGAGTCTAGGCATCCATTCTCTTAGTGGAATCCTCCTCTTTAAATAGGCTTAAGCCAATTATCCTGAGGCTATGCGAATTTATGGTTTGGAAAGCCTTATATTGTTCCGTTGTTTTTGTTTTTTGAGACAATTTTGTTGAATTGCCTTTCAAATAAATAACTTTGGTTGCTAGAATTCAATTAAATGCTGAATAACATAATACAATCAATGTTTTAGGAGATATTTTTAATGCATCTCTTAAATGTATTAAAATATCATTTGAAAGTATCAGTAATACTCTTATAAATGTTAGCAATATATTTAGCACTATGTGCCAGGAAGTATATTAAGTACCATTCATATTAACTCTCATAATATCTCCAAGAAACGTGAATTTATTATCCCACATTTTCTCTTCTTGAGGAAACTGAAACTCAGATTAACTGATTGTCCTGAAGATCATGCACTAGTCTACTTTAGAAGGTTCTCTACTGGGCTTTGAAACTGTGGCATGTGGCTTCAAAGCCCTTTTCCTAACCCCAGGGAAAGAGGGAGGGGGACGAGGGGGAGAGGGAGGAGGGGACATGTTTTAGTAGAAAACAAACAAAAGTCACCAGTTGAGGATTCAAAAATGGATTTTGTGGCTCGTAGAATTTGCCTGGGCATGATACACAAAAGGTCTTTCTCTTCCCCTCCTCTTCTTTTTCTCCCCTACCCAAGCCCCTCCCTTCCACACCTCCTTTCTTTCCACCACTTCTTCCTTTAATCCCAGCCCCTGCCACTCTGTTGACCTGACTTAAAAAGGTTCAGGGGGAGGCGCTCACCGGAGCTTACAGAACATTTACCCACGTCTGAGTTGTTGCCCGCCTCATGGGTGGGACAGGACCCATGGCCCTGTCCTCAGCCCAGCGCCCAGCCCAGCCCAGCCCTGCTACAACAGGCGAAGAGATTTCAGGCCTGTGTTCTCTCCTGACCTGGCTCAGCTCCAAGGTCAGGAGAGCAAATGCTTTGACCAAAACCAGTTAAATCCTATACACATCCCCCCCACTTCACCCTAAGCCATAACTTTTAAAACAGTCCAGTTATGATTCATGTTTAGGACAAAATCAAATGCACCCAAAGAGAGTCCTGATGGAGATGATCCCATTTCACCTTGCTCAACAGAAAGACTAACATCTTAGAAACACCTGTATCTTTGGTTGCTTCACAGGTTTAAGATTTCCACAAGGATCCTAAGTAGGCACTTGTTTTACATCTACATATGAGTTCACACAATAAATTCCTTGCGGGAGAAGGCTGTAATCCACCCAAGGACACATGCTTCAGCTCCTCAACCAGCATGCTGAAACGGTCACACACATATGAGTAGTAGTTTTCAGTTTGCACTTGAGGGCTGGGATCCTCTTCACTCCTATTACCAAAACCTGAAATCCTACATGTCACTTTCAAGACTGAAGGATTTTGATCCTATGATCATGGCAAAATTACAGGGACTAAGAATGGTTTAGGAGAGAAGATAAATATGAACTCAACAATTAGAACTTTGAGAAGCACAATTTTTCTCAAAACCTTTCCTTGCTGTTTCACGAACTGCAATTTCTGATGTTCTATTAGTGTATTAGGGATATCAAATATCACCTGACGTTCCTTTGGCTTGTTTTTGACTACTCCCTCCAGGGTGTTTGTGTTGCTGTTGTTAAATAGTTGATATCTGGAGAATGGTACCCTGCTTAAAGGATAAAAATAAATATGCTCTCCTTTATTTGCTTTGAAATGTGTCTTAGTTTTAGGTTTTCTTATTCTGTATATTTTATTTTGATTTGGGGGCAATTACATTTCAATTAGTCTTTAAAAAATAATCTTTCTTGGTTGATGAGTATTTACAATTCTCATTTTAATTCCACTGCAGCTTTAATTTGTATATTTTAGAGGGGAAATGATTTAAAATGTTTCCCTGAAAATGAAGTATGAATCACAGTAAATATCTATGTAACTGGTGGTTCCCTTTGGCATTTAATTGGTTGGCAATTTAACATTTCAGCCAACAAGCAATCATAGTGGGTATTTGTTGCTAAAGACTAGTGGAGATTAAAAATCCAATTAGCCACGATGTATATTGCTCCTCAACTATCACCTGGCAAGGCTTAATCACCAATGGATAGAAATAAAGACTAAGAGTTATAAGCTACTTCAGAAAGTAGGAAAGTAAGGCATTTATGAAACCAAGTGTGGATTTGGGTTTTTTTTTTTTTTTTTTTTGGTTTGTTGCAGAGTCACTTTTTAAATCCTTCCTGTAAACTCCTAGAGAGTAATGCAAATTCTCATTGAAGAGAGTAATTTTTTAAAAAAACACATGAAAACAGAATGGTACTTTGTGTGTTGGAAGCTTTATGCATATATGTTTGGTACTGGTAAGTGTATATGGAGAAAGTTATGGTCGGAAGACTTTCTAATTAATGATAATAGTGCTAACTACACTAAGTGTTGAGTGCTTACTATGTATCAAATGCTTTATTGCATTTAATCATTGCAACATCTAATGACTAAGGAAGATTTAGAATCCCAATATTAAAGATGAGAAAACGTAGCCTTGGAGACTTCATACGATCTTTGCATGGTTTCAGAGCTCTTGGGGGGTAGAGTCAGAATTTGAACCCAGATCTGTCTAAGAGCTTATTTTCTTAATCACTGTTTTAGTCACTATAAAGTTATGATGCCTCACTGAATATAGGAAAATAATTCCACTGGGTGTCTATGAGAAACTTTAATGTTTCTGTTTACCTTTGGTAATGGTTCTAAGCTATTACCTCCAGAGCTCTCATTTTAATTACCAGTCCACAGTGCATTGGGGCTTTGGCATTCAAACGGCACCGACTGGACTCTTTGCCCTTTCACTATCATGCGTCATACTGAGAACTCGCATTGTCTTTGTCTAGACACTGTCCAGTGGTTTCTTTGCAGCTACTGTCACTTCTAGGAGTCCTGCAAGCTCTTCCATCCTATGAAGCATACAGTGGTAGTAGTGGGAGCAGCGGGAAATAAAATTCCTGTGCTTCAGTCAAGTGTGGCAAGACTGAAATAAGAAAAGGTCCTGAACCATCCAGAGAAATTAGGGGGGGTGGGGTTAAGGTATGGGTCACCACCTGGGGCATCTTTCACAGCTGGTAGAATAGGTGCTTGATTGAGCTTACACTCTGTGCACAAAACTATGCTAAGTGGCACGAGGAGACACAAAGGGAACAGAAAATGTGTCTCTGCTGCAGGGAAATGTTTTAAGAGCCTGATTCCTGATGAAACCACCAGGACTTGCGTATTGAAATCATAACCTGTCCTCTTCAAAGCGGTCACCTTAGCAATCCAGGCACTCATTTCAACCCCGCTGCTGGTGCTCATTTGGAAAAGCCCTTTGAAAATGACGTTCAGAATTCTTTTGAGGCACACAAGAAAATCTGACTCCATTCAAAGCAGGCCTCAGTTTTTATTACCCAAATTAGTCACCTGAACTTGACTCTGAACTAATTTGAACTCTTTCCAATAATCAATGCCAATATTCAAGGACAAAGGTTTTCTGTCCTTGTGGGTAGTGACAAACGGGACATTATGTACCATCAAAGCAATTCCTAAGCTTATCCTTGTATCTACTGTGCCCAGCCCGTCAGCCAACTCATCACATGTGTTCAATAAAAAGTTTTTTGACAGGAATTGAAAAAGAATATATTCTGAACTCTGGCAGCACATTTGAAATAATTTAGTCTTTTCATCCACAAGTTTTGAAATTTATAATTTTCTTCCAGCAATTGTTTGATATCTCCCTTGAAGCACTTAGCTAGTTCCATCTAGTTAAAACTGTAGGATGAAAATGAGTCAAAAAGTCAGGGAATTCCTCATGCCATGTATAAGTCACCCTGAGTCTTCATGTTTTGTTTGAAAGTTGCCCTCCCTGGCCCACAAAATGATCTAGAACAAAAAACAGTGGTGGTGGTGATATTTCTTGAGCAATCACTTCATATTAGACATTGTGCTAATTGTATTTCACATATTGACTTATTTAATCCTCATGCTCACCCCACGAGGAAAAAACTATTCTTATCTCCTTATTCTAGAGACAAGAAAAGTGAGACTGAGAGAGCAAAGTGGCTTGTATAAAATTCCATGACTGGTAAGGGTGATCCAGTGCTCAGAATCCCCGTCTTCTTCTTCTCCTTGCTGTTGCAATGATGTATTCAGTAGGAAATTGATTTAAAAAACATAAAAGTTAGATGTTTCACTTTCTCATACATAATTCATCTTCTTTGTATTAAGTAAAAATGGACCCCCCAAAATTGGAAAAATCATCTGAAATGAAGGTACCAAAAGGCTGATGGCTTGATGCATATTATTGCAGATACTGAGTTGTTGTTCATACTTTATAATTTATACCCCCACAACATTCATTGTTTAGCTTGACCTGATATTCTTAGAAGCTGTTTGTGAAGATGCCTGCAAGAGTGAATGGCTGTTTTGTCTTAGTACTTACTGCTGCACCTAGAAAAACCATCTGCACGTATTCTAGATCTATTTTGCCTTTTCTTATGACCAAGTGGTATTTTCCCTTAAGACAGTTGGGTATTTCCATTTGACCTAAACGTGCTTCATCATCATGTTCTCTATCATAAAGGTAGAAAGGGCAGGAAAGATGAGAAACACACCTTTTTTTTGGGTATCTATGCTGGGTTTTGTGTTTAGCAGAAAATGTGGATTTGCCAATATACTTTAATATACTATTTTGCTCTATGCTATAGTGTGCTCTAGTATGCTGATTTTTCAATATACATAAACACTCTATTAAGGTTCCTCATTGCATAGATGTGGTGCTGAGCCTTCAAGGAGAGGACTAAGAATGCACCAAGAATTCATGACAGAGCTGGGATTGAATTCCAGGGCTTAGACACCAGGGCCCAGGCAGTTCCCCTGTGTTGTGTGTATACTGTTGTGGGCAGAACAGGCACGTCTTTGCTGATGGGCTTGTAGCTGGGGTATTTGCCCAGTTCTGCTAAGTACAGTGTATTCCACCCCTGTCTGTATCTCAGCTTATCCCCCATTTAATTGCACAAAGGAATGCCAGTGTAGATTTAGCATTATTCCTGGGCACCAGGATATGCAACCCTGGGGCATTTTACCAGCCCTCTCTGGCCAGACAAGTAGGTTCTGGAATTGTCTATAGCTGCCTGAGTGCAAGAAGATGAAGACTGTTGAAGGAGCCGGAGCCCCCCTTATGTACATCCCCTCACAAGCTTCAGACAGTGTATTTGGTGCACCTCTGCACTGTCCACCAGGAAAAATTGGGGGCGTGGGGGTTCTCTCTAACTTCTGTGAACCTGAAGCTAGACCTTGCTTCTGGATCTTTCACTTTGTCTTACGTAGACATCCATTGTACAGGACGCTAATATCAACCATACATTTCTGAGCTGCCTCTTCTGATGCATGCCAACCTTCATCCTGCTTCCTCGGTGGCAGAGGCAGAGGCTCCACTTGGAACAGGAGAGGGAGCTCCATTCTAGGTATTGTTTTTGCCTTTTATGTCTGTTGTGGTTCAGGTCCTGCCTGTGGCTGCTATGACTAATGCATAATTGCAGCCATTAAAGTAGGCAAGTTCCTTCTTTTATCTCATCTTCATTCTCTCCATTGCTCCATCTCTTAGCTAGTTGTAATAATATGGGTAGGAGCCCTTGAGGAAAAGGACGGTTTCCTGACTTGTGTTCCCTTCGTGACATGATAGATTTTCTTCTTTGAGTTAAACCATGTTTTTAATCGCCATGAAATGTTTGCACATCTAACAAGCCACTTAAAACACACACCTCTGGGGAATGTGTGGTGCCAAGAGAAGTATCTGGAAGTCCCACTTTCTAATACTCTTGTCAAATCCAACAGAACCGTCACCCTTTTAATTAGTACCCACCCAGTCAAATGTGAGACCATGGTGACTTCACTATAGCATCCTAAATGTCAATGTACACTCCAATCTTAGAGCTACAGAGAAAGCAAATTTTGACATCAAGTCCAGAGTTTGAGTTCTGTGTCATCTTTTAACAGTTGTGAAACTTTGGGCAAGTCCCTTGGCTTACTGAGTCATACTGTCCTCATCTATAAAATGAGGATAATACCCTTTCTAACAGGGTTGATACAAGAAATCAATAAGACCATGTGTGGGCCAGCACTTCATAAATGCTAGGCAAAAGTGAAATTGTTTTTGTGACA
Organism: Microcebus murinus; assembly: GCF_040939455.1. NCBI lineage: Eukaryota > Metazoa > Chordata > Mammalia > Primates > Cheirogaleidae > Microcebus > Microcebus murinus. The sequence goes on from NC_134124.1 coordinate 20,909,978, forward strand.
GCATCTTGGCAGCATTTCTCTTGAGACATAACAAGTTGCAGGGGACGATGGTATGCACGAGTGCCAGGTCCCCCTGCCAGCGCCAACCCCTCACCAGCTGTGTGGCCTTGGGTGAGTGATGGAAACTCTCTGAGCCTCATTTATCTCATTTCTAAAATAAAAGTGATAATGTTTGTCCTAAGTTCTTGGAGTTGTGAGAATTCACTAAAGTTAGCACCAGGTTAATGCTTACTCAGGGTTGCCTAACATTAATACCGACTTGCATCAGACAGTTGCCAAACGTTAATTAACTTCATATGGTTCCATTCTACCGATCAAATTTTAAGCAGCTGTTGCTATTACATTAGCAGCCTTGTGTTTTATTTTCAGTTCTCTTACAAAGGCTGGTGTAGGCTTTCCTGTGTGTGTGTGTGTGTGTGTGTGTGTGTGTGTGTGTGTGTGTCTGTCTGTCTGTCTGTCTGTCTGTCTGTCTCTTCCATTGTTATCTTGCATATTGCAGATTGACTGTGATAATCAATCGGCAGGCATTGTTTGCTTCTAGAATCTCTCACTGTTTCACCTGCACAGTTGGGAGAGTTCTGTCGTGCCCCGCTCTCCTGAGCACCTAGTGCATGTCCGGCTGCCTGGGAACCGAAGCTGAGTTGCACTTCGCCTGTGCTGAGTGTCTCTGTCCATTTAAGGTCCACTCACCATCTTGAGCTCTTGAGCTTAGCGAGAGGAGAGTTGTCACACTTGGAAGGAAGCTCCGTGTGTCATAAGCAGAGGAAGGGGAGCATGTTGTGAAACCAGCTGCCATGAAATTGAATTACAGGTGTTGTATTCTTCCAGGCTTAAATTGCTCCATTATCACATGGGCCTTTCTGTTTGTTTGGAACAAATACCTGCAATTTACCAGGATGCTAAGAGATGAGGGTGTAAGCAGTCAGAGGTTGTTTAAGGTTTCCATAATGATGGAAAATTACTCCTATCCATTTCAAGTAGGGTTTCTCTCCCAAGCCGCCACATTTAAATGTGAAGCGAGGAAATGCCTCACTTTTTAATACTCCTCTCTCAGCGCAATGCTCTTCAAAGGCGCTCCAGGTTTCTTTAATGTTCTTAACCACACACCCAATCAGTTTTATTTATTATCCTGTGCAATACGGGCAGTAATGACTTCGGAGGCAGCCAGGAGGGAATGGACAATTTGCTTTCACTGCCTAGATCTCCTCAACCCATTTCCTCTTAATTTGGTGGAGACAGTGTGGAGCTTCTGGAAGCGGGAGCCATAGGGACGCCTTAAGGAGGAAAGCTCTGAGACACCATTTACTCTTCCTCATAATTGAGCATGGTTGGAAGTGATTGCTGTGCCTCACCTTCTTCCTTCAATCCATTTTAGCTTCCCAACGAACCCTCTTGTTTCCTTTTCAAGAAGAAATGTCTGCAATTGTAAAGGTTGGGTTCCTCCCCGCCCTCCACCCCTGCTGTTCACAAACTGATCAACTGCTTCAGTATTGCAGGGTGGTTGGGAGGAGGTGGTGGTCATTTTTGTAAGAAACAGAAATTAAAGCGATCGTCACTTCCTCAGAGTGAAGCAAAGGCAGTGTTGGAAGTTGATGGAAGTGTGTATGTTTTGTGGATATTTAAGTTTCGAAAACGAATTGCTGAGTTGACTAAATGAAACATGTCTCATGAAATGAACCTTGGAATTGGGTGAGAGATTTGTTTAAGTTATACATGGCGCATGAGTGCTTTTGAACTCTATTCTTGAGATACTTATGGTTTGGGTCATTATTTTTTTACTGTGCAAATACATATGAATACAGTAGTCTCCCCTGAAGTTTCTCTTTCCACAGTTTTGGTTACATGTGGTCAACCGTGTCCAAAAATAAGTGAATACAGTAAAATAAAACATTAGAGATGACTACATTCATATAACTTTTATTACAGTATGTTATTAATATTCTTTTATTATTGTTAATCTCTTATTGTGCTTAATTTAGAAATTAAGCTTTATCATAAGTATGCATGTACATACGTAGGGGAAAAAACAGTATATGTAAGGTTTGGTACTATCCTCGGTTTCAGGCATTCACTGGGGTCTTGGAACCTATCCCTTTTTATGGGGGGGGGCGATTACTGTACATTGTTTTTGTAAAACTCCCATAATCAAGAAGAACAAAAATTTTACACTTGGATCTCCATGCTCCAACTTATTCCCTACCCTGCTAATACTAGTCAAGTATGTGTGTGTCCTCCAGATATATTTTTTTCATACGTGAATATATATTAACAGGTGCATAGAGCAATATGTAGTTTTGCTTTGTGATTGCAGAATCTTATTTTTCCTGTACATTTTTTTCCTAACTAAACAGTATATTTTGTGCATCTATCCACATTAATACATATAAATGCAGGTCATTCTTTTTAAGGACTGATTATTAGTCTGATATGGATGCACCATAGTTTATTTAACATATTGAAGTACCTTTAAATTGCATTATTTTGTCCTTACAGCAAAAGGTGTTGCTACAAACAACTGTGTATATTTTTCCTGATGTGTGTGTGTGTGTGTGTGCTAGATCTCTAGGATGTGTATCTAGTTCTTGTTACAGCACTACACTATTAGAACCTGTTGACTGGTCTTCTTAATGATGGACTAAATATAGCATAGGTATACAGTGATAACCTATTACAAATTTGCAAGAGTATGTGAGTTCTGGCTCGTGGGGTTATATTGGGCAAAGGTATTCAATTAGAACTAAAACTTAAAGGAGGGGATTTATAAATGTTTGTTTGCCTATAAGAGATCCTGCAGAGCTGAACATGCACACTTCAAGATGTGAGAAAACTATGAAAAGTAAAAAAAAAAAAGTATTTGTGTTAATCAACTTTTTGGATCATCACTCATAAAAATGAAAATGAATGTGTGTTCAGGCATAGCTGAGGGACATAGAGTTTGGCTTGTTTTAACACATTAGGCAGAGGACATGTGGTGTGAGGATAACACACAGCCAGTATGAGAATGATTTCTGGAGTTGGAACAGCCTGGGTCTGAACCCTGCACCTCTGACACAGGTGGCTTTGGGATCTGCAGCTTTGAGGCCACTGTCTCTCAGCCTGTTTAAAACAGGGTCAACCGTAACATGCTTCTTGCAGTTGTCATGAGGATAAAGTGATCCCGTGTGTGGAAAATGCCTAGCCTAGCACCTGCCACCCAGCGAGTCATCAATAATGTGTCATTTAGAAAATATTATTATTAATACCATGAACACTGTCATTCAGCGTCCTCATGTCACTGGTCAAGCTCATCAGGTCTGCTATTCGGTCGATAAAAGAGGAAGCCGAATTGGATAACGTCCAAGATTCTTTGATGTTTTTCCGTTTTGAAAAGTGGTTTTCTTCCTTTTGAAAAAGGAAAGTTTTTACTCATAGTCTTTGTAAGCCTTTTAGCTAACAGGGTGCACACACACACAATACAGATGAGGTTGATGATACCTCAAAACAGTCATGGAGTGGCAGTCCCGATCTAGAGAAATCGGGCGTGAGACCGCTGGGGCAATAGGTGATCTGCAAAAAGAGCCCTCCTGTTCTCCTCTCCCAGCCCCCACCCCATTCTGCCCACTCAGCCACTGTCTGCAGGCCCACAGTCCTCCTCTTGCCCTTACTTAGGTCTCTCCCAGCAGGTGGCACTTGTGCAGTAAACATCCCTCTCTACTTGATGACAATAAGTACAATTACTCTCATTTACGAGGACATTTATATGCTAAACATTTTACACATGTTAATTTGTTCATTTATTAGTTGATAAATATCAGCTGTGAATTATGCACAACATGTGATTCTAAGGTGCTGGAGTTACTGCAGTAAACACAGTAAAGTTTCTGGTTTTGTGAAGGATTCATTTTTTTTGTGCAGAGTCCCGATACAGATAAATAACTTCCATTGTATTTTATTCTTAATACAAATAAGTATAAAGAAAAGTGGCTAGAGAAGTGATAGGGAATGCTAAATCTATAGCAGCACACTGTCTAGAAGCTGCTTTAACCGTTTGTACTTGATTTTTTTCTCATTATCCACTCGACATGATCCACACTCGACATCCAAGTGTAAAGGGTTAAAACAGGGTCAACCTGCCTGTTGCCATTGTATAGGTTGTCATGTAGGACCTCTGAGGACTGTCGTTTGAGTAGTGATAAGAATGCTGTGACGATATCATAGATCTTATATATGTATACGTGCATATATCTGCATGTACATCACTGAAAGTGGGCACTATTGTTCCCATTTTACAGATTGGTAAATCGATGGTTAGAGAGATTAAGTAATGCAATAGGGAGATTTTTCAGTAGCAAGCAACAACATCCATCTAACAGTGACCTAACCAAACAGGAATTTATTTTTCTAAGTTGACAAGAAGTCTGGAAGGAGGCAATGGATGGTTCTGGTTAGGCAGTTCAGTGATGTCTGTGCTCGCATCTCTGTGATTTTTCTCAGCCTTTTTCTTATGGTCTCAGAATGATTTCCCCAGATCCAGACAGCACGTCCGAGTTTCAGGCAGGAGCAAGCAAGGAGATACACCTGTTTCATCTGGGTCTTTCTTCGGGAAGGAGAGTAGACTTTACAGATTTCCTCTGTAGTTTTGTTGGCAAGATCAGTGTCCCCTGCCCACCCCTTGCTGAAAGGACGCCTGAGGAACTGAAGACTTAGTTTTTTTAAATTTCTATAGTGGGAAGAAAGTAACGGAGAAGACTTGGAAATGAGTGTTGGGTTAGTGTTTGCCTTGCCATGAATGACATCCTCTACATCACCTGTCTAGCAAGCCAGGTATGTCTGGCAGCAAAGTTCTCCTCTGATCTGTCTTTATCTGATTCATTTGGGATAGTCATTCTCTCTTGCAGGATCCAGAGCAGGTGACTAATGTGAGTGACAACAGCACCATGTAGGAGGTTACAACAAAATTTTGGTTGCCATATGGCTGATGTTGATAGTATCACTCCCTGCTGTTTTAAGTATAATTTCCAGGCATTGAAATTTGGCTCAACTTTTTCTCTGATTAGCCTATTGTTTCATGATTGGCCGATTGGTGCATAATTTGTCACAAATCCAGGGACCACAAACCTGCCTGCAGATGAAATTTAAATATGGGGTCACAGAGAAAATGCTGAGGTAAATAATTCGGGAAGAAATACAGATATAATGTTACTTGAGAGTTATACAGAGTCACAGAATCCTTCCTACCTGTGGAGCATCCTTTTAGTTAACTTTTACCTGCATTGACTCATTTGCTTAGCACAGTTATCCTGAGAAATGAGGCAGGAATCATTTTTGCTGGTTTACTTACGGCTAAATTTTACTTACATGTAAACTGGTGCCTAGAAAAAATAAATGACTTAAAACATTAAAGCAAACTTAATTTTTCTATTCGTGGGCTTCATAATCTTATGTAAAAAAAAAAAAAAAACACTCTTTTAAAATAGATTCACTTATTCCCCTTCAAATAGATGGCTGTCTGAAATTCCCTCCTGTGTAGAAATTCTGAACTATTGGTTAGATATGGAAGGATAATTCCTAGAATATACATCTGTTCATTTGCTCTAGCATATGCTAACAAGCCTTCTAAAATGAAATGATGAGATCATTAAGTCTTAAAAAATATTTTCTGGCCATTTCTAATTGAAAATAAAAATTACATACTAAATGTCAAACATTCAAAGAATACAGAAATGTTCACACTACCCAGTGAAACTTTATAGTAACTTCAAAAGATAATCACCATTAGTTAATATCCTTTCAGGTATTTTAAATGTCATTATTTTTGGAATAATTCTCATTTTTATCATTACTAATAGATATGATAGTATTTTGTGACTTTTGTTTTCTAATATATTGTGGTCACTTTCCATACCAGTGTATATCTACATCTACCTTATCATTATTATCATCATTATCATTATTATTATTTTGAGATAGGATCTTGCTCTGTCTCTTGGGCTAGAGTGCAGTGGCATCATCATACGTCACTGCAACCTTGAACTCCTGACCTCAAGTGATCCGCCTTCCTCAGCCTCCCAGAATGCTAGGATTACAGGTGTGAGCCACCGTACCTAGCCAAACCTAAGTATTTTTAATGTCTGCATGGTATTTTAAGGGGGAATTATAACTCCTGTGACTAATCCCCTAGTAATGGCCATTTAGTTTCTTTCCAAATGTTTAGTGTTAAACATGTTCATGACATGTATCTTTAAGCAAATGTTTACTATTTCCATAGGAAAAATATCTAGAAGTGGTATTGATTAATTAGATGGTAGGTACATTTAAATTTTTACAAATACTAAAAAATTACTCTCCATTAGCAGTGTTTGAGAGTATCTGTTTGCCTGTACTCCCACTAGCACTGGGTATTATGCATTTTTGGTCCTTGCTAATTTGAAAGGCAAAGCAGTTAATTTTATAGCTATTTTAATTTGCATTTCCTGGCTTAACAGTGATCTCAAGAAGCTTTTTCCATGATTGTTGGTAACCTTGTCTTTTTGTCAATTAAATCTTTATGACCTTTGTACATTTTTTCAGTCAAGTTTTTTTTCTTTTGATGAAACCCTTTAGATATGAACCCTAGCTATGTCGTATCTGTTGTTAATCTCTTTCTCCTTACTTTGTCTTTTAGCCATGCTTATATTATCTTTTGCCATACCAATTTAAAAATTCTTACACAGTCAAGTGTGTGGAACTTTTTCTTTCTTGGTTTCTGGCCTTACTGCAACGCAAAGAAAAGTCAGAAACAGTGTGATTATACAATATTTCAAGTTGGAAATCCACTCTGAGTGCAGCTTTAACGTGGGAGCTCATTGGCCTGGAGAAATCATCATTCTGTGGCTGATATTTACCCACACCCATTTGCAATGTAGTCCAAACCAGGGTTTAATAACCCAGAGCATATTTGCACAGACTTTCTCATTTTCTAACCATTTAAAATTAGCACTGAAAGATGAATGACTCATTTTTTAATATATTCCCTTTGAATTTAGCTCTACCCGGAGAAGGTTTTTAAGGAGAATCAATTGCTTAGTCACAACAGCACAAGCGTGAACTTCTTGGAAAGTTTCGTGCTTTTGTTTTGCCCAAATGTTCTCTCTAATGAATGAAATGTTAGGTTCACTCCAAACTTGTCAATGGGGATGGGTTTTCTAAATAAAGGGGATTGGAATACAAATGACTAGGCAAAGGGAGAAAAAGAAATGCCTTGGCATTTGGCCATTCAACTGAGTCTGCAAGTTAGTGAAACTAACTTATATTCATTTATGAATATAAATGACACGTGGAATAAAATCTATAGAATCGGTACCCATGCAGTCTCCAAGGATCAGTGTAGACTTTGATATCCGACAGGCCTGACCTTGAATTCTGGCTTCTACACTTAATAATTATGTGAGAAAGTTATTTAATTTTACGTAAACCTCAGTTTCTTTCTCTGTAAAATGGGGGGGTAATGCTTGCAACTACCATCACCTAAAAAGCATGCGTTTTGTCATTTCTAACGTTCATTTCACTGTTGATCGCAAAGATCTGGGTGGTCTGTTTCAACACCAATCTGCTGTAGCCTCAGGTGCAGGCAATATTTTAAGCATCAGCAGATGAAAGTAAGAGAAGTACATAAAAACTGTGTAAAACTACCATTAATTTGGCATTTTATAAGCAAGTTCTCTCTGGCAGTGAATTCATGCTGTTAAAGTAGCCCAACTTTTCATTTTTATTTTATTTTTTACATCTCAATCTTTCGTGGCTTAAAACTGATGACATCTGAATATATTTCTCAAGCAGTTACTACATATTTATGAAGAACAGTTAATCTGTGGTAAAGGAGAGAGAAAAACCATAAAATTTTTAGAGCTGAGTGACTTTCGGGCTCACGTACAATAGAGGAAATTGAGATCCAGGCCAGTTCCCATTCCTTTACTTGCCCAGCATCAAATATTAGTAATAATGATAGAAAGTAATGGCCACAAAATTGTAATGCAACAAAAGGGTCTTGGGCTGGCTGTGTTGTATTCCATCTAGGGTGAGTTATGGGAACAAGGTGAGTTTCTTTGTCACACATCATCTTTCCCAGGAGTATCACGGGCCATCTGGATGTCCAGAGAGAGTGTTCCACAGGTCATACTTCATGGGGTGTCCAACAATGTCCAGGGCCTAGAGAGTTCTAGCTCCCATCAGACAGCCAGCAGCCTTGGGCACTCTGGCTGCTGACCATAGTCAGGGAATTACTGCAGGACACAGACTGGAGCATCAGCTGTTAGCGGCTTCAGTGTAGATGAGATGGACCACTCCCTTAAACAGAGTAGGTGGCGTGTCAGAGCTCACCTGGTTCCCAAGGGTGTGGGGTGGACAGTGGAGACTTGAAGGGATGTCCCCAAAGAGGATGGGAGGCCGCCTTGTCTCCCCTTGGCCTGGCCCCTCCACATCTGGTCCTATCTGGGAGGGCCTCTCTGGACACTCATCCTTCTAGCGCCACTCCTGTCTCTTGTCCTCTCAGTCCAGGACATCCGTTCTAGACCAGAGTAGACAATTTTTCTCTAGCTAAGCACATCCTCTTCCACATCTGTTTTCTGTGCCCCCAAAAGACCGCCTGTAAATTGGGGCTGGAAATTGACTCGTCCTCCTGGTGGCATCTGTCATTTCTGCTGTGCCATCCCTCCTGGAGAGAATGGCTGCAGGTACAGGGGGCCTCGATGATGCATGAAGAAGGGCCGAGAGAGAAGGGAAATCCTGAGAACAGAAACATGCTAGTGGATATTTCAACACTATTACCCTGCCCCTGTGAACATCAGTGTCGTCATTACCACTGATGCCGACAGTCAAGTGCATTCATTGAGGGCTTATTGGGAAAATGCAAGCAAATGTCATCAGTACCTTATACCATTTTATTTCACAGATTCCCTGTAGTGTGGGTCCTGTTGACACTTGTAGCAATTAAGTTGTTACAGCAAGTGTTACAGTGGGTAGTCCCAAGGACAAAAGGAGCGGCACACAGACAGTCAGAGAGTCAAAATTCGCTGGTGGGCTCAGAGGGGTCTCACCACCAAATTGTGAGCCCCATCTACCCGACTTTTCCCACTTTTATTAAGTTGGGGTAGTCCCAGGGGTGGGGTATCATGTTGCTAATGCCCACCAGGAAATAGATTAATATTATGCTGATGCACCAGGTAATAGATGAGTTGCTGGGCCAGGTAACAGGTTTAGTGTTAGGCTGATTGATGTGGGTCTTCCATGACGGCTAGGGTTCTCAGGTGGCTGAAGTGCTGCCAAGTAATAGACGGGGGTTTTGCTTATCACAATAACTCGTTTAACACCATGGTTCTCAATCAAGGACTATGTTGTTCTCAACAGACATTTGGCAATATCTGGAGACTTCTTGATGTTCATGAATAGGAAGGTGCTACTGGCTAGACATCCAACAATCCATGGGACAGGCCCCCATAGCAAAGAATTATCCTGCCTGAGATGTCACTAGTGCCAAGGTGGAGAAGCCCTAGCCTAACGTGGAACATGAATAAGTTGAAGAGTTATTTATTTTTTAAACCATGAATGGGTGTTGAATTTTTCTGTAATGCTTTTACTATATCCAGATAATCATGTGTTCTTTTTTTATTAATCTGTTTGCTATAGAATCTAGTAATGGATGTTCAAATGTTAAAACCATTCTTTCATTCCTGGGGTAAATTCTACTTAGTCACAGTATAATACCATTTCTATGGAAATTTAAAGTATACCAAATACTATATAATTATGGACATTTATCTATATAGTAAAAGTGTGAAAAAACAAGCTGTAGAAGAGAGATGCACACTGATTTCGGAATAATGGTTACCTCTGAGGAGGAAAAGGACTGGGAATTCAATGGGGGGAGGGTTCTTAGAAGGCTCTTAGGCCATTTTGTTTCTTTAAAAACAGATCTGAAGCCCAAAGTAAATGTTTGCCAAATATGGAGGAAGGGCAGCCACGTGCAAGGGTGCCTGCTACTTTATTTTCATATATTTTGATGTTAGAAATATTTCATATTTGGAAAGAGGAACAAAAAAGAATAGAGCTAAAATCATATAACTGGGTAAATACTAATAAATGCCAGATGCAGGATTCAAAGTTAGGTGTAACTGTCTCTAGAGTCCAAGTTCTTAACCGACATACCATGGTGCTACTAAATGCCCAAGCCACTGCAGAATGAGGGGATGTGTATTCACTTACGTCACCTTCCCCATAGAGTCCCCAAGTAATGACTCTTATTTTCTTCATGTTATAGATGGAGACACTATAGGAGACATAGGAGGAGCACATGGCATTGGGAGTATGTTCATTAAGTGCCATTTGTTCCTCCTCCTCCCTAGAGAAGTGACCATGAATTAGGATTCACGTGGACCTAGCAAAAAGCAACAAACATGTGCAGGTGCTGGGCATTGTCCATGACACTGCCTTTTATCTTAGGCCACATTTTCATCAAATAGAAAATCCTGCAACCCCCACTTCTCTCCATCCCACTGCCACCATGTAGTCACCATTGTCTTTCCCTTGTCTGGTAGCCTCTCCTGTTGCAAGTTTTGCCCTCATCTTATTCATCAGCAGAGTGATTGAAACGCACACTGAGTTACCTAACTGCCTACCCCTGGGGTTTTGCAGGTGCTTAGACTAAGAAGAGTATCTTTAATGTGGTTGAAACTCGGGCATGTTCTAGCCTCTCACCTCCTTTCTTAGCAATCTACCCTTTTGCTTTCCATCTGCTGGGCACACCCCTTTGCACCTCTGGGCCTTTGCACATGCTGCACCTTTGCATAGAAGCACTTCAGCGCCATCCTGGCCCCGTGTCCATCCACACTTCACACCCTTGAGTTGTTGGTTCCTGCCTTCCATTTAGTGTTCACATCAACTATCATTTCCTTAGGGAAATTTTCTTGTCTCTTCTAAACTTGACTAAACCTATTGCTATCTATCCTCATAAAAGTCCATGAAGAAGGAATGAATTGTTCTTCCTAGTACTCACAAGTTTAACTAAACAATTATGCAATTAATTTAATGTTTACTAGACTATAAACACCATAGCACTAGTCCTGGGCTTGCTTTCTTCATCACTGTATCCTCAGAGCATGGTATTGGGTATTCAATCAATACATGTTGAATAAATGAAGGAATAAGTGAATGATTTAATACATTTTTCTTTACTAATGTGGAGACTAGACAGGAATAGGACTTGTCTATTCCATTCTTGGTGGCCTCAGTGTGTTTCCTACCTATGACATGGTGCAAAGATCTGAAGGATGAAAAACACAGCTCAGAGTGGGTCACCCGGGAAGAGAGACATGAGGTTACTGTTAGGAACTAAAGTTTGGAACCAAAGAGGCCAGGAACCAGGAAAAGAAAGAATGAAGAAACTGAAAGAATAAGCAGGGTGGCCCCATTTAAAGTGGTTACAATAGTCCTATTATTGAAAAGACAAGAATGTGGCTTAGTCCATTTGTATTTGGAATTCCAGTTATGATTTGACTTGCCAACACCATTGGTTCTAGAACTTCATTGTACATAACAATGGCATTGTGCTTGCTAAAAATGCAGTTTCCAGAGCATTTCTGTAAGACCATTCTGAATCAGTAGGTTTGAGCCAGGGCCCAAGAATCATAGCACATAATGGTTGGGGGTGGGACAGGGTGAAGGACAAAAGAAAAAAAACAGTTTGAAAATCCCTGGCTTATTACAATCTTTTGAACTAAATGAAAACACAAGTCATAGTGAAAATCTCAATGGCAGTGTGGCACGTGTGTCAATGGATTGTCTTTAGGCAGGAAAGATTATGCATTGTTATTACACCAGTGAACCGTGCTAACTAATCTGCAGGGCCTGGTGGCTTTTGCTTTTAAGTTACAGGTGACAAAGATTAATGCTGATTTTGTGTCCCTCGTCTAGACTTAGCCCTTACCAGATATAAATACCAACCCTGGCCTTTCATACTGACTTCTTCTTAATTAAGCTCTAAAACAACAGAAAATGTTACTTCTCAAACCTATAAATATGGGAGTTTTATGTTATTTTTACAAAATTTATCTTCAGGAGCAGAACTATTTCTTTGGAGAGAATTCAAGGAAGGATGGAAGTTGGGGTTAGAAAAAAAAGTGAAGGTGGAAAATTGTGGAGCTACAAAGCTGTCCTAAAGAGATGGCATATTTACAGCAAGAAAATCACTACTTAAAGATCTGGTTAAAAAAAACAAAAAAAAAAACTGGCCTCTCAGATAACCAATTAGATCATAAAGCTGGACGCGTCCTGGTCCTGATTTCATTAGCATGCACAGGATTTCTCCTAGGGGACTTGTATTTTCTTAGTCATGCAGCGTTTCACAGCTGGGCGGAAAATGCTGCCACATTATTTTTGAATGCAAGAAACTTGTGATCCCAGTCTCTCCCAGGAATTTAACTCTCTTGCCTGAACAGATTGGCACGACGACAGATGGTCCACGTTGGATCCTTGCAGCTAGCTTGGATATTAAGAATCAAACTTCTTGGAATAACAACTAGTATATCAACCTTTATAGAGAAGTATTTAGTGTGCGGATACCTGCAGGAAAGACTGAGCTCTTTTAGCAGAGCTATAAACTTCTTAAAAGAACACAAGGCCAGGCACACAACACTGCTCAGGAAATGCCTGAGGCATTAGGTGAATTCATTAAGAGAATCCACATGACTCTTCCTCCACTTCTGGCTGGCAGAGATCTGTTTTCCCAGAAAGCAAACTCCTGAGATGGAGTTTGGAATGCAGGAAGTCTATTAAGAAGAGCTGTTGGGATCAATACCTTGGGAGGGAAGGGAAAGAAGGATTGAATAGAGAGGGAAGTTGGGCTATGATGCAATTTGAAGGAAACCTCTGCCAGTCCCATGGACAGCTGTGAGGCTGGGATGGCTGTCCATAGTTGTGCTGAGGTGAGTGAGGGCACTGGGCATTAATACCCCTGTTGGCTCAGTCCCTGTGATTAGGCTGGTCCACAGTCATGATTCTCAGAGAAGATTGACAGCTGGGGACTGCCTTCCGAACACTCCTGGCAGCTAGGAGAATAAATCCTTAATCCCTGAAAGAGGTTATGGGTGGTGACCATCACAGCATGCTCTGCGCTGGTATTGGGGTAACCCTTGGGGCTGGCTCAGATGACAGTGTATTATAGACTGAATGCTTATGTTCCCCCCAAATTCATATGTTGAGATTCTAACATAAGAAATTATATGAATGCTATTAATATGGAGGGCCTTTGGGAGGTAAACTGGTCATGAAGGTGGAGCCCTCATGAATGGAATCATTGCCCTTATAAGGGGGTAAGAGAGCAGAGTGTTTTCTCTCTGCTGTGTGAGGATACAAGGAGAAGTTGGCAGTCTGAAACCCATAAGAGGGCCCTCACTAGGAGATGGTACCCTGAATGTGGACTACCAGCCTCCAAAACTGTAAAAAAATAAATTTCTATTTTTTATAAGCCACCAATGCATAGTATTATGTTATAGTAGCCCACATGGACTCAGAGTGTACATGACTATTACAAGTACTCAAGGTAATTATGACTCACACAGACTACTAAAGATTTCTTATTGACTGCACAGAAACTTCTGGAAGGCCACTTAGTACAGGGATGGCAAAGGCGATGATTATTTTGGTAACTCTGTTTATTTAGCCTTTAATTAAATAGTGGTAGGAAACTCATTTGGTGGAAGATACAAAAATAATTCTCCCAAAGAAAGAAACAAAATGTATTTCTCTGAAGGTATCCATCCCATGTGCTGGGCATGCTGGGAAATACATGGTCTCTCTAAGCTGAGAAAGAAGAATGAATGGTTAGTTGCAGGGAACCAACACGCCATAAGGATGGCACCAATGGAAAGCCAGTGGTCCAATGTACAAAATCCAAGGGGGCAGAGCAAACTGGGGCTCCAGGGTGGATGCTTGTTGATCTCAGGAGGAGTCTGGCTTCTAGGAGGGGTGTGGAAGCAGGAGGAGGCAATCTCTCTAGTACAGTGGGTGGATGAGAGGGGATCCAGCCCACTTGGAGGAGGATGGCAAGGAGGACCCACATCTGAGTAAGGAGACTGCAAGAGCAAACGAGGGGCTGTGTGGACTTGCTGAAGTGGATGGAGCCCATGGGTGGGCTCAGTCTCTGGGGTGGCCTGGAGAACATTCAGGGGTGCACACAGAATCCCAGGCCTGAGAACCTGGAACTGGGTTGATGTGTCTGCTGGTGGCCTTGAGCTCAAACACCCTGTCAGGCATGAGCGTGATTGGTTGAGATTGTAAAAACTTGACAGTTCTTCGAATCTATAGCAGGGTAGGGCTCAAGTCCAGGATTTGTTCATGTGGTTCCTACTTCCCTCCTGCATTTACTTATATTTATGTCTTTTGCCATTACCTCTTATCATACCAGTTTTTCTTTAACCTCATGTGTAGAGGAAATTAGGGTGGTCGTGACATTCATTTGTTTACTCGTGTGGTCACTCTTTATGTGTCCAATGTATTTCTTGGTGCCTTCTGACTTCTGCTATAGCAGCTTAGTCTCCTGACCATCTTCCTTCACCCAACAGCATGTTCTCCCAGCCCCTGCCTTGCTAGGCTGTCTACCAACTCCTAAAATCAATCTGTGATCTGATTATCTGTGTCCTGCCCATCTTGGGAGCCCTCCAGAAGCCTCTCCTTTCTTTTGGAATTCTTTGAAACTTGTGTTTGGTGATCTACCATGTGCTCTTTGACACTGTTTATCATTAGTTTCACATACTGCCACAAGGAGATCAGAACCTTGTAGAAGGCAAGGAGAAGGGTTCGCTATTATTGTGTCTTCCTTAGTACCTAGTACGGGACATGGGTTAGTCTAAAGCAGAGGGTGAGGACCCTGTGACCCTCCCTTCTCCTGAAGACTTCCTCCTTTCACTCGTAATCCACCGAATGTCTATTTCAACGTTAGTCTGAAGCTAAAATATCACCTCCTTTCACTTTTTCTCCCAATCCTAATTTGTGGCCTGCCCTGACCTTGTTGGTCTCTCATAACACTTTCTCGTAGCATGTCTCAATGTGTCATGGTCCATTTGTTTGTTCCGTGTGTTACGTTTGATTCCTGTTTGCCTTCAGACTGTCCGGGGCATGAGGGCAGGACTCTATCTGCTTTTCCCTGGCAAGCGTTGTATCTTGATACGTGCCCATTCTCAATACCTGTTGGAACAAATGCATGAAATGGAAGGAGAATACAAGTCACTTCTTGCATTGGTAAGTAAGTAAACCAAACCCTAGAAAGTTCTCAGTTGCTAGTTTTGTAGTGTATTTCAACTTTGTACAAAGGAGCCCAACATAGATCCATTTGGACATTGAAAACACTCAACAGTCTTTTCCAATCCCAGCAGACTTGTTCGTACTGCTAGGGCCAGTAGGGTTTAGTTCTCACAGAGAACAGATGTGCACATTGCCCGTTGCTGCCCTCCTTCCAGCTCTTTCTCTCTCTCTGTCCCCCTCTCTCTCTCTCTCTCTCCAGGTTACTGCTTGGCTACCAGCCTGTCTGCTCTGTCATTTTATGTGTAATTAACGTTCCCCAAGATAAGAATTTCTTTGACAGGTTTCCCAGCCGGTAGAGTGAGTTTAGAGACCTAATTACCACATGCCTGAACTCTGGGCTTCCCTCTGTGGCCTCCGCTGTGATATTGCTGGTGAATGGCTTGGTCTGGGCTGCTTTCTGGGCATGAGCTTTTTTGAAATTATGATGGTTCCTATCTCCAAAGTATTTGAAATGCCAGTATTTGAGATTGGGCTGTGAAATAGAGGATGTGTGGATTTTTTTCTACTTAACACAATCTTGAGTTTTGCCCTCTCATTTCTGCCTTGGACAGACAACCACAGTGAAGACAAATTGCTGAGCGAGGGATTTTCTTTAGGCAGGTTCCTGTTCGTTCTCGTTCTTGCTCTTACTCTCTCTCGCTCTCTCTCTCTCTCTCTCTCTCTCTCTCTCTCTCTCTCTCTCTGTATTAGTGGAGAGAAAAGAAACAGGCTGCTGAACAGTTAGTTAGGTACTGATTGTGTTTTTTAAACATTTTATTCTATCTTAAAGTAATTCAAGCTTTCAGGTATGCATAGGGATTATAGCTTAATAATAGCAATTATTATATTATTTGCCAAGTATTAGGTCATTAAATAAGAAATGTCTGATTTTAAATCAGAAGTTTCGTTTATTATATCTCAGAAAAGAAACAGTATAACCAATCAAAGTATGCACCTAAACTATCAACACAGTTGGCTATCTTAACAGTGGCTTTTTTTTTTTTTTAATTTCGGCATATGATGGGGGTACAGATTTTAAGGTTTCAATAAATGCCCTTTCCCCCCTCCCCCCACAAGTCTGAATCTCCAGCATGACCCTCCCTCAGATGGTGCACATGTCAGTCGTCATGTATGTATATACCCTTCCCCCTCTCCCCTCCCCCTCCCCAATACCCTGTTACTGTAGTACCTATGTGTCCACTTAGGTGCTACTCAGCTAATACCAGTTTGCTGGTGAGTATATGTGGTGGTTGTTTTTTTATGCCAGCAGAAAAGACGCATGAAGAGCGGGTGGTAATAAAATCGCAAAAGGTATTTTTGACACTTACCGAGAATTGAATATTTTTCCTTACAAGAAGTGGTTCAAAGCCTGGAAGAAGTGGTAGTCAGTTGGTGCAAGGTCTGGTCGATACAGTGGTTGACAGAGAGTTTCCAAATTCAACCTCTGTAGTTTGAGTGGCATTTTTTGCAGCATGTGTTTGAGTGTTGTCTTGCAAGAGGATTGGCCTGTCTCTGTTGACCAATCTCATCTGCTTAATCACAAACATCCTCATCATTTCATCTTGTTGGTTGCAGTAGACATCCCTGTAATTGATAAGAATTCATGAAGCTGTAGTGGATAATACCAGTGCTGAACCACTAAACAGACACTGTTAGCTTTTTTTTTTTTTTTTTTTATTAATATTTGGTTTTAGACTATGTTTAGGCACTTCGTCTTTACCTAACCATTGTGCTGAATGCTTGTGAATATCAAAAATAATCCATTTTTCATCACATGTAACAGTATGGCATAGAAATGGTTTGCCTTTATGTGGGGACAGCATAGAAAGGCAAGCTTCGACATGATTCCCCTTCTGACAGTCGTTTAATTCATGTGAAACCCATTTATCCAGCTTCTTTACATTGCCCATTTGTTTCAAATGGTCCAATATTGTTCAAATATTAACGTCAAACCTTGTTGCTAATTCATGCATAGTTGAGATGGATTTGCTTCTGCTACAGCTTTCAGCTCATCATTATCCAACTTGGTCTCAGGTTGCCCACATGGTTCATTTTCAAGATTAAAATCACCAGAACGTAACTTCTCAAACCATCAAAGTACTGTGAGTTCATTAGCCACATCCTTCTCAAACATTTTGTTGATATTTCACGCTGCCTACACTGCATTTGTTCCACAGTGGAACTCATATTTGAAAATAACATGAATTTTTGACTTATCCATGGTTTCACAAAAATTACTAACAAAAAACTAAAAGATAATCACAAGTGTTTGAAAGAATGACGATGTACATTCACAATAAAAATAAAACCAGAGGTGCCAGAGTGAAATGCCAGAGGTAACAACTGTCAAACGTAGTATTTAAGGAAATTGGACATTTCATAGTTAATAACCTGAATATTCGTGCTAGGCACTACAATTTTGTAGGTCAGTTATTTTACTGATAAGAAAATTGAGTTTTAGCGGTTAGGTAACTTTCCTCCCAGCTTGGAAAACTGGAACTCAAATACAGGTCTCTTGGACTCCATGTTTAACACTGTGATATTATTCTCTATGTGATATAAAACTCTGTAGCTAGAGTTTTTGGCAAGAGTTAAGATACCAGAAAGAGAATCCTGATAGAATTTTCTTGGGTTTTCTAGGAAAAGTTCTGATAAATATGTGAAAATTATATTTTAAAAGAGTGTCAGATCTGTACTGATTGTAATATTGGCAGATTTTAAGTCAAATAATAGCCCGTGTATGTACATGAGTAATCCCTAGAATTGTACCCCTTTTCTTGTTCTAGTTAGAGCAAGTTTGTATAGAAACCCAGGGCTCAGGATGCTTTGTCTAGCCTAATTGTTTGCTGCTGTCCTGACACCTCTAGTCTGTTCATGGCAGGTGGCTACAGTTCCATTCATAAATATATCCATGGATGAAAATTCCATGCTCTTCTTCCCTGACCTGTTCTGTCTCATTTGTTAGGTATTCTTAGCAAGACTGTTATTTCTATCTTCAGAAACATCAACAATCTCTCCTTGTATAAAGACATTTTTACCTTACTCATAACAATTATCATTTGCATTTGTAAAACATTTTCCAGTTTGCAAAGCACATTCACATACTTGGTTGTCATTTGATCCTCTGAGTCAAGCAAGGCGTGAATTTATTCACTTACTCAGGAAATACTTATTGTGTCCCCTATTATCATTAAATTAGCATGTCCACTTTGTAGATGAGTAAACTGATTCTAAGAATAACCCACTTTCTGTGTGTGTCTCACACTGAGGGCTTTTTCTAAACTTGTGGGTGATCTGATGTTTGAAGGGCAGTACCTGGAATTTTGTTCCCTAAGTCATGGACTAAAATCATAAAGCCAACAGCTTATAAAAGCAGGTTGAATGTCATTATATGTATATTACAGTTTCTATAATTATTAATCAACAAGTACTTCCATTTTTTTGGAGCATGGGGCATGTTTTTACTTTCTTTATGGGAAATCCTTAGAACAGATCACAAAGACTGACAAAGTGGCCATTACCAGCCTCTCTGGGTTACCCGGCTGTCTGCCCCAGCATTTCGGTTTCTCACATTCCCATATTCTCTTTTGCTTCATAGTCTTTGCCGGTGTCTTTACCCAAAAAGCTCTGCAACCTCTCATCATCCCTCCTACCTATACTGCAGACCTCAGCTCGAATGTGATTGCTTCGGGAAGGTCTTTGACACGCCCCTCCACCAGAACCTCTGATAGACTTTCTCAGTGCCAAGCACTCCCTCTCCATTTTATTGAGCACAGTCTGGTATTACATATGTATTTATGTAAATTTTGTTTCTTTAATATTTCTGTCCTGAACTGGACTAAAATCACAGGACCGGATGCCTATTTTTGCTCATCACTGTAGGCTTAGTTCTTATAAAGGTTATCACCGTTTGCCTGAGCAGAGGAGGCGAGGTGCTCTTACAATAGATATCGGGTGAATGAATTGAAATTACGTGCACCAGTATCAGAGGTTTAATGTTCACAGGTTAATGGAACAAATCCTGTATTAGTTTCCTACTGCTACCGTAACAAATTACCTTAAATTTCATGGCTTAAAATAACTTGGATTTATCATCTTACTGTTGCCATGGGTTGGAAGTCTGGGCATGGGATGGTTCAGCTGGGCTCTCTGCTCTGGGCTTCATGAGGTTGAAGTTTAAGGTGTTGGCAGGCTGAGGCTCTTATCTGGGGAAAGAGCTACTTGCAGGCCCTTCTGGATGGTTTGTAGAATTCAAGTCTGTGGTGATTCGGGCTGTTCTCCAGGGGTCTACTCGCTCAGCTCCTAGAACCAACATTCCTCAGCCCGTGGCCTTGATTTCTTCACGTGCTTAGAATCTCTTGCTGTTCTGTCTGCCTCATACTGTAACTTCCTCTTCTCCTCTCCTCTTTTTCTTCTAAGGGCTCCCATGATTACACTGGGGCCATCAAGATCCTCTAGGATGAACCCATCATATTGACATGTCCTAAAGATTAGGATGTAGACCTGTTTGGGGGGACATTATTTTGCCTACTGTAAATCCCAAGTGCCTGTCGATTTGACTGTGACTTACGTTGATGAAGAGAGTGGCAGAAGTGGCATTTGTGTGAATTGCACACACACACACACACACACACACGCACACACGCACACACACACTTCTGCAGATGTCGCAGAAGTTGGTAGATGGGTTTCCTAGAAATAGAGCTAATGAAATTGGGGACTACATGGCCTCAAACCATTTAAAATAATGACACTCTCACTCCATTTCTTTTGAGTGGTAGCAATTCACATGAATGCACCAGTTCCCTGAGGAGGAAGAGTGCTGATTGAATTGGGTTCACAAAATGGACAGAAGTGAGACGTGTGTTTCGTGGCGAACAGCTGTGCCTGTGGAGTTGTCCCTCATTGCTTGTGCATGCTTTTCCTCTTGCACGGGAATGCCTGCTCTTGGGTGTGTGCACAAGGCAGTAGGTTTTCTCTAGAAGAAAGTGCACTTTGAACTCATCATGTATAAATTTCCTCTTGGTGGGTTTAAACTTTTTGTTTTCTTTGTCTCCTCTTGATGGAGTCAAGAGTAGAGCATCAAGGAACCCCAGGACGAAAGGTAATTATTTCAGAAGAAAACATGTAGGTAATTTTTTTTTTAGTTCCATTGATTTTGTTCGTTGTATTCATGCATTAATTAATTCACTCATTCCTTCATCCCCTGGATCTTGTGACCAAAGATTTTAGAACATTTTTGGTAACTGTGTTTAGGTCAGTGTACCCCTTTGTGTATGTATTCTGGAAAAGGTATATTCACTCGAAACATGCATTTTCAGGTCAGTATGGGAAATGTTTTGAAGGCTCTTCTGTCCCTGGACATTTTCAGCTCATGCTAACATATGAAAGGGACTGGTGCTTTACTAAACTTCTTTCACTGAGACCACACTTTCCCAGTGTATGTGACAAATCTGATTCGTGTGCATGGGTTGTAGGGGGCATGTGGGATATGGTGACAGCGTGGAACACATGAGGTTAAGGATGCTAAGGAAGTACAGGACTTCTAGAAGCCTGAGATGAGCATAGCATTAGGTGCTATAGGGCCAACGCATGGAGCCATTGCTGTGGAGCAGCCATTGCACCATCTTGAAGAACAGAAGGGATACAAATTGCAAAGGGCATGGGAAGTTGGGTCAAAGACTGAGAACTGACCCTGTGTAGCGACACAGAGGAAAGTGTAGGCCTCAGGCTACAGCATGCCATGTTTTATCTCTAAGAAGTGCACAAATCGCCTAGTGCTTGGATGCTTGCAGACAGCTTCCTGCCCTTTCCTTCTGAGACCCCCTTCCATAGCTGTCTGTTCGGAGCTTTCACAGTGATCCTTCATGACTTTAAAGTGACCTTAAGAGGTACAAGCAGTACAATTTTACACCAAATCTAAGTAGCAAATGTTTATTGAGCCCTCAGCATTTACAAGGCCCTGCACTAAACATGGTGGCGGTGTGGGTATTGGGCGGATGATAGTACGTGTATGAGCCATGTTTCCTGGCTGTAAAACTCTTACAGAATGTTGGCAAAGGACATGGAAATTGCATTTCTCACTTAGGTGTATAAACAACTGTCTTAAGGCATATGATGATTTATTAAGACAGAATGTGGCCAATCCTTCTTCCCTTCCACTGATGTCATAGGAAAAGACGGGCTTGAAAGGCATCCAGGGAAAATTAGGTGACTCTTTAGAAAGGACTAAAGGACTTGACAGAAATAGCTTACTTCCAAAAGAGGTCATATTTTCGTAATTTGAACTTTATTAACACACTTGTTGAATGTTCCTATCTCTGGTAATGGCATTTAATAGCCCCTTAACCCCTCAATCAAGACAAGGTAGAGTGATTTGAGTTGTCATTTTTTTTTTTTCCCCGAGACAGAGTCTTGCTCTATTGCCCCAGGTAGAGGGTTGTGGTGTCATCATAACTCAGGGCAACCTCAAACTCCTAGGCTCCAGTGATCCTCCTGCCTCAGCCTCCCAAGTTCCTGGGACTACAGGCATGCACCGCCATGCCCGGCTAATTTTTCTATTTTAGTGGAGACTGGTCTCACACTCCTTAGCTCAAGCAATCCTTCCACCTTGACTTCGAGAGTGCTAGGATTACAGGTGTGAGCCACCTGCCTGGGCTGTCTTCAGTTTTCTTAACTTTCCAAATTCCACTAGTGTCTAAGTTTTATTTTTCTACCTCCAAAATATCTCTAAAAACTCAACCCTCCTCTTTGTGTTCTGGTATCACTGTCCTCATTTTGCTCCTCATTATTCTGTGGCTAGTTGATAGAAATCACCTCCTAATGCTGCTTGTTACCCACAGTTTCTGTCAGCCCAGCCCCGTTCTCTGTCTGCCGCCAATTACCCACCTCAGACAGAGACCTGATGTGTCTGTCAGAGGCTGCTCTTTGTTTGGAGGATGAAGCCCCAAACTGAGCATGGCCTTTCTTCACCCCTGTACAATCTGGCCCCAGCCTGGCCTTTCATATTTCACTGTCTGCCAGTTCTCTCAGAAGTTTCTGTTCCTTCATCTACCTTCTCTACCACACACTTTGCCCCTCGGTCTCCGCCCAAAATGCTCCATTTTCCCTCTTACTTTATCAGGCAAACTTCTGTTCACCTTCCATTTCTAGCTGAAACGTCACTCTATCCAGACAGCCCTTTCTGGTTGATATTTGCCTTCTCTCACTCCACACCCTTCCTCATCGACATTTGAATATGTATTGTTTATATCTTGGTGTGTTGATAAGAAAAATAATAATGACAACCTCTATTCACTGGTCATGTGTCAGGCTACGCAGGTGTCATACTTGCACTGTGTCACTTAATCACCGTCTGCCTTAAGAGGCATATGTTAATATTCTCACATCACAGATGAAGAGACAGGCTCGGTAGGAATGCGACGTTCATAAGTTTCGCAGTCAGTAAATGGCAGACTATGAGTTCAAACACAGATCTTTTTGACTAAAGGGAATGGACTATGTGTTGTTTTCTGTGGTCTTTCACAGAGCATGATGACAGGAGTGGTCGCTGGCCATTACACTTCGTGATGCAAATGCCTTTCTCCCTCTTCCTGAGTTCTGAGACCTTCATGTCCTTCAATATCTAAAACAGTGCCTCATCCATAGTGGTAGATTATTTCATTCATTCATTCATTTGACAAAAAACATTACATATGTTTATGGTATATGGTATGTTTTGATATATGCATACATTGTGAAATGACTAAATCAAGCTAATTAAATTATGGTTTACCTCATATACATTCTTTTATGGTGAGAACATTTAAAAAAAATTACACACACTCTGCAATACTATTCAACCTTTAGAAAGAAAGAAATTCTGTCCGTTAGGACAACAGAGATGATCTTAGACATTGTTATGCTAAGTAAAATAAGCTAGACACAGAAAATCAACTTCCACATTATCTCGCTTATATGTGGAATCTTTTAAAAATGGGACCTGTAGAAGCAGAGAGTACAACGTAGTTACCAGGGGTTGGGTTATTGGATTGGGGAGATGTTGGTCAAAAGGTACAAAATTTCACTTAAGATGAATAAATTGAGGAGATTGACCATACAACATGGTGATTATATTTAATAACAATGTATAATAATAAATTCCTAAGGGATACTTTGTGAATGAAGGAATGAAAGAACAAATGAATGATGGTTAGATTTTAATAAAGGATTAGCTGTGTTAAGTATAGCATGAGCATACGTATATATTTATATTTACTTATTACATTTTTTATATCGGGAATCATTCATCCAGGAAAAAGGGGGGACTTAGTGTAGAGATGACTTAGATTTATATCACTTTGTTGTATGTCTGTGTCAGTCAGTTAGGGATGGCTTCAAATGATGACCAAAACAAATCTGGAGGTGGCAATTATTGTCACTGTTTCAGGACCAGTATCTCTGCAATTCCTTGCCCCCCTTACCCTCTGATGTGTGTTGCCTCATGGTCAGGATGACTGCTGTAGCTCCAGATATCACATCTACTTTTGAAAAATGGAGAAGGAGAAAATGAGAGTGGTGCCAGCCATATCTTTTCATTAGGAAAAAAAAAATGTTTTGCAAGCCCCCAATAGATCTCCACCTACATCTCACTGGCCAGAACCATGTCCTGGGGTTACTCCTATTATCAGGATTGGCACAGATCCACCTTGATTGAAGATAGGTACCTTTAGCAAAGAAGAGGGGAGGGGGAGCAACATAACTGGCAGGCAACTGATAGTGCCAGCCAAAGCATGTGTGCTATTCTTAATTGGTCTCACTGGCCTAATGCTTCAATCTCCATCATGTTTAACTTCCAAATGTTTAACTTCCAACAAGAATGGTAAACAGTCAAAATGATGAAAAATGGAGTGAACGATATTTTGAAGGTTAAATGATGTTTGTGAGGAGTAAAAATGAGCCTTAATTATTAGCCAGGAAAATTATTTAAATGTTTAAATTCTTCAAACTGCAGTTTCCACCTTCATAAAATGGCCATGATGATGATGATGACATCTCGGGATTAATGTGAGCATTAAGTAAATTAATGCATGTTTGCCTGGAACATAAAACATTTAGTAAATTTAGCTATTGTGGGTGGGCACAGTGGTTCATGCCCATAACCCCAGCACTGACAGGCTGAAGGAGGAGGATCGCTTGAGAGTAGGAGTTCAAAACCAACCTGGGCAACTTATCAAGATTCTGTCTCTATTAAAAAAAAAAAAAATGAGCTTAGTGGCACCGATAGTCCCAGCTACTTGGGAAGCTGAGGCAGGAGAATTGCTTGAGCCTAGAAATATGAGGCTGTAGTGACCTATGGTTGTGCCACTGCACTCTAGTCTGGGCAGATAAACAAATGGCCAAAAACCATGAAAAAATGCTCAACATCACTAATGAACTAATCATTGGGGAAATGCAAGTTAAAACCACAATGAAATACCACCCTATGCCTTTCAGAATGGTCATTATTACAAAGTCAGAAAACAATAGATGCAGACACAGATGCAGAGAGAAAGGAATGCTTATATACTGTTGGGGGGACTACAAATCAGTACAGCCTCTATGGAACCCAGTATGGAGATTCCTCAAAGAAATAAATGCAGACCTACCATTCAATCCAGCAGTCCCACTGCTGAGTATCTACCCAAAGGAAAAGAAGTCAGTATATCAAAGAGACACCTACACTTCAGTGTTTATTGCAGCACAGTTGACAGTTGTAAAGATGTGGAATCAACCTAAGTGGCCATCATCTGATGAGTGGATAAAGAAAAAGTCACACATACATATACATACCATGGAGTACTAGTCAGCCATAAAAAGAAATGAAATAATGTCTTTTGTAGCACCTTGGATGGAACTGGAGACCATCATCCTGAGTGAAGTGTCTCAGAAATGGAAAAACAAACACCACATGTACTGTCTAATAATTGGGAACTAATCAATGGGCACAAACACAGATGTAAAGGACATCGGAAATCAAGATGGCAGAGGGTGGGAGACGGGCAAGAGATAAAAACTTAGCTATCTCGTACAAGGGAACACTAGTCTGGTGATGGGCATGCTAAAAGTCCAGGCTTGAGCAGCATACTTGGTATCTGTGTAAGAAAAACTTTTGCATCTCTCTCAATTATTTTGAAATTTAAAACAATTAGCTGTTGCTATTATTGTATTATAGTTTTTGAAGAGCACCTGTTTGTTTCTAATTGACAGTGGAAGTTTGTGAAAGGTACAATCGATGACTCTAACTCCTCCTTTCTATTATTAAAAATACAAGAATAGCAAATATCTACCTATTGACCATCTGCCAAGATGCTCCTTTAGTTTTTCCAGTGAGATTTAGAACTTTTGTCAATTTTATTGATTGATAAATTTTAAGCAAAAATTTCATCTGTGAACTTCTAGCAGGGGTGAAGCCCATTGAAGTAGTTACTATTCTGTTTAACTGAAGGGTTGGCAAACATTTTTTTATAGAGACTCAGTAAATATTTTACGCTTTGTAGGGTATGTGGTCTCTTTTCTTATAGGAACAAAACAGCCAGAGGCAATAGGTATATATTCCAGTAAAACTTTAGTTATGGATGCTGAAATTTGAATTTAATATTATTGTCATGAGTTGTGAAATGATATTGTTAGTTTTTTTCCAACCATTTAAAACTACTTAAACCATCCTTAGCTCATGGGCTATAAAAACATAGGTGGTTAGCTCAATTTGGACTTTGAGCCACCATTTGCCAACCTGTTCTAACTTAATGTCCCTGTCATCTTTTCTAGCATACTGGGTTAAATTTGTCATTCATTCCCTCACCCCTTGAATCTGCTTTCCAATCAAAGACTTTGGATTTGAGTATCATCAAATGGCATTTTAATGTGCAAATGACTAACTCCTGTTATTGGAATAATAGCTTAGAATTCAAAAGCAATGAAATTTATTATGCATTCTGTAAATGGATAATACAGCTTTAGATCAATATAATTCAGTATAATTAGAATGTTCTCAGTTTATGAGGAAGCAATAAATAATATACCTTCAACATGTGATGAGCAAAATTTGTCTGGTCGGCCACCCTTGTGTGTCTTCCTCATCTTGTCACTATTAGACTAGGCATACATAACACAGGACTGAAATACCTTTGCATGTTCTGCAACATGAATAACAGTGGTCTGACTGATAGAATTCCACCAGGAGTAAATAAATGCTAGACCGGTAGCTTGAGAATAAAAATGAGACTGTTTATTCCTTCCTTTTGTTCAGTTTCTTCAATCTTCCAAATCAATTACTCAGGCCCCACAACCACTCCTGGGCAACAGCCTTGAAGTCTTGAAACTCATTATGTCAGGTTGGAAATGAGAGACAGGAGTTGTCAGAGCCAGCATTTGATGCCTTTGACTTGTTTCCATGTAGTGAAAAAAGCATGCGTGCAAGCCTCACAATTGAGAGGATTTGTTGTTTTCTTAAACTAAGGGTGCTGAGCAGCTCTAAGATAGTGTTGCTCTCCCCTAAGATATTTTGCACAAAAACATACCTGTATATTTTACCCCAAAGATCCAGCGGCTTGTTTAATGTCAATAACGGTACCAGAACAAGGCAGCCATAGATTTCCTTAATATGACATATAAAGATTTAAAAATTGGCAGTGCTTTTATAAAGATATAAAGGTGATCAATTTTTGATTATTTTTCTTCCATCTGTGTTTAATAAGTAAAGCACATCCATGATCTTTTATGATATTACTGTAGACAATTGTCATGATTCAGACGCAGGGTGGAATTTCCTCATGAACCAAGGATAACAGTAAGACTTAAAATTGCAATGAATACATGTATTATTTATTTGTTGGCTTCTACCCTGTTTGGATTATATATAGCATAAGAATTTTTCTGTCCTTTTATACCTACAGACCCCTCCCAATTTCCAGTCTCTTTATTATAAGGGCCTGATTCATTGAATAATTGCAAATGTGTTGAATGCCTACTGCACCAAGCACTCCATGCAACTTACCATTTAATTCTTGCAGCAACTGTTTGTGATAAATAGTGTTAGTGTTCCCATTTTCAGATAGGATAACTGTGACGACCATGCTGAATAATTTGCTGAAGTGAATGAAGAAGTCAGGTTTTAATGCTGGGTATTGGTGTCCATCTTTTATGCTCGTAACCTTTGTCATACTAAATCTGCTATGCTGCTTTCTCTATGCCAGCAGTTGTCAAACCTGACCATGGGTCAGGGGCACCCTGAGGGTTTTCTAGCCCATCTCCAGAGTTTGTGATTCAGTTTCTGGGGTAGGGCCCTAGAATCTGTGTTTCTAAGAAGTTCCCAGGTACATGCTGATGCTACTGGTTCTAGATCCACACTTTGAGATATTTCTCAAGTCAATGACATCATCCTTATTTTTGCAATTGCTTGGTATTTGTGCAGTTACTTTGAAAGTATAAAATGCTACCTAAATTAAAGCATTACTCTCTTTAGAGCAGGCGTCTTCGAACTACGGCCACAGGTCACATGCAGCCCGCCAAGGACATTTATGCAGCCCACAGGGTGTTTTTGCCAGCGCTGCCTGTCCTGCTTAGCAGCCGACTGGTCCCGGGCCCACAGTGCGCATGTGTGGAATGTGCACCGCACTCTCCAATGGCTCTCCAACGGTCTGAGGGACAGTGAACTGGCCCCCTGTTTAAAAAGTTTGAGGACCCCTGCTTTAGAGCAATATCTGAACCATACAAGTGCCATTTCATGGGTACACCATACACACATACACACACACACACACACACACACACACACACACACGA
Source organism: Microcebus murinus (assembly GCF_040939455.1). Classification (NCBI taxonomy): domain Eukaryota; kingdom Metazoa; phylum Chordata; class Mammalia; order Primates; family Cheirogaleidae; genus Microcebus; species Microcebus murinus. The sequence continues at coordinate 20,938,073 of NC_134124.1, forward strand.
ATAAACAGTTTGCCACTTCAAAGTGCCATTTAAAGGCTTTCACTGTGTTACAGAGCTTGCTTGTCCGTGGGGTATATGAAGTATGATATCTTCCTGTAATTGGCAGGTTAATATCTCAAGGACCAAGCTGTTTTTCTTAAACAGCATAATGAGGACCATGGCACTGAGTGTGAATTCATACTCAAAGCGAGCACGCTGAATGGAGCTCTTGGCCAACAGTGAGTGGCTGCCAAAGGAGATTGCATTTCCCAGGCATAATCCCAAACTCAGGAGGAAGCAGAGAGTGTGATAAGGTATTTTCAAAAAGATTACAAGGTATGCTAAAGGGGAAATGGAACGATGCCTAGGAAGAAACTCTTTTGAATAAAGATTATTTTTCGCAAATGACATTTGATGTGCACTGATAAGCATTATTTGAACTGTCTGTTCATTTATCACTATCATCTGCCTTCTTTCAGAAACTTTTTTTTCAGTATCCAGTTATAGAATGCTGAAAATACCTCTGCGATGTTAAAAGATGATTATATACTTCATTGCTCGTCTTTGTTCTTATTCTTGCTGCGTGCGTTGAAACTGTTAAGTGTCAGCCAGGGCAAACAAATATTTTGGCTTTTGACAAGCCACATGGTTGTGTTAAAAGAAAAAAAAATCAGCTGTGATTCCTCATTGTCAGGGATAAACAAATATCTTTGAACTACTGAGCGAGTTGCACCAAAAATTTACTGAGCTCTGACCAAAGTGCTAGGGACTGTGGTGGACACTGCTCTTAAACAGATATATTAGATTCTTTCCCTGCATTCAAGGGGGCTCAACATAGAGGATTTGGGGTCTTATAGAGGTTTGTTAGGAAAAGATTGCCAGAGAAGGCAAAATTCAGATCGAGTCTTATAAAATGAGTGAAAATTGCTCCGACAAAAGAGGGAAGATTTTTTGGTGTTAGTTATCCATGCATTTCTTAGATATTTATTGAGCATCTAATAGGATGCTAGGTGCTTGAAGTTCTGGGATAAGAAGTGAGGCAGACATGGTGTCTGCCATTTGGGAATTCAGAGTTTGTTGGAGGAGGCAGACATCAAGTGAACAACCCCACCAATAATGATTCCCATCATGATAGGTGATGGATGGAAAGGAAGAACAAGGTCCTATGACAACATAGCAGAGGAAGAGAATGACCTCATTTTTGGAGTCCATAAAGTAGATACCTAAAGGATGGGGACCAAATGGTTGGATCATGAGTAAGAGAAGGAGTTTCAGAAGGAGTTTCAGAAGTCTTAAGGCTTGAAAGAATTTAGTGGGTTAGGGGAAGTCAAAGGAAGACCATGTTGCCAGAGCAGACAGTAGGCAGCTGCTATGGGAAGCTGGGGCCGAACTTGGCATTGGATTTTCGGGGTGTTGAAGAATAGACGTGGGCCAGCAGCAGTCCTCAGGGCCATTTAGGTATGGTACAGTCAGAAAGTTCTACTTTCAACCTGGACTTTTGAATGCTATTGTTTTTTTATTGTCATGACAGCTACTATGTTTGAGTTTCCTCTTGATTTTGAGGAAGACTATTTTGAAAATCCTACCTTGCCTCATTTGTACTTAGATCTTTGGGTAAGATCTCCTAATGATCCAGCGATGAGCCAGGATTTGGGCATTATTGGTCTATAGACCCTTCCTAATTTTGGCACACGGCAGAATCTCAGTTCAAATTTTTCAATGAACAAATCGATGGATTGTGTTTGTGTAGAACAGTCCCACCTTAGTTCAAGAGGGTAGGCTATACTCTGGGAAACTTGCTTGGCCAAAATGAACACCATACCACAGTGCCTTGTTTATAGTAGGCACTCAATGAACATTTGCTGAGTGAGTATTAAAAATATGAATAGCACCATCAAAACGTTGCAGTCATCTTGGACTCAAACATTTTTGTTCTGAATCTCAACTTGTAGATTCCGTGACCAAAAACAATGAGTTAAACATAAACTAATATATGGTTGGAATAAAATAGAAGTTGCGTATTATGGTCTATTTGCCATTACTCCCTGACTGGAGCCTTCATGACCCTTGACTATTACTACTTAAGGGGTAAAGGCGACAAGGATTTCTTTTTCTGTCATGCGAAATTACCCTCTCAAAAGGGGATTGCATTCTGAACTTCCCAGAGGCAATGTTTTCTGACAATGCTGGAGGGTAAGAATTCAACTTGCTCTGTTACTCATTTTTCTGCCTTTCCTCATTTCACTCTATATATTAGCATGGAGATTGTCACATCACTTTTCTACCTCCCTTGTGGTTGAATCTTCAAAGCTCTCAGATCCTCTTTTCAAATTGGTATATGCTTTTGAATTTTCATTTTCATCATCTTGCAACAAATTTTTTTTTCTCTTCCACATTGGGTACTACATTTAAGACCACAATTTTGTCATGAAAAGTAAATGGAATCAGATAGAAATCGACCTCTTGACACCTTGCTTCCTCCTTTCTCACCGTTATGTGCACACTCTAGAGAATTTCTCCTTCTGGTTTGGTACAAGTTACACGAATGACTACAAGTCTGTTCTTTTTGCTGAAGGAGGTCAGGATACATGTTTTTCACGAGGGCTGCCTCAGGTGGTGCAGATTTAGAAACTGTAGCTTGTCTCTTCTCTTTTTAATAAGGGAGAATTTCATGAGAACCCTGAACAATTAGCATCACTAATCTGTGAGCAAGCTTCCTGCAAGCAGAGGGAAAAATAACCTAAACACATTTTCATATTATTCATGAGCACTAATTTGTGAAAATGTAATGCCAAGAGAAACAGCATAATCAGGAATTCCCCCTTCTACAAGGTAAAATGAACTAGAGCTGATTGGAATAATCACTCCAGCTAAAAGCTTTTTATCAGTTATCTATTGCTGCATAACAAACTACTCCAAAACTTAGTGGCATAAAACAAGCCCAGCTTACGTTTCTCTTGGTTCTGTTGGTCAGGAAGGGCACAGCGAGAATAGATTTCCTCTGCTATATGGGGTCTAGGAATACTGGAAGTCTGGGGTTGACTTCATGGATGGGATTGGAATCATTTGAGCATTAATGATGCCTTTTCTGTATTTCTGAAGCTTTGACTTCTGGGGCCTTGTTGACAGCTGTAGGGACTGTCCCTCCTAGGGTTAGCTATTTCCTAGGGACAGCAAACATGAGCACCGTTTTCATATGCAAACCAACCCAATCCAGAGTCATTTCCCAACCACCTCCCTTTTCTGGGGTTTTATACTCCAGGCCACTATTCTCCCACCCTAGTCACCCCAAGGCAGGTACCAAACAACTAGAGATAGTCTCTATACCCCAGAGCTATTTGGTGTTACTCAAAATAGCGAATTCTAAACCTGCTTACCCTGCCATACCTACTCCTTTCCATGGAGACAGAAAAAAGGCCCTTGCCCACATTGCCCACTAGTTCTTTCTGCCCCCTAACTGGCCCTGGGCCTCTCTGTGTGCAGCCCCCACCCACGGTGAGTCGTGTGTCTTATTTTTTTTTTTTTTTTTTTAGGGATCTGTTTGTGTACGCTTCTTCGTGAAAGTCATTTCCATGTCTGTGTGTTTCATTACTCCTAATTGGAACAAATCGTGGTACATTTTTCAACGTTCTGAATGTGTATTCGCTTTCACATCTTGGGGTTTATATGGGCTGTCGGTCACTGTCTTGCTCATGGACTCTCCGTGATTGCTATGTGTGGGCCAGTTTGGACTTGCTCACAGCGTGGCGGCTCAGTTCTAGAGTGAGCTGCCTCAGAGGGCAAGGCAGAAGTGCACAGCATCTTTATGGTCAAGCCGTGGAAGTCTCACGCCATCACATCTCTCATACTCTGTTGGTTGAAACAGACATGAAAGTCTACCTTGGTTTAAGGGGAGGGGACACAGCTTGGACCGCTAGTTGGAAAAAGTACCAAATTATTAATGGAAAAAACCCAAACTCTGGAAAAGAATGTTACAGAGGTTTCTTTTGAGCCAAATACGTGCAATTAAGGCCCCAGGGAGCCACAACGAAGATGCCTTGAGCAAGTGGTCCTCGCAGCAGCTGGGTTATAGTTTTATACATTTTAAAGAGATAGAAATGACAAGTTAAATCATAAATCAATTCCTAGAAGGTATACATGGGTTTGGCTTACAGGTTATAGGTGGAGTCAAAGATTCTTTGATTTGTAATTGTTTAAAGAAATAAAGTTTGTATAAAGGCTTGCATGCAGTATCTTAAGGAAGTCTGTTCATCAGAGAAAAGCTACAATACACTCACTCAATTGATCCATTAAGCAAATTTGCTCTGGGTGGCCTTAGGACCTGTTCATAGTTCAGTATCTTACTGTCTGGGGCATGTCCAACCTCCTTTGCCTTCATGGCCAGGGACTCAGTTTTAAGGTTTTTCTGGGTTCCCTTTGGCCTATGGAGTGTATTCAGTTGGTAAGAGTGGGGGAAGCTGAGGATTTTCTTGTAGTTGACAGAGGTCTCCTTGTAAAAAGAGCATGTGGAATGAGAAGTATTCCACTACATGCCTATCTTTGGAAAATACAGTCTGCCTCCCAGATTTTTACTTGTGCATTGCTCTTGGATAATGTAGAATGTTGTAGAGGGAGGAAAGCAGAGACCACCACATGCTTAGAGACATGCTAGACTTCGTATATTTTGGGTAAGGACTCTGGAATTTGTCTTTAAATTGTGGCTCTTCTGACCATAGAACATTGGAGAACTCATTAACATCCTTGAGCCTCAGTTTTCTCATCTCGAAAATGGCCTCTGGGCATCCCATCCTCTATCTCATCGCAATGTTGTGTGCACATTACATGAGGTCTGATGTGTAAACATTTAGCTTGACACATAACCAAGGCAAATGTACACTATTGTTATTGTACTTCCTAATGCATGTATATTTTACCTCTTCTAGGACGTGAACTTTGAAGGATGTTGAGACCTCATTCTCACTGCTAGTGGCAGGAAACAAAGATTGTATTTGGTAAAGATGTGATAAGTCACAGGTTTTATTAAGTCAGAGTTACTCTGAGTGGGAAAAGTTCTGGTCACAGTGTTTGGAATCAAGTCTGGCCTTTACTGTTGACTGGCTTTGGGATCTCAGAAAGACAGCCCCCTGAGTTTGCTTATTTATAAGACATAGTCAGTAGTTGTTTCCTTGTCCCCCTATCTTCAAAGTGAATATAGAAATAATTTGTAAGTGATTCTATAGCTGTTTTATAATTATGTCAGTATAGACTGTCAAGAGAATCTTGGTACCACAGGCTTATTAACGATGCTGAAGCTGTGGAGGAGAGACCCGAGAACTCAGACCGACACTGACTTCGGTTCAGAAGCTGTGCTGAGCATTCCGCTGGGTTCAGGGCACGTCTTTAAGGTGTCACAAGGAGTGTCTTGAGGAAGGCCCCTGGACTCGCCAAGTGGATTCCTGGCTTCACCAAGGAAAAAATTTGAGAGCGAGCCTACTAGTTACAGGAAAGTTTATGGAGAGAGACAGACAGCTGATCCTATTCCACAGAGTAGGAGTCCTCTATTGAGCAGGCGGGGACTTCTTATGGGGCAGAGGTAACATTTTTATTTTTATTGATTTATTTTGTTGAGACAGAGTCTTGCTTTGTTGCCCAGGCTAGAGTGAGTGCTGTGGCATCAGCCTAGCTCACAGCATCCTCAAACTCCTGGGCTCAAGCGATCCCCCTGCCTCAGCCTTCCCAGTAGCTGGGACTACAGGTACACGCCACCATGCCCGGCTAATTTTTTTCTCTATGTATTAGTTGGCCAATTAATTTCTTTGTATTTATAGTAGAGACCGGGTCTCGCTCTTGCTCAGGCTGGTTTCGAACTCCTGACCTCGAGCAATCCTCCTGCCTCGGCCTCCCAGAGTGCTAGGGTTACAGGGGTGAGCCACCGCACCCAGCCAGAGATAACATTTTTAAATGTTCAGAAACCCTCTTGGGAAACAACTGTATGTGAACAGCATTGTCTTGTGGTCAGGCCATAAAGGTTAATCACAAACTGCTGTCACAGAAAGGTGAGTGCCAACAGTTCATAGGGCATCCAGTGTAGTAATTCATCCATCCTCAGTTGGTCCTGAGCAGGTGACTTCCGGGGTGGTTGGGGTCTGGTTTCAGTCAAAATGGCTGCACTCAGGCTCTCTCGACCTTCCTTTTCTGCCTCATCCCTATGATAGATGGCTTAGGTGGGCATAGAGAGCACATTAGCAAAGACCCTAGAGACATTGGGGAATAGAGCCTGCATTTGAGTCCAGCCTTCATCCTCGGATCTACAGCTTTAGGTCCTGAAAGGCCACACTGGTCCTTGTCCTTGGTTGGGCTTCTTACAGATAAATGCATTGGCAAGAGTTGGGCTCTGTTGCTGTAGTATGTCCCTGTCACCTGAAAGTAGCCTGACAGCACTTAGATGAGTGAGGACACTTTCTTGATACAGAACACTGTCCTTTCTCTTTATCAGGGGAAGTCAATCCTTTCTGCAGCCCTACTAGGCAGCAGAGTCTGATGATTTCTTAACTAGCTTTATTTGCGTGGTGGCAAGTCATGCTCTGTCCCTCTGTATCAGCGTTCAGTGATGAAACTGGTTCAAAAAGGTTCAAAGCCAGCAGCGTAGTCGTGTGTCCTGTCTCTTGTATTTGCTTGTTTAATGGGTTGGTTGGTTTTAATTTTATTATTGGGGGATTTAAAAACCAAAGGCTACCAAATGGTAAATCTGATATATATGTGTGTGTATTTCTCAAAGTTGCATTACTGTTGCTTCCATATGTTTAACAGCATGTAAAGTTGTTCTGTCCATGATTTTGGAAGGAGTTAAAATTTGTAACTTCTCACTTTTTCTTACTGAGAAAGCATGTAAGGATATTGGGAAAGTAGTCCAACTAAATAAAATAATTGCTACTGAAGAATTATTTAGTGCTATGTACTTGGTACTAAGCACACTGCAGATAATCTCACAACAACCCAAGGTGGTGAATACTATTAATTCTATTATTAATTTATATTACTATTAATTCACACATAAGGCATGAAGTTGCACTGCTAATAAGTGGTGGAACCCAGAATCCCTGTTCTTTTCAATTATGGTCTGCTAACCGTCAATAGAGTGAAAATTCCATCAAACCCTTGAGAGCCAAGAATATTCTGCATCTGAGTGTGAAGCTTGGGCAACTTGCTTGGGGGATTTCACGATCCCTCAGATTGTTATAAGCCTGTTTGGGGACAGAAGAATAAGAGTAATGATCTTGGAATTGTGTTTTTTCATCGTGGAACATGCTGATCAACATGAAGTACACTTAAAAACAACAAAAGTAGAATGTGCGAGAATTTGTTCCCCTCTTCATATTAAGCAGTTCTCAGCTTATACTAGAGAATTCATTCTTCCTGCTTCACAGACAATTGTGTACACTTTGTGGAGCAGTTTGAACATTACTGGAGCTTCAATCTACAAATGCACTGTGATCACAGACAGAAGCCATTTGTTTGAATCTCAGAAGACGTCTACCTTTTGGGGGAATGTTTCAATTTTGCATTAGGAATACTAAGAATTCATCTACTCTCGCAAGTGGCAACTGGAGACACTGTGGAGAAATGCTTTTAAAAACGACCCACTTGTTGACTCCTTGAAGTTACATTAGAACTGTTTTTGAGGTCAATCATCCACAGCACCTTATGTTAGATTTGAACTTTCCTATTGCCCATTCACAGTATGGATTATTTGAAAACACAAACCTTAACATGTAGCTTTCTTTTCAGATAAATCTTCTGCTTTTTTTTTTTTTTTTTTTTAAAAAAAAAAAAAAAAAACACACAGATCTTAGAATATGAGGTTTGGAAGGAAACATACAAGCGCTGGGTGTGCCCGGGTCAGGGACTGCCTCCAGGTAGGAAGAGACTGCCTTGTGTCTCACAATGACAGGCATTGCCTCGGGCATCGCAGATGCTGGATGCTTTTAATAAATATGAAGATCTGTGTTGCATAATAATTTTACAAAGCGATGAAGTTATTGCAGCTTAACATAATAATCAAGCTTCAAGAAAACAGTTTCTTCCATCTTAAAAAAAATACAAATAAGGGTTGGCCAATGTAGAATTCTAAACTCAGGTAATAAGCTGTGTGATCATGTGATCTGTTAGGCATCTGGCAGCATTACTACCCATAGTCTGGGTTAAAAAAAATAATTTTGTGGACATGCTTGAAGGTTTGACTCGGGGGGAGGGGGCAGGGGTAGGGGAAGGGGGAAAGGCAATATACGTAACCTAAACCTTTGTACCCCCATAATATGCTGAAATTAAAAAAAAAAAAAACATTAAAATACATGGAATTTAATTTCAGGATTAGCAAAAAAAATAATTTTAAAAAATACCTTTTATTTTTTAGGTAAGGAAATAGCTTAGAAAAAGGCAGGTGTTTTTTTTAGTTCAATTCAGAGCTTATTTAGAATTCTGTGTGGGTACTTGCTGAGAAAATTGCTGACTAGGGTAATTTTCCTCTCTCCCCGGGTCCTTTGTATTAGCTTACATTGTAATCAGAAAAAATGTGAAGAATTTTCATTGACGGCATAGGCACAGAACGTGATCCACTTGTGTCATTATCCATTGGTGGCACATCTTCCTCTGTTGGGTGGGTCTGTCTTACCAACCTCGAATTGGAAGGCTGGCCATACAGATGCCTGCACCTTGCAGAGATTCATACAGAAAAATACCTGTGCCGTATACACTAGTATACGTAATACGACTTTCTATCCTAGAAAGTCTCTTAAGTCCTGGAATTTTGCAAAAAGCTTGGTAAAAACAGCTGCTCACGCTGTGCATGACTTTACCTGCTAGGATCCTCTAAAGACAGGGCATCCAACAGAAGGTGGCTGGGAAAAGGACATGATGCAGACATTCTTTTGTTAGTTTTTCTTTGCTGCTCTTATTGGAAGTAAATGTCCAAGCAGTGATCATATCTTATTTATAGAGTGAAATCACACTTCTGAAACTACTTATTGGCTGTAGGGAAGGCTGTATAAGTTGTACACATAGAAATGTGATTTTTCTGCTTTTATGATACCTTCATCCACCTACAACACTCTCACCCTTCAACTCCCACTTGAATGATCAGAATGAGCAAATGAGCCCAGATTTCTGTTGGATAGAGAAGATTTAGAGTTTTTATGACTAGTCTGCTAATACTCAGGGCTCTTGGGAAAATGGTACCCCAGGGTTTTCAGTAAATATTAAAGATAAAGACTCTGATAAACAGGTGCCTAGGCCAGACAAGATAAACAGCTGTACCTTTAGCAGGTCCTTTGGAAAGCGTGTGTGCATGAGTTTGTTTCTCCCACTAACCAGAAAATGCCTCCAGGATGGGTTTGCTGTCTTCTGCATCTTGGTGTCCCCTGCCCATCACCCCACAGGGACTTGATAAACAGTTGTTAAGGTGGGACTTAATATAATTTGGGAAATCTGATCCTTTTAAACTGGCTCATTCAATCATTTGCTTTTCTTCCATTTATTCAACAAACATTTGTTGAGAACTTATTCTGTGTCAGGCTTTTGGCTAGGCACTGAGGATACAGTGATAGACGAGACAAACAAGGTCCGCGCCCCAGTCATAGAATTCCCCAGCTGCCCTGAAAAACAGATTGCCTCATTAGAACTTAACTTCAAAGCCTTGGCAACACAAAGGTGTCCTTATTTTTCCTTGGAAACCCATTGGCAGAGGCAGAGATGCTTTCGTTTCTTCTAGATACTCTTCCGGAAAGATAGATGGGTGAACGTCCTGCTACTCCATAAAATAAAATCATATATAAAATGACGTGGCACTACAAGCAAACCAGCAAAAACACACTGGGTTTTCAGATTCTGTAACCAGGCTCTCCGTTAACTTTTGTGGCATTTAGGCCTCCTTTTGTACTTTTGCTTATGTACTATAAGTAAAATGATTGAAAAAATATGCATCATTTAAGCAAACTATTAATTCAAGTTAGTTCTATCTTCCTACCTTCATACTAATTTAAAGGGCTGGGTCCAAATTCAGGATTCTTCAACTCCCGAGAGTTTGGAGCCTGAACGTGGACCACTGGTGCATGTAGCTTCAACCCTAGAACCTAGGTTGCTCCCTTTTACCAAACTGTAGGGGGTCATGTGTGTCTGTGTGAACAGCCTAGTCTACACTTCTAGCGTCTGTTATTCCTACCCCCACCTCACACAGCTACCATCTGGTGACCCTTTGAACCTAGAGATGCACTGAGGTAGCCATAATCTACCCTCAAGAAGGTGGCCCTAGACAAGAGGCCAGCAGTACAGGACTGCAACACAGGCTGTTCTGTGACCCCCAAACCCAGAGTTTAGTCTAGAAGAACCTGGGCCACAGGTGGACACATTCCCTGGGCCCTGTGGGCAAAGAATAGACAGGGGAGGGTTGAGTGAGGACCTCTAACACATGAGTCACCACTTTTCCTGTTCCAAGGGAAATAATTGCTTATAGCAGTGGTTTTCAAATTTAAAAAAAATAGCAAAAAAATAATTTTTTTCTAATAAAGCCATATATGAAGCCCTGATACCTGAAACCAATAAAAGAAAGGTGGTCACATTTATGTTCATGTAAGAAGCCTAAAATATGCCTTATTGGTTTCCCCCCTGGGTTCACCTTCTGCCTTCTCTCTTCCCTCCCTATATCGTCCCCCTCTCTTCTCTCCCATTACTCCCAATACACTTGCACCAATGCACCTTCCAGGAGACCTAGGACTTTGACTTTGCACTAGACCAGTGGTTCTGAGACTTGAGCAGGAATCAAAATGTACTGGAGGGCTTGTTACAGCACAGATTGTTGCCCTCCCTGCCCTCAGTGTTTCTATTTGAGAAGGTCTGGGATGAAGTTGAGAATTTGCATTTCTAGTAAGTTCCCAGATGATGCTGATGCTGTTGGTCCAGGGGCTGCCCTTTGAGCACAACTAGATTAGAGATTGATGCCTAAGAATCCAGCCATGCTACTTGTCATGCAAACTTTTGGAGCTTGTTTTTCACTGGGACCATCCAAGTGTGATGCCTGTAATACAGGTCTAGGTAGAAAGAGTTAAATGGGAAAGGGCTTTATGGGACAATTTTGGGGTCTACTGCTTGCTGGGTATTTACACCATTCCTTTCTCATTATTTTGTTTTTGGATGCAGTGACGTGCTATGGCAGCTGATATATAAGTGATTATGTACAGCAGTTGGGGAAAGCTACTACATTTTCTCACATTCTGCATTTAGATCTGAAACAGATGTTCAAACAGATTAAGTTTTTTTTAAAAAAATCTTGAAACAAATGCATTTGAACTGTGGAAAGGTTTTTGTCACTACTTTTTGAGTCAAAAAATAGAGACTAATTGGTTTTATGGGGAATTTGGCTAAATTTCAGAATCTTGCCAATGATTCATTAGAATTTTATTTTTAGGAAGAAAACAGTATTTTATATTCCATTGAGTCACGGAAAAATGACATAATCATCTTTTACTCTGGTACTGTTAAGAACAGCTCTGGGTCTGAATAGCATTTCTCTACCTCATGCTCTCAATTTTGAACTGTTAATGTTTTTCATTTAAACAATACTTGTGTTAATTAATAATCCAATTTCCAAATACTTTAGTTCTGTAAGAGATATTACATCTAATTTGCTTGAGCTGAGTATTATTTTTCTATTAGATAAATGCATTATTTTGGCCAGAAAACACATTCTCAAGTGAAATATATTAAGAAGAAGAATAGATGATTGAGAAAAGAAATAATGTGAGTGATTTATTTGGGTTAAAATAAAATAAAGCATGATGGGACCCAGGCAGAACCCCAACCCTCGTGGCTGACCCAGAAGGATGAATGTACCCCCAGGCAGCTTTTCAGGCCCTTGAAAAGCATGTTCTGCAGAGAAGCCCCAAGTTAAGCCAGAAGATATTGCTGGCTTACCTCATATTGGGGCCAGAATCAAATGGGATGGAGAAAGCTTGTCCTCCAATATGGATTCTCAACTTGAAATGAAGGAAGGGTAAGATGGCATTATGAGCTGAACTGTGCCCCCTTCAAATTCATAGGCTGAAGTTCTAACCCTTAGTACCTCCTAATCTAACTGTATTTGGAGCTAGGGTCTTTAAAGAGGTAATTTGGTTAAGATGAAGTGATGAGAATGAGCCCTGATTCAGTATGACTGTTACCTATATAAAGAAGAAGAATTTAGGACACACACACCCACACACAGAGGAAAGACCATATGAGGACACAGAAGACAGCCCTTTGCTAGCCAAGGAGAGGGACCTCAGGAGACACAAACCCTATTGACCCCTAGCATCCAGAATTGGAAGGAAATAAATTTCTGTTGAGCCATCCAACCCTGGGGTTCTTTGTTACGGCAGTCCTAGGAAAGTAACGCAGATGAATATTCTAGTGGTTAAGTTTTAAGGATGAGATGTACCATGTGCATGCTCCTTCCCTTGCTCATTGAAGACAGATGCACCTGTCCCATTCAGACCCCACCTGAGACTTTTCTCTGCTTATGCCCCCTTCGTTTCTCATATCCATGGGATGGCAGCCTATCCTGGATATTCCTTGCTTCACTGTACCTACCAAACCACAGTAGGTGCACCTGCTGTGTGCACCCTATTCTAGAGTATGTTCAGATCACTCAGAGTGTTGCTTTAAAAAACAGATTCCTGTTGTCTGTACCCATAGACTGTGATTGAAGAGGTCTGCAGTGGGCTCTGCATTTTTAACAACCAACTTGGCTGATGCTATTGGAGGAGGTCTAGGGGGAACAATCCTTGATTAAAAAACAAAACAAAACAAATGTGCCCTAGACTATTGAGCAAGAGGAAAAGCTGCATTCTAGAGATTTGCTAGGGATAAAAATCAAATGGAGCAATCTTGTGTGTACCCTTTAGGTTTTTATCATCTCTATATTTGACTCACATCACCTCCCTGCTCAAAACCATTCCTGTTGCATGTAGAATAAACTCCCTGCTCTTTGCCATGGTCAAGGAATTCATGCAGAGGAGGGGTCTCCACCACACAGCCTCATCAGGGGATGCTGATGCAATCCCATCAGAATCACTTAAGCCCCCCTCCTCTCCTCCCCCAACTTCCCACCATACAAATTTCCTCTACCCAGAATGCTTTTCATTTCTGGCCAATTCCGACTTATCTCGTCATTCGTCTTAAATATCATTTTCTCTGTAAAATCCTCTCCCACCACCCATAAGTGTCCCTTTTATTCCCTCTCCTAGAACTGTATTATTTTCCTCAAACAGAAGGTATTCTAACATGAAGTTTGGTATTTCTTTGCACAGTTGTTTACTCTCTGCCCTCCCTACTAGCCTCTAAACTCCGTAAGGGCTTCCTTTTGTATCAGTTCGTCACTGTAATCCCAGTGCCTAGCAGCATGCCTGGCACAGGCTAGAAGCTAGGTGTAGGTATTTATTGAGCGAACAAAGAAAGGGATACGTGTTGATAAAACCTGGGACTGCAAACAAGAGTTTTAGAGTTCACCATATTGCTTAGAAGGGAATATAATTCCCATCTCTCATCTGTAAAGGGTTTTAGCATCAGTTCTAATGGTGCTTATTTTCAGATGCCTTCTCACTCTTTCCTAGAGCTGTCTGACCTGGCTGGGGCTGATGGGAGGGTTTTGTGGGAAGTTAGTGACCAGTGGTGATGGCAACCAGAGGTAGCTTCTTGCAGTGTTTGATACGTCTGGACATGTTGCCGAGGTTGTTGACAAGATAATGACCTGATGATTTTCACCAGTCCCCATTTCAAGTCAGGGGGATTGATGGAGAGGTGGTCAAAGCAGCTTTTGAATGGAAATCAATCCTATTTAATATCTCAATTTAATTTTGAAATGTCACTAAGGATAAACTAGAGGATTTCCATTAGTGGTAGAATTATTTTTAAAGTGACGATCCTCAGGATCCCCACAGATTTTCCAATTGCTATTTTAAGGAAAGGAAACCTGCTACAGATGACCCCACAAGCTCCTGCCTTGATTTCCATATTACAGATGTTTTGATATTTTTCTAGTGGCAGATCAAAGCATTAGGGCTCCATTAGTCACTGTGTTAGGAACAAAGATAGAAACATAGATTTTGTTTTAACTTGAAAGCAAGGGGCCTTATCTTATATTGCATGTTATTAGGGTCTCAGAGAAGTCCATTCATGTTTTGCATGCTTAAATAGATTAGGAAAGAAAAAGATTAAGCAATTCTCTTAAATTACAGTCTTCAAAGAATAAATAAATGAAAAGCATCTTAGTCAGTCATGCCAGTCCTTATTTCAGGGGAAGATGCCATTTGATATTCATAGCTAGAGGCAAAACAGATTTTAAAAATACACAAATATGTGTAGTTCTTAAATATAATATTTGTGTTTAAGGAGTAACAATTATTCAAGATGTATCCAACACTTGTAACTTGTTCCTTTCTAGAACAGCACAGCTGCTGCTGCTACTAATAATATTTCTGCTGCTATTTTTATTAAGGATAACAATGATCCCCTATAATGTACTGAGAAACTACAGGGTTCGTAGTATTATGCGAGCTGCTTTTCATATCTTGTTTTATTGAGTAATTATAACAACGCATAAGGTAAGTACCATGATCGTTCCTTTTGCAGATTAAAACACTGACAAAAGAAGCAACTTGCCTAAGGTCAGCCAGCCAGTTAGAGGTGGAACCTACACTCATACCCAGATCAGCTTGGATTTAAAGAGCTTTCAACTCTTTCATGCTGTGTCTCGAATGGGACGGGAAAATACCAATACTTAGAGAAAACAAAGTTTGATGCTGGATCTTCTTTCATTATTTTCTGCCATGCTACCTTTTCAAAGATTTCAAACCATTTTTCTGTAGTACAAGGGCTCTATACACTGGGTGAACGATCCTACCTCTTAAAATAAGCAAACACATTCTTGGCTCTAGCCAAATTGAATGGGCCCCTGTTCCCCAGATTGGAGCCATGCTTGCCTCTGGTTCTGGGAGCCCATGTGGCCAGGAGGGTCAGTTTGACTTAAAAAGAGATCAAAGAAAAAAACCATTGCTTATTGAGTTAGGGGCACTGCCACTTGGTTAGTTGGCATTCCGTGGTGTGGCCAGCGCTCACTGGCAGGATGGAGCAGCAGCCCCAGAGAAGGCAAGGTGGAGATTGGAGCTGTGTTGGGTATGAAGCTTCAAAGCCTTTAAGACAAATCTGCAGAGTGGAGAATGCACAGGTGGATAATGGGAAGTTGAGTCTCGAGTTACAGCGTTTCAGGAAAACAACTGACATTGAAGACATCTGAAACTGCCGAGAAAGTTCCCCGTACCCTCTTGGCAGTAGCAGCATTCAGCCACTTCCCCTGCATCCTGAGCTCCTAATGGGCTTCTGATTGATCTTGCTTCCTAGCTCGCATTAGGATGGCTTTGGCCAAGTCTGCATTTCACTGAGAATATTCTCACAGAATTAAGAAAGATGCTAAAGAAGGAAATCAAATCACACTAAAATGAAAACGGAGCAGCTTGCAAAAGTAGTCTTCAGTTTTTTGTTTTGTACTGTCAGGCATTGTTTTGAACCATGTGGGCAGCTTCTGGGGCTCACAGTCCTAAGTTCGTCATTAGGTCCTGTGGTCTTTTTCTGGGCTTTTCAGGGATGCGATGGCACAATGAGTGTTCAGTGGCATGGGCTTTAGAGCCAGATGAGACTGGGTTTGAATTCCACTTTCCCTATTTTATTATTGACAAGTTACATAGTCTCTCAATTTTGTGCTTTCCTCATTTGAAAAACCAAGGCAAGAATGATGTGTACTTCAGGTGGCTGTTATAAAGATCAAATGAGAGAAAACAGTTGTAGCCCTTAGCACAATCTCTGGTGAGTGGTGTGAATTCTGGTAATTGTTTACAGAGTAAACAATCAATGTGAGTTGCTATTATTATTATATAGTGGTGGTGTTGGAAAGAAGGGACCCTACAGATCATGTGTAGGACCCAAATTTACTCAATGATTGCCGATATTTCACCCCATTTTCTAAATAGGATCCCTGACAGCATTTATATGTGTTACGGCATTTTTGATCCTGGCATTAATTTTGAATTCAGTACCAGAGTCAAAATGACATTTTTTTTTTAAGTTTTGTTCATTTGGGGTCAAAAGCCTTTCTTTTATTCACTAACTTGTTCAAGTAGGGTGATAGCTATTGGGGTCTCCCCAAGCACTTGTAAGCTTGTTAGAAATGTGAACTTTGGTGGATTTAAACCTCTCTTCCTCCCAGGAAATGAAATAGTACCACTTTACTGAGCCATGCCATGTATCTAATCATTTACCATAGCTGAGAGCCAGAAAAAAGTTTGTTCTGTTCACTGAGTGTGAGAAAGGAAAAATCATTCTCCCTAACATCCATTACCCCAAGATCAAATATATATTCCCAGATTTATACCCTTCAATTTGGACTGCATGACCCGGCTGGAAAAAGACAAGTGGATGGATTCTTATTTTGTTCTAAGTTTTAAAATGCCAATCTGTTGTACATGTGTGTCACCAAACTCTGCTCCAGCTGAGGGGTTCTCAGACTGGAGCAATCTAATCACCGGAAATGCATGTGTTGGGGGTGGCGGAGGGAGAGTTGCTACAAACACTTTCCAACATACATACCATTTCCCTTTCTTTGGGGTTCTTGGTTGTCCTAGAGGAATTCAAGAAAGTCCTTCCTTCCCTCTTCTTAGTTTTACCAAATCATTTTCTTTTCTGCCTCTGCTCAATTTTTATCTTTTACAAGGCTGGTACTTAGCAGGTCCATGCTGGTCTGGCTGCACAACTTAGATGTTTATGGAAGTAGTTTCACAGTGTTAATCAGTAGCCTCTATTCTAAGAAGCTCCTTTCCAGCACCCCTAACACTTCCCTGGTCGGTTTGCCAGGATCCTCTAGATGTCCCCCTAGTCCTTCACCTACATGGTTGGCCCCTAGCAGGGGACCTCCAGACCCTTGCTCTAGCTCTGCCGCTGCCCCAGCTTCTATTCTGCTTGCTAGGTGCCCTTGCCACACTGGATGATAAATTATGTGGAAATATACCCCACTCCTTCTTTAATGCCTTCTTCTCTTGGCTATTAAACCCTGCATCCAAATCCTTAGCAAAGTAGAGTGTCTGTCTACTCTCCTGCAAGGCAGGGTGGGGTTAATCTTCACATCCCCCTCGGAGGTGAGGGAAAATGTTTCATTTAATCTTTCTAGTGCATCAACGAAAAAAACAAAGCAGATAGGTTTTCATATCAAAATTGTCTGAATTTCCTTCCAGATTCTGCCTTAAGGCTTTGTTATTTGTTTTCACTAAAATGTGCTGCAACGTACTAAGTCTCCAGTCTGGCTAAGGAGTGGAATAGAATTGTGGAAGAGCTATCCTTACTAAAATGGGAGGAGCTTTATCACTATTAGGATGGGACCATAATAAGGTTCTGGGGGTTGCAGATGGCATGATAAACGTCATCTGCAAATAGTCAGCAAGTAGGTGGGGTCGCCAGGTTAGCATGCTAGTTAACCCCCAATTCAAGTTGAGCGGATGTAAAGGACTTACCCAAAAAAACGCTTGTCCAGATGTTGGGAATAAGGCAAAAGGGCTAGGGGAGCGGGGTAAGTCTTTTTAATGTCATATCGGAGCATTATTTAATGGGCTCACGCGTGGGTTTTTAAAATTATCTCAGGGAATATAATTTTGTTTGACTTGCCATAGACCATTGTTTGAAGGCTCAGGCTTTGTGAAATTGCTTGTTAACTTGCAAACATTTGTCCAAGAGAGAGAGCTTCTCTCCCCCAAAGTAATGACTTAACTGCCCTAGCAGACATTAAGCAGTTTTGTATGTCTAACAATGTTATTCCAAGATTGTTTTTTTTTTTTTTCCTTCTAAAATGCCACTAAATATTCAGGTTCTAAAATGATCTTTGAGCCAGCTTTACCCTTCGTATTAGTGTCCTAGGGTTGTGTAACAGATTACCACAAATTGGGTGGCTTAAAACAACAGAAATTTATTGTCTTACCACTTTAGAATCCCAAAATGTCAGTTCCAAGGTCCAAAATCAAGGTGTTGGCAGGGCTGTGCTTCCTCTGACACTTGTAAGGACATCCTTTTTGGCTCTTCCCAGCTTCTGGTGGTTTCCAACAATGCTCAGTGTTTCTTGGCTTACAGCTACAAGCACTTCGATCTCTGCTTCACATGGTCTTCTTACAAGGACACCAGTCATATTGGATTAAGGGCCCACCCTACTCCAGTATGACTTTATTTTAAGTGAATACATCTCCAATGACCCTATTTCCAAGTAAGGTCATATTTGGAGGTACCAGGGACTGGGACCTCAACATACCTTTTTGGGGGACACAATTCAAGCCATAACAGCCATCTTAATTATTCTCTTATTAGTGAGTTAAATAAAATCTTTAGTACATGTTCAGGCTAAATTAATATGAGAGTGATGTGTTTAAAATTTTCGAAATTATACCTTGACCATCTTTAGAGGTATGTGAGGTTAATGAGAAAGTTGGAATGGGGTGTGAGATCAGCCTGAAACTCCCATGGATATTGAATCTGGCCAGTGACTGGAAAGGAGAAGGGGGTGTCCCCAGGTCACTGCCTGGTCTGTTCAGCAGGTGGTAGAAGACAGGTCCCCCCCTATAAAACAGGTTTGTTTTTTTTTTTGAGACAGAGTCTCACTTTATTGCCCAGGCTAGAGTGAGTGCCGTGGTGTCAGCCTAGCTCACAGCAACCTCAAACTCCTGGGCTCAAGCGATCCTCCTGCCTCAGCCTCCCGAGTAGCTGGGACTACAGGCATGCACCACCATGCTCGGCTAATTTTTTCTATATATATAAGTGGGCCATTTAATTTCTTTCTATTTATAGTAGAGACAGGGTCTCGCTCTTGCTCAGGCTGGTTTCAAACTCCTGACCTTGACCAATTCTCCCACCTTGGCCTCCCACAGTGCTAGGATTACAGGCGTGAGCCACCACGCCCAACCTAAGTTATTGACTCAGTGTAAGTTGATTAACATCCCTGTGAGATTTTTACATGAGGTTTGCCATGGAATATGTACTTTTTCACTGGTAAAATGACCCTTTGGATTCCAAACAACCAAGGTTACCAATTGTAATTTATTTCCTGTGCCTCTACCTCTCAACTCTCCCATTCCCATAATTATCAGGGTTGCTAATTTAGCTTGGCCTCTGCTGTATACACATACACACCTGGCCAGGACCTTGACCTGGTAGGGAAAAACCCTCACTCCGGGAGCCCCATGGCTGAACTTACCACTGATTGGATGTAAAGCTTGGAGCTGATTGGATATTAAAGCTTGGTGCTGATTGGATGTAAAGCTTGTTGCTGATTGGATGTTAAAGCTCATTGCTGATTGGATGCTTTTTGAATCCCACCAAAGGTATAAAACTGAAGGAGAACAAGGAAGCAGGTCTCTGAGCCCTGATTTTCTGACTCTCCATATGCTGCTCGGTTCTTTCCCTGGTCAGTCACCGTTACACTTGCTGTTACACTTGCTGTACAGTTGCGGGAACAGACCAAGTCTCTGAGTTTATTTTCTTACTACTGATGGGCACTTCTCATGATTATGAGTTGAGTCCTTTGGCTTCTTGGTGTTCTTTGGTTTATGCTGCCGTGGCTTGGTCCACACATTACCTACTGCCAGACCTCCCAGATATTACTTGCTAATGCAATTTTCAGCACACATTAAATACATAATAAATAATTGAATAAAGGAACAAGTTTTTCATTTATAGCAGGTCCACATGCCACCAACAATCCACTTGCTGTTACAGACTCTTGTCTTTTCCATACATTTTTAAGAATTTCCAGCTTCTCCTTGTAGGCTTTTGTTGCTCCTTTGAACTGGACCAATCTGTCTCTGAGCTATGGCTCACCCTGACAACACTGACCTTCTGAATTGCCTCTATTCGCAGGCTAACAACAGTGTCTACTATTAATTCACTACCTTTGAGATGTATATTCTCAGGCTTCTCTATATAGGAATGTTTGTTTGCAGAAAGCCAAGAATAAGGGTGGACATAAAGGCCAGTTGTCCTTACAGACTCAAAAACAGGTTTCGGCAACTTTTCCTCTGTTATGATCTTGCTTTGCTTAAGTTCAAATATTTTACTCTTTGGTCTACTTACAAGCTTGATGAGTTAGTTAATTAGGCCCACATATATTATTATAGACTCTGAGAGATTTAATTAAAATGTGCTAATGTGTAAAATCAAATGTGCATCATTGGTTTCTTAATTTTTCCCAAGTTTAGATGGAGTGAATAAATGGTACTTATAACTTTGGGCCTGTTCTAGAGATTCCGTACAAAGTAGCAATTAGATTCTCTATTTATTAAAAAGTATCTTAATCTTTGGGTTAGGATTTTACATTTGGAAGTCTAATGCAGTAATTATTTTGTGGCTTTTGACAAATAATTAACAAAGTTATAATTTAGTGTGAGGATATGTCCGATAGCTGTTAACATGTCAAAACATGTTAGGCAGCTCTTACAACCTGTTTGTTGGTGTTAAAATCCAATTAATGTATAAATTAACTTTATAAATATATTGTTACTCAGTGCATAATCAAATGTCGGGCTGAAATGATTTTTCACATGATGTCTAATGAATTACGGTATCTAGGTGATTATAGTACCTAGTCAGCTGTAACTTTATAATAACAGCCTCAGTTATTAAATTATTACTATTACAGTAATTTGATGAGCATTGTGCTCAGTGCTCTAAATATATTATCTCATTTAATATTTGGCACAAACTTGGAATGGAGGTACACTTCAAAATTCTGTTTTGTAGCTTAGAAAACAGGTTCAGTGAAATTGATGGACTTATCCAAGTAACTTAAAGCTGCCATGCAGATGGTCAGTTGCAAAGCTGTGACTTGAATCCAGATCTAATACCAAAGCTCATGTTCTTAACTATTATTCATTATTGCCTTTTCCAAGAAATGCTGTATGTTACTAATGTATGGCTTGTTTCATGTTTCTAGCTCATTCATCTAACTTCATTATGCTCTGTTTCTCTTTACTGGAGTCATGTTTTCCCTGAATATGTTTGTTAAAGGCATAAAAAGTTTGGATAATTAAAAACACGCCTTTTTATGCATCTTTACCATGGTGGCTTTTAAAAAAACACATAGAGGAGGAATATAGGGATGAAGACAGAGAAGAAAATTAACATGGTTTAGAAATCTACATTGAAGTAGACATTTTACATATTAAATTCTTATAATGGCCCTGTGATATTAAATAGTACAGGTTTGCAATCTTTAATCTCTTATCTGTAATCCTGCGGTCCAGATGTGTTTCAGAATTTAGAACTTTTAAAATTTTAGATACTTAATACAACACGCATATCCTAGTGGGGACTTGGGCAGGAAAACATGTTCTGTTTTCATCTCCACTTGTTAACATGTCAAAACATGTGACATGTGTAAATCATCATCCTAAATGGAATGAAGACCATCCAGGGTCTCATGTTGCTACAGGTCACATGTTACTACCAGGTCAGTTCATATCTGGTTGGGTTTGCTACCAAGCAAGTTTTGAAAACCTGTCGTTGCTCAGACCTTTTGGTTGCAGGATCGTGAGCTATGGATTGTCGATGTGTATTACCTACACCCTATAAATCTGGAAACTGTGGCTTAGAAAGTTTAACTTATGCTTAGGTTACATAGCTTAGAAATAGTGGAGCAAGAATTGGACCTTAGATCCTGTTGAAGTGAGACAGTCCCCATTTGACCTGACCTGCTTGGGCCACACCATGCCGTTCATTTCTTGCCCTCATGCCAACCCTGCAAGAACACACAGGTGTGTGT
Organism: Microcebus murinus; assembly: GCF_040939455.1. Taxonomy (NCBI): domain Eukaryota; kingdom Metazoa; phylum Chordata; class Mammalia; order Primates; family Cheirogaleidae; genus Microcebus; species Microcebus murinus. The sequence continues at coordinate 20,959,902 of NC_134124.1, forward strand.
ACGGGCACAGACAGATTCTTTAAATTATGGTGACTTGGCCTAAGATTGAAATTAGATTAAACTCTTAGTTAATAATTTTCCCATATCACCAATAAGGGCTCTTGTCTTTCTTGAGTAAAAATATTCAATCTCCCAATCCCTCTTCGGCTCATTTCTCTTGCTGAGATAGTGCCTGGAGGCAGAGGTTGAGGGCTGTGGCCTCCATCGGTGCTTCCCAAATTTTTAAGATGGTTAGGAATCACCTGGGATCTTATGAAATGCATTAAATAGGTCAGGAGGAGTGGGGTGGGCCTAAGATGTTAAATTTCTTAAAAGCTCCCAGGGGATGCTGCAGGCCTAGCGACTGCACTTTGAATAGCAATGACTTAGGTGACTCAATGCAGGTTAAGGCAAGTAGAGGCTCCTTGGTCTCCCAGGCAGAGTTCCTTACTTACCATTTTGCTATGATGGATTCTAATCACCCAACCTCTGGATGTTAGGGTGTAGGGGTACTGTAACTTTCATCGTGGTCTCCCTTGGCTTCATAAAGATTCCAGGAAGCTTTATGGCTGGATGTGCCCATGTTGGCTCCTGTTTGTGAAACACCCATAAATCTCTGTGCTGACCTCTATAATCTCCTCCTGTCTTACGGAGCAGGCATTGTGTCCTGCCACTGGCTGTCAACTTAGATCCCATGCCACTTAGGAACTGAGAGTGGTTTGACTTACTGAACTAAACCTTCCATCTGACGGCAGTGGGCCACCACCACGTTTAATTTGATGTAACCGCATTCTAGCATTTTACAGGGGACTTGCAAAGGACATTTTCCAAGTATACCACATGGGTAGGAGTACAGGAGTCCTTGCCTCTAATGCAGACCTCAACTGATCTGAAACACCTCTTTACCTCACATTGTGGAGTAGAATAGTGACCACAAGAGCTAGAGTCTATTATAAATGAGGGCAGTATTTTTAAAGTTATTAATGTGTTTTTTTCTTCTGCCTTCTTGTGTACCTAACTTTTATCCTAGTCTACCCAAAGTATAATTTATTTATTTTAATGGTTTTTTAGCATTCCATCCCATCTCTGTCTATGTATATGTGTGTGTGTGTATATGTATATATATGTCCTTACAGTGCTTTTTCATTACCATATCGCTAAAAGTGTAGGAGTTTAGTAAATGTTGCTATCTTCCTTTAGGTTTGATGGAAGTAGAATTTAAAATCAAAGTGGGGTTAGAAATTTTTAAGCTCTTTTTACATACTTTCAGATTTTGCCCAACCACATTTGTGCCAGTGTATCCTTGCATTCATGTTTTCAGAATGCATGTTTCCCTGTGCCCTTATGTGCCACTATCTTTTTTAATATTGCCATTTTAATAAAAAAATTCATGTAAGTATGTAAAACTTATTTCTTTGATTACTGTAGTGTTTGAATATATTTTTAGAAATTTGTATTTCTTCTTTATAAATTGATACTTTAGGTCTTTTGCCCATTTTTATATTAGAGTGTTCACCTTTTTGTATGTTAAAGCTACACTTTGAACTGCCATAACTGATATGAATATTTTTCCCAATTTTTATTTGACCTTAATTTTGTTTATAGTATTTTTATATATAGCTATCTTTAATTTCTGTGTCAGGAAAACTGATCTTTTCCTTAATAATTTTATCGTTCGCTTTTGTTTTTTTAAGAGACACTGCCAATTCTTTATTCTTCAATGTTTTCCTTCCTTTTTTGTGTGTTCGTGTATGTGTATTTGTTTATGCATCTCATTTATATCTGAAATGTGTTTTAGTTATTTATGAGATAGGAATCTACCTTAAGTTTTTTCTCAAAGAGTTAAAAAATAGTTCTAGCATTGGAAATATAAATGGTTTGCCAGAGGGTAGAAATTCTAGCTTTAACATATATAATTATAGAGTCTCTTTTTAGGCTTTTAGTTCTCTTCCTTTGATTAGTTCGTCAATCCTTAGAGTAGTACAACACTGTAATTTTTAAAACTTTATAATGAGATTCAGTGCCTGGTGCAGCATAACTCTCCTTGATGGTTTGTTCTTTCAAAGTTGCCTTCGCATTTTTTTTTTTTTTTGGCATATTATGGGGGTACAAATTTTAAGGTTTCAATAAATGCCCTTTTCCCCCTCCCCCCACAAGTGTGAGTTTCCACCATGACCATCCCCCAGATGGTGCACATCTCACTCATTATGTTTGTATATACCTGCCCCCTCCCCCCTCCCACCTGCCCAATACCCTATTACTGTAGTACCTATGTGTCCACTTAGGTGCTGCTCAGTTAATACCAGTTTGCTGGTGAGTATATGTGGTACTTGTTTTTCCATTCTTGGGATACTTCACTTAAGGGTTCCAGCTCTAACCAGGAAAATATAAGATGTGCTATATCACCATTGTTTCTTAGAGCTGAATAGTACTCCATGGTATACATACACCACATTTTATTAATCCATTCTTGGATGGATGGGCACTTGGGCTGTTTCCACAGCCTTGCAATTATGAAATATAGAATCCTCTTTTTTTAAACTTATATGTTGAAATAATTTTAAGTCTACAGAAAAATTATAAGAATACTACAAAGAACTGCATAGTGTTTACTCACATTTAATTTTTTTTTAACATTTGCTGCATTTTATCATCCATGTGTATGTAATTTTTTTTGTTTGGGAAAATGTTCATTTTTTTTCATTGGAGAGTAGTATATATATATATATATATATATATATATATATATATATATATATATATCATACCCCTTAATATGTCAGTGTTTATTTTCTAAGAACAAGGGTATTCTTTTATACAACTTCAGTAAATTTATCAGCCTTAGTAAGCATCATAGTTGTTTTTATGTATTTTTTTTCTTATCTGCAGTCTGTATTTCAGTTTTGTCCCAATTTGGCCTACATTGTCCCAATAATATCCTTTATAGCATTTTTTTTCCTCCTGTACTGGAGCTTGTCCAACATTATTTTATTTGTCCTGTCTCTTTATTTAGTCTCCTTTAGTCTGGATAAATCTTTAACCTTTCTTTCTCTTTCATGATGTTGACATTTTTGGCTAAGAAAAGTCATTTATTTTCTATAGTCTTCCACACTTTGGCTTTGAAGATGGTTCCTCATAAGAAAGATTGAGGTTATATATTCTGCATCAGAATACTGTATAACTGATGTGTTCTTCCCAGGGTATCACATCTGAAGGCACGTGATGCCTGTCTACCCCTCATAGATACTGCTAATTGCCAGACTAGTCTGCGTGTTGACCAGCTTCTCTAGAAATGTGGTACTTTTCCCCTTGCAGCTAAGAAATCTTTGAGCAGACCCTTGAGACCATTGTCTTTGATTCTTGTCTGAAGCGTCCTTCACTGGGCTGCAAAACAGTGATTTTCTAACTTCCATAGTTGTCAGTTGGTACTCTGAGGTAAGGAAGAACCCTCACTGTCCTCTCGCTTATTTATTTATTTACCCATTTATTTTCACTATGGATCCATGGATTCTTTTTGATTCAATAGGTGACAATTCCTTAGTGATCTTAAGTGTTTTGCTGCTAAATTTCTTCCAGACTTGGCCAGGAGGAGCCCTTCGAAGATGATTGTTACGTCCCTTTGACATGTCTCCATCATCCTTTGAGCATTTATTTGCTTACTTTCTGGCACAAAATGGTCCAGCTCTGGAAGCACATATTTCTTTAAGAAACCCTGGTTCTATTTATTAGGAAATGGTACTGAACAACCAAGATCTGGATTCTGGGTGGCTCATTACTACTGGAGTGTTACTGCTTCTAGCCTGTTTAGCAAAACAGAATCTGAGATAGATGGACAGATGGATAGATTGAATATATGATTATTTAATATAAATATATATAATCATATATAAAATATATAATTAAAATATATAATTTAAAAATACATATATTTCAAAACCAATGCAGTCCTAATCATTTCTTACTTCCTTAACAAATCACTGATGTTGTCTACTACAGTAACCTCATCTTTAAAACAAAACAACTTATAATTGTTTCAGAATTCCCAAAGTTTAATTTACCTTCTTTGCCAGTGAGAGCCCCCCGCCCCCATCCCAACATCAGCACATTGACTCATTTGCTCAATTCGGCCATACACATGAAAGAGTTTCAGAAAAACAGTTCAACATTTGATTTCAGTTTTTTTCACTACACTGAAGATATTTAATCAAAGTCCTTTGTTTGAAAGTTGCCTGGATTTGTTCTTGCTCTCTTCAGTGTTGTTCATTTAAAAGGCAGTTGGGTTCATTTGTTTCTTTTTGCATTTAGCTTTAGGTTTTATCCCTATTCTTGCTGATTTAATTTCATTTTTGCATACACAGAATATTAACAAGATTCTAAAATTCAAAATTATGCCACAAAAAATCATAGTTTTGAAAAGTAGTTCCATCCTTTATCCTTTTCAACCTGTAGCCCCTCTCTACCTCTTTATAGATGACCAATTCTGTTTCTGATTTACTCTTCCTGTATTTCTCTTTACAAAAATTAGCAGAAGCATGTTTTTCTCATTTCCTCTCGTTTATTACACAATAGTAGCATACTGTATAAACTCTCTTGTACTTTTTTCTGTTCACTCAAATGTTTCTTGAAAATCACCCTCCTTGCAGTTCATAGAGACCTTCCTTATTCTTCTTTATAGCTGCTGGGTTCCCTGTTTGTGTATGTGCCGTAGTTTATCCAACCAATCACCCATGTTTGAGCATTTGAGATAATTTCCAATATTGTACAATTGTATATAATACTGCAATGAGTGGCCTTGCGCCTATTTTTTTGTTGTTGTTGTCAGAAGTGTATGTTCGGGTATATTCTTAGGTACGTGATTTCTGGATCCAACAATGAAGCTTAAGGAGTTTGATTATGTGCAAATTCTCCCCCATTGGGGTTATGCCCTGAATTCCCACCATCAATATATACAAATGTGTGTTTTCTCATAGCCTTACTAATAAAATATATTGTCAAGCTTTTGAATTTGGTCAATCTTATGGTTGAGAAATTTGCATTTCTCTTGTTGTAATTAACGTTGAACATCATCTCATATGTGTAAAAACCATTCTAAAATTTTTTTATAAAATGTTTTTGCCTACTTTTATGTAAGGTTTTTGGCTTTTTTTTCACCTGAGTGTTTAGACATACTTTCTATATTACTGATATTGCAAGTATCTTCTCCTAATTTTTCATTTGCATTTTTACTTTGCTTATAGTGTTTTTTCCCATGCAAAAGCTTTGGTGTTTATTATTTTTATGCATTCCAATGTATCTTTTCTTTTATTGCAACTCAGTTTTAAGTCAAAGGCAGCCTTTTTCTACACCTAGGTTACAGAGGAATTCACTCATGTTTTCCTCTAGCTTGTGTACTTGCATTTTTGCATTTATTCAACTTTTCTAGTTTTTCATACTAAGTTTCTACATATTTCTTTTATGTACGTTGCTAAATATTTTATTACAACTGGCATGTTTTATCCCTTAAATTTTCTTGTTAGTTATTTCTGATGTATAAGAAATCCATTGATTTTTATATAATTATTAAGAAACATTTACCTATATTACCCTGAAATAATCCCAAATTCAATAACATGTCATAAACTGAAATTTTTTTAAAGAATGCAGTATATTGTTCTTTCTTATTTTTTGTTGCTTTTATATATTTCTTTGATTTATTAGCAATAATATAATTATATAGCATTTATTGTATTAAAGAAAGAATGAACTATAGCCTCCTCTCTTGACATTCATGTTGACATTTAAATTCATGTTAAGATCCTTGGTGTGACATTGGAAAATTGTCATTTTTTTCCCTAGCATTAATAGGAATGTCTATAATACTTAATTGACAGTAAGGATGTCAATATCAGCTAATGTCTATTAAAATTAAAAATAAGTTTTATACCTATAAATCTTATATTATGTCCCACCATTAGCATTTGTGTATATATATAGAAATAACTGTATGAAAAGTATATTAGTAGGTATATGTTTACAGGTAAAGATAGATAGATGTTATATACAAATATATGGATGAGACATAGATACTATATACTTATTTTTGTAAGTACGTTTGTTTTTATATTACATGCTTATGTACATGTTTTTCAGTGTATTATTTTTAGTGGAGATGATGACCATGGAATGGAATGGCACCCCTTCATCTACATATCATCCACTTACCCATCCACTTGATACATATCTCCCATTCGCCTAATAAGTGTTGAGCAGTAGGCTAGGTTCTGAGAAATGAGGACTTTATAAATCTCTTTAACTATTGAAGGCTCTAGGATATGTGTAATTTTGTCTCTCATAGCAAATTTCCTTTGCTGTTCATTTGTGGACATTTACTTTTTTCCTTCACCCAAGCACTGATGGTAATTTCTCAAGTAGCACCAGATAAATAGGAAACTTAAATCTTAGCAGTTGACACTGCATAATTTTTCCAAGAGTTTCCTTGAATTTTAACCATATAATTTCATTTACCTATAATTCACAAAGTTCATTGTCTTTTTTATAGAAAAATTCTGTCAGTAAGGGAAATTCATAATGTCCACAGAGAGACTTAAATTTGTCACTGTAAAGACAAAATGATGGTGGATTAATCTATCTTCCGTTTCCCTGGCTCAGTCTCATTTGACATATTTAATGAAAATCACTGATGGTTCCTACTATAATAAACTGATTTTTAAAACAAAGCAGAGAAATTGTAATACATGCATATTTCACATTGAAAGAGTGATGAAAACTTCAGTTGAGACATTTATTTTGTGATTTCAAAGACTAGTTAAAATGATAGCTAGGGAACAGTAAATCACCATATGCTATATTACTTCTAGGCTTGGACTCAAAACCTTGAATGTTGATAGAATTAACATATTAATTTGAGTTTTCCCTGGATGTTTCAGTTTAACTTTTGATATTCTCTTTTCCAAAGGCTGGGAAAAAAAAAAAACCCTTTCATTTAAAATGCATTACTTAGAGAACTGCTTTAATGATCTCACTTCCTTTCATTTAACAGGCAAAATAACATTTCTTTGAAAAATGTTATCTGCCGAGAATTTGATTATTGAATGAAGATCAGTAATGTTGGGATGTGCAGAACATCTGTTGGGAATGTTGGCAAGGAACCGCCAGCTCTGTTCATGTGGCTCGTTTCACATGAAGCAGCAAACACAGTATATACAGGGAATAGAATTAAAGCTCTATCTATGTGGCAGTTGTAAAATCCAGAAGGAAGAACTAGGGAACTCAAGGTAGCATCAACCAGACTTTCTTCATTCTTTGTTCCCTTCACTCCTTGCTACGTGTCCTCCTCTTAACTATCCCTAGTGTGCAACACTGATCTTGTTGTTCCTTTCTCCACTAATCTTGCACAACTTCCCAAAGGCCTACTAGAGAAATTCCAGGTACCTTGATTTGGCTTTTAATGCTCTATGCCAGGCGTCCGAAAACTACCGCCCACGGGCCACATGCCGCCTGCCTAGCACATTTAGTCCGCCCTCCTGGTGTTTTTGCCACCGCTGCCTGTCCTGCTTAGCAGCCAACTCATCCTGGGCCCACAGTGCGCACTCTCCAACGGTCTGAGGGACAGTGAACTGGCCCCCTGTTTAAAAAGTTTGAGGACCCCTGCCTATGCAATGGTCTAACTCATGTCTCACATCTCAACTCCTGTCCCTTATGCACCTTCTCAGACTCTGCGTGTGGCAGCTGCAAACTTAACTCTGCCTGTGCACGTCCAGGAGCTATTCTGCCTCTCAGCCCTTGTTTCCTCTGCTTGGAATTTTCTTCTTAGGTTTGCCATCTCCCCTTGCCCGAATCTACTATAAAACGTTTACTGATTCTTCTAGCTAGATGTTACTGACTATATATGTACCTGTCATTATATATTTCCATAATCCAAAGAGGGTTTACGTTGCATATATCATTTTATTCTTTACTCTTTCCCCTTAATAATATATCTGAAAGGTCTTTTTTTTTTAATTTCAGCCTATTTTGGGGGTACAAATGTTTAGGTTACATACATTGCCTTTGCCCCACTGAGTCAGAGCTTCAAATGTGTCCATCCCCCAGATGGTACACACCATACCCATTGGGTGTGAGTACACCCATTCCTCTTCTCCCCTTTCTCACCTGCCCAGTACCTGATGAATGTTACCACTGTATGTGCACATAAGTGTTGATCAGTTAATGCCAATTTTATGAGGAGTACATGTGGTGCTTGTTTTTCCATTCTTGTGATACTTTGTAAAATGGGCTCCAGCTCTATCTAGGATAATATAAGAGGTGCTGGATTACCACTGTTTTTTGTGGCTGAGTACGACTCCATGGTATACATATACCACATTTTATTAATCCACTCATGTGTTGATGAGCACTTGGGTTGTTTCCACATATTTGAAATTATGAATTGTGCTGCTATAAATATTTGAGTATGGATGTCTTTTTTATAGAATGTCTTTTGTTCTTTGGGGTAGATGCCCAGTGATGGGATTGCTGGATCAAATGGAAGTTCTACTTGTAATTCTTTGAGGTATCTCTATATTACTTTCCACTAGTTTGCAGTCCCACTAGCGTGTATGAGTGTTCCTGTCTCTCTACATCCACACCAACATTTGTTGTTTGGGGACTTTTTGATAAAGGCCGTGCTCACTGGAGATAAGTGATATCTCATGGTGGTTTTGATTTGCAGTTCCCTGTTGATTAGAGATGTTCAGCAGTTTTTCATATGTTTCTTGGCCATTAATCTATCTTCTTTTGAAAAGTTCCTGTTCATGTACTTTGCCCACTTTTTAATGTTGTTATTTCATTTTCTCTTGCTGATTTTCCTGAGTTCTATTTTATATAGCAACTGAGAACATATACCTCCTCTTGATTTTTGCATACATGTGTGTATATATATATATGTGTGTGTGTGTGTGTGTGTTGAATGATTTTTGAAGAATAACCAAAGAATGCAATTGCTTGTTTTTCTTTGATTAAAGAAAGATGAAGCCAAAAGTCTTAGAGAAAATTGAGGGACCTGAGAATCGGGCTGCACTCACGTTAGCAAGGGTTATTATAGGATTATTTGATAGCAATGATGTTGTTTTTAATCTTGAATTATAGTTATTTACAATGGTGTTTTTACACCACCTCCTTCCCCCAAAGGCCTTTAAGCTTCTTGAAGGTAGAATGAATTATTACCACCATCATCATTATTAGTACATACCAGGTGCTATGCTAACTATTGTACAGGTGTATCTCATTTAGTTCTCAGAAAACCCCCATGGGGTTATTTTTTCATTTCACAGGTGATGAAAATGAGACTTAAAGGAGTCAAGTAACTTGCAAATGAAGGAGGCTGCATTTGAGCTCAGTTTATGTGCAGCTTATGAACCCCATTCTAGCCACTGTGTTTGCCTGCACACGGTTGGCCCTCTGGACATACTGGCTGAGTGATTATGCCTGGAACAAAACAAAAGGAAAACTTGCCCAGAAAACAAAACAAACATTATTCATATAAAGAAAAGGAATTTCTTCCTTGAGCCACAAACTGTCTTTGCAGTTCTGTTGGTTATTTTCCTTGAGGACATTTGCCTTTTGGAGGAAATCACTGAGAAAAAAATTCATGTTTTATGTTTGGTTAATGCCAATGGTTCTAAGAGTGTACTCCTGAATAAATGGTTTATTTGCAAGCTTTAAAAATAAATTCTATGGGTATATACATACATAATGAGTGAGATGTGCACCATCTGGGGGATGGTCATGATGGAGACTCAGACTTTTGGGGGGAGGGGGGGAAATGGGCATTTATTGAAACCTTAAAATCTGTACCCCCATAATATGCCAAAATAAAAAAAAATTAAAAAAAAAATAAATTCTAACCATTTCTTTGATAGGTAAAACAGACAGGAGGAAAGAGGGATGTAGAGGCTTTCATGATTTAAAAACTTTGACTAAATAATTCATTTTTGCAATATTTATTGAGCATGTAATATATGCTAGGTACTGTGCCAGCAGCTGGAGGAAAAAAGTAAGCAAGTGTAAAAACACCTTCAGCCTTAAAAGCCTAAGTAAATATGTAGGTTCACGTGGCAGTCAGGAGTGCTCTGCAGGGATTTCTCTGGAAAGGCAGGGAGGGCAGGACTTCCTCTTGTCACACAAGAGCTGCAGTGTGATGTTCAAGGGCAAGAGTTAACCAGGCCTGGGGGACACCTGGTGGGTTAGAGGTAGCAGCAGAGAGAGGAGGGTGCACAGTGGGGACAGCAGGAAAAGCATATGCAAAGGCCGGGTGTGGGTGGCATCCTGGCACACCTCAGGAGCCTGAGGAGGAAGCACAGTGATGAGAAGAGTGATTCAAGGAGAGGCTGCCATTTGGCCCTATAGGTAATGATTTTTTAATATAGTATCTTTATTGAGAAGTAATTTATATACCATACTATTGACCCAATAAAGTGTTCATTGGTTTTTAGTATATTCACATAGTTTTGCAATCATCATTTCTATCAGTTGCAGAATATTTTTATCACCCCCCCCAAAGAAACCCAGTTTCCATTACCTGTGACTCCCCATTTTCCCTTACTGACTCCCCTATCTCGTCATAACCATGCAGCCGTGACTCTACTTCCTGTCTCTATGGATTTGCCCATTCTGGACATTTCATGCAAATGGGACCATATAATACATGTCCTTTGTGTCTAACTGCTTTCCCTTAACATAATGTTTTCAAGGTCCGTCCGTGTTGTAGAAGGTAGCAACAGTAATTGCCAAACGATTACTGAATTTTATTGCCAAATAGATGTTGCTTATACCTTGTTTGTAGACGTATAGAGATTTCAGAAACTTCTAACAGACTTTAAATCCTAAATAAAGCTCATCTTTAGGACAGTAGAAACATGAAATTATACCCTGGTTATTAATTGTTCTTAAAACATTTAAATGTCATGCAGTGGAATTATTACAAATGTCCAACTGTGAACTCTAAAATAGGATAACATGTTTTGTTGAAGAAAAAATAACTCCAATATTTTTCATTGCTTATATTTTGTGACATTATCAGAGCATGTAAATATAAAATGTCTTATAAACATGGCTTATAGAATAAAACAGGTTGACATAGATTTGTTTTATTTCCCAATAATGGATAGAAGTTGGTTTTAGTGATGGTAAGTAGGGATTTTTGTGTGTATGGGGCCAAACATTTGGACTAATAGCTATATGAAAATATATATATAAGACAAAGTTATCATCCTTTAAGTATTTTGAATTATTTCAAAGCAATTAAAACAATATTTAGTGTAATCTTCCCTTTCTCTTTTTCTTTTTTTAAACAAACTGAAAAGATAAAAGTAGAATCTGATAGTAATCACTTTCTTTTCCTTGCTATATGAAAAAGCCACCTGGAAAATAATCTTCTGCTGTCAGATTACTATGAATTGTATAAAGCAAAAATATGGTACAAGAGTGTGCTTTTCCACCCAGCTGTCACTTGGTTCCTGGCTAAAAAGCTAATCTTTTTCCCCTAACTGTAGCACAGTGGTAAGACTACAAAGTTTGAATTGGAGCTGACAAAAACAGAATGTAAATTATGACTCTGTGACCCACAGGCTGTGAGGTGTTGGGCAATTATTTAAACTCTCTGGACTTGAATTTCTTCACCTGTGAAATAGGAATGATGACATCCTTGTCCTGGGACTCCTGGGATGATTAAATTAGGGCATGTGTGGAAGCACCCAGTAGTGCACCTTGTGCATAGTAGGAGCTCAATAAATAGTAGTTAATAAAGAAGGAAGATTTTGTTTGCAGTGGTACAAAGGATTCTTCATGTGCTTTATGTTTTTTTTTTTTTTTTTCCGCATGAAAATTGTATCCCTGTGTTGTGCTTAACATTCTCCTCACCCAACCGATCAAGTCTATTGGAGTTAGAATTGAATATAAGATCCAAGAGCACAGGAACTTTTCTGCCTCATTACATGCTGTCTGCACCTGAGATTGAGTAGGTCTCTCAGTACGTATTTCTGATATTAATTAGTTGTGCATCTACTGTGTACATGCCTCTGTGGTTAGCACTATAAGGGCTTAATGAAATGATTAACACCAGTCACTTCTTTGAAGCAGTTTGAACTATGAATTTGATGAGTGTTTATTAAGCTGCTTCAGGTCCCAAAGGACTGAGATGGGCTAAGGTTACCCGAGAGGAAGTGTGTGAACATTCAGGTATTGTTTCAGTGATGCCACAGTAAGGAGCCGTGGAGATCTGGAGCATCATTCAAGATGCACAGTAGGTTTATTGCGTTGATACATCTTCACTTGTCTAACAAGCTGAACTTTCAAGAAGCTTTGCCATACTCACGTCTCTTATCTTCAGTCAGAGCTTCCACTCTGATTGCACTTGCTTATTGTTTTGCTAGTGCTTGCTTAGCGAAATTTCTGACTTTCAAGCTTTTCCAGACAGAAGATCTGGTTAGATTTCTGGTTGGAATTCAGTGTTGAGAATCCCTGATAGAAGGGCTCTTGGGACAGCTCACCACATGGCTACAGTTCCCCTGTAGTTTGCTGCTGCTACCATTGGTCCCAGAGTGATCGTGTTTCAATCAGCTATGGCCAAGGCCGTGGGTTCTTGGGTTCCAAGCATGGCAACCCAATAAGTGGTAGGTATAGGAAGCTAAAGTCATGTTGAGCCTTTCTTCTGAAAAAGGGAATGGGTATCTACCAACACAGGAAGTTTGAGGAACATAATGAAAGACTAAAGCAATACATGCTTTGGTGGAGAAGATACTCCACGAGGATGGGTGAACAGGGCAGAAGGATGTACAGCGTAAATCACAAATTATGGTTTATATCATATGGTACCCTCAGGGATACATTCAGTAGATGCTTGCTATATGAAATGTTAAAAAAAGAGGTAACTTTTGGTCTATAAGATTGAGAAAGTTACTGGGGAAAGCAGATACAGAGAAAACTCTGGTGTTTGGATTTCTAACCTGGTTGTCTTGTTCCTAGTATTCCTCTTCCACTTTCGAGAGTATGCTCTCTGTCTACATTCTCCCTCTCTCTCTTGCAGGTTGGGCTGTATTTGGTTGTTAAAGGAATCAGTGTGGCTGAGAACTCAAAATCCTACAGTTTTGGTTCCTAGGAAAACCTATTTTAGATGGCATATTGATTCCCAAAGGATAATAATTTATCTGTGATATTTACTGTTTTATGAGAATAAAGCAAGCTTGGGGTTTAGGAAACACTTTATGTACTGGGATAGGCTATGCTGTAGTAACAAATTATTTTCTAAATGTCAGTGGCTTAACTTGAACAGGGTTTGTTTCTTGCTTATGCAGAGTTCTATGGTAGTGGGATGGCTATCTGGAGCAGCTGGCTGCCGCGTAGTGTCTGAGTGATCCATGCCACTTCCATGACCTGGCTCTGCCATCGTAAGAGTGTGGGGTCTGTGATCTCCTTAAAGGAAAAGAGAGCCGGAAGGCCACATACGAGCTTTCCCTTTCCTCGGCCTCGACATGGAAGTGACACATGTCACAGTCATTTGTATCTCATTGATTGGAGCTAGTCCTAGGGCCCTAACTAATGGCAAGAGGCTGAGAATCTTGAATTTACTTAGAAAAGGTGTGAAAACCCAGATGTGAGTAGGAACAGTCTCTACCACTGAGTCAAATTTTTGATACCACTGTATCATATTTTTATAACTGCAGGACTTGGTTGGAGCTTTGGATATAGTATCATGCTTTGTCTCTCTTCAAGATGGGCACATTCTTTGCAGTTTTTCCAATTTCATTTGTTCATAGAACTCTTACTTGATGGAGCATCTCATAGCTCTACTGTTCCATGGGCATATTTTAATAAACATGAGAGATAATTTCTACATTTTCCTTCTCACTGCTGCCGTAAGCATCAGATCTCCTAATCTCTCCTGTGTGGTGGTATTATTTGGTAACCTTTTATTTTCATGGAAATTGCTGTAAATGTACTATTTGCCACTGCAGTTCTCAGACTGGTCTCGGTGTCTGCAAAGAGCACATTCAGAAAAGCAAAGTAAACAAACTGTTGGAATATAGCAGAAGTGATTTCTAGGTGAGAGGAGAGAGTTACTGCCTTGTTGTAGTTTTTGTTGATGTTGTTTTCACAGTCCACTGGCCCTTAATTGCACAATAAGAGGTGAAAATATTATCACTCATACGAAATAAGTTGTCACCAAGTTCCTTTGAGCTGCAAGGTGACATCATCCACAATAAAATGAGTATCAGAAATGGAGGCTCTTGTCTGTTAAATCAAATTTAGTTGGACTTTGAGTTTATCAAAGAACAGTCACTGAATTCCTGATAAATGCAAGGCCCATGGCTGGCCTCTGAGAAAGGTACAAAGAAATAAGCAATTTAACATTGTGCGTGGTAAGTGGCAAAAAATACTTGTTGCTAAATTGACGTTAAATGTCGGTCAGCAGATAGTTATTAAAGATCTACTCTGTGCCCCAAATGTAATGTGTTAGGAAGCAAGAAATGGACATGATGACCATTTTCATGGATGTTACAGTGTATTGGTGACAAATATTAATTAAAAAATTGCACATAGGAGTATATAGGAACAACCTGAAATAAATGTTCAGAGGGAAAGGGATGCATGAAATCCTATAACAAGGAGGCTGATGGAGCTTAGGGGTATGAGACTTACTCTAAGCTCCCAAAATGAGAAGGAGTTGGAAATCTCAGAGTTGACAGGATGAAAGAGCCAGAATGTAAACTTATTTTTGTATGACTCTATATAGTCTCAACTTTACGATTTAATCTTTTATATGAGTTATTTGAGCCCAAACTATTCGAGGACATTGTCCTTAGAAAAACATTAGTAAAATCTACAAAGTTTATTTTTTAGAGACAGTGCCTTGCCCTGTCACCCAGGCTAGAATACAGTGGTACTATCGTAGCTCACTGTAACTTGGAACTTCCTAGGCTCAACAGATCTTCCCAGCTCAGCCTCTATGCAGAGTAGCTAGGACCGCAGGAGCATGCCAACATGCCTGGATAATATATTTATTTTTATTTCTTGGTAGGGATGGAGTCTTGTCATGTTGCCCAGGCTGGTCTCGAACTCATAGCTTCAAGTGTTCCTCCTGCCTCTGACTTTCCAAGTGCTGGGATTACAGGCATGAGCCACCAGGCCCAGCCAAGTTTAATCATCAGCTTCCTAGTAATATCAAGCCCAATTCACAGTCAATTCCAAGATTAACGTTTCTTTGTTCTCTCTAGAACCTGGGTTCTGTTAAAGTTCTCCAGGTAAACTCTAAGAGCAGGCGGTTGTAAGAGAGCCCATAGATAATACAGTGGGATGTAATAATAGCTCTTTGGGAGGAATCTAACGAATAAGGCTCAGACCAGGTGTTCACAAAAATAATAAATAAATAAAAAGGGCCACATAGTAAATATGTCAGACATCATTGGACATAAAGACTCTTCTATGATTTAGTTCTGTCATTCTGGTATAAAAGCAATGAAAGACAATACAGGCAGTCCCTGGGGCATGGATAACATATGTTCCTGAGAATGTCTTTGGGTCGGATTTGTATATAACTCGGATCCTTGATGAACAGCACGTGTGCAATAATAATAACAATGCTATAAAAGCTCACATGTGGCAATAATAACACAGTGTAATACGGTCATAATAATATCCCTGTACTGTAATAGTAAGTTACAGAAACTATTGTGCTGTTTCTTTTAATTCAAACAAATGGATCATAGAAACAAACTCACACAAAAAGTTTAGATGAAAGGAGAAATTTCAAAAAAGGATATTAAAGGTTAACACTCACCTAATGTTGTGTCAACGCTAGACTAATAGGAATGTGACGCTTATGTTGGCCTTCTAACCAAATCAATGATAACCTTTCCATTTCAATAATTAATCCACTACACTTAGTAATAACTGATGCTTTCATTGGAACACTACCTTTCACGTGTTCCATTATTCTCACTTTTATACTTTATATTAATGATTGTTCTGATAGTTGAGTGACTGAGCCTAATGCTTTCACAATGAGTGATAGCATCTGGCTTTTCTCCGATGGCCTAATTATTTCTCCTTTTGTTTCCATTGTAATCGCCTTTCTCTTCGCTGCAGGCTCACCGGGACTTGGAGTGGGCTTTCGCTTTGGAGGCATGATCATAGCATAAACACAGACTCATAAAACCCAGTAAAGTTAAGATGACAGTGATACTCTGTGTAGGCGACCATGTAAGGAATGACACTAACCGCTAGTGCAGGTGTCCTCAAATTGCGGCCCGAGGGCCACATGGGGGTGTTTTTACCCGTTTGTTTGTTTTTACTTCAAAATAAGATATGTGCAGTGTGCATAGGAATTTGTTCATAGTTTTTTTTTTTTTTTAACTATATATAGTCCGGCACTCCCAACGGTCTGAGGGGCAGTGAACTGGCCCCCTGGTTAAATAGTTTAAGGACCCCTGTGCTAGTGTATAGATGCTACACCCATGAGTGTTTGTTTATATGAGTAGGAGAGACTAGTTCCTAAACTATTAATTTAGTTATTTAATTATAAACTATCCTCATGGGGAGCTTTGGGAGCCTGCTTATAAGTGCAGAATGCCATGAAGTCAGGTCATCTATAGCCCGGGAACTGCCTCTACATGAATGAATTGGTGTGGCTCTCTGTTTCAATAAAACTTTATTGCACAATCAAGTGGCAACCAGGACTTGGCCCATGGGCCATACTGTACAGACCCATGGCTTACTCCACAATCTCTGAATAACTGATTTCACTTGCTATCAACCAGCAGCATATTTTTCTCAGATAAAGAAAGGTATTTTGGAGTAAGAGGTGCAAGGTTTGGGGGATGAACGTGCTTGAAGCTCTGACACTTATGGGTCTGACACTGATTGCAAATTTACTATGATGACAATTGAATTGCAAATACCATGATTACTGTTTTATAGTGTCTCTTCCTTAGATGGGGGGAAAGACTCTTTTTGATTCAGAGTCTCAGTCTCTTGCCCTGGCTAAAGTGCTATGGCGTCAGCCTAGCTCACAGCAACCTCAAACTCTTGGGCTCAAGCGATTCTCCTGCCTCAGCCTCCTGAGTAACTGGGATTACAGACATGCACCACCATGCCCAGCTCGTTTTTTCTATATATTTTTAGTTGTCCAGCTAATTTCTTTCTATTTTTAGTAGAGATGGGGTCTCGCTCTTGCTCAGGCTAGTCTCAAACTCCTGACTTCAAAGCATCTTCCTGCCTCACCCTCCCAGAGTGCTAGGAGAACCACATTTTAAAGTTCTGAGCATTCCCCATAAAACCCCACACATGGTAGGTACTCAGTATGCTGACGATATATTTAAGAAGAGAGAGAGAGAGAGACAGAGAACAAATGAAGGCTCAGAATAATGTAATTTTTTATATAATAGATCAGTCGATATTCAAAATTCAGGCAAAAGTAAGTAGTACTGCTGAGTAATGATAAAATATTTATTTGATAATAAATAATTTTGGCTGGTTATCTTAGGATGTTCCACTGCTGTAACAAAATACCACAAATTCAAAAATTTGTAAATAATAATAATTTAATTTTCATAGTTCCTAGAGGCTGGGAAGTCTACGTCAAGGTGCTTGCAGGTTCAGTGTCTGATGAGGGCCTGGTCTCTACTTCTGAGATGGTGCGTGGGTCCTTGTATCTTCACATGGCAGAAGGTGGAAGGGCAAAAGCAGGGCAAACTGTGTGTGAAGCCTCTTTTATAAGCCATTCATCTCGTTCAGGAGGTGAAGCCCTTATGACTAATTACCTCCTAGAGGCCCCACCTCTTAATACCTGTCACATTGGCTATTAAGTTTCAACATATAAATTTAGGAGGACACCTTCAGACAAATGCACAATCTGTAAAGACAATGTAATTTTACTTCATTATCTTCTGAATCTTAGATACTTTCTGGGTTCAGTGATTCTTGTTGATAGCCATGATGATAGTATGGAAGACAGGTCAGAATGTACACTCGGCCCAAAAAATAGCCCTTGAAACATTGGTCTATGATTTTTTCTCCTAAAGTCAGCTTGTTTTTTATGGTTTACTTTTTTTTTCCAGCTAAAAAATAGAGGATGAAATAGCAAATAGCACATATGTTCTAGAGTCGGCCAGAACTGAATTAAAATCTGATTCCTTTAATCACTAGCTTTGTGAACTTGAGCTAGTTATTTATTCTCTAATATTTCAGTTTCTTTCAGTATAAAATAATAGTAATCATAATTTTTAGCTCAGTGTTATGGTGATGATTAAATTAGAGAACTTAATGCTCTGCCTTAATGAGTACTGAAAACTCTGCCTTGTGTATAGGAATTGGTCAATAAATACTTGCTAGAATGATCATGGTAATGAGTTTTATCAATCAGAATATTCTTGATTTTTCTTAAGCTTCTATACATAATGAAGGCAACAGTACTAGATGAGCCATTAAAATGTATATACCATATATTATGAGATCTGAGAAAGTTGTGGAGAATATTTTTATTTTAAGGAGATTTAATATGTTGTCTGAATTGCAAGATAAAAATTTAATAATCCTCCTTCTCCAGGAAGAAAATAAGCATAATGTCATCCAAACTTACTGTTGCTTGTCAAAAAGATCATCAGTGTTAATGCTACTAATTAGAAGGACATACCACTCAGCACAAAATCACAAACTGTACATATTGCTTGTTTCAAACACTTCAAGGATATGTATGCTCTAGGAAATTTGGAGAAAAACTGTGAAAAAAAATTCTACATTTTCCATCTCGCTTTTAGAATTTTACTATTTTTTTTAATGCCACAATTTAAGAAGCAAATTATGAGGTTGACCATTCTGAACCTCATCATCTGCTTTGAATTTGAATACAAGCAGGTTTTGCATTAGTATTGTCTGATATATTTAATGTTGATCAAGAAAATGCTATGTTCAGTGGAATAAAAACAGATAAAAGCACAGGTCCTGTCTAATGGATTAATCATATAAACAAGGTTGGGGATGAAGTAACAAAAAATGGAGTCAACTAAGTGTTTAGCAATGTTTTCGAACACATGTTATTGTAGTTGTGTGATTATTTTTCTATAATCAGGAATGTGTAATTAATGGGATGGAATGGCCACTAATACACACAGAATCTTATAGTTGTCTTATTATTTCATGCAAGATATGTCTGTTGAGTCTGTTTAACACGGCAAGTTCTAGAGATACTGTAGTGGCCAAGATAGAAGTGGTCTTTACCCTCACTAGTTGGCCCTCTAGCACAAGAAGATGTTTAGTGTCAGGAAAACGAAGTCCAGAGTTCTATGAGCACATGTGGCTTGTCAATTCAATTATCTTCTCTCAGAAACAGGATTTAGAAGCCAGCCAAGGAGTAACAAACTAGCAGGAGAATTAGAGAAGAGACCAAACAATGATCATTGAACTAAGAAGAAGAATTAAATGATAGGTTATTGGGTTATTGTCCATTTCTGCATAATATTGACCTTCTGTTACAGATCTTTACAGATCTGTTACAGATCTTTTCTCTAGGGCTCTGGTTCTACCAACATGGAATTTTTAAAAATTTCATTTTCCGTGATCTTTTGTTTGTAAAGTTTTCCTACTTGGGAATTTACACCCTCTTTTCTCTCTGCCCACAAATCCCTTCCATTCATTAATTAAGAAGCCCTTCTTCCTCCTCCTCAAAGCAATATAGCCTTCATAGACCTAGCTACTAGTTAAGGTAACTAGCGCTTAATTATATTCTACATATGTCTTTAGTTTTCCATTCATTAATAATTTGTTAAAGGAGCCCTTTTCCTGAGCTATTTCCTATGAGGAGGTTGAGTGGGTAGGTCGACAGGGGTCTGTACAGGGAAGAGAAAATACGAATGAGCTATCTCTGTGCCTTTAAGGAGCTTGCTACTGGTTAGGGTGGTATGGTCCTGTATGCAAATAACCATGGGTTATATTGTGTTCCCCAAAAAGATACATAGAAGTCCTAGTCCCTAGACTCTAAGAAGGTGACCTTATTTGGAAACAGGGTGTTTGTAGATGTAATCAAGTTAATATGAGGTCATATTGGGTTAGAGTGTGTCCTAATCTGATAATGATTAATAATGTCCTTATAAGAGGAGAAGAGACACAGAAACATAGGTAAAATGCTATGTGATGGCAGAGGCAGACACTGAAGTGACAATGTGTCTACAAGCCAGGGAACACTGAGGGTTGCAGGCAACCCTGAATGCTAAGAGGAAGGCATGGCCCTGCCAACACCTTTACTTCTAATTTCTAGCCCTCAAAACTGTGAGAAAATAAGTTTCTATTGTTTTGAACTCTTCAGTTCATGGTAGTTTGTTGTGATAGCCGTAGGAAATTAATAATCTTAGTGATACCAAGGCAGTCAATGAGGAAAGAGTAGGCCAGTTTAGTGCTTGGATATTCTGAGAAGGGAGCAGTCATCACTATAAGGAGTTGGTGGTGCAGTGAGAGAAGTTTCACATGTGGGCCCAGGGTCTGGATCAGGGGTCCTCAAACTTCTTAAACAGGAGGCCAGTTCACTGTCCCTCAGACCGCTGGAGGGCCGTTGGAGACTGCAGCGTGCATTCCACACATGCGCACTGTGGGCCTGGGACTAGTCGGCTGCTAAGCAGGACAGGCAGCAGCGGCAAAAACACCCGGCCGGCCGGATAAATGTCCTCGGTGGGCCACATGTAGCCTGAGGGCCATAGTTTGAGGACGTCTGGTCTGGAGGATGAGCAGGGTCTGGACATCTAAGATGGGGAGGAAGAAGAAATTATGTTGCAGTTTTAGGAAATAGTGCAAATAAAGGCGTAGAAATAGAATCTTATCATGGATTGTGTCTAGGTAGAATTAGGTGCTTCAGTTTTTACTAGAGCATGCTTTTTTTGATTGAAAAGGCAGTGGAAGTTGAAGCTGGAAAAGTAGGCTGAGGCTAGTTCTTGGACAGAAGACCTTCAGGAGCGCATGAGGAAATCTGTCACCATCCGCTCAGCAGCCAGAGACAAGTGGGGTGCAGGCAGTGACAGAGCATGCACGCTGTGGGGAGCCTGATCTGCCAGCACAGAGGTTCTCACGCGGAGGTGTGCCTCAGGATTGCCTGGAGGGTTTGTCGTCACACAGGCTCCTGAGCTCGATCCTTAAGACTCGCGGTGGCTCACGCCTGTAATCGTAGCTCTCTGGGAGGCCTAGGCAGGCGGATTGCTCGAGGTCAAGAGTTCGAAAAACCAGCCTGAGCAAGAGCGAGACCCCATCTCTACTATAAATAGAAAGAAATTAATTGGCCAACTAATATATATACAAAAAATTAGCTGAGCATGGTGGTGCATGCCTGTAGTCCCAGCTACTCGGGAGGCTGAGGCAGGAGGATCGCTTGAGCCCAGGAGTTTGAGGTTGCTGTGAGCCAGGCTGACGTCACGGCACTCACTCTAGCCTGGGCAACAGAGTGAGACTCTGTCTCAAAAAAATAAAAAAATAAAAATAAATAAGAAAGAGTTGCTGATGCATCTGCTCTTGGGTGGGAGTAAAAATTTTGCATTTCTAGTGAGTTCTCAAACTGGTGCTGTTGCTTGTGCAGGATCCACTGGTGCAGAGAGACAGGAATTTGAAGAATAGATAGGAGGCAAGGAAACCTTTTGAAACCTGATGCAATGAGGGGAGAAAAGCTAAACTTGAGCAGAAGGACAAGGTGTGGCAGTGGGAACAAAGATGGGGCAAGAGATTTCCACCAGGCAGCACGTGGCATCTTAAAAATATAAAGGCCTAGTGAGAAGGAAGGCAAAGATCATTCCAGATTTTTAACTCTGCGAAGTTACTATAGTGTCTTCTCTTTGTATCTGGTGTGTTAGTCATCTTATTCTCACCAAATTAAAAACTGCCTTGAGATAATGACTATATCATTTGGCAGGTTTACATATTTCAAAACTTGCCTCTTCATATTTGGCACAGTAATAGCTAATGTTTTATCAAGTGCATAATGTATGCCAGGCACTTTGCATAGATTGCCTGATTTAAACATCACTGCCAATCTGGGAGTTGGGTATTACTGTTTGTTTTGTACAGGGGGAAACTGCAGCTGGGAGAGGTTGAGTAATTTACCTGAAGATGCACAGTAACTAGGGGGCTTAGCCAGGATTCGAACCGGGTGGGCTGATTTCATAACTCGCATCCTAAATTAGGCACCTCACTAGTGAAATGCTAGGTGCCTCATAGGTGCTAGATCATTATATCAACTGATACATATGACAACTCATAGAGGAAAATCAGATGATGCAAATGGGCAATCATAAAAAATAAACCTATTCTTAAATCCATCAATCAGTGATAGTCACTGCTAACATGGTAATGTAGATCTTTTTAGATTTTTCTCTAGATCTGTACATGTAAACATATATGGATCACACTATATGGGTTATGTTATTTTTATAACTTAAAAAAAAATTAATATGAGCAATTTCCTTGTCAATAAATGCCCTTATGCAATATCAGTGTTAATGGAAATTTCTTTTTGTCTTTTTTTGACTATGCCATAATTTATTCAACTTTTCTTCTCTGGTTGGACATCTAGAGATGTTTCATCCCGTTGATAGATTATTAACCTGAAGTGTACACTTTGGTGCGTAGAACTTTGAATTTGTTAGAAGTGATTAAAACCTTCTAGTTCAATTCTCCCCTTGAAAGAAAGGGGAGAATTGAACTAGAGAAAGCTGAGGCCCAGGGTGGTAAAGTAGGTTTTTCATATTTGCAAATTTTAAACTGCGACTGTTGTCTGCTCATTCATCCACTCACTGTTACTGAGTGCCTATTGTGTGCAAGGTGCTGTTTTGCCTGCAGGGAATACAGCAGTGACCAAAACAGATCAAAGAGCCTGCTGTCACTGCGGTGAACATACGATCGGGGGATTCCAAACCTCTTTTTACTACCCCACATTGCCGATTTTTGAGACTACTTGGTTTCTTATATCAAATATGCCAGCCAGATCAAGCTGTTGAATGCAAGACACGATCCTTTCCTCACTGAGTTTCTACAAAGGGAAAAGTGCGTCTTGCTAACCAAAATGAACTGCTGAAAAACCCTTCCAAGGCATTTTCTATCCACTGCCCAGGGGCATTTAGGGATGCCCTGCCAATTTCTGACACCTCCCCCCACCCACCCCTTTCCTCATTCTTGAAGAAACACTTTCTGTCTTTCATCAAAGACTCGAGTCAAGATGAAAAATGCTCTGTTTGGTTTGTGCAGGAGCTGCCTACAGCCAAAAGATGAGGATGGCAGGATATGCAGGTGTTTCCAGTGTGCATAGAGCTGCATTTAGGATCCGAATTCAAGGGATTTGCCCTAAAATCTCTGTCCTTGTTCTGATGCACATTCCCCCACCAAACCTTTTGGGAGAATTTCATCCAACAGTGCGAGTCTAAATATGGACTCTGAAGTATGAAATACCAGAAGATACTTTGTTGACTCATATGTGGGTTCAGGACACAGATAGTATCTTCATCTATAAGAGGATAATCACCCATATTAATAGTTAATAGAATTCTGCACTTATGATAATATTTAGTATATCTTGTGTAATTATACTAAGTGACCAACTGTCCCCCTTCTCCCGGGACTGAGTGTTAGTCCCAGGATGTGAAACTTTAAGTGCTAAAACCAGGAAAGTCACAGGCCAGTCAGGATGAGTTGGTTACACCAAGTTATGCAGTAAACATTAAGAAACTGTTTAATATGTGTTTTGACTACTGGGTTTCATGTTTCATGCAAGCAGGGACCATGCCTGCCTTGCTTCTAAGCACAGTGCCTGATGCACAGTAAGCACTTAGTAAATATATTTGTTGAATAAATATATCATAGGACCCTTTGAAGACTAAGTTAGTTAAAAGGGTGTCTAGTTGGAAGCATAGTGCATTGTAAATGCTTAATAAATGTAAGCACGTTTTGTTTTTTTTCTGTGAGCACCCTCTAATCTCATGTATTTTTTGGCAACTTTTTGTTACATGACAGCTTTGTGCATGTTACCAATGTAAGTTTCATAAAGTAATTAGCAAGATTTAATGGATACCATTAGATAACCATTTTATTATTTCAGGACTTGAGGCACTTCAAAGGAATTTCATCCTAAGGTATTTCTTAAACTTTTCCTTTCTGAGTTTTCCTGTTTGCTTCCTTACTTTGAAATGCTAATACAGTCATTCCCTTTGGTCTTATGCATGTTTTAATTTGGGATTGAATTTTACCGTCTATGAGTACAACTTTAACCTGCAGTGAAAGCTTCAACAGAGTAGACAAGGTGAGTTCATAGCCTCAAGAGTAGAATAGGGTGGCTATTTGGGAGATTCTACAGAGGCATAGGGGAAATATAATCTGTCTCTCTGGTAGTCCAGTGAAGTAGACTGTAAAATGATTCTTTATTTCCTGTTGGCTTCCATTGGACATCTGTTCCTGTGAATAGTAATAAACCCATCTTCATTCTTGGAATAACATCACAGAAGGAACACAGAGTGATTTTCTTGAAGCATAGCATTTTGACGAGCAAAGTGTAAAAATGGTGTCTAGGAATAATGATGCCATAATAAGAAAAACTGCAGAACTATTGGAACTCAAAGGGTTTCTTTTTAAGAATAGGGCCATTCTTTATGCAGCATATAACATATGTTGGACACAAAGTATGTACTTTTCCTTCTATTATCTCATTTAATTCCCTTAAAGGTTTTTTTGTGATATAGTTTCTTTATCTCAGATGGATGAAGATACCAGGGCTTATAGGAGCTAGAAACGTTCAAGTTTACATTGCTAGCTAATCGCACAGCTGAGGTTAGAAACCAGATGTTTTTCACCCTGGAGCACTTGTTTTTTTTCCTTCTGGAGTACAATGTAGTTATTTGTTTCATAAATACATACCTTTTCCCTGCCAGGCTCTTTGCCAGACACTAGGTGATTCAGAGTAGAACAAAACAAACATGCACCCTGTCCTCCTATCGCTTACAGTTTACTAAATTGCCACACTTGATCAAATGGTGTCCCAGGGTTTTGTTTTAAAGACTGAATAAGAGGTGCAGTGCTTGGCATATATAAAGAATCCTGGGTATTTGTTACCTTGCGTTACTGTTATTAAATTAGGACACAGTTATATGATTTTGCATTTCATGTGTTGCGAACGAAAAGCATACAGAATTAGGAAAGCAGATGAAGGAGGATCAGATCTATTCTGGAAGGTGGGTGAAAGCTTACCAGGGAAAGGCAGAAAGAAGGTGGGGACAAGAGTCACCTAGGCAGGAAGGGTGGCAAATGCAAAGACTTTGAGGCAGGAGGGGACGCTGTGTGCTCAAGAAACTGAAAACAAGAGTAATGGAACTTGTAAAACAATGCAACTACAATCATCATCTCCTCCTCCATGCTTCTCCCAAAGCCAGGCATCTCTCTAAGTCTTTTTATTCCTCTGATGGCACTTGCACAGTTCTCATAACTCAATTCCCTAAACTCTGTAAGGACTGAATTTTGCCCATCAAATTGACCCCAAATGAAAGTTACCTGTACAAACTTGGTTAAAGACTTACCTAAGGACACAAAGAAATCTTGCTTCAATTGTGTCCCACCTTTACAGGTTCTTTCCACATATTAGGTAGCTTGTAGATGGGTTGTGATTTAAATTTGGGGAGACAGCTCTCTCTGCCAGAGAAAAGATAATTGGCAGTGAGTCATTGGCTTTTTAAAGAGCAAGCAGTGAGGTCTGGAAAGTGTGCAGACACAGGTCTTGCACGTGTTAATTCCCTGCCAATGTAGATAGATTAGGCCGCCTAGAAAGAGATTCCCTGGGGATTTTAAAGACCAAAAATAATCATTTTAAAAAGAGAACTCTTCTAGGAAACATAATACTTATCTTGTCAACTTAGACATTTTGCATCTGTAGTGGCTTCAGGGTACAGAGAGAAGAGGAAAAAACTGTAGGAAATGAATAGAACTAATAAAGTTTGAGGAAAGTCAAAGATTTATGAGTTTCCTAAAAAAAAAAAAAAAAAACAGGACACAAGGCTTCCTGTAACTATCATATCTTAAGCTTCTTTTATGTCTAATGTGTAGATTATTCTGAACCTGGTAGAAGGAAAAGAGTGTAGAGATTAGGGAAATGGATTTTCTTTTAAAGCCTCCCAATGAGAAAGTATCTTTGCCTGAAATCCACATCCTCTGTCCAATTGTGAGAAAGCATTAAAGGCAAGAAGACATTCTACGAAATACCTGAGCAGTCCTTTTCAAAAGTGTCAAGGTCATGAAAGACAAGGAAACATGGAGAAGCTGTCATCGATTGTAGGAGACTAAGTAGACATGACAACTAAATGCAATGGGATGTCTGGAAGTGGGTCCTGGCACAGAAAAGGGGTGTTAGTGGAAAAACTGATGAAATCTGAAAACCAAGCCTGTAGCTTAGTGAATAGTATTATACTCATGTTAATTATTCAGTTTTCATAACTGTACCATGGCTATTTAAGATGTTGATATT
This sequence comes from Microcebus murinus, assembly GCF_040939455.1. NCBI lineage: Eukaryota > Metazoa > Chordata > Mammalia > Primates > Cheirogaleidae > Microcebus > Microcebus murinus. The sequence continues at coordinate 20,986,387 of NC_134124.1, forward strand.
GGGGAAAATTATTAGGATAAGGTGTATATAGGAACTGTATACTGCATTTGCAACTTGTCTATAAATCTAGAATTATTAGAAAATAAAAAAGTAAAAAAAAAAAAAATGGCCACACTCACAATAAAAGTACGTGGCCAACGCTTTTACCTTATAGGTAAAGAAAGCAAAATTTACACAGGCAATATGCCCACCTGAAACCTTACTTTGTTAAATGGGGAATATGGAGATAAAAAACAAAAGCAAAGAAAACCTCCCCTCACCCTGCACCCTGTGAGTCTTTGCTCTGGGTTCTTCTAAAAGGCTCAGAGGATCCTACAAAGGAATTTTCCACAGTACCACACATCGAGGCTGTTTTAATTTTTCTTTCTATCTAATGTTGTTTTCACAAATGTGCAAAATGGCATATGAGATCTGTCCAGAAAGTACCCAGCCATTACATGGTAAAACGGCAAATCCTTAGCATGGCCTATAAAACCCTGCACGGTTTGGCCTCTGACAACCTTTCCAAAGGCACCTTCTCTCTCTCTCTCTTTCTCCAATCCAACCATCCTCATCTTTTCCCCAAGAAATGGTACTTTCTTGCCTCAGGACCTTTTGATATTGCTGGAAGGTGGTGTCCATGCCCCAATATACACACGGACACTTGGGTTCCATCTTCAAGTCTCACCTTCCCCTAGGAAGCCTGCCTTAATGACCTATTTCACCACCCCTCATAAATACCAGTTAGACCTTAGTTTTTGCTTGGATGGTACACAGGGCCTCTCCAACGAACACCAGTATGCTTAGTTCTATGTGTTCATTTTTTGCCTTCTACATACTATTAATATATACATTTATAACTGACAATATTGAGTCACAATTTTAAAAGAACATATCAAGGACTATTTGCTATTTTTATCCCCATATGTCCCCACCCAGAACTCTCAGCATGCTGAACCAAAACTAGATGCAACATAGCAAAATTGACAAGGATAGAAAGTTTCTTGAGGGAGTTTTCTTTCTGCATGATGACATTTAAGCATGTGCAATTTCTCACAAAATCATGGCTAGATTTGTAGGGTCTAAAAGAGTACAGGCACATGGTAGATGTTTAACCTATCTGTTGCATAAATAACACAGTGAAAACTAAAGAATGGAAACATTTGTCTGAAAACCACGTAGGCGATTAATGAAGAACAACATTTGAAAATCTGACTTAACTAGATGGAAATAATCATAAGTTTTCTCATTGCAGCCTTTATACCTTGCAGGGTATCCACTGAAGCTCCTATTACTACCTAGAGAGTAGTTTCCTTTTTGTGTTTCAGGATCATGAAAGAGAAGTAACATGTCGCAGGAGATAGATCTGTAGAAAATATTCAGTTGGCTGTTGTCATGACTGCTGTATAAAAGAAAAAAAAAAGATCCTCTAAACTGCTCTAGAAATAAAAGAGATTGATGTGTAGTCCCTTCAAATTTTTCTCAATGGTGCACTGTAAAGATAAGTTACAATGAGTGTCAAGCCATTTGTAGGAGCAGCAGGTTCAAGACAAGGGGGCTGGGCAGGGGGGAAAGTAGGGGAGAGTGGAGTTCCAAGACAACAATAGTTAGGAGAGACCTGTCATCAAGCTTCTGATAAGGGTTTCTAGTGACCAGATCAGGAAGTGATGTGGACGTAAGCTCTGTATAACATCAGCATTGCCTGTGTTTCACACCTTGCATATCTTCTTGGCAAACATTGAGCACATCATTTTCTAGAGAATTTTACTGGGATTTTATATAGTGCTGCTGTGGTACAACCAGAGTAGGGTTTACTGATAAAGCTTAAGCCTCAGTGTCCCTGGCATGCAAAAGCCCCTTCCAAGCATGTCCACTTAATTTGGGGTTGTATAATTTTGTATTCTCTTTCTTAAATAGCATCCCCACAAAATCTGGAGCTGCCCCGATTATAATTATCCAGTAGAGGAAGTCAAATAAAAATACTGGTGTTGGGTACACAACAAGCCAGATGACACGTGTTTTTATGCCTTGGGGAGACGACACCACTAGCACACTGCATACCAAGTAGAAACCGATTAGATCCTTCTCGAATTAAAATCGGTGACTGTGACAAGCCACCACTTCACACTCTCCTGCATTTGCTGTCAGAGCAAATGAGTTCAAAGACCTAGACGGTGTGGTGTAGTGTTGAGGATCTCTCATCCAGCTTTGAAGGATGGTTTGTGGCCCTCCCATGAGCGTGAGCAGATGCATGCCTTCATTTCCATTTAGATGACATTTTTAATCTCTTATAGTGGGGCACCTACTATTAAGTCTTACATCAAATTATTTTAGAGCTTTTAACATCCTCTGCTGAATATGGTGCCATCCTGATGGAGCTTGGTCCAATGATGTGTAAGCCTCTAATTTAGGAATTTGCTGGCTGAAGACCCATTTTGATTTTATAGCAGCCTATTAATAAAATATCATCAGATTTAGAATCTCAACTCAAAGAAGGTAAGCTTCTTGGGATTTTTCTCCTATTGTCCTGATGCATAAGTTGTGGTGTTCTGTATTTCTTTTGGAAGTATCATTTTGTATTATTAATTTTTCCTAGTATCCTTCCCAACATCAACTCAATGTTAGGACTTGTAAAAGTATTACAAGATGTGTATATAGGGGCAAGTCACACCCATTATCCCTGTGTAATATATGAACCAATTGAAAAGTCAACACAAGCCTTTCAGATAAGCTGGACTAGAAAATATATCCTAGACCTCTGAATCAGGCTAACTCACCCACCTGGTAGCATGCTGAGTCCTGGAATAGTTCTTTTCTTTCCTTCCTGGTGAGATTATTCTATTCTCCTCATTTGGTCATGAATGTACGTGGAGGGGTTTGGCATTACAGGCAGAAATTTGTTTGCTGAAACTTGCAAAAGGGCAGAAGTTACTGTTTTATGGGGAAAGGTGGAAATACCAGGAGAGAGAGATTGCGGTGAGTAAGGGGTAGGGAAAACATGTTCCTCCTAAAGTATAGATCAAGTTCTTTAATTGTTTTTCAACAGGATTGACGTTATTCATTCATTCATTCACCAGCGATTTATTGAGTGCCTATCTTGTAAAAAGCTCTAGAGCTGCTGTGTCTTTTACAAAAGTATGAAAGATACACGTTCGAAGGGGGTGTGCTCACTTTAAAATGAAAAATCCTTGAGAAATGAGGCTTTTACTGCAGGGGATGCAAGAAGGTTGCCTGTAATAAAGACAATCACAATGCAAAATAGAAGTAAACATGAGAGGGAGGTAATACTTAGCTAATGTGGGGAGGTTTTGGAAAGATTGGTAATTTCTCACTGTGGATTGTGTAGCTTCACAAAGGCAGTGACCTTTGAACTAAGGTGATCCTTGAAGTGTGATGGAATTTGGCTGTTGAGAATGGCAGCCAAGGCCATTTATTCCCTAGAAATAGGGAATAAATAGGTGTCAAGGCAAAGGTAAAAAGAGCTTGATCAAAATGAGAACTAGCTGAACGTGCCTGATCTTATCTGATTTCAGAAGCTAAGCAGGTCTGGACCCGGTTAGTACATAGATGGGAGATCGCCTGGGAATACTGAGTGTGGATGTAGCCTTAAAACAAACAAACACATAAAAAGAGCTAGTGACCAGTCTGAAACACTCAAAGGAGAATTGAAATGGAACAACACCAAGGTGCTAATGTGTTCTGTTCTTCTCTAGAACTGTCCCAGGTAGACCATTTCCTCTGAATTTGGAAGTTAGGTAGACACAAGATTTTGAGTTTATAAGTAATTAAAAGAGTTTCTTTGGTGATAGAAGAGAATAATGAGAGAAGCTCCATTTTTTTAAGAAGTATGTGTCAGATGCCCTGAAGCGTCACTTGCCTTATCAAATCATGATTTTGTGTGTGTGTGGTAGCTACTATCATAAAGCCCATTTCACACATGACAAAAACGGAAGAACTGACAGGCTAAGACACTTGCCCCAAACCACACAGTTAATAAATGGCAGATCTAGGAATTTCATACAAATCTGATTCTGTGTAGCTCGTTCTTTTTTTTATTATTATTTTAGCGTATTACGGGGGTACAGGTGTTAAGGTTACGTATATTGCCCCTGCCCCCCCTGAGTAGCTCGTTCTTAATTATGACCAGTTTTTGCTATGCAGTAGAGCAGGTCAAAAGTTAACATACTCTAAATGTCTTTCCGGAAGAATAAGAGAGAAGATGTGAAGCTTTGCGCGTTTCTAACTGCGTCCTCACTCCATGGAACAGGGCCATCGTGTTCCTAAGTGAGACCTTTGCCTTAAGAAAATGAAATTGGATGGCACCTTCCTCTAGCTCAGACACACACATTGAGGCCCTGTTGTTTCACCTTGTTTTTTTTTTTGTTTTTTTTTTTTTTCTCAAGCAGATGGAAAATTGGACAATTCATCAATTAAATATCATCAACCCTCTTGTATCTGCAGCAGCAAATGCCTCATTTCTCAGAAGTTTGGCAAAACTTCCCCTCCATACTATCTCATTTTCTTGGCTCAGCCCTGGAAAAGTGGGGGCAAAGACACAGCTTTTAGCTGGCTGTGTCTTGGTCCTTAAGAGACACTCTCAGCAGAGAAAAAGCAGTTTTACTGCTTGGAAGATGCCTTTTTTTTTTTTTTTGGTCACCTGGTACATGACTGTAGAAAGTTCAGTGCTCATTCAGTATTTCAACCCATCTGGCACTGACTGGAAGGAAGAGATTTCTTCTTTGTATAGTAAATTAACAAACCAGCCCTAGCCTTTTTAGAGCCAGTTAGAAAAACAGGGTAAAATCCAAGACTCTTTAGAAAGGGAATCATTACCATGTTTAGAGAGCTGGCATCCATTTCAATAAATATTAACTGTACTCTCACAGTTTTGTAGTACAGCTTTGGACCAAGAAAAAGGCAAGTCCCACATCTGTCAGTTCATCAACGAACATTTATTTAGTGTCTACCAAGAGTAAAACACTGCTGAGATTGTGGAGAAGTTTTAAAAAGGACTCTACCCCACAGGGCCGTACAGTCATCTAGGGAAAGAAATTAAACATATTTAAATAACTTAGCACTAGATGTTTCTATGTGTTCAAAGAGCCACTAAGCACCCTGCATGTTCAGTGGAAGAGGATATTTGCTCTACTCTAGAGAAGTCAGGTAAGGTTTCTTAGAAAACTTGGAATTAGAACAGGGTCTTTAAGAAGAGGTAAAATTCAGATAATTGGTGAGGAAGAAAGAAAACAGCATATTTCAGTAAGAGGGAGTGGAATATTCCAGCTGAGAGCTTTGAGCACATTAGATGCTCAAACAAAGGCTGTTGAATGGAATAAAATCAAAATGTCATATTTCAATTATGGCCCTTCACTGCCATGCCTGATGGTTTTTGGAGTGCTTTCATTGTCAGACCAGAAGAGGCTATTATTCTTTTTAATATTTAGAGGAATATTTTCCTAGGAAGGATGGATTAGTTCACCTGGCAAGTTTTGTTTGAATTAGTGAGATTGAATCATGGTTTGCTTCAACTATACATGAATGGAAGCTTGGGACCCAGTAGACAATTGATGCTTGTAGTCTCTCCCTTTGTTACCAGGCCATGTTTCTGTTAGCAGCTCTCCTCACAGAGAGCTGTTTGATCATAACTGTGCTTGGCTCACTGGGGGAAAGGTGAGACAATGGAAATGGCTGTGTGGAAGGCATTAAGATCAGAAGCATTCCATAAATTGACAGGGTTTTGTTTCCCCTAAAAAAGGACTTGCCATCAATTATCTTAAATAATCTTTCATTTTTATGGCAGCAGTACGTGTACTTTATAGAAAATGAATAAAGACAAGAAAAATTAAAAATTAACTACATTGCTGCCACTGAAGGATCGAAACTATAAGACTTTGTCTTTCTAAAAGCACACAAACATAAATACATACTCACACAGAGTCTTAATTCATTTTCTGATGCTGTAACAAAATACCGTATGCTGGACAGCTCTTTTATAGAGAAAAGGAGCTTCTTTGGCTCATGGTTCTAAAGACTGGGAAGTCCAAGGGCATGTTGCCGGTACCTGCTCAGCGTCTGGCCAGAGCCTTCTTGCTGAATCATTCTGTGGCAGAAGGACAAACAAGGATGTGACACAGAGTGGTCCGCTTGGGCTGCTGTAACAAAATACCGTAGGCTGGGTGGCTGAAACAACAGAGAAGTATTTTCTTCCAGTTCTGGAGGCTGGATGTGTCCCAGGTTAGAGATTGACGGAGTTGGGTTCTGGTGAGGATTCTCGGCCTGGCTTATAGAGACCTGCTTTCTCACTCTGTGGTCAGATGGCCTTTCCTCAGTGCACACACATGGGGCAGGGGAGAGAGAAAGAGAATGAACAGAACCTTTGGTGTCTTTCTCTAAGGACATTAATCCTATCAAATAAGGGGCTCACTCTTATAATCTCATCTAACCTTAATTTCTTCCTTAGAGGTCCCATCTCCAAATGTAGCCACACTGGGTATTAGGGCTTGAACATACAAATATTTTGGGGTGGAGGGCACATAAACATGTACTCCATAACAGATCTTAACTCTTTGAATTTTGCATAGCCCCACCTCAAATTTTTATTGATAGTACTGACATGTTGACATTTCTTAATCTTTAAAAATCATAATATTGTATAATATTGTGCTTTAATTCCTACAGTTGTTTATAAGGCCCTTTTCACATTCAGTGTTAAAAATGTTTTATTACATAGCTCAGTGTGAAATAGTAATCGTGGTACTATGGGTAGTTGGCTCAGTTTTGTTCCTTTCCAACTACTGACTATCTTTTGGGCCTTAGGGACATCATTTCAATTTCATGGGGTTTACTGCCTGTTTGTGACCAGCATTACTTGATCAGAATATCTAAGGAAGAAGCAAGGGGTATTTGTGCTTCCAGTGAATTCTGCACATTGCTCTAGTCACTAGAGTGACATACATTTCTCTAGGCAAGTTTAGGAACTAGAAAGGCAGATTTTCTTTGGGCCTTTTTCATCTATTCTTCTCACATATACTATGTAGGTACACCTTGTTTTATTGTTTGTTGCCTTATTGTGCTTCACAGATACTATGTGTGTGGTTTTCTTTGTTTTAATTTTGGTTTTACAAATTGAGGGTTTTTAGCATCCTTGCATCGAGCAAGTCTGTCAGTGCCTTTTTTCCAACAGCATGTGCTTACTTTGTGTCTCTGTGTCATATTTTGATGGTTCTTACGTTATTTCAAGCTATTTCATTGTATCTGTTATGGTGATTAGTGATCAGTGATCTTTGATGTTACTATTTTAAATGATGCAGAGTGGCACAAACTGCGCTCATATGAGAGAGTGAAACTAATCAATAAATGTTGTGTCATCTGACTGCTCCACCAACCAAGCATTCGCCCATCTCTTTGCCTCTCCTTGGGTCTCCCTATCCCATGAGACCAACGTATCAAAATGAGGACAATTAGTAGCCCTACAGTGGCCTCTAAGTGTTCAAATAAAAGGAATAGTCACACATCTCTCACTTTAAATCAAAAGCTAGACATGATTAAGCTTAGTAACAAAGACACATCAAAAGCTGAGGCAGGCCAAAAGCTGGGACTCTTGTGCCAAATACTTAGCCAAGTTATGAATGTAAAAGAAAAGTTCTGGGGGAAAAAAAAATTAAAAGTGCTGCTTTAGTAAACACATAAATGATAAAGTGAAACAGCCTTATTGCTGATAGGGAGAAAGTTTTAGTGGTCTGGATAGGAGATCAAAACAGCTACAACACTCCTTTAAGCCAAAGGCTAATCCAGGGGAAGGCCCTAACTAAGTTAAATTCTGTGAAGGCTGAGAGAGGCAAGGAAGGTGGAGAAGAAAAGTTGGAAGCTAGAAGTTGGTTCATGAGATTTAAGTAAAGAAGCCATCTCTATAACATAAAAGTACAAGGTGAAGCAGCAAGTGCTGATCGAGAAGCTACAGCAAGCTTTCTAGAACATCTATCTAAGACCATTAAGGAAGGTGGCTACAATAAACAACAGAGTTTTGACATAGGGAAAATAGACTTTTATTGGAAGAAGATTCCGTCTAGGAGAGAAGAAGTCATCGCCTGGCTTCATAGCTTAGAAAGACAGGTTGACTCTCTCGTTAGGGGCTAATGCAACTCGTGACTTGAAGTTGCAGCCAGTGCTCATTCACCATTCCAAAATTCTAGGACCCTTAAGAATGTTGCTAAAACTGCTCTGCCTGTGCTGTTGAAATGGAAAAACAAAGCCTGGATGACATGTGTATACCATGGTTTACTGACCATTTTAAAGCTCGCTGTTGAGTCCTACTGCCCCCCCCCCAAAAAAAAATTCTTTTTAAAATATACTGCTCATTGACCGTGTGCCTGGTTACCCAAGAGCTCTGATGGGGCTGTACAAGGAGTTAAATGATATTTTCATGCCTGCTATCACAACATCCATTCTGCAGCCCATGGATCAAGGGATAATTTCAACTTTTAAGTCTTTTCTTATTTAAGAAATAGATTCTGTGCTTCTACCACAGTGATTCTTCTGATGGACCTTGGCAAAGTATAATGAAAACTTTCTGGAAAGGATTCACCATTCTAGTTGTCATTAAGAATATTTTTGATTCATGGGAGGAGGTCCAATTATCAACATGAACAACAGTTTGAAAGAAATTGATTCCAAACCTCATGGATGACTTTGAAGGGTTCAAGACTTCAGTAGAGGAAGTCATTGCAAACGTAGTAAAAATAGCAAGAAAACTGGAATTAAAAGTGAAGCCTAAAGATGTGACTGAATTGCTGCAATTATGATAAAACCTTAATGAATGAAGAGTTGCTTCTTACGGATGAGCAAAGAAAGTGGTTTCTTGAGGTGGAACCTATTTCTGGTGAAGATACTGTGAACATTGCTGAAATGACAACAAAAAATTAGAATATTAAATAAATTTAGTTAATAAAGTAGTGGCAGGGTATGAGAGGATTGTCTCCAGTTTCTAAAGAAATTCTGCGAGTAAATGCTATCCAACTCCATGGCTTGCTACAGAGAGAAATCTTCCATGAAAGAAAGAGAGGCCATTCACTCAGCAAACTGCGTGAATTGTCTTCTTTTTAGAAATTGTCACAGACACCCCGACCTTTAGCAACCACCACCCTGATTTCTCATCAGTCATCAACATGAAGGGAAGATCTTCCACCTGCAAAAAAGATTAGGACTCATTGAAGGCTCAGATGATTGTTAACCCTTTTTTAGCAATATTTTAAAATTAAGATGTGTACATTGGGTTTGTAGACCTAATGCTATTCTCTTGCACACTTCATAGACAACAGTGTTGTGTACACTTAACTTTTAGGAAACCAGACCATTTTTTGACCCACTTGATTGTGATGCTGGCTTTATCTAGTTGATCTGCAACGGAACCTGCAGTATCTCTGAGCTATGCCTTTATGTAAAGTGTAAACTATATAGCTCTCCTTAACTCTGAACCTTGTTAGTTTCCTATGGCCCCTGTATCAAAGTACTGTAACTTTCATGGCTTAAAACAATACATATTTATTATTTTACAATTCTGGAAGTCAGAAGTCCTACAAGCAAGGTATCAGCAGGGCTGTGTTGCTTCTGGATGCTCTAGGGGTGAGTTTGTTTTGCTTTTCCTGGTTTCTAGATGTCTGCATGCCTTGGCCCATGTCCCTGACTTCTGTCTTCAACTCTAGTAGTGTAGCGTCTTTCTACCTTGTCCTGACTTCTTGCCTCCCTCTTAAAAAGGCTTGTAAATATACTGGACCAACCTGACTCATCCAAGCTAATCTCTCCATCTCAGGATTGTTAATCATATGGCAAAGTTCCTTTTGCCATCTAAGATTATATGTTTGCTGGTCCCAGTGGTTAGGGTGTGGACTTTTTGGAGAGCCATTGTTGAGCCTACCACATAGAATTTTGCTACAGACTCATAGCTGAAATAAATGTTAAGCATTTCATTCAAAATCGGTTTTGTTTACCTTCCTAAACTGCAGTATGAAAATTGAGGCATGAGTGTTCCAGCACTGTTACTAAAAACAAGAAAGAAACCAAGGAAGGGAGAGAGGAAGGAAAGGAGCCAGAAAAAATTTCCCAAGAAAGTTTGATTTTCATGTTTATCCTCTAGATAATTTCCTATTCGTCTCAAATGTAGCTTACTAAATTTCCAAAATGACATTGTTTCCCTTCTTTCATGAATTACTGAAGACTCACAAATACCCTGGTTAAAAGTCCAATGATGGGGTTGAGAGTTGAAAACAGAACATGCAAATGTGTGTTTGTCAACATAGGGAGAGATGGGAGCGATCAGCTTTGTGACAACCTGAGTAACTGTATATTATATAATACACCCAGGTTTCCAGCTTTGAAGGACTCCAAATGAATATGCAATAAAGTGTACCAAATGGCACAACTCTAAAAGATATTTAATGAATAATTACTGAGCACGATGCATAAGGTACTGAGTTTGGAACCTGATATGAGTGGGTTAAGAAAACAAACATACTTGTCCTCATGAAACTTACAGACTACAGGGGGAGACAGATAGAAAACAATTAAAAAGTAAACAACAATCTGTAAATCAGCATGTGTGGCATGAAGGAAATAGCACAGTGCAGTAGGAAGGCTTAGGAAGGAGACGGAGCTGGGTCTCTCTGAGGTTATACCTGAAGATCGAGCAGGACCTGGCCCTGCCTGCCTGTCTTAGGGCCTGCAATGCATGCTGGGGGGGGTGGGTGGGGGAAGGGTTTTGAGCAAAGGGACCTGAAGTGCTGGTGTGGAGCTGGAAGGGGTTCTGCGGTCAGAGGGGCGAGAGAGGGAGAGTTTGGTGTCTCCAAGTGGTGGGAAGAAAGCCAGTGTGCCTGGAGTATTACAGGTGGCCGGACAAGTTCTTGGCATGCTCCATTGTCCCACTTCATCTGTAAGACATAAATTAGAAGATCAATCTAAGAATTTAAAGGCTGAAGCAACAGAGCATCCAACTGCAGGTGAAGGATCCTCCTGAGCATGGGGCTCTGTGAGATTTATTGGCAGTGTGACCATGAAGCCAGCCCTGAGTCCTGGCTTTTTGACTTAAGCGTCTTGGTAAATATTGGTACCATATACCGAGATGGGTGGAGACTGAAAGCAATCCAGTTTGCGAGATGTCTTAGTGCTGTTAGGCTGATAGAACAAAATACTTTAGACACAATGATTTAAAAACAATAGAAATGCATTGCTCACATTTCTGAAGGCTAGGAAGTTGAAGGTCAAGGTGCTGCCAGATTCTATAACTGGTGAGTGCCCATTTTTGTTGGATGACATCTTCTTGCTTTGTCTTCACATGGCAGAAGGGGCAAGGGAGCTCACTGGAGCACTGATCCTAAGACAGGGGTGGAGCGCTCGTGACTTCATCACTTCCCAAAGGCCTCACCTCTTAATATTATCACATAAGTATTAAGTTCCAATATGTGAGTCCAGGGGACAATAGCATTCAGACTACAGCACAGGGGAAAATCAGATCTTCAGTTTCACCATGCTGACTTACAGATGCTTTTGATGTATTTGAGTAAAGATGTCAAGTAAGAAATGGGAAATGTAAGTCTAGAGCTTATTTAGTTATGAAGGCTTTGAAATATTCAGGGTCATAATCTGATATTCCTACTGACTCTTTCTCATAAGGTTAAAGTGCAACACCAGACATCTGGATGTTGGATTCTAGATTAACATGAATTTTCTGTATTTTAATATTGCAAAACATTTTGGCTAACATCTGTGGTTATTTCACTGCGACATTAATGTATTTTCAAAGGCCTTTGTTTTTCATATACTTGCCGGTATTCATCATTCCATTTCTTCTCTATTTTCTGAATTCTAAATAGTATTTTTGTTTTTAAATTCAATGTTGTGTTGAATTATTTTGATTTATAGTGTATGTAATTCTATATTATGTTATAAGGATACAAACTGGGACGCTAGACTTTTTTCTTAAAAAAGACTCAAGATGTGGGCTCAGTGCAGTGACTCACTCCTGTAGTCCCAGCACTTTGGGAGTCTGAAATGAGAGTATCACTGGAGGCCAGGAGTTCGAGACCTGCCTGAGCACCATAGCAAGACCCCCATCTCTACATACACTTAAAAAAAAATAATAAAATAGGTGTGGTGACACGTGTCCATAGTTTCAGCTCACATGGCTGAGGTGGGAGGATACTTAAGTACCCAGTGGGTCAGTGCTGCATTGAGCTATGATCTCACCACTGCATTCCTGACTGGGTGACAGACCCAGACCCTGTCTCTTAAAAAAAAAAAAAATGTAGCGCTGAGCTTGATTCTTTTGCCTCAGATGTAGATTAAACTTGAAAACTCTAGCCAACATGCTTGTTGTTTTTATTATTTTTCCACACAGTTTATAGGTGTGGTTCAAAATGAAGCTGTTTTAACCACTCCCTCACTTCCCCTGGTTGTGGGGGGGGGATGGGCGAGGGGGAGAGGTCAAGAATAATTTAAAACAAAGGTTCTATGCTCAAAAGAGTCACAGGATGTTTGCCTTCGGGTGATGTGTGAGAAAAACCTTTCTCCTATGCTTTACCTATAGCAGTGCCAGCTTCCATTTAAATATTTTTTCTCCCATAAAAGGATTCAGCCCTTAAGCTATTTCTTTGTTGTTTTTTTCCTCCCTTCCACCCTCCCCTTCCTCTCCTGTATTTTGGGAAGTAGCCATTGACAGACTCTGAAGAGAAGGGTTATAACCATGGCTCCTCTTTGTGGTGCGCCTTGTGTCTTTGACCTCTACGCAGGCCACTTCTAAATTGGGTCTCTTCGAAATGATGTTGGAGAAAACAAGGGACATGTTTATTAAAATCCCTGGATTGTTAGTCTGTCTCCTCTTCCAGTTAATGCTGCAGGCAGCCTGCTAACAGCAGGGACATAATTAGAAATTATGTTAAAGGTAAATCTCTCCTTGTAGATTAACATGGATTCGAAGGTCGTTACTCTGTGGTCACCAGTCACAATGACCTAGTTTTAAGAAAGGGCATATCTCTTGTACCTGTATTACTTTTAGGTGGCAAAGGGAAGGGTATTTCAGGGGACAATGTTTAGACTCTATGTCAGGCATCCTCAAACTACGACCCTCAGGACACATGCAGGTGTTTTTGTCCGTTTTTTTTTTGTTTTGTTTTTTTTTTTTACTTCAAAATAAGATATGTGCAGTGTGCATAGGAATTTGTTCATAGTTTTTTTTTTTTTTTTAGATTATAGTCTGGCCCTCCAACGGTCTGAGAGACAGTGAACTGGCCCCCTGTTTACAGAGTCTGAGGACCCCTGCTCTATATTTTAATGAAAACCTACTCCTCTAACCTAATGTCTGTAAAAATTAGATTTGAACTAGCTCGATGCCTTGTAAATAAGCGGCAGTCAGTAAATATTTGTAGGACTTAAATGAGGCATGCATCTCTTCTAGACTCAGAGCCATATACTCTAGTTTGACAGCCAGAAAGGAGTCTAAAAAGTTAATTCAGCATGCAGGTGGTAACACTCATCATGATTAAAGCATCGTATTAGATGGTTAGTGGGATGAAAGAATAAGTAAGTAGAATAACAGCCCTGACTTCTCAGAACTTAGAGAACACTAAAACATAAAACATTTGTTAGAATTATATTCTCTTTTAAAGCTAAAAGAAAATTTTAAAAATCACCTAACCTAACCAGTGTGGACTAGACTCATGAATCACAATTAGTGATAAAGTTTGGGGTTAGATGCTGCTCTTAGTCCAGTATTCATTCCTACTGTAACAATTGGGCTTTCTTTGAAAGAAGCTTTAAGAGTCCTCTTGTTGCAGTACTATGGAACGTTATGGCTGATAGCTTCTTAGAGTAAGAGGTTGGTCAAAGCAGTTTTATCAAGTCAGGGGGAAAACTAGTCTATAACCAAGTAAGTTTGAAATAGTTAGTGTAAGTGGGTTATCTACAAAGATAGTCATTAAAGCATTTGAAATTGTGATCCATAGAAAATAGCTCAGGTGCCCAGTAATAAGGAATGATTTAAAGGGACTGTCTCAGAGCCATCAAAAATGAAACTAGAATATTTGATGACATGGGAAAATGTTCACAATGTAAAACCATGTGGAAATATTCCATTATAATAACTCATTAATATATGCATTGCCTATCATTGATACAGCAATCACTTCTTCAAACCTATCCCAAAGATAAGCTTGCAAAACTATAAAACGGTATAAGCATATGGCTATTGATTGCAGCATTGTTTCTTACAGGAAAAGACTGGAGACGACCTAAAAGTTCATCAGTAGGGGCAAATGAGAAATTCCGTAGGGGTCATTGAGATGCAGAGTATTTTGTGTATGAGAAAGGAAAAACAGCTGTGAAGAGAGATGGGTTTAAAAAAAAATCACAATAAGTCTGAATTCCATTTGTAAGTATCAGATTGAATTTATAATGAGTTTATTTAGTAGCAATGTCATCTGAAAAGGGCTAGAAAAAAATGAGCATCATTAAGTTGGGCTTTTTGAAGAAATTACTGATCCAGATTGGAAGTAGAAAACGTATGAACCCAGTGTGGACCATCCTCTTGCCATGCCAGAAAACAGAAGAGACATCAAAGGCTGCTGAGAATATGTCAAAAAGGGGAAGGGAACGAGTGTGGGAGGCTTCTGCTGGCCAATGATGGAAGGATTTGGGCACCAATAAATATAGCAACCATAATAACTAGGAAAACATCAGATATGTTTAAATCCATGAGATCCTAAGAATGGTAAAAAATTAAAAAATAAAAACCCACCTTCTTTAGTATAATAAAATAAAAAAATAAAAAAAAAAAACACCAGTTATCTTTAGTATGATTAGGAACCAGGTTTTTTTTTGAGTATTCACTTAAATTCTTATTCTGCATTTACAATTAAAATTAAGTATTTTATTATACGCATCATCTCATTTAATCTCCAAGAGAGTTTATGCATTTTGTGTACTAAAATTTTATTTTATGTAAAATTGGTTTGTACACAAAGTTTTATATACATGTTGACCACATAAAGACTTATTTTGAAAACTAATAAATAAAGGGAAAAAATCAAGCATTCGTCTTGTCTTTTACAGACTATACCTTGGAGGCATCTAATCATTGAGATGGAAATTATACTCTTTTTAGAAATCTTCAAAAAATAAATGAGGGAAACATTAGGCCATTTTATAGTTCATAATGAAATAATAGATCTATAGAATGATCATGAAGGTTGCCAACATCACAAAGAGGGTCAACCAGATTATATGTGGTTCTTGATAGAAGAATACACCCCATCTTAATATTCTTACCCCCAAAATTAAAACTGATGCTGATCCAGGCTTCAGGTATAATTACCAATTTATGTTAAATACAGGAGACAGAAGAACATGTTCAACAATACCGTGAAGATTAAATTAGTAACATTCACACTGTGGGAAACTCCAGGACACAAACCTAGTTTCTTCTGAAAACATTTTCCAAAGAGTAAAGTTGAAGCAAGAGGGACTGGCAAACTATAGAGTAAAAGAGACTTAAAACCAGTGATTCTTAGATTTTAATTAAGGTGCATAGGAATCACCTGGCATCTTGTTGAGATGCAGATTTTGCTTCAGGTGATTTGGAGATTGAGAAGATTCTACTTTTCTAACAACCTCCCAGACATGTTCCTTGTGCACTGACTGTACTTTGAGTAGCTAAGATTTAAGGCATATACTGACCAATAGCAATGTGTGGAATTGAATTTTATCCTGGTTCAAACAACCTAAAAAATATTTGAGACAATTGGAAATATGAACATGAAATATGGGTTTTTGATTATAATAATGAACTATTAATTTTGTAGGTGGAATAATGGTGTTAGATTATGATTAATGAAAAGTACATTTATTTTATAAGGATATGTAATGGAATATTTGCAGTTGAAATGAGATGATGTCTGGGATGGCTTCAAAATCACCCAGAGGAAGGGAGGAATTGTGTAGGAATATAGATGAAATGAGATTGGCCATGAGTTATTAATTTTGCTGCATGATGGCTCCCTTTGATTTCTTTACACTAGTCTGCCTGTTTTTGTATGTTTGAAATTTTCCATGATAAAAAAATTTTAAATATATATTGCCTATGCATAGGAAAAAAATATATACTGCAAATTATAACAGTGGTTATACATGGTTTTTATTTATTTTCTTTTTTGTGCTTCTTCCTCATTTTCAAATTTCCACAAGTATGTGTATTATTTTTAAAATCAAGAAAGGTTTTTTTAAGAGCAATGCTAGTGAGTAAATTGACCCAGCTGGTGAATGACTAGGCTTAACAACCTAAACCAAGCCCTGGCTTGAGGAACACAAGTTAATTAAATTAACATAGTTTCCCAGCAGTAAGAAAGAGATAAGAGTGAGAGTGTGTGTGCAAGAGAGCAATGTGGAGACACAGAGAAACTAGGAAAGAGAAGGTGAATTTCTTCAGCATCTTTGTCTGCTAAGGAAACTTGTTTTGTGAGAGAAGGCATTTCTGTCCTTTGTTGAGGTTCCTCCGGTAAGAAGAAAGGACTTGAGGGTTCGGGAGAAAGATGTGGGGAATTAGAGTCAAGCTCTTTTAAACTTTTGTCAGTTATAGGGGCAGCAGAAATGTAGGGTTGCAACAAAAATAAGACTTTGTTAGGTTGGAGTGTTACCTGAACTTGGCTATCTTCCTAGTGTGTGTGGGCAGAGGCCCCTGTGATGAGTGCAAGGTAAGAGAATATGGTGTTTTTAAGCCTTCTTGGCTTTGGAGGGAGCACTGTTTGGGTTAAAAATCCTAGCTCTGTGGCTTAGGTGCTGTGTAGCATTGACAAAGTGATTTGCCTTCTCAAAGTCTCAAGTTTCAAATTACAAACTTGAGCTACACCAGGTGGTTGTGGAAGGGCAAAGCATAACTGCTGTTATTTAGGAAAAAGTAGAAAACTAGGAGAATACATTCATTCTTAATGTTGTCAACGGGGGAAAAATGCCAATCTCTGTGAAATCATTTTAGAGAGATTTACTCTGAGCCAAATTTGAGGACCATGACCCAGAGCCTCTGAGCCAAATTTGAGGACCATGACCCGGAGCCACGCTCAAGAAGTCTTGAGCAAGTGTACTCGCTATGGTTGGGTTACAATTTGGTTTTATACATTTCAGGGAGACAGGGGTTACAGGTACAGTCCTAAATCAATACTCGGGAGGCATACATTGGTTTGGCTTGAAAAGGTGGGCCATCTCGAGGAGGGGGGGTGCTTACAGGTTATAGGTGGCTTTAAAGATAGTTTGACTTCTAATTGGTTAAAGACATGAAGCCTTTATCTAAAGGCTTAGAATATTTTAACATAAGGAGCTGGAGCTGTTTATCAGAGATAAGGCACTGGACCTATATTTGTTATGTAAATTGGGGACCTACAGGTTTGTCTTGCTTATCCTTATCCTTTGTACCCCTGTTAGTGGAGTACAAAGGATGTCACCAAGAAGGCAGGGGGGCATGATGAGGCACATGTGACCTACCTCCTCCTGGCAGGTAATTTAGTTTTAGGATATTCCTTTGGCCACTAGGGGGTCCATTCAGTCATCTGGTGGGGCGGGGGTGAGCCTTAAAATTTTATTTTAGTTCATAATGTAAAGGAAATGTTAAGAAGCAAAGGCAAGAAATACTTCATGGGGTATCTGGACTGTTTCTGGGGTATCGGACAGTTTTGGGGACAAGTGTTAGGCTGGTCTTCAAGCTATGTTAAAATGTGTTCAGATAATTCAATCATGGAGACTTGTGAAAGACATTCGGTGATAATCTATAATAGGTGTTTTCAATTTTTTTTTAAATTGTCAGAATTCTTTCTTTAGAAATTTCATTGAAACAAATGACGGGCCAACGACCTTCCCTTCTCAACTTTCCTCTCTATCTGTGGTGGTCTGAAATACCTTTTCAACTTTAAAATTCCTTAGAACATGGCCGTATTGCCTCACCTTCCCTTCTCTCCAGTTTCATGTATGAAATTCAGGAGACTGGCTTGGGAAAAATTACAGGAGGAACTAGATGCAAAGTTAGGACGGGATGGCTTGTCTCCTGTATCCTATCTGTTCTCACCTCCATGACAGCATACTATTTCACAAGGTTTGTTTGCTCTTCTCGGACAGAGCAATTGGGTGGCATGATCAGAGATGCAGTTCTTGGTGCTTCCTGCTGTGAGAAATGCAAGAGAACAGGTGTTACGTTCTCTGTACTCTTTTAGGAGCATACTGTCTAAATGAGCAGACAGATCTAATGTAGAAATAAGACTAGGTAACACAGTTTCACCTGTGCTTGTAGCCACAGCTGTTTTCTTCCTATAACTCATTGTTTGAAGGCTGTTGAAAATGCTGCTCAGGGGCTATTTGGACTAGTCTAAAACCTTAGCAGAGAGAGAAGTTGCTGAGGACTGGGGTGGGGAGGGAAGAGGTTTTAAGAGACATTGCATGGAAGGAGGAGGATGCAAGTCAATGGACAGGAGCGGGAAGGAGACTGTGTTAACAGAGCCCATGGTGGGAATGAGGCGGAGGAGAAATGGACAATGAAATGTGAGCAATCAGACTTACTTTTGTGTTGGTCTCAGATGGTCTGGTTTATGTAAATGTTTGCTTATTTGTCTCCGGGAGCCAGAATATAGACCATCTGAGGGGCAGTGAGCATCTGTCTCTCAGCTGTAGCCCCAGTGCCTGTACACAGAAGGTTCCATGGTGTGGATGGAAGGCTGAATGCAGGGAATTGATGGAGGGTAGGTGGGGTTGTTATCTCAGGCTCAGATTGAGGGTAGGCCAATCATAATCCCGAAAGACACCGTGTCAAATGCCATAATCCTGAATGCTGAAATCTCAAAAGATGAACATCCTGAAAATGAGATTCTGAAAAAAAATAAAAAATTCTTTGGAAGATACTTATTTGCATTTGTAAAAGGACATTAATTTGAGAAACATAAAAACATAACAGAACACTTCTTAGGCCCCATTGTGCAATAAAATATGTAATAATAGGTATTTTTGCAAGTATAGTTACGAGCAGGCAAATCATTTTCATAAAGAAATATGTCAAAAAGTATGATATATAATATGCATATTACTATGGTTGGCAATCGTGGCACCCAGCTTTGTAACTGAGGTCATCTGAAATACCATTACAGACACCCCCTTAAGACTTTGGATGAGATGAAACAAAATCCATGATGAGTCAGCACTGAATATACAGTTGGCCAAAGAGCCAAGATCTAGAAATTTTCTTCACAAGTGCAGATGTACAAACAGGACAATTCTTTATTTATTAAGGAAGTTTCATCATTTTGAGATACACGCACAATGCTTATACAAGTATACATTATGATAATACACTTACATGGTGTAAAATTTGCCAAAGCATGAAATGAATTAAAACTCTCAAATTCTCTTTATAATTTATACCTTCAGTATTGGAAATCATGTTGATACATACCATAGTGAATTATAAAAATAAAAATGCCAACAATTCGTCATAGTGAAAATAAGTAAAAAGAATAAAGAAAAAAAACTAAAAAGAAAATTCGACATACAAAAAAGTATATTATAGGGATAAATTATAGGCAGTTGCACAAAGATAGTCTATTAGAGGTTTTAGAGATTTTGATGTTTTGGGATTTCAACATGTGGGATTGTTTTTCAGGATGACAGTCCCAACCTAGATTGAGGGACCAGGAACACCAAGATTCAAGGCTTGGAATTAACTTGTATAAAGGGTGTTGACGAGAGAGGTGAACAAATTGTATTGATAATGTACAATTATTAATTTGATGGTGGAATCCTGATGTATTTTGATGGGTATAAAGAAAACTGTTAAGTAGGGAACACTTGTTAAGAGCCCTTTAAAATATTCCACAGATAAAATGATTAAGACAGGTATTAGGGTGATGATGTTAAGAAGAGTACACAAGTGCTTGTTATAAAAAAATCTCATAGAGGTAGAGTTACTGAAATCTCATAGCTGACCAGAATAAATTAAAGAGTCCGTTGGATCATCTTTATTATTGTCAGTTTCCAACTCATCTCCAGATTTACACTGCTGACTGATGCCAATCTGGATTGCTATTCAAAATCTATTTTAAGCTTTGGGGCTTCCGCACAGACGGAATCCTAAACTGCTCTGTTTCACAATTTAAAACCTAGAACTTTTTCCAGATTTGTCCTGTTGATGTGAAAAATCTCATAGACTGGTAGAACTTATTTTGATTTGGGTGCTTGTTGTAGAAGAAGCTGCAAGAGTGAGCAGAACTATTATCTTGTGCTTGGCACACTGAAATAGGGAGCAGTGAAATCCTTTTGGGAAATTGATGTGGGTCATTCTCTGCTATTTCTGTTTTGTTTTGGTTCCTTCTAAATTCACAGGTTTCTTTTTGCATGCTGTCTTTCTCCCTGTATCTGCACCTTGATACAAGAAGTTTTGTTTTCCTTTTTCATTCCTGTTTTTCTTTTTGTTTCCCTTTCTAAGAATGGCAGTAATCCTCATTTTCACTATTGCAAATGGTACTTCATTTATTATAATCTTACGTAGTCTGGGGTATAAAACTTCACCGCCTTGTTGAGTTGAAAACCTCTCAATACAAAAAAATATTAAAAATTTCAAAGGAATGTGAAGAGAATAGAAGCGAAAAAAAGAAAAAAACATGTTTTTGACTGTGTCAAACTTAGAAACCAGCATCCACACTTTATTGAAATTGCTAGCTGTAGGATGAAGTCTGGTATTTAATGTTTCTCAGTTTAATTTAGGTATTACATCAGCAGGTAATCCCACTCTTACCCAAATTTCTTTCCACCACCACCCCAGATATTTTAATTTTTATTCATATTTTTGTAGGCTTTGCAATAATACAACACCCTGGCCTTCAAACACTGTATCTGGACAATCAACTGCAAAAGGTTGTTATCATAGCTCCCAAATAGACATTTGCGAGGGACACTTTGTGACATAGGTCTGAAACTTCTGGACCTAATGTCAGTGACTTTACAGAGAACAATCATTGCCATTTCTTCATTGTCTACTATGGGCTCGAGATTGGGCCAAATGCTTGACAAGCAATATCTCTTTCAATACTTCCAAGACTGTATAGATGAAATATAATTTTTCCATTTTAGATTTGGGGGAAATAGGGACACCTGGCCAGGTGTCCTTTCTTGTATAATTTTTGTAGTGGTTGCTCTGGGTATAGCAATACTTAAAAATTTAGAACTGAGAAGTGCAGGTGTCTTTAGAGGAAAAAAAAAAAAAGAACAATACTTAACAGGAGTCTGTCATAAGTTTATTTTTTTATCAACATTTTAGCACTTCAAGTGAGGTGTAGAAACTTCTATTTTGGTCTTTTAATTTTCCTACTTTTAGGTAGCATTATCTTGTATAACAGATGGTGCTGTAATTTTTGTTTCAATCATCAAAGACAATCTATTAAATTTAAGGGAAGGGATACTCTACTGTATGTACTGCATTCCTGCTCTTTTCCTTGTTCCTTCTTTCTTCCTGATATTCCTCAAGCTCTAAGATTCCTCTTATACTTTACTTTGAAGTACTTCTCTTAATAAATATTTAAGGGTAGCTTAGCTAAAAACAAGTTACTTTAGTTTTTCTTTAGCTGAGAATTTTTTTTTTTCTCTTTAATTCCTGCAGGATATTTTTACCTGATACAGAATTCATGGTGACTCTTTTTTCTTTCAGCACTTGAAAAATGAGATACTTTTCTTCTGGCCTTCGTAGTTTCGGATGAGAAATCTATTATTTGAATTGGCATTTCCCTGTGTGCAATGCATCATTTCTCTGTGGCTGCTTTTAACATTTTTTTCCTCTGTGTTTCATTTTCACATGTTTAATTATTAATATTATGTGTTTTGTTCTGGGTGTCTCTGGATTTACCGTTTGATGATCACTGAGATTCATAGATCTATAGTTTGTGTCTTTCACCAAACTGGGGAAGTTTTCAGCCAATAATTTTTCAAATACTCCTGCATCTCCCCTTTCTTTCTGCTCTCGTTCTATGGGTTTGATGATACCAAAGTTGAATCTTTTATCACCCTTTTGTTCTTGATCCCTGAGGTACTGTTGTGGTTTTTGTTTGTTTTTTTGCTTTTGAAAATCTTTCTATGTCAAGGTGGGATAAATTCTCTTATTCAGTCCTCAAGTTCACAGATTCTGTGCTTTGTCATCTCCATTTGGCTGTTAAGCCCATTCATAAAGTTTTTCATTTCTTTTAACAGTATTTTTTTCGGTTCCATAATTTGCTACTTTATAACATTTCCTTGCTGAGATTACTGTTCTTTCCATTTGTATCAAGAGAGTTTGTAAATTGGTTGTTGAAGCAGTTCTATGACAACTGCCTTAAAATCCTGTCAGATAATTGTTTTTTCCTTTTTTTTTTTTTTTTTGAGACAGAGTCTTGCTCTGTCACCCAGGTTAGAGTGCCTTGAGGTCAGCCTAGCTCATAGCAACTTCAAATTCCTAGCTTCAAGCCATCTTCCTGCCTCAGGCTCCTGGAAACTGGTACTACCGGTATGCACCCCGACTCCTGCCTAATTTTTTCTATTTTTTATTTTTAGGAGAGGCAGGGTCTTGCTCTTGCTCACGCTGGCCTCGAACTCCTGAGTTCCTCAAGTGATCCTCCCGCCTTGACCGCCCAGAATGTTAGGATTACAGGCGTGAGCCACCGCGGGTGCCCAGCCTGTGTCAGATAATTCTAACATCTGATTAATCTTGGCATTAACATTGATTGATTGTCTTTTATCAGTCAAGTTGTCATTTCTTGGTTCTTAGTATGATGGGTGATTTTTTTTTTTTTTTTTTGTATCCTGGATATTTTATCTATTGTGTTATTAGACTCAGGGTCCTATTTAAGTCTTCTGTTTAAGTAGTCAGTCACATTGTTTAGTTTTAACACGCAAGTATCGGTTAAGGTGAGTGGGCTGTTGTTCCAGTGGTTCCAATGGCAGAACCTTCATGGTGTTACTTTGTTGTGCTTGGTTGATTTGGTGCCACTGGAATTCTCACTTGCCCCACATTTTACTGCTGGTGGGGCAGAAGATGTTTCCCCAGGTCAGACTGCCAGGTCTCTTTCTAAGAAGGTAGAGTTTGTGGCATTCCCTTACTGCCCCTACTCCATTTTTCTGGGCAGGGAAGAAGACTCTTGCGTCCACAGATTTAAAGCAGCTTATCATGTGGGTCTCTTCCTCTTACTGTTTGCCTTTGTCTGCTTCTGACACCCATCTCAATATCTGTAGGTGGGAGGAGGATCTTGAACTCATGGAGACAAATAGGTTTTCTCATTCAGGCTGCTTAATGTATCTGAGTCTCTGCTTGCCAGCTCTGTCCACTCACCTTGGTCTCTCTTGGCAGGAAAGGGATGTCTCAAGTCCATGCCTTTCCTGGCAGCTTTGTTTTGGCTGCCCTGACAATTGGTTCTCCTTGATGGTTGTGTTGGGTTTGCCAGATGTTGTCTGAAGGACGCCCATTCGATTCCAAGGAAGGGTGGGACTACCTGGGCTATGTCCCCTCCCCACCACAGGTTGGGAGTTGCTGGGAAAAACCAGGTCTGGGTGACCTCTTTTGTATAAGGGGGAAACGACATCTGGCTGCTGTGCTGCTCTTTCCATCCTGGGGCCCATACCCACTAGCCCTGCTGCCTTCTTACCTACCAGAGTTCTCCTTTGGTTGTCTCTGGTACAATTTCCAGGATTAATAGTTATTCTTGCCATGAATGGAGCATGAAGAAATGGATCTGTGCCATGTTGTCCAGACTGGAAATGTGTACTCTACTCCTCGATTGCTTATTTATTTCCTTGTCAGAGTGCTCTCCTCTACCTGAATGCATTTCTCTATATCTCACAAACAAATATTTATTATTATAATTCATCTTGCCATTCAATTCTTTGGTAGTACCTGACATAGTCTGGACTCATCATAGGTTCTCAGTAAAAACTTAGAAATGCTAATAAGTATTATTATAGGTAATAGATGGGTTTTAAGCATCTAAGTTTATGCTAATTTGTTATGCAGCAGTAGGTGACTAAGACACCCACCTATATGTTTTATCAGTATATATAATGAAAGATTGTCAATATGTTTATACTTCTCTATTGGTAAATATTTTCACAATAATATCACTTTTGTTTCACAAATGTACATACATGTAATATATAAATTCATATCCATGGAATAAGCTGTGTGTACATCCTGACCCACTGCTTCTGATCTTCATAGCCCTGTGTATAAGCAGAGAAGTCTCTAGGTCTTACAGTGGCACAGTACTGCAGAGCAATGGCAAACAAAAATGTTTGGGGGGGGTAGGGAATGTAAAACAACAACTGTTACTGCAAAGTTGTTGACATGAGTGTTATTATGTTAAGTGATAGACATGCTCATCAATTTAGAGGCAAAGAAAACATTCATTCTGTCTTAATGCCTTCAAGAAGCTAATCAAGAATAGGATTGTCTTAAACAAAACACATGAAAAACTGAAGTTTTTTTTATACTTTATTAGAGTATTATCTCCTGGGAATGTCAAAACTTTGATTATTGGCAAGGAGATGAGAATTATCTTAGACATGTCAGCAGATGTCTTTGGTGCGTTGCGTGTATGTGAATGCATGTGTTTTGTGGTTCAGTTTTTAGCACAGGGTAGGTGGCACTAAGCACCTTTATTTCATGCATAGGCTCTTCCTTTTGTTATTAAGAGTCCAGGAATGATTACCATTGCAATATCTAATTACTGAGCATCTTCATTTTTTCTATGGCAATAGTTTTTTTTTTTCTTTAATCATGTGTTTCAGATCCAAATTTTAAAAGAGATAAATTAGGGATTGGTAAATCATTTTTCAACAAATACTGAGCAACCTGCCAGGGGCGAGGGGAGATAACAAAGCTCTGCTGAGTTGTGGTAATTGACACATTTTTAAAAATTCTTTCAATACTTTTTTTTTCTTGAATGGCATGTATGCCAGTAGATAAGGCCGAGACTAGCACAATAGAACTAGCACATAGAACCTTGATTTTGGAGGCTTCTGTGGACTGAATGTTTGTGTACCCACAAGCCATCTCCCTTCCCCTTGAATGTATATGCTGAAGCCTAAATCCCTGATGATGATGATATTTGTGGGACCTTTGGGAGGTAATGAGGTCATAAGGGTGGAGCCCTACAATGGAGATTAGTGCCCTCATATGAGACGTAAAAGAGATGGTTTCTGTTTTCCAGCATGTAAGGATACAGTGAGAAGGTGACTGTCTATAAGCTAGAAAAAGGGCCCTCCCCAGAACCTGACCATGCTGGTACCCTGATCTTGGTCTTCCAGCCTACAGAAGTGTTTTCCTGAAAATAAGACCTACCCATAAAATAAGCCCTAGCAGGATTTCTAAGCATTTGCACAATATAAGCCCTACCCCAAAAATAAGACCTAGTGATGGGTGTGGCTGCCCAGCATATCTGCACAACCCATGCATTTTGTCATGGAGCAGTAAAGAAGACCAGCAGCCCTTCTCATCTGCCCCATTGTGGCAGCTACTATCGCAGAGGTGACCGGAAAGGTGCGGGCAGCCCCACCAACAAGGTCGGCTCCCCCGTCAGGTCCTGGCCATACTGTGCGTGCTGCAAGCTGAGGCTTTCAGGGGAAAATATCACATCCCCTGAAAATAAGCCCTAGAGTATCATCTTGAGGAAAAATAAATACAAGACCCTGTCTTATTTTCAGGGTAACACAGTATGAGGAATGAATAACCCAATCTATGTTCCAGCATCCTGAGTTGTGGCAAAGGAAAGCACTGAAAGTGTATATGCACGCCTAAAAAATGAAGTTCAGATGACAGAAGGGCCTGGCAAGGATACTGTTTGACATTTTCCTACAGTGCCACGTGTGTCATATCTAGCTAATCAAGTTAGGGCACACAGAATGAAGGCTATCTGGGTCCATGCAATGAAATTTCAGATTTTGTGTAGGCTCCATAGCTCACTCGTGTGCCGAGTCAACTAGGCAAATGCGAGAAGCCAGGGGAAGCTTTAAGTCTGGTGGAAGGAATATCATTTATCCCAGAAGTGACACCTAGAACATAGAAATGTACCTTTGCCTTAACGAGAGTTCTCCCCTAATGAATCCTATTGTGCCTTTATTTACCTATAGATATCTGTTTCTTTTATACTTGAACATGAAAGCTTTGGAAGGCTACCATCGAGCCATTTCTGTAAATGTCCTTTTGCTTAAATTACACAGCATTTTCCACCTGTTCTATATTGCTTTCTTTGGTATATTTACTATAAGACATTGTAGCTTCTGGGTATAACTTACACTGTAGGGAAAGTCCTATAGTTTTAGGGACATTTTGAAAGTCAGAAAATGTAGTGGGTAGAAAAAAGATCCAAAGAAAATGTTAGAGTGGAATCATAAAATATTTGATTAAATTACAATATCTATAACTATAAATGTGTAGGAGGATCTGTCTACTGATGTCTCCAGCTTTTGCTTGCTTGCTTTCTCTCTCTCTCTCTCTCTCTCTCTCTCTCTCTCTCTCTCTCTCTGTCTCTCTGAGAAACTGGGAGTTGGTTTTACCTGTAGTAAAAGCAGTAAGAGTCTGCAATGTTAGAGCATTTTTACTTCCCTTCATCATACTTGTAAGTGTGTTATTGCTAGGAATTTAAATAGCCAAGCTCATGTTCAGTAAATATTTCTGGAATAAATATTCCAGAAGTAGCAAGGTTTTGGGTTGATTTTTTTTTTTTTCCCTGTGGCCCAAATTTTTAAAACTCCATTGGGTATTTCCAGATAGTTGCCTTGGTAGCCTGCAGAAGAAAGAGGCTTGCTAAAGT
Organism: Microcebus murinus; assembly: GCF_040939455.1. Classification (NCBI taxonomy): domain Eukaryota; kingdom Metazoa; phylum Chordata; class Mammalia; order Primates; family Cheirogaleidae; genus Microcebus; species Microcebus murinus. The sequence continues at coordinate 21,013,206 of NC_134124.1, forward strand.
ATCAAAACCTTAAACGCACCTTCCATTTTAACCAGCTTCCATTGACTCAACTCTCTCTAGTGACGAATTTGCCCTCCAGATGCAAATAAAGATATCTTGATCTTTCACATAGGAGAATGTGCAATATGCAGAGAAGGATGTGGTTTAATTGATTGTCTAGAATTTGTCGATATTTCTGAAGAATTCTTTCATAGTTTTTGCTTCTTCCTTATTTGAGGTGGCTATTATTGTCATAGGTCTTTCTTCAGTGAAATAGTTCTGTATATTGGGAGATGTTTGTTGACTCAAGCTAGCTGATACATGCATCCAAATTCTAACAGTTGCTGAGACATTTCTCAAATTCATACACAGAAACCAGTATTGATGCCCATGTGCTTAGCAGCATATACAGATAATTCTGTGGATCTTCTGCAATACTGGTGCTTTGTCTAGTGAAACAGACTATTTGTTCTATCTCCCTTTCATAAAGCAATAATACTTTGTACATAGTATTATATAAGCTTTTAAGTACTAACTTCTTTAGGAACTCAGTGAGTGCCGGCTAATACGTGTGTGTCAGATACTTTTATTGTGTGTGTGTGTATGTATTTTTTTTTCTTCTTTCACAATCTCTTATAAAAAGTTTATACTTCAAAAGAGGCAAGACCATGTTGGATTAAATGGTATTTTCCCGCCTATGCCTAACATATTATAGCAAATAAAATGCAATTTAATAATTCACCTGAAAGGCTATATCTGTTGCCTTTACTAAAGTTTGCTGCAAGGTTTTTGTACAATTCCTAAAAGTAATCAGGACCCAAGATCTGTTAATTGTATCAGATCTTCTAGATTTGGTTGCTGTTAGCTATTTCTACTGGGATCTCGAGATCTTACTGCTATTTCAAATCCAGATACCCATGATTTCAGAATAATTAGCAGTGTTAGATAAAAAATGATGTCCCAGCTCCCAGGGCCACCCTAGACTTCATACATGAAAATGAAAGATTGGTCCATAGAATGTAACGCCCAGTTCTGTTGCTGAATAATGTTACTCTACTGTGAGTGACGGTGATGAGTTATTTTGACATTACAAAGAACTATGTTATATGAGACCTCAGGATGTGAAAATCTTTTTATTACTTACATGCTGGATACATTGATTCATGTTTTCATTTCTTCTTAGTTTAAGATGTAATAAGAGAAAGTTAAATGTTTCCATTTTGATGGTGTAAGACTGTGGTCCCCAACCCCAGGGCTACAGACCAGTACGAGTCCATGGCCTGTAAGGAACAGGGCTGCACAGAAGGAGGTGAGTAGACGTCTAGCTAAGCTTCATCTGTATTTACAGCCGCTCCCCATATCACTTGCATCATAGCATAAGGTCCGCCTCCTGTCAGATCAGCAGCAGCATTAGATTCTCATGGAGCTTGAGCCCTACCGTAAACTGTGCATGCAAAGATGTAGTTTGCATGCTCCTTATGAGAATCTAATGCCTGATAATCTGAGGTGGGGCTGGGGTGGTGATGCTAGTGCTGGGGGTGGCTGCAAATAGAGATTATCAGCAGCAGAGAAGTTAGCACAATAAATGTAATGCCCTAGAAACATCCTGAAACCATACCCTATTCCCCACTGACCTGTGGAAAAATTGTCTTCCATGAAACCAGTCTCTGGTATCAAAAATGTTGGGGACTGCTGGTGTAAGCCATATAAAAATGTACATAGTCTTTTTTATCAATTTCAAAATGGCCTATGTCTTCTCGAAGACAAATAGTCCCATATTGGTTAAACATTGAATTACAAAGAACCAAAGTGTAAGTTAGATCTAATCTGTGGGTTTCAATCCCCCAGCCCCCAGCAAAACTCCATCATAAGGAATGATATGTGAAGTGTTCCAAAGCAGTCTAAGAAGATAATTTATGATGATATGATTTAGAACTATTATAGAAAATCTCTAAAATCATCATGTCACGTTTGGAAGTGTTTCTGAGAGTCACCTAAGGTGGAATATTGTATTACTTCCCAGTAGATTTGTGGAAATTTAAAGTATAATTTAAATCTCTCTTAGAAAATGGACAAATTTGCTTTTCATTATATATTAATATGGCCCTAATTGCTCTATAACCATTAGCAATTTAGTTGTATCAAAGTGTGCATGCATAAATACATTTTTAATATTTTAGTTTTTCCTGTGTATAAAAGCTTGATTAAAATATTAATAAATAGAATGACCCAAGCTCTTTTGGAGGCAGTCCTATTTCAGAATATTTCTCTGAGTATTAATTAAAGTCATCTGGTTAACTGTCCTCATTAAAGTCACATACTAATTAAATACTTCCCCGGACCAGATACTGGTTAAACTTACTACATATTAGAGAAATTTTGAGAATGTAGCTAAATTATCTTCACATAAATTCAGGGTATATCCCATGGGAATTCTTTAGGTGCCAAACAGTCTTACTCAGACTGTTCTAATTTGCATTTGCATAATGTTTGATAATTTTCATAGCTCTTTCTTATGCCATTTCACATTTGATCTTTACATTATGCCCGAGAGTGTAGTGATATGTGCATTAGAATCTTTAATTTCTAAATCTCTTGTTGAGTTACAGCAAGGATACCTAGTATTGAATCCCACTTTAGCAATGAGGATCAAGTTGAATTTGGTCCTTTTCTTCTGGATTTAGGTCATTGGGCTACATACTAAGCTATAATGTCTGTCCTTTTAGTTGTGTTCTATAGTTATTTTTATGTCAATATACAAATGAAGCCATGAATATAATTTTCATTAAATCATTTGATATTGACATTAAAGTAACTCTTCTCGCTAGGGATTCATCATGTGTTACCAGTTGTTCAATCTGCTGTAAATAACACTTACTAAGACAGTATAACAAAAATGATAAGATGTTAGTTCCTTCTAGAGCAAGTCCTGAATTTGATCAATTGTTTTATAACTTGCCTTGGCAAGTTTTTAAATCTTCTAACATCTTTGTTTCTTCATCTTTAAAGAGGAGATAATGCTAGTTATAATCGTATTCAGTTCTGGGCTTAAATGAGATAATATGTATAAAATAAGATACAGAAAAAGCTTGAATAACAGCTAGTTGCCTCTGTTTCTTGCTTTCTTCTTTAAAATGTAATTTAAACAGGAAAGGAAGAAAGAACATGTGGAGTATTATATAGTTTAAGTACTTTACACATATTTTCATGTAACCCAGTAAAAATAAAGAACATGTAACCTGCAAAGAATGTGTCCCCTCCCCATGTAAATCAGTGAACAAACTTGTTTTTAATTTTTTGGCGGACTTATGAAGCCAATTAGCCTGGTAATATATATTCAACTTTAATGGGCAAGTAAATAATTAATGTTATTGCCTTTTGTAAATTTAGCTTTTCAGTTATAAATTAGCATAATTAAAAGAGTAATGTTTTAGTATGCATTCTACTAGCGAAATTTAAATCAAGCAATTAAACTGTAGGTTTTCTGCACCAAATGAGCTCAGCTCATAATGACACAGACGACAGACATAAATTTGTTTTTTCATGGTTAGGTTCATTACAAAAACATGAAGGAAAATACTCGCAGGATGTGTAATCAAGTAAATTATTCCAAGCACCACTTATATATCTTTAATTTTTTTGTTGTTGTTGTATTGGTTTTCTTGTCTTAAATTCAGGACTTAAACTGCATTTTTTTTCCTCCTTTCTGAAGAATGATCTCTCCTTGCATAGGATCACTTAGGATCGTGGCAGAATGATACTGCATTGGTGACTCTATGCAGCAATCGAGATCTCTAAAGATGATTTGCTTATTTGTAGAGACAGGACCTCCTGACCAGCATTGAGATTATTTAAATGGAAAGTTTAGGCATTTTGCCTGACTTGAACCTGAAGACCTCGCTGGGTAAACACTGAGGTGGTTGTGTAAAAAAAAGTAGTGCTGGAGAGAAGTGGTTGAAAGACAAGGGCTGCTGAGCTGTGAAATCCACATGAAATGTGCAAAGGTATTAATGCAAAGCAGGAGACTGTATTCTTCTTGAGATATGAAGCAGGTGTATTTTGTTTCTCCCTTGAAATCAGCTCCATGGAACCCTATCAAACCAACATTACCCTGGCAAAATCTATTTTATGACTATATTGTGTCAAGCTGAATGAGTAGAAAATGGAACCTGGGAGGTGGGAATAATTGAACAACAGACATTTTTAATCTCCACGAAATACTGATATGTAATTAAACATGCGCTGACTAATGATCTATATTTAACTGTTCACAACCCTGAAGCACACTAGTAAAAATAGCATTTCAGAGCTTATTAGAATGGGCACACATATCACATAAATCTCTTTGGGGGACAGATACTGCTGCTTCTCTTTCTTGCCCACAGATATGTCCATAAAGTTGATCCTTCTTTTAGGGGTATGGAGTATATGAAAATACAACATTTTGACATTTATCTTTAACTTTTTGAGTCCCTAGTGATGCATTATCTTAGTGTATCCAATATCTTAAGGGTGAAGATTTATATTCTTTACCTTGGAAAGAATTGTTAGCAATTTTTAGAAAACATGTATCCTACTGCTAATGTTCTTTTTTGATTGCAGAACACATTTCTTGCCCTGGGTGGTTATCTCTATAGTAAAGAGTCCTTGTCTACAGGCTTAGGTCGAACTAAGAGTTTTTCTGACTGTGATACATGGTCACTCTACTGTATTTTTTTTTTTTTTTTGCCTAGTATTATCATTTTGCTTGCCACAGTCTGTTACCAATACTTAAAAGCAAACAAAGTTGACAATTATGACTGGCTTCTCATACTTCTCCTTCTAAGAAGCAGGCAGTAGCTACCTCATTTGTTCATCAGTTTATCTTGAAATAAGTCTATAGGTCAATCATTCTAAATGTTATTTTGGGTCAGAAACTGTGAGCCCTCTCTCTAGGAAAGGCACGTAATAATACATTTTACATATCTTGCAGGAGATTCATGGAACCTCTACCTCTAGAAGATCATTCATAGTTTCAGGTTGAAATCTCTGTATAATTACCAAGTTACCAAGACTGGCAGTTGTCCCTTTGTTTATTATTCTGTTCCAATTCAGTCATTCTCTATAAAAAAAAAATAGGCTTATTCTATTCTGCAATAAATTAGAATCTAGCACTGGTCTGTATTTGTTCATATTGACTTAAATTTGTATCATTTCCATTTTCCAAAGTTGTAGTCACTTGTTAAACTTAAACCAAACCCCTCTTCTATGAAGCTCTTTGGTTTCCCACAAACCTTTTTTCCAAGTTAACTGAAAATAGTTGATCTTTGTCTCTTTGCCATTCCCATTCTTAACCCCTGTTGCTTTTTGTAGACGTGTCTTTTGTGAAAGTTAATATTTTCTGCCTACTTACAGTTGCATTTCTAACCACTATTTTTTTTTAACTTATTCTCTATGGAAACAGCAATTATGGGTTTTTTTTCACACATTATATTGATTTACTTAGTGTTTATGATAAATGTTGTGGAAACATGTATTTTTACAAAGAAGAATAACTGAAATTGGGAACAAACACAGTTACTTCTTCGTATATATACAACTCAAATGATAGGGACAGAAATGTATGAGATCCAAGAGAGTAATTTGGTAGCTTTAATTGTTTATCATAACATTGGACACCAGTTGAAATATTTTATAAAAGAATGGAGAACATTGTCTAATTTGAGTTGGCATATTGTAGACCACTGAAGAGTTTCTATTGCCATAAAGAAAACTAATGCTTTCTGATTGTGGATACTATCAATTATTATGACAGAACAACAGAAGTAAGCCAGGACAACATGCCTTTTAGTAAACATTCTTGATGTTTAATTTTAATGATGTTAATTTTCAATGTTTTAATTTAAATGACTTTTTACTGTGTGCATTCCATAGCATTATCTAATTAAATATTTAAGTATCTTAGCAAGCAGTTATGTATAGTATTTAACAGCTTGTGCTACAGAATGAGTGGCTGAGAACTCTTGCCTCTTAATAGCTATAAAATTTGGGCAAACTATTTAACCTGTGACCCTGAATTTTATCAACTGTAAATTGAAGATAATAATCACAACCAGATAAAATAATCACAACCAGATTGGAGGCCTGGGACCTATAGCAAGCATTTAAATAAGTGTGATCTGTTGTAAATATTACTAGTGAAATTAACTGGGTATTTATTTTTGAAATACTATATGAAATATATCTTTATGACACGTTCTCAATTTTATTTATTTGAAGTAGCCATATAAAACTCCTAATTGTATTTAGTTTAAGAATGTTGAGGGCATTGACATCATCTCTGGCAGTGTTAAGATCGACAGATAAAATTTTTACAAGTCTTACTGCCTTTCCTAATCAAACATACTGCTTTTATTTCATAGATTTTATGGAGCTGTATTATCTGCAAAGATGGATAGAAACTTGTGGATAAGAGTTAGTAAAAATCAGTATTTAGGTTTGCTGTGAGTGGGTTAAGCCAATACAGCAGGCAAGGGAAACAGACAACAATCGATTACTTCAGGTTTGTGTTATGCTTCCTAATACACATAGAATCCATAGAGGAATAGAGAATTTAAAAAATGACACCTTTGTCTTATTTATTTCCCTTCAACAACAATAGCAACAAATCCTCCATGAGTATAGGCAGTGGTGTGCTCTTAAATCGGCTCTCCAAAAAGTAAAGCCCTGTTTTGCAATGTTTGCCAAGGTGATGTTCCTGGTATAAATACTCCCAGTGATTTAACAGTCAGCTCACAGAACTCCTGAAAAATCTTACAAGTGGGTCTTGCTGTCTGGCTTAACATCCCACTGTTATGTCTTCTGATCTCATCATTCACAGTCGCCCTGCAGTTGGTTGCGTTCCTCTTCTTTTGAGCACATTCTTGTGTATCTCTCTTCACTTCCGGTCTTGCTGGCTTGATCCTCTTCCTTCCAGGCCCTATGCTGATCTCAGCCATTCGGTTGTGTTTGGTTCTTCTCTGATGTTTCTGTGGTGGGTGGTACAGTGGGGAAGTGGAGTGGGATGGGGAGGTAGGGGAGAGAGCCATTCCATCCAGAAGTCTTACTCTTCCCTCAACTAAAATCAGCTTCATGTATTTGAACTCCTTTAGTGTATGTAGCCTGCATAGCTCTGTGTGATCTTGTCCCAGTGTATTTTCCATTCTGATTGGTTAGAACACTCCATCCTTCAAACATGTAACTCATCCATTTTGTTGAAAGTACAGTGTTCTCTCTTCCAAGCCTTCCTACCTGCAGTTTCTTCTCCCTGGAGTGGTCTTCACATCTCTTCTCCTCTTACTATTCCTTCCAAACCTTCTTTGGCCTCAGTCTCATGGAGGCTGTCTCTCCTCTGACACCCCAGGTCTGTGTTATCCCTTCATTGGTGACCTCATAGGGTCTTGTACTTTGCTAAACCACTTATCACCCGGCATCTAACTTATTGGTCAACACTGTGATAAGCATTTCAAATGCACTCCATGGATATTTGCCAAATTAGGGGCCATGGCTTATTAGGATAATTGTTGACCAGGAATCAGGAGATCTTGTATCATTCGAGGCAAGCCAAAAGATCTCCAGCACTTAGTTTTCCTCATTTATACGATATCCTGAGTTATTGTTTATGCATTGTGAGGAGCAGCTAACTTGCCTGTGCTTTGGGGATCAATAGCAAAGTGTCATGTTTGAGGTGTCCCTTTGTGTCTTTCTTTAAGATATGAGAAAAACAGCACAGTGCCACGGTTATGAGTGTGGACTCTGGAACCATGCTACCTTGACTCAAATCTCAGCACTGCTACTTGGGACAGATTTATTATTCTCCCCAGCTGTGAAGTGGGGATTATAATAGAACCTTCCTCATAAGTTTGTTAGGAGAAAGAAATGAGTCAATACCTATGAATAGGACTTAGGCTTTATAATTACTGTTCCTAATATTTAATTCTGTTGCTGTAACCTCTATAAGGCTTTAATATATTTCTTCCCTTGGAATTAGAACAGCCGTATTTTTACTTATTTGACTTCTTATCATAAAGGATCCCCAAATAGCATCTTCTTCCAAAATTAAGAAGACACTTTTCACTCACCTATAATGTTCTTTCCTTCCTGCCTTTATTACACACTCTCTTGCAGTTCTTTCTGAGGGCTCTGGGAGACTGTACAGCATTGGATTGCTTATTAGCATCATCTAAATGAATTACAGAAAGCATGAAACGATTTTTTATTTTCCCATTTCCTCTCAGATATGAGCTTTTTCATGTACATTCGCAACTTTTAAAAAAAAAAAAAAAGTACTCTCTTCCTCATATCCAAGATAACTTTTCAAATTAATGATTTGTTCTCTTCTAAGGGGTAATTATCTATAATGTTTTATTTTTAGAGTAATATCCAGTAATTTTCAGAAGCTGGAGCTTGTCATAAAATCATTGAAAGATAAGTAATGTTCTTCTAACTCCTCCAGGAGAAGGGCTCGGTGGATTCCAACCCTGCTTGAGAGATGAGTGTGGCATCCTGGTTGCCAGCTTACAGAAATTGTGACGGTAAATACCTCGTGAAGTGTCTGAGATTTAGGGTAGGGAAGGAAGAATGAGATAACATTTGAAGAGGAAAAAAAGTTTCCAGCAAAGTTGATATAGTAATACTATCAAGGGAAGGAAATTATTTTAAATAAGCTCTACAACAACTCTGGGCCAATATATCCAACCTCATGAATGAGAAAGGGGGGGCGGGCATTCATAGATGGCCTCAAAATGTGTTTTTATATTTCTTTCTGAGAGCATGTGGGGCAAAGATCATATTTTCTATTTTCAGTGTGCACAGGATGCTGAGACTAAACAGAACATGACACTTCACAGTGGTAGAAATGGTGGCCAGTATAGCTGGTACACAGGTGAGAGTTTGTGGTGCAAGGTGGGATTAGAGAAATAGTATCAGACCAGGTTTCCGAGGATGTTCTAAGCATTGTTAAGAATTTGAGTTTTATCCTAAGAGCAGTGGGAAGCTTTTGAAAAGTTTTGGCAGAGAAGTGGAAAATCATTTATTTCTAAAAGCTCCTTTCAGCTATAGGGTAGAGATAATGGATTGGGATCAAGCAGAGATGAATTGATTAGAGACCAGCCACGGGGCTGTTACAACAATGCACACAAGTGGATATCCGATCTCAGTGGCTCAGTCCAAGAGAGGGGGGAGAACCACAGAAGATCCAGCACTTTCCTTGTTTGGAGAGGCATTGATATATTGCTAGTCAAGTGAAAGAACTCAGAAAAGCAACCACACTTTATTTATTTATTTTTTTACGATGTATATTATGTATATAAATATGTATATACACTTATATTGGAGAGGTAAAGTGATTGCTGCTACCTTAGTTTCAGTGCTCCAAACTGGGTGATAGAGGTGCATTTTTGCAAGCTTTCCTATGTGAATGTGAATGAGTTCAAGGATTTACCCATTTGTTTTCCTTTTTATAAGCCATTTTCTCCTCCTAGACATTTCTCAACTTGGAACTTTCAGTAACTGAGATGTAAAATTAAGATAGACGTTTTTGGATTTTTACCAAATGGTTCATGCAAGTTCATGAGCATCACTGGGTGCCAGATGGCTAAGAACAATTATCAAGCATTTCTTTAGACTTTAATGTTTTCAGAGAACTTTATGATAAGTGACTAATTTAGCTTCACATTTGCCTGGTAAGAAGGGTGAGGGAAAAATAATAGCCAGCCAGCTATAGCATGTTTATGTAATTCATAGCGCCCTGTGGATTCTTAATACATATTAAATAGTAACGTAGCTTGTGCTGTGGATGGGAAGCATGTGGTTTGCGGAAGACTTAGGATCTGCGAACCTGTGGTGGTAACAAGCTTGGAATAAATTACCAATACTGCACACCTAGATTTAGGGAATTGTTACTAAGGTTTTGTTTTTGTTTGAGAATTGAGAACACGGTGGTAGACCTATCTCATATAGTTTCTCTCCTTTTGCTAACCATATACAGAAGAAATTATTATGCCTCTTCTACAGTTAGGGAAACTGAGGCCAGATGAACAGGTGGATTACTTGTTTGCATGGTTACTTATGTGTGTAGAGCAAGAGTTCAAATATTTGAATTGACTCATCTTCCATGCCTTGAAGTTGGGTGACAGTTTTCCTCTTCTTGGTAAGGTGATGAGGCTGTTCCATTTCCCAGCTAGATACTTCGTGGCCTGCTGTGTATATCTGTGTTGTTTTATCAACTTTCTGTAATCTACCTCTTGATGGGGCTAACTATGTTTCCAAATCTAATTTAATCTTTCTGGTTTCTAATGTGATTTCAATGAAGGCTTATTTCCAAAGCATTGGTTTTGCAATTATAGTGGAGTCTCAGCTTATGTGCATTTAATTTATGTAAATTCAACTGTACGTGCGTGGGAAATAGAGAACTTTTTAAATAGTGAAGAGGATTCTGTTCCCTGTTCCATGCAATAAGCACATGCTCAGGAGTAAGAGGACAGATGCAACTCTGCTTTTTCCTCTCTCTGTCCCAGTCCTTGGCACCTTTTCTAGGGTGAGGGCTTTGCCTAATTGAGATTCTATTGTTTAAAAGTACTTATTTCTCATGTAATATGGCCCCTAAAGAAGAATGTTCTGCTCATTCGTTTTCAGCCAAAGAAAAGACTCTATGCTATGAAATTGGAAGAAAGATTTTTTTCCCTTTGTTTTTATTTTAAACAAATGTTTAATGAGAATATAGTATGTACCAGTACTGTTTTAGGTACTGGGGATACAAAAATTCCCTGACCTCAAAGACCTTACAGCTTAGTGGCTTTTGAGATACAGAATATCAGCTTTAATGTGCTGCCTACCTAAGATACTTTTTAGAGTAATAGCTGTGTGTGATTTTTACCTAAGTGCTCATTTTTGAATTAAACGCCTTTGTATAGCTGTTGAGGAAGACAGTTAGGCAATTTCTCAGAAAACTAAACCTACTTTTACCATATGATGATCAGTCACATACTTGGCATTTACCCAAATGAGTGGAAAACATATGTCCACAGAAAATCGTACACATGGGTGTTTATAACAGCTTTATTCATATTTGCAAAAATTGGAAGCAACCAACATGCTCATCATTAGGTGAACGCATAAATGGTGGTACATCCAGCCAATGGAATATTATTCTGTGCTAAAAAAGAAATGAGCTACCACGCCTTAAAAATACATGAAGGGATCTTAATTGCATGTTACTAAGTAGAAAGAGCCAATCCGTAAAGGCTACATACTGTGATTCCAAAGATATGACTTTTTGGAAAAGACAAAACAATGGAGACAGTTACAAGATCAGTAGTTGGTGGAGATTTGCGGGGAGGGGAGGGATGAACAGATGGAGCTAGAAGATTCTCAGGGCAGGTAAACTACTCCGTATGGTACTGTAATCGTGGATAGATATCATTGTACATTTGTCAAAACCCGCAGAATGTACGCCACCAAGAGTGAACCTTAATATACACTGTGGACTTGAGTGATAATCATATGTGAATGTAATGGCTCATTGATTGTACCAAATATACCGTATCAGTTTGGTGTATTGGTGGGGTATAATGTGCATTTTGGGGGATGGTTGACGGTCTTGGGTATATGGAAACTCTCTGTAAATTCAACTCAGTCTTTTTTTCTTGAACCTAAAACAGCTGTAGTAAGTCAGTATGCGTATAAAATACTGACTCACTGTATTTTATAGCCCCTGCTTTCACAAACACTTCCACACAAGGTACAGTTCCTTCTATATGCACGTATTTCCCATATTCCTTTTCTGATAATAGATATTGTGCACATTTGTGGTTTTCCCAGGATTGTGGAAGCATTTTGTAAGATGCCATATTGTCCAGCATGGGTGTGAAAGGTGGGAACTGGGTGTTACAGGCCTCCAAACCATTTTTTGTAGCATTGGATAAGGCATTCTCCTTCCAACTATGAAATAATAGGATTCAACTGGCTCACCCCTATGAGCCCATGTAAGTCTATTTTTTTAAAAAAATATTTTTAGCTGAATGATTACTTTTTCCTAATAATTGAACAGTATTAGAGTAAAATCCCTTCAATTACAAATCATATCTTTACTCTTTTAAAAATCAAAATGTTTAAAGATAGAAGATTGACTAATATTTTAAAGGGTTACCCTATAGAACAGATTCCTAGAGTCTTTCACACAATTCATTGGAAAGGATTGAAGAAATCTTTCTTACATTGATGGTTAAAGTAAATTTTTTTAAATTTCAGAATATTAAGGGGGTACAAATATCTTGGTTATATAAACTGCTTTTGTACTATTTAGGAGTCAAAGTTGTAAGTGTGCCTATCTCCGAGATAGTGAGCATTGTACCCGTTAGATGCCAATTTCCCCATCCCCTCCTTCAGCCTCACAGAAGATTAATATCTGATGACTATTATATTTCCATATGTGCATGTAAGTGTTGATTGACTCATTCCAATTTAATAGTGAGTACATGTGGTGTTTTTCAATTTTTGCAATAGTTAGAAGAATAGTCTCCATTTCCATTCAGACTAACATAAGAGATTTCACCATTTTTTTTTTTTACAGCTAAGTAGTACCGTATGTTATACATACACATTTTATTAATCCATTCATGAATTGATGGGAACTTGGGTTGTTTCCACATTTTTGTAATTATGAATTGTGCTGCTATAAACATTCGAGTGCAGGTCTCTTTTTTATAAATGCCTTTTTTTTATTTTTCCTTTGGGTAAATACCCAGTAGTGGAATTGTTGGATCAAATTGTAGGTGTACTTTTAATTTTTTGAGGTATCTCCATACTCCTTTCCATAGAGGTTGTACTAGTTTGCAGTTCTACACACAGTTTGAGTATTCCCATCTGTTTGCATCCACGCCAACATTTGTTGTTAAGGGACTTTTTGATAAAAGCCATTTTGACTGAAATTGAATGATTCTTCATTGTGGTTTTGATTTGCATTTCTCTGATTAGAGATGTTGAGCACTTTTTCATGTTTGTTGGCCACCAGTCTATCTTCTTTTGGAAAGTTTCTATTCATATCTTTTGCCTGCTTTTTAATGGGTTTGTTTAATTTTTTTCTTGCTGATTTGCTTGATTTCTTCATAGATCCTAGTTATCAGCCCTTTATTGGATGTATAACATGCAAATATTTTCTGTCATTTTGTAGGTTGTCTGTTTGCTCTCGTGATAGTTTCCTTGGCTGTGCAGAAGTTTTTTAATTTGATCAGGTCCCATTTATTTATTTTTGATGTTGCTGTGATTGCTTTTGGTGTCGTCTTCATAAATTCTTTCTCTAGGCCAACATCTATAAGAGCCTTTCCAACATTTTTGTCAAGAATTCTTACAGTTTCATGTGTTTGGTTTAAGTTGTTACCTATAGTGAGTTGATTTTTGTGAGTGGTGGGAAGTCCGGATCCTGTTTGGTCTTCTACAAGTGGCTATCCAGTTTTGTCAGCACCGTTTATTGAATAAAGATTCTTTTCCCCTTAGTGTGTTTTTGTCTGCTTTGTCAAGATCAATATCCCTTGTGAATATAAATGCAAAATTCTCAATAAAATCCTAGCAAACTGAATTCAGCTGCTCATTAGAAAAAAAAAATTACATCACGACCAAGTGGGTTTCACTGCAGAGATGAATGGTTCAACATACTGTAATTCACCACATAAATAGAAGTAAAAATAAAGACCATATGATTCTCTCAATAAATGCAGACAAAATTCAGCACCCTTTTATGTTAAGAACGCTTAACACAGGCATAGGTGGGACTTACCTAAAAATGATAAAAGCCTTATAAGACAAACTCACAGCCAACATCATACTGAATGGGGAAATATTGAAAGCATTCCCGCTTAGAACTGGAACCAGACAAGGTTGCCCTCTATCACCACCTCTGTTCAACGTGGTGGAAGTCCTAGCAAGAGAAATCAGACAAGAGAAGGAAATCAAGGGTGTCCAAATGGGGAAAGAAAAGGTCAAACTCTTACTCTTTGCTGACAACATGATCTTATATCTAGAAAATCATGAAGATTCCACCAATGGACTACTGGAATTCATAAATAAATTCAGCAAATTCTCAGGTTATAAAATCAATGTACACAAATCAGTAACATTCATATACGCCACCAACAGGCAAGCTGAGAACCAAATCAAAGACTCAGTATCTTTCACAATAGTAAAAAATAAAATAAAAAAACCTAAGAATATATTTAAGGAAGTGAAAGACCTATACAGGGAGAACTGTGAAACACTGAGGAACAGTCTTGTTTTATGTATCACCCAACCCCTTTTGAAATAAATTCCCACCCATAGTACCATTTCTTCCCTAAGTATTTCAGTTTTTATCGCTACAAGGTGACATCCTTATTATAAATATAACAGTGAGATTGTTATAACGAAGATATTACTATTTAATATCAAATATTTAATCATCTTCCCAAATTAATAATTATAATTTTTCTTACATGTTTTTCATGTCATTTATGAATCAAGATCCATGTAAGTTCCATCCATTAAAATTGACTCTCATGTTTCCTAAGTCTCTTTTTATCCATAGGTTCCCCATTACTCTGTATTATTTCCTCATAATTTATTTATTTAACAGATGGAAAAACATACCATGCCCATGGATCACTAAAATCAATATTGTTAAAATGTCTGTACTACCCAAAGTGATCTACAGAGTCAATGCAATGCCTATTAAAATACTACCATTTTTCACATTTTTCACAGATCTTGAAAAAATAATTCTATACTTTATATGGAACTAACCAGGGAAGATCCTGTTTACCCAAAGCAATCTTAAGCAAAAAGAACAAATTGGGAGCCATCAATTTACCAGACTTGATGTTATACTGCCAGGCTATAGTAACCAAATAGCACGGCACTGGCACAAGAACAAAGACATAGACCAATGGATCAGAGCAGAGAACCCAGATACAAAGTAAAATATTTTATCTTGTGTGATACTTTGCTTCTAGGGATTATTTTAGAGAAAGAATATTCAATGTAGCCTAACATGGAGGGATAACAGTGCAGGAATATTATTTTCAACTTTTTTTTTGTATTTTAAAATATTACATTTTTAAAATTAAGGAAAATGTCATAAACACCTGTGTGCTTATCACCTAGCTTTAGAGAATCCTAAAATTTTGCAATATTTGCTTGCCAGTTATTGAAATAATAAAACATGATCAATGTTTAAAGTCTCTTGAAAATTTTTTAAAAATAATTTTCCAGTATTGTTTATAAAAGTGTCATACATTTGTGAAAAAAAATTAGAAGTGTACACAGTCAAAGTTATATATAATCTTACCACCCAAGGAAGAGGATTATTTTACCATTCTGGTAAAATTTTCCTTTATTATTTTTTAATTTATTATTTTACCATTTTGGTAAAATTCCTTTTGTCATGCAGATGCTACATGTACCTATATCTGGCAAATAATCCTTTTTATTATTTTATTATGGAAAATTTAAAACATACATTAAATTACAGGGCGCAGGGTAATAAAATCCTGTTTACTTTGAAAGTTATTATTTCATGGGCAGTCTTGTTTTATGTATCACCCAACCCCTTTTGAAATAAATTCCCACCCATAGTACCATTTCTTCCCTAAGTATTTCAGTTTTTATCGCTACAAGGTGACATCCTTATTATAAATATAACAGTGAGATTGTTATAACGAAGATATTACTATTTAATATCAAATATTTAATCATCTTCCCAAATTAATAATTATAATTTTTCTTACATGTTTTTCATGTCATTTATGAATCAAGATCCATGTAAGTTCCATCCATTAAAATTGACTCTCATGTTTCCTAAGTCTCTTTTTATCCATAGGTTCCCCATTACTCTGTATTATTTCCTCATAATTTATTTATGGAGAGAATTCTTTGTCTTGCAGAGAGTCCCACAGTCTGGATGTTGCTGATTTCATCCCTGTGATATTATTTATAGCCTATTAGTCACCTGAATTACTGTAATCTGGGGTTCAAGGCAAGCATCTTGATGTGAGTCAGGTTACATAGTTTTAGCATCAGGAGACCGATGAAGTCTTCTCTCTTTTTTGTAACAGTAGCCATTGATAATGATTGCCTAGATCTATTTTATTAGAGATTACAAAATGTTGATACTTAAGATTTTTGTCTTCATTTTAGGTGAAAAACTTGTATAAATGGAAACTTTTTATCAATATTTGTTTATAGGCCACAAGGATGACCAATGTGAGGCTTGCTTTCTTTTCTTTGTCTTAGTATTATGATCTCATGAATTTAAATATATCTGTAGTGTGTTAATCCTTTTCAGTTATTATTCTCAACGATGCTCTAATTTCCCCATCCTTAATTTGCATTTCTCTTACTATAAATGTTGCTGAGCTCATAGGCTTTTTGCGTTTCTTTTTCTTTATACTTCCTATTGATAGCTCCTTGCCTAATTTTCTAGAATCTTACTAGAGTTTTTCTTTGTTATTTTTTAAAAGATCTTCATATATTAAAGACTATATAATGATGTCTTTGCTCCTATGAAATGAAAATACTATCACTCACAAAACACCATAAGCAATGTAAGAAATAACAAACTCAGAAAACATGTAAAGGAAAGAGTTAATGCAATGATTAGAATTCCCAAACCTGGATTCAAGATTCTTCTAGGTTCCAGTCCATGCTCTGATGTTTCACAGGTTAGTTTAGTGCCCTGAGCCTTCACCTTCTTCATCTGCAAAATGGGAACCTAATAACACTGCCTCATCAGTTTATTGGGAAGATTTCATGAAAAAATACAAGTTCATTGCTGCACTGGCACATACAAGCTCAATAAATAATTTCTGAGACTCTTGTTGATCACCAGTAATAATGATGACTAGCTGTGCTTTCATTAATAGCCTGGGGGTTGGGCACTAATTCTCTGCTGATCTCAGATTTATTGGGTTTACTCAATACATCAGTGTGGCAGGTCATTCCCTATAGGCCAGCCTTTCCTCTTTGCCACCACAAAATTGGTGAGGAAATGGCCTAGCTTTGTTTGGAGATCAGTCAGTGGAGGGTATTAAGCATAATTGATTGATTCATGTTCGTATACAGATAATATGTCTATACAATGACTTTATGCAAACTCTGTGCCTCATAGAAATAAACTGGAAAAAAATCTATGCTCTGAATAGTTTTGTCTAGTAGGTAAGACACAAATGCATTGTGCACATATTACTATTTTTTTTGATCCTCTTAAAATTCTTATAAAACATAGTTGAAGTGTTTTCATGCCCATTTAATAAGCAAGAAAAATCAGACCCAGTGTGGCACCATTGTATTAATTCAAGGCCTTCCAGGAGATTCTACTTAAATCTAATGTTCACCCCTCTGAAATTTTATCCAGCTCTCAAGAGCTTACATGTCCTACCTAGATGACATTTCTTTTATTAGTGTTTTTCCTATTTTCTTCCTTTCCGTAACAGGTAAGCTGGCTCCTTATTTATTTATTAAAGCAAAAATAAAATCCCAAACCTCATGTAACAATTAACTTTAGCAGCAAACAACTGCATACTTAACTCCTTGCTAGACACTGTTCTAAGTGCTTTAAAATTAATCCTCCCGTAGAACTCTTTGGGTAGGTATTACTGTGATTTCTGTATTGCAGATAAAGTACTGAGATGTTAAATAACTTGTGCAAGGACACAACTAATGGAAGCCAGGAATCAAACCCGGGGGGATCTAATACTTTTAGCCTGTATTATCTTTGCATTTTATGGTATCAAGGCAAAATAGTGTCCTTGTTGACAGCCTCTGAGAATGACAGGGTTTTATTTTTTTGCTGAGCATCCTTTCTTTGTGTTCACAGTAGCAATTTTGTAATATTGTAAGTCTCACATGTGTCAGGAAATCAGAGGACATTGTTTTGGGGATTAGGTGGTGATCTATTTATGCTGATATTAATGGTTTTGATGATTTTCTGTATTGTGCTGGGTATCTTGAAATATGGAAAGCTGCTGCTCAAAGTATCCCTTGGTAATTTAATGACTGGTCTGTCTAAGCATGTGGTTTCCAGTAGTTTTTCACGCTAGCAAGTAAGGACGGTGTGGGGAGGTCAGCCCCTGCCTGGATTTTAGGTGGCATAGAAAGCCAGCTGTCTGGATTGGGGCCATGTGGAGTAGCATGCCACCACTGCAGATTGCTGGTGTCTACATGGTGTGCTGGTGCACAGGCATGTATGAAAGCTTAGGTGGCATGTGACTGAATATGGAAATTCTACAAAGAGTGAATGTATTTAGGGACATCATATATACTCTTAGGCTGGGAATGAGGACTGCTTCTCTGGAGACAAAAACCAATTTGCTAAGGCAAAGGGTAGACCTGAGTTTCTAGATATCTAAAGTAGCAAATGTCAGACTTGGAGGGGTGGTAGGTGGGTGTACATGGAGAAGGCATTCATACTTCTATGTACACTCTATTTTAAAAATGTATCTGATTTTACTGCCTATGGAGGATCAGTGTCTAACCTACTGTTAAAGTTTCTACGATAAACATATTTAGCTAGCAAAGAAGGCTATACAGATGAGCAATTAGCTCAGGTGCCATGAAATTTCCTAACATCTCAATGTAGCATTCAGTGACTTTTCTTCCAGAATTCCTTGGATTTCACAATCTAGTTTAAAACGCAGACCAGATAGTAGAATCAGGTACTAATGCATTGGCAAGAGATGAGTATCTAAAACTCACTAGCACTTAAAATAGAGCAGCATGAGTTTCCTTTCTCTATTCCCTAGCAGTTGAATTGTTTGTTATCCAGACTAGAAACAGAAGGCAAGGTCTTTAATATTTAGTCAACCAAAACTGGTAGTTCCAGTTACAGCTGAGCACCTGGATCCTCAAAGTATTTATGTTTTATAGCCCTGACCTTGTTTTTCAGCATTGTCAGCTAGTAGAAAGTGTAATTAATGCTTTACAACTGAGGCCGACCCCCAGTGGTGACTTGCTGCTGGGTTTACTATAGCGTCTTTGTTGCTACGGCAGCAACCATTCCAATGCATGGCGTGTGACCTCAGAGCTCTGGAGGAAATGTGCCTTCTCTTATTTGGGTGTTTCCCCTGTCCTCAGCAAAGACTGAGCTAGGCCAGTTTTCAGTTATACTGCTAGGAGACCGAGTTCTTCCTTTGGAATTCAAATTGTGGCACTTCCAGGTATCAGAGCTGGGTTTAAGCAGAAATAAAATCTAGGAAAAAAAATCAACTGTGGTTTGTAGTATGTTTGGTGATTGCTAATGACAGGCGTCCTCAAACTACGGCCCGCTGACCACATGCGGCCCGCCAAGGACATTTATCCGACCTGCCGGGTGTTTTTGCCACCGCTGCCTGTCCTCCTTAGCAGCTGACTCATCCCATACGCACAATGCGCATGTGTGGAATGTGCACCACACTCTCCAATGGCCTTCCAACGGGCTGAGGGACAGTGAGCTGGCCCCGTGTTTAAAAAGTTTGAGGACCCCTGGCCAATAAGCTCCAAGATCAGTTCTGAGTTTGAATTCTGACTTTGTCACTTTCTAGTTGAGCAGTCTCTTTCAGATTACTTAATGTTACCAAACCTCAATTTTTGTTTATTCAAATGGAAGTAATATACATATTGTGACGCATTGCCAACAACACACATTCTGTATGGAGGTTTGTCTACTTCTGTGGTATAGACGTACAATCATACCTCTTCTCCTTGGGAGGTTAGTCTTTACAATAATACTTCTGGAATTCCCAGCAGGACCCCAACCTGTTGGTGTAGTTTTACATTTAAATTCACAGTTAGATAGGTTTAAATTCATAGGTCATCCTTTGCCTCAGCCCACTTCCACCCAATAATTTTAATCAAGATCTATTTCAGACTTTGTAATACCTTTATATCTTTCCCACTCTCCCTGCTTCTGCCTTTTCTGGGTGACTGCTTGTCTTGGGAGTCTGTCCTGGTGTCAGCCTATCTGTGACTCAGTGCCTTAGTGCCCTTTATACTCAAAGGAATCGTTTTTAACACAACCCAACCATTAGAGAAGTGCAGTTCACACTCTGCCATCTGAGCAGCCACTAATTGATACCTTTTAAAAAATGACATATTCCCTGAAGCGTTCAAGGCTGCCCGACAGGCAAAGGTGCCCCCCACCTCTATGATTAGTGCTGTCCCCCACGCAGACACTGGTGATTTCAGACGTCTGTTGCTCTTTCTTGACATTATCCTTTTTGACGATTTCCTAGTGTATACTTTCTCAGTTTAGTTCACCACGTAATAGCATTAATCCCTTTATGTAGTTTGCAAGGATTGCAGAAAAGCTAATTTCTGAAACTCTGATCTGAGTCCAGGGCCCTTTCCCGTACCATGTGGCAGCTTGTTCATGGATAGGGCATTTGTGGATTTCATGAATACTTTTGTTTCTTTGCTGGGAGAGGGAAATAACATGGGTATGTTTTGGGTGGGGGTGGGATGGGGGAGCAAACTAAGAAAATCAGCAAGTCTCCTGGGAAAACCAAGAATTATAGAACTGTCTCTATCAAGCAGAAATGAGGATATTTATGTCAGGACACCCTATATCACTATTGGGAAGAATGAGTAACTTCGGAGGAGTTTGTCAAGTCTTTTCATTATCTGGGCAGAAGTTAGGAAATTGCAAAAGAAAGAAAAACTGCTGGAACAAAGGCTTGACGAAGGTAGAAATAAAGTCTTTAATATCCCTGGCCATACCCCTAGTCTTTAACAAAGTGCCTGGCAAATATTATGTGCCCCCAAAACATTTGTTGTGTTAAATGTACTTTGGACCATGCCCTTGAATGACTTAGAACGGACAGTAACTTTTCCCTAAAGCATCTTAACTATTTATTAGTTAACTAAACATGGAAGGTAGGTGACATATTTATTAGTTAACTAAACCTGGAAAGTAGGTGACATATTTATTAGTTAACTAAACCTGGAAGGTAGGTGACATATTTTTATGTTGTTACTACTTGAACATAGACAGTTTCTTAATATCACTTAGGAAAAAAGAAAGAAAGTTGCATTTGGATAGACTTGAGACTTGAATTCTCAAAGCAGTCAGCACAATTTATTTAATAACTCCATATATCATTGTGCTGAATTACAGCATCCCTTGCTTTCCAAAGTTGTGTCTCTTGGCTTGGGAATACAGGAATAATTGTGGACTGTGGCTTGACATTCTAAAACTAGGGCCAAGATCATCCCCCCAAATTGCTGGGTATTAGCAAGAGAATAAGAAGTGAACCAGAAAACATGACTTTCTCATGTTAAAAAGCTCTGCCACCAGCTCCAGAATGTGGGGGCACTTGGGGTAACTACATGCATCTGAGCCTGGAGATGGTCCAGAGAAAGTTGCCCAAAGTCATTAAGGGCCACAAAAGCAATTTCACATGACAAAAGATGGAAAAGACTCAGACTTTGGGAAACAAGATGAAAGTAGACAAAGTCATGAAATACCATGCAGAATGTAAGCCTCCCACAATGGAAAACACAAAGAATTGTAATGAATTATTTACCTGTGTGACCTTATTTCATAAACATTCTGAAGGGGTCGGTAAACATAAGCATAAGCATCCTCTTCCTCCTTCTTCTGACTTGTACAAAAAATAACACACTTAGAGAGGTTCATGGTCTTGGCCAGTGTTTTACAGTGTAGAACCAGAACCAGCATCATGGGGTGGAATCCAAAGACTTATTCTTAAACATGGCACCATATTTCTCAACCATTGTTAGGCTACTGAGTATACAAAAGCCTTTTATTAATTAAAAATAGAAAATAGTAATGTTTTGGAGCTGAATACCTTAAAAAGCATATATTTTAGCCTAGTGAAGAAACAGGCTCCCAGCAGGAAAGGAAGGGACCACCTGAAAGGCACACAGCAAATTGGTGACCAGGTTGGACTTAGACCCAAATCCTTTGATGCTGGCCCCACACTTTTTTCCTAAACATCTCTCTTCCCTTTTTCTTGTCTAACCCTGGATTCCTTTTCCTCATATCTTTTCAAGTAAGTCAGGAACTGAGATTTGAGGGATGAGTAAAAAATACTGGGCATGAGAGAAAGGCAGGAAAAACTGAAAAAGACATGATGAGAGGAACGATGAGATTGTAATATTAGCATGTAACCAGGATCTTCCCGATACATGTAACACGTATTCCTTAAGTGTTTCTAGAAATAATGTCAGGGTTTTCATTTTACTAGGTCCGTAAATATTCATAATACACACCTTTTGTGTCCCATGCTAGGCTATACCAATCATTTTCCTAAGCCCAACACTGGAAGACATTCATATAGTCAGTGTTGTGTAGCTATCAAAAATGCTGGAGATGGAACGCTTTTGGTTCAAACCAGGCTTAGCTATATACTCATCAGCGAAGTGACCTTGAGGTTTCCTTAAACTTCCTGTGTGTGCATTCAAAAAATATGTATTGAACTCCATCTCTGTGCTAGGCTGTGAGCAAAGGGCTTGAGACCCAGCAGCATACCAGCGATGAAATTCCTTGCATGCGGAGGACTTACGTTTTATTGGAGAAAGGAAGATGAATAGGTAAACAGGTAATAGGAGTTTCCCAAGTTTTAAACCCAGAGAAAGAGGAAAGAGAGATGTGGTAAGAGCTTACCATTTTAAGTAGGATAAGTACCAGAGGCATCACTGGTACCTTTCCAGTAATATTTGACCAAAAATATGAAATAGGGAGGAAAGTATTCCTAGCAAAAGAAATAGCAAGTTCAAAGGCTACTAATAGTCAGAGGCATCTTAGAGGAACAGCATGATTGGATAGAGATAAATGATGGGGGAAGAGTTGGAGATGAGGACAGGGGTGACAGAGCTGCATCATGCAGGACCTTTTTGGCCATTGTAACCACCTCTGAGTAAGGTAGAAGGTTCTGAGAAAGGGAGTGATTCTCTCACTCAGGTCTGGTTGAGAGCGCCAGATCTGGTCTCACAGAGCCAGCCCTGCAGCCTCATAGACCTATGATGATGGCTTGCACCAAGGTGGTAGCAAAGGGGTTAATAAGAAATGGTCAGCTGCTGAATATATTCTGAACACAGAGCCACCATAATGTTCTGATGGAGTGGAAAACAGGAGGTATATATGTCAGAGAGGAGTCAAGGTTGACTTAAAGGGTTTGGGCCTGACCAACTGGGTGAATGACTTTGTCATTGACTGAGAAGGTATCAGCTGGGAAGAGGGAGGGATTTTCTTTCTTCCAGGAAGGAGTTGGTGGTGGAGATGGTGATAGTCATGACTTGAGTTTGGACATGTTATATCTGATGAATCTATTAGAATCCCAGCAGAGTTGTGGAATAGTCAGTTGACTTAGAAGTTTGGAGTTCAGAGAAATATCTGAGCTTGGAGAGAACTCTCCCAGTTGTCAGTATATACATGGTGTCTTCAGCCACGGAACTGGAGAATGTATATGGATAAGAGGCTCATATCTGAGTCCTGAGATGTGTTTATGTTGGAATTTGGAAGATCTAATAGAGGTAGCCAAGGCCTGGACAGAGTAGCTAATGATAACAGGTAAGACTGTACCTTACAAACCAGGTGAGGTAAGTATTTCAAGGTTGAGTGATACATTGTCCCCTGTCTCACTTTATCATAGGCTAGTGTTAACCACATTGTTTTTGTTTCTTAAAGATTTGCTTGCTTCAGTAATTGAAACATGACTCAAGTTATGAATCATCATGGGAAAATTACTTTTTCTCTATGATCCAGAGTTTCCCTATAAGTTAAATGAGCAGATTTGACTAGTTAGGTCCTAAAACACCTTCCAGCCTTATATACTATGACTTTTGGGGGGCAAGCAGAGGGGATCATTTTTTGATCCCATTAAAACTGAATCCATTCAAGCGCCAATGCATTTTTATGCCAATCAGAATTTGAAGTATCTTTGGTTTAGTCTCTTCAGACCAAATGGCCTTGAACTTAATCTCCCCCACCACCGTCTCTCATTTGTCCTCATGGCTATCTTCTTTCTCTTGTGATTTTTGTAGACTGGGAAAAATCCTCCATCCTCAGGGACCTGGAGAAGGCTGAACGGAACCCGTGTGGAGGCTGAGAAAACTATCCCTTTGGTGGTGGCCTGAGGAGATTATCTTCATCCCAATGTTGCCCTGAAATTTGTGTCCAAGATTCAAGAAGATTAGGACTGCTAAGGTATGGATTCAGGACTTCAATATCTTATTTTCTAAGACAAATGTAATACCTCTAAAGATATTTAATTGTAAACATTTAATCAGCCTTTCCTACCCCTAGTACCTCATTCTCTTGCCTTTGTCCCTTCCTCTCTTTAAGGGACGAGCGTTTCTTTTGCTACTAGCTTGTGGGGTGTGGTATGACAGTTGAAGATACAACGGGGGCAACTGAAGAAAGGCTGCCTTGTCTATGTAATGAGAGGTGGCCAGAGGGCAAAGAGAAATAATGCACAGAGGTGTGTGCACCTGTCTCAGGTAGAAGGAAAAGAGAAATCAGAATAGATACGTGTGTGGTAAGACTTTAGCTAAAGGGATGAGTGAAGGAGTGGTGCTGTGTAAATACACTGTTTATTGCTATTTTCAATGTTCACAAGAGACTTTGACAAAGCTTTGTCATTTCTTAGGGTCTTGAAGGAAACTTTGTATTTATTTTGGATGCATACCCATGTTGGGGCAAGTTCTAAGTTAGAGTCACGAAGGCTTTTTTTTTTCTAGTTCCACTGATAATGATGACAATAATAATAATCATACACCAATCAACTAAGTATGTATATACATACATATACATTCATGCCATACACAATCATATGCATGCATAATATACATAATTTGAATGATATCTACTCGCTATATGTGTATATATAAGTTTATGTGTATATATATATCTATAGAGAGAGAGAGGTTGTTGGGGAGGGATGGACAGCTGGGAGGAAGGAGGAAGAGAAAATGCTCAGAACTACAATTTGTGGAGTGTTTATTGTCAGGCATTATGCTATGAGTTTTGAAAAACTCATAACAGCCATCTGGAATAGGGATTTCTGTTGTAGGGAAAAAAGAAGGGAGATAAAAAGATTTTCTAAGGCTGTATAGCAAGAAAAGATCAGGGGCCAGACTGATTTCCAAACCTATTAGAATGTGAATCTCTATGCTTATCTCCTGTATAGAATAGTAGGATTGCATTCACTACTGGTTAAAAGCCCTGGGGACACGATGCTTTAACATCTCAGGGCCACATGGCATGTCCAGGAGAAATTTTAGGAGTCTCTGAAAATTCCACTGGTAACTCCTGTTAATCTCCATTGGTAACCTTTTAGTCTCCTTGAAAAAAGAAAGAAGAAATAATTCTTCATAACCCAAAGGCTTCTGGGAACTGGAAGAACAACATAGGTAAGGTGTTGGGTTGGCTGTCTTCTCATGGTGCCATAGGAGGCCTCCGCTATATCATGGATTTGTGCAAGGTGGAGGTACAGAGCTGGTGAAAATCAAATTAGTTATAGACACAAGCCTTCTGTCATTTTATCTCTGAATTTCTCACTGCTGCAGTAAGTGTTGCTTTTAGCTGGTCAAGAATGGTCCTTCCTTTGAGAACAAAGCACATAACGCCTTCTACCTAGTATTCCCAAATGCCAGTGAAGAAATGATTGAGCTCTGTTGTTCACGTTGCTCATGGTGCCTCTAAAAGAATGCTGAGAGACTGGTGAGCACGTCAGGGGGAGCATTTCAAACAAATTCTCCTTATTTACTCTTTCTTTTTTTTCTTTTTTTGTGAAAGAGATAAATTATTTTTCTCCCTTTGGATCAAGGGGCATATTAAAGGCAGCCTAAGTATAAATAATTAGGACTTCATTAGCCATTAACATGGTTTCAAAAGCCAAATAGGTAGCTTAACAATCAGAAAAGAAAAAAGAAACACATAGTGTACTTTTTTGAGTCCTTGTGCAAGTATAAACATTCTGCATAATAGATGTGTAGTTGTGGTGCGATCCTCTCTGCCCACTCATTCTTGATCTATTGGAAAGGAAAGCTAAAAAGCTCTTCTCTGCTTGTCCTGAAAACCTAGAGAAGCCTAGGGGTTTGCATTTGGATCTTGATGGCTGAGTTCTTTGCTTTGAGGGTGTTGAACTTTAATTCAAAACGTCTGTGTTCTGTCAAGAATATTCTCTTAGATGCCAACAACTTAAAACGTAAATTCAGCGAAGTTTCAAAGGATTTGGCTATAAACATGTTTCTGATTTAGAGACCAGTCAACCATTAAAGGGAAAATAAAGCTCTCTGCTTATTGACAGCGGATGCAGAGAGAAGAATGTCTACTTTGCAGTGCATAATCACAGGGCTCTGTTCAGCCATGGTATACATAAGGACGGACATGTCACTGTTCACAGACCAAAACCCAATTTCTAGGAAGGAAGAAGGAAATGAGGCAGTGTTAGTACCATCAATCCACCATAATGCTTACTGGCTTCTTTGCTCTGGTACATGGAGCAGATTTTTCAGGTGTCTTTTCAAGTGAAGACAGTATGAATTAGGGACTATGGAAATAGATTTTAGAAAAGCAGTTTACAATGGCAAAGGTGTGGAAACAACCCAGGTGCCCATCAATACATGAGTGGATTAATAAAACGTGGTATATGTATACCATGGAGTACTATTTGGCTTTAAGAAACAATGGTGACATAGCACCTCTTGTATATTCCTGGATAGAGCTGGAACCCATTCTACTAAGTGATGTATCTCAGGAATGGAAAAACAAGCACCACATGTACTCACCGGCAAATTGGTATTAACAGATCAACACTTAAGTGGATATATAGGAATAACATTTATTGGTTGTCGGGTGGGTGGGAGGGGGGGAGCATGGGCAATATACGTAACCTTAACATTTGTACTACCATAATATGTTGAAATAAATAAAAAAAAAAGGCAAATCAAAATTCTGGTAAAGCTTATGCATGAACGTTAGAAAAGCTGTTTGAGTCTTCTAAGTCAGTGCTGTGTAAAGTATGGTCCATAAACTAGCAGCATCAACATCATCTAAGCTTATTAGGCATGCAAATTTATAGGCTCTTTTCCAGACTTACTAAGTCAGAACATCTTGAGATGGGGGGGTCCATGAATCTGTTTTTGAACAAGCTCTCCAGATAATTCATATGCTTTGCTAAAATTTGAAAATCCCTGTTAAACCTGTTGCCTGATCTCTGAAAATATAGGCACATGTAAAAATCCTATGTCTAAAACTAGGAAGATCTGAGAATATTAATGACTAGTATGGCTTAGTGTGTATGTATGTATATATGTATGTATTTGTATTTATTTATATGTGAACACACAAATACATTTACATATATATGACATCAAAAGTGAAAAAACTTTTTGAAAAACTGTAAAAGTTACTGACGTTTTAGTCATTGCCTTTGAAATCTAAAAGGGAAAATAAACATAAAGATAATAAAAATTAAAATTGCTACCATTATAAATAAATGAATTAATGGAACAGAATAGAAAATTCTGAAGTAGACACATACATATACAGTGAACTGGCCATCAGCTAGAACAGCAAATTAATCCAATGGAGATAAGAAAAACTGCTTCAACAAATAGTGTGGAACAGATAGATATTTATATGAAAAATAAAGAACCTTAACCTCTATCTCACACCATACACAAAAATCAATTTCGGTCAGATCATAGACTGAAATATGAAAGCTAAAACAGCAAAGATATACTATAAAATCTAGATTGTCTTTGTAACTTTAGGAGGTAAAGATGTCTTAAAAGGACACAAAAAGCACAAACCATAAGAGGAAAAAAACTACAGTGAACTTCCTAAAAATTAAAAGCAGTAAACTCATCTAAACTCATCTAAAAATACTACCAAGAAAATAAAGAGATGGGCCACAGACTGGTAGGAGATATTTGTTACACATGTATTTATCATATATGCACATGTACATCATAAAACAAGATGTAAATAGCCAATAAACACAAGCAGTGGTGCTTAACATTGTTTGTTGTCAGAAAAATGCAAATTGAAACCACACTGAGATGCTTCTCCACACCTATCAGAATGGCTGAAAATAAAAGGGATGATGACACGAAAAGTTAAGAGGACATGGAATAACAGTAATTCTCATGCATGACAAGAATTGTAAAGTGCTCCAACCACTTTGAAAACCAATCTGGCAGTTTCTTAAAAATTCACCCATTCAATTTTTATAACTTTATAAGGAATACAAAGTGGAATGTGGAATTAGCATAGACCCTTAAGGCCCAGATATTCCACTTCTATATTTTTATACAAGGGGATTGAAAACATTTGTGCACATATGTTCATAGTAGCTTTAATCATCATAAAGCATTTAATCATAATAAAAACATTTGCGCACAGATATTCGTAGTAGCTTTAATCATAATAATCAAATGCTGAAAACAACTTGGATGTCCAACAGGAAGATAAACTCTGATATATTCATAAAGTAGAGTACTAATCAGCAATAAAAAGGAACAGTTGACTGATAAACATAATTGGACGAATCTCAAAAGTAGTATGATGGGAGAAAGAAGCCAAACATCTAGGGAAAAAATGCCTTATTGTGTATATTCTTTTATACGAAATTCAAGAATAATCAGGACTAATCTGTGATAGAAATCAGCTCAGTACTTCTCGTGGGGTATTGCTTGGAATACATGTGTGAGGAAAATTTCTGGGGTGATGGAAACATTCTGCCTTGATATGCAATCACCAAAACTGATTAAATGGCACACTTATTAAGCATTTCACTGTGTGTAAATTATACTTCAGTTTTAAAATGCATTGATTTTTTTTTCTTTCTTTCTTTTTTTGTTTTAGAAATTGACATTAACTGAGTACTTTGTTCAAAGTGCTTTTTAAAAAAATGCATAAACTCATTTAATCCTTAAAACTGCTCTCTGGGAATACGTATCATTATTCCTAATTCATAGTAAAGCAGTGTGCCCAAATTGACACTGCTTAGTCACAGAAAATAAATCCAAGTGTCAGCTCGTTTGGCTCCAAAACCTGGCTTAACCATCATGGTACGCCTTTGGCCTTAGTGACCATGACTCACTCTTAATTCTAGACAAGGTATGAAGAAACAGTGCCCCGGAAGAGGCTTCCAGAGTTGCCACTTAAAGGGATGAATTCTGCATTTTTTTCTAGTAAGTTCTGGGACGTGTAAAGTTAATAGTAACTATTACTGCTGCCCTCAGGGATCATTGCTTGAAAGCAATGATAATTTAAAGCATGCTAATCCAAGTCAGTATTCTCGGGGTGAACCGTCTTTTTCAAGGAGCATGGTAGAGTCATACCAGGAGCTGTGAAATATGCTAGTTAGAAACTTCCATGTGATGACTGGCAGAGGCAGTTTCATTTAATGAAGAGCTCTGGCTTGATACTGCCTGGGCTCAAGTCCAGGCTTCTCTGCTTTCTGGGTGTATGACCAATGGTGAGTCATGGAACTGCTCCAAGCCTCAGTTTCTTAATTCTTAGGATGGGTATGATTCTCTTACCTACCCGATAAGAAGTGAGGATTGAGCGGAATTATGCTTCTAAAGTGCTAGTGTGTGCTGGTTCCTTCTGAACCCTCTATAAATGTGAAGCTGCCGTTTTTGCTTTTAGAGATGACATAAACAGTTACATTCCTAAGCAAAAGAGTAACACGAGTCCCCGTTGTATGCGGTATCTGAGTCCCTGTGTGTGTATCTATGCATTTGCTTAATTTTCGCTGAAAGCAAAGTGCTGCTGTTTTCTACAAAACCGTATCAGTGTTTCATTAGAAGAATTCGGAATGTCTGAATAAAGTGGACCCTGTTGCCCAAGGCAGGGGAGAAAGGCGTCGTTTAATTAATATGTAGGAAATCGTGTTGAGAAAAAAAAACCGTTGTTAAATGTAAATGCTATGCTTTATCTGTCCAGAATGATTGAAAGGCAGCCTGGGACTATTTAGCATGTATAACAGATATTGGCAAGGTTAATTGTCCCGGGAACATTGAAGAGCTGAATTCCTTTGTGCACCTCCACAGTTTGTATTACTGTCATTATTTTTTCATGTGACTTTAGCATTGGTTTTTATTTTAGCTGTACTCTGTAAAGTCTTAATTTCTACAGTACAATGTAAAAGCCAGAAGAACTGAAAATATGTGCAAGCTAACAGTGCTTTTCCTACATGGACAAATTAGTCTATTACCAACTTGCTCTATATACAGAATCCCTTCTCTAAGAACTGTTATAAAAGGGAAATTAGAAGCTGGTTTTGAGGGTAGACTTTATTATTGCTTCTGATAGTCCTCAGTAAAGGCAGAGAGGTGGGTGCTAACAGGTGTATATTTTCCCCTCTGGGATCTTTCTCATCAGTAAAGTCTTATGCTGGTTTTGTAGAAGTCTTTGTATTCACGCGGATGGCTTTTGCACTTGTCTGTTTCCTTTGGATGTGGAAATGATGGTTTTTATATAGTTTGTGCCTGGCAACGCAGCAGCAGAACTGTGGGTAACTTATCGAGTCTTACCATGGCCCTTCTCTTATGGTTTTCTACAGCCCTCACTGAATTTCTCCTGAAATTCATCATGCATTGAAATACCTTAGTGTCAAAAATGAGAGGATCAGCAGTACTGAGTCACACGCTGTGGTGAAGAGAGAAGAATCTGGCAAGAGAATCCACAGTGTTGCTTTCTACCCCAGGCTGTCTTTGTCGAGTGTCTTGTTATAAGCCAGGAGTCGTGCTGAGCTTGGCCTCTTGATATCTGCATGACACCTACCTGTTCTATTGGGTCTCAGTTTCCTCATCTGTAAAATGGGTGTTTGGAGCAGAGGGCTGCAGCTGTCCTGGAGCTCAGCACGTATTACAGTTTCATTCAATTTCAAGTGAATTAGTAATGAATAGGGTTACAGAAATGCTTTCTGGGTATGTGTGACAAGTATCTTGAGGTGTCAATTCAAACATGGAATGTGAAGGTCCAAACAGATTAAACTAAAAACATTTTTTATATAAACTCTATACAAGACTTTGTGCTAATTGTTAGCACTTTTCACAATGAGACATTGGAATAAAATCAGAATGTCTTAGTTGCAATATACTCTCATTTTTCTATCTAGATACTCTCCATTTTATTTTCTTTCTACCTCTAATAATGGCTTTTAGGAGGTTACCTTCATTTTATGAATGACAAAAGTGAGGAAAGAAAGGTTCAGTTAAAGCTATCCTGGTGGAGTAAGAAATTCTCCTGTCTGATCTTTGGGTTGGGCCCTAAAAATGCATATATTGGGCCCAACTTTATTCCTAGGTTTTTTTGGTCTTACCAACTAAAGGTCACCTGCTTTAATGTTTTTTGATTCTGCTTCTGAATGTAGTAGCAGATTTTTTGCCTTTATTTTTTGTTTCTAATTCAAATAGCTACATTTTAAGAATAGTTTCCTTTTGCCAGTTGCTAGGAAAAAAAAAAAAAAAAAAGATTTGTGTTTTTCTCAGAGCGTTATGTTTTGCAGTCTGTCTGTTTACTTGGGATGAATTTTACCCAAGGCCTTTGCAACTTAACAAAATCTCAGCTCCTGCTGTGTTGAAAACCTTGTACAGATTTAGGTCTTATTTGCAAGGTTAAAATATTCTCCCTCTCTCCCTAACAACAGAAATGGCCATTTTAACTTTTCCCAGCAATTTTTATATATGTTGTTTTCATGACTAGGTGAATATAACGTTGGTTAAACATCTCCCCACTGCAAATTCACATCCTGAAAACGATCTCAGAAAGATCTTTTTGTCTTCAACTTATTCTTCCCCTTTGCTTTGTTACTAAACCCACCCCCACTTGGCCACTACTTTTTCATGAGCCTTTTTCAAATGTTTACACCAGCATTTTCCTTGTATTGAAGAGTTGATCTGTGTTCATCTCATATATTTGTTGTGAGGATCAAAGTGCGATAAATGGGAAAATGCTTTGGAAACTATACCACTCCGGCCCCTGCCTGAAGAACTATCTAAAGACTCAAAAAGTGTAGTATGCGATCTTCCCATCCCATTCAGCATTTTGCATCATTTCCTTTTGCTAATATTCTTCCTTTCCCTCCCTGGAGTCTTTCTACCAGCTGCAGCAAACATCTCCTTTTTTGAGAAATATGTCACATCCCTTTATATCACCATTCCTTTGCACCTGCTTGTTGTTTTTACCTGTAGTGGTCACCCTAACAACAACGACAAATCTGCAAAGCCCCTCATCTTTTAAGGTCCAGTTCACTGGAGCCTTCTGGACTCCCCTGGGCTGGAAGTCACTTCTTCCCTTTTAAGTCCATTACATTTTTTTTCAAACCTGTATTGTAGCTCTTATTGTGAAGAGAAGTAATTACATTTATGTTTATAGGTCAGTCTCCCTCAGTGAAATGAAAGATCTTCAAGACAGTGATTCTTGTTTTTATGAATGAATCTTTTTATTCCCAACTGTGCCTTGGCATATAGATACTGATTGGGTGAGAGGATAAATATATTGCAGAATGCATTTGGTTTGGAAATAGGTCATTTTTTTTCCTGATACATTGGTTGTTTTTTCATTTTATTATTTTCTTTTTAGTTATTTTTAGTTCAGTTTTTATTTGCCTGTCCTAGTTCTTACATCTATATAATATATTTTAGAAGTCTTCCATCCATATTTTCCTCCTACACACAATACCTACTCTTACTACCTTTCTTTCCTGTATAGCACTGTGCTCTTCTACCTTTATTGAAGCTCTCACCATTCTCACTAGGTCAAGGATAAAAGATGTCTAACACATGTGCTACCACCCCCCTCTCCTGTTGGCCTGCATGCATCATTAATCAATTCAGCTCAGGAGTTCTAGAATCCTCGTCCCTCCAGATGATAATTGATACTTTTATGGAAGGGAAAACCTATTTGTCATTTCCAGAATAGAAGATTCTCTTTTCAGAACTTCAGTTATTTTTCCTAACGGCAAGACCTGATTGCTTTTAGAGTGAATACATGTAGGTACACCTTGCTTTCTCTAGCTCCAAAGCATAAATCCTTGCTTGAGAGACTGTAGGTGGGTCTTGCATTAGAATTTTGAGAAAGCTTAGCAAGCTATCAGACTTAATCCATTAGAATTCAGAAGCCAAGAAGCACTTCTGCAATACTTTACTACATATGGAGCCTCTATAGAACTGTTTCTGTAGTCCTTTTGTGTAAATCAATGTTAATATCCCTGGAGATTTTTCAAGTTTTAATACTCCTTTAAGAGACCATTTTTAATATATTTGAGATTCCTAAAGCCTAGATTTGGTGACCTAGACCTTCTGATTGTGTTTTCTGAAAGGTATTGTCTTGACTACAAATAACATTTTGATATCATTGTTGGTGGTCTAACAAAAATGTGAAAAAGTATGATGGAAAATTGATTCTTAGCCATCATAATGCTGACAAAAGTTGCTTTCCCCAGAAACAGAGACATAGCCCATTGATCTGGTCACTAATTTTTTGACATCTTTCTTCCATCACATTACATTTCATCAGTTTTCATAATGAAAACATAGATTTTTTTTTCCCCCTGGAAAAGATGACCATAGGTAAATACATGTGGTCTACATGCAGTTTCAGAATATGTTTGAATCCACTTAAGTCCATGTATGGATTAAAAGTTAGGAACACTTTCTGTGGTGACAGAGGGCATTGTGACCCTCATTTTAGTAGTTAGTGCAATCTCATTTTTCTTTAGGAGATGATACGCACATATGAAGACAGATGAATGTCCCAAATAAACAAGTTTGTGACCTATAAGAGATTATAAACATGGGGAATAACCAAAATAGATCCTTGGCATTTAATCGTCTTCATAGCATTGATACCTTTAATTTTACTTAACGATATTTCTGCTTCCTTCTGTATTTCTGCTTCCTTCTGTATAAATAATGGTTAAGCCCCAAATGGCAAGAAGAATGGGAGAATTTTTAATCATTCTTGTGGATATGAAATAATAATCTCTTCTTTTAATTTGCATTTTCTTGTTGGCTAATAATGTTAAGCACTTTTAGTTATGATTATTGGCTATTTGTATATCTTTTGTGAAAAGTTTGTTGGAGTCTTTGGCTCAATTTTTTTATTGGGTGGTTTGTCTTTTATATTACTGGGTTGCAGGATCTCTTTTCATATTATGGATATAGTGCCATGTCATTTATAGACACATACCCCCAACCTGTGAGAACTGCCATGTGGGCTGCACCTAGCAAAGCCTAGGTGCAGGAGTCCCTTAGGGTCTTGGGGGCCCAAACCTTGTCCAGGGGGCAGGGCATGGACTTAAAGAAGATTTAATGTTGTTGCCCTGTTGCATTCTGATATTTCTTGTTACCCCTTTCTTTCTGCCTATATCTCATTTTTGGAATGGGAATGTCCATCCTCTGCCTGTCTCACCCTTGTATTTTGGAAGCATATAACTTCTCTGATTTCACAGGTACACAGCGGGAGAGTAATTTGCCTCAGGAAGAATTGTCCCTTGTGTCTTACCCATATCTGATGTAGAAGAGAATCTGAACTTGAGGGTTTGAGTTGGTGCTGGAATTAGTTAAGACTTCTGGGGATATTGGGAGGGAATAAATATATTGTCTATGTCAGAAAAACGTGAATTTGGGGGGAACAGGAACAGAAGGCTGTGGTTTGAATTACGATGTCTCCTCCAAAATTCATGTTGAAATGTAATCCTCAATGCAACCATATTGAGTGACTGTGGTCTTTTGGACGTAAATTAAGTCATGAGGGATTGGCCTCATGAATAGGATTAGCAGTTTTACAAAAGGGTTCAAGGTTAAAGGGAGTGCTCCCTTGTTAATCTTCTCTTCTGCGATGTAAGGGCATGACATTGGTCCCCTTTGGAGGATGCAAAAACAAGGTGCCTTATCAAAAGCAGAGAGAGCAGCCCTCATCAGACACCAAAATTGTTGGTGCTTTGATTTTGGACTTCCCAGCTTTCAGAACCGTGAAAAATACATTTCTCTTATTTATAAATTACCAAGTCTTAGGTATTTTGTTATAGAAGTAGGGACAAACTAAGACAAGAATCACCACACACACACACACACACAAATTACAAATAAATGATGTGTGATCATGGCAAAAACAGATAATGTGAGGGATAGAAGAATATATTTAAAACCCTCTTACTATCCTTGAAGATAATAAATCAGATAATCTGTCCATAAAATAAGGACAGAGCAGTATAAAAGAAACAAATACAGACTAGAAAATACATTCCATAAATTTTTTAATTAATGGAAAGATTAGAAAATAAAATATGAATCTCTTAGGATGTAGGAAAAAGAGTATTTACTACAAATAACAAGACAAATACAGTAGATCAAT
This sequence comes from Microcebus murinus, assembly GCF_040939455.1. NCBI lineage: Eukaryota > Metazoa > Chordata > Mammalia > Primates > Cheirogaleidae > Microcebus > Microcebus murinus. Next base: position 21,048,541 of record NC_134124.1, read on the forward strand.
GTAGTGGTCTTTCCTCCCATAAAGACCTACAGGTAAATAAATATAAGATACCAGACAAATGGGAGAGGAGTTGGTTATCAAATAAATTTTAAAATACTGTTCAAGCTGAAGGGAGATGACAGATTGACTTTATACAACAAGAATCCAGTAACATAAATGGGAAGTAAACAGATGTTTCTATTGCATCATCTTCAGTTTTCGAAAATTCTAAGAAAAAAGATCTTAACACCTTCTGTAAGGGAGAGAGTACATCTCATACTCAAAGAAATAAGCTTCAAACTGGCATCGCGCTTTTCATCAGCAACACTTGAGATAGGGAGGCAGTGGAGCGGTTTCCTACATTTTCTGCATTTTGAGCCTAGAATTTGGTTTTAAGCCAAACTCTAAGAGAGGACAAGATAAAAGCATTTTAAGGCATCACGATATCTAGACCTCCCTGTGCCCTTTCTGAATATATTCTTTCAAATGAAAAATGAAATTCAAGAATTTTTAAAAAGCAAAAAACCTGAGACATGGTGAAACTATTGAAGAACCTCCCACAAAAGTTGAAGGTAATAGTTATGCAGCAGTCTAGAAAGTATTTGATCAAAATAACAGGGTCCAAGAAATTTAAGAAGGATATGCTCAAAAATAAAAAATAAAGAGTACCACTGAAAGAGTTTTGCCAAATGAACCAAGTGATGTGGGAAAAAAAGACCCCAAAACAAAACCATATGTGTTCTCTAAATAAGAGAGAGGAAAGGCAGTTTTATTCATCCCAATGTATTCCTTTTGCTTAAGATTGCTTTGGCTATTCAGGCTCTTTTCTGGTTCCAAAAGAAGCATAGAATTATTGTTTCTAGATCTGTGAAATATGACGTTGGCATTTTGATGGGAATTGCATTGAATCTGTGAATCACTTTAGGTAGTGTGGACAATTGTAAACCATGAAATGAACAACAAAAACTATATGAGGAAATCATAGTCCAAATAAAAAGCATAACAACAAGTGCTATGACTTTGAGCAATAGATGTAGCATTAAGAAAAATCCATTTGATTTTTGGGGTTTGGAAGTTATGACATTGTATCCAAAGATAAATAAGTCATCTTAGTGTACTACCTGGATCTCCAGTGGACAATTTATATAATCATAATAAACTCTCTTTTCCAACTTTAGAGTCAACCTATAAAGCACACACATAAGCACATTAACCAAATGTTAGAAACCTCTACAATGAAAGCAAGGGCACAGTTGACAAATGACGGTAGATAGTATCCAGGGAAGAAGAGGTGAAGGGAAGGTTGAGGCCTCGCTATCTTTAACAAAGTGGGAAGATGAGGTCTTTCTCCCTCTGAGGTAGGTTAATGAAGCAACAGAAAGTTTAGATATGTTCCATAAAGTTACAACTATAACCACTGAAGAAGAACAAGACAAACTTTGGAGGGGGGAGTATATTTTGCAAGGAAGCTAAGTCCTTACCTTTCGTAGAGGGAGTTACTAAGATCCTAGAAAAATAAGTTAGGAGAGTAATATAAACCTAAAAAGAAGAGTTATTGAGCTGACCACTAGAGAGCTAAGTGTAGAGCCACTTAAATACAGTTGGTTGCTTCTGGGAAGCCCAGGTGGGGAGGGTGAGAAAATGAACTGTTATATTTTAACATATTAGTGTTTGTTTTTCTTTTTCCTTTTTCTCTTTTTTGTGTTTATATGTGTTCTTTTGGGGAAAAATTTATTTATTGAATTTACTTATTTTTAATTATTGTGGGTACATGTTGTGTATCTTTATAGAATACACGTGATATTTGGGGAAAACTTTTAAAAGAGGAAACCCTCTCTGACTTCTTAGTAGATTGCTATTCATCCTTAAAGACTCACTTTGCCCCAGAGTATCATATTCAGAAGTGAAAAGGTGAGTCTCGTGCAAATATAGAATGAATATATGTCAAAGGTTTTACTCAGCTCGTTTATTAATAAGACTATTCAGACGATGGTAAAGCCAAGTCAAAGAATGTTTAAAGGAACAATTATCTATCATTCACCATAAAAGGTATTTTGAAAAAAATTTAAATTAGAGACAAAAATGAGTTAATCCTATAGGGTAATAACTGTAACCTTGGAGCTATTTTTTGGGCAAGATGTACATCTTCTTGTTAACAAGTAACTTCTCCCATGAACTAGTAAATTGCAAAGTGAACGACTGAGTTCTCCTAGAGTTAAATAATCCTTCTGTGAGCTTGTTGAACAGTGTCTAAGACTAACACTGAAATGATGAGTTTTACTTTCTTAATTGCCAATTTTGAGTAACTTTTGTTTCTAAAACAACTCAAATATTATTTAATGAGGGTTTCTCTGACCCTCTGAGCATCTGGTTTTCTCTCACATTGTCTGCATTTCTATGGCATACCTCCTTTATGACAATAATCACATTTTTATAATTGTTAATTGTTTCATGCTGCTTCACTCCCCACTAGAAAGCAAGCTTGCTTTGTCCAGGACTGGCATGTAGTAAATCATCAAGATGTTTGTTGAATGAATGGTTTAATTTTCAAATGGTATTGGCTATCTTTATAATGTAGAGACAGGAAATTAGAGGTGAGAACACAGGAGAAGAAAGATCAGTAAATGAATCGCTAGAAGGGAAAAACTTAAATCTCCTACAAAATCTGTTGATGTGGCAGTTTGCAAGTTGTCCAATAAATAGTTGGGCAAAATTCTGTCTATAAATGCAGCTATGCTCAGATGTTAAGGGAAATAGAACCCACAAAGAGGGACTTCCAGGTTATATGACTTATGGAAGCCTCACGTCTTTCTTCGATCTTTTGTAAACCTTTCATCTTAATGCCAAACATACTCCTGATTATTAATGAGAAAGTGTCCTCCTGTTTATTTCATACCTGGGGGCTAGGGAAGCTAGGAAATGGTGCCACTTGGGCTTTGTTAAAGCCCATAATCATCATAAACCTTTTATTTTTTTGCTGCTAGAACGACCCCTCCTACATGTGGACTGGATGCAAACATAACACCTGGAACCTTGGTCACCTTTTGGCTTACCTTCTTTTGAAAAGTGTTTGTCCAGGCTCAGGAGTCTAAAGATTTCTTTCCAATTAGGAGAAGTTGTTGAGTGCTCCCAACAGGTGTTAGGCATCTACATTTTTTTTTTCTGTTTTGCCAATATATGGAAGTCTCCCTCACTATCCCCCTCCCATTTTTAGGCCTTCGTTTGAAGCTGTTTCATGTTGACTCCTCTTGATATAACTGATCCATGGTCTTTCAGTAATATACTCAGATGGGCTGAATCAGGTTTTAGCTGTTACCTTTCAGGTGCTTTCTTGCCTCATCCTTGAGTCAGGCCCTCCCTTTTCTCTTCATTCCCAGTCTAGGGCAGCCCCAGGAATGGGCTGCTCATCTCTGCAAACCTTGAGACATAGACTCTTTAACCCCCCCCCCATCTTGAGATTGGTCACTAGCTGGTCCTCAACCGGCGGTCATTTACTGTAGATTGTATAAGGGCTAGTGAAGGGACCAGGAGAGACAGGGACCTTAGACCTGGTGGGCCATGCCCTGCTTACAGGAGGATAGCAGGACTCAGCTCCCGCTGATTGTTGCTGGGTACTTAAGTGAGAGTGTGGTTTCCAAGGCCATCATTCCTGAGCTGCTACAAACGCAGACTTGTATGTGAAATCACCTACTTTTCAAAATGCTCTGTGGCCTAAGTGAAAAGTATTGTCGGGCTCCATTCACTTGGGAGCCAGTTTATAACTCCTGCCTAGTGCTCGAAATCCAGGGCCCTTTTAGTCTCTTAATTGGTCTCCCTGCAACAGCCTTGTTCTCTGGTCTCCATACTGAAGCTAGAGTAATCTTTTAAAATGCAGACCTAATGTCATTTCTTCTCTGTCTAAAACCCTCCAGTAATTTCCTGTTAGAGTCAGGGTAAAGGCCAGAGGCTTTCTTGTGTTCCCTTCACTCCTCATTCTCTCTGGGTTCTGTCCGCTCTTTCTGCAGCTCCTTTTGGTTCCTCTAAACCAGGGGTCCTCAAATTATGGCCGACGGGCTACATGTGGCCTGCCGAGGCCGTTTATCCAGCCCACCGGGTGTTTTTGCCACCGCTGCTTGTCCTGCTTAGAAGCTGACTCGTCCCGGGCCCACAGTGCGCATGTGTGGAATGTGCCCCGCACTCTCCAATGGCCCTCCAGCGGTCTGATGGACAGTGAACTGGCCCCCTGTTTAAAAAGTTTGAGGACCCCTGCAGACTAAACCACCACACTAGCAACTGTAGCCTTCACCAATACTAGTCTACCCACTTGGGACTTTTATTCTACTGTCATCATTTAGGGAACTTTTAAACACCTTTCAAGGCTGAGCTTATGCTATAACAGGCTTCCCTTAAAGCCCTGGACTGGACTAGTCCTTTATCCTTTATATTTGGTCAACATGCCCTGGTCCTCTTGTGTCATAATGCAGATCAAACCCTGAATTCTAATGATCTGCTCACCAGTTACCTTTCCTACTGGACTACAGTGTTCATTAATGGATAAGATGATGTCAGTTTAGTTTAATAGTGTATCTCAGTACCTGGGACAGTGTCATGCATGTAGTATAGAGCTTTATAAATATGCAGTGATTTGACATTGTGTTAACATTTCCTGTGAGAAGCATGGAATACTTTAAAGACATAGGATTTTATAAGGGGGCAAGCTGTGGTTATCTTTAGACTGGTGTTTTTTCTAAGACTCTTACAATCCAGGCTTTTGAGAGGGGAGACAGTTCCATGCAGTGATTTTACTTTTTCTTGTAATGAACTTGCTTTCCTTTCTTAAAGATAGGTCATTAATCGTTCACTACTTTTCCTGAAAGGCTCTTGGTGATCTTTACGTTTGTTGCATAATGAAGAGCTAGAAAGACTCTGAGACAAACATGTAGTCCAGTTTCATGTGGCCTAGAGGTGGAAAAATTCTATATTTCAAGGGCCCTTAACATAACTTGAATAGGAAAAAATGTCTTCAGTAGGTAAACATTTTGGGGGGGAAGAAAACATTACTGTGCATTTACGTTGCGAACAGAGAAAAACATAATGCCATTCAGTAACATAATAATATATAACTAGATACATCAAGAGGACCATAGAGAAAGATGATTAAAACAAAGGGATCCACAGAGAGAAGTTTAGAGAGAGAGACAAGAAATCCCTGCTTTCTCCTCTTACTTGTCTTCATTCCTCAAAGAAAGATAATGAGTGACAAACTGTCCTACGTCTATGGCCGTCACGTCCACAGATGTTACTACTAAGGACAGTGGTCTGGCTGTTCTTTTTTTCAATGTGTCACACAGCTGTGGATGGATGCTGTGTCTTAGCTCTTACCCCATAAGCTGTGTAAAACTTAACAAAGTCCACCTCTGCCCCAAAAACAATTGCAGATTGTGCACGTTGAGGTAATAGAGATTCCTTATTTCCTTTAGAATGTGTGCCACTCTTAGGTAATGTCCTTGGATTGCCATCTTAAATTTGTATTTAGAGTACAGGATTTCCAACCCAGATGAAAAATGTTTCCAAGTGCCATAATGCTTGGCTCATCTCTATCAATTGCCTCCAGGCAGAAACATACTTAGAGTGAAAGGACATCAACTCATCTGAGCACTGAGGTGCTGCTTGTGTTCCCTTCCATGATATTGACTCAGGTGACTTCATTGTGAAGGCAAGTTCACTAACAAAATTAGAAGGCAGTGTAGAATACACTCTGATTTCTGCAAGAAGGAGTTCCCAGTCTCTTATTTCTCAAGGATTTTTTTTTCAGATATAACAAGACCAAAATTACGTGTACATATACGTATTTCTGTCCTTTCTGGGTATTTTTGTTTGTTTTGGTCTGCTGAGGGAGATTCTGGTTTCATCTCAGATTCTTCCTTCCACAGTCTGTAAGGAAGGCCCTCCACTCTTGCCAGACTGCTTCTGTTGGGATTCCAAAACAGAATGGAACAGGCAGGGGAACACAAACATGAGGCTAAAGAGCTAAGGCCAAAGGAGATGTTTCTTGAAGTTACTGACTTTCACTGAAGCATTGGTTTATGAATGGCAAGTGCATAGAGAAGAAATTATTTTTTTTTTTTTTTTTTTTTTTTTTTTTTGCCTTTTTTACTTTTTTTTTTTTTAGATTAGAGACAGGGTCTGACTGTGCTCAGGCAGTGTTCAGGCTGGTGTCGAACCCCTGAAGCAGCAGCTATCCACCCATCTCGGCCTCCCAGAAAGCTAGGACGACAGGCGTGAGCCACCGCGCCCGGCCTAGAGAAGAAATTATTAAAAATTCTATTAAAAAAACAGAACTGAGGTTATCTGCTTATCCCGTTATAATGTTGAATAATTTTGAATAACTGAAAACAAAACTTGAGTTCATTTGGAATTACTTTTGCTTATTAATTTGTTTCTTTGATTAGACTTCCCTCTGACATTGACCTTACTAGAGACTCTTTTATGGTTGTTATGGCAGAAAATGTGGAAGATGAGGGACTAAAGTCCTGACAATTTCAAATACTGCTTATCATCGGTTAAATGGGTGAGCTAATGAGGAGACAGACTGAATGCGTATGGTAGTCGCTTCACATAAGTCAACAGTTCTGCACGTGAAAGATTTAAATTACATATTTAATACAACAGCCACTGCCTACCTGTGGTTTTTTGTTTTGTTTTGTTTTGTTTTAGACAGAGTCTTGCTCATTCTCCTCTGGGTAAAGTGCAGTGGCGTCAGTTATCATAGCTTACTGCAGCCTCAAACTCCTGGGCTCAAGCGATCCTCCTGCCTCTGCCTCCCAAGTAGCTGGGACTTACAGGTATGTGAGAACGGGGTCTCACGCTAACTTAAGCTGGTCTCAAACTCCTGAGCTCAAACAATCCTCCTGCCTTGGCGTCCCAGAGTGCTAGGGTTGCAGGTGTGAGCCACCATGCCCAGGGCCTGCATGTAGCTCCTAAATATTGGAAATGCATATTTCAAATTGAGATGTGCTGTAAGTGTAAAATACACAAACAATCTTCAAGACTGAGTATTAAAAAAGAATGTAAAATATTTTAATTGTTTTAACTTTATTGAGCCATAATTCACATATTATACAATTCACCAATTTTAAAATATTTTAAATATTGATTACATACTGAAATGGTAATATTTTTGATATATTGGCTTAAAATATATTGAAATTTCACCTTTTCACATTTTAATGTAGCTGCTAGGAAATTTAAAATATGTAGCTAACATTATATTTCTATTGGATAGCACTGACTTAGCTAATGGCTTGTGATTTTATAACTTGTTGAAGAAAATGCAATCAAAATATCCTTTGACCAATCAATGCATATCCTTTGCCAAGTTAGAAATTTTACAGGTCTGCTCCTTCTCTTGTAATCACCCAAAATACATTGGGAGACATCTCTCTCTCCCTGTGGGTTAGTTAGAAAATGATCTTGGTGGGTTTGGATTAGCAAAAGAAGGGGAAGGAAAATGGTATAATCTCTATTTTCCAAATATTTATAATCTCACTTGGCATAAGCTCATGTTAGAATGTATTTATGTCAGTTAATTTGTCCCAAGCAATCATAGCTAACTTGCTGTGTTATCTCGTTCAAATTGTTTCAAACTAGGTTCTGGTAACCATCCTTGAATATATCTATCTATTTCTTCTGCATGGAAATGGTTCCAACCTGTCACAGAGTTGGATATAAATAAACTCTTAAAGGACCTGTCATAGTGGAGTGAGTCAAAAATTAATTTTTTTTTTTCTGGCAAAAGCAGGACTTCAGTTCTCTTAATGGACTGTGTATGGGAATCCAGGCTGTGATGAGGTTTTTAATGTGGACCTTGGTTTTATATTGCACTGTGAAAACTGCATTTACATTTTCTTTTACTATCTCCATGAAAGAAAGTAATTAGAAATCAAGCCTTCAAGAAAATAAGTAAACATCACTGGCATTCTTTAACGATCCAAACTCGCATGAGATTCTGCTCCTTAAGGAATTGAATTTTTTATTTCCTTCTGTTTCATAGGAACTTTGCAGTGAATAGACTGAGAGCAGACTGGTAGGCGACCTTGGCCTTGTCTTGGCTGATATTCTTGTTAGAAACATACCAAAGGATTGGAAGCACTTACTCAGTCCTCCATTAATATCCTCTCCTTGGGTGATTTTATAGAAATTACTTTAGAAACAGCATTTGTTGGAGCTGGGAGACTCCAGGGCAATGGTCTGCGGTCCCAGCTGCACATGGAAATCCATAGAGAAGCATTGTATATAAATCCGGGTTTCCAGGCCACACCCCAAAGCAATTAAGTTGATCTCTGGGTTAAGTCCTACTCATCAGTTATTTTCAAGCCTGGCCCTTAATCCTGACCCCTGAGTGGTCCCTAGGGTGCTTCTTTGGAACTGCAGTGCTCCTCGAAGCACTGATTGACCACTTACCCAATCTAAAATCTCTACTTCACAGATTCAAAGACTCAGACCTGTCCAGTTTCTTGGCCAAGGACACTTTCTCCCCCCCCCCCTTTCATTCTCCCCTTTCCACCTCCAGTTTCTTTGCTATTAAAGAGGAGGAATGCAGTTAGTGTAAGAGCAGAAACGTAATTCCAGCCTGATGTGTTGGATTTGAGTAGTGACCTTCTTTCTTCCACCTGACTTTCTTCTACTTAGCTCTCGAAGCCCTTGATAGCAGTGAAGGCAGTTAAGAGATTCCTGAACACTAAGTGTGGTCAGTGCACTAAATAAATAATGTCTGACAAATATATTTGCTGCTATTTTTCATATACATAGAGATGCCACTTGTGATTAATGGAAAATAAACTCGTTTCAAAGTTATAATGTACACATACCAGCTTCTCATCATGATGCATTTTATCAATCAATAATAGCAATATTAATAACTCTTATTGAGCATTTACTGTGTGCCAAATAGCATTTAGTGCTTTATGTGTGTATTTTCTTTGAGTGTCATAAGAACCATAGGAGGCAGGGATTATTAATTATCTCCATGTGGGAAACAGAGAGTCTGAAAGGTTAAATAACTAGATTGTTTTTATATAACTAAGGCTGGCTGACTCTAAAACTTTGTGTTTGAACACTCAATCCCACTGCCTCTCAAAAGATAATGATAGTAGCTTTTTCCCAACCCCCAACGAATCACTCTTCCTATTTAAAGGTGATTTTCATTTCAAGAAGGCTGAAAATCAGTGCCTGCAAAATGCTTCTCCTTGTCCTATCCCCTGGTTTGTGGGCGGGCTCTGGATACAGTTCTGTTCTCCTTTTCATGAAGTGATTACAAACACAATATCTCAGAGACAAGGCAAGGAGTGCTAATGAGTGAAATGGGTCAGGTTTGCATTTTAAGCGTTTAAGAAACGTCTGGAACATAGAACAATGAGAACATAGAACAATAACTATCCTGGAACAATGCCTTCTTCTGAAACCTATTTTCTGAGATCAGCTTTTCTCTCTCCCCACTCCTACTTCTTTTAGAAACGTAGCTACTAAAGTATTTCTCTGTTAAAAATCACATATGTACATAGCTCTCTGATATCCATATATCAAGAAAAAGGTTATAAGTGTTATAAGTGGCCACAGATATTAGGCTTTGCTGTCAGAGATAGAGTAAGGAGTGGTGAAGTCTGGCGTAGCCAGGAGATTATATGGGGCAGCCACATTATTCAGCTCTAAAAGATGGTGGCTGGTCCTGTGTTGCCCAACCTCAGGTGTTTCTCAGGAGAATCTGGAAAATTGAATTTTTATGTGAAATACTCCAATTTTTTAATGTCGACGTAAATCATACAAAAACACTGTTGGGACCCCACCAATTTGTATTTTCAATCTAGTTATGGCTCTTGGGCCTCCAGGTCAGAACCTTTATTTTTAATGGGGAAGGAACAAACCAAAGCCAAAGAGTGGAGAGCAGGACAAGCCTGGTAACGTCGCGAGATAGGCCTGGGACCAACAGCGTGTGGGTCACCCTTCTGGGTGGTGTCTGTGGTTTCAGCTATGGTGGCTTCTGGGCCATTCAGTGTCAGTGTGTGTGTTGGGGGAAGCTGATAGAGCCCAGTGGCTTTTTTCCTTTACATCCAACTTGTGGAGCGCTGAGGGGGCAGTGGGCTTCCTGCTTAGGTTCAGTTTCTCATTAACTTCAACTTGATGAACTCTTCAGCATGCAGGAGGCTAGCAGCCATGCTGCAGAGGCAGCTCATGATAAGAGATAAGCAGAAACAGAAGGTTGTGGATGTTTTGCTTTGTGCCACATTAGAGCCTTCTGAGGACTTATCGCAAATCACTTGACGTGCCAAAATTCCACCCAATTGGCCAAATGTGCTTTGATCTTTTCTGCCTTTACTGGGGTATCTCTTCCTCTTTCTAGCTATTTCCATTTACTTCTATTTAGTCCACTGTCACCAAGTAAGAATCACAAGCTCCCAGAATGGCAGATTATAGAAGAGGTCTTAAATAAATTGTAAGGTAGCCCCTTCATGTTAAAAACATGTGAATTGAAGTCAACAACAGTGGGGAGAGACTTTGCAAAAAGCCTTCTATAAAGTTAGTCGGACTAGAACTGAGGCCTCCTGACTTGTTACCATTATCTAGATACCACGAATCTCACTGTGCAGCAGAATCCCATGAAGAGCATTAAAACTCAACTGTACAGAACACCCCAGATCTAGTGAATTAGAATTTACTGGGGTGAGGACTAGGAATGTGTGTCCATATACACACACACACACACACACACACACACATATATATATATATATATTTTTTTCAAGCTCCTGCGTCATTTGAAGGTACTTCCATGGACTAGTTACTGGAAATCACTGACTTCTACTTGTGACTCCACACTGAGATGGGTCACAGCTGAATTCTGCTGCAGGCATTCTTAATAATATTTTCACATTTCTTGGTGATACTTGGTTCTAAGGCGGAATGGTTTACTGATTGTTGCCTTCTGAGCAAATCCAAGAGAGTAGAAATTGTCATACATAGCATAGAAATGGCTTATTGTTACAGATTCCTGATGCTTGACAAATTTTATTTGAAGCATGTTCAAAGATTTATGGCATTTGAGGTTCTTAATGCTTATGTGAGCAAAATCCTCAGGATTTCTATCTAAGTCAAGAAGAATGAGAGATACCAAACTTAACTGTAAATGGGTTTATGATAATATGCTTAACTTTAGCCATGGAGATCTTTAATGTCTTCTGTGGCCATGACTGAATAGTTGTGGTCAACATAGTAATAGTAATTAAGACAGTGAATAAAACGCACTTAAGTGCTGAGCATGTGCTGAAACTGGACCAAATGCTTTTTCATATATTATCTCAGTCTTCACAAACCATATGAGGTATATTATTTTCACTATTTTCCATATGAGAAAACTAAGCCTCAAATTGTAAAACTTACCCTAGTAAATGTAGTTAGCAAGATGCAGAGCTAGGTATTAAACTGCAAAGGTGGACACATCCTGTTGCCAAGGACTAATTGGTGACTGTCCACTCAGTATTCTTCATAAACACCATCAATTCCACCTGCTCAAAATCTGCATCCATCACGATTCCCTCATCTCCACTTCACCATGGACTCCACAAATACTACAATACAGTATTGAGTCAAAGGAAAAATATTTTTCTGAATATACAATCAGAAATAGAAACTGTTTGCTATAGTATATAAATACGGCATTTTCTTCATTCTGGGAGCCTGGCCTTCCTTGTTGGGGAACACCATTGTTCTATAACTTTGTTTCACTAACATACACATAACTTGGATAATTCGTGCTGCAACACAATGGATTTTGTAAGTGTAACTTTTTATTAAGGGTATATTTAAAAGTAGCTATAATTAGTATAATAGCTGGGTGCTTTGAATGGGGTTCTTTGGCTGTTTAACTTGTTATTGTTAAATCTAGTATAATAAGTTTTTTGAGTATCTCAATTTTATGATTTTGAAATAATGTGACAGCAAAATACTAACTTTTTAATATATAGCCACGTTTTGAAATAATACATCAAAACATTAAATTGATTTATGTTCACAGTTGAAAATAATGTGAATCATCCAATGTAATATTGTTTAAGAAGTGCATACTATCAAACTTGGTGGTCCAAATGAATAGGAAGCCACGTATTTGATTTTTTTGTGTAATGGTGACAGTTTAAGCAGTAACACCCTCAAAAAATACATTATGTAAGTGAGGTGACACAAGATCAGAAAAATGGGCTCCACATGTACTCACCATCAAATTGATACTGACTGATTAACACTATGGTGCTCAAAGGGTAGTGGTGTTCATCAGGGATTTGGGGGCTGGGGGTAGACCCACATCTTAGGGATGTGGTGAGCATTGGGGAAGGGAAGAGCATACCTCTAACCTTTGCTAGGGAGAGGCAAAGATGTAAAATGTAACCAAAATGTTCGTACTTTCGTATTTTCTTGAAATACAATAAAAACAAAAAAAATATATATTACCTGTGTGTATATATAGAGAGAAAGAATAATTATTTGTGATGATTAGCTTTCTGTTATTTCAGTGTGAGTTTCTAGACTGTCACAGGTGCACATTTGTCTTGGGGGACTTCATTGTTTACACAACTGAGGCTCCTCAAATTTAGCACATAAGTTTCGACTGGTAGAAAGGACTATGGTTTGGGTGGCCGAGATTCAGATACTAAAGCTAGTGCTCTTTTTTTTTTTTTTTTTTTTTTTTTTTTTTTTTTATTGAGACAGAGCCTCGCTTTGTTGCCCAGGCTAGAGTGAGTGCTGTGGCGTCTGCCTAGCTCACAGCAACGTCAATCTCCTGGGCTCAAGCAATCCTCCTGCCTCAGCCTGCTGAGGAGCTGGGACTACAGGCATGCGCCACCTTGCCCCGGTAATTTTTTCTATATATATTAGTTGGCTAATTAATTTCTTTCTATTTATAGTAGAGACGAGTCTCGCTCTTGCTCAGGCTGGTCTCGAACTCCTGACCTCGAACAGTCCACCTGCCTCGGCCTCCCAGAGTGCTAGGATTACAGGCGTGAGCCACCGCGCCCGGGCTAAAGCTAGTGCTCTTGACCAAGTCACACTCGGGCCCACCATTTCCACATGTGTAGAACAAGGGTGTTGGATTTCACTGGATGATCTCCGAGAATCCTCCTTTCTCTAAACTTTTGGGGAGTCCCCACGAATCCTAGACTCTCTGTAGCATCCCCACCCCACCCCCACTTTGGAAGAGAATAGCTTTTTTCTGCCAAGTCAAATCAGCCAGCGAAAGAAGTTTCACTTTAAAGTTTCCTTAAAGAAACCTTGGATGGTGCTGTACTTGGCGTCTGGCAACAGCAGGGATATACAACTACGTGTAGTTCTGAAGGGGAAAGAGGGAGGAGCCCAAAGTATAAATGAGCTGATCCCATTGGCCATTTGCTGTCCAATCTGCTAATGCTCCAGTGCTCCCCATCAGCCAAACCCAACCAGAAATGTTGCGGACCCAGAGAGTCCATTGGTTGGGGTGCACAGCAAGCCTTCCAGGGTACTTGACACAGTAGAGAAGGAAAGATTGAATCTGGAAGGACAAGTGGAAAATATTCAGTACTATTTGCACAATTGTTTATGAACTTATTTAGCAGACATTTAAAATTAGTAAACAGGAAGTGATTTCACGAACCTACATTTGGGACATTAAAAAAAAAAATTAAAAATCAGCAATGTGTGTGATGGAAAGAACTAGAATTGGGATGTTTTAGCTCTAAGTGCAAATCTCAATCTGCACTGTTAAGAGGTGTCATGGACCTTCACATCATCTTTATTAAATACTTAAATATGAGTGATGGACTTTTTTCTCTTTAACCATCTCTTAAGGCGAAACACTTCTCATCATGGTTTCTAGAAGCAGTATGCTATCTTTGAAAAGGAAAGGGGTTTGGAGTTTCCATGTGCTTCTCAACTTCTATTAGGTTGTGTGACCTGCACTGTGAGCTGTATATCCACCATTACAAGAAAGGTAATATCTGCCCTGCCTGTTTAACAAGATTATTTGGAAGATCAAATTAATCAAAGAGTCTTATAAAATATCTGGTGCTATCAATACAAAAATTTATGATTATTCCTCAGAATATAGTCATAATAAGTAAAAGCTATAAATCTTCCTTAAAGAACAAAAATATGTGAGTTTTGCTTTTTTAATGCTCTGAATATATTTTAATATAGTTGGAATAATTTCAACTTTAAAGAGAGGATGATTGTTTTAAAATTATCAATTATTTGAGATTTGAGTCAAGCAAATGAAAATTAGCCACAAAAATGTAGAGTCCCAAATACCACCCATATTATATTCTTTATTCCAACTATCTATTAATAAAAAAATAAAAACAATAAACCTATTGGCTTCAGAAGGGGCTATATATTTTTTTCAGATTATTATAGCCAATATTATGGGCCATTTAAATACTGTTTATGAAACATTTAATAGAATTTATTTTGTTACTACAGGTAGAATAAACTTTGGATAAATAAAATTCATGAAATATAGAAAAGTATCTAAAGAATAAGTCATTAATAATTTCCCAACTCTAGAAAGATTTGATGTGCATTTTCATAAATCTGTACAGACATTTTTCTTATAAGCTTGGAAGCCATTGTAAAGTTTTCGTTTAGGTTGTAAACATTTTCCATGTTCTTAATCTGACACAATTTTGATGGCTACATGAAAACAGCTTAACTTCTTTACCAAATCTTACATCGCTAAATATGTAGATTTTTACAAAATGTTTGTGACTATCAAGAAAAGATGACATTTTTCCATAAGTCCTTTGGAAGATTGGAGTTCGAGAGATAATAGAAAATTGTATGTTTTTTTTTTAAACAAAGAAATGAGTTCTTTGGCAAATTAGTTTTCAGTAACTATTTGAGTCTGTATAATTCACTAACTCAGATCTTACAGGTCCCCAACCTATGTGTGTTGAATAATTATTTCATTATATATTACAATGTATTAATAATAGAAATAAAGTACACAATAAATGTACTGTGCTTGAATCATCCCGGAACCATATCCCCTCTCCCTGGTCCATGGAAAAATTATCTTCCATGAAGATGGTCCCTGGTGCCAAAAAGGTTGGGAACTACACACAGGTTTAGACATATTTTTAAATCTTTAAGTCAGATTTTTCACAAGTGCTTCACAATAAGGTATGAGAATTACATAATAAATAAAACTATCTCACAAAAGGAAATGTGTCATCATTTTAAGCTAAATATTTAAAAGATTATGATATGAAACTAGAAGGCAGTGAAATCTATTTTTTAACAGGGACAAAGCAATGCATAGATTAAATGTGTTCCAGCATCAGTCTTCTATGTACTAATTGGAAATTCTTAAATAATTGACTCTTCCAGGTGGTTGGTTGTTGTTGTTGCTATAAAAAGCTTCACTTCCCTTATTTTGGTCCTTCAATTCATTTATTAAAATAATAAAATGAAAAAGCCACAGAATCACATTTATTTGAAAATATTCTTCATAGTCTCAAAGATGTTTCTGTAATAATCATATAAATCAACAACCATAACAAATCTAATGTGCTCAGCTCATACAGGAGGGTGTCTCTTAATTATATTGTTTTCTTTAGCTGTATTTCCTAAGATGAAACATTTTTATTTTAAGAATTTGGGGGAGAAATTGCATATGCATTCTTGGTTTCAATCTTTAGCCTTATGTCGTATTTATGCCCTTAGTCCTTTGCTAACATGCACTGGATTTAAGTTTATTATTTTATTTCTTTGACTCTTCTCTATGTGCACTTGTCCTCAACAGTAGCTTACCATTTGAAGCCACCTCACTTGATACTTTCTACGTCTTCCATCTATTTGTCTCTCCTATTCTTGACTCTTCTCTTAACTTCTTCTTTTAGATCAGAGGTTAGCAAACTTTTTCTTTCTTTGCTTGTTTTGAGACAGAATCTCACTCTGTTGCCCTGGCTAGAGTGCCATGGCATTAGCCTAGCTGACAGCAACCTCAAACTCCTGACCTCAAGCAATCCTCCTGCCTTAGCCTCCCAGAGTGCTGGCATTACAGGCGTTAACCACTGCACCAAACATTTTTGTTTTTTGAAGAGCCAGATAGTAAACATTTTCGGCTTTGTGGACCACAAGGTTTCTGTCCTGTTGCAACTTTCTCTTTATGTGTGAGAACACCGTAGATTACATGTTAATGAATGCTTATGGCTGTGTCCCAATACAATTTGATTTGCAAAAATACTAATAGACTGGATTACCCTTAGGGCCTGTCTTAGATGTTGGCGTAATATATTTCTTTACCAAGTATCTTTTTATTTATAAATATCTATGGCTTTCCAGATGTCTACCATGAATATTTTTGCAACTACAGGGAATCATGCACAAACATATCAAAGATCGAGAATTTCTATTTTATCCTAACGACACCCTGTTGTCTATTTTACTACAGGGAGGAAAGAAAACCTCCTAAAAAGGATGGAGAACAACAAAAGTTTATTTTTGCTTCTAATTTTGTAGTAAACATTCACATTTATATATCAGTGAGAGAAGATCTTTCTGTTAAGTTAGTTAATAAATTCTCTCAAATTGCATTCAACCAAACACCTTGCTAATAATAATCATAGCTCACATCAATTAACTGCTTAGTATTTTCTAAGCACAGCACTAAGAACTCTATATTTACCCTCAGAGCACCTCCCAAGGGGTACTCTGTTGTCTCTATTTTATGCATGAGGACTCTGAGAGCTTCAGTAAAATGACCTAGGGCAGAAAGCTGATGAATTGCAGAAATGAAACTGAGGCTGGCTATGTCAGACACCCAGACCCAGGCTCTTCTATGTTCTTTCCCACTGCTGATCTTTCCAATTCTGCAAAACAAAAAATGAGTGTTATGCAAGAGGTGGAGAAGCTTCAAGATATGTTTGTAGTGTAGACATGAATGTTTTCTTCTTTTCTTCTCTGTTTCCTGGATATTCCCTAATTTTGAATCATAACTGTTGTATTTCAAGGCTTTGGGTAAGGAATTTTCATAAAGTTTGAATTTCTTAATGTTGCTGAATACAGCACCTCTTTTATTCCTAAATCACAAAGCTAGATGCATGAAAATGTTAACTTTCTTTTTCTATGGCTTTAATTCTGATGACAGTCTTGCAGTCTGGTTTTGACTACTAACTTTAGTCAAATGCCGCCATTTATTGTTAATTTCAGGTCAAGTTTAGGATGTTTTCTTCCTTTCTTATAGGAAGGAAGTTAATTTTAAGTACCAGGGTGCCTTAGTCCAGAATCCCCAAGAAACAGAGTATGGGACAAAACTTACATGGTAATGAGTAATCCAGTGTGTGGTCCCAGAGTGACAGGAGTGAGGGGAAAACAGAAGTGAGCAGAGTGAGAAAGGAAGCAAATGAAAGGTACTAGATGACAGAACTGGCTACACATAAACACAGATGGCTTCCTCCCTTTGGTCAGCATTTTATAGTTCTGGGTTTTTCAAACAGCCCCTGTGGGCAACTGTTGGGGAAGCTACATCTGTGGCCAATGAGCAGTGTTGCACCCAAGTGCAGAAGGGAGGGGACACAGGCTCTGTGGGCTGATGGCATTAGGCTTGGCAGCCACAGACTCCCTTGGAGGCATGTGTGGTAAAGGCTACGCTGCAGTGCAGCCCCCACGTGGGACCAGGTGAGGTCTTAATCGATGAGGCCAGGATGGTTGTGGCTACAGCTCTCCAATGAGCAGATGGTCATGGCCCAGGGAGGCAGGTAGGGCTGAGCAAATCTGAGAGTAAATCTTAGATTTTGCTCCTTTTGTCCTTGGTTTCTTCTGAGATGTACAATTATCCTTCCATGTCCTACCACGGTCTCTGAAGAGATGGTGCATAGTACACCATTCCCCTTTCCTTTTGACCTTGTGGACTCTTTGGACCTCCAGCTTATCCTCTAAATGGGTGCCTTCTCCTTGCTCAGGAGATGGGGGTGTTTTGCTGATTGCTTATGCTGCTCTGGGTCTGCAGGAGCTGATTCGTATGCACATCAGAACATGGCTTAGGGCGTAGCTAGAACTCTCTGCCTCCCTAATTCCATGCAAGATATGAACCATAATTTCCCTCCACTCTAAAATCCTTGAAACTAATCGGGTTCTATCGTCTCCACACAGGCTGAGCCTGGGGGAGGAGGCCAAGTGCAGTTTATCATCATGTCACCATCTAATCCCCTTGGCTTTTATCTAGCTGCTCCTCCTCTCCTCCAGCTAGCAGGCTCCCTTTTGTAGGCTTGCCTGCTGGGAATCAGGGTGGCAAATGTAGCCAAGCTTCTCTAAATCTTTCCTGTCTTAAGGTAGATTGCAGAGACTTTTATACTTAATAGCCAAACATTACAGTCCTTTTTTTTTTTTTTCTGTCACTGATCCATGATAAGCTTTCTTCCATTTGGAAAATGCTAGATCCCACTTTCCCAAATGAGGGATCAGAAGGAAATACTAAAGGAATGGGACTTGAGGAAGGTAATAAAGTTAAGATGTGCGTATCATGTCGCCACTTGTGTGTGCAAATTGAGGAGTGAGGCATATGGGAGTGAAGTTCTTTCCTCTTGAGAATCTGTAAGAGCTCGTCATACTCATGGAGGAATCTGCTAGCTCGGCATGACCTTGGCATACTGTGTCTCAAGGTCCATAACAGACACCAGCATTAACCATAGACGACTTCCTCATAGAGGGAGGTATGTTCTGTCCTCAGCCGTGCTTACTGACCTTTCTCCACCCAGCAAACAAGACCTGTTTGCTCTGAGACACTATATGGTTCTAAATAATGGCTTTTTTTTTTTTTTTTTTTTTTGTCCTGAGGTAGTATCTTTCATTGGCTCCTGTTGCTGAAATTTACTCCATTAGCACAAAGCCATGACCAGGCATCACTCAACAGGCTCTCAGAAAGAAGCAGGAACTGATTTCTCGGTTTGGAATCTACCAGTGCTATTATCAAAAGAAACCATTTACATTTTCTGCACGTCTGAACTTTCCCTGCCATGGAGAATGGCAGGAAAGGAAAGCTAATACAATTTTATAAAATGGCTGAAATGAGTGTGTTTACAGTCTTGCAGCTTTTAAAGCTGGGGATTTAAATATAGCCACAGAGTCACCCATAAATGTAAATGTGTGTGTATTTGGGCAGAGAATGGGAGCCGAGAGTCGTTATTGGACATGAGTTTCAATTTTCCTCTTGGAATAAATATTGAGGCTTAGGTTGACTGTGCTGGAAATTCTATCAATTGATGGACTGGTTTCTTACTCTCCTTTCGTTGGGTTTTTAATCCACAGAATGTGAATGTCTGGGTTTTTTTTTTTTTTTTTTCTTTCTTTCTTTCTTTTTCTCTCTGCCTTTTCAGCCTTGTTTGCTACTTACATCTCCCTTCATGAAATGGCAGTGAACCTTGGTGTTAGCATCATTGCTTTCCAGTGAGGAAGCCCACATTCTCAAATACTTCTACCCTGTTCCTGCCCCTGCTGGTAATATCAAAAGAATGGCAGACATGGAAATGCCTCCCATTTATATTCATTTGGTATTTGTTTCTAGTATCGAATACGAATGGATCTTGAACTTTATTTCCAAGTCAATATTGAACTGAAATGTCATTTGTACAGGGTTTATATTAGCTGAGCTTTGCTTTCTGTTCACTATGAAATTAAAACCTATGGGCATAAGTACATGTGCACAAGGAACTGCCTGGCTTTCCAAGTGACACAGAGCTGGACAACACGGATCCCAGTTCTCTAAGGTCTTACAAGCGTGAACAAAGATCTGTATTTATAAGCTCATAAATAACTGGGAAAGATTGTAATGACTGAAGTAATTACTTTGCTCAGTTTTCTCTCCTGGAAAACTGATGTGATAATGTTTTTTATTTCATAGAGTTGGGCTCATTCAATGCATTTTTTTAATAAAAGTGTGAGTACTTCTGATCATAGCCCAAAATGTAGTGGGTGCCCGATACTTTATATATGTATTTATTTTGTTTAATTCAAGAGACTTCATTTGACAGTACCCACTTAAGAGCCAAATGGTAGTGATAGCAAGGACTGCAGGGGTTCAGGAGGGAAGGGGAGAGATGATAGAGATCACTTTTGCTAGTTTCATGGAGGTAAAAGCAATTCAGTTGGGTGATTAAGAATGGTTTATAGTAAGATGTGTGGGGGAGACTTGCCAGTGAGCATCCTCGGTGACAGTGCTACATCCCTTTATGTTCCATCTGCTCTTTAATCTTGCTACTCAACGTTGTGTGAAATCAAAACTCCTTAAAAATAAAATAAAAACTTTAAGCAGGTCTAAGACATGGCATCTTTTTCAGAGCTATCCAGCTTAGTAAGAAATTGCTCAGCCAATGCTCCCTATAAAGGATAGCCAAATTCCATTTTAACATTTTTTTTTTTTTTGCTTGACTTTAAGACTTTATAGTTTGTTGTTGCCAAAAATGCAAGATGACGAAGCCCAGATATTTCAGTGTGTACAACACACTGCCTGGAAATCTGTTGTTCTTTCTGGTTGAATGCTTGAACCTGCAGGAGGATGGATTTGTAAGAGCCTCTCAGATCAGGAGGATGTTGACAGTTATCTTTGACTATTCTATACAACTTTTAGACATCTTGCAAATATTGGTCGCTAAAGCTAAATGCTTCAAACTGTTTGAAAGTTACAGATAGGCTAGTTTAGGAAGAAAATGCCATTATTTTCTCTGTCTTATTTGTTGCTTTTGGTTTTAAGTATTCTTGCTTGTAAAAATGTCATAGTAAATTTCAAAATAAAAAGTCTTAGATATGTCTGAAGAATTTTAGACCAGCATGTGTTGCAAAGATTTTTTTCTTTTTGAAATTTTTAGGAAATAGCATCTCTGTCAAAATGTTTTTTGCTCAATATGCAGCACAGCATTTTTGTTATTTCTCGACTTTGTATGAAAACTATTTTTCTACTATTTGCCTTTGGCGGTTCCTTAATCTCTCTGATTCTACCTTCTCTTTTGCTTCCTATGTCTGTTATTATACATATTGCTTTTTTTTTTTTAAAGATTATCAGAGGGTTCTGGACTTTGATTAGAGTTTTCTTATTACTATATTTACCTCTCTTCCATTAATATGTCAGTGAAGTACATCGCTTTGGTGTATCCTTTTTATTTTTTTCAATTACTATTTATTGCTTTATAGAGGCATAAAAGAAACCCCTTAAGAGAAACTGCATGCCTACAACTTCTGAGATATGTTGATGAACCTGAGTTAATTCATAGCCACCTTTGAGCAGAGCTGTCGTATTAGTCTTTCTGATGGAACAAAGACCTATATCTGACATGTCTACTAATTTAGAAAATAAATCCTATGTAAAGTTCTGGGGAAGAAGTTTGAAAATCTTTGCACTTTCTCTGTGCTTGTTGCCATTCATACATTACTCAAACTCTTCCCACTGAAAAACGACGTCACACCTGCTGTGGTGTCTGTCTAGCTAACTTGTAGAAAGTTCTCAAACCTGCGTGGTGTGAAGACGAGCACACTCAACAGTAAACCAGCAATTTTAAAGCTTTTCTCTAGGAGGCTTGCTCTCTTTGATCCTCCACTATGACTTTTTTTTCATTCTCTTCTCAACTTTCCTTGGATTTCTCCTTCCCTAATTCTGGGGCTTGGCCCTCTGTCCAACATAGCGTCTCTGCAGTCACTTGGCTCTAACAGAACACACCCCTGGCCTTGGTACCCTGATCACCCTCCCTGCCCACTTCTTGCCCAGCTCACATGTCAGTTTCATTTCAGAGGTGCCTTCTCTGACTTCTCTTCCCCATCTGACAATTCACGTATGTTCCCTCGACATTTGCTTGTGGTACCTGCTATTCTCGTAGTGCCCCGTAATTTCCCTTCTTAGCACTTCCTGCAACTTATAATTATATGTGTTCATTTGTGTGATTATTTAATGTAGTATCCTGCACTACATTTCAAACTGCACGAGGGCAAAGCTGTGTCTGTTTCCTCCTCATTGTATTTCCCAGCAGCTACGTGATATGGTCTTGTATATGCTAGGTGATCATAGCTTTGTTGCAAGAATGGATTGGTGATTTGTTTGTTTTGTGACCTTAAGCAAATGGCTTAAGCTCTCTATGCTTCAGAGAAATGGAAAAACATAGATGATAGGATATTTGTGTGGAATAAATGGAATAACCCCTTTAAATCATTTAACAGAGTGCCTAGCATAGAGTAAATTATCAAATCATAACTAAGATGAAATCATTTTTTCCTGTCTGCTTAGAATAAGTGAATATTCTAAGTATTACATTGCTGTAGGGCAATATTATTTAATTTGGAATATGAGTTTCTGTGATTAGATTAAGGTAACTAGAATATCTATTAACTAATTTGGTGCCTGTAGAATTTCATTTCCATCCTGTTTCATGAAACGTCACCACTCTGAATGAATAAGTAGTAGCTCTCATAAAAACCTGAATTCCTACCATCTCTAAAACTATGTCACAAGACCAGTGGAGTGACACCAGTGCCCCCCTAAAAGGTTCACAACAGGCTCGTTTCACTTTTTAAAGCTAAAGAAAGCCAACGAATCTCCTGTAACTGTGCTATTAAGAAAAAGACCTGCTTGAATTTATTTGTTCATCCTGATAATCCTTGTTAGAGAGCGTCACTCTCCCCATTTGACAGATAAGAAGACCAGGCCCGGACTGATTAAGTGAGCTGCCAGTTCAGTTGAACAGAGATGTATTGGACGCCTGTTTCTCTGCCAGGTGGTCTGGGAGATAGGAGGAGGACTCAGACCCAGGCTGAGCTCTCAAGGAGTCCAGTTCGGCAAGAAAAAATACACACATGGGATCCGCAATCACCGGGATGCCACACACCTTCTGCATGTCCTGGAGTGATGAACATGTTTATTGAGGAAGAGAGGCTGAGGGCTTCAGCCCTTGTAAGCAGGAATCCGCAAGGCTGGCAGGAGAAACATCTGATCTCAAGACCTAATGAAGAACCTCCCAAGCATGACACAGGGCCCCAAATGCTGAGGCCTTCCCACTTTCTCACTGTCAAAACCAGGCGTCCTCAAACCACGGCCCGCGGGCCACATGCGGGTGTTTCTGCCCGTTTGTTTTTTACTTCAAAATAAGATATGTGCAGTGTGCATAGCAATTTGTTCATAGTTTTTTTTTTTAAACTATAATCCGGCCCTCCAGCGGTCTGAAGGACGGTGAACTGGGCCCCTGTTTAAAAAGTTTGAGGACCCCTGGTCAAAACATTCAAATTCATTGCCCCCGGCCGTTTGATTATCTGCAACCCAGCTGCTGCTGTGACCACTTAAAAAATGAACAGGCCTCCCCTAAGGAGGTTTGCTTACAGGAAAGGAAGGAGTTACTGCTGAGTATTTGGCGGCCTCCTTAGTGTTGTCAGGCCGCCCCTGGGGCTGTCTGATCCCAGGTTCGGGGCTGAGCAGTGGTCTTGTCACATTTTCTCACTCACATAACCACCCATCTTGTAAACTTTTTGCTCCCTTGGGATAGAAAGACAATTTTCATTGAGCTTCTGCAAATCACTTAAACTCACTGAGCTTAAATTCTTCAGCTGCACGATGGAAAAACAATATTAATACTCAAGGGGTTGTTGATCAGGAATCAAACACTGATTGTCTGCCTTAATCAGATTTATAGTCTGGTTGGAAAGAGACAAGATATTGACACGAAAATGACTATAAGATGCCAGATGGTGAGAAGGGCTGGGAGAAAGTGGAGCAGGGGCTGGAGGGAATAGGGGGTGGTTACTGTTTCAGTTGAGGTACACAGAAGGTCACCGCAGGACAGTGACATGCCAGCACACGAGTTCTGGAGGCAGGTAGTTGATGTGGACTGAATAAGCATAATAAGGATGTGCAAAGGCCCTGAGAACTTGGCTCGCTGGGAAAGGAAGGAGGCAGCTTGTGCCGCTGGAGCTGAGTGAGCAAAGGGGGTTGGTGGCTCAGGCATGGATGGGGTAGGGGGGACACTCGGATCATAAAGAGCTTTGCAGGCTTTGGCAAGAACTGGGGTTTCATTCGAAGTTAAATGGAGGGTCATCGAGGGCTCTGGGCAGTTGTGTGTCAAGATCTGATCCATTCCAAGGATCTCAGAAAGCTAAAGACAGGCAAGGTGTTGGCTGGCAAACTCCTCGTGGGTGGATTATGTGGGGATTTGCAGCTGGGCCCTGGAAAAACAGCAGCATGAGCAAGGGCTGAAGGGACATAGAGTCACCAAGCGGGACTTGACCCTTTTAAATGAACTCTTCCTACCAGACACTATTAACAAGACCCCAAGAGGCAGCTCACAGGAAAAAAATCCCTGAAATTGCTTGAAGAAAACTATGTTTCAAAACAGAAGTAACATGAACTTCTTATAACTTTGATTTTTATACCATTTTTAGGGTTGGGGGCTAGAAAGAGGATGAGATCGATTATGGAAAATAAGGAGTAGAATTACAGTATTTTTGCCCACCTGAGTTGTACCGGGTAAATCTTGATCCTGATGAGAATCAGAAGTCTTTGGCAGAGTGTCTGGGCACAGACAGTGCTCGGTAAATGCCATTACTCTGGTTCCTGTGCCGATGGTGAAAGGATAGGATGACAAGGAGGTGACACTACTTCTCAGCACTGTCCGGGGAGCAAGTGCTTTTGTGATAGTGAGAACTTCCAGGAACAGGTCTCTTCAGGGTCCCCTTCCTCTGACTTCTGACAGTCACGCCTCTCTGCAGCCCTCCTTTCTCCTCTGTAGCGGCAGTGCAGTGCCAGGTAAAACAAATTAGTGGGATGGCGATGAACCATCCATCCCCTTAGGAGAGTCATTCGTCCACACAGGCAGAGGCCATCAACCCGTTGTCCTCTTGCCCTGG
The DNA here is from genome assembly GCF_040939455.1 of Microcebus murinus. Lineage (NCBI taxonomy): Eukaryota > Metazoa > Chordata > Mammalia > Primates > Cheirogaleidae > Microcebus > Microcebus murinus. The sequence goes on from NC_134124.1 coordinate 21,073,393, forward strand.
CCGAGCTCCAGGCTGTAATCGCATGCCATCTCCCCATAAATCCCCACATCGCTTTTGCAAGAGAAAAAATTGCTGCTTTTCCATAGTTTTCCACATGAGCTTTCTCTTCGCAGGGCTTAGAATTAGTGCTTCGAAGAGCCAGGGGCATTGATAAAATGTGGCTGGACACCATTCATTAGGTACACTTTTAGGTCACTTCCAAGCAAGGAAATGACATTCTTCCTCTGTAAACATGTGATCTGTCTTAGGATCTCTGCGATTTCTGTCGATGGGATTTTTTTTCTTAAGGTAAAAGTTGTATCTTTTAGGTTTGGGCGTTAGAAATAAAAATCTGTAATTCTCTAAGGAAGTTCAAAAGCATGTTCATCACAGTGCCCTTATCTACGTTTTTAAACTTGATAATTCAAGACATACCTTGAAACACAGAGCATTGCTTCTGTGTCATGCTAAGTGGGCTCTGGAAGACTGATGGCATTTCAGTTTAATGGCTGGGGGGTTGGTTAATGCAAGCCTATGGCACTTACTGTAAGGGATGAAGTGGACCATCCTCATAAGTCCTGCTTGGATATAAACTTCTTTTTGCAAAATGTTCTCTGCTTACCTGTGGGCCCCTTTGATTTTCATCAATAGATCTAAACAGCAACAATTTTAAACTAGATTAAGATAAGATACAATTTAAGACCTAGGTATACTAAATGCAATATGTTATCTTGGATTCAATCTTAGAACACAAGGACATCATTTAGACAAACTGGGAAAGCCAAATGAATTATGTAATTAATGGTAACATTTCAATTAAAAGTATTTTATGAATGTTAATTTCTTTGTTTTATTAAAAAATATATTACATAAGATGTTAACACTAGGGAAAGTGACTGGTGGGTATGCAGTAGCACAGTGTATTATTTTTACAACTCTTCTATAAATTTAAAATTATTTCAAAATCAAAATAAAGAGTTAAATAGACTAGGTGTGGTGGCTCATCCCTGTAATCCTAGCGCTCCGGGAGGCAAAGGCAGGAGGATTGCTTGAGCTCTCAGCAGTTGGAGACTAGCCTGAGCAAGAGTAAGACCCAGTCTCTACTAAAAATAGACAAATTAGCTGGGTATGGTGGCACCTGCCTGTAGTCCCAGCTGCTCTGGAGGCTGAGACGGGAGGGTCACTTCAGCCCAGGAGTTTGACATTGCAGTAGGCTACGATGACACCACAGTACTCTAGCCCCAGGTGACAGAGACTCTGTCTCGAGGAAAAAAAAAGAGAGAAATAAATAAATAATGGGTATAACACAGAAGGATATGGTTTAGGGATCTTCTTGTGCATTTCTAGTCTAGCCCTAGAGACAGTGTGCCAATGCACATACAGTTTAATGAGAAACAACTAGGGGACAATAATGATGGCACTTTCTAGAAGTTGTGAAGCCTGAGCCAGAAGCGGTCAGTAACCCTGTGAGGTAGGTATGATTTGACCCATACTATGTGGATGACGACACCAAGGTTAGAGCCAGGGAATAGATACTCCAAGAACACCAATGACAGTAGAGTCAGAATAGTAGACCCTGCTCTCAACCAGGGAGTCAGGAGGCATTAGTGTTAATCATGACCCTGCCATTTATCACCTATGATCTTGGGGAATTCCTAAACCTCTCTGGTTCTCTGGTTCCCCATTTATAAAATAAGGAGGTCAGGTTTGATGATTCTTAAAGCTGCTTTCAGCTCTGAAATCCTCTGATCTGATGGCCTACATATAAAGTACCTCTTAATTGAAATAGTACCATTAAACTTTCTGTCAAGTGGAATCCTTTTAAGACTCAAAGAAAATAACCTTTTGATCTGAAGGGGACTTAAGTGACATTTGAGTCCTCATCCACATTCATTTCTTTCTATGAATGAATGATCCTGCCAACTCTTTATTTCTGGCTAAACATTCACCAATCCCAGTTGATAAGGGAAATTTTATAATAATTTATAACAAATTTCAGAATGCTCCTTTTAGCATATATCTATGTGTATTTATTTATTTATTTCACTTGATACATATTGTTGGTAATACAGGAATAAGGAGAGATTGGCAGAATAAGCTATCCTGAAAGTATTTACACAACACAGAGGTTGGTTTGTGTGAGTAAAATTACTATAATCTTGATAAATCGTGTGAACTAATCAGAAAAATATATTTTAATCCCTGGGTTAACATGACTTTGGTCCTATTTACTTGAGTTGAAATATTGTTTAAATAACCCATTAACTTTTAATAATCTCTAAAATAGGCAAATAAATATTAAGCAACATAGAAAAGACTAGTAATAAAAATTATAATTTCTTGATCCTGGAAGAAATTAGCTAATGTGAATGGATTTTTTAAAATTTCAATACTGCTTGATTATAACCTTTATTATATGAAATAAAAATAAATGGACAAAAAGAGGAAACATGTATACTTGCCAAAGAGATCATTTCCTGGTATGCAGTGTAAAATTATTTTTAAATGGTTTTTACTAACCTCCTTTGCAAGGATCTTGATGATAGCTTTAGTGCTTCAATGCAATGGTGCACACACAAATACATAAACACCCAAATTAATATCATTTCTTTTCTTGACAAAAATATGAGAAGCAAATAAACAGTTATTCAACTGAAAGGAATAAAATTGAAAAGAAAAATAATTGTCATCTTGCTAAATACTATTATATCTAGGAAGAAGAGGGGATAAACTCAGTTAAGTACATAAGCATTTGCATTTATTTCAACACATAAATTGTTGTCTTTATACATTAATACTTTTATGCATAGAATCATGTTTGTTTACCCCCATTCCAATGCCCTCTTAAATAATTTTGCTGCAGAAGAACCTTAGGGAAATCCCTAAAATGCTCCAAACCTTGTTAATATCTAAATTTATTTTCTTCAGAATAATGAAGTAATAATATCTTTTACCCAGGACTCTGAAATAGCCTGGCATAGAGAGAACCTAACGTGATCGGTCCCCTGCCTGTACCTCTTCCTCCATCTTGGGACCCTCTTCCCCACGGGCACCACGTTCCAGCCCACTGTTTGCTCCTTAGACACAGTTCTCTGCTTCCTCCACTGCAGAACCCTTTCCTCAGCCTCCCTGACTACATACTGGCTCTTTACTCAAAGGGCGTCTTCTCAGAGAGTCTTCCTGCAACCCTCTATCTAAGGCAGGCCTTTCCTCGCTACTAATCTTTAATCCTTATCCCTTTGATAGTCCATTTTTAAAAAATTATTTCGTTTTATTGTTTTAATGATAATCATATGAAAAGTTAAGTTCTTCGTATTACACCTGCAGTTACTAGTTATGTAAATTAGAAAGTCAGAAATCCTCAGTGAGTGCCAGTTTTCTTATGCATACTGTGAGCCCAGTTCTTGCCAGATTTACATCAGGGGCTTAATGGATGTGAGAACACATTGTAAAGTATTCAGATCTATATTCTGGTTATGCATATTCTGGTTATTTATACTTAAAATGATTCTATTTTTTTACTATTTATTGGGTACTTACTGTGTGTGGGCTGCTGAATTCTAAAGCGCAAAAAAAAAAGTTTACTCCAGAGATTGAAATTCTAATTAAGGAATACAACCAATGAGAAATAAGACACTTGCTGCTAGATATAAGAACTGTAAAATAAATTGAAGGAGGTAACAGGTTGGTAGCGAGGAAAGGCCTGCCTTAGATAGAGGGTTGCAGGGAGACTCTCTGAAAAGATGCCCTTTGAGTAAAGAGCCAGTATGTAGTCAGGGAAGCTGAGGGAAGGGTTCTGCAGTGGAGGAATCAGAGAACTGTGTCTAAGGAGCAAACAGTGGGCTGGAACGTGGTGCCCGTGGGGAAGAGGGTCCCAAGATGGAGGAAGAGGTACAGGCAGGGGACCGATCACGTTAGGTTCTCTCTATGCCAGGCTATTTCAGAGTCCTGGGTGAACATCATGATCTGTTCTAAGGATTGTAGCTGTTAGTTGGGAACCTGAATGAGAAATAAGTACAGAGATGATAAATGATAACCAAATGAGGCAGTTGGTGCTCTTGTTTGCTCAAGAATTATTTTCCATGAACACTTTCTTTTACAGTAGCTGCAATATAGGGTTATGGTACAAAGGGTGGGGAAAGTGGGAATGGAAGAGCAAGATATTAACAATGTTCTGCAGGGAATAAGATTCTAGGCTGGGCATTGTTTTGTTTCAGAAGAGTGAGAATGGGGCCCCAGTCTCTCCTTGCTTGTGAAGTCTCATTAGAGAAGTCTGGTGTTACTCGAATTGGCTTTCCCTTGTATGTTACTTGCTTCTTTTGTCTTACAGCTCTTAGAAGGGCCTCTTTAGTTGATACTTTGGTCAGTCTAATGATTGCATGTCGTGACGTCTTCCTGTTTGCATTGAATCTCTCAGGGGTCCTCTGAGCTTCTTGAACTTGTATATCGAGATTTTGAGCAAGGCCTGGGAAATTTTCCTCTATTATATTTTCAAAAAGCTTGTCCAAGCCTTGAGTGATGTCTTCTTCCCCTTCGGGTAACCCTATGACCCTCACGTTAGGTTTCTTCACATAATCCCACATCTCTTGTAGGCTTTGCTCACATATACTCACCAGCAAACTGGTATTCACTGAGCACTACCTAAGTGGACTCATAGGTACTACAGTAATAGGGTATTGGGCAGGGGGGCGGGCAGTGGGTGGGTATATACATAATGAGTGAGATGTGCACCGTCTGGGGGATGGTCATGCTGGAGACTCAGACTTGTGGGGGGAGGGGGGAAAGGGCATTTATTGAAACCTTAAAATCTGTACCCCCATCATATGCTGAAATAAAAAACAAAACAAAACAACAAAAAAACAATGTTTTGAAAGACCCATCAAGGGGACTTGAGTGATAAAAAGATGTTGAAGAAGACTTCATGGTTTCTTACCTGAAGTTCCAGACAAGCATTGGTAACGGTTGAGGTTAAGAGGAGAGAATAGCTCTAAGGAGTACAGAATATATACAGATGATAACTTATAGCTGAAAACGAACTCTTAGAAGATGCTCACTGGCAGGGGCTTGGGAATAAGATACAAAAACATCACAATGTGATTGGGGGGCAAGAATGGTAAACTTCTTGGGAGAGAGATGAGAATCTAGGGGAAGAGAAACATTGAGTTTTAAGAATATACATTAAATGAAGCAACAGTATAAAGTCAATTGAAAAGAGACTTTTAAACTTCAGTGGCACCAACTTAATTGGTAACCTAGAATCAATTTGGTGGGTGAATAGGGGAACCAGACTATAAAAATGATGATTATTTATGGTGAATTCTATTCAAGTTTAAACAATACTAATTAGTCATATAATCTTGAGTTTTTCTAATATGTAGGTACTCTTTCAAGGGTTTACTATGCATGTAAGTCAGTTCTGAATGTAGAGAAAGATAGTAGTACAATAAGTAATAAAAAAATGAACTAAATAGAAGAAAAAATTTACAAATTGATCTGGCTCTTATTTTTGTGAAGGCATTCTGTTAAGGAAAAAAGATTTGTGTACCCTAATGTGTAACACGTCACCAACTACACTAGGTTTTGCCACCAACAGTTGTCTCATCTCTGTTCTACACTTACAGCCAGTTTTCGTCAACGCCATCCTTTTTTTTGCCCTCCTGCAAAATGTAATAATTAGTGTAGGAAAATATATCATTCTAAGATACTGTGACTCAGTGGAAAATAAAGTACAACAAGGAGTTTCTGGTTTTAATTCATATTTTGAAAAAATAGTAAATACTTGTGCGTGAAAGAAAAATGGAAATACACTCCAGATCAATTCACCTGGATGTCATGGGCTTAGAATGATATGCTGTTATTTAGACTTCTTATGAAGGACAATTAAAATAATTTTGATGGCATTAATCAATAATGAGGAAAGTAAATGAGGTTATATTTTGGGAATGCAAAATTACTGTGCCCTCAATTATTTTAAAGACTAAAGATTTTGCTCATCTCAAGTGGACACATTGTTACCTAAACAAGCATGTGTGTAGTTGTTTTTCAGTGAATCATTTATTTTTAGAATAAGTAAGAGAAGTTACTTGGCTGGCATATAGTATAATAACTGCTCAGTGCCAAATTAACGACATTCGGCATGTTGGCTGCAATTTTTTTGTTGTTGTTGTTTTAGAGACAAGTTCTTGTTCTGTCATGCAGACTGGAGTACAGTGACACAATCGTAGCTCACTGCAGCCTTCACCTCCTGGCTCAAGGGATCCTCCTGCCTCAGCTTCCTGAGTACCTAGAACTACAAGTGCACACCACCATCTCTGGTTAATTTTTAATTTTTTTTTTTTTCTGTAGAAATGGGATCTTTCTCTGTTGTCTAGGCTGGTCTTGAACTCCTGGCTTCAGGTGATACATCTCAGCCTCCCAAAGTTCTGGGATTATAGGCAGGAGCCACCACATCTAGCCTTCCAATTCTCTTAATTTCTCTTTTGTAATTTAGTGTTGTAGAGTATGGAACTCAACATGCTTTATTATTGGTGATAACGGTCTCGATGCTTGCTGGCAGTGTGGCTGAATCTACTGAATTCATAGACTTGGAATGTCATAGTTCATTTTCCTGTTTTATCAACCCCAGCCAGGCAAAACTATCTAGTATTTATATTGTAATATGCGGCAGTCAATTCTAAGGACAAGGTACATAGAGTGATTTGCTTATAGGCTTTGTTCAAATAGCAATATACTGTAGATATGAAGAATGGGGGTAGGTGAAAGGTTAGGAACATCTCCAAGGAAAACCTATGCCAATTTTTTTTATACACCAGGGAATAAAAATGTTGAAAAAACCAAAAACAACAACAACAGCAAAAAGAAGCAATTTCTTTTTATCCCATAGCAAGCTGTGTGCCATTTTTGAAATCCTAATTTCAGTCTAGTTCTAGTGTCTTAGGTATTTGTGGAGTCTTTTTGTTTTGTTTTTTAAGAAAATGGCATGCACCGTTTTGTTTACTTCTGGGAAAAGGCAAAGCACTCCATATGTTCCTCCTCTAAGACTCACGAATACCTTCCTGGCAGTATAAAATAATAATTATTCTGACTGGTTTCACAGCACATTAGAAGTCTGAGTGCTTTTTCATTCTCTGTTTTAGGCTCTAACAGATTCTAGCAATACGTTTTATAATTAAACCTGAAAAATTGTTAGTAAATTGTGAGGTTTTTAGTTTAAATATGTCTATCTCCAGAATTATTTTTTCTTCTTCTATACCCCCTGTCCCTCTACCCCCCTTTTTTTTACTTGCCTTTAGTTTTGGATAATTACAAGGTGACAAACCATCAGGGTTATTTTTAAAAAGCAGAGGAACCTATAGTTTTTTCCCCCAAACAATAACATATCCTATAAATAGGTATTCCAGTGTTAACTCTAAAACAAATTATTTAGAGGTGGTCTTTTCTAAATTATGGAGGTATTTAAAATGGACTGTACCTCGATGGTTTGCAAAATGGCTTGTGGGTTTATCTTACTGAGCTAGAGAAATCACAAATGTAAGGCTCCGAAAACACGGGCACAGAAAATAAAGTTGCAGCTTGAGTATACAGTTTTCCTGAGGGTGTCGTATGCCATTTACCTACGGAGTTGTTGGTTTAATCAACTTTATTAATATGTAATTTATATACACTGCACCACATCTATTTAAGGTAGACAAGTCAAATAGTTTTGACAGATGTATACACACGTGAAATTACCAACACCACTGTCAAGATACAGGACATTTTCATCACCCCGAAAAGAATACTTAAACCCTTTTGCAGGCCACTCTTCTCTCCCCAAAGTCTTCTCCCTTTCCCAGAAAACCAGTGATCTGCCTTTTGCCATGTATGTGAGTTGGGCAGGATAGTCTTTTAAATATTCAATATTTTTTTGATCAAGGACATTGACCAATTTGACAAGATACAGAGAAAAATCAATGGTTATTTATCACTTGGAAGCATTAAGGATGGGGGGAGTTTAGCAGAAATTAAACAGGTGCCTCTCAGCTCACCATGCGGCTACATCCTGAAAAACTCATCATAGTTAAAAGTATCGTTAAGATGAAAATGCATTTAATACACCTAACCTACTGAACATCATAGCTTAGCCTAGCCTGCCTTCGATGTGTTCAGAACACTTGCATTAGCCTACAGTTGGGCAAAGTCGTGTAACACAAAGCCTATTTCATAACAAAGTGTTCAATATTTCATGTAATTTATTCAATGTACTGAGAATAAAAAACAGAATTATTGTATGGGTTTTCTATGTATAATTTCTACCGAACTTGTATCACTTACACATCATCCTAAAGTCAAAATACTGTAAATGGAACCATCTTAAGTCAGGGACGCCTTGTATACTGTTTGTCTTAATAGCCACTAAGGGAATGCTATTTTGATAATGCTTTAAGAGCGTCAACATGAGCAGAGATTTATAACGAAAGGGCTTGATCCTTTCTGTTGCAATGTCAGTTAATCAGTGGCATATCAAAATCTTAGTTCTTTAAGTGTAGTTTCAAAACAGGAACAGTTGAAAAGTGGTCACAAGCTAACCCCTTTTTTACAAGTTAGAGAGTGATGTCTCTTTCTACATACACATCCCAGATTAATTTTCTTTGACTTGCTATACGTAGTAAAATGTTCTAAGTGAAATTTTTAATGTAATCTTATAGATAAATGATAAATTTTACCCACAGAGCTTTAGTTTTCTTCCTCTACTGAATGACAGGGACAGCTAATATATGCAAAATACTCAGCAAATGGCAGACATGTACATGTTTAACAAATGATAATCATTATGACAGTTGGGTGATAAAACAGAGATACAGAGCCCACACTTTATTGAATTTGTTAACAATTGTCAATATATGTTATTTGACTTTCTAGCCTTGCTTAAAATTATATACTATTAAATATTAATAATATTTTCCTAACAGCTTTAATGCTTGGTCATGGTTTTCATAAATCAATACTCTAATCAAGGCCAAAGCTTAGTCTTAGGTTAATGAATGATGATCTTCCAGAAAATAAATAATTATGTATATATAAAAAAGCATATGCATTATAGATATTTTGTATAATTTATTAGTGTTAACATTTCATATGTACTTTTATACTTTAAGTATACATGTATATACATACAATTTTTTTAACAGTGATTTCATATCATCTGTGCTGTTTTGGTTTTTAAAATATCTAATAAACTGTTACCATATGTAATGGTAGTAAATGTAGTTATGAAATTTTTCACGGCTACATAAAAATCACATCATGTGGTTATAAGTTTTTATATATTGCTAGATATTTGGATTGTTTTCTTTTGCTATTAAAAACAATATTTCAATAAACCTTATTGTATATACATGGTTTCATACTTTTGGATTTCATACTTTAAAATACCATTTCTCAGAAAATATCTTAGGGTCAAATGTGCATATGATATGGATTTTAATACATAATCTTTAAATTATGTAATTTATTCTCTTATACCAATAGGTACATATTAAGTTATTTTCCAACTTTTTCGTGTAATATTATAGTTAATGAAACATGAAAACACAAGAGACTATATTCTCTTGTGGTAAAGTGGTAAGGGAAATATGCATACTATTTTTGCTTGGAACTAAATTTAGAAGTTGTAATTTATGAAGCAACTTATTGCCACATGGTGTTTAAAGAGTCACAAAAAGATAACAGGCCTCAGTTTTTACCTCTACAAATGTATTCTACCTAAAAAAGCATGTGCGATTATTTAATGAAATTCTTAACTAACTATAAGAGAATTTCTTTAGTCTGATTACAAATGTATACAACTAGAAAGAAGCTACAGCAAACATACACTTGATGGTCAACTGTTGAAAGCTTTTTTACCCTAAGGATGCTGTTACCTGAGAAACTCGGGTTCTTTCACCTGGTGAGTAACAAGTGACTCTCCTAGACAATGTGGTTGTTGATCAGTAGGAGTTGTGATCACTTGCACCAAGGGAAGAGAGCACTGGGAGTATTCTCTAAAGCAGTATCTCCCCAAGGGAAAGTGGTAGGAGGTTTTTATGGAGTAGTAGAGAGAGAAAAAGCCATGTCATCGTATGTAGGGATGTAGTTTTCCTTATGCGTGTGTGGTTTTCATGCTTGCACATACATCATGTGTTCCAGTAATGAAGCTATCACTCCTCCCTGGAGTGGAGACATTAACATGGTAATAAGGAAAGGTCACTTGAGTTCATCCATAGACTGCCAGGGTCTGTTGGGGCTAGTTTTAGCCTGCAGAGTAGCCACAAGTCTCATAAACAAAAGCTGTAGGACAGATTGATTGCTTAAGTTTGTTGCATTCCCATATTCTCTGGATACCTCCCTTCCCACTTAATAATACCAAGTATCACTGTTGCATTTATAATAAATATCGTGCTGTTGATCCTAGCTAGTGCAATACAACAATAAAATAAAAGATATAAGAACTGGAAAGGGATAAAATTGTTACTGTTCAACAGCATGATTGTGTAGATGAAAAAAAAAGTAGACAAATGCTTATAGTAAGTGATATTAGATAAAGATCAATATATACTCCAGCTACAAACATGTAGAAAATGAATGTTAAAAATACTATTTATGATAGCGGGAGACCAAGGGAAAGCTACCCCTCTGCTCTCTAAAGCTTCACTGAAAATGAACTGACAAAAGGCACATTAATAGGAAAAAAGGCATACTAAATTTATTTTAACATGCATATGGGCATGGAAGCCTTACACAGTGTGAGACTAGAACAGTGGCCAGATGACTGAGGCTTAAATACTCTCTTCCTGAGGGAGAGATGGACCTGGAGGCAGATATTATTTTGTGAATGAGTCTCTTTGAAAGCTGGACAGGACAAGTTACAGGGAAAGTGAGAGGCAGAACTATACAGGAACAAAGGTTGTCTAATTATGCAGATAAACTCCCCCAGGTAACTACTCAGAGCTGCCTTCAGAAGAATAGATGAAAAGTCTGCCTGGGTTTGGTGACTACTCCTAGTCTCTTATCTGGTGATTGCTCTTTCTTGGTTTTTTGATGAGATTTCTAGGGAGGGCATCTTAAGACAATTGCATTTCTTTTGCAAAGAAGGTTTTTTGGTCAGATAAAGAAATTCCACAGAGTATTTCTTCCAGTGCTTTGGGGGAGAGGATCAGAGAGACAGGGAGTTGGGGGATAGCCAGAGACCTTGGTTCTGAGGCTTATTACTGAGGCATTTCAATTTACAAAGCACTCAGCATGCCCAAGCACCATATTTGGGGGAATTGTTTTCTGCACCTTAATGATGGCATTAAAAAACATCTATTAATTAGGAATATAGCTAAAGAAAGACATAGATGATCTAAGTGTGGAATATGACAAAACATTGGTAGAAATTAAGGAATAATTAAACAAGTGGAAGGCTATACCATGTTCATGAACTGATTAACTTGATATTGTAAATGTTTTCATCCTCACATTGACCCATAGATATGTCAAATAGAAACAAATTTCAATTTAGGTAAAGAGAGAATTTACCCAAAGGGATTATTAAAGAGAAAAGGATAATGGCAATAAGGTGAGGATCTTCAATAGTAAGATCAGCAAGCATCTCCAAAGTCAGGGTTTTCTTTTATAATACACTACAGTAAACAAGACTAGAAAGAACCAGGATTGGGGATGTGGGACTAGCATGTAAGGTGAGCAAGGTGTCAGTGATCAGACAATTAGTCAGGGAATGTTTTTTTCTTCTTCATCAGCTGATTCATGGGAAGGGCCGTTTACTCTTCATATAAATGCTTGTTTAACCATAGGAGCAAGTCAAAGTTTAGGGGCTTGGTGGAAGGAGAGAAGCCTGACTAAAGTTTAGTTAAATCCAGTTAGCAGGTGTTTTGTCCAGATTAATCGCTGAGCACAAGGAGGTCTGGTAATCATTTATGAGGCAAAGAATGGAAATTTGGAGGACCTGTGTCTGGGTTTGTCAAAGGTGAACAAGGGCTCTATCCAGGAGTTTTCTCTAAGCCATACTTGGAAGATCTTTGCAGTAAATTATTTCCTAGAACACAGAGATGTAGGGAAAATTTTTTTTGACTTTGCTATTTTGCTATTTTGGGGGAGCACAGGGCTCAGGTAATGTTCAACACTTTTTGATTCAGTGTAGCCCCAATTAAAATTTTAGGACATATGTTTGTGGAAATTGGCACGCTGATTCTAAAATTTATATGGAAATGCAGAGAGCTAGGAATAGTCAAGGTAATCATGAAGAAAAAAAATCTGGAAGACTTAACATAAGATATCAAGACCTATTCTAAAGCTATTGCAATTAAGACTAGAGTATTCATTGGCACAGGAGTAGTGTAACAGGGGCAATGGCCTAAAAAGGGTAAAATTGTTTCCTGTTTCCCTAAAACCTTCCCCACTCGTTTGGGAATTAAAACTTTAATCCCTGCCCCAGGTCAGCATTTGGAATGGCAGGGGAGTGTCCTATGTTCTTTGCACCACAGGAGATGGCTGATGGAATTGACCAGGTGGAGGTCACAAGATTGTCTTAGCCAAACATGGGATAAATCAGAACCATCAACTATAGTTGAACAGCAATAGCCTGAAGCTGAAAACCTCCCCTTCAAAAGCTCTGTATTCCTGCTCAGAGGCAGAAAGTTGGTACTTTAAGGTGGGAGTCTGCCAACCTCCTCATTGACCAGCAAATTAATAAACTTCTCTTTCCTTCTCCTCAGACCACTTGTCCTTGTTCTTCTGGTGTAGCCTCAGTGACAAGTGCCTGGCTTCCGGTGACAGAATAAATAAAGAGAACAAGCAAAAGAATGTGGAAACAAATCTATTAATATGTGGTCACCTGATGTATGACTGTGGTAGAATGATTAATGGTCCCAAGTCTTCATCTTTTCTGTGTCTGTGCCCATTTGCAATGTGACTTTGCAGTTTCTCCTACCAAAGGATCTGAATCTTATTTCCCTGCCACTCAGTTCTGAGTTTGACCACAGGACTTGCCTTGGCCGGTGAGATGTTAGCAGATGTAATGCAGAGGCTAGTGAAAGTACTTGCACATTTCTACTTCCGTCATGTTCTCTTGGCCATCACAATGAGGACCCGCCTGTGCTAGCCTACTGGACCGAAACACGTGGAGCAAGTCATATTACCCCAGCTGTCCCAGCCGAGGCCATTGCCATGGGGGTAGAAAGTTGGAATGTCTAAGAAGACTTTAGCCAGATTTCAAAGAAAGGCAAACATTTAAAAAATGGACAGTTAATTCTAAGAAAAGTGAAAAGTTGAAATGGAATGAAATTGAAATCATAATACTTGGCTTAGTCATGAGTAATATTTACCTAGTCATAATAGTGATTTTAAAAACCACATACAGCTACAGATTTAATTAAAAATGTGGTGAAGCTATATCAAGAGAAGGACGGAGGGGAAATAGAATGGAAGTGTGGCTGGTGATATAAGAGTTCAGTCTTCATCTTCCATAGTAGCAAGCTAGTGGATAATAGTTAACTATGAAAATCAACAGCTGTAATGTAATCATGTGACTTGGAAACATGAAGGCAAATGCACATCCTCCTTGACTTCTGATGGCGATTATATCCCAATAAACCTGTCTTCATTTGGAAATATAAGTCAAAATGCATTTAATACACTTGACCTACCAAAAACATTGTGGCTTAGCCTAGCCTACCTTCGATGTGCTCAGAATGCTTAACATTAAGCTATAGTTGGTCAAAATCATCTAAGACAAAGCCTATTTTATATTAAAGGGTTAAATACCTCGTGTAATGTACTGAATACTGTACTGAAAATGAAAAACAGAATGATAATACAGGTACTCAAAGTACGATTTCTACTGAATGCATATTGCTTTAGCACCATTGTAAGGTTGAAAAATTAAGTCATTAAGTCGAACATTGTAAGAGGAGGACCATCTGTACTTGAAGAAACAACTAATAGGGTCGAACATGTCCTTTGGATGTGAGGATCTGGGGAAGGCTTACAGGGATACAACCATTTATCATTTTAAGACTTATTAGCTTTTAGATTGCTAAATGGTATACAAATAGTACTGTGAAAGATTTAAAAAAAAAATAGCCTGAGTAGGAAGCTACCCCAGTCTATGCTCCCCCAATCCCTTGGTACTGCAATGTGCCCTCACATTATTATTGATTGCCCATTTGCTACTCTGTCCCAAATTTATGAGACTTCCTAAAATACCTATGCGGAGTGTCTTACGAATGAGGCAACATTGATTCATTACAGTTAATTCAATACAAGTATAAAGAATATATATACTGTTTCCGCAGATCACCCTACCCCCACCTTTTCACTCCTCCTTGCTCTGCTAGTTTGCAGTAGCCAAGGTGCTCATTCATTTTGTCTAACAGCCAAAGACAAGGACCACACTAAGGTATGGACACCAGTGAAATAGGACCAGTTACATCAGACATAACTGAACGACCCAGTGCTGCCTGCTGTTACCCTAAGGCTAAAGTGTGCTCCTACATGTTATTTATTTGAAAGGGCCTAATTCTATAAACAAGAAATTCACAAAGCAGACTGGGTTTTTAAGATGATTATTCCAATATGCAATATTCCTGTGTTCTGTTACAGGCCTTCAAACTACCATTAGCGGAACAACTGTTCTTCTTGGTTATTCACTTTTTACATTTCTTTTGTTTTTACATAAAGTCTCTGAATTATTTCACTTCTGAAATAATTGAAATCTAAGTATTTTGGTTCAAAATGTCCCTTCATTGGTGATAGGTCAGACAGCAAAATGACTTGCTTTATTGTACTATGTTCATTTCATCTTCCTATAATTTTTTTTCTGTCCTTACTCTTCAGCTATCTAATTTTTAAAACTTATGCATTGATTATCATATTTTTTTTGCCCTTGATTAAAACTGAAGGCCTGCAGTTGTCTGATACGTACAAATTAACTTGAAGTTAAGGATAATCCAACATTTCCCTTCCCCAAGGAAATCTTGCCAGAAACAGCGTGATTTATTTTTAACAAATTTCACAAAAGCCCTCTCTGGTGGGACCTCGACAAATGTCACTTCTGTTGTGAGACTTTTAAGACTCAGTGGACTGTGATTTTTACAAACTTAAAAAAAAAAAAAAAGCCATTTCCCATGTGCTTTCTTTAGTGTGTTCATAATTGCTATGTTTCAGAACTGACTCTGAACTTGGGGTACTTTTGATCTGCACCAAACATCTGTGATTGGAATAATGAGCTATGGTAGAAGCATCCTTTTCTAAGTTTTTCTAATTGGCCACTCCGATGTCTACCCAGTGCCATTGGAAGATTTTCCTGGGGAAAAAGAAAACATCTATTTCCAAATTTGTGGGACTTCCTCTATTTCATTTATGTGTTCCTAATTGCCTGTTGAACCCGTTATATACTAAGCCAGGGCTTTGAATTAGGAAGTTGATGATAATCAAAATAAACATTCTAGTGCAAAGTGAAGATAATACACAAGCATGGGTGACTCTCAGAATTCTAATGTGTCACAGTCATGGTTGGTGGGTTGCTGGGAGTGAGCACGGACTGGTCGTTATCTGTCTATGCTGGTATCTGGCATGATGCTCTTGTCCTGTGGTCTGTTGTCCTTTCAAGACACTGCTGAACCATCCATCCTTCATCCCTAACTGTTGAAGCAGAGCTTCCTCTCACATCTTCCCAAACCACTTTGGCACATGTGAGATCATCCTGCCTCTCAAATGTTAGCTAAAGCATCTATGGTACTCTTTAAGACTTCATGTGCTTTTGTGCTGCTCTGGGCAAATATGTCATTGTGTTGCTCCTGCATCATGCTCTGCTTGGCCGAATTACTGCTCTCTCTGCCTGCGTGTACAACTGTATACAGCTGTGAGTTTTTCTCTGGAGCCATGCAGCTTTCTTGGGCTTTAGCCTGAAAATGATACTCTCTTCTCTCTTCTGTGTTCAAACTAATCTGAATTGCTCATATCTGCATTGGTTTCAGGACTCATCTTTTTCATGAGCCTGGAATCTCCATTGCCTCCTTTGCTTCTCTCTACTTTTCCTCCCCAGAAGGAATTTGTGTCCAATTTGCTGTGTGGAGTGGGAGAGTCAGCCAGAGATCTCTGACCTTGACCCATCAAAAGTTTTCCCAAGTCAGTGGCCTTTGCTCATGAGAAACTTCTATCTTCTCCTACAGAATGTGCTAGGCTTTGAAACTCAAAAGCCAAGAACATACCTCTTTGTTTATTTTTATGGTGTTTTCTCCCTTTCTTCATAAGCAATGGCTGTAGAATGAGTACTTGGCTTAATAAGGGTTAGTGTTTAAAAATATTTAATAGTTACCTGGTTAGTTCTAGAACAAAACCTAACATAGTCAGAATAAAAGAGATAATCATAAACCAAGGTAAACTACTGCAATAAAGGGGCAGATGCTTCATAGTAGAATGCTTGAAGGTGGCTTCATGGAAGAAATGGAATTCTACTAGGATAATAGAGAATAGGTGTGATTTCAGTAGGGAAGTTTTTGGTAGAAGAATGATTGGAAAAGGCCTTAGGAGAATAAAGAGAAGCCATTTGAGAGAATGTAGGATGTGCATGAAAATACTTGCATTTTAGCTGGGCATGCAGTCTCTGGAATGAGGCTGTCTGGCTTTGAGTCTTGAAGCTGCCCTTGCTAGCTGTGTGACCTCAGGGGAATTACTTAACATTTCTGTGCCAGTTTCATCATATATAAATAGAAACACTGATAGCACCTATCACATAGTTTTGTACGAAGATCAGGTCTCTTATAAATGGCAAAGCACTTAGAACAGTGCCCGAGGCTTAGAAAATGGCTGTGTTAACCGCTGTTTCAATTTTGTTAGGCAGAATAGGGGAAAGCTAAGCTACAGAAAGGTTGGGAGGCACCTTGGATGAGGAAGTAACTGGCCAGAGACAGTTGAATGAGAAACTCATCTCTGCAGAACTGCTTAATGTAAAGCTGTGATTCTCCAACAGAATTTTTAGAATGGCACATTCTAAATGCTCATTATAAATGCAGTCTCCAGGCCACCGTCTTCCCCCAGTGATTGTGTTTCAGTACCTACAGGGTGTGGTTAGAAATCTGTGTTATTAACAATAATGATTCTAGGATTAGGGTGAGGCAAGTGAGGCACTTAGGGTGCAGAATTTCAGGGGGCTCACACTCGGGGTCATGCAAGTGCAGGGTTGGCCTAGGAGTGATGACTTCCTTAAATTTTTCATGTTTGATGCCTCCATGCCGCATGAGCCTCACTGTGGTCTAAGCCCTGAGATTCTGATGCTGATGGAAGAAGAAATTCATTCATTCATTCATTCATTCATTCATTCATTCATTCATTCATTCATTCGTTAGACATACTTCCTGACCACCTGCTATTTGGCATTATTCTAGGTACTTGGCATACATCACTAAAATGAATTGCCAATGATCCTGCCCTGTGTGTGGCTTATATTTTAGAAGGATAGACAAAAAATAATAAACACAGTAGCAAAGTAAATTATATGTTAGTTAGAACATGAGAAGGACTATGACAAAAGTAAAAGCAGAGCAGGATGAAGGTGGTGGCTCATACTTAAAGATGTTTTAAAGGAGGACCCAGACTAGTTCTAAGAGGATCAGTCTCCAGTTCCTACTCCAATCCACCAGAAGGGGTTGCCTGGAGCTTCCTGTATTGCAAAAGTATTCTCAGAGCACTTCCTACCTCGGCAGGAAACATGTTTTATGAGCCTTTGGCAGTGTCTCCCATGGCTGTAGCCAGGGGAGAAGAAGGTTATCGTTTCTTTCTCCTCGCATCTTCTAACATCCAGTGAACCAAAAGTGTTAGGTCTTTCAACACCTGCACTAAGGTGGTTCTGAAATGTACTCACCAGTGACACAGATGTTCTGGGTTTTTTTGGAAGCTGAGAAACCTCTGGTTGTTGGAAATGATTCTGTGAGGAAAATTTAAAGGCAAATTGACTGTAAAATGGCAGTGGAATTGAAAAAGCAGGCTGTATGCTAAAAAAAAAAAAAGTGCAAAGTGATAAATGTTGTGATCTCCTTAGTATTTGTCAAGCACAATTGTCATGGAATTTTAGAACTGGAAGGGGACCTTGGCGATCATCTAACAAAGCAGATATGAGGCCGGGCGCGGTGGCTCACGCCTGTAATCCTAGCTCTCTGGGAGGCTGAGGCGGGCGGATTGCTCGAGGTCAGGAGTTCGAAACCAGCCTGAGCAAGAGCGAGACCCCGTCTCTACTATAAACAGAAAGAAATTAATTGGCCAACTAATATATATAGAAAAAATTAGCCGGGCATGGTGGCGCATGCCTGTAGTCCCAGCTACTCGGGAGGCTGAGGCAGCAGAATCGCTTGAGCCCAGGAGTTTGAGGTTGCTGTGAGCTAGGCTGACGCCACGGCACTCACTCTAGCCTGGGTAACAAAGTGAGACTCTGTCTCAAAAAAAAAATAAAAAAAAAAAAAAAAAAAAAAGGCAGATATGAAACGAGAGGTACGAAATGATGAGTGAATGCAAAGATCATTTAATTAAGAAAACCTGTTTTGTAAAAAGTGATAAAGGGAGAGAGAGCCTTTATTACTAAAAACAGGGACCATGGCCAAGGAATTATACAACAGAACACGTGGCAATTCAATGTTCAAAGACAGAAAGTGGATGATACTACTTTTTCATGAAAGGACAAGAATAAATCAGGAAAATAAATGAGGCAAAAAAAAAACACAAAGCACCGGACTTTCAAAGTTTATTAGATTCTATTTTATGCCATTGCTATTATACAAACAGAAGAGCATGTCATTGTGAACAGGGAATGTTAAAGCTCCTTATGACAGCAATTTCTTTGGACACTACCTTAAGTAAATAGGCTATAATTAAAGGCCACTGATTCTGTGGTTGGGAGCACCAGGGAAAAACATTAGATAATAAATAGTGTTCTCATTCATTCAGTGGATATTCATTGGACAGCAAGTAGGTTTCCTTTGAAAGATGTTGACAAAAATAGAGCCAGATCTGCTGTCTGGATAAGCCTATCTACACTGGTTTCCATTCTAGTATGTAAGAATGACCTGCATTTGGGCTTTTTATTGCATCTGTTACATAGAGTAGAATTGGGCCTGTTCAGCATTACGTGTTCTGGCTAGTTCAGTTATCCTATCTAAGTGGTCACATGGATCTGGGAAGTTTTGTCTTATAATGTAAATCTGGTCCATTAGTTGTGGCAAACTATGAGTCCATACTAAGGCTCAGCCAGAGAGAATGCCATTACCAAGAAAAAATCATTTAGAATGGTGCTTAGCACTCTGAGGTGCTCACTGAGTACTTTTTAAATAATTTAAGAACTGGTGTCCTGTTTACCACGCATTTCGGACACATCCCTGCCCCCTGGAAAAAATAGAAAAGATTCTGCCTGGAAGACTGTCCGTCAAACTGTTAACAATTGTTAACTTCTTTGGAGAGAAATAGGATAAGGGGCTTGAAGGAAGAATGAAGAGGAACTTTTAAGTTTTGACCTACGTAATTTATTGATATCATTTCAGGATAAATAAAAACTTCTCCAAGTCAATAATATGTGCTATTATACCTGCAATACACCTGGCCTTTGCGATACAAGAGATAAATATCTGCTCTTGTGGACCTTATATTTTAACGGAAGAGACAAAAATAAATTAGCAAGTAAATTGTATATTACATTAGAAGGTAATATATACTATGGGAGAAAAGGCAAAGCAGGATAAAGGTGGTATTTGCCAATTCAAGATGGCCTGTTTTGAAGGAGGACTGAGTCCAACTCTTAGAATTTTAGTCTCCTGTACCAACTCTTACCTTCTTTAAAATTTACCTTCTTTATTATTACCTTCTTTAAAATTTAAAACCTGATAAAGGTAGCCTCTGAGAATTTTCTCTAAACAGTACCACTTTCAACATGTATAATTTTTGTAATTTTCATGGGAATGGCATACATAAAAAAAAAAAAAAGGCTTGTTTCTTTTCACACTAATCCTATGAATTACACGAACATGTCAAAAGGTGAATTCGTTTCTATGTGCAAGGAGCTAAGTGGTGGGCTCTTGGTTTCTTAGAATACATGAAATCCAGGATAATAACTTAGCATCCCCCGATTTCTAGTGTAATAATTAGAGTTACACCTTACAGAGGTGACAAAAGGAAAGATAATCGGGCTACTGAATTGAAGATCCCAAAGTTGGGTTTCAAAGACATCAAGGCATAATTTCAGTTCCTTGAGTTGAGATTCTAGATTTTTATTCATTAACTTACTGATGATTGAGCACCAAAAAAGGGATTTATTGTCAAACCAAAAAAGGTGGATGCATTAAAAGGAGTGACAACTTACTAATTCTTAATGTGACGGCATCTCTGTATTTTCCCAAGTGACTCTAAATTATGTTCACAATCTGTTAGGTGTATAGTTGGGTTGGGTCTAAACTCCAAGGTTTGTAGGATATTAATTGCATATGCCCAATGATTTCTTCTGCGTGTCTGGTTCTCTTCTCTCCTTAAGGCTGGGATTCTCTTTTTGCTCCCTCCCTGTCTATTTCCTTAAAAGAACATACGGGCAACAGAACTTTGAGATGTAGCTCGTGGCGCTTCCGGTTCTGTGCTTAGGGGCTGTACAGGTGCGCTATCCAAGGCAAGAAATCGCGGGCAGACCTCAAGGAGAGTGACAGTGAAACTGCCAATCAGCATCACAGCTCAGTGGGATGCAGACAATGGGTCTTGGTGCTCAGTAGGAACCAGCCAGGCACTTTCAGGACTGTGCGACAGGAGAGCCTGGCTGGCGATCAGTAGCCAACAGAGACTTTTGGGATTCCCTGGCTAAGTACCATCTGTCTCTCTTCTTCAAAAAACTGTGAAAAAAGAAATAGCCTTCCACAATGAATCATCATGATTGAGCAGGTTGTCATGTTATACAAATGATAGAAAGGGAAGAGACTTTGGAATTATCCAAGGAGAAAAAGACAATTGCTATCTCTATTTGTCTTCCTTTCTCAGAGGATTGCTATTCTGTAAGAAAGGGGAAATTATGGGAGATAATGGGGTCTATATTTATTCACTTTGGAGCAGTTTCTCTCAGAAAGAGTGATCTTATAATCTTCTGATAGTGATACATTTGGACACTTAACATGTGTCCTGGATATATATGATTGATGAGTGATATTTTAGCACTCTCAATCTAAAATTTCTAATAATAGACACACACCTACAAAGCACTGTTAAGTTCTGTTAATGTGGGAGTTGACAAACTTCTGCCAAAAATCCCAGTGGTATTATATATATTTCAGACTTTGTGGCCACGTGATCTGTGTTGCACCACTCTGTCATTGTGATAACAGCAATAGACTCTATGCAAACTAATGAGTCTGGCCGTGTTCCAATAAAATGTGATTTATGAACACTGAAATTTTAATTTCATATAACTTCCACATGTCACGAAACATTCTTTTCATTGTTTTTAACCACTTAAAACTGTAACAGCCATTCCCTAACTCTCAGGCGGTAGTTTGTTGATCCCTGTCTAACACGATCTAATCAAGATAATGAACTGATTCTCTTCATATAATCAAAGCCTGATTCTCTGAGCACAGTCATGGAAAAGAGCAGCTTGACTTTTGTGCTTCAAGATTGTTTTGATAAGGACTTTTTCTCAAGTCACTGTTGTTACTGCTTACCTCTCAGTAGTCCAGCTGAGAAGACAGGTGTCTTCTCCCTGCTTGCCCTGCTACAAATCGAGTCCAGGTTTGGACAGTAAAGCTAGAATCTGTTCTCTTCTCCAATTTTCTGTTGTTTTGTGAAACTAGATGATGGAGCTGCAAGGTAGTTTATGTATCTTCAAGTTAGTGACCTCCACGAGGTTTCTACTCTCCCCCTGGCCTCTGCATGCCAGACAACATGTCCCCCCCTGTCCACCTGCTATGTCGCAGCCTGTCTGATCTCTTTACAGGCAAGACTTAGTACAGTACAGCTCAGAGAGAGAGCATGGCCTCTTGACTGACAGTGTTAGGACTAGTTTCCAAGTCTTGACGCAAAACCATGTTTGTACCCAATAGCTTGGTGTCAGCATGTCTAGATCTACCCACTCACCAACAGAGATGGGGCTTTGTTCTTTGACCTGAGCAACTAAGAAATTTGATCTCTTGTATCTATACCTGATTCATTAAGAGTGCTTTCCTAGAGCCTTTTGTTTCATATGGATACATTTTCAGGGCCACAGATGGGTTGCATGGAATTCAGGGATTGACCGTGATGGCTACAGTATGAAAAAGTGGCAGTATTCATGTTGTTGACACCCCAGCCCTGGCTTAGAGCCTCAAGAAACTACTTGTATCACAAAAATTGGAAGAACAGAGGCACTTTCAATTGCAGGTTGGAGTCTTAAACAATACAGACTGTACCCTGAGCATTTTAAAATTTAAAATTTTCAATATACTCCATCATTTGAAGTACATTATTTGGGCATTTAATATTCTCTGTAAAAAGACATATTTAATACATGAAACTCTGCTACTTTTACTATTGTTGGGAAATTAGCAGCATGTTGTAATTTAAATGATACACATTGGGGAGAAAAGCAGTCAACTATATTAAATTCTAGTTTAGGAATTTAAACTAGTTTACATGTATGAACTACAGAAGAATTAGCTCAACACAGTGACAAAATAAATAGAATTTGAATGATTAATATAATGCCATAAAATAACTAATTTTACAATGGACTTTAAATTGATTAGTAATAGAATATCTTAAATTGATTGATAATACTTTATAGTATTATATTATTATAATATAAAACCTTGAAGAAGTTAAGTCTCTTTGAAGTCCTGGCTCTGCCTTTTCTGCTTGTATGATCTTGGGCAGGGTAGTTAAGCCATTTATGGTTCTGTTTCCTGAACTCAAAAATGGGCTTGGAGGTGGTCATGGTATCACGGATCTGTAGTCCCAGTTACTCCGGAGTCTGAGCCAGGAGTTCAAGGCCAGACTGGGCAACATAGCAAGACCCTATCTCTTAAAAAATATAACGTAAGTTTCATATCATTGTTTTGAAGAGTAATCTCAGATAAACCTGTAACACATGTTGAACACATACTGCTCATTAAAAAATAGTTGGGGTGGTGATGATGATAAATACAATTATCTAGTTATGGGGAAAACTGAAACCACAGTAACAGACTAAGAAATACCTATTACTACTAAATTTTAATACCCTTTAGGAAAAACATTTTTTTTTTTTTTTTTTTTTTTTTTTTTTTTTGATACAGAGTCTCACTTTGTTGCCTAGGCTAGAGTGAGTGCCGTGGCGTCAGCCTAGCTCACAGCAACCTCAGACTCCTGGGCTCAAGCGATCCTTCTGTCTCAGCCTCCCAAGTAGCTGGGACTACAGGCATGCGCCACCATGCCCGGCTAATTTTTTCTATATATATATTAGTTGGCCAATTAGTTTCTTTCTATTTATAGTAGAGACGGGGTCTCGCTCTTGCTCAGGCTGGTTTTGAACTCCCGACCTCGAGCAATCCGCCCGCCTCGGCCTCCCAGAGAGCTAGGATTACAGGCGTGAGCCACCGCGCCCGGCCAGGAAAAACATTTTTGTAACAATTATTTTACTGTTTTCACAGAAAATAGTGTTGCCAAAATTATTAACTAGTTACTTAATATTTGTTTTTGATCTAGTAACCTCATTTAAACTGTGTGTTATCCTATTTCACAAAACCATTATCACATTCAGAGAGAGAAAACAATTCATTAGTCTTACAGTATGCTTCCATATGTTTCTTATTAATCATGGTTTAGCTGGGTAAACAGAGGTTTGCATTTTATTCTTCATGCCATTAGGGAAATTATTGTAAATGAGAAATTGTATTCTAAAAAGCCCTACACATATACCAGTGTCTTTCACATTCAAATGTTAGATGATATCATTTAAAATTATTTTAATTAGAAGTCAGCTTTTTTGGTATAACGTTAGAAAATTATTATGTGTTTTACATTTTGTGAATATAGAACTGGAAAATGCAGGAAAGCACCAGGAGAATTAAATCATTCATAATTTTCTCTCAATATTTGGTAATAACCATTGTTAGCATCTTAATGTATATCTAGTGTTTATTTTTTTCTATGAGCATATGTGTATATATATATATATGCTATATATATCCTATATACACACACACACACATACCCCTACATTTTTTACTAAGTTGTCATCACTCAACTACAAACCCACTCTTCTGGGCCTTGCTTTGTGATATCGTGGCTGGCACTGGGCAGACCATGTGCTTGCTTGGGTTTGGTTCCTTGGTAGGTCCTGCCCACTGAGGAAGCAAGAGGAAAACTAGGAAATGGTAGACTGGCAAACAGAATTGCTTTTTTGTCTTTGTCCGTTATCCTATCACGTGCACCTCAGCAAGGATTCTAATGCCAGAGGCAGCAGTTGATTCTTGAATACCTTGGTGTCAGTTTTCATCCTATTCCTACACTCCCAGAATGAAACTCAAGCCACCTGCTCCTCAAGAGTGTGGGTTTCATTCAGTTTGGCAGGACCTCAAGGGTCGCTCTGCAGAACTCTAGGTCCCAGATCGCTGGGGGTGTCTTAGATCTGAGAACTCCAGTTTCATCCTCCTGTTGTCCTAGCCTTGGGGGCTGTAGCCACTTAGTTGGGTCACTTCCTCTGGGATGTCTCAGGGTTCCTCTTGGCCTGTCCAGTTCTGTATCTCTTGACCCGTTTCTCCATTTTCAATTCTATTAAATATCTATTAAAATAATTGAGGGATCCTGACTAGTAAGACCACATAGAGAAAGGGGTTCTTGATTTTTGTCTTCCAGTTTTCATCATGGCTTGAACATTGCTCTTATGACCCAAACTACATTTGGCTAACCCAGTGTAGACTTTATGCATCAGCTGAAGAACAGACATTTCAGGCTGCAGTATCATCATGCTGTGTACCAACCAACTGATCAATTTTGTCTGTGTCACAGTTGTTGTACAACTGTTTAATATTAAAGGCATTTGGTCCTCATTTTATAAAATGAAGGAAAAAAGGTAAAAGTGTTGATACTGAAGATACACTCTATTGGTCATGACTTTAATGTGGTTTGGAAAAAAAGAAAGTGGAGATCATGAAAGTTGAAGATGTATCTTTCACCACTAGTGGATACTTGGCTTTAAGCTCATCAACACTTGTGTTACATTGTGAGGGACAAGAACAAAAGCAATGTGTACTAAATTCTAGAAATGCATTATTAAAGATTATGTCTGAAAAGACTAGATACTAGGAATATAATACATATATTTTAGTTCTTTGGGAATAAAACCTGCCTTAGCACACTAACCTATAGCTAAAATAGTTTCTCATACTTAACTCTTTCATACACTTTGCAGTTATCAAAGAAGGACCTTTCTACAATTTTTTTTATTAAAATTGCACGTGGACTACACAGTGCTTCATTATCTGCCTTTACTCTTTATTATGAACATCTTTGCCTGCCACTAATCACTCTCACAGTAAATGCTTCTTAATGGCCATTACTTATTTAAGTAATTCCCTATTGTCAGATATTTATGTTGTTTTATAATTGTCCAGTATGAAAATAAAGGCTTTTAAATCTTTTTATAAATAAATCTTTGCACACATTGTTTTTTTTCCATTTAGTATTTTTTTTTTATTTTAGCATCTTATGGGGATACAAGTGTTAAGGTTACATATATTGCCCATGCTCCCTTCCTCCCATGAGTAAGAGCTTCAAGCGTGTCCATCCCCTAAACGTTGCACCTCTTACTCATTGTGGTTGTATATACCCATCCCTCCTCCTACCCTTCCAACACCCAATAAATGTTACTCCTATATGTCCACTTAGGTGTTGATCCGTTAATACCAATTTGCTGGTGAGTACATGTGGTGCTTGTTTTTCCATTCTTGAGATACTTAGTAGAATGGGTTCCAGCTCTATCCAGGAATATACAAGAGGTGCTAGATCACCATCATTTCTTAAAGCTGGGTAGTACTCCATGGTATACATATGCCACATTTTATTAATCCACTCATGAATTGATAGTCACTTGGGTTGTTTCCACAGCTTTGCAATTGTGAATTGTGCTGCTATAAACATTCGAGTGCAGGTGTCTTTTTCATAAAGCTTTGCACACATACTTAATGATTCCCTTAGAATATTTGCCCTAAAAGTACCATTGAGGGGTCAAAGCATATAGAATATTTTAGCCTTTTGCTCACTGCTAAAATACTCTCTGGAAACTGTTCTGTTGACACTTCCACTTGCGGTAAATGAAGACAGTCATTTCCCAGACCTCCCTCATTAGTTTGAAACAACAATATCAAGAATTTAAAATATTTTTCTCTCCCAATTCATAGGACTGTCTTGGTTATTTTTTTTTTAAAAAATTGTCTATTGAATTAATACCGCATATTAAAACTCCATTTATTATTTAGAATTGAATCATTTTTCTTTTTTATTTTTTTATTTTGGCTAAATAGCTTAGCTTTTATAGCTGTACTTAGGTTGAAAGTGAGCCAAAGAAGTAAAAATGATTAAGAAGAAAGGGAGAACAGCAAATAATTAGAGGCTAAGCAAAAGAATAAAGCATCATATTTTTCAGTGAATTTTAAGCCAAAGCCATGAGAAATTGTGGTTTGTATCTGTTCTTTTGATTGCAATGTGATTGGTTGTGCCTATTTACTTGAGTATGTTGGTTTCTCTCTCTTGTGGTTTCTTTCTCTTTGGTTCTTTTTTTCCCTATTCATTTTTTTAAAAGTTTTAACTGACAAATAATGGTATATATAATGGTATATATGGTATATATCTATGGAGTACAGTGTGGTGTTTTGATATATATATATATATATATATATATATATATACACACACACACACACACACACACACACACACACACACAAACGTATGTAATGATTAAATCAAGCTAATTGACATACCTGGCACCTTACCTACTTACATAATTATTCTAAGAGAGGGGAGGAAGGAAGAAGGGAGGGCTTGTCCTCTTTTCTAACCCCAAATATCTTGCTCTCATTTCTTAGCCTCCTCACCAATCTATCCTGCCCTCTGATCTTCTCCCTTCTACTCTCTTGGTAAATATAGCAGAAATATTAAAATTCAGGTGGATATTGTTTTATGTTAAAAGTTGCCAACATCTGTTTTTATTTTCTTCCTCAGAATTGTGTTTATTCTTTCATTCATTCTTAGAACACTGTGTGTGTGTATGGAGGAAACAAAGGAAACATAAACAATGATCTCCACCAATAAGGGCAGGTGCAGGCAATAGATCAAACATCTAGGAGTTCTTGGAACAAGTCCAGATAGAAAGTTGTTCTTGTGGGAACAGTATATAGATGAGTATTCTTTGTACACACATAGGAAATAAAAATACTTTTTCCCTTTCATTCAGTAATAATAATTGACTTAGTACTGGAATTGTGAGGCTCTGTGTTAGGCACTTTCCGTTTATTAATTCACTTAATTTTCCCAACACTTTCACTGTTACATCCCCAGTATGTAGATAAAGGACGTGAGGCTGGAATGGCTGGTAATTTAGTGAGTAGTGGGACTGGGATTTATATTTGTCTTGACTTCGATGCTCTCACTCTTTGTGCTTCACTCTCCTGCCTCTCCCAAGTTGCTCAGTGTGGCCATGGCCCTCTATGTGAAAGAAATAATGGTTTCATCTTGGTTGTTTACTGAGGACTCAGATGGTACAAAAAAATTCTTAGTAAGATTCTAATGGACAGTGCTAGGACACCTCTCAAAACATTCTTTTGTACTTGAAGTGTGACAGAGTTGTCTTCAAATTTTAGAGAGTTACAGACTTCAGACACATTTTACGTGGTAGATGTGTTTAGAATCAGGACTTCCTGGCCAATGTTTTTCTACTTTATTTTAATTTTATTTTAGAAACAGGGTCTCATTATGTTGCCCATGCTGGATTTGAACAACTTAAGCAATCCTCCTGCCTCAGCTTCTCAAGTAGCTAGGACTACAGTCACGCACCATGCCCAACTCAATGGTGTTTTAGTAATTACCTACTTCACGTGGGGAAAGGGTGGCATATAGGCAGTGATCCCAACCCCTCAACATACACAGGCACACATACACACACATACCTACCTTCTCATACATTCCTTCCCGCATTAGTGAATACATCATGAATCTGAACCTTCTGCCTGAGGAGCCATACATGGTCTTTGGAGGGCTTTCAACACTTAGCTTTAGAGCACCTTACCATTTCAGCAAGAGCTTGGATAAAGCTTGCATACTTTCCCGCGTCTAGTCTCATCACTTTCATATAAGAAGAGCAAGTTGAGGCTCAAAGAGGTTCTTGACTTTTTACTTTGATTATTGACTTAAAACCAGCCATCTGACAGTTTTCAACTCAGGAGCAGAAACAGTGTCTGCTTTGCAGCTTTTGGAAAGAATAAATTAAATGAGGCATGTGAAGTCCTTTACCTAGTGCCCTGTACTTGGCTTTCAGAAAATAGGAACTATTAAAGGCAAGTTGGCTGCCTCACCAGCTTCAAAGTCCATTGTTAATAACAGTAGTAGAAGCAATGCAGTGGAAGGAAAAAGAAACACTGAAATAGGTGTTTGGACTCCAAGGAGGATAATCATCTTTTGGCCTTCTTACATTTGGCAAATTACCTCTTCATGCCTTGATTTCTTCCTTTTAAAAATTACAGCATGGGAATAACAATAATTTCAAGCTTTTATAGATCATTCACCCACCAAAAATCTATAAACTTCATGAAGGCAGGAATTTCTCTCAATTTTGCTGTGTTACTCCCAGTGCCTGGTACATATTAGATGGTTTTCTGCTAAAGAGATAAGTGACCAATCAACTAGCAAGCCCTTATTGGTCTTTCTACCCACCCCCAGAGAGGACATGTATTCAGAAGGTCATGTCCACACTCAGGGCTTCATGGACTTCAAGTAATTGGTCCTCCGGTTACAGAATATATCACCTACATAGTTTCTTTTAACTTTAATGTTCTAAGGGTCTACTAAATGACCTGTTAATATAGCATGATGTAAAAGTAAGCACAAATAAGAAGACACAAATAAATAGGAAGAGATCTCATGCTTATGGATTGGAAGACTTAATATTATGAAGATGTCTATGCTACACAAAGTGATCATACAGATTCAGTACAATCTCTATTTATCAAAACCCAGTGGCATTCTTTGCAGAGAGAGAAAACATCATAAAATTGGTATGGACTTTCAATCTACCCTAAATAGCCAAAACAATCCTGGAAAAGAAGAATAAAGCTGGAGGACTCTGATTTTCTTCTTTGAAAAAATACTGCAAAGAAACAATAATCAAGACAGTGTGGTACTGGCATAAAGACAGATACATAGACCAGTGGAGCAGAATAGATAGCCCAGAAGTAAACCCTTGCATATGTGGTCAACTGATTTTTGACAAGGATGATAAGACTACATGATGGAGAAAGGCTAGTCTCTTCTTTAACACATGGTGCTGGGCAAACTGGGATAGCCACATGGAAAAGCATGAAGTTCACCCGTATCTTAAACCATATACAAAAATTAAGTCAAAATGAATTAAAGAACTAAATGTAAGGTGTAAAACTATAAACCTCTAAGAAGAAAATAGCAAAAAACTTCAAAACATTGTATTAGCAATGATTTCTTCAATGTGATACCCAAAGCACAGGCAACAAAAGTAAAAATGGATAAATGGAACTACATCAAACTTTAAAACTGTGCATCAAATGAAACAGTCGAGTAAAAAGTCAGCCTATAGAATGGGAGGAAACATTTGTAAATCATATATCTGATAAGGGGTTCACATCCACAATGTGTAAAGAACTTCTACAACTCAACAACAAAGAAAAACAAAAACCTCTATTAAAAAAAACAGGCAAAGGACTTAATTAGATGATTCTGCAAAGAAGATACACAAATGCCCCCAAAGCACATGAAAATACATTAAATATAACTAATCATAAGAGAAACGCAATTGAGACCACAGTGAGGTACCATCTAACACACATTAGGATGGGCACTATTGAAGGAACAAAAACTGAATTGTTAGCAAGGATGTGGAGAAATTGAAACACTTGTACACTTTTGGTGAGAATGTAAAATGATAACATTATGGAAAACAGTATGGAGGTTCTTCAGAAAACTCAACGTTGAATTATCATATGATTCATCAGTTCCACTTTAGAGTTTATGTCCAGAAGAATTCAAAACAAGAATCTGGAAGAGAAATTTGCACACCTGTCGTCTTTGTAGCATTATTCCCAGTAGTTGAGAGGTAGAAGCAACCCAGGTGTTCATCAACAGGTGAATAGATAAAATGTGGTATATGTGTAATACATACACATGCATGCATGTACACAGTGGAATATCATGCAGCCTTTAAAAAGAAATCCTGTCACATGCTGCAACATGGATGAACATTGAGGACATTATGCTAAGTGCAATAATACAGCCACAAAAGAACAACAACAACAACAAAACACAACATGATTACATTTAGATACAAAGTATCTAAAGTAGTCCAAATGGTACAAATAGAAAGTAGAGAGGTGACTGCCAAGGGCTGAGGGAGGGTATGGAGGAATTAGTGATTATGGGTGTAGAGTTTCAGTTTTGCAAAATAAAAAAGTTCCATAGATTTTGTTGCACAGCAATGTGAATATACTTAACATTCCTGAACCATGCCCTTAGAACGTGTTTTCTACAGTAAAACAAAATAAAATGCTGTAATGAAGCATGACTTCCCTAGTACACAATTAATGCCGTCTATTATGCTAATTTACAAGAGGTATGTTTGATATTTTGAAAAACTGAAGAACAGCAAGTATCCTGTTCGCACGAGCTGTTACCCAGGACATAGTCTCAGCAAATATGCTGACATCCTTCTTCACTACTGCTGTAGCAGTGAGCAGGGCTCCAATCCACATGCAATGCCAAGATGTCTCACATTGGCTTTGAAGCATAACCATAGGAGGTTTTGGTTGGAGGCCCACAGTTTAATAGGGAAACCAGTCTGTTGGTAAAGTTGCCAACACCACAGGTCCATGGCCATTACAAATGAGTCCAGTCTGGAGGAGGTAAAGCAATGAGTGTTTCCTAAGGGGAATATGTGTTATTAAAATCAAATGAATGCCTCATACTGCAGGAGAGAAGAGGACCAACACATAATTTCCTAAGTTTCTTGTTTTTTTTTTTTTTTAAATATAATAAGTGCTTGATCACTTTCAGTTTTCTCAGCCCAAGCCAGGGATATTTGGGAGTTATTATGAGATTTGAAAGAATGCTGAGTTTTTGATCTTGTCAGGACTGCAAGTGCTTTATAAATGTCAGAGTTGGGGTGTGGGAATCTAGGGCACTGCTCCGGTGTGTACCTTGTGAGTCAGCTAATGAGGCCACGGGAGAGCAGCCATCTGAGCAACTCCCTGAGTAGTCCTGACTTCGGAAACAGCTCTTTGGAGTCCACACAGCCAAAGAAGAACTTCACCTTGTTGTTGTTGAATTGTAAATAAGTGTGCAGGCTTAAATTAAGTCATTCTCAGCATTCTCGTTGAAAACATTTCTAATACTTGCATCGCCTCCTTGTTTGAGGGAAGCTATTATAGAGGGGTTTCTTTTTTGACCTTTACCGTTAACATTATTTCTTGATTGGGTGAGGCCCCACACTGCTTAACTCCTTCTGCATGGTTCCTTATGTTGGATTTTTGATTGGTTGGTCGTTTGTGTTTTGTTTTGTTATTTCAGGATATTACGGAGGTACAAACATTTTGGTTATATGTAATGCCTTTGCCTCACCCAAGCCTCGGCCTTATATTGGATTCTTGTTCCTTGATTCCCCAGAACTTAGTACTGCTCTTAGTATCATTTTTACTACATAGTAGGCTTAAAATAAATAATTGCCTGGGAATGAACGGAAGCCAGACTGGTTTAAAGTTTTGAGTTTAGCACTGTGATTCTGTTGTTGCTTATGTGGCCTTTGATTAGATGAGTCTGACCTTCATTATGGCCTGTGGGTTAATTAAAAGAGGTATGACCATTGCAGTGGTTGCAGTTTATTTTTAGCCCTGAGATTCCTTGACCCTCAGTTATCAAAGAAAGTAAGGCCATGGAGAAGCATTCATTTTGGAAGAGACCTTCAAATTCTCTTCTAAAGCATGTCACCGAGAGAAAAGGTTTGTGGTTCCAAATGAGGTTATGGTGCCTAGGTTTTGAAGTATCAGATCAACTGGCTTCTTTATGTAGGGTATCACAGGGGTTTCAATATCAAGGTATTCAGTGTGTTTGTGGATAGTACAGTGACTGGAGTTTCTACAGTTGGCAATGGGCAAGGATGTATTCGGCCATCTTTCTCTGTGTGCTGTGCGCCATAAGTGTTCTCCAAAGTGCACTCCATATAGCTTGAGTTATAAAGGTTGTAATTGTTTTATAAAAATAGAATTTTGTGAGCAAGCAAGTTTCGGAAACATGGGCTTGAGCAAAGTAAGATTTCTCAAAGTTTTGTTATACTTACATGCTTTGGGACTGACACTCTAGGAGGATGTGAAGTGTGTGATCTTCTATCCCAAAGATTTTCATCGCAAAAACTTTTTAAGAATTTTCCAGAATTATTGTTTTATAGAATGCACATGGGGCAACCACCCTGTATATTTTTTAATGCAAATCCACATATACTTTTTAATAGTTTGTCTATTTGCTGTGGCATTGTCTGTAACATTTGTTCAAATACGTTATGTTTATATCCTCTTTTTTTATATAAATCTCTATCTGGAAACCAAACCTTGATTGTAGGTACTTAGCATCTAAGTTGTTCAAGATTATTAAGACAATCATGATCACAGCGTAGCCATCTTCCCCTGTTGACTACATGAATAATGAACCACAAAGGAACAGTTCCTAGGTAGTTTGATATTTGACATTGATAAGGTGTAGCATCAAAAGAATAGGTTTTGAGGTACTTACTTGATTTTTTGTGAGGCTATATGACTCCAAATTCTTAGAATTGTGGAGATGTTTAGTGATGGTATGTCCCAACCATTTATTTATTCACCCCATATTTATTGAACATGTTTTGGTTCGTAACATAAAATTGGATCATCATCTCTATTCCTATCTTATTTTTGAATTCCCTCAAAATAATTTATAGTCAGTTCCTGCAGACTTCTACCTGGAATTCAGTATTCTAATTTTTTGGTGCAAATGTCTTATTTTATCCATTAGAACACTGAAAAGGCCAAGTAGTGAAAAAGTTGCCCAATATCACAGTTAATTAGTGGCAGTGGAGAAAACAGGACCCAGATATTTGAGTTCTAGCCATAGCTCCATCTAGCATTGTAACATAACATAAACATATGAGGGGTAATTTTTTAAAACTAATGATTGAGTTTGCAAGACTAGAAATAGGAATTTCTCCAAGTTAGGAAGTATATTATCCCTACAATATGATTTTTATTATTACAGTGAATATTCATTGCATGTGTGTCATGTACTACATACTGTTTTAGTATTTTGGAGACTAAAAAAAATCTTCATTAAGTTTATATTCCAGAGGCTTCTATATCACTTGGAGCTATAGACTTAACTTAAACTAGTATCTATACCTATGCTTATTGGAAATATCCATCGAAAAGCAAAAGGTGTGGTTTGTGGAAGGTGCCATCCCATTGTTTTTTGGTTCTGACCTTGACATGCTAGGTCGTGGGCAGTGAGGTGGACTTCTACTCCTCACCAACTGTTCTTGGACCTATGTCTGCAGGAGAAAAACCCACTGAAGAGTGAGGAGCTTAACCTGTGTCTTACAGGGTGACCAGCAGAGAGCTTTCTGTTATGTGGTGAGAATGAGAATACAACTCCCAAAAGATGGTTATGATGATGACTTTAAAGCTCATGTGAATCAGATCTGATTCATTGAGAGTCACTCTGTGAGGGCTTGCGGTGACAATGTGCTAAGCATGCTGGGTAATACAAACAATACAAGGAACTGTGGTGAATGATACTAGTTTAACCACTTCGGTATGGCGCTCACCAGCCGCAAAACCTTGCCCACAGCCGGCACTCACAGTCCACACAATAGTTTGTGCTGTGCATGGATGACGAATCCATTTTGCTCTTGTGTGATGAGGAAAGCTTGAAAGCACTGAAAGCTTATTTTACTTTACAGGTAGCTTTACTTGTAATGTAAATCAGAATAGGTAACACATATGTATATGTTTGTCATTACGTTATTTTAAATGTTCACAATTTTATTTGGATAAATGAAAAATTAGAAAAGTCATAGCATGGCTTTCGGCTAAAGTCAATAAAAGTGAAATACCTTGCCAGTGAAATAGCAAGATATGGTTTCAGT
Source organism: Microcebus murinus (assembly GCF_040939455.1). Lineage (NCBI taxonomy): Eukaryota > Metazoa > Chordata > Mammalia > Primates > Cheirogaleidae > Microcebus > Microcebus murinus. The sequence continues at coordinate 21,107,768 of NC_134124.1, forward strand.
AACTACTGAAGAGTCAGTGGAAGAGATTTGTAATTGGAATGCAAACTTGTGTCAGTTGTATTTTCTGGCAATGAGTAATGTAGTAATAAAAGTATTTCTGCACTGTAATTTAAAAAGACCAAAGAAATCTTCCTGGAATACACAGGAATGTTAAATCTTAAGATCTTACCAATGAGATGGATATATGTTATTTTTACCTGGACAACATTTATTTCTCCTTTTCCTATAATAGCATGTGGATTTTTACTGTAGTAATCTGCCCTTCCTCCATCTTAGTGGGAGATAAACCCAAAGCTCATGGTGCACACCCAGAATAGACTGTTCAGAACTTCCAGGCACCCAGACTCACCTTGTTTCCCTGGTTACTTTGTTTCCTTAAGCCTTGAATTCTAAGGCTAACTCCATAACCTTATATTAAACTCCTTTTGTGGTTAGATCAATATGATTTAAGAGTTGAAAGCAACAGAAACTAATATGGGCTACATTTAGAGTAAAGTAATAGAAGCACAAAGGCAAAGAAATGAAAGATTATAAAGCACAATGAGTAGATAATGCTAATAGATGACAAAGTTTATGGTAAAGAATAGTAGAAAAGAAGATTAAAAAGATTGGATGGAGCTGGATTGTTGAAGACCTTGGAAGACAGCCATATAGAGGCTGTCATTGTCTATTATCAATAGATAATCTATTGTAGTGTCAGAAATCTACTGAAAGGGTAAATGCCTATGAGTTTTATTTTTTTTCAGTATGATAGTTTCCCAACCAATGTACAGGATATCCTAGATATCTTTAGAGTAGACTATATATTCTGAGGCTGCAATTTGGATATACTTTTCTGTACAGCAATTTCTCACCATATGACATGTGTCGATGCCTTGTTATCATCAATAGACCCTAATATTCCTGAGTGTAGATGAGGATAAGTCATGTGTGGGGAGAAGCAGTGGTCTAGAATTCAGCAGGATTTGAGTCCTCATTCTGGTACGGATGAGGTAAATGAATATAAATAACTGCTTAGATATGTCCAGACTTGCGTTTTAATGTGGACTGGTACCGGCCCGTGGCTTGGGGTTGGGGACTGCAGTGCTGTGTGATTCAAACACTTAGTACAATCAAAAAATTCTACCCGAACAACTACACCAACAAAATAATCGCAACTAGAACATTTACCATTCTGTGAATGCTCAGTATCTGTGAGATAATCTATTTGGTGTTGTTTGCTTTTGTTTTCAGGTTTTCAAATCAAGTTTGCCTTCTATGTTAGGCAGTATACTTGGTATTGCAAATACTTTTTTTAAAAAAACACAATTTCTATTTTAGGATAATTTCAGATTTATACAAAAATTATGAAAATAGTGCAGAGTTTCCCATATACCCCATACCCAGTTTTCTATGTTAAGTACCTACATTTTTCCATGTAATTCTTATATCTGTGAAATGAGTATTGTGATACACACCAAGTGAAGCATAAGACTTCTTTCTAGTTTGTCTTATCTTAAGAATATATCCCACTAAGAAAGTTACTTGGATTAACTCCTTTATTTTGTGTGGTTATGTTATCAATTTAATATGGAGTTAAATTTATTTGGTCATTGTCTTTGACTTTAGGGTTGGCTTTTGTCCTTTTAAATTTATTTACTGAATTATAAAATATTTACATATTGAGAATTAAGCCATATAAAAAGTACTCAGAAAATTCTATCTCCTCTTTAACTCTTCCACCTTGTTTTTATACTCCCATAAGAAACCATTTTTTAATTTTCTGATTTATCAATAGTGTGTATAGATAAACACATGCTACATATATATGTACACATGTGTGTTTATATCTGTATATGCATACAAATGAATATAAGTATATATGTACATGCATGTTTATTCATATTTACCCATATTTTTACTCAAAAGGCATGCATATATTGTTTTGTACCTCATTATTTTTACCTAACAGCACATCTTAAAAATAAGTCCATGTTTCTTCATAAAAGTATATGAACATGTTCTTTTTGTATGGGTAAATAGTACTCCATTGTGTGTGTACATATTATAGTGTGTTCAACCAGTCTTTTGTTACTAGACATTTAGGTTTTTTCCTGATATTTTGCTGTCACAATTAATGCTATCATGAATATATGCATTTGTTGCTTAATTTGTGTGGAAATATTTTTTTGGGGGGGGGCTAAATTGCTAGGATACTGGGTCAAAGGATGAATGCTTATAGAGTTTTGTTAGATGTTAAAAAAAATTCTTCACAAGGATTGAAGCATTATGCAATCCAACTAGCAATATATGAGCTTACCTCTTTCTCTGTAGCTTCAGCAGCATAATTTGTTATTAGACTCTTAAATGTGGCAATTCTGATAGGTAAGAAATGAATGTAAAATGTATTATTAATTAACATAAGACCAGTATGGTTAAATGGCTTTATGCAATGTTTTAGAAATTAAATTTTTGCCAAGCCAAGTACAGAGCTCCTTGGCATTTAACCAGAAAGGTGTAAAAGTTAGATATTTTGTAACTATAGTTTTGAGAATTTTTCATGTTCATCTGAAGAAATAATTTTTGTGTCTCAGTTTTCCTTAGTGGATTTGTATGACACAGAGCATATAAATATATGTCCAAAGGAATAAGCTAAGTTTTTTCATGAAAATGCATCACATTATTCAAAGGTGACTTCTAGACTTTTCAAAACACTGATGGCTTTTTTTATGTACTGTGTTTCCCCGAAAATAAGACAGGGTCTTGTATATTTATTTTTCCTCAAGAAGACACCCTAGGGCTTATTTTCAGGGTATGCGTTGTTTCCCCTTCAAAGCCTCAGCTTGCAGCATGCACAGGATGGCCAAGACCTGACGGGGAGCCGACCTTGTTGGTGGGGCTGCCCACACCTTTCCGGTCACCTCTGGGATAGTAGCTGTCAGGATGGGGCAGTTGAGGAGGGCTGCTGGCCTTCTTTCTGCAATGAAATGCATGGGTTGTGCAGAAACCCTGCGTAGCCACGCCCATCACTACGTCTTTTTTTCGGGGTAGGGCTTACATTGCTCAAATGCTTGGAAATCCTGTTAGGGCTTACTTTATGTGTAGGTCTTATTTTTGGGGAAACATGGTATTCAGCCACATGTTTACAGGCTCCAGTATCAGATGATTGAATGATAAGACCTAAACTGAAATATTTATTGTATCAAAAATATTTTAATAAAATATACCTTTATTGGTGAACATATCCCTTGGAGCTTGACAACTGTGTTTTATTTGAAATGTATTTAGGAAGGATGATTTTGATCAGAGAAACACCTGCCTGTAAATGCCTTTTGGAAATTGTAGATGCCACTATTATGAGAAAGGCAAAAGTCAGCTGAATGGGAGGGTGTGACTCTATGCTTCATTAGAGATCACTGCTCTATGCACCCTGGTTTCTTTAAGATGATTGTGACTAAGTTAATATGATTTTTTTAAGCAACAAGTTACAACAAAAAAAAATTAGTTAAATTGCAAGGGAGGGTGCATGGCTTTCGTCCAACTACTGTTTTTTATAACCTAAAGCAAGTCATTTAGTATTTCTGGACCTCAATTTCCGCCCCTTCTGAATGTGAGCAGTTAGGTCCAGTTGATCTTTAATGTCCTTTATAGTTTGAGATGTATTCTTGCTTTTAATTATACTATCCATCTTTGTTGTCTACGTTTAACCCATGGCACTTGCATAGGAAACCGGTAGTTCTACGTAGAAATTGCCTTGTTCTTGAGTTTTCAGAATCTTTCCTAAAATTATTATTTTAGTACCACTTGTAAATAGTCTGTTGATCATTATGTACAATAGAAGTTTGAAATTTGTGAGAAGCTGCTACCATTTATCTAAAATTATAGGAACTAGACATAGGGAAAAAGCATGTTTATTGATGGATCGGCATTTGTTGGTGTTCTAAGGAAAAGCTCATTGGAGCTTTCTGGATTTTGGATGTTTGAATTTGGGATGCTTAACTTTAATATAATGCAAATATTCCTAAATCTGAAAACATCCAAACTCCAAAACACTTCTGGACCCAAGCATTTTGGATAAGAGATATTTAACTTGTTGACAAAAATATAGGGGAAATGCTCTATAATACTGTTCTGGGCAATGCTTGCTTTTTTTTTTTTTTTTTTTTGATATTTCTGTACAAATACAGGCAACAAAGGTGAAAAATACACCAATGAATTTGTATCAAACTAAAAAACTTCTGCACAGCAAATGAAACAGTAGAGTGAACAGATAACCTTTCAAATGGGAGGAAATAAAAATGTGCAAATTTTATATTGCATAAGGGATTAATATCCAAAATATATAATAATTAGAAAACAACCTGATTATAAAATGAACAAAGGACCCGAGTAGACATTTCTCAAAAGAAAACATACCATTGACTAACAGGTATATGAAAAAATGGTTGCCGTCATTAATTATCCAAAAAATGCAAATTAAAACTGGAATGAAGTATTATCACCTCACACCAGTTAGAATGGCTGTTATCAAGAAGGCAAGGATTTGGAGAAGAGGGAACCTGTAGACACTGTTGGTGGAAATGTAAAGTAGCATAGATTTTATGGAAAACAGTGTGGAGGTTCCCCCAGAATTAAAAAAAAAATACAACTACCATACGATCTAGCATTCCTACTACTTGGTATATCTCCAAAGGAAATGAAATTAGTATGTCAAAGAGACATCTGCACTTCCATGTTCATTGCAGCATTATTGACAGTAACCAAGATACAGAATCAACCTAAGTGTCCATCAGCGGATGAATGGATAAACAAAATATGGCATGTAAACGCAATGGAATACTGTTGAGCCTTAAAAAAGAAAGAAATCCTACCATTTGCAACAACATGGGTGAATGTGGACAGCATTACGTTAAGTGAAATAAGCCAGACACAGAAGCATGAATATACCATCTGGTCTCACATACAAAAACTAAAAAAGTTGACCTCGTGGAAACAGGGATTAGAATGGTGGTTATCAGAAACTAGGGGTGGGGGTGGGGGTTGGGGAGATGTTGGTAAGTGGGTACAAAATTTCACTTAGACAAGAGGATTAATTCAAGGTATCTGTTGCACTCCGTGGTCACTATAGTTAATGATAATGTATTGTGTTCTTGACAATTACTATGAGTAGATTTTTTTATGTATTCTCACAACAAAAAAATGATACGTAAATGTGGTAATACATATATTAATTTATTCAATTTAGCCATTCCACAGTGAATACAAATTCCAAAACATGTACAATAAATAGGTACAATTTTCATTTATCAATAAAAATGAAGATGAATTTCTATATTTGAAATACAAGATTAGTTTGTTTCTGCAGGTGTCTTTATAAAGCCATGATAATACTTATATTCCCAGCCCTCTTTGACACTGCCACCCATGAGTGTCTTGTGTCATGCATGGTACCTCTGAAGTGGAACGTAAACTTCGTTCAGAGAAGAGTGGAGACAGTTTTGTCGTTTGTATTCTGTTATTTATTCTGCTATTCTAATCTCAGGTCCTTAAAAACATTTTGTTACAGGGATGACATGAACAATTCAGTGAAATCCAGGAAAATGAATACCTTCATGATACACATTTTGAAAAAATTATAATGAGTATAAGAAAATGTTATATATTAATATTAAGTGTTCTATGACCAAAAAATATTATCATGACTGAAAACTGTAAATGGCTCTTTGAATGTTGGTCTCTCTGAAAGTGGCTTGCTATTATAATAACATTACTTCTGTTAAGTGTCTTGATGTCAATTGTCAAAAATTTTAATTTGGCTTTTAATACTGTAGTGAGACATATTTTGGTTTTAAGGATTATCTCAAAATCAAATCCTAATCTTCCTGTATGAACTGTAATGTTGTCATACCTTTATAGATCAGCAAGGAATAATGCTAGCCATGGGTATTCTGAGTTAACCATAAAATCATATTTTTTTCTTATTTTCTTTTGCCTCTCCTTCTACTGTTGAATTTCACATAAATTAATGTGGGATAACACTGCAACAGATTTTAATATCTTATTAATTTTAAATTATTTTAATGCAAAAATCATTTCTTGTTCATCTCTTTTTGCCTAGGTGAAGAGCTAAGAATGGTTTAACCCAGACATGCTTGAAATTTTGAACTCTGCTAAATTTTTTTAAGTTCCTCAAATTTTTAATGAGGTAGAGTAGAAAGAAAATAATTAAAAAATAAAGATGTTAATCTGTTTTGACCCGTACATAGACAGGCACAGAGACAATAATAGACTATTTAAGAACATTAATAAGTGATCTGTTCTATACATAGGTGTGAAAAATTTTTATTATTTCTCTATTTTTATTTATTCATCCTAAAAATGGCCAAATTCTTGTAATGATTTGCTTCATGAAAGAAAGAATCTCTTTAATAGAATTTTATCATTAATAATAGTGTTATACTTATTAAAATGGTGTTTTTGGTATTGTCATTTAAGCAATTGACAGACATTACATAAATCACTCTTTGCAGGGGGTGAAGAAAGAGAAGAAAAGGGACAAAATGACTCACGTTTAATTTAAGATTGGCAAGAAAGAAAATCGTAATAGACTTGCTATTTTATAAGATGGTGACAGTTTAGTAGAATTTAACCTTCACCGCATTTTGAGGCTAGGAAGCAATAACATTATGACCACCATTTGTATTTGGCAAAATTGAATTTGGTGAACTTCAGTTCCCTGAATTGGAATTTTGCTGAGATGACCGTTGTTGCCTGAACCCTCTTTTGAGGTCTTGCTGAGGTTGGCCTGAATCTTGTGTGAGAAAGGCCATAGTCATAAGTTGGATGTCATTCTTACTCTATTTCCTGGTCACAGTTTGTACGACTACCCGTAGACATTTCTTTGCAGTCTTTAAAACTCTCTCAGTGGCTGGAAAGAATGGCTGAGTCCCTATTCCCTGCATGGCGTGTGTATATCTAGCCTGCTGATATAAATAGTAAGTGAAGTCGTATATTTTTGTGGCTTTTTAGGCTTATCCTGAATTTCCAGGAAAAAAAAAAAAAAGAGAGTATAGGCTCTTTACACTTAACCCTGTCTCATTTCCACCTCCCTTCCATGGGACACCTAGTATAGTGTTTTGTACCTGGTGAAATAAAATCACCCCATTCACCCACTCACTGTCTTTTCATGTCATCATTTGGTAAAATAAATGGGTCATCACCTTAAAAGCGATGAGGCATTTATAAGGAAGAAACATAATTCGGTCATATAAATGTTTCCGGACAGCTTCTTCTCTATTTTTTGTGTCACCACTGAGTTGAAATTTTCAGAGCAGGTCAAAAGACCTGGATTCTCACTTGGTGTCCTTGTGAAATTGATTGGATTTTTATCTACCTCAGTCTATTCATCTTTATAAGAACACTCACATCCATTCAACTTTTTCTATAAGAGCATTGTAAGGATGACATTGGGGAAAGAATTGTACAGATTTTAGAAAAAAAAGATAGATTTTTAAAATTGTTAATTCAATTTGGGAAAATTGGAAAAAATACATTGGTAATATATGTAGACATATACATAAATATATGTGGACACATGTGGATCTGTACATTAATTGAGGCAGAATTTTCATTCTTGTCAGAAATAAGTTACACAAACCTATGTCCCAAAAGCATTCTGAATCTAATATTTCTGAATATTTCTTACATTGGATAAAAACATTTTCACATGGTTAAGGAACACCATGTCTGCTAAAATGAGTCCTTGTGATTTGAATAGGTGAAGCTTCATTGAGAAGTGGCTGTAAGTCTATAATACTTTATCGAGGTCATACTAAAAATAGAAGACAGAGCCTTGGTGCTTTCTGCTGTCTCTTAGTGACATAGCTGCAAATACCATTTCTGCCTTCTAGACCTCAGTTGATTCAATGACAGCTGAGGCCCACCATAAGCCTTGTTAATGGAAAGAGCTGATAATCCCATTTGCTTTTGTGTAACATTTGAAGTTTTCGCCCTAGTTTGGAGAAGTATTTTACATCAATATACGGAGAGGCACAATTCACAAAAATACCAAGGCAACTCATGCACGTTTTGCGTTGGTAGTAACAGTGCCAATTTAGAATATAGTGTTTGCGTTTCAGTTACCAGGTATAGGGCTATGATATTTTATTTCTTGGGCTATTTCAACCCCTTACTGATTTTGATAAACACTGAAGGTGGAATATAGGACAAAATAAATATATACACATTGTCGCTTTCAGTTAAAACCTGGTATCATTTTTTATAAGTATTTAAGAATTCACATATATTAGAGCCGTCATGGTGATTCAAGGTTTAGGGAAGGAGCATTTCCGGTTTTATTTGTTATTTGCTTGGAAAAGTGCTGCCTTTATGAGTGTATATTTCTGGAGTTTTATTGTTATAGAAGTGCTGCTCCTTAGGTTTTCAATTTACACTTCAGAGTCCTAGCAAGGTACCTTGGAGTTTGTTCCATTTTGACATTGTGTGCATTCTTAAATCTTAGCATGTCCTGATGCTATGAAGAATTCACTCAAGTATCCAGCAAAGTCTAATAAGTGCATCCGCTTTTCTTGACTTTATAACTATGAATGAAAAGTTCCAGATAGAGGCATGGAATTACCTATTGAAAATAATCAGGAAACAGAGTTGTATCTTCAAAGAAAGCATTAGTAAGAGACGGTGTGAATGGTGGACTGGATATGCCTGTAATATAGATGGAATGACACAGGAGAAAATCTCTGGTGGCCTGAATCAACTTACTGGAAGCTAGGAAGGGTACCGGGATGACTCTGGACGTTTATTTTCCACCTCATAAAACATGAAGGTCTCCCAGTCAAAACATGAAGACAATTATTCTGCTCTTCAAGTACATTAGACTAGATATCAGCCGTTCCTGTATCTTCTCTGTGACATTTCTACTGGTAGCACATAAATCTTAGCAGGAAAATTTCAGTTCTGCTCTTTTCATTAACAACAACAACAAAAAAAAAAAAAAAAAAAAAAAAAAAAAAAAAAAACCAGAAGATACTGCTTTTAGAAGGAATGAGCTCCCTGTCGTTGGAAATAATTGATCTCAGACATTCAGACAAAAGTCAAGTAGAAGGAGTTCCCATGTGGAACAGAGATACCGGGCTACGAGATTTCTAAAGTTCTGTCTGTTGCTAAGATTCCACATTTCAGGCCTCATCCATTTGCAAGTGTTGACTGGTGGAGGCAAGGTGGAAAATATGAATAATTCCTACATTTTGAGATTTGTACATGTATAGAGTTCACTTTATACTGGTTAATCCATTTAGTTTTTAAATATTTTCTTTTTGGAGGGCAGAGGGGCAAGTTTTGAGACATACGTAGCAGCTTTCATTAGTTTATATTGGTGATTACCTTATAATTTTGAGCTGACTTGGTATTTTTGGTGGTAGAGAATTTCAGGTTGAAGTTGGTATTTTAAAGAACCCTTGAGTGAAGTAAAGTGATCAGCTTTTGAAATGGAATTCATTCTGGACTTGTTTTCTTAAACTTTTATAAAACGTACGTCTTGAGGGGCATAAAAAGAATGCTCCACATTAATTTTAATTGAAACTTCATAGTAAATAACATTTTTAAACACCTGCCAAAAGAAAGAAGAAAATATAGTTCTTTGACTTTGAAAGATGTATAATTAAAAAATAACTCCTATGATTTCACTGGAAACTGTTGGGCCTGTCTACTTGCTTAAAAATTTTTTTCCATATGACAGGTCACCTTCCCGTCAATCATATATTACTAATTTGTTTTTTAAAAAATAGATTTCTCCCACCTGCGTGATTCTAATGTACCTCCCTCATCAACCCCAAACACCCACCCTGTACCTACATACTATTTTGATTCGTTGCTCTGAATGTAAATAATAATTATAAATAGGAAAACAAGCCTTCTGTTTGGAAGAGTGAAAAGGGAAGTGAGTGACTGTCGGTGTGAAGTTTTTTCCTACCTTACAGGTATTGGTATATCAGATGGGAGAAGGAGGTGATAAAGTTCTTAGGAAGTAAGGAATTTTGACTCTTTGAATCGAAAGTAGTGAAATTCATAGCACAGAATTGTGAAAACTTAGGGATCATTGGATAGATTGACTGTGAAGAAATTTAATTCTACCAAGTTACCAGTGGAGTTTGTTGGCTGGGTAATCAGAGTGATAGGAGTATTTATTTAGAAACTGGATCTCATGAGAGATTGTTACAGTACAGAGGTTCCCTCTTCAAATAAGCAAACCTGCTATAGTAGAAGCCAACCTGAGTTACACTAACTTGCTGTAACAAAGGGGAATAATAGCAGGGTTCCAAAATGAGACTGTCGGGGAAAGTGAGTACATGTTTTCTGTTGTTCATGGTTTGGGTTTAGAAGTCCCTAGGGGCACATTTTCAGTTCTCTGGGTAAGACTTTGGATCTGTTGATTTCTTAAGAAACCAGTTGATGCAAATGACGGAGGTACATAGAAAACAGGCTGGATGGAGCTTGAATTTGTGATGACAAGGGCCAGAATGCTGTGTTTATGAGATTGGCGAGCACGGGGCTGGCATTAGGGATGCCTTAGAAGAGTAAATGGCAGGATGTGGTGACAGATTGAATGCAGATGGGGGATATAAATGGCATTACTGGCTTTGTGGCTGAGGTGACAGCACAACAGCAGGGTGTAGATGGTGTGAAAAGTGCTTTCAAGGACATCCAAGGATAACCACAAATGAGCAGTGATCACAGTGGGCATATCTTTTCAATAAATCAACATATGTGATAAGGTAGGCATCCAATGAAGGTAAAATTAAAAGTGGCTCATAAATTAATGAATCCAATTATGATCTATATCTTCTTTGACTTCTGCTTGGCCTTTGTAACAAATGTCAACACAGAAGTTATAAATTTGTGTTAACATAGCAACAGCTCTCATTTATTCATTGTTCACATACAGTATAATGGGCATTACGCTAAGTGTTTTTATACACATGTTATTTAATTCGTACCAGTACAATTTTCACCTTCAGTCTGTAGGTGGCGACAATGAGATATACGGAGATAGAGAGCCTGGCCCAAGGTTGCACAGTCAATAAATGCTAGAGCCATGATTCAATCCTAATCTCTCAGACCCAGAGCCCATTGTCTTAAGAATTTTGTAGCCTACATTGTCATTAACTCGCTGATCGTGACCTTCTTTGGAGGCAAAACCATTATTCCTCAGTTAGCCTCGGAAGTGGGCAAAACGTGAAGGCCCCCCCAAGAAGTGGAAGATACTTGTTTTGTGAAACAAGCACAGAAACAAAGGGCCATATAGATTTGTAGTGTTGTAACCTCCTACCACCAATATCATCATTAATGACAACTGAACGCAAATGAGATTTATTTCCAAATTAGTTTTAGCCCCATACGCTACATTTTTAATTTTGCAAAATGGCAGTTTAATAAAAATCAGTGGGTTTGGATGTAACTAGTCTATCTCAAATCAACCAAAGAAAGAGCTATGTATGGATATGGAGTAAAGGTTGTTATCTAGGAAAACCAAACCAAAAAAACTTTAGCTCTTTGTAGAAATTTAGTGTGGCTTTGACATCCTTAATGAGTTATAATTCAAACCAGAAAACAAAGATAATCACATAATGCCCCTTAATCCAAAATCCTGAGCAAATCAAAAGGCCATATGCCTTTGTCCCAAGCATTAGGTCTATTGATTAGATGTGATTTATATGACTTGAGGTTGGTCTATAGTCTTTCTTTCAAAGTATATCTTTTAAATAAAAAAGCTTTCTATACCAATTGTACAATATAGAGTAGGCAAAATCTTCCTCAATTTAGGATTTTAAGAAATTTGAGAGAGTATGTTTTACAAAAAGAGACATTACAGAAAGTAAATTTTATATTGGCAGGCCATTTTGCTGATTGCAGGAAAGTTACTTGAGCTGTTTGTATCTATTTTATCATCTCTGAAGTAGGCATAAAAATGTCTTCATCACTGGTAACCTTGTTGTGAGCCTCCTACACAAAATCTATTCATGCCACTAGAAATCAACACAGCATGACCCAGGTGTCAAAGGTCCCTTACTTTGAAAAATTTCTTTTTTCTCTTGGTGTTTCAGAGTTACGTGAACTTTAGAACCCAATACCAGACTGCTGCTTGACTGAAAATACTCCTTAATGATAAGAAATCTATCAAGCTACTTTGAAATATTAGCTTCTTAATAAACATAAAATAATTGGCACATCGTAAAGATTAATGGAGTATTTGTCAAATACATGAAGCTGCTCACACAAAACCTTTTATGAGCATAATTTATTTAAAAGAATGATTGTAATTTTTTATTAGAATTACAATAGCGTATCTAAGATATTAACGAATACATACTGTCATTTGGGAATTTAAAGTGGAAGAATATACAGAACCATGAAATGTTATTCTGTCTCTCCACAATTTTGTCTTCGGGACCACTTGCTCAGCATTCTTCAGTGCTTGCTGTTGCTCCTAGATCAGAATAAACAGTTTGTTATAAGAATGAATGCTCAGTTTGCCTGTAGTTGCAAAACTACAATTTGATTATTGTCTCTTTCAATAGTACCTTTAAAATCTCCAGTGAATTATAGAGAATGAGCATTTACTGAAGTAGTTATTGTAACTGACAGAAGAGAATTTTTGATTTAGACTCAAAAACAAGAAGAAAAACAGATGGTATTAAAAAAAAAAAACCTGAAGGCTCAGAGAAGACTATCTTATCTTTTTACTCAAGAGTTTGCCTCAATTTTGTAGAAGAACAATGATATTTATAACACATGAGAATTTACACAGTTGTGCGATTTTTACTTTTTTAAAGGAAAGAAATGGCCAAGTGCAATGACTCATGCTTATAATCCTAACACTCTGGGAGGCCGAGGTGGGAGGATTGCCTGAGCTCAGGAGTTTGAGACCAGCCTGAGCAAGAGCCAGATCTTGTCTATATAAAAAATAGAAAAATTAGCCAGGCATGGTGGTGCACACCTAGAGTCCCAAGTACTCTGAAGGCTGAGGCAGGGGGATCGCTTGAGTCCAGGAGTTTGAGGTTCAAATGAGCTAGGACAATGCCACTGCACTGTAAAACCAGGGTGACAGAGCAGGACTCTGCCTCCAATCAATCAATCAATCAGGGAATGAAGGAATAAAGGCAATAAATCAAAAGCTTGGGCATATAGCACTTTACTTGAAATTATTTTGTAGGCAAGTATTGGAAACAGGATATATTCAGGCACATTAACTTGTTACGGTTCCATTGCCTTGCACAGTGCTGAGCATTTAGCAAACACTTCATTAAATGTTCAGTGTTCACATAAATCCTATAAAACCAGCACATTTACTGATCATCACCTATGTCATCAACGTTCTTAAGGATAATACAAAATATTTTGATATCCTGAGATTCCCTAAAGGTAATCAGCTTCTTAGCATTGAGGATGGACAAGGAAACAAATGGAAAGGCGATGAGGAGGGTTGTTCCAAAAGGGTAGGCATAGAAAAGAATTAAAGAAGTAAAGGGTGATGAATTTGGTTTTGGTAGAGTTAGAAACTAGGGCCACACTAGAGCTGTAGATGTATATAGACTTGGGAGGAAGGTTGGTATCATGGTAACCCAGACTCCAGGCTCCCTTTTCTTTGGTGGGACCAAGACACGTGTACCATGTAGACATGCTATTCAAGAGGAAGGAACAGTTAGTTGTTTTAGAATTTTATTCTTGTCCTCTTATTTCTGGTTCTCATGGATCCCTTTTATATATCCTTCTCCTCCTCTCTGTCTTTCCTTGATGTGGATTGATTAACTAAGACAGCTTGAGGTATAGCTTTGGAATTGATCCTCAGAGGCAATATCAGTAACCATTACAGCATTAGATTGGGGGACTGAAAAAAATAACTCCCCCAATCTTGACTCATAAAAATAGGCTGAGAAATATAAGTGCTTCTATCAAGGAAAATGAAAACAAGAGTAGTATCTACCTCTAAAGTAGATGAATATGCTCAAAAATTTCCTTTAAAATCTCCATAGGCCTCTATTTAATACCTTCATGCTTTGCTATAATTAGCTTAAATTTTTATGTTTGTTTTTTTTTTTTTTTTTTAAATCCATAGGGACATGGGTTGGAACTCTGATGAGTGAAATTCTTTAGTACCCATACTTGATTATTTTTGCTTGGGTACTTGTGATATCTGTTCCTAAAACTAGATTGTTTCACCCTCGGATGGTTCTAACTATTGAACAGCTGCCTAGTGCTATGGCAAAAACCCATCTATCTATGTACTTACCTGTGGATTATTGTTCTTCCCTCACAACAAACAGCCTAAGACCCATGTTATGCTCGTGAGCCTTGCATATGCTGTATGATGATTTCATTCTCTGAACTCTGCTTCCCTGAGAAACTGATGACAATGAGCTGTGTTGCTTTTACATATATATGCTATCTAATGACTGGCATGCGACATGCGTTATTAGGATCCTACTTATTCCAAACCTAGAATGATTTGGCAGACTGTGAAATCTTACTGGAATCGTAGCTCCCTCTGAGTATATTAGCAGGTCTGTTAGTATCTCCTGTAATAAACACATCACATTTATTGTAGGCCATTGTGGGACTCTGCCCCACCCTTCTTGACAATTCACTCCATGTATATTGATTGAGTAATACAGTCTGCACTTCTACCTGTACATGGCCCTAGCTCCCTAGTGTTTTTACTCCCATTAAGAGGATCATTTATCCCATCAGAAAAGACTGGAGACAAAGATATAGGAATTTTCTTTTTATATATAGAAAACAAATGTCTTTGAAGTCATATCTAGAGCATGACAGCTAGAGATGAAGAGCTGGCGGCGGATTGGCTGAAGGGAGTTCTTGATGCATAGTTTTCCCTTTTTGGAGGAATACACACACACACACACACACACACACACACACACACATACATATACATACACTTGACAATAGGATACCAGAGAAAGCTGGCTAAATTACAGATCGTTTTATCTATCCTAATAGAGCCGTGATAAAATTTTTAGCTCAGTAGAAAAATATTGCATAAGAAAACGAATGTGGGCTATGTCCATTGCTTATGTAAAGTATCAAGATTTGCTCCAGAATTTATCCAGAGAAAGACAATTATTTGTGCAAAGCCTTTGCAGTAAAATGTAATAAAACTGAATAATGTTATATTTGAAAACTGCTATAACTTCCAGTAGTTAAACATCATACTGGCAGTATTGTCACAGTAGCTCACCTGTCAGTTATTCTGCGAATGGAGTTCTACTTTGACGAAACCTGTTGATAAACAAGGTGATATTGTAGAGGCAAGTGCTAAAATCTCAGAGTGCTAACGAAGGGAAATAGAAGGCTGAGAGGGTGTTTAAAGGTACCTGTGAATATTCATGAAACTTAAAACTAGTTGGAGCATTGACAAATGAAAAGACATGGAGGGGGAGAAGAGTTGGAAACAATGATCTTATATAGTATCAACATTCATGTGTGCAAAGAAAAGGGAACATGTGGCTATGTTTAGACTTAGTCAAATGAGAACACAGTTGTTCTGCTTCAAAGGAGCTTAAAAGTAAATAACTCAAGGTTTTAAAAGACACATGTGTTTCCCCCCCCCATAGTGTTTTGTAAGCAATTGCTGAACTGCCTTCCAAAGTGGCTACATTATTTTGCATTCCCACCAGGACTGAATGAGAATATCTATTGCTCCATAGCCACATCAGCAGTTGGTATCGTCAATGTTATGAATTTGAGCCATTCTAACAGATATATAGTCATATTTCACCGTTATTTCTGTTTGTAATGTTCCAATGACACATGGTGTGAAGCATCTTTTAATATGTTTATTTGCTACCTGTCTCTTTAGTAAGATGCGTATTTGTATGTTTTACCCCTTTTTTAAAATTGGATTGTCTGTTCCCTTTTTGTTAAGCTTTAAGAGTTCTTTATTTATGTTGGATACCAGCCCTTGATCAAAAATGTATGTGTTCTGTAAATATTTTCTTCCAGTCTGTGGTTTGTGTTTTCATTCTCTTAACCCAATAATGTTACAGTTATTTTAAAATCGCAGTTCTAACCCAGAAGCTTAAATATGTGTCCTCTATTAGAACAGAAGCATGTATGGGAGGCCTGAGCCCCATCCAATCATACCCTCCCCACTGCTTCCGTGAGAGCTCATTAGAACCTAGGGCTGTGCCACACAGTTTGGAAAACAATAACAATATTACTGTAAGTAAAAACATGATTTTCCTTTGGAAGAACATCCTATATCCACTCGTGGTCCATGAGATTAATGTGAGCATGGCCCTAAGGTCCCACAGTCATAATCAGTATTTGGTTCCACTTGCATAAGGGATTGTCTCATAATGGGAAGATGTTCAACTGGAGACAGTCTCTAGACTTTGCTGGAAAACCTCAAAGAACTGAAACTTTTATGCTGGATTGAGACCTGGGCAAATGTTGTTACAGTGCTTCTGGAAGCCACTATGCTGGCACAGGGGATCTGAGTGTAACGACAGTAAGGAGGGGAACAAAACCAAGCGAGGCAGGAAGCAGGTGCATTATCATCATACAATCGCCCAGGGCAAGCCATTCCTGATGTGAGACCTATACATGACTTTCCTATTACTAGCAACAAAAAGAGCCCTACTGATACAAGATGGGTATGTTCTATCAGTGTATAATTCATTTCTGGTAAAAGAGATTATGGTTCTGAAAAAATTGTCCCATTATATCTATGACATTTGCCCTTAAACTCTAGAATCTAATAACATGTGGCTTTCCCCCTCCCCCACCAGTTTTGGTATGTGAGATATACAAAGAGAAGACCAAACTATTCTAATGAAGAGGAGGAATCAGTGGCAGTGACTGAATGTAGTTTGCATTCATAATATAGGCCTTTTATTGCAAATCAAATCTGGATAACTGTACATGTGGCCTAGTTGACATGGGCTTCATAATTTCATTCAGTGTACAGTTTTGTCCTGAAACAGAAAATCAATTGTATTGCACCATGTGAATTTGGGACAATTTATATCAGACCAAGAAAAAGGGAAATGAGCAAACAAGGAACACAGTTCTCCGTTTCTTAAAAATATATTTTAGTTGTTGGTTTGACATGTCACTTCAGCAAGGTACTTGCTGGACAGGGCAGAAAGGAAATGGGACCAGAGAAATATAAGAACTGGATATGGTTCCTACAGCCAAGTGTAAACATGTCTTTGCTGAGGACGAATGTAGCTCAGAGCTTTGTCAGAGATAAATAGAGTTGTTCTGCTATTGATTATGAATTAACTTCATTTCTTAAAGAGGCAGCTCTCTTCCATCTCCTACAGATAATTTTGGTTAAAATACAGCAGTTTGTCCTCCAGTTGAAACCACTGTAATTAAATAGTTCAATCTTAAAGATTCTGATTAATATGAATCTATTATCTAAGAGTTCATTAGAAAATTTGATGTGTGTCAAATGACAAGGTTATAATTAGATGCTATTTTATTTCATGTGCAGTATTTTATTTTTCTGCAATCTTTATAAATCAGAGAGCCCTTCTCTCTATCTTTTTTAATAGACATAGGGAAACACAGAGAGGAAGAGAGACTTTTATGAAATTGGTCTATTCTACCTTACCTTCTCATCCAATGATTCTTGAAGTAAACAAATAAAATTTAATGCATAAGATAGAAATATGTGGTGGATTTTTTTCTCTCTTGTGATAAAAAGTCTTTCTATATACTTTTGATGCTGTAATATATCAAAACCACATTTAAAAAAATAATTTTAGAAAAGTTAGAAAATGAAGACTCTCATATTATTTTTAATATTAGTCCCCTGTCCTGCTAGGGATATTAACACATCACAAATTGACCACAATATGTACAGGTAAGTTTTTTCCTCCAAATGTTCTACACATGGGAGTAGAACAAGATCACAGGGTGTGCCTTCTTACACACTCAAGACAAACCTTATTTAATTTATAGTATTGTCTCTTTGTGTTTAGTGTAAGTACATGAATTTTGCATCCGGTTAGTTTTCAGTTTACAACAGTTAACTTTTCTATCACCTGAAGTTAAGAATATCAGCTGATCATTTTACACATAAAACAAGTCGATGTAGCTAATTATATACATATATAATTTTTTTTACATGCTCCTAATCCCATCACCAAAAAACCAAGGTTGTAACCAGTAGGGTAATAGACTGCTGAGACAGAATCTTAAATAAAATCATTTTTAAATAAACACTGGATGTTGTATCTCTAAAGTCATGTCATATGTATGGGTGCACTGAAACATCACACATTCTATTCTTACTGGTCCTCTTGGCACCTTGCCTTTATGCCCTTTAAGCTAATTCATATAATTTATATCATTATAAAATTTACATCATTTTAAAACAAACTGAGACACTTTGGGGAGGGAAGGAGGATCCTCTTATAGATCCATTAGAGCAACTGGCATAAACTTGAATGGAGCTGGCAAACAGTCCATTTTCACCCTAATTATATTTTAAAGATACTGTAAAAAAAGATTAATGTTCATTCAGTAAATATGTATGGAGTATCTCTTATGTGCTAGATACTGGAGATACAAAAATGGTCGCAGTCCCTGTCCCTGCCCTCAAAGAGATTATTGTTGAGTAGCAAAATCGAGAAGCAATACAGTCCCCAAGAGTAGAAGGAGAGGCTAATAAAGAGAAAATGAGTCATTTCATCAGTCCAGTTTTGTATGTGTGATTTTATACTTTTGTGCTTATTCAGTGTAATCAACCTGCATTCTTCTGTAGTAGATGATGTTAGAACCAAGTTCCTTTTCAGTGGAGAGGGTCTCTGTCCCCCCAGTAGTGTCAGCTGTCCCTTGTCTCTGGACAACTGCTTTAGCTTCTTGGACTTACCCACCTGCAGCCCCTGGAAGTACAAAAGGCTTGAATTCCTTGGTCCAAACCCTCTACCTGTGGATCAGGCCAAGACTCGATTTTTGTGTGATCTAGGCCCTTGTGGCTACTGAGTGCTTAAATGGTGGCTAGGAACTGAATTTTTAGTTTTATCTAATTTTGATCAGTTTGAATTTAAATAGCCATGTGTGCCTGGAGTCACTCTGATGGAAGGCACATTTGTGTAGTAAAATGCTCAGAGCCAGGCTTCTTCAATGGCCCCCAGGACTACAGAGAGCCAGGAGCCCTTATTCAGGCCGGGGCTCAGCTGTGGGTCATTTGTTTGTATATTGTGATCCCCAGACCTTAGTATCCTACAGTCTGTTACAGAGTGATATTAATGGATGTTTGAGCATGCTTCTTTTATTCTGATATTAAGCTGATAGAATGATTCCTCAGTGATCTCCTGTAGCTTCTAAAATTCTGGGTTTGACCTGTCCAGGAAACTGACAGTTCTTTTGTTGGACAAAGGTGTTCCAGGTGATGGCCTCACACTGGGAAAACATGGGGATTTCTTTGAAGACCTCATCCATTGCTGAAATTATTCCACTTTGGGTCTAGGCCCAGTGGAGCATCTTTTATTGAGGAATGAAGGATCGGATTTAGGTAGTGCAAGTGGAAATGATAGGAGTACCAGGCAGTGGATAAGAAAAGCTTTTTAAAAAGAATTTATTAGCATGAAGCTGCAGAAGCTGCCCCGTCAGAGATCCACTCTAGAAGTTGAGCAGACAAGTATGAAAGTTACTTTTCTACATTAGAGAAAAGAAACAACAACTTGATTATCATTATAGTTAATATACAAAATGCTTAGGAAATAAAGCCAGTGAAATTAGTTTGTGACTGTTCAATAGCAGCCCTGGCTTTTAGGCCTGGCTTTGTCACCTACTTACTGTGGAGTCTTAAGAAAGATACTTATTTTCTGGGCCTCAGTTTCCTTGCTTTTAAATGGTGACACTTATTTCTTCCCAGTCTCTCTCACGTGGTTTTGTGAGGCTTACATGGAGTAACAAACTCTTCTGGACCTACCAACTTTTAGGGAAACGTAAGCTACCATCACAGTTCACTGGGCTCTTCTGTTTGCGCTTTTATATTTTTGTTTTGTAGGGTTAATCGACATCTGCTTTATTCATCTAGAGTAGCGATTGCAATTTCAAAAGATTTAAGATTCCAAGCAGGTAACTTAAGTAAGTGGATCGGGCAGGTAGGGACCATGGAGAATTTAACAGTTTCACCCTCATAGAAGGTACAACCCAATTTAGTGCTGTGCTTCCAAGACAGTGAACCCGGGATTGCCAAAGGTTTTTTTTTAATATATTAGAGTTATTTCAATGTATTGTGCAGAACAAACAAAACTCATTTATTGTTTATATCCAGGCTGCAGGCCACCAATTTTCAGTTTATGCCTCACTCCAAAAAGGATTTAAAATGAATTACATTCAAATATAGAATGCAAGAGGGGAGAAAAGCAGAGGAAGGAATCAAAGGGCTAGAATAAGCTGTTTTCTGTTGATCAATAAGAATTTATTAAGCTCTGTTAGGCTAAATGCTTTTGGGGGATGATAACAAAATAGAAAACATTGTCTGTGACCTCTCAGAGCATATAAGGTCTCTAACATAATAAAGGAGATAGGCAAATGAGTGAAGTCTTAGAAAATAATAAAAAGCCAAGGTACAATTGGGTGTGAGATGGGTCAGTATAGACCAGTGCCACTCAGTGTGGTCTGCAGACTGGCGCCAGACCGCACTGTTTGTTACTCATCTCACACGAGATAAGAACAGAAATTGAGAGTCAGTACTTATAAACTTCCAGAGTAATTGGACAGAGTGCTTTTTTGTCTCCTTAATCTAATGAAGAGTTGGAGCTTGTATTTTCAAGTCTTTCTATTTTATTTTTTAATTTTCTTTCTTTTTTTTTTTTTTGGTAATTCTCATTTATTATATTTTACAAAATATCAATCAGCAGCAGGTTGACTTAAAAACAAAAAGCAAATAACAAAACCTGGTCCTTCACTACTACTGGTAGACATCAGTATTCAAGAAGTTGGAGAATTAATAATTTGCTGTTAGATAGGAATTTAGGGCTCTGGATTAATTGATGTAAAGGTCAGTTCTTTAAAAGCTGTAAAAAAAATCACCTTTTACTGAGTTTAAGACAATTCACCACAACTGTTTGACTGTGAGAGGCCAGGCATGCAGTGACAAATCTATGGAAGATGGCAAACTGTATTTAGGGAAGCACTTACCCAGTTACTCATAAAGCATAGAGAAATTGAGACCTGCTGACAAACTGAAATTTGAAACATGTGAGAAATTGACATTCAGCTGAGCAATCCTGATGAGTCTACAGCTAACTAATTGGCCTTTGGAAATTCATAGTGAGACCAAAATTTGAGTGTGTGTGTGAGGGACCCTTAATTACTAAATCAATGGGAAGTTTAGAAAATAATCATTCGGAAAATTGATTTCCAGTGAATAAATTTAATTCCAGAATTTCTCTTCTTACCATGGTGGCATGTAGAGTGAGCGACTCATTGTGGGTTTGCAGAGGAGATATGCGTGGATAGAACATGCTATATAGACAGTAGGAGGAAGTAGCTGGGCTAGGACACTTGGTTCCATACTGCCCTCTCCAACTACTTCTGTCCTTGAGTTTCATGTCCTTTCCCAACATTTTCTTCCATTCCTTTCTGTTTTATGGCATCATTTGTTCTTACTCTTAATTGAGGATGTAAGGTTCATCAATTGCTACGTTAAGAAATATCTCCTTTCTTGAGAAAGCAAATTTTCAAAGTCTCTTCTTTCATTCACAGGTAGTATTCATGTGACCATTTGGTGGCAGTCACTGTGCTAGCAGATGTTGGAAACACATTGGTCAAAACAGCCTTTCCACAATGTTTACGCTTGCTTCAGCCACCTGATATTCCACTTTTGTACTAGTTTGTCTTCAAATCCAGTAGGTAGGCCAGAGCAAGGAAGATACCCATGCTTGGGATGGAGAGAGGAGGGGGGTTGTGAAACACAGTCACCTAGAATGAGAGTTGGGCATCAAACAGATGGAGGAGGGTGCAAGAGTACAGGCCAGTGCAGGCTATCACAAGCTAAGTAGGGTGTTCATGCAAAACCCCTGTATCCAAATGTTTTATAGCAACTTTATTCATCATAGCTCCAACTAAACCAACCAAGATATCCTGCAACGGGGAAAATGGTTAAGCCAACTGTGGTTCACTAATACTGTGCGTTATTATGCAGCAGAAACAAGGGAAAGGCTCGTGATGTATTCAACAATTTAGATAGCTATCTAGGAATTAGGCTGAGTACAAAAAGCCAGTCCCAAAGAGTCACATACTTTATGATTCTATTTGTATAACTTCCTTTAAATAACACAATTATAGAAACAGAACAGATGAGTGGTTGCCAGGGATTAGAGTTGGGGATAGTGCAGGAGGCAGATGGGTATGTTTATAAAACGACTATATGAAGGATTCTGGTAATGATGGGACTGTTCTTTTTATTGACTATATTAATGTATACATCAGTGTGTGCATCGATAAAATTTCATGGCGCTGAATACATAACACATATTAGTAGATGCAAGACTTCGGAAATCTGGAAAAGATTGGTTGATTGTATTAATGTTGATCCTCCTACTTTCTGATATTATGATGCTGTAAGATGTTCCTTTGGGGGAAAACTGGATAAAACGGGTGTGTGGGATCTCTCTGTATTACTTGTTACACTTGCACATGTAAATCTATGATTATCTCAAAGTAAAGCATCTAATTAAAGAAAAAAGCCAAGCAGGGTGAGTAGGACACCCATGTAGGAGGGCTGCCCAAGGCAGGGTGTCAGAGAGAGCAAGCTGTGAAGGGTGTCGCATAGAGAGGCTGCCCAGCATGTGGTGTTGGAGCTTGAAATGATGAGAAAGACGCCACTGTTGGGCTGGCGTGGGGGTGATTCTGCACATCATGCCAGGACCTGAAAGGTAAAAAGGAGGGGCTCCATGTAAAGTAGCCAGGATGTCAAGGGTGACAAAGTTGTCCCCACAGAGAGATGGCATTTTATGGTAAGCAAGGTAAGGAGGGTATTCACACAGGTTGCCTTCAGCATTGGGAAGGTAAAGGTCAAGGTGGTTCATGAAAAGATGACAGAAGTTCACCAGGGTGAGGAATGTGTCTGCACAAAAGAGTAGCCTGCTATAGGGAATGGGAGCCCAAGCAAGGTGAGGAGTGTATGTACATGGGAAGGTAACTTGGAAGGGGAAGGGTAGCTGGGTGTAGGAGGTTGGAGCACACGTAGGGTGAGGAAGTCAATTGCATGGAGCGTGGGTTGTGGCAGTGATAGGAGATTATTTACACTCAGGGAAATCACCTAAAAAGTAAATCTATTAAGGATAATAAGAGCCATATGCTTTCTACTGTTGGAAATAGGAATCAAAAATATGAAAAAGGAGAAAAATGAACCTAGTGGCATTGGATTGGAATTTGAAGTGATGTTATAATATTATCTTTTTTATGTATGTAGAATACATAAAAGAACATCTATACATATATTTCCTGTTTGTTTACTCAAATAGCTTAGAAGCAGTGCCATCCCAGTAGCACTTAGCACACATAGCATCCAAATATTGACTTCTATGTATAATTGTTTGCTAAAAGAACTAGAGGTCCCTGAAGAAATGACTGATTCTAAGGATAGAGCAAGGAAAGTTAGAAGATGAGTGTGAAGCATCTCGTTTAGAATAAAACAAGCCAGTGCTCAAAGAATGATGGGGAGCTGCCAAAAAGACACACACAGGCCAGCTGAGAAGAACTTGCACTGGGACAATAATAGCAACAAAATAAATGACAGTAATGTATTATAACCCATTAAATGAAATTTAAAAATGAGTTGATACTGATTGATAAATTGTATCATTAACTTAGTTCTATCAGTGAGTGCTAACCTTCCTTCATAGTACCTCCCCCTAAACTACTTATTGATTTTAGACAGTCACTTTACAGTGGAGAAGCCCTGCAGAAAAGTACCCTAATTAAGTCATCCAAGTGGCCATCATTAGTAATCAGGGAGTCAAAATTGTATGCCATCTGGGAAGATGCAATAAGAGCAGACCATCATTTTTGTGACTTTCCTGCCAAAATGTAGACCTGAATCTAATCACAACATTAGACAAAACATTGTCTAATAACGTTGTCTAATAACATTGAAAATAATGTCTTCAAAAGTATCAAGATCTTGAAAGTCAAGAAAAAAATTCAAGAACTATGTGCACTTGAAAAAAACTAAAGACACGTGATAACCAGGTTCTTTTGCTGTGGAAGGCATTTTGAAACAACTGGCGAAATTAGAGTGGAGTATGAGGGTTAGGTGGTAGTGATGTATCAGTGTTAATTTTCTCACTTTGATACATCTGTGTATGTAATAGAATTTCACTGTGTAATAGAATGGTGTATCAGGAAATACACCCTGAAGTGCACCATAGGAATGGGACATTGGATTGCCAATTTTACTCCTAAGTGTTAGTATTTTTTTAAAAGTTATTTGTTTCCTATTGACAATATTTTTGTAAATTTGAGATTGTCTCCATTTTTAGTAATACTCAGAAGATAAGCAATAATTTAAAGAGCCAGAACCACCTAAGCAGAATTTAATAGCTCATTTCTTTGGTATTGTGATGGTTATAAATCCTAGCATAAAACAATGTATTGCATCATAATTGGAAACCTGTAGCATTATCTCTCATTTTAAACTTTTAGGGAGAACAGTTTAGTATAATGAATACCCATCACCCAGATTCAACAATTATCGATGCATGGCCAATCTTGTTTCATCAAACATCCTTTTCCCCCATGAAAGGACAGTTTATAAAAATATTCAGACAACATATCAATAAATGTTTCAGTGTACATCTCTAAACAATAACATCTCTTATTGCCAATAAGAGATGGGGGTGTAGCCAGGTACCAATACCGTCACACATTAGGTTCACCGTTGCATGTCCATTGAGGCCAACGGCCAGTTGCTAACATCAGGAGGGGGGAGGGCTGACAATCTGGTTTGTGAAATGATAAGTGCATGAAAAAGGACATGAAGCACCCTTTCATAGTCTTCTTTGTCCCTGGCATTTATTTCATACCGCTTCCTCTAATACCTTTTTATCAGTCTTAGCAATTATCTTATCTCCGTATTACCTTCAAAAATTTTTGATGATAAATAAAGGGAGAGTTAAACACTCATTCTTTCTTGTATGAACAGCACCTCAGGGTAATCAAACAGTCGTTCAGGGAAAGTTATTCTTTATAGAAAAAGTCCCGCTAATAGGTGAATGAGGGATGATAGAATTTGAATACCACCATTTTGCATTACCTATTGAAACAGTGGATCCAGGCAATTATTAATATAACTAATGATTTATAAAACCATGAGGTGAAAACCACATGGGGACTTTTATAATGGATGTACTGAGCTGATAATACAAAAACTCAATGATTAATCTTAACAAAAAGACAGCCAGACAGTATACATTCCCTAATGTAAAGGTATAAGAAATACACAAACCACCTTCAAAATTAGCCACAAACTTGAACCTGAATCTAATTAAAGCCTCTAGTCTAAAAGTCAGTTTATAGGAAATCCCAAGGGATACATGAGTCCTTTAAATAACACCATGAGGATGCAACCAAGAAAAATCTAGAATGTGAGAAACTCTAGAAGACAAGGAACTTGAACAAAAAATGGAGGAAAAGGAAATTACTACAGATGAAATGAGCTCTCAGCTATATGCTAACTAAGTGCAAATGTATGTGCATTCGATCCAGATGTGGGCCTTCCACCAGCTTTTAAAAGAAAGGGTGGCTATTCATGTTTTCTAGGTTAAGTATTTAGAGGCTTCATTAATGACAGAAAATGGGTATTGAACAACTAAGCTTGGGGGAAAATGAAAACCACCCACACAACCCCAGCGACAGGATTCAGATTACACTGTGTTTACATCGGATACATGTAAATGGTGCCTGCCTTTTTAACATGCCAAATTGCTAGCTTTTTATTCTGACCCAAGCTTTGTCTCTCGTGTGTGTAAGGATTACCAGCTCCTTGCTGTTACATAGATGGTCTCTCCACTAAGCATAATTCACGCCATCGCCAAAATCACTCTTAATGTTTCCGTGATCTAAATATTTTATGTTGTTTACATTTGTTTGTTCTGCTTCCGTGGAGAGTTCTTTAGTCAGCTGTAGTTGCATCAAATCAGCACATTTTCATCTCTGCCACACAGATAAAGGCCAGAGACTGATGTGCGACAGGGAAAAGAATGCTTAAAACAGTAAAATGCTATTGAGAAAAATCGATCATTTGTTTTCTGTTTGGAAAATATAAGGTTATAGATTTTTTTTTCTCCGTAAGACACAATATTGATGGGTTCCATTAAAGCCCATGAGAAATTAGATTTTTAATGGAGTTATTCTTTCACATATGCTGAACAGATTGATTTAGGAAGTTCCATTCACACCAGTTGAAGGCAAGTGTGGAAACAACTTTATACAAATAAAGGAATATGCTACAACTAAGACAAAAAATTTTGCATCCACAAGCAGAAGATAGAGTATCAACTATACTTAAATATGCCTTAAAATAATTTTGTTTAAAAACTGTCCTTTTGGTGCTCCATTTAAGTCTCCAGGTAGTGAAATGCAAATATGTAATTCAGCACATCTTTGTGTAAATGGCTTTCCAGGTTCTGGGAGTTCTGTCATTCCAGCCCATAGAAACAATGAGAACAGCATCCAATCCATGGATATCACCTGCTCACATCTTAATAATGACCACTTTAGGCCTAAAACATGTAATTAAGCTCCCAGCACTAAGCATCTCAATGAAGAATATTGCTAAGTAACCAATTTGCAACCTACTTGATTAGCATAAACAAAAAAAAAAGCACCACTTAGACTCTAAGTCCTGGGGCACCAGTGGTCCCTTTTCATTTGTAGCACTTCAGTAAGCAATTTTGAAAAGAGGACGGGATAATGAAGATTATTACCCTGTTGCCGTGTTAGCCACACTTAGCTTTAGAACTGGAAAGAGTAAGAAACTAGGGTATCACATTAGCCCTTTTCCATATGAATTATGAAAGTCATGAATTGTTAAGTAGATTTTATTCAAGGTAAAAGAAGGATGCTTTGGGGGCCTAATCATTTGAATTCATTTTGGATCTCTTGAGCACACTTCCTCTGGCTTTGGACTTAGGGTAACGTGAGTCCTAACGAGCCTCATAAAGCAAGCACTGGAAAAATGTCCTGAAACAGAATCTTGGCAGAATAGATTACAGTCAGTGTCCATTCAGTCATTTAACAATAGTTTGATAGCACCTACTCTGTGTCTGACATAGTAGGAGCATGCAGTAGTTGTTTACCCTTCATGCAGTTTTATGTTCTTTTCAGAGCTAGAAAAAAATAAGTAACATATGGTGATAAAAGTAATAAAATGGTGACATGAAAGAGGGTAATGGTGTTGGGAGAGAGACTTTAAAATATTGTTGTTTTTTTTTTTTTTTTAATCTCAGAATGATATGGGGGTTCAAACATTTTGGTTACATGTTATGACTTTGCCACTCAAACCATGATTTGGAGTGTGCCTTGCTCCCCGACAGCATGCACTGTGTCCATTAGTTGTGAGTTTACGTACCCCAACCCCCTAATCCATGAAGAATATTACTACCACGTGAGCACCATAATGTTGATCAGTTAGTGCCAATTTGATGGGGAGTACATGTGGAGCCTATTCTTCCATTCTTGTGTTACCTCACTTCGGAGGATGGGCTCATGCCCTATCTAGGAAAATACAAGAGGTGCTAGAGCACCATTGTTTCGTACAATTGAGTGATATTCCATTGTATACATATACCGAATTTTAATAATCCACTGGTGAATCGACGGGCACTTGGGTTGTTTCCATATCCTTGCAATAGTGAATGGTACTGCCATAAATTAGAGGGTTTTATACAAGGCATTTAAGTGATCTGATTTATTCATGTGCAGTCATCATTCTAATTTCTCTGTAGAGAAATAATTGTAGGAGAAGAATTTAGGAGAATGTAGGGAGGCCAGATGAGAGGCTGTTACTGTCATCTGAGCAAGTGATGGTAGTTGCGTAGACTAGGTGATCTTAGTGAGGCCGGAGAGGACTGAAGGGACCCAGGATGCCTGTGGGGGAGAGAAGGAGCAGGATCAGCTGGTGAAGATGAAGGAATCAAGTAATGTTTCACCTTCTAACATAGACAACTTGGTAGAATACGGTAGTAGTCAGTGCAGTAAGTATAGACAAAGAGAGGTTATTTATTTAAAATTATAGCTTTGGAAACAATTAGCCTTTTCATTGTTAGTGCTGTTACTTCTTCGTTGTTCTCATGTTGGATCTTTAAAGCAGAAATTGATTCATTCATTCACATTTATTATCTACAACGCCTTGTGCTTATCCCCAGCTTCATGGAGAAAATGGATATTAAATAAAGCCACAGTACTGGAACTGTATTTATAAACTGAAATCAGTGTCTTGAAGGAACAAGGTGAGGTTCCCTGCAAGTATATAACAAATCTGCTAAGGCAAGGATAGGAGTATTGGAAAAGGCTTTGCTGAGAAGTGTCTCTTGAGCTCAGTTCTAAGGTATAATAGTTAAATAGAATGAAGTTTGTAGTGTGTGTGTGTAAGAGAGACAGAGAGAGAGAGAGGCAGAGACAGAGACAGAGAAAAAGAGAAAGAGATGGAGAAGAATGGGATATTCCAGATAGTCAGAACAGAATCTGCTAAGGGCATGTGGCCAAAAGGAATGGATCATGACTTCTAGAGATTAAAACCAAGCTCAGGGAAGTTCAAGTACAGAGACCAAGAAGAAAGAAATACAAGGAAAACCTCAAAAGGCAAGTAGAAGTTGTCTGATGCTGGGCTTCATTGGATAGTATTTACGACTTTATCCTAAAATCATAGCAAGCCACTAAGGTGTGAAAAAATGACTCTGGCCACTGTGTGATAAATGAATTGAGACATTGTTGGGAGATCAGGTAGGAGGCAATGGAAGTTCCTGGCTGAGAGATGAAGATGGATTAGACAAGGACAGTAGCAACAGAGGAGGAGAAAAGCCATTCTTGGTAAGACGTTGTGTGAGTAGGATATTTGGGGTGGGGAAGAGGTTAACAAACTGAAAGTCAATTCTCATCTTCTTGGCTTATGTGACTAAATGGGATGAACTTTTTGCTCACCATATTATTTAAGCCTGGAAGGAGCCTGAGTTTAGAGAAGCAGCCATCACTTTTCTTTAAGATCTATTGACTTCTGAAGTACCTTTGAGCCCTTGAGTTGAAGACTTAAAAATGTCTTGGAATATGTAGATTTACAGTGCAAAAGAGAATTCTTGGCTGTACGTAAGTGGGCTGGTAGAAATCAAAGCTATGGATGGTGAGATTAGGTGACAGGAGAGGTTCCAGGATGGAGCATTGAAGGGCACTGGCATTTATGACTTTGTGGAAAAAGGCAAAGTTGTTATGGTGAGATGGAAAGATGGTACAAGAACAGAATGGCAGAGTGAGATACCATAGAACCCGTGAGATGTGTTCAATTAGGGGAGACAGGTGACAGCAATAAACACCAGTGAATGGAGATCAAATAAGATGAGGGCAGTTTTGATGGGGAGACATACCAGATAGGAGCACAATAATAATCTTGCTGATAGTTGGTATTGAACAAATTTCTAGGACGTTTGATTTTTCCCTGTCTCACTAGTTCTAAGACAAACAGATGATACAAGGCAAAAAGCTTTGGACTTCGATATCAGGAGACTTTAATTCAGGTTTTGCTGTCTCTGTTTACCAGTCATGTGACCTCAGGCAAATTGTTTTCTCTTTAAGCCCCAGTTATGCGGTTATGAAGGAATTGGGATAAAATAATTACTTTGCAAGATTATTATAAAAAATTAACATAGATAACATGCATTATCTCATTGTCTTGTATATACAAATAACAACTATAGATACATATTTTTCTGCCTTTTCCCACATTCTCTAAAGAGCATATTATTGCTTCTTTAATCAGAGAAAACCCAAAATCATAAACTTGATATTTAGGAAGGAAAGGAATAGTGAAATAGAACGTTGAAAAATCTGACACTGTCTAATTGGTAAGAGAAATTCCCTGACCATGTGCCTGTACAGGCTTTTCACTACATATCCATAGATTTTACATGTGACAAAACGATAAGATACAGAGTTGCTTTGTTTGATGTGGCTGTCTCTGGATCCTGCTAGAGTTTTATAACTGTAACGAGCGTTTGAAACTTTGATTCATTTTCCTGCTTGAGTATTCTTCTATGCCCATGAAAATCAACACTGTCAAATTCAGTTTCTTCTGTTTTGGGCATTAGATGAAGTCAGACATAATTTGTAAAGAAACACTGAAAACTACTTTTGTCACCACTTGATATTTCCCAAAGATAGTGAGGTACCTTTATAAAATGAAACCTGATTTTTGTACAGAAAAGGAGAGTTAGTTATGTTTCTGATGATCAGTATGGCAAAGGTGTGGAACCCATGAGGATCGCTGAGAAAATTAATGAGGCTTCAATTCACAGATGTTAAAATCCCATGTTCAGAAGTCCAAATAATTTGTTTTACCCAAAGTAATGTCATAGGCAGAGGGACATGGAAAAAACAACTTGAACCGAGCATTGATGTCCAGCTTCCACCCTATGGCTAATGAGCTATGAGACTCTGGAGGAGATAAGACAAATCAACAGAGTTTAAACCATCGTTCCTTTTGTCTGTAATATTCCCCGCACTCTGAGTTTCTAACAAAATCTTGACATCCCTTTAAGGAAGACTTTGCTAGTATATTTCAGTGTTTGTTTACAGATTATTAGCTGTTGGATACAGACCTGGAAGTTCAGAGTTATCTATGAGGGAAAATTAAAACTCTTTTTTTTGGAGTCAGTGTCAATAGGAAACGAATCCAGACTGAAACTAAAGCATATCTGAAAATACTGGGTAAGTCAATGGGGAAGTAATGGTAATAAAGTGACGGATAAGTATCTCGTTGCTCTTTTTATAGACACTTGAGCAAGGGCTTGCAAGCAGGCATTGCTCTGGAGAGAGTTTAATGATATATTTTGCTTCAGTTTATTGAATTTAGCTCAACTTTATGGTTTCCCAAATTATTCTTATCTTAGGACTCTTAGGTTAAAATGTTATTGAAATATAAACATATTTTACTTTAATAATATCCTAGTGGGAATTAGAAAAGCAAGCTGTGAAAGGATTTCTTCATGTTTTAAAAAGCAACCAAATAGCACATTTCTTTTTTGTGTACAGTTTTTATGGGTACATTTTAGGCAGCAAAATTACAGATTTGTGTGTGTGTTTTTGTCTATCTTAGCAGTGCCTAAAGCAGATTTGGAAATATTGTGGTTACATAATAATTGTTTTTAGAAGGGAATACTCTCCTTGCATGTAAAAGAAAAAAAAAATGTGAATGAGCTATTGATAGACCCTCTGATCTTTGGGCTAGTCCCCTTTTGCACTCAAAGGCAGCTACCATTCCTAGATTGGTGTGGATCTTTCCAGACCTTTTGCTCTGGATTTTATACTTAATCCATGAAAAATACATACAATTATTCTGAGTTTGGATTTTTGTTTGAGATAGGTTTTATATGATTTATAATTTTTTTTTTTTTGTATTTTAGGTCAATACTGTGTCTTAGAGATGTACCATTAAGATTTTCCTTATTCTATTTAACTCCTGTATTACCCTTGAACGATATTTTATTTGACCTCTCCTCTAAATAACATCCTTCCTTCAAAATACTCTCAGCTTAACTATAAAGTTAATAACCTTGTTTTACTCCTATAATTCCAGTCTGAAATATCTTTAAATTGTTTAATACAACATCCATTTTGACATTAGTATTTTGGCTCTAATAATATGATTATGTGGAATAGGAGTGAACAAATAATACAGGATGAGCTGGGTGTGGTGGCTCACGCCTGTAATCTCTCTGGGAGGCCGAGGCGGGCGGATTGCTCAAGGTCAGGAGTTCGAAACCAGCCTGAGCAAGAGCGAGACCTGTCTCTCCTATAAATAGAAAGAAATTAATTGGACAACTAATATATATAGAAAAAATTAGCCGGGCATGGTGGCACATGCCTGTAGTCCCAGCTACTTGGGAGGCTGATGCAACAGGATTGCTTGAGCCCAGGAGTTTGAGGTTGCTGTGAGCTAGGCTGACGCCACGGCACTCACTCTAGCCTGGACAACAAAGTGAGACTGTCTCAAAAAAAAAAATAAAAATAAAAATAATACAGGATGTTGCCCAGAAGCTATTGTAGACCTCCAGATATCTTGTGTGTTCTTTTTTGTAGAAAATACAATTAGGGGTTTATTTGTCAAGGGGTTCTGACACTAAATTATATATGTTGGCAAAGGGAATTATTTTCAAATTGTGCTGATTATTGCTATTATAATGGACAAGTGTTGTTCAAACTTTTGTTCTAAAGAACCCCTCATAGCAGAGGAAAGCAGTGAGCCCCAGGAGGCTCAAACCTGGCTTCAAGCAGTCTGCAACCAAGCAGGGAATTTCTTTGAAGCCTGGTATTTTATGTGAACTATTCATACAAAGCCTTAGTTTAATTTAAAAAATAGTTATTTTAGATTACCTAATATCTAGTCCATTTGACACTCCAGGAAGATGCAGCTTGCTTATCCTGTGGCTTTGAATGCTTGCTAGGTTTGTTGCTGCATTGATTCCCTTAGCTAATATGATAACAAATTCATTAAATAAATAATAAATTTTAAAAAAAAGAAAGAAATTGATATGAAACGCTTCCCTATGAGGTGTTACTATTTAGAAGTTATTTGGCAAAGTTGTTAGTGCCTACTCTTTTTTTCTCCTTTTTCTTCTTTTTATTAGTTTTTTTTTTCTTATTTTTATTTTATTTTAATAAATTTGGGGATGCAAGTTGAATTCTATGTGTATATATTGTATAGTGGTGGCTGCTTGGCTTTTGGTGTACCCATCACACAAGTAGTGTACATGGTATCCCATAGATAATTATCCATCCCTCACCTTGTCCCTGCAGTGGACATGGAAACATCGACTCTCCAATATACCACGCTTCATGCCCTTGTGTCTTCATAGTGCAGCTGCCACTTTTAAGTGAAAATATGTGGTATTTTTCTGTTCCTGAATTATTTCAAATAGGATAATGGCCCAAGTTGCTGCAAAGGACATTCTTTGTTTCTTATTGCTGTGTAGTAGTACTCCATGGCATGAATACACACACACACACACACACACACACACACACACACACACACACATTTTCTTAATTCACTCATCAGTTGATGGGCACTTCGGTTGCTTCCATAACTTTGCAGTTATGAATAATCCTGCAATAAACATACAAGTACAGGTATCTTTTTGATACAGTGATTTATTTTTTCTGAGTAGATACCCCGTAGTGAGATTGTAGGATCAACTGGTAGATCCACTTGTAGTTCTTTAAGAAATCTCCATCCTGATGTCCATAGAGGTTGTACTGATTTACGTAATATATTAATACATTTACAGCTGCAGTCCCCAATCCCAGGTCTCAGACTGGTGCAGATCATGGCCTGCTAGGAACTGGTCTGTACAGCAGGAGGTCAGATCAGCAGCAGCATCAAACCCCCTCATAGAAGGTCAAACCCCACCGCAAACCGCACATGCAAGTGATCCAGGTTGTGCTTCCTGTGAGAATCCAATGCCTGATGATCTGAAGTGGAGCCCAGTCGGTAACGCTTTCCACCCTACCCCACTCCCCAGGGGTGTCTTCCGTGAAACCTGGTGTCAAAAAGGTTGGGGACCACTGATTTACCGAGTGTATGAGCATTTCCTTTATACTGTGCCTGTGCCGACATCTGTAGTTGTTCAACTTTTTAATAATGGCTCTTCTAATAGGAGTAAGATACTATCTCATTGTGGGTTTAATTTGCATTTCCCTAATGGTTATTAATGTTGAACATTTCTTTTTTTTTTTTTCGTGTGTTGCCCATTTTTGTATCTTCTTTTGAAAAATGCATGTTCGTGTCATTTGCCCACTTTTCAATGGGACTGTTTTTTTTTTTTTTTCTTGCCAAGTTGTTTGAGTTCCTTGTAGATTCTGAATATTAGTCTCTTGTCGGACACATAGTTTGTAAATATTTTCTATAAGTCTGTAGGTTGTCTGTTTATTCTTTGGATCAACTGTTTTGTGGTGCAGAAGTATTTTAGTTTAATGAAATCCCATTTGTCTATTTTTGTTTTTATTACGTTTGCTTTTGAGGTCTTAGTCATAAATTCTTTGCCTAGGCCAATGTCCTAAAGAGTTTTTCCTAGGTTTTCTTCTAGGGTTTTATTGTTTTAGGTCTTACATTCAACATTAGAGTCTTTAAGCCAGCTTGAGTTAATTTTTGTATATAGTGAAAGATCAGGGATCCAGTTTCATTCTTCTGCTGTGGCTATGTGATTTTCCCAGCACCATTGATTGAAAAGAATGTCCTTTCCCTGGTGTATTTTCCTTATCAAATTTGTCAAAGATCAGTTGGTTGTAAGTATGTGGCTTTATTTCTAGGTTCTCTATTCTGTCCAATTGATCTATGTGTCCAATTTTATACCAGTACCACATTGTTTTGGTTACTATAACTTTGTAGTATTATTTGAGGTGAGGCAGTGAGATGCCTCTAACATTGTTCTTTGTGGATATTTAGGATTTTTTCCCCTTCATATGAATTTTAGAATTGTTTTTTTTCTAATTCTGTGAAAACAGCATTGGTATTTTGATATGAAATGCATTGTATCTATAGATGCTTTGAGCAGTATGATCATTTTAACAACATTGATTCTTCCAATCAATGAGCATGGATTTTTTTTTTACTTGTTTGTGTCATCTATAATTACTTTTATCAGTGATTTGTAATTCTCCTTGTAGAGATCTTTTACCTCCTGGCTTAAATTTCTTCCTATGTAATTTTTTTCCAGCTATTGTAAATGTGATTGAGTTCTTGATTTGGTTTTCAACTTGGTCATTGTTGGTGTATAGAAATGCTATTGATTTGTGTATGTTGACTTTATAAACTAAGACTTTGTTGAATTCATTTATCATATATGGGAGTCTTTTGAAGGAATCCTTAGGGCTTTCTAGATACAAGATAATATCATTAGTAGACAGAGATAATTTAACTTCCCCTTTTCCAATTTGGATGTGCCGTTATTTCTTTCTATTCCCTGATTGCTCTGGGCTAGGACTTCCACTACGGTGTTGAAAAGAAGTGGTGAAAGTGGACATCCTTGTCTTGTTCCAGTTCTCACAGGGATTGCTTTCAGTTTTTCCCAATTCAGTATGACATTGACAATGGGTTTGTCATATGTGGCCTTTATTATTTGGAGGTATGTTTCTTCATTGCCAAGTTTCTTGCAAGTTTTTATCATAAAGGGATGCTGGCTTTTATAGAATCCTGTTTATGCATTGATCATAGGGTTTTATTTTTAATTCTGTTTATGTGATGAATCACATTTATTGACTTGCATGGAAATGAAACAACATGCTCCTTGAATGATCACTGAATCAATGAAGAAATAAAGATGGAAATTTTAAAAAGTTTTTTGAATGAATGAAAACTAAAACACAACACACCAAAACCTGTGGGATACACCAAAAGCAATGCTAAAGGGGAAGTTTTTAGCATTAAATACATATATCAAAAAAGTAGAAACATCACAAATTTACAACTTAATACCACACCTCAAGGAACTAGAAAAACAAGAACAAACCAAACCTAGAGTTAGCAAAATAAAAAAAATAACAAATATCAGAGAAGAACTAAATGAAATAGAGACCAATAAAATAATACAAAGGATCAACAAAATTAAAAGTTATTTATTTGAAAAGACATAATTAATAAACCACTAGCTAGACTAACCAAGAAAAAAGGAGAGAAGAACCAAATACACACGGTTGTTAATGAACATGTAAGGGGTTACGTGAAAGCCGATTACTGACACAATGAGGACTGTCAAGGAAGATAGGAGATTTATTGCAGAGGATTCAACCACCAGGAGGTGGGAGGAATGGACTGCCTCAAATCTGCCTCCCTGACCAATAGAGTCAGGAGTTTTTCTAGTGGTGAAGTGAGTAATACATGAAGTCAGTGAGCATCATTGCATGTTTCGGGCAGAGTACAGAGCATGCAGGCCCAGTGAGAAATCATGCTAGTACATACATTGCATGATAAAAAGATAGTGGAGATTTTAGTAATATAATAAGCCAGGGGTTAATATTGGTCATTCTTTCAGTCTTGTGTATAGGCAAGATGTGGGGAGTAGATTATAGAGAAAGTCTTTGGGCATAATCTGTGGTGGGGTGTCTCATCTTGTCTTCCCTGGACAACCAGGTAGTGTAAGGCCCGGGAGTTCTGTCTTGGCTGTACGAAGATAACTTCCCCCATTTCTGGGGGAAAAAAAAAACAACTCAAAAGGGAATGGATCAGAGAAATAGAAAGTTACAAATTTCTGGTCAATAAATCTCACTGGCCTGGGATCTTGAAACATAAGAGAACTACAAAAAAGTATTTTTCTTCAGGGAGATAGTAATGCAATCAGAAATGAAAAAAGGAGATATTACAATTGATACCACAGAAATATAAAAGATCATCAGGGACTATTGTGAACAGCTATGTACTTAAAAACTAGAAAACTTTAGAGGAAATGGATGAATTCCTGAAGACATACAACCTCCCAGGATTAAACCAGTAAGAAAGAAAGAACTCAGTGGGCCAATAATTAGTAGCAAGATTGAATCAGTAATATTTAATATAAAAAGAAATCTCCATACAAAGAAATGCTCAAGACCAGATGGATTCACAGCCAAATTCTATCAGACATTGAAAGAATTGGTGCAAATTCTACTGAAACACTTCCAAAAATCACTAATGCCTATTCTTTTAAAATAGAGTATCCCTGTAATGTATTAAGACCTTATTTTTCATATACATCTTTATCAAGGCTCTGTGCTTATGAGTAGTAGGAACCCATACAACTAATTTTAAATTTTAACAATGTGTATGTTGAGAGGGGGGAGTGTTTATTAAGTGCAGGCCAGGATATCTTGCAGACTGATGTCAGAAAGTAGAGTTGAGTTCCCTGAAGAACCAAATCTGGGAACAAATAGCAAAGGGGACATAGCCTACCTGAGTTGGGATTTGTACCTCTCTGGGCCCAACTGGTTTCTTCTCTTGACTTTTCTCTGAGCATATGATCCCTGTCTCTCCAACTCTTTGCACTGCCTGACTCAACATGGAGCCTCCACACAGCTCCTATGTTAACATGCCTCTTTTCAAATGACCAGGAGAAACAGATTAGCATTTTTCAATTTCAATTTTATGTTCTCGAGAAAGAGACTCTGTGAAGTAAGTCTTCAAACATGGATATATTTGAATTGGGATGAGAATTCAAGACTGAGAAAAAATCACAAAGATGACAAAATGTATTATTGGCATATTTCTCTTCCCCTGCAACTAGCCCAATTGCTGTAACTTGCTTATTGAAGGCTTCCCCTTGTTATATAACTTCGTATCATTCAAAATCTTTATTTTGAGCACCTATATGAATTTACTAGTTGTTCTATATTATATCAAAAACATATCTGGCCTGTGTTCTATAATTCAGGTCCCTTAGGTAACAGAAACTAGAAGTCAGTTTAACTTAAAGAAGGGAAAATGGGACAATTTAAATGTCCTCTGGCAGAAAGTCCAGGTTTAGGGTGGTGTTCTGAATACAGTTCTGCAATAATTATCATTTATACTCAGACAGCTTAGTCAAGGGAGAAAAATCAATGTTTTTCCTACCTCCAAGAGAATCTAAACTTTTTCGGATGGTTAAGCTGATTATAGCAAGATCAATGAAGTCATAGTCAGTGCGTAGGACAGCAAAGTCTACCTTACTAAACTCGTCTGTCACTTTTAATGATTTGTCTATATATTTGACAGAGGACAGTTCTATGTAAATAATCCTACCATCTGCAAATGATGCCAATTTTATTGTTTTTTCATTTTAAATTCCTATTGTAATGCCTAGCAGTTGAATACAATTGCTGAATAATACAGTGATAGCACTCATGCCTGATTTTAAAGGGAATGCCTTAAAGATTTCACCATTTATCATGATGTTTGCTGTAGTTACTTTTAGTGTAGATCTTATCAGGTTAAGAAACTTTTTATTCCTAATAATATGAGAAATTGTGTTTTTATTTTTTTTCTAAATGGGTGTTACATTCTATCTTCTGATATCAGATAATCATATGATCTTTTTTCCCTTTAAATCTCCTGTTGTTGTGATAGACATTTATAAATTTTCTAGTACCAGTCGGGGCATCCGTAACCCCAAAATCGGAAATCTGAAATGCTCCAAAACTTGAAACTTTTTGAGCACCAATGTGGTGCCAAAAGTGGAAAATTTCATGTGTAAATGCTGAACACAAACTTTGTTTCTTGCCCAAAACTATTAAAAAATTATATAAAATTAACTTCAGGCTATCTGTATAAAGTATATAAGAAACTAAATGAATTCCATGTTTAGACTTATGTTCAATTCCCAAAAATATCACATTATATATATGCAAATATTTCAAAATAAAAAAATTATGAAGTCTAAGACACTTCTGGTCCCAAGCATTTTGAGTAAGGAATACTTAACCTGTAATAAATTCTCCTTGCATAATTGAGATAAACCTAATTTTATCATAGAATATTATATAATACATTGCAATGATGGGCTCAGTTTTGTAAGTTTCCTTAAGGAATTTAAAAATTTATATTCATTATTAGAATGAGCTTCTAATTTTGCTTCTTTATTATGTTTATCTGAGCTTTCTGTCAGCTTTATACTGACCTTCACCTCATTTTTTGTTGATTGTAATAATGTGCCGCCTGAAAGTTGGATTTGTTTCTTGAAATTTTGATAGTACTAATTTGTTACATATGCTGTTCCTGTTCTTGGTTTTTGTTGTTGTTTTGGGATTTTTTTTTTTCTGGAAAGGGAGGTGGTTTCTCGAGTCAGCTTTGATATTTTTACAACTTCCTGTTGTTAATAAATAATGGTGTTATAACCTGTGACATTTCTAAATTTATGTATTATTAGTTCAAATGGACTATATCTTATTTTGGATAAGTATATAAACATGTCATCAATACAAAGGTTTTTGCTTATTTTCTAAACTTTATATATTTTTTTATTTTTTGCTTTATTGGACTCTCTAGGAGCTCCAGTAAAATTTTGAGTAGAAGAACTCAAAATAAACATCTTTTTCTTTTTCTGCCAATCTTAGAGTGTCCAGTTTTCACCTATTTTTATTTATTTTAAATGTATTTTATCAAGAGGAAGTCCTTTCTATTTCTAGTTTGCTGAGAAGTTTTAATCATAAGGGATGCTAAATGTTCTAAATGCTTTTTCTACACCTGTCCAGGTGACGAAGCTTTCTCTTTCATTATATTAATGTGGCATATTCCATTAATTGATTTTCTAATACCGTATCACCCTTGCATTTCAAAGATACATCAAATTGGTAATGATACTATATCTGATTTATATGTTGCTAGGTTATATTTGCAAATACTTTGTAAGGATTTATATCTTTTGTTGTTTCATTAGCAAGGTTATTTGGCTTCATAAAATGAAGAGGAATTTGTCCTTCTACTGTTCTCTTAGTCCTATTAGAATTGTGGATTTCCCCTTTGTTTCTCATAGCATTTTCTTTATGAATTCAGGATGCTGTGTTTTTAGATATATACTTAATTAGGAGTATGTTTCCCTGGTTAATTGCTCCTTTTACCATTATTTCTATTAATACAGTCGTGACATATAGCAATGTTTTGGTCAGTTGTGGATTGCAAATATTAATACAATGGTGGCCCCATAAAGTCATAATAGAGTTGAAAAATTACTTTTGCCTGGTGATGTCATAGCCATCATGATGTCATAGTGCAACACATTACTCACATGTTTTTGGTGATGCTGGTATAAAGAAATATGTACTGATATAAAAGTATATATAAATATCATAAACATACGTACATTATATAATACTTGATAATCGTAACAAACAACTCTGTTATTGGTTGATGTATTTACCATATTTTTTATCTTTATTTTAAAGCATACTCCTACTTATAAAAAAAATGTTAATGGTAAGACAGCCTTGGGCAGGCCCTTTAGGAAGTATTGCAGAGTTAATCATTGCCATAATAGGAGATGACAGCTCCTAGGTGTCACTGCACCTGAAGGCCATCCAAAGGGACAAGATGTGGAGCTAGAAGACAGTGATATTAATGATACTGACCCTGTGTGGGCCCACGCT
Source organism: Microcebus murinus (assembly GCF_040939455.1). Taxonomy (NCBI): domain Eukaryota; kingdom Metazoa; phylum Chordata; class Mammalia; order Primates; family Cheirogaleidae; genus Microcebus; species Microcebus murinus. The sequence continues at coordinate 21,148,106 of NC_134124.1, forward strand.
GATGTGTGTGTTTGGGCCTTAGTTTTCAACACAAAAGTTTAAAAGTAAAAACAAAAGCTAAGAAAATTTAAAAGTAGAGAAAAGCTTATAGAATAAAAATATAATGAAAGAAATCACTTGTGTACATCTGTACGATGTATTGTTTGTGTTTCAAGCTAAATGTTACTATAAAGGAGTAAAAAATTTTAAAAATTTAAAAAGTTTATAAGCAAAACAGCTATGGTAAGCTAAAGTTAATTTATTGTGGAAGAAAACAATTTTTTGTATAGATTTAGTGTGCCCTAAGTGGATAGTATTTACAAAGTCTGTATTCGTGTACGGTAATGACCTAGGCCTTCACATTCACTCACCGCTTACTGACTCAGCCAAAGCAACTTTGAGTCCTGCAAATCCCATTTATGGTAAGTACCTTTTGCAAGTATAGCATTTTTCTCTTTTACACCGTATTTTCACTGTATGATTTTTATTCTTAGAAACACAAATACTTATTGTATTACAATTGCCTACAATACTGAGTGCGGTAATATGCTGTACAGATTTCTAGCCTAGGAGAAATAGGCTATTCCATATAGCCTAGGTGTGTAATGGGACATGCTATCTAGGTTTGTGTAAGTGCACTCAGTATTTGTACAATGACAGAATAACCTAATGATGCATTTCTCAGAATGTGTCCCCGTGATTAAGTGATACACGACTGTCCTATTTTTCAAGAAACTCTGATGCCAATATAGCCATGCCTACTTTTTATGGCATACTGTTTGCATGGTGTATTTTTTTTTTTTTTTTTTGGCTTTTTAAAAAAGACTTTTAACTTGTTGGTGTCTTTATAATTAAAGTATGCTTTCTGTAAATATCTAATATTTGAGTTTTACTTCTTGATGCAGTTTAAAAATCTCTGATTTTTACATAGAGAGTTTATGAAATCCATTTCTTAGCTATGCCTATTCTGCTAATTTATCTGCTTTTATCTTAATTATTATGTTTTTTTTCTTAATAATTCTATTTGGTTATTTTAGGCTTTTAATACTTAAATTAATATTGGCAATATATTCCCTTGTGGAGTATATTTATTAGACAAAAATAAATTCTTGGCTTGTCATTTCTGATCTTTCTTGTTACAAAACCACACATAGTCTCTGTTTTCCCTCGTCTGTCTATTAGGGTGACAGGTGAATATTCCCCAAACTATAGGTGTCCAGGCACCAGAAAACTCACAATGATTCCTTATTGTGAGGGCAAGCACAGTTAAGAGGAGACACTTAGATTATAATTTACCAGTCGTGGGGGCTTGAAGGAGGAAGAGTGAAGAAATAACTGCCCTACATGGTTTCAGGTACTCCCCATTCCTCAGTTCTTTACAAGTAGGAAACATCTAAACTGTGTGTGTGTGTGTGTGTGTGTGTGTGTGTGTGTGTGTGTACAGAAGTTCCAAAATGAAATCCATGGATAGTATTAGAGATGGATATGAAGAGATCGCAGAAGTGTTGCTTCCTATTTACCGACTCAGGAAGGGTCGGTTCTCATGGTCCTTTGAGGAGCTGACCACTTCAAATGTAGCTCATCCTCCTCATTTTTTTTTTTTTGCTACAAATATGAAAATGGTTACATAGGCCTGAAATTTGAGGTGTCTGGTTGCTGCTTTAGGTTGCCAGTTGGCTATTTGATCCAAACATTGTGATATTTGAACTTGTAGCCTAAGGGAACAATTGACAGACAAATATCTTCTCTCACACCCCTTCATTAAAACTAAGGAAATTTATTATTGATGATACATATTTTTTTCTTTTTTTATCTATGTAATATTATTCAGGCTTAATATTATTGATTACAGTAGTATGCTGTGTATTCTCAAAGAGGACGTAGTGACTGTTCCATTTTGAACCCATAATTTTTCCTTTGTTTCACGAATCACCAAATGCACAAGCATAATATAATCAGAAGTATACAGAAGAGCTGAGTAAACAACCCGGTGGATTAACTTTGACAGTAGAGATAGCCTGGAATATCTGAGGGAAATTGCTTGCAATTTTCTCATGAATCAGCTGGTACATAGAAGCAAACTCTCAGGGAAGTCTGCAATAAACAATGACACTTACTGATAGATACAGTTACCAGGAAGTAGAGTTGACCCAAACTACATGGCATATAGTATTTGGATCTGCAAAATTTTGACCTAAAACATTGAACTTGATAGAAATAGTAAAGCCAGAGAAAAACTGAATATTAACATTTGCTATGGTCAAAATGTTTCATAAAACCCTCTATGAAGTTTGCACAGAAAAGACTTGATATTGGTGAAAATAATTTTAACAAAAGAAAAGGAATTAGAACAAAGTAACTATTTTATAATGCTGGATAGAATAGAACATTGATAAAAAAAGTTAAATTGACTATAGTTCATATCAAAAAACCACTTTCCTCAATAAAAAAATCACCTATATTAGTATGATGTTACAAATGTATGGCAAGGTTAAAACAAGGAATTAAAACGGTAATGTCAAAAATGTCCTGCACTTGGGCAATCTAACATGAAATGTGAGCTACAAAACATTGTACCATGTCTATTTTGATTTGGCATTTTAAAATGTTACTGCAAATATTATAAATAATTCTGTTCTAGATGTAGCTCTGTCAGTATTTGTGCAACCTTCAGCCACTCATTGGACTCTCTCAAACTCAGGTTTCCTCATATGTTAAGATGAGGATATCAAATCTGATTCATTGTGATAATCATATAATAGGCAACAGGTGCTTTGTATTGGCTAATCCCATAATAAATAATTGTTTTCTTAGTAAAGATAACTATATCCCATCCCATCTTAGTAACTACTGTTGCTGTGTTCCCAAGAAGAGTCAGTTGATGATTGCTTTTGAGAAAGATATTTGTATTTCCAGTATGCCAGTAGGTTCTGGGAGAATATCAAGGGTGTAGAGTTTGAATTGAGGTGTGACCGGCCCTAACAAACCATGACACATATATCTAAGATGCCATAGCTTTTCAACAATGGGAAAAATATTGACAGGTTGCCTTCCTATGTAGAGATGTCTTGGAGCTTATGAGGAAAAGTGGATTACCCTGGAACTTTGTTCTGGTCTTATCTGAAGCTAAACAAAATCATAATTTCTCTGAAGGAGGAGCTTCTTATTCTGGGATTTATGGTCAGCATGGGGAGGAGAACTGTGGATTTAGGTTTTCTGAAATAACATATAAATATTTGTATTTGTTTTTTAGTGACATAATATATAGCTTTATTTAATACTTAGAGCAATACCTGATTCTAAAATATTAAAACAACTTTTTTGGAGTGCCTCTTAGCTTAAGAATAAAAGAGGGTGTGTGTGTGTGTGTTTGTGAGAGAGAGAGAGAGACAGAGAGAGAGAGAGATTGTGACTTTTCGTTCACCAAGGACAGCAGACCTTGGGAGCTATTTCTGTAAATACATCATGATCCAAGGGGCATGTCCCAGAGAACATGATGGATTTGTGTTCTCCCCTTGCTCACAGTCTAAAGTTAGTTTGCTAAAGCCAGCAGTGGCTCAGGCAAACTTAGGAGCAGGTGCAGAGGATAACTTTCTGAATAGCCCTTACTCTCCAAATAGCTCCTTCCCAGATGGACCACCAACATTCTGATAAATGAAGTTAACTTCTGACTTACAGTTTATGTTGAAGAGAAGGAGAGATGAAAAACCCAATGTAAAAGTTTTGCTTTTCCTTCCTTAGCAGAAGCAAAATCACACTCGTCTTATAATTTTCCATTCAAAGGAGAATCCCATGGTGGTCGAAGGATGATTTCTTCATTATAACAATATCCGCAAAAAAGTACAGGCACTTAGTTCCAAAGCCGAGGAACGCCTTTTGTTCCCTCAAAGAATTAAGCCTTCTTGCTTTCTGCTTAAGTCCATATATATTTCTCTTTTTTGAGAGTAGGGAACTTGTTTGCTTATTTGTGATATTTGTGAGTCTGAGAAGATACAATGGCAGTTGCCAGTTAGAGCCGGGAAAGGCAAACCATGACCCACAGCCTGTTTTAGTAAGTCAAGTTTTTGTTATTTTTGGCATCATTAAAAAAAAAAAAACAACAAAACTCTACCCAGTTATTTTTGTATTGTCTCTGGCAATTTTGGACACTACATTGGCAAAGTTGAACCGTTACAAAGAGATGGTATAACTTGTAATGCCAAAAATATTTAATCTGTGACCCTTTCCAGAAAAAAAAAAATTTGCTGGCCCTTGCTTTAGAAGATGAAAATTTTCCCTAGTGAAATTTAACATTTTCTTTCCGTATACCTTTTCCCTGATCACTTCCTCTGCAGAGAAGAGAAACTGTAGGATATATTGGAGGTCGGGTCAGTCAGGAGAGTCACAGGGGAGGTACGGGCTACACAGTGAGGCTATTGGCTTCTGTGTACCCCAATACCATCCTCCAGAATTACGAGCTGTAGGACCCCCCCATCTGTCCTTACCATTCCTCTAACTGGGAAAAAGCAAATGCAAAATAATTGCTTATGCTTGTGGTGTTTATTTATAGAATGTCTTTCTTCATACATAGAAGAAAGAACAAAAACACCAACAGGCTGAGTTGAACTCATTTTTCTTGCAAGTCAATAAGGAAGCGATGCCAGGATTAGCGAGAGGGAGAGATTTTGACAACATGGAAATTTCGTTCACAGCACGTTGTCAGTTCGCTGCTCCCTGTGACTTTTCTCACTTTGGATCAATAGAGCAGTCTTACCACCAGCGTCACTTTTTAATCGGGCTCTGCTGTAATTCTGCGATGGGATCGTTCCATTTTACCGCCTGCGCTAAATTTATTTCTCTTCTGACCTTTGAAAAGGGTCTGATCATCTAGAAGAAAAGAATTTTTAGCACCCCTTCTACCTTGGGAGAAGTGGAGTCTTGCTGATTTGCTATGCAGGATGCTTTTAAAACTTGGCTTTGGAGTTTTTAACAGTGGAGAAGTAGTCAGTGTTGGTAAGTGGAGATGAGTCACTTGGGGGTTATCACAGGATCCCAGAAGGGTGAGAAAAATTGATAATTTTTTTTTTTTTTTTTTTACAAAGTCACTGTAGCTAAAATTAGCAGTGTGAGAGCAGCTGCTGCATTTGTAAAGTTGCCATATTCTGGTTGGGAGTGAAGGTAAATGAGGAAACCCAATTCTGTCCTTAGTGGTGATTGAACATAACTCCGAGGCTCCATGCGGTGTAGACCATTCAGGTCCTGCTGGAGTACCTTTCCAAACCTGAGGGTTGGGGGGACCACTGGAACCCACTGGCATCCACAGGGGGCTGCAGTGGCCTGTGGGGGTGGGGGCAGTAATCTCGCAGGCCGTCTTTGAATGAATGAGATGAAAGAAAACATACACTCGGCACTAGGTCTCTTAGCATGAGAGGGAGGCTTGATTTCCACCAGGGCAAGGAAAAGCAGAGGCATTGAGGCACTCGCTTCAAATAACAACCTCAGCTATTAACATAAATCCTATTTTAATGTAATATTTTAAAAACCAATGTACAAAAATTCATGATTAATATCAGAATTTTAGGTAACAGTTGGTTGTTGCTTGCTTGCTTCATGACCATGCATTATTGTGTGGTGAGAGCCGTCAGTCCCTGGCTCTTAGTCTGGGTGGCTGTCATCCCTTCCCTCCACTCCTGAGCATGTATCAGGGTTGCAAAATGGCCCATGAACAGATTAGGCAACGTGAGACTTTGTGTACAGTCATGTTTTTAAATCATAAGTCTTTCATTCTTTTGCACTTGGTTCAAAGGATGGCAGGTTATACTGATAAGTGCTTATAGGAGCACACAAGTTTCCTTTTGCCCCAGATTCCAGTATGGCTGCAGAGCACTGTGTGGGATGCTATCACAACAAATGGCTGTACTCTTAACTGCACAAGTACTTAGATCCAGAAGAATATTCTAGTAGTTCTTCATTCTGGGTTCTGGTGGCAGAAATCAACGAAGTTCATTGTGGGTGAAAACTCAGGAATGGCTTCTACATTATTCTGTTCAACCATGCTCCTAGATTCTCCACCAGACACAGCATCTTGGCCAGTCACAAACTCTCTCCTGTCTTGGACATGTGCCTCCTCTTGACCTGTGACCCTGAGACTCCACAGTCTCTGAAGAGTTGCAAGCTCAGACACATACAGAATGAGAGCACGTTTCACCAGTGTAGGAAGTAGGTTTGGTAAGGGCTATAATAAAGGAGAGTCTATGACCATGATGGCTCAGATTGAAGAGAATGTTTATGAACACAGCAAAGGGACCCATTCTGATTGTTAAAGATTGGCAACTAATTTATAAAATGTGTGACTCAAGCCCCATAAAATGTATGTGAGGGCAGACTTGACCTCTTGTCTTAACCCTTTGCCTTCCCTGTGTAGCCTCTCATGATGAGGGGAGAATGGGAAAAGGGGCAGCTTTCTCTGCCTAGGGTGGAAGGGCCTTAGGGAGTATTCTCTAAAACACTGTTTTTCAGTGGGTTGGGGGATGCTCATGTCCCAGAATATACATAAGATGCCACATCAAGTGCAAAAGAAAGTGCTAGAATTTCTATTTATGATTTTTCTCGTTCCTTTAAAATTTCCATTTTAAAAGTTTACAGTGTCTTCACTATATTCGTATATAGTATGCATATGTAATTTACATGCAGCAGAGATACATCCTTAAAACAATTTTTAGAGTAGTGTACAATAAAAAAAGTATAGAGAGGACTAAGCTTAGTGAAATCAGATCTGTCACAGTGCCTGGATTTGCCACCTGCTGGCATGCCTCTTGAACATCATGATAACTTCATGAGTGTCCTTTTTATCTTCACTGGACAGCATTATCAAGTCCCCATTTCATTGCCCTGGCTTCATTGTATACCAAGGTTTAATATGGAAAAGACATAAAGATTGGGAGGAACAAATTTTTCTCTCTGGGGTGGTATTATTTGAATTACTTTTCAGGAATGAAAGTAAGTTTGAAAGAGCCTTCCCTACCCTCTCTCATGTTGGACCCTTCTTTGTGCAGTATATGACATCTTCAAGATGCCATGTGCAGTCGGTGGCTTGAAAGTGTAATAATGCTAAACAGACCCTTGCAACATAAAATTCCTTATCAGGACTTCATATAAAACCATGTAATTACCATTTATTGAACATTTGCAACATGGTAGGCATAGAACGTAAGCAGTCACTTAATCCATAAAATGATTCTGTGTCAGTTGGAGGTATAATGTCCATCTTTAAGATGGTGACACTGAGCCTTAGAGGGAATAAGTAACTTTCCCAGGGTTCTGTAGTTGCAGGAAATGGTTTCAACTCAGTTCCATCAGAATGTTAGACCTATACTCACAACCATTTCATTCTATAGTCTTCAATGTTCCTACCACCTCAGCCAGCATGCTGGCACAGAGCACTGAGTGTATGGCAGTTAACCTGGGGTCTTTCAATTGATCAGGGATCACAACCCCTGCTGGATTTGTCTGCTTGATTCCAGAAGATACTGTGGCATCATTATGAGATGATGGGCAGCTCACTGACAGATCAAAATTATGAAAGAAGACTGCATCATTTATTTGCATTTATACAAGGCTTTGAATTTCAAAACCTCAACCAAGGTTCTTAACTTTTCATGAGGGTAAATAAGTTAATCTGGCAGAAGATGTGGTGTTCGACACCCACCATCACTCTTGCCTTTTTCCCAGTATGCCCTTCAGTTCTGCAGGAGTGAGAAAGCATTTAAAAATGACATTTCCCAGATTCCCATGTACTGCACGCCTTTCTATGTTTTTAAACAAATAAGAGCATTTGAAAAATTCTCTCTGCATATGTATCCATGGATTTGGTATATTTTCTTAATGGTGAAATAGTGTTTATTCACTTTTCATGCATTCAGCAAACATTTGTTGTATGCCTTTTTATATGCCCCGTATTGTTCTGGAAACAAGATTTCTGCTCTGCACTCATGGTATTTACAAGCTCTCTGTAATGGAAACAGACAATAAATACGTTTTAAGATGTGTAATAAGACATGTATAAACAAAGCGTGAATTAGATCATTGAATATGAAATGTCTGATTTCGAATCAAAACTTTATTGTAACTCAAACAAGAAGCAGTACAATTAATTAAAGTGTGTACCTAAACTGTAGACACAGTTTTGCCATCTTAATGGTATTCGCTTGCTCATGCCAGCAGTGAGGAAGCCTGGAGAGCAAGTGGCAATAAAATCATGAAAGATGTTTTCACAGCTTGTTGAGAATTGAATATTTGTTCTTGCAAGAAGTGGTCCGAAGCCTGGAAGAAGTGGTAGTCAGTTGGCGCAGGGTCTGGAGAATACGATGGATGGCAGAGAGTTTCCAAGTCCACCTCTGTAGTTTGAGCAGTGTTGTTTGTGTGACACGTGGTCGAGCATTGTCTTGCAAGAGCATTGGCCTGTCTGTATTGACCAATCTCAGCTGCTTAATTGCAAGCATCCTAATCATCTCATCCAGTTGGTTGCAGTAGACATCCACTGTAATGGATTGACCAGGTTTCATGAAGCCATAGTGGATAATACCAGTGCCAGACCACAAAACAGATACCACTAGCTTTTTACCAATGAATATTAGGTTTTGGACTGTGTTTCAGCACTTTGTCTTTATCCAACCATTGTGCCAAATATTTATGATTTTCAAAAAGAATCCAGTTTTCATTACACATCACAATACGGTGTAGAAATGGTTGGGCTTTATGTCGTGACAGCAAAGAAAGGCGCGCTTTGAGATGATTTATCTTCTCACACTCATTGAATTCATGCGGTACCCATCCATCTAGCTTCTTTACCTTGCCAGTTTGTTTCAAATGGTCTGATATCATTGGAATAGTAACATCAAAGTTTGCTGCTAATTCATGCGTAGGTTGAGATGGATTCGCTTCCACTACGGCTTTCAGTTCATCATTATCCACCTTGGTTTCAGGTCACCCAAGTGGCTCATTTTCAAGATTAAAATCACCAGAATGGAACCTCTGAAACCACTGACATACTGTGTGTTCATTAGCTACATTCTTCCCAAATACTTTGTGGGTATTTTGAGCTGCCTTCCCTGCGTTGGTTCAGCAATGGAACTCATATTCAAAAATAACATGAATGTTGGACTTATCAGTAGTTTCACAAAAATCGATCTAAAAATATTTGAAAGATAATCACAAGTCAAACAGCGCATTCAAAAGAATGAGGAGGTAGGTTCACAATTAAAAAATAAGTGTCAAAGTGAAATGTTAGAGATACCAACTGTCAGACTCAGTACTTACAGAAATGGGACACTTCATACTTAGTAACATAACACCATGTCAGCTAGCAATCCTTGGTATATAAAATTGAAAACAGTGATGTAGTAATATTCCAAAGCATAAATGTGCTGAAACTTGCATATTAGATATTCCAGAGTAAAATATCTCTCAATTGATTAAAGCTTGGGTTGCTTTTGGAATTTTGCTATTAACCCACAAAACATTATGAGCATCCTTGTGTATACGTCTTTTCTCCTGTGTGCAAACTTATTGTTGGGAAAGAACTTTGTGAAGTTTTTAAATGGTTGGTTTTATTATTTGTAAGAAATACACAGCTGATAATTGTTTGGACTATCAGTTTCAAGGCCCTGCCAGGCTGTGAGATTTTGCTAAGATCTGGTATCTTGAAGGATTTCGGGGCAGTGGTTAAGGGGATGAGGAGTGAGATGGGCCCAGTGCTGTGCGGGCCAGGCCCAGCCTTACCTGCCCCTCTGCCCCAGGACACTGTCTTTGCCTCTTAACTCCTTTCCCTGTCTCTTCCTTGTCTATTTTCCCTGCTCCTATCAATGTAGCCTGGCTGCACTACAGGCAATGTTATTGTTATCTCTGTTGGCCCTTGTCATATTTTACTCTGAATCTGAGGTTTTGCCGATTGTTAGCAGCTAACAGGTATAAAAATAGCCCACTTAGAATAAGGGCATAAAAATGCAAAGAGGGTTGTGGGCTCTCAGAGCTGGCCTGTTAACCTTTGCAGGATTTGCTGAGGGGTATTGACCACAGCTTAATAAAACTCGAGTGAGTAAAAGAGGGACAGAAGAGAGCACTTAGATGACAAATGATAGACCAGTTTACCCTTTGAAGAGGTGGGGAAGAGACTGAGTAGATTTGCAGTCAAGCTCTCATTTATCCCTTGCCTGTACCTTGAGAAAGAGCAGGCTGATTATTTTTCCCCTTTGGCATAATTAGATTGTTTTTGCCTCAGTGAATGATGTTTTGCTTAATAGGCAAGCTAGCCTTTCACATTGTGCTTAAGTGATGCAAAGATGATGGGAGATTGAGAGGCAATTGATCATTCGTATCTCCAAGCATTGGTATCTCATGTTGGGTGTGGTTGAGGTGCTGTGTTATCACCAGACATAAAAAAGACACATGTGATCCTTGACCTCACGCAACTTTTAGTCTGATCTTGGACGTTATGCATATAGTGGCATGAGAGTATATGAAGCAGTGAACTAGAATATGTGTTATAAAGGAAAATAATAGATTGATACAAGAGAAGAAAAAAGGGGTGAGGGGAGCAGCAGATTGCAGTGTCAGGGAAGGGGTGATGGTTGAGCTGAAACTTAACGATGAGAAGGAGCCGGTCATGTTAAGGGTGGAGGTAAGAACATTCTGGAAGAGAGGAGAGCATGCATCAAGGGCCAGAAAAGGAGGAGATATTGAAAGAAGGTCAGTGTGACTGATGCACAGTGAGCAATAGATGATGTGGTTGCATGTTGGCTGAGACCTGATTCTGGAGGGTTTGAACCATGGTAAGAGCCCTGGCTTGTTTAAAACAGTGGGATGTTATGGAAGAGTTTTAGGTGCAGGACTAACGTGATTAGAATTACTTATTTTTCAAGGTGACTTTGGCTGCTCTTCCTTGTGTAGATTGGTGCAGGCTGGGGATGGGGGCAACAAAACCACTTGGGAAGGGGGGGGTATTGCTGGTCACTCAGTCTCCTAGGATGATAGAGGATGTGGAAACAGAGAGGATCCACTCAAGATAGTTTTGTTTGTTTGTTTGTTTCACGCAAAATCGAGGAGATTCGATGATGGTTTGGAAGTCAAGAGTAAATGAGAGGGAGGCTTTATGGGATGTGGAACTCAAATCACTGTTGTTGAAGTAATTCATGATGCAGTCACTTTGAAGCAGCTTCACAAGTACTTTTCAATCCTATTCTCTCGGAAATTGTAGGTTGCTTTTTTATTTATCTTTTTCATGGCAGTATAACCACAGAACACGCACACGATGTCGTACAGTGAACTGTTCAAAAGTTATCGGTGACATAGATCCAACAATGTACTACAGCGTTTCCTTCTATGGTCAAGTTCCTTGACTCTGGGGTCTCTTTTGCATTTAGAAAAAGAACGTGCCATGGCAGGCACTGAATTTCCAGTTTAGAGACTATCAAGGATATCTGTTGTACATGTAAACTAGACCAGATGTTTTAAACTGGGAGCAATTTGTTTGGAGACTATCAGAGATCTCTGTTCTATGTATAAATTAGATCAGTGGTTTTTAGATGAAAGCAGTCTTTTAGGAGATATTTGGCAATATCTGGAGTTGATTGTCACAACTGGAGAGAAGCTGCTGGCATCTAGAGTGGGTAGAGGCCAGGAGTGCCACGAAGCATGCTACAGTACAGAGGACAGTCCCTACAACAAAGAATTATCCAGCCCAAGATTTCAGTAATGCCCAGGTGGAGAAAAATCTGAACATGAAGAGTGTCTACTGGCTCTGGGATTCTGCATGGAGCTGAAGAGGACCTAAGCCATATAAGCGTTTATAGTCTGTTATGGGCAGGGTAGGAAACACAAAGTGTCTTAAGTTCTTTTAAATCTCCAGAAACCTGCACCATTATCCAGAGTGGTCAGTTTTATAGAATGTGTGGTATACATAAAAGATTGCATGGGAAATCACATATAGAGCTGTAGACTCTATTAATGAAAATCTAAATATTTCATTAATAGCTTATATATCAAATGTGGATCATGTGGTTAGCAAATCTAACATTTAGACAAAGTTTATACTCAGTAGATACTAATTCAGATTTCTCCTAAATTAGATCTTTGCTCTTTCCCTACTTGTTAACATGACATCATGAGGCATACTCAGAACAACCCAATGGTGAAATAGACAAAAAGCGTATGAATGGACTGTTGACAAAAGAAGAAATGCGTAAGACCAGAAAACATAATAAAATGTATTCAAGGCCGGGCGCGGTGGCTCATGCCTGTAATCCTAGCTCTCTGGGAGGCCGAGGTAGGCGGATTGCTCGAGGTCAAGAGTTCGAAACTAGCCTGAGCAAGAGCGAGACCCCATCCCTACTATAAATAAAAAGAAATTAATTGGCCAACTAATATATGTAGAAAAAATTAGCCAGGCATGGTGGTGCATGCCTGTAGTCCCAGCTACTCGGGAGGCTGAGGCAGGAGGATTGCTTGAGCCCAGGAGTTTGAGGTTGCTGTGAGCTAGACTGACAACCACGGCACTTACTTTAGCCTGGGCAACAAAGTGAGACTCTGTCTCAAAAAAAAAAAAAAAAAAGTATTCAAGAACATCTCATAACCACCAGGATTTGTTCCCCTTTCTTTCGAGAAGAGTGGTCATGAAAAGTTTTGGAAAAGTGTAAGTATACTCAATTTACTGGTTTTTTTTTTTTTTTTTTTTTCCCACGAGCAAGAACTATACTATGGTGTTTTTCAAGAAGTCCTCTTTTACTGGAGAGTAGGGAGATAGAAAGTGATAAGAATAAAGAAGAGTCTCTTTAACATTACTTCCCCTACAGACAGGAATCTCTATAAAGCTACAAAGAGGAGAGTGGAGCTACCCATTCAGATAGCAGCAAGTCATGGTGGCTGTCCCAGAAATAATCCACAGAGAAATTTCTACTGCTCTGTGAAATGGTTGGAGCCTGAGTTATATCTAACAAACACTATTGGAAAACATATATATATATACACACACATATATATATATACACATATATATATATAGAGAGAGAGAGAGACATTTATACATATGTGTATACATATACACACATATACACTTATGTGTGTCTCTGTATATAGATATACACACACATGTACATTTATGTGTGTGTGTGTGGATTTTTTCTCCTGTTCCACCACTTTTTAAAAATATTTTACTGTTGGATGCATTGTCTAGTCTTTCCCTTTTCCCAAATAAGATGAGCTATTTCATTGACCAATATGTGCCAATTTCAGCAGCATGCGCTTTTGCTGGTGTTTTAATGAGGGGAAAAAACACACCTACACGTTGGCCCACAACTAGCAACAGTGTCATGCCCCTAGTTTGCCTCCTGTGACGCTGAGAATTGTTCCTCCAACAGATTGCTTTTTCCAAAGTATTGTATTCCGACGTATCCAATGCATTATGGCTGGAAACCCATACAGTGTGTCTGATTCGGGAATAAGAGCACACATACAACAATGTGCAATTAGAATGCAAATTGTTAAAACATTCACCTATAGGATCAGGCTGGGAAGTGCCCAGCAGTTTCAGAAATGCTTCCTGAGCCACAGAGACTTCTGAATATTTTATATATCAGAAGACTTCCTAATGGCATTTTTGTTTCCTGGTTTTCAAGTTGACGTTTATTCAATCTAATGGGAAGCGAGATTTTAGAAAATATTTCTTCTCTCTTTGGGTTCTGCAATAACACAGGGCAGAGAAGAAACAGTTTTAATGCTCCATTGGATATTTACAGTTGGATGATATTTTTCTTGTTCAGGGGCTGAATATGCCCTGGTGTGCTGTTTTAAAAATCAATCAGAGATACATTTACATAGTTAGTACAAGCACAGGCAATCCACAGAGAGGGCACATTTCAGTGTTGGGAAAATAAGAATTAAGAATACAATTCCTGCAAGTAACATTTTGGACCCAATCTCCACCCCTTTTCCCTTTAATGCAGAGAATTTTTTACACTGAATTAGTTTTCCCACTGCATTGTATTAATTGGAATAAAAAGTCATTATTAGAGCAAACCCATAGAGCGAGGTTGCTTAATTAGGAGGCAGTTCTCAGAATTAAAGACATATCCATTAATGAAAACCCAATATAATATTACAAAGTGAGATTTTAACCAATTAACTTAACATCTATTTAACACTGAACATTTATTGAGTACATATAAAATTCCAGAGACTATCTAAATGATGTTGATACAAACATATATCAGGGGAAAAGGAAAGGAATTTATCTGTTGGTGTTTTAGAAAGTGTTATGTTTAAAAATACAAGTGCTGAGTTCTAATTCTACTACATTCACTTAGAGATTGGGTTACTAATTTAACTATGATAAGCCTGGTTTCTGATGTATGACCCCCCCCCAAAAAAAATTTGGCTACTGAATTCTTACATCTCTTTGTGATAATGAACACCCAAGACATAATGTGAAAAAATTTTGTGAATTGGATGCCAGGAATGATGATCTTAAGAGGATCAGGGCATCATGACAGTGTTGATGAGTTGGTATCCTGTGTGCATGTGTATGGGAAAAAGGGAGTAGGATTAGGAAAGAAAAGTTAGGAATTGGCTGGGCGCGGTGGCTCACGCCTGTAATCCCAACACTCTGGGAGGCCGAGGTGGGCGGATTGCTTGAGATCAGGAGTTCAAAACCAGCCTAAGCAAGAGCGAGACCCTGTCTCTACTATAAATACAAAAAAATTAATTGGCCAACTAATATATATATAAAAATTAGCCGGGCATGGTGGTGCATGCCTGTACTCCTAGCTACTCGGGAGGCTGAGGCAGCAGGATTGCTTGAGCCCAGGAGATTGAGGTTGCTGTGAGCTAGGCTGGCGCCACGGCACTCACTCTAGCCTGGGCAACAAAGTGAGACTCTGTCTCAAAAAAAAAGAAAAGAAAAGAAAGGTTAGGAACAAAATCATGCCCATTTATTTTTTCAACAAATAATTGTTGAGTGTCTGCCATATGCTAAGTCATATTCTAGTTGCAAAGACATGATAATGAACAAAGTAGATTCCCCCCTCCCCTGCCAAAACAAAGCCTTCATGAACCTTATATTGTGGGGTAGGGGGAGAGGTCTGACACAAAACACGTATGTAAAACATATGAAATATCAGGTGGAAAAAAATAATAAGGAAGGATAATAGGGGGTATGTATGTGTACCTTCTCATTTAAATCCAGAGGTTGGTCTTAGCTTTAGGACTGGCTAGATCCAGGAAATGGATAAATTGATATCAACATTCTTTATTTCTCTATCTGGTGCTTGATTTCTTCCTCCTGCCATAGGCTTTCTCACCATAATAAATCCAAGAGTTTCAAGCTTATATTCTCCCAAAGCTAATAAACTCAGCTGATAAAGCTTCCATTTTCAAGTAGTTCTAACATAAATCTCAAGTGTTGAGTCTCACTAGCATGGTTTGGTCATCAGTTTAACATAAATCAATCACTGGTGAGGAGTAGGTGCTGGTATTAACAGACTAGGCCTGGGTCATGTGACAATTTTTTGGCATCAAGAGGTAGAGTCAGCTCAGTCAAACTATATGAACCAGAAACATGGGAGGACTTGGTTCTGCAAGTGAAATGAGGTCTCTGAAGAAGGCAGAATGAGTATTTGGAAAGCAGATGTGACAAGTATCTAATACACTTTAATTTACTCATCTTGACTTGACTTTGCGAAGCAACACAAAATAGAGCTGCCATGTTTGCATTACCTGCAGGAGCGGAGGGTTGTTTGGCTTCTGGGGTCTCCTACTACCCCTTATAGGTAGCATAGTCCTGGGATGTGGTAGGCACTCAGATACTTTTACTAAATAAATGAGTAAGAAAATGAATGAATGAATGAATGAATGACTTTGATACCTAATAGTGTCTGAGGCTGATCTAGTTAATATTTTCTACCACTGGTAGCATAAGGAAGATTGTCAAGTAGCTATGCATATTTAACAGCCTTGTAGCATGAACAAAGAAAAGTGACTCAATTAGTTGTAATATGCTGGATGGCATTAGATACCTAATTGAATAATTACTAGTTTGCATGCTTATATATTTTACTATGATTATCTATATCGAGTTTGTATACACTCTTAAAAATTCTTCTTTATAAAAGCAAAAGAAGGGAATTCCCCTTCTATTATAGAGGGAAATTTGTATTATCTGTCTATACTGACTAAGTTGTTCGGTTGAATATTTACAATTAAAAATATTTTTGCTTTAATAAAAATAGATTATCTAAAAATAAATATCTAAAGTGAGGGAAATATATTATTTTTTGAATATTTCTGTACAAGGTATTAATATTATTGGCTGATTCTTAGCTGTGTTTACTGTACTTCAGAAGTGATTCCAGGTGATTAAATTAGTGTTCTTAGAAAGATGAGAAGGATTACTCTTCATTATGTCTAATAACAAACTCTGCAGGACTGATTTTCTTAAATTATTCCCTGGAGAACTTAGTATGTAATAGGGACATTTAACTAATTAGAAACAAATTCACAGATGGTGGTTGTGAAAGAGGGTGGATAGTGTTTTTCCATGACTATGTAGTCTATTAAATAGAAGATGATCTCCATTGGTCCTGAGGAAAGACTCACATAAGCATATAATTCATAAATTGTGTTTGGAAACTGGAAGACTGAGTTGGTTTTTCTTTGCCCCAAATTGGGCTGTGCTGTGATTCAACATGGTACACAGATCAGTCCCACTGAGGATAGTAACAGACATGCTTATCCATACTCTTCCTGCCTGCCTTCTTTAGTATTTCTTGACACTTACTTGTTCTGTTTTCCATTCTTCCTAGCATTTCTTTCTTTGAGAATTTACCATGGGCCAGAAACCATGGTGGGCATTTTGCTCTATCATCTCCTACTGTTGTGATCTCTGCTACTTTGGGAAAGTTCATTGCCTGTGGTGTTTATTAGTGACCATTGCTCTTAAAAATTCTTCTTTATAAAAGCAAAAGAAGGGAATCCCCCTTCTATTATAGAGGGAAATTTGTATTATCTGTCTATACTAAGTTGTCCAGTTGAATATTTACAATTAAAAATATTTATGCGTTCTTCCCTACAAGTAGCATTTCCATTGTCATGGTCTATGGCAGGGGTCCTCAAACTTTTTAAACAGGGAGCTAGTTCACTGTCCCTCACACTGTTGGAGGGCTGGACTGTAGTTGAAAAAAAACTATGAACAAATTCCTATGCACACTGCACATATCTTATTTTGAAGTAAAAAAAACAAACAAACAAAAAAAAAAAAACGGGCAAAAACACCCACATGTGGCCTGCGGGCCTTAGTTTGAGGACACCTGGCTATGGTCTAGGGGTTTATGGTCCTAACTCAGTGATTCACTTGAGTGTGTACAAGACTCACTTGGAAGACTTGTTCAAACAAATTTCTGGGCCCCTTCCTAGAGTTCTGACTCGGTGGCTCTGGGGTCATGCCCAAATACTTGAATTTTTAACCATTTCTCAAGTGATTCTCATGGTGGCAGATGACACCCTGAGAATGACTGCTCAACCCCAAAGAAGTAGGTGATTATAATGAATAATTGTTTGGCATTAAGGAGAGACTTCGATGTAGAGTGAGAACTGCTGATGTCTACCCAGTTCTTTCATTTAGGGAATAGATTGCTAAATTAACTATTATGACATTTACTTTCTGGAAATGTTAATTTCTGTATGTGCATGTGTAACTTCTTAGGGATTTTTGTAGGGATGAAAGTCAAGAAAGGATATAAAATACTTTTGAGAAGGGCTATATTCCCTCTGGAAGAAGGATGCTAAAAATGATTAAAAGAACTTACAGGGTGTTCAGAGAGGACCAGTCAGTGTCGGCTGTCTGGGAAGGTGGTAATTAGAAAGAACATTGGGCTTGGAATGGACCCTTTCTGTTCATTAGTTTATTCAGCAAATGGTTACTCACTAGGTGTTAGTGGACAGATATAGCAGTGAACAAACAAGGCCAAAACCCATGCTTTTATGGAGTTTACATTATAAAAGGGAAATGCAGCAAAAAAGGTTAATATACAGCCTATTGGGAGGTAGCAAGTGATATGAAGAAGAAGTGGGGGGAAATTGGGTCTGTGAAAAGAAGGATTAATACTTTTAATTCATACCTAGTGCAAAGGCTATTATAATAACTAGAATAGCACTGCTCAAAATTTGCCATGTAAAATAACCTGTTTAGGAAACTCCCAGTGCAGATCCCCATACTCTGCCTCCACATGTTCTTTCTCAGCAGACCTGCACGGGGCCTGGAGTTACCCTTTTGATTCACGTGCATCTCTGATGCAAGTAGTGTTCTGCACCTCGCTGAGAAACAGTGAACCAGAGGGTAGTAAAGTGGTTTGGAAATGTCGCTAAAGAAGATGGGAAAGGAGTGTGAAACTGAAGGGGCAGAAACAATGGGATGAAGTGAAGACTACAATCTACATGGGAGAGATGTGGTGAAAAGCCAAGGCAGAATGTGCTGGTAGAAAGAGCAGAGGTGGCGGGTCTGAGTGACCCAGGTATGATTCTGGGTTCTGGCTCTTCCTTACCAGCTAGGTGGCCTTGGATGAGCTACTCAGCTCTTAGAACCTTAGTTCCATATCTGGACAATGAAAAAAAAAATACATATATATATGTAAAAATATATACACATATACCAAAACAGAGGATATATATTTTATATACACATACATATATATGTATCTGTTTTGTGCTGTTATAATAAAATACCTGAGACTAGGTAATTTATCATAAAGAGAAAGTTATTGGCTCGTAGTTCTAGAAGCTGTAAAATCTAATATCAAGGTGCTGGCATCTGATGAGAGCATCATCACATGGCAGGAGTACAAAGAGAAGGTAAGAGAGAGCAAGAAGGGGGAACAGTCACCCTTTTATAAGAGCACCAGTCCCACCCATGAGGCTGGAGCCCTCATGGCCTAATCACATCTTTCAGGTCTCACCTCTTAATACTATTAAGTAATGGCAATTAAATTTCAACATCACTTTTGGAAGGGACACGCATTCAAACCCTGTGTGTGTATACATACTCTTTAATGACATTATTTTAAATGTTAGAGACAGATGAAATATGCCAAGTGCCAGACCATACACGGTGATGATGGTGATCTTAATTTGCAGTAATACGAAGTTGAATTAGGATAAATCCTCAAAATGTTACATAGACGGGTAAGGGGACCTAAAAGCATGAAAGCCATACAGGGAAATCTTAACACTTAGCCATGTGCTTCAGAACATTCTTTGAATATAGACATATGCCAGGAAAGTTGTCATGTCAGGAAACAGTTGGGAAATAGTTACTTTGGTAGAACGCTTAGGAGATTTTCTGACACTGAATTATATTTCCTTGCATTTTGTGAGTAGTTGTCAAAGACCTAAGGAAATCAGGAGTTCTGAGGCCATAACTTGGCACATAAAATATCTAACATTAAAAAAAAGGAGGAAAAATGTAACATAGTGGAAACTAAGAGTTTTTACATTATTTTATTTTTACCATTAGGACTGCTTTTTGTTCCCAATTTGATCTCAGGATGGAAGAAACATTTCTTTGCCTGCCTGAAATTAACTTCATTTGGCATTCCTTCCTGGCATTCTTTTTGTTGCCTATTTTAGGTGTTTATTTTTTTTACAGTATGCTATATATGGTACCCTAAAGAGAGAATCCACCATTATGTTCATTGTTTGTCCAAAGGAGAACCAACTTGGTTTTTTATTCCTTAGTCTGGATTGAATCTCCACCACAGTGAGCAACATAGAATGGCAGCCTCAGTGTGTTAGTGACTTCATGGGACTGAAAATCTGAAGAAATGTCCTTAGTTCTTCCCCACAGATAAATAGAAGATAAATTTGTATGTTAAAATAAATGTCTTTAGCCCATTTTTTTCCCTGACTGTGTTTTCAGATATCCAGAATTTACTTCAAGAAATTTGTTTAATACTTTGATTCTGACTGTGAGAATTTTACTTCCTGATTAGGTCTGTTGGATCTAGAAACTGACCCCTTTCTGATCTCACATCACTGCTCCTGTATGTGAAATGTCCATTTTTTATGCTATAAAAAGGATACAGTGCATAAAATTGGTGTGTGTTTGTTTTTGTTTTGTTTTGTCTCCATGACCTCTTAGCACAGGTTTGGGCACATTATTGGACAGTGTAGGTAAATTATTGGATTAGATTGCCTTTATTAGAACACACTTGGAGTCCTAGTTAGCTCATCTGTTTCTTCTGCATAGAAATTTCCAAAATGAGTAGAACATTAGTCTTATAAAATTCTCTGTTAAGAAAGAGTCTGTGGGCATCCGTGGTCATGTAACCTTAGGAAACATTATGTGTTGGCTCCCTTTTAGAGATTCACAATACACATTGGATACAAAGTTCTGGAAAAATCTAGCATTGAGGATCCTACATTGGCTTCCCAAACACAGTTAACCCTTTCTATTGCTTCATTCTTTTTGTCTTGAGAACTCTTTAAGAAACCCTGCTCTACCACACTTGGGCCCTGCAGTCAGGTTTCATTTAATAAGTGGTTACTGAGAACCTACTGTATGCAAAGTGGTATGAGTGTCTAGTCTCCACAATTTCCCCATTTACAACAGCATTAAAAAGAATAAAATACTTCAAAATGAAATTAACAAAAAGGTACAATATTTGTATGATAAAAACTACAAAAAAATAAAAAACACACACAAAGAAATTAGAGCATAAATAAATGAAAACATACTCATGGATTGGAAGACTTAATATTGTTAGGTTAGGCTGTCAATATATATAAAGTGATCTAGAGATTTAATACAATCTATATAAAAATCCCAAGAACTTTTTTGTGTGTGTGTGCAGAAGAAAAACAGATCCTAGAATTAAAGTGGAATCTCAAGGGACCCCCAAAAGCTAAAACTATCCTGAAAAAGAGAATAAACCTGGAGGTCTTATTTTGAAACTTACTATAAATGTACAGTAATTAAAACCGTGTGGTACTGGCATAAAAACAGACACATAGACCAATGAAACAAAACAGAATCCAAAAGTAAACCTTACATATATGAACAAATTATTTTTGACAAGTGTTTCAAAAACCATTTAATGTGTAAAAACATTTTTTTTTTCAAAAAATGGTGCTTGGAAAACTATATCCATGTGTAAAGGAAAAAAAATCTGGTTACCTAACACTATATGCAAAGATTAACTCAAAGTGGATCAAGACCTAAGTGTAAGAATTATAACTATAAAACTCTTAGAACAAAACACAGAGCAAAAGTTTCTTGCTCTGTTGAAACTGTTGTTAATATATAACATCATGTGTCTTATGTAAACATTTTGGAAATGAATTGTTTTCCTGATATTAATATAACTATCTCTGCTTTCTTTTCATTGGTATTTGTATGGAATATCATTTTACGTCCTTTGACTTACAGTCTGCTTGTGTCTTTGAATATGAAGTGTGTATCTCTTAGACAGCATATCATTGGATTACTTTTTGAAATCAATTTTGTCAATCTCTGTCTTGTGATTAGAGAGTTCAAAGTAATTACTGATATGAAGTGACTTACTTCAGTCATTTTGCTATCTGTTGCTATTTTTCCATTTTTCTGTATGCCTTCTAGTTTTCTTGCATTTAACTGTCTTTTTTTGTGTACAGTTGATTGTTTTTTTTGGTACTGAAATGTTTATAGTTTTCTCATTTCCTTTTGCGTGTATTCTTTAGCTATTTTATATGTGGTAATATGGGGATTACATTTAACATCCTTAAGATGTAACACTCTAATTCATATTTATACCAGGTTAACTTCAGTAACACAAAATTCTCCAGGCCTTTAACAGCTCTGTCCCCATCCTTTTGGTTGTTGATGTCACAAAACTACATATTTTTACTTCGTCAGAAAACATAAACTGATAATCTTTTAATGTAGTAGTCTTTTAAATTATGTAGAAAACAATGTGAAGTCAAAAACAAACATCACAATAACATTAGCTTTTGTACTAATTGTTCTTTAATGTATTAATCTTTTAAATCATCTAGAAAACAAAAAGTGGAGTTACGCACCAATGTTACCATAAAACTAGCTTTTATAATTGCTTATGTATTTACTTTTATTGAGACCTTTATTCTTTGTATGCCTTCATGCTAGTCTCCAGTGTCCTTTCATTTCAGTCTGGAGGACTCCCTTTCACATTTCTTAAAGAACTGGTATAGAGTGAACAAATTCCCTAAGCTATTGTTTGGAAATGTTTTTATTTTTTTCCTTTTTTAAAATGATATATTTATAAAATATAGAATCCTCAATTAACAGGTGTTTTTTTTTTTTTTCTTTTACTGCTTTGAATATATTAGCCCACTGCTTTCTTATCTCCAAAGTTTCTCAGGAGAAATCTGCTGATAATCATGTAGAAAATCCCTTGTATATGTCATATCACTTCTCTGTTGCTATTTTCAAAATTTTCTCTTTGCCTTTGGCTTTTGATTATAATGTGTGTCAATGTGTGTCCTTTTGAGATTATCTGCTTGGGTTCATTGAGCTTGGTGGATGTTTATATTCATTCCTTTCATCAAATTTGAGAAGGTTTCAGCCATTCTGTCTTCAAATATTTTCTGGCCCCTTTCTCTTTCTGGTAAAGGATGCCTACATTTAATTCCTTGATGGCATCCAACAGGTCCCTTAGGCTTTGTTCACTTTTCTTCAGTGTTGTTTTTTTTTTTTTATTTCTCCTCACATTTAATCATTTCTGTTGATCAATCTATAAATCATTTTTATTGTCTTATCTTCAAGCTTGCTGATTTTTTCTTATCCCTGTTTAAATCTGCCTTTAAGTTCCTCTAGTGATTTTTTTCATTCAGTTGTTATATTTTTTAGTTCTAGAATGACATTTTGCTGCTTTTTAAGTTTTCTGTATTGTCATTTATATTTCCATTTTGTTCATACATCATTTTCTTGACTTCCACATGTTCCTTTAGTTCTTTGAGCATCATTAAGACAGTTGTTTTAACCCTTTGCACTCAGATGTCGAGTGTGGATAATGTTGAGTGGATAATGAGAAAAATGCAAGAGAGTGCAAAGAATTAAAGTCTTTGTCTAGTAGATACGTCTTCAGATCCTTTTAAGGGATAGTTTCTGTTGTTTTTGTTGCTAGTTTGGGAATAGGTCTTACTTTGTTGTTTTGTATATCTTACAATATTTTTGTTGAAAAAATTGATATTTGAATCTAATGTGGCAACTCTAGAAATCAGATTATCTCTCTTCCCCAGGGTTTGCTATTTTTTTTTCTTTCATTTTGATTATTGTAGGCTATTTCTGTACCAAGAATTATTCTGAGGTGTCAACTGAAGGTATTCTTAGGTCTTTTGTGAGCCTGCTCTTTCCCCTGGGCATGCATGACCACTTTCCATCCACCCACCCCCTAGCATATATGGTTGCTTTCAAATGTCCTAGTTTTTAATGATTGGCTCCCACAAGTGGAAAAAGGGAAAAAGTGAAGGTGGGGGAGACCCTGGTCTTCTACATTGCCTTGAAAGTCAGTTCAGTCAGAGAGCTTATAACAATGGGGAGAGGTGCAACAATTGCTGCTGACTCTGTGTCTGCATCTCAGAGCAAAAATTTATTGGTATTTGGAAGACAGGGTCCATTTTTTCCCATACTGGCTCTCACAAGCTGTGTGCAACTGCTCCATGAACAGGTGCACAGCTGCCTCCTAATGGGCTGGGCAGGCAGGAAATGGGGAGCTCCCACTGTGCTAAAATCTGACATTGACCAAGATTAACCACAGTTTACTGTCCCGCCCTTGCCTTGGAAGTTGCAATCCTTCAGTAGACTGCAAATAGTTACATCTGATTCTGTCAGTGAAATTACTGTCTAGTTGAGGAGACATATTTCTGATGCTTCCTACATCACCATCTTCCGAATCCTGTGACTTCATTCGTTTTTTATTTGTAAATGGAAGAACACATTATTTGAGTGCTTTGCATGTTTCCGACACTATGTGCCCAGTGTTAAAAAATAAAAGAGACAATGTCCTGTTCTCATGAAACTTCTATTCCATAGGAAGAGACAAGCATACAAAAAAAAGTCACAAGAAATTAATCACTTGTAGTTCTGCAGATGAGCACAGAATTTTTGAGAGCATACCAGGGGATATAGGTGGTGAGTGGTAAGACAGGAAGCTTCCCAGAGGAAGTGTATTGCAGTGTTGACCGGAAAAAGGAGAGCAGGAAAAAAAAAACTGTTCCCTCTGGTTAGAGGGAACAACATCTGCAAAAGCCCCAAGGCAGGAAGGAACTTGGTGAGTTGAAGAAGTGAATAACAACTCAGAGTTGTGTTACAGGTGGATGAAATTCCGGACAAAAGCATATGTAATTATCACATGCTATACTGACTGTAAAGTGGTTTTTCAGAGAAATTTTTTCTTTCCTCCCAACTCTCTGACACCTGCCATTTTACCACTCTCTGCTTGAGACTAGAATCCCTGCGAACTTAAAGTCTGTCACCTCATAGGAAGTTCCACAGAGTGTAGATCCATGAGCTGTGCTATCAAAGAATCAATGTCACTGTGAGATCATATGGTCGTTGATGCCAAGAAGGGGTGGCCATTTGATCAGGCACATAATTAGCTAGGAGACTTCGGTTTTTTAATGTTCTTATTTTTTGTGTGTCACAATTGGTTAGAAATCCACATGGTTTACTAAAATGATACAAATGTGTAGAAGTAAATCTTTTCTAGAGGATTATCAAATGAAAAAAAAAGTGTTCCTTATAATATTATATAGTATCTTAGAATGAGAGTCCTAGAAAGACCTTAAGAAAGGACCCAGTTGAATATGTTCTTCAGTAATGTCTTAGGGATCTACACAGAGGAGGCAGAAGCCGGGTTTAGGGAAGGGCTTTGTCTTCTACTACTCTACTCTTCCATACAGCAGAGTTCTAACTGTATTGAGTTTCTATATTTGAGTTCTATACAATTTTTATATCAGTTGAAAAAGAATTTCTGCTTTTACAAAGTGTTTGAAAAACACTGATCAAATATCATAGTTTTACTCAGTGGCATGCTATAGCCAGCTCTTACCCATGGATGAAAACTGACCGAGCTTATCTCTTCTTTACTCTGTTTGGTAATACCACATTTGTTGCTTGAAATTAGCAAATGCTACAACTAGGGCTTTTATTTATTTTCTGGAGAGCCAGTGTATCAACCTGTGGTTACAAATGAATGTAGAGTAGTAGTAGTACCATCCCATAGCTGGCTAAGAACATGGTCCAGAAAAGAGCCCTGATCTGACTGTGCTTCCAGGCTGTTTCTGAGATACCCAGTATCACAGAAAAGTGAAAGAAATTCTCATGTGTCAAATACCTACGTGTACCAAAGGTACTCATGTAGGATAAATGTTTTTTAGCTGACAAAGACGATGAGAAGTTAGAATTTTATCCTGTTTTTTCAAATACACATATTGGAGTTAGAAGGGGTTCATTTGTCCAAAAACATTTGTTTTTTGAGTGTTGGGACCAACCTTCCCAGATACGGAGCTTGAGCTAGCTCCTTCCCTTCCACTATACCAATATTTACCCTGTAACCTTGAACAACTCACTTCTTTGAAGATAAATTTCTTCACTGATATACTTAGGAAAAAATAATCCTTAGCCACCACATAGGGACACAGAAACCCAAGTGAAACATCGTGTGTGTGAATGCATTTTATAAATTACAAAGTGCTATTAAAATTACATTAGTCTATTACTCATATAAAATATTAAATCATGACACCACCCTGCTTCAGTTTCATCTTCATTAATAGGAATGAGAAGCACTTTAACATAGCAATTAAGGACACAGGCTTTGTCATCAGTCAGGCTTGAGTTGAATCCCATTGTTATCTCTTAGCCATTATTCCACAATGTGATTTGGGGCAGTTAGTTAACCTCTCTGTACCTCAGTTTCCTCATTTATAAAATGGAGATAATTCTGACACCTTATGCATAGGATTTTTATAAAGATTCAATAATACATGAAAAACATTTAACACAGTGCCAGGCAAAGAGTTAGCTCTTAAAATAATTGCAGTTATTATCATTATCTTATTCACTATAGTAACTTCACTAGCCTCACGAGAGAATTGTCTTAGCTCCATTTTCCGTACAGATACTGGCTAGATGACTCCTCATTCATGCTTTAACTGTCTGTCTTTCAGCTAAATTTGTTTACAAAGCTCCCGGCAATGCTTTTCTTCCAACTCATACTTGTTTTCATTTTTCTGAAATGAAAAATGCCGTCTTGTCTAAGCAGTCTGTCCTAGATCCACATATATCTAACTTTGCCCCTCCTGGCTGAGGTATCCTTTTCTTCTCTCCCTCCATTTTCTCTTCTCCCCCCTTCTCCTCTTCCTTGAAATTTGTTAACTGACCTCATACCCATTTAACAAATAGTGGTTAGTTATTGATTCAGGATGCTTGAAGCTGCAGATTGAAAAAGACCTTATAGCTTTTATCTTGGAAGCTATGAAGACATTTCTCCTAAATCTTAAAAGATCCAAAATTAAAAGAGAATTTTAATTTATACTTGATTTTTTTACCCTTTCTCTTCCTCCATTTTTTTTTATTTTTCCCCTTTCCTTTAGAAGTAGTTGACTTCGATAGCTTTTTTTGAGTTCTTAACCAAAAAAAGTTGTTTAAAAAGTTGTTTTTCAATTCTAGAATATGTAAATAAAATACATAGTTACAGGAAAGCAAACTTGTTTTCATTTTAAGGACCAATGAGTAAATACCAGCATAAATGATTACTTTTGTTTTGTGAGAGTTTCTTCCCTTCCAAATGAGATGAAAGCTCTACTGAAGACAGTAGTACGTGATTCAATTCAGTATTACCCAAAAAAGAAACATACCATCTCAGGCATTATCCAGTCATTTGTCAGTCATTTTAATATCTTGATTAGACAGATTTTAGCCTTTGCCTTGAGTATAAATGATGGAGGTGCAGGAATCAGAAGGAGAAGGGGCTGTAGAGTCAGAATTGACTCTGCTTTTTACTGGCAGCTGAGTCTCTCTGAGTTTCCATTCCCTGCCTTGAATATTTAGATAGTACTGGAGTTGGCAAACTACCAGGCCAAATGTGGCCTTCCACCTGTTCTTATAAGACTCATGAGCTAGAAATAGTTGCTATACTTTAAAATAATTGACACAAATAAAAATAATACTTTGTGACACATTAAAAATGTAAAAATCAAATGCAGGAGTCTGTAAACAAAGTTTGATTAGAACAAAATGTGTCAATTTATTTATGTATTATCTACAGCTGCTTTAAAGTTACAATAGCTGAGTTTATTAATTGCAATAGAATCTGTGCAGTCTGCAAAACCTAACATGTTTATTATCTGGCTTTTGCAGAAAAAGTGTGCCAACCCTCTAAGACAGTAATAACTACATAGGTGTGTGTGTGTGTGCGTGAGACAGAGAAAGAGATGTAATTAAATACGTCGCATATAGTGCGTACTCCGTAAATGTTGGCTGTTACAGTTATTTATAAATACTATGTTAATAGAGTCTCTGCATCTTCTCCAATTCTTGCTACAAAACATAACATCCAATAAAATAAACATACCTGAAATAAATCTGAATACCTCAAAATGGCTTTGGGAAATCAGTTTGGGGTAGCAAAGCTAACCAAGTCTTAACTGTTGAAAGATAACCATTTAAATGGCTGGTTTAGTTGTTTCATAACATTTTGGGATATTGTGTTTATAGTCTGTTAAGGTGGTAGTTGTTTACATTAAATAAGTCCACGTAGCAATTTTTTCATTCTTAAATGGAGACTCTGCATTCAAATTGTAGGTTTTCTGGCAAATGCAACTTATTCTGGAGTTTGTAAATGCTCTTCATTTTAACTTTTGTGAAAAGATGCATACAAATGTAGCACAGGTCATGCCATTCTAATTTCTTTCTATTAAATATTTAGGCATCCTTTCTATTTAATATCATCACCTTTTTATACATCCCGGAAATCTTAGTTCACAGTTCCTGACAATCTTCAGAAATTGCAATTCCATGATAATTGAATTGGTGATGAGATGTTTCAAGTTCCCATAGTTACATACAACAAAGAGTTCTTAGGGAAAAAAGCCAGTTTAGAAAAATTATGAAATGAATTAAACAAAACGCTAAATCTAGAGGAAGGATCCAACTAGTTTTAAGGGAGGACCCATTGAAGAATTGATATGGAATATTATCTTCTTACCTAAGATGTAAACTGGAATGACATAGTTCTGCTATATGTAGCTGTAACAGTGATCTTGGCCTGTAAATGTAACCTCTAAATCATAAGATTAAATTGTCATAATTAAGTCACAGGGAAATTAGCAAAAATAAAGATAGGAATTGGTTCACTTTGAATGCAAATGCTTGGCACCAAACCATACCCATGTATTTCATTATCAACTAAAAGAATGGCTCACAAAAAGTTAGCAGTATCTGCTAATATTTGAGCGTTTACTGTATAAGAGCACAATAAGCACTCTGAGTGTTAGCTGTTACTATGTATGTAAAAGCCACTTTTACGGAGATTATTTTGTTAAATCCTTGCACAACCTTATGAGTTGGCTGCTTTCCCACTTGAGAGATGAGGATTCAAGGATAAGACAGTTTAAGTAACAGGGTATTCTGCTGACTGAGAAGATAGTATTCCAGGTCTATCAAATTCCGTATGAAAGCAAAGAAATTATAACTCCTGCAAATCACAAACATGGTGACAACTACAAAACTTTTGTCTTATACAATTTCATATAGCTAATTGTTAAGAATGCTTTCAGGTGCATTATATTAACACTAAAAGGCTATAGTTTCAAAATCATGTGGAGGTGTAAAGTATTCAAATGAAGTATTGAAGTGCAGTGAACTTCAAAAATCTTTCCAGAACCCCAAATGCATTTGTTCAGTTTGGAAATGTTATAGATTTTGATTTTGTATGTTAAAAATACAAATTTACTAACACTAATTATGTCACTACAAACTAAAATTTGACTTCATTCTTTACGTTG
This sequence comes from Microcebus murinus, assembly GCF_040939455.1. Lineage (NCBI taxonomy): Eukaryota > Metazoa > Chordata > Mammalia > Primates > Cheirogaleidae > Microcebus > Microcebus murinus. The sequence continues at coordinate 21,177,128 of NC_134124.1, forward strand.
AGCCTCAGTACTGCTGTGGCTCTTCCAATAATTGAATCTTTAAAAGCTTCTTTAGAATAAAATATTGATGCATGACAATATTTTAATGAGAGAAGATGGCACAAAATGGCTTAGCTCCCATGATCTCTTATACATGTATCAAATGGTGTGGTTAAAGAGTTGACCCATTTTTCTAGCTATAAATGTTACTGCCCAACCAGGCCCCTTGCTGCTGCCCAGATGGAGGCCAGCCTACTGAGACAGCAGGAGTTGTAGCAGAGAAAGTCTTTAATTTCACAAGGTGCCAAGTGAGGAGATGGGAGAGATTTCTCAAATCCATCTCCTTGAGAATTTTGGGGCTAAGATTTTTAAAGGTGGCTTGGCAAACAAAGGGCTAGGGTATTAGGTCCGCTGATTGGCTGGGGACAAACTCATAGGATTGGGAGGCAGGAATTGTGTTCTCGGTTGAGACAGTTCCTGGACAGAGGGTCACAGGACCTCTTGGCTCAGTTCCCATGCCTGATCACTGGTCTGGTTGATGCCAGTTGATCCCCCCTAATGCACTTTCTGGAAGATATCTCAAAGACCAGTTTTAGGCTTCACGATAGTGATGTTATCTATAGAAGCAATTGGGGAAGTCACAAATCTTGCATCTGTCAAGGATATGTGACACTTAAGCAGTAAGCAGTTACAGCAGTAAGCAATTACAGGAAAGCAAGTTAGGGAACCATGGCTGGTTAACTTTCCACTATGTCTGTACTTCTGTGAAAATCAGACTTTTATCACAGTTCCTGCATCATGGCCATACATTATTTGATACAGGCAGTTTTCTAAACCCTTGCCAATCCATTCTATATCCTGCATCTGGGAATTTATAGATGTTACGGTAGTTATCCGTGGGCAAGTCTCTTTCCATAGAGTCGTCACTGAATGTCTTTGACAACTTCAGTGAATAGGCTTAGAAAGCTGATTCTTTCAGATCAGCGAGAAAGGGTCCATATCTCAAAGGGAGAGACACAAATCAACTTCATGAGATTGATGTTTAAATTAGAAATATCAATTTTTAAAATCATAATGAGAAATAGCTCATTGCATAGAGATAACTACATTTTTTTCTCACTCTAAGAAGATCTACTCCAGAAGAGTGACCATAATGAAAAGGTTAATTAGTGCATTTCAAATCAGAAAAAGAAGATTTAGATGAAAAAGAATTGCTTAATGGCGTCAGGCTAAGTCGGCCCAGTAGAGATAGTTTTGTGAGTCATATCGGAGGCACTGAAAGTCCTCCCCACAAATGCTTGTCAGTACCTTCAGGGCGAGGACCATGTCTGTGTCTACCATGTCTCCAATGCCTGGCGCCGAACAGCCAGCCACTCAGGAAACATGAGTCCATTGGCTAAGATCCCTTCATCAGGTGCTTGAATGAACTCCATCTACTTTTTTTTCTTTCATGGCTCTCCTTTCTTCTATGCATCCATGATGATCTCTTGAACACCACGTTCTTTCATTAGATATGCCAACATAGTCACATTAGAGTCTAATATGCTGGTCAGGTAGCCAATCTCTTTACGCTGACTTTTATATTTTTGTTCTTATCCACTTGGTGTTTATGTCTGTCATTGCTTTGGGGAGTGAGAAGCAGGGCACGTCACTATAGCCCCTATGTACGTTTTGCATGCAATCTATTTCTTTCAATTTGTTCTATCAACACTTCATCCTAAAATAGTATAGTAATACAACTCGGCCAGATTGGACCAGTCTGTTGCTTGTAACACTTTCTGGTAATTACGAGAGAGGAGGCTCAGGATATGAAAAGACTCCAAAGTTTATCAAAATGGAAGACTTGGGGACGTTCCCTTGCCATTAAACCCTACAGTCCACTGAAGATCCAGGGATATTTTTTTTTCCTTTCATTCTAGCAGATACTTAATGAGCAGTTGATCTGTCAAATACAGGGTCAAAGGTATATGATACAGCATTTGCCTGCCTTGTCTTAGAAAGGTAACATTTTATCTTTGAACTCATTTTAATTTTTTTCTCTTTTGTTAAAATTTTATTTTTTTAAATTTCAAAATACTATAGGGTTGTTACATATATTGCTCATGTTTTAATTTTTTAAACAGCCTTATCCATTTACACTTAGTTTTTATTAACTTACTATTTAGAAATTCTAAAAAGGACCTCCTGATTAATTAAAAGGAGGTAAGGGGGAGTAGATAACCTGAAAATGTATCCTGGAACACAAAATGTGTTTCAGGAAATGAATCTCCAGCAGAAATTCCCCAAGTGAGTGAAGAAGTGATAGTGATTTCCTAGAATCACAGTAATCACTCCAAGAAGCAGGTAGATACCAGAAAACTTAACATCTTTTGCCCGGTTCCTCTACTACCTGTCTGTGTGACTTCGGCCATCACTTCCTCTTTTCTCTTCTCAATTTTCTCATGTAAGTAATGCAAAGTTTTGACTTGATGATACACTGTCTCCTTTAGATTAGAAATGCTACAGTCCATCATTTGTGAGCTTTAAAAATTATACGTTGTTCTCTTTTCTGCAATCCACTGCACAAATGGTATGAGAATATTTCTTATTACTAGCAATGTTCATTATTAGTGAAATAGTATTTATGAGGCAACTATCATGCGCCAGACACTGTGCTAGTTGTGCCTTTGTCTATGTGTTTATCACATATCTAGTGAACTAAAGAGCAAATAATTTGAAATGTATAATGTTAAATAATTTTCTGTCTTTGAAAGCCTGCCTTTTTTTTTTTTTTTTTTTTTTTTTTTTTTGGTGTATAATCACTGGCATATCGAGTTGGATTTTTAGGCTTGGCTTTAGAATCGAGCAGCACTCTTCATTCAGGGAGCTTTTATAATTATCTTGGAATCCCTGTACTCAACAGTTGTGTTTTATACCACTGAGCATTGATGTGATTGTAAAAGTAAAGATGAGAGATGAGTGATGCTATGCATTTGTTAGCACAGGTCCTATGAATTTATGCCTCTTATGGAGTCTGGCCCATTTTTATTGATCAATAAATTTTATTTCCAAATAAAATGTGATATTTCAAGAGTTTTACTTACAAAAATACCATACTATATATATTTATTGTATAAACATACTATATATATAGTATAAATACTATAGTATATATTTATAGTATAAATATATACTATATATATATTTATAGTATAAATACTATACTATACTATAATATAATATAATGAGAAATTAGGGACCAGAAATAATTTTAAAGAAATTGTTCAGTGTTTTGCACTGAAAAGGAAAGAATGCATAGAGCCATCTATTCATCTCTATCAGTATTTGCTTCCTGCTCTTTAATTAATTTCTTTTGAAAAGGTACATTTTGCAATGCATTTTATTACTAGTCACATGAAATTATCAGATGTGTGAGTTTCTTCTCAAAGTAATGACTTATTTTGAAAATCCTTCATTGTGTACTAAGTATATAATTTGAGTTTCCAAAACAGAAGATGACTTCAGCTTAGACACTGTGTCTGGCCAATAGAGACAGCCTCAAAATGTTGGGTCATTGATTTGTCACCAAGCCAAACTTCCTAGTCCTGATTCCTTCCACCAAAAAAAAGAAAAAAGAAAAAAGAAATAGTCTCTTCAGAGTCAACCAGATAATTGTGCCCTAGGCCATTGAAAAGTAGCATTGGATTTGCTCTGCCTGTTTTGAAGAGCCAACCCCGGATGAGTATCATTTCCCATCAGGTATTATTTGTGAAATGAACCCTCAAATGAAAGGCTGGCACCATGTTAATCATCTGCCATTCTTTTAAGTCTAATTCAACTGCTTTGCACTTATATATAGTAAATACTTTTTGTATCTTTTTATTAAATTTTGCCTTATAATATTTCTAAAAATGCTTCCTCTGGGAAAAATGCTCAAGTATGTCTTCGGTATTTTGTCATCCATAATTCACATAATACTTTAGTCTGCCTACCACCTTTTCTTAATTCCGTGATAATCCCACTCAGCCTTGGTGGTACAGATGGAGCTAATGGCTTCCCTTTTGCCTCTAGGGTTGTCATATGAACCAAATAGGGTCAAGACAAGGACCCCATTTTCCTGGTCCATTTATTCAGGGATGGGTGAGCATAATATGGCTCAAGCTAGGCTATGTAGAGTCCTTCCTGGAAAAGATCTTTTATTTTCCCAGGGAAAGTGGGCTTGAGACCACCAGTGGATGTCTTAGTACCCAATGGGGAGAGCAAAACTGAGAGTGAAGAAGCCTAGAGAAGAAGAGGGACATAGTCTTGATTATATTTTAATGGACACACTGAGTCCTGCCTTCAGATCCACCTCTTAGATTTACGGTTGCATGATGTAGTACATCTCCCTCACCCCAACCCCTTTTTCTCTAGGCTAATTTGATGAGTTCTGTGTGCTATAACCAAAGTGTCCGGATGAATATCTCTTTTTAGGCTTGTGCTGTAACTACTCTGTGCCTCTCTCTATGTGACCTCACTGTATTGTCTCAGTTTACCCCACCCTCTGCCCAAAGCCAGTGAGTGGCACAGCAGAATCTCCTGGGTATAATCACAATCTACTTTGTATCTCAGGCCCTACTGGCTTTGTCAGGCACCTGACTTTGCTACTTGCTCACAAAAGTCTTTCAGTTACATGTAGAAAGGGCTTATTAGTTTTCTAGAATATTTGCATCTTATAAAGGAACTCAGTTTTCTGAGTACAATATAGCACCTTAACAAGTTAGAGTAAATGAAATATAAAAAAAATCAAGATGTAGAAAGTTGGGGGTTCCATGCATGTTCCTGCACTTGAGTTTTTTTAAAAAAAAAATTGTATTCGCTTATGTAAAAATATCTCTTGTGAATCCTATGAGCTAGGTGTGGTGCAAGAACTAGAATACAGTCCAGAGAAAGCAGTCCATGCTATGCCCTCATGGAGAATATCCACTGTGTATCAGGAAACATTGACATGAGTCCAGTAAAAATACAAGTGAATATGCAATCACAACTATAATAAGTGCTAGTCTATGGGCACATGTAACAGGAGACTGTTGGGTGTGTGAGGGTTCGGGGGAAAAAGAATCTGGAAGAAGTGATTTGGAGGATAGATTTGAAGGATAAATGGGCATTAATTAGATGAAAACATGAAAGTGAGAGTAACTTCCAGGAAAAAGCAAAATCTTTCCAGAAGGAAAGAACAGCTTTTTTCAAGCTCTTCAAGTGGAAAGGTATTTGAGAACTGGAGGAAGGGAATGGGTGTGGGGATGGAGGCAGATGAGGGTGAAGAGGTGGGCACAGGACCAGTTCAAGAGCTGGGCCATTGAAGTCACAGGAAGGCTTGACTCTTGGGCGGTGGTAAGTCATTTAATGATTTTAGTTCACAGAGTGGCACACTTAGGTTTATGTTTTTTTGTAAATGCCATACATTCTTAATTCTGGCTCAGATTTAAGGGGCTTTAAAAAAAATAATGCTGCCTGTTTTTCATCCCATTCCAATGGAGTCAGAATCTTTGGGGTGGGAACTTGGCTGTAGACATTTTAAAAAATTTCCCCAGATGATGCCAACATAAAGCTAGACTGGAGAGGCTGAGCTGTAAATGCAGTGAGAGATGTCGCTTGATGACAGCACCTGCCATAGAGTGGTCCGAGCTGACTTCGCGCGGTGTGACTGAAGGTTACTTCCCTGAAATCCAGTACAGTCATGGATCACATTCATAGAAGTGAGAGGGGATTGTTCCTCCCTTCCCCATGCATTAGACCAGGCGTCCTCAAACTATAGCCCGAGGGCCACATGCGGCACATGCGGCCTGCAAAGGACATTTCTCCGGCCTGTCGGGTGTCTTTGCTGCTGCCGCCTGTCATGCTTAGCAGCCGACTCATCCCGGGCCCACAGTGCGCATGTGCGGAATGTGCGCCGCACTCTCCGACGGTCTGAGGGACAGGGAACTGGCCCCCTGTTTAAAACATTTGAGGACTCCTACATTAAACTCACACACCTGAAAAGTTGGTTCACTTTTCAGCACTACACTTAAGCAGCAAAGTGACCAAACCAAAATATTCCCAGAAGAAAGCAAAGCAGGTGACAAAAAGAATCTAAACCATAGTGGGGGGAAATGATTGGATAGTACCAGACATGTTTAAGCTATAGTCACAATCATCCCTTTAAAAGGATGATGTGGGAATCCCTGTTTCCCAGTAAGTCAAAAGCTGTTATTTATTCAAAGGGCAGGTATAAGGGCTTGCTGTATGCCAGTTCTAGGCATTGGAACAATGGCAGAAAATGATGCAGACAAAAATCCTCGCCCCCTTGGGGCTTATATTGAAGTGAAGAATGAAGTTTTCTGCTTCGTGTGATTCTCAATATCAGATTATTATTATTATTTTTGAGACAAGGTCTCTGTTGCCTGGGCTAGAGTCCAGTGGTGTCATCATAGCTTACTGTAACCTAGAATTCCTAGGCTCAAGAGATGCCCCTGCCTCAGCCTCCTGAGTAGCTAGAACTACAGGCGCTGTTTTATTTTTTAAAAAATTTTTGTAGAGACAGAGTCTCACTATGTTCCATAGGCTGATCTTGAACTCTTGGCCTCAATCAGTCCTCCTGCCTTGGCCTCCCAAAGTGCTAGGATTACAGGTGTGAGCCACTGAGGTGCTGGGCCAAGATCAGAATTTTTAACTGATGGTTATGATGAGTAGCCATAGAAAGTGTATATGTTATAGGGAGACATAGTCAGTTGTAACTTTGGAATATTAAAAGTAAAAAATCTCTAAAAAGCTAAGAGGTCACCATCTATGAAAGAATTCCACCGTGGGTATCCATTGTCAAGGGGATTCAAGAATCTTTAGTAAGGCTAAAAAGGTGTAAGAGGAAGGGGACTCCTTAGTGATCTCTGGAGTCCTTTGCAAAACTGAAAACCAAGTATAGTACAACAGTATTAAATACTAGCAGTGCTTATATAGTTTGAGCATTTACTGTATGTCATATACTTTTCTAAGTCCTTTTTAATGAGTTACCTCACATAATACACTAATTATATGGGTAAAGAGAATGCAACAGTGTCAAACTGTACTTTTTAAAAAGTAAAAAACATGATTTATATAAACATGAAAAGAAATATGCCAAACATTTGATTTGACTCATTAATTGACAAGGGAATTTGTACAATGGTAACACTGGTTCTCAGAGCATTTGAGGAGCTAAGTGTCAATAGGTGCATTAATAATAAAGGAATCAAGATTGCTAGATTTATATAAAACTGGCCATGCCCTATAAGACAATAAAACATCACATTTGGGGATATTTTTCCATTGGAGAGAAATTACCCTTATCAGACAAAAGTGTCCAAGTTAACATGTAACCTTATTAAATCTGGAACCTTTATTCAACAGCAAACAATTCAGCAAAGCACATTCCTTTTAAATTTGTCTTGAGGGGGCTTGCTAAACAATTCCCACATATGAGGTTGAAAGAACATAACTGCCTTTGGCATTATTTTAAGTTTTGGATACTTTTTCTTAACATTAGAAGAGCTATGCAATTTTTCAGGATTTTTTAGCCTGTAGTAATGAAGCTGGGTCTCAAACTGACATCTCTCTCTCTCCAATACTGCACTGAAATGAGCCACGTAGCAAGTCTTTAGGGAGAGCCTAGGACAGGTCTTTGGGATGACATCACCATTCTTCTTCCTATGTGTAAGCCTTGGTGTGGTCTGTCCAGATATGTTTGTTTATATTTTTAAATTGATTATCAAAACATTTGTAAACCATTTGAAATTAACTCCTTCAACTACTTTTCTCTTTTGTTTCCCTGAAGGAAGCTGTGCATACCAAATGTGATTAATAAACAGTGAGGGGTTCATTAACTATTTGCTATGATTAGCCGTAAAACAAAGGCTGTGGAACCCCAGATAGAAATCAGACTCCTTAGAATTCGCAGCAGCTCTTTTCTCAGAAAGGTTATCATAGTATTTAATTTTGCTGTTGTTGTTAATTTTGGATATTGAGGTTTCCAATCATGGAATGATTGTTAAGGGTTTTCTATTTTTAGGATGATCATTTTGAGCCCTTAAGGTATGAGAAGAAGGTCCAGTACTCCACGAATGGCATTTTGCTCAGCTTCATGTAACTGACTGCTGATTTGGTCCTGCCATTTGCCTTTCCTGTGAGTTAGTCTGGAGGGAAGACTCCAGTGTTATGTTTAGAGAGTAAATGAAAAGCAGCTATGTGGCTGGCTTAATGTTCCAGTAAGGCTTTAGGACAGTTTTCTGAGTTTAAGGTGTAATCCCTATTACATAAAGTTAAGGCAGCAGAAAATTTAGGTAGCCAATCACATAGTTCATTGTAGAACTCATGCTAGATGGGAAAGTACAATTTTGCTTTTCAGTTAGATAAAAGGACTAGGGTTTGCTCCATTTAAAAAAAAATCTAAACTGAAATTTACGTATAGACACTGTTATAAACACTTTCCTTAGATTATCTCTCTAATTCCTCAAAAATTGTATAGGTAGAGTCTATTATCATTCCCATTTCACAGATGAGGACGCCAAGGCCAGCAAGCTGAGGAGGGTTCATAGCCAGCCAGAGGCAGAGCTAAGATTAGACCCAGACCATCTGATGATAAGCCTACTCAGAAAGGCTAGATGATCTCACCTTCCCAAATTATGCTGGAATGGAGAAAGCATGTAGAAAAAGAGCACCAGTTCCATTTTCTGGCCTCAGCTATGGCATTAACTGTCTTTGCAACCCTGGACAAGTGGTTTCATCTGCCTGGGCCTCCACTTCCTTGTGTAAAACGAAGGGTAGAAACAATTTTGATTAGCTGGTTTCTGAGGTTTCTTCCAACTCTAAAATTCTTTGATTCTTTAATTGTATCCTGACCTTAGATGTATGCTCGCTCTCTCCCACTCTCTCACTCTCTGCTTCCCAAGGCAAAATTCCAACCCTGATGCTCATGCCTATTTTAATTAGATGCTACACCCAAAACCCCACTGAATTATTATTTACAGCAATTTCTCAGGAACACATAACACTTAAAATCAGGCAAGCCAGTCTTTAGAATAATTGCTAATGGAGTGTGATTTTTGGAAGTGAAAAGTTAATACTTTAAAAAAAGGAAAAAGACAGTTCTAAACAAATGCTGTTCTCTCTTGAAATCGTCTCTTTTCTACAGTGTTACCTCGACAACTTAGCTTTGTCTCTTTAGAGACGGGGTTTCTTTTCATCGTGGGAGAAGAGGGGTCTCCTTCTCTTCTGTTTTGAGATTTCCTCTTGTTTTATGGGAAAAAGAAATGTCAAAGGTTAGACCGCCAAATCCAGCAGAAATGTCGAATGTACGCAGGACATCTTGAGAGAGTGGCAGCCAGAAATAATCACAGGTGCCCAGAATTAGCACACGTTTTGATTCAAGCTACCTTCTTTTCTCCTTTCTGTTTCCCATAACCATAACACAATGCAACAGCCTCTAAAATGTTACATTTTTGGACCAGCACCATTACAGAGCAGAGAGCAACCAAAGTGCCTGGAAAATAATCGCATTATTTTTAGTCGCTGCAGCGAAAGCTGTACATATCAGGTTGAAGGGACAAACTCTGAAGAACTGAGCCCGTCTGGAAGTGCTAAAAATACTGTTCCCCCTCTAGCAATTGAAATTTTTGAGCAGAGACTTAGGGAAGCGGCAGGTAGGGAGATTGAATTAGAATTCACCTCTCTCTGCTGTAATAAGCTTGTTATCAGGGCTGGCAAGAGCTCAGGGGGCGGACAGGGTCAGGTGGGGACTCGAGTGTCAGGAGGCTAGTTAAAAAGGAGCAGAAGAAAGAGAGGGCTTAGCTCCAGCATCTAGCACCAGAGAGCAGAGCCTGTGTGGACAATGGCTGCAAAATCAGAATTGGTTCTAGAAGCAGTTTCCTTGTCTGGTCAGGAGCATGAGCTCAGCAGACGCCATGAGCGCCGTGGCAGGGGACCGAGCCCGTGCTTGACACATGTGTTTCCCATTGATGACTGGAGACAGCCCGGTAGCTGGGAGTCGGCCTGACAAAGCCGTATTGAAGTGTGCAGAGTATGGTTTCAAGGCAGGCAGAAACAGAACGGGAATGCTGTTCAGGAAATTCTTGAGGCATGGGCAGGGACTTGGCTGCAGTTCTGCAGTTGGAAAATCTGACTGGGGCAGCTTCTGAGCACGGGCTGGGCCTGCTCGCACTGTCAGCGGGCCGAGTGGCCGCCGCCTTCAGAGTGTCTCAGCACACCCAGGGATCAGGGGCGATTGTCGTCCGCCGAGCCGTGAAACAGACAAGAGAGGTAGGGGACTGTTCGGTGCTCGCATTCCTCGCCTGTTCACTTCCTAAGCTGTCTGTCTGCTGTTTGCTTGCAGGCACTCTGACTTTGGCTGTGTGTGTGTGTGTGTGTGTGTGTGTGTGTGTGTGTCTGTCTGTCTGTGTGTGTTAATAAGTTAGACCGTGATCACTTAGACATTTAGCGTGCAGTTGTACTCTTTGCCCTCTCCACCCTCCCTCGAGATCTGATTTTCCGCAGGGCAGACACACTTTTGAAAGTTAGGATTTAGCTGGCGACACTATTGCGTAAAGAGAAGTACGTGCATTCCTTGTGTTGTCACCCTGCTCCGACCGTCTGTAACTTTTCCTTTCTACTCAGGAGGACAGTTCATTGGCAGGAAGGATAATTTTAGAGAAAACTATGTTCTTTGCTTCACAAGAGTTTTGAGAGAGAAGTTTGGTTTTTGTTTTTTTGTTTTTTTTTTTTTAAGCAGAAAATGGCTCTCATTTTAGGAAGGAATCAGAGTTTGAAGTTTCTCTTTTGGATCAGACTTGCAGAGTGTATATACATCTGAGTATACGGGTTCCCAGCATCTTTTATTTTTATATAGGATTTTTGACCGTCATTATCTGGGATTTGACTGTTCATGATATCTTTGCCTAGAAATACGCTGGACCAGTATTTGTAATTTGTTTCTGTAATCATTTCCAGTTTTTCTCACTTGAAGTAATTTGCAGTTTTACTCTCAAAAAGTATGCCTGTATTTTAGGAAACATAGATAACAAAAAAGTAACAGAGAACAGTAGTTTATTCAAAATCATTGTTAAAAGAGACATAATGGGGCGAGTTTTATTTTCTTGATTGATTGGTTTTGTTTTATACCTTAATGAAAAGAGCTTCTTTTAGGAAATCAAATTTTAAATAATTTTCAGCACAAAAGTAACCTCAGTTTTCCTCTTCAATTTTGGGTTTTCCTTACCCATATCAACTCTATTGCAGTATAGGTTTTTTTTCCTCTCACAGAAAAGCTCTGTCTTATTGCATGTATAGCATTTAGAAAACATAATATATTATAATTGCATTACAATGCATTACAATTGCATATACTTATTTACAGCGTTTAGAGAACATAATACATTGTAATTTCATTAAGAGACTAGTTTAGCTCAGATAAAGCTGGACTAAATCTTGCTACTGTGTTATAATTACAAGAAGAGCGATCTGGGACAACATGATATTTTGCAAAGGGGGCTTGGCCAAGAGTCTAACTGGGAAGATGCATGAATGAATGGATTCTTGGATGTATTCTTGAGTAGCTAGGGAGTAACTAGACCTCTTAAAGGTGGATCTCTTATGAAAACAGGTGTGTGTTTACTTCAGTGTCCTAAAATCTCTAAACAAGTAGCTAATAGAGTAAATTTAATGGTCAGTAAATTCTGGAGTGCTTGGGTTTCTCATTCCTTGCTCGGTGCACAATCTAGAATACATAGGAAGAAGTTATGTCCTATTGGTAGAAAGTCAGAATTTTTAGTTACCAATTTTTATTTTTTACTTGGAGTTGGCAATTGGGATATCACTGGCAACGTGATCTCTTACTCTAAGAGAGAGCCCATGATTGTTTTCTTTATTAACCTCACCTTTGTATCGGGTGGTGTGGGGATGGTGAAGGGAATTGCAGGATTTGGGGCAGGGACATGGGGGTAGAGTTGGAAGTCAGGATGGTGACTTCATTTTGTTTTTTATTTTTCCAAAGTGTGTACTGAGCGAGCAAAATGCCAAGACAGATTAGGAACTAGCATGAACCATAGCCAAGCCCACTGCCAGTGAAAAAGGAGACTTCAGTGAGCGTGGATGTCATACTCCTCTAAATTTAGTGCGCGTCAAGCGTCGAGCAGAAAGAGGCGTGAAATAGCAACTCCAGGTTGCAGGATTATGAAGAGCAGTGCCTGAAACTTGGAAGAAACTCTGTCGTTTCTCTTTTTAAAAAGTAAAGGAGGGAAAAGCCAAGCTCTCTTGACATTTGAACAGGAATGAAAAAAAGGAAAGCAGGGAGGGGAGAGAGCACAGAGGACGAAATCCAGGGCAGAGGTGGAGGCAGAGAGGAAGGAGGAGCAGACAGACTGGCCAGTGGGGGGTGGAGGGAGGAGTCCTTTGGCCGGGAATGAAACACACATACTCAAACAGCAAAAGCCACCAGGCACTGATTTTCTGGGCTGGAAGTGCGTAGATAAACGACGGCCTCAAAAGACAGAAATGTTTTCCCCGTGTGTTCACCCTGCCCTGCCTTCTGGAAGTAATCAGAATGCACATTGTGTAAAAAATGGCATCACCCAAGGGTTCAAATTTCCTGAGTAAGGAGGGAGCAGGCTCTTAGGGAGGCCTTATTTTTAACCCATATTAGTTCCTTGCAGAAATATTTCTGCTGGGAGTGTTGAGTGAAGGGACCAGGTGGAGCCGGGTGAGTAACCCCAGTGGGAAAAGCTTGTCAATGGCCCTGCCTATAGTGATTTTGTTGTTATTATTATAAGCGAATATATAGTGTCATATATGTGCTTTATCCCGATGGAGAAATTTCTTTAATTCTGTTTATTTTTTATTAATATTTTTAAAAAAGCAAAGGGCACATGCCACATTGTTGGTTGTATGAGTGCCAACATGATGCTCAGAGGAAATGTTCATTGGAGCATTTTGGATTTTCTGAATGGGATGCTTAACAATACTGCAAATATTCTAAAATTTGAAAAAACTTAAAAACTAAAACATTTCTGGTCTCAAGCATTTTGGATAAGAGATATTCAACCTATACTAGGATTCTTCAGAGAAACAGAAACAATAGCATATGTGTGTGTGTGTGTGTGTGTGTGTGTGTGTGTGTATTTATGTGGAGCTTTATTTTAGGAATTGACTTACATAATTATGGAGTTAGAGAATTCTCATGAAATACTATTAACTCTCTGCAAGCTGGAGACCCAGGAAAGCCTGAAGTCCTAAAAACCAGGGGAGGTGATGGTATAACTCCTGGTCTGGGACCAAAGGCCAGAGAATGAGGTAGGGCTCAGAGGGTGCTGATGTAATTCCTGGATTCCAAAGTCCCAAGAACCAGGAGCTCCAATGCCTGAGGGTAGAAGAAAGTGAATGTCTCAGCTAAAGGAGAGAGAATGATTAGCCTTTCCTCTGCCTTTTTGTTCTTTTTGGGCCCTAAGCAGATGGAAAGCTTTCTGCCCACCTTGGTGAGCATGGCCATTCTTCACTTAGTCTCCTGATTCAAATGCTCATGTCTTCTGGAAACACACTGAGGGACACACTCAGAAATACTGTTTTACCAGCTATCTGGGCATCTCACAACCCAGTCAGCTTAACACATAAAATTAACCATCACATTGGTGAAAGTGTTTGATACTCGTTTTATAAGATTAGGAAGTTCCTGAAATCATAATTTTGACCAGCTGGGAGGGACATGGGCCATCTTGTTCATCATTTCTTGAGTTTGGATCCTATACAGACAAGTAACAAGGCAGAAAGCAAGATCTGGGTCTGCATTGTTTTAATTATTTTATCATACTATTGTTTAAGTATGTACAGACCAAAAGACCCGTAGTTATTACTTTTTATTCATGAGCAATTATAACACTAAAATGAATGTATGAATTAAAGAAAACCATGCACATTATCAACATCGGTTTCTTATGTAGAGAGTGCTTTACTGGAATGAATAAGGCTTATAACATGAACATGGCGCTAGTGCTTATCTGGAGATGATTTTGGTTTTGTTACACACAGACTCGTGTCCCAGACAGATACTTGGTTCTTTCATAATTTTTTCTCTTCAAAGCTGCCTTCACCTGCATTCCATGACACCTAAAAGGAAGGCATCAGTTTGTGTTACACACTGTGCTTCTTTCTCATTATTCATGACAATTAGAATAGAGCCACTGTTGCCAATATGATCATACAATTAATTGTGCTATAGTAGCCCTTAGTCATGAATTGGATCTCTTTGTTATATATACGTGTGTGTGTGTGTATATAATATGTGTGTGTATATAATGTGTGTGTGTATATAATATGTGTGTGTGTATATAACGTGTGTGTATATATAATATGTGTGTGTGTATAATACGTGTGTATATAATATGTGTGTGTATATAATATGTGTGTATATAATATGTGTGTATGTATAATATGTGTGTGTATATATAATATGTGCGTGTGTATATAATATGTGCGTGTGTATATAATATGTGTGTGTGTATATAATATGTGTGTGTGTGTGTGTATATAATGTGTGTGTGTGTGTATTTTTTTGAGACAAAGTGTTGCTCTGTCACTCTAGACAGAGTGCCATGGTGTCATCACAGCTCACTGCAACCTCAAACTCCTGGGCTCAAGCAATCCTCCTGCCTCAGCCTCCCAAGTAGCTGGGACTATAGGCATGTACCACCATACCCAGCTAATTTTTCTATTTTTTGTAAAGGAGTTATCTCACTATGTTGTTCAGGTTGGTCTCCAACTTCTGACATCAAGCAGTCCTCCTCCCAGAGTGTTTTTACAGATGTGAGCCACTGTGCCCGGTGAGATCTAAATTTTCTTAGAACAGAATTTGCATAAATAAGCAAATAAAAAGAAAATATAAACAGAGGAATGAATTCAGTAGAGAACGCTCAGATCCCTGGAAAAATCTGAGGATCCTTGTTGGCCTACACATTAAAACATGCTGTTTCTAGCCAGTTCTGGTTCCACAGAAGAACCCCTGCAGGAATCTGGGAAGGAATGGCTTTGGGAACACTGCTGTCTGAATTCCTAATGCAGCCCCAGCCCTTTTATTTGTTCCACATATTGGGGCTTTAGAAGAGATTTTATTTGAAAAGAGGGTTTTCATGCTGTATCAATTAAGATTGCATTTGGCTGCAAGTAATTGAAACCCTGCTCAGAAAAGTCTAATTATATAAGGTCTTGCTGTTTTGTGCATACAGATACAGTGCAGATTGACACAGTCCAGGACTGTTGCAGAAGCTGAACAACGTTCCTTTCTATTCTACCATTCTCAGTCCTTGAGCTCAACTCCCCATTCTCATCCTCAAATGTCTTGTTCAAGTCAGGGCAAAAGTGTTGGGATAAGAAGAGAAAAATTATTTCTCCTCTTAAGCATTGCCCCTTTAATCAGGAAGGGATACCCTCTCCTGTAGAGCTCTTCTCATCTCAGAATATACAGCCAGAATTGGGTCACAGATCACGAATGACCCCTGGAATGATATCATGGCATGATATTAGCATGAGTGCTTTAGACCAATCATGTTGGACCCGCTGGATCTGGACATGCGTAGGAACCCATACATTCAGACCAAGGGCATTTTTGTTTTGCTGATAAGCGTATCAGTGTTCTATTAGTGGCTAAGGATAGATGGGGAGGATGTCTGTGTTAGACAGTGGACAGTGTTGGCCACAAATGCTTAAAATTTATTTTTTACAACAATGAATAAACAAATATACTTGAAAAAGCACTGCTGTAGCAACCTCTTTCTTCTATTTTAAATAAGTCAGCATTGAGACCATAAAAGGTCTGTTACTTACCTTACAACACATGCAGTGCAAGACAAAGACAGTGTTTCTGGTCCCATGACTCTGAGTCTGGCGTGGCATACATGGTACATGCATTGGCTCAGTAATAACAGCTGAGCGAGACTTCGGAACTCGTGCTACAGAAAGTAACATGACAGTGGAGGTCCATCAGAAATCACCTGGTCCCGTGGTTTCTTACAACCTACTGAATCAGAGTCTCTGAGATTAGAGTTGGAGAATTGTTCTACTTTTGAAGCCTCCCCCAGATTGTGTTGAGGCCAGCTGGACACTGGTCCACAGAATGGGACTTGTTAAACACAAATGAGGCTGGATCTCTAATTTGTTGCAGGAGCCCCTTACAGCATTGCTGGCAGGTGCCAGCCACATGTGATGGCAGTCCCCACAGGGGGCATGAGCCTCATTCCACTGTGAGGGAGGCTGACGTGCTTTCCCATCTCAAGCCTCCTCAGATGGAGCCAAATTGCCTCTCTGTCCTCTGTGACAGTTGCCCTTTCTGTCATCTCTCAAGCCACATCTGAGGTGGTGATCTTACTTGGTAAAGAAGTGGGGTTAAGAGAGGGAGTAAAGGTAGAGGTGGCCAGAGATCTCGGAGTAGGTCCAGGCTCCATTCATCTCTGGATCTCAGTTTTCCCGTGTGTAAAATGGGATCAGATGCCTCTACAGTGTTTTCTGTGTCTTCCAAACTGTTTTTTTATCATTCCTGAGACTCTTCCTCTTCTTTAAGAATATGTCTTAGGCCAGGCATGGTGGCTCACACCTGTAATCCTAGCACTCTGGGAGGCCAAGGCGGGAGGTTCGCTTGAGGTTAGTTCGAGACCAACCTGAGCGAGAGTGAGACCCTGTCTCTACTAAAAATAGAAAAATTAGCTGGGCTTGGTGGCGCATGCCTGTAGCCCCAGCTACTTGGGAGGCTGAGGCAGGAGGATCGCTTGAGCCCAGGAGTTTGAGGTTGCTATGAGCTAGGCTGATGCCATAGTGCTCTAGCCTGGGCAACAGAGCGAGACTCTATCTCAAAAAAAAAAAAAAAAAAAAAAGAATGTGTCTTAGTCTTCCTTTCTCAAGGCAGGCATCATGAATCATGTCACCTCTCCCTCCACCTTTTCCTGTGCTATTCTCTTTACCTGACTCTGAACGTATGCCAGTGAACCTCCTCCTGTCAAAAATGTGGTTCCCTGTACTTGGCTGCAGTCATCCGGCCAGAACACATTCCATGATGAAGACACAGACCTCTAGTAACTGAGGAGGAGGAGGAGGAGGCTGACTCCGATTGAGAGGAGTCACCTCAAGAAAGAAGAAGGGCAGCTGGGATCATCTTGCAGGAGAAGGAAAGTGGTTGTTACAATGCGAACTGAGCTCAGCCTCTGAGTCAGACCCAGGTTGGGACCCTGGCTATGTGGCCTCAGGCAAGTCCGCCATCTCCATCTTCCAGAATTTTCTAATCTCTCAAATGGACATGAGAAAAGTACCTACCACGGGCCGGGCGTGGTGGCTCACGCCTGTAATCCTAGCTCTCTGGGAGGCCGAGGCGGGCGGATTGCTCGAGGTCAGGAGTTCGAAACCAGCCTGAACAAGAGCAAGACCCCGTCTCTACTATAAAAATAGAAAGAAATTAATTGGCCAACTAATATATATATATATAAAAAAAATTAGCTGGGCATGGTGGCGCATGCCTGTAGTCCCAGCTACTCGGGAGGCTGAGGCAGAAGGATTGCTTGAGCCAGGAGATTGAGGTTGCTGTGAGCTAGGCTGACGCCATGGCACTCACTCTAACCTGGGCAACAAAGCGAGACTCTGTCTCAAAAAAAAAAAAAAAAAAAAAAGTACCTACCACGTAGTGCATTGTGAGATTGTGCACATAATGCACTTAGCGTAGTCACTAAATACAGGAGGCACTTAAATATGTTAGATATGCATATGGTGTCTATTAACTGAGATGGCGCCAGGCAAACTAACAAAGAATGAAGTAGGCAGATCAAGATAGAATGAAGAGTTGAGACAACCAGCGGAGGAGAGAATGTTTTATATTGAATTGTCCAGGTTGCCTTTTCTGTGTTGCGCAGATTTCTCTAGAGATTCCAGAGTTCCCTTTATTTCACCTTTGCTGCCACACAGAAAGGTCTTCATTACTGTTTCAAATTCCTGTTGTAAAGCGTGAACTGCCTCATATAAGGAAAACCATGTATACCACGGCCTCTGACCTGCCCCTCAGACAGGTCTGCAAGATGGGGGAGGAACGTGTCACCGTGGTTCACTTAGTGTATAAATCCTGCAAGATTGGTTTGCTCAGAAAGCTGTGCTGGTGGTGGTATTAATGGAGCTCAGGGTGTGTGTAGGTGGATGTGGATTCAATGGCCTTATTCTTCTTTTTAACTGATAAAGCAATGGCACCTATTAAGGCAAGCACAATTCCCTGATAAAAACTATATTGCCAGGGATTAGAAACTCCCTCCTTGTTCAGACCACTTTTCCTCTCAGTGAGATAGCATCAGACTCTGTCCTGAGCACCCTGACTTCTAAATAATACATTGTGAATGCCTGGAAACCTTGTGACTTTGCCAGGCTTGAAGTCTTCAGATGCAGCAACTACTTTCATTGAGCTCAGAGTAAATAAATACCAAGGTTAGCTCCCTTCTCCAAGCAAATCATTGGACAATGTCCTGTTGTATTAACCCTGATGGGGGTTGTGGTACTGAGCGTGGCGTATTCACTGAAAGAAGATTGCTCAAGGGTAGGCACAGTGGGGTACAGAGCCACACTGTCTTTCTGTCATTCCTGTTCTTACCTATGATTGACTTCTCTCTTTTTTCTAGTACTATAATCTTTCTAGGTCTTTTCTTCTATTTCTTTATTCTGTTATATCCCACCCATTGCTAGTTTCTTTTCCCTTTGTCATTCTTTGAATACATGCTTACCAAAGTTGTCATCTGCTTCTTCCCTATGGGGTCAGGAGTACTGGTAATAGACCAAAGCATAATTTTTACCATGTGATGACAAACATTAACTACTAACATTGGCCGTGACCTTCAAAGGCTTGTGGTCTCTCTTCTGTCTTTGACAAATCTACTCTTACTCCCAGTGTTTCCAGGCTGATGATCCAACCAGCAGGTCTTTAGGTGCATTTTGGCTCACAAAGTGTTGTTTTATTAATTAGTTGCAAAACATTTCAGTATCCTAGGATATCACATAAAACTCTAGATATTTAGACCATCAAGGGAAAGTTGAAGATGGGCATCCCTGGTCTGATTTTTCATGGCACAGTGGTTGGTGGGCTCTATCTGGGCAGCTTCTGTTTCTTTGAGAGGACATGTGCCCACTTCATTTTGTGACCTCCTCTTGCCCCCTGTTTCCTGATCTCTAGGTGTTTACTCTAGTCAACTCTGCTTTTCTTGGTTGGGTTTCTCAACTGAACAACGGAAGGTAGATAGTAATTTGAATGGCCATTTTCTCAGTTCTCTGAAAGGTAGTACATATAATACCATTCTAGATGCATAGGAGAGAAGTTAGGGTATAATGAATTTATGACTGGCTTCTCTTAGAGAACACTGCTGAGATGGGCAAAGTATCTACTGGAAAGGGGAGTGCAAGAGGAAAGCATGGTGGCCAAGAACACAGGTCTCGAAATTAGATACTCCTTGGTGGAATAATTACCTTATTGGATTATAGCCAGGATTAAAAACTTTAAATGTGATAGAAATCACAACAGTCACTTCCTCTGGGGATGGGTGTTGATTAAAAAGGGGCTCAAGAGAACTTTATAGGGTGGTAGAAATGTTACCTGTCTTGTTTGAATATTGGTTACAAAGATACGCAGATTTGTAAAACTCATCGAGCTGTATATAGTTAATATCTGTGTATTTCACTAGATTTAAATGATACCTCAACACACATATATACATACATGTATATATACACAGAAGATGCAAAGTGCTTAGCAAAATGCATAATGACTTTTAGCTATTGTTATCATGCTTGTTTCTGGAAATTTTTATTAAAAAAAAATTAAATGACCAAAAATGAGATGAAGAGCTTTTATTTTCAGGCCACAGATTTTACTGCCAGCATTCAAGAGCACAGGTAATAGCTAAAGATCCTTGCCGAACACAATTGTCAAGGGAGAATCTACCGGATCAATGCTAATTTTATGGAACTATTGAATCACTATAGCAGGATGTTCCTAATTTGTTGTAGCTGCTTTTCCTGATGCTATAAAAATTTATGGGTTTCAGAGACATATCAAAGATGGTTTATTACCTGGGAGAAAATGCCTATATTTAGAGTAAATTGTACACTGGCTGGAATACAGTAGATGCTCAATAATTATTCAATAATTTGACTTAAAATTAATATCCATTTTGAGAACTTCTAGATAAAACAATCAGAAAAGTATAGTTTTACTTAATAATCACATTGTTATAAGCAATTATTGACATATATCTGGAAGCATTTAACACAATAATTAAGAGAACAGATTTTCTAGCCAGGCATTCTGGGTTCAAATTCTTGCCGTGTCTTTAACAAGCAGAGTGATTTGGGGCAGGTTATTTAACCTGTCTTTCTCAGTTGGTTTAATTGTAAAATAGGAATAATTATAGTACCTGCCTCACGATGACATGTCTGTGATGATTAAATACATGCAGAACTGTGTCTAGCATGGAGTGCCATTACACAAGTGTTTGTCATCTTTTGTCCTTTATGTTAGAGAGTTGATGGGTTTTTGTGATTTGTCTTTAAGTGTCGTTCAAAACCTACGTATATGGTGATTGGTAGAAGTGATTTGAAATGGGTTCGCGTGGAGAATACTGAAGCCTGGAATTTATGGGAAACATACTGGTTTTCTGTTTAACTGAGTTTGGTTTTGTTACTCACTTACTCTGTGACCTTGATTAAGTCACCTCACCTCCCTGGACCTTGTTTTCTCATCTGTTAAATAAGGATTTGGACTTTATATTGTCCATGTTCCCTTGAGGCCTTGTGTGTCCCTCTGATCTCAAGTGTTTGAATCATGTTCATCATTATTTTATTACACAGACTGGTCCCCAAGTCACAGAAGAGCTGTAGCAGCTCAACTGTGATTGTCACTATCTGGTTCTGGTCAGGATCATCCGTGGGGATTTAAAAAGCACTGGCCTTGTACAGCTCAGGGCAGCTGGTTGGCTAAAGAGGTCTGCTGCTGCTGTTTGGGCCGGCCAGAGAAGTGGCCGTGAAGGGGGAGTGGCAGCATCCTTTGCATGTGAAAATGACACCATTAAATCTATGATCGGGTGTCTGGAAATTTTTTTTCCTGCTCAAGGGTGCTCACTTCATACATCCTTTTCTGGTCTTCTCATTGCAACATCAAGGGCTGGCTAGGTTCAGAATGTTGTCTCTGAGCTTTATATAATACTTGTGATTCCTTCAAGTCTTTGCTCAAATATTAATACCTTCTGCATAAGGTCGACCCTTAAACCATGCTTTTAAAAATCGACCTCACTGTACTCCCCAACCCCATGGTACTTCTCGCCTGTTTTTTCCTGTGTTTTTTTGGGAAGAGTCGTTTCTTCGTAGCACTCATCTTCTTGTTTGTAATATGAGTGTAATACACTTTGGTTTTCATGCTTGGTGTCTGTCTCCCCCATCACTACCTCCTACCACTGCCATGAGATCAGGGTCTTTGCTTTTGCTCATTGATAAAAACAAATGCCTAGAACAGAGCCGTGGGAGGACCTGAGGTGCTGGCAGTGTTTATGGCTATTTAAGGGCATGACTCGCTACACACACCTCCGTGGTCACTCTCAATCCCTTCCATCCGATTCAGGGCAAGCTAAGTCTTTTCCTCACTGTGTGTGAAATACAGAGATAGTTGAACCTGAGCCTGATCCCAGGCTGTGGCCAACTTACTAGGAACGTCCCTTGAGAACATTCCTGCATTTTCTGGAACCTCTGTTTGTTCATTTATGAAGCAGTTTTAATTATACCGATCTTTCAGAGTGTTCTCAGGACTGTGTACACTCATATATCTGACAGTGCGTAGTACACATCCCTTTGTGTGTACTTCACCTCCTTCTGCATGTTCTTAAACGTTCCTCCATCTACATCTCCAGGATGGTGGAAATTGATGTTCATGATGATACTAAAATATCTTTTAGTTCATTAGAGATAAGTATTCAACACCAGGCATATTACCTAAATGCCAGGTATATTACAATTTGGGGAGTGCTCTGGCAATAATATCTATTAAAAACTGTATATACACTTTGGCCTAGCAATTTGGTTTCCAGGTGTATTCGGACACGTGTGCAACATGTGTGCTCCATTCCTCTGGCTGTCAGTGGTACTCATGTGCTGGAGCTTTAAATACTTACATCTCGAGGCCCCACTCTGCTCTTCCTCCTGAAGTCTGGACTCATTTCCAGGTGCCACTGGGACCTCTTCCTCTTGGAGTTTTATGTGTTCTGAGCAGTAACAGAGCTGTCTCTGCCCCCCTCCCCACGTACTCCATTTGTTCCCGCCCCTCAAGCCGCCCATCCCCCTGCTGTCCCCATCCTCATAAATGGCAGGCTGCCCGCCTGGCTGCCTATGCTGGGCCTTGGTGTTGCCCTCAGCTCCTGTCCTTTCCTCACTCCCTGTGTCTCAGGCAGCAGCAGATCCTGTCTATCAGCGCTACTTTCCCAGTAGGTTCCAAAGACAGCAGTTCTCCACCTTCTCCCCGCCCTCCCCACGGGGCAGGGCCACTGTCACCTCTCTCTGGGCAATGGCAGTAGTCACAGGTCTCTGCTCCCTCCCTTTCCATTCTCGTCTCCTGCAGTCTGTTCTCTAGAGTGCAGCTAGAGAGTGACCCCAAAGGGAAAATCTGATCGCCTCATTCCCACACCTTGGTTCTCCGATGGTCACTGTCACAGTCAGCATCATACCTGTGGCTTTTACTGGGGCTTATAAGTCCCTACAAACTCCTCATTCCACCTGCACCCTAGTGCATTTTGAAACACTTTCTTCCTGCTTCACTCTGATCTAGCTGCCCTGTCTTTCACACGTGCCAAGCAAAGTCTACCTCAGGGCCTTTGCACTTGCTGGCATTGTTTTCGCCAACTGGAATGCTTCCCCAGGTATCCTCATGCTTTGTTCTCTTGCTCATTTGTATTTTGTTCTCAAATCTCTCCACTACAGAGAGGTTTTCCCTAGGTGTTCCTTAACCGGGAGCCCCCAACACTGTGTCCTCTTGTGCTACCTCGCTTTTAACTTCATAAGACAGACTCCCAAGAATAAGTACAAAATATTACTTGTATATATTATCTATTTACCATTGTTTCCTCTAAAACATAAGGTTTGCAAGGCAGGGAGTCGGTCTTGTTGCCGTTGGCTGTGTAATACCCGCACATGGTAGTATCTGGGCAGTATTTATTGGTTTAAATCTTCATAAGTAACAGAACACGAATGGAAATAGCAGCAGTGTTCATCTCTAAAGAGTTGGTTAAGTTAAATATCATATATCCATGCAATTTAAAATGATCTGTTAAAAAATAGATTTCTCTATGTTTTTATGGAACTATTGCTTAGTTCTCAGTGGGCCAAGTTCGATTTAGAGCAATATGAAAATTACGCTCTTGTTTGTATAAAAAAGAAAAATATTAAGGTGTGCGTGTATTGAACATATATATTGAATAATACCTGTGTGTGTGTGTATTGAATGTTTCTCTAAGAATAAGAAAGAATCTGGTTCTAGTGGTTGCCTCTATGGAGGGAAGTTGAAAGTGTGAATGAGATTTTCTTCACTGTAGTATTTTTTTTTTATTATTCTAAATACATGTGCTTATGTATATTTTTTTCAGTAAGAATTGTTCAAATCTTAAATATTCCAATTTTTTTATTAGAACATGATTTTTATTTCATCATATTATAGAGGTACAAATATTGTTAGGGTTACAAATATTGCTCCTGCCCCCTCCCTCCCCCCAAAATGTCCAATCCCCTGGTGATGGGCATTGTACACGTTATGGAAACATACACCCCTTTCCTCCTCCCCACTGCTGCCTGCCCACCACCTGCTAGAAAGTTTGTTTTGTTTTGTTTTGTTTTGTTTAACATTTTGGTTACATTGTGTATCTTTGCCTCTCCCTAAGAAGGGTTACAGTCATGCCCTCCTGGATAATTAAAATGTGGTATATGCTCACAATGGAATATTACTCAATCCTAAGAAATGACAGTGAGCTAGCACCATTTATGCTATCCTGGATTAAGCTTAAGCCTGTTATCCAAAGTGAGGCGACACAAGACTTGGAAAATGGGCTCCCCATATACTCGCCATCAAATTGGTACTGACTGATTTAATATTCCAATTTTTAAATATTCCAATTCTTAGAAAGCTTCAATATGAAATACCAAACTATTAATCTAAAAATTTGTTTAAGAAGAAGATCCCATTCCTGGGCTATTTCACATAAATAGGCATTCACCTTTCTGGATAAATTTTATAAGAAAAAAGCAGTGATTGTTATATCAAAACTAAAAGTGATGAGCTTGTTACAATTGTCTACATTGTGCCAAACATTTGCTATCCAAGACTAATGCCTTGTATGGATGGCTGAATAGAAACAACCCTGGAAAGCATGTAATTATAAATCAGAGACCTCAAAATTAACACAGCTAACGAAAGATTGTTTATGTGCCAAGGTATTCCAAAATGACTCTGATTTTACAATACATTCTAGAAATTGTATTGAGCTTGTAAGGGAACCCTGCGCCTGCTATTTATATAAAGTGGTTACAGTCCAATAGTTATATAATTCATGTTTACTTTTAAATTTGCCCAAAATTTAAATATGCAGCAACACCAAAAAAAAAAAAATTTAGCTCATTTGATTTGTATCACTCATCTTATTTCTAAATAAGATAATATAGTTATTAGTCGTGCTGTATGTTGCTTCATTCTTCATCGTAATCTAGGAGGTGCCATACTTCTTTCTACAAACGCCTCTCTTCACCCCCTCCCCTGAGCTAGTTCACTTTTGGAACTTGAGCTTGAGCTCTTGGGGCCATTAATGCTTGCTCTGCCTTCTGCTGGAAAGTTTTCCTCCCAGCCCCAGGTTCCACCTTAATTGTGAGAATGGCCATCCATGACCAGAATGGGTCACCCTCTATTCTCTATCATGGGGCCCTCCTTCCTAACACTTAACTCCAGTTCCAATGGTTTCATCTATTTACTTGTTTGTTGTCCATCTCTCCCATGAAAATAGGAGCTTGATGGAAGCAGAAAAGGACTATTTTCATGCTTTCGAAGACCTATATGTCTCCACCACCTACTGGCACATAGTATAGCTGGTGAAAACTGTTTTTTTTTTCTTTTACGGTTGAACAGATAGACTGGGATGGAGGATTTGCTTGCAGGCCAGCTCTGTGCTTTGCCACGCCTCCTTCCCCCACAGCATGCCACTGAACAGAGAGCTGCACCCATTAGCACCTCCCCCATAAATTCCTTTATGGAACAAGATACTGAGCAGTCTTGTGGTGCACACAGTCAAGCGAGTGTTAGTGAAATGCCTGCAAGTGACCCTGCTTATTCTCAGTTCTACCTTTTTACTAGAGTTGATCATGGCCCTTGTAATCTTACAGGCCAAAAAGAGAAATCATCAGGAAACTTGAGACACTGATAAGTTTTTGGAAAGTTGACTGCTTTTTTTTTTTTTTCTATCATCCCTAAAAAACATAATGCATTCTTGCATAGCAAATTGATAATATAGATATTGTAACTATTAATATTTTCCAGACAGCTCTCTTACGGGGGGAAAAAAGGGAAAACATTTATTCTTCTCTTGAAGATGAGCCCTGCTGGAACAAAAATACTGAATGCAGACAGAAAGTGATGGCTTTACTAGACTACACTGTGTGCTTGGCCTCACAAAGTACATTATCTGTGTATGTTGCTGCCCCTAAACCTCCCACTGTTCCTACATCTTTTGCTGAAATGTAGGAAGAGGGGCAACAAAAGATTTTCATAGTAGCTATTTGATATCTACCAGGTAGAGGAAAGGGAGTCAACATGGTATAAAATTAATGAGCACCTGAGTGTTACCAGGCCAGTTTCTCTGTTAGGGTGTCAAAGACTTAGCAAAGAAGTGGGACTGATCACTTTCATGCTCATTGCAGATTCCTTAATCAGAGAGACAGTATGTCACTTAGGCCCAGGTATCACCTAGTCTGGGCCTGGTTCAAGGATCCTGGTGACAACTTCACAGGAAGTTTGTTCACAGTAGGATTTGTGCACTGTTTAGGAGGCTCCTATGACTGAGGTTGGGCCCTTATGAGGCTTCTGGAAAAATCTTCATGGGCTTCATAAAGTCACTGAGGTGTTGGTGGTGGCCGCAGGGGCAGAAGTGAAACAGAGGGAGGCTCTTCTAAAGTTCAAGTAGTAACAAGGGATCCTTGACTCGAAATTGTCACATCAAATTAATGTCAGGCCTTGACTCTTTAATATTATGTGATCTCAGGTATGAACAGTTGAATGCCAGAGACCATGAGGTTACAGCTCTCAAAACCATGCTTTAATAGTATGTCCCTCCAGAATGACCTTCTTTGGAAACTCTATATCTATTATATTTGACAACTATTTAATTAGCTCATGATTATGGGTAGTTATATTATGGCATTTCCTTGATGATTGGTAGTTTCTTCCTACATAATGGCAAAGCAACAGAAAGTTTCACTATATTCAGTCTTTGGGAACTAGAATCCTATTGCATTTGATGTGCAAGAAACAGATTATCTTTAAGTCAACTGGATTTGCTTATAAACAGCTGAACACTAAAAATAGCCTCATGAAGGAATAGAATAATGCTTTGGATTTAAGCCCACATATCATTGGTACGATCGCATGTGCTTTTGGAAAGGCAAAGTTGAATAAGCTTTCATTTATTCTGTTAGTATAGCTGTTCAGTTATTACTAAAGGATATGCTTTTAAACATTGGCTTGATTTTTATTCATTCATTGAAGAAATCCATGCTGCTGTGTGTGTGTGTGTGTGTGTGTGTGTGTGTGTGTACATACACATGCACTTTCTTTAGGTACTCCTAGAGTTCAAGGATGTTTTAAATACCTAGGAGAGTTTACGCCATATTCAGAGAGATAACATATATCACTACAAAAAAAAAAAAATTTAAAAGTTAAACAACAATGTAAAGAACCTCCCCAAAGACTGATGGGGGAAATATTACCGTCTTGTGATTTTTAAGAGAAGTGTATACTTGGAGATGGACTCCTTTTTAAAATTTACATGTTCTGTGCAGGCCCACAGATACAAGAAAGCCTCCTAGGGGGCATGTTACCACTGGTTGAGGTTTATTTGCTGAATTATTCAAAGTTGATGAGTGCTTTGGATGAAAGATTTTTATAGAGGGTGGGATAACAAAGGTAGTTCATTATCATCAAACAACAAATACTTATTTAGCACCTTTGGAAGTCTAAGCACTGCTATACACTTCCTAAAATTATAAGTCCGAATATCACTCCCTTGTTTCAAATACTGCCATGGTTTTTTATTGCCTTTTCCATAACAAACTAGGCAAAGAAGGAATATACCTCAACATGATAAAGGCCACATGTGACAAACTCATAGCTAACACCATAACATCAGAACTTCTTTTTGTGGTCTCCAACGCCCAGCATTATCTAACTCCCACCAACTTCTTCAACCTCATCTTATGGTCTTCCCTACTCCATATGTTATAAGCCGGTCACATCAGTCTCTCATGCACTGGGTGCTTTGCCTTTGCTTTCTTCCCTCTGCCTGGGACATTTTTTAACCTCCGTCTTCACTGCCTTATCTACAAGTTTCAGTTCAAATATCACATCCTCAGACCGTTCTCCCTTGATCAGTCAATATACAGCACTACCAGATATATTTTGGTGTAGACAGTCAAGACAATTAATTTTCTGTCATTATGCATCCACAATGTTTACTGTCTCCCACCATCCAAACAGTGAGCTTCATAAAGGCAGGGTAACTCTCCTTACTTTACAGGGTCTGGAGAATCTAGTACAGTATGTAGAATTTAATCAATGCTCTATGATAATTTGGTGAGTGAGTAGATGGATGAAAAACATTGAGATAGATTCGGTTTGAAGTGACAAGTGAAGTTACAGTGGTAAGCTGGGTTTCATCCTCATAAAAGTACAAAATGAAGGTGGGACATTGAATGTTATCTTTCAGAGGAAAGAGAGAGAACACTGACTCATAACATGAACTTGAAATAAAGAAGCAGAGTAGAGACTTTGGAAATGACAGATGGTAATCAGAGAAGTAGGAAAAGAACCCTGGGCCTGCAATGTCATGAATACCAAAGAAAGACAAAGTTTCCAGGCGGGAAGGGAAGTTGGCACTGGCCAAAGCTTCAGAAGGTCCAAGGAAAATAAGCATTATAAAAAAAATACATTGAGTTTTTATGAGGGATATTTGAATGGGCCATCTCAGTAGATAGATTAAAATGTGAGATTCCTAGGGCTTTACCAATGATCTGGAAGCCCTGGGCATTAACTAAAGTAAAATAAGGCAACAAATAGGACAATAAAGTCAAGCTGAGATATAGGCATATATTACAGGTTCAGTTTCAGACCACTATAATGAAAAGAATATTGTAATAAAGCAAGGTATACACTTTTTTTGTTTCCCAGTGCATATAAAAGTTATGTTTACATTATATTGTAGTCTATTAAGTGTGCAATAGCATATCTTAAAAAATGTGCATATCTTAATTAAAAATACTTTATTGCTAAAAAATGCTAACAGTCATCTGAACCTTCGGTGAGATGTAATCTTTTTGCTGGTGGAGGGTCTTGTCTGATGTTGATGGCTGCTGGCTGCTCAGGGTGGTGGTTGCTAAAGATTGGGGTGGCTGTGCCAGCTTCTTAAAATAAGACACCAGTGAAGTTTGACATGGTGATAGATTCTTCCTTTCACAAAAAAATTCTCTGCAGCGTGATGTACTTACCGTTTGATGGCCTTTTACCCACAGCAAAGCTTCTTTCAAAATCAGAGTCAGCCTTCTAAAACACTATTACTGCTCTATCAATAAATTAATGTACTATTCTAAATCCTTTGTTGTCATTTGAACTTTGTGCACATCTTCATCAGGAGAAGATTCCGTTTCAGGAAACCATTTTCTTTGCTCATCCTTAGGAAGTTGCTCCTTATCCGTTAAAGTTTTATCATGAGATTATAGCAATTCACTTCCATCTTCAGGCTCCATTTCCAATTGCAGTTCTCTTGCTGTTTCTACCACCATCTGCAGGTACTTCTCCACTGAAGTCTTGAACCCCTCAAAGTCATCCATGAGGGTTGGTATCAACTTATTCCAAATTCCTGTTAAGGTTGCTATTTTGACTTCCTCTCATGAATCACAAATGTTCTTAATGGCATCTAGAATGGTGAACCTTTCCCAGAAGGTTTTCAATTTATATTGCCCAGATCCATCTAAGAAATCACTGTCTGTGGCAGTTATAGCCTTATGAAATGAATTTCTTCAGTAATAAGACCTGAAAGTCAAACTGACTCCTTGATCCATGGGCCGCAGAATGGATGTGATATTAGCAGACGAAAAACTCACCATTAATCTCCTTGTATATCTCCAATGGAGCTCTTGGATGACCAGATACATTGTCAGTAAACGATAATATTTTAGAAGGAATCTTTTTTTCTGGGCAGTAGATCTCTATAGTGAACTTAAAATATACAGTAAACCATGCCGTAAACAGATGGACTATCATCCAGGCTTTGCTGTTCCATTTCTAGAACACAGGCAGAGTAAATTCAGCATAATTCTTAAGGGCCCTATGATTTTGGGAATGGTGAATAAGCATTGGCTTCAACTTAAAGTCACCAGCTGTATTAACCCCTAATAAGAGAGTCAGACTGTCCTTTGAAGCCAGGCATTGACTTCTTTTCTTTAGCTATGAAAGTCCTACATGGTATCTTCTTCCAGTATGAGGCTGTTTCTTCTAGATTGAAAATCTGTTGTTTAGTGTAGCCACCTTACTGAGCGATCTTCACTAGATCTTCTGTATAACTTTCTGTAGCTTCTCCATCAGTACTTTCTACTTCACTTTGCACTTTTATGTTAAGGAGATGACTTCTTTCCTTAAACCTCATGAACCAGCCTCTGCTAGGTTCCAAATGTTCTTCTACAGCTTCCTCATCCCTCTCAATTTTCATAGAATTAAAGAGAGTTAGGACTTTGCCCTGGACTAGGCTTTGGCTTAAGGAAGTGCTGTGGCTGGTTTGATCTTCTATCCAGACTATCCAAACTTGCTTCATATCAACAATAAGCCTGTTTCACTTTCTTAACATTGTGTGCTCATTGGAGTAGCACTTTCGAGAACTTTCCCTTTGCATTCACAACTTCACTGCTGCAAGATGCCTAGCTTTTGGCCTCCCTTGGCTTTCGACATGCCTTCCTCACTAAACTCAATCATTTCTAGCTTCTGATTTAAAGTGAGAGATAAGTGACTTTTCCTTTGACTTGAACACTTAGGGGCCATTGTGGGGTTCTTACTTGAACTGATTTCAATACGTCTTCGGGGAATAAGGAAGTGAAGGAAGGAAATGGAGGAGCAGGTGGTCAGTGGAGCAGTCGTTACACATACAACATTTGTTGACCAAGTTTACTATCTTATATTAATGGGTTTTGTGGTGCCCCCAAACAATGTTAATAGTGATATGAAAGATCACTGATCACAGATCACCATAACAGATATAATAATAATGAAAAAGTTAAAAATATTATGATAATTACCAAAACAGACATGTCAGAGTAGAAAAAGACAGAGTTTAGCCAGTTACACTGAAAACATCCTTTTTGAATTTTATAGAAATGCATGACAATGTTCATGCATTACTCAGGCCTCTCCCAGGGCCTTCAAAAGGGCCAGCCCAAGTGAGGACTTAAAACTTTAATTTCCTTCCTTGGACAGTAAATTTCTTCCGGGAAGGAATAAGAAGAAACACAGATTGGAGATGAGATCATCTTTCCTCCTTTGTTTTTTTTTTTTTTTTTTTTATCATTTCCACATGCTTTAATTTTGAACTAGAAAAATTAGAGTACTCAGCATGTTTAAATTTCTTCTATGCATGAAGGGATTATTTATAACACATGTATCCATTACCTTATGTTTGCCTTGCAAGGCCTCCTATTATGATCATTTATAGAAAATTATACCCCTTCCCTGTTCCTTATTTATTTTACAGAGTTGGACACTGGAGTATTTTGTTTCATGTGGCTCGTTAAAGTGGGTGTCGTGGGGATGCAAGAGCCTTGTGTCCTTCAGCAAAGAATCTGAGTCATAATCTCTGCTCGGCTTCTAATTCATTGTGTGGTGGGAAGGGAGCTGCTTGTCCTGGTCTTGAGGTCCATTGATGGTCATTGATGGTCATTGATGGTGCTGGACAAAATCAGTGGTTCCTAGGTACCCCCAGGCTCTGCACAGGTGCTCAAGAGTAGTAGCCAGACCCTCATTCCTGCTTTAAGGAGCAGAGCTCTGATTTTTTGCTATTTTACTTGCTGGAGTTTCTTTCTAGACTTTTGCTTTAAATTAGTTAATCTTTGGGAAAAAAAAAAAAAGCAATTTTTGGTTGTCCCAGATGCTTGGAATCACCTAGGGAGCTTTTAAATAATGTGTAATCCTGAGCTCAAGATTCTAACACTGGAGCTCAGAGTTTGGACTGTATTTGTTAAGTTTCTTTTGGATTCTGATCATAGTCAGGGTAGAGTGACATTATTCTAGACCAATGGTATGCAGTCCTGTTTATCCTTTGAATTACCTGGGGAGCTTTTCAAAAATACACATGCATGGGTGCCACCCCTGTGACTGTTATTTAATTAACCTGAGTGTAGATGCTTTGACAGCTCCATGAGCCATTGTGCTGTGCATCCAGGACTGAGGACCCCCACTCAGGATAATCACTACATTCTGTCAAGGCCTGACCATTTCTATGTGAAAAAATGTCACAAGTGTGATAACCATATCCCCATCCTATCCCCTTCAAAATATTTATCGAACACGTCGTTTCCATTTTGTAGCTAAATTGTGAATGGCACCAATGGTTGTGGTGAGTGACAGAGAAAAAGCACTTGGTGTAGTGACAGTGTCACTAGCTTCTGTACCCTTGTTTGGGAAGGGTCTGTCACTGTTCTTCATGCCCCCGAGAAGCATAGATTATTGTTCTCTACCCTGCCCACCACAGACCCTTGCAGCTCTGCATAAGTAGATTAATTTCTCTAATTCTAATTTGGCTCTTTCATAAAATTAGTTGATTAGCGTTAAAGGACCTTGCAGATGTGATTCTAAGATTCTGTGATCATTTTCTTAATTCCTAGAATTTTATTTGGTGGAAAATAAAGGCCTAATCATCTTCAGGCTTATAAAATGTTCTTTTTTATTTTCATTTGATCTTGGTATGTAAAAAGGCCAATGATTGATGACTTTGTTTTGTTCTCTTCTTCTTACAACACATCCCTGATCTACAGAAGATTTGTCAGGAACTGAGATATGAAGTTGTGATCCTCTTATAGTATAAAGCTCACTGCTTGGCTGGGAACCCAATGCTTTGGGAGCCTGAAGTGGAAATTCACAAGTATACAAACAAGAACTTCCCCATGGCGTTTGGCTTGGACTTTTGTATATCCCCAAACAGCAGCAGAACTAGTAACAGATGGGAAATCATTCATTTGGTCATTGTTTATGCATTTTTTCCTCATTCATTCATTCCGCACACATATTCCAACATACACTCGAATTTGGCACTGATTTCGGTGCTAGGTTAGTATTTAGAATGAGACAGATGCCATGTAGGCCTTTGTGGAACATTTTAGTTGACCATAAGGATGGATTCACTCAATTTTTCAAATGGAATTCCACTGATGCCTAACAGCCATGAGTTCTCTGAGGGATTTTGAGGTTTTATGTGTGCATTTTGATGATTATCTAAAAACCATAAAATAATCATATTCTGAGCCATCTGGAAGATGACCTAATGACCAAGGATGTGGTTTGAAGGCCCAGATTTTGGTGTACCATTATGGTCACATTGGCACCATATATCACTCATCTATTTGCTATTGGCTCAGCGGAAAATAAATAGAGCAGGCTTCATTTTCGTAGAATGCCTATGTGAAAGCCACAGCAAAAATGCCACAATAATGGCTGTGCCATTACCTGAGTAGAGAAAGACAGTAGGGCCATGTTGTCACATGCAGAGCAGGGGTGCTGAGCTCAGAGGATGCTGTGTAAAAGCCCTGGGTACCACATTCATGCAGTTCAGTTTTAGCAAATCATCCTCCTTCGTAGTGCTCGATGATTCTCCCTTTTGTGATGATAGGAATTTTGTACTTTTATTTGTATTTCATTTTAAAATTTGCTCTGGTTTTAGAATTTTATGGAAGTGATGAGTTTATCTAGATTTGTGTTGGTACCTCATCAGGAATGCTGGTATCAAGATAATTTGTGTCAGCAGCAGGGAATTTGGGAGAGCTTCCTTATTTTAACGGGGATCAACATATGACTTAAGGCTGACAAATATTTTTCCAATTTATCTCCTTCTTCTATGATCTGTGTTTAACTAGTTCATCCTCCCATTAGCCTCCAAGCTCCTGGAGAGCACGTTTACATCTTGCTTGATTTTTTGACCCTCCTTTATGTTTCTTAAATATGTTGATTGATAACAATTAGAATTGCTTAACTCACAAGGACTAACTCCCAGGGAAGTGAGGTATTTACTAGACTATCACTTATTGAAGATTTCTGAATCAAGTCGAGGCTTCACCTGTGTGTCTACCAGGACCCCTTTTAAGTCTAAAATACTTTCATCACTGATTACCTGGCAATACAGAA
Organism: Microcebus murinus; assembly: GCF_040939455.1. Taxonomy (NCBI): domain Eukaryota; kingdom Metazoa; phylum Chordata; class Mammalia; order Primates; family Cheirogaleidae; genus Microcebus; species Microcebus murinus. The sequence continues at coordinate 21,210,801 of NC_134124.1, forward strand.
TGATTGCATTTGAGATTTTTGTCTACCACTCCCCCATCCCCAAATAAATTGCCTAAATAGTCTTTTTATGCTCTCAAGATGAACTGCTGGGGTTAATTTATTTTCTCGAGTCATTTTCAATTTTCCCTTCAGCCCCTTGGTAGGTCTTTGAGTGTCACCCTCATGAGGATGTTGGAATTTTAAGAGCCATTTGGAAAATAACCTCCTAGGAGTCCCTTTCTTCCCAGGATACTTGTGGATGGGGACGTCTCAATACTCATCAAGAGAGATGGCTGCGACAATGAGAAAACCAAAGCAACCATACAAAAGAGGAGCTGCTTTTGTCCAGGGGAAGCAGAGTTTTAGAGTTGTCAGGAAGAGGGTGTAAATGTACAGACAGCAGCCATATCTCTTCATCAGTTGATTTTTTTTTTTTTTTTGCTTTATTTTTCTGTCTCCTCTCAGCAGTTTAATGTGAGTGCTTCTCTCTTGCCTCATTTATTTCAGATGCCTCAGGACCAGTACGCACACCACCGGAGCACCATGCCCGGCTCCGAGGGGCCTCAAGTATACAAAGTGGGGATTTACGGCTGGCGGAAAAGATGCTTGTATTTCTTTGTCCTGCTCCTCATGATTTTAATACTGGTGAACTTGGCCATGACCATCTGGATCCTCAAAGTCATGAACTTCACAATTGTAAGTAAAACCACACAGGTTTATTTAGCTCTGGTTGGGGAAAGGAAAAGCATGGGCAGTTTCTTCTGCTTGAATTGCTGTTCTATGTCTTCTCTGCCTGATAAAACGCCTCCATGATGTTCCTGTATCTCCATTTGTGTATATCTCTAATTATACTTATCATTCCAGGTGATAATTTTTACATGTGTTTTCTAGACAGACTGATTTCTGGGAGAGCAAGGGCTGCATCTTTTCTATGTGCACCTGTGTCCATTTCTCATGGTAGGGCTTGTTGGTGCTGGACTTAATTAGAACTCAATAAACCAAGGTTACAGACACTGCTTCAGGCTTTGGGATGGCTCACTTTTTAATGCTTGTGGTTAAGGTTAGGGAACTATCTAATCAAAATTACCTTGATGTAACAGATTTCTATCTTGAGGGGAGAAAAAGAGTTCAGTTCCTTTGAAATATACAGAAAAGCTTCTGTATTGCAGTAGTAACTTTGAAAGATTAAGTAACTTTGAAAGGTCAGTTTCCATGGGGTTATGGGGGTCCAAGGTGATATATTCTGGAGTATCAGGGCACATTAGCTTCTGTTTCAAAATCAGACTCCATAAACTTCTTTCGAACCTGGACGTACTTTATGGGCATGCAGAATGCAGAGAAATATTTAAGCAGGGAAGAGAGATATGGTCAAGTTTGCATTCTAGAGAACTTGCGTAGGTGAGGATCCAATAGAATGGGGAAGGTTTCTTAGAGCTGAGGGCTCTGAGGATGGCCAGAGTCTATTTGGTCGTAAGTCCAAGTGACCACAATTGCCATCTGTTGATGTGCATGTTCTGTAGTGTTCTTGATTTGTATTTCAAAACTTGTTAGGTATACAAGCTTCTGCATTGCAATTTGAAGCAGGAGCAGACTGAACCTAGGGTAGTAGCATCAAAGGAGAGATTCAAAAGACATTTAAAAGATGGAATTGGCATACTTTGACTACAAGTTAGGAGCAGAGTAGAGGGATCATAAGATGTGTTGGAAGATTCCAGGTTTTAGGTGGTTAGATGGTTGAGTGGTAGAGCCCAAAATGCAAGATAGAATTTATTACCTTTCCACTGGAACTTAGCTGGGACTCATGTATCCCCCTAATCCCCTGTTTGAGGCTAATCTCCCTAATTCCCTATTTCTGTGATTTTTTTTACTGAGTCTGGCATGAATTTAATTTGTAAAACCTGAAAAGTGTAGGGGTAAGGCAATGGAAAATATGAGCTCTAACTTTGATAACTGTGGTATTATACAAATATGGCTCACAGAGTGTGTTTTATCTGGCAAGCTTAATAGAGGTATATGTAAATGTATATCGAACACCACTTATATGACATTAAGGTAATAATCTATATGAAATCGGCTCTTTCCTGTAGTTAACTAAATTGATTGCCAAAGTTGAGAGTCCTTAAAGCTTTACCAAACCAAGTACTTACTGAGGTAAGAATAATGCCGTTATTAGCCATAATTGATGCTTTATAGCAGTAATGCATTTCAGCAAATAGAACTGAAGTGTTAGAAAATTGGTCTTGCCCTGAAAGTTAAAAGCACATTTTCCATCAATCACAGCATAAAACATATTCTTTTAGAATTATAATTCTATTGCACAAATAATAATTTACTGACAGTGAAGATCTTGGGAACAGAAATGAGGTGTTAAGCAATGTTATGTTGGAGAAAGAGTAAAAAAAAATCAATGGGATAGCAGTTAAGCATTTTATGCAGAGTCTTAAAAAATATATATCGTCAATAGGAAAGAGTGGCTATTTTGTATGCTTGAATTGGTCTGTAATTTGGGATTTGGGAAAGTTCACACTGTAGTCAAACCCCTTGAGTAATACGACCCAAGAGAATGAGGTCATCTAAAAGTGTTTCTGAAGACTTGGTGATTTATCCAAGATTGAATATGTGGAATTTTACTTTGTTGTCAGACTTGCATTCTGTGCCGTCCCCGAGGCTGCATGCTAGAAGGACCCTTTTGAGCTAGCCATCTGGACAAACACCCAACCATGTTTTCTTTGTCTCAGAGGAAAATCAGAAGAAAAATTGTCTGTTCTCTGCTAGTCCCTGTGCATGGCCCTTGAAAATTTTCTCATTTAATTTTCAAAGCAGCTCTACAAATGAGGTAGTATTCTCCCCATTGTCCCAAATGAAAACCCAAGGCTCAGCAGTTGAGTGGCTTACTGAAAGACATGCAACCAGTAAGTGAAAAGCTGATGTTTGACTTCTTCATAGTGCCACTTTTCCACTATGCTCTACCTCCTCCTCCTAATTGGTGTAATGATCTGGTTCTTCAACAGAATTCCGAAGCCGGCAAAATGGCTTAGTATCTTTGTTGCCCACCCTGTGTCATCAGTCCCAAGTTCCCTGACATCTAGGGTGTCAGGGAACTGACAGTGGCATTTTCTGCTTAGAGTAGTTCCTGTTAGTTCTGAACGTTTAGTCTTCATCTGACTTCTCTTCGCATTGGAGCTGAGGACCCTCTCCTGGCACTGTTTTGCCCTCTTATTATGTTAGTCTAATAAGCATTTAATATGAACTTAATATCTATTTATAGGTTGGTGTGAAGACTGAGGGAATTCATTCATTTAAGACATTTTTAGCTGCATCTCACATGTAGGAAGAGTCAGTGTTGGCAACAGAAAGTCATGAGAGACTCTCTATGTGACAGTGTAGTAGTTACGAGCTCAGACTCAGGAGATCAGTGTTTTAAGTATGACTCTGTGTTTTGCTACCTATTGTGACCCTTCTCAACCTTTCTGTGCTGCTGCTTCTGAGGAGTGATAGCAATACCTGCCTCCTAGGGTTGTTGTGAAGATTAGAGGAGGAAATGAGTTGACCGTGTTTAGAATAGAGGTTGGCACATAGTAAGAGCTTTCTAGAAGTGTTTACTGTCATCATTGATTGCTTTTTCTTTTTCTTTTTTTTTGGGGGGGGGGATTTTTTTCTGGTGCACTTTTTCATTAATAAGAACTGTACAATTTCAGTAGTTTTCAGTGTGAACCATCACCATGATCAGTTTTAGGACATTTTCATCACCTCTAAAAGAAACCCTGGGCCACATTGATTGCTTTTTCTATGCCAGGCACAATAATGTTGCAATTTGCAAATATTATCTCACTTAATTCTTATCCAGGTAGATACTATTATCATACCAACTTTCCAAGAGAGAGAGGGGCTCACTAACTTGATTGGTGATCACACACCTGTAAGCCGAAGAGTAGAGATTTGAACCCAAACTGCCTGACTCTGGAGCCTGGTCTGTTAGCTAGTTTGACATATTACAGGGCGGTGCAAAAAGTGATAGCACAAGTGTTAGAGACTAGATGCCTAAACTGGCCATGAATTGTATTACCTTTCTCATCTGGAACCCAGTAATACAACTGAATGAGTTGAAGTAGGTGTCATCTTCCTGTTCGGGCACTATGATTTTTGCCTTTTGGTCTTTCCCTTGGCCTTGTGAAATTTCAGTCTATAGAGAGCTATTGCTTCTGCCAGTACATTCTAGCAACCCAATCCAAATAACCTGGCCTCAAAGACCTTTCAAAATACCGCAGCATTGATCATCTACACAATCATTTAGCACAAGTGGTTATTAAGTGGCAAAACTGAAAAGTCTTAGCCGTTATCAATAGGTAGCATGATCTTTCACCCTAGTACCTGTAAAATTAGATGAGATAGGAACTTTAGTGGTCACCCCATCGGATTTCCTTATTCTGTAGATGATGGAACTAAAGTGAATAGCAAAGTTTTCTGACCCACCTCGAGCGCCCCAGGGAATTTCTCAGGAGCAGGGACTATGCTGTATGAATTTCTGTAGCCCTGCTAATGCCTGCTATATAGTAAGCTTTTGGTATATGCTTGTTAATTACAAGTTGCCTTTTGCAGGCAACATACATGAGATAATGGATGCCGAGTATCTGGTCAGTGCTGGCCACATGGTGGGTCTTCAATGACTCATAGCTACTTATAACTAAATTATGTAGATCACCTGACTTGTGTTTATCTTTCCTTTCATTAAAATTACAAAATCCAAGCCATTGTCACTTGCAATCATGTAAGAAAGGAGGAATATTCACTTGGTTAAACAAAACTCATACAGAACTTACTTTATAATTTCCATATATGATAATCATAAAAGCCCTATGAGGTAGGCACCATTGTTATCCCCACTTTACAGATGAGGATGCAGAGGCTCTGAGAAGTGCGGTAACTCGCCCAGCACCACCCAGTCTGTGAGCAATGCAGCTGGGACGGGCTGCAGGGAGTCCGGCTCCAAAGTCACTGCTCTTCCTCAGGACCCTATGCTGCCCATTTTCCCAGTGCTATTTTTCACGAAGACAAATTGAATTTGTTCAGTGCAATGTCTAAAACATGATTTATTTACCCTAAAGTAAGATAAAGATCCGCTGAGGGTCAGAGGAAGGCATTCTAATACTTGTAAATTGGACACAGTGTAAAACAGTAAAAGCCAGAGAGAATGGCCAGTGTGTTCCATAACTCAGGATGCTGACAACATCATCTGTTTGGGGAAGGCTCAAGGAACCGTGACCCAGTCAAACTAACTCAAGTAGAGGGGAGTGAGGATACACGTGCAGCAGGAAGGGGGACAGGGATCTCTTGGGAATTCAAGGCATTAATGAGGGCGTGGGTGACCCTCACAGCAGTGGGACCTACAGCACTGTCGGGAACCAAGATTTCTCTGGGATGCCCTCCCTCTGGCTTTCTTGCACCAAATAGCATCCGTCTTGCCTTAGCAGAATCACCTCTCTTTGCAGACTCTTCCTGTGCTACTGATGAATCCTCTCTTTATTCACATTCTCTGTGTTCTTACTACTTCAGCCTGCATCTGCCTCTGACTTTTCCTAAATAATGACCTTTCCCCAACAGTTCCCACCTGCACCTGGCCCAGTCTCCTGTTACTACCCAGGTGAAATCCCACAAAGGGACCTATGTTGACCCTGTAGATTTTGCACATCACCTTCTAGTTTGCTTGTATGCTCATAGACAGAGCCAGATGCCCTTACTAGCTGTAGCCTGGGAGGGCAAACTCACATTTTCCAGAGTCCCATTACCTGTGCAGCTGGTCTGGATACCCTTACTTTAAAAGAACTCAGAATTCACTTGAAAATCATATCTACATTTGATCTTCTATCAACATTGCCCTTTTAAAGATTATTTTTCTTTCATTTATTCTCTGATGTCCTTCCAGATTGAGCTGGTGACTCCATCCTCTGTGCTCTGTTCTGCTTGCATTTATTTATTTTCCTATCTCCCCAACTAGGTTGTGAAGACAGTAACTTAAAACTCCCTTGCTAGGCTGGAAGACAGTAACCTTCAACTATTCATCTTTGTGTCTCCAGCTTTAAGCACCTTGCTTAGTACATAGTAGATACTTAGAATATGTTTACTGAATAAATGAATAAGGGACAATTATGAATAGGCAGTCACTTTAAATTAAAATGTATAAAGATGGGTTAATAGAGCTTGATGTGGCTTTTAAACTGAAGTATGAGTTGATTTATTAAGGTAGACAGATCATAAATGAGATGAGTGTTTGAATTTGATTATGAAAGGTATTTTTAATACAGAAACTCCCTCCTGTGTATCAACTACCTGCTACATTTTAATTATATGAGAAGAAAAGGGTAATCGTGGTGTGTGAAATAGATTAGAAGTAGGAGACTTCATCCTGGTTAATATACAGATTTGCGCAGCAAATGAGAGAAAATGGTATTATTGGCTTTAGTTATACTTTTTGTTTAACACTGTTAGTGATTATACTGTGTGTTTGAGTAGCAACTACTTTAGTGTGGATGCTAGCTGCGCTTGGGGACTTGGAAGGGTTTTCCATACTGAGAACATCATGCTTTTGTCTCTCAGCACTTTTGACTCTTGTGGTAACTTTTAATCCATTAGTTCAATCCACCTGTCTGAAAAATTGCCAAAATGTTATTTTTGAAGCAACGTGAAAATTGTAACGCAGAAATACAAAAAAACAAAAATTCATTTTATTCTATGGTGGGTCCTAGGGTATGGCCTTCTAATGTCCTCTTTGGTTTGAAGCATCCTGTATGTTACACCTTTGCAAGAATGTAAATCATGAAGGATGATTTGGGTATTGTAATTGCTGCAAAATGACATGAATCAAGACTGCTATAAGGTTATACGATTTATTGGGCAGATCTGCTTTAATCAGTATTTCTTATGCACACTGTGCAGTATGCTATGCTTTGAATGGAAACTATCATGAGAAAAAAATTTAGGCTCTGATAACTCAATTTACTAGGGAAAAAAACACATGCATGATATTAAGGCCTTCCAAAAATGGCACATATTTTAAGGAAGTAGTAGGAAAGAAGAAATTAGCTGAAGTTAGTAGGCACTGGAAGATTCTTCAGTCTTAAAGGATGGATAATGCTGTCTGAGTTGTGGTTAAAGCAGAGACAGTAGCATGATTATAGCCTGGAAGTGGGTGAGTTAAACATAGTGGGAAACCTCAGACATGATGGTTCTAGTCCTGAGAACTGAAGAGGAAGGGAGAGGCTGGGGAAAGAGGAGGGAGAGAGCTGACACTGGAAAAGTCGAACAGAATGCAAATTATAGAGACCCTGGGGAGGTCAAACCGAGAAGTTTGAATTCCAATTATAAACAAATTACTGTGTAATTTTATCCTATCATTTAGATAATAGTCATGGCCTTTGCCACTTATGAGCATTTTCATACACCCAAAATTATTTTTTATGGTCCTAGAATTGAGAAAAAGAATGTTAGAAAATCTCCTTGGAAATGTTTTTGTCTTCTCTATATATATCACACATAGCTGCTCACAAATATAATTTTTGGGTCTTATTGGTCATGTTGTTGTGAATGCTGAATAACTCTCAGAAATCAGAAGTTGTGACCACATCTCAAAGATCTGTTCACTCTTAGACATTAAGCAATCATAGGAGGCAAGGCACAAGTCCCCAGGGGCATGTTACCAAGAGAACTTGAAGGTTGTCCTTCTACAGTAGGCAGGGGTTAGATGATTCAAACTGTGAAAAGAACCAGTGAATGTCAGGAGGTTTCCTGTCAGGTGGTTGGCCTGACACTCATTAGTTAGGATTTCTCAGGCTCAGGGAAGCTTTGTAAATACTCTTTCCAGAGTGACATTGTCCACTAAGGAATTAAAATTAAATAACATTAAAAATTCATTTCCTCATTCACAGTAGCCACATCACAAATGTCCAACAGCTACATGTGACTAGTAGCTGCCATCTTGGACACAGAGCAGCTATCACAGGAAGTTCTTTGTTTCAGAACTGGTCTAGAATCTATTAGGTCATTAAATATGAAATGTCTGATTTTGAATCAAAAGTTTAGTTTAATTGTGCTTTTTGTTTGCAATATAATAATCAAAGTTTGTGCCTAAACTGTCCACACAATTTTGCCATTAATAATAGCTTGCTTATGGCAGCAGTGAAGAAGTGTGGATGGGGAGTGGCGATGAAATCGCAAAAGCTGTTTTCCACAGCTTGTTGAGAATTGAGTATTTTTCCCTGCAGAAGCGATCCAAAGCCTGGAAAAAGTGGGCAGTTGGTGCGAGGTCTGGTGAATACAGTGGATGACAGGGAGTTTCCAAGGCCAGTTTCTGTAGTTTAAGCAGCATTGTTTTTTGTGACATGTAGTCTTGCAAGAGAATTGGCCTGTGTTGACCAATCTCGGCTGCTTAATCACAAGCATCCTCATCATTTCATCCAACTGATTGCAGTAGACATCCACTATAATTGATTGACTAGGTTTCATGAAGCCACAGTGGATAATGCCAGTGCCAGACCACAAAACAGATACCATTAGCTTTTTTTTTTTTTTTTTTATGAATATTAGGTTTTGGACTGTGTTTCAGCACTTTTTCTTCATCCAACCATTTGTGCTGAATGCTAGTGATTGTCACAAAGAATCCAGTTTTCAACACAAGTAACAATATAGTGAAGAAATGGTTTGCCTTTATGTAGTGACAGCAAAGAAAGACAAGCTTCAAGACGATTTCTCTTCTGATGCTGGTTTAATTGATGTGGATACTCATCTATCCAGCTTCTTAACTTGCCCATTTGTTTCAAATGTACAATATTGTTGGGATAGTAACGTCAAACCTTGTTGCTAATTCTTGCCTAGGCTGAGATGGATTTCCTTCCACTACAGCTTTCAGGTCACCCACGTGGCTCATTTTCTAGATTAAAATCACCGGAATGGAATTTCTCAAGCCACCCATGTACTGTGCGCATACATTAGCCACATCCTTCCCAAACACTTTGTTGATATTTCAAGCTGTCTGTGCTGCATTGGTTCTACAACGAAACTCATGTTCAAAAATAACATGAATTTTCTAACTTACCCATGGTTTCACAACAATTGCTTTAAAAAAAAAAGTGAAAGATAATCACAACCCAAAATGTGCATTTGAAAGAAGGAGGGTGCACTTTCACAGTGGGAAAAAAAGTGTTAAACTGAAATGTCAGAGATAACAGCTGTCAAACCTAGTACTTAAGGAAATTGGACATTCTGTATTTAATAACCTAGTACTATCCTACATCTTAGATACATTTTTGAGGGCATGCTAAGACCCTTGAACAAAAAACTTTTTCATTCCCCACCATACAACAATTTTTTGGCGTTCTTTTCAGTGCCCTGGATACTTGCCACGACTCAGCAACCATGAAATTAAGGTAGGAAAACCAAAACAATTTAACAGAAAGAGAACATGATTTCTCATAATCTTATTAACATATGGTCAAAATACATTTTTATCAGCTGTATTATTCTACACACTCATTCTCCATCTTCTTTTCAGTGTTCTTAATTAGGAAGACAGTGAGACTGTGATAGATTTTTCATGTTGCTTGGGAGGAGCAAGATGGACCTCTTGCTTCTGTCAGGTGAAGAGCTGTATTGAGGAGAGAGGTTCAGGGACTGATTCTGAGCTTTATTCTCCCAATCTGTAAAATATACAGTTTGGATTAGATGATATATAAGGTCCTCCAAGCTCAAATAATTTGTCTAATTACTGGGGCCTCTTATACTCCTGGAACCAGAATGAGAGAGATGGGAGCCCTTTTTCCGAAGTTTGTGTGTGTGTGTGTGTGTGTGTGTGTGTGTGTGTGTGTGTGTGTGAAAGAGAGAGAGAGAGACAGACAGACAGACAGACAGAGAGTGTGTGTGTGTGTGTGTGTGTGTGTGTGTGTGTGTGTGTGTGTGTGTGTTCACTCTATATCTAGTTAGGCAAAGATCCAAGATATTAATACTAAGTTTCAGGGAATATATTGTGTGTGCCTTTTTAGACTTTTAATCTTAATTTGTTAAATTATTTAATAAATAATTGGTCTGGTTATCTATTGCTGCCCAGCAAACTACTCCAAAACTTAGTGGCTTCATACAGCAGCAATAATTTATTTTGCTCATGTCATGAATCTCCAATTTGGGCAGCACTCAGTGGAGATGGCTTGTCTCTGTTCCCTGATATCTAGCACTTGAGCTAGGTGACTCAACAGCTGGGACTGCAATGATTTCAAGGTGTATTTACTTACATGTGTGGGTGGTTGATGCTGGCTGTCAGCTGGGACCTCAGCTGGCCGGAACACTTCCACATGGCCCTTCTATGTGGGTGGGAGGGCTAGTGGGGGTGTATTCTCAGCATAGTAGCTAAGCTCCAGAGTGTGTTCCGTTTAAAGAAGGTGAAAGTGCACAGCATTTTTGTGATCTAGACTCAGTAATCGGGTAGCATTGCTTCCACTCTACTGTGTAAAGTACTGCCTGTATTCAAGGGGAGGGCTGGTAGGCTATGGATCTTCACAGGAGCATTACAAGGTTCTAGAAGAGTATGTGAGATGGGAAATTATAGTGGGTTGAATGGTGGCCCCCCAAATGATATTTCCATGGCCTAATCCTTGGAACTTGTGTGTGTTACCTCATTTGGAAAAAGGATCTTAGCTAAATTAAGGATTCTGAGATGAGGACATTCATCGTGGATTATCCAGATGGGCTGTACATTTAATGACAGGTGGCCTTATAGCAGTGAGGCAGAGGAAGATTTGACACAGAAGAGGAAGAGGCAATAGGATCATAGAGGCAGAGGCTGGACCGATGTGGCCACAAATTAAGGAATGCCAGCAGTCGCCGGAAGGTGGAAGAGGCAAGGGACAGTTTCTCCCCGGAGCCTCCAGAGGGCATACGGCCCTGGTGACAACTTTATTTCAGAATTCTGGCTTCCAGAACTGTAAGAAAATAAAATTATGTTGTTTTAAGCCGCCATTGTTGTGGTAATTTGTTATGGCGGCCACAGAAAACAAATACAGAGATACTGTCATGGCCATCTATCTGGCACGACAGTACCAGCACCACTGACTGCTATTAAGTGTGCAGATACCACACCTTGCATTGAGCAATCTTTGGGCACAGTGTTAAGTGCCTGCCTGTGTTATCTCTTATTCCCCACAATGACCTTGTGAAGGGTACTTTTATCACCTCTTTATATATAAGGAGATCAAAGCACAGAGTTTAATTAACCTGTCCAACTTGCACAGCCAATAAGTAGGCAAGTCAGTATATAGACCCAGATATGTCTAACTTCAAAGTTTATGCTTTTAACTTTCTCTGAAGACATTTACTGTCAAATTAAAGTATACATATCATAAAGAGTAATGAATTTACCCATATAATGTTTAGGAGCAATGGTGGTCCAGTGTGTAGGTAGCTAGGAGTAATGAAGAATGGGCACTTTAAAACTACTTGCATATTGGTTTATCCATTGGCTACTGACGCAGTTTTATCTTCATGAATAATGTTAAGGAGTCATACTATATAACTTGTGTTATAAGAATCATGGTTTGGTTGCTTTCGTGTTACGTTTTTGCCTTCATTAAGTTACACAGAAATAACTACTTGTTTCTTTGGAAATAAAGGATTAATAGGGAAAAAATCCTCAGTACAAGAATAGGCTTTCTGTTTATTGGAGAAGCCTAACTAAATACTTGTGTTGATAAAATTATGCATTTTTACAAGCTTTTAATTAAAAACCAGCTTTATTAAGTAGAGGACCTCTTAGGTCTCATGCCTAATAAGTACTACAGGCAACCTTCTGACTTTGAAGTAAGTAAGAGTGAGCAATGAACAACGGAACTAGGCAACATTTGCTTTTCAAAGACTCGGGCAGCTTACTGAGTCAACGTCTATAAGAACTCAGCATGTTCTTATCCTTTAGCTAACCATCAGACTTGAGCTGATCAATTTCAGGAAGTTTTGGCCATGAACATAGAAGGCTGTAATCTGTCATGTTAAGTAAGCATATTTTTTTCTCTATCTTTCTCTGATAATCTCTTAATTATAAAACAAAATAGGAAGCACAGTCCCTAAAACCCAAAGATAGAGAAAAATTATTATTTGAGTCCCCTGATCACTCACTGGCTTAAATCAGCTTTGTGCCATACACAGTTAATTGTTATTAATAGTAGGGAAATGAATGCTTTTTAGTTCACTTAAGCAATTTCAGATATTCTAAATTGAAATTTCCATTGCAATTCTTGGCAGGGAGGGTTTCATGAGAGCGGGGATAATTTGTGTCTTGTTCTTTAACTAGTAGAGAGCCTTGTGCTTCTCACTTAAAAAAAATAATAATAATAATTTTCTAATCTCAGTTAAGCGGATGGTTCCTATTTGAAATCCTCACCTCTTCAAATGTATTATTACTATAGTTACAGTCTGCTGACAGCCTAATGAATGAATAACAGTCATTTCCTCAACAAAGGCTTCTTGAGCTCTTCCCGTGGGCCAAGCACTGTACTAAGTGCTAGAGGTACAAGAGTGAACAAAAGCAAATGCACTTCCCTGCTCATTGAGCTCTCCTGGAGAGTTAGGAATTGATCACATTGTCAAACGAACAACTGTAAAAAAGCAGCTCTGGTAAGTAGATGACATAAGAATGTATGAAGGGGTGGTTTAGCATAATCAAAGAGGGGTGTTTAAGGCCAGATAATGATACAAATGCCAAAATTGAGAACTGAACAAAGGGGGTCGAGGGGAAAAGAAGAGCTAGGAATGTGGTATATGGATCCCTAGAAAATCTGAGAACAGTGTCCTCTGGGGGAGGAATTGAATGGTGGTGATTGTGGAAGGGCAGGCGTGTGGGGGAGGTGGTGAGTGGAAAGTAACTTTCCTTTGCTACCTTATGCTGTTGAACATTGGGTGAGGAGAATGTACTTCTGTAATATTTGTGAGATTCAAGACAAATTAAAAATAAACTTAAAAGGAAGAAGAAAGGCAGAATCATAAATAGAAAAGAAGTAAGGGCAAGTCATGACAGTTGCTTTCTTAAGGACCATTGGCTGCATTGTGGTTGAATTGGGGACCTCGCCTATAAGGATAGATTCCCTGCATGTAATATAAATACTATATGCATTGGGAAAAGGAAGCTTGTTTATTACAAGTCTTTTGCCTTCTTCGTTGGCACAGAACAGTATTTGGCCACTCACATGTACATTAATATTGACCTCCAAATTTACAGATCAATTAATGTCACAAACAGGATGACAGGTATTGAGAGCTTATTCTATGCCAGGTATGATACTGACCACTTAACATGGGACATCATATCTAATCCCTGTGATAACCTTCAGAGATGTATCCTGTATTATCCCCTGTTCCCAGATGAGGAAATCGAGGCTTAGGGGAGAGGTCAAGTCACGTTCCTAAGGTTGCAGTAAGTGACAGAACCAGGTTATGAAGCCAGTCTGACTTCAGAACTCCCAGTAGGTAGGCCAACTTCCTGCCATGATGCTCTGCAGTCTGAGAGGATATTGTCTTTACTCCTCAGAGCCCTTCACTTCTATGCTTGTGGCATTACTAGAATGGTTCAAAAAGTCAACAGCAGGACATGTAAAGAGTGCTGATGGCCCCCAGAATCCCTAAAATGCTCTCATTTCTGGAACCTTCTTAATGTACACACATATGAAGATAAATACCACTTATGCATAGCTAGAGCTGTGCTTCCCACACAGTTGATTGAGAAGTTGTTTTCTTTTTGTGTTTTCTAATGGACCTGATTGATTCTCTTCTCCCATCAACTAGCAGACTTCACTACTCTGGAGCAAATCCTTTCAGGCCAGACTTACCAGGTTCTTGACTCATTTTCCATTGGGCTCTCATTGTCCAGGATTACTCTGAAGCCATAGTGCCAAGGAATGATTCAGAAAAATCCTAATGTGTAAAAAAAAAAAATGTGATTGTAGGAGAGAAGTAGTGTGATTTAGCTAGCAGGCTTTGGAGAAGACAAACCTGGGTTCAAACTTCTGCTTTGCAACTGGTGATCTAGGTGAAATTGCAAAAATAGCTGACCACCTTGGAGCCTCGCTTTATTGTTAATAGGATTAACAGTACTTGCTTGTAGAGTTGTGATGACGATTAGAGATAACCAGAAAGTAGGGTATGCTAGATACCCAGTGCTAATTGTTATTATTGTCACCTTCAACACTTGGAGCAGCAATCTCTAACCTTTTTGGCACCAGGGACCAGTTTGATGGAAGATAATATTTCCCTGGGGGAAGGGAAGATGCAGAGTTCTGGTGGTGATGCAAATGATAGACAGTGGCTGTAGCAGCTGTAAATGCAAATGAAGCTTCACTCCCTCTCCCACCACTCAACTCCTGCTGTGTGGTTTCTAAGTTTTATGGAAGACAGTTTTTATATGAACAAGGGGGAACATGGAGCTCAGTTCCTAATAGGCCATGGTACCTGGATGGTACCTAATAGGACTGGTACCAGGCTGTCGCTCAGGAATTAAGGACTGCAGACTTGCACAATTGCCTTACAAAGAGGAAAACAGGATTCAGTTGCTAAAATTCAGCACAGAGTCATAGCCTACTTGTAAAGGAATGACTAATGGAATCTTAAAAGCATTTTTAACTTGGACATAGCTGAATATCATCATTGCTATAAGAATTACAATCACTCAAATATTTTATTTTGCTCATTTAGTTTAAAATCAATATACAAAAGATAGTAAACTCTAATGGATAAGATGGCCTATAAAAAAGCATGCTACTAAGTAAACTAAATAATCATTGGTTGTGACGTGTCCTCTGAAGTCAACAGAGAGACGTGACAATGTGAAATTTAGGCCTGGCCTGCTTTAGACATGGGTCAGCATTCGTCTCTCTGGAGAGGTGAATTTTGGTAGAATCCTGAAGAAGCCAGATAGAGACAGCTATGGGAAGAGCTGGGCGAGATTCCAGGCAAAGGAAAAGGCAACTTCAAAAGCCTTGTTGGAGAAAAGGGTTCGGAGTAGGCAATCTCTGCGTAGTGGCAAGAAAAAGGAGTTGCCATTCAAACACTCTCCACAGTAGGAACACCCACCCTAAGTAAGAGGCAATGAAGGAACAGCCAGCCACGTATGCACACTCTGCACAGTGTCATTTGTGAGAGGCCATTTGACCTTTAAAGGTCAAATAATGCCTTATTTTTTATTTGTATGGTGTGATACTCACATCAAGTGGTTCGAAATCCCTCCCCTCTTGGAGGTCCCATTCAAAGTCAATATCTCTATATGTCAGTGAAGATTGAGTGTTCAAATGCTCTGGATATAATGGCAATGGCGTGGTGGTTGCTAACCTCATGGCTAGCCTCCGAGATAAACCACTGTAGAGAAATTCTCCAATAAAGGATACATGGGGAGCAATTCTTAAAAACACACTCTGCACTTTTTTTTTTCCAGACTCCACAGTAACCTTAAAGTATTGTAAATGGGCTCCACTGTCTAATCAGGGAATTATAGCAATGTATTAATTGCCATTTTTGATTATTTGCATTTAATTAAGGGGCACTCTTGAGAAAATGAGGGACAGAGTAACCTCAAAATATGGCTTTATATCTCGGATAATTGGCTATAATTTCTGTCTTTGTAGCTTTCCCTAAATTGTTTACTTCTCCAGATGGTTCCTAAAAACTGTGGGTTTTTTAATGGGTGAACAGGGTTTTCTGATAAAAGCTTATACAGTTTAGTTTTTGCAACTGAATTAAGCTTAATTTGTCAAAAATCCAGATCTGTGATATGTTTACAAAATTTATACAAGCATAGTTAATTTCAGTTAATTGCACTAATAGCTTTTCCATGTAAACACTAACCTCTTTACTACTGACCTCTAAATGTCAGGTTCCAATTTATCTACATTTCTAGCCTTCCCTGGTAATGCTATATCAAGTTGCATAATTCTAAAAGCATTAGTCTTTCTTTTGATTTATGACTTTTATCACAGGAGTCAGTGATTTCCTCCACAAACCATGTTTCATGTTTTGAAAATGCAATGGAAAAAGTATACTAGAATAGCATTCCTTTTGTTTGGATGGCAGCAAAAAAATAATAATTAGAAATATGTTTTTTGGTATATTCTCCTAAGTTCACTTCTCATAAAGTTACTTAGGCTTTTTTAGTTTATTTGAATGACAGTTTAAATTACATTGATCAGCTAAATGTCAAAAGGAATAGCTATTACTTTTTAAATCTCCTGATATTTCTAGGATTTGTGTTCCTAAGAAGAATAACTTTACAGTTATACCAAGCCAGATTCTCTTGCTACATATAAGATAGTACCTTTGCAGAGGTCTTTACAAACCCCTGTTTAATCCTAAGGAATTATTATCTAAATGCATGCCTTCACATTTGATTGGCAATTAAGCTTTCTTATTAGTTCCCTCATCATTTCCCTAATAAGTTTTACATGTAGATTGAAACTGATGAATTCTCCCTTTTTCTCTCTTCCTTGTTGGGGGAAGAGAGGGTGTGGGTGTTGCCCCATGAGATCTTTCAGAAGTGGCTTTTCCAGAAGCACCCAGAGAATCTCACCACCTATTTCAGTGGCCTGACTGGAGTCCCACGCCCGTGTCTGGACCAGTACTTGGGACCAGGGAATGTGATTAGGATCATTGGCTTGGGCCTGAGTCACAAGTCCCAAGCCTAGTTCCTAGGGCCTATGGACTCTGCAGGGAGGTTTGAGTAGCAGAATGAACATAAGTGACTGTTCCCAGATGAGGGAGAGGATCTAGGAAAGACAGTCACAGGCCCATCACAGAGCTGCGGGTACTGAGGTATACTGGCATCATAACAGCAGAAGCCTGGGCACCCTCTTGACTTGAGAGTGACCTTTGCCTTAAGATGGTGAGTGTGTATGAATTTCCAATCTGCAACATTTTCTCCCTTGCTCTATTTCTTCAAGCTCCATTAACAACCAGTATTATAGAACCAATTCACAAGGAACATGTTTTGGGTGCCTATCTTATTATTAGCTTCAGGGCTACATTTCTCAAAATGCATAGTGAAATCCATGGAATATTTAGAAAGACTGTGGCACTTTGCAAAATTGGCTTTGGAGGCAGTTGCAGGGCTTATAGTTGGAAGGAAAAGTATTTGACAATTGCATGCATTGAAAAAGCTTTGCTCCGTTTTCTAGGCTGCAGTTACCTGTAAACAGTTAAAGAAGGAGAAATCTAGGATGTGTGTGACTTTGAAAGGATCTGTAATGGTTCACTACCTTTTTAGTCTCGTACACAGATGATAGGAAGGTCATTTTCCCCTATGCGGGTGAGGTTGGCGTCCCTCCCTATGTGGGGTTTTTGCTCATTTCAGAAGATAAGAAATGGGGACTGGCTATTGTTAGTGACAGGACAGTGCTTCAAGAATAATGAGAGTCACTCCTCCTTTTCCCTAAAGATGGGTGAAGCAAAAGTACACATGACTTGGTAGATTTTTCCAGATAGCTATTATTACCATTTTCTCTCTGGAGTCGTGTAGTTCATATCACAAGGGAAGTCAGGACACTTGAGTTATGGTCTGGGCTTTATCACAAGCTGTGGGACATTGGGCACATTACCAGTTCCCTCTGGGCGTCACAGTGTGCACGCGGATCAAATGGCGAGTAGCAAGGGCATACAGAACCGGGTGGTATCTCAAATGGCTTTTATCTCTAACATGGTACACGTCTGCAATGCGGAGATGTAAAAAAGAGTCTTCTGATTTTAAAAGTGGCAATTTAGAAATGGGCAAGAGACTTGCATGCGTATTTCTCCATATGAGATGAACAAATGGTCAACAAGCACATGCAAAGATGTTGGACCTCAGAATGATTAGAGATGCGCAAATAAAAACCACAACGAAATAGCATTTTGCATCCCTTCTTCAGCCTCTCTTAACTATCTACTAACATGTCTAAAGATAAAACCGAAAGTGAGGAGTTATTTCATCATCAAAAACTAGGAATGGTCATCAGTCTTTTGCCAGACTGTGGGAGGGATTGTCATCAAGCTGATGAAGATGATTTCCTTTACAAATCAGGAGAAAGATTAAGAAACCAGACCTGACAGTGGTAGAACTGACAATGGTCATTGTGATTTCTCCGTGGCAAGAGATTAGAAATTTGTAAAGATAGGTCAGGGAGACACACAGATGTTTTAAAATCAAGGAAAATCACCTAGGAAACATAAAGGTACTAAGAAGGCAATAGAAAAATGAAAACCCACTTTGGAATCAGCAAGGAACTCATATTTTCGAGGAAAAAGTAAATCAGCTAAGTGAAGAATAAAAATGAGGTGCTTTCCCAGAACCAGTAAGGAAGCAAAATGGTAAAACAAAAGACAATAAGTGTGATTTCTATGGAGGATAGAGAATAAGTTACAGAAATTCCTAAGAACTATAGAATAAATGTCTGAGGAAGAGGTGAGACCTGGGGCTAACATGGCAAAGATACAGTGAAGAACATTCTTCTGAGCTGGACCCACTGAGAGTTTTCATTGAGAGCCAGATGAAATGAATGCAGAGATAGCCACAGCCAGATACATCCTATGAAAACATATGTTACCAGGTTGTAAAAAAAATCCTACAAACAAAAGCCATACTTGTCGAAGTATTCGTCTTTAGAAGAAAGCAGAAAGCAATAATAAATCTAGATATTTTTGAAGGGAAAATCCAATTCCAAGAATATGTTAGTCACAGACGTTGTTTATCTTATATGAAGAAAGCTAAGATGCTTTCTCATGTACTTGAAGCCACAAAGAGCATAATTTTTACTCTGTCAATTTGCTCAAGCCAATTAACTACTAAATACAAAATCAGAATCTGAAATTGAGAGAGTTGTGCTATAAAATGAATGGGGGATAAGCTTTGGAACCATTAATGTGAAAGATTTCTAAACATTTTCTGCAAATTATAAAATGCAGTTGTAAGCAGTTGAAAAAAGATAAATGTAAAATTATCTAAAATTCAGTGTCTAAAGTGCCAGATTTACATCCACAAAGATCAGAAAGAGATAGAGGATATAAGGAAGGGTGTGGAGCTCTAAATCTTCATAAAATTACGTATATTACGTGGGAAAAATGTAAAAACTAACATGTCTGTCTTCACTTTGATAGTGAAATATAGATTGAAGAATTAAAAAAAAAAACCCTCAAAATATTTCTAACAATCCTTGGGAGGAGGGATGGGAATTATAATTCAACAGCAACAGGTAGAAAATACTGCTTAGACAGTCAAATAAGCTTGCAGTGTATTCAGATTAATTTAAAAGACTTAATCTGTTTGTTCATTCTAACATGGAAACAGTCATGTAGCTTTATGGCATATTTGAACATGTAGAATGGCATGTAGTCGTAGATCTTTGAGAAGGAAGGGACGTTTGGACAGTCTGTACCGTTCCCTCTTGCAACACGGAAAGTCCCCTGTGGAGTGTGACATGCACCAGCCTCCTGGACTGGTCCTAGCCACAACTGACTAGGCGGGAGGTGGCAGCAGACCCAGATTGGCCCAGCCACCCTGATGATCATGGCCGGCCTTCTACTCTGCCGTGGTTGCTGTCGTAAGCGACATAGTTTTGGGTGGTGCCACACAGGCTTGGTGACGCAGCGTGAGCATCGTGCCAGGGATAAACTGCATGGTTTATCTCAGCTAAGTTTGACCTTCAGCAATGTTGTGAAATGTGTGCCTTTATGTGGAAACTACTGTTCATAGTTCTTTGGCACTTTAAATACTTTGTAGATGAGGAACATCCCAAAAAAGTACTAAAACCCGTTCCATCCTTTACTGACCCTTCCCAAGATGAGGATTCCTCTTCAGTTATCTTCAGCCTATATATATAGCCTGTAATGTGTGCTTTAGCACAGAATCACATTTATTATTTGCTATCTCATGACCTGAAATGTCCCTTCTAGGGAACACCTCTGCCCTAGACATCAAGAAAACAGGAATTTTTTGTTTCTTATAATAAATTTCTTCTTTCAGGGTCTCTGTAGCTTCATTAAAAAAAAAAAAATGGCAACACTGTATATACCTGAAGGCAGTGAGATAGACCAGATGATTCCATGTAATTCCTTCCAGCTCTAAGATCTGTAAGTGCATGTGGAATGTTATGTGTATGAGGAAGAGGGCTTAGGTTTAACAGAAAAGATAACAGATAATTAACATCTTTAGGGCCAGGGCCATAAATTCATGAGTTTCCCACTCACCCCCACAGCCTAGAACTCAGTTGTGATCATCATTGATACTGCCCAGAGACTTGTGTTTGTGTTGTTGGATTTCCTTCTGTCACCAAAGGGTACAAGAATAAGTTGAATAGGAAATTTGGGGGTTTGGATTAGAAGTCAAGAGATCCCTCTGGCAGATCCACATCTAATGTGCCCTAAAATAATCTACCTAGGGTTCTCTGGCTGAAATTTCCTCATTAGTAAAATGAAAGGTTTTGGATTAGAGTGGGGCTTCTAGACTAGTAGTTGGCCAAACATAAGGATGTTATTAGACAATGTTTTTGTTGTTAATTTGAAAGCCATCAGAGGAGGTGCATGTGCCCTGCATTTCAGAGTAGTCCTCACCACTTGCTGTTGCATAATCCCAGCCTATTCTGCTCATTTAGGTTTCCCTTATTAGCCTTTCTAGGCATTTGATAGTAATCAAGGAAAATAGATGGAGGAGAGACTTAGATTTTAAATCTAGAGTTAGCTCTTGTGCTTTGCACACTGTAGACCATGTGCAAAGGTTTTTGGTTTGTTTGTTTGTTTGTTTTTAATAGATATTGGAAGTTAAAAACGATCGGAGTAATTAGAACGGATTGATGTGGGGAAAAGTGTCAGCCTAGGAAGGGACACCAGAGAAATTCCGAATGGGTTTTAAAATGGAAATAGAAAAGGTGAATCAGTATACTTGTTTTCCGAGGCCTTCTCTTCACAGTCATTAGTTTGGCCCGAACTACATCAAAATGGTCTTAATGGCCCCAGTCACAAGAGCTATTACAGGTTGTCTAACTTGGTTAAATTCTCTTCTGCTCTAAATTGTTAATGATTCAGCATTTCATGGCTTGAGTCAGCTGCTCTCAGAGGGCGCCTTCCTTAAAGGTCAGTCACTCTCTACATGTCAGCCTCCAAGTTGAAGATTGCAGATTCTGCTCAGTGACCTTGGGGCAATAATTATTTATTAGGCGCAGGCTCGGGAGGCACAGTTCTATGCAGGGAGATTCCTGGTTGGCAATGCCAGGAAAAGCAACGAAGCTGGTAGAAAACCAGAATGCCGAGAGGGGTGGGTCCCACGGGATTGGGGACAGCTCCCCAACCGGGGGTGCATGGTGCAATTGAACAGGGAGGATTCAACTGTGTGCAACTCACAGCTAAGGGTATCATATGCCAAGTCTCCCCGGGAGATTGGAGGCCCAGGCAGCAAGAGCTATTATCACAGGGTCACAGATAGGGAAAGTGAGCCTTGGAGAGGTGAGGGAACCGCCCACGTCAGAGCATTTTCAGACTCTGCACAGCATTCCATGAAGGGCACATTACCATGCTCTGCACACTGGTGCCTGATGAATGATTTATGCATTTTATTTATTTATTTTGATGTTACGATGTCTGAAAATAAGTTTCCAGTAAATGTTGACATGAGAAACCTTTTGCCACCTGCATGGGATTGTCAGTCTGAAACGTACAAGGCTGAAATATACACATTCCAAGAGTGAGTAAAGTGGATGCATGACAAGTTTTTTATGGAGTTGTTAAAGAGAGATCATTTCATGACATTAATAGGAACAACAACAACAAAAAAGAACGGGGGAGATGGTGGGAACAAACAGACGAGTGATAAATAAGTAGAATATTAAGACAGTCAGTGAAGCAATATATATTTAAAAATAATTGCCCTCTAATTCCTAAGATTCTATGGGAGGCAGATGGAGAATTTGTTGTAATTTTTCCCATTTGCAAACCAGCAAGAAGATGATTTGTGTACTGGAGGGAAAAAACAATGATTTTTTTTCCCCCTCATGACATGCAGTTACCAGCTTAGGTTTCTATTTTTACTCGACCCTGGTCCCTGAGCATGTTTTTCCCTTATTTAGGAAACCTGCAACTGCAAATGTGTTGAATTCATTTTCTTACCTTTCTGCTAAATATAGAGAACAATGCTTATATTTCCATGCCTAGGGATTATTTTAAGCAGAATTGAGAGCAGTTCAAACAGGCAGTCCTCTGGTGTTTGCATCATGCAAAACCAGTTGTTTTGGGTTTTTGTTTCTGTTTGTTTTTAACCCACTCTAGAAGATGCTTTAAGAATAATTATTTATATTATAAATTGAGGGGTAAAATAATCTTTAATTAAGGTTATTTTCCACTAAGACAAGTGGTTTTAGGATTGATGTAGGGAACTCTGCTAATTCTTTTCATGATACTTGCAAGGAATTAAAAACAAGGAGAGAAAGCCATAAGTCTAGTACTTGGATAGCAGAAGTTAAGATTTCCTCTTGGAGACTATGTCTAGCCAGGATGGGAATTACAAGCAGAGGCGAAGGGAAGAGAGACCAAGCAGCTGATGCTTGCCACCCTGTTGTTGAGACTGTTCCTTCAGAAAAGTGGGAGGTGAGCCCAGAATCAAAATGTGTGTCTTCTCCTTAATCTCTAGCAAACTGCCTATGGAACCCAGGTTTGCGATACTTACTCTGAGTCAGTCTTTTGTCTCTGATTGCACTGGGGACATTTGTCACCTTTTATATGTTGCTCCTGTCCTTTTTTCCTTCCTCCTCCACTCTCACTGTCACTACTGTGACTCAGGCCTTCTTTATCTCAGTTAATTCCCACTGGTGCCTGCAGGTCATAACCTGGACAGCTAATCTTTCTTAAATGCTACTTTCATGTCTTGCTTCCCTTCTCAGAAATGCTCATCAGTTTGCAATTGCCAACAGCGTAAAGAGAAAATTGCTCTAATTTGGGGGGCACCTTGATTAGGGAGGCTTCCAGCTGTGCACTGGACTTTTCACACTCTCCGATTAATGTCTCCCCACTCCCTTTTGGGCAGGGGTCCTCAAACTTTTTAAACAGGGGGCCAGTTCACTGTCCCTCAGACCATTGGAGAGTGCGCACTGTGGGCCCGGGATGAGTCGGCTGCTAAGCAGGACAGGCAGTGGCAGCAATAACACTGGGCGGGCTGGATAAATGTCCTCAGCGGGTGGCATGTGGCCTGCGGGCCGTATTTTGAGGACACCTGCTTTAGGGTGATGCAGTCACCATCCCATGGCATGTTCCTTTCGATCTCCATGCCTTTGGGCCTGATGTTTATACCACGTCTTTGACTTTTAGGCAACAAAAGACACAAGACATGTTGACTACACTAACTTGCGTTTCTCGTGTTGTATTTGGACTTTTGTGTGGCAACTGACATTTTAAGCTACTGTATGGTGACTGCCAGCTCCTTGTCTCCATCAGGGTCTGTGCCATCCCTTGAAGAAGGCACCAAATTTCCCTTAATCTTCATATTTTATAAATTGGAAAATAAAACAATTAGTGATGGAAAGCAAAGGTCTCAAGATTTGACAGTGGTGAACTTGTATTTTGTACCAAGTCCTCCTTGAACCTAAGTCAAGTGATTGTGTGCGATTATAATGGAAAAGAGAAAAATGAAAGAACATGGAAAATGGCGGGAAAGGCATCATTGAAGATTGCCCAAGAGGTGTGGCACCATGGGATATATATTCCGTAGCTCCTTTATGGGCATTAATCTATTATTTGACTTGCATAATTTACTTTGGTATACGTTTTTACAGATGAGAGATGCAGTAAGAGGACATGGTCTGTAGCCATCAGCAATGAGGTGCTATAATCTCTCACCTTCCTTCAGTCTATTCAGAAGCCATCAGTCAGGGCTCATTTGGATTTACTTCTTCCAAGAAGTCATCCTCAGTTGTGATTAGGTTTCCCCTCATCCTCCCCTTGGGCTGCTTCAAAATTTTAGTAGCATGTGTCATCACACCTAACATTTACTTGTGGATTATTTTATATAAACATCTTGCCTCATCAACTAAAAGTATGAGTTCCTTGAAGGCAAGAGTCACAGTTTATCCAGAATACTTTGGGGGAATATAGGGCTGTTTGGCTCATCACCTTGGAACTGTGAGACATAGCTTTGGATCCTATGAAGTAGATATTTTGAAGCTTTTAAAGCTACATTTAGCATTTTTTCAGGGCACTGACTCCCTTACGTTTGCTACCCATTGGGTGCTAAAATTTTATCTTATGGATTCTATAAATGTATCTCTTTCAAGTTCAAAGAACTCTCCATAAGGATTTGTACTTCCCTTTTCTATTCCCTTCTGGTCTTTCTAGATGACAAGCATGCACTCCCTTGCCCTTGTGTGTTCAGCCTGAGATGCACTAATGAAGATGACATTTTATAAAATGTGGAGAAATGTAGTGATTTGCATCTGCTTTTGTACCAACCCAGAGGAATGAAATAGTGATTCTTGGTCATGAGAGGTATTAGGTATTAACAGTTGCTCATAATTTAGCTGTCCAGACATTAGATAGGTTTCATTTGTGTTGGTGTTAGCATTCATGTCTTTTAGGCAATTTACAAGAGAAGAGGATAATTTCCTCTAAAATATATCTATAAGGGAGGACACTTGCCAGTCCAATTACATTTTCAACTTCTCATTTCTTTTTCTATACCCTCTAATAATTTTGCTAGATTTTTAAAGAAAAACAGGCTCGCGTATTATTTCTATATCTATCCTCAGTCGGCGCTAATTTTAGCTTTAATGTTCCCACTTTGGTGTATCTCCTCTTCTATTGATTTGGTAAGAGTTACCTTTAATCACTTAAAAGTAAGTAATGCATTAAGACCGCTCAAGGTTAGCCTATATTTGGAAAAAATCACTCCATTTAAGAATTAATTTAACAAGAGTATATTACACATTTTACCTTGGAAATTCACCAGGATTCTTTCCATCTCTTTGAAAGCATTTATTATCCAGAAGAAATTAGGCCTAATTTTAGAGAATGCCACAGCAAGCAAAACTTCCTTACGTTTCCTGAAATCTCCCTGATGACTCTGACTTCAGTAATAATGTTTAAGATTCACAGAATTTCAGTGCTGAAAGAAAATGAATGGATAGCAGTTGTAATTGGAATACTACTACCCAGTTTTAGATATTTTACATCCTTTTAAACAGTAAAATAAGGCCCAGCAAGGAGCAAGGGGGGCTATTGTAAACTCAGGCCAAGAGGGTGTCATATTTCCATGGATATTTTTGTTTGGGACTGTATTGTATTGGTGACCATGTCACCCAGCTGTCAGCAGGGAGGGCTGAGTATGGAAGGACCACCCAGACTGTCTTGCTTTGGTGAGGAAGTGGGAACAAAGTTAGTTACACTGGAGAGAGGGAGCCCTAGAAGAGAAGAAAAGTTCAAAATACAAAAGTACGTGACGGTATCCTCGGTGTTGAGATTGCTTCTTTTACTCTAGCCCAAAATAGATGTTTGATTTGCGGGGGGACGGGAGGTGTTCTTACCCAAAAACTGTATCAAAGAAGATGGCTATGACAGAGGCTCACCCATGCCTGGCTTGGGAACAATAACTTGGGTTTTTGGATCTTCAAAGCTTTGGAGAAAAGTAGCACTTGACCAACTATTTGGCATAACACTAAAGTAATCTCTGGAGGCTCACTGCCAGGTAGCAAAAGGAGAGAGAAAGGCAGAGAGACCAGTGCATCTTGGAGGATGAGCTGGTGAACATCCTCTACCAAGATCCAAGATTCACCAGTTATTTACATTTTACTTCATCTGCAACTCACTCTGCCCTCTTCTTCCCTTCTCTCTCTTTGTATTTATCAATCTCTTCCTTTTCCACTCCTTCTATTTTCCTCTGCTTCTTAAAAAAAAAAAAACTCTCTGAGAGTAATTTAGATATATTATGCCCCTTTGCTCATAAATAGTTCAGTGTACATTTCCTAAAAATAAAAATAATGTTCTCTTACACAAGCATAGTACAGTAATTTAACCTCAGGATACTTAAAATTGCTACAGTGCTATTATCGAATCCATAGACCATATTCAAATTTTATCACTTGTCCAAGTTAATTCCCTTCATGTTTTTGTTTTTTTTGTTGTTGTTTTTTCAATAGTGCTTGTTAAAGCACTAGCCATGTTAACTGTGGTACCATAGTCTGGCTCCTTATAAAGACAGTGGGAAACTTAGAGAGCAGGATGGTCACCCTTGAAAAATATTAATCTCAAGACAACAGGTATGAACTAAAATAAAATCCTAACCCTTCCTGCCTACTGAACAGACCCCCTCTTGGCCAGGGGTACCTTAGGAGAACCTTAAAACATGAATTCCTGGCCATGATGGGAAGGGGGGGTCAGGCAACCCCCCCCCTTTTGGAGTTTAGATACAACTATGAACCAGCATTAGTGTTAAAACAGAGACCCTAAGACTGACAACACTGACTCCTTGTGACAATAAGGCACTAAATTATTGACAGACCCTAAGACCAAAGGTTAAATCATCTGCAGGCCATCAGTTTGCTTAACAGATCAGTTGAGTCTATAATTGTGGCTTGTCTCTGATTAACAGACTTCCTTATTTTAAGACATTCCAAGCCTTTAGACAAAGCTTTATTTCTTTAACCAGTTACAAATCAGAGAATCTTTGAGCCCACCTATATCACCTTTGACACCTTCATTCATCCCTTTGAAGATATCCCGCCTTTTTAAGGCAAACCAATGTATACTTTCCATGTATTGATTTATGATTTTACCTACAATTGCTATCTTTCTAAAATGTATAACACCAAATTGTAACCCAACATTGGCTCAGAGTAAACCAGATTGAATTATTTTACAGAGTTGGGAGTGTTTTTCCATTAACAATAGGCATGCTATGGGAGCATTTCCCAAAAGTGTGCTCCAAAAAATGCTTTTTAAGGAAATTTTGTGGAAAATAGATTTTGCCTTCCAAGTTGAGGAAGAACTTGAGTCTTGTTCGACCCATACTTCATTCACTCCTTGGAGATTTGCAGTGTGCATTGGTTTGTAAAAGCATATGAGCACTGACACATTTAGTCCGGAATTTCTCCAACTGAGCTGACCATAGACCATTCATCTCATGCCCTCGTCTACTTACATAGTTTCATTTGAAAACGCTCTGCTATATTTTCCCTGTTATTTATTTCACTTTTAAAAATAGATTTCTCTTTTGATTATTGCTTGTAAAATGGTGAGCTAGCCAACCTTCTTTTGGAACACTGAAAATGACTGTGACATTTTGTAACGAAAAATGTTAAGATCTATGCTTAAAAAATGTGCTTGATTTCTCTTATAGATACAATTATAGATATAAGATCCGTGATTTCACAGCAGTGCCTTCCTGGATGAGGCAAACACTAGATTTGGTAGCAGGTAATTCCTTATCAGTGGCTTAATAAAATAGTTTGTTGCTCACTCACTTGGAACGCAGTGGCAGGTGGGGGAAGGGCTTTGCTGTTCACAGTTGCTCCCAGGACAGAGACTGAAGGAGTTTTTGCCATTTGTATTGAAAGGGCTTCTCGAATCATCTTCAGTGTTAACCCAGGTAGCAAAAGGGGAGCGAGTGAGAGAGCACCGAGAATTATGGGGACATTTGCATGGAACTGGCCCATATCATTTACACACATGTCTGTTGGGGACAAGAATCCAACCACAAGGTGGATGGAAGAGGGCTGGAGAGTGCAGTTTCTGGCCTGTGGCTGCTTCTTAGTAGCAACTTCAACTCATGAAAGGTGAATGTAAATCTTTGATGAGCTAGTCTCTAGAAATATGTATGGTGCATATATAATTTATAAGTTCGATTTTGTTATTATTTTGTGTTGATCTATCTTAATTATTGCATTAACTCTGTTGCGACTGGGAGGGCAGATATAAATGCACCCTTCATAAATGGAGTAACTGAGTTTCGTCTTAAGTATTGGAATGGAAATGGTTTATATATGTCAGATTTTTTTTTGTTTTTGTTTTTTTTATTTTTGTCACTAATCATGTTTCTTTTTTTCATGTTTTTAGTCTGAATTATACTTTTTAGGAAATGTTTATACTGTTAGGAAAACTTGATTGAACTTCCCACATTCTCCTGTTTTACTGAGGAATTAATATCAATTAATATCAAAAGTGACCCACGGTGTTCTTTATTAAAATAGGTTAATAAAAATAGAATTTACAAATTTAAATAACCAAATTTAAATAACCAAAAAGATAAAACTCACTTCTCCTATAGTTTCCCATAAGATAGATACTTCTTGAAGCCACTGAAACTGAAAATAAAACATTATGGAGGAAAAGAATTTGTGTAACATCCCAAGCCTCTATTTTAAAAATAAATTGGTATTAGAGGGATAATAAACTTAATACCTACTATTTAATTAAACTTTAAGGTAATTAATCAATTCATCTGATGAGCATCTTAATATTGCCAACATTATTCTCAATCTTCTGGAGTGTGGTTTTAAATTTGGAGGGGGTAATTTAATGATGCTTAGCATTGGTTGTTTACATTGCAAAAGAAATTTGATATCTTAATGGATGCCCAGCTCCCATTACATTATGAAATTTACCCTGATTCTTGCTGCTTCTACACTGCAGGCTAGCCTATTCAGTATTCTCACAGCACACTAGGTTTTCTCATTAAAGCAAATACCGCAGCCAAAAAAGTAAAGATTTGGTATGATTTATGCATTATCTGTCTTCTCTAAATAATGGTAAGCGCCATGAAAGCAAGGACTGTTTTTGTTTTGGTCACTGCTAAATTCCCAGAGCCTAGTGCATGCCAGCCATTCAGGAGACAATGGGATACATGCATGGATGTCCTTGCTAAAAATAAAGGCAGCTGTCACTTTGGGATGGGAATGGTGTGTACTGGTGTGTGTTCTAGTGTTCAAGCCCAGAAAAGTGTAGGCATAAGGACCTACTCTCTATCAATAAAATTCACAGGTACCTTTATTCTTGAATTTTAAAAAAATGGTAAAGTTCATCGTGTTGTTTCTGGTGTTATAGTTTCCATTAATTGCAAAGTCATCTCATGAATGTGAAGTCCCTCTGGTATAAGAAAAACTCGCAGCTTCTGTGGGCTGTATTCTTGATCTATTGCCATGTAACTTAGTGGCTTGAGATGACAATAAACACTATCTCTCACACACATAAATATTTTTAATTACCATATGATTCAGCGATTCCACTTCTGGGTATATATCCGAAAGAAGTGAAATCAGGGACTCAAACAGGTACACCTGTGTTCATAGGAGTATTTTTCATAATAGCCAAAAGGTAGAAGCAAATCAAATGTCCACTGACAGATGAATGGATAAACAAAATGTGGTATAGACATGCAATGGCATATTATTCACCCTTAACCAAGAAGTAAATTCTCACCTGTGCTGCCACATGGATGAAAGTTGACTACTCTGTGCTCAGTGAAATAAGCCAGTCACAAGGACAGATACGGTATGACTCACTCATGTGAAGTATTTAGAGTAGTCACATTCCTGGAGAAGGAAAGTAGAATGTGGTTGCCAGGGGCCGGAGGAGGGGAAAGTGGAGACAGGGGAGTTTATCGGGTAGAGAGTTTCAGTGATGAAGAGTTCTAGGCACAGATAGTGGTGATGGTTCCATGACATTGTGAAAGTGCTTAATATGACTGAAGTGTACACTTAAAAAAATTTAAGGTGGTAAATATTGTTATGTGTATTTTACCACAATTTAAAGTAATTTATTTTCAATTTTTTGTCCAAGATTTATATAAATCCACCCACTTATCCAGACCCCTGTAATCTCATTACCAGCAACGTGCTCTCAGTATGTAGGAATTCCGGTATAAACCAACTTTCATCACTTTATGAAAACAAAACAGTCAGTCCTTTCTTATTTTTCTGCTTTTGTCACTAGCAGTGAGTTCGTGGACAGTTCGTTTTCTCTTGGCCTCAGTGCTTCACCTGTAAACAGGGAAAATAATCCTATTCAGTGTACCACCAGAGGATAAAATAAGATGAGGTATGTGGAAAAATGTATAAACCATAAAGTTCTGTATGGGTGAAAAATAATTGTAAAAATATCATCATATATGATATATGATAAAATATAGATAACCCTAAAGTATAAAATCACAGGTAATACCACCAGCCCAAATACTACCATTTTATGATTGATCCATTTTTTATCCAGTCATTGAGTGTCTACTATGTACCAATTCCTTTTGTCTACTTCCATTCCCTCCACCTACTCCTCCACCCAAAAACCTATACATTAATTACTTTGTTCAGGAATTCTTTCAATAGTTATTTAGAGTACTTATCACATGCCAGGCACTATTCTAGGTTCTGAAGATACAAAAGAAACAAAATAAAAAAATAAAAAATCTGCTATCAATGAAGCTTGCATTCCAGTGTGGAATCTGACATTCAATAAGATATAACAGGGAAATGCATATATTTTAAATATTGATCATTGCTAAGGTGGAAAAATAAGTGACAGATGGAGATTACAATATGTGATTGGTGGATTGGAGTTAAAAGTTCAGAGAATCCAGAGAAAGCCTCATTTAGGTGACTTAAAGACCTGCAAGAGGTAGAGGAATAGTATAGATGCTTGGGCAGAGAGCATAAGAGGGACTGGCATGTTCAAAGGCCCTGAGGCGTAGAGTGTGACTGGCAGGTTCAAGAGAGAGAAGTATCCTGCATGGCTGAAGTAGTATGATAATGACACGGAGTAGCAGAGACAAGATGAGAGAGTTAATAGGAAACAGATCACGGAGTGTCTGTATATCAGAACAAAGTTTGTGATTTTATTCAGAGGAACAAAAGAAGCCACTTATCAGGCAAAAAGTAAGGATCAGATTTTTTATTTAAAGCATCTCTCTCCCTGCTGTAATGAGAATAGACTTGGGAAGGGCAGAGGGAGAAAGAGAGGATGAGATAAAGTTTTGTTACAATGAGCTAAGCTCAAGAAGAGAGTGGCTTGGGCTAGAGTGACAGTGAATCTCCAAACAATAAATGCTGGCGTGGATGCGGAGAGAGAGGAACACTCCTACACTGCTGGTGGGACTGCAATCTAGTTCAACCTCTGTGGAAAGCAATATGGAGATACCTTAAAGCGATACAAGTGAATCTAACATTTGATCCAGCAATCCCATTGCTGGGCATCTACCCAAAAGATCCAGTGACACTCTACAAAAAAGACACCTGCACTCGAATGTTTATAGCAGCACAATTCATAATTGCAAGGCTGTGGAAACAGCCCAAGTGCCCATCCATCCAAGAATGGATTAATAAAATGTGGTACATGTATACCATGGAGTACTATTCAGCTCTAAGAAACAATGGTGACATAGCACATCTTATATTTTCCTGGTTAGAGCTGGAACCCATACTACTAAGTGAAGTTTCCCAAGAATGGAAAAACAAGCACCACATACACTCACCAGCAAATTGGTATTAACTGAACAGCACCTAAGTGGTCACATAGGTACGGCAGTAATAGGGTATTGGGCAGGTGGCAGGGGGGAGGGGGCAAGGGGGTGGGTATATACATATAAAATGAGTGAGATGTGCACCATCTGGGGGATGGTCATGATGGAGACTCAGACTTGTGGGGGGAGAGGGGAAAATGGGCATTTATTGAAACCTTAAAATCTGTACCCCCATAATATGCCAACATAAAAAAAAAAAAAAGAGTCGGTATGATTTTCTGCTGGGTAGGATGCTGATGGTGAGTAGAAAAAGAGAAATCCAAGATGACACCAGTCTTTTTGCTTTGAAGATTCCTTCAGGATAGTCCAGAAAAATATCTGAGGAAAAAAGGAAAACCTGACTACAAATGACATTTAAATGACCCATTGTTAAAACTTGTGTAAGGCTTGGTGTATCTGTTGTTTAGCATTATTTTCCTGTGTTTGAACAAGAATGAAGAGTTGAGTCTAGAGCCCATCCATTCCAGGCACTGCCTTTGTGGTCATGGGTGTTACCTAAAGCTCTTGAGGGTTGAGCCTTGAATCCCTACCCTTTAACCCTTTGCACTCACTGGCTTTTTTCTCACTATCCACTCGACATTATCCACACTCAACATCCAAGTGCAAAGGGTTAATTTTCTGTTCTCAGTGGAAACTACCCTTACAGAATCTGCTTTAGATTACTTGTGGGCTCATCTGTGTTCCGTCTGGGTCTCCAAGAGAATTGCTGTGGCAGCAAAGAAGTTAATGTCGTACACGCCTTACCAAAGCCAATTCAGACATGGACCATGCTACACTACTTAACCAAATCTTAGGGAACTCTAATGGGATCAGCACACAATTTGTATTTTGCATTTCTTATTTAAAAATGTAAACACAGCCGTCATCTTCAAGCCTGCGATGACCGAAGAGGTTGACCAGGCTGAATTTGCAACAGCTAGAGATGCATGCTTACCAGGCCCTGGTCCATTCATTCAAATAAAATCTTACCAAATAACTCCTGTGACGTATGGTGACTTACAAGACTAGAAGGTTTATTTTTTTACTCGTTGGTAGGCATAATGATGCCTGAGTAGCAGATATTTAGAACTTGGCTTGGAGGGTTAAGACGGATGTGGGTTAGATACCATTTCAGCTACTTCTAGCCATATTGTATTAAATATGTCTTTAAACTTCTCAATGTGTTGGTGTCATCATCTCTAAAATGGGGATAGTAGTACTAATCTCTCGAGATTTTTGGTATGAAGCAAAGGAATTAATACAAACTGTATAGTTCAGAGTCCAGAACTATATATAGGCAGGTTGTGGTTTGCATTTTAATCTTAAATTATAATGAAGTACCTAAAGGATACAACCAAGGTAAAGGTTGTGGCGATACATCTTTGTCTCTCAAGTTGAATGGAAGTGGTGTGTGCATTTCCCGAGGCATCCGGTGCACTTTGATATCACTAGACTTTGAGATACCATTTCAGTAACTTAGGTAACAATAAATTGAGAGTAAATAATGAGATTCTCCCAATACTCTCTTCCCCTTCTTCTCCTTTGACATCAGCTAAAAAGAATGGCAATTGAGAAATCAAAGACCCAAACATCTCAGGAAGGAACTGAGTTGGAGCTATCACAAGAAGCCAGGGTGGAGACCAAAGCAATCAAGACCCTGAAGTGCATGTAACCTTGTAGCAGTTTGCAGGCTCCTTAAATAAAAGTAATGGGGGTTATGAATTAAGGAAATGGTCCTGCTGCAAAGCAAAGCTGGCTTGAGGACTCCTCATCACCATGTGATGGGCTCGAGAAAAAGGAAAAAAAAAACCTCATGGATAAAAGGAAACTTAAGGCTGGCAGATCAGAGAATGGGTGTCCTCTGTGAATTCTAATCAAGCTGGAGTATCATTTATCAAATTGGTCTTCGGCTTTTACGCAGAATATGAATATCCATCTGTACCCTGGGAGATGGTGGTTTGGGAGGCTGGGCACAGGCATGGCAGAATTTTTTTTTTTTTTTTTATAATTGATTTATACGCCTTAGGTTCCAGTAGGAATGTAGTACTTTGCTCAGACAGCCGTAAATCCTCATGGAAACACACACATATGTATTTATAAGTTAAACAATTTTCTTTTAGCATTTTGCACTGCTGTGTGGCATAAGTAGATGAGTCATCAGTGTCTGTGTTAAAAGGCACACATTGATGTAGAAGTCATAGAATTATAGCATTTTGGAGCTGAAAGTGATCTGTAAAAGGTTTGGTACACAGAAAATAAGAAAGGTCAGGGCAGTAGTTTGGAAGCTCCAGGGGCATTCTGCTCAGGGCTTATTCTAGCTCTACCATTTAAGCCTCTGTGACTTTGGGTAAGTTATTTAAACCCTCCTTGCCTTAGTTTTCTCATCCATAAAATGGGATAAAGATAGTATATTCCTCCTATGGTTGTTAGAAGGATTGAACAACTAATCTGTTTAAGACATTAAGCACCTGGTGGTCAATGTATGTTTTTATTATCATTATTTTTATATTATTTCCTTTAATTTCCGCAAGTGGTTAAAGTATGTATGGTTTTATGCTTCTTTGATGGCCGCTAAACCGAAGGCTCAGGAATGTTAAATTACATAAGTAATAATAGTGGGAGCAGGAATGAAGCCCAGATGTGTCTCATTCCAAAACCCATGCACTTAGGCTACATGGTGCTCATTGGTCACTCTCCAAATATTTAATCAGTGTTTCTTAGACGGACATGTGGCATATTGCCATAGCCTTCTTGGCCCCAATTTCCCCCTGCCAAGAGAAGCCAGCAGAAAGATGGCAAAATTGCTTTGCAGGCTTCAAAGACATGTGGAAGCTCACTCATGTTACTATATATAAGAAATAAAAGTTAAAAAATACATCAAGGGTACCCAAATGTAAGTTCCAAGAATATGCTGAAGACCAGCTTTCGTGGAGTGATGGAAAGGGCATTTTTGTGTCTGTATTCACTTGCAAATTAAGGCTCAATTTTACTAAGCGTTTCTATCTCCTTTTCATTCAAATGCCAATAGGTTGTTAGGGAAAAGCTAAACCAAAAAATTGTGGTTTTCAAGAGCTATGATGAGTTTAAAACAAAAAGTAGTGAAAACCAGGAACACACAGTTTGACTTATAATAATATTAGTAGGAATATAACATTTTCTAAATCCGGTAGAGGATGTATTTATACTGAGATTGAGTTTGTCAGCTTTCCAATTCTTTCACTGGAATATGTAAACAAAAGCAAATTTTGTCTCATCTAATTTGAGGTTGCCAGAACTGGTGATTTACATAAGGAACTTTATGGACTTTGCAAAGATTGTAGTATAGTTTTAGGAAAAACACTTCTTAGATTTTAATCTGGTTGATAAGGGCATTCTGGTGACTAAAACTAAGG
Organism: Microcebus murinus; assembly: GCF_040939455.1. Lineage (NCBI taxonomy): Eukaryota > Metazoa > Chordata > Mammalia > Primates > Cheirogaleidae > Microcebus > Microcebus murinus. The sequence continues at coordinate 21,245,673 of NC_134124.1, forward strand.
TATTCTGTCCATGGCAAATATGCTATGTTTAGTATAATTGACTGCATCCTTAGCAATAGCCAAGCTCATCCCTGTGTGTAACAAGCCCACCAGCCAATGTCATTAGGGGTTGTCTCAGAATAGTTAGACATTCACGGATACCACCTGGTTCAAAAGACTGATACTATGGTAAAAAAAGAAGAGGTGGAGTCTGGGAGGTTAACTGTGATATTGTCATGGATCCTGGGCCACATGCTTTGTGGGACATCTGTGCTCATCGCTGGGGTTCACCCACATGGAAAGCTTGATGCTTGGAGATAGAGCCCTGCACTGGGAAGGGAGCAGTCCCGGGGCTTCTCTGCCTCTGGCCACTGTGGAGCTGGGGCGAGTCATTGTTCTGCTTAGCAAACTTGATGCTCTTGCCTACAAAATGGAACCTTCCACTGGAGTCTAAAGTGAAGTCTACCCACTGCCAATACTGCAAAACACAGATGTGCTCAAAATGGCCTTGGGCTGTCCCTTCCCTTTAGCAATGACATGTCATCTCTGCAGAGTCTGAAACAGCTGCTTCATTCCTCCAGTATTCGAGCAGATCATGGTTTCTTCGATGAAGCACCATATGCCAGATGTAGTAATTGGCTTGTTCTTAGGGGAAATGTATATATATGTATAATTAAATGCCAAAATGATTTGAATATGGCAAGAGACCGTGTAAGATATATATGAGGACTATCAAGATTGCCTGAGTGTCAAATCTCTCTCTCGTGCTCATCCTAGAGTCCATGTTGTTTATATCATGTGTGTGCACAGCTATATGTGTGTCTGTGTGTATGTGTTTTATGGCTGAGTTTGGGTTCTTCGGGTCAGGGGTATGCTGTCGGAGCCATAGCTGCAGTGGCTGTCAGGAGGAGCTGAAGAAGAGGAACCAGGACGGATGGATACTTCGCATTTCTGAAGTAGACACTGTTCCTCTTTCCCTCCAGGCCTCTGAGTATACGGTTCTCTCTTCTTGGTTCACTGGTCTCCTTGACTCTTCCTTTGCTTCCTTAGCTCCTGTTCTTCTGCAAGCTCTTAATAGAAGTTCCTTTCCCAGTAAGGCTTAATAACTCTTCATTCTACATTAGATGTCCCTCATCTATGTGTCTGCTTCTTTCTAGATGTTTCCTATCAAAGCCTATCTCATCCTGTAGCGTAATTCCTTGGTGATTTGGCTCATCAAATGGAAATCCTATTCATGAGAATTCCATGAGAAACAAGAACCTTATCTATGTTGTCCATTGAGCTCCTCTTGTGTGCCAGGCACCCTGCTGGGCAGTGGAGGCAGAACAGCACACATGTGTTGAATAACTGAATAAATGCAGAAACAAATATAAAAGTTAAATGCCAAAATGAAATAAAATATTCACGGTTTTATCTACATAGAAGAACATGAAGAAGTATCCCAGGATATATATGCAATTAAAAAATGAAGTCATATCTTAACAAAATAGTTTTTTTCCCCTCTACTATTATTGTCAGTGGCATCAGATAAGATTTGGGATAGATTCTAAGAATTCTAGAGTCTAAAATAGGGTTCTCTAATGCCAGACCATAAAAACAAGTTGTGCCATGTTTATGGGCAAGTTTTGATTGTCATTCCAGGCGTTAGGCTTGGAGAAGGGACCTGGCCTGGACAGCAAGTCAGGCTTAAGTAGGGGAGAGGCTTGTAGGTATTGAAAGCCGGTACTTCCAGTGGGAAGCTGAAGTTGTCAGATGATGTAGGGGAGGAGTCAGGGATGGATCCGGGCAGGAGAGAGGGCAGATTGGCTGAGGCAGGGAGCAAAAGCACATGGTAACATTCTGCCTGGGCAGGCAGGAAGTCTTCTGGAGCGTGGCTGGGAGGTTCCAGGAATCCAGGCACAAATGCAGGCCATTAAAATTCCCAGGAGACCACTCAGAAATCTGGGTAGTCAGGGGTCTGTGTTCAGATGCCAGTGAGATGTACTGCAAAGAGCTATAACCGGGGACTTCCAAGACCTGAGTTCCAGTTCCACTTCACTAGTAAACCAGTGCTATGACCCTTGGAAAACCACCTCTCCTTTCTAGCTCCATTTTCCCTACCTATGAAAAAAGGGGATTGGGCCATGTCTAAATTTAAAGTCTATATTTTTCTAGGCACCAGGACACCATGGTAGCTTGTTGGTCATCAGGAGGCTTTGAAACTGAGTCCCCTGCATGTATATTTCCTGCTTCAAACCCAAGTCAGTTTCAAGGATGGGCAGACCAGAGCCTAGGAGCAGGTAAGAATAAGTGAAGGGAGAAGTAGAGTGGGGCAGAGAGAGGCCAGGAAGCAACTTAGCTCCTCGCAGGGATGCTACATGTTGAAGTCAAAATTGAAACCACTGGGGGCAATTTCTTTAAATTGAACAATCTTTATTGGTATTTCCTTTTCACAATATATTTGGAAGAGTGATTCAGAAAAGTGTATGGGAATATCAGAGTCAGAGAAGGTGGGTGCAACTTAGACCAGCTGGGAACTCTCTATGGAAGAGGTAAGAGCTTTTGTGGGTCTGCAGAGAAGAACAAGGACTTTCACTGATGATAAGATTGAGGAGAGGTAGACAGAGTCTTCCAGGATGAACAAACACCTTGAGCAAAGAACCAGAGCTTTATGCTTTATTATGTTCAGAATTGTGGATTTAGATACACTGTTAAATGTTTAAAAATTATTGACATTCCCATTTATTGAGCACTTGACAATTTCCAGGCATTTTCCTAAGTGATACACACACACACACACACACACACACACACACACGTATGGTCTCATATAGTCACTGAAACTACTCACACAGGTCTTTCTCACTACCACCTCTGTTGTTGAATGAGGAAAAGTGGAAATTTAGGCAGAGTAAACATTTTGCATGAGAGCACACAGCTAGTGAGAGTCACAGTGTGAATTATGAATGCTCAAACTCTGATGTTCTTGCAGGTAATGATGACCAAAGTGTTTCCTATTCTGTTAGGTGTAAAAAAGCCTTCCAACCTGTTTTAGTGATAATATAATTATTTGGCTTTTCTTAGTTTACTCATTCACAAGTGGTCTTGAAGCACTAAAGTCTCCAAGCTAAAGCAGAGTGTGGGGTCAGCAGTGTAATCTGGGGACCCTATAAGGTGCGTGGTGAAGGCATTGGGCTCTGTGGCCACAGTGTCTGTGGTCACCTTTTGATTATGTGACTCAGGGCAGGTTTCCTGGCCTAAGTCTAGATGTTCTCATCCATAAAAAAGAGACATGAGAAATAAATGAGTTAAATACATTTTGAAGCTTAATATAAATGTTACATAGTATACAGTGAAAATACAATACATGTGACCAACGGTTACAGTCACCATCCGCATTATAGCATCTGATGCATGCAGTGTTGGACCTAAGTAGAAATATCTGACTTTGCAACTTTTTAAATGAGTGTTTAAAAAGTCAAGTGTAATTCAGGGAATTCAGTTTCTCAACTGTAAAGTAGGGGTTGTAAGAGTCCCTCGTAATATTGTCAGATGCCTAAATGAAATGAAGTATGTAGAACTATCTTTGGAAGCACAAAGCTTTGCGTAAATGTTGATGGTATTTTGCTGATGGTGAGCACCATGGGGCACTTTCACTATCTGTAACTTCAGACTGCTCCAGATAACGAAGGGATGAGGTATCAGTGTTGGCATCTCTGAGTTTGATTGTCATTATTTTGGGATCATCCAAAACCACCTCAGGCTCACCCCAACAGTCCACAACTTCTTAGTATTCCTAGAAAGTATTTCAAAATAGTCGGTTCACTTAAGGTATGTTTATCCATGTTTATCTCTTGTAATGTTTTGTTTGGGGAAATACATACTCATTTTAAAGTGTGGTGTTAAACTAATGCCATTTATGAGTAGTCAGGAAAGAACATTCTGGAATGTCTAGCTGATTCTGGAATCTTACCGCACCAGAGAACTCTCTGGCATATGCTTCCATATGAAGAAGGCTATTGGGAATGAGCTTGTCTTCTCTTTTCCTCTTTTTCATGCTCAGTAATAAATTGTTTTATTGGGAACTGGGTAGCATGAAAGCACGTGAGCCTCATGCATCTGAGTAGTGACAGTTCCAAATGGTGGTGTCGAAAAGAGCAAGCTATGGTTAAGCATAAGTATAATCAATGTGTGGTGACATTTCAAGGTTGTGGAAATTCAGATTCCGTGTCTGTGTGCAGGACTAAACACTGGATACAGAAACAACTGTTGTCTCTATCATACTACACCCTGCCAAATGATTAATGTGCTTTTAGCTTAAATAATTGGGAGGTGGGGGGCTGGGGGAGGGGTGACACCTCAGGGAATGCTGAACATATTTTTAATTGCTATGTAAATATGTCATTTCCTTGCTAATTCAAGTTCTGCATGGGAGGTTATATAATACCAAGAGAGCCTCCAGGCATGATGTATTGCACCTATAAGCTGAGTCAAAGGACTAACAGGGCCCAGCTGAAGATAAAATATGCTTTGCTAACTCTGTCTTAGCAGATGAAGAATTAGCTGTGGAAGCATGGTGTGGCTTTATAAAAGCAGAATTATGGTTTGGCATAGAGTGTGATCTCTAAATAACTTCCTGAGATGTTGGGAAGAAAATGCATTTTCAATAAGAAAAAAAGTGTCCAAAAACAACATGAAGAAAAATATCCTTGTTTAGGAGAATGTGTGTGTAGAAAAGGAAATGAGTATTGTCTTTGACATGAAGCAAAATATACAAGATGATGGAGGGCATTAATTTCCCATTGCCCACATTCATAGCACAGTCTAAAACTGACCTTATCAGTTTTGATATCCCTGAAAGCAAAGATTTCTTTAACTACAATTCTTGTGCTCTTCTCTTTCCATTTTAACTTTCTATCTTGGAGCCAGAGAGAGATTCTAAGTAAGTAAGATCCATTAGGTATGAAGTTGTGCGAAGTCATCTTTTCAAGCTCGATTGATATTGATGGATTGTCTAGCCACAAGATCTGTGTAAGTTGGATTTTACATTCTAAGGCTATGAAGAAGTAATATTTAAATTTTGGAGTGAATCTCCAGTTTGTTGACACCATCACCAATCTGCAGTTGATTCTGAATTATCATCAGAAACAAATGTGTGAGGAGGCTATTGAGAAATTCAAGATGTGAGTAGAACTCTGTTCTTTTAAAAAGCCTCCCGATGATAGATTTCTTGAGCCCTTCTGTTTATTCCATGAACCATGGTTCATTAACAGAAAGACAATTGATGGATTAAAACCAGAAGACCGATTCATTCGTTGGCTGGGGACCAGGCAAATGGCAGTCTTTGGCAAACCTGGTGGTCTGATATGGACAGCAATCAAATGGCTATCAGATGTGCCCAATCAGTTACTATTATTTTCATTTACAAGGGCCTGAAGGTGTCATTTAATTTAAAGCAGAACGGAATCAGAAATCAATTAATGACTGATTGCTGTTTCTCCTACAAATTGATTTTGGATTTGGCAGTCTGAAGACCCCATTGTGCCAGAATCTATGCATGGGCTACATTAAAATACAGCTAGGAGCTTGGATCAGTTAATTAGACCAGTCCCTCCAACTTTTTCAGAAAAGCCCTGGTTTTTGCTTAAGAAAAAAAGTTGAACTTCTAAATTTTCCTCACTCCCACTTTTCCTAATCTTCCAAGACTTTATTAATCTGTAACTTTTAGTAACTGAAGAGGAATGATAGCAATCCAGTTGTGTTTTAAGTATCTCCCTAAGCATTTAAACCTAATACAGATGCTATTTTGAAATATAGAATATTGAAGCCAGAAGATCCCCATGCTAGCCTTGTAAAATCAATATTATTTATACAATCTACTAAAATCTCATCACGTGTATGTACCTGAAATGCTGATTTAATTTTGTGATGGCCATGGGAGAGAAGGGGAAGATACGATCTTATCTACTGTTAGAGGCTGACATGATACTTTTACATTCCCTCTCTCCACCCTCCACAAATGTATAAACAGTCGAATAGGTACAGGCTTCTGCATCTTCCCTTCCCTGAGCATCTTCCAAGATAAGCCTCTCTGTCTCCTTCCCATGGACTTTCTGTTGATTAGTCTGGGGGCAAATAGAGGCTTAACTTTTTGTTGTTGTTGTTTTTCTGCCTGCCCTACCTCCATCTAAAGTGTTATGGGAGACTTGCCCAAAGAGGTGCAGTTGGTAGAAATTCCTGGTCCTTGTTCCACTGGTTAGGAGACTCATTCATATGTCCCCCAACTAGGGTGATTTTTCTGCTCATCTGGGGATTGAACGCCTACCCCAGAGACCTTTTAAGAAGATTAAAACTCCTACTTTTGAACAACTGGGACTAACTCTAGAAGTATTTAAATCTAAGATTTAGTATTGTTTGATTTGTCAGCTATACTATATAGCATAATGATTAAGAACAGAGAAGCTGGAGCCAGACTGCCTTTACTTTCTATGTGACCTTGGGCAAATGATTTAATTTCTCTTTGCCTCAGTTTCCTCATGATAATGACAGTCCATACGTTAAAAGGTTGTTGTATGACTAAATGGGTTCATAGAGCCCAGTATATAAAGTTTATACACACACACATGCACATGGAGTCAATATGCCATGTAACAATGTTTTGGTCATTGATGGACTCCACATATAAGAAAGGGTTCCCTAAATTATAATGGGGCTGAAAAAGTCCTATTGCCTGTTGATGTCATAGTCGTCATCTCATGGTCTCACTATGTGTTACACGTTTGTGGGGATGCTGATGTAAATAAACCTACTGTGCTGGCAGTCATATAAAAGTGTATCACATACAATTATGTACAGTATATGATAATGAATGACTATGTTACTACCAGTTTATTTCTTATACTTTTTATCATTATGGTAGAGTGTATTCTTTCTCCTTAATTTCTTCTTTTAATAACTGTAAAACAGCCTCAGGTAGGTCCCTCGGGAGGTATTCCAGAAGAAGACATAGTTGTCATAGGGGATGACAGCTCCATGCATGTTGCTGTCCCTGAAGACCTTCCAGTGGGACAAGATGCAGAGGTGGAAGTCAGTGATACTGATGGTCCTGACCCTGTGCAAGGCTACGCTGAACTGTGTCTCTGTGTGTTAGTTTTTAGCAAGTTCGAAAAGGCAAGAAATAATTAAAAATTTTAAAAAGAAAGCTTGTAGAGTAAGGATAAAAGGAAAGAAAATATTTATGTACCAGTGTACAATGTGTTTATGTTTTAAGCTAAGTGTTATTACCAAAGAGTTGAAAAGTTAAAAAAAAAAAAAAGTAAAAGTTAATAAAGTAAAAATGTTACAGTAAGGTAATGGTAATTTATTATTGCAGAAAGAAAATATTTTTAAATCAGTTTAAGGTAGCCTAAGTGTACATTGTTTAAGAAGTCTACAGTAATGTGCTAAGCCTTCCCATTCATTACATTCATGGTAAGTGTTCTATGTAAGTGACCTTTTTTTAATCTTTTATATCACAATTTTATTGTTTGTTTTTCTCTTTAGATACACAAATACTCCCCATTGTGTTACACTTGCCTGTAGTATTCCATACAGTAACATGGTGTCTACATTTGTAGCCTGGGAGCAATAGACCTTGCCATATAGCTCAGGTGTGTAGTAGGCTATACCATCTCGGCTTGTGTAACTACACCCTATGATGTTTGCACGATGGTAAAATTACCTAATGATACATTTCTCAGAACCTGTCCCATCGTTGCACAATGTATGAATGTGTGTATACAATCATCCTCCTGGATCTATGGGTTCCACGTCTGCAGATTTAACAAACTACATACCAAAAGTATTTAAAAAAAAATGGTTGCATCTGTACTGAACATGTATAGATATATAGACTTTTTTATTGTTATTCCCTAAACAATACAGAATAACAACTGTTTAGGAAACACTTCCATTGCATTAGATATTAAGTAATCTAGAAATGATTTAAAGTATATGGGAGTATGTGTGTAGTTTAGATGCAAATGCTACACCATTCTATACCAAGGGCTTGAGCATCCATGGATTTTGGTATCTGGAGGGGATCGTGGAACAAACCCAGCACAGATACTGAGGGACAACTATATATATTTATATATGTGTGTGTGTGTGTGTGTGTGTATATATATATATACACACACACACACACACATATATACATGCTTGCTATTACTGTCATTTTTTGAAATTGTACAGGGCAAAACAAAGAAGTCTAACATTTTCTTTTTTGTTGAAATGTCTTCCTTAAATTGTGGACAAGAATAAGTAGTGCCTTGGGAAATATCACTGCTGTTCTCATAATAAGTTATTTGCTGTGCCACCTTTTAATTCATAGTTGTCACATCTGGTGCTTTGTATAAACCATTTGAAAATGTGTTGCAACTGGCCTCTATTTGCAACCTTGGTCCTTTGAGCACTACATATATTGAATGTATTCTCGGGAAGCTCTCAAATGCAAGAAATATTAGGTCACGCTGATAAAGGACTTTCCCTGTGATGGCTTCTGTTTCAGACTCTGAGACAGTCACTGTCTGTCTCGTGGCATCACCATTATCATGCCTGTTAAATGTGATAGAATAGCGAGGAGTTGCTCACATATTTAACAAACGTTATTGAGGTCTGGACATCAGATGAATTGTGGAAAATAATTGACAAGGTCTTCAACCTCGCAGCGCCTACCATCTGGTGGGACAGGTAGGCACTGAACATGTGAGATAAAAGGAAAAAATGTATTAAGGAAGCACTGGACAGAGACAAGAAAGACCTGCCTGAATAACTGAAATGCAGTTTATGTAGGACCTTTTCCATGTTATTGATGTAAACGCTCAAATAGTATGGATGTTTATTTTAGGACAGTCATATAGACTACATTGGAACAAGTGTCATGCTATTCATGGTATAGCGACTCCAACTCATGAAGGCCAATTGCTAAATTTTCAGGCATTTTGCCAACAGGTCAGTTGTTAAACACAGTCATTGTTAAAATTAAGTTATTTATAAACATACAGATAAATAAAAGAAAAGGTTAAAGAAATAAAACTTATCACTTCCTAATTATTCTTACTATATTTTGTATTTATTTGTGTTCTTAAAGTTATTTAGGGTATCGTATCTATATGGTGGTGGAAATACCATTATGACAGTGTGCTCCTGTACATCTCTTCCCAGTTCTGTGTTCAGTGAAATCATGTTGACACCTTGAAATTAGCCATAGCGAAGAGTGTTTAAACCTCAAAGATTGGCAAACACTACAAATCAGGATCCCCCTTCCTCCCCAGCCTGTTAAACAGTTACTAGCAAAGTGATACCTGTCTTCGATGTTGGACAGCTCCACTGCGTCTATAATCTTGACATGTTGTGGGATGAACGGAAAAGAGGCAGAACCAGGAGCCACGTGACTCAGATTCCAGTGCCAGCTTTGCTGCTGGTGAGTTTTGCGTTGTTGGTATGTCACTTAATAAATTTTGGTCTTTGACACTCAAAAGAGATGGATAAGAGCTGATTCCTGCCCTCAGGGAGGCCATATTCTAGGCAGTGAGAGACAGAGGTACATCTAGTTACAATCAATTTTAATCTAATGGTGCTTTGGGAGTAAGATGGGAGAAAGTTATCTTGGACACTTGGAAGGAATTCATTAAGAATATGATATGTGAACCAGGAACCGAGAAGAATGTATTAGTGCACAGTAGGTGAAGGGGGATCTTGGAGGCTATGATTTAGACATGTCTAGATTTAGGATGTGGGGAGCATTCGGAGGGTGATACTAGAGAATGACACAGGATTGTAAAAGACTGTAAAGAGATTGCAAGAGACCATATTGTGATAAGCAGTGTGTGTAGTGTCAACAAAGATTTTAAAGTATTTTTTACAAGTTGGGTAATGATCTCTATTGTGAACATATTAGCTCCAATAAATGAAGAAGAGATAAACAAAAAGTATTAATATTATATATCAGAAAATAGCTGGAAGACCAATTTGGCAATTACAATTATGTAGAAGAAAGACTATAAGATGGAATCTGGACTAGACAACTGATAAGTGACCATTACTTTATTCATCCACAAAAAAGAACACTTATAACTTTCTATGACCAGGGCCATAATACAATTTTTAAGGCACTACACACTTTTGCTTTTGTGGGTCCCTTCCTCCACAAAAACATATTTAAAATTATATGTTATAATTTGTATTGTTATAAATATTATTGAAAATATTTTCTTTGACCTAAAAATCTGCTTTTTATTCCTGGTTTTAAAGAAATTTAAGTGTTTCTGTGGACCTCTAAAAGTATTGTGGTCTTGGCTTTGTATCTACTGTCGTTTACTGGATAAGTTAACTTTGACTCATTTGCAAAGTTGATAGCAAATGAGGGAACAGCTGGAATAAGCTCTTGGAAAAAGAGTAAATACTATATTAACATACACTCTTCTTAGAATTCATACTGACTGGAACAGGCTTGAGTCATGATACCACACTGATTACTTTCTTGATTATTGGCTTTATCAGTGGATTGAAAAATCCCAACACTGGTTGTATCTGTCCTTAATGAATAACAGCATGTGTGTGATTATGCAGGGTATGTGCAGAGTAAGTGTGTGTGTATTATGGAAATGAACAAGGACCAAACAAATGGGAAAAGCAAAGGCCATTTATTCTGAGCTTGCTATAGTCAACCACCATCTTGACTGTTCTGGCAGAGACTTAAAGGCAGACAGAGGAATGGGCTTTATAATGGAAAGAAGGGACAGCTTTAGGTATGCCCTGATTGGACTTGGAGCAGAGAAGCTGGAGGAGGGTAAACGAGGAGCGGGGTATACGATGTGATCAGTTAGGGTGCCCATTCGTCTTTCTCTCATTGGTCCTATATTGGAAGCGGAAACACAAATTAGCGAAGGTGTCAGTTCTTACTCCCATTGTGGCCATTTTAGACCAGATTATTACAGAGTTATTGTTTAGCTTCCTGGATCATCTGTAGAGATAGCAGTCTAGATTCCTGCAAGTCTGACTTGAAGCAGGCTGGTTTTATGAGTTGTTTGTTGTAGATGCGGGGCTGGTTCCTGGGCAGGTTACCTGCTGCAGGTGTGGGTCAAGGTTCTGTTTTTGTGTGTGATCTGGCCATTGTTCATTTGTATATTCAGTCTTTGCGCATGTATCAAACCCTGGGCTAAACAGTATATCTAATTCTCTTAATGACCCCGTGAGGAAGATACTCTAACATTTACAGAGAGGTGAGGTGATTTGTTAGAAAGAGAACCTGGTTTCAAATACACATATGTCTACATTCAAGGCTTGTAGATTTAACCAACAAGTTCTGTTAGGTTACAGCTTCCTTGTTTTCAAAATGTGGAGATTAAGAGGATCTTGAAAGTTCCTTCTAGGTCACATTCACTGATTGAAAACTTGAGCATAAGAGTCTTCCTTCTGAGTCATGACCTTAGTTGGTTTATCAGAGAGACTATTTCCTGCCAACCCAACCCAATGACACCGTGAGTTTAATTTTCTCCTATCCACAGGTCCTTGACTGCGTTCATATGTCTTTACTTAGAATTTAGAAAACTCAAAAGAACTGAAGTCAAGCTACCTGGCCAACTGAACCCTTTTTATAAAGGAAGCCCTGGAGGGGTTATGCTTATGCTTCCATACTTTCCCCACCACTGCAATCCATTTTCCCCCGGAATGATTTAATTTCATGCACAGAGAGAGATTCCGCGTAGGCGAAAAGAATGTGCTATCATGTCATTTAGTCATGTCTGCAATTTCTCAGCTTCTCCCCAGTGCTGGAGAAATGATTAATTCCTCGGGAAGGAAGCCAAGAAAATCATGAAAATAGCAAAAATATTTCGACTGCAATTGTAGAGCACATAAACTTGTCAGTGTAGTGATGAGAAAACTGCTGGGTTGCCTCTCATTAGTAGCAAAATATTTTATTTATATATGTGGTTTTGTGTGTGTGTGTGTTTATTGTTGCAGCATGGAAGGTATCAGGAGGGCTTTGGGCTTAGGTAAGCAGGGTTTTGGAGAGAAAATATTTCATGCCCTTGTTGGGCTTCTCAACGGGAGGCATGCTGAGCCTTTTGCCAACAGTATTGATTGGTTAATATGTATTGAGTGTTCTCTGGTGCGGAGCATGGTGTGACGTATTGACCTCTGGATGCTATCCTTAAAGCTGTTGCAAGAGGCAGGCATGTGTGAAACATAAAAAGAAAAAAATGTTCTCACAATCATGATGATAGCTTATACTGATTGACGTCTTCGTATATGCCAGGCTTTCTGCCAAATGCTTTCTGTGCATTGTTTAACTTAACCTTCACTGTGACCCTAGAAGTAGCTAGTATATAATAATTCCTATTTTGAGTACTTGAGGTTAAGTAACTTCCCAGTGCCTATAGGTAGTAAGAGATAAAGTGAGGACTCAGCCCAAGTACTCTGATTCCCAAGCTTAAGCACTAAACACTAGGTTCTGTTGCCTCCCAGAAATAAAGTGTGAGCTAAAAAATGGGCTTTACCAATATTTTGGTCCAAGAGTTTTATGCTGTACTCCAGCAGCCTACGGAGTTTCCAGGGAAGTCCTAGAGTAGAGGGTATTGATTGTGTTCTCACCCCTGTATTAACCTGAGCAAGTTGGCATTTGTGTTAAATATTCAGTATTTGGAATCCCTGTCAGATCTCCTTTAGAGAGATCATTCCTATCAGTGGTAGGGAGAGAACAAAATTTTAAAAAGAAGTTTGATTGTTTTTTTCCTCCTATTTATAGTCTTCATTTTAGAGCAGGGGTCTGTAAACTTTTTCTGTCAAGAGTAGAAGAGTGGGCCGGGTGCAGTGGCTCACGCCTGTAATCCTAGCACTCTGTGAGGCCGAGGCAGGCGGATTGCTCGAGGTCAGGAGTTCGAAACCAGCCTGAGCAAGAGCAAGACCCCGTCTCTACTATAAATAGAAATTAATTGGCCAACTAATATATATAGAAAAAATTAGCCGGGCATGGTGGCGCGTGCCTGTAGTCTCACCTACTCGGGAGGCTGAGGCAGGAGGATCACTTGAGTCCAAGAGGTTGAGGTTGCTGTGAGCTAGGCTGACACCATGGCACTCACTCTAGCCTGGGCAACAAAGCGAGACTCTGTCTCAAAAAAAAAAAAAAAAGTGTCGAAGAGTGAAAGTGTTAGGCTTTGAGGTCCACTTATAGTCTCAGTTGCATATATTTTTCTTTGTATTTTATAAATTGTTAAAAATGTATTATAAAAACCATTCTTAGCTCACATGCTATAAAGAAAAAAATCTCAAGATTTAGATTTGGCCCACAGGCTGTAGTTTGCTGAACCATACTGTAGAAGATAAATTCAAAGTTCAGAGAAGGAAAGTGACTTGCCTAAGGGCACACAGCCAGGAGCAGGACTCAGACTGTCCCCAGAATAGCTTTATGGGCCCTGTTGACCAAAGTGGGCAGGTTGCTGTCGACTGCACTATGGCATGCCAAAGACAGTGCTAAATGCTTGGAAGATAAACATATTTTGGGGGAAGCACCCCTGCCTCCCCTAGCAGCTTAGAGTCTGTGGAGAGACAAGTCTTACATGCATGACAAGTTTTAAACCAGCAATACAGAGCCTTCCCCAAAGCAGTACCTAGGTCATTGCCAGGAAAGAGACTGGAATTTTAAATGCTGAGTTCCAAGGAATCAGAGTGCAGTGATTTTTGACATCTTCCAACCAGGGGCAGGGGCAAGTTTGATGAGTTTCAGGGCAAAGGGATCTGTTATTCTCCATCTCTTCCAGTTGCTGAGAAGTGGATTTGAATCTTTTCCATGGCTGATAGAGGCAGGATATAGTAACAGTGCTTTTTTTTTTTTTTGCTTTTGAATCAGCATCTAAACCTTTTTAACCACTTTGTACAAGTATTCCAGGGAATATGAGAGCAGTCCCTATTGGATAGAACCATCTTTCCCAAGGCCCTGCCTGAAGTCCCCTTACTGGTTGCCATTCTGCTTAGACTTTAGAGCCCTTAGTGTGATGTGTGGACTTGTCATCTGGGAGACCTGGCAGCATGCAGTGATAGGATTGCAAGTACTGTTCACATGCACGTGTTCATCAGATTAATGGCATCTAGCTACACTCTAAGAGAAAGTGCAGCAAGTTTTACTAGAAAAGAGAGAAAAATGGAAAATCGGGAGTGAATGTATGGAAATAAGCTTCCCTATAGGTCTCTTGAGGAACCTATTTAGAACTAGAAAGACCTATCAGGCGAATGTTCTAGAATGAACTTCCTGAACATCTGATGGACAGTCGAATGAAATGATCTTTTGGTTTTTATCCCACTCTAGTATTCTATGACTACAGTTAATGGGAGGGGAGGAGGTGATAAAAGATCCGAGCAAACAAATTTTTTCATCATAGTCATGGATGGTGGAGGTAGTTGGCTATTCAACAGGATAATATGCCCCTCTTCTTCCATAAGGTGCCTCCCTGCACACCCAGGGACTACATTTTTCAGACTCTATTGCATTCAGATGTGACTAGTTCTCACAATGGGATATAAATGGAAATAAAGCACTTGCATGCCTGGCCCATAAAATTGTCCCACCCACAATTGCCCATGCTCTTTTCCTCATCCAACTGGCTGGATAGAGAACTTCCAGGGTGACCTGAGTGTCATATATTGAGGGTGGCAGAGCGCCCATCAGCCTGGAATCTGCAGCTCTTTTGGTGTGCTATCTAATACATAGCTACTAGACACCGTAGCTATTTAAAGTTAGATTAAAACTCCAGGTCCTCAGTCACACTAGCCATACTTCAAATCTTCAACAACTATGAGACTAATGGCTACCATATTGAAAAACACAGATACCGAAAATTCCCATTATTGCATAAAATTCTATTGCATAGCTCTCTTCTATTGTATATGAGCTTTTAGATATTTTAACACCTATTTTAACAGTTGGTCTACTCCTACTAATACACAGGTGAGGACAAGATTGACAAAGACAAATATTTGTTGAATGCCTACAGTATATTAGCCACAGTTCTAGAGTTTGGGAATTTAGCAGTGAATACAGCAGACAAAAAATTCTCCACCTTCAATGAGCTCATTGCAATAGGCCATGTGACTTGGCTGTAGAATTTCTCAAGGTACAAGTCTAGGCTTTCCTTGTCCATTATGGCAGCAATATTCTTTCACCAGTTCTTCAAATTTCAACTACATTGTAAGCAGGAGGCCCACCAAACCAGAAGCCTACCTGTGTAGGTTCAAATGATCAGGTGACCTAAGAAAAACAGGCCTGTCTGTGAGGGTGTCCACTATGGCTTTGCTGGCCAGCCCCCTTTGACCATGACCATGACTTTCCAGAGCCCTTGTACTTGGCACTTCCTGACAGTGTGTCTGAGTAGAATAGCCTTATATGTGCAGGAGGCAGGTGCTTTAGTCCCCTTGGCCAAGGTAACTAAGACAGGAGAAGGATGAAAATGACTTGCAAAGTGAATTAATGACCCAAATAATGTTGAATTGTCCATTCCCCCGCCCCCTTACTGTGCCTTTCTTTCTTCCTGCACTGTGTGGATTTCACACACAACATTCTCTACACGTTCATCGTTCATCTGTCTTTCCTACTAAACCCTGTAGGCTGTATGTCCTGGAGAGGAGGAGATTATGTCTGTCACATCCACCATGATATTCCTGGAGTCTGGCATGTAGCATAATACAAGGAATATTTGTTCCTGTCACTAGATACTGACAGTCACGCAAAGACTATATTTTGCTTTTTCATCATCTGATACAGCAATTTCGAACGTGTACCATAGGAACCACAGATCCTAGAGAAGTTAAAAGGTACTACGTGAAAGGGAAGGTGGGGTGTGGAGGCAAATGTGTTTGAGTGAGGCTGCTTTAAGTATGTGTGTTTCATTACTGCCGGCCTTTTTGCACCGTTCATAGGGTGATGCAGTGGGTCTCTAACCTCAGTGAGCACCAGCCTCACCTGGAAGGCTGCTGCAATGCACATCACTGAACCTCCACCCCCAGAGTTTCTGATTTAGTAGACTTGGGGTGGGCCTGAGAATTTGCATTTTTAACAAGCATCCAAGTGATACTGATGGTCCCAGCGAGCACACTTTGAGAATCACCGTGGAAGTCTGCTTTGGACTCTTAGAGGAAAGATACTTTCCCCACCATTTCTCAGAAGTGTTTGACTGGAAGTCTCTTCTCAAACCTCGAGTTCTAACTTAAGGATATGCTGACCTACTTTATACTCAAGTGCCGATGAATTATAAATTAATGCATCCGCATTTTAAAAGGGACAGCTGGGCTGGGAACTACTGAAGCACAAACAATGTGTGGCTGCTGATAGCATGTAGACTTCATTCCAAAATAATAAGGACAATATTGTTGGGTGGAGCATCACAAAAAAAAAAAAAATCACTTACTCCTCCTAGTTAAAAAAATGAGTTTGATCACAATCTATATTGCCTGGAAAGGAACTGTTTATAACTGCAATCATTGACATTACTAGTGTTTAATGCAATTCTGATGTTCTGTATCTGCAGCTGTTCTCATTTAAACACACATTGCTTGGCCCTGACAACGGGCTGGTTTTTACTTCTTGGACTCCTGTGATTTGAAATGTGCTGTTCATAAGTCTGCTACATTCCAAATATTTGAAAAAACAGATGTGGACCTAAAGGAATAATCAGCTCTTGCTGACATTTCTCCAAAAGGATGGATGGATATAGATAGATAGATAGAGAGAGAGAGAGAGAGAGAGAGAGCATAAGAATGAAGAGGTGCATTTGGTTCTTTATGTTTTGAGATGTTGGGATGGCACAATAGCTGTACACTAACATAGTATTGTATGGTGTTTTATGCTTTTAGGGATATTAATCACTCAACTCAGCACTTATTAATCTATTGGACATGATAGGTGATATATAAAATATAGGAGACATATTTCTTGCCCTCATGGAGCTTATAAGCTAACTTGGGAAGCAATACATACTCATGAAGTTATTAGAGCAGAGGTTTCCAAACTTATTTGCACGGTAGCTTAAACAAATAAGCAAACGAAAATTCTGATTTCCAGGGTCCATTCTAGACTTAATAACTCAGGAAAGTAAAGGGCAGTGCCAGAGAGTATTTTTAACAAGTTGTTTAATTGATGCTGACGTTCAGGCACAAGTGGAACCTACTGGCTATCTTAAAAATTCTTGGGTACTAAAAGATCCTCTATTGTACAGTACTATCATAAGTTCTTTTTAATCCAGATAACACATCCTGTATGTATTCAACAATGCAAAGTCTGTACTATCTAACCTTGTTCTCTTATTGGTAGAGAGGATGGAAAGGTGGCAAAGCTGTACAGGGCCCTTACTGTGGCCTAACTACAGAGGGCTGCCTCGCCTAGAGAGGGCAGTCTGCAAATACAGCTGAGAGACAATGAATACAATGAGAGAAAATGAATAAATTGTCAAAAAGCAAGATACAGTGATAAATCCACAGGTGGTGGTACTATGCAAGAGTGGACCAGGATTGGATTAATTATTTATTGAGAATTTACTAAGTATCAGACACCGTGCAAGGTCCTGGGAATATGACAATATGCAAAACAAGTGGTCCTTGCATGTATAGGCCCTAGAGTCTAGTGGAGATACACACAGGAAATAAGTAGTCATGATTCTTTCCCTCCTTTTTAAAAATTGCAGTAAAATATACATGACATAGGCTGGGCGCGGTGGCTCACACCTGTAATCCTAGCACTATGGGAGGCCGAGGCGGGAGGATCGCTCAAGCTCAAGAGTTCGAAACTAGCCTGCGCAAGAGCAAGAGTGAGACCTCGTCTGTACTAAGAATAGAAAGAAATTAGCTAAACAACTAACAATATGTATAGAAAAAATTAGCCGGGCATGGTGGTGCATGCCTGTAGTCTCAGCTACTCAGGAATCTGAAGCAGGAGGATCACTTGAGCCCAGGAGTTGGAGGTTGCTGTGAGCTGAGCTGACACCATGGCACTCTAGCTAAGGCAACAGAGTGAGACTCTGTCTCTAAATACACACACACACACACACACACACACACACACATATATATATATATACACACAGACCCACATATATATATATGACATGAAACTTACCATTTTAAACCATTTTCAAGTTCAGTGACCTTAAGCCACTGGTTGCACATTATTCTGCAACCATCACTACCATCCATCTCCAGAACTTTTCATCACTCCAAACTGAAACTCTCTACTTATGAAACAATAACTCGTTATCACTCTCTTCCCCCAGCACCAGGCAACCGCCAGTCTGCTGTCTGTCCTCTCTGAATTTGACTTCTCTGGGCCCGTTTTCTAAGTAGAATCATATAGTATTTGTCCTTTTGTGTCTGGCTGATTTCACTCAGCATTATGTCTTGAAGGTTCATGCATATGGTAGCATGTATCAGAAGTTCAGTCCTGTTTCAGACTGCATAATATTCCATTGTATGTGTATACTACATTTTATTCTTTCATCTATCCATGGACACTTGAGTTGTTTCCACCTTTTTGTCTATGAGGCATCGTGTTGCTGTGAACATTGATGTACAAATACCCGTTTAAGTCCCTGCTTACCATTCTCTTCGGTATATCCCTAGAAGTGGAATTGCTGGATCATATGGTAATTTTATGATGCATTTAATTTCTCAAGGAACTGATATACTATTTTCCCCAGTGGTTGTACTATTTTATAGCCATGGACTTTTGGCAAGATAAGAGAAGTTAGGTAGCATTCCTATAAGGAGTTTGTGTTAATACATGTTCTTCATACCCGTTGGTTACTTTCGGGACACACTGGAGCCCCAGGTCCAAGACCCTGCACACGCATTGCTCTGTATCCCTGCCTTCCTCTGTTCATCCTTCCATCCATCATCCCAGCGAAGCAGAGCCACACAGCTGCATTTCAGCTTTCAGAGTACAACACCGAGACAAAGAGCCTTCAAGCCTGGGGCCAGGTGGACTGTCATGTGTCCCTCTGAGTCATACTTTGTACATCTCTGGTGCAATTTTCCATAATCCTGTTGCAATACCCAACAGGAAAAGCTTCTGGTTTGAGAAAACTCAGGCTCTATTAAGGTTGACCAAAGGCCTGGGGCATAGGCACTGGGGAGTTCTAATCTCAGCTTCGCTCCATACTGTGCAGCAGCCCCAGGCAGGTCATTTAACCTCCACCATGCCTCAGATTTTCTGACTCACCGAGATGATTGTAATGACCTCCCTTTGGAGCTCCTGATAAAGAACAGGCATGGTAGAGTAACAGATATTCACAAGGTCTTTTGCCAGATGTTCACTCACCTGCCAAATACTGAGACTTTCTTGCTCCTGTGCTTTTGTGTCCACATCTAGAATTGCAGTCCCCAAGTGCCAGTCGTAGCATCACTCCCAGATAAACTCCCAACTACCTCTTGAGGATTGATCTAGGTCTTGATGTTCATCTATAGCCCTTGCAGTTAAACATATGATCTATGGATCCTTTTTCTCCAGAACTTTAGGGAAAAAATGGAAAAGGACCTGGGAGGGAGGCGCTTTTCTGACATCTTATTTTCCCTAGAATTTTCAGAATTGAACGCAAATTGTATTAACAATGTTGCTTTTATTCCCTTCAACTTTCCTCTGTGTAAGTGTATGCAGTGTCGTCGTCTTATGCTTTGTCTCTCTGCTTGTCCCACCCCATCTTTGGTGCAGAAGTCAACACTTCTTTATATTTGTCAGGGAAATTCCAATCCAACAAGAAAGCATGACCGAGGAATATAGATAACACTGAAGGTTTCATAAACAAGCCAAAGTAAGGCATTGACCTCTCACCTCTTGCAGCAAAGACCTTAACATTTTCATCAGATGTGTCTTCCCTCTTAAGTCAATACTTCCTTTCTGAATCACTGTGGGGATGCCCCTCCTCTGCCTTTGTCCCCTGGTACACGTAACATCTCTTTTCTTGTTTCTTGCTTCCTGCATTTCACCTCTTGAATCTCACATCCCTCCCCACTGCCCATCTCATGCAGAGCAACTGTCAGACCAGCTTATGTCTCAAAGGGCTTTCCATATATATCCTTCCTCAGAATGCAGTGGTAATCACATATTTTTTTTCTTTTACTTATATACAAATGAGTTTTTTATAACAACTGTGATAATTTTTGTATTTCAAGAATTTTTAATGATATCCTTTGATCTATTTTGGTATGACTTTGTCACTCTCTTTCTTTGGAAGAAGTACACCATGGTAGACAGAAATCTAAGAGGACTGCCAGGATGTCCAACCCCTGGTGTACATATCCCATTGGACACTTGCCTCCCTTTCAGTGTGAGAGGAACTTGTAAATAGGATGAGGTGTATTACTCTATGCTTATGTTATTGCCTAAGGGATTTTGCAGATGCAATTAAGACTATTAATCAGTTGACTCTGAGTTAATCAAAAGGGAAATTTTCTGGGTGTTACTGACCTAATCATATGAACCTTTTAAGTTGGGGTAAATTGGGGTTACAGAGTAACAGAATAGAAGTGTGAAAGGCCACATGGAAGGAAACACTGGCAAAGAACTGAAGTCGCTACCAGGACCTGAGAGTGGCCTTCAGTCATCAGTGAACAAGAGAAGAGGAGCCTCAAACCAGGTGAAACTTTGATTTCAGCCTTGTGAGACCCTCAGGAGAAAAAAAATAAATGGCTGTTGACTCAAGCTACTAAATCTATCATAATCCATTACACAGTCATAGAAAATTATTATGTGCAATTTATTCTGAGCTTGTTTTCCTTTCATTTTGGATGTTCAATTATTCTTGCTTTTATGAAACGATAGTCCTAGTACAGGATAGGTTTTTCTATTTTGAGCATAGCATTCCTATTTTGGCAAAGAAGTTTACAAACTCATGTCAGTTCTCTCTGCCTTACAGGATTTATTTGGGAATTTTAGTAAACGATGACATTGCCAAGTCTATAAGTCACAGATTGAAAATGTCCCCTTTCCCCGTCTGTCGTCTCAGTTTTACCACTTTCCAAAGCTCACTTCAAGGCAACTTCTTCAAAGGTTTTGGGGTGTTTCCTGTTTTTGAGGAATCACCATCCTCTTAACAGTGAGTTCTTAAATCTTGTGTTTAAGTGGTAACATTGATTTTGTTGCCAAGGTGGTTTTGAATCCCATATAAAGTTTCCTACTTTTTGTCTGGCCTCCCCAACTATAGGCCTGGACGCAAGATGACAATTTCTAGCTCCCATGTCCCCCACCGGGGCTGGCCCAGTACCTGGAGCACAGTGGGTGCTCCCATATACTGTTGGATGAATTGATTTTTACAAGGCAAGGGCCAAAACTCCCTACTAA
Source organism: Microcebus murinus (assembly GCF_040939455.1). Lineage (NCBI taxonomy): Eukaryota > Metazoa > Chordata > Mammalia > Primates > Cheirogaleidae > Microcebus > Microcebus murinus. Next base: position 21,266,992 of record NC_134124.1, read on the forward strand.
ATAGTTGATCAGCACACCTTTTGGATTTTTTTATCCACTCCCGTGTATAGATATCACCTGCTGTATTTGGCCTCATCTTTGCTAAAGAAAAGAGGGAAAAAAAGACCTCTGGGCCTAAATCCCTCTTTCAGAGAGAGAAATAATTTTAGCAGCAGCTGGTCCGTGGCATTAAAGATTGAATGGCTGTAATGTGTTCAGCCCATGGTTGGCTTGTTAGGAATTCCGTAAGGCAAGAAATAACCTGAGAGCCAGAGACCTTGGAGACGGCGTGAAAAAGATTGCTGGTGCTGATGTCCTTCCTTGAGGCGTCGTGTTATAATTCCCGCGCCGTTAACACGGACACCCTTCGATGGCTTCTCATTAAACGCAGGAAAACCTCCGACATCTCCTCTCCGTGTGGCACTGCCACCTTCGCGTTCCCTTCCAGCTTCTTCCCCACCACTGTCCCTGTGCACGCTGTGATGATCCCTTTTGCTCATGGTTTTTTGCTTCTCTAATTTCGGAGCATGCGATTGTCTGTCGTGGAGTGAGATTTCCTACCCTCTCTGCCTCGAGCCCATTCATCCAGTGATTTCTACCTTTGTGCTCCAACCCCTCAAGTCTCGCCTTCGCTTTCCCTGACCTCCCCAGGGAGTAGACTTTTTTGAGAACATTCACTGAGTATTTTCCCTGTCGTAAGCACTTTGGACAAGTTATCTCACCTAATGCTCACAACAGCTCAATGAGGTGGACATGATCCCTATTTTTAGAGGATGAAGCTAAGGTTGAAGGAGGTTAAGTTACCTGCCCAAGTGTTTATAGCTACTAAGCCAGCACATAAGCCAGCCTGGGACTATTTTAATCCAAAGCTGTGCTTATAATGTCAAAGCCCTTCTCTTAACCTCTGAGGTGTGCTGCTTCCTGGGCCCCTCACCGCACTTTAGACATTGTCTCTGAAGAAGCACTAATTCCTTCCTGTCACTGTCCAAATCTGTCTTCCTCATTGGCCTGAAAGCCTCAAGGGAGAGGTCAGCATCATCTTCTCTTTATCTTAACACAGATCTCTAGCTACTTGGAAAATGTTGAACACACCTGAGCTTAATAAATATTTTTTTTAATTGACAAAGGAAACAGGAATCAGAGGGAAGAGACATCAAAGGGAAATTCTAATCTGCTCAATTAAATTTTCTATGATAAGGCCATTACTGGTCTCGCCAGGAGTGCCTTGACTCAAGCTTTTGTTTAATTGAAAGGAGAAGGAGAATTGCAAAGAGACATTTAACACAGAGTTGGGGGAATAAAGGAGAGAGGGGAGCAAGTGTATTTCTCCCACAGGTATATGGTTTTTATCGTATCATTGATGCTTAATTCCACTTATTTAATAATTATTGGATAAAGTCTGCTTTATGCCATGGAAGAATGTTGAGGGCATTGGTTTTAAGACATTCTACTCCCGCTGGGCGTGGTGGCTCACGTCTGTAATCCTAGCCCTCTGAGAGGCCGTGGCGGGCAGATTGCTCGAGGTCAGGAGTTCGAAACCAGCCTGAGCAAGAGCAAGACCCCGTCTCTACTATAAATGGAAAGAAATCAATTGGCCAACTAATACATATAGAAAAAATTAGCCGGGCATGGTGGCACATGCCTGTAGTCCCAGCTACTTGGGAGGCTGAGGCAGGAGGATCCCTTGAGCCTAGGAGTTGGAGGTTGCTGTGAGCTAGGCTGACGCCACGGCACTCACTCTAGCCTGGTCAACAAAGCGAGACTCTGTCTCAAAAAAAATAAAAAATAAAAAAAAAAAAAGACCCCCAAGCTCACTTTTTACAAACTTTTCACTTTATGACATCCTCTGAAACACATGTAGAGAAGTAAAATTTTTTTCCTAAAAGTGGAGGGTGATGACATTGAATACTTGATTTCAGGGATATAAATGTCTGCCTCAAAGGTGTTACTGTAAAGAAAAAAGGGCTGTATAATGTGTGTGATGCGCACCACCGGGGGATTGGACACATGGGGGGGGCAGGGGCAATATTTGTAACCCTAGCAATATTTGTACCTCCGTAATATGAAATAAAAGAAAAAATTTAAAAAAAGAAAAAAGGGCTGTGAAAAATGATATTTACATTCCCATTATAATCCTGTTGACTATGTAATTTGAGATTATAAAGTCACACCACATCTTACTAAAAGTTGATCACTATCCTCTTAACTCTTTTGTCCTTTCACCTTTAAGTTTGGATGCTTCTTAGAGACTTAACTGTCTTACAAGGGATAAGAAAGAGATGAGGGGGCCACCCTACGTTGTCCGGACTTGCACCTTCAGGACTGACACTAAAGGCAACCCTGAACAGCTCTGTGTCGCGCTGTCAGCTTCCTGTGCAGGACAGCACGTGGGGCTCCACTTGCTTGTCACCTCTTGTCTCCTGCCAACTTCTGCTTTGTTCCCATCCTCCTCTGAAAGTGCATTCCCTTTACTTCCTCAAAGTGTCTGTCTGTAGTAATGCTCTCCTTCCCCATTCCAAAGAAAGGCGGGCCGTCTTTCCCAAGGCCAAGACCTGGGTGTGTATGGAAAACGGTCAGCTTGGAAGTTGACAGCCTTGGAGTGAGATTTACCCTGTCATGGTGATTTTAGGCAAGTCCCTGAGCTTCTCAAAGTCTCAGTTTCCACATCTATTAAAAACAAAGGGATAATGGTCCCTCTGATGTAGTTTCGCCCCAGTGAATGGAGTTTATCTTCTCTTGGAAGTAGGAAGACAAATGTCAAATAGTAACATAAGGAAAAATATAAAATACATGCTCAAGGTCCTTTTATTCTCTTTATTCTTTAAAAAAGAAGTGAAATTTCTTTAATTCTGCCTCTGTGTTAAGCCCTGCTTGCTTTCTGCATTTTGTCTGGGTACACTGACAAAGAAAAATCCTATTTTCTATCTTCATGGCCTCACCACCCTTTCATCTGCCACTTAACCCTTTACAAACTCCCTTTTTCCTTAATTTCAAATCCAACAGCCTTTGTTCATTTTTTTTTTCCTTCTCCTTGAAGTCTCTGCGGTATTTTATACTGGAATCGTCAAATTCCCCTATTTTGAAACCACTATGAATATTTTTCTCTGTCCAAAATGAGAGCTTCCTCCCTATTTTCATTCAAGATAACACAATTGTTCTAGTCGCCCAAGCTTCAGACCATATCATGAAGTTTGAGTCACCCACCACTTTTATTTGCTCAAGTCCTACCAAGGCTCAGGCTCTGTAGAGTCCTCACATGCAGATACCACTCTCCTCCCCTCCCCTCCCCTCCCCTCCCCTCCCCTCCCCTCTCCTCCCCTCCTCTCCCCTCCCCTCCAGGTTAGATGTATTGAATCTGTGCCCAGCCTCAGAATAATTTTCAGGCCTGTGACAAACAACTTTTCTGAGCTTTGTTTTCCTCATCGATAATAGGAATAATAATAATAATACTTACCTCTAAGTTATTGTAAAAGTTAAATGAAATAATGGATAATAGTCCTTTCTATTCCTCTACTAAATGGTCAACACATGTTAGCTATTGTCTGCCCCACCTCACCTTGGCACTCCGGTTAGGTTGTTTTTACTGGAACAAGAAGCAGTTGTCTCATTTTAGTCCTCTTATTAATATTTTGCATTCCTCCACTTTTCCCCATCTAATATTCCAGGACTCCTATACAAATACTAGATCAATACTACCACTGAGCATTGTAAAGATTTAGGAAATCATATATTATTTCGAGAGTATGGGCTTTGGAAGTGGCAGACATTGGCTTAAATCCTTACTCTGCATATTATTAGCTGAGTAATTTTGGTCTGACTTCTGAACCTGAGTTTTACTAGCCTCATCCTGAAAATCAAAATAGTTGTAGCTACCATATAAGAATGGCGTAGTAATTAAAATTATCATGCCCCTAGCATAACACATGGTGTAGAGTTTGCACTCAGTAAATAACAGCTGATATTATATCTGCCCCCAGAGAATGAACTCATAAAAGCTTTGATGGACAGTCAAGCCCCTCCATGATCTAGCCTGCCACTGTCTTTCCAGCTGCCATTTCTGTCTGTCTTCCTTACATCCTTTTACATGAGCTATTTGACCCATGGGAGGGGCCTCATTTTTCTCAGTCTCTGTCCTGCTACTTTCCCCACTCTTCTTTCTGCAGTACTAATCCTCGTCTGTCTCTCTAAATATACACCATACCTTCTTGTTCTTGCAGAACCAGATCAACTCTCATTTCATGAAATGAAAATGTATGAAAGATTTTTGAGGTTATTACTGATTTAGACCTTACTATGCCCATCTATGATAGGTACCCTTTCATATTTATTGTATAAACCAATGACATTATCAAATTATTTTATAGTCTTTGGTATTATTTTAAAATCATATTTTAATGCCCCTTCCCTCCCAGCTTTTTCTTTGTTGCCTCATTTCTCCTATAATGCCGAGACAAGTGTTGAGCAGTTACACCACGAAAGCTCAACAAACTCTTACTGGTGATTTTCTAGGTTGATTTTCATGGAATCTGTAGCTCACACACCATCTGATCCTTAGGCCATACCATTTATTTCTTGGCCTCTGTGCAGAACCTTTTACTTCAAGATGTCCCATCTGCTTTGCAGAAATTAGCACATGAGTCATTTCCTTCCCCACCCATTTTACAAACTATAAAAGCAGAATGGTGCAGCCCCTTTGGGTAAGTGGACCCGTAGGGGTCGTGTAGAATAGCAGAGAGTTGGAAGTGGGCTCAAGTTTGTCAAATCCTGGTTCAGGATTATTATCCCCCAAGGCACTGAGAAATTAGGCAGGGCAGTTCTGTTCAATGGAAAGAACAAGGTGCTTTGGCACCAGGCATGACTGAGCTCTGCCTGTTGTGTGCTTTGAGACCTCTGGCAAGTCAGTTAACGTCTCTGAATCTTTGTTTCCCATTCCGTAAAGCAGGAATAGCAATACCTGCCTACCAGGGCTGTTGTAAGATTAGCTGCTAGCATCATTCCTGGCTGAGAGTACTATTGAATACTATTATTCTTGAGGCCCAGAGATGTGTTGATTCCATATCTCCTAACAAAGAAAACACTGCAGAAATCATTGATGCATACACCAAAAACTTTGCAAATAACTTCTCAAGCACATTCAGCCCTGCGGTTAAAATCATGTTTAGAAGTTGATTATTTTGCTTAACAGGAGGGACACTTGATAAAATACACCTGTGAGCTAGGGCTCTTTTTTTTTTTTTTATTTCCTGCCTGACAGCCAGAAAGAAACATCTGAAAATTACCTTTCTCCCTTCACTTTGAATTTTCAAGAGGTGATCAATTTTTATGTTCCCTTAAGAGGAGAATTCAATAAGGCAGTCTGGAATTCAGCTGATATTTTTTTAGTCGTGTATTCTAGGGTGGACCTTGATAGAATGTTCGTTCCACCTTTGTGTTTTCTGTTCACCCTTTTAAACTGACTTAGGGAAGCTGGATGTTGAAAAGTTAGAGTGGGCAGGGGTCAGAGTGGTGGGACATGGCCACATCCTACCTGGGTGAGAGATACCAGTGTCGAGACCTTTAGTTTTCTTGTCATTTCTACTCAGAATGATTAGAGCAGGCGTCCTCAAACTACGGCCCGAGGGCCACATGCCGCCCGCCTAGGACATTTATCCGGCACACCAGGTGTTTTTGCCACCACTGCCTGTCCTGCTTAGCAGCCAACTTGTCCCGGGCCCACAGTGCGCACTCTCCTATGGTCTGAGGGACAGTGAACTGGCCCCTTGTTTAAAAAGTTTGAGGATTCCTGGATTAGAGTAATTGACCAAACTTATAAGAATTTCTAAGTGTAAAATTAGACCAGTATACACAAGTGCTTTTAAAAACTATAGTTCTATATGAATACAAATAATAAAATGAAATTTTTTCTATCCATGTTTATACATTGAAAACTAGCATAGTAATAGAAACAGCAGCTAAGGATAGATATTTTTTGAGGGTATTCCTTGTGCCTCAGGACCAAACTAATTTGAACCTCAAAGAATCTTATGAATTCGGTTCCATTTTCTTTTCTTGTTTTTTTTATTTTATTTTTGCCTTTTACTAATGAGGAAAGAGGAGCATAGGAAAATGAAGTTACTTTTGACCACAGTGCCACTTGTCACAAACAGAGGTGTCAGTATTCTCATATGGAGTCTGTGTCCAGAGTCTGAGAACTTAGCAGTCATGCAGAGCAATTCATTATTCCTTCCTTAATTCAGCAAGTATTTATTAAGCTCTTCTTATGTTCCAAGTGGTTCAAATCCTGGGAGATGCTGGGTGAACCAGGCAGGCTTGGTTCTTGTTATCATCGAGTTCTTAGCCTGTTGGGTGAATGAAGAAACAGGTGAGTGAGGAAACACAATAATTGCACACTGTGATCAATGACATAACTAAAGGCACCAGGAGCTGAGATGGTGCACCAAGGGTCACAGAGAGAGCTCTATTTGGATCATATGTTCAAGGAAGGACTTTTGGAGCGGTGACATTAAAGCTGAGACCCTTGAGGTGGGAAGCAGCTGGCCCACCACATCAGCCACACCTCCACTTAGCTGTTAGATAGGAATAAACAGCATGGAGAACACCAAACCTAACACCTGCCTTTAGACTATGAAGGTGAAACAGAGCATCCCACAGCAGGGGCTGTATGTGGGTTGTGGGGTGGGGTGGGGGTGTTCCTGTCTTGCAGGTGAAACCTTGAACTTCTTACAGCACCTGCTCAGTGGCTCAATCATGGCACTAGCATTTACCTCATTCTTGAGCCTTCTCAGTAACCCAAACTTTGTCTTTGCTGGACCAGACATTTGAAATGGATATCTAGTAGGTTAGCCTCCTTGGACTGAGGTTAGAAACTAGGAAAAGGAAGCCTTTTCAGTAATACCAAGTGCCTGTCACAAAGAGCTTAGGACTTACCAGTGGGGGACACAGTTTGAGGCTTTGGAGATGGGAGTCAGATGAGTTACTGTACTTAAAGTAGCAGTAAAACATACTCGTTTGAATGTAGGTAATGCAGAAGTTCTGAACTTTCAGGAAGGCCGGATTTCGAACTGTGCTTTGCATCCCATTTCCTTGGTTAGTCTATAATGTGGTGTCTTGGCAAATGCTTTTTTTACTCCCAGGATTTCTGGAAGAAACTTTAAAATACTTAAAATAATATTCAGTACTAAACTATCCCAAATACTCACGGGAAAACCCGGTATGAAGTGGTTCCGCAAAGATTTTATTGCAATTTTCTAAAGCAAGTTTCTTATAGTTCTCTATCCACCTTTAAATACCCCGCCATTCCCTGTTTCTTGACACTTATAAACCCAATCTATAAAAATCATTCCAAATGTCCATCAATACAATATTAGTTAAGTTAAAAAAAATCTTTGTAAAAATTGACTGATTATCTTTTAAAAGAATGCAGTAGATCTACATAAAATTATCATGAAAGGATATTCTTGATACAACTAACATTGACAGGAAACAAAGGTTATAGAGAAGTGATCATGCTTTTTCTGTGAAGAGCCAGATAGGAAACGTTTTACGCTTTGCAAGGCCATATTGTTCTACTCTGCTGTTTTGGCATGAAAGGAACCATAGACAGTATGCAAACAAATGAGCATGGCTATATTCCAATAAAACTTTTTACAAGTTTTTATAAAAACAGGCGGAGAGCTCACAGGCTGTTGTTTGCAGACCCCTGTTATAAACCATGTAGAATGGGAAATAATGTGTTTTAATTAAATACTTGGAAGGATGTGTACCAAATTGTTCAATGTTTACTATGTTTTAGGGATGGAATAATGGAGTGATTTTATTAGCATTTGATATGTTACAATAAGCAATGATTGGTTTTATAATCCGCACAAGCAATGATGACACTACCATTTGGATAAAAAATCAGGTTTTGTCTATTCTGGGTGACTGAGTCCAAATCAGTAATATTTAACTATGTTTTTACTATACCGTCAGAGAAATTGTGAGTATTTTATTCTTTGGAGGCTAAGCAGAAGTAAACTAATTAAATTTACACAAGAACAGAGTGTAATTACCCTTAGTTGTGGTCAAGTTTTCAGTCTTGAAGAATATCTAGATATATAGTGAAAGTCCATCTGTAGTTATGCTCTGATCTCATAGTCTAAAATAAGATGAATCTTGATGCAAACCCTTAGGGAATGCAAAATTTGAAATAAAATCAAACCTTAGAACTGTGACTATTCTGCAATCTCTACAACCTGATTTTTGCTTTATCAATGCATTGCCCTTCTTTTGCGTGATATTGCCCTAGATTAGAAGGCACCTTTAGTTTTTTTTCTGTCACATGGCATTAATAAACCCAACTGAAAGGAGAAAGCAGCTTACCTAAAAATCCATTGTGTGTGGTTATCTCTTTTGCCTGAAGACAATGTTGAAGATGTGATTTGAGACTAGCTCTGTAGGTCCCTTCCAACCCCGATTTCATGATTTAAGTGTTGATCAGATTGAGTACTTTACAAGGTTCAAATCCTTTGCTGGTCTTGAGATAAAATGAATGGCCATAATTCAGCATTTTAGAGTCAATATCCAAGTCCAGTTGACTGAACAAGAAAATTAAAGTGTAGCCCAGGTTAGAGCTCATGTTAATGAAAATGAAAGAAGAAACTAAAGCAAGCCAGACATTTCTCCCACCAGGTAATGTTTCCTATCAGTGAAGACTGCTTTTGGTGGATTTCAAACAGCAGTGAAATTGAGCAAAGCTATGGTTTCTAATTTACTACTAATTAGAGGAAAGTCTCTTTAAAACCTTTAAAATAGACTTTGTATTTTCAAATGCAGAATAAAATCATGGATTGACAAATATATATTTAGTGAATATATGGTATATATATAGTTCATAAAGTTGCTAGAAAAATTGCACCATTTTTCCTATTAGAGCAATTACAATTATTCTGTCTTTCCACCGTTATTAATATAATGAATTCTCGAATAACATGGCTGGACATACAAATTTGTCCTCCTTTTCTGGAGAAATGTCCAGGAGGAAAAGAAAGTACTTTGGCACCTAAATTTGTTTGTTTGTTCATTTACAAACATTTAAAAAGGATCACGCTATATGGCAACCCCTGTGTTACGTGCTAGGGATAAGTCACTGACTTACTGTGTGATCTTGGGCAATCTCCTTCACATCTCTGGTCTCCTTTGTTCTATTGACCTCATTAGAAAAAAAAAATCATTCAAAAGACATTTATAGACTTACGAGGATCTTAAGCATCCATATTGTCAAGTTGCTTTTCCAAAATGTGGGTACATTTGCAATGCTATCTGCAATCTTAGACCGCACTAATTTCATCACAACCTTGTCATCAAGGACTTTGTGTCCCACTTAAAATTTTAGTCATTTCAATGAGTTAAAAAAAAAAAAAGGCATGTGATTGTTTTGCTTTTCTTCTTCCTATATTATTAATGAGTTTGAAGAATGCCCAACTTTGGCTCCAAGTGAAATGCAGTTTCAGTTCCATATCATGTTCTTAGATTTTCTTTGCCAAGAAAATCCTTTTTTTTAGTGGCAGGAAGTAGAAGACAGGGCAGGACAGAAAAATGCTTTTAAAACAAACTCATTTTAGGGCGAAAAAAACTATTTGAGAAAACTGTTTCCACCACACATTGCACATTGATAATGTAGCTATGCCTCAAATGTTTCAATTGAATTATTTTATCTTATTCTCCAAGGAAAATCCTCTGTTTCTCTGTTTTTACCCTTGTTCCAAATGCCACATGTTTATTTCCATCCCCGTTTCACCTTCAGAAATAACATTCCAAGCAACAAGGCAGTAGCATTTCTCTTTAGTCGTTAATAAATGATCATGAACACTTCGAAATGCAAAACACTATATAAATATTTGGAGATAATGATGATAAGAATACCTCACAGGTAAGTGGGGAAGGCAAATGCATTATTTGAAATTTGCTTGACATTTGCAAGCAATTTTCAGGGAAAGCCTTGGGTGTCACTTTAGTCTGCTTGGACCGTCACAATAAAATATCGTAGACTGGGTGGCTTAAACAGCAGAAATTATATTTTTACAGTTCTGGAGGCTGGAAAGTCCAAGAACAAGGTCTAGCAGTGTTTGGTTTCTGATGTGAGGGCTGTACTCCTGGCGTGTAGATTGCTGCCTTCTTCCTGAGTGCTCACGTGGCAGAGAGAGGGAGTTCTGGTGTCTGTCCCCTTTCTTCCAAGGGCACCAGCTCTGTTAGATCAGGGCTCTGTCCTCATGACCCCACTTAATCTTAATCACTTCCTTAAAACCCTATATCTAAGGGGGGGAGGCAGGAGGGGGTGGGTATATACATACATAATGAGTGAGATGTGCACCATCTGGGGGATGGTCATGCTGGAAACTCAGACTTGGCGGGGGAGGGGGGAAGGGCATTTATTGAAACCTTAAAGGGCATTTATTGAAACCCCCATAATATGCCGAAATAAAAAATGCTAAGTTACAAAAAACAAACATACAAAAAAACCCCTATCTCTGGTATAATCATGTAGAGGCTTAAAGCTTTAACATATGAATTTTTTTTTTTTTTTTTTGAGACAGAGTCTCACTCTGTTGCCCAGGCTAGTGTGTCGTGGCCTCAGCTTAGCTCACAGCAACCTCAAACTCCTGGGCTCAAGCAATGCTATTCCCTCAGCCTCCCGAGTAGCTGGGAGTACAGGCACGTGCCACCATGCCCGGCTAAGTTTTTTCATATGTTTTTAGTTGGGCAATTAATTTCTTTCTATTTTTAGTAGAGACAGGGTCTCGCTCTTGCTCAGGCTGGTTTCGAACTACTGACCTCGAGCAGTCCGCCCGCCTCAGCCTCCCAGAGTGCTAGGATTACAGGCGTGAGTCACGGCACTCGGCCTAACATATGAATTTTAAGGGGACACAATTCTGTTCATAGCAGGCGTATATACATAAATCAAACTATTGCTAGTCTAGAGCAGTTGCCAGTATCCTAATATGCTGTCTTGCCCTCATCCTTTGTCATAGTTGGTTCGTAAGCATCAGAAATGTTTCTCATCTTCTTCCTTCTGTCAACCATAGACTGGACAAAAAGATTCAAGATGGTGGTTGGGTGATTTCTTGTCCATTGTCTTGTCAACCATAAGAGGTGGTTGTAAAGCTCATAGAAGATCACACACTCAGAAATCTCAACCACCCAGACCAAACCTTACACCCAGCTTTTCAGATAGAGAAACTGAGGCTCAGAATGGTGACAAGCCTTGCCATAGGTCATTCTGCTGTGCAGTTATCCGCATGATCCTGGAGGTCCTTTGGACTCCCATGACAGTGCCCAGTGTGGTAATGGATGTGATTCTGCTTCCAGCTGGAAGATGTTATGGAAGGGGATTCCAACTTCATGGAATAAGTCTTGACATCAGTTAGGATACTTGCAGTTGCAAATAACATCAATTGACTCTGATCCTTAGTATAAAGGATATTGGGGCTCACAGCACTGGTGTGGAGGGAAGGACTTGGCTTGGTGAGTGGGCAGGTAGGTTACTATCCCTGCCGTTGGAGGGCAAAGTCTCTGCCATCGTCACCTGGAGTGGGTTTCAATCAGTCCTTTGTCTTTCAGCGACCTTATTAGGGTGTCAGAGTGCCAGACAGGAAGGTTCTGATCATCCTCTTGTAGATCGTGTGTTTGTGCCTTTCCTTACAGGGACTGAAAAGAGAAAAGTGAATATCTAACCCTTATATCTTCCTTCAGAAGATGGGGGTCCTATTTCCACAAAGCATTAGGGAATATCCCAATATATAGAAAGTGGTTAGGTGCAAGATACTCAAAAAACAAAATAGAGCAAAGACAAATATCTGCTACAGTCTCCAGTGTGAGAGCTTCTGTAGTCAAAGATGGTTTGTGCCAAGGTAAGTTTGTTTCAAGTGAAAGTTGCATCTTTCAGCTTTCTCCAAAGCTCTCTGTTCTATTGTTGGACCAGTGTACATTTGGCATTACCTTTTATTTTCTCATTCACAATGAAATCTGGTGTTGAATTTTCTTCTTTTATATTTGTTGATTTTAGCATTCTGTTCTGATTGTCTCTAGAGATAGATAGCAACTTGGATGTTTCAGAATGGAAGTAGGCTTTCTTAACCTACTTTATTAGCTTATTGCATACTATTAAGAGGAACATCTCAGTGTATTCTTAGAGGTATTTTTCCATTCCAACAGAATGCAGGTATATTTGTTCATTTACAATATGGCTACACAGAAATTATATACACCTGAGAGTATTTGACTACTGGTTCAGTTTTTCACCTGTAGAATTGACTGAAACAGAATTGAGTCTCATTCATCAGTCTCTTAAACAGAGATACATTTATCTTCACACAAGAATGGGATTTTGTCAACAGCAATATTACCATCCCAGATGATGTGTTCTGAGATTTCTCAGTATCCTACCTTTTGTTATACAGCCCATGGCTATCATGTAGGTGTCTCCCAGAGCTTAGCCAAAAAAGGAAGTTCAGGAAATGGTGTTCTTTGGGTGAGGTAACATATGGATCTTTATTAGCCTCTGATGCTAGTACCTCCATTAATTTCTCTTTTTAGAATCAGATTTATAGTTTCTGCTGAACAGGAATACAATACTGCCACTCAGAATGGCACCTGGCCACTATTCATGGGTCAGTCTAAGAATGTGATAGAGTTGTCCCTGTCGTTTCTCACAAGCAGGACAAGGTGGTGTTGGTTCAGCCACGGGCTTGAGAAGCAAGCGGAGGTAGGGATGGGTACGTACCATTTGTGATATTTATTGGTTTCGTAAGTGCACAAGAGAAAACAGAGGACTGCCTTAACCCGTGTTTTTGATCATTCCCATGATTACACAGTGGAATGGGCATTCCATCTTTATAAGTGGTCGTTGCCAAGGGGAATATGTGTCTGTGTGAGTGGCACTAAGCTTTGCGAATAAAACTTGTGCACTGCTACTATAATGAGCTAGTTTTATTTATCCTTGCCCAGGGCATTGGCATTACCAATGGCAGAACTTGGTTAAGACTCTTGTGAGATGACTCTGTCCCCCCATCAGCAGCCTCTCCCCTCCCAGAGACTTGATTGCAGTCCATTAGCTCTGGGGTATCTTGCTTTTGTTTTCTCAACCTCTTCCCATGGTAACATTGGAACCAGATTTACTCAGATTTTGCCTTGAACTCTACCATTATTTTCCTTTGTAACACCTGAGTCTTCCTTCTTGATTACCTATATCCTAATTTAGTGAGTCCAGAACGCTGGTGGACCTATCTTTATGGTTTGAATAGAGTCAGATTAAAAATGTCCAGTGAATTCCTATCATGTAATTTTACATCTGAAAATGTTCAGTATATCAGAAATGCAACGGAAGCTGTTTCAAACGTGAAGCACATAATATCTAATGGAAACCATGAGGAAAGTACAGATGAAATTTGTTCTTAGGCCATTTTTTTTACTAAGCCCATGCCATTAGGAGCGTAGAGAATATCCGAAGAATTCTCTATAATATACCAAATAATTTGTTAATAATTTTGTGTGAATTTTACAGGACTGTGATTTTTTTGGGGCCTGATATTTTTATAGAGTTTACATAAAAATTCATCTCACCTGAAGCAAGATTCTAATTTCAATTTCTATTCTACAGAAAAAAAAAATTCTACTTTTCAACATTTTGGGGCAACAAATGTTAAGATTTTTGCTGAGATGAGAGATCAATGCGATATTTCCATCATGGCTTTTTAAAGAGATTCTTTACGGTGTAGTTGCTAAGACAATTAGCTGCAAGCTACAGTTACTATCTCTTAGAAATGAAGGCTGCTTCCCAATGTAAGAATTGTGCTACCCCTAGGTAGTGTTGATAATATGCATAGCCATTTTGAGTGTTATGATTCCGAAATGGCTGGTGATCCATGCTTCAAAGTGGTTATGAGTCAGTTCTAGTCAACTAATATTTATGACTTTTAGGATCTGAACTGGGGCTTTCAATTCAGCTCAATCAGGTGTCTTTAAGTCTCCTAATGTCTTTCTCTTAACTCTGTTACTTCTTGTAAATGCATAGTTTAGCTGAGCCTGAAAATGAAAAAATAAATGTTTAAATTTAAAAAAAAAAATAAAGTTCCAAGAAATGCAAAACATCTCCAAATGGTTTCAATGGGATACTTAACTGAAAACTGTTGTGAACAGGCACAAAGGAAGTACGTGGAAGGGTTTAAAATGGAAATAGCCTAATTTCTTTCATGCCCATTACGCTGTTATTAATAAAGAGAGTAATAACCCAATGTGGATTATACAGTGCCTTCAAGGACTTTCTACCAGATAAGTTTAGTTAAAGCATCATAATAATCAGGTTGCTGAGGTACTTTTGAATGGTCTAGGGGAAACAGCAACAATTGAATCTACAAACTTTATAACCTTGAATATGTTGCTGATCTCATGTTAGCATTGGCTGCTTCATCGTAAAATGGGGAGCACCACTGTTAGATTAAAAACCTTTCTCATCCACATATTATATGCCTGACACCACATACATCATTGGAGATTCAGGTAAAAGGCGAAACAGCAAAAATCAGACCATGTTCTTGCCCTTAGGAAGTTTATATTCTAACAAGACTTAGGAGTCATCGATAACTATCATTGTATCCTTAGATGTCTGCTGAGGCAAATTTCTCTTTGAGATTGAAATTAAATAAACTCCAACTTCTGGTTATATATTCGTTGAATGACTTAGCATCCTTCTTTGGTAGCATCACAAATTCTTGGAGGAAAGAGACTTAACCTTTGTATTTTTCAATTCTGGCTCTGAATTCTTGCTTTCAGTACCTTAGTGCAGTTTATGAATCTTCTCACTGATCAGCTTATACTGTCTCTCTTCTGTATAATGGGCACATTCTAAGCCTTCAGTCCCCTAAATTTTTCACCAACACAAGGCTATGTATGAGTTAAGCAAATGGCTACTTGTTATTTGGGACCACAGAAGTAGCTTGCATCACAAATGACTTAAAATTTAAACACCTGTCTTCCCTTCTCCAAAGCCTTTTGGCTGTACCCCCACCAGAAATCTCTAATGGGCTGTTTCTTTTAGGGCCTGTCTTCCGCCATATTGCTAAACTCCTCAATCCTTCAGTGCAAGGGCTCCAGGACTTATCTTCCAAACCCACAGCAATCACATGACTATTGTAACCGAGGCAGGTATCTACCTTGTTTAAAGGAACTCTGGTACTTGTAATGAAAGTAACATTTTCCCCTCTCCATTATATTACTATTGGTGTTTGGTTCTTCAAATAATCGAGTTACCTGTGTTTTACAACATAACGGCTGACAGCTGTCTTCAAAATCATGACTTTGATAAACATAGGTCACCAGGGCTGTCCCTGGGACAACGGAAATTCAGCCACACATGTAGTTTTATAATCTACAACATCATCATCATACTTCCATAGTAGTCTCTTAAGTGGAGATGTAGCATAAAGGGAAGAACTAGAGAGGCAGTGAGTGGGTGACCAACCACAGGAGCACACATGTCCCATCTCAATGGCGATAGAATTTGAATTACTAAAAGGACCCTTAAGTACATGAGAACTTTAAGCAGCACTTCAGCCTGTCAGCTGTGGCCTGAAGGGGCCCAGTTCAGAATCACAGATGCTGCTTACAAAGCAGGGGAATTCCCCCCCTTGCTCTTTATCGCCTTTAGAAAGATTTCTGATTAAGCTCTGGTTTAGGGATAAGTCCTAATACCAATCAGCGAGCCTTCACCAGGCACAGTGCTTGGGATAAATTTGAAATGACAGGGTGTGCCCTCTGGAAATTATAGAGATAAATACAGCCTCGTATTACGCTGTGCTTTTGGAAACAGACACCTCCCACCCACTGGCATCAGAGTGTTTTATCAGTGCTTTACTAATGTGGTTTGCAATGAAGGTCAGAAAGTTAAACTTATCACCCGGTAGCCAGGGTTGATAGTTCATATCTTGATCTTATCACTGAGCCTCTTTTTCCCATTCCAATTGCTTTTGGAGGGCTTAGAACTATTCACTTGGGGGAACGGTTTGCCGTGAGCAGGAGTCTAAGTAAAAATAAAAAATCGAGTCGTATACGGCAGAAACAAAATGTCCAAAGCGATATTGCAATTTGCTCCCCAAATGTGGAATCTGACCCATCCATTTTTGCCAGAATGATGTGACCCAATAACAAAGTCACTATTTTTTTTTCTTTTGTCTTTGTTTCCTCTTTCTTAGACGTCAAAGAAAAGCCAGTTTTGAACAGGTATCTCTCAAAGGAGTCTGTTTTTGCTCTTTCCACCTTTCATTTAAATGTAATTGATGGCAGCAGCATGATGAAACCTTTTCAAAGGAATCTACTCTTGAAATATAATAGAAAAGGATTCGTTGCAAATGGCTATGCAACCAGATCTTTGTGGGTGGTGTGTGTTTTGTGCATTGTAGGGTGTTATAGTAGCATTATTGGTCTCCACGACACTAGATGCCAGTAGCACACTCCCCACCAAGTTGTAGCAACCAAAAATGTCTTCAGACATTGCCACATGTCCCCTGTAAAGCAAATTTGCCCCTTGTACCAGTTGAGAGCTATTGATGTAAAGTGAGGTTAATACTTCCTTTTGGAGGTTGCTAACAGGATTAAAGGAAAGTTAATCCTTTATTAAATTAAAGGAAATTGTATGCAAGGTGAGACCAAGAAATCTGCCAGTTGTGAATGCGGTCAAGGCCTGCAGTCTTTACTCACAAACAGATTGATTCACTCAGACACAAAACTCATAGTGCAGGATTAGTCTTAGCAAAGGCACAGGAGGCTCCGTTTCACAAGGGTTCTTAGAAACAGCTGAAAAAGAAAATACTAAATTGGCAAAGGGTACAGGTGCATTGGAGTCCCCCTGCACCTTGGATGTGAAGGTTCTCCTGGAATCTTGCATCATTTCTTTTTGAACGTTGCAGTTAGGATTGTGAAAACACTGCTTAACACGGTGTATTCTCAAAACATTTTAAAGGGTAGGAGGGAAGACAATCTCTCAAGAACAGCCCCAAGACCCAGTAATCATGTAAGTATAGGCTAAACCTCAACATCTTTTTATCATCCCTCACGTTCGACTCATGCTTGGTTGATGTCTTGACTCTCTGAAGTCTACTAATTTAATCTTGGCAGTTGCTTTACTGTTCTGTCCCTCAGTTTCCTCATCTGTAAGGTAGAGATATTAATAGTGCATATTAAAGAATTATATTAAAGAATTATATTAAAGAATTATAGTGAGGATAAAATAATGTGTGAAAAGTATATAGTTGGTGTATTAGATGCTCAGTTAATGTTAGCTAATATTGTTGTCATCATCATTGTCATATAATAGTTATAGGGTGAAATAGATTTATTCTGGATCTCAGGGACAGAAAGTTTTGTTAATCATACTCTTGTGTTCATGGCACGGTTTTATTATTGGTCTGTATAAGGCTCTACTTTTAAAAATAAAATGAGTGTTTTCATTGTCATAACCCATTTCCGTCCCCCTTCCCCTTGCTGTAGAAAATTATTCACCTGTAGTTACTGTCTTTTTGTTTGTATATGTTTTTACAAAATGTATATTATCTTACATTCATGTATCTTTAATTTTTATAATTTATGTTGTAGCTATTTTTTTTTACCGTTTCTGCATGTTTATATATTGCTTTGCCACTGTCTGATGTTTGATAATACACATCAACGTGTTTTACTTTTGTATTCTCCAGTGAAAAGCACCCAGTGGCCTCCCATTCTCCACAAATAACACAAGCATGGATATCGTCATTCGTAAATACTTATATATGTGAGAATGTATTCGGGATAAATATTGTTCACGCATTCCTGTCCAAAAGCTGACACAGAAAACCATTCCAAATTTGTGGTCTTGCCACATCAACATAACTATTGCCTACAGTTTTGTTCAAAGCGACAACATAAATGTAGCAAGATGATGATGGTGATAAATACATCTATTTATTGCATGCTTTTTAAAATGTGCTAGATATTTAATGTCCCTGAGATCAGGTTCAATAACTTGTTAGGAGGACTCAGGACTCAGCATACAGTCAGTCAGACTCATTACTAGAATTTTTTTTTTTTTTTTCAAAAGGATACCAAGCACAATCAGCAAAGGAAAAAGGCGGGTGGGGCGAAGTGCAGAGCCTCTCCCAGGGAAGTCGCACCGAACACACTTAATTCCCCCAACAGCGAGTTGTGAAAACACCTATAAAATGTTGTCAACCAGGGAAGCATATTTTTCTTGGGGCTGGTCACATAGGCAGACTATTCTTCACATATACCAACTTTCCACACTCCCAGAAGGAAAGCAGATGTTCAGCATAAACCATACTGTTTATACAAACAGTTGAAGAATAGCTGTCTTTATCAGTTCTGGGAATGGTGGGAACCGTCCCCAAATCCAAGTTCCCAAACTCCAGCCAAGGGCTAACCTTCTAAGCAAGCCTTTCAGAGGACAGCAGTCAGGCCCACTATGTTAACTCTTTTCTGCACATTTTACTTTTGTTATCTGTCAGTGCACACAAAAGCAGGTAATTATATTATCATTTTAAAATGAGGAAACCTAAGGCTTAGAGAAGTTAAGCAACTTGTCTCTAATCAAAGAGCTCAGAAGAGGCGTCAGGATGTACCCTAAACTTCCTAGGTAGAAAGCAGCCCCTTTTTTTAAACTGCCTTCAAAAATTGACATTCTCTCTGCTATTTAGACTCATTCTAAGTAATTAAACACATAAGATTTAATACTTTTTTTTTCTTTGGTGAAAATAGCTTGATCTGTCATTTTCTTATTTTGGAAGCAGATTCTGGGAAAAAAAACCAAAAAACTTTAGGTTATTAAATTGACTTAAGTGTAAGGTTTGGCCATTGCCACAGTCCTGAGAAAGGAAACTTAAAAAACAGCAACAACAACAACAACAACGAAAAACTGCTTCGATGGTGGGTAATTTGAACCACTGAGAGCAAAGTTAAAATTTTTGTTATTTTCAAGAAATATAATGTTAGGTTAATTCCTACATTGCAGTCAGTTTAGCAAATAGTATCTCTTTTCTAACCGAAAAGAGAACCACACTCTATGTGCTAACCATTCTACCTGCTTTTTCCTTGCTGTAGATGCAGTCACTAATGCTTACAGATGTTCAATTTGCCAAGTGTCTTCTGTCTAGTAAATGGGAGGCCTGGGGGTCTGAACCAGGCTGATGCCAACACCATGGCCTATCTGTGTGCTCTACTGCCACCCCCAAATACTATTCTAATGATCTGTGCTCAACCATTTTGGAAAGCAAGCCACCATGAACTAAGCAGGAGAACAAAGGGCCAAGTTGGTGGTTGACCCACCTTGAAACCCCAGTTGAGCGCTGGCTCTGTGAGCATTAGCAAGCCCCTGTCTCTGTGCCTCTGTCCTCTTGTTCCTATAAGGAGGCTAATGACTCCTGCCCTACGACCTTTTTGATGTTACTGTAGAGATCAAATAGGACAGCAGATGTAAAAGTATTTTGAACAGTTAAAGGCGGCTTATCAGTTACTACTTTTATTTGCACAAACATCTTTTATCAGGGTATAAAACTGAAAATTCCACAGGTAGGTCTGTTACAACATGCCGCTCGGTAAGGGCTGGCAACACAAGTTGGTTTCTCCCTAGACAGTTCTCAGGCCTCATCTTCCCTTATGTGAGCCCCTTTCTTAAAAGTGTCCCCCCCTGGGGTTACACAATGGGTGTAGCAGTTGTTGACATTGTTGTCTCTGAATGTCCCAGGAAAGACAGGGCAGCTCCATACATAGCTCAAACTGAGAGCTCCACAATCGAGTCTCTTAGCTTCTGATTGGCCTCAGTTGGGTAACATGCCTGGGTATAATCCAATACTTACCATGTTTCCCCCCAAAATAAGACAGGGTATTATATTTAGTTTTTGTTAAGAGGACACCCTATGACTTATTTTCAGGGGATGTGTTATTTTTTTTTAAGTATGGTACAACAATCTACATTTATTCAAAGATAGTTAAGTCGTTGTCTTCTGGGACATCATCATAACTCTGCAAACCCCGAATTCCATCCTGAATTTCTTGTGATCTATTTCCTTTAGAAACATTGGCCCCAATCTCTCATGTCAAGCAACAGAGCTCTCATGGGGCAGATGAGAAGGGCTGCTCTCCTTCTTTACTGCTCTGTGACGAAATGCATGGGTTGTGCAGATGTGCTGCGTAGCCACGCCCATCACTAGGTCTTATTTTTGGGGTAGGACTTCTATTGCACAAATGCTTTATTTATTTATTTTTTATTTGTTTTTCTTTTTTTTTAGTGAAATGATCGTGAAGTATGCACAAATGCTTTAGAAACCCTGCTTGGGCTTATTTTATGGGTAGGTCTTATTTTCGGGGAAACACGGTACTACCAGGACATGCCAAATGCTCATTGGTGAGGCCCTGGCCTTATGCCACCATCACGGCTGAGGATGGAACCAATGTTATCAGAACCACTTAGAAATGCAGTATAGAAGGTGTGGGTCTCTAAGAGGCTGATACCAAAAGAAAGATGGTTATATTGGTAAGGAAGGTTTGGTGGCATTTTTTATGCTTTCATCTTACGAAAACATCATCAATCTAAGAAAAACATAAGTCCCACAACTTGGCTCCCGTGTAACAGGCAAAACTGAGATGTACTTTTCTGAACACAGAGTTGAGAGGGGAGAGGTGGCTTCCCACTGAGGCAGACCATTTATTAAAAATGCAGAGGGGAAATTCAATTCAACGATAGAGGAATTCCCTCCCTCTCCAATCTCATTTAAGGCTTTATTTTTCAGCCCTTGTCATATTGGTGTGTTTATAGAAGGCTAACTATATAAGATAATTATGAAGATACTATTTAATTAGTTTTGGTTTCCTATAAAGGTAGTTGCTGCAAACCTGGCCAGCAATGCTGATAGACATTAATGAAGGAAGCCGTGTGATTAAAACATCTGTCATTGTCAAACAGGGTCGATTCAGGGTGGGGACTGACCTGTCGTTGGAACCGTGATGATGGCCACAGAAAGCCAAATTAGCTAAACTTAATGTTTCCCTAATCATTAGGCGATTGAGCTGACAGTGATTGGTCACAAACATGCACCGCTGAGCAGTAATGAAGTTGCTACCAGATAAGTTCAGCATAGGTTTTTCAGGCTAATTAGCTAGACAAAAATGTTAATTTAATCAAAGAAACATGGATTCATTAAAGGTGTATATGAGAGCCGGAGGAGAAAATTGGCTCAGTCTTTGAGGAGGTAAAATTATAGCTGCCAAGCAAGTCATCGTATTTCACAAAATGATTCCTCAAGTTACACTATCTCTTAGAAAAGTCTAGTTGCACTTACGCATCTCACGTGGTCTTTTTTCTTCAGATCTGATTATCGTAGAAGAGAGATCGTCTACAGAGCAATGTGCAATAAAAGCAAATGCTTATCTCATTTTATCCCCGAAGGATTAATTAATTCCTGTAAAAATGTTCTTTTATTTTGATTCATGGGCTGTCGGAATAGAAACAGTTCTTAGAGATTATCTGAATCATGCCCTTCTATTTGCAAGAAGAAAACAAGGCACAGAAAACTATATGCCTTGCTCAAGGCCACACAGCTTGGCACATTGTAATGTGTGCCTTAGGCACAAGATTCTCTGTGTCATGTATCTTGTGCATTAAATATTGCAAGTGGAGTTTTCCCCTTTTGCCACATGCTAAGGACATTCTCAGGTTGGTTGGTTGGTTTGTTTTTAAGAGAGACATTTATCTGAAAAAATTACAATCTAGCCATACTTGTAATTGTTAAGAAAATGAAGGATCTTATACGATGGACAAATGCAATTTGTTTACTTCTTGGCATGGGATCATACATGTGAAAGTGCTGAAAGTAACAAGTGCTATTTATATATCAGTTCTTGCTACATGAAAGACTAAAATTATTTTCTGTGTCTTCTCTTAAATATCTCTTTGGAAAGCGAAAAGGAGATACAGGCATTCCTTTGCAAGTTCTGTATGCTGTTACTAGCATAAGCCTCCAGAGTCCAAGTATACTAACATCCATGGGCTACTAACCACTTAAAAAATTAATTTATCTATTTGTCTATCCATGTGTTAATTTCATTAATTCTTCCGAAGAGGGATTGTGGAGAAACATTGTACCATTTAGGCCTTTGGAGAATTCCTTCTGGGTTGGGAAGGGAAGAAACTCTTGCATCCCTGTATTTACCCAGGCGATTTTTTGTCCAAGATGCTGTTTGTTCTCATCTTGAGCTGGTGAAATTCTGTTCATCTTTCCATGCTCAGTTTGAATATTATATTCTCTAATGTTCCTCAGTTTGAATATTATTTCCTCTAGGTAGCTCTCCCTGGCTCCCAGACCAAATGGGGACCCATCTGTGTGCCCCCAGCAATGAAAGCCTTCATTTATCTTGGCAGCTATCACTCTGATTTAAAGTAACCCGCCTAGTCCTTCCCCTACTCTCTGCCCATTAAAAAACAAAGTAGAAAATAAAGTAACCTGCTTGATCACCTGCCTCTCTCACTAGGACCACAGCTTCTCAAAGTGTGGACCAACCACATCAAAATTGTCTGGATCATTTGTCAAAAATTTGAATTGCTTGTCTGTGCTGCACACTTGACCAGAGGGGAAGAGGTATTATATGAAGTCGATTTTAGCAGGTTTCTTAGGTGATTCTTACACACTATAAGGTTTTAAAACACCTTATTGTTCTCTGAGCCAGGCTGAAGGATGGACAGGAAGTACGGGAAGTAGTAAATATGTATTTGTTGAATGAATCCATGAATAAATGGATTCTGATCATATCGAAATCAATAGTCAAGTCATATGCTAAGAATATTCCCAAAGAATTCGACTCATAGTTTTGCTCGTATAGGTTCCTGTTTCTTATCTCTGATGTTGCAGAAGCTTAGGAGTAATAACATTCTGGAAGTTAAAAGGGCCTTTGAAAACCTTCCAGTCCACTCCTGTGGTTGACGTGGCCAGATGGAAGTACATTCGCCTAAGGTCACAGAGCACATTAACGGCAGAGACTGAATCAGAACCCGTATTTCCAGGTGAGCCCATCGCCTTTCCTATCACAGTGCACTCCTGGTGCCGCAGCTCTACCCCGTGAAAGAGCAAAGCTATTCTTGTTGGTCTCTTTCCAGGAAATGTCCAAACTCTGTGGTTTTAGAAAGAATCAGAAACAAATCAAATTTTCAATAGTTCACATGTAACTAACATCCACCCCTTTCAAATGGAGAGATCCCTTTCAAAATGTCAGCATGCTGATTATTTCAACTTGCAAACATCAATTAGGAAGGCTAGCCTCATGGAATTGGAACATCTTGCATCCAGAAAGGCCCCCACTATGATTTAGTCCATGTCCAGTGTGGACTAACACATAGTTTATTCGTTCCCATTCATTTGCCATAGTTTTTGATATATCCAAATACCAAACGTTTGCCTTTGAATGAACTTTTAAAGAAATATTGAGTTCATCATAATTAGTAATATTCATGCAATTTTGTATTTGATATGCTAGTCTTCTTTTCCTAATATTTATTTTAATATATTATTTTAAGTACCATCCTTGTACCATGTAAGTGAATTTACAAGTAATTGATGGTACATACATCATGCTTTGGAATATGACTTCTTCATTGTTGTAGTTGGATTCTGTCATTCTCTCATTACACCCTGAAGGGGAATAGTCATACATTTTTTAAAAGAAATGATTTATGGTCTAATTTAAATGAAAATAAAGATGGTATTCTATAGTCACCTTAATTCCTCTGAATTGTCATCTGTGGCAAAGTGTGGTCAACAGTCTTCTATTTTAATACTATGCCCAAAGCTGGTTGGTTATTTTTCAAAAAAGAAACAGCACAAATGTTCCTAGGGTAGAAATTAGGTTTATTTGTATGTTTAGCAAATTTTATAGCATATAAGAGCTGCTTGAATGCTGTGATTAAAC
Organism: Microcebus murinus; assembly: GCF_040939455.1. Classification (NCBI taxonomy): domain Eukaryota; kingdom Metazoa; phylum Chordata; class Mammalia; order Primates; family Cheirogaleidae; genus Microcebus; species Microcebus murinus. Next base: position 21,290,950 of record NC_134124.1, read on the forward strand.
AATGTAAACAGTGTTGTGTTAGCATCTAAATTTGACTTCGTTTTCAAGAAACCAGAGTCCTGGTAATGGATGAAAATGTTTGATATTTACGTAGCAACAAAGGGGAGTCACAATTTGCCTGCTGATTGTTCAACTCTTGACCAAGAAGGTAGGTGGCAATTGAGGAAAAATGAAGAGTAGATAACTAGTATCACTCTTTTGGAGAGGGAAGGAAATATATATGTTAGCTTTTTCAAGTGATAACCAAGTTTAAGTTTTGGAATCACCACAGTGACCCATTACAAGGGGATATTTGAACGTGCACTCCCCATTGTTTTCAGCTGCACATTTTCTAGGTTTAAGGCATAGAAGCTACGAGAATCCTCGAAGCCCAAAGAATATTACATTTCGAGGGATTGAAGGCTTATGCCTAAGCGTGCTACCTAGAGGATACATTGAGAAGGCTGGCTTTGCAAACTCCAAATTTCACCACACTCGATTGGGAGTTTAAGGGTCTCCATGAGGGTTATGAATTAGGAGAGCATATTTGTCAGATTTGGGGACAGTAGGACATCAAGCACTTTGGAAAACCATAAATGAGTTAATGTAGTGTTCAGGACAAGCTGTGAATTGGCCTCTCAAAGGAGGTTTGTAGTAATAACCTGCTGTAAAAATTACCACTGCTTTTCTGGCGGTTTTGACCATATGCTCTTGTTCTGAGAGCTGACATTTTCTGGCAGTCACTGTAGCTTAAGGACCTATTATTCTGTGCGGTGGACTTTGGCTCCGTTTTCTATGTGCTTTCAGGTGGGCAATTTGCAGCAAGGGAAGGAAGCCAATGGGAGGTTAAGTAAAGATGGAAGGATCTTTTTTCAAGAGGTTGTTTTCATGGGCAGCAGCAAGGAGAACATAAAGAGAGGTGTTTACATTTCTCAATGATAGAAAGGAAACCTCACTTCCACTCCCACCTTTCCCAGGAAGCTTTCTTTAGCTCCCCCAGCTCATGCTGTTCTCTCTTGTTTGTAAAATTGCAAAGTACCTGTAATCTCTGCTGCAATGTTTGGCAATTAGTCACATTCTACCATCTCTTTTCTTTTCTCCTTCCATTCTTCATAGGAAACTCTAACCAAGTGGCATCCCATTTTCGACATTTTTAAGTCTTTTGTACCCTTTATAGCATCTAGTTTAATTATGACAGCCAGAGAGGCTAATAATAGTAATAGCTGCCGTAGTACTTGTAGTAATAACAGTCATAACACAGTTAACATGTATTGAATGTGTTTTAGCTGGCAAACGCCGTTTAAGCTTTCTAGGAATTCAGTCCTTTAGTCTTTGAACAACCCTATGAGAGTGGCTGTTAATTTCTTCATTTGACAAAGTATAGGGGCATTGAAGGCAAGCAGTATGTTAAGACCATGTGCAAAGTGAGAGCAAACACTGAGGCCCAAGCAGTCTGACCTCATAGCCACCGCTCCTAACCACTGGGTCCTTTCCCCAGGCAATAACAAATAAGGAATGTCACCTGACCTTTCTAGAGAAGTTGGACTACGCCGGGCACCCATCACCCCAAAAGGAAACCCCATATCCACTAAGCAGTCACTTCCCATTCTCACCCCCACCCAGCCATATCAGCCACTGACAACCTCCGGTCTGTAGCTGCCTCTCTGGATTTATCTATTCTAAATATCGGACATACATGGAATCATAGTATGTGGCTTTTTGTGTCTGATTTCTTTAATTTAGCATAATGTTTCTGCCCTAGTACCTCATTCCTTTTTAAGGCTGACATTTCTTTTTATAGATTATGTCACATTTTATTTGCCCATTTATCAGTTGATGGACATTTGAGTTGTTTCTACCTTTTGGCTATTACGAATAATGCTTCTATGAATATTTGTGTGCAAATTTTTGTGTGGGCATATGTCTTCAGTTCTCTTGAAATGTGGAGTGAAGTTGCTGGATCATATGGTAACTCTAGGATTAACTTGAGGAACTGACACACTGTTTTCCATTGCGATCATACCATTTTGCATTTCTACCAGCAATCTAAAAGGGCTCGGATTTTTCCACATCCTGGCCAACACTTATCTTTCATCTTTCTTATTATTACCATCTTAGTGGGTATGAAGTGGTATCTCATTGTGGTTTCTTTTTGCATTTTCCCAGTAAGGAATGATATTGAGCATAATTTCCTGTACTTACTGGCCATTTGATATATCTTCTTAAGGGAAATTTCTGTTCAAATCCTTTTATCTTCTTTAAAAAAAAATTGGGTTATCTTTTTATTAAGTTGTGAGCATTCTTTATATAATTGCAGGATGCTAGACCCTTATCAGATTCAAATTGCAAATATCTGCCCCCATTCTCTGAGTTTTCTTTACACTTTCTTAATGATGTCCTGTGAAACATACTAGTGTTTTAATTTGGTCAAAGTACAATGCATTGTTTCTGTTTTTGTTTTTTCTCCTTTGTTGTTTGTGTTTTTGGTGTCATATTTAAGATGTACTGGCATTTAAAGGGAATTTGAATAGCTATTAAACCCTTAACATAATGGATTGGAACTTTCATATTGTGATTTCCAGCCCTGAAGTAGGTTAGATCTGTTACAGTAAACAGGACTGGAAAACAAACCAAGAGCCACACGAGAGGACTGCAAAACAGGCTTTTATGACGCCAATGGGCTCAGAGGGGTCGCACCTCCAAAATCTGAGCAAAATGGAGTCGAACAACAGTAGTTTTTATATGTTTTGTTAGGAGGAAGCTAGTGGTTACAGAAGCAAATGGTTACAAAGTCTGCACAAGATTGAGGTCTAGTCTAAATGTTACTCTATAGTTGCTTAGTCATGCTATTTTGCAGTTATGCTACTATTAGGAAGGGAGTGGAAAAATTCTCCCTTACAGATCAAGACCACTTTTGATGGGAGGGGCCTTGGAGCAGCGTCTTTTCTAGTTCACATGTCATCAGCCTCCTACTTTGAGCACAGTAAAGCCATCCTGAGGATAGAGAAGATGTTAACTGCTCTAGCAGGTGTAGCTGTTTGGTCATAGGCACAGCTTTGGAGGCAAATAGACCTGGGTCTGCATCTGGCACATGCTTGGTAGCTGTGTGTCCTTGAACAAATTAATGCCCATCTCATAGTTTTCTTATTCTGCAAAGAGAGGATGATAACACTCTTCTTCATTTGGACCTTTTGTACGTAGCTTCATTTCACTTGTGGCACATAGTGTATGCTCACTACATGTTAACATTGTCATTTATATTATTAACACTTTATTCTTTACTAATCATTACCTATGATACAGAACTAAAAGTGTTCATTTCCACATTCAGCAGTTCTGCATTATCTACGCCACAGTTCCCTTCCTTTAGTGTGACTAATTGAAAGATGATTATGCAGATAAACCTCTTGTATTTTCAATCTAGATTTGCCATTGCCATGTAGCTCAGGTGCATCTTTCTCTGTGGGTTTCATGATGAGAGGTCCATTGGTCACTTGTATAAGTACAGGGACCATTTGCCTAGAAAAGTGTATGGAATATCCAGCCAAGGCTGTTTCCTCCGCTCAGCTCTCTGCAGCTGATTGTTAGGACGTCATCGGACCATGAGGGTTCATTTCATGCACTTCCTGAGTGCTGCAAATGGGTAAATTTCTCACTGTCACCCAGGGTGGAAACAGCTGATTTGGATGGGAAGAAATGACTGTGACTCTGTGTACTGTCATAAGTGCACCTTCCTTCCCGTGAAATTAACTCCTTATCTAGGGAGGGAGGTAGCAGGCTGCTGTTTGAGACTGGAAGCTTCTACGTCTGGCAGTCCACTTTGGCCTCAAATAAAGGTACACTTGCCTGGATGGCAGTCACAACGCGTAACAGGGACCAGGCGGAGCAAACAATAGAATTAGTTTAGAATTTGGCAGCAGGGTTGTTTTTCAGGGCAGGGGAGTGATTGTGTGTAATTCTTCTACCGAGCACATTGTTCTTCTTTATTTTTGTGAGCTGATGAAATATATTCAAATCAGTTGAGTAAGTTCTGCAGGTGTGACTGAGTTAACAAATAAGGACTCTAAGGATACTCTTAACCCTAGGAGTCTGGAGAATAGAATAGAAAAAGCATCAAGATGGAATTGTTTTACATTAGTTTAAACATCAGCTCTCCCATTCACTATCTCTGGGCCTTTTATATGTCTCCATATCTCTGGAAGTTAGTTTCCTTAACTGTACACTGAAAAAAAAAATTGGAGTGAAAAATTCTTTTGGTGGCTGTTCAAATATTTTATTTTTTAAAGGCAATGCATGTACACTGCAAGATACAGTTCAAAGGTACAAGAGTATTATATGTCAATCTATAGTATACATGTAGTTTTATAGCCTCGTTTCTCTTTCCATTATATTTTGAGTATTTCCCTAAGTTTCGAAGTCATCTTTGTAACTGTCATTTATATTCTTGCTTAGTAAGTACCCCTTTCCTAGCCATTCATCCAGGTAAAAGCTCTTTGTCTTTCCTCATAAATGCTTTGAACTTTATTCATTATTTAGGTTAATAAATACAGTTTAAGCATTAACATTGTATCAGCTACCATGGAAAGTACGGGGGATAATGACAGAAAGCAAGGCAGAAAATGTCCCTGCCCTTATAGGGCTCATGTTCTAGTGGAGCATACAGATAGCAAACAAAACCACCACAAAATGATTTTAGACTGTATTTGGTGTCTTTGAAAGACATAGCTATCATGAAGCAAAAGAAGGAATGGATGTACATTTTAGCGCATCTAGCCTTTTCTACCTTCTTGTGGACAACTTCCTCTTATAATATTTGAGACTAGCATTTCAAAAGATAGTAACCATTCCATGGACCCTTGGTAGAATGCAAAGCTATATTCTTGCTGGAAATAGTTTTGTCAACATGAATTAGCCACAGCACGTGTGGTTCTATTTTGTTTCCACCCCAGGAATGATCAGACTGAGTCTCTGTTGCTGTTATCTGGGGCTTTGTTAGAAACTGAACTGGTCTGATTAAAGGCTGACCTCCTGATCATCAGTTGAAGTTTGGTTTGCAGGTTCCTGTTTTATGCCACCCTGGGTCACAGACAACTGGGTGTAAATAACACTCTCAGGACATGGAATGACTCCAGGGCCAGAAGGAGGAATACTTGGGATCTCTTCCAATCTCTGACACTAACTTGCTGTGTGTCTTTGAGAGAGATGCTAAACTTCTCTGGGATTCAGTTCTTCAGCTTTAAAAATGAGGGGATTATTTGTCGTGAAATGGCTTCTAGATTTTATCCCATGTGCCATCGATATCCGGGAACACTAGGGCAGCGCCCAGTGAGAAAGAACACACAGCTGGTTGTGTCCGCCGTGGGCAAGGAAAAGGGGAAGTCTTGCCACACTTGATGTGCATCTGCCAACCCCAAATCAGATCATTTTTCTAGTTGTAAAAATCTGCTACCTTTATAAATAAGAGTCTCCATTAATTGAGTTTCTCTGCATTCTAAAGACCCACCTGAACAAAATAGATACTAGCTGATTTTGGATATCCCACTGGTTTTCCAGACTTGCTTCTATGTGTGTGTGTGTGTTTGTTTGCTTTCCCTTCCAGCTGTCAACTAATCATCATTAGAGGAATGACTCTGGCTGGCAGGCTTTGTATAACTCCTCAAGAGCCTAGAAACCCTGCCCGGAAAATAATGTTTCTATCCTTTGGGATAGACAGGCTGCCTCTGCTGAAATGCTTGGCTTAGAAGCTGGTTAGGCTTCCAGATGTGTTCTGATGCAGCAGGCAGTTCGCACTTTGAAAGCTGGGCCCCCAACAATGCTGGTTGAAGGTGCACAGCTGGCTCGATGTGCTTAGAGGCCTGCTTGCTTTGAGAGATGATTTACTTGAAAAGGTTGACAGTCCTGAACACAGGAATCTTTCTATGCCTCCCCGACTCTCGCCCCGGCTCCCTCCTCTAGTCGCCCCACCACCACCACCAAAGCAAATGCTTCTATTGGAGGAAGAGAAAGGCTCTCCTCTTCAATTATCATAAATTGCTTTTCCTTCTGTAAAGATGATGGTTAATTTCATTATAGTATATAATGGATGAAGGACATTCAGCCTGAAAATGTCTCTATCCACTGTAATTACATCAACATTTTTAAGCTTTAGAAAAAATGGTAGAGAAAGAACTCATTTCACATCTATAACCAAGAATGCTCTATGTGTTTTTACAAGAGGATAATAAAGGCATAAATGGGATAGATGGGGCTAAGTAGTTTTACAGATGGTGGTTGCATATTAAAGATTAAATTGCTGTCTATAAATAAAACCACTTTTACATTAACTAGGTTACTGCTTTATCTTAATTTAGGTGTAATTGAGAACATTAGCGTTCTTCATAATGGCCCAATGAATGTTCCTGCAGACTGTAAACAGGGCTCCGTGGAACGCTACCTGATGAATTTCCTTTGCCACGGAGAGGCCCTAACGTAAGAGGTTACCCTAGAAACTGTGCAAGTTTCCAGTCCTTCACTTTGACTACTCTGACCCAGAGGATTTTAGAAAAAATCTCAGGCACCCCGAGGAAGTGCTGCCTATCTCAGTTAACATTGTATTATGTTGATGAGTTTGTATGTATTGGGCACTGATGTGTTTAGATCTCCAATATTGGCTTTTGTTCTGTATTTTCATCATCATGGCTGTAGATGGCCAAAAGCATCGATCTTTAGATCTTGACCTTCTGTCTTCCTGGTAAAATGTGCCCCATAACATCAAAATGGTTACAAAATGGGAATCTATTTTGAAGTGTCTTTATTTGATATGAGGATGAGAAAAAAAATGTAAAACACAAACATACCACCTTTTGGATGGGAAGGAGAAGTAAAAATATAACTTCCCACTTTTATTTTACCATCACTGAGTCCCATGTCCGTGATCGAGAATGAGGCAGTATTATTAGCAGCATGATTGTATGTGTGGTCTAGGGAGCTGGACTGCTTGGGTTTGAGTCCTCTCTCTCTTGTTGGTGGCCTCCATGTCCTTAGATAAGTCACTTACTCTCTCTGTGCTTTGGTTTCCTTCTCCACAAACTGGCATCATAATCATATTCATCACACTGGATTGCTATACAGATTAAATGGATTCATCCATGTAAAATTGTGGGAGCAGTTCTCATAAATAGTGACAACCCAAAAAGGTCACACACACGCATGCACATTCATGCTATGTGCCCACATTCACGCGTGCACACACACAGTTATTACCATCATGTGCTGCTGAGATGATTTCTTGATTCACCAAACCATCTTTGGATGGTATGTACTGTGTAGTATGCTAATTGCTAGGGAGAGAAAAATGTAATAAAAAGAAAAAAAAAAGTCTTAAATCTCTAGGGGTTTCTATAAGAATATAAGTTCCAAAAAGGCAGGACCAAATCATCTTTGGATGGTATGTACTGTCTAGTGTGCTAATTGCTAGGGAGAGAAAAATGTAATAAAAAGAAAAAAAAAAGTCTTAAATCTCTAAGGGTTTCTATAAGAATATAAGTTCTAAAAAGGCAGAACCAAATCATCTTTGGATGGTATGTACTATGTAGTGTGCTAATTGCTAGGGAGAGAAAAATGTAATAAAAAGAAAAAAAAACAGTCTTGAATCTCTAGGGGTTTCTGTAAGAATATAAGTTCCAAAAAGGCAGGACCCTTGTCGTTCTTGTCCATTATCCTCAGTGCCTAGCACATGGTTGGTCCGAACTACTTACCGGAGAGACAGAATGAGTCATGCAAGATCCTGAGCTCCACCCAGAGAGTCCCAGGAAATGCAAGCACAGAAGGGGTTTCTTTCAAAGCAAAATGGAATGGGTGCAAGGCAGAAAAAATAAGTGTCCTTTATAAACACGAGAAAAGTGAAGTCTATCTGGGAAAGTTTACAAAACAAAATGGACAAGGCGTTATAAGACAAAGTGAGTCATGAAGGTAGTTGTGCTAGGCTAGCAGGTGAGAGAAACTTGCTGTAGGAGTGAAGATTCTGACGGACCTTGAGGTGTGGGGAGGTTTTTGGTGGCTAAAGAGAACTGGGACAATAGTATTATTGTAGAGAAAGGAGAAACCCAGACATGCAGCCAGCTTCAGGGTTACAGAAGAAAACAAATCTTATTCAAAAGTCCCTTTTATTTTTGGTTTTGCAATGTATTTTGTGATTTCCCCCCAACAGGTTTACTTGCCTAATTAAATTTATCCTAGGCAACCATTCAAAAACAGAGTCTGTAGTATAAAAGGACAGATGGCCGGGGTTCTACCTCCCTTCCCTGGCTGAAAGAACAGAGTCCAGGAAAAGGCTGGGTGGGTAGGAGTAATTGTTGTGCAAATTAGCCTTTGGTAAAATTCCTGAAATGGAATGGTTCCATGAGGATGAGACAATGTGGGAAAGAATATGCATCCCAGACATCTCACGGTAGAGCTCAGCTATAGAATCATGGAGTTTCAGAGTTGGAAGAGATCTAGGAGTATTCGCCTATAACTCCTTTATCTAACCGGTGGGGAAAAGGGGGCCCAGATAAATTAAGCAAATCTCTCAAGGTCATACACCAAATAGTGGTAAAACTAGAGCTTTAGTCCAGCTGTCCACAAGCAAAGACAGAGACCATGTGTGCTATGCTTAGAAGAGGGCTCAGAACTCAGGAGGGTGTTAAACAAAGACAGGACTCTAAAGATGGGATTAAGTACCTTGTTTAAAAGTCCACAATTTCACACCATTTTATCCCAAGTCATGTAGCATCTCAGAGATAAATACTTAAGCAAAGTTAATTTACACTACTTCTACTCACCATCAAATCTTTCCTTAATGCGTGAAATAGGAAAGTATGGTTTGAAGCATATTATATCTCCGTAAAGAGAGAACCATATAAAATGGCCAATATCTTCCCATTTTGCACACACAAAAATAGAAATGTATGTAACATTCAATCTAATACAACACACAAATGAGTGCTTATTTGATAGTCTAAGAACACAGCAGTCTGACCAGAAATAATTCATACTTCCTGAATCCCCTAACCAAATTTTCTAATCCTGCAATGGTCATGTTGCCTTCAGCAAAATTCTTTTTTCTCCTATAATTTGTATATGCCTCATAGAATATAAATACCCCAGTGGGAAATATAGATGCTTAAAAATCCAGTAACATTAAAAACACTTTCAAGAGTGGTAGTAATCATTACCTGTTACTGTATACTTACCGCGTATCAACTATCATGTTAAATGCTTTATTATTGTATTCTCATTACTGCCCTGTGAGGTGTAGACATCTCTGTTAATCTCCGTTTTATAGTGAGGGTCAATGAGATTAAGCAGTTTTGCACAAGGCCAAGCCAGTTTTCAAACCCAGGAGACAGAATTCAGACCCACGTCTGCCTGAATCTAGGTCCGTACTTTTGCTGTCCACTCAACTCTGCCTTTGCAAAGTTTTGTGATTGGCATCCGCCCCTCAAGTCACCCTTTCTCTATTTGAAGTCTGCCGGTGACTGAAGTCAGCACTTCCTGAGGACCACTATCATCAGGCGATTTTGCCTGTTCGAACATTTGTCCTACTCTTACCCCACAATTCCTCCCGTCCTCTTTCCACCTCTGTGCTTTGGCTACGCCTTGCGCTGCACTTGTTGCGTAAGACATCAATTTCAGCTTGGCCACCTACCTGAGTTCACACAAGGTAAAAATGAGACCACATTAATTAGAATACTCTACTGGGGATGAATCATACTGATCATGCAATCAGACTGTGAGGATGGAAAAAAAATAAGTTCTTTAATTTTTTTATTAGTGTGGCCTATGGTACAATTATGGACAACAGTGAGCTCTCCATGGGACACCTTTGGCAATCTTGTCTTTTCACAGAGTAAAGCAGCATGAGCTGGAAGGACTGGTTGAAATAGCCTCATGTTGCCTGGAAATTAATTTTCAGGGCATTTCTGTATAAATATATATATGAACTTATAATGTTGACAGTTACCTATTCCAAGGACAGGCACCTGGCCCTGATGATGTGTGTAGGCAGAAGCAACCTCATCCACAGGAATGCTTAAAGCGTGGGCGAAGGTGTCAACTCCTTATTTTGCTTTGCTGCAAGGGGCTTAACAAAGCACCCGGCACATTTGTGCTTTCCCTTCTTCACGATCGAGTTCTCACTTCTTAACGGCGTGTTCTTCAAAGGATCAGTTCTATGGGATTGAGTAGGTTTTACTGTGAAAAACCTTCTGCAGTCAGATAAGTTTATAAACATACTGAGTCAGGAGCTTCTTTACTTCCTCTGAATTACAAATTTATCTCATTTGTCAGATTATTTGGATCATGTCTATTTCGCAGTAGACCGTAAGTTTTATAAGGGCAAAACTGAATCTGAATTTCCTCACTTCTAGCACAAGGCCTGAGAGATCCAACATATATTTGTGAACCGAATGAGTGAGTGAATAAAAGAATGACATGAAGGGAGCTAAGCAAGGAAGGAAAGGGGTGGGGAGGTGACCAGAGAGAATCTACCAGGTGGGGGGAAATAAAAAGATTAGGAGAATAAAAGAGAAACTTTTTCAACTTTAGAATTTCTCCCAAGCTGGCCCTGCTATAAACTCTGTGTGTACAAGGTTGGAGTTTTTCGGATTCATTAAGATGGATGGCTATATTTATTTTTTAGGTTCTAAAAGCCAAAAACTGTGTTCTCCAAATGTGAGGGAGGGTGGGAGCGTCGGAGAACAAACTGATTGGGAGCGCCCTCCTTTCAGAACCCTTGTCACCCTGGCAGCTGGTCAGAGGAGCCCTGTTAACAGGTGCTGCTATATTTCAATATTGTTCTGTCTTATTCTCAGAAAAGCGTCAGTGGGCTGCAGTCTGGATTGCCCATTTTTCCTGGAGATTGGATTTGCCACCTTTGTTGGCAGCTTGTGATTGCCCAAAACAGTCGATTTTTCACATGCACACACCATCGACGGGAACCCAGGTGCGGAGCTAGGCAACACGGATCTGTGTTTAAAGCCTGCCCGGCTCATCCACGGTCCTGTGCACGCGGGATGGGGGATGGGGAGGCTTGAGGGGAAAGAAGCTGCCAAAGGCAGGAATTTGGTTCAGAAAGAAAGTTCTTAAAGTCATCGGAAACTCACTTTACATTTATTTTTTTAGCAAATGTAAATAAATCAGAACAAGGGTCGTATACAGCAAGCAGAGACATCCACTGAAAGATCAAATGGGTTAATTGTATCTAGTTTGGAAAGGGTTTTTGTGTTCCAAATTAAGAGATTAAACAGGAAACAGTATTCTACTTGTTTTCTGTTATTATGTAGGGGGATGGGGGTGGAATCAGATTGCTAGCAAAGCACTGGCATTCATTTTCGAATTATAGTAAATGTCATGTACAATTTCAATTAGTTTTTAAATGAAAACTAATTAAGAGGAGGGTAGCTGGAACTTACATCAATGGTAGGAACAAATTAAATCAGTGTGTGTGTATGTGTGTATATTTGTGTATATATATATATGTGATTTGGAAAGAAATTTATTTTCGTATTAAGATAATATAGATGTAGAAAATTTCAAAAAATGAGCAAAAAGTAAATAAATAAAATGTATTCAGAATCCCATCATTCCTGAAAGACCTTTATTTTCTCTTTCCTGGGATAGGCAGATGGATTGGTGTAATCTGCCTATACTTTCATTTCTCCCTCTTTCCCTCCTTCCCTCCTTCCCGTCTGTTTCCTTTTCCCCTCTTGCTCTCCCTATTTTCTTCTTTATTGCCTATTTCCTTCCTTCCATACATTCTCATGCTTTTTCTCTCTTTTTTTTTCATGATCATACTTCTTTCCAACATCTCTTTTCAGCTAAAAATCCATGGGCTTGATTAGTAGATCAGTTTAACACCATAGATGTGTGGGTCTGGGTTCAGTGAGGCCTTTAACAAAGTCTCTTATTACATACTTATAGACAGGATGGAGAAATGCAGTCTGGATGGCAGGACAATTAGGTGAGTTCATAGCTGGCTGAACAGTTGTCCTCAAAGGGTCTTGATTCATATATAGATGTCAGCCAACAAGATGGCCTCAGTGGTGTTTGTGAGAATATGTTTAGCAGATATTCAGACAGTATCCAGAGTATGCTTTGTTAAAGAATTTTTAAAGAAATGCTGATTAATCTACTTCAGATACCAAAATCTCGACAGCACCTTTCAATCAAAGTCCATTAGGCAATGATGGAAAAGTCTTCTGAGAAATGGAATCATAAAACTAGAGATGTGGCGGGTTTGAAATTGCTATAGACAATGAGAAATCTGCTCTCTGGCACTGATTTGCTACCACACCTGGAGGAGTTTTTATAACTAAAGATTTTACCAAGAAGGCAAAAGTTCTGAAATATTACCTGAATCCTTACTTAGTGAACTACTGAGTTGACTAGATAGTTAACTTGATGCGGCATAGAAGAACATCAAACTACGGCATGGTGCGTGGCTGTTATTCACACTTCATTCTGAGCACACTGAGAAGTTAGCACACTTTAGCTGATGGCTAACAAGAATGTCCCTGACTAGTTCCTTAGTAGATAACAAAGTCGTTGACCTTTTTGGGCTTTCACTGTGTACCAAATACTGCACAAGACTTTATATGACTTACAGCATTTGTTCTTCCAACAAATCGATGGTACAGGTGTTAGCATTATTCCTGCTTACAGAAGACAGAACTGGGACAGAGAGGCCACTTACCTTGTCTATGGTTATATAGTTGGCACAGGGCATGGCAAGGGCTCTGGAGCCTGTGCTAGCCACTCCATGTAGTTACAGGACTGTCCCTTTAGCTCCTGCTTCAGCCTTACCCACTGTTCGTCACTGTGTTTCCACTGCCTGATTCTTATACTCATCTTGGCTCCAATGACTGCTTCTTCTTATCACCATATTTCATCCTCATTATGGAGAGCTTATGGTCCTTGCATTTCTTCAAAAATCACACTTCAAGTACAGCTTCTTATTAAGTATTTCTAAAGAATTTCTCCCGTCCCCCCAATATTTTCTTTTTGCATAATGCAAGCTGCAACTCCGTGTATTTCTCTGTCTGACCACATTCTCTACTTGCTTTCAACCCATTTCTCAGATTGTACTACTACATTTAATAGGCTTTCTAAGCCGCCACGTTTTTGAAGGAGAAAAGCATAGTTCCCTCTTTGGGTTACACATGGAAAAGAACAATCCCTAATTATGCAGAAACCAAATGTTTCTTCCAAGGTAACCCTAATAACAGCCTTTTCTTTCTATAGCCACCAGGGTTTTTAGAAAACATTCAATAGATGCATGCCAAATCAGTGAAAGCCAAGAGGGTTCTTGGATTTTTGTCTTCAACATTTATTTTAAAACCTAGAGGAAGAGTTAGAAATTATTCTCAAGACATTTCTGGATGCCACAAAGCTAAGATACCACAGTGAATGGCACAGTGAAGATTCAAATTAACCCCTGACATGTTAGAATGATAGCTCATATCAACAAGATGAAAGGTAATGTAGAGAAATATGAATTCTTACATTCGCTCCCTCTGGCACATAGTTGTACAAGCGCAGAATAAAGGAGACCCTAACTAATAGCAATTTCCATAAAAAAGATTGGAGATACAGGAAGGCCTGTGTCATCTTAGAGAATACATACAGTGTCATGAACACCTGACCATAAATTTACTATGAACCAACTCAGTCCTTAGCTACATTAAGTAGAATAGTTCTACTTAATGACTATGAATATTCTTTTTTTAACTATTAAATGGTATTTGATTCAGGTTTGAATATTGCATTCTAAAAGTATCGTTGCCAAATTGAAATGTGTCCTGAAGAAGGCAGACAGAATAGGGTGGTTCTAGAAAGTGTAGTATTAATGTTTGAAGGAAAACTGAAGAAACTACAAGATTTAACACTGATGGGGAGAAAAATCAGAGGAATAAGATAAACGAACATTTTAAGCATTGTCATACAGAAGAGGAAACAGGATTATCACGTGTTCCTCCAAGTGTAAAACAGATAGACGATTTCTCCTTAGTGCAGAGAATATAGTGGGGACTGCATTGTAATGTCCAGTTACAGAACTAGGTGTTTTATAAAATAGTGAACATACTGCCCCATATGTGTTCAGTTAGAGGCTAGAAAATTGTATCTCGTGGATGCTATCAAAGGAAGTATTATATATACACATGAACGTTCGTAATAGTTTCATTCGCAGTAGCCCCAACCTGGAAAACAGCATAAATGTCCATCAATAATGGGTGGATAAACCAGTGGTGCTCAACTGGGGGACATTTAGCAACATCTGATGACATTTTTGTTTGTCACAGTAGAGAATGGGGGTCCAATTGACATCCGGTGATTAGAGACCAAGGATGCTGCTAAATATCCTATAATACACAGGATGAGAAAGAATTCTCCGGCTAAAATGGCCATAGTGCCCAAGGTTGAGACACTCTAGAATAAATAAACTGATATATCCATATAATGGAAGTAGATTGGTCAGCAATAAAAAAAGAACAGACTGCTGATACATGCAACAACACGGATGGATCTCACATTTGTTACACTGCCTGAAAGAAGCCAGACACAGAAGAGTACATACTGCGTGATTTCTTTTGTACAAAATTATAGGGCATGAAAACTATAGTGATAGCAAGTGATCAGTGGTTTCTTGGAGCCAACAGTGATGGGAGATAGTGGATTGCAAAGAGTCATGAAGAATCTATTGTGCTAAAAGTGTTCTATGTCTTAACTGTGGTGGTGCTTTCACAGGTACATGCAACTGTCAAACTCATTGCATTGTGTATTTTTTAAAAAGGTGCACGTGGTTGTATATAAGTCATACCTCAAAAATTATTTTTTAAAAAAGGTATGCCTAATTAGGTGGGGCTACACTCAAAATCTTCTATTTTGCTTCCCAATTCCAACATGCCTTTATTTTATTCTTTAGATCCATTGTGTTGGCATCTAGGGGACACAGAAAAAGTCTGTATAAAATCTTGTTACATCAGGTTCAGTCATGATATAGAAATGACTCAGTAAGTTAGAGGGAACGTTTAGTACAAGTAGTAAATTCAAATGAAAGAGTAACTATAAGGCATGAGGAAGCTCTACATGGTACCCAAGAGGTAAGGGACAGCACCCAAAGACAGCACGACTAAACTTGGAAGACAGCCTTCTGCCCAAGGCTAAGGTTCATGGCTCACTGGAGAGGGTGGATAGCAAAGAAGTTTGCTTGTTTGCTCAGATAGGAGCTGGTCTGTGGTCACTAGCCAAGCAGCAAGCAACCCTCTGGAGTGTAGATAGAACACAGGCAATCAGCAACTATCCTGGGGCACAGGTGAGCCCCGCATGGATCTATAGAGAGAGCATAACACACTGGCAAGAGCAGTGGCCCTCCTGGCAATAGAAGAGCAGAGTGTGGGCTTGAAGAGGGAATCAGGCATCTGTGAGGGTAGGAGCGCTGGAGCTTGTGATGTGCCTATCAGCAAAGCTGCTGATAGGTTGTCAGGTCAGGCAAAGCCTACGATGTTGCTGAGGGACTGTGTGGCCTGGGCACGTGGCTGGGTCACAGTGCTACTGGAAGTCCTCACACCCACAGCGCTGATCCACTGTGCAGCAGGCAGAAAGAGCAGGCGAGCTGCTTTCTTCTGCAATGTTTCTCCTGTAATGTTATTTCAGGAGCAAGCTCAGCAGCATCTTCCCCATAAAGAAGGGATGCTTACATAAATTCTGACCGCCATTAAAAAGCATGCATTGAATGGTGAATTTGGAATTGGGAGTCAATGAATTGATATTTAGCATACTTATTGTCAGGATTGAAATGTGTCCCAATTAAAGACACATCAAATTCCTAACTCCTGTTATCTGGAATTTGACCTTATTTGGAAACAGGATCTTTGCAGATATAACCAAATTAAGATGAGTTGGCCCTAGTTCAGTATGACTAGAGTCATTATAAGAAAATGCCATTTGAAGACAGAGACACACAGGGAGAACACCATGTCACAGTAGAAGCAGAAATTGTACTGATGGAACTGCAGGCTAAGGAATGCCAAGGATTCAGAACCACCATCCAAGGGAAGGATGAACTCAGTCTCAGAGATGCAGCATGGTCTGGCTGACACCTTGATTCCAGACTTCTAGCCTCCAGAACTGCAAAAGAATGCATTTCTGTTGTTTTGAGTTTCCTGGGGTATGCTACTATGCTATGACCACACTGGAAAACTAAGACAGATTTTGGTACCTGGAAACCGGGGACTACTCAAACAAATATCGAAATAGGCTGGAGGCATTTGTGGCGCTCAATGGAAAATGCCTGGACCAGGGGTCCTCAATCTTTTTAAACAAGGGGCCAGTTCACTGTCCCTCAGACCATTGGACAGTGCGCACTGTAGGCCCGGACGAGTCGGCTGCTAAGCAGGACAGGTAGCGGCGGCAAAAACACCCGGCGGGCTGGATAAATGTCCTCGGCGGGCGGCATGTGGCCCACGGGCAGTAGTTTGAGGATGCCTGGACTGTCCTGAACAGATTGTTAGTAGAGCTCAGAAGGAAGAACAGAGAGCTGTTGGGAAGGCCTGTGTCATCTTAGAGAGTACATACAGTGTCACAAACACATGTTCCTAGAAATAGGAACCTTAAATGTGCTTCTGGTGAGTTCTCCCATGGAAACGAGGGACATGTTGTTGGACACTGGAGGTAAGATGCTGCTTGCTATAAAGCTGCAGAAGACTCAGCTGAGTCATCTTCTGCTGTTAGGAGCAAAGTAAAGCTTTGCAAAGTAGCGCCTATCTAAGTTGTGACTTAGATATTTAGGTGAAGAGATTTCCAAGCAAAGTTTAGATGGTGCAGCTTGGTTTCTCCTTGCTGCTTTCTAGTGAAGTGCAGAAGGAAAGAGGTAGATGGAGGAATGAGATATTAAGGAAAAAAGAACTGGGTTACCAGAAGCTGGAAGAGGCAAGGCAAGTTTCTCCCCTACAGGTTTGACCTACCCAGTGTACGCCACTATGCTTTGACCACACTGGAAAACGAAGACAGATTTTGGTACCAGGAAACGAGCGTCTACCCTAACAAATATTGAAATGGGATCCTGGTCGAGAGGGATCCTGGTCCCGCTGACAACTGGATTTCTGACTTTCAGCCTCCACAATGGTGGGACAATAAATTCCCATTGTTTTAAGGCACCAGTTGTTTCCTAAGCAGCCTTAGAAAACTAACTCACGTGGCAAGTTTCATTCATTCACTCTAATTTTGAATTAAACACATTTAGTGATGACATTTGATTTGCTAGCTAGAATATAGACGTTTTATTTTGTGTATGGTAACAAAGATTACATTAATCCAAAAGTAATTTGGTCTCAGTGAACCTGTCTTGATTGGAGCCTTTGCCTTAAGAAATATTTTCAGTTTGTAGGTCTTAGCATTATTCTGTTATCTGTATTTTACTGTAATACAGATCTAAAAGACATCTGTTATGCTAACTTTATTTTTTTTCCTTGTGTGAAAATCTGTGTTTCTTACACTCCATCCAGAAACTGTGTTTCTGTGAAATAGTAAATATTTCAGCAGGGACACCTTATTCTCTTTAATAATACAAATCCTTCTGAAAATTGTCTTTTTTTTTTTTTTAACCTGCTTTATTTCTTTAAGTTGTTCACTCTTGCTATACCTTCGATTCTACTAAAATAATTTCTGGCATATATGAACAGCTAACTTGACATTTATTGAATGAATATGCAGTAGTTATTCACAGGATTTTTAATTTATCTTATAACTTTTACAACTTCCAAAAGTTAAATACTTAAACTAGAAACCACTTCAATGAAAAGAACCAAAAGTATAATAAATAGTTGATACATCCATCCAAAAATGTATTAAATACCCCATATCTTAATGGGAGTTTCAAATATTTTAGATTATTCACTAAGGCACCAAATTTATACCTTGTTTTGGGTCACGCTAAGAAAAACATAGAGGGGAAATGAAATTCTCTCCACTACTATATCTGCCTTTGCCTCAAGGCTCCCTGCCCAGTGGTGTCTCAGCCTGGGGCACACAGAGCTACCCGAGAATATTTGAAAACTGAATCCTTTCCCTGTGCTTCTCTTAGGTAAGGATAGGAAAGTGTAAACGTCCCTTGTGCCCTGCTTCATGGCAGGTTGGGAGACAAGTCCCTATTAGAGAGCTTGGAGTTGGGAGGCCATTTGATCCCTCCAAGTTTATTTTCTTACTTGGGATATATATGGAGTGAGAGAGACCTGGAGTCCAGTCCAGTCTTTTCCAAGACCTACCTGAGTAACTTTGCATACCTTGATTAACATCTCTAAACCTCAAATATTCACCTGGAAAAGTGCGAAAAGAAAATACTGTATTGTTTTCATGCAGCTCTTGTAAGAATTCAGTGAGCTAATTGATAGTAAGGATAAAAACGGTTGCCTTGTGCGAGCTCAGTCATCATCATCTTCACTTGTGGGACGGGGATGGTGGTGATTTAACCTCGGGGGTATTATGAGTATCACGGGAGAGAATCTTTGTGAAGGGTTTAAACAAGTGACTAGAACATGGCAGTTTTTCAGTGGATTTTAATTTCTTCCTTTCCTACAAAACTTGCAACTCTCTGAAAGATGCCAATTTTAGCAGGGGGTTATTAGAGACTAAAGATAGTCTTTTTTTTAAAGGCAATTAACTGGAATCATGAAGAATAAAATAAATCCTTCAAAGAATATTGAGATTATCTTATTTTTCATTCAACAGAAAGCATGTAAGAATGTAGGAACTCTTGATTAGATGCCAAAGGCAGGAAAAAAAATCAACTGAGTGCTAGCACCCTGGATAAAATAACACTATTTTGCCCTTTCTCTCTCCCTGTTGTCTTCCTCTTCTCCCTTTCCCTCCATTGTCTGCTTTATAAATACCTAGTTGTGTGCATAGTATATGGCTTTTGCTGTTTTGAATGCTGAGATATAAAGACCTAAGACACATAGGTTCCCTGCACTCAAGTGTCCTGTGTTCTAGAAGAAAGCTTATAGTCTAAGTGGAGAGTCCATAGTCTAATTTACTAGTCAAGTCCCTTAAAACTGGTTCTGAAACTTTGGCATGCGTGAGAATCACCTAAAGGCCCTGTTTAAAAATGTACAGTATCTTACTGAACAAAGTAAGAGTCAAGAGATGTGGCACCTGTTTCCCATTTTCCCTGTATGTCTTCAAGGAATAATTTTGTTTTTCTGGGCCTCAGAACTCTTTAGCTCAGCGGCCACAATTTTTTTACACAGGAAGAAACTAAGAGCCCTTCCTCTGTTTTCTTTGTCTTCTCCCAGAACTATCTGTGTTCTAAAGAACTCTTAGTAAATGTATATTAACTTTTTGATACGTTCTTGGTGATTTAAAGAAGTACACCTAATGAACTTAACATATCATCAATGCTCTGAAAATGAGAAAAGACCAGTAGACATCTCTCTCGATGACTTTTTTTTAAGTGAGGTGATTCTCGAGGATTAACTGATTTGGAAAATCCTAGGTTCCATTGGAGAGAATGTGTTTACCTACTTCTGCTTCCCTCTGCGGGTTAGCTAGTATTTCTTCTCTATGTTCTCTGGAGATTTGAACAAGCAAGAGATAAGTATTGGCTGAAAGGTTCTGGGCTTCTTTACAAGGAAACCATTTCTAGAGACCATCCCCCCTATCCCCCCAGACTATTGAAATGTGTTTCTTTATTGCATATGGCGCCATTATAATGAAACCAAAGGCGTCACTAATGGATTGATACCATCCATAATGCCTCTTCTCTGGCTGAGGTCTTTCCTTTCAAACCTGAGCCGAAGGTCAATTAGGACTATGATGGAAGGCAGTTAATTTCCTGTTTATGAATAGAGACTAGGAAATGCAATATTGATTTCTGCATTTCAAGGAGGGGAACAACAATCCTCAATGGCAGGCAGTCTAGGGTGATGTAATTTATAAGGCCAGAGACTACAGTGTTGCTGCATATATCAAATGAACAGCGACTTATTGGACTAAGACCATGTATGAACTATACGAAATATAGCCCCTGCCTTTTAAGACTTTGAAAATGTAGGCATCAAATCAAGATACAGAAATATTAAAAGATTGAGAAATCATTATCTTGATTGTGTATACGTTAAATGCTTTTGGAGTTCAAATATGAGAAAGATCCATTGGATGATAGGCATCCTAACGAAATTCATAAGAGAAGTAGACTCTGACCAATGCTTTGAAGAATGGGAAAGGTAAGTAATGCGGTCCCAGTAATGCGTGCCACAGACAGGGAGACCGGATGGTGACACATCCAGAATGAGGAGTCTTAACACTGTGTCTGGTGTCAGTGTTATGGAATGCATGAGCGAGTGAAAGAATGAATGATATTCTGGAGCTTGTTTTGTCTAAGCCCATACATTCCATAGCCTGAAAAGGTTAAGCTAAGAGATGATTTGCTCTAGTTTACCACAACCCCAGATTTCCAAACTTAGAGATACAGCATGATGTTTCATGGTGTGCTCTATAGGACGTTAAAAGATGTTTCATGAAAAAGAGTCCCCTAGCCAAATAAATTTTCAGAACACTGGAGTGAAGTTAAGCAGATTACATTTTGCTGCAGGCCTCTTGGAACCTTGAATAGGTGGCTATGCCTTGTGATTCTCTAAGAAGTTAATAGAATACGTAGCGTTTCCCAAAATGATTTGGCCACAGAAAGAAAGAAATTCAATGTGTGTGTGTATTTATACAGACATATACAGATAGACAGACATAGTATAGATGTTTTTTCTGCGCAGCATCTCATAGGGAAAGTGTTTCCAGGGCATACTTTGGAAAGTGCTCAAAAAATAGTTTTCTTTTTTCTTTTCTTTTTTTTTTTCCTTGAGACAGAGTCTCACTCTGTTGCCCTGGATAGAGTGCCGTGGCGTCAGCCTAGCTCACAGCAACCTCAAACAACTGGGCTCAAGCAATCCTCCTGCCTCAGCCTCCCGAGTAGCTGGGACTACAGGCATGTGCCACTATGGCCAGCTATTTTTTTCTAATTTTTAATAGAGACAGGGTCTCACCCTTGCTCAGGCTGGTCTCGAACTCCTGACCTCAAGTGATCCTCTCTCCTTGGCCTCCCATAGTGCTAGGATTACAGGTGTAAATCACCGCACCTGGCCTAAAAACAGTTTTCTTTTGCTAGGATTTTCCTAAATGTATGAATACTTTTCAATGTGAGTTTTTGCCCATGTCCTTCTTTATAATGTCAATTCTAATAAGCTCGTGAAAATGTCCGAATATGTGTCAAAAGAGGTGCATTGCATTCCCAAAGACATATTGTTTTTAATGGTTAAAAATTACATATAATTAGGCTATTTGATAAGTCTGTTCTTTCCTGTCTAGTTAACTCAACAATTGTCAAAATAAGCATTGTACTTCTCATAGCAGTTTCTGTAACAGGACAGCATTGCTAGAAATTCTGGAAGGAAGGAAATGAGGAGAACTTTATTACTATGAAATGAGAGTAAATTTAATGTGACTAACAATTGGCTAAAATTAAACAATTTTAATTTTTCATTAAAGACAGCCATAATGAAATCCAATTTTCTTAGGGGAAAAAACCTTTCATGCTACAAATTAGTTTTCATATACACAATATTGTTAGGAAATTCATTTTTGCCATGGGTTTTCATGCCATTTTTCCCTCTAGTCCTTTACCTTGTCACTTACTAGGACAGACAGGGACTCTACTCTGGAGTTTAATTTTCATAATCTCGTTTCAAATAATTAAATCTCAAGTCAGCCATATTGTAATATACTCAAGGAGCAATAAGCCTCTGGGTTCCACTTAGAAGGGAGACAGAGTAAAATCTTATACTCACTTGACTTTCTTCTGCTGAAAATATCCTTTGTGATTGACCAAGTGAACATCTATTTCCTTCCTTCCTGGATAAATCAGTTCTGCATTGTCTTTAACTGCTCTATAGCAAATGGAGAAAGTTGGAACCCTAATGGTACCTTGAGACCTTGTGCTTTTCCACTATATATATAAAATATATAGTGGAAACACAGTTTTAACATATATTACAGATTTGGGCCATAGGTAGAATTATGGATGAAGGAAGAAACATGTGAAAAGCTTTTTTTTTTTTTTTTTTTGACTCATCTTTAATTGTAATAGCAGAAAAGCGAAAAGCTTTTTTATAGGAGAATAACACTAAGCTTTATATAGTCAAGTTCTATTATATAAGGCTCTACAAAGGGCAAGAAAAATAGGATGTGGGCAGGGGGTGAAAAGAAGGAAATATTCTGTGTTATTCTGAGACTTTGGGCTTTGTAGTGCCATTGACCAGGAATTCACAGCCAAATGCAAATAAAAATAAAAGCTCATTCTGAAATATTATGTTTGTAAGAATCCAGCTCCCAGCTTGAAGGGACCATTTACAAAGTTTTCAAAGTTAACTTAGGCTGTGTGTATGTATTTTTTTTTTATTTTAACCTTATCTCTAGACTTCTGATACCTGTCCCTATTTAAGATGCTATCTATTGGAATTCATATTATTAATATATAGCTTTAGAAATGAAGGAAACCAAAGAGAGTTTTTAGTTTAACCACCTTTATTTTACTATTGGGGAGATCAATACACAATGGTAATGACTTAATTTATTGAATTTGGGAAAGTAGATACGATTTTGATCTCCTTAATTCTAATGAAGTGTCCATTTCACTGTGCTTAAAAATCAGATAGCCAGGCTTGTTAGAATTATGTGTAAATGAGGATTAAATGGACTTTGAGTGGCTGATAATAGAGATAATAGCGAGGAAAGTATTCTCTTACGAATAGAACACAAGTGTTTAGTATATAGATATTTTTATTTTCACAGTAACATTCCCAAAGGAAGAAAGGCTATCATGGGCTTCTGTAATGTTATGGGTTTGTAGAATTTTTATGGGTTTAGCCTTCATAGAAGGCTGTAGTTTTATGGGCTATGAGTTGATGCAGAATTGTGAAGAATAGGCAATTATGCTTAATATGAATTCTGATTAATTATATTCTGATTCATTAAAAGTTATTCTCGAGCAAAGTCCCCCATGAAGCACGTTTATCCCTCTCTTCTTTCAAACTCATCCCTACACTTGTAAAGATTGTAATGACACTGTGGAAGGGTGACCTGCTCTGGGAAACAGCCGAGAAAATGCATATTAATAGCAGCAAAGAAGGTGTTGATGTTTCCCAAAGAAGTCCTTTTTAGGGAGCAGTTCTTGGCTTCAAGGCAAATGATGCATTTGTTATAAAGTTCTATGGCACTTATGCTTTGAGGCACAATTTTTTACACGAACTGTACATTCTTTGAATAAATCAGTGTAACTATGGAATGGTTTTCATTGAGGTCATTGTAGGGTTAACTGAGATATGGGTGGCTAGAGGGAGCAGCAAGGGAGAAATGAGTAGATCTTGGTTCTCCTAATCCCAGAAGTGCATGACCTTGTGTTGAGTTGCTGAACTTCTCTGTTTCTCTTACTTGACTCAAAATGTATATAGTAAAGAACTGCCTAGCTGATGAGGATAGGGACATTTTAAGTACTCTTTCATAAACACTATGCTAAATACTTGGTGTGTACTATTTTATTTAAAACCCACAACAATCCTATGAAATAGCTACTACTACGTTGTCCCTTTTACAGATAAGGAAACTAAGACTTAGGGAAAATTAGGTAGCTCACCCTCAAATCGCACGGCTAGTAAGTAGACAAATCTAGATTTGAATCTATATTCCTAAGCTCCATTTTATATATGAAAGCATTCTGAGAATAGACATATACAGAAATACGGGGAACCGTTTCTTTGTAGTTCTCTTGAAGACTCTTGTTGAAATCCAAGCAATGGCAAGAAAGGGTGCTTGACTCACCAAATCCCATTTTTAGTGACAAATTGGGAATAGCGCTTTAACTTCCTCTTCGTGCTGGTTTCTCCCTGAACAAATACGGCGTATACAACACAGCACAGTTCAGGAATGTTCCATGTTATGTTTGTCAAATAATGTAGTGACATTTAGGAGTGAGCAGAGTGTAGCAGAGGTGTTTCAGCCCCCCAAATAATTGAAAGGCTTTTATATAGCTATTGATTTTTTTTTAAGTCAAAACTTCAGCCATTCCCTGACTCTACCATTAATTACAGCATTTTTCTGTAGTTGAACCAAAATGCTACTTAGGATAAGGTCATTCTGCACACTTTGGATATGTTGAGCTCTGTTTACAACATGGTCTCCAGGGTCTCAGCTGCAACTTGAGAATAAATTGGCTGTTATTGGAGAGTGCCCAGGGGGGTATCTGTTTACTGCTGGGATTCAGCATTGCTTCCTCTACGATCCCCTCTAGGAAACTGCCCACCTACTTGTTAAGTAGGTATGTACTTCGAGCGTGTCCTTAAATGGTGCTTCTCAACCTTAATGTGTGTATTAATCACTGGGGAGCCATTGCAAACTCAGATTCTGCATTTTATGTAAGTTTGGAAAGGTTCCACGTTATGCTGGTCCTGCTAGCCCGACCAGATATCTTGAGACTCAAGATAAAGAAAGACACTTCCATGTCCTAGTGGAAGGTATGGATGTACCTTGTCAACTTTGGGAGAACAAAATCCATGGGCAACTTTCTACAATTGGTTGTAGCAAGGTTCACGGGAACGTTGTAAAATTGGCCAAATTTATTTTTAAACAGAAGCATAAATACAAGCACACACATGTTCTTTCCTTTTGCAGCTCTTGTTCCCCAAGTTAGTAACACTTCATGCTCTTCTAGCCCAAGAGCCTCCAAAAGCATCTCTCCTCCTTTTCCTCATGGCCCCGGGTCTCTAAGACTTTTGTCTTCTCTCTCTCTAACCCACATCAGCAGTTAGCTATGTCCTGTCCCACACTCTCCTTACCCTCAAGCTGGTTCCAATCAACTCAGTTCAAAGGCTTTAACTAAAAACAAATGAATCAGGCAAGTTGGATAGAGAGAGATTTTGGAGCAGAGGAAGTCCTGGGGACCCTGGGGATGATGTCACGCTGGTATTGGTTACTGTTTGCAGCTGCAGGGCTCAGCTCCTTCTACTGGGCAGACAGTCCCTTGTGCTCTCATGACCCACCCAGACTGTCAGGCTTTTGTGCCAACAGACATTTTCTTTTTGTTTCAGGATTTCTTAGTTGGGATGTGTCTGTAAAGAAAAAGAAAGCAGTATACTTGTTCCTTCCCCTTTGGGACAATATCTTTCAGATCTCTCATTTCTGTGCAGACTCCTGAGCTCTCCCTGCAGCCAGTAATGTCATATATAAGTTGTAGATAACACCGGAAGGCAGCTTAAATTATTTCTCAATATATTCTGAGAGTGAAAAAGCCAAGTCATATATTTTAGCACACAGATGCAACTATAAAAAGTCAGTGTTTCCTTAACTGGGGAACTATAGGGGAGGACCAGGTGACAGGAGAAGTCATTTCATCTCTTCTCTTGGTAAAGACTCCTACAACAACTCTAGGGAGTGAAAACACTCCAAGAAATAAATACATTTAACCCTGTCCACAAGTATTTATTTTCGAAACACATCACAAACACTAATTAAACTACCTCCTAGCTTTGAGAACAATGAGGAACACAAGGCACTCAATTAGCCCTAGTGCCTTAATGGAAAAGCTTTTCTTCTATTTCTGGTGATTCTTAATTCATTTACCCACTCTCTCCTTCATCGCTTCAGGACAATGCAAGGTGCAGAGAATGTCTGGGGAAAATGGTTAAGAGTCCACACTCTGTCCAGAGTCAGGCAAGACCTGACTTTGGGTGCTTACTAGATTTGTGGGCTTGCAAAGATGACTTCAGATGCTTTAAGATTTGATTTCTTTGAAGTGGGGGACTGCTGGATAGTAGAAATATTACGATGTAGATAGGGCTGCCTTCTCCACTAAGTGTACAATGTCCACAAAAAATATTTTAATGTCCTTCAAAATCAAAAGGAAAAATGAAATTTTAAGTCAAATAAAATGTTTGTATATATTTATATCTATGCCAATGTAGTCATAAAATACAATTTTTGATATATTTTTTAATGGAGGAAGAAGCTACAAAGGCAAAGGTGTCTAGGACCCACAGAGTTCACCATGGGCCTGGGATATATAAATCACTGAGCACAGTGATTGGCACATGGGAAGCATGTTGAGAGTTGATAAACATACAGAGCCAGATAGTAAATATTTTAGACTTTGCAGGCCAGATGGTCTCTGTTGCAGCTACTCAACTCTGCTATTGTAGTGTGAAAGTAGACAATGTGTGAACAAACAGAAAAAACTGTGTGCCAAAAAAACTCCTTATTTACAAAAAAAAAAAAGCATCAGGCTAGATTTGGTTGGTAGATCTTATTTGCTGACTGCTGACTTAAGAGTACCATTCTCATTATTGATAATATTGAAAAGAATTTCAATTTATTAAATTATCAAATGTCCCCCAAAGAATACAATCAAGGGTGAAAGTTATATACTTTGGAGTATTCCAGACAGCCAAATCAAAGAACCCCATTAAAATTTCAGTTATTTAGGATTCATCTAGTCAGAACAAGCCATCACATTTTTCCTCACTGTACTAAAGAAGGAAATCAAGCATAAGATAGCAAAATGCTTTGGTCACACCTTTATGTTCCCTGAGGCCACCTGTATGGAAAAGTAATGAACTCATGAATGCAAACATTGTCTATTGAGGAGCAATATGTGTATTTATACAAATCCCTAAACAGAGATGGTACATGATGACATATTTAGTTAGGATTTCCAACTGTCCATTGTAATTTCAATTTGTAGGTTTCTCCCTGTGATGACATTGGTAGAGCAGGTGTTGCTTAAAGAGAAAGGGCATTTGATAATTGTGTTGGAAGGGCAGGCAAGTCTTCCCATAGGCTAAGCTCAGTTCAGTAAAAAGAACTATGAGGCCCTAAAGACGGAGCCCATATATTAAAGGTATATATTTGTGGACCAAAGGTCCCTGTACATGATCTGTTGAATCTTCAGTTCTTGTCAGCTTTGGCCTAAGGAATGAATGGCTAACCTTGTTGGAAGTATATATAAAACATTATGGCTATTAGAAGTAGGAGGAAGGGGAAAGACCATAGCCTTTAGTAGTAAATTTGGACTCAAACCCAGGGTTTACTACTTGCTCACTCAGTGGTATTAGGTTATTTTCATTTAAGTCTTAGTTTTTGACACTGTACAATCAGGTAAAAAATATAAGTTGTGCGTGGCAAGTGAGAGGATTACGTGAGATTTTACGTGGAAAGTCCTTATGTCATTGATTGACGTGCAAAGGGTGCCCACTAAATGATTGTGCTGTAATTCTTACTAGCGAGAGGAATAATGACTGCTGGAAAAAATTACAACAGAGAAGAGACAATGTAAAAAAAAAAAAAAAAAAAAGACCAGGTGCTAAAACCTTGGTCTTTAGAATTGGAATCTCCCCCCTACTCAATTGTTACATGTGTTACACTGCACAGGATTCCTTATTTTTCTGATCTTGACTTCCTCATCTGAAAAATGGGTACAAATCAAACATCCCTCATAAGTGTTGGGGATATTAAATACGATAATGCATACAAAGCCTGAAATATTGGCTGGCATAGTACAAAAAGTTCCTGGCATATCATAAATATCCACTTCACTTTCCTCATCATTGCCTATTATGAGGCATGGTTCTTGGAGTGCCCCTAGAGACACATGGTGGCCTTTAAGATCACATAAATCCTCTTAAAAATTGTATATATTAGAGGTTTTGTTGTATTTTAAATTTTTTGTAGTTTTTTTTTTTTTGGCCTATATGTGCATTTTTCTAGAGAAAAAGCCCATAGCTTTCATGTACTTTATAGAGACAGCCACAACCCAAAAGATTTTGCAAATCATATCATTAGGCAAACAGTCCAAAAGCATATGTTTTGAGTGCATCTGTCATAACCTCTATTATAATGACTAAGGATGCTAATCTAAGTTATCAAGAAATTGCTCGCTAAAATCAGTAAACCATACACCCAAAGACACATAGTAATATATTTCAGGAAGAGTTCCAGACACTGAAGAACTGATTTTCATGCAACAGAATGAGATTTCTTTAAAGGTGTAAATATCAGTACTTTGGAAAATCAATTCAAATGAAACCACTCATTTCTTAATGAGTCTGGATAATGATCATGCCATGGTAAAAATAAATATATATATATATATAGTAGCTAATATGTATTTACCATTTTCTGGGTGCCTTTCTAATGAATGACTTATATGTATTATGTGTTTAGTCATCAGGACGACCCTAAGGTGATTCACAGTCATTCTTGATTTCTTGATTGAGATCAGTCCTTTCGTAGGTTGCTATCACGGGACACTTAGCTATTTGTTGGATTGGAACTGAAAGCAGCTGCAAAAGACAGAAGTGATTCCCTTAGCTGTTGCTGGTGATGACAACTCGGTTAGCCTTTGCTGTAAGGAGAGATGCTATGAGGGCCAGAGGTGTGGAAGAGCACATTCAGGGAGGTGTACATGTGGGCCAGGTTAAGCCGAGGTCTTTAGCATTGCTAGTTCTTCTCTTCCAAGTTCAAACTGGTTTAATAAACTCAGAAAATATGCTAGTTAGAGAAAGGGTAATACCATGTTTCCCTGAAAATAAGACCTACCCATAAAATAAGCCCTAGCAGGATTTCTAAGCATTTGCACAATATAAGCCCTACCCCAAAAATAAGATGTGATGGGCATAGCTGTGCCGCCCTTCTGCACAAGCCATGCATTTCATCGCGGAGCGGTAAAGAAGACGAGCAGCCCTTCTCATCTGCCCCATGACAGCTGTATTGCTCCACATGAGAGATTGGGGCCAATGGTTCTAAAGAAAATAGAGTCGCAAGAAATTCAGGATGGAATTCGGGGTTTGGAGAGTTATGATGATGTTCCAGAAGAAGATGACTTAACTATGTTTGAATAAATGTAGATTATTGTATCATACTTAAAAAAAAAAATAGCACATCCCCTGAAAATAAGCCCTAGGGTGTCTTCTTGAGGAAAAATAAATATAAGACCCTGTCTTATTTTCGGGGAAACACGGTAGTAATCAACTTATACTAGGAAGTTACTTATAAATTACATTCAGTGCTTCCATACCAGGCTAGGTTGCTGTGGGCCTTGGAAAAATAAGTTGGCTTATATAGTAAACTAGCCTCTTTCTGGATGTGAATGAGCTTTCTTCACATTCAAATTTATTTATTTTTTGAAAATGTGAGAAGAAAGATAAGTTTATATATGAAAATACTTGTATATCCAACATTAGCTTGTCAGCTCACTTGTGGAAGATTATGTGAAAAGAAAATTAGAACAGAAGAATTATTCCATATGCTATGTGCCTAACTATGAATGATTGCTACATAATTCATGAAGTTGCTGTTATTTGGAGATATTTTTTCTATCATTTCTTTTGCTCTGAATTTTCTCAAAGGCATTTTTTTTTGCCAAGTTACAAATTTGTGCCATATCAAAACATTTGAACATGAGCATCTCAAAAGCAATCATTATATGCATTAATTTGTATTAAATTATGCTCATCTCTAATAAGTGTTGCATTAGAATTTTTTGGTCACAGGGAGCAACAGTTTACTTAAGGAAATTTTTGGAAGGATATTGGATAACTCACTAAAGGAAAAGGTTAGCAACTAAAGTATATAGAGGTACAGGGGTTAGGTCGTGTCTGGAAAGCTCAATCAAAAACTCTAAATCATTTTTTGATACTGAATCTGAAAGATTTAGCTCTTCAAATTTAAATTTCTAAGAGAGGGAATTAATTAGGTAGCATTAGCTGGGTGACTTGTCAACCCTTTCTAGGGTACGGATATTATTACAATAGACAAACACAGCAGGATTTGCATAAAATGGGAAAGACACTATTCTCTAGATGAGAAAATGTAAAGCACATATAGTAATTAAAGAGATAGACCACATTTGTGGCATGGAAAACCCAATATTATTAAGATGTCATTTCTCCTTCTTCTGTCATTACAGATCTCAAATGGATCTGTAGTAATAATGCCATCACACTTAGTGCCAAACAGGCTTTAAGAAAAAAAAAAAAAAACTGACACATTATTTTTGAAATGTATTTGAAAATACAAAAGACTAAGAATAGCCAAAACTAATTTTAAAAAGAAAAAGTCAAACAATTCACACCACCAGAGTTAGTATAAACCTACAGAATCAAGACAGTATGGTAATGGCAAAAGAACTAGCAAATCGAATGATAGGACGAAATATAAAGCCCAGAAGTTGACTCATGCATGCATAGTCGATACATATACTGTCAACTGATTTTTGACAAGAGTGCTAAGACAATTCAATTTAGAGAAACAAAACCTTCCCTACAAATGGTGCTGGAGAAAACGAACTTACTTTTAAAGAAGAACTTCAGCTTCTACCTCCCCCTTCACACAAAATTAATTTGAAATGGATCATAGACTAAAACATAAAAGCTAAAACTGTTAAACTTCTGGAAGAAAACATACGAGATTATCTGTATATACCGGGTTTTTTTTTTTTAATCTGTTAAGACAACTACTAATTAAGTGATCAATAGACAAGGTAACCTCTATAGTGAGGAGACATCAGAAAAAAAGGTTGATTGCCATCTTGGGAAGGATGAAGTGGGATGCAGTGAGACTTCATCATGTTACTCAGAATGGTGTGCAATTTAAAACTTACTGAATTGTTTATTTCTGGAATTTTCTGTGTAATATTTTCAGGCCGCATTTGACCATGGGTAACTGAAATTGTGGAAAGCGAAACTGCAGACAAGCTGGGGGTGACTCTTGTGGTTTTTTAAGTTTTTAAATTGTTTTCTCTCTCTTCAGAGAGATTGTAAACTCTTTGGGAGCGTCATCTATGTAGGTGGTTCTCAGACTTCAACATGCATGAGAATTATCCAAGGAGTTTATTAAAATGCAGAATTTCAGCCTCACTCTATAGATGCAGTGAGTCATTAGATTTGGCGTTGATCTAGGGAGTCTGTGGTTCTAAGTATCATTCCAGGTGATTATCCACTCACCACCTCGTGAGAAGCAATGATCTCCGTCCTATTTGAACATTTCTATCATATCCACAAGGCTTGAGCGCTGTGTGTGACATGAGCTGTTTGATAAATAAACGGGATGAGTTTGAATCCGTCTCATGCCAAGTTTCAACTGTGGCTAGCTCTTTGTGTCTGACACTATTAGAAACTTTAGATAGCGTTGTAGGAAGGGACCCTAAATTAAAAGGTAATTTTGCCCAACCCCTTTGTTTTACAGATGTGGAAACTGAGGTCCAAAGAACAACAGGACTTTCCCAAAACCCTAGAGCTAAGAAAGAGCTGATTAGAGCCTGGAACTCAAGTCTCTGGACTCCCAACCTAATCTAGTTCTTTCTATCAAGCCCCAAGACATGAAGACAGGGAAGTTCAGTCGTTCTGCAGGGGGTGGGGTGCATTTTGTCTCCCGAGAGACAAATGACAGTGTCTGCAGACATTTTTGGTCATCGCAACCTGGTAGATTGGGCATGGCTGCCATTTAGTGAGATGCTGCTAAACACCCTACACTGTACAGGACAGTCCC
The DNA here is from genome assembly GCF_040939455.1 of Microcebus murinus. Taxonomy (NCBI): domain Eukaryota; kingdom Metazoa; phylum Chordata; class Mammalia; order Primates; family Cheirogaleidae; genus Microcebus; species Microcebus murinus. Next base: position 21,322,525 of record NC_134124.1, read on the forward strand.
CAGGACAATGAACTATGAAGCCCTAAATCCCAGTAGTGCAAGATGTGGAATCTGTGGGATAGCCCCTGTGGAATTTAATGGTCCCTGATATTCCTGAAAATGATTGAGCCTGTGCAAGCAGCATGTGTCAGGGTCTCCTGCAAATACCTTTAAGGCTGCGCTATGTGCTTCTGCATACTCGTCCTGTCTCTGAACTCGGGGCCCGACTGCCGACATCCCTCGCCCGTAGGCAGCTTGAGCTGACTCCTTACTGCGCCCACGGCAGCTTGTCTCATTCCTTTAGACAGAGCTGCTGCCAGCAGCAGGGCAGGGAGCCCTTGAACGTGGGCCATTCCAGCCTTGCCGATGGCTCTCTTTAGTGAGATGGGAGAGGCTCCAGCTGCTCTCGGAAAGAGGCAGCCAGCTGGGTTTGAAAGGAAAACAGATTTCGTTTTGGTCCCCAATGAAGCAGAAATCGGTCTAGAGATGCGCCCTTTCTAATTTGGGATTCTTCAAATGATAATTGGGGTAACAGGTAGAAAGGAAAGCTCATAACTCAAGATATAAAAAGGGATGGATGCTCAGTGTCTGCCCAGAGTTTATGTGGTCTATTTTTGCCATGATATTAGGGTAGGATTAACTTGCTGCATGTGCATTAGGTCTCAGTGGTTCAGTACTTGCTAGCTAGGTGACCTTGGGAATTTAATAAAATGTTGTAAGCCTTAGTGTTCAGACTATGCAATGGTGATAGTAATGCCAATACCATAGGGTTGATGTAAAGATTAAATGAGCTAATGCATGTAGCCAAAGAGCTTAGTATAGTGACTGGTATATAGTAAGCACTAAATAAATTATAGGCAAGAGCTATTACTCTGTTGTACCACTTAACTTGCAAAATATGCCAGACTTTGCCAGCCTCTGACTATACATTAAGTCCCCCTGTTCTCTTTTTTTATCAATGGTATGTTGGCACAAGCTCTCCCTGCCTTAGTACTATAAGTTAGCCCCTCTTCAAGATACCCATCCATTATTTTTAATCATCCCTAAAAGGATCTCTCCCACATGCCCACGTGGGAGTCTATCAGTCTTTCAGCTGCAGCCATCATTACCCCTGCCTAATCTTTCTTGCCTGAGGTGGCCACAAACCTATTTAGTGATGTCCCTGCTCTGTCATAGTGTGTCTTGATAAGCATAAGCTTCAGCACCCCAGAGCTCATGCTGATAGTTCAGACTATGGGTTTTCCCAAGGCTACTGGTATTAGGTCAGAGAACTTCTAGGATCCATGCAGAGAAGGAAAAAAAATCTTGCAACTCTGTGCCATTTTTCTAATGGGCTGCATCACAGTGCACCTCTTCTTTAGAAACCTGTGCTGACTAGTTCTATCAGCTCGTTGCTCTAGCTCCTCTGTCTAAGGGACCTCCGTCCATCCAAAAGACAGGAGGAAATAAGATAGTCTGTAACTCCCATGTTCTCCCAGTCCTTTCTGCAAGCCAATGCTTATAGCCAGTGTGTTTCTAGCAAAGCAAACACTCCCAGACATACCAACAGCTGCAAGCAATTCCTAGAGGGTTCTGCAGAAGTGTATATTTCTTTGTCAGTTTCAGGTCCCTGACTCAAGCCTGTTATGTTTACAAAGAGGTCTGTTAGAATCCTAGAGGATCAAGACAGGGGCCGAGAAAGAGGAGCTATGAAGCTCTTGGTGGGGAATGAGGCCAAAGCTGGGAAGGCAGAAAGAGGAGGAGAAAATGAAGATGTGGAGAAGAAGCCGCACATCCCTCGGAGCAGGGTGCATTGGGGTTTCAAGGTTAAGTTCCCCAGGGCCACAGAGTAAGACATCAGAGAGAGAGAGGCAATCGCCTGCTTTGTTTTGACTTGCCCTGGCTGAAGGCAACAGGCAGCTGTGACCTCTTCTCATGAGTCATGCTGAGCGGGCTTGGCTGGCCTGGGTCTCCATGTGCTTTATTATCACACCAAGCCAAGAACTGCACAGCACTGGAGTGGTTCCCTGCATGGCTATTTCTTGAACTTGGGGTGTAAAAGAATAGCAGGGGGATTGATGGGAACCTGCAGGCCTGTCAGCAGCCTCCAGTTGCAGTTCTAAGGGTTTGCATTTTTAAGCCAGTAAAACAGTAAGTAAGTTTTGAGTTAATCTTTGAAAAATTGGTAAAATCTATAAAGCAGTGAGAAAGAACATTCCAGAGAGGAATTGAGTGTGCATAGGTGGGAATAGGTGGTGGAAGCAGAATAAATTTGCTAGAGGAGCTGGGGATGGGTGATTTAGAAGAGATGAAAGAGTCAGCAATCTTTCTCTTTTTACCTGTTACGTCTAGGAAGACCAAATACTAGTGTAGTCATTATTTTCAAACACGGCCATAACAGACTTAAAGGTTAAGACTTTTTAAAGAAAAGCATTTGAAGTGAATTTTGAAATCAGGGCATAGAAGAACCATAACTGAGACTGGAGGAAAGAAAAATGGCTTCAAAAAAATAGGGCATCGTAAAATGCTTCTGTAGCTAAATGTTGCACACGAGGGAATTGGAACATGGTGAATGGTAAATCCCAAGCTTCTTCAGCAAGATCATTGTAGAGGAAAATTGTCACCCGAGGGAGAAACACGTCCAAGCTGCTTCAGTTAGAACAATGACACTGGGTTTCCTAATCAGGTGTCTTATAGGTAAACTAAATCCTTTAGTTTTTAAAAAAAAAAAAAAAAAAAAAAAACACCCACACCAGCTCATATCACTGATCTGAGTCACAGGTTTGTCTCGAAATAGATCTTAGCACTCTGAACTCAGCAGGGATTTCTTTTTTAGCAAAAGATATTTTATGAGCCTAGAAGCAGCTTTGTTGGAACTCACAATATCCTGGAACTGCAAGCAACAGCAATTTTAGAGCGTTAATTCAGTGAATTTAAGGAGGAAAAGAGAAAAGGGGAAAAAAAAAAAAAAGGAAAACCCATACAATTGTCGGTGCTAAATGAACTGAAAAGTAGTTTGAAAGAGCTTTTTCAGACTCAGTTCTTTCTGTGTTCTGTTTTTACGTTGCCGGAGTTCTCTAGTATTGCTGAGCCCCATTGAGTAGAATGGTACCAACGAAATTTTGGTATTTGTTCGATATATATGTTTTTATATAATACTGTGCTGGAACCAGTACATTGAGCAAGTGAGCATCATAAGATGCAATCAGACAGCGAGTTTATTCTTCCAAATACAAGAGACCCCATAGAACTCACGCTACACCCAGTGTTTCCCCTGTCCTTGGATAAATGTAGAGCAGGTCCCAGGGCTTTTCTGGTCACTCTGAGATAATGAGGAGTTATCTGGACAATTTGAGTCATGTAACAGTGTTAGTAATTCTAAGGAGAAGAGGAAAGAGGACAGAGAAGCCTTCCTTGACTGGCACTATTGGAGTTGGTGCCAGGGCTCTCTGCACTTGGCCTCTGTTAAGGAGGCTTTCTCTGATGAAGGACTTTCCAGAAATTTCTTACTAGCTGTTGCCTTGATATTGACAGCTGCATTTTCCTGGCTTTTTTTTTTTTTTTTTGCAAAGACAATTTAAAAATATTTGAGCACCCATAAAATGCATTGTCAAGGCCACAGACAACATCATCTAAATTTTGTCTTAATGATCTGAGCTAATAGTAACGGAGGTAAAATGGAAAGCTGAAATTTACTTTTAAATCCACTATTTTCTATGTCATGAAGATCAAAATGTGGCATTTTTCAAAGTATTTCCTCTGGAACACTCATTCCACAGATGGTTAACAGTAGAGAAAATCGTATGCTCTTGGAATCTCTGGGTCAAACTGCCATTGCCATGTAGCTTGTGCAGGACATAATAAAGGGTGAGGAAAGAGTGAAATATGGGAAGAACGCTTGGAGGGGCAGCATGGAACGGTGCTGGAGTCAAGGGTGAGAGTGCAAAAGCAGCCCCACTGGTCCGTGGTGCCCCTCAAAGTGTTCTTTCCCTCCAAGTGTTCCTCCCGTATGTCACCCTTTTCCTGTCCTTATTAGCTACGTGAGCTTCGGGTGTTACATAGCGTTTCTGATCCTTACCTCGCCTGTTCAGTGGAAATAATACTTCCAACTGTGATGGTTATGACTATTCCGTGACATGTTGAATTTCTTTATTTTCATTAGTTTCTTCAATTTCTGAGTGGACCCTCACTAAGATGGATGAGTAGCTAATATCAGGAATTGGCCAGGGCTCCCTTTCCCCAGGCAGGAGGTGGCTGCAGCCTCAGGCCCTGCTAGTGGTCGCTCAGGATGCTAATGCCCAGCCAGGGAGGCACTTTTGAGATCAGGTGCCTTGGCAGGCAGCTCTTTGCCCTCTGTTGCTACCCTGAGCCGCAGGAATCTTTGGAAAACCCATAAGGTTGCTGAGTTGAGTTTCTAGCCCTGAAGGAAACCCATGTAGCCATCATTCTGTCCCCTCATGTGCCTGTGTTTGAGCCATTTTAGGGGATCCATAGGCCCTCTCTTCTCCTTCCCCATCTCTCTGAATCGCTCTCTGGTTGCCATTCTTGAAAGCAAAGAGCTGCCACCTCTTAGCCCTTTCTTATAATCCAGCCAATTCCCTCAATTGTCTTCAGCCTGAGAGCCAAACCCACCCACTCCAGGGTTTTTTATTTGATCTTCTCCATACTGAGACCCCTTTGAAAAAATAAGTGTATTTGCATATTAAGGAAATTTTACATTATATTTAATAAACACAGATTTCAAGATCCTTATCAAGGGCATGTGACTGGAGCTGAGCATTCTGTCCCTATCAGGGTCTGTTCTCTCTAGGTCTCTGCGTGGAGACTCACCCCACATCCTTCGTGAGGGGCATGTGCCCAGCCTCTGTGGGCATTTGAGTTTGGGGCCCCTGCCTTAGACTTTAAAGCACCAAGACCTGAGCACACCTTTTGCTCCTGTCCACTGTGGTCTCCTACCTGGGCTCACAACTCCAAGAACTCATATAGCTGCTCTTTTCCTAAGTACAATGGCAAGTAGAATAGAGTAGATACAAAAGACACTTAGGAGGCAATTAGCTCTATCTTTTCTGAAAGTCTTGGAGTGCTTTAATTCCTCCTCTTTCCTTGTGTAATTGTGTTCTTCTAGAGGATGTGGAAGGCATTTTTTACATAGACCACCCACGCACAGGCCACTGGTACTGCAGCAGGTGCCGCAGTCTGGTCTCTTGGTTTTTCCAGTGTTTTTCTTGAAGAAGTTACCTGCCTTGACCTGCACACGGGAAGCTGCTACAACTTCAAACCAAAGCAGACACCACCAGCTGCCATCTTGCTGAGCGTGGTGGCCTGGGAGGAGTCCCGGTGGGTAGAAGGTTCAGCCCTCCAGCTGTCTTGACTCACATTGTTTTCCCCACCTGACTGGCATGGCTGATGCAGCAGTAAGACAAGTTGCTGTCACAGACACTCGAGTGATCAGTAGGGAAATGTGCTGATGAGCACAATCCCGTGGTCCTGTGCATCGTGTGACAGCCATTTCTCTGGACTCACCTACAAGAGTGCATTCAGCTGTACCTAACAGCTCTGCCTGGATTAGACAGAGTGTACTTGACTGGGTAGGTGATAGAAAAGTATAGTAAAGAGTCTTTGGAGTTTTGATTCCATTCTTCTGGGATCCCCTCAGCTTTGCTGTTCTCTTTAGTTAGATTCTCCTCCAATGTTTTTACTCATGGTAGCAAAATGGTAGCAGCTGTTCCACGCATTACGTGCACACCACACATCCAGAGCATGAAAGAGCTTCTCTTCGCCCCAAGGACCCCTTTGAATAAAAACCCTGTGCTTTACACTAATGGGACCAACTGGAACTGATCAGTGTGCAAGGGGAATCAGATGATCCTGATGAGTTTGAGTCAGGGTCTTCCTTGGGGACTGGATGAGGAATTGGGTTTGTCCACTTTGTACTGCTATAATGGAATGCCTGAGGCTGGGTAATATAAAGAAAAGAAGTTTATTTGGCTCATGGTTCACATTGTATAAGAAGCATCATGCCAGTATCTGCTCTTGGTGAGAGCTTCAGGGAGGTTCCAATCAAGGCAGAAGGTGAAGGGGAAGCGGGCATGTCACAAGGCAATAGCAGGAGCAGGAGAGGGATGAGGTGGCCCCAGGCTCTTTTAAACAACCAGCTCTGGGTCTGAACTAGTAAAGTAAGAACTCACTCGTTATCTCCGGAGTGCACCAAGCCATTCTTGAGGGATCTATCGCCATGATCCAAATACCCCCCACCAGGCCCCATATCCAACACCGGGGATCAAATTTCAACACAAGATTTGGAAGGGCCAAATATCCAAGCCATGTCAGATGTCAAACTGCGTGGCTGCCCATGGCACATGGGCTATCACAGTAACTTCCAATGGCTTATTTAGTTAACTCGATCTGGGAGGGGGGGGGTCAGGGGGAGGGAGGAATTAACATTTTCTGAGCCTCCATTATTCTAGGAATAGCATTAGGTGCTTTACTTACTTTCCAGTTGCCACTGCTTAAAATCAGTTTTTTGTTTTCTGTTTTTAAGAAACCTCTGAAAGCTAAATCTCAGGAGATTGAGGAAGTTGCTTGATGGGTCTTAAGAGGCCTGTTAGGTATTAACACTTAGATTTTATTGCCTTCAAAGGCCATACCTACAGAATACTATGTAAAAGGTCACAATATTTCCTGCGAATTAGATGAGAGGAGTGCTAGAAAGTAATAGAAAGATGGTTCCGGGAGCCAATTCCAGCCCATCCGCTGGCCATTTTATGTAATTATGGTTTCGAACCTATTTCTGCATCTCTCAGGGCATTGGTTTTGTCATCTGACACATTAAGAACACAATAATAGGATGGATGCCTTAGTGTTGGGTGGAAGATTGGGATCATGCATGTGGTATCAAATCACAGAGAAATTTCCTAACAAAAATAAGGATTCTTCCTTTACCTAGAATATTGGTATTTGAAATTCTACCATGAAACCTTTATTCTTGTAGGTTCAAGTCTCCCTCATTAAAACAAAAAAATAAGTAAATACCTCAAATTCTAATGCATTAAGCTAGGGCCAAACTCAAAAACCTGGGCGGACTGGCCAGTGACAAATGAAAAGGGACAACAGAAGACCAGTAGGAGGTAGAGGGACTCTGATACTCTGGCCCTGGGGACCATGCAAAAAAGAAGGTGGCTGCTCAGCCTCTGCCAGTTGTAGTCACGTGGGAATGTGGGCCTTCTTGCCAAATGTAAGGATTTTTCAAGAGGAACCCACAATCCAAATGTCTTAGTTTTTGTTCTGCTTTATGTTTTATTTACAACACTTTGTGGATCCAAAAAAATTACATCTGCTAGCCCCAAATAGCCCACGGGCACCTGGTTTGAAACATATGTTATTCTGTGTCTCTTGAACTGCACGACCCCTGGGCTTTTCTTATCTGCATCTGTCAGAAGAGCAGGATAATAATATCTGCCCCCAAAGGATTTTAGGAAAGAAGAAGAATGGAGATGTGAGTTTCAGATCCCTTCCTAGGGAGAGTCTGTAAAAGGAGACTGCCACATAGATGTAGGTCATGGAAACACTGAGGACCCAGGATCAGGGTCAGAGCCCAGAGCCCGGGTTGGGCACAGAACCCAGGACCAGCTGTCTGTGACAAGTCACCTGCTTCCTTCTGCATCGTTAATCCTGACAGACCGCAGACACTGGCTGCTTGGGCCACCTTTGGGGACACTTGCAGATAGTGACTCAGGAACCAGCAGGACCCACAGAGGAGGCAGTTTGGCTACAAGCCCCTGGAAGGAGAAACCACCTCCTTTCCCCCTTCCACACCTGGACACGTCTGTCTGACTGTCGATGTTTAATGAGATGTTGAGGAAACCAAAGGAACTGAAATAACCTTTGAGCCAAGACGAAATCTGAGGGATCAGGATTCCAGTGCTATGAGGTGAACAGAGTCATACGAGGTCACTACAGCCAGAATCATCACTGTGATTTAAGTCCTTACTGGAAGTTTTCAGAAATTAAATCCTGAAAACAAAAAAAGCTAAAGAGTAGGATATGCTTAGCTCTCCACTGTCCAATATGGTACCCACCAGCCACAGGTGAGAGCACTCGGCTGATTGTCTGGTATATAGGAAGGGATCAATAATGTTTTTTCACTTTGTTAGTGTGTTATACATATTAACATCAAATAATAATACCGAATCAACGAACGAAGTGCCTGTGACTCCTATTGTTTTTTCCTTGAGGAAAGGGTCAGATTTTCCTTCTGCTAATTTTGTTATCTGGAAAAGAGGGGCAGCAACGCTTGCTAACTAGGCTTTGATAAATAAGAAGCTGTGTGTTCTCTCTAGAATAAAGATCCTCTTTAAAGGCAAAGTCATGATTGTATTGTAGATGAGTAAGATTATAAGCTCCTTTTAAGTCTAGTTGTATGATCTGAAGAAGTAGTGAAGGGCTAAAATGAAAAGCAACATTTATAAAGCACTTTCCAAAACACTTACATGCATATATCAATTTCTGTCCTCCCTACAAAATAGAGAGTTAGAGCAAGTGTGGTAGAATTCTTTTGCTCAGATAAACTGAGGCCTGGCGATATTTGAATTATCTAGGTAGGGGTTTTCCAGCCTTGGCACTTTTGACATTTTTTTGGACTGGTTAATTCTTCATTGTGGGGCAGTCCTATGTTCAGTAGCAACCCTGTGGTTTCTACCCACTAGCTTCCATTAATTCCCTTTCTTCCCAGTTGTGATGACCAGAAATGTTTCCAGACTGCCAAGTGTCCCCTTGGAAAGGGCGAAATCCCTCCTGGTTAAGAGCCACTGGGCTAGGCCCATGTAGTTAGTGAACTGGGTAGACAACCTTATCACAGAAGCCTGAACTTCTGCTTTCCTCCAATACCTCTAAAAATACCATGGGGTAGGAATGAGAAGGCAAAAAGAGAGCTCTTATTTGGGCTTAGGGGGATAGCAGGAGGGATGTGTGGATGGATAGAAGGTGTGTTTCCCAGAATAAAAGGATGGATGGATGGAAATTACCTCACCTAATGCAGATGCCACTAAGCAAAAGGATCAGACGTACTTCTTTTTAAAACTTGGGCTAGAGGTGTCTATATCTCCAGTAATCTGTTACAAGCCTACAAGGATAACTATGTGGTTATAGGAGGCAGTAGCTTTTGCCTGGAGTCTTAGTAATATTTGCACCCACATTTGCTGTGGGTGTACCCTTGAGTTTGATGGGAACCAACTCTTAGGATTGTCTCAGTCAATCCAACTGTATCCACTCTTGGCATCACCATCTAGTTCACCAGTCCCCAACCTTTTTGCCACCAGTGCCTGGTTTCATGGAAGACAATTTTTCCACAGACAGGGGCAGGAGGGATGGTTTGGGGATGACTCAAGCGCATTGCATTTATTGTGCAAAGTTCTCTGCTAATGATAATCTGTATTTGCAGCTGCTCCCCAGCACTGGCATCACCGCCTCAGCTCCACCTCAGATCATCAGATTCTCATAAGGAACACATTACCTAGATCCCTCGCATGTGCATTTTACAGCAGGGTTCAGGCTCCTATGGGAATCTAATGCCACCGCTGATCTGGCAGGAGGCAGAGTTTATACAGTGAACCAAGCGACGGGGAGCGGCTGTGAACACAGACGAAGCTTTGCGTGCTTGCCGCCCCGCTCCCTCGCCCCCGGCTCACCTCCTGTTAGTCCTCGTTCCTAACAGGACACAGATTGGTACCAGTTGGCAGCGCAGAAGTTGGGGACCGCCTGTCTAGCTGGCCTACTCTGGTTTTCTGGCCAATCCGTAGAAATTTACTCTACTTGGGTTCCTAATCTTAGTTTTTTGGGTACCAGGTACAGTTTATATATTCAAATGTCAGAACTTTTCTGGATAGGATCACTTACCTGGCTAAAACTCTTTAGCCAAAAACCAGTTACAAAGTGTTTTCAGAAAATCTGTTCCAAAGTGTCTGTCTGTTCCCTCCCCTACCTCCATACCTGCCATATGTGTTTTTGTTAAAGACCTTATATCTTCATTTGAGCCAATGATTTAGCTTGGACCCCCATTTGGGGGGCATTCTTCAAGGTGTCTGGTTTGAAGTTTTAGGGCACCTGGTTTCTTACCATATCCAGAGTTTTGTTTTAATTCCTGACTTCAAAACTCTATATTTGGCTCTATTTCCTTCTCTTTACATCTCAAGTCTAAGCCTTTTATTTATTCCATTCTTTCACTCATCCACCAAGAATTTATTAAGTGTCTGTGCAAGATCAGGCTCTGAGCGAATCTTCCCAGTACCTTTAGCCCCAATTAAACACTAGTTGGGGAATTACATCTGGCTTAGGTATGTTTCCCATGTTGACTGAAAAGCAGAATTGTTTCTAGTTGTTATAGAGGAAACAGTGGCACCTCTAGAGTGTTTTTCCTAGATGCAAGTTGCCTTTGGCTTCCATTGTACCATTTTCTGCTGGCAGGATCATTTGGTTTGATAAGAATGATAGAAATTTTTTTCAAAGTACCCCTGAGACTCAGAGTTCCAGACAGTTGGGGCCACCCAAACAAAATAGTATAAAAATTGTTGTGTTAATTCATCTGGTCTCCATTTTCACTACCAGAATGACACTGGTAAAGTAACCTCTCTAAGTCACATTTCATGATCTATAAAATAATTATACTTAATGATTGCCAAGAGACCTTTTGGTTCTAAAATAAATTCTAAACAATTGGAGGAATGTTGCAGTCTCTATCTGAGGTAGTTTTTCCTGATGACTTGAACTCTTGAGTTTCTGCAAATAGAACTCTGGAGTAAGGCAAGGTCCCTGTTTTAATTCATCGCTTGACATTTTGTGTTGTTCTGTTCCATGAGAATTTTCAAAAGGTTGACTGAGTTGGGCATTGCTCAATACTGACAGAATGGAGAAGGAGAAAGAGCACTGGGCGAGGAGTCTGGAGACCTAAGTCATGGCCCCAGTTCTTCTACTAACTACTTGTGTGACTGTGGGCAAGTCACCCCAGAGCCTTAGGCCCTAGTTGTTTTTTCTATTAAATGGCAAGGTTGGGTTCCTTGATCTCCAAGTTTTCATCTTGCTCTAAAATTCTTTAGATTTATGTCTAGATAGACATTGAGTTTACCTCTGATCTAATCTGGTCTTCATGACACAGAATCACAAAGAATTGTTTTTATAAGTCAATCTCTTATTTCTCATGAAATGTGAGATGTAAATATGAATAGTGAGATGTACATTTTATTTGATGAGATCTTCAGTGTCCAGACCCACTCAGGACTGAATCCACTGTCTTTTCTGACCATGCATTGGTGAGCCCAGGTGCATCACCTGTTTCTTTCCCTCCTAACACAATGCACCTGCTGGTATCCCCAGGCTTTAGGCTGGCAGTACCCTTAGGTACAAAAATTCCTATATCCTCCCCAGGGCATTATATCTGTGTAATTTCACAGATTGGATTCATAACTCAGGTTTGACCTACTGAGGTTTGAGAGCATTTGATTAATCGTGACAGTTTCATTGATTTCTGACCAGTGATTCAGCTTGGATCTCTGGATTAGGCTCCAATTCGGCTGCTCTTCAGAGTGCTGGTGTCTGGTATCATATCTGCTGCTTTGACTTAATTCCCAGCTTTATGAGTCAGAACTACCCACTTGGTCCCATTTCCTTTCCTTTTACATCTCTTCTATAAGCACCATATTTACTGTATCCATCCATTTATCCATGTATCCATCCAACAAGAATTTATTGTACTCAACAGAAAGGGAAAAAAATGAAATATGATTGCTACTTTCAAGAGTTCACCCTTTCTTAGAAATATTTATAAATCAAGCCAAAGCTTTAAAATCCATTGCCACCTGGGGCTCTGATAGAACCAGTTAACAACAAAGGTGGGAATAACAATTACTAATTATTTAGTACATTTTATGGCATATTAAATAGTTTTTCAAAGTATTTTAATTTTCTTTACAAAACTTGGTAATGGTAGGTAGCATTATTATTCCACTTACAGGTAAGAAAATGGCTTGGATTTCATGATTGGTCATAGAAAACAAATCATTTTTCTAAAAGTTATTTATTGACCTCCTAGTAGTATATGTGAGGCATTGCTCCAGCGGTAAATAAAGCAATGTCCCTCTCTCCGTGGAGCTACTACATGCTAGTGGGTAATACCAACCACACAGAAGCAAAGAAAAATGGATGGTTAGGTATTAAGCAGTACAGCAGGATAGAGAGAACCAAGGGTGTGATTGCAGATAGCATGGTCAGGGAAGGACTCATGAATGATGTTTGAGCAAAGACATGAATTAAGTGGAGGAACCACATGTACAGAATGCCTGGAGAAGAACATTCCAGGCAGAGGGAATAGCAAACGCAGATGCTCTAAGTTTGGACCTGTCTAGTGTGTTCAGAGGACCAGCAAGAAGGTCAGAGTGGAGAGAGTGGAGCAGTATTCTTCCATTTTGTCTCATAGCCCCAAAGATGATGGACTTGCCTTAGACAGAACCCTTCCTTTTCTAATCTGTTTGATATTTAACAGGTATCAGACTGTGACATTTTTCAAAGACAACAAATCTCAGAAGTCTGACTGCGAGGGAGAAGGGAGTCACCCTGGGGTTAAAGAGAGAGGATTGATACAAATTGCAGTTGACACACCACAGGGGCATACTTTACAATCAGTGCCTACTGACTCCTGCGACATACACAGGTTCACCTACAACCAAAAGGAAGGGGGTGTCTGGGCATTCAGCTGCTTCATTTGTGTGTGGAGGCAACCATGGGGGAAATGCAGATTCTTTCTTTTCTTCTACATTTCTTAATGTCTCTTGAGAGCAGTAGCTTCAGTAGCTAGCTTTGTGCCTTGCACTGGCAGTATGGTGAGTAAAGTATGATGTCGTGACCCTCAAAATGAGAGCCAAATGCTATTTTATCCATTTACACTGAGATTCACTCTTGCCTACCTGCCAGTCCAGCCAGTTCATTTACAATACGGGTTTCTGGGGCTTTCCCCACTGACGTCATTACAGACTTTGGGACAGAGCTCAGAGCAAGTCTCAATACACGGAGCTAAAGGCAGGTGAATGAGGCAGTACCCTGTTCCCCGACACAATGGCTGTCTTGACCTGGATGTTAGTGGTTTCAGGATTTGAGGGTTAACCCTTTGCACTCGCTTGCTTTTTTCTCGATTCCTTTATTCTACTCGGGATTTAATTTTTTAAATACTCCAGATTTTACAAAGTGCGGCAGTAGAATAAAAAACTGGAGTTTCTTTTCATACAAATTTATTTATTTGGTTTTTTTTTATATTTCAAACTATTGATACATTCAAAGAGTAATCTTAATCTCTATAATTTTTGCTAACCTAGTCGAGTCACACTCGACATCCGAGTGCAAAGGGTTAAATCTACAGCAGCCAAAAGAAACCTTTGAAAACTTCCTGTAATCTGAAATTGACATCCCAGAAACCAGGTCTTTGTAATAAACAGAGAAACAAACTCCACCAAATCCCACATGTCAGGCTTGGACCTAAGGGAAATAACTCTGTTTTCTTCTGTCTGGACCCACTAAAGAACTCATAGTCCAGTACATGACATTATCATTAATGAAAGAGAAAACCTGAAACAATCCTAGCCTCAGAAATCTCTACTCTTAACAGAAGGCCTTTTTTTTTTTTTTTCCTAAAAAGAGCCTGTGAAGGCCGAGTCTTTTTCAATTTTTTAACTGAAGTAACAGAAATGACATTTATGAAGTACCAACGGTGTACCATGTACTACACTCGGTGACTTAAATATATTGTTAAATATACCCGTACACCTAGATAACTTGCTCATATTTTACAGAGGAGAAAACTGAAGCTAAAAGTATCAAGTGACTTACACAAGGTCACATAAGTAATAAAGAGTACAACTGGCATTTGAGAATCGGTCTCTTCAATACTAAGACTGCTACCACACTATTCTGTTAAAAAAAAAAAAAAGACATTTCTAAATCTAAAGTTAAGAAAGCATTGAGTTATTCCCTAAGCTGACATCTTCATTATATAATTGCTTATTATACTGTGTAGTTTTTCAAGCTATTCATACTCATATCTTATCCAGCTGCTCTGAAATGCCTTTTTTGTGTTTCCTGTGCCTGGCCTCATTCTCACATATATATCAGTCATGGGTACATGAAGGTTTTATTAAGGCTCTCCCATTACAAGGCATGGCGTGAAGAAAATGGTGGCTTAGATGATAAAAGATGATTAAAGAGTTCTTTCCACACCCTCTTAAAATGAATAACACATGGCCATTTCTGTCAAAGAATTTCCTTTTACCTGAGCTTGGTAATTTCCAGGGGTCATCTTGGTGAAATTAGATTTTAATTCCCAAATATTGTTGCTGGAAATGTTCCCACTAGTCAATTCATATCTCCTGAATAATAGGATTGGAGCCAAAATTGAAAGTGCTGGTAAAATAAATGAGGAATGTCTGCCACATTACCTTTGGAAACAAGTTTGTCTTTTTTTTTTAATTTTTAACTTGAATTTTGCCAGCATAAGTTGTTACTATAATGCGTGTATCTGACAGTCCTGAGAAACAGAGATACTCTTCAGAAGAATCTTTTCTAGCTAACTTGAGGTCTCCCCACCATGACTTTTAAGCATGGACTGAGGGGTGTTTTATTCTGTCTACTCATTTTATGCATCTTTTTTTCTGCCAAATTTTGACTACAAGAGTGGGAGGCATCTTGCTTGTTAACCTTTCTGACATATTCATGTTGTGTAGAATGTAGGGAAAAGTCAATCTTATTTATTGCATCTTCCTTATACTGAAAGTACATAGAGAGAGCCATTAATAAAATAGAGATAGAAAAGGGAACTTCAGGATGGCTATGTAGAGGGGCTCAGTGCTTGCCACATCCTCAAAGAAGAACCAAAACATTGAGTAGATAATCACATCTCAAATAGAGCATCTAAGAGAGAACACTGATATTCAGCAGGGATGTGACAGGAGACTTCTGAGGCATGGAATGAAGGGGAAGTGAAGCACCTGGCCCAGCTGGGATTTGCTCAGAGCCGGGAGAAACTCCCCAGTACAGGGAGAAAGATAAGCAAGAGATCCCCAGTGGTCCACATTCCCATCATGGACTCCTGTTACCCTAGTTACGGGAGAGCCCCTCTGCCCTTGTGGGCTCTGAGACTAGCATAAAGAGAATGGGGGTCCGTGCAACAGTACTGTTCTTTAGAGCGAATTCACACCGGGCCCCACAGACTCCCCAAGACGGAAGCAGCTACAGCAAGATGCCACTTTGAGAGCCCAGCTCCCACCAGGTTACATCCTGCTTGGGGCCCAAGAAATCCTGCGTCTCCCCATCCCTAGAGTCCCACTGACATTCCCCATGTCCGTTCAGAGGGCAGCAGTGTCATGACAGCAGCTGAGTCCAGAGTTATAGCTGGGTTCCCCAACACTCTAAGCCATGTGGAGTTCTGTGCCCTGGGCAACAGCTGGTGTAAGGTACATCAGGGACAGGACAAAGGGAAGCTGTGTGTTCTCCCCACAGTGTGAAAGCTGTCTGCCTGGGGCTGCTGCTCCTGACACCTAACTTGTTCTGTCTGTAACAGCAGGGCCACTAGGTACCTGTACCTGCTTTCAGATGGCCTGGGGACCGGCCCTTCCTGGAGCCCTTCTGAAGCCTAAAGACAGGTCTTCCCTGTTACCACCCCTGTTGGCATCCATGCATACCAGGCACAAGCCAGGGGATCTTCTGGCCCCACCTACCATAGCCAGTGCCCATGCATACCATCATGGGTGCTGAGAACAGGGTCGTCCCACCCCTGCCAGTATCCACAAGTGTTATCCAATGGTCTGGGAGCAACTTGGCCCACCTGCCACCAACAGCATGCCTTCCAAGGGCTTGAGAACAGGCCTCTTCCACCTGTTACCACAGTCCATGCATGCCTACTCAGGGTCCTGTAGATTGGCCCACTTAACCTGTCGCGGAAACCCAACCAAACAAGCCCAGCCAGACCTTTCCACCACAGATGCCTGTGTGTATTCCTTGGGGATCCAAAGATTGGCCTGCTACTGCCACCACTGATGCCACTTGGGTACCTGAGAACCACCCCTCACCTCCTAGCCCACTTCTGGCACCCCAAAAAGCTGCCTAGAGGCCTAAGGACAGGCCCAACCAGACCAACTGCTGGTGGGTGTGTGTGCTGCCCAGAGACCCAAGGACCACCATGCCCAGTCTGCTGCCATGATCACAATTGCTTGATTACTGGTAGGGGACCCCTGTGTCCAGCAAAGCCTGACTGCAGCCTTCACTAATAACTGCAGCCTAAGCCATCGAAAAAGTTACAGACGCCACTAATGCTGATTATAGCCAAAGAAATGATACAGAGACTATACTACTGTACCCATCCAGAATCAAAGCTAAAGTGCCCTACTCAACTAAAACTGTAGATATATCTATAAGAAAAATTCTTTCCCTATGAAAGCCAATCCATGAAACAGGAAGAAGTGACTGTTACACTATATGTGCAAATATCAACATAAATTCAAGAAACATGAAAAATCAAGGAAACATGACTCCAAAGTAGCACAATAATTTTCCAGTACAAGATCCTAACAAAAGAGAAATCTATAAAATGCCTGAGGAAGAATTAAAGATAATATATGAAGAACCTCCATGACATATGAAAGAATACAGATAAACAATACAAAAAAATTCAGAAAAAAACAATTTATGATCTAAAAGAGAAATGCAGCAAGGAGATAATTTTTAAAAAGAACCAACAGAATGCTGGAATTGAATAATTCAATGAATGAAATAAAAAATATAATTGAGAGCTTCAATAATAGAATAAATCAAACAGAAGAATTTATGAATTAGAAGACAAGTTTTTGAAATAACCTGGTCTCACATTAAAAGAAAAAATAGTGAAAAAGAATAAAGAAAGCCTACATGACACCACATATATTAGACTTTTGGTAGTTCTCAAAGAGGAAGACATGGGCAAAGGCATGAAAAACCTATTCAATAAAGTAATAGCTGAAATCTTCCAAATTCATATAAAAAATGTAGACATCCAGATAAAGGAAGCTTAAAAATCCCCAGGTAGATTCAACCTAACAAGTCTTTGCTTCAAGGTTTGTGGAAACTATCAAAAGTCAAAGACAGGGACAATTCAAAACACAGAGAAAAGCATTAAGTCACATATAATGGAATCCCCATCAGACTAACAGTGGATTACTGCAAAGAAATCTTGCAGGACAGAAGAGAATAGGATGATATATTCAAAGTGGTGAAAGAAAAAAATTGTCAACCAGGAATACTATAGCCATCAAAGTTTTCTTTTAAAAATGAAGGAAAAATAAAGTCTTTCCCAAACAAGCAAAAACTGAAGGAATTAATCACTGGCCCTACAAGAAATGTTTAAGGGAGTCCTACATTTGGAAGTGAAAGATGTTATCTGTTATCACAAAAACACATGAAAATATAAAACTCACTGGTAGAAGTGAGAAAGGCAAAGGAGTCTCAAATGTTACCACTACAGAAAATCACCAAGCGACAAAAATAAATGATGAGTGAGGAAGAAAGGAACAAAGGAATGTAAAACAACCAGAAAAAAATGACAGGAATAAGTTCTCACTTATCAATAATTACATTGACTATCAACAGATTGAAATCCCAACTAATGGCTGAAGTTTTAAAAATGACCCGTTTATATGCTGCTTACAAGAAGACTGCAAGTGAAGGGATTGAAATTATATTTCATGCAAACAGAAACAAAAAGCAAGAAGTAGTAGCTTTGCATACATGAGGTAAAACAGACTTTAAGTCAAAAACTGTAAAAAGAGACAAGAAGGTCATTATATAATTATAAAGGGATTGATTCACCAGGAGGCTATAATAATTCTAAATATACACCCCATACCAGGGCACCTTAGATATTTGAAGCGTATGTTATTAGACCTAAAAGGAGAGATAGAATTGAATACAGTAATAGTAGGCAATTTCAATATGTCACTGTCAGCATTGGACAGATCATCTACATAGAAAATCAACAAAGAGACTCTAATTTTCACCGTGTTATAGACCAAATGGACCTCAGAGAGATTTATAGAACATTTTATTCAGTAGCTTCGGAATACACATTTTTCTAAATTGCAGATGAAACATTCTCAAGGATAGACCACGTGTCAGGCCACAAAACAAGTCTTAAAAAATTCAAAAAAATTGAAATCATATCAAATATTTTCTCTGACCACAATGTAAAAAAACACTAGAAATTAATTACAAGAGGAACTTTTGAAACTGTACAAATACATGGAAATTAAACAACATGCTCCTGAAATGACCATTGGGTCAATGAAGAAATTAAGTAGGAAATCAAAAAAATTCCCAAAACAAATGAAATTGGAAACACAACATACCAAACCTATAGGATACAGAAAAAGCAGTGCTAAGAAGGACGTTTATAGCAATAATTGTCTCAATGAAACAAAGTAGAACAATTTCTAATAAATGACTTAATAATGCATCCCAAGGAGTTAGAAAAACAGGAACAAACCAAACTCAAAATTAGTAGACAATAAGAAGTAACAAAAATCAGAGCAGAACTAAGCAAAATAGAGACTAACAGAACAAAGTATTTTGATACATTTATACATTATGGAATGGCTAAATCAAGCTAAGTAATATATGCATTACCCCATATACTTGTCATTCCTTTTGTAGTGAGAGTACTTAAAATGTATTCTCTTAATGATGAAGTGGGCAGTACATTGCTGTTAACCATAGTCACCACGTTGTACAATGGATCTCTCGAGCTTATTCCTCCTGTGTAACCCAGAATTATGTTCAACCAAATATCTGGGTACCCCTTTGCCTAGTCAAATTGACACAAACTTCACCCTCCTAGCTAATATCCCAAATAAGGCTTAAAAAATTGTTATAATTGGTTCATCATGGATTTTTAATCTCTACTGTTGCCTGACTGTCTGCCCTTCTTGCCCAGGGAATAACCCCAAATCTGGGTCCCTGAAACTACGCATAGTTTTAATGATTCCCTTTCTAAGGGATGGATTGGACAGTGGGGAGGGATGTGTATAATACTTGACATTGTAATTACAAGGAGAAAAGGAACAAATTAAATCCCTTTAGCCAATCTTGGGCTCTTAGTATATATATAGTATATATATATACTCTTAGTATATAATGATTTGTTTATTTCTAGTTAAAATTATTAAAGCACCATCTTATCCTCAACTTTGGTGAACCCTAAAACATCTCTTCTGCTTTCCTTTTCTCCTGCATTACTAGCTTTGAAATACTGAGAGAGCTCTAATCCCTTCACCTTCTGTTAGGAACTAGACACACTTTCTGACCCACTCCTTTTCATGTCTTTGTGCCTGCCCCTTACCTGCTCATCCCGCATCCTTTCGACACGGGCGGCAACATCATTAGTCCTCTTTTCTCTTCCTGTTACACAAGGGTCTTTGAACATATTGAATCAAGTAAGTGCTAAATTGTGTGTGGCAGAGTGTAACTGCCGCAGGAGATCAGAAGAGGTAGTCAGAAAAGGAAGCAAGAAGGAAATGGATATGGAGCCAGGGCCCAGAGCATGAAGGGCTCAGTGCAGGGCTGCTGATGAGTGTTTACAGTGTACTGGGCACCACGCCAAGCAGATCAAATGTGCGTGCGTGCACACTCTTCCAGGAGGGATGCTGTGATCACCACGTTCCAAGTGAAATAAAGGTTTAGGAAAGGCTCTATGACTAGTCAATAATGGGACCTGGGACCTGGACTCATAAATTCCTTTTTTGGAAGAATCTGACCCTGACGCTTAACGGTTTACTCTTTCTGTTTCTGAACCCTATGGTCTAGACAACTGTGTCTATGAATTTGGCTGGGCAAAGGAAACAAGGCATATAAAGAACATACTTCAGTATCATAAAAGTCATATATGACAAACCCACAGCTAATGTCACACTGAATGGGGAAAAGGTAAAAGCCTTTCCTCCAAGAACTGGAACAAGACAGGGTGCCCATTACCACCACTCTTGTTCAACAGAGGACTGGAAGTCCTCGTCAGAGCAATTGGGCAAAACCTGTGGTCAAGACCATTCTGATTCCAAAACCTAAGGTGGAAACTATCGTGTCTATGGATTTGGCTAGGCAAAGGAGGCAGAGAATCCATTCTGAAAAAATTATTTAAGTTGAACAAATTCACAGAAGCTATTATCAGCACGTCCTTTATTAGAAAGTTATTTCTGGAATTAATTCTAAGGTAGTGAATTCATCAAAGTGTGGTTCTGTACTTTCAAGGAAGTCTTGGAGTTTAAATTAAAGTGTAAATCTGCTCCCATCATTCCTTTGCTTAACACATTCCAATAGTGTTTGATCACACAAAGAATATAAATCCAAACTCCTCGGTAATGTCTTCTGCAAGATGTTCTATTGATCCTTGTCCCTTCCCACCTCTCTGAATTCATTTCCTACTCCTCCTTCCCTTGCATAGAAGTCATATGACACCACTCTGGTCACATTGCCAGTTGATATTCTTGGTGATCATCAAATGTACCAAACTCCTTTTTCCCTTACCTGGATCTTCCCATGGCTGGCTCACTTATATCATTTGGCTTTCTTAGATTTTCAGTCTTATGTGTACCTCCTACCCTCTTTCCTCCTACTCTGCCTCATTCTTCTCCACAGCACTTCATAGCTCTGGCCATATGATGCTTTGGGGGAAGAGGGGAAAAAAAAGAAGAAGTCATGTATTTGTTCATTGAGCAAATGGGATTCTCTAGTATCCAGTTGTTCTACTGTTCTGCCAACACATGCAGGAAATATGGAAAGGATATAAGAGCTTAGGAGTACAAGCAAAAGAAACAGTAATAGATGTCTCCTCTGGATAATTGCTTCTTCTCTTTAGTTTAAGGCTAAACATAATTGTGGAAATTGGTAACACATCTGAAAGACTGATGCTGCCTTTTGGAAGGCCAATTTGGACATCAAAAGTTGAAGAGAGGGCCAAATTAATAGGTGAGACAGTGCCTGTGCCAGGAGTACTCATGCTAGCTTTCGTATGTCTGAACTTATCCCTGAAAACCTTTCTAACATGTATCAAAAAGGCAGTGGGCCCTTTGAAGCTATAACTTGAAGTCTCATGAAAGACACTGTCATACACAACTGACAACTTTTCCTAATGAAAATAGAAGACAACACAGGTGGCTCCCTTGGGGTGTGTACCCCAGTGAAAGACTCTATTTTGGGTAGTATTTCCACAGTGTGCATTTTTAATATCAATCATGCCAGCATCTTAATCGGGCTTTGGTGGTGGGAAACACCCAGAAGCAGGGATTGCCATGGTAAGAATTTAATCTGAATACTTGGCATAGGCCTAATCATATTTCACGTATTTTCTTTTATGTGTCTGCTTAAGATAAATGAGTCCCCTCCTTGATCAACAATAGCTCAGGATTTATAAGCTCACATTTTTCACCTAGGACAGGGGATATAGCAATTTGCACTTTATTATCCATCCCTCATTTTCTTCCCTTCAAATAATCAATAAATTCTCCGCCAATGTGTCTTTTTAAAGGTTGCTTACAAGTTTCTATTCCAGAACAATGTGCTGGCATTGGGTTTTATGCCTAAATACTCCCTGAATCTAGGTGTGCGTTTGGAGCGATTTGCAGGAGTTTTTGTAAGAATTTCTTAAGCTAGACTACAAGTCACACAAGATGCCCTAATTGCAGGCTCTCTGAGTAGTGGGTACCAGTTCCCAATGACAGCTGATAATAGTTGTCATCCAGGCTGTATCACATCCCTGTGCATCATAAAATAGGACTTTTTCTTTTAAGTACAATAGACCTTAATGTTTCTACTGTCCAACTACCCATTATGGGGTGGGAGGAAACAGATTGAAAAGATTCAAAAGACTTGTCCATGTTAGTACCAACAGCTAGCGGAAGGGTCAAGGCCAGAAGCCAAGTGATATTCTCTTCCTATAATTCCTATAATGTAAGCAGAGCATGTGCTTACATTTCTTTACAAACATTCTTTAAAGGTAATCTTTAATGTCTAGAAGTTACAGCAATCCCCCACGCTAATCTAAGCTGTTTTCTCAAATGGCCAGCTAGCACGGTACTGGTCTGCATAAATAATATCTGGGGTTTATTGATTTTTAAGCTGCCCATTGACTCCTTGTGGGAGCTATAACTGTGGTTTTTTTCAGTTGTTAGATGCTTGAAATCTAGAAAGAAAAAAATAATAGTAGGGAGAGTATGATCAAACATGCAGTGGCATCCCAGGGATGCAGGGATGGTTCAACATACGTAAATCTATAAATGCAATTCACCACATAAACAGAAGCAAAAACAAGGACCACATGATTCTTTCAATAGATGCAGAAAAAGCTTTTGACAAAATTCAACACCCTTTCATGATACGAACACTGAAGAAAATAGGCATAGAAGGGACATACCTAAAAATGATACAAGCCATTTATGACAGACCCATAGCCAACATCATACTGAATGGGGAAAAACTGAAAGCATTCCCACTTAGAACCGGAACCAGACAAGGCTGCCCACTATCTCCACTTCTGTTCAACATAGTGCTGGAAGTCTTGGCTACAGCAATCAGACAGGAAAATGGAATCAAAGGTATCCAAATAGGGGCAGAAGAGATCAAACTTTCACTGTTTGCTGATGATATGATATTGTATCTAGAAAACCCCAAGGATTCAACCAAGAAACTCCTGGAACTGATCAATGAATTTAGTAAAGTCTCAGGATACAAAATCAATACACAGAAATCAGAGGCATTCATATACGCCAACAACAATCTAATTGAGAACCAAATCAAAGACTCAATTCCCTTCACAATAGCAACAAAGAAATTAAAGTACCTAGGAATATATTTTAACCAAAGAGGTAAAAGACCTCTACAGGGAGAACTATGAAACACTGAGGAAGGAAATAGCAGAGGATGTAAACAGATGGAAATCCATACCATGCTCGTGGATCGGCAGACTCAATATCATCAAAATGTCTATACTACCCAAACTGATCTACAGATTCAATGCAATACCTATTAAAATCCCATCAACATTCTTCACAGATATAGAAAAAATAATTTTACGCTTCGTATGGAACCAAAGAAGACCCCGAATATCAAGAGCAATTCTAGGCAACAAAAACAAAATGGGAGGCATTAATATGCCAGATATCAAACTATACTACAAAGCTGTAGTAATTAAAACAATATGGTATTGGCACAAAAACAGGAATATTGACCAGTGGAACAGATGTGAGAATCCTGATATAAAACCATCCTCATATAGCCATCTCATCTTTGACAAAGCAGACAAAAACATACGCTGGGGAAAAGAATCCCTCTTCAATAAATGGTGCTGGGAAAACTGGATAGCCACCTGTAGAAGGCTAAAACAGGACCCACACCTTTCACCTCTCACAAAAACCAACTCACGCTGGATAACAGACTTAAACCTAAGATATGAAACTATTAGAACTCTAGAGGAAAAAGTTGGAAACACTCTCCTAGACATCGGCCTGGGCAAAGAGTTTATGAAGAAGTCCCCAAAGGCAATCACAGCAGCAACAAAAATAAATAAATGGGACATGATCAAACTACAAAGCTTCTGCACAGCCAAAGAAATAGTCATGAAAGTAAACAGACAACCTACAGAATGGGAGAAAATTTTTGCATCCTATGCATCCGATAAGGGACTGATAACTAGAATATACTTAGAACTCACGAAAATTAGGAAGAAAAAATCAAATAACCCCATTAAAAAGTGGGCAAAGGACTTGAACAGAAATTTTTCTAAAGAAGACAGAAGAATGGCCAACAAACATATGAAGAAATGCTCAACATCTCTAATCATCAGGGAAATGCAAATCAAAACCACAATGAGATATCACTTAACCCCAGTGAGAATGGCCTTTATCAAAAAATCTCCAAACAATAAATGCTGGCGTGGTTGCAGAGAGAGAGGAACACTCCTACACTGCTGGTGGGACTGCAAACTAGTTCAACCTCTGTGGAAAGCAATATGGAGATACCTTAAAGCGATACAAGTGAATCTACCATTTGATCCAGCAATCCCATTGCTGGGCATCTACCCAAATGATCCAGTGACACTCTACAAAAAAGACACCTGCACTCGAATGTTTATAGCAGCACAATTCATAATCCCAAGGCTGTGGAAACAGCCCAAGTGCCCATCAATCCAAGAATGGATTAATAAAATGTGGTATATGTACACCATGGAGTACTATTCAGCTCTAAGAAACAATGGTGATATAGCACACCTTATATTTTCCTGGTTAGAGCTGGAACCCATACTACTAAGTGAAGTATCCCAAGAATGGAAAAACAAGCACCAGATATATTCTCCAGCAAACTGGTATTAACTGAGTAGCACCTAAGTGGACACATAGGTGCTACAGTAATAGGGTATTGGGCAGGGGGGAGGGGGGCGGGTATATACATCATAGTGAGTGAGATGTGCACCATCTGGGGGATGGTCATGATGGAGACTCAGACTTTTGGGGGGAGGGGGGGAAATGGGCATTTATTGAAACCTTAAAATCTGTACCCCCATAATATACCAAAATAAAAAAATAAAAAAAAAAAAAAAAAACATGCAGTGGCTCTTAAAGCGTATGCTCTGAATTGACTATGAATTGCTGAAGTTTCCCTAGTCACACCACTCATATGTGGGTGGGGAAATACAGTCGAACATGTGCCCAAAGAAATAAAGAGCAGCAAAGTGTTTTAGACAGTGGTGCTGTAGCATTCTCTACCCCTCAGGGACTACCCTGTTAACCCTCCGTGGGCATGCAGCTTGGGTGAATTATCTTTGTTCTTCAAAGCCACTGAGATTTTTGTTGACTATTGCCATAGTATGTCCTAGCCTCTTTTAACTGACACATGGATTATCTGTCTGAACTCTCACTTTAGAAGCTTTTATTATATTGATTACCCTAGTGTCCAGATACACAAGCATGAACCTTAGAAAAGGGTACCTAAGAAGTAGATGAGTCAGCATTCTGACGCATGCAGTCTGATTCCAGACCTCATATTCTTAGTATAGCAAAATGCTGTGTGTGTGTGTGCGTGTGCCCGTGTTCTCCAGTTACTGAGTAAAGATGGTTTCTGAAGGATTGAGGAGAATCAAGGCAGGCTTTCCAAAGAAATTGATAGCTAAGCCCTAAAGGACACGTGGAAACTAGGCAATTTGGTAGTAAAGGAAATTAGACTTACTGTGTTTTGAGGATGGGGGTGGGGGGTGATCCTCCCCTCTTTGATTTACTTACCCCCAGGAAAAGTATAAAGAATGCCTATCCGTACATTACTGTTAGCAACCAGGACATATGAAATATTTCACATGCAGTGGTCTTTGATCTGTAAATCATTAAGAGCAACGTTATGAGATATTTACAAAATAGAAGTGAGAAATCACCATCTTGACCCATTGAGTTACCAAAGAAATTTGACAGTTACATGTCTTACATTAATATTCTCTTTGTCTCTCTCTGTCTCTGTCTCTCTCTCTCTCTCTCTCTCTCTCTCTCTCTCACACACTCTGTATTCTAAGCAATATATGAGGTCTGTCCAGAAAGTATCCAGCCATGTTACATGAAAAATAGAGGTTCAAAAAAAAGAAAAAAGAAAAATAGAGACATTTATTGAAGCAGATACAAGATATAAGAAACATTGTACATAGGGCAATGACACTTGAGTCCTCTTCAGAGCAGACACCTTGGGACTTCATACGGTTAGTTCTGCCAGCATCTCTTAACCTAACCTATACACCTTCAACATTCTCAGGTGTTCTGCTTGTTGCAGGCCTTCCAGAATGTGGATCATTTTCAACAGAATCTCAACCATCCGTTTCCATTTATAATGCTTCCTAGAAAAGAAAGCCAGTAGCTGTCTTTGTGACCTCTTACACAATTGCTTTGATCACAAAACATTCCCTGTATCTAATTCACGTCTGTCTTGCTTCACTCTAGAAATCCTTCATCAAGTTGTTCTTTGATGGAAATAGAACATTGCCAATGTGTCCCTTTAATAACCCCATACAAAGTGTGGACCAATAACAGAGTCATCTCTTACCTGTTCCCTCTCTAACCTTCTACCTCTTTCTCGTAGCACATGTTTCCCAA
The DNA here is from genome assembly GCF_040939455.1 of Microcebus murinus. NCBI lineage: Eukaryota > Metazoa > Chordata > Mammalia > Primates > Cheirogaleidae > Microcebus > Microcebus murinus. The sequence continues at coordinate 21,348,660 of NC_134124.1, forward strand.
CCAGTTCTCTTAATTGATTTGGAGGATTCCAAAATATATCATGCCGTGTCCCCTAAACCGGATTCCTCTTTTCTGTGAACAACATGTCATGTTTGTTACTTTTAAAAAAAAATAACCCAACCTTGTTAAGGTTATATTTGCCTACTATAATATTCACTCATTTTTAGTATACAATTCAGTAATGTCTAGTAAATTAACTGTTAAACAGCTGTCATCAAGATGTAGTTTTGTTTATTCCAATTTATTTTATTATTTGCATATATTTATGAACTATTAATATAAGTGTAGTTTTACTCACTTGTTATATTGCATTGTGGTGAAGTCAGGGCCTTCAGTGCATACGTCACTGGAACAATACACGTTGTCCCTACCAAGCAACCTCCCGGCATCCACCCTTCCCAACCCTCCAAGTCTCCATTGTCCACCATTCCACATTCTCCTTCCACATGTACATTTTATTTAGCTCCCACTTATAAGTGAGGACATGCGTTATTTGTCTTTCTGTGTCTGAGTTGTTTCCTTTAATATAATGGCCTCAAGTTCCATCCATGTTGCTGCAAAAGATGTGATTTCATTCTTTTTTCAGGCTGAATAGTATTCCGTTTTCTCTGCATCCTTGCCAACACCTACTTTTTGTCTTTTTGCGAATAGCCATTCTGGTTGGCCTAAGATGATATCTCATTGTGGTTTTAATTTGCATTTCTCTGATGATCGGTGATGTTGCATATTTTCCCGTATGCTCGTTGGCCATTTATTTTCTTTTGGGAAATGTTTGGTTTTTTATTTGTTGATTTGTTTGAGTTCATTATAAATTCTAGATACTAGTCTCCTGTCAGATGCATAGTTCATAAATATTTTCTTCTGTGCTGCGGGTAGTGTGTTCCCTCTGTTGATTATTTCTTTTTCTGTGTGGCGGCTCTGTAGTTTAAGTCTCATTTGTTTGTTTTTGTTTTTGTCGCCTCTGCTTTTAAGTCTTAGTCATAAATATTTTGCCTAGACCAATGTCCAGAAGTTTCACCTAGGTTTTCTTTTAATATTTTTATAGTTTCAGGTCTTATAGTTAAGTCTTTGATCCATCTTGAGTTGATTTTTGCATACGATGAGATATATGGGTCCAGTTTCATTTTTCCACATATGACAAACCAATTTTCTCAGCACTGTTTATTGTAATGGGTGTCCTTTCCCCATGGTATATTCTTGTTAGCTTTGTCAAAGATCAATTGGCTGTTAGTTTGTGGCTCTATTACTGAGTTCTCTATTCTGTTCCATTGATCTATATGTCTGTTTTTATGCCAGTACCATGATGTTTTGGTTACTGTACCTTTGTATTATAAATAGAAGTCAAGCAATGGGATGCCACCAGGTTTGTTCTTCTTGCTCAAGATTGCTTTGGCTATTTGAGTCTGTTTTGGTTCCATGTGAGCTTTAGAATTGTTTTTTTTTTCCAATTCTGTAAAAAAATGACATTGGTTTTTTGGTAGGGATTCCATTGAACCTATAAATTGCTTTAGGTAGTATGGTCATTTTAATGATACTATTTTTTCTGATCCATTAGCAAGGGATGTTTTCCTATTTGTTTGAATCATGTATAATTTCTTTTATTGGTGTTGTGTAGTTTACCTTGTAGAGATATTTCACTTTCTTGGTTAAATGCATTCCTAGATATTTTTTATAGCTATTATAAATGGAATTTCCCACTTGATTTGGTTCTCAGCTAGATCATTATCGGTGTATAGAAATGCTACTGATTTCTGTACATTGATTTTTTTATCCTAAAACTTTAGTGAATTCATTTATCAAATCTAAGAGTTTTTATTGAATCTTTAGGGTTTTCTAGGTAAAAGATCATGGCATCAGCAAACAGGGATAATTTGACTTAATGCTTTTCTAATTTGGATGCCTTTTATTTATTTATTTTTTCTATTGCCTGATTGCTCTGGCAAGGACTTCCAGTACTATATTGAATAAGAGTGGTGAAAGTGAGCATTCTTGTCTTGTTCCAGTTCTTAGGGGGAATGCCTTCAGCTTTTCTGCATTAAGTATGATGTTGCCAGTGAGTTTGTCATATCTGGCCTTTATTTTCTTGAGATATGTTCCTTCAGTGCCTAGTTTGTTGAGGATTTTTATGACAAAAGGATGCTGAGTTTTATCAAATGCTTTTTCTGCGTCTAGTGAGATGATCTGGTTTTATAGCATTTCCAAAACCTTAATAAAATCCCTTGAGCCCATATACAGTCATTTGCCCTTTCCACGCCCAGCCCCAGGCTACCACTAATGTTCTTTTCTCTATATAGATTTGCCTCTCTTGACATTATATATAAATGGAATCATGCAATGTATGTTCCTTCATGTTTGGCTTATTTTACTTAGCATAATGATTTTGAGGATTATCCGTGTTGTGGCATGTATCAGTGTTTCCTTCCTTCCTTTCTTCCTTTTTTCCATCCTTCCATCCATCCTTTCTTCCTTCCTTTCTTTATTTTCTAGTATTTCATTACTTTTTATTGCTAAATAGTATTCCATTATATGGATATAGACTATTTTATTTATCTGTTCGTCAGTCAGTTGATGAACATTTAAGTTATTTCCACTCTTTGGCTCTTACGAATTATGGTCCTATGAACATTTATGTGTAAGTCTTTGTGTGGACATAGGCTTTCCTTTGTCTTAGGAAGAAAGCTCAGAGTGGAATTGATGGGTAATATGGTAACTCTGTGCATAACTTTTCCATACTCAAGCTCTTTTCCAAAGTGTCTATACCATTTTATGTTCTCCTTAGTGGTACATGAGAGTTCCTGGTATCTTCACATCTTTGCCATAATGGCCACTCATGTGTTTTCCTTTACATTGGAAGCTTCCAGAAGGGAGGGATACTATGTGAAACTCTTCATATCTCTTTACCTGTCATTTAGCACAGAGCTGGAAACACAGTTGGAGCTCAACAGTACAGCATAGAGTGTGGTGGTTCAGTAGTTTTGTTTTGGAGTTAGACTGCCAGGGTCTCTGACCATCAGTTTTCTCAACTGTGAAATGGGGTTAACAGTGCCTACCATCTAGAGTTTTAATGAAGATTAGTGAATATAATGCAGATAATATACTTAGTCAAATGCATGTGGAAATGGTAACTTTTGCTATTAATGTTTTAAAATTCACATGGATGAGCCTTTTCTAAACAATCTCTAGTATAGCCAATTTCTTTTTTTCTCTTGCAGTTACATATTTAGGTATAGGCAGTGGACTGGGCCCCAGAGGTGGAATAATAAGTAACATCTTGTCCCTTAATTCAAGAACTTTAAAGTCTCCGTGACTACAGACACAGATATTAATGAAAAATTACAATGGCGTGTCATATGAGATAAGACATGAGGAGATAGGAGATGGGAGATAGGAAGTGGAAATCCCATATGGGCCCAGAAAAAGCATCTGACTATAACTGAAGAACTAGAGAGAGAAACAGGATTGGGAAGAGTGCCACTGGCCAGGTGAGGGATATGGAATAGTTAAAAGACTCAAAAAGGGAAGGAGTTTGGAAAAATGGCTAGCGTGCTATGTGACATAGTAAAGGGTGACTGACAAGGATGGAGAAGTGGACTAGTACAGATCAAGACATTCGTTCTTTACTTTTGGTGTTCCTCTCATATTACATTTTGGAGTCTGAGATGCTACAAGAAGATGATTCAATCCACAAATGGTAGAAGTGACCATTTATAGGTTAAAATATAGAGGGATGAAAGAGCAATCTCAAAACATAATACTCTAACACAGCATTTCTCAACTTTTCAAAAATGATTTCCTCTCCCCTCCCCAGGAGCATTTTTAGATATTTTTTTTCTACTTGTCCCCCCGACATGAAACTTTAATACCATAGACATACATGTATATACTCTATACATAAGCTTATTTATACTTTCTACATTAAAAGAGGAAAATTTTTTCGTTCTCCCTACCCCTCAATAACCTATTTTCAGCCGTTGGGAGCTATAACCACTTGGTTGGGAATGCATGTTCTTTTTTTTTTTATTTCAGCATATTGCAGGGGTACAAATGTTTAGGTTACATATATTACCTTTGACCCACCCGAGTCAGAGCTTCAAGCATGCCCATCCCCCAGACAGTGTTCACTGCACCCCATTAGGTGCGAATATACCCATCCCCACCTCCCCCCTCCCGCCTGCCAACACCCGATGAACGTTACTACTGTGCACATAAGTGCTGATCAGTTAGTACCAATTTGATGGTGAGTACATACATGTTCTGATACATTAGAATCTGGGTAGGAATAGGTATAGGTTTAAACATTTTTGTAATCCCCATACCACCTTTCAAAATGCAACTATTTGGAATGAATAAATTCCATCACTCAACAAGAATTTGCTAAGTCCATACTATTTGCCGAGCAATATTTTAGGAACTGAGACTACAGCTATGAACAGAACAGTAAAAAAAAAAACAAAACCCCACCCCTCACGAAGCTCACATTCTAATGCAATCTGCGTGTGGGTGTAACTGTTTTGCTCTTGGATCAAAACTAAGGAATGCCTGCCATTAAAACTGTTCCAAGGAGACTCTTGAGACCTGCTTACTAAAACAGGACTTGGCATGACTTCAAGCCTGCAAATGCGCTGACGGAATTAAAAACCTGTCTGATGCTGATGCAGCAGGAAAATCAGAGGAGCAAGAAATAGCACTTTCTTAAAATCAACATAATAGCACTTTCCAGTCCCCATCCCACAGGGGCCAGCAGGAAAGTCCATCTCACTCAGGATTTTGCAGATGTCGTAGTATCTTGAGTATCTTGCCCGGCACCAGTGGACAGGCCCTGGGGGCACTGTTCATTGTCCTGGCCATGCTGAGGGAATTGTGGAAGACAATCCCACCCATGCCATCTCTTGAGGTCCAGAGGTTCTGCTGCCCCTCTGCCACTCCTGGATAAGAAACCCGAGAGACTGGAGTCTTGCAGCCATGCCCTTATCTGGGGAAAGACTGGCATGACCACGGTCTCTAGAACTTACGGGAAGCACAGATCTCTTCTCCACCCCTTAGTTAGAAAATATGTCCTCTTCTCGCTTCCCTTCCTAGCACACCTAGCATAGTCCATTTAGTGAGATTTACCTTTTACAAAAGATAGGAAATCCCACTGCTATTAGGCTGCCTCTGCTTCTTCACTCTCAAAATCTCTCAGGCAAGTAATTACAAAGCCTAGGAAACTGTTTGAGGTGGTGAGGAAAGGGATCAGAGGCCAGCATGAGAGAGACGAGGGAAGAAACAAGTTAATATTTCATCTATTGTACTGCCACTCTGAAATATATTTATTCTATATTCCTTTTGTGGAAAACTGTCTATTCAAAACACTCAACTAACCAGTCTGGACTAGATCAAGAATAAAGACCACATTCCATAATCCTTGGATCAGTCCCCAGATTCTCCCCATCTCTGCCCCTGCCCCTAGGCCCTGTCTCCCATGAAAGATCTGACTGGTTGGGGGGAGGGAGGTGACACTCTAAACTGGACTGGGAAAATAGTGGGATCTGCTCTTGTGTTTTTGAAAGCTCCTATTCCGAGTGAGTACCATGCCAGGTGTGGAAGTCGTCATTGATGACACTGTGATGAACAGGATACTGATTCAGTCCCCTGCCCTCACTAGGATTACAGGGGGAGCCTGGCTCCCTACTTCTGTTTCAGATTCACTTTATAGACTTCACGACCACTCACTGGAAGCACTCTGTCAGTCAAGACCAGCTACCCAGCCATCTGGCGACTAGAATGATCATGCTTGCCTTAAAGAAAATGAGTTTCACCATTTAAACAGGAAAATAAAATATTGTGTATCTTTCTAATTACTTTGGGAATGACTCTCAATATGATAAATAGCTGTTTTACATCTTACCGGGAAGGAAATTGTGCTTCGGAGCTAACCTAAAACTCCTATCTTAACAGTACTCATAGCTTCTTATGTAGTTAAAGGTGAGAATGATTTTAAGTAAGGCTGATGACAAGGTATTTTTATGTGTCTCCAATCCATTCTCACTGCTCCAAAGCTATAAAGGAGACTTTCTAAATGTGGGGACATAGTTAGTTGATTACCCAATCTGCTTTGTGTTATACTTTAGAAATAGAGGCCGATAACAAAAGGTCACACTATTTGATAGACACCTCCCCCCAAGTACCTTTAGGCAGACATAGAAACAGGGGAAGCAGGCTAGTAAAATGAAGCTAATGATACGAAAGAATAGGAAGAACCTGTAAATGGAAGAAATGATAGAGATTTGACAAGTCTGGGGTGAGTTTTCTGCCACGAGAGGTATATAGGGAAAGGTTAAATAATCGCTCACAAAGGACTTAATTGACTGTTGGATTAGATTTATGTTTCTTAAACTTTGGTTATTGCCGTACCCCCTTCACTATTTTTGTGTGGCTTTGTACCACCTACATTATAAACTGTCTTATAGGACAGGATTTGGAGGGGTCTTCTCCTTTTGTGACTCTTGTTGGCATGTCACATAAGATGATACACACAGCAGGCTTTTCAAAAACAGCAGAAGATTCATTCTGATTATGTTTCTGGAGATGGGAGCCAGTTGGGATGTAATCAGGAGCCACTACAACTGGGAAAGTAGAATGAAGATGTTCTCCCATAAGAAAAGATGATGTTAGTCCTGATGCTGAGGGTGGTCCTATCTAATATAGCTGAGTGCAGTTACCAAATGGCAAAGATCAGTGACAGTAAGAAATCTAGATATTATAAGAATACTACTATTGAAGATTAGGTTAGGGTAGCGACTAAGAGCATATAGTCCGAATTGGAAAGACTTGGGTTCAAATTCCTGGTTCTGTCATTAACTAGCTGTGTGATTTTAAGCAAGTTACTTACCAAAAAATGGGCTCACTTGTAAAATAAGGAAAATAATAACTATCTCATAAGGTCATTGAAAAGATGACATGAGGTAATATATGTGTACTACTTAGTATACGATGTAAAGTATACATTCTTGATAAATGTTGATTTTTAAGATAAATCACTAAAGAAAGATTTATTTTTTGCTACTTAAGTTTTTATTGCAATTAGTGTTTATAGAAAATTATTTTTAAAAATTAGGAAGTATAGGTAAGTAAAAAGAAGAAAATAGAAAGCACTCATAACCCAGACATGCAAAGATACTAATTATAAACATGTGAATATATATCCCCTTAGGTTTTGCTCCTATAAAATTTCCATTAAAATTTTTTTCTGTTATATCCACATTATTATATGCATATCAATGTATAATATAGTTATTTAAAATGAGCTTATTATATATATTCATTTAAATGATTGTTTCCATCAATAATGCATTACGAATATTTACCTGCACTCTTAAATATTCTTCTACAAGAGCTGCATAGTATTCCATTATAATATATTCAATTATCCTTTAAACATGTAACTTTCAGATAGTTTCTAGGTTTTTATTTTTCTGTTATAACTGGCATAGCAATGAACTCGATAGCTAAATATTTTCGCAGTTACATGATTATTTCCTTATGATAAAATCCAAGAAGTAACATGGTAGGTTTTAGGAATAATAGAGAAAATGAGATATGAATAAAAGCCCATAGTAATCAGTGCATAACAAGTAATCAATCAATCAATAAAGGGCAGTGAGTATATGTATGTAATGTATGTAAGAGGAGAAGATATTTGGAATTGGCTTGCTAAATACCAGAAATATAATCTTTTATTTAAGAATATTTAAAAGTTCTTGTTTATTTTGTAAACACATCATGCCAAAAAGAAAAAAAAACACACCCCAAAACAGTTTAGTCAGTTTTAGTGTGTGTTTCTGTGGAAAAGTCTGCCTCTGTGGCTAGCAGAAATGGTGAGCTAATCTATCTATATATCTATTTTGAGAGGGTTGGAGGTGCCTTCAGATATTTGCTTTTGCTTCTTCCCCTTTGTTGCGTGTTCCACCTGCTGCTGCTGAGACAGGAACACATCTTCTAGCCTCCCGCCTCTCCTACTGGGCTTGAATGCCCAGTCTGCGGCCCTCTTGGCAGAGCTGTCCCCACTCGTGCCAGAAACAGAAGTACACAGATGGTACACCATCCATGAAGGAACAATACTGACCCGCAGGATCTATTCTGATCCACAGGCTGAAGTGCTTTTATGAAGAAGGGGTAGTGGAAAATGCCCATTGCCCACTTGCTCATTCAACCCCCTGTGTGGAAGCTGTACTGAATGTGTTGAGGAATGCGGCACAGTGGCAGTGCAAGAGGGTTAGGGTTAGGCTGCAGGAGTCTGAGATAACACAGCAACATAGGTTGGGTGGAGACTGTAGCAAACTAGACACCATCCATATGTTGTGTCCAAGCAGGGCGGCTCCTTACCTTAGGACTGCCAGGGGCTCTCGTTTTCATGAGCAGCTAGAAACCTGTTTTGTTTTTGTTTTTTAATTCAGATACTTCAATTTTCAAATGTTATTGGAAAGTTGATGAATATATTTAAAAAAAAACACGTATGCATGATGTGTGTGTATACATACAACCACACACACATTGTTAGGGAGAGGAAACCTGATAGAAAGACAGAAGTTAGACTTCTTTGAATATTTTTTGTTTTGTAGATTTGACTTTGATACCATATAAATCATTCACAGATCAATACAACAAAATTGGGCTTTAAAAAAGCAGTCATGGAAAATTAAATAGAAAAAAAAAATGAAACAATTAATTAAACACTCTCTGGATGTCAGGCTGGTGCCCTAACCACACAGAAAGGAATTATTTCAAGTGACTTTGAAACTGAGCAGTTTGAGTGTACTTTCCTAGTAGGGTAAGCTTTAAAGATTTTAAAAATTGACACATTTTAAGTTGTTTTTATTAAAATAATAGTATGGTAGTAGTTTTGGTATTCTGAACTGTTATGTGTTTGTGTTGTGGGTTAAATCAAATAAGTAACCATGTTGGTGTTATTAAGAACAGAAATTTTGGGAGAAAGGTAATCGCACTGTAAAATCCATGAGGTCAAATGGAAATCTTTAAGTCCTGAGTTTGAATTAAAGTGTCATGTAAAATCAAGGTGTATTTTAGTAAAACAAAACAAAACTTATCTTCTAGCTCTCTATGTAGATACAAAGGCTAATCCAGTAGCAATGAGCACCCAAAGCTCCCAGTTTGTGGTCTCTAAATACCCATTTCCACTAAGATAAACCAGGGCTTCTTACTAGAAATTAGTGATTCTAGGCCTGGGGCAAGACTATATATGATAACCCTGGATTATTTTATGCCAGAAGCAAGAGGGCCATCGAAGACTCATATTAAAAGGTTTCAGAAGTCAGCATAAAGAGACTTTCCTGACCCAGAGGTAGGACAGTTAGATCATAGGAATAATAACTGTGCTGGAATGAAACAAATCAAAATGTTCATAGTGATATTTCAAAAATAAAAACCTTTATTGGTTTGGGAGGTATTAGGTAACCAATATTTTGAAGATCAATAAATAAAGGAGGAAAAATCAAGCTCTGTCAAGTTCCTCTACAAACTGTAATTTAGGGTAAGTAAATAGTTGCTGAGATGAAATTTCTCTTGATAGAATATTCCAGCTAATAAAGGAAGAAGAAATAATAGAATTAGGATATAACCAGTTTGAAACCTCTAGTGAAATCTCCTAGGCAAAGATCACCAATGGCTGATAACATCCCAGCAAAAAATGTGCCTCCAGATAGACGAATATCCCATGTAGTAAGCAGAAAAACACCCTCCCTCCCCCCAACAATATCCACATCCTAATCTCATAACTGGTGAATATGTTAAATTAAGGGAAATTAAGATTACAGACAGAATTACAATTGCTGATCTGGTGATTTTAAAATGGGGAGATTATTCTGGATTATGCCCATGTGCCCATTGAAATCACAAGCCTTTAGAAATGGAAGAGAGACACAGAAGATTCAGTGTCAGAGTAATCGGATGTGAGAAAATCTCAATCAGCCGTTGCTGACTTTGAAGATTTGGAAGTAGGTCATGAGCCCGGGAATGTGGGCAACCCAGAGCCTTAGAAAGAGCCATGAAATGGATTGTTCATTAGAGACTCCAGAAAGGGACACAGCCTTTGGCAACCCAGAGCCTTAGAAAGAGCCATGAAATGGATTATTCATTAGAGAGTCCAGAAAGGGACACAGCCTTTCTGATACCTTGATTTTGGCCCATTGATTCTTGGGTTAGACTTCTGACATATAGAACTATAAGATGATAAGTTTGTGTTATTTTATTTTCTTTTTTATTTATTTTTTTATTTCACATACTATGAAGGTACAAATGTCTTGGTTACATAAATTGCTTTTATACCATTTGAGTCGAAGTTGTAAGTGTGCCCATCCCCCAGATAATGTGTATTTTATTCATTAGGTGTGTATTTATTCATCCCCTCCTCCCCTTCCTACATGCTTGATTTCCAATTAATGTTACTTCCATATTAATCTGGGTTGTTTTAAGCCACCATTATTTGTTGTTGTAACCATAGAAAATTAATATACCCCGTTACCTAGGATATATTCTTTCTAGAGAACAGCCTGAATCTGATCAAGCTACTTGATATAACTACCAATTTATAGAAAATACAGCAGACACAGGAACGTATTATATGAAATTATGGAAATGTTCTGCAAAATCTAAACTATCATAAATTCTATTAAAAATGACATTTATCCAATAAAGTATATGTGTATGAGACAAACTGACTGACTTTGGAGATTTCAGGAAATGACCTAGTATTTTATGTGACTACCAATTGCTATAGGGAACTTAATTCAAATAAGCAAATTATAAAGAGAGAAAATATGTGTTAGTGAAATTTGAACATTGATACTAGACATTTGATATTAAGGGATGATTTTTGTTTTGGGGGGTGTGGGGGGTACTGTGATTATGGTTATATCTAAACAAAGAAGAGTGGAGTTGGGTATAATAGATAACAATAGCAAGCTAGGCACAGTGGCTCATGCCTATAATCCCAGCACTTTGGGAGGCCAAGGAGGGAGGATCACTTGAGGAGGAGAGGAGTTCAAAAACAGCCTGGGCAACATAAGGAGATCCCCTCTCTACAAACATTAGAAAAACTAGTCAGTCATGGTGGCACTCACCTGTAGTCCCAGCTACTCGGGAGGCTGAGGCAGGAGGATCACTTAAGCTCAGGAGTTTGTGGTTGCTGTGAGCAATGATGATGCCACTGCACTCTAACCTGGGCAACACAGTGAGACCATGTCTTAAAAAAAAAAATGATAACGATAGCCATAAATTGATAATTGTTAAACATGAGTAATAGGTGTTTGATATTTATTTTTTCTACTTTTGTATATATTGTTTCCATAATAAAATATCAACAAAAAGGTTAGTAACAAATTGGACTTCTTAAATGTTTTGTGATTCAAACAAGTCAGGTCCCATGGCTGAATTTGGCCCACAGACTGCCGGTATGAAATTTCTGCAGAGAGTTTTGGAAACAGGATCTTTCATCTTGACCTGGAGAATCATCCTTTTCTCTCTTCCCATTCATCTTCTGCCTCCATCCTTTTGGTGCTGCCCAGCACGAAGGGCATCTGTGCACATGAAGGACTAGGGGACATTACAGATGGCTTGGGACAGAAATTTCTCTGAATAAGCAAGCAAAAAGGATAATATGCACAATTGCATCGAACAATACCACCTAGTATTTTTATGTGTTTGTACTCCCCCTCATCCCATACCCTCAAAAAAAAAAAAAAAAAAAGGGCGGGTGGACCAACAATTCTGTTTCAATTCTCACAACCCTGGGGTATTTGGAAATTTTGGCTCATCACATTTTCCCTGTTATCTCTGTGTTTCTACTTCAGGATGGAATGGGAAACTTGAGGATCACAGAAAAAGGTCTCAGGCTAGAAGGAGACTCAGAATTCTTACAACCTCTCTACGCCAAAGAAATCCGGTCCCGACCAGTAAGTTTCTGCTGAGAGAAGGAATGATTGCTCCTCTGGAATCTAAATCTGGGGAAATTTATCTTACCATCATCAACTGAGTGTAGAGGATTGGGGTGGGGATTGATACTGGTAGTGAGATGAATTTGTATTCATATCTGAATCTTGGAATATAATCGCAGCAGTGATGCTGTCAACAAGCGAGATGACCTCTGAGCCTCTTCTCATTCTTGCATGGTAGAGAGTAACAACCCCTTCTAACTAACTTTATAGAGTATGCTGCAAATACGGCTAGACAATAAATGTAGAAAAACCATGAATAGTATATAAATGCAAGGCAATATTGCTGTTGTGTTTCATCATCAAGTGCTTCAAAGCCAACTGGAAACACAGAGCTGAAGAACTAGAATTTTGATTTTCATTTAGTCTTTGGACTATGTAGCTGGTGATGGTTAGAATCAGTTCAGTATCAACAACTACGGTCTGAAATGGTATTTAAGTAATCTCTACAGAGTGTGTGCCCTCCTCCGGGCAGATTGCTTCTTTGCATGCATTATCATTACTTAATATAATGATAATAAATGATGGATTGTCCCCACTAGGGTTAAGGACACTTGTTGCCTCTATTTTACAAATTAAATAATTGAGGCCTGGAGAAGTACTGTTTCCAAAGCTACACTCTTTTCAAGTAACAGGGCAAGGATATCAGGCTTTCTCTCTTAACTACTATCTCCTACCTAAGCTTTTTCTTTCATTCTTTCTTTTATTTTTTATCATAGTAAAAGTGATTCCTACATACCTACAAGGTATGTAGGAATATCCACATAATATTAACCAAGATTATCCAAATTGATTGTTTGTGTTTTTCAGTGTTTTTGTTTTTGTTTGTTGGTGGGTTGGTTGGTGGGTTTCTTTAGTTTTTATTTTTGTCTTTTAGTGGGGCGGTCGAATTTGCTGGTTGAAAAAGGTTATTAATGCACTTGCTCTGCCTACAATTGGTCCGCCTGAAAATAAGGAACAACAGGAAAGTTCATTTGCATTGTGTGCATTGATGAGCATAATTAATGAAATTCAGTGGCTTGGGGCAGTGGTTAATTTTATCTGAATGCTATCTCAATCCTGAATTGTGTTAAAATGAGTGTAACTGTTAAATTGCCAATAAGTTTGCTTTTCTGTGTGCCCAGTGAAAAGGGCAGGGGCCAGGATTTTAAAATCATCAAAAATAGCAAGTCAATTCAGCCACCCAGTGATTGTTTATAAAATGTAACTAGAACCTATGATACATTGGCTTGGATACTTGAAGTACCAAGAGTATTGTAAACTCATTCACTGTCATTGGGTAACGTGTACCCTGGGAGGAGTAATGAGATGGCCCTATAACGAGGAGGGTCAGGTAAATAGAGGGTCAGTCTCAAGCATTCAAGAAATACCTGTTATGTGCATTGCTCTTGATCTATATCTAGTTAGTTATCCCAACCTGGCAAGTTGGTTAGTTAAGTCATCAGCTTGTTTTTAGCGATACTTTAGATTAACAGTCTTATCTATAATAAACGTGTTTGACTCATTAGTTCAGTTTGGTCATATACCTCTCATGGTGTGGGCATACTTTTTTTGTGAAGGGCCAGGGAGTGAACAGCCTGTTTTATTAAACAACTCTTTAATGATGTCAAAACCAATCTTCAGGAGCCATAGAAAAATAGGCCACAGGCAGTAGTTTGCCAACCTCTCTAATCTATATTAGTGATATTTCTATACATACATGAATGCTCTGATTAGTTTGGGTGTGGTACAGGCAGTATATTTTAAGATCATGGGTAGAATTATTGATATAGGTTAACTAAAACATGCTGAAATAAGTTCCATTGGTGTAGAATTAGAGTTGTATAAAGGAATTGAGAAATGTGTTTTTGGAAGACCTGAAACAAGGTACCTGATAGATCTCTTGAATTCTTACGTAAGAATTGAACTTTTAGCAAATATGCCAGCCAGCCTATCTGAAAATTGACAGATAGCTGATTCCAACTCAGAGATACACTTGATTGTAAGCTTTAAAATAGTGATAATTTTTTTTTAAAACTTACTTTAACATTGAAAAAATCTGAGTTAAACTCGGTGCTTTTAAATCACTGTTTAAAGCAAATTGTGTTCCATTATTTTCCATTGTTCTTAACAAAGTTTGTCTTTCAAAACAAGTAAATAAATTAAGCTTTATAGCCTTGTATGCTTCTGATAACAAAGTATTTCCTAACTGAACGATAAAAGACTTACGGATATGCATACATAATAAAATTCATCAGTAAATCATCTGAACTTTCCCTGAAACTTGGGCCTAAATCCATTCACTCTTCCACATCACACGCCACACCCCAGATCCACCACCATCCTTTTTTGCTTGCAATAACTCACTGTCTGCTGCCTTTTACTCTTAGCCTCTTAATCCAAACTGTAGCCAAAGTAGTCTTCAAAACATCAGGTCACTTCACCTCTTTGCAAAGGATGCTCCGTTGACTTCTCATTGCATCTGGGATAAAATCTGAAGTCCTCACTAAGTCCTGTAACATTTTCTGCCAGGTGTTTTCATGGAGGGCTCTTTCTCCTCATCCTGGTATCCCCTGTGACATGACCTTTTTAGAAAGACCTTCACCCAACCAATCTATTTAATACAGCATTAGGTGTGGCAACAAAGGCTGTAGTTAGTCTCTTTTTGAATTGTCACAAATACTGAAAACAAGCCTGTTGACACAAAAAGGTGAAAGAATAAGATTAGAAGATGGTGATTTAGTCTACAGGGTTCCCCTCCCGTCAGGCACGGGGGTTGTGGCCAGTTGAACAAAATGAGATTCTGGTAGCAAAGAAGGCGAGAGGAATGACTGTTGGGTAGGTAACCAATAGGATCTATCATATTTACTAAATCACAGACTCATGCAAATGCTCACATGAACCCTCCATGTGCTTTTTGTCACTGTTCCTTGCCCCACTCTTTCCTCTTCAGCTTATCAGTTATTTTCTGATGTGCCTGATCATGGCTTGTAGACCATTTCTGGAACACTGTCCTCTGTAGAATTAACGACAGTGTCATTTCTCTGTCGATCACAGCCGCTGTTTCATGGGGCGTCTCCTCCTGTTTTTTCCTATTGAAGAAAGATCAGTGTCCAGTTGAACAAGATTAGTCAGCTCCTCAAAGTAAAGATAACCAATGAAGCAACACTTGACTTCACTTTGGTATTTTGTTTCACTGACCTAAGAATGATGGAGATCGGTTAAGTAATCTACACAGCGTTCGATACTGTATCTGATTTCCTTATTGAAGGTTGCAACCCCGGTAAAGTGAGTACAAATTGATTAGTGTGATAGCAGTCACTTAGGAAGATAAATTAATGAGAAATGTTCATCTTTATAAAGATTTCCATCTGGGAATTGAATGAAAACTCCAGGAACTCCTAGCTTTCATCTATATGTAAATGTAGCTTCTAAGTAGTAAAGTATCACATCACTCAGATTGAGGTGGATATATACTAAATTAAGTATTCTATCATGACAGCCTGTCTTATAAATACCACTTGAATGCATTAGCACAGAAGTTTATAAAGTTAGGGGATTTACTGCTATAAAACTCTGTATTTCAATCCTTATCTCAATGTGATTAGACATCTTTTTAATTGCTGAATAACAACTATAAATTTTTTTTCAGGAGTTACTAGTAGATATATTGAATGAGTAAGTACTAAAGAGACCTTTACTCAGAAGTATTACTTAAGCAAAAGTGGCAGATCCCTACTTCTTTAGAGAGACTTAGTGCCTTGCATCTCATGATGCTGGAATTAGATGATACTTTTGCATAACTTGACATGAAATGGCAAAGGAAGAGAAACTAGCATTTAGTGAGCACCTACTATGTTCCACCCCCTACAACAACAAGAAAGTTACATAATGAATCTATCTTCATGCCCACCTCAAACTACACTTGAGGATGGGCATAAAGGTCTTAGCCCATCGCTGTCTTGAATATAGAAGTTCAGGAGAGGAGAGAGTAGAAGCAAAATGTGGAGGCAAGATCAAATAAAATTAACTTGTATTAGAAGAATAAAGTGAAAAATTACTGTATACATTTTGAGGGTATTTATATGTCTTTTAAATATTTTGCCGTATTAAATACTTGCCTATTTTAAGATGTTCTCATCCACCAAAATCAGTACATAGAATTATGAAATCATATATACATGAGGTTCTTAGAAATTGCTTATATCAAGAGGCACTAAAACACCATGGTTAAGTGCATATTATCTATTGTTGGACTTGAGTAACACCCAATAGTACCATTTGCTCAATGAGTGATCTTTGAACAATTTATTAACCTTTGCAAACACTTGTTTTCTTACTTTTACAACCAAGAAAATATTAATACCTATATCATATGTGGTTGTCAGTAGGTAAGATAATGTTTGTTAATTGCTAATGCAGAACTTGACATGAAGGGAATGTCTAGAAATGGTACCTCCTGCTGTCCCCTGCTTCTGATGATAATGATGGCAATAATAGTTGTCACTGTCTTCATCATCATCTAGTCCAAATCTCATCGGTTGTTTGAATTTCCTCTGAACCAAGTGGTCTTTCATCATCTGTTTGAATATCTTCTTAATGACAAATTCACTGCTGTCAAAGGAAACCAATTTTATATTCAATAGCTTTTCATTTAAAATTTTTCTTTCACTGAGTTACACTCTTCCAAAGTTTAACTCACTTTTCTCTCGTTCTTATCCTTAAAATTTTTTGCTAGGTCTGGCATCCTCAGCCCAGTCTTTCTGAAAAAAATCACTTGATAGTTCAGTGTAAGTAAAGTACCTTAAAAATGTTTATATAGTTTGATTCAGTAATGATATTTTCACTCATTTTATGACATAGCAAAAGCAAAATATTTAAAGATCAAAACACATATATAAATCCCAGTGCTTTGGTTCACATTAATGTCTGAGTTCCACATCAAAAATGGATATTTTTATCCCGTTGAGGGTGTCTAGGTTTGTCAGTATTTATGAAAGTAGAGAAACATCTATATATTCTTTGAAACTCTGGTCATCCTCCCCGTAAATTTTCACTTTGGGTTCTATCATCTCTTTGTTTTACAGAAGAATGTTTTGTTTTGTTTTTTAAAATCCATTGTGATTTTAGTGTGATGTCAGTTGAGATTTAAATTACCAAGACACATCTTGGCTGGAAGTTGAAAGCTCTAAGAATTTAATTAGATCGGTCACTTCATTTAGTGGTTGGAGCACTAAGGTCCAGAGAGGAAGTGGAACTTACCAAATTATAACTGGCTAAAGTCAGAACTTAAATCCAGGATTGCAGTGTTCTTTCATGTTACCACACTTTTTAAGTAGTAATTGTCTGACACCACATTTGGTATAAGTTGAGTTACACGTGGTGATTTCTCTCATGTCAGGAATAACTGACTGGAAGGCATATTGAATCCTTAAGCAGATTCAAAATCACTGAGAAAAGGAAACTGGACAAAATGGTGGATAATTCAACAAAACCACGCTTAATTATGCATGATCTAATCACTGTGGTGATATTCTCTACTTAATAAATTTCTTGTAAGAGGTAAGTAATTTTAAGTGACCCACCTTATAAACTATCAAGTGAACTATTGAAATGAAGGCTTATGACAGAAGTTATAAACTGAATCCAGCTAACAAACACACTTTATTTGCCTCACACAGTATTGTTTTAATATGCATGTGCTTCTAATATTTAAAAAATATATGCATTTTCTGATTCTCATGAAAGAACAGAAAATCTGGCAGAGGGGTTTGCCGTTCCTAAGGGCTGTAGCTCAGTAGCAGATCCTTTATGTGGGACATTTGTTCTTCAGTTTGTCATAGTCTCCACCAGTCATTATTGTCTTACATCCAGTTGCTTAACTCTATTATGGACCTCTGCAGTCCCTTGCAGGTGTGGCCTTTGGTGTATGGAATTGTGAATGTCCTCAAAATTGTCCATAAATTCTTAGAAACTATGACTTTAAGAAAAATGACATGTAACAAAACCATTCTTTTCTCATCAGTGTTATAACAAAATGTGTTGAACAAAATGATTTTATTCAGGGACCTATTATATGTCATTTTGCTTTTAAAGTTGCAGTTTCCAAGAATCTACTAAAGATGTTAAGATGTTAAGTGAGGACTTATTGTGCATATCTCATCATGTAGGGGTCAAGAAATTAGATTGGTTTCATAAGATTCATATTAACTCCTAATTCATTGTTCTTCACTTCTTGTTTCTCTCCCTTGTGCCCCAATTTCTCCTAGTGGTCTGGTTCCTGTGGGTTTTCCCTCTAAGCTTTATGGAAGTGTAATGGAGAAGTAAAAATTGTACATATTTAAAGTATACAACCTTAATGATGTTTTAATATACATTGAGAAATGACTGCCACAATCAAGCTAATTATCGTATTTATCACCTCACATAATCACCTTATTTAACGTGTGTGGCGAGAGTACCTAAAGTCTCCTTTCTTAGAAAATTTCAAGTATATAATACATGATTATTAACTATAGTCAGCATGTTGTATGTTAGGTCAACAGAACTTATTCATATTATATCTGAAAGTTCATGCCATTTGACCAACCTCTTACATTTCAACTACCCCACCCCCTTGTAACAACCCTTCTACTCACTGTTTTTATGAGAATGACTCTTTTAGATTGTACATAAAAGTGAGATTGGTATATTTGTCTTTCTGATATTGGCTTATTTCACTTAGCTCAATGTCCTCCAGGTTCATCCATGTTGTAAAAAATGACAGGATTTCCTTCTTTTTTAAGGCTGAATCATATTCCATTGTATATATTTTTGCCCCATTTTCCTTATTCATTTATCTCTCAATGGACACTTAGGTTGATTTGTATCTTAGCTATTATGAATAATGCTGTAATGAATATGGGCATACAGTTACCTCTTTGAGATAGTGATTTTATTTCCACTGGATACCCATTGAAAATATATATATATACCCAGAAGAGTGTGTGTGTGTGTGTGTGTGTGTGTGTGTATATATATAGTAGTTCCATTTATAATTATTTTTTGACGAATTCCATATAGTTTTCCATAATGGCTGTACCAATTTATGTTCCCACAAATAATACTTAGGGTTCCCTTTTCTCTACATCCTTGCCAATACTTGCTGTCATAGCTACCCTAACATGTGTAAAGCAATACCTCATTGTGGTTTTAATTTGCACTGCCCTGATGATTAGTGATGTTAAGCACCTTTTCATATACCTGTTGGACACTTATATGTCTCCTTTGGGAAAATGTCTATTCAGGTCCTTTGCCCATTTTTAACTGAGTTATTTGGTAGGTTTTCTGTTTTGTTTTTTTGTTTTGTTTTGCTAGTGAGTTATATGAGTTCCTTATATATTTGGGATATTAACTCCATATCAGATATATCATCTGCAAACCTTTTCCTCCGGTTCCATAGGTTGGCTTTTCACTTTGTTGATTGTTTCCTTTACTGTGTAGAAACTTTTTAGTTTGATGTAGTCCTACCTGTTTGCTGTTTATTTTGCTTTTGTTGCCTTTGCTTTTGGTGTCATATACAAAAAAAAAAAAGTGATTGCCAAAACCATTGTCATCTAGCTTTCCCCCTATGTTTTCTTCTAGTAGTTTTACTGTTTCAGGTCTTATTTTTAAGTCTTTGATCCATTTTGAGTTGATTTTTGTATATGGCATCAGATAAGGATCCAATTTCATTTTTTTACATGTGAATATCCAGTTTTTCCAGTAGCATATATTGAAGAGACTATCCTTTTCCCATCATGCATTCTTGGCACCTTTGTTAGAGACAAGTTGACTGTATGTGTGAGTTTATTTCTGGACTTTCTTTTCTGGTCCATTGGTCAATATATTTGTTTCTATGCCAGTGCCATATTGTTTTGATTCTTATAGCTTTGTGATGTAATGTGAAATCAGCAAATGTGATAACTTCAGCTTTGTTCTTCTTGCTTTTGAAATTATATGCAAGCTCAATAGCAAGTGGTAGTGATCTTTGAACTTGTGGAGGCTGACAGAAGTATGGCCCACCACAGCCATTCCCCACCCTGAGTCTCTTAGAACATGCTTCCTTTTTGTGTTTATTCCTCTAACCACTAAAGACTACTTGCTGGGAAAGAAGGCAAAGACCACAAAGTATGAAAATTTGTGTTCTGCGTGCTGTGTATGAGGCAACAAACCCAGAAGTAACGTGGAATGGCAGGCACACACACATTTTCTGAAGAGGCTATGTTGCCAATTTAGTTGCACTGAGCAGAGCCATGTCTCTGGTTAGTTTAGAAACCAGACGAAGGCTGCAGTGGCTTCTCCTCAGTACGCAAAACAGCTTCAACTCCTAACTGAACATATTGCACACAAAACAGTATTTTCCATGCTACTTGCATGGAGCATGAGCATCTTGCTGTCTTTAATTAAGAAGTTAACTGGACCATCAAGTATTGCCTGAGCAAATAAAAGTGATTTGTACTAAGTCAGAGGGGTGCATTAGGCATCTTTGCATTTCTTTGCTCACACATAAATTATGGATATTATTAAAAATTGGAAGGGTCATCTATAAGCCCATCTGTACGACGAAGCCAATTGCCATTTCCCAAATGTATCTGTCTGTTTACATGTTATAATTTATTATAGACAATAGTGTGAACCAGCTGCTTAGGTTTTTTTTTTTTTTAAACAGATGCACAAACTTTGAATAGATCAATACTTAATTCTTTTGTCTGTTTGTTTATCCTGGAAAACAGAGATAGTTATTCAAAGGCTTTTGGTTGCCATAGAATTAAAATGGCTTATGGGGTTTTTGTTCTTCCTTTAATTTGGGAGAAATTGACTATGCATGCTTTTCTTAAATGAAGCATATGCTGGAAATATAAAAGTTACTGATGGCTTTGGTCAGATCTCAGTTATAACTATGTCAGCTGGAGTAGTGGTAGAAGAAGTGGGTCCAAACTTTATATAAAGGTGAGAATGTCTAATTGTACGATTTGAGGGCCTTTGGGCAGGTAGCCTTCCTCACATTCTTCCTTGTTGCCTATCATGGTATATGAAGGTCCATCATGAGAATCTCATTTATTTGAAGACTTGTGGATCCGTCACAAATTTTTATTCATACCAGACTCCTACTATAAACACTTCTCTCCCCCATGCGTACACATACACACATTTCCACAAAGGATTGGAAATAACTGATGAGAAATATATCAGTAACATACTAACCAAAATGTAATGTGTTAAGATCAGGAAAAATTATCAATTAGAAAAGAAGCAGAAAAGGGGACAAGTTAATAGAATATAGGGGAAAGGCCGAAATGTCCCATGTGGTTGCTGTTCTTAAACATGGAATTTGGTTGTGAATTTTCCAAAAAGAAAGGCACTGCATTAGGTGAAACCTTCTGTCTGTACTCTCTAGAGATTTGATTAAAATGTCCCGGATGGGGAGGGGAGTTAGGGCTGACAGTCTAGCATGATAGAAAGTGCACTGGATTCGAAGTTAGGCAATCTGGGTTCTCCCTTCATTGTCCTCCTAATCAGTAGTGAGTCCTTGAGCACTTTATTTCTTTTCATGTCTCAGTTTCTTATTTGTAAGCTAAAGAGGTCGGACATGATTAAGGGTTTTCTATAACTTTTAAGTTATGGAATCTTTTTTAAGCCAAAGTTTACTTGGAACCACAAAATCTAAACCAGATGGAAGTTACGATGTTGCGATCAGGCAGGGAATCTCAGTCCCCTATTCTCATTTATCTTTTTCCTGATCTTAATCCTTGCATCCTCTCACGCTACTCTTAGCCTCCCTGTTACTAGCCACAGGGTGCTGAGGCTATAGCTTGGCGTTCAGGAGACCACAGTTTGAAAACTTCCAGACTGCATCAAAACCTAGCCTCATTTTATCCAGGTCTCTGCTCCAATGGCATTTTTTCATGAAGACTTTCCCTCACTACCCTATCTAAAATATATGTCTTATCCGGTAGCTTTATTTTTTTTATGTCATGTCATGTTAATTATGTATATTTTTATATGTATTTATTATACAATTATATATTTATAGATTTTATCTGTTTGCTTCTTCTACTACTATATAATCACCATGACAGCAGGGATGGAAAAGGTAGTACTAAGTAGTGTTTAGGAATCTGGAACTCCAACTTCCTGGATTCATTTCCTTGCTCTGCCATTTAGTAGCTGTGTGACCTTCACAAAGTTACTTGACCTTTTCTGTGCCTTGTTTTACTCCTCTACAAAATGGGCAGAATAATAGCACCACCTCATCAACTTAGTATAGTATGATAAAAGTTAATTTATGTCAAATTTATAGAACAGTGCCTTGAATATGAAACACTATAAAAAATTGAGTATAATGATCATATATTATTGGCATTTGTTAATATTGTTGGCTTTGTTTATCACTGTCTCCATATTTCCTTGACAAACTTCCTGTCACATAGCAGGAAAGCAAATTGAATGAATGGATCAATGTTTTCTTAGGAAATTTCTGGCTCAAAAGGTCTGTAGGAAGCTTGCAGGGAGACAAAGACAAATATCTCTTTAATAAAAGCTTATACATATACTAATTATCCTTATTAGCCACATACTAAGTATTCAATTATGTAGACAATGGCATGAGCCACTGTGTGGTGCAAGGCTATGGGGCAATGAGAATAGGCTAGGTGCAAGAGATAAGAATGGACTGAAGGTAGTGAAGTCCACGTCTCCCTACTCTGCAGTTGTCCCCTCCTATGAGCCTTGATTCATGCCATCCACGGGCTGATGAAAGCTTCCAAGTGTGGAGCTATGTACTACACACAGGATAGTTGCACAGAAGAAAAGCACATCCATTCCTTCAGATCTTTTATCTTCTCATCATCATCATCATGCCCTATCAACATCATCTAACACTTTTGCTTTCAAGAACATCCCAGCTGCCTGTAATGACTACTTGGTGCTGAGACTGCTTCTTTCTTCTTTCATAAATAATATTTAAGAGGAAAAAAGTGCATACCAGAGTCCACCCTGGTTTGGTTTGTTCTCTTAATGGCAAGAAGGGGCATACTTCAGTTAGGGAGCGTCTCACAGCCAGTAATAGCTGCTGAGTAGTTGGGGAGAAAAGTGGTGAGAGAACCTAGCTTTAAGGAGGGTACATATTTTAATATATTCTTAAAATCTTTGTTACTCTTCACTGCTAAATTGTTGGCAAAAAGTTTTGCTTTAAAAAGGATTTTTTTAAAAAAGCTTTGGTCAATGTATATGCATCTCCTGGCAACTCTATTCACACCTAGTGCTCTATAATTGCTATGGGTGTGTTACACTGTTAGTCTTAATTTTAAAAACTTGTTCATTGTCAAAAACACTGATAATTTTTCAGGAGATGCATCTTCAGAGGCTCAAAACACTTCATTGTCCTATGAAATTATAAGCAAATACTATTACTTTGATTCTGTGATCTCTATCAGCAGCTAAGCGTAACCTTTTAATGCAGTGCTCTGTAAATCATTACCAGTGATGTTTTACATGGCAGTGGCCTAAATTATGAGTGTGGGACCTTCCATTTCCATGAAGAGTTCTGTTTTTATCAGCCATGATTCTGCCTCTAGGCAAATGCCAAATGGTCTGCAAAGTAAATGAGGCTTTTAAGACTGATAAATATTTTGCAGATGCACTTGTTGCATGTTGGAGAGAGAGGAGGAAGAATGAGTCAAGCAGTCAAACCATTTTTTCTTCCTTGCTTGGTGCAATAAACGGTGAATTTCTTCGCACCTACTAAGCCACAGCTTCCATTTTGCAACATAAGAAGGGACACCTTTCTACAGTAAAAGACAGCTACGGATTATAGGATAAATGAAATTTTCTACCATCAAGCTGTGTGGATTGGTTTTAACCATCAGTTAAGGCTTAGGCAGTTATGCTGAAAAAATATCAGAGTAATACTTACGGAAAGAAAAGTTATCCTTAGGTGGTAGCTCATTAAGAGATGAGAAATGGAGTTGAGTTTATTTTCAAATCATTAATGTGTGAGAATTCATATTATTGGATGGCTATATAGTTCCCATGTTTGTCCCTCACGTCAGTTGTTAACAAACCAGAGTCTTTCACTCATTTCTTGGCATGCTCAATTTTGTTTTTTGACAATTCTTACCATGTAAATACCATGTTCCCTATAGCCCAAGGAAACATGTAGGGCCCTTGCCCATTTTATGAAAAAGAGGCCATGTCATTTACTTTCTCCACCAATTGCTGTTTCTCTGGTCATTCCCCAACCCCCTTCTGATAGTTGTCTTCCTCAGTTTTTCCTCAAGTAGTCACAGCTTCTTATGGAACCCATTTTTTCTCCATTCCAACTGCAGATCCCCTAAATTGTACCATCTCCTACTACACTATTTATTACTTCTCTCTATTTGTGCCTTTTATTAGACTTGCATTGCAATATCTATTTGGAAATAATCATGGACCCATGTGCTAATTAAGTCCCTGACTAAGGAAAAAAAACTATGATATTTCAGAGATATTAAGTTCTGTAGATGTTTTTATGCAGAATTTCAAACTATAAGTTAATTTTTAAATGTCTAAATGTTCTACTGGTTTCTCATTCTGAGCCCATCAAAATGAAATAAATATGAAATTATTTAATATAAAAACTTACACAAATTCAAAATTTCCAAAGACCTAGCCTTTTTTTTTTTAACTCTGGTTCCATATCTGAACTATAGAACACAGAAAATATGAGTGACTGTTTTCTCAGTTCTTACAGTTCTGCAAATACCAGGTATCATTCTAGATGCATAGGAGAGATGGTAATTCATTATACATAACGGATGCCTTAGGACTTGATTATATCTGGAAGTGCCTTTGGAGAAAGAGTTGTCCTCATTCTAAATTCAACTTCTTCCATAATAATAAGAACCCACAGTGATTCTCATTCCTTGAACTGTTCCTTCATTTCTTATCAACTCAAAGTGACATACTCACAATATAGTTAGAAGCATAGTACACCCACATATATAGTAAATATTCTTGGATGAAGTCTTCCTTTCTTTGGATGAAAACTTTTCTTCCACTTCCTTCAGATGTTATGGTGGGTATGCATGTCAGTCAATGTAACTCCATAAATTTGTATATTTTTTGGTCCAGTACTTATTAATGGCAGCCTGGGGAATAGCTGACAGTTTTCCTGATCATTTGCATGAATTATAATTAAATATACAGAATATATTTGGACACTATCTGTGTGCATGTCGTTCTGTGTTTTTTGCTCTGAAGATTTACATGATGAACTTCTCTGATCCTACCCAACTTCGTGGAGCCATCAGACATGCCCCCTTACTGTGCGGCCAGCAGTATACAGAAGTGGAAATCTAACCTTTCCATGTGTTCATGGTCTTAGGCTCACAGGCTGCCCTGACCCAGCTCTACTCCATGACCTAACCCATCCTCACCCTTCCTTAATCCCAGATCATCCTTTTGGGAAGGCCTTCCCATACCTTCTTTATACTCTCCTCTGCTTCTCTCACTTTGGTGTGTACTTTCTCCCTTGACTGTGGTGTCAGTTTTCCCTATTTACTGGGCTAGGAGGTCCTCTCTAGTCCCCACGTGGAAATACTATCTCTATCATCCATTCCTGTGGGATGACTTGCATCAGGGTACTTGTGAATACAATATAGTATAGTAGTAAAGTACATGTAATTTAAAGTCAGACAAAAACTGTGTGTGAGCTTGCCTTGCCTTCTAACTAGCTTTATAACTTGGAGCATGTTACTTGACACTTTAGCACTTTAATTTCTCTATCCATAATGTGGATAATTAGTAGTGTCAGAATTGTTTTGAAAATTAAATGAGAAAACGTATCCAGGGTGCCTAGAAAAGTACCTGCCACTTAGCCCACTATATGTGGCCACAGTTATTATTAAAGGCTTCATGGTAGAAGAAAACCCTGAGATGAGTGGTATATTGAACACTTCTATGTCATTAAAAATATAAATAAGTTTCCTTCTATTCGTTTCCATTTATTAATTACAGTTATGCTGGTCTAGTGACTGATTTTGAATCCTACCAAAATGGCACCTTCTGAGCTGAAGCAAATGGAAAGAGAAACATTTCTTTTCCAGAAGCCAAAAACCATTTCCCAAGAGGTTTCTGTTCAACCCACACAAGCAAATGCAGCTGTGATGGTTTCCTCAGAGATTGTTCAGAATATCACATACCAGTGTTAGCCTTAAAGAATGATACCGGGACTTCTTGCCTCTTGGTTCATGGGGTATACCCACAAGGAAAATAGAAACAAAGCAAAGGTAGGTAGCCCCACTTGGCACAGTTGATTGACTTTAATAGGTCCTGATTATGCTGCTCATATTCCATGAAATTAAAAAGCTTACAAATGTTATGAGCCATTACCCTTCCATTTAAGGGAGCTTATGACATGTTAGCAACATTTAATGAAATTCTTTTCAAAATGCCATTGGCAGACTCAATGAGATTCCATGTTGAAATTCAACTTGAAGAATTGTTTGAGGAAGTTTGTTCCCTCCCTGCCTGTCTTTGTAATACGTGGGACCCACCTCAAGGCCAAAAGAAGTTTCTTATCAGTGAGAGGGTAATTTGCATGTATCAAAAAGTGCTTCTGCTTTGACTATGAGAGTTTTTTCCAGCTGAAGAACAGAGTGCCAAGACTTCCATGTTAATGTTTGTGCTTAGAGAGTGCAAGATTAGCCTATGTTTTTACACTACAATAAATTTTCAAACTGAAGTCCTTTCTATTCAGTTCTGTCTATATTTATTGGCAGTCTTCAACATTGTAGCAAATATTCCAAAATGTTATTGCCTGCCCTGTCTTTGATGAGCTATTACAGGATAATTTGGGTGATAAGCCTTTGTGCAAGAAGACAATTAAAGCATCAGAAATGAGGTGATTAAATCCTAGATCATATGGTACTGATTATTTATATAATAAAAGTTCAGGAAATAAAAATACAGCTGGTGAACGGAGAATTTTTATAGCATATAAGAAAGCTGAGTAGTGAGACATAAGTTATTGAGAGAGAATTGATAATTTCTGTTCTATAGTCTTTCATTCTAAATTTTATGATGGTAACATTTAATGGCCATAGTCATCTGTTTTGTCTGGGTACCAGCCATGTCCCCATCTTGTTGGTAATGTCTCCCACTACTTTTTTGAGATTTTGTGGGCCAAGAAGGATACTATGTGCTTTATATACATTTTCCTTAAATCTTCCTAATAATCATATAGGGTATATCATATTATCATTATTCTAGAGGTGAGGAGAACTCACATAAAAAATAGTTAGGTAATGGTCTCCAGCTAGTATATGAATAGTTAGAATGCAAACCCAGGTGAGAACTAGCCAAAGTATGTGTTTTCCATCCTCATGTTGATCTGCTTTGAAGGACAGATCGTATCAACGCAGTCCCCACTGTGGATGTTTTGCAGGCAAGAGTCCTATGGTAGAACTTGGTCACCGTCATATTCATTTGTGCATGACAGTGCTTGGCACTCAACAAATATTAAATTAATTTGTAATTAGTATGTTAAATAAGCACAACTCATAACATAATTAAAATGCAACTTTATTTTTGTTTTCCCTGCTTCTTTGAAGGATGTGGCAGTGGCTGGTCTTTCCTTCAACCTTCCCCACAAAAACATGGGCAGTTCCTAGTGGATTTTCTGCCCATTCAAAGATGGTTAAAGTCCGGTGGTACTTACAGGAAAAAAATAAAGGCTCAATTCAGGCATTTTAAATGTCCCATCTAAGATATTTATCAGTGCTTCAAACCTCCTTTGAAGTTAAGTATTCATTTTCCCCAGATGCTGCATTTAGTTGGTGGCTCCCTAGGAGTGAGGTTCATTTCAGCTATCTGTGCCCCATCATCTTCCGATTCACCAGCTTCTGCTCATAGTCTTAGACCCTACTAGGGTGGGGGGAATGGAGGAGAGGGCAGTTCTTGCTTGGCTGGGTGACTTTCAAACTGATGAAGAGTTAAGGTGACTTCTTTTCTCATGGAGTATTTTCTGGGGTCGTTGCAGATTTCCAGTCCTGGAAGTGCAAAACACACATGTCCTCCTACAACTCCTATGGGAAAAGCAGGTGAAGCATTGCATTCTCGGACAGGCTGCTTCCCCGCCATTCCACTCCATGTGGAAACTTCTTGCCTTGTAGAAGTCCTCTTTTTTTTTTTTTTTTTTTTTTTTTTTTGAGACAGAGTCTCACTTTGTTGCCCAGGCTTAGAGTGAGTGCCATGGCGTGAGCCTAGCTCACAGCAACCTCAATCTCCTGGGCTCAAGCAATCCTCCTGCCTCAGCCTCCCGAGTATCTGAAACTACAGGTACGTGCCACCATGCCCGGCTAATTTTTTGTATATATATGTTTAGTTGATCAATTAATTTCTTTCTATTTTTAGTAGAGATGGGGGTCTCGCTCTTCTTGCTAAGGCTGGTTCCGAACTCCTACACCTCGAGTGATCTGCCCGTCTCGGCCTCCCAGAATGCTAAGATTACAGGCGTAAGCCACCTCGCCCAGCCAGAAGTCTTCTTGAGTAGGACTTCACATGTCTCCAGGACAGCACTCTGCCCTTCTTGGCCCACCTCTATTTTGTAAAAAAATGACCATGCATCCTTTACCTGGAAAACTCTGAGAGTACAGGGTCTATCTGAAGCAGCGGCCCTCTCCTGCCTCTAGTGCCCTCTAGATTTCCCCTGTGGGAAGTCGTGGTGACTTTGGAAATAGAGAACACAGGCCAAGATCTCAGATTGGATTCACTGAAGCTCCCTGTTCTCACTGGGCTTGGTGTTAGAAGGTTGCACCCACCCCCCAAAATATATGGACTCACAAATCTCCTTTCCTCCGTTCCCATGAGTCTTACATCTTCTTGAAACCAGTGAGAGTATTCTCTGATATTCCTCTCTCAATTCTGCATATTCGATCTGGTCCCTTACTTTGTTGTTTCACGTCAGTTTTATCTTCATGACTGGTTGAAACTTTATTTGTAACATTCTCTTTAAATGTGCCCTGTGATTGGCTGACTTTTGGAGTGAAACAGTTAGGTGTGCTGCCTTGCTGGCCCCTTCTCATCCTGTGCAATAAGGTTCTTGATGTCCTAAAAGAAGGAAGAAAATGTTGATAACCACTCAGGATTCACAAGTGAATGGAAAGAAAACTAAAGACACTGGTGGCTATAAGAGAGATGTTGTTCTTCTTTTCTGACTTTGCTGCTATTTCACTGTCATGGGTTTGGAGAGATACACTGACTTCTCTTCTCGAAGGATTTAAATGAATGAGAAAATGGTGCATTTTTTTCCTTGCAGCTAGGATTCTATGAGCCTATTTTGGGGTGCTTTCAGAAGGCATATTTTGGTTAGTGACAAATCTTTCTTGGCTTTCTCAGAGCCCCAGGGTCTACAGAGTAATACTTTGGCAAAAACTGCCAATCACTAAGAATAAACTAAGCGGATGGCGAAGGTGCTTCCACTGGATGTCATGGTGATGTCATTTGCAGCAATTCACTTTATTTTTTCAAGAGGGGGAAAGCATACATTTGAAGAACAGACGAGACAGACTGCAGTGAAAGATGTTGTTTCTAATGGAAGTGATGAGAATTTGGAGTTGAATGTGTTCTGCTTTTCTTTTTGTTGCTTTCTTTTGATACCTTTCTTTGCTGACTCTGTTATCTTTGAGTATTTGAGGATTGAGATCAAGAACTTTTTTTCTCTGTACCTGGAGACTTCCCTGTCATGATTGACAGAAGATACAGCCCGTGAATTTGCTGCCATTACAACCCCTTTGTTTGTGTTCTACGATTGTTCTGCTCCAGGTCTCTTCTACAAAGAAGGTATTTAGCAAGAGTTTGTGAACTTAAGTTTTTGTACTTAATGTGAGTTGAGACACCTTCATTTCTTCTTGCCCTGTGTTACCTGGTATATAACACTTAAATCTCTCCACATTCTTTCTAGCATTGTGTTCAGTTGTTTGGATACATTTTTATGGCACAGAGTAGATGCTCAATAAATTATTATGGAATTGATAGAGTTAAAGAAGGAGTGAGGAACTGGGGAACAGAGGCACACCCTCTCCTGTGATATCTTGCCCCCACTCAGTTTTGCAAGGTTCACACTATCACTTCTTTTCAAAATTTCTCTGTTCCATTTTTAATTTATTTCCAAACAATTCCCAGTTGGGGTTTAGTTTGAGTCAGAGAGATAGATAACAGCTTACAGTTTCATATTTTATATTCAAGGGATGTTTGTATTGTGACAAAGTACAGAAGGAACTCAAAATAATACTGTGGTCCCTTTAGCAGAGCCTTTGAGGATACCCAGAGAGAGGGTGCCATGTGGTCCTTCCGAAATCATAGTAAAAATGCTGCCACTTACTCTGCCAATATCTGTGTCTGACCTAGGTGTGTGGAGTAGTCCTCAGAGCTGCTGGAGGGAGGGAAGGGGTATCTTCTGGACTGGGCACCCTTGGGTCTCCCTCTTGACCTGAGCTCCAACTCTGGTGTGTTTCAGAAGATGGACTTCATCTGAAAGGCAAAAAGGGTATGTTGGAAAAACCACTGTCTTTGGAACCAGATAGGTATAGAACAAATTGTTGAACCTGTCTAAGTTTCATCTTACTCAACTATAAAATGTGAGTATGAGCTCATGGAGTCAAGAAACTTACAAGCACCCTACAGAATATTAAGTGAATGATAAATACACTTTCTCTTTTACATATATAGCCCCCCTTTGAAATATGAAGCCCATTCCATCTGTAGGGAAGAAAACAGGTGCTAAGAGGCTTTCAATTTGTCTGAAGATTTACAGGTAGTTAGGACTTTGACTCTAAATTTCCTGACTCCAAATTCCATATTCTTGATCATGATGTTATATTTTCTAATTATTTTAAACTTAATATGGCTAGAAATAAAATAGAAATATTATATTTAAAGCATTTGCCATAGTCCCTAGCACAGCAAGACACTCAAATGTTAGGAAGATATTATTATTTGTTACTTACTTTATTTAGGATTTTTCTTTGTGTTTAATAGCTAGCCATTTAGGGGAGAGGTAAGACTTATAATATTCTGTCCGAGAGAAGTAGTTGGTGTACTAGTTTTTTTGTTTGTTTGTTTTACTTGTACTTCAGTCCGTGACAATACTTGAAACTAACAAAGTCAGGTATCTTCCCTTTTGTATATATATAACCTTAGCTAAGCTACATAATTTAAATAGACATTTAACACTTGTTCCTCCCTGAATAGGGACCTTAAAATGCTTCTGGGCCTTGTTAGACCTTAAACTTCTGATTAATTTAACAAGTTTTATTGATTTTTATTTTGCATTAGAGTTTGTTGTTTTGTCTCTGCACATACAAAAGTGCTGATCCCATCCTAAATGAGCTGCATTTTCCATGGTCGAAGCAGTAATTCAGAAGTGTGCTGTTTACTGCCATTACTTTACAGTCACCATGGTGGCCCTGCATAATTTTGATGGCAGTCAATTCACTTTTTGCACAAAGATGTATTGAGCATCCCCTGGGTGTTGGGCAGAATGCTGTGGACTGGAGATACAATTTTTTAAAAAGATAAACATTTTTTTTCCTGCTTCCATGGAGTTCATAATTTAGTGGTGAACGTAAACAACAAACATAAGAAACAAATATCTCCTGTGTTAAGCGCTTTGAAGAAGACACAGTGCGATGCAAGGAGGACCTAATTGAGACATTATTGTTATGGAAGATGTCTCTGAGACAGAGGAAGCTAGAAGAGCAAGGGGGAGGGTGTTTCAGTCCAAAGGAATGTGATACAAAGACTGTAAAGCAAAGCACTTGCTATGCTCAAAGAGCAGAAAAAGCAATGTAGGTTATGTTGAGGGGCTGAGGATTTATCCAAATTGAGGTAGGAAGTCAGTGAGGAATTGTGAGCTGGGTAGGATGTGTATAAGGCTTACAAAATTGATTATGGCTGGGGGGGGGGCGTCAGGGAACTGGACTTTAGAGGAACAGGAGTAGGAACAGAGAGATAAGGAGGGTGCTACAAGTTTCAAATCTTTTGAAACTTAATATGAGCCTTATTACAAGATGCCAACAGAAGTTCCAGGACTGGGAGCCAAATAGTGTTGGAAGAGTTGAGAGGAAGGGAAAGAATTCACTGTATACTAAGCTGGTCAGAGGATTATGTCCTGTGTTTGAAAAGATGACTTCTGTTTTCTTTGGCTTTGTATGTGTTTGTTTATAACGTGTTCTCGGTTAGGCTACTTTGGGTCTAATCCACTTGAAGTTGGAATATCTTTACATTGGGCAAGTCACTACATGTAGTTTATATGGAAAAAAAAGATAAAAATTATTGAAACTCTGGTAAGTACTTTACGAATTGTAAGACAACAGGTGCAGTTTGGAGTGTGGGTAGGTGGTGTGTTTTGGGAGGGTGCAGAGGATATTAATTTTTTTTAAAAATCCCTTTCAGCAAAGCATACCATTCCCCAGATTTACATATTTCTTAATCCAACCATTTCACCTATTTATAATAATTGTCATGCCTCGAGGTAGTTTAGTTTGCACTGGATATATTAAATACAGTCGCTTTCGAATTCTACATCTAAATGCAAGAGTTTACTAGAATGATTTATCTGCATTGTTTGAATGTAAGCTGACTTTCTGAAGCCAGTTTATAGAAGTGCAACCAGCTTTCTGGAAAAAATGAATCCCTCTTTCATACATTGTGAGGCAATGTGTATTACACATATTAATTCTTGTAATGCTCCTAGCAACTCAGTGAAGTAGGTATTATTGTTATTCCTATATTATAGATAAGAAAACAGGAAAGTGAGTTTCAGAGAGATGGAGTAACTTATCTTAAAGATCAGAAGCTACACAACGAGCGTTCTCACTTAGGGTGATTTAGAGCAAGCCTTGATCTCTCTTCTTTACTGCCTTCCCTTAGTAATAACCACATCCATGTGTTCTGCTTTGTTGCCTTGCAACATACTGGCTCAAAATAAAGAATTGCCCAGAGTATCACAGCACATCAGGGCTAACTACAGAGCAAGAATTCCGGATCAAAAGAAGCAGGTGCTCATCCACAGTCTCTTGAAATTCGAACCTGCAGACCATGTAGCCTATGTATGTGAATTCAGGTGAACAGAGAGAAGCATCGAAGATACAGACAGAAATAAATCTAGATGAAGTTTAGATCAGGTGTAGAAACAAAAGAAGATCCTGATTCAGAGAAACTTCTAGAGGCAGAAGCTGTAAAGTCTGTAAATATCAGCTTGGCTGGCTTCATCTAGACCAGGGATTTTCAACCTTAGAACTACGATATTTTGAGTTGGAAAACTGTTCATTGCAAGAGGCTGTCCTGTGCACTATAGCTGGGGTCCCCAACCCCTGTGGTGTACTAGTACCAGTCTGTGGCCTGTTAGGAACTGGGCTGCACAGCAGGAGGAGAGCAGGTGGGCGAGCTAGTGAAGCTTCATCTGTATTTACAGCCGCTCCTCGTCACTGGCACCACTGCTGTCACCAGCGTCAGCTTAGATCCTCATAGGAGTGCAAACCCTACTGTAAACTGTACATAGGAGGGATCTAGGTTGCATGATCCTCATGAGAATCTAATGCATGATGATCTGCGAAAGAGCTGAGGCAGAGATGCTAGCGCTGGGGAGCAGCTGCAAATGCAGATTATCATTAGCAGAGAGGTCTGGCTGCACAATAAATGTAGTGCACTTGAACCATCCCCAAACCATCCCCACACCCAGTGTGTGAAAACAGTTGTCTTCCATGAAACCGGTCCCTGGTGCCAAAAAGATTGGGGACTGCTGCACTAAAGGATCACTGGTCTCCACCCAGTACTTGCAAGTAACACGCTACATACACATCAGTCATGACAGTAAAAATAAAAAGTGCCAAATACCTCCCCCAAAATTGATAACCATGGATGTAGATGAAGAAAAGATGTATGAGAATCTATTTATTTGTTCAACAGTTGCTTGCCAAGTGCCACTCAATTTGCAATATCATGTGTTTCAGGTTTATTTCCTAGTAATAAAGCAGGACTCCTGGTTTATCATACTGATTTGGAGACTTGAGGCAACATGGTGCTGTGATGGGAAGGGCATGTGCTCTAGGTCACACTGTTCTGGGTCTAATCCACTTCGAATTGGGGCATCTTTACCTTAGGCAAGTCACTAGGTTGAGTCACAATGTCCTCTCTGAAAACTAGAGATAATAGTAATACTGAACACATGGGTTTGTTGTGAGGATTAAATGGGAAAATAAAAGTAAGAGGCTACGTGCCAGACACAATAAGTGCTTAGGTGACTGTTACTATAGATGATGTCTGTACCTCCACATCCAAGGGAACCCAGAAATAGCCTTTGGTCCTCTGAGCCTGCAGTTATAGAAACTACCTTTGTGGCTTTACTTTTAGGACAAAAGTGAAATAAGTGGCCAGGGAAGAGTTTGTTCTCCTGTGATTGTAGAACAACTTTTCCATCAACGCTGGTACCTATGGCGTCAGTCCAAAGAGTGGACTGGCTCAGCTTCCGCTGCAGTTTTGTGATTAAAGGATTTAGGAGATTAACAACATCTCTTCAGGAAGTAGCTCAGAAAGCTCAGTTGGGTGTATTCCAGTGAAGAGGGATTTTCTGAATTAAATCTCTTCTCTGAAAAGTGGGCAGTGTGTGAACACAGAGTTAAAGAGGGAGACCTTAATTTCAAGCTAACAAGGAGTTAGCAACCTAGGCTAAGTGATATCCCCTAGTCTAGATGATTACCGAGAATATCAAAGAGAAGCCACAAACGATGTGCACTATTATCCTTCCTCTCCCTGCCTGGAGGAAAATTTTGAATATCGTGCAGTAAAGAGCTAGCTAAATGGCTTCCCTTCTAATGCTCGCTCGGTTCTATGAGTAATATCCTCTGGAAACTATGGAGGATCACTAAACCTATCTGGACATTAGTTTTACCTTTCAATTAAATTAGAGGATTATTTGCGAACTGGTAGATTGTGAAATTTGAAAATTGCTGAGTCAGAAAATCCAAAATGTGTCTCTTTGCCAAATTTAAGAAATTGCTGCCCAACCCTAATCCCCAGCACCTAGTCCACTGTTGGCACTATGGCGGCACATAGCAATGGTGGCCGAACTGGAATGGATTGCTGAATAGTGTCATATGAGTATTGCAAAGTGCTCCGCTGGAGAAGCAGCAGATTGTCAGAATTGATTTTGGTCAAGATTACAAATTTCCAAGGCCTTAAGCTTTCTTTCCAAGGCTGGGACCTGGGAAGATACTCCACGCTCAGAAATCCTCTTCCAGGTGGTAGAAATGTTTCCAGTTCAGTCATTTCTTTCCACGCTAGCCTGGAGCCTCTGGATGTGGGGGGTAGTCTTCTTCAATCCATATTTCTCAGTCTGGTCCTTCCAAACACCCAAAGTGAGAGTTCCAGAAGGCTCCAGAACAAGGAGTAGGCTGTGAATGGCCAAAGGAAGAGTTTTTCTTCATTCCCCAGGGTAAAAATGGACATTGTCTGAATTATGACTACTTTCTACAGATTGGGGACAGAACAATATTATAGTAAGGGTTTTCAAGTAGAGACTAGAGGAAGAGTCTATGAAGGGATGAGGAGAAAAGAAAAGGACATCTATCAAAAGCAAAAGGTAAAATGGCCGCTTCTACATGAACTGGGACTTCAGGTCCAGCCCCTACAAGAGGGCTCACAGGCAGTGTGTTTGCCAACCCAGTGTCTTCAGAATGCTGAGCCTGTGGGTCCTTAGGTCAACATGTTCACTCCCATCAACCTTAGACGTTGCCATGCTCTGTTGTTGGGCACTTGAAGACATCGGAGTTTTGCTTCTATGACAGTTTTGAAATAATTACACGTTGGTTTGTTGCCAGCAGCAAATGGACTAGCAAAACAAAAATAAAGATCAGAAGGTCAAGAAGGTAAAAGTTTTTTTAAAAGGTCGGAAGAAAAAAAAGAAAGAAAGAAAAGACAAGACAAGACTCCAGACAAGGACATTTTTTGCATAAGCATGGGCATTGATTTGTCTGGCAAGAGGTAACAGTGTTAATGATAATTGTTATTATTATTTTGTATCATAAACTTCAACATACATACACAAAGGTAATAATAGTGACAAATAATACTAACAACTGCTACTATCCTTGACCATGCTAACTTCTTTTTTTTTTTTTTTTTTTTTTTTTTTTTTGAGACAGAGTCTCGCTTTGTTGCTCAGGCTAGAGTGAGTGCCATGGCGTCAGCCTAGCTCACAGCAACCTCAAACTCCTGGGCTTAAGCAGTCCTACTGCCTCAGCCTCCTGAGTAGCTGGGGCTACAGGCACATGCCACCATGCCCAGCTAATTTATATATATATATTAGTTGGCCAATTAATTTCTTTCTATTTTTTTTATAGTAGAGACGAGGTCTCGCTCAGGTTGGTTTTGAACTCCTGACCTTGAGCAATCCGCCTGCCTTGGCCTCCCAGAGTGCTAGGATTACAAGCGTGAGCCACCGCGCCTGGCCGCTAACTTCTTTATATACTGTCTCCCTTAATCCTAATGGGCACTCAGAGTTTGATGTAAATAGCCCTATTTTTCAGGGCAAAATTCAACATCTTAGCAAGGTGAAATGATTCGCCTAAAGTCCCACAGCTGGTATTTAGAGGAGTCCACGCAGTCTTTTTTCTTGTTTCCTTTTTTGAGACAAAGTTTCACTCTGTCACACAGACTAGAGTGCAGTGACATCATCCTAGCTCACTGCAGCCTCCAATTCCTGGGCTCAAGTGGTGACTCCCACTCTAGCCTCCCAAGTAGCTGGGGACTCCAGGTGTGGGCCGCTATGACTGGCTGCTGATCTTCAGCAGTCCTCTTGCCTCAACCTCCCAAAGGGCTGGGATTACAGGTGTGAGCCACTGCATCTGACTTCCAAGCAGTGTTTTGACTGGGTGACTTACTCAAATGCTAGTTATGACACTAGAGCTGAGTGCTCTGTCAGTTTCTTTGAATGAAAAGTTTGGACCAGATAGTTCTTCAAATTCCTCCTTGCTTTAATATCTCATCATTCCAGGTAGTAAATTTTTTGTTTGAGTGTTTATCCCATGAAATGAAATAGCTTGTAATAAGACCTCTAAGTGTTTTAACTTAATAGGAAGGGGCTACACTCATACTTTGTCGACAAGTAATTTCTGTTGCTGCAATGAAAAGAAGAGGGAGTGTAGCAAGAGCAGTAGATTGGCATAGAA
Source organism: Microcebus murinus (assembly GCF_040939455.1). Lineage (NCBI taxonomy): Eukaryota > Metazoa > Chordata > Mammalia > Primates > Cheirogaleidae > Microcebus > Microcebus murinus. The sequence goes on from NC_134124.1 coordinate 21,385,855, forward strand.
GGAGCCTCAGGTTTCTAATCCCAGTTTTGCCACTGTTTCTATGATTGTGATTGAGATGGCAACCCTCTCTGAGGCCTGGGTTTTGTCATCTAGCAAATAGGAACACACGTGCCTAGCTTGTCACCCAGAATTTGGAAATAGAAGTCTAGCTATGTCTGGGGGGAAGTGGGTATTGGAGACAGTCCAAGAATGTTGAGGGAACAAAATAAATGAGGTAGGGAAGGATTCTACTGCAGGAAACCTGGCTTCAGCTCCTGGTTCCATAACTAATTATCCAATGTGTCATGTGGGTGTCAGTTTCTTCATTTGAAAAATGAAAGCATTAATCTAGATCAGCATTTCTAAGACTGTCATGAATAAATACCCCAAAAATGTCTGAGGGACATCTATTTAGAAAACACAGCACACTCCCTCTCCCTCTTAGATACAAGTATTGCCATATTCTAAGGTGCTCTGCAGCAAATAAATTTGCTTTTATTTAATGGATTTGCCAAATTGAGTTGACCAGGGAATGCTTTTCTCTGGAACACTTGTTAATATCCCATGAGATATATTTGAGAAATTCAGGATTAGATAGTGTAGTTCTCTCAGGAATTACAGAGAGAGGTTATGATTATCTGTTGCATGTTATATCATAAGTGTTGGGAAGCTCTTTCTTTCTTCTACTCTTTCGTATTCATTCTCTCTCTCTCTCTCTCTCTCTCTCTCTCTCTCTCTCAGAATTTTGCCTTCTTAGTGGAGAGTCAGCAGGCATGTAAATGTGTACACATGTGTACCTTTTATTAGCAAGTATTTTGAACACCAGTGAGCCTACTACTGTGATAGAATCTATGGACAAAGGAAGAACAATATAAAATATAGTTCTTTAATCTCCATGGTAGACTTTACTATCTATGAATGAAATCTTGAAGCTGAGTGATTTCAGATTATTTTATTTCATTGAATTCTGTGGCACTGAAGTGCTACAGAAATATACAAACAAACAAAAAAAGCATAACAGAGGTCACATGGGTTGAGACAATGATGGAAAGCTTTATGGAATAAATGAAATTTGGGGGAGACTGAAAAAGTATGAAATACAATGTTGTTGTCAGGTAAGAATTCTATGGAATAAACTAGGGTAGAGCTAGGATTTGAAAGATAGGAAAAGATCTTGACTTGTTACAGTGGACCCTAGCAGCCATCATCAGTTACTTAGCAAAGAAATAGCATGGGAAAAATGAGTTTCAGTGGAGAGAGAGCTGAGAGGTGAGATCAGTAGGAAGCTCTTGATATAACTGCAGAGAAGGTGACTGGATATAGTAATACATTCTCATGCAGGAAGGAAAATTTATCAGGTTTCAAATAATAAATAGTGAAATTATGTCTGAGTTATTTTATTTAGAAAAATGTATACCTCTATGAATACTTGATAATTAATTTACATATCTTAAAAGGTAGTTGTATTTGTTTTCAGCACCCCTCTGTTTCAACTACCCATTTCCCCTGTACAGAGACAAATGTAATTACCAGTGTCCTGTGGATCATTCCAGAGCATGTCTCTCAACCTTGGCAGTGTTGTATTTGGGGCCAGATAATGCACTGTTTTGGGGACTGTCCTGTGCGTTGCGAGATGTTTAGCTTCATTTCTTGGCCTCTTACCCACTGAAATACAAGTTGGTTTGTGTAAACTGAAAACACCCAAAAGAAGAATTTACTGAACAAGCAGGAAGAAAGGAAAGAGCATAAGGGATTATAGCCCATGATCTGGGGGGAAATGGGATATTGGTAATTAAGTCATGGTTTGAAAGCTTTGGTCATGGTTCTAAACAGAACTGACTAAGCCCCCTGCTGGGCATGTGATCATGGCCAAGTTACTTTTCCTTTTCGTGGGTTGTTTTCCTTGTTTGCAAAATTCAGAAAATACGACCTTCTTGTCACACTGATGGGAGGATTAAGTGAGGCATTGTGTGACGATCCCTGAATCAAGTGATGAGCGTTGGAGCACACGAGCACACAGGCACTGGTGGTGGTGGGTAGCTGACTGTCTTTGAGCTGGAGGGGTGAAAGACGTCAGCAGAGGAGGGGACAGTGAAGGTGCTAAAAGCGCAGGGCAGGTCTCTGATCTTGCACAAGGAGACGACTCCTCAAAGCATCCTTAAAGAATTTTGAATAGTATTCTAAAATGCCCTACCTCCAGGTAAACATCACAGCACTTTCAAATTTGGTTCAGCCCTGAGCTATGTAAGGTCCTCTCAGCTTAGCAAACTTGCTGGCTCTGACAGCAAATTACTCAGATCATCTCGTCGTTTCCACCATCTCATTCCCTTCCCTGTGTCAAAAGGCAAAAATCTAATAACACGAACTCCAAAAAATGAATAAATGGCCTAAATCTGGGAAATGGTGATATATTCAATGTTTGTAGGACGATTTAACATTCCATAAACATTTAAACTTGGTATTACCTTGCCTGAGGTATGATACCATCTTTGATCACAGATTGGTACTGAAGGAAAACATCTGTTCCATGGGATTTTTCAGTAAAACAAGATGCAGAATATTTCTACCAGCAAAGCAGGATGAGCTCAGATTGTCAACCTAGTTGTGAAGATAGTGATATTTTATATCTCTAGCTTGTATAAACCTATTTAAAATATTATTTTACCATTTAAGATACTTGGCTAAAGATGTCCATCCATTCCATCAAACACACATTTGTCAAGCATGTACCAGATACGGGGCATGGACTTAGTTTGGTTCTTGTGCAGAGAGACTCTGAAGTGGAGGAGAGGCTGGAGATCTAGAAGGCTTTAGCATTTATTAGGTATGTGCTCTAATCTAGTAGATGGGCTAGAAATAAAATATGCTAGCCAGAAATATACGTGTTATTTTGTGTAATGCACTTTGCTACCTTGTTGCACTAGGCCATGTTCATTCCATCTACTCCTACTTGTGGCATTAGTTTTTCTTTGGTTGCATGATCCTTAGGTACTTCCTTCAAATGCTGAATGTTCACTAATAGCCTCTCAGACTCTTGGCTTTGTATATCATTGCTCAAACCTAAGAGCCAGTAGGAAGTTGAACTGAGATTCCAATTCTTGTCTGGCTAGGAGGCACCACTCCAAATTCTTTACAGACATAAACCCATTCCATCTTCACAAGAGCCCCCATGAGGTTTCTACCATGATTATACCAATTCACAAATGGGGAGACTGATTTGCAGAAAAGTTAAGTAAGAACTGATGTGCAGTTAGAAAGAAGTGAATCCGGTATTTAAAACCAAGAAATGCTTCTTATAGCTCATAACCACACTGCTACCTCTGCTAACTGCATCACAAAATTACAAGTGATGCAATTCTATGGAAAGTATAGATAATTTGTATTTCCTATCTGAGTAAATGGACAAGGCATTGAGGGAGGAAATGGGATTGGATCTGATCTTTAAGGAACAGAGAGGATTTGGTTGTGCAGAGGTAGGAAAGGGTCGTTCCAGAAGAAGGGCTATCAGGCTATGAGCAAAAAGGGAAGAGATGCTGGTACCTGCATGGGCTCATTGCTTCACACCCTGCCTTCGGTGATAAGCTCTAGATGGCCTCATGTCCCCTCTAACCCTGGTCTCACTGCTGCCATTGCTGCAGGTGCAGCGTGAGCCAGGACCCACCGGTGCAGCCTGTGAGAGCTGACTTTATGACCACAGATTTATCCCGAGATCCCTCGGTCCACAGATACATCACCAAGCACTCCTGCTCCCGGAGTCAGTGGAGGGAGGTTTATGACTCGGTTTTATTCGTTTGCTTGTGCAGACAAGTGGCTTCACTTGTGGAGGAGTTGCTTGAAATAAAACATCATTATTAGATTCCCTCTTCCTGAGCCCTTTCTCTTGGCCAGTGGTTATCTCTGAGTTAGGGCTCAAACCAGGATCTAGTTGAGAAATTTTCCTCTGGGAAATAAAGAAAGGCTTTTATTAGCAAATAGAAATTTAAGAATTGTGGACATAATGCTTTCTATTTTTTTTTTTTTTTTTTTGGAGACAGAGTCTCACTGTGTTGCCTGGGCTAGAGTGCCATGGTATCAGCCTAGCTCACAGCAACCTCAAACTCCTAGGCTCAAGCGATCGTCCTGCCTCAGCCTCCCTAGATGCTGGGACTACAGGCATGCGCCACCATGCCCGGCTAATTTTTTCTATATATTTTTAGTTGACCAATTAATTTCTTTCTATTTATAGTAGAGACGGGGTCTCACTCTTGCTCAGGCTGGTCTTGAACTCCTGACCTCGAGCAATCCGCCCGCCTCAGCCTCCCAGAGTGCTAGGATTACAGGCATGAGCCACCGCGCCCGGCCATAATGCTTTCTAAATGGGATATTGAAGGACTCAGGGACAAGCACGCCGCACGGAGATGGCACTTGAATTGTTACTTTGTTTTTCTGCCTTTGTGGGTCGTCTTTGCTTTCATTTTTTAAGAGAGCCATCCTATTGGGTGTGCATGTTCCTTTGCCACCTGTCTCACCCTTCCTGTACCCTACATATACTCCACTGTCACACCTGCTGTTCCTACCTGCAAGGGGTCCTGCCCCCAGATCTTCTCTGGCCTGGTCTTCACGCATGTCCCATCAGATCTTTAGCCCTAGCCATTCTAACAACACAAACATCCCCTACAGCACATTGTTATAATTGTTGTATTTTATTATTATAGTTCATCTCTTACTATGCCTAATTTACAAATTAAAATTTATCATAGGTATGTATATATAGGAAAAACCATAGTGTGTGTGTATATGTATATGTAGGGTTCTATACTATGGGAAGTTCCAGGCACCCACTGGGGTCTTGGATCCCTTGCAGATAAGGGGAGCCACTGTACCTCGGAATACAATTACTAGGTCATATACTAATTCTACATTTAACTTATTGAGGGAATACCAAAGTGTTTTTCACAGTAGCTTCTATCCTTTACGTGCCTGCCAGCAATATGTGAGGTTTCCAGTTTGTCCATCTCTTTACCATCACTTGTGTTTTCTGTTTGGTTTTTTTTTATTATTATTATTATTGCCATCATAGTAGTATGAAGTGATATCTCATTATGTTCTTCATATGCACTTCCCTAATGACTAAAGATGTTAGGCATCTTTTCATGAACGTATTGGCCATTCGTGTATCTTCTTTCTTTAAAGAAATGTTTATTCAACTCCTATTATTATTTAATTGGCTGTTTGTCATTTTATTGTTCAGTTATAAGAGTTCTGTATATATTCTATACATTTGTATAGAATAAATGTAACTATACATTTAACATATATACAGTTTGCCAAATTTTTTCCCATTTTTTGGGTGGTCTTTTCATCTTCTTGATAGTGTTGTTTGCCATGCAAATTTCTAAATTTTTGAGGAAGTCCAATTTATCTACTTTTTCTTTGATTATACTTGTGGTGTCATATCTAGGAAGCTGTTGCCTAATCCAATGTCATTCAGATTTATACCTGTTTCCTTGTAGAAATTTTATCATTTCAGCTCTTATATTTAAGTTATATTTATGCCAATACCATGCTACTTTAGTTATTGTAACTTTGTGGTATGTTTTGAAACTAGAAAGTGTGAGCCCTCCAAATTTGTTCTTCTTGTTCGATTGTTTTGACTATTTGAGATACTTTGCCTTTCCATTTGAATTTTCTAGATCACCTGTCCACGTCTTTAAAAAACAACACCTGGAATTTTGATAGGATTGCACTGACTCAATGGATCAATTTATTGCCAGTCTTCCAATCTATGAACACAAAATGTCTTTCCATTTATTTAGATCTTCTATAAAGTCTTTCACTTCTTTGGTTAAACAAATTCCTAAGTATTTTTTGACACTATTGTCAATGAAATTGTTTTCATAATTTTTAAACCTTACATAATTTTCTTTCCAAAGATTCATCTTTTCTGCCTGAAAACTCCCATTTCTTAATCATCCCAGGCTACATGCTTAATTGCCTTAACAGTAACTTGAATGCTTGGTATCTAGGAGAATACTTTGTGATATAGATGATAAGAAAAAAGCACATACCAGGGATGGGTCCAGAGTTAGTCTTCATATATTTATTTACCTTCCTTCAAATAACCCAAGCTATTCAGATCTTACTGTGTTCCCTCGTAGAGCAGAGAAATCCTTAAGATGATTAAGTTACCATGATTATTTGTCACCTAAAAGCCTTCATATTTTTGTTTCCGTATCTCTCTTTTGAAGGGTCCTTTTATAGAATTTTTCCTTTCCTGTGATTTTCTAGACTCCTATTATTCCAGTGTCCAGCTTGGGTTTACCTTTCCTTGCTACCCTTCTTCTGCCATGTTCTAGAATTTTCCTCCTTCTGCTCTATGTTTTTGTGTACTACCAATATCCAGTGCTAATCTACAAATCAGGGAAACCATCTGTGGTTACCAGTGGCTTAAAAAGACTAATGCTGATGCTGAGGTCCTCATGGAATGTAACTTGGTTTTTGTTAATTCCGTCATCCCTGTGGTTGTTCTTCTGTTTTGCAGGAGTGTGTGCTAAATACATATTTGTGAAATATATAAAAAGGCAATCATCTCTTTAGACTCATGCCAGTTTAAGAGCTAATGTGGAGTCAAATTATGTCTATTTGACTCTTCGGTAGGCTGGGATATACCTTAAGCCCTTCTTAAATGTTTTATTTTTTGATGGACTATGTAAATCAGCACATAATGTGAGAATTTTCACAGTATCAGAGAAGATAGCTGTTTTTTTGTAACTGTAGTTACAGATTATACTCCATAGAGACACATTTACAAATATAGGGTCTTATGTTTTACTGCGTGATAATTTCTATTGCTTAGAAAGAAAATTTCACAGATTCTGGAGTTAAGATGTCATTGTAAGTCATTGATGCATCTTGGTTTGTCTATTCTTACTATCTTGTAATTTCTCTAGTTTTAGTGATTTTATGGCTTTTAAGAACTAGTGCTTTTGATTTCCCTTCTTGCTGACAGATATCTCCTCATTTGAGAAAATGAAACATGGCTCTGAATTCTCCATCTGCAGAATATCTCTATCTTTTAAATATTTTCCCAGGAAGCCACCAGTTGGTTGATCATTTTCAGTCTGTAACCTGCATAGCTACATCTGCAGCTGAGGAGGATGTTGAAGACTCCATAGCAACACCATCTGTCCCTTCTCAGAATATATCCTCTCAGATAAGGACGGGGGAGGTATTAGTCATAATTAGGCAAGTTGCATGCTGGGATCAGGAGCTGATCTGATTTCTGTGCCAGCAAGTACTGCTGGCTACGTGGGTATTCATGAATTTGGGGGAAGGTGAAATTAATACTACTGTAGTGGGATCAAGTTTTTCATACTAGAATAGGAATCAACAAACTACAGAGCGTGGACCAAATTCAGCATGTGCCCTGTGTATCTGCATAAAGTTTTATTGGAACGCACCCATACCCATTCATTTATGTCGTGTGTGTGACTGCCTTTATAAACACAGCAGAACTGAATACTTGTAATAGAGACTATATGGCCTGTAGAGCCTAAATTATTTACTGTCTAATCTTTTAAAGACAAAGCTTGCCTACCTTTGTACCGAAAGATTATTAGAAGATCTTTTACTCTCACCAAATCTGTATGGCCTTCATGGGAGGCACATGTCCGTTTTAGATTTGAAACTATTAACTTACAACAGAGTAGTACTGACTCCAGGAAGTCTTCTGGGATAACTTCCCCTCTGCCACCCCCATCAAGCTGAGCACAGTGTTCTTTTCCTCTCCTCTAATATTGTGGGTGGCGAATGTTATTGAATGTATCTTAATATAGAAGTTTAATAACTTAATATCTAAAACAGTATATCTCTGTGTCTGTTACATTTCCTCTAAACCTGTGAAAATTCTCATGTGATAGCCTAATTCAGATAGTGGTCCATCAAAAAATAAATAAATAGAAAAGAAAAGAAACATGATTCTTGAGGAAGCAGTCTGTCTGTCTTGCATTCCCAGTGCCTAATATTAGTACCAAGGGTGAAGAATGCACTCAAAAAATGTCAAATGAATGGACTGGATGAGTTATTAGTAAAGAAAATTAAAAATATTATTTGACTCTCTTTTAAAGATGGTTTGATAACTTCTAAGTAAAAATTAAAAAAAAAATAATAAAGATGGTTTGAGATTGGGGTTAAGTGTGTGGTCTGTGGATTCCAGTGGCTTACGGTGGAAGCTGTTTCCGCCTCTTCTTATCTCTGAGTCTTTGGTCAACTGTCAAATTACATATCCTCTCCTGCTTCAGCTCCCTTATCTGTCAGATGGAGATAGCAATATTACCTACATCCCACTTCGTTGTGGAAGAAAACATCATGTTAATCAATGCTAATTTTTAATATGTCACCAAGCACATAGCAAGTATCCAACATATGATGCCCAAGACTGGTGACTCTCGTTTCTTTTAAACAAAATTCAGCTCCCTGTCATGTCATTGTTAGTTTTCCCATGCTTAGAAGTTATTACTTGCATATACGCATGAATATATCCTTCATGCACACAATGTATCCTACATGCACAGCCAATATTTTGGCTCGTACTCTGTGTCAGACAGCAACTGCACCAATCACTGGGCTAGAAAGATGAATCAGATGTGATTATGATCCTTAAGCATTTCATAATCTCAGGTACTTAGCCTAAGGCTACCACTTAGGATATGAAGCTCAGTCACAAAGGGGAATCACAGATTGATAATAACTGAGCATTATTGACCTTCCCATTTTTATAATGGGAGGACAAAGCCCTAAGTGAATGAAATGATGCTGTGTCTAAGGAATTTCACACATCAGCCAAGGAGTCCAGTAGTGTGGGGAGAAAAGCCTCCTGATCCCTGATGAATGTGGAGATACTGTCTCTGTACTTGCAGATGGCCTTGGGTAAAAAGACACTCAAGTGTTCTGACCTAGGAAAAGTTTTGGACTCATTGGTCTTCAATAGTGTGATATGACTAACAGTTCTCTGGAAGGCAAAAGCAAGCACTTAGTGGATGGATTGTGAAACCCACTTGCTGTGCAAAGAATAGGACTAAGAGCCCCTGTTCTGCATCAGAAAGGGGTGGGTTGATTCAGAGCTCCACTATTCACTAGCTCAGTTTCCTTTAGCAGGCTCCTTCCTTTCTCATCTATGAAACATGAGTGGTCATTGTGTCAGTTCTATCAGTTTGTTGATCTTAGTTTTAGCCTGTAGACTTAGGAACACTGGTCGAGTTTCAAAAGGGCTTCTGGATCTCTCAGACCAGGGGGTTTTCCATCGGGAAGACAGCCGACATGGAACTCCTCCCCATCTGCCATCCTCCCCTTCCCTGGGCTGGGTCTCTGCCTGGCTGCTGCTTCTAGTTTTGGGCGCAGCAATGTGAGGAGTGTATCAGTACGTCAGTTGGTACTGTTAAAGTTGCAAAGTAGAAACTAGGCTGAGCCTAGTAGAACATGAAAAACAAAAAGAAATATGTGCTGTTCAGATAGATATTGAGCCGCCACCTGCATGAAAAATCTGTGGTGGCCCAGATAGAGTGTTTCCACAAGAGGCAAACTAGAACGATACTTAAAAATACAGACTCGAGAATAAGAAGTTTCAAATTTTCCAGTTTCTAGTTATTAGACCTTTAACTTCTCAGTTTCCTCATCTGTAAAGTGGGAATAATAATGCTTACTTTTCTGGCGGATTTTGCAAATTAAAGCGTTTAGCACCGTCCTCTGTCTCTGTTAACAGTGACTGCTGGCAAGATACTGAATCCCTAAACCTCTGTCGAAAACGTGTACTGTTCTCTACTCTTTAGCCTATTGGAGATCTGTGCCAGTGTGAGGGAAATCACATTCCCGAACACTTCTCAAGAGGGTTTTTGGCTTTAGATTCTGTGGCTACTGAGAACACTGCATTTATTATAAAGCAGTGTCAGTTTTGTGTCTAATGATATTTGTCAGCCCTAGGGAACCAAAATCATGGGTCTCTTTAAATTTTTCCCTCTGATGAAAGAAAAAAAAAAGGGCAGTATCAGAAGTTTCCATAAAAAGCCTCCAATGGTAATGGAGGTCAGAGGTTAGAAACACAAGGATGCATTGCCATGGTGATGGAGTCAGGAGTCTGTTAGGAGCTTGTTTTATTTATGGTTAGTTATTTCTATCGGTTTTCTTTCATCACCTTTGGTTTTTCTCAAATTACAAAATAATTAAAGGATCTGGCAAGGAAAATGAGCCAGATGTAACAGTTTCCTCTTACATCTCCTTAATAGAAGCAAACATGCTACAATGTGATTTTTCTTCCCTCTCTCAGAACTACACCCTCCCCCAAGTTCTCAGTGGCAGAACAGCAAGAAAGCCCCTTGACAGTGGAAAAGCCCTCATTCTCGGTGGAATGTAATTAAATTTAAATAATGTTGCCTCAGCTGGTTGAAGAGGGCAATCTGGAAAGAAAATCTTCTAGTTTCTGAAATTTACACCAGGCGATACCCAGAAGTCCTGCTAAGTGCAGACATCAGACTTCCATATGGTGGAGGCATCAGTGCACCTGTGGTCTGTATTTATGTTGTAGTGAAGGGGACTCAAGGAATCCATAGGACAGACATTTTGATTTTAATAATTAAATTTTAATAAAAAACAAAGTTTAAAATTCAGATTCAGATGGAATTTGCAACCCATTATTAAGTTAATACTGGATAATCGTTAGCATTTAAGATAAGACTTCTTCTTTTCCCCCCACCCCCTGTGTTTTAGGCAAATGAAATTAACTGAAGAAATTTTAATAAGAAACAATATAGTATAGTAATATGATTATGAACAGTGACTTTAGAGTTAGACAAACTACTGCCCAATTTAAATCTGTGCCCTGCCTGTGGTTCTCTTCATGAACTTAGTAAGTCAGTAAAAATGTAAACTATCTCTGATCTTTAGCCTTCTTATCAGAAAGGCAGATGTGGGATAATAATGTCCATAACTAATGAGGCTATTATTAGCTTGAAATGGCCCAATGAATGTAAGGCTCTTTCTTACCCTGGCATATAGTATATGCTCAATAATTGCTGCTATTACAGTTATTTATCTGGCTTGGACATTCAATAACAACGCCATTAATTATAATTTATTCCAAAGGGAAGAGAAACACACAGATAAAACCAGTCATTATGCAGGATGAAGCTGAATGAAAGCAAATGTGGAGAGAGATTTCCTTCTGTAACTCCTACTTGCATACAGAAAAATGAAGTCTTTCTATTGACATAATTTGGTTCTTCTTTCTCATTATGAGCCTTTGGCCCTGAGTTTCCTTTTCTGTGAATCAAGCAGTCAGAGTAGATGACCTTGGAGGACCCTTCCAGATCTGGTTTTCTGTGTTCTCAGGAGCTTCTCCAAGGGTTATTCCAAGCCGTATTTGAAACAATTGCTGGAAATAATCATCCTCACCTGAATATATAAAAATAACGAGTGGTTTTTCTCTTGAAAAGAATTCGTCAGCAAGACTATAGCAAGAGACCAGCTGAAATTTGTGCAGCCTTGTGTTAGTCCAATAAGCAAAGCAGTGAAACTCTTAGGAAAGTTTTTCTGACTATTCAGGCTTGGATAACTTGGCTTTGATGAGTTAGGAACATAGATTTAGAACTGTTCTTGTTAGGTCAGAGGCCAGTGTCACCTGCCTTTCTGTAGGTAGAAATAATCAACCTAATGGTATTGAATGGACTTAAGTGCTTTTTCAGTATCTGAGTGGGTTACTCGGGTCATTCCTTCCAGTAGGGATGCAATCTGCAAATGGATCAATTTTTGTTATATATCACACAGGGTTTCCTTTTGTCATAGTACATGGTGGTCTTAGGGAAAGAAGGCTGAATTCAGAGTCAAGAACTTGGGTCTGAATCTGAGCTCTCATAGCCATGATCTCAGATAAATTCCTCTTCAATTGAATTTCTGCTGCCTTCTCTTTAAAATGGAGGTAGTCTTCCTCCTATCAAAGGACCACCAAAGGATTAAGTAAGATAAATCATGCAGAGCCCAAGCACATGTGTTGTATATGGGAGACACTCAAGAAATTAAGCAAATGACAAATATCTACTGAGGGGTTATTATGTGCCAGGCATACTTTTAGCTACTCGAGAAACATTTGAGACCAAAACAGACCAAGATTCTCTACCTAGGGAGCTTAATTTCTAGAGAGGAAACAGGCAACAAATAGCCATATAGTACAGCAAATAAATTATGTGCTGTGTATGCAAGCAATAATTACTATGGGGGGAAAAAAGAAAGCCATAGCAAGGTATACAAGATATTAAGGGCCCAGGTGAGTGGGCAGGGGCCTGGGGAAAGTGGTAGAATTAAGGAGGGTGGCCAGGGTTGGCCTCTTGAGAAGTGGCCATTTGAACAAGGACATGAAGGATGGGAGGGAATTGGCCATGAGGCTTATTGGAAGCGGCTCCTGGCTGAAATGCAGAGGCAGGAGAATGGCTCCCATGCCGAGGCCAATGCATCTGCCTGGGAGCAGAGTGACCAGGGGGACAGCAGTAAGAGATGGTGTAAGACAGGCAGGTGGTGTACACCAGACGCATTTAGGGCCCTGCAGGCCACTGTAAAGGTTTTAGCTTTTACCCTGAGCAAGAGGGGGAGACATTGAAAGATTTTGAGCAAAGAAAACACAGGATATAATGAACATTTTTTAGATGACCTCTCAGGTTGCTAGTTTATGGCAACAATAGGGTTGGGAGCAGAGAGAGGCTGCTCAGAATTCTGGGAAACAGGTGAGGGTGGTATGAGCCAGGGGGTGGTGAGAAGTGATCAGATTCTGAATATAATTGGAAGGTCGCTCTTTCTATTTACCTTCATTTTCTTGGTTTGTAGTAACAATATTTACCTAATTAACTCAAGAGAGTGATTAATAGGAAGAAGATGGTGATGATAGACAATTATTGACACCCTTAAGTAGGCACTGTGCGAAGTACCCATCAGCCCCATGAGGGCGAGTATAATTATTTACCTCTTCTTGCCTGATGACAAATCTGAGACACAGAGGGACTGAGGAATATATCCAAGGGCCCACATCATCTCAGTGGGGGAGCTGGGAGTCAGACCCTGTTGGTCTGACTCTAGGTCTACACTACGAGGATGTGGTCTATATAGTGTGAAGAGCCACACAAGGCCGCACTCTGTAATCAACTGCTGACCACCTCATTTCCCCAAAAGACAGTTTTCCCTCAGTCCCTCAGGTTTTTCAGACTCAATCACAGAAAGGTTTGCCACGCTCAGTCTCATTCCTGTCTGGAATCATTATCAAAGAATGAAGCAGTTCAATGTGATGCTTAACAGTGGAAGAAGATTGCCCTTTGTGGGATTGGTTGGTTTGTTGGTTGGTTGATGAATTGATTAGAAAAGATAAGGAACATGAGATTATATCAAAACACTTTTTTTTTTGTTAACTCTGCCAAGGTCACATGAATTTTTTTTAAATTTTAATTGTGGTAAAGTACACATATAAAATTTACCATCTTAACCATTTTTAAGCGTGCAGTTGACTGGCATTAAATGCATTCACATTGCTCAACCATCATCACCGTCTGTCTACAGAAGTCTTTTCATCTTGTAAAACTGAAACTCTACACCCATTAAACAAATAACTTCCCACCCCCTCCTCTCCCCAACCCCTGGCAACTGCCGTTCTACTTTCTGTCTCTGTGAATTGGAATATTCCAGGTACCTCACACAAGTGGCATCACACGGTATCTGTCATTTTGTGACCGGCTTATTCCAATTAACATGATGTCTTCAGGATTCTTTCATGTTGTAGCATATGTCAGAATTTACTTATTTTTAAAGACCAAATAATATTTCGTCGTATGTATACGTCACATTTTGTTTATCCATTTAGCTCTTGATGAATCAAAACACATTTTAACAATCTTGTATCACATTGACTTAACAGCTTGAATTATTTGAGAAGTCATATCATCTTAAAGACTCAAAAGCAGAGAGACTTCCTTGCTCCCAGCATATAAATAAGGATAGATTTGAAGGATCAGAGACTCAAAAACGAACGTATTTCAATTTACAGGGTAGTTTCATGTTCCTGAGACAGAAATTCCTGTTGACTTTTCTTTCATAGAATCAGAAATGTATTGCATTTCCCACTGTACCTTTTCATCTCATTTATTATGTTTCATTTGTCTTAAATTAAGCTAATCATCTTGTTTGCACAACAGTTTGCTTTTTGGGCTAGATTTAGGTTTTGTGAACATTTTTTCTTTCCATAGTAAGTAATAGATTTGTTCAAATATTAACCTTGGGGAAATGCAATTTGACAGTTCTTCAAAGAATGTATAAAACTAATTATAAGTGAAAGTCATTTCCATTTCAATAATTAAAAAGAAAAACCTGGCAGCCCTAGATTATTCTCTTTCAACTGATATCATAGACCTGTCCATCATTATGGTCCTACACATGCCTGCTAACCAAATTACATGAATCAAAGCAGCGAACACTTAATCTTTTTTAGGTCTGTGTTTTATTCAGACTTTATTTTGAAGTAAAATTTGCATAAATTCACTTTTTAAAATATCTACCAAAATAAGTATATTGCCAGTGTTTATTTACTTCTGAAAGTTACTCACATGGCTTACTTTACCTGTTTTAGATGGCATGCTGTTTTATTATTGGGATAAGATTACACCAGTTTAAAGAATCCGGCATGTCATCGAATCTCAGGGTTGAGGAAACAGTGAAACTTACTCCCACACTCAACCTCAGCCAAACCTTGTCAATGGTCTGTGGTCTTCCAGCCTTCGCTTGAATGCCCTTGGGCCTGTTTTATTCAAACTTTAGTCACCTGTTTACCAGTAGCATGATTTGGGGTATTACTATGTGCCTTCCTGAATATTTACTTAGTATTTTCCTTTTAATAGACTTCTGTTTTTTCTTTGATAATTTAAAGAAAGAGAGATTTAACACTTAAAAGAGAATGTAACAGTATTCTAAGTGAAAAATCAGCATGATTTCCCATGAATAGAAGGTGGACATAAAACCAACTATAAACAGCAAGACATTGAACTTGAGGCCATCTTTGACTTTGATAAAAATGGAAGTGTTAATGTGTGATGGAGCTATTCTTGTCGTCACAGGCCCAAAATGAGACGTTATTTTTTAACATCAACAAAGATATTAAAAGAGAATGGGAAAGAAAGCGACCTTCTTATACACAGTGCCAAGCATTGTGACACCTAAAATCATCTTACATACTACTGAGTCCCAAACTTCAGGAAACAATGTTTCTTCCTCCCATTGCATTTTTGAAACAGCTTGGCTGCTGGAAAGTTGTCTTCTCATTAAGTAAACATTTGTCTATGTCCAGGGGGTACCCACAAATTATTCTGTACTTTAGAGCCTCCCAGCGTAAGGTTGACCTCTCTTCCTTACAGACAGTCCTTTGGCTATGTGAAGACAACTCTTGCATCCAAACTAGCCTTTTTTCTCGGCCAGATTCCCTCAATTCTTTCTATCTTTCTTCATATGAAATAATTCTTTAGTACTGCTCATCCAGTTTCTGCTCCTTCAATATATTTTCTACTTAGAGTTCTCCAGAGAAACAGAATGAATAGAGTGTGGGGAGGGTGGATGGATGGATGGATGGATGGATGGATGGATGGATGGATGGATGGATAGATAGATAATTTTAAGAAATTATCTTATGGCTCATGTGATGATAGAAGCTGGCAAATCCAAGACATGCAGGGTGGGCCAGCAGGCCAGAGGCCTTGGGAAGCACCAATGTGCAATTCAAGTCTAAAGGCCATCTGCTGTAGAATTCTCTCTTGCTCTCGGAAGGTCAGGCTTTGTTCTGTTCAGGGCTTCGACTGACTCTGTGAGGCCTGCCCACATTATGGACAGCAATCTGCTTTACTGAGAGTCCACGTATTCAAATATAAATCTCATCCAAAAACATGCTCCTAATTGACAATTTGAGCTCAGAATAGTAAAGTGACTTGTCCGACACATGGTAATGGCTTGTTAGAATGTTAGACCCCTGCACGTGAGAAATTCAGTATTCTCCTGAGAATTTGAACTAAGCAGCCCAGAGACTGTGGCCAGTCACTGATGGGTGCTGGATGATGACAGGGATGTTACATCAGCCATGTCAACAGCCGTAGCTAATACAGATTGAGAGTGTGCTATCTGTTAGGCACAGTGTTCATTGCTTTTCTGATATTTTGTAATCCGAGTAATATTCTGCAAGGTAGGTTCTACTTTTATTTCTATCACATGGATGCAGAACTTGAGTTATAGAAGGATTAAGTAACTTTTCCAGGTCTACATAGAGCTCCTGAGAGGTAGGGATAGAATTCAAACTCAGGTGGTCTGATTCCAGAGTCCATGTTGTAACCATTAAAAATGGCCCTAGTCTCTCCTCTTCTCCCATTGAAACTTCAAAAAGCATTTCAGAATACACAGGGTGGCTGTGAAGTCTGGAAATGCCTTATTGGTGTCTGTTTGGCTTATTGGACCATATTAAGTAACCAGTTAATGGCCATACTTGACTGACTGGCTAGAACATCGCTAGAGTAGCTCCAACAGGCCGGTAAACCATCTACACCGGGGGTGATGAGGAACTGTTTGGTTGATCATTTTTAAAACCTGGATTGGACCATGTGGACATTGGCAGTGGGCTGCATGTGTGCCGGATTTGAACCCTTTTGACCTGCTATAAAAGTGCAGGTGTGTTCAGGGTAAATCAGAGACACGAATCATCTGAGACAATACATCACAGATACAAGTTCAAGGTTAAGGGAAATGTGGTAATGAGCCACATTTGTTTCAGTTTCTCACAGTTCATTGAACTGTGCATTGTTAATGAGGAACAACACATTGACCGTATTATATAATGTCATTGAGCATATCATGTGTTATAATAAAATACCATGAAACCATTATTATGTATATGCACCAACAAGTTCAGACTTTATGGCCATACTATAGTTACCATCTTGGCTGTTCACCTTTTTGTATCTCATTCTTTAAAGCGTAGTGTCTGGATCTGAACATAGTATTCCAGACATGTTGTCCCTGTATGTGGAAAAACAGAGACATCCTTCTCCCTTTTTAGGTACAAGAGTCTCAAGCTTTCTGGCAATCGATGAACTCAACAAACTCATATTGACTTTGATACTGGTTCATCTGAAAAATATATTTTTTAATACCTACCATTTACGAGGCACCTGTTTTAGGCACTGGGAGTATAGTGGTGAACCAAACAAAGTGTCTGCCTCATTGATCTTTTATTGTAGTAGGAGGAGACAGATAAAAAAAAATAGTCAAATAGATATATGATAAAATGTTAAATTATGCAAAGAGAAAGAGAAAGCAAGAGTGAGGGGATAGAGATTGAAGAGGCTACTATGTTAGCCAAGAAGGTCAAGGCAGCTAGCTGGATATGTGGGGGAAGTAATTCCAGGCACAGGGAACAGGAAGTGCAAATGCCTAGATCAGTGAAGGCACCTGGATTGTTTGAAGAACAGAAAGAGGCCCGTGTCGCTGGTGTAGAAATGACACGGAGGGACACAGTAAGGAATAAAGACTGGAGAGGTACTAGCAGACCAGATCATGTGGGGTCTTGTAGTAAGGAGTTTTTGGATTTAAGCCTACTTGTAACAGAAAGCCATTGGAAGATTGTTTCTCCCCCGTGGGACAGATATAATCTGTGTTGAATTTGAAAAGGATTACCCGGCTGCTCTGAGGATAATAGACTTTAGGAGGGCAAGAGTCGGAGCAGGGAAATCAATACGGACTAAAACAGCTATGTTTACATTTCCAAGATAAGTTCATTTTTAATCATCTTTTAAATTTAATTTATAATTTAATGGTGCTGCAGTAAGAAAATGTGTTCTGTATGACACTGTTGTGCGAAATTCCTTTGTGAACTAGCACATGGTTGGTTTTTGCTAATGCTTTTGTGTGTTTGAAAATAATGCAGATCCTCAATTTGTTGGGTGCAGAGTTCCACATATCCATTAGTTCAAATAAGTTAAATATTGGTATTGAGATCATCCATATCTTTGCTATTATTTGGTTGGCAGAGTCTATAATTTTCTAATAGATTTTTGGTACATTCTAGGGTTTGCTAAATCGGCCTCACACTTCTGACAACTTTTAATTAATATGTTTTTAAGCTACGTTGATAGATACATTTCTAGCCATGATTTGTATAGCTTCCTGTTAGATTTTTTTCTTTTATATGCAGTCTTTCTCAAGTGCATTAATGCATTTCGCTTTAGATACTATTTTGTCGAATATTGATACTTCACCTTTCTCTTAGTAAGTATTTGCCTTGGATATCTTGTGCCATATCCTTATTTCCAGCCTTTCCACATTGTTTTGTCTTAATTATTTCTTTTGTAAGCAGCATTTCTTTGCACTGTTTTGTATATGTTAGAGATATTTTGTACTCTTTATGATCATGGTTTGTATTTCTTCTCTACTATTTCTTTGCTCCTTTTTTTAAAAAAATTGTGTTTCCTTCTGGTGGATTAAATTTTTTTATATTCCTTTTCTTTCTTTTCTACTGGCTTCAAAACAATAGATTGTATTTCAATCATTTCAATGGCCGCTTTAATTTTACTATGTAGACTTCAGTATTTGTATCCTCCCTCTTAAATATAATATAAGCATCAGTCTGCTTTAACTTGCACTAACCTTAGTAGCATGCTTTTGTTCGACCTCCCACCCCCAATTTATAAACCTCCCTGCAGTGAGATTGAGTCTGTCTCACTTCAAGAGAACTTTTAAGGTTCCCTCTGATTTACCTGAGCCAAACACACAATCACAATCTCCAGGGCCTGCTCCTAGACCCTTTTGCCTGCAAGCCTTTGGCTATAGCTCACACCCTTCTTAGTACATTTGTTTTTAGTCCACAAAGATTGTTACCAAAATAAATCATGGTAAACTTTTATGGGAAAATGCATACAGCATAAAATTCACCATTTTAACTAAAGTGTACAATTCAGTGGCATTAAGTACATTCACAATGTTGTGCAACCCTCACCATCATCTATTTTCACCCCAAGTAGAAACCCCATACCCAGTAAGCAGTCACTTCCATTTCTTCCTCCAGCTTCTAGCAGCCACTAATCTACTTTCTGTTTTTGTGGACTTGCTTATTCTGGGTATTTCATTTAAATGGGATCATACAGAATATAGCCATTTGTGTCTGGCTCCTTTCACTTAGCATAATGTTGACAAGGTTCATCCATATTATAGCAGGATCATACTTCATTCCTTTTTATAAGTGAGTAATATTTCTTAGTACAGTTATACCACATTTTGTTCGTTCATTTGTTTTGGGCATTGAGCTTTGTTTCCACCCTTTGGTTATTATGAATAGTGCTGCTATGAACATGTGTGTACAAGTTTGTGTTTGAAGACCTGTTTCCAATTCTTTTGGGAATATACCTAGGAGTAGAAGTGCTGGGTCATATGGTAATTCTATGTTTAACATATTGAGGAACTAACATACTGCTTTTCATGGCAATGGTACCATTTTACATTCCCACCAGCAATGTATAAAGTTTCCAGTTTCTCCATATCCTTTCCAATATAATGTTATTTTCTGTTTGTTTGTTTGTTTGTTTGTTGATTATGGCCATACTTAAGAAATATCCAGTTTTTCAGTCCTACTGTGTCTTACTGGTTTCCATTTGTGTTTTTGGTGTTACCCTAACATTGCTGTGGGGTTGGAGCAAAGGGGTCCTTCAAAAACAGGACCTCATTTCTCCCTTTTGATTGAAACCTTAAATCTTCTTTTATCTAGTCTGGCCATATTTCTTAAGTGGGCAACCAAGGCAAAACCTCATAAGCCAAGTATCTAAGCACATAATACCATGACTTTTCTACAGAATGAGGGAGGAGACAATACCTTTGTCACATAAGATAGACCCACACCAATTTCATCAAAGGTTACTTCAGCAGATTTCTTCTTTTGACACCCCACCGTTTCAAAGTAACATAGTGCACATATTACACTAGTTAAGTGAGGAGAGTGGAAAATGAATGTGATTTCCCCACAAGAATTGGGCTTTCTTTTCAAAGGATCGGTGACAACTACTAAATCACTCTTTTTCTCTCTCTTTTCATCTGCCCAAGAAATTAGAAATTTTGACCTGCCAAGAAAGAAATTAAGAACATACAAAAATAATTAAGAAACTTACATATTGCCTGGGTTTTTCAATACTTCCTTTTTTAATAATGTGTCACCTTCTTTTATGAATATTTTTATATTTCATATTCATATTATGAATATATCCCATAGTAATGATTTTTTTATGATCATAGAAGAAATGCATGCTCATTTCTTTTTTTTTTTTTTTTTTTTCTTTGAGACAGAGTTTCACATTCTCACCTGGGCTAGGGTACAGTGGCATCAGCCTGGCTCACAGCAACTTCAAACTCCTGGGCTCAAGGTATCCTCCTGCCTCAGCCTCCTAACTGACTGGGACTACAGGCATGCGCCACCACGCCCAGCTAATTTTTTTTTCTATTTTTAGTAGAGACAGGGACTCACTTTTGTTCCATCTGGTCTCAAACTCCTGACCTCAAGCAATCCTTCTGCCTTGGCCTCCCAGAGTGCTAGGATTACAGGCATGAGCCACCATGCCTGGACACTCATTTATTTTTTGAACAAGAAAATTAAAAGCACATATTACCTGCCACTCCATAAGAGCTATAAGGACTTAGAAGGGTGGCAGCATGAAAGTCACAGCCCTAGATTTGGAGGATGAGCCTGAGTTCTAGGTCAGGTTCATTGTGATCTGAGGATTATTGCTTAATTTTTCTATAAATCTGATGACCATATGGATACAGAGTTGCAAACACTTTGTCTGAAGTGATAAAATATTTTATTCAAATACTCCCTTTTCATTTCCACCAACCCTTCATGTCTGCCCCACCCAGGTGATTTAGAACCACACGTAGCCTTAGTGTTTCATGTCCTCACTTTAATCAGCAGTTACCTGGCCTGTGTCCATTCTCCCCAAGCCTGGTTTTCCATAGCAGCTAATGAGGTGCCTCCCTCCTCTCAAACAGAAAGGCCTACAGGTAAAAATCAGTCTTGACCATGGAACCTACAGATGCCTTTTGCTGTTAAGGTGCCTTTTCTTGCCTCCTTCATCATATCAGAGAACTGCCTAGGTACACATTCTATGCAAAGCATTTTTCTTGTTCTTTAGTATTAGTTACTATGAGCACACATTGAGTCCCTACTGTTGACTAGGCACCATGCTGTCTGTTTGCATATTTTATTTTTTCAGAGCAAAATGAGGTGGGTGCTATTCTCTCCCCCCTACTTTACAGGTGGGGAAACAGATACACAGAGATTGAGTTATCTCCTGTCCACCTGGTGTGTGGGAGAGCCAGGCTCAAGTCCTGGCCTGCCTGCCTGAAATCACACTCTTAACCACTAAGTATAAGGCAGACACTGTCCACATTCTAATAGTTCTGTCAATTTGGTGAGGCTCACAGAGCTTATGCACCATCAGCATCAATGATTAACATTTTTTTTTTTTTTGAGACAGGGTCTTATTCTGTTGCCCAGGCTAGAATGCTGTGACATTAGCCTAGCTCACAGCAACCTCAAACCCCTGGGCTCAAGCAATCCTCCTGCCTCAGCCTCCCGAGTAGCTGGAACTCTAGGCATGCACCACCATGCCTGCTAATTTTTTCTATATATGTTTTTAGTTGGCCAATTAATTTCTTTCTATTTTTAGTAGAGACAGGGTCTCGCTCTTGCTCAGGCTGGTTTCAAACTCCTGACCTCGAGCAATCCGCCCACCTCGGCCTCCCAGAGTGCTAGGATTACAGGCTGAAATCACACTCTTAACCACTAAGTATAAA
Organism: Microcebus murinus; assembly: GCF_040939455.1. Classification (NCBI taxonomy): domain Eukaryota; kingdom Metazoa; phylum Chordata; class Mammalia; order Primates; family Cheirogaleidae; genus Microcebus; species Microcebus murinus. The sequence continues at coordinate 21,407,707 of NC_134124.1, forward strand.
GCAGAAACAGTCCATATCCTAATATTTCTGTCAATTTGATGAGGCTCACGGAGCTTATCTACCATCAACATCAATGATTAACACTTTTTTAAGAAATAGGTTTTTTTAAAAAAATGGATCTGTAAGGGAGGTGCTATTATCATCCCCATTTTCCAGTTGAGGAAACTGAGGCTGTGTGATGTAGGGTTACTAGTATAGAAAAGGCGAAGCTGGGGTCTCAGCTCAGGGCTCTGCTCCTCCAAACCTAATGTAACCACAAAGCACACCACAAAGAGGCTCAAGTGACCCCCAGGTTAGTAGTTTGGGCTTTGTTTTTTCCTATGTCACTCTAATTTTTTAGGAGTCCAAGCCTGTTTCAAGTCAGTCAGCATTAAGCATATTTCCTCTGAAACAAATCAAATTGTTGGTCTCCCACGACATAAGCCAGTCCCATGCAGCACTTGTTTTTCTGTCGGTGTTAGTAACTCCAGCCTCAGCTAGAACTTGCTTCTGGAAGGCTCACATCATCTCTACCCCAACTGTTCCTGAGAGAGCTTCTGGACTTCGGGGAATGTCATGCACCATTGTGCGAAAGGTCAAAGTCAATGGAGGGAGGAACAATAATGCAAACAGAGCTGAGGAATGTGTGGGGGCCAGCCACAAAGCCAGACTTGTGCTCTGGGATCTGGGGGTGCTCACAGGCCCCTGCAAGGCCAAGGACAGCAGGCATGGAAGGAGCCCCGTTCTCAAATGTGGCCAAAAGCCAGAGAAGTTTGGCCTTAGAAGTTTCTGAACCAAGAAAGAGGGGTAAAACAGTCTTCATATTGCTCTCTGTGTCATGAAACCAACCTTCCATGTGAAAAGCGTATTTTAATCTTGCTGTCTGTCAAGTTTTAATGCTTTAATATTGACATTGGATTGGCCTCCTGGGGAAAAGACAGAACTGCCTCCCTGCTTGCACTGCAGGATGTGTCTGCTTATTGGCTTTCTCAGAAGCCCAGATCAAGCCTCTCTCCTCCTCTGTAAAGATTTCCCTAACAGTTCCAACCAGGAAATCTTTCCTTCATCACAGCTCCTACGTTTACAGCTTAGACTACACATTTCAAAGTAATAGAATAGGAGGAAAGTGCTCAATGCTGGAGTCCTGAGACCTCTTTTTGCAATTTACAAATTGCATGCAAGCCTGAGCAAGTTGTACCCCACATCTAGCCTCAGTCTACCCATCTATAAAATTGCAGTAACCCCTGTTCAGCAGGATTATAGACAGTAAGCCATCCAGCAAGCATTATTGAGAGCCCATAGAGTGTCAGGTTCTCTGCTAAGCCATGGTTTAAAAGAGATAAAGGTGGCAGTATCTAAGTCCAAACTTGTGTATTTACAACAGTCATTTAAGTAGCATTTGACAAAATAGATTTTGTAGTGTTTCCCGTTGACATGTACTTTAACAAAGAATTCTATGATTAGATACGTGTTGCACCTGTTGGATACACAAAGGTATACAAATTATAGTGATGTTGGTCTCCTCAGAGCCAATGAAATACTAACAAGAACTCTGCTGCCAGAAGGTAGGAGAAAGTAGGTTGAAGTTCTTGAACTATTTTCCTCACAAAATCTTTTAGGGGAAAATTTTTTTTAATTTAATTATTTTTGTAAGAATGGCTACTTACATACAGAATTTTTTTTTCTCCAGAACTCTGGAAAATGCTAGAAAGAAAGTTCAGGCAGTTACCTAAGGTGTTATTTGACATGTTGTGAAGATTAAATTGTCACCTGAGATAATGTATAGAAGAGTGCATTATACCTTGTCAGGTGTCACATTCCCAGTCTAGGTCTCTGATCTCATGGGGGTTTCGGATGGTACATGGATGTTAATTTTGTCTTTCTAAATCTAGCACAAGCCTTTAGGCTACGTCTCACGCTGCTCTGTTAACAGTTCCTAGAGCTGTGATGGGCCCATAAAAGGGCAACCGATTGGGCCCAGGCCCTTGCTTCCCCAGCCAAGCAAGGACAAAACATCTGCCTCTTTACACATTCTAGAAGCAGTCTCTGCAATGGCTGAACTCCCACAGAATTGAGTCCAGCTCTGCTCTGTCACTTCAGACTCTTTGGGTAAACGTTGAGGAACTCATTCTTAGCCAAGATAGCCCATTTAACTCTCACATCTGACTCTACCCCAAAAGAGGAAAATGTAGCAGCATGGTTTTTCTCCCATGCAGTTGGCTACATTTTAGGGACCTTAACTAGCAAATTAGAATTAAATATTAAGTTTTATCTTCTTCTGATTTGTATATTTATGCCTCTATATATGTAATTTGAACCTCTCCCTCACTAGCCTTTGGACACACACAGACACATACACACACCCACTGGGAGAACCACTGATTTTTCACTTTCTAAGAATTTTCTTTGAATTCTTTCTAACCTTCAAACTATGAGAAATTCGACTTGAGATGTTACCTTTAACTTCACAACTGTATTTTTTAATATGTCTACCCTATCACAGGCTCCCCACTGATGATGTCTAGAGAGAGCAGAAAGCAAATTTTAAGCTGCCAGAAAGAATCAACATGGAAATGCACAGATTTTTGTATAAAAGTTGACAGCTGAGATAGTGTAATTGTGAACATTTTTATAAAGCAGCTTTCAGTAGCCAGTGGAATGCACAGCGGAGCTTAGAAAATATGATGTAGGATTGAAAGAAATGCCAACTCTGCACCCCAATACATCGGACTCCCAGGAATTTCACACTTAACATTTCCTAAGCTTAATATTCACCAACCTGCTACCTACCGACCAAACTGTCCCTTCCAATAGTCTGTCTCTCACCTGCCATTCTGCAGCTTAGCAAAGGGTACCTGCCTTTCTAATTGCCAAGAAACACGGGCTTTATCCCTGGCTCTGCCCCTTCTCATCCTCAAGCCCAGTTAATTGCCAACCCCTGCCAATGCTGAAAATGTCTCTGCTTGATCTCTTGTCTTCCCCTGTGCAGTTCAGTTGCCATCATTTGTCACCTGCGTGACTACAGTAGTCTCCTACCTGGTCTCTCGTGTCACATAGACCTCTTTCTGGTGGACCCCCACTAGATAGCCAGAGTGAGCATGTTTAAACGCAGATCAGTTCACACCGATCTCCTCTCCTGCTGAAAACCTTTCAATGATTTCTTGTGTTCAAAGAAAGCTCAAAACCCTTAGAATGGCCTATACAAGCAAAGTGGGTGGACCTATAAGATAATTAGACATGTCACAAAAGCACAAAAATAAAAACAATATAGTATTTGTGCAAGAACAGATAGACAAATAGAACAGACTAGAAGGCTAAGTCTGACTCATGTATATTTGGGAATTAATATAAGTATAATCAATATTAATATATATAATTAAATATATAGTAATTATATATTATAAATATAAATATATAAATTAAATATATGTTAATATTAATAATATAATATAACAAAAGTACCTCTACATATTAGTGGGGAAAATAACAATCAGTTGGATGATAGTGTTGAGGACGCCGGCTTCTGTTTGAATTCCTGTCTAACTGCATACTAAAGTGGACTCCAGGGAGTATAAGGACATAATGTGAAAAGTAAAACTCAAATGTTAATAGAAGAAAATATAAAGAACAAACTAAGGAAAAAGTTTTTTATGAAAGCCTAAGACGTTATCCATTAGGAGAAAAAAAAATGTTTTCTTACATCAAAATTAAGCATTCCTGTTCATTATAGGACAGTATGGGCAAGGTTAACAACTTTTCTGCCTCCCTTGATTATCAGTCCCCAGCCACATTGACATTTCTGTTTGTCCCTGAATTTTAGCAGGCTCCGTCTTGCTGTGTGGCCAGCACACTTGACGATGGCTCTGCCTGGAAAGTTCTTTCTCCTCTGGTTCAGTTAACCATTTCCACTCACTTATCCCTGTGGCCTAAGCTGAAATGTGTCTTCTTTAGAAAGGCCTTCCCTGACCACCCGAAGTAGGGTAGTCTCACACTCCCTGCATGTGATCTCATTTCACCTTCTCCACTGCCTTCATTGCACACATGGCAATTGCAATTATATCATCATTTATGGAACTCTTACTTTAGTGTCTACATCTCCTAACAGGTTGTAAGCTCTAGATCAGAGGCCACCTGCTTAGCACTTTGTACAGGGCTTTATATTTAGAAGACCCTTTTAAAATGCAAGTGGAATGGATTGATAAGGGGACATTGAAAGAGGGCATATTCGATACCACGTGCCACATGAGTGCTGCATGCCCAGGGAAGATTCCAGGCATCATTTAACCTTGATGTCAGCGAAAATTTCAGGGTGACACCTTGCATTACTGCTTCTCCCTGTCACCTGGAGACTCGATATCTTAAGTCTTATTTGTATCACCTATGATTCCTTGCACCGCATTAGGTGGTAAACAGATATTTGTTGATTATACATCTATATTGCCTTCTCCCACTACACTGAGTTTTCCCTGCTGAGATTATCACATCGCTCATGCTTAATGGCTTGCCTTTTGAAAACTCTCTTTGATAGTTACTGTCAACCTGCGTTTAATTACTTCTTTTGTTGACGATTCTCTCTCTCTCTCGACTCTTAATTTGATCTACACATTCGGTTATTCAGCAAATATTTATTGAAAGCCCGATGGGTGCCAGGAATGCGCTGGGCACTGGAGAGGCTGGCCGTCCCCTGGCAGCGTTGACGTATTAACATGATGCTTCAAAGAAATCATTGAGACAGAACAACTCAGTGAAGTGTTGAGAGAAACCACAAATGCGCCCAAATTTGGGCACAGTGCAGAGAGTAGCTGAATAGGAACGCTACAGTGGAAAACTTGGACGATTTCCCAGCTTATTTTGAGTAAGTGCTTCACAATGTAGCATCATTATTCATGACTGGAAAAAAAAAATTTCGAAACAATAGAAATCCATCCAAGTACACTTATACAAAGAGACTCCGAGGTGAAATAGAAATAACCATACCAAAGTACCGTTTTGGGGTGCTTATCATGCTTTTAAAGGGTCACTTCAGAGGTAGTTTAAGGCTTCCTATTAAAAATAAGAATGGTAGTAATAGAGACATTTGGTGCTTGCTGGAGAAAAAGTTACAAATTACCCTTTGGGAATGGTTTTAATGGCAAATCTAAGTTTGTGTCAGTCAGTTTGTTTCTGGGTCATATCCAGAGTTGTTGTTATTTTAGTAAACATCGGCCACCAAGGCCAGTATATTGTGACACCCCCAAACATCGGCCACCAAGGCCAGTATATTGTGACACCCCCGGCAAAGAAGACAGACACTTCTGATCACCCTGTTTCCTATAAGCTGACCAGGGAAGAACAATAGAGCACAGAGAGCCCTGGGGGAAAAACTAGCTGTGAGACGGTCCCCTGGCTATTCATTTTGTATTTCTAAAGACAAAATCTCAGGGAAATAGATTTTATCTCACTCTAAGGGAGGATTTTCTAATGGGATCAAACCAAAAGTGGAATCATTTGTCCAAGATGGATCAGATTCCCTGCCTGCTTGAGAATGGGTGCCTTTCTAAGAACTCTTCCTGAATTATAGATCTTAAAATTTGGTAGCCTAATACAGCTTTCAAAGGGAAAAAAAAATTTATATTTCACAATAGTTTTACATTCACAGAAAAAGGTGTGAAGAGAGTACAGAGTGTCTCTATAAACCCCACACCCAGACTTCTCTATTATTAACATCTGCCATCAGTAGGTACATTTTGTCACAATTAATGAAACAATATTGGTACATTATTATTAACTGAAGTCCACCCTTTATACTGACCACCTTGGTTTTTCCCTAATGTCCTTTTTCTCTCCAGGGATCCCATCCAGAATACTGTGTTACATTTAGTTATTTTGTGTGCTTAGGCTCTTGGCTGTGATAGTTTCTCAGGTTTTCTTTGGTTTTCTTGACCTTGATAGTTTTGAGGGGTACTGGTCAGGTATTTTGTATTGTGGCCCTCAGTGGGTATTTGTCTGTTTCCTCATGATTAGATGTGAATTATGGGTTTTGAGACGGAAGACCATAGAGGCAAAGTGCCATTTTCTCTATGTCTTATCAACGTGACACATCACCGTTGACATTGACCTTGGTTACCTGGCTGAGGTAGTGTTTGTGAGATTTCTCAACAATAAGTTTATTCTTTGACACTCCTTTCTATACTGTTCTCTTTGAAAGGAACTTGCTGTGCACAGTCCACCCTTAAGGAGTGAAGTGTTATCTATGTAAATTATTTGGAATTCTTTTACATGGGGAGGTTTAACTAGTCTTCCCCATTTATTTGTATATTTTTTAAATTTGTATTTGCATGGACTCATGGATATTTGTTTTATGCTCTGGGTTATAATCCAGTACTCCATCATTTTTTGTTGTTGTTATTGCTTTCTAGCATCAAAAGATGCTCTGGGCTCATGCAGTAGATTTTTTACTCCAGTATTAGTCTCAGTCTTTTCTCTAGGAAACCTTTCTAATGTAGCTTGTGTTTGTTTTTGTTGTTGTTTGTAGTTTTGAAGTCTTTTTGGAAACACTGTGCAGGAGCTTGACACGTATTTTTTTTCTTTACTTTTTTTTTCTTTCTTCACTATTACGTGATCTTTAACTTCATTACATAGGTGCACAAACTGAAACTCAGAGATAAATGCTGTACCCAAGGCCACTGAGTTAGTGAAGAAATAGAGTTATCAAAGCCCGTATGTGTCTGACGCCAAAGATCACACTCGGCCTTTCCTTCACAAGGCCAGCCTAACTCATCACCTAAGTTAGCAAGAAATAGAAATAGGGCAGCTGTGAATCAGCCTGCCTTTTTGTTGGAAGAGGCAAAAGCCAGCCCCACTCTCCTCTGGGACGATTTCCCTGAGGATTGTACCCACACTGATCCCTTCCTTCCCTGAGCTTCATTCACACTGAGAGTTCAAAGCCTTTCCTGAATGTGGAAGTTGTTTGTGTGCTCATCTTCTCTGTTTATCTAAATTCCCAGATCAGATTGTTAGCCCTCCAGAGGGAAAGGGAAATATACTACAGTGTGGGATTATCAAGATAAGTAATGTCTGGCAGCCACATCACTTCGAAACAGGCTGTGATGATATGGTTACTATCAAATGCAAATATTAAAATCTGTGCCTTTCATACCACGAGAGCATAAATCTTGTTTGGAGTGATATCACATTGTTGTTATGGTTTTTTTGCATTAATTCAATCTTACCCTGGGCTAGGATCTTTTTAAAGATAAAGGTCACGTGTTTCCCATTCTCCAGGGCCTAAGACAGTATCTAACATGTTTTAGATACTCCATATGTACACAGAATGCTTAAGAGAAGCTCTTTGGTCCCAAACCAGAGACTACATGCTCTTGATTTACATACAACTTTAACCAGCTTTCCTCTTAAGAAGGCAGTAGTACGAGGTGGCTCTAGAGGCAGGCAAACCGATGGCAGTGAGAAATCATGAGTCCCTGTCCCTTCAAAAACTCCACTGAAAGACACAGGGGCAAAAAATTAGAAAGAACTAAACTCATATGGTCATAGAGAAAGGGAGAATAAATGGTAATAGACAAGAAACGTCAACCTAATTTTAAAAGATGGTAAGTGAGTAGATGCAAAGTAGTTGACCTGGCAAAACTGGAGTCTACAGTCTTGCAGTGAGGCAAGCAAGAAAGATATGAGAGAACCCATCATATATGGGGCTCTAGAAAGGCTCGGGAACTAGATACCATTGTACTGCTGAAGGTCAGGGTGCAGAGTAAGTGAGACAGGGTGACTTATCTGCTAGGTATACTAGGAGATTAAAAAGCTATTAGAGGAAAGTCACTATGCCTCCCTGCAGTGGGGCTAGAAAAGAGGACTGGGGACCAGTTGAAAATCTGCTTTTAACTAAAGACTAGTTTAAGAATCCTCTATCTCCAGATCCCATTATAGGTGGCTCAGCTAGGCAAGTACCTCTTCTCCACTCATTAGAAGATAGGACGACTGTTTTCTAGAAACTAGTTTGGACCAGAGGAACTGTGGGCTGTGGGGTACCAGCCATAGATGAAGCTGGGAATGAGCCACTGAAACACAGAGAAGGTTCAATTGAAAGTCTGTTCACCGACCAGCAAAATGCCCAGCCCCCTCTAATACCCCAAACTCATACCTGTTAATAACATTGTACCCACCACCTTCCTAGCAGGACTTTGGAGAATTCTTCTCTGATGAACCTGGCCCTGGGGTTACTGACTGGCACACAGATAACTCACATTTAGAGGTTCTTCATTTCATTAGTGAAATCCGTGCCATTGACCTGTGGTAAGGTTCAGAATTCCAAAAACATAGAGCTTCCAGTCAGCTTTCTTATTCCCCTCCGAGAGAAGGTAGTATGTCAATCAAATAAGGAATTATATAAAAAGAAATGTTCAAAGAATTTTTTCAATGCTCCTAAAATTAATAGTAGAAATGTTTTTAAAAAAATCAATAGAAAATTAAACTTAAATTTGAAGATGTCTCCCAGAAGATAGAACCTAAAGAAAAGGGATTGAACTCTATAGGAGAGGAAAAATACTAGAAATTTAAGCAAGTTTTTTTTAAAAAAATAGAGTGTTTATTGACTCCAGAAAGGAAAAAAAATTATATATTTTTAAGAAAGGAAATGCAATTAAAGTATACTACTTGACTCATCTGTGGGCAACAAATACATAATTATAATAATGTAAATTCTGAACGTTGATTTAACCAAAGTTATATGGAAGAGTCCTTACCATTGGAAACATTCAATGGCTAACATCTAAAGTTGATGAATCAGGAAAAAACACGAAATGTATTTTGGCTATAAGGAGAGAAATACCTGAAGAAACATCCAGACAAGTTGAAACTCTTGCAATGATGAGAGGTGTGAATTGCTGCTCTTTGTTATGTGCCTTGTGCATAGTGTTTGACATTTACAGGTACTGTTTTGTTAAAAGAATAAATAATACATGTTTAAAAAATCAGATGCAATCATCTTAAAATGTCAGCATGATGGAGCCATTCAGTCATCAAATAGCCACTCGCATACAGGAGCCACTGGAGGACATAGTGCAACCAATAATGTTCATTCCACTGGCCCCGAGTCATCAGGAAAAGGTTTCTGCATGTTAGACTTTACAGAAATAGAGATGTGCATGTTCTGCTTTAGAAAAATCAAGCTGTGTGACAGGGATTTTTCTCCATCAGAGTGTTTGCGGGGTGAGAATTTCAGTACAAAATGCCACACACTTTGGTTATTTCGGGGAGAGTGCTGACATGGACTGTCCTCTCTCTGCACATGGGAGACATGGTGTGTTGCCTCCTCCTGTGTCCAGAAGAATCTCAGGCTGATTGGCTGCAGACCGACCCGACCTGCTGAGCTCTGACCGTCATCACCAGCCACGGGTCTGCCAGACTCCTTTCTGCCCTGCACGGCTGAGCCACCAGGCAGCCACCTGCAAACCCCTTGTCCTAGAATGGTTCCCTTGAGGTCAGCTAGTGAAAGTCACCAGCTCCAAGGCAGAGATTCATGTTCTCAAGGCTGCAGTGTTGACTGGGAGGCGATGCCAGGGGAAGAGAAGAGGCTTGAAAGGGCAGAATTTAGTTTCTCTCATCAGACACGAGAGACCGTTTCTCCTACTTGTTCTAATACTGCAGAGACCCCTAAGGATGCTTTGCGTGGCTGGTATTTTCCTGGTTCAGTCTCAGTGGGCACATTCAGAGAACAAAACAAAAATCGCACTGACCTAGCTGCCGTACGAGACTCTTCATGTTTGCTAGCTGGTTCACATTTTCTTCTTGGTGATCTTTCTGTTACCAGGTATGGAATGAGGCTCTTTCTTTAAACTCCGATGTAGCAATGACTGTTTCTCAGGATGTTAGCATATTAGAACAATCAGTGCCTGAACTATTATATTTTGGCATGGCAATAAAAAAAGAATGGGTGGTTTTATTATATCCCTTGTTGTAAATCTTGAGCAAAGCTGTTACGAGATTTGTCCATGATAGAATTATTTGAAGAATATTAAGAACAGGCAAGTACTGGGACTCGAAAGACAATGGTGAGCCAACCACATAAAGGGAAACCCTTTGAAATATGGAAACAGAATGTTGAAAATGCAAAAAAATCCCCTGACTCACTGTATAGATGGTTTGGAAAGAATGAGTGATACACATGACGTTTTCTTCCTCAGTTCTCTCCATTGCTCCCTTTCTGCCCCTTTTTCTCCCTCCCTCTGACCTTCCTTTTTTCCCTCCTCTCCTTACCCTAACAATTACTGAGGACTTAATATGTCCCTGGCACTGGGCCACATGTGTTCTAATAATTATGTATGGAATTTAACAATTTCAACAATATGTGTGTCTTAATAATTTAATAATTAACATTTGTGCCATCATACCTTTAACCTGAGGCCTGGAGCAATTAAGTAAATTGCCCAGTGTCACAAGATTTGCAAGGGACAGAGCTGAGACTGGAAAGTATCTGGTGTGACTCCAGAGCTCCTAGCACGTGCCTGGCACATAGTGGGTGCTTTGTTATGTCAACGATAAGATTGATAATTGACATTGGTGTGGAAGGTGGAGAATGCAAAGAAGGAAATGCAGAACAGTGAGGTGATTTGCTCGAGGTCACATACCAGTCAGTGGCAGCAGAATGTGTCCTGTTTTCTGAGTCAAGGCCACCCTTTTCTCTGCAGTGCCAGGTTGCTGAATTTGTGAAAAGAAACGTTAGTATGTTAACTTCTAGAAACATACAATCTTCTGTCCAGGTTCTAGGTTCTAAATTCTCACTTTACTTGAATCGTTCTGAAGTTTTAAATAGAACTGCTATGTACTCTCAGAGACAATGCCAAAGACACTATTTTAGAGTAATATTTGTTTCTTTATGGACAGGAAAAAAAAAACTTATGACAATATTATATTCTTCTCTGATCCAATTTTTTTTTTTTTTTGAAAAAGAAACCTTTCTCATCAGAGGAAATTTTAATTGTAAACCATCGTGGGGGATTATACTGAATCTCTAGTTGCTGGATATATCAGTAGTGGTTGTCTTCTCCCCAACACTAGGTCAGCAGCTCTCAACCAAGGTGAACTGGTTATTCAGGGCCTGCGTGGGTCATGGCCACCCTTTTTAGCAGTTAACCTTCGGTGGGAGAGACCATGACTCAGACTAACAGTCTGTGGTGGCTGCCAGCACCGTCCCCTCTGGTCCACTTGAGAAAGCCACCTGGAGCATGAGTGGATACACTCCGCATGTGCAGGTGGGGCTGGCCACTTCAGTCCTCAGCCCTGCCCATTGTAGTAGGAAAAAGACATTGGACAGTCAGCCCACCATTTTCTTACTTCCATGACCTTCTTTTTTTCATTCAACTTGGTAAAGTTGTATCTGTAGTCTTTTCAAGGCTCAGTTGATGTGCTAATTTTTTCTGGAAGTCTCCTTTGCTTCTCACTCCACAGCCTTAAGCTGAGAATGAGCTCACCCTTCGAGGAAGTCCCCCAAGCACTTTGTAGCTCCTTAATCACTCGTAATGTTCTCTACGATATTCATGATCATCATCTCACTGTTCCTATTAGAACCTAAGGCTTTGAGGGTAAAGACTGGATTTGCCTCACACCTTGTAGGACGATGGTTTTTAGACATTTGGGACTCAATGCATAGGGATATGATTGAATTTTCAGGCAGGTGTATGTCATGGGGTAACAGAGGTTCAGAAAGACAGGAATGGCTGCTAAATTCTTTTTTCCAATAAGAACTAGATGATGCTGACATGTTCTCTGTCAGTGATTCATCCTTTAGTTTATGGCTTTAGTTTCCTCCAAGAAAAGGATAACTTCTACTAAACCAGGGCTTGGCAAACGATAGCCTTTGAGCTACCCAACTGTATCTGTTCTTATGTCACCAGAGATCTCTAAGAATGGTTTTTACATTTTTAAATAATTGAAGGAGGAAAAACAAAACTAAAAAAAGAATAATGTAATATATCATGATACATTTATGTTATGTTAAATTTTAAATATAAAATTAAAATTATATGAAATTTAGCTGCCAGCATCCATGAATAAAGCTTATTGGAATATACAGTCAGACCCTCTTTATCTCTGGATGGTCTAAGGCTGTTCTTGCCCAAGGATAGCAGAACTGGGTATTTACGACAGGGATCATACGTTCCAGAAAGCCTAACATTTTTAGCATCAGGTCCTTTGCAGAAAAATGTGCCATGCCCTGTTCTGAATCATGCTCAGAAATGTCAACCAGAGTGTGAGAGACGGTGAGGGAGCCCTTCTGATAAAGGGGGAGTGGATGAAGGCACAGAACATCTGGAGGACAAGGAATCTGAAGACACAGAAAGAAAGGAAGAAGAGGAGGCTTACTTGAGGATGCCATATTGCCTGGGTTTTGCATATATGTGTTACAAAAGTCTCCACAAAGGATTCTCGCAGTCGTAGGCATGCCCAAGGCAGGCCATACCTTGGGTATTTTGCAGGAGTTTGCTGCTTTTCTTTTAAGACTTGGCATGGCTCCTTTGGAGAGAGGACAAGGTTAGGAGATTACCACTCATTCCTGATAATTCTGTGTACCAAGGCTAACTAATGTCTGTAATAAGGTCTAAAGGGCTCTATGTCCCAGTTGTTCTGATTCAACTATAAAAATGTTGTCTGTGAAAAAAATAAATAAAGATAGCATAGAGAAAACAACAAAAAATTGTGTGTTCTGGAGAAACCTACGTTGTGTGTCTGTCTGTCTCTGTCTCTTTGGAACAAATCTATTTTAGATGAATGCCGATTAATTATTACATATGTGGGGATCATTCAACATTTGGAGTTTTCAAATAAAGACACATTGATTGGAACTTGGCTAAAACCAGTTCAGCCTCTTAGGGAGGTAGGATGTGACAGTTTTTTGTTGTTGTTGTTGTTTAGAAGTCTGCCATTTTCATGTGTTTCTCTTATTTTCTTATTGCAGGGTAATGCCCTGTACTTCAAATCTGCCAGAAATGTTACAGTGAACATTCTCAATGACCAGACTAAAGTGCTAACTCAGCTAATAACAGGTAAGAAAAGGAAGAAGCTTAGCAGTGCCTGGTCCATGCTGGGCTCTCAGAAATGTAAAGGTCAGATGAAACCGCCATGTGAACTTGAAAAGAACGTCTGCTAACGTATTTATTTGCTGTGTTAAAAAAGAGAATATAGCGTGTATTCCACAGTTCTGCTAAAAGGAGCAGTTCCATCTTATCTTCTTAATTTAACTTATGAAATCTAATAATACCTGCTTAGGGGGGAAAAGGTCTATTTTGCATAGACCACAGCTTCTAAATGCAAGCTAGCTGCTTCATCCATCGGGTGCTTAACCAAAGAGAAGCTCCTTGCTCCAGTGCTGGAGGGAAAACTGGCCGTGCTGGATTGATCAAGAGAAGAGCACAGTATTCACAGAGCCACATGGAACACTTTATGGGTCATGAAAGAGATTTTTAATGACAGTTTGAATCCATGCCATGTTTGCCGTATGTGCTGGCTTGAACGTCACTCAATGGCAAGATGCAGAAGTGTCTCCACTGAATACGTTTGTACAGTTCCTTTTACTATAACAGCTACGCTCCTAACAGCTGCAGAAAGCACCCATTGGCTTTTAAGCTGCATATTCCTGAAATTTAAACAAGGATTGGTTATTCAGAATAATGATTATAATGATAAACATGGGCCTCGTGGTTTGGTAATGTGTTAGGCAGTAGGATCAATGCCACCTCTGTAGGTTACAAATAACAGGGAGGCAATTATGCAGTGCCACTGTTAAAGGAAAAGGGAATGTATGTCCGAATGGCATTGCTCTACTTCCAGACAGACAATGCCATTTGTTTGGCTTCAAGGCTAACAGAAAAGTATACAGATGGACATTTCGAGAAGCCAGTTACCCAAATGCCCTGAAACATTGCTGTGACTAAACTCTCTGGAGCCCCAGTAATAGACAGGCCACGGGGAAACAGGTGCCTTTGTGCCTAGGGTTCTTTCTACCGAGGAGGGAGCCCCAGAGCCAGCACCCCTGTCCCCAGGAGTGACCTATGGGGACCTGGACCCTCCGCCAATCCAGGAACTCAGGGATGGGAGGAACGGCTGCACAGTAGAGCCCATAATACATAAACATGCTGCTTCAGCCTGCGACTGGATCGCAGGCCTTGCTTATGTAACATCTGGCCTGCAGTCACAACGCTAAATAATTAAATAAACAGCTTCAGTAAGCAATGATTTAAGCGCCGTATGTGAAAATTGCCTCCAGGAGGGAAATAAATCCAACCTCCAGCTCCCAGATTCCCGCGTTCAAAAGGAACTTATTTAGCCTGTTGATCATTTGCCATTTATTTGCACTGGGAGATGTGGTTTACTTGAGAGATTTTGTTTTGATAAAGCTGGAACTGCCCAAATGACTATTACTCAGCAAAAAGAGTCCATGGCTCTCCCTCACTCTCTCCCCCTTTTTCTCCTCCTTCCTGCCCTCTCTCCGTCCCCACCTCCCTCTCTGCCTTCTCTTTCTACTCTCTGCCCATCACTGTTTTCCTCCCCTTCCCCCCTCTATCCTCCTCTTCTTCCCCTCCACCTTCCTCCCTGTCCCTCTTCTTCCTCCTCTGTTTCCCTTCCCTTCTCTCCTCCTACCTCCCTTTCTCCCTCTTTTTCGTTCTCTCGTCCCCTCTCTCACCCTTCTTTTTTCCTCCTTCTCCTCCCTTTCCTCTCTCTTCTCTCTTGCCTTCATCCCTCCCACAGTCTTTGTCTTTCTGTCCCCCCAAGTTGGGAGCTGGATGACACCTGTCCCTGACTAAGAAGGTCATGTACAAGACAGCTAACTTGAAAACCAGGTGGACCAAAAGCCATTCTGATGCTAGCTAACAGGAGCCTTCCAAGATGTGTTCTAGAAAGGATAATAGAGGTATTGAAAATATCATTCTAAACACACACACAGACCCCCTGAAGTTTTCCTTCAGGGTTTTCCTTTTACATTACATTTCTGCACATGGCAGAAAGCACAGACAGTACCTTCTACTGCCTGTCATACTGGACAGTGTACTTACTGCAAAGCAAATTTCTCCTGCCTTCTAAGCAATGAGGTCTACTAAGGCCACCCTGAGGAATCAAGAATTCTGCTTACCTAAAGAATGTCTTAACAGTCCATTAGAAATTCTAATGTTAGATGTTCAGGTAATGTTTTTACAGCAAATAATGCT
Source organism: Microcebus murinus (assembly GCF_040939455.1). Lineage (NCBI taxonomy): Eukaryota > Metazoa > Chordata > Mammalia > Primates > Cheirogaleidae > Microcebus > Microcebus murinus. Next base: position 21,422,883 of record NC_134124.1, read on the forward strand.
TTCTCTATGGGATAGTTAAGTTTTCAAATTAGGCCATATTTGACCCAGAAGGCTGCTGACTTAGTGTCTTGGAAGTGGGTCCAGATGGGGAACCCCCTGACTTGCAGGTAGGAAAGTGGTAGGGGTGCCTTGGATAACATTGTGTGGGGGTGGGAAAGGGGCTCTGGCAGCAACGTTGCTGGGGAGGGGCCAGGATGGGTAGCCACCAGGCCTTTCCAGGCCCCCCAATTCGAGGTCATGGCGACTGGAGACTGCAGATGGTGCATCTTGCTGGACTCCAGTTTTCCTCCCTCTTTAGGAGATTAATTAAGGAGGCACCTTACGCATACACTATCACACACAGAGGGGAATTAAGCGAAGATTAGTTTCACATTAGAAATAGTGATTTTCTTTTTCCATCCCAGAGAGAAACAATGGGTTCGGCAAGGGACCTCCTGAGCTGTCTCCACCTCCATTTGCATTTGCCTCTAGAGTCACTTTTTAAGATTCCAGCCATGTCCGGGGAAGTTTGGCAGCCCCAGGTGAAATTGACAAAGAACAAGCATCTGCCCCTTTGAGTCAGCCTTAGCTCCATGGGATTTGGGCTAAAACTACCAATTACTGAGCTTTAGATACCCAAGTGGTTCTGGCCCTTGGTAAATTCCGTTTTGTGTTCTGTGAAGCCCTGAAAAGGAAGATAACTTAATTGTGCTTTGTGTTCTCTGATTGCTGTAGTCTCTTTAATCCACTCTCCTGTGTGTCTCATGTACTGTTCAAGAGTTCAGAGAAAACTCACTATATTCACAGGAAGGTGAACTTGACTCCTCGGGGCCAAGTCTGATGGTATTGTCCAGGTCCCCGGAGGCACAGTCCAAGCAGTTGCCCTCCCACCCCACCCAGTCACACCCCAGCTCAGCCATATGAATGGATCCCAGATGGACACACTGTGCTCACCTATGTCTGTCCTGAGGCCGTCCGTCCATCCATTCATTAGCACTTCTTTACCTCCCCATCTCCAATCTCCCCACCCAAAAAAGGTGAAAATCCTAAAGTATTGACAAATAATTTGGACTTTACTGAAGGTATCGATGCAATCAAGAAGACAGCTGTATCTTAGACCTCGCAGAAAAACCTAATCCAAATCCTTCATCAGATGTTACAGCTCTTTCAAGCTCTCCCTCTGAGCCGAGCGCGGTGGCTCACACCTGTAATCCTATCACTCTGGGAGGCCGAGGCAGGCAGATTGCTCAAGGTCAGGAGTTTGAAACCAGCCTGAGCAAGAGCGAGACCCCGTCTCTACTATAAATAAAAATAAACTAATTGACCAACTAATATATATAGAAAAAATTAGCTGGGCATGATGGCACATGCCTGTAGTCCCAGCTACTTTGGAGCCTGAGGCAAGAGGGTTGCTTGAGCCCAGGAGTTTGAGGTTGCTGTGAGCTAGGCTGACACCACAGCACTCACTGTAGCCTGGGCAACAAAGTGAGACTCTGTCTCAAAAAAAAATCTCCCTCTGACCCTTGTCTCTCCTGCTTATTCTTCTTCCCCAAAGAACTCATCTCCTAACTGCTCCAGATGTTTTGGCTCCAGCCCTCTTCTTCTTCCAAGACAAATAGACCTCTCTTCCCTTCTGTGGAACAATTTTGAGAGCTTGAGTTCATACCCAGATCTGCCATTGGCTCACTCAGCGTCCTTTTGAGAGCCTTAGCCTCGATGTCACTTGTTCCCCTGACCTGCAGCATGAACACACGCAGAAAGATCACATCCAGGTCTCACGGCGTTTGGAAATTCTGTCCCATCTCTGCCGTTTCAATCTCCTGCTCATTAAGGAGACTTTCCAATGCGTCAGACAACTACTGTGAATGTTCTGGCACGAGATGAGGTCTGCCAAGTGGATGTGGTTATGTGACCAGGAAAGGGCACTCATAGGTCACCCGTCACTAATTCTTTCCAATGTATTGTCACTGCTGTAGTACAAGAAGGGCAATGGTGATGACTGTGATAAAATGACTTCAGGAGTGGTCCCCTACTTTTCACAGCACTTTTCCACTCACAGATTTCTTTTAGAAACACAGCATCATTTGATCCTTTCAACCAATTATGAGGTAGATAGAGTGGGTGACCATGGTCCAATTTTATAGATGCAGAAACTGAGGATCAGAAGGATAAAATCACTTACTCAAAGTCACATTTCCAGAAAATTAGAGTGAGTTGGGACGCAATTCATGTCTTCTGATTCCCAATCTGATAGTTTTGTATTCTATCTCTATAAGAGAAAAGCTGCCCCGCATGTCCAGGGGCTGGCTGGCTCTGTCAGCCAGGCCTGGCGTTCTCCTGCTCGAACATAAATATTTTCACAAAACGTCAACACCAGACAAGGCCACTCAGTGGCCCGTGATGGATCAAGACAAAACAAAACACAGAAAAACAAAAACAATTCTGACCATGTCTGAACACAGACAAGAATGTAAGCATTGTCCAGATCATAAAAAAAACCAAACAGCCTTCTATCCTGGCTAACATGAGTCGCTGCTGTTTCTTTTTTCATACACATGTTAGCATTGCTCGGGTCTGTCTGTCTTCTAGATGAGATTCATTAAGATACCCAGTCATAAAATTACTCCCACTTCCTGACAGTATTTAATCCAGAGTAAAGCCCTGTTTTCTGAAACCTTCCCCCAAATAATCTCACATAAGGTCAGGTCTTGTAGTAAGTAAGTTCTTTCTAGCAGCTTCTTACTGAGATGCTTCCTAGTACCTTATGGTGTGCATTCTCTTTCACTGCAGTGAGTAATAAGCCCAGTTTGGTCAACTGCAGGTGTGTTCCTAGTGATCGTTGGCTGGAAGAAATTGGGGACTCTTTCATTGCTATTTATTATAAAGTGGCACTCACTTGAAAAATACTTAGAAGGAAACAAAAATTCTGTATCAGACTCTCCTAGACAGTTTTGGAATAATGCACGATTTCTGGACTCTACTCTCAAAAATTTTTGTGTAGAAATCTCTAGACCAAGAGATCAATTTCTTCTGATCTGAGCGAGGCTAGTGAGGATGACTGTACCCCTAAGTTATTCTAATGAATTCCTGCAGACCAGCTTTTGGAAGCCACCTGAAATCCAGGTATTCTGGTAGATCCAGCTTGGATTGGAATGTCTTCTCCTTTTAGAAATTCTAACTCATTAACCTATTTTACTTTTTCCATAGTATGTAAAGCTCTAGAAGTTTTCTGGTTTATTTATCAATCTAAATTTTTAGATTTACGTCGGTCTGTCTCTGTCAGAATATAGGTGTTGCAGGATCAGGGGCCTTACCTTCCTTTTATGCACCACCTTCAAAAACATCATCTATTGTCATCTAATAAATCCTCTAAATATTTTTTTTTATTGAATGAAATTGTAGCATAAAAGATTCAACAACTTCCAAGGCAATTAATTACAATACAACCATTTCTACCAGGAAGTGATCTGTATGCTGAAGAAATAGATTTCTTTTGGTGTCAGATGCAGCCAGTGGGTTAAGAGTACACAGCGAACCAGATTTCAGCTGAATTTAAAGGAGCTCTTTCTGACAGTTAGGGATGGCCAAAGATACACAGTTGCCTCAAGAAGTGGGGAGTCTCTTGTGCTTTGATACATTCCAGCAAAAATCCACAACTATTTGACAGTAATTCAGTGGTTGGCTGAGGAAAATCTCATTCAGGCATTAGTTTGGAGGAAGGACAGGATGGTCTTTAAAATCATAGCCTGAGAGAATATGATTAAAAGTAATTGGCAAGACTTGGCCAAAGTCATGAGACTAATTTCCATGGTCGGCTTTTGAAAACCAATCCACTTAACATTAAAGTCCAGTACAATCTTGTCAGATGTGTGTTCTATGAAAAGCTTCTCGGAGTCAAATACAATGAAACTAATATATTCTCTCTCCCTCTCCCTCCCCCCACCCCTTCCCCCTTTCTTCTAGGTCCAAAAGCAGTAGAGGCGTATGGCAAAAAGTTTGAGGTAAAAACCGTTTCTGGAAAATTGCTCTTCTCTGCAGATGACAATGAAGTAGTCGTAGGCGCTGAAAGATTAAGAGTCTTAGGTAAGGAAATTTTAATCATTTTCATTGGTTTGATGCTACTATGTACACTTTAGAGGAAAAGTGAAATGGTGTTATGGACCAAATCTTTGTGTCGTCCCAAAATTCATACTAAATTCCAAGATGGTGGTATCAGGAGGCGGGGTTTTTGAGGGGTAACTATTAGTAAGTCCTGAGATTGGAGCCTTAATGAATGGAATTAGTGTTCTTATAAGGGGGTTCTGAAGAGACCAGAGCTCGCTGTCCACTGTGTGAGTGCAGAACTAGAAGTTGGCAGTCTGCAACCCAGAAGAGAACCCTCCCCGGAACCCAGCTAGGCTGGCACCTGAGCTCAGACTTCCGGCCTCCGGAACTATGAGAAATGGATTTCTGTTGTTCATAAGCCACCCAGTCTATGGTTCTTTGGTATAGCAGCCTGAACTGACTAAGACAAATGGTCTCTAAAACAGTGATTTAGGTCAATTTCTTGGATTCTTTTAAAGCAAGGCAGCCGAACCTCCCCAAGCCTGGTGCCCTGGTTAAAGTTTCTCAAGTTGTGAAGTCTTTGGGGCACATATATCAACACCAAGCTTTGGATGAGGAGGCGTGCTCACATACATACCTGGCTTCTAGCCCCTGCTGTCACCCACTAGTCGTGGGACTTTGGACAAGTTGCTGACATTACCAAGCCAGTTTCCTTTTCTACTTAATAAGACTAAGACCATCCATGATTTCAAGTTGTTTCAAGGGTTAAATGAGACCATGTTAATATGCGCTCATCACAGTGTCTGCTGCAAAACAGTACTCAGTCAACAGGTACTGCTGCTGTTAGTACTTGTGCAACTAATACTATATTAATCTTCCTTCTTTTGCTCCCTAAAATTCCTTGTAGCATAGTGGTTAAAACCTTAGGCTCTGGAATTACCCCACTATGATTTTAACCCTATTTCTGTCCTTTAGTAGCTGCATAACCTTCAAGTCATCCACCCTCTCTGTGCCTGCTTTCTTATCTATTTATAAAATGGGGGTAATAGAAGTATCTATCTTCCAAGATTGCTGGAAAGATTGCATAAAATAATCTATGTAAAGTAATAAGTTGGCTAAAATAGTATGTGTTCAGTAAGTACTAGTGTTGTTATCTTAAATGAAGTTATTTTTCTTTGAAATTATTATTTTTCTCTGCAGTATTATTTGTACTCTGCATCTTCTTTCTCCTCCGTGACTCTGATCCTCCTCCTGGCCATCACCTCCTCACTCTGTCAGCTTGCTGGGGTGGGGTGTGTGTGTGTGTCTGTCTGTCTTTCTGTCTGTCTGTCTGTCTCTCTCTCTCTCTCAGTACACCTTCATGTCTGATTTTCTTGCCAGATGACTCTTAGATCTCTATCTCCAGCCCTAGTATTAATTAATATGTTCCCTGAGTTCTAGATCTTTCTTTCCATCTGGATATTCCACCAGCCTCTCAAATCCAGTGGGTCTGGAATGTCCAGCACAGTCACACATGCACAAATGCACACACATTCCATCACCCTCACCTTCTTCTCCCACCTGGATCAGGCCCTGACTTCCTTCGCTATTAGTCTTCCGGGCCCCATTATGCCACCTCCCAGTCTCAAAACTTCAGCAGTGTCCTGACAATCGTCAGCTCAGCAGAGTCAGGAGATAGAAGGGACCATTTGTAGGGGGCTGAGGGGAGGCAGGATGCAGTCCAATCCCTGGCCAGCACTTTACCTACAGCGTGATCCAGGAAAACTCCCTTTGTCTTTCAAGCCTTTGCTTTTCTTATCTGTAAAATGAGAGTTAACCAGGGCAGAAATTTTCATAATATATTTTCCAGTGACAAAAGCTTTTAAAAATATCTATAGCCCCATAATATGCTGAATAAAAAAAAAAAACATAAAAATAAATAAATAAATAAAAATAAAATTCCAGGCCAGGCAAAATGGCTCATGCCTGTAATCCCAGCACTGTGAGAGGCTAAGGCAGGAGGATCTCTTGAGCCAAGGAGTTTGAGGTTGCACTCAGCTATAATGATGGCACTGCACTCTAGCCTAGGTGACAGAATAAGACTCTGTTTCAAAAAGAAAAAAAATTCAATAAATATAAATAGATAAGAGACCAAGATTGCTCTGGGTGTTGTAGGTGAGGATTTGGAAGGGGACAGGTTACCAGAGGTCCTCAAAGTTTTTAAACATGGGGCCAGTTCACTGTCCCTCAGACCATTGGAGAGTGCACAAGTGCGCCAGGGAGGAGTCCACTGCTAAGCAGGACAGGCAGTGGGGGCAAAAACACCTAGAGGGCAAGATAAATGTGCTAGGTGGCCCGCATGTGGCCCGCAGGCTGTAGTTTGAGGACGCCTGGGTTAGACATTGGAGTCTTAGCTGTATATAGTTTCATTCTTTTCCCTCCATGTCCTCTGGGGACCACTTAGAACTTACTCTTTAGAACCCCTTACGTGAAAATCTTTAAAAAAGTAAAAAAGTCTTTTGACTACTTGCTATGATCTAGGTACCATGCCTTATATGTATTACTCTATTTACACGTCACAAACACCTTGTGAGGTGGGCACAGTTTTTGTCACCTCTATTTTACAGATGACAGAACTGAGCTGAGCCATCACACAGGCCGCCGGCTGCATTGTGAGTGCAGAGAGCTTTACCTTAAAGCTCTGTATTTTGCCGCCTCCTAGGCTTAATCCCATTTTCAGATGAGAAATCTAAGCCTTGAAAAGGTGGAAAAATGTCTCCAAGATCAAGTGCCAGTAAGCGGTAGGATCTGTGTTCAAACCCCTGCCTGTGGACTCCAGCCCCAGTATACTTCACTGCACATGAACATGTTCATTGTAAGCCCTTCCCAACGCTCACAGTTTATGCTTTTCTCGATTTGCAGAAATGGTATTTTCCATGTTCATTCTAGGATTGGGGGGGGGGGGGAGAAGACATAAAAACTTCAGGCTTTCCTCTTGTGCAAGAGTACTTTGCTGTACCACCCCGAAAATAATTACCTGGATGGAAATGCAATGGCATCTCACACCCACATCATTTTGTTCAAGGGCTTTGGCACTTCCTGTTAGTTCCGTGGTGCTTGGTGAGTCGCTGTATCGCTTTAAAAATCTGACTTTGCAAAGATACAGGAAAATTTTAAATGTCCAAACACTTTGGCTTAATCAGCGTACAAAACTCTCTGATGGTATCATTTAAGAACTTATTACCACCTCATGCCATGATGACTTAGACAAAGGGCTGGAAGATGATTGTAGTTGTTCACTTTGAAGCAGGTGGATATTTTTCTTGTTTGTGATTATATCTGTGATATTTCACTGAAAAAAAAAAAACAATGTAGGATAAAATCTGTCTCTCTCCATCATTAGGATCATTTGATTTTTTTATGTGAAAATGTAGAAAGGAAGCATCAAAATTAATACCACCGCTGCTACCAGTGCTTTAAAAAAAAAAAAATTGTCAATGACCACCCCACAGATCTCGAATCAACCTACTCAGTGAAACGAGCCCAGTGTGTTTCAGGAATGAGCTTCCTGTCAGCTGGGATTTGGGCCATATGGTGTGGAATGAGAAGTTTAGGCAATTTCATTTTCCGCTTAATGAGAAGTTTGTCTTTTTGAGTTGTCAGACCGCACGCACTCTTGGGAGGCTCACATCTGGATGCTCATTTCACGGTGGTGTCTAGCGTAGCTGGGTTTGAATCCTCGCTGAACCACTTGGGATCTGAACGACCCTATTCACGCCCATTTTTCTCTCTAAGGTTTTAGTTTCCATCTGCATAAAACGAGGAGAAAGGAACAAAATAAAGAATGGAAGGATGAGTGAATATAATAAGAAACATAAGTAAATGTTATATTAAAAGTGAGTTATTTTGGTTGATAGTTGAGTTAGGAACAAGCAGTAGGGGCCTCAAAAGATAATGCCTTGGCCGGGCGTGGTGGCTCATGCCTGTAATCCTAGCACCCTGGGAAATTGAGGTGGGAGGATCGCTTGAGGTCAGGAGTTCGAGACCAGCCCGAGCAAGAGCGAGATCCCATCTCTACTAAAAAATAGGAAGAAATTAATTGGCCAACTAAAAAAAGATAAAATTTTAATAAATGCCTCTTGGATACGGTAGCTTCACTGGTATGTCCAGAACAATTTTTAGAATTCTTCTCTGGATAACCACACACATCTGTTTGGTTTTCAGGACAGTGACAGCCGTGAGCACACTCAAGGTACTTTGAATAGTATGGCAAAAAGACTCATAACTATGTTTCATAAAGAATGGTTACTTTTGCCCTGGGAAAGATGTGGGAGGGACAGAATAAATGTAGGTAGACTGTGTTTACTAATCTCTCATATAAGCACATCTTGCCTGGGGAAAAAGGAGCAGGCAGGAGCCATGCAGTTGAGCAACTGAGAGCACACGTGCACTTTTAGCTCTGACTTGTAATCCTGGTTTCTGTCATTTGTCAGCGCTTGTCAGCCAGTGACTTTGGCTATGTCACTTCACCTTTCTAGGTGTCCTCTTACTCCTCTGTGACATAGGGTAACAGTGCCTGGCTCTCAGCCTTTTTGGGATAACTGAATGGCAAATGTGTTTACAATAAATAGCACAGTGTGAGACATACAAGGAAGTACTCAGTGCCTGCCAACTATTGTTTTATTGGTGACGGATTCTTTTTATTTAATTGACACATGGTAGTTGAACATATTTATGGGGTACAATGTGATATTTCAATACATGCATACATTATTTAATGATTAAATCAGACTATTTAATGTATCCAACACCCTGTGCATTTATCGTTTCTTTGTTAACATTCAAAAACTTCTCTTCTAGCTATTTTATAATATACAATAACTTACTGTCATTTTACTGCATGATAGAACACCAGAACTTATTCTTCCTCGTTGTAACTTTCTACTTGTTGACCAACCTCTCCCCATTCCCCCGTCTCATCCCTCCCCAGTCTCTGGTACTCATTGTTCCATTAATACTTTCTACCTCTATGAAGTCAGCTTTATTTTAGACTCCACATATGAGTGAGATCATTCAGTATTTGCCTTTGTGTCTGGCTTATTTTCACTTAAGTCATGTCCTCTAGGTGTCCCCATTTTATCTCAAATGACAGGGTGTCATTCTTTTTTGTGACTGAATAATATTTCATTGTGTAGCTATAACACATTGCCTTCATCCATTCATTCATTGTTAGGCATTTAGATTGATTCCACGTCTTGGCTATTGTGAATAGTGCTGCAATAAACACAGGAGTGTAGACATCTCCTTGACATACTGATTTCATTTCCTTTGGGTATATACCCAGTAGTGGGATTGCTGGATTATATTTTAAATTATCTGAGGCACCTCCAAACTGTTTTCCATAATGGTTATACTAATTTACATTCCCACCAACAACATTAACCATTCTCTTTTTTTCTCCCACCCTTGCCAACACTTCATTTTTGTTTTGTTTTGTGTGGCCTTTTTAATGATAACCATTTTAACTTAGGTGAGATGGAACCTCATTGTTTTTTATTTGTATTTTTCTGGTGATTAGTGATATTAAGCATTTTTTCATATACCTGTTGAACATTTATATGTCTTCTTTTGAGAAATACCTACGCCTATTTCTCAATCTGGTTATTTGTTGTATTTTGTTTTGTTTGTCTGTTTTGTTGTTAAGTTTCTTATATATTCTAGATATTAACTCCTTGTTGAATGTGTAATTTTCAAATATTTTCTCCAATTCTGTAGCTTGTCTCTTCACTCTGTTAATAGTTTCCCTTGCTGTGCAAAAGTGTTTTAGTTATATATGATCCTATTTGTCCATTTTTGCTTTTGTTGTCTGTTTTTGAGGTTTCATCTAAAAATTCTTGCGCAGTGCAGTGTCATGAAGCATTTCCCCTGTGTTCTTCTAGTAGTTTCATCCTCTTGGGTTTTACATTTACTTCTTAAATCCATTTTGAGGTGATTTTTGTACATGGTGAGAGGCAAGGGTCTACTCTCATTCTTCTGCCTATAGCTATCAAATTTTCCTAGTATCATTTACTAAAGAGACTGTTTTTCCTCGATATACACTGTTGTCAAGTTTGTGGAAAATCAGGTGTATGAATTTATTTCTGAGGTTTCTATTCTACTCCATTGGTCTGTGTGGGTCTGCTTTTATGTAAGTATCATGCTGTTTGGATTATTATCATTTTATAGTATATTTTGAAAGCAGGTAGTATGACACTTTAAGCTTTGTTCTTTTTGCTCATAATTGCTTTGGCTGCTTGGGATCTTCTGTGGTTCCATATGGATTTTAGGATTGTTTTTTGTATTTCTGTGCAGAATGTCATTGGTATTTTCAAAGAGATTGCATTGGGTAGTATGGCTTTGGTTCTGGGTGGACTTAATAACATAGTCTCTATGTGATTTCTTCAGCTGTAATCCTTATCAGTCATGTCTGTGATTATGTCAGTGGCCTAGGCTGCAGGAGTTTGTGATGGCAATGGCACAGATTTTCTGGGGATGGAGGCACTGGGCTGGCTATTAGCCTTGGTGCCTGTGGGTCCTGTGGGCTGGCCATTTGTTTAATGGCTTTTCATTGGCAGGGGCACCACCACCAGGCTGGATGTTGGGCCAAGTATGTGCAGGTGCAGTGGGTCAGCCAACTGTGTATCAGCTTCCCCTGATACACAAGCTTGCCTATTTCTTAGAGGTTCGGTTGCCACATGGCTTCAGATGCCAGGGTTTCAGCTGTTTTTACTAAGCACAGGCTCTGAGCAGCCACAGTTTGAGTCCTGTATCCACCCATGTGAGCATGGTGGCATGTAGTAGTGGGGTGTCAGGGGTAGAGAGATGCAGTGGCCACTAACCCCAGGGCAGGATACACTCCAGCAGTAGATCCAGTTTCAAGATGGTTTTATGCTATACCAGCTTAGGCCACAGTGGGGTGGGAGGCACATAATACGGGTTCCTACTCTGGGGCAGTGCAGTTGTGTCAACTCCTGGTAACTCTTCAAATTGGATTCAGAGACTATAAGGACTGCAGAACTCTGTTGTAGCAAGGACTGTGGGCATGTGCGGTGGTGATGGGAGACCACTGTGGGTGTCCAGTTTACCTTTTCCCTGCAGAAAGAAGTCCCTCCTAGGTCCAGGCCGATCCCAGTAGGGGAGACAGTGTGGCAGAGGTAGGATTCTTCACTCCCCTCACTATGGTGCTTTCCTGGGTTTCTGTGCTTCACAGGGATTTTGCTCTCCCCTTGGTACACTCCAGTGTACTTCCTCAGTCACTCAAGTCAAAATTAGTTGTTTGTTGTTTTGGTTTCTATTTGTGGGGAATATAAGCTCCAGGCAACTCTTGACAGTCATCTTGCTGGTGTCATTGTGGTGATGATTTCTTTTGGTCCAGTTGGGCTTCAGGAGACCACCCCCCTCCAAGTATGTCCTGAAATTGTACACAGTCCTCGTGTGTTCACAAAAGAAATTGGCTTAGAATTTATAGGAGTATTTGTATATGGGGTAAGTTTGGACTGATGGATTTTGTGGGCATAGCCAGGGCCAGAAAACACCTTTACAGGCCAGGAAGTACTGCCTGTCTTACCCATGTGCAGGTAAGGCTGGTCTCACCATCATCTGTGATCTGTAATTGGACTTAAATAACGGAGGGCTTGAAGGCATGGTTGAATTTCCAGGATTATAGGTCTCTGCCTCCTACTCATTAAGACAGTAGTCCTTAGATGAGGAGCATCCGCTGTTGTCTACTTGTTAGAAAGGCAAACTCTCGAGCCCTACCCCAGGCCTACGTAATTAGAAACTCAGGTGGAGCCCAGCAAGCTGTCTTTAATGAAGGCCTCAGGTGTTTGTGATGCATGCTAAACTTTGAATTCCTAACTCAAGACAATCGCAGCTAAAAGACTTCACCACAGCTCTGCTGGTTACACTCAGATGAGTTCAGGCTCAGATTTTACCATTTTGCTCTAGAAAAAGATGCAGTATAAATGTAGCTAACATACATTGCATGCTTACTCTTTGCAAGGATGCTGACTTAATCCCTTGCCACGAATAAATGTATTTGACTCTCACAACAAGTTTATGAGGACGGCACAGGCGTATTACCTTCATGGAGCCACAGAATGGTGTGACAACTTGCCCAAAGTTCCATAGAGAATAAACAGAACACAGTCTGGACCTGAATCCAGGCAGGCTTCACCGCGCTCTGTGACCTCTTTCACAGGTATCTTCTTTACCCATACTCCTTGTAGCTATCACAGTGAGAAGGAAAGAGATCAAGGCAACAGTTTTCTGGATTTTTTCCTGGTTTTTTGGCTGCTGGGTGCTCACTGTTCTCACCTTTCTCCTCCATCTCTTGACAGTTGCCCTACTTCCTTCGCTAACTCTTCTTTCACTTGGCGAATCACTTGGATTCATACCGTGGCCTCCCTCAAGCTTTTGTCCTTAGTTTTCTATTTTCACATTTCTTTGGGAAATCCCACCCCTACAGATGTCCTCTCTGGTTTCAATATTTGCTTCTTTTCAGATGACTCTTAAATCAGTGCTTGCCCTGAACTGTCTCTCAGTTCTAGTTCCAGATTCCTGATCGCCTGGACTTTTGTACATGGAGGACTTCGCATCACTCTTCTTCACTTACCTGTGTCTGAACTTGTGTCTCCCCCACCAAACTCCCTGCCAATACAGAGCCCACACCCCTGCTCTCCTTATGGGGCCATAATTCTAGTCTTCAAGGCCTTCCTTTTCCTTTCATTCAGGTACCAGGTTCTACCCCTTTTTTCACATGAACACAGATGTTTTTTAATACTACAGATGTCCTTGATTTTTCCATATTACAAAGGTCTCTATTTAGATCTGGCACAAAAGAATTAAGGTTGGCAGCAGGATCCATTCATTTAATTACCAAAAATGCATAAAATTCATATGCAAGATGAGACATGATATAGTTGAGCTTTAATTACAGAACATGGTTATTAGACAGGAATGGCCTTTATATAGCAGCAAGGAAGTAGGCGACATGAAGGCCAGTGCATCTAACAGGCATCTTCATGGTGACACCAGTGAAAACATAACTTTGGTTCTTATTAATGACCAGTTTCATTGAACAATGAATTGGATATTATAGCATTTATAAACAACGCATAATTATGAAGTGATATTCTAATTGTTAATTACATCTATTTATACTGTAGATTCTTTTTTTTAAGTATGTCCTCTAGATGCTACTTGATGCTAATTATCTAAGTTGCATTATTATCAATTGAAAAACATTTTTAATTAAATCTAAAGCCGTTTAAATTAGCATAAGATTTATAGAAATGTAAATGTGGTCTGATGCTGAACTTTTTTTTTTTTTTTTTAGGACTATATCAGATGATATGTTTAGCCTTTGGAATTAGTTTTTGTTGAAACTCTTTACTGCAACCTGGCCAATGATAATTACAGTGAAAGTAGTGGGGGTGATCTTAATAGTCTATCCTCTATAGATTAGGGAAGAGAAAAGATATAGGGAGATTGTTTGCTTGAATGGAATTGCACATGTTTATCATTCGGGACTTGCTTGGTTGTAAGTGATATAAATGCAACTCAAAGGCAGAGGCAAGGAAATTTACTGCCTCGTGATTGAAAAGCCCAGAGGTAGTTGGTTGCAGGCTAGATTCAGTGGCTCAAATAATGAGACCAAAACTTAGTCTCTCTTTCTCTTACTGTGTCTCAGCTCTGTTTTCCAATCTTGTATTCTGTCTTCAGCTCTGCTGGTGAGCAGAGAGAGTGCTTCCCTTCCTAATACAAATCCATCAAAGTCCTGGGTTTTACTCTGCCTGGACTGCCTAGGGCCATGTGCCTATCCCAGAGCTAGGCTCTGAGACCAGGGTGATAGAATATGCTGGTTAGCAAGGCTTAGGTCATATCCCCACTACTAGATCAAGGGACAGAATGAGAGTGAAATAGGGCTGTTCTCCAAGGGAAAATTGGGTGCTGTCATCAGGAAAGGGAATGCTAAGCAGATGCTAGGCAGGAAAAAAAAAAAGCAAATATTTGTTTCAGTAATCAGGGGCATGATCATGGAAAATCATGATGGCTGTACATGAGACAGCAGAACCCAGGAATTGTGAAGGGAGTTAGTGGAAAATACTTTGTAAGTTCTCTCTCCCTTGATCACGGAGCCCCATACACACTGGCTCTCCCACTACTGGTCCCAAACATGTTTTCATACGTTAGCATTTTTACTTACTAGAAATAGTAATCCTCATAGAATCTTCTTTTCCAGGAAATGCTGATGAGTGTCTTCCTTTATGGCTCAAATATTGCCCTATCAAAGAGACCTTCCCTGACCACTTTATAAAAATAGCATGTTCCCACTGTCATTGTCTACATCAGGAGTTGGCACACTATGGCCCATTGGCCAACTGAGGCCAAAACTCTGCGTGATTTTTTATATAATATTTATGTAGCAACAACAAAACCCACACTTTGTTTGTCTTCGGTTGCTTTTGCACTATAGTGGCAGAGTTGAGTAGTTGAGACAGAGAACATATGGCCCACAAACCCTAAAATATTTACTATCAGGCCATTTGCAGAAAGTCTGCTGATTGCTCGTCTGCGTTTTCATTATGCTTCATTCTTCTTCAGGCCAGTTATTATTATAGGACATGATGTATATTTGTTTTTTCTCCTATGCCTCCTCATTAGAATGTAAGCTTGATGGCAGCAGGAAGTTTTCTTTTGCAGAGTCTACAATAACACCTGGTGCATAGTAAGTGCTCAGTAATATTTGTTCCATGAAGGGATTGAAAGATTGTGAACACTGGAATGTTTCATAACTCAGCTGACAGTGCAGTGAAAAGGAGGGAGGGAGAGAACTTGCACTTAAGTTAAGAGAATATTACAATGCCTGTGATGAGGCTGGAGAACAAATGGAAAAGACCATCTCGAGATAGAACTAATACAGTGTGGCAAATAACTGGATTTGGAGGATCAGGAGAATGGGCAGTTGGGGATACCTCCGGTGTTGGAACTCTTGTCAATCAGGCAGTTGTGACATCATTAACAGAAATGTATAGAAGCAACAGCAAATTTGGGTTTGGAGATCAGTAATTCAGCTTTAGATGTATTAGACCTTGGGGTTTGACATCTGTCTTAGAAAGGTTCACTGTCCAGTGGGAAATGCCAGAAAAAAATGCCCATAAGAGATGCCCAGTGAGGAGAAGGATCAGAGTCATCAGCATAGCTTGAACAGATGGACTCCAGAGAGAGCTAGCCTGGAAGGTGTTCCAGAACGAGAACTTAGAGGAGCTCACCAAGTAGAGCTTCCCCAAACAGCCCCCAGCAACCCAGCCCATTTCTTTCTCTGAACAAGGCTCCAGGGTGGTTTATGAGGCCATGATAACCCTCCCTGTTGCATCTTCAGAAGTCAAGGGCCCTACGCCATGTTCTCTTGCTTTGCCTAAACCACTATTCCACCAGGGCCATGGGAAAGAACTTGAAGGCTTCAGAACGCAACAAAACTGGCTTCTGTCATACTTACTGTGTTTCCCTGAAAATAAGACAGGGTCTTACATTTATTTTTCCTCAAGAAGACACCTTAGGGCTTAATTTCAGGGAATATATTATTTTTTTAAGTATGGTACAACAATCTACACTTATTCAAATATAGTTAAGTCGTCGTCTTCTGGAACATCATCATAACTGTCCAAACCCCGAATTCCATCCTGTATTTCTTGCAACTCTATTTCTTTTAGAATCATTGGCCTCAATCTCTCATGGAGCAATAGAGATCTCATGGAGCAGATGAGAAGGGCTGCTCATCTTCTTTACCGCTCTGCGACAATGCGTGGGTTGTGCAGCTACGCTGCATAGCCACGCCCATCACTAGGTCTTATTTTCGGGGTAGGGCTTATATTGTGCAAATGCTTAGAAATCCTGCAAGGGTTTATCTTATGGGTAGGTCTTATTTTTGGAGAAACACGATACCAGCCACATGAAGTTGGTCAAAGTATTCAAATCATTTAGATGTTGTATGTAGGTTCTAAATAAACAGCCTTTCCTCCTTCCTTTCTCTTTGCCTTTATCTCTTCCTCTTTTTGTCTTTTCCTTTCTGAAATATTTCATCAGTAAATGGAAGGAAGCATGAGAGAGGCTGAAGGGTTATATCAGAGAGCAGAACACGGTTCCTCATATGGGGTGGTGAACATGGAATAATTCATACATTGATCTTTGAGGGGCGAGAGTCTACCGATCTAATAGTAACATTTGGATAACAAATCAGCAGAGCCTGAAAAACTCATCAGAGCCCTCCTTTTACTCCCTGTTATCATTAGCAGAGATAATCTGCTGGGGATTCAGCTATTTGAAAAGAATTGCTGGTTGTCTAATTCTTCTGTGACACCCCATTCCAAAGCTGGTTTCTTATTTACAGGAACACAAGCCTAATGTATTAGATCATAGAGATGTGTTTCCCATAAATAATGCAGCCAGAAAGCCAAATATAAAAAAAGTCTCAGATGAACAACCCCGACCCACTAAACCAGAGATGCTTAATGAGAAAAAGCACAGTTCGACAAGAGAGAAATAATAATGGGGTTGCATTTGAAATGCTACAGGGAGTACAACTCTCATAATTCTCCAAAAAAAAAAAAAAAAAAAAAAATTAAAAGAGCCAGCCCCAAAACCTAAGTGATTCCACCACCTGGTTGCATGCATTCATCCGCCCATCTACAATAGGCATCGTGAGCTGCAAGCTTGAGGGGTTAATTCCTGAGGGAGGAAAAGGCGTTCGCTGGGCCCCACACGATTTCCCTTTTGGCAAGAGGGAGATGTGATTCAATAGGAGCATGATGGATTCGTGGTTCTGTGTACGCTGCCCCAAGTGCCCCAGCAGCAGGGACTCAGCAGACTTCCTTGTCGCTATGCCATTGTTGCTCTCAGTGATGAGGGGAGAGAGGAGAGAAAAGGCGATTGGGGACATTTGTCAGCCTTCTGGTTTGATTAAAGGGTTGATGAGGTTAGCTACCTGGCTGCTTTGAAAAGAACAAATTCCAGCACTTACCAAAAGAGGGAGATGTTTTGGGGGTTTTGTGTATGGAACTGATAGGACTTTGATTTCTGTTTCAAGCCACAGTCAGTGTGCTTTCAGGCCATCTGTTGGCTTGTTTTTAGCATCATCAATATTTTCTTCTTGCCAGTTAATATCAAAAACAGAGGATTTCCAGCTGAGGAGATAACCCCCTGCCAGGCCACCCTCAGTGTCAGGAGGGTTTCCATATTGTCCAGGTACATCCCCTCCTTTCTCATTAATTACAGTGACCGACAAAGAATATTCCTATGCCACCAAGAGTCACCTGAGTAGAATTTTTTCTTTCTTCCTTTCCAGCAGAGGCCAGGGAGAATGTTGGTATTCCACAGTGACACTGGGAATTTAATGAGATGACAATGTGAATAAGAAACTCTCAGTGCACAGAATAGGGAAGGAAATTAACTTTATTGTGCTTTATTGGAAAGACTTGAATTTCATTTGCTTCTTTGATTGGGAGAAAAGAGTACTAAAAATATTCTCTTAAGCTCCTTATGTTTTCCCTCCCCCTTTGCTCTAGACTTTCGCTGCGTGGTACCCTTTTTATCTTCACTCCTTTTATACTGTCTTCCCTGGGAATAGCAGGTGCGGTGGTGAGGGTGAATCCAAACAAAGGGAGAGAGAGAAGAGAAGATACCCAAACTTCTTCAGGGCACAGAATTAAGGCAAATGCCTACATTTCTCCTCTTTGGGACAATAGTATAGGACAGCAGAGTAAGTGAGTATGTGGTTTAGACATAGACCTCTTGTGTTCTATTGCTGACTCTAGTGTTGTACAACATTGGGTAACTTTCTGAATCTCAGAAAGCCTCAGACTTCTCATCTGTAAAATGGGGCTAATAAGACTACCACGTAATATATGTAAAGTTCCTGGTGCAGTGCTTAGCAAGTAATTCATACCCGATATATTAATGCTTGCTATTGTTCCTTCTCCCTATTCCTTTTGAGCACCATTTGTACAGCTATCACCAAACCGAGTTCAATGCAGGGATGTAAGGACATAGAATGAAAGTTCCTCTTAAAAAGATCACAAATAGGTTATAATCCAGTTGGGGTATCAGAGCATATACCCAGTGAAATATTAAGTAGTGAAAATGTTTTTTAAAAAGTGAATGAAAATATAAGAAAGAACTTGGCCGTAGTATGTGCTAAGAGGATTAGATGATGTAAGTGCTGAAGACAGGAGAGTAGTCTAACCCTAGAGAGGCAGATCTTCTCTTCCTAGAGAAGAAATTGAAGGATTGTATGAGGGATAAGGCAGAGTTGGACTTAGCAGATGCGAGGGAATGAATAGCAGCCTCCCATGCAGCAGCAGCAAAATCAGGAACACCCTATGTGTGACAGAGAAGGTGGCATGAGCTGCTATTGTTTTGTGGGTTTTTTTTCCAGCAAATAAGCACATTTGAATTTCTCTTTGGGGAAGAGATTGTCATTATCAGCATACAGTAAACAGGAATTACTTACTTCCCCAAAGCCTGAGTTAAGAAGTCATCTCAGCGTTCTGCTAGAGCTTCTCTCGGACTTTCTGTCTCGGCAGTGCATGGTGCAGGGTGTGGCTGAAATGGCAGTGGGGATATTTCATAGGATTTTGGTTCTGTAAGTCAAAGAGAAAAGACAAGTATTGTTAGACGCAGACATTATTTATGATACAAAAAAAAAAAGCTCATGGCTCAAAAAAAAAAAAGACAGTGACAGCAACAGGAAGCTGCTTGGCATTATTCAAACTGGAGTGTAGGTAGTTCTACTTACTATTTTTTTATATCATACCATTTTATTGTTTTGGCCATTGTACAAAGACCATTGCACAAAGAAGGATCAACTATGGTGTAATTTTCAAAGTTAAAATGAGTTTTTGCTCAGAAATTTTAAAATAAATTTTCTTTTTTTTATAGTCTATATATTTCTTTTTAATTAGGAGATTTATTTAACCTAATTTTATAAGGAAAGGAAGTCTTCCTGAAGGAAGTGATGATTCAGTTGAAACTGGAAGGATGAATTAGAGTCAGTCAGTCCAAGGGTTGGAAGAGCTGAGTGTGGAGTGGCTGTTTCAGGCCACCGTGGCTCTGTGTATGCAAAGTCCTGGTGAAACATCACTTTTTTTTTTTTTTTTTTTTTTTTTTTTTTTTTTTTTTTTATGAGACAGAGTCTCGTTCTGTTGCCCAGGCTAGAGTGCCAGGGCATCAGCCTAGCTCACAGCAACCTCAAACTCCTGGGCTCAAGCAATCCTTCTGCTTCAGCCTCCTGAATAGCTGGGACTACAGGTATGTGCCACCACACCTGGCTGATTTTTTTTTTCTATGTTTAGTTGCCCATCTGATTTATTTTTATTTGTAGTAGAGTGGGGGTCTCACTCTTGCTCAGGCTGGTCTCAAACTGCTGACCTCAAGTGATCCTCCTGCCCCGGCCTCCCAGAGTGCTAGGATTACAGGCGTGAGCCACCACTCCCAGCCAAGCATAACCTTTTAGAAAGAGTTTTAGAAATCAAGTGCAGACAGAGGCTAGAAGCCCATATATGAAAAGGGAGATATCATTATAATAGCTAATGTTTATTAAATGCTAACTCCCTACCAGGTACTGTTCTAATCTCTTTATGTAAAGTTAATTTTCATGACAGTCCTCAAAGATAGTTTTCATTCTTATACTCATTTTACATATGGGAAAACTGACAAATAGGTAAGTTCACCAAGGCTATGTAGCAAGTTAAATGGCAAAAATGAACTGCAAAACCATGTAATCAGACTCTGGAAACTGCATTTTGTTTTTTATAACAATATTATTCAGATATAATTCATATATTATACAATTCACCCATTTAAAGTGTATAAATCAATTTTTTAATATAAAGAGATTGTTCTTTTACCATATATTATGTAGGAGAGGAAAAGAAATATCTTTTCTTCACCCATTGCAAGGTTCAAGCCATAGCAAAGACAGATTAATAAGAGAAAAGCATAAAAAATTTATTTAATAAAAAATTTTGCATGACATGAGAGTCTGCAGAAATGAACACTAAAGGTTTGATTAAGAGTAGACATTCGTGTAGAAGTAGGATTAGACAAAAAAGGGTATGAGCTAATGATAATAGATGGGGAAAACTTGGCAAGACCTGTTTGTTCAAATTCTTATTGGTGTCCCCATGTCTTCATTGCTTTCCTCTGGGTATTGGGCAGGTCACCTGTTACATGCAGGTCGCTCAGGGAAGAAAGGAGAATAGAGGTCAGAGAGTGACTTTCTAGGTTTCATGATCTGCTTCAGGGAAGAAAAGTGGGTAGAGGTCAGAGATTCCTTCCTGCTTTTGCTGTGTTCGCAAACGCCAAGATGCCATATTTTGGGATAGCATATCCCAAACTCTGGCAATCACATGCACCTAGCCACAGATAGATGTGTACATTTCCATACTGTATGCTTTATATGTATGTATAGCATACATATATTTTATGTATATGTATATATTAATATATGTTATATGCACATATGTTATATATTTGATAAAAAATATATATATTTTTTTTGGATCACTAGAGATATGTGTATATTAATCTATTAGAAAACCCCAATATTACACTGGGCATTAAGACATTAAGACTTTATTTTAAGGACAATAGGGAGACACTGAAGGACTTCTAACTAGAGAATGACAAGATCCAATTCATGTTTCACAGCAGTGGTCCCCAAGCTTTTTGGCACCAGGGACTGGTTTCATGGAGGTGGGCAGGGAGGGGGGGCTCATGCGGTGATGCAATGGGGAGCAGCTGTAAATACAGATGGTGAGGCTCCTTGCTGGCCCGCCACTCACCTGCTGTGTGGCCAGGTTCCTCAGTTTCATGGAAGACAATTTTTCCACTGACAGCATTGGGGGATGGGAGGTAGAGTTCAGGTGGTGATGCATGGCCCATTTCCTAACGGGCCACAGACTAGTACCGGGCTCAGGGATTGGGGACCGCAGTTTTATAGGATGCTGTAAAGAGGGTTAGCCAAGGATGGGCTAGACAGATCTATTGATCGTACAACCAAACACATCTTTGGGATCTGTATTCAGGGGCTTAATTCAAAAAGACATTCCCAAAAGAAAGTTACGCAGCCTGCTCTGCAAGACTCACAAAGAGCTCACAAACAACCCACATTGTTCTTTTTTACTCTTAGCCCAAAGGAAACAGGCTGAGCATATGAGGAAGGGCAGGAATATCCCAGCTGGAAAGAGACAGGCATATCCAATGAGTGCTGAAGGCACTGCATTGTTCATCCCACTAAGTTGCTTGATGTGAGCTGATCAGAGGTCAAAGCACATTTACAGTACTTGTATCATACCATGGGCTTGTGGAAGAGATTGCATTTAACCAAACAAAGACGAGAGCTGATATGAAATCAATATGCAGGGTGCCCATGAGCTATGAAGGGAGGTAATACGCTTTTCTTCTTTGGCTATTAAATACTTCTCGGCTGCCAGGGAAAATGACTTTCCCTGTTGGCTTCCTATCTGTCTAGCTGATTGGTTATTGGGGAGTGTTCAGGCTCTAGTGGTTCAGCAGTATGTTTAATGAGGGCATCCTTGCATGAGAGCCTGAGCAAGTTTCTTTGGCCTAATTCTTCCTCCCAGGACTCTGAAACCTGAGAGCTTGCAGGTCTCTCCTTAGCAAATTGTGATCAAAGATTTCTGGTGGAACAGAGAAAGGGGCCAGAGCCATGACTTTATAAGGCATGGTCTCTGCCTGCCATTGGGACTTTTTGCTGGCATGTGTGCCAGGGAGACTTGCATGCAAGTGGCCCAGAGAATTGGAGCCATAGGAATATCAAGACGAGGCCTTCGCTGAGAAGTGGGCATTGGAGTTAGCTCTTGAAAGGATTTCAATGAGCGAAGTTAGGGCAAGCAGGAGAAGCTGTTCCCACTGGAAAGAAATAACATCAAATAACATTCTTACTCTCATGGTACAGCCTTGAAACTGAACTGTAGCTTAAAAATTTAGTCTATCATCTGGACAATTGAGGGATTAAAAAATGATTTATGCAGTAGGAGTTGAATTAACTTTTTTTTTTTAATGGTTTCTTTCCTTTTCTTCCTCCTCATCTTTTTCCTGCCCTCCTTTCCTTCCATGCTTCTCAGAATAATTATACAAGTAAGAGAAGCCAGTTCTGGGTAAAGTCTTTGCTATCACAATTCACAAGTGGGCTAATAATATGTAGAGCTGATGAAATCCTAAGGGATTGAACATGTAATCACATCTGCATAGTAGCGTTTGGTTGGATCCAAATACTTGCACATTTTGGTCATCATTTTATTTGATTCTCAAAACCACCCTTAGAGGTTCTCAGAATGAGGGGGAAAGAAAGAAATCACCAACATAGAGATTAAGATGACATACATACCTCTCAAAAATAGTAGTTAGGCCCCAGTATGAGTAAGGCCCTTCCCTAAACACTGTGGGGGATCATACAGAAAGTTGTAGAAGATTGACTATATTTCCAAACACTTGCCTGATTTTTACATTAGATGGTCATTCTGAACCAGAGATTCTTTTGACCCCTTTATCAAGCTGTTGAAGACTATAGACCCCTTCTCAGACTTACATTTTTAACTGCATTAAGCAAAATAGTTGGGATTACCAAAGAAAACCAATTATAAAAAGTTGTCAAAATAGTTGTGATATGTCTTTCTTTTTCTAATAACTACTGTCGTTTCAAAGGAGTGATGAGCATAAATGATACTTAGAGATGTCTACAACAACTGGACAGGGATATGAAATATTCTGTGATTTCTATTGATGTCAGAGTCCCAGAGTTATTATTACTATGGATCATTCTCTTCTTTCTAGGCAAAGGAAATGCTAAATTTCAGTTAGAGGTTTCATGAAAAAAGTGGTGTAAAATCTGCCCCTTCAAGGTTCACAGACCTGCTGAATTCTATTCATGAATCCATGAATCCCTGAGGTCTGTTGTCCCAGACAGTGTCCCTGTCCGAATGTAAGTGCTTAGTTAGCACCTATTATGTGTAATCACTATGATAATTTGGGGATTCAGCTAGAATGTAACAAGAACAGGACACGATTCCAAACCCTGAGATATTTCTACATCATTTTGTGCATTCAATATGGGCCAGATGAAAGAGCTTCCTGTTTCATGTGGAGATTGTCATTAAATTCTGACGATGGGGTTACCCTGGAGTTGGCAGGGGAAGGATGTTACAGCCCATTAGAACCAAACAGTGGTTCTCAACAGGGGCGTGGTGGACGAGGATGGAGATTTTTGCTCCAAGGGGGACACTTTGCAGTGTCTAGAGACACCTTTGATTGTCACAACTTGATGAGGGGGTGGCTGCTGCTGGCATCTAGTGGGTAGAGGGCAAGGTGCTGCTCAACATCTTACAATGCACAGGACAGCCCCCTGCAACAAAGAATTAAATGGCCCTAACTGTTGATAGTGCTGAGCTTGAGAAGCCCGAGGCAAGAGGAAAAGTGTACAGGCATTGACTAAATTGCCACTGCATAAACCTGTATGTCCCTGGTTCTATGCCCTCCACCCCCCTGGGAAGTTGTGTGCCCTCCTTTCTAGTTCCTCGAGGTTGCAGATTACATTTTCCCCCCACTAAAAGGCTGGATGTCTGGCCATGCACACAGCAGGTGAACAATTCATGGTAACCACTGAGTTAACATTATGACCTGCTGTCTCTTTAGCCTGAGCCTTGGTCCCAAAGTAGTGGCAGAGGCAAAACAACTCAGTGCTCTAGGAGTGCTCTAGGAGAAGCCTAGAACAGAAGTGACGTGGGTAGAGGTTTGAATCTCTGCCTCCCATTCAGAGCAGAGTGAGCACAATGGCCTACTTTTTGTCTGTGAAGCAAAGATTATAGCACTGTGGGTGAGATGAGTCCATTTCTACTTGGTACAGCATAAATTACGCCTGTCATATAGGATGGATATCCGCTTCCCTTATTTATTTAATCTTATAGTTGAAATAGACTTCAAAAGGGATTTATGACAGTACTGACATTTGTTAGGCACCTAAGGTGTACTTAGCATTGCTTTATACCCTTTACGCTCACCCTATGACTTAGGGCTTGTTTTTGAGACTCCATTCCCCCACCCCTCTTCCACTGAGAACCCGGGTTGTTTCCTTAGTTACAATAGCCAACTCTTACTGAGGACAAAGGAGAAGCTAGGCCTGTCATCTTGTGCATTTAAAATGGCAAATGCTAAGTCGTGTATTAAGTGTGAGAAGCACACCTTGTAGACGAGTACAGTAGCACGGGTGTGATCTCATAGTTGGATCTGTTTCTTTAAATGTGTGACTTGTGCTGAAATTAGGGACATTTCCTTCTCCTCTTTTAAGGCTGATTCGGCTGAATCCTGAAATGATTCCTCCAGCTAAGATCGATTGCCCTGTGGGAGAATGATTCCAGTGGGGTCCCTGGGTCTCTAAAAGTCCTTTGCTTTAATGGATTAGGGGGAATGTCAGCTTCATCTATTTAGTGAGCTTCTCTTTGAGCTCTTTCTATTTGTCATGAAAATCTAGAAGGAGTTTTTACATCGCCTGAGTAAGAAGGTTCAGAAAAATGAGCCTGGGCTTATTGATTTGTTAGTGTCCAATGTCCCTAAAATTGGGCCTTGGGGTGGGATTTTTGAGAACTATGAAAACATATGTCGAGAGAATTAACAGACTTAGATGGAAGTCTTGCCTTTAATCATATTTAGCTTTTCTGACTTTAAGGGAACCTACTTATAAAGGGGGCAGTTTTTAAAGATTAAAAGGGAGTCTTTATTTGATCCAGAGAGAATTTCCTGAGTGGTGTCATCTATCACTAACATTTGTATTTTGCTATACAGGTTGAAAAGCTCATTCCCCTCTCATTTGTTTTCCAGGATAAACTTGAGCTATAGGTTAGACTATGGATAATGCCTATTATATAGGCATAGGTATAGGAACTATTCCCAGAACAGTTAAAAAGCTTAGAGTCACACAGTAAGTTTGGTGGGTATCCAAGAAGAAAGCACCAATATTAGAACATACTAACCAACAACTATGTTAATAGTACAATGTGTGATTTAAAAGCAAAAACAATTAAACCATGAGTTATAGGACCCAGGTTCTGATATCCACACCATCATAAATTAAGGCTATATCACTGCGTAGTGAAGTTTAGAACCAAAATTTGCCATATGGAAAGATTATATCTCATCACTTGCAAAGAAGAAGTAGCAAGAGCCAAGAGAGACTTGGTTTGGTTTTCAAAATATAGAGTGTGGAATACCTTGGGAATTTAAAATGTGAAGGAAATGCCTTGGGTCAAGCTCAGTAGCCCATTGGTAACTTCTCGTTTAGAGGATAGGTTTCTTAGTGTACCGGAGTTCTACTATTTATCTTCTGTTACCAATCAGAACGTGGGCTGGGATGTGCTTTTAAGCTAAGAGATAGTAAAGAATTGATTGGGGTCAGGCATCCTTGACAGCTTAGAGCTGATTCACATTTGAGCAGAAGGCATTGTCCTGCCAGTTTTTGTCTTCTTCTACCATTCTC
The DNA here is from genome assembly GCF_040939455.1 of Microcebus murinus. Lineage (NCBI taxonomy): Eukaryota > Metazoa > Chordata > Mammalia > Primates > Cheirogaleidae > Microcebus > Microcebus murinus. The sequence continues at coordinate 21,448,474 of NC_134124.1, forward strand.
ATCACTAAACCACAGAAAAGATACAACCGAAATATTTTACTGTTGTCCACTCAATGAGGAAGCTGCATGCGGGCACCACGTTTGCTTTAGTGGGGAACAAGAGGGACGAGATAGGTGTCCATGGGAATGAACCACAGCATAGGCTCGAAGTGTCTTCAAAACACACCTTCCTGACCTCAACCAGATTTTAATCTAGAATCTCCCACTTAACTGGAGATGGGATCATAAGCCAGTTGGTGACCTCATCGAGCCTTATGTGTACAGTGGTGACATAATGATGCATTTCTAGTCACTATGGGAATTAAATAAAACAACCTATGTAAATCTCATACTCAGATATACTCAGTTCTCAATGAGTATAACTATTTTTATCATTTTAAAATTGTCTCAAAACTTCAGTTTTCACGTCTGCAAGTGGAGGTAACAAGGATATCTAAATCCTGGGTCATTACAGTGGTTGAATAAAATAGTACAGGTATAGTGCCTGGCATTAGAGTCAATCATTGTTCCTACTAGAATCTTTGGAGGTTTCCTATAACTCAACAGTTAAATGCATACTTCAAACACTCGCGCAAAATAATCTTAAATTCTAACTGCCCAATAATGTATCAACCTGCACAGACTTCAGCAATAAAAGCCAAAGTGATACGGATCAAACCGACTTCTAGCAGAGACACACAGGAGTGGTGTTCGCTGCCCAGTGAGTCGCATAATGGGAAAAAATTGGGCCAAGCATGAGATCATAAGGGAACCAAGGCTTGCTGAGAGTCTTTGTGACTTAATAAGGAGACAGTAGATAGGAAGAGAGCAGAGGGACCACAGGAGAGTGAGTTCATGCTTTGGAGGAATGTTCTCATAAAGTTATTATTCAGCCTCCTCTGGGGAGCAATAGGAAGAATTTCCCTAGGAAAAATCAGTAATGTCAAAATTATAAAATATTTTTCCGCATTTAGAGCACATCATCAGATATAAACAAACTGATTTGCCCATGCAGGCAAACCATCGCCTTTTTATTTTATTTTTTTCAATTCCAGGGGATGTTAAGGTGGAACAGCTAAGAGGATGCAAGGATGGAACCATCCAGGCCAGGGATCTTTTCCTGCAAAGGGCCAGATAGTAAATATTTTAGGTTTGTGGACCCCACTACCTCTATTGCAACTACTCAACTCTTGTTATTGTAGTGGGAAAGCAGCCACAAATAATATGTAATCAAACGAATATGGCTGTGTTCTAACAAAACTTTACTTACAAAAAACAGGCAGTAGGGCAGATGCGGCCCATAGATTATAGAGTTTGCCAATTCCTGGTCTAGACTCTGGTTCTGTTACCCTTTCATTATTTAGTCTGTGAAGTCTGATACTAAATGCAAATACCAAAGACTGTAAATCTAAATTGTGAGAGCATAGAATTATTCAACACTGTATCTTCAGCATCTTTCCTAGTGCTTGATACATGACAAATGCTCAATAAATTTTTGTTGCTTGGACGGATGGACAGACAAATTGATAGATGGATGGACAGGCAACCCAGCAGTGGCTTATGATTCCCTGTTTCTGAACAAAAACATCATCATCACAGTTAACAATAAGTTAACGTTTATTGCACTCTTACTGTGTGCCAGGCACTGTTCTAAGTGTTTTGCCTATATTTTCTCACTGATGTTTTACAATGACCTATGAGGCTACAATAACCTACTGTCATAGTTCTTCAGGTTTTAGTAGTATATCCTTGTTTCAGCCCAGCTCTGGTATACATGAACCAGCTTAGACAGTCCAGGATTTCAAGATTTGACATTAGGTGTATGTTTGGCTTAATTGGCTGTGGACAAATTGGGAAATCTTAGGCCAAATTGTAGGGCCTATAGATACTACTGCCATTATACCCCTAGATCTTAGGGCAGTGCCTAACACACAGCATGCACTAAATAAATATTCCTTTATAAATAAACTAATGAAAGGAAGAATAAATAAACTAGCAAACAGAGGAATAAATAAATGAGCAAATTCACCTGCCTCAGCCAAGGAAGGGCAATATGGCTATAGATATTCTGAGGGCTAACTTAATACGTCTCTTCAGAAACTGGGCTATAGATCACAATATAAAATAATGGGAGATGTCTAATCTACTTACTGCTGCCTTGAAAGCTGAATCATTTCCATAATGGGTCAGAACAGCATTTTTCAGGACAAACTTAGTAATTCATCTTTATTTCCTTGTATATACAGTGCATTCCATTTAAAAAGAGATGCTAATGCATTTACGTTAAAGCATATGGATTTACAGCCCGGGATGAAATATATTCATAGATAGCATACTTTAATCCTGTTTAGGGTAAGGGAAGAATCAACTGGCATCAGATTAGTATTGATTACCTGTCACTCGGATTGACAAAGCAGCACGCGATACACTTAGCAAATACCCAAATAGAGCTGAAAATCTCTGCAGATACAGGTTTTGACACTTGCTGCTCTTTTTTTTTTTTTTTAAGATAATCAGTTCAACATCCAAGAACATACTCCTTGTTGGCACTGAATAATTCAAACCTCATAGACAGTGGGGTTTTTTCTTGACTGTGTGACATCGGTGCTGTTTATGGGAATGGAAGAAAAAGCTATAAAAGGCTCACAAAAATGTGCTTGCCCCAGGATTGTTAAAGAGAAAGATGCTACATGCCCTCAAAGGTGTGGAAGAGAGAGGGGAAGAACACGGTTTAACATACCTGTTTTCACAACTCTTGCCTGGTGGTGAGAATTGAACAGCTTCTCTTGTGCTGTGGATTTCCATTTCATATTAAGCAGGCATTTAAAGTTGAGTCCTAGGCGAGTCACGGTCACTCTCAAGAGGCAGACTTCTTCGTGGGCTCTAGAGAACAGGTCTCCCTGCTTTAGTGAAGTGGAGTGTTAGGGACAGCCACCATGTATAAACTTCCACCCCATAAGAAAAATAGTGACTTTTTCAGGGTGCTTCTAATTGTAAGTGACACAAAGCAAAATTAGTCCAGTGCAAGGAAAAAAAAAACACGATTTTTTTAAATGGAGATTTGCTGACTCATATCACTGAGAAGTCTAGACGTGGCCAATTCTGGTGTTTTAACATCTCTCCCTCTGCACAGGTTTCCTTTGGGCAGTTCCTTATCACACATTATCTTAGAAAGAGAGAGAGAGAAATATTCTTGTTCAGGGAGCCATAGCCATCCTTGGAAAGAACTCATTAGCCCTGCTTCGGTCACACGTCCTTGGACCACACACAATTTCTAGTCAATCTGGTATTCTTGTTGGCCATCCTGGATCACATTCCCTTCTGTATGTTGGGGTTGGGGGAGGGACATGTGATTATTAGCAGTTGGTTTCCCCAAAGCAAATAAATGGTCTAACACCAAAAAAAGAGAATGAAAGGATGTTGAACAGGCAAAAGCACTGTAACTGTTCCCCCTTCTTCCCTCCCTTGCTTCATGGGCAGAGGCGGCATCTTATTTTGAATACCTTTCTTGATACTTTGTGTCTTACTACAATTTGCAATGATGAGTGAGACAATTAAATGAAACGTTATCTTTTATTGCCCTGTCTTTTCTCTGCAGCTCTATTCCCTAAGCCTGGTTAAATCAAGGTAGGGTTTGGTGCTTATTATGAAGCATTGGAGGCAAAAGGAAATGGGAACTCCAGACTATTGCACTTGCCTTGGCTTGGGTTTAATGTAGCAAAGCAAGGAACAGGAAAACCTCTACCACGTCTCAAAGGCTTTCGTTCAGCAAAGAGCTGCCTGATGAGTGGTATTTTCTCTTCAAAGAGGCCAAGCTCAGTTCATGCTGCTCTGGCACGTGTACCTCCAGACCCCAGGGAGTGTTAGACATAGATGTACGGGGATGGGGGAGGCATAAGAAAATGATCAGAGACACGTTTGGGAGGTATCTAAGGGCATGTTCATTTTTATAAGAAACAGAATCCAACCCAGCTAGGTCATGGGAAAAAGTGAGAGTGTTCATTGTAAGGTTGTGAAAAGACAGCCCATAAATGGGCAATTTATCTACATTCAGTAGAGCGTTGTGAGACTGGCAGCAGGGAAGCTTCTAGAATGAAGGTGCTCCCTCTGCTTCCTCTCAAGGGCCACATGACCTCTTTTTGTTTCTGCTTTGCTTTTGCACGTTTTCTCATTGTGATATTCTACCTCTTGAATGCCTTTCAACATGGCTGCCAGCCCCAAACTTGCGTTTGGAAGTTAAAAATGTGAGCTCAGACACTAGTTCGTCTTGTTTCTTATCCCAGCTCCATCACTGAAGGTGAAAGGGATGCTATTTATAAAAGCACTTAGCAGGATTCTCAGTAAGTGTTAGTTATTATTGTCAGTACCCATCACTCACGGACGCAGTGCGCTGTATTTTTTAATTTCAGTTCTCAAGCTAGGATCGGATTGGTCAGGTGTGGACAGGTAGAAATTCAGACAGGACCACCTATATGGCCCTTCAACACAGAAACTGCTGTGAGTAGGATGTGCATAACCAAACTTTATTATTCTGGGGTGGTGTTTTTCCTAGAGAAGGAGATTTATGGAGTCTGACTCCAAATTCTAAAATTCATGATTGAAAAAGTAACACATTTAGCAGGGAGTTAAGAACAAGGGCTTTGCAGCTAGATTTGCCTGTATTTGGATCCTGGTTCCCACACTCATTCTTGGTGAAACCTTTCTGTGCTTTGGTTTCTGCATCTAAAACTAGATGATAATATCATGCACCTCCTAAGGATGCAGTGGAAATTATTAATAAATGATTTAATCCACGGAGTGCTTAGAAAAATGTGTGGCAACTAGTAAGTACTCAATAGGAGAGAGCAATTGATATTGACTTGTGTGCCTTGAATCTGGCTCTGAGCTCCCACGATAGTCTGGTAGGAAATTCCATCCCCATCATTATTGGGTTTTCCAAAAATTGAGGAAGCATATATGGTGTCGAGAAAATATGGTCAGGCCTGATAATCCTTGTCCATCAAGATCACCTCTGATATCTTCATTTTCCTGGCCTGTGTGATCATATAAAATATTATCTACTTTCCATTTCCATGCTACAGAAAGAGCCCAGGAATCTGCTGAGGTTGTGGGCTCCTGCATCAAAGGTCCTGCCGCCTTGGGGCATGATGCAGCCATCTCCCTGAGAAGTTGCCTCCTCCCCAGATCTCTGAATTCATCTAAGTCAGGGGCAAAATCTGCCCTCTTCTCCGCCTGCTCCTAAGACACTGCTTTCTCACCTCTTCCCCACAGACAGCCAGCATACTTTCCACTAAGGTGAGCTTTTACAAAGGGCAGGAATAGCTGTTGCTTTAAGGCCACTTCAGCTTTTGATCCAATGAAAACCTTCTATCATGAAACCCAAATGCATTTTGCTAAACCAAAGAAGCCAGACCCCAAACTCTGTTGACCGAATGATTCTTTTTATATGACATTCTAGAAAAGCCAAAACTATAAGAGAACAGGGGAAGCCTGGAGTTGGGGCTCAGCACATGCATTGAATAAAAAGGGTAGCACGAGGAAATTTTGGGAGTGATAAAATTGTGCTGTTTTTATTTATGGTGGTAGAATGCGTGACTCATATGTATTTGTCAAAACCCGTGGATCTATACACCACCAAGAATACATTTTCTTTTATGGAAACAGCCAAACATCAAGTATATCCAATGGAGCTGGATACCTGTTCATCCAAGATATAAGTTAGGTAGTATGTACAGAAGAAAGAGCAATTAGTGACAACCAAGGAAGGACTAGGGAAGACTGGAGGTGGCATTTGAGCTGGGACATACGGGATTTGATGCACTGAAAAAGAAAGAAAAGAACTTTCTGGCTGAGAACATTGTGAACAAAGACAAGGGAGTTGGGGACACCCCAACCTCACTCAGCAATTAGTGAGAAGGTACTTTTCAGTACAGCATATAGGCACAGTGAAGGAAACTTTCAACTTTGGGTCATTTGCTTACTGCCAAAACCTGTAGGTCAAAAGAGTATGACCCTTTTGAAAGGTCTGTTTACTTCTCTCTCCTTAGTGATGGATGGAGTAGAATTCAATCTTAGGCAAGGATGAGAAACAGAATTCTCTTAAGGCATCTCAAACAAATAACAAATAAGGACGTCTTTCTCTCCCACAAGAGTAAGTCCAATGGTACTCAGCTACTGGTGGCTTTTGTGGCGTCTGGGTCAACACAGCTGAAATCTTTTGGTCTTTTTCTCATGGTTGGAAGATGGCTCTTACAGTTTCAGGTATCACGCTGGTATTTGGGTTGGAGGAAGAGTGAAACCAGACAGATCTGTACCCTCCTATGGGTAGTAAAACTGTCCCATCGGCCCTCTTCAGGAGACTGCTGCCTACATCTCGTTAGAAAATACTGTGTCTATAGTCGCTCCTAGCTTCAAGGGAATCTGCGAAAGTGATTATTTCACTGGCACTTTGCTCCCATGAAAAATACGGGGATTTCCATGGCCAGGGAAAAGGGGGAAATGGTTTTGTTGACAAGTAAATATCATGGGAGATAAAATCAATCAGTGGACAAGAAAAAAAAACACATTATATAATCAAAATTACTCTTTAAATCACCTGAGTGTGTCCATATTAAGGCTTTCTTTCATAACAAGATTGTGTTCCAAAATTAAATCATTTAATTGTTTTAATGCTTTGCCACCTTCAATACTTTCCTAAGATTTCAACTTGCTCATTCTCACTTTTCAAGTCGTCATCATCTTCAGCTCCTGTGAGTGATTTTGTAAGTTTCTCCAATTATTTTTTAGAGAGTATTTCTCTGTGGTCCTCAATTAATGTTTCAATTTCCTTCCCAGTAGGAAGGCAGCACCACCCACTTGCTTGGCCACAGGAACAACATGTTCTTCTCTTTCAATGACCAAGAAACCCTTAAAATCATATCTGTGGTATTTTTTTGTTTGTTTTTTTTTTTTGCTCACCTGCATCCATTGACTATCTGAGTCTTAACTGCTCTCACTCTGTGGGAGGCACTTGAGAACTGAGCTCTCTGCAGAGGAAACAGTGTGTCATGGCTCCCATCTTCCCCTGGTGGTAGAGTGGGTAGTGGATCGGGTAGAACCAAGGCTCTCCTTAACTTGTTCACTTTGCTCATACTGGTTCTCTCCCTGTCCCCCTGCAATGTTGGCCTGTTTCTGGCCACCTGTCCCATGGAGGTCTGAGAGGAGCACCACATTCATGTCACTCATTCACATGGTACACACTGCACCGTCTTTGAGAACCAAGGAGTCCTCACAGGTGCAGCTCTCTGCAGTTGCTGTCAGGTAGCCTTTACAGCTTTTCACTGATACTGTCCTTGCTTCGAGATTGCCTCGTTCCAGAATGTTCCATCAGTGTTAGACACAACCAGCGAGCTGAAATTATTTGTTATACTGTGCAGTTTTATTTACTGTCAAAAATAATGTAGTCATAAGAAACTGAAATGAGGTTGCTCACTGCTTGGATGGTTCCTTTTATTTTTTTCCAGTTTTGGCTTGATGATACACCGAGCATGAGTTCTGGTCCATTGGTCTCCAGAGTAGAGTTTGTTTAATTAAACTCCTTGTCTCTTCCTATCTTGCCAGAGTGTTTCTATACGTGCATCTTAAATTGCCCCGCAGTTTCACATCCAACAAATGTTTAAAATGTGCACTTTGATGGTATGGTGGGTTCGGTTAAATTGTCAGATATCTGAAAGGGAACCTGCCTTATTTTATTCTTCTCTATTGTTAACATTCACATTATTTAACAATATCCTTTTATTTTTCTGGTCTTTTATTCTTGTCTTCATGATTATCTTCTATCATAAGAAATAAAAAATGTGTCCTCTATTGAGCATTTTGATGTGCCAGACATAGATGACATTTCATTATATATTATAATGTACTTTTACATATATGAGGTACATATTATACCACGTATGTGCATATATGTAATCACTAAACCTTAGAATAGCTTTGTGAGAGAAATACTATTAAATTTTATTATTCCTTTATCACAAACAATGACACTAAGGTTAGAAGAAACAAAATAACTTGGTCAATATCATCTTCCTCTTTAGTCTTCATGGAAAACTCTGAACTTGGTACTCTTTTCAGTGTACACATCTGTCAAAACTCCCAGCCTAGATGAGCCCACATATCCACTTTATGTGCACCTACGTCCAGGCAGCCGAACACAGGTGCCTCTCCCCTGCCTTTGCCAGAAAGCAGACTGGTGGCCCTATAGAAGTGTGGTTTCTAACCACAGCTAGGCCTTCAGTCTCTAGTACCCCGTATCTAGTACAAGACCGCCTTACTATATTTCTCTGATCAAAAACTTGCAGCTGTTGCCATATCCATTTCTTCACCTTCCACTTATTCTTCTGCCCATGACAGTCTGCCTCCAGCTTTTCAGAGAATGGCTCTTAGGATGTAAGTGGCCTCTCTATTGCTAAATTCAGTGGACATTTTAATTGTTCTCCTTACTTTCCAGCACTGTTTTACACAGACAAACTCTTACCACCTTCCTGAAATACATACTTTTTCTCTTGGCTTCTGTGTTACCCGTTTTGGCCTTTCTACCTCTCTAGTTATTTTTCCTTAAATAGATCATCATTCCATACCCAAACTGTAAATGTTGGAGTACCTTAAAATTCCGATATTGGGTTTTTTTGGGTTTTTTTTGAAGTTACTCTAACCATTCCTTGGATCATATCACTCATTTTCTTGGTGTCTATGTGCATCTGTTAATATATTCCAGTGACTCTTAATAATAGCACTTCCCCAGTGAAGCCTTCTAGATCCTCCCGTGCTAGGGTAAGTTCCCTGCTCAGTGCTCCGTTAGCCTCTTATCCTACTTCATAGCATTCATAATAGTGCTTCTCAGTCCTTTCTCCAATACTGCTCTTCCAAGGATTTTTTTCAGGGTTTTGTTTTGTTTTGTTTTTCCTAATAACTCCCCTCCTATGAAATTTTACTATCACAGATATACTGTATATCTGCTTATGTACTATGTATATGTGTACATATGTATATTTATATATCTCTGTATATCTCTAGATATATCTCTGTGATTTATACATAAATACAGTAAGATTTCTTTTGCCCCCCCCCCCAAGAACCCATTTTTGTCCACTTGGGAGTGACACCAACCCCATTAAGAATGCATGATTTATAATAATTGTTATTTTTAAAATCCATTTAGATATTTCTCTATTTGGCTATAATAAAACATCTTAAGGCCAAAGGTCAAGTCTTTTTTCTTGAGCACTGCCCTTCACATAGTAGGTACTTGTTTTACTATTTATAGACAGTGAATGTTACAACACTCAGAATGGCTACAGATTTTATATACATTTTAAAATTTCTATTAATTTGTAATCTCTGAAGAAGAAAGTCTGTTTCTCCCACAAAACCATTTATGGAGTAGGCCCTATATAAATATTTGTTGATTAAATTAATTATCTGTACCACTTGGATTAGGAAAAATCTGTCCTAGTTCCTAAGAAGAAAATATTTGGTACGTATTCTAGAAACTGCTTGTAATAACTACAGATGTTTTTCATTAGCGGTTTATTAAATGCCACCAGCAACCTGGGGAAACACAGGGATTAAATACCCCAAGTGACTTTTTCCAATAAAAGTTACTATCCGGCATCTGTGTATTGTTCATGTCTGGGAAGGTTTTCAGAAACTGACAACCACCTTCGATGTGCTTAATCCTCAAAGTTGCGGAAACCCTGCATCATTACTGGTTGCTCAGTTCGTTTTAAATCTTTGATTAAACATAGCTCAACTCATTTCATTTCCTTAAAAAAGGATTTTCCACTGCATGTTACTTTTAGAAGAAAGCCACAAATTCATGTTAAGAATTAAATACAAAAGCCAGTGTTTCTGGGGCATTTCCTGTGGTCAGTTGTCCCACAATTCACTCTCCTGCAACTACCATGGGTAATGTGCTCTAGAGGAGATTGGTTCGTAGGAAAATGGATCTAGTATTAAAGAATATTTAAATATCAAAATGTAGCCATGTTCGTAGCCTGAACTTACAGAGGCAAAAACTGTATCTCACGTATTTTAGAAAGATTTTAAACAATGGGAGATACATGGAAATGTCTTTTAGCTACAACTCTGGAGTAACTAGAAAATTCTCTTGCACGGAAGACAATGTTCCTCACTCACAGAAGTATTAGATAATTCACAGTTTTTTGTAATAAAATATATTGCTTATAAATACCATAGGAGATGTAATTTAAATTTTCTTTTGCACATTTTTTGTTCCTTCATAAGAAAAATAGAGTTGGATTCAGAGCAGGTTCCTTTATTAAGTAAATGCAATTTCTATTATTACTTAAATATCAAAAATGCTGGATATCATTTGTGGCGTGTAAGGTTTCCATGGGCATAGCTGGCTTTGAGCATTAATCGCTAGGCTTTGACCTTCCATTTCCACTCTTCCCATGGGCTCTGTGATCATCCTTCTGTCTCCTTCCTGTCCGTCCCATCACCAGATCCCATTGGTTTCCCTCTTAAATACCTCCCCAAACCATTCACTCCTCTCCCCAAACCATTCACTCCCCAAACCATTCACTCCTCTCCATCCTCATTGCCAATTCTCTAGTTCCACCATTCCTCCCCTGGTTTCTCCTTATGTAGCCTTGACTTCCTCAAGTCTCTTTTCAATGACACAGTGTCTCAGTCAGTCTGGACTGCTGTGAGAGATCCCATAGACTGGGTGCCTTCAATAATAGCAATGTATTTCCCACGGTTCTGGAGGCTGGGAAGTCTGAGATCAGGTGCCAGGTGGTGAGGTTTGGTGAGGGGCCCCCCTCCTGCCTTGCAGACAGCCGTCTTCTTATTGGGTCCTCACATGGTGGAGAGAGAAAGAGAACCCTAGTCCCCTTCTCTTCTTATGAGGACATTGATCCCATCATGGGGGCTCTACCCTCAGTCCTTTTATGTAAACTTAATTATTTGCCAAAGGCCCCACCTCTTAATACAATCACATTGGAGGCTAGGGTTTCAGCATATGAATTTGGAGGGGAAACAAACATGTAATCCATAACATGCAGCCACAGTGATGTTTGAAAAATACCCGTTTGATGAAGTCTGATCTCCTGCTTAAAACCTTCACTGTGGGCTCTAGGCTCAGCCCTCCCTGGGCCAAAGTCACTCCCCAGTCTCATCCTATGATGTCCTCCTCTTGCTGAAGATGGTCTTGCCATACCAGTCTTCTTGACCTTAACTTGAATTGCTCAACTGTGAAGTCTTTGCGTGTTCTTCTCTACTGCTGCCTCCCCCTCTTGACTAGTTCATTCCCAATTATTTTTCAAGTATTACCAAAACTTTACTTCTTCAAGAAACTGATTGGATAGACCAGGTTATGACTTCAGGTTTTATACTTGCAAAGACATGTTGCTTTTCGAGTCTTTCATTACCTTTATCTGTCATTACCTTTATCTATACTACTATGTATTTTTATTTGGGAGATTATTTAATTTATATTTAAACCAATCAGTGTACACTAGTGGAATATACTACCCTGTGCCACACTGTGAAATTTCTGCGTCTCCACTAGAGCCTCGTACTTGATACCTACTTGTTAAATGAATCAAACTTTGGGTTTATCCAGCATACCTTGTTGTCCTTCTGTTTGTCGAATCAGTTATCTGGAAAATTTAAGAATAGCACAACTAGAAGAGACCTTGTAGATCAAGTAATCCACCTTCCCCAGTGTATAAAACAAATGGGGAAATAATACAAGAGAAAAAATTGACAAAGTCCATATAATGAGTATGCAAAACTAGAACTAAAAATCAGATCTTTAATTTCCCAGTGTTCACGTTTCAGGAAACCAGCTCATTCTTTCTCCCATTCTCTTATCACCATTTTTAGAATTGAATTTCTTTCTCCATTTTATAATCTCATGTTGATATAAAAATATATTCTTATCAAGGAAAATGTGTTATTAAGTTTGCCATTCAGGTTACATCAATCCAAGCAATGTGAATTAAAAAACAATGTTTTCACTTCAAACAGCATTCATCAGATATTTTAACTTTGCCTTTTGAGACCGTTGAATATTTTGGCCCCGTGGTTTAAACCTAAAGATGATTTTTAGTTCATGTTCATTAATACAAAAGCATCAGTCATAATTATACCAATATTAATGATGTTCATCAGGAAAGAATTTACCGAAGCAAACTCAATTAAGTTTTCTAAACAGCATACTTAAACTTTCTGATTTTTTTAAAAGATAATTTTTTGAAATTATTACCTTTATGAAATCAGTTCTTCTCTATGTACAACAAAGCTATAATCATTATAAATTTTCTGTATCAAATTCCACTGATTATAGCTGTTATACTAGTAATTTTTCTGCTTAATGTTTCTCCCAAGTCCAATTTTCCTGTGTCAAATTTTGTGAATCTAAATTTCTCTTTCAATAGTTAGTCCACAGCTATTATTAACATGTATTGTGTTAGGCACATTTGTGTTTATTACTTTTCACAAAATTTAATTTTTCCACATTAGCTTTTGGAGTTGAAAGGAGTCACTAACAATGTGTTTTGATTTTGTTTTTTTGTTGTTGTTTAGTTTCATCTACAATACATTTTGCTCTCTGCCATGCTGCCTATTACAAGGGGCTTATTTTCTGGTGATTATTTCTAACAAGTAAATGTACTTCAAATTGGACAAAAGTCTATTTACTTGTATTTGTTTTCTTCCTTAAACAAGGAGAAAATGTTTAGCAATTCCCTTTGCTATTCCAGGATTATTTTGTTTCCCTAGTAGGGAAAGGATGTGACTAAAGACAGTTATCTGCTTAGACTAGATTGTAACCTCATGAAATTTTAGATTTAGGGGAAAACACTTTAGCTCTGATACTTACCTCATCCCTCATTGACCAATTGAGGAATTTGAAGGCCACACAGCTTATCTGATTTGCTTAAGATCACAGAGGTAGGACTAGTTTTGGGGCCTCGACATCTGGGACACATTGAGGTCAAAGCATGACCAAACTGAGCTCTGGACTTGCGTATCCTTTCTAGAGAGGAGAAGTTGTTTTTTGGTTACTCTGGCAGTGGAGTGCATTTGAGATTTTTTTTTTGGCAAGTTTACCCTCTACCTGTTCTAGTTGGAAAAAGAGCTGTATCTTTATGGTGATTCAAAACACTTTAGATAGATCCTGTCACATGCTTTATAAGTTCCTGATTGATTGTGTGGAATTAAGTTATTGGGCAGAGAACCAGCTAATGGAAACACATTGATGAAATCATTTTTGAGAGACATTAAATGGAACTTAAAATAAAGCTGAAATGGCTTTATGGATTTTTCACTCAAACTGTTTATGAACATTTATTGCCAGTAAATTATACTGTGTCAAAAGAGGGAATCAGTAGGTATGGTTTTAATAGAAGCCTTTTTGAAATAATAAAATGAAGAATAATTTATTATCCAAGAATGGAGAGAGGATGGGTTGGGGGAATTCATCCTGATGGATGTTGTCCACTGTGTAGCTTCTGGGAAAGTGATAAATAGTGTGGAAATCAGAACTCTGATAGGATTTGGAAAGAAATGGTCTTTTTAAGGAGTATTAATATCTCATCTTATTGTCTATGTGAATTGTTTTTAGAAGAGGGGTAGTTGGGGATTTAGGAAGCATTACTTAAGTGTATAAACACTGGTATTTTTTCATATCTCATAAAAAGATGAGCAAGTAGGGAGTGAATTAATCTGCTTAGGGAGATGGTTTAGAGTAGTGATCAAAGGCATCAATTTCAGAGCTGAACAAAAGAGTTCAGATCCAAGCGAGCTGTGTGACCATAGGAAAATGTCCTGACTTCTCTGAGTCTCAGAGATACTAAATCCCAACCTCCAGAATAGGGTTATTCTGGTGATCAGATGAAAAGCTGGAATATTCAGTACAGTTTCTAGTTCATAGTAAATGCTTTAAATTGCTGTTTTCTAAAGTGTCATAGATGATCTGGATAAGAAGAAGGATGAACAGAGGTCCTAAACATTTTATTACTACTGACTGCTATGTGCCAGAGATTTCATTCAATCTCCCAAGGTCCCTAAGAGATAAAGGTATTATTAACACCCCTTCTTTTTCAGAGAAGGAAACTGTGCATCCAGGAGGTTGAACTTCTTGTCTGAAGTCAATCAGCCAAGAAGAGGCTTTTGTATCTTCCCCTAGGAAGTCCCATCAATGAGTCTATCCTCCATTGTGTGGAATATATGGGCCCGCCTTGGCAAAGTCCAGCAAAAACAAAATCAAAGGTTATTTGGTTGGATGGTGGGAGCTGAGGAAGCAGGAGTGTCTTTCCTTCCATGGCCATCCTACATTCAGAGCCTGCCAATCATCCGCCTCCTCTCCCTGTTGGAACCCCCCCCCCCCTAATTGTTGCTGGCTTGCCATTCACTAGGTCCCACATTGGCCTGGCATTGAGCAAACAAGGCACAGTGGCTAAAGTGGGCTCTAGGGTCAAAAACCTGATGTGACTCTCAGCACCAGCATTCACTGGCCATGGCACCCCCATGTTTTTAGCCCCAGTCTTCTCATCTACAGGAAAGCAAATTCCTTCATCTGGGGAGGAGACTATAAGCCTTTAAATCTTATTTTACTTTAAATAACTGTTTTTATACAGCTCAAATTATATGCCTTTATTCACATAACCATTTTGTTATTTTAGAGGTGGAATTAAGATAATGTGTTGGATTGCGATTTTGAACATTGATTAAAAATGTAACACATTGCATGAGGAGTTTTATAACAATGATTTAGTTCTCCCATAGAAGCAGCATTTCCATCAATTGGAAATGAGTGCAGTAGAAGCTTGAGGAACCTAAAGTCAATCTGGCTGTATTTCACATATGTGACCTTGTCCCTTTCCACACAGAGCTTAAAATCTAGTTGCACAGTTAGGATGAATATCTGCAAGGTAAATAAAAATTCCAGGTAGTATGTGCTCAGAGCCAAATGAGTGTGTGGTCATTTTACAACTCTTTGTTGAGTGCCTGCTCTGTGCCAGGCACTGCTGAGCCAAACAAGGAAGGTTCAGTAGAGAACAAGACACAGTCCTGGCAAAGAGGAGAGCAAATGTGGATTGCAGGTCACCGAAAGCCGAGGGCCTGAGCTCCAATGTTCAGAGGAGACCGTGTTCTCTCCACAGACATGTAGTGAGCACCCATAATGTGCTGGGGAACTATATTATAACTCTTTTTTTCCTTCTCTCGGAGTTGATTAGAAGGGTGGCAGACACGGAGAGCCACCAGCTTCAAGAGACAGTAAGTCCTCACTTAACATAGTCAGTTAGCTCGTGGAAACTGTGACTGTAAACCAGATGAGATAGCAATGCAACCAGTTTTACCATAAGCTTATTGGTATAAACAAGAGTTATGTTCCAGATATAATGTTAAATAGATGCATTATTTTCTGATTTTTTTTTTTTTTTTTTTTTTTTTGAGACAGAGTCTCACTTTTGTTGCCCAGGCTAGAGTGAGTGCAGTGGCGTCAGCCTAGCTCACAGCAACCTCAAACTCCTGGGCTCAAGCGATCCTCCTGCCTCAGCCTCCCAAGTAGCTGGGACTACAGGCATGTGCCACCATGCCCGGCTAGTTTTTTGTATATATATTTTTAGTTGGTCAATTAATTTCTTTCTATTTTTAGTAGAGACGGGGTCTCGCTCAGGATGGTTTCGAACTGCCAACCTCGAGCAATCCGCCCGCCTCGGCCTCCCAGAGTGCTAGGATTACAGGCGTGAGCCACCGCGCCCGGCTATTTTCTGATTTTACCTGTAATAGTCTATTACTCATATCAAAAGACTAAATATTTCTATATTGCTACAAAAGTAAAGAAACCAAATAATTTTCCTAGATTTATCACTATGCCAGGATAAGTCTAGATTTGGAATAATAGTGGTGAATGGAGGATTTCTAGACTTGATAACAATGCAAGAGGATTCTAGAAATTCATACATGAGAACAATATGGCATATTTCTGGTCACAAAAGCATCACCAAACTTCTAAAGAAAGGCCCAAAACACTTCTAATATTAATCATTGAAATACATGTGACGCTGTACATACATTTAAGAAAGATCAATGGGAACCAGTAAGATAATTGTTTACCCAATTTTGGGTGAAGTGGTGAGTGACAGCAATTGTGGTGGTGGTGGGTTTAATTAACGAATAAGTGTTTGCAAATTGAAAATCGTCAGGAACACCTCCTACCACGACACAGTTCAAAAACAAACAGTAACATTATCTGGGCATGGTGGCGCATGCCTGTAGTCCCAGCTACTCGGGAGGCTGAGGCAGGAGGATTGCTTGAGCCTAGGAGTTTGAGGTTGCTGTGAGCTAGGCTGACGCTATTGCACTCTAGCCCAGGTGACAGAATGAGACCCTGTCTCAAACAAACAAAAAACCAGTAACAAATGACAGGCTAACTGGGAGCTCACCACATCGTTTATTGTCATGCATTTGTATGACTGTCGCATACTTTACGAATTTTTATTTTACAATTATTTATATTCATTCCTTCATTGGTTGTCCAAACTGCTTATTCCAGTTGAAAGTCACAGTTCTGGGAGCCCGTCCTGGCAGCCCAGGGTACAAGGTGGGAAACCCCCCAAGGCCAGGATGCCCTCCTATCAAGGGGTGCATTCACACACACACACACACCAGGGCTCACCCAGACTGGGATAGTGTAGACACACAAGTTCACCTAATGGGCACATCTTCAGGATGTGGGAGGAAATCGAACTTCCAGGAGAAAAATCACAAAGACATGGGGAGAATGTGCACACTCCACATGGACAGTGGCCCAGGGCCAGACATCAATTTTTTTTTTCCATCAACATTATAATGAAATGACATTGAACGAAACATTATCCGAGGACCTGCCTGAAACATTGCTAGTTCTTTCTCGAGCCTTGTACAACCTGATGTAAAAAATAAAGCAACAGATGAGTTTTCTTCATTATATCTGACAAAGGAAGAAACAGGCTTAGCACGAAGTTTGGATGGGGTAAAGAAACTGGCTCAGGCATTTCATACTCATTTTACATGAGAAAACTGTCATTCCTCATTTCTGGATAATTTGTATCCTATTGTGTGCCCATATTTTCCATAGTCAAAAGTTGTGAAATTAGGTATTCTTGGGCTCCAAAGGCCTTACAAACTGATGGTAGGAGTGGGCATGACAAATGGGTGAAACATTAAGCTTCACAGTGTCATAATAGCAGTTCAAATGATAAAAATTGCCCATGGGCAGTACTAATTGTGATGTGGGTAAGTCAGGCAATTAAGGCTGATTTGAATAAAGGTAATGGTCTTTCCATTATATTTTTCATAGAATTCTTGATAGAGGAAGGGAGATATGAACTGGAACTAAAGAGTTTATATAGTGTAAATCAGGTGTCCTCAAATTACGGCCCACGGGCCACATGCGGCCCTCCAAGGACATTTATTTATTTATTTATTTTTTGATTAGGATTATCTTTTTTTTTTTATTTTGGCATATTATGGGGGTACAGATTTTAAGGTTTCAATAAATGCCCATTTCCCCCCCTCCCCCCAAAAGTCTGAGTCTCCATCATGACCATCCCCCAGATGGTGCACATCTCACTCATTATGTATGTATATACCTGCCCCCTCCCCCCTCCGACCTGCCCAATACCCTATTACTGTAGCACCTATGTGTCCACTTAGGTGCTACTCAGTTAATACCAGTTTGCTGGAGAATATATCTGGTGCTTGTTTTTCCATTCTTGGGATACTTCACTTAGTAGTATGGATTCCAGCTCTAACCAGGAAAATATAAGATGTGCTATATCACCATTGTTTCTTAGAGCTGAATCCAGCCCCCCGGGTGTTTTTGCTGCCGCTGCCTGTCCTGCTTAGCAGTTGACTCATCCCAGGCCCACAGTGCGCATGTGTGGAATGTGCACCGCACTCTCCAACGGCCCTCCAATGGCCTGTGGGACAGTGAACTGGCCCCCTGTTTAAAAAATTTGAGGACCCCTGGTGTAAATAAACAGAAAAGACTGCCCTTGCCTTATTGAGACACATATGTAGCCAGATATCCCATAACAATGCTTCAGTCAATGACAAGCCACATATATGATGGTGATCCCATAAGATTATAAAGAAGCAAAAAAATTTCTGTTGCTTAGTGAATGTTGTAGCTATTGTAATGTTGTAACACAATGTATTACCTTTTCTATGTTTAGATACACAAATACTTAACCATTGTGTTACAATTGCCTACAGTATTCAGTATAGTAACACACTGTACGGGTTGCCTAGGAGCAACAGGCTATACTATATAACCTAGGTATGCAGTAGGCTACATCATCTTAGGTTTATGTAAGTATACTCTGTGATGTTTTCCTACTGTAATTGTCGGTTTTATGGAGTTGTTGCAAAGAAAAAAATGAGCTAGTACATAAGAAATATACACAAGGGTTCCTAGCATGTAGTAGCCACTCTAAATGTTTGTTAAGAATAACATTGTTATTATTAATCAAGACATACCTTTAATGACCAGATATAATGTTAAATAGATGCATTATTTTCTGATTTTACTTACAATAGTCTATAACTCATATCAAAAGACTAAATATTTCTATATTGCTACAAAAGTAAAGAAACCAAATAATTTTCCTAGATTTATCACTATGCCAGGATAAGTCTAGATTTCGAATAATAGTGGTGAATGGAGGATTTCTAGACTTGATAACAATGCAAGAGGATTCTAGAAATTCATACATGAGAGCAAGATATTATTCTCCACTCCTTACAGCATCAAATAAGCACACCAAATGTGTAAAAAGAAACATCTTCACTTCAAAGGATACTGCCTGAGCTAAGTTTAATTGATAAACTAATATCCAGTGCAATTGGCTGTGATAAACTGAGGCTAAATAATTTGAAAACACTTTAGGAGCAGACAAATCAGATAATCACTATCTTTATGGCTGGAAAGGTTTAGCTGGTGTTGACAAGTTGTAAAGATAAAAGCTTATTGCACAGTTAAGAGCTAAATGTCTAGATTGGGTTCAGGATCAGTGTTAATACTCAAAGTGTAAAAAGCACCAAACTTCACATGATCTTTCACAGTGTTCTGTTTTGCTTAACTTTTCAAGATAATAGCTTAGGACTTTATTTACTGAAAAATTTTCGCTTGTCATTAGGTGAATACTTTCCTGTGTTCTCTGCCACCTACCCCGCTGCTTAAATGTCATAGGTGTTGTGTGATTCGTGCTCTGTGTTGCAATAAAAGGGTTTCAGCTGCTGCTTTTCAAACATTTCCAGTTAGGTGACTATTAATAGTTTATGAGAGACTAGAGTCAGACCTTACCATTGCTAACGTACTTTTTTCTCTCTGAAGCCAAGGTAGAATTTGCCTTATGGCCTCACTCTGATCTCAGCAAGAGCAGTTTCAAAAGAAGCTCTTTGTTTTTTCAAAGGCTGCTTGCAGTTGGTTCAGTGCTCTGCTATCATGGAACCCTAAAGCCAGTGGAAAATTATACGGGGATTGGGTGGTGTGACGGATTTGCTGCATTTAGCTCCAATCAGTGTACTAACGGTGCCTCCAGGTGACTCCTGCAACATCTCCAACCTCTGTTTGCTTTTCTCTTTCGTCTACAGGAGCAGAAGGCACAGTGTTCCCTAAATCCATAGAAACACCTAATGTCAGGGCAGACCCCTTCAAGGAACTAAGGTAAACTTCTCACTTTGGTTTGCATTGCTTAGTGCCTATTGCCTTTCTCTGTGCACCTGGCCAGTGATTATGCGTTTTGATAACAGCGTCACAACATGAATACATAAACTGGGAGAGTTGGGAGAAGGCCAGAAGATAAGTGACAACCAAAGGAAAATCTTTTTCTGAGAACTTAAAAAAAAATGGCGAGTCTGGGATAAGAGGTTGCCAGCTTTGTGACTGTGACATTTACAGTCATTCGTTTGCATTGTTTGTTTCCTGTTGTATTTTGTGGTAACAAAAAGCTATCCAGTTACAGAACTAGCTGATAATGTGTGCTGATGAGCCCAAAGAAAAGTGATACCTAAAAGATGCTGAAGACTAAATACAATACAGATGTTTTCCTATGTAACAAGTATTTCGTTACTTAAGGTGGTATGGTGCTAGAACTTTCTTCTGTGGGCATTCCATACATTGGCTTTAATCCTTAAATAGTTATAAGTGTGCTGTGTTAGCAGAGGATGTCTCTGCGATGCTGTGTACTTACCACTGACAATTAGGGGAAGCAACAAAGAACAACAGATAGATAACTAGACAGGCAGACAGACAGACAGACAGACGTAGAGATATGGCCTGAAAACCAGTCTAACCACCAATGGCCATCACCCAACTACAAGATGGAAAACCTAAAAAATGGTGTGTTGATACACATATAACTACTATTTCTATTGCATAAGTATAACTTTGAAGAATTTTGTGAATACTGGCTTGCTTTCTTTCTGGTAGTTCTTTTTACCTAAAACCAGTCATAAACCACCTAATGATCATAAATGGCATTGAATAACTGTTTCATAGGAGACATCAAAAATAGGCAACTGTATTTGCATTATGCAAGTCATGTCTACTCTTTCATGATGCTGTCTCAAGATGTATGCTTTGCTAAGACAGCAAGAGCCATGTTGGAGTTTGTATTTTCCTTAACAGACACATTGTCAGTAAGTGGAAAACATATCACCTCATTACAAAACAATAGCATTTTTTAAAAAGCCCATAAGTCTTTGTGAATATAGGGAAATAAATTGGGCCAAAAGAAGAGGGTAATTGGTGGAGAATGGGAACCTTTTCATAGCAAAATTCCACATACAGTGGGCTGTATTTTTCAGATTACATATCATAGCACAAGGTTTTACTTTTTACTGCCATCACTGTTTTCGACAGAGCTTCTACATGCCAGAAATTACCTGACTGACTGTCAGCTAGATCCTTTGTTTCGCATAAGGTACTGGAGCTGGAATTTTTAAGCAAATGCATTGGAGGAAACTTGCATTTTAGGACTCTTTGAGAGAGAGCTAATCCCCGGGAGGGCAGTGAACCCTCACAGCTGTGATGGAAGAGCTCTTTCGAGACAAGCTAATGGGTGGCCTGGTTCCCTTTCTTTCTACAGCCTTCTGTAGGAGCAAGTTTCTTACAGAAGTAGTCAGTAATTAGTGCTGATCAGCCTTAAGAAAAGTGCTGTCTAAAAGAATCTGAACTCTAAGTACAATACAGATTTTTTTTTCCCCCTAAGGACCAAGCTCTCTGTTACCTGAAAGATTTGGGAAATACAGGAGGAAAAGATTTAAGGTAACATGGCTTCAAGTAGTAAAATAAAGCCTCTGTAGCTAAAAGCAAATCCAACCCAACCCAACCCAACCCAAGCAAATGGAAAGATAGCTCTCCATGGATTGCCCCACATTCATATTCTAAAAAACCATAGAACAGAGCATTGCTCCTATAGTGCTACTGATTAGAGTGCCTGTACACAACCTGTGAGAAACCTCAAAACTTGCTTTAAAAAATTAAACCAGCAAAATATACAAGAAAATCTCCTCAGTATAGTGCAACAAAAATAAAGATTTGGGGTAGTTTCTTCATTTCTCTTGCTTATTCTAAAAGTTATAAGTATATTCCACAGTTGCTAAAAATAAAATTTTCTTATAGGAAGCATAAACATATTTTCTTACGTGATTCTAAAACTGTTCTTTTCTTTGCCCCTGTTGTTAAAATCACAATAGCCTGGACTACTGAGTCAGGGACCTAGAATTCATAATTTAGCCTCTTCATCCTTTTGAAGTTGTTTTTTAATGGTACTTTGTAGGAAACTTTCTGACCAACTGAAAAGATAACCAGTTGTGGTTGATACATTAGCCCAGAACAGCATGTCTGTGAATGTTTCACATTTGTCATTTAATGGTGTCACATTTTACTCTATGCTATTGATTGGTATTGACCCTGGATGGTGACTAAATAATTAATGAACTTGGTGACTAACTCTTCTGGCCTCTGACTTTAGCATCGGATCTGTCTTACTTGGCCACATTCCCAATGGTGTGTCTTCTAGTCTTCAGAGAAAAGTATAGTAATTTAAGTGAGGTCCCTGGCCTTACATCAGCAGGTGAAGATGAGTGAGCTCTTCAGGTGAAGTGAAGGTGGCCTATCCCTCAGTGGAGGGAATGAGCACTGTGCTGGGAGTCAGGTACCTACTGCAAACCCACCGTAGAGGCCAAGGGAAACTTCCCCTTCACCCTGAAGGGTCTCTGAAAATCAACTGCTGACAGGAAGATTAATAGGAGAAAAGGCATACAAATTGTATTTTAGCATACATAGCACCAAGGAATCATAGGAAAATGATCACCTTGTAACCCAGTGGGGTATAGATGCTTATATGCCATTCTTTACAGGGGAGGGGAAATTGGGAAAATGTAGCAATTTCAGGGATACCGAATAATTTTAGGAGAGAATGAATGCACTTGGAGAACATACAATGGCCCAGACAAGGTCTCTTGGGCCTGAAGAACAGGCAACGGTTTGTGATAAAAGTCTGTCTAGGTATGTTGCTGGACTTCAGTTTTTCTTTCTGCAATATGAGTTCAGTTAATGAAAACTCAGGGAAGGGACCCGAGTTAATTGTTCTCTTCTTTGGTGAAGGGACTGCAGGCAGATAAGGGGACTTCAGAGAACAGCTTCTTTCTGCTGGTTTCCAAGGACCTTTAATGTAAAATAATCAGCCTACCAAGGGGCCATCTTTTGGGGTATCAGTTTCTGAGCCTACAACATCACTATATGATCTTGTGCTAATTAGGTAACAGGTAAAAAGCCAGGTCATTTCTAGCTCCGAACGCTAATCTGTTTATTTTAACTTTTTATTTTTAAATAATTTTAAAATCTAAAGAAGAGTTGTAAAAATTTATACAGATTATTCCCATATACACTTTACTCAGTTTTCTCCAAAGTGAACACCTTAAATATCTGTGGTACAGTTATCACAACTAAGAAATTAATATTATAATTCTATAATATTATACTTTATGTCAAATTTAAAGGGGTGAAATCACCTGAATGTCTTTTACATTAAAAAATATAAAAAGGAGTTTAGCAAAAAAGCTCTTTATTGAGATGTGAATTAATAGATTTTTAAAACTCTCACTGCAGTTAAGTGGGAATGTTTTCAATAAGGATGTTTGTTTTTTCTTTAATGTACTCTACCCGGATTTTCTTGGTCCTACTTGTTATTAATGGGAAACAAATTGAGTCAAAAGACCACAGCTTATTTATGCGAAGACTGTCTTTTAAAATAAGCAAAAACTTAAACATATACATATCCCTCACTTACCCAAACAATCAAATGTCAGAAAATTGCATCTGTTTTAAAAAAGCTTCCCTATTGGAGTAACTGTTGTGTCTTCAAACTTATATCTTGACTGCTAAAGGGTTTTTTTTTCTGTCTTGCTTTTTGTGTGCTCCTTTGTTAATGAAAACCAGATTTGAGGCCTCTGGCATTTCTTTCTGGAAGATACTGGTTAAAGGAGAGATAGCTTCCTCTTTGCTACAGTTTTGGTCCGTTGCCTTTCTTTTCAGAGTTACTGTAGTTACTGTACTTGTAGTTTTTGCTTAACATGTTTGTAAATAAATCCACAATTGAGCTCAAATTCACAGAAAGGACTGCTTCTCTTCAGACAAATAGTGTTACAAAGGCCGATGCCAAGCATCCCATCTCAGGCAATGTTTACTGACTTTACCCTTGCAGGATAATTCTAAAGTAATGACATGTTCTTCTAGATTCCAGCTATCCTTAAAAATATACCAGGGACTGTACCTGTCCCCTTGAAATAAGAAAAACTAACATTGCATTGAAATTGGATTTTAATAAATGCACAATCTTAAAATGTGAATATATTAAATGTTCACTTGTTCACTGTTTTCTTTTTCCTCCCAAAGTCTCTATAAAGAGAAATGGAAAAATCACTGATCTCAGGCTGTTCATGATCTGAAACAGGAAATAGGCTATTCAGGTTTGCATATGTATTTTCTATAAGAACAGAGGCTTCCTTTGAATGCCTACCTTGCTCTAAAGATTCCTTTCAACTGTGAAGTTCCCTGTAGGATTCTGATGTTACAAGAACAGGAAGTAGACTATGAAATCTTATTTCCCAGACACATGCCATGGCAAATGTGAAAAAAGAAAAGTTTATATAGACTACTACCCTTGCTCATATAATGAACTTTGGTTCCTTAAATATTTTCCAAAGCTTGGCAGGAAACCTAAAGGTCTTTATAAAACAGTTCCTTCACATCCTCACTCAGCTAACTTGCTGATATGCTCTTACTTTATAGACATTTACAACAAGGATGGTGACCCTGATTATCAAGCTCATTGAAGGTCAAGAACTGTCTACCAAGTATTTGTTGGATGCTTGTTATGAGTTAAGACAGGTGATAAACACTTAGAATGCAGAGATAAATAAAACAAGAGCTCAAATAATTTATAGTTAAGGAGAATGCAATAAAAATGTAACCCCAAAATACAACACAATGTGATAGTTGGTTTGGTTCATATCTCCATCCTAGCAAAGAAAACACAGAGAATGACAAAATCTACCTAGAAGAGTTTCTACCCAAAGAAAATGACATTTTGATTGAAGAGAGAAAAAGTAAAAACCAATAAATAGGTCTTAGATTTCAAAAGGAATGGTTCTCTGAGGCCATTTAGTGTAGGGCAAATAGCCTGACATATTTCTGTAGCTTCCAAAAACATCACTGGGTATTTACATAAATGGGGATTTGTAACATAATTTTCCTTATGACAGTTTTGTTCTTTTATAAATTGTGCAGAGGCAGTTTTAGATATGGTTGCAAAAGACTTTAAGGATTGTTATAAGTTTCAAAAATTAGTGCATCACATAATTTAGGAGTGAAAAATTCACTAATCTCAAACCTATTCTACAGCTCAAAATAAATAAAGCATTACTTTGTTATGGTTTATTTTAACCCACAATGTTACCAGGGTTTTAACAACAAAGCAGAAAGATTCTAAAAGACATCTATTATTCCTAATATGCACGCCAACATTCTGTAGTTTTTGTTTGTTTGTTTGTTTTTTTAATGAAAAAGTACTAAATCTGAACTCCTTTGGGAATGTGTGAGATTTAAAGTCTGTGTATATCATAGGGAAACAAGGATTAGGCAAGGCCTGCACAAGTTGACAAAAATGAATTTATTTCTTTAATTTTATTTTAGAATGTTCATAGCCAACTAAATATTTATTGGCTCCCAGTGATTTATAAATTTAAGGTCTCAAAACAGTTTGTCAGAGCCTGAGGGCTCAATTAATTAGAGGCTTGGTGAATACCTTCCATCCCCAAAAGTCACGATACCAAAAACATTGGATAGACAGTCTGACTTTTAAAACCATATAGGTCGAGCGTCCCAAATCCAAAAATCCAAAATCTGAAATGCCCACAAATCGAAAACTTTTTGAGTACTGACAGAACACTCAAAGGAAATGCTCATGGGAGCATTTTAGATTTCAAATTTTCAGATTGGGATGTTCACCAGTAATGCACATATTCCAAAATCTGAAAAAATACAAAATCTAAAACACTTCTGGTTCCACACATTTAAGACAAGGAATATTCAACCTGTATAAACATATATATTGAAAGAGAAAAAGACAGACACACAAAGAGACAGAGATAGACACACACACACACGTACACAGAGGATTGTGTATTGTGCTTCTTAGCAGTGGGTCCGTGGTATATGGATTATACCATTGCATTGTGGAAGAAATCCTTAAATGTTCTCCCTTTTGAACATTTTGCAGATGTGTTCTAGAATTTTCTTCATCTCCTTTTTCCTCCTTTTCCCCCCACCCCACAGCACTCCTTGTACTTAGATTACGTTTTTTAGTTTTGTTTTGCATTTTTAGAATTAAGAATGTTTGATCACATAGCACAAATATCAAAAGGATTCAATGGAAAAATGAAAAAATATAGCAGACCAAGTAACGGCACAGTCACTCCAGGGCCTTACAAAATAGAGGAATCATGAATAGTGTCCATGCTGGTCAGTAGTCTGTACTTTGAAAGCATCCTGCACTGAGTTTGAGTTTGGCCCCAATGCCTGTTTGGTGAACTTGCACATGTCTCTTAAGCTCTCCTAACCTCAGTGCCCTAGAACATAGGAAAAGCTCCATGAACATAAGCTCAACAAATAAGCTTTTGGGAAGAGAGGCTGTCTTTAATCAGGGCTCAAGAACTAAGACAGGAGTTCCCAGAGTTTAAAATTCCATCAACCAGTAAAAAGTTTCCATCAAATCACAGTAACTTTAATTCTTTTTTAGTTGAGAATAAAACCAAAACTCAAAAACAACTACTATACTTACATCTACTATTAACAACCTATTGTACAAAAGAAAGGACTTTTCAACTAATAGAGAAAACGTAACCTAGAATAAAAGACAGTCCCTTAAATACATTTAACTATATGAGCACATCCTTGTGTTGCTTCTATTTTGCCAACAACACAAGTGATATTATCACAGTGCTTCTCTTCACACATTGTGGAGTGCCTGCCTAGAGAATAGGAAGGTCCAAAAGCCACAGACTAAGGCATAATGTGGGCCACTGGATTTTAAAGTCATCCTGCAGCCAGGCGTAGTGGCTCACGCCTGTAATCGTAGCACTCTAGGAGGCCGAGGCAGGTGGATGGCTCGAGGTCAGGAATTCGAGACCAGCCTGAACAAGAGCAAGACCCTGTCTCTATCAAAAATAGAAAGGAATTATCTGGACAACTAAAAATCTATATAGAAAAAATTAGCCAGGCATGGGGGCACATGCTACCATATTGTCCCAGCGACTCGGGAGGCTGAGGCAGTAGGATTGCTTAAGCCCAGGAATTTGAGGTTGCTGTGAGCTAGGCTGATGCCATGACACTCTAGCCCAAGCAACAGAGCAAGACTTGGTCTCCAAAAACAAACAAACAAACAAATAAATAAAGTCATCCTACTAGAATCCCCCAAAGTAATGTCTTTCAATACCAATTAATCCAAATATGTATGTCCCCTTTCTCATTTTCTTTCCCTTCCTCCTGTATCCCAACAGGCTATCATTCTTCCCTTTTATCCCCATTACTATCAGTACCATAATTTGAGTTTAGCTATGTATTTCTTTTTTCCCCCCAGTATTTCTCTAGGATTCTCTTTTCTTCATGGTTCTCTTAATGCATAGAAAGAGAAACAAATGGGACAAAGGGAAAGTGACACTTCAGTATTTGAGATATTTGCATGTTCCTCCTTGACCTATTTATCAAGAGCTCTTACTTTACAAATGTGATCAAAATTATATTTTGTAGATATTAAACCTGTGTGTTCTGTATTCATCTCTTCTGCACATGATGGTTCTGCCACTGGAGACGAGGGAAGGATAGAAGGCAAATACCATCACAGGGGGGAGCGAGGCATGGACAGAGGGGAAGCCGCATGAGAAAGGAAGAGGAAGTGGAAAGCTCATCTCTTCTGTTCTCTGGTGAAGTGTGGGAAGGAGGAGATAGGAAATGTAGGAAAAGCAAGTGGCGAAATGAAACACATGTCCTGAGGACGTCTATATGCTCTGAGTCTTGGAGGGAAAAAGCCAATTAGATGGCTTTGAAGGATGGTAAAAAGAAACAAGGGTCATTGCACATCTTATTTGAGACTAGGAGGAGGCCAACATGCAGGATGGTTCTATACCCACCTGAACTCTCCTGTGGCTAGAGAGGAAAGCAAGGCATGGGGCAGCATTCTGGAATCTCCTTCAACTCCTGGAAGAGGGGACGGTTTGTAAAAGGACCCAAATGGGTCCCCGTTTAGGAATGCAGATGGAGAACTGATGGTGAAGGCAGGTAGGTTTCTAGGGAGACACTCCGTAGTGGGGCTGAAGGCTCCGAGAGAGAGAGTCCAGCTTGTGGGTGGAGTAGGAGGCGTGCCCAAACCTCACGGTCTGCCAATGGCGTTCGTAGCAGACACTCAGCGCGTGCTGATTGGGCACAAGAGAACCAACCAGAAGTCATCCACTGAGGGCCTCGGCATGGACTGCTAGCCAGATACCTAATGCCAATAGGAAGTATGTCATCTTCTGGAATCTGAATTTGCTTTGTTCCTGTCACCAGGAGGTCACATAAACCCCTTTCTCTCTATCTTCATAGAAAAGTCAAAAGACTATTTATTGAAAAGGATAGGTTGAAGCTTTTGGATCACAGAGAGGTTGCCAGAATAAATTCAATTTAAATTATCCCAACAACTCATGAGGACAAGAAGTTTAAGAGAAAAATTAAGTCAGGTAAGAATAGCAAAGAAATGCCGTTGGCTTTGTATGGTTAAAGATGGTTTGTCACTTGACCAGCTTTTGATACAGGGTATTGTGCCAGTGACAAGGTATCTTATGTGACTTTGCCAAGCCTTAAAGGCCATGAGTCTTCCCTTCTGTGTCTTGTAGGAACCATGGATATGATCAAAGGAAAAAAATTGCTTGCAGAATCCATCATTAGACACCACTTGTTTGCAGGTCTTAAAACAGCATCACTTGGAACTATAGTCCACAACTGATGCTCCAAACAGCTTCCCCAAAAGTGGTCCTGGATTTATAACCTTTTAAACTCAGCTAGGTATTGGGGGAAATGCCTTGAGAATCAAAACATGTCACAAGCCACTTTCAAAATCATCTAAGCATTACTAGACTATCTATGAAAGCTAGAGCCACGAGTGATACATGTATGCAGCAAAGCACTGATTGTCCCTGTCCCTATCAGCCCATTTTCACCTGAATTTGGGAGGGGCATTGTGACATCATAATTATCCCAGATGAGTGGCTTTTATTTAAACATTAAAATTACATAATTTAGATTAATTTTTTAAATATAAAGGATTAAAATATGAAAAAAAGTTCAAAAAGAGAAAACTGTAATGGGAGAGTATAAGACTGTGCTTTTATCCATGTCATGAGGGCAAACATGACATCTCAAAAATAAATGCCTAACCTCTCAGCCTTTTACAGCAGAACAGCCAAGTGTACTCATTTTCCATAATTTCTAAGTTGGGGCTACCTTTGGCCTCAAAACAGAGCCTACGCCTTTATTATTCTTTTTATCTTGATTAAAATGTCAGCTGCTGTCATTTATTATATAAAGAATATGGGGTATATTGTTCTCTTATCCTTCAGAAACACACAATTGCTTTTGTCTCTCCCTTTTTTATCCTCTCCGTAGGATGGCCCTGCTGGGTGTATAAACAAAAAGTCTTGCTTAATTGTTTTATTCCAATTATAACCTTTTTAAAGCAAAGAGTAATGGGAGTTCAGAGAAACAAGCTGGCAAGAGTTTGTCCCTGAAATAAGAATCAAAAGTGAATTTTTTAAAAATATCAGCCAGTGGAGATCTTTTTTCTTTCCTTGATCCAGAATGTTCCAGGGTTCATTAGAATATAAGATAAATGAGAGTAAGACAGTCAGATCTGAGAGAGAACTGGATAAGCTTGCCTGATTTCCTGACCATGGGCTATGAGTCACATTGGGCCACATGTCACTCCCTTCAATGGCTCCTACTGACTGGAGGATGAAATTTTGAAACAAAAGCACCCCCACACAAGCATAAGGTGACCGATCAGGTCATCTCCCATTACTCTTTCCCTCCTGCCATCTTTTCTTCCTTTTACTTGTCTTTCTCCCTCTGCTCCCCTCTCTTGATTTTCCTTTCCTGCCGCTGAACCTTTAATCCTTGTTCTCATATTTTAATTTCCAAAGTTCTGTATTCTATGGCAGTTCCCTTTTATAGCATCTTATATTAATTTTATAGATGCACTAGCTTATCTTTTCTCTTTGATTATATTGTATTAAGGATACTTTCGAGTTTCTTCTCTTCTCCACATTTTTTTTTAAGTTAGATCTCTGGCTTTCTGCTTGGAACTTTCTCAAATCATTGGTGATTCATGGATGTCTATTCATTTTTTTTTTTTTTTTTTTTTTTTTTAGAAATAGGGTCTTACTCTGTTGCCCAGGCTAGAGTGCAGTAGCATCATCATAGCTCACTGCAACCTCAACTCTGGGGCTCAAGCCATCCTCCTGCCTCAGCCTCCTAAGTAGCTGGGACTAGAGGTACGCACCACCTTGCCTGGCTCATTTTTCTAATTTTTGTAGAGATGGCATCTCACTAAGTTGCTCAGGCCGATCTCAAACTCCTGGCCTAAGAAGATCCTTGCACCTTGGCCTTCCAAAATTCTGGGATTGTAGGCGTGAGCCACCAGGTCTGGCCTGTTTTTAAAAGTGGAGCGCTACGAATTTGTTGGAAAGTTTGTGTGCATGAAGGGGACTCCTTGGGTGGTGGGCTTTTGAGGTAGGATGATCTGCTGGGATTTTAGGTGGAGGACCCCCAGTGTCAGAATCTGTAGATATTTTCTTTGAGCTGGTTAATTTCCTCAGAGGGGAATCCTAATCCCTTGCTTGGGAGAAATCTTGTTAATATATTCACAGTGGATGAGGCCTGGGAAGTTTCACTCTTTGGTGTGTAGGTTTTCGCTTAATTCTTTATTTTCAGTCCATCACTGGTACTCTAAGCTGTCCTGGTATTGCAGAGCCCAGAGTTAACCTCAGGTCTTCCACCGAGGGCAGCCTGCCTGCCAGGGCTTGTACAGTGAAGAAACAGTCTCTAGGGCCCTGGCAGTTTCCCACAAAGACCTGAGCAAGTCTTCCTAATCACAGTCCCACCAGACAATCCCCACCACCGAGGTACCTGGTCACTCCAATTCCTGGGCCTCGCCATGATTTTGCAAGTTGAATCAACTTGCAGCCTGGGCTTCACCAAACCCACAGGCTCTCAGCTTTTAGTTCCTTGTCATCTACTAATGAAGTTAATATCTTTTGTTTGCTTTCTAACTTCCTTTCTTCTGTTCTTCCCTCTTCTAATTTTCTTCATCCTTATGAGTTTGGACCTTTTTGGGGGTCCACTTATAGTCACTCTATTAACATTTCAGGAAGGAGCACAGGTAGACAGGGGTTGGTCAGTTTACTGCTTACCCAGAAGTCCTCTCTCCTCTACCTGCAAGCTTCGGCCACCCTGCCATTTTCTTGTTTGCTTTAGAATGCCTGAGAGCCTCCATGCTGCTGTCCCCTTTGCTTGAAACACTCTTTTCTACTCTCTTTCTGGATCATTCTATTTATTTTTCCACTCTCAAGTTAAACATCTCTTCCTCACCTAAGGAGGTCTTTCTTGGCTCACCCCCAGGCTCATTCTGGTTTCGCTGTCACACAGCACCCTGCCCTTCTGTTTCATTTCTGAATTCACTGACCGAGATAGCTTCCACCTTTGCCATTGTCCTCAAGGGGTCTCGGGTTAGATGAATCATTACAAATCCGTTCCCCCAAAAGCGTGTGCTCAGCCACAGTAAAGATGGCCTCCAGTATTGTCTAAGCACTTATTTATCCTATGCTTTTCTTTTTCCTATCCATAATAAGTCATTTCAAAAGGAGAATAATCCATTCCTATTTCATTTATTGACAGCAGTTTCGAAACTTCACACTCCTTTTTTTTTTTTTTGTCGGTGGGCTGTGCACTTGTCATGCTCCAGCAGGGCTGGGCTTAGCTTGGAGCACCTGGCCTACAGTTCCTATTCATCTTCTCCGCCATGGCTGTCATAATTCATAGAACAACGCCAAGTTCTCTTTTACCCGGTTCTACCTTTTTATCACCGATTCCTATTCACAAAGGAAGATGAGTTTCCAGCTCTCTGGGATTTTTTTTTTTTTTCATAAATACAACCTGACTCATTAATGATAATTTTCCTTGCCTGGCATTTGAGCTCAGACACACACACTCCAGAATAACAAAGCACAGAGGAATCTGAATCCTTTGGCAGTCCAAGAGCCATACCCCTAACCTCGAATAGAAAAATAGATGCTAATAAATGCAGGGTCTTAAAAATGTGAATTATAGTCATTTCACACTTCGTGGCAGCTTCATGCTGAAGAAATAGCTTAAAACTTAATTACGATGCTCATCCCTTCTCTAAGGGCAGATGACATTCCTCAGATAGATTTTTGCAAATGACATCTGAGGAACAGAGTTGAGAAGCTAATTAGTTATGCATGATAGGGAATATTGACTGTGTACTGATTAAAGGAAAGTCTTGACACCCGTCCTAATATGATGCATCTATTAGTGTATGGTTTTCCCTCTGGTCCTCATGGAAAGCTCTTTGGGAAATGATGAAAGCGCCATGCAGTCTTTGAATGCAGATGGGTGTAGAAAATGTGGGTGACGACTGGGATTGAGATGGAGAGCAGAAGGCACTAGGCTTCGTCCGATTATGTACTCCAGCAAATGACTGGGTTGTGCTTTGGTGACCATTTGTAGACACACGACCATCACGGGTTGGACACGGCCCACTCTCGACACTTGGGAAGGTATTACAACATGTTCAGTATTTCAGTGGCTCTTTCTAAAGCTGGACGTCAGGAAAGGGTGATCAGTGGACGGTTCTGTCCCCTTTTACACAATAATCCTATTGCGGCGACTAAGTTAAGTGAACGGATAAAGGCACAAACCCCTTTCTTTAGGCAAGGAATGATATTCTTGCAAAAAAGAGAATTTTTGTACTTTATTCTAGTGACTTAGACTGGCTCAGGAGTGAGGGAGACAGAACCAAAAGTGAGACAACCTCACAGAAGAAGGCAATTTCTAATGGTCAGAGTGGTCAGTTACCTCCCTTGAGAGTCATGAGTGTCCCATCACTGACAGACTCCAGGCACAAGGGGCAGGACTATCACAGAAGTGTGTCAAGCGTGAGAAGGAAGGATGATTTCATCTAAATGATGTTCAGGTCTGCTCTCACGTGAAAATTCTAAGACTCCAGTCTTCTTAGTGCTGCTCTACGATATGATTTAACCAGAGACCTCTCATTAAGCTTAAATTCCTTGAAAAGCTGTACTCATTGAGTAGTCGAAGGATAGGATCTGTGACCAGCATTGAGTCCTTTTTATTCCTTGTACTATGGGTGTTTAGAGAACAACTCATGTTCTTATAGTGGTTTGTAAATTTCAAAGCATTTTCACAAATACTGCCTTCAGAAACTTCCTACAGCCAGATGGGAGGCACTGACTTTATTCCCATTGTACAGATGAGGAAACCGAGGGGTTACTATGAAACTACTCCTGTTTGGCGTAATAAAAAGGTCATACCCTTTCTCCTGACTCAATAAGATTTCAAGGGGTTACTGAGGGAGGCAGAATCTCCTTGGCTGCACATGGTAAAAATTAGGAGCAGAGATCTGGCTTCAGACTGCAGGATCCTGGACTCTCAACCTCCTAGAACGAGACTCTGGGCAAGGTTTCAAAACCTTTCTGTCTCAGTTCGCTCATTTGTGAAAAAGACATAAGAACAGCAACAACCTGAAAAGGATCTTTTTGAGAAGGAGATAACATGATGTATGTGAACTACTTCAAACATTGCCTGGAACAAAAATGTTCATTTCAAGGGCTTTGTTATGGAAGCAACATAATGTTACTTATTCTTGAGAATAGCCGAGGAGTCAGTCCCAGTGATTCTGTAAATTTGCCTATGTGTGCCTTATAGATAACGGTCAGCAAGAAGTTAACAGCCTGTTCTGTACAGCTCAAGATAATCCCTGCAACAGTGAGACAAGGGTGAGCCAATTCATTTGCCAGATTGATCCCCAAATTAGAAGTGAACTTCAGCCCTGCTTTTGAAGTGTTCTTTTATAGCAAAGATATTTGCCACTCTATGATGGCATGAGAGAGCCCAGTTTTCCTAAGGAGAGGTAAACTGAGAAACATAAGCCCTACATAGACAGGAGGAAGTGGTATGATTGTGATTATGAATTTTGAAAGAGCTTTTGAACTTTTTTCTAAATGTAAGTGTAGTACGGTGTAGAATGGAGGCAGTAGCATTGCCTAAAAATGGGGTGAGGGGTAAGGCATTTAAGTATCAAATGTTTTAAAATCTACTGATTCTAATACTTTGGGGACAAAAACACCCTCCTTCCTGACTCCTTCAGCCATTTGTGGGGTGAGTGGGGCATGGGAGTTAAAGCCAGCTGCCTGGAGGACCAGACCAAGCAGAAAATCTCAGAAACAAGACGCCTTGTCTGGTTACATTTTCTCCCCATTGCTAACTGCTGCCAGGAATCAATAGCAGGAAAATGAAATTGCCCATTAAACTCTAATGAGATTTTGTTTTAATTTTTCAAATTGAATATTTTGTACCATCCTAGAGATTGCCCATTTATTTATACACACATTCATAAAGTTTTTGGTTCTTCATTAAATCGTACCCTTATGAGTTATGTTGTTCTCCTCCCTCCGGAAGCCAAGTGGATACCTATTTTTCACAAGGCTTGGATAGATTTTTTTTTTTTCTTTTATCTCACAACCATAGGTTTCTGCCATTGAACTCTTGCTTCCTGCCTATAACCTATCGCTAGGCCAGATTAACCTGTAAGATATAGTGGGTGATGTCATTTTTCCAGGAACATTAATTCTTCTTGGTAATAGCAGGTAGTTAGACTTCCCTCTGGCCATTAAAAGCAAAGCTCAGGCCGGGCGCTGTGGCTCACGCCTGTAATCCTAGCTCTTGGGAGGCCGAGGCGGGCGGATTGCTCAAGGTCAGGAGTTCAAAACCAGCCTGAGCAAGAGCGAGACCCCGTCTCTATTATAAATAGAAAGAAATTAATTGGCCAACTGATATATATATAAAAAAATTAGCCGGGCATGGTGGCGCATGCCTGTAGTCCCAGCTACCCGGGAAGCTGAGGCAGAAGGATCACTCGAGCCCAGGAGTTTGAGGTTGCTGTGAGCTAGGCTGACGCCACGGCACTCACTCTAGCCTGGACAACAAAGTGAGACTCTGTCTCAAAAAAAAAAAAAAAAAAAAAAGCAAAGCTCAGTGGTATTTTTCAAAGGGCTAGGGTCACTTGGACAGACACTGCTAATGAGGTCTTGTGGCTGAATATACGCAGTCAAAATGCTGCTTCCTGGGGCAGCACTCAAAACAGGTTGAGGGATTTTAGACTGGGATCCCCAGACAAGGTAAGCACCGCCAACCCTTGGTTTACCAATGCTCTTACACCCCACCTGACACAGCCTACCAAGTGGGGAAAAGGCAAAGCAGCCTCAGACTGTCATTTCACAAGTGAAAGCTATCCAAAAGGCTTTAAAGGTGACATTTTCTGCCAGAGTCTGTACATTTCAGCTGAGTGGGGCTCTAGCTGGACTTGCCAAGCTAAATACATAAACGTAACCCAAATGAATGCATTCTTTCTACCAGTATTTGAATGCCTGCTATGTGTCTGGCATATGTGCTGGTGATACAATGATCAACAAGACAGACGTGGCCTTTGCCCCCATCGGGTCTGTGTTCCAACGGGGAGGCATTGAAAAGCCAGGGAAAGAGATTTAACATTTATCAGGCACATCCCTGGGCCTCCCACCAACCTAGTTCCATTATGTATCTTAAGTCATCTAATCTTCACATCAGGAAACCTTCCACTGGGAGAAGGCCCTATACTCTTCATCCACATCTTACAGATAAGGAGCCAGAGACTTGCAGAGGTTCAGGGACCTGTAAAAGAAGGTCGAAGTAGCCAGGGGGAGAAAAATCTCATATATGCCTAACTGTAACCTAGTTCTTCCTGCTGAACCTTACCACCATGCAAAAAGGATCTGCTGTTGGCCAGGCATGGTGGCTTACACCAGTAATCCCAGCACTCTGGGAGGCTGAGGTGGGAGGATCATTTGAGCTCAGGAGTTGGAGCCTGAGCAAGAGCGAGATCCTGTCTCTACTAGAAAAAAAAAATAGAAAGAAATTAGCTGGACAACTAAAAATATATAGAAAATATTAGCTGGACATGGTAGTGCATGCCTATAGTCCCAGCTACTCGGGAGGCTGAGGCAGGAGGATTGCTTGAGCCCAGGAGTTTGAGGTTGCTGTGAGCTAGGCTGACGCCATGGCACTCACTCTAGCCAGGGCAACAGAGTGAGACTCTGTCTCAAAGAAAAAAAAAAAAAAAAAAGGATCTACTCTCAGGACAGAAGGGATCTCTGTGTCATATTGGATTTCTTACGCTGGAAATTAAATTCATTTAGAAAGGCTTTTGGACTTTCTGACTAGGAAAAGTAACTTGAGGACACAGTAAGAGAAGCCTGAAGTTAAGCTTTCTACCCATTGCTTCCCTGATATTCTGCTACAAGAGAAATGTCTGTTACTACAAACACAGTCACACCATGGGAAAAACGTGTGAAGGCAAAGATGAACAAAATTTACTTTTCAGTTACATCCTTTGACACTTGGGGCTTTATTTCAGAAGGGAAATTCAGTAGAGCTAACCAGAAAGAGTAAAACACTTACCTTCATGGCCTTTCACATTATGTAATTATTCATTTGCTCACTTTATTGTTCATCTCCCTTATTGGGTTTTACATGCTACACCAGTGATTCTCAACATTTCTTTTGTATTGGAGCTACATGGAGAGTTTTAGAATAATCCTGATTCCTAGTCTGCATCTCAGAACCATTAAATCAGAGTCTTTAGAGTTGCAGCCTAGACATAGGTATTGCTTAGGGTATGGCCAAGGTTGAGAACTGGATTCTAACAGGACTGGTACTATGTCGCGTGCTCTCATCAGCAAACACACTGATACTGTGTGTGAAACAGTGCCTGGCATACAAGTAAGCACTCAGTAAATGCTTGTCGAATTAAGCAGGTGAGTAGATGGAGAGGTAGAAGGATGGGAAAGTAAGTAAATAAAGAAACCAATAATTATTATTTTTTTATTTCCACTTTTTTTATTTTAGCATATTATGGGGGTACAAGTGTTAAGGTTACGTATATTGCCCATGACCTCCCCCCCGCTCGAGTCAGAGCCTCAAGCGTGACCATCCCCCAAACATTGCCCATCTCACTCATTGTGTTTGTATATACCCATCCCCTCCTCCCCCCTCCCACCTGCCCAACACCCGATAAATGTTATTCCTATATGTCCACTGAGGTGTTGATCCATTAATACCAATTTGCTGGGGAGTACATGTGGTGCTGGTTTTTCCATTCTTGAGATACTGCACTTAGTAGAATGGGTTCCAGCTGTATCCAGGAATATACAAGAGGTGCTATATCAGCATTGTTTCTTAAAACTGAGTAGTACTCCATGGTATACATATACCACATTTTATTAATCCACTCATGAATTGATAGGCACTTGGGTTGTTTCCACAACTTTGCAATTGTGAATTGTGCTGCTATAAACATTAGAGTTCAGGTGTCTTTTTCATAAAGTGACTTTTGATCTTTTGGGTAGATGCCCAGTAGTGGAATTGCTGGATCAAATGGTAGATCTACTTGTATCGCTTTAAGGTATCTCCATATTGCTTTCCACAGAGGTTGAACTAGTTTGCAGTCCCACCAGGAGTGTAGGAGTGTTCCTATCTCTGATTATTAATAGTTATTAAAGTTAAGATCTTAGAATAACTATCATTAGATAATTATTTACAGCGGAACTTATTGAAGTTCAGATTCTATGTACTACTGTACCCCAGAAAATCCTTAGAGGTTTTAGATAAATATATAAGTATATAAAAAAGTGAACAGCACACCACAGGGTATGCACACCATCTAGAAGTGTAATTCTCTCCTTGCCTTTGTAACTATGCATTCATCTCTGATCTTGGCACACTCCCAGCTAGACAGCGCAGGCAGCCGTTACATCAAAGGTAATGGTTCATTACTATTTGTTCAGTGAATCATGTTTGTCTGAAGGAAGCAAAGATAACAAAGAAGAAATTATAGTTTGTGTGGAGTGATGCGATTGCTTGTAAACCAAGCAGTAAAAGAGAAGTGTGCGTGAGCCATTGAGAATTCCCTTTCTGACCTCCAGATGCAGCAAATGAGCAGAGTGAGCGGTTTATGCCCTATTCACGTTTCAACTGGAGTGGGGGGAAGAACGCTTAGTATCTTTCACACCTGGGAAACCCACAATTTCCTTGTACAGGGTTGATTACACCCCTGGATAATTCAGTGGAATACCAATGCCACATTGGGCACGTCAATTTTTTATTCTAGTCCTGATTCCCATAAAAGTTCAAGCACGTCTGCACATATAATAGGGAGCAGTGGAAAGACCAGAGGAGTAAGTAGCATGTGTATGGATTTCTGTTGAGGGACCCAGTACAGCTTTGTCAGTATATTACTTCCATGTCAGCTGACATTATCCTCTCCTCTAATATCTACCTAGAAGTGATTGTTGCAAAACCCTTTTTGACAGATGGTGGGAAATGTAATGCCCTTCCTGAGGACCTCGTTTTAGTTGCCTGATTGACTGATTTTGAACTTCTCTTCCATCAATGTATTCAGTTAAAGACCAAGCACCGCCACTGGACCGCAGATCACCTTTGTTTAAATGAGAAAAAAGACACCCCTGTCTGGGTTCACTTTACTTCCATCTGTCAGAAAATTGTCATAACATCGTGATTTTGTTAGAATAAGACACTGACTGCCATATACAAGAAAAATTGAATAAGTATATAGACCTATGATGCCTAGGATTTGAATGGCCCCTATACATGCCCAGTAGTGGAATTGCTGGATCAAATGATAGATCTACTTGAATCACTTTAAGGTATCTCCATATTGCTTTCTACAGAGGTTGAACTAGTTTGGAGTCCCACCAGGAGTGTAGGAGTGTTCCCCTATCTCTGATTATTAATAGCTATTGAAGTTAAGATGTTAGAATAACTATCGTTATATAATTATTTACAGTGGAACTTATTAAAGTTCAGATTCTATGTACTACTGTACCCCAGAAAATCCTTAGAGGTTTTAGATAAATATGTAAGTATGTAAAATGTGAACAGCATACCGCAGCGCATGCACACCATCTAGAAGTGTAATTCTCTCATTGCCTTCCTAACTATGCATTCATCTCCAATCTTAGCACACTCCCAGCTCGAGACACACACACACACACACACACACACACACACACACACACACACACACACACACACACACACACCACCCTTGCTCAATGCACAGCCCACGTGGAGTCCCTGAAAGAGCCTCTCTCTGTCCTGCTCAGATGCCATCTGATAACACATTGAGTGGGATTTGGAACTCAGCATATTTCACTTAATTTCCACCAAAAAGACTACTCAGGCACAGCTCTGAAGCATACAGATTTTACTAAAATTTTGAGAAAGCAAAACAAGCTAAAATTCAATAGTAAATATTCTTATTCCCCACAGTTTCCAGACTACTGGAAACTTCTAGGGTCTGGCTTCTCTAGAAGTCTTTCCTTCCTTCTTGCTGCTCTTCTTCACCTTCTCCTCCTAACGCCCAGGTTTCTGGATTCTTTTTCATGAGTTATCAGTTTAGTTTTCTTCTCGGTTACTCTAGGTTCCTACAGATCCAGGCCTTTAGGGTCTTACCTTTTCCTTGAGCTGCATATCAAAGTATTTTCCCCAAACAAAGAGAATTCCTTCCCTAAGAAAAGAGTCTGGGGCAAGCATTCAGAATTTTCCTTTAAATATTGCTACAAACATTCATACTGTAATTAGGAATTGTTCTATGTGGCAACTTGTTTCTGTCTATTAAACAGTCTGTAGGCTGCAAATAGGAAGGAACCATTAAGAGAGGAGAATTCATAGGAATGGAAGATGTAAATGATCGCTGTATATTATCTGGTTCAATTTTGCTGTATTATGTGTGGGGAAACTGAGGCCCAGAACAGTGGCATGATCTGCCTCAAGTCACAGAGCTAAGTGGGGTTGTCAGCACTGGAACGAAAGTTTCCTGATGCTCATGCCTGGGTATTTTCTGATACTAGACAGACTCTTACACCATTTACTCTCTACTTTCTATTTGGATCACAGGCCAGCCTGGTCTCACGAATCTTGGCATTAAAGCCAGACAGTCCCAATGCTATCATTTATTACCAGGCACTTAACCTCTCTGAGCTTCTGTTTTATTGTTTGCAAAATGAGGATACTAATACCATTAAGTAAGAAAATCCAGATTGAAATGTTCCGTTTGGGTTTTGGAAGGCTTGCCAGAGTTTTTAGAGTCCTGTCCTTCATCCACTCAACTAGTAAGCGTATCTTATATGTGCTTAGATAGTACCGTGTTTCTCCGAAAATAAGACAGAGTCTTAAATTTATTTTTTCCTCAAGAAGACACCCTATGGCTTATTTTCAGGGGATGAGTTATTTTTTCTAAGTACAGTACAACAATCTACATTTATTCAAATATAGTTAAATCGTCGTCTTCTGGAACATCATGATAACTCTCCAAACCCCAAATTCCATCCTGAATTTCTTACAACTCTGTTTCCTTTAGAACCATTGGCCCCAATCTCTCATGTGGAGCAATAGAGCTCTCATGGGGCAGATGAGAAGGGCTGCTCATCTTCTTTACCACTCCGAGACGAAATGCATGGGTTGTGCAGATACGCTGCATAGCCACGCCCATCACTAGGTCTTATTTTAAGGGTAGGGCTTCTAGTGCACAAAGACTTGGAAATCCTGCTAGGGCTTATTTTCTGGGTAGGTCTTATTTTCGGGGGAACATGGTAATGCAAAGATGAATAGCTACTATGGTCCCACCTCAGTGAACACACCAGCTAGTAAGTGTGAAAGTCAGTTTTATAATAGGCCTGTGTGAAAGGGGAAAACAGAGAAGATGTGCAGGCTGTGTTTCAAGGATGAGTAGAAATTCACCAAAAAAAAAAGGAGAAAGGTGAAAATACTTCAGTAGGGAGATGTAGCAGTACATGGTGCAGCACGGAGACACAGAAGTACATGCATCATATGTCGCAAGTGTGATGAAATGTCAACAGAGCATTTGGGGCAGAGGGTGATAGCAGATGGTGCTGGAGAGGTATGTTAGGGCAGGATGATAAAAAGACTCACGTGTCACACCAGTAAGTTTGGATTTTAACCTATAGATGATAGGGAAGAACAAACATCACACAATAAAGGAAACGCTGCCATATTAATCGTTAGAATTATTTTTAAATTTTTCACTGTTATCCATATTCTTGATTTCTTTTCAATTTATGGTTACTTTACTAAAATGAAAAATATTCCAGTTCTGAGATGTCCATCTGAAAATGGATTACGTCAAATGAGGTTGACAAACCACATGCTGTCATGAAGGTGAAAATACAATCTCAGCAGGCTTTTATTTAATTGAGGGCTAGCATAATGAAGGTGTTCACTGTAGCTGAAATAGTGTGTTCTCAGCCACTGGATTTAATGAAAACCTGCTTAGAGTCTATATAACAAGGGTAAAAACCTAGGTGCATTTTCCATCCAGTACATTTCTCAGGACTTACTAAGGATCAAATGTGACATATGTCACTTATTTGAGGATTTGTAATTTTAAAAGGAGGAAAAAAGCATAATGCAGAATGTCAGTGTAATGAAAAATAATATTTTATATATATAGCTGTGACAATGTTATAGTTGTTGCCAAAGCCGTAATGGCATAAAAATACATAAGTAGTAAGTTACAGATGTCCTTTTCTTTGAGAAATAAAATTCTGGTTTTTTCTCACATGGTGTTTCAGACACCTGAAAATTTTAAAAGGAAATTCTAGGAGGCATTAATAGACGTGTCCATGTTAAATGGCTTCGAATTTGGGAAAGTAGCAAGAACAGAAATCTTTGGGAAAAACTGTTAGGCTGGAATAGGTTTAAAAAAA
Source organism: Microcebus murinus (assembly GCF_040939455.1). Classification (NCBI taxonomy): domain Eukaryota; kingdom Metazoa; phylum Chordata; class Mammalia; order Primates; family Cheirogaleidae; genus Microcebus; species Microcebus murinus. The sequence continues at coordinate 21,490,207 of NC_134124.1, forward strand.
AAAATCTGTTGGCTTTTGCTTGCCTCCTATTCTCCAAAAGCAAACTGTATAGATGCAAAAATCTTTTCAGCTTCTGCCAAAAAGGCAGTGTACTTCAGACTTGCTGTAGAGTTTAACACAGTGACCAAGAGAAAGAAAATAAATGTGGTGTGGATAAGGAACGTCAGGGTTGCAGGCAGAAAATTAATTGGAAATGTGGGAAGAACGCAGCACGTCCAATGGTGAAGAGAGACTGGAGGGCATCATTGGATCAGCAGGGCTGGGTTCTCGGGGGCTTCGTGGTACAGAGGGCCCCAGGACTGAGGGAAGCTTAGCTTACACTTGAGAGTGCTTAATAATGACTTTGGGCACAGCATCAGCGCCACTGGTCTCCAAAGCACGCACGCAGACGTACACGGACGCACAGCAGATGAATGGGAGGTAAGCAAAGCTGATGCCAGTGTCTCCCAGCCCCGGGGCCCCAGGCATCCGCCTCCTAGCCCACATTTCCACCAGAAGTTTAACTTAGAATCCCTAAGAAAGCAAAGGATAGTAAAACGGTTGACACATCTCAGTGAAGGAGGCCAAAGCCTGTGATGTAATGCGGAAGGAAAAGGCACGATTCCATTAATGCTTTTCTAACTGCAGGGAGTAGGGGTGTTTGGGTGAGTGACAGGCAGGCACAAGTCTTTTTTTTTCCTCCTTTTATTTCATCATATTATGGGGGTACATATATTGCCCTTGCAACCCCTCTCCCCCTCTGTGCCAGAGCTTCAAGCGTGTCCAACCCCCAGTTGGTGCACACCACACCCATTATGTAAGTATACACCCCTTCCCTCCTCCTCCCTCCCACCTGCCCTCCACTCGATAAAAGTTTTTTTGTGTTGGTTTTTTTTTTTTGACATTTTGGTTACATGGTATATCTTAGGGATGTGGCGAGCATTGTGGAGGGGAAGAGACTACCTCTAACCCTTCTTAGGGAGAGACAGAGATACACACAAGTCTTAAAGGAACAGATGCCCAATATGGAGAGATGTTTAGTTCTACCAAAGGAACCTCAATGGAGTGTAGGAAATATCTGAATGTGGGACTGTTCATTCTGTAAGATTTTACTAAGTTGATGAACTGCGTGAGCTTTTGAAAAAGACACAGGCCACTTTCCTTCTTTTTCTTGCACATTCACTTTCAGATATATTTAATTCTTGCTTCATCTCTGATTAGCCAAAAGCGTTATGAAGACACGGTAACTATCTTTTCTGTTTTATTCCTCGGTGATTGGCGTGGTGTCTAACACATAGAAGTTAGTAAATATTTGTTGAATGAGCCAGCTGATATGGTTAATCCTAAGAGAAGAGATGGGTAATCCTATGGACAGAAATTATATTTTGCTGGGTTATAGAACTTCTCATATTTCGTTGTGCTTGACACAAGTTTAAATGCCTTTGCTAGACAAATCAAACACATACACACCCAAAACAAACAAAAAAACTCCCTGGCAACTTAATGAACAAGAATAACAAGGCTAGCACTTACAAAGCACTAAGTACCCACATTGTACCCTGAGCTGAGTACTGAGTACTGGGTACTCTGAGGCCTGTATCTTGGCCTCAGAGACCTGAGTTAAATCCCTGGCTTGGCTACTTCCGGGTCATGTGACCTTGAGCAAATGTCCTCACCTCTTGGATGCTCTATTGCTTTATCTGTAAAGACAAATCATAGTAGATTCATCTCATGAGGCCTCTGTGAGGTTTGGTAGACAGAGTAACAGCACATAGAGACATCTAATGTAATAAAGTTGCTATTCTAATTCAACAGAAACTTTGGTGAGTTTAAGATTGATTCAGTGAGACTTAATGGAAAAATGAGGCCAAACTGCAAAAGTGCCAGCTCGACACATTTTGGCTTATTTGTTTACTAAATGATTATCTCCTGTATAAGACTGTAAGATCCATAAGCCAGGGACCAAGCTTGTCTTGTTCATTCCCAGGTGGTACTAAGCACAGGGCCTTGCATATATTAATAGAAGGTCATTAGTAAACATTTGATACATCAATGCGTGGATGAATAAATAAGTAAACCCCCAGATGAAGCATCATGAATTGTCAGACTAGTTAGAGTAGTTTATGGTCTACACTGGAGTTCAGCCCATCCAGGGTTAGAGAACCTAGAAAGGGTGATGGCATTCTGGGTGAGGAGGATGACAAAGTGAGAACACCATGATGAGAAAGAAAGTGTAAGTGTTGAGTCTCACAAGGTCATGGTCATACATGCTCTCAATGGGAGTTGAAATAGTCTTTCATGTCCTGAGTCCTGTTTTCCTCTCCTGCGTTATAGACTCCAGTTATGCTAAATTATTTCCAGATTCTCAAGTGCTTTCTCTTCCCAGTTGGTCTTTGCAGAATCCTCTGCCTGAAATGCGTATGTATCCCAGTTATCTGCAACTGCTTCTGACTGGGTCTCAGTTTAGACATCATCTCCCCTTGTAAGGCTTCTATGAACCCACAGACTGGTTTCAGGCTTTAACGTAATCATAGAGATTATTCACTGTATTATATTTCCACTAGCCAGCTAAGGGAAGGCGGGGACAGTCCCTGCCTCATGCACCCTTACCAGCCTCTGACACATCAAAGTCAGTATTCACTGAATGAATGACACCATTCTGAGACATCAAGCCTGAAAGAATCATAGGACTGTGGCTGGAGAAATAGGAAGGTTGTGGGGGATGGTGGGGGGGTTCAAACTGGATAATTTCAGTCTTTAGTTTTCTTGAATTAACAGAAAGTCTGATGAGTAGAAATCTATCGTAAGCAACAGGACAGGAGTACAAAGGAGAGGCAGGGTTGCTGAGGGATGCCATCTATAGAGAAGAAAGAAAAACAAAGGGTCAAAAGACAGACAGACATTTGGGGAACAGAAGAAAGAAGACGAGCTGACAAATGAATGAAATACAGAAGCTGAGAGGGGAAAAAATATTTCTCAAAGGAGTACATGGCATCAAACCCTGCAAAAGTTTAGAAAGCCATTAAAGGAAAGGCGCAGATGCTAAAAGGAAATGGGTGGAGGAATGGAGTCAAGTGCTCTGGGGTCCAGGGGTGAGGACTGGCAGGGCGGGATCTCAAATGCACTCCTCGGCCAATGGTGGCTGGCAACTGTCACCCAGGCAGGGGAGACTCAGGCTTGCATTAAGAGTCAAAAGAGAGAGGTGGAGGATGGTAGATAAAAAACTGAAAGAGGTAGGTATGAAACGGAAAGTCACTGGTGTTATCCTATTTTGTCTCTGAATCCTTTTTGTTCCTTATGTTTCTTTCCGGGAGGGAAATGGATTTTAGGCATGTAGCCACGTAGGATGCGTTAGCAGTTTCCCAGGCAGGGAAGTGGAGTGGTTGGAGAGGAGGAGCAGGAAGGCCATCTGCAATCCTGATGGATATTTTTCTGCCTTGGTTCATAGCTCGCAGGGATTTAGGTATTTTTGTAGCCACAGAAACTCCAGCTTGCTTATGTGCTGCCTTGGAACCCTTCCTAAGTTTCCTTCATGCATGCGTAGCTTGTCAAGAAGTTTATAGTACAGTTGGGGCGACGACGGGGATATTGTCATTTATTTCAGTGTCTTGGCAGTAACCGGCATCTACAGTACCTACTTTAACAAATCTTTATTGAAGCGAAGTCAAGCTGGGCTGATGTTCTTTTATGCCACGAGGCTCAACTTGCCTGCTCTTTCTTCTAAGTGGATGAGAAACACTTTAGAAAAAAATGTTACTCTTCCATGAATTATTAAGGAAAGCAGCTACTATATACTGAACACTGTGTGAAACACTTTACATGCATTTAATCTTTAAAACAACTCTATGAGATAGGTACTATTTTTAATCCCCTTTTTTAATTCCATTGATAAGGAAACTAAGGCCTGGGAAGGTCAAGGAGCTTATTAATCCAAGGTCAGGTTGCAAGTAAATGGCTCAGCTGTTACTTGAGTTCAGGGTTGTCTAAATCCAAAGACCCGAAGAGTGGACTGACTGCCTCTTGCACTGTCAGCTCCTCTCTGGTCCTCTCCATAAGGCATGAACCCAGAGAATGCCGGGACTATAGTAATCTGCAAGAGCACTGTTCTACCTTTTCCCTCCTTTGCCCTCCAGCCCTAGTAGAAGCCAAGGTTGCTGATACGATTAGCACAGACACTGCCTTATTCGGCAGTAGGACCCTGATGGATGGTCTCTCTAGGCAGCCTAGTATCTTGCACACCATGGGTCCCCAGCTGCCTTCATCCTTGAACAGAATCCCTGCTGGACACAGAACAGCCATGGGACCCGATACAAAGCTTACTCAGTTGCTAACAGGTCTGCAAGTGTCCGGGGAACAAAGCAGGAGCTGATTATGAAATTTCCTTTAGATCCATCCAATGATTTCAGCAGGATGCCTAGAGGTAACCAATTTGAATAACTCCTTTGAGTAATTGGGGACAGCTCTGCTTGCATCTCTGATCAGCTCTGCTTTCAGGAATTCTCTGGGCAAAGCCAGAGCTACAAGGGAATTTGATCTTGAAGACTTCACAGGGCTCGTCCTTAAAGCTGACCATTTCTTCTCTCATCGTCAGCCTCTGTGTCCGGATGTAACAGCCGTGGCTGTGATTTATGAACGTGTCTGATTCCCTGTGGGGGCGGTCCCGTTTTTCAAGGGTATCCCGTGCTCCAAGCAGCTCGTTGCACGGTAGCCGTCCATCAGCGGCACCTGCTCCAGCAATCAGAGCTCCAGATATGCTCACGCTTCACCAGACAATGCTACAATCTCCTGGGAACTGGCACACAGAGGACTAATGGATTTCTAGAAATATGCTACTGTGACAAAGTAAGAAGACAGATTAGGCTGGAGAAGAAGGCAGAGCAGGCCGGGGGCTGAGGAACATGGAGACAAAATTCCAGGAAATGAAGCCACACAATAGTAGCATTTAACAGGACTATGGCGTCTTAATGCATCTCTCCTACCCAGCAAGACGAATTAGCATTTGCACAAACGAGGGATCTCAAGGACTGAAATGGCCTCAGATGGCCATGGAGCCAGTCTGAAAATCAGCAGAATTAAAAAGGTTTTAAGTTTAAAAAGTTTCCAGTGAAACTTCCCTCGCTTCCCATCTTTTCATTCCATGTTATTTTCTTTTCCTCTTTGAAAACCATTTAGCAAGGATCCTAAAACAGAACAAAAGAGAAAAGAGGAGGCGAGTGAGCTCTGTATTAGAGATAGAAAATTCAACTTGTGTTGGCTTTATGTCACTGAACGGAATAGCTCTCTGAGACTCTCTTTCGACAACTTTAAATGGGCCCCAAATGTCACTGCTATCAAAGCTGCACATGAAGAAGACAGCAGATAATGTGCCCAATAAAACAGGCAGGCACAGCCAGGAAAACGTGTAACACTTCCATTCCCCACCCTCCTTTCCCTCTGCATCAAACTCGTGTCGTAAATCGCTGTTTGCTGACGTGCTGTACTGATAGGAACCCAGTGGTGGTTCCAGCATGGAGCAGCATGCCATTTTCTTAGTGCCAGGGAATGTCAACCTTGCTTATCCCAATCGGATCGCCATGTCGCTGGCCGGTGGAGAGAGGAAGGACGGTAGTCATCATTCATCTCGGGCTCAATTCCCAGATACACACTGGAGCAGCATCACTGACCAGAGGCGAGAGGTTCAACTCTTCTAGGAAGCACAAGAAATTCTGCTGACATCTACACCATCCCCTCTCCATGCCCCCGACACCCACCACTGTCTCACTGCAGAGCAGGGGCTATTGCAGATCACTGCAGCCTTGAATCGCCTTGATGATCATTTTGAAATGTCTGCTCCTTTTACCCTAGTGGCTGGCCACCTATACATATTTGGTATTTAAATATTTGTTGAATGAAGGAGCGACCAAATGGATTTTCACCAAATAGATTTAATCAGCTAGGATATTCATAGTAGGGACTGTCTGCAATGGACTTTCATTTGATCTTCACAACAACCAAAAGCAGCAGCTACTCTACCTGTATCCTCTTACTTAGGGTTCCTTGGTTAGTAAACAACAGAAACTCATTCTGGCTTAATTACCTAAAAGGGGATTAAAAAAAAAAAAAGAGGCATGGCAGGAGCTTCCACAATCAATAGAAGTCTGGGAAATGAGGAGTAGAGGGAAGGAAAAAAGTAAGATAGTTTTAGGAGGCCAGCAAGTAGAAATTCTGGGAACCAGAAATGTCCAATCACGATGAAGAAACTCCAATTGGTTTTTGTTGTCTTCCTACTCAAGAGTGATGTCCTAGGCAGAGTGTGCCAGATTGTCCCAAATTGGGTTCTATGCCTACCCTTTGGCTCCAAGAGCATGGGTCCAGATTATAGCTCTATTGGACTGCATTTGGTGAGGAGAAAAATCCCAAAAGGAAATCTGCAAAGGAGGAGAAATGGATGTCTGACAGCCAAATAGCACATCGGGGTCTACCTTATCTCCTTTACGAATAGAAGCACCGACGATCAGAGCTTAATGGATTTCTTCAAAGTTATACATACGGTGCTTTAAAAAGTAACTCCAACCTGGGTTTTCTAGTCTCAAATTCTATATTCTTTTCTATACCACAGCCATATAATGTGCCCATTGAGACCTTGAAACAAACCACTAAGTGCAGTGTACTACTCCAGATTGGATCTTCAATTTAAAAAAGAATATGAGGGGCGGGGACTGGTAAAATCCAAGTAAAGTCTATAGTTTAGTTAATAGTATGATACTAATGTTATTTTCTTAATCTTTACAAATATACCATGGTTCTATAAGGTGGTGCTATGTGAGGAAGATGGATGAAGGGTACATAGGATCTCTCTCTACTATTTTTACAACATTTCTCTAAATCTAAGATTATTCCAAATATGTGTTTAAAATTTCAGGTCAATAGCTCTCCTTGGACTTCTTTGGGACAAAGTGACACATGTTTATTGACAGTCTTCTGATGCAAGGCACTACAGAATTCCCAAAGATCTCGAAATCTCAGCCTTTGTACAAAAGGAAGCAATAACCTAGAAAGGACAGTAGCATACCCAAAAAGATATGCCAGATAGAATTATACTCAGAAATCTTGGAGGAGGGAAGAGAAATTTGGGGGCAGAGTTATAGGAAAAGTGGTATCTGAGTTCATCATAAAGGAGGATGAAATTTGGATCTCCAAGGAGAAGCAACTAGAAGCATAATCCCTGGATCATCGAATAATGAGACTGAAATTGTAAATGAAGTAGGCACATGAAAGACCCCACCATCCACACTGAGAATTTGGGATTTCCTCCTCTCTGTTGGTGATTGGTTGAGGTCTTTAGGGTTATTCTTAGAAAGGATACTCTGACTTGATATGTAGGAAAGATTCTGAGCAGAGAAGCAGGAGGCAGGAAAAGTGGTAGGAAGATTCTTCAAAATTGAAGTTAAGATACAATTCAAATCAGTTCTGTGTCCTAAGCATGGGAAATAGTCATCAGTGAAAGTCAGTCTTTGTCCAAACATACAGAATTATCTTATAGAGGTGCCAAACACTTGCTGTTATTGCAACCTAGGAAACCAAACTAGATCTGGAATTTGACTCATGGCTTGTCTATAATATCTTGGCAAAAGTTACCAAAATATCATCCTTTTCATTGAATGAAATGGCTGTTCCTATTTTTAAAACATAATTTATATCTTTAAAACATAACACTTTAAATATACATTTAAATATACATTTATTTTCCAGGCACTGTCCTAAATGTCTTACAAATGTTAATTCATTTAATCTTAATCTTGTACATACTTAGGAGGCAGATACTCTATGATCCCAGTTCTGGATGAGAGAACAGGGGAACCAGGGAGTTTAGGCAACTTGCCTATGATTACAGAGCTATTAATACCGTATTTCCCCGAAAATAAGACAGAATCTTATATTTATTTTTCCTCAAGAAGACACCCTAGCCTATTCTCAAGGGATATGTTATTTTTTTTAAGTACAGTACAACAATCTACGTTTATTCAAATATAGTTAAGTCATCTTCTTCTGGAACATCATCATGAGACTCCAAATCCCGAATTCCATCCTGAATTTCTTGCGACTCTATTTCCTTCAGAACCATTGGCACCGATCTCTCAGGTGGAGCAATAGAGCTCTCATGGGGCAGATGAGAAGGGCTGCCCATCATCTTTATCGCTCCAGGACGAAATGCATGGGTTGTGCAGATATGCTGCGTAGCCACACCCATCACTAGGTCTTATTTTTGAGGTAGGGCTTATGTAGCTCAAATGCTTAGAAATCCTGCAAGGGTTTGTTTTATGGGTAGGTCTTATTTTTGGAGAAACACGGTAGTACAGGACAGAGCTGAGAGTCAAACCCAGGCAAGCCTGGCTGAGTCCACGTTCTTGATCGTGGGGATCCATAATGTTCCAGAAAGGGGCAAATAACAGAGTAATTTGGTGTTTTGCTAAAATATGGCTTCCAGTACACTGAAGCTCTCTCTGCCTTATCCAACCAAACCTCAGAACTCTCTGATGTTCCATTTGGTAGATGTTACTTTTTCTACTCAAATTATCTTTGAAACCAGATATGTCCAGTAGCTATAGGAAGTTCCGGTATGTCAGGCAAAGACCTTGAAGAGAGACCTAAAGTGGAACAAGTGAGCTTAGAGCTCATGTTTGCTTTTCATTAATCATTTGTTCTTCACACTAACCCTGTCAGGGAGATAGAGCACATGCTCTGACTACCTACACAAGTGACCAGTGTACTCCACAGCCCCAGACCTTAGGAAAGAACTGTGTGAACTGACCTCTAAACCTTCTTTACACTCTCTGCAATAGTTTAATTTCTACCTTGAGAAATGGTTAGAAGAAATGACAATGAGAAAATATTCCTAACTTGAAGAATATTTGGGGACAGTTACACATTTTACGTTGAATGATCAAAATGTTGGGGGCATCAGTGCATCTCAACATAGTGTAGTAATGAAAAGGACCTGACCTCTGTTTGGTTGCCTCTGTGCTTGTCACTTTTCTCTGGTCTTGTTTCTTCATTAGTAAAATGGGAAGGGTAGACTCTATCAGAAATTGATTGACAGCCTGTCAATGCTTAGTTTAGAATACGGATAGTGATTTGGTTTTCTAATTTGAATTGGCTGCCAATATTTAAAAGTTGGTGGATTTCATATCTTTTTTGGGCCCCCATTCTTACATGGCAAGAATTGGGGAGATCCCCAATTTGGCCGCCACTTTATCACCACCTATTTGTATAGTCCTTTACCATTTTCATAATTCTCTTCTAAAAACCATTTACTTTTCACACTGACTCCAACAGAGAGATAGCAAATATTATACCCACTTTACAAAAGTGAGGAAAAAAATATGATATTAACAAGAATTGTTAATCCCCAATTCTACTGGATCTCCCAGTAGAGCCGCTGCCTTCAGAAAGGATGGGGGGGGGGCGTGTGATTCTCCCCAGTCCCCACTACTCCTCATTATCTCCTTGATAAAGAGGCAGAGAGGGTCAGTTGCCATTTATCATTGCACCGGTAATGACTTCTGACATATTTTACTCTTACATTCCTTGCCTGGGCCCTGGAGACATTTGTGATTGCAAACCTGGGCTTTATGAACTCTTAAGGTCTAGAAGGTACTGTGGTTGTCCGGTAAAATACAACATCTGAAATGGCTAAGATTGCAATATGTTGGCTAATTAAAGTTTTCCAACAGTGGGAGCTTTGGAGTCTAAACCGCAGGACTCACCTTCTCACCAGGTCACTGTAATTTCCAAAGAAAATGCTGAGTTCTGGATCTGAGAGTCCTGCGTTCTGTTTAATCATATCGGCCCTGCCTTTGCCTTGCTCTAGTATGCAGCCATTCATTCACAGAGGGTTTTTGTAAACTTCTTGGGTATTGACGTTCAGATCCGAACTATAGCCAACTAGACTATCTGGCCGCTGCTTAACACCACCTATTTGTATAGTCTTTTTACCATTTTCATAATTCTCTTCTAAAAACCATTTACTTCTCACACTGACCCCAACAGAGAGAGAGAGCAAATATTGTACCCACTTTACAAAAGTGAGGAAAAAAATATGACGCTAACAAAGGTTTTTATACGTCAGTCTTTTTCCTGTAAACCCCCAGATCCTGGTATTTTTGTTGTAAAGCTATTTCCTAAATGCAAAAATAAAAACATGTTTATTTAATTAAACCATCATTCTCCAAAGCCTACAGACTTCCAGACTACATTATTCTCCCTCCCCACTGAGGCGTAATTGAAGATTGATATGATACATTTTATTAATTAGGCCCGTCTGGTTTTCCCACAGAGAAAAAAGGAATGTATCATCTTTTTATGGCAGCTGATTTAAATAAAAATCCACTTGGATTTAGCCTTTTCATGCTGTTGCTACACTAAAACGACCAGGATGTGAAATGTGAAATAGTTGCCTTTATCTTTATTCTCTGAGAGAAAATGTGAATCACTGTAGCAAAATATATTCTTTCTGAGATCACTGAGTATGATCAGGCAGGATTTCTGTGTTCTCTTCCCCTAAAACTGTAAAAAATCAAAACAAGTCCGGTGAAATTTCGAGAAGGAGTACAGAAGGGCAAGTGACTTCTTCTGAACTTCAGAGGACACTGTGTGTGGGAGGGGGGTTGATTTTATGTGTAAACATGGCTGAGCCACAGCACCTAGATAATGGGTCCACCATTATTCTAGATGTTTCTGTGGAGCTGTTTTTTAGATGAGATTAACATGTGTAACGGTAGACTTTGAGTAAAGCAGATTAGGCCCCGTAATGAAGGTGGGCCTCATTCAGTGAGCTGAAGGCCTGACTAGGAAAAGACAGGGGAGAGAATTCTGCCCATATACTGCCTTGGGACTTGAATGGTGTCTCTTCTTCAGCCAGCTGGCTGGCCCTGCAGAGTTTGGACTTGCCAGCCTCCATAGCTGAATGCACCAATTCCTTAAAAGTAACCTCTCTGTCTATACATTTATGTGTGTGTGTATATGCACACACATACATACATCCTATTGGTTATGTTTCTTTGGAGAACTGTGACTAATATGGCATATGTACACATGTGTGCATGTGTGTGTGTGTGTGTGTGTGTTATATCTTATAACAATTATAACTGCAAGTTTCTGTAAAGGGCAAGTCAGTAAACATTTTAGGCTTTGAGAGCCGTATGATCTTTGCTGCAACTATTCCACTCTGTTGCCTTCATTGTTCCTAAGCATCCATAGACAATGGCATGGCTGTATTTCGATAAAATATTTTTTTTATAAAAATAAGTGGTAAGTCAGATGAAGCCGACAGGCCACAATTTGCCAACCTCTGCTGTCCAACATAGTCATAGCACATTTGTTGGCTGGTAGATAAAATATGGAGGATCTTCCACATACTCGAGTGTTTTATGGCACGTAGTGTGTACATATGTCAACCACAACTGAATATACACAAGATACACAATGCCTTATTTTTCTGTAACACCTTAATATCTACTTCCAGCTGTCATTATACCAGACTGACAAAACCTAGACGACCACTATAATGTCCTCAGGGCTTATCTTGTCCATGTGGTACTTCAGGTCTTCTATCCATGCAGATACCCAGTGAGGTGTTCGTTGTCACATCTGGTCCATAGTCTACACACACAGGTCACCATTGAGAGACTCCTCATTCTTTTTTTCTTTTGTTTTTTTTTAAGACAGAGTCTCGCTTTGTTGCCCAGGCTAGAGTGAGTGCCATGGCGTCAGCCTAGCTCACAGCAACCTCAATCTCCTGGGCTCAAGCAATCCTGGTGCCTCAGCCTCCCGAGTAGCTGGGACTACAGGCATGCGCCACCATGCCCGGCTAATTTTTTCCATATATATTATTTGGCCAATTAATTTCTTTCTATTTATAGTAGAGACGGGGTCTCGCTCTTGCTCAAGCTGGTTTAATCCGCACACCTTGGCCTCCCAGAGTGCTAGGATTACAGATGTGAGCGACCGCACCTGGCCAAGAGAGACTCCTCATTCTTTTCTGCAAGGCTCCTTCACATCCAGACATGCTTTGTATTCTCTGAATGCTGCTCTCAATAATTTTTCTGTTTTTACATCACATGGGTAGTGGACTCATAATGCATGCATGACCTACCCACTAATATAACAGTTTAGGATTTTATTTCTATGGGCTAAAAACTGATGGGAGAAACAAAGGAGGTGTTTTTCCCTCTTAAGCCTGAAGACAGAGAAAGGGGAGGAGCTTATAACTAAGATCGGTCATTTTGTCTTCTCAGAATCTTTTTTTTTTCAGTGGTGTGTCGTGAAGGCTTTCTCTGGGCATCATGCTCGTCCACAGTTGCTGTTATAACTGACCTAGCTCTGCTGTCCTGCTGCTTTCCATGCTTGTTTATAAATTAGAGAGCATCTTTCAACGTGGTGGGGGAGCTGTAGTCTAACACAGGAACAGCAAGATGGCAGTATGTGTAGGACAACTTAGAAATGTCATTGCAGCTCGAATAGGATGCCCCACACTCTCTGGGCATGAAATCACTCACTGGAATAGGACCAAGTAGAATGAGAACTTATTTGCAAGACCAGTAATTTCTAACCAGGCTAGAAGGAGGGATAACATGTTGAAAAGTGAATATTTCTGTAGTGACTGCCTCTTCCCTTTCTGTCTGTCCCCTCCCTAACAGTTCCCACAATGGTCTCGCATGCTCACCAACTTGGTACCCCAAGACTAGCTCTGAAAATATGTCATCCTTTTGCCAAAATATAACAGTCAGTCAGAGGGAGTCTCAGAGGCCACATGGTCCAACCTGCCACTAAAGCAGGTGTTCTCTGCACAGTACTTTGAACAGATCGTATTCAGCTTGTTCTTTGTGCATCTCTAGCGATGATTACTCGTTACCGCAACAAAGGATGTCCCTGTTGGCTGATGACTCACAAAGTTGTGGAGACACCAGCCTTGGAGTCCTAGCTCTGCTCCTGACCAGCAAGGTGCCCTTGGGCAGGTTCCTTAAACCTCTCGAAGCCTCATTTCTCTGTCTGTACAAAAGGGAAATTAGTAATATCTGGCTTATAAATATTATGAAGATTAAGCGAAAAATATATACATAGCATTTAGTGTGTTGCCTGGTCCATAGGAAATAGCCAATAAGTAATAGCTTAAAAGTCAAGCAAACCAAAGAGTTCTTAAAAGGTTCTAAAGCCAGGTGCAGTGGGTCACGTGTATCTGGGAGGTTGAAGCAGGAGTTTGAGACCAGCCTGAGCAACAGAGTGAGACCCTGTCTCTATAAAACATAGAAAAAATTAGCTGGGCATAGTGGTGCTCGCCTCTAGGCCCAGCTCCTCAGGAGGCTGAGGCAGGAGGATCACTTGAGCCCAGGAGTTGGAGGTTGCAGTGAGCTATGATGATGCCACTGCACTCTAGACTGGGCAACAGAGTGAGAGTCCGTCTCAAAAACAAAAAAAAGAAAAGAAAAAGAAAGAAAAAATATATATATTAATATTCTAAGACTGACATGCCATTTTCAGATAAAGGTCAAGAACAGAATAAGCTACAGGTGCTATGATTGTCAAAGTCAAGCCAATATCTAATTTTACTGTGTATGGCATGCGGTGACTCTACCTGGATATGCAATGACATAGTGTGAACTCATTCTCCATCAAAAAGACTTAAGGATCAGAAATCACTAAGCAGAGACTCGGTTACATGGGAAATAGCTTTATAACTGTCTAGCTATAGAGCGCGTATTTATTTCTGGGAATCACAGCATAGACTGGGGGTACTCCATTTTCTAAAGAGGAAAAAGTGGACCAGAAGGAGGGGAAAACTCTCTGGGGTCCTGTCTGTGCCCCTTGGTCATCGTGCTTTGGCAAGCCTGCTGGTTGGTACCACAACTACCAGTGAATACCATTAGACAGCACAAAGTCAAAAAATACAATGTGTGTTGTTCTAGTGACGGACACATGAAGGCCCTAGATTTCACCACAGTGCAATGTATCAACGTAACAGAATTGTACTTGCACTCCATGAATATACACAAATAAAAAGAAATGGTAAAAGATGAAAATTTTTTGAAGATGAAAGGGCCATTTCTTTATTATAAATGCCTGCATGCAGAGTTTGATGACTCTGATTATGATTTCATTTCATTTTTTTCCTATTTCTAAAGCTTGAAATTACCTAGTTCATCAAAGTGATAATTGGAATCTCTGCCCAATCTCTGCAAGCAATTGGCTCGTTCTCTTCAAACCAAAGACCCATCATTCTTGATTTTCTCTTAATTATCTTATATTATAATCAAGAGGTATCCTTACCAGTAAGAAGAGCATGACTCCAAGCCCAGCTCTGAGTTCAGCAGGCCAACATAGGAGCAAGGTTTACAATGACTCCCCAAGATCTACAATCACCCACTTTTATATCCTGAAAGCCCAGTTAGCAGCAGAACCTGTTTCTTCAAATGAGCTGTGAGATAAAGAGCACAGAGCTCTTAAGAACTATCCTAGAGTACTTCTTGGGGGACCAAGGACTTCTCAGTGTTTTACCATGGTGGCATTAAAGAAGATCTCAGACAGTCACCTATTTAATTTGAAGCTCATCTCATGCAGGTGGCCTAAACATAAATTTGGAGTGAAACAGACTCCTCAATAACCAAGACTGAGGCCGGGCGCTGTGGCTCACGCCTGTAATCCTAGCTCTTGGGAGGCCGAGGCGGGCGGATTGCTCAAGGTCAGGAGTTCAAAACCAGCCTGAGCAAGAGCGAGACCCCGTCTCTACTATAAATAGAAAGAAATCAATTGGCCAACTGATATATATATATATAAAAAAAAAAATTAAAAAAAATAAAATAAAATAAAATAAATAAAATGAGAGGAATTGAAAAGAAAAAAAAAAAAATAACCAAGACTGAGGGCCTGAAAGTTTCTTTTAGGACAACTGGGATCAGTATGTTCTGGTCACCAGTTTCCATCTTGTTATCATTGCCTCCAACTGCAAAACCCATCTGGGTCTGATTCCCCTTGGGACATCTTCAAGCTCAGGAGGAATGTGAAGACTTGTTTCTGAATGAAAGAAATGTAGGAAAATCCAAGTTTCTTTCCTTCAGTAAAGTGAGCCATGCCTAACTCCTGGAGGAATTGAAAGGACTGATTTTATTTTGTCCTAAGCCCTGTGCTCTTGAACCTGGTATTTCTCCTTGTCTGTAATACCTTGGTCCCAGCCCCTGATGCTCTCTTTGGGATAATCTTCCTTATCTTGGAATGTCATTCCCGGACTTCCCCTAGCATCCAGCATCCTGGTTATCTGCACTTGATCTTAGCCAAAACGTAGTTCTCTGTTCTCCCCTATTGGGAAACTTTTTGAAAAGCTTGATTCTTCTCTGTCTTCCTTTGCTTCCCTCCTATTTTTCTTGATCTACTCCGGTAGATTTTTCTACCACTCCAGAGAATATTTTTCCATAATTCAATGAATTCCACCAGAGGTGGATTTACCTCGAAACTAATAAAGGTTAAGCTTTAGTGATCCTCATTTTCACAAGCGCTCTCAAGACCCTATGCCTAATTATTATTCTCTCTCTTAAAAAGAGTGCCCAAATTATATCAGCTCTGGACCCTACCAAACCTAGATCTGTCCCTGACTTCCACATTGCCATAGCCAATGATCAGGATTTTTTTTAGTCCCTTTCTTATTAAATCTCTCAGCAGTATTTGCTGTGGTAGATCACTCCTCATTCTTTTTTAATTTATTTGTATTAATTTTTTTATTTTAGCATATTATGGGGGTACAAGTGTTAAGGTTACTTATATTGCCCATGCCCCCCTCCCCCCTCGAGTAAGAGCTTCAAGCGTGTCCAACCCCCAAACGTTGCACATCTTACTCCTTGTGGTTGTATATGCCTATCCCCTCCTCCCCCCTCCCACCTGCCCAACACCCGATAAATGTTACTCCTGTATGTCCACTTAGGTGTTGATCCGTTAATACCAATTTGCTGGTGAGTACATGTGGTGCTGGTTTTTCCATTCTTGAGATACTTCACTTAGTAGAATGGGTTCCAGCTGTATCCAGGAATATCCAAGAGGTGCTATATCACCGTTGTTTCTTAAAGCTGAGTAGTACTCCATGGTATACATTTTATTAATCCACTCATGTATTGATGGGCACTTGGGTTGTTTCCACAGCTTTGCAATTGTGAATTGTGGTGCTATAAACATTAGAGTGCAGGTGTCTTTTTCATAAAGTGACTTTTGATCTTTTGGGTAGATGCCCAGTAGTGGAATTGCTGGATCAAATGGTAGAGTTACTTGTATCCCTTTGAGGTATCTCCATATTGCTTTCCACAGAGGTTGAACTAGTTTGCAGTCCCACCAGCAGTGTAGGAGTGTTCCTCTCTCTCCGCATCCTCATTCTTACGAGTGTCTTTGTTTCACTTCAGGTTTTCTTTCTCTGGGTTCCCCTTCTGTTCTGCTGGCCTCTCCTTCTCAGCATCTTTGGTGTTTCTCCTCCTCTCCCAGCCTTCTAACCATCGTTCCATCCCCTGACTCAACCCTTGGACTTTATCTATACTCACACCCTTGACGATCTCATCTAGTTTCAGAATTTTAAATACTGTCTCTCTGCTGATGACTCTTATTTTCCTCTAGCTGAGGACCTCACCTGTGAACTCCAGATGTGTATGTCTAACTAGTTACTTGCTTTCTTGTTTGATGTCTAACAGGTGTCTCAAATCCTAACCTAACTTCCTGATTTTTTTTTCACCAAGGCTGAACTCCTGTAGTTTTTGCTGTCTCAGTAAATGGCAATTCCATTATTCCCTTTGCTCAGGCAAAAAAAAAAAAAAAAAAAAAAAAATTATATCCAATGTGTCAGAAAATCCTGTTGCTTCTATCTTGAGAATAACATCTAGCATCTGACCACCTCTCATCATCGTCACCACTACTCTCCTTCCCTAAGCTGCTATTATCTCTTGCCTGGATTATTGTGTTGTCAATCATCTTCCCGCTTCCACAATTGACTGTTTATATTTTCTATGTTTTAGCCAAAGTCAGATCATATCACTTCCTTGCTCAAAATCATCTAATTGGAAATGGGGAATGGAATGGAAAAGAGAAGGGAAGAGAGGCAGGGGTACCCAGGGAACACTAGATGGGGGAGGGACCCATAAGTGGGGCTACTAAGGATGAGCATTTTACTCATCCTTAGTAAAATGGAAAGTCTCTGAAGAAATATAACAGGGGACCTGGTACAGCAGTCTCAATTTTCAGTATCCTCTAGAATTTGTGAACTTAGAGATAGGCAATAACCAATATTGTAATTTATGTTTACAAAAAAGCTAAATCAGTAGCATCTGCATGCACCATGTTTTAAAAAAAAAAAAAGACATTAAATAGATTCAATCTCTCCCAATTCTTAATACTTTCACAAAAATATAAAATGCAAAAAATTCAGATAGGTAGACAGAAAATCCATAGAACCAATTCAGCCTTATTTTTTGAGATTATATTAGGGTTGCTTCTGTGATTTGAGTTTCACAGACTTAAATAATCTTGCTCCTCTGTTTAGCTTATGTATAAATAAGGCTTATACAGGTCAAATTCTTATTCAGTTGAAATTGCCTAATCCTTCTTTGGCTCTAGATGCATTTGTTTTGGGTATCATAGGATGCTATTGATAATAAAATGTTGATTTGGCACTCTGCCAATTGTTTAAAACAGTGTTTAAGGGTTGGGTGACTGAAATTTCCTTCATTTATGCCAATGTGCCCTCTTTGGGCATTAATTTTCTACCCCTAAAGGTATAGCCCTGCATTTCCAGTCCTCTTAATAACTCCTTATTTCTCAGCTCACCGTTCTTCTCTCTGTGAACTTTTTTGCCCTTTTATCATAAATTCTACCTGGGCATCAAGTTAATGGTCCAGCAAAAATGTGGATACTTCCCCTCCCTAAGTCATCCCCAAACACACTCAGGGAGAAGTGTATTGAAATGGAAACTCATCCTAATAAAACCAAAGGCAAAAGAAACTAACTTTCTTTGGAAAATGGTTCTCCATAAAAAACAATATGATTTTTACATTTTATTGTCCAGGAAGCTCCAGAGTCAAATGGGCTTCATACAGCTTCTTTTTCTGATATGTTAAAAGTAGTCTTTGAGGGAAAATTAAATCTCCAAGGTTTAATAAAAATCAGACTTGAATATTTTAATTTAGATTTTCTTTTACTTCTGTTATAACAGAGGGGAGAGTGTTCTCATGGGTTTCATGTGTTTCCTTATATCTTACGAATGAAGGATTAGCTGTCCTTGGTTCCAAAGTCTCTTGTCAAGGATGGCAGACATCTTTAAAAGGTAGACATAGCGTCTCACTGTAAGGCCCAGTGCAGCCATGCTTACTTCCCAGTATAATAAAAAATAATATCTCCCTCCAGAGCAAAAGACAGGTAAGTTGCTTCCCATTTAAAAAGTTTTGGGTTCCCTAAGTTGAGGAATCTGCTCTTATAAGATAAGGCACTGCATTTATAGGCTTGTATCTGGGCATATCTATGTTGATCCCACCTATGAGATTTGCAGCAAGGGAAATTGACTGACATGACATTGCTTATAGTGTTTGCTGTGCTATGAGTAATAAAATCCCTTGTCTCTGACCCCGGAATCTCATGTCTTCTGCCAATATCCGTGAAACTGTGGCAGGCTACCTTGTTAGTTTGCAAGTAGGATGAAATCTCACATTCTTCACAGTTATTGCTAACTATGAAAAACATATTTCAAAATCATGTTAAAACAAGGAAAAATAAAACACTGATTTGAAATTTATAGTGGTTAATTCTGGAACGTGAAACATATGCCTCAGAGTTTGCCCATACTTTTCTGTCTTTACTCAAGCTATCCTTCTGCCTGGAATTTCCTTCCTTCCACATATGCATCTAAGTCATTCAACAGCTGGCATTTGGAAGGTTTTTTGAATATCATTACTTTTTAATTTGCATTTAAGAAATCAATGGCTCGTGCTATGAAAGCTGATTGAAATAAAGGGATTCGTCATTAGTCACATTTTTGTACTGCGCTAGGCTGTGCTTTCACTAGGGAATGTTCATTCACTTTTTTGCTCAAACATTTATTATGTACCTAATGTACAAGGTACAATGTTGGACCTTGAGGATACGGAGATAGGGAACTCTGAGTTTAGTGATGCCCAGGAATAAATGAATATAAAATAACAAGACAAAGATGTGACAAATTTATGACAATATAGATTTAATTTTCTCCCACCATTCATGCCTCATAAAGAGCAAGGTCTCCACCAACCATGGCTTTGTACTGCTTTTGTGGCTCAGTGTGGCATGCTGACTCTTAACCTGCCATCTCTTCTTGATTCATTATCATATACCATACTGAGGGAGAAACGAACCGCCTTATAGATAAATTATTAGAAATCTGGTTGCAAGAGAAAGAACACCTAACTCAAGCAGACTTTTAAAAGTGTAGGGTAATGTGTGGCTCATATCACTGAAAAATCCAGAAGGTAATATGCTTCAGACACTTCTGGATCTAAATTGTATTGATTAAAATTCTACTTTACTCTTTTCATGTCCAAGTTCTGTTGTCCCTTGCATGGCTTTCATTCTCAGGAAGACTCTCCCATAGTTCTGTCAAGATGCCTGCCAGGCTGCCATCCCATCCTTTAATTCATCCCAGAAGGAAAGAGAAATAATCTCTTCTCTACAGTTCCAATAAAAATCCTGATATTAAATCCCAGTGACCTGACTTGGATCACACACTTATTTCTAAACAAATAATGGTTAGGCTAGGGAGTACAATGCTTAGATTGGCCAGGGATAGGTTATATAACTCTTCCTAGAGTTGGAGATAAAGGCAATATTACCTGAATACATGAAAGAGGGGGATCCCCAAAGAAATTCAGTTTGCTATAGCTAGATGAATGGGAGATGGACAATGGGCAGACACAAACAAAAGATGCCTATTGTTTATATATAAAATTTTCTTGAAGTCAGCAAATATTTCTAGTAAAATAGGAAAGTTGTTACTTTTAAGTCTGTTAGTAAAGCAGATATCAACTAAGTAATAATAAGATATAAAATAGCATGTTCATTTTTTATTGCTTTAAATGTTGGTCTGAATTGTATAACATGATTAAAATGTAGTGAAAGCTTCACTGTACATTTTTCCTCTTATTTTTATTCAGCTAACAGTACCTGTAGGATGCCTGCATAGTCATCCTTAAGGTAATACCATCCAGCTGGTGGTAGCTTACCTAGATTAAAAAAAAAAATCTTTAGTGCTAACCTCAAAATCCTCCTGAGCAGCCCAGCACGGTGGCTCCTAGTGCCTGTAGTCCTGAAACTTTGGGAGGCTGAGGCGGGAGGATCACTTGAGGCCAGAAGTTCGAGACCAGCCTGAGCAAGACCCTGTCTCTACAAAAAATAGAAAAATTATCCAGGAGCGGTGGTATACACCTGTAGTCTCAGCTACTCGGGAGGCTGAGGCAGGAGGATTACTTGAGCCTGGGAGTTTGAGGTTGCTGTGAGCTAGGTTGACACCACGGCACTCTAGCTGAGGCAACAGAATGAGACCCTGTCTCAAAAAAAAAAAAGAATCCTACCTAGCTGTATTCTTCCTATTAACATCAACCCAAATAACCAAATCTGAAGTGAAAGTTTGAGATAGATTGGAAGAAGAAAAATGACATTTTAGTTCTCCCTTAAAGATCTTTAATTTATAATAATTCAGACATAATAAAGATTTAGCAAACTTTTATTAAAAACTCCTATATAGCAGACACAGTTATAGGCATCCTTAATATGACAGTTAATCAAAGTAGGTACTTCCTTACTCACAAATTAAAATTCTCACTTATAAATTGAGCTGTCTTATTACAATAATTGTATAGGTAGTTTGCTAAAGAAAATCACTCGTGATAACAGAAAGGATATCTATGTTGTATTTAGGTTCTATACAATCCCAATTATATTACTACAAAATATATTTGCTACTTTTCTCTGCCCATGTCAGGGAATCACGGAATTTGCTTTGACCAAGGAAGTATGAGCATAAGTGACCCATAACCACTTCCAAGCAGAAAACTTTAAGGGCCATTGCTTGTTGTTGCCATTTTCTCTTTCCGTCGGCTGTCATATGAGCAATTGTTTTTGTAAAGCCGTTGAAATACTGGGTCCTTGTCATTACAGCGTAGCAGCCTAAACTGAAACTGACTGATATAAATCCAGAAAGTTAAGAAGGATATTGTATCATCTTAGAAAGCTCTTCTAGTCCCTCCCAGCTGAAGGTCAGAGAGATGTAGTCTGTACTAAGAACTCAGTATGTTGAGTATTGGCCATGAGCTCTGTGTGACTAAATTGCATTGATTCTTCTTGGACATTGCATAGCTCTCAAAGAAGATGAGTTTCTTTGGCATGACTCTGTGATCACAGGTATTGAATAGTCCCTTACTAATTTACTTCAAAGAACTCTAATGTTTGATTTTGTGTCTTGGCCAATCCTTTAGTAGTGATGGGACTTAGGTCTCGCCCTTTGCTACTACCTTGTAGTACCTTTTTTCTTTTTTTTAATTCATGACAAGTTAAAATATTTACTAAAATATTTCAGCTAACCACCTGGTACAGTCATATTCAATTTTGTAAGACTTTCTAAAGTATAATAAAAGGTCACTTGAAGGATATATTTAAACCCATACTTTCTCTTTCCCTTCTCTATGAAGGATATAATAGTTTACATATTTTATAATCTTAAATAATAGGCATCTATATAGCAGGTACAACTTCCAACCTGTAGGGATGAAATTTTTAAAAGATCAACTTTTAAAAAATTCATGTAGAACACCTATTCTTCTACATGGCATAAAGTTATCATCAGTTAATTCAGGACATCACTAATCCTTCATTCTCACTCTGATCGTCTAGCTCAATTATGGTGGAAGTACATCATGCCAGGGCTTCTGGGCAGTGAAAGTTGGATCCTTGTCATTCTCTACCTACACTGGCATCTGCCATGATGCCTGTGTCCCCCCCCACCCCAATCTTTGGTCATTAGTCATGCCAGGATATTGCTGTATCCCCCTGATCCTGAGAGCCTGCACCCCACCCATTGTGGATGTCATATTTCCTGATTCCCTTAGGTAATAGGAAACATGTTGCTCATTCCTGTGCCATACTCAGAGACAGACTGAAGAACCAAGAATTTGACTGTCTTATGACTCCATCTTCCTGTCATGTCTTACTTGAAGTAGTTTACATGGGACATAGTATATGTTACCTGAGTAGGGAGATGGGTCACAGAATAACAGAAAGGAACATGTGTTACAAAAAGCACAAGCATTATTATGTCAAAACATTAGTCTATCACAGGCACATATATAAACTTTGGGCTCTTGGTACGGCATCTTTTGATCAAAGGCTAGACATTTTTACATGCAAACTGGTATTTGTGTTCATCGGTCTATCCATCTATTCCTGTCTGGGGAACAGAGTGGTCTTTTAGAGGATATTATAAATCTTTGCCAACCAGCATGTAATGGAACACACTAACTGGCTTCATGCCTACTCTGTTCAATAAAATTATTCCTTTAGAGTGACATCCTCTTCATTTATTGTAATTATTACTCTCAGTAAAGAGGGCTTGAATGTACATAAATATTACATGATTTATATGTATATTATATGCATTATCAGATCTTCTCTAAGACCCCATTTTTTCTCTTTTAACAAGAAAAGTTTCATGGTAATTCTAGATAGCAGGCTCTTGAGCTAACATGAAAGAAAACTACAAAAATTAACACAATCAAGGATACAAGAGAATACAACCAAATAAATGTGAAATATGTGTTCCTTATTTATGAAAACTAGTCTGTATTTATTTTTATATAATAAACAATGAGTTATTCCTTTCCTTTTATAGATAATCTTAACATGAGAAGAACCTTGAGCTAGATTATTGGACAAGCCATTAATGATGTAAATTGAACCAATAATGATAAACATTCATGACAGGGAGACTAAAAATAACTTTTAATTATAATTTTCCTTTTTCCCCCAAATAAGGATTTTGTATACTCAGAAAAAGCACGCACTTCAGAGTCTAAAAGAGGTTCTAAGTTTGACTCTTCCATTCATTAGTAATTCACTTATTTTATCTGACCTGTATTTTCTTCAACAATAACAAGAGATTGGACTGTGTCAGTGTTGCCCCAAGTGTGGAAAGCATACCCCTGGTGTCACTTGAGGTCATTTGAGGTGGCATATTAAATAACAGAGTGCGAGAGCCATTCCCTTTTGAACTCTGCCATCCTGACTGAGCCAAGGATAGTCTTGTTGGTGCTAGCTTTGGAGTTACCTCGTGTCATTTTTTTTCCACTTTTTAGTGAAGAGAGCAAACCTTGAAATTAGAGCTTTTGGGTATGCAACAGCTTCTAGATAAAACATTGTTGTGTGTTTATTATATTAATTTTTTTTTGTTTATCTTCTTTGGGACAAGGAATGTTGATTTGCCACATATGGTAATAGAACAAAGTTGCCTTTTAAAATTTGAGAGAAGTATTCATTTAAAAAAATAATAATTAAATGTCAGTGCAGGTAGAATGTGCATAACTTAATTTTCGGCACTGCTGAATTGGTCATCTAAAAGGACATTTCATTGAGTCCAGTTTTGTTTTATCTTGGTTTTGATGAAGGTAAAAGATAGAACATGTTAGGTTTTCCCCCCTATGGCTATTGAAGCAGAATGCATCGTGCTTTGGAATATAAACAGTACACATCTTCTGGAACATCTACCTTACTTGAAGACTTCAGCAGTTAGATACACATGCAACACACATACAAACAGAGGTATTCAAGAGTGGATGTTAAATGTGTTTGAATTTGCAAGATAAACCACTAGTCCTCAAAACACATTTACTGCCTGTTTTTGAATGGGCAAAATTGAGCAAATGGGGAAGTCTACTATTTTAGAGAAGGGAAAAGTGTCAGATTATGTTAGTGGACATAGAATCTGGAATGCCCCTAAATACAGGATGTCAGAGAATAA
Organism: Microcebus murinus; assembly: GCF_040939455.1. Lineage (NCBI taxonomy): Eukaryota > Metazoa > Chordata > Mammalia > Primates > Cheirogaleidae > Microcebus > Microcebus murinus. The sequence goes on from NC_134124.1 coordinate 21,514,220, forward strand.
AAAACCTTTTCTTCTACCCATTTAACCACTTCAGTACCATGCTCACTGGCTGGGAAACCTTGCCCACAGCCGTCACTCATAGTCCCCACGATAGCTTGTGCTGTGCATTGACGACAAATCCGTCTTGCTCTTAAGCACTGAAAGCTTCTTTTACTTTACAGGCAGCTTTACTTGTAATGTAAATCAAAATAGGTAACATATACATATATGTTTTCATTACGTTATTTTTAAATGTTCACAATTTTATTTTGATAAATGAAAAATTAGAAAAGTCCTATCACAGCTGGCGGCTAAAGTCCCTGTGCGTGTTCATCTGTGGCTGTCGACTACAGTCTACACTGGTACTGAAGTGGTTAAGTGGTACGTGGGGCCCTGCAGATTACACTGATAGGGGACAGATTAATAGGAGGAACGGGTTTATTTCATATGTATAGGCAGGGGACCTCACAGAAATGAAATGAAAACCCCAAAGAGGCAGTCAGACCCAAAGGCTTACATACCATTTTTGAAAATAGCAATAAAACACAAAGGAAAAAATGTTTTGAGTTTCTATGGGCAGGAAATTCTCAGAAGGTAAACATATGGTGGCACCTAATGGAAGATAAGGGTTATTTTTATGAGACTTGTTACACAAAGTCCTCTCTGTCCCATCACTGGGCTCATTAAGAGGCTAGAGTTTTGCTGAGATTGGGGTAGGGAAGCACCTTCACTTTACCCATTGACAACATAGCCAGGAAAGAAACTTGGGTTTGGGTTCAGAAACAGCTGAAATTCATTCTCCTGGTGATCTGAGTGATGGGCTTATAATGGAGTAGCTCAAACTTCCTGCTGCTCATATTATTTCCCTCCCCCTCTGGGGAGGTGGGAGAAGAATCAACATGGAAAACACACTGCATCTCTGAACTCCCCCACTGTCACAGTCCCCTGGCCATCAGGGACTTTTGATAGAAGAGTTTGCAAAGTACCTAGAAAGAATCCAGGCTTGGTGGTCTTGAAGTCCTCATTTAGTGTTGCAGTCATGGAACCTTGGGGGTGTTTTTTGGCTTCCTGAGCCCCTCCTTACTCTTCAGTCTTGTCCAGCAAGGATTACGGGAGGTAATCCTATTATCAGATAATCCATGCCTGAGAATAGGAAATGCCTGCAGTATGGAGATTCCTCTCTCCACCTCTCTCAATGGCTTCTAGAGCAATGATAGACAAAAAGTCCAAGCTAGGAGGTTTAAAAAAAAAAAAAAATCAAAAAGTGCATATATTTCTACATAGACCAAGGCTTGACCGTGAATAGGTGCTCAGTAAATACTCAATGGGGGATTGGATGTCAGTGCCCGTGGTAACACCCTCAGAAAAACAAGCCAACATGTGCCTCTCTAAATAAACAAATTTTTTTTTTGACCTGGGGCAGTATCACTAGCCAGTTATACCAGGCACTTTGAAAAATATTTCCACTTTTCAAACCCATAGCAATATGCTAAGGTGCTTTCTAATGTTTGCCCCATAGAGGCCGAGTTCTAGAATTTTCTACTCTAGTAAACATCGCGTGTCCACACCGTGGCTGTAGAGGCAGCATCAATGGCTTTCTAGCCAAGTTCACAGTAAGTTGCTGCAAATGTCTCTCTCATTATCTTCCTCACAGAGCAGGCAGAGATAAGAGGGAAAATGAGGTTGGGGGGAAAAATAACTTTGATGCCAGCAGCTCTGGTAGCCGTCAGCATCAACACAAGTAAGATACTTCTTAATCCATTGTGTTTTGCCAGAGGATGGCCCTCTCTGTTCGGAGGGGCAACTACTGCACTTGACTTCTTGCTGTGGTTGCAGGGAAAGGGTTCCCCCAGGCCCTGAGCTGAGTCTGCTTGGTGAGAAATCCCTGGGAGCTTTAACCTACTGGGTGCAATTTTATTTTATCAAGTTTTATATTTTAATGGCTTTCTCAAATTCCCCAAAGCAAAAGTACATCATAAATACATCTCCCTGCAAAGGTGGGACAGTCTTAACACTAGGGCCAGTTGTTACAAGATGGAGGAGGGTATGCTGCAGTCTGGGCTGATCTTTGCAAAACTTTTAAGAGGAGCTGTTGGTTCAGAGAATGTTATGGCAGCCAGATGGCAGTCATTATTTAATCAACTCTTAGTTAATAAATTAGCATTTATTTTCCCAGCCAAGGTAATGTTCCCATGTAACTATACCAATCAACTTTCTACCTATTAGGTAGAAATTGTTGGTTACAAATATTAGAAACTAGACAGACTTGGGTTAAGAAAAAAGAAATATATTAGAAGCTTGCTGGATGTCTCTCAGAATCCAAGGACCAGCCTCCAGTTTCTAAGAAAACACTAGAAGCAAGATCAGGGCTCCACTCCACCTCCTCACTCTGTTTCCTAGTCCATGGCAAAACCGGCCCCTGTCTTCCTTATGCACACCAAGCCCTGTTCTCCTCCCTGCCCTGGGCTGTGCTTGGCCAATGGACTGGCACGAGCCTTTCCATAGGCTCCTTCTCCTCCTCCAGGGCGGCATTCCCCAGCCCTATTCCAGAAGAGCCTGGGCTTCCCCCCAGTTGCTCTGTCTATTGCCACACTCTTCCATTCAGAACACTTAAACCAATAGAAAGTGTCTCACTTGTTGACTTGTTTGTTATCTATCCCCCATGCTTGAATGGAAGCTTCATGAGGAGCCTGTTCACCTCTATATCCCATCAACTAGATAGTGCTTCCTGCACGATAGGTACCCAATAAATTGATTGAATATATATATATATATATATATATATGTAGGCTCAGCTAGGAGGGACCCACCAATCAGTTTCCCTGTTGGTGACTTAATAAGTAAAGGAGACTATTGTGCATTAGGAGACATTCCCCAGAGCATCCACTACCACTTGGCTATGTCAGGGAGATCAGAATTTCCTTTCCTTCCCCCTTAATGAGGATTTGATAATGTGAGTATATAAAATAAACTTCAAGTAAGAGGCGAAAAGGTATACAAATTCATTAATGCACTTACAGACACGGGAGCCATACAAAGTATGAGACTCAAAGGACCCGAGGAGTAAAGTTTTTATACCATCCAGAGGTTAGAGGAAGAAGAGGGACTTGAAGCATCACCAGACAGGTTGTGGGGAGAGAGGGGAAGAAAGGCCTTGGCACCAAGGCTGTCTTGTTATGTAGATGAACCCACACTGGTGGCAGCTCTCAGAAAGAACAGATGATAGATAGCCCGTGATAAAGTTTCTCTGCCAAACCTTTGAAAGTGTCAGACTTTAGTCTCCTTTTCCTGAGAGCTCATCTTTCCTAGATCCAGGTAAGGGGGCCCCTCATACAAAGTCTGTTTGCATCTGCTGTTGACTTCACTAATGTAGATTTCCTCTACAGATGCAAATCTCCCATGCAGAAGAAAGCTTTTCAAGGCAGCCCCTGTGAATAACCATCTCAAAATGTGCCAAAGTAGTATATTTTGGGGTGAAATCTGGTTTCTGTAAGCTACCTTAATCAACTTCTGGCATTTTCTTAACTAAGGAAGAGGAGGTATATTGCACACTGGCCCTGCCTTTGAACTGCTTAGTCCTAATCCCCTCACCAATCTGATCAGCTGCTTCACCAGCTCAAAGAGCTAAATAATTGTGCCATTCATGGAGGACCATGGTGTGTGGGTCCCCATCATGTCAAATGCTCCAGTGACTTATTCACTCCAACATACACAACAGGAATCACGACTGAAAGCTTGTGATCAGTATTTACAGCGGATCCTCATCTTTTGCAGATTCTATATTTGTGAATTTGCCTCCTGCTAAAATGTATGTGTAACCCCCAAATCGATAGTCACTGTGTTTACAGTTATTCACGAACAATGTATATAATGTGGTAAGAAACTTGAGTCACCCAACACGCACACTCCCAGACTGAGGCTGAACGAGGCAATGTTCTACTGCCTTCTTTCAGCTTGCATACCGTAAGCATCTTTTTTGTGGCCTATTTACCGCCAAATGTTTTGCATTTTTGTACTTTCTCTTGGTGGTTTTTCTGTTTAAAATGGCCTGCAACCATAGTGTTGAAATGCTGTGTGGTGTTTCTAAGCACAAAGAGGGTTGTGACTTATAGAGAGAATATTAACATACATGTTAGATAACCTTCATCAGGTGTGAGGGACAATGCTGTTGGCTGTGAGGGTCAGTGTTAATGAATCAGCAATATATATTAAATAAGGTGTCTTTAAACAGAAGCACACATAAAAGTTACATATCGATCAGGTGATGAGAATGCCGTGACCAGAGGCTCACAGGAACCTAACCTGGTATTTCCCCTAGGAGCCATGGCTCAGTATTTGTGATTCCAGCAGCAGAGCAACTTGATAGAACATAGCTGTTGTGAATAATGAGAACTGACTGTATTCATGCAGTGAGACTTAGTTTGAGAGATTTTCAGACCTGTTTTTACTCTCTAGATCATATAGACCTTACTTGTAGCATATCTCTGTTTCTTTCAAAACAAGCCATTCCAAACCCAAATCTTTGATTTGAAAAAAACAAATGGGCATCCTTTCAATGAATCACTGTGGTTTCCTTTACCATTTGTCTAAGTTGATCTTAGGCCATTGGAGTCAGGTTTGTGAGAACTATATATACACATCCATAAATACTGGAGGCTGAATGTGCTTTTCTACTGTTGACTAGAGAAAGAGAGATTGTATTTCTTATAGTTCACTATTGACAGGCTCAGGAAGGGGCTCACTGAGGCGTGAAAGCTGACATTTGGCACGATTCGCTCTACCTCTGGAGTAGTGAAGCTGAAGTTGGAAAACATAACATGCTTTCCACCCTGTCCGGGCAGTCATCGTATGGCTTGCCACTTGTCTGGGTCCTAAAATTAATTAAGTAGTAATGAGGGGGAGGGGGAGGTGGTAACTGCATAAGATGAATAATGGAGATTCAATACAATTATTATGAACTGACTCTTGAGTAAATGGAAAACACAGGAGATGATAGCCATGAAGGCTGGTAGACGCTCATCAGCAAGGGCAAGTTGGTTGCTGAAGTCAAGCTTCAAACTCAAGGAGGATTATGCAGGGGAAAACTGCAAAGAAAGGGGGACTCATCACGCTTACACATTTAGGGTTTGCAAATTGTCTCCTTTTTTGACCAGATCTGGCTTGCTCCTCCTGCTGGCATTTCCTCCACCCTGGGTGACCAACCCACATTGCCACTTGATCGTCAAGTTCACCTTCATGCGACACACATTTACTTGGAGCTGCTATGAGATGCCTAGCCTGATCAAATGTGGGCATGCTATATGTGTAAGAGTTTAGACTGTGATGCGAGACTGCCTGGGTTTGAATTACAGCTAGCCACTTATTAATTGCATTGTCTTAGGCTGGTTAATTAACCTGCCAGGGCCCCAATTTCCACAACTGTAAAGCACAGATAACACTCGCACCCACCTCGTAAGGCTGTCCTGAGGATTAAATAAGATAATCCACCTATCAGTGCTCAGCACGGTGCCTGGCAGAGAGTGAGCACTTGTCTGAGAAGCAGAAGGGTGGCCAGTGTGCCAAGGTGTCCCTAGCAAACAAAGAGTGGCACAAGATGAGGGAGGCAAGCCAACTCCTGCAGGGCCCCGTAGGTAGCCAACCATAAGGATGTTTAAAGTAATTCTCAAATGCTTGCGTGGTTTTAAGTAGGACACTGACAACATAGTTTGCCAGAAAAGAATGTCTATGCTAAATATAATATCTACAACACACTAACTTCTCTTTAACTAGAACAACTTGCAAAACAGCCTTACTACTTTAATGCTCTTCAGTTCTGACTGGCTTCTGTGCTACCCCTCAGTGCTCTTAAATATCCTCACACAAACTTCTGCTGGGACCCACTAACTTTGTCCCATGTCGATGATGGAAGTATAAACAAAGGACATTGGTGACATGCTGGCCTTTGCCCGGTGCACATGCATTATTTTATTTGAACCTCACACCTACCTTCTAAGGTTTTGTTTTTGGTTTTTTTCATACAGAGTCTCACTCTGTTGCCCAGGCTAGAGTGCCGTGGCATCAGTCTAGCTAACAGCAATCTTAAACTCCTGGGCTCAAGCGATCCTCCTGCCTCAGCCTCCCGAGTAGCTGGGACTATAGGCACGCGCCACCATGCCTGGATAATTTTTCTATTTTTAGTAGACATGGGGTCTCACTCTTGCTCAGGCTGATCTTGAACTCCTGAGCTCAAGTGATCCTCCCGTGTCGGACTCCCAGAGTGCTAGGATTGCAGGCATGATCCATCGCACCCAGCCTCTTCTAAGGTTTATCATCCCATTTTAGGGATGAGGAACTGAGGCTAGAAGTCTCACAGCTAAGAAGCTCCTGGAGTTTAAATGCACCTTTTCTGCTGTACGGCTCACAGGCTTCTCACTGATTTCCAGAGCGAACTTGAATGTGATGGAGAGAAAGCCCTGAAGTCCGACAAGCTTTCTTAGGTCTGCCTCTTGCCACTGTGCTCTCAGTTTCCCTGTTTAAAAAATACCACCACCTACTTCACAGAGTGGTCATGAAAAATCACTGCATTAATACAAAGTGGGCAGCACAATGCCAGGCATACAGTAAGCATCCCATAAATGTTCTACTGTTGCCCTTCTTTTCCTGCGTTGCCAGTTTGCCATTGTGTTCTCTGGGTCTAGTGCACAGAAGTAGCAGAATGTTTTGTTTCCTTAAAAGGCTCCCTCTTTCCTTGTCGTCTCTGTGACAGTGTGTCATGCATGAGAAAAACACAGCCCCGTCCCCTGTGAAGGCCTGCTCGTGTCATTCACAGACCTGTTGCTAGGACAACTTTCTGTGCACACATTCAGGATGTGCAGCCCCCATTCCTTCCAAACGAGTTTTCTCCAAATTATGCTTTTTAATTAAACCTTTCAAGGTTTAATTAGGAAACAACATGAGTCATCTTTGTTTCTGAAAATGTATTTGCACTTTGGCTAATTATGTAGTGAGATTAATATGATTTCTCCTCGTGTGTGAAATTAATACATTGAATGTTTTTTTAAAAAAAGGAAAACATCTAAAGCATTTACCTGGGCACCAGGTTGAGAGCAAATAAATAGTTCAAAGGAGTTTTTCTTCAAGGGATGCTGGAAAAGCTGGCTGGTTTTCCATGGGTCATTTTACATGGGACGCCTCAAAGAAACACATGCACAACGTCTCTTACCCCAGACATCTCATCATGTACCTTTAGTGTCACTTCGGTGCTTGGAGGTAAGATCAAGGCTTCTAGAACTTCAAAGTGGGTGCTTTGCTCTAATTCCAACTCCCACCCCACCTCCTGCATGATCTTATAATTCCGTCATTCTCTAAACCACCAGGCTCCTTCAGGCATTGGTGGCTTTGTACATGCGATAAGGCAGTGCAGACAGGGCCACACCATCTCTTTGCATCAACAATTGCATCAATTCCTCTGCATCAACAATGTCTGTATTTTCTGTATTCTGGTGCTTTGCCCATGGGGCATTGCTGACCTGGAGGAACTGCTCCTTTCAGGGTTAGTGAGTTCCTAGGGAGAGCAGACAACTGCCTGCCTGTGAGTCCTCCTTTTATATGCAAAGCAGCCACCCCCATGATCAGGCTCTGATAATTCTGGACCACTAGGGACATCCCCTACACTCAACTCCTCTGAAATAGCCCGCAAACCTACTTATTGTTCCTTGCTCGTTCCCTCCCATGGAAACCACAAGGTGGCACTTGTCTACGTTTTCCCCTCCCTTCCTCCCTCTGTCCCCAGCCAGCCCTGGTGGTTACTCATGTGCCACGCTGCCCCTAGTGGCATGTCATGCCTCCTGTTTCTCATCAGTATAAGCTGCTGCTTTCATGGCAGTCATTTCTGTGTCTGCATATCTTGCCATTCTTGATTAAAACTAAATCTCGGATGCAGTGAAAACAGCACGTGTCAAAGTTCAGCCCAAAGCCACTTTCTGCAAAGACGCTTACCATATGCACAAGCTGCCTTGAATACAAACACGTTTGTTCCTCTTTAGGCTGGGCCACCCTAAATTCCATGCCATGTTTGTCTCTGAATGCCCAACATTTAGCCTGAGGCCTACTGTATACCTGTAGATAGTGGATATGAGGAACAAATGAATGAAATGAAAATAACGCAGGCTTCCCCGCTGAATCCATTAGTAGAAGATGAATCAGAAAATGGAACAATATGAAGGTTTCCCTGAAATTCTCAAACATGACTGGGCACTGTAGCTCCTTCGTTAAGGGTGCAGGGCTCCCAACCCTGCCATGTCCTTGCTACATGGCCGTGGGCAAGGTGCTTCTCCGCCACGGGCTTCGGTTTTCTTATCTAACAAACAGGGATAATACTAGCATCTACCTCTAAGTGCCTGAAAGATGAACAGGAAAAAGGCCACAGGTCTTTCCACAAACTCTTTCCTCTGCCCATAATACTCTTCTCTGCCCCTCCTTCAACTCCTGACCCCTGGATGTCCCCCATCAGGGCCACTTAGAGAAACCTTTTCTGACTTTCCTAACTAGGGCAAGTCTTCCTCTTTTCTCCTTAGCAGTATTAGGCATGGTTTTAATTTTACATTGACAGTTGTGGCTTTTGAATAATGTGTTTCTTCACCATTAGGCTGTATGTTAATCAGGGTTCTCCAAAGAAACAGAACCAATGGGATGAAAATGTATATGAAGTGTGTGTGTATTCAGGGCTGTCCAGAAAGTATCCAGCCATTGTAGCCATGTATCCATTGTTATCTATGGCTGGATACTTTCTGGACCTGCCTAGTGTATATATATAGAGAGAGAGAGACTGAGATTTTCAGGAATTGGTTCATAGGACTGTAGAGGGCTTGGCATGCCCAAAGTTGTCAGGATAGTCCAGCAGGCTAGAGACTCAGGGAAGACCCCATTTGAGTCCAATGAAGGCTTTTCATAGAATTTTCTTCTTCTTCCAGAGAGGTTGGTTTTATCTATTCAGGTCTTGAACTGATTGGATGAAGCCCACCCACATTATGGAACCTAATCTGCTTTCCCCAAAGTCCTCTAAGTGTTAATACCCTCTAAAAAATACCTTCACAAAAACATCTACAATGTTTGACCAAATATCTGGACCCTGTGGCCTAGCCAAATTGACACCTAAAATTAATCATCAGCGAATGTAACCTGTATGAGGGCAGGATTTAGTTTAATGCTGCTAACTGTTGAATCTAACACACTGTATGCCCTTAATAATTGTTTGTTGAGTGAACTTAAAGCACCACAAAGTGCTGGAGTGCATACCTAAATGCACATGGTGTTTGTTATTCTATATGATAGAAACTTAGTGGTGTTGTGATACAAAGAGGTAGGAGATAGCCAGGATGCAGGTCTGAAAATAGTTTCCAGAACGTTCGCTGACCACTGTCATCACCAGAAGATCATAGGAAGGGTGACAGGTGAAGGGAAATGCAGTCAGCATAGGCCCTAGGCACAGAGGATAAGGGGTGATCAAAGGAACCTTTTATTGCTAACTGGTGGTTTTTGTCCCCAAAACCCAATGTAGGCTTTAATAAGCAGAGCTGGGTCACAGTTGAGTCACAAGGATCCCTTCTAACCTGTGCATCTAGTGGCTCTCCTGGAGTCCTACTCAGGGAGAAACACTGTCCAGCAGAGAAGCCCACTTTGGATGTCTCACTGCCCCAGCCCATGCATTCCAAGTGCTTTGGCTCCAATCCTGGTCATCCCAGAAGCTGCACCCCCTACCTTTTCTGAATGAGAGAAGGAGGGGGGAGGCAGCACTTTGAGATACCGAAGGAGCCAACAAAGACCCATTTGTATCCATTACTTTTTATCTAAGCTTTTCAGTGAATAGTCACTGAGCATTGATTCAAGAACTATTTATTTAGCATCAATTATAGGGCAAGTAGATGCAACAGACCATACAACTACTAAACAAATGTCAGGTAGTAAATGCTAGGGAGGGAAAACAGGATAAGCAGGCAGGTGAGCACCTGGGGAGGATGGTGTTGCAATTTTGCAGTCACGGAAGATCTTTCCATCAGCTGGTATTTGAGCATGCATCTGAGGGCGTTCCGAGCAGAAGAAACCTAGTGCAAAGGCCCTGCAATGGGAGCATGCTTGGTGTGTTCAGGGAAGAGCTAAGGTGACTAATGGAGCTAGAACGGAGTAAAAAAGGGGAGGAATATTCAGACAGGAGGGTGGAGAGGCAGCAGGGACCAGGTACGATGAAGCATTCCAGAGGGTGTAAAGGCTGCAGCTTTGCCCTGTCTAAGATGGTCAGCACCTGTAGGTTTTCAGAAATGCAGGGAATTGGGGCAGTGGATAATCAAAGGGTGTCCAGCAGAGGGCGCTGTCTTCTCAAGACCTGTGCTCTGGCACGAAAGTGCAATCTCCCAAAGAAATGCTGTTTATTTTCTAATTCACTCATTAGGTACATTTTGCTTGTAAAGTTTGCATTCAGTCTACCTTTATTAAATGCTGGCTTCTGTGAGGAGAAAAGCTGAGGGCAGGGAGGAAACGATGGTGGCTTGGGACAGGCTGGTAGCACTAGACATTTAAAAAGGGTTTAGAGGCCGGGCGCTGTGGCTCACGCCTGTAATCCTAGCTCTTGGGAGGCCGAGGCGGGCGGATTGCTCAAGGTCAGGAGTTCAAAACCAGCCTGAGCAAGAGCGAGACCCCGTCTCTACTATAAATAGAAAGAAATTAATTGGCCAACTGATATATATATATATATATATAAAATTAGCCGGGCATGGTGGCGCATGCCTGTAGTCCCAGCTACTCGGGAGGCTGAGGCAGAAGGATCACTCGAGCCCAGGAGTTTGAGGTTGCTGTGAGCTAGGCTGACGCCACGGCACTCACTCTAGCCTGGACAACAAAGCGAGACTCTGTCTCAAAAAAAAAAAAAAAGGGTTTAGATTCTAAATCTAAATTGAAAGCAGAGACAAGATTCCCTGACAGATTAGTGTATGAGTGTGGGAGGGAAAAAAAGGCATCAATGACTGATTGTGGCCTAAGCAACTGGAGGATGGGGGGGCTGAAGGGGAGAAAGCAGGAATTTATATGTGTTAGATTTGAGATGTGTGGAGTTGGATACTCAGATGTAGAAATTAAGTAGACAGGCCAGTCTGGAGTTACGTGCAGAGGATGTCAATGTAGGAATCATCTGTTAGAGATGGTAACTGCCACGCCAGTTAAGATCCACCTGGGAAGTGAAAAATATTGAGCTCAGAGAAATGAGGAGGGACTAGTTTATAAATCTAAGAAAGCTCTGCCAGTGAGATAAAAGAAGAGTTGAAAGAGAGAGATGTCTCAGAAGCCAAATGTTGTAAGTTTCGAGGAGGAAGGAGCAACGAAGAGCGTCAAATACTGCTGAGAGATTGACTAATAACTGAGACTAGACCAGTGGGTTCTTCCCCATAATGGAAAGAAAGTCAGATATTTAAAGGCATTTTTGTATCAAAGGGAGAGAAATTAGGCAGTAGCTGGAGAGGCGTTGGGCATCGATGCAACAAGTCTCTATGCTAATAACAATGATGCAAGAGGGAAAGGAAAACAGATGATACAGGGAAAGAATAGCAAGATGGCACCCTCAAATAGGCGAGAGAAGATCCAGAATGTGAGCAAAGGGCTTGACCCCAGGAGCATGGGGAGGGGTCTGTGAGCAATGAAAGGAGGGCAGGCGCAGGACGTGAGAACATATGGAAATTCTCTTCCGATTATTTTTTTCTTAGTCTTCCTTTTCTTTGCTAATGACCTTGCTTCCTATTTCACTATCACTTTCTCTTGTGATTCCACTTTCTCCCATAGTGGACTCCAGATGAACAGGAGCAATTGATCATGAAAGTACTTGACATCTGAAAAACAGGAGTGACTGATCACAGAGATAATTGATCACTATGTCCTGAATGTGCAATCCTCATAAGTTCTATATAGTTCATTCCTAGAGTGGAATTAAATTCCCCAGGCGAAGGTGATTGAGAAGGAATTCCACTCATTATGTACATCTCTCAAAGGACATCACGGGAAAGCAGCCTCACCGTCCACGGCCTTGAACATTGGTACCCCCTCTTCTCCACGCCTCTGGTCCCAAACCCACCTTGCAGCCCACGGGGCGGTTGGTCCTTCTGAGCTCGTGTCTTTTTGACTCAGTGGATCAGATTGGCCTCTCAAGTTGTGTCTCCCAATTCTGAAAGTTCTGGAGAAGAAAAATCACAGAGCAGCAGCAAAGACAAAATCTGTGGAGGAAGGGAACACAGAATGGAATTTGAGCAGGCAAGGCCCAGTTTATTTCTTGACAGACATGGAGAAGAAGGAAAGCTGTGAACATTCACACATTAATAATGTTTGTATTGTCGCAACTATCATCAAAGCTCTGATGACAGTGTTGTCATGAAATCTGCAGAGCCACTACTGTGGGACTGAGTTTACTCTATTAGCCTGGATTACAGGCCTAGAATGCACTGCAGTAAATTCTTCTATGGCTCTGCAGGCTCTCGTTATCATACCATCTTTTAGTACCTCTTCCCAAGCTTAAAAGGCAACATGTACTTTATGCCAAATGTAGAATACAGAGAAGGAAGCTTGGAGTTCATCTTATCCAGTGCTTCTTCCCATTCCAGATTTATAACTTCCTTGAGAGCTTGCCACTCGGACTTTATTAAAAACAGCCTTAGCTATAGTCTTCACCACACCATGAGGCAAATCATTCCACTTATGGAATGCTTTGCATTGTAACAGCCTGAAATCTTTCCCTTCTACCTCTCACCTCTGAATCTCTGATTACCCTGAGGGGCCACAGAGAACACACTTCCTGTCCCCTTTTTGTGGGGTCCCAGCCATCTTCTTTCCTCCATCTCACCCAGAAAACATCCAGTCACTGTCTGAATCACAAATACACCTTGCCTACTAGTAAATTAAACATTTTAAAAAAGAGAGAATATACCTACTTGAAGTGGAGTTCTGATTAGTCCTCTAATGCTGGCACTATCGAATCCAACGGGAAGGCTGGGGCTGGATGAAATTATATTTTTAAATGATACATCTTCCAGGACTTCTACAAGGAATGAAAGGGAAGGGGTACCCTGATTATCTAAGATTGAGACACAAGATGAGAGAGAATCACTCACTTTCCTGTTAAACTCAGGTCTCCGTTCTGCCCCTCCTGCGTCTTTTTTCCATTAGATCTTCATTCAGTGCCTGCAGATTCCAGTTTTAGGGCTAGGTGCCAGGGTTTCAATGGTGTGCTTTCCTTTACTTACTCAACACCTCTGTATTTTAGACCCAAAAGTTACCAGCACCCTCCTACCAATGGGATCTAGAAGTGAACAAAACCACCAGGGAAGAAAAAATCCTTCTCCTGGTACAGCTAATAGTCTAATAAGGAAAATAAATGAATCAAATAGTCCCAGAAATATATGTAAAAATTGTAACTGTCACAAATGCTATGAAGGGAAGATTCAGGATCAGAGCTACCAGAGCTTATGATAGGAGGAACCTGAGCCTAGTCCAAATGATTAGGAAAGCCTGTCCTGAGGAAGTGATCCTCAAGTTGGGCTGCAGAGCATGGGTAGGAGAAGGTCCCTGGCAGGGGAGTGGCTCGTGTGGAGGATCAAGATCAGAAATGACATGTGGGAGGATAGGGAAGATCCAGATAAAGTAGGGCTTTATAGGCCATGTTAACTTTTCCATGTTCAGCCTAGGAGGAGTGAGAATCCACCAAAGTGTTTTAAGCCGGGGAGTGTGTATGCATATACGCAAAAGTGGTATGTGATCAAATTTATATTTAGAAGAAGTCACTCTTGATGCAGTGCAGAGTCCGGATTGGAAGGGACCATGGTGAAGATAGTTTCCTACCTCTATCCACAATGGGCCAGAGGACAGATGTCGGTGACTTGGACTAGGGTGATAGTAGTTGGGGTTGGAAACGAGATGACAGATTTGCAAGCATTGCAAGAGATTACCCATTGGATATCATGGTGATCTAGAAATGGGAAGCAAGGGAGAACATGGTAACTCATCCCTGACCAGGCCTGTCATGTTCACCAACCGTTCATCTGCCATGGAAGATAACTTACTGCGTGTGGCCAAGCACTGGGCATTGTTACAGGGTTGAATGCCATGTTCATGTAAGACACCTAATCACTATTATGTAACTTCTGGACATTATTCCAGGTGATGTGGTTTCTATAAAGACATTTTGTTCTTTACAAACATAATTGTGCTGGGGTTTCAGAGTGATACGTTTAGAGGGTATAAGTATTTATTAAGCCCCCATTTAGGGTTCCTTTGCAGACCACCAGGAACCCACACTGAGCAGACAGAACTTCGTAGCCGTCAATCCTAGCACATCCTCTGGAATGATCTGGAGAGACTTGAGAAATATCTCTCCTTAAACATCAGCCAGCTTGAGGTCTGGTGCCTTGCTGAGGATGTCTCTTGTGTTTATTGGAGTAAAATATAACTTCTCTAGGATACATGTGCCAAGGTGCTTATATTTACTAAGCCTTTCCCACAGTCTTTTTCCTGTGGGACATCTGCAGTATCAGGAATGAATCCTAGGTGACTAAGGGTGGCAATGCCACTCACTGGGACAGGAAGCACTCACTGTAAGAGGGCCAGACTTGGGGAGGAAATGCTGCAGTTAAACAACATGATTCTGGAGTTAAAGGAGTTGTCTAGAATGATGCCTCTAAAAATAACGTTGACTGTCTCAAGGGAGGGTCACGCTTGATCAAGAAGTGTTGTCGTAGAGGGTCATTTATCCGAGGAAGGCTGGGCCAATGCCTCCCTACTCTGAGGTTCTATGATTTATTAATAGATAGTCTTAAAACCACTTGGGCATCCGTTTAAAGCTACCTTAGTACTAGATTCTAATTGGTTAGAAAGAAACAGGAGTGTGCAAAAGAGTCCAAAGGGACCAGTCTGATGGGATCTATGGATTGGAATTGGGTACAGTTGATAAGTCAGGCAGGTCACCTCTTCCTCCGCAGGTGAGTGTCCCTGCTCCTGTTGAAGGTGAAACACAATGGCTGCCCCAGCTGGAGTGGTCCACCGAGACTGGCTCATTGCACATTCTTGCTCTAAAGAATGAACCCTCTCAGCCCATCTCCAACCAAAGAGTCTTCCCTGAGCCCACTGCTTACTCAGCAAGGGTTGCAGGAACGGAGTTTCTAAGAATTGGTAGCATCAGGCCTCACAAATTGTGTCTGCATCATAAAATAGTTAATGATTTTCCAGTCTTTGAAGAAGGAAAAAAAAGCTTTCTGCTGTGTAATCAACAAGTCTTAATTATCTTGATGGTTATTAATTTGTACATCCATATTTCTCCTTGGTCAATTATTAATCTTATGCTTGCTGTCTACTGTATTTTTTGTCACTTTGAAGCACTGGATATTAAGGTTTTCTTTTTCAAATTCTAGTCATCTCCCTAGAGTTTTACACTTCTCAGTTGTATTTATGTCACTGTTTTATCTTGTGGCTAAGTAGTTATCTTCATGTAATCCATCTTGAAGATGGCTATACTTAATTCCAAAAATCCCCCAAATACTTTAGACATATTTGCATCCTTATTTCTCTTTGAGACATTGCCTATTACAATAATTATGAGCAAGGTTAGCTCAGACCCTAATATAATGACCCACTACGATGTTCCTCACTCCTGAAAATATCATAGGCACCTGAACCCCTTAGGTCCACCCCGCTCCTTGTCCTGTGCTTTCAAAGTGAATAAATGGCAACATAAAAACATACATCTGGTTGCCATCTCCCTCTGCATTAGCCTTCTAATCTGCATAAGTTCTTTGCCATACCTACTACCCTCTGCCATATTTTCCCTACCTGCCAGATGGTCTTTCTAAACATACTCCTATCCTGTCACTCCCTGTTTAATGGCCTTCAAAGAAAGGACACCATGCTCCTTCATTTGGCTAACTGGTCCTAATGGCCCATTTTCATTTTGAATATATCCTTCCTTCTTACCCCACCCTCAATGCGTAACACACTCCTGTGCTCAACTTTGCTTGGAGAAGCTTCTTCCCCATCTCCTGCTATTTTTGTCTTGGGAAACTTTACTAAGCTCCCTCTCCCCGAGTGTGACTTTCCCACCCCCTTTCCCCGGTTAGATTCTCCATCTCATTTTACTTCTCTTACAATAAATGCTTTCTGCTATCTATATTATTTTATTTCAAAATATTATGGGGATACACATGTATTGGGTTACATGTATTGATTTTGTTGTGCTTGAGTCAGGGTTATATATAAGTGTGTGTCCGTCCCCCAAATAGTGTTCATTGTACCCATTAGGTAGGTTTTCGCCCATCCCCTCCTCCCCTGTTTGATTTCCACCGAGTTTTACTTCCCTCTGTGCACATGTGTGCTCATCAGTTCCAGTTTAATAGCAAGTACATATGGTGTTTCTTTTTCTATTCTTTAGATACCTCACTTAGGATAATGGTCTCCAGTTCCATTCAACTGGTAGCAAACAGCTTTAATTCATCCTCTTGCATGGCCGAGTAGTACTCGATGGTATACATATACCACATCTTTGCAACTTTGAGTTGTGCTGCAATAAACATTCGAGTGTAGGTATCTTTTTGATAAAATGACTTCTTTTCCTTTTGGTAAATACACAGTAGTAAGAATGCTAGGTCAAAGGGTAGGTCTACTTTTAGTTCTTTTGAAGTCCTTTCAAGAGTGTATAAAGCATTTCTTTCTCTATCCATGCCAGCATCTGTTACTTTTTTAAATAAAAGCCATTCTAGCAGGGGTAAGGAGAAATTTTGTGGTTTCAATTTGCATTTCCCTGATGATTAGTGATGTTGAGCATTTTTTCATAGGTTTATTGGCTATTTGTGTATCTTAAGTTCTTTGTAGATTCTGGTTATTAGCCTTTTATCTAATGTATAGCATGCAAATATTTTCTCCCATTCTGTAGGCTGCCTATTTGCTCTGTTGATTGTTTCCTTAGCTGTTCAGAAGCTCATTAATCTAATCAAGCCCCATTTATTAATATTTATTTTTGCTGTGATTGCCATTCTTCATAAATTGTCCACCTAGGCCAATAACTAAAAGAGTTTTTCCTTTGTTTTCTTCTAGAATTCTTATGGTGTCATGCTTTACATTTTTAATTTTTGTGAGTGGTGAGAGACATGGATCCTGCTTCATTCTTCTGTATGTGGCTTCTTTTCCACAGTGTATTATTGTTGTCTGCTTTCTCAAAGATCAGTTGGCTGTATGTGGGTGTTTTTATATCTGGGTCCTGTTCCATTCGTCTATGTCTCTACTTTTATACTAGTACCATGCTGTCTTGGTTACTATAGCATTGTAGTATAGTTTGAAGGCTGGTAATGTGATACGTTCAGATTTGTTCTTTGTGTTTAAGATTGCTTTGACCACTGGGGCTCTTTTCTAGTTCCAACTGAAGTGTAGAATTATTTTTTCTAGATCTGTGAAATATGACATTGGTATTTTGAGGGGGATTGCATTAATCTATAAATCACTTTGGGTAGTATGGGCATTTTAACAATCCTGATTCTAACAATCCATAAACATGATATGGTTTCCCATTTGTTTGTCATCTGCAGTTTCTTTCCTCAGTATATTGTAGTTCTAGATATTATTTCTGCTGTAGCTATTGTGAAGAGTATTGAGTTTTTTCTTTGACTCTCAGCTTGACTGTTAGTGGTGTATAAAATACTACTGAATTATGTTCATTGATTTTTTCTAACCTGAGACTTTGGTGAATTTATTAATTCCAATATTCTCTTTGTGGAGTCTTCGGGGTTTCCAGATATAAGATCATATCAGCAGCAAAAAACAATAGCTTGGCCTCCTTTTTCTCAATTTGGATACCATTTTCTTTCTCTTGCATGATTGCGCTAGCTGGGATTGCCAGCACTATGCTGAGTAGAAGTGGTGACAGTGGGCACCTTGTCTTTTTCCAGTTATTAGTAGGAATGTATTCAACTTTTTCCCCTTCTGTACGATGTTGGCTGTGTCATGTTCCCTCTATGTCTAGTTAAGGGTTTTTGTCATGAAAGGGTGCTGAATTTTGAGATGATCATATGGTCTTCATTTATGCTTCTGCTTATGTAGTGAATCACATGTATTGATTTACGTATTTTGAACCATCTTTGCATCCCTGGGATAAAGCCTACTAGGTCATGGTGGATTATTATTTTTTTTTGATATCCTGTTACATTCAGTTTGCTGAAATTTTATTAAGGATTTTTGTATTTATATTCATGAGGGATATTGGTCTGTAGTGGGTTTTTTTTTGTTGTTGTTGTATCCTTTACTGGCTTTGGTATCAAGGTGATACTGGCTTTATCGAGTGAGTTAGGGAAGATTCCCTCCTTATCAATGTTATGCAATAATTTCTGCAGTATGAATACCAGTTCTTTATCAGTGTGGTAAAATTTGGCTATTAATCTATCTGGTCCAGGGAATTTTTTGTTTGGAAGCTTTTTTATGACTGCTTCAATCTTGTTGCTCGTTATTGACCTGTTCAAGAGTTCTCCTGATGATTAAGTCTTTGTTTCCAGGAATTTATCCATTTCCTCTAACACTTTCAAGTTTAGGTGCATAGAGATTTTCCTAGTAACTACAGATGATAGTTTGTATTTCTGTGCCATCAGTTATATCATCTCCTTTGTCATTTCTGATTGCCTGGTTAATCTAGCAAGAGATCTATCAATCTTTTTCAAAGAACCAACTTTTTGTTTCCTTTGTTTTCCATTTTGTTTAGTTCTTCTCTGACCTTAGGAGGGGAAGGAGAGGAAAAGAATCTGAAAGGTGGCACTCTTATCATCTCTGTCTCTCTCTCCAGATGGCAGCCACCCTGGAATGTCCAGGTTTTGGAGTTACGCAGGACCCACTGGACCCTGTGGTTCCCACAGCCTGGTGCTTTGTCCCTAAGAAGCTCCCAATTCACTGGTGGCTGCAGCGTTTGAGCTCAGAGTAGAAAGGCTCTCCAGCAGCTCAGGTGCCTGCTGACTGTTCAGTTCTCAACCTCTGCAGATATCTTGCAGCCTCTTCCCGTGGAATCTCTTGTAGGTTCTGGCACTTATCCTTCAGAATGACACCAATCTATGATTATTTACATTCTTTCTGAGACAATCTGGCAGCTGGTATCTCTGGTCAGCCATCTCTCACCCCTCCCAAAAAAAACCTTTGCTCTATTTTAATTGTCACTTTACAGGTTTGTCTTCCACAGGAGAGACAACTGAACCAAGCAGTGATTTTAGAACCAGAGTACTTGGGTTCAAATCTAAGTTCTTCCTTTACCTATTTGTATGAATGTGGGCAAGTTACTTTATAGAATCTATTAAACAGAATGTCAGTATATTCTCCACAAGCACATAGCCAACCCTCTAGATATCGAAAGAATGGTGTTCAAAGTGAAGGCAAATTTTATTCAGGACCATAGCAATAGGTGCAGCGACCAATGTAAAGGGAGTTACAGCAGGGGGAGAGATTAGGCTCAACTCTAAATACCACTTAGGCAAGTGGGAATTTATAGCCAAGGAACAGGGTGGGGGTCAATGGATGGAAAATTAGCAACAGGAACTATCAGGGGTAAGAGGAGCTCTGGTTAAACTGACCCTAACAGGATTCTTGCTGAAGGGTGTCAGAACCTTACCAGTAAGAGGGGCTGGGAAAAATGTTCTACATAAAACTAGATTTTAAAAGGAACTGCACAGATGGTTCTAGGAGGAAGGTCGGAAGCCTGAGTAAAGTTTGGTGAGGAAAAAAATCTTTGAATATTGAACAGTTCCTGACTGTCTATTAATACAGGTAAAGGCAGACATGTTACAATGTAGACAGACCGATGCTATCTTCTACTCAATTATAAAATGGGAATATTATTAAAAAGTCATGAATTAAATAAGATTGGTAAACAGAAAAGGTAATTTATATAAACACTGTGGGAGGTAATCAATGCATTGTATTTCCCTTGGTAAGTCACTTCCCATCTTTTATATAAGTTTATTTTCAATGTGTAACGTACAGAGGGTAAACTCCATAAACAATAAAATAGCTAAAATTTTTGAACTACCAAAGTAGCCACAAGCATCTTATTAAGTCCCTCATTTATCTTCCCAACACCCCTTATGAGGTCAGTACTAGTGTTATCAACTGGGTACACTAAAGCTTGGAGAAGTTTTTAAAGAAGACCAAAAGATACTCAGAAACAGGGAAGAACGACCTTATGACAAATCCCAGAGTCCATTTAATAGGGAGAGAAGCCATCTCAAAAAAAACCAAAAACAATAGATTTTGGGATTCTATAGTAATGATACTGTCTTCCTATCTCCCCTCCCAAGTAATAAATATAGTAGCCCCATTCAGGAAATAGTTATTGCAAAAGGTGAAGCCACTTCACCGGCTTGGCACTGGTGGAACTTTATCAGCTTCTCTAAGGTAAACTTTTTTAAAACAGTGATTGACATTTTCCTGTCCTAATTGTTCATCTCTTGGCCATGCAATAACCCAACAGCTGTTTAGGAGCATTTTTTGACTTCACTGTGCACAACGGTCTGTACAACTTCTTTCCCCAGAATTCAAACATGCTCGAAAACCATGGCTTTTATAACTGACTTGCACTGTAACTGTTGGAAATTACCTGATGATTAATATTGTCTAACCCAGACAACTATATTGCAACGAGGCTGAGGATTTATCGATAAATGCGATGATAATCCTTTGTCTTTGTTTACATCTGTAATTAATGTAGTTCAGGAGGGAGCCCTTGAAACCTTATATAAAAAAGATTTATCCCCACTGGAATAGATTACAGCCATATGTCACCATTCAAAAGGTAATTGGTACATTTCATTAGAAAGTAATTGAAAAAAAGATTTATTTTAATGCCCTGTAATAAATAATCTTGATAAACATTATTGTTAGCAGAGATATCTGGGCCAGGCAGAGAATTTGCTTTACATCAAAATATAGTATATACTATATATCATTCTTGGGTTTTTCTCTGAGTAAAGGATAACACTGTGATTTTTGTTTTCCTCCTTCTAGCCACCTTCCTTTACCATTTGCATGATTTTCATTGACAGTAAAATCTGTATTTACTCTCTGTCCCTCAAATGAAAATGTAGTAGCACAGATGTTTCCAACAGTGGGTTGGAGCCTGGGCTGTGAGGTCTCTCCCTTTGACAAAATGGAGCTACTGCATATCGCTTAGGGTTACAGTAAGCATGCAGTGAGACGATGCATGCCTTGGAATACAGGAAATAGTCAATAAATGGTATTATCATCATTTCTATCAGTGTCTGGTTGCCCTGACCTTTTAAGTTCTAGAGTGAGCTTTTATTTAAATTGCATTATAAAAAGAGTAACAGTATATACAAGCATATGTTTCTCTATTTCTTATGTCATAACAAGCACGTGAAATTTACACAATATTCTCATCATCAGTCCCAGGCAGGACTTCTGTCCTCCCCCGGCCCTGAAGTGAAAACAGCACAGTTATTTCTCGAGTTGTAGTGACTTTGTGAGCTACTATGTAGATTAAAGCCATTCCATTTAGTTCTTAAAATGAAGAAAAATCCAAAAAGGCCACCCTCAGAGAGAAATTGTGCTTCAGGCAGGGAACTGACTGAAATATCAAAACAGGCCAGAAAGGAGTTAAATCATTTCATTGTGCATCTCCAACCATGAAGCCATAGTGGACAGGTTTTCTCCTTTCACACGTCACCATGCTAGAATAGCCTAGACCTGGGCTAAACACTGTGTAAGCATACAGTATCCTTATAATTGGATAATTAAAATAGAGGTATCACCTATAAAATATTATTGTTGCATAAGTTGTGCACTTATCCAAAATCACATCTGCTCACTGATTTGACAGACCGCACATTCTGTTTACCGTTGTATAAAGTATGTGTTCTAGTGGAACATCCACTCTGCTGCTAGCTGTGTGACCTTAGGCTTAACATCCCAAATCTTCCCTTCCCCAATCTGTAAAATAGGGATAATGATAATAATACTTATAGTGGTTTCCTCCTAGAATTGTTTTCTTTAGCATATTGCCTGGTGCATATAAATATGCAATGCTTTTACACACTTAAATTTGAATAAATTAAAATTATTTACATATTTTTCGAGCTTTGTAGCTCACCTATTTTGGTACTCACAGAGATGGATTCCCGGACAACATATAAATATTAATAAGTAGCGGCACAGTGTCTATTGAGTGTTAGCAGAGGAGACAAAGCCCACTGTGGCCACTTGACTCAGTGCAAGACATCTCTTGCATTATAATCATAAGGCAGGCAGTACACTTATTTGCTATTAATATTCCAAACTATGCTTGCTGATAAAAAAAAATGTGAGATGTCTTTTAGTGCTGAGAGAGGTACCCTTTCATTGTATGGAGGAAACTAGGTCCTCATGGCAGTGGCAAACTCAGTGACAGAAATCTCCGGGTCCACTACTTCTTCTATAACACACTGCTCCACAAGGCTGAACTGACTTCCACTCCTGATCAAAGCTGCAGATTTCATTCAAGTGAGAAATCCAAATAGCATTTGTGAATTCCTTAATTTTAATTGCTAATTAAAATAATCGACAGTCTAGCTCTCTGTTACACAAGGAGTCCGGTTAGTTGCAGAGGTCATTAAATGTTCTGAGAGCATTAGGTTTTACTGCAAAGACTTGAAAATTCGTACTCTGATGAAAGCTGGGAATGTGGAAATCTACATCATTTCTTTGATACTCCAATCAATTATTTAGTTTCTACCTCACTTAAGAAAGAATTACAGTGTAAAGAATGTAATGGTTTGGGGATTGGTAGTGTATGGGGAGGATTATAGAGAGTTCCTCTGGAAACTGCAATTATCATGTCTATAGTTTCATATGCTGTCACCTTGGAAACCTCAGGTTCTGAGGAACATGATTTGCTACAGAATCCCAGCTTCTAATCACAATTCAGAAGCCCACCTTAGACTACTGAGGCACAGCTTGACCTCTGGCAAAGGTAATTGACAAATTCTATAGAGAATCTGTCAAGCTTTTCCCTTCTCAAAATCCTTGAAGTTTTAGTAAATCTTATATCAATCAATCAAACACATGGCACAAAGGAATAAGACTTTTTTGACTACTTGCCGTTGACATTTTGTGTCAACATTACTATTATGTGGCCACTGTGTAAAATAGGATGCCTCTTGTGGGTGATAAAATGTAAGAAAGCCCGAGAGGGATCTGAGTTAGGAATAGAAGGAATCATCAGTCCTAACCTGTTTAAGAGGAGGAATGAATAAGTGTTGACTGAATTTTTATCTGGAAGACTATCATAACACCTATCATTATTACCACATTGTGCATACCATTTACCTGACTAAGGCTTTCCTTATATTTCCACTTTCCATCTTTATAGCAGTCCTATGCGGAAGACACTGATATCCCTGTTGAATATGAGAAATAGCTCAGCCTCAAAAAGGCTTCTTCAAAGTCAAATATCCAACAGATGATGGAGGTACTTGGACTCAAAATTCTGAGCCTGAAGGTCAAGCTTTGTATTACTATCCTACCTTTCCTTCTAAGAAATTTGGAATAAAAGATTGTAAGGTGTAATGAAATTACTAATATAATAGAAGAATTTAAGAAATTTAACAGGGGACTAACTATGGCCTTCATAGAAAATCTAAAAGGTACCATAGCAAAATGTTGACCTGGCAGCACAAGTTTTTTAATCTAAGTTACATATAAGATAACACTACTATGACTGCCAATTGTAATCAAACTAGAGTGGAATAATAATCTTAAATCATTCAGCATCTTACAAGGAATGCAAGGAGAAGGAAAGCATGTTTTTGTTTTTTTTATTGTCCCTACACCTTGCTCAGAATATAATAGGAACCTTGTAGTCAATGCAAGGTACCAGATTGTAACAGGGACATTGATTTGACAAATATTTATCAAATACCAGGCAATTCCCTTGATGCTGGGCATAAGTCAAATAGAATTACCACCCTTGCAGAGCTTAATCTAGAGGAAGAAAGAAACTAAAACAAGTAAATAGACCAATAATTCTGTAAGGCATCCACTGGCATGAAGGAAATGTCACCAGATGATAGAGGAGTGGCCAGGGAAGACCTTTACAAAGAGGTAACATTTGAGGAAGACTTGAAGGATGAGAAGGAAATAGACATGTCAAGAGATACAGTACAGAGTGGCCCTACCATATGCTGCAGGGCAGGATGACAAAGATCATTCAAGCCCACTTGCCAGGGGAACTGGTGAAGATCCTATTTTATCTTGAAGAAAGGAAACAGCAGGATAACCAGAATGCAGAGCTTTTAAATTTTGGTATATTAACCTATGAAAGTTCCAGATGACATTGCAGGTTATACAAAGAGATTTCTATCCAGTATCTAAAACTACTTTTCAGCAATAGGAACCATAGAATATTATAAAGCATAGGGCTGGGGATCTGGGTTTGGACAACAACTCTCTAGGCGTGTGGTCTTGGCCACAACGTGTAACCTCCTATCACAAGTGGGATACGTTACCTGAAAAGTACATGTATGTACATAATATGGATTCACTAAAGCTATGCGAATCTAAAGCTGTCACGAGAACTTGACATTTGAAAACCCCAGGTCTTATGAGGTTCCTTTGAATCAGACTCTGAAAAAGCTTCCCTCAAAAATACAGGATGCATTGCAGGAAAATGATGTGAGAAGGGGACATTATTAATTTCCAAGCAGAAAACTAATTGGACCACATAGTTCAATGTTAAAGTTGTCTGGCATTAAAATCTCACTGACCATGACTTTAAATGGCCCATTACATTGATATAGCTAGGTTCTTAAAAATGGCTGTTGGTTCATTAGTTTATCAAAAAATACAACCAAAATATGGGAGCAATTTTTAAGGCACTTTTCTTGAATCACAAATTACACTTTTAAGCTAATGAACCTTAGATCAATAATGTCACCTTCTCAGAAATACATACCTTGTGAATAGACAATTCCACTGAGTTGCTGAAGTTTTATATACATAGTATCATTAGATTGGCAGCAGAGAAATGGAATGGGCACACACAGTGGGTACTGCAGGGCTTCATTTGACCAAGTATACTAATTTAGCCATTGTGGTAGACACTTGGATTATTGGTCCAAAGTGATATAACAAGCATGCTGTTCTCAGCAGTGGAAGGGTAGGGTTCCTTCCATATTAAATTTAGAAGATCTGCTAAGTCAGTGGTTTTCAACCATCTCTGTACATGGGAATTAAAAAGTATATACATGCCCCCACATTCTGCTTTAATTTGCAGGGGGCATGACCCAAGCTTTAAAAGCTCTCCTATTTGACTCCTACCACACTGAAATTTCCCAGCCAATCTGAGAACTCCCCAAGTACAGCAACTTTTATGTAACAGCTACCCCAACTTTATACCCCTTCCCACCAGTTTTTTTTTTTTTTTCCTGAAGCTTGTATCAGAGTAATCCTAGGTATTGGTGTGATTCTGATGTTTCCTAACAAAGACCAAAGCTAACCCTCTTCTATTTCACCTACCACATATATTATTCAGTTTTTATGATGTTCTGAAGGTCGCTCCCAAAAGTAACAAAACCCATTGTCTCCATACTCTGAGGATGGAAGTAAAATATGATCTAAAAGCTTGTCGAGGTTTGGAAGTGATTAATGTAGATTCTTATGATGAAGGAAATGAAAATGAGAAATCTGGATAAGTAATCACTGTTTCAACAAAAACAATTTCAACAAAAAATGAGCCTGAGACAGAGAGAACAAACTGATAATGCCAACAGTAAATAAATTCTTCTCTGAGTTTTAAAGCAGACCTTGTGATAGCATTTAAAGTTTTGTGGCTTTTTTGATTCATGAGAATTGCGAGTATAACCGAGAAGAAAAGGGACACACAGTTGCTGTTCTGTGTTTCACAGGTACTCAAAATGGAATTTGAGCAGAGGCTTCAGATGAATGCAGACCTGTGTCAGGAAATTATGGCTTGATAGAAAAATCTCTTTAGAGCTTCCTAAACCTAGGAGACACGACCAGTTAGTTTTCTCCTTGTCATAGTCCCTGGGCCAAAGATGGTGCTTCTTCAAACAGGAGCTGTGAAACTATCTCAGAGGGTGACAAACAGAGGCTGGGCACTTTGGAATGCTGGTCATGGCTTCGCTTCATTTGTAGCTTTAGAATGAACACTTCAGAGGAAATCTTCACCCTGGTAGGGATCAATCTCCATGGCTAACTGGCTGGACAACCAGCTTCTAAAGTACACTTTCTTAGTTTTACTACTCAAATGGTCACCTGACACTCTATAGTCTCTGATTATGTTTCCAAATATTCCTTTTTGAGGTTTAGTATACACACATACTATTTACTCAGCAGTACAGAAATACACCACCAACCACACCTCCCATTTTACTGTCTCTAACCCTGCGTGTCCATATTTCTACTTGATGGCTCCAATTTAACACATCTAAAACTGCACTCACAATTTGCTGCGTTTACACTCTGTAGGCATTCTGCTTACCCTCTTCCTTTTCTCGGTGGCTGGCCCCTACCAACATCCAGTTGAAAAATCCACACCGGAAATCAGCCTTGCCCCATTTTTCATCACTGAATCCAAATCACCATCTTCTCCCATCTGGACAACAACAGACTTTTAGCTACTTTCCTTGTAAACCTCTTTCCCCTTCTTATCCACTCTACACTCAGTAGGGAGAGCAAATATAATAAGGAAACAGGAGGAGATAGATTTATTGTAAGAAATTGGCTCCTGCAATTATCCATCTGCTGTCTGTGAGCTAGAGACCCAGGAGAGCCGATGGTGTGGTTTCACTCCAAGTCTGAAGGCGGAAGACTCATGTCTCCGGTAGTCAGGCAAAGTTCTCTCTTACTCAGCTCTTTTGATCTATTCAGTGTCTCAGTGGAAGCCCACTCCCCATTAAGGACAATCTGCTTTACTCATTCTTCAGATACACTCTCACAGAGATACCCAGAATAATATTTGTCCAATGGTCTAGGCATCCTCTGGTTGAGTCAAGTACACAAATAAAAGTAGCCAACACTGAAGTCTTTGTAACATTGAAATGAAATCATGATGCCTAGTGTTAGTATTTTTTGCCCCCTTACATCATTCCATGTAAAATATTTTATCACCATATGATGCAAAACCACACCTCACTAGCCTCCTACCTCTTAGCAATACCACATTCTCCAGCTACCTTCATTGAATTTCAACTCACACAATTATTTTCGCCCTAAAAGTCTTCATCCTGCTCCTTCTGCCTGGAACTCTCATTGGGC
This sequence comes from Microcebus murinus, assembly GCF_040939455.1. Lineage (NCBI taxonomy): Eukaryota > Metazoa > Chordata > Mammalia > Primates > Cheirogaleidae > Microcebus > Microcebus murinus. The sequence goes on from NC_134124.1 coordinate 21,541,490, forward strand.
TACGTCCTCATGTTGAGGTGTCAGCCTTTCCAGACTCCAATTCTTCCCATGACCCAGTCCCAAGTTTGTACAAGGTCCAATACTTCTCTATCAAGGACTTCTGACCACCATAAACAAATAGTTAATGCAGCTCATCATTCTCAATAAGCAAGTAAACTGACTGGGAAAAGAATTAGGTCTGCCTTGTTGATAGCTGAAACCCCAGTAATTTGCACACACTAGGAAATCAGTAAGTGTCTACTGAACAAACACATGAGCCAATTTCTAATGAACCCTCAAACCCCAGACTCTGCCAATCTAGGATACAGGCCACTTTTCTGTGCCACCTTTGTTCTAGTATAATAAATGTTAAATAAATGAATAAGCTCTATAGTGAGAAAGAAGCATTGATTCAAAATAAATTTTTTTGATGGTCAAGCTTGCATATCATGAAAGCAAATCTCAAAATGGTTTTGCTGGAGAAGACAGAATATCACTGCTTTTCTGAGAGGAAGGGCCTTCAAATGAGACTATCCCATCCATTTCTTTTTTTTTTTTTTTTTTTTTTGAGACAGAGTCTCGCTTTGTTGCCCAGGCTAGAGTGAGTGCCATGGCGTCAGCCTAGCTCACAGCAACCTCAAACTCCTGGCTCAAGCAATCCTGCTGCCTCAGCCTCCCAAGTAGCTGGGACTACAGGCATTCGCCACCATGCCCGGCTAATTTTTTGTATATATATTAGTTGGCCGATTAATTTCTTTCTATTTATAGTAGAGACGAGGTCTCACTCTTGCTCAGGCTGGTTTCGAACTCCTGACCTTGAGCAATCCGCCCGCCTCAGCCTCCCAGAGAGCTAGGATTACAGGCGTGAGCCACCGCACCCGGCTCCAATCCATTTCTTAAATCTTCAGGGCAGAACCCTAGAATATTATACATAGATTTTTCAACAGATTGCTACAAACTCAGTATCTTCACTTGTAAAATTTAAATACCTATTGCAGATAAGAGGAGCTTGAGTTTCAGAGTGACCCGTATTGGACCTAAAAGTGGAACTTATCTAATTAGAAAAGGTTATTTTTCTTCTATTTTCAGATGATGGAATACCATGTGTTCAAGTCTAAGCAAGCACTTAAAACATGGATGATATGATGGCATGGATTTGTAGTATATCAGTTTAGATGGACTGGAAGGTGGGAGTATAGCAGCTGCCATACTCCTTTTGTCCTAGAAAATTGGTAATTACATGATGGCTCACATTGTTAGTGTGGGTCAGCAGTATGGCTTTAGGTCTTCTAGCTCCCACTGGACCGTCCCCCCTTCGGCTTCTTTAACTCCTGGACCAAGTGCATGCTTAGTTTCAGGAAGAAGTGACGAAGCTTTCTCTCCCCTGGATCAGAGACTTAGAAATGATGGGAGATTGTCATGGATATGAGTTCATCCTGGTGGGTTCTAGTTCATCCTCATTCTTCTCCATTCACATCTATCTTTCCTTCCTGACTGCCTGCCCTGATGACTTCAGGCTCCAGAATTGGACACAAATAATACAACAGCCTTACACAGGCTAAAGTGTAACCAGCTCTCGAATTGTAAATAGTCAACGTTCTATAATAAAGTTACATGTCTCTCTCATAGAGGTTCTCCTTTCTCTAATTGAACCCTGATTGGTAAACTTCTAGAGTTTTCTAGCAAATTGGCAACTCTTAGCCCAGATACGGTTCTCAGAAAGAAAGATGAGGTGATGAGGTGATTTTACTATACAACATCAAATTCCATCTTCTTTTGAAAAATCAGAAACCTGGACCTCTAGTGCAGCACTATGATAGTTTAAGTACCCTGATTCGTCCACCTTCTGAAAACAACCAAAATTACTGGATAAGATAAATTTTAGAAATATTTTAAATGCAAATGATGAGCTGGATATTAGTCAAAATTAATCAGAGTTCAATACCTAGAGAAGTCATCTGATCATCGAGGCCAACTTTAATTTTTATAGATTTTGCTGACCCAGATGAAATTCAGTTTCTATGGCCTAGTGGGTCATGGAAACAAAACAAATCTCAGACCCACTGAAGTGAGGAATCTGATAGGAGTCCCGGGTTCATCTTTGAGATCTCTTAAGTATCAAACCCTCAGGGTGACAGAATTCAACCTGCCTAGTCTGTCTGCTCTACTCGACCCTTCCACCCAGAGGACTGCAAGGCAAACTGCCCGTCTTGAACCTCAGCACTGAATGGAAGGGAAAGAAAAACATTTCTCCACAGCTTGGTAACTTCAAACTGGCCCCTCCCACTAGTTTGTAGCCTGAACTCATCTTACCTAGGTTGGCCTGAAACCTCAAGCAAAGAAATCCATCTACAGTGGGCCCAAGCTGATGATAGCACTAGTGATTGATAGAAACAAATGCAAATTCCTCTCTAGAGAAAGCCACCTTAAATGCAGGTTAAGAAATATGAACTCACAGTCAAGAAGTGCAAAACACACTCAGCAACAAGACACCGTGCACAAGAGAGCAAGCAGGGAAACAAGGCAGCCAATTAAGACCCACAAAGGCTCTGGATATGGGGATCAGTAGAGAAAGAATATGAAATAGTATCTTTTTACTATGCAAAAATGGCGAATAGAATTCCTAGAAATAGATGAAGAAAAAATCATCAACATGAAAATGTATCCAAAAGAATTTCCCAGAAAGCAGACAGGCAGAATAACAGAGATGCTAGAGTGAGAATGTCTAATCCAAGTTACAGAATGAGGAGAGGGGAAATAGAGCAAAACCAGTTTTTAAACACATATCAGCTGAGTAGCATTGTCCAAAAGTAATGAAAGGCAAAAGACCACAAATTCAGAGTAAAAAAAAAAAGTGAAATCCGCATCTAGACGTGTCAGAATGACACCACAGCCGATCAAAAATAAAAAGCAGGAGAGAAAACCAAATAGTATTTCTAGGCTTGAGGGTAGACTGACAGCTGATGTCTTAATCACAACAATGAGTAGCAGAATACAGAGGAAGAATATTTTCAATACTTGGGAGAAAATAACTGTCAGTGTACTTTTGTGCATCCAGACAAAATCCCTTTCACAAATTTATTCCAGTAAAACAAAACTGGAATAAATCACTAAAAGAAAATATCAGAGACTCTCTTGGTGTTAACAAAAAAAGTAGAAAACCTAAAATAACAGAAGGAAAGTGATAAATACATGGAGATATATATATAAACATTGATTATATTAACAATCTTGCAAGATTAAATAACACAGAACCAAGATACTTAACAATAGTACACAAATCAAGAATAGTAAATTTGGACAGTTAGAGTAAAAAGAAAATCCATTAAATTCTAAATATTAAGATCACCTATCCCCAAAATTTATCTATGAATGTCAACACAATCCCAATCTAAATCCCAATAGGCTTCTTTTTTTTTTAAGAAACTGACAATTCTAGGATTTATATGGAAAAGAAAAGGACCTAAAATAGCCAAAATGATCTGTTTTATTTTGTAAAAGTTAAGAGCCATTACTTGATTTTAAGACTTAACGTTATGATAATCAAGAAAACTGTGCATTACCATGAGGGTAGACAAACAGATAAAGAGATCAGAAGAAAGTTTGGAAATAGATCTACACATAGTCAACAAAAGGAGCAGTGCTATTCAATGGCGAAGGGATTGTCTTTTCAATACATCATCCTGAAATAACTAGATAAACCTGTTGGGAAAAAAATTAACCTAATGTTGGTCTTAAAAATTAGTTTAAGATGGATCAAATTTAAATGTAAAAGCTCAAACTATAAAGCGTCTGGGACAAAACATGGGAGATTATCTCTGTGACCTTCAGGTAGCAATGGTTTTTTAGAGAAGGCACAGAAGTACTAAATATAAAAAATATTGATAAATTGAAATGTAACAAAACTAAAATCAAAACTTAAACCATCATCAGGAGACATTGCTAAAAAGTGAAAGGTCAGGTCATGAATTGGGAGAAAATACTTCAGAGAGAGATACATACAAAAGCATTTTTACCTAGATATGTAGCAAATTTATGAACCACCTAATTATAAAAAAAAAAATCAGGCAAAAGATTTAAATAGACCCCTTCCAAAAGAACATATTTGAATAGCCAATAATCACATGAAAAGATGTTAAACAGCATTAGCCATCAGAGAAGTGAAAACTACGATAAAGTAGTACCATTTTCTTAGCCACTAAAAAGACAATCAACATTATCGAAGGTAAGAATGTAAATTGTGCAATTCTCAGAAAACAGTTTTGACAATCTTATTATATCAGTAATCTACTGCTTTGTAACCCCAAAACTTAGCACTTTAAAACCACAGATGTTTATTATCTCTCAGTTTCTGTGGGTCAGAAATCTAGGTGCAGCTCAGCTGATGCCTCTGACTCAAGATCTCCCATGAGGTTGCATTTAAGCTGTTGGCCACGTCCCTGATCTTATCAAATGCTTGACTTGGGGAAGATCCGTTTCCAAACACATTTCTCTGGATTCAGTTCTCTGTAGGCTGTTCGACTGAGGACCTTACTTCCTCATGGGACAATTGTGTCCCTCAATTTCTTAGTCCTCTCCATGGAGCACCTATCAACACAGCACCTGGCTTCCTCTCAGAGTGAGGGAATGAGAACATGAGCCCAAAGATGGCAGCCACAGTCTTTTTTTTTAATCATCATCTCCTAAGTGATATCGCCTTACTTTTGCCATATTCTATTTGTATAGAAGTGAGTCACTAATCCAGCCCCCATCAAGGGGAGAAAATGACATGAGGGCATGAATACCAGAAGGCAAGGATCACTGGGACCGTCTTAGGTGCTGCCTGACCACGCTTATTAAAGACACACCTGTCTTTTATACCTTAGTAATTCCACTCACAGCTGTTTATTCAAGGGAAATTAAAACTTTTCCTCAAAAAGACTCGTCTAAGAATGTTTGTAGTCCTTTGTACAAAAGAGCCTCAAACGGGAAGCAACCAGATGTCAATCCACAGTTGAATGCATAAACAAATCACTGGCCAGTCATGCCATCAGTCACTACAAGGCAATAAAGAGAAGGAACAACTGATGAACGCGGCCTTGTGGAAGACTGTCGAAAGTCACCAAAGAGTAAAACCTGTTATTCTTGCTATACAAAATTCAAAGACAAGCAAGCCTAATCTGTGGTGACAGAAATCAGAAAAGACTTTGGATGGTGACGGGTAGGTATGACTGCAGAGAAGCATGAGGTGACTTTCGGGGTGCTGATGTCGGATGGAGTGGCGATGACATAAAGCTATACATTTGTCAAAATTCATCAAGTGTGTAATTAAGATCTGTGCATTTCAATACATGTAAATTTCCCCTCAGTAAAAAGTCATTTGAATTTTTTTTTTTTAAAAAAATCCAATTACATGAGCAGCACATCTAAAACATAACCATACAGAATGGTTGATATTTAAAAGAATGGAAAAATGTGTCCAAGGCAAATAATAGTATAGTTGTTCCACTCTATTTCCAACAGGCAAATGCATTTCAAGACAAAAAAGCAATACAAGAAATAAGGAAAACCACCATATATAATACTAACAAGAAGACAGAACAATTCTGGCTGGTCTGTATCTAATAATAGACCTCTTTTAGTAACTGATCAAACAGATACAAATACATTTGAACAGAACAATTAAATATCTTGAATTAATAAGACATATATAGAACATGGCACCAAAAACTGAAGAACATATTTTTTTCATACAGGAATATAAAAATGGATATGAACTAGGCCAAAAAGCTAGAGTCAATTCTTAAAAAATAGATATTATACAGAAAATGTTCTCTAAGATTGTCAGCTCAAAAACAAGATTCGAAAGTTCAAAACCAATGGAGAAAATAGATACTAGAAATATGTAGAAATCTATAAGGAATATTATATATTTAAAAATGAAGGAACACCCTCTCTAAGACTCAAGCCACAGAAGACATCAAAATTAGAAAATATTTATACTTATTTTTATAAATACTCCTTTGGGGTGCTGTCAAAGAAAAATGCATAACCTTAAATGCATATATTAAAATTAGGAAAGGCAAAAATTATCAAAGCAACACATTTTAGAACTTAAAGAGAAATTGAAGAACTAGAACTACACATAAAATACATCTGACTGACAAAACCAAAAGTTAGCTCTTTGAAAGGACTGATAAAAAAAACTTCCAGCAATACTGTTCAGGGGAAAAAGAAGACATGAATAAAAATATTTAGAACAAAAAAGAAGAAAGCTATAAATACAGGGGGCATTAAAAACAAAAATGCTATTATGAAAAACTTTGCCAATAAACTGAAACCTTTATTGAAATGGAAAATGGTAACTTTAAAAAGCCAACCTGAGAAAAAACAATGGGAAATGAACTCTAGGCATAAAAAATACACCTTATCGTGAGTTTAAACATAGAGACAAGTAACTCTAATATTGCATAAACAATTCTGGATTACAGAAAGGTGATAAAACCTGACTAAGAAAGAAAAATTATAGGATACACTCATTTGTACATAGGCACAAAATCCTAAAAACATTAAATAGTTCAGAAATATATAGAAAAAAATGACACATAATGATAAATTAGTGCCAAAAACACAGGAATGATTATTGGAAAATATAATTTTATATATCTATTGTATATTATAAAATAATTGATAAGATTCACATTTATTAATTACAAAAACTCTTAGGAGGAAAAGAATAGGAAGGGAACTACCTTATCTTGTTAAAAGGTATGTAAGGAAGGAAAAAAGAACAAAAGAAATACTTAATGGCAAATTGTTGAAAGCCTTCTCTCTACGGTCAGGAAGCAGCAAGATTTCCATTTCTTTATTTCTAATCAACAATGTATTGGATACTCTTAGACACATCAGTATGAAAGGAAAAAGAATTAAAAGGTATTAAGAAGTGAAAAGATATAAAACTGTCAAAATTAAAATAATTCATGGTTTCAATTAAAACCTAAAATAATCTGTACACAAATTATAAAAAAATAATTTACCTAGATGTTGACTATAAGATGAACATACAAAAAAATTTTGATATTTATACTTCAGGAAAAAAGGCATAGGAGTAAGAGAAATACTTTTTTAAAAGTATCATTTTCAATAACCACAAAGATACTCACAGAAAATTTGAACTATTAAACTACATCAAAGTAAACATAACAAATTACAGATAGATACAATGTTCATGGATTGAACTTGAATCCAATCAAAATTCCAGCAGGGTTTCCTTATGAAACTTAAGTTCATTTCAAAATTTATGTGGAAGATCCAAGAATAACTAAGATATCCTTGAAAAAGAACAAGCTAGGAGGATTTGCCTCATGAAATATAAAGAGTTTAAAAACTCTAGTAAATAAGCTAAAATGTTTACTTGAAGAATTTTTTGCAGGAATAGACAAACAAAAATGAAACAGACTAGAAAGCACCAAGAGAGCATCATAAAGGTATGGAAATATCATACACGGTAGAACTAAATATTGGCTTTTCCACCTATGTTGAGAATCTGCATTTCATCAGAGTCCAACCTCAGACCATATACAAAAATGAATACCTAATCATCTGGAGATTTAATAAATAAATAAAACCTTTAAAAACCATATGAAAGAGCCTCAGACCCTTAGTGTAGGGAAAGACTGCTCAAATAAGACACAGAAAGTGCCAATCCTACAGCAAAAGGTCATAAATTTGTCTACATTAAAATGTAAAACTTCTGTTCATCCACAGATGCTAAACACAGAAGACAAACCAAAAGAAGAAATTGTCAACACATTGAACTGCAACACAGTTTTCAAAATATATGAAGTAGTCTACAAATCACACACGTAATACATAAAACAGTTACAATACACAAAAACAGTTCACTGTAAAAAATCCCAAATGGCTGACCAACAAGAGAAAAGAGACTTGCCTCCATTACTAATAAGGGGAATGCAATTTTAAAAGACAATGCCCTACCATTTCATATTCATTTAATAGTTAATATCAAATGTTAGCAAGAAAAAACAACTGGAACTCTATACACTACTAGTGGGACATTCAACTGGAGCAATCACTTGGCAAAACTATTTGGCATTTTCTCATAAAGCTGTAGATATGCACACCCTAGGAGTACAAATTCTACTCTCCCATGTGTGTCTGAAAAAGACTTTTGCCTATTCGCACCAGAATGTCACAGATGTGCTGTGTGTAGGAGCAAAAACCTGGAACCAACCCTATGTCCAGGAGTAAAATGGACAAATCATGGTGTATACCACCAGGGAAACTGAATAAATTACAACTATGTGCTAAAAACACAGATTAATCTCAGATACACCATGTTTGGTAGTGAGGAAAGAAAGTCACTAAAGAAATAATGATAAGTGGAATTATTCTGTGTGTGAAGTCCAAAAATATAGTAATTCTAGAAAGAAAAGCAAGAAACCATCCAACACAACATTCCTAATAGTAGTTACTGATGGGGAAAGAAGGAAATGGATGGGACCAGGAAGAGGAGCTCAGGCTGCTTCAAAGTTTGTTTTTTTTTTTCTTTAAAAAGGGTAGTTTACGGAACCCTTTGCATTCTTTATGCCATATTTAGAATTTTATAAATATTTTTATCCCATTCCTGAAATGTAATAATTCAGAATAAAATTTAAAATGTTTTAAATCGGGGGAAAAAGTATCAGCAGCTTTTGCAATAAGTGGCCTGATTGGATTAGCAGCTGCCCCCTGTCACAACATCTCCACCACCTGTTCACATTCAGGCCAGTGCCACCTGCCAAAGGTTACTGTGCTGAGACCATTATTTCACTGACATCTTTCTTATGGGTCACTCAGTGACATCACCTGGTTAGACCTAGGGTGCCCCCGAGTTTGTGATCCTTGCTCTGGAGCAGTGCTTCCCACAGTGTGGTCCCCAAACAAGTGTCATCAGCGTCAGCATCCATCCCCTGGGAGCTTGCTACAGATGTTGGGGTACCACCCTCTACCTACTGAAACAGAAACTCTGAGGGTGGGGCCGGCCCTTTGTGTTTTCACAAGCCCTGCAGGTATTCTGATGCTTGCATTCTCCTTGAGGACATGGCCCAACCCCGGGTGTCCCCCTTCCTGGCCCTTCTTCCCTTCTGCATCTCTTCACTGAGGCTCTTCCTACTCCCCTCTGAGAGGTTTGCACTTTGGCCTTAATGGAAGCTGTGTTCACTTCCGAGAATCAGCAGGATCCTCAATTGCCATCTAACCCCAGGCAGGAGGAAACCTCCTTCCGTTGTTCCTTGCTCCATGCCATCTAAGCGATTCTGTCGTGGTCATTCATCTGTGCTCAGAAATTGACATCCCTTCAGGCGTGCTTTGTCTGCTCTCTGCAGCTCCCACAGGGCTCTTGTAGGAGTTTTTTCTCCGTGCAAAGATTAGCATGTGAACAAATGTATTGAGCTTGTCTGAAGATCAAAGGACATTAACAGGGGCTTTGAAACAGAAAGCCAGTTACCTTTTTGTCTCTGCTTTCAGGAAACCCTGTTGTAGCCTTTTTCATAGTAGGACACTCAAGACTAGCTCCCTCTCTCAGCACCCTGGTTCTTCTAAAGCTGAGAGGGCCAACGGGCAGTGCTCATTTCCGAGTCCCCCTCTCTGCCCTGGGCACCCACCTGCTGATTTCAATTTATCTATAACACTTATTAATAAAATATTAATAAATGTCTGTCTGAAATGCCAGCCCTGCATCAGATAAAGTTCTTGAAACGCCATACATTTTTTTTTCTATGTCAAGCTCTTTCTTCCCCACCCCCCCAACTATTTTTTATACTACATCATTCTTGGCATGCTAAGTTCCAAGTCTGAACACATTCCTAAATTTGATATCACTGATGTCGACTATTTAAGTTATGAGAAATATTGTATATTGTGAAATTTATGCATCACTCACCCATATATGGTACTATCGCCTTAATTCCATGAGGAAAGAGGTGGCATTTAATCACAGAGAACAGTGTGTAGATGTGACGGAAAGTAGAGTTTTTCTGAAGGTAATCAGGTATAGTAAACAGATACTGGCTTTGGAGTCCACTAAATTGAGTTCAAATCTTGGTTCTGCCATTTCACTGTAAGTATAACCCTAAGTCACTTAGCCTTGCTTTCCTTGTTTGTATAATCAGAACTGCAGGAAAACCAGATTGATAGGATTTTATGAGAATTAAATGAAATAACACATGACCCTTTGTACAGTCTCATCACCTGGTAAGCTCTTCATAAAACGTACTGGATGTTTACAGCAAGAAATAAGACCAGGGAACCAGGTCAGGCCAAATTCTAAATGGCTGAATAAGCTTGGGAGTGCAGATCTTTTCTAAGGAACTTGTGAAGGTTTTGATAAGGCAAGTGACATATTTTCATGGGAAGTACATTGAGAAAAAGGAAAAATTAGGAGAAAATTTGTGAAGCAGTTACAACAGCCCAGGTAGAAGATGACCTAATATACTAAAGAAGGGACATATTGTGAGTCAAAAGCTCAGTTAACTGGTACAATGAGGGAGGAAAGAAGAAAAAGAACAGATGAAGGATTAAACAGGAAGTATTATTATAAGAGTATAAGGAGGCCAGGTATGGTGGCTCATGCCTATAATCCCAGCATTTTGGCAAGCTGAAGCGGGAGGACCACTTGAGAGGCCAGGAGTTCAAGACCAGCCTGGGCAACATAGCAAGATCCCATCTCTACAAAAAATAGAAAAAATTAGCTGGGCATTGTGGCATGCACCTGTAGCTCCAGCTAAGGTGGGAGCATCTCTCAAGTCCAGGAGTTTGAGGCTACAGTGAACTATGGTGATTCCCCTTCACTCTATGCTAATACAACAGAGCAGAGCGAGACCCTTTTACTAAAAAAATGAATTAAAAAAGAAAAAAAGAATGTAAGGAAGCTCATGCTACAGAGAAAGGTATCAACATTAATGGAAACAAATGAGTTAGAAAACTCTGAATAAGCTGTGTAGGTCACCTAGACTGTATGGGAAAGAGGCAAAGAGAAAGTGTCACAAAAGTATCTTCATATTTCAAAAGGCATGGGGGTTAAGAGTACAGGGGGAGCTCCACCTAGCTGGATTAAGGTCCTAGGCAAGGGGTACTGCTGAAGTCACCCCCTGTTGCTATGGTAATAAGACCTCCTCCCTCAATGCACTTGACATTATCTTGCAGAAAAAACCACATGCAAATGAAGTCGACCATCAGCACAGGCAGAACCACACCCAGCTCGGCACAACCTGGTCAAAGTTAGACATGGAGAAATAAAACTCTGGAAACCAAGCTGGAGCAGAGCTGTTTCAGACCCATTGCTGAAGTCTCTGGGATATTTTCTTTGCAACAGAGATGAGGATCTTGACACATTCCTATCTGGTCGTAATATTAAAATCTAGCATATTCTAGGGGATGGTGGAGTTTTAGTTAATACTTTACTCATTAAGGAAAAAACTTTATAAGGAGTGTAATCCTCTGTTATGCCATCTGTCCCGGCCCGCGGGACCTTCTGTTACTCGCGGGGGCGAGGGGGACCGTGCCTGAAAGAGATGGGCGAGAGAAAGAAACGAGACCAAGCAAAGGGTTGTCAAGGTCTACTTTACTTGGATTTTTAGTAGGTTTTATATACAGAAACAAGGAAGTAGAAACAGAAAAATAGAGTGGGGGAATGATGAGGCTTTAGTGTGGGCTAATTAGCCCCAATCAGCATCCCAATGGCACCGGAAGCTCTTTGTGATGGATCACTCAACCCCAACCTGGCAGGGGATTGGGAACAATTGCAAGTAGCATGCCCTGGAGCAAGCATGGCATGGAATGCATTCTTCTCGGAACTATAGCTTGGGGGGCTGGGTGCTATTTTCGTCTTAGGCTATTTTCCGGGGCGAGGCCCGTGTTAGGACAAGTCAGGACAAGTCGTTGGAATGTGGAGGGTCTTAATCTCCAACAGCCATCATAATTATCATTGAGTATGGCTGATTCTCATTTTTTATCTTACATACCCTAAAATTCACTCAGTTGTGAGTTTTCACAAATACACAGAGGCATGTAACCACCACGGCAATCAAGCTATGTAATAGTTCCGTCACCCAACACATCCCCTCCATCTGCAGCCAAACCAGCTCCCTGCCCCAGCCGTCCGGGGCCCACGGATCTGTTCTGAATCTTCTTTTGACAACCGCACTGATGGGGAAGGCCCAAGACTTTCTTATGATTTGCTGGCATGGTAATAGTAATATTTGCATTTCCAGAATTCAGGCACTGTATGAAGATCTTTATAGATGAGGAAACTGAGGCTTTAAAAATTTTTAGAAAAAGAAAGAGGAGGTAAAGAAAGACGTGCCCATGGTCATATGGTGGCCATCTCAAGGCTCGAGTCCAAGCACGTCTGACTCCCAGATCTATTTTCTTGACCCCTGAGATTCTACCTCCACGAAAGATGCACAAAGCAGGACAGAGAAGAAGAAATATCTACCAATTCCAGGAAGCTCGCTTTAGATCTGGGCTTGCCTTACGCATGTATCGCTTAAGAGTTTGGTTAATTATGCCAGTAAAACATTAACTGCATGTAAGATAAAATGAAACCAGGATCCTAGAATGCCTTCCATACGACCTTAGTATAATGCAATGAAGACAAACCCTGTTGTGTTTCTTATAAACTTGACCAGGTTTCTAAAGCAAAACTTAGAAAGATTCCCTCATCAAATACTGAAATGCTTTTTCAGTGCCCTGAGCATGAACTTCCTCTTCAATTGACCAAGAAGGAAATGGGATCTTTAATCTCAGTCTGTGTGTCTTTCAGGTTGGAGTCTCCGACCCGTTCCCTGGTGATGGAGGCCCCAAAAGGAGTAGAAATCAATGCCGAGGCTGGCAACATGGAAGCCACCTGCAGAACAGAGCTGAGACTGGAGTCAAAAGATGGAGAGGTGAGGGCTGGGAAGGACAGACGTCCCAAAAGGCTCCCACAGGCCAGCCTTTCCCGCAGCTGGTTTGCCACGGAGGCAGATCGTACAGTGTATCAACAAAGGTGCCAGGCAGGTGGTTTCATTTCCAAAACAAATAACTGAACGGCATGACTATAAGCCAAACCCACAATCCATAATGTTAAGATTCATTATTTGTAAAGGGGTAAGATAATGGCTTGTATTCCAAATACAGAAGTAGATGACCGTAAAAATGAATGCTATTTTCAAATTCTCTCTGTTGTCACCTTAAAATAAGACTCAGTGAGCCAGCCTAATTAGGCTATATATCATACACATCTAGATAAAGATGAACTTAATTTACTCACAGTTATTTCATGCTGCGCCTTAAGAATAAAGAATCAGCTCCGGTAGCTATTCAAAACCAGAACAAGGCACAACTTCATAGGGGAAGACTAGGCAACAAGAGAATGAAGGATTGCAGATAGTCATTCTCTTACTCCAATGCAATCCCAGTTGGGTGCACAGAAATGTTGCTTGTATGTTTGCAAGCAAGGTAAACCGAACACCCCCTGCAAAATGTGTTTTGACTGCAAACTTTTAAAAATGCCTTGGAAGTGTGCACAAGTAAACTTTTCTATTTAAGAACAAAAATAAGAGGGAAAAAGAACTTTTTTTTTTTTAAGCAAAACTCTACTCCACCTTATAGTCAATGAGAGGGGTTATCAGTCTCCACTTGCTTCTGTACATCCACTTTGTGGATATAAAAGCCCCCTCCCTTTCATGGGAATGGCATTTGCTATTTTGTTTTAAAGGAGGTAGAGCATTCAATTACCACAACTGCCTCTCCAAACAGCCACAACCTGCAAACTCCACACGCATAAAAACAGTGATTACCTCACACATACACCGTTGATAGCTATCTAAATTTGAACTCTGGAAGAATCAGTTCTGATCATAAATCTAATGGCAACTTCCACCACTGCTTATTTTTATAGGCATGCTTTTCTCAAAGTACATTCTATAAAATATCAGCCACATAATTTGTCAGAAAAAGAAAACAAAAAAGGCTCACTAGTCATTTAAAACTTGAAAAATGTCACATAGATTACTCTCTTCTTGAAGACTCACCTTGCACATGGACGTGTATGGGAGCTAAGAAGTCCCGTGGTAAATAAAATGGTGAAATGTAGCATTTCCCCATCTCCTCGACTCTAGGACTCGATTCACATGCTACGGGACATTCTTTTGCAAAACGCTAACATAAGCTGATGCAGCATGATCTTACTAGAACATAAGCTGCCGTGAGAGTAGGGACTTTGTCTTGTTCATCTCCAATTCCCCAGTGCCAAGAATCATCAACACATGGTAGTTGCTCGTTGAAGTTGAAAGGAACACTCAAGTACTGTTTCTGAACATCACGCGGTGACAGCCTCTGACTGACTCTTTCCTTCCTATTCACTCTCTTTAGATTAAGTTAGATGCTGCGAAAATCAAACTACCTAGACTGCCTCACGGATCCTACACGCCTACGGGAACGAGGCAGAAAGTCTTCGAGATCTGCGTTTGCGCCAACGGGAGATTATTCCTGTCCCAGGCAGGAACCGGGTCCACTTGTCAGATAAACACAAGCGTCTGCCTTTGAGAGACTATCCATAGTGGACAATTGTCGGCAGCATAAAGGCCTTTTTTTTGGCTTTAGACACTGACTGCCAGCTATTTTTACTAGAACACAGAAAGCCTATCAAAGACCTTTTGCGCGTGTGTGTGTTTGTGTGTGTGTGTGTATGCTTGAGTGTGTTTGCTGTGTGGGTGGATATAAATATATATAAATATATATAAATAAATATATATATATCCTCTGTATAAAATGAGGTTTCAGTACAAAAGGAACCACGGGTGACCCTGTGATACTCACTGTCATTTTTCCATCCCATCCCTTCCACCGAAGTGACAAACGTCTAAACACTAATTCAGTCCCAACATTGCCCAGTCTATTCAGGATCACACAGCGCGTTTGGGACACTGACAGGACTTTCATGCACGTGTTCGAGGAGGGGTGTGACTCCCCTCTTCTCCTTTCCCGTTAGGAGGGAGTGATGGCGGGAATCTCCAAGTCCCACTGAACCCTGAGACCCTTGTTTCAAAAACAGACATTTGGTTTCCTTGTTTAGCTTTCATATAGCTGGCCAACTTCCCCCTCTTCAAGTGAGGGAAGGGGCGATTTCATACAAGTCAGCTGTAGGAACTCAACAGGGCTGCCCTGTCTTTGCAGCCAAATGCATCCGGGCTTTTGTGGTCGCAGGAGGAGGAATTCCAGTGAATTTGGGACTGCTCACCTGATTTCTGCTATATCTCACATGTTCTCCCACATGTCGAATTAGGAGCTGTAAATCAGCACAAAATAAGATAACAGCTGCTGCTCGGTGGCTGGAAGCTACTCAATGGCTTGACAGGCAAAGAACAAATGGGTAATATGTCTCTGTTTAAAGGAAAAACAGCTCAAACGCTGTGATGTTCTCACTTCTGACTTTATCCAACAGATCCCAAGCCAAAACGATCAGGTCAATCAAAAATCCCTAAGAGCGGAAGTCTTCCCCCAAGAAAAGCCATTCTGAGATGGAAGTCAAATTAAGAACATCATAAAGAACCTGTTTTTCCCATGCTTCTTGGCATTGATAGGTAATGTAGAGACATGCCTTTTATTTTTTTTTAAAGGCATGCACAAACTCTCCAGCTTTGATCGTATTGTGCATTTTATCAGTGCTGAGGTATTCATATTCCTAAATCCACTATTACGTTCTCTCCAAGAACTACCGATCTAAAGTACTGCATGCTGCCAGAACCGCTCACCGAAAGTTAAGGTAGACTGAGTCAAGTGTCTTTATCAGAATCGCTGCGTGCCCTGGGGCCCAGCAGTGCCCGCTGCCCCAGATGGGAAGCAGGACTCTAATTCCCGCCATCAGCTACCTCTCATCGCCCCACCTTCATCATCACGCTCCAGGGTCACCGTGGCCAGCTCTTGTGCTGGGACAGGGAATTACAACATCTCTGTTCAAAGAGGGAGAAATGTGCCTATGCCTTAAGTCAATGCACTCAGCAAGGAGAAGCACATCTTTATTTATCTTGTCGTTACCTGTAGTTTATTTCGAGTGATTGGAGGGGTTGCTTTCGTCATGACTGGGCATCTTAAAAGCTGATCCCCAAACCTCGTGGCTGACAGATGTGGACTCTAAGGAGCCCAGAATGCAGATGTTGCTGGCTTAGATAGTCCTAGGGGATGCCATTTGGAGAGCAGTGGCCCCACAATCCTAAATGAAGCAGTATTTGTAGGCCTGAGTGGTGTTTGTTGCGTTTTTTTTGTGTGTGTTGTTTTCCTCCCTAAGTGAGATTCTAATGTTTCTTACTTCACAAGCAGGGAAAGGTTTTTCATAGGAAATGAATGAGAGATTTGATGTTTGTTTGAGATGACAGTCAAGCGTCAGGCTGAGGCTTGCCCACGTGGGAGGTATGAGCAAGCTATGTGTGGCTTCGCCACTTAGAAGTGGGGGATGGGCAGGCCTCTCCTGGCCAATGATGCTACTTGGCTTCCAGACCCCAGGCTCACTCCAGGCAGTCTCACTTGGCATCCCATGCAGAAGAATGGGCTGGCCCATCTTAGGGCAAGACCTTTCAATTGGTTGGTTTACAGCCCTAGGGTCTAAAACTGAAAACCATAAAAGACATCAGATTACTCTGGACTGGTATTATTAACATCCTATAGGGCCATGCTGCCAGAATCTGCATGTCACCATGCACAGGGTTTTTCCAAGCCAGGAAAGGCCCTCCTTGGCTACGAGGAGGGCCCACCCCATATCATTTAGATAAATAGTGATAGCTATAAGGTCTTCTGTGACTACCTTAAGACAGGTTTGGTTTCTTTCTTTTAAATAGACGGAATACCTTTGCATTTTGCCATCTCGAGTACACAATCTATGGATGACAAGAAAGCAAAAAGTTCCCAGAACCTCTTTCCACTCGTTTTGTTCTATTATCCCTTGAAAGACTTTGATCAGTATCTTGGAAGTTTTATGCCAATAAAAAAGACTGGTTTGAGTCCACATGCGAAATTTAATCCTAGAGGTAATTAGATCACAAACAGAATAAAAATATCAATAGTAATAGCAACCAAGAATATAAATTAAGGACCTACTAGAAACAGTCATGATATAAAATTCTGTTTTTCACTTCTATAAGGTGACCACAATATATAAGGTAATAAGCAGGAAATTTGGTAGAGGTTAAATTATATATTTCAGTTCAGACTTTAGACATCAGTAAAATGCATTCTGAGTTCCTCAGTGTACATCTTTTTCTCCCCATACCTTCCAACTAGAATATTTGTTTGTGGTTATGAGAGAACGTTTTACCCAAATTGTGGAAAAAAATAGCCTTTACATTAAAATCCACTAACCCCTACTTTTAAAAATATGAGATGATTTCTAATCTTTATAAATAATATTTTCTAGACAATCGCACCTTTGGGTATATGAAGCAGCTGGTGGCAAAACAAAGACTTCAACCGAATCTTCACTGTACTTAATACTCTTCAGAAGATTTTTATAAATTAAAAACTGATCCCCAAATATGTTTAGCATTTAGTTCTATTTGCTATCTGCTCAATAAGTCATAAAAGCTCAGTCCTGGGAAACTACTTGAGTATGACAGAGGTTTTCTAAAGCCCTTATAGCAGCATCTGTCTGTCTAGGTGGAAAATTGACGGGCAGGCTTGTTACATTGCCCAAGAGATCTGATAAACTTGAACCGGCTTTTAACTTCCTTTAGGTCTTTTTCCCTTTGGATATTGTTCATCACATATCTAGCAACCATAGACCAAAGATTGTTTGAGGTTTGACCTTAGAGCGGGGGTCAGCAACCTATGACCTGGAAACCAAATCTGACTCGCCACCTGTTTTTGTAAATAAAGTTTTATTGTAACGAAGCCACGTAAGTTCACTTACATGTTGCCTGTGGCTGATTTCACACTACAGCAGCAAGGCTGAATACCTGTGTTAGAGACTGCATAGCCCACAAAGCATAAAATACTTATTGTTTACCACTTCCTATAAAGTTTGCTGACCCCTGACCTAGAGGTCACTTGTGGTATGCGTTGGATAGAGTAGGAAAAAGAGCAAATTTCCTGAGAGTAGGAAGTAAGCCTACATTTCCCTGTAGGCTTGGGAATATTTAGCAAGGTATTGCAGGAGGGAAGTCCTTCTTTATACTGTATGTGGGGAAGTGATCCACCTGTCAGAGAAAAACAGGCTCAGAGGATTTTTAGGAACAGACAGAATGAAATTAGGGGAAGCTTAGTGCAAAAGGAAAGCTGTGATCCTCCAAGAGTCTTTTCTGACGACCCTTAACAGATAGGGGGTTCCTCGGGCCAGCATCATTGTGTGACAAGAAGTAAGGCAAGGGAGCCTATGATTTAAATTTAGAATCTCTTTCCTGAAAAGATAATTTCTGCTATCTCTGCTTGTATAGAGGCTTCCAATTCACCTTCCCATACTTGAGATTCGTATGCCATGGTCCTCCAGAGAACATCTTTTTGACTTAACATGTCTTTTTGGCCCCCATCCCCTCAGTTACCCACACCTCCGCTGTACTAACTATTCCTGCAGCCACACAAGGCCTAAAGCATTGGTAGAACCAATAAACAATTTGGGATAAGCATCTTAAAATACATAGGAATAAAAAATACAGTAAAATTCTTTTTCTGAAGATGTCACTGGGAGAAACCAGATTTACGCCAGTTTGGTTTTGATTCCAAGAATCTGGCTATCTGTTCTCTGAGTGGAAGGAATACAAGAAAGGACGTATTCTGCATTGCGACACCCCTGCTTCTGTGTGGTAAGGCAGGTTCCTATCAGTCAACGTCCCTTTTGCTAATCTGGGGTTTTATTCTCAATAATGTCAAAATGGTTCACAGCTACGAATGACTCTTATAAATATGAGTATCTGTGTTGGGGAGGAAGGATTGTTTTTATTTTTTTAATGCAAACAACCACCATTTACCAGACCCTAATCAATGTCAGTTAAGAGAGATCCTCAGCCTTTTATCTGGATACAGCTGAAAGAGGATTAAATTGGCAATGCTGCCCTTAACAGGAGCATCTAGATAAGAATACCTTGCTTTAGGCAAAAGGTAGCATGATATCTGGACCAAAGAGGCAAACAGATCCACTCCAGCACCTGGTACTTATTTTTCAAGGCTCTATGAAAAGGTGAAAAATTTCATTTCATTAAATTGCAAATAAGACCAGTCCTCCCTCTCTTCCCCATGCCCCAGGAAATCTTAGGCATGAAATGGATAAGCAAACAGGTCCTGCAATGATATATTTGCATGGTGTCCCAGTAGCAGGTGGGGGGCGGGGGGGAGTTGAAGTTGTAATGAAAGAAGCAACCTTAGAAAACAGGCCTTTTATCTCAAAGATAAAATGCCTCTCTTGAGGTCTTTCATCACTATCTCCTTGGTGGAAGGTTCCCCCAAATTCCAACATACTTCCATTAAAATAGTCAAAGCCACTGCATTGGGATGTCAGACACATCTCTTTCTTTGTGGCAGTCGGAATTTAAAATTATATAGTTGCCTCTGAATTTCTCATGCACAAAGCCAAACCACTGATAAGAGATAAAGCAGTCTGAAGGCTGCTGCTTCCGCCACATGCATTAGCACTTTCAAAAGCAATGTGATTTCTATGGTTCTTAAAAGCTTCCTTCAGAATGAAGTCCTTGAAACCTCAAGGCCGATCTGAATGGCAGAGGGGAAAATAATTACTTGCGGGAGGTTCTCCTTTTGAGTATTGTTAGAGCACAAGCGTAAAAGGAAAACACCCTCTTTGGGACAACCCATGCTCACAGGTGATATTTTCTTTGCCCTCCGCCCCCCCCCGCCAACCTTCCTTACAGTGTAGGAAATCAGCATCTTCCTTTGAGAAACAGAGAGCAAGAATGTCACAAGCCCTTGATGTCACAGGAAGTGTGATGTCATAACACAGGATTGATGCTATCAAATCCATCGATAAATAGCCCCCAACCAACAGCACTGCTCACTGTTCAACTTCAGCCCAGCAGCTGGTATGATCAGCATCCACTTTGAGGTTTGCAATTGGGATAGAACAAAGGAAGATTTGCTATAGGCGAGCAGCATGTTTAGAGTCTGAGTCCATCTGTCATTGTAGGGAGCCAGAGCTGTGTTCCAAATGCCTCATTAGGCATGTAGACACCCTCGCTAGTGAGGGAGTGGATTTTGCTTCATCACTGAACATTAGCTAAGGTCAGCTAAATAACACAAATATGAGGCTGCCCTCTGGGACAAAAGAAAACATCTCGTTTGTCTAAAATCCTCCATGCATACCTAGAATGGTCTAGTAATATCAACTTCTCATTGTTGGGATAGGGGGTGAAATCAGCGATAACTTAGATTCCATAAAGTGGGAAACTCCAAATGGGTCTATTAGGTTACAAAGGAGCACTATAAAAAAGGATTGTCCGAGGGCAGGAAGATGACAATTGTCAACAAGGAAAACAGTGTCTCTTTAGTTCCCATATTCATCTAATTCGTGGGGTTCTAACATTTTGGGGGCCATGGACTCTTTTGGCGATCTTAGCAAGTCTATAGAACTTCTCTCCAAAAAGAATCACACCCATAAAACTTGGCATAAACTAAAAGAGGTTTTCTTGGACCCAACGCCTATCCTAAGACATGAAAAGAATTGGACTCCAGTCTTCAATTATAATAATTATTAACATTCATTGAGCACTTACTATGTGCTAGGCACTGTGCTAAATGTTTTACATACATTCATTTATTTCATTCTCAAAAACAATCCTTTGAGTAGGGTTCTATTATATTTCCAGTATATAGATGTGAAAACTGAGGCTTAAGGAATTTAAGAAACTTGCCCAAAGCCTCTAGCTAGAAAATGGCGAGCTGAAATATAGGTCTAACTCATGACAACTATACTATGAAGTCACCAACATGTCAAACTATTTTTCAAGCTGTTGAGACTTGTCCCTTACTAGGATGTAGATTAGCTCTTCTTCATGAGACTATAGAACTTTTATCTACCTGCTTTCAGTAATCTCTTACCAAGATAGCACCCAGGATTGAAGTATAGCTACCCGGGGTGAAAATATCCAAAGTCCGTCTGAGTATTACAATTTAGAACCAAAAACAAAATTAGTTTGTTCTGTGATTCTTGTCAAGTCAGCGTTATTTTCCTTACAGGTTGGAAGATACCTGGGTTGTTCGCCTCACGTTGAGCAGAAAAGTTTAATACTCAGTGATCTGTGGGTGTGGTTTAACAAGTCCACATTTCCATCCACATAGATCTCCCTTCCTTATATCTCCCTTCAAAAGACAAATGTTTTATTTGAGGTCAGGTCTTTGATACTACTTGGTCATTGTTCTTCAATTGGTCATTGTTCTTCAACTTTTAATTGTGGCAAAACTCAAGAAAGGAGTCAAACAGAAGGACGCTATCATTGTCCCTACTCCCCTAGAAGAAAACAGGACCACCAAGGACTCAATTAGCATTAGGGGTTCAAGGTCAAAGAGGAGCTGGCCACTTCGGCTCTGTAATGGCTTGAGCCCCATGCCTTAGCCAGCCATCACTAATGGGCCAAAGCCTTCACTACATGCCGAATTCTTATGAGAGAACTCAGGCTGTCACTGCCAACTCATCTGAGCTAGAAATGAGACCCATTTGTCAATTTCTGTTTAAACAGCGGCACCCTTTAACTCTGAGCCTGTAACATTTTGCACTGGCATCTTCGCCTCAGCGACAAGGCCGGTGGCCCTTCCAACTAGGAGGAAGAAAATGAGTGCGTCTGAAGTTCCTTACAACTTGGTCGCTTTGGAATACTTTCATCTTCTGAGCAAAGGGATCAGGGTTTGATCTGTAAGAATTAAAAGGCAGAGTCGTTTTGAAGAATTAACTCAGCCAGGGATCATCCCAATAGGTTACCAACCAGAATGCCCTTGTCAAGGTCCTGTTGTCATCTCAGCCTTCACCCAGAACTGAGATTGGGGTTCATTGTGCTCTTCAGTGCTTTCTCCACAGCACAGTTCTGATCTGCTGGGGGGGGTGAGGATTGTGCATAGACTAGGTCCTCACCGTACCCAAGAGACTCAGTCCTGGGGCTAGTGCCTGCCTGGCTCAACCTCTTCATGAAACTTAGAAAGGAATGACCTAAAAAATGTCAGGGATTTCCTTTCGAATGGTGGCGATGTCCAAATGGCAAGTCAGGAATGGGTATCTTTAAAGGATTTCATAGAACTAATCTTACCAGAGCCAGAAATCTGGCTACCTAGAAGAGAGGGAAAATTCTAGCAAAGTAAAGGGAAGTGTTGGCACACCTCAATTTTGGTGAACACAAAATTAACTCAATTTTTATCCAGTGTTTTCATAAGGGAGGGAATGAAGTTTCCCACACGTTAACAACATCCCCCAGTGAAGAGAGCATGACAAAGCAGAAACCCACTTCGTAAGGAGGTCACGCTTTAGAAAGAAAAGGTGGAGGACATCCATCATTATCCTGGCTAGATGGACTCCTGAAGCAGCCAGATTCTGATGTTCTTAACAGGAAAGATGAGGTCATAGAAGTCCCACTTGCTTGGAGATTTTGAAAAAGGAACCACATTCCCATAAACTGAGTTCAGCCTTTGGGTGATTTTTTGGGTTCTTGTTTTTTGTTTGTTCGTTTTCTCTCTGGGTTTGGGTGTGATGTAAGAAGAAGAGCTTTTTCTGTTTTGTTTTGAATAACATCAATCCTTGCACACTCTATGCAAAAATTTTGTAAGCATTGCAATAATGCTATGAATTACAAGGAACTATTTTAACTTTATTACACTTTCTGTATAAAAAAATATTTGTATTTAATATTATTTCAACTGCAGTCTTGTAAAATATATTAATAAAAATAATGATTGGTAAGAAGGAAAGCACCCTTGTCCACTTCTTTAGGGAATTCCTCCCTTACAGTCACTCCTACTGACTCTACCTCAGAAACAAATTTTCAGATTAACTTCTCTTCTGCCTCTTTGATCAGTGGCCTAACGTGTTGGTTAAGCTATTTTGGCTCTCAGGAAGAGACTCGCTCAGGCTGCCTTATGAAAAGAGAGCTTGGTGTAAGGTATACATGGCCTGGAATTTTGGGGTCCCCAGGATTTGGAGCAGGTCAAGCGACAGCCATAGCCATCCTCAACTGCTCTCCCAGTGACCTACACAGTCTCTTCTGGCTACAGTTTCATTGCTCCCCTTCTTCTTTGAAGAAGCCAGTCTGACTGGTTCCCACTGGGCAAAACCCTTTAACCAAGCTACCTTAGCATTCCTAGCAAGCTTATGGAAAAGCCATCTTGGAGCCTGGTACCCATCCCTGGTCCAGCATATTTTTCATCCTTTTCCGAAGGATATCCCTTACTGATCCCCTAGGTGGCGCCACTGCTAAGATGATAATTTATAATAGACGATATTATGGCAGAACCACTCTGAGCTACCCACCACAATCAATCATTCATTTCAATCATCTCATCCCTCCTGGCCTTCCACAATGACAAGTTGTTGCACATAATAGATCAGCCTAGAATATCCTCCCATCTAGCACCATGCACCCCAGATACCATCCTTCATGATCCAATTCACATATCATCATCATCTCTCTGTGGCCTTGATCATTCTTCCTTGATTCCCTCATTAATTTGTTCAAATTTATTTTATAATCCTACATTATACTATGGTTTACCTATTTATATACCTGGGACCCTAAAATGCTTATACTCATTCTTAAAGCTTATACAGAATTGATCCTGTATCTCAACTGATGTTCACAATAACATTATAAAGTAAATAGGTAATTTCCTCACCTAGAAAATCTAAAGCAGATTTTACATAGCCAATACATGACAGAACCAATGTGCATTCCCAATTGTATTTTCATCCAAGCCTACATCTCATGAAATTTACCTCCCGATTCCAAATAACACTGAAGCAACATTACAGAATTCTCAAGGTAAAAGGGTATAATAAAAATTTTATTCTCAGTCAGGGTGCAATTTATTTCAACAATGTAGTCATTTTATTACCTAGTTTCTCCTTTGGGAAAATTTACCAAAAACTAAAAAAAATCTAAATCAAAGGGAATGAAATCACCATTCAAGAGACTGGTGGAGGGGCGAGTTGAATCTTAGCTAAAAAGATAAGACAGAGAAAGGCTGTTTCTGACAAGTGAAACTAATTGACATCGTTGTTGATACAAAATTAGAAAGCAGATGAAATAGCAGGAAGCTAAAGAATATAGCTCTATTCCTTTTCTTTCAAGGAAGGAAATTTTTAAAAGTGTAAATCAGCAACTTTTAGATGTCTCCCAAACTTGACCTTTTAAAAAATATATATAAAATACTATACCCATTCAACCCTAGGAATAGAACCCAAGGTAAGGGGGAGGGAGGGATAGGAACCAGCATGCAGAAGAATAAACTAAACACAGTTCAGAAAAACTTAGCAACATGTGTGCATTAGCACCACCAGTTAAGTTCAGTGACTTAGTTTGTGAGTAACAAATTTTAATTACTCTCAAACATTTACGGTTGAGAATCAATCTCTATCCCCCAAGAAAGATCCTATGACCAATCGCAGGACAAAAGACAAGCCATTCGGACACCTGGTGCCAATAATTAAACATCGTTATAGAACATTTGTGTGCTGTTTCTAGCTAACCCTTACTAGAATTTAACAGGGGTGCAAGAAATGTGAGAATAGAATCCTCCAAATTATGATATATTGTAATAGGAAGTAAGCATTCGGAACAGGAAAGTTTAGGATAATAGATATTAAATCAAAGGCAGACATTATAACACTAAATGATCTGTTTTAACCAAGCAAGGGACCAAGTCAAAAGTTGCATTTAAAAACACGTTAGGCAAAAATTCATCTATAAAACTTAAATATGAGGAAAATTAATATTTTAAGGCAGATAATTATGGAAAAAGTATTAGGACAG
Organism: Microcebus murinus; assembly: GCF_040939455.1. Taxonomy (NCBI): domain Eukaryota; kingdom Metazoa; phylum Chordata; class Mammalia; order Primates; family Cheirogaleidae; genus Microcebus; species Microcebus murinus. The sequence goes on from NC_134124.1 coordinate 21,566,434, forward strand.
ATTTAGATTAAAATTATGTAATTAAATGTTCTGTTTTTATTGATTATACATGATTAAAGTAGGCAAGTAACTAAAAACTCTAAAACTTTAAAAAATAAGAATAAAAATTAACAAATATAATTGTAGGGGAAAATTTTCAACCATTCGGTATCTTATAACTTTCAAATAGATAAAGCACAAAAAATGAACTCATACATACACACCTTTATACAAAGAATCTTCTCTTTGACTGTCAATGATTATATAAGTCAAACAAATATCTCAAAATGAAAAAGTTTAAAATTTTTTCAGACCATATTCTCTGCAAGGAGAAACATATGTTTTATATCAACATCAAATTCCAGGAATTTAAGAACTGAAAAGTACTTCCCCCTAATTGGTGATTTGAGAAAGGAACCAGCCTATTTAAAACATAATAATTAAAAGTGCTACAAATTATGTCACTTGACCAAAAAGAGAGATGAATAAAGTATTCAACTTCAGATTCCATATCAACAAAAGAACAAAAATTAATAAAACTAAGATGGAATAAGTATTTCTAAATTTACATCTTAAAAATTAACAGAAAAAATCCAAAATAGACAAAACATTGATAAATCTTAAACATAAAAATGAGCTTAAAAATCACACACAATAAAAAATATGTTCTTGCACCATGTTGTTTCCTCATAATAAAAATAGAAAACCTCAATGAAAACGTACAATTTTAAAAATTAACAAAAACAAATCAGTAAAATTAGTAAAAATTACTATTTGTTTCTCAAGCAAAAGTGAAATAATTTTTGTTTAGGAAATTCTACCAAAGATATATCTTTTCTTATGTAAGTAAATATTACAAATATAATATACATGCTTATACACAAAAATAGATTTACATGTGAAGAAAAGATCTAATAAGATCTGCCATAACCTATACTAAGAAAAATTAAACATTAAAAGTTATGAGAGATAAGTATAAAATGAAGAGACTGTACGTACAGACTCTTAGCTGTACAGACTAAAATTGGCAAAGATCTTATTTTCCTTCAAGTTAATTTGCACATTTAACAAAATACCATTCAAAATCCCAACAGAAATTTTCTAGGAAGAAAGTAATTCTACAATTTATTAGGCACAATAAAATAGAAAATAAAGCTAAGAAACAGTCTCTCTAAAAAGGAAAAAAAAATAATAAAAACTGAACAGACTGCTGAAAATCACAAAACAGCAAGAATAAAGATGATAACGTTTCAGAAACAGAAATACAGATCAGTTGCATTTGGTATTATATCCCACCTGGAAAACACTGTTCAGCCCTGTCTGGCTTGCCCCTGGTCACCCTCTAAGATCTCACCCAGGTATCCTCCCCCTCCAGGAAAGCTGCTCTGACTTGTTCTCTCCATAGATCAAGTAAAACTGTGCACTTTCAGGGCACCCTAGACATGACTCTATCATGGTTTATGTCCTGTTGAAGTAACCTACTAATGCTTCTGCCCACCCTGCTAGAATATGGGCTCAAGAACAGAGTCACAGACTCATCATTTAATGATGTGAGCCTAGTAGAGTACCAGGCACCTCAATGGAAAAGATTGAACAGACCACAAAACCCAGAAATAGACTCAAGTGAATATAAGAATTTGTCTTATATCCACTTATCAATCTACCACTTATTCTTAAACACCCCAAGACAGAGAGCAAGACCAAGATGGCAGTCTTTGTACTCATTCAGGTCACAAATGGGCGATCTTACGATAAAACAGATGTGGAATAAGTACGACAGGTAAGAACATAGTTCTAGGGGAGCAGATGGCTGGGATGCTGGTAGGAACCAAGGAAAAGGTAATGATTATTTGATCATTTTTAAAAAAACTGATCAACAGTTTTTGGGAGGAGTTTGAGGGGCCTTCAGAGTCATACCTTAAATCAACTCTACTAGATCGGGAGTTAGATATATCTGTTCATCTAGCATCTACTAAATGCTTATTCTCTTCTAAATAACACATTCCCCTTGCTCTTGAATAAATATTTCAGAGGCTAGTGGGGTAGACAAGGATCTAAAATGGTCAATTACAACATAGTATGAAAGAGCTGTGAAAAAGATAATACAAAACAACAGGAATTAGAATAATAGCCTACCTGCAATCTGTGGAAGAATGACAAAGGAAATCTCAAAGAGGAAAGACTAGCACATTCGAGCACATGCAATTCTCAAATCTTTTCATCCTCTCTCCCACCCCCACAAATAAGAGACCTTTAAAAAAAAAATAGGAGAAATGATGAGAAATGATGAACTTTGAGGAGATCATGCCAATTAATAAGAAAAGCACTAAGACATCAAGAAATATGTGAACAAAAGGGCCAATAAGCATATAATGCACACAAGAGAAAATGTACATTTTTTCCCATTGTAAAACACTGGAAGATGTAACAAAATTAACAACCACTTTTCAAGAAAAACAAAGGAATGCTACCATACTAAATATTCACCTTGAGTTTAAAATGCATTATGACTTTACAAATGGTAAAATGGTGAAAAGTACAACTTAGAATCTACTAAAAAAAATGTGGCTAAATATATCAAAATAAATATAGTTAAACATGGTCATATCCTTGCCAAAAAAAAAAAAAAAAAAAAACAGAATTGAGTTTCTTTTTTTTTTTTTTTAACCACCCAGATTGGTTAAATAGTGACTAGACTGAGGGCTGCTTTATATAATAAGGCTGTTTTATACTTTATATTTAATCCTGGAAAGAACCCTAAAAGGGAGACATTATCATCACCATTTTATAGAAATATTGCTCAAAGAAATTATGGAAACTGTCTAGGGTAATTCTGCTTACAAATGGCACAGCTGAGTCTTAATTTCAAGTATAATTCATCCCATTATATGAAGTTATCTACCTTTCCTGTCAAAAAGGAGTAAGATAAATAAATATCTGTGTTAGGCAATGATATATTCTTTCAGAAAGTAACTGGTCAATATTTTTAAAGAGTCATAAAAACGTTCATACCCTTTGGCCTAGTAAATCCATTTTAAAAATTCATCCAGGCAACAATATTTAAATAGGAAAATGTTGTTAGCAGCAGCAATATGCATTGCAGAATTTAAAGATGGGAAAAATTAGCAATGCTACCTAACCAGATGGAAGGCTAATTAGATCATGGTCATTTCAACTTTATGGAATATCATGCTGCCTTCAAAAATATTTGTGAGTTGCTTCAAAGCTCCCTGCCAAGCTGGCCAAAGCTCTCTTGGGGCTGCATAGCAGGCAGATGGCCTTCTCTGCCTTAATTCTGTGCTTGCCCTTCTGCAGGTGTTGATTACCTAATAAACATCTTTAAATAAAAAAAAAAAATATTTGTGAGGATTTTATTTGAATATGGTAACATTTAATGTTAAATATGTAAATGATGTATTCAAATGAATCAAGACTTCTAGGAAAAAAGAGGAAGCAAGTTGATTTATTTGGATGGTGATATTGTAGGTATTTATTATCATTCTTGTGTTTATACTATTTGTATAATAAAACTTTTTCAAAAAAACATTAGTATCTGTTGTTTTTTATAAAACAGAATTAATGGTACATACTTTGGATCCCACAAATAATCCCCAAGGAAAATTTAGAAACAAAATTGTTCACTACAGTGTTATGATTGAACAATCTGGAATTAGGAGTAATAGGCAAATAAATCATGGTATATCCAATCAGTGGAATACTGTAAGTATTAAGTTCAGAAACCACAGAAAAGTATCACATTTAAATTAAGTTAAAAAGAGTTAGAATTACATGAAAGATAAATGCAGTTTTGTCTTAGTCAGTTTGGGCTGCTATAGCAAAGTACTAAATGTGCTTATAAACAACAGAAATTTACATCTCACAGTTGTGGAGGCTGGGAGTCCTAGATTAAGGTACTAGCAAGGTCGAGTTCTGGTGAGGGCCCTGTCCAGGATGCAAACTGCCAACTTCTCATTATATCCTCACATGGCAGAAAGAAGCCAGAAGATTTCTCTGTGATCCCTTCTACAAGGGCACTAATCCCATCCATGAGGTCTCCACCCTCATGATCTAATTACCTCCCAAAGGCACCACCTCCGAGTCCTACCACATCGAGGAGTTAGGATTACAACATATAAATTTTGAGGGTCACAAACATTCAGCACACTGTAAGCTATGTGAACAAATACATATTTTTAAGGATAAAAAGGATCATTGATAATTTTAAATTATGGTGTTGAAGTAATATGAATATGGCTGTTTATTTCTGCTTTCCTAAGTAGAGTTATTTCATAAGCATTAATTTTATTAAGCGAGTGAACAAAAATCATTTTTATCCCAGCTTAAAATTTTTTAATTTCTAATTTTCAGTCTATTCAAGTCTACCAATGAGTCAAATTTGAAAAGACCTCTGAACACAGAACACCTGGGGATTTAAGGTTGCCTCTCTTTCCATTCCACAGAAAAATGAAACCTTTGAAAATGTTCTTCTGGTCCTTGTGATGGTTACAAAGCTCTACTACAGATTTGACATCAAAGAACAAGCTACACATCTAAGCCCTGTTTGGGCACCAAGGTTGTAGGAGCTAGGCTCCCCTACTGGGTTTCAAAGCAATGAGTAGGTGAGAAAGGGCCCAACCCTTCCCCCCCTTTTAAAAGACATGAAAAGAAACCAAAGAAAACTTTAACCACACCTTGAAATGGATAGCTGCCTATAAATTGTGACTGTAATTACTGATAGAGTCCCCTCTTGGAGATCCTTTCTGACCACTGCTACTGTTTATTCACTCTCATTCCTCAAGCCCCCACAACTCCTTCCTGCCTCAACATCCCAGGTTGGTTTTGTCAAGTTAGAGCATGTATTCTCTAATTTCAAACAGATTTAGAACATCTTGAATCTATCCCTTCCATGTTTTCTAGACTTCACAACTCACTTCCCTTAGCTACCATGATGCTACAGTTCATGGTTCCTTTTCTATCATCTGACTGATCCTTCTCCTCTAAAAGACCCCATAAGAGATAATGCACCCAGGTTCTCAGAACCCAATAATCACCCTCTTTCTCAGTTCTATAGACAGTTACCACAAGAGTCCTCTACCCTGGAAAAGCTAAATACCTGATACACTGTAATCTGGCCCAACTGGCTTTAATTTTTCCCTCTCCAGTCAAATGAGTATTCTCCAACCAAATTATGACCCTTAACATCAGAGAAGCTTAACATGGAGTGATGGGTACAGACATTGAGGAAGGACATTGGTTTTGGTGCCAGCTAAACCTGTGTCTAAACTAGACCAGTGTTTAAGACCAAGTTCCCTCATAAATGATGCTGGTAAATTCTGTTGTCAACAATCTGGGTTCATGACAATTTCCACTATCCCCATTCACAGTTTTTTACTTTAGTCTTCCTTATACTGTTTGTATAATTTATTCTCTTTCTTGAATAAGAACAGATTCCTTTTCTCTAGCCCTTCCCCCCCCCATCTTGCTATATTTTACCTACCAATAAATCTCCCCTGTCACACACACAGACCCAAAAGTGTTCTCTTAACTCTGCCTATCTTAGGAAAATTCAACCCCAAATTCTTGAAATCATAGTCTATGCTGGCTTCTTCACCATTTACACACAAAGATATCCTCCAATCTAATGTTTTCCTCTACCTATAATACTCTCCACTAAAAAGGTCCCCATTGACTTCCTAATGGTCAAATAAGTTTTCCATGGGCCATTTCTCTACTTTGACACCATCTAGTCTTGAATCCAGTTTGCAGTAGACTCTGTTGGTGGCCTACTCAGCATCCATTTACCTATCCTATTTCCTTACAGAACTCCATCTCGTTCAGGCACCCACCCTGCCCCCAGGACATCCATATAACTCAGGTAAACATAAAATATTATCAATAAATAATTTGTCCATAGATAAATGAAAGCACTCAGAACTCTTTGGTATTTTCCAAGTTGATGAAAATTTGGTGATTTGCATGGCATCCCACATCTCTGACATATGTTTTACAAATTGCATAGTTGATTTCATTTTTTCCTCAAAGTTCTATATCAAGATTCTAATAGCTCCAAAAACATTTTGTTTAGGGGAACAGAAAGGGGCCCACTAGCCAGTTTCTCAGTCACCAGGGTTTCTAATACCAGCCTTTTTTCATACCTTACTTCTTGCCTGTCGCTATGGTTTGAATATTTGTCCCTTCCAAAACTCATGTTGAAATTTTTTCCCCAATGTAGCAGTGTTGACAGGTGGGGCTTTTAAGAGGTGAGTGGGTCAGAAGGGCTCTGCTCTCATAAGTGGATTAATCCAATCATGGACTAATGGGTTACTATATTAGTGGGTTATCATGGGGGAGGAACTGGTGGCTTTATAAGACGACGACAGACCTGAGCTGGCATGCTGGTATGCTCACAGTCCCCATCTTCTGCCACGTGATGCCCTGTGCCACGTCAGGCCTCTGCAGAGAGGCCCCCATCAGCAAGAAGGCTCTCTCCAGATGCAGCCCCCCAACCTTGGACTTCTCACCATCCATAACTGTAAGAAATAAATTCCTTTTCTTATATATTACCTAGTTTCAGGTATTCTGTTATAAGCACATAAAATGAACTAATACATCTATTAACTCTTCCTTCAGGTCTTAGGGCTCCTGTAATAACTTCCTTCACTCCAGGCCATCAATCTTTGTACAAAACGTTGACACAAGGGCAGTGACATACCTTTCATGCCCCTATGTTTTTATTGCCTCTGTCAAAATAAATTTTCATATGCATCGCCAAATAACCTTTTAAATTATCTCATTTAGTTGCCACAGTAACTCCATAATATAAGCAAGACACTTATATCATCTTGCAAACAGAGAAACTAAGTGCCAGAGAGACTTAGCGACTCTGCAAGTTGAGCTGGGTAAAAGCAGCAGAGAAAGATCTGGCATCTGTTCAGTGCACCTGTATTTACTGAGCACCAATCATGGGCAGGGGCTCCAAGGGCTAGTGCTCCTTCAAGAACTGTTGGTGTGGCATGAACAAAAGAAAATCAGCCTTGTTTCCAATCTAATCACAAGTTATGTGAGAGTGACAAGCCTTGATCCTCAGAGTTCCTCCTCTGTAAAATGAAGGTGTCCCATAAATGACCTCCACTAGCCCTCATATCTGGTGATTTTACATAGTGCTCTGTGAACTATTTATCATCAGAGTGACCATGCTGAATCATGAACACCAGTAGTCAATTCATTCATCAGCCAAGTATTTAATGAATGTGTACTGAGCGCTTGCATGCTTCCGTGTGTTTGGGATTATATCAAACAAGAAGGTAGGCATGGCCTCCGCCGTCATGGAGTTTGTAATCTCGCAGGAAGGGGCAATGCAAAAATATCCAATCAAGATAATTTCCAAACAATGAAAAAGGCAGTAATAGAATTAAAATCCTCCATGAGCAGGGGACATCTGAGCTGAGATTTGATGAAAAGAAGTGAGGCACACAAAGATTTAGGAGAACAGTGCTGCAGCAGAGAAAACAAAGTTCTTAGAGAAGTGCAGCAGGTCATTAGCTTCATTACTTAGAAAGACTGAACATTCAGCTGGTTTGCTCATCTTCATTTTCTTCTGTGAGTTAGATGTATGAAATGCAATTATTGCCTTTCACCTGCTGGGAGAGGATGAATATTAAACTGTCCTCCAGGAAACAAGAACACTTTTTTAAGGTGCTAAGTGTCGCTTCTGTAGTTGACCATCAAGGACTATAATAAAAGAAGCCAAAGATAAGGGAGTGTCTTTGAGGCCAACAACAAGGGACAGTAGAGAGATCCTTTGAGGTTAACAGGAAGAGGAAAAAGCCAGAAGTCACCAGTAGCAGACATTTCACACCACACCAGGACAGAGGCCAAAACTTCAGAAGCCAATATATATATACCATGGATTGCCAAGCAAGGCTGGCCGCCCTGGACCAGAATCCCCTACTTTCAGGACAAAGTCCTGTCCTTCAAAGTTCAGGCAAGGTAACGTAATGAGCTTACAAACGTAAGGCCTACTCTCTGCTCTAACCACATACCAAAATGAAACATAAAAAGAAAGTGATGAAAATGCAAAGGATGTAAGCTACAGCTTTGGGACTGCTGGGGCCCAGGAGCAGACAGCGGTGGCCTGAGGGCAATAGGCTGGCTGCTTACAACTGAGAACAGGACGGAAGAGGAAAAGCTTGCACACTGCTTCCTACCTCTGTGCCTACACTGCAGGTAAGAAGCAGCTCTCTGCCTACAGCACAAAGATTAGACACAGTCTCATCAACAGCGCCTAGAGGTACACAGAATTCCCTGATGTTGCTCTGGGGAAGAGCTTTAGCAAGTAATATAAAACATAGTTCTGGACTAAGGATTATTGGGGACCCTAGAAAAAGACAGATAAAATATCATTTGAGTTGGAGAACATTATCAAAAGAAAAAACCTCAAACTGACAGAAAAAATACCTAAAATACATGAATGAAATTAATACTAAGATAAGCAAGCAATAAGCCAATAATAAATTCAATCTGGATGAATTCATATTATGGAACAATCTGAAAAAGACTTTAATATAAGTAGTTATAAGATCTCTAAAGGGAAAATGAAAGAAAAGCACTCTTAAAAATGGAAAACAGATATGAAACTAAAAATAGTTCCTTCCTCCTTCTTCCCTTTATGTACAATGCATCTATATATAAGCATATATACATATATCTCTCTATATATGAAAGTATCAGGTAAAACTTTTTGAAAGCAAAGTCTGAAATATTTCAATCCGTATAAACAGTTAACAGAAAAGATAAACTCTAGAATGGACAGAGTCAAAAAGAAAATAAGTGAATTATAGTATGGTATTATAGAATTCAGCTAGAGTACAGGATGAAAAAAAAAGGATAACAATCGTTGAAGTATTAAGAAAGATGAAGATTAGAGACAGAGTTATTGATATGTCTAATTGGAGTTTCAGAAGAATAGAGAGGAAATGTTTCAGAAAGAATCTTTACACACTAAGGATTTTCTGAAATAAAGAATATACAAGAATTCTCAAGTCGAACATGCCCTAAACAAGATAAACAAAACTCAATTCATATATAGACATATTTGTAGGAAACAAAGGTCCCTGGGCTCCTCAAAGTTTTGTTATCGAAAGTTCAATACTTGTCCCCGAGGCCAAATGAGTGAGAATAAAGAATGAGGCCAAGTGGTTTGAGGACACAGAAAGTTTATTAATTTGCCGGCAAATGAGGAGGGCAATGGACTAGCATCTCAGAAGACCACCATGCTGTCTTTAAGCAGAAATACACGGCTTTTTAAAAGGAGAGGTTTTGGCAGTAGGGCTCAGTTGTACTGAAAAAGTGTCACATGTCATGGTTTTGGGTTACTGTTGTTTAACTATAATTGGTGCTTTCAGTGGACCTTCTTCTCTGGTGATAATGGTCTCATGACCCCTATCTGGACAATTCTGTTCAGCCATCTCCTGTGATTTAAGATACTACAAAATAAACAGCAAACAACATTTTTTTGGCCCTTTGATTACTAGCCTCTGGCAGGAATGCAGGTTTTAATTCCCAAAAAGGGTAGGGGTTTTTAAAGGGACAACTTGTAAAACGTTTCATTGCCTTTTTTCAGACCTTTACTTCTGTTACAGTTTTGCCATATTATAGAAAGCAAAGCCCTTGTCCCCATAAAGGTTTGCTGAAAAATCACTGACATGGGACAGACTGATTAATAGGAGGAAAAAGATACAAATTTATTTAAGGGGTATACACCCCCAGAATGAAGATTCAGTCTTTCAATGAGGTACAGAGGTTTTTAAAGAATAGGGACTTGGAAGCAGTAAAACAGGTTTTGGGAAGAGGCTTAACTAGATAGCAAAGGTGATCTTGTTATGTGTAAAAAAAAAAAAATCTCAGTAAACTGCTAGCAAACTGAATTCAACAGCACATCAAAAATATAATCCACCATGACCAAACGGGCTTCATCTCAGTGGTGCAAGGATAATTTAACATACATAAAGCAATAAATGTGATTTACCACATAAACAGAAGCAAAAATAAAAATCGTATGATCATCTTAAGAGACGCAGAAGATGGATTCCACAAAATTCAATACCCTTCTCATGATAAAAAAAAAAAACCCTCAACAAACTAGGTATAGAAGAAATGCATCACAAGATTATGAAAGCCATATGTGACAAACCCACAGCCAACATCACACTGAATGTGAAAAAGCTGAAAGCATTCTCACTAAGAACTGGAAAAAGACAAGGATGCCCATTGTCACCACTTCTATTCAACATAGTACTGGAAGGCCTAACCAGGGCAATCTGGCAAGAGAAAGAAATGAAGGATATCCAAATTGGGAAAGATGAGGTCAAGCTATCACTTTTTGCCGATGATATGATCTTATATCTAGAAAAATCCAAAGACTCCACCAAGAGACTCTGGAATTGATAAATAAATTCAGCCAAGTCTCAGGGTACAAAGTCAATGTACATAATCCAGTAGTATTCCTATACACCAGTAACAGTCAAGCTGAGAGTCAAATCGGTACCATTCACAATAGCTATAATAGAAATAGTATTATTAATACCTAGGAATATACTTAATCAAGGAGGTAAAAAATGTCTACAAAGAGAACCACACTACACTGAAAAAAGAAAATGTTGATGATACAAACAAATGGAAACATATATCATGCTCCTGGATTGGTAGAAAGCACCCAAAGTGATTTACAGATTCAATGCAACCCCCATCAAAATACCAACATCATACTTCACAGACCTAGAAGAAATATTTCTATGCTTCATTTGGAACCATAGAAGAGCCTAAATAGCTAAAGCAATCAAGTAAAAAGAACAAATCAGGAGGTATCACATTATCAGACTTCAAACTATACTACAAGGCTATAGTAACCAAAACAGCATGTTATTCACACAAAAATGGAGGGATAGAACAATGAAACATAAAAGTCAGATATAAAACCATTCATATACAGCCAGCTTGTCTTTGGCAAAGCAGACAACAATATACACTGAGGAAAAGAATCTCCATTCAATAAATAGTGCTGGGGAAAGTGGACAGCCACGTACAAAAGAATTAAACAGGATCCATATCTCTTACTGAACAAATTAATTCAAAAGGGATAAAAGACTTAAATTTAAGGCATGAAAACATAAGAACACTAGAAGAAAATGTAGGAAAAACTCTTCTAGGTATCAGTCTAGGCAAAGACTTTATTAAGATGACCCTAATGGCAATCACAGCAACAACAAAAATAAATAAATGGGACATGATTAAATTAAAGTAATATTTAATTGGGTTTGATTGAATTAAAATATAACTAGGTGGGATTAGATTAAATTAAAAAGGAAATAATCAACAGAGCAAATAGACAACCTACAGAGTAGAAGAAAATATTCACAAGCTATACATCCTATGAAGGACCAATAACCAGAATCTACAAAGAACTCAAGCAAATCAGAAAAAAAAAAAAAAATCAAACCACCCCATCAAAAAAAGCGGGCAAAAGACATAAACAGAAGCTTTACAAAAGACAAATGGCCAATAAATATTTGAAAAAATGGTCAATGTCACTAATCATTCAGGAAATGCAAATGCAAACCACAATGGGATTATCACTTGACCCCTGTTAGAATGTTTTATTAAAAAGTCCAAAAACAATATATGCCAGTGTGGATGCAGAGAGGATGCAGAAATGAATGCTTCTACAGTGTTAGGGGTACTGTACCTTACTTAGTATAACCTCTATGGAAATCAGTATGGAGATACCTCAAAGAATTGAAAGTTGATCTACCATTTGATCTAGCAATCCCTCTACTGGATATTTACCTAAAGGAAAAGAAGTCATTTTATTAAAAAGACACCTGCACTTGAATGCTTACTGCAGCACAATTCACAATTGCAAAGATGTGGAATCAACCAGCGTGCCCAACAGTTCATCAGTGGATTAACAAATGTGGTGTATGTATACCATGGAATACTGTTCAGCCATAAAAAGGATGTATTAATGCATTTTGCAACAATTTGGATGGAACTAAGACCATTATCCTAAGTATCTAAAGAATGGAAAAACAAACACCACATGTACTAATTAAAGTGGAACTAACTGATTAGCACACCTGTGCATAGAGGGAAGTCAAACTCAACAAAATCAAGCAAGTGGAAGCGGTAAGGAGGAGATGGGTGAAAACCTACCTAAACTGGTACAATAAACACTATCTCTGAGTGATGGGCAACACTTACAATGATGACTCAAGCATTGTAAAAGTGATCCATGTAACCAAAAATATTTGTACCCTTGTAATACTTTTAAATTAAAAAAAAAAAATAAGTAATTCTTACTCCACAGTGAAAGACACTTTTCCATATGTCTTTGAGAAATGTGATTATATTACTTTTTATTAATACATTTAGATCTTCTAAATGACTTAAATTAAAAAGAAAGAAATTGGTAATCTTATGCGCTACTGATAGGTATGTGAAACGGTGCAAACTTTGAAAAACAGTTTGGTGGTTCCTCAATAATTTAAACATAGACTTAACAAAGGACCTGGTCATTCTACTCCTAGGTATATACCCCAAGTAACTGTTAACAGATACTTGTACATACTTGTACATAAGTATGAATAGTAGCACTATTCATAATAGCCAAGAGATAGAAAGAAACCAAGTATCCATCCACTGGTGAGTGGATAAGCAAAATGTGTTCCATACATATGATAAAATGTTATGCAGCCAGAAAAAGGAATGAAGTACTAATAGATGCTCCAATATGGATAAAACTTGAAAACAGTATGCTAAATGAAAGCAACCAGACACAAAAGGCAACATATTGTATGATTTCATGCATATGAAAGTGCCTAGATAGGAAATTCCATGAAGAAAGTAGAACAGTGGTTGCCAGGAGGTAGAAAGGAAGACAAGAGGGACAGGAAGTGACAGCTTAATGGGTACAGGGTTTCATTTTGTGGTGATGCAAATGTTCTGGAACTAGGTAATGATGATGGTTGCACAGCATTATAAATGGGTTAAATGCCACTGAATTGTACATTTTTAAAATGGTCAAGTGGTGAATTTAATATTATGTGAATTTCACCACAATAAAAAAAACTTGCAAGTTGATTCTACAAATATATATAAAGGCAAATATATCAGCATTAATAGAATGTATTCTACATACACAAAAATGATTTAACATTTAAAAAGAAATCAATGTGACTTATTATACTAATCACAAATAAGAGAAAGTATCTGATTATCTGATAAAGTTGGAAAGTTATTTTAAAATTCCACATCTCTTTGTGATAAAGCCAATAAGAGTGTAGAGATTTTGCTGGTTACCTAATGACAAAATAAAAATTAATAGTTGTTCTACACATTAGCAAAAGACAATCAGAAAATATAATAGGACAAACTATTTAAGCCAGAAACAGTATCTGTGAAGTATTTAAATATAAAACTAACCAAAAATACATCAGTCCTATCTAAAATAAGTTACCAAATGTTACTGTAGAATGTAAGAGATTTGAATAAGTGGAGAGATATCCCATGCTTATACATGGGCAGATTCAGTATCAGAAAAATGTCTAATCTTTCCAAAATAATTTATTAGTTTTCAATGCTATTTTAATAAAAACTCTTGGGTTTCTCATGTATACTGACAAACTGATACTAAAATTTTTTTAGAAGCATCTGTAGCACTGATAGGCCAAGAATACCTAAAACAATTTTAAATAGTAATAATGCAGGAGAACTCCTACCAGATAACAAAGGTTATTATGAAGCTATCATGATTAAAATAGTGTTATTATTGAAGCAGAGATAGGCAATAGACCCGTAGAACAGAAAGTCCAGAAACAGATCCATACATATACGGGAAATTGGAAATAACATAAATGTCACTTTAAACTGTTGGATAAAGATGATGGACTTGATAAATAATATTGGGAAAACTGTTTCCTGTATGGAAAGGTAAAATCAAATTAGATTCCTACCTCAGAACATTTACTGAAATAAATTCTACATAGATGAAGATCTAAACAGGAATGGTAAGCTTTAAAACATTTAGAAGAAATTATAAGAGTATGATTTTTTAAGACATAATGAAAAGAGTTTCTTAGATAATATTAAGGGAAATAACTTACAAATTTGATTACTTTAGGAATTTTAATTTCTACCCAACAAACACCATCATAAATAAAGTAAAATGGCAAGCCACAGGATGGAAGAAGATACTAAAAAGCATTTACTCGAGAACTAGTATCAAAATCATACAAAAAATTCTATAAATTCATCAATAAGAGACACACAAGGCAACAGAAAGCAAAAAGAAGGTAGGCAAAGGTCATTCACTGAAGTGGAAATGGTAATGACTAAACAAACATGAAACTAAATGCTCCACCACACTATTAAAAAAAAAAAAGGAAATACAAATTAAATCTACAACAAATAGCTTTGCATACTCCTCAGATTGGCTGGAAATTTTAAAATTTCATCACAACCAGTGTGGACACCACTTAAGGACATACTACCTGTCAAAGAGACAATGGGTAAATAAATGGTAGTGTTGTCAAAACCACAAAAGGGTTCCAGCCTAGGTCTAGCTGCTCATTGCACAAAGATCCAAATAATGAGCCAATGAGGATTGCCAAGAAAGAATGGAATTTTTACTATGAAAGACATCTTGTTGGAAGACCAGGAGAAGCTGTCTCAAATCCATCTCTCCAACTATCTGACATCATGGACTTTAGGAGGGGCCATGTGCCTTGGGTACAGGTCCTGGTGTACCTAACAAGGGGCTATGTTCATTCGGGGCAGATGAGTCATCAGAAGTCTGCCCAGGGACCTTCAGAACCTTAGCTCATTTGTCTTACTACAGAAAAGCCACCATTTCTGGGAAACAACTCAAAGGTCAAGTAGTTAGTTAAGAGGATTATTTAAAACCCACACAGGGGTCATGGAAATTTGCTCATGGGATGGCTTACAGTTGTGTTTTTATACAAGGAGGATATTATCCACAAATTAAAATTATAGACCCTCAGTTCAACAGAAAAAATTGGAATAATCCTCAAAACTTCATGCTGAATTAAAAAACAAGAATGAAAAGCCAGGTGTGGTGGCTCTTTGGGAGGCCAAGGTGGGAGGATCACTTAAGCCCAGGAGTTTGAGGTTGCCATGAGCCATGATGATGCCACTGCACTCTACCCAGGGTGACATGGTGAGACCGTCTCAAAACAAAAATCAAACGAAACCAAGAATGATATCTACAATATGATATTTAAATTAAAATTTCAAATACAGAAAGAATATCAGTTATCATTCATGAATATGTGCATATGTTTTAAAAAGTATAAAAATATGGATAGAATTCTTACCGGGTTTAATTATATGGTTACTTCTGGGGAGATATAAAAACTGAGCCTAGAATGTATTTGTGTGGCATGGTTTCTTAAACTTCTTAAAGTATCTAAAGTAACTATAATAAACCGTTATGGTTTGGTAAATATGTGTGGTGTTTTTTACATAAGCCTCTGAACTTTAGAGAAAAGTTTGAAATGTTCCATAAAAGTACATTTTTAAAAACAATGCTCCCCTATGACAGTAGTGTCTCCATACCCAAGTTCCCAGGTTAGTGGGGGAAGTGGGCATGAGCTTCCCACTTCTGGGCTTCAACAATGATTGAGAACAAATATCCCATCTTCCTTAAAGGAACAGAGTCTTAAAGTTGAGATTATATTGATTTAAATAACAGTTTAGAAATATTTCCTACAGAATTGCATTATGAACTCCATGTCTACTATACATGCATGTCAAGGAGGTTGGGGGAAAAAAAAAAAAATCACACAGAGAGAATGTGCCAGATTCAGCCCTAAATATACTCAAAGAAGCTTATCATTGAGAAACCTCATCAAAGGGAGTGCCAGGGAAATAAATTATGATATGACCATACTATGATATTTTGTCCAATAATTAAAGATGTTTTCTAAGAATATGGAAGACATGGAACAGCGGCAAATCTTACAATTTTATATATGAAAGTAACTGAAAATATAATGCAAAATTAAAGCAACAGCATTTTTTTTTTGAGACAGACTCACCCCAGCTAGAGTGCAGTGGTGTCATCATAGTGTAAGATACTGGGCTATAAGGACAACGGACACCTTCCAGCTTCTGTTTACTGCTTGTTTGCTAACCGCAAGGCATTATGAGTACATTATGGGATGCAGAGGAGAAAGACAAAGAACACAGAAACCGGAGTCTCTCAGCTAGGACCCGGAACAGGTTGGAGCCTATCAGGGGCAGGATGAAGTAAGAATCACTGTGGGGGCGGATGCATGACCAGTGTGTAAACAGCTTAGTTATAAAAGGATCACTAGCACACAAGGGGGGGTCCCTGCCCGAAGAAGAGGCCACTGTGCTGGTAATCTGGGGGCTCAGACCCTAACTCGAGCTAGACAATAAAACCCCTTTTGATAATTACAGCCTCAGTGACTCTGTCTCTCTGCCCCATGGCCCTTCGAATCTCAACTATAACAATAGCTCACTGCAACCTCCTTACTGTTGCTGGGCTCAAGCGATCCTCCTGCCTCAGGCTCCTGAGTAGCTGGGACTACAGGTACACAGCCTATACCCAGTTATTTTTCTACTTTTTGTAGAGACAGGGTCTTGCTCTTGCTCACGCTGGTCTCGAATGCCTGACCTCACACAATCCTCCTGGCTTGGCCTCCCAGAGTGCTACGATTATAGGTGTGAGCTAGTGTGCTCGGCCTTAGCAGTCGCATTTTTTGAATCATATAAAAATGTTCCCAAAACCAAACTGGGGACAGTGAAGCCAAGACTTGCAGCAGGTGAAAGGAGTACAGGCACCTAATGCTTAAAACCCGAACTCTACTGCTTACCAGCCAGGGTTTTTTAAAGGCAAAGGTGCAATTCAGGCAGGCAAAATTATAAATCAATACATGAAGGTTATACATTGGCCTGGCCCCTAAAAGGCAGGATATCCTGAAGAAGGGTGGAGGAGTAAGTGGATTCAGAGATTCTTAGATTGGCAGAAAGGAATATTAAGATGGGTGTAGCAGGCCCCCTGGGGGAGAGGGGAGATTTGGAACAAAGAACGGAGGTCAGAGTTCAATTCCTCAGTTCCCCCTCATCTGAAAAACAACTCAAGTACATAAGGTTAAAAAGTTTGCATAGAGAACCAAAACTCCTCTTGAGGTTGGCTCACTTGGAGGACAACTGTTACCAGGTTGCCCATTTGCTTTTCAAACCTAGCCTGGTGCCCTCAACTTCCTCCGAAGGGACTCGAGATTTTATTTTCATGCCTGGGGCAAGGAGGGCCCTGTATCAAAAACATCAATGGAGAGACAAAGGCCTGGAAATATCCCTCAAAACTCTTTGTGTTTTTCTCCCCTCTCTTTCTGTACTATATTATATACTTTCCCAAGCTTTTCAAATGTGTATTTATTCCTTTTATATTTAGAAATAAACCCGTTTATGGAGAACAGCAATATACCTCTTCTCTAATGTAAAAAGAAATTCTAGTTTACCAAAGGCACTTTTCTCCACCTTGGAAGTTAACTGCTATTTTCTGTTGCTTTGACACATGCTGCATCTGCTTAAAGTTTTAATCTTGATAAAAACATGAGATATTCTGCTTATTTACTTAGACATTAGAACGCACAACCTGTGGCATCACTCCCTGTCCTGTTAAAGAGAATCAGGCTCTGGTGTGATCATCATAGAGTCTCTCACCAAGCTACCCAGCTGATCTCTGGCAGCCTGGCAGGTGGACACTTCAGTATTAAGAAATCAGCACTTATGCCCAGCAAAGACCAGATGATGAACAAAACAAAACACAATCTTAGAATGTCATGCTTGTAAGAAGGAAATTCAAATTAAAGAACTGAATTAGGTAAGAGTTGTGTTCCTTCTCAGCCACCCTCTTAGGAATATATAGGAAAAGAAAAGGAAGGAAGCAAACAAAAGGAAGCAAACAAGCAGATGGAGAAAGGAGAGGGAAAAAGGAAAGAAAAACAGAGAGAAGGAGAGAGAGAAACATCGTGGTGGAGACACAAAAGGGAAAAGGGGTTTGTGAACCAGAGAGGAGAAAGATAATCAGGAAGAGATTAGAGTAAGGGGAAAGCAGTGGGTGAGACAGAAGGAGAGACTGGATTGCCTGTAGTAGAAGGGGAAAAAGAGGTAAGGGACAGAGGCAGACAGAGAGAGAAAGACAGAGACAGAGAGAGAGAGACAAAGAGAGACGCAGAGAGAGGGAAAGAGAGAGACAGAGGGAGAGAGAGGGTCTTAAGAGCAGGGAGAGTGAGCAGAGAGTGAGTTAAAAAAAATCTTCCTTGAGTGCTCATCACACAAAAAATAAGATTGGGACTCTGGGGGCGACTTCTGGGTACCCCCTCTCTTGGGGCCCCAGAACCTCATCCGGGGAAAATAATTTTTTTTAATTAAAAAAAAAAAAAAAAATTGGACTTTTCTGGCATTCCAAATATAGAATGTTCCAGCCTCATTTCTCACTATTCATAGCAGCCCATGTGTCTACTTGGTTTTCGTGATGCACTCTGACCTCTTCTACTTCTACCCTCAGTCTGGAATGTTCTCCCTCACACCGTATTCCCCTTTGGATATATCAGCCATACTTCAGTGCAAAGTTTAAACCAGGCGTCCTCAAACCACAGCCTGAGGTCCACATGTGGGCCCACCTAGCACAGTTATCCGGCCCCGCCGCTGCCTGTCCTGCTTAGCAGCCGACTCATCCCGGGCCCACAGTGCGCACTCTCCAACGGTCTGAGGGACAGTGAACTGGCCCCCGGTTTAAAAAGTTTGAGGACCCCTGGTTTAAACACACAATGTCCAAGAAGCCTTCTGAGATATCCTAGTAGGAATTAATTCCTTTTCTCAAAGTCACTTGATAGTATTACTGTATTACGGCACTTATTTGCCTTATATGCCTTCATTAGTTTGTAAGGATTTAGAGAACAGGAACTGTGTCTTAGTCAACATCTTTTTGATATGGGAAACCCCCCTCAATTACTTGGAGCACCAGGCACCAGAGACCCCTACCACTCACGGAAGACCCACATTAGCATACTAACCTGTGACCTGGCCCATCAACTAGTCTATTACCTGGCATCAGCATAACTAAATCTTTTATTGCCTGGCGCAATCAACATAATATTAACCTGGTATCTGACACATCAACTAACCTACACCTGAGACTCCACCCCTCTGACCACCCCAATTTAATAAAAGTGAAAAAAATCAGGTAGATGGTGCTTAGAATTTGGTGACTATTGGAGCCCACTGGCGAATAAATTTTGATTAAACTTTGATTCTCCAACTCTCCATGTGCCACTCAGCTTGTCCTCTGGACCACCCGCTGTAACACTGTAACGTTTTGAGTTCATTCCACTAAAGTGTAAGTGCTTTACACATACATATCACCCATCACATTAAGCTTACATGTTGGCTGCACTTAATTTTGCATTAAGCTTACATGTTGGCTGCGCTCACTTGGACTTAAATTTATAGCCGAGTAGCTTCTGACACTGTCAAATAATGACTCTCTTAAAATACACCCAAACACCTGCTAAGACAAAGCTGAGTTTCTTCTTACTAGGGAAGGAAGCACACTACCATGACACTGTCTTCATATCCTCATAAGTGGGGAAGGGCAAAGTTGAGATGTTACTGAGATCTGATAATCTGCTTTGAAACAGATCCTTTCAATGTGGGAAGCTTGATTAGGATTGGGTGAGAATTATAGGGTAGTTTAAGATTGGTGGACAAAGTATGGTAAGAATTTTGAGGGGAAATATTCACAAAGTCTTAGGGCAAAAACATGTTTAATATTTTTCTATTGGCGAGTTGATAGGTCTTTAAATAAACAATGTTATCATTTGTAATATTTATCTTATTGGCCAACAATTTCCTAGAAGAATAAATTTATATTGATTAAGACAGTAGAATAGTAAAGTTAATGTGAACAGGAAGCTGGGGGGTGGGAGGTGGATGGCTTCTTTTTCAATATCAGTAAGAATATGCCAGCCATCGAGTAACTGCGCTGTAGGATGGATTTTAGAAGAAAACCATAAGCTAAACACCAATGTGTCTTTACTGTCTCATCATCCTGTGTTTTCCATTAGTCAAGTGCCTCATTTTTTTGTGTGGAACAAAAACTCCTACAGCAGCATCCTGTGATCTCAACATGGCCACGTAGACTACTAGGAAATTTAAATTCACCCATGTTTAGAACTTCAAAGATGATCCTAAGATTCTGAAATATTAGAGAGGAACAAGAAAGGAGGATAAAGTAAGTATAGAGACTGGGTTATGCCAAGAATGGCATATTGTGGTTGCCATTCTTGGTTATGCCAAGAGTGGCATGATGTACGCTTATTTTTGCATACCAATATTGAGTTTCTAGAGTGCTGTTTTGAAAAGATTTCTGAGGCCATGTCTGGGCTTAGCAGAAAAAGAGCAGAATGACCACTGACATTTGCTGATGTCCTAAGGAGGGTAAGTGGTGGTCCACATGCTAAGTGTTTGCCATTTCTTTGTTATTGATCTGAAGAAAGAATATACTCATTGTTTTATTCAGTTTATATGCTTTGTTTGGTTCTGCTTTCATTGTGTTTCCCATTCTTCTTGGTAAGCCACATCAATCCCAAGTAGCTACTGTACCTCTACTGCCAAAACCTTTGAGTAGTGGCTCTGGAAGTTTCCATGAAAATACAGGTATTATTTCAGAGTGTAACAGAGTAGTTGCCCATCCTTCCATAGATAGAGAAGGGAAACATTGAGAGTGGGGAATATGTAATGGAGGGAATGGCATGGGGAAAAAAATGGCAAAGAGATTTTCTGTCTCCTTAGAACTTCCCCCACTCTTTTTGGGAACTGCAGCCTGGCCTGCATCCCTGAGGCAGGTTAAGTCTTTTGTTAAAACTCCCAGGTGGGGCCAGGCAGGGTGGCTCACACCTGTAATCCTAGCACTCTGGGAGGCCCAGACGGGCAGATTGCTCTAGGTCAGGAGTTCAGAATCAGCCTGAGCAAGAGCAAGACCCCGTCTCTACTATAAATAGAAAGAAATTAATTGGCCAACTGATATGTATATAAAAAACTAGCCGGGCATGGTGGCACACGCCTGTAGTCCCAGCTACTCGGGAGGCTGAGGCAGGAGGATTGCTTGAGCCCAGGAGTTTGAGGTTGCTGTGAGCTAGGCTGACGCCACCGCACTCACTCTAGCCTGGACAACAAAAGTGAGACTCTGTCAAAAAAAAAAAAAAAAACAAACTCCCAGGTGGCACCAGTGCCCCAGGTGGGCAGCTGGCAGAGTTCACAGGCTTTGTCTTTGGCAGAGATGGGACATCAGAATAGTGAACCACAGTAATTGCCTGAAGCTGAGAACCCTCCCTTTAAAAGCTCTGTATTTCTGCCTATGTTCAGGAAATTTGGATTTTGAGATGAGAAGGTTTACCATTCTTCCTCCTTTGTTGGCAAAGTAAACTCTCTTTCCTTCCTTCCCAAACTGCCTGTCCACGTTCTTCTGATTTGCCCTCATGGACAAGTGGCTGAGCTTTTGGTAACAAGAGGAGTAACATAGTGATGGAACATTCTGAAACGACAGAATAGATTCAGATGACCAGAATCCTGTGAGAATTGAGGTAAACGCCAAGAAAATTCCAACTGGGATACAGGACTGAAAGTGACATCTTCGTGTCCCCTGACCACTGATTGGTCCACAGATGGGAATGCGACCCAAACTAGTCAAGGGAATCCTTCCTTAGGGTTTTATAGTCTGATGCTAGGAAAAGACACTGTCTCAGATTTCTTGAGTGGTTAAATTGGTTGGTTTAAGCCTAAAACTGTTGCAACAATGCCATCGCCCTGATGCATAGAAGAACCCAATCTGAAGAAGGGAAAGTAGGGGACAGCCCAGAAAGAAACACTGCACAGAAGGCAAGAGTGACAGAGGCTGGATGACTGTGAATCTTGAGGATTGCCCTACACACTGACTTTTCAATTACATGAACCAATAAATTCCTTTGCCTTAAGCCAGTTTCTGTCATTTCAAACTCAAATTCTGATTAATATAGGCCTACATCTAATGATCAGCCTGAAATTCTGGAGACATATATAACTCTGAGGTTCCTCAGGAATCCTCATGTCTCCTGCAGTCCCCCACCCGTTACCACAGATTTTTTTATAAGCTAGAAACAAACATGTTCATTTCACTTTGAAAACACAGATTTCATGCCAATCAGCTGTATCTTTTGTACTGCGTGGAGCCCAAATTAAAATTTACAGAAATTCCCAAGAGGCCAAATACGTCTTTTCGTGATGACTGCGTATGAGTGGATAGAAGAGAGAAATCGCAAATCACACTAAGCCCTTTTGCAAGATGAGGAAATAGAAAAATATTCATATGATCCATAGTCATCTTTCTCAAACTCTGAAAACATTCTGGGACTGTATGATCATGGAAATGAAAAAATTCAAAAACTGTCATATCTTTCTTAAAAACAATTTTGTGAAAAGAAAGACAACAGCAACAGCCTGCTCCCCCCAGGGATGGCAATGTTTCAATTGTAGAGGTCATGTCTAGTCAGTACAACCCTCTCCTAAAAATGCAAATGTTTCCTTGGCTTCCTTAGACTAGGCTTTTGCAAATTCTGCTGCCTGGAGCCCACAAATTGTGTTGAGAAGTAGCAGGCAATTTGCCAGGGTTAAGGGTAAAGCAATAGGACAGATTCTCTTTGCATTTTGCATCAAACAAAATATCTTTTTCTAAAAATTATCTTTTACATACTGGGCTCCCAAGGAAAACGTAAGTGAAAAAGGGATTTGGCTGCTTAAAAAATTAGAAACTACCTGCTTTAACTGTATCAATAGCATAAATCTAGGTAGTGAGTTCTTAGATATCTCAGATATTGAGGGTCCTAGACAGGGGAAGCAAGCACTACTGGCTTCACATAGAGAGAGATACCTCTGGCACTGTAAATTATGTGCATTGTATTCATCTAAAAGGATCACCCACATCTGCCAAGGCTTTATTAGAAAATCAGATTCTGTTACTCTTGCTCTCCAGAGCATGCATTTGTTGGGAAGTAAAATAAAGATTGAGGCAGGACAGGAGTGCTGCCTCTGGGGTTTAATCACTTGGGCTTATCACTCTTGATATAAAATTCTACAATTTGCAATCAGGAGCTCAGCACACAAACCTTTCTTGTTCCAACATAGAGATTTCCATACATAAGCAACATTCCTTCAAGGTATTCCCTTTACATGAGATCAACAATGCAAAAAATACCTGAGCTACTAGCACTCTTTGGTGCAAAGGAGAGGTGGGACGAGGCTATCAGGAAGCACTGGTGTCACAAGCCTTTAAATACATTAAGTATTTAACAGACCTGTTCCCCAACACATCAGGAACTAAAGTTATTATGACCTTGTTAATTTTACAATTCTCTTAACCAAAAAAAAAAAAAGAAAGAGAAGCACCTCTAATTCTTCATTCTACTCTATCTTCAAAGTGGACTTTCTTTTCTCCCTTGCATTTAAGATTCCATTCTTCTGCTAGAGGTAGTAAGTTCAGGGAATTTTCAAAGAGACAAAAACTACTCAAAAGAATATAAATGTCAAACGCATGTAAATTTCTCCTGCTCCATTTTTTCCCAAGTCAGGAATGTCCTTTGTTGTCTTCCGGTATGTTTCAGCTGGCTGACATCTCTGGTTGAGGAGCAATCAAATGAGCAGCATCCTTACAATGTAATGACAATCAGTTAGCAAAAATGTGCAGGCACTGATAACAGGATTCAGAAGGGTCAGAAACGAGTGGGGGAAAAAAAATAGGTATTTCAAACGAGTGCACAGCAGCTGCTGCCGACCTTGGCTTATGATTGCATCCAAAACGTTTATTAATTTTCGGCTATAAAACAGAGGCAAACAATGAAATCCTGATAAAGGGTCAGTATGGAGAGGGAGAGAATCCTTTACTGTTTAAATGGTATTCCTGCACTTAAATAAAATTCTTCCAAAAAATCTTTTCTCCCTCTTGTTCAGCCAAGGAGAAGGAGGAGGCAAAACATACCTTCAGATTTATACCTTGACAATGACTTTATAGTTTTTATAGAACTGGATAATTAAACCAGGTATAAGAACTGATACACAAAATATTTCTGAAAACCTATACAAAACAATCAATTTATCCTAACTAGATGCCTTATCAAGGAGATAACAAGCATGCAATTATGAAAGCAATTGCAGCAGCTAACTTTATTGAGTGCCTACTATAATCAAGGCACTTCTTTTAATTCAAAATGACTCTGCAAAAGCTAGGTAAGTATTCTCCACCCCCTACAAGTGAAAAATCAAAGGCTTAAGTAAGTTAATTTGTCCATGGTCAAGCATTTAATGTTAGAGATATAGGGTTTAAAAGTAACTTTTTTACCCTAAAACCAGAAATCATCATCTTTGTGCTGCCCACTTGAAAATCAAATGAAAGATAAATTGAGAAACTAGAATGGTGAGAGGTCTGGAGACCCTGTCACATGAAAGAACTTTATCCATTTAATCTAGAGAAAAGAGGCTTGGGACAGGCAGGCTTTACAGGAGCTGAGGGAAAACATCTGAAAGGTCACCATATGGAGGAGGAGAAACTTCCTTTTAATCCATATGTTTCATTAAAAACAAACAATAGTTCGCAGCTTCTACTTGTAGCAATGACAGGGAAGCTTGATGCATAGTAAGCTTGCCACTGAAAGCAACTACAAAAGAATGGAAAAACAAGCATCCAATGTACTCACCAGCAAATTGGTATAAACAGATCAACACCTAAGTGGACATATAGGAATAACATTTATCAGGTGTCGGGCAGGTGGGAGGGGGGAGGAAGGGATGGGTATATACAAACACAACGAGTAAGATGTGCAACGTTTGGGGGACGGACACGCTTGAAGCTCTTACTTGAGGGGGGGGCATGGGCAATATACATAACTTTAACACTTGTACCCCCATAATATGCTAAAATAAAAAAAAAATTTAAGTAAGGTAAAATAAATTAACATTATAAGAAACTGTTTATGTTTACCAGAGAACAACTAAGGCAGCCAGGATTCAGTAGATCAAGATTTTGAATGAAAATATATTGAGAAAATCCCTACGTCTGTCATTTTTCCCCTGTGTGGTACCCTTGCCAATTTTTAAGAGAAAATCATAGAGGCAGATCAGAAAGTAGCTATCAAGAGATCCTGGCAATCTCTTTGGATTGGAAAGACAAATGAGCTCAAAATAAATGAGCTCAAGGCTACCTAGGAAGCCAGGATTTTGGAGAAAATACAAACATTTCCAGATAATCTTCCCTAAAAGTGAGATAATTTGTCACCAGTAGAGTGACATTGGAGAAATATTAAAGGAGGTTCTTTTAGTAGAAGGAAGATGATTCCTGGTAGTAAAACACTATTGCAGAAAAAAGTGGAGGATAAATACATGGATAAATGTAAACACCGACTGTTGCTAAAACTTGTGGGAATAAATTATACACACACTCAAATGAATATATTGCATTTTATATGTAATTTAAATATGTGACAATAACACCACAAAAAGCGGGCAAGAATGGTAAATGGAGTTAAAGTTCTTAAACTTTGATTTATCCTGGCAGTAGTAAAAGCAAAATTTAAGGGAGAATAAGTCAAAGATTTATTTTGTAATCTGTAGAATAAGATCTAAAATGCAGTAAAAGCATGTATAGTTAACAAAACTTAAAAATTATATTAGAGGGGAAAAGAGAAGAATACAAAAATATTTAATTCAAAAGAAGCCCAAAAAATCAGGTAGAAAAAAGTATAATAGATGGGACAGACAAAACAGACTAAGATAATAGATTTCAACCCAAATATATTGGCAACTGCATTAAATATAAATGGATTAAATATCCTATAAAAACCAAAAACACGGCCAGATTGGAAAATATAGGGGGGGATAAAAACCTCACTAAATGTTGCTTCCAGGAGACATACCTGTGGAGGTGTGGGGAAACTTCCCCCTCCCCCCAAATGTTTATTGAAATATCAACTCACAATTAAGGCAGATTAATAAGAGAGAGAGAGAGGTTTATTTACCATGCACACATGGGGAGATCACAGAGTGATTAATCAAAATCCCAATGGTGTCCAGATGTTTTTATACATGCTTTTTAGAGGGGAGGGGATAGGAGGAGTATAGGTAATTCTGTTTAGGGGCAATAAAGAGTTGCTAAGGAGGATAAACAGATATTTGGGAGAGTAAATGGATGGAGGGAAACAGATTGACTTCTAAATTACCTGAGAAACAGGTATTACCCTTAAAATGATTTGGGCCAGGTCTGGTTACATTCTTGATTTTCTTTCCTGCAACATAGTGAGATAACTTGGAAGGGGGAAGGGATGTCAATTGTTCTTTTGATAGGTACATCTGGTTAGGCAAATGGGGTGGGAAGCCTTTTCTTAAGAGCCTGTGAATCTAAGGGCCTTTAATTCAAAATACTGTTTGTACCTAGGAGTATATTTAAGGTGAAATTTTCTGAGTTCCTTCATACCTAATATATAAAAGCCAGAAAGCATGAAAAGAGGATACTCTGCAAATACTAATCAAAAGAAAGCTGGTAGAAGTAACACTAATATAAAACTAAGAAGATTTCAAGATGAGAAGTGTTATTACCAATAAACAGGCATAGCTTATAATAGATTAATTCTAGTGGAATATAAATGTATAAATACTTAATAACATAGGCAAAAAATATACAAATCACAAACTGACCAAACTAAAAGGAGAAACATAAAAATATACATTTACAGCTTGGGAACAATTCAGATATCTTAGTAACTGATAGAAAAGAAAAACAGAGAGTAAGATATTTTTGAACAACCCAATTAACTTGACGTAATTGACATCTATACACACCATTACACCACACTGTAAAACACACATTCTTTTCAAATGCACATGGTATCTTTACCAGAATGGACCATGAAGCAAGAATATGTCCTTTGACCACAGTAGAATTAAGTCAGAAACCAGTATTACCGAAAACTTAGCTACTTGTCCATGAGGCCGAATCAGAAGAACGAGGACAAGTAGTTTGGGGAAGAAGGAAAGAGAGTTTACTTTGCCAACAAAGGAGGAAAAATGGTAGACCTTCTCATCTCAAAATCCAAATTTTCCTGAATATATGCAGAAATACAGAGCTTTTAAAGGGAGGGTTCTGGGCTTCAGGCAATTACTGTGGTGCATACTTTAAGGAAAAAAACTTAAAAAAAATGGCATAATTATCTTCTAAGAAGCTAAAGAAGAGTAAATTAAATGTAAAAACAATTAGAAGAAATGTTAGAGAGCAAAAAAATAGAAAACAGTAAGAACAAAAATATGCTTTTTCAAAGGGATTAATAAAATTGATAAACATTTAGAAAGACTAATTGCACAGAAATTAGAGAAAACAATAAAAATTTCAGCAATTAAAAAGGAGGTATTTCAAAGAGTGACCAAGGTTTAAAAAAAAAAAAGGAGGTATCATTAGCAATCTTAAATATAGTTAAAAGATAATAACTTCCAGCTTTCATATAGGATGTAGAAGGGCTTCAGGGACCATTACTCCCACCAGATAAACTGGAAAAAAAAAACAACAAAAAAAAACATTGGATTCTCTTCCTCATTTCGCTCATATCTTATTTAAGACATTGGAGATTTGTAGACACAAATGGTCTAAATAAATTAAATTACACAGGAGAATACGGTCTTTCTAGGCAAGCAGATACCAGTAGTCAAATTCTCTTGTGCAAAGTTTCTACAGGGGTGAGTAGAAGATTGGGCTTAACATAGGCACTGGAATTTTGCTGGGATACAGAAGAATCCTGCAGACCTTGTGGGCTGGCATGAAAAGATTGAAGTCTTCAGGAGCTTCAAATGCAGAGAACTTGTTCTTCTTGCCTGCCAGCCTTCCCCATGGAACTTTTGCTGAGTGTGTACAAGTGGCATGAAAACAACCAGAAAAGCAGAGAGAGCACTCTGCAGCCTCTCAGGGCTTAGATTCCAAAGTCCTATTAGAGAGAGCGGCTTATAAAATATACAGGACAGACCAAGTTATCCCCAAAGACATGAAAACAGGTAAAATGAACCTAACTAATGCTGTTAGGTTCTGCCACAAACCAGCTCAAATCCCAATTCAATTAGAAAGATTGACCTTTCCTCCCTAACTTATGGACAGAGGAAAAGGACATGCCCTCCCTTGTAGAAGATAGTATTTACAGCAGGGTCTATAGATTTTTTTATTACACAATTTTTGGCATGCAATAAAAAGTTATGAAACAAGTGAAGGAGTAGTACATGACTCCTAATTCAGGAAAAAAAAACCTAAATAGTAGCAGACCCATAAATGGCTCAAATATTAGAATTGGCAAATATTTTTAAATAACTATTAAAATATATTAAGGAAATTATATGAAAAGATGGACAAAAATTGATAAGAAGGATGAGAATTTCAAACCAGAAATAAAACTTCTAAAACAGAACCTTCAGTATGATGATGGCTGTAAGAAAAAGAAATAAAAATTAAAAAAAAAAAAAAAAAAAAGAAAAAAAATATAAAAAAAAAAAAAAGAAAAAAAAAAAAATAAAACAGAACCAAGTAGAAATTCTAGAACTGAAAAAAAATACAATATGTAAAATTGAGAATTTATTTGCTAGACCTAAAGCAGAATGGACACGGAGAAAAACTGTAGCAGTTACTTCATATAAGTCATCAAAAACTGATTGAAAACCAAAAATAAAGGAAAAATTTTTTAAATGCAGACATAGAATAAGTTCTTGAAGGCACATATTGAAAATATATTCAGGAGGACAATAAAAATGATGGCTGACTTTTCATAAAAAACAATGAAAGACATCAAAAAAATAATGAAAGACATCAAAAAATGAAAGAAAAAAGATAGTAGAATTGACATCTTTAAAGTTCTAACAGAAAAAAACACTAGAATTCTAAAAATGAAGTGTATATAAATACATATTTTAGACAGACAAAAGGTGAGAAATTGTTACTAGCTTTTGAGACGAAGAGGGAATAATTCAAGATGAAGGCACAGATTTCCGGGAAGGATGAAGAACACCACAAAGGTCAAATATATGCATAAATATAAAAGAATACTTTAAAATTGTAAACACTGTTGACTATTAAAAACCACAATAAAAGTCTATGGGTTCATAATATATAGAGAAATAAAATACATGACATCAATAGCAAAATGAACTAGAGGGAGATAAAATGGAATTGTATTCTTGCAAAGTTTTTATATTGTTCACAGAGCGGTAAAATACTGATTATATCTTGATAAATTAGAGTAATAAGTGGAGGATGCATATAGTAATCACTAGCACAGTGGTTCTCAACTCATGGTCATTCCTCCATCCCCACCCTTTCTGGTTGTCACGTGAGGGTTGGAGGACAGTTGCTACTGTCATGTAGTGGGGAAGAGGCTTTGTTTTGATGAAATTTTGTATTAAATAGATGAGGAAACAGACTTGGAGAATTTAAATGACTTTTTCTAAGACTGTTACAAGCTGAAGATTGGCTCTCCAAAAATGTTTATACCCGAAATCCCCAGAACTTGCAAATATGTTATTAGTACCTTATATGGCTAAAGGGACTTTGTAGCTGTGTTAAGGATCTTGAGATGGACAGATGATCCTAGATTCTCTCAGTGGGTCAAACATAATCACAGGATCTCTTATAAGAGGGAGGCAGGAGGGTCAGAGAGGCAATACTATTATGGCAGAGGGGAGAGAGAGTGGTAGAGAAGGAGCGAGAAAGAAACCACTAAGTTTGTGGCAATTCATTACAGCACTTATGGAAAATTAATATATCTATCCAACTAGGATTAACTTTCAGGTTTTTCTGTATCCTTAGTCTATGCTTCTAATCACCAGATGGTCATTAGTTACCATAGTGGGAAGGAAAGCTGAAGTATTTATCAGAATGATTTGCCCTGCAGAGATCTTCAGTATTGCCTAATTGATCATGGTGTTCCTAAAAATTGAAATAGACAGGAAACCTACTAAAGCCTTTTGTGATTTGTGTAACTGTTACAGACAAGGGAAATAATCTAACAACTGGCAGAATCCTCATGAAGTGAGAGCTCCCTGAATAATCTTAAACCTTTCTTTCAAATATATATTTCCATATACATGTATAACACATGCATACATATGTGCATATATATAGACATACATTCTATATACACGTATTCCATAGATATATACAGATACAAACACATGTATATATGTGTATGTATTTCCTTGTATATGAGTAAAATATCCTTGAAATAATACATGAACTATTTGGAAAAGTTGCCTCCAAAAAGGCAAACTGAGTTCTTAGAGAAAATGGATGGGAGTTTTTTAATTTTTCAATTAGCTATCCTTTGTGCCTTTTATTTATTTTTTTTTTCTTTATTTTTTTTGGCCCCGTTTAAAAAGTTTGACCTTTGTGCCTTTTAAATGTTCACTACCCCTGTAAGTTAATTGCCTATTTAAAAAAAAAAAATGCGCACATAAAATTTAAAAATTAAAATAATTCCATTATACTGTTGAGGCTTAGAAAACAGTATCTCTAAATGTAGGCCTCAGAAGCTAAAATTTCTCACTTTCTCCTGCCTTCCTGTCTCTGGTGGCTTATTAGCCCCCAAAGTTGGCCATAGAAACTAGAATCCCTCCTCCCCAAGGTGAGTCATAGAAACCAGACCCCTTTTCCCAAAAGCCAGCCATAAAACTTAAATATATTATTCTAACTTTCCCCCTGCCTTTCTGTGTAAAAACTGACCATAAAGAAATTATCTGGCCAAGAGTGGTGGTTCACACCTGTAACCCTAGCAGTCTGGGAGGTCGAGGCTGGAGGATCTTTTGAGCTCAGGAGTTTGAGATCAACCTGAGCAAGAGCAAGACCCTATCTCTACTAAAAATAGAAAAAATTAGCAAGGCATGGTGACACTCCCCTGAAGTCCCAGCTACTTGGGAGGCTGAGGCAAGAGGATCGCTTGAGCCCAGGAATTTGAGGTTGCTGTGAGCTAGGCTGACTCCATGGCACTCTAGCCCAGATTACAGAGCAAAACTCTGTCTCAGGAAAGAAAAAAAATTATCTGACCCACCTTGTTTGATCGTAGGTCATAAGACCCACATTCCAGAGAGGGCCCTACCCCACACCCACACCCAGAAGGAAGGAAGCTGCACACAGAGGCCAAGAAGAATCTAGACAGAGAGGCCTTGCCAGGTTTCCCCACTCAGATCTATTAGCATCTTACCCTTTTTGTTCAATCGTATTTCTGCATGGCTGTCCGTAACTTTGTTGAACCTAAGCATAAATGGTGGACCTTTTCCCCAGTATCTTTTGGTCTTCATTCTGAAGGATCCTGTGCACAATAATTTCATTTGAGTGTATCATCTATGAAAAGTTACTGAATCATCCAATAAATGTTCACAGAGCTCTCTTCTGTGCACCAGGCACTGTGCTAGTCTCTGGGGAAAGGATACTCAGTAAGACAGATGTCCCTCATGAAATTTACAGTAGAATGGGGAAGGCTGGCAATGAGCCAGTCACCCAAACCACAAACACAGTCATTGCAGGCTGTGATCTGTGACGCAAAGGAAAGAGACTGGGGGAAGCTGGGGAGACCTCCTTGAGGACGGGCACGGAGGAAGGTAGGGCAGATCACACCAGGGCCTCCCTGTCCCTCTGGCTGCCCTCGGCTGTACACTTAGTAGCCTGGCGCTCACCACGACAAGGTTCCTGGGAACAGCAGCAGCAAGGATATTAACTGGGAGCTCCTTAGAGCTGCAGAACCTCAGGCCTCCTCCCAGAACTCCAGAACCAATCTGCATTTTAACAAGATCCCCAGGGTTTGTGCTGGCACTCAACTTTGGAAACTACTCCTCAGGACTGCTGCTAACTGCCAGCGTTTGCACATTTCCCCAGCTCTGTCTGCATAACAAGGAGCAACCCGGAAGTGCCGCCGTGGTAGCTGGCGCCCTCTGTCGGCGGCTCTCCGCTCTCCTGCCCCTGCACCTCGCGGGAAAACCAGTGCCATTGGCTGTAAGGCAAAAGGCGCCCACCTAAGGAGGTGACATGTGAGCTGAGAACTGAAGGATGAAAAGGAACCACCTGGTGAAGAGCTGGGAGAGGCAGCAACAGTCAGAGGAAAGGCCCTGAGGCTGGGAGAAGAAGTGCTGCTGTGCTCAGTGCTCCAGGACCAGAATTGAGGCCAGTGTGGCTAGCACAGTGGGAAGCCATGCTACTCTTGCAGGGAGAAGAGCTGATGCCTAGCACTCCAATGCAGGTGACAGATGACTGTGGCCCAGAGAAGTCAGGTGGGAGCTATGTCCGCTAAGAGGCAGGCAAGAGAGTCTTCACCTATTGCCAAGTCTGGGTTGAAGATATCCACAAAGTCTTCAAAAAGTTCCCACGCTCAACTTTTGATGAGTTCCATGAAATTAAGCACGTCTTCCAATCTTACCTGTCCCTAATAGGACTACACTAAGGATGCATAAGCTAATGGCTACACCCAGCAATGTTTGCTACTTATATAAAAATGCCCACCCCGGAACTAACATTTCCTCCCCGAAAAATCTAGAAAGTGTTCAAAGAGAAGCAATAGTTAACTAAGATAATCACTAGCCCACTTTCCTGGCTTTTGTGTTCCTGAACTTAGACTAATTTGAAGACAGGTATTTGAAAATACACAGAGAAGAAAAGAGAATAAAATGGAACAAAGGTTGCATATAAGTTATAGAAAATTAGCTCAAAAGACCCAAACATGTATTAGGCACCGTCTGTTGGCAATCACTGTGCCAGGCACTGGGAATTCCAAGATGGGCAAGGAAAGGTTGCAAAGGAAAGTGGCCCTGGGTATTAGAATTCCACATGGTAAGTACGATAAACACACTATGAACAAAGGACTATGCGACCACAGGAAGGAGTATCTAGCCCTTTTAATGGGAGTTGGGAAAAGGTTAACGGAAAAAAAAAATAATAAAATAGGCATTTGAGTTGGACTTAAAGAATGAGTAAAAGTTTGTCAGCCAATGAAAAGAGGGAAAAAAATAGCATTTATCCCAGGAAAAGTTCAGTGGGGCTGGAGCACAGTGGGCATTCCAAATGATAGGAGGGGATGTATGGGACCTGAAGCCCTCCATGTGTGCTTTGTGATTCTCCATGAGAAAGGCATAATGTTTAGCACTTTTGCATCTTATTTAGCCACAGATAGTTCCATTTAATGCTTTTAATTAAAAAATAAATTAGTAGAGTACCTCCAGATAAAAAAAATGAACTCAGACCACATTAAAATGCAACTTGTTTGCCCAAACCAATGAAAGGCTGTCAGGCCAGGCACAGGTGGCTCATGTCTGTAATCCCAGCACTTTGGGAGGCCAAGGAAGGAAGATCACTTGAAGCCAGGAGTTCAAAACCAGCCTGAACAACATAGGAAGACACCCATTCTCTACATAAAATAAGAAAAATTAGCTGGGTGTGGTGGCATGCACCTGTAGTCCCAGCTACTCGGGAAACTGAGGCATGAGGATTGCATTCTTGCATGGAGCAAGATCCTGCTCCAAAAAAATATGAATAAATAAAAGGCTATCAATATGGTCTGACTAGTGTTTTACAATACTAATTCTAAAAGCAGAGACAGTTTGCTTGAAGTATGATAGCTACAATAATAGGATTAAAGAGGATCTCATTATCTCTGCCAAGAGCATGTTCTAATCTTAAACCCTCCCTTATCAAGCAGTTCTTCAGTAAAGAAGTTCTTAAGTCCTTCTTGCGGCAAATGGTCTTTGTATCATCCCTGCATCTTTCTTTAAAGTTATTCATACTACAGATTATGATAACATTTTCCTCCTTCACTTACTCTAGAACTTTTTTTTTTTGAGACAGAGTCTGGCTTTGTTGCCCAGGCTAGAGTAAGTGCTGTGGTATCAGCCTAGCTCACAGCAACCTCAAACTCCTGGGCTCAAGCAATCCTACTGCCTCAGCCTCCCAAGTAGCTGGGACTACAAGCATGCGCCACCATGCCCGGCTCATTTTTTCTATATATATTAGTTGGCCAATTAATTTCTTTCTATTTATAGTAGAGACAGGGTCTCGCTCCTGCTCAGGCTGGTTTTGAACTCCTGACCTCGAGCAATGCGCCTGCCTCTGCCTCCCAGAGTGCTAGGATTACGGGTGTGAGCCACTCGCCCGGCCTCTAGAACTGTTAATAAATGAGACACCAGAGAAGCCCAGGTGATGAACACTAAAAAATCAGATGATTTCTGAACTCAAACCTATTTTTTAATGATGACCAAGTCAGCTTCCTGTGCATCTGTTCTAGAATCTATTTATTCCTATATATAGAAATATTTTTCTTAAAGAGTCTATTTCTTCCTTCATATGACTATTCTTTTTTCTCCTGAAAACTATCGTCCATGAATGTTTGCATACAACAGATGGTGTTGTCCAATGGCTGGGCTGCAGGTTCTTCCTCATCAGCTCCTTGTGAGATTAGGAATTGGAAGAGCTGGAATAAGGAGTGCTTTGCCCACCAGCTCTGTGACCTTGAATAGATGACTCCTCCAAGTACACTTCACCTTCCTAATCTAGCCTATGTAAATGTCTAGCAGAGACTGTCTCTAAAGCCTGTTCTATTGCTGTAAGTCTGAGAACTGCTCTTTCAGACTCTCAGCTCTGCTATCTATAAAAGAGGTAAAATCTCAGGATTGGGAAAGACTTCTAGATGCTTCTCTCCCATGGATCCCTTTCTAGTAACATTCACAAAATGACCCAGCACTGAAAATTTGGTAGTAATCTAACATTCCCAACCTCTCTTGGACCAAATGAGGTGAAGTCTGGATATTCAGCATTTCTGGTCTACCATCCCTCAAATAGCTGTGTGATGTATCTTCTTTTCTTGGGAAAATAGAGTTATACAGTTTCCCAAGACAAGTAAACCCCCTATATCTCCCCAAGTGACCTTTCTTCATTGTACTAGATCCAATCAATTAGCTCAAACCAGAAGATGTAGGCAAAAGAATCCAAGTCAGGAGAAAAAACATTCAAGTTATAGGATAAACATTATAGCTTATTATCCTAGAAGTCCCATATCTGGCCCACCAATGGGTTTTGATTTTTTTACAAATGTTTGAGCTAGTTTATGTAAAGGAGAAAAATTCACATAAAAATCCAGATTTCCTTTGAAAAAACTGAAGCTCTACCTGTGCTAGGACCCCATTACTTCACTGGCATGTGATAATGCTGGCCCTTTTATACATTCCCTATTGTTCCCCCAACATGTGGCCAAGGGCCATTTGCCTTCTATCATCATGCATTTTGAAGATTTTTCCAAAAAAAAAAAAAAATAGAGGAAAATTTTTTGGAATCAATATTGGGAAAATAAAAAAGATATACCAAATAGACTGATTAAGAATAAATGGAAAACAGCATGTTTCTATGTGGAAAAAAACAGTACCTCTTTCTTGTTTATCAGGCAATTGCAGAGTCCACTTTACTCTTCTGTCAGCCTGACCCCATGCGCATTTAAGCTTGAGATTCTGATGCAGCAATTTGGGAAGCGTGGGGTGGTGGAAACCACCCTGCAGGGAATCAGCTGTCTCTTCTTCATGACTCAGTCCCTCCAACTATGAAGAAAGCTGATTGTACTAGATGGTCCCTTCTGGTTTGGACAGAAAAATCTAACATTCTGCATTCCAACAAAGCCAAAAAGTCTCTAAAAAGGACAAGACAGCCCAATTCAGGTCCTTTTGGGGTAAGAAAAGACAATAGTGACACCCAGTGGTCCATTAACCAGCTCCCATTTGATACCCTGACATTTCTGAGGACGGCTGGATATTTAAAAGCTCAGCCCAAATCTTCTTCCTGTCTTGAAGATGCAGGAAACAAAAGGCCACCAAAAGTAAGGACACTTAAAAAATTGCACGTACTGGTTAGTTTCTTGAATCTCTCTAATGAGAGTCTGGCTATATTTTGTTTGGCTTAAATATATGCATTATATCAAAGCATTTGTATTCAACAATGTATTTCTCTTACATCATGAAAACAAATATGCTTTTGAAAATGCAATACTTATTTCCCAAGAGGTAAAAGCCCAAACACTCTGAACTGTTCTATAATTATTCCTTTGATTTATTAATTAGTCTTCTAAGCCCTGAAAAGTAAATAAATATCTGAGATTATGAGGACAGGGACTCTGTTTAACTAGTTTTATGACTCTCAGCACAGCCTCAAATCTTAAATTTGGGATAATGAGGTTACTATAGGACTGACAGCTGAGGCAAAATTAGCAGGAGAAACACATTTTGAGAACTTCTTTCACTTCCAACAAGCTAATAATTTCCAGAGCTTTAAAATCAACAAGATCTAAATTATGACATTTGGTGACATTTAGTCTGACTGCTGATTAAAGTATAATAAAGGGGTGAAAAATGTATTTTAATAATTATTACTTCGTATCACAAGCTTTACATTTTGACAAAAAGGATAAGTGGCCTGGCCTTCCAATCCTAACATAAACTGACATGTCATTGTAATACTCCAAAATCAGACTTCAGAATAATGGCATTGGTGAAAAAGTTGGGAGGACTTAATGTTACGAAAATATCTAAGGATAAGGGCTTTTTAAATAGTGGAAAAGACACTAGCTAGTATCATGGCATAACTCACAGGCTCAAGACACCCATTCAGGTAAAGAAAAAAATGACCTGAATCATGGACTCTCCCTCCTCTCATAAACAATGAAGTGAAATTGTAAAAAAAAAAAAATCACTCAACCAAACCAGGAAGGTGGATACCATAGTATCTAAAATGGGAAGTGAACAGTCCAATTGATCCATTTGTGCAGAAGCACAGGCTACTGGACTCCATGCTACGTTGGAGGAATGATCTAGAAGGTATTATTCTATGCTTCATTAATTGGAGCAATTTCAGGCTTAGGACAAACAATAAAATTTAAGAGGGAGAAACAGAAACCAGTTTCTCCAAAAAAAGATTGCACCCAATCCCAGCTGAATTCTCCCTCCCCCCACCCCACTGGCTGCAGAGAGGGGGATGGAACACAGCACCTGAGCCTTCCAGCTACAGGTGGGGGATGGGAGAGGTCTCAGACAATGGGGCAAAGAGGGCCAGAGAGAATTCACCGAGACCATCATCAGAGGAGGAGTAGGATACTAAGCAGCTCTTTTAAACAGGAGTAATGGAAAAAGGAGTAATGTGCTAACCTAAAAATAGCCATGAAGATACAGCATAAAAAAGAATTTAAAAAGATGAATATCTTGATTTCATAGAAAACACATCCCAAGAATCCTTCCCAAGTACTTTATCTAATAGAATAAGATTTTAAAAGCAATAAACAAAAATAAAACCTCTTGAAATCTAGTCAATAAACAGAATATAAATGGATATGGTAGACCTAAGAGGGGGAAAAAAAAAAATCAAGAATAAAACTAAAATAAACCATTTTAAATTAGAAACAGCAAGAACGGGAATAGATGTAATTGAAAATGAAATGGCGAGTGCCAGGCACAGTGGCTCAAGCCTGTAATCCTAGCACTATGGGAGGCAGAGGAGGGAGGATCGCTCAAGGTCATGAGTTTGAAACCAGCCTCAGCAAGACTGATTAGAAAACAAAATACAAAGAAATTGATTGGCCAACTAAAAAATATATAGAAAAAAATTAGCCGGGCATGGTGGCACATGCCTGTAGTCCCCGATGAGTTTTGGGATTGTAAACTGAGACAGATTTAGGGGAAGAAAATAATGATTTAGAGAGAGAATATGACCCACTTAGAAGTCGCACAGGTACTGGAACTCAAACATCGACCCAGGTAAAAATCCAAATTTATCTTCTAAAACCTTGCAATGTATGAAGTGTTCTTCTGTGGGTAAGCAGAGGAGCTAATAGAAGCACTGAGGAAGCAAGTAGGGGACATTCCTAAAATGCTCCTTAATGGAAGAGACATCCAAGCTGGGCCCACAAAAGGGTGATTAAGCTCTTGGTGGGCAAAGGCTTTTTATGTTGAGACAACTAAGTGCA
The DNA here is from genome assembly GCF_040939455.1 of Microcebus murinus. Taxonomy (NCBI): domain Eukaryota; kingdom Metazoa; phylum Chordata; class Mammalia; order Primates; family Cheirogaleidae; genus Microcebus; species Microcebus murinus. The sequence continues at coordinate 21,604,545 of NC_134124.1, forward strand.
AAACCCTGCAGGCAGATCAGAACTTGCCTCCGCTGGAGAAGTACCAGCCCAGCTAGAGATCAGAATGGGAAGACTAGAAATGGCCTCTCTCTCTGCTGGCCGCCTCAGTCTCCAAGTGTCCACAGCTAAAGCCAATCTTTCTCTAAAAGTTTCCTCTTCCCTCCTGCTTCTCTGGTTCTGTTATCTGAACAATTCACATTTCAAGCCTTAACATCACCTCTGACATACCCCTCCTCTCCCTTACCTCTGCATTCAACTCCTTACCATGTCTTCTTAAATTATTTCATATCTATCCCTTTTTGTTGGTCCTGTTACATTGTGGGAATGGCCTTATGCACCCCAAGTCTAGATGACAGCGAGACCTACTCTCTAGATGACAGTAGATGCAAGTCTATTGAGTGGACAGTCTTGGAAATATTCATTTTCCTCATCGAATGGGACTGGCACATAATTTGTAGAGACAGACAGTAGACTGGAGGTTACCAAGGGCTAGGAGAGAAAGGGAAGAGTGGGTTACTGCTTCATGATTATGGGTTTCCCATTGGGGTGATAACAACTTTTTGGAAATAAGTGATGCTGACAGTGGTGACTATAGTTGATATAATGTATTGCATATTTAAAAATAGCTGGAAGAGAGGATTTTAAATGTTCTCACCACAAAGATAATATTCGAGGTGATGGATATGCCGATTAGCCAGATTTGCTTATTCCACGTGTACACATGCATCAAAACATTTCATTGCACCCCCTAAATAGGTACTATTATTATTTGTCAGTTAAATAAAAATAAAACTTAATTTCATCGTATGATTCATGCCAAAAAATAAGTAGAACTTTAAAAAAGGTTAAATGGCAAATTGTATGTTTTATGTATTTTACCACGATACAAAAAGGTGAGGACTGGCAGAGACTGCCATTTGCCCCCTTCGCCCATTCTTCCTGCCCAGATGGGCACAGAAGCCGTCTGTAGAGACCACAAGGTAACAAGCACGAGGCTGAAAGCAAGACGGTATTCAAGAGGATCGAGTAGAAAGACAGCATCAGGGGCCCTGCGGCACGAGCAGACTCACGATCCAAACTGACTTTCCCCGAGTTTCTTATTCCGAAAGAAAATCGAAGACCTTTTTGTTTGCTAAGTTTTCAGTTACTTCCTGCTCAATACACTCCTAGCAGATACAGCTCCCCACGGCCTACTCTGAGGACTCAGGTGGCTTAGCCTGGCATTTAAGACTCTTCCCAGTCTCACCTAACATCCCTTTGCAGGTTTCTCTCACTCTGTTTTCTTATATGAACCCCAGGACTTCAACTTCGCCTTTCTCTAAATACAACATTCACATTCCTGCTTTGTGTTTTTGCTCAGGGCAGTTCACTAACGAGAACGCCCTCCCCTCCCACCTTCACTTAGCCCTGCTCTCAGCTCTGTGTCTCCCAGAGCTCCCTGCAGCAAGAAGTAAAAATGCTCCCTCTTCTGAAATTCAAAACTCCCTGTTTGTATTGCATTTATCACCACTATCACGTCCATCGGCATCAGATCTATTTTCATACTATGTCCCCCCAAAAATCATTTCGGATCATGCTACAGGTACCACCTACTGCAGGCCACTTTTAGCTCTCGTCTGGACCCCCAAAACAGCCCCCAAATTCTATTCTGGCCTCCTTATTCTATTCTTACCTCCCTCCTCAAGTCCATCTCTAACACAGAATAGTCTTTTTAAAGATGCTAAGTCAGATCATGTCATGCCCCTGCTCACACTCTCCAGATGGCTTTTCAACACCCTCAGAATAAAATTCCAAATTCTGTTCCGTGGGCTGCCAGCCAGGGCCCTCTGCGACGTGGTCCATGTCCACTTCTCCAAACCCAATGTTTAACCCTTTCCGCTTGTTCACGTTCATGCAGCCATGTTAGCCTTCCTCTGTTCCCCGAGTATGCCGACCCGATTCCAGCCTCAAGAACATTTGCACTTGACATTCCCTCTGCCTGGAATGTCTCTTCCCAGGTCCACACATAGCTGGCTTCCTAATTACTTAGAAATCCCTGATTAAATGTCACCACCTCAGATAGGCCGGCCCTGACCACCTTATCTAAAATAGATTCCCAGAACACACTGACCTTTACTGAGCTCGGTGTTTCTTCATAGCATTGATCTCTTTCTCAATTTATATCTATTTTTTTTCATTTTCTTCTATATTATAAGGATTCGGGGCAGGGGCTGTGTCTGTCTGTCACTGTATCTCTGGCGTCTGTCACAGCGCCTGGCACAGAGTGGGCACAGCCACTTTACCTTGTCTTGTTCACATTCTGTCTTCCTGTCTTTATGGTCACAAGGTGGACATTTGCAACTTGAAGTCACATTCTGTATTTCTCCAGCTATGCCTCTGTCTATCCTGCTATTTACCCCCTCTACCTATTACAAAGTTCAGAACATCGAAATGTTGGTAAAAATGAATGAGCATTTCCATTTCTGGTTCTACTTTAAGAATGTCAAGAATCTCTTTACTTCATCTGTGATCTTCCTTAAGCTGACAAAAATTGTCCTTCACCCATACTTCTTTACTCTTTTACAAAATAGTAGTAACATCCCCTTTCCATTTATGTAGGGCTTTATGTGCTAAATAAGTTTGATACTGATGGTTATATCATTTTATTCTATTTTTCTCTTCCATTAGAGAAAGAAAAGTTGTATATTTCTATTTCACTAGAAAAAGCAAAGCCACTTTGAATCCTTCTTACAAAGAGGTATATATACATTTTTAGATTAAAAAGATCAAATAAAGTTTAAAATCTTAACAAATAGAAACAATAATGGTGTGCTATTTAAAGAGGCAGGATCGTTAGCAAGCACAAGCCTATGGGTGTAAGTATTTGTTAGCTATGCTATCTCTGCTCCAAATCGTTCTACTAGATGACTGCTGCTCAAGTCTACGTTTCCAGATTTCTCAGGAATAGACTACCAGGGCTAGCTTCATTCCAGACAGCAGAGCTCATGGACCCACACCCATGACTGAAGTTCTGATGACTGATGTCTTCAGCAATACAACTAATTCAGATAAGGTTATTAAAACCATAGTTCTGGCCTGGCGCAGTGGCTCATGCCTGTAATTCTAGCACTCTGTGAGGCTGAGGCGCAAGGATTGCTCAAGGGCAGGAGTTCGAAACCAGCCTGAGCAAGAGACCCCATCTACTATAAATAGAAATTAATTGGCCAACATATACACATATATATGTATATATACACATATATATGTATATATATACACATACACACACACACAGACACACACACACATATACACATATACATATATATATATACACATAATTAGCTGGGCATGGTGGCGCATGCCTGTAGTCCCAGCTGCTCGGGAGGCTGAGACAGGAGGATCGCTTGAGCCCAGGAGTTTCAGGTTGCTGTGAGCTAGGCTGACACCATGGCACTTGCTCTAGCCTGGGCAAGAAAGTGAGACTCTGTCTCAAAAAATAATAATAATAAATAAATAAATAAGTGAAACCATAGCTCCTCTTAAATGCACTGGTTAGTCAAAGAAGCCTGTCTGAAAGGCTACGCACTGTGTGATTCCTTATGACATTCTGGAAAGGGCAAAGGTGTAGAGACAGGAAAAAGATTAATGGTTGAATACGTTTAATGCCACTAAATTCTACACTTAAAATGGTAAGAATGGTAAATTTTATGTTATGTATATTTTATAATTTTTTAAAAGGCAAACAAACAAACCAACAAAAAAGGAGTGGTTGCCAGAGGTTCAGGAGGGGAGTGGGGAGGAATGTATAGGTAAATCACAAGGGGTTTTTAGAGTGGTCAAGTTATGTTGTATGATACTGCAGCAGTGAATACGTAACAGCATGCCTGTGTCCAAACTCACAGAACTGTCAAACACGAAGTGTGAACCTGAATACAAACTATGACCTTTAGTTAATAAGAATGCATCGATATTGGTTCACCAATTATAAGAAATGTACCATACTAATGGCAAGAGGTTAATAACAGCGGAATCTAAGGGGAGCTGGGGGGAGAGGGCATATGGGAACAATCTGTGCTTCCTGCTTTATTTTCTATAAACTTAAAACTGCCCTAAAAAAAATAAAGTCCATTACATAAAAAGAAACAAAACATAGTTCCCTTTCTGGTCATTAATGTCTATTCGAAGAGAAGTTTGAAAAAGTCCTTAGTGGCAAATTGTAGATTTAGAGTGACATTACCTTAATTGCATGTTTATATTTCTTCTTAATTGGTGGATAATTTTTCTAAGTACCTATATTTTTAAATATTAAAAGACAACTCATTTGAGCAGATATTTATTAAGTGCCTACTCTTTGCAAAGCTTTGCAAGGCTAAGCAAAATATTTATTGCAAATCACCCATGGGAATGGAAAAGAAAGATTCCCATGGGATTTCACCAGCAGCTTTCTTCATAGTGTACAGGTTACCTTGCTCCCTAATCACTCTTCCCAGCCATCTCAGAACAAGAACTCTCTCTCCCATCTCCTGTATATTGTTACGGATTCCTCGGCTCCCTCCCTACAGAAAGATGATAATTTCTTAGAGCAAATGGCCACATTGATATTCATGGGATAAACGGTTTGTAACTGAACAGCAACACCCCGCTAATGTAAATTTCATACACAGCTTCCAAAAGGTTAAACAAGACTGCTTAGCTCTGCTGTGCCCAGAAAGCAAATGACAGCAAGAGGCTCAACCTTGGTGCCAGGCGGATTCCTCATGCCAAAGTTCCCTCGGTGACAAGCTCTTGCTGTCTGCTCGGGAGAGATGTTCCACGCCCTTCAATAGGGAGAGTTCCCCAGAAACTCACAACTCAGCACACACATAAACAAACCCCATTCAACTTTCTAGACTCAAAAATGAAAGACCACAGGGAGAAGATGGGAGAAAAGCAAAGATGGAAATAATTTCAAGTTTTGTTTTGTTTTTTATAAATACGTATTTTTTTAAATTTTTTTATTTTAGCGTTTTATGGGGCTAGAAGTGTTAAGGTTATTTATATTGCCTATGCCCCCACCCCGCTTGAGTAAGAGCTTCAAGCATGACTGTCCCCCAAATGTTGCACATCTTACTCGTTGTGCTTGTATATACCCATCCCCTCCTCCCCCCTCCACCTGCCCAATACCTGATAAATGTTACTCCTCTATGTCCACTTAGGTGTTGATCCGTTCATACCAATTTGCTGGTGAGTACATGTGGTGCTGGTTTTTCCATTCTTGAGATACTTCACTTAGTAGAATGGGTTCCAGCTGTACCCAGGAATATACAAGAGGTGCTATATCACCATTGTTTCTTAAAGCTGAGTAGTATTCCATGGTATACGTATACCACATTTTATTAATCCACTCATGAATTGATGGGCACTTGGGTTGTTTCCATAGCTACCATTTGACCCAGCAATTCCACCTACTGGGCATCTACCCAAAAGAACAAAAGTCACTTTATGAAAAAGACACCTGCACTCAAATGTTTATAGCAACACAATTCACAATATGTATATTTAAAAAAAAAAAAAACTTTCCCCAATATATTTGCTGAATACTGTTGTCCCCTTCTGCTGGTCCTTAGCTTAGCATTCTGGCTCTATCCTCTTCTCATTCATCAGTGTTTATTAAGTGCCTACTGTATGCCAAATATCCCTAGAGGTGCTATGGGTACGACAATGAGGAATTCAGACAACTTCTTTATAGACCAAGAGGTTTATGTTCTGGAGAAGCGGACAATAAACAAGTTAATTTCAGATTGTGTGAAATGCTAGGAGAAAAATAAAACTGGGTCATGGTATAACAAGGAGAATGACGGTGGTGGGGCATTTGGCATCAGCTTTAGATAAGAGTATCACGAAAGCCTCTGCAAAGAGGTGACATTTAAACCGGTAATTGGATGGTGAGAAGGAGCCAACCATCTAAGGATGTATAAAGGCCCCCAGGCAGGAATAAACTAGCATATTCCAGACTGGGAAGGAGGCCAGAACACTCAGAGCAGAGTAAGGTGGGAAAACGTGGGGGCAGGGGCTGGTCCATAAGGGTCATACTTCGTACAACAGGAAAGCAAGGAAGGATGTTAACCAGGAAAGCAAGATGATCTGATGTATGTTTTGAAAAGATCCACTTTCCTGGTGTGCACAAAGGATCGCAGAGGAGCAGACTGGATGCAGGGAGGTACGTCGGGACACTGGGATAAGACTGGCGGGAGATGACCAGATGGCATCTGCTGCTCAGTCTGTACTGCACACGGGCCCAACCCAGGGGACAAACGGAGGTTCTAATCTAGTCCTGACCATCTTGCCAAACCCTGAACGCAACTTGGCAAGGGGCTGATTCAGACTAGAAAGGGGAGCCTCTTTTGGCAAATTGTCTACTCCAAGGGAATCATTTTTACCTTATGCATGAAGCTGACTTATCTGCTTGGGGGGCCCCTTAGACCAGGACCAGCCCCAGTGTGATGGAGAGAAAAACTGATAGAGAAAATACAGAATCGAGGTCTCCAACCCCTGTGCTACGGATTGGTACTGGTCCATGGCCTGTTAGGAACCAGGTGGCACAGCAGGAGGTGAGCAGCAGGCGGGCAGGTGAGTGAGTGAGCGAAGCTTCATCTGTATTTACAGCCGCTCCCCGTCACTTGCCTCCCCACCCCACTGTCCATGGAAAAAATTGTCTTCCACGAAAACAGTCCCTGGTGTCAAAAAGGCTGGGGACTGTTGCAGTATAGAAGATGACCTAAATAGGGCTTGCTGATGGGTTTGATGGGGGGTAGTGGAAAAAGGAGAACCGATTCCTAGGTTTATGGCATGAGCGTCATGGCGGGTGGTCCCGAGATGGGGAAGACTGAAGAGGAACAGCTTTATAAAGCTAGAACTCCAAAAGTTTTGTTTGAAACATGCTCATTTCAAGTGTGTATCAGACATCACAGGGCAATGAGGTAGGGGGAAGACTCAGGGTAAAAGTGAGAAAACTCAACCCTTTTTGAGGGTGGCAACACGCAGAGGTCAGACAGAGGCAAAGCATCTAGCATATTCCATGCTTGGCTCACTGAACGGCCAACACACGCTCATGCAATGAACAGGACATGGAGACCATTTGCTCCAGAATGGCCACCTGGCCAGGGGAGGCTGGGTGTTTTGTTCACTCGACATGTGTTTTATGGCTCATTTTCAATCAAGGGCTCCCATATAAACCCAGACAGTAGATCATCTACAAATTTAATTAACTGTATTTGTGCAGAATCTCAATTTGACCATAAAAATTTAATGCTTAATATAGTTTAAGGTTCAATAGCCTTTCTTTTTAAAAGGAGACAGATGAAATGGCCACAGATTAATTTTTCCGGTCATCCTCAATATATCAGAGTTATGAAGACAACTGAGAAGAATGGATGCTCCAAGTACCAGTCTGAATATATTGGATAAAATATAGGGTTTAACTACTTTCTAACAAAGTCTCCTTAAACAAGAATTGTTTTCTCTAATTAACTGTTCGTGGTAACAACTAATTAGTGTCTCCTGAAGCTATTCTCTGAAGTGTTCTATGCCCAGCCAGAACCACCACATTACCTCCTGATACCTTCTCAGCTTTGGGTGCACCCGGGTACCATGTGTCTTTGGCTAATAATAGTAAGGGGAAACATCCTGCAATCCATAAATATTTATGACAATTTATGTGAATTCATTCACAATTTTAGGTCTTCCAATGTAAGAAAAAGTTGTCATAAAGAACCCTAGACCCGGATTTTAGTGTTACCTCTGCCATTTGCTAATTGTGTGACCTTGAGCAAAGCAGTTCCCATCAGTTTCTTCATCTGTAAAATGGGGAGATGTTTGCCCAGCCTGGCTATTTCACTGGACAGCTAAGCAAACTAAAGGAATCCAGCACATGTAAAAATCACTTGCCATTTGTGTTGCCAGGATAAGTGAATTTAGGTGCATAACAAACTCAATGTTCTGAAATAGCTTACACCGTCTAGGATATCAGAAATTTATGTGGCAGACCAGATAACAACACAACACAAAGCCTTTTTGTTCTCATGGTAGTTGGTCAGTAGCCATTTGCTTCCTTTTATATATGCTTTCTTTATTGCTCACTGGAAGATTTCGGAGATTAAGTAGTTTACACTTGTTTTAAATATGAGGAAACCAAGGCTCAGAGAGGTGAAATGACACAGTTCTGGTTTCACAGTAAATCTCTCTCAGCCCAAGCTTCACCATCTGTTAAATAAGGAGCTAAGAATAGATAAATCATTTCAAAACGGTGTTTCAGAGCAGAGCCCGCCCACAGGGTCAGGGGGAAAGAGAAAGAACATGGCCTCCACTCGCCCAGAGCAGATCTGCTTTTAGGGCACTGTATATTTCAATTCTGCAGAAAATTAGTTTGAACAGAGACTTTCATGCTGTTAACAATGACAAAATATTTTAAAACAACTCTTGCTTTATGGGAGTTGACAAACTGGCTTGGCCAAATTCCAGTAGTAGACTCTTTGAGCTGAAATAAATGTTAATGTCTTCAGACAAGGTCACAGTTCTACAATGCCCCTGGTCCCTACACCTTCCATTTGTCTTATAATAGCTCATTTAACTCAATCAAACTACATAGCTGGCCCCAGAATTACCCCCCACCCTGCCTGCCATCTTTCAAATTGTGGGGAATCCTATGGTTCACTTGCTTGAGTTCTTATCTCCATACTTAGGATGCCAACTAGGCTGCCATAAAATAGAAGGTTAAAAGAGATAGTTTATTTCACTGTCACATAGCAGTTAGGATGTAAGCAGTCCAGGGCTGATCAACAATGTTCCTGCTGTCTTGTTGCACTACCATCATGCACCTGCCATTAGGCACCCATGAGCCAGCTAACACTCAGGATTCCCAAAGGGAGAAAGCAAAATGTCTACTAGGAGAGAGCTATTGGTTTATGCCACATCCTCTCTATTAAACTTTATATGCTGAGGAAAGATATCACGAGATAAACTTCTATATACCTTATGTGGCAACCAGTTATATGCAAAATCTATGCAGGTAGCTGCTAAGTACTCTTTTACTGAGACAGAAAACCAATAGGGAAAGAAAAGATTGTAAGTAGGAAAGGGAAGTTGAGTGTGATGGAGCATTTTGGTTTTGGACACGTTTCACTTGAAATGCCTATTAGGCATCAAATGGAGAGATCAGGTTGACAGCTGTATAGACCAGTCTTCAGAACAGGGACAAAGATTGAACTGGGAATGTAAATTTGGGGTAATCCACATGTGGACAGTATCTACAGCCTTGAATGAGAACCCAGGGAGCTGGATGTTGACAAAGAAAAAGAGAGGTCCAGGAAATAGGTCTTGGGGTGCATGAACATTTAGAGGTTAAAGAAATGAGGAAAATCCAGCAAATGAGACAGAAATAGCAGCTTTTGGGGTAGGAGGGGAGAAAAGATGATATTTTTCCAATCCTAAGAGAAGGGTTTCAAGGAGGAGGTAGGGATAAATTGTGTCAAATGCTGCTAATAGGCTGAAAATAAAGAATCAGAGTAAAGATTAAATTAACAAGGGGAGGCCATCAGCCATCGGTCACTGTTCCAGTAGAATGTTGGAAGCAAACCTGTTTGGAACAGGCTCAAGAATGAATGAAAGGAAAATAACTGGAGACAGCAAGTATTGATGATTCTTCCAGAAAATTGTGATGTACAAGGAAGCGAAAACAATGTAGCTAATGGGAAAATGGGAGAGAGAGAGGGTCAGGAAAACTTTTTTTTTTTTTAATGTGAGAAATAATAGCCTGTTTCATTGCTAATAGGAATGATCCATTTGAGAGATAAAATTTAATGATGTAGGTGAGAGGGAAGAATGGAAGCAGTGTCCTTGAGTGGGCAAGAAGTGACTGGATCCAAGGTAGAAGTGGGATAAGGGCATGGACAGTGCATCCTTGGTCACGGCTGGGAGGACAGAGGATATCGACGCCAAAGCTGGCAATAAGTAGATGTGACGCAAGCACCCAAGGAAGATCTCTCTCTTGCACGAATTTTTCCAGTGGCATAGGAACAAGATCATCACAGAGTGAGGGTGGGAGACGAGGTATTGAAATTTTTAAGGAAGAAAATGAGGTATGAAATGGTTGTGTAGGAAATGGGAGAGTGAACAGACTAAGAATGTATAGTTACGCCTCCCCGGCAGCATCAAGAGTCCCCTTGAAAATTATGGCCATGAATTTAAAGTGAGACCAAAGCAGACCAATGCTATTGTTTTATTCCAGCCACGTTCGGCTGCACAGATGCAGGCATGAGAAAGTGAGCCTGAGTCAAGGGTGTATGAAAGGTAATGATTATAATGACTGACCTTGGAATTTAAAAAGGAAAGTGAGGTCATTATGGTGGTGAGGTTAGTGAAAAAGCCTTACGATTAATAAATTGAAAGTCCAGGTGGCTTTAAAAGTCCATTGGAGTTGAGAGCTAGAAGGCAATGAGTGGAAAGATGAAGGTGATACTCAGAGACTGGGTTACAGGAAACAGAATTATGGAAGGAGTGCAGTCACGTGTAATGGGACAGTCTGGAGTCAGAATGTGCGAGCGAGCATCTGACAGAGGAAAAGGAAGTCTGGTCCCTGGGTAAAAAAAAAAAAAAAAGAAGAAGAAGAAAAAAACCACGCCTCTCCTGTGTCTTCTATCCCCATCCTCAAAGCTGAGGAGGGGCCCCTGCTCTGGGGCCCCAGCTTCCCCAGAAGTCATCATGCTCATTAGCAAGAGCAGGTGAGCACACTTACTCAAAGTTAAGTTTGCCCTTTCCCCAGCAAGAGTTAAAGAAGGAAGAAATACATGAGGACTGATACCCTCCTCTTAGATTCTCTACCCCTATTATAGGGGTAAAGAGTGAGCTCCTTACAATGCAAAATTCTACTTAATAAAAAAAAAAAAAGAGTGAGCTCCATAACCTCCAAAACCCATAGCCTTGGTCAGTGTTGTATCCTTTGACTTCACCAAGTTGGATCTCACTATGCTCTTTATTGGAAAAAAATCACATGGACTTCCCACTCCATCCTCCCAGATCCCCTCCTCTTCTATATGCTAATCTTCATGTGGTGCTGCATGCCCCTCTTTGTGCCCTCATCTCTCACCTATCTCCAGTCTGAAACCTTTTCACTAAATCCACTTGAATCTGTGGCACACCAATGGCAAAACTCCTATCACCAACCTCTGCTCAGAACATCGCCTCCACCTTATTGCTCTATGCAGGAGACCTGGCTCTCTCCTGAGGATGGATTCCCTTGCACTCCTCTCAAATAGTTTTCTACCAAACCTCCTGACCACTGGCTGTGGAGAGGTGGGAAGTGTTCTCTTTGCTTCTCACTGTGGCTTCCAGAAAATTTCCCTTGCCTCCTCTGTTTACAAAACAAAAAGGAACAAGTGTGATCAGATTATATCATGCATTATTCCTCCTTATTGCTATTGTCAAATGACCCCGGGGTCTTTCCCCAGAAGTCTCCAACACTTTTCGCACCTCTCAGTTGTTTTCATTACTATTCCTACCTTAGTTCTTGAAGTTTGAATATAAATGGGAATAAGTTATCTAGCACTCTGGCTTCTCAATTCCCATGTCTAGTCTTGCCTCCATTTCTTAAGTCCACTTCTGTTACTCAATGCTATGGACCCAATTGTGTCTCCTTCCAGAAAAATTCATATGTTAAAGCCCTAACCTCCAATGTGATAGGATTTGGAGATGGAGCCTTGGGAGATAATTAGGTTTAGATGAGGTCGTGAGGGTGGACCCTCTTGATGGGATTAGTGCCCTTATAAGAAGAAATGCTAGAAAGCTTGCCCTCTCCCTGCCATGGAAAGACAGTGAGAAGGTAAGAAGAGGGCCCTTACCAGACACTGACCATGCTAGCACCTTAATCTTGGACTTCTAGCCTACAAAACTGTAAGAAAATAAATTGCTAGTGTTTAATCCACTCAGTCTATGGTATTCTGTTATGGAAGCCCAAGCAGACTAAGACTCTCAGCCACTCACTCCTGTGAGTATACCGAAATCTGGTCATCACCTCTGCTGAGTGAGAGAAGTGGAGTTTATAAAGGTTTGTTGTTTTTTTTAAATCAGTATGCTTTATTGCTTTCCCCTTGAACATTCATGAAGGAGACACAGACCTAGATGAATTTGACCCAAATTCTAATTTAGACTCTGCTGCTTACTGGCTATATGACCTCAAGCAAAATCCTCAAGATTTGCTTTAATTTCCTTATTGGCAAAGGGTTGTTTAAGTATTAGATTAAATTAGGCATGGTAAAAGCACATCATGATGCCTGAAACTTCAAATATGTGACAGTTATAAAATTATACTTTTCTTGCTACCTCTCTACTTAAGAGGCAATATGATATACTATTAAGAGCATAGACTCTTCAGTCTGCCTGGGTTTGAATTCCAGTTCCCCTATTTTAACCACGTACTCTTGAGCAAATATCTTAGCTATTCTGTGCCCCTGTATCCAAATCTGCAAAGTGGGGATAATAATAATGCCTACCTCGTTAGGTTGTTGTGAGAACTAAGTAAGAGAATATATGCCAGGAGTTGGCAAATTATAGCCCACAGGCTGAGTAGCCTACTGCCTTTTTCTTTTCGAATAAAGTTTTATTGAAACACAATAACATCATTTGCTTGGATATTGTTTATGGCTGCTTTCCTGTTCGGTTACAGACCATCTGGCATGCAAATCCTAAAATATTGACTATCTGGTTCCTTACAGAAACACTTTGCAGACCCCTGGTATACACAAGCACTCAGAACAGCCTTGTACAGTGTAAGCTCTCAATTAACAATAATATTTTTCTGCTTTGTAAAAGCCTGTTTCAAAATTTGCTTAACAAATTATGAGAGGAAGTTGGGTATAGGAGGGGAGTTAGAAATAAATCACAGGCATCGTGAAGTCCAACAGTAAAAACTACAGCACATAGCCACACATAGGTCAGATTTCCCTGGGTGCCATGGCAAGGTTTTTATATTGGGCATAGGGCTGGGTTGAACTGTGATTGGATTTTCATGTTATTGCTGATGCTGTGACTAGTATACCTATACCAAGCATAAAATATGTTCACAAGGCTATCATCTAAAGAAGATGCCTAACTAAACCCAAGATTCTCACACTGACACTGGGAGGGCAAGCCTAAGAGTGAAAGTATGATGCTCTCGGAAAATACAAATATTTGAGAATAGAGTTTTATTTTATTCTACATTTTGAGTGGCTTTAAAAATTAAAAGTAATGGATTAGCAGAATAATTAAGAAAAGCCATCGGTATGTTATACTTCAGTGAGTGATATATATATATATATATATATATATATATATATATATATATATATATATCAAGGAATATATATAGTCTTGTCACAAGTTGAGTTGCACAGGAAATAAAAACACTACATAAAAATATGTTTATATACCACATTGAAACACTAAGAAGAAAAAATAAAACTTTAATAGTCCTCCAAATGCTTCAATGCTTCTACTCAGCCCTGGATATAGTGCAGTGCAGAAACTGGAGCTTACATAAATGTATGAACATGCCTGATCTTATCAGAATACACATTCACCAGCAAATGCAATCATTCATGAGAAAAGGCCCAATGGGTTTATGTTTGGCTAAAGTTATGAAACTGGAAGGCTGTGTTAATTGTAGAGATGGTCACATAGTATAGTGGCTACCATCTAGGCTCAGGAGCTGAGCAGTTCAAGCCGGAATTCTACAACTGTCTCTTATTAGCCTAGAATGGTATTAAGGTTGTTGCAATTTCCTCACTTCCCTCCATAGAACTGTTGTGAGGACTTAATGAGATGAGGCATTTAAAATACCACAGTGCCTAACACATATTAAATTCTCAATAACTGTTACCTAGTCATAGTAAGTTCATCATCATCATTGTATTGTAAAAATTGTAAAATATGAAATTTCAGACTCTTAGAAGTCTATTTAAATTGCTGATGACTTAATTTTTACTCTTGCTGAAGAGTCCAAAACTCCATAGCCAGTTCTGTATGGTTTAATGTACTGAAAAATAAAAGAATAATAGCTAATATGACTTGGTATTCTTCAAAACTAGGTTTACATGATAGTTTAGGCATTTTATCTTGATGTTGATTTTAAAAATAGTTTGGGGGCAGGCATGGTGGCTCATGCCTATAATTCTAGCAACCTGGGAGGCTGAGGTGGGAGGATCACTTGAGGTCAGGCGTTAGAGGCCAGTCTGAGCAAGAGTGAGACTCCATCTCTAGTAGGAACAGAAAAATTATCCAGGTGTGTGGTGTACACCTGCAGTCCCAGCTACACAGGAGGCTGAGGCAGAAGAATGACTTGAGCCCCGAAGTCTGAGGTAGCTGTGAGCTAGGCTGATGCCAGTGTACTCTAAGCCCAGTGACAGATCAAGACTATCTCAAAAAAAGAAAAAAAAAAGTTTTGAATTTCTGGTTCCAAAATAATGACATAAAAGCAAGCTGTCTTCACTCTTCCCCCCTGCTACTGAAAACCAAAAACAAATATACAACACCAAAATTACCATCAACAGTATCTCAGAATTCAAATATGAAGATAGGACAGTTCCTGGGAGCATAAACAAGTGAAAAACTTTGAGCAGATGGTCAGATAATTGGATATATATTTGCAATGCCCCTCCCTCCAGATTGCCTGACACCAAGTGCATGGAAAATTTTGTCCAATCTCACAGTTCTTATACTACAAAAATTAGGGTCAAGGCAGACAAACAGCTTCCCCACCATCTTGGTTTCTCTGTCTCAACCCATGGGAAACATTGTAAGTACCTAAAGGAACAAATATCTCTGAGGACAACCTGAGACACAGGGGGCACGGGTGGGACTATCATCCCCAGCCTTCAAATTCTGCTCTGTAACTTGGCCAAAAAAAGACACCTAACCAGAGTGGCTGGTCAGCAGCACCACCCAGTAGGAGGTATCACAGAACTCTGGGAACTACCCTGTAGCCAGCCTTCCCGTAATGCTGGGATATCCCCTTTGGAACCTCCACCACTGGGACTGGCAGTGCTCTGATTATTTACTACATTCAAGGCAAACCTGGGCTTAAGTTGCCCTCTAGTCCCCAAAAGGAGGCAGTGACCTAGCAGGAAAAAAAGGAAATTCAACAGGTAAACTCAAAGCATCTCTAAGCAACCATATGCAATAATAAACAAGCTGGACAGAGAAGACTGCAATAAATAACTAATCTTTCAATCCAAAGACATAGATGTATATTCCTAAGAAGCAACAGCAAATGAGGAACCATGGCTTCCCAAATGGACTAAGGAAGAAATCAGTGAGTAACCCTGAAGAGATGGTAATACGCAGGCTCTCTCATCAAGAATTTACAATAGCTGTTTTAAGGAAACTCAGTGATCTCAAAGATAACACAGAAAGGTAATTCATAAATTTATCAGAGAAATTTAACAGATTGAAATATTAAGTCAAACGGAAATCTTGAAACTGAGACATACATTTGCCAAAATGAAAAATTAGAAGCTGATTTTACCCAATAAGTCATGTTTAACATAGTGGTTATACATGTATTATATAATTACTCTTTATTTCTGTATTATTTTCTATACATATATGCCTGAGAACCTTTATTAATATAGCTTTCCCACCTCATAAAAATAAGAAAAGTAAGAACGTAGCTTAAATAAAAAATTAGAAGCTCTCAAAAGCAGAATAGATCAAGCAGAAGAAAGAATCAGTGAGCTTGAAGACAAGCTATTTGAAAATACACAGAGAAGAAAAAAACAATAAAATGGAACAAAGGTTTCATACAGGTTATAGAAAATTAGCTCAAAAGACCCAATATAAAAATTTTGGGTGTTCAAGGAGGAGCTGAGCATGAACAAGGGGATAGAAACTTTATTCAAAGAAATAATAAGAGAAAACTTCCCAAACCTGGAGAAAGGTATCATTATCCAGGTACACTTGGTCAGTTAGCTCAGTTGGTATGAGTATGGTGCTAATAACAATATCCAGATACAGAACATCAAATAGTTTAGACTCAAATAAGACTATCTCAAGCCACATAATAATGAAATTCTCAAAGGTCAAGGACAAAGAGGATCCTAAAAACAGCAAGAGAAAAAAAAAGCAAGTAACATAAAGGAGTTCCAATTCATCCAGCAACAGACTTCTCAACAGAAACCATATAGGCCAAGAGGGAGTGAGATGGCATTTTCAAAATGCTGGGGGCGGGGGGGGGGGGGGGGAACCTGTCATCCAAGAAAACTGTATCCAGCAAAGCTATCCTTCAAATATGAAGGAGAGATAATGTCTTTGCCACATAGACAAAAGCTGAGCAAATTCATCACAACCAGACCCATCTTATAAGAATTGCTAAAGGGAGTTCTTCAGTCAAAATAAAGAAAAAAAAATTAACATGCAAAAAGAAAACATCTGAAGGTATAAAACCCACTGACAAAGTACACAGGCAAACACAAAATACTGTAATACTGTAAGTATGATGTACAATCCACTCGTAACTGTAATATGAAACATAAAAGACAAATCAAGAACGATTACAGCTACAGCAACCTGACAAGAGTTGACAGTAAAAAAATTTGTAAACTGAGATAACAAAAAGTCACAATGTGAGAGGAATAAAGTTAACGTGAACAGTTATTTTTTAGACCTTTATTTATATTTGTGATATAAGATAAAATTGTCATTACTTTTAAATAACTTGTTACATCTATAAGATTTTTTTGTAAGCCTCACGGTGACCATAATGCAAAAACCTATAATAGATACACTAAAAATAGAAAGCAAAAAATTCTAACATATTACAAGAGAAAAACCACTTAACCAAAAAGGAAGATACTAAGGAAGGAAGAAAGGAAGAGAAGTTACAAAACAATCATAAAACAAGAAATAAAATGGCTATAGTAACTTCTTACTTAACAATAACAACACTGAATGTAAATGGATTCAATTCTCCAATCAGACAGAGTGGCTAAATAGCTAAAGACCCAATTATATGCTGCCTATAGGAAATTCACCTCACCTATAAAGACACACATAGAAAGTGATGGGATGGAAAAAGATAATCCACACAAGTAGAAACCAAAAAAAGAGCAGGAGTAGCTATAGGTATTTTATGTGATACCTGTAACAGATAAAATAAATGGTAAGTCAAAGACTATAAAAATAGACAAAGGATGGCATTATATAATGATAAAGGGGTCAATTCACCAAGAGAATGTAACAATTTTAAATATTTATGCACCTAATACCAGAGCACCCAAGTATATAAAGCAAACGTTAATAGATCTAAGGGGAAAGATAGACTTCAGTACAGTAATAGGGGACTTCAACACCCCACTGTCAGATCATCCAGCCAAAAAAAAAAAAAAAAATTCAACAAAATAAACTGGTGTTAAACTACACGCTAAACCAAAGAGGCCTAATTGACATTTATATAACATTTCACCCAAATGCTGCAGAATAACATTCTTGTCTACGGCCATACTATCACGAACATGCCTAATCTTATCAGAATACACATTCACCAGCACATGTAATATTCTCCAAAATAAACCATAGCTTAGGCTATAATACAAGTCTCAACAAATTCCAAAAAGTAGAAATCA
The DNA here is from genome assembly GCF_040939455.1 of Microcebus murinus. NCBI lineage: Eukaryota > Metazoa > Chordata > Mammalia > Primates > Cheirogaleidae > Microcebus > Microcebus murinus. Next base: position 21,622,157 of record NC_134124.1, read on the forward strand.
TATCAAGTGTATTTTCTGATTACAATCGAGTAAAACTAGTAATCAACAATATGAAGAATGTTGGAAACTAAACAAACACATAGAAATTAAACAACATGATCCTGAATGACCAATGGATCAATGAAGAAGATGATTTTAATTTGTTTTTTAAAAAATGAAAATGGAAATGCAACATGCCAAAATTTATGGGATGCAGCATAACCAGTACTAGGAGGAAGTTTATAGCAATAAAAACCCAACATCAAAAAAGTAGAAAGATTTCAAATACACACCCTAACAATGTACCGCTAAGGAACTAAAAAAGCAAGAAATCCAAAATCAGTAGAAAAATAGAAATAATAAAGATCAGAGCAGAAATAAATGAAATTGAGACTAAAAAATATAGAGTATCAATGAAACAAAAATGTTGCACATTTAAAATGATAAACTAAATCGACAAGCCTTTAGCTACACTAATGAAAAGTGATGGCTCACATAAATAAAATCAGAAACAAAGTACACATAACTGAGACTACAGAAATAGAATCACTAGAGACTCTTAACTATATGCCAACAAATTGGAAAACCTAGAAGAAATAAATCCCTAGACGCCACCAACCTACTAAGATCAAACCATGAAGAAATAGAAATGAAAGATAGGTTCTCAAAGGTCAAAATCTAATACTTTTTAATGCTTTCTCAACAACATTCTTAAGTGAAATTGGGATCATATATACACACATATATCTAGAATCAATCATTATTCAAGAATCCTCATTTTTTAATTTCCCTACTTGTTGAAATTTACTTGCAACCCCCAAAATCCATACTTGTTGCACGTTGGCAGACATTTGTGGATATGTGCTGAGCATGGAAAAATTTGAGCCACCAGATTCACATATTCCTAGATGAGGTCAAATAAGGTGATGCTCTATCATCTTGTTTCATATCCCATAATGTAAGCAAGTGTCCATTTCATGGTTTATTTAGTGGTGTATTTTTGCATTTTTATGCTTTTTGTTGGCAATTTTGCTGTTTAAAAGGCCTCTAAACATACTCAAGTGCTGTCTAGCATTCCTAAGTACCGTAAGGCTGTAATGCACCTTACCAAAAAAAAAAAATGTGTATTACATAAACTTTGTTTGGGTGTAAGTTATAATGCTGTTGGCCATCAGTTCAATGTTAATGAATCAACATTTTAAATAATGTGTCACCAAACATAAACACACATAAAACAAGGTTATATGTTGATTGACAAAAATGTTGTAACCATAGGCTCACAAAAATCTAACCCTGTCCTTCTCCTGGGAGCAATGGTTTGCTATTTACCAAGTCAGGGTTTGTGGTAACTTCATAGAATATAACTACTGCAAATAATTAGAATCAATCACATAAACACATATGTATATGTATGTGTGTATATATGATATATATTATATGCATGACTATTATTACAGGTGTGTGGGGGTAAATAAGTCAGTGATTGCTAATAGGGGTTACTGCCAATGCTATGATTTGTTCTAAGGCACAATCAGTTTTTTGTTTGTTTTTTTGAGAAAGAGTCTCACTTTGTTGCCTGGGCTAGAGTAAGAGTCTCACTTTGTTGCCTGGGCTAGAGTGCCGTGGCGTAGCCTGTAACTCACAGCAACCTTAAACTCCTGGGCTCAAGAGATCCTCCTGCCTCAGCCTCCCGAGTAGCTGGGACTACAGGCATGTGCCACCATGCCCAGCTAATGTTTCTTTTAGTTGGCCAATTAATTTCTTTCCATTTATAGTAGAGATGGGATCTCGTTCTTGCTCAGGCTGGTTTCGAACTCCTGACCTTGAGCAATCCATCTGCCTTGGCCTCCCAGAGTGCTAGGATTACAGGTGTGAAGGCACCATCAGTTTTATTGTACATTGCTTTTGCACTGTCAGTACAAATGTCAAACACTGTAGAAAATAACATCTTAGTATTACTATGAAAATAGTAAGGATGTCCCACAGGGCTCAAAAAAATTTCTTATTACCAGAGTACTTTAAAGTACTGATTTCTGCCTTAAAATACATCTGCATTTTCTCAGTGCTATATAAATTTCAGTGTTTCTAGCATTTATACATTCATGGAGATGGTGTTTCCATATCCTTTCAAATTGTGAATTCCTCAGGACTCTAATAAGCCTTGAGAACAAATATATAAATAGAAGCAAAATTCATTCTTGATTTTAGGTTTCGAGGTTTTTTTTCCCTTGAGTTTCTCAGTGAATTATTTTTTTTATTTTGCTTTGCTAATTTCCTTAATTTAATTAACTATTCCTATGTTACCTCTAAATTATTTCCACTGAAATATAAATATTATAGATTGTCCACACATTTTAAAGTAGGAGATGACAATATCCAGAGTATGACTGAGGGAATTATAAATGAAAGAGAAAAACTTACTTTGAGGTGATGGTAAAACAAAATTACTTTAGGGAAGAGAGGCATTTTTTATTTTAAAATTAGAGATCTTATTGCCCACAGGGAGGAATAGACCAATAGATCACTTTTATTACCTTCATGTTTGAAATATAATTTGAGAGAAAATAAAAAGGATTATGATTTAAAAACAGAAGAAAAAGGATAGGTAATGTAAGTGGATAATAAGGAGATAAATTTGAAATAAGGATTAAAAGTGAAGAAAGATTGACAAATGATTAATATTATCAACAGACGTGTGCTTAGAAGGTAATTTGTATAGGAGACCACCCTTCAATGAATCCTATCATTCCAGTTTGATGTGGCCCTCTTCTTTCATCTACTTCTTCATATACAACCCATGCTATAAGGTTACTAAAGGTGAGATTTTTGGCTCACACCTGTAATCCTAGCTCTCTGGGAGGCCGAGGCAGGTGGATTGCTCAAGGTCAGGAGTTCAAAACCAGCCTGAGCAAGAATGAGACCCCCATCTCTACTATAAATAGAAATTAATTTTTTCTGATATATATAGAAAAAATTAGCCAGGCATGGTGACACATGCCTGTAGTCCCAGCTACTTAGGAGGCTGAGCCAGCAGGAGGATCACTTGAGCCCAGGAGTTTGAGGTTGCTGTGAGCTAGGCTGATGCCATGGCCCTCACTCTAGCCTGGACAGCAAAGCGAGACTGTCTCAAAAAAAAAAAAAAAAAGGTGAGATTTGAATCTTTAAGGAGATGAAGCTGACAAAAAAACTGGACTGAGTCAGCACAGTCCCTCCTAGGGCTCACAGGTTGCTCTTAAAGACTGAATAGCCCGGACTGTGGGAAAGACCTTGAAGGAAATTGATATTGTTTCTATTGATTATCCTGTAAAAATACTAATTATAGGGCAAGAAATAAGGAAATATCCTCTCTTCTCTCTTGGGTGTAAGGAGAGAAGAACAAAGGGAACAGTGGGGTACCATTTTTGTCTTGAGATTCTGCACAGAGTTTCAGTTTCTGATGAGAAACAGACTGGTCCCTGTGCACATAGCATTGAGCCAGGAATGAGGCAAGGAGCCATGCATGACGGCTGATGCCAGGCAGATCCGACTGCTATTCTTTGAGTATTTTCCATATCTCTTCAGTTATTGCTAATCATTCTGTAAAAGCTTATCTCCAGTTGTATTGAGGGACAGTTAGCAGGGTATAAGCCTAGGTTAAGGCAGAAAAGCAGTTGCCCCTCTTCCAAGCCGGAGCAGTGATAGCAGAAACAATCCCTGGTAGAGCAAAGTAGACCCCATGGTACATACAGTCATGCCTTGGGGGTCACCAGCAGCAGAAGCAATAATGGGGCAGTTGGGAAAGGGGACCAGTATTTAAGACATACTATAGAACAAATACAAAAAAAGATATAGCCCCTTTCAGAAGAATTAATTTTCTGCAATGAGCAAACTAGAGGATTGTGATACACACAAACTATTAACTTCCTTGGTAGCTCTAGGATCAGGAGGCTAAAGCAATAGCTTGAGCTAACTTTTAATGTGTTTCTCACAAATTATCTTTTAATTAGAATTTTAGAGGCTTTACTCGAATCAGGAAATGAGGCAGAAAAGACAAGTCTCTCATTTGTTACAAAAACATCCCCCCTTGCTTGGTTTGCTATTCCACCCCTTTGCAAAACTTGGCCCTTGGGATGTTTCCCTTGAATTATCTTGGCGTTGCTCTTCCTCCACTGGTTTTGTTAAAGACAGGATCAGTTTAGCCCAGTATGATAATGTACAGCCTTGTGTGTAATGGTAATTTCATTTCTCCAACTTTGAAACTGGTTAACAGCCCTTATCAGCAAATAAAAGCCTCCTACAGCAGACAAGTGATTGAGAAAATCATAAAAAGGTGAAAAAAAAAAAACACAACTAGATGAAGTAAATACAAATTCCAGCTCTAGGTCTCCCTTGATCTCCACAGTAAAAACATGTTTATTGGGCTTCTTTTGATTATACGTCATTATTATTGCACTATTTTCACATCTACTGGTATCTTCTTAGAACTTTCCAATAAAACACTCAAACCAAGGCATTTTTAAAGATAAACAGGCATAACTGTATTCAGATTCTAAACTTGTAAAGTTTTCCAGAACTTAGAATTGTACCATACACATAAACCATGTAAATCTTAAAAGCCAAACTTCAGTTTTAGAAAATATTTGCCTAAATTTTGTTCAATAAAGAAAATAGGCATCTCTAAATTAAGAAAGCTGCCATGTAAAGTGCTCTTTTAGGAGATAACAGACTAGTTAAAATTACCACTAATAAAATGAGCACAAATAGGACAAACTAGGATGGAAAAAGAAAATAATAAAAAAAAATTAAAAAAAAAAATGAGCACAAAAGGTCATTTCTATATGATCCTATATTATACTTCATTTCTACATCTAGAAGCAGTAAGACTGAAGTAATTAGAATTTATAGTAAAAAAGAGAAAACTTATGATTTTTAATCATCAAATATAAAAACCATTAGATGGAAAAAAAGATTTTACACTTACTTTGTGGAACCCCAAAGGTCAGTATTTAGGTACTATCAGAAAAAAAGCTATACGGGAAAATATTTTAAGTATGAGTGTGAACATTATTGCTTTAAAAAAATTTTAATTTTGAAATGGGTTATAATAGGATTTAGTGAGCTCCCTGTCACTGGAGATACTCAAACATAAGCCATTAGAACATTTCAGTGGTCCCTCAAATATGAGGTATTAAAACAGTTAACAAAGCTTATTCAAGCTTATTTTACATGTCTTAGCAGCAAAAGACTTTATTGAAAATGAAATCTTGATTTCTCAGTTCCCACAGAAATGATGACAACTACAGAAATCGGAATCTTTCTACCTATCCTACAAAAATCATTCCAACAGAGCACAAATAAAAACCCATGTTTAAAAAAAAAACCAAAACAAAAAGCAGAAACACATGCTACTTTAAACTTCAAATTATGTGTATGTTTGGGGAAATAAACATTTTGAAACCAGCAGTGCCTTTTCAGAGCCCAGGTCAGAGCAGAGCCACACAGACAAAGTGGAAAACAAGGTGGGTCAATGGGATACTAACATTGGAGGAACACAGAATTGCCTTTAAAAAAAAAGAATTCCACCTTGAGTGACAAAATTATTTAAAAAGGCCTGAGATCATGTGTATCAGAGCACTGGCTACTGGGGAAGAGAAATGAAGGGACCTGAAATTGCTTAGGACTACAGGTGGTAGATTTAGAAGCGTGCGTGTGTGTGTGTGTGTGTGTGTGTGTGTGTGTGTGTGTGTGTGTGTGTATGTGTGTTGTGAGGCGGTGACTTGGTGATTGTTTGAAAAAAATAAAACATGAAATAGAGGTAATGTGAATCAGAGAAAAAGTGATAGACATAGAAGTAAAGACCCAACAAATATATAACTGGAGTCCCGGAAGACAAAAACAATTATCGGTTTTAAATGCAGAACAAAATTTAAAGCAGTAAGTTGCAAAAAACTTTCCAGATATCAGACTAGACTTGACTCTACATGGGAAAAGGGCCTATTCTGCATATGGAAAAGATCAAATCCATGACATAGAATGATCAACTCCATGACATAACCTAGTACACAACAACTATGCTGTGAAGATAAAGGATTTCCCTGACTCTCCAATCACTGTCAGTTGTCCTTTAAAGTCTCAACAGCAATGTATGGAGCAAGAAGCAATGCACCAAATATTTTCAAGAAACCCAAGGAAAGAAACTGTGAGCCAACAATGTGATTGAACTACCCTTCAAGTACCAAGACTACAGAAAAACAATTTTAAAGAAGTGGGGAATACTAAACAATGCAATAAACTCTTCTTGAGGAATCCACTGGAACCTGCGACTTAAAATATAGTCTGCAGTCAACATCATCACCTAGGAGACTTCTAGAAATGGAAAATTTCAGGGCCTGCCTTAGACGTTCTGAATCATAATCTACATATTAACAAGATCCCCAAGGGATTAGCATGCACATAAAAGTCTGACAAGCTCTATCCAACCACAAAATGATCGTAGAAACCTTAGCAAAAGGACCAATGGTCTCTTATTTACATATGAAGAATGTTTAATTATAGAACTGAGGGTACAACAAAGAGAAAAGGTAAATGTTCTGTCACAGTAAAAGTATCACGATTTAAAAATGGAAGAAAGAGAAGTAGTAAAATAATGATTGTCTCATATGGAAGGTGTGGGTGACAAAAAGCATCAGTATAAAGGTTGCTAGTAGGACAAAAGCATGTACCTTCCCAAATTAAAAAAAAAAAAAAAAAGTAAAGGAGAAAATAGACAACATAAAAAAAATGAACACAGTGAATGTAAGAAAAATAACACGATATATTTGAGAACATATTAGTCATATCAGATATATAAAAAGGCTGAATTCATCTATTAGAAGAAAAAGATTTTCAGTTGACTTACAAAGTAAACTCATTTTCTATGCCATACACAAGAAGCATGCTTAAAACAAAGTGATTCAGAAAGGCTAAAAGTAAAAACGTAAGTGAAAGTACACCATCTAAATGTAAACATTAAGAATAACTGTGATTCTGATAGCAGACAACCTAAAAGGAGAAAGGCCCTTTATTTTGTTACAGGCCATAGTCTACAATTAAGATAGAAATTATGTATATCTAGACTCTAACATAGCAGTCACTCACAGAAAGCAAAAGCTATAAAAGATGTAGCAATAAACAGACTAATAAGCAACTAGTAATAGATTTTTTTTTCTTTTTTTTTTTATGGTTATACGTCAGAGTGATAGTAATAGATTTTAACACACTACTCTTGGTCAAAGGAAGATCAAGTGGCTTTCAGAAAATGAAAATATGTAAAGTCCATAAGCTATAAAATCAGTAAGGTAGATCTGATAAATATACAGCAAACTTTGCATACTGATAATAGAAAATATACCTCTTCTCTAGCTGCATGAACAATCACCAAAAAATGACTATATATTAGATTACAAAATCAAACTCAGTAGGTTCCACAGGTTAGACCAATGCATACTGTGATCACAACACAATAAAACACAGTGATCGCAATGCAATAAGAAATTTGTAACAAAAAATATAAAAAGTTTTTCTCCCTAGAAATTGTGAAAACTCCTTTGCAAAAATGCCTAGTCAAAAAGAAAACTATAACCTGAAATTGCAGAGTTGCTAAAATTTTAGAATTTATGAAACATAAGCAAAGCTTTCAAATAAGCAGAACACCCATGATCCTAAATATTTATATCAATAAAAAGAATAAAAATAAATTTCCCAATTAAAGTATAACAGGGGAAGCAGAAGGAATGGAAAAAAAAAATCAAGACAAAAGTATAAATTAACAAAGTTGAAAACAGAAAAAAAGTACAACTAATAAATCAAAATTCTGGTTTGTTTTACTAAAAATATCAATGAAATAGACAACTCATAAGTTTCTTGTTCAAGAAGAAAAAAGGCGAGGGATGGGGAAAAAATAACAAATGAATCTCAAGGAGAAAGCAAGCCCTGAAATAGAAATTTTGAAAAAAAATTCTTCAGAGATTACTTTTCACAACCTTACACAAATAAAATTGAAAACTTACATAAAATGGATAATTTCCCAGGATAACATAATTTACCACAATTGAATCCGTAAAGTTAGAAATCTTAGACAAATTTCTATAGAAAAAAATAGAGGAAATTATCAAATTACTACCTAGGCACATGGTCTAGATGTTTTCACAGGGGAATTCTATCAAAACTTCTAAAACTGGGTAATGATGTCACATAAATTATTCAAAAAAAAAAAAAGTTCAGATTCTTTTTATGAAGAAACCTATAACACTGATATACATATTTATCAAATTTAGGTATCACAAAGAACCATACTACAAAGACTACAACCCAATCTCATTTATGTAAAAAAACAAAGTATTAGCAAATAGAATACAACACTTTATACAAATTTTTCAGAACTTCAGGATCATTGTAATGTTAGACAATCCAGTAATATAATTCACCATATTAATAGAGCTTAAGGAGAACAATATACACAGGATACTGAATTTCAATAAAATTCCCCATCCCAATAATATAAGGAATGATATGTTAATACTTCCTTAGCATAATAATATACATCAGAGTGTGCACATGATTGCACACACACACATGCCTTCATCATAAATCACCACCTTACTTAATGGGAAAACTACAGTATTAGTCAATACAACAGATAAAAGAAAGCAAACCAAAGCATGAGAATTGGAAAATAAGTATAACTATTTCTATTCACAGCTGGCATAATGTTACAAGTGGAAAAATCAAAAGACTCAAAGATAAAATTAATACAAGCAATAAAAGAAATTAGTAAGATTGTAGGATATAAAATTGTCATTAAAAAGATCAATAACCTTCATATTTGCATATCTCATCCACTTAGAAGAAATAAAGATAAAATCCTTTTACATAGCACCAAAAAAGATAAAATATTTAGAAACAACCCTAAAATAAATGTGGGAAACTTATGAGGAAAATTTTAATATATTTCTGAAAGTCACGAAATAGACTTGAAAAAAATGGACAGACATTCCTCATTATAGGATAAAATTCGTAAACTTCAGATGACAATCCTCTAACTTAATTTATAAATGCAATGTGATCCCAATTTTGAAAACAGTTTGTTTCCAGACCCACACACGATCATTTTGGTTTTAACGTTCATGTGGAAAGAAACAAACATATAAAATAGATTTTCAAAAACTTGGAGAAAAAAGAAGGAGAAATATAAAAACATATTATCAAGTTTCTGTAATTAAAAGAATGTAGTACTAGCATCTGACCAGAAAGTGGGAGAGACCAATGGTACAGAATAAAAAATGCAGAGAGAAAGACCCAAGTATACATGGACTTTTAATATATGATGGTGTTGGTATCTCACAAAAAATCACCCAAACAAAAACCTCCACAAAATGGCATTCTTAATCAATGGAATGAAATAACAACTGGGGAGAAAATGTACAGACAATTGGAAGAAATCTGGGTCCATGTCTCACAAATATACCAGAATACCCTCACGATTTGTCACAGATCTGCACCAAAACAATGGAACCAGGCAAATATTAGAAGGAAACCTGCATGAATTACTTTATAAACTGGTTGTAGGAAACACTTCGATAAAAACAAAAGAAAAAATTGTTAATCTCAGCTGCATAAGATGTGTCCAATGGCAAAAAACCATACGAAAAGTCAAAATACAAAAGACATGTTGAAAGAATATTTACAATATATGTCACAGATAGAAGCTTATTCTCCCAATTATATAGGGAACTCTTGAGGGAGAGAAAAAGAAAACTGACTTGACAGAAAAATGGGAAAATATAAATGCACAATTCACAGAAAAATAAGGTATACAGTCTCCAAACCTGTGACATTATAAGTCTTTGAATGTAATAAAATAGGAAATATCTAGACAACATCGCCAATAGCTTTCTTGCCAAAAATGCTTTGCTTGAATTGAGTCATGAGGAAAGAATAGGACAAATCTGGATGATGGAACACTCAAGAAGACAACTGACTTAGCCAGAAAATTATGTTTTAAAAAAATAATAATAAAAGGAGAGAAATACTCCAAATTAAAGAGACGGGACAACTGTGGTCACAGTCCAGGTGCCTATCAATAGGAAAATGGATAAACAATTAGTAATATCCATACAATGTTATCCTACTCAGCAAGAAAAGGAACATCCTACTGTCATCCTCAACAACATAGATGAAAGCTCAAAACATAATGCTCAATGAAGGGAGCCTTCCACATAGAATACATCGTGGGCTTGTAACTATTTCTCGATAGGGATTTGAGTTTTTGGTGGGGGCTTTTGTCAAAACTCATCAAATGTTACACTTAAGATTTGTAAATTTCACTGCATGTAAAATTTATCTCCACAAAAGAAAAACGTATACAAATACTGAACTTTGGTTAAAGATATGCATAGGAAGAATTTAGGGAGAAGTTCACCAATATCTGCAAGATGGAATTGAGAAAGGGATGTGTGATTAACTCAAGCATGGTAAAATATAAATGGTGGAACAAGTAGAAAATAAAATTTCTTTAATCTTTCTGTACATTCAAATTTTTTTTTTTTCATATTGAACTGTTAGGAACAGTGAGATAGATGTACGTGTTGATACGGAGAAAAAATGTTACACAGAAACACCCACAGATCTCCATGTTAGATTTCTGGGCAGATAGGGAAATTGTTATTTCTGAAGACTAGGAAAAGATGTTGGTAGCAGAGAGAGGGAGACTTTCACCTTCTAAAAGGGGGTTTAAAAAAAAAAAAAAAAAGAATGTTAAGAAATGGCAATACTATCAGAAATAAAATTACAGAGGAGGTAATGACCCAAACAAACAAAAGTAAAATCAGTGTTGCATGTAATGATGTGTGTGCAGGAATGCAAAACAAGCACGTATGCCTGCTCTGGCCTTTGTAATTCAAATAAAAACATTAAACATTCCCTTGATCCTGTCTTTTGGTACAGTCAACTTTTATGATACTAAGAAGAAAACATTTTTTGCATTACAATTAATACTCTGTGAGGTGCTGGGATGTAATAATTGAAAACAATTTACTCCCTTCTCATACTACTTCCAAAAGAGTGAAAATTTAAACACCTAAGTATGTGTGATGGTGATTTGCAGTGTTGGGTGCCACGGAGAGCTTTGGGGTGCCTATCCAATCAATAGCCCATTCTCCGAGAAGGGTTCTCACAGGGGTGTAACCCCAGACCAACGCTGCTTCCACTCCACCCTGGACCTCCAGCCATGGCTAATTGCACTAGGAATAACACGAGAACCAAGGTGGTCCAATCAGATTCTCTCCTCCGTAAGTTCAGAATTAGATTAACATCTACCCATTGGATTTTGCTAGTTTTGGGCAAGGGAGGACATGCAAGCTCAGGAATGCCAGAGATATGCCATTTTCCACCCTATGAAAACGAGAAGCAAAGAAAGCTGCTCTGCCAAGAGAGATGAACATGGGTCCTGCAGACTAAAGTAAATATGAACGTCAATAAAGCCCCCAGAGGAGTACCTGATTTCCATTCACCCCTTCACTTCTATTTCCAGTGTAAAATACATTTTTCCAGCGTAAGACCCATTTCCCCTGGGTTCCATGAGATAGCCCTGAAGCTGTCGATAAAATTTCTTCTGTTCTTCAGTCAGCCTAAGGAATTTCTCTTGCAGCCTGAAGAACCACAACTAAAACAATTATCACAACGAATATGCACGTTGCAATTCAAGAGGACAGAGGAGATGCTGTTAGTATCTGGGGCTCTGAGAACTCAGACAGCTTCATACTAAATACAAAGAAACTGGGGACCAGAGTCCTTGGACCTTGACACTCTAAAAGCCCTCCTCCCCAGGGGCTGTGTAATGCATACCTCCTCGAGACGTCTTGCACTGTGACTTTTCCTCCTCCATTCCTTGCAGTTAAAGGTCCAGAGGGAGAATATGGCTTGGAGGTGCTAAAATCTTTATCATTCGTCACTCCTAAATTAACATTCAATCTTGCTTTGCAAACACAACCTTCTCTTAAGGCTCCTAACCATTATTTACAAGTAAAAATTTATCCTAATTCTTCAAAGGTAGACATTCCCATGATAGCAAAGATTCTGGGTCATTAAAAGGCTATTCAAAATATTATCCATGGAAATTATTCTTTATCTCTCATCTTCCTTTATTGTACCAATGGAGAAATAATGAACAGCTGAAGGTTCAGACAAGTAGAGACCTAGGATTTTGCAATGTAAAGTCTCTCATACATTAAGAAAAACCTGTCAGTTTCTGCATGCATCATTTTGGACACACTTGCTGGCTGGCTGGCTTTATAGGTCCTGGTAGGGGTTGTGGTCCTCTCCAGGGGTCCTCAAACTTTTTAAACAGGGGGCCACTTCACTGTCCCTCAGACCACTGGAGGGCCGTTAGAGAGTGCGGCACACATTCCACACATGCGCACTGTGGGCCTGGATGAATTGGCTGCTAAGCAGGACAGGCAGCGGTGGCAAAAACACCAGGCGGGCTGGATAAATGTCCTCAGTGGGCTGCATGTGGCCCACAGGCCATAGTTTGAGGACCCCTGCTTAAGCTTTCTAGACAGTACTCCCTTCATTTTGCAAACAGCAGGATCTCTCAGGCAGATACGAACACCCATCTGAGAACCTTCTTGGGACTCAATGTCTGGGTCATACTATCCTCCGAAAGCAACAAGAGGTGATCTAGTATTTTTTTCAAAATGAGGAAATATCAAACCCCTTTCCCTTTCAGCACCTTCTTACTTACAAATTAGTATAAAGCAGTCAAGATGGGAAGATGGTAATGTGTATTTGCTCATTCAATAAATAGCCTATGCCAGGCCATACTCAAATGCTTAGCTCGTAGAGCTCATGGGGGAGAAGTCAGAATAAATACATGTCAGAAAGTAATGTACTCTCTGGGGAAAAAAAAGGAAAAAAAAGGAACACAAGGTGAAAGCACACTTTAGGTAAGGTGGTCAGGGCAGATTTCTCTGATGGGGATATTTGGGCAGAAGCCTGAAGGATATGACAGAGCAGCTATCTTAGAAAAGATAATTACAGGCAGAGGTGAATCATATGTGCAAAGGCCCTGAGGAGTGACAGATCCAACAAATATCTTGCAAGAACATAAGACAATGTCCCACAGAGTGAAAATAGGCCTTGATCTGTGTAAGCAAAGCACGTCATGAGTGATGGACTGCCTTGAGTCCTTAACACTCCACCAGTCTTCATAAATCCCTTCCATCTATGTGCCCCATCATTTTTCATCAAAGCTCCAAGGTAGTTTATTATTAGAAAATAGTTACTGCTTATTTGGAAGTAAAATGTTTTTTTTTCCATTTTACCCAAACCTATTTCATCTGCTAGATCACACCTTACTTCCTAATGTGATACACAATGACCAGATGCTAGCAAAAAAATAATAAAACTGCCCCAATGCATTTTATTGTGTTTAGACTATCGGTAAAATTTGGAATGTGAATTTAGGATGAGCCAGTACATATAAATTTTCAACTTGGCTTTTGCAGGAAGAGCCAGATTAATGGAACAGAACTGAGAGTTCAAGGTAGCCTCCTTGCTCCTGACCCCCGTCCACACACACACACACACACACACACACACAAAGAATTGCTTACAAAGGTAGCATTTCAAAGCAATGGGAAAATGTGAATTGTTCAACAAATGGTGGTAGGATGACCAACCAGAAACTGAGGGTGGTGGGAATAAAGATGTATCAATCCTACTTACACCAAAATAAATTTCAGCGGTAAAGAAAATAAAATTGTAAAAGTTATCAAAGAAAACATTGCAACTAAAAGAATATTAGATTGGAATGGAAAAGCTAAAGCAAGATACATAACCCAAAAGCCCCAAGGGAAAAGATTAATGACTGTGACTACAGAAAAACTTCAAAACCATCAAACAGTAAAAAGATAGTTATAATAGGAAAATGCAACATAACACAACAGGTACATTCCTCAATTCAAAAAAAGTTCTGATAATTTCTGAGAACAAACTTTCTCCCACTGCCCTACAAGTGTATACTTAGCAAGAAAAAAATGCAAATGGCTTTTAAACATATGTGCAGATACACATTCGAAACTTTTAAAAAATACAACTTAAAATCATAAGTAATATTTTATCATATTAACAAACACTAAAAATTTGAAAACAAATTGTTGATGAGGAGTGTAGGAAATAGGCCTTCCTGTGCAATTTTTGGCGGAAGTATTCATTGGTATAACCGTTGTGAAGGACTATTTGGCTGTATCTATAACAATTAAAAATCCACATGCCCTTTGATTTAGCAATTATACTTCTAGGGATTTATCCCAATAGATATATTCTTATACATGTGTAAAGAGGATTTCCTAAGGCTGCAGTAAAATTTGTAACGATAAAAATTTGGAAACAACTTGAACATCTACTGACAAGGAATGAGTTAACTAAAAGACAGCACGGTCACACTATTGTGCTATTGTGTAGCCATTAAAAAGATTGAGGCTGACTTATATGAGCTGATAAGAAAGGACTTCTAAGATATAACGTTAAGTAATAAAAGGAGGACAAAGGTATTATAGATATTATATGTACATACCCACACACATAATATATACTAGCCAAGACTAACCCTGGAAAATATCTATCATACCAATGGTGGCCCAAGTTCATTGATGATCTTATTGCCAATGAGTAGTGAACATTTAAACTCAGATCTGTCAGACTCCAAAGCTCACGTTGTTAATCATGATGCTGTATAACTATTTGATGATGCTATAAGGACAAAAGTAGCATGAAAACAAATGGCAAGACATTTCCTACTTTCTACTTCCCAAACAACCAGGTGTAAAAGTGAACAGATCTATAATAAACGAAATAATGGAATTTTACAAAAGAAAGGCATATTCACCTTTAAGTCCTTGAAGGGAAAAGGCTGATATAGAAGAATTTTTAGCTCTATCTCTGTTTCCCAGGGATAATCCAAAGAGACAAGCAGAATTTGTCAACATGTACAGCCCTCTTCTCTCCAATTAGAGTCTTTTGTGCAAACATTATTAGGATAGAATTCTTACCTTCTGGCCATGCATGAAACCCAGTGTTTCCCTTGACTTATTTTAACTAAATTCTACCCAGTTGAAAAATTAAATAAATCCCTGCTTATTTGAAAGCATTGTATGTCGAATAAACATATTCATCTATAGCCAGACATATGAACACACTTCCCACACATTGTTAACTCATTGAGAAGGAGTGAAAATCCCATATAAGTTGTGAAATCTGCAACCCTAGAACCTGACAAAACTACATTCCACCACGTCAAATTGTCCTGTGCACAAACCAACAATGACAGCTGCCCAGCCCTCCAGAATTCACTTGTCTCCGGAAACAAACTCTAATAACTGGGGGTGAGGGGAGAGCCCAAAGGCCATCTCTGTGCTCAGAATGCTGTAACCCGGACAAAGCTAACTGAGCCAGGGAAAATAAAGAGCCTCAGCTTGGCCAATCAAAATTTCCATCTCAGGAATCTGGAGTTTAGAACAAAGTCACCAGGAGCTTGTTCTATGACTGAGCCCCACAAACGGCAGTACCCTAGAAAGTTCATGGATTTCTGCTGCTGAAGTGCCCAGAGTTCCCCTCAGGTATCCCCTGCTAGGGCTTTCTCCATCCTGGGAACAATCTCAGTGTCCTTTTTCCTTAAGCTGCCCAGCCTCAGCTTTTGCTTTTAACAAAGCAATGTGAATACACATCTCTGCTTGTTGCCTGATACCATTTACCATTTTTCCTTTCAAACAGAACCCTGATTTTGTTTTATATAATGGTGTTCCTATTAAATACTCAATCTCCCATCCTCCCTTGCAGCTAAAGGTAGTCACGTGATCCGGTCGTAGCGAATGAGACAAGCAGAAGTCACTGATAGCTCTTCCCGGACACCGGAGACTTATCTTTTGTCATTTGCTCTCACTCCACCTTCTTGACTGGAATACAGACGTGATGTCCAGAGATGGAGCCTCCATCATGTAACCCTGACGTTGAGAACCACACACTAAGGATGCAGAACAGAAATAGGGAGGGAGCCTGTGTTCTTCAAGACATTCTTGAACAGCTGCTCTAGACCCATCCCCCCCATGACTTATGTGAGGAAAAACTCATTTGGTTAAGCAGTTTGGGAATTTTGGACAAATTTCTTAAATAGACAGCTGAACACAATGTCAGGGGATGCACTGCCTATCCTTTTATAAAGTCTATTGTATAAATTTGATCCAATGCAAGTATTAGAAGAGAATTTACCATTAAAAATTAAGGCAGGAAAGGAAATAATGACAAATGAGGATATGCTCCCCCTCTTGTGGGCAAAACACTCAGATATATAACCCACTCAAATAAAAGGTGGAGTTAAATAAGTATAAACAACTGCTATGGAAACAGCAACAGGTATACTGAACACCCTGGCCTTGGTGTGTAACATCAATCTCCACTGAAAGAATCCAGGGCATCTCAAAGAGACTGATTCCATGATTTCCAGGGTTTGGGCCAGGTTGGGACAAGATGAGCCTGAAGTATTTTGGAATATTCCAGAAAATTTGAAAAATAAGAATAGTACGTGATACCATGTACTATTCTTATTTTGCAACTTTTCTGTAAATTTCCCAGAGAATGCATTAAAAAATATATATATGTATATGTATAGATAGATAGATAGATAGTTTATTTCTTCCTGGACAATCTTTGTACTAACAACATTCACAGGGTATATGCCGTTTACATGTAAAATCAAAAACATCTAAGCAAAAATGATCAACAATTATAAGTGCTCAAACAGTTTGGGGGTATGTGTCAGCCTACAAACATCAGCTGTGTTCCTATGGATGAGCAACTGTTAGAAAAGGTCACATTATAAGGGTCTCATTTATGATACCAACAGATATAAAAAAAATATTTATGAATAAAGTAGAAACTTTTATTAAGAAAACTTTATATTAATAAAACACTAAAGATCTGAAAAATAGGTATGTAGTATGAACATGGTATATTGTATTATAAAAATGATCAGTTATTCTCCAAATTATCCTGACAGCGTTATTATTAATGTTCTAGTTGTTATTGTTACTTTTTAAAAGAGATGGTGTGTGTTTATGTATAAATGAAGAAGGTGAATCTGAAATTTAATTAAAGGAGCAAAGAACCAAGAATAATCGTGACATTCCTCAAAAAGAAGAATAGGCCAGGCACAGTGACTCATACCTGTAATCCTAAAATTCTGGGATGTGAGGTGGGAGGATTTGCTAGACAGTGGGAGTTCAAGAACAGCCTGAGCAAGAGCTAGACCCCATTTCTACTAAAAAAAGAAAAAAATTAGCCAGGCATGGTGGTGCACACCTGTAATCCCAGCTACTTGGGAGGCTGAGGCAGGAGGATTGCTTGAGCCCAGGAGTTTGAGGCCTCTGTGAGCTATGACAACACCACGGCACTGTAGCTGGGGTGACAGAGCGAGACTGTCTCAAAAAAAAAAAAAAAGAAGTAGTAAAGGGACTTGCCCTACCAGGTATCAGGGTTTACTAATAGTAATTAACACAATGTGTAATTTGGTGCAGGTATAGACAGAGCAAATGTTAGTAATTATTGTTATCAAGTAGATGCTTTTGCCTACAAATAGGAAAACTGTGACTCAGATGGCTTAAATAATTGAATAGGAAAGTGTAAAATAGAGCTATTTTCAGGGTTGATTAGTTTTGTGGCTTGACATCATCGAGGAGAAAGGTTTGCTCTACCCCGCCGTTCTGCCATCCTCAGTGTGACGGCTTTGCCACCCATGAAGTGGCTACCACGGTTCTAGGCATCACATCAAGCAATGACAATAATGACAGAGGCAGGAAGGATAAATATCTTATGTTTCTTTCTCAGAAGTTAGAAAACTTTTCTAAAGACCAAGACAAGCTTCCCCTTATGTCTTCACGGCCAGGATTGAGTCACTCAATTCCTAAACTAATTACACTTATTCCCCAAGCAAATACAGGTGAGGGATTAAGGTCACCATAATCGCCTTAGCCAGGCGTCCTCAAACTACGGCCCGAGGGCCAAATGCGGGTGTTTTTGCCCGTTTGCTTACTTCAAAATAAGATATGTGCAGTGTGCATAGGAATTTGTTCACAGTTTTTTTTAAACTATAGTCCGGCCCTCCAACAGTCTGAGGGACAGTGAACTGGCCCCATGTTTAAAAAGTTTGAGGACCCTGCCTTAGACAAACCATTCTGGGTAAAATGGATGTTGAGGTGTCAACCTTACAGACAATGGTGCTAATTCATTTTTGTGGGGGGAAAAAAGAAAACTGTTTTCATGTGCTTCTTTGACATTTGGAGTTTTTTTTTATTATCATTAAAAATATGTTATTTTTGTATCTTGTTGCCAAATGAAACTCAAATGTCCTACGTAAAGAGCATCATATTCAATCCTGTCTCAGTGGCTCCCACTGAGACACTGACATTTGTTAACTGCCTACCAAATGCCAGGCACAGAACTGAGCACACCACCACATCAATCCTCACACTACCCATTTAAGTCTAAATAATTCCTATTTGATAAATGATTCAACTACGCCTAGAGAAGGAAGGTGACTGGGGTGAAATCACCTATTAAGTGGTAAAGCTGGGACTTTTCTCTAAGTTTTAGACGAACACCCTATCCTTCAACTCAGACCTGTGTTCTCTTACCCCTTCTTGCATTAGAAAAAAAAAATATATATATATATCCTTTGATATGTAGATGCAGGTACCAAAAAGAGCCTGCAAATATTTCACTAAAGGTTTTCTTCTCCACAAACCACATAAAATACATTTCAGAATTCTTGGGTCCTACTCTCAAAATGGTCAGATAACATTTTGGGGTGGGCAGGTGGGTTGCTTCGGTGGAAATAACTTAATCTGTCAAAGCAGCATTCAAAGAATGTCCCAGGAAACATAGCAGGTGTGGCATTCGCATTGAACCCGCTCATGCAAATCAGTTTCCACAAATACTAGGACACCCTGGTTTCCTTACAGAGTGCAGTAGGGATGTCAACACCGCAAGGTGACTTAAGGCTAGACAACTAAAGAGGAGCAATGGTGTGGGGCAGGGAAAAACGTTGAGAAGAAAAAGATGAACTTTTTCCAGGCGGACGGAAACGGAACAGCCCAGAGTTGCAGGTCTGCTGATGCAGGCATGATGGATGGGTTTCTCCGAGGTGGGCTGTGATTGAAGCCAGATTGTCAAAAACAGACAGCAAACCAGGAGAGAGAAGTGAGAAGTTAGATGATGCTGTCAACTTGCCATGAGATATGCAGCAAAGAGTATCGGACTTGCATGAAGAAGAGGGGGAAAAAAAAATGGGGGTAGGAGGTGGTGGGTGAGTTTTTAAAACAGGCTTGAAGGACACATGGGAGAAGATCTTGGGCACTTGATGTCATAACAAGGATGAGTTTGCAAACAGGTACACCACCTCCCGGGATATGAAGTTCTCTGCTGGTGCCAGGGCTGTAAGCCGAGGGGAGCTGGATGTGGGTCCCCACCTTCCGGAAAGCAAACATCAGTGACTCACCTTAGGAGCTCAACAACAGAGAATGGGCCAGAAGCCCTGACTGGGCTGCCTCATTCCACCCAGGAAGGAAGGATGCACCCACCCGGGGCTATCAGGGAGGCTTGGGTCTGTTCTGGAACCACGACTGGTGACTCCTGAGAACCATGAGGCAGCTGCTTCATTCACTTCATCTTAAAATTTATTGTAGAAAGACAAGCCTGCTAGTCTCAGTGGACCAAGGATTCTGAAAAGCCCAGGGGAAAACTATCAAGTCCAGTGTTTTCATATTGTGTGCTTTACTAAGTCTTAGGACTCTATGAAAATGTTTCAGGGACACAATTAGTTATTGGGGCAGAGGGGAGGGGGATTGTGGGGGAGAAATGAAGAGAAACAGCAGGCAGGGCTCCAAACAGAGCATCCTTACTTTCCCGTGTGTTTCAAGTTATAACTAATATTTATCCGGAACTTATGATACACAAGACACTTGTCTGAAGCATTTTACATATGTTTACTCACTTGGCTCTCATAACTGGATGAGGTGATGCTATTAATATTCCTATTATACAGGCAAAGAAAACTAAAGCACAGAGAGTCATCGGTAGCAGTAAGATTTAAACCCAGCCATTTGCTGTAGTACTGTATGGGAGTTCTCTTTAAGATATCCTCAGATGAAAGGGTTTGCTCCCCTGCACACAGTAGAGGATTTGTCTACAGTGTCGCACTCACAGGCAGCAAGCAACCTCAAGACTGAGAGCCTAGGGCTCATCAGAATCTCTCATGGCAGCTCCTCAGTGGTGACAGTCCCAGCTGCCATCGGTGAAAAGGAAGAGAATATTAAATACTGACCTCTTGTGGCTCAGGCGGGCTTTGTGAGTTTTCAGGGTTTAACATCTGAAAATCACCTCCTGCCGTCACACACTGGAAACTTCCCAGTGACCGTCCTGCAAGCATCACTGTTTTTCTCTTTTATGCACCCAGAGCTATGGAGACGATGGGGAAATGCTGAATAAACCAGGAGACCAAGAGAGGGGTGTTATCTTTGATATTAAAGGAGGAAACAGTTTGTCTCCTCAAGAATCACTGTTTGCTTTTATGAGGCCATAAAAGACAGCCATGCTTTTTCTACCTTGCCTGCAAGAAAACTCGGTTAAATTTGGTTTGATTTTTGCGTATTTCCTCAGCTTAAGTTTTTGGCAACAGCCTCTCCCTTAAAACAAAATTGAAAACTATCCAACATGAGGTAACTGTGCCTTGTTATGATCTGCCTTCATATGCTTTATGGGAACTGGGAAGATGATAACTAATGAATTATTATGCTAAGAATGGAAAAGAACACGCGCTGGCTCGGGAAACGCTTGCTAAAAAAAGACTTTCTCAAGCAGAATGGTTTTCAGAAGCAATTCCCACTCCGGGAAACAAAGCCTGAGAAGAAAATAAATGATGTGCTTTTATTAAGTTATTTAATTTATAAATGTTTAAAATCTTTAAAAATGGACTTAAACTATTTTGATTATAGAAAGAATCTGAAACAAACGTGGAAGTAGGACCTGGATGGTAGGCACACGGCCCTTTTTCTATGCCTTTGAAATATGTCATAATTTTGAAAATAAACCTAAATTGCTGAAAAGACAAGCTGGCATGAGAATGAGAAGTCCTGGACAGGACAGGCGTGGTGGCTCACGCCTGTAATCCTTCCACTCTGGGAGGCCAAGGCAGGAGGATTGTTTGAGGTCAGGAGTCTGAGACCAGCCTGAGCAAGAGTAAGAGCAAGACCTTGTCTCTACTAAAAATAGAAGAAATTAGCTGGACAACTAAAAAAAATAAAATAAATATATATATATATATATAAATTATCTGGGCATGGTGGCACATGCTTGTAGTCCCAGCTACTTGGGAGGCTGAGGCAGGAGGATCACTTGAGCCCTGGAGTTGGAGGTTGCTATGAGCTAGGCTGATGCCACAGCACTCTAGCCTGGGCAACACAGCAAGACTCTGTCTCAAAAAAGAGAGAGGGAGAAGTCCTGGACAGCTTGAATGGCCCGATTCTGTAATATATACAGCTCATATTTTGAATCTGAAGTCAGGCAAGATTCAGGTAAGGAACCAAATGCTTAATCTCCAGTCTTCTGTTTACTTACTCATTAAGACACTTATAGAGCTCCAGTGTATACCTGGTACTTCTGTAGGCCTTAAGGACATAAGGGTGAGTTAAATTAATTACCATGTGAGTTGTATTTAACTCATGCTAGTTTTGAGCCCAGGGCCTGGTGAAGCATACATAACTTCCACAAAATGGCACCATTGTTTCGTCAATACGTATTTCCTTATCTGGAACTGTAGCAACCTGAACCCTTTCAAGAAGATGATCAAGAAGTGGCTGGATCTTGAAGAGAGGATCACCAGGAGGACATTCTTCATCATTAGAGAAATGCCACATTTTCAGAAATGTTTCCAAGTGCTCAAGGGATATACGCTTTTTCACTGAAATGTTGTACAAAATATTTTTTTGACCAGTAGTCTGGAAGTCTTGGCTTCATGCTAAGGCACACCCGAAACAATACTCCCCAAAATAACACATTGTCATCAAATTAGAAATGATCATTCTGTTTTCAAAGACTTTATTCTATTTTCATAATAAAACACCGTGGCCCCAAGGAAAAAAAAAAAATCTTTTTTCTAGTGTGGCAGTCAATGAGTTAAACAGACGTGGTCCCTTGTCCTCCCTGAGCTTCTAGTCTAGTGGAAGGAACATATTTACTACAAGAAATAAGCAGACGAATAGCTCCCCATCGTGGTAAGTGCTCTGGGAAAACAAAGATAAAAAACAGCATAGATAGAATACAGTGATGAGGGAGGGTATTGTCCAATTTCAACAAGGGGATTATAGGTGGCCTCTTTGGGAAGCTCTACTCAGCTAAGAGCTGAAGGACAAGGAACAAGGACGGAGGACTGTGCCAGGCTGAGTTAAGAGTGTGTACAATGCCCTGATGCAGGACAGAGCTGATCAAGTGCCCAGAGCAGAAGACGGCCAGAGTGGCTGGTGCACGTCATCGAGGAGGGGGAGCAGCTCCAGGTAAGGTTCAGGAGTAGGCAGGGCCTCGGATACATGGTAAGGAATTGGCTTTGTATCCAAAGATATTAAACATGGCAGCCACTAATCATCTTGGTGCAAAGGCGTGACATGTTCTGAATACACCTTGAACAAGATCACTCTGGCTGCTGTGCCCAGACTTGGCTTAGAGGTGGTAGAAGTAGAAGCAGGGACATGGGTGAGGACAACAAACTAAGCCTGCAAGCCCGATCTGGCACACAATCTGTTTTTGTATATAAAGTTCTATTGCAGCGCTGCTTGCTCATTCATTTGCGTGTTGTCTGTGGCTACTTTTACACAATAGCCGAGTTCAATAGCTGCAGCAGAGAGTGGATGGCCTGCAAGTCCCAAAATATATACTATCTGGCCTTTTACAAAAAGAAAAAAGAAAATGCCAATCCCCGAATCGAAAGGCTCCAACAGAGGTGCTACCTACTGGTTGCTATGCACATTCACTCAACAAGAATTGTTGAGCACCTACTGTGTGCCTAGGAGAAAACCAGGTCCCTGTAATTATAAATATTATGCAAGATCAGGTCTCCATCCTCCATAACTCTCAATCCGCCAAAATCCAGCCCCTCACTGATCCTTACAAAATTGACCACTGCTTTCTAAACCTTCAAGTTGGGTTCAAGTCCTATCCCCTATGTAGAGTTTTCCCTGACCTTTCACCTTACTTTTTATTTCTGAACTCCAGCCATAAGTATCTCCTATGGTACGTACTTGGGCCTTATTTATACTGTGCATATTTGTGGTTTTGGATAAACAAGACATTTTCTCCCATGGTTATGAAACGCCTTCCCCACCTTATCCCCTAACCTCTGGGGCACGGCTCAAGCCTGCCCGGTGAGAGAACCCCAGCTCCAAGGTTACAGCTGTTCATATTCAGGGATGGAATGGGATCCTAACAATCTTCTCCAGGCCTGGGGGCAGGGCGGGCAGGTGGGTTCTGCTGGAACCGGTCAGAAAGCTTGCTGTGTGTCTCTGCTGTGACAGTACTAGCAGGCTCCAAGTCTGGGACTGCCAACACCCTGTTGAACGTGTGCGTGCAGAGCCACACACGGTCACCTTCAGTAAGGGGAGAGGCAGCGGAGAGAGAAGGAAGCTGAGAGGTGGGAGTCCCTCATGGCCTCCTCAGAGTATGACATCAAAGAGTGCCTCTCATCCTTCCTGATTGCAGAAGCTAAGAAATCCTTACTTTTCCCGCTGATTGCATTTCTGCCATTCACAGCAGGAGGAGACTTGCCCAATGTAATAGTCCTTATCAGCCAGGCAACTATCTCCACCAGGAGAAGACCAAGTTAGGGTCATTTGGTATCTGGTGGCAGTGTGGGAGACAAAAATAGACTGTCCTAGAATAGGAAAGATTGTTGAGCTCAAGACAGTTGAGAAACAGATGCGGGAGAGCTCTCCAGCCACCCTGATTACCTTAAAGTAGGACATAGATTTACAAAGACAAAAGGCATCCCTCCCCTCTCTCTGCAAGGGAGAATAAAGGTTAAACACTGAAGCCAACTTCAAACCCTTCTCAGCCAGAGACAGTGCCAGAGGAATCTACACTAACAAGCTTCACCAACCAGCCTTTCTCTGTCAGTTATTTGCCTACCCGCAAGTGGCTGCCTAGAGAGACTCAAAGTCCTTTACCATTGTCTTGTCACTTCTTTAAAACATAGTGTTCTTTTTGTTGAAGATGCTGCATAGACTAGCATTCAAAGCCACCCCTTTGCGAACTCATTCCCTGGGTGTCTCCCCTGTATCTAAGGAATATACATGACAAGAAACTTCCGTTTTTCTCTTGCTCATCTTTTGTTTCAGGGGGTCATATTCTAAGAATGTGTTGGGGTTATTCTTCCCTGACAGCAGGGAGATTCAAATCACAGGCATGCTAGACAATGACCGGTTATTGGGTACAAAGTCCCTTCACACTTTGCCTGGACTAGGAGGGCTAACCCCATGATCAGTCTCTGCTCAGAGCAAGAAACCTGAGAAGGGTCTGGTACAAAACCAAGCAGGTGGTGGTGTTTTCTGAGCCATCAACTTGTGTGACCTCAAGCAGGTCCTCCTCAATGTCCCAATCTATAAAATGAGAAAATTGCCCCTTTCTGAGCAACCTTCTCCATTCTCTTATTTCTATGCTTTAGGTCACTGTCCAATTCTTCCAGGCAAAGGAACATTTTTTGCCCATCACATTGGGACAAGGTGACAGTTTTCACAGAGCGTTATTTGATTTTGTTCTAGAAAAGTTAATCTCTGAGCCACACGCAGAAGCAGGCGCCTGCTATTTACACTGTGCTTCTCATTCCGTCCTGCTCTCCGGCAGCCTGCACACGCCAGACAGGGACAGGCCAAGGGGAATGAGAACACTTTGTGTTTTTTTTTTTTTGCTGTGGTTATGCGTGTCCCATGAAAGACCACAGGTACTTCTTGAAAAATGCATCAAAGGGCTAGAGAAAGATTTGCAAATGCCTTAGAGGCATTAAGGAATTCCAAAGCTGGCTGAAATGTTATTTTCTTCTTTCCCATAAAAGCACCTTGTTAAAAAACAAGCAAATAAAAACCTATCAAGAAGTCCTCTGGCAATGGTTTCTTGTTTGCTACCCTCAGTCCCATTTCTCTTGAGCTCTGTTATTCATCGTCTGTCACAGCTGCAGGACGGGTCAAGATCATCACAGTGTTTTCCAGCTGGGGCACGATTAGCATTTTAAATGAGATAATTCCTCTTTGTGCTTCAATGTCCCCTCCATTGCAAGACATTTACTGTCCCTACTAACTGGTAGGACAGTCTACCATGGCAGTCACAATCCCTTAAAACATACCTCTAGGCATTCCCAATAACCACAGTGGGGCCAGTGCTATCACCTAACCAAACTCTTTTTTTTTTTTTTTAATAAATGGGTTAAATGAGGTCCAGAGATGTGGCGTGACTTCCCCAAGATCACACAGACAGAATAGGGCTAAAGGCTGGATCTGAAGCCACATATGCAAACCTCCACTGCCAGCAACCTTTACGTTAACTTACTCCATTTCCACTATCTGTGGGTTTCAACTCTACAGCTTGATGCTGCTATAAAACTTAGAACCAAGTTAATATTAATACCAACCACTGCTTCCCAATTATGATTTAATTGCATGCAACACATTCTTACACCATAGTTAGCAAGTATTTTCATATTCATGAAGGTCCTCATTACCATAAGTAGTTCATCATACATGCATTTGTTTATGTACAAGGGATAACCTATCAGAATCCAAAAGTGGTATTTTAATTCTTGCCCATTGGCCCTCAAGCAGATGAGTTGGTGGGCATATACTTAGAAGGCAGAGATCAAAGATATTTATTCAGCAACTCAGGAGGCTACTTTGCCCATAAAATCCTAGCATTTCTGACATTTGGAGCCCTGTTGGGTGCATGTTTATGTTTTCTCATGAGTTGCACTCTACTGCTTAGAATGGGGTGAGTCTAAGGTGTTAGCCATAATAAGGTATTGGGGCTAAATATGCTTATCACCTACCTGTTATAGCTTCCCCAAGTCCCATCTTATTATTAAATTCTAGAGGAGATGTGAAAAGAAAGTTGCTGTGTTAGAGTTAGTGGCATTTGTATTGCACCGTCTGGCTACGGTAGTCACAGGCAACAAGGACAGAAACCTCTGCCTGTATCTGATCTGGCTCTGACTCCAGCTCACGCTCACACACGCCTGATCCATCAATATTACACAAGGGTGAAAAAGGACAGAGCCTTCAGGACTCTGTGTTCCCACGGCATTTGCAGAGCAATTCATGAAGCCTTTTTAAATGCATCTGCCTCCTCTGAGATGTGCTTCAGACAAGCCCACATGATCAATGACCAAGTGATGCCCAGTCACTTTTTCAGAGTTTTGGTAGACCAACAGGTCTGGGGTTACATATTTAACAACATAATCCAGAGCCTTTTTCTGCATAAGAATATTGAAGACATGAAAAAATAGATTTAAAAGTTTAATAGAATGTGAAAAGTACAAAGCTAAGGTCCTGAGTTTGGATACTTCATAGCCAAAAGCATTTGGAGCAATAAATACAATTTCATGAAGATGCCAATTTATAGCTAATAACCATCAGGGGATAATGGGGGAGAAATACGCACACACCCCAGTGAAAAAATGTGGTAGTGGCAGAATGTTTTCTTTTTCATATTTTTAGCAGTGTTATTAGGAACTCATTAGGAATCAATTGCCATTTAGTATCTCCAAAATATTCAATTATGGTTTTGTTGTCCAGGGACATAATTTTTAAAAATGTTCATTCATATCACATGGGCCTCTTCGAACAAAACCAAGTATCTGCCCTTTTTCTCCCACTAAAAGAAGGTCAATTTGGGGCCTTCAAGTTCCAAAAGCCCCCCCCTTTTTTATTTTTGAGAATAATTTTCCAAGGGAACCAGAGAAATTTGCCCAAGTCCTATAAAAATGCTGGCAGCTAAGCAGAATGCCCTCTTAATCTTCCCTCCTTTTATAAAGCTGAGAGCTACCCACAATGTTTATCCAAATCCACTCTTCAACAAATATTTGTTGCAAACAAGGATAAGGCATATAGAAATTTACTGTTAGCAAGGACAGTGAAAGAAAAACAATCATTCGTGAGAGGGAGGAAAAAGACTCTAAAAAATACAATTATCTGGCATGCCTTAAAGTTAGTCATAACTATTTTAAATTACTTTGCATATAAATATAAGTTATCCCAATGGGGAAATGTAAAACCCAAAGAGAAATGCCTAGAAATGATTGAGTTATAAATCAGTAGGCGAATGCATAGCTCCCTTCCCCACACTCCCAACCCACCTTCAATTCTTTCCTATGAAGCATATTGGCAAAGTAAAACTTTCTGTTGGTGCAAAAAAAAAAAAGAGAGAAAAGAAAAGCAAAACTTGGAAGCAAATCAAATAACTGCATTAGACAAAAATCAATAAGACTGATCTTCAACTCAATTATTTCCCCTCTGAGGATGAACAGCTTTCACAACAAGGTGTTTGTAAATACTCCATTGGTGTATATATAGTTTGCTTGAGCAGAGACTCATCTCTTAGCCCACGCCACTATTTCATTCTCCTCTTCCTCAGGCCTCACCTTCATCCCCAAGAGGTAGTAATCAGAAAATTATAAGGGAGAAGGTTGTTGTCTTGTCACAAACTACAGATGGTAGAGGAGTAGATGATCTTATTTTGAAAAGCTTGCCAGAATGTGGACATAAGAGTTCTCAAAGCTTAAGTCAATAAAATTCAATAAGCTCAGCTCCAGCGTTATTTGACTAATTATTAATAATAAAGGAGAATGTCAAGTTATCTGACCCCATGTAATCAAAACCCTCAAGCAAAAGAAAATCCTTTTGTAGTTCCCCCGAGATCCATGTCAGTGTGTGTTAAGCAGCCCAGGGCAAAGTGTGCCTTGTGCCACCAAACTTTTGTTTTTAATACAAGTCAGCCCATTGTTTAGATAAATATCAAGGTGCAGTACACCCTAAGAGACATATCAAGACCATAAGGTTAATGATGGCCGTAAGGCCCACTCAAACACCTCCCAGGGCCGGCACTATGTGTCACTTTGCAGTATGATCCAACCCTGCCTGGGGATTTCTAGCTCTGGCCAAAGGATTTCCAGAAGACCAGACAACCTTAGCACACATGCAATCTCCACAAACCTTCAAATAAAGCTCACCCTTACTAGGATAGTTTAAACTCTCTTTATGAACAAAAACATCTGGTCACTGACCCAGACTGAACACAGGTATAAGAAAGGGGAGAAGATACCCCAAACTCTGAGAATGATCTCCAGATGGAGACCCCCCTACCCACCCCCAGCCAGGATGTCACCTGCCCTGCTGACTGTGTCTAACCCATGTGCTGCTCCCTCTTTCCATCTCGTGGGAGCTCTGTCAGAATAAACCGCTGGAGCATCAGATGGTGCCTAAGCCTCACCTTTGACTCACACGCAACGGAAGGGGAGAAGTTGTCCCTGGGGAAGCTGACAACTAGGACCGCCCGAGAGCCCTGAATGGGACATAAGCGCAGAGGAGAATACACTTTGGAAGAGTGCTCATCAGAAATCTCAAAGAAAAAAAAAGGCAAGAAATCACAAAAGTGCAAAAATGAGAAAAAGTGTGCATGGAAGGGCATTTCTTGGGTGGGTTGCAAGTATGTGAACATCTGCTGTCCTTTGTTTTTGTTTTAAAACATTAACTCAAAAATTCCTTCTCTTCTTCTGACTTTCTCTCAGAGTATTATGTGATGGCTATAGGAATTCAGGGTTACCTATGGCTCCCCTGCACCGTACATTAACATTGGCTTTTCTTTAGAGAGGGAGCCACATTGCAAGACAACATGTCCATCCTGGGTAACTAAAAAACACATTCAAGGTCAGGGTCATGGTCAGGTTACCTTCATCCTAATTGCTTAAACTTTTCCAAACAACCTACAGTCTTCTTCAGTGATCGGTGAGGTTCAGAATGTTGTTCCAATAAAATTTTCTTTTAGTCATCTTAGGAAGTGCTAAGGGAGCAGAAATGAACATTTGGAAAGAGTTTTTACAAGAAAACCCAGAACAAATCCAGTAGTTGTGGGTGGGTCAAAGGAAGAAGAAAATTTTAATAATAAAGAAGATGCAATTAATCCAGAAAGTGGCAAACCCCATACATTCTGGCTTATTAAGGCTGTATAGTTTGTTTTTGAATTTGGTTGATTTGCGTTAAAGGATAAAAAGCAATGAAATAAACCAGGAAGGCAGTGAAGATCAAGGCTTTCTTCTGGCCATTTTGGCAGAGCAGAGGCCCCTCGTGGAAAACGGTAAGAGCTAAGCCTGCAAAGGCCATGCAGGCAGTGGGGTGAGAGCTCACAATGCCCACTCAGTGCCCAGCTGAGGCATGGAGAGGTATCCTCTGGGCAAAGTGAGTCATCGAAGGTTTGCGGTGATTGGAGTTGTGATTCAGAAAGAGCGTTGATCTTTGATGAACCGACAGGGGGAGACACCCTAGGCAGAGGGACCAGCTAGGAGGCTACTGTGATCGTACAGACAGGAGATAACAAGGGCCTGAAGCCTCCAAGACAGTAGGGATGTGGGAGGATGGACATAAGGAAGCCCCAGAAGGACAGACTAGACAATAAGGCGCTCTGTTTGGAACATGCTAGTTTCCAAGTGCTGGTGAGATGGGAGAGTGCAAATGGCTAATTGACTGTTGAAACACTCAGAGAACAAGGTCAAATGCATCAAGTTCCTGCCAGGCTCCAGACCCCTGTAACTAGGTACGAGGTGTGGAAACAGAGCAAATTCATCTACACAAGCAAACACAGGCGATCTTCTGCAAAAACAGACAAACAAAAATGGACAAATGGGCTCATAGAAGCAGCCCTGCTCTGTCGGCCAAGCCCAGAAATGGCTTCACATAAACCTCAGCTTCATTCATTTAGCAAAATCTTTCCCCTCGTACTTGGGTTTCTCAGCAACAGTGCCTGGCCAGTTGCTAGGTTGATCCAATAACCTATGGCCTCTCTCCCCTAGTGAAGGGCTCATGGGCTCGTGAATGCTGCCGCTGATGCAAGGGGTAGCCTCTCCTGACCCCACCCCCACCCCGAGATGATCCCCGCATCATGCTGCTTCCCCTAGGCCAATCTCTACACACTTGAACTTGACTTGTTCATTGCCCTGCAAGACAATAGCTGCCTTAGTTCTCCCCCATCTTCCCAGCCACCAATCTGGGGAAAAATGACTTCTTCTCGGTAAGAATTTCTAGAAAACTTAAAAAGAGATGCCAAGGCTCAGACTGGCCTAGCTTTGTCTCAGACTGCATTTCATCCAGCTTCAGAGAAAACCACGAGCTCCTTTCCCTTACCCCTCCCTCCCCCCTCTACTTCTTAAAACCACAAATTAAAGATATTGGGACACACCCTAAATTCCATCAATATGTGATTGGTTAATGAAGTATGGATTCTCCATGCGGTCAAGCACCATTCAACACTTAAAAAATCAACAAGGCAGATTGACATATACTGATATGGAACAATCCCTATACTCATAAATGAAGAAGATGCAAAATAGTACACATCCCATTCTACCATTTGAGCCAGGAACGGGTCTCTAGATGCTAATATTTGTATCAAAAAGCTCCAGATGAACTCTATTTTTAAGCTCTAAGAGGTCAGCCTGAGAATGCAGTGCCCACAGGTTTGAATCAGGGGAAAGGAAACTTATAAAATAATTCCAGTCACTACTGCTTCCATCTTACTGAGATTGATACAAACTAGTTTTTTGCTAGTGTCTTGTTACCAGGATACCATTTTTTCCAATTGCACAGCAAGAACAGAGATTATTAACTCTGTGATTTTATTCCATCGGGGCCATTCAAAATTGTACTTCCTGCTCTCCAACAGAGGTTAAATAACGAATTGTGAATGGCACAACAATGAAGAAATTCTCAGAATGAATTTATGTAAGCTCCAAATAGGTTTTCTTGGCAGGGTGGAGGGGGGGCAAGGGAAGGGAAGCCAAGCATTCAGAATGTGAAGGTCACGCCATTGGATTTTACAGAGCCAAGAGGAAGCCTCAATCTCAGAATTTACCCTGATTCCATTCAACGTTGTGAAGCCCGAGTGTCTGGGAGATTCTAGAATGAAATGCAATGGGGAACCACCTGCAATGTTGCTTGCTGCCAGATTACCTTACTCGGAGACTCTTTGGAGCTTCCACCAAAACGGGATTCGCTAGCAGACTCCGACCTGGGCATCCGCACAGAAAGGGAACAGGGCTAGAAATGGCTGCTCCCGCCTCACTCTCCTTATGAGGAGTTCACGGGGAATCTGTGCAGCCCTGGCTCCGGTGAGTCTGCCAGGTGCAGGTCCTTGAGAGGCAGAAGGTGGGGCAGCAAGTTTTAGGCGTAGCTGAGAAGGGCTCCCAGCTGAGCCTGGGCTCGGGCTGCAGCTCTACTGCCCCAGTAAACCATATGGACGCTGGAACAGTGTCTGGGAGCTTGTTAAAAATACAGAGTTTCTCATCTGGAGCTTTTCGATACAAATATTAGCATCTAGAGCCCCTTTCCTGGCTCAAATGGCAGAATGTGATGTATACTTTTTTGCATCTTCTTCATTTATGAGTATAAGGATGGTTCACCCCAGGTCTGCTGATTCAGAGCCTGCATTTTAACCAGATCCCCAGGTGATTCGTATCCACAATAAATCTGAGTCGCCCAAATGATGCGTAGAACGAACCAGAAATGTTCGCTATGTTAAATACAAACACACAATGAATGAAGAGTCTCTCGCTTTTCAGTCTAGCCTTGCAAAATGTTTACGACTTATCATTTTCTCAAGTCTTGGCATGACACGGATGCTTTGGAAAGATACTCCTGCAGAGAAGCACAGAATCTCTGCTCCCCCCAGATCAGGGGGAGGAGGCCTCCAACAAAGGCTCTGTTCTGAGCTTAGTCGCTAACACAGTAGCCCTTTCCACACCTCTCTCTGCCCACGTGTAACACAAAGACTTTAGAACTAGACCATCCTCTAAGCACCCTCTTAGGCAGTGACGGTGTACGGTGTAATGAGAAGGACAGTATCTGCTGCCAGGTCTCCACTTTCTCCCCTTCATTGCCCCTTGGGCTAGACCAGCCCTTTCTTTCCAGAACCGTCCTTTGCTTTTCTTTGGCTTCCTTGGTTGTGTCAGCAGCCCTTCATCCTGCTAGACGACCTCACGTTTTTACCTTGAGGCCAGCTGGGCTGCATTTCCTGGACTGTTTCTTCTGGGAGTCCTCTTAGACAAGGATGCCTGGAAGTCTAAGATTCCATCAGGATAACAGACCCCTTCCCAGAAAGATGGAAAACACACACACACACACACACACACACACACACACACACACACACAGAGTTTATGAAGATGAATAGTTTTTTAGTGTTTGTCACATAGTGTTACTCATCTTAGTTTTCTACAACCCACAGTGGCTAAAAGCACAGCTGATTATTCTTAACATAGAATCTCAGGATAAAAAGCCTCCTTAAAAATCGAGTACCCCAACTTCCATTTAAATATCCCTTTACAGTACCCTGACACCTCTCCCAGTCTCTGAGTATCTTTCTTATCGGAAAAACCAAGTACTTCAATGGCAGCCCACACCATTCCACCTGCTCTCTAGAAAGTTCCCTCCGTTTATGGAGCACAAATCTGCCTTCTGGTCACTCTACCCACTAGGCCTGGTTCTTCTTCATAAATCCCCACAGCACCCCTCTTTTTCAGGGTAGTCTTCCAGTTATTGTTCTCTAATTAGCCATCCTGTTTCTTCCAACATTGTTTGAAATCTCTTTCGTGGGTTCAAATCCCTTTTAACGAGTAGCACCCGGACTTGAAATCAGTATTCGAAGCATGGAAAACAGCAGGATTCAATCATGAGTGTTGTGCTGATTCCTTTTTGAAAAGGAACTGAAATGAAGGTATCACGCGTGGCAGGATGATTTGTCTAGACACTAGTTAATGTTTTGTTCTCCCTGTTTGTCTCACCATGCCACCCAGACCAAGCAGTGGGACCTCGTGCCTCTGGGGAGGTTGGCGTTGCAAAGTCAAGAGCAGATGTTGTCCCCAGAACACTGATGTACTTGGCTTTCCTTTTCCAGGATCTTCTACTTCTTCGAAGGCTGGCAGGTGGCAGGAAGAGCAGAGAGGTGGGTGTGCATTTGAAACAAGAGAAAAAAAGAGGAGATGCCCCAAGAACAAAAGAAGGTGAAGGTGATCCACAAGGTGAAGGTGACCTTTGCCAGCGTGGTACCTAAGAGGCGTGACCAGATCTTGGCGAGGAGAAAGGCTGCCGGGGAAACCGAGGGGACTGGACTGCGGTCATTGGCGATCCCACCTGAACTTGGCACAACAGCAACTGAAGTACTGTCTTCAGGAGATCCCACCCAACCCTCCTCACCCTCCATCATGGAGATTTCAGAAGATAGGTTAAAAACAAAGGAGTCTTTTCACCATTTTCTGGTCACAACCTCTTTCTCTAAAACTTGGATGTTACTGCTGGGAAGGGGAAGGGAAGGGAAAAATTACTGAAAGGTACTTTCCTTACAGCCCACCTGGTTGTAAGTTTACAGCATGATTTAGAGAAAATAAAATATTTTGCTCTTTTGAACACTTGTACTTACTGTTTAAAATGCATTTCCCCTTATGACTGTAAAGTGTTGTGAAGGGACTCAAAAGAAAGAATTCTTGCCTCAATGAAAGTGCTATCTAATCTGGAGGTAATACTTTGATTTCTGTTGGTGATGGAAGGGATCTTAGCCCAATATAAAGCAATGTGACCCTTGTCACGTCATTTTGTTTCTCTGGGTCTTCCTTCCTTCCTCTGATAAATGGAAATAATGATGCAATGACTTCATAAAACTACTGGTAGAATTTCAGGTTCCCATGCAAATGGTCATATTAAAATTCTCAATAAACATAGGATGTGTAGAGATTGTCTAGTATATGGGTTAAAAGCTTGGGCTTCAGGTCAGAGCACCTGTGTTTACACTCTGGCTCTGTGTGGCTCTGGGAAAACTAGTTACCCTCCCAACACTTCAGTTTCTTAATCTCCAAAGTGTGGATAATAATAGTAGTTAATCTATCAGGTTTTTTGAGAATTAAATAATACCCATGTAATGTTCTTAGCAAAGTACTTGGTACATGCTAAGTGCTAATTAACTATTATATATCGAGGAAATTGAGGTGAAAACATTTTGCAAAATCAAGCACATCACACGACTGTAAGTCATCATTATTACGTACTTGCTATTTCAGTTGATTTGAAAAGAAATTTTCCCATTTTAAAAAAATAAATTAAACATCTGGACCTAAAACATATGTAATTATGGCAACAAAAGAAGAGAAAACGTTTAAATCCGCAGATGGAGAATATTACTTATATTGGCCTAAAAATAACCCAACACTGTGATATCTCTCAGATCTAGTTTCCATAAATATTCATGGGATGATTAAATGATGGAGCATTAAAGTACAGTACTCAAAACTTCTATTGTGCATATGTGTCTGAATGTGAACATCTTTAAAGTTAAACAGTTTTCCTTCAACTGCCAGGCAGATGATACGAAGGTCTAATCAATAATTCATCCTGGCAAAGAAACTCATTACTCAGTCAAGGCTATGACGCAAATGCCGTCGGGAAGCCTAATTTTAGTTAAAAAAGAGAATTTACTTTAGTCCAAAGTGAATAATCCAGCTCTCTGTAAATCATTCATTCCAGGATTAAACATTGTGGATTTATGCATTAAATATGCAACCTAGGCCTGGACAGGTATTAACTTCCATATTGCTTGGCCCTGAGGGATGGCCAGTCCAGTGTTTTTGGAGTCTCTCTGAGGCTACCAAGTCCAATGGGAAGAACACAAATAAAACTAAGGAGAGTTTGGAAGAAGCCAAGAGTTTAGAGTTGGAAGTCCTCAAATCCCACCTTTCACATAATCTGAGCATCCATACCTACTCTAGGGGCTGGTCATCCTCTTCTGTATGAATAGTACTGTGAATGAGCAGTTTGCTACTCATTTTAGTTAAAACTCTTTCCATTTCAACTGGCAGAAATCCCAACCCAAATTGGCTTAAGCAAAATAGGAATTCACTTTCTCACACCATAGATCATGAACCATCTAGGATGCTAACTTCAGTCTTGGCATGATCAAGACTCAACCAATGTAACCAGGGTCTGGTTTTTATTCCCACATGTGAACTCTGCTTCTTCTCAAATAGGCTCTCTCAGTGGGATAGCACAATGGCAGCTGTAGCCTCCCATTCTCTTCTTTAGGGCCAGCAGGAAAGATCAGCATCCTGGATAACTCAAAAAAAAGTTTTAGGATTGCATCTTTTGGATTGCATCTGATTGCCTTAACTTGGGCCTTGTAATACTCAGTCACTACTGGTGGGTGGGGGTTGAGGTGGGGTCATGCAGTGCTCTGATTTGCCAGGCTCAGCTCTCATACCATTGTCAGTTGGGGGCTGAGTCAGTTCCAAGGGGCCTATAAATAATGAAAGGGCAGAAAAGGGGCATCAAACAAATCCAAATGGAAAAACAGAACAAACAAATGCTAGATGAACAAAATCCTGCTCTCCACAATGATGTTCTCCACTGTAAGTTATTCTAGTAATGCATTTCTTTGGTGAAACAGAAATCAATTTCTGGAAACTCTGTTCCCAGTCCTTAATTTACCTTCTGGAATCACATAGAATAAGACTACTTCCTCTTCCCAATGGCAATCCTTTAACTTTCCCTTGGTCTACTTTCTTCCACGTTAAACATATTATATACCCAGGCAGTAGACTTCTCAGATTGGAAACAAATCAATGCATGCTATTAGCTGGACAACAGAGTCTTACTGGGGAAACTAAATATAAATTTTAATTTTTGCTCTTTTCATCTTGGTTTTTGAGAAAATGGCTTTATTAATAAATTTTGTAACGATAAGTCTTGGCAAGGCTATTGGGGAAATAAACATTTTCAAGGATGATCAGTTCTGATAATGCTGATTAGGTAATTTGGACCAACCATCCTATATTAGACACATAAAAGGTGAACAAATATTTTTAAATATTCCTTAAATATCAAAGAGCTAAAAAAAAATAATTAAAAATTGGTAGACCTAAAACTAAAAATATGCTAGCCTACAGAGGTAAGTCTAGAACTCAAAGCTGCTTTTGCCTTGGAAGTATCTTCCAGTCTGGAAGGAATATCTGCAGAATTGAGCTGTAGTTTTGGCTGCCTCGTGGAGCTAAAGGAAATGTGTCAAAATCTAGGACTCACCAAAGTTAGGAACTTTGATAAACTACTACCCAGGATAAGCTAGGACAAAAAGGGCTATCTCCTTAAAGAGAGTGCAAACCAGTAGGAACTCTATTATCACATGGGCTTGTCATTTGGCTCCACGTCATCTAAATGATTCATGGAAATTAAAGCCTTGAACTTGAATTAAGCTGTGGCACAAAAATAAATGTAAGTTTTCTAGAAAGGATCACACATTATTCTGAGCCTCAAATTATTCCTACAAATAATTTTTCAAATGCAATAACGTCCATATAATCAAAGATGACCAGGCACACAAGAAACTAAGACACATGAGAAAGAACCAGCAGAAACAAAGAACAGAAACAGATTCAAAACCTCAAATGGTAGAATTATCAGATAAGCACACTTAGTGTTTTCAAAGAAATACAGGTCATCTTGAGTTCCAAGTTCATTCAGTGGAGGAAAGAATATAGTCTTCTCAACAAATGGTTCTAGGACAACTGGATTTCCACATGCAAAATAAATAAAGTTGGACCCTTGGCCTCATACCATATAAATAAATAAATTCAAAATGAATCGATGACCTAAATATAAGATTCAATCAAATTACTCTTAAAAAGAAACATGAAAGTAAATCCTCATGACCTTGGATTTGACAATAAATTCTTTGATATGACAATGAGAGCATAAGTAACAACAGCAAAAAAATATACCAATGGGACTTCATCAAAATTAAAAACTTTTGTGCATCAAAGGACATTATCGAGAAAGTAAAAAGACAGCCTACAGAATGGGGAAAATATTTGCAATTCATATATCTGATAAGGGATTAATATCCAGAATGCATGAAGAACTCCTACACTCAATAGCAAAAAGATAAACAACCCAATTTAAAATTGGACAAGGGGCCTGAATAGA
Source organism: Microcebus murinus (assembly GCF_040939455.1). Taxonomy (NCBI): domain Eukaryota; kingdom Metazoa; phylum Chordata; class Mammalia; order Primates; family Cheirogaleidae; genus Microcebus; species Microcebus murinus. Next base: position 21,659,464 of record NC_134124.1, read on the forward strand.
CATTTCCCCAAATAAGGTGCACAAATGGCCAGTATATGAAAAGATGGTCAACGTCATTATTCATTTGGCAAATGCAAATCAAAACTATGAGATACCACTTCACATCTACTAGGATGGCTATAATTTTTTTAAATGAAAATATCAAGTATTGGTGAGTATGTGGGAAAATTGGAACACATGTACATTGCTGGTGAGACTGTAAAATGGTACAGCCACTGTGGAAAACAGTATGGTGGTTCTTCAAAAAGCTGAGCATAGAATTGCCATATGACCTAGCAGTTCCACTCTTAAGGCATATGTCCAAAAAAATATTGAAAGCAGGGACTCAAACAGAAAACTTGTACACCAGTGTTCATTGCAGCATTATTCACAATAAACATAAGATGAAAATAATCGAATTATCTATCAACAAATGAATGAATAAAATAGAATATTACTGAGAATATTATTTAAAGGGAATAAAACTCTGATATGTGCTACAACACAGATGAATCTTGAAAATATTATGCTATGTGAAATACGCCATATAAAAATGATGAATATGAAATATCAAGAATAGGCAAATTCATAAAGACAGAATGTAGAGTAGGGTTGCTAGGCCTGAAGAAAGGGGGAATAAGGAGTTGCTATTCCCATTGCTTAATGGTTACAGAGCTTCTGTTTGGGCTGATGCAAAAGTTTTGGAAATAGTGATGATGGTTGTACAACATTGTGAACATCATTAATGTCACTGAATTTTATACTGAAATGATTAAAATAGCAATTTTTGTGAAAAAAAGTTTGAAATGTTGGCAGGGAACTATATAAAAAAATTGACAAAAGAACCAAATGCAAATTCAAGAACAAACTTAAAAACCTAAATTTAAGAATCTGACAAATTATTTATTTATTTTGAGACAGAGTCTTGCTTTGTTGCCCAGGCTAGAGTGAGTGCTGTGGCATCAGCCTAGCTCAAACTCCTGGGCTCAAGCAATCCTGCTGCCTCAGCCTCCCAAGTAGCTGGGACTACAGGCACACACCACCATGCCCAACTAATTTTTTCTATATATATTAGTTGGCCAATTAATTTATTTCTATTTATAGTAGAGACGGGGTCTCGCTCATGCTCAGGCTGGTTTCAAACTCTTGACCTCAAGCAGTCCTCCCACCTCGGCCTCCCAGAGTGCTAGAATTACAGGCATGAGCCACCGTGCCTGGCCAGAATTGGACGAATTAAACAACATATACTCAGTTTAAGAGAGAATTTTACCTTAAACATATACCAGAAGACACTAGTCATAATACTGCTGAGAGAGATAAAAGATAGAAAATACAAAAGGGAGACTAAGAACCAGGAGGGGTCATAGTGAAAATGTTAATTTTTTTTAAGTTATCATACAGTCAGAAGAGAGAATGGGCTGAGGCAAAATTTTGAAGAGATAATAGCTGAGAACTTTCCAGAATTGATGAAAGACACGAATCTATAGATTCAAGAAGTCAAACACATCCTGAACAGGATAAATCAAAAGAAATCCAGACCTAAATGTGTCATATGAAACTGCAGAAAACCAAAGACAGAAATAAATCTTTAAACAGTGTAAATAAAAAGGTAGATTAACTTCAAAAGAGCAACTGTTAAACTGACAGTTGACTTCTCTCCAGAGATAATGGAAACCTGAAGAGTTCTAAGTTATCATCAAAATGCTGAACGAAAGTAACTCCAATCCTAGGATTCTAGACCCAGGGAAAATATTCTCTGTAGAATTAAAGGCAAATAAAGATATTTTAAGACACACAAAAAACTAGCAGAGATGACTACAAATAGACCATCACCAAGAAAATCCTAGAATATATTTTAGGCAGAAGAAAAATAATACCAGATGGAAAGCCAGATATTCAGAAATGAATAAAGAACACAGGAAGTGGTAAAACTAAGTAAATATTGACTGCATAAAACAACAATATTGTCATGTTGAATTAATAAATTTAGATACAGTTAAAATGCATGACAAGAACACATATCAAGAGAGGGTTCAATGGAATTAACTGTTTTAAGGTCTTGGATGATCTAGGAAGGTAATGGTATTGATTGATATTAGACTTAGATAAGATAAAGATGCAAGTTATCACTGGTATAGCAAACATTAAAAAGAATAGAAATACCAAATATACTGTCTAACCTAAGAGAGAAAAAAACCCAGAAAGTTTTAATAAAATCAATCCAAAGGAAAACAAAAAACAAAAAAGGAAAAAAAAACATAGAGCAACCAGTACAAATAAGATCATAGATTTAAACCTAAATTTTATCATTAATTCACTTAAATATAAATAAATTTAAGTGAGGGCCAGATACTGGCAGGTAATGCAAATAGACCATGACAAACTTGTACCCTGAACTCTTTGAGCTTGTGTCATCCAGCCTAATCTATGTGCCTTTTTTTTTTTTTTTTTTTTTTTAGAGACAGGGTCTCACTCTGCCAGCCAGGCTATAGTGCTATAGTGCACTGGCATAGTCATAGTGTAGCTCACAGTAATCTGAAACTCCTGGGCTCAAACCATCCTCCTGCCTCAAGCTCCCACATAGCTAGGACTATGGGCATGAACCACTATGCCCAGCCAATTTTTTAAAGTTTTTTTGTAAAAACAGGTTCTTGCTATGTTGCCCAGGCCAGTCTTGAACTTGTGGCCTCAAGTGATCTTCATACCTTGCCTCCCTGGGATTATAGGCATGAGCCACCACACCTGGCCCTATGTGCCATTTTCTGCCATTCTACATGAACATGTGAGTTTAAATAACCACATGTTAATAAACCTTAGACACCCAGAGTCCATATAGAAACCAAAACATTTATCTTCTATTCTTCATCATTTGGTGGGGGTGCAAAACCCCACAGTGAAACAAGATGTATCAGATTTAAAATTGAAATAATAATTAATTTCCAGCACATGTCTTAGGGGCAATGACCATTCAGCACATAGTCTACATTCCACACTCCTTGTTTTTTCAATCATGATTCAAGTTCAAAAGGGTGTTCTTGACATCTTCTAAGATCCCCCATCCTATTGGAAGCCCAAAGGGGCACTGTACCAGGGGCATAAAGGAGAGGCAAGAAAGGAGGGCAAGTGACAAGCCTACACAGAGAACACACACTTCAATCATACCAGGTGTACGGAGGGCACAAGAGTGCCTGTGCCACGCTGGAAGAATTGAGGATAGCACCCAAAATTAAGCCAGAGCCAATCAGATAGGAGTATTCAAGAAACTTAGTTGTGAGCCAGGAGCAATAGCTGAGGTTAAGAACCAGAGAAAAAGAGGGTACTACCCTGGGGTTGACCACAGTGGACCAAGAAAGAGAGTACAGTCAGAGCCGAGCACTGGGTCCAAAGACAAACAAATGCCAAGCAGGGCTGAGAATTCAGGAGAGGGTAGCGAGATGGGAGTGGTGAGGAATCCACATGTCTAGGAATGTGAGCCTCTGACTTCTGCTTGAGAACTCCACAGGGCAAGGAGGAGCTGCAGGATCCCATTCCAGACTCACTGAATTGGCATCTCTGGAGGTCAGGCCCAAACTTATGCATTTGGACATGTTCCCAGATCATTCTTGGGCTCTTTAAAGTATGACAACCTCAGACCAGGGGATACATACTCAGCTTCTGAGATAGGACAGAAATCCCCAGGGTTGACATTCCACTTCTCCAGGTACACTGGATGTGTCCTCACTGGGAAAACTACACAGGTCCTTCCAGCAAATACCAATAAACATACACTTAACACCTCTCAACTTGCTAACAACAACAACAGCACCTACTAATCATGGAGCACCCACACCGTGCCACCACCATGCTGATTGCTTTACTGATGTTACTGCATTTAATACTTACTTATGAGGAAGGTACCATTATTGTTTCCAATTTATAGATGAGGAAGCTGAGACTAGACGAAACCAAGCAACTCATCCTAGACTACCCAGCTGGGCAACAGCAGCTTCAGGTACTGGGCCAGTTTTAACTCCAAGACCTGTGTTCTTTTCCTATGCCAATATGCGGCACAATTTTTCAATAATTGTTTTTTTTTTAAAAAAAAGGGCAGTGGAGGTCATAGCACCAGTCCGATGGGGAGTCTTTGGCTAATTAAGAAATGTGATGCACCGTGGCATACCCAGGTAATTACAGTGATGCAGGACCCTGCTGTCTTTTCTGATCATCTTGCTCCTGGAGCCAAAAGGCATGGTCAGCTTTTGCAATCTCGGTCAGTCCTTTTCATCATCTCAGTGAGGAAGGGTCTGAGATTAAGTTTGGGAAGAGATTGAAAACCCAAACTCAGAGGAACAGATTAAAATGATGCAGAGGAATCCGACTCCAGAAAAAAATAAGGCTTTGTTGATGAAGCTGCTGAAAGGAGATAAGACACCAACTTCATGTCAGAGGGAGGAGAGACGGGAAAGGAATAGAACAGAGGGAACCCTGAAAAACACGGTGGAGAACAGAGATGAGAGATTGAGCAAGGGCAAGACCAGGGAGGAGGATGGTGAGACCAGGGCTCTCTGGAGGAGAAGGGGAACCAGGTCACCCCCTTTATTCCCCCAGTCTTTCAGGGTATACCGTAAAAGGAGGGAGGAAAACACATTCCTAGTATAGTTTAAATCAGGCGTCCTCAAACTACGGCCCACGGGCCACTTGCCGCCCGCCTAGCACATTTATCCGGCTGGCCAGGTGTTTTTGCCGCTGCTGCCTGTCCTGCTTAGCAGCCAACTTGTCCCGGGCCCATGGTGTGCACTCTCCAATGGTATGAGGGACAGTGAACTGGACCCCTGGTTAAATGTTTGATACTGATCATTCCATCTCTGTGCCTGAATACATTACTTCACTTGGAGATCTCAGTCAAAACTTAAGTCTCTTTGAAAACGTGAGATCCAGGCTCAAAGAATCTTCTAACTCCAGACTCCCTCACCCGTCTCCAAGTTGGTGGTATTCAAAGAGACTGGGGACAGAGAGCACATCATCTTACCAAGGTGATAAGGAGGGGGAAAAGTGGGAGCGAGCTGAAACCCACAGTTGAACAGTCCTTGCTCCCTTCCACGGGAGTGTAGTCATTAAGAGATCAAAAAGGTACCTTTATGCACAGAGCATGAGGCGCTGGGCTTTGGAACCACTCTGGGGTTGGAATCCCCACTCATCTGCACACTTTATCTGAGCTTCCATTTCCTATCTGTCAAACAGAGATAAAACCGGCAACTACCTCAAAGAGTGATGTGATGATTAAATTTAAAAAAATGTATTTAAAGTGCTTAGGGTAGTGTCTGCTTACTGTAAGTGCTGAAATAATATTAGTGATGATGATTGGCCATTATTAGATCCCATCACAAAGCCAGGTGCACAGGGTAGCATCCTATAAAGATGGTTGATGAAGAGGAATCAGGATGCTTTTCTTTTTCACTTTTTTCTTTCCTTAACACTTGCTTTGAACTGATGGAGGAATCGAGAAACTTGATTCTGTCCCAGTCTCTCTCACTAGGGTGGGAACAGGCAGTCACTTTGCCTCTCTGTGCTTCCATTTTCCTCCCCTATAAAATGGGGATACACCCTTCCCCTGACACAGAGCACTGTGTGTTTGAAAAGCTTAGAAAAGTGTGAAGCAGCGTAGAAATATAAGGTGTGATTATTTCTGTGATTATTACTGTGACATTGTACTTTGATAAAGCCAACTGCCAAGCTCTCTTGATAAAGTCTCTGCCCAGCGAATGAAGTTCCACCACAGCTAAGAATTCTTGCTATAAGTTGCCATCACCTCTTAGATCCGAAAGTTTAAGCCCCATTCCTCCATCGACTCATGCCCCTTACATCAAAGGTACAGTTCCACAAGCTCAAGAAGAAGGGGTGTGTGTGTGTGCAGAATTTCTAAACTTTTTATGTTTTTAGCTCTCAGGTACATCAGACATGATCCAAATATTTGGAATCGTGACATGCACAATAAGTATAGAAATGGCTCTGTAGACTGTAAGGGAAGGGACTGGGATCGTCTTATTCATTTCTAAACCCCAGGATCCCACAGAGCCCTGCGGCACATAGGAGACCACCAGTGAGCTTGTGTCAGGTGAGGGAATAAGGCAGAAATCAAGGTCGTCCCACCCAACAGCCACTCCGTTTCTCCCAGGCTAACCGATCCCGAGTTTTGTTTAAACGGCAAGGTGCACAGCCTGGAGGAAGAGTAACGATTGGTGTAAACCAGTCTTAGCAACCTCAGCCCCTCTGCCAAGGCCTGGCAATGTGACCCAGTTGTCTGGGCAACGAAACATATGGGAAAGTCTTCTAGTAACTTCTGTGGAAGGTTTCCCTTTTTGATAGGGAGTCATATTAGAGGAAAAGTTCCATTTGCCACCCACTTCCTCTCTTCCTGCGTGGGCTGCTTTCGTGTGAGGGTAAACCACAGCTCTCGTCACCACCCTGCAACCTCGAGGGAAGAGCTAAGAAAGTCACAGCAACCTAATACCTCTACCTAGGGATGCTGCCAAACCAGCTTGAAACAGTCCCAAGTCCAGACTTCGGTTATGTGAAATTATTAAACATCTTTACCAATTAAGTCACTATTTCTCAGTGTTCTCTTACTTGTAGCAGAATACAATCTTACTGAGACAATGAATGTCCCCTGAGGAGGATTCCCCATTATATTTAAATGCAGGAGGACAGGTACCGTGTTTCCCCGAAAATAAGACAGGGTCTTATATTTATTTTTCTTCAAGAAGACACCCTAGGGCTTATTTGCAGGGGATGTGTTATTTTTTTTTTTAAGTACGGTATAACAATCTACATTTATTCAAAGATAGTTAAGTCGTCTTCTTCTGGAACATCAACATAACTCTCCAAACCCCGAATTCCATCCTGAATTTCTTGCAACTCTATTTCCTTTAGAACCATGGGCCCCAATCTCTCATGTCAAGTAATAGGGCTCTCATGGGGCAGATGAGAAGGGCTGCTCGTCTTCTTTACACCTCTGAGATGAAATGCGTGGGTTGTGCAGATACGCTGCGTAGCCACGCCCATCACTAGGTCTTATTTTCGGGGTAGGGCTTCTATTGCGCACATGCTTAGAAATCCTGCTAGGGCTTACTTTATGGGTAGGTCTTATTTTCGGGGAAACACGGTAGTTGCCTTTCTACCAAGTTCCTTGATGTGTAACAAAGGTTACTACTTAACCAATCCCCCATGTTTCTCTTATAATCTTGGTGTCATCTCTTCATCACCTCTCTGCTGTCCTCTGAACAAATTGATAGCACCACCCTGACCCCAGGACGTTCCTGCTCTGCTTATCTTTTCTGTTTTCTTATTACCACTTCCCATAGACACATATTATATCTTGGTTCTTAATTACTTTAATGGGCCTCTTCCATAGTAATTGGTCATTACCTTTGCTCTTCAGATCTTCTTGAGTAATTTTATTGCTCATGTCTTTGAGCAAAATCATGCGGGGGTACTAGACCCACATAAACATGTAACTTAGGCCAAGCTTTATCCTGAATAATTAGCAACATTACTTTCTGGCGCAAAACCACCCTCCCTTTAGAACAGTGCTTCGCAAATGTTGGTGCGTGTTAGAATCACCTGGCATTCTTTACTAACTCCTGATGTCCAGCTATCCCTCATGCCAATCAAAGCAGGACCTCAGAGGGGAGCCAGGCATCCATATTTTTATTTTTATTTTTATTTTTGTTTATTGCGGCATATTATGGGGATACAGATTTTAAGGTTTCAATAAATGCCCTTTCCCCCCTCCCCCAACAAGTCTGAGTTTCCAGCATGACCATCCCCCAGATGGTGCACATCTCACTCATTATGTGTGTATATACCCGCCCCCCTCCCCCCTCCCCCCTGCCCAATACCCTATTACTGTAGTACCTATGTCTCCGCTTAGGTGCTTATATTTTTAAAATTTATTTCTTTGCGATTGACAAATAATAATTGTGTATATTGACGGGGTACAATGGGATCCATGTATCAGGCATTAGTATTTTTTTACTCCACGATTCCAACATGCAGCCACGTTTGAAAATTAATACTTGAGACCAGCACTTCCCAAACTTCAATGCATGTACAAGTTACCTGGAGATCTTAGGTGCTACAATGCAGATACTGATTCAGTGGGGCTGGAGTGGAGCCTGGGATTCTTCCGCCCTTCTAACAAGCCCCCAGGTGACAACAATACCGCTGGTCTGAGCCCCACCCTTTTGAACAGCAAGGGTGTAGAATCTAGATCTAATAGTATTCTATTCTAACATTGGATCTGAACTAAGTAAACTCCACTTGGATCCAACTGCAAAGTCATAGGAAAAATGATCACTGCAGTCAAGAGCAGGAGCTATGAGTCAAAGAACTGAGAGGGTGGTTGTCTTTGATCTCTAGTTACAGACTTATGTCCACCAGCCATCCCTGTTTGCCTGGGACTGAGAGGTTCTCAGCATGCAGGACTTCAAGTTTTAAAACCGGGAATGTTCGGGATAAACTGAGATAAGCTGGACACCGTAGTTACAGTGGCATTACGAGAACAGCAGAGCAGTCAAGCTTTGCACTTCTACATTCCAATTTCTCTTCCAGGAGGAGAGGGGTGTGCTGGGAAAGACCGCTCAAGGAAAGGAAATGCTGAGCTGCACGGCTGCCCCAGCAAGAACTTACTGGATGGGACTCCAGAAGAGCAACAGTCAGGCAGATCCAGGTGAACTTTGGAAAACCCAAGAGTCTGAGTTTATGACATAGCCCCAGAGCCAAGTCTAGGAGACACAGCCTAGGTCCTTGTTCTAGCATTGCTTTGCAGTGTAGCCTGGGGCAACTCCTTTCTGGGCTTCAGTTTCTTCAGCTGGAAAACAGGAATTAAATTGAAAGATGTGTGAGGGTCTTTCCTGCTCTCCCACCCACTATTCAATATACAATATGGAAAACAGTGCTTTGGGAGGCCGAGGTAGGAGGATCACTTGAGGCCAGGAGTTTGAGACCCGTCTAGGCAACATAGCAAGACCCCATCTCTACAAAAACTTAAAAGATTAGCTGGGTGTGGTGATGTGTGTCTGTGGTCCCAGCTACACAGGAGGCTGAGGCAGGAGGATCGCTTGAGCCCAGCAGTTTGAGGTTACAGTGAACTATGATGATGCCTCTGCACACCAGCCTAGGCGGCAGAGCAAAACCCTGTCTCTATAAAACCCTATACATATATATATATATATATGGATAATGCATATAACTGCAGACCAGCACCTTCTCAGCTCAAGCAGAGCATGAACCAACTTTTGTTTTGCAAGCAACTATTGCCAGTGCTCCCCAAGCTACTCCGGAATAGCATTAGCATTCATCTTACTCGGGGAACACTTCCCTTCCCTGTCCTTTGATGCTCAGAGAACTGAGAACTCACAATGCTTTTTTTTTTTTTTTTTAAGCCATAACATGTTTACAAATCTAAATGAAACTCTATTTCCAGATCCAGTCTTTTGGTTTCAAGTGGCTTCCTCCTTCTGCTCTCCCTTCCACCCGGGGAGCTCACTTCTCAACTTTCTGTTTTCTTTAGAGAGAAAAGGAATCTCCCCAGCCACCCATTTCTGGATTCCTGTTAACCTTTCATTAAGCCCGCTGACAGCTGGCTCCAGCTCTTTATGAGTTAGTTCAACACATTCCCATTTAAATGCGTCCCACCTGGCTTCATTAGGGTTCCTGCCAGGTTCTCCCCTTGCAGTTTCCTCTGCAAATGCAAATCAGATTCTGAGTAAATAATACGTGGGGGACAAGGGAAGATGGAGTTCTGAGGGGGTTGGGATTGGAGAGCCATCCATGCACTCAGGTTGCCAGGACCTGAGGAGACTAAAATTCATTTGGGTCCAATGCAAAGGCCAAGGCCAAGCGCCATCTGCATGATCTAAACTAGAGCCCTCACTGTGCAGTACAGGCCGGTGGTGAGAGTGTGGAGTCTTCAGGCCTGGTTCAAGACCTGGCTCTGCTGCAGGAGACTGGACTATGTGCCCCTGGGCAAGTTCCTTCACCTGCCTCTGCTTCTGTTTTCTTAGCCTGCAAAGCAGGAATAATACAGCTGCTACCCTGAGGATTCAACGAGATAATTGCCTTGAAACACTCCGTAGTATACTCAGAACACAGTAAGTGCTCGTTACATATCGGATTTTGTCTATTTTATTTAGCCTAGAAAGGCCGAGGTCAAGGTTGAAGAATGAGGCAGTTTTCAATCCTCAAGGTTTGACTGTGGACCCCCCAGGTAAAACATCAGCTGTTAAGAGCCATGTACTCCATCAAAGCCCTTCCTTGTGGAAATGGAAAAAAGACATTGATCCCATTCCTTTGTATTTCCCATGTGAGTTTTGTCTCATTTTGATTTGGAGCTCCTTAAGGGAGACAATTCTCTCTCCTAGGCCCCCCTACACAGTAGATACTAGAAAGTTATTTGTAGATGGCTACCAATTCATCCTGATGACACAAAGAGGGAAGGAGAGGAACGGATACATTAACAACTCCTCTGATCAAGGAGTCTCAGTGTAAGAATTATGTACTTATTCAAAATTTTATAAAACCCACCCCCTACCCTCACTCTCAAACTGGCTGCCTTGTTCTAGCTCACAGCCATGTTTGTTTAATGTACTTGCTCAGGACAGTATTTTAACTACTTTTGAATTTCAATGCCTTTACATGGGCTCACACACTCTGATTTGTCACAGGCCACATCACCTCCCAAGGCCTTACTCAGCTGCATCAGCCCCTGGCCCCTGCCTCAGGCTTCTTCTTGATAAGGTCTAAGGGCAGAGGATGGAAAGGGCTGGAAGTCAGGAGACAGGAGACTGAGCTCTGCATTGAGGGAAGATGTCTCTGCCATAGCATGGACAGTTAGAGCAGGAAAGGAGTAATGGTGGTGGTTATAGTTGGGAAGCGACTGCAGGGGACCAGGCAGGAAGTGATACCAGCTTCAAAGAGGAGATGCAACAGGGCCTCATCCCACTGGCACTGGAAGCTCCTGACCCCTGGCCAACCCCGTCACCCTACAGCCCTGGCAAAGGGAGAACCTTTTCTTGAAATTTCAACCCACCTGTTAGGAATTATTGGGCTGCAATAGTAGCTAAATTCCAACGTGCATCAGAATCTCCTGGAGGGCTTGTTAAAACGCAGATTCCTGGGCTCTGCCTTGGAGTTTCTGATTCAGTAGGTATAGAATGAGGCCAAGAATGGACATTTCTAGCCAGTTCCAGCCTGGCCGAGGCTTCTGGTCTGAAGCACATAGATAGTTTGAGAACTACCAGGCTAGAGCTGCAATTTGTAGTCCTCAGCCACACTTTAGAACCACTTTGGGACATTTTTTAAAAACTCAGGTGCACAAGCCATACCCCAGACCAATTACAAAAGAATCTCTTAAAGGGTAGGACTCAGGAATTGGCATTTAAAAAAGCTTCCCAGTTGACTGCAGTGTTCAGCTAGCTGACATCGAGAACTCCTAGGACAGAGACCGTCACCAGTTCTACAAAGTTATGACGCTCAATGTTTCTTATCTGGGGAAGGAGTTTCAGGAATATATTTGGGAAATGACTGAAAATGGCCCCCTTATAAAACAGAAAAATATTTACTGAGTTTAAATGTTCTCTTAAGTATTTCCTGTCTTCTTTTTTTACTCAGACCCCAATTGGTAGTGACATTGGCGGGGTGGGGGTTCTGTGATGGGGGTGGTTGTTTTGGAAGAAGAATCAGGAGCACGAGCTGAGTTAGGGTGGGGTGTATCACTGACTCACAAAATACTGCAACCTGACTACACGCACAAAGCCACCTAGCTCCGTTCCATTTTCCAGATGGGGCAATTGAGGCTCTGAGCCTGACTCGAGATTCAGTTTCTAAATAAATGTTTGAGTTCAGCACACCAAAGTCATTTCCAGTATCTTGAGCTAACATCAAACAAGTCAAGCCAACAAACCAAGCAAGCCAAAGAAGCAGCTACCAATCTGCTGCTAGCTGTTTCTATCACTTGAACCAAACCTATCATTCTGCCCAACAGCAACAGAATAATCCAGAAGGCAGGTTGCCCCAGGCCAGGTGTTTCCCAAGTGCCCAGGTGATGGGGGATTTTTATTAAAGGCTGGATCAGTGTACGTGAACTAACACGGCAAGTGCAGGAATCTATAGACTGCACCGTCAAGTAATAAGACTTTTTTTCTCTCTCTCTCTTAAAGGCAGTATCAAGAGAGGAGAAATCCAAAAGACGGTTACCCCTGAGGGCTGTGTGTTTATCCTGCTAATGCTGCTATTGCTCTGAATGTTCAGGGAAGAGCTTCGGAGAAATGTCTCTCAGATCTGGTTTACTTTTCACATTTCTGCCCAACTAGAAGCCTCTCTCACTCAGGCGTGCATTTTCTATTCATTCATTCAACCACTGTTGACTTTAATCACTCTCTCAGGGTTCCTCATGCTAGTAGTTGTTAAAGTTTTAAAATAAACCTGTTCTTAGTGAGGAGCAAATTTCCATGAATTATATTTATATCTGGATTGCCTTGCTATCACGCCTAAACACTGCCCCTAGTTGAATGTCCCTGTCATTCACCACATTTTGCTCCCACGGACTCTTAGCTATTTCCAAAATTAAATTCCCCAGGCAAGAATTAAGATGTGACACTATGGTCACCTCTCAAGACACTCGAATGTGAAAAGAAAATAATAGAAAATTTAGGAATTTCAGAAGTGAGCCAATTACGGTGTGATTCCATGTCATTTCTTGCATTATTAATGAAGCATAGACTCTGGGCTGCTCATACCATACCCAGAGCGGGTCACTGAGCTCTGAAAGCTGGCCATAAAAGGAGAGACGCAAACACAAACGAGATGAAGGCACCTGGGGCAGTGAAGGGACCAGAAATGGTGTCCCAGAAGCAAGAAAATCTGGAGACACATCAGGTTCTCCTTTCAGTACTTGGAGAGAGATTGAACATGTACTGTGTGAGCACAGTGAGTTCAACTAGGACCAACAGGCAGATGGTATCTGGAGACCGATTTTGCTTTAAATAGCTCTTAATCTCAGAACGGCCCTGAGATTGAGTGGATTCCCTTGCGTGTGAGTAATGAGTTCACCGTCACTGAAAGTGTTCAAGTACTTGGTGAAAAATCACTTAGCAGTGATACTAAAGAGAAAATGCAAGCATGGGCAGAGAAGGTGTGGTCTCTAAAGTACCTTTCATTTGCAAAACAAAAGCAAGACTAGATCAATAACATCTGTGGAACAGGTAGGGCTTTTATATAAAAAAAAAAAAAACCCAAAACATATTAAGACTGACTTTGACACTTCAAGTGTCATGCCCTCGTCCTGTCATGCTAAGAAGTAGCACATTAGAGTGTAAAAAGGCCATCTTCATCTTCCGGTCCGTGCTGCATGTCATTGAGGACATTTTTATACTCCCCAGCACCGTCTAGCCTGGAAACAGAAAAGAGGTGCTGATGATGGGCAAGACCAGAAAAAACAAAACAGAACAAACCCCCCAAAACCCAGATGCTGCTAAGTTATAATGCAACTACCCTTGAGTTCAAAAGACTCACAATCCCTTTAGCCCAAGCTTCACATTTTACAGGTGGGAAAACTGAGGCTTCAAGGGATAAAGGGCTTCTGCCAGTCTATTATAATGAGGAGATTTAAAAGTTCGTCAGCAAAATATCAAATTATGATCTAAATGCATTTATTTATCAAAAGGTCTCCAAGTATGATCTTGGAAATTCACCTTACAGGGCCTTGGTTTTCTTACTTATTAATATTTATTTGTAAATAAATATGATTGCATTGATACAATTAATTAGTGAAGGCAAGGCATTAATGGCTTACACCAAATCTTTTTATTTCTTTCCCAAAAAAGCTATAGAATAAGGCAGACATCCAAAATCCCTTACTAGAGAATGTTCAAATAGTATTTTTTTAAAAACCCAAAACACAAAAAAGCTGCTCCCATGGTCTGATTGGGCAGAGGAACAAAATCCCAGGAATAATATTCTATGTGTTTTTTTTTTCATTTTCCATACTGCCAACTCTCCTCTTAATGAACTCCAATTTAACGATGTCCTCTTAAAGTGAGTCACCCAGAGTTAAGCAACGAATTTCCAGCACAGAGTGACATATCACCTTCTTTCTTTTGCATGCCATACCTCTATTAATGCCACCTGCCTTTGTATGTGCATTTTGCTCATGCAGTGTGAATACAGATAGGGGTTAATGTAAGCTAAATCTACACAACTTTTTCACCTCTAATGTCACATCTTTCCCACCCTGTTCTTAATCAGAACACAAGCACAAGTCATTAAACCACTGAGTAGTAGCTAATCATTTGTAACAGCTTGTACAATCATTACAACAATCATCCATGCAAGATAAATTACCTTGTGTGTTTCTGCGAACAATTGGTTTCCATGACTTTCCCTGAAAAGACAAGGCCACAGTGTGAGCACAGTAGCTATGGTAGATAGAACATGGAAAGTGCACGGGCAAAGGATGAGGGGTAGGGACTGGCATTGGCAGGGTAAGCCATACCTTCTCCCAGGTCAAATGCTTGCTTTTTTAAGGACCCAGTCAGTGCCCAACAATTTCAAAGTTGTTCCAACACTGTGGCCAATGATGTGAAGCTGTTACATTTTGAGTCGTTTGCTTATCCAAAATTCAAGTATTCACTTGGGCTTTAAAACACTTCTTTATGAGACATACCCAGTATTTTCCAAAACTGTAACCTTTATATGAGGGCTAATAGCAGTTAGCCCCTCTAAATTCCCTCTTGCAATTTCACCGGGGACAGGTGTTGAAATATACAAGTTTCACGATTGTTCAAACCAGCTGAGAGGGTTACTAGTCTGATCGGACTGACTGCCCTGAAACAGCTTTTGTTAATGACTACAGACCATTTCTCTCCATTTTGCAATAGTACCAGGTGCCATGAGCCTAGACTTTGCATGAAAACTGTGAATCCTGTTTCCTGGCTCCTTTCTGTAGTGCTTTAAAACTGTAGTGCTTTAAAACTTTCTTGGGTGGCAGAGGTACAAGGTCATGGAACAGATTGAGAATTTAATAGAAACTATGGTCCCTGTCCCCTGAAAAATACAGGCATAAACATATAAGCACTTTTACACACACTTTCAAGGTATTCCTAGCTCCCCTGAAATCCATCTGTAGCCCCTAGCTTAAGAAAACTTGCTTTCAGAGAACACATAAGAAGACCCGAACGATTCATGGTTTTCTTCCTGGGACGCTCCTAGCCAAAAGAAGAGGCAGGCCAGCATTTTCTTAGCACTAGGGCAGTGATATTCATAGTACTTTCTACTGAAGCCAGTAATAAGGATGAAATGAGTTAGGCAAATCAAGAGTATAGCTTCAGGCTGGGCACGGTGGCTCACGCTGAGGCAGGTGGATCGCTCAAGGTCAGGAGTTCGAGGTCAGCCTGAGCAAGAGTGAGACCATCTCTAGTAAAAATAGAAAGAAATTGGACAACTAAACATATATAGAAAAAATTAGCCAGGCATGGCAGTGCATGCCTGTAGTCCCAGCTACTCAGGAGGCTGAGGCAGGAGAATTACTTGAGCCCAGGAGTTTGAGGTTGCTGTGAGCTAGGCTGATGCCACGGCACTCTAGCCCGGGCAACAGAGTGAGAAAGAAAAAAAAAAAAAAAGAGTATAGCTTCACGACTGGCACAGAATATGTTTCCAAGAAATGAAGGTGATCTTATTATATTTTTTTTCTTTTCCAAAATGTAAACTCTGCATTTTGGAGGATAATACACAAAGCCATGAGCACCTTATGGAGAATGAGTTTCCCTAAGATCTTACTGACTGGGATGGGGACAGTGATAGAATTGAGCCTCTATGGGAAGGTGAGGAAGGGGAAGGAAGCAGAAACCACCCACTCCCAGATCCTCCTGGAGTCCCCAGGGTTCTCCTTACCTCTCAGGAGAAAGGTCAGGAGCAGCGCCAACAGCACAAACCCCAAGGAGGACGCGATGATTATCATCAGGTTGTTGAAGTTGGGCGTTCCCATCACCTGGTGAGACACAGGCAAGGCCATTGGCCTGGTCATTGCTTGACGTCATCACTGCAGGACCACAGCCCACCCCAACACCACCATCCAATCAGCAACAGCTTCGCCACATTCCAGCACCTTCTGCCCAGTGTGTCTCAATATCAAAACAAAGCCAGCTTTACAAATCAGCAACTTTTCCATAAATCGCTGAAAACCGAAAACATTTTACGCATATCCCCAAATTTTCCTAAGTCTTAGACATCAGGCCTAGAAGGCTGGGAGGCTCGGGGGTCTGAAGATTCGAAATAACTGTGTGGTGAGCTGTGTTTGCCGCCGTCAAATCTCTTTCCTGGCCACTGCCTAAATCCTTTGAGCTCTCCCTAACCCTGTGCAGCTCTTTTCATGCCTGACTTAGGTTTCTGGAGGAAACAAGATTAAAAAGAAAATGGAGCTCAATTTTGTATTTTCTACAGCATTGGTTCTCACAGTCTGGTCCAGGGAGGGCATGAGATCAAAATGGTTTTCATGAGATATTTTCGCCATTTCCACTGTCACTCTCTTAACGAGAGGTACAGTAGGGTTTCCCTTAGTGGATGTGACATGTGATGATGTCATTGTTCTCACTTATACAGAATTTGTAAAGCAGATGTGAAGCATCCCTCTGTCACCTATTAAGCCAGACAGTAATATAACATTGGCAAAAATGTAGAACAATGCCATTTTTTTTCTCACTAATTTTCTTTTTCATCTGGGAAAATAGTTGTCATAAAATGTATGTTCTTTATGTTAACATGCAATGGATTTGTTATGCTTGGTTTTAAATGAATGAATAAATATGTTAAAGTTTCTCAGTTTTAAGAAACTGAGTGTTAAGAGTTTGAAGGGGCCTTGACACCAATAAAGTTTGGAAAGTGTCTCTCTTTGGGCAAGCATGGAGGCCTCTTGCAGGAACTATGCCATCTCCATTGACTGGGCTCTCCTCTCTCCCCTCCCTGATCCATTCTCCAACACACAGAATCCTGGAAGCAGTGGGGACAGTGGCCAGGGTAGGACAACAGATTGCCTGTGAGGACAGAGGTGGGGGAAGAAGAAAGAGGGAATAGGGAACCTTCACTTTTCCTTTATAGACATTTATATTGACCCCAGTTTTTACTGAAATAATAAATATAAGTGAAGGGTACCTGCAGACAATGAGAGGAAAACTCGTGGCAGGTGTTGATTCTACCATATGTCATTAATCCCAGGCCACAAAGAAGTAACACATGAGGATTTTGCATTTTTTTTTTTTTTTTTGAGACAGAGTCTCACTTTGTTGCCCAGGCTAGAGTGGGTGTCGTGGCGTCAGCCTAGCTCACAGCAACCTCAAACTCCTGGGCTCAGGTGATCCTCCTGCCTCAGCCTCCCGAGTAGCTGGGACTACAGGCATGTGCCACCATGCCCGGCTAATATTTTCTATATATATTAGTTGGCCAATTAATTTCTTTCTATTTATAGTAGAGACGGGGTCTCGCTCTTGCTCATGTTGGTTTCGAACTCCTGACCTCGAGCAATCTGCCCGCCTTGGCCTCCCACAGTGCTAGGATTACAGGTGTGAGCCACCGTGCCTGGCCAGGATTTTGCATTTTTTTTTTTGTGGTGTTTTTTTTTCCTTTTTGCTTTTCAAAAGCATCTGCACATACCGAAATAATGATCAATGCTATGTCTGCCAAGAGTACAAGTCCACAGATTCTTTAGCTATTTCATAACAGCTGTGATGCAGTTCACCCTACTCTGGGGAGAGTAGGATGTTGGCAACATCCTACTCTCCCCAGCCCATCTCTGCAAACTTCTGCTGTGGATTTTTTTAAATCTAAGTTATATACTTCAGATACTTACAGATTCTCGTACCCGTGTTTCGTTTTGCGCAGTTGTCATCTCAGATTCTGGGAAGGAAAAAGAAAAGAAAATGGTTATATGTCCTGTGGGAGAATAATATACCACATTCTGAAAGAAATATTTGAAAGCCTGTCCGGAATTCCAGCTAATGTGTTTAATTCCTTAATCTCATATTTCTTTTTTTTTGTTTTGTTTAATTTATTTATGCATATTAGTCTTGATATGGTTTTAATGTAAAGTTCATCTGCTATACAACATTATCCCATAGGAACATCTCCATCTTATAGATGGGTAGAGACATTGGACCAGCAGGCAATTGGCTATAATTTTTCTGTAGGTCCCAGCAATGCATTTGGGATTTTTACTCAGCCAGAAAATTTGTTACTCCTTCAGTTAACAGATATTTATTGAGCACTTATTCTAGGCCATGCAGTATGCTGGCTGTACCATGGACCTCATAAATTTACATCTTAGTGCAGAAAAATCAAATTTAAACAAAGAATATAAATAGCCAAAAAAAATAATTACAGAATGAGCACAACATGCCGGGAAGAAATAGTACAGAATATGATAGGGGCATATCATGAGGATGGCTGGATTGTTCTGGAGGGCTAAGGAAAACTTCTCTGAGAATGGGAAGCTTAAGCTGAGACATGGAGTCATTTATTGACAAACTATAGTGGAGTTGCGAGGGAACCGTACTGAGAATCCGCCAAGTGCTAAGGACTGTTCTAGACACTGAGACTGCTGGGATGAATATGGAATGCCCCTAGCCTCAAGAACTTGACGGGACATTAGGGAAGAGAGACTGGATGATCATTTCAGCCTAACAGACCCAGGGTAGTGAGGGAGTGTGCACAGCTTGCTGGGGAGGTGGGAAGAGGCAGGGGCATCCGGCCCAACGTCCTGTGTCATTCGGTGAAAGTTTTATTAGAATAAAGCTCCACGGAGACAGAGTCCCTGTCCGCCTGTTCACCACTGGGTCCCCAACACTGCTCGGCACATACTTGGTGCTCAATAAGTGTCTGTTGAAGGAATAACACCGGAGCTGAGTTAGGGTCATGTAAGAATGAGCCAGGCAGAGAATGGTGGCGATGGCGTTTCAGGTAGACAGGACGGCATTGGCAACAGCGAATCTCTGGGAACAAGAAACAGCAGGTCAACGGGGCACCTGTAAAGGTGTGAAATGAGGGGAGGGAGTGGCAGGAGGTGAGACTGATGTGGGCAAGAAACAGTCACAGAGGGCATTTGCTTCATTCTGGAAGTCTCTGTTGGATTCTGTAGGCAGTAGGAAACCACAGAAGTGTTTCAGCATGATCCAGGGGGAAGGGTAAGGCAGTAGCCAAGATGAAAGTTATCATCCGGGCCGGGCACGATGGCTCACGCCTGTAATCCTAGCACTCTGGGAGGCTGAGTCAGGAGGATCATTTGAACTCAGGAGTTCGAGACCAGCCTCAGCAAGAGTGGTACCCCATCTCTTCTAAAAAAATAGAAAGAAATTAGCTGGACAACTAAAAATATATATATATATATATATATATAAAAATTAGCCGGGCATGGTGGCATATCCCTATAGTCCCAGCTACTCGGGAGGCTGAAGCAGGAGGATCACTTGAGCCCAGGAGTTTGAGGTTGCTGTGAGCTAGGCTGATGCCACAGCACTCTAGCCTGGGCAACAGAGTGAGATTCTGTCTCAGAAAAAAAAAAAAAAAAGAAAGAAAGAAAGTTATCATCTGATTCCAGGTCTGAAATTCAGAGCTAGCAAAAATGAAGAGAAACAGACTCAGAAATGCTTCGAAGGGAGGTCAACAGTACATGCACGTTGACTGTGAGGCCGAGAAAGAGAGGAGAGTGTTAGATAACCCAGCTCCTACTCGAGACGCGAGGCCATTGCCTGAACTGTCCACTAAGACCGGGAACGGGGGAGGAGAGAAGTGTAAGTCCGGGGCAGGAAGGTGATGGGCTCACAGTTAAAGTCACTGAGTTTAAGGCTCCTGTGAGACACAGGCAAACACTATTCCCCTAACAAACATTTCATATGTTTGCAGCTGAATCCAAGTCAGGGAAAGGGTGCAGTTGGCCATACTGATTTGGGAGTCATCGGTATCCAGAGAGCAGTTAAGATCCTCAGAGTGTATAGGAAATCCAAGGGCTGCCTGTGCAGAGAGAAGACCAGGAACCCTGAGAAACATCCCTATTAAGAGGTGGGCAGAGGAGGTGCAGGAGCGGGAAAAATAAAAAAAAATAAAAAAAGGAAGAAGAAGAAATGATCAAAAAGATCAGGACAGGGAAAAATTGTCCAGGAGGGATATAAAGCCATAGGTACAATAAAATCTTAGAAATAGAACTTAGAGAGAGCCTGAATGTAACAAACATCTAAGCTAATAATTACTGAAATTGATCTGAAATTACTGAAATAATTACTGAAATTGATCATTAAATTTTCTTTCATGCCTCCTTTTTACTTAAGGCAAAAGGAGAAATGTGTGAGGTTTTGTAAGGCTCTTAATTTGGTACTGGAGAGCTTATTTGGTTCATCATGGAGAGGAACTTGTTGAATGCCTCGGAGCATAAAAACCAAAGGGGAAATTCAGCATGTTTTCATATCCTAGAACTAAGTTATTGTTGTTATTTTTCTCTCTGCTATTATCCCCCAGAGCCGGAAATTGCAGGTAAGAATTCAAAACTGCTACCCCTGTTCTGTCAAAATCCTGTTGTGTTACAATCATTTGTGATGGATAAGCCTGAAATTGAAGCCATCAAAGGGAAAAGCCAGCCCGGGTCAGTTTTGTCAGAGCTAATCTGTATTTTAAATTGGAAGTGTCTAATGGGAGAGGCACTTTGCAAACACAAACACTGCTGCGTGATACCAAACAGTACTTTTCTTTTTTTTTTTTTCTTGTTCTTCTTCAGAAAATGCCAAAAGCCCAAACGGGAAGCTCTCCAGGGGCTAGAGCACTGTGCACGGAATAGCAACACCAAGCACACGTCGATGGCGATTTTTCCTCCTTGTGAAAAGTAGCCATGCTGGGGGTTAGCGAATGGGGTTAGATGGGGCAGGATTACTGGTTGCTGTGTCGTCTGTGTTCCCTTGGCCCTTAAATTCTCAAGGCACTGAGCTCCAACACAAGTCCATCCAGACAAAGGCAAGAGCCTCCCAGAACTTGCTATTAACAGTAAAGCAGTTCTGCAGGAGGGGAATTAATTATAGTTGGTTGAATAGTAACCCTTCCCCACCCCCCGTCCCAAAATCATGTAACTTTACTGAGAAATGGGGTCTTTCAACATGTAATTAATTAAAATCTCGAGATGAAATCATCTTAGGTTTAGGATGGGCCCTAAATTCAATGATCAGCATCCTTGTAAAGAGAGAAAGGGACAGAGAGACACACGCAGGGAAGCCCACGTGAACACAGGGGTGGCAATGCTACCATAAGCCAAGGAATCCCTGGGGCACCCAAACCCAGGACGAGACAAGGCAGGATTCTCCTCTAGAACCTTCAGAAAGAGCGTGGCCCTGCCAACCTCTTGATTTCAGACTTCTAGCTTCCTAGAACTGATAAAGAATAAATGTCTGTTTTTGTAAGTTTATGGCACTTTGCGTACAGCAGCCCTAGAAACTAAA
Source organism: Microcebus murinus (assembly GCF_040939455.1). Taxonomy (NCBI): domain Eukaryota; kingdom Metazoa; phylum Chordata; class Mammalia; order Primates; family Cheirogaleidae; genus Microcebus; species Microcebus murinus. The sequence goes on from NC_134124.1 coordinate 21,680,946, forward strand.
TTCAAAAACATCAACATGCAAAGGATGAAAGTGGCCTTCAGTGGGGGGAACCAACCTCAGAAAATGTCAGGAAATGGGTGCTGAGTATAAGCAGGAAGACTAAATGCAATGAAAGGCTCTAGCACTAAACTCGAAAGAGTGTTAATCTAATGTTCTCTTGTTGCTAACATTCCACTGGACATTTAATCCTCATGAGTACCCCACACTGCCAATGAAAAAACTGAGGCCCATTACGGTGGAGCAATGTGATGGAGGTTAGCAGGTTGCAGTGGTAGAGCTGGGATCTGAACCTGTTGGTCTGCCGTCAATATCTATGCTTGGACAGGCGCCGTGGCTCATGCCTGTAATCCTAGCACTCTGGGAGGCTGAGGCGGGTGGATCATTTGAGCTCAGGAGTTCAAGACCAGCCTGAGCAACATCAAGATCCCATCTGTACTAAAAATAGAAAGAAATTAGCTGGACAACTAAAAATATATAGAAAAAATGAGCCGGGCATGGTGGCGCATGCCTGTATTCCCAGGTACTCGGGAGGCTGAGGCAGGAGGATCACTTGAGCCCAGGAGTTTGAGGTTGCTGTGAGCTAGGCTGACGCCACGGCACTCTAGTCCAGGCAACAGAGTGAGACTCTTTCTCAAAAAAAACAAAACAAAACAAAACAAAACCTATGCTTCTATATACCAAAGCTCAAGCACATTGCACCATGTAAATAGCATGTCCTACCAACTATAGGAAGGAATGTGCAGGACAGTGACTTGCATTGAATCTAGAAAAAGGATGGTCCAGAACAGAGGTCTCTAAAATGCGCTCGGTGCCCACCGTGAGTGGGTTAGGCCATCCACCGGGTATGGGGAAAATGATATCTTCCATTTATATTTGTTTAAATATCATCCTTTAAATACTTCTGGGGAGGATGTATTTCAAAATGTATTTAACATATTGGTATGGAGGTATACGGGAACGAATCATAAATAAATGTTTTACTAAAAGGAATATATTCTCTTTTATCAGAATACTTTATTAATCTGGTCTAGAGAAGAAGAATAAGTCATTTGTCTCTCATATGCAGTTTGTAGACTATGGTCAGTAGAATAATGACACCCAGAGGTGTCCATATCCTAATCTTCAGAAACTGTGAATATATTACCTTATATGGCAAAAGAAACTTTGTCATGTGACTAAGTTAAGGATCTTGAAATGGGGAGAATATTATGGATTATCTGGTAGGCCCAATATAATCACAGAGGTCCTTTTTTGCTTTGTTTTTAATTTTTTTTTTTTTTTTAAGACAAAATCTCACTGTCACCTGAGCTGGAATGCAGTGGCATCGTCATACCTCACTACAACCTTAAACTCCTAAGCTCAAGTGATTCTCTTTCCTCAGCCTCCTGAGTAGCTAGTACAAGCACTCGCCAACACACCTGACTAATTTTTCTATTTTTTGTAGAGACAGAGTTTCACTAAGTTGCCCAGGCTGGTCTCGAACTTCTGACCTCAAGCGATCTTCCTGCCTCGGCCTCCCATAGGGCTGGGATTACCACTTTGTGAGCCACCATGCTTGGCTATAGGGGTCCTTGTAAGAGGAAGGCAAGATGTTCAAAGTCAGAGGATGTGTGATAAAAGAAGAGATGTGAGAGAGAGAGAGAGAGAGAGAGAGAGAGATCTGAAGATGTTATGCTGCTATTTTTGAAGATGGAATAAGGGGCCAAAGAATGCCTCTAGAAGCCAGAAAAGGCAAGGAAACAAATTCTCTCCTGATGTATCCAGTAGGAATATAGTTCTGACAACAGCTTGATTTTACTGACCTCCAGAACTGTAAGATAATAAATCTGTGGGGGGTTTTGTTTTTTTGTTTTGAGACAGAGTCTCACTCTGTTGCCTGGGCTGTAGTGCCATGGCATCAGCCTAGCTCACAGCAACCTCAAACTCCTGGGCTCAAGCAATCCTCCTGCCTCAGCCTCCCGAGTAGTTGGAACTACAGGCATGCACCACCATGCCCAGCTAATTTTTTCTATATATTTTGAGTTGTCCAAATAATTTCTTTCTATTTTTAGTAGAGACAGGGTCTCGTTCTTGCTCAGGCTGGTTTCAAACTTCTGACCTTGAGTGATCCACCTGCCTCAGCCTCCCAGAGTGCTAGAATTATGGGTGTGAGCTACTATGCCTGGCCAATAAATCTGTGTTAAGCCAGTATGTTTGTGGAAATTTATTACAGCAGCAATAAGAAACTAATACAGAGACACCAGTCACTCACTAAGATCTTCCCAAACAACAGTGGTTCTGGGGCTAGGCACAAGAGATGAAAAGAAAATTGACTGTTCATTTAAAATTTTGTATATGCTTTGTACTTTTGCCATGTATGTGTATTATGTATTTTAAAATAAATTAATTAATATGTAATAACAACAAAAACTCTGAACATTAATTCAACTTTTCCTAGGCCCATGCATTCTGATTGATATTAGATTTTCCTGTAGGATGAGAATGTATTTATATGAAACATGTGAAAATGTGGATCCCCTGGTAGCTAGAATTCTCACTGTAACGTGGCTTTCTGGCTTACATTTTGTATTCTTGAGTTTTGGGTAGGCATGGGTACTCTGGCAACCTGGAATGCCTGTGACACTTAACCCCAGATCTTGGAGCACTGCCCCTCAGCCTGTGCCACTCTGGCATCCTAAGACTCTCTCCCCCATCACTAAGTACTTATCCCAGCCTTCCCGGCTGTGTGGCCTTGGGCAAGTTACTTCCCTTCTCTGAGCCACAGTTTCTTCATCTGAAAATGCTGATATTTCACCAACTGATCTCTCCTATGGCCTTTTTCACCTTTATAATTCTGGATGCCTTTTTTACAGAGAGTTTGAATGACCTGAGAAAATTACCATTACATAGTATTCTTTTAAAAGGGTACAAAGTTAGTATCAGGAATGAGTGTTTAAATACTTAAAAATATATACAGAAACACACGCATACATCTTGCTCCCCAAAGAGAACTAAAAAGAAATTCTAAGACTAAATACATCTGACTTTGAGTGAAAATATTACAATCAGATTATTTTTCTCATTAGTAGTTTTGTGTCATTTCTAAATTTTCTGAAATGTGAAATTTTTAACTGTAAAATATTATTTGTATCTTGTGTTAATCATTGGCAACTCACCGAGATGCCTGAGTCAAGAGCAAAACTCTCGGGGTGTGTGTCATTTCCCTGAAGGAATGCCACAGTGACTTTCTATAGGAAACACTAAAGACAGTTGTTAGACACCAGTAACCCACAGGCAAAAAAGCGATGGATGGTGTGAGAAAAGACACTCCCTGAATCTAAAAGTACTGACATGGAAAGATGCCCATATATTGGTGGTTTTTATAGGTCAAAAAATATTTTTAATAATGGGTGCATTCAAAAAGCTGATAAAATCCTACACAGTTCATATACTATTTAATTACATTAGTGCAATGTCCTGTTTTTAACAAGGGACTTTAGTTATATAAGATGTGACCATTGGGGAACGCTGGAGGAATGTACAGAAGACCTCTCTGTACTATTTTTGCAAGTTCTTGTGCATCTAAAATTTATTTTAAAATAAAAAGGTTTTTTTAAAAAAAGGTTTCAATATCAACCATGTTATATTGTTCAATCTAATATAGGCGTGATATATAGTAGCTTTGCAGTGAAGATTTGTTGAACAAAATTCTGGAATGAATTTTAAAGTCAATTTAAAAGAACATGGAATGATTTTGGAAAAAGAAATTTAATTATGTAAAAAATAATAATATATGTTATTATGTTATTAGGCAAATAAAAAAAGATGTAAAAGGATATAGCCAAAACTGTTATAGTAATTATCTCTTCATCTTGTTCATGGGGGGCAGTGGTGTTTAGGATAAGAAGAAATTTTCACTTTACAATGTGCTAACTTTTTTTTGCAAGAGTATGCATTTATTCCATAACCTGAAAGATAAAGTTTAACCCTTTGCACTTGCTTGCTTTTTTTCTCAATTCCTTTATTCTACTCAGGATTTAATTTTTTAAATACCCCAGATTTTACAAAGTGCGGCAGTAGAATAAAAAACTGGAGTTTCTTTTCATACAAACTTATTTATTTGGATTTTTTCATATTTCAAATTATTGATACATTCAAAGAGTAATTTTAATCTCTATAATTTTAGCTAACCGTGTCGAGTGCAAAGGGTTAAATGTTAAAACTATAGCATAAAAACACCACTTTACCTACAAAGGACTTAAAATCTAGTAGGGTAGGAGGCAACATTTAGTGCAGGCATCTTCAAACTACGGCCCGTGGGCCACATGCAGTCCATTGAGGACATTTATCTGGACGGCAGGGTGTTTTTGCCACCACTGCCTGTCCTGCTTAGCAGCCGACTCATCCCGGGCCCACAGTGCGCATGTGTGGAATGTGCGCCGCACTCTCCAACGGCCTTCCTGCAGTCTGAGGGACAGTGAACTGGCTCCCTGGTTAAAAAGTTTGAGGACCCCTGCTTTAGTGCATGTTCTGGCAGAACCCTATGGAAATAGTTTTACATCTGCCCTTTCTAAGGAAGCTCTCTTGCATCTGGATGGGTGAAGGATTTGCAAGCCATAGCCTGAGGGCCAAATCCAGTCCACTGGCTTGTTTTTGTACAGCCTGGGAGCTAAGAGTAGTTTTTACAGTTTAAAATGGTTGAGAAAAAAAATCAAAAGAAGAATAATAACTCATAATACATGAAAACTATATGAAATTCAAACCTGCTCTCTCATGCAGCTAAAACTATGTGCTACGTGCAGTCCTGAAATGGCATTCAAATTTTAGACTAGAAGATCTTTTAAAGATTCATTTTTAGTATATGTGCTGCCGAAGCGAGCACTAAAGATTCATTTTTAATATCATCCCCATTCCCATCCTATTAGTAGAAATTTGCTTTAAAATTACTAGAAACTTTCTTAGAATCGATTTATTGAATACTTAACTATGTGCCTGGCACAGTGAATTTTCACATCTAATGATCATAAACCCATTTTACAGATCTGTAAAGTGAAGCTGAACCAAGTTAAATCGATTGCCCAAGGTGACACAAACAATAAAAGGAAATTTGAACCCATCTCTGAATGACTCAAAAGAAAAAAAAATCACAACTGTAACCACTCTGATAGGAAAGAGAAAAAGCATATTAAAATCCTATTTGGGAAAAACACCAGGTCTCTAACAAGAGGGCTACTGGCCGGAAATCAACTGGGAATAAAAGCACTCTATCTTCCCAGTGGCTACATTTTAAAACAAATATTACATATGTTTCTCATCATTGAATTCTTAGACACCGGGACCCATCTGTCTCTACTTTTAAAACAAAATTAGTTCTGAAATAAGTCAATTCAACAACGATACAATCTTAAGGCAGTCCTAGAATTTTAAAAGTGACAACTGCAAGCCTTCAGAGAACCGTTTTCTATCTGTCATGGGAAGCCTCTGGCTTATGCTGCCCCCTCTGGATCACTGCTGGTATGACCTCAAAAACATCCAAAAGACATCAAAAGGATCTAAAAATCACAATCTGAATATTTTAGAGTTGGAATGGATTTGACATTATCTCCTCCAATTCCTTTTTTTTCTTTTTTTTTGGTCAAGATAGAAACTGAAACCTAGACAGAAGGTCATCTGCTCAAGGCTTCACAGTGAATAAGTAACACAGGAAGTAACTATACGTATTTGCTGAGCCCTGCTCAAAATTCATATTTTCTGACCTTGCTTGGCAGCATTAACACAGATCTAGAATTTCAAAACTCCTTTTGAAAGTGGAAACACACATTTATTGAAATCACATACTTCCTTTCAATTCTGGAGGCCTCTTCATGCTTTTAATACGTGGAATGATCGGAAAGAGCTCTATACACCTAAGTGAATAAGCAAACAGAGCATTACATACATGAGTCAGCTGTTCCTTATGGCCAAGGGAAAAACTGGGTGGGGTCCATTTTTTTTTAATTTTGAAAGGGAACAGCAAGTAAGTCGGGTTGGCACCCAGTGCGATTCATAAAGAGGAAGACATGGTGAGATGCCACCACATTTCACATAGATGAGGTAGACAGAAGGAAACCGGAAACTCTAGAACACCATTATTAAGAGGTACCCCCGTTCAGAACTTTGCTTCAACCTTCTACTGCTCCTGAGATACCCTAGCAGCAAATCTCATCCTCTCTGGGAGAGACCAGAATCCCCATCTGAGGCTCCTGCTTGAGGGTCTCGATGAAGCACAGATAAGACCTCATTCCTTTCCCTTTTTTTCCCTTTTTTGGTTGAGACTGGGTCTTGCTCTGTCACTCAGGCTAGAATGCAGTGGCATCATCATAGCTCACAGCAACCTCAAACTCCTGGGCTCCAGCAATCCTCCTGTCTCAGCCTCCTGAGTAGCTGGGACTACAGGTATATGCCACCATGCCTGGCTAATTTTTCTATTTTTTTGTAGAGATGGTGCCTTGCTATGTTGCTCATTCTGGTCTCAAACTCCAGTCTCAAGTGATCCTCCTGCCTCAGCCTCCCAGAGTGCTAGGATTACAGGTGTGGATGAGCAAGACCTCATTCCTAATTCTTCCCCTTGGACTCCTCTCTGAAGGGCGATGTCTAGGACTCTGCTCTGCCCATACAAGCTGATCAATAAATCTTGACTGAGGGAGGTGGGAAGGTTTGCATTTTACCAATAACCCTCAATTATGGACAACAATAATAATAAATGGCTACCATATACTGAGTACTCACAACCAGCCAAATACAATGCAAAGTACTCCCCACGTTTGATCTCAGTTAATCCTTAGAAAATGCCCTATGGGGGCATGATTATTGTCCTCATCTCATAGTGGGAAATCCGTAGCCTGGGGAGGTCAAGCTACTTTCTCAAGTCACATAGTAGGAAGGGACAGAATAAATCTCAGAGCCAGGGTTTTCTACCTGCAGAGCCTAAGCTTATCCTCTGGGCTAAATGGACTTTGGAAAATGTGGCAAGAGTTCACGTATACTTGCTCTAAAAAGATCTGTGCTGAGAAGCGAATACATAGGGAAAGGATTCATTTAGAATGGAACCCCAGTCCTTGGCTGCCTGGGTGGGTACAGTTTCTAGAAAAGAAACCCTATATTGTCATTCATGATGATTATTATGAGCACAATGTGAGCGCCTGAAAGTGCTTTGTGTACTTTCCACATGTTACCTCATTTCAGTTTCAGAATGATTCCATGAGCTAAGTAACCTTGGGTAGAATTGAGGAGGAAATGGAAGCTCTGAGAGGCCTGTACCTTGTCCAAGGCTGCAAAGCTAATAACGATGCTAGTACATGGTGGGACGGTGACATCTGACTCTAGATCCCAGTTCCTTTCCGCTCTACTCTTCCGCTGAGCACCACGGGGTTCGACAGTCCTCAAATACACATGGTAGGTTCTTGCCAAAGGGCATTGGTACCTTTGCTTGTTGACTTGTTCACAGTGGGGAGAACAGAAACCTCATCCAAGAACTCGCTGAGGTTCCCTCATGTATTCTACCCCCTGTGAAGTCAGAGACCTCTCCAGTGCCTAGAAACTCGCCCCCCACCCCCCAGCTCAGTGTCAGAGGGACGTCGTGGCCTGCAGAGTGGCCACCCAGCTCAGTTTGCTGGCCGTTAACAAGGACCTGCCTTAGGTCCAGCTCTGTGTTCTTTGTCAGCAACTCACACTTTTTTTCTTTTTCACTCTTTGTTTGCCTTAGCACGGACCTCTCTTAAAGTTTGGCAGTTCTCCTTGATCTTGTTTAGCTGACCTTTCTGAAGGTGAACTGTTAGATGCTGGAATTACATGGATTCAGTTCCAACTGTATTGATACAAAAAAAAAAAATCATTTGTATGGTTGATGGACTAGAATGCTATTGTGAGAAAAATCATAAGAACCCACTTTTTGTCCTATTCCTTTATCCCCCAGACAGTTGGCCTACCGACTGATTCAAGCCTGTGAACAGCACTGGGCATGAGAGATAAAACAAATCTGCTAATGCCTCGAGAAAGATGTTGACTTTGAAATCAACTGCATCCAATTTCTTTCTTTCTAACAATGGCATTTATGAGTAAAAATGAGCTTTGCTTCATTCCCCTGCCTTCCTCTCTTGCTTCTATTGAGCTCGTTCTGAGAATGGCAATTCCTCCTACAATGTTTTTATGCCCTTGATCAGTTAAGGACTCAGAAAATTGTCAAGTTCTGACAGGGCTCAATTTTATCTTTACTTTAATAAAATAATGTGGTGTATGGGAATGAGCTCTAATTTGGGAGTCAGAAGAGAGTTTCTACCTAGGGACTAGTGCTCACTCCTCTTTGAATTTTTTAAATACCCCCATGCCTCAGTTTCCTTTTTTGTAAAATAAGGAGAGTGTGCTATGCCACCAATTCCTAATTTCTTTCTTGGGATCAGGGCTGGGCTGGCTTCAAAATGATCTCCTGAAGAAATTTGTTAAACATACAATTTGGGGGGGGGCACCCCTAGAGGTTCTAATTTTGCAAGTCTTGGCTACAATAGGGTGATCTCTGTCTTTATAAGCTCCCTGTGATTCCAGCCCATGGCTAGGTTGGGTATTCATGGATTAGATGGTCTGTAAGTTCAAGGTCTTGTTTTCCCAGTCAACTACACCTGCGGGGAGGTCCACATGAGATCTGATCGTTTCTACACCTTTACTTATTCTCTCCTTACCTCCTCCTCTCTTACCTCCATTTCCAGACTAAACCCACCTCCCCATGTTTAACACATCTCCCTCTCCAATGCCAGGACACACTTTGCTCCCTTCACCACCCCATCTGTCTCCACCCTGCCTCCCCTCTAAATACCCCCAAACTTCCTGAAAGAACATCAAACATTCATTCTCTGGTGAGTGCTCGTCCTTGGACTTCATGGAATTCCCCCCCCCACCCCCAGATAGTCCACATTGTCCACTTCCTGGTGACCTTGCCGCAGCTCACAGCCACCTTTCTAAATGCCTCATCCCAGAATTTCCCAATATTTAACTACACCCTCCCTAGCCTGTGTCAGCCTGATGTCCTCCACCCTTGCACCCCCACGGATCCCATTCTATTTTTGGTGTCTCCCTCTTTAGCCCCTTAGCTGGCTCCTCTTCTTCCACCACAATCCCCCCCCCCCAGGGGTAATTATTCCTTTCAGGCAAGGGGCGTCTCCCTTTGCACCTCTCCATGCTCCCTTCACCTCCTGCAATACCTTTGGGTGAGATTCAGCTATCCCTCCTTTGCCAATGAGCTAAGATAATAAAGTGTTTAAGAGCTCAGGTTCAATGCCAAAGAGACCCAGGGTTCAAATTCGGACAATTTTTTTAACTTCTCCAAATCTCAGTTTCTTTGCCTTTATCGTGGACATAATAAGAGAAACCTTCTCACAAATGCAGGCAATGCCTCACAGTGATACGAAGCATCGAAAGCACTAACCCAAGCCTTGGCAAATAATAAATGCTCAATAAGTATCACTCATGGGCAGTGACTTCCAAAAGTATATCTTCGGTCTTGAACTACCCCTCACAAGAGAACATACATGAAAGCATTAGTATATTGGCAAGTCTTTTTTTTTAGCACTTATAATGTGAATCATCATAGTAATTATTTTGATCAGAGATAAGTGCCAATTATCAAAGACACCCACCCAGACATCCATGAGTCAGCCCAGACCCCCACTTCCAGCTGCCTGTTAGACATTTCTCAAAGGCATTTCAAACTCAAGATTCCCAGACAAGTTTTACTCTTCCTCCTGGGGTTCCTTTACCAGTTAACCCAGCACATTGACCCATTCGTAGTGTGGAGAATCAGTCATCCTTTGCTCTTCAGCCTCCAAGTCCTCTAAATTCTAATTCCTAAATGGCTTTGACTCTGTCCCCTCTCTCTGGTTCCAGCTGCCATCAGTCTACCCTAGACACTCATCTCTTACCTGGGGTATTGCAGGAGCCTCCAGACTTGCTCCCCTCTAATATGTCATCCACACTCTTGCCAGAGCAATTTTTCCTAAAGCAGAACTGAAAGCGTCATTTCCTACTCAAAAAACATCAATGGTTCCTCATGACACTAGAATAAAATCGAAATTCTTTAGCCAATCCCTCAAGTCCCTTAAAATCCTAGACCATTCCCAGCTTTCTGTCTCCATTAGATTAAACCAGACTATTAAACAATCTCTAAAGATATCACACTCTTAGCAAGTTTCCCTGTTTTTGCTCATGCTGTTCTCTCTGCAGGTCTGCTCTTCCCTCCTCAATGACATTTTCTCATCCTTGAAGAGCCAATTTGAAGGTCAGTGAATAAACTCATCCCTGACCCTTGCCCTCCTTTCCAAGATAGCATCGTCTCTCCTTTCTTTGGGCCTCCGGTGTAACTTTCCATACCTCTATTCCAAAACAGAGCATCCTGGAGGATGATGCCTTATGCACAAGCCTGTCTATTCCACTAAAGTGTGACCCCTTTAAGCAGTGGTCCCCAACTTTTTTGGCACCAGGGACTGGTTTCACGGAAGACAATTTATCCACAGATCGGAGGATAGGTTTCAGACTGATTCAAGTGCATCACATTTTTTGTGCAGTCAGACCTCTCTGCTAACGATAATCTGTATTTGCAGCTGCTCCTCAGCATTAGCATTGCTGCTTTGGCTCCACCCCAGATCACCAGGCATTAGATTCTCACAAGGAGCACAACATGCACAGTTTACAGTAGGGTTCACACTCCTGTGAGAATCTAATGCCACCACTGCTCTGTCAGGAGGCGGGGCTTCTGCAGCGATGCGAGCCATGAGGAGCAGCTGTAAATACAGACGAAGCTTCGCGTGCTCACCTGCCACTTACCTCCCTCTCTGCAGCCCAGTTCCTAACAGTCCACAGACACCTGAGTTGTATTTCTCCCTCTGTCCAACCCTGTGATCTTGGGCCAGTCATTCCACATGTCTCAGCTCCATTTTTAGGCAGCCAGAGAGTGGAGGTAAGCACCCTGGGCAGGGCTTATTTAGGTAATATCTGCAGGCCAAACAATTTAAAATTGGAGGAGGGCATTGAACTAGAAGTCACGTACATGGGTTTGCCTTATAAAATAAATAACACGAATCTGGAAGCCCTTGAATGGCAAGCTAGACCACAGCTCTATTTTAGCAGCAACTTGATTCTGAAGCCCAAATTATAGAGTGGAGCCTGCATAGATTGAGCAATGCAAGGAGAACAAAACAACTGGGAGGCAGCAGAAAATTCAAGATGTTCACCCACAGGAATAAAACCAATCATTGAGAGTTCTACAGAGCCATCTAAAAAGAAGTCAGCAAAAGGCTCTCAGAACATCAGATTTATTCTAATAGTTAGTAGAGAATTACTATTGTGAGATTTTAAAAGCTTTTGTAACTTCCCCAAGTTTATAATTTTGACAGTCACTGGCTGTTTCCCTAGTGTGATTAGCAGTTAAAAAAAAAAAATTATAAAGCCAAAAAATGTCTATGCGCTTATCGGGAACAGCAGGTCAGTTGGGAGCTGGTGGCAGTGGCCTCCTGTCACCCTGCTGGACTGCCTAAAAATGAAGGCGTGTGAGCTGGAGTCACAACAGAGATGTAAAGAAGAGGAAAAGTAGGCACCCTTGTGATGACTGTCATTTATGAGCTGGTGATACATTCTAGGCAGTTTTCTCATGTGTCTCCTCACTTAGCAGCCCTGTGAAATAAACACTACTGTTATCCCCATTTTACATTTTGGGGACATTGGGATTTAGAAAAGGATAGAAAAGTTAACTCAGCTGAGACTCTACAAGAAAAAACACACACACACAAACACAAAATGGCAGAGCAGGGATAAAATCATAAGCCTTCAGGCTCCCCAATTAAGCTCGCTTAACCCTCACCCCGCGCCACCCAGAAGGCTATGAAAAGGGCAAGGAAGAAGGATAAGGATCGGGGATGTTATTGGGCAGTCTAAGTAAGCCTGAGATAGAATCTGCAGGGAACTTAATCCCAGGTCACCTGATTTTATTTCGAAAATGGCACGGTCACGTGGCTTTCTACACTCTGGCTTCAGATCCCTACTCAAAAGAGATAGGGTCTTTAGGGAATAATTTGGGACCATTTCACATTTTCCTGCTACTGAGCAAAAAATAAAATTAATCCTAGGGGCTAGAAAGTATGATTAGAGTTCCTAGGTACCTGGAAAAATGTTTGTATTCTTGTAACTGACTTTTGAGCAGGGCGGGAGAAAACCTATGCAATATTTTCATACAAGTTTTTATTGTTTTTGTCTGTCGTTGAATTTATTGCTTTGTCTGTCGTTCCTAACCATTTTGGAGCATTGTGTAATTTTTGGAGACTCTAATGAAAGTCCTGGACTTTGCCCCAGAAAAATGTATATATACACATGCACACACAATTATGTGTATAATTTCAGGGGGTTCATGCTCCCCCGCCATCAAGCTCATCTATAGATACCTCCATCCAGGAGTCCATGGACACAGTTTAGAATCCCTGAAATCTGGGTGTGACTCCCAGCTCTCCCACTGTTCAGCTGTGTGATCATGGGCAAGTGGCTCCACATCTCTGAGCTGTATTCTAGGTAGCCGTAAAGTGGAGGCAAGGAATAGCTACCGTGGATAATGCTAATTTTAGGGAATAGTAATTGACAAGACCCTCTTTAAGGATTTAAACCAGCCCATATCCAAGGATGAAGCCTTGTCATCCAGAAATTACATGAAGAATAAACATAAGAAGGGAATTGGGGATTGTTAGCTAGGGAAAGAAATAGCCAAAGAGGCTGCAGGCCCTCCCTCTGGAGTGGGTTGAAAGCATTTTCATGTGAATAAAGTCATCTTATTCTGCAAGAGGCTCCAGAGGGGAGCTCAGGAGGAGGCAGCACAGCAGGGTGTTAGAGTGGGAAAGATGTGGGTTAAATCCAAGTTCACCATTTACCGAACGGGATATTAATCTTCATGGGCTCTAAAATGAAGCTGGCAATAGTTACTTATTGCATAGGAATTCACAAAAAATCAAAATGCATAGTGTTAAAACAAAAATAGACCTCAGTGGATGTTAGTTTCTTTAATAAACTCCTTGATCTTCCATTTCATTGCCTATAAAATAAGGATATTCTATACCTGCCTAGGTTTGTTGTGAGACTTAAATAAGAAAATGAAAGCAAAAAACCTTGAGTATAGTACCTAACATATAGTTAAGTCCTTAGTAGCTGATAACTGTAATTATTACTGTGAATGTTTACTTACAAAAAAATAATCAGAAGAAAAGATGGTAAATGAAAAGAGCATGACTTTTAATTTAGGACTGAAAGGCCAGATAAAATAAAATGAAATCTGAGAGGGTAGAGCTGGAGCTAGAGTTGCTGGATCTGCCACTTGAGAGCCATGTGGCCTTGGGAAATTTAGGTAAAATAGGAATATGAGTATCTGCTGAAAGAGGGATTCAATGAAGTGACCCATAAAAACAGCCTGACACTGACCCAGAACATAGTATGTGCTCAGTAAACCCTGGCTTCTTTCCTAATGACTAAATGTTACATGGAAACCGACTGGCATTATACCAAGCTCCTCTCCAGCAGTGTGGCCTGTGAATATTGTTCTCCCTCCTGGGATTGGGTCAAAGACAAGAGAAACGAAAATTACCAGGGATATTGTAGAAGAGAGTAAAACATGAGATGGAGTCTTGTTCCCTGTAATTCAATGTACAAGAGTCCAAGATTTAAATGGGATAAAGGATAATAGTTTTAGAATGCTCTACGTACCCTCCATCACCTTTCTGGTCACTGCCTTCTCTGCTGCCAGAAAAAAATAGTTCCCCACCCTTACCCCATCTCATGGGAAAAAGAGGGTTGGGGTCTTCGACATCCAGTTTCCCTTATGTTATCGACTCCTACTCCAGATTTTCCCTTCGCCACTGAGTTAGCGCATGCTCAAGCTTTTTACCATCAGATCACCTTGCATTTCACCCTCAGTAATAGTCTGACTTCAAAACCTATTCCTTTCCACTCCCCCTTGTCTGTTCCCAGCAATTCTGTCTTCTGAGCCTTTGCGAGTGATTTACACTGCCTCCTCCACAGCATTAAAGGATGGTGTTTCCTGGCTACTAGACATATAGAAAGGCACTCAAACCCTCTGTGAATCAGAATAGGAAAAGAACAAGGTGAGATTTTCCTCCCAGGAGAATGAAATAAATTAAACAAATTATTTTTCTGTGGATGGAAAAATCAATTGGCACAGCCTTTTTTGAGGACATTTTTCCAAAAGTTATTAAATTTAAAAATGCACGTTTTTGGACCTAGCATTTCTACTTCTTGGTCACCACCCTAACTAGAGAAACACTTGCATAAATGCTCAGGGAGGCATTCGAGTACAGGGATGTCCACTGCAGCACTGTTTTTTTTTTTTTTTTTTTTTTTGAGACAGAGTCTCACTTGTTGCCCAGGCTAGAGTGAGTGCCACGGCGTCAGCCTAGCTCACAGCAACCTCAAACTCCTGGGCTCAAGCAATCCTCCTGCCTCAGCCTCCCGAGTAGCTGGGACTACAGGCATGCGCCACCATGCCCGGCTAATTTTTTCTATATATATTAGTTGGCCAATTAATTTCTTTCTATTTATAGTAGAGACGAGGTCTCGCTCTTGCTCAGGCTGGTTTCGAACTCCTGACCTTGAGCAATCCGCCCGTCTCGGCCTCCCAGAGAGCTAGGATTACAGGCGTGAGCCACCGCGCCCGGCCTGCAGCACTGTTTATAAAAACCAACATTGTAACAATTTAAATGTCCCCCAATAGACAATAGATGCTAGGAGTTCCCATAGTATGAAATATTATACAGAAGTTTAACCTAATGATACAGATCTACAATGACTGAAAAAGAAAGTGGTCCAATATATAATGTTAAGTGAATAAAAAAAAAAGTACAGAAGGCTGCATACTATATGAGAACATTTTTTTAAAAAAATATACAAAACTATTTCTATAAACAAAACTATTAATTTATATATCTATACAGACATAAGGGAATGGAAAAAAGATCTAGAATGATTATCTTCAACTAATAATAACAGTTACTATCTAAGCAGAGGGGGCTGGGATTGAGGACGGGGTATCAACGAGAATTTTCTGTTTTCATGTACCCCTAAAAAAGTGCATCAGTGTAAAACATTTGTGTAATTTAAAATAAATAAATAATAGTTTGGAAAACGAGCAGGTGATCTTCCTACTACCATTCCTATCTTCAGGTCAGAAGCTGCTAATGAGAAAGGGAGAACTCGGCCGGGCGCGGTGGCTCACGCCTGTAATCCTAGCACTCTGGGAGGCCGAGGCTGGCGGATTGCTCGAGGTCAGGAGTTCGAAACTAGCCTGAGCAAGAGCGAGACCCCATCTCTACTATAAATAGAAAGAAATTAATTGGCCAACTAATATATAGAGAGAAATTAGCCAGGCATGGTGGCGCATGCCTGTAGTCCCAGCTCCTCGGGAGGCTGAGGCAGGAGGATCACTTGAGCCCAGGAGTCTGAGGTTGCTGTGAGCCAGGCTGATGCCACGGCACTCACTCTAGCCTGGGTAACAAAGTGAGACTCTGTCTCAAAAAAAAAAAAAAAAAAAAGAGAGAAAGGGAGAACTCAACAAAGGGGCTTCCAAGATGAGCAGAAGACGGGAGAAGCCAGCACTGAGGCTTGCAGCGTGTTTTGCTGTCGTCCCAGCATGCGGGAGGATGTGGGATGTGTCCACACAGGAACCCAAACAGCTGAATTCCAAGACAAGCAGGCAGGCGACACCACGGCCAAACACAAACACTCACAAGAGCACAGCCTCCTTACCTCTAGGCGGAGGGGTCGTTCCGGAATCCCTCATTTCCCACACCTGGGAGTCCTGGGACGTTGAAGCCTCAGACTCTTCCGAAAAACAAAGGAAGGAAGAAAACAGACTTAGGTAAATGCCTGTCTTCCTGCTTTTGGTGACTTACCGTCCCCTATACCAACTTCTATCATAACAATAGAAGAGCCAGGCCAGGCACGGTGGCTCACGCCTGTAGTCCTAGCACTCTGGGAGGTGGAGGCAGGCGTGATCGCTAGAGCTCAGGAGTTCGAGACCAGCCTGAGCAAGAGCGAGACTCCATCTTTACTAAAAAAAAAAAAGAAAATTAAAACAAAATGTAATTATTTAAAAAAAATATAGAAGAGCTAATATGTACCGAGCATTTCTCACGTGCCAGACACTGTCCTAGGTGATTTATGTGCATTCTCTCATTTAATATTCAGAAAGAGCCACAGGATAGATGTTATTCTTGTTCCCATTTTACCAATGAGGAAACTAAAGCCCAGAGAGATTAAGTAGCTTTCCTGGAGTCACACAGCAGGGAAGAGGCAGGGTTTGTACTCAGGCAGTGTGAAGCCACACTGCACAGCTCAATCACTCCACCACACTGCCTCCTTGTGTTGCACTACCACAAACACTGATCTGCTTGCCCTGTAGATGTCTGCTCTCCTTTGCTAGAGTAGAAGCTCTGTTAAGGTAACTGCTACCATCTGAGGGCTCACGAATCAGGCACTCATATAAGTCCTTTACGTGCATGCAGTTAATACAACTCTACCAAAAACTAGGAATAAACTGCAGCCAGAGACATCCAGCAAAACATAGGAGAACGGGGATCAAGCCCAAACAGTCCTCTCTAGCACCCCCAAGGATGCGAGTCACGTCTTGTGTTAGGGTACTCTCTGCCCCTGGGTAGGATATGCTAGGGGCATGTTCCAGGTGCTGCCGTGGAGAATTGCATGAATCAAGAACGGCTTGCTTGGCCGGGCGCAGTGGCTCATGCCTCTAATCCTAGCACTCTGGGAGGCCGAGGTGGGCGGATTGCTAGAGGTCAGGAGTTCGAAACCAGCCTGAGCAAGAACGAGACCCCCGTCTCTACTATAAATAGAAAGAAATGAATTGGCCAACTAATATATATAGAAAAAATTAGCCGGGCATGGTGGCGCATGCCTGTAGTCCCAGCTACTCGGGAGGCTGAGGCAGCAGGATTGCTTGAGCCCAGGAGTTTGAGGTTGCTGTGAGCTAGGCTGATGCCACGGCACTCACTCTAGCCTGGGATACAAAGCGAGACTCTGTCTCAAAAAAAAAAAGAGAAGGGCTTGCTTGCTCTCTCTACTCTTTTCCTTTCTCTCTTTCTTTCTCTCTCTCTCTCTCTCTCTGACACAGCAATAAACAAACCACCAATGCTGCCCCAATGTCAATTCGCCCCAGGTGGATTTCATGGCCCCAAAGACCCAAAGGTCATCTCTAGCCATCTGATTCAACAACATTTTATTCAAAGTTTCCCTCTCCTTGGTCTACAACCTTTGGACGTGGGCAGGGCAGCGTCTGCAGTAGACTCCATGCTTCTCGAAGAGTTCCTGGTGGGAAGGATGGTTTCTGATTCTGGAAGAGAAAAAAGGTTGATAAAAAGCAGCTAAAAATATGACAGTATTACTGTGTTTGGTGGAAGGTGGGATTCGGGGATATGTTTATTTTTAGTGTATTTATTTAATTGTTTTTAGAGACTGGATCTCACGATGGTGCCTAGGCTTGACTGGAACTCCTGGGCTCGAATCATCCTCCCGCTTCAGCCTCCCGAGTAGCTGGGTCTCCAGGCATGTGCCACCACACTCAGCGCTATTTGTATAATTGTCTTTGTGCTTCTCTCTATATTTTATAATTACGAAAAGTTAGTAATTTTTAGAATCAAGGAATAGAAAGTACAAATGTTGTGTTTTAAGATAGTTATTTTAAACCCCAAAGGAACAAAAACGACATACAAAAATTGCTTGGTTTAGGGTTCATGGATTTTAGGTGACTACTCAGAGGATAAGAGAAGTAGCCAAGTCAATTTTGTGAAGCTATTTGAATTATCCAGGCCTTACAGAGGCAGCTGAATGTCTAAGCAGCCCTTCAAGCTATCTCATGATTGCGTCCGGGATTTTTACCCCAGAATCAGAGGTTGGAGCAGTGGGAGCCTGACAGGCCCTGAGCAGTGGAGCTGGTCACTCAGTGACAGGCACCAGATGCAGGATCGGGAGGATTGCTGGGGGGCGGGGGGTGGGGGGTGGGGAAGAAAGAAAGAAAGAAAGAAAGAAAGAAGGAAGGAAGGAAGGAAGGAAGGAAGGAAGGAAGGAAGGAAGGAAGGAAGGAAGGAAGAAAGAAAGAAAGAAAGAAAGAAAGAAAGAAAGAAAGAAAGAAAGAAAGAAAGAAAGAAAGAAAGAAAGAAAGAACTAGTTTATTACCAATGGATATGTTAAGGCATCTAGAACTATTTCCTCAGCCAATCTCTAATGCCCCTAAAGAATGAAACTGGAGTCTGACCCCAAGTGACCTTTCCTGGTTCTTCACTCAGCCTCTCCTGCAAGACTCCTGGGAACTCAACTGGAGAACTCAAAATGGTGACTTTTTGAAAACAATGAAAAAATAGGAAAAAAAGATAAACAGTAACAAAAGAAAAGACAAGGAATAGTTTGGTGAAACCACATCCTCACTGACACACACACACAATTATGGGCTAAATTGTGTCTCCCCACCCCCCAAATTCCTATGAGGTCATACTGATAGACTCTAATCCAATATGACTGGTGTCCTTATAAGAGATTAGGACAATCCTAGCACTCTGGGAGGCCGAGGCGGGCGGATTGCTCGAGGTCAGGAGTTCAAAACAAGCCTGAGCAAGAGCGAGACCCTGTCTCTATTATAAATAGAAAGAAATTAATTGGCCAACTAACATATATAGAAAAAATTAGCCGGGCATGGTGGTGCATGCTTGTAGCTCCAGCTACTCGGGAGGCTGAGGCAGGAGGATTGCTTGAGCCCAGGAGATTGAGGTTGCTGTGAGCCAGGCTGACGCCACGGCACTCACTCTAGCCTGGGCAACAAAGTGAGACCCTATCTCAAAAAAAAAAAAAAAAAAAAAAAAAGAGATTAGGACACAGAGGATAGGCAGAGGGTGGACACAGGGAGACGACTGCCAACTATGAGCCAAAAAAAGAGGAATTAGAAGAAATCAGCTTGGCTGACACCTTGACTTTGGATTTCTAGCACCCAGAACTGTGAGAAAATAAATTTCTGTGGTGTAAGCCACCCAGCCTTTGGTGTTTGTTATAACACTATAACAGACCTAGCAAACTAACACACACACACACACACACACACACACACACACAAGCATGTCGCTGGGCTGCCCCATGCAGCAAGAGAACCTTGTTCTAAGAAACCCAAGATACATCCGTCCGGAAGGGAAAGAATGGCCAACTGTGCCGTGTACCTGCGGTAAGGAAGGGCCCTTCTGTGGCCGCCGCTGGCAGGGAGCTCAGGGTGGTCAGGGGGCAGGTGCCCGCTGCTGTCGTGAGGGCAACGGGGGTGCTCGTCTGAAATGGCGCCATGGTGGTGAGCTCAGGTGTGGTCGTGACTGTCGTGGAAAGCACAGCCGTGGTTGTCGTCACCTGTGAGGTGGTGGTCGGGCGCACGGTTGTTGTTCGAAGTGTCGTTGTTGTCGTCGTCGTCGTTGTCGTTCTACGTGTGGTTGTTGTGGCTGTAACCAACAAAAGATATGCCTGGCACCAAGCAGAGATGGAGGAGGAAAAGGGAAACAGCGTAAATGTATCTGGGACCCATCCACTCCTCTCCGTCTCTGTCGTCCTCACCCGGGCCACTCGCCTGGGCCACGGTAACGCCCAGTTAACGTTGCATTGCCTGCCCCCACCTCTGATCTTCTAAAGTGACAAATCTATGCCCATCCCCTGCTTAAAGCTTGTCCTGGGCTCTGCTTGACCTTGAGATAAAGAACCCAGTCCCACACCTTGGCCCACAGGCCTCCATCTGACCTGGCCCTGCCTTTCTTGCCATTTTCATGTCTCCACTTCCCTCTGCTCACTTTTCCCAGCCAAGGGATCTTTCTGCAGCCCTTAGAACACGTCTTGGAAGACCTCAGGGACCTTGCAGCTGTAAGGACGTTTGCACTTGCTGCTGCTGCCTGTTCTCCTGCTTCACCAGGCTGACTCGTACTTAACTTTCCTGCCTCCGCTCAAAAGTCACTTCTGCAAGGAGGCCACCCAGATTCGGCAGTAACAATTAGGTGCTTCTGTTACGTGCTCTCATGCTTTACCTTCACAGCCTTTATTGCATTCCATAACTACACACTTATTTTATTATTATTGCTTACTGTCTGTTTCTCCCACTATACTTTAAGAGCCCTGAGTGGAAAATCTGATATTTCTTTTGTTCTCTGCCACAGATCCAATGCTATCACAGTGACTGGCACGTCGTAGGTGCTCCAAAAACATGGCATAAATGTGCAAATGAATGACTGCATGAAAAGTGAGCCCAAAGTATGAAACCTAGGGTAAGAATGTAGTATCTTTCAGATATTCAAGATTGGTTCACACCAACACCATTCACTCTCTGACCATCTGAATTTGGGTTCATCAGCCACAGTTTATTCTACAGATATCACCCTCTCTGGAATATTCCAAATTTCCATGGACTCTAATAGACCAGAAAGACACCATTTGTTCCACATGGACTTGGAAATGACCCTGTTCAGTATTGAGGTCAACAATTATTTTATAAAAGAATAGCTGGTTATACCAGACTTGACAAAAGAAGACTTGGGTTGGAGTCATTTACCTTTAATAAAGCTCATTTCCTTCTTCTGCAAAATTGTAACAATACCTTCTATCTCACAAAGTTGCTTTAAGAAAAATAAATTAATATACTAATATGTGTACAAGTTCTCTAATTAGATGCATCCACATCAGTTGTTCTCAAATTCTAAAGTGCATTATAGTCACTTGAGAAAGAATAATTCCCCAGGTTTTCCTAGCTAAAAAAAATAAAAAAGAAAAAAAAAGAGAAAGAATAAGAATATCCCTACCTAGACCTTCCCAGGTGCTGATCTAGTTAGGAATGGAGCCCCAAATCCTCCAGGTGACCTGGATGTAGGTGGAATACAGAGCTCGCTTTGAGAAGCTCCATTCCAGACAAGGACTAAACTTGATTATTGTTAGCATTGTTCAACCATAGGTTCAATGCAGCTCAAATCTTTAGGAGTCCCACCATATTCCAAATTTCATCAAAAACAACTAATAGTAGCAGAAGAAAAGGGCACCTGAAAACTACTATGACTGTCTCCAAATCCCATGCCCTTTCTCCTCTGCCAGAAGTAGCAAACTATTGGCTTATAGGCTGAAGCCAATCCATGGACACATTTTATTTAGTTTGCATAGAATTTTTTTTATTATTTTAAAATCTGCCAACATGCAAAAGTCAACATTGTTAAGGAAGGGGGTGGGAGGGGGCTCATACCACCGGTTGAGAAAGAATTCTCGACTCAAAGATTAGGATAAGTTTTGAAGCAAGAAGTTTATTTCACTTTCCAAGGGAGGAAAGGGCACAGCATGAAAGAAAGAAGGAATGCTGGCCCCGAGGCTGAGTGACTTGGGATTTTTATTGCAGTTATAAAGGGTAGAGTAGTTATTATTGCAAAATGATAATGGGAGGCAGCTGGTTTTTTTTTCTTCTCTGCTAGGCTGGCTTTATCTGAATACGGTCTGGCAGATGGGGAGGAGGGCCACACACCCTTTTTTGTCTGCTCAGTTCTTTTCCCGTTCTGTAAAACAAACTCGTAAAGAAGACAAAGTAAGCCACAGGTGGTTAGGCAAACAAAGGGGGCATTGTGTGCGGTGACTTTTTTCTTTTTTTTTTTTTAATGTCAGATGATTTACTAGCAATGCCATCCTTTCAAACATGGGTCACATAAAAATTGAGAGAACTGAAAACACTGTGCCCACATTTTTGCAGGCCAACAATCCCCTAAATAAAGTAGCGGGTGCCCCTCTCAGATTGGCCCTACAATTCGATGGTTCCTTCCCCCTCCTTCCACTCACTCATTGCTGTGGCTTTCTTAGCCCCCACGGGCATTTGAGTTTACCTGCCTACCCCATAGCAGGGCTCCTCATTTCAAATTCAGTCTTCCCACTCACTGCTTAAGCGACTACAACCTCTTCATCACCACCCACTGAACCTATTACCCGTTAACCACTGACTCTCCCCTTCCACCCGCGCCGGCCTCTTGACGTGCTCACCTCTCTCCAGCTGCAGGCGAATGTTCCTCTTTACATCATTGAACCAGCCGGGCACCTCGATGCGGCAGCAGTACACACCACTGTCACCTTCACTGGGGTTTGAGATGGTCAGGGAGACTTCGCCTCTCCAGACACTCCCCCGAAGACTGTATCTTGCTGACTTCCTGGAGATCACCTTCGTCCCATCAGTGTTGATAAGCTCCTCGTTGCATTTGGAGTTGGGACACTGGCCTTTGCCCCAGCACATGCTGTTACTGCTCTGAGACCAGGACGAGTACGAGCAGGGCAAAGTCACGGGCTGACCCAAATACGAAGTCACAACAATCTCAGATGCGGCTGGTGCTGTGAGGAAAAATGAGAAAACTAGGATGTGTGGTACTGAAATCTCTCTAATATGCTACACAGTTCTTATGTGAATAGATGCTTCCGGGAAGAGATGAAGAGAGTCAAAGTTTAGATGGTTTTTGTTTGTTTGTTTTTGAGACAAGAGTCTCACTCTGTTGCTGAATCCAGAGTACAGTGGCATCATCATGGCTCACCGCAACCTCCAACTCCTGGGCTCAAGCTATCCTCCTGCCTCAGCCTCCCAAGTAGCTGGGACTACAGGCATGCGCCACCACACCTGGCCTTGAAGTCTATATGTTTCTTTAGCATAAATCTTGACGTGCCTTTCAGTGCTGCTGAGTTTCTAACTCCAACGTGCTTCTACCCGCAAGTGGAGATGGCTGACCACTCGAGTCTCCAAACTCATCTCCACTGCTAGTCCTTTTGGCTGATTTAAACACTCCGATCTTGAGTACCGTTCAATAACTAAGAAACTCTCAAATGTAAAATCCTGACCGTGCAACCTAGTTCCACTAATTCATATAGCCAGGTGCTCCAAAAGCAGCACTCTGCAGGCTGTGTCTCCGTTAATATACCTGGTGCACTACTGACTCGATGCCTTAAAAGAGTCTCCCACGCCATAGAGCGCTATGACACGAAGCTACGCTATAAACCTGTATTCCATTGTCCTTCTCGCCTTTCGCTACCGGAATTGGACTTGCTCTGGACCATTTTCTCGCTGTGAGATAATATAAAGTTCAGCAGAGTTTGTGAGCTATTATTTTTTTTAACGGACAACTAATTGTGTATATTTATGGAGTACAGTGTGATGTTTCAATCTGTGTATGCATTGTAGACAGTTTCAATCAAGCTAATCAACATATCCATCACCTCTCCAACTGATCGATTTTTCTTATAAGAATGTTAAAAATCTATCCTTGCAGCAATTTGGAATTATGCAATATATCATTATTAACTGAGGTCACCATGCAGTGCAATAGATCACTAAAACTTAGTTCTCCAGTCTAAGTGAAACTTTGTACCATTTGACCAACATCTTCCCTTTCCGCATTACTCCCCTACTCCCTCAGCCTCTGGTACCCACCTTTCGACTCTGCGTTTCTATGAGGTCGACTTTTTTAGATTCCACCAATTAGTGAGATCATATACAGTATCTGTCTTTCTGTGCCTGGCTTCTTTTACTTAGCAGAATGTATTTCTTTAATTGTTAGAGCTAGAAGGGGCACATGAATTATCTGTAATAGACTGGCAGCTGTGACATACAAATATGCTGTGAGGCTTGGGTTTACCATGTCAGCTATGTGTGATTTCACCCCCTTTTTTTTTTGAGACAGAGTCTCACTTTGCTGCCGGGGATAGAGTGCCGTGGCATCAGCCTAACTCACAGCAACCTCAAACTCCTGGGCTCAAGCAATCCTGCCTCAGCCTCCTGAGTAGCTGGGACTACAGGCATGCACCACCATGCCTGGCTAATTTTTCTATATATTTTTAGTTGTCCAACTAATTTCTTTCTATTTTTAAGTAGAAACAGGCTGGCCTCGAACTCCTGACCTCGAGCAATCCTCCCATCTCAGCCTCCCAGAGTGCTAGGATTACAGGTGTGAGCCACCACACCCGGCCTGTTTCACCCTTTCTAAAGGGAAGCATCAGTGTTTCCCAACTTTGGCTGCTCATTAACATGATCTGGGGAGCTTGTTAAAAATACTTTATTGCCTGAGTCTGAATCTCTGCTTCCAAGGCCTGTGGATATGTATATGGATGAAGTACTCCAGGTCATTCTGATGTAGTTGACCACTCACACAGTGTTTGAGAGCCACTGGACAAGCTCTTCCAAGATGACTTCCATCTCTAATAACCTGAGAAACATTTCATTTTTGCTGTTGCAAATGTCAAGCCCAGAGGTTTAACTGAGCATCAGTGATTGTTCTAAACTGCCCCCCAACCCCCAAAAATGCCAGTGATGTGAGAGCGAGGCAGGCTGTAACTCTCAGACTATGAGAACCACACTCTGCTCCCCTTTGGGTACCTGGGTCCCTGCTCATTGTCTTCTCCAACGTGCCCTAAAGAGAGGTATTCCTCCCCCTAGGAGAAGATGGACATGAGCCCTAAGAATCACTCAGATAGTAAGCAAAACCATGTGTTTTCCAGGTTTTTCACAGTTGGCTCTTATTATGAAAGGTCATTCCCAATGTGGACCAGCCTGCAGCCTTCCCTGAATTCAGTCTCTATGTTGCCACAGTAGAAACGCAGTGGGAAGTCCATTCTGCTCCCCATGAAACCAAGAGAAAAATAAGAAATTCATTGTCATCACCCTCAGCTCTGAGAGCAACATAGCACACATGCACCTAAAACTAATCACCACTAAAATATGAGCTTGTTCTCATTAATATCTGGTAAGTTAATTTTAAAAATGTGCAAAAAGTATTCCACCAGAGGTTCAACAGTTTATGTTCTCAAGTATCATAGTATTAAAGGAGGTAGCCTACTACTCAATAAGAGAAGACCCAATAGAAAAACTAGCAAAGGACATAATAGACAATTCATAGATAGGGAAACACAAGCAGCCAATGAATTCCACCTGCTAGTCTAGAAAAAAACTTAGAACACTGATAATATCAGGTGTTGACCAGGGTGTGAATAAAAGGGACTCCAATATACTTTGGGAAGGGACCTAGGAAAGGACTTAAGCTTCTGGAATACGCTGGAGTGAGATGGGGTGTGAATTGATACAGGCACACTGTGGGGCAATTGGGCAGCTTCTATTAATATTCAATATGCATGTGTCCTAGCTCTGCCTTAGCAACTTTACATTTGTTATCTACCCTACAACAACGTGTACACAAGGGCACCTATTTGCAAATGTTTATTGCAGCCTCATATTTATGTGAATGGTGTGGACAATGTATGTATGGGAAATGGCTATATTGGTACATATTTAT
Source organism: Microcebus murinus (assembly GCF_040939455.1). Lineage (NCBI taxonomy): Eukaryota > Metazoa > Chordata > Mammalia > Primates > Cheirogaleidae > Microcebus > Microcebus murinus. Next base: position 21,706,316 of record NC_134124.1, read on the forward strand.
TTCATGGAATTCTATGTAGATTAATAGTATGAGAGAGACTTATATGAATTGACATGAAAATTCCAAGCCATATTAATGATGAAGATGGTACATTTCAAAAGAAGGAATAAAATATGAAACACTTCTTATAAAATAAATAAACATTTTGCATTTTTTTTTTTTTGGTGGGCTCAGATACATGAAAGTGAATGCATAGAGAAGTATCTTGTGGCATTGACACCAAACTCATTGTGTCACTTACCTCCACGATCAGAGGAAGGGGACTGGTGGCAGTCAAAAGGGAAATTAGCTTTATAACATTTTAATTTTTTCATCAAGAGTGTTTCTGTATTACTCATCTGATTAAAAATTAACATCAAAAAAGGAAGCAGGCAGTGCCACTGGGTGTGGCAGAAAAATTGTAAACCCCATTCTGCCAGTTGCTGCTTTTGTGTTCTTGTAAGAAAGCCTTAATCATCCCGACCTCATTGTCATCATAAAACGAACAGGGTAATACCCGCTTCAGACATGGCTCCGAGGCCCACATGAGATGGAGTATCAACTGCCACGTGACATTAATAAAGTATTAGTACAAGTAACCAAGGACTTCGGAGTCTAGAAGTAGGACATGACATGGTTCTTTCCAGGTGCAAAAGTATCTTGGAGAAAAGCGAGATCATTGGCGTCAAATCAGTTGTGCTTCTGTGGAATTACCCCGGATGGTGGATACAACCTGGGTTCTGGTACCAGCTTGGTTCCTTCTTCTAGCTGGTGACCTTAAGCAAGGCCCTTCCCCAATCTGAGTCTTGGCGTCACCATCCACAGAGTGAAGGGCACCTTCTAAGAACACATGCAGCTCTGATCTTTGGTGATTCAGTCACTCTCTTTTAAGTTGGTTATTTTAGAAAAGGAACATATTTTAAAAAAATGAGAGTCATGTTACCAAGCAGAGAGAGTGAGGAGGCCGGGTCTGGCTTCTGCCCTCATAGCCTTGGCCGTACATTGAGCTCCATAGAGACAGCGCCCGGTCAAGTGAGAGCTGGACAGGCACTGGGCTACTCTGTGCCTCGCTAAGGAAATATAACTAAACATGGGCACAGGAGATCCTAAGAAGCCAAGAGGCAAGATGTCATCATGTGCATTCTTTGTGCAAACTTGTCAGGAGGAGCACAAGAAAAAGCACCCATTTCACTCAACTTCTCAGAGTTTTTTAAGAAGTGCTCAGAGAGGTAGAAGGCCATGTCTGCTCAAGGGAAAGGAAAATATGAAAACATGGTAAAGACGGGCAAGGCTCATCCTGAAAAAGAAATGAAAACATATCTCTCCTGAAAGGGAAACCAAAAAGAAGTTCAGGGCCCCCAATGCACTCAACAGGCTTCCTTTGGCCTTTTTCTTGTTCTGTTCTTAGTATTGCCCCCAAATCAAAGGAGGACATCCCAGGCCATCCATCGGTGATATTGAAAAGAAAGAGATGTGGACTAACATTGCTGCAGATGACAAGCAGCCTTGTGAAAAAAGAGACTGCAAAGCTGAAGGAAAAATACAAAAGGGATATTGCTGCTAACCAAGCTAAATGATCCCCTACAAAAGGGAGTCATCAGGCCGAGGCAGATGGATTGTTTGGGCTCAGGAGTTCGAAACCAGCCTGAGCAAGAGCAAGACCCCATGTCTACTAAAAATAGAAAGAAATTAACTGAACAACTAAAAATATATAGAAAAAAATTAGCTGGGCATGGTGGCGCATGCCTGTAGTCCCAGCTACTCAGGAGGCTGAGGCAGAAGGATTGCTTAAGCCCAGGAGTTTGAGGTTGCTGTGAGCTAAGCTGATGCCATGGCACTCTAGCCTGGGTAAGAGAGTGAAACTCTGTTTCAAAAACAAAAGGGAGTCACCAAGGCTGGAACAAGCAGAAAAAAAAAAGAAAAGAAAAGAAAAGAAAAGAAAAGAAAAGAAAAGAAAAGAAAAGAAAAGAAAAGAAAAGAAAAGAAAAGAAAAGAAAAGAAAAGAAAAGAAAAGAAAAGAAAAGAAAAAGAAAAGAAAAGAAGGAAGAGGAAGAAGATGAAGAAGTAGATGATGATGATGAGGAAGTTGATTCTAGCACAGTTTTTTTCTTGTCTATAAAGCATTTAACCCCCCTATACATAACACCTTTTAAAGAAAAAAATTGCAATGTAAGGCCGTGTAAGATTTGTTTTTAAGCTGTACAGTGTCGTTTTTTGTGTATTTAACACACCACCAAATGTGTCTTTAGCTAGCCCTGTCCCGGTGGTGTTTTCAGTAGCCACTAACCTTCTCTGGTACAGTAGGGGGGTTGCAAATTGGCATGGAAATTCAAAGCAGGTTCTTGTCGGCGCACAGCAAAACTAGTTATATGTGGGGGTGGTAGATTGTTTTATCTTCAGTTTGCTCTGATACAGCTTGTGTGAAACAATTGTTGTTCTGTTAACTGAATACCACTCTGTATTACAAAAAAAAAAAAAAAGTTGTAGCTATTTTGTTGAAATTCTGAATGCTTATAAATAAATACAATTTTTAAAATTAGTATTGTTGTCCTTTCCAAAGGGCTGAAATTTTTCATCTTGAGAGGAAGCTAATCTTTTGCTTTTGCCTATTTTGGACCACATGAATTATTACAGTGTTTATCTTTTCATATAGTTAGCTGATAAAGAGATTTGTCTATACACCCTTTATATCATGATGGAGGGAATAAAAGTTAAATTGAGATAGTTTTTATCCATACCTAAAACTCTAAAATCTTGATTAGTTGATAACAAATTTCACATAGCCCACTTATGTTTACAAAGTGAAGAATAACCAATCTACCCACAGCATGGGATTATTAGAATCAAACATTTTGAACATCTGTTCTTGAAGGGCTAATAGAAAACTAGGCTCTAATCTTAACATGAGGACTCTATTTTTAACTCCCATTAGTATAACTACCATATAATATTTTGCAGTTCTCACATTATAGATGACCTGAGACTAAATCTGCCAAAGTATGAGCTCAAAGACAAAAGACTATCATATTACATTTTTTGTTGATGTTAGTCCCAGTGAAGACCAGTAAAGTGCTGGTTGTACATGTCTTTTTCCATTTATCTAAATATGGACTGCTCAGGAGACTTGAGATTCTCCATAAAGAGTGTTTTTCAATTTATTGGCCAGCCTTTAGAATGGTGTCACATTTAAAATAGGGTATATTTTCCTGTATTGTGGTTTGCCCCTCCATAAATTAAATAGGTCTGGCTAAAGACAGGTGGCTAAAATTTAAAAAAGAAAAAAAAGAAATCAAATAGATATGAGGAAAGAAGATGCTTAAACCTTGCATCTCAATACAAATTGTTCAACTTATTTGAATGTAATTTTTCTTTACAAAACCCACACTCATTCATTAGGATCATGTTTACCTGCTTAGCAGTCTAGGGAATAAACTTGGCAATTTTGTGGGGTTTGAGGTTATCATTCTTTTAAAGGGCCAGTATTTTAAAATAGCATTCTTATAATCTTATATGCTTTTGTGATCATAAGATTCTTATCATCTTATCATCTTTTGTTTGTCACCCTACAGTAATTTTGACTTGTATTCTTTACATTTGCATTTGCTCATGTAATTTCAGAATGAATACTGAACATTTGAGTCCATGTTACTAATAAACCAACAGCTGCAAAGGTTAAAATAAAAACAGAAAACCAGCAACAGCTCACCAAGCGCTGCCTCCTTTAAGCAGGGTTGGAAAAGCCCACTCAGCATCCTGCCAATAGCAGAACATGTGGACAAACACCCCAGCTATGTTCAACCTAACAAAACCCTCCGACCCCAACTTCCCAGGATGAGATAAAGACCAGTAAAAAACATTGATGAAAAAGCAGACTAGATCTTACATCCAAAAAAGCCAAAAAATGTGCTCATACCAAACCCAAAAATGAAAGTGTGAAAGTGACAAACACTGTTTTCCTTTCATAAATTATTTCTTGCATGTCTATTAGGTACCAAGCATGGAACTAGGTGTGGGAATATAAGAAACAAAGCATACCTGACCCATTCTCATGAGCCTACAGAGTATCTGGGGAAAGAGGCAGTTAAGTGAGCAATTACTATAGTTTTCTGATGCAGCAACTCCAGGGAAGACGAGGCTCATAGCAGAAACACTTAAACCAGTCTAGAGGCTACGGGGTGGTCAGGAAAAGCCTAACTTAAGTAGGAACCTGAGGGTACATGAAGTTACAGGGGAAAGAAAGGCAGAAAGAATAGTATGATACAGGTTTAAAGGGAGTGGGAACATGTTTGTTTCCCTTGGAATGCAGGTGTTTTCTGGTGTAGCATGTTTGAAAGATTCATGCACATACAAATGGCCAAAAGGCATATGCAAAAAATGCTTACCATCACTAATAACCAAGGAAATGCAAATCAAAACCACAATGAGATATCAGCTCACCCCAGTAAAAATGGCTATTATCAAATAGACAAAAAAAATAACAAATGCTGGCAAGGATGAGGAGAAAGGGGAACTGTGACGCACTATTGGTGGGAATGTATATAGTACAGCCACTATGGAAAACAGGGTCATTCCTCAAAAGACTGAAAATAGAACTACCATACAATCCAGCAATCCCACTACTGGGTATGTATCCAAAAGAAAGGAAATCAGTATATAGAAGAGATATCTGCACTCCCATGTCTGTCACTTGGCTATACACAATAGCCAAGATATGGAATCAACCTAAGTGTCCATCAACAGATGAAGGGATAAATAAAAGGTGGTGTGTATATTGATACATATGGAATATGGCTCAGCCATAAAAAAAGAATAAAATCCTGTCATTTGCAGCAACATGGATGGAACTGGAGGTCATTAGGTTAAGTGAAATAAGTCAGACACAGAAAGACAAATATCACATGCTGTCACTTATACGTGGGAGCTAAACAAGTTGAGGTGGAGAATAGAATGGTGGTTACCAGAGGCTGGGAAGGGTAGAGGGAAAAAGGGGTGAAGAGAAGTTGGTTAACTGGTGCAAAAATACAGCTAGATAAAAGGAATAAATTTTAGTGTTTGATAGAAAAATAGGGTGCCTATAGTTGTCAATAAATTATTATGTATTTCAAAATAGCTAGAAGAGAAGATTTGGAATGTTCTCAACACAAACAAGTGATTGATAAATGTTTGAGGTGATGAATATCTCAATGACTCTGATTTGATCATTACATTGTCTGCACGTTTCCAAAATATCACACGCAGCCCATAAGTATATGTACAATGATTATGTCTCAATTAAAAAGCATAGACTCACAAAACTAGCCAAGGGCCATTAGATGCCATCTAGTCCTAGTATCATAGGTGGTTAACATTGGTCTCATCCAAGTCTCTCATTTCAGACCTGGAAGAAGCAGAGGAATCTAGACACATTCCCAATGTCAAGATTAAGCGCCTAAGACTCAGCTGCAGCCCAAGTCAGAGCACCCGGCCCTACACCAGCAGGAGGCAAAGGTCTTCACTGGCCAACAGGGAGTGGGCACATGAGCATAGTCCAAAACCTGGCAACAATGTGCAGAAAAGAAACCTCGCCATGAAGCCTCACCCCAGCAAAACAAAACAGAAACCAAACACCCCTAAAAAGAAGAAGAAGAAGAAGAAGAAGAACACCTCTCACCAGAACAAATTCTCCTTAACTTTGACTATGCAAATAACACCTACATAGGAAATTTCTTTTCCCCGTTTTATGTGACCTCTTATTTCTGGGTCTGTTCTTAAATTACTATTTCCAATATAAGTACACATTACCCCACCCTAAAACATAAACCTCTGTGTGACGAGGCAGGAGAGAGACCTTCCGCAGAAGAAAGCTTGGGAGGGGGCGGGAGGGAGAGACGCAGGAACAAAGCGGGCTTCTGCTTTACAGAGGCCCAAAGCAGTGCATGGAAATCCATCCCATCATCACAAGCCACCAGGGACGCCTCCACGGACAGCTTCGGGACACTTACTCAGATAAAGCCGCCCACACTCAATCAGGAGCCAGAGAAGGAGAAGTCCTTTGGACATTTTCACGGTTAACGGGCCCCAGGAGTCTGTCTGTCTGTCCAAAGCCCATTTCTTATACCCCAGTTAATGCTGACACGGTGGCCCCCTTTAGTTTCATTTCCCTTTTTGCCTCATTATCTTCCCTTTCCCCTGTCCTGAATGGCCTCCCTCAATCGGCGGTGTGTGGCAAAATGTGCTGAGCACTTTGCTCCTGGAGACCAGAGTGTGGGGGGAGTGACAACGTGGGCGACGTACATGTGTCTCCGTCCGTGCAGGTAGTGGGCTTTTCTACAGGTGCACAAGCGCATGCGCGTGTATAATCTGGGCGCGAGCCTCGGTCAACCTGACTGCTTTGCAGAATGATAAAATGCAATCAACTCTACCCACTGGCAATTGTTTACACGTGGATTCCTCGTGGGGGGCCAAAGGAAAGGTAGGCTGGACCTGGCTCCACCCCGCTCTGGGTCCGAGTCCAGGTCCCCCTGCCCTAAGAATGGAGAAAGAAAAGCAGAGCTGCAGTCATTGATCACATAAGCCAAAATACCTTTGGAGTTTGTTGGGAAAGGAAAAAGGAGGTTAGGGAGAGGAAGCTCACTGTGGTGGTTACAAGACGGGCTTAGGCAACAAACAGACCCAAGGTCTAAGCCCAACTCCACCACTTGTTAGTGAAGCCACTGGAAAGGGAAGAGCACAAAAGGTAATTTACAAACCAGATTGCAGGCCCTGTACGCTAAGGTATACATGGTCCTTTTGGATTTCGTAGATTCAATGATACATCAAACACCACAGGACAAGTTAGAAGAGGAATCAAGTTAATGCTCACCAACCAGATGTGTTTTTAAAACAGGATTATAACATCACCATTATTTACTGAATGCTTAATTATATTCTAGACTCTCTGCTAAGCAATATAGATGTATTAATTCTCACACCCCTAAGAGATAGATATTGTTTTTTTCTACTTAACAGAAAAGGAAACTGAAGCTTAAGGACGTTAAATACATTACTTAATACCCACAGCTAAAAAGCTGTAGAAACAGACCCAAGCCCAAGATTTTCCGATTCCAAAGTCCATGCTTAATCGCCCATGTTCCTTTGACCTGTGACCCTTAGGGTAATACCACCATAAGACCAAGCCTACCTGTGATTGGTTCCTACCTAGCACCAGATAGGAAATCTGAGGATGCACAGAGGTTCTAGATTTTCTTTTAATCCTCATTTGATTATAACCAGCCAAACGAGGCTCAAACATTCAACATTGCTCACACTGAAGGTATCAGTGAAAATACCAATATCAGATGAGGTTCTGGCCTCAGAGAAGCCAGACAGACAAGGGGCAAGGGTGAAAATAGAAGGATTCAGAGAAAATCTTCCTACTGAATGCCCAAGGAACTGTGGGATCCTTTCCCTATGCTACTCCCAGACCTGGCAGATTTAATCTCTGAATAAACTGAATGACCTCAGTAAAATATTTACAGACATTGATATTTGGGTGCCTGCAGCAATACCTCTCAAGCCCCCTTCGATAAAGTCACCAGTGCACGAACCTCAGCCATACATGCAGAACTTCAAATTAGTATTTATTTACTTATTTATTTATTATTCTTAATTTAGAGATTGGGTCTCACCCTGTCACCCAGGCTGGACTGCATTGGCATGATCATAGTTCACTGTAGCTTCGAACCCCTGGGCTCAAATAATCCTCCTGCCTCAGCCTTCAGAGTTGCTGGGACTATAGCCATGCACCACTATACCCAGTTAATTTTCCTTATTTTTTGTAGAGACAGGGTCTCACTATGTTGCCCAGGCTGGGCTTGAACTCCTGGCCTCAAGGGATCCTCCTACCTCAGCCTCCCAAAGTACTGGGATTACAGGTATGAGCCACTGCACTCAGCCTTGAATTAATTTTTAGTGTGTCACTTTTATATATGACTAGACAACTAAGGATCATCAGACATTTGAGGAAAGTCTTCAACATAAAGACAAAGACAACAGGGAAAGCAAAAGAAAACTTTCTTTAGAATTCAAAAGCTAATATTTTCTTGGAAAAAAGATTATACATCCATAAGAAAGAACAGAGAAGTTACAAAAATGAAAAATCAGAGCATAAGAAAGAGTTTTTAGAAATTAAAAACATTATACCCATCCCCAAATTTTACGGAAGATTTGAAAAATAAAGTTAAGGAAATTTTCTAGAAAGTATAATCATCTACAAAATCAAATGACTAGGGTCATTCCAGAAAATTAAAGAAGGAAACAGAGAGGAGGAAATTATATAAAAAATAATATATTAACTGAGTAGCACCTAAGTGGACACATAGGTGCTACAGTAATAGGGTATTGGGCAGGTGGGAGGGGGGAGGGGGGCGGGTATATACATACATAGTGAGTGAGATGTGCACCATCTGGGGGATGGTCATGATGGAGACTCAGACTTTTGGGGGGAGGGGGGGAAATGGGCATTTATTGAAACCTTAAAATCTGTACCCCCATAATATGCCAAAATAAAAAAAAATAATTAAAAAAAAAATAATAATAATAATAATAATAAAAGATTCTTATAACTAAAAGACACGAGTCTCCAGATCGAGAAGGCCGACCAAATGCTAAACTCAATGAATGAAAAGATCCCCACCAAAATTGCACTTTATCATGTAAGATGAGAACAAAAGACATAAAGAAAAGGTATGAAAAGACTGTAGAGAGAAAACAAAACAAAAGCAAATTGCATGGAAAGGATTTGGAATCAGAGTGGCATTGATCTTCTAAACAGCAAAGCTAGAAAATGCAGAATGCTTTCAAAATTTAGAGGGGAAAGTGAATTTCAAACTTGAATTCTATTCCCAATCTATTACTCATGTGTAAGAGCACAATAAAGACCTTTTTGGACATATATGAACTCAAAATTTTCTTCTCATACCTCCTTTCTTAGAAAGCTATAGAAGGGAAATCTGTAGCAAAACAGGAGAATTAACCACAAAACAGAAACTCACGGGATCCAGTAATAGGACATCCAACTCGGGAAGGAAAATCCTAAATAGACAATTGCAGAGCAGACTTTGTGGGGAACTGTTTCGCTGCATCATAAACCACTCAAAAACTTAGTGCCTGAACAAACCACTTTTCACGATTCCCTGTGTTGACTGTGCCAAGCTGGGCAATTCTCCCTCAGTTGCAGTGGCTGGAGCTGGAGTCATCTCAAGACTAGATTGGACTATTTGTCCAAGATTACTTTCTCCTTCACATGACTGATCAAGAGGACTTTATCACTCGCATGTTTAGCAACTTGATAGAATGACTAGAAGAGCTAGAGCTGGACTGCCAACTTTCTCTTCCCACATGGCCTTCCCACATGGCAGCTTGGGCTTCCTCACAGCATGGCAGGCTCAGAGTAGATGAAGTTTGTTTTGTTGTTTTTTTGGTTTTTGTCCTTGTGTGTTACCTCTAGAAGTAGATGAAGTTTTTACATAGCGTCTAGCTTTCTCAAAAATGAGCATTTAGGTTGGGTACAGTGGCTCACACCTGTAATCCTAGCACTTTGGGAAGCCAAGGTGGGAGTATACTTGAGGCCAGGAATTCAAGAGCAGCCTGGGCAACATAGTGAAACCCTGACTACAGAAAATAAAAATTAGCCAAGCCTGGCGGTATGTGCCTGTAGTCCCAGTTACTCAGGAGGCTGAACCAGTAGCATCACTTGAGTGCAGGAGCTTACAGTTGCAATGAGCCATGATAGAGCTACTGTACTCTGGCCTGGTAGAAAGAGAGAAAGTGTGGGTGGTGGGGGGGGGGGGACAAAGCATTCCAATAGGCTCAGGAAAAATCTGCAAAGGTTCTTATGACTTTGCCTTAGATGCCATTCAGAATCATTTCCACAGTACTCTGTTGGTCAAAAGGCAAGTTATAAGGCCATCTCAGATTTAAGGATGTGAACACCAGACAATGTGGTCCGTTGGGGTGGTAGAGGAGGCATCTTTGGAGACTGGTTACTATAACAACCAAGGCCAGGCTGCAGCAGAATGGCAGAGCAATAAGGTTTGGGGCAGTGATGGTGTATGTAACTGATGATTTCATGTATTTAGATATTTTGAAAAGGAATTTCACAGATCTTTTTGACAGACATAATGGAACATTTGGAATGAATTTTTGATGGATAAGAAATCGAGAAATTGAGAAAAAGAATGAGGCAATTATTACAACCAGGAAAGATAAAATGTTGTACAAGAAATGAAATGTAGTTATGGTACATTTGCTAAATGTGAAAGATAGTTACATGATCATGATAATGTAAAGTCTGGCTACTGGCTTAACACAAAATTGTGGTATGGCTACGTTGGGAGGACAGGGAGAGAGAAATGGGTTGGGGGTGCAAGAAAGGCAAACTCTGTTCACCTTTACGGATAGTGTCTCAGATTGATCAATCAGACAATGCCCGCACGAACATGGTGTCAGTAATATGGAGGTAAAAAACAGAAGAAAAAGCTCAAAAGTGTTTAAATATAATGAAAAGTAATTCACTATTTTTAAAATGATAAACCTTTTACAACAATTTTACTTTTAAAAATACATGTATTGAGCACACCTAGTACTCACATCTTAGTTTTAATGCCAATCTCCAATAAAAAGAACCAGGGGGCTGGGCGTGGTGGCTCACACTTGTAATTCTAGCACTCTGAGAAGCTGAGGTGGGAGGATGGCTCGAGGTCAGGAGTTTGAGGTTGCAGTGAGCTAGGCTGATGCCATGGCATTCTAGGAGAGGTGACAGAGTGAGACTGTCTCAAAACTAAAAAAGTAAAAATAAATAAAAAAATAAAAAGAACCAGGGCTTTTTGGAGAAATGGCCCATTCTAGCACTGGCACAGAACAAATAAAAGATGATCCTGGAGCAGCTTGTAATGCCGGAAAGGAAAAGTAAGGAAGTTCTTAATAAAAACAAACAAACAAAAAAGCCTCCACAATGATGAGATTATTTTAAAGGTGAAGGAGACAATCAAAGGAGCTTCCCCAGAAGCTCTAAACCAAAGCTGGAACAATCTGAGCAATAGAATAAATAAAATAGTACTGGATTATAAGTAAAAAATAAATATCTGAGTCCATACCGATATAAGTAAATTATTGAATCCATAAATAAGTGGGAGAGAATAGACCAGTCTTCTGTCTAGAAGAGTTACGAATAATTCATGTGGCTACTCCCAACACAAGGAGGTGAAGCATAACTCACAGTGCAGTGAGTAGGGTGGGCACACGCCCTAAACATAACAAATCATTGCAACCAACTCCCTCATGGGGATTGGTGCAAGGCAAAGGAAGTAGACTGGTTGACTTGGAGAAGCTGATTCAATCAGAAACATGGAGAATCATGAATCTTGGAAAATAAAGACAACTGAAGGATCATTAATTTAACCGTCCATCCAAAGCTTGATACATGTGGCCAAGTGTTTGCTTGCATTTCTTTCCCAGGCAGTCCATTCTACTTCCACGCAGACCTAGTAGCTATTAGGGAAATGCAAGAGGAATTAACATTCACCAAGCTGCATCTATGTGCTAAGTACTGTGCTGGGTCTTCTTCACATATAATGCCAACCACAAATCTGTAAGGAGGTATTACCTTTTTGCACTTTACACATACAAAGAAAAGGGATTGGAAGACATTAAAAAGTTAACTCAAAATATAGCTCTTATTGCCTAGTGTTTTAGAGCTTATTTCAGGACCAGAATAGAGATTCCCTCAAATTGCCCTAAGGAGGAAGTGGCTCATGACAAGGGCACATGTGGTCTGGAATCAGTGCCCCCTTAGGAGACATCAAGGCATCACTTCCTCTGCTCTTCTCAGGGGTATCTCTTTCTGCCCCTCTTTGAAGCCCTGCCCTGACCAGCTTCCTCATGATGTCAGCTTTCTCATGGTCCATATCATATACCCTAGCCCCAAGCCGTCTTCACGACCCTCACTCAGTTCAGCTCTCTGAGTGCACTGACTCATTCTCTCAACCCTGAATTCCGGACTCCTGGGAAAGAACCTGAATCCCCCTGGTTCCCATTTTCCAGGGTAGGGATCCGATTGTTTTTCACTGGCTGCCCTGTGGTTTTGCCCCCCTAGGATCAGCCTTACCCATGGGGACAAAAAGATCCCCCTGTGGAGAACCCAGCCATTCCATCTGGAATTTCTGCCATGGGGGCTGTGGATGGGTTACAGTTGCTCAGAAGTGGCTGGGGTTGGTAGGCAGTGACTAACAAGTGTAATACGAATAGGAATATTTTTATGAGTCTGTCACCAAAACAGGTAAGTCACTTAGGAATCCCTTCAACTGGAAGAAACAGAAAATTCCATTCACAGAAGCCTAAACATATAAGGGGTTTGTTTTTCCTCTCCTAGCAAGAAGCCCGGATGTAGGCAGCCCAGGGATCCAAAAATATCCTCACGGACCCAGGCTCTTCTCTTCCTGTTCCTCCATGTTGTTTTGTCACAGCATGGTCACAGGAGGGCTGACGGACCTCTGGACATAAAGGTCATGATGAGCAGGGGGAAAGGGGAGGCATATAGGCTTTAACATCATTAGTCCTTGACCTTTTATTTGGGAAGAGAAGCCCTTCTTAGCAGGCTTCTCTTTATTACTTAGTTTGCAGAACTAGGCCACCAGCTTGCCCTCAAATCTATGGTATGAGATAGTTATGACTGGTTTAGACCAGTCAGGGCCATGCCCTGAGCCTGGGTAGGGGTCTAGGATCCCTTAGACCAGGAGATAGAATATGCTGGATGGCTACCTGCAAAAAAAAAAAAGTTGAGTTCCATCAGAAGAAGAAAAGGCTGTAGGTTGAGCAATGGACAGCAGAGGACAAGAGACCATGTACACACAATGCTGTAGCTGGTCCAATGCCAGTTCTTGATGAGTCAAGGAATGAATTAATATTTTGACTTATTAAAGGGAGAGAAAGATACAAAGTGGACAAGAGACAAGGGTAGCTGTCACAAGATGTAAATATTTCAGAAATCTTGATGAAATCTTCTTTCACCTCTAAATCTTAACTTCTTCATTTGTAAAATAGGATTGAATAATCCCCCCACCGTAGAGTTGGTTTGGGAATTAAATGAGATAAATTATGGACAAGTTCTTTGAAATCATAGTGACTCAGGGAAATGTTTTGATTTATAAGCAAAGGAAGCAAAGATGGGAGGAGACCGGCATGACTCAATTGGCCTCAGAAATCATACAGAGGGAGGATCCACAAATAGAAAAGGAGAAATGGAGCCTGGGTGGATACATGTTATGGTGGGTTAAAAAGTCATTATTACGTTTGTTTTGCTCTGAAGGGGAAAGAGAGTTTCCATCTGAAGAAGTATGGGAAGTGCTGAAATCTTGGAAACCCAACTCTTACTTTCCTGGCAAGGACAGACCTTTGGTAAGAAATTGAAAGTGGAAGAATTAGATGTAAGAATGAAAAAGTACAGCATACAACTGCCCTGGGGATATCCTAGGTGACACAAATATGATGAAATCACTACTTCCACACTATGATGATAGTGTGGAACCTCGGATGAATATAAATGGCTGCCCCTGGCAATTGAGTTCCGTTTGATTTCATATAGCTTAGTGATAGTTATTTTTGCAAGTATCCCAATTATTGTCCATGCACATGATGGAGGCCCCCATGATATTCAGTATGGCCACATGACTTAATTTGGCTGATGCATGTAAGCAGTGTCGAGTCACTTGCAGGTGGAAGCCTATAAGAATGGATGGACAATTCACTATTTTCCCTTCCCCTGGCTCCATATAGTGAAAGCCCTACAAGCTTGGGTCTCTGATCGGGAATGACATCATCCTCTACCCTCATGACCCTCAACAGAAGCAAGCAAAAACAAAAACAAAACTTTGTTATTCTGAAGTACTAACTTGTTTGTTTAACTGCAGCATACCCTAATATATCCTGACTAATACCATCTTAGTCGTGAGAACCAGTAATGAGAAATGGTTATGAACAGTCTTTGGAGTGAGACAGTCTGGGATTGGAGGCTCTAATATTTACTGGCCACATTCCCACCATTCCACACCCTTGTGCCCTGGCTCTTGTTCCTCTCTCAGTCCAGAGCTGTGGTTCTCAGATCTTCAGGCACCTTAAAATCACAAGAGGAACTTCTAAAATAATACACAATTTCCACCCCCAGACATGATTTCATTGGTCTGGGGTGGAGCCTAGGCATTAGTAATTTTTGTTAAGCCTGAATATACACCTAGATTTGAAAACCACCCGTCTAGAATTCCTTACTCTTATTTAATTGCTATATCTGTCAACACTCAGACTGAATCTTCTCCAAAAAATCTTCCTAAATCCAAAGTTCCCACGTAAGCTCCAGGGGGAGCTTTGGCAACCTGACCATACCTTATTTCTATGATTAGAACATCATATTAAGATGATCTATTTCTATATCTATTTTTTAACCACAGTATGATCTCCTGGAACATAGAGACTGCACTAGAATCATCTTATGGCCTTCACACTTAACACATATCCTGGCACCATATATCAAGTTATATACCCAATAAATACTTATTGATCTAAACAGAGAAAAAAAGATTGTTTGATTAAATATTAAGAAACCATCAATGATCCTTGAGAAAATAGTTTTAAGGCAAGGGTGAAAGAAATGACAGCTGTTTTAAGTTGAGAAGTGAATGAGAAAGTAGGTTGGGTCAACAATTTGAAGACATTGTCTTGAAATGAGAACTAGAAAGGCAAAGCAGGATGAATTCAGAGAATATTTGGGTTTATTTTTAGGATGGGAAAACAGCAAGTTTTGTAACATTGAAAAAGACATCATTAGAATAGGAGAATGTGTTTTAGCACGTAGCTATTATTTTTGTTAGTCAAGGATTCAGAAATGAGACAAAGATGTGTAGAAGAGCACAGGTGTACAAAATCTCAAAAGTAGTTATATCTACGTGGGGGTGTTTGGGTGGTATGTTTTTTTCGCTCCAGCAGGTGCTTATTAGGTATTTATCAAATGAATAAATTTTCTTTGTGTGAGTTAATGTGTGTATTTTTTCACAGGTGCAGACTTGAGTTCATCATACAGTTTAGGGCACAATATCATCATGGGTCTGTTCAGCTTCCTCATATTTTCCTCAACATCTCAATACATACTCCAATTTTTCTCTAATGTATTAAATAAACATTCTTGGATATGTGAGCATCCTTGAAAGATGCTTGGTGTTGCTTTGTATATTATGTTTTCAATTTACGAAATATTTTGCTGTAGATCTCACTCTGCTTCCCTTTTTACTCAATCCTGTGTTCTTAAGATCTGCGTTACCATATGAATTTTTAGCATATTAGCTTCTAATTTCTGCATAATAAGCTATTGTAGACATATCCCCTATTATTTGCATCCATTCTCTTAATGATGAATACCTAGGTTGCCTCCAATTTCCCACTAACACAAAAAATGTTTCATTGAACAACTTCATGCATATCCCTATATAGACTCAAGAGTTTATTAAGTATAGGTATCCAGAAAAGGTATTGTTAAATCATAGGCTAGTCGCACACTTAGTATCACTAAGTACTGCCAGATCTCTCTCCAGAACTAATTGACCAGTTTTATTCCTACCATCTGTGCATGAGAGTTGTTTACCTATGTTCTTGCTATTATTATTAATAATAATTCTTGCCAAGCTGATGGGTGTATTGTGCTACTTCAGTGTTGTTCTCTGGATTTCTTGGATTACTGGTGAGTTGAATGATCTCTTCACATATTTGTTAACTGTTTATTTTTCCCCTTCAGTGAATTGACTTCTCACATTTTTTCCCATTTGTCTATTTCCCTTCCTCCTTCCATTCCACTGCTCCCTCCTCCCTTCTCTCTCTCTCTCTGTATGAGTATGTATATGTCTTCTCTGAACATTAAAAGTAATTCCTTTTGCTCTATCATTCCTCTGTCAACTTCACCCATTGAATACTTCATTGAACTGAAATCCTTAATACTGACACATTAAAAATCATCACCCTTTACCCTTATGGCTTCTGCTCTAGGGGTGTTGTTTAAGAAATCCTTTACCACCTCAAGATTATCATAATATTTGCCTACATTTTTTCTAACTTTTTAGTTTTGCTTTCATAATTGGTCTTTAATCTCTCAAGAGTTCATCTGTATTTGTGATATGAGGTAGGGATTCAATTTTATTTTTTCTTCTTTTTCATATATTTTGATAGGTCTAGAGGTAGAAGTGGTTTTTGGTTACATGGATGATCTGGATAGTAGTGAAATCTGGGGTTTTAGTGTACTCAGCACTCAAATAGTGTACATTGCACCCAATAAGTAGTTTTCCTTTGCCCCCCCCATCCTCCTTCCTTGTGAGTCTCCAATGTCCATTGTACTAGTGCCAATATACACCCACAGCTTAGTTCCCACTTATAAGTGAGAACGTGAGGTATTTGGTTTTCCATACCTGTGATACTTCACTTAGGATAATGGCCCCCAGTTCCATTCAAGTTGCTGCAAAAAACATCATTTTATCCTTTTTTATGACTACTATTCCATGGTGTGTGTATACCACATTTTCTTTATCCGCTACTCAGTGGATGGGCACTTAAGTTGATTCCATATATTTGCAATTGTGAATTGTGCTCTGATAAACCTATGATTTCAGGTGTCTTTTTGATATAATGATTTCTTTTCCTTTGGGTAGATAACTGGTACTGGGACTGCCGGATTGAATGGTAGACCTACTTTTAGTCTACAGCCATAACACCCTGAACGTGCCTGATCTTGTCTGAATGGCAGATCTACTTTTAGTTCTCTGAGAAATCTGTATACTGTTTTCCTTAGAGGCTGTACTTATTTACATTTCTACCTATAAGCATTCCCTTTTCACCGTATCCACACCAACATCTACTGTTTTTTGACTCAACTTTATTTTTTCTATATTATAATCAAGTTTTCCCTCCGCCTTCTGCTAAAATTCCATCCTTTCTTCATTGATATGTGATGCCATCTCAATCAGATGCTGTGTAGGATATCAGATGAGTAGATAAAGGTATGTGGATGTATGTCTGTTCTAGGCTATTTATTCTGTGACATTAACTTTTTTGTTGTTGTGTTAGGATCACATTATCTATTATGATGGCTTTGTAACAAGCTTAAAAAAAAAATTTACTTTATTCCTAACCACTAGACTATATGGGAACAAGTTGAAAAAAAAAATTTTTTTTGAGACAGAGTCTTACTCTGTTGCCCAGGCTAGAGTGTCGTGGTGTCAGCCTAGCTCACAGCAACCTCAAACTCCTGGGCTCAAGCAATCCTACTGCTTCAGCCTCCCAAGTAGGTGGGACTACAGGCATGCACCACCATGACCAGCTAATTTTTTCTATATATTTTTAGTTGGCCAATTAATTTCTTTCTATTTTTAGTAGAGATGGGGTTTTGCTCTTGCTCAGGCTGGTTTCAAACTCCTGACCTTGAGCGATCCGCCCGCCTCAGCCTCCCAGAGTGCTAGGATTACAGGCGTGAGCCACCGCGCCCGGCCAAGTTGAATATTGATAAAGGGTGAATCCAACCCTTCCCACTGTCTTTGCTCTTTTTAAACAATTTTTTTAGCCATTTTATCTTTATACTTCCATGAGAATTCTAGAGTCCGCTGAGTTGTTGAGTATCTAAAAAGATCCTGCTAGATCTTCTCATTGAAATTGTCCTGAATGACATGACTGAATCAAGAAGAATCCACAGCTTTACAAATGTTAAGTCATTCTGTCCAAAACCATTCAGGTTTTATTATGATCCTCAATAGAGCTTTACGTTTTTCACCATAAAGGTTCTGTGTGTTCTTGATTAGGTTAATTGCTACATACTTTATTATCTTTATTGCCAGTGTGACTTGTACCTTTTATATTTTCTAGAAAATGGCTTCTGAGATAAAGAAATGCTGTTGACTTCTTAACTACTTTCTACTTCATATTTAATCAGCATAAATTGCTTTTCCAAGAAAATGTTTAGGAAACAAAAGGGAAAAAAGAACAAAGATGAACAGTTTGCCTTTGCATAGAAACAAGACTATTTTTTCCTCTAAAATGAGAAGCAGTGAAATAAGAAAGGTTAAAGATTCAGAAAAATGTAGTGGATTAAGTAAAGGAAGCTGAACAGTTCACGTCCCAAGTTGAAATAGACCAGAGCAGCTTAAACCTCATCCCTGGAAGAGAGAAAATACTTTCCTGTTTGAAAACCCAGTTCGGGGCTGGCCATGGTGGCTCACACAGTGGCTGACACCTGTAATCTTAGCACTTTGGGAGTCTAAGGCGGGACGATCACTTGAGGCCAGGAATTGGAGACCAGCCTCAGCAACCTAGTGAGACTCTGTCTCTACAAAAAAATTTAAAAATTAACCAGGTTTTGGTGGCACATGCCTGAATCAAGGAGTTACTACGGGACACAACCTTTTAAAAAAAAATGGTTACATAAACCAAGAATTGAAGAACTAAGTCTTTACAGCAAAAAGACCAGAACAAAATCTAAACAATGTATTCCCCACCCACTTCCTTATCTATAAAATGAAGAGTCTGTGCTCAATGATATCTAAGCTTCCTTCTGCCCCAAGTCTCTGATGATGTTCTTTTTGGAAAATGAAGAAGTGGGGGTGGAAAAATAATTTTGTGTGAATTAATCTCCACTATTGACTTTTTCATCATTTTTTCCAGCAAAAAGGCTTTGAGAACTTGAGTTATTTAAGAGAATTTGGGGGGAATAAATTTAGTCTCTAGAAGTGCACAGAGACACATGTGGGAATGGATGCTTTGGAAAGGAATTATTGTCACTATTGTCATTTGGGTTCGTTACTGAACTGGCTCTTTCCCTGTTGTCAGCTCTACCCACCCCCACCACCCCCTACCACCCCCACCACCCCCACCACCTCCTACCACCCTCACCACCCCTAACACCCCCCATATTGAAGCTCTTTTCAACTGGGTCCATGTTTGTTAAGTGTTTTTTTCATTTGGGAAGAGAAGAGGAAGAGAGAGAAGTGAAACTCCTGGAGTTGCATTGCTAAAGGAAGCTTGTCCTTTCAGACCCTTCACTACAAAATTTTTACTCAAACTTCCTCTTTTGTGGGGTAAGAGACTTTTTTTTTCCATATTCAAGTAAAAAATACATTCGAGACAAAATGCAAAACCCATCACCTGAGTGTCTTATGTAACGGACATATTTCTTCACCTAGATGAATTCCATTTCTCTATCTACACACCCAAGTCCAATTTCTTCACCAATATTCCTAAGGTACATAGGAAATAAAACAAGGTTATACTTTTGAAGAACAGTAAATCTTAAAAATCAAACCATCACATCAAGATGCAAAAGTATGGCTTATAAATAGGTGGACATACAAAACAACTTCTTAAAAATGAATACAAGACTAGTGTTAATATCATAAAATTGAAGATAATCTGTGTCATGTGCCATCAGTATGAAAGATTCATGTTGAGTCATCAAATGAAGATTCAGCAACCATTTAAAAGGATGTTGTAGGTGCATATTTATGGACATGAAAACATCTCCAGGATAAAAGTAAGGAAAACAATCTTTATAACTGAGTGTGGTGATCAAGACACAAAAGATTATGTACAGCATTAACCCACTTTTGTAAGAAGACACATGTACACAGACACAAGTCTAAAATGTTATTAAAAAATTGTTAACAATGGAACTTTCTGGACCAATGAAATGGGTGACTTTTGGCTTCTTTTTCTTGTACATAGCTGTATTTTCCAATTTTGCATAACAACTTATATTCTCATATTAAAGCAAAAAAAAATTAAAAGAAGAAAAAAAATACAACAAATCAAAGGTCAAATGAGCACTAGAAATCTGTCTTAGTCTTAGAATGTTCAAAGTGTAATAGTAGAAAAGTCTGAGTAAATCACCAACTTTTTCTTGCTCCTCAGTTTCCTTATTTATAAAAATAGGAATAGCTACCTTTCTTTGGCATGAAGTTTTTGTGATGAGTCAAAGAGTTTAGCAATAAGTTAAACATACACTTCCCATAAGGCCCAGCAATTCCATTCTTTGGTATTTACCCAAGAGAAATGAAAATATGCCCACTAAAAGACTTGTATGTGAATGTCCATAGCAGCATTATGCTACCTAGCCCCAAACTGGAAACAACCCAAATGTTCATACAACAACATTCTACTTAGCAGTAAATGTGAACAAACTACTGACACATGCAACAACAGGGATGAATCTCAAAACCATTATGCCATATGAAAAAATGCAGACATGAAAGACTGCATACTGGCCTATTCTGTCTCATTTATATGAAATTGTTTTAAAAGGCAACACTTTAATGACAGAAAGCAGATCAGTGGTTTCCTGAGCCTGGTGGAGAGGGGGAAGGGGTTTACTTGCAAAGAGGCACATAGGAACTTGTTGGAGTGGTGGAAATGTTCTGCATCTTGAGTGTGGTGGTGGTTGCACCACTGTATGCATTTGCCAATCTAGTGTATTCTTAAAATGGGTGAATTTCATTGTATAAATCATACCCCAATATAACTTATTTTAACAGTATACAGCAGAACTTAAGAAAAAAAAACACCATCAAAGTATGTAAAAACACATTGTAAAATAGCTCTACAGAAATATAAGAAATTTTTCTTGAGTGCATTTCTTTTAAAACAAAACAAAGTACAAAGAAACAACCCTAGAATATACTCAGCTAATGACAATTTTCCTTTGATAAAAGGAGGAGTGGGTGTAAGCAAAGAGAGAAAGGAATAATTGTTATCTGTTCCTATGATTTCTTTTAGTTCTGTTAAATTTTACATAACAGTTCAGGGGAAACTACATATCCTCTATATTATTTTTATACTGTTCTCTGCTAAATACTTAGTTAGAAAACAGAGTGGGGGGAAAAAAAACGTCCCCAGCTTCAATAACAAAATCCTACCATTGGAAACTTGGCAAAACAGCCATCAGATGGTAAATATTTGGAAAATATTTCAAGTTCACATTTTGTGTTTCCAATGACACTTTGGAGAAACGGGGGTCTGAAAGTTGTTAATTGCTCGCCTGAGGATGCGCGCTGATAAGTGGTAGAGCCAGCCCCTGCCATCTGATGGAGACTGAACGACTGGTGTTCGCCCTACCCTGGCTCCCTGCTTCTAACTATACAGCAAGAATCAGTGAAGGGGTGGTAAGGATCCAGTAGGAGGAAGTTCTCTGGAAATAAGAAGTGGCAAAGACAGGGTGGCTACACAAGGAGAAGGAACCCTATGGAGAAATGACAAGGAGCTAAAGTCAGGTCCTCCTTCCACAGCTGCAGCCCGGCTGGCCTCTGGTGCCCCTTACCATGGACACAGGGGAGGGGTGACCACATGACAGTCGGGACTGTGTCTAGGGTGACAGCCCTGTGTGCTTCAGTCATGGGTGGGACATTTGTGTGCCAAGGACTCTCTGCATCTCTGGGTTGAAAAGGAGTAGCCAGCAACTCTATTGTTAAACTACCATACATTTCCATTTTGTTTCTCATTTATCTTGTTCTCCCCCTTTCCCAGGCTTCTGGGCTCCTCATGGAAGAGATCCTTGAAATAGTGATCCCTGGCTTTGCTTCCCCATGCCTTCCTTCAGTAAACAGGGTGGTCTGGGGGACTCGAGAAACCTGCAGGCCACAGAGGTTTACGCCATCTTTACACCATTTTATTTCTGGGGGATGCTTTGTAAAGATAAATTCCATTGGTTTGATATTAGTATTGTTACAAAATAATGCATGATTATTATTTATCTCTCTTTTCTTTATTTCCTACAAAGGAAAAAAGGGCAAATAGGTTATGATCCCACCACTAATCAATAAGGTTGTGATGTAGGTCTTGCCAGTTATAATCACACATTGTGTATGTATGCTTTGTGACCTGATTTGTTCACCAACTGCACCATGATCATGTTTTAGATTCCTAAATTTTAATGTAAACCTTCCTCTACTAAATGTTTTTAATATCTTTATAACTGGTTGTACCCTGTATGGATATGTGATAATTTACTTAAATAAGTCCCCTTTACTAAACAGATTTTCCTTCTCCCAAATTTTTACTATTACAAACAGCACTTAATAACACCATTTATGAAGTATTTTTTCCCAAAAATATTAAAACTGAATCTAATCAAGCATTTAGCTCTAACTTCCAGATTACAGGAAATGAAACCATCTGAAAGCCCACAATGTGGAATCTTTTACAGAAAAACTCATCTAGCATTTCGACAAGTCGATGGCATGGATAAAAAGGGGGAAGTTACTATTTAGATCAGAAGAAACATTAAATAAAATAACAACCAAAGGCAATCTATAGGTCTTGTTTGGATAATGATTTGGAGGAAAAAATTATAAAAAGGCATTTGGGAAAAGAAACAGAGAATTCAAAATATGGACCAGTATTAAAGAGTTATCATTAACTTTGTTAGGTGCAATAAGGGTGATTATGTAAAAATATGTCATTATATTATAGAGATGCATACAGAAATACCTAAATAATAAATGGCTATCATGTTAAGAAGTATTCTGGTCCCTAAAAATATCTAATTTTTAAATACTAAATGTCTATTTTTAAATATTGCAAGAGAGGCCAGGTGCGGTGGCTCATGCCTGTAATCCTAGCACTGTGGGAGGTCGAGGCGGGCGGATTGCTCAAGGTCAGGAGTTCGAAACCAGCCAGAGCAAGAGCGAGACCCCATTTCTACTATAAATAGAAAGAAATTAATTGGCCAACTAAAAATATATAGAAAAAATTAGCTGGGCATGATGGCGCATGCCTGTAGTCCCAGCTACTTGGGAGGCTGAGGCAGAAGGATCACTTGAGCCCAGGAATTGGAGGTTGCTGGGAGCTAGGCTGATGCCACGGCACTCTAGCTGGGGCAACAAAGTGAGACTCTGTCTCAAAAAACAATAAAATTTAAAAAATATTTCAGGAGGCCTGGCATAATGGCTCACACCTGTAATCCAAGCACTTTGAGAGGCTGAGGTGGAAGGATCACTTGAGGTCAGGAGTTCAAGACTAGCCTAGGCAATATACTGTGCCTTTATCTCTACAAAACAAAAATTTTTTAAATATTATCCAGGTGTGGTGGCACACACCTATAGTTCTAGCTACTCAGGAGGCTGAGGCAGAAGATCGCGTGAGTCCAGGAGTTCAAGGCTTCAGTGAGCTGTAATAGAGCCACTGCATTTCAAGGTGATAGAGCAAGACCCTGTCTCTAAAATAAATAAATACTGCAAGAAAAAAAATAGATGAATCAAAATAAGTAATCGTTACTAATCCTAAATCTAGATGACAGGTAAATGTAGACTTGCTTCAATTCTATTTTATCTGTACTTGAAAAAAAATTATTTGAACTCTTTTTTTTTTTTTTTTTTTTTTTTTTTTTTTTTTTTTTTTTTGAGACAGAGTCTCGCTTTGTTGCCCAGGCTAGAGTGAGTGCCGTGGCATCAGCCTAGCTCACAGCAACCTCAAACTCCTGGGCTCGAGTGATCCTTCTGCCTCAGCCTCCCGGGTAGCTGGGACTACAGGCATGCGCCACCATGCCCGGCTAATTTTTTATATATATATCAGTTGGCCAATTAATTTCTTTCTATTTATAGTAGAGACGGGGTCTCGCTCTTGCTCAGGCTGGTTTCGAACTCCTGACCTTGAGCAATCCGCCCGCCTCGGCCTCCCAAGAGCTAGGATTACAGGCGTGAGCCACAGCGCCCGGCCTGAACTCTTTTATTAAAGAAAATTTCAAACACACAAAAAGGTAATCCATGTTAAATGAATTCCCTTTTACTCATTACCCAGGTTCAACAATAATTAATTGGTGGTAAATGTTGTTTCCTCCATTTTACCTCCTACTTCCCCACCCTTAGATTATATAAAACAAATCCTACACTTCTATCATGCCATCCATAAATATCTTAGTATGAATCTCTAAAAGACAAGGACTTTTTTTAAACATAACCAAAATACCATTACCATGTCTAAAATCATTCAACAATAACTCCTTAGTATCAACAAATAAGTAGTATTTAAATTCCCCTAATTGCTTTATAAATATTTTGTTTTGATTTTTATGGTCTGTCTAAATTAGGATCAAAGTAAAATTAGTAACTGGAGGCCATTATTCTAAGTGAAGTATCTCAGGAATGGAAAAACAAATACTGCACCTACTCACTCATAAATGGGAGCTAAGTGATGGCTACACATGGTCATACATAGTGATATAATAGACTTTGGAGACTCAGAAAGGGGGAAGGTGGAAAGGGGTGAGGGATCAAAAACTATCTATCGGGTACAATGTACACTATTCAGGTGACAGAGACACTGAAGCCCTGACTTCACGATTATACAATTCATCCCTGTAACAAAAAACCACTTGTACCTCCTAAATCTATTGGAATAAAAAAACCCCCAAAGTATATTAGTATATTGCAATATGCCTTTCAAAGTTCTTTAATCTATAGGTTCTCCCTCATCTCCTTTTCTTTTTCTTTCAATTTTTGTTGAAAACCATGTTGGTTGTCACGTAGTGGTTCCCTCGGTCTGGATTTTGCTGGTTCCATTCCCATAGAGTCGTTTAACATGATCCTCTTTCCCCCTATATTTTTTACAAATTGATCATAATCTATAAACTTGGTAAGATTAAAATTTGATTTTTTGTCATAGCTGGAGATGTGATTTTCTGTCAGGAAGTACATGTCTGATGGTTTCTCTTTTGTGATGTTCAGAACCATTGGTGATCATCGCCTAGCTCTACTAAAATGCTTGAAAATTTTCATTATACAAAAATCAAAAAATAAAATTTAACACTTAATAATAGAAAATGCAAATAGGAAAGAGGTGGCCTTATGTTTACTAACATGAAAATAAGTGAGATATATTGTTACATGAAAAGAACAAGTTGGGAAACAATGCATAGAAAAACCCCCTGTATAATGACAATGATGTATATTACATATATACAGAACAAAATCTTTAGGCGGTGGGTGTGTGGGTATATGAACAGTGAAAGAAGATTTTTAAACATTTTCTCTATACTTCTGTATTGCGTGAATCTTTTCCAAGGAGAATATATTCATGTATTAGTTAAGATGGTATGTCAATTAAAATAATACTTAAATAGAATAAGTAATTGACCAGTATATGTTTAGAGTGGAAGCTAATGGGAGCTTTGCTTTCTACCATCTCATCCCCTGGTGTTGGTGAGGCTGATCAGAGAACTGATCTTATACCCACACGTGGAGGCAATTAGGCAGTGCTAGACAGTGCCCTACTGCCACTAGAAATGGGTCAATGGGGCTGAAGGGAAAGTTGAACTTCCATCCCATTACTTCACTGAGGCAGTAAGACTCAGTGCCTCTCCTTTTTCAGGGTGGTATTGGCACAACCTAGTGGGAATCTGCACATCCACGCAACCCTTTGCACTATACCTCACAAGAGGACTACCTGCTAAAAAATAATAATAATAACAAAATTAAATTAAATTAAAAAAAATAAGACTAAATAGCATCAAGAATCCCTTAAGCTAATATCCAAGGTTTCTAAGATACAGCCAAAGACCAGTCAACATGCTAAGAATCAGGCAAATTACAAAATGCAGGAGAAAAGATAACCAACAGCCCTTGATACCAAAATGAATCAGATGTTAGAATTTTCTGACAAAGATTTTAAGGAAAGTCATTATAAAAATGCTTCCAAAAATAACTGCAAATTCTTTTGAAACAAATAAAAACTAGAAACTATGAGTAAAGAAGTAGAAATTACAAAAACAAACCAAAGGGAAATGATAGAATTCAAAAATATAATAGGTGAAATAAAAGCTTGGTGGATAGGCTCAGTGCTCGAGTGGAGATGGTGAGGGACAGGAAAAGTCAACTTGAGGACAATTAATAGGATCGACCCAATGTGAACAATGGAGAGAAAACACACTGGAGGGGGAGAAGAGGGTCTCAGTGACTTGAGGGACTAAAGAAAGAGCTAGCATTCATTTCATTGGAGTTTCTGATGGGGTTCAGCTGGGGGGTTCTCATTTGGGATCGCTCATGCAGATGCTGGCTGGGGCTGCAGTCATCTGAAGGCTCAGCTGGGCTGGACGTCCAAGATGGCTCCCTCCCACAGCTGGCAGTTGATGCTGGCTTTTGGCTGAGAACTCAGCTGTGCTGACAACCAGGGCATCTACCCTGCCTTTCCTCCTGGTTTATGCTACTATCATCATGGCAGCTGAATTCTGAGTAAAAGCTTCAAAAAGGGAGCACCTCAAGAACAAGTGCTCCAAGAGGTGCAAGTGGAAGAGGTAAGCCTTCTTACTACCTAACTTCAGAAGTCCCATAACATCATCTCTGCCACATTCTGATGCGCAAGCATCACTAAGACTAACCCAGATTCAAGGCAAGAGGAATTAGACTTCACCTGCCAATGGGAGGATACTGTATTAGTTATCTATCACTGGTAAAAAAAATATCACAAATATGATGACCTTAAACTGCACACATATATTATCTCATAGTGTCTATGGGTCAAGAACATGGGCATGGTTTGGCTGGATCTTCTGCTGTAAGGTCTCTTACAAGCAAGCAAAGAAGGTCTCAGTCAAGGCTGGGGTCTCCTCTAGAGGCTCAAGTGGCAAAGGATGCACTCACTGCCCACTTGGCATGACTGTTGGCATAACTCAGTTCCCCATGAGCCATCAGACAGAGGACCTCACCTCCTTGCTGCCTGTCATCCAGAGTTCTGGGTCTCTCCATATGATGGCTTACTGTATCAAAGCCAGAAAGAGAGAGACCCAATAGACAAACTGTTAGCAAAACAGAAGTTGTGGTCTCATTTGCTGTAGTCTGTTGGTGAGAAGGAAATCTCTAGTCTGGCCCACACTCATGAGTAGGGGATTTCACATGTGAATACCAGGAGGCCAGGTCGCCAAAGGTCATCTGAGAGTCTGCCTACCACAAGTACAAAAGAATTCGGGGCTGTCTGTAATCTACCATGGCGGTTTGCTGCTAAACACCAAAAGAGAACTGACAAATGTTCGTATATTCAACAATGTTTACTGAGTGCCAGCTACGTGCCATCCAGGGGATGAATAAGACACAGTAACTGTCCCCCAGGCAGTCACGGGACAGTAGGAGAGAAAGACCTTTGCACACGGTGCATTGTGATGAATGCAAGAACAAAGACACATACGATGTATTGAATGGCACAGAGGGGGATGCAGAGAAGACTGTCAGGAAAAGGAGAAGTCTGGACAGGGTATGGACAGGCCAATGGGAGTTTCCGAGTTCCACGAGGTTATGCTAAGCAGTAGAACCAGAACCTGCAATGGAGCAAAATGAGAAATAGCATCTCGTGTTGAGAGGCTGATGAGACTTTTGGCTTGTCTGGAGGATAAGGTGAAAAAAAACAGGAAGAACCAGGGGTTGACGGCAGGGTCACATTAAGATGCATCAGTTCTGTAGGTGCTGAGGTTAAGAGTCCCAAGCAGGAGGAAATATGACGCATATGCAGGGGTTGTGTGGACAACGAACTGAAGGGGGGTAAGGGAAGAAGGAGTGTGGACGGGGAGGCCATCGCAGTCATCCAGCCAAAGCTAACCAAGGCCTGAACTGAGGGCACAGCGGGGGGAATGGCAGGCTGCTGATGGATTAAAGGCAGTCAGGGAATATGATCGACAGGCTGTGCTCATTCTTTGTAGCGGATGGAAAAAGAGCTTTGGGCAGGAATGAAGCAGGAAAGAAGGATCTAGGGTGCATGGTTTCTAGACTAGAAGCTGTTTGTGGGAATAGGGGCTAAACGATGTTAAGTTCAGGTCTGGACACAGAAGGCTGCAGCTGCCTGTGAGACACTCAGCTGGCAGTTTGCAACTGGATCTGAAGCCCAGGAGAGAGATCTGACTGCAATAGAGATCTGGGGGTCTCACTAAAAGAAGATGTCTAGAAGGAAGCAGGCAATAGATTGAGGACATAAACACTTAAGGAGGCAGGAAAAGAGGATCCAGCCACCACTGCTAAGAACAAGTGCAGAGGGGTAATTGGTACCAGGCTAAATGGCACCACTCCCTGAGAGCAAAAGGGAAGAGAAGTTGAGAGAAAGATGGTCTGTCTGGTCAGTGGGGTCGAGTATAGCAAGGATTGAGAAACAGCCACTGCACTTACATTGAACTTTTGCCTGTGGCTTCATTGCAAGGGTGGAGCCAGAAGCCAGACTGCATTTATTTGAGGAGTAAATGGAAGGCTGGGAAATGAATATTTGGAACAGAAACTTTGTATCAGAAGGAAAGAGAAAGGGGAGCAGCTAGATGTCATTAAAGGGTCGAGGGAAATGTTAGGAGCTTTTGTCATTTCATTTTGTTGGTTAAGGATGTGGGCATTTGAACATGCTCACAAGCAAAGCATAAGGTGCCAATAGAAGGCAGCAGGTAGGAGATACAGTTGAGAATGGAATTTGTCTGTGTCAAGTGATCTCATAAAATTCTCATATTCATGATCCTTGTTCAAAGCCCGGATACCCGCAGTCTAAGCCATTCTATTCATGTAAGTGGATCCCACTAAAAAAAAAAAATTCCTTTCTCTTCCAGTGTCCAAGTCACACATGCCCCTCTACCAATTAATTCAAGTCTTTTTCCTACACGTGAAAAAATGCTTAACATCATTAATCATTAGGAAACTAGAAACTAAAGTTTTTGAGGTGTATTGCACACACCATAAAATTAAGCCATTTAAAGTGTTTTTAGTATATTTACAAAGTTGTACGACCATCAGTACTAATATCAGAACATTGTCATTACCCTGAGAAGAAACCCCTTAACACCCAACAGCACTGAGTCACTCCCTGTTCTCCCCTCTGCCCAGCCCCTGGCAGCCACTAGTCTACTTTCTGTGTCTGTATTTCCCTATTCTGGGAATTTTCTAGAACAGTACCTACACTATATGGCCTGTCATGTTGGGCTTCTTTCGGTTAGCATAAAGTTTTTCAGGTTCATCTATGTTGTAGCATAAATCAGTACTTCATTTCTTTGTTTTCTTTTATTTTTTCATTTTACAAAGACGGGGTCTCACTCTGTCACCCAGGCTGCAGTGCAGTGGCATGATCATAGCTCACTCACTGCAGCCTCCAACTCCTGGACTCATATGATCCTCTCACCTCAGCCTCCTGAGGCTAATTTTTTTATTATTATTTTTTGTAGAACAAGATCTCACTATGTCACCCAGGGTGGTCTCAAGCTTCTGGCCTCAAGTGATCCTCCCACCTCAGCCTCCCAAGTGGTTCATTTCATTTTATGACTAATATTCCATTATATAGATATACCATATTTTATTTATCCATTCATCAGTTAGGAACATTTGGGATGTTTTCATTTCCTTGCTTTTATGAATAATGCTACTATAAACATTTGTGTTTAAGTTTTTGTATGAATATATGTTTTCAGCCCCCTTAGGTATACACCCAAGGGTGGAATTGCTGGATCATGCAGAATTGCTATATTTTATTTAACTTTTTTGAGGAATGGCCAGATTGTTTTCCAAAGTAGCTGCATCATTTTACATTCACAACTGCAACATAGAATTTCAGGTTCTCCACATCTTCACCAACATGTTATTTTCTGTTTTTGTTTATTTTTGTTTTTTTCTTAATTATAGCTACCCTAGTGGGTATGAAGTCATACTCTTTGTGGCTTCAGTTTCCAGTACCCTAATGACTAATGGCATTAAGCATTTTTTTCATGTACTTATTGGCCATTTGTATATCTTCTCTAGAGATATGTCCATTCAAGTCTTTGCTTATTTTTACTTGTTTGCTTTTTGTTGTTGTTGAGTTGTTAGAGTTCTTTATATGTTTTAGATAATAGACTTTTTTTAAAAAAAAATGTAATACTGTTTATTTGACTTCAAAAACATGTCAGCACTCCAAATACAAAAAATAACAGAACGTTGCAAATGTGTTTAAGTACGGAAGGTTCTTGAACTTTCATTGATGCAGTGGCTTTTCCGCTTTGCTGACAATGAAGAGTGCTGCAGTTTGCTTTAAAACAAGCAATTTTAAAACTTCTGCACTTAACAAAAAAAAGAAAAAAAAAAAGAACCAAACACTTCTAATGCCAGCTGACCCCCTTTGCCCACAGCCAGAAACAGCAGCAGAATGTGATGTTGCTATATACAAAAACAAGACAACCTGAAGCTAAATGGATGCCGGCTGCAATGCCAACAGGTCCAGCTCACAGTGCACACCCCGAGCTACGGCCCCTCCAAACAGCGTCCATCTCCATAGCCTCAATGCCAAGCAAGGCACAGCAGGAGTTGGTCTCCGTCGTTTTGCTCTTTTTACAAACTACATATATGTACAGTTGATAACTCGGGATTTCTAGCCAATAACCCCATAGTTAGCAACACCTTACAAATTAAAAAAAAAAAAAAATGCCAGAAACATCTTTAAATGCCAACAGCAAAGTGCACAGAGTGAGGAGAACATGAGAGTGCCTTTTCATTTTAAAAATGTTTAGAAATATGTACAACTTCGATACAGTTTCAGAATGCTCCAGACACCCATGGCCACTTTATGTAAACCACTGACGATTCCTAGAGCACTTTAAGATATGACTGTAACCCAATTTTGTAATTAAACCTAACGAGGCCAATAGACATTTCTCAAGGAAGAGAGGTGTCAATTACGGCCCTCCCCTACTCTAAGGTATTCGAGACAGATAAAGAGTTTTTTATTCATCCTCCTCCTCCTCCAACTCCTCCTTCTCTTTCTCCTCATCTTCTTCATCTTTCTCTTCCACCTTTTTCTGGGCAATGTTAGCGGGACCCTTTGCGCCATCAAACTTCCTATTAGACGCATAGTCAGCAAATCTTCCTCATATTTCTCCTGCAGCTTTGTAACCTTAGTGATGAAAGGTTGCTTTTCACTGTCACTTACATTATTCCACATCTCACGCAGCATTTTCGGCACATCTCCAATAGAGATGCCAGGATTTGTGGATTTGATCTTGGGGCAGAATTCTGAACAGAACAGGAAGAATCCAGATGGTGGCCTTTTGGGGGCCTTAGGGTCCTTCTTCTTTCCTCCCTTAGCTGGTCCATAATCCTTCATAATAGACTCTTATCATATATACAAACTGCAAATATTTTTTTCCCATTCTGTGTTATCTTTTCACTTTCTTGATAGTGTCCTTTGATGCACAAATGGTACTTTACACCTTGATAAAATCCAACTTATCTATTTTTTCTTTGGTTCTTCATGCTTTTGGTGTTATAGCTAAGAAACATTTCTTAATCCAAGGTATCTGAATATTCACATTTAGGTTTTCTCCTACTTAAAATCTTCACAATGCCCTGTATGTTAAATGCTTCATAAAAATTTGTTAAATTTTGTGGCTAGGTGTGGTGGGTTGTGCCTGCAATCCCAGAACTTTGGAAAGTCAAGGCAGGAGGATCACTGGAGGCTTAGAGTTTGAGACCAGCCTGGGCAACATAGCAATACCCTCTCTCTACAAAAGAGGGTTTTATCTTTATCTCTCTATAAAGATTTGTTGGGCCAGGTGTGCTCACACCTGCAATCCTGGCACTCTGGGAGGCCGAGGTGGAAAGATTGCTTGAGCTCAGGAGTTCCAGACCAGCTTGAGCAAGAGCAAGACCCCGTCTCTACTAAAAATAGAAAAATTAGCCAGACATCATGAAACTTAGGCACGTCTTGGCTAAGGTGTACCCTACAAACACCAGGCCTGGCCACTCCCTTTGGAGGAGTGAATCACCGTTATGCCCTACAGAATTGCCGCCACAGAATTGCAGGTGGGGACCCACTCAGGTTCTGTAGCCATAGCCGTGGAACCCCAAACAGTCACTCCTCACAAAAGAGAGTTTCTCTCGGGTGTCCGCCTGGCTGTGTCCCTCTCCGGAACTTAGGCGCCTCTTGGCAAAGGTGTACCCATATAAACTCTGGGCCTGGTCACTCCCTTTAGGGCAGTGACTCACCATTATGCCGTGTGACGCCACCACAGAATCGCAGGTGAGGACCCACTCAGGTTCCGTAGCTGTAGCCATAACCCACAAATGGTCACTCTTCACTCACTCAGACAGGCCAAGGTTTCACGGTCCCGCCCTGGGAATTCCCTGCCCTCAGGAGGTGACCGTCTGACAGGCCTGACTCTGACAGGTTCGGGGACCTTACCTGGTCCGATGACTCCAGACCTGATTTGACTTGTCCTTCCCTCTGGCGAGTCCGGGCGAATTCGGGCCCCTGAGGCCGGGGGAAGTTCCCAGGAGCGGAGATACTCCACAAAATGGCGGTTGGCGCCAGTTCACTGCTGTCGCTGAGGTCCCGCCCATCGCCTGCGGTGCCAGTCCCTGAACCGGTGGCTTCAAGGGGCCAGCGAGGTCACTTTTCCCGGTCAAGGAACCAAAATGTTACAGCAAGTGTTACAGCGGGTGGTCCTGAGGACAAACAGAGCGGCACTCAGAGAGTAGGTCTCACCACCAAATTCTGAGCACCATCTACCGGATTTTTTCCAGTTTTATTAAGTTGGGATGGTCCGAGGGGTAGGATATAAGGTGTAGGTTAGTTGATGTGTCACGCAATAGGTTAATATTATGTTGATGTGCCAGGCAACAGACTTAGTGTTCTGCTGATGCCAGGCAAGAGACTAATTGATAGGCCAGAAAACAGGTTAATATTATGCTGATGTGGGTCTTCCAGAAAAAATGGGGTCTCTAGTGCCTGATGCATTAAATAATAGGAGGTTTCCCTTATCAAAACAGTAAAAGATCGGGAATTGCCGGGGATTTGGGGAGAGGAAGGGATGACTAGGTGGATCTAGGATGTTTTTAGGGCAGTAAAACTATTCTGTATGATACCGTAATGGTGGCTATATGCCATTATGCATTTGTGAAAACCCATAGAATGCACAACACAAAGCATACACCCTCATTTATACTATGGACTTCAGTTGATAATGAAATGTCAATGATGGATCATCATTTGTAACAAATATGGCACACTGGTGGGGGATGTTTACGATGGGGAGACTTTGTGTGTAAGTGCTGGGGTGGGGAGGGTGGTTATGTGGAAACTCTCAGTACCTTCTGCTCAATTTTGCTATGAGCCTAAAATGGCTCTAAAAAAATAAATGCCACTAAGTAATGTGCAAATCCGTCATCATGGAAGCATTTTTTGGAGCCAAGCAGAGTGGCACATGACTACAGTCCCAATATACAGGAGGTTGAGGTAGGAGGATAGCTTGAGCACAGGATTTCCAGGCTGCAGTGAGCTATGCTTGCGCCTGTGCTATGCCACTGCACTCCAGCCTGGGCAGCATAGTGAGATCCTGTCTCTTTATTAAAAAAAAAAGAGTACTTTATTGCTCAAGCAGGTGCAGGGACTGCCAGACACAGCAAGCCCCATCGCAGCTATCCACAGCACAAAACAAAAGAGGTTACCCTGGAGCATTTCCTCACAGTCCAAAGGGGACTTTCTTCTCTGCTTATTTGTACAGTTTGTGGAGGGAAACATTTAGGTTTTAGGAGATGCAGAAACAAAGTCAGCTAAACAGCTGCGAACCAGCTTCGTGGGAAGCTTTCCAAAAGCATGGCAGCATTCAGACTTCTTGTTCCAGGGCTACCAACAATACAATGCTGTTGTCATGAAAGCTAGACATATGACAGATCGGTAGTCACCAACCTCTTGCTCTTTTCCCTTCTTGGTTGTTCACCTGCAGTAGCCTATTGTTGATAGCTCCCTGTTTTATTCTGTGTCTTTGATGTCCTTCCAGAGCACTTGACATACAGAACGTGAAACATGCTGTCTGGCATCTCCCTTCCCCAAGTCTCTCTAGGTCAGCAGTTCTCAATCCCTTATCAGAAACCACCTGGGGAAATTGAAAAATAATGATACCTGTGTCTCCTACCTCTTGAGATTCTGATTCAATTGGCCTAGGCATGGGTAGTTGTCCAACCTTTCCAGGTGATTCTAATGTGCAACCGTGGTTACAAATTACCAGTCCTGGAGAGTCACTGAGGTTCACATAGACTCCTCTGATCCAGCCATATAAGTAGATTTGTAAAAGGACTTTTTTCTTTTTTCTTTTTTTTTTTTTTTTTTTTTGAGATAGGGTCTCTCTGTCCCCCTGGCTAGAGTGGTATCATCATAACTCACTGCAACCTCAAACTGTGGGCTCAAGTGATCCTCCTGCCTCAGCCTCCCCAGTAGCTGGGACTATAGGTGCCCCCTCAGCCCCACATAGTTGGCTGCCATTACTTTTACAGTAGGTGGAACAATCGATTTTGCTATGTTAGCTCCTTAGAAAATCTGATGTGATCAAGAGTCAAAGAAGAAAGAAAGTCTTGGGAAGATAAATACCCTGAAACCCTCCGAAACTGTGAGTGACTGATGAAAGAAGACCTTGATCAGAGGGAGATCAAATGACAAATTATCATTCCTTTC
Organism: Microcebus murinus; assembly: GCF_040939455.1. Lineage (NCBI taxonomy): Eukaryota > Metazoa > Chordata > Mammalia > Primates > Cheirogaleidae > Microcebus > Microcebus murinus. The sequence goes on from NC_134124.1 coordinate 21,740,747, forward strand.
CTTCCAGAAAGCACTGTGAATCTAGAAGAAACATTGACAAACTAGACCATAAAAACCAGTCTAAGTGTTTATTCTCTACACTTTTTAGGGTTTTCCTATATTTGGGGGATTTCACTGAATAATCTTATTTAGCCTCAAAAGGGGCAGCACAACACGAACACAGTCCCCCACAAATAAAGTTTTTGTGTTCACTTTTTGAGATTTCCGTCTTAAATAAGTAGAAATGAAGGATTATCATGTATGCTCTTATTTCTACATATTCTCTCATGAAATCTGAATGGTTTTTTTTAAAGGTAAAATAAGTTGTAGTCATTTGCTTCTTGTCATTTAAACAAACAAAAATTCTAAGGTCTCATCTGTCATACTTGATCAGAATCTTTAGGAGTGGGGCCCAGGAATCTGTTCTGTATTTTAACAAGCTCCCCGCTGAACTAATCTATTGCCTCCCCAACTTCAGAAATCTACATAACCTTTGCCATATTCACATTGCCCTTTTGCTATTATTCACTCATATTATTTTACATTAATGAACTTTAAAGTTTTAGTTATCCTAATCAATGTCCATTAAATCATGGATTTGAAGCTTAAAAAAAAAAGATTCATATCACAGCCTGAGCAATAGAGTGATACCCCCATCTCTACTAAAAATAGAAAAAATTAGACAGCTGTGGTGGCATGCACCACAGTCCCAGCTATTAGGGAGGCTGAGGCAGGAGGATCACTTGAGCCCAGGAGTTCAAGGTTGCAGTGAGCTAGATGGTGCCACGGCACTCCTGCCTGGGACACAGTGTTCCCCTCCACCATCACCAAAAAACGGGGGGAAAGGAGAAAAAAATGCACATTAAAATACATAGCTATTTTAAAAATCCATTTGTGGACCAACTAAAGTCAGCTGTTACACCACCCCACCACTGCCTCTCAGAGCTGCAAGTTTGAGCCCAGATCAGTGAGAGCCGAACTTTGGTGCCCTTTCCCTCCTCTTTCCAAGATCCCTCTTCTCAGGCCTTGGTGCCTCTCACAGCCCTGTGCTAAGCCCCTTGCTGCCAAGCTGTGCCCTTCTCTCCCTCTCCTTCCTCTACTCCTTTCTGTCACCTCAGCTAAGCTGACATTTTTGCAAGGGGCCATACCTGAACTCAGAACAGCATCACTGAAGCACATTAAAAGATGTTCATAGAAGACAAAAATGGCAACAGGCCTCTAGATAAAAGTACTGGCAGAGTTCCGATTAAAATACTTCATTCCCTTAATGCTCAATTTAAAATCAAACATAAAGCAATAGAGAACACTATAATGTTTCTAAGAGAATTCATTATCAGATCTATATCATTAAAGTATTAGCAAGAAGGTATGTTTCTATTGAATTACTGAATATAGTCTTATAGTATAGCCAAAAGGGATGCATACACATCAATGGCCATCATCAAAATGTAAATATGAACACATCTGCATACTTCTCTCGTTTCATACTTCCTTCTGCTCCTCTGCTGCCAACCTAATGAACAAGTCCTGATATACAAGGCAGGATTACATTTTTTTCCTAACAGATTCAGTTGGTGTAGTGTATTTTTGGTTATCCAAATACTCACATAGCTTTGGGATTTTCCATTGCTAAATATTCATGATGTGTGAAAAAGCATGATGCATACTGTATTATGTCAATCCCATAAAACTGGATGTTGTGTATGTGTCAGGATCTAGAAGTACATGTCCAACTGTGAAATGCTTGTGATTGTGGATGACTTTGTTCTTTGCTTCTCGTGTTTTTCAGTTTCCTATATTGCATATATTGACTTTAAAAAAAATAAAGGTTATTTTAAGGTGAAAAAAAAAAGATGTTCAAATATAATTAGGTGGTGGGTGTTAGGTTTAACCTTTAATATGCAAACGTGCTTTGTTTGCCTACAGTGGGACTCTTTTCTGAAACAGACGTGTCATAGAGCCCTTTCCACCAGCACCTGGCCAGACAGACACGCCATCCATCTCTCCACCCCTCCTCGCTCGCTGCCTTTTCCAGTCCTTGGTACACAACTTCCTCTTTTAATACACAGCTCCTTCCTGCCCCAAGCCCTTTGCAGTTCATGGATCCTTTCCACCAGATTTTCATGTAGTTGCTACTTAGACATTTCTTTTGGTTTCAACTTAAATGTCACCTCTTTCCCAGAGGCAGCCCTTGACCAACCAGCTAAAGCTGTACCACTTCCTGTCCATGCCCAGACATGCTCTACCACAGTGGCTCTTACCAGGTGTGATATTGCCCCTCAAGAGATGTCAGTTGCCACTGGAGGGTGTGACTGGCATCCAGTGGGTGGAGACCAGGCACGATCCTGAGGATCTCACAGGGCACAGGACAGCCCCCTACAACAGAGTGCTCTGGTCCCAAATGCCACAGTTCAGAAGCCAGGCTCCATTGCAATATTCTTTCTCCTAAGCATTACTCAGTACCAGAAATAATGGTTTTTGTACTTCTTCCCTGCTCAATCAGCACTCCTCCGGAACTGGAGCTCAGAGTTGTTCTCTTCTATATCCCCAGCACCTATAAGATTACATGGTACCTGCTTGACTCTCAACAAATTCTGACCCAATTTGACTTTGTCCCAGGAGTCCACAAGTTGAAGATGCCTGGCCCAAACTAACTGACAGCCTGAGAAAATACCAAGTCAGTTTTCAAAATGAAAAAAAAAAAAAAAAAAGCAACTTTTATTAATGAATGTACATACAAATGAAACAAGACAACCACTAAGAGTAACACACACTGCCACGTACTCATAACATCATTCCACCTTAACAGACACCTGGGAAAAATCGGTTCTGCTACGTCTTAAAGATGTGCAAAATTTCTTAAGTTTAAATATATGATCTTAATTCCACCAGTGTCCTAATGTCCCAAGACAGACAGTAGGTAATGGAATCTCAAGAATCAAAGACAAGAATCTCCAAGAATCAAAAAATAAAATTCAGTATGATCAATAAGACTGATATATTTACAAAGGGGAAAAAAGCATATTAACTAAATTTCTTCCCTTCCTCCACTCTTACTCATTCTGTTATTGATGAATTTTATCTATAGTATAAGATGATAGCCAAACTACTCAACTTTTTCAAAAAAGCAACAGTTAAAAAAAAAAGATACCATACAGCAAGAGACTTAAGTAACACCATTGAAATTATTTACCGAGCACTAATACTCTATCTTCTATCACTACAACGTCTACTAAGAAAATAAACCTTGCATTTACATAGTGTTTTTTACTTTTCAAAGATTTCTCACAAGAAACATTTCATTGGAAATACCACTATATACCCTACTAGGTATGGAATTGATTATATCTAATGGATGAAAAAAAATTAGGCACAAAAACACTTTGCTTTGACATCATCCGGTGTTACTGCTAAGAGTTAGGATTAGAACTCAGGGCCTATTCTTAATCCTGTATACTGCACTAAGCCCCCATATATTCTGTTTCACAGAATGCCACTAGTCACTGTGCTCACATGTTCAACCAAGTTTTGGAATCGGTGAGTTAAACAAAGTTAACCAAATTCCCAGAGCCTTTTTTTTTTTTTTTTTTGAGACAGAGTCTCACTTTGTTGCCCAGTCTAGAGTGGGTGCCGTGGCGTCAGCCTAGCTCACAGCAACCTCAAACTCCTAGGCTTAGGCGATCCTCCTGCCTCAGCCTCCCAAGTAGCTGGGACTACAGGCATGTGCCACCATGCCCAGCTAATTTTTTCTATATATTTTTAGTTATCCAGCTAATTTCTTTCTATTTTTTTTAGTAGAGACGGGGTCTCACTCAGGCTGGTCTCGAACTCCTGAGCTCAAACAATCCACCCACCTCAGCCTCCCAGAGTGCCAGGATTACAGGTGTGAGCCACTGCACCCAGCCTTCCCAGAGCCTTTAATGAGCATCAGAAAGCTCCAGGAAGGGAATGGAGAATAGGGTGACAAAAATGAACAGGTCGAGAAGGCGAGGACTTGATGGCTAGAGGGTGTGGCCCCAACATTGGGGCCCTGAGTCCATAGAAATGCAGTCCAATCTTGCCAAGTATTTCCAGGGAAGCTACAAATCTGGGCTTTAATTTCAAATCTTCAGGTTTATGCACATTATCTCAAATTCAAGAAAACACTCTGGTTTAAACAAAATGAATTTTTAGACCAGATCAGCCTGGCACCATTTGGGAAACCCAGAATACCGTGTATCACAATCTTAGTTGCCCACAGAACTTTCAGGAACCTATCAATTTCCTGGAACTCTGCAGATCAGTGTGAAAAATGTTGTCTTCATAAAGTGAGCATCCTGTACTCCTAGACCACCACTATGGCGGAGTAGCTCTGAAGCTCGAGGATGAATTACTTCAGGGTTTACTCAAATAGAAAATCAAATTAAAATCCAGCCTTAGTTCATGCAGAAATTTTTCTCTTCTGATAAATCTAGTCCTTAAAAATCTATACTTCTGAACGCTGGTATAATTATACCAGTGACTGAAGATATCCTGATAATAAACATTTGTTTAACTCTCCTGGCAAAACTAAAAGTTTAACTGAACTGTGAAAAAAATAACATTGGAATTGACTAGATATTTAAAAAGACCCGCTCTTCACTTTTCTGAAACAGTTTTAAATATAAAAGTGGTTTGGAGGAAATTTAGAATTTAGGATGAAACTACTACTGACACTTTCAAATACTATTGTATTTGCCATATAACTTTTCTAAGGCAGAAATCCTTTTTTGCCTACTCTCTCCTTTTATTCGTTTTATTTCTGCACTGCCTCATTCTTTTCTTCTTTTATTTTAGTTTAAAAATTTCATTTAGCTTTATTTGCAATTCTAGAATTGGGCAATACTTCATTCCATAAAATAGAATAAGTGATCTCTGCACTGCCTCATTCTAAAAATTAGTGTACAGAGAGCCTGGTGGCTGTTTACATGAATAACTAGCATCGTGGCACAAGTGTAGTAAAAATAGCATAAATGTGTTGAATCACATGGAAAATGATTGTTTCCCCTTACTGTCAACTTGGTCCATATTCACTGCTGTAGCTTCTTTTGACTGCTAAAATAGCTATCCTGATCCAGGATCAGGCACTTGATGCATCATATTTCCAGAGCCATGAGAAAACAAGTGTATTTGTTATGGTGAAATTAGACTCACTTCTACTTCCACATAGAGGAAATAAAAACCTTTATGATTTGAAACACTTGGAAAACTAAGAAATGTTAACATTTGGAGTTATAATATAGAAACATGAAATAATAATGAAATACATCCAAATGAAGTCTTAAATTAGATTTGCTGATTTTTATGTCCTATTCACCTCTTCTTGACAGCTTTGGGTGGCCAAGACAAAAGTTCATTTCTTCTATTCCCAATGACAATTCTCTTTGATAGAGACAGGATGAATGGGGACTTAAGAGAACATGCAATTCTAGTGTTCACGTTTGAGAGACAGCACTGCAATGATCAGAAAGATTAATTCAGTTTTAGGATAAAATATTAGGAGTGTATTAGCAACGAGGTTGACTATACACAGTTTTGAGCTAGACTCTATCCAGTATCACTGACATGTTGGAATACTGCATGAAACAGACACAGAGAAATGGTCCTTGAGTATGAAAGAAGCCTGATAGGGTGATATCTGGTCACAGTCATCTGCAGTCACGGGCACAAAACCTCAAAGAGCACCACTGGGTCTTAATCTGTGACGTAAGGATTATCGTCAATAATGTAGATATTGTCTTCTGCTGGGAGTCGCCTTTCAGCTGCATGTTCCAAAGCTCCAATTTTAGAGTCATTCAATGAAACCATACTGCAGAAAGAATTGAAGAATAACATGAGTAGGAAAAAAAGTGGACTACTTCTAAAGTATGAGAAGCATTTTTGTTTATAATTAGGACGACTGGGTATTTGTGACTCTAGGAGTCCTTCATACAAACTACGAAATCAATAGAGCCTTCTGGAGTTGTGAGAAGTGTAGCCCTGAGTATTGCAGAGAAGTCTGTATAATAAGCACAATCTAAAAAGCATTCAAAAAACTCAGACTGGTGTCTTTCAGAAAACTCACATAATAGAATACAAAAATGAAAAATCTAAAGACAGATATCTGACATCAAAGTAAGTTACTAAATCAAGATGCATATTTTCAAATGTGGTTGGCCCAGAACCGGTTGACTGGTGTTTTTTTTCCAACTGTGGATTGTGATTCTTTAGAGAGTGTTGTTAAATCTACTTAGTTATCTCCATCCTATATTTAAGAAAAAAAACATAGAATAGAAAAATACTGAATGTAGTAAAATAGCACCGTTTCACACATGTATACTGGATCATGGTGTTCAAAATTTTACTGTGTCTCATGGCCAAAGTTCAAAGGCTAGGGTTAGATTATTTTATAGCACACACACTCACACAGACCAAATGTACAAAAATGTCAGGCATTGGAGATTAAGAGATTAATATTTTGGAGAGAGCTATTGGTGTTTTGTGTGCTGGCCTTATACATCAAATTACGAGAGGGGCTTTAATGCAGTCGCTTGGAGAGCTTGTTCTGTATATCACGTTATTTGAGGGTAGTCAGTGTACTGATGTGTGGGCTTTATAGAAATAAGTAGAAAGAGTAGACGAACAACTCATGGAAGAAAGCAGCCTTCCAAGTTTAACTTGTGTGGCATTTTGATGTAGCTGGTTGTTTCAAATCTGCATATAGTGACTATTTCCATTACCAAATCTTGGCTCAAAAAATATGGAACCTGAATCTTCATCCAGCCACAGATGAAGAACATGCCAACACTGAATGTATTTAAAAGAACAAGAGAGATAAAGTTCCTCGATTGTCCTTAAATGCGTCAGTTAGACATGTGTGAAAACACTTAGTTTAGGTGTCAATAAGCTTAAATGAGTCAGTGTGATGTAACGGCCAAAAAGGTAATGTCATGAGAAAATACTCCTTCAGTGGTGCATTTTTTTTTTTTTTTGCCTTTTGATACTTTATGTTTTCTACAATATTTCCTTTATAATTAGATGGGAAAAAATGAATCTTTAAAAAAAAAAAAAACTTGGCAGTGCAAGAACAAAAATCAAGTAACTAAAAGAATGGAACATTTCTTTTTCACTTTTCAGAAACAGTTAATCAAATCTACTTAGGAGCATGGGCTCCAGAGATAGAGCCCTTTATACACTGTGAGCTTGACTTTAGAGGCCCCTGAACATTTCTGAACCTGTTCTCCAATCTGTAAAGTGGGAATAGTGCTCGCTTTATTGCTGTGAAGGGCATGATTGCAATAACAAAAGCCAACATGTATTGAGCACTTACAATGTGCTGGGCACTGCTCAAAGAACGTTCTGTGGATGGCTCAGGTAATCGGACGAAACTTAACTACTCGGACGTAGTTAAGTCTGTGTGTGAACATCCAATGAAGGAGAACGAGGATTGATGCAAAGTAGCCTAAGAGGGATAGATTTTGAATCAAAGAAAGTCCTTGCTTAAAGCCCAACTGGAACTAAACAAAGCAGGCTAGCTGGCTTTAGAACTAAGTAGTTGTCTCCTGCCATTTACAGGCAGTGGGGCCGACTGGGACCAATAGCCCCATGGCAGAGAGGCAGTAAAGGGGATTTAAGTTTTAACTGGGTTGCAGGGTAGACTGAAAGATCCTCACCAAGATAGTAAATTCAAGTGCCTCCATGACCAGACAACTAATATAAATGAGTGGTGCAGCAGGGGATGATGGGAGCTGGCAATGGTGCAGCAGGGGATGATGGGAGCTGTAGAGAACTGGAGGCATTTGCCCTACCTCAGTGCTTTTGCACTTCCTGCCCTTTCAGCCAGGAATTATCTTCTTCCTAATCTTCTGTTCCCTCAGGGCTCACTCAAACAGCCCTTCACCCTGCTCTATAGACCCCATTGTGTTTGTCTGAAATCACCTAAAAGGACCATGTTTATTCGCTTATATGTTTTCTATCTGTTTTGTTCATCTCTTTGGATTATTATCAGTACTCAATAAACACTCAGCAAAACAAAACATTGAACAAAATAAAAGAACAAACCCAAACAACTCATTCCATGCTCAGCCCCATCAAGCAAAATGTGCAATTTAGTTCTCTTGCTCTAAGAGGGGAGGACTGAAGTGTTCCCCCTGTGCCAGCCCCACCACAGCTCTGGGGAAACACAGAACGCGGAAATATCACTGGAAGGTATGAACAGCAACGGAGGTGCTCATTCATCTAGCTTTTCAGGATCCAGGATATAAAATAGAGTTTTTAGAAGAAAAAGTGGAAAGAAATAGAAATCTCTCTTTATCTTACTAGAGTAGGAACATCCAATGGTGTTGACACAAACACTTTCAAGCTCACCTTAGTTGTGGCATCTTCTTTCTGATGTAGAAACACTCTATATTGGGAGGACAGGGAGAAGTTGAAGAAACAATTAAACATGACAGCAAGAGTCCATACTATCTTCTTCCAACCAAGTATATTATTTCTGTTGTTACTCGGACCCTTCCCTGGTAACTTCAGGTAACCCCTTCCCATATCTATTTTTGAATCTGTTGAACCCAGACAATCCCTGTTTTGTTCAGAATCTCATCTTCACAAGTAGTTTGGTGTTCTCATCCACACACCTTGATTTACACTAATATGACTGTTACATTTTCTTCCAGTCCAAACACTGAGAGAGTTTTCTGATGGGCTGCTGGAGACCAGGCATTAACCAGGACTGACACAGGCCATGCCAAGGCTCACGCCTATCGAAGGATACCTTTTCCAGACTTTTGCACTACCAGTCACCCCCTCCTTAAGACAGCAATAAAGGGTTGCTTTAGGTAAGGAGGAAAGCATATTTGAGGTTATTGGGGATCAGAAAACAATGCCTCAAAACATGCTGCTTTGGATTTCAAACTAAGAGCACCTGGGGAGCAGTGAATGCAGGGAAGGGCTTTCTCTGAAGTTCCCTGCTCTACTTCTAGGCCACATCTTCCAGATTTTCAATCGTTGTGCATCCCTCCCCCAGAGAAATGGGTGCATATTACAGGAAGGTAGACTAGAGGTGACAACATACCCACAGCCCAGAAGAACTTTGTCCCAGGTTATTGTCTGTTCTTTGGGCCCATTTGTCTCCCCTACGAATCCTTTACTCTTCCTCTAAGATTACCTATACCCTCCACTTCCCTCTCCCTCATGGAGAGGGCATTTAAGCTTCAGCCATTGGGTCGTTTGAGTCTCATTTTGTGTGGCTCCTGTGCGCATGTGCACGCAATATGCATGCCTTTTCTCCTGTTACTCTGTCTGCTGTCAGTTCACTTCAGCATACTCAATTATCAAACCTTCAGAGGGAAAGTGTGAACTTCTCTAAAAGGTGTTTTACCCAATTTCTAAATAATCATTTTGACTGACCAAGTTCTAAATAAAATAATTAGGTGGAAACTTCCTCAGATTTGCTAGGCATACTCGTAATTTTCTAACTCCGCCCAGGAACAATGAAACAGATCAGTAATAGGTTCAAATACAGTGTCTTGCAAAATAGCCATTTGTGGGCTGGGCGCGGTGGCTCACGCCTGTAATCCTAGCACTCTGGGAGGCTGAGGCGGGAGGATTGTTTGAGCTCAGGAATTCGAGACCAGCCTGAGCAAGAGTGAGACCCCGTCTCTACTTAAAAAATAGAAAGAAATTAGCTGGACAACTAAAAATACATAGAAAAATTAGCCGGGCATGGTGGCGTATGCCTGTAGTCCCAGCTACTTGGGAGGCTGAGGCAGGAGGATTGCTTGAGCCCAGGAGTCTGAGGTTGCTGTGAGCTAGCCTGAGGCCATGGCACTATACTTAGGACAACAGAGTCTTAGGACTGTCTCAAAAAAACAAACAAACAAAAAAAAAAACACAGCTATTTGGTTCTTTTATGGGAGGCAGGTTACACACACACTCACATACACGATTGGCAGAAGAGAGATATGAAGCCCTGGATGGTTGCTTTTTGAAGATTTTTGTTCTAGTTGTAGTCTTGCAACCAGTTCCCCTCTCAATGTTTCATTTGCCTCTTCTGCCAAATGTCCATTGTAAAACTTTGGAACCATATCAACCCCACAGGGAAAAAAATTAGATTTTGAGGGGCATAGAAAACAAATCTTATCTATTACAATGGTGTGTTGCTTTCCAAATCCCAACCCTACCCAACAAATACTTATTTCTTAATACAGATCGCCCTCCATATCCATGAGTTTTGTACCTACAACCAACTAGTTGGTTCAACCAACTACAGGTTGAAAATATTTTTTAAAATAATAATACAGATAAAAATACAGTATAACAATAACTTACATGACATTCACATTGTGTTAGGTATTATAAGTAATCTAGAGATGATTTAAATTATATGGGAGGATGTGTACAGGTTATTTGCAAATACTACATCATTTTATATAAGGGGCTTGTATATCCATAGATTTTGGTATTTATGGGTGTCCTGAAACCAATCTCCCAAGAATACTGAGAAATGACTATATTTAATTTAATTCTCTTTAATTTAAGAGAATATAATTTTTCTCTGTAGGGGGCCAATAAATAAAAAATAAAGGTTAAAAAACAATGGTGTTGAAATCAACCAGGTGGGAAGGGGGAGGAGGGGAGGAGTAAATTCACACCTAACAGGTACAGTGCACACTATCCAGGTGATGGGCACACTTAGAAATTTGACTCAAACTGTACAAAAGCAATTTATGTAACCAAAACCTTTGTACCACTGTAATACTCTGAAATTAAAAAAAAAAAAAAAATGATGTTAAGGGGAAAATCCACTATAATATAAGCTCCATGAGATTTATAAAGATTTATGATTGAAAGGATCTTTTCTATTACTAAATACAATAATGACAGTTTAAGATTGCTGTGCACTTACCATGTGCCAATCACTGTTCTCAGTGTTTTGCGTGTACTAATGCATATAAAACTCGCATGCCTCTTGACATAGATGGTGCTACTATATGCGTTTTACACATGAGGATTTGGGGACATAGGGAAGTCATGTGATATCAAAATCACATACCCTATGGAGCTACTTGAACCCAGGAAATTTAGCTATAGAACCTTTGCTGTGGACCCTTAGGAACAATCTTGAAATGACTTACTTTTGGTGATGATAACAACCAAAGCAGCAAGCAACACCAAGGCAGAAAGGGAGAGTCCAACATAGAGTCCCTCACTGGTGGCAGTGCTCATCCACATATTTTCTGCTGGGGACGCTTGCTAAGGAAACATCAGTAGATTGAAAAAGCATCTTGTTAGAATTATGGATAGAAAACATTTCCTAGAATAACTTACTCAGCCACATTTATCTTTACTGGACCTTAGCTACTTCTGGAACACAAAAGTAAGACCAAATGATATGGGGTTATAACTAATGGTGAAATTCTAGGAGAATTTGAAATTCAAAATTTATTTTAGGATGATGAAAATGTTTTGTATCTTACTTGGGGATGTATTTATATAGGTGTATATATTTGTCAAAACTAAAATGGTGTTCTTTAAATGGGTTTGTATGTATTGTATGCAAATTATGTTTTTAAAGTTAACAGGCTGTTTTTATGATATTAAAAACAGGAAAAAAACCAATTTCTGTTCATAATAAGTTGATTTGATGTGATATTATATGAATGTGTTCAGTTATTGAATTTGGTCCTTATTTACAGTCCTTACTTGTTTTTTCAAATATAATTCAAGATTCTACATCTATATAAATAGATTTGAAAATAGCTGCTCACAGACATGGCCCTGATTAACAATTAAATGGTATGCAATCATGCAGAAATGTAGAATTGTATTTATTTTTTTATTTCAGAATTGTATAGGGGTACACACATTTTCATTACATAATTTGCTCGTGCATGTACAGTTTGAGTCAAAGTTACAAGTGCACCGTTCACCCAATTAGTGTGCATTGTACCCATTAGGTATGAATTTACCCATCCTCTCCTCCCCCCCACCCCACCTACTTGATTTTCCTTGAGTTTTACTTCCATTATGTGCTCATAAGTGCTGATCATTTAGTTCCAATTTAGTATTGAGTACATGTGGTGTTTGGCTTTCCATTCTTCCCATACTTCACTAAGAACGGTCTCCAGTTCCATCCGGGTTACAAAAGAAACTAGACCACCATTTTTCTTTATTGCTAAGTAGTGCTCCATGGCATACATATACCACATTTTTACGAATCCACTCATGTATTGATGGGCACTTGGGTTGGTGGGACTGCAAACTAGTACAACCTCTATGGACAGTAATATGGAGACACTTCAAAGAACAAACAGGAGACCTACCATCCATTTGATTCAGCAATCCCACTACTAGTTATTTATCCAAAGGAAAAAATTTCATTTTATAAAAAAGACACTTGGTCCCGAATGTTTATAGCAGCACCATTCATAATCACAAAGATGTAGAATTGTATTTAAAGCCCTGGTGCAGATCACAGGAGATCGTCACCTTCTGGAAAAACCCCGAATGTGCCAGGCATCATTCAAGGCCCCCTCTCACAGCTTAGCTCTGCTCCTACAGAGAACTCACAGGGGAAATAGTTTAACAGAATGGACGTAGAGGATTGGAGAGAAGGCTCGAGTGTCTTCCTGTGTTAAGAGTTTAATCTCTGGAGTCAGAATTCCAGCTCTTCTACTTAGTCCCTGTGTAACCACAGACAGGTTATTGAGCCTCTCTGAACCTCTGTTTCTTTGTCTATAAACAGCAGATTCAATAGGGCTTTGGTGCTTTTTAGGTCCTTCCCGATACAACACTATGAGGCTATAGGCTAACAACATTTGTGCCATTCTTGCTTAGACAGCCAGAGCCTGGGAAGGGAAAACTGTGCTGTTATCACCTTACGCATGGGGAAGGCTAAGGGCATGGGGGACGGTATAAACTGGGTAGATGGAGAATGGGGTTTCAGGAGGCTGGCTTTGCTTTCATTTTTTAAATTATATGATACAAACACTACATGTTTATTTTAGAATGTGCAGCTAAGCATACAAATAGGAAAAATAAAATCAACTATAACCCTAACATTGAGAAACAAGCACTGTTACCATGTGCTTTATATATCCTTCTAGAATTTTTCCTTATAAAATATATAGTATTTTAAAAGTTGCTTCTTTCACTGAACAATGTAACCCATGTCAGTAAGTGCACTGCAATGATTACTACATTCTTAATGGCAATATATGGACATGCTTAATTGACTAATTAATCTCTTACTATTAAACATTTAGGTTGTTGATAACATTCCCATGATTATAAACAACAGTAATGAACATACTCTCTCATGTATTTTTATGTATTTGTTCAATTTTCTCCTTAAGACAGGGCCCAGGAAATTGACCTACTGGGTCAAGATAAATGCTGCATGTTTTCAAGATACCTGGGAGACATCTTGGTATCTTCAGGGTCAAGGTACAAAAAGCCCACAGTTTCTTGCTATTGCCTGTCTTGAAGCTTCTAAATTGCTTCTACTTGCAGCTACACATACATGTTCTGTAGGTAACCAAGGCCATGAACAACCTCAGCATTCGGAGTGGCTTTTTTTTAAAAAATTCAGCATAAGTCTGGTCATAAGGCAATCCGTTAAATATGTATACTGTGGCAGTTCTGATATTTAGCCAGTATGTACAAATTCAGCATGCATCCATCAAATCAATCAGTGCCCATGTCGTACAAGTTGTTAAAATTTTTAATGTCACTCCTATGTAGTGGTGCTCTCATTGTCACAAAGGTATACAGCATAAGGCTATTTGATCCTACGCTAATTAGCCCCACTTTGCCTGAGCCTTTCTGAATTTCTCTTACAATGGCCATGTTGTCATTTTTCACAACTTTCTATTAGAAGGATTATTCTCATAACCTCAGGCTGTTTATATTTGTTGCTTCTAAGAGTTACTTGAACATCCTAAAAGGCTAGCTGTTTCTCCCAGGAGTCAAAAGAGAAGGCCCTATTGATTAATTTGTCTAACTTATGTGCAAAGTTTAAACTTTTATGAGCCTCAGGAGACTGGGATCCCTTAGACTTTTCTCAAGCTCACTGTGAAAAAAATATGAGAACATTTTAGAGAATCACAGTTGTCTAAGACCTTGGCCAGGCGTAGTGGCTCTTGCCTGTAATCCCATCACTTTGGGAGGCCAAGGCAGGAGGATCACTTGAGGCCAGGAGTTTGAGACCAGCCTGGGCAACATAGAGAGACCCTGTCCCTACAAAAAAAAAAAAAAAAAATAGAAAAATTAGCCTAGCATGGTGGCACACGCTTGTACACCCAGCTACTCAGGATGCTAAGGCAGGAGGATTGCTTGAGCCCGGGAATTTGAGATTGCAGTGAACTATGGTCCCACCACTACATTCTAGCCTAGTGACAGAGAGAGACCCTGTCTGTCTCTTTTACAGAGAGAGAAAAAAAAAGTTGTCTAAGACCTTACTACCTTTGAAAGTCACATATGGGTTGGTTTATATATAGAAAAAAAAATCAACAGTGTAGAGAAAATTTTGTAGAAATCAAAATTGGTAGAAATCAAATTTTCTACAAATCTATATAAAATGGCTATTGGGTGGGGAAAAAGATATTAGAGGACTTACCATTTAGCAAGCACTCTTTCACTTACATTTTATTATTGTTTGGGATGGCCTCCATTCCACCCCACCAAAGCATGTTGTTTCTCTAATAACTGAAGTCCTTTTGAGTATTTTATGTTAACTTGCTCTCCTTAAATTGGTTCATTATTTTTTTTTTTTACCAAATTTTTGGTCAGGGGAATGTCATTGTACTGTGTGTGTGTGTGTGTGTGTGTGTGTGTGTGTGTGTGTTATTCAGTAAAATACCACTTATTGGGCATCATTAACAAACTGGACAACCTAAATAAACTTTTCAAATTAAAGCATCCTATTTAAGAGTCAAAAAAAATTTTTTAAGAAGAATAAAAGTCTATGGGCTAGTCTTACAGAAATAGTCTTTAAATGTCTATCTTCCTGGAAGCAAGTTACAAAGTGAATCTGGCTAATCAAATAGGAGGGAATATGCTTACAGTTTGATTGTCATGCCAAAGGCCATCTGAAGACTGTGTCACGGTGCCATTCCCATCTGCTCAAAATAAGAAGGAAATTTAATTAGAATTACAAAAAATATTGAATTTTCACTGCAGACACTAAATATATTCACATTGCCTCCTGGTGATGAATGAAAAATTGAATAATATGAACAAACGCTGCAAGCATTGCAAGAGGTATACCAAGTTATTAACATTTTATTAATTTATCCTGTAAAGTTGAGTTTCTTAACCTTTTTGTCATGGGCTCTTTGAAAATGAACTCCTTTTCTTCTTTGTGGAAAAAAATTCAGAAACACACAAAGTTTTACCTACAATTTTAAGGGAATCACAGAAGCCCATTCATGGTACCAGGTTAAGACTAGCATTTAATGGCAATCAATATTGTCATGCTAGCTGAAAAGCTGTCAATGAATGCCCAGAGGCCATATGCACTTCCAAATATCAGAACCCCCCTGGTTGGTCCAAGTGCAGTGGTGTTCACAACTAATTGATCACAACCAGTTATGTATTCCTTTGTTCCTTCTCCACCACTCCCACTGCTCCATTTGAACAGCCTTAAAAAAAAAAAAAAAAAAAAAAGACCACCCTATTCCAAGTGGACATCACATTTGTTTTACATTCAAAATATAATTAAAATGTACCATGATATCCACAACAGGTAGTATATAACTTTACATTGTATGCTAATGTGCCTAGACTTCAATCCAGAAATGCTTAGAAGATGTTATCAGCCACAAGACCAGTGTATATTATACCATATATAAGAATTAAGGTTTTATGTAGCAAGCCGGGCATGGTGGCTCATGCCTGTGATCCTAGCAGTCTCAAAAAAATAAAAAAATAAAAAAATTGTATGTAGCATAAAATACTACATTGGTCTTAAAGTCATTCAAGTTTTCAAAGTGTTATGAAATATCTGTTTTGAAATAGAGAATATGCTCTGTTGGCCCTCCTAGCCCACTATAGGTCCAGTACAGAACTCTTTTTAACTAGAGGCTTTCCAGACTGGTGCCTGAGCCTCACGTCACGCCATCCACCCACCCCAGTCCTTCTCCCTTCTTTCCTGCTCCCGTCCCCCCAAAAGAATTATCTTTTTACTAAGTACCTACCATATACTAAGCACATTACATCCTAACACCAGGTTCTTAATCCTATTTTTTAATTTCTTCTTATTTTTTTTGAGAGAGAGAGTCTCACTCTGTTGCCTGGGCTAAGTGGCGTCAGCCTAGCTCACAGCAACCTCAAACTCCTGGGCTCAAGCAATCCTACTGCCTCAGCCTCCCGAGTAGGTGGGACTATCGGCATGTGCCACCATGCCTGGCTAATTTTTTCTATATATTTTAGTTGGCCAATTAATTTTCTTTCTATTTTTAGTAGAGACAGGGTCTCGATCTTGCTCAGGCACTGGTTTCAAACTCCTCACCTTGAGCAATCTGCCCGCCTCGGCCTCCCAGAGTGCTAGGATTACAGGCGTGAGCCACCACACCTGACCTTATTATTTTTTTAAGAGACACAGTCTCACTCTGTCACCTAGGCTGGAGTGCAGTATCAAGTTCATAACTCACTGCAACCTCCAACTGCTGAACTAAAGTGATCCTCCTGCCTTAGCCTCCTGAGTGGCTGGGACTACAGGCACACACCATTGCACCCAGCTAATTTTTAAAAAACTTTTTGAAGCAACAGTATCTTACTATGTTGTCTGTGCTGGTCTTGAACTCCTGGCCTCAAGTGATCCTGCTGCCTCAGCCTCTCAAAGCTAATTTCATTTTATAGATAAAGAAGACAGGCAATGGATATTTAGGTTTTCAATTTTAGTAAATGACAAGGGCTGCTGCTGATAACTACTACAACACTGCACTTCCATCAAAAGGAAATGATTATAGGTCTATGAAATTCCCTAACTGATAAAGGTATAGAGCCTCAACATGAATAGAATTGGACTAATCATATCCTCCTTCCCAAATATTTACATTACTATGTTTACATTTTATTCATTCTGAAACCACTTCTAAGAGAGCCAAAGGCAGTATCTAGGTTTATGCAATATCTACAGTCTAGGCTCTGTTTGTGACCTTAATTAAGACCTTCAGGAATAGGGCTGGGTGATGCAGTAAAAATAGCATGGACTTGAATCAGATAATACTAGAGTTCAATGCTGCCAATGTCTGTTAGCAATGTGACCTTGATACTCAAGGTTCTCTGCATACACACATAAGTATCTATGTGTGTTCATATGTATGTATATGTATCTGTATATGAAGTTGTATGTATGCAGTAGTGCCCCCTTATCTGCAGGGAATATGTTCTAAGACCCCCAGTGGATTCATGAAACTGAACAGTGCCAAACCCTATATATACTATGTTTTTTCCTATACATACATACCTATGATAAAGTTTAATTTATAAATTAGGCACAGTGAGAGATTAACAATAACTAATAATAAAATAGAATATAACGGCCAAGTGCGGTGGCTCACACCTATAATCCTAGCATTCTGGGAGGCCAAGGCGGGCAGATCACTTGAGGTCAGGAGTTGAAAACCAGCATGAACAAGAGTGAGACCCCCTGTCTCTACTATAAATAGAAAGAAATTGGCCAACTAATATATATAGAAAAAATTTAGCCAGGCATGGTGGTACATGCCTCTAGTCCCAGCTACTCGGGAGGCTGAGGCAGCAGGATCACTTGAGCCCAGGAGTTTGAGGTCGCTGTGAGCTAGGCTGACGCCACGGCACTCACTCTAGCCTGAGTAACAAAGTGAGACTCTGTCTCAAAAAAAAAAAAATAAATAAATAGAATATAACAATATACTATAGTAAAAACTATGTTGTAAATATAGTCTCTCTCTCTCTCTCTCTCTCTCTCTCTCTCTCTCTCTCTCTCTCTCTTCCAAATTATCTTAAAATGTTCAGACTGTGGTTGACGGCAGGTAACTGAAACTACAGAAAGGGAAACTGCAGAGTAAGGGGGAACTACCGTTTATATATTTCTAGCTAGGAGCCCTGGAACTACAAGCTATAAATAGAACACAGCACACAGAGTTGTTAAAATTAAATTGGCTTATGCATGTGGCATGGCTCACACTACGTTGGGTAAATACCAGCTATTGTTATACAACAGAAGGACCCATGAGGAGAGACAGGGATGCTGTGCACTGCACCTTCTAATTATCATAGACTCTAATCATCCAGGGAGGAAGGTTCGATGGCTTGCCAGTGGGCACAGAAGTTGTAACTGATGGCTGAACTGGGGAGCTGTTTGCCTCCAGAACAGATTTATAGAGCCTTCCAATCTGACAATAGCAATGGATATGGCTTGCCTGGAAAGAATTAAATGAGATAATATATGAGTTTCCTGGCACACATGTCTGTCGAAGGTGGATAGTGGGCCACATAACATCCCAAACCCCTTCCAGATCTCACATTCTTTGCTTCCAAGAGGCTTTCGGCAACTGAGGGCGGACGCAGGCGCAGTGAGGACTTGGCCCAAGAGCCTCAGACACACGGCCAAAATGGCAGCCGCTACACGTAACATGAGTCCCAGGGACCCAGCTGCTCCACAGTCTGTTCCACCCTGGAAAGCTCTACCTCGACCAGGTTTCAGTGACATGATGTTTTAGAGAATGATTCCCTGCTCCTACTTTCTTCCTCCTCACACCCTAAAAGAGTGGGGTGCAGCTGCTCCTACTGCTGTTACCTTGTGTTTTTATCTATTTTCATTTTGTTTTTGTGCCTGGAAACAGTTTGCACTAAGGATTCCACTTTCAGAACCAAATGTCACCGTGATCTCATCCCAACTGAATGAGTCCCTCTGTGAATCTCACTGCAGGTCCATTTTTAATTAACCAGCTTCCAGTAATGATTGGCAAAAGGTAAGCCATATGGGGTGGGAGGCGGGTGCCCACAGATTGGCAACTGCTGAGTACAGTGAGTCACACGCAGGAGGAGTCCTGCAAGACGTGACCTTGTTTGGATGCAGCACAAGGACACATTAGCCGGGTCTGCCTCACAAAGGGCTCAGCACAGGGCATTCCCAAAGCCTACCACTATGGGTAGGTAACCAAGAGAGGTAGCTGGTGACAAGATTCAGTGTCACCTGTCTCCACCACAAGGAAGAGAGGCCAATTTTGCCTTCTAAGAGTAGAGACTAAAGGAGGCCACCTCAGACTCAGGAGAATAAGCAAGATTGTTTGCAAAGGAATAGCAAGATCTCAGTGGGACATGCCTCTTTGACACTGGTGTCAGTGTCCCCAAGTCATCTGTCTTGGTCTATTCAGGCTACTATAACACAATACCTCAGACTGGGTAATTTATAAACAATAGAAATGTATTACTCATGATTCTGGAGGCTGGTAACTCCAAGATCAAGGTGCCTGTAGATTCAGTGTCTAGTGAAGGCCGTTCCTTATAAATGGCACCTTCTATGTGTCTCCATGTGGGGCATGGGGCAGACAAGCTCCCTGGGGCCTCTTTTATAAGGACACTAATCCCATTCATGAAGGTGGAGCACTCATGACCTAATCACCTCCTAGATCCCCCACCTCTTAATACTACTGCTTTGGAGATTAGGTGTCAACATATGAATCTTGGGGAGACACAAACATCGAGACCATATAGCCCCATCTCAGAATGCTCACATAAATACAAGCTTGCCAAGGCAGAGGAGACTCCCAGCCGTATTTAGGATCTCAGCCATGAAAGAAGCATGGGTGACTGGATTTAATTAAGGTCCTGGCCCAAGGGATCAAGTCCAATAATAAGTTTGGAATCAAGAGGTTGATTTGATTTATAAAAATAACATGCATGTGGATGTTTCCAAATCATACAAGCTACCTTTGCCAGTCAGGCACATGGATTCTAGATATTCTAAGTAATAATAGTAGTTGCTAATATATCTATCACTCACCCCTTGTAACTGTATCCCGAATCTATCATCTAGTTTAATCCTCATAAGCATTCTACAAGATCAGTGGAATCATATCCATTTTACAAATGACAAAACAGATTCACAAAGTTTAGGAATCTGCACAAGTCAAATAGCTGATTTCCAAGGCTGGTGTTGGATCTCAAGTCAGATCTGTCTTACTCCAGATGTGTGCTCTCAGCAGTGTCAGTGGTTATCAAGATTTGAATTATCCTGAGTGTTCAGGAAAGAGAATCCAGTTACCTGTTTTGTAAGAGTAAAATGGTGAACTGGTAGCCTGTGTCCTTGTTTCCTGCAGGGTTGTAGGCTGGGTTTCTGACGGCTGAGCTGGAGAATGTGACGTAGCTACTGGAATAAAATGAATGGAAGAACCGTGTTCCATTTGTGGAGGAAATTTTGCTCCCCCACGAAAGATAAAGAACAGAACTAAAATCGGGAATTACTATCAACTTTCCATGGAGCCTCCGCCCAGCCTTCCTCGGGA
Organism: Microcebus murinus; assembly: GCF_040939455.1. Lineage (NCBI taxonomy): Eukaryota > Metazoa > Chordata > Mammalia > Primates > Cheirogaleidae > Microcebus > Microcebus murinus. The sequence goes on from NC_134124.1 coordinate 21,761,215, forward strand.
GGCACGAATGGCTCCCAGCTACCCACGTCTAGCCCTTTCAGCTCCTATTGGAAATTTATTCCAAAATGACCTTCAGGCATGGCACTGCTATCTAGTTATTTATTATCATGAGTTATTTTATTAACCAACACAGAATAGATACTCACAATATGAATTCCTTGAGTCCCTTCAAGCTGACAATATTGCCCAACGTCATGGCTTTGGTAATGATTTGCAACCCTCAAAGCCAGGTTCCTGGCAGACCCCAATCCCACATTCTTCTGCACTTACATTCTAGTCATCCATTTTAAGGGCGATTTCCTGTGTTATCTGACTCATCTTCCAATTCTCACAAAAAAAGCTTCCAGTTCTAGGAACTCTCTCATACAGGGCTGTGTTGTCCTTTCCTTTCCTGAAATCTCTCCTTTACTTCCTAACAGATATCTCACCTTATCTGCAGAGTTGATCACTTGCCTTTTTACAAAGTCTCTGGTTCCCTTCCCTTAGAGCATCATAGAAATCTACAGCAAATTTTCCCAAACCTGAGTTCTCCTTAGTGTCTCTCCCTGGCCCATCTGCTTCCCCTTCCCCATCACAGTCTCGGTAACTTCACATTTCAACATCACCCTTTCTCATGTTCTGTTTTCCTGTTTTCCTCTAGTACTCAAACCTGTAAGAGGATGTGGCTCTCTTTCTGAACTAAAAACAGGACAACCAACCCATGAGAGTCAGATGGTTGGTCTTTACCCAACTTAGTTCTGTGCAAAAGACCTCTTGAGCTTAACTTCTTTCCCACGTTTGGGTCTTTGTGGTATTTTCTTTTCTCTCCCATTCTTTGAACCTCATGTCCAATTGTTCCATGGATATTTTAGGTATGTGCTAGAGGCTCTGAGTGCAGGGATCAGGGTAGATATAAGATATATATCCCCATATTATATTTGCTCGTGTTTACATCTTTCTGTACTGAGAAGTTCGACTCTAAACTCAAACTCTTTAGGAAACTGGACACGAATACGGCTCAATGAATGCCATCCCTCAGGAGGCCACATGGACATATAAACCAACACTTTTTGTCTAAATCTCCAGTTTAAATGAAGTCAATAACTTAGACATGTTCTCCAAACCAAGTCTACTAATCCATCCACCTTCTCAGGCACAAACTAAGTATTAAAAAGTTAAATCAATACGAGAAAGTCTAGCAGATTCTCTAGTGTGTTCAGCTGCCTGGAACAAAGCTGTTTTTCTTACAAACTTTTATGGCTCTAAAATCCCAGTTATTACCAAAAGCTCTCTCTTCCAAACTCAGCACATAGCCCAATCCTTCAGATTCCTCCTGGTTAAATGCACACACGGTTCAATGGAAGTCAAGGGAAATTAATATGTTCCATCAGATTTTCCTGGCTAAGAGGTTGTGACACTTCTGTTATTCCTCCAAATCTAGAGCCACCTCATGGGGTCAAAGGGTTTGGGGGGCTTTGAGAATCTCCAGTAAAACTTATCTTTTTCATCCTGGAAAAAGAATATTTGAACCTAACCTTGTCTTCAGAATGACAAGTTATTTTTCCACCTGTAAGTCAAGTTATTCTCCATTTGTATGAAATCTAAACTCTTTTTTTTACTTTTTTTCTTCTTTTTTTACTTTATTCTTCCTTTTTCCACCAAAACCTGAACCAGTAGAAATCTAAACTCTTATCTATGGGAAATTTGAAGTATGAACCATGTGGTCTGAATTGAAAAAAAATAAACATGTACATTCTAAATCCCTGAAGTCCTTAAATCCAATGTCTATTTTTTCATGAACATAAATAGCATCTTTTGCAAATTTTCATGCTACATAAATAAATTAAAGGACCCTTGAAGCAAAACTGTGTAAATCACTGACTGCCACCAAAAGACAGGGTGATCGTATAAAAGTTTTTTCAGTGAAGATGCCATATCAGGTCAAATTCATCCAAACATAAAGCTCAGTGCTCAAGATAAGAGGCCCAATCTGGTAGTTTAAAGCACAGGCCCCAAATTCCAATGAACAGAGACTGAATCCTGACTCAACCAATTTCTACCTGCATTACTTTCAACAATGAACTTTTAGACTCTGTGTCTCAGTTCCCACTACTATCAAATACGGTTGAACCACACCTACAATGGATATAGTTGTCAGTAAGAATTAAATGCATGTAGCATGGTCCCTGGTACATAAGAGACAGTAAATGTTAGCCTCATCAAAATCTTACCAAGTGGAGGACCTGAATTCAGAATAGGCTCGTGATCTCTAGAGCTCCTTGTGAGGGTGGAATCTCATTAACCTACCCTTGTTCTCTGGCATTCCCTGTTTTTCCTCAACCAACCGTGCCCACCTGAGCCAGATTCACACTATCTCCATTAGATGTCCTAGATCAGTGATCCAACTATTTTTGGCTAATAATCTCTTCAAGAATCTGATAGAAAGTGATGGGTCCCCTCAAAAATGCCTCTTTGTACAAAAGGTGCATATGATTTGGGGAGGAGAGGAGGATTACAAACCCTGTGGAGGACCTGTTTGGAACCTAGATAAGAACCCTTACCCTAAACTATCCTTCTGCCTAAACACAGTGGTCTGGGTGGTCCACAGTCTTTCATTAGAAGGCCTTGGGGCTCCCAAACACATGTTTTACCTGGCTTGTGGGTCTGCGTGGGTGATGGCATTGGGGAAGCAGAGGTAGAGGTGCTTGGTGACGTTGGAACACGCGTGTCTGTGGCTGGAGGCAGAAATCAACACGGAAGCAAGGATTAATCAAGCAGCGCTGGAACTGTACCCTAGCACACCAATCAGAGTCTGTCCCCAAGCAGAACTCTGTCTCCTGAACTCTCGTTCTTTGTCATTAGCCAACTAGAATCTGTGAGAGGGGAGGACTTTGGAGACAAGCTCATAAAAAAAAAAAAAAAAAAAAATGGCAGCTGCAGGGAAAGGTATATATTTGGCAAGTGAGAACAGATACCTCTTATTTGCATTGAAGCACTTTTTAAAAGATCAATCACCCATATCTGATCTATGCAGCTTCATAAACACCTCTATGAGTTGTGCCTCTATGAGACACTTAGGAAAAGTGTCTAGAGCCTGGAGCTGTTCTTGATCCTTCTTTCAGTGGTAAATGGTTGAGAAAGTAGCTCTGGGGCCCAGTATATTTACTAAATAAAGAGGGTCCCTTCAGTCGGTCCTGAGGGCACACACCCAATGGACTTGCATCTTAACTGAGGGCAAACTCACGCCCATTAGTCTAGACAGATCACAGGTGGGGGCCCACACAAAGGATTCATGCATCTGGCTAGGTGATGGACAAGATCTTCTAAGCAAAGGTTTCTTACCTAAGAGATAATTTACAAATTTACAAGAGGTAATAACCTCTTCCAGAGGCAGAGATGTAATAGGAATCCAAACAGCATACTGACGGTCTCAGAGCCACCCAGACAGACAGCAAGACTAGAGCTAAAGCCAAAGTATCTGGCACAAAAGCATTGTCAATCAAGGAAGAAATAAATCAAGAATGAACATGTACTTTCATTCTCACCAGGCACATTTTTTTTCCTATAAGTTTCCTTAAATCTCAACTCTACTAACTATAAAATAAAACCTGAGGTCCTTTGAATAGGAGATAATTGGCTTGAAAACTCTTCTTTCTGTGGGATACAATTTAATTTGGAATCCAGCCAGTTTTTGCCTTGAGGAGAAAGAAATTTTTTATGTGAGTGCCTGTTAGATATCAGGCATTAGTTAAAGCAGAGGTCAGCAAACTTTTACTATTAAGGGTTCCAATATTGAATATTTTAGGCTTTGGGGCCCTGTGGTCTCAGTGGCATCTATAACTCTGTCCCTTTGAAAGCAGCCATGCACAATATGTAAATGAATGGGTGTGGCTATGTTCCTATAAAACTTGGTTTAGAAAAATAGTCCCTGGGCTTTGGACCTATTATAATCTTCTCTGGCCCTGGGACTATAGTTGCTGCCCTGACATAATACAAAGTCAGAGGCTTGAGCACAATCCAATCTCCTCCCTCCACAATTTAAAATGTAATCTAGAGGGAAAACAGCAAGCATGCAAAACATCTGGTCAAAAGTTCATCATGGGATGATGAAGAGGGGGAATTCTAATCAGCTCATGGAACTTTTTTTTTTTTTTTTTTTTTTTTTTTTTGAGACAGAGTCTCGCTTTGTTGCCCAGGCTAGAGTGAGTGCCATGGCGTCAGCCTAGCTCACAGCAACCTCAAACTCCTGGGCTCGAGCGATCCTCCTGCCTCAGCCTCCCAAGTAGCTGGGACTACAGGCATGCGCCACCATGCCCGGCTAATTTTTTATATATATATCAGTTGGCCAATTAATTTCTTTCTATTTATAGTAGAGACGGGGTCTCGCTCAGGCTGGTTTTGAACTCCTGACCTTGAGCAATCCGCCCGCCTCGGCCTCCCAAGAGCTAGGATTACAGGCGTGAGCCACAGCGCCCGGCCTCAGCTCATGGAACTTTTATTCCTCAGGGCTGTTCTCTCTATGAAGAAGCTGGGAAACTACAAAAATAGAAAGAACTGATGGAGAGAAGCCCTAAGCGTTGAGAGTAAGCTCAACCTGTGAAAAGTACAAGAAAACTTAAGCAATAACTTGAATATCCAGGGATGCGGCAGAGGGTCACTTTGGCTCGATTATGGACCCATTTTCCAATCCTGACTCAACCTATTTCTACCTGCATTACTTTCAACAATGAACTTTTAGACTCTGTGTCTCAGTTCCCACTACTATCAAATACGGTTGAACCACACCTACAATGGATATAGTTGTCAATAAGAATTAAATGCATGGCCGGGCGCTGTGGCTCACGCCTGTAATCCTAGCTCTTGGGAGGCCGAGGCGGGAGGATTGCTCAAGGTCAGGAGTTCAAAACCAGCCTGAGCAAGAGCGAGACCCCGTCTCTACTATAAATAGAAAGAAATTAATTGGCCAACTGATATATATAGAAAAAATTAGCCGGGCATGGTGGCACATGCCTGTAGTCCCAGCTACTTGGGAGGCTGAGGCAGAAGGATCACTCGAGCCCAGGAGTTTGAGGTTGCTGTGAGCTAGGCTGACGCCACGGCACTCACTCTAGCCTGGGCAACAAAGCGAGACTCTGTCTCAAAAAAAAAAAAAAAAAAAAAAAGAATTAAATGCATGTAGCATGGTCCCTGGTACATAAGGGACCTTTGTAAATATCCATCTATTAAGAATTTCTTTAAACTCCATGTGCTTACTTCAACAGCACATATACTAAATTTGTAACGATACAGAGATTACCATGGCCCCTGGGCAAGGATGACTTGCAAATTCGTGAAGCGTTCCATATTTTAAATTAAAAAAAAAAAAAGAATTTCTTTAAACTCTATAAAAGTCTACAGAATTAAGGAAATATGAAAGTCTATATATTGTAAAAGTCTCCTACTAATTTCTTCCTATGTCACCTTTTAAAATGTAGCCAGGTTAACAATATAATTGACAACTCCAAGAAAGTTGCAATCATACACCTACTACCTCTTCTCCACAAGCTGTCCCCGCACATCTGCCCGTAACACCCTACATGGCCAGTGTCCTTTGGCTTACCTGCACTGCCTCCCAGTTTCCCCAGACTCAGCTATTGTCTCCATCAGAATTGTTTTGCTCACCCTTGTAAGAAAAGCAAGCCAAGTCCAAAAGCTGAGAGATTGCAAAATAAAGTTCCTCTTAATTGAAAAAAAATAAAAATAGAAACACAGCTTATTAAGGCCACAGGTATTGGGTTTAATTATCAACGTAAAACCTTTGCAGAAAGAGATTCATTAAGAAAGAGCACCGGAGACCAGGAAATCCTCAAGAACCTACTGCTTTCATCAAACAGTAAGGAAAATTGGGATGTTCACATGAAGATGGCAAAATGTGATATTCCCAGATTTTTGGATTTCACAAACTCCTTAAAACAACTGTGAACAGTTGTTGGAATGCGAATGATTTTACAGAAGGTCATTTTAATTTTTAAAAAAGAAATTTGTGATTTGATGTGAGATATGCTTCAAAAAGTTTGATCTCCATTATAGTTTTAAAATATTAAAAAGTGGATATTTTTTAATGTTCCCGTAAGACATAATCTCAGAGAAAAAGGGCAGTGCTTTAAGTTGAATAAATTCAGCTTCCTAAAAATATTCACTATATTTCACTATGAAACAGTGAATGCTATTTCATGGACTACCTAGCACATTTAAAGTACAGTTGGCCCTCCATATCTGTGGGTTCTATATCTGTGGATTCAATGAACTTCAGGTGGAAAATATTTGGGGGGAAAAAATGGATGGTTGCATCTGCACTGAACAGTACAGACTTTTCTTGTCATTATTTCTAAACAATATAGCATAACAACTATGTATATAGCATATACATTGTATTAGGTGTTAAGTAATCTTGAAATGATTTTAAGTATATGGAAGGATGTGCACAGGTTATAAATATCTTCTCTACCACTTTATATTAAGGGACTTGATCATCTGCGAATTTTGGTACCCTCAGGGGATCCTGGAACCAATTTCCCATGGATACCAAGGGACTATACTGCTTTAGGAACTAGTTTGCTGATTCTACCCTATGGCCTTGAATCAAGGTTAGTCTTACAACGTTATCTACACAAATTAAAATTATCCTATTTCCCAAGAGCAAGAGTTTACTGGAAAACAGGACTAAGGAATTTCCTTTTTCCCCTGTTAAAAGAAAAGAAAGGCCGGGAGCGGTGGCTCACGCCTGTAATCCTAGCACCCTGGGAGGCCGAGGTGGGAGGATTGCTCAAGGTCAGGAGTTTGAAACCAGCCAGAGCAAGAGTGAGACCCCGTCTCTAATAAAAATAGAAAGAAATTAATTGGCCAACTAAAAATATATAGAGAAAAAAAAATTAGCTGGGCATGGTGGCGCATGCCTGTAGTCCCAGCTATTCGGGAGGCTGAGGCAGAAGGATTGCTTGAGCCCAGGAGTTTGAGGTTGGTGTGAGCTAGGCTGACGCCATGGCACTTTAGCCCGGGCAACAGAGTGAGACTCTATCTCAAAAAAAAAAAAAGAAAAAAATTAACCTGCATGAAATATCAAAGGATAAAAGGCAAGCTTACCTGGTTTAATCTCCAATGATAGGGTGACTTTCATGTCATTGAACCACCCCCTGTGCTCAACACGGCAACAGTACAAGCCACTGTCAGCCTCAGCTGCATTCTCTATGGTCAAAGAGACATTCCCTTTCAAAAGGTCCCCTCTTAGCTCGTAACGATCGTGCTTCTGAAAGGTGACACGGGACCCATCGGTCCAGACAATTTCATCTGAGCATACAAATACAGGACATGCCCCTCGGCCCCAGCACATGGAGGTGACTGCTCCATCAGCCACTGAGTAGTTGCAGGGGAGTGTGACAGTCTGACCCACCATTCCACTCACTTGCACAGTGGCAACTACAGCATCTGCAATGAAAAGAGAAGAAAAACAGAGAATGAGGCCTCAATATTCTCTTTGAAAAGTTATTTTTAGGAGGGAATGGGTATATACAAACACAATGAGTGAGATGTGCAACGCTTGGGGGATGGACATGCTTGAAGCTCTTACTCGAGGGGAGGGGGGCATGGGCAATATATGTAACCTTAACACTTGTACCCCCATAATACGCTAAAAAAATAAATAAAAATAAAAAATAAATTTAAAAAGTTATTTTTACTTTTTATTTTTCTTTGCACCATTTATTTGTTTTATATAAGTATGACTTTATAGCTTGAATTTTAAATTTTACTATTATAAACACTTTTCTACATTGGCATATTTTTCATCAGTAGTATTGTTTAATGGATATACTTGTGGATAAAACAATGTCTTATCCCGTTTGATGGTCAAGATGTTTCTCATTGTTATCATTGTAAATAACGTCACAAAATCTTTCCACATGAAGCATTTCTGTATTCAGTTTTCCTAATAAAATAGAATTCTAAGAAAGAAATTACCAGGAATTCCACAGCTCAGCATGTAAAAACAACAGAAATAAGAAAAAAGATTTTGAAAGTAAAAACAATAATTTAAAATAAATAAATTAACAAATAAATTATCAGGAAAATTTTCACTCATTTCATGAATATGGGCAAAGGGCTCTCCAAAAGGTTTGAACCAAATGGCATTCAAGTAACACATGAATGTGTGTTCCACCCTGTGTTGGCCAGGTATCTGCTTGTTATTGATTTTTGAATAGGTAAGACATGCACATGACTTTTAAAAAGTAAAGAATAACCAAAGAGGATATATATATAGTGAAAAGTCTCCCTCCCAATGCAGTACCCCTGTCTCCTCTCCCGGATTCACTGTATCGGTAGATATACGTTTTGTTTGTTAGTTAATTTAAGCAAAATTAAAATGCAATTTAATTCTATTGCATTTAAATTTCAAATTTTTCATTTTCATTATGATTTTAAAAACTACTACTGCAAATGAAATCACCTTCCCTCATCCCCACACAAAAAGCAGAGTTAATGTTTTGTTTAAAGCATTTTTGGCTCAAAGGCAGCAGTCTAGCAAACTCCTCAGAAGTCAATTTTTAGCAAATGGGTTTATAATACCCCCAGGAGGAACTGAGGCTCATCATGGGTTTTAGGATCAATCTAAAAAAAGCCTAAGTAAGGGCCCCTTCTCATAAGTCAATGACAGCCCAGCAACTTAGCAAGGCCCACTTACTCAGGTGAAACCATACAATCACAGAACATCCCAGTAAGCACTAAATTATGTCACTTAAAAAAACAAAAACAAAACTATCTCCCGGGGTAGTAGTATAAAAACCCTGCTGCCAAATGCAGTCAAAGTAGCCCGTAAAAGAAATTTGAGATTCCCTCGCTACTCATACTTAGGACTGAGCTATGAGTTTGGTAAGTGCTCTGGGAAAAAATGCTCATTGCAATGTAAAATAAGAGTATATTTCTCATTTGAATTCTTATGATTTAATTTTGCCTAATACTGATACCATGTTTGGGATTATGAATATAATGCATGCTATGATATTAATAAATAGATTATATTAATAGAAACAAATAATAATGAACTTTCCCCATAATATCACCCTCCAGAGATTAGGTTTTAAAATTTAGGATATGCCTACTCCAAAATTTTGCCCTATCTCATAGAATGTTTTGAATTAAAATATTTATTTTAAAACAAAGTAATTGAACATGGTTTTAAAAAATAATCAAAAAGCATAGAGTAATACAACGGAAGGCAACCTCTCCTTTCTACCTCTGATGTTCACTTCCTCTCCCCAACCCTTGACCCCACCCCATGGTAACCATGGTTACCATTTCTTATATACATGTGTCTATGCATACACATTTACACACTTCTTTTTTGTTTACACATAAATGGTAGCTTGTGACACACTGCTCTGCATCTTACCTTGTTCACTTAGAATTGGATTTTGTAATTCACAGCAGCTAAACAATTTCTTTGGAGTAAAATTTCATCCTGGTTCTCTGCTCACTAACTCATAACCACCCAAGCACGGCCAAGAGCCGTGGCTCACGCCTGTAATCCTAGCACGCTGGGAGGCCGAGGCAGGAGGATTACTTGAGCTCAGGAGTTCAAGACCAGCCTGAGCAAGAGAGAGACTCCATCTCTATTAAAAATAGAAAAATTAGCCAGGCGTGGTGGTGCATGCCTATAGTCCCAGCTACTCAGGAGGCTGAGACAGGAGGATTGCTGGAGTGTAGGAGTTTGAAGTCACAGTGGGCTATGAGGATGCCACTACACTCTACCCAGAGTGACAGAGCAAGGCTGTCTCAAAAATAATAATAATAATAACCACCCAACAACACCCAAAGAACATTTATCTTCCTCCACCTCCCCACCCCCTACCCTTCCACTCCCCCAGCCCAGAGGCTTCTGAGCCCCTCAGCACACCTACTTACTTAACTTACCTGCTAGGAGTAATATGAGGCTTACGATGACCAGGCGAGACTGCATTTTGGGGTCAGCCTGAAGGAAAACGAGCAGACACAGTGGTCGGTTTTTCCCCTACAAGACGTTATGTGGTCTCAATTCTCAGCTTACAACTTCTCTTTTCTCCCTCACTGGGTGAATCACATGAGCCGCTGTGCTGGAGATAAGAGCAGACCACACACAAGGACTTCGGGGCTCTGTTAGCTGAGGGCTCCGTGCCTTCCAAAGGGCAGAGAATGCTGTCCTCGAAAACAGCCTTTTATTTCCCAGCCTCTTCCCCACACAGAGCCTCCCAACCAACCCCTGGTCCTGACACAGGAGGTAAGGAAGGAAACAAAAAGGGAAACCGGAGGCAGATATAAACAGGGTGGCCCAAGGACAGCACACCAGAGCAAAGACCAGCCTTCCAATAGCAGAGAGGCCTTGCTCTTGGTCTCTGACAGTAAACTTGCCTTCGGGTGGACGTGGGGCTCTTCCTGCTTGGTGGCCACAGTGGTTAGTCCCTATCGTTAACAGTTATATTGCCGAGTTTGCCATTAGCTAGAGGAACTGAGAAAGAATGTGAATCACCGTGCCCATCCATTCATGCTACTGGATGCGATGACTCAGACTACATCCTACTGAGGAATTTCAAGAGAATGCTTCAAGAAGCAGAAGTCTGGACCAGAACTGGGTTCGGATCCAAGCTCTGCCATTCACAGAGCTGGGGAACCCTGAGAGTTACTGATCCCTTCAAGCCTTGATTTCCTCCTTTGTAAAACAGCACTAAAAATATTTGCTCTGTCTCCCTCAACGGATTGGTATAATGGGCAAAGGGGTTATACAGGGAGAACTTTTTTAAAAAATGTCTATAATACACGCTAGTAACACTAGCTGAGGTTTCTGGAGAATTTATTATGTAGAATTACTATTATTATGTATTAATGTATTAATACATAATACATATTATGTCTTATGTAGAATTTATTATTATTGGCTCTATGCCAAGAATCCACACGCATTTAGTCCTCACAGAACACATGAGGCGTGTGCCATCCGTTATTAACCCCATTTGTGGAGGAGGAAGCTGAGTCTTGGGGAGGTTAAGTGAGCTTAGATTCCAGGCTTCTGGCTCTTGACTTCTGCTCTTAATCATTAAACCACACAAACCTGAGTAAGCCTGCCTAGTACTTCATTAACTCCAGAGGGGGCAATGGTGATCTGCCTCCCGCCTTCCTGCAGCCCCTCACAGGCTTCGTGGAGGAGTGGGTGGTCCTGGCACACCGTGTTCATTGACCCCACGCTGCCTGGGAGTGGGCACCCCCGACTCCAACAGCCTCAGCACTCGGAAGAGACCGGAAGCCCAGTGCTACCAACTGGTGGCCCAAAGACTATATTTGGCCCTGGGGAAGTGTTTTGTGTGGCAGTGTTCGAAAATTCATTTCTTAATTAATAGCCAAAATTTTAAAATCCAGAGAGTCCACATGAAACTCAGCTTTTGGACTTTTTGTGAAATAAAACGAGATGGCAACACACGGCCTATTCATCTGTTCCCTTTGAGCTCTTCAGTCTGCTCCAGCTGACCCCGGGGACTCCAGTGACAAGGACAGGTGTTGGTGGGAAGGAGGCCCTTGCCTTAGATGTCTACCTCCTCCACCTTCTTGAAGGCAAGCTCCCTCCTGTCACTGAGCCTTCACACTGCCTGTCCCATAGGCTAGTTGCTGAAATTTTGCTCTTCCATAAAATGAAGTGTTGGACCATGATCTTTAATAGCCTGTCCAGCTTTGCAATGCCAAATGCTTCACACTCTTGAATTCAACTGTGTAACAAGATGAGTTCTACCAAGAAATAAGCACGTTTCTAGATACTTCCTATATTATCCTATTCTCTGCCTTTATAGGTTAGGTTTGGAGGGGACACCATTGATCCCATCTCAAAAAACAAAGGTGGGGGGATAAATTCTCAAATGGCTCACACAGAACTAAATCATGCTTTATTTATTTGGGAGGCAAAATATTTTATGACCAGTTTTTATTATACTCAGACTGGGCCAAAGCCCAGTCAATGATAAAGACTTTTTTCAATTTAATTTGATTCTACCAGTTATTACTAACATATTGAGGCTAATGAGGCCCAACTCAATATAAAGGATGAAAAAAAATCCAGGATTGTGTAATCGGGCAGAAACACACTTAAATAAGCAATTAACTAATAAAATCAGGCAGAATGAGATAAATGGTAAATATATAATCTGACCATGTCACTTCCCCAATGATAACTCTCCTGTAGCTCTCTTGGGGAAAAAAGAAAATTCCCAACTCCTTAGATTTACAAAACCCTGGTGGATCTAGCCCCTTTACCTACCTCTAACTTTTTCTCCTACCACCCGCTCACCTGCGCACCCAGCCCCAGCCACGCAAAGTTTTCTTTCCAGTTTACCTTGACCTTGAGCCTTTCCCCTGCTGTGTTCTCTGTCCAGCTCCGCACTCCTCCCCCACACATTTTTCCTTTTTTTTTTTTTTTTTTTTTTTGAGACAGAGTCTCACTCTGTTGCCCTGGCTGGAGTGCCATGGCGTCAGCCTAGCTCACACCAACCTCAAACTCCTGGGCTCAAGCAATCCTCCTGCCTCAGCCTCCGGAGTAGCTGGGACTACAGGCATGCGCCACCATGCCCAGCTTATTTTGTCTATATATTTTTAGTTGGCCAATTAATTTCTTTCTATTTATAGTAGAGACGGGGTCTTACTCTTGCTCAGGCTGGTTTCGAACTCCTGACCTTGAGTGATCCTCCCTCCTCGGCCTCTCAGAGTGCTAGGAATTACAGGCGTGAGCCACCGTGCTGAGCCCACATTTTTCCTTTTTTATTTTGATTCCTCCTTAAATGTCACCTGCCCAGACACTTCTCTGGTCCCTCAATCTGAAGTAGCCAACCAGTCTCTCTCTTTGTTATCACCCTATTTTAATTCTCTAGGCAGCAGGGTTACCTTATTTCCCTTGATGTATTTATCTGCATGTGTGATGTGCGTGGCACCTGTCTCCTTTCACTCCTGTGCAGTGCTGCCCGACAGAACTTTCTCTGATGACGAGCTGTTCCGTGTGGGCGCCCAGCGGCATGATAGCCTCTAGCCACACGTGACTATCTGAGCACTTCAAATGCGGCTAGTACCACTGACGGATTTTTAAATTTTAAATTTAATTTGATTTTAATTAAGATTTAAATTGCTACACATGGCTACCTTGTTGGACACCACACAACCCTAGACCATAAACCCCTTTAAGGCAATGTAAGTATTGATAGAATAAACAAATGGAAGCACAAAGGCATGGGAGGCACGAGGAGGGATCATTTTGACGAGGGTAGAGGGCAGGAGGGCAGAAAGAAATTCTTTAAAAAGTGACTTGCAAGGTTAACAGCTGGAGAAGAATTGGGGGGCGGGGAGGTGGTTTAAATCCTGGTAATAAAGAGCAAGTGCCTGGACAGGGAATGTAGAACCAAGGCTCTGAGGTGCTAAGTAACTGTATAATTCCATAGGATTGAATCTTCTTTTTTTTTTTTTTTTTTCCCAAGGGAATCGTGAAATGAAGTTTATTGAGGAAGGACAAGATAGGTGTACAGATCAAGAGCAAGATATAGGTTTACAGAGTAAGAGCGAGAGACATTCACCACAGAATGGTGAACAGACTCCTCTGTCATAACAAACTCCTCCCATAACAAGGCTCCTGTTATGGTCCGGGGTCCTGTTTTACAGTGTCTGGATTGGGCCCACCTCATGGTTCACACATCGAAGATTGAATTTTCTAACACGAGGTAACTCCCATGAGACTCCACTGTGTCCTGAAGAATACAACCTTCATGAATCACTACTCTTTACACATACACGCACGCACACACACACACACACACAAACACACATTTAGAAACAAGGTCTCCCTCTGTGGCCCAGGCTAGAATGCAATGGTGTCATCATATCCCACTGCGACCTCAAACTCCTAGGCTCAAACGATCCTCCTGCCTCAACCTCCCAAAGTGCAAGGATTATAGGCATGAGCCACCACCCAGGGCATGAATCACTATTCTTTAGGGTCACCTTTGGACCCCTGAGGGATACACCCCAGTTGCAGGGTAAGGTTCAACAAGGTGACAGTACTTGGGCACCAAACCTGAGTCTCTAGCGGCTTCCTAGCAAGCTTCATCTGTGTAAAGCAGGATTAACATCCAGTGAATTCCAAAAACGAATTAATTCATCATTCTTTCCGCAGCTACTTCACTGCCATCTCCAACACACACCTCCAGCTCCAACCTACTACAGAACAGTTCGCCGGCTCGTGTTCTCCATGCTTTCACCAGAGTGAGATCTTCCCCACCTCCTTTCACAACTAGGGAGTCACCCCAATCAAGCCACCCCATTGTATTTGCCAGGCCCCTCTCATCCCTACCACTTTACATCAGGCCCATCTGTAACCCAGACTTCTGCTATTCCTTCCAGAACTGTCTCCTGTCCTCCTACTCTCCCTGCCTGCCCTGCCTCCTGCCCTAAGCTAGTTATTCTCCTTCACTTGCTATTGACTTAATAAAAAGTAATATGCTGCTCCTAACATTTTGGAAATCATAAAGATAGGATTAAAAATCACACAATACTTGTATTTAACATAGAAAATATATAAACATATAATACCAAAAAAATGTCCTCATTTAACAAATATTTACTATCTGTAATGTGTTGGACACAATCCTATTAATTTGGAATATATCAATGATCCAAAGAGCCCTAGATTCATGTAGTTTACATTTAACTAGAATACAAATATATAAATTTTGGCCTATAATCCTAGCACTCTGGGAGGCTGAGGCAGGAGGATCACTTGAGCCCAGGAGTATGAGGTTGCTGTGAGCCATAATGACACCACAGCACTCTAGCCTGGGCAATTGAGTGAGACTCTGTATCAAAAAACAAACAAAAAGGGCCGGGCGTGGTGGCTCACGCCTGTAATCCTAGCTCTCTGGGAGGCCGAGGCGGGCAGATTGCTCGAGGTCAGGAGTTCGAAAGCAGCCTGAGTAAGAGCGAGACCCCGTCTCTATTATAAATAGAAAGAAATTAATTGGCCAACTAATATACATAGAAAAAATTAGCTGGGCATGGTGGCACATGCCTGTAGTCCCAGCTACTCGGGAGGCTGAGGCAGTAGGATTGCTTGAGCCCAGGAGTTTGAGGTTGCTGTGAGCTAGGCTGACGCCACGGCACTTACTCTAGCCTGGGCAACAAAGTGAGACTCTGTCTCAAAAAAAAAAAAACAAAAAAACAAAAAAAGGAGGGAAAAAAAAAAACCATAAATATACAAATGTTTAGAAACTAACAAGAATGCAATTTATCAGCATATTACAAGGTGATGAGTACTAATAGAAAAAAGAAAAGGAATATGCAGGGCAAGGTAAAGGAGCTTGGGAGTGCAGGGCTGGGTTGCAATTTTTAATAACGTGGCAGGGTTTGAATAGAGTGTCTACTAGGTTCACTGAGAAGATGATATCTGAGCAAAGACAAAGAACAAGGATTGGCAGAGCCAGAAAGAGCTTTTCAGGAGTAGAGACAGGAAAGGCAAAGGCCCTAAGGCAGGAGGGGCCTGGTGTGTTCCAGAGCAGGGGAGAGGCCAATGAGACTGGATCAGAGTGAGGGACAGGGAGCACAGAGGGGCCAGGGGACAGGACAGACGTGTGGCGCCTACCAGCCACTTTGGAGGATGTAGGTTTTCACTCCTAGTGAGAGGAAGCCACTGCAGGACCATGGGGTGACAGGCTCCCCAACTTCAAGAAGAGCTGCTGCAGCTGCCAGGCTAAGAAAGCCGAGAGACCTGTCAGGAAACTATTCAGAAGGGGAGGGGTAGCACTCTGGCTCTGGGTGTTAAGAACGGGGTGCACACAGGAGAGCAGGGGAGGAGCCTAAAGATGACTCCCCAGGACTTGTGGCTGAGCAATTGCAAGGACTGGAGGTGCCAACCAACCCAGATGGGGAAAGCTGCATGCACCACAGGTTTTGGAGGAAATATTCTGGGTTCTGGCAAAGGATGAGATTTGTCATAGGACTGAGCAACCTGGAGATCATTAGCGATCATAGAATTTTATACTTCAGTAAGAAATTTACAAGGAAAAAAAAAAAAAAAGGAGACAACTGGAAACCTGGAATGATTTCAAGGAGTTTTGCAAAGAGGAGAGCAAAAATGGAGACAGGTTGAGGAGTAGGGTCAAGAGAAATGTTGTTTGTTCGTTTGCTTGTTTGTTGAGACAGTCTTGCTCTGTCGCCCTGGGTGGAGTGCAGTGGCATCATCATAGCTCACAGCAACTTCAAACTCCTGGGTTCAAGTGATCCTGCCACCTTGACCTCCTAGAGTGCTAGGATTATAGGCACGAGCCACCGCGCCCGGTTGAAAGGTTATTTTTAGGTAAAATTTTTAGGTAAATTTTAATTAAAGTTAAAATTAAAATTTAATTAAAATTAAAATTAAAATTTTTAGGTAAAATTAACTGCATTGTTAGGGACCGACCTTCCACAGCCCCACCGGACAGAAAAGCAGAGACATTGAGGATGCGATCACACAAAAGGAGGTTTATTTTCTGCCTAGCCAGGGTCCAAGCCCTAGAGCACCAACGCAGTGGCCACTCTTGCAGGCAAGGACCCCGACCGGGGTGGCAGCGTGCCTTTTATCCCTATGGTGCATACGCTATGCAGTGGCTGATCACGCGTGGATCATGCATTGACCTTTAACATGATTGGTTGGCTGGTAGCCCCACTATACAGGGGTTCGAACAATGCAAAGTTGGCGCAAACAAGCAAGCAAGCAATGGTTTCCATGGCAAGCAAGCAACAGTTTCCAGAAGCCAGATGTTAGTTCCAGCTTCACTGGGGGTGTGGGCCTTGCAGGTATGCAATGTCTCGACCCCTCACAGCATATTTGTATGATCTGGAGAGGATCAAGAGGAGGAAAAATATTGACTGAGGAAAGGGAAAGCTTGCTGGAGCAATGGAGGCTTGGGATCCAGTGCCCCATTGGAAGGTTCACCTTAGACACAGCCAGGCCAGGTGAGTATGTGTGTCTGGGGGAAGCTTGGGTTGATTGCTTCCTCAGTGAGGTAGGAAACTCAGTTAAAAGCTGACAGTGAAGATGGGGATGAAATTTGGGGGATTTGAGAGCTTTGAGAAAGCAAAGGGACCAGGGATGGATGCATGTCCATGTGGCGGCCTGTGGGTGTCACTGAAGGTGGGAGGTCATGAAAATGAGACCAAGTACAAGAGGTTGATGTTGTTCTCCAAGCTATGGGGTGGGGAGAATCCACATCAACAGATAACTTTTTTTAATCTTCTTAGGTATTTCTCTTACTATCTCTCCCACCTTAAAAGCATTCAATGGCTTCCCAATGCCTCAAGGCAAATTCCAAACTTAAGGAGCTGCCCACCTTCCCAGGCCGGCCACACCCTTCCCCTCTAAGCCCCACAAAACTCCAAGCAAACTAAGCCATTTGTACCCATTGGCCTTTGCCAGCTCAGTCATTTCTAACACAGAAGAGACTATTATCAAACCTTCAAAAGTCAGAAGCTGGTGCTAGGCACCTGCTTTTGCTGAACATTATACTTTATATGAGTTATTTTTTATAAATATTTTTACTAATCATAAAATTGTTAATTTTGGCCGGGCGCGGTGGCTCACGCCTGTAATCCTAGCTCTCTGGGAGGCCGAGGCGGGTGGATTGCTCGAGGTCAGGAGTTCGAAACCAGCCTGAGCAAGAGCGAGACCCCGTCTCTACTATAAATAGAAAGAAATTAATTGGCCAACTAATATATATACAAAAAATTAGCCAGGCATGGTGGCGAATGCCTGTAGTCCCAGCTACTTGGGAGGCTGAGGCAGGAGGATTGCTTGAGCCCAGGAGATTGAGGTTGCTGTGAGCTAGGCTGACGCCACGGCACTCACTCTAGCCTGGGCAACAAAGCGAGACTCTGTCTCAAAAAAAAAAAAAAAAATTTATAAAAAAATTGTTAATTTAACCTTGCCCTCAACACACATATTTTCATTTCCATATTATTATATAATACCCACCTTTCAGATGAAGCTAGGCTCAGCCAAAGAGTATGTTGAACCTAAAGTCACAGTTTCAAGCCAGCCTAAAGAAACACAGCTTAATACAAATGTACCACACAATTTTCTGTGGGGTTTTTTTTTCCCTCCCTTCTATTTTTTCACCCTGAACTTGGCCAGGAAAGCTCAAATAGCTCAGGGTTTATGTCCATGATTCCATTTATTTATTTTATTATTTGAGACAGAGTCTCACTCTGTTGCCCTGGCTAGAGTGCCATGGCGTAAGCCTAGCTCACAGCTACCTCAAACTCCTGGACTCAAGCAATCCTTCTGCCTCAGACTCCTGAGTAGCTGGGACTACAGGCATGCGCCACCATGCCCAGCTAATTTTGTCTATATATTTTTAGTTGGCCAATTAATTTCTTTCTATTTATAGTAGAGACAGGGTCTCACTCTTGCTCAGGCTGGTTTCGAACTCCTGACCTTAAGGAATCCTTCCACCTCGGTCTCCCAGAGTGCTAGGATTACAGGCATGAGCCACCTTGCCCTGCCCCATGATTCCATTTAAATGAGAATCTATCTCTCAAGAAATCCAAAGAACTCCATTATATGTAAATTCCCCCTAATTTCTATTGGCTCAATTATCATTGTCCTTATATCCCGTTGAATACTGAGAAAGTCCAAGCAGCAATGTCCTGGTTTTCTCTTTGGCACACGTTTGCAGAGGACTGTACTCACCAGAAAGTAAAGAGGTTTTCCAGCTTCTCTTTTACAGGACTCCCTTCTCCCTCCAGGTCTCTCTGTGACTCTGTCTCCACAGATTTTTATATACAATGACGACTTTCTCCCAGAATTCCATTCTCTATCTCTCTGCCACACCTTTATGTAAGAACACAGGGAAGTAGGTTTGAAAATTAGATTTCTCCAGCCGGCCCCTCTTTTAGCTAGATTTGATCCACTTTCTAATTTGAACAGATTATAGGTTGTCAGTAGTGGACTAGAAGAGTACTTGTTTTCTGCTGGGCTATTTTTAAAGATTCAGCAAAGATCTTGATTTTAGGTCATACTCCAGGCCTAGAAAGATTGCTAATAAGGAAAGGGACCTTAAACTACCTGGGGCTAACATCATCAATTTATAGATGAATGAACTGAGATCCAGAAAGAGGAATTGGGTGCGGGACCCATCAAAGCCACCACGGGGTGGGGCAGAGGCAGAAGTGAAAGCTGGGTTTAACTACTCTCAATCCAGTGTTCTTGCCATGCAACAAACATTATTTCAATAAACGTTTATTGAGTCCCCCATGCTAAGAATTGAACATTCTAAACAAACAAGTCTATAGTCTCTGCCCTTGAAAGTTTAGGAAAACAAGTTGTCATCTTTAAAAACTAGCTTTGCGGAGTGGCAATAGTGTACGTAGCCAATGAGGTTTATCCGAGCTGTGATTATTGCTAATTGAAAACTGAAGTGGAGCCATTCTGTGCCCCAGTACAATTTATATACACCTCTCAGATGCTAATAATGTGTCAATTAAGACTTCCAGTGTTTTGTTTTAATTTCAAAATATTATAGGTGTACAAACGTTTTCAGTTACATAGATCCATTCTGTTATGCTTAAATCAGGGTTATAAGTGTGTCCATCACCCAGGTAGTGTTCACTAACCTGTTAGGTAGGTTTTTGCCCATGCCCTCCATTTCCCTCCCCCTGTTTGATTTCTACTGAGTTTTACTTCCCTCTGTGCACGTGTGTACTCATCGGCTCGCTCCAGTTTAATAACAAGTACATGTAGTGTTTGTTTTTCCATTCTTTAACACTTCACTTAGATAATGGACTCCGGTTCCATTCAAATTGCTGCAAACAGCCTTAATTCATCTTTCTTCATGGCTGTGTAGTATTCTATACTATACATATACCATACTTTGTTAAACCACTCATGAATTGATGGGCACTTGGGTTGATTCCACATCTTTGCAATTGTGAATTGTGCTGCAATAAACATTCAACTGCAGGTGTCTTTTTGATAAAATGACTTCTTTTCCTTTGGGTAAATAGCCAGTAGTGGGATTGCTGGATCAAATGGTAGGTCAATTTTTAGTTCTTTGAGGAATCTCCATACTGTTTTCCACAGAGGCTGTACTAATCTGCACTCCCACCAACAGTGTATGAGAGTTCCTTTCTCTCTGCATCCACACCAGCATCTATTGCTTTTGGACTTTTTTAATAAAAGCCATTCTGACTGGAGCAAGGTGATATCTCACTGTGGTTTTGATTGGCATTTCCCAGATTAGTGATGTTGAACATTTATTTTTTCATATGTTGATTAGCCATTTGTCTATCTTCTTTTGAAAAGCTTCTGTTTGTGTCTTTTGCCCACTTTTTTTTTTTTTGAGACAGAGTCTTGCTTTGTTGCCCAGGCTAGAGTGAGTGCCGTGGCGTCAGCCTAGCTCACAGCAACCTCAAACTCCTGGGCTCAAGGGATCCTCCTGCCTCAGCCTCCCAAGTAGCTGGGATTTTGCCCACTTTTTAATGGGGCTTTTGAAGGTGTGTATGAAGAGGATGTTAGGAAACTCGGTGTGACCAGGTTGTGTTCACAAAGCTAGAAGGTCCTATCCCGTGTAAAGCACAGTATTTCCCTATGGAATTATGAGACGATGGGGCCTTCCCATCCCCAGAACCAAAATCAAGAGCTTTGTCTGCCTAAAGACCTTGAAGACAACAGCACAGATTTGTTTGGGGATTAAAACTTTGTCTCTTAATCAGTGTCCCCTGCTGCATAATCATCATGTGAATGGAGAAATTTCCTCCATCTTTGTTTTCGGGAAGATAAGTGGGTCAAAGAGATTTAATAGCATCGGCTCTTACCAGACATGATTGCGCAAGTTTTGTTTGCTTGTTTTTCATTAAGCCCTTTCTGTTCTAGGAAGATTAGGGAAATTTTTTTTTTAGACAGAGTCTCGCTCTGTTGCCCAGGGTTGTACCAGGGTTTCAGCCTAGCTCACAGCAACCTCAAACTCCTGGGCTCAAGTGATCCTACTGCTGGCTCAGCCTCCCGAGTAGCTGGGACTACAGGCATGTGCCACCATGCTCGGCTAAATTTTTCTATATATTTTTAGTTGGCCAATTAATTTCTTTTTATTTTTAGTAGAGACAGGGTCTCGCTCTTGTTCAGGCTGCTTTTGAACTCCTGACCTTGAGTGATCCTCCTGCCTCAGCCTCCCAGAGTGCTAGGATTACTGAGCCACCACGCCCAGCTGGAGAAATTTTTTAAAGGACTCTGCACACTCCCAAACAAAGACCACCACGGGACCTGGACACCAAGAGGAGCTGCCTGTGTTGGTAGCAACTATGTAAAATGCTGAGTTCTATCAAAACCCATATCCAGGCATTGTGCTGGTGGTGGGCACTGTGGCTTTAAAAAGTATTGACTCTGCTTATTAATGTTGTATGTTAATTAAAATGTCAACATTTTATTGGGACACTCTAACGTGGAAATATTTCCAAAAATATTAAATTAAAAAAATTCACACAAATCACTTATTTTATAGGAACCCATTTTGAAAAAAAAAAAAACAGCACAATGAAATGAAAATATATGCGCATATATATGCATATGTATCTCTATGGGAAAGGACCCACCAAACTATTCCGAATATCCTATCTGGTAGGGAAGCAGGCTGACGCAGGAGGGCCTTTCAGTTTGAGGCTATATGTCTATGTATCGTTTGAGTATTTTACAAGAAGACTGTACCAATGTACTGTTTACATAATGTATTAAAAAAATGTTTTAACAAAACAAAAGTAAGTCCCAAAACTGCATTCTTACAAATATGGAAATGCTTTTATATTCACATGACATACTATATATTTCACAACCTAAGTACAATCATCCTTTTCTTTATCCCGGGAAGACAGAAAAGAAAGCAACTGGAACATCACCAAGCATCTAGAAGGATGGAAGATTATGAAATAATGCTTTAATAAACATACAAGGGCTGTACTATGAAGCTCATGTTTTTCTACAAAGTAGAAAATACATCAGGTCATTACAGTTGACCCATGAACAATATGGCTTTGAACTGCATGGGTCCTCTTATATGTGAATTTTTTTCGATAAAAGTTACACTGAGTGTGCCTGCCTCTCCTGCCTTTCCCAACCCCGCCACCTCCTCCAATTCTTCCGCCTCTGCCACCCTTGAGACAGCAAAACCAACCCTCCTCTTCCTCCTCCTCCTCAGCCTACTTAACATGAAGACGAAGATGGAGAACTTTATGATGAACCACTTCCACTTAAAGGGTAGTAAATATATTTTCTCTTCCTTATGATTTCTTAGCAACATTTTCTTTTCTCTAGTTTACTTTATTGTAAGAATACAGTATGTAGGCTAGGCACAGTGGCTCATTCCTGTAACCCTAGTGCTCACTTGAGCCAGGAGTTTGAGGTTGCAGTGAGCTATGATGATACCACTGACCATTCTACCCAGGGCGACAGAGTGAGACTCTGACTCAAAAAAAAAAAAAAAAATATATATATATATATATATGTATATATATATATATATACATATCCCATAAGAGTCACTGGCTTAGGTTTGTTTTTGTTTTTTTTTTACCTTTAATTCGTTCTTAAGTCAAATTTCAAAAAGCAAAAAGATTGTTTTTAGTGAAAAGTACATGCTGGATTAAAAATCTGACTTAATAAAATGATTGCTTTGAAACAGTACACATTTAGCTATGCACTTATTGGCAATTTGTTTAAAATATATATTATTGTTTTATAGTCATAATATTTCCACCAGGATCATATCCTTTGACACAGCAATTCCATATCTAGAACTCTATACCTTGAAAAGTACACAAATGTACATAAGTTTTTGTTAAATAGATGTTCCTTGCAGCCTTATTTGAAATGGAAAAAGAATGTAAATATCTGTCTGTAGAGAAATGGTTTAATAGCATACACGCATTTGTTCTATTTAATAATACATAGCTGTCTAAATAAAGGGTAGTCTCCCAAATATTCTGACATGGACCTTCTACAAACAGTGAAAAAGAGTAAGTTACAAAAGCAAGTTACAAGGTGTATCTGTGTGTTATAAGAGGGAGAGAGAGAAAGAGAGAAAATAGAGAATGGCTTACAACTGTGCTAATACCACTAGCCACATGTGGTTATTAAGAACTTAAAATGTGGCAGAGTGTGGAATGACAGACAATGGAGACTGGGAAGGGTGGGGGCAGGGGAGGGGGCAGGGGATGAGAAATTACTTAATGGGTACCATGTACATCATTTGGATGCTGAATACATTAAAAGCCTTGACTTCACCACTGTACCATATACCCATGTAACAAAATTGCCCTTGTGTCCCATACCTTTATACAAATAAAAACAAAAGAATTGTGATGTGCTATAAATGTAAAATATACACTGAATTTTTAGGACTTACAATGAACAAAAGAGGCCGGGCACAGTGGCTCACGACTGTAATCTTAGCACTCTGGGAGGCCGAGGCAGGCGGATCACTCAAGGTCAGGAGTTCAAAACCAGCCTAATCAAGAGCAAGATCCCGCCTCTACTAAAAATAGAAAGAAATTAATTGGCCAACTAAAAATATATGTAGAAAAAATTAGCCTGGTATGGTGGCACATGCCTGTAGTCCCAGCTACTCAGGAGGCTGAGGCAGCAGGATTGCTTGAGCCCAGGAGTTTGAGGTTGCTGTGAGCTAGGCTGACGCCACTGCACTCTAGCCCCAGCAACAGAGTGAGACTCTGTCTCAAAAATAAAACCCAAAACCAATAAACAGAAGAATATAAACTCTCTCATTAATGAATTTTATATTTATCTCTGTTGAAATGACAACTCTTTAGATGTATGGAATTAAATAAATATATTCTCAAAACTGATTTCACCTATTTCTTTTTACTTTTTTTAATGTGGCTAGTTAAAAATTCAAAATTATACATGCAGTTCCCACTATATTTGTACGGGGCAGCACTGATCTAGAAGAATAAAGCAATAAACAACTCTAGAGCCGGGCGCGGTGGCTCACGCCTGTAATCCTAGCACTCTGGGAGGCTGAGGCGGGCGGATTGCTCGAGGTCAGGAGTTCGAAACCAGCCTGAGCAAAAGCGAGACCCCGTCTCTACTATAAATAGAAAGAAATTAATTGGCCAACTAATATATATAGAAAATTAGCCGGGCATGGTGGCGCATGCCTGTAGTCCCAGCTACTCGGGAGGCTGAGGCAGCAGGATTGCTTGAGCCCAGGAGTTTGAGGTTGCTGTGGGCTAGGCTGACGCCATGGCACTCACTCTAGCCTGGGCAACAAAGCGAGACTCTGTCTCAAAAAAAAAAAAAAAAAAAAAAAAAAAAAACAACTCTAATTGCTCCTGGTGAGTTGGTTTCATGGGGAAGACAGAGAATGGGGAATTCCAGCTTCAACTTAAACTCTACTAAGTTTTTCTAAAAGCATTTAATTTTAAATTTTCAAAATGAACAGCAGGAATCCACATAAAGTCTGTAGTTTAGTTAACAGTCCAGCACCGATGGTAGTTTCGTAGTTTTGACAAACATACCATGGTTGTGTTAGCTGTTGACACTAGAAGAAATGGTGAATACAGGAACTCTGTGTACTATTGTTGCAATATTGCTGTCTATCTCAAATCATTTCAAAATAAAAAGTTAAAAAACAGCAATAAAGGAAGCAAGCAATCCAAGAAGATGTGTGTCTTCCGCATAAATAGAAATTCTTACACAGAGTCCCATCATACTGCAAGGCAAATAGCTTTAGGTGGGCCATCTCACCCAAGCGTCCCTTGTAAACACATTCACTTGAAATAAGGCAGCTAGAATAAATGTCATATTTCTTAGTTTTTACCTGAATTTCTATCAATTCAGATAACTCTTTTCTCTCGTGGTGATTATAAGCTGTTTAACTGCTACTTATGTAATAGGAATTTTATTGGAGTAGGAGGGATGTTGGAAAAAAAAAAAACAATAAAAAATGCAGGGAACATCACTGAGGCCTGGACACCTGTCAGATTTTAAAGTCCCCTAGCTGCCAGTTCCTTACCTCAACCTCAGATTTAGTCAACACTAAGGTCAAGAGAGTCTTGCTAATCTCCAGTAGCAAGAGAACTTTGGGATGAAGAAATGAATCAAGAAACCTATATTATTAGAAGCAAAAAGTGTGAAACAACCTTATGTATATCTATACAGTTGTCATTTTTCACTTAAGTGTTCTCTGAACAAGTGTTACAAGCTGCTGAAGTCCTCATCTTCTTGTGATGGAAGAATGAAAGCAAGAGGCAGTTTTGAAGCATAGAGAGACAAAGTTTATTACAGTGAAAGTTCACTCTTAGAGGGCGTTAAGAGCGGGTACATGTCCGGGCACACTGTGGCCCGGGAGTCTCTTTGGGTTTCTGATCAGCAAGCAATAGCGTGATCCAAAAGGGGTGGGCGTGGGCACATGTCCCCGAGGACAGTGGCACGGGTCTCTCTGCACCATCATCCCTGGTCTCTCATCTGGTCTCTCCTCCTTCCTGACATCTTCTCCTTTTTCCCTTGACCAATGGGGATGCTGTTTTCTTCCTGCTGTGGGTGGGGGTGGGGGTTCACCTTATGGTTAGGCCCGGATGTGAGGTGCGGTGGCGTCCAAAGCCCACAGTGGGGTGAGGGGCAAACCATAATATATAATGTGTCCTGTGTTGTTTCTGCCATGCTTTTTGTGACAGTTGTGGTTACCCTTATCTTTGTTATTGTTCCAGTACGTTCTCTTACTCAGCATCCCATTTCAGTTGCTTGCTTTCGTATTTTCTGTGCTCACGCCTCCCTTTTCTTATGCTCACATTCTGTAACACTTGTGGCCACCCTCATCTTGCAGTGTGTTTTCTTCCTGGGTGCCCCGCTTGTTTATACGGCCCGTTCCGTACTTCTCTGCTCAATCTCACTTTCCTACCTGCACTGACACAGAACTAAATTCACTGTGCAATTGAGCAGTGACGGCAAGTAAAACTGTGGATAATAAAATCAAAAACAGACGAGATATAGACAGACAGATATTTGGATATTTCAAAGCTGACCAAAAGAAGATAAACCCTGAATTGGAGCGTACAATATTTCTATTTTACACGAACTAGGTTTAAAACAAATGAAAAATTACAAATATAAAATATAGAAATTACAATCAGACATTCTTGCCTGATGTCTGAAAAAGTAAATTTAAAAAAATAAAAATACAATTAAAACAACAAAGGACAACTTGTCAACATGAAGCAGATTGTAAGTACAGAACATAAAGTTATAATAAAGTATCTCCCAAAGGTGACTCACCCACAAAACAATTATAGTAAAATATGTGCATATTTAAACAGATGTCCCACCATCACTACCACACATGAACAGCTTAAATAACCTTTTTTAAAAAAAAAATCCTTTCA
The DNA here is from genome assembly GCF_040939455.1 of Microcebus murinus. Classification (NCBI taxonomy): domain Eukaryota; kingdom Metazoa; phylum Chordata; class Mammalia; order Primates; family Cheirogaleidae; genus Microcebus; species Microcebus murinus. The sequence goes on from NC_134124.1 coordinate 21,787,639, forward strand.
ATCAGTTATAGCCTGAATTATATCCCACCACCCACATTTATAGGATGAAGCTCTAACATCCACTGCGACTGTATTTGGAGGTAATTATGGTTAAATGAGTTAATAAGGGTGAGGTTCTCAGCACCACATGTACTCACCAGCAAATTGGTATTAACGGATCAACACCTAAGTGGACATATAGGAGTAACATTTATCAGGTGTTGGGAGGGTGGGAGAGGGGAGGAGAGGAGGGGTGTATACAACCACAATGAGTGAGATGTGCAACGTTTGGGGGATGGACACGCTTGAAGCTCTTACTCGAGGGGGGAGGGGGGCATGGGCAATATAAGTAACCTTAACACTTGTACCCCCATAATACACTAAAAAAAAAACAAAAAAAAAAACAAAAACACTGAAAAGAAAAAGAAAAAAAAAAACAAAAATAAGGGTGAGGTTCTAGTCCATTAGGATCTGTGCCCTTATAAGAAGAGGAGACACCAGGGCTCCCTCTGCCACTTTATGCACACACAGAGCAAAGGCCACGTGAGGACAGAGTGAGACAGTGCCATCTGCAGGGTGAGGAAAGAGGCCTTACCAGAAACCAACCCTGCTGGCACCTTGATCTTGGATTTCCAGCCCCTAGAACTGTAAGAAAACAAATGTCTGTTGTTTATGCTAATAATAATAATAGTAATAATAAAATCACATGTAACAACAACAAAAAAGGCTGGTAGGTAGATGGGAATACATGAAGAAATCTAGAGTTTCCTTCTTTTCTTAACAGAGATCATCCAATGTTGTCTAAAATTGAAATAAGTAGTTAAATTAAACCCTTGTCAAACTTTAAAAAAAAAAATTTCACTTCTCTCTTAGGAAAAAGAGTCATGCCGTAAGCAGAAGAAATTCAAGAATTTACAGGCCGGGCGAGGTGGCTCACGCCTGTAATCCCAGCACTTTGGGAGGCCAAGGCGGGCGGATCGCTGGAGGTCAGGAGTTTGAAACCACCCTGAGCAAGAGTGAGACCCCGTCTCTACTATAAATAGAAAGAAATTAATTGGCCATCTGATATATATATAGAAAAAATTAGCCGGGCATGGTGGCGCATGCCTGTAGTCCCAGCTACTGGGGAGGCTGAGGCAGTAGGATTGCTTGAGCCCAGGAGTTTGAGGTTGCTGTGAACAAGGCTGACCCCACAGCATTCACTCTAGCCTGGGCAATTAAGCGAGACTCTGTCTCAAAAAAAAAAAAGAAAGAATTTACAAAAGAGATTCACCACTGTGAGTGCATGAGTGACTTGGAATAACCTTTATCACCGCAGCCTCTCTGGCTGAGAAAAAGATATAGAGCATCTCGGAGCCTGCAACTGCCATTTCTGACTCATACTGCTCCCTTGCACTGGTTTTCCACTGAAAAGTGATCGAAACCCAAATCTTCTCAAGCTTGAGAATCCCACAGCCAGCTGTCCCTCCCCGTTCTCCTACTTCCCACCTGAGTCCCAGAAAAGGATGATAGAAAATCTTTAAAATGACTGTTCTCGAGCATTTCTACTTATCTCCAGAAGCATTCTGACTTTTTCAATCAAAATCTAATGACAAAATTGTGTTCACTTTAATTTTGTAAATCAACAAATCATCACCAGGAGTAGGCATGAGGACCATTTGGATGGAGGAAATGTTTTATATCTTGCCTGGGTGGTATTTACATAGGTGTATCAATTCAAAGTGTATGCTTAACAGGAATGCATTTTTTGTATGTAAATTATATCTGTTTAAAAAATCAATAAGCTTCCATAAATATATTCTCTTATGATATTTAATAAAAGGGAAACAATTTATGTTCATATAAATTGACTTGATGTTATCTGAGTCAGTGAGAGATTGAACTGCTTGGAATTTCTACCTTGGGAACTCTAAATCTATTAATAGAAGAAGTGATAGACAAAACATGATAAAACTTTACTTCTTTCGGTCTAAAAAGAAGATCAGGATCACCCCTCTTTTCAGAGCCTATGGGCTCTCTGTTGGCCGCTCTGGAAGAAAAACCCTAATACACTTATAAGAGCAAACTATGCATTCAATCTTATAGTATTGTTTTATTGTTTTTGTTTTTTGAGAGTTTCACTCTGTTGCCCTGACTAGAGTGCCATGGCGTCAGCCTAGCTCACAGCAACCTCAAACTCCTGGGCTCAAGCAATCCTTCTGTCTCAGCCTCCCAAGTAACTGGGACTAGCCGGGCACCACCATGCCCGGCTAATTTTTTTCTACATATTTTTAGTTGGCCAATTAATTTCTTTCTCATTTTAGTAGAGATGGGGGTCTCACTCTTGCTCAGGCTAGTTTCAAACTCATGACCTTGAGCAATCCTCCTGCCTTGGCCTCCCAGAGGGCTAGGATTACAGGCGTGAGCCACTGCGCCCGGCCAATCTTACAGTATTGTTTTTAATTCTCTAAGTTACCACTTGCCATCTCCTGGGCCCTTTGTAGTAACTCCCCCACCTTTTGTCTTTCTGTGCCATCTTCCCCAGTCCAAATACTTGATGTAGAGTGGATCCCACCCAGAAATCCAGGGTTCTATTCCTAGCTGATAGCTATACTATACTGCTGACCTTGACCCTGACCTTATGAACTTAACCCATCCAAGGTCTTCATTTCTTTCTGTGATGAAGAGGTTGGGCAGAAAAACATTGCTATAATGCTTAAATTTAATTTTTTCATTATAAAAGAAAATGGAGAAAATATAATTCAGACTATAACAGAAGCATGTAAAAAAAAAGTGAAAGTCTTTCTCTACTATTTGTCTCCATGGGATAACCATATTAATTTGGGTATATTCTTCCATATTTTTTAGGACAAAAAAATAATTATCATCAATTATATCTACTAATATAGAACTTTTTTTCTTTTGACTTAACAATATAGCACTCCATTCTTACAAGTAATGTAAGCTACATGAGAGCAAGGATTGTGACTGCTTTGTTCACTGCTATATATTTCTGGAGACTAGAACAGTGACTGGCACAAAGCAGGTACCAATAAATGTTCACTGAATGAATGAATGTGTTGCAGCAAGTGTACAGCTAGTGCCACAGCTCTTGACGGGGAAAGAACCAAGTGGCACACGAAGAGTCGGAGAACGGCCTTTATTCAGCCAGCAGGCACAGCACAGCACAGCAAACGTTACAGCTCCCATCTCCTCTTCTGATCTTCTGACCCCTCCTTCCTTGTTCTCCTCCTGCTTTTATACCCTTGGTAGGACTCAAAAAGTGTCCAATCAACTACAAGCTTTAACATCCAATCAGCAGCAAGCTTTAACATCCAATCAGCAACAGTGGGATCCAAAAGTACCCAATCAGGATGACACAGCCAGTGCAGCCAGACGGCAGGCCAGGACAGCAGGCGGGGGCACAGGGGCCGGCCCAGCAGCGTGCCCTCCAACCGGCCCTGCCCAGCACTGGCCCACCAGGATGTGGAGCGGCAGGGAGGTGGCGAACGGCAGTCCAGGTGCCTGACAGTTTTCCTCGTCAAATGGACATGAATCCTCCTTCCCATAAGATCAACTAGAAGTTCCATGGTGTCAGGGATGTGTCTATTTGGTCCCCTTCTATGGTTCCAGCTCCAAAATACCTGGCACATCATATGCAGTTCATAAGGATTGGCTGCATTGAAAAAAAGCTTAGTGATTAAACTACCTAATTCTTTTTAGCTGCGCCAGCGTATTGACATAACACAATGTAATCAACTATTCCCCTATTGATGTAAATGTCTCTTACAAATACCATTGCAATGATCGTCCTTATACACCTACTTTTCTTTAAAGATTTTTGTAGGATAAGAATTTCTTTTGGGGGGAATCATTGATCTGGTTCAAATGGGTTCTGAAGTCCCTTCCCACTAGAATTTTGTGACTTTAAAACACTTGTGATTAATTTTGCAGCCTGTATGAGAGCTGGTTCCCATAATTAATTTTGCAAAATTATCTCCCTTACACTTCTCTCTGTAGAAGGTCAGCGTCTTCCAAAACTCTAGATACAGCCCAAACACTATAATTCACATAACAAGACTGCCAAAAAGACTGCTAGAAACAAACAGGCTGCCTGTAGCCCTGGTGATCAACATCTTCTGCATGCAACATAGTAGCAGCTTAGTCATCTTCTGGGAAACAGCATTTCTCAGGCAGCCATAGGTCCATATTGTTGATTCATTCTTTACGTGCTAAGGAGGGCTCCGCAGGAAAAGGGAAACAGACAAAAGAGTAACAGAGTCACAAGGTCCCGAGCTGGGAGAAGATGTTGAGAAACAAAGGCCACTTTGGCCTGGGTATCAGCAGATATGGGAGCTTCAGGGAATTTACAAATTCTCCAAAGTGAAGTTACAAAGTCATATTCTGACTGAGCTTTCCAATGGAAAAGTCTTTCCAGAAAGCCACCTTTCTGCTTATTTAATTTTTTCACTCTAAAGACATTTAGTAAGATCTTATTATGTGTCAGAGTCACGTGAGGCTCTGGGGAGACAACAATAAGCAAGACAGAGGAGTCCTGCACCACCTTGGAATGTAAGTTTAGGGACTGCTGTGTTTCCATCGAGGGGTCTGACGTGGACAGGACAGCTTGCTGGAGGCCTCTGCCTTCTTTTCCCCAGGAAGCAGAATCTGTGTCCCAGTCACCGCTTCTCCTTCTGTGAAAAATACAGCTCCAGTTCGCTCCATGAATGGAGAAGTTGGTCAGAGGTATTTCCTTTTGAGTGCACCACAAGCAAAACTTGGTACCACACACCAAGCAAACGCACTTCCTTTTTCCCCTGGCCAGTCTTTCTGAGGCAAAGGACAGCGGTGCAGTGGTGCTTGCTGTGGGAGAGACAATGCTCAGACTCCACAAGCGAAGGGAATCCTCAAGATAATGTGGTCCTGATCCAGTAGTTTCTTAACCTTTTAATAATCACAGATCTCTTTGAAAAGCAGTGGCCCCCTTTAGACTTTCTGCACCAAAAAAGACATGCACCTATCTCAGCACACAATTTTCCCTAGGTCTTCAGGAACTTCATGGACACATCATGTGCCTGGATTTCCCGGAGCTCCAGAGACCCCATGTCCAGAATTCCTAATGTATATAAAAGCCTGTTTGAGCTCTAACACCCATGATTAACAATCTTTGGGGTGGGTAGCCCTGTTGGCTTAAATACAAAGGTAATGCCATGCCTGTTTGAGTTTGGTGCAGGTCATAGTTCAATCCCCATGTGAGCCAATTATCTTTAGAAATAGGAAGACTCTGTTTGGCCATCATGGACAGAACCTCTAAAACTGGCCAGCTGACACATCTCATAGTTTTCGAAAAAGATGATAATACCAAGCCCAAAAGTGAAGTGGTTGGATCCATGGTATTGAAAGGTGACAAACCCAGAGGGTGTCAGGATTGCTGCTCATGGCTGAATAGAGCAATAATACTCATTTGAATCCTCCAGTTCATATACGTTCTCCTCGATGGTGTAGATGTTTTCTTCCGAGCGCATCCCTGCTGCTATGGCATTTTCTAGCCCTGACGGGGGGAGGTTGGTAAAAGAGATGAGGCTGTGGAAATAAAATGTTGTGGATGAGTTACACGTTCTCTGGGTAACATTGGATTAAGAGAATAGGCTTTGCTGGAGGGACAGCAACCAAATGCAGTGCATGATACTTGGATCAGATGCTGAACAGAAGGCAAAGCCATAAAACTGCAATAAAAGAATATGGGAACAATTGAGGAAATTTGAATTAATCTTAATTTTCTTAGGTATAAGAATATTTTTATTATATATATATACTTACCAGTTGAGCATCCCAAATTCAAAAATCTGAAATCCAAGATGCTCCAATAAGTACTTCCTTTGAGTGTTATGTTGGTGCTCGAAAAATTTTGAATTTTGGAGCATTTTGGATTGTCAGATTAGAGATACTCAACCTGCACTGTTATTTCAATTCTTCTGTGGGCTTGAACAATATTAAAAGGAAAAAGAAATGAATATGTTATGAATCCAATCAGACTTGAGTTTGAATGTTGTCACTTACCAGCCATGTGACTTTGTGTTTTATGGGTTTTTTTTTTTCATTTAAGAAATATCTAGTGTGTCACACACTATTCTATGTACCCGGAGATATAGCAGTGAGCAAAACACAAAAATTCCATATAAGTTGCACATTAATGAATTTTGTGTCTTGGTCTTTACCTGTGAAAGGAAAATGATGGAAGCTGTACCTCAAAGGACCACTGGGAGGCGTACTTATTCATTCAATCATTAACACTGGCGAAGTGCCTAGTATGTCTCAGGCACTGTGCTGGCGACACAGTAGGTACTATGGTAGGCAAGTTCTTTTTATTTTTATTTATTTATTTATTTTTTGAGACAAAGCGTTACTCTGTTGCCTGGCTAGAGTGCCGTGGTATCAGCCTAGCTCACAGCAACCTCCAACTCCTGGGCTTAAGTGATCCTCCCACCTCAGCCTTCTGAGTAGCTGCGACTACAGGCATGCACCACTATGCCCTGCTAATGTTTTCCTACTTTTAGTAGAGACGGTCTTTCTCTCTTGCTCAGGGTAGTCTTGAACTCCTGACCTCAAGCAATCCTCCCACCTTGGCCTCCCAGAGTGCTAGGATTACAGGCATGAGCCACCACACCTGGCCATAGGCAAGTTCTTAATTGTCTTAATTTCTCATGGAGTTTACAATATATAAGTAAATTGATAATTTATAAGAGAAGAACATGAAGCACATAATTTCACAAATAATGAATGAATACCTGTACATGTTAGCTATGAATATTATCATATTTCTCAGTTTCAGCTCTAGTAAAGACTACTGGCATAGGTAATCTAAAAGCACTGATAGGCCGGGCGCGGTGGCTCAAGCCTGTAATCCTAGCACTCTGGGAGGCCGAGGCGGGCGGATTGCTCAAGGTCAGGAGTTCAAAACCAGCCTGAGCAAGAGCAAGACCCCGTCTCTACTATAAATAGAAAGAAATTAATTGGCCAACTAATATATATATATAATTAGCCGGGCGTGGTGGCGCATGCCTGTAGTCCCAGCTACTCGGGAGGCTGAGGCAGAAGGATTGCTTGAGCCCAGGAGTTTGAGGTTGCTGTGAGCGAGGCTGACGCCACGGCACTCACTCTAGCCTGGGCAACAAAGCGAGACTCTGTCTCAAAAAAAAAAAAAAAAAAAAAAAAAAAAAAAAAAAAAAAAAATAAAAGCACTGATAATTATATATTTTATTGGACCTTATGTGACTTTTTTAGTAAAAATTATTTGTCTTCATAATACACTGTATTTTACTTACTTTAAAATTATTAGGGCCGGGCGCTGTGGCTCACGCCTGTAATCCTAGCTCTTGGGAGGCCGAGGCGGGCGGATTGCTCAAGGTCAGGAGTTCAAAACCAGCCTGAGCAAGAGCGAGACCCCGTCTCTACTATAAATAGAAAGAAATTAATTGGCCAACTGATATATATATAAAAAATTAGCCGGGCATGGTGGCACATGCCTGTAGTCCCAGCTACTTGGGAGGCTGAGGCAGAAGGATCACTCGAGCCCAGGAGTTTGAGGTTGCTGTGAGCTAGGCTGGCGCCACGGCACTCACTCTAGCCTGGGCAACAAAGCGAGACTCTGTCTCAAAAAAAAAAAAAAAAAAAATTATTAGTAGTTTAGAGAGCATTCAATGGATAGTCATTTTTTCCTGAAAATATATTGCATTCTATTTATGTACCAAATGTCTCTACAACTCCAAAATCTAGTAAAAGTTATATAAGCTCTGCCTATTTGGAATGGGTGTGTGTGTGTATAGTCAGAAATGTAGATTAAGACAGGGATATCCAGTAGAACTGTGGTTCTCAGACCTGATTACCATTAGAATCACCTGGAGAGCATTTATTTATTTGTTTATTATAATATCTCCATGATATTCAAACTGGAGAGGTTTTAGAGCAATACTTAGAGTATACTTAGGCCTCGCCCCCAGATATTCTGATTCATTGCTCTGGGGTTGGCCCTTGCATCAGTAGGCTTAAGTGCCCAGGTGATTCTAATAGGAAATCAAAGTGGCAAATGCCTGGGCTGGGCTATAAAAACCCTGAGAATAGATACTGGCTTCCTTTCTTTTCATTTTCATTCAACAATTTTTGTCCTTTTTTTTTTTTAATTTTATTTTTTTAGAGACATCAGGTCTCACTATGTTGCCCAGGATCTTAAAATCCTGGCATCAAGTGATCCTCCCACCTTGACCTCCCAAAATGCTGGGATTACAGGCGTGAGCCACTGCACCCAGCGATTCTGGGTTTTTGTTCACTTCGGTGACCCCAAAGTCCAGGCCAGACCCTGGATATAGAAGGCACGCAATCAGTTGAAGGGTTGAAGTTTCAGTTCATCGGAAAAATCCATTAATTGAGAGATAAATAAGCATTTCTTATTAATAAGGAGGTAAGTTTTATACCTTTAGAACTAAGGAAGCTAGAGGTACCAGGAAGTAAACACAGCAGCATGTTAAATTTTCACTTCATAATTAGGCCTAGGGCAAAAAGGAAGTATACGATGGCCGGGGGAGGTGGCTCATACTTGTAATCCTAGAACTCTGGTAGTCTGAAGTGAGAGGACTGCTTGAGCTCAGGAGTTCCAGACCAGCCTGGGCAAAAGCAAAACCCTGTCTCTAGTGAACATAGAAAAATGAGTGGGGCTTCATGGCAAGCACCTGTAGTCTCAGCTACTTGGGAGGATGGCTTGAGCCCCGAAGTTGGAGGTTGCTGTGAGCTAGCCTGATGCCATGGCACTCTATTCAAGACAACAGAATGAGACTCTGTCTCAAAAACAAACAAACAACAACAAAAAAGGAAGTATAAGCTTTTATCCCAAAGCTCCAGGGAATAACTTTTCAGAGCACAGATCAAGCCATATTAGAGACCTCCAAGATCCCCACCTTTCCCCTACCCTATTCCATTATTCTTACCTTGAATTCTGTAACTTTTCTTTTCTATGAGAATACCCTAGAAAAAAGCAGAAAAAACAACAATAAAAATGCTTTTATAAAATAAATGAGATAAAATAATAAAATAGGCTCACCAAAGGTAAGAGTTGTTTAGGGAAATCTGGTGTATCCTTACATTGAATTAAATCAAAATCTCAGTGTGTGTCATAGTGTATTATACCTACTATGCTAGAAAGTAACAAAGATGCATTTTTCTTATTTAAAAAATATTATGGAGCATCTGCTATATGTCCAGCAGTTTGCTAAGCACTGGGAACATAAAGGTGAACTGTGAGCCCTAACTTCATGAAGCTTGCATTCTAGTGGAGACAAAACAAACAAAAAGACAGAAAGACAGGAAAGAAGAAAGCAATCAAGCAAGAAAGAAAAGGAAGACAGGAAAAAAACACAGCAAATATGAAAATAAAATAGTTTCAAATTGTGATGAATTATTAAGAAAACACAACACACTGAAACAGATAATAAAGAAGGTGGTCGGGGAAGAACTCTCAGAGATGACCTTTAAGCTCATTCTGAAAGAAGAGAATGATGCAGCCAAGTAAAAAGCCAGGGGGAACATTCCAGGTACAGAGAGCTCCTAGGAAAAATCTTGGCAAGTGCCTGAAACTAAAAACATGGCTAGATTAGGAAAGTGACTCAAGCTAAGGTCTGAAAGGTAGGTTGGGGCTAGTTCCTCTAGAACCTTTTCAGCCATAATCAGGAGTTTGGATTTTATTCTAAGAACTCTAGGAAATCATTGAAGGACAGAGACATAATCTGATTTGGGTTGTAATATCACACTGGCTATTATGTGGAAAATGGATTAGAAGGAGGAAGAAAGAAATGAGATAAGTAGAGATGATGGTGCCTTGGAGTAAGGTGGTGGCCAAAAGAGTTACAGAATAATGAAGGATTTTATATATATTTTGGAGAAAAGGTGCAGGAATTGAAGTTGGATTGCTTATTAGGAGTGAGGACAGACTGGATTCAAGGATGACTTCTCCATTTCTGGTTTAAGCAACCAGATGGATGATGGAGAAAACCAGAAGGGTGAGGCTGAGTTCTGGGAAGGTGAAATGCAGAATCTAGAGCTCCACTTTGCACAGGTTAAATGTGTGAGACATCAAAGTGGAGCCATGAACTGGACAGTTAGACTAACAGTACCAACACTTTAAGATTTGGAGAGAGAAATTAAAGATGACATTTAAGTCACAAGAATAGATGTTATTACCTAGAAGGTTTATTAGAGAGAGGAAAAGGGCCCAGTTCTGTGGAATCTCAACATCTAAAGAACAGGCAGAGGAAGAACTGAAAAGGAATGGCTAATCAGGTAGGAGAATGGTGTTTTGGAAGCCAAGAGAAGGGAGCTTTCTAGAATGAGTGGAGGTCAACTTGGAAGAATACTGATTAAAGATTGACTGCAATGAGGATGAGGGTATCTATTACATGTAGCAAAATGGAGGTCACTGGTGAGCTTGACTACAACCATTTCCATGGCTCTTCAGGATAGAAGCTGGATAATGGTGGGTGGAAGAATACAGAAGGGTGAGAAGTAGGGACAATTCTTTTGAGAAGCATGGCTGTGAAGGAGAGTGGAGAAACGGGAGTAGTCAAAGAGGAATGCATAGACTAGAACATACATGCTAATGAAAATAGTAGTGTAAGTGGAAAAGAAGAGACAGATGATTCGGAAGAAAGGAATAAACAGAGGGATGAAGTCTTGGCAAAGGCAAAGAAGACAGAACAGTTGATATTGCATCAGTTAACAGAGGGACAGAGGAGTTTTGAGTGGCAGTGAGGTGGTCACCTCAGAGAGGGCACTAGAAACATGTAGGATTTTGGGACATTATTGAGGGCTAGTTTGTGTCTATGAGGTTTAACTTAAAAATCTGTCACCATGATTGTAAGATTTTCTCCAGCAACTTCCAGGGAAAAGATTGCAAACTGATCAGGACTCTTCATCTGTTCTTCTTCTAAGTAGCCATGTTTTTTGGAGTAATATACATTATATGTGTGTGTTCAAAGCATTAGATTTCTCCCATGCCCCATTATCCTTTACACAAGCTAGAATGGCCCCTAATATACAGGCCTTGGAAAAACTCAAGAAAGTAGGAGTGTTATCATTGCTTCTTAACTGCCCAAGGCTTCATATTCATGTGATCAACTCACAAATTCTACTACTATCTCTGGGCAAACCCAGGTAAGTATGGGTGGGGTGGTTTCTTTCTCTGGAAACCATTTAACAATAAGTGGCAGAAAACATAATGGTGGAGAGTACAACAGCCCAAATTTCAACTCCTGTATCTATCGATTAACAGTGTGTATTTGGGCAAGTTACTTAACCTTTCACTATGCTGATTCTCCACTGGAATCACATTAGTAATTAATACCCATCTCATAGAGTAGTTACATGGGCTTAATGCACGTAAAGCACTTGGCAGCTTCAGGCCACAGTTAGGATAACCAACTCATCCCTGTTTTCCTTAGACATTTCCAGTTTTAGCACTGCAAGCCCCATATTTTAGGAACCCCCTTCAGTCCTGGGCCAATCTGGATAGCTGGTCACCTCACACCTAGACCCTGGTTGTGAATTAGTAAGAAAGGCTGCTATAATGTGTTATGCTCTGGGGTGTAAGCCTGGGCCTCTGCCCTCAAAGAAGAGAAAACATATCCAATTATAAAAGTGTGTGAGGCTTTTGGGGTAATGGAAGTATTTGAATTTTTCCCCTTTTTCCCTAAAAACGAGTGTTGGGTCTTGATTGTGGCAATGGCTCCCACTGTAATTATCCATCAAAATTCATCACGTTGAACACACTTTATATATGTAGTTTATCATATATAAATTACACTTTATAACATTTTTTAAAAATAAAGATAACTAACTTAAAAGAAAACTATGTGTGCTAAGTGTCATGATGGAGGAGAACCTTCTGTAACCTGGTCATGACCCAGTGGTAAAGGGATCTTCTACGCCTCTCTAAAGAGCTATACTTGAGAAACAAAAGACAGAAAAAGGCATAGAGGGAAGTAGCTTTTTGTGGTTGCATTTCCTAATAAACCTAGACATATTATGATTTAAAAGATTCGTTTTCTTAACTAAAGATAAGGGAACAGATACTGGAATCAGCCTGCCTGCATTTGAATTCCATTTACTAATTCAGTTTTGTTCTGTTTTTTAAGTCCAATTCACATAGAGGACAACCTACTGATTCTGAAACCCTGGGAAAATGACTTTACTCTGAGCTTTACTTTCCTTCACTGTAAAATGGGAATGATAATACTATGTATCTTATAAGATGATGATGATAAAATGTATGGAAAACATTCAGCATAGTGCCTGCCTGATGCAGGGTAAGCACTGAATAAAAGTTAGCTATGATTGTTAGGATCTGGAAAGGTAAAAGGATATTTAGTCTAAGGACCGCTAGGTATAACTATAAACTTACATTTCTATACTGGTTCCTACAGTAACAGTTCCTTATCTGAGGGAGAGAAGCAATGTTAAATAACTTACATTTGAAAATTAAAGCACCAAAGATAAGAGTGAGAGCCAGCCCAGCAGAGATCCCTGCTCCAATGTAGACAGCTATTCTGCTGGACACTCCAGGGTCTTGTAATTCATTAGCCAATGTGGATATTTGCTGTGGAAACACAAACAGAATTTAAGCAGCCAAGGGCTGAATCAGTTGTGTACTTACTCTCACGATTAGCAAATCAGACCATCCCTTTTACAACATCTCGGGATTACAGGGTCCTTGAAACCACCCTTGATCTATCCCCTTCTAGACAAGCCTCAAACCACTCCAAGAAACAGATTAGCTTAATCTTTGGAGTTAGCAAGAAAACAAATGTGTCCTTCTGTACTGTGGGTGGAAAAGGAGCCCTTAATAAATGGATCCTTAGCCCCCAAAACAAAAATGGGCTTTAGAGTGGAGTCCTATTGGTTCAAGATCCCCTGGAGCTCCCGAGGCAATTTTAGAACAATCTACTTTTGGTGTTTTATGTTCACAAAAAGACAGTGATTCAAAAGCCAGCAGGACTTTGCAGCCAGACAGTCCTGGGATCAAACCCCAGCTCTGTCACTAAGAGCTGAGTGACCTTTAGAGTTATTGGGAAAATTAAGTGACAAAAAATATAAAATGAGTAGCACAGGGCCTGGTATATAACAAATATTTAGTCAGTGGTAGCTATTATTGCTATTGCTATAATTAATTTGATTTTCTGATAACTTGAGAGTCACATTTAAAAATCCTCCTGTTTCTAAAATTTTAGTCCATGTCTTCCTTTTAAAAACAGTAATTATAGTTTTAAACAAAGAAGTCAAAGAAGTTAAATCTTCTATTTATTCAATGCACATTACTCCTGTAAGAGCAGGAGTCCTGTATGCAAATTATTGTTCATAAGGCACTGTGAGCAGTCCTTGACCACAGAGAGGGGAGGGATGGACACAAGACGCTGATCATCAGTTGTGAATACACAAGTAGGAGACCGAAGGAAATAATGTGGACTCCTGGAGATGTCTTCAAAGAATTTTTAAGTCACTGCTGCAAGTGCACTTTCTAGTGGTTTTTTTTTTTTTTTTTTTTTTTTTTTTGAGACAGAGTCTCACTTTGTTGCCCAGGCTAGAGTGAGTGCCGTGGCGTCAGCCTAGCTCACAGCAACCTCAAACTCCTGGGCTCAAGTGGTCCTCCTGCCTCAGCCTCCCAAGTAGCTGGGACTACAGGCATGTGCCACCATGCCCGGCTAATTTTTTGTATATATTAGTTGGCCAATTAATTTCTTTCTATTTATAGTAGAGACGGGGTCTCGCTCTTGCTCAGGCTGGTTTCGAACTCCTGACCTCGAGCAATCCGCCCGCCTCGGCCTCCCAGAGAGCTAGGATTACAGGCGTGAGCCACTGCGCCCGGCCTTTTAGTGGTTTTTTTTTAATCAGAGAAGCTTGGGGGGAGGGGCATTAAAATTGTGGTTAATTAAATTATTGCTTTATTTATAGCTAAATATATAAATTTTTGGCCTTGAATATTTCTGGTTGGTGTCTTATCATATATACATTTAAAAAATTTAAATAAGCCAATAATCTTTCCCATCAGGACTGCAATGGAAACAAGGAGAAATATGTTCTTGGGAGACAAAGGGTCTTTGAAAGTTCCCCAGGGCACACAGTTGTGCAATTGGAGCAGAGGGACCAAACGCTAGTGTTTCATCTTGTTGGTGTTCAAGCACCTACTATGTGCCAGGCACTTTACACACATAACCCCCTTCCTTCCTTCCAACAGGCCTATATGCAGTCAGAACTGTATCATCAACATGTTCCAGCCAAGGAATCTGAAGCTAAGGGAGGTTCAGGCCTTTTCCCCAAGGAAAGGATGGGCAGGAAGGAAATCTAAAGCCATACTTTTTTTTCCTCTGAGTTGAGTATGATATTAGCTCAACAAAAAAAAGTTACTTACTGTTTGATTTTTATCATGGAGGATCCCCAGTGTCTGTGTTTCTGCTAAAAAAAAAAAAAAAAAGAAAGGAAAAATAGCCAATAGAATAGTTAAGAATGTTTTCTTTTATCTAAGTTTAATAAAAAAAAATCTTAATAAAAAAATCTTAACGATGCTTATAATACTACTTGAAACTAATTCTACTCCATACTCTTCACAATCATTAATTGGGAGACCAACAAAATTTACCGAGTACTTTCAAACCAACTTTAGGATAACCATATTTTTTTCATCTAGATAATGAACCCTACTGTTTTAAATGGAGACTTCTGCCAGAACGACCTGTGTTAAATATATAGGTTGGGGGGTTTTTTTGTGTGCTTTTTTTTTTTTTTTTTTTTTTTTTTTTTTTGAGACAGGGTCTTGCACTGTCGTCCCAAGTAGAGTGCAGTGGTGTCATCATAGCTCACTCAACCTCAAACTCCTAGGCTCAAGCAATCCTCCTGAGTAGCTGGGACTACAGGCGCACGCCACAATGAAACACTAATTTTTCTATTTTTAACGGAGGCAAGATCTTGCTGTTGCTAGGTTGGTCTTGAACTCTCGACCTCAAGCGATCCTCCTGCCTCGGTATCTCAGAGTGCTAGGATTACAGGTGTGAGCCACCTTGTCTGGCCTCAGTCATTATATTCTAACTAGCTTTTGAAAGACAACAAAAATTCATTTTTTAGAGAATTTCACATTTATACATTAGAACTGCAGTCCCCACCCCCCAATACCAGTCCTCCGGCAGTGGCTCACGCCTGTAAAACCACTACCCTGAAGTAGGGACTGTTAGCCCCATTGCATAGATGAAGCAGCAGAGAATGAGGGAAGTCAAGTGACTTACCCAAGGTCACACAGCTTAGCAAATGAGAGAAATGGACTTCCAGTTTAGGTCTACATGGCTTTAAAAACACTGTTAACTATACTGCCTTCAACAACCTTCACCTCAGTATTGTCACTGCTATGAAGAGGGTCACATTGCTCAGCTGTCAGCTCACCATCTTTCCTCTCTGTTAATTTATTTATTCATCTGCTTATCTATTCAATGAATATGTGCTAACCCCCTACTCTATGCCAGGGATAGGGGACAGAGCCGGGAATGAGACAGGCACAGGCCCTGACCTCACAGACACTGCATTCTGAAAACAAAGAGGTTGTCAGCTATGGGAAAGCTAAGCATGCTTACTCATTTCTGGCTGAGTCAGAGGCTTTGAAACTCCTTAAATGTCACTGTCACCTTCTGGAAGCCTTAAAGTCTAAACCCTTTAATGTGTGTAAAGGGTTTGACTAAATGCGGGTTTAACAGACTATACTTTAAATATTATAAAAACATAGTCTCAGCCTAAAATTATTTAAGAAAAAAAATGAAGAAAGAGACTATGTTTCTCATACCTTTGCTCTTATTGCCTGAAAGAAATTTGAAGTATAAAAACCACATTGGGTGCTCGCTTCGGCAGCACATATACTAAAATTGGAACGATACAGAGAAGATTAGCATGGCCCCTGCGCAAGGATGACACGCAAATTCGTGAAGCGTTCCATTAAAAAAAAAAAAAAAAAAAAACCACATTGGTGGAACTGCTAAGTAAACATGAATCTTAACTGTGCACATTTTCAAATCCAGTTTCTGCTTCCCTATGATTAGTTTTCTTTATATAAATGGTAAGATTGACAGAGTGACTTCCTTTTTTTTTTCTCTCCTAACTTCATTTTGCTGTGAAAATTATCTGTAAAATCGAGCACTGTTGTGTTATCACAGCTTTTTCCCCACACAGATTTGGCCATCACCCAAGATAGGTGACAGAGTGGAGGAATGGCAGCGTTGATCCTGGAGAACCCGAGGTTTGGCTGGGTGGGCGCAGTGGTGAGGTGAGAGGGGATGGCCTTAAAACTATATAAATGGGCCCTGTGCGATGGCTCACACCTGTAATCCTAGCACACTGGGAGGCCAAGGTGGGAGGATCGCTTGAGCTCAGGAGTTTAAGACCAGCCTGAGCAAGAGCGAGACTCCGTCTCTACTAAAAATAGAAAGAAATTAGCTGGACAACTAAAAATATATAGAAAAATATTAGCCAGGCGTGGTGACACACGCCTGTAGTCCCAGCTACTCAGGAGGCTACGGCAGAAGGAGAAGCCCAGGAGTTTGAGGTTGCTGTGAGCTAGGCTGATGCCACGGCCATCAGCCGTGGTGAGATTCTGTCTCAATAAAACAAAACAAAACAAAACAAAAATACTGTATAAATGTAGTAGTTACCATCTATTCAGCACTTATAAGTAGCATGTCCCAGACATGGTGTTTAGAGCTATACACATATAGTCTCATTTAGTCCTCACCACAGTAGGTAGGTACTGTTATTTTTCCTGTTTTTTAGATAAAGAAACTGGGGCTCAGAGAGCTACTTTTCCCAAGATCACACAGCTGTTAGTTGGGAAAGCTGGGATGTAAACCAGGACTACTCCAGAGTTGAGGACTCTTCCAAGACCCAGTCAGCCCTTCCTCCTTCAGGTCAGAGAGATCACATTTGTTCTGTGTTCAAAGTGGGTTTAGGAGATGTCACACCCTTGGATCTCTTACTTTTAAAGGTTCCCCTCCATTTTATATCAAATATATTAAATGCACGTACATCTCACATTAAACAAAAGGTATAGATTACATAACAGTTGACTTGCCAATGGCTGATGGACATGTTGCATGTTAATATTATAGATAAGCCATTAAATAGTCATTAATTTTAATTTTTCATTTTATTTTCCTGTTTTGGAGCCACTGCTTTATTTTTGTTTGTTCAAATATTTTTCTTAGTCAGGTTCTTGAAAAGCTCAGAGATTTGAGGTATTTGCATCCCCTGATGCAAAATGTGGCCACATTTTTGTTGCCCTAGAAGGAAGGAATGAACAAGTAAAAGCTAAAGGGTAGGAGACACATGCCCATGGTACAGATGAGCATAAGGAAATGCACCACCTCCTCTCACCTCCTGAAGGAGTGGTCGCCCTACACAGAGAATGTCCACTTGGTGGTGATGCAAAGAGCCTGGAAGCACAGGATGGGAAAGGGAGACCACAGGACCCCTGCAGTCCCTTTTGGGTCTGTGGTTGTAGGATTCTTTAAAATATAACAATGGCGTACCACAATGTGAGTAATCATCTGTTCCCACCACATTTAATTTCCTCACTAACTAATTGCCTAAAAGATGTTGGGTACCAATCACTAAAAAACCAGCAAAGATTAAACCCTGGGAGAGCTAACATGAATAACTATAATAACTATCATGTGAGTGCTTTCTCTGGGCCAGATACTGTGCTGAGCATTTTACATACATTAGCATGTTTCATCTTTACAACAGCCTCATGATGAGGGCACTGGAATTATCCCCATTGTAGAGAAGAGAAAACTGAGCTTGACTTTACTTAGTTCACAGAGCTAGTAAGAAGAGCTGAAATGAGAACCCATTCTCCCTGTCACTGAAGTACTTAACCACAAGCTCATTCATTTTTTTTTTTTTTTAAATAATAGAGACAGGTTTCGCTCTTGCCCAGGCTGATCTCGAACTCCTGAGCTCAAATGATCCACCCGCCTCGGCCTCCCAGTGTTAGGATTACAGGCATGAGCCACCGCGCCCAGCCACTCCACTCCTCTTAAACTGTCTCTCCTCTTCTAACCATATTCAAAATCCTCTGAACTCAGAAACCGGCTAAAGGCTTCCTCCTACACTTCGTGTGTAATTACCTGAGTCACATCCCCCGCTGGTGGTTGGCATCCTTGGAAAGGCCACAGTGACGTGTCTCTGCAGAGTCGTAGCAGGGGTGACCTTGGCTACTGTCAGAAACCAACATAAGGATGAGACTTCTCTGAGAGCAGAGAGCTTGTTTCAGGGAATCAAAGGGGCAGCAGAAAACATGTGAAAGACAGCAAGTGAAGGGAAATACACCCTCAGCTTCCAAACCTGCCTGGACATCTTTGTTGAGAGTATATTACACACTTCAAATGTTTGACAGAGATGAGATGCCATCATCATCGTCACATTCCAATTGTTAATAATAGAACTAACAGTCACACAAATGGCCACACTATAGGCTGAGTTCACAGAGCTGGTGAACTAGCTCAGAGTAGCCCTTATCCAAAAAGCTTACACTCAGAAGGGTTTTGGATTTCATATGTTTTTAGATTTTGAAATACTTGCATTATATTTATGCTCCAGTAAGCATAATGCTCCAATGAGCATTTCCTTTGAGTGTCATGTTGGTGTTCAAAAAGTTTCAGATTTTGGAGCATTTTGGTTTTGGGATATGGGATGCCCAACCTATGAATGCTTTGCATAAAATATTATCTTATAAAATCCTTTCTGCTACTACTTCAGTGGATTAAAAAGAAAATCCTTCCAGTGGCCCACATGATAGGAATGATTATCATATTTTACAGAGGAGGACGACACAGAGTTTAAATAACTTGCCCAAGATTATATAGCTAGTAAGAGGTAGAGTTGGATTTGAACTTGACCCCGTCTGGCCACAAAGTACATGCTCTATAAATCTTAAAACATGCAAGCCAATTTACCTCCTAGCATCTATGCAAAATCTGGGGGTTCACAATCCTGGCTGCACCTAGAGTAGAATAAGCTGGGGCAGACTTTGTAAAAGGCTAATTCTTAGTTAGATTCTACCTCCAGAGATACTGAATTCTCTAGTTTGTGGGTGGGGCCCAAGCATCTGTAGTTGCTAAAAACCCTCCAGGTGATTCTAATGAGCAGTCAGGGTCTCCAACCACTGACCCAGGCCTTTCTTCCCATTCTATAGAACCAGCATGAGTTTTAAAACAGAGGGTATTAAACACCACTGGGCATCACTGATGGGGCCAGTTAAACTTTAGGTCTTGGGGTCCTACCTCCAGGACTATAATTAGGGAGATTAGAGGTGGGAACAATCATTGTATTGACTATGATCCTCCGATGAATCTCATGCAGAAAGAAGGCATGCAAAGGTCCACTCACCTGGTTTGATGACCAACTTCAGGTCGAATTTTTTGTCATTCATTAGGCCTGGGACCTGGATCCGGCAGCAATAGGTCCCGCTGTCTACTAGAGTCACATTCTCTATGGTCAGGGACACATCTCCTTTGCGGAAATCCCCCTTTAGCCAGTATCTGCTGGATGCCTGATGGGTCATGTCCCTTTCATCAGTGTTGAGGACCGAAGTGCCACATCCAAGTGCAGGACAGGCTCCCTTGCCCCAGCATACAGGTATGAGGTGCCCTGGGGTGGTGGGAGTGTAGAAGCAGGGCAGATTGGCATTCTGACCCACTTCCACTATGTATTCAGCTTCCAAAGACCCTGTACAGAGAGGGAGGGAAATCCAAGACCCAGGCAATGAGTGAGGGTAGTCTATCTCAGGAAAACTGCAAGCAAGCCTTATAGAATAAAGATGAAACCCCTAAAAATAAAATACACAGTTTAAGAAAGAGGAAACCACTGTTGCTGTCCTGTTTGGTGGATGATTCACTATGACAATGCTTCTCAGACTTGAGAAGCATTAAAGTCACTGAGAAACCATTTTAAAACAGATTACTGGCTAGGTGCAGTGGCTCACACTTGTAATCACAGTACTTTGGAAGGATGAGGCAGGAGGACCACTTGAGCCTAGGAGTTTGAGACCAGCCTGGGCAATATAGTGAGATCCCAGTCTCTGAAAAAAATTAGAAAAAATAGCCAGGTGTGGTGGCGCATGCCTGTAGTCCCAGCTACTCAGAAGGCTGAAGCAGGAGGATCGCTTAAGCCCAGGAGTTGGAGGCTGGAGTGGGCTACAATTGCTTTATTGCTAGAGTTCCTGACTCAGCTGGTCTTGGGTAGAGCCTCAGAACTTATATTTCTTTTTTTTTTACTCCAAAATTCATATATTTAAAGAGAACTTGTATTTCTAACAAGTTCCTAGGTGTTAATGACACAGCTAGTCCTGGAACCTCACTTTCAGAACCACTGCCCTAGCAGAGAATTGTAGACCAGTTCTATGAACATGAGAATTCAGGGCTGATGGAAATAAACAATCAGAAAATGGGTTATGACCGGGCATGGTGGCTCATGCCTGTAATCCTAGCACTCTGGGAGGCTGAGGCAGGCGGATCGCTCAAGGTCAGGAGTTCGAAACCAGCCTGAGTAAGAGTGAGGCCCCATCTCTACTAAAAATAGAAAGAAATTAATTGGCCAACTAAAAATATATAGAAAAAATTAGCCAGGCATGGTGGCACATGCCTGTAGTCCCAGCTACTTGGGAGGCTGAGGCAGAAGGATTGCTTGAGCCCAGAACTCTGAGGTTGCTGTGAGCTAGGCTGATGACACAACACTCTAGCCTGGGCGACAGAGTGAGACTCTGTCTCAAAAAGAAAGAAAGAAAGAAAATGGGGTTGTTGTCATCCAGGAAAACAGCCTACCCATCTAGGCTAGTTGTCTTCATCAATGAAGGGTGGTTATTCTAACATAAATCTCTTTTTTTCAAAGCACCAGGTACACAATGAATAAAAAACACTTGGCCAAATAAGAAGCTTGAAGTATATCTGAAACTAATCACAGGTTGTTTTGAGGTTTAAAGTTAATTCCTTAGAAAAAAAAAAAACAAACCCTACACATATATACACATACTTGTATATATAATATAAAACAATCAAACAGTAAAAAAGGTGTATGAAAAATATGACTTCCTCTTCCAACGCTACCATTTCCCAACTCCTTCTCCTAGAGCCTATACATTAAGAAGTTTTAACATATTCCTGCTCCCCTACAATGCATGCACACAAATAGAAGCCTAATGTATGCATTATTTTGCACCTTGCCTGTTTCAATAACATTGTAACTTGGAGACGTTCTCTACCAGTATGTTTAGTTAGCCTCACTGTTTGCATCATGGATACATCACATTGATTCACCCACTCCCTCACTGCTGGACATTTAGGTTGCTTTCAAACTTTTGCTATTACAAATAACATTATGATGACCACCCTCATACCCCTGTCTTGCACTCCGTACACCATTATTCAATTGTAAATGTTCATGCCCAGACTTACCTGCAGGTAGAAGCAGTAGCAGCAGCAGGACACAGTCAAAGAATAGATGTGACAACATGGGTTCTGCAGAAGAAAAGTCAAAGGACAGCTCTGTGAGGCACAGTTTTCACTCTCCAATTGAACTGGGTACTTCCTCCCACTGTCTCCTCCACGATGATCACATAAGCCAGTAGCCACCCTCACTGAACACCGGCCCAGCACAGAGGGGTGTCTGACCACCAGTGATTCCTATATTAACACTGCCGGCTCTACAGTAACATTAAAGGAAACCCCAGCTCTCTGTCATGCCGCATGACACACATCCCGTAAGCGTTCTGATGTTTATCCTGTTATATCATCAAAGAGGAAGCAATACTGCAGAAGAAGAAGAGTATTAGTCATGGCAAGTAGAGACAGCCCTCTAATATCTTAGATGAAATAGGCCTGCAAAGGACTGTGTGCAAGCCCAGCTAGTTAATAGGGAACACAAAGTATAGACATATCATTTGTTCATTCATTCATTCATTCAAGTCAGTCCATCAGGCAGGTCTGTGACTAATGTTTATGAAGCCCCTACTTTGTGCCAGGCACTGAACCAGGAGCTGGAGAACACAAAGATGAATGACATGTTTCTTATCTTCACATTTATTGTCCATTTCCACTCCAGTCATGAGCCTAATGCTCACCCTTACTCTAACACAGATTAGTATGTGTCATATAATCTTGCCAGGCCTCAGTCCCTTGTTTATAAAATTTATTAAATGAGGGGCCAGGCGCGGTGGCTCACACCTGTAATCCTAGCACTCTGGGAGGCCGAGGCAGGCGGACTGCTCAAGGTCAGGAGTTCGAAACCAGCCCGAGCAAGAGCAAGATCCTGTCTCTACTATAAATAGAAAGAAATTAACTGACCAACTAATACATACAGAAAAATTTAGCCACGCATAGTGGCACCTGCCTGTAGTCCCAGCTACTCAGGAGGCTGAGGCAGAAGGATCGCTTGAGTCCAGGAGTTTGAGGTTGCTGTGAGCTAGGCTGACGCCACAGCACTCACTCTAGCCTGGGCAACAAAGCGAGACTCTGTCTCAAAAAAAAAAAAAAAAAAATTATTAAATGAGGGAATTGCTTGATAATGTATGCACAGCTCCTGTAATATTCTGACTTTGACCTTCAAACTTTCAAACTCTGCAATTTAGGAAATACATGTTCCTTCCTACAATCTCTTTTTTTTCTACTCTAAGTGGAGTTGAGGGGCCCTCAATATTCTGTTTCATCTCATGCACACAAGGAGTCCCCTTTCATCCCTTTTTTCCCATACAAGAAGTTTTGGGTGTGAATTGTCAGAAAGTGCTGAGTTCCGACCACAACATCCATTACTAAGAAAATATCTCAGACTCCAGGTAGTCTTAACACTGGGAGAGTGTTTTTACAACAGGGAAATGATCTCAGACTGAGCGGTTTCTGAAAACCCAGTGGCCTTCCTCTACGTCTTGCCTTCCTGAGTTTTCTTGTCACTCACCTCTATGCCACTAAATGTATTTAATATAAATACCCAACTTGTTCAGTGTGTATACTTCCATAGCATCACAGCATGGCAGTTACTCAAGAGATCATAATCAATTTCCTCATTTTTATAGACAAAGAATCTGACTCCAGAAGATTGATTTGCCCAAAGACACATGATTGGTGATTTAGAATGAGAACACAAATCCCTTAAGTGCTAGATTTTTCCTACTATCAACTATGTTTCATTAATTTGATGTTTGTCCTTAGTATGTCTGCCCACATAACTGCCAACAACCAGCAAATGCCCATATTCAAGTGTAAGGCAGAGTAGAGTAAACATGAGATCAGGGGTCACTGTCACCAGCAGTATGACTTTGGTTTGGCCAAGACTCTTAAAAGCACTTTAAAATCACTGACCTTCATTTTTTTTTTTTTTTTTTTTTTTTTTTTTTTTTTTTTTTTTTTTTTTTTTTTTTTTATGATACAGGGTCTCGCTCCATTGCCTGGGCTAGAGTGCAGTGGCATCATCATAGCTCACTGCAACCTCAAACTCCTGGACTCAAGTGATTCTCCTGCCTCAGCCTCCCGAGTAGCTAGGACTATAGGCATGTGCCACCATGTCTGGCTAATTTTTCTGTTTTATTGTAGAGACAGGGTCTTGCTATGTTGCTCAGGCTGCTCTCAAACTCCTGGCCTTAAGCAGTCCTCCTGCCTGTGCCTCCCAGAGTGCTGGGATTACCAGGTGCTAGGCAAGAGCCACCACCCTTGGCCTGACCTTCAGTTTCTGTGTTTTGTTTTCATTCCTTTGTCTTCTACCCATCTCTAGAATTGCTACTGATACCAGGTTTACAAAACAGTAACAATTTATTAACTCATTTAAGTCTAGATATGAAGGAGCCTAGAGATCTTTTCTAACCCTTTCTTCTTTTCTTTTTGTAGGGGACTGCTTCTGAACATTATCATGTTCATTTAACTTTTATTTCATGTTTATTTTTTTAAAACTGTTTAGGTAATACCTTCAAATTGCTAAAAAGTTCAAGCAATATAAAAGCTTGTATTAGGAAGCCTTGTTCCCACCCCTCCAAATCTACCCCCATTTTTTCCACCCACCCTATAGGTTTTCATTTGCAGGAATGTCTTGCAATGCAATGCACTCCCAATGCAAACACAAGAAAATGAAATATATATTCTCATTCCCTGCTTTCTTAGACAAAATAGTAGACCATATATACTTTTTGCACCTTGCATTTTCTTTTTGCTATTTTATTAGCTAATGTATTTTAAAACATATCCCAGATGTCATATTATTTCACCCCTACAGAATCATGTAGATCTTCTTTTAGCAAATGGACCTTCTGTCCTCCTTGCCACTCTGTTTAAAAGAAAAATTTTAAT
Source organism: Microcebus murinus (assembly GCF_040939455.1). Taxonomy (NCBI): domain Eukaryota; kingdom Metazoa; phylum Chordata; class Mammalia; order Primates; family Cheirogaleidae; genus Microcebus; species Microcebus murinus. Next base: position 21,811,998 of record NC_134124.1, read on the forward strand.
GGTCATTCTGCTATATAATCACAATACCCCACATAGCAAAGTTACTGACAATGTCTCAGCAGCACCTAATACTTCAGTCCATAGTCAAAGTTCCCTGATTATCTCAAAACCATCCTGTTCCAGCTGGTTTGTTTAAATCCAGACCTAGACAAGTTACCTATGTTGCATTTGGTTATGTCTCTGAAGTCTGTTTTAATCTAAGACAGTCATCCCTCTTTTTCTTCTGCCATAGACTCGTTATACAAACCAGTTTTGTCCTGTGGAATGTTCCCCATCCTGGATTTGTCTGTTACCTTGCAGAGTCATTTACAATGTTCCTCTTTTCTTTGTATTTCCTGCAAATGAAACATAGCTCTACAGGTTTGGGTCAGAATCGGGTATGAAATGAAACTTAACTTTAGAGGTTTCGGTCAGAATCGGGTTTGACATTTTGGCAAAAACATATCACAGCTGGTGCTCCGTGTTTCCTCTTGCATCCCATTGTCTGCTTGCTCCACATTTATAGATGCCAAGATTGATTAGCTTGCAACTTTCTCTTTTAACTTGTCATATTCTGAAAATCTTTCCATTTCAGCTCATATAAAATGTCCTCATTCTTTATTACAGCTACAGAGATTCCATTAGATGAAAACACTGTATGAAAATAACAAAGTCTATTTATCAGTCACTTCAAATGGACACTTCATGTTTCAGATCCTCATTTGCAAAGATGATCACAAAAGACCCACCCAAAGACTATGATTCTTTAATTATATGCGATGGGAGGGCTTATTTTTCTTTGTTTTTGTTGTCATGTTTTGTTTTATTGTGTTTTTGAGAGAGTCTCACTGTCACCCAGGCTATAGTGCAGTGGCATCATCATAGCTCACTATAACTTCAAACCTCTGGGCACAAGGGATCCTCCTGCCTCAGCTTCCCAGATAGTGGACTACAGGCACACCTGGCTGAGTTTTTTCCAGACGGTGTCTCACTCTTGCTCAGGCTGGTCTTGAACTCCTGAACTCAAGCAATCCTCCCGCCTCAGCCTCCCAGAGTGCTAGGATTATAGGCATGAGCCACCATGCCTGGCCAATGAGAATTTGCTTTTTAAATGGGAACTTTGGATGTGTTTTTGGTAAAGGAGTCTTTTGAATTGTAATTAATTAGTTTCTAAATTGTGTTTAGAAAGCTGTATCATGAATTTTCTTAAAGGCCAGTTGTTGAGTTTTGGCTATAATTATGCAGAGGGATGCTCTGCTAGAGATTAAGTTTGTGTTTTGTTTTTCCCCTTAGTTAGCAGGAAAAGTCACAGAAAAATCTCAGATTCCTTAAAGATAGCCTCCAAGCTCCAAATGGAAACATTAGAAATATGCATAACTAGAATTACACCTTCATAGATAACTAAGGGGTCACTTGACAAAATTCATAAAGTGCAAGTTAGAGAATTTTACCCAGGTCAAGAGACAAGAAAACATGGGTAATATAGATGGGATTATCTGGGAAAGCTCACTCCAACTAGACTCTTCTCTACACAGTTGGGAAGTGTGCTAGCGTGGATATTGTGGAGTAACTGACCACTAAAGGTGGGGACCCTGCATGTACTTGATTTGGATCAATTATCCACTCTTACTTAAATCACATCTCAGTTAGGTCACATGGACCATTAGTCCCTACATTTTGCAAAGGGAGACATTGAAGTCAAATATTGAGGGTACGTGGTTAAGCAATTTTGACCTAGATTTTCTGACTTCCAGATTGCAGCTAGCTATGTGATCTCCCTTTAAGAGCCCTTGTTACCTTGTATGTTTGTACAGTACTTGAAAAACCTTTTTTTATTATATAAGTCATAGTCACTGTAGAAAACTTTGAAAAATAAGAATGAAAAATAAATAAATGAAACAAATGCCATAGTCCCAGTACCATGAAATACCCACTTTCAACATGATGGGTCTTCTTTTTTTTTTTTTTTTTTTTTTTTTTTTTTGAGACAGAAAAGTTTCACTCTGCCTGGGCTAGGGTGCCATGGTGTCAGCCTGGCTCACAGCAACCTCAACCTCAAACTCCTGGGCTCAAGCAATGCTTCTGCCTCAGCCTCCCAAGTAGGTGGGACTACAGGCATGCACCAGCATGCCTGGCTAATTTTTGATGGCTCTTCTTTCAGGTGTTTCTCTATAGATCTCTGTACACATACAAACATGCAACTCTTCATTAATATCAGCACACCCCGGGGGTACATTACCAGGAAAAAAAAAAGACTGACTCCTAGACAACTGTGAACATCATGAACATAGATCCAAGAGAAGGTATGGAACATTTCTTTGCATTCCCCATTAAATCACCTATTAGTTCATAGACTCTACCTCAGATGGAAGCACTGCTATCTTTGTGGTCTCAGTCCTCTCACATGTAGCAAGTTACTCTTGACACTTTTGCCATCCCCTGTCCCCCATCCCAGTATGAAGAGGGCTACTTCAGACCACTGAGATCCTGGTATACTTGGAGGGAACTCCAGGTCTTTCAGGGTCTTCAGAATGACACATTTACAAAGACAAATAAATTTCCCTCGTCATGGACCAACTCTCGTAGCATGATTTTGATGAGTGTTCTTACACTCATTTTTATGTGTTCATAGGCCAACAAACTGCTTGCATCAAAGACCCCATTCTTTATTTATGCTGCAAATGACAGAAAACAACTCAAACTGGCTTCAACTATGAAATGACTGTATTGACTGACATTACTGAAAAATCCAGGTTTAGGGAAGACCTGGTTCAGTGGCCTCCAATGAGGTCACCAAGAACCCAGTTTCTAGCTGAAGTAAACGTTCGGCAGTCTCCAGTCTCCAGCTCTGGGTCCTTTCTCAGATTCCACACTGTGTCCCTCTCCTGCACATGCAGAGCACATACCCACACACCAAGGACATCTCTTGGTTGTTTTCACACAGGTGCAGGTATTCACACGCCCTCAAAGGCTCAACTCCAGTCACAGAGTCATTCCTGAACAATCCCTATGTCCAAAAGGTCAAAAAGCATTAATTGGCTTAGCCCTGGGTGACCCCCTCCCCCAAAACTCATGTTCTGAAAGTGAGAGAAAAGTGATTCTCCCATGTAAAAACTATAGTTTTTACTTTCAGAAGAAACAGACTCTGGGCAGTAAAAACAAACATCCACTAGAGACCCCTCACCCCATAAGGGATGAGGCAGGGAGATGGGGACAAAACCCTGCTCCTCCATGTATGGGGTTTTTTCTTACCAAAAAAAATGGCATTTTACTAATGCAATGTTTTTTGACTTACAAGGACACGCTCTTCACAGCCCCAAGGAGATGATGAAAAGCTCTTGTGTTTATAGAGTTTTTATATTTAGCAACTATGGAGGAATGCCAAGGAGATTAAGCTTGAGGTCACACTCAAGTGAGTGCCAGAGCCAGCTTAGAGCTCCAGTGCTCTGTGCCCCACAGGACAGAAATCAGCGGCTGGTGAGGACAAGTCAGCATTCTGAGGTATCACAATTACCCAGCAAGTATCTTCTATGGGAAGTTCATGCTGCTTCTGCCTGAGTAACCAAACATCTTCACAGTAGAGGGAATGGAAGGAGAGGGATGTGGAAATAATACACCCTTAATAGCTCAGCTAGGATCCCAGTAATGAAACTGAAAAGAGTTCGGGCATACACACCTGTAATCCTAGCAGTCTGGGAGGCCAAGGTGGGAGGATCACTTGAGGACAGGACTTCAAGACCAGCCTGAGCAAGAGCAAGACCCTGTCTCTACCAAAAATAGAAAAAAATAGCTGGGTGCAGTAATGTGTGCCTGGAGTCCCAGCTACTTGGGAGGCTGAGGCAGGAAGATTGCTTGAGCCCAGGAGTCTGAGGTTGCTGTGAGCTATGGTGTTACCACTGCACTCCAGCCTGGGTGAAAGAGTGAGACCCTTTCTAAAAGAATGAAAGAGAAGAAAGAGAGATAAGAAAGAAAGAAAGAAAGAAAGAAAGAAAGAAAGAAAGAAAGAAAGAAGGAAGGAAGGAAGGAAGGAAGGAAGGAAGGAAGGAAGGAAGGAAGGAAGGAAGGAAGGAAGGAAGGAAGGAAGGAAGGAAGGAAGGAAGGAAGAGAGAAAGAGAGAAACTGAAAAGAATGAAAAGGGTTCCACCATCAAAAAAATTCTGCTGGGCCGTGAGTCACTGTGGGAAAGCCCACCTGCAGTGTCATCTTGAAAGTGCCGGTCCCACTACTTACCACAGAGGCCTCAGTGGTGGGGGAGCAGCATGGGTGGTCTCTCATTCTGAGCATGTTCTCCAGAGTGGCACTGCTTGTTACTTTCTGTTTGCTGGTTATTTGCTAGTATTTTATTCCAGGTTCAGATAGTTAAACTCATCATATTCTTCAGTTCACAGACTCACTCATCATCAGTCCTGATGAGGTTCCTTTCTTGTTTTACTTCATTTGACTATTTTTCCCCTTTGTTTCTGACCCATATTTTCACTTTTTCTTCTCATAGACATCCACTTTAAAAGAGAATGTTGAGCAGCTTTCCAAAGTTTCCACTTCCACTGATGGTGAGGAATTCTTCCAATGTTCCACGTCATTGTCAATATCAGTACCATCAGACTTTTCCTGAATATATACAACCTACCGAAACTGAACCAAGAATAAACAGAAAACCTGAATCAGTAATAAAAAATTCTCCCAATAAAGAAAAGTCCAAGGCCAGGTGTGGTGGCTCACGCCTATAATCCTAGCATTCTGGGAGGCCTAGGTGGGAGGACTGCTTGAGCTCAGGAGTTCAATTTGGTGTAAATATGGCCTCTTTCCAATGTTGAGTGTTCCAATCCAGAAGCATGTTTCTTTCATCTCTCCTCATATTTGGGTTTTCTTTAATGCCTCTTTAAAAATTTTTCTATAGAAGTCCTCAAATTATTTTTCTTTCTTTCTTTCTTTTTTTTTTTTTTTTTTTTTTTTTGAGACAGAGTCTCACTTTGTTGCCCAGGCTAGAGTGAGTGTTGTGGCATCAGCCTAGTTCACAGCAACCTCAGACTCCTGGGCTCGAGCAATCCTACTGCCTCAGCCTCCAGAGTAGCTGGGACTACAGGCATGCGCCACCACGCCCGGATAATTTTTTCTATATATTTTTAGTTGGCCAATTAATTTCTTTCTATTTTTAGTAGAGACAGGGTCTCGCTCTTGCTCAGGCTGGTTTTGAACTCCTGATCTTGAGTGATCCTCCTGCCTTAGCCTCCCAGAGTGCTAGGATTACAGGAGTGAGCCACCTCGCCTGGCACTCAAATTATTTCTTGATTTATTCCTGCTACTTCACATTACTAATGCTATTTTACATAGTATCTAACTTTTAAATTTTTATTTTGTTTTCTGTTATACTAAAATAAAATTTATTTTTGAATATTTTTTCTAAGCAATTAGTAAACTCTTATTAACAAATTATCTGTGGGTTATATTGAGTTTTCTCTGTTGACAATCATTTTCTTTTTTTCTTTTTCTTTTTTTTGTTAAAGAAATCACCACTTTTCAATGATAATCATTTTCTGTAAATAATGACAGTTTAGTTTCCTCTCCTTTTCAATACTACTTTATTTTCCTTACTATGCTAGTTAGGAAATCTAGTACGTATTTAATAGAAGTTTTGATAGCAGACGTCCTTGTTTTGTTCCAGCTCTCAAAGAAAAAGTTAAGATTTTCATCGTGGGCATAATATGTAGGTTTTATGGAGCTACCATTTATTTTATTAAGGAAGTTCTCTTCTACCCCTGACATTCTAAAAGGTTTTTTTTTTTTTCTTTTTCATGAATGGATGCTAAATTTTATAAATGCCTTTTGCATATGTGTTGAGATGGTCAAATGATTTTTCTTCTTTAGTCTGTTAAGAGTACATTAATTGTCTATTCTACATTCCTGACATAAACACATATTAGTCATAAAACATTCCCTTCTATATTTACATTTTACTTGGTTCATTTCCTAATATTTTGTTAATACGAGCAAAAAAGAGTTGGGAAATGATTCTTGTTTTTTGATTCTCTGACAGAGTCTGTATAAGACTAGAATTGTTTTTTATTTTTGTGTGTATATGTGTATTTTTTTTTCTGGCAATGTTTGGCAGACTTGCTGGCAAAGCTATTTGAACCTCAAGTTTTCTTTGTGAGATTTTGACTACTCATTCACTTTTCTAAATCATTAGATTTCTTATTCTTAAACCACTATTGGTAATTTTCTAAGAATTTGTCCATTTTGCCAAAATTTTCAAAGGAAACTTTGAAAACTGGAAACTTATCCATATTTGCTTGGTAATTTTTACTGTCTGTAAAATCTATACTAGTGTGCCTTTTTCATTTCCACTATTATTTGTGCCTTCCTCTTTATCACTCCCCCCTGCAAGTAGCAGTGACCCAGAACCCCAGGCTCAAGCACCACTTAAGCTTCCTGGGCACCCGACAGCCCTTTCAGGTATGCACAGGTGCTTAGCGGGGCTGAGACCTGGCTGAGTATGTAGCTTGGAGGCAAATGAGTTTCAGAAAGAATTACGGTGGGTCTTTTTTCCATTCTTAACATTAGATGGTACCTACACTATGAGATGGGTACTATATTTACCATGGTTAAGGAAATTGAGTTTCGTGGAGGTTCATATGCAAACCAAGATACAAGCTCATAAACAGTGGAGCCCAAATTCCAGCACTCTTGGGGTGTTTTCCAATACCAACCAATTCTCTAACTCAGCAGATACCAACTTGGTGTTGAATGATTCAGTTCAATTCTGACACTAACTACCCAGAGTTAGAGGATCATAGATAAGGTCTGAGCAGCGCCTCTGGGTTTCTTCATTTTAGTCCTGTTCTCTGCAACCAGCTGCCACCTCTTAAAATTGAGGGAAGAGTGCCACTTAGTGGTAGCCTTGTCACATTGCAACTTGAAACCAGTTCGTAAATCTTTAAATTCTAAATGCCCATGGTACACAAGACAAAAGACTCAGTAGGGTATACATGTATTAATATATCACACTGTACCCCTTAAATATATACATATTATTATTTTTCAGTTAAAAATTAAATCAAACTTTTAAAAAACTCAGTAGGAAGGATATTAACTGACCTTTGATAGCTTTCTAAGTACCATAAATTGTGCTACTTTGTAGCCATTCTCTTACTCAATCCTTAGAACAATCTTATGAAGAAGCTTCTATAATTTTTATTTATGAGGTTTTTATTAGTACCTTTGTGAAAACACTCCAGGGATTAGAATCCAATCACCTGGATCATGGCCCACCAGTCGAATCCAGTCTGCTGTCTGATTTTGTACTGACACAGCTAAGAATGAGTGTACATGCTTAAATGGTTGGAAAAATGAAGAATATTTCACATGTAAAAATTATTGAAATTCAAATTTCAGTGTCCATTTATAAAGCTGTTTTGGACAATAGCACTTTTTTTGTTTACACATTGTCTATGGATGCTTTTGAGCCATAGAAGTTGAGTAGTTGCAACAAAAACTGTATGGTCCTCGATACATAAAATATTTACTTATTGGATCGAAAAAGTGTGACCTGGATTTCTGACCTGGATTCCATCCCAAGCAAACCAAAGTTTTAATACTCAATTTTCATTATTCATAAAATGGGGATGATACCTAAGAAGAGCTTTAAGGAAGATTAGAATTATAAGCACAGCATCTCCTTAACATAGAGAAGTCTAAGCTAAGACACAAGTGCCTCAGTATGTTCAAAGGTAACCCATAATTTCCATCTGCAAATCTGTTCCTCCTCCAGTCCAGTATCATGTAGTGCTTATAAGCATGGACTTTAGGGTCAAAATATTGAATTGCACTCTTGGCTTCCCTATTTACCTGTATGACTTAGTAACAATATCATGGAATGGAGAGATAATGAAGCATGAAGGTTGAGTGGGTAGGCTTTGAACCCAGAATGCCAAGTTTCAATTCTGGCTCTGCCACTTACTAGTAGTTGGGGTGACCTTGGGTAAATTACATAACTTCTCTTAACCTCCTCTTCCTCATCTGTAATATGGGTGTAAAAATAATACTGATTTCATTGTGTGGTTAAGGATAAAATGATTTTTTTTATGTAAAATGGTTAAAATACTGCCAGCAATTTGCTATGTATGTTTGCAATTGATTTCCCATCAGATTCATGATAAAAACCGAATTCCTTCCCTTGGCCCTCTAAATCCTGTACTATCTGCCCTTCACCTGCTTGTCTAGCTCCAACCACCCTCCTCCCTGTGTTGCAGCCATAGTAGCCTTTCTCATCCAAATTATGCTTTTTTTTCTTTAATTTTTATTAACATATACAAATGACCACATATTGTATCATTCCATTGATATGAAATGTCCAGAATGGGTAAAACTATATAGATAGAAAGTAGATCAGATGCATAGGGCCAAGAGGGAGTTAGGTGAAAGGAAGAATAATACTAATAAGTACAAGGTTACTTTATGGGGTGATGAAAATATTCTAAAATTGACTATGGTGATGGTTGTACAGCTCCATGAATATACTAAAATCATTGAACTATACATTTCAAATGGGTAATTGCATGGTATATGAATTATATCTCAAAGCTATTACACATTTAAAAAAATTCAGTTTTGAGTTTCTGTAAGTAGTCTTTCAGGAATACCTAAAAGTTAAGATACATAAAAATAGTGGCTCTATCAGAAGAGAGTGAAAATTCAGGGTCATCCACAGAAAATCAAACTAAAAGAAATAATCAGAGATTGAGCTGCATTTTGGACTGCCTCAAAGAAGGACTTTTTAGAATGGTAGATCTGATTTATCATTGATTAATCCATATAGGCAAAAACCTTGTCATGGGATTGTTTTGACGTATATTCTGTCTTTACTCAGTGAGCTCATTCATTTGGCTGCTGTAAATAACTTGGAGTTATTCAGATGCTGCATTTAGTAAGCAACATAACCTTTTTTGGAGCCAATTACATATTAAAGACATACAGCCTCTGCTATGTTTGGTATAAAAACCAACCAACCTAACTATAGTTTGTGTTCCTACACATTGAAAAAATAAAGCTGATTTTGTTAGCTTTCTTTTTTTCTTTTCTCAAACCGCTCTTAAGCCTTCCTTCACAATGTGATTTCTTTACTCCATATGCAAATTCAAACAAGGAACCTCACCGTGAAATAAATTCTATATAGTTATTTGAGAGGTGTGCTGGCAGCCACAGCCACACTGATCCTGGATGGGAAGATACCCAGACCTTACTCCTGGAAGCCTAAAATGCCAAATTCACTTTCTACAGCCAGCCACCAGGCACTGGGCACCGGTCCACACACGAGAGTGTGCAAGCACACAAAAACCCCAGCCCACCACAACTGCTGTGCAGCATCCTCTTGAAAAATGTGAGCCATTTCCACTTTACAAAGCCACATTTATACTCCACCACGGTATGACGGAAAGGAACACCCAAGGCAATTTAGTTCATGGTTTGAGAAGAAAGTTGCTGATGGAACTACTCTAGCCTCCGCCCCACCAACGAAAGCAGGGAACCACACTAAAGACATTTACTGAATCCTTAACTAGATCATTCTCCTCATTACATTTGTCCACTATGTGCTATATATGTGAGAGTTTTAGGTTCTCTTTTTGTTTGCTCCGTTTCCTATAAAAAAAATAAAAATAAAAAGGAAGAAAGAGAGGAAAGAACCACTTAGTGGTTGCTGTTGGTTGTAATACAAGATGACTCATATGGATTTTATTTATTTTTTTTCTGTTTCAAAGAATGATGACTGGAATAGCTGAAAAATCAGCCCACCCCCACCAGTACTGGAAGAGTACCCAAATGTGTAAGAGAGAGTTATAAAGTCAGGGAGGGAACACTCAGAAGTAAGCAGGCCCAAGACCTTAGGCGCCTCGAGTAAGGGGCCGCAATTCCTCCACCCACACTCAGAGCAAAACTCCCACGTTAAACATCGCACAGTGACGTCATCCTTGGAGGTCGTCGCCTCCTCGGCGGCTCCTCAAGTTCCACTTTGTTCCACAAGCTTCTCTGAGGCTCAAGGCCGCGTGGAGGAAACCCAAAAGGAAACCAAGCCCGGCCTTCCAAGAGTTTATAACTTTGTACTTCAACCTCCCTTCTAACGAAAATCTAATCGCAACCGTTTCTAGAAACAAATTTTTTCTCCTGACAGACGTTCCCAAGGTTGAGGGAGCGGGAAGACGGGCCCGAGCGGGTGAGGAGCCCTTGCGCGGCCTCGGAGGCGTTACCAGGCGGGATCCGGACCCTGAGGAAGGAAAGAATTTTCCAGAAGGGGCCCCGGGACTGTGGCTTTTTTTGAAGCCATCGAAAAACCTGCCGCGAAGCATTCCCGCCCCGGTGCTGGGGGTTCTGAAAGAGGCAGGTGAGGAGGCGGCAAACGTCTCCACCCACTCTTGAGAGAATGGCGTGCCGGCAGCGTCCAGCTTCTGCCATCCGGTTGTCCCCCAAGTTCAGGGGGAAGGGCCCTCAAGTCCAGTTCCGTGGCCGGCCTCCGCCGACGACTTCCTCCTGAGGGTGCGCCCGCCCTGCCTTGCCCCTGAGGCCGCTGTCCCCACAGGCGGCTCCTCGCCAGGTGGCCCCCGGTTCGAGGGCCGGAATCCCCTGAGGCGCGACCCTCCCCACAACAAGCTCCGTCCTGGGATGCAGAAAAGCCCCTGACGCGAAGGGGGTCCGCAGAGGACGGGAGGGCGCGGGGCCGTCGCCCGCCTGAGGCGGAAGGTCACGCGCTGTGGAAACGTGGCGGGAGCGTCGAAGCGGAGTCACCTCCCTCCAGAGCCCGCCCAGGGTCCCAAAAAAAAGCCTCGTGGCCGCCTCCGTAGCCCCCAGCCATTCCTTGGCGCCGAGGAGAGGCCCGCGCACCCAGTTCGAACCCACAGACCCCTTCTGTCTCCTCCGCGCCGCCTGCCAGCGAGGCTTCCATGTGGCCACGGGGGCGCCCGGACCAGCCGCCTACGACGCCCGAAGCCCCGCCACGTCCGCCTCCTGCTGGCCGGGTTTCCTCACCGCTGTTGCCACCGCTCTGGGGCCGCAGAGTCGGCGGTGCCGAGGGTGCCCTGGCCGGGACCCGAGGGCGCCGCCTCAGCCACGGGGAGCACAGCGAGCCTCGTCCCCGCGCGGGGCTCCTGAGTCGTCTGGCGGCTGAGGGCGCACCAGCGAGCCCCTAAATTATGCTTTTTATCTCCCCAGGAAGACATTGGCACTTGCCATTTCCAGTGACCTTAAGGCCCACCCAACACAGGCTTTTTCTCTGAAATACAGCACAGAAGTTGAAGTTGCCTGCTAAAGCCCTAAGCAAACGTGAGGCTATAAATATACCTTGAAGGCCGGGCGCGGCTGGGGCCTGTAATCCTAGCACTCCGGGAGGCCGAGGCGGGAGGATTGCTGGAGGTCAGGAGTTTGAGACCAGCCTGAGAGGGAGACCCCGTCTCTACTATAAATAGAAAGAAATTAATTGGCCAACAAAAGATATATATATATAGAAAAAATTAGCTGGGTATGGCGGCGCATGCCTGTAGTCCCAGCTACTCGGGAGGCTGAGGCAGGAGGATCGCTTGAGCCCAGGAGTTTGAGGTTGCTGTGAGCTAGGCTGACGCCACGGCACTCACTCTAGCCTGGGCAACAGAGTAAGACTCTGTCTCAAAAAAAAAAAAAAAAGAGAGAGAGAGAAGATGACATAGACAAGGTACATTGAACAGGCAATGGACACATAACTGGAAGCAAGATTTTTCGGAGGGTGCTGTCATGGCTGAGTGGTTAAGACGCAAATTTAGTACGTTTAAAAATCAACTCATTTGATTCATTTTTGAGACAGGGACTCACTCTGTTGCTCAAACTAGAGTGCAATGGCGTCATCATGGCTCACAGCAACCTCAAACTCCTGGGCTCCAGGGATCCTCCTGCCTCAGCCTCCGGAGTAGCTGGGACTACAAGTGTGCACCACCACACCTGGCTAATTTTTCTATTTTTAGTAGAGATAGGATCTCGCTCTTGCTCAGGCTGGTCTTGAACTCCTGGCCTCAAGCAATCCTGCCCCCTCCAGCTCCCAAAGTGCTAGGATTATAGGCCTGAGCCACCACACCCAGACTCATTTGTTTTGTCATTGTCTGTCTTACATTTTCCTTCACCCTGCCCACACATTCAATACCTAAAACAATGTCAGCATAGATAGGACCACGAGAAGTATTCATCAATTGAATACAGGGAATAAATGAATAGTTGGGGAAAACTACCATCATTAGAGATGAAGGAAATGTGAATTTGTACAATGTTTATTTTTACTATTTATATCAACAGTTTACATGTATTTAACTTGTAGTGGATATCTGCAGTATCGTTAGCTCGGCACCTCTTCCTCCTCTGAGAGATAGACTGACCCTGCCACACAAGGACATAGTGGGGACTGTCAAATTCTTATGGGATCCAGGTCCAAGCTGATTTGCCCAGGTGGAATCAGGTATACAAACCCTAACTCCTCATGCCTAGCTGCTTAATTAGCCTCCCCTCATGAGTTTTTTAAGTTTGTATTTAAGTTGATAACTCCCAGACATAGTAGATACAGAAACACTTAAATACTTTTAGTAGCCATGTATTCCACATACATCATTAAAGAAGTTGATCTGTAAAAAGAATGATGCCAACAGGGAGGGTCAATAGGACACTAACTCAAAATTTCATTCCAACCCTTTCTGTCCTCCTCACAGTTTTTGTTTTGTTTTTGAGACAGAGTCTCACTCTGTTGCCCTGGGTTAGAGTGTCGTGGCGTCAGCCTAGCTCACAGTAACCTCAAATTCCTGGGCTCAAGCAATCCTTCTGCCTCAGCCTCCCAAGTAGCTGGGACTACAGGCATGCACCACCATGTCCGGCTAATTTTTTCTACTTTTGGTAGAGACAGGGTCTCACTCTTGTTCAGGCTGGTCCCAAACTCCTGAGCTCAAATGATGCTCCTGCTTCTGCCTCCCAGAGTGCTAGGATTACAGGCGTAAGCCACCATGCCTGGCCTTCTCCTCACAGTTTGGATATTCAATTTATCCTTCAATCAACATACCCTATATTCTTTCAATAAATTCATTTTTTGCTTAAATTAGTTCAAGTAGGGTTTTTGTCACCAAAAACAGAGCACTGATTAGTGCTATACTTTTTAAAAAATTTTTTAAATCTTTTTTTTTCTTTGTTTACCTCAATGAAAGTTCAGAGCAGAGTGCAATACTGTTTAACTGCTACACAGTAGAATCATCTTCAGATTTCTGAAAACCAATGCCAGGGCCTCAGTCCAAAAAAATGAAATCAGAATCTCTGCAGCCTGGGGCCTGAGCATTGGTAATTTCAAGAGCTACTCAGTTGATTCTTCCAGACATTTCACTTCAATGAATCACTCTTTCAAGAATATTCATTATAAGCAGGTGTGCAGTCATGTATTGTAATCCTTACAAAATTGAAAGACCTCATATAAGCTTTTTTTTTGAGACAGGGTCTCGCTCTATTGCCCAGGCTAGAGTACATCATCATAGCTCCCTGCAACCTCAAACACCTGGCCTCAAGCAATCCTCCTGCCTCAGCTTTCCAAGAAGCTGGGGCTACAGGCGCATGCAACCACACCCAGCTAAGTTTTCTATTTTTTGTAGTGACGGGGTCTCGCTCTTACTCAGGCTGGTCTCAAAACTTCTGGCCTCAAGTGATCCTCCCACCTCAGCCTTCCAAAGTGCTAGGATTACAGGCGTAAGTCACTGCACCTGGCCATAAGCTTTTAAACTTGTGACAACTATAAGACTACTAGTGCTTCCTCATTCCACAGTAACAGGAAGAGTTTACACCAGAACCCTTTAAAAGTTTATGTCAGGTCACACTCACAGACAAGCAAGATCGGATCCTCCAGAGGTCTAAATTGAAGAAGATTCCCGATGGCATTTTAATTACTCAACCCTCCCCATACTACATACACAAATGCATGTAACTGTTGTGACTTATAACACTACATGATTCCCTGGTTTTTACATGCAAAGATTTTTAAAGTAGCCAGAAACTGGCTTTATAGCTCAGTACAACACCCTCCTCAAGGTTCTAAGAGTCAAAGAAGGGAAGATATGGTCAAGTGCTATGCAATTTCCACCATGCTCCCACCTTCAATTTAAGCTTAAGAGAGCCTGGACTATGCCCCCTGAAGTCTCTGTCGCCCAGAGGTCTGTAACAAACACACAGCAGAAAAAAAACAAAAGACTAGCCAACTAGCTGCCTATCTGACAACTATCTGCCTTTCTGTCTACGCTCAATGGATCTGTGAAGGCAAATTATGTACATTTCACATAGGAGAAGTGGCCTGTAGCCATCTGAATTTCACTAGCTCTACAGCCAATGAGACCTTAATGGAGCAAATTCCTATGTTAGAAACCAGGGACTAAGGGAAGAATCAAAAGTGGACATCTAGGAAAATGCATTACCTCTATCAGTGGTTCTTAATCTTGAGTATGTATTAGAATCACATATTATAGAAAGCCGGTTAAGACACAGCCCGCTGGGCCCTACCCCCCCCCCCGAGTTTTCTGGTTCACAAAGTTTGGGGTGGAAGCAGAGAATTTTCATTTCTAACAAGTCCCCAGGTGATACTAATGCTACTAGTCCGGGACCACACTTTGAAAACCACTGGCCTACATAAAGAAAATGGCAGGCAGAGACCCTCAGATACAGGGCCAACTCTCCACCAACACCTTGGGGAGAGAGGGTGGTGGGGGGAAGGGAGAAGAAAGTGCTCACATAAAGTCAAATTAGTGGGGGGAGAGGGAAGTCAATGAAAGGAGGACTTAATCCTCAGTCATTTGAAGACCCAAATTGACAATTTCTGCCATCTTGAGTGGCTTCCAAAGTTATCCTAGGTATGGCCATCCAACCAACAAATGGGAAGAGAATGGAGGATCATCCAAGAAATGTTCATGGGGCAGACCTAGATTACCACACACGTATCTCACTGCCCAGAATTTAGTCGCACAGCCTTACATAGAAGCAAGGGGAGCAGGAAAATGTAGTCCCTGGCTGGTCATCTATATCTCAGCAGCATGTCTCAAAGGGGAGCAAGAATCTTTGATAGACCTATCTATCCCTGCCATCACACCCTTTCCCATTGTAAGTTTCCAGCCTTCAGCAAGTCTGAGCTTAGCTTTAAAGGAAATGTGTAGGGTTGTCTCTATGGCGATAGCCTTGCTGTCCCTGGTCATTAGCCACTAGGTATCCACCCCAAAAGGCTCTGCCAAAATCAGACTCTCCCTTGCAAGACACTGGCAGCTTCACTGACGATCAACAGGATCAGCCCAGGACCTTCTTGTCCATGTCACTTTCAGTGGACTTGTTCAGTAAGCCCCTTTCCTATCCCCTTTCTCTCTTTTGATGTTGTTACTTTAATACATAAACTTTAATCTATAACTTTATATGTTACGTATACTACTATGTATGGTTTGCAATACTGCCCAACTTGTGAAGTGGCTGGAACCTGTATGTTAGCGGCTCTGATTACCAATTGAACAGGCGGTACTAAGGAGACTCTATCCTTGGGAACTCCACGTAACTCATGACTTTTATGGTTGAAATAGCATCAACGGAAGTCTGACATTGTGGAAAGACAAAACATGGGTGGACCTGGTTATCTATGACCTAGCGCTGCTCACACACACACACAAAATGTGTAGCTAATGACATAGATATCTTAATTACTAAAATGAGTGTTTGTAACTGAAAATGACCAAAGAACTTATTACCTGAGTGACTGGGAAAAAAACAACTTAGGGGACTAGCCTGTATGATTCTATCCAGTACAGGGAGAAGAAGCTGAGATAGAGGGTTTACAGGAGCAGTCATGAAGAAAAATAAAGTTCCTGTTTCACAACTCTACTGGGTTCTTCACTATTAACATGTTACACTGCTTCTTGGAGCTTAAGCAAAATTTTTAATAAAGTCTAAAGATTTCATAGTTTCACATTTACATTTTGCTCTCCTTTATTTATCATTCTTAAAGCAAATGATAAATTTCCTTTTCAAGAATGAAGGCTTGCCATTATTGAGGTTATCTTCAAAGTTTTACTGCAACTCCAAAAAATAGGAGTGTCTCACACAATAGCAGCACATACATACTTTGCTTTGTAAAGTGATTACTCTTAATGTAGTAGTACTCATTTGCCATGCTTGTTATACACCAAAATTACTGCCTATGACATCTCATAATTGAAGAAGTTGGAGAGTAAAGATTAAAGCCATTTACATTTTTAGTTATACCTCTCTTAAGACTGTCCAAAAAATTAATTTTTAACTTTTAATAATATATAACTTTTAATACATATGAGCTATGTACTAAAAAGAAAAAAAGACAAGAGGAAAGAGACATCCTTCATGGTCTTTCATTCATTTCATCAATTAGAACACACAAGGCAGCATCTTTCTCTATAATCTGGTCTCTCCTATGACCTGAATTTTCTCTGTGTTGTTCATTCTGTCCAGTACAATTGTTGCTATCATCAGCATCCATGGGTTCAGTTTTTACTCTCATCCCTGCTTCTGAATGGGGCAAATCATCAGGCAAAGAAGCCAAGCAATTTTGAATCATCTCAATTACTCGTTCCAGGTGCTTCTGAAACCTCTCAGCTGTTTCAAGCCGCTGACGTTTCTGGACCTCCATCATGACTCTCAAGGTCTCCCTTGCTTGGTGGGGTCGGTATTCATTTATAAGATGATGCACATGTACAAAAAGCAGCTTAAGATCTTCTAGTTTCTCTTCTCGTTTTATACTCCCAGGGCTCCTTATCAATATATCTAAAAGATCCAAGAAATTAATAAGGATAGACATATTGAGTTTTCTCAGTTCTTTCTTGTGATCAAACTGCATAGGATGAAGCCGTTCAATGCCCTGACTTTCCAAAGGGCGGATGATAAGATCATCACATTGGAACTGGTTGCCAAACATCATATAACTGTCTTTTATTGGAGGGGGAGGCTTGGGAGCTAAACCTTCCTGAATGTTTTCATCTGTATATTCCTTGATGTACTGCATTGGAGGTGGCGGAAGTGCACTCACTTGCTGTGGTTCACCCATTGTGGAAGATGAAGAACCTACAGAAACAGACAAAAGATTTAGAGTAGAGTTACAAAACAAACCTGTTACATTAAATGACTACAGACAGAATATTTTCTTCCTTTTCTTCTGGCAGTCTGAGGCCCTGGACAAGATAATCTCCTTAGTTCCTAAAAATGTGCCATTCTTTTATAATTAGGCATTATATTCTCAACCATCCACATACTTTGCCTTCTCTTCTTAATACTTTCATCAGCATAAACAATATGCTGCAGCATATTTTCATCTATAAAGAAAATCTTCTGGATTCCACATCCTTCATCAGTTATGGCCCATTTCTCTACCCTTCTCTAGCCAAACTCATGTGCTGTCTCCCAATCTCATGTCACAATCACTTTCACTTTATAAATTCCAGACACCTGGTATTATCCAAGGTTCCTAGATGAAATAATCCAATTCCATACCCTTTTGTCACTGTGTACTCTATAACTTTATAGTTACAAAAGGTATTTATAACTTTTCTACATCTATTACACAAATTTCAAACCCAAAGTCAAGCTCAGTATCTTCTATGGCCACAATAATCTCAATTTACTCCATTTTAAGTCTAGGTATATTATCCAATGAGAAGATTCACTAGTGCTCTTTCAGAGTGATATTATCAGAGTTTCAAGATGTAAGACCCTTCAACATCAGGTGGGGCAAGTAACATACTAGAAGTCGTACTATATAGAGAATTTGAGAGGTACTGAGGGCAGCTGTAAGGCAACCCCAAGTTTCCACTAAGCTACAGTGGTGCATAGGATGATGAAGTAATCACAGACAATATGAACTACTGTGACTGTACCAACCTACAATTCACTGCTTTACCAGCCTCCGTATATTCATTTTTGTCATTTCCAAATCTGACTTCAACTCCAGTAAAACTGCTCAGAGCCATTAAGAATCACATGACTTAATTCAATCACATTCATCTTAACCCCATCAGACTTTTTCCTCCTCAACACACACACACCCTACTCCCTTAATTTGTGACTCTGACATTCATGTTTTCTTCCTTCCTCCCTGGACACTCCCTTTCAGTCTCTTTTATTGTCTCTGCCTCTCTTTTTCTATTTAAACTTTTTAATTTTTTTTTTTTTTTTGAGACAGTCTCAATCTGTTGCCCAAGCTAGAGTGCCATGGCGTCAGCCTAGCTCACAGCAACCTCCAACTCCTGGGCTCAAGGGATCTTCTGCCTCAGCCTCCCAAGTAGCTGAGACTACAGGCATGCGCCACCATACCCTGCTAATTTTTTCTATATATTTTTAGTTGGCCAATTAATTTCTTTGTATTTTTAGTAGGGGGGGGGCGGTCTCGCTCTTGCTCAGGCTGGTTTCAAACTCCTGACCTTGAGCGATCCACCCGCCTCAGCCTCCCAGAGTGCTAGGATTACAGGCGTGAGCCACTGCGCCCGGCCTCTATCTAAACTTTCATGTTGGTGTGCCTTAGAACTTTTTTCATCAAGCGATCTAACAAGATTTCAAATATTCCATCATCCAACAAATATTAGAACCATTCCTATGTGGTAGGCTCTGCATGCCAGCAGAAGTGACATTCCTCTGTTTCTTCAGAGTTCTGCTCATCCCAATTTCAGCAGGATGCGCTTAGCTGCTCTGGCACCCCAGGAAGCTTCCTGGGGTGGAGAGCTCCCACCCACCATGCTCTTACAGCAGAAGCTACCATCATGACCACTGCATAATTCCCTTAGGTGCTAGGCCAACACTGCCCAAGAGAATGTGGGGAAAGACCCACCTTCCAGTGCTTGCTCTATCGGGGAGTGGGAGAGTCTCACCAAAATAAAGGTATTTCAGGGCGCCACCCCCAGAGATCCCATTCATTTTGTCTACTGTGAATGCGGCCCCCCCGAACGTCGCTTTGAACACCTCTTCAGATGAGTCCGCCGATTTGGCTTAGGATGTATCCGCCCTGCCCCCTCGCAAATGAACCCAGCTGATTTCACAACTGCTACCAAAAGGATGGCGGGCAGGGATGGTTATTTTCATCACACAAAGGGCCAGCGAGGGCGAATGTGTCGCAAAGCCACACAGCTCAGAAGACCAGCGGCGCGGGGACCAGACCCCGGGCCTCCGCCCCTCCAGTCCGGCTAGCTAGCCGTTCCCCACGCAGGGAGCCCCGGGCCTCCCGCGCCGAGGGCCCCTCAGCCGGCCGGCCGGGCACCCCGAGGCCTCCACCGGCGGCCGGGGAGGCCGCGCTCTCCGGGAGACGCGGGAGGTGACGGCCGGCGAACGCCTTCCGACGCCGCTCTTCGCCAGGCCTCCCCCTTTCCCAGCCCAGCGCAGAGGAAGCCGCGGGGTCGAGAAGGAAAAACGCAAGCAGGCCAGAGCCCCAAGACGTCGCCGCCCACTCACCTCAGCGCTAGCTTTACGCAGCCAGCCGCCTTCACCACTGAGGCCGAAACCAGCTTCCGTTCGCCCGCTCCAGAATATAGCTACCGCCCCTGCCTCTGATTGGCTGCTACAACTGTCCTTTAACTGAGGTCGTAGTCCCGCCTCCGACGATCCCTCGCTATTGCGCCTGCGTCGGTTCTCCGCCCCGCCCCCTTACGTTCACTTTTGGTGGTCGATTTTGCTGTGTGTCTGCACTTTCAATCAGTGAAAGTAGCAGTTGGTGGCTACGTTCCTTTTCTTTTTCTTTCATTTTTTAAAAAAATCTTTTTAAAATTTAATTCATACAACTAAACAAGATACCCGTATGTTCTTACATAAAAATTCAAAAATACAGATAAGCAGGTATTTTTAAAAATTATATGAACTCTAACCCCAAATAACGTTTAAAAAATGACATTGTTTTTTTCTTTTGAAGCAAAGCAGCAGGTAGATATATATATTTTTTAAACTTGGAAATATTTGTGAGCATGATTGAAGATCAATAATATTCTATCCATGCCAAAGTACTGTGGGTAAAATAATAATAATAATAATAATAATAATAATATTCTGAATCTCTATTTCTTCCCATCCATTCACTTTTATTTTCATTTAGGAATTCAGAACGTCTTTTACAAGATATCCAGGCAACAAATTACCAAGTTTAAAAACATTAGACATAAAGGTTTCTTTTGGAGGTTATTTTCATAAGTAGTGTCATAAATTTCTGAATTCATGGGAGTCTTACAAAGAACATGTTACACATTAAAAAAAAGATTGTAATTCTGGTAAAAGTTCTCACCTTTACTACTTTTAAAATAAGCCTTAATTTCATTTTTTAAAACTTATGGAAAATTCCAAGCATATTCAAAAGTAGAGAGAACAGTATATTCACCCAATTTCAACAATTATCTATCCACAGACATCACTTCGTTTCCAAATATTTCAGCATGCTTCTTTAAAAATTAAAAGCTCAATTTTTTTGCATAACCACAAATTATTGTCTCACTTAAAAACAAATTAATACTTATTTAAAATCATCAAATGTTATGTCAGTATTTGAATTCTGATACTCTCAGGTTCCAAATAAGGTCCATCCTTTCAGACTGGCTGATGTGTCTTTTAATTACCTTTTAATCTATAGGTTCTTTCCCCCCATCTAACCCCCAAACACACACACAAATCAATTTATTCGTTGAAGAATGGTAACTACCACATTTATATAGTTTTTTTGTTTTTGTTTTTGGTTTTTTTGAGACAGAGTCTCACTTTGTTGCCCGAGCTAGAGTGCCGTGGTGTCAGTCTAGCTCACAGCAACCTTAAACTCCTGGGCTCAAGGGATCCTTCTGCCTCAGCCCCCCACCTCGTAGCTGGGACTACAGGTATATGCCACCATGCCCGGC
Source organism: Microcebus murinus (assembly GCF_040939455.1). Lineage (NCBI taxonomy): Eukaryota > Metazoa > Chordata > Mammalia > Primates > Cheirogaleidae > Microcebus > Microcebus murinus. The sequence continues at coordinate 21,832,871 of NC_134124.1, forward strand.
TAATTTTTTCTATATATTTTTAGTTGGCCAATTAATTTGTTTCTATTTTTAGTAGAGACGGGGTCTCGCTGTTGCTCAGAGCTGGTCTCGAACTCCTGACCTTAAGCGATGTGCACACCTCTGCCTTCCAGAGTGCTAGGATTAAAGGCGTGAGCTGGCCAATAATGTGACTTTTTTTTTCAATAGAGACAGAGTTTCGCTCTTGCTCAGGCTGGTTTCTAATTCCTGAGCTCCAGCAATCCTCCTACCTCAGCTTCCCAGATTATAGGATTATAGGTGTCCGCCACCATGCCCGGCCTGTAATTGTATGTTTATATGAGAAACTGCCAAGCAGTTTTCTAAAGAGACTATATTATTTTTCCAGCAATCTATGAGTTTAATAGTTGCACCCTCAATCTGCACTTGATATTGTCCTTTTTATTTTCACTTTTTGCCATTCTAATAGCTGTATAGGGATTTTAATTTGCATTTCCTTAGTGTTATATATCTTTCATGTATTTATTTGCCATATGTATCTTTTCTTTGGTGAATTGTCTGTTCAAAATTGTACCCATTTTTTTAATTGGCTTGTTGGTTTTTTTTCTGTTGAGTTGTAAGTGTATATATACATATATACACACATACACACACACAGACTCTGAATATAAGTCCTTTATCAGAATATGTGTTTTGTAAATATTTTCACCCAGTCTATGGCTAATCTTTTCATTTTCTTAAAAGAGTCTTTCAAAGAGCAGAGGTTCTCATTTTGATGAAGTCCTGTTTATCAACTGTTTTCTCTTATGGCTTATACTTTTTGTGTCCTACAAAGAATCTTTGCCTAACCCAAGATTACAAAGATTGTTCCTCTTTTTTATTCTGTAAATTTTACTTTTCAGTTTTACACTTAGGTCTATGATCCTTCTGAGTTAATTTTTGTATATGGTGCAGCTAAGGGTGGAGATTCCTTTTATTTATTTATTTTTGCATATGGAAGTCCAATTGCTCCAGCACCCAATTGGGTCTATTGGTCTTACTGCCTCTGTCATTGGTAGACAGGTTTGTAAATAATCTCTCAGCTCCTGTCAGTCAATTACTTTGTACTTTGTGGCTTGTTGATCAGTCTAGGCAGAAGAACTGGAAGATAACAAATAAAAGTTTTTTATCTCTAGCCCCTGCTTCTTCCTGTCATGTGATTTTTATCTGCTCATGTACTGTATATTGTTTAAGCAATGGATTTTGAGTGTGAGTCATCACTAATGCATTTTTCCTTCAGTCTGCAGTAGAGTTTCAATTTTTAATCACCGTTCTTTGTTATTGCTGCCGTTGCTTCATGAATACTAATGACCTTATCACTAACAGCAATCTCGACCACCCAGATCTTTGTACAGCAGATGGGAGGGGAGGGTGCTTGTGGTTTGCTTTCCCAGCAATATTTTTTCTTACCACCAGAGGGCAGAAGTAACCCTGGCATTTAGGAATGATCCCCAGCTTAAACTTTCATAACAGAAGGATTTGTGTCCCACATATGGGGGTCTCACTAAGGGACATTATCAGTTATCTCTTGCAGGCTGAGGAATTTAAAATGGATTTAGAATCCTACAAAAAGGACAGTAAGCCCTTTTGAATTATTTGTTGTAGCTGTTAAAGTCTACATTGACATTATTATGTGGAATTTAACATATCTGTGCCATTGTCATATCTGTTTTTTGAATCCTCACAAAAACCTACCCATTTTATTGGTAGGTTGATTGATTTTCTATACACTCCCAAAAGGTTATGGGCTATATTCAACCCATTTAAGGGTCCTCTTTAAGGTCCAAAAGTTTCTCCAAGTTCACCCAAATAAAAGTTACCTCTACATTCATTCAGAGCCTCTTTACTTCTTATAGCACTTCTCTACCTTAAATTGTAGTTATGCACCTCCTTTATTTCTATGGCTGTAGTTATTTAAGTTCCTGACTTACGTGAGCATCAGCTCTGATGATCCCCAGCATTGCCTCACACATACCCTACACTGAATACATTTTTGTTGGAAGATGATCATTGAACAAAAGCAAAATAAAGGCCAGGTGTGGTGGCTCACGCCTGTAATCCTAGCACTCTGGGAGGCCAAGGCGAGAGGATCGCTCAAGGAGTTCGAAACCAGCCTGAACAAGAGTGAGACGCCTGTCTCTACTAAAAATTGAAGGAAATTAATTGGCCAACTAAAAATATATAGAAAAAAAAAATTAGCCAGGCATGGTGGCACATGTCTGTAGTCCCAGCTACTTGGGAGGCTGAGGCAGTAGGATGGCTTGAGCCCAGAAGTTTGAGGTTGCTGTGAGCTAGGTTGATGCCACGGCACTCTAGCCTTGGCAACAGCGTGAGAATCTGTCTCAAAATAAATAAATAAATAAAAGAAGAAGAAAAAAAACTGCATGTTTTCTGAATGGCAAGTATGTACAAATATGAGCTACCTGCTTTCAGTATAATTTCACATCAGGACCAAGAGTAAGGGGAGGTGTGCAAAACACATGCCTCCAGGTGCAAAATTAAGGGAGTAGCAAAACTTGGTAATCAAGATAAAGAATAAGTGAATGCAATGTTTTAAAAATAAAAATTAAGCCCAAAATCCATGAGGGAAAAAATACAATTTTTTTTTTTTTTAAATATGCAGTTTTGCTCTGTTGCCTAGGAAAGAGTACAGTGGTGTGATCATAGCTCACTGTAACCTTAAGTGCCTGGGCTCAAGTGATCATCCCACCTCAGCCCCCCCAGGCAAGCACCCCCATGCCCATAAATAAAAAATTTTTATTTTTTGTTTATTTTTTATTTTTTGTAGAGATGGGGTCTTGCTATGTTGCTCAGGCTTGTTTCAAACTCTGGGCCTCAAGTGATCCTCCCACCTCAGCCTCCCAAAGTGCTGGGGTTACAGGCATGAGCGACTGCACCTGGTCTGTTATTTTATTTTATTTTCCTTTTTGAAATTTTACAATATTTAGGGAGTACAAGTTGAATTTCATTACATGTATATAGTATATAGTGGCGAAATCTGGGCTTTCGGTGTACATATCACCGAATTAGTAGTTCACATACCACCATTTAAAGAGGAAAGGCTCTCCCATGCAACTCTAACATTCAAAGACCAGAATTATTTTCCTGAAGGACTGTGTGGCAATGTCCTCTTAGACAGATTTTTAGAGTTTAATAATGCGTTCATTTTCTAAAAATTCATTCCTTCATCCAATATTTATTGCTCACCTACTAAATGCCAGCTACTGTCCTAGAATCTGTAGATACAGTGGCACAACTGATTGCAAGCCCAGGTGCTACTTTTCTGCAGTTATCTGAGAAAATCTTTACCTACTTGGTTCCACCCTGCTTTAGGTCCAAGATGAATTTCTCTTAGAACCTTGGGCCTTTGACAGAGGCAGATATTATGAATTCAGACCTCTACGGGTTTCTTTATCCCATACAGACTCCAGTCTGTGAGTTGTACAGGATTTTCTGTCTTCCTTATAAGTCCTCTTGCCTTTGTCTCCTACCAACTCTGGCATCTGAATTCCAATTTGCCCTTCAGCATGTGTTAACCTGGGCTGAGAAACCCTCCAATTCAATCAGGGTGGATCAGAATGGATAAGAGCAGAGATTATCCAAGGGGATAAGAGCTGAGCCAAGCTGGTGGGCTTTCAGGCTGCTCACCCTGTCCCCCTTTCAACCAAAGCACCCTCACTTTCATCTCTAGGTTTACTTAAGATTTACTCATTACTAGGTTTCACTTAAGATTTAATATTTAAAAAATTTTTTTAAAGAACAAGATATACCTTCAGTCCAGAAATAGTATGAGGGGGGGGGGGGAAAAGAAAATAAAAAATTATAAATAAAAAAATGAAAAAAAAAAGAACAAGATGTACCAAAAGTTTGATAAACACTGAATCAGGTGATCTCCAAATTTCTTTGCGATCTGACATTGATTAGCTCTATTAGCATCGCCCTATATGTATTGTTTATTATATGCAAATTAGAGATAGCAATCTCACAGATTTCAAAGAGCATTTGAAGAGGCATGTCCAATGGGGGGAAAACCTTTTCTTCCCAAGGGCTGAAAAAAAATGTTCTGCAATTACATAACCAGTCTACTTTGTAAATAGACTTTATTTTTTAGAACAATTTTAGATTAACAGCAAAATTGAATGACAAATGCAATTCCCATATAGCTCCTCCTCACACATACTCACACCATCCCATCAACATCCTACCCACCCCCACCATCAACCTCACACCAGAGTGGTGCATTTGATATTGGGCCAACGTTGACACATCATTACAACCTAAAGCTCACACTAGGGTTCACTCTTGGTGTTGTGCATTCTGTGAGTTTTGACAAATATATAATGACATGTATCCACCATTGTAGTACCACATAGAATTGTTTCACTGCCCTAAAAATCTCCCGTGTCCTAGGGAAGTCATCCCTCCTTCCCTCCAAACCTGGCAATCACTGATCTTTTTATTGTCTTCTTATTTCCATCCAGAATCATATAGTAAATAGCCTTTTCTGATTGGCTTTTTTTCACTTAGTAATATACCTTTAAGATTTCTCCATTTTTTGTGTGTGGCTTCATAACTCATTTCTTTTTGTCACTTAATAATATTCTGTTGGATATATCACAGTTTACCCATTCACCTACTGAAGGACATCTTGATTGCTTCTCAGTTTTGGCAATTGTGAATAAAACTGCCCTAAGCATCCATGTGTAAGTTTTTGTGTGGACATAAGTTTTCAACTCATTTGGGTAAATACCAAGGAATATGATTGTTGGATCATATGGTAAGCGTATGTTTAGTTTTTGTAGGAAACTACCAAACTGTCTTCCAAAGTGGCTGTACCATTTTGCATTCCCATCAGCAATGAATGAGAGTTCCTGTTGCTTCGTATCCTCAACAGCATTTGTTGTTGTCAGTGTTTTGGATTTTAGTCATTCTAATAGGTATGTATTGACATCTCATTGTGGTTGCTATTTGTTAATGACATATGATGTCGAACATCTTTTCATATGCTTATTTGCCATCTGTATATCTTCTCTAGTGAGGCGTCTGTTCATATCTCTTGCCCATTTTTTAATCATGTTATTCATTTTCTTAGTGTTGAGTTTTAAGAATTTTTTTTGTGTAGTTTGGATAGCAGACTTTTATCAGATTTGTCTTTTGCAAATATTTTCTTCTAGACTTTGGCTGGTCTTCTTATTCTTTTATTTTTCTCTCTCTTTTTTTTCTCTTTTTGGTCTTCTTTTCTTTTCACCCAAGACTCAGACTTGCAAAATAATCAGACTGCATATGTAGCTTTCAAATGAGGTGTCAAAAATTAAAGCAATTCCTCATAGCCTCTTCTGATTATCTTGACAGTGTCTTTCACAGAACAGACAAGTTTTTCTTTTCTTCTCTTTTCTTTTCTTTGTTTTTTTGATATAGAGTCTCACTCTGTTGACCTGGGTAGAATGCAGTAGCATCATCACAGCTCACTGCAACCTCAAAATCCTTGGCTTAACCTATCCTCCTGCCTTAGCCTCCCCAGTAGCTGGAACTACAGGCACATGCCTCAATGCCTTCCTAATTTTTCCTTTTTTTTTTTTTTTTTAAATAGAGACAGGGTCTTGCTCTTGCTCAGGCTGGTCTCAAACTCCTGAGCCAGAGCAATGCTCCTACCTCAGCCTCCCAGAGTTCGAGGATTATAGGAGTGAGCCACCGCGCCTAGCCCAGATTGTTTTAATTTTAATGAATTTCAGCTTATCAATTTTTTCTTTAACAGATCATGCCTTTGGTGTTGTATCTAAAGACCGATTGTCAAACCCAAGGCCACCTAGATTTTCTGTTATGTTATTTTCTAAGAGTTTTATAGTTTTGCATTATGTTTAAGTCTATGATCTATTTTGTGTTAATTTTTGTGAAGAGTATAAGTTCTGTCTTTAGATTGAGTTTATTGCTGTGGATGTCTAGTTGGTTCCAGCACCATTTGTCAAAAAGACTATCCTTTCTCCATTGAACTGCCTTTGCTCCTTTGTCAAAGATCAGTTGACTATATTTGTGTGGCTCTATTTCTGGGCTCTCTAATCTCTTTCGTTGATATTCTTATCTATTCTTTTTCCAGTACCACACTGCCCCAATTACTATAGCTTTGTAGTGTGAATCTGGAAGTCAGGTAGTGTCAGTTATCTGACTTTGTTCCTCTCTTCCAGTATTGCATTGGTTATCCTGGGTCTTTTGCCTCTCCATATAAACTTTAACATATAAAATCAGTTTGTCGATGTCCATGAAATAACATCAGGTAAAGTAAAATTTTTTAATTTGAGGTATTTATAGATTTACAAATGATACAGGACGTTGAACATCTTTTCATATGCTAATTTACCTGCCATCTGTATATCTTCTGTATAAAATTTTCAATTTGAGGTATTTGTAGATGGACTCGTAAGAAATAATACAGAAATCTCTTGTACACCTTGCCCAGTTTACCTCAACCATAATATCTTGCAAAACTTCAATACGATATCACAACCAGGATATTGACATAAATACAGTCAGGACACATACCGTCTATAAAAGAGTCCCTCAGGATGTCCCTTCATATCACATCCGCTTCTCTCTTGACCCCAACCTCTTCTTAACTCCTGGCAACCACTAATCTGTTGTCCGTTTCTATAATTCCTTCATTTCAAGAATGTTATATAAGCCAGGTGCAGCAGCTCATGCCTGTAATCCTAGCACTCTGGAAGGCAGAGGCAGGAGGACTGCTCAAGCTCAGGAGTTGGAGACCAGTCTGAGCAAGAGTGAAACCTCGTCTCTATTAAAATAATAATAATAATTTTAAAAAAAGAGTGTTACATAAATGGAATCAATCAGTATGTTACTTATGGGGGGTAGTTTTCTCAGTCATTATAATCCTATGGAGATTCATCTAGATTGTTGCATAGATGAGTAGTATATTCAAGTCCCTTTTTTTTTTTTTTCTGAGTAGTATTCCATGGTATGGATGTACCATAGGATTTTTGACCATTGAATGATATCTGTGTTGTTTCAAGTTTATGGCTATTACAAAGCTTCTATAAACATTTGTGCACAGGTTTTTATGTGAATATAAGCCTTCATTTCTCTGGGCTAGATGCCCAGCGGTGCAATTGCTGAGACCTGTGATAGCTGCATGTTTAGTTTTGTAGGAACTATCAAACTGTTTTTCAGAATAACTGTATAACTTTACTCATCAGCATTTGGTGTTGTTCCTAGTTATTATTTTTATCTTATTATTGATCATTCTGATAGGCATTTGGTATTATCTCATTGTGGTTTTAATTTACATTTCCGTAATGACTAATGAGGCTGAATATCTTCTCATGGGCTTATTTACTATCTGTGTATCCTGCAGTAAAATTTCTCTTCATATCTTTTGCCCATTTTCTAATTGGATTGTTTGGTTTTTTAATGTTCTGTTTTGAGATTTCTTTATATAGGCTAGATACTAGTCCTTTGTGGGATGTGTGGTTTGCAAATATTTTCTTTAGTTTTTAGGTTGTCTTTATTCTTCTACCAGGGTCATGTAAAGAGCAAAAGTGGCCGGGTGCAGTGGCTCACGCCTGTAATCCTAGCACTCTGGGAGGCCAAGGTGGGCGGATCGCTTGAGGTCAGGAGTTCGAGAGCAGCCTCAGCAAGAGTGAGACCCCGTCTCTACTAAAAATAGAAAGAAATTCATTGGCCAACTAAAATATACAGAAAAAATTAGCCAGGCATGGTGGCGCATGCCTGTAGTCCCAGCTACTTGGGAGGCTGAGGCAGGATTGCTTAAGCCCAGGAGTTTGAGGTTGCTGTGAGCTAGGCTGACGCCATGGCACCCTAGCCCAGGCACTCCAGTGAGACTCTGTCTCAAAAAAAAAAAAAAAAAAAGCAAAAGTTGTTTATTTTGATAAAGTCTAATTTATCAATTTTTCTCTTTATGCATTATGCTTTTGGTGTTAAGTCTAAGAACTCTTCTCTTCTTAGTACTAGATCCCAAAGATTATATCCTATATTTTTTCTATACATTTTATAGTTTTACATTTTATTTAAAGAAGTCTGTACTCACTCTAGCCTGGGCAACAAAGTGAGACTCTGTCTCAAATAAATAAATAAATAAATAAATAAAGAAGTCTGTGATCAATTTTCAGTTCACTTTTTACTACTTTTTTTACTTTTTTTTTTCAATTGAAGACGCAAAAGGGAATGGGTTCACTTTTTAAAACTATGGTATAAGACTAGGTCAAGGTTTATAGTTTTGCTTATGGATGCCCAATTGCTCCAGCACCCTATGTTGAAAGGGCTATCTTTCTTCTATTAAATTCCTTTTGCACCTTTATAAAAAAGATCTATCATCCGCATTTGTATAGATCTATTTCTGGATACTCTAGTGTGTTCCATTTAGACACCTATTTTAACCCTCCCCACCTATTTGAATCCTCCACACAGCCTTGACTATTAAAGCTATAGAATTAGTCTTGAAGTTAAGTAGATTGATTCCTCCCTCTTCATTCTTCTCTTTCACAATTGTTCTATTTCCATTCCTTATACATTTTAGAATAATCTTGTTTATACCTACAAAATATCTTGCTGAGATTTTTATAGGAATCATGTTAAACCTATATGTCAATCTGGGGAAAACTGACATTTTTACTATGTTGAAACTTCCAATCCATGAACCCTATCTGTTTCCCCATTTACTTAGATCTTCTTTAATTTCATTCCTCAGTGTTGTGTAGATTTCAGCATATAAGTCCAGAACAAGTTTTGTTTTTTTAGATGTACACATAAATATTTCTTTTTTGAGCAATTGTAAATGGTGTTGTATTTTTAATATTGGTACCCATGTGTTCATTGCTAGTATGTAGAAACAATTGATTTTGTATCTTGCAAGCTTGCTGAACTCAATTTATTAGTTCTAGGAACTTTTTTTTTTTTTTTTTTTTGAGACAGAGTCTCACTTTGTTGCCCAGGCTAGAGTGAGTGCCGTGGCGTCAGCCTGGCTCACAGCAACCTCAATCTCCGGGGCTCAGCGATCCTACTGCCTCAGCCTCCCGAGTAGCTGGGACTACAAGCATGCGCCACCATGCCCGGCTAATTTTTTTTTGTATATATATTTTTAGTTGGTCAATTAATTTCTTTCTATTTTTGGTAGAGACGGGGTCTTGCTCAGGCTGGTTTCGAACTCCTGACCTTGAGCAATCCGCCCGCCTCGGCCTCCCAAAGTGCTAGGATTACAGGCGTGAGCCACCGCGCCCGGCCTAGGAACTTTTTTGTAGATACCTTGGGATTTACATAGACAATCATATTTTCTACAAATAGGGATAGTTTTATTTGTTCCTTTCTAATCTGTATGCATTTTATTTTACTTTTTTGCCCATTGCACTGCCTAAAACTTCTAGCACTATGTTGAATAAGAGAGCTGGGAGCAGATACCTTTGCCTAGTTCCTGGTCTTAGGGGGAAAACATTCAGTCTTTCATCATTAAGTATAATGTTAGCTGTATTTTCTTTTTTGTACATTCTCTTTATCAAATGGAAGAAGTTCTCTCTAATTGTATCTATGTGAGAGTTTTTATCATGAACGGGTTTTGAATTTTGTCACACACTTTTTCCATATCAATTGATATGATCATGTGATTTTTCTTCTGTAGCCTCTTAATATGGTGGATTATACTGATTACTGGGGACTATGGCTGTCGTCTTGCATCTCTGGAATAAAATCCACTTGTTCACGGTATGTAATTCTTTTTATAAATTACTGAATTTTATTTGCCAATATTTTGTTAAAGATTTGCATATCCATATTCATGAGGGAGTTGGGTCTATTTTCTTTTTTTATACTGTCTTTGGTTTTGGTATCAGGATAATACTAGCTTCATAATATGAATTAAGAAGTATTCTCTTCTACCTTCCAGAAGAGATTATGTAGAATTGGTGTTAATTCTTCTTCAAATAGTTAGTGCAGTTCTCCATTGAAACCATCTTGACCCAGAGATTTCTTTTAGGGGAATTTTAATTATGGTATCAATGTCTTCAATAGTTAGTTGTAGGTCCATTCAAATTATCTATTTCCTATATATTGGGTAATTGCGGTAGTCTGTGTTGTTTGAGGAATTAGTCCATTTCACCAAAGTTGTCAAATTTGTGTGTGTAGAGTTGTTTGTAGTATTCCTTGTTATCCTTTTGTTGTCCGCAGGTCTGTGGTGATATCTCTGGTTTCCATCTGCAATATTGATAATTTGTGTCTTCTTTGTCAATTTTGCTACAAGTTTGTCAATTTTATTGACGCTTTCAAAGGACTAGCTCTTTGTTTCATTTATTTTCTCTATTGTTTTAAATTTCATAGCTTTTTTTTGAAACAGAGTCTTGCTCTGTTTCTGAGGCTAGAGTACTATGGCGTCAGCCCAGCTCACAGCAACCTCAGACTTCTGGGCTGGAGCAATACTTCTGCCTCAGCCTCCCAAGGAGCTGGGACTACAGGCATGCGCCACCATGCCCAGCTAATTTTTTCTATATATTTTTAGTTGGCCAATTAATTTCTTTCTATTTTTAGTAGAGACGGGATCTGGCTCTTGCTCAGGCTGGTTTTGACCTCCTGACCTTGAGTGATCCGCCCCGCCTTGGCCTCCGAGAGTGCAAGGATTATAGGTGTGAGCCACCATGCCTGGTCTGCTGAAGCTTTCTTTTCTTTGCTGGGGATTTCTGTTTTTTCATTTGTTTCAGGCATATTCCTAATTCCTTTTTTTCATGGATGCTTTAGAATCTTTGTCAAAGAATTCTAACATCTCTGTCGTCTTGCTGTTGTCACTTAGGGGCAGGCAACAGCTCTTGCCTCTCTAAGGTTTGCTGAAAAATCACTGACATGAGATAGATAGATTAATGGGAGGGAAAAGATAGCAATTTATTATACACCGGACACCTCAGAATGAAGATTCAACTCCTCGATGAGTTCAGAGGTTTTAAAGAATAGGGCCTTAAGAGCAGAAAAATAGGTTTCGGTAGGAAGGAAGAAGAGGCTTAACCAGCTAGCAAACGTGGTCTTGTTATGTAAATCAAACCTTATAGGGTAGCAGCCCTCAGAGGCCATAGATGCTAAATGTTTCTTTTCAGACTTTTAAAGGTGTCAGACTCTCAGTTAATCTTTTCTATCAGGAAAGGAAAGACCTGGCTGCATTCTATACAGATGTAGACCCACCACCACCAGCACCACCAAAAGACAGCTTTGCAGCATTACTTCTATGTGTAAGACTCATGGCAGCCATCTCAAAATATGTCAAAGAAATATACCTTGGGATAAAATATTTGTAATTTCCTTCATCACCTATAGATTGTCTTTTTTTTCATTTCATTTTATTTTATTTATTTATTTTTATTTTTTTTAATATTTTTTTAAAATTTTATTGTAATTCATTTTTTTTCCCAAATGTAAGAACGTGTTCTGTAATATTCATTTGATTTTAGATCCTCCTATTTCTTGGGATGATAAGTGATTTTTACTTGAAGTCTGGACATTCTAGTATTATGTTAAGAGACTCTGGATTTTATTTAAGCCTACTTTTGGCAGGTTTCTTCTGACGCTACTCCAGGAGAGCATGGAAAATTCCAGGTTCCCCACTTGGCCTTCAGAGGTGGGCTTCCCATGACAACTGGGCAAGGGTGGGACTTCCGGTTCCCCACAGGGTCTCCACCAGCTATGGGATGAAAGTGAAAATCCTGGCTCCTTACTCGGCATTCTCTGATACCACCCAGTGAGGGAGCTGGAGGACTTGTCACAGCTTCCTGAGGATGTTCGTGTAGACTGTCACTCAGCTTTTGCTGCCATGGGTAAGGGTGGGGCCACATTTATTTTTTTCCTGTGGTGTTTGGCTGGAGTAGAGTAGTTATTGCTGAAAAGTTTTCTGTGTTTCTTGGCTGCCCCTCTCCTGGTCCTTTGGCTAGAGAAATCATGTTTCTGTTGGGACTTTTTCTTTTTTTGGATTTCCAACTTCTTCAGCTCCCAGTCTGAGATATATGAAGAAACACACACACACACAGAGAACTAACCACCACATTGTTCCTCAGTTCCTGAGGTTCCTAGCTGGTCTGTCTTCTTCTCTCCACCTTTCAAGTCTTCTGATGCTTCTTTTATATATGACGTCCAAGGTCCAAGGTCTTTTGTACTGAGCAGGAGGAATATGGAAAAATATGTCTACTCCATCTTTCTGGAAGCAGTAAGCAGCAAATTATCAAGGCAATGAAATATTTGTTTTCCTCTTTTTTCAGCTGGTAGTGAGTTTGGAAATTGTGTCCACTGCAGAGAACTCTTTCATCTAAGGTGATGCTCTTCCAAGATCCCACATCAAGCAAATTTTAATTTTCTTGATTAAATTTTAAATTTTCTAAAGTAGACACATTATTTTTGTAATAAGCAAATGTACTTAATTTCAAAATTATTTCAATTTAAAATTGTAGATGCTACATTATACCCTTCCTGGCTACCATCAACCCTTTTCACAAGGTTAGTGGAGTTTGAAGGAGGTGACTCCTTTATCATATTACACTAAGACAGTGTCATAAGTTTTATTCTCTAAGAAGTAGATTTTGAGATGGGTTTTTGTAGGAAGGATGTTTATTAAGGAGTGCCCTTAGGACCAGCACCTGTGGAAGGGAAGGAGGTGAAAGTAGGAGTACACAGAGGGAGAAGTTGAGCTTTGATGCAGCCCCGCAGAAAGCTCTGGAGTTGGAATAACCCTTGAGAATTGGCCTATGTTGGGCTAAGATGGCCAGACCTTCACACTCTGTATCACTCTGTCCTTGATGTGGGATCTCAGAAGAGCATCACCTTAGATGAAAGAGTTCTCTGCAGTGGACACAATTTCCAAACTCACTACCAGCTGAAAGCTGTCCGTGGGTGGGCCACATTCTCAGCAACTGGTTCTTCATTCAAGGAGTGGCTGGGTGGTGCGTCACCATGTCCACCTCCCACGGATATTTCTAAAAAGAAAGTGTCTTTGAAAACATCCCCTCTAATCTCATTTTATAGATCCTGCGGTAAAAGACAGGAAGTGACATAAAGTCAGATATTAACAACAACCTTCCCAAATATTTCTTGTCATGGTGACAGCAGTGACCTTTACAAAGTACAAGTCTGGTCAAGTCACTCCCTCCCCAACTTAAAATGTTTCAGGGGCTCCCCATTACTCTAAGGACAGAAGTCAAGTTCTTTACATGGACCTCAAAGCCTTACGCAACCTGTCCCTGTTACCAAAAACTTGACACTTGTCCACAAGGCCGAATCAGAAGAATGAGGACAAGTGTTCTGGGGAGTAGGAAAGAGATTTACTTTGCTGGCAAAGGAGGAAAAATAATAGATCTTCTCATCTCAACATCCAAATTTCCTAAACATTCACAGAGATACAGAGCTTTTAAAGGATGAGTGCTCAGCTTCAGGTAATTGCTATTCAACTACGGTTGATGATTCTAATCATCCCATTTCCACTGAAGACAATCTCATGACCTCTCCCTTTACCAGGTTGGGCTGGGCCATCTCCTATTGCACAAATAAACAAAAGACTCACCCTGCCATTCCCAACCACTGGTCTGAGGCAGGGATGCAGGCTTTAGGTCTCAAGAAGGAGTGGAAGACGTTTTAAGCACCTATTATATATTCCTAGAAACAGCTGGAACCCATTCTACTAAGTGAAGTATCTCAAGAATGGAAAAACAAGCACCACATGTACTCACCAGCAAATTGGTATTAACGGATCAACACCTAAGTGGACATATAGGAGTAACATTTATCGGGTGTCGGGAGGGTGGGAGGGGGAAGGAAGGGATGGGTATATACAACCACAATGAGTAATATGTGCAACATTTGGGGGATGGACATGCTTGAAGCTCTTACTTGAGAGGGGAGGGGGGCATAGGCAATATATGTACCCTTAACACTTGTACCCATATAATATGCTAAAATAAATAAATAAATAAATAAAATAAAGAGACAGAAAATATTTTTGCCATTTTTTCCCAGGCCATTACGTGTTACATATTCTGCTGTTCTCTCCAGCATCTCTCCTTCCATTCTTGCCCTGCCAGCCATGATGGCCTACCTTCAGTATTTTGAGGCACCTTTGGTTCTTCCTACTTTCCTCTTGGTTTCGTCTGCTTGAAAGACTCCACTCCAACACGACAATATCATGAGTGATTTTAAACCGCTGTCAACGGAAAAAAGCCAAACTCTGTAAAATAATTTTAAAGAGATTTATTCTGAGCCAAATTGGAGGACCGTGGCTCAGAGCCTTGAGCCCAAGGAGCCTTGAGCAAGTGGACTCGTTGTGGCTGGGTTACAGTTTGATTTTATACATTTTAGGGAGACAGGGGTTACAGGTAAGTCGAAAATCAAAATGTGGGAGGGATGCATTGGTTTGGCCCAAAAAGGTGGGACATCTCGAAGGGGGAGGGGCTTACAGGTTATACTTGGGTTTAAAGAGTCTTTGGCTTGTAATTGGTTAAAGACTTGAAGCTTTATCTAGAGGCATGGAATTTTTTTTTTTTTTGAGACAGTCTCACTCTCAACCATTCATTCATTGTCTCATTGCACTTGCAGCAGCAGAATTGGTACCATGGTGATGAATATTGCTGTTAAACATACTGGCTGTTCTTTTGCACAACTAAGGAAATAGTCAACAGAGCAAATAGACAACCTACAGAATGGGAGAAAATATTCACAAGCTATACATCCAATAAATGGTTAATAACCAGAATCTACAAAGAACTAAAGCAAATCAGCAAGGAAAAAACAAAAACCCGTTAAGAAGTGGGCAAAAGACATGAATAGAAGCTTTTGAAAAGAAGATAGACAAATGGCCAATAAACATGAGAAAATGCTTAACATCAGTAATCATCAGGGAAATGCAAATTAAAACCACAATGAGATATCACCTTACCCATTAGAATGGCTTTTATTAAAAAGTCCAAAAACAATAGATGCTGGCTTGGATGCAGAGAGAAAGTAATGTTTATCCAGTGTTGGTGGATTGTACTGCAAATTAGTACAACCTCTATGAAAAACAGTATGAAGATTCCCCAAAGAATTAAAAGTAGGCCTACCATTTGATCCAGTAATCCCACTACACGGTATTTACACAAAGGAAAAGAAGTCATTTTGCTAAAAAGACACCTTCACTTGAACTGTTTATCACAGCACAATTCACAATTGTAAAAGTGTGGAATCAACCCAAATACCCATCAATTCGTAAGTGGATTAACAAAATGTGGTATATATATATATATATATATATATATAATGGAATACTTCACAGACATACAGAAGGATGAATTAATAATGCCTTTTGCAATAAGTTGGATGAAAGAGACAATTATCTTAAGTGAAGTATCTAAAGGATGGAAAAACAAACACCACATGTACTTGCTATTAAATTAGATCTAACTGATAAGCACTCATGTGCACAGAGGGAAGTAAAACTCAGTGGAAATCAAGCAGGGGGGGGGAGGAGGAGGGGAGGGGTGAAAACCTACCTAATAGGTACAATGTACACTATTTTGGGTGATGGGCACACTTATATTCCTGACTCAAGCATTACAAAACCAATCCATGTAACCAAAAACATTTGTAACCCCCATAATATTTTGAAATTAAAAAACAAAACAAAACACATAGTGGCTTTTATCTGATGGGGCATTGGCTTGATGCTCCAGTTGATATCTCCCTCCGGAGGAAGAGGCCTGTTGGTATGAAACATGTAGGTATCTAAGCATGGGTGTCTGTTGATGAGTGTCAAGATAGAAAAGGAAATGCAGAGAAAGCGCAAGGCGGAGTGCACTGTGGCGGGCAGGTCCCCACCTCCACTTTACTTCAGTGGCATTTGTGCAAATCGTGGGTCTGCTCAGTGAGCACCCTGCATGGTGGATGAACTGTGTTTGTGTTGAACAAACCCTTCAGTCAGGGGGCTTGGGGGGGGCACATAAAACAAGATTAGGAGAAGGACAAAAGATAAAGCCATGGCCTAGGCAATTCTGACATTAAGCTGCTTGTAGCTGGACTAATTTAGCCTCTGGCATAGCTGTCACTTTGGGACTCCAGGCCAAAGGCTTTGAAAAGAGTCCCCCTTGACCTCCCTCCTCCACCCAAGATTCCTTGGAGGCTCAATCAGACCTCTGAGAACATGCCTTTCTCTCTCTCTCTCTCTCTCTCTCTCTCTCTCTCTCCTTCTCCTCTTACCTGCTGCTTCAAGAGTCAACCCCCAGGGCAGGCATCCTCAAACTATGGCCTGCAAGCCACATGCAGGCCACCTAGCACACTTATCCTGCCCACCAGGTGTTTTTGCTACCGCTGCCTGCCCTGCTTAGCAGCCGACTCGTCCCGGGCCCACAGTGCGCACTCTCCAACAGTCTGAGGGATGGTGAACTGGCCCCTTGTTTAAAAAGTTTGAGGACCCCTGCCTCAGGGCATCTTGATCCCAGCATCTATTGGTCTTTACCAAAAATCACAAGGCAGGATTTTCCAGCCGCCCACCAGAGCATCTGAGAAGGGCTTCCCCGATACTGCCAAGCCACCACTCCTCCCTGAATAACTTGTTTCTCACCTCCTTCACCTCTGCTATATATATTTGCTTTTCAGAGAAGGTCCCTAAGTTTTCCTGGAAACCCAACTTCTGTCCTAGTAGATAATATTGGTGCAAAGGAGAATGAGCAGAGAGACAAAGCTTGGCAGGCGCCACTCTCCTGGGCTCAGACAAAAGCACACGGTTCCCAGAATTGTTTTTCTCAGATACAACTTGTATCATCTGTTGTTAAAAATTTAATGATTTTCAAGCACTCATTTTACAGATTTTTTTTAAATTGAAAGACGATGTCATTTTTTTACAATAGACGTTTTTAGACTGTATAATGTAGTTATGCTTTTTATTTTTAGGATTAACTTCCACATGTACACATAATTTACATAGTTAATTAGTACACAGTATTTTGGACTATTCTATTATTTCTTAACAATATATTTAAACATTTCCATGTTTCTGTACTCTAAGTCTTCTTTTTATGTCACTTAGAATTTTTATTTTTACTTATTGAAAGATATCTTTCAGACTTAGCTATTGTCATAAATCTCTCTTGCACATATGTAAAAAGGAAGACATTGGTAAAATGAATTGTTTAAGACATTTCTAAGGCAGCAACAATGATGTATAATTGCCACCTTGCTGGCAGCGATTTAAAAACAAAAACATCCTGATTTTCTGTTGTGGTTGAGACAGAATCTCACTCTGTTGCCCTGAGTAGAGTGCAGTGGCATCACCATAGCTCACAGCAACCTCAAACTCCTGGGCTCAAGCGATCCTCCTGTCTCAGCCTCCCAAATAGCTGGGACTATAGCCATGCGCCACAATGCTCAGCTGATTTTTTTTCTTTTTGGTAGACATGAGGCCTCACTCTTGCTCAGGCTGGTTTCGAACTCCTGAGCTCGGCTTCCCAGAGTGCTGGGATTACAGGCATGAGCCACCATGCCCGGCCCCCAATAAAACTTTATTTACAAATCCAGGCAGCTGGTAAGATTGGGTCCTCAGAACAGGGTCTGCCAATTTCCCCTCTAGATAAATAGATTTCCCATTCTAATTGCCTACAAATGCTTCTGCACCCTCCTCCCCTTCCTCGCCTGCAGATCCCCTGAGGGGATAGGAATCTTGTCTTTGCTTAGTCTATGGGCTGGGCTGCGTGTCCATGTTCAGGGATCTCTGGGGAGAAGAGGAGGACGTGGGCATGGGGACGTGGTGGTGTTGGCACATCCCAGCTCACAGTTGGTGACTTTCACAGTCTCAGGGAGCCAAAGGCAGGCAGGAGGGGGTGAGGCAAGGCCAAGTACTCAGCTTGGCTCTGCTGGGCCTGGATGAGAGATGGCTGGGGCCTCAGGCTGCTGCAGTCACCATCACAGGAGCCACTGTGAGGTCACTGTCAGGCTACGGGACAGAGAAATTCAAACAGGAGATGGCATTTCTTTTGGAGTTGTACAGTTTCTTTTATTATTTAAATTGCAGTAAAGAAAGCTGGAATGGGCTCTCTCTCTCTCTCGGGACACTTGCCTGAGCCCTGGGTCTCCGTTGCAGCTTCTTGCCCTGGCTCCTCTCTAAGTGGATTTGGTTTCAAAGATTATCATCTCCACCGTCTCAGACGTCACGGAGCTGCTGAGCACCTCCACCTCCTTGCCATCCGGGGCTTTCTCCACCTTGGCCTCTATGTTGCGTTTCTCCACCGTCTTGGTCAGGATATCTACCTCTGTATCCTTCAGTGGGACCAGGGCTTTTGAAGTAGAAGAGGGTCTGAGGCTCCTCAAAAAGGAGCTGATTTTACTGGCTTTCTTACTCAAAGTGCCTGCACTGCCTGCGGATCGGCTCTTGACCAGCTTGTGAGACGACCTCGACTCCTTTCTGGCGGCGGTGTGGCTGGAGCTTTTGCGAGAGGGGCCGTGCCTCTTGCCCCTCGAGTGGCTGTGCCCTTTTCCTTTCTTGTCATCTCTTGCGTTCCTAGGGCTGGACGAGGACCGGTGGGCGGAAGCTTTCCGGGTCTTTTCCCCCCCTTTCCTGTGGTGATGGGAACTTTTCCTACTGGTATTTCTGTCCTTCTTGTGTCTCCTCTCCTTTTTGTCCTTCCGGGCTTCAGCGTGGGATTGCAGAACCCTCTGGCTTCCGTCACGTTCGCTCATGTAGCCGTCACTCTGCAACGTCGACACGAGGGGTCCCGCCGCTGCAGCCGCGCCCGTCGCCGTGGCACTGGCAAACACCAGACTCGAGCTGCTGTCCTGGGAGAGACTGGCAGCCCCTGCGGTCAGGCTGGAAGTCCCCGCCGAGGAGCTGCTGGCGATACCCACCAAGGCCAAGTTAATGCCATCTGAGGATACACTGGTAGCACCTGCCACGCCCTTGCTGGCTTCACTTTCTCCTTGATTCTTGGTGGCGGCTCCCACCAGGGCAGCGGTCCCCTGGCCCGAGCCTGCGGACTTGGCTGCGGCTATGCTTTTAGCCCCTGTCCCAGGGCCCGTTGCTACCCCTGCTGTTGTCATGCCACTTGCTGTCCTTGCTGCTGTCTTGGAGCATGCCTTGGAGGCGTGTTGGATTCCCTCTCCTCCAGCATAAGCAGAAGAGCTGGCTGCAGACACCTCGCGAGTCTTGTGAAGCCCAACCTCACTCTGATCCCCTTCTCCATGGAGCTCTGCGGCCTGCACCAAGGGGAGGAGAAACAATGGAAAGGGAGATCAGAATTGTCTGCGCCTCTCTGGTCCCAGAGCCGAGCAACTCAAGGGCTTATAGCTAGAAGAACCTTTGAAATGATCTAGTCTAAGCCTTGCACCCATTTGTTGCAAGATTCCACCTATGGCACCCCTTGCCCCGGTGGTCACTCAGTTTTGGTTGAATAATTCCAGTACCAGAGAAAGCACTGATACAACGCCCCATCTTTGTGCATTTTATTTTACACACCCGTGCTCTGCAGGACAGACTTCCAGAAGTGGGATTGCCAGGTCCAGGGGTACACACACGTTGCATTTTGATGACAACTAAAATTACCCCTGTGTATACATACAGGCAGGTTGTGCTGACTTACCCCAAAATCAGCTCCTGGTAGTCACAGGGAGGCAGCTCATGACTCAAAGGAAGGAAGGACTTCCTTGTGGCTATTAAAAATGTTCCGAAACAAATCGGACTACCTGGGTTGGGGTGGTAAGTGTTCAGGGAAAGATTGGACAATCAGGATGCTATGGAAGGGATTACAACCCTGGGTGTGAGGCCAGGGTAGCTGACACCTAAGGTCTCTGAAATTCAGCCTTATGGGACATTCTGGGAAAGCACTTGAACCTCCCAATGTGTGGTAAGTCCCCTAGTGGTAACTCATGTGGTCCTGAGCCCTTGCAAATGGAATTCCTTTTCCAGGTGAGCTCCAGAGAGTACCCAAGGCTCTGTACGAGCAGCTTGGAGCTGCTGTCGCAAAGACCCCTGCCCCATTTCCTTGAGTCTCTGCTCATGCTTACCCCTAGGCTTCTGTTGTCCCCTGTTGTATCCAAAGTCTGAACTGTCGGAGCACTGCTGCAGCTGTCCGCTGGTGGCCTCAGGAGATAGACAAGTTTTTCCCAGTAGCAAAAGAGGTCTTCTCGCGCGTCTGAAGAGGGACACAGCTGCAGATAAAAAGTGCGGCCAGTGGCGAGCTTGAGGCGCAGCTGCTGTTTCTCGCGATCGTGGATGGAGATCTTGACGAACTTCAAGGGAAGTAGCCTGGTGAGCTCCAGAGTCTTTGTGGGCTTGCGACCTCTCCCCTTGGCGAACCGGCCTTTTCTGGCATGCTCTTCACAGATTTTAGTGGGGCGTGCCAGCAGCATGACATCAGGCAGCGGAAGGATGGGGCTGGTGGAGGCGATGCCCACGGTCACCATTCGGACACGGTTGTGCACATCAATCACCTCTCCTTTCTTGCTGATCTGGATGAAGTCGCTCTCAAACATTGGTGCATACTTGAAAATGTCATACTCTCCTCCCTTGTACAGTTGTCGTTGCAGGTCCCCCATGGAAGTGTTGAACACACCCATCGAACGGTAGCTTTGGGCTGTGTAATAAGGTAACAAACATTCACTGCTCATCGTTTTCTTCATTTAAGACAGCTCCACTCCACCAGCCACGAATTGCGTCCCTGAGAAAGAGAGGGAGCGAAGGCAACTGCCCATCTCCCTGTAGGGCTTCTGCCTAAATCTCCTTGCTCCACCGCATTTATCCTCCTCTGTCCTTTGTGACCTGTCACCCTCACACAGCCCTCTGTCCTAGCCTCCAAGCAGCCACCCCTTGGGGCAGGGTCACCAGCCTCCTCCCTAAACAAATCACTACCGCCACAGGGGCCAGGCTGACCCTGCCAGGGGGTAGGCGTGGGTAGGCTGGATATTCTTTTTCATCAAAATGTTGGGATGCATAATTTGGGAAGCCACTATGCTTTTGTAAATATCTGGGTCGTTTCCGGCTTTGTGGTTGTTACAAAGCCCCCTGCAAGGATCGTCTTGCAAATGTATTTTTGCTTCTGCTGAATTACTTCCTGGGGATAAGATCCTGGATGTGGGTGGTGTGTTTGCTAAGGGTAGGGATCCTGCCCCGATTGTTGCGCTCTGTACCCCAGTGCGCAGGTAGCACAGTGCTGGCAGGCGCTCAGAAGGGGATGTCGTGAATGAATGGTCCAAAGGGACTTCTGCTGGCTGTCAGAACCAGAGTCTCATTCGGACAGTGGTTTCCAGGACATGGAGGATCTTCTCACCCACTTTCTCCTTTGAAGCAGGTTAGTTTTTTAAAATATAATTTTCTGGGCCAGGCACGGTGGCTCACACCTGTAATCCTAGCACTCTGGGAGGCCGAGGTGGGAGGATCGCTCAAGGTCAGGAGTTCAGAACCAGCGTGAGCAAGAAGAGCGAGACCCTGTCTCTACTGAAAATAGAAAGAAATGAGCTTGACAACTAAAAATATATAGAAAAAATTAGCCAGGCATGGTGGCACATGCCTGTAGTCCCAGCTACTCGGGAGGCTGAGGCAGGATGATCACTTGAGCCCAGGAGTTTGAGCTAGACTGACACTATGGCACTGTAGTCCCAGCAACAGAGTAAGATACTATCTCCAAAAAAAAAAAAAATATATATGTGTGTATATATATACGTATACATATACACACACATATATATATACATATATATACGTATATATATATAATTTTATGGTGAGGAAACTGAGGCTGAGGATTGTCTTGCTAGGGATCAGAGTGCAAAACTGGATTCTGACCCAGTTCTCGTAACCCAGGGTAGATGGAGTTTCTTCTCCACCTCGAGCTGCACGGCTCACTGTTATACTCCTGTTCGTCTTGTTCTTGGTGTCAGCGGCAGTTAGCAATAGGTGCAGGGACTTACTCAGAACCACAGGAATTCACAGAGGTCCTGAATCACCGTAGGATTCCCCGCGCTGGCATGCCTGCTGCTTCGTGCTTGATGTCTCCTTGATGCGCCGTTGACATTTTGTTTCTTTGAAAAGCTCTTCAGGGAAATTGTGGCAAAGATATCTTTCTGGAGTTTTTTTTGTTGTTGTTGTTTTCACTTTGCACAAGGTGAACAATCCAAATTCCCCCTCCCCCAGTTAGAAAATTATTTCTGAGATAAACGTGCATTCCCCAAAACTCAATGATTGCTCGTGAAGGTCTTGAAATAAACTTCAACCACAGAATGTTCCTTTTTGTACCCCTAGTGCCCAAGGCAGGGCCTGGCACATGGCAGCTTCTCAATAAACATGAACTTGCTTGTTGTGCCCACTGAGATTCATTCTTTCATGTATTTATTCAAGAAGATTAATCAACAAGTATTTTGTTTGGGACCAGCTAGAAAATGAGTATGCAAAGATAAAATCTCCTACCCTTGAAGAGCTCGAATATTTTTTCTCAAGACGTTGAATGACTTCTCTAAAAAAAAAAAAGAACAAAGTGACTTATATTCTAAGGGAATAATCACTAAAACTCAACACTATTAGAATTTAAAATAAGAAGTTGGAGATATGTAGATAGAACTATATATTCTTCTCATCAGGCCATTTGTGATGAATAATTAATAATGAGAGAAATCATAATTGTATTATTTAAACCTTACTATAACCCAGGCATGGTGCTAATCACCATGCATTCTTTTAAAAAAAAATTAAATCTTCACAAAAGCCCTATAAAATGTAGCTGCAACTATTATCCCTATTTTACAGAGGGAAAAATCAAGGTTCTAAGAAGTTAAGCAACTTCACCAAGAGACCAAAGGCATGTTGAAGCCAAAATGTGGGAATGGTTTAATTACACTAGGCTGGGTCACACTAATAGAACACAAATATGCAAGTACAAAAGTACCATGCAGTATAATTTCTTTCTTTCTTTTTTTTTTTTTCTTTTTTTTTGCTACAGCATCTCACTCTGTTGCCTGGGCTAGAGTGCAGTGGCATCATCATAGCTCACAGCAACCTCAAACTACCAGGTTCAAGAGATCCTCCTGCCTTAGCCTCCTGAGTAGCTGGGACTACAGGTATGTGCCACAACATCCAGCTAATTTTTTAATTTTTATAGAGATGGGGTCTTGCTATGTTGTTCAGGCTGGTTTTGAACTCCTGGGCTCAAGCTATCCTCCCACCTCGACCTCCCAAAGTTCTGGGATTATAGGCATTAACCACTCTGCCAGGCTCCATGCTGCATAAATGTATCCGTTCATTCCATTAATATTATTAAGTGTCTACTTGGTGCCAGACCCTGTTCTAGGTGCTGAGAATACAACAGTGGACAAAATAGACCAATATCCTTGGTCTCATGGAGCTTGTCTGTAGACAGTAAAGAGGTAAATTATATGGTATATCCAATGCTGATAAGTGCTGTGGAGAATGGGGAGGTAGAGGTTAAAGAAAACTCAATGAGAAGTGATCTTTGAGCAAAGCCACAAAGGAGATGGTGTCAGGAGGGAGGGGCATGAGATGTTTGGGGAAGAGCCTCTCAGTTAGAGAGAGTAGCAAGGGCCTAAACCCTGAGGTGAGAGTATACCTGGTATGTTCGAGAACCTCCCAATAGGTTGCAGCGATGAGAATGAAATGAGGTAGGGGGAAAGTGGTTAGAGATGAGGCAACTGGGGTGATGGTAGATGGTAGATTATATCAGATAGAACTTGTAAGCCATGGTGAGGTCTTTGGCTTCGCTCTGAATGGAAGATAATCTGACCCACATATATAAAGGATCATTCTGGCTGCCATATTGAAAAGGAATTGTAGAGGTGCGGAGAAGACAGCAGGGGAGACAAGATGGCTTCCGCAGGAGAGGATGGTGGGTAAGACGAGCATGGCAGCAATGAAAGTAATGAGAAGGGATCGGCCACCAGGACACACCTAGACTGAGGCAACTAGTATGTGTACTGATATGGAAAAATTTTCAATAAATATCAGGAAATAAAAATAACAAGTTGCAAAATAGTATACATGGTATATCATATATGTTTGAACAAAAATTTGAAACTGTGTGTGTGTACGCACAAAAGGATGAACAAGAAGCTGGTAACAGGAGCTACCTTGGGACAACTTGCTGTCAGATGGGAGCAGCAGGATGGAGACTTCATTTTCCAGAACGTTCCTTTTATACCTTTCAGATTTTGTTCCATTGCATATACTACCTATGCAGAAAGAAATAACATTTTAAGTTTATAGATTTATAAAATGTTATGCCAGTAAATTTATATTCTTAGAATATTTATTGATTCAAGCTTTGATACAGAAGCAAATAAATAGCTTCATTCAAATTTGAGAACAAAAGTACAAAATGTCATTCAAAATTCTTTTTCTGATTTTTCCTTAAAACCTTGTGAAAATTTATTCTCTCCTCCAAAGTTTAAAATCTGACAGATTACATATCAATCAAGATATAAGTCTTTGTTTCTTTCTTGATTAATCGATTGATTGATTTATCTATATTCGGGCAGATTCTTGCTCTGTTGCCCCAGCTGGATTGCAGTGGCATCATCATAGCTCACTGCAACCTCAAACTCCTGGGCTCAAGCAATCCTCCTGCCTCAGCCTCCCCAGTAGCTGGGACTACAGGCCTGGGACATGACACCCAGCTAGTTTTTCTATTTTTAGTAGAGATGGGGTCTTGCTTTTGCTCAGGCTGGCCTCCGAACTCAAGCGATCCTCCCACCTCAGCCTCCCAGAGTGCTAGGATTACAGGCATGAGCCACTGTGCCAGGCCAAGCTATAGTTACTGATTGCCTACTACGTGCCCATTATTATGCTAAGAGCATTCAGGTTGTCAAAATATGTTTCAAAAATTTTAAGGCCGGGCGCGGTGGCTCACGCCTGTAATCCTAGCTCTCTGGGAGGCCAAGGCGGGCGGATCGCTGGAGGTCAGGAGTTCGAAACCAGCCTGAGCAATAGCGAGACCCCGTCTCTACTATAAATAGAAAGAAATTAATTGGCCAACTAATACATATAGAAAAAATTAGCCGGGCATGGTGGCACATGCCTGTAGTCCCAGCTACTTGGGAGGCTGAGGCAGCAGGATTGCTTGAGCCCAGGAGTTTGAGGTTGCTGTGAGCTAGGCAGATGCCACGACAGTCACTCTAGCCTGAGTGACAAAGCGAGACTCTGTCTCAAAAAAAAAAAAAAAAAAAAATTTAAACCATTTTCTCATACAAATACAGAAGGAACACATGTTAAGGATTTAATTAACTTAATAAGGAGGGAACCAGCAGAATGGTAAAACTAGTTCAAAGGAGAATTAGAAGCTTTGCACAGTGGCAATATCATAGCCAGTGAGGTTTATCGGAGGCACGATTATTGCTAATTGAAAACTATAAAAAAAAACACAAAAGGAGAATTAGAAGAACGGGCATTGGCATTGAAGAAAGAATGTTGGAATAACATTACCAAGTTAGAAACAAAACCACTTAAATGTTTACAGTATAATAAAAGCATAACCTTTGGGGTTATCCTTTCCAACTAAACAGAAATCATTTGCATCTCTTCTGAATGAAAACCTACAAGTTGTGGAACTTCACAGAGCTGAGAATTTAATTAGTAACAGATAACCTTCTTGGGGTGTTGAATATGTTCTAAAAATTAAATCGTGATGGTTGTACAACTCTCTGAGTACATACTAAAAGACACCAAAATTTATACTTTCAATGGGTGAATTTTATGGTCTATGAAATAGATCTCAATAAAGCTGTTAAAATAACGGATTATAATACTTCAGTCTTGACTTATCGATCCAGTCCTATTGTCTTTTTTCGTTCTTTTATTTATTTTTTAATTTTTAATTTTTTTTTTTATTTTTTGAGACAGAGTCTTGCTTTGTCGCCCAAGCTAGAGTGAGTGCCTTGGCATCAGCCTAGCTCACAGCAACCTCAATCTCCTGGGCTCAAGCAATCCTGCTGCCTCAGCCTCCCAAGTAGCTGGGACTACAGGCATGCACCACCATGCCCAGCTAATTTTTTCTATGTATATATATTAGTTGGCTAATTAATTTCTTTCTATTTATAGTAGAGACGGGGTCTCGCTCTTGCTTAGGCTGGTTTCGAACTCCACCCGCCTCGGCCTCCCAGAGTGCGAGGATTACAAGCGTGAGCCACCGCGCATGGCCTTTTTTCGTTCCTTTAGATAAATAATCCTTGGGCAGGCACGTTCAACAAAGCTTTAATATGCCATCAAACGTACCTGTTGCTTGCTTCACATCTTTTTTAGTTACAGATTTCGGGTAATTTTTTTTAACAAGGAATATGGTGGAACATGTATAACTCAGAGAGCTTACAAACCAGTGGTAGAACATGCACAGAAGAAACAGAGAGGAAGAATAGGGGGCAAATATTAATAAATACATGGTAGAGTAATAACGAGTGAGTCGAATGAATAGTGATCCTAATAACTTTTACCACCATTTTCAAAACCAACAGTCATTGTTTTGTAAGAAGAAAAGCCATCAAAACCACAATTCTAAGGAGAGTTATTCATGCAGTTTACATTGGCCTAAGGTTGAAGAGATGTGATAAGTGTTAACACAAAACACTGCATATAAAGTACTGAGTGTGTGTGTGTAAACACACCAGATGATGGGTGGCTGAAGTCTAAGCATGCATCCGAACGTGGGAAGAGGTTTCAAGTCAATAACTTTTGTTACCCCGGCTACGACTTTGAAAAGCAAGGCAGGCACACGGCTATATATAGCCTTCTCAATGAGTGTGCGGCCCAGGAGGCCCACTGTGAGCCACGCAGGATGTGAGGGTGGGGAGATTTCCATACTGTACACAGTACGTACCTGCTGGGTAAACCCCCTGCCCTAAAATACAACCCGCAGTACTTTTATGTCAATGCTGCTGAGCTGAGGTGGCGTGGGCTGGGCTGCGGTCAGCCCCCGGCACCTAGGACTTCAGGAAGCCAACCCCATTCCTGCCTCACCTTCTAGCTCAGAAAAGACCACAGTCACCTAACTCTTTCCCTGAGGGCCAGCATGCAAATCGGCTCGCTTGTGCCTTGGGTTTAAAAGATAAATAAGCTAGAGCTAGTATAGGTACATAAAAGAAGCCAGGTAGGCAATATAAAAATAATTTCGTATCTGTCAACGGAAAAAAAGCCAAAGTCTGCAAAATAATTTTAGAGATTTATTCTGAGCCAAATTTGAGGACCATGACCCGGAGCCACTGCCAAGAGGCCTTGGGCAAGTGGACTTGCTGTGGCTGGGTTACAGTTTGGTTTTTATACATTTTGGAGACAAGGGTTCCGGGTAATGCCATCGGTCAATGGGTGGGAAGGCATACATTGGTTTGGCCCAAAAAGGAGGGCCATCTGGGAGGGGGGAGAGCTTACAGGTTATAGGTGGGTTTAAAGATTCTTCAGATTGTAATTGGCTAAAGACATGAAGCTTTGTCTAAAGACCTGGAATGTTTTAATATAAACTGTTTAGCAGAGATAAGCCACCATTTGTTGCAAATTGAGGGCCTGCAGGTTTGTCTTGCATACCCTTAGGCCTGTTAATGGGTTACAAAGGAAGTCTCTAAGAAGGGAGGGGGGCATGATAAGGCCTGTCTGACCTGCCTCCTCCTGGCAGGCAACTTTGCCCTAGAATATTCCTTTGGCCACGAGAGCGTCCATTCGGTCAGCTGGTGGTGGTGGGGGAGGGTAAGCATTTTAATTCACATATCTCAACATGATGATCCAACGAGCTCCTCGTCTTGCCTTACCCACCCCCTGCTCCCGTCTCGCTTCTGCCCTGCTCAGGGTGCTCAGCCCCACGCCCAACAGAACTCTTCCTGCTCATCCAAAGCCAAGGACCATTTTCCTCTCTTCACCTTTTATTTTGCTGTTTATGAGCCACTGTAGGGCAGAGAAATTTGTAGGACAGAGGAAGGGCAGAGGAATTTACTTGGGTGGGGCAAGTAACCCCACCTAAGTAAGGTTTGAGCTAACCACAAACCTTTGCTTCTGGTCATTGCTTGCTCGCTACACCGCTGTAGGGGGAATTATGGGATGAGGTCATTGAAGCACGGGCGACTGGCCCATCAGGCAATAGAGGGCAACCAACCCGCCAATTATTTCAAAAGGCAACAGTGGGCAACCAATCATTTTAAAGGTCAATGATCCATGCGTAGTCGGCTTGTGCGCAGCTTGTGCACCATGGGGATAAAAGGCATGCCGTTGTTCCGGTCGGGGTCCTTGCCTGTGAGAGTGGCTACGGCGTTGGTGCTCTGGGGCTTGGACCCTGGCTAGCCAGAAAATAAACCTCCTCTTGTGTGATTGCATCCTCGATGTCTCTGCTTTTCTGTCCGGTGGGGCTGTGGAAGGTCGGTCCCTAACACACGAGCTGTCCTACCTCAGTCTTCACATGCATTGCTTTAATGTGACATTGAAGAAGCTTGCTACTAAATACACACACCAATGATAAACCGTAAATGTTAAAGATAAAAATCAAGATCAGAAATTGTATAGTGGTAAAGGGAGGTGATGGATTCAGGACGTGGGATAAAATGATTTTTGTAAGTAAATATTAAATTTAACTCTGAGGCCGGGCGCGGTGGCTCACGCCTGTAATCCTAGCACTCTGGGAGGCCGAGGTGGGCGGATTGTTTGAGCTCAGGAGTTCAAAACCAATCTGAGCAAGAGCGAGACCCCGTCTCTACTATAAATAGAAAGAAATTAATTGGCCAACTAATATATATAGAAAAAATTAGCCAGACATGGTGGCGCATGCCTGTAGTCCCAGCTACTCGGGAGGCTGAGGCAGGAGGATCGCTTGAGCCCAGGAGATAGAGGTTGCTGTGAACTAGGCTGACGCCACGGCACTCCCTCTACCCTGGGCAACAAAGTGAGACTCTGTCTCAATAAATACATTAATTAATTAATTAATTGTGAACTAAAATGCTCAACCCCTACCAGCTGACTGAATGGACCCCCTCGTGGCCAGAGGAATATTCAAGGGCAAAGTTGCCTGCCAGGAGGAGGCAGGTCAGACAGGCCTTATCATGCCCCCCTCCCTTCTTAGAGACTTCCTTTGTAACCCATTAACAGGCCCAAGGGTATGCAAGACAAACCTGCAGGCCCTCAATTTGCAACAAATGGTGGCTTATCTCTGCTAAACAGTTTATGTTAAAACATTCCAGGTCCTTAGACAAAGCTTCATGTCTTTAGCCAATTACAATCTAAAGAATCTTTAAACCCACCTATAACCTGTAAGCCCCCCCCCCTTCGAGATGGCCCTCCTTTGGGGGCCAAACCAATGTATGCCTCCCACACAGTGATTGATGGCTTTACCCATAACCCTTGTCTCTAAACTGTATAAAAACCAAACTGTTACCCAGCCACAGGGAGTCCACTTGCCTAAGGCTTCTTGGCAGTGGCTCCGGGTCATGGTCCTCAAATTTGGCTCAGAATAAATCTCTTTAAAATTATTTTGCAGACTTGGCTTTTTTCCGTTGACATAATTTAACTCTGAAAAGGTACTGGAAGAATGTAAAACAAATTTTTTTTTGAGACAGAGTCTTACTCTGTCGCCTGGGCTATAGTGTTGTGGCGTCAGCCTAGCTCACAGCAGCCTCAAACTTCTGGGCTTGAGCCATCCTTCTGCCTCAGTCTCCAGAGTAACTAGGATTACAGGTACATGCCACCACATCTAGCTAATTTTTCTACTTTTAGTAGAGATCGGGGTCTCACTCTTGCTCAGGCTGGTCTTGAACTCTGACCTTGAGCCATCCGCCCGCCTCGGCCTCCCAGGGTGCTAGGATTACAGGCGTGAGCCACCATGCCCGGCCTTGCAATAAACACCTTACACAGGTATCTCTCTGTGCTCATGCTATTTTTCTTAGGATTGATAGTTTTATAAAGAATAAGGTTTTGTTGTTGTTGTTTTCCAAAGAAAGAGGTTACATAGTTACCAAAACATTCTGAGTATTACTCTTAAGTGAATATTAATAAACCTGATTGTGTTTGGATGGGAACCCCAAGGAAAATAAAGGCCTTCAAAGCCCCAGTTGAAGAGACCAGTTGAAGGATCTCTTTGTCCTGGACACAGGAAGTCTCCAGAGTTCCATAAGAAGCATCTTCTCTCATCCAAAGAGCTGTCCCCTGGACTAGAGAGGAGGACTGGAGTTGTAGGGCCTCAAAGGACAAAGCAACCAAGATGGGCTTCAGGTCAGAGCAAGGGTGAGACCACTCATCAGTGATCCAGTGTCTATCTTCCTTGCTCTGGTGGCAACTGTCTGGTGTTCCTAGGAGAGCCACCCCTCCGACTCTCAGTCCCTGCGGTTGGGCGGGGCTGACTCTACCCCAGCCCCAGATCCAGGAGTGCCCAGACCTGGAATGAGACAACCGAATAGTCCACCGCCTTGGCTCTAATGACTGAGATTCGTGTCGGCGCATGTCACCTGAGCCAGGCCAGTGATTCATAATTCTGGGACTTTTACTGGAAATATGAGGAAAGAGAATCCAGCTCCACTAATAAAATGTCAGCCTAGCATCCATTTTGCTGCTGCAGAGGAAAGGCTGCTTAAACACGGTGCCAGCCCAGAACTAGGAAATGAAAACCAAAATTCTGATGTCATTATTAAGTACTGGGACCCAGGGGTGCCAGGTTCAATTGGTTTTTTCTTTGTTATAGGATTTTATGTATTTGTTTCTATTTTTTAAAATTTTTATTTCTTCGTTTTTTCTTCTTTCTTTCTTTCTTTCTTTCTTTCTTTCTTTCTTTCTTTCTTTCTTTCTTTCTTTCTTTCTTCCTTCCTTCCTTTTCTTTCTTTCTTTCTTTCTTGACATTCCAAATCTGAACAAGATGTTATAGGGTTTTAAATGAGGCTTTTCCAACCCGGTTTCAAATTGAGGCCCCAAAGTCCTATTAATATAATAATATGATTAAAGGAATCAAGGACCCCCATACCTTAAAATGGGGTGCTACATCACTCATGCTTGACATAATAATAAGAAAAACAGGTTCTGCTAATACTAGTGTTCATCAGCCTCCAGCCTTCGGAAAACAAGGGTTGAAAGATCAAGAGAGAGACTCTTGGTGTGCTGTGCATTTTCTCTCACCACCAACCCATGGGGTGCCAGAGCCAAGTGATGGAGACTTTCAGGGGCCACTCAGTGAGCTTGGCATGAGTCTCAGGGAGTTTGGGAGCCACAAGGACTGCTGTCCAAATCCCACTTAGACGAATATAACGGTGACGGTTTGTAGAAGAGCTGCTTTCTTGGTGTCAGAGCGAAAAGAGGCTGTGCTTGGAGCAAGTGGTACATCCACCAGTACCAGAGCAGGGATGCCTGAGTCTTCCAGAAAAGCCACGGGAGGGAGTAAGTGGTGTGGGTCATTTTCTAGGAAATCTCACCCAAGAGGACAACCTAGTGGGCAAAGGGATACCAACAAGAGGGAGGTGGAACAGCAGAAGCCCAGGGACTGAGGGTTGGGCTCCTTGGCCAGGTGGAGTGGCATCGATTGTGTATGCACCCCATCCCAGGGGAGGGCGCCACCTCCAGACTACTGCTGCAGCTTCATCGAATGCTGTGCCCTGTGCCCCTCTTCCTCTCTGCCCTCCATCCTGAGCCTGAACAGATAGCGTCAAAACCAAGCTTGTGGAGAAATCGGTGGAAAAGCCAACATGCTTTGAATCCTGAAGCAGACTCATGCAAACATTAAAGAAAAGCATTCAATTGAATACATGTTTGGCATTTTGATTATTACCCTCAACTGAACCGTGCTTTCTTTTTCTTTACTTTTTTAATATGGAAATTTTCAAACATTTATCAATGCAAGAAAAATTTTTCATCTCTTCCCCTTCCTATTTCTCCCCCTCCACTGGAATATAATGAAGCGAATCTCAGACACTTCACTATTTTATCATAATTCAGTATGTTTCTGTACACAATAAAGATTCTTTTAACATGACAATAGTTTCATTATCATACCTTAAAAAAAAATTTTTTTTTTTTGAGACAGAGTCTCACTTTGTTGCCCAGGCTAGAGTGAGTGCTGTGGCATCAGCCTAGCTCACAGCAACCTCCATCTCCTGGGCTCAAGCGATCCTCCTGCCTCAGCCTCCCTGGTAGCTGGGACTACAGGCATGCGCCACCATGCCCGGCTAATTTTTTCTATATATATATTAGTTGGCCAATTAATTTCTTTCTATTTATAGTAGAGTTGGGGTCTCGCTCTTGCTCAGGCTGGTTTCGAACTCCTGACCTCAAGCAATCTGCCAACCTCAGCCTCCCAGAGAGCTAGGATTACAAAAAATTAATAATAGTTTTTCAATATCATCAAATATCTAGTCAGTGTTCAAATTTTCCCAATCTCATAACGTCTTCATAGAGTGGATTTGTTTGACTTTGAGTCCAAACAAAGCCCTCATATGCTGATATGTCTCTTTGCGTCTCTTTTAATCTATAGGTCCCCCCTCTGACTTATTTGTTACTGACACTCGGTTGTTTGTCCTTAGCATTTTGCGTATGCTGGACTTATCCAATTGCATCTCCACGGTGTCATTTGTCATGATCCTTTATCTCCTGTATTTCCTGCAAACTCGGATTCAGATCCAGAGGCTTGATTAGATTCGTGCTTGATTTTTTTTTTTTTTTCTTTTGGCAAGACTTCTGCGTGGGTGGTTTTGTGTACTTCCTATTGCATCACCTCAGGAGACATAGAGTGTCTGCTTATCTCTCTTTTAAGATTAATCAGTGTGTTACAGTGCTGTGAGCTTCATATAACGATTATACATTTTCCTATTGGCTTTGCACATTAATGATTTTAACAGCCTAGATCCATTATTTCATCAGACTGCAAGATGATGACATTCTATCACTCCTTCATTTATTAGCTTCTCTTAAAAAAAGACTTAATCTCATTAAATATTTGATTACTGAGCTGAGATACCATTATATAGGAAATGTGTTTTATTCTTTTTCTTTCTTCTAGTTTTCAGAATAACAACTGGGTTCTTCAGCATCCTCCAAAACTGATCAATGGGTTGGAATTTTTTTTTCCAATTATCTTATGAACTCATGATTTTAATGTTTTAACTGTTGTTCAGTTCATTACAGTTATTGTTCCTTTTGATGTGCAAATTGTTTCATCTTCGGTCAGTGGGAACTCCTTGAATTTGGCTCCTGCGAATTGAACATTTAAAAACCAAAACAAAGGGATTGTTTGTTTTTGTTTATGTTTTCCTTAAATTGATAGAAAAAATAATGAGCTCCTAAGATTACATTTAGAAGTAGACAAAGTGGGTTTGAAGTCTCTATGAGAGAGAATAAAATTATTTATGATTACAACCCATTGGACACTTAGCAAATGAAAGACTTGTAATTATTGCAGCAGCTACTGATGATATTTTGCTTTCCCAGATGATAGCACTTTGTGAACTCTGTAAATCTTTTAACCCGAACCAGGTATAAATATACCCTTCCCAAAGGAGTTTATAGTCTAGTTGAAGATGATAGCATTGTATTAGTTATAAGAAGGTTTTTCTTTTGAGACAGAGTCTCGCTTTGTTGCATAGGCTAGAGTGAGTGCCGTGGCATCAGCCTAGCTCACAGCAACCTCAAACTCCTGGGCTCAAGCAATCCTCCTGCCTCAGCCTCCCGAGTAGCTGGGACTACAGGCATGCGCCACCACGCCAGGCCAATTTTATATATATATATTAGTTGGCCAATTAATTTCTTTCTATTTATTACAGTAGAGACGGGGTCTTGCTCTTGCTCAGGCTGGTTTCGAACTCCTGACCTCGAGCAATCCACCCGCCTCGGCCTCCCAGAGTGCTAGGATTACAGGCTTGAGCCACCGCGCCCGGCCAAGAAGGTTTTTCTGGTAGTGACAGAAACCTCAAAATAATCTTAGAAAATAAAAGTTTATTTTTCTTTATATTAAAAAAAGGAATCTAGGGCTGGCATGGAAAATCCATTGTCATTAGGACCCTGTGCTCTTTCTATCTTACATGCCATTGTCCTCAACATGTGATTTCTACTTCATGATATAACATAGCTGCTGCAGCTCCAGCCATCATATCAACATTCTAGTAAGCAGGCAGGAAAAGAAAGGGAATGAAAAGAGTATGAAAACCCCTATTAAGGACATTTCCTAGAAGTTGTGCATACCACTTTTGCCATGTTCAGCTGGCCAAAAAACAGTTACAGGACTACGCCTAGCTATAAGGGAGACTGGAAAATATAGTCTTTATTCTGACTAGAATTATCTAGATGATGCCTAGATAACCTCAATTACCCCAGCAAAGAGGAGAGAGTAGACATTTGGGGAAAATAGCAACCCCTGCCACAAGCCCATATTCAGAAAAAAAAAAAAATACTACCTCATTTGGACAGTGTATTTCCACGCATGTGTCTTAAAATCTCCGAATAAGGGGGATCATTTAAATATCCACCTACCCTACCCTCCTGAATGTCTTTATTATGCTGGGGCATCTAATATAGGGAAAAAAAATTAGGCTGTTTTGTTTCATTATTTATGCCCATCTAGTATATGCAGTCTCTGCTCACCCTGAGATTTCTTGATTATTAACTTCATGGTGGAAGTAAGTCTCACACATTATGCTTCAACTATGTACCAACTCTAAGGCAAGACACGTAACTAGCACCTGCCATTCACAGAGTGAATGGATTTAGTCCTCAAAGTGACCCTCACACAGAAGCTAAGGATTAGAGAGGGAAAGTAGTTTGCTCAAAGAAAAACAGCTCAGTGAGTGACAAGTTTGTCTGTTTTCAGAGCCCATGTATGTTCTGTTTATTATGACATTCTGAAAGATTCGCTTACTTTCTGCCCTTCCACAAAATTTTAGGGTAAAAAGGCAATCATCTGTATGTAGCTTTGAAAGACTTCTGTGAGTTTTTATTTAACTTTTATTTATTTATTTTCAAGACAGGGGTTTGCTCTGTCACCCAGGCCTAAGTGCAGTGGTGTCATCATAGCTCACTGCAACCTCAAACTCCTGGGCTCAAGCAATCTGATCCTCCCTCCTCAGCCTCTGAGTAGCTGGGACTACAGGCATGCACCACCGTGCCTGGCTAATTTTTCTATTTTATTTTTTGTAGAGATGGGGTCTCACTATGTTGCCCAGGCTGGTGTTGAACTCCTGGCTTCAAACAATCCTTCCAAAGTGCTGCGATTAGGTATGAGATTAGGTATGATCCCTCCTACCCAGCCAAATTTTTAAAAAATTGAATAAACTTCAGCATATTTCTTCATTTCAATAAGAGTGTGTTACACTCATTGTTTCTTTTAATCGCCCAACCCAACTTGATGATTATCCTTTCACCAAGTGTTTCCTAAACATTCTTTTAATGATGGTTGCTGAATATGTAACAATGAGCAAAGCTAAGCATAGATGGGCTAAACCAGAAACTATAAAGATTCAACTCTGATTTTTAACATAATTTCGAGTCTAAGTTTCTTAAAATATCATTTTCAAACCATATAGCAGAGGGTGCATGTATTTTTTACATGTGCCTCTCGGTTTTGTGAATTTTGAAAGGATGTGGTTGCAGCCTTTGACATCAGACGGGAAGCTCCGAGAGTTGACCGAACCCTGATAGAGAGATAACGAGGCCAGTTGCCTTTGAGCAACTCTCTGACGATCAACTGCCTCCCAGCCCATTCCTAGCCCCAGAGCCGCTTCCTCCAGGGCGTGCTAAGGAGTGATGCCCAAGGAGCATCACTTTTCAACCATCGGATCATGAACAACTTTATCCTCCTGGAAGAACAGCTCATCAAGAAGTCCCAGCAAAAGAGAAGAACGTCTCCCTCCAACTTCAAAGTCCGCTTCTTCGTTCTAACCAAAGCCAGCCTGGCCTACTTCGAGGACCGCCCTGGGGTACGTGAGCAACTTCTTTGGCCTTTCTTCATGTCATATTTTATGTTTGGACTGGCTGACTCAAAAAGATATACATGGAATAAAATAGAACACAGGTTACAACAGCCTGAAAAGTACAATAAGGGTAATCAGAGGAAAATGGAAGTAAGAGAGGTGTCGAGGTGAGACGGTTGTACGAGGTGATTTCAGTTATAACAACTGTTAGTTTAACATTTGCCACGGCCAGGCATGGTGGCTCATGCCTATATCCCAGCACTTTGGGAGGTCAAAGTGGGAGGATAGCTTGAAGCAAGGAGTTCATGACTAGGCTAGGCAACATAGTGAGGCTCCCATCTCTACAAAAAAAAAAAAATTAATCAGATTTTTCTCTCCCTGCAAGATTGTTTAATTTTTTTTTTTTTTTTTTTTTTGAGACAGAGTCTTGCTCTGTTGCCCAGGCTAGAGTGCCATGGCGTCAGCCTAGCTCACAGCAACCTCAAACTCCTGGGCTCAAGCAATCCTGCTGCCTCAGCTTCCCAAGTAGCTGGGACCACAGGCATGCCCCACCATGCCCAGCTAATTTTTTCTATATATTTTTAGTTTTCCAGCTAATTTCTATTTTTAATAGAGATACGGGGTCTCGCTCTTGCTCGGGCTGGTCTCGAACTCCTGAGCTCAAACGATCCGTCCACCTGGCCTCCCAGAGTTCTAGGATTACAGGCGTGAGCCACCACACCCAGCCCAAGATTCTTTAATTTTTAAATTATAAAAATATTTTATGTGGCAAATATTATGATTTGAATAGAATTTGAACTTCACATGAAATATACTACCTTATGGACATAGATCAACAAAATATTAACATTTGATGGGACCCAAGGGATGATCTAGTTCACCCTTCTTACATTTCAGTGGAAGAAACTGGTACTTAGAATAATTCAGTGACGAGTCCAGTATTAACGTTTCTATGAATTCAACTCTATCTCAATGGTCATCACTCACCCGACATCTTGGAATAATATTCCCCAGAAATTTATTGTCTAAAAGTTGCAAGGCACAATGGCAAACCTCTTTGTATCTTGGAAAACTTCCCAGGAGACTAGGGTTATTAAGCACCAAGTGTTCTGTGGTGCAAACCAGTGGTTCTTACCCGGAAAATCACAGCTGCTTAGTTAGGTCAATATTTTTCTATCAGCTGGGAGAAATGGCTCATGTCTGAAATCCCAGCACTTTGGGAGGCTGAAGTGAGAGAATCACCTGAGGCTAGGAGTTTGAGACTAGCCTGAGCAACATAGCCAGTCCACGTCTCTCCAAAAAATTTTTTTTTGAAAATTAGCTGGGCATGGCAGCATGCACCTGTAGTCCTAGCTACTCAGGAGGCTGAGTTGGGAAGATCGATTGAGCCCAGGAGTTCAAGGTTACAGTGATCTATGATCAGCCCACTGCACTCCAGCCTGGGCAGTGAGCGAGACCCTATCCCTAAAAATGAAAAAAACCAAAACAAAAAAACTGGAGATTGTCTCATATTCTGTAACATCAATGATATCAAAAGCAACGTGAATAATCCTAATAATGTAATATGTAGTTTGGTAGAAGAAACATTGGACAAAGGGTCAGGAGACCAAACTCTACTTCTCAGACTGGGCAAATATCTACCTCTGCTTCAGATTCCTTCTTTATAACATTTTTAAAAACCAGAAATAGTGATTTACAAGATCCTTTCTTTCTTTAAAAATTCCTTGTTTTATTCAAGGGCACTTATTTAGCCCTTCTCAGCAATTTTTTAAAGCATATTTGATATCTTACTATATCATGTATTATTATTTTTACATCATTAGATATGTATGGCAGGATTATCGCTTATATATATATATATTTTTTTTTTTTTTTTTTGAGACAGAGTCTCGCTTTGTTGCCCAGGCTAGAGTGAGTGCCATGGCGTCAGCCTAGCTCACAGCAACCTCAAACTCCTGGCTCAAGCAATCCTCCTGCCTCAGCCTCCCAAAGTAGCTGGGACTACAGGCATTCACCACCATGCCCGGCTAATTTTTTTGTGTATATATTAGTTGGCCAATTAATTTCTTTCTATTTATAGTAGAGATGGGGTCTTGCTCTTGCTCAGGCTGGTTTCGAACTCCCGACCTCGAGCAATCCGCCTGCCTCAGCCTCCCAGAGAGCTAGGATTACAGGCGTGAGCCACCGCGCCTGGCCTATCGCTTATATTTTACTGAAGGGGAAATAATCTTAGGTATTTGATGGTCACTTGGAGACAAAGGAACTCCAGTTTCTGGTTGGAACCTGACTTAGTGGCTATAGGCCTGAGTTTGAAGAGCGAACTTTGAAGCAGTCAATGCCTTGGCATTCCAGGGAGGTCAGATTTGCCTTTTTAAGTTGCAGGTGAAATAATGCTGCCTCTTTAGACGTGTAAAGATGGCTCGTCATCAGAGGATTCAGAAGATAGCAATTTAGCAATAGATCGGAAAGCACGTGGAATTATATGCAAGACCCCTTTGGCAGGTGGCCAGGAGCCAAGTTTTGAACTTGGGAAATCTATCATGTAGAGCTAGTAAATCACATGGCATCAGTCAATATTTTGTGAATGAGACACTTAAAGTTCTTGTTTCATACCGAAAGAACAATCGTGTGCCTTTAAATATTTTTTTCAAAGCCCATTTTACAGT
The DNA here is from genome assembly GCF_040939455.1 of Microcebus murinus. Classification (NCBI taxonomy): domain Eukaryota; kingdom Metazoa; phylum Chordata; class Mammalia; order Primates; family Cheirogaleidae; genus Microcebus; species Microcebus murinus. Next base: position 21,871,399 of record NC_134124.1, read on the forward strand.
TTTCAAGGATTTATTTTTCTTAACAGAGTATCATATTATCTCATTTAGTTAGTTCTGATCATTCCTGAGCAGCATTACTGCTTGTGAACTGTTTGAATGTGAATTCAGTCCACTATTACTTGCAAATAATCACGCAACCAGGTGGTCTTGATTCAGATTTTTGCAGGTTATAATGTGCATGTAGACAATGTTGTGAAATCACTCCACTTCTTTATTCAAGCATTATAAAAAATTTCTAGGTTACTTAATTCATTTAGGGGAGCCCTGGGCTATAGTTTCTAATATTTCCATATGAGATATAGAAGACACATATCCAAACACCAAATTTTTTGTTTTCTAATGCCTCTGGCTTACACTTATAAATAACATTTTTAAAAGCATTTCTTTAAAATATTGTAGAGAAATTTATTGATTAGAAATTTACCCAGAGACTCTGAGAAAGGTAAGATACATGAGTTATTGTTCATGCCCTGTGTATGTTACATTGTTTAGGGCTACCAATTTGCACACAAGAGTATGCTGTGTATTACTCAAAAATAAATAGCCTTACACTTTTGGGAAGAACTTTTTCATTTTTAAATTAAAGCCTCGGTTTTTCCATCTGTAAAATGGGTGTGATAATGGCACCCGTTTCATGGGACGATGGCAAAGACTCAGAGAAATAATATAGTTAGGCCAAACTATGTGAACTTATCATTTGGCAGATTGGAAACAGTCAGATATTGGCAATTTCATATAGTTTGATTTAGTTTATAAAATACTTAGTATAGGTCCTGTCACATAGTAAGCACCTAATATAAATGAGCTGTTATTTGTATCATTTTCATGTCTCTGAAGGAGCTAGCAAGATGGCATAACATATTCATTTTCAAACGAGACAAGCTAAGATCAGGGTCCTGGATTTCTTTTATTCTGTGTCTAAATACCAGTTTATGGGGAGATAAATATGCATTATGAGCTGTGTGAAGCTGGGCCAGCCATTGCCCATCTTGGGGTATCATAGCTTCTTTTTCTCTTTTCTCATTTGTAAAACTATGTTTCTTGCAGTTCTAATATTCTGTGAAATTATAACCCCATGCGAAAAACAACCCTTCCATATACTCAAGAATAAATTCTGTAATTCTGCAAATGAAGTATGCTTATTATCACTTTAAATAGCCATTATAATACTGTCATTATAATATTAAATAGCCATTATAATACTGTCACTATTGTCATTATAATACTGATGGAATGAGCCTTTTACTTTAACAAGGATTTAGTTCTCATGGCAGATGCCTGTTTTCTCTGTTGAGACATACGAGTGCTTCCAGAGGGGCCCAGAAGTCTATTCACCCTTTTGGAGCCCTGGGCCAGAAAGAGGCAGAGAGTTGGCAAGTGGTGCCTGGCAGGCAAGACTTCAGATGCTCCCCTGTGCCTGCCAATTTTTTTGGCAAAGGGATCCCTGATGCCTGAAATTCTATGACAGAGGGTGGTGAGAGATAAGGACCTTGGGTGTGCTGGTAAACGTTTAACAACCACTGTGACAGTGGCAGTGGGAGAGGGGCAGGGGGTGGCTGTTGGGGAACCCTGACTCATAGTGTTTGCCCATTTCTCTGGTGTAAATACTCCCAGCACGGCCGATGTCAAGCGTGATGGCTGCTGGCTTACGAATTCCTGAAAATGAAACGATTCGCTCTCATGGGCCAGAACCAGCCAAGTGAGCACACCACTGGCAAGCTTCGTTAAGTACAAATCACCTCTGGAGAGGTCGTCTCTGACTGAGCAGCGTGCTTAGTTGCCCATGACTGATATCAGATCCTGTTCAGGGGTAAAAGAGAGAAAAAAAAAAAACAAAACTAGAAGGCCTCAGGTACTTTGAGTAAGCCTGGGACGAAGAGGCAATGCAGATGGAGATAGGCATCCGATTGGCGAGGCTCGTGTGGCCTAGATTCAAATCCTGCCTCTCTCACTTTCTAGAAGTGGGAGACATTTAACCTCTTCAAGCCTGTGTCCTGTTTGTAAAGTAAGGGCCCCAATACCACCTACCTCAAGTGACGCTGAGTATTTCATGAGAAAAGTACATAATTCGCATTGGACCAGCTGCTCCATGGTAAGGTGATTATTAGTCACAATTTTTCCCAGGCACCACTTGGATCTTCTAAAAACCCTCTAGAGAACTGGAAAGGTTTCCGTATTTAGGTGACTGTTTGCACCTCAGAATCAAGATTGCTGTGCTCCCATTATCGTTCATGTGGGGCAGACTAAACAGTCGAGATCCCCATTCCAGTAAGCGCCCAGATGAGGGTCTCCACCCTCCATGGCCTCTTCCTCTAAGCCAGCCGTCTGACCTAGCAGCAGAGCCATCTTTTGCAGCATGCATCCTTCCTAAATTAAAGATGGCAGGTTGGGAGAGATGGTCCCCTTTCCTTGCCTTTGGACGCATTATTGCACAGGGCTCAAAAACACTGCTTTTGGTGGCAGACAGATCTGGGTCAGACACCTGCTCCACCATTTGAGCTGTGTGACTTTGTGTAAATTGCACAGTGCTCTGCAATCCCCTAAAAAGCTATTTACATTTCGCAAATGATAAAACATTCTTTCTTTCTGCTTTGGTTTTGTTTTGTTTTGAGACAGAGTCTCGCTCTGTCACCCTGACTAGAGTGCAGTGGCGTCACCATAGCTCACAGCAACCTCAAACTCCTGGGCTCAAGCGATCCTCCTGTCTCAGCCTGGGGTATGGCTACAGGTGTGCACCACCACTCCTGGCTAATTTTTCTATATTTTGTAGAGACGGGGTCTTGCTCTTGCTCAGGCTGGTCTCAAACTCCTGAGCTCAAGCAATCCTCCCACCTCGGCCTCCCAGAGTGCTAGGATTACAAGCATGAGCCATCGTGCCCAGACTAAAGCCTCCATTTTAATGTCACTTGTTTGGGAAAGGCTTCCTTGATTTCCCTAGACTAGATCATGTTGTCCTGTCCCATTCTACCATGGCGAAGGGTGCCCTTTCTTCAGAGCACATGCCAAAGTCGTAATGACCCATCTATGCATGTGATGACTGTATTAACGTCATTCCCCCCTGCACCCTCCATTAGACTACAAGCTTTGTGAAGGCAGGCACCCAACTCGCTGAAGATGGCACCACCTGTGTCCACAATTGTGCCGGGCACATACTATCCAATCATTCACTTTTTGTGGAAGGAGTAGGAAGAGAAAGGGGGAAAAGAGAGGAAGGAAGGGCATGAGGTATAGATCCAGTTCGAGAGGTTAGAGGCACATAAATGAGCCCCAAATAGAAAAAGCCTCAATGCCTAAAGAGTGGAGAACAAGGCGAGTGATACAGAGCTTCAAAAGGTTGATTCCTGGGCGTGGGAGTTGGTAAATCAGACTCCCTAGCGGTAGCAGTTCATGGCCTATCCTCGAATGGGGAAGAGGAAGATTCGGTGGTCATGATGTTGAGTGGGGTCAGACAGACACAGGCAGAACTGGCAGGAAGGCCAGCCCCAGCTCCCAGCTCTTTTTAGGAAAACCAAGCAACTCTGTTGTCTTCTTTCCTCCACTCTGTCTTACCTTTCCTTCTTTGCCTTTGACAGCTAAACCCTCTGGAGACAATATTCTTAAAACCACCTGAGCATGCATTTCTGTTGAGACACCCATCTGTCATGGCCTCTCGCCTCCTCACTCCTGAGGGATTCAGTTGCCTCCTCGCTGGGCTGCCACTGGCACTGGAGGCTCCTTCCGGTCTATTATCCATGCAGCTCCTTGGATGAACTTTTAACATTTTTAATCAGACATTGCTTCCTGCCTTAAAGCCCTCCATGGCTATTTAGAGTATTGGCAAGAATTCCCAACTGTGTCCTACGAGACCCCTCCTCCTGTGGTCCCTGCCTGCCTTTCCTATTTCATTCCACACCACACTCCCTTTACCTGCTTCTACCGTGTTTGCCTTCCTCCTCAACCTTGAACACTTCAAGTTCAAGGTCTTTGTCCAGGGCCAGGTCTAGGGTGAGGCACATGACTCTGACACCCAAGGAGGCATCATTCTCAGCATCATCCAAGTGCAAAATCTGTTTTTGTTTAGTTTTGGGGAGAGGGGGTGGTTGGTTGGTTTTTGTTTGTTTGTTTTTCTTTTTGTGTTTTTTGTGTTTAGGTGCAGAGTCTTTAAATTAGCTGTTGCCACTGTCTAGAACACCCCAGATTTTTGCAGGGTTAGTTTTTTCTTATCTCCTACCTCTTCAAATATTTTTCCAAGATCCTGTTTCATTAACACACACACACACACACACACACACACACACACACACACACATAGAGGCTGGGCATGGTGGCTCACACCTGTAATCCTAGCACTATGGAAGGCTGAGAAGGGTGGATCATTTGAGCTCAGGAATTCGAGACCAGCCTGAGCAAGAGCGAGATTCCATCTCTACTAAAAATAGAAAGAAATTAGCTGGACAACTAAAAGTATATAGAAACAATTAGCCGGGTATGGTGGCGCATGCCTGTAGTCCCAGCTACTCAGGAGGCTGAGGCAGAAGGACTGCTTGAGCCCAGGAGTCTGAGGTTGCTGTGAGCTAGACTGATGCCATAGCACTCTAGCCCGGGCAACAGAGTGAAACTCTGTCTCAAAAAAAAAAAAAAAAAAAAAAAGCACATAGGTACTTCAATACTTCAGTGTCTACACTTAGATACTTTATTGGGCTTACAGATGTGCTTCTCCATTTATTTTCTGTTTGTACATCTACTGGAGGGGCAGTTCCAGGAGAGCAGAGGTCTGGACTGTCTTTTTTTTTTTTTTTTAGGCCTATTCCTGACTTGAGAAGGACTGTCTTTTTGATCCCTGTATCACCATCCTCTAAAACAGTGCTGGGCTCAGTAGGTGCTCAGTAATTATCTGTTGAATAAACAAAGGTCACATAACTCAAATGGAATTCAGAAAAGCATCAGGGAGCAAAAAATGTGGGCCTTGTCTAACCAGGCAAAGAAAAGTAAGGATCCCAGCAAAGTACTTTGCAATTCAAACGTGTGGTTTCTATGCCTCCTGCCTTAATGGAGTTTCATCGTGATTGATGTTTGCCCGTGTGGTGCTTCATGCGGATAACCATTGTATAGAGAAATTTTGTTCTGGAAGCAAATGCCCCACGTTAAAATTAGATTCAATTCCTACTGCCCAGGGACTGGTGCTTCAGCAGTAAAAACAGGCCACAGAGAAACACTACCAATGTGAGAGCTAAGTTTCTGACTCAGTTTGGAAGAAAGGTTTTACTGGAAAGCACAAGAGCTCAGTTTCTTATTTTACATAGTTCATGTAAAATAAGATATTTTAATATCAAACTCAGAAATTGAGTCCACAGAAGACTATTTTAAAGCTCTTCCCAAGTTTTCATGGGTCAAATAGTAAATACTCATCCCCATTTTCTTAACCAACCAATAATAAATTCTTCCATTCATCAATGAGTTACTAGGCCTACTGGAAAAAGCAGACCTTCCAGGACTTAGTTTTCATCCAGAAGTCAGTTAGGGTTTATCTTCATGACTCTCAGTGGCCTCCGTAAAAGTGATCCAGAGGAAGAAACAGCTCAGTAATTCTTTCCCATCATATAAAATTCCCTTTCTAGATCAAATATCTGCTCAGTTCCTCAAAATTCAGTGAAAGTTTTCAGTATTTTTTTTTTATTTTTTATAATATTTTTTAATTATATTAAAAATTTTCTATACTTTTTCTCTTTCTTTTTTCTTTTCTTTCCTCCAAAACCAATATACAACAGGAGTTAGGGGCTTATAATAGAATAAGAACTTGAGGCTGGGTACAGTGGCTCACACCTGTAATCCCAGCACTTTGGGAAGCCAAGGCAACAGGATTGTTTGAGGCCAGGAGTTTGAGACAAGCCTGAGCAAGAATGAGACCCTGTCTCTACAAAAAATAGAAAAATTAGCCAAGCTTAATAGCATGTGCCTGTAGTCCCAGCTACTTGGGAGGCCAAGGTGGGAGGATCTCTTGAGTCCAGGAGTTTGAGGTTGCAGGGAGCTATGACACCATGGCACTGTAGCCCAGATGACAGAGGGAGGCTCTGTTTCAGGAAAAACAAAAACAAAAACAAAAACAAAAAAGAAAAAGAGAATAAGAACTTGAGACAAGGTCTTATGTTGCCATATAATTTCCATTAACCTAAAGTTATTTATAAGCAAACTTCCCATTATAGTTTTCTTTTTTCAATATTAAAAAAGTTGTAGGAAGTATACCTGCTTGAATTATAAAAATTCAAATGGAGGACTTTTCCCCAAAAACTACATATATTGTGCCAACCCTTTATTATTATTGTATTTTTGCTTTTGTTTTGTTCTTTACCTGACACTGTGTCAAGGAAATATTCAGACTCGTTCATTTGCTCAACAAACATTTTTTGGGCACGGCTGCATAGGGCTGACAGAGGCTGTGGCAGGTTCAATGGCAAGACCAGGCAGCAGCTGGGCCGAGTTGGGAGGAAGGGTGGTCAGAGAAGGAATTTATATCTAAGCTGAAGTTCGAAGGATGAGGAAAGAGCCAGTCAAGTGAAGAAGTGGGGAAGAACATTCTGGACAAAGGGAAGTGAGAGTGCGAAGACCCTGAGGTAGAGAAAGCCTCGGCTTGTGTGAGAAGCAGAGACGTGAACATGCAGAGTTCAAGAGACGGTGCGACAGGAGGGCAGGAGCCATGCTACGTGGGCCCTTGAGCATCACGGCAAGGAGTCTGGATTAGACTCCAGCTACAATGAGAAGCCACCAAAGGGTCGAAGCAGGGGTGGGACCCCAACCATGTTACATTTAGACATGGTTGTTCCAACAGCTGTGGGAGAGCAAATTATACAAACGACAAGGATAGAAGCCAGGAAACTGGGTGAAGTCCACTGCAGTGGTCTTCTGGTTTATTGTGTAATATCCCATTCTATGAGTTGTTCTTCGGTTATTTTATGTTTTAACTTTCTTGTGGAATCCTCCTTCCTGAAGGTACCTTGTCCAGAACCATCATACTCCATGTTTTTTTTTTTTTTTTTTTGGAGACAGAGTCTCACTCTTGTTGCCCCAGCTAGAGTGCCATGGCGTCTACTTAGTCACAGCAACCTTAAACTCCTGGGCTCAAGCAATCCTCCTGCCTCAGCCTCCCGAGTAGCTGGGACTACAGGCATGCACCACCATGCCCGGCTAATTTTTTGTATATATTTTTAGTTGGCCAATTAATTTCTTTCTATTTTTAGTAGAGACGGGGTCTTGCTCTTGCTCAGGTTCGTCTTAAACTCCTGACCTTGAGCGATCTGCCTGCCTCAGCCTCCCAGAGTGCTAGAATTACAGGCGTTGAGCCACCTCACCGGGCCTTGTACTCGATGTTTTGATGGGAAAGTATAGTTGTATTACCTGGGTCAGGACCAACACTGAACTCCTTTGGCAGCAAAGTCTGAATACAAGTTAGAATTCAGTTCAATCAACTTTAATTGGTCTCAAGAGACAGAGCAGCAAACCTTCAGACTCCCAATACTGTTAAAAAAATTTAATGGAAAAACTACACCCCAAATATTCTCCATAACTCTTTTGTCTAAATACATAATTCACCATCTCCGTGAGCACTGGTCTTTTCTGTCATACACACGTGACTTCCACATAGTTATAATCCTAATGCATGACAATTTTGCCTTCTAATTTTTCCATGTATTCTTTTATATAAATGCATCTCCACCTGTCTACATGGCCTCCAAAGTAATAATTTTTCACATATATGATTGTTTTTTAATGGTTGAGTCAGCTCATTGCAAGGGTATACTTATCTATTTTATGTAACATGGACAAACCAATAAACTTGTCTATTATCTATGGTTCAAAATTCAGGTTGTTTCCAGGCATCATGAAAACATCAACCAAAACATAATAGTATACCTAATATAGGATTGTCTCCTTTTCAAAATCAGCTTCTTAGGACAGAATGCTCCAAGTACAATAACTGTGTCATAGAGTAAGAACATTTTCTAGCCTCAAACATTTGTTGCTACATCGTCTTCCAAAGAGATCCAAGCAGCACCTAGGGCCACCAATAGAGGCACCATATTTGTCATCAGAACCATTAGAGAAGATCATGTTTCTAAGAAGGAACTAATAAAAACAAAAGAATTCCACTGTTGTGATTTCAAACATGCTATTTTTATAGACTTTGAATGTTATGGTGAGAGGGAAAATTTGTAATATTTTATACATGGACAAGATGGTTTATTAGATAGATAGATAGATAGATAGATAGATAGATAGATAGATAGATGAACCCACTACCTACATAGTGGGATTAAAGGGGTACCCAAAAGCCTCCTACTCTGCAGAATCTCAATCTCCCTAATTGACTGTCATAGAGGGTCTGAAGGGGTCACAAGAATGAGCTCTTTGGGTTAGTTCATCAAGTGCCCTTATCAACGAGCAGATGAAATGCAAGATGGTGTCGCATGAGCCATTTTCGAGCTCTCCATAGAGGTCAGTTCTAACTTCAGACAGGACCTGAGGCACTGAAATGCTCAGACAGGCTGTCGTTCTAGAAAAGTGGGATGAGGTGAGGAAGCAATAACAGGGCAGCTTAGTACAATGGAGACTTGGCACCTGGGTGGCCTTGCCCAGTTCCTTCCTCTACCTGGGGTTTGTCTTCTTGTCCATACAACCAAGGGATGGGACTTCATTAGTGGTTTTTGAAACTTTTTAAAATATGGAACTCTCTTTTAATGCAAAATGACACATGTCATCACGTGTATGCATAGGCAAAAGTGGAAGTGCTCTGGTTGAAGTAGGATAGGGAGGCTGCCCAGAACCCTGTGCCCCTTGGCCTGTCCCCGGCTTCCAAGGATCACCAAGGCGTCTCTGTGGCATCTTGCATGACCATCATGTGTCATGATTATAACTGTGTGAGAATTCTGTCTGCGTGAGAAGAAAGATCGGTGCTCACAGAGACAGTAACTTGATGTCTTCAGGCAAAACTCCATGGCCACATTCTCCCCAGGGTGTAAACTGAATAGTAAAAAGGAAAGACAAGAACCAGTGTAGAAAGTTTTTGACCTCAAAACCTCATAATCCTCATCTCTAACATGATGAGTTTGGACTAAATGATCTCTAAAGATTCTTCTAGCTCAAAAAAGTGGAAACCATGTGATCGTTATCTCTCTGTCAATAACGTCAGGAATCCACAAAAAGTGACAGAGATTAGCAAAGCATGGAAACCTTTCCAGGAAGTAACACCCCTAAGATGATTAATAACCGTGTGGCTCATAAGCCAAGCACGTTGTCAAAATTCCAGCACGACCCCAAGAATGCACCCTAAACCAGAAGGCAGACATTTCATATGTAACCAACATGAAATCTAACATGATAACAGCCAGTATTTAACGAATCCTTGCTGTGTTTCAGGGCATCAAGTTAAGTGCTTAACATGTTTTACACCATAAATATTCACAGTAACCACATGCACTAGGTTATCCTGACATCTCCATTTTATTGATGAGAAGATAGAGATTTTAAAAAGCTCAGTATTTTTCCCTAGGTCACACAATCTGGAACAAATACTAAAAGTTGGATTAAATGTTCTTCCGTGCACATTTTCAGACCTAAGCTTGTTTGTGTCTGAGAAGTCTTGTAATAGAAGCTGACAAGGGTGCTCACTTCGGCAGCACATATACTAAAATTGGAATGATACAGAGAAGATTAGCATGGCCCCTGTGCAAGGATGACACACAAATTCGTGAAGTGTTCCAATTTTTGCCAACTAAAAAGATATATAAAAAAAAATCAGGGGGAAATGGGCATTTATTGAAACCTTAAAATCTGTACCCCCATAATATGCCAAAATAAAAAAAAAAAAAAGATCCTAAAAAAAAAAAAAAATCAGCCGGGCATGGTGGTGCATGCCTGTAGTCCCAGCTACTCAGGAGGCTGAGGCAGAAGGATTGCTTGAGCCCAGGAGTTTGAGGTTGCTGTGAGCTAGGCTGATGCCACGGCACTCTAGCTGGGGCAACAAGAGTGAGACTCTGTCTCCAAAAAAAAAAAAAAAAAATAGAAGCTGACAAGGGAGAGTTGGGGCAAGGATTTTTTGGTGAGTTTCTAGTATGTTCTAATAGAGGTCTTGAGTGGGGACCAACGATTGCTCCAGCTTGTCCAGGAGGCTTATCTGAATGACAGCACAAACATCATCGACGACAATAAAAATAATAATATCATCACAAGGAGAGGATCAAATACTTTACGTATTTTCTCATTTAATCCTTTCAATTCTTTGAAGCAGGTAAAAGTAAAATTTGTTCTAGAGAGGAAGTAGTCGGGGTATGAAGAAGTTAAGTAATTTGCCCAAGGTCACAGTAGTGGTGATAAATGTAGAGGCAATGCCACGCCTTGGGATGGGATGGTTCCCTGTCCTTTGATCCCACGTTCATTAGTGTGACCTTTTTCTGATCTCTTTTTGGTTACCCAAGTAGAATTAGCGTTTGTGAGAATTCTCTGAAAAACTAACACAAAAACTAACACAAAAGCATCCCTTTTCTCACTGCGAGTTTGTGAATTCGCCAGTCTCTTGTGACTTTGCAGAGTGTGCTGCTGTCCGCCTGGACTCTGGGGCCTGGTAGACATGAGCTTCTGGGCTTGTAACCCTGAAGAGCCGGTCCTGTTCCTGGGATGACCTCAGGCAAGGAAAGATGCTGTATAGGCCTCAGCTCCATTTAGTTTAGCAGATTAGCTAATGACAACAGCAGCGGCCACTCATTGGGCACTTTCTGGGAAGAACATTCTGGAAATGCTATACCCAGAATGGTCATACAAGGAGGACCAGGTAGAAGGTGAGATCGAGGGCACTAACACCAAACCTTGCCCATTTTTCCAATCCATGCTGAGGCCAATTTCATGGCAAGGTTCCAATTTGGTGTTGCCCAAAGTGGGATGTTACTAGGAGCATACAAGGTGGTCAAATCTGGTTTTAACATGTCTTTAATTTAATAGCTATGTGTTTATTACAATTTATATTAGAAATGAGTGTTTTTAAATTTATGGTGGTGATTTGAAGTTTCTTTCTGCAGTAAATTTGTTTAAGTGAAAAAAGTAAGTCGATTTAAAGCATACTATTAAGGATACAATACTATTTGAAGGGACTAGAGTATGGTGCAAATTGCAAAAGGTGGTTAGCCAATTGAAACCTGGGAACAGTGAATCCATGGGATAGCAACACAAGTCATGACTCATGATGATTTGCTTTTAAATAGTTCAGGGAGTGAAATATAGTAACCTCCACTGGCCATTTGGGCTCACAGAGGTACATCCACAGAGTCCAGGGCACTTGGGAATAGATGGAAGCACAGAGTGGCAGGAAGATGGGCAAAAGGCATCTTCTCAGGCCCCTGTTCTGTGCCAGGAGCACAGCAGATGAACCTGCTGTCACAAACTCACCCCAAATTTCTCTGAATTCAAGAAAAGACTGTTCTAATTTCAGAAAAAGTCCATTGTAAATCTCAGTCACATTAGGTTAGTATTGTTTGCATTGCTTTTCAAGAATGTTTCAAATTGAGATAATTGGTTCACCCAACAGAATTCACTGTTGCTAGAATGAACCCTTACCCATGTGCCTCTGTGCCTATGAACTTCATGTGTATTAATTGTCACTTTTGTTTGGTGACTTCATGCAAAATGCAGACTAATTTTTTTTTTTTTTGAGAGTGGGTCTTGCTATGTTGCCCAGGCTAGAGTACAGTGGCATCATCATAGCTCACTGTAACCTCCAACTCCTGGGTTCAAGCAATCCTCCTGCCTCAGCCCCCAAGTAGCTGGGACTACAGGCACCTGCCACCATGCCCAGCTTTAATTTTTAATTTTTCAAGAGAAAATGTGTTCACATAATTTTAAAAAACAGCTACAAAATGTTGTGCAGTAATAAAATCTCTAATCCTTGTCTCAAGCCACCTGATTCTCCACCTGAAAGCAAAAAGGATAATTTCTTATAAATTCTTCCAATGGTACTTTATGCATTTAAATGTAATACAAATATCAGTCTGTCCCTCCTTTTTATACAATGATAACATACTCTACAAACACTTCTTTTTTCTTTTTCTTTTTTTTTTTTTTTTTGAGTCACAGTCTCACTCTGTTGCCTGGGCTAGACTGCCATAGCATCAGCCTAGCTCACGGCAACCTCAAACTCCTGGGCTTAAGCGATCCTCCTGCCTCAGCCTCCTGAGTAGCTGGGACTACAGGCATGCACACCATGCCCAGCTAATTTTTTCTATATATTTTTAGTTGGGCAATTAACTTCTTTCTATTTTTAGTAGAAATGGGGTCTTGCTCTTGCTCAGACTGGTTTTGAACTCCTGACCTTGAGTGATCTGCTTGCCTCGGCCTCCCAGAGTGCTAGGATTACAGGCGTGAGCCACCGTGCCTGGCCTACAAATACTTCTTAACCTTTCTTTTAGTTGGTTGACAATACATGCTGGAGGTCTATCCATATGGATACACAAAAATACTCTTCATGTTTTTATAGTTGCAAAATATTTCATTGTATGGATAAAAAAAATTTTAATGATGAACATTTAGTCTGGTTCCAGTTTTTTGTAATAACAAACAATGGGTAATAACTAGCCCCGTAGATAATGGCAATTTTCATGAGTTTTTCTGTAGTAGTGGTTCTCCACCAAAGGTGATTTTGCTTACCAGGGGACATTTGACAATGTCTAAGGAAATCTGGGGTTGTCGTAACTGGGGAGGAGAATGCTACTGGCATCTAGAGGGTAGAAGCCAAGGATGTTGCTAAATATCCTACGATGCACAGAACAGACTCACAACAAAGAATTATTCAGCCCAGAATGTCAATAATGCAGAGGTTGAGAAACTCTGGTCTATAGATAACATTTCTTAAAGTGGAATTGCTGAGTCAAAGGATATTTGCATTTGTTATTTTGTTGAATACGAGCAAATTACTCTCCACAGTTGTACCAATGAACATTCCCCAGGGCCACATGTGAGAAATCTGTTTTCTCAAAACCTCACCAACACCATTATCTTATGTTTTGATCTTTGCTAGTCTGATAGGTTTTAAACATGACATCTAAATATCATTTATTTGCATTTCTATTATCATAGTGACTTTGAGCATCTTTTCCTATGTTCGAACATTTATATTCCTTTTGCCCATTTTTCTCTAAGATTGTTAGTATCTTATTTAATAATTTGTAGGAGCTCCTTATTAGCTAGACCCTTTGTGCAGACTAGTTTTAACATACTTTTTTTTATTGTCAAGAGATTTTGATCCACCTGCCAATCATTCTGGAAATCTTATTCCAAATCATTTCTATTAAGAGTTTTGGGCTGGGCGCAGTGGCTCACGCCTGTAATCCTAGCTCTCTGGGAGGCCGAGGCGGGCGGATTGCTCGAGGTCAGGAGTTCGAAACCAGCCTGAGCAAGAGCGAGACCCCGTCTCTACTATAAATAGAAAGAAATTAATTGGCCAACTAATATATATAGAAAAATGAGCCAGGCATGGTGGCGCATGCCTGTAGTCCCAGCTACTTGGGAGGCTGAGGCAGAAGGATTGCTTGAGCCCAGGAGTTTGAGGTTGCTGTGAGCTAGGCTGACGCCATGGCACTCACTCTAGCCTAGGCAACAAAGCGAGACTCTGTCTCAAAAAAAAAAGAGTTTTGTAATAGGATCCACCATTTATCACTTCCTGTTCCCTCCATCAATCAATTAGCAAATATTAATTGAACATCACTTTGTGCAAGGTGTTATGACCTGAAATGCAATGAAACTGTTAGTAACTTAAATACTTAGGCTTGATTCTCCTGTGCTTGAAAATAAGATACAAAAACTACATTCTTTCAATCTCATTAAACATCTCATATTTCCTATTCTGGGAAGAAGAAGAGCTTTGAAAGAGACCAGAGATGCTAAGAGAAACAATGTGCAGGACATCTTGAGGGTTTGCTTTATGCTTGTCTTGTCCTATGTCACTTAGTTCTTCTCTTAGTTTGCAAATAAGTCCTTTTCTCTCTGCCCACTTTTGTAAGCACATCCAAACAAACACGTTGTTTTTTTTTATTTTTTCATGCTAGGACCATGTTATCCTTATCTAACATGAATGGGGCTTAGAAATTATTTCTGAATTATTGCTTCACTTACAAGATCAATATACTCATATAAAAGCACACTAAATTGCTTCGTTATTGTAGAATCTATGAAGAAAATGCTGTCATTTAAGAGAGGGACTGTCGTGAACTCAAACCTCCATGGATACAGAAGAGCAGGTGGCAGGTGCCACCTGGCTGCTGCTGACTGTTAATGGGGTTACGAGGTTACAAAGGCAAATGGAGTTGCATCATTTTGCACACCCAGCATTTGATGTGTACCCCTTAGCCTTCTCCCACCTGCCAGAGTTGTGTTCCACTGCAGTGTTTTAAAAATTTCAGACTGCTTTAAAATATTTTCATTTTTCTGCTTTTCACCCTGCTTCACACTCACTGTAAAAAAAACTTCAAATATCATAGAAATATATCACTTTCACTGTGAGATTCAGCCACAGTGGCACTCACAAGGAAGAACTAGTGTTACCATCTTGGAATATTTTCCTTCTTGTATTATTTCTTTGGATATTGCATATACTAATATTTATTTTATCTTTTTTCCAAAAAATGAGATGATGCTCCATCTCATTTTTGCTTTGAACCTGCTTTTTTACTTTTAATATATAATTTTGTCCTTTCATATAGATCAACTTTATTTTTTGTTAATGGCTACAGAGTAGTCACAGGACGGATGAACCGTAATTAATTTAACCATTTGTCCCTTGATGGATATTTAAGTTTTTCTAGGTTTTGTAGTGTAATAAATAATGCTGCTATGAACAGCCTCCTTCCTACATCTTTATACATTTTGAACATAAATCCTATAAGGGCAATGTATTCATTTATTTTAGTTAACTGTTTTCTAGTACAATGAAAAAAATACATGTTCATGGCATGTGAACAAATACATATTCAAATACATATTCAAACAGTACAGAAGGATACGAGGTGAAAAGAAAAGTTCTCTTTCCTCCCCCTACTCCCAAACCCCAGGACCACCCTGCAACTATCTATAATAATCTGTAATAATAATTTCTTATGAGAAAATACATTCATAATTTTAATAGAGGATCCTAAATTGCCCTCTGAAAACTGCATGTAAGTATAATTCTTTTTCTTTTCGTTCCTTTCTTTTTCTTTTTTGTAAAGTTCTCACTTTTTTCTTTTGGGGAGTCAAGGTGCTACTATTGAAAAGATGGCAGACCTTAAAAAAAGCCGAATTGTTTTCCCCACAGCACAGCTAGGCACACAGTAAAACCACAGTGTGAAAACTCTGCAGTGGAGGAAGCCCAGAAAGTACGAGCCGGCTATGAGTAAGAGGTCTTGTGGAGAAGAGGAAAGAAAAGAAGGCAGGTGTGGGATGGATCGGAGTTTCCTGGCTTTAAGTTGGTCCGAGGAGCCTTGAAATGAACTGCCTTAGCTCAAGCCCTGCCCAGAGCTTCACAGCGTGATAGGGTCAGTTCCAGCCGAAGCTGGGCTGGGGAGCAAAGGAAATTAGCCGGGCTTGGTGACAAGCACCTGTAGTCCCAGCTACTGGGGAGGCTGAGGCAGGAGGATCGCTTGAGCCCAGGAGTTTGAGGTTGCTGTGAGCTAGGCTGATGCCACGGCACTCTAGCCAGGGCAACAGAGTGAGACTCTGCCTCAAAAAAAAAAAAAAAAAAGAAAGAAAGAGAGAGAGAGTGGGAGGGAATTTGTGGGGTCACCTCAAGCAAGAATCGAGGAAGAGCCCCCAAAACCAATTTTAGAACTGATATTCTGCATTTTAGTGTGAGTGGGGAAAACAACCCCCAAATCAGTCACTTAAGTTTCATTTCATATAACATCAGTCTTGATTTCACTTATGTTACTGTGTGATCTCAGATGGGTACCATGGCTGTGCTATACCCAGAAGAGGCATGGAGCGAAATATTTGTGATGCCTTATTAAAATCATCATCAGAAAGATTTCCTGATTTTAAAGAAACTCTGATAACTGCTGTATGGAGCTACTTTTACAGCTCGATCCCAGGGAAGTCTTCAATGCCCCACGTGCTGTGCAATTTCTGCTGAAAATACTCTCTCAGCTGATGCCTAGAATTCCATGATTTAAAGCCCCCTCTTGGCTTGATCTTGTCTCTGATTGTTACAGCAGAGCTGACCGAGAACAAACCAAATGGCACAAAAAGGGTGGAGAGAACTAGATTTATTCTTATTCTTTTTTTTTTTTTTTTTTGAGACAGAGTCTCACACTCTATTGCCCAGGCTAGAGTGCCGTGGCGTCAGCCTAGCTCACAGCAACCTCAAACTCCTGGGCTCAAGCAATCCTTCTGCCTCAACCTCCCAAGTAGCTGGGACTACAGGCATGCGCCACCATGCCTGGCTAATTTTTTCTCTATATATTTTTAGTTGGCCAATTAATTTCTTTCTATTTTTAGTAGAGACTGGGTCTTGCTCTTGCTCTTGCTCAGGCTGGTTTCGAACTCCTGACCTTGAGTGATCCACTAGCCTCAGCCTCCCAGAGTGCTAGGATTACAGGAGTGAGCCACTGCACCCGGCCAGAACCAGGTTTATTCACGCTGGCAGGCTCAGAGAGGGCTTGCCACCAAATTCTGAGCCCTGAACAGAGAGTTGTAGCAGTCTTTTATAGATTTCATTTTACAGAGGGTGTAGGGCACAGTTACAATGTGGTTATCTTTAGTGGGGCAGGGTCTTGAATGACTCCAGTTCCTGGTATAGGGTTTCTGTGGAATTTCTTCCTGTCTTATCTTACCATGGCAGAAGTTGCTGCAAGCAGTTTACAGAAGCAAGAGCAGAGGCAGTTTAGCAGTTACTTAGGGGGTTGTTCATGAGCAGGGGTTTTGCTTAGTGGAATTTTCTTTTTCTCTATCGTGATATCTGTCCAAGTACAAACTCCTCAGAAAGGAGCCAAGCTTTGAGCTAGCAGTTAAGTTATACCTTCAGTGAGTGAGTACTGAGGGGAGGTTCTGACGGGAGAGTGGAAGGGGAATCAGAAAGCTAACGCCCTGTGATGGAGAATGGGACTCTCTCATGTTGGAAAGACCTAGAAACAAGCCCCTTTCTCGGTTTCACCCTGCTTTTACAAATAATTGACAAAACGAACAAATGACTCCACTTGTCAACATTATCAGTTATCGCTAGTTAAAAGTTAATTGTCCTGGCTAGGCGCGGTGGCTCACGCCTGTAATCCTAGCTCTCTGGGAGGACGAGGAGGCCGGTGTATCGCTCAAGGTCAGGAGTTCAAAACCAGCCTGAGCAAGAGCGAGACCCCCATCTCTACTAAAAATAGAAAGCAATTAATTGGCCAACTAAAAATATATAGAAAAAATTAGCCGGGCATGGTGGCGCATGCCTGTAGTCCCAGCTACTGGGGAGGCTGAGGCAGAAGGATTGCTTGAGCCCAGGAGTTTGAGGTTGCTGTGAACTAGGCTGATGCCATGGCACTCTAGCCCAGGCAACAGAGTGAGACTGTCTCAAAAAAAAAAGTTAATTGTCCTCCCAGATGGTAGTTCCTGATTACATATCCCTTCCCCCGCCAAATACGGACACATAAGAACCACAAATCAAGGTCTTATTTTATGGGCAGCATTTGGAGACGGAAAGAAAAGCAAGTAACATTTGAGTGAGTTTATCACTTTAATAATTTTAATTTGCTAATAAGTTTATGTAGCTCTTTTAAATCCTCTAAATTAGCTCCATGACTCTGGACTCTTATTATGCCACTGAAAGGGGAAAAAAAAAGAAAACCCAAGCGGTTGAGACACTTGTCTCAGGTTGGAATGAGGGCAGGGCTCAAACCCAAGGCTGCACAACCTGAATGCTCCACCTACGCCACTCTGCCCCACCAGAATGGAAGGCTAAAATTTGCTGTTTTGAAGAAAGGTGGAAATGTCCTCTCTCCATGCATATCAGGTACATACCTTCTCACTGATATATCTGCTGGGTTAGTCTAGCAAGAGAGGAGCTCATGTTTTTAAGAGCAAAGAGGGGTGGTTATCCTGCAGAACCAAGAAACATGCTTCATCTTTGAAACTCAGCATAAGCACTGCACAACCAAATGAGGCAGAAACAAAGCTCTGCTAGACCATGTCTGGAGGAAATAGATTACACAGTTGATTTTCCAGCGCTCGGTTCAGAGAAATAAAGTCTTCCGTGGAAAGTCTTGGGGCACGTGCAAAGCCAGGAAGTATATTAATAGGTGATCAAGCCCTGGAGTCATAGACTTGAGCTTCTATGCTGCCCTTCTGCTTATTCAGAGAGTTGGCATCTCTTAACCTCAATTTTCTCACCTATGAAATGAGGACATAATACTTCGTAGGATCATGATTAAATGAGATGGAATGTTGGGTGCCTGAAGTATGGGAAATGCTCAAAAATTGAGCATGAGTATTGTCTTTTATTTTTCTTCCGGCCTCTCTCTTTGAAACTCACAATCCAATTCTATTTTGTACAAAATATTAACACGAAACGTTGCCCCCTTGTCCGTTACACATTTCACATTTGTAGGGAAGCCGGTGCTAACCTGTTTGTAGATGACCTGCTTCTGCGTTGGGGTTTTGCGAGCAGCAGAGTGGCTCCCTTGCTACGATCTGTCAGAAGTCAGCCTTCCACATAGAGGTTTGTTAAAAGAAAAAGAGAGAAAAATATTAACACGAAAAGAAAAAGGACATAAAATCTGATTACACAAGCTTGCCTTTGTGCGGAGATCTGGAGGCGTTAGCATCTTGGGTTGTGCTGGACAGGTGTCAGATGTCCAGGATGAAACATTAGACTATGAGGACAGGGTGGCTTTGAACGTGGCCAAGAGAGGAGATAAGGGTGAGCGAGGTCCTGTGACTTTCACCCGAGTGACGCAGACAGAATAATAAGCAAGCATGAGGGCAGGTTTTGTTTGATCTCTAACTCTTTCTCTGGCTTTTGGCTTTTGTGTGGTTTCCTTGGAGGGTTTTAACCCTGGCATTTTTCAGAAATAGCCCAGTTGTTTGGGATGATTACAGGCAATCACCATTCCCGGACACTGAACTGTGTTAGGCTCGTTGACCAGCCACTTCCTGGTGACCATCTGGGGAACACGCAGCTGGTCCTGCTGTCTACCAAGTATCAGATCTCATGAGATCCAAGGAGAACCTCAGGGCCTTTGGACAGACTCAGGGCCTTTGGACAGACTGACAGACAGAGTCGATTGTGAAAGGGACCCAAGCACTCATTTCAGAGTGAGGTTAATGGTAGACCATCAAATCTACTCCAACAGAAGAGCAAGCCTGAAAGCAGCATCACCCGACAGACAGACTGTTCAGGCAAAAATGGCTTTTAAAAATCCATGTTTGGAATCAGCAATCATTAAGAAAACAAAGGGGATCATCTGAGTTGAGAAGAGAAATCCTCCCGGGAAATCTTGGAATCTCACTGTCCACTAAGGTAGCCGCCAGCCGCGTGTGGCTTCTGAGCACTTGAAACTAGAGTCCAAATCGAGCTATGCTGCAAAATACACAATTTCAAAGATTTAGTACAAAAGAGGAATATATCTCATGCACTTTTTTATATTGGTTACAATTTGAAATGATAGTATTTTATTTTTTTTTATTTATTTTTTTTTTAGAGACGGGATCTCGCTCAGGCTGGTTTCGAACTCCCGACCTTGAGCAATCCACCCGCCTCAGCCTCCCAGAGTGTTAGGATTACAGGCGTGAGCCACCGCGCCCGGCTTGTGAAATGATAGTATTTTAGATACTAGGTTAAAATATTGTTAAAATTAATATTACCTGTTACTTTGTGCTTTTTGGAATGTGCCTGATGGAAAATTGTAAATTACACGCAGGGCTCCCATTATATTTCTGTTGGATAATACTGCTGCAGAACTTCTCGCAGAGTTTTTATCCCTATTCACGACTCCAGTAAATGTTTCCCACTACTTTATGCCCTTATCACGATGATGCCAGGCTGCTAACAACGTGTTTATCCAGCACTCTTCTACCTCAGGATTTTGCTGTGCTTGTTCACACTCCTCCGGACTTTGTCACAAATGGCTCCTGTTCAGCTTTCTGATCTTGTCCCAAACACCCTTTCTCCAGAGAGGCCTGCCCTGGCCACAGGCTGATGAGGTCGTTCTGTTTTATTCTCATTCTAGCACCTGTTTGTCTTACCTGCCTCCCCAACTATACTGTGATCTCCACGAGAGTCTACCATGTTCATCACTCCATTTCCTGAGTTCAGAATAACACCTTGCTCATAGCCGGCCCCCAATAAATGTTTCCTGAATAACCAGATACATTAGCTTTAATTCTGATTAAGATTATTTAAACTGTGTTCCAACTTGGCGCTCTTCTTTTCTGATCCAACTGAGCACCGCTGTGGGCCAGCCACTGTTCTAGGCACCGGGGACAGGGGACAGATGTTTTGATCTCTGCCCTTTGGGAGCTCAGGACTTAGCAGGTTCCAAAGACAAAAAATGTCAGCAGAGTTGTCCTATTACTGCCATGAGCCTTTTGTTTCATTTCACTGTGCATACTGCTAAGGAAATAACCCAACGGAGGTCAAAACAAGGTAACCTCAAAGCTCAGCCTCCCTGTTTACCAGTAGCTGCAGATGGTTGTTGAAATGACAGTTCCTTTGTGCTCTTCTGTTTGTGAGAAACAGATTAACCATTCCAAAGAACTATGATTATGGGCAGGATCAAGGCATGTATTTCTGGCTGCGGTAGACTCCAAATGAGAAGATAGTTGGAATCCAAAGGGTACATGCTTGCAGAGGCTTTTAAGGGAAGACAAACCTCTTAATACATCATTAGATGACAAAAGTAGAGTGGATACTCATGTTCATTTATATGTACCTTATAAATGTGCAGAAAAGACAAATGCATTCCACATGGTTAACCTTGTCTACTGCAGAGTTCTGGGGAAGAGTGGGATAATAAGGCACTACACATATTTTTTTCACATACCTCTATTATTTTTATTTGTTACAATAAACATGGATAGATTTTCTACTTTCAAAAATGAATGAAGTAGTTTTTATAATGAAAATTAAGAACAAAACACCACAAAGCTTCCCTGTGTTTGACAGGCTCTATTTCTTACATCTTAAATTTTTTTTATCTTCGTACTGTGCCTCAGCTACTAAAGCAAAGATCAGCTTCCAGGCTGGGGACTCCAAAACAAAAAGCAAAGACTGTAGAATTTGTTGATATCATAGCTCTCCAAATACCAACAAAGTATACTCATATATCGCAGCTCTCTTGCAATAGTTAGGACTTCCTTAACCTCTTTAATTGGGCAGGTGCCCTTTATTGAAGGCACCTGTTATAAACTAGGTACTTGTTTATGTCATCCCATTTGATTTTCCAATCAACCTTTAAAAGACAGCTATTATTATCCTCTTATGAGATGTAGACCCTAGTGTTCTGGGAGGTTTGATGAATTGCCCAAGGTCACAGAGCTAGTTCGAGTCAGACGCCTACTTTGAACCTAGCCTTTCCCACCTTGTGGTCATTTTACCACCATTTGCAACTTCTTTTTAAAGAATAAGGTATAATGGGGGTTGAGCCATAATCCCAAAGGAGATAATCCCAAATATTAAAATCTGAAAGATCAAAATCCGAAAAAGTTTAATTTTGGAAAAAATAATTTTAAAATTCTCTTTAAAATACATTTATTTACATTTTTAAAGGAAGACTTATTTGAGAAACATAAAAACATACTTCATAGGCCACTTTACACAATAAAATAGGCAATAACATCCTTATTTTTGCAAGCATAAACACTCAGGTATGCTAAAGAAAATTACGTGGGCTCACGCCTGTAATCCTAGCTCTCTGGGAGGCTGAGGCGGGCGGATTGCTCGAGGTCGGGAGTTCGAAACCAGCCTGAGCAAGAGCGAGACCTCGTCTCTACTATAAATAGAGAGAAACTAATTGGCCAACTAATATATATAGAAAAAATTAGCCGGGCATTGTGGCACATGCCTGTAGTCCCAGCTACTTGGGAGGCTGAGACAGAAGGATAGCTTGAGCCCAGGAGTTTGAGGTTGCTGTGAGCTAGGCTGACGCCACGGCACTCACTCTAGCCTAGGCAACAAAGCAAGACTCTGTCTCAAAAAAGAAAAAAAAAAGAAAATTACGTGGGTATAACAATTATGAGCAGATATTTCCTTCACCTGTCTAGTGAAACAAGAAAATTAAAAAAAAGGAATAATTTTAAAAAAGAAAAAAATTAAAAAAAACCCACAATTATGAGCAGATAAACTGGATCATAAATATCTTATATAATTGTGGTCACCTGAAATGCTGTCTTGGACAACCTAAGTCTTTTGATGAGATTGATCAAAAACAGCAGAAGAAAAGTCTGTCCCAGCTCTGAGAGAGAGATCAATTTGCCTTCTGTGTTTGTTCTCTCTGGGCCCCAGCCAACTGGGTGGTCCCAGCCAACATTGAGGGAAGATCTTCCTCACATCATCCACTCAGACTCACACACTCATCTCCTCTGCTAACACCCTCACAGACACACCCAAAATAATGCTTTACCAGGTTTCTAGGTATTCTTTCGCCCAGTCAAGTTGACACCTAAAATTAAGTCCACAATCCACCCCTCATCACCTCGACACTCATATGCATCTCCTTAAACCATTCTTAATTTCCAAATGAAGACAGTAACAAAGTTATAGTTCTGCCTAACACGATGGGACTATGCTGCACACAACAGAAAATGCACTAATTCTGAGTTTTGAGATTTTAGACATTAGGGATTTTGATCTTTTGGGACTTCAGCATCCAGAACTATGGCATTCGGGATTGATTGGCACCAGGTACAATGACATGGTTTTGTAATAGGTCCCATAGCTGAATTCAACTCTATTCTCAATGGCAGCCTCATTCTATGCACCTGTGAAAGGCTTCTTCTTCCCCAAAAGCACTTCCCTAACTAGCCTTTCTACCAATAAGATCTGTCCCACTGGGTGAGGCAACAAGTCCCCTGAGATCCACTCTCCAAGCACAAGGACCCTTAGACATGGGTAACTTGTCACATTGTTATAAATCACAAACACCATCATGTGAATTAGTTATCAGGAAAATACATCTAGCAAGCTTCCAGGGTCACGAGACCAGGCTCCAGGGATGTTTGATGGGGAAGGCGGACAAGGAATAGCTCTAGAGCAGAGTCAGAAATGTCCGGCGAGGGTGTCATTAAAGGACATGGAGAAGCTAGATGCAGAAAAAAAAAAGGTGCCAACAATGGAATAAATCACCATCCAGCTCAGGCCTGAGCTCAATTACTGTGCTAATAAGGTCATGGGCAGGCACGGAGCAGAGAAAATTGGCACATGTGTGGTCTATTTTCCATAGATCGCATTACCCATCCCAGCTGTTGTTTCCAATGACCCTGCGGCTCCGTGAGTGGAAACCAGCCACCCCCTCAAGAAAGTGGTTCAGAGGGTGTGACCCCCAGGGGTCTGCCCAGTGTCTCTCTCAGACTGAGGGCCAGGAGCCCGCTTCTGCAGATTTGGGTGGGAGGGCGGGGGTTGGTGTACAAGGCTAACGGACCTTATATAGTAGTGGATTTCTAGAAGCAATCTGGGCAAAAATGCTGTCTCCTCTCTTACGTGAATGGGTTGTGCTTGTCTTCCCACAGAAAAAGCGCACCTTGAAGGGCTCCATTGAACTCTCCCGAATCAAATGTGTCGAGATTGTGAAAAGTGACATTAGCATCCCGTGCCACTATAAATACCCGTTTCAGGTAAGTCCGTCGGGCCTGAGGTGGATGGTTCCTCATCCCATAGACCATGGTTAAAACCTCAGCCATTGAGAGAGGACAGGAAGGGGAGGACTCCCTCTGGTCCCAGCTTAGCACTTGGACCAAGCCCATAAGAAAACTTCTGCATTGTTTCAATCAATGATATTCATTCATCCTTGCTTTCATCATTTCTTTAACAAAGATTAAGCATAAAATCTTTTTTTTTTTTTTTTTTGAGACAGAGTCTCACTTTGTTGCACAGGCTAGAGTGAGTGCCGTGGCATCAGCCTAGCTCACAGCAACCTCAAACTCCTGGGCTCAAGCAATCCTTCTGCCTCAGCCTCCCTAGTAGCTGGGACTACAGGCATGCACCACCATGCCTGGCTAATATTTATATATATATATATATATATATTAGTTGGCCAATTAATTTCTTTCTATTTATAGTAGAGACGGGGTCTCGCTCTTGCTCAGGCTGGTTTCGAACTCCTGACCTTGAGCAATCCGCTCACCTCGGCCTCCCAGACTGCTAGGATTACAGGTGTGAGCCACCGCGCCCGGCCTACGCATCAAATCTTAAGGTGGATAGTTTTCATTCCCCTTTTCCCATGTCCCCCCTACCTCCAGGAATGTCCTAATTACTCTGCTCCCGAGGAAAGGAAAACAGCTGCCATCGCGGGCTCCACGCCCACTGTGCTTTAAGTGCATTTTACTCCTGATTTCAGGCAACCTACTATAATCCTTGGTTATGAATTGCCTGGAGGTTCAGAGCTAGAAAGACTCAGGTTGCACAATCTGAGAACTCTCTGGCGTCACTCTGTCCAAGAGAGCAGCCGCTAGCCACCTGTGGATGTTTACATTTAAACATAGATTAATGACAATGAAATGACATTAAAATTTCAGCTCCTCAATCACATAGATCACGTGTCACATGTTCAATAGCCCCATGTGGCTGGCAGTTACTGTGCTGAGCAGCACAGATTATAGACTGTCTCCATCCCTGCAGAAAGTCCTACCGGACAGAGCAGCTAGAGGGTATCTTTAGAGTCTTTATCTTGTTTCTGACTCTTGGCATTTATAACTTAAAGGGCATGGGTATCTCCTAGCACAAGCCAGGGTACCATTCATGTTTGCCAACCTGTGGGATGAATGTTCCCATTTTTAGTGTGGCATAAAAAAGAGCTTGTTTTCTACTAGAAAAGTGACTCCCATGAGTTGTAATTTTTTAGGACAAAAAAAAAAAAGAAAGAAAGAAAAAAGGAATGACATGCATTATTACATATTTCCAAGTTGTTAAAAATCCCATTTACAAAGGAGTGCATGAAAGAACTGGTGGAATTCAAAGAAGGCCTGTAATTAATAAATAGCATGGTACCAATGTCACTTTCCTGGTTTTGAAAACGTGCTCTGGTTATGTAAGATGTTATCAGTGGGGAAAGGTGGATGAAAAGTACACAGGAACTCTGTACTATTTTTGGAACTTCTTGTGAGTTTTAGACTGTTTCCACGTAAGAAGGTTTTAAAAATCCCAATCACAAAAATATCTCAATTACACATTCATCATTTAATATCTCACTCTTTCATATTCCAGACATATTTTCTTAATCCCTAAAAAGTTAAGATAAATGTGCTTTCTAGTCAACAGGAGAACTTTCTCCTACTACCGTGTTTCTCCTAAAATAAGACAGGGTCTTATATTTATTTTTCCTCAAGAAGACACCCTAGGGTTTATGTTCAGGGGATGTGTTATTATTTTTTTTTTTTTTAAGTATGATACAACAACCTACATTTATTCAAATATAGTTAAGTTGTCTCCCCTTCGGGACACACAATACTAAGGAGACTTTCCCCTCAAAGCCTCAGCTTACAGCACGCACAGGATGGCCGGGACCTGACAGGGGAGCCGACCTTGTTAGTGGGGCTGCCCGCACCTTTCCGGTCACCTCTGGGATAGTAGCTGTCACGATGGGGCAGATGAGAAGGGCTGCTTGCTTCTTTACTGCTGTGCAACGAAATGCATGGGTTGTGCAGATATGCTGTGTAGCCATGGCAATTACTAGGTCTTATTTTCGGGGTAGGGTTTATATTGCACAAATGCTTAGAAATCCTGTTAGGGCTTATTTTATGGGTAGGTCTTATTTTCGAGAAAACATGCATTTTGATTTAATGGAATATTGCTTACTGGTGACATGGAATCTAAGATGAGCAGCCTAACCTGCTCACCCTATGTTTTCATAGCACCTAAACATCTGGATAACAAGGGTATCTGGCCAGCCATGGTGGCTCACGCCTGTAATCCTAGCATTCTGGGTGGCTGAGACTGGAGGATTGCTTGAGCTCAGGAATTCAAGATCAGCCTGAGCAAGAGCAAGACCCTGTCTCTACTAAAAATAGAAAAATTAGCTGGGCATCATGGTGTGTGCTTGTAGTCCCAGCTATTCGGGAGGCTAAGCCAGGAGGATCACTTGAGTCCAGGGGTTTGAGGTTGCAGTGAGCTGTGATGATGCCACTGCACTCTACTCAGGGTGACAAAATGAGACTCTGTCAAAAAAAAAAAAAAAGAAAGAAAAAGGATACCTATCCCCTAATCACCCAAATATTTGCCTATATGAGAACAAATGCCTGAGATCCCACCTGTGGCCCAGCAAGCTAGCTGAGTCTGCTGACAGTCACCTGTCTCCAGGCCCACTGCTCACCTTAGACTCTGTGTGTGTGTGTTTCCAGGTTGTGCATGACAACTACCTCCTGTACGTGTTTGCTCCAGACCGGGAGAGCCGGCAGCGCTGGGTGCTGGCCCTTAAAGAAGGTAATTTAACTCTTCTGCCATTGAGTCACTGATACCTTTGATCTTATAGTAGGTTTGGGTTACACAATAGAATAGAGTATGATCTGAGAACAGCTAATAGCCAAGTATTTTTTCCTTTTGGTGTTGGTGTCTAGTTCTCTAGTTCTTACCCTGGGCCCAAGAGGCAATGGCCAGTTATGGTTCAGGGATTGGCCAAATCCAACCTGCTGCCTGTTCTTACAAGACTCTGCCCTACATTTTTATGCATTCCATTTTAAATGATTGTATAAGTACCTACATTAGTCCCTCGATTTTGTCTCATGGCCAGCAAACCTAAAACATTGACTCCCTGGTCCTTTAAGAAAAAGCTTGCTGACTCCTGATTTAGAATGAAGAAGACGCAGGCCCTGGAGTGGGCTGGCCTGGGTTTAAATCCCAGCTCTGCCATTTACTACGTACACTTGGGCTAGCACCTTAGCTGCTGTGCTTCCGTTTCCCCTTCTGTCAACGAAGAGAAGAGGGGGGAATAACAGACCCTTCAGAGCAGATGTGAGTCAAGTCTGGGAACCAGGCTGGCCCATGGTCTACACCCAATACGTGTCAGCCAGCTTGAAAGCTTTTCAGACCACCAGGAAGGGTCTTTCTTAAGCCTTTTCTTCCTGATGACACAATGAGAACCAGTGCCATGTTTAAGCACATGGGGAGTGGAGCAGCCAGGCAGCCAAGGGGGAAATCCCAGCTCTGCCAACTATTAGCATTGACCCTGGGGAAGCTCCTTGACCCTCATGTGCGTCTCCATTTCCTCAGCTATAAATTTTGACTAAGAACAGTCATAGGGTTGTTGCGAGAATTAAATGAGTGAGGATATGAAAGGCACTTAGAACAATCTTAGTCCCAAAGAAAGTTCTCGATCAATATGACATCATTGTTCTTTAGTCTGAAGCACTGGATGTGTCAGGACATCTGGGTTCCAATATCCATCTGTCTCTGAGTAGCTATGAGGACAAATAGGAAGCAAAAACCATTTGATACTTCTGGAACTACAACTCCTCTACCTGAAAAATGAGAATAAAAATATGAAGTGTATCTTCTTCCAAGGTTGTTGTGATCTCTCTGCCATATCAGCAAGAAAAAAAAAAAAAAGGTTGTTGTGAGCCTCAGATGGGATATGAATAGGCAAGTGCTGGGTCAACTGGCAAGTGCTTCCAGATGTTGCAGTCATGGGACATAGAGCAAATACACTACAGTAAACAGTGATCAAAAAGGCCCAGCCATATCCACTGGCATTCTCCCCCTGGGAAGGAGTTCTACACACAGGATGTTAAAGCTGGAAGGAACATTAGAGATTAACTGTCTAGTTCTGGGTTTGGGGTGTTTTTTTCCCCAGTAGTAGAGTCCCTTCTTTCTCTACCAAAATCTTACTTCAAAGCCACAGATTTAGAAGGGATAAAAAAGCAAAATTGCTGTGGTTGAAGGTGGGAGAGGTGGAAGGGTAGGAACCTCGAAATCGACCCTCTCCCATCCTTCTCATTACTCTTAAATCACTTTTATAGCGCCCAGTGATCCAGTCTAACAATGCCATTGCATCGTGGGGGAAACTGAGGCTCAGATGAGGGTTTGCCCAACCTAAGGACACACAACTAACACAAGGCAGAGCCAGACAACAACCCAGATCTGCTGATGCCTAAATCCAACACGCACCCAGGCAGTAAATAGCACACTGAATTTACGTGCGCAGGTCAAGGCCATTCTTCTGACAATTCTGGGTAAATACTCATTCAGGCCCACGCAGCAGGATCCAATCTCAGGCAGTTATAAAGTTGGTGGCCCTTGATAGTCTGACCTGGAAATAACTCTTCTGCTGGTACCAATCCCTTTCAGAAACAAGGAATAATAACAGTCTGGTGTCCAAGTACCACCCTAATTTCTGGATGGATGGGAGGTGGAGGTGCTGTTCTCAGCTGGAGAAGCTTGCAACGGGCTGTGCCCAGTATGATCCAACCAAGAATGGTAAGAGACTGGGAATTCCCTTTCTTTGATGGAATGCAAACATTTGCATTTTCAAAAGAGAATCATGTGTCTTTATCACCAATCTGTTGATGCTTTCTCATCTCAATGCTGATGTCCTTATAGCTCTTTTTTTTTTGAGACAGAGTCTCGCTTTGTTGCCCAGGCTAGAGTGAGTGCCGTGGTGTCAGCCTAGCTCACAGCAACCTCAGACTCCTGGGCTCAAGCAATCCTGCTGCCTCAGCCTTCCAAGTAGCTGGGACTACAGGCATGCGCCACCATGCCCAGCTAATTTTTTCTGTATATATTAGTTAGCCAATTAATTTATTTCTATTTATAGTAGAGACGGGGTCTCACTCTTGCTCAGGGTGGTTTTGAACTCCTGACCTTGAGCAATCCGCCCACCTCGGCCTCCCAGACTGCTAGGATTATAGGCATGTGCCACCGCACTTGGCCTCCTTATAACTCCTGACTGCTCAAAGTGTGGTCTTTGGACCAAGAAAATCAGCATCACCTGGGAGCTAGTAGGAAATGCAAATTATCTGGCCCCACCCAAGACCTAGTGGATCATAATTTGCATTTTAACAAGATCTCCAGGAGATTTGTGTGCACAGTAAGGTTTGAGGTGCCCGGCTATCACCTTCATGTTGGGAAATTTGAATGGCCTGGTCTACTTAAATCTTAAGTTATAGAGACAGCCTTGAGTGATATATAGTATTATGTATTTCTTACAGTG
Organism: Microcebus murinus; assembly: GCF_040939455.1. Lineage (NCBI taxonomy): Eukaryota > Metazoa > Chordata > Mammalia > Primates > Cheirogaleidae > Microcebus > Microcebus murinus. Next base: position 21,900,720 of record NC_134124.1, read on the forward strand.
GCATCATATCCTACATGTGTTTAATTACACAAAGTCAACTCTATACACTTAAGAGGGAGAGGAAGTGAAAAGAAAAAAACAACACAAAGCTTTTTATTTGATTGTGTGGCTTCTCCCCACTTCCCCTTCAAACTTGCCCTTGACCTCCACAATCTCAGAAAAAAAGAAGGCCACAGTCTAAATGCAAAGTGCAAACACAAAAAAAATTGTTTCTTGGCTTTTGATGGCAAAGGCTCAGGTCCTAGGAATTGGACTGTAATTCGATTTCACCTTATGTCATGACTGTGAGACCTTAAACCAGTAGAGTGCAATGCCACCCTAATGCACTTCCATGTTCATTGTGCCCTTTTTCCTTTCAACCCTCTGGGCAGATAGTGTGAGGGTCAAGGATTGATAACTCCAGGCCACACAGCTGCTACATGGCCCATGTAAATTGCTTTGCTCCCATTTTCCTCTCCTCTCAACCTCTTTTGCCATTTCTGCCTTTTCTCATCTGTCAGTTTCTTGTTTGCCCTAACATTTCATGCCTCAGATTGACAACCCACAGCGGATGTCACACACAGCTGGGTTTTCCGTGGCTTCCTGAGTCACGGCCCCTCTCAGTTGCCACGCTAAAAACCACCATTTCTCACCCTGCACCTTGGGAAAGAAAGTCTTTCAATGTTATCAGTCCCTTGGCCCAGAAAAATAATACTTAACCAAGTTTCAGAAGGCAATGACCCTCCACATTAGTCCCATTGGCCATACCCACAAAGGCCAGTATTTAACAGAAAAGAGAGGGATGGTTTTAATACATGGTTGGAATCTGCCATCGTAAAAGGAGGGCATGGGCTCCTCCTTTCGCTCACCTCTGTGAGCGAAAGCCCTTTCCAAAGCCAGAGATCTGGTCTCCAAACCTGCCTGCCAGCACCGTGCTGTGAGCCCTCAGATGCGTCATTTGGCCACCAAGGGCTCTGATGTCCTCGTCTCTGAGATAGTAGGGGACATCTTAGGGGCTAAGGATAAATTGATATCTAAGTGCCCTTCCAATTCTGAAATTCTTTCCATTTTGCAATTTTCAAAATTTTTGCACATGGTTGCAGCTATTCCTCCTCAGAGCGTAGTATTTCCCTCCACTGAGTGGCAAACACGTGACTGAGGGGTTAGGAGCATCTGAATGGCCCGTCAGCACTACGCTCAGGGAGGGCTGGCCGTGCAGAGTGCCTCCTCCCCACGTGAGCCCAGGGCCTGGCCACCCCGGTGCCTCCTGTGCGCATGCCAGGTGGTCGCTCTGCTAATGGTTTTGCCTTTGCTTTGCAACCCGCTGCCTTCTCCCCCTCTGAGCATCTCCTCGCTCTCCCCTTTCTGAGTTGCCTAAATAACCTCGCCCTGCACAGTTCTGACGCAGTGGGGAGCAGAGGCTTTGAGAAGCTCACTGTGCTGTGAACACAACACGTGGTCATTTGCTCTGGGGCGAAAGCTCGCAGGATGCCTGGGTTGGGGCACACAGACAGCGCAGGGTCTATGAGCACGGGCTTTAGAGTGAAAAAAAACATCTAGGTGAGTCCCAGCCCACCACTTCCTTGCTGTGTGACTTCATATATGTTACTTAACCCCTCTGAGCCTCTGAGTTTCCTCACCTATAAAATGGGGATAATGACAATAAGTAACTGCTGCGTGGGGTTTTGGGGCCCTTCAGTGGGTTATGGAAAGCAAGAGAGCTGCTGGCATTTCATGAGTTCTCGATACATGGTAATTATGTCTACTGATCTTTCTTATTTGTGGACGGAAGATGCTGAGGCTGGGATATAGCCGCACATGTATGTCTGGGAGGCAGCAAAGGGGGTTGAGTGAAAATAGACCCTTCTACACCCAGCCCACAGCGACGCCCACCTGTGTCTGCAACCAGAACCAGCCCTGATCTCCCCACGTAACTAACTTTCCACAGAGGGGGTGGAAGGAGAGGAAAGGCAGGGCCGGAGAGAGCAGAAAGAGAGACCAGTGTCAGAGTGTCCAGGGTTGGACAGGCCAAAGGCCACACAGCTCATATGAGTTGGGTGGGATTGGTTGGCCAGTCTCCATGCTCCCGGTGGAGTGCAAAATGGGAACTATATTTCTCATCATGTGAGTTTTTCTTCTTCTCCATTGATTGTTTTCCCATGTCAACACCCCCGCCTGTCCTTGCTTACGGTGTTAGTGTCACTGTGTGACTCTCCTCTCCCGCATCCCTGACACGGGCCGTCCAGCTTGAAGTCAGCCTCACGCAGAGATGACCAGCCCACCGCCTACCTATGCGGCCCATTTTCTTCTCATCTCTAATTATTAAAGCAATCTTTTGGGCCGGGCGCAGTGGCTCAAGCCTCTAATCCTAGCACTCTGAGAGGCCGAGGCGGGAGGATCGCTCAGGGTCAGGAGTTCGAAACCAGCCTGAGCAAAAGCGAGACGCCGTCTCTACTATAAATAGAAAGAAATTAATTGGCCAACAAAAATATATAGAAAAACTTAGCCGGGCATGGTGGCGCATGCCTGTAGTCCCAGCTACTCAGGAGGCTGAGGTTGCTGTGAGCTAGGCTGACGCCATGGCACGCTAGCTCAGGCAACAGAGAGAGGCTCTGTCTCAAAAAAAAAAAAAAAAAAGAAATCTTTGTATCAGGCTGAAGCCTGTGCAGTGCCTCCCATGCCACAGGTACTCTCAGACACACAGAGATGCCACCTGCACTACACTGAGCCCAGGCCTGACCTCTGCAGGGCCACACAGGAGAGACAGTGAGGGAGATGGAGAGAGAAAAGGAAGGACAGAGGGAAAGGGAGAGAGAGAAGACAGGAGAAAGGAGGAAAGAAGGGAGAGAGAGGACAGCTAGAGAGAGGGAGGCGCGGGGACATGACAAGATGAGCAGAGAGAGAGGGGAAGAGCGAGATGCTGGGGGCGGTGGTGTGAGGGGAGCAGAAAGGACACAGTCGGATGCCTTGAGGCAGCTAGAGGTGGATTTCAGCCGTTCAGCAAGCAGCACGGTGACCTCCCCCTCCTCACCCCCACGCCTCACCCCCACAGCGTTAGGAAGTCTGTGAGTCACTGTTCCCCTGAGTCATCCATTCCCACCGCTGGGCTTAGCAGGTGGCAGGGACGTTCATGGAAGTCTCTGTGCCGACCGGGAAGGGCACAAATCTAACCCCTCTGTCAGGCTTCTCCTCGGAATACAGAAAAAGAGGACCCAGAATATGGACTTCTAGAAGCCCCTGGCATCCCCTAGAAAAGGGGAAGAGCAAGCAGCAGGCCGGAAGAGATTATAGACGGGCTCCGGCTCTGGACTCCGTGTGTCCCTGTCTCCTCTGGCCCCTTCTCTTCTGTTGTTCTCCCTGGGCCCCCTTTCTCCGAAAAGCCCCCCGGGGCTGCTCACCTCCGGTTCGCTTGGTTGGGTTTCATGCTCATTTTGTCTTTTTCTGTTTTTCTTGTTTCAGCTTCAAAGAAGCCTCTTCCTCCTACACCCGAAGACAACAGGGTGAGTGAAAGAGCCCACGCTCCGGGCGCGGGTGGCCCCAGCGCTGCAGGCGGTCTGATGGGCGCGTCCCCACTTGCATTTTCCTGTCTGCCCACGTTTCTCCAGCCCTGGATGTTTGCAGCCGCCTGTCGTGATTCAGCCGAACTCAACACAGGGGTTTCCTGGGGCCCGAACTGTCTTGTGGGTCTGTCCACTTAAAGGACCACTCAGCTGCTACACCTCCACCTTTCCTTAGTCACTCAACAAACACCCATATCAAACTGCGTGTCCAGTCGCTTGACCACTCTGGAGTGTAACAACAGCTCCCATCCCTATAAAATCGTGTACTTACCGGATGCCTTCACATACAGACACTTTGGAGACGTACATTTGATAACACTTTATATATTTCAAAGCACTTCCGCAGCTTTATTATCTATTTTAGAACTTACTATCTTCTCCATTCCACTTCAGAGGGTTATAGTTTTATTCCCATTGTAAAGCTTTGGAAACCGAGTCCCGAGAGAGGTCGTGAGGCTCTCCCAAGGCCGTTCAACAACTTAGTTAGGAGGCAGTGTTTCTGCTGGTCGTTAGTTAACTCGAGAGGTGGTTCTCAAAGGATGGTCCGTGGACCAGCATCACCTGGGAGTGTGTTAGAAATGCAGATCACAGGCCCCACTCTCAGACCTGCTGTATTCTGCATCTGCATTCTGCATTCCGCCCAGCATCTGCCCAGCAATCTGCATTCTAATAAGCCACCAGGTGAGCTGAGGTACATTCACGTTTGAGAACCACTGGCCTCTAGTGTACTGCTACAGGATATGACCCTTCCCTTCTGACAATATTAGCAGTCCAATATCCACATGTGAGTACTTGCCCTTTAGTCTAGAACCTATTGATTCGGCTTCCTCATGCTTCTTCCTGAAGAATGAGCTCTGCTCTTGTTCCCTCCAGCCAACATGGTGACATTTGAAAACTGACATTTGAAACAGCTTCCCTATAAAGGAACCTCTAAATCCTCAAAACCTCAGGCTGGTTTTTAAATCTGTCCTCAGCCTACTCCCTCACAACAGGAAACCAAAGCACTTAAACTGCAGCAGAAAATGAGCGCTCTCTCTTTCTCCCTCACACCCCTTCTGAAGACAATTTCGCCATCTTTCTTGAAGGCATGGCAGGCACAGTTCGGAATCCCGCCGCCCTATCTTGCAGACAGCTCCCTCCAGGATCCCGCCTAAACCCATGCCTCTCATCTTAAGCCAGTCTGCACTTGTCTTATTTTCAGTGTCTGTGAAGGTGAGAGACAGAAAACGTGGCCGTCCCTGTCCCCTCAAACCCGGCCATTTGCCTTTCAGACTTCTCGGAGGACCAGTGTCAACACTGTTTGAAGCATTGTGACCACAGGGGCTTTGGAATCAGTGTTCTAGTTGCAACCACATGTGTAAATCCATTGCAGTGTTTCTTACTCTGAGCCACCGGAAGTCATATCTCTCTTCCCCTCATTGTTCTGTTACCCGAGGGGTAATGACATCTTGGGTTGGCACATAGAGAAGCCATGTTTCTCATGTATTCTGAGCCAACTGGCCTCACGTTCTATGAGGGAAAATCTGTGGAGCAGGGCGAACCCTACAGAGGGGGAGGGTGATCATTCTGGGTCAAGATGGAGAATGTCCATGGTCAGGGTAACCGACAATCCCAGGCCTCTCTAGCCTGTGGGTGGAAATGAGGTCATGCTTTGCACTGAAGTCCAAATTCTGATTCTTCTTGGCTCCCCCCATCCACGGGAGCTGAGCCCTTCCTTTAAGGGCTTCCTGAAGGGCTACTGAGGAATGTGTCTGCACGTGTCCTTTCTCCCTGGCTCCCTATTAAAGCACCTTACACTTGCCACCGCTAGCGGGAGTGTCTGGGAGGGCCCTTCTCCACCCAGTGGAGCTCTCCCCAGCTGGGGCCAGGAGACCTCTTGGAGGCCAGGGCTTCTCTGAGGCCCATGGCAGAGCGGCCAGGCGAGGGGACCTTCATCCACTCCATCCCTCACCTCTTCACCTGGGTGCCCAAGCAGCCCTTCCAGAACCCACAGACTCTCGGTTTTTCCAAATGCCATCTCTGGATCTTCTCTCTCCAATCTAGTGGTTCCCAACCCTACCAGACTCAATGCTCCCCTTTTATAACAAATATTTTGTAAAACTCCTTTATTTCAAATTTCAGAACATGGCGGGGATGTATGTGACACATTTTGGTTACATAATCTGTTTTTGTACAGTTTGAGTCAAAGTCATAAGTGTGCCCTTCACCCAGATAGTGGGCATTGTACACGCTAGGTGTGAATTTACTCATCTTCTCCTCCTCCCTCCCACACACTTGATTTCCTTTGAGTTTTACTTCCATATGTGCATGTAAGTGTTAAATGATTAGTTCCAATTTAGTATCGAGTGCATGTGCTGTTTGTTTTTCCATTCTTGCAATACTTCACGTAGAAGAATGGTCTTCGGTTTCATCCAGGTTGTTACAGAAGATGCTAGATCACCATTTTTTTATGGCCAAATAGTGCTCCATGGTATACATATACCACATTTTATGAATCCACTGATGATTCTCAATTGCAAAGATGTGTAAAACTCCTTTTGTTATCCTGAAAAGAAATTCATAAATATACAACTTACGTAAACATGTACCTTTTAAAAGAATCAATAGTTGCCATAAGTGTAAAACTAAAAAGGAAAGAAATAATTTATCAAACCTCATGTGTGTTTTTGTGTGTAAATATTGGTGCATGACTACACTGGAACACATGAAATGATCAGTTGCTTGCACCTGTAAGTAGGATCCCATTGAATTTGGCAGCTCAAATGCACTGATACAGGGATGTCGTATTGGTGACTCAAATACAGTATTGCTACCTGTGATATGATTTTCCAAAATGGAAAGTTCTGAACTAAACAAAGTATAATCTTCCCTCAGTGTACAAGGTATTTGCATTCCTGGGAAACCCAGTACTTTGCATAGGGTAGAGGTAGTATCTAGGATCTTCTTATGAATTATAATCACTGTATAATCAGCTTTCTCACCCCATGAATGTCTACCAGGACATTTAAAAGTGGTAGGAAATGTGGGACCATACAGATTTTTGCATTCTTGGCCCTCATCCATTAAATGCCTATAGCACACCTCAAACTTTGTGACATTCAAAATACCCCCATAGATGTCCAACATGCTCCAACATGTACTATGGAAACGTACCACCATAACTCCAGGACCCTGATCTGACCTTTCTCTTCATAGGGATTAACCAGTGAGTTGACCTCTAGAGAGATGAATGCCATGTCATAGCTCTTCTTTGTCTCCTTCAAGTGACCTTGAACACAATTCAACAAGTACAACTCTTGTCTGTCCTACCCAGTATACTACCTCCTCCTAAGCTGCGCAAATGTCTGAACTTTAAATTCCAATCTGGAATTTAAAGCTGGGATGATATACCACATCAGTGTGACAAGACTTTTATTTTCCTTTTTTTTTAGCTCGAATATTTTTATGTCACCAAATGCTTCCATGTACTTACAGAACTTGTGACTTCCCGACACTAAATCACATTCTAGCCAGCAACTCGATCATTTACTGTCTCACAAAATCTGCCAGTCCAGAGCAGGTGTGCCCATCCTGAACTCTGCTGATATTCTGCTTTCTGATCTTTTCTTCACGTCTTCAATATCTCATCCTAAGAAAGGCATTGAGGAGCAGAGACCTCTCAGCAAGAGAGTGGACAAGCGAAAGAAAGGTGCCCAAGTGCTAGAGTGGAGAGCATGGAGACTAACTCAAGGGCTAAATTGGCCATGTCCATTTCCCCACCTGGGCCTCAGTTTCCCCATCCTAAATGAAAGATTAATGGATTAAATGATCTGTCAGGGGAATTCCAGCTCCAGCAGCCCACGATTCCATAGATCTGGACAAACCGACAAATCATACTGGCAAAGCGCAGGTAGAATGCCTTACCATTGGCCGCATCTCATTCACCAAGAGTGTGATGTTTTTGGAGAGAGGCTACAGCATATAACATGGTGCAGGTAGAGAAACCTGCAGACTTTTGTGAAAAGTATGTGGCTGCTTCGAACTCACTGTGGTTACGATGTACCTCATAGAGTGAGAAATGTGATGAGTTCCAGGTACTGATGTTTTTGTGTCATATTCGGCGCCATAATTCTAACCCGTAAAGAAAGCCAACCAGAGGAAGGCAGAGTGTGGCCTTAGATAGCTCAGTGGATGGATGGTAGGAACTGGTGTTGACCAGGCATGGGCCCAGGAACAAGTCACAGCCCAGGGGGGTTGCTGCTCTTGCTTTGCATTTCACTTCCTTTTAATGTCTTTGCTTGGTCTTCTTGTCTCCCTTCCCCAGCGGTCACTTCCAGAACCGGAGGAAACAGTGGTCATCGCCTTGTACGACTACCAGACCAACGATCCCCAGGAACTGGCGCTGCGATGCAATGAAGAATACTGCCTGCTGGACAGTTCTGAGATCCACTGGTGGAGAGTTCAAGACAGGAACGGGTAAGGCATCTTCATGGTTGCTGTCTCAGTGTTTGGGGTGTGGTCAGAACAAAGAAAACAACAGAAGGATCTCTACGACCTCCCTCGGTGTGAACGGGCTGCAGTAGGAGAGCAGAGGCAGAAGGAAGAGGGAGGATAAGGAAGTACATGAATCGAGTCTTTCTTCTTAGAAATGACTGGGAGGCAGTCACTTGCTACACTTGCTCCCTGTACGCCTTGCAAGCTCTGCAGACCCAAACTCATCTGAAAATCCCCTGGGTTTTCCCACTGAGTTCTATATATATATATATATATATATATATATATATATATATATATATATATATTTTTTTTTTTGTGACACAGAGTCTCACTTCGTTGCCCAGGCTAGAGTGAGTACCGTGGCGTCAGCCTAGCTCACAGCAACCTCAATCTCCTGGGCTCAAGCAATCCTCCTGCCTCAGCCTCTCGAGTAGCTGGGACTACAGGCATGTGCCACCATGCCCGGCTAATTTTTTCCATATATTTTTAGTTGGTCAATTAATTTCTTTCTATTTATAGTAGAGACGGGGGTCTCGCGCTCTTGCTCAGGCTGGTTTCAAACTCTTGAGCTCGAGTGATCTGCTTCCCAGAGTGCTAGGATTACAGGTGTGAGCCACCACGCCCGGCCTGAGATCTACATTTTGAGAGATTGGCAACCTGTTCTGCAAAGCACTATTGTTCTTGAGCATTTGGGTGAGGTGGAAGGTACATCCCATTATGAGGTGATTACTGTTGGTGGAAAGAAAAGGTGTGGAGAGATAGTGCAGACTGGTTATATTAGGAACCATCAGAAAGAACATATTAAAGATTTAGTTACAAACCTAATCCTTGAACTAGCCATCCAAGTGATTCATGAAGAAAATAAGGTTGCATCAATACCAGTTGCCCACTGTGGGATTTTTGAATGAAAATCATCTTGTGAGCATGAGATTCATACTGCTTTATAAGGATTTTTTTTTTCCTTTTAACGTATCAGAGGTATTTACCCATGCTCTGGAATATTTTTGAGAAAATTATTTCAATGATTATATAAATCTAACACATAATGTACCCTAATTTGGCAAATATCCTTTCTGGGCACATAGGTTCTTTCCAATATTTTGTAAATATAAAAAACACTGCAATGAACATCCTTGTATATTAATATTAAGGGTTTAAATGTTTTCAAAGTATAAGGCTATTATTAACAAATAAAAAATCAAAGGAAAACACTCCATCATTGCAGTATCTAGATATTCTATGTCAATATTTTATTTTTTGCATCTTTCTGCTTCCCAGATTATTTCTGCCTATAGTTATCAAGTCTCCAACAAATAATTATGTTGTTGGAATGTTTTAATTTCATTAATAGAGCTATTACTGCATCTAGTAAATAATGATGATGATAGGCTATTAAAATCAACTTTTAAAACAAAAAAATATATATTTTTTTTATTTTTTAAAGAAAACTAACAGAAATATACATGGAAAAAAGGCCATTTTCCATGTGCCCCATCAATTCCAAAAATAATCTCCATTAACACTTTCTTATGTATCTTAAACAAAAACTAGACGTACACAAATGCATCTTTTCTCATTTGTACTAAGACGATCCAGTCGCCCGACATCTTGCCTTTAAGCTTGAATGATAAACACTGGAGTTTCATATCAACGTGTGCAAATCTACCTCACTTTTAAAACAGCTGCTCTAGTGTCCCAAGTTTTCCAGGTTTTCTAAAACAACCACCTAGTGTTAGCACGTATGATTGTCTTATAAATATTTAAATAATCACTTATGGTGAGACATTTAGTTGCCAGGTTATTTGTTTTCTTTGTTATTTCAAACAAGGCTTCAATGAGGACCTTGTATTTTTTTGAATACCTTGGCAAATTTTTGAATACATACGTACATATATATATCACATTTCTTTTTTTTTTTTTTGAGACAGAGTCACACTTTGTTACCCAGGCTAGAGTGAGTGCCGTGGCGTCAGCCTAGCTCACAGCAACCTCAAACTCCTGGGCTCAAGTGATCCTTCTGCCTCAGCCTCCCGGGTAGCTGGGACTACAGGCATGTGCCTCCATGCCCGGCTAATTTTTTCTATATATATTAGTTGGCCAATTAATTTCTTTCTATTTTTTTTTTTTTTTTTTTGAGACAGAGTCTCACTTTGTTGCCCAGGCTAGAGTGAGTGCCGTGGCTTCAGCCTAGCTCACAGCAACCTCAAACTCCTGGGCTCGAGTGATCCTTCTGCCTCAGCCTCCCGGGTAGCTGGGACTACAGGCATGCGCCACCATGCCCGGCTAATTTTTTATATATATATCAGTTGGCCAATTAATTTCTTTCTATTTATAGTAGAGACAGGGTCTCGCTCTTGCTCAGGCTGGTTTCGAACTCCTGACCTTGAGCAATCCGCCCGCCTCGGCCTCCCAAGAGCTAGGATTACAGGCGTGAGCCACAGCGCCCGGCCTCTTTCTATTTTTAGTAGAGATGGGGTCTCACTCTTCCTCAGGCTGATTTTGAACTCCTGACCTTGAGCAATCCACCCGCCTCAGCCTCCCAGAGTGCTAGGATTATAGGCGTGAGCCACCGCGCCCGGCCTATATATCACATTTCTAACTATGGAACTGTTGAGTGTGTGGTATCTTAATTTTGATAGATAATTTGGTCAAAAAGCTTGCCAAATTTACTTTCCCTTCAACAGGGTTATGGAAATGCCAACATAGATATTATTAAACTTAAAAAAGAAAAAAACAATTTGATGGGTTAAAAAAGGGAGGGCTACACGGGCTGGGCGCGGTGGCTCACAACTGTAATCCTAGCTGTCTGGAAGGCTGAGGCGGGCAGATTGCTCCAGGTCAGGAGTTTGAAACCAACCTGAGCAAGAGCGAGACCCCGTCTCTACTATAAATAGAAAGAAATTAATTGGCCAACTAATATATATAGAAAAAATTAGCTGGGCATGGTGGCACATGCCTATAGTCCCAGCTACTCGGGAGGCTGAGGCAGGAGGATTGCTTGAGCCCAGGAGTTTGCGGTTGCTGTGAGCTAGGCTGACGCCACAACACTCACTTTAGCCTGGGCAACAAAGCCAGACTCTGTCTCAAAAAAAAAGAGGGTTACAAATACCTTTATGGTTAAACCTTTGCTTTTTTTTTGTTTTTCTTGAGACAGAGTCTCAGTCTTTTGCCTCGGCTAGAGTGCCATGGCATTAGCCTAGTTCACAGCAATCTCAAACTGTTGGCTCAAGCGATCCTCCTGCCTTAACCTCCCAAGTAGCTGGGACTACAGGAACGTGCCACCTTGCCTGGCTAATTTTTTCTATTTTTAGTTGTTTGGCTAATTTCTTTCTATTTATAGTAGAGGCAGGGTCTCACTCTTAGGCTGGTCTAGAACTCCTGAGCTCAAGCAATCCTCCCTCCTCGGCCTCACAAAGTGCTTGGATTACAGACGTGAGCCACCATGCCCAGCCAAAGCTTTGCTTTTTACACACAACAAAATTTGCATTTTCAAGGTGCCTTCCCTTTCAGTAGCCTTATCAACCCCATCGCAGGTGGAGGCAGAAGTGAGATGGGGTAAAATGTAGTGAGATTCAGACCTGTGGTCTGAGAGGCAGGATAATTTGCTAGCTAAAAGCAGACACTAAAGCCCCTCATCTGGAACCTTCTTCTCTAGCTGACTTATGGGGGCCAATGAACATTACCTTCTCTTGCCTATTAGGGGCAGGCCCATGTCAGAAACAGGTTCAAGACTGTCTAGGTCTACAAACACCAAAGGGACTTATTCAGAAATCCATCAGTTAGATCAACTGACATTATTTTAGCACTTCTAATGTGCCAGGAAATTTCCTCTCCTAGCTCTTACTTCCCCAAATGACAGTTTGCTCTTTGTTCAGTGACCTGTGGAAAAGCTTGACTATGCATTTCAAAGGGCATCAGAGAAGACGCCCCAGTGGCCAGTCAGCATTCTGAGAACTCCCCCGTTTTGTTTAGTGCGGCACAGTGGAAAGTGCATGAAATGGGGAGAGAGAAGTCTTGGACTTTAGTAACAGCTACTCTTGTCACGTGCGACTACAGTCCAGTCACTTAACCTCTGTGAATCCTTTTCCTTCCCTGCAAAATGCAGATGACAATATCAGCTTTGTCTACCTACACAGGGTTGAGAAAATCAATGAGATGCTAGAAGTGAAAGAACTTTGTAAATTCTTTATATACCCACATACAAGCGATGAGAATCATCAGCAATTTGTGTAGATAACCCAGTGTGGTTGTTATATTAAAACACAGTTATTCAGGCTGGGCGTGGTGGCTCACGCCTGTAATCCTAGCACTCTGGGAGGCCGAGGCGGGCGGATTGCTCGAGGTCAGGAGTTCGAAACCAGCCTGAGCAAGAGCGAGACCCCCGTCTCTACTAAAAATGGAAAGAAATTAATTGGCTAACTAAAAATATATAGAAAAAACTAGCCGAGCATGGTGGCGCATGCCTGTAGTCCCAGCTACTTGGGAGGCTGAGGCAGAAGGATTGCTTGAGTCCAGGAGTTTGAGGTTGCTGTGAGCTAGGCTGACGCCATGGCACTCACTCTAGCCTGGGCAACAAAGCGAGACTCTGTCTCAAAACAAAACAAAACAAAACACAGTTATTCTATTTGAAAGCAAAAACATTATTTCATCTTTTGTTATCATTGTCAACATATGGCGTGGCAAAACCAGACATAATTAAGGAATTCCAAAAGAGAGACAGAGAAGGAATAGAAAATTTCAGCACAAGCCAACTCCCATCAATTGACAATGGATACCTTGAGCACCGTGTTAGTGAAGATTCTGAGGTTGCATGTCCCATTCTCATAGAATATGAGATAATCATCCTGTATTGGGCATCTCCATTCTTGATTTCTTCATTCCTCAAAACAGTTCTGTGACATGGATTCTATATTCCCCATAACCATAATCACTAGATTGAAAATTGGTCTTATTATAAGAAAAATTAAAATACTTTATGGAGTAGAAACTATCAGGCATCTTTACAGATTGGCAGAGTAGGGAGGGATTTTATGTATAATCTAGTTAAGGTCCCTCATCTGACAGATATGATTTTCTGTAATGTATCATGGTTTATTGGTAAAATAGAAATGTGAAAATACAGTTTCCTCTGTCTCTGCTTGTTGTAGTTTTTTATACTAAGTATAATAGTTTAATGAAGTATGAAGTATAATCAGAGGTCCAGGGAGTGGAGGGACACAGCTCTGACCTGGTGTTATTAAATGAGATAATGAATAAGAAAGTGCTTTGAAAACTACAAAGCTATACACAAATGCAAAGCATTTTGAGACCCATATTAATTTGTTTATGCTTTTATTTATGCACAGCTATTAGCTATTGCTCAAAAGTGATTCCCACCCCCAAATCCAACCTGATCTTATCTTTTTCCTCATGTTTATACCATGGATGTCTGAAGAAGCTCAATTAGGGAGGCCTTAAATTAAAAAGCTTACGAAACCATCTGATGGTATCTTTTAGAACCTGTGGTTGGAAAATCATCTTTTATATTTTAATTATTTTGGTTTCCTGACTATAAAACGATGGCTCTAAAGTGGAAAAAATACTGACTATGACACACACACACAAAAATGTTTCCTTAAAGAAAATAAAGACTAGATATTAATCTTTTTTTCCAGTAGAAGAAATTTCACAGTGAGAAAAGTAGCAGACACAGCTTTTTAAATAAAATAGCCACTGCTTAGTTTTTATGCTTCATATTTTTATGGTGAAATGTATTGCCTTTAACAGATAGCAGGGTTTTGTTATTTTTTTTTTTTTTTACCAATTCTTATATTCTAAACTTTAAAATGTCTTATCACAAATGCCAAATAATGCGAGACTCCCTCATCTTTAAATAACTTTTAGTGGATAAAACCTATAAAATGAAGATGTAAAAGTTCTATCTAATCTAAACACTAATTTTCCTTTTAACAGGCATGAAGGATATGTACCAAGCAGTTACCTGGTAGAAAAATCTCCAAATAACCTGAAAACCTACGAGTAAGTTTTTGGTTTTTTGTTTTTTTGTTTTTTGTCTTTGGAAAATAGAGTACCAAGGAAAGCTCCCTAGGTTAGGAGTAAATTATTGGTTAACTATAAAAATACCAGATATTTGCTTTTCTTGACTCACTTTCTTCTCCCATGCTCTGATCCCTAAATAAACAGTAGGGGATCACCCTAAGTGGAAGGAAAAGACGGTATGTGCACTCACCTACCTTTTTTTATCAAAGGGATGATTCTCAGATACTTGAGCAGATTGTAGTAAAAAGACAAGGTTCTACTGGGAATACCAGGAATATTGTTCTTACTTGAGAAGCAAAAAACACTGTGAACACTGGATCAAATATAAATTGACTTAAAACATGGTTTAATGCAATGCTTCCAATACTGAAACCACAGATGTACAAATAGATATTAAATATCTGCTTATATCGTATGAGTGTTTATTTCCAAGCCATCATTTAGAAGAAGAGTTCACATGGATATAATTTTAATGGAACTACAGAAAGTTTTATAAAATTCAATTGTAGCATACAAAGTATTCATCATGTATATATATATCTCCTAGCTCAGGAGCTGAAGGCCCCAGAAGCAGCAATACCTTGATAGCAATGTGCACATTGCCACCCAGATCTTGGTTTCTAAATAACATTCCCCACTGAAAGGAATGAGGACTTCTTGGAGAAATAGCTTGGGATTCTAGAGTTAGGGAAGAGAAAGCACAAGATGAATTTGGAATATCTTGTTGTACTGGAAAGAAAAGAAGTCCTCAAAAAGAAATTTTTATAACGATATGGACATGTCAAATGGGCACAGAAGTCAGTTATAAAAGACTGATCAAATCTGGGACAACTTGAGTATCAAAATAAATAATGACAGTATCGGATTACAAACCATTGAAAGTAATATAAGAGTCCATAATAGCTAAGTTGATAGATAAGACAATAAATAAGATGAAAAAGCTATTTCTTATAGTAGAATGTCAACTAATCAATGATAAAGTTTAAAAATCACCATTTTGGGACTCAAAGTACCAACTGATTTGGGCAAGAATCATCAATGAATATCACAACTAGGGGGTGAAAGTTTGCTGAGGCACAGTACATTGATGTGGCCTCAAAGTATTTCCTCACAAATCACTTATAATTACAAAGCAGAGATAAAGATAACTGGTAGACCTCATCTTAAACAAGTGATCGAAGTTCACATCAATAATGGAGCAAACAGACATCATGTGTCTCCTTATGGGATGCATTGAAAAAGATACAATACCACTTCTATGATATTCCTGCTCAAAAAATATGTATATAACTTGAATTTACTATGTGGCTATATTAGACAAATCCAAACTAAGGAATGTTCTATAAAATAAATGTCCTGTGCTCTTTAAAAAATGTTAGTATCATGAAAGACACAAAAGGCTGAGAAATTAGCCCACATTAAAGGAGGCTAAAGAGACGTGGTCACTAAATTCACTGGCAATCCTGGATTGGATATAGAACCCTAAAAAATATCTTTTAGGTTACAATGCATATTATTGGTACAGGTGATGAAAATTGAATAAGGTCTGCAGTTAGATAATAGTATCGCATGGATGTCAAATTTCATGATTTGGGTAATCGTGCTATGGTTATACAAATGCATATTCTATGTCTTAGGAAATAGATACTGAAGTACTTAGGAGCAAAAGACAACTCTTAAATGATTCCGAAAAAATATGTCTATATGTCTATTTAGAGGACTAGTAAAACAAACTTATAAAATGTCAGCAATTGGTTCATCTGGGTGACGTGTATGTGGGAGTTCTTTTATAGTATTTTACAACTGTTCTGTAAGTTTGAAATTATTTAAAGATAAAAATATTTGAAGTACTCACTAAATATAAAATACCAAGGCTGAAGAATACAAGCTAATGAGGACTCCTATTAATGCATTAGGGTTCTCAATAGTTCAAATGTGGTTATTTGTTGCTGAAATTCTGATAGATTTTGTAGTGAAGAGCTATCATTTTCTAAGAGTCTCTCAACCTGAGACTTGTTTTGATCAAGTATGTGTGAACAGCCCTTCCCTTAGCTAGCAGATGAATCATCATCTCCAAGAATACTTGACTTGAAGCGAAACATATATGAGCTATGCTTAAACAAAATCAAATTCCTTTTTTTTTCCAAATAGTCAATTCCTTTGCAGAAAAAAGAATAGGCATTTATTTAAAATGACCACTAGGCTGGGTAGTTTTGTTTGTTTGTTTTTGCTTTTAATCAGATTCTCTTTGTTTATGATTATGAATGCAAACTCCAAATTCCAACAGAATATCAAGCAATAGGGAATGGTAGAGTCTGGAGCACATAAAAAAAGTATATTGCCCCATCTAAAGGCATTTTAAGCCATTTTAAAAAAAAAAAAACCACTATCAAATCCTAGATTCTTTCCAAAAATTAAAATATAGAAAAAAAAGAAAAAAATAAATAAATATAAAATAAAATAAAAATAAAAAATAAAACACTACACGATACAAACCCACAGGGCCCTATCTACACTGTGAGCTGTCAGTTTGCATTTTCCAGAGTATAGAACTGTTCGAAAATAAAATGATAATGACTTACAAGCAAACATTCAGATATTTAGTATGAAATATTTAGTATATACAGCCGGATATATAAAAGACAACCAGGATGATGACCTTTTATCCTTGAACTTAATGTTGTCTAGTTTCAGGTGAGAGCTGCGTAAGAATTTTAAAATATACCGTCTGGAAACATAATCATAGGTTGTTAAATTGACTGGATCAGATCTCCTGCTTTGGTTCGGAATCATGACCTTGGACAAGTTTCCTTACCCTGTTTTAGCTCAGATCTCTTTTCCATAAAATGAAGGGTCACATGAGATGAAGGAAGGCATATCATGACACTCTTGCTGACATTGCCTTCCCATGCACTGAACTCAGGTAGACATCACTCTTTGTTTTTTGAGACAGGGTCTCGTTCTCTTGCTGGGGTTAAAGTACAATGGCATCATCATAGTTCACTGCAACCTCCAAATCCTGGGCTCAAGTGATCCTCCTGCCTCAGCCTCCTGAGTAGCTGGGACTACAGGCATGCGCCACTACACCCAGCTAATTTTTCTATGTTTTGTAAAGAGAAGGTATCTCACTATGTTGCTCGGGCTGATCTTGAGCTCCTGGCCTCAAGCGATCCTCCCGCCTCGGCCTCCCAAAGTGCTGGGATTACAGAAGTGAGCCACAGTGCCCAGCCCAGACATCACTCTTTGATAGTGACACTATCATTCATCCACTCTGCCCAGACTGATGATAACCTTTTTAATGCACAACTCTAGGCAGCCACGACTAACTGCTTGCTGCTTGCATGTGAAGTGAAGCCTATTTGTCAGTTCTCAATTAGATAATCCCTAGGAATGCATGGAGGGATAAAATACAGTTCCATCATATAATGTTCAAAAAGCTCAAATGAACCCACTAATTGTATTATTCATGGCTACTCTCAAATAGCCAAACAAGTTTGGTAAAATGGTATTCCTTCTCCACCTATAACTTCTTTCCTCCTGGATTTATTAATTTTCAAAACTAATTGTTAACTGATGATCATTGTGCCTCCTCTTACCGAGGATGTAGCCAGGGAGGCCAGGATGTGGCTCAAATATTGTTAACAACATAAAAAATTTTGTCCCAGGCCAGGCGCGGTGGCTCCCGCCTGTAGTCCTAGCTCTCTGGGAGGCCGAGGTGGGCAGATTGCTCAAGTTCAGGAGTTCGATACCAGCCTGAGCAAGAGTGAGACCCCGTCTCTACTATAAATGGAAAGAAATTAATTGGCCAACTAAAATATATATATAAAAAATTAGCCGGGCATGGTGGCACGTGCCTGTAGTCCTAGCTACTCGGGAGGCTGAGGCAGGAGGATTGCTTGAGCCCAGGAGTTTGAGGTTGCTGTGAGCTAGGCTGACACCACGGCACTCACTGTAGCCTGGGCAACAAATCGAGACTCTGTCTCAAAAAAAAAAAAAAAAAAAATTTTGTCCCTAAAAATCATTCATATTCTTCTTTACCACTTTTTAGTTGTTTTTCATTAGGCACCAAAATTATAAAAATAATGAAATTTCTTTTCAGAAGTTCTGGAAGACAATTTTAAAGAGGATAATACTGCAGTTGTTTTAAAAGGATATTTATCAAACTTTCAAATTGGTATTAAATTTTTATAGCTGTCCTAGCATCTTCCTACTTATAAATACCCACTGACTTATGAAATGGAGAATGTTTTCTAAAACTTTATTTTGGAAAATTTCCAACATATGCAAGGTAAAGAGAATAGTATAATGAATCTCCATGAACCCAAAACCCGGCTTCAATAATCATTAATATTTTGCTAATTCTGTTTCATTGTTCCTCTCCAATTAAACATTTTACTACCTGGGCATGGATCATACCTTTACTTTTGAGTTTCTTTATTTTTTTTTTTTTTTTTTTTTTTTTTTGAGACAGAGTCTCACTTTGTTGTCCAGGCTAGAGTGAGTGCCGTGGCGTCAGCCTAGCTCACAGCAACCTCAAACTCCTGGGCTTGAGTGATCCTTCTGCCTCAGCCCCCCGAGTAGCTGGGACTACAGGCATGCGCCACCATGCCCGGCTAATTTTTTTTTTTATATATATATCAGTTGGCCAATTAATTTCTTTCTATTTATAGTAGAGACGGGGTCTCGCTCTTGCTCAGGCTGGTTTTGAACTCCTGACCTCGAGCAATCCGCCCGCCTCGGCCTCCCAAGAGCTAGGATTACAGGCGTGAGCCACAGCGCCCGGCCTTACTTTTGAGTTTCAAAGCACTGGTAGAACTTTGAGAGGCCAAGGCAGGAAGATTTCTTGAGGCCGGGAGTTTAAGACCAGCCTGAGCAAGAGGGAGACCTGTCTCTACAAAAAAATAGAAAAGTAAGTCAGGTGTGGTGGTACCCACCTGTAGTCCCAGCTACTCAGGAGCAGGAGGATTGCTCAAGCCCAGGAGTTTGAGGTTGCAGAGAGAGCTATGACGATGTCACTGCATTCTAGTCCAAGAGATAGAGCAAGACCCTGTCTCTACCAAAAAGAAAAAAAAAAAAAAACCCACTGGTAGAAGTAGAACATGACCATAAGATTTTCTAGCATTATCTTTTGTAAGTAAATAATGAAACTTTAAAAATGTCATTGACATATGACTTTTTCTTGCTTTCAGGTGGTACAATGAGAGTATCAGCCGAGACAAAGCTGAAAAACTTCTTTTGGACACAGTAAGTCTCCTTAACTTGTCTTTTGACTTAAAATGAATTGTACTGTTTTTTCAGTCATGCTGTGGAGTGGGTTGACATGTTTGGTTAACAGTGGTTTTCATGTCTGGTGAAAATACTCTGGGAATTCATAGGACTAGCAAACCACAGGATGAGAAACCTGGGCAGGGCTTGGTATTGACATGTTGACCGCCTTGCTGCAGCGGTCTTTACCCTGTGATGGTGGCTGAACTTGGAGAGCCATCACTGCTGGTCTGCCATCTTACTTCTTTGTCTAGGTCAGGGTGGCTGTGACTCAGATTCTGCCGGGTTGGGCTGTGGGTCCAAAGGAAACATAGCATATTTTTTTTAAAAACTTAATTTTCATCAACACTTTTTCTCTAAAGCCACGGAGTATAAGTAGCAGGACTGATCTTACCCAGGATGTCAGGATTAAGGGAGAAAGGGAAGAGGAGAAAAAGCATAATGTGGTGGGACAAGTACTGTGTTCTGGTCCCTGTTCTCTGTGACCAACTCAGTGTGTGACTTTGGGGCCATCTTTCTGTTCTTTCTGGACCTCAGTTTCTCGATAAGAACAAGATGAGCATTGCACTCAATCAGGGATGACAATTGCCCGGCTCATGCTGCCACTCTGTGCTCCTGCTCCCTTGGCCCACGCAGTTGGTGACAATGCATGCACCAGGACTCTATTGGGAAACAAGACAAGCTCTGTTTGAAAGAGTGGGAGGATAATCTAAAATAAACTAAGATCAACTCCAAAAAAGCTGAAAAAGATTTCACAGAGGAAAAGGAATCGGGCTAAGTGATTCCTGGACTCTCCTTGGTTCTATATCAGCTCAGCATTTAATTAGTTCCTGTGTGTCCCTATAGACCACACATTAGGATTGCTGGGAAATGTTTAAAAATACAGATTCCCAGGTCCCACTCCAATCTACAGAATCAGAATCTCCGGAGTTGGTTCCTGGGAATCTGTATTTTCTCAAGTTGAACTTATGACGCTTAGGTAGCCAGCTCAACACTTGGGTCCCCCCAGCCTGTGTTATTGGACAACATAGTAAAACTTGACTGATACGAACTCATTGAGAGGAGTGTAAAATTAATTAAATACCTGAATTATACTGTGTTTATTTTATGTTTTTTATTTCAGCATATTATGGGGGTACAAGTGTTAAGGTTACATATATTGCCCATGCCCTCCTCCCCCCTCGAGTCAGAGCCTCAAGCGTGACCATCCCCCAAATGTTGCACATGTCACTCATTGTGGTTGTATATACCCATCCCCTCCTCCCCCCTCCCACCTGCCCGACACCCGATAAATGTTTTTCCTATATGTCCACTTAGGTGTTGATCCATTAATACCGATTTGCTGGTGAGTACATGTGGTGCTTGTTTTTCCATTCTTGAGATACTTCACTTAGTAGAATGGGTTCCAGCTCTATCCAGGAAAATACAAGAGATGTTATATCATCATTGTTTCTTAAAGCTGAATAGTACTCCATGGTATACATATACCACATTTTATTAATCCACGCATGTATTGATGGGCATTTGGGTTGTTT
Organism: Microcebus murinus; assembly: GCF_040939455.1. Taxonomy (NCBI): domain Eukaryota; kingdom Metazoa; phylum Chordata; class Mammalia; order Primates; family Cheirogaleidae; genus Microcebus; species Microcebus murinus. The sequence goes on from NC_134124.1 coordinate 21,921,574, forward strand.
CCACAACTTTGCAATTGTGAATTATGCTGCTATAAACATTCGAGTGCAGGTGTCTTTTTCATAAAGTGACTTTTGATCTTTTGGGTAGATGCCCAGTAGTGGAATTGCTGGATCAAATGGTAGATCTACTTGTATCGCTTTAAGGTATCTCCATATTGCTTTCCACAGAGGTTGAACTAGTTTGCAGTCCCACCAGCAGTGTAGGAGTGTTCCTATCTCTCCGCATCCACACCAGCATTTATTGTTTGGGGACTTTTTGATAGAGGCCATTCTCACTGGAGTTAAGTGATATCTCATTGTGGTTTTGATTTGCATTTCCCTGATGATTAGAGATGTTGAGCATTTTTTCATATGTTTTTTGGCCATTCTGTCTTCTTTTGAGAAGTTTCTGTTCATGTCCTTTGCCCATTTTTTATAGGGTTGTTTGATTTTTTTCTGGCTGATTTTCCTGAGTTCTAAATAGATTATACTGTGCTTAAACAAGTATAGTTTTGTTATTTTCAATCATGCATTGCTTAATGAAGTCTATGGAGCACTTAAAACAGCCCACATTAATAACTAGCTCAAGATGATTCCTATTTTATAGCAGTTCTTTTGAGGTATTTAAGTATATTTTGCTTGCTTGGGCAGTTGAAACATTCCTCCCTGCTAATATTTTGAACTACTTTACCAAATTCTCTTCTCCTTCTTACGGAAATATGAGGGCAGATGTCAAAGGGTCCCTATCAGATTTAGCCCAGAATCTGGATAACTAGAATTGAATGACATTATCTTACTCTTTTTCACTTTTCTTGTATGCTGTTTGAAATAATAGTTGCAGCATTTCTAGGTATATCTTCTTGTCTAACAAGTAGAGGACTCATAAGAGATGGGTTGATTCATTTGACTTTATTAGCTAAAGTTCCTGGTGTACTGCCCCATACATCTTTCTCCACTAGAATATAAACCCTTTATCTTGTTTCTGCTGTACCCAGGTACCCAACCTGTATCTAGAACAAAGTAGTTGCTCAATAAATATTTGTTGAATGAATGAATATATCAAGTGCTTAATAAATGTGTTATAATTGACAAGGGTGCTCAAGGAGGATCTAGCTGGTCATGAGCAAAATTAAGGGGGCTTTTTAAAAATACAAACTCCTGGACTTCAGCCCTACCCAATCAGGATTTCTAGAGGTAGCACCCAAGTGATTCTAAGACATACCGAAGTTTGGGAACCACTGAAAAGCACCTCCCAACATGTCCTATCAATTCTTCAAATGTTGCCTCCTCCAAGAAGCCCCTCATGTCTTCTCTCTCCCTGCCTGTGGATCCTGGTTTTTCTTGCCTTTGAACCCTTACGGTGTGATGTTATTACTTTTCCAGCGGCTCTGTTCTCACTCTGCCTTGGATCTCAACAGTTTCTCTTCTGTCTTAACCCATCCTTCCAAGCAGGTACTCTGTAACTCACCCAGACTACCCCGCGGCATCTCGCACATTGGGTGACCTGAATTTCAGACAGGAGCCTTGGCTACAGCATGGGTTCATCATCTCTCCGTGGTTCTAAGATGTCCTTAAAGATGCAATATTGACTTAATAATAGGTTTGTTTCAAGAGAAGGAAAGAACCACCTCCAGATTGAAAGATGGCTATCTGCCAGAGACACTCTTAAAGTATAATGCAGCATGACAAGCCTATGAATTATCAGTCTGTCTTTCCACAATAACTTACCCTGTGTGTTGAGATTATCTTCTGAAAAGTCACCTTCAAATTATATGGATAGAAAGAAAGAAATATACTTTTTTTTTTTTTTTGAGACAGAGTCTCACTTTGTTGCCCAGGCTAGAGTGAGTGCTGTGGCATCAGCCTAGCTCACAGCAACCTCAAACTCCTGGGCTCAAGCAATCCTACTGCCTCAGCCTCCCGAGTAGCTGGGACTACAGGCATGCACCACCATGCCTGGCTCATTTTTTCTATATAAATTAGTTGGCCAATTAATTTCTTTCTATTTATAGTAGAGACGGGGTCTTGCTCTTGCTCAGTCTGGTTTTGAACTCCTGACCTCGAACAATCCTCCCGCCTCGGCCTCCCAGAGTGCTAGGATTACAGGCGTGAGCCACCGCACCTGGCCAAGAAATATACTCTTAACACAACCAACATGTCTCAGATGAAGACAGACAATGGAATAATTACTTCCAGCAGATAATAGACCATAGCATGTAATAATAATGAAATCATATGCTATTATTATTAGCTATTACTAACTTAATAACTAGTAAGTCCTCATTCTGGTATTATATTCCAGAAGCTGTTCTATGCACTTTAATTCTCCCAAGAACCTTATGAAGTTTTTTACAGATGAGGAAGTTGACGCTCATACATTTAATCAGAAAACATATGAAATTCACAAAATTATAGGCTGCTAGGATTCTTTTTAAAGAGCATCTGGTCCATCTCCTTTGTATTACAGGCGAGAAAACTGGGACAAGTTCAGAAAGTGAAATCAGTGGCATGGTCTGGACTAAAGCAGGGATGCTTCTTCATACACACACACAAACACATATGCACACACACACAGTTAATAAGGGAATGCATAAATTCCTTTCTGTTCTCCCATCCCACCCGGGTGAAACATATATTTTGCCTCCTTATCATGATTTTTTTTTCCTATTTATTTTTCTAGATTACGTAGTAAAAGGCAAACTGAAACCTTAGGGATACCCCAAGGGAGCAAGGGCCCCCTGTGGTCACAAGGCACAGGTCAGCGCGCCCTTGCAAGGCAGTGACATGAGTAATGGCCCTCTAGGCACCTGTGTTCTCAGTGGTTGTGACTTCCTCTGAGCTCTGTGCAGGAAGTCACATGCTGAATGCCTCAGTTTCCTCAGAACTCTGGGCTGCCTCAGCCCCAAAACAGTTTCCTGTCTCTCTCACTGAATGCCACTCAGAGCAACCAAGATGAAGGGAGAGGGGGCTTCAGGGAAACTGAGGTTCCATACTCAGCAGCGTTGACTGCACACCTCACCTCTCCTTTTTCTGATTTCTATGCACTATTTAGTCTGGTTCATATTTAAGAGCTGAGCCCAGCTCTAATTACAAATTTTTTTCCAGAAAAGCAATGGCTTCTTTGAAAATTTAACAGTAAAAACAATAACAAAACATTCTTAATTAGATGGGAGAGATAGTCACACTCCCATTTTCACAGTTGATAAACTTCTAATCTTTATGGTCTATGTTTCTTCCCCTTTAGAATAAGTTACATATTCAGATAAAGTCTGCCTCTGTTGAAGTTTTTTTTTTGTTTGTTTTTGTTTTTTGAGACAGAGTCTCACTTTGTTGCCCAAGCTAGAGTGAGTGCTGTGGCGTCAGCTTAGCTCACAGCAACCTCAGTCTCCTGGGCTCAAGCAATCCTGCTGCCTCAGCCTCCCGAGTAGCTGGGACTACAGGCATGCACCACCATGCCCGGCTAATTTTATATATATATATATATATATATATATATATATATATATATATATATATATTATTTGGCCAATTAATTTCTTTCTATTTATAGTAGAGACAGGGTCTCGCTCTTGCTCAGGCTGGTTTCGAACTCTTGACCTCGAGCAATTCTCCTGCCTCAGTGGCATGACCATCAGTGCATGACCATCAGCACCCTCCCAGAGTACTAGGGTTACAGGTGGCGTGAGCCACCGCGCCTGGCCACAGTTGAAGTTTTATTTCTTCCTGCCTTGAGGTTAATCTATCACATTTCAATGAGGCAAGAGCAAAAGCTACATTATTCGGCAAATGGGGAAAACCTATGAAGACAAGCTATGCTACATGTGACACGCAGATGAATATCACAAACATGATATTGAGCAAAGGAATCCAGACACAAATTCACTATTCACAGTGGTCAAAAGGTGGAAATATCACAAATGTCCACAAAATGGGGTACACATACACACACACACACACACACACACACACACACACAAGAATATTATTCAGCTGTAAAAAGGAAGGAAATTCTGATATGTGCACAACTTGGATGAACCTTGAAAACAATATGCTAAATGAAAGAAGCCCATCACAAAAGACCACATATTATATGATTCCATTTATGTGAAATGCCTATAAAAGGCAAATCTATGGAGACAGAAAAAATATTTGTGTGGCAGGGGTGGACATGGGACTAAGGTTTCCTTCTGCAGTAATGAAAATTGTCTAAAATTAGATTATGCTAATGGTTGCAACAACTCTAAATTTACTAAAAATCATTGACTTGTACACTGAAAATGGGAGAATTTTTTGGTATATAAGTCATGCTTCAAAAGCTATTTTTGAAAACAAATGAGCTAATCTGGGGTTTTTGATGCACCATAAATCACCTAGCCCAAAATGTCAATGGTGCCAAGGTTGGGATAACACTGGGCTAGATTGTCTTGATAAGGCCCTTTCTAACCCAGAGATCCTAAAATTCAAACAATTAGTGTTACCGTGTGTGTGTGTGTGTGTGTGTGTGTGTGTGTGTGTCTTTGCTTGTACAACAACCCACCTTTGCAGTTGGGGGAAGGAGGCGCTTGTATTGTTCTAGATTCTATATACTTCGTTCCATATGCTCCAAGTGCATACCCTCCACCAGGATCTTGTCTAACTCTGACCTTCACTTAGGGCCCTCCCTGTGTCTGAGTAAATCACACAGACAGGCTTTACAGGTGTTACCAGCACTGGTTTACAGGGGTAGGAACAGAGTGTTAGACATGAAATACTTACTTTAGATTTTTAAATTTCCATCAGGAATGAATAGACTGGCATGTCCATTTGCTTGTGATTATTTAATCAGTGTCAACAAAATTGTCCGGGTGGTGAAAGGTACATTCTCAGGGCTCTCCCTTCCTCCTACCTCCCTCATGAAACCAGGAGCTTGATTGATGTTCTTGCTCCTTCTGTCCTGCAGCAAAATCAGCGCTCTGTAAAAGGCCTGAGAAATATATTCCCATCGAAGAACTGATGACGTTTTCAGGACAGGTAGCTGTGTGTCCTTGTGGGGGAATGAAGTGGCTTCTGACGCCCACCGAGTGGAGGCATCATGGAGTTGGTGGAATGAGTGTGGGCTTTGCCCCCATGCCAAAGTGGAAGGCTCACTAGAAACCACGTGTTCTCCCTGTCCCCTCTGAGAAAAGCCAGGCCAGGGAGATGAAGGACAGGTCACTTACTAGTCGTGGGTCATGGGAACACCACATGAGCTCTCTGGCGCTCAGTGTCCTCACTGGTGATTAAGGGTGACAGTATCTAGCTTACAGTGTCACAGGAAGGCTTGGAAACCACCTGTAAAGAGTCTGGCACATGGTGAGCTCTAAAAAGGTACAACTTATGTCTGTCTGTCTGTCTTCATTCATGGCTAACGTCAGCGTGCGAACAGTCCCTGCCCTGTGTAGGAATTTAAGAAATATCTATGGATTGATAGAATACATGAAAGGGTTCCATTATTGCTGAAAGTTGGCTCTATGCCACACTGGCCTGCAGTATTTCCTCCTTCTGTGGGTGAGAAAGTGGAGCTGGGGGAACAAGCCTTATTGCATGACATCACTGCCCTGCCACTCTCTCTAACCAATCCAGGGCAAAGAAGGAGCCTTCATGGTGCGAGATTCCAGGACTCCGGGAACGTACACCGTGTCCGTGTTCACCAAGGCCATCGTAAGGTATGGTGCTAACTCAGCTCGGCAAAGTGGGGAGAGAGACCTCTGAACCGGGTGAGTCACCTCTGACAAAACCAAGGCCAGGGAGATCCAGGACAAAACTGAAGAGGGTTAGTTAGAAAGGAACAGAGCTGGAGGTGGAAGCCAGGCCCTCTTGCCAGTTAGCATCCCGGATTTCAGAGCTTCAAAGAAATAAAATACTTGGCCCTGTCTAGGATGAGCGTATAATTTAATACATAGAGTAACAAAGAAGAGATTTCCAACTGGAAGTAAAAATATATGAAATCCAGTTCTGGCTCTGTGAATAAAACTGCCTACCATTGATCAAGTCCTTACTATATGCCAGGAACGTTGCAGACCATTTCCAATCCTAAGAAGCCCTGAAGGCAGGCGTTGCTGTGTTCATTTCACACAGGAGAAACTGAGGCTCAAAGAGCTGATGGCACTTCCCTAAGGCAATGGGGCTAAAGTGGCCATGCCACATTCGTGCTCCAGCCAAGCTGATGGTGAAATCTTCTCTGGACCTCGGTTTCCCTTTCTGTAAAATGATGTCTAAGAACGTACCTAGGTCTCAACTGCTCTTCTTATTAGAAAATCAGTAAGAACTAAGCAGCTTGGCAATGATCACAGTGCAGTAAGAATTCATAGAAGAGAAAAATAATTTTTAAGGTGTTCTCAGGGAATATTTCGTGAAAGACTTGAAGGCATGAGCAGGAGCCAGAGCAAGGGTAGGGCTCAGACAGGGGCAAAGAGGAAGCCACCACCCAGGCATGGGGAAGAAAGAACACAAGGCACATCTCAGAGGGACTGTGTCTGTGCGTGGCTGGGACACAGTGAGGACAGTGACCCGAAACCTGTAAGGTGTGATGGAGAAAGAATGAGAGTGAAACTCTGTGTTGGGGGCTCCCAAGACCACCGCTGGGCTCACTAAGAGGACGCCCAGGACTAAGGCTTATTACAGCAAAGGGATAGGAAACAGAATCAGCAGTGGGCAAAGGCAGGTGGGGCAAAGCCCAGAGGAAAGCAAATGCAAGCTTGCAAGAGTCTTCTTCCGGTAGAGTCACACGCGACATGCTTCATTCCTCCAGCTACGAGTCGTGACAACACGTGTGGAGTATTGTCCTACCAGGGGAGCTCATGAGAGACTCAGTGCCCGGGTTTTTATCAGGGGCTGCTTCTGTAGACACCCTCTGCCTAGCACACACCAAAATTCTAGACTCTCAGAAGGAAAGTAGGTGTTCAGCCATAAAGCGCATTGTTTATACAAACAGTTTAGGCACAGCCCGCCAGCCTAGTCAGTTAGAGAACGGGGAGAACCCTCCCGAAATCCAGGTTCCCAAACACCAGCCAAAGGGTGATGGTGCAAGCAGGACTTTCTAAGGACAACCGTCAGGCCAGCTCTGTTAACTCTTTGTGGCACAAAGTCGGGTAAGTATGAAGGGGTTAGAGAGGCTTCCTCAAACATAGGCTGACAAAATAATTCACAGAGCAGGGATGGCAAACATGCAGCACATGTAATACCATTCCCCCGTTTTGTAGCAATGGAAGAAACATCACCAATCCATCATAGCACTGCTGCCAACCGGGTCCACATGCAACCTCAGAGTCCTTCTTAACACAGCAGGGAGGCACTCAGGGCCAACCTATCAAGACTGACATACAAGTTGAAATCTATCTGCCAACTTTGTGAGACGTCATCACAAAATGAATATAATAAGAATCTAACATCAGTACACATTTTTGTGTCTCAGCATTGCTTTTTACTAATCACTGCATTTATGTTTGGTTTGTTTAAGCGAGAACAACCCCTGTATAAAGCATTATCACATCAAAGAAACAAATGACAACCCTAAGCGATACTACGTGGCTGAGAAGTATGTGTTTGATTCCATCCCTCTTCTCATCAATTATCACCAACATAATGGAGGAGGTGAGTTCTAGAAGACAAAGGGGGACTTGGGGAAAAGTGACAGAAGCCCAGCCTCGTTTCTTCCTGATCATAAATAATAATTAAATATACAAATAGGAAAGGATGTCATATATTAGATTATATAACAATTAACAAACTCTAGTATGAAGATCATGGAATTTTACCCATGCCAGACACCTGTGCTTATGAATCTTCTCAAGGAGGCTGTGATTTATCAGTGGCTGGACCTTGGGATTTGTTTTCCAGAATAAAATTAGCTTTTTTTTTTTTTTTTTTTAGCAGTCTCAACCACATTTATTTAGATATTTTGGTTGATTACAATTTTCACTATAACAAATAGAACCGCAATGAATATTCATGAATATGTTTCTTTCGTGGTAAAATTAGCGTTTGCATCAGTTTTATTTTCGTGGTGATTGAAGTTAGATGGTTGCTACACCAAAGCCCTAACCATTGCCTTTGGCTTTTCAATCAACCCAGGCCTGGTCACTCGGCTCCGGTATCCAGTTTGTTCCTGGAGACAGACAGCCCCCATCAAGGCAGGGCTGAGATACGGTAAGCACAATGATCAGGAATGTAAACCCATGGCTCTAAATTCCACATGGACTGTCTATGTACCTACCTGGTCCCCAGACTTCAAATGACCAACAAAACAAGTGTTCTATATATCTGGAGCGAGCAGCCCTGATGAACATTTATAATGTGTGTAAGAGAAGTGCATATACTCGCATAAGCCCATCTATCTAGGCCAAAGCAATGGCCACTGGTTTTATAAAACAGTGCATTAATGAAGTATTTATTGAGCACCAACTTTGTACAGAGCACTCTACTAAAATGCCATTAGAAAAATATCGGAAACAATGCCTTAGCACTGTGTTTCCAACTACCTTCTAGAACTTCTACATCATGTAGTTGGTGTGGTATGGGTCTATTGCAATGGCTGGCAGCTGGCAGCATCTAGAAGTGTTTGTTTGCATAACAGAGTGTTAAGATTTTTTTTTAATGCCTCCAGGCAGGGCCTGCATCTGCAGTGCTGCAGCCCTCACTGTGCCTTCTTGTGCAACTGCTTCACCACTTGGGATTAATTACCTGCCTGGACTCTGAAGGCATTGGAGTTTGTATTTCCTTGGTCCCGACTGTGTGCTGCTTGAGGATCAGGCTGCTCTAATTTTCATCTTGTATCTCCTAGCTTGGTGGTTCTCAAACTTCAGTGTGCATCAAAGTCCCCCGGAATGCTTATTTAAAAATATGGGCTCCTGGACCTTACCCAGCACTTACCAAGACACAATCCCTGATACTGGGATCCTAGAGTCTATATTTTAAATAAGTGTCCAGTGACTTTGACTCGGGTGGTCAGAGGGCAATACTTTGAGAAACACTGCCATGGGCTTCTTCATCCTTAACCAGCACCAGGGCTGGCACACAGTAGGTACTCAGTACTGTTTTCTGTTGAGTCTCTGCCTCAAACAGGTAGAAATCTGGCTCTTTATGGTACCAGACCAAGCACTGGGGAAGGATAACGCCTCTCTAGCCTCCCTATGAAAATACCTAAGGGCATTCTAATATCTGTAGAATCCTAATGTGTCCACGCTGAGTGGAATCTCAGAGATTATCTGGTTGCCCAATCATTTTGTCAATAAGACAGTTGAGCCTTGGATCCTTTTATTAGTTTATGCAACATTTATTGAGAACCTCCCATGGGCCAAACAGTGTGCTAGATTGTGTCTTCTCTTTGAATCCACTTACCTCTCTGAACGTCACCCTTGCTAAGGCCTAGCAGAGTGCTGTGTACAGAGTGTACATAGTGGGTACTCTTGATAGATGAATGAATAAATGAATGAATGAACGATCAGCTGAAATGAAATTTGCTCTGTGTGAAAAATGACAATAAAAAATTCACAGATATAGAAAATGATTGGGACCTTGCAAGAACCCTTTCATTTACTTTCTTTAATATCTTCATTAATGCTATGCTCCTTTTCCTTTCCATGTAGCCACCTCACAAACATTTTTCCATAGCTTTAGATGTATATCCTATGTTATTATTTGGGGGAACATTTATTTATATTTATGATGGTTCTAAGTTTAGGACTTACACTGTTTTCCATCTGTGAGTTATAGAAACAATAGGCTAAAATGCTATGTAGGGCTCCCTAGGCCCTGGGCAGCCCTATATTTCATATCTACTACTTGCTGACCCTGGAAAACCCCCTCTCTCTCTTCCAGGGAAATGGGTGATCGATCCCTCGGAGCTCACTTTTGTGCAGGAGATTGGCAGTGGGCAGTTTGGGTTGGTGCATCTTGGCTACTGGCTCAACAAGGACAAGGTGGCCATCAAAACCATTCAGGAAGGGGCAATGTCAGAAGAGGACTTCATAGAGGAGGCTGAAGTCATGATGTGAGTGGTCAAAACAAGGGTATGCCAGACACCCTGTGTTCTCTAAATACCATTCTGATGCCACATGGTGCCACCTCCCTGTTCTAATCCCAGCAGTGTCTTCCTATTGCATAGGAAATAAAACCAAACTCCTTACCATGTTCTGCAAGGCCCGCCATGGTCTGGCCTTGCCCACTGCCCCATCTCAGCTCCTACCCATTTTTCTTCTGATCCACAACATGCCAGCCACACTGCCCTCTGTTTATCTACACACACCAGCTGACTCCCTGCCCTCCATCAAGTCTCAGCTCCAGTGATATATTTTTGTTTTAGGAGGGAATGGATTTTGTTTCCAAAGCCATGAGTTGGACCAAGCAGCCACCTGTTGTGGCCCGTTTACAGGACGGAGGATGAACACAGAACACAAAACATAAACGCAGAACACAAAGAAAAATGCAGACACACATACAAACGGTTGACTTGAGTAATAATACACCGGGTCAGTTTTATTTTTATACTCTAAAAGATTAAAGTTAGTTCTTTGTGCTTAACCGCCCAGGCTTGGCAGCGATAGCCATAAATTCCGGAATGCGTAGCCTTAGGGAAGCAGATATCCCCTGACTCAGAATTTCAAGGTGGTTGGTCTAGGCACTAGGCATAAAGGGCCAAGATTAGCAAGGATGGGCAAGGTGAGCCACAGGGGGCATTTCTTATCCCCAGCTTCTCTTAGGGTGACCCCCTAAGATCTTTGGCTGAACCCCGGCGGCTTTGCCTAGCTTAGGTTGCCCCTCCCTTGAGGGGTCTTACCTGTCATTGACTAACCAGCCATCTTATGGGGTGTACGCAGCAATCACAGGAATAATATGTTTATCGTGTGGCCTCCAGACCCCCAGTGCTGTGGGGTGGGGTAGCTCTTGCTTACTTACAATTCAGGTCCTTTGTTATGCCTCTAGGCAGCAGCCTTGTTTATCACAAGGACATTGTCTGGAACCGATTACCTTCAAACATTCTGGGCAGAACACGTACATTACTCACTAACTTTAATTCTTAAACTAGGAAAATATATGTCAGTCCCCTACAGCCACCGGCTATTTTGGTGCCATCAAATGTTCAGCACTTTTGGGAAACTGAGTTTGGGCCATCTCACTCCTGTCTTTTTCCTCCAGGAAACTCTCTCACCCCAAACTGGTCCAGCTCTACGGGGTGTGTCTGGAGCAAGCCCCCATCTGCCTGGTGTTCGAGTTCATGGAGCACGGCTGCCTGTCGGATTACCTGCGCAGCCAGCGGGGACTCTTTGCCGCAGAGACCCTGCTGGGCATGTGTCTGGACGTGTGTGAGGGCATGGCCTACCTGGAAGAGGCGTGTGTCATCCACAGAGACTTGGTACGATCGTGCACAGCAGACACCTGCGGGTCCATAATGATGGGGCACATCCCACAGAACTGTAGAGCTACCAAAACTGGGGACACGCTAATAAATAACAAATCACAGGCCATCTCCTTTCCTCTTTCAACTTCTTCCTTCCTCTACCCACATTGAGGGCTCTTAGTGGGAAAGTGCTTCATCAGAGCTCAGATCTGGGCTCTTATCCCAGCCCTACCTCTAACTTTCACCTTCTGCCTTTCAGTTTACATTCTTCCAAAGTAGAGCTAACGGCCACTTCTTCTTAACCTCTTTGTGCCTCAGTTTCCCCCTGATAAAATGAGGGAAATGGACAAGCACAGGTTGTCTCAAAGTATTATCCAAGGATCTACCAGAATCATATTGGGGTAATCCTTAAGCTACTCTCAGAATCTCAGGTGGCTGGGATCTACCAGAATCATATTGGGGTAATCCTTAAGCTACTCTCAGAATCTCAGGTGGCTGGGATTCACAAATATTCATTTTAATACACTCCCCCATGTGATTTGTGTGCATGTTAAAATCTGAGACACATTGGAGTTTTTTTTTTTTTTTATCTCTAAGGACTCTTCCAATGCAATGTTTTGTGATACACAACCTCAAAACATTCTTACTTTAGTCAAATGGGAGATGCTTTCTTCCTATCACCCCTAATGTTAACATTTCCTATCCAGGCCAAGTGGCACTAGAGCCTGTCATTGTTGAGACAACACCATGGCTTTCTCTTCTAAAATTAGGATCCAGGAATGAAGATAAACTTACTCATCCCAGTAATGCAGCCTACACATTCAACTTTCTAGTAAATTCCAGCAGGCAATTATGAAGCGTAATGCACGTTCGTCAAGCTCTTCGATGCCCTTGTACCCCATACCCAGTAAAGCAAAGGCCTGTCATTGTAGGAAATTCCTTAATTCCTGGTCACTCATCAACAGTTTTCCTTGTCCTTTTGTTTGCCTGTCTCCTCTCCAGGCTGCCCGAAATTGTTTGGTGGGAGAAAACCAAGTCATCAAGGTGTCGGACTTTGGGATGACAAGGTACAACAGGCGCTTGGGGCGAGCAAAATCTCAGGAATGGGACTCAGGCCTCTGGAACATTCTGACCTTCTTCTTCCACTCTCTCCCCAGGTTTGTTCTTGATGATCAGTACACCAGTTCGACGGGCACCAAATTCCCAGTGAAGTGGGCATCCCCGGAAGTTTTCTCTTTCAGTCGCTATAGCAGCAAGTCGGACGTGTGGTCGTTTGGTGAGTGCCATCCCCGGCCCACCCCAGCACGGTCTGGGACCGCAGGCCAGCTGTTTCCTTTGTCAAATGCAGGCAGCCCTGCTTGCCCTGAACTCACTGGCGGTCTGTGTACGAAAGGCCCTGAGATGCGCAAAGGGGCTCTCATTACTGTATTTATTCTTGGAGATTTATGAAATAGGAAGGGGGTGGGTAAAAATAAAAATGGAAATAGGATTCTGGTAGTAGCTGCTGTGAGGTCAAAAGCTGGAAGAGAGTGAGGAGATTTGAATATGAGCTCCTTGAAGGCAGGGACCATGTTTTTGTCCAATACTATATTCCCTCACTTAACCTTCAATAAGTATTTTACTCATTCATTCAACGACAATTTACTGAGCATCTGTTACATGCCAGGGGTAACCTCGGTGCTAAGCATGCAATGGTACATACGATTAAAAAAAGACTTTTACCTTCTTAGAGCTAAATTTTAGAGGGGAAGAGAGACAGATAACAACCACATAAACAAGCTGACATATAGAAGATAAAGTCGTAAAGTCATGCAGTAAAGAAAGGAACTATGAATAAAATAAGATGGTAATGGGATAGAGTGAGTGGAATGGAGAGAGGGTCTGCTTTGAATGGTATGGTCTGGGAAGGCCTCTCTAAGGAGGTGAGTCTTGAGCAGAGACTTGAGTGATTAGAGGAAGCTGTCGCCATTCGAAGAGCCAGGGAACAGTGTCCCTGATAGAGGGACCAGCAAGTGCAAACGCTTGGGGTGTCCAAAGAACAGGGGGTACTGACTTAGTGAAAGAACAGTAGGCAATGAAGTTGGCAGGCCCTGGTAAGGAATTAGAATTTCTAATTGCAAGTGGGCATGTGAATGAATGAAGGAATGAATAATGTTGGTGTGGCTAAATGTTCTTGCTGGATTTGTTATGCCACCCTAAGTCATAGTCGTGGATACTGAAGTATGCACAAAAATATGCCAGACAACCTTTTTTTTTTTTTAAATTTCAGCATATTATGGGGGTACAGATTTTAAGGTTTCAATAAATGCCCATTTCCCCCCCTCCCCCCACAAGTCTGAGTCTCCAGCATGACCATCCCCCAGATGGTGCACATCTCACTCATTATATATGTATATACCCGCCCCCCTCCCCCCTCCCACCTGCCTAATACCCTATTACTGTAGCACCTATGTGACCACTTAGGTGCTCAGACAACCTTTTTGATGTGGATTACAAGAAGGGTAATACTCTGGACAGGAACTGCTCAAAGGTTAATTTTACCATTCTGTATTTAGTAGCAGCACAAACCAGGAGAAAAATGGTTAATTAAATCTCTTAGGAGGGCCGGGTGTGGTGGCTCACGCCTGTAATCCTAGCTCTCTGGGAGGCTGAGGCGGGCGGATTGCTTGAGGTCAGGAGTTCGAAAGCAGCCTGAGCAAGAGCAAGACCCCGTCTCTACTATAAATAGAAAGAAATTAATTGGCCAACTAATATATATAAAAAAAAAAAAATTAGCCGGGCATGGTGGCGCATGCCTGTAGTCCCAGCTACTCGGGCGGCTGAGGCAGTAGGATTGCTTGAGCCCAGGAGTTTGAGGTTGCTGTGAGCTAGGCTGACGCCATGGCACTCACTGTAGCCTGGGCAACAAAGCGAGACTCTGTCTCAAAAAATAAATAAATAAATAAATAAATAAATAAATAAATAAATAAATAAATAAATAAATAAATAAATCTCTTAGGAGAAAAATGAGTTTCAAAATCTTTGGCATTTTAGAATATCCATCTCCAGGTGCCAAGTGGTTTGTTAATTATCATTCCTGATCTGTTCCTTAAAACAGTTCACCAATTCACCAGGCCTAGCTGCTACTTTGTTAGCCAGTTTTAAGTTACACAATGAACTTGGAAGATATTCTCTGACAGCATTCTTAGACAGCTGTCCTCCCCACAGTGTGATAACCAGGAAGTTAGGGTTGATATGCAGCCGTCTCTGTATGAGTGAGGAAGCTGATCACACCGCACCCAGCCGGGCGCAGTGGCTCACGCCTGTAATCCTAGCACTCTGGGAGGCTGAGGCGGGAGGATCGCTCAAGGTCAGGAATTCAAAACCAGCCTAAGCAAGAGCAAGACCAAGACCCCGTCTCTACTATAAATAGAAAGAAATTAATTAGCCAACTAAAAATATATAGAAAAAATTAGCTAAGAAATTAGCACGGTGGCACATGCCTGTAGTCCTAGCTACTTAGGAGGCTGAGGCAGGAGGATCGCTTGAGCCCAGGAGTTTGAGGTTGCTGTGAGCTAAGCTGACACCATGGCATTCTAGCCTGGGCAACAGAGTAAGACTCTATCTAAAAAAAAAAAAGACATAGTTGGAGCAATGAGCACTTTGGCACATTTGCCTTCTGACCAGAATGGGGTTTATTTAGCCACAGGGTGGAATTTTCTGCTGCATCTTATCATTAGAGGGTTGAGCTAAAATTTGTCCCTGCCTAGGATGTGTTATTCGAAGAGTCCAGAGATGAGGTTGGTGGATGGATGCAGAATAGAAAGAATTCAGTGAATAAAGTGTCAGAAAACTGAAGTGGCAGCCTGAGCCACAGAAACATGAGTGGGCTGAGAGCTCCATGCCTGCCTCTGTCCATTGGACTTTGTCATCATTTTAACTTTGTGCCTTAATTATCTGTGTGCTAGTTTGAGAAGTAACTTCTTTGTGCCTCACTCAGTTTTCTCCCCTATGCATTAGAAGGTTTGTATTAAATATTTAGGCATTTGCTTTCAAACTGTTTTAGTAGTAGTCCTAATTTTCAAAAGAAATCTCTCTAGAAATCCTGGCATCTCAGGGTGCTAAGCATTCTTATTTATGGTCAGGTGCTGAATTTCCAACTCCTGAGGGACCTCCAAGGACCCTCTAGAAATTCTGGTCCACTGGGTCTGGGCTGGAACCCAGGAATCTGACATTTGAACAGACATCTGAGATGATTGTTATGCAGGTGTTTGTAGGATCATACTTTGGGAAACTCTGCCCTGAGGTCCTATGGAATATACTTTGAAAAGCTCTGGGGTAGGTTATCTGCAATCTCCCTTCCTGCTCTGACAGCCTACGAATATACTAACACATGAAAAAGATAAAACTGGGTGTGACATTTCTACAAAGGGCAGAAGAGGCTAAAAAGATTCAATCAGAAGTCAAAAACAGACAACCCAAAGATGTGCTTTGCTTGGTCTACACAGTATTTATATTTTTTTAAATCCCAATTTCTGGCTTCTTCTAGAAAATCAGAAGATGCGACCGTCCTGGGCCCTCATTTCCATGTGCCATACTTTGGGTGACACCAACACCGTATCTGTCCCCTTAAAACAGAACCTTTGATCTGCAGCTTTCCACAGTCCTCGCTAGTCCCTACTGGTCGCATCTCACCCATTCCATTCGTCTACATCGCGTGTGTAGACATTTGAGTTTAAGTCCCCTGCAACTTTTAGCGGTAGCCTTTGAGTTAGATATAACAAATGATTGAGCTTGAAAAATCCTTCTCCACTAGGGAAGGCTGGGAAGTTAAAGCTCTTTAAAAATAAGACAGGCCCAGTAAGCCTCAAGTGGGCTTGATGGTGCACTTCTGGAGGTAGGGACTTGAATCCTAATGCCAAGGAGTCTGTAATTAATCTAGGTGGGTTTGCTTGATATTTTTGGCCTTTGTCATTAGCTGTGCCGTGCTCATCCTCTCTCATAGGCGTGCTGATGTGGGAGGTCTTCAGTGAAGGCAAAATCCCGTATGAAAACCGGAGCAACTCAGAGGTGGTGGAAGACATCAGCACCGGATTTCGGTTATACAAGCCCCGGCTGGCCTCCTCGCATATCTACCAGATCATGAATCATTGCTGGAAAGAGGTCAGTAGAGGAAGTGGTTCGCCTCTGCATTATATAATATACAATTTCAGGGCCTGCCCCCTTCCCTAGAAAAAAGAAATGCCGTAGAAGGATGAGGCAGCAAGGATGACCAAAATCAATTAGCAAAATGTGACTTCAAGGGTCTTTATTATTATTATTATTTTTAGAGATAGTCTTGCTCTGTCACCCAGGCTGGAGTGGAGTGGTGTAATCATAGGTCACTGCAACCTCGAACTCCTGAGCTCAAATGATCCTCCTGCTTCAGCCTCCTGAATAGCCGGGACTACAGGTGCATGCCATCATGCCTGGCTAAATTTTTAATTTTTATTTTTTTATAGAGACAGGGTCTCACTAAGTTGCCCAGACTGGTGTCCAACTCCAAGGCCCAAGTGATCCTCCCACCTCAGCCTCCCAAAATGCTGGGATTACAGGCGTGAGCTACCACGCCCAGCCATACCTGGCCTTTAAGGGTCTATTAACTGGGTAGATTCCTCAGTCCTAACAGAGCTAACAGGGACCTAAAATATTACTCAATTTGCTATATAATGTCACAAGCCATAAGCATAGCTCCAGAGAGGAGGTGAGGGGAGGCCTGTGTCAGCTCCCTCCTCGATTTTCTGAGGAGAAAGAAAAAAAGTCTGTAACATCCTAAAACCATTAAAAGTACATGAGGGGCATGGAGGCTGAGGCAGGAGGATCACTTGAGGTCAGGAGTTCAAGACTAGTCTGAGTAAGAGTGAGACCCTGCCTCTACTAAAAAAGAGAAAGAAATTAGCTGGACAACTAAAAATATATAGAAAAACTTAGTCAGGCATGGTGGCGCATGCCTGTAGTCCCAGCTACTCGGGAGGCTAAGACAGAAGGATTGCTTGAGCCCAGGAGTTTGAGGTTGCTGTGAGCTAGGCTGATGCCACAGCACTCTATCCCGGGCAACGAGTGAGACTCTGTCTCAAAAAAAAAAATAATAATGAGGTTAGTTTTATAAGTTGGGGAACAGAGGCTGGGTGCAGTGACTCACGCCTGTAACCCTAGCACTCTAGAAGGCTGAGGGAGGCGGATTGCTCGAGGTCAGGACTTCGAAACCAGCCTGAGCAAGAGCAAGACCCTGTCTGTGCTATAAATAGAAAGAAATTAATTAACCAACTAATATATATATTAAAAAAAATCAGCCGGGCATGGTGGCGCATGCCTGTAGTCCCAGCTACTCGAGAGGCTGAGGCAGTAGGATCACTTGAGCCCAGGAGATTGAGGTTGCTGTGAGCTAGGCTGATGCCATGGCACTCACTCTAGCCTGGGCAACAAAGTGAGACACTGTCTAAAAAAATAATAAAAATAAAAAAATAAAATAAATTGGGGAATAGGAGTTCACTTGTGCTATGAAAATGTTAAAGCAGCTTAATTAAGGTTCATTTTATTCATCCACCAATTCGGAAAGGTAAGCCACGTACCCCAGACCTAGATGGCTCAGTTACCCTGTGCTTGGGTCTCAGGCCATGCCTTGAGCCACATCAGCATGAGTCCTAGATGGCCTTGGACGAGTTAGAAAATTGTAAATTTCAGCCAACATGGAAAATTGCCGAAATAGTTAATAAAAATTCTGATCATGGAAGGACAACAAGGTAGAAGGCAAAAAATAATTGAACGCTTGGATTTTGTCTAAGTGTTACCATTTCTTTATCATTAATCTTGGACAATTCTCTGAACTTCTTTTTTCTTTCCAGTAAGAGAATTAAATAATGCTTGGTCTGTAAGCTTACAGAGCTTTTATAATCAGAAACAAACAAACAATAACATCCACAAGGGCACAAAATAAATCTTGTCCACTTCATAATTAACCACTATCAGAATAATGATGGCTGACATTTGGTTAGTATTTATTTTTTCTCTTTTAACTTTTATTGATTTTTTTAAATTAATAGGCTTCATTTTTTAGAAGTTCCAGATTTACAGAAAAATTGAGCAAAAAGTACAGAGTTTCCACATACCTTCCTTCCCTGTACCTAGTTTCCCCTGTTTATTAACATTTTGCATGAGTATAGTATATTTGTTATAATTAAGGAACCTCTATTAATATATTAGTATTAACTAAGGTCCATAGTTTACATTGAGGTTCACTCCTGGTGCTATAGAGTTCTATGGGCTTTGGCAAATGCAGAATGCCATGGGTCCACCCTTATAATATAGAATAATTTCACAGCCATAAAAATCCCCTGTGATCCACCTATATATCCCTCCCTCCCTTCCCCAAACTCCTGGCAACTGCTTATCTTTTTACTGTCTCCATTCTTTTGCCTTTTCCAGAAGGTTGTATATTAATAGTTGGAATCCTACAATATGTAGCCATTCAGGCTGACTTCTTTCACATAGTAACATGCATTTGAGATTCCTCCATGTATTTTCATGGCTTAATAGCTTTATTTCTTTTTATCACTAAATGTTCCATTGCATGGATATACCACATTTGTTTATCCATTTGCCTACTGAAGTAAATCTTGGTTGCTTTCAGTTTTTAACAATTATGAATAAAGCTGCTATAAACGTTTATGTGCAGGTTTTTGTTTGGACATAAATTTTCAACTCGATTGGGTAAATGCCTAGGAGTGTGATTGCTGGATCATATGGCAAGACTATGTTTAACTTTGTAAGAAACTGCCAGAATGTCTTCCAAAGTAGCTGTACGATTTTGCATTCCCAACCATCATTTAGAGTTCCTTGTCAGCATTTGTTGTGTTGGATTTCAGAGGTTTTGATAGATGTGTAGTGATAGTTCATTGTTGTTTTAATTTGCATTTCCCGAATGACATATGATGTTAAGCATATTTTCATATGCTTATTGGCCATCTGTATATCTTATTGGGGATATCCGTGTGGATCTTTAGCCCATTTTTCAGTTGAGTTCTTTATTTTGTTACTGTTGGGTTTTAAGAGCTCTTTGTCTATTTTGAATACAAGTCCTTTATCAGATATGTGTTTTGCAAATATTTTCTTCCAGTCTGTGGCTTGTCTTCTCATTCTTTTGATAGTGTCTTTCACAGAGCAGACATTTTTAATTTTAATCAAGTTCCACATCAATTTATTCATTCATGAATTGTGCTTTTGGTGTTGTATCTAAAAACCCATTTGCCAAGCCCAGTGTCACCCAGATTTTCTCCTATGTTACCTTATGAAAGTTTTATAGTTAATGTACTTTACATTTAGGTGTATGATCCACTTTGAGTTAATTTTTCTGAAAGGTGTAAGGTCTGTGACAAAAGTCATTCTTTTATAAATGGATGTCTGATTATTCTAGCACTGTTTGTTGAAAAGGCTACCCTTTCTCCTTTGATCCTTTATTCAGGATAAGTTTATATGGGTCTATATCTGGGCTCAAGTCTATTCCATTTATATATTTGTTTATTCTTTCATTAACACCACACTGTCGTGATTACTGTAGCTTTAGAATAAATTCCAAAGCCAAGTAGGATCAGTCCTCCAGCTCTATTATCTTCCTTCAATATTTTGTTGGCTATTCTTGATCTTTTTACCTTTCTTTTATAAACTTTAGAGTCAGTTTGTCAATATCCACCAAATAACTTGCAGAGATTTTGCTTAGGATTATGTCACATCTATAGATCAAGTGGGAAAGAACTGACATCTCAACACCACAGTCTTTCTATCCAAGAACATGAAATATCTCTCCATTTATTTAGATCTTCTTTGATTTCTTTTCTTAGAATTTCATATTTTCCTCATACAGATCCAATACATATTTTGTGAGATTTATAACTAAATATTCCATTTGGGGGGTGTTCTTTAGCATTAATTTATGATGCCTTTTTATACATGTTTTATGTAATTCTCAAAACAATTTTATGCGGTAGCTACTATTATTATCCCATTTTTTTACGAATAACAAAACTGAGGTTCAAAGAGTTTAAGTGACCTGCTCAATGTCACACAGCTAATGAGTGGTAAAGCTGAGATCCGACACTAGGCCATCTGATTCCAGAATACCTGCCGTGAACAAGTTAGGGAAATCTACATGGAATGCAATCTACACGGAAGCATGTTTAAAAATCAGCAGAGGATACTGCCACTACATTCTAGTTTGCTTTGGATTGACTTATGACACGCACATACAGGGAACTCACGAAGTTCTTTGTTTCCTTCTCCAGAGACCAGAAGACCGGCCGGCCTTCTCCAGACTGTTGGGTCAACTGGCTGAAATTGCAGAATCAGGACTTTAGTAGAGACTCGGTGCCGGGCCACGGGCTGCAGAGCCCGAATGAAGGAAGGGTGTCCTCCTTCCATGGAGCATTAGAAGCTGCCACCAGCCCAGGACTCTCCAGTGGCAGTGCGGCCTGTGGCGCCAGTCCCTGAGCTGCCACGGAGGCCGGACCCTGACTGCAACTGGCAGCCAGGCCACAGGCAGGAGCATCAGCCACAGAGCCGGGACGCTGGCCAGGACAGAGGCCACGTCGCTGCCCTCCCTCCAGCCTCTTGTCACCTACGGCGCACAGACCTCAATCTGACCACTTTCAGGCAACATTTCTTGCACTTCTTAGCAATCGGGAGAGACAGGGGTAGGATCCCAGGTATTATTTTTATTGTTATTTGAAACATGGATCTGAAATGTATGGTTCAAACCAACGACAGACACGGTATCCCAGAATATCAAATGTATTGGAACCAATAGCACAATACCCCAGGATATGGGGACAAGGGGAACGGGGACTATGACTCTTTTTCTAGAAAAACCGGTGAGTTAAAACTAAGGTCAGCAAGATGCTGGCAGCCACAGCTTCCTGCCGCAGAGGGTAGCAGAGCAGCTGTTCTCGCAGGAGGCCGGATTTTCTGAGAAGCCGCTTTATGAGGTTTTACAGAGTACACGGGCAGCTCTCTTCTCCAAGGGAGCATGGTGAGCTCCATTGGATGGATCGGGGTGAGCCGTTCAGATCCTGCATTTGGAGTGTTGGTGTCTGATGTCTGGGCAGGAACAAGAGGGCATCAGATGGGGGCAACCAAGTGGTACCAAAAAAAAAAAAGGCCTTAGGTTTTGCCACTCCAGCGCTCACCTTGTACACCATGCCATGCAGGGGACTATGCGTCCTCTTCTGCACGGAATGCTTCTGCCGCCAGCCCAGGAGGAAACGGTACTGACTCTGGCAGATGAGTGTTCATTCTTTTCTCCAACCTCTGGGAATCAGCCCCCTCGCTGCGCTATCCCGCTCTCATCAATAGAGGGCAGCATTGTGTTGATCAGTGAGGCATTGCAGAGCCATCGAAGCTTATTTAGGCCCCTTAGGGCAGGCGTCCTCAAACTACGGCCCCTGGGCTACATGTGGCCTGCCTGGTGTTTTTGCCCCCGCTGCCTGTCCTGCTTAGCAGCCAACTAATCCCGGGTCCGCGGTGCGCATGCGTGGAATGTGCACCACACTCTCCAACGGCCCTCCAGCGGTCTGAGGGACAGGGAGCTGGCCCCCTGTTTAAAAAGTTTGAGGACCCTTGCCCTAGGGTTTAGCAATTTAAAGGTTGAGACCTCAAGACGCCCATTCTTGCTCAAACCATCTGGATGGAGACAGGCGCTGACTGAGGTGTTTCCAAGATGCACAAGGAAGCCTAGTGTTGACCGAGCATTCATATGTGCAAAGTGAATATGGTGACTGTGTACTGAGCTATCAGTTTTTCACCTTGAGTTCGCACCCCATGAGATAGTGTTATTATTCCCATTTTACAGATAATAGAACTGAGGCTTTAAAAAGCCAAGACACCTGCCCAAAGTGACAGAAACTAGGAAGTCCAGAACCAGGATTCTAGCCCAAATCTGACTCCAATGAATAGATTCTTCATTCCTGTTTGACACTGCTTCCTACTGAGAATGAAAGGGTTTGCAGAGGAGATTAATACAGCAGAGGGGAAGGACACAGGAAGCCAATAAAGAAGTCAACATAGAACCACTGGCAAGTAATGTTGCTTTTGCACAGGCCATTGGCATTGGTTGTATGGCCCTTTAACTTGGACTAGGATCTTTTTCCTTGTCTGTATCTTCACCTTGGTCATAGTTTATAACTTTGGAGTCATTCAGTTAATTAACCCTTTAATTCTGCCAATCCACTAAAGTCTTGTTGCATGAAGCCATTTATATATGAGCTTCCAAGCAGTTTTAAAAGATCTCCTGAAAAAGTATGAATGCTTCCTTTAATTATCATTCCAACTTTGAGCTGTAGTATCCTTGGATATTTTGTGGGGAAGAATATTCCCTTATGTAAGAAAGAATCAGTTCTCTTACAGTGCTCAGATAAAGCTTTTAGACAAATTATTGGATGGAGTTGCAATTAGCTTTTTCTATATCATGTAATATTTTGACTGGCTTGAGATTCAGACGCATAACTTTTAACTATAATTATTGCGAAATGGGGAGCCTCAAGATAAAAACTCTGTCATTCAGAAGATGATCATACTCAACTTATCCAAAATTATCCTTGTTTACTTTTAAGCATTTTGTACATTCTCTTTTGGAACCCGTAATTAGAGATGATTTCTGGAACATGCAGCCTAGAAGAAAAACATTGGAATTGACTGATCTCTGTGGTCTGGTTTAGAAAATTCCCCACTGCATAGTATTATCTTTTCTAAGCTCAGATTCACTGGGGCCTTAACTAAACATGTGTAGATATTTCACCTCCCAATGTCCTATCCCACAAAATGGGCTTCCTGCCTGGTTTTTTCCCTCTCACATTTTGTAAATGGTACCCTGTGCTCACAGAGAAGTCCTCTATACAAGGCTTTGGTTCTACTTGCATACTGTAGATTTTGCATTTTGTACCTTTTGACTGTGTATTTATATTTGGATCAGATGAATATTTATTAGTGTACAGTCACTGCTAGTGTTCAAAATAAAAATATTACAAATATCTCTTATTCTTTGTAGAGTGCACAAAGTTAACATCTGTATATAGCAAACAAAGCTGTGTTTTAATAAACATAGCAGGTGTGGCCTGGGTTCCATATTGACCCAAATGGCAAACTCTCAAAACCTTTCCTTAAGTACAAATAGTTGTATGATTTCATCTTCCACAGAGAAATAAAGACTATACACATTGTTCAACAACGTCAACTCAACAAGTAAATATCAAATGTTCCCTGTGTGTCATGCACTTGGCAGAGTATAGGTATGCTCATGGAAACAGTGATCAAAAAAGGCACAATCTTTACTTTCCAGTCTGATCGAGAAGGCAGACACATAAATAAATAAAATTATAATACAGCAATTAGCGCGACAACAGAAATATGGTCAAAGAAGAGGAGAGCCCAGAAAAAAGTGATGGCACCTACCAGGGGAGGGCTGACATCAGGGGAAATATTTACAGCCTTGCTACTCAAAGTGTGCCTGAAACAGCAGCAATAGCAGCACCAGCTTGTGAGAAGTACAAATGCTCAGGCATCCTCCTCACCTACTGAATATGAGTCTGCATTTTAACAAGATCCGCAGGTAATCAAATGCACATTAAAGTTTGAGAAGCACTGTCAAAGAGGATACAAGGTCAAACTCAGCTTTGAAGATGAATCATGGTTTTTTTTGTTTTTTTTTTTTTTTAGATAAGCAAGTAGATGGAAATAAATATTTTCCAGGTAGAGGGAACAGAATACAGTGGGAGGCTATTATCAGTTCACTATTGCTGGAGCGAGAGAGGGAGGGAGAGAGAGAGAGAGAGAGAGAGAGAGAGAGAGAATGCATGTGTTTTCTCAGCAAGGGTAAGGGTGGTAGAAGGGAGGGTGGGAAAATTGAAACTGAGACTATAAATCTAGGCAAAAACTATAATTGAAAAGACTAAGAAGTTGGAATTTCACTCTGTAGATAGAAAAGATGTAATTGCACAGGGAGAGAAGGTCAAATTTGCATTTAAAAACCACATTCTGGGAGCAGTGTGGTGAGTGGATTTGAGAAAGGCAAAGCTGGTGGAAGAAAAATCAATTTGGAGAGGATTTTTGCCTTGTTCACAGTACCAGATGATTGTTCACAGTCATTCACTGTCATCTGCTGTGTGGGTGACATACGGAAATTGTAATTCGGAGTTCTTCAGTCGCCGTTGGACAGCAATAAATAGCTTTTCTTCTCCGGCTTGAAATCCTAGTGAAATCAAGGCAGGGCTGCTCTAGCCTGGGTGTGTTGAGCACTCGGTATCTTTTACTACACCACATGCTCGTGTCCCTTGCAGGAGCCAGCTCACGTGCCAGTGGGCCACCAGGCAAGCATGAGAAAGCCTGTGGCTTCCATTTGGTCCCTGCTCGGACTCACCTCTAGGCTTGATTCCCACCGGCACATATTCCACACAAGAGACATCTAAAGCAGGTTGGATAAACAGATCTGCTTTTTGGAGGATTTTTCCTGCAGACTCTACTCTCCTTGGAATCTTTTCACACATGAGCCCACCATTTACAGGAAGAGACAGAATGTAGCCCATTCAGCAAGATGGGGAGTGTGTGAGTCGGCACGGGACAAGGGAGCTGCATGTTCCTTAGTCAAAGGGCTCAGGAGGGTGATCTGATCAGGACGAGCAGGTTAGGGGTGAAAGCTGCATCTGCACAGGAAGCACATGTTTTTCACTTTAGAATGTATTTAATATATGAATTTGCAGTGGCTTTCAGGGAGGGGCTAGAAATTTGGTGCACAAAAGTCCACTCCTCAGAGCCACCCCTTGGTGTTAGCACTAGGGGTGCGTGTGTGGGTGTGTATGACCCTGTCTACAATGACTTTGAGATTCTCCCCAAGGCAGGATGCATAGCTGGCTTGTAAGATAACAGAATCATGCAAATACTGAAAGAGATCATTCAACTACCATCGCTCTCTGCTAAGCATAGGATCTAAAAAGATGTCTAAGATATCTTATCAGTTAGGGACCAAACGTGTCACTCTCAGATTAGGGTAATTCAAGGAGAGCTTCTTTACAAAAAAGGTCTGTTTAAAACTGTGTGGGTCAGGTTTAAGAAAACATTAGGTTTAAGAAAACCTTAGGAAGTGATACAGAGGAAAATAAAAGCTGAGAAGTAGTGTTATGGTTTGAATGTTTGAGTCCCTCTGATATTCTTGTTGAAACTTTACTCCCAATGCAATAGTATTAAGAGGAGTATGGGGCCTGGGAAAGGGAGGGAGGAAAAAAAAAAAAGAGGCAGGGCCTTTAGGAGGAAATTAGGTTGTAAGGGCTCTGCCCTCATGAATGGGATTAGTGCCCTTATAAAAAGGCTTAAGAGGCCGGCCAAGGTGGCTCACACCTGTAATCCTAGCACTCTGGGAGGCCGAGGTGGGCAGATTGCTCGAGGTCAGGAGTTCTAAACCAGCCTGAGCAAGAGCGAGACCCCGTCTCTACTATAAATAGAAACAAATTAATTGACCAACTAAAAATATATATAGAAAAAATTAGCCGGGCATGGTGGCGCATGCCTGTAGTCCCAGCTACTCGGGAGGCTGAGGCAGAAGGATTGCTTGAGCCCAGGAGACTGAGGTTGCTGTGAGCTAGGCTGATGCCATGGCACTCACTCTAGCCTGGGCAACAAAGCGAGACTCTGTCTCAAAAAAAAATAAAAATAAAAGGGCTTAAGGGACTCTCTGTCAGTCTCCTTTTGCTCTTCCACCTGTCCACCATGTGAGGACACAGCAACAGGGTGTCATCTATGGAGCAGAGAACAAGCCCTTACCACGTGCTAAGTCTTCCAGCGCCTTGATCTTGAGCTTCCCAGCCTCCAGAACTATGAAGAAATAGATTTCTGTTGTTTATAAATTACCCAGTATTTTGTTATAGCATCCTGAATGGACTGAAATAAATAGTTACCACCCCTAGGCCTGAAGGGACACCTGGAGGAGCCACCTGGAGAATGTTGCATTCAGAAGAGAGAAACCTGAGTGAGGGACAGAGGAAGCCCGAGGCAACATCACAGGGAGGAACCCAGGGGAATAAATACCCTGCCCCACTCTCCTCTCTCCCTTCCATCAACTGCTGGGACTTTTTGTTGGTCAAACCGAATCGGAAACCAGAGGTCAAGGCAGCCATAGTGGGGTAGTCCATAGAGGTTGGTCTGCAGGGGCAGACAGCAGGGTAAGAAGAGTGGAGTGGATTTGGAGGGACAGAGAGAAGGTACCTGGTACAGCCACCAATGCTTTCTATCAGAAGCTCAGCTGTCATGCTTCAACAAGTAGCTTTTTGGCAGTCTATTCAGTGCCACACTTTTTTGTACTGGAGTGCCTTTCTTGGTGATTTTGCTGTTTAAAATGGCCCCCAAATGTATTACCGAAGTGTTGTCTAGTGTTCCTAAGTGTGAGAAGGTTGTAATGCTTTATATAATAGAAAAAAAAATATGTGTTGGATAAGCTTCATTCAGGCATGAGTTCAATGTTACTGAATGAATGACATATTAAATACGTTTGTTTTTTTTTTTAAAACACAAACATACATAAACCAAGGCTATGGATTGATCAGTTGATAAAAATGTTGGGACCAGAGGCTTGTAGGAACCTAACTCTATATAGAAGCAATAGTTCAGTATTTGATAATTCAGTGTTCCTGGCAACCTTATAGAACATAAGTACTGAACAATAAGAATCAACCATAATTGCAAAGGGCTGCTGTAGGTTATGTGATGAAGCTATAGTCACAGTATAGCAAGAACTCAAAGAACTAAGTAAAAACATCTAAGGGACCAAGGAGGACCTCACAGAGAAGGTGAAGTTCGAGCTGTACCTTGAAGGTGAAAAGTCTAAAAATGGAACTTTCTTACAATAAAGTCAGCTAGAGAAAAGACAATGTTATTAAGAAAATCATAAGGAAGAGAAAATATGTTTACTATGTGTTAAGTGAAAGTGGATCATCATAAAGTTCTTCCTCTTCATCATCTTCACATTGAGTAGGCGGAGGAGGAGGAGGAAGAGGAGGAGTTGGTCTTGCTGTCTCGAGAGTGGCAGAGGTAGAAGAGGTGGAGGAAGTGTGAGGGGAGGCAGGAGAGGCAGGCACACTTGGTGTAACTTTACAGAAGTACATTGTGCTTTCTGCCCCACTTTTTTCTTTTTTTCTCTAAAAATGTTTCTATATGGCACCAATCCTTCTTCCACTGTTTGCTTTACTTTTAGCAACCATAATATAGAAGAGTCCTTGTTGTACAAGAAGTCAAAAGCAGTCTTGAATAATTGGAACACTTTGGCCACTTTGCCTAATGTCAACTTGTTTTCCGGCGTTGCTTCTTCTACATCTTCCTCATCCTGGGGCACTAGTTTGGAAGAACTCATCTCCATCAGGCCATCTTCTGTTAATTCCTCTGGCATGGTGTGTATCAGCTCTTGAATTCCTCCAAGATCCATATTGTGAAACCCTTTGCTTCCCACCTTTTTTGGAATGTCCACATCTCTTCATAATTGGCTTGCTTGGCTCTGTCATAAATCCTGCGAAGTCATGCATGACATCTGGATACAGTTTTCTCCAACAGGAACTTGTTGTTTAGGGGTGGATGGCTTTCAAGGCTTTTTCTATAATAACTATACCATCTTCAATGGTGTCATCCTTCCAGGCTTTCTTGGTTTTCTCTACCGGAGTTTTCTTCCATGGCATTAACAATCCTTTGCGTAGAGTACCATGTGTAATGAGCCTTAAAGGACCTTATGACCTTCTGATCTAGAGGCTAATTTACAGACACCATGGTTGGGGGCAAGCGGACCACTTTGACCATTCAGTGTTAAACTCATGGGGCTCTGGGTGGCCAATATCAAAAGAATTTTAAAAGCCAGTCCCTTATTGGCAAGGTACTTCCTGACTTCAGGGACAATGCATCACTGGAACCAATCCAGGAAAAGGGTTCTCATTATCTGGGCCTTCTTGTTGTATAGCCAAAAGAATGGCAGCTGCTGTTTATCTGTTCCATTCAAGCCTCAGGGGTTAGCAGCTTTCTAGATAAGGGAAGTGCTGATCATAAACCTGTCAATGGGAAAAGAACCCAAACTCTGTAAAATAATTTCGAAAGGTTTATTCTGAGCTGTGTGTGTGGCCATGGCCTGGACAGCCATGCCCAAGAAGCCTTGAGCAAGTGGTCTCACTGTGCTTGAGTTACGGTTTGGTTTAATACATTTTAGGGAGACAGGAATAACACATAAAGTCATAAATCAATACGTGGAAAGGGGTACATTGGTTTGGCCTGAAAAGGCTGGACATCTTGAAGCAGGGGATTACAAGTTATAGGTGGGTCTAAACATTCTTTAATTTGTAATTGTTAAAAGAAATGAAGCTTTGTCTAAAGGCTTGGAATGGTTTAAATTAAGATAAGGAAGTCTGGCCGGGTGGAATGGTTTAAATGAAAATAAGAAGTCTGGCTGGGCAAGGTTGCTCATGCCTGTAATCCTAGCACTCTGGGAGGCCGAGGTGGGAGGATCCCTTGAGGTCAGGAGTTCGAGAGCAGCCTTAGCAAGAGCAAGACTCTGTCTCTACCAAAAATAGAAAAAATTATGTGGTAATGCATGCCTGTAGTCCCAGCTACTCGGGGGGCTGAGGCAAGAGGATCGCTTGAGCCCAGGCGTTTGAGGTTGTGGTGAGCTGTGATGACACCACTACACTCTACCCTGAACAATAGAGTGAGACTCTGTCTCAAAAAAAAAAAAAAAAAAAAAAAAAAATAAGGAAGTCTGCTAATTATAGACAAGCCACCGGATATATACTGAGACTCAAGTCATCTATTAAGTAAATAAATGACCTGTTGGTGTGGTTTAACTTTTGTCCTACATGGCCTTATGCTTGTTAAGGGTTTTGCATCTTATTAGTACAAAGAATAACTCCAAAAGTGACAAGGCATAACTAACCATATCTGACCTTCCTTCTCCTCACAGCCAGAAACTCAGCTTTAAGAGGTTTTCTTTTTTTTGGGGGGGGGGCTGGGTCCCCTTGGCCAAGAGGGGGGTCCATTCAGTTGTCTGGGGTAGAGCTTAAGATTTTATTTTAGTTCATAAATCCAGCTGCATTTACAGAAAACAGTAGAATTAGCCTATCCCTTCCTGCATTAAATCCTAGTGCCCACTTCTCTTCTTTACTAATAAATGTCCTTGGTGGCATTTTTTTTCTCCAGAATAGGGCACTTTTCTCTGCATTAAAAACCTGTTCGGGCCGGGCGCGGTGGCTCACGCCTGTAATCCTAGCTCTCTGGGAGGCCGAGGCGGGCGGATTGCTCAAGGTCAGGAGTTCAAAACCAGCCTGAGCAAGAGCGAGACCCCGTCTCTACTATAAATAGAAAAAGAAACTAATTGGCCAACTGATATATATATAAAAAATTAGCCGGGCATGGTGGCGCATGCCTGTAGTCCCAGCTACTCGGGAGGCTGAGACAGAAGGATCGCTCGAGCCCAGGAGTTTGAGGTTGCTGTGAGCTAGGCTGACGCCACGGCACTCACTCTAGCCTGGGCAACAAATCGAGACTCTGTCTCAAAAAAAAAAAAAAAAAAAAAAAACAAAAAAAAAAACCTGTTCGGGCAGATAGCCTTTCTCCTCAGTGATTTTCTTCATGGTGTCTTTATTCCTCCACTGTCTCCTGGTCAGCAGAAGTTGCTTCTCATGTTATCTTGACATTTTTTAAGCCAGACTCTTTAAAATTACTAAACCATCCTTCGCTGACATTAAATTCTCTAGCTTTAGATCTTTCACCTTCCTTTCGCTTGAAGTTGTCATATGATGAGTTTGCTTTTTCTTGAATCTTATTAGAGTCTATAGGTATGCCTTTCTTAGAGCAATCCTGCTGTCACATAGAAGATAAAAATATGAGATTAAAAAATCTCATATTTTCGATATGAGATAAGAATGTAATGCATAAAATGTGCAAGGTTTTCACAAGCCTGCTGGCATAGTTGCAGCTACAAGTTCATGAATTTCCTTTTTGTTTTTTTATAATGATCCTTATGGTGGATTCATTTATCTTGAAACAGTGGGTAACTGCAGCTGCCGACTTCAATCTAAAGTACGTATCAAGCTTTTCCTTGCAGTCTCGTGACTTTTCTCTGCTTTATGGGAGCAACTCCAGCATCACTAGCATTTTGTATGGGGCTCATGGTGTTATTCAAAGTTTATGGGTTTGTGCTTGACAACCCAAAATAAGTGACGGGGGCAAAGGTCTTAATCAACAGAGGTTTATTAAGCCAAAGTTGGAAGATGTGCAGGGGAAAAACACAATCCATAGCCAAATCTGTGACTATTTTTCCAAAGGGGAATTTGGGGACTTCAGACTTTCTGGGTGTACAGAAAGTAAAAAGGATGAGGGTCTGGGCAGTGAGGCAAAATGGTTATATTCTTATGAGGCTTAGGAAGCCTACATTTTACATAAGCTAAGGTGATTGGGCCGGGCGTGGTGGCTCAAGCCTGTAATCCTAGCACTCTGGGAGGCCGAGGTGGGTGGATTGCTTGAGGTCAGGAGTTCAAAACCAGCCTGACCGAGACCCCGTCTCTACTAAAAAGAGAAAGAAATTAATTGACCAACTAAAAATATATATAGAAAAAATTAGCCGGGCATGGTGGCGCATGCCTGTAGTCCCAGCTACTCGGGAGGCTGAGGCAGGAGGATTGCTTGAGCCCAGGAGACTGAGATTGCTGTGAGCTAGGCTGGTGCCACTGTACTCACTCTAGCTGGGGCAACAAAGTGAGACTCTGTGTCTCAAAAAAAAAAAAAACAAAAACAAAAAAACCAGATAAGGTGATTGTTAGAAGAGAAAAAAAGAGAGAAGGAAGCATCAATTATGTAAATGTTCCTGGGTAGGTAGAAGAATGTTTTATCTTGTCTTGTCTCTTTTCTACACCTCGGAAGATAAACCCGTCATTCATTATCAGTGTATAATTGAAAAAAAGTTTAGTTTTAGGAACTAGACTTGGCCTGCTGACCAAAAGTTACAATCTGTATGTACTTGCTTATAGGAGGCCAGCAAAGAAGGGATTTTCTTATGAATGATCGGTGTGGGCAGTCCTTGTAGATGCCAGGGCTTTTACCTTTCCATTGGGATCTGGCCAATGCGTAATGTTAGTAACAGCTATTTATTTGGAAGGGGGTGTTGCATAACTCAACCTCCAGGCTTGACTTCTTTTCCATAAGGAGTGGGGGGTGGTCCTGAGATTTTTATTTTCCTTTACACACTAAATATGATGAAAAATATGCCAGAACCGTGAGAGCTCACTTTTTACCGCGATACACAATTTACTGGAGAGAAAAATTGCTCACACAGAGATGATTAGCATCAAATTCCGTTTTAAGCAGACACTCCCAACGCTCGAACTCACCACAATAACAACAGGAGGTGGCTGTGAAATTATTACAGTAGTTCAGCATTACTATAGTTAATTTTATGCAGTTGTGATTTAATACTGCATCTTCATGTTTGTTTATATTTCTCTTGACTGTGAGTGTCACCATGTCTTGTCTGTGTTTGTGTGTGTAAGTTTTTTTTTTTTTTTCAGCCACATGATTAGGGTATCCTTAGATGTGTGTAAGTTTTGATAAATTTAACTTTTTGTAATATTTTGTGTCTATGTTATGGTGGTAAACGATAAAATAAGCAATTATCTGCATGTATTTTATGTACTCATGACATACCTTTTTCTTAATGTTTTCAATATTTTTAGGCTATGCAGTAGATTCTGATTCCTCCCCTTCTAAATTGACACCCCTCTACACCCATCTAGAGCTACTAAGAAGTTTCCAGTCCCTTTTCATTATCTCAAAGGCTGATTTTGAGTCCAAGTATACATAAGCTGAGACGGGCAACACAAACATTCATTTTCTTTTCTGTTTTGTTCTTCTCAGAGCACATTTCCATCTAAGACTGTATTTGATCTCTATAGCAGTTTGGGGATGGCCCTGGGGGTGGGGGTCTCACTTGACAGAGGAGGGCAGTGATACACAGAGAGGTTAACTGACCCACCTGGGGTTGTAGAGCTACTTAACACAAGCAAGATCAGAATTTAGATTTTATTCCAAGTCCTGTATTCTTCCTGGGTATTACACTGAAATTCAAGCCATGTTTAATAATAATAATAATAATAATTTAGCTCCCATTTTTGAGCATTTACTATGCACCACAAAAGCAACAGGAGCATTTCTTATGTATGCTTTGTGTGTTACATTTATTATTTCATTGATTCTTCACAAGAACCTAAAGGATAGGTACAAATTACTGTAGACTCAATTTTACTGATGAAGAGAACAGAGCTCAGCAAATTATAGAAATCACTTACAGTCCTAGCAAGTGGCAGAATAGGGGCTTGAAGCCAAACCTGTCTGTCCCCAAGTTCCAATGCTCCCAACCATTCTGCGGAACTGATTATAAGGCCAATTGATGCTACCCTCTGGGCCTACAGCAGCAGTGACCATTGCACCTCCGCTACGTTGTTGCTTTCAGAATCCAGTTTGGAATATGCTCTGACCCTCTTTATCAGTTCTTATCTGAAATTATTGCAAATAGTATTTGTTTAAATAAAGATGAAATGTTCTTTGCTCTCAAGTTATGTGTAAAAGATCTGAGCTTCAAGGGAGGCCAGGGCTTCAGAAGCTGTGGGAAATGAGCAAGATGAGGGAAATACAGCATGGAGGGAAGGCACGCATTTCCAAGTGGCCGGGGGTGGAGCTGCAGCGTTTCTACCATAAAGCAGGCCTTAGGTTTCCATCCATAAAACAACAGGGCTACTTCTCGGAATCTTGTGAGGATGAAATGAGCTGAGCCCACCCTATAAAGTACCTAGCATAGAGGCTGGCCCCGAATAAACATTTAATGAACGTCAGTTCAAAGTATATGCCTTAATAAGTTATTTCAGATTCAAAGAAAGAGATAAGCAACCCAGTTTCTTATAGAAAGACCTAGGATCTGGATGCAGACAGCCTTGGGTAACCCTTCCCCTTTCTGGGACTCTGTTCTTTCATCTGTAAAATGAGGCAATTTTGAGCAAGCACTTAGGTTCTGTCTACACAATGGCCAATGTAAATTGTGTAACTGACCCATGAGTTTCCTTTTCCTGCTAACTACATAAACGCTTAGAACCAAATGTGTTAATCTATATAGCAAGCTCATAGCACATAGAGTTGTTGGGTGTTTTTGTCTTTGTTTTTTTGTCTTATGCACAATTTTTTCTCCATTTTTGTAGCCTTTTCCTTCTTTCTTTTTTAATTAAATTGTTGTAGCTTTTTCCTTCTTTCTTTTTTAAATTAAATTTCTTGCTGGTTTTTAATTTCTGAGTATATCCTTGTAACTTACATCAAATATGTTTTTGGAATAAGATAGTGTATTAATAAACACATAGACTTAGCTTGGAAGGGGGGAAATGGTACTGCATGTAATTGTGGTGAAAAGCATGGCTTTGGTTTCACTACCTTGATCAAATTATTTAACCTGCCTTATTAGTTGCCTCGATTATAAAATGGGACAAATGATTATATTTTCGTTATAGGATAACTGTGAAAATCAAACGAGGAATGCACTTGGTAAAAATATTAGCCACTATTATTATTATTGTTTATGTTTTTCTCCCTCCAGAAGCAATTCTCATGCCCATTCTAGATACTCCACTACTGATGTCTGGGAAGCAGGGTCTGAAGATGATTTATACATGGAGACATAGATTTTCTAAGCGATTTGAAGTTTTTCTAAAAACAAGGCAATGTTGCCACACACAGACAACGCGTGGGCCACAGCTTTGCAAGTGGCAAAGCAAGTCTCACTTGATAGCTGCTGTCCTCTCATGGCCCATGGTGCAGCCTGGGCTTGGATATGAAGGAAATTTGAAGGCAGGAGACAGAGGGCTACACATTCCAACGGCAAAGTGTAAAGATTTCACCTTCGATTGTTCATTTAACCCGTTTTTGCTGAACTCCAGCAAAGTACCAGGCTCTGAGGATGCAATGGAGAGCAAGGCAGACATATCTCTGCTCCCTTAGATTTTAGGGTCTAATGGTGAGACGCAGGCAAGTGCATTGACAATTACAACACAACATAATAAACGGTATGACAGAGGAAGCCCAGTGAGCTACGGGAACATAGACAACTAATCGTAACCTAACCCAGGCATGGAGGGATCTTGGAGGAGGTGACATCTAAGGGGATACCAGAAGGATGAACAGAAGTCTGGCAAGTAAAGTGGGAGAAAGTGTGGAAGGTGGAGGAAAGTTGGGGACAGAATGTACCAAGCAAGAAGCCTAGCTTGTGCAAAGGTCAAACACAAGAGACAACACAGCAAGTTTGGGGAACCAAAAGAGGCTCCTTTTAGCTGAAGGGTAGTAGCAAGCTTGATCACATAGAAGGGTCAGGAGAGAGAGATGCCAGGCCATGGGAGGGAGTCTGGGCTTCATCCTGGGGACAGTGGAGAGCTAGTGGGATGCTTTACACCTGGGAGGGGCCTGATCTTTGTTTAAATTCATATAACTTTCTACATTCAGAGGGACATCGAAATATATCCAACCTACTTCATTTTACAGATGGGGAAATAGAGAAGGGTTGAAGTTACTTGCCTAAGATCATTCTGTTAGTTGCAAAACTAGGACCAAAAGGCAAACTTCTGGATTTCCAATACAGCGGCTCCAAGACACCAAATTGCTCTCCCTTACAAGCAAATAGAATTCAGGGGTCCGGGAATTATTCTTGCCTAAGATCTAACCAAATATGAATGTAATAGTCTTTTTTTTTTTTTTTTTTTTGAAGCAACTTGTTCCTGAAATGACACGAAAGTAACAACAGGGAGAAATGTGTTTTCCAGAAAACTTTAATATTGAAAATAAAATGTCTTCAGAACGAAAATCTGATGTATTGGGATTCTCATTGTGAGATATTTGTAATCACTGACACTTAAAATTCCAAGGACCAAGGCCGGGCGCTGTGGCTCACGCCTGTAATCCTAGCTCTTGGGAGGCCAAGGCGGGCAGATTGCTCAAGGTCAGGAGTTCAAAACCAGCCTGAGCAAGAGCGAGACCCCGTCTCTACTATAAATAGAAAGAAATTAATTGGCCAACTGATATATATATAAAAAATTAGCCGGGCATGGTGGCACATGCCTGTAGTCCCAGCTACTCGGGAGGCTGAGGCAGAAGGATCACTCAAGCCCAGGAGTTTGAGGTTGCTGTAAGCTAGGCTGACGCCACGGCACTCACTCTAGCCTGGACAACAAAGCGAGACTCTGTCTCAAAAAAAAAAAAAAAAAAAAAAATTCCAAGGACCACAGTGGAAAATGAAAAATTAAAAAATAAATAAATAAAAAGAAACCTCGGTTCCATTTATAAACCCATCCTCCACAAATACACCCACAACTTCTCACATAGCATCAGGGACAGAAATGTGTGTATATATATAAACGTCATTTTTTTATGAAATAGCAATTTGAATTGGAATCAGTGATTTCACATCAAACCGCAAATGACCATGAATTCTGGGCACTTGGGAGATGATACGAGATCAGTGAGGGCAAAGACTTCCACATGTCCTCTGTTGGGACTTGAATGATGTGGCTCCTCTATAAATAGCCCCTTAATAGGGACAGCGGAGAGATCAAGTATGAATTTGTAGGCCTCAGGTAATCATTTCAGAAAATTTCCCTTATAACAAGACTTAATCCCTTATATCTATATACACCTCACAATGTCTCACGTGCTTTCAAGTTATTTATCCTGTGCGGTTAGAAAAGCAACTATTATTGCCTATGTTACAGATCTACGGTGGCTTCTCTGGGTGAAGTCATTTGCTTAGGTGTCTCAAGGTTAGGCTTTGGTGCAGCCTCTTGTCAGCCTGGTTTGAAGGCCCACCGGGCTGTATCTCAATGAGAATTGTTTCTTTGAAGAGTCCCAAGTGGCAGCTTAGCCTTGAAAAGAAAAGAAAGGTGCCTGTTCTCTCTGTCCCTTCCTGGCCCTGGGCTTTGCTGGGAAGTGCTTCACGACACATTTTCGCCCCCTGGGCAATTCTTTGAGGCAGGCTACTGATACAGAGAGATGGCAGCTTCAGGGACTGTGCTCCAAGGACCTGTAAAGGAGTGGAAGAAGTTATTTTTGAGCAAGCAGCAGGGACCAGGCTCAGTTAGTGGAAAGCCCCTGTCCCCAGCCCCCAGTTGTATCTTCTGTCATTTCACCCTGCCCTCCCCGCACAGAACTTTTCTCAGCCGTAACTGGACATTGGCTATGTGAATTTATGCCCCTGTCTCCTGCCAGATGATAAGCTCCAAGAGGGCAGGGATCCTGTGCTTTGTACACCGGTGCGTACCCAGGTCCGGGCACGGTGCTTGGAACAAAACGGGTGATCAACAAAGATCAGGGAGATAAAAGTGCACTTGGGAAATGTGAGGCCAAGGAGGTCGAACAGGGCCGGAGCTTCCGTCCCCGCGCCGCGGGCAGGTGTGGCTCCCCGGCGATGGAGGCTGCGGGGCGAGTCCTCCCTCGCCCTTCCACCCCGCGAGCGGGCGGCGCGCAGTCTGTCCCTAGGGCGGCGGCGGGGACCTGAGCGGCCCTCCGAGCGCAGGTGCAGGTCGTCAGGGCGAAGGCCTCGTGGGGGCGCAAGGAGAGCCCCCAGCCGCAGCCATTTCCTGCTCTTTGTGT
Organism: Microcebus murinus; assembly: GCF_040939455.1. Classification (NCBI taxonomy): domain Eukaryota; kingdom Metazoa; phylum Chordata; class Mammalia; order Primates; family Cheirogaleidae; genus Microcebus; species Microcebus murinus. Next base: position 21,958,601 of record NC_134124.1, read on the forward strand.
GACAGCGGCGGCGGCGCAGGGGCCGGGCGGGGCGGGGCCGCGGGGCGGGGCGGGGGCGGGGCGGCGCGCGGGGCCGGCGGCGCGGAGCCCGCAGAGCATCCTGCGCCCCGGCGCGGGGCACTGCCGTCGCCTCGGGCCCCTCCCCTGGACCTGCCGCAGACCCAGGTAAGCGGCGCTCGCAGGCCTCGGCCGGGCGCGGGGGCCGCGATGCCGCTGGGGACGCGGCCGTGAGGATGCGCCAGGGCCCAGGCTGCGCTCCGCGTCCCCAGCCCGCGGGGGACGCTCGGCGGCGCGCCCGGGCTAGCGCGGCCTGGAGGCCCCCGGAAGCCCCCAGAGGCCCGGCCTCCGCTCCGGGCCGCCCCTGTGCCCCGCCGGCCGGCTGAGGGCCCCGCGGCGCGGACGGGCGCCGGCACCTCGCGGGGGTCGGGCGCCGTGGCCGCCGCGGCTGCAGCAGGTGCGCGGCCTGGGCCGGAGCCGCCGGCCGGAGAGGAGGCGGCGCTAATCTCGGGGACCGGAGACACCTGCAGCGGCTGCGAGCCCGGCGGCGGCGACATCCCCGCGTCCAGGTACTGCAGAGCACAGGCCCCCGCCTCTGTCGCCGCGGCCACCGTCACCTCCCCCGGCGCCCGCGAAAGCCGAGAGCCGCCCGGGCCGGCCTGGCCGCCGTCGCCGGCACACGGCGCCCTGCGGCGGACGCGAGCTGGGTGGGGCGAGGGACGCAGCGGCGAGGTTTGGGGGTGGAGGGCCTTGATGAGAGGGTTGGCACGTCTGACCCGCTTTGAAGCGTTCTGGCCCACACTGGCATCGCTCTCCCTGCTGGCTGGGGGCAGGGAGGAGGTGGGAGGAAGGGCATGAGTGGGCTGACTCCTGGGGGCAAAGGTGGTGTTTTCTTGAGCTCTGAAGAACCAGGAAGATGCCTCTGTATCTGTCGTGGCTTCTGCTTTCAGGACGGCCCTGCCCTCCCGCCCCCAAGTACAGCCTACCTGTGTCCAAAGGAAGAGAGGAAGGTGCTGTTTGGGGATGGGAGCAGGTAGCACGGTGCGACAGAAGGATGGTTCTCTCTGCCACGACTCTGGCTGGAAAGGACACTGACTGCCTAGGTGCCCTCCCCCGCCCAGGGAATCTGACTTTGACCTTTGCCTGCCTGCTGTCCCCAGCACAGTGGAATCACTCGCTGGGGGGTGATGAGCTATCAGCTGCAATTGCACGGAAGGAAGCCGGGAATGGAGCAAGGATGTTTTCCTGCTAGCTCCTGGGTGCTCTCAGTGTGGGCACGGAGACTGGGGCAGTCCCGCAGGCACGATGGGCAACACAGGAGAGCGTTGCTTCCCGTGTTCTCATTTTCCACCTCCTGCCTGTGTCCCATTTAGGGCAGTGGGTCTCACCTTACTTACACTTGGGCACAGGCTGTGCCAGCAGCCCTGGGGCTCTCAGCTCTTGGAAGTCCATATCCGTGGGCAGGCGTGTGAAGGCCTAGAAAGTGGTTTTCTCCACCATCAGACCCCCTCTCTGTGCCCCCCCCCCCAGGCCTCCCACCTCCACTTCCATCACAGGGCCCCACCCTTCCCACATTCTCCAGTGTCAAAACTGTTTTCAGGAAAGCAGCCAGTGAACGTGTTTATCTTGAAGAGTAGCTAAAATGCAAAATGGGAATACAAAAGAATTTCCCATTTGATGCGGAGCAGGTGCTTTAGAAGTCACTTGAAACAGGGGATGGAGGCATTTTAATGGGAAACAATAGAAATATTTGCTGTCTCTAATGGTGGGATTTCAGATAGTGGGCTGGACGTGGGAGTGGAGCGCTGGGGAGCTCTTTTGGGGAACAGCTCCCTGAAATGACAGTATCTAGCAGCTGACAGTTCTGTATTTGGCAAGGGCAGCTTTGGCTCTGAGGGCAGGAATACTGTAGGGGTGTACACCTGTGTCTGTGTGTGTAATGGTCAGGGGTTGCCGTCACTAAAGGTGGGTGCATTTGTTGAGCACCCAGTGTCCACTTGTGGGACGTGACACTTTTGCACGGAGTGTTGCTCCTTAGCACTGGCTGCCATCTGCCAGGGCAGTTACTAGGCCGCGAGAAGAGTCGTGTTGTTGCTTACAAAGCCAGCGCCTCTAGCTAGTTGTGCACACTGAGCCTCTGGCTGGGGGCATTAGCTCCCTGCTCACTAAGCTGCTTTATTATATTTCCTGGCTAGTTTCGACCGGTTCTGTAGGCACCCAAGGCTGCCTTGTTCAGTCCCAGCTGGAAAATGAAAAGGGAAAAACTTGCTTTAGGCGTTAGGCCAAGAGTGGGGTATACAGCCCAGTAGGGTTGGAGAGTTCACCTCAAATCGAATCAGAGGCTGGCCCAGAGAAAGGAGGAGACATGAATTTAAAAAAGAAAACAGTAAAAGGCCCCAGGAGAACACTACACGTCCCTTCTGATAAATCGTACCTTCTCGGGCGTTCCGTGGGCCTCTGCTACTGTCATTGACCAGAAAGCCAAATTGGGTGATGAATAGGCAACAAGCTAATTAACATTGGGAACGGTGCTCCCGGAACATGGTGCAGGGCTGCAGTCCCCACGTTTAGGGATCGGACTGCCCTCTCAAAGAGGCTTCTTTGGACCACTGTTGGCCCCAGGGGCCACCAAGAGCTGCACAAAATGGGCTTTTGTAGCCTTCATGTGGCCACCGTAACAATGAGTCTATTTCTTTGCTGGCAAGTATTAATTATTCACTTGTAGTGGACGAATCCAGACATCAGTCACCTCATTGGAGTCTTTGTGAAAGGCCTTTGGTCTTGTCATTCGGAGGAGCTAAGCCATGTCTGGGGGCCAGAGGATGGCAGGAGGGGCTGGCTCATGCCACTGCCTCAAGAGACCAGCTGCGATGGGGAGGGGGAGCTAGAACATCTTCGGAGGTTCTTATTAACTGAAAGACACATGAAAGTGACGAGCAGAGTGCTTAGCACATAGTAAGTACTGTTACACTTTTATTTATTGTTATAATGTATTAATTACATAAGCATTAAGAATTTGGCTCATGTGTATATAGCCAGCCCCTAGCTCTCACCAACCCCTATACTTCCAGAGCTTTCCTGGATTTTGCTTTTGGGAGGGGAGTTGGTCTCTGGGACCAATAAACTGAGCCCCAGGTTTGCCTGCCAAAGGAAACGAAAGGAAAGAATGACAAGACGTGGTGTCAGAGGGGTTTCAGGTGGGAAGTGCTCTTGAGTAGCAGCGTCAGGTGGGTAGAACCTGAGTAGGCAGGGAGAAGGGGGAGGGAATAGGCCGAGCAAAAGCCCAGAGCAATCATCCTGGGCCGGGGGAGGACCTCTTCCTCCGTGTATATATATTCAGCATTTTGCAGCCAGCCAAAGATGTCGAGGCGTGCTCTGCTTCCCAAGGCAGACAGAGCAGGGCAGGGGACTTAGGACACAGGATTTATCCCTGGCTTGCTGTGTGCCTTGAAACCAGCTGCAACCACTCTGATTTTAAAAACTGAGCCACGGAAAGCAGTCTGCTCAGCTTGTCACCTGCCTGTCGTCAGGGGAGCCCACGGATGAGATAATGTCTGTTAATCCCAGTCCAAGTAGAAAAGGCCATGGAAACAGAGGAGGCTCCTGAATGTTGGCTCTGTGGGGTGAGTGGCCTCCATTCCCGAAGGGACAGTTTGTTAATGAGGTATCGTGTGGCGGTTTAGGAAGACGGATCTGTGGGCTCTCTGTCCCCGCAGAGACACTTCAGAATTCAGTCAGTGGGTGTGGGACGCCGCCCAGGACACAGAGTTTGGATATTGGCTTTCCCAGTCGTGGCCGTTACCCCGGGGGCTGTGTGTGACCTGCCATACTTCTTGGGCCTTGACCACAGGGGGGAACAAAACAAACTGGGGACAAATTCTTGAAAGAAGCTGTTTTGGGAAGGCAGAGCTGGAGTTCAGGCCGAGTTTCTCACAGAGATCATTCTGGTTGAGTGGCATTTCGATAGACTTAGGGCAACTCCGAAACAGCACACCTGAGAGAGGCGCAGTGATGACGTCAGCAGGAGGCGTTTGGCCTGTTGTTTACGTCGTCGTCGTTCGGTCCTTGTAGAGCAGTGGTTCTCAGGCTTTCACCTCCAGGGGGAACAGAGGGATGTTTAGCGTGTCCGCGTTAGGCGGTCTGTGTTTTCTCAGTGAGGTGGGAGGCGAGGTCCTCTGCAGCAAGTAAGTTAGGAAACTTCAGGAGACTTCCGGGGCTAGGAACAGCTGCCCCTGTGGGTGGAATAAGAAATCAGCTGAGGGTGAATGAGAGAATTGTCTGACTTCGCCGAAGACCCAGCTGCGATCAAAGAGGATCTGCAGGCGTGAGCCTCAGAGAAGACACTCAGTAACTCAGTGTTAAGGGACACCTGAGAACTATTCGCGATTTTCAAATGTGATGCTTGAAGGCCGATTTTGGCGAGGTATGAATGGTGAGACAGGAACTCAAACTGGGGTTCGCGCCCTCAGCCTCCAGGTCTGTTGTATCTCCATATGGGACAGAGAATTGAGGGCCTGTTTCTTTTTTTTTTTTTTTTTTTTTTTGAGACAGAGTCTCGCTTTGTTGCCCAGGCTAGAGTGAGTGCCGTGGCATCAGCCTAGCTCACAGCAACCTCAATCTCCTGGGCTCGAGTGATCCTTCTGTGAGGGCCTGTTTCTTATGGCATGAGGTTGAAACTGTATGGCAGAAGAATTTTCTGAGCAGTCTCCTCAGATTCTCATAGTAGTAAGACTGGGTTCGGGGCCTTAGAGAACTATGATGTTTCAACTTCTTCCTCTTTTTTTTTTTTAAACCAGAAGACATGTATTTTGGTCCCTGGCTCATGCATTCAACAAGTCATTCCTGAAGTTCTAATCAAGTAATGCCTGGTATGTACCCAGCTCTGTGCTGGTTGCTATGGGTCAAACCCAGGAAAGATGACTGTCCCTGGCATCCTCGGTGATCCAAAGAATTAGCAAAGTCAAAGTTCATAATGCAGTAGGAAATTGTGAACTCTAGACTGAGTACTATGGGAATTCAGAGAAATGAAAGTTATCGATGGGTTTGGTGGGTCAGGCCGTTGTGGAAGAGGCATATCTTGGCTTTGGGCCTTGACAGATGGTTGGTAGGATTTGAGAAGAGGAAAGGACAGTCCACAAGGGAGTAGAGGTAGTTTGAGCAAAGGCACAAAGCAAGAATGTCCTCACACAGGTTTCTGATGCCCCCGTATATCTTGGCCACAGTGGATGGTCCACATGGTCCTTAAAGTGTGGTCTTTAGGGAAGCCCTTTAGATGGAATGTCCCAACTGTAGTTACAGCCATTTGCTTTAGAGTTGAAAGGGCCCTGAGAGAAGTTCAAGTCTAGTGATTCTTACCTGGTTGGTTTTGTTGTTGTTTAGTACACGAGGGACAATATTGACAAGCTCAACACATTACACTCTGCAGCCACCCCTCAGCTCCACCCCATTGATGAACATGCAAGCAACGATATTATGGGGGACCCTTGAACCCTTGCCTCACAAATAATACAAAGTACTTGTTTGCAAATGTCAGTATCTAAACTGTTATTACCATACGTTACCTACAAAAGCCTTCACAATGCAGGTTTTGCCATCGTGGTTGAGAGAGAACCGTTACCAGGCCAACCTCCCTATTTGACAGAAAGAGAAATTTACCCCTTTAGAGGGAGTGAAAATGTGATTTTGGGTTTTAGGCTGAGCCGTATTCGAATTGCAGTTTCATGCTGATGAAGCAGAGGTCTGCCTGTTCCAATCTGATGGCCAGACCAGAAGCCTCGCTCTTTGTCTCCACAGCAGGCTCAGTGGCTTCCCTTTCTGAGTTTTAGCAGGTGCCTCTGAGGGGCAGCTCCTCTCTCGGGGTCACAAGTCACTTTGGTGGCCCTCACGTGATGGCCTGTCAGGGCCCCAACAGGAGCAAATCAGCAAGCCACCTTGCGTGGCGTGGCCTTCCCTCCTAAGAGGGCGAGGGCCAGCCCCTGAGCTGCTGGCGTCTGCGCGGTTTCGCCGGAAGGGCTTCCTCAACCCTGCCAACACAGGAAGCACCTGAGCAGAACGGCAGATGAAGCGGCAAGGCCCCTCGCCCCGCCAAGAGCTCTTTCTCTGCCTCTTCCTAAACAACCGGGAGGGTAGGCCTTCTCCCCCGCTCGAGTTGAGGCTGACTTGGATTTCTCTGCTCTGACCGCAGGTCCCCTGTGTGCAGAGGGGCTGCAGGTGACGGGGCCTCTGGTCCCAGATGACAGGCAGTGAGGGACTGAAACAGTAAAGACTGCCTTGCCAGGCGGTGCCGTGTACCAGCCAGCTGCCTGAGCTGCTAGCAAGGAGGCCTGGGGTGGTTGTCTTTTGAGGTAAATTATTAAACTTTGATCAAAGCAATGCATGCACATGCTTTTTAAAAAAGCAAGTAGCATTGAAAGACTCCATAAAAAACAACAACCACCACCCAGTGCCCACCTTCCCCTAGAGGCTGCTGTTTCTTCTAGCAGCTGCCTTCAGGTCGCCAAGGGAGATGCTTGCACTGCTGTTTCTCGATTTATCTATTCTGCACATAGTCTGTTTACTTCCTGCTGTGATGGATGACGATTTCTTACACCATCTCATTTCTCACTCCCCTGCCCCCATATCCCAATTTAGGACAAGCTCTCTTTTACCCTAAACCGTGTTTAAAGCATCTGCATTATTAAGATGTGTAAATGATGATCACAAGAAGGCCGAGTCATGTCCTTTGATTGCATTTCCTTTCTTGTATGGCTTTTTGTTTTTTTTGAGACAGGCTTTCGCTTTGTTGCCCAGGCTAGAGTGAGTGCCATGGCGTCAGCCTAGCTCACAGCAACCTCAAACTCCTGGGCTCAAGCAATCCTGCTGCCTCAGCCTCCCAAGTAGCTGGGACTACAGGCATGCGCCACCATGCCCGGCTAATTTTTTCTATATGTATTAGTTGGCCAATTAATTTTTTTCTATTTATAGTAGAGACAGGGGTCTTGCTCTTGCTCAGGCTGGTTTCGAACTCCTGACCTTGAGCAATCTTCCTGCCTCGGCCTCCTAGAGTGCTAGGATTACAGGCGTGAGCCACCGAGCCCATCCCTGGATTTTTGTTTTGTTGCAGAGTTAGAGCTTTCTTTCTTAAAAATATTCCTCTTTTTCTTTCTAGCTCTGTCCTATCAGTTGTTGCATTGTGTTCCCTTGTCATCTCAGGAAGTTGCATTGCTAGCCCCAGCTCTGTCCCTAACCAGCCAAGTGACCGTGCACAAGTCCCTTCTCTTCTCCAGGCCGCGGTTTCCTCATCAATAGGAACAGAGCTGGACTCCCTTCTTGTTTTCATTCTAAACCTCAGAGCCCCAAACCCCACCCACCTCAAAGGGTTTTATCATCAGAGAAGACTTTTCTGCAGGGTGGGGGCAGTCCCAGGACCTGACAGATCGCAGCAAAACAAAAACAGCCATTGGGGAGGGACCAAGCAGGCTAGTTTGGGCCCTGCTGAGTGGTGGTTCATTTCACCCCTGCAGTTCACAGGGCCACTCAGTGGGGTAGCATGGGTGTGTCTGTGGCTCTGTCTTTCTCTCCCACTGTCCCCTGTTGATTTGTGCTCACCACAGCCTCTGCTTGTAGGGGTGGCGTCATAATCCCCAAACTCCCCCAGCTCCTGCTCCACCTCCAGCTCTCTGTGTACCCCTCTTGCTTATATTATACCCCAAGTTTCCTCAAAGTAGTTATAATAATACTAACATTTTCTGCCAATAGCTTTATTGAGATACGATTCACATGCTGTACAATTTTCCTATTTTAAACATACAGTTCACTGATTTTTAGTATGTTTGCAGAGTTGTGCAACTGTAATCACAGTTGATTTTAGAACACCCCAGAAATAAAACTCATGCCCTTTAGCAGTAGCACCTGTTTCCTCCAACCCCCAGAAGCCCTAGGCAGCCACTAACCTACTTAATAGCTCCATAGATTTTCCTATTCCAGTCTTGTTGTGTAAATGGAATCATACAACATGGGATCTTTTGTGACTGGTTTCTTTCACTTAGCATAATATTTTCAAGGCTCATCCATGTTGTAGCAAGTGTCAGTACTTCATTCCTTTTTATGGCTGAATAATATTCCAGTGTGTGAATATACCACATTTTATTTATTGATTTATCACTTGATAGACATTTGAGTTATTCTACTTTTTGGCTATTACAAATAATGCTGCTATGAACATCCATGTACAAATTTTTGTGTGGACATACGTGTCCATTTCTCTTAGGGTTATGCCTAGAAATAGAGTTGGCTGGGTCATATGGTAACTCTATGGGTAAAAAAAATTTGAGGGACTGCCAGTCTTTTTTCCAAAGTTGCTACACTATTTTGTATTCCCACTAGCAATGGTATTAGTAATTTCTCCACATCCTCACCTTGTGATTCTTGGTCCTTTTTATTATGGCCATAGTAATGAGTATGAAGTGGTATCATGTAGTTTTGATTTGCATTTCCCTGACAACTAAATATATTAATCTTTTCATGTGCTTATTGGCTATTTATATATCTTCTTCAGAGAAAAGTCTGTTCAGATCCTTTGGCTATTTTTAAAATTGAGTAATTTGTCTTTTTAGTAAAAGGTGAAAGATTTGTATGATCTGAAGAGAAACCAGAATATTTGTCTTTTTATTGAATTTTAAAAATTCTTTATTGCATATGCCTAGCATATATATATGATTTGAAAATATTTTTTCCATTTTGTGGATTTTCACTTTCTCAGTGTTGTCCTTTGAAGCATAATTTTTTTAATTTTGATGAGGTCTGGTTTATTTTTTTTTATTGTGTTTGCATTTTTGGTATTACTACATAATTAAAGAAGTCACAAAGATTTACTCCTATGTTTTTTCCTAAGAGTTTTAGTTCTTATGTAGGTCTTTGATCCATTTTGAGTTAATCTGTTACATAGTGTGAGGTTGAATCCTCCAATTTTGTTTTGTTTTTTTTTTCCCTTCTCAAGATATGCTGAGCTATCCTAGCCAGGTACCTTGAATTTCCATATGAATTTTAGGATCAACTTGTCAATTTCTGTAAGAAGCCAGCTGAGATTTTGGTAGAGATTGTGTTTAATCTGTAGATCAATTTGGGGAGCATTGCCACCTTTATATACATCTTACAGTCTATGAACATGGGATATCTTTTCATTTATTTATTTTTTTAACATTTCTAAACAATGTTTTACAGTTTATGTAGTTTATGTTTTGCACTTATTTTGTTAAATCTATTCCTAAAGTATTGTATTCTTTTTGATGCTATTATAAATAGAATTTTTTTCCTAATTTCCTTTTTAGATTGTGCATTGCTAGTGTATAGAGATACAACTGATTTTTGTATGTTGATATTGTATCCTGCAAACTTCCTGAACTTGTTCAGAATTTTACTAGTTTTTTGGTGGAATTTTTGAAGTATTTTCTACATGTAAGATTATGTCATCTGCAAATAGAAATAGTTTTACTTCTTCCTTTCTCATCTGAATGCCTTTATTTAATTTTCTTGCATAATTACCTGGGCTAGAACTTCCAGTACAAGGTTGAATGGCAATGGTAAGAGCAGACTTTGTCTTATTCCTGATCTTAGGAGGAGAGCACTCAGTCTTTCACCATTAAGTCTGAGTTAGCTAACGGTTTTTTGTAGCCAGTCTTTATCAGGTTGAGGATGTGCTCTATTTCTAGTTTTTTGAGTGTTCTTATGAAGGGATATGAGATTTTGTCAAGTGCACTCTCTGTGTGTATTGAGATGATTGTGTGGTTTCTGTCCTTTATTCTATTGATATGGTTTGTTGATTGATTTTCTGATGTTAATGTTAAGCCAGTCTTACATTCCAGGGATAAATCTCACTTGGTCATGGTGTATAAGCTTTTTTTTTTTTTTTTTTTTCCAGACAGCATCTCACTCTGGTGCCTGGACTAGAGTGCTGTGGCGTCAACCTAGCTCACAGCAACCTCAAACTCCTGGGCTTAAGCCATCCTTCTGCTTCAGCCTCCTGAGTAGCTGGGACTACAGGCATGCGCCACCATGCCCAGCTTAATTTTTTCTATACATATTTTTAGTTTTCCAATTAATTTCTTTCTATTTTTAGTAGAGACAGGGTCTTGTTCTTGCTCAGGCTGGTTTCGTACTCCTGACCTTGAGCAATCCACCCGCCTGGGCCTCCCAGAGTGCTAGGATTACAGGTGTGAGCCACCGCACCCGGCCAAGCCTTTTTACATGTTGCTGGACGCAGTAAACATGTAAACTCGTTGGGACACTAACTTTTATTAAGTACTTTCTACCTATTAAACCATTTACGTGGATTAACTCATTTAGTTTTGAAAGCCTGTGTGATAGGAACTATTATTACGCCTCATATCAAAGATGAGGAAAGTGATGCTCAGATAGAGTATATGACCTACTCATGATTACACAGCCAGGTATTGGCAGAGTCAAGATCCTAACCCAACCATCCAGTTCACCACTACACTAAAATGCCTCTTTTGTGCTTATCAGTGGTGAGCATGAGATAATTTTTAGATGTACCCACACCTGTGCTTGTTTTCATTACTTTTATTTTTTATGATTCCCCTCTGTTATGGCTAGTGATACTGGCTTCCTATTTATGATTGTGATGTAAAGCTTCCTTCTAAAATATGTTTATAGGCAGGCACGGTGGCTCATGCCTGTAATCCTAGCATTCTGGGAGGCTGAGGTGGGTGGATCGCTTGAGGTCAGGAGTTCGAAACCAGCCTGAGCAAGAGCGAGACCCTGTCTCTACTATAAATAGAAAGAAATTAATGGGCCAACTCATATATATAGAAAAAAATAGCCGGGCATGGTGGCACATGCCTGTCGTCCCAGCTACTCGGGAGGCTAAGGCAGCAGGATTGCTTGAGCCCAGGAGTTTGAGGTTGCTGTGAGCTAGGCTGACGCCATGGCACTCACTCTAGCCTGGGCAACAAAGTGAGACTCTGTCTCAAAAATAAAAAATAAAATATGTTTATAAAGTGGCAAAAAAAAAGGAGTTTCCTTAGAAAAAATTATTACGTAAATAATTGTACTGGAAGTTTTTGGCTATGACTGCATATTCCATTCTGCTTAAATCACCTATGTGATTAATAGTAAAGGAGACGTGGGAAAGCTAGCAATGAAGACATGGCCAACTTTAGGTCATCTCATTTCTCCTATGTTGTCAGGAGATTTAGGTATATTCATGCATTCTTTCATTTGATACCTTCCCAGTGCCTAATCTGTTTGTGGCCCTGTGCCAGGGTCTTTGAGGTTTTCAGTGATGCATAAGAAAATTGTCCCCGACCTTGAGAACTCCCTGGTTCTACTCTAGGGAGGGCATACGTGTTTTATTGAGCAAACCCGGATTGATTGCTAGTGTCTGCCTGGAGCTCAGTATTTCATGAGAAGGATTGCGAGGCTGGCTGTGGACTTGGTGTGAAATAGAGTCATTATCAGTTAGTAATGTCTGCCCTGGCATGGGAGGAGAAGTAGCAGTGCTTGGGTCACTTCTGAGGCAGAAAATTTCAGAAGAAAGGTACACATGTCATAGAGAGGAGAGACCTTGAAGGATGGATGAACACAGCACATACAATGTTAGGAAAGAGAGACTTTATTTTATAGATCACCATTTACAAAATATTGACGCTTACAGCTTTAAGTACGCAGACATCAAAAGTCAAAACAATTTGGATGGAGTTCTTTGTAAAATATAAATGGTCTTTTGCTACTCATATCTCTTTTCTCCCTCCACCACATTTTTACAAACCTACCACCTTGGATGTAGTATGCCTTCCTTGATGTCATCCACTCATTGAACAGATCTTTATTGAGTTACAGATGCATGCTCAGCATAGAAACTGGGTGTGAGTTAGGCACAGTGCTTGCCCTCAAGGAGCTTATAGTATAGGGCAGCAGAGAAAACATAAGTCATATAATATAGTATTGTAGATGCTGCAGAAGAAGGAACACTCTATGTTCAGTGGGGCCCAGCAGAAAGTGGATTCAGGTAGGGATTGGCATCAGGAAGACTTCTTGAAGAGTTCATCGTTTCCTTAGATCTCTTCCAGCTCTAGGATCATTTTAGCGGCATATGAAGTATTTGTTGGGGTTCTGTTATGTACCACGATATTGGTGATATTTCTACAGGCTATTGAGCTATGTAGAGCTCTTGCTTCTACACTCAGGAGCCCTGACTCCTGTACCTATGTGGCTCTTGAATAGCTCTGTCTCTCTCCACTGTTAGGCCTGCTGCTCTCAGCATCTAGGCGGCTCTTAACCTGTGGCTTTATTTTACAGACTGGTACCAATAATACCCTAAAAGTGGCTTCAGGTGGCTAATGTGGGGTTTGAAGCTACAAGGTCTGCCTGTTGGACAAGAGGATTGTTCCTATAAAACTTTTTACCTCCCACCTGTTCAAAATAAGCTGCATGGTCCATTTTGGTGCACTCTCTGGAATTCTTTTAAGATAAACACAAACAGCTGTGTTCCTGCTTGGCTCCCACACCTGTGAAGAAGCTGGCTTGGATGAGTGCAGGAGGGGTCAGCTCCGCGGGAGACCCTGTGACCTGTGAAGTCACGTCCTGTCCCAGCAGACTTCACTTCCCACCCAATCTCCAAACACTTGGCTCACACTCATGATGGAGCAGCAGGCTGTGATCCAGATTCTCTTTGGAATTTTCTTTGCTTAGTCCAGTGCCACCCTCAGTACTGTCATGCCTCACTTAATGACAGGCAGATGTTCTAAGAAATGCATCTCTAGAGGATTTCTCATAGAAAACGTCATAGGGTGTGCTCACACAAGCCTAGTTGGTATAGCCACATCCAGGTTATCTGATATAGCCTCTTGCCCCCGGGCTGCAAAACTGTACAGAATGTTTCTGCACTGAATACTGTAGGCAGTTGTAACACAACGATGAGCATTTGTATATCTAAACATATTTCAACATAAAAAAAAAATTACAGTAAAAATATGGTATTATACTCTTATGGGACCACATGCAGTCTGTTGTTAGCCAAAATGTCATTATGCAGCACATGACTGAAATGTTTTTAATAGGATAATTGTAAGCCTCCCTTTTATTTTTATATTTGTATATCTATTCACATAATATTTTCTTTATATAAATATACATGTAATGTATGTGTGCGTGGATATTGTATATAGACTCTAGCTAGAGATGTACAGACTGGGAAAATATTTCTTGGCCAGCCCAAAGGTGACAGTTACCTAATCTTTCTAGCCTGGTGGAGTTTTGTTCTTGAGGAAGGAAAAGGCAGTTAAACTGGGAACAAAAAGTGCTTGGCGCCTTTCAAAAAGGTAGAAAAACAGGTGTGGTCTGAAAGAAAGGGCATCCAACTGGGAGGTGAGATATCCCATTTCTGCTCTGACACTAGCTGGCCGTGTGGCCTTGAATTAAAGCATTTGCTTCTCTGTAACACAGCAAAAATAACAAGTGCCCCATCAAATTTGCAGGATAGTTGTGATTGAGAAAATCAGTGTTAAAGATCTATAGAATTAGGATATTAGTGCAATAATATCCTATAATAATAATCATAATGCCTTCCCTTTTTTGTAGGAGAATTGTTGCAATATTTACTTCATCTGCTCTGTTAAAAACAGGCCACAGACTAGCTGATGTTAAGCAAAATTATAGGAGAGGCCATTGGGCTGAGCCCTGGTACTAGGTCCCAACAGACCAGACCAAATCAAAATGGAGTCACTCATGCTAAATGCCACGTCATCAAATCGAAACTCTAAGGAAGCAGATAGATTCCCAAACAGACCCGTTCTTTCTGAAAATGAGAGATTCAAGTCTACCTGAGTCAGCATAATAAGGAAGTCCCCTCTGCTTTAATCCTTACAAAAAAGCACATGTTAAACCATCAGCATTTTTTCCCCTTTTGTTTTATTTCCTTGTCCCCACCTTACCAAACCCACTTTTTTGCTGTTGCCCAATGGGAGCTTTCGTTCTGTTTTGTGGAATAGCAGCTGCCCAATTTATCAGTCAACAATAAAAGCCAATTAGATCTATACATTTTTGTAATGTTGCTTTTTGACACTAACATTTCCTGAGTGCTTATTCTTTCTTGGCTACTGTGTTATGTATTCCATATGTTGCAAAGTTATATAATCCTCAGAATAAGTCACTGAGGACAGGCACCCATTTACAGAAACCGAGGTTCAGAGTGGTTAGGTAACATGCTCTGGTTAGGTAGTAAGTGGCAGATAACAGATTGGAACCAAAAACACAAGTGTACCCATTATCGATAGCCTAGTATTCTACTGCAGTAAAAATATCTTGCTTTTTCATTTTCTTTCCAGAAAGTCAAACAGAAAATGACCATGTGAATCTTTCGCTTTACAGAGTAGCAGAGTTCAGGGTATGGGTGTCAGAACCTGCATTCCCAAAGCCAGGTTCACCAGTCCTGCATTTGTGGAGCCATCCCCCCTCTTGCTTGGAGTCTGCCAAGCATGTCAGCCTGCTGGCCCCTACAGCCTTTCTCCCAAGCAAATTGCCTGCGAGCCCAGTGCTATTACCGCTGTCAGTGAAGCCAGGCTTTGAGTATGTGATGAAGACACTGAATATAAATCTGCCGTGAATGCCCTACACTGACAAGTTGCAGCTGTGTTTGATAAAGGATGCTCCCAGAACACTGTTAATTTTAAAATATTTTATTAATTTCTCTTCCAAAATGACAAAATGGTCACATGTTCATAGGCTGAATTATTTTCATCTGGAAGATTGCATAACAGGCAAGCACACTCGGGAAGAAAAGAAGTGTGTACTTATTTTCATGGGTACCTCCGTTCAGATTTCCAGAACATTTTTTCCTTCTGATTGATGGTGGATTTGGCAGCAACTTCCAACACTTGAGCTAAAAAAATCTCTGATTTCCTTCTCCTTTAGGCAGTGAATGATCTACAAACACTCACAGAAATCCATTAGAGAAGCTGTATTTTGAAGGAAGAAAAGAGAGATTGCATTAATGTAAACAAAGGCTCTTAATTTATTGACTTTGTAGGTTGTTCACCTGTTAATTCTCTTCAAGGGAAGTGAAGGGGTACTATTGTGTTAAAGGGGAAAACCTTGAGGGTTATTTTGGCAAGTGAGCATTTTTAAGTTTGAGAATCCCAGAAGAAACCCAGTTATAGGAAAAAAGAAGGAAAGTTGGACAAGAGCTGGGAACATCTAAACTGGTCTCTAGGGAGATTTATGGAAAATTTCAAACATATATAAAATTGGGGGAAAAATACAGTAAATCCCTATGCATTCATCATACACCATTAACAATTATTAAATCATGGGTGGTTTTGTTTCATCTATTATTCACTCTTCTCCCATGTAGTATTATCTAGAAGCAAACCGCTATACTACGTTATCCATATTTTGGTAAATGCTTCTGGAAGATAAGGACTCTTTTAAAAACATAACCTTGATATCATCAAATCTAAAAAGTACTATTTTCTTAATACTATCAAGTATGCAGTCAGTATTAATTTTCCAATTTTCTCATAAATGATATAATTTTATTTTCATGGTGGTTTATTTGGATTAGAACACGTGATAGTGTGTGGTAGGTCTCTTTAAAATCTACAGCTTCCCCTTCCATTATTTTTCTCCTTGCAATAATATTTGTTGAAGACACTGAGTCATTTTCCAGCAGGGTTCGTCATAGATTGTATTTTATTGATTGTGTCATTGGGGTGTTTTATATCATGTTCTTCTGCCCTCTGTATTTCCTTTCAATTGGTATCAAAGGCTTGATTTAGATTTAGGTATTTTGTTTTAGTCCCAGCATTCTTCACAGGAGGCACATAATATCTGAGCCTCTGTTTGCTCATCTATAAAATGGGAATAATCATAGTACTAACCTTTGTAGGCTAGATGCAAGATTAAAATAGTCATGAGCTCTGCACAGTGTCTGACACAGAGTAAGGGCTAAAGACACATTAGTCTCATCATTCTTGTTTAATGAAGAAAATTTTTAAGGCTTTGGAGGTTGTAGATCATTATGCCCTGTAAAACAACCCCTCCTGTAAAATGGACTTAATAGTAATGTAAGAAAGAACAGTCTTTTTTTATGGATTGGCAAGTGGTTTTGCTGTAGAAGTTAATGCCACACTGCCTACGGGTGGAGGGGGCCTGAAACCCCCCTGGGAGGGCAGGCTTCTGCAGAGGACAGAGGGGGGGGACATTACTTCTGAGCTCTGTGTCCTCATTGCATGTGGCCTTCGCTGTTGCCATAGAACATGACATGATGGGAAGGTGTGTTTGACAACTCAGTGAACTGTGAAGCTAGTTAACTGCTCAGCAGTGGAAGCTCAGCCCTGATCTGCCCTTCCAGCCTTGGGCCGAAGGGAGATATTAGTGTAGGGGCAGCGTGACCTCCTGACCTCTGCAGCTGTTTCACCCCCTTGCAGCCCCTGGACCAAATTCTCATGTCCAAGGTCCTTTTCTTTCCTGACATCCACATAAATAGCACGGTCCTTTTAGGTCCATCCATGTAAATAGAAAGGCAAACTCACTGACATTCACAACAGAAATTCCAGCCCTCATACCTCCCTGGGATTGGGGCTGGGGAGGAAGGGGTTCTTGGATCAGTACTGTGGCCCTTCTCTTTGTGTCCTCCTTATTTGTGTGTATTTAAGGGTTGGCTTTATTATTATTAATCTTTTTATAAAACTCAGTTTTAGGTTTTTTTTGTTCCCCTCTACTGTTTGTGTTTTGTTTTGCTTGTTTTGGTGGTTTTTTCTTCGTTATTTCTGCTTCTGTAATTATTCATACTTCTACTCTCGTTTCTCTGGGTTGATTTTCGTTCTTAAGATTTCTGAATGGAACATTAAGTTCATTTAGTTCCACTTTTCTTATTTTCTACTAAATGCATTTGAGACATTTATTCATGTTCTCTACCTTTCAGTCCTTAATATTTTATCGTTTCTCTTTGAATTCCTTTTTAGCTGTGAATAACCTTAAATGTATTTTATAAATTTTCAAAGGCATGCGACTTTTTTTTGCTATCCTTTGCATTACTGATTTCTAATTTCATTGCATTGTAATCAACGAATGTGACTTCTAGGCCGTCATTTTTTGGAGGAAACTTATGGGAACCTGATTTATAGCCTAAATCATAATTAGTTTTCAATCAGTGTTTCATGTATGTGTGGGGAAAAAAATAAGCATTCTGTTTGCTGGATGCTGAGTTCTTAAAATAGCTGGGATTAGCTATTAGCCATTAGCAATTAGCTGGAATTGGGCAACTGTGCTGTTCAGATCCTCATCAGCTTCACTGCCAAAGTTACCATCAAAGCAGCTGTACTCTGCCAGGGTCTAGACACAAAAACGTCCATTTAGGGTTGACTTGTTTGGCTTACAAAACAGGCCCAGGCCAAAGATGGCTCTTCCATCTTTGCAAGCAGGTTGGTTTGGAGGAATTGAGTTCTTTTAGTCCCAGCTCATTTATTAGCCTGAAATCCTAGGCTCTGGTTTCCAGTTGATTATTGTGGATAATTGTGTTCTGCAATAATTTCAGAATGAACCTCATAAATATCTCTCTGATGAACAAAAGGTGAGGGGGCTAACTGTGACTCGTGTCCTAGCTTCCGTCATTCCTTGAGGCCCTTTGCCCTTGGTTGTGTGGTTGTGTGGGCGGCACTCAACTTCTCTGAGCCTTGTTTTTTCATCAGGTATGTAGATAGAGTACCACCTGCCATGGTGACCACAGAAGGTTGTGGTGAGGGTCAGCCAAGGTCGTAGACAAAGAAGTACCTTGTTAGCTGAAAAAAGATCCTCAAATGTAAAAAAAAAAAAAAAAAAAAAAAAAAAAAGGTACAGGTAGAGAGTGCACCATGTCAAGAAGTGGCAAGGGAAGTGGGT
Source organism: Microcebus murinus (assembly GCF_040939455.1). NCBI lineage: Eukaryota > Metazoa > Chordata > Mammalia > Primates > Cheirogaleidae > Microcebus > Microcebus murinus. The sequence goes on from NC_134124.1 coordinate 21,976,475, forward strand.
TCAGTGTGTCTTAATCTATTTTATTCTCCAAAAGGAGCCTGAACATGGAGAGGTTGAGAGAACTGTTTGGAGGCCCCTAAAATTCTCCATTTGTCCTTCTCTTCCTTTCCTACGGTGCAGAACACAGAAACTGCAGCCATGACCACGCACGTCACCTTGGAAGATGCCCTGTCCAACGTGGACCTGCTCGAGGAGCTGCCCCTCCCCGACCAGCAGCCATGCATCGAGCCTCCGCCCTCCTCCATCATGTACCAGGTAACAAATAGCAGATGGCTCCAGGAGCTCTGGGGATCCCCTGAGAAGGTTTGCCCTGAAGCAGAGGGAAGAGGAGCTCTGCATCTACAAGGTGAAGGGTCATGAGCTGATAGAGTCCTCTGTGCACTCTTGTAGCTGCGATTAAGGAATGGATGAGCTAGCAAGTGTACACCAGGACTATTTCCCTCCCCCAGGGAAGTCTTGTAGATCTGCTCTGACCCCAAATACCTTCCTGGCTGTTCTTGCTGCTGCACCAACCAAGGTTTTGGCAGCTCTGACCTCATGAATTAAATATGGCAATTTAAAAACCCCTAGAGCCTGCCTGGGTAATTACTTTTTCTTCATGTTTGTGAAAAGAGTTCTACAACTCCCCATAACAGCTAATGGCTCAGGGAAGCTGGTCACAGTTGTTTGCTTTTGCCTAAGAGAGTAGAGCTCGTGATAAACCACTATCAGATTGTTCAAAACCATGATCCATCTGGGCGTGGGGGCTGGGGGTGTCCATGCAACTGGAGCTAGCCTTGCAAATAGTCCCTTGTCTGGTTGTGGCAGGCCAGATGCCAAATTAAGAAAGGATACGTTAATTTGAAAATTTTTAGCTGTGTTTGACCTTTTGAAAGTTCTTGGACTGCTAAAGGAGAATAAATATAAATGTATAATATATTTTTAATTGCATTAAGTGGCGCACATCTTAACTTTTAGTAGGTATTTGGGCCTGTGAAGTTTAAGTATTTATGTCCAAAGTTCAGCTGAGTGAACCTGATTACTGGTGGGAAGCAGACGCAGGCCCTGTCATCAGCTTGCTCCTGCCCAGCGTGACTAAGAGTGGGATTTTGGGGAGAAGGGGCAAGAGGAAAGGTGATACAGCAATAGGTCTCCACAGACAGCTTGTGTTAGTTGGCAGCAGTTTGTTCCTTGGACGCTCAGCCACCTTGTGGACCTGTTTTCCAATAACCAAATGTTCCTGTCCTCTAATCCCACAGGCTAACTTTGACACGAACTTCGAGGACAGGAATGCATTTGTCACGGGCATCGCAAGGTACATTGAGCAGGCCACGGTGCACTCGAGCATGGTAAGTCTCTGTGACTCACGTGTGCAGACATGTTGCCTGCTGGGGTGGGAGGGGCCGTGGGCCACGTCTCATTCCAGGGGCGTTTGCCCAGCCACTCCAAGACCCCCTGCTTCAGTCAGACCCATCTGCTTAAGCCCATTCTCACATTCTGCCCCATCCCCCTCTCTCAGTGCCCAGGGATGTCTTGTCCCCATTTATCTTCCAGCTTTGCAAAACCTTCTCGCTGTTAGGGCCCGACTTGCTCCCTCTACTCACTTCCCTGAGCTCCTATAGCTTTTTGAGTTAACATGCGATAAGATCCTGCCTTGCCTTAATACTTTATAGATTAATGAGTATGTGGAATTCTGTCTCTTGACAAAGCAAAAGGTTTCTCAGAAAAGGGACACTAGCTTTGGCTTTGGAATAACAGAGTTATTGACTCGAGGAAGCTGATGGCTTATATATCATTTGCTAGTGGGGCCAGTCATTATTTTCTTTCTTAGGATCTGCCCCATCTGGAGGGGGGGTGGTCATCCACCTCCCTCTTGGGATTTCATTGATTTTATGTTCAGGCAATGCTAAAGTTTGAACAATTTCAAATTCCTCGTTCATAGGCTCTGCCTGTGGCTCAATAAACCTTTCTAATGATGTGTCTTAGTTCATTTTGTGCTGTTATAACAGAATACCACAGACTGGGTAATTTATAATGAAGAGAAACTTACTGGCTCATGATTATGCAGGCTGGAAAGTTCAAGGTTGAGGGGCTGGTACCTGGCGAGGGCCTTCTTGCTGTGTTACAACATTGCAGAAGGTATCACGTGGGCGAGATGCCGTCCAAACTCATCCTTTATGAGGAATCCCCTCCCATGATAACAGCATCAGTCCATGCATGGGGGCAGAGCCCTCGTGACCTCATCACCTCTTAAAAGTCAAATACGGGCCAGTTCTGATTCTCAGTGGGTCAAGTTGGAAATTGACAAGCTTACCATTTATTGAACACTTTTTCTGTGTGGATATTTTAGAAGCATTGTCTCATTCCCTGCTCACATCAACCCTGTGAGGTAGGTTCTATTATAACATCCGTTTTGCAGATGGGGAAAACTGGATCCCAGGAAAGTTAAGCAACTAACTCGGGGTCCTGGTGCTGATGGGGGACATATCTAGACCCAGGTCTGTCTGACGACAAAACCTGTGCGCTAGACTATGCTTTGCAGACATTTGTTAATGCACAAAGTTAAGGGTAAAACGTCATGGTAAAAGTTCAGAGGTCTGTGTTTTTTTGAAAGGGCCTTGAGAGGGTCGGAGAGAGGTTGATGAAGAAAGTGGCTTTTGAGTGGAACCTTATAAGAGGGTAATTATACCTTATAGGTGTGCAAGGTCTGTCCGCTAAGTATCCAGCCATTGTTGTTAGTAATGTAACGAGAACGGTGTACGTGGGATCAGTGCGTCCGAGGAGAGCGGACTGGGGTGGGGATGCGTGAACCATTACAACTTCACGGCACTGGTCAGTGGGGCGCTGGACGCCATTGAGTGGGCACGTGCAACTGTGTGGCCGTTGCATTCAAAAATGACTGAGCAAGCAGAGCAGCGAATCTGCATCACATTTTGCATTAGGGTCGAACATTCTTCCATGGAAAATATTCAGCTGACTCAGAGGCTTTCCGGATGATGCAATGAGTGCAGCCCAAATGAAAGTGTGGCAGAAATGCTTCCAAGGTGGTCGAGAATCTGTTGACAGCGATCCACGTTCTGGAGGGCCTGCAACAAGCAGAACCCGGGAGAATGTTGGATGATGACATCAACGAAGGTCCCAAGGTGCCTAGTTTGAAGAGGACTGAGGTGTCATCGTCCTATGTATGGTGTTTGTTGTATCTTCTTGGATAAATGTCTCCATTTTTCTTAGTACCTGGCTGGATGCTTCCCGGACAGACCTTGTATCATATCACACTTAAAAATGTGAGGTATTCTCATACATGATGTTATTGGAGCCTCGTAACAGCCCTGTGACTTGCAAAGGGATCATCATACCCATTTAAGGGATGAGAAAACTGAGGTCTAGAGAAGTTCATAAGCAGATTGTTCATGATTCCACAACTAGTAAGTCACGGATTGGCCCTGAAATCCAGGGCTGCCCCCCAGTCCTGATCTCTCCCGCTGTACTCTTCTGTCTTACACGGTTATTAATAGAACTTTGAGTCAGAGCTGAGAATGCAGCTAGTGGGCATAGCAGGGGGAAGAACCAGCACGAGCAAAGGCACAGAGGCGAGAATTTTCAGGGACTGACTGGGTTTGGACACGTAGGGAAATGGTTTGTAGTATTTTGTTTGTTTGTTTGTTTGAGACAGAGTCTCACTCTGTTGCCCAGGATAGAGTGAGTGCCGTGGCATCAGCCTAGCTCACAGCAACCTCAAACTCCTGGGCTTAAGTGATCCTCCTGCCTCAGCCTCCTGAGTAACTGGGACTACAGGCATGCACCACCATGCTCGGCTGATTTTTTCTATATATATTAGTTGGCCAATTAATTTGTTTCTATTTATAGTAGAGACGGGGTCTCGCTCTTGCTCAGGCTGGTTTAGAACTCCTGACCTTGAGCAATCCGCCCGCCTCGGCCTCCCAGAGTGCTAGGAGTACAGGTGTGAGCCACCGCGCCCGGCGGTTTATAGCATTTTAATGGAAAGTTAGATATAAGGGTCAGTGCATAGGTTGCTCGAGCTACCATCACAAAGCGATGCCACAGACTGGGTGACAAACAGCAGACATTTATTTTCTCACAGTTCTGGAGGTTAGAAGTCCAAGATCAAGGTATCCATACATCTATACTAGTTTCTCCTGAGGCCTCTGTCCTTGGCTTGCAGGTGGCCGCTTCCCACTGTGTCCTCACCTGTTCTTTGCTGTATGTGTACACATCCCTGGAATCTCTGTGTGTGTCCGAATTGTTCCTCTCTTTCAAAGGACACCAGTCAGATTGGACGAGGGCCCATTCTAATGACCTCATTTTAACTTAATTACCTCTTAAAGACCCTGTCTCCAAATACAGTCACATCCTGAGGGTACTGAAGGTCACAGCTTCAACATGGGAATTTGGGGGCTACACAATTCAGCCCATCGCAGAAGCCTTTGATTTAGTTAATAAAAAACCAAAACAATGGCAAATCTTCATCCCTAGGAGAGATGTGAACAGAACCCTGCTTAGGGGATAGATTTTATATGTCAGTGTGTGTAGGTAGAATGAATTGTTAGGTAGGAGTGAATGGAGCAAATAAGTTAGTGCAGATAAAATTGTCTACAGGAGAGGCATTAAAGTCAGAAGGAAGGGGTTGGCCCTGGGGGTGGCTACGAGGATGTGGTGTGAGAGCCCTGCAGGTGAGCTCCACCTGGCTCAGCGATCAGCTGTGACCATGGTGACCGACTTCTCCCAGACATACCAGGTCGGGGGACACCAACAGGGAAGTCAGAAGGAGAGGCTGGCCTGGAGGGTGACAGTATTTAATTCTATTGCTGCTCTAACAGATGCAGGTTATCACAAACTCAGTGGCTTAAAACAACACAAAATTGATTTGCTTACATTTCTTTAGGTCGTAGATCCAACATAAGTCTTATTTTGTTCAATAAAATCAAGGTGCCAGCAGGGCTGCATTCCTTTCTGGAAGCTCTAAAGGAGAATCTGTTTCCTTGCTTTTTCCAGCTTTTTTTCTAGAGACTTCGCCCTGCCCTTTGCTTGCACCGTCACATCTCCTTCCCTGACTCTCCTGCCTGCCCTTTCCACTTATAAGGACCCTTGTGATTACATCAGATTCACCAGGATAATCCAAGATAACCTCCCCCTGTCTCAAGGCTCTTAATTTAATCACATCTGCAAAGTCCCCTTTTCCACATGCGGTAATATTGAGGTACTGGGGATTAGGGTGCAGACAACTTTGGGGGTCACTCTTCTAGCTACACAGGGATACTGTTGATCTGGTTTAGACGTGAGTCATAGGTAAGGTGTCCTGTTCACATTCCTGGATAACACCGAAATCTCACTTGAGTCAACAGTTTCCACTTAGCACCTTGCCTGATCTCTCTAGAGTAGCTCATTAGCAACAACAGGTGGCTTCCTTAGGTGCCCATCTTCTTGTATTTCTCCTGCCCACACTTGGGCAAGGTGGCTCTGTCTCAAAGGTCAGGACAGCCAGAGAAAAGAGGAGGAGAAAGGGCATAAACTGCACAATTGACTAAGGATATGGAGGAGTTGAGGGTTCTTTGCTGGGGGTGGGAATGGGGGCTGAGTGAGTGCCGAGAGATACAATCTGTCGCTACAGCCTTGAAATTTGAACCTGACTCAGATTCTGTTTAAGTCATGGACTCATAGAACACTAAAAATATAAAGGACATTAGAGATCCTTAGTCCTGCAGCTGTCAACCTGGGCTGCAAATGGAATCCCCTGTGGATCGTTGAAAAATAACCAGTTCCTGGACCCCCACCCCCAGGGATAAATATTTAGTCAGTCTGGGGTATGGCCTAGGCATCATGAGTCTTCAGAGTTTCCCAGGGGACTCTAATGTGCAGCCAGAGGTGAAGAACCAATGATTTAGGCCAAATCTTTACCTTCAAATAAGGAAACTGTGACATTTACGAGTTAAAAGATGGGCCCAAGAAGAGCCAGGACCAGAGCTCAAGTCTCCCAAGGCCCTGCCCAGGGATCTTTCCACTGTACCCCCCTGACCTCTGCATTCCAGGCGTAACTGTGCCGCACCTCTGGCTGACGGCCAGCCAGACCCTCTGCAGGGCGGAGTCCATGTCCTTCTTGTTCCCAGCACACAGCAGAGCCTGGGACCCATAAATGCTTATACAGCGTTTGATGAGTTGGCGTTGCACCTACTGGCGGGCATTTAGTTTGGCACTAAACGTAAACACTTGTTTCTTACGTTCCTGTTACTTCCCCCTTTTGACACGTGTTCTGAGACTGCACACGCTTGACGTTGGTGCTCTCTGGGCTCAAGGACAACGTGTTACTGATTTAACAAGTTCTCTAAATTAAGAAGTGAAAGTGTGACTTGTCAGTGACATTTGCCAATGCAAACAGAACTGTTACAAGTAAATTAAGTCTGGTCTTGTCTTAATAAGATATTATGAAATAGGTATGTGGCTTTAAAAGTAAATCAATAAGGATTTGCTTCTGCATAGACGCAAGCATTTACAGAGGGATATGACCCTGTAATATTATTTTTATTGTATTTTTCAGCGTTTACTGTCTAGAACATAAAACCATTTAAAGTATACAGTTCTCTTAGGTATACATCTAGGAATGGATTTGGTGAGTCAAATGGTAACTCAGTGATTAATATTTTGTGGCACTGCCGAACTGTTTTCCTAAGTCACTTTGCAGATTACCTAGAGAGTGTGCGTGTGTGTGTGTAATCTTTTTAATTCTCATAAAAGTCTGTGAGATTATTATCATCATCATTTAGCAGATAACTAAATGGAGAATTTTAGGATAAGTGATGAACCTGGGATTTGAGCCTGGATATTCGGACCCTGAGTTAAGGGCTCTTTCCACAGTAGCCCTTACTCTCTGGGATGAGTCATCACTGTATGTTTCATGTTGGTTTTGCCATCTGCTCTACTTATTATTTTTTAAAAAATTGATATTAATCATCTTCCTGCTCATGAAATTGTAACACGGGCTTTCATACAAGTGTGAACATTAGTGTCTATAGGATGTAAAAAGTCACAAAATAATCCAGCCCCGGTGTATGTTGCACCAAAATCTTTTTCAATACATAGTACATGTTCATAATTATTCCTAGTTTTTTTGGTTGTTATTTTTTAAGCTATCTACTATATATACTGTTTTGCTGCTTGCTTATTTTCTTGCCAACATTATATCTGGGATACCTTTTGCTGTGGGAAAGCATAGATAAGCCTCATTCTTTCCAAGGTGGCCATCCATCTGTTTGAAAAATGTGGCCTGGTTGTAGTCCTTGGATGTCTGATGAGGATGATTTAGTTGGGTTCTTCTCGAACTTACCGTACATGTGAGTCATCTGGGCACTTTGTTGAAATGCAGATTCTTATTCCACAGGCCCAGAGAGGGGCCTGAGAGTCTACATTTCTAATAAGGCCCCTGTCCACTCCCCCGAGATGCCCATGCTGCTGGTCCCCGGACCACACTGAGTAGTGAGGGTTCAGGGGGCTGTTGAGAAGCCTAGTGGCTCCAGCGTAGTTTTTCCCTGCTGAGGATGTTTTGCTGTTTCAGAATGAGATGCTGGAGGAAGGACACGAGTATGCAGTCATGCTGTACACCTGGCGCAGCTGCTCCCGGGCCATTCCCCAGGTGAGACTTGCTGTGTGTCTCTTGCCCCTCCAGGGGGCGTAACTACCCCCTACCCCACTCCCAAACCAGAGGGCTGAGCTTTTCCAGGTGGCAAGGTGTGAGGCAGGGCCTCTTATCCAAGGGAGGACACTGAAGACAGACATTCAGAGAACTTCCTGTGACACTTACAAGGACCCATGCCCAGGCACTTAAAAAAATGTGTTCAATATATTAATATTTCAAAAACAGTATATACCAGCTGTATGATACCCAAACCAGACAGCAAGATAACCCTACTTCCTCACCCCCACCACCCAAACCCACGTCTCACCGTAGGGTAATTGCTGGGAACACTTTGGTACATATTCTTCTGGATCTTTTTCCTGGCATGAATATTATTTTGTAAATTATTATTATTTATAGAAGTGTATTGTTTATATTCTGCCAGTTTTTTCCCACTTAATTCTTTCTTCTTTCCTGTTTATTGAGACACAGTCTTGCTGTGTTGTACTGGGTAGAATGTGATGGTGCCATTGTAGTTCACTGCAACCTCCAAATGCTCGGCTCAAACAATCCTCCTGCCTCTGCCTCCCAAGTTGCTGGAACTTATAAGCACACACCATGATGCCCAGAGAATTTTTCTGTTTTTAGTAGAGTCGGGGTTCTATTCTTGTTCAGACTGGTCTCAAACTCCTGAACTCAAGCAGTCTTCCTGCTTTGGCCTCCCAGAGTGCTAGGATTACAGGTGTGACCACCACGCCTGGCCACCACTTAATTCTTAACTACTGACTTTTTCCATGTTAACACAGGTATTTTTATTACCACTGTCATCATATAATTAGTGGGTCCCATTGTAACAACAGCAAGCCACAAGTATGTGAAGTAAACAGAAGCTATTCCTCCCCCTTCCTCCTAATTCTAGTCCCTAGCAATAACTATTATTAAGGGTTTGGTTTGCATGCTTTCAGATTTTCTATGCCTATATTACATATAAACACACACACACAGTTTTGTTTTGCTTAACAAAAATGTGAACAAATTATACATACTGTTACATGACTTTTTTTCACCTATCGGTTTATGGTAGCTTCTTTTCATGTCAGTTCACGTAGATCTGTCTCATTCCTTTTAACAGCTCATAGTGATATCATATGGTTGTATCATAGTTTGTCCATTTAATCAACTAATGGATATTTAGCATGTTGCTACCATTTTAGGAATTTCTAAACCTAAAGTGTGAAGCATGTCCTTGTGCTTACCTTCACTCACTCTTCAGATTTGGCCTACCTATGGGCAGTCTTCGCATGTGTCTTGAGGGAACATCTGCCGTGTGACTCTGACATGCTCACTGGCTGGAAACCACTGGGCAGGGGCAATGGGTTTCTTGATGGACTCATCTTACATTGGCCAACAGTGGCCAGTGTATGGCTAGGGGAGCTTTGTCCCAGGTGCATCCTGAGCAAGGGACAGAACATGTCTCTGTGTTTAGAATCTGGCCAGGTGCCTCTGGATCAGTGTGGATGTATGTACAGGGCACAGAACAGAGAGAAAGGGAAGAGAGGGGTCTGTTCTCGGGACCAACTGGTTCCTTTTCTGCAGCCAGTCCCTGGACAGTATTTCTGCCCCCTGACAGACTGGTGAGACAAGGGCGACCCCAGCCTCTGCTCACTAGAGTGACCATATCAGTTATCATCCAAAATGAGAATGTAAAAGGCCCTGTTAATAAGATGACAGGTGAGAACAAGGACCGCCTGGACAAGCCAGGTGTATGAACCCCACCCACCTCCTGCTCCCACAGGTCAAATGCAACGAACAGCCCAACCGAGTGGAGATCTACGAGAAGACGGTGGAGGTGCTGGAGCCGGAGGTCACCAAGCTTATGAAGTTCATGTACTTTCAGGTGAGGGGGAGGGACAGATGTACATGAGGAGGCTTGCAAAGTCCCCTGCTCTCTGTTGTCTGGAGTTTAGTGCTGAGTTATGCATTCAGCAAATATTTTTTAAACGTTCCCTACACATCTCTGGGTGAACAAGACAGACAAACCCCACCCACTTTGCGGAATTTACACGTCTTAGTGAGTACGTGGGTGTGTTTTGGGTAGGGAGAGACAATAAACAATACACGGTAATGTTAGGGGTTCGGCGCATAATACGTGCTATGAGTAAAATAAAATTTTTAATAATTCTGGGTTATAGAGTATCTGTGTTGTGGGTGTCGCTTTAGAGATGGCCTCTCGGGGTGGCATTTGAGCTGAGATCTGTATGATGGGAGAGAGGCGGGCCCATGATGGCCAGGAAGAAAGGGTTCCAGGCAGAAGGTGCTGCAGAGGCAAAGCGCTGAGGCTGGAAGGAGCTTGACCTTCGTAAGAAACACAAGGAAGCCCCGGTGCCCTGGGGGTAGGAGATGGGACTGTCTGGGGTGAGGTGCCAATGCCAAGGGCAGCCCTGAATGGGGAGCGCTGCCTCTTGGGACAGAAGCCCAGGTCTGACCCCGGCTCTGCCACTTTCTAACTGTGCGTCCTGTGAGTTATTTGCCATCCCTGACACCTTCAGATTTCTCACCTTGGGAACGATGCCTACGTCACAGGTTTATGGCGAGTACAAACGAGGTCTGTTTGTCCAGAGCCGATCAGAGCAGGTTCCACAAATCGCAGCTGCTGTTATTGGCATCATGGACCTGCCTTCTCTTTGGGAAGACAGGAGACAAGAGAAAAGAGCCATCCAGACATTGTTTAAGTGCTAAACACACAGCCTCCTGACGAGAGGCATTTATAGATAGGAGGATCTGGGATAATTTAGAGCTCTGCTGTCCGGCGCCGTAGCCATTAGCCACATGTGGCTGTTTGCATTATTAGTTAAAATGAAACCAAATAAAAAATTCAGTTCTTCGGTAGCACGAGGCCCATTTCAAATGCTCAGTGGCCACATGTGATGAGTGGCTATCCTACTGAAGAGTGTGGCTGTGGGACATTTGCATTATCGCAGAGAGTTTCATTGGCTTTTGACTCTGGAAGGAGAAAGAGGGCCTGGCCTGGTCCTTGAAGATCAGCAGTGATTGGCTGTTGGCACTTTAGGCCCCTGGAGCAGAGCAGAGCTGAAATCTGGGTGGTCATTTCTCCTCCCTCCTCGCCCCCTCGGTTCCTTCTCTTCCTCCTCCTCTCTCTCTCTCTCTTGCTCCCTCTGCTACTACAGTAGCCTCTTCTTGTTGTGGTTGTTCCACTGCTGTTTAAAATTCTGGATAACCACTTTATTGAGATATAATTCACATACCATATGATTCACCCATTGAAAGTGGACAATTAAACGGTTTTTGATAGAGTCACAGAGTTAAGTATCTATCACTATAATCCATTTTAGAACATCTTCATCACCCCCAAAATAAATCCCTGACCCTTTGGCTATCACCCCATAATACCCCCATTTCCTCCCCCACCCCAGCCATGGGTAGCCACTAATCTACTTTCTTTCTCCATGGATTTGCATATCTGGACATTTCATATAAATAGAGTCATACAACATGTGGCCTTTTGTGTCTGGCTTTTTTGGTTAGCATGATGTCTTTAACGGTTATCCGTGTTGTAGCATGTGTCAGAACTTCATTCCTTTTTATGACTGTATACTGTTCCATTCTATGGATACACCCCATTTTATTTATGCATTCAACAATTGGTGGACATTTGGGATGTTTCTACTTTGGGGTTATTAAGAACACAACTTGAACATTCTTGTACATGTTTTGTGTAGACATGGGTTTTCACCTCTCTTGGGCAGATATCTGGGATGGAATTGCTGGGTCATATGGTAATGCCACCTTCAAACACAGTAGCTCTGAACTTTTCTCCTGCTTCCATCTCTATCCCTTACAGTCTGTTCTCACCACAGCAGCCACTGTGACCCTTTAAAACTATAGTCCCCAGCCTTTTTGTCACCAGGGACCAGTTTCATGGAAGAAAATTTTTCCATGAACCGGAGGGATGATTTCAGGATGATTCAAACACATTACATTTATTGTGTACTTTATTATTATTACATTGCAATATATAATGAAATAATTATATAACTCATCATAACGCAGAATCCAAAGTGGCCGCTGATGTGACAGGTGGTGGTGCTGAGCAGTGGGGAGTGGCTGTGAATACAGGTGAAACATCGCTGGCCTGCTGCTCACCTCCTGCTGTGCAGACCAGTTCCTAACAGGCCATAGACCAGTACTGGTCCACCTCCCAGGGGTTGGGGACTGCAGTTTTAAAATAAAATTCAGACCATATTTTCCTGCCCTAGAACTTCCCATGTCTCCCTGGCTCACTCAGTGTCCAGTCCCTCCCAAAGGCCTGCAAGGTGGCCCTGGCCCCCTCTGTCTCTGGTTCCTTCTCTATGCTCACCCTACTTCAGCAACCCAGCTTCCTTCCCATCCCTTAAACACGCCTCAGGGCCTTTGCACTGGCTGTTCAGTTACCCTGTGTCTTTCTCTTTCTCCTCCTCTTTCAAATTCTGTTTCTAAAAGTCACTTCTTGATGATTTCTTCTCTGATTTCCATCTTAGAGGACAGCTCCTCTGGGCCCTTCCCACCCTCCTTCCCTTTGTTATTTTTTTCTCCATAGCCCATGTATCACATTCTGATAGAATTTGTTTTCTGTCTTCTCTTACTACAGTACAGCTCCTTAGGGCAGAATGCACTTATTTATTTGTTTGTTTTTCTGTTCTGTTCCCTGCTCTACTCCAGTCTCTAGGTGGATGCCTGGCACATAGTAGATGCTCATTAAATAGCTATTCGATGAATGAACCTCCTTTTGTTTCTGAATGTCTCTTTTTCTTCTCTGCCGCCTCCTTGTCTGGTCCATGACACTGTCCTCTGTGCTGGGGATACAAGAAATTAACAAGATGTAACTGTTCTTAGCCAGTATGTGTTGAATGAGTTCTTCGGTTTGACTCAGGTGGGGGCAGGTTCCAGTCTCCACTCTAGAAGTCAGCTTTGGATTTAAGGACTGCTCTGAGAAAGACTGCCTGACAGCTTCGCCTTTCTCCAAATGCCTGGCTCTCACAGGCCCCAGGGGAGCCTTGGCCCTGCCCCCACCCGAGAGCCTGGGGAGCCCCCCCACCGGCCCTGGCCTCACTCGCTGCTGCTCTTCCTCCAGCGCAAGGCCATAGAGCGGTTCTGCAGTGAGGTGAAGCGGCTGTGCCACGCCGAGCGCAGGAAGGACTTCGTCTCCGAGGCCTACCTCCTGACCCTGGGCAAGTTCATCAACATGTTCGCCGTCCTGGACGAGCTGAAGAACATGAAGTGCAGCGTCAAGAATGACCACTCTGCCTATAAGAGGTTGGGGCACCCTCCCCGTCTCCCTTCCCCAGACTGGGCCCCTCTTTCCTGGGCAGCCACCAAGTGGAGGAAGAGGATGGAGCCCTTCTACGGGCTCATTCCCTGGTACCACGCTCGCCATTTGCAAGCACAGCAGGGCTGGGCCCGAGTCTGTGCGGTTGGAGGAATAGGATGCAGAGCTGGGTCTTGGGGGAGCTTGGATCTTTGCAGAGGTTTCTGTCTCAAGCTGTAATCAAACCCTTATTTACCCTGTCTGTGCAGCATGCATTATGGGACCAGTGAGATAATGGTAAAAGGGTTAGGTTAGTCACTTTCTGCAAGAATCAGAAAGCCTCACGCCTGTAATCCTAGCACAGTGGGAGGCCAAGGTGGGTGGATCATTTGAGCTCAGGAGTTTGAGACCAGCCTGAGCAAGAGTGAGACCCTGTCTCTACTTAAAAAAAAAAAGAAAAAAAAAATAGAAAGAAATTACCTGGACAACTAAAATAAATAAATATATATATAAAAAATTAGCCAGGCATGGTGGCACATGCCTGTAGTCCCAGCTACTCGGGAGGCTGAGGGAGCAGGATCGCTTGAGCCCAGGAGTTTGAGGTTGCTGTGAGCTAGGCTGACGCCATGGCACTCTAGCCTGGGCAACAGAGTGAGACTCTGTCTCAAAAAAGAAAAAATCAGAGAGCCAGTTCAAACTGCTTATGTAAAAGAAGGGAATGAATTGGTGCTCAGACCTGGAGAGTCCAGGCTTAACCTGCACTGGGTGCTCAGATGGTGGCGTCAGCTTGACTTTCCTCTGTGGCGGCTTCCTGTTCAAGTGTATGGTGGCCTCAGGCAGCTTACAGCAGTTTCCGCCTCCCTAGCCAGGTTTGCAGCCCTGACTTCTAAAGAAGGGAAAGATGCTCTTCCTCCCAAATCCTTTAGCAAAAGTCCCGGGGAGGATTGCCTTTGGTCCAGCTCGAGCCGAGTGCCAGCCCCTCTGTCAGTCCCTGCTCGGGGCTGGGGGTCGGTCCTCTGCCTGGAGTCACGGGTCTGTGTCAGCTCATGAGAAAGGAGGGCTGAGAACGAGGGAGGGGTCATTCCTCTCCAGAAATCAGGCCACGGCCACCGGGAAGTAAAGGAGGGCAGTCAAAAGCATCAGATACTCTCTGTGTTGGTAGGGGCTCAGGTGAGCTGCACAGTGTCTAGCGACATCTCTTGGGAAGGGTTTGCTGTGTCGCTGGTAAGAGGGACCCTCCTCTTGTAGAGATCGGGCTGCTTCTCAGTTTGATCCTCCGAGTCAGCTGTGAAACCTGAGGGTGCCCAGCCGGCAGGGGCGCATCTCAAAGCCGACTGCATTGTGACAATTTCATGTAGATTTCAGAGGCGGCCCATGATATGATACCTTCCCCCCAGTTCTCCCCGGTTATGGCCAGCCGCTTCCACCAGGGCCACGGTCAGCATCCTCTGCAGCCCAGCTAGGTCGTGAGCAAGGTGGGGTGTGTCCTCTCTGTCTTCACAGTTGATGGTGACGCAGGTGGCACTGCCACCAGGTTAGGCGGAGAAGCCCGAGCAGGTGTGGCTTTCTCTTATCAAGTCCTGCCTGCGTTCCCTCTGCCCTGGCCCTTTCCCCCCCGGCAATCCTGTTAGGTTAACTAGACGTCTGCTATCTCATCAGTGCTTTGCTTTGGAAACACTGAGGTTTTCCTGCAAATAACAGAATATGCAACAACAAAAAACAAAGCATCCGACCTATGAAACTTCTTCACGACTTACTGTGTAGCTTGACTGGCGGTCACAGCAAGGGACAGCGATGCTCATTCCGCCCCGTCTTATAACTTCTGGCTGGTTGATGGGATGCTCGTTCCCCTGAAACTTTTCTGAGATTTCAGAGATTTTCAACACGTTTTTGCCTTTTAATTTCAGGGACCCTTAATTACAAAGGGTATAAGTGGCCCCGAAAGAAATGACTTTAGAGCGCCCTGTGCCTTGATGTCACCTGGGATAGTCGGAGCTCGTTGACCTCGGGGACGGTCGGGGACGGTGGCACTCTGGGCTAGGTTGTGTCGGGAGCCCGCGAGGCGTGGCCTCTGTGGCTGTCGCGTGTGGGCCGTCCTCTCCCTGTCACCTGCTGTCTGTGCTCCAGGGCGGCGCAGTTCCTGAGGAAGATGGCGGACCCCCAGTCTATCCAGGAGTCCCAGAACCTGTCCATGTTCCTGGCCAACCACAACAGGATCACCCAGGTGAGGGCAGAACCCTCGTCGGTCCTGGCCCGGCGTCTCGGGGGATACGGGCAGGGGTCTCGAGGTTGCGTGGGCTGCGAGCCCAAACAGACCAGCTCAGTCCACGCCTTCCATCCCCACTGGTCTGTGCGAGAGTGAGACAAAGCTGCAGACTCAGTCTCCCCTCCCCGCCAGACGGCCGATTCCCCTGCTCCAGGTTTCATCCCCCCGGAAGCCCCGTCAGCCAGCGCTCTGCCCCTACATCTGTGCAGAGGTTGACAGCGTGGGGTCTAGAGTCAGCCGGCCTTGTTTGCTAATCCTGCACTGCCTCTGACCCTTTGTGAGACTTTGGGCAAAGCCCAAGCCTCAGTGTACTCGTCTGTAAAATGTGTCTGTTCGTTTAAGAATATTATGAGCATCCATCATAGCACTGTGGTTAGAAATAAATGGGACAGTATATAAAAAGCCCTCATCATGCAGAGCCTGACACACGGTAAGAGTGTTAAGAAGACGTAGCTATTGTTCAGCTGCCGCGCTTTGCCAGGGCACCCCCTCTCAGCCGTCATTCCCCTGTCCTGCCCAACGTGACATAACCCGTTTCCACTTCTGTCAATGCAGTGTAAACAGGCACGGGCAAGAATGCCTGCAGGACCCAGGCCAAACTGAGAGGGGCCTCTGTCTCCCAAGGGTTTTCAGGCTCAAATGCCTATATGTGCTCAAAGCCCTGGGGTTGGCAGGGCCCTCGCTACTTTTTGTTAACTGCAGAAGGCTGCTCAGCCACTGAGGCTCCAGGTTTCCTTTCCTGGAGCCCCATCTCAGCAGCGCCCTCCTCTGGATGTCCCACAGGGGGAAGGGCCTGGGGGGGGTGGGGGGCTCCTTCCCTGACAGCAGGTGTTCCTGCTGTGTCCTGCCAGGAGGGAGGCACCAGCTGGCCCAAGTCCCCTCCCCTACCCTGGTCTGCAGATACCTCACAAATAAGCCCACACCCTCAAACCTAAGCTGAAATGCCTACACGCCCATTGCTGTAAAGCTGAGCTGATTTTCTGGCACGTTCTAGCCATCGGAACTGCCAGGTAATAAAACGGAGCGTCACAAGTGGGGTGCGCCCCCTGCCATGGGAGGCGTGCAGGAGCTCTGACCAACCCCTGCGGGGACGTGGGGGGGAGGATGCAGGTGTCAGGTGCTGGCTGGCTTGAGGGCTCCCCTTCACCTGGGGCTGTCTGCAACTCTGGGCCTTTAGCAGGGGTGGGGGGCCATGTGCTCGGTCACCAGCCACTGAGCCCAGGCGCAGGTGCAGGTCACGTGCACTGCCTAACCAGAGGGTGGCGCTGCTGTTCAGTGTCTCCACCAGCAACTGGAAGTGATCCCAGGCTACGAGGAGCTCTTGGCGGACATTGTCAACATCTGCGTGGATTACTACGAGAACAAGATGTACCTGACCCCCAGCGAGAAACACATGCTCCTCAAGGTAAAACTCCCCGGCCACATGCCACAGGGCTTGCCCTCTTACCTCCTCCTTATTTAAACTCATTTCTAAAAATATAATATACTTTTTTTCTTAAACATAGATACAGATCTAACGGCACGTACTGGTTTGCAACCTGTTCCTTTCCTTTCAGTATATGCCATCTTCACCTTCTAAATGCCATTAAGGACAGTCCTGCAGTGTAATTTTTAATGACTGCTGGGTATGCCATCATATGGGGACGTTGTTATTAAACAGATCCCTGATGGTTGGATATTTGTTTGCTGAGCTACATTAATCACTCTTGTTGTACAGCCTTTTGTGCACTTCTTTTTGTCAAGCCAAACTTCCTGGAAGAGAAATTGTCAACTCATTAGGCAGAATCTTCAAGCTTTTGTGCTATTTTGGCAAAATGATCATAATTGTTTTATCAGTCTACGAGTCTCGTTCCAGAATTATTGTCATATTTATTGTGGAAAAATCTGGAACATACAGGAAAGCATAAAAAAATTAAAGTAGCCGGGCACGGTGGCACAGACCTGTAGTCCTAGCTATGTGGGAGGCTAAGGCAGGAGCATCGCTTGAGCCCCAGGAGTTAGTCCAGCCTGGGCAACATAGCAAGACACTGTCTCTTAAAAAAAAAAAAATGTCTTACAGTGTTTCCACCCAGAGATCACACTTTTAGCATTTTAATGTATGTCTTCCTAATTTTTTTCTATGCTTATATATTTTCAAAATTTGTAATATATGTAAGCATATATCATTTTTATCCCATGTGATTAAATGTCTTTGGAATACTATGCAGCTACTAAATTATGTCGTGTGGATGAAGCTCCATTTCTTCATCCATTATTTTACTTTTGGCTGCGTAGGTGATTTCTAGCTTACACCCGACAGCTGTAGCACTGAAATGAACAACCTCCTCCAATTCTTTACACATTGCCAGGCCCCTTCGGCTTCTTCCCCAGAATTTCACCTCTCAAAAATCTGGTACTTTTTTTTTCTCCTTCATGTCACTCTTGCTTAGTCTAAGATTCCCAGCCCTGCCTTGGTGTCCCCATTTTACGTTTTGTAGCACCTCAACTAAGTTTGTAGGGCTGGGTGGCTTTGTGGCTTGTTCACTCTGGTTTCCCTGTGACCATCAGAAACCCAGGAAAGTCACCCAAAGTTGAGACGCCCTCTCACCCCCAGTGCTGTAGCCGTCTCCAGGCTGGGTTACTCAATTCCAAGCAGTCGTAGATGCTGCTGGCCCTTCTTTTCCCTCGCTCACCTTTGATCCCTCCACACCTCGACCTCCCTGCCTCCCTCCCTCTCCATTCCCCACCCTCCTTAATCCGGCCTCCCCCACCTTCTCCCCCCCCCCCCCCCCCCCCCGCAATTTCCCGCCTCTCTACATTTTGCTTTGCTGCACGCAGATGCCACCAGGGGGCGCCATCCGCCTTACAGGGAAAAGTGTGGTGTTCTTCCTGCCTAACCAAGTGCACCCAAGGGGGAGGTGACCATAGCAGGCCCTGGTCCCCCTCCTTTGTGTCAGATGAGAAACAGAGGCACAGAGAGAAGTGGCTTCCCCATGGTGACACAGCTATTCAGGCCCCTGCAGCTGTACGTGTTCAAAGGAGCAGGCAAGCCAGCATTCGGGAGACTTAAGTAGATTGGAATCAAGAACGCTGACTTACAGCACATTTTCACGAAGAGGTTTGTTTTTAAAAAATAGTCACCAGTGGCTCCTTGGGAACCTTTACATTGCCGGTTCTGTTGGGAAGGGAGCGATAGATATTTTACGTTCACGCACTGTTCAGCAAGTATTCAGATGTGTGCCTGGGTGTGCCACACCCCAGGGACACAGCAAGGAGCCAGAAGCAGTCCTTTCTCTCAGGAAGGGCCTAAGGGAGCAGATCTTGTCGCCAGATCCTGTTCAGCTCCTGCCTCTGCAGCTTAGCTGTGTGATCCTGGCAAGCTGTCGAACAAGCCTCTCTGTGTCTCTGATTCTTCATCGATAGAACAAGGTTATTGTACAGAACTTACAGGACTGTTGTGAGAATTAAGAATAATGCTTGTTACAGCCCAAAGCACAGACTCTGGCCCATAGTAAGGCCTGAAGAATTAGCTGCCATGATAACTTACTACATTTCTGGTTGAAATTAGACCTACGTTTCCTGTTTTGATTGGAAGACCCATGGGTTTTGATGATTGTGTGTCTCTATACACACACACACACACACAGACCTACTTTTTGTTGTTGTTTAACTTTTCCCGTGGGTGTGATTAGCTCCTGTGCTCTGCCTCTTCTCGTTCTAGGTGATGGGCTTCGGCCTTTACCTGATGGATGGAAATGTCAGTAATGTTTACAAACTGGATGCCAAGAAGAGAATCAATCTTAGCAAAATTGATAAATTCTTTAAGGTCAGCCGCTGGGGCTGGGGCAGGGCAGGGGGCTGGGGTCACCAGGGCCAAGATGTCTTTGGGGAAAGGAATGAAATTAGCCAGAAAACTGGGGGACTTATTAATTGGGCTGCACGGAGGAGGTGAATAGAGCGACAGGGCCCGAGACTGCAGTAGGCAGAGGAATGTGCTTTGTAGAAGGCTGCGCAGGAAAACCACATGTGCTTCTGAGTCTCAGGATTCACCTGGGATTTGGCTGGGAGGCCCTGGGAGTCTTTTTTGAATGCTGCTTTTTTTTTTTTTTCTTTTCCTGAAATCTCTTATCACCTAAAGAAAGAGGTGCACCCCCAAGATAGTGTCTGCTTTCGTTGCCGGTATAAATCAGAGCTCACAGAAATAGGATGATTAAAGCCTGGATTTTAGCTTGATTCACATTTGCAAGATCACAGCCTTGAACTTGGTCCATAGGAGGCTGCCCCGGCCTGCCCTCACCTCCGGGCAGAATTCCCCATCGGTGTCCACCGTATGCCCAGTTCCATTCCGGCGCCTCGGAGATGTGATCTTTGGCCCCAGATCTTTCAAAACTTCCAGTTAAATTAAGCCTTTGAGATTTTTGCAAGGGGATTTTATACTTTGGAATTAAATCCCATGTTATCAGTTTATTCTAGCATTAGGCCCCGCAGGCGTGCAGTGGGCCTGAGGGGTCAGACGTGGGAATGCCCAGCTTGCCATGAACAGCAAGACCCCTTAAAGGTAGAGTCTGGGCCCACTGACCCTTCTAGGTGAAGGGAACGTAAATCACCAAGAGGAGACCTGTGACTTGTCTTCACTTTTTTTCCAAGGCTGGAACTTCTATTTTTCTCTAGAGTTGGCCCAAATAAAAAACTCATCTTGGGAGACCCTTGCAAAATCCGCCTTAAGTCAGCATGAACCAGACGAGGGTAGCTCAGAACAACAGCCTCTGCCCAGACAGGCCTGGGCTTGAGTCTGGCCCTGCCACTTAACAGCAGCTGGACGGCTTTGGGAAAGTCACTGCGTTGCCCTAAACTGAGTCCCCCAGTCTGAAAATATGATTGCTAAGGTCATCTACTCTGTAGGGTTCCATGAGGATTCCGTGGGATTCCATAAGTGAGTCAGAGCCCTGGGTTAGACTCGGGGCTCCTTGAATTCCAGCTGGCCTGACTTTGTGAAAAATCACGGACGCTGTTTAAAACTTCAGTTTCTTCATCTGTGAAGCGGGAGCGATAAAAGCACTGACTTCACTGGGCTATTGCGTGGTCTGAGATACTGTTTGCAAAGTGCTTGGCGCAGGACCTAGCGCGTGAGAAGCAGACGTTAAATACCAGCCCCCTTCTGTTCGCCCTGGTGTCTGGCGGGGTCGTCTGCCCTCTGGTGTCAGGTGTTACCATGGTTTTCATCACATTCACGGTGTAGACCAGGCGTCCTCAAACTACGGCCCTCGGGCCACATGCCAGCCACCTAGCACATTTATCCGGCCCTCCGGGTGTTTTTGCCGCCGCTTCCTGTCCTGCCTAGCAGCCGACTCGTCCCGGGCCCACAGTGCACAGTCTCCAACGGTCTGAGGGACAATGGAACTGGTCCCCTGTTTAAAAAGTTTGAGAACCCCTGGTGTAGACCCTCTCAGGAAGGCCACACCCAGCCAGCGGCACTCAGACACCCGCATAGCAGCAAGGATCCTCTAAGCTGGGGAACCTTAGAGCAGAAAGGACCCGGGCCTGGGTGGCAGGCCATCTGTCTGGCCCTGGGCCTTCATCCATTCTGCTGGCCGGCGACCTTAGACAAGTCACTTTGCCTTGCCGGGCTGTGGCCTGGAGCACAGAATTGGTTGGAGGCAGAGGAGGACCTGTACGCAGGCTGGGTGTCACACAGTGGCATCCTCAGAAGCAGAAAGCAGGGGACGAGCCCCGGGCACACACACACCCTGCCTCCCCCGGCGGGGTGGCTCTGGCCCGCTCTCGGCGTCTCACGCGCTGTGTTTGCTTCCTTTGCAGCAGCTGCAGGTGGTGCCCCTTTTCGGCGACATGCAGATAGAGCTGGCCAGATACATTAAGACCAGTGCTCACTATGAAGAGAACAAGTCCAAGTGAGTGCCTGCCGTAATGTCTCTCGGCTCCCGCGAGGACGCCCAGCCTGGGCAGGGAGCCAAGGGGCCACTTCAGCCCCTCCTCCCTCCCCAGAGCCCTGGGCAGGTGGATTCCGTCAGACCGCCGGCCGCAGGGGAGCCGCGGGGGGTGCTCTGAGCCCTTTTGCAGCCGTCCTTTGCCGCCAGGTCCAAAAGGGCCAGAGCACAGCCGCACCCCTGGCCAGCCCAGCAGTGCCCGGCGGGTCCCGTCGGTGGGACGGCAAGAGCCCTCCTCCTGCCCCCCGAGAAGCGAGGAGGAGTGGCCGGCCCGCAGGGGTCGGGGCGAGAGGTGGTGTCGTTACTCCTCACCTGTGGAGGCATTGTGGCCGTGCAGTGAGTCCGTTGCGGAGCGTGTGGTCTGGCTGGTCCCAACGATGAAGTGGGTTGACAGCCTCACCTCGGGTCACTTTACAAACCACGGTCCTAGGTCACCGGTGCTCAGGCCTGGGGTGTCAGTCAGTGCCTCACAGGAGTTGGGGTGCATCTGGCTCTTCTTTGACCGCCCCTTTGATCTCTGAGGCCATCGAGGAGGTTCCTTCTGTGTGCGTCTTGCCCGAAGTTGGGTGGATGTGGCCTTTCTGTACAGACGGGGACCGACACCCCTGAGTCAAGGGCGAGGGCATCAGTGCCTTAAAAAGGTACCAATAGGCCGGGCGCGGTGCCTCACGCCTGTAATCCTAGCACTCTGGGAGGCCGAGGTGGGAGGATCACTCAAGGTCAGGAGTTCGAAACCAGCCTGAGCAAGAGCGAGACCCAGTCTCTACTAAAAATAGAAAGAAATTAGCTAAACAACTAAAAATATACAGAAAAAATTAGCCGGGTATGGTGGTGCATACCTGTAGTCCCAGCTACTCAGGAGGCCGAGGCAGGAGGATCGTTTGAGCCCAGGAGTTTGAGGTTGATGTGAGCAAGGCTGAAGCTACGGCACTCTAGCCCAGGCAACAGAGTGAGACTCTGTCTCAAAAAAAAAAAAGATACCAGTGACACATCTTTGAACTGCACCACCTAGAGCCGCTGCGAATGAGCCTCCCCGAGAAGAGCCAGTTCAGTCTCTCCATAACCCTCCAGCTGCTGGTGTGTGAAGAGGTTTTGTAGGAAAAGCAAGGAGTCGAGAATGCCAGACTTTTCCCTGCATGACTTCTCAACCACCTGAAGGTGGCTGGGAGTGGAGGCTGCTGGGGTGGCCAGGGCGGGTGTCAGGTTTGAGGGGTGGTACCCCCATCCGTGCACGAATAACTCAGAATGAAAGTGACAGCGAAGGGCAAGCCCGGAAAGGCCATCGCCACTCTGCTCTTCTCATGAGGACCACTCCAGGGACCCTTGTGAAATACTAAATTCTCCCCGAAATGTGTTTCTGCCTCGTGTGGTGCTCGTGCTTGGACTCTGCCGGTCACCAGCACCCGATGGCCAGAGAGGGTGACAAGAGTTGTCTTTTTTTCTCAGGGGGATGGAGAGGGAGGATTTGCATTCATTGACTTCCTCCGTGATTCAGGATGGTTTTCCCAATGACATATTCCCAAAAAGAGTTGCGGAGAAAGAAGAGAGGGAGGGGGAGAGGAGGGGGAGGGTGGAGAGAGAGAAAGGGGAGGGAGGGAGGAAGAGAGCGCAGCCAGGTAGCTTCTGTCCATGGAGTGCTTCCGTGTTGCCAGGTCACCTGGGTCCCGTGTAGGTCTCCTAGTCCTGGCCCAAAGGCCCCGGCAAAGCCGGCTCCACCTGCAGACTGTGAGTGCTGTCAGAGGCAGTAGACAGGTTCAAGGAGGTTGCCCGCCTTGCTTTTTATTTGCTTGGATTCCAGCCCTGTGTGCCTCTAGAGAGGCTGGGGTTCCTCCCTTCTCGTACTGCTGGTAAGTATCGTGGACTCTACATGTCTGGAAAGGCCTGCGATGGGGTCTTGGCGGAGGCTGGCCCCAAGGAGCAGGAGGAAGGACCACTGCACTAAGCCTGAGGTCCCCACGGCATCGTACTTAGAGGGCTCTCTTGCTAAGGTGGCTGGGATGATGCCTTTTGGTGCCACCCAGGGGAGCCGGCCACGTTGGGTGAGCCCTAGGAGCAACCCGTGCCTGTCCCACCCAGGCGCCTGGGGCCCGGCCCCGCTCCGACCCCCTGATTGTCTACCCAGGTGGACCTGCACTCAGAGCAGCATCAGCCCTCAGTACAACATCTGCGAGCAGATGGTTCAGATCCGGGATGACCACATCCGCTTCATCTCCGAACTCGCTCGCTACAGCAACAGCGAGGTGAGCGCGTCTGGCTGCTGGGTGGGTGGGCCCAGGACCAGAAGGGGTGAGGAACAGCAGGGAGAGGACATGAACCCGTAGGTGCCGGAGAGCAGGAGTGAGGCAGTGCATGTCGGAGGCAGGAGGGCCATGGAATTTAGAGACCGACTGAGGTTCACCCTGGTTCTGCCATTGCCCTTTGCAAGTTATCTAACATCTCTGAGCCTCAGTTTCCTCATCTGCGAGATGAGGGTAATAATAGTTTCTATTCTGAAAGGTTCATTTGAGAGGATTAAACCGTATGGTGCCTGGAGCGTGCATTATGCCTGGCAGATGGTAAGGGCTCAGTAATTGTGAGTTCTGCCTGCACACGATCCAACCCACCTTCACCCTGGATGGCAAGGGGGACTGAGTTCTGAGCACTCATCCTCAGAATACCATCTAAACATTTCTAAACTACACAATAATAAACGATCATTGTAAAAAAATCAGAAATACAGTTAGCAAAACTAGGAGACCCTAAAAATTTCCTGTAATCTCAGTAATTATGTTTCATTGCATTTTCCTTTTTTTCTAAGTATTTTTTAAAATATGGAAACACGATCGATGCACAAACCTCAAAAAAATACGGATATGCAAAAGGAGAGAAAAATCATGTAAAAATCCTGCCATCCCAGAACCAACTGTGATCAATATTTGGGTATATCTATCCTTCTGGATCTCGTCCCACGTACACCCTTCTAACATATGTGTTGTTTGATAAACACAGGGCCCCTGTATTGCTTTAGTCCCCAGCGCTCCCAGATGGCTCAGTTCTGCCCTCGTTTGCTCCTGGTTCCACCATGGGCTAGCGGCCAAGGGGCTCATGCTTTCCAAACCTAAACTCAGGGAATGTCTTTGATCACAGAGCAACATATTAGAAACAGGGACAGTCTGACAAATGCAGCAGTGTGGTGTTTACACTGGTGGCCCACATGGATCAACTTCAAGCCCGAACCTTTAGCTTTCTTAACCACATGTGTCAATCAACTGAACTGAAGCTACAGGAATAACTTACCTTGAGTGCTAGGGCTCCCTAATTCCTAGTCAAGTTTCGATGTGGTCCAAAAGTGAGTCTGGCCCAGGATATTTTTTTAAATTACATGCTTTATACATATGTGTAAATAGTCGATTCTCATTGTTTGCAGTGGTTATGTTCTGTAAAGTGGTCACAAACTCTGAATTGCCAAATACTGAATCATCATTCTAAGGAAAAAACACAGAGTTATGTTCCTGGGAACCTCTGGTCATATTTTTGTCAACTGATCAATATATAACCTTGTGTTATATATGCTTCTGTGTAAAGATGCTTTATGTGGTGTATGTTGTTGGCTCATTAACATTAATTCATGGCCAACAGCACTGTAACTTATGCCTGAGCAAAGCTTATCTTAAGCACATATTTTTTCATAAGACATGCTGCGACTTTCTTGCACATAGAAACACTGTAGTACGTTAGCCCTAAGCTGGGGGATCATTTTAAATTATGAAATCACCCAGAAAAAGCACAAAAATATGGACAGCATGGCATTAAACAGACTACAGAAAGGACACGTGTTTACAGTATGAGAGCTGAAACAAGATTGCAGAGGGTCACCTCATCCAACCTCAGCTGAGATTCGTGCACATGTCTGCAAATGACTGAGAAATTGCTACAAGCGTTGATTTTAGGGTTACAAATACATTTTAGTAAGTAGGTTAATTCAAAATACAGAATCCACCAATAATGAAGATTGTATCCGTATATATGCATGTACATATATGCACATGTTTGTGCATATTTGCACATGCATACATATTATATTTCATTGTGGAATATTCCACATGCAGAAAGATATTTGTACCTGTGCTTTTCAATCAGCAAGTCATGTCTAATGAATGAATTGCGCATTCATTTTTGTATGAAATGAGCATTTCTGTATGAAATAGAAAATCAGGGAATCCTGTGCATTAAGAATAAGATTGCTTTGTGAAAAATATTGTTGCATACATATATTTAATATCTCTATGTAAGTATGTATTCCTAGTTACTATATAGTACGCCTTTCCTACTGTGAATACAGTAAAAAAAAAAATCGACAGGCAAAATGCCCTATGATATACCAAGGTAGGAATATATTCACACCATCTGAATTTGAACCCTCAACCACTTGCAAGCCATGTGGCCCTTCAGCAAGACACTTGTCTGAGCCCCAGTTTATCTGTCAAGGGGATATAATAATAGAACTTCCCTGTAGTGTTCTTGGGCGGGATTGATGCAATAATGTATAACAGTGCCAGCCACTTAGATAGTGCATGTGATGGTCAATGTTCCCCAGGTGGTGACGGGCTCGGGACTGGACAGCCAGAAATCAGACGAGGAGTATCGCGAGCTCTTCGACCTGGCCCTGCGGGGCCTGCAGCTGCTGTCCAAGTGGAGTGCCCATGTCATGGAGGTGGTAGGTGTCCCTCGGACAGAGGTCCTCTTGCCGACCTCTGTTCCCTTACGATCTGCCTCTTTCTCTCCCAGCACTCTTTTTAAAACAGCTTTATAGAGATGTAATTCATATACCGTATCATCTACCCATTTAAAGTGTACATTCATTGGTTTTTAGAATATTCACAGAGTTGTATGACCACAATCAAATTTAGAACATTTTTCATCACTTCAAAAAGAAACCTCGAATTATCCCCCAGCCCTGTGTAATCTACTTTCTCTCTATAAAAGTTTCTTTAGTCTGGATGTTTCACATAAATACAGTCATACAATATGTGGACTTTTTTTTTTTTAAATCTGGCTTCTTTTATTTCATATGTTTTCAGAGTTTATCCATGTTTTAGCATGAATCAGTACCCAGTTCCCTTTTTATGGCTGAGTAATATTCCATTGCGTGGCTATGCCACATTTTGTGTATCCATTCATCAGTTGATGGACATTTGGATTGTTCCCACTCTCTCCAGTACTCTTGGAAGCTGGTTCACCCCACAGACAAGTTCTGCAACAAGGACTGCCCCGGCACAGCGGAGGAGTACGAGAGAGCCACGCGCTACAATTACACCAGCGAGGAGAAGTTTGCCTTCGTGGAGGTAGGTGCAGGCTCCCTGCAGGTCCTCCCTCTGCCCTCCCCCAGATGCTGTTTCACAAGCCGTTCTGAGCAAGATGACAGCGTTGGCCCTCCTAATCTGCACGCTCTTCCCCGTCCCCTTCTCCCATCTAAATTAATCTGTCAAAAGTTGTTATTCAGAAATTACTAGAAACTCATTCTGTTCTTAAAAGTCCAAAGAAAAATGTCCATTGCACTAGAAAGTGGGCAAAAAGAAACCAACAGAAGAAAGAAAAGAAAAGCAAAAATGGCTAAAAGAGATATAAAAATGCCCAAACTGATGAGTGGTCAAAGAACTACAGAGTGAAAGTAAGATGGGATATATAGTATTTACCGATCAGGATAGCCAAGGTTTGAAAGATGGGTGATGCCGCAGGTTGAAGTGTGGGAAATAGACATTCTGCCATATCTTTGGTGTCCAGCCTACATTTTATGGGCTTTTCACAAGGGCGGTCTGATTATATGTATTGACACTTTTAATCTAGGAATATATCCCGGGGGAATAAGCCAACTGTGCAGAGACGTATGTACATGGGTATTTATCACAGTATTATTTATAATACCAAAATATGTAAAATAACTTAAGTGTCTTTCAACATGAGACCAGGTAAATAAATTAAGATGCAGCTGTACCATTGAATACTATGCAGTTGTTAAAAAAGATATACTTACATGGAAAGCTATGCTAAATATATTATTAAGTTAAAAAAAAGTAAAGAACAACATGTAAAATGATTACTTTTATGTTAAAACTAATATACTTTTATATATTTGATCAGAATTATGAAGGGAATAAATATTTATATATACTAAAGCATTAACAGTAATAATTTCTGGAGGAAAGACTCTTCCTGCTTTATAACCTTTTGAATTATTTTTTGATCATTTGATTACAAAATAATATCCCTATTTGGGAGGAAAACTCATTCAGACTATGTTGTGAGTGAAGCTATCTCTCTGATGGCCATTCGAAACCAACAAGAGACTACTCTAGAAGTCAGAGACCTGGATCCTAGCCCTGGGCCCCCATAGTCAATTCATTTCTGAGCCTCAGCTTCCTTATCTGTGAAATGGAGCTAATAATCTCTGCCCTCTCCCATCCCAAGGTTACTGTTGAGAACCAAACAATAATTGTCAGATGAGAGAATGGAGGTAGCTGAGCTTTGAAAACTTAAAGGACCATACCAATGGAAGAGGTTAGGATTGTTATTTAGGAGCTCTCCAGGGTGCATTTTAAAGGACTGAGGCCCAGGGGTTATTATTTCAGAAAGGAGAAACATTCTACTCACTCTTGACATGGTCCTGAGTGGCCTCCACCCCTCTTGGCCCTTCATTGCTAATGAGTCAACTTGGAAAAAAGCTTCCCAGGCGTTATCATTGGAAGAGAAAGTCACCCTCAAGCCCATTTAAAATGATACCTACAGTCACAGGGTCCAAGCAACTTTGTAAAACTGTTTATGTGTTTCTTTGCTTAATATAAGGGATGCGCATGCTCTGTTGGTGATTTAGAAAATGCCCCTCCAACCTCACTCCTGCCTTTACCTTCCCCAGGCTCCTATCATCATCCAGATACAACCACCAAGAACATTTTACTGTGGTTCCTTCCAGTTCTTATGTTAAGACCTCTCAATGTAGAGCGCAACATTTTCATCTTATTAGTAAAACATGTTTAAAAGTTTGAAAAGAAAAATAGGTCTACATGACCTGTAAAAATAAAGCAAAAGTAGTAACCTGTACTACCCTGCTCTGCCCTGAATCCCCAAACAGGAAACAGCATTCAAGTTGTGGAGCTGTTTCTTCTGGTATTTATCACCATAGTTCTAAATAACAGGCTTCTGAGACTATTTCTTGGTTTTTCCAATTGATGACATTCTCTGTTGATTTCCTACTTTGGGAGATAAGGATTTAGCTCTCTCATCTCCACTTCCCACCCCTCCCAAGACACCCAGCTCCCTTCCCCCATGTCCCCATAATAGTAAAGTCACACTTCTTAGTAAAATCAATAGTTACCTTACATTATTATGACAAGTAACTCTTGTTACTTGTCCTCTTAGACCAAGTCATGTGTTCTAATATGAATACATTTTTCTTGTACCACTTTTGTTTTTCCTAGAGTTAACAAAGCCTTATTTTTTGTTTTTTCTATGAACCTATCAAACAGGCAACCCTAAACATACCAACAAAATATAGAACTCCTTACAAAATAATCCATCACAATCATTGTTTTATGATTTTTTTTTTTCTTGGAGCCATTCCTCTTTCCTTTTTTCTAAATTGCACTGGTTTCCTCCAGACCAGCCTGGCCACTGATCTGAGAGCTCATCATCATCATCTTGAGGGTCTGCCTTTTTCTTCATATTGGTGGCAGAGATCCTCCAATAGCTTCCTAAGAAAGGGATTATGGGGGGAAGATGTTTGAGAGCTTGAATGTCTGATTTTATTTATTTTATTCTGATTTCACATTGTAGTCAGCTAAATATAGAATTATAAATTTCTGTTTCCAAATTTTTAGAAGTGTTATTCTGTTGTCTTCTAACCTCTCTGATGTTGCTCTTTAAGTTGGATTCTATTCTAATCCCTGATTCCTTGTTTATTTCCTCTGCAGAATTTTTAATATAATGGCTTTATTGAGATATAATTCACATACCCATAAAATTCACCTTTTTAAAATGTACGATTCAATTGGCTTGAATTCCTGGGCTCAAGAGATCCTCCTACCTCAGCGTCCTTAATGGCTGGGACTACAGGCAAATATCACCACGCCTGGCTAATTTGTTTTTGTAGAGATAGGAGTCTTGCTGTGTTGCCCAGGCTGGTCTCAAACTCCTGGCCTCAAGTGACCCTCCCAAAGTGCTGGGATTATAGGTATGGGCTGTGACAGGCCAGTGCTGTTTAATTTTAGAACACTTTTGTCACCCCCAAAGAAACCCATACCCATTAGCAGTCACTTTCCATTTTTCTAACCCTGGTCTCTAGCAACTACTAATCCTGTTTCCTGTCTATAGATCTGTCCATTCTGGAGATTTTGTATAAATGGAATTATACACTATGTAGTCCTTTGTGACTGGCTTCTTTGATTTAGTGTACTGTTTTCAAAATTCATTCTTGCTGTAGTATGTATCAGTATTCGATTACTTTATAGCTGAATAATATTCTATTGTGTGGATATACCCCATTAGTTTATATATTCATCAATTGCACATTTGGGTAGTTTCATCTTTTTGTCTTTTATGATTAATACTTATATGAACATTCACGTACAAGTTTTTGCGTGGAAATATGTTTTCATTTCCCTTGGGTATATACCTAGGAGTAGAATTGCTGGGTCGTATGGTGACTCTATGTTTAAAATTTTGAGGAGCTGCCAGATTGTTTTCCAAAGTTGCTGCACCATTTACAGTTCTGCCAGCAGCTGTAGGGTTGCAATTCCTTCACATCGTCATCACTTGTTATTGTCTTCTTCATTTTAGCCATCCTAGTGAGATGTGAAGTGATATGAAATGGTATCTCCTTGTGGTTTTAACTGATAACCCTGATATTGAGCTTTTAACTAGTAGTATTGAGCATTTTTGTGCATATTGGCTATCTGCCTTTGGAGAAATGTCTATTCCAATCCTTTGCCCTTTATAAATTGGGTTATTTATCTTTTTATTTTTGAGTTGTAAGAGTTTTTATGTATTTTTGATACTAGTCCCTTATCAGATATATTATTTACAAAAATTTCTCCCATTCTGAGGGTTGTCTTTTTACTTTCTAGATGGTATCCTTTGAAGCCCAAAAGCTTTTAATTTTGATGAAGTCTAATTTATTTTGTCTTTTATCACTCATGCTTTTCATGTCATATCTAAGAAACCATTGCCTAATCCAAGGTCGCAAAGATTTACTCCTGTGTTTTCTTGTAAGAGTTTTTGTAATTTTAGCTCTTATATTTAGGTCTTTCATCCATTTTGAGTTAATTTTTGCATATGGTTCATTTTTTTTGCATGTGCATATCTAGTTGTCCCTGCACCATTTGTTAAAAAGAATGTTCTTTCTCCATCGAATTGTCTCGGTAAGCTTGTCAAAATTCAGTTGACCATAAATGTGAGGGGTTATTTCTGCATGTTAAACTCTCTTCCATTGATTTATATGTATATCCATATGCCAGTGGCACAGAGTTTTTGCTTACTGTAGCTTTGTAGTAAGTTTTGAAATCAGGAAATGTGAGTCTTTCAATTTTGTTCTTCTTTTTTTATCTCTAGAATTTTATAGGCTCATCTCTTTATCCGTGCTGTTCTGAAATTTCACTGTGAGATAGCTTAATGATGATCTTTTGCATTCATTTTTTTGTGATACTAATTAGGCCATTTCAGTATGAAAACACATTTACTTCAGGACTGAGAAATTTCCTTGTATTTTAATTTTGGCAATTTTCTCCTCTTGGTTTTCTTTCTTTTTTCTGAGTTTTCTGTTTGTCAGATGATGGGCTTCCAAAATTTGGTCCCTAATTTTTTAATCTTTTCTCTCTTATTGTACCTCACTTATTTTTGGTCTGCTTTATGGGGATATTCCCTTAAATTCAACTTCAAATTTTATTAGGATTTTTAGATTTTGGCTATGATATTTTTAATGTCCAAAAGT
Source organism: Microcebus murinus (assembly GCF_040939455.1). NCBI lineage: Eukaryota > Metazoa > Chordata > Mammalia > Primates > Cheirogaleidae > Microcebus > Microcebus murinus. Next base: position 22,007,537 of record NC_134124.1, read on the forward strand.
TCTGTCTTGTTCTCTGCATGTTCCCTTTTTACAACACCCAGCTCTTGTGTCATAAATGTGATCTCTCCATAAAGATATTACAGCTTTTGTAATCATCTCTATTGAGGTATAATTTATAATTCAAAAAACTACATCCACTTAAAGTGTATAATTCAAAGAGTTTTGACAGTTGTTTATATACCTGTGAAACCACAAACAGAATCAAGATACAGGACATTTCCATCTCCCCTTACAGATTGTTTTGTTACTTTGCAATCCATCCGTCGTTCATTTCTTACCCAGGTGTGAACTGACACTTTGAGTGGCCCTGGCCTCGTGTTTCTGGATGTCTCATACCCTCCTCCCCCCGAGAGGTGGTGGGGGTGGTGGGCAGGCTGGTGTGCTGAGGCTTGGTGACCCTGACCCTTGGTCTGCGCCTGGCCAGGTGATCGCCATGATCAAAGGCCTGCAGGTGCTCATGGGCAGGATGGAGAGCGTCTTCAACCAGGCCATCAGGAACACCATCTACGCAGCCCTGCAGGACTTTGCCCAGGTGACGCTGCGCGAGCCCCTGCGGCAGGCGGTGCGGAAGAAGAAGAACGTCCTCATCAGGTGGGTGAGCACGTGGCCCTTTTCAGGGACGTGTCAAAAGTAAGCGGTGCTGAGTGCGGGCTGGAGAGGAAATTCCCGCCCAGTCAGCTTCCAGATGAGTCTCTGAACACACTCAGACCCTTCCAGCAGGTTCCAGGGGGTCTCCTTAGGAGATTGGACATTTGGGATGAATTAAGCCTCCGTGTCTGGGTTTGGATCCTTCATTCACACCTTGTCTAGCTGTGTGAACCTACTCAAGTCACTGACCTCGGAACCTCAGTCTTCCCATTCGTAAAATGGGGATGATAACAGTGTCTACTTCATAGTCTGTTAGGATGATGAAATGAGATACTCCACGGGTAGACCTAAGCACATGGCAGCACGGGGTCAGTATGTAATACATACAAGCTATCATGAAAACTTTAAATATACAGAGATTTGATGATTTCCTATAACCAAAAAGGAAAAATAATCACCCTGCCTCACCCAAGTTCTTTCTCACGTCACGGGCTCAGAGGTGAGTGTGCAGTGTGCAGACATCCAGCCGGCATCAGAATCGTGTGGGACGCTTGTTAAAATGCAGATTTCTGGACCGCACCTTACCCCTTTGCACGCGGATGCCGAGTGTGACTTGACACGGTTAGCAAAAATTATAGAGATTAAAATTACTCTTTGAATGTATCAATAATTTGAAATATAAAAAAAATTCCAAATAAGTTTGTATAAAAAGAAACCCCAGTTTTTTATTCTGCTGCTGTGCTTTGTAAAATCTGGGGTATTTAAAAAATTAAATCCCAAGTAGAATAAAGGAATCGAGAAAAAAGCAAGCGAGTGCAAAGGGTTAAATCTGTTAAGCAGCATGGTTGGCCGGGCTCGGTGGCTCACGCCTGTAATTCTAGCACTCTGGGAGGCCGAGACAGGCGGATTGCTTGAGGTCAGGAGTTCGAAACCAGCCTGAGCAAGAGTGAGACCTCATTTCTACTAAAAAAAGAAAGAAAAGAAAAGAAAGAAAGAAAAGAAAGGAAAGTAGCTGGACAACTAAATGTGTGTGTGTGTGTGTATATACATATACATATATATATATATATATATATATATATATATATATATAAAAGTAGCCGGGCATGGTGGCACATACCTGTAGTCCCAGCTACTTGGGAGGCTGAGGCAGGAGGATCACTTGAGCCCAGGAGTCTGAGGTTGCTGTGAGTTAGGCTGATGCCACAGCACTCTATCCCAGGCAACAGAGTGAGACTCTGTCTCAAAAAAAAAATAAAAGCCAGTGTCGGGGGGAGCAGGAATGAGCATGCTGCGCAGCAGCCCAGCGTTCTGATGCAGGTGGTCCAGGGACACCATGGGCCCCAGAGATGCAGGCCCGCAGTGCGTCCCTCCCATGCTGAGACCGCGTCTGAGGCTCAGTTCTCCCTTCTCCAGTGTCCTGCAGGCAATTCGGAAGACCATCTGTGACTGGGAGGGAGGGCGAGAGCCCCCCAATGACCCGTGCTTGAGAGGGGAGAAGGACCCCAAAGGTGGCTTTGACATCAAGGTGCCCCGGCGTGCTGTGGGGCCATCCAGCACACAGGTAAGCGGCTCTGGGCACAGGCCAGCTTGGTTGACTCACAGGCCAGCCTGGCCGCAGCAGGTCCTCGTGGTGGGACCGTGGGACGGGGATGGGCCCCTCGGTCAGTAGGGGCAGGGTTGAGCAGCTGCTCTGGTCTTACTCTGCCGTCTTGTTTTGGTGTAGAAAGGAGGACCACTGGCTAAAGATTCAGGAGACCTGGATTCTAGTCCCAGATACCTGTGTGACCTTGGGCACGTTATAGAATCTCTCTGTGCCTCAGTTGTCTAATCTGGCCAATAGGGATAATACCATATCCACCTATCCTGGGTATCTTGTAGCCTTAAGAAATAAAGATTCCAAAGTGAAGGAGGAGTTTAAAGTGGAATCGGTATGCATCAATCCTGTCTCTCTTTAATAAGCCCCGGCACCTGCCCCTGCAGTGACATGCTACCTTGGAAATTCACAGTTTCTGCCTCTGACTTGCTGTGTGATCTTGGGCAAGCACCTTGACCTCTCTGAGCTCTGATTATCTCTCCGTGAAATGAAAACTTTGGAGGAGATCATGTTACTGACACAACACCCCTTATTCCCCTTATCTTCCCCAAAATGCAAGTCCAAAGCCCTTGACCGCTTAGTGAAAGTCTAGTAATCAGAAATATTCGATTGCCAGCTGGAGCTTCCATCCAATAAGAGATTGCCTGTGGCTAATCAAAAACCGTCCTAAAATTATAGGGGAGAAAAAATGAAAAATCTGGGCATCTTGGCTGAATCTTTGCCTCCTACTTAAGGACAGTAAGTAAGGATAGTGAGCGGAACTACTCTGGTAGTCCTGCCGACATATTGAAAAAGCAAGTGGATCCCATTGCAGCTTTGGGGGGGGGGTGTCTTACAGGCCCCAGAAGCCCCAGGCTGAGGACTCCTGCTTCATGTGATCCCTGGGTCCTCCGAGGTCCACCCCCTGACCCTCCTCACTGTGTGTGTGTGTCTGTGTCTGGCAGGGGACTGGGGGCGAGGCGGATTCTGGCAGGTTCATCGTAACTTCCCTTGGCTTCATAGCCCTCGGCCAGCTGGCGTTACTCTCTCCCGCTGGCTGTGGAACGTCCCACGGAAGCGTCTACAAACTGACCTGTGGGGTACCAAAGGGCCAGAGACCTTTCCAGCCCAGAATGTCCCCCGGGCGGGGTGGAGGGTGATGAACAGGGCTCACAGGTGTTTCTGTAAGTCCTAAGACACGAGCGAGGAAGAGACAGACAAGGCACAAGAAAAACTGGAAAGGTCGATGGAGGAGGGCCGTTAGCAGTCAGAGAGCAAGAGGGGAGGAAGGAGCATTTGTATAGCTAGTGAGAGAGGGGAGCATCACCAACAGTGACCCCCAGATACCACCAGGGCATGCCAAGTGGGATAGACATACTCAGTAGACTCCTAGACAGCAGAGCCCTTAGAAAAAAAAAAAACCCAGTCCCTCCCGGTATGTTACAGATGGGGAAACTGAGGTCCAGAGAGGGGAAGTGACTTGTCCAAGTCACAAGGTGAGTCTCAGGTGGAAGTGGGACAAGAACCCAGGTCTCCTGACTCCCACCCAGGCTCTGTCTCAGCCTTCAGAACACAGTGGACTTGGGTGTCTCTCGTAGCTGGGACGTAGACTGTTCTGGTGAATTAAACGCTCTGTTAAATAAAAGCAGGTGGGGACGGAGTTCACCCTCTCATGGACGAAGCCAGTTGTCAGACAGTGAGATCTTTGATACGAGCCAGTCAGCACCCACACGAGGTCGGACCCTGTGCATCGGTTCTTTGAGGACCTGGAAGGCCGTCGTAGAAGAGCGGATCTCGATTCTTAGGGATGTGGGGACGATGCTTAGTGATGTGGGGGCGCGCCCACTCACGGGGCTGCGGACGGTGCTCTGTCCGGTGAGCCGGCAGCCACGCTAGTTGCTTTACCCTGAAGGGAAGCCCTGCGGCAGGGACGGAGCGTCACATGCCCCTGTGACTGCACTGCCTAAAGAAAGGGGTGCCAGGCACGTGGCGGGGTCGACCCCAGGGCAGATCCAGAGGCAGCAGAGGTGATCGCGGTTGCTGGGAGGTTGGAGCATCTCAGAGGTGGCCCCTAGCAGTCGCGACGGCATTCCCACCGTATACAATACCTCTTGCTTTTCTCTCTCTCTCTTTCTCTCTCTCCCTCCTCCCTGTCTCTCCTGCCCTCCCATCCCTCTTCCTTCTCTCCTATCTATGTCGTAGGCCTGCCAGTGGTCCCCGAGGGCTTTGTTTCACCCCACTGGTGGCACACAGGGCCGAAGAGGCTGCCGATCCCTGGTATCACACCGCCTGGCGGGGTTGGTTTGGGTACCCTTCTCGAGGAGGCAGCAGGAATGGACTAGCCTGGCTCCTCAAGGCCCCTTCCAGCCCTAAGATTCACAGACAGATGATGTGGAAAGATCTAGATTAGCAAAGAGAACAAGCCCACCGCACTTGCATCCTTTGCACTTAAGGCACTCTGTAAGCAGGAGTTAATTGCCTAGTAGCCTCCTGTGTAAGTACCAATATTAACCCGCTTTCCACCCAGGATTTCGGCGGGCTGTGCAATGCAGCTGATGCCACCAGGGGGCGCCATCGCTCAGTAACGGAGTCAAAAAAAAAAAAAGGCTAAGGGCCAGAAACTTGAGGTGTGGGAGGTGGGTTCATTCTGATCTGACCCCATGTCACAGTTCCTCAGAACGTTAGAGCTGAAAGGGACTGGTGTGAGAAACATCGGGTCCAACCCCCTTGTATTAGATAAGACAACTGAGGCCCAGAGTGGGGACTTTGCTGCCTCGGGTCACACAGCAAGTCGGTGGCAGCGCCTGGCCTTGAACCCTGGTCTTTTGACTCCCAGTCCAGTGCTCCACCTGTGGTGCCTGTGGCTGTCTCCTCTGATGCTCGTGGCCTTGGCTGAGCAGAGCAGACAGGAGCCTCTTCCTGGGCCTGGCGCCACCTGCTCAGGGACACTGCAGGGCCCTGGGCGGAACTTCCTGCCGGGCTCCCAGCCTCCCTCCTGGACGTTTTCGTGGTTCCAAAGCGACTTCTCCAGCCCTAAACTGGTGCTTCCTTAAGACAGTGCTTTTTAAGAGCAGACATCTGCAGAAAAAAAATAAATACAGCACAAAAGCAACCTTTCCCCGCTGGGTTGCAGGGCCGGCTTCTGACCTCTCGCGTCTCTTTCTTTTTCAAAGCTGTACATGGTGCGAACCATGCTTGAGTCGCTCATCGCAGACAAGAGCGGCTCCAAGAAGACGCTGAGAAGCAGCCTGGACGGGCCCATCGTGCTCGCCATAGAGGACTTCCACAAACAGTCCTTCTTCTTCACGCACCTGCTCAACATCAGCGGTGAGCCGCAGGGCCGGGCCGGGGCCGGAGGACGGGGGCTCCCGTCTCCTGGAGTGACCGCAGCTGCCAGGCTAGAAGTTGCAAGGAGACGTGGTGGTCGACCCCAGGGGGCACATTTTTGCCACCAAGGGGGAAACACACGCTTTCTCGTAGATTTCAGAAGCTAAGGAAGGCCAGGCTCAGTCCAGCTATTCTGGCTCAGCTAAATTTGTCCGGGAGGTACCTGTGGCCAATTTGTCGTGAAGTCCTTAATCGTGGAAGGGGATTAAAAACAGGAACCCCCCGCGTGCAGCCACACCAGGCCGTAGATGCTGGCAGCGGCCAGGAGCCCATTAGCACGTGCTGCCCCTGGCAGAGGAGCCTCCCAGGCGGCCTCCCGGTCCCGGTCCCTCCACTCTTCCCCTCCTGTTAGAAGGATGCACGTCCAGGCTGCACGGGACAGGGTGGAGGAAGATAGCATCCCAGCGACGTGAGTGTCTGTCGGTACTGCAGAGAGTGATCTTGACAAACAGTACAAGCTTCTCCATTAGGGAGCAGCCTGGGAAGGGCCTTGGGGACCTGCAAACAGCACGGGGTCTGGGAATCGCCACACAGAAGGGACAGGGGAGCCACAGCCCAACTGGCACGTGGGGCCGTCTTGACCCCGTGTGTGTTGCAGCGAGCACAGGTTTTACGCTTAGATTGCCGGTTTTCAGGAGGGCTTTGTGGAGTGATGATGGAACTTATGGGGGCACGTAGAGCTCTAAAACATCTTGCCCCACCCCACACACTCCCACTGCCCCTGAATCTTTACAAATGCTGTGTTCCAAGTAGACGCGGAGCCTGCCTTCAAGTACAAAAGAACAGCATCTGCTAATCGATACTTAGTACCGGCTCTGTATCTAGCAACCACAGCGACAATCATAACAGTAAACGTCAATAAAAACAACAAGAACTAAGGTCTTTGGAGCGTCCCGAGTGTAACCCGAGGCCGTCCCCTTGTGCTTGCAGAAGCCCTGCAGCAATGCTGCGACCTCTCCCAGCTCTGGTTCCGAGAGTTCTTCCTGGAGTTGACCATGGGCCGGCGAATCCAGTTCCCCATTGAGATGTCCATGCCCTGGATTCTAACGGACCATATCCTGGAAACCAAAGAACCTTCCATGATGGAGTAAGAGGCAGCATTTGGCCAGCAAGGAGGTTCCTGGGGTGCAGGTGGAGGGAGGATGGTTTTCCGGCGAGCTCCATTCTTTCTAGACGGAAACGCTGGAGTTCACTAGAGATGACGCAGCGTGTCCCACCTAGGGGAGCCCAGGCCGGGGGTCAGGCCACGCAAGGTCATGTGACTCAACTTTGCATACAGAGTCCGAAGTGCCCCCCCCCCCACTTCTCTACCCGTACTTTGTGTGTCTCATAGCAGCTCCGCTCAGAAAACAATCATCCCTGGGGATTAGGAAGCTATAAAATCCTTAATCGCCACCAAGTTATTATTAATTATTGATTACTTTAGTGCCAGACAGATTTTTACAGGCCTTGGTTTTTATTTCATCATGGAGTTTGATTTCTTTGGGTGCACTGTGTAAAGTAAGTCTTTCTCAAGCGCCGGGGGCCCTGGCGACATCGGAGAGGGCTGGCGGTGTGTCTTTTCCCAACTCTGACCTGGTTTATATTCTCCAAGCAAGTGTAAATCCGCCTGCCTTAAGACAGCCCCTGAGCCCGCCACTGGCCGCTGTGTTTCTCTCTCCAGGTACGTCCTCTACCCCCTGGACCTGTACAACGACAGCGCCTACTATGCGCTGACCAAGTTTAAGAAGCAGTTCCTGTACGACGAGATCGAGGCCGAGGCAAGTGGCGTGCTTCTCCTTTTGTTCCTGTGATCTTGTTCTGAGATTCTCGACTTTTCCCAAAATCTTTGGCTGTTAGCACAAAGCAGGGGATTGGTGACTTACTCCAGAGAGTGGCCTTCATAACCACTGTGACCCTCAGAAAGAACCCGTGTCGCATTTGAGGGGACGGGCAGAGGTACAAATTGGGACACCCAGCTCGTGGCCTGCTCCTTCCTCTTCCCGCCCCCCAACTCTGTTCCGCACCATGAGGGGCTTCACGTGCTTGTGTACAGACACCCAAGCTCTGTCGACCTCCCTCTGCTCAAAACCAGGGGCCCCTTGGCCAACGCTGAGAACGGCTCATATACCTGCCGTGCAGCCCATCCTGAGGGAGATGAAGCCGGGGGAGAGACCACCAGCTACTCAGAGCTGGTTCCAGAAGGGGAGAATCGGGGCTGGGTGAACACCCCTGCTTTGACCCTGTAGATTCTTTGTCCAGAAGAGGGTCCACTGGGGACCCGTGAAGCTCATGGTCCAGGACAGGGGCCTCAGTTACCTGGGTATGAGGAAAGCACTACACACAGCTCTGTGTTTTTACATTCTGCATAGTATGTGGCACATAAAAGAAAAGATACGAAAGCTTTTTGAACTCCTGACCTTGAGCAATCTGCCCGCCTCGGCCTCCCAGAGAGCTAGAATTACAGGCGTGAGCCACCGCGCCAGGCCAACGTTTTGAATAGTCAACTTATGGAGCCAAGGGTTTGGTGGGAAAAGAATCCAAGATGCATCACATAAATACGGTCTGTCTCTTTCGGTGTTTCCTTAATACCCAGGGGCTGTCACAGCTCCAGCCTCGGCCACTTCCTGCTCTTGCCAATATTGGAGGATTTGGTCTGATTATCTCTGTCTGGTGTAAAATCGTCTTCCCACTTGATCACCATGATCTGCTGAAATGGGCGAGGCTTTGTTCATTCAAAAACAAAGATATTTAAGCAAAGTTTGAAAAAGGGGGGCTTTTGAATGTCTGATGATTATCAACTTCACAATCAAGTTTGCAAAGCAAGGTAAAATAAATTGAAAGGGGAAGACAAGAAAGTTGTCAGAAGAGATGGATGGGGAGACTGCAGAGTTAGCCAATAATATGAGCAACTGCAGAATCTGAGAAAGGTCTGTCCTTTCTGGGGCAGGCCACAGGACAGCCGAGGAGGGGACGGTGGGGAGGTCATCCCTCAACAGGCTTTTTGAACTTTGCCTTTTGTGTTGACTAAGTGAGGGACCCCAAGAGCAAGGGACCAAACTTACTTGGCTACAGAATCTTCTTTTTCTTCCTTCAAAGTGTCTTGCCCCAGAACGTGCTTTGGGCAATCCTGCCCAACTGCCCTATCTTCCAGTTGCCTGAGTGTCTGTGATAAAGCAGGACAGACACTATTAACCTGCCCCACTTCTTCCTCACCAGGTGAACCTGTGTTTTGATCAGTTTGTCTACAAGCTGGCGGACCAGATCTTCGCTTACTACAAAGCCATGGCCGGCAGGTAGGAGAGCCCCAGAGCTGTGAGCAGCCATCCTTCCTAAGACTGCCACCTGCAAGACTTGGTTTCTGTTGCAAAACCTCCCCTCTTCCCTAGCCCCTGAGGAAGACAGAGCCATTCCACAGGCCTGGAGTGGGTGCTGGGATGTAGAGGGAAGGAAACTAGGCAGATACGGTGCTAATAACCTCATGGAGCCTGCAGTCAGCAGGGAAGACAGACACTGATTAAAAACTGATAAATGCACACTGACCAGGGAGGGGACATGCTCTCTGTGAAGGAAAAGTTTATGGGAACACATGACGGTCAAGCCGGAAGTGCTCTTTGGGGTGGAGAATGACAAAGGCCATCTTGAGGGAGCAGCGTCTGAGTTCTTCTCTGAAGCGGGTAGGAGTTAATTAAAACTAGGTGAAGGATGGGCAGGAAATTGCATGCAAAATGAACTGCTTGTGCAAAGTCCCGGTGGCGCAAGTGTAATAATAGCAGCATGCCTACCTCGTGGGGCAGTTGAGAGGATTTGCATAAGTGAGTTAATACATGTCAGTGTCTCGTTCACGACCACAAGACATCACAGCGTGCCTGACAAAGCCGTAGAGGGTGGGCAGGGCCAGATCATGTCTGCCTCGTAGGCGTTTGTCTTAGAATGAATGGGACGGCATGGAATGCTCTCAAAAGTGCAACAGTGACCCGATTCAGTTTTTATTTTTGAAAGTTCACTCTTTTAAAAATATACTAGTGTGAAGAGTGGGTTGGAGGTAAGCAAGAATGAGAATGTGAAAACCAGACAGGAGGCCCGTGAAGAAGTCTGGGCCAGAGATTGTCAAGCGTTAGTGGTTCATTGGTATTGTCAATGTGTGTGGATTTAGACCCCCGTGAGTTCCAGGGTTTCAAGAACCTGTAATAGTCCTGGTCAAGAAGAGCCTCAGATTTTATATGTAGGTATTAATATGTCCATTCTTATTGGAAATCCAAATGAACAAACCAATAATTTCAAGGATGGTTTCTAACCTTAATTATTTTTTTTACTATGGGAAGGATTTGCCTCCTTTTGCTTTGAACAGCTGGAGTAGCTCTGATAGGCTTCAAATAGGAGTTAATGTGCAGCACACACAGGCTTCTGTTAACACAGGATGCATGTTAAATAAAGCGAATATCTCTTAAATGATGGAAAATATCAAAAGCAAGAACTTAGGATTTCAGGGAAAGCACAGAGAACACAGCCTTTCTCAGAGTGGTCGCTTAACACGTGTCTGTGGATTAAATGGGATTAAACAGTGCACTGGTAACAGTAGCACACCTGACTCATAGGGTCGTTGTGAGATTAGGAATCATTTTGTGTGTTTGCACATGCCCGTTAAACAGCAAACACCATGCAGATATTCACTGTTGTCTGAAATTATTTCATTCCTCTGCTTATTTTTGTATCATCAGTCTCTCTTCCCTAGAATGTAAGCTCTCTGGGGACAGGAACTTTGTGTCCCTAGCACTAGAGTGTCTCGTGGGATATCCCAGGCTTGCACTGGGTTGCTTTTGTTGGTAAATCAACGAAAGAGGAAAGTGACTCGCTCAACCTCTGTGTTGCCCATCCGCAACTTACAAACTCTGTTTGACATGTTGAATTTCTGTAGCTGAAAAGAGATTTGAAGAATCTTACTCCAGAGCAGAAGACAATTAGATTTAAGATGTATTGGTCAGGTGTGGTGTCTCATACTGTTAATCCCAGCACTTTGGGAGGCCAAGACAGGAGGATCACTTGAGGCCAGGAGTTCAAGACCAACCTGAGCAACATAGCCAGACCTCGTCTCTAGAAAAATAAGAAAAATTAGCCAGTGGCGACCTGTGCCTGTAGTCCTAGCTATTCAGGAAGCTGAGGTGGGAGGATCACTTGAGCTCAAGAGTTCGAGGCTATAGTGAATTATGATTACACCTCTGCATTTCAGCCTGTGTGACAAAGTGAGACCCTATCTCATTAAAAAAATAACATATATTATATATGTACATATATACATATACATACATATATATACATATACATATATATGAGATAGTCCTTCGTGAGTAGATCCTGTGGTCTGAAATAGATGCAGCTGGGTGGTTGAGAGCCATTCACTGTCCTGTTTACTATCCTCACTTAATTTTTATCCCTTCCAGTGTCCTGTTGGATAAACGTTTTAGAGCTGAATGCAAGAATTACGGAGTCATCATTCCGTACCCACCGTCCAACCGCTATGAAACGCTGCTGAAACAGAGACACGTCCAGGTATGGTGACAGCAACCTACCATGGAGACGGAACAGGCAGGAGAGATCAGAAATCAGGACTGGGCGCCGTCTGCCCTGCGTATATTGCCTAGTGTGGATTTCCGAGCACAGGCGTAGCACAGCTTCAGAATCTTGCAGATAACAGAGAGGCATCAGGCTCCCTTTGGTTCAAGTTCTAGGCTTCTCTACCCGTCTGCAGCTGACTCTTACAAGTAGTGGCCACCAAAGCCTAAGTCTTTTCATCACAAGCTGTGGCCCACTCTTTCAGTTGGAACTGCCACTCAGAGATGGGTAAATCTGTCCCTGAACGTGGCCCAAGTGCTGGTCGAAGTGAAGAAGGACCACAGCACCTTTGAAATGGAGCATGTCAGGTCAATCTCGGGGTAGAAATCGGTTTGTGTGTGTATGGAGTTGGTTTCTGTTAACATGTGGCCCCAGATGTAGAGGAAATGTTGCTGGGAGCTAAGAAACATATCCACAGTTTAAAAGGTTAATGTGAACCTGACAGAGAAAATCAGAGCTGCCCCAGCAGACTTTGAGCCCTCCTTCTGGGGCCCTGCTTTTGGCCAAGCTGCTGGCAAAATGGCCCTTATGCTGCAATGTCCGTGTGTCTCTTACGTGGTCATGGTGTGATGAAGGGGCAGGGCCGAGGCTGAGACGATGCCTTAGAAGAAACGGAAAGAGTGTCCCATGCTAGTAATCCCAGCACTTTGGGAGGCCAAGACAAGAGGATCACTTGAGGCCAGGAGTTCAAGACCAGCTCAAGCAACATAGCCAGACCTGGACACTCCCTTTGCTATGAGAAATCCAAGGGAAACGGAGTATTGTTAAGAGGGGAAAAAAGAAATCAGTTCTGCAAACAGCAGGGGCTCAATGAGAGCTTTTTCTTCAGCCTCTTAGAAGATTACTGTTATCAGTTCCGGCGCAGCCAGAATTAGCCGCAGGATATTAAAATACTGAGGGCTTTATGTGCGCACGCGATGGCTATAAGGGGCCCTAGTCGGTTGGTAGAAAATGTACCCCAAAAGGGAAGCAGGAAAAATAAAATAATTAAGAATAACCATTTGGCACCTAGCAGAGTGCCATGGACACAGCGGGTGGTACTCAATGAATGCTCACTGGTACCTGCATCGTGTCAGCAGTAATGCCCACGTGTGCCCCAGCGGAAAGGATCTTAAGCTATATTTTGCATCCTGTAATCAGTCCTTCATCCTGTGGCTTTTAAATTTTCCCCCATAAGGGCACAAAGTGGGCCCTTGCTGAGGTGGCTGCTGTTTCCTGGTGACTAAATTGAGCCATAGGCAAGATGCAGGCAGAACCCCAGGGCTCAAGTTAGGGTGTCAGCAGAGAGGCAGTTACAGGGATCTGGAGCCAGCCCTGAGCCTCTTCCCACAGCCTGAATGAATTGTGTTTTTCCTAAACTCTTTGGGTTTCAAGCCTATAGGGAAATTGAAAGAATATTACAATGAGCACTCGTCTGTCTGCCTTATAGCCAGATTTGTGGTTATTAATGTCTTGCCACATTTAGTTCACTTTCTCTTTCTCATGTGTCTATTTCATCTCACACACATATACAGTGTGTGTGCGCTCGTACACGTACTCTTTTTGTTAACCATTGAGAGTAAGTTGCAGATGCCATAAGACTTCACCCCCGAATGCCTCAGCCTGTATCTCCTAAGAGCAAGGACATTCTCTTACAAAATCAAAGTAGAATTATCATACCTAGGAAATGTAACAATGCTATTTTCTAAACACAGTCGCCCTATGTCCCAGTAATGTCCCTTTTAATTTTAATCCGGTCTCCTATCAGTGTATTGCATTTAGTTGTCAGGTGTCTGGGTGAATCTTGAGTGACTTCTCTCTCTCTCTTTCTTCCGTCCAGCTGCTGGGGAGATCAATTGACTTGAACAGACTTATCACCCAGCGCATTTCTGCCGCCATGTATAAATCCTTGGACCAGGCCATCAGCCGCTTCGAGAGCGAGGACCTGACCTCCATCGTGGTAAGAGCCTGGGGGCAGGTGGGATTTCTGCTCTGGGATTCCTCAAACCCGAGGGTTGTTGATCGTTTAGTGCCGGGTCAGTTAAAGAGAAGCAGTGAGTCTCTTTCCCATCTGAATGAAGCAGGGAAAAAAAAGACTTACACAAATGAGAGTAATCTTACCCTCCTGGTTGCCTGGGCGGTGGGAATGGAGGGGATCGCTAGAGATGGCGGACTGTCAGACACGGCTGCTTGTTCTTAGGATCCTGCAGAACCAGGCAAGTAGGTGAATGGTCCTAAGAAGCTAGGAAAGGTTGCACAACAGGCTTCATGGACATGCAGTAGTACGTGGCCCGGAAGGGCTCTGCAGCTGGCTCCATGCTCTGCTGTCACCAGCTTGAAATTCTTGATATTTTCTAACAAGAGGACCCCGCATTTTCATTATGCACCGTACCCTGCAAATTATGCAGCCAGTCCTGATGCACAAGCATGGAATAGGCCTGCTCCTTCCTCCTAGGAAACAGGGATTTAAAGTGCTCTCTGCTAATTCTAAGTATTAGAATAAACTTGGTTGGTCTTTAAGTGAATCAAAGAAAGAGTTGAATGCTTTCAAAAGCAGAAGAGTAGAAGGAATGGGATATGGAAAATCACCACTAGAACATAATGATAATTGTTGCAGGCAAGATCAATTGATGGATGTTAAAATTAATGGGCAGAACTTTGAGAAGAATGTTGAATGATTCCTCTTATATGAGGAATATAAGAGGAATCTGCAGTAGCAAATTCATAGAAACATATAAAAGCATGGTGGTTGCCAGGGAAAGGGAAGTTAGGGTTTAATGGATGGAGTTTCAGCTGGAGAAGATGAGGTTTAATTCCAGAGATGAGTGATGGTGACAGTTGTACAGCAGTGTGAATGTACTTTATGCCATAGTACTCTTAAAAATGGTTAAAATGAAAAAATAAAATAAAATAAATGGTTAAAATGGTAAATTTTATGTGATATATATATCTTACCACAATGAAAAAAAATTAAAAAACAAAACAAAAACCTTTGAGAAGAAACATAACACTTGCATAGTCTGAAACTGTCTCTGTTGAGATATTTATTAACTACAAAGGGAGGAGTAGTAACTGTACAGCGGAGAAAACTAACAGACACCATCTTAACCAAGTGTCAGGGTTAACGTCACCAGCAAGACACATTTCTGTTGCCATCATATATTTTTGCCAAAATGTACAATCTCAGTCTACGTATGAGACAATATCAGGTGAACCCAAATTGAGTGCCATTCTAAAAAAAAAAAAAAAAAGAAGTGAACAGTGTTTTTCAAAAGTGCCTGAGTCATGAGAGATAGGGAAAGACTAAAAACTTACAGATTAAAGAAGAATAAGGAAACATGTCAGCTAAATGCAACATGGAATCCTGAACTGAACCCTAGAACAGAAAAAGGACTTTAGTGGGACAACTGGTGAAACCTGAACGAAGCCTGTCATTCAGCTAGTAGCGTTGTACGGAAATTAACTTCCAGCTCTTGGTAATTGTAGTACCGTGTTTCCTGCTTCCCCAAAAATAAGACAGGGTCTTATATTTATTTTTCCTCAAGAAGACACCCTAGGGCTTATTTTCAGGGGATGTGTTATTTTTTTTTAAGTATGGTACAACAATCTACATTGATTCAAATATAGTTAAGTCGTCTTCTTCTAGAATATCATCATAACTCTCCAAACCCCGAATTCCATCCTGAATTTCTTGCGACTCTATTTCCTTTAGAACCATTGGCCCCAATCTCCCATGTCGAGCAATAGAGCTCTCATGGGACAGATGAGAAGGGCTGCTGGTCCTCTTTACTGCTCGGCGATGAAATGCATGGGTTGTGCAGATGTGCTGCGTAGCCACGCCCATCACTAGGTCTTATTTTCGGGGTAGGGCTTCTATTGTGCAAATGCTTAGAAATCCTGCTAGGGCTTATTTTATGGGTAGGTCTTATTTTTGGGGAAAGACGATATGCTATGCCAGATGTTAGCATTGGGGAAGATGGGCAAAGGATATGTTGTTTTTACAACTTTTCTATACGTCTAAAATCATTTCAACATAAAACTTTTTAAGTGAACAAAGTGGTAAAAAAACAAAGTGACTGAGAACTGGAACGACAGACTCAGACAGGGGTTCCAGTCTCGATCCTGCCACTTACTAACTGGGTGATCTCGTGTAAGTTACTCACCTTCTCCAAGCTTGTTTCCTCATATCCGAAATGAAGGAAATATCAGAATCTACCTCATAGGGTTGTTTGTTTTGAGGATAAAATGAGATACTGCCTGGAGAGAGCCTTACAATGTTCCTTGTACCTAGTAAACACTTAGTATTAGCTATTAATAAATAATAGCTTAGTGTTATCTATTGATAAATAATAGTTAAGTATTAGCTATTAATAAATAATAGCTTAATCTTAGCTATTAATAAATAAAGGCTTACTGTTAGCTATTAATAAATAAAAGCTTATGGAAGAAAGATGAGAGAAAAAGAGAAATTTGGGGCTGTAATGCAATGCCCTCAGGGTGAATTTTCAGCAACATTTCTTAGGACTTGACCTACCCTCCCACCTAAGTCCCGGGTCACTGATTTCAAGAGGCTACCATACAGTACACTTTCTTCTGGGAAATCATTTGGCTGCTTCTATTTTGAGAAATAGAGTTTTTTTTCTTTGTTTATGCCAAAATGTTAGCAGTGATTAGCTCCAAGTGGTAGGATTTTTGTTTTCTTCTTTTTTGTTCATCTGTATCTTCTAGTTTTCCAAGAATGGGTATATCTTACGGGAAAAAAAAAAATGATTTGGGGTGTGTGCATCTCCATGGCCTCTTCCCACCTTTCAAAAGGCACTGAATGTTCTCTTAGCTGGGAACAAAATCAAAACAAGCAAAGCCCTGATAAACAAATCAGGTGAGGGCAACGGCTCCCCGGAGAGCACCCTCTTCCTGGGAAGCCCTTGAAGAGGTGACCCCGGGGAAAGCACTCTCCTCTGGGCCAGGACGCCCTTGCTAGCCTTGGCTGGGAACTGTCTCTGCCTCCTCCAAAAACATACCGAGGAATGTGCTGCCCCCACCCTTCCCTCCACCTTCACAGCGCCACGCTGACATGCAGCGACTTGATTCCGAGCTTGGAGGGGTCTCGGTCACCCTCGTTTTACACAGCTGAGCAACAGAGTCTCGGCACGATCTGATGCTGAATTGAAACCCCGGCAGGCTGTGTTTTTGCTCAGGCTGCAGAATGTATTTGTCGTTTTGAGCCAACGCTTAACATTTGGAAGAATTCAAATAAAACCGCAGAAGCTCCGGCAACACTACACCAGCATTCCCAGATGGCAGAGATTGCCTGGAAATGACTAGAAGTTCCTGTTAGGTGGACTGCGCTCTGCTTGGCTTGCTGCACGCCCCACAGTGGTGCTTCACTCACGCATGTAACCTTCCAGGCCTCGCTGTGCCTGAGTTTGAGACCCCTGCTCCTCTTACCTGCCCCAGGTCACAGAGCCGGTTGACGGTCGGATGTGGCTGACACTCAGCTCTTCTGAGTGTCATCGAAGAGCTCTTTCCCCTGCTTCTCTGAAGTTGCCTGCTTGGGTGTTTTATTTCCCCCGTTGTGCTTCTCTGTGTTGCCGTTCAGTAAACTCGCTTTACCGTGGAAGCTGAGATCCTCTTAGAAGGCACCTAAACTGCCCATGCAGCCTTTTAAACCTTTTCCAGCTGTGCCTTGGTGCACGGAGCCCCTGCGTCCAGCAGGCGAGCGCCCTCTCCTGACTAGAAGGCCAGAAGAAAAAACCCAAAATGTGATGCCAGATACAACTTGGATTGCATAATGTGGAGGAAGAAAGGGACCTATGGTTCTAGCAACCCCCACCTCTCCTTTGGTCTTTCCTGTAAATACTGCTACGCCCTTGTGAGACTGTTAAAATCACAGAATGGGCCGGGCGCGGTGGTTCACGCCTGTAATCCTAGCTGTCCGGGAGGCCGAGGCGGGAAGATTGCTCAAGGTCAGGATTTCAAAACCAGCCTGAGTGAGACCCCATCTCTACTAAAAATAGAAAGAAATTAATTGGCCGACTAAAAATATATAGAAAAAATTAGCTGGGCATGGTGGCGCATGCCTGCAGTCCCAGCTACTCTGGAGGCTGAGGCAGGAGGATTGCTTGAGCCCAGGAGTTTGAGGTTGCTGTGAGCTAGGCTGACGCCACTGCACTCACCCTAGCCTGGGCAACAGAGTGAGACTCTGTCTTAAAAAATAAATAAATAAATAAAATCACAGAATGATGGAACAGAAATTGTTCCCAATTTGTCATGCACAGTTACCTTTGGTAACAGTGCACCACAGTGTGCCAGGGACTCAGTGATCTTAGAAATAAACTCATCAGTGTTTACTCCATTTTAATTGATTGATTTTATTTATGACCCATCCTAAGTGAATGGGAACAAGACACATTCCAGCTAGCTAGGCCACCCAGGAGACAGAAGCAGAAAGCTGGTTTGCTGTGTGTGCCCTTCATACACATCACGGTGCGTGATGACTAGAAATGTGTTCTTCTGGATGTCACTCCAGAGTTGAAATTCAGATTTTTGACCTTCTTTGGAAAGATTGCTGGATCTGCCGTCATTAACCCCCATTCCGATGTGGCAGCAGCCAGGTGGATTTCAAAAGTAGTAGTTCCGCCTCTGTCAAGGGCCCTCGAACTTGCCACCGACAGCCCACCCCGAGACTCCTCCTTGATGCCCCAGCTGCTCTCCCTTGCCTGACACGTCTGGTTTGCAAGGCTGCAACCTGTTCCTCGCCCTTACTTGAGAGCTACGGAGTCTGAGTTCCAGAAAGGCAGAGCTCTGAAAACTGGAAGCACGTGGTCTGAGGCCTCTGCCTTCCAGGACGTCATCCAGGCTAATGGGGACTTTGTGGCTGATGAGAATGACATCGAATCCCTGGTGGGAGGCTGCGTCTGTTGCCATGGACAGCTCCGCTCCATGTCCCAGCCATTGCTGCTGACGCCCCTGCCATCCACCTGGCCACATTCTACTGCCCTTGCAGCTGGTTTTTCAGCCTTTATAGTATTATATATAAAGCCATCTTTGCCTTTCAAAGGACTTCACTGCTCTCGTACCCTTATTCCAGAGAACTGTGTCACAGGGGCCAAGAACGCATGATTTGGAACCAGAGGACCTGCATTCACATCCCAAGCCATGTTATGTATTCCCTGTGCGACCTCGGGCAAGTTACTTACCCTTCTGGCCTCAGTTTCCCCCCTCTGTGAAACAGGGACATTTATATCTATCTCAAAAGGTGGCTTAACCAAAACAATGCAGGAGTGGCCTAGAGTGCCTTTGCTCTCCTTGCACGAGACTGTGCTTTGATTCTGTTTGATAGCAAGATCAAGACGTTGCAGGACAACAAAAGACCAAAGCAAGATGAAAGGGTTTCACTCTTATTTCATTTCTCAACAAAGGCAGTGTCTGTGTGCAGATATTATCCACTCTGGTCCCGGCTCTGCCTGAAGGTGAGATTCCAAACCATTAGGGTTCTCAGCGCCATAGACCCCTGGTCATCGTGGGTTGCAGACCACTTGCCCGTGGCTTGTAGCCACACTTTTCCTGACCCCTGTGTGACACTCGAGGGGCCTACAGTCCCAGGGAAGAAGCATTCTGCCCCTGCTGCTTTGGAAAATGTCTGTAGGAGTTAATAGTACTCCGTGGTTAAAGATGCACTTCGGAGCCCAGTTTCCTGGATTAGAAGCCGAGTTACTTCGCAAAGCCTCAGTTTCTATGTGTGTAAAGTAAGGACAGCAGCGACACTGGCTTCAAAGGGGTCTGATGAGCATTCAGTGAATTAACATAATTGGCACGTATTAATTAGGTTGAACCATACGAAATTGCCAGTATCTGAAAGTGTTCTGCCTAAAAAAAAAAAAAAAAAAAAAAAACCTAGCAAAATTTCATATGGTTCAACCTAACAGTAAGTCTTTAATGAGTGGTAGCTGTTATTACTGCTTTCTGCAGGGTGGAGATACGGCCTCTGGTGCTGTGCAGTCACAGCTTGCTTTTACTTGTGACACTGAGGGACATGCATTTTCCTCACCAGAGCAGGAACTGGGAAGCAAGCAAGCGTGCTCTCTACCCAAAGGGGTGCAAAATGGGGTTTGCACACGGCCCGTCGTCTGCTTCCAGGGGGCAGACATGCAGCCCCCACCTTGCCCCCAGCACAGCCCGGCAGTTCCTCCCACGTCTCAGAAGAAAAGAGTGCTGTCAGATGGCACTGCGGGTCCTAGTCAGGAATTGGCTGAGGGGCTGTCACCTGCGTGGAAGGAACCAGTGAGACAAAGCGCACGCGTGTGAGGTCTGTGTGCACGTCCTCAGCGGCTGTGGGTCCTGTCTCTGGGCAGGAGCTGGAGTGGCTGCTGGAGATCAACCGGCTCACCCACCGGCTGCTCTGCAAGCACATGACGCTGGACAGCTTCGACGCCATGTTCCGGGAGGCCAATCACAACGTGTCTGCCCCCTACGGCCGGATCACTCTGCACGTCTTCTGGGAGCTGAACTTTGACTTTCTCCCCAACTACTGCTACAATGGCTCCACCAACCGGTAAGGGAGGGGCCTTTGCAGAGGGGCCTGGGGCTGGGTGGGGGCCCAGCACACGTGTCAGTTAGTTCCTGGGACAGGCATTGCTCGGAGACACCCCCCCCCCTCCAGGTGCAGGTCCTGTTCTGCCTCTTAGAGCCTTCAGGCTAGAGGAGGATGCAGGTAACTGCACAATCGCAGAACACATGAGTGAATAGGAAGATGAAGGAAAGCCCACGGGGCTGGGAGAAAGGTAACAGCACCACCTGGCCCAGTCCTGGAAGTGATGTAAACCTCAGGGACGCTTCCTTCTCTGAGCGGGTGACGTTGGAGGTGAGATGCAAAGGATGAGTAGGAACAGATAAGGTGAAAAGGCAGGAGAAGAGTATGCCAGGCCTAGTTTCTAAGGAACAGAGAGGTTGCTGAGGGTAAAACTAGCGGGGTGGGGGATGGCGCCATGAAAGATGAAGCAGGAACAGACCGTGCAATACTCCGTAGGCCACCCGGGACCGTGCATTTGTGAACCCTGGAAAAAAGGTGGAGGAAGGGGAGTGACATGATCAGATTGTACATTTGTAACGACATCCACATATCTGATGCATGCATGCAAAACAGGCATACATTTGCAGAGCACGCATGTGCATGACAACGTGGAACTTGCCTCTGGCAACGTGCACATGGGCCTGGGCCGGGCACCCAGGTAGAGACAACACCTAATTCCTTTGTCCCTGCAGAAGTCCATAACCTGGTGGAAGAGGTAAGACATGTTTTCACATACAAAACAAGTACATCAGGATGCAACAAAATATATGCATCATGCAGGTCCTCAGCGTCTCCAAGGTTCGGCCCTGGGCCAGTGGTAAATGAGTTTGTGTTGAATGGATGGAAGGATACAGGAACAATCCACAAATGCTCCTCAGTCCACACACAGAACAAAATTCACTTCTAGTAAATCTGTAAAGATTTAGGATTTTTTTAACACTTTTGAGCAGGGAGCAGCAAACTGCAGGCCGTATCTAGTTGCCAACAGTTTTTGATCAGCCCACAAGCTGAGAGTGGTATTGACATTTCTGGATGTTGGGAGGGGGGGGAAGGGTGGGAATCGAAAGCATAATATTTGGTGACAAGCGAAAATAATCTGAAATTCGTTAAGTTTTACCAGAACTTGGTAATGCTGTTTTGTTTATTATTGTCTTTGAGCACTTCCATGCTACGACAGCAGAGTTGAGTACTTGTGACAGAGACCATCTGGCTTGCAAGGCTGAAAATAGTGGCTGCCTGGCTCTTTAGAGAAAGGGTTTGCTGAACCCTGCTGCCTGAGAAAGCAAACTGGAGGTGGAGGGAGGGCTGGGGCTGTTTTCAAGCCCAGCCCATGGTCACTTTCTTGCCTACTAGTGTCCTCTGCAGCCACAAGCCCCAAGTCAAGACTGGGAACCTGGGCTGCAGTTCTCCCATGGGTGGAAAGGAGACAGTAAATGAATGGGAGTTTGTCAGAAGATCTTAGTCCCTTTATAGGCGGCCACCTAAGAAACTGAGGTTGTTATCCATGTCCCATGAAGAGTAATGCTAAGACCACCCCATTAACTCCATCCCCGTCTCTTTTCTTCTGCTAGCTTTGTCCGGACTGCCATTCCTTTCACCCAAGAACCACAACGAGACAAACCCGCCAACGTCCAGCCTTATTACCTCTATGGGTCCAAGGTAAGGAGCCCTGCCCTGTCCTACTTACAAGCAGCTAGAGGAGCGTCCCCCGAATCAGAGCAGTGAGAAGGCGTGGAGATGCAGGCAGCAGTGAGCCCCAGGCAGAAACACCTGCGAGTGTATTCATCTTTGTTTGTTCACAGCTAACAGGAATGGGGCTGAAAGCAGACATGGAGGGGGGCGGGGTGCTGAGCAGGGTCAGTTAGGTGAGGATGTCACTAAAGCAGGCAGGGACATGGGGATGGGGGGGAGGGGTTTCTCACTTGGCTTCGCAGCTCCTGCTGTTTCTCAGCGGATTCTTCGCAGTGTCACCCTGTGATGCTGGGACTTTGTGCTCCGTGAGTGTAAGAGGGCACTTGGAAGGTCGTAGGATGATGCAGGGACAATACAGGTGTCTCTGTACAGCCAACCTGGTCACGGTGATTTCTCAAACCGAGGGAAGGAAGCTCACGGACAGCATTTGGAGAGGTTCACACACGTGGCATTAACTAACATTGACTCATAAAGTAAAAACAGCACCTCCCTTTACAAATCCTCTTTTAAATCTCATGGTACATGAAGGAGAAAGACTTACATTCATGCCAGTGTGTCTTTAATCCCTCTCCAACGCTGGTGGATGTCCCTTTCTATCAAAGACAAGAGAGCAGGCCTAACTCAGGGTCATCGGCAGACAATAAGCAGCTAAGTCAAATTTAACATTATTTTGTTTTTATTATATTTATTCTTATGTCTCTTCCCTACTGTTTATAGCAGGAGGGTGCTGGGTTTTCACTTATGGAGTGATACAAGGCTATCTTTGAAAATAAGTTTAGGGAATGAGTCAATTTAAAGAAAAGTGTTGTTAATAATAGTCAAGATAGTCTGTGGTTTTAAAAAAAAAATATGGAGATGGGATGTGAGGTGGTGTGCGATTGCCTAAAAACTGGAAAACACTCCAGATCAAGGCTTCTGTCACTTTCCCAAAGAATCCACCCAGCGGCAGAGGAGACAGGACGTCTGCCTCAGCCGCCTGACCGTGTACCTCGGACAGCCCACCTGCAACTCAAAAATGTCTTTCCAGTCTTGTGTTTCATTTAAGTCATGCAAATTTTTATTTTCTACTCTGTAATATATCCATGCGTGCTTTGATGTTTAAATAATGCCTTCAGTTCTTAACTGGGCTCCCCCTAAATGGACACTGCTGAAGAGATGTGGCACACCCTGGGCGGGTACATTTTCCAGCTCGAGAGCTGTGTTGTCGGGCATTTGTCCTACTCAGGCGATCCGCAGTAGCACTGACATTTGACAGGAGAGAAGCGGGTGGCATATAGACACATTTTTACAAAAGACCTACTGCATGGAGGGCTTTAGGCTGCATGGTGCGGGCCATCTCCTCTTCCGCTCACTCCCCGGGACGGGGCAGTGCTGCTGGCTGGTCAGCGCCCTCCCTCTGTAAGTCCCCCACGTCGGGGGCATCCTGGTCCGCGGCGGCTTCTGGCACAGCTTCAGCTCCGGAGTTCTTGCGCGGCATCTCCATCAGGGGCAGCCCCGGCTGGTCTTCCTCCCTCTGCCCGAGAGCGGGCACCTCCTCTGGCCACCGCACCAGCCCGTTGGCTTCCTCCATGTGGCCGGCTCTGTAAGACCACCGAGGCTCGTGGCAACGGATGCACCAGAACTGGAGGCAGATGAAGGCCAGGACAGCCGTGAAGCAGGCCAGCAGGATGGCCATCAGCACCCACAGCGAGACCTGGGGGTCCACCAGGGAGCCCCCGGCAGCCAGCGGACTCTTATCCAGGGTGTGGAACATGGTGCAGTAGTGCCAGTAGGGAAGAACGGCCTTCTTACAGCTGATGCACAGGAAGTAGAGCGTGGAAGGGGCGAGGTGCTCCAGCGCCACGGAGCTGATGGTTCGAGGCACCTTCTCCTCGTGGTGGAAGCTGTAGCGAAGATAGCCGGAGAAGATGCTGTTCCAGTTGGGCCTGTACATAATATGGTAATAGTCCTCCAGGCAGGGCTCCGGGGACGACCAGGAGATGATGGCTCCCGTGTAAGAAACGTTCCCAACCTTGATGTTCATCCCGATTCTGGAATCAAAGTGAAGAGTGACATTCCCGCTATTTCGGTATTATTTATCATAATCATAGCCACCGTTTATCGAGCATTTTCGACGGATGCCGATATCGTCCTCATTTTACAGACACATAAATAAATACAGGTTGAGTGGTGACATTAGGTAGCTAGGCATTAGCCAAGAAGTGTCAGGACAGACCTGCAAACTGGGGCTGTCCCTTCCCAAAGCTGCTGGCCTTAGGGCCTAAGAAAAGATACACCTCTGTAACCCCAGCCGCGTCCCACCCTGGCCGAGATCTGTGGATATAAGATCTTTAGATACATTGTTCTCATCCTCTTAAAAAAAAAAAAAGAGGAAGAAAAAGTAATAAAAAGAGAAATCCGTAGAACCTTAGAGGCTCCACCGTAGTCGTCATAGGATCAAGCCATTGTGTATTAAGCCATTGATACACCTAACATTTCCCTTCTTCACCTCCTGCATCTGCCCCATGTGCTGTGAGCTCATTGATCTAGAACATTCTGCCCACTGCTTTCTTTTAGCCTCCCAGTTCAGTTGCCCATGGTGAGCAGAGATTTACTGTGTCACTCATTGGCAGCTGATTTTGCCCCAGAGCCTCTGCTCATGTTTTATTATTTTTTCAAAGCCAAAGGTACCGGGTAATTAGTTACATCAGTCAAGATGGTAACAGCAGTTAATGACGACTATTCAATACAACTGGAGTCATGGGTGTTAATCATGGGCATAATCACTGACAGCCAGTGAGCAGGTGCTGTGTCATGGGTCACTCTGGGTGATTCACATACAGTGACAGATTTCCTTTATTCTTCATCCCACTCTCGGAGCTAGATTCCCATTCTACAGATGAGCAACCTGAGGTCATGCAGCTCATGCGTAGAAAGGAGCCTCAAAGCCGCTTAACCGCTGCACTTGCGAGTGCAAGGCTGCTGGATTTCATAATGGAGCGTTACTGCACAACGAGGTGCCAGTCCTGAGACCCAGTTGCTGCTTTTCCAGACAGATCAAACAAGCCCTCTTCAGATGGCCAGCTCCTGCTTTGGCAAGAGAGAGCCATCTTCGAGTATCTTCGTTTCTCTTTTATCTGGGAGATATAGTCTCCCCCACCCCCACTTATTTCCCCCGATCAAACACCCAGGGACAGCCATCGTCAACCTGTGTACGTTCACTTACGAGTCTCACCCTACCTTGTCATCCGCCCTCCTCTCTGACACGAAACACAAGGTTTCATTTTACATTGCAGCGACATAGTGAAAAAGCAGTCAATGGGATTGTAGCCTGAATTGGCTGTGAGGCCAAACTGATTTCCATTACAACCCGCCATCCTCTCTCCCTTGCACCCCCTCCCTCCTGGTGCTGTACCCATATTCCTGTGGGGCTGAGCTGCAGAGAGACTCACAGCACCGAGGACTCTCAATCCTTGTTTTTCCTCTCTAAGGATGCCAGTGAATTAAGATGCTCGGGAAAGGGAGTATTTCCTTTGCATTTTGCCGGAAATTTCTTCCCACAAAATGGGGACTGAAAAGGATGAGACAGGTGTGCTCAGATCCTCCTAGGAAGGTCATGGTGAAGGAGACTGTCGGTCTGTGCTCCTTCCTTGGTCTCCTCGCACACACTCACCTTCCCCACCCCAGCTCCCCACACGGCCCTATAAAACACTTCCGACCGCAGTGGCGACAGCTTAATTCATTACTTATGATACAGAGGCAGCCACCTTTGCAAGACCTTCCATCAGGAGTGATCAGGGATCCTGTTTCTTGTCACGCACAAATCTGTTCTTCTGTTCACCTTGTGTCTGCCCTTGGCTGCCTTTACAGACTGAATTCCCTGCAGCAGACATGTTTAAGAGCTTTCAGCATCCTGAGATTTTAGGACCAAATCCACCTCCCTTATTTGTTTTTCTTCCTCTGTTTTCTGTTTCTAAATTCCCCCCATTTTTAGCTATTCATTTACCATTGCCTGGCCCTTCTCCAAGCGGAGTGTGAAAGAAACAGCCATTTGCATTTTCTGAGAAGAGCCATCCTCCTATCTTACCTGATGCTTGCGGCGTATCTGGTGAGATCCCTGCTCTCAGGCAGAGTAGACGAAAGGCGGGAGGATAGTGCCTTCTTCCTCCTCCGCTCTGGACTCTCCTGGATGCCTCTCTCACCACTGAGTAATCCCACTGTCGCCCCCAGCGCTCACATTATTTATTTCTACGGATCAGCATCATTCACCATGGCAACCAGCAGGCATCTGTATGCACGATGCTTTCAGGGACCAGTCTGGAAAGGCTTTTGCCCAGTGAGAGGAGCTCTCACTGCTTTTGCCAAAAACAGGCAAACAGTCTCCTGCAAAACAATCCATAGTGTATGGTACTGATTCTTCTGACACTCTGAATATTCTGGCTAATTGGCTTGTTATCTACCATTTTCTCACCCCATCTAGATCCTCTTTGGACAGTGGTTTCAAATGCAAAGATTCCCTTCTCAGTCATTCTGCACTCAAAACAATAACATTCACCCTCATTCCCGCCCAAGCCCATACCCCCACCCCCTCACCGCCTCCTACCCTACCTCTGTATCTTTTTCTTTCTTTATTCTTGTCTTCCATGGCATGACCTAGTTATATGGCACTGGTCAAGACCCTTTTATTGTCTGAACCTCAGTTCTATCATCTCTAAAGCTGTGGGCTCGGGCTAGGTGGGGATGGCAGGTAGAAGACATGAGCATTATCCCTGCAACCTGTGTCAAGCTTGTACTGGGTTGAATAATGTACCCCTAAAATATGTGTTCACTCAGAATGTGACCTGATTTAGAAATAGAGTCTTTGTAGATATAATTAGTGAAGGATCTCAAGATAAAATCATCCTGGATTTAGGGTGAGCCCTAAATTCAACAATTGGTGTCTCAAAAGAGGAAGGAGAAGGAAGAGTTACACACGGAGAGACAGGAAGGGAAGAAGTTGGGTGAAGTCAGAGGCAGAGATTGGAGTGACGCTGCCATGAGCCAGGGAAGCCCAGGAGCCACCAGAAGCTGGAAAGGTGGAAGGAAGGATTCACCCCCTGGAGCCTTGGGAGGGAGTGTGGCCCAGCTAGAGCCTTGATTTCAGGCTTCTGGTCTCCAGAACTGTGAGAGAACACAAATTTCTGTCATTTTAAACTGCCACGTATTCATGATAATCTGTCACGGCAGCCCCAGGAGTCTAACGTGGCCCTCCTCCCCACTGAGCTCAGAAACAGCCCAGGCGTCCCAAGAAACTGCCCTACCAGTCAGCCAGCCACGCTGCCACCGGAAGTGGAGACCGTCTCCGCTTCCTGGATGGGGGATGGTCCCCAGCGTTCCTTCCGAGAATCCAGACTGCTTCCCTGCCCTCCTCCATTCCCATGAAGGACTGTCTCCCTCTGAGCTTCCTTCCCTTCCTGGCCCCCTCAGCCTTAGAAGAAAACATGGCCACCATTCTGTTGAGGACATCCCAGAGCTTGTCTGAAACAGAGGATGGAAAGTAGCTCGCGTGGATTTAGACATGGGCCATTTTACGCAAATTGTTTTTAAAACTTACTGCTTTTCATTCTTGGGTCTTGGCCACAGTATTCTAAGTGAATCCACGAAGATCTCCTTGGGGTTCACATCAGTAATAATCAAACACAGCTGGGCGCGGTGGCTCATACCTGTAATCCTAGCACTCTGGGAGGCCAAGGCGGGTGGATTGCTTGAGGTCAGGAGTTCAAAACCAGCCTGAGCAAGAGCGAGACCCCGTCTCTACTATAAATAGAAACAAATTAATTGGCCAACTAATATATATATAAATAAAAAACAGCCAGGCATGGTGGCTCGTGCCTGTAGTCCCAGCTACTCAGGAGGCTGAGGCAGGAGGATCACTTGAGCCCAGGAGATTGAGGTTGCTGTGAGCTAGGCTGATGCCACGGCACTCACTCTAGCCTGAGCAACAAAGTGAGATTCTCTCTCCAAAAAAACAAAAAAGTAATAATCAAACACGACCCTTCCCCTGGCCAGGGGTCTCCGGGAGGCAAGGAGTCTTGGGACATCCATGTTCCTTGATCAGACTGTGGCTTGTGGCTTTCCCGTGGCATTCCACCTTCCCAGGGGCCTGTCTTCCGCCTGCCATGGTGCCTACCGCGTGTCTCTTCCCAAATGCGGACGGCGACTCCCCGCAGAGAATGAAAGCGTCCTCCCCACAGAAAGGCCCGTGCAGTGGTCTGCAGGTGCCTTTTGCAAAGGTTATTTTCAGGGGAATAAAAATACCGGAGTGAGGGGGCCTGAGGAGAGGGGGACAAGGTAGAACTCCAGCCTTTTTCCACAGGGAAAAAATGGGAAGTTATTTTTAACATTCCTGGATGGCATTTTTAACTGTGAGTTTTTTATTTGTGGAATTAAGACGGTCCAAGAATGTGAGGCCTAGAAGCCCTCGTTTCATAGTCCCAAGAGAATACATGACATTCTTCAAGCCGCTTGACTGATCAGTGGCAGAGCTGGGCGTGGAAACTGGGTCCAGAGTTTGTCCCGCTCCTCTGAGCTGTCACCCCTCTCGAGCAGCCCCAGAGGAGCCAGTGCGGCCTTTAGGGATGGGATAAGGTGTCTGGGGACACCTGCCCCAGGAGATAACACCCCAGCCGAGCTCGCTCACTCTCCGGCGGGGACTACCCTTCCACGGTGTATCCACGTAGCTGCCTCAGCTGGCAAGCCAGGAGGGGCCCCCAGGAGTGGAAACCAGTAGTAAATTACTGCTAGAGGAAATCGGCCAAGAGCGGGGGCCCTGTACCTTTTCTGAAGGCTTGAGGGCATGCCTCAGTCCCAAAGCTGGGTCGGCATCCAGGGAAGTGAGTGGCTCAGATCAGAGCGGGTTCACATCCTAACTGGGTGGCCTTGGACACATTCCCTCACTTTTCTGTGCCTTGGTTTACTCTTCTGTAAAATGGAAATATCGTAATACGTGGCTTACGGTGTTGTTATATCAGTGAGATGAAGCCATGTCTGCAGAGTGCCAGGCTTAGGAATGGTAGCTATCGTAATTAAGAAAAGGCCAGTGTATCAGAGCCGGCTCCTAAGTTGGTCATAGCTTCCTCCTGAGGTTATAATGAGCAGGATTTGCACCCTACATTGCATTGTACTTCCTTGCTCTTTTTGCCCTAAAGTCAGCCTTATTGGTTTTATTTTTTTAATGTATATGCTCATTGTACGTAACTTAACCCTTTGCACTTGGATGCCGAGTGTGACTCGACACAGCAAAAATTATAGAGATTAAAATTACTCTTTGAATGTATTGATAATTTGAAATATAAAAAAATCCAAATAAATAAGTTTGTATGAAAAGAAACTCCAGTTTTTTATTCTACTGCCGCACTTTGTAAAATCTGGGGTATTTAAAAAATTAAATCCCGAGTAGAATAAAGGAATCGAGAAAAAAACAAGCGAGTGCAAAGGGTTAAAGAATATAAAAGAGTTCAAAGATGACAGTAAAACTCATACACAACCCAGAAACAACCAATGGTAACTTTTTGGTGCATTTTACACGTGTTTGCTCATTTTACCCTCACCCATACAACTCTTTGAGATTGGACAGAGGGAGAGATTGCAGCTCAGTGGGGCTGCCTGACTTGACCCAGTCACAAAGATGGGTCGTGGCAGAGCAGGGCTTTAATCCTGGGTCTGTTGGTCACTAGAGCCTGAGCTCCAGGCTGGCCTCTTTGACGCACTGCTGTTCTGCTTGTGCCAGCTTGCAACGTGTCTTTCCCTAGTCCACAACATCTCTTTGCTTTGAGGTTAGCTTCTCTTGAGAGGTAGAGACAGGATTTCATAGTATAGTAGACTCTAGAAGGATGGGAACGGAATAGACTCCAAAGAACTAAAAGGCTTTGCAGAGAACATCCAACCACCTGATTACTAGCATCAGGGAAAACGTCAACTTGTTTGGAGAAATACAGCCCACAAGCATCTCTTTTTCTGAACGTCCCCTGTTCTGGAGCCCAAGTACACCTGCCCAAGAGCTCTATTGCTTAGGGGAGATGTTAAATGTTAAAAAAAAAAAGAAAAGAAACTTTAACAACTGGTCTAGTAATCAAAATTAATGTATGAATTGAAACTGTAAAAATAGATTCTCTAAGTACATAGAGTCTTATCCTAAAACTGTCTTCCAAGTGATACATTAATAGATTGTGGCATAAATGATTCATTCAATCACTCCAGTCATTTCCCAATAATTTTTTGGCCTTTAGGAATTGTTGGGGTGACCTTTTGTTTAGCATGGTCATCACTAGCTAAATGGTGGCCCTATCTGAGTGACAGTCTGAGCTCAGGGAAATTCATGATACTCTTGCCGTGCCTTCCCAGGCAAGGTCCTAGTCCTTAGGTCCTACAACCCAGTGCTTTGCTGCAGCAAGCTGGGCACCTACCTACATGCTAACACACTCCCCATGTGGGCTGACTGGGGGACTTTCTCTTGGCCCCTGTGACAACACCAGTAGCACCCTCTTTCCTGCCTCCACCTCACCTTGTTGTCTGCATGGTACCATGATCAGACATTTACCCACCAGTCTAGAGGCTTTTGTTCTTTTGGCAACTGGTACATGTGGCAGAATTTCATCTTGTGTCTCACCTTCAAGTCACTTCATTTCACCTGGGCTTTCAGATTCCTCCCTTGCTAAATGGAGGTCATGGTACTACCTGACCTGGTGAGACCTGGCAGGCTGGGAATGATCCCCAGAGATGTCGATTCCTAATCCTGGAAGCTGTATTTGTAACTTGGTTTGGAAAAGGTCTTTGTAGATGTGACTAAGTGAGGGCTCTTAATGTGGGAAGATGATTCTGGATTATCAAGGTGGGTCCTAAATGCCAGCACAAGTGTCATAAGAGAGAAACAGAGGGAGGTTACATGCGTAAGGGGAGAAGGCAGAGAGGTGTGAAGAGCGGAGTGGTGCAGCCACAAGCCAAGGGGTGCTGGAGCCACCGCTAGCTGGGAGAGGCAAGGGACAGATTCTCCCCTGGAGCCTCTGGAGGGAGTGTGGCCCAGCCAACACCTTGATTTTGTCCCAGTGATAACTGATTTTAGATTTATGGCTTCCAGAAGTATGAGAAAATATGTTTCTGTTGTTTTAAGCCACCAGATTTTGTCATAATTTCTTACAGCCACAGAAAACTACATGGGCAGTTAGGAATTAATGGGCGAAAACCATTCACTGAGAAGCATTATATACGCGTGTGTCATGATATGGGTACTGATTATAAAGAAAAATGGTGACACTGGTTTCCTTAAAAAATGTTAGCATCTCTTGGCCGGGCACAGTGGCTCATGCCTGTAATCCCAGCACTCTGGGAGGCTGAGGCGGGAGGATCGCTCAAGGTCAGGAGTTCAAAACCAGCCTGAGCAAGAGCGAGACCCCGTCTCTACTAAAAATAGAAAGAAATTAATTGGCCAGCTAAAAATATATATAGAAAAAATTAGCCGGGCATGGTGACATGTGCCTGTAGTCTCAGTTACTCGGGAGGCTGAGGCAGAAGGATCGCTTGAGCACAGGAGTTTGAGGTTGCTGTGAGCTAGGCTGACGCCACAGCACTCTAGCCAGGACAACAGAGTGAGACTCTGTCTCAAAAAAAAAAAAAAAAATGTTTGCACCTCTAATATAGTGTTGAAACGATACCTCAGAACTGGAAGGCTTGGTTCTTGTTCACCCTCTTGACTTTTCCAAAGTACTTTATTCATGGTTTAAGAAAGAGCATCATTTCTTGAGATCTCTATAGCAACTCCCTTGGATCCTTCAGCCTCTGAGCTGAGAAGGCCAAGAAGGAACCCAGATGTTGGACACCCAGCCCTACAGGTCTCCAAATGTCAAAAAGGGACAGACACATCAGTTTTATCCAAGCTCTAGCAATGGATCTAAACTTGTAACTGAGGACTGATCAGTCCTTTGAACGATGCTCTGTGACCTTCCAGATAAGAGCGGTGTTGCTGTTTTATTCATTTACCCCCCACCCTCCCCTCACGTTCCCTTCATTTACCTGCAGTGATTTGAGAGAGTTGAGCTGCAGCTCTCCGGCCTGAATTAGAGAACTGTGTTTGTGTTTGTGGTCTGATGGTGCTCATTAGAGAAATTGTAATGAAAACAGGAAATTAGAAACAGTTTAATTCCTCTTGGGATTTCTGAAAACAGCAATTGAGATTCCAGAAAGCAGCGATGCAAATTGCTTACAAATACAGATTGCCAAATAAATAGGCCTCGCTGTTTGGAGTGATTGGCCGTGTTTACCATTTGGTGAGAGAGAGAGGCCTTATGATTTAAATCTATATGTAACATTTGAAATGATTAAAGTGCTAGATTTAACGTTGTGTATATTTTACCATAATTTTAAAAAAGGCCATCTACAGATAATATTACAGGATCTGGCAGATCAAACTCATCGTATTTTTTCTCTCCTAAAAATACTGTTTTGCTTTGTTTAGAAAATGCAGGTCTGTGTCATACAGTAATGACATGCCTTTAATTCCTGAATCAGGTTTATTTCTTGAAATCTCCTGAAGTTGCCTATTTTGTGTAGTGTGGATTTAACAGCTTGATTTTACGTGAGCCATCCAAAACAGATAGGATGCATAATTAGTTTCCTGTTAGGTCCGTTGGTTGTAACCTGAGTCAGTTAGCAGTATTGGTTCAGTGTAAGAGATTTGTGGCAAGTTTCCAATGTCTCAAGTCATGTTGCCTTCCTGTTTTTCTTTGCCAAACCTCAGAAAATGCCCAGGCTCCCCTATTCCCACATTTTCTCAGTAGGGCCAAGCCTCCTCTTGAGCCAGCAGGTCAGAAGATTGCCCTCCGGGGGTGCGTGTGCATGTGCTTTTCCGCATGCGTGTGCGTTTCCTCTTGCATGCGTGTGGTGGTATTTGGGGGAATAAGGGGTGGGGGGCAGCTTGTTCACTTGGAAGGAGAATTTGAGTTCTCCTTATTTCATGCACGTTCTTCCTGCATGAAATGCAGCTTGGACCATCCCCTGAAGCATAGACTTCGGTGTAGGCCAGAATGCAAGATTGACGTGGGAACGTCAACTGGAGGCCTCCTAAGTGCACTCAGTGGGTCTGTATTTTAAAACCCTTGTGCGGTAAAACGATTGCAAAATTACTCTCTTCCTCTGCCTAGAACTGGGCAAGCCTGTTGAACAGTTTTCCATAGATGCGAACATACATTTGTTTGTGCTCGCCAGGAAGTATTAAGGGAGGCTTGGTACTAGGCGCTCCTGGGGTGGGGGTGAGGGCTTAGGAGACTGCTAAGGAGGGTGAGCATCCAGCAGAGAGCACTGGGACTCGAGCCTCTGGAGGGAGCATCAGAACACATCTGTCTCCACCTCCATTCTGTCACCTGCAGCGAGGAGGGCCCCTGCCCAGCACTGCTTGTTGCTGGGCATCTCTCATTTTTATGATGATGATCTTAACAGCGAGCAAAATGTGCATTTTTTGGTGCCTTCCATCAGCTGGTCCTAGCACTGACCTCTGTCATATCCCTCTGTGGGATACGCACCATGTTATAGAAAATTATACCTTCGATATGCATTCCCCTTGCCACGGAATCGTAGCTATAGCTGTAGCCAAAGCCACTGGGGGAAATTTGACCAGGAAGCTGTATTTTCTTAGTCTTTACTTACCAAGTTACTAAACAAAGTAATATTAATGGCTATTATTTCAGTGGGTGCTTCCATGCCGAGTGCTGTACACATGTTCTATAACTTTTAAACCGTTAACAACCCTATTAGATTTGGTGTTATCTTTACTTAGGGGAAACCAAGGCTTAGAGGGTTTAAGTAATTTGACAAGAGCATCTAGCTAGGACAGTTTATGGGCTTGCAGTTTGGTGGTGTGCACATTCATGTGTGCCCACCCCAAGAGCCCATCCTCTAAACTGAGACAGAGCTAGAAAAGAAGTCGGAGAATAAGACAGGAAAAAAAAATAATAAGTAGCTGATTGCTTTTTGTCCTCTCCAGAGAGATCCATTTGAAAGCTGCCTGCTACTCAAAAAATTCCTTTCATAGGATACTTGAAGAGAGGACAAAGGAGAATGTGCTAAGGGCTTTACTGGGTTTGCAGGAGAAGCCCAGGGTCCCTGGTATGTGGGGATGACAAGGCCATTTGGACAGTCCACGGGCTCCATCTCATGCTCCCAGGCTGTGAGCACAGCCAGGCCATTCATTGTCCTTCGTGCCTGTGTAGGCTTGAGCTGTGGCCCCCTCCAGGAGAAAGGTCAAAGCATGGTTCTGCTTTTTGTAGTCTTTGAAAACAACGTTGAGAATTTCATTAGGCAGTGACATGGCCCAGTGGGGGTTTTTACTTTTTTTATTGAGTTGTACTCATATAGGGGGAAAGGCACTATCTTTGTCTGTCGTGTCATAACAAGAATACCATAGACTGGGTGACTCAAACAACAAGCACGTATTTCTCACAGTTTTAAAGGTTGAGAAGTCCAAGATCAAGGTGCCAGCAGCTCTGGCAACTGGTGGGGACCCACTTGCTGGTGTGCAGATGGCCATCTTTCCATATCCTGCCCCCTCCTCCACGCCAGAGAGGAGAGAGACAGCGAGCTCTCTTGTCTTCTTAGGAGGGAGATGATCCCACTCACGGGGGCTCCACTCTCATGACTAACCACCTCTCGGAGGCCCCACCTCCTAATCCCATGACACTGGGGGCGAGGATATCAACACACAGATTTGGGAGGGACACACCCATTCAGTCCATATGGCACAGATCATAACTGCACACACAGTCGTAGGAATTTTGACAAACACATCTACATAGTCAACAACTCAAGATACAGAGCTTATCCACCACCCAGGAAAGTTCTCTCGTGCCCCTCCAGACAGTCTTGGCCCACCAGAGGAAAGCCGTGGTTTGTCTGATGTCTGCCATGTAGTCCTCAGCTCTGGAGTGGGAAACAGGGGAATGGAACTTCGATAACAGGGCCAGAACTGAGCCGCACTCACTGTGCAGAGAAAGCGCCTCCTAGCCTTTATTCATCCTACAGGCCTCTCTCGTCCCAGCCCTGTTCAACAGGGTGGCCTGTAACAGAGGCATTAAAATAGATTTTCTTCCCCACAGAAAAAAAAATGACACAGCCTGGCCACATGGGTGGCTAAATCAGACTCAGCAAGTCATACGCTTCCAGGATTTGCTGACCATGAATAGCAGTGAGCATTTATACTTTTAAGTCAGTTATAGTTCCCTCCCTACATAAACCATTCCTGGCCCATACATTTGTAAACTACATAAAATATGTCCCTCCCTAGGTTCAGGCAAAGTTTAATGTGACAGCTACTCAGTATTGCGTACAGAACACTGCTCTTTCTCACACGCCAAACCTCCCAATGTGTAGTCATGAGTTTCACCAAACAATTATGCTTGGTGAATGAGTGGGTGTTCTAATTCCTCACGAATCCTTGTTATTAGTGGGAACTCTAATTGTGTTCTTCGTGTCTCCTTGTTATTAGCACGTACTCTAATTGTGATGCTTGTTTTGTGAAGCTTAGAGTAATTTGTATATAGTACAACATACTTAACTCAAAACTTAGACTGAACAGATTTAAATCTTCCCTGGATGGCTCCAAAGGGAGTTGAGAATCTTGCAGTCCTCCAAAAGCATCATTATAATTCCTATTGAATTCATGTAGAATTTCTAATTAGCCAACTCAATAGAGAATTTCAGTGAACGGACTATCAGATGTGGTCTTCCCATATTTGCATGTGCCATGTACAATATTTTTACAATTCCAGGTGGGAAAACTATACTCAGAACTAAGTTTTGAATTGAAACCTTACCTAAAAATCTTAGGATGATGTATGTAAGAATTCAGCTTCCAAAGTATACCATTATAGGTAGAGCACGGGCTTTGGAATCAGCTCTACCTGGTTGAGGTCAGGGCTCAGTTATCTACAAACTATGTGACCTCGAGCAAGCTACTTACCACCCTGAGCCTCAGTTTCCTCATCTGTGATATGGGGCTAAAAATGGTACGTATCACGAAGGTTTGGTGTGTGGATTAAATGAGAATGCACGTGGAGGGCTTCACAGCCTGGCATGGGGTGCCCCATAAGTGACAGCGTGTCAGAAACAGAGCATTCAAGTCGATGATAACTTTCTCACCAACCAAGTGAGACCAATTTGGAGCCCTATGTTTTGGTCATATATTCTCAGACAGGGATCTTAAAGAGATCCCTCTAATTCAGTTAGGGTATCTCATGGGGTCCAGGGGACAGTGGTGGCAGCTGAGCAGTGGCCAGGGCTCTGGGCCCCCAGCTCAAACACCTCCACGACATCTCCCACAGACTGTTGCTCTCAAAGTCGTGAAACCACTGATTTAATCCAGCCCCCCCATTTCCTACATGCAGCAACTGAGGCTCAGAAGCCTAAGTGATTGTCCCGTGTGCTCAGCAGGGGTCTCCACCGTGTCACAGATGCAAACGACTAACAGTAGAAGAAAGAAGAGGACGTTGACCCAGCTGTTGAGTTTTCACGTGGCTCTTCAGCCAATTTCTAGTATCAGAAATGCCTCTAGAGAATGAAAATCAGCCATTTTATTACCCTCACTCCCGTAGCTCAGTGTGTCAAAGTCCTGGTTTGTGTGTGGCCAGCCGTGGGTGGCAGGAATCCCTGTGAAAGGGACATTTGTCTGGAAGCCCTGTCTCCTCTTCTGCTAGGGAACTGCTGCTCCACCTGGTGACCGTTGCTCCATCCTGTGGTCACTGGCCACACCTCTCTCCGTGGCCAGTGTCTTGCAACGTGTTCATGGGGTCCCAGTGAGAGAGCCGATGACATCGAGTTCCCATCCCTTCTATCAGCAGGACATCTCCTGCCGGGACCGGCTCCCGCATCCATTTGGTACTCGGTCCCTTACTTTGCCACAACCTCTGTTTTCCAGCCCCTCAACATTGCCTACAGCCACATCTACAGCTCCTACAGGAACTTCGTGGGGCCCCCGCACTTCAAGACCATCTGCAGACTCCTGGGCTACCAGGGCATCGCCGTGGTGATGGAGGAGCTGCTGAAGATCGTCAAGAGCTTGGTGAGGAAGGGCCTCAGTGTGCCCCGGGAGGGTTGATAGGAATGAGATTTGCTTTCACTTTCAGCCTGGCTTGTGAAGCCAAATCCCAGGCACTCCAGCTCTGCCTAGAGTGATCACACTGAGTCTTTTGTCCTTATCCCTTGGTTGTTGTTACCTATCGTTTTATTCTGTTCATTTTCGTGCACGTTTTGACCTGTAGCTGCGCCTACCATTTTCCTACCCTGAACTAACCCTTGATTTGATGACTGAACTCAGCAATCCTTGTTTTGACCTTCAGAGCCTGCTATTGACTGCTCCTGCTCCTGGCTGTGCTGCAGTATCTAATGAGAACACGGCAAATCCATGACACACGTGCTACCATTGTCCGTGCCCATGGCAGACATCTCTAATCAATCACCACACTTCTTCCCCTTGAGATTTCTCGCCAAACACTGCTCCCAGTACTGCACTGGATTCAAGAGAATTCTGTATCTCTTTAGGACTGTATCCGTTTATCACCATTCTGAATCTGCCCCAAGTATGGTCATCTGAACCTTGCTTTGATTCCCTGAAACACTGCAAGCAAGGCCAAAACATTTAACCAAGATTTTCCTGAAAAATTGAGATGACAAAAGAGAAAGCAATATAGAACCAGCTCAGGAATAGCACACAGGATTCACCTG
The DNA here is from genome assembly GCF_040939455.1 of Microcebus murinus. NCBI lineage: Eukaryota > Metazoa > Chordata > Mammalia > Primates > Cheirogaleidae > Microcebus > Microcebus murinus. Next base: position 22,044,646 of record NC_134124.1, read on the forward strand.
CTAACTCCAATTCCTTGGCAACAGCTATGAGGAGCCATGGGTTGTTAAGGATGGTAAAGCTAAATCCAGAGTGAAACAAGAAAATGGGGTAATTGATTAAAGATGTCTGCCTTGGACAGAGAAAGGGATAAATGGGTCATTTATCTTCCAGGCTGAAATTAGGTAATGCCTCTTAATCTCCATGGTTCCCTGGCCCTAATTCATTTTAGCTCTTAGTGTGAATGTTGCATACGCATTCCCAAGCCCAGGAAGGACCCCATGCCTAGAAATGTGCCCTCCTGACGTCTGTAAGCCCAAGAGAGCTCGCTTTCCCTATTCTGTCTCATAAGCACTCATTGCCTCTTCTAAAGGACAGTCGGGCTGTCCCCCACCTTTAGGTAACAAGCTGCTCCCTCCTTACCCACAGATCACAGCAGAACCTCCGTACCCCCAACCCCATGGACCAGCACTGGGCCCCAGGATGCACGCATGCAAGCAGTGGTTGATCTCACTCATCTGTTCTCTTCTTTTTGTCAGCTCCAAGGCACGATTCTCCAGTATGTGAAAACGCTGATAGAGGTCATGCCCAAGATTTGCCGCTTGCCCCGGCACGAGTATGGCTCCCCAGGTTGGTGATAGGAAAATTATCCAAAGCCATGCTATGGTGTTGGGGGGGGGCGAGGGGGCTCTGGCCATCCACCTTGGAGCGTTTGCTTCTCTAACATGCGGGCGAGCTGGAGGAGCACCGGCCGTCGCATCCTACCCTGCCACTAGCTAATCCCCCTGAGCCATGATGCAATCTCCAGCAGGCTGCTGGGAAGCTGGAGAGCCCAGCAAACATGAGAGCACTTAAGTGGTGAATAGCAGGGTTTACTGGGAAAGGTCTTCACCAGCTCGGCACCTCCAGGAGCCCTCCCTCCGTTGTCGGCTCATTTGTAGGAGGCCGGGGCCCTGGGCGGTGGCCCCAAGTACATATCTAAGGTGAAACAGGCATCTTTGGCCAGGAAACAGGCATCTTTGCCATTCGACCTCTAGGCCGAGCAATAATTCTTTTCTTTCCTAATAGTGAAAGGATTAAATATGGGGCCTGGGGAAGAGGGAAAGATGGAGACCATGGGCTTGGCAACAGGAACTTTTGTCCAAAAACCAAGATGTCAGGTGTGGGTCAGTATGTTTAACTCTTTCCACTCGCTTGCTTTTTTCTCAATTCCTTTATTCTACTCGGGATTTAATTTTTTAAATCCCCCAGATTTTACAAAGAGCGGCAGTAGAATAAAAAACTGGAGTTTCGGCCGGGCGCTGTGGCTCACGCCTGTAATCCTAGCTCTTGGGAGGCCGAGGCGGGCGGATTGCTCAAGGTCAGGAGTTCAAAACCAGCCTGAGCAAGAGCGAGACCCCGTCTCTACTATAAATAGAAAGAAATTAATTGGCCAACTGATATATATATAAAAATTTAGCCGGGCATGGTGGCACATGCCTGTAGTCCCAGCTACTCGGGAGGCTGAGGCAGAAGGATCACTCAAGCCCAGGAGTTTGAGGTTGCTGTGAGCTAGGCTGACGCCACGGCACTCACTCTAGCCTGGACAACAAAGTGAGACTCTGTCTCAAAAAAAAAAAAAAAAAAAAAACTGGAGTTTCTTTTCATACAAACTTATTTATTTGGATTTTTTTCTACTTCAAATTATTGATACATTCAAAGAGTAATGTTAATCTCTATAATTTTTGCCATGTCGAGTCACACTCAACCTCCGAGTGCAAAGGGTTAAGAATAAGAAAGGGATGGAACCAAAGCTCTGGTGCTGAATTCCAGCTACCATGCTTGCTAGCTGTGTGACTCTGGGCATGCCACTCACCCTCTCTGAGCCTCATCTGAAAACAGGGGTAATAGTGTCTAGTTTATGCTCCTGTTATGGATATTAAAAGAGATATTATTGACAAAGTACTTAGTATCTGACAACTGTAAGTATTAATTCCTATCATTATTAGAAGTTCAGGCAACCTTTTAGAGGGATGGGGAAAGATCCAGGGCTGCTCCATTTGTGTGTGTTTTGTTCTGTTCTGAAAAAGGTTTGAGCCGGCTTCCCAAGCTTTTTCTGGTATTGAGCCCTGAAAGAAATCTTACCGCTGGGCCCGCGTGTATAGGGGCGTGCGGCTTGGATCTCAGCTATCCCAGAGCTTCGTGGTCAGCGTTTCCCATAAACCCGGCTAGGCAGTGTCAACTTCCTGCTGAGCGCCCCCCTTTATCTCCCAGGGATCCTGGAGTTCTTCCACCACCAGCTGAAGGACATCATTGAGTATGCAGAGCTCAAAACAGACGTGTTCCAGAGCCTGAGGGAAGTGGGCAATGCCATCCTGTTCTGCCTCCTCATAGAGCAAGCGCTGGTGAGTCCAGAGCAGTCAGGGTGGCTCCAGGTTAGAATGGAATCCCCACCCCCCAGCCAGACCCTGAGGCCTGTGGCCCTGCTGCATGGATCTGCGCTTTCCCAGTGCGGGCTCACATGCTGCTTCTTCAGACAGCTGTGACCATGGGACCCCTGGAAGGGGCACTGGCCCTGGATTCCAGTCCGGGCTCCCCCAGTCGCCAGCTGCACTTAGACCTCACTGCGGGCGTCTCGGTCTTAGTTCTCCATGCACTTGTTGAATAATTACTCCTTGGCTGCCACGGGCCGGGCACTATGCTGGGGGACGTGACAGTAGCCGGTCCCTGCCTCGCGTCCTGTATTTACGCAGAAATGCTGTGCCCGCCATCACAGCAAGAGCCGTGACGGATGAGTGCAGGGTCCCGTGGGAACGTGACACAGAGAACCTGACCTGGCCTCTCGGGGTTGAGTGGGGACTTCCCCGAGGTGGTGGCCTGGGGTGTGAGCAGGGATTGTCCTGGTGAGGCTGTTGCGAAGGCTGAGGGGAGAGTGTGCTGTGTTATCTTCATGCTTTATGATGGGAGATGGTGGCTTTTCCCTGCAGGGTAGTTTGAAGTCCAAAGAGAACGCGTGTAAAGCACATGCAGTAAGAACTGAGCAGTTGGTTGTGGTTGTCATAGTCCACACCCCGGGACCACGCAGAGCCAGCCCCTCCTCCGCGTGACCGTTGGGCTGTGTCCATCCCCAATGCACACCCGGGTGTCTCTGTTCTCCAATGCAGTGGCCTGGCGGGCCCAGTCCCATGGGTTTGGGGGTAACTGGTCCCGCCTGGAGCAGCAGCAGGACACAGAGCAGACTGTCACTCTGGGGACGCAGTGGGACTCGCTTCAGGCACCCATCCCACCCTCCGTGTTGCCAGGCGCCGTTCTAGGTTGCGGATAAATGGCCGTGAATGAGAGAGACAAAGCGTTACCCGTTTTATTCTGGAGAGGGAGGCAAGTGGAGTTGCGCAGGTGGGGTGTGAGCCGTGAAGGAAGAGACTGGGTAATGGGATGGAGGGAGGGTGGCCCAGTCAGCAAGGGACGTGCTGTTTCTGGAGAGGAACGGAAAGAACTGCAGAGTGAGCTGGTGCGAAGGGGAGGGAGGTGGCAGGGCAGAGCTTCGCCGGCCACTGCAGGACGCCCTGGGAGCAGGATGACAAGGGGATCTATGACTATGGGCTGGTGAGAGGACCCACGGGAAAATGAGTAGAGAACATCTTTGGGGGCAGTAGGTACGTGGAGAATAGAGGGGAAGGGGCAGGAAGGAGGTGGAACGGGAGAGAGATGAGAAGGCAGCAGTGACAGAAAGCGCTTCCCCCTCAGAGCCACAAGGGATTCTTTGCCTCTAATTGTGCGTCCTGGGGTGAGCCAGCTCACTCCACCCCTCAGTGTCCTCATCTCTAAACCGAGGGACGTGGACCAGCTGTGCTCTCGGACCCGTCCCTGCCTGAGAGGCTCTGAAATGGGGACTGTTTGCTCTTTCTCTGTGAGGAATAATTGCATCTCTGTTACCCCCCTTCAAATGGACTCTCGAGACAGCTAATTGTTCCCTTTATGATAACAGGTTTTTAACACGGTTCAGTGGGCCTGGGTTGCTATGGCAACTTAGCCTTCAAACGTCACAGGGATAAGTAGGAACAAGTGCTCATGGCTTCAGGGCCACCAGGAGATGGTGGGGAGGGGAGGTCCCTGAAGGCTCAGCTCCAGAGTGTGTTTCATAAGGAGCTGGAACATGGAGCATCATTCAGCTTCCCCTGTGCAGACTGCGGGAGGCAGGCTGTTGACGAGGGCTGCAAGGAAAGGGAAAGCTTTTCTCAGTCACCCCTGTCTGAGTGGTCACTTGCATATACGCAGAGAACTATAGGATGCTCAGGATCAAAGACCCTCAGAGCTGAGAGAGATCCCCTAGAACTGTGGTCCCCAACCCCTGGGCCATGAACCTCCATCCATGGAAAAGTTGTCTTCTATGAAACCAGTCCCTGAAGCCAAAAAGGTTGGGGACCGCTGCCCTAGAGCATGCATACTCCACCCCCTGTATTCACACGTGAGGAAATGGAGAGCCGGAGAGAAGAGCAGCTCACCTGAGGTCACACACGGCACAGCAGCAGAGGTGGAGGAACTGAACGTAGGTTTCCAGTATTGATCCCAGTCCTTGCGGGCCACGGGAGGGCACCCAGAGCAGGATCACGGATGGCCGAAGTGAGCTCTCCGCTCTCCATTCAGACGACCAGGGAGATGTCCAAGCCAAGACCGTGCTTTCTGAGATTAAAATAAGGCACAAAATTTATGGAGATTTTTTTTAGTTTAGGAAACTGAAAATAAATATTTAAGTGACATACCAATTGGTCTTAATGAAACAGGAAAAGTAATGGCATAAAAAAGGAAAGAAAGGTACCTAATGGCCTTCCACAGAGGAAGGGCTATAAACCATGGAACATTTGTTCTTACGAAAGATTGGAGCAGTTAAATAGAACACAGTGATAAAGCAGCTTTGCATATAGCAACATAAAAAAAAATGGTAAAAGACAGAATATTGAGCATACAAAAGCAAGTTACAGGCTAAGACACATATTAGGAAGCCATACATGTAAACAAATCAAAATAAAACCCACAAAATAACACCACATTGAAAAAAATCTAGGAAGAAAGTATGCCCAGCAGTTAACAGTCATTTTCTCTGTGTTAGAGAGGAAATCAGGATTAGAGGTCGAGAGGCCTTTAGCTTTAACTGGAATGTCTTCATTTTTCACAAGGAAAGTATATTTATGTATTATTATTGACCTCTGAGAAATAGTAGTATATGCTAGTTTTAGAAAAACTGACAAGTGCAAAGGGGAAAGTGAGAAGTCTTTTGTCCATTTTGTTTCTTTTTCTAATAGATGTACAGAGTTCTTTCTGGTCATGGGTTCCATAATCGGTACACGTGCTAAAATATCTTCTCTCTCTCTTGGTTTGCCTTATTAACAGAGAGATTGTTAATATATGAGTAGAGGGAATATAAATTCAAAAATGTGATCACTTGGACAAAAAGTATATTTTCTTCTCAGTATTAGTACAGAAACCCATGTACCTGTGGGGTCATTTTTCTGGGTTTTTTTTTGGGGGGGGGGATGTTCTGGTGGTTTTAATTAAAATATATGTGCAGCCGAATGCATAAAAATCCCAAGTGTATGGCTTGATAAAATTAGACACCCATGTAACCCTCCCCCAAGTCTAGATATAGAACATGTACAGTGTCTAGGTGGTTCTCTTCTACCCCTTCCAGTCAGTGTTCCGAAAGGAACCATGGACCCAACTTCTATTCTCAGAGATTAGTTTTGCTTGTCCTTGAACTTCATATGAGTGGATTTATCCAGTATGTTTTCCCTTCCCTGTCTGAGCTCTAGTCATCCAACACTATGTCTGTGAGATTTGTCCGTGTTATGGCGTAGCATTCTCGGTGCATGAATAGACTAATTGAATCATCCTTTTTACTGTGAGTGGACATTGGCTGGTTCTCAGTTTGATACTATTATGAATAAAAATGTCATGAATACACATGTCTTTTGGTGGACATGTCTCATTTTTATTAGGTAAGAATAGCTTACCTAACATGCTAGACCTAGTGGTTTAGCTTCAGTAGGTTTACAAGCAGTTTTACAAATTGTGCCCATTTACACTCTCATTTGGCAATGGATGGGAGTTTTAATTTTTCATACCCTCATGAACAGTTGAATTTGTCCATCTTTATAATCATAGCAATTCTGGCGGATTACGGTTTTGATTTCCCTAACGATGCTGAGCCCTTTTCCATGTATTACTGGCCATTTATTCGTCTTTTTTAGTGAAGTATAGTTCACATTTTTGCCTGTTTCTTAAATTGTATTTTTCTCACTGATTTTAGGCATTACATATTATGGATACATATATTACAAATATATTACTGTGGTTTATCCTTTGATGAGAAGTTCTTAAGGTTTAGTGTAGTTACCATTTATGATGGGTGCTCTTGGACTTTTTTTTTTTTTAGAAAATCTACAGTTCTGAAGATAGGAGTAGTCATGAAGATATGTTATTTTCTAGAAGTTTTAGAGTTTAGCCTCTCAAGGTTAAACAGCGCTTCACGTCTATTACTCACGTGGAATTGATGGTTGTGTCTGTTTAATGGGGTGTAGAAATCCAATCTCACTTCTTTCCAAATTATCCCAGCACTGCTTCTTGAAAAAGACATAGCGCTGCCATGACAGATCAGGGCAAGGAGGTCTGTTGTCAGTCAAGCATCTGCTGGTGGTCTGATCCTAGTGGGCTCTTAATAAATATTTGTTGAATCTAATCTGAAATGAATCAGCACTTGTTAAGTATCTATATATGTGTGTGTCTTTTACATTTTGGAAGGAAATTCTGTTATTAATATCTAGTGTTTCCTCTAGTGTCTCCTACCCTGGGAAGTCATAAGGTGATCATTAGGAAAATGGGAATCGCCAAGTGTTTGTTCAAATTTTGCATGGTTTTCTAGACCTCAGGCCATACCCTGTTGGTTATGCCAGCACACACCAGGAGAGGGCCCTGTTCACACGTGTGAGCCAGGGAGGGTGACAGCCGTTCTGCCTGCCTGTTACTTACTGCGTGCGGGGCCTCCCTGCCAGGACTGGAGAGTGTTCTCTGCCTTTGTCCCTATTGTTTATTTCTTCTCTCCTCCTCACAGTGGAGCAGGCCACAGTAACACTCCAGTCATCTGAGAGCATTCCGGATTCTAAGGCTGGTCAGATCTGGGAAAGCCCTCAGACCACATCGGGCCAGTTTCCCAACCTTGGGGCCAGAAAAGCATTGGTTGTAGGGGGTTGTTCTGTGTCTTGTAGGATGTGGAACAGTGTCCCTGGACTATGTACCAGTAGCATCCTCTGCAGTTGTAACAACCACAAATGTCTCCAGATAGTACCTACTGTTCCTTTGGAGGATAAAACCTCCCCATGTTGAGAACCTCTGATCTAGGTTAACCCCACATTTTGTAAATGGAAAGACCCCAAGAGGGGGCTGATGGTCCCAGGGTTGCAGCTAGTGCAGGAGTGGGATGAGAACCAGACATGACTCAGAGATTCTCAAGGTCAGCACACTGAGGTGCAGAGAGATGCTCAGCTGAGCTTCACAGATTGTTTTTTTAATAGTTCCAGCCCTACATCTAACCCTCTGTCTCCTACTTCATAGTCCCTCTCCTATTACACAATTGGAATAAATTCATTGATAGAAAACCCAGAGGAGCAGGAAAAAGAAAACAAAAACCACATTGTCACACTAAGTTACACTGTGTTCACATTCCAAAGGATATTTTTGTCCCAGCATATTAATTTTTCTTATCTAAAATTAGTTGTTTAGTTATAAAAGTAATATCAAGCAAAGAAGAATAGTTATCTCTACAGGGGATGATGGAAGAAGGGAAGGAGGAGGGGTCTTTCACTTTATAATCTTTTCTTTTTCGAGACAGTCTCACTCTGTTGCCTGGGCTAAAGTGCCATGGCATCAGCCTAGCTCACAGCAACACCAAACTCCTGGGCTCAAGCTATCTTTCTGCCTCAGCTAGGACTATAGGCATACACCACCATGCTTATTTTTTCTATGTATTTGTAGTTGTCCAGCTAATTTCTTTCTATTTTTGGTAGAGACAGGCTGGTCTTGAACTCCTGACCTCGAGCGATCCTCTCAGAGTGCTAGGATTACAAGCGTGAGCCACCACGCCTAGCCTACTTTACATTCTAAATTACTGTTTGAATTTATTGCAATAAACATTACTCTTTTCTGGTTGGGCATAGGATTACAGTAGTGAGCCACCAACACTCTGGGAGGCCGAGGTGCACGGATCATTTGAGATCAGGAGTTCGAGACCCCATCTCTACTAAAAAAAAATGTCCACCTAATTCTTTCTAATTAAATATATATATATATATAAAATTATCTGGGCATGGTAGCGCATACCTGTAGTCCCAGCTACTCGGGAGGCTGAGGCAGGAGGATCGCTTGAGCCCAGGAGTTGGAGGTTGCTGTGAGCTAAGGCTGATGCCATGGCACTCTAGCCCGGGCAACAGAGCAAGATTCTGTCTCAAAAATATATTTATTACTTTTTTCCTTAAAAGGAAATACTCGCATGCAGACAACCCAGATGCATGGAAAGTAAAAATCTAAAGCTTTATACCACCTTTCTCAGACCCTCGGCTCCATATCCCACCTATACTTGATGGGGATTATTTTGCCCATCACTCTGAGAAGACTCCTCCAGCTGCCCACAAAGCATGTCCTGTCCCCTCCCCCACGCAATCCCCCTCCACCTTTCTGGGTAAGTGTCTCGCCCAGCCCAGACCCCGGAGCCATAATTGTGCTCTTGATTGATAATGAGCCACAATCAGTGGGAGTCAAAGTGTCTCCATTCCACAAACACCATTCTTCGCATAACGTTACAGGTTTTAAGTATATTTACTAGTTTCAGACATGGCCTAATCTGAAAAACAAACATGCTAAGATCATCCACATGTCAGGACCTGACAAAAATGGTCTGAGAGGTAGAAGTCATTGGTTCTGCAGACCTGAGAGCTCAGCTCCGAGATCTGGCCGTGTGTCCCATACCTGTGGTCACTGCTCACCCACCTATGCCCTCAGTTGTCAGCACCAGGGGTTAGCCCTCCAGAGCTGGGCAAGATGGTCTCAGAGCTTTTAACTCTTTATTCACCAAAAAGAGAAAGAAATTAAGCCTTACTGTTTATAGCTGTCATTGTCAAATGATGTGTTAATAAAGAGTTGGTCAAATATGTGTCGGTTAAAGTGTTTGCTCAGAATTTTACCGATGAAAGTTTGTGATCAAGGAAGTTTGGAGATCACCAGCCTAGATATACAACAGTAGAGTGAAAAAGAGCATGAAATGAGAACTGATCTACAGAAACAGAGGGGGGCAGGGGATGGGAAAGGTTTCCTAGGTGAGGGTCATTATTGTAACCTCAGCACCCAACACAGGGCTCAGCAACTAGGAATGAGGGGAGGGACACTTCAGCACAGTCTTAGTTGATAAGCAGAGAGGTACCTGCTTGTCCTCTGAAATCCTCAAGATACCACCACTCAGTTTGAGACAGAGGCCATCAGTCACCTTCATCCAAAGCCAGCGCAGTCCTTGCCGATTTTATTAGTCCTGCGGGTAACTGCCAAGAAATCAGAGCCTTGGTTATATTATTCTGTCCTGATGACTTTTCTTTGAGGAGACCCTAAGGGACACACGGTGCCTGCAAGCCGAAGGCTCGGTGGCCAGAATGCAGTTTGTTCTGCTGAGAAGTAGTGTGCAGGGGACTTCTCCACACGCCAGGGAGGCAGCGCAGTGCAGGGGTGTCAACTGTGGCTGCTCATTAAACTCACTCGGAAAGCATCCTCCCAAAATCCTGATTTCTGAGCCACATCCCACTCCACGGAAAACAATCTTTGGGAGTGGGCCCAGGTATTTTAAAAGCTCTGCACTCAATTCTAATGTGCAGCCAGAGTGGAGAGCCCCTGATCTGGAAGCAGTCTTTGGACGAGACTTGCCCAAGCCTTGGCATTAATGCTTCATTGTCACAATGTGTCTGCAGACCACTGGTTCTATTATTTATATAATCTTTTTATTTAAATCAACTTTTTAACTGAAACTGATTTTCAAAAGGAAACTAGTTATCACTTCCCTAAAGAAAAAAAATCACTGTCTCCTGCCATTATGAGAATGCAACCAGAATAATAAATTCAATTAAAATAAAGCCCAGTAATATAATTCCAGCTGCCCAGACCTCTGAACCTGCTCCCTCCCTCTGTCAAAAACAAGACTACTAAACGTTAAGAGAGGTGTTATCGTGTGCTGGCTCCAAATAGAGACTTTCTTTTTAAGATCGTCAGAAAGATTGATAGGAATCGGAAAAGGAAAGAACTTTCTCACTGTGTGGCTCACTATTATTGGATACCCGCTTTAGGAAATGCTAACCTTGGAAGACATTGGCATACCTTTGGGAGGAACGAAAAGTCACTTTCTAGGCCACAGTGTCTTGGTTAATAGGTCTTTCCCAGTTGACCAAACATGATTCTGACCCAGAATAATTATTCTGTTATCCCCTTGACAATGCAGAGGCGGCGGCATAGATTGGTGGGAACCCCACGCTGCCCCCCCACACACACACATACACAATCAGATAAGGTTAAGTTACTGATTTGTTTAGCCAGGGCTACAGGGAGCTGCTGGAAGTGAGGCCCAGCACAGCAGGAGCAGATGTAGCCTGTCTCGGTTGAGCTTTGCACTGCACCTAGAGTCCCGCACGAGGGGCTGGAAGCTGCAGCTTGTATATCTGTGCCAGGGACGGTCCTCGTGGATGGTGAGAAGCCTAGTTTCTTGCCAGCTCCACAGGCCCTGCATCCTTGTGGCTTAACATCAGTACGCAGGAAACACACACTATGTGCACACATATAAGGGAACACTGGGCTCTCTGGTTAGGTCCAGCCTCCCCCAACCCCTCCTGCCAGAAAAATCAGAGCAGTGATGCCTGGGAGGTACCTCAGTCTCCAGTTTTGCAGATTATTTCTCCACACTTACTCGACAAAGACAAAAACATAATGCGTTAGTGTTGTCTTTTTGTTGCCTAAAAAAATCCAAGCTAAAAGTTATTTAAGAAATTGTTTTGATGATTCTCTCTAGGAAATCAGCTAAAAATCGTCATTTTTTTTTTTTACCCAGAAACAGAACATAATGGTAGAGTCTAATGCCAATCTACACAAATCGGCCATTTTTAGGATCACATTGAATCTGATTTTTTATAGGTATATGCTGAATATTGATGGTGTCCTTTAGCCAAGAGAAATCAAGTCCCCAATTAGCCTCATGGACTGAGTTGGGAACATTCAAGGTTTTTTGGTATTTGATGGAAATCCCTCATCCTGGTCCATCAGTTTTAAATTAAGTATAATACAAAAGGAAAATTTTAAGACTGAAAGCAATGCAAATATCAAATACCAATTCCTCAAAGCATTTTGATGTGGATTTCTTACAGTAAAAGTTTTGCATCCTGACTCCAAAAACCTTTTTGCTATTATTTACCATTAACAAAGAGCAGTTTTACAGTAGACCTTGGTTCTTATTAATCACCTAATGATTACTTTTCTCTGATCATATGTTAGTGGTTGTCATATTGTTAGAATAAGCAGCATTATCGGGATACCTGTTATATGCAAAAGTTACTGAATAGCAATTTTCACTCATTAACTCCCCCCAGAGAGAAACTTCTACAGGACAAGCTTATGGCAATCTCAAAAGGAGGGAATCACTAAAACGTTTTTTTTCTTTTTTTTGGTAGAGCAATTAATATATATTATTCACACCTCAGAAAACTCATCATGGTTAGATCCTGGTTCAGAAAAAAATGCTATAAAAGAAACATTTTAGGACTAGATGAGACTCTGTTTCTATTAAAAAAAATTAAAAATTAGCTGGGCATGGTGGTACATACCTGTAATCCCAGCTGTTCAGGAGGCTGAGGCAGGAGGATCACCTGAGCCCTTTTGTTTGAGGCTACAGTGAACAATGATTACACCACCACACTCCAGCCTAGGAAACAGAGTGAGACCCTGTCTCAAAAATAAATACATGAAATAAAAACATATCTGCTAATTTAGTAGTTTTTGACAGTCTTTGCCTGGAGGCTGAGTTAAGTATTTGCTGCATTCACAGAGGAAAATAACAAATGGCAAGTCAAAGGACACATGTTAAGTAACTAGAATATTGCTAAGGGTTCCTGGAAATCATGGACAGGAAATCTGTAGCTCGAGTGCCACTGCCCCTCTTCTAGTCCCTGGTGGACATTAGTCGATCCTGCTGCACCTGAATGTGGTGTCAGAATCCTCTCCAAAGGCAACTACTACCTGTCAATCATGGTGACACGTGAGATAACCCCAGGGCCATCGCTAGCACATATGTTGCCTCCAGGAAAATCAAGAAAAGGTATCCTTCCTCAAGGCATTTTACCTCCATAATTATATCAATGTATTTTGTTTTTAAAAAATCAATATATTTACTAGAAAACGATCATCATAAAGAATCAATCTCTGATGTGTTTGGCGCCCACCCACCAGGATGCAATGCCCTTGGGCAGTACACTCTCTGCACGAACCTTACTCTATATAGACCTCACACAGCAGCCCTGGGTGATACTTTTTGCCATCTCTGCTGGAGGAAGGTAACCTCTTCCCCCACCGGAGAAAAACAAGCAGGCACCAACCCTGATGAGTTGGCATCCTTAGCTCCCCGTGGAAGCAGCAGGGGTCTGAGACCCCTGGAAAGAAAGTGCCTGTTGTTCCGACATTCCTGCTTTGGTATCTTGGTGGCCACTTCCCTCCTAAAACACCCACTGGGCCAGATGCACAGTCCCATGTAGCCAGGCAATGGAGCAAGGCCCAGGACACTAACCAGATAGGACTCACCAGTCAGCTGTTTCTTTTTCAATGCAGCATGGTGGACACAGGACTATGGGTCTTTGTTCCAATTAAATGTCTAACTTAATTCCATTTTTATTTCTGGTCCATAGATTTGCTGATTTAACATTCTGTTAACTTGTAATAAACATAGTTCCCTGGGACCTTTGCCGATGTGTTGTGGGCCCCACCTCCTCCTCCCAGCACCCGGCATTTTGGTTGTAAAAGGTACGTGGTCTGAGGGTCAGAGTCCGCTGTACCTTGTGACAAGTAAGGGAAACTCAGATGCTGGGGACATGAACCACCCAGCAAGGTTCTGATTGGCCACTTAGAGTTTTAAAATCAGCATTCCCTACTTGAGACTTGCTAGAGCCACAGGGAATCCTCGTGCCTTTGTCCTTCTGAAAAAGATCCTTGTCCCATCTAGGGCAAGAAAACCCAGCAAGTGGAGCAGTACAAAAAGAGCAGGGTAAGATTGATATCAGAGAGGGTGATTGTCCTGTAGTCCCAGTGGCCACTTAGAGGTGAGGCCAGGCCTGGGGCAGCAAGAGGAGGCCAAGAGGCCGTAGCTCCAGTTCAGCCCCCATTTTTTCATGTAGTAAGTATAGCCGCATTTACCTATGTTTGACCTCTAGAAGAAGACACCATGCCTTGCAATTAAAGAACCGGTGGTGTTACATTTAGAGATAGTTACACAGAATAAGACTAAAAAGGCCACCAGAGGCTGAGGGGAAGGGACGAGTGGGTTACATCCCACGTGCTGTTTCAGAAAGGACAAACCTTAAGATCCAGAAATCCTAGCTTCAAGTCTTGCCTCTGTACTTAATAGCTATGGGACCCTGGGAAAAGTGTTAGATGCTGTAGGTGTTAGAAGCTTCATTTCCACGTTTGAAAAATGCTGGGGCCTTGTAAGGACCTACTTCGGAGTTCTTGATGATGAATGCACAGTGCCCAGAGCCTAGCAAGCAGCTGCTCAGTTACACGAGCCCCTCCCTCCCTCCCTCTTCCCACAGCAGACACTGCAGCAGCCTTTTCTGTGGGTCGTCTTAGCTGAGGGCCTGGCTCCTGAGGCCCACAGCCCTGCAGCCGGCTCATCTTCCCTCTGTCTGGGTTGCACCTTTCCTGCAGGTCAAAACCCTGCCCACCCAACAGGTATAAAATGCACCTTGACAAACAGCACTGAGTAAAATGCTCAGTGCCTTTCTTTCCCCAAAGAGCAAAGTGAATAATGTATTATTATAGACTCCTAGTCCTAGGGAAGGACCCTTCGAGACCATTTAATCCAACCTCTTCATTTTGTTCCATTTAAACCATTCTTAATTGTACATAAGAACAAATCAGATAATACAGGTGAGCTAATGCTGCAAAGCATGGTGCCAGGGCAGCCCATCTCAATCATTTCTGTTTCCAGTTCTGCTAGTTGTTATCCCCATAACACTTTAGATAATACTTATTGACTCCCTACTTGGAAAGATAAGATTTTAGCTCATTTTTTCCTCTCCCCCTTCCCTCTCAATATTTGATTATATTACTTATTGCTTCTGTTGTCTTCCCTTCTAATCATAGGTAATGCACTTCTTTTGGTAACATGATTCAGTATCTTAACTCTTTTCCATAAAAGACCAAAAGTCCAAGGAAACTACCACTCTTTGCACTTCTACCTCCTGCTCTTATCAGCTACACTTGTACTTTTGTATCATCACAGCTATAGTTTTTATAATATTTGTATGTTGTTCTGCATCTGCGATTGGTCCTTAAGTGTAGCCTAAATCAAAACAAAATGAAAACATACTATTTGCATGAAGCAAATATTTTTTCTTGCTAGACTGACCGGCATGCTAAGATTTCATTTCCTTCCCTCTGATGCCAGCAGCAAGACTCCAAAAAAGCTATTTTAAAGTTATAAAGTAGTTGCTTTTGGTTTTTTCTTTGAAATTAATTTTAAAGTAATATGTTTCATGTAGAAAACTTAGTAAATATATACAAGTAGGAAAAAACAGGAAGGGAGAATAGGATAGAAATTTAAAACACCTGGAAATTCTACATAGAGCATTTCTTTAAAATACTTCATGTCATTCACATAATCAGTAAAATTGAAAGGAAAATACTGCCCTTATTAAGAAGAAACATGAAGGCCAAAAAGAGGAGAATCTCTGTTCTAAGTCTCAATTCTCTTACATGTTGGGACATTCAGCTTTTATTCTATGTGGTTATTGAGCATTTATCGTATACCAGGCACTGTATACTATTGGGAATAAAATATGGTCAAAAATAGACATTGCCCCTATTTTAATGGAGGTTAAATTCCAGTGGGAAGAGGTAGATAATATCCAAATAGTCACATGTAGGAACGTACAATATAGATTAAGTTCAAATGCTGAAAAGGAAAAGAACTGGGTTCTTTTTAGGACATTTAACAAAAGACCCTACATGGGCAGAGAGAGATCGAGGGGGTCAGGGAAGCGTTCCTTGAAGGAATGATGCTTGAGTTGAGATGTGAAAGAAGAGTGGGCATTTACTAAGCCGAAGCAGTAGGGGGCAAGCGATGGATGAAGGAGAAGTCCAGAGAAAGCAAAGATTCTGTGATGGCACACAGACAAGCAGACAGAGCCAGGGGGACAGTGGGAGGGACCCGGACTGGGGTGGCTTCACAGGCCCAGGCAAGGAGCCTCCCTATCGGGGCATGGCTTGATGGGATCCCAGGCGGAGTGGATGACCTAGTGTGGATCCTTTAAGATTAGACCAGAGGGAGTCAGCATTAGCAGAGGCTCCCACAGTAGAAGCTTGTTTGGATCCCTTACACAGGCCTTTGTGTGCTCAAAAATGGATGTTTTTCTCAGTCACAATGACCTCAGCTAATGAATGCCAAACAAGTACCTTCCACCAAAGATGTTGCAGAGTGTGTTGCCACCTCATTATGTAAAAGGTCACATAGCTCATTCTCTTAGTACCTTCCAGGCAAATGCCTTCCCACCTCTGTTAGGAAACCACGTCCTCCTCTTCTTCTGCAGCTTCATTGATAGATGACATTGCAAAATCAAGAACACCCAGAGCAGAAAGCACCCTCCCAAAGAACCTCTGGAACACTCTGTCTCTCCAAAAAGAAATCTGCAGCAGATGTAAACTGAATAGAGCAGCAGTATTGCTCATGCTGTAGGCCACCAGAGCCTTCTTCCCCTCCCTTTATCCTGTAAGGTGGCTCTCAAGATCAATTTACCCATAATTAACAAAATATAAAGTTAATGGTTCATGCAATGGGCAACCTTTTAGTAATAAGACATTTTGAGAATCAGCAGAAATATTTGGAAGAGAGAAAGACAAGAAAAGTTGGCAGAGGGGCTGTGTGAACTAGTCCTCTGCTTGGAACAACTTCAGCAGCTCTTCGTTACACTTCAGATAAAATCCAGACTTAGGACCGTGCCTGTAAGGCCCTGCAAGATCTGGCTGCTCTAGACCTTTAGGGCCTCCTGCTGGGTAGACTGTAACTCTCCTCATCACTAGACCCCAGCTTTTTCCCTGCCCCAGGGCCTTTGCACTGCAGTGCCCTTACTTCATATCTATATACCTAGCTCCCTCACTTCACTCCATTCTCTGTTCATATTGTCATCCCTCAAAAAGATTTTTTCCCTAACCACCTGAAATAGCCCCCCCCTCTACTCTCCCTGTCACTCTCTAGTCTATGACCTATTATGTTTTATTACTACCATGTTTATATCTTTTTATCTGTCTCTGTCAACTAGTGTGTAAATTCCATGTGGGCAAAGATCTAGTCTAACTTGTTCAACATCATATCTGCAAAGCCTAAAGCAGTGTCTGGTCTTGATAAATATTTGTTGGGTGAATGGATGGATGGATGTTAACAGCAGCATTCTCATACTTGGAGGACTGTCATGTGGACAAATAAATGTATTTACTCATCCAATAGACATTTATGGGGTAACATTTAATAAATAGTTATTAAGAAACTATTATATGTGAGGCACAGGGGATAAGAAGCAAAATAGAGACACTGTCCCTGCCCTGAGGAGCTCTTAGCATTGTGGCAGTCAATGTGGAGAAATGTGCAAAGAATGAAGAGACAATGACAGTCAACTGGACATAAAGACTAATTGGTCTCAGGAGGTGAAGAAGATGTACCCTAGGGTCTAGGCTTGGACAGATAAGGAGATGACTGTGCTATTCTGTGACCAAGAAACCCCAGGTGGTAAGGAGAGACGATCATCTTTAGAAATGTTGAGCTGTGGAATATCCAAGTGGGGACATGCAGGCAAGGAGTTGAGTATCCAAGTCTGGAGCTTGGGAGAAAAGTCTGGGTGGAAATACAGATTTGATGAATCACAGGCAGTAAGTGGTGTTTCAAGTCATGGGAGTGGGAGATATAAACCAGGTGGGTAGAGTAAGAAGAAAACCAACATTTAAGAAATGGAATTTAAAACTTGCAAAGACACTGAAAAGGAGCAACCAAAATGGTAGAAACAAAAGAACACATTGTCGTAGCAGTTCAGGAGGACAGT
The DNA here is from genome assembly GCF_040939455.1 of Microcebus murinus. NCBI lineage: Eukaryota > Metazoa > Chordata > Mammalia > Primates > Cheirogaleidae > Microcebus > Microcebus murinus. The sequence continues at coordinate 22,061,977 of NC_134124.1, forward strand.
GCCAAATATTTTAGAGACAACATGTAAGATGAGGACTGAAAGGTATTGAACTTGGTGACAAAGCAGTCCTTGGCCATCTGTGCTAGAGCCATTGCCGTGGCATGGTATGGCTGGGCGTGTTTCTGTTTGCGGAGGAGGGAAGTGAAGACTAGGAAATGGAGATGTGGAAAACTCTTAGAAGGTACCTAACCCTGAAGGAAAGGAGAGAGAGAGAGAGAAGGGTGGCAGAAGATGCTAGCTAGCAAAATATGTTCAGTGGCGCTCTGAAGGGCAGAACAAGAAAGGATCTAGGGTAGAAATATTGGGAGGCATCCTTGGCTTAGTACAAAACCAAACTTTCTAACCATTAGAGTTGTTCAAAAATGGATTGGGCTGCTTCTAGAAGAACTGAGCCCTTGATTGCTGGAGCTATGGCACAATGGCCTGAATGTTCTATTAGAAAAGGATAAAGGTGTCAAATTGGTAATCTTCCACCTTAAGAAACTGGAGAAAGAAAAGCACATTAAACCCAAACCAAGCAGAAGGAAGGAAATAATGAGCAGAAGTCAGTAACATTGAACACAGGAAAACAATAGAGAAATATGAATGAAACTAAAAGCTGGAGGGGGGTGGAACAAATCAATAAAATGGATAATCTCTAGCCAGATTGACCAAGGAAGACAAAAAAGACACAAATGACCAGGAATGAAAGAGAAATATCACTACAGACCCCACAAACATCAAAAGGACATTAAATGTATACTACAGATGATTCTATGCCCATAAATTAAACTTAGCTGAAAGAAGCCACAAACCCCCCAAAACTCACTCAAGATAAAAACTGGTAAGCTGAATAGTCCTATATTAAAGAAGTAGCATTCCGACTTATTAAAAAACTCCCCATAAAAAAAAAAACCATAGATGGTTTTACTTGTGAATTCTATCAAACATTTTAAGGAAGAAATAGTACCAATCCTGCACACTCTCCTGTAGAAAATAGAAAAGAAGGGAATTCTTTCCAACTTATCTTATGATGCCAACATTACCCTAATACCAAGACCAAAGACATTCAAAAGGAAAACTACAAATCAATATTCTTCTTCACGAGTATGGAGTAAAAATCCTCAACAGAATATTAGCAACTAAAATTGAGCAATACATAAAAAGGATAATGTATCATAATCAAGTGGGGTTTATTTCAGGAGCGCAAGGGTGGTTCATCATTGAAAAATCCATCGCTCTAATTCACAATGTGAATAGGAAAGAATAGCCTGATTGATCAATAAGCCAGGTTTTCGGTTAATATGCCCAATCAAAGGATCTAAGCTTAGATATAGCAATGAAGAGCAGGTTGTGTGATTTCCTGGCAAGGAGAGAAGCAAGTCAACTAAGAAAGAGAGGGGGTGGTTCCCCTCTGGCTAAGAAACTGAGAATTACAGTCAGATCCTGTGGGTTCCTCCGGAGGAACCAGCCCAGTGTGTTCTTCCTCTGGTATCCTCATTTCAAAGACTGAGCTGCAGTTAAAAAGCAGGAGTTTGGGGGTCCCCTCCTGAGCAGCCAGCAGTTCAGATTCCCAAGGAGGCAGTGTTCCAGCCAGGCCTGGGGTGGAGGAAGCCGAGGGTACCCACAGTCCTGATTTTCTCAGATACTTAGAATCCCATTGTGTCACAATATGAATGGCTCTTGGATTTTACCTAACCCAGATGCTCACAATTAAGAGGAAGCAAGCCCCCGTGGAGGGTGGCTTTGCCAGGCCCTTTTCTTCCCCTGTTTTTAAAGCCAGTGATCATGAGCTGGTCCCAGGACAGTAAACCCGTAAGACCACATCTTCCATCCGAACCTAACCAAACATTCCCCTCCAACCATTGCATATTTGCTTTTAGGCCTACCTTTGTGCTTCACAAGTCACCACCTAAACCAATCTGGCCTGGGTTCTAAGTCCCTCTTTTTCTAGTTGATGTCTGGTGTGGAGAAAACCAATCAGACACGGGCCTTTTCACAGAGTTCTCCTGGATTAATGGATTGGAGGATTGGCCCAGCTGCCTGCTTCAAGGCTACAGACCCCACAACCAACCACAGAGATACAGAGTCTGAGGCCCATCATCTATGACTCCTCTGTTGTTCATTCTAATTCTTCAACAGATTCCTTAGAAAATTATGGTAAAAAGGCATTGAGCTCCTCTTGTGTGTCTAGGACTGTGCTATGAGGTTATGCATTCTCTCATTGAATCCTCACAACCACCCATTAAAACAGGTACTGTTCTCATCCTCATTTTGCAGATAAATAAGACTCAAAAAGCTGAGTAACTCACCCAATATCACACAGCTAATAAATAGAAGAGCCACCATTTGAATCCAGGTCTGGCTAGCCCCAGTGCTCAAGTTTTTAGGAATGAACATTCCTCCCGGTTTAAAATGAAAACTGTTTTCCTTTGCCTCCATCTCTGCAGTCTCAGGAGGAAGTCTGCGATTTGCTCCATGCTGCACCCTTCCAGAACATCTTGCCCCGAGTCTACATCAAAGGTAAGAAGCAAGCCACTGCCAGCAGCTGGCTAGCCGGCTTGCATTCCCTTATGCTCACATCCTTGCTAACCCAGTCAACTCAGATCTGCACTGCCAGAAAGAGGTTAGAGCTTTGGATACCTATTGCATAAAAGTCACAGAATCACAGAATTAGAAGTGACACTCCAGGCCTTGCTCCTTCTAGAATATACATAATATCGCTATCTAGCATTGGTTTAAATTCCCAAGTATACCACTATGCACTTTATCCATCCATGTAACAAAACTGTATTTTTACCCCCTAACTCTATAAAAATGTTTAAAAAGCAAAAAGAAAATTGCTTGAGTGATAGAGAACTCACCAGTCCCAAAGTAGATAATTGCATTGTTGGACGGAGATCCTAGAAAATGTTTCCCTGTAGGGAGTCCTCATCGTACTTTCTAGAACCAAGGAGAACAGTTCTGCCTGCTCCATGCAAGTTTTGGGACACATACACACTACATACACATCATCAGGTCCTCTGAGCACTTACCTTGCCCGGTCACCTGGGGTTCCCCGAGTCTCATTTTCTGCTCTGCTGCTCCTTTGCAGAGGGGGAGCGCCTGGAGGTCCGAATGAAACGTCTGGAAGCCAAGTACGCCCCTCTGCACCTGGTCCCTCTGATAGAGCGGCTGGGGACTCCTCAGGTACGGACCTTGCATAACGGGCTCTGCGGATCAAAAGGAACTTTAGAGGGAGAGCATTTGGCCTAACCCCCTCATTTTACAGGTAGGAAAACTGAGGCCCAAAGAAGGAAAAAGAGTGTCCAAAACTGTAAAGCTGGTTAGTGGCAGGAGCAGGTCTGGAATAAGGTTTATTAAGCCAGGCCTGGGTGTTTTTTTTTTCTCTACTTGTGTCATGTATCCTGCCAAAAAAAGTAGCTGCTCATTTAAACAGGTATCTACTACTCCCCTGCCAGGGATCATAATTCTGCTGTGTTCTCTCTCCATACACCCTGTGAGCCGGTAGTGCACTTCTAGATATTTTTGCTAAAGAAACACAGGAACACAAGATGCTTTACTGTAACACTGTTAAAGCAAAAAGTAGAAACAACCTAAACATCTATCAGTAAAGCATTGACTACATAAAATGTGGTCTAGTCATCTAATTGCATACTTAGCATTTACTGAATACATAATAATGAAAAGGGAAAAGTAGATCTAAGCACATAAGTGTGAATCGATCATAAACACATGGCAAGTAGATAAAGCAAGCTGCATTAAAATTCACACAGAAAGATGCCATTTGGTCTTTTTTTTTTTTTTAAATGCATACAATAAAACCACGTAAGTAAAACTTTTCCTGAAAATATCTGGAATGATACACAGTTAAGTTTATAAAGGTGGCAAGCTCTGAAGAGAGATGGAGACAGAGATTGAGTAGAGGGTGAGGGAATCAAAGACAACTTCAGCTTTGCCTGGAATGTTCTCATATTTGCAAAGGTGAATGAGTTCATCTGTTAAATTCTGTACTCAGACAGGACCCCCCCAGCCCCCTGCCTTCAGAGAATTCACGGACTATGCAGGGAGCAGAAAGGAAACGAAATGGGGGCAGAGAGGGGCAACAAAAAGTATGTGCTAGGTCCTCCCCAGTTGATTTAAGCAAGCTTCACATTTTGGGGGCAGGCAGGGGAAGAATTCAGGAAGGAAGGAAACAGGGCACCGTAGTGAGACTGTTGAAAAGATTTGGGATTGAAATCTGCTCTTAGACTCTGGGACTCACATTGCAGCAGTCCTCTCTGGTGCTTGTCACCAAGGGCAGAAGGACCCCCAGCCTCAGCAGAGGCCAGAAGGCGGCTTCTCTTTTGGAAAAGCCTGGCAAGTATTTGGAGCACAATGCAGAGTCCCCTCTGCACAGGTGTCATGCAGATGAAGCCACCAACCACCTACTGCAAACAGTACCTAAAAGCTAAGTGGCATTTGCATTCTTTGACTCACCTGCAGAGAGAGCTCAGATACTGTAGAATGCGCGCACATTTTCTTTTTTGGCCTTCAGAGGCTGAACGGAGGAGATCCTCTAAAATGATTTCCTTTTAGGGAGAAATCCTCCAAGTCAGTGACATGGAAACGCGTCTGGTCCACTGCTGGTGTCATCCTACAAGAATCCAGCCTCTCGTGCCCAAGGTTTGGCATGTGTTTCCACTTAGAGAGGACTGAATTCCATCCCCGTTCTGGTGAACGGCCACTTCCTTGGGACTGATAGAAATCTCCATTTGTCAAACGCTGAGCATTTAACAAACAAAAGCCTAGACATTCCGTGAGAGAGGAAATGCCAGTTTTATAAGTCTCCCATCCTCAAGAAATAGTCCAAAACTTAGTCATTCCATAGACCAAAGAAAAGTTAACAGAACATTAACTTCCAAGCTCTCTGGGGCTCGGGGTGATCGTATAGTATCTAGCTCAGTGACAGAGGACCTCTGCAACAGATTTGAAGCCAGGAAGTTTGAGCAGTATTGCATTGTTGGCATTGTTGCTGAGACAAATTGAGGTGACCTGGTTTGTTGCCCCATACTATCATGGAAGGAAAACTCTTGGGGTCAAAAAAACAGGGGTCTTTGTCCCAGATCCACCCCTGAATTATCTAGTACAAGCCATTTTTCAGTCTTTGTTTTCCCATCTTTGAAATGGGATAAGAGCTATTTTACCTCCTTCACTGAGCCACCTTTCTTGATTGCTATGATAAACAAATAAGTATGAAAATTCCAAAAAAACAAAGGATTATTAAGAAGGAATATTAAGAAGCTCTGACTTGAGGGGGGATGGGTGGCAAGGGCAATATATATAACCTTAACAACAATTGTACCCCCATAATATGATGGAATAAAAAAATAAATAAAAACTTAAAAAAAAATCTCCTCCTCCACAGGATACTAAATGTAATCAAAGCACCTCATACAGGCATGATTTCAATGTGGTTTCACAAGCATTTTCTCTGTTCCCTTGTTAACTTAGAAAAGAGTGGCACAGAATGAGAGAGAAAAACACCTCCACTGAGTGGAATAGAAAAATAGTGGATAAGATCTACATTAAACACACACTCCATATATAACAGGGAGCCACAAACTGGGGGTGTTTACAGTAAACAATCTATAAAGCACTTTTTCAAAGCAAAAAGATGATGCTAGACATACAAAAAGAACAAAGAAAACCCACAACATAAAAAATATGCCAACAAACATAGAAAAAGTATTCAGCCTTACTAGTAATCAATGAAATGCAAGTTCAAAGAATGAGGTACAATTTTTCCTATCTCAAGTTGTTAAAGAACCTTTTTTAAATAACAGAGTTTATGAGGGCACAAGGAGCAAGCATCACAAAGGTAGATGTATAGGGGTCAGCGTTTCCTGAGACTAGTTTGCCACTAAGTAGCAAAGGCCTTTTAAAATATTTATACTCATTGACCCCTCTATTACTAAGTATTTATCCTAATAAAATGACGAGAAATAGGTGCACAAAGTTTTATGTATAAGGGTCGTTGCCATAGAATTTTGGTAATAGTGAAAATTTGTAAACAATTTAAGATAACCAAGAGTAGAGGGGTAAATCATTGTGTATCATCAATGGCCATTTTATGTAGCCATTAAAAAAATCAAGTAGCCATTTTAAAAATCATGAAAATATTTACAGAAGTGAGTTTTTAAATTGTTGGTATATAAAGAGAAAAAAAAGCAATATAGATAGCATGATCCAAATTTTATTAATATAAAAAAACAAACAAATTTTATTAATATATAGATGTACACACATACATAAACACAAATCACACATCAATATTTTAGGAATGCTCATCTCTGGAAAGGAGGGTTTATGGGATATTTTTATTTTCTTATATAAAACTTTAAAAAATTTTTTTCCAAGTTTTACCCAATGATTAAGTATGACTTTTGCAGTTCACAGAAAGATCTGTGAGGGAGAACACTTTTTCTAAGGAAAGGAACAAAGTCCTTAACCGTGCCAGCCAAGGCCTTTTGCATTGATTGTGGTCGGGGGGGGGGTCACCGGAGTTCAAAGTCTGTCTGCAGATTGATAAACTCAGTTGCCAATTCTTCTAGTTCCCCCCACCAGGACTCCCCAGCCCTGAGGACTGATTCCAACTAACCAAATGCACAGTAGATTGATTAGTAAACCAGAACTCTGTAGCAATTTGTAAGAGAGAATATTCTGGACTGGAGAACAAATTAGGGCCCTTTATTTACCGAGTGTCTCCACTGCAGCAGACACTGTTTTTCTGAAGTGCAGAGCCCTTTTAGCAGCCAGAAGGAACAGAATCAGAATGAAGAGAATAAGAACAGACACGAGCACAGGCTTGGGATTTTTTTTAAAAAGAGCTCTCTCTACTCTAGCTAGCTGCGGCCTCTGGAGTGATCCTCCTCTCCCGCCAGCTGGCTCTGCCCGTTGGATCAAGATGAGTCACCGTGAATCAGGGTTCCCTCTTCTTTGTGTTTAAAACACACACTGGCAAACTCTTCTTCTCCAATTCGTCTTTTTCCTATACTTTTTTTTTGGCTCATTGTTGTCGTGACAACTTCATGCATGGCCCACATTTGTCACAGGCCCCCACATCCGTGTTTGCTGACTTAATTTCCCTCCACGATTCACGGTCGCCCTCTTCCCAGCTTTGGGGGGAAGTCGGGCAGGTGCCTCCCAGCCACCTGCTGAATGGGCTCTTCGGGAAGTCCTCTCAGCTGGGAAGCTGATCCCACGGGTGTCCTGAGGGTCCCTCAGAAGCCAGCCCCTTTCAGCTTTGTCCTCAGACTTGGAGACGTTACTTTGACCTTAGATTTTAATATTTATCTTACTTTGCAGATGGTAGAACCTTTAGCCCTAGATGCTTTTATTCATAATGCATACATACGGTAATGTATTTTGACATCTAGTCAGCTGATTATTAGATCTGCAGGAGCCAGATGAGAAGCCAGTTTACCTAATAGAGATTCGTTTGCAATTGTCAAAGAAGGACTTCTAACTAGAGGAAACAATTGTGTTAGCTCAGTGGCAAAGTTTGAAAGATTAGCATATGCTCATTGTAACACATTCAGCTGTATTAGAAGTGTTTCAAGTGCAAAGTGAAAATCCCACTCACTTCTCCAAAGCCCATCTGTTCCCACAACTGATGTTAATCTTTCTAAAAGATTTCTACACACACACACACCCCACACATACTTTTGTTTGTGGGATTGTGTGTTGTTGATGGTTTTTAATAAGATTGTAGTACATATCCTTTTCTTATTCACTTTGCAGTTTAACCATAGAGCTAGACTGGGAACCAAATCTAAGTTTTACCACTCACTGGCTGCCTTCTCTGAACCTCAGTTTCTTCATCTGTAAAGTGGGGATAATAATGGTACCTACCTCATGGGAATGAATGGAGTTAATACCTATCACAGGGCCTGGTTTATTATATTTACTGGTATGAACTAGTAGTAGTTACAGTAGTAGTAGTACTACCAGTAGCATCACTTCAGTCTTATCAATGGCAACCTGGCAGGGGTGGTTTTTTTTGTTTGTTTTTATTTCAAAATATTAAGGGAGTGTTTTTGTTACATGGATACCTTGTATAATGCTTAAGTCAGGGCTCTTGGTGTGCCCATCCCCAGAATAGATACATTTTTATCCCACACCCCTCAACTCCCTCTTTCTTGGTGTCTCATGTCCTTCGTGATGCTTTGCACTAGTGTGTGCCTATGTTTGGCACCCACTTGTTAGTGAGAACACGTGTTTGGTTTTTCATTTCTGAGATACTTCACTTAGGATAATAGTCTCCACTTCCATCCAAGTTACTGCAAATGATATTTTATTCCTTTTTATGGCTGAGTAGTATTCCATGGTGTGTGTGTGTGTGTGTGTATATATATATACACACACACATATATATATATACACACACACACACACACACACACACACACACACACCCCATGTTTCTTTATCCACTCATGAATTGAAGGGCACTTGAGTCCACATCTTTGCAATTGTGAATTGTGCTACGATAAACATTCGAATGCAGGTGTCTTTTTAATAAACTAACTTCATTTCCTTTGGGTAGATAGCCAGTAGTGGGATTGCTGGATCCAATGGTAGGTCTACATTTCTTTCTTTGAGGAATCTCATACTGTTTTCCATAGAGGTTATATTAATTTGCAGTCCCAACAAGAGTGCATAAGCATTCCTTTCTCTGTGCATCTATGCCAGCATCTGTTGTTTTTTGACTTTTTAATAATGGCCATTTATTAAATAGGGATAAGGTGATATTTCGTTGTAGTTTTAATTTGCATTTCCCTGATTAGCGATATTGAGCATTTTTTTCATGTTTTTTGGCCATTTGTCTATCCTCTTTCAAAAAATTTCTGTTCATTTCTTTTACCCACTATTTGATGGAGTTGTTTTTTTCTTGATTTGTTTGAGTCCTTTGTCCACATGTATAGTTTGGAATATTTTCTCCCATTATGTAGGTTGTCTATTCACTCTGTTGATTTCCTTTGCTGTGCAGAACCTTTTTAATTTAATTAATTCCCATTTCTTTCTTTTTGTCATTGTGTATTTGCTTTTGGGATCTTAGTCATAAATTCTTTGCCTATGCCAATGTCTAGATGAGTTTTTCCTACATTTTCTTCTTGAATTTTTATGGTTTCTTACCTTACATTTAAAAGTCTTTTATCCATCTTGAATTAATTTTTATATATGGCAGGAGACAGGAGTCTTGTTTCATTTTTCTACATGTGACTATTCAGTTTTCCCAGCACCATTTATTGCATAGGGCATCCTTTCTCCCGTGTATGTTGTTGTCTGCTTTGTTGAAGATTGGTTGGTTGTAGGTAGATGGTTTTATTTCTGGGTTCTCTCTTCTGTTCCATTGGTCTATGTCTCTACTTTTATACCAGTACCATGCTATTTTAGTTACTATTGCCTTGTAGTATTATTTGAAGCCAGATAATGTGATGCCTGTCATTTTGTTCTTTTTGCTTAAGATTGCTTTGGCTATTTGGGCTCTTTTTTGGTTCCAAATGAAGCTTACATTTAATTTTTCTAGATCTGCAAAACATTACATTAGTATTTTGATGGGGATTGTATTGGATCTATCATAATTTTTTTAAAAAAAAATCATTCTTCTACTGATGATTCCTGGATTTAATTAACAGAAATGAGACGTACCACCAGACTTCCCTGCTGTTGCACTCGGGTTTATAAAATGAATACCCTGTTCTTAGCAAGACATCAGTTCTGATGAATGAATTCCAGGTGCAGCCAGCTCCAGTGGTTGGGCCTCTCTGACAGGAGGTGGCAGATGAGGTCTGAGATGTGCACAGAAGGTTCACATGCCCTTCCATTCCCAGCAAATCGCCATCGCTCGGGAGGGGGACCTGCTGACCAAGGAGCGGCTGTGCTGTGGCCTGTCCATGTTCGAGGTCATCCTGACCCGCATTCGGAGCTACCTGCAGGACCCCATCTGGCGGGGCCCGCCCCCCACCAACGGCGTCATGCACGTGGATGAGTGCGTGGAGTTCCACCGACTGTGGAGCGCCATGCAGTTCGTCTACTGCATCCCCGTGGGGACCAACGAGTTCACCGCTGAGTGAGTACCCCCAGGAAGGCAGGGTCACCCCAACCTGCTTGTGCCCCTGTGTGTCACCAGGCTGCCAGAGCTCAGCCCAAAAGGTGGGCAGCCAACAACTATTAATTGAATTTGTTGGCCCCTATGCCGGGTGCCGGACATCCAATAGTGCAGAGCAAAAGTAGGCAGTCCCTGGCCTCACGGAGCTCACGTCGCCAAGGGGGAGACAAGAACCATAGATGTAGGGGACATCAAATGAGGTTGCGTGGCAGCAAGGGTAGGCAGGCTGGCAGGTGCCAGAGGAGAGAGGTTGAGGGGGTTCTCAGGCTTCAATTCGCAGACCAGAACTGAGCCTTGAGCAATGCCTGGCATTCAAATCGACAGAAGGAAGAAGGGGACATTCCAGGAGAGGCAGCAGGTGGCAGAGGCTGAAATGGAATTGTACACAAGGGCGCAGCATGGGGCTGTGAGAGCTCTCGGGGCCTCGTCTTTCCAAGTCTAGAAGCTGGACTGACTGCAGTGGCGGGAGCGAGCCCAGGGAGGGGCTGGCAGTAAGAACCTCGCCGCCTACCTCACCTCCCACCAAACTCTACTCCTGGAAAATGAGGAGCCTCTAGGAGTCCCCGAGAAGACAGCAGGGGGAAGGCAGGCGAGACCTGCACTCCAGAAGCCAAGAATGCTGAGAAGAGTGGGGGCCAGAGAAGCCTTTCCCAGGAAGGGGTGCTGGGACGGGTGGGAAGGCAGGCGTGCTGCGTGAGGCTGTTTCAGGGCAGCTCTGGGCCCACACGCTTCCGGCACAGGCTGGAGCAGTGGGGACCCCTGCCCAGTGCAGGCTGGGATACTGCTTGAGGACAAGAGGACAGCCAAGGGCTGACCCCACTGCCGTCCAAATTGCCCACACGTCTCAAGCTTGGGAGCTGCGGTCGGAGCTACGTCAGAGCCGGGAGCACTGGGCCTCCCGAGCCCGGCAGCGTCCACCCGCCGTGCCCTGGGCCTTCCCTCTTAGCCTGCTCTGGCCAGTTGGTCCCCTGGTGTGAAGTGGCCCTTCACCCCACAGCGGCCCCTCTGGCTTCTCTACAGAGCCAAGACAGCTTCTCCTTTGATCTGCCTGAAATATCAGCCACACAATCCTCAAGGGCCCGTTGGGGTCTTTCCTTGAAAATTTGTGTCTTGTTCAGAGCTGATTTTTCTTACGTCAGTGACGCAAACAGGCTGACACCTCTTTGTGTTTGGAAGGGCCTAAAATATAACCACAGCCCCTGGAATTGATGAGTCTACCATTACAGCTTCCCTTGCACCCATTTTACAGATTAAGAGACTTGGCCCCAAGGCAGGCTGCTCGCTGGCTGTGCTTTTGGCCCAGGTGAGACTCCTGCCCTCCCCACGTCCCCTCTGCCCCTCACCCAGCTGCCTTTTCTCCCTGCTCCCAGGCAGTGTTTCGGTGACGGCTTGAACTGGGCCGGCTGCTCCATCATCGTCCTGCTGGGCCAGCAGCGTCGCTTCGACCTGTTCGACTTCTGTTACCACCTGCTGAAGGTGCAGAGGCAGGACGGGAAGGATGAGATCATAAAGAACGTGGTAAGCAGGCTGGTGGCCGGGCCTGGGCGGTGGGGCCGGGCCAACAGCCAGGCTTTCCCCAGAAAGGAAGGGAAGGGTGCGCGGCACCTGGAGGCCAACTCCCCACCCCACAGGTTGGTGCAAAGACAGGGACCTGCTTGGGGGAAGCCGTGAGTCACTTGCTCGTAACCTACTGCCATGAATCAGGTCGCCCCAGAGGGCAGGGCTGGGCTCCAGCCCTGAAATGCAGCTTCCCCTGGCTCAGCCAGACTCTGCCCACGCTGGTCCCTCACCTGGGCAGACGTTCACCCAACGCTGACGCCGTGCGGGGCGCTGGGATGGGATGGGTGCCGGTGTGCGGTGGGCAGGACTGCAGGGCAGGGAGCGGGTGGCAGAGAAGGCTTCCCACGGAGGATGGTGCTTGGGCTGAGTCCTGCATGGCCAGCAGCAAAGAGCCAGGCAGAACTGGAGTGTGGGGCTTTCGAGAATGTTCCAGACCCGGGGAACGGCCATAGCAAAGGCACAGAGGCGTGAAGGTGAATCAGAGAGTGAGAGGGTTTTTTAATGGTGATAAAATATACATAAAACTTTAAGCATACAGCCCAGTGGCATCCAGTACACTCACATTGTTGTGCAGCCATCACCACCATCCATCTCCAGAACTTTTTCCTTTTCCCCAGCCGAAACTCTGTGCCCATTAAAAAATAACTCCACACTCTTACCTCCCCAAGCCCTTGGCAACACCATTCTACTTCCTGTCTCTATGAATTTGACTATTCTCCGTGCCTCATATAAGTGGAATCATACGGTATTTGTTTGTGACCGACTTATTTCACTTAGCATAATGTCCTCCAGGTTCATCCACGTAGCCTGTGTCAGAATTTCCATCCCCTTTATGGCTGCATAATATTCCATCGCGTGTATACCCAACGTTTTTGTCTATCAGTTCATCCATCAATGGATGCGTGTGTTGTTTCCACCTTCTTGATTTTGTGGAAAATGGTTAATTCTAGCTGTTGTGAAACACAGGTGTACACATAACTCTTCGAATTCCTGCTTTCAAGTTTTTTGAGTAAATACCAGAAGTGAAATTTGCTGGATCCTATGGCAAGTCTGTGTTTGGTTTTTTGAGGAACTGCCATACTCTTTTCCACAGCAGCTGCACAATTGTTCATTCCCAGCAGCGGCTCGTAAGCGTTCCAAATTCACATCCTCATCAGCACTTGTTTTCTGCATTTTATGATAGCCATCCTGATGGGTGTGAAGTGTTATTGTGGTTTTGATTTCCATTTCCCTAATGATTGTTACCGTTGAGTGTCATATCATGTGTTCCTGGCCATTTGTATATCTTCTTTGCAGTAATGTCCTTCCAAGTCATTTGTTCATTTTTTAATTGGGTTATTTCTGTTGTTGACTTTTTAAAATATATTCTGGATATTAATCCCTTATCAGATGTGATTTGCGGTATTTTCTTCTGTTCCACGGGTTGCCTTTTCATTCTGTTGATAGTGTCCTTTGATGTCCAGGAGTTTTCAGTCTTGATGTAATCCAGTTTTTTCTTTCTTGCCTGTGCTTTTGGTGGCACATGCAGGGTATCATTGCTAAATGCAATGTTGTAAAGATTTGTCCCTGTTTTCTTGTAATAATTTTATAGTTTTAACGCTTACATTTAAGTCTTTGATCCATTCTGAGTTAATTTTTTTGTATCTGGTATAAGGTAAGGGTCCAGCTGTATGCACGTGGATACCCATTTTCCAAACACCATTTGTTGAGAAGACTATTCTTTTTACCCATTGAATGGTCTTGGCACCCCTAGCAAAAATCATTTGATGTACATACATGTCATGGTGTATTTCTGGGTTCTCTATTCTATTCCATTTGTCTCTGTGCCACACCGTTTTGATTACTGTAGCTCTGTAGTAAGTTTTCAAGTTTGCAGAGGGTTTTTTATGGTCCAGTTCACATTTGATTGAGAGAGTTCTGGGAACCCACAGAAGGCCTTTAAGCAAGAGAGTGACATGATCATCGAAGCTTCTGGGCCCTGTACCCCGACTTTACTGACTGCTTCTCTTGTCCTTCCTCTTTCCACCCCTTGCTTCCCTCACCTGGACATCCCTGTCCTTCTGCAGCCCCTGAAAAAGATGGCCGACCGGATCAGGAAGTACCAGATCTTGAACAATGAGGTTTTTGCCATCCTGAACAAATACATGAAGTCCGTGGAGACGGACAGTTCCACCGTGGAGCATGTGCGCTGCTTCCAGCCGCCCATCCACCAGTCCTTGGCCACCACCTGCTAGGCAGAAGGTCCTGCAGACCCTTGACCAGCAGGAGGAAGAGGAGGAGCAGGGGAGAGAAAGCCACAGCCAGCCTGCCACAGGACCCGACCGGACAGCGCGTGGGATGGACCCAGAAACAAACAAGCACCTCCCCAAACCCATCTGCAGCATTCCCAAGGGCGGGGCCTGTGCATGCTCTCCCGTGACATCTCCATGGTGGTTTGTCCATAGCATAAATGAAAAAAACAAAAAACAGGGCAGTGTGTGCTTTTTTTTTTTCTTTTCTCCCCTTAGCTGTATTAAGAGCTCCTAGTTTCACCCTTTCTCCATCCCATAGTTCCACCCATCTGCGGTTGCTTCCCCAGAACTCCTCCCAAGATGGCGGCCTTCTCCCCAGGGCCCGCGTGCGACCCCAGGACTGAAGGCTCAGAGACTCAGCCCGGCCCAGAGGGCAGGCGACAGCCTACTGCTGCTTCCTCTCCCCGGGCTCCCCCCTCCAGGGCCCCAGGTGGCATCTCCCCCTGCAGTCAGTGCCGGGGATCCTACATATAGGCTCCCCAAAACCCCATCCTAACCACACACCCCCCCAGGACAGTCCAAGAAAGAAGTCAGAAGAGCTTTCATAGCTGTACCCCGCTGAGTGGAGACAGGGGTAGGAGCACGGTCAGGCCTGGGGGGGAAGCAGGATGTATGAACACAACCAGGATGCTACAGCCCCAAACAGAACATGTTTAGGCCATCGCAGCAGCCTAATGATGAGATAGTTCTCTTATTCCTTAAGCAGGTGCTTAGCACGGGGCACACATGAGAGGCAGTCTTGACCAAGTCACAGCCCTGCCCACAGCATTAGCCAGCCACCAAATTAGGGACCACTTCTTGGCACAGAATCTCATCAAGGAAAACTCCCATGAGAAAGGGTTATTAAGGGATTTGTACAACAGAGGCCAAAAACATCTTGGGGACAGGGAGGTAAGAAATAAAAATAATACTTATCAATGAGCTTTGAATATCAAGATAAACCCCACAGGGGAGGCCTGTTTTAGTGAATCAGAACTTTAGTTGTCCTAGATGCTCAAAGTGTCTTGCAACGTTTCATCTTTTGCTCGCAACTTCCTGTTCTCAGTGTTCCTTAAGTTAGACTTTGGGGTGTGTCTTCTCTCACAAGGGTATATGTCCTTCCATTTTCCCGACTGAACTAAAATTCCTCTGCAGAATCTTCCGCCAAGTGTGGGGAGACCACTGAGAAGGACAGAGGCCTTTGGGATATAAATGTCTTGTTACAGAGCACATTGTCTTCAAAGGGCGGCTGCAGCACTGAGCTTTTAAGAACATACAAAGTGTGCTATTTGACAGTCTCCTCCAACCCAGGGAAGAAGAGAAAAGAGAAAATGGAAGGAACAATAATGAAATAGTTACCTTTAATCAGATGCCCCCATTTTTCACCCCATGGGAAGAGCAAAGGAAGTGTCCATAACAACAGGCTTGTGCAATAGACTCGTCCTCCAGTGAGAAATTTGGGGGTGCCAAATGTGGTCCAATGGCCGCTTACATCAGACCCTGAGATTAGCACATTTGAATGCAGAGTCCTGGGCCCCACCTCAAACCTAATTTGAATCTCTGGGAGTACAGCCTGGAAATCTGCATTTTTCCATAAGCTCTCTGAGTCACTCTGTTGGGCAGCAAAGTTTGGGAACCACTGCTATAAAGGAATCCTTCTGCTTAACCTTGGGCTTTGAGCTGCCTCTAAGCCATGAAAGGAAGTATGTATAGGGAAGGAAGGTGATTCAGAGTAGAAGCTGGCAGACCCTCCTGTCTGGAGCTACCACGTCCTATTTCTGATTTCTTTTTTCCCCTTGGTGGCCACAAGAGTGTCCCAGAGGCAAAAGGGAGAGGTCACCCCACCTGGCAGAACTACATGGTAAAACATGCCTCCAAAACCCACATGCAATCTCTAAGCTCCCAGATCTTCCATGTTATCTAGGGACGGTAGCTAGCTCTGTCTGATGACCAGCGTTCATCCCCAATCCTTGACCATGGCTTTGTGGAGATTTGGATCATCCATTTGGTAAGATGGCTATTGCAATCACCTGCCCCTCCCACCCTGCATTCATAACCCTGAACTTGACCCCCTGGGCACAGTTACATTATCCTCAGGAGACTTGATCCCAGAAAATTGAGGTCTTCACTTGCAGGAGAGAGATTTCATTTCCCTGGCTTGCCAGCAGCACGTATTTATGAACACCAGACAAATTTAATATTCTTCCCTCCCTGATATTACTGCCTCCCCAGCCCTACCTTTTGATTTTTGTGTGTGTGTCTAAGAACCAGGAAAAAAATAAATAAAGCTTAGGTTTTAAAAAGATTTAAAATACCTGTTTCAGAAACTGTCAAATGTACCATATTTGTATTAAGACTTGTTGGGGATTTTTGTACAATGAATTTACATTTATTTATGGTGACTTATATTTACGCTTGTGATCAAAGAATGATGTTAAATTCTTAAATCCTATTTGCTATGCAGCTGAAGATGATATTTTGATTTGTATTTTGGGGGTACCTGTGTTGAATTGATAAACATTTCCATCTCCATTAAAACTGCTTCCAGACCAGTAAAACTAGCAACTTGGTCTTGATTCCTGATCACATTCCAATTCTCATTACCTATAGAAGGCCACCTTAGAACTAATGACTAAGAAAAGAACCTGAAAGAGAATGAAAATATAGCAGGTCTGTACAACCTAAACTAATGGCTTGCCTTGATTTCTCTCTGGGGAGGAATTACATCTTTGCAAATTATTTGCACTGAACAAGTTGCAGGAGACAGTTCTTACAACAGTTGGGGATATCATAGTCTCACTGAGTGTAATTATGCACACTACATCCCTAGTTCTAAGAGAAAGAATGGGAACTAATGTTTATTGAGACCGAATGAGTGTAGGCACCATGCTGAATCCTATCCATTCCCTTTCATCAACCACAACCACTTTATGTGGTATATTTCACATTCTACAAGAAGGCCATAGAGAGTTTATTTTCACAATTACTAAGTGATAGAGCTGGAGTTTGAACCCACTTCCAAAGCCTTAGCTTTTGCTGTCACACTACAATGAACTGATCAGCCAGGCCAAAACACAAAAACTAGACTTGAGTATTTGGTCACTGGACCTTCCAGGGCTTTTTGAGTCAGTAAGATTGAGCAAAATCTGGTATCAGGAGCAGCCCGTGCAGTGTGCTGGCTGAGGAGATCCCAGGCTGAAGGGGAAAGGCTTGTGCCTGGGAACCTCTCATATCATAAGAGAGATGTTCACTAGAAGGATGCCTGGAACCTCACACTTCACACAGCACCGGCTTTCCTAAAGGCCATCCACTAAGGTGAGTGCTTGGGCCATTTCCTCTTCTGTCAAGTTAGACAAGCTAATCCCTTCCAGCTCTGATCGTCTGATTCTAGGTAATTTCCCACTGGTGTCCTTTGAGGACTTTGAGGGGCCTGACTACTACACTCAAATCCTTCTCAACCTCGTGTCACCACCTCCTAAAATTGCCATCATTAGGAGGCATGTATTTAAGCCAGCGCGGTTAGGGGACTGTCAGTCTTGAGAGATGCTCGGTGAAAAGAGAGCTCCATGAAAAATAAATTTGAGGAACGCTTCATGCCCTTTCCTCTCTGCAAGATCCATAATGCTCTGCGGAGTCCTGCAGAACCTAATCAGTCTGAATTAATATCATGTCTCCTAGATAGCCATGACCTTGGGAACCCCTTTATCTGAAACACTAATCAACGTCTCTTGGAACACACTTTGAAAAACACTGGGCTAAAGGTATGGACATCCATGGTAAGGTATTTTTAAAGCCCCACAGGAGAAGGACCACTGACATGCAAGGAGCCATGACACTGGGGCACAAATAGGGAAGTAGGGACCTGGCAAACTATTGAAGGGTTTCAAATAGGAAGGGGAAGCATTTTGATGATGGGAGAGAATATAGTGGCTGGGAGTATTGTTTTGCTGAAGCTGTCATGTCATAACAAATACCCAGACTGGGTGGCTTAACCAACGGAAATTCATTTTCTCACAGTTAAAGGAGCTAGAAGTCCAAGGTTAAGGTGTCAGCAGAGTTGGTTTCCCCAGGCCTCTTTTCTTGGTTTGTGGGTGACCACCTTCCCCTTGTATTGTCCCATGGTCTGTGTGTATCTGTGTGCTGACCTTTTCAACTTCCAAGGGTTTTTAAAGACCAGTGTTCTTTTTCTTCCTTTCTCACCCCCACACCATTTTTCCCTTTTTCACTTTTTGGGAGCCAGACATTAAAGACCAAGACATTCAAAAGCAACTGTATAAAAGGAAGAAATTAGAAAGTTACCATGCATATACAGGGAAAGGCGCTGGCTAAGAAATGACCAGAGAAGACCTTAAGTTTACTCCACAGGCTGATATTCAGCATAGAGACAGCCTACATCAATCAAAACAAAAAAAACCAAAACAGGCCGGGCGCGGTGGCTCACGCCTGTAATCCTAGCTCTCTGGGAGGCCGAGGCGGGCGGATTGCTCGAGGTCAGGAGTTCGAAACCAGCCTGAGCAAGAGCGAGACCCCGTCTCTACTATAAATAGAAAGAAACTAATTGGCCAACTAATATATATAGAAAAAATTAGCCGGGCATGGTGGCGCATGCCTGTAGTCCCAGCTACTTGGGAGGCTGAGACAGAAGGATCGCTTGAGCCCAGGAGTTTGAGGTTGCTGTGAGCTAGGCTGATGCCACGGCACTCACTCTAGCCTGGGCAACAAAGTGAGACTCTGTCTCAAAAAAAAAGAAAAGAAAAAAAAAAAAAAAACCAAAACAACCCCCCCACACACACACACAAACATCAAACCCTGGGGAAAAGAAAGAATCTGATTTCCAGAGATACCACATTAGATTCAATTGTCCAGTTTAACAGCAACAAAAATAAATCACAAAGCATACAAAGAAAAAAGAAAATATGGCTCATTTAAAAAAAGAAAAAACAAACAAAAAACAAAAGAAACTGTCCATGAGAAAGACTAGATGGCAGACCTACTAAATAAAGAGTTTAAAACACCTATCTTAGATGCTGAAAGACATGGAGAAAGAAATGATGTAGGAATAAAATATAAACATCAATAAAGAGAAAGAAAACATAAAAAGAAAGCAAAAAGAAATTTTAGAGCTGAAAAGTACAATAGAAACTAAAAAATTCACTAGACGAATTCAAAGGCTAATTTGAGCAGGCAGAAGAAATAATCAGTAAACCTGAAGATAAGACAACTGAAATTATCAAGTTTGAGGATCAGAAAGAAAAAAAGATTTTAGAAAAGTTAACAGAGCCTAAGGGACCCATGGGATACCATCCAGTGAACCAATATACTCGTGGGAGTCCCACAAGAGAGAGACAAAAGGGCAGAGAAATTATTTGAAGAAGTAATGGCCAAAAAATTTTCCAACTTTCATGAAAGACATGAATATGAATACCCAAGAAGCTCACTGCCAGTAGGATGAACTCCAAAGAGACTCACACAGAGACACGTTATAACCAAAATGTTAAAAGACAAAGAGAATCTTGAAAGCAGCAAGAGAAAAGTAGCTCATCACATATGAAGGATCCTCAATAAGATTATCAGCATATTTCTCATCAGAAACTTTGGAGGCCAGAAGGCAGTGAACTGATATATTCAAAGTACTAAAAACAAAAACAAAAAAAACTCTGACAACAGAGGGGCTGACTACAGGCATTTGGTACTTGTTTCCATCACAAAGAAGAACCAAAATACCAAGTAGATAATTATGTTTCAAATAGATCACCTAAGAGAATGCTAGAATTCAACAGAGAAGTGATAGGAAATATCTAAGTCAAGGAAGTAGAAGGAAGCAAGGTAGTCTACTGGGCTGGGAATGGCTGAGAGCCTGGAAAGGCTCCCCACTGGGAGGAAAGGGTAAGTGAGTGTCCCCCAACAGTTCACATCCCCACCATGGACTCCTACAATCCTAGCCACAGGAGAGCACCTCAACCCACATGGGCCCTGAGAGTAACATAGGGAACTGCCTGGAGACCACTCCATGGCATTGCTCCAGAAAGGGAGCTCACACCAGATCTCACACACACCCTGAGACCTAAGCAGCTATTGCAAAGCACGATATTGAGAGCCCAGCCCCCAGCAGACTAGATCCTACCTTGGAGCCCCAAAGTCCCTGCATCTGCACATCCCTGCAGCCCTGTGGACATCTCCTACATGTAGCAAGGCAGTGCACTACTGGCTGTTGCTGGCTGTTGCTACCAGGGCTGAAAACTGAGCCATTGGCAGCAACCCTATTGCCCCTAGTAACAGGGCCATCAGCTATTTAAAGTGCCCTAAGGAAAGGCTACTTCACTTATTGCTGCCACCTGAAGCCAAAAGTGTGCACTCCCCAGCATCCCGTTTATAGCTACAACCATTGAAAGCAACCCCACCCTCCCCAGAAGTATGGTCACAGTGGAGCCACTGCTGCCCCCCACTCAAGCATTCCACTGGGGCCCTGGAGGAAATTCTGCCCCTGCCTATCACAGCCAGTGCCCACATGCACTGCTGAAGGGCCTGACAACAGGACTGGCTGGCCTGGTGCCACCCCCACCAATGTCTGAGCATGCCATATGGGGGATCTGGGGATCACCCTTCCCCATCCACCACTGTTGGCACTAGAGCACTCCTCCCAGGGGCTTGAGGATGGGTCCACCAAACCTGCTGCTACCACCACAGCTAGCAACCATCTGCACGTGCCACCTTCTGGTCTGAAGACCAGCCTGCCCAGCCTATTACAGCCATCAACAACACCAGCATGGACTGCTTGGGAGTAAGAGAGTTGTCCCACCACTGCTACTACCATCCCCAATGTGATACCTGCTTCCCAGGGGCCCAAGGATTCCCCACACACACACCCAGACCCACCACTGCCACTGCTGGCACACAAGCAAGCTTCCTGGAGGCTCAAGACACAGACCACTGGGACCCACTAACACTTATGCCAACATAAGCTGCCCTGAGCCCAAGGACAGGCATGTTCAGCCTGCCAATTGCCACCACTGGGGCCAAAGGACTGGCCTGCCTGATGCCCCATCTCCAGCAAAATGTAAACACAGCCTCCACTAACCACCACACCCTAAGCCACTGAGGAAATTACAGACACTACTGACACTGTTTACAGCCAAAGAAATCATACAGAGATTACGCTACTGCATATACCCCAAATCTAAGCCAAAGTGCCCTACCCAAGCAACACCCTAGATACATCTTTAAGAAAAAGTCCTCCCTGACAAAAGAAAATTCAGAAAATTAGAGAGGCAAAGGTTATACCAGATGTACAGATATCAGCATAAAGACAGAAGAAACATGAAAAAGCAAGAAAATAAGACACCTCCAAAGGAACACAATAATTCTCCAGCAACAGATTCTGATGAAAAAGAAACTTATGAAATCCTGGACAAAGAACTCAAAATAATGATAGTAAAGAAGTACAGTGAGATACAAGAGAACTCAGAAAAACAGTACAAAGAAATCAGAAAAATAATTCAAGATATGAATGAGAAATTTAACAAAGAGTTAGGTATCATAAAAAAGAATCAAATTCTGGAACTGAAGAATTCATTGAATGAAACACAAAATACAATTGAAAGCTTCAATAATAGACTAGATCAAGCAGAAGAAAGAATTTCAGAACTTGAAGATAGGTCTTTTGAAATAACCCAGTCAGACAAAAATAAAGAACAAAGAATAAAAAATAAATAAAGCCTATGGGACATATGTGACACCATAAAGTGACTAAATGTTTGAATTTTCAGTGATCCAGAAGGCAAAGAGAAAACAAAAGAGATAGAAAACCTATTTAACAAAATAATACCTGAAAACTTCCCAAGTCTAACAAGAGATTTAGACATCCAGGTACAGGAAGTTCAGTGATCTCCAATTCAAAAAGGTCTTCTCCACAGCACATTACACTCAAACTGTCAAAAGACTAAGAGAATTCTAAAAACAGCAAAAGTGTCTAGTCACTTATAAGGGAACCCCCATCAAAATAACAGTGGATTTTTTATTAGAAACTTTACAAACCAGGAGAGAATGGGATGATATATTCAAAGTGCTGAAAGAAAAAAACTATTAGTCAAGGATCCTGTACTTAGAAAAATCATTTTTTTTTCCTTGAGACAGAGTCTTACTTTGTTGCCCAGGCTAGAGTGAGTGCCGTGGCGTCAGCCTAGCTCACAGCAACCTCAAACTCCTGGGCTCAAGCAATCCTGCTGCCTCAGCCTCCCGAGTAACTGGGACTACAGGCGTGCACCACCATGCCCGGCTAATTTTTTCTATATATATTAGTTGGCCAATTAATTTATTTCCATTTATAATAGAGACGGGGTCTCATTCTTGCTCAGGCTGGTTTCGAACTCCTGACCTCAAGCAATGCACTCGCCTCGGCCTCCCAGAGTGCTAGGATTACAGGTGTGAGCCACCACACCCGGCCTTATATGAAGAATTTTATATAGAGCAAAACCGTCCTTCAAAATCGAGGGAGAAATTAAGACATTCTCAGATAAACAGAAAGCTGAGAGAGTTTGTGATGACTAGACCTGTTCTGAGAGAAATACTAAAGGGAGTCTTGCAGGTTGAAATGAAAGGACACTAGACAATAACATGAAGCCATAGGAAGAAATAAAGATCTCAGTAAAGACAGGGGCAATTTGAAAACTAATATTATTATAACAATGATCTATAACTCCACTTTTTGTTTTCTACATGATGTAAGAGATTAAAAACAATTACTAGTCTAAAAGCTAGTACAGGGCCGGGTGCGGTGGCTCATGCCTATAATCCTCGCACTCTGGAAGGCCAAGGTGGGTAGATTGCTCGAGGTCAGGAGTTTGAAACCAGCCTGAGCAAGAGCAAGACCCCGTCTCTACTATAAATAGAAAGAAATTAATTGGCCAACTAATAAATATAGAGAAAATTAGCCGGGCATGGTGGCGTATGCCTGTAGTCCCAGCTACTTGGGAGGCTGAGGCAAAGATTGCTTGCGCCCAGGAGTTTGAGGTTGCTGTGAGCTAGGCTGACGCCACGGTACTCACTGTAGCCTGGGCAACAAAGTAAGACTCTGTCTCAATAAAAAATAAAATAATAAAAGCTAGTACAGTTGACTATTGAACAACACAGGTTTGAACTACATAGATTCACTTATGTGTGTATTCTTTTTAATAAATATATTGGAAAGTTTTTTGGAGATTTGCAACTATTTGAAAAAACTCACAACCAAACCACATAGCCTAGAAATATCAAAATATTTTAAGAAAAGTTAGGTATGCTATGAATGCATAAAATATATGTGGACGCCAATCTATTTTACCATTTACTACCATAAAATATGCAAAGATCTATTACAAAAAGTTAAAATGTATCAAAATTTATGCACTTACAGACTGTATATGTCACCATTCATAGTAAAAAAATGTAAACAAACATAAAGAAGCAGTACTAAATCATGACTGCATAAAATTAACTAGAATACTTATTGTACTACCGTGATGATTTCATAGACACTTCCTACTTTCATCACGGGGAGCTCAAGTATTGCAAGGATTTGCTTAAAATGCCACGTGATGCTAACCATCTCTGTATGGACAGTTTGTCTCTCCAGTGAATTATATGTAACAGTAAAAAGTCATCTCTCACCTCTCCCATGTATTTTTTGTGTTTAATGAAATACCACAAACCTTGAACACCACCATGGGACCCATATGAAGTGCCACTGGTGATGCTGGAAGTGCTCTTAAGAGGCAGAGAAAAGTTATGACATTGTAAGAAAAAGTTGAAATGCTTAAAATGTATCATACAGGGGTCCTCAAACTTTTTAAACAGGGGGCCAGTTCACTGTCCCTCAGACCTTTGGAGGGCCGGACTATAGTTTAAAAAAAAACTATGAACAAATTCCTATCTACACTGCACATATCTTATTTTGAAGGGAAAAAACAAATGGGCAAAAACACCCGCATGTGGCCCGCATGCCACAGTTTGAGGATGCCTGGATCACAGAATGAGGTCTGAAGCTGCAGGTGCCTACCATTTTAAGATACATGAATCTACCATAAGGACCATCATTAAAAAAGGAAAGGATATAAAACTATAGCTGCAACTTGTGCTATGTGTGTACTATGCCAGTACACACAAAAACCCTGTGCACTTTGTGAAATACTTTATCTCATATTGAAAATGCAGCTTTTCTGTGGGTGCAGGATTGTTATAAGAAAGGCATATCTATAGAAGCTAATATGATTTGGGAAAAAGCAAAGTCATATGATGACTTAATGCAAAAGGATGGTGAAGGATCTAAAGCAGAATTTAATGTCAGCAAAGGATGGTTTGATATTTTAGAAAGAGGTTTGGCTTAAAAAACATTAAGAAAACACAGAAGCAGCAGACAAGTTCTCAGACACAATTAATAAAATCATTGAGGAGAAAGAATATCTTCCTGAACAGGTTTTTTATTTTATTTTATTTTTTTTCCCCTTGAGACAGAGTCTTACTTTGTTGCCCAGGCTAGAGTGAGTACCGTGGCATCAGCCTAGCTCACCCCAACCTCAATCTCCTGGGCTCAAGCAATCCTCCTGCCTCAGCCTCCTGAGTAGCTGGGACTACAGGCATGCGCCACCATGCCCGGCTAATTTTTTTCTATATATATTAGTTGGCCAATTAATTTATTTCTATTTATAGTAGAGATGGGGTCTCGCTCTTGCTCAGGCTGGTTTCGAACTCCTGACCTCGAGCAATCCGCCCACCTTGGCCTCCCAGAGTGCTAGGATTACAGGCGTGAGCCACCGCGCCCGGCCCTGAACAGGTTTTTAATGCAAACAAAAGTGCCTTATTCTAGGGAAAAATGTTAAAGGACATTTATTAGTAAGAAAGGAAGTGGGCACTAGAATTTATGACAGGAAGGGATAGACTAACTCTGTTTTGTACAAATGCAGTTGGATTTATGATCAGGACTTTCCTTACCTATAAAGCTGTTAATCCCCAAGTCTTGAAGGGAAAAGATCAACAGCAGCTGCCAGTCTTTGGGTTGTTAAACACGAAGGCCTGGACAATGACAACCCTATTTCTGGATGGGTTCCATCGATGCTTTGTCCCAGAAGTCAGAAAGTTCTTTGCCAGTATGAGACTGGCTTTTAAAGCTATTTTGATGTTGGACAATGCCTCTGGCCATCCAGAACCCCAAGAGTTCAACACCAAAGGCATCTAAGTAGTCTACTTGCCCCCAAACACAACATCTCTAATTCAGCTTCTAGATCAGGGGTCATAAGGACCATTAAGACTCATTATACACAGTACTCTATGGAAAGGATTGTCAATGCTATGAAACAGAATCCTGATAGAACATCAAGAAAGTCTGGAGGGATTATACCATTGAAGATGCCATCATTGTTAGAGAAAAAACAGCTATGAAAGCCATCAAGCGCCAAACAAATTCCGCTAGAGAAAGCTCTGCCCAGATGTGCATGACTTCACAAGATTTATGACAAAACCAATCACGGAAATCATGAAAGAGATTGTGGATATGGTAAACAACAACAACAAAAAAGGGTGGTGGGGTGACGGGTGTCAAGATATGGATCTTGGAGAAATTCAAGAGCTATTAGACACCACACCAGAGGAATTAACAGAATATGACTTGAGATAAATGCTTCCAAACCAGTGCCAAATGATGAA
Organism: Microcebus murinus; assembly: GCF_040939455.1. Classification (NCBI taxonomy): domain Eukaryota; kingdom Metazoa; phylum Chordata; class Mammalia; order Primates; family Cheirogaleidae; genus Microcebus; species Microcebus murinus. The sequence continues at coordinate 22,087,615 of NC_134124.1, forward strand.
AATGACACAGAAGCAGCAGTACTAGAAAACACATTGACATTAGACATTCTGGCAGAAGGGTTTGGTTATTTAAGGCTGCCATTGACTTCTATATGACATAGGCCCTTTTATGATGTAAGTACTGAAACTTAAATGTTGGAAGGAGGATTGATACTGTATGAGAACATATCTAGAGAAATGAAAAAGCAAAAAGTCATACAGAAATTACAGTGTATTTCTGTAAAGTTATACTGAGTCTGCCTGCCTCCCTTTCACCTCCTCTACCTCTTCACCCCTGAGACAGCAAGACCAACCCCTCCTCTTCCTCAGCCTATTCAGCATAAAGGTGACAAGGATTGAAGACCTGATCCATTCCACTTAATGAGTAGGAAATACATTTTCTCTTCAGTATGATTTTCCTAATAACATTTTCTTTTCTCTAGATTACTTTATTGTAAGACTATAGTATATAATACATATAACATACAAAATACATGTAATCAACTATTATCTGTAAGGCTTCTGGTCAACAATAGTCTATTAGTAGTTAAGTTTCGAGAGAGTCAAAAGGTACACAAGGATTTTTAACTGTTCAGGGAGGTGGCACCCCTAACCTAACAGTGTTCAAGGATCAACTGTGTTATTGTAGTGTAGTTTATACTACTACATCTGTGTTTTCTACATAAATTAACTTTGTAATTCTATATCTTGTTTTCTATATAATTTAAGTTTGTAATTCTAAATCTTGTTTTCTATGTAAGAGATGAATGCATTTAAGAAAATTATTAATTTGTGTGTTTGGACACATGATATACAAAGATATAATTATGTGACATCAATAACTGATAGAGGTGGGGACAGAACTGTGAATGAGCAGGGCTTTTTGTATGTTATTAAAGCTAGTAAGGCTAGCATAAGTTCAAATTATAGTATTGTAACTTTAGGATGTTAAACGTAATACCTATGGTAACCACAAAGAAAATAGTCATAGAATTTACACAAAAAATAAAGGAACTGAAATATTTCACTATACAAAGTCAACTAAATACAAAAGATACAATAATGCAGAAAATGACACAAAAATGATAAGGCTATACATAATAAACAGCAAAATGACAGTTTATTAGTAATTACTTTAAATGTAAATAGATTAAATACTTCAATCAAAAGACAGGTTGGCAGAAGAGATTTTTTAAAAAGTGATCCAACTACATGCTGTCCACAAAAAAAGACACATTTTAGATCCAAAGACATAATAAACAAGTTGAAAGTGAAAACATATTTCATATACATAGTAACCAAAAAGAAATGGATGGTAATACTAATAGAGTTTACATAAAAAGGTAGACTTTAAATAAAAAGGTTACAAGGAACAAAGAAGGGTATTATATATTAATAAAAGATTCAACACAGCACCTTGATATAACCATATCCAATAACAGATAATAAGGTATAAGCAGATAAATAGGTATAAAAGAATATTATGAACAATTGTATACCAACAAATTAGATACCCTAGATGAAATGGACAAATTCCTAGAAACACAAAACTTACCAGGACTGAATCACAAAGAAACAGAAAATATGAATAGATCTATAACTAGTAAGGTGATTGAATCAATAATTGAGAGTCTCCCAATAAAGAAAAGCCCTGGACCTGATGGCTTCACAGATAAATTCTATCAGACATTTAAAGAAGAATTAACGCCAGTTATTCTCAAACTTTTCCAAAAACCTGAAGAGGAGGGAACACTCATTCTATGAAGCCAATATTAACCCTGACACCTGCAAGACAGTTTTCTAGGTGGCCTTGGACTGACTGTGTCCTCCCCCATTTCTTACTTCTAGTTCTAAAGAATAACTGTAGAATGTGCTGGGAATATAATATCCTGAGATAGAGAGGGACAGGCCAGAACAGCACAGGCCCTTTTCCAGCCCAAATCCTCCTCAAAGACAAGATGTTCTTCAACATTTTAGCTCAGCATGTCATGTTACTCTAGTGTATCAAATCAGGGTCCCTCAGCTGCAGAGAAAGTGGAGCACAAGATAAGACTCCAGCAACCCTAAAAAGCTGGAGGTTTGAGGGACTAGTTCATAATGAATTTCTGTTGTTCCTTGCTGCCTATCTGTAAGTAATAACCCCACTTTGTGTAACATGTTGGGTGTGTGTTCTGTCTCACCAAACTCAACCAAGTTGGTAGCCAATGCACACTGAACATGCTTCACAATAACAAAGCCAAAGGTATCACAAGAAAACTGCAGACCAGTATTTCTTATAAACCTTGATGCAAAACTTCAACAAAATACTAGCAGACCGAATTCAGAAGCATATGCATGCTAAAGGATTATATACCATGACCATGTGAGATTTCTGCCTGTAATGCAAAGATAGTTCAACATACACACACACACACACAAAAAATGAGATGTATCACATTAACAGAATGAAGGAGAAAAAAACCCACAAGGTCACATCAACTGCTGGAGAAGAAGCATTTTACAAAATTTTGCAAAAACAACCTTTTGTGATTAAAAAACAACAAAAAACAACAAAACACCCAATAAAATGAGAACAGAAGGAAACTACCTCTATATAATAAAAACCATACATGAAAAACCCACAGCAAACATAATTCTTAATGGTAAAAGACTAAAAACTTTTTGTCTAGGAACAGAAAAAAAATGCAAGGAAGGATGCCTGCTTTCACCACTTCTATCCAACATAGTACTAGAACTGCTGGCCAGAGCAACTAGGCAATAAAAAGAAATTAAAAGTATCCAAATTGGAAAGGAAGACAAAAATTATCTCTGTTGACAGATTATATAATATGTAGAAAACCCTAAAGATTTCACAAAATTTAGAATAATCCAACTCAAAGTAGGATACAAAGACAACGCATAAAAAGAGTTGCATTTCTACATACTAACAAAAAGACCATTGGAAAAGGAAATTAAGAAAATAACTTCCTTTCTAATAGCACCAAAAAGAATAAAATACTCAGGAATTAATCAAGGAGGTAAAAGACATACAATGAAAACTGTAAAACATTGTTGAAATACATTAAGTAACACCCAAATAAATGGAAAGACGGCCCATGTTAATGAATTAGAAGACTTAACATTATTAAGATGACAATGAGGAAAGAACAGTTTTTTCAACAAATGGTGCTGGGAAACTGGATGTCCACATGCAAAAGGATGAAGCTGGACCCTTATCTAACACCATATACTAAAAATTAACTCAAAAATTGATTGAAGACCTAAATATAGTAGCTAAAACTACAAAACTCTTAGGGAAAAAAAAAACAGGGAAAGGCTTCATGACATTGGATTTGGCAACAATTTCTTGGATATGAGACCAAAGGCACAAACAACAAAAGAAAAAGATAGATAAATTGGATTTCATGAAAAGTAAAAGTTCCTGTGCATCAAAGACACTGTTAACAGGGTGAAAAGGCCACCTATGGAAAGAAAATATTTACAAATCACATATCTGATAAGAGATTAATATCCAGAATATACAGAGAGCTCATAAGATTGAATAACAATCCAATTCAAAAACATGCAAAGGTTTTGAACGGATACTTCTCAAAAGAAACTACACAAATGACCAATAAGCACATGAAAACATGCCCTACACCACTAATCATGAGGGAAATGAAAATCACAACCACAATGAGATATCACCTCACACCCATTAGGAAGGCTATTATCAAAAAAACAGAAAATAAATGTTGGTGAAGACGAGGAGAAATCATAACCCTCGTGCACTGTTGGTGGGAATGTAAAATGGTACAACTGCTATGAAAAATAGTACGGCAGTTCCTCAAGAAATTAAACACAGGATTATCATGTGATCCAGCAATTCCAGTCTTGGTATATCCCCAAAAAGATTGACAACAGGGACTCTAATGGATATTTGTATACCCACGTTCACAAACAGCATTTATTCGCAATAGCCAAAAGGTGTAAGCAACCCAAGCATCCATTGATGGGTGAATGGATAAAGAAAATATGTTTATCCATTATACATGCAATTGTTTATACATGCAATGGAATTTAGCCACAAAAGGGAAGGAAATTCTGACATGTGCTACAACATGGATGAAACTTGAGGAAGTTATGGTAAGTGAAATAAGCCAGTCACAAAAGGACAAATAGCACATGATTCCACTCATATAAGGTACCTACAAAAGTCAAATTCATAGAGACAGAAAGTAGAATGGTGGTAACCAGGGGCTAGGGGAAGGGAGAGTAGGTAATTAATGGGTACAGCGTTGCAGTTTTGCATGATAAAAGAGTTCCGGACACGGACAATGCTGATATTTTCACAATAGCATCAATGTGCTTAATATCACTAAACTGTATAGTTGGAAGTGGTTAAGGTGGTAAATTTTATATGTATTTTACCACAATTTAAAAAACTGAAAAAAAAAAACATCTATCCTGGCCACAGACCTATGGGAATTCATGGAGTTACAGGAGGAATAAAATGTGCATACAGTGAATTAGCGGGTGAAGGAGAACATTGTGAGTCTAATAATCACTAGCATTTGACCTTTCTCCAGGCCAGGCATCAGAAACAGAGCTATAAACACTTTATTTAAACCTCACAACAATTTGTAGGAGGTAGGCGGTACTGTTTACCTCCATTTTACAGACTCACACAGATGGTAAGGAATGAAACTAGAATTCAAAATCCAGTAAGTGTGGACCCAGGTGCAAGCTCTTAACCACTAAGCATGGAACAATGTGCCGTGTACTGCCTCCATCCTGTGAGATCCCCAGGATTTGGGGAGATCAAAGGAAAGAGAAAGATCTTGCAGCTGGGGTAAGATGGAGGAGACGAGAAAGTCTTATTTCTGAAAAATAAGAATTTAATCATATAGACATGGAGGGAAAAATATGAGCGCGCCAAGATATTGAGGAGAAGTGATTTACCAACAAACAAGTGGCAACCAAGAGGTGGCCCTGACCACTACCAGCTTAGATGAGGTTAAACATGCTCCTGCCCCGAGCCTCACACCTCACCAGGCCCTGATTGTCACAATGGCCCAAAACATATTTTTTTTTTTTTTTTTTTTGAGACAGAGTCTCACTCTGTTGCCTGGGCTAGAGTGCCATGGCGTCAGCCTAGCTCACAGCAACCTCAAACTCCTGGGCTCAAGCAATCATTCTGCCTCAGCCTCCTGAGTAGCTGGGACAACATGCCTGGCTAATTTTTTATTCTATTTTTAGTTGTTTGGCTAATTTCTTTCTATTTATAGTAAAAATGGCATCTCACTCTTGCTCAGGCTGGTCTCGAACTCTCGAACTGAGCTCAACCACTCCTCCCGCCTCAGCCTCCCCGGAGTGCTAGGATTACAGGCGTGCCCAACCGCGCCCAGCCAAAACAGATTAATTAAAGAACATTGGGCATCTTTTGTCCCTCACCATCTGATGCTCAGTGCTGGCTTCATGCAACCTGTAATCTTAAACATCTGCTCCGTGATTGATACTACACTGTTCAGGCCCCAGTGGAACCTTTTCCCTTATCTCTTGTGTGAGGAAAAGCCTTGAAACAAAAGGCTACCATGTCCAAAGCACAGTGAAGTTTTGTGGATTGTGCTGCCACTGATACAACAGCTAAACACTACTTGGAACTGTGGAGAAATCTGAGCTGTGTACGTAAAAGACAAAGCAATCATGTATAGGAGAACTGGATACAAACCACCTTTCAACTTTAAGCATTTACATAAAAAATTGTCAGGGCAAGCCTTTGAAAAATGGCACTAACTTTTAGCTGAAAATTTAGGAGCATTTTTTTCTGGCACGTACGGCAGAATATGTGGTTCGAATCTGTTACTAGGAGACATGGTGCCTCAAATGATGTCAATTTTTGGAACAAGAAAGATTAACTACAATATTTTCTGTATCTGCTCAAAGACAGAACATTTGATAAAACATACCAGATTTTACATTAAAACCACTTTCAGATGCTCAATGGACTGCTGACAAAATGCTGTTAAAGTAATAACATTTAATTTGGACAAGGTAAAAGATGCACTAAAAGTTAAATAAAATAACAGAAGATCCTCAAATAAACAACAAATTGTGATCTTGGGAGAAAATAAAATTAATTGGAATTAGCACTAACATAGTTATTGGTATAAAATATTTCTTACTATCATTAATATTAAAAAAATCAAAGGCATCTAGGTCTAGTTTACTTTAAAAGGATTAAAAAGTATTTTTACAAATTTTAGAGAAACTGGTTTTCCTAAATGGAAATGCACGTGAAATATAACACAAAAATGGTATTCTAGTGAAATATATGGAAATTAAAAAAACAAAAACAAAAATGTTTTGCATGATGATGGAGAGAAAATTCACATATAAGTGAAGACAAATTAACTTTTTTATAAGCTACGTTTTGGCTGTTACAGGTCAAGGTATAGTCTGGAGTGAAGGTGGTCAGAACGAGTTGAGGCATATATTGCTTTTAGGGAGGTTTTCTTATAACATTCCAGAATAGAAAAATTTGAAAGAACAATTCAAGAAATGACGTATGATCTAGATATTGCTTTAAGTGACCGGGAAAACCGTAATGAAACAACACATAACAAAACCAATTTTTTTCTCATCAATGTCATAACAAAAGGACATTGAACAAAATGATAACATTTAAGGACCTGCCGCACGTCGTTTGGCTTAAAGTTTCAGTTTCCAAGAATCCATTAACGACATTATGTGAAGATTTACTGTGCATGTGGCTTGTAATCTTACAGTGCTATGTAAAAATGTGTGGTTCTTTTCTAAACCTAAATTATACTTTAAAACTCTTATTGACAATTCCAGGTGCTACTCCTTATCAGAACCGTTCCTCCAAGTCGAAATTAAAAAAACTCTTAGAAGTTACCGGTACTATGACTTAAGAAAGCATGTCTGATTTGGCATTACTGACACTAGAATACAAACTATACAAAAATCTTGATTATAAGAAAAAAAGGTGGTTCAAATGATGGTAAGAAAAATAAAACGTAAAGAAAAAATGCAAAGCATATGAATTACCTATGTCTTTAATTTATTCATCCAAACCTCATATCGGCCCAACACTGAGAAATACACAATGATAACTCAGTCATCTTTTACATTTTTGCCAACTTTCAGGCACATAAAAACCAGGATTTTATGTATACCTTATTTTGTGTGATAATGGTATATTTTGTCAATTCAGGAAGGCAGAGCATGTTTTATAACAGTCTATAGGTGTGATACAGAATTTTTTATTATTTAGAGACATATGGCATGTGGTACTTTTGCTCCAGACCCTGCAAACTTTGGGGGGGCAGCTGGCTCTCAACTTGCATTCAGCGCCCCCAAAGAGAGTAACGGCCCATGATGGGAAAGGGAAAAAGGCATATTTGCTTGTCTCTGCGCACGGAGGAGAGCAGCCAGCCCCCACTTCCCCATATGGTTTGATTTACTCTGATTTTCTGCGACTGGGCTCCCTTCTGCCTGAGCCCCTGGCGAGCCCAGAGCTTCCGGCAGGGTTTCCCTGGGAAAATATGCTGCGAGATGCTATCAGATCAAAAAATATGCAGCCCCTAAACTCCCTCTTTATTAGTCAGAATAAAACCCAGGAACTTCTGCCTTCTGGAGTTTCAGACTCATAGGGAAAGGGGAAATAAATTAAAGAAGCCCTTGGTTGGGGGCTTTTCTAAAATGCTTCCTGTCAAGGAGCCAAGCCCAGGAGTGAGCTGGAAATTGGGAACTGGGCTAGTTGGAGGCTGCAGTGCAGATGGGCTGACTCTAGGCCGGGCAGCCCGGCTTGGGCCCAGCTACTGGTACCATGTTTTCATGTCATTTACTCCTCCCGTCCCTGTTAACACACGGGGATCCAGACTCAGAACTCAATAGAGGTTAAGCACGCACACTGTTAGCACCCCTCTCTGCCCCCCAGACCCTCACACCTGCCCTGCCAGCCAGAAATGTCACCCTCCACCCCATCCCTCAAGTCTCACTTACCGTGCCCCTTCCTCCTGGAAACCCAGGTCCCAGTTGCTCTGTGGAATATTCTCCAAGCATCTGTCCTTGACCTTCTTGCCCTTTTCCAAAATTATAATTCAATGTTCATCTGTGTGACCATTTAATAAACATAGTTCGAGAGTATAGGGACCGCCTCCGTCTTGCTCACCATCACAGTGCTCGTGCCTGTCACAGCAGGTCACACCACCAATGTTTCGTATGTGTCTGCTGAACGAATCCATTTCCCCCAGCCCCGTCCTCGCCCCTCGAGAAAAAGCTTGCCAAGTAATTGGCGTCAACGATTTAACCTGCCTTAAAACAGCAGCTGGCATGAAAGAGAAGAGCCTATAGGGCTAATTGGTACCAGCTGTAAGCGTTACAGCCACACAACCGAGGGCTGGAGAAAACAGGACTGTGGAGGTCAAGGCAGGGGGACAGGGACAGACACTAGAAAGGAGCAGAGTCAGGGCTGAGCGGGAGGTTTGGTGGTGTTAATATTCTTCCTCTTGGGACCCTTCTCAGCCAAGCATGCAGGCAGGAGAGAACAACTGGTTAAGAGCAGGGTTGTTGAAAACCCAGCTCTGCCAGGAATTGGCAATTAATCTCTCTGAGCATCAGGTTCCTTATCGATAAAATAATAACACAACAGTGATGATATCTGCTTCTTGGGTTGTCGCAAGGAATAAATGATAGCATGCATGAATCAGCCTGGTACGGTGCCCGTCACACCGTCAGTGATCGATAACTCGGACTGACTTAGAGAAGAGAGTTCAGCCAGCTGAAGTCACTCAGTTTGTTTCTCTGCAGCCTTGGGCCGTCTCCTTCTCTCCAACCTGGGTTTCCACTCAGGATTCCTCAGGTCAAAGTGTATCTTGGAAGATCTCACCCCTACCCCCCATTCACTCCAAAGCCATTTCCAAGAGATTCAGGAGCATGATTAGGAGCTTAGATTAGGAAGAAACTACTTGGAAGAGATCATGGCAGGAAGCCAGGAGGTCAGAAAGGGTCATTCCCGAGACCAGAGGGGAGCAGGCCTATTTCCCAGTCCCAGTCCCTCCTTGGCAGGTTCTCTAGCTCTCGAGAAGAACCCAGAGTTCATTCTCAGGACCTGGAGCCTGAGGCAAGGGGTCCCTGGACTGGTCTTCTATGTGTGCACCCCAATCACCCCACAGAGGGAAAGAGAGCCCATGCAGGAGGGCTTCACTGCCTGGGGCAGGTTGGTTAAGAAAATTGAACTCTCCTGTGACTTAATGCAGCGGTCCCCAGCCTTTTTGGCACCAGGGACCAATTTCATGGAAGACAGTTTTTCCATGGACCAGTGGGGAGAGGGGTATGGTTTCAGGATGATTCTAGTGCGTTACATTTATTGTGCCGTCAAACCTCTCTGCTAATGATAATCAGTATTTGCAGCTGCTCCCCAGCCCTAGTATCACTGCCTCCGCTCCACCTCAGATCATCAGGCATTACATTCTCATAAGGCGCATGCAAACTAGATCCCGCACATGCGCAGTTTACAGTAGGGTTCTCGCTCCTATGACAGCCTAATGCTGCAGCTGATCTGACAGGAGGCGGAGCTTATGCGGTGATGTGAGCCATGGGGAGCGGCTGTAAATACAGATGAAGCTCTGCTTGCTGGCCCTCTGCTCACCTCCTGCTTTGCAACACAGTTCCTAATAGGTCACAGACTGGTACTAGTCTGTGGCCCAGGGCTTAAGGACTGCAGACTTAAGGTGTCTGTAAAACCTCAGCTCTGGCCCAGCCTCCCCACAATTCCTCTTCTCCAAAGAGAAGTATGTACAGGCAGAGAGAAGACACAGCCCTGGGAATTCTGACCTGCATCGAGTCCTAGCTCTTCTTCCTTAACCCTCATTTTTCTCCCTCTTTAAAATGAGCACAGTACCCCAGATGATCTCTAAGGACTCTTCCTGCCCTGGCAGTCTGAGATCTCCCAAACTAGGACCATGGACTGACCCTCAGCCTGCCCTGGGGGAGACAGCAAGGGAAGGGGAAAGCACTAACCTTGGGGGGAGTCCAGGGACAAGCTTCACTCCGCAATAGCAGGCACACATATATGTGCTTTGCTTTTCTTCTTCCGAGAGAGTGGTTCATAGATAGCCTCAGTTTCTCAAACAAGTTAATGACTTCTGCTCACAAGTGGCAACGTTTAAAGCATATATTTGCAATGTTTAGGAAGATCTGGGGACACAAGCACTCTCCTCCTTGGAACAGAGAATGCAGCCCTGTTTGCAATTGCTGCCATAACAAATGACCACAACTTAGTGGCTTAGAGCAACACAAACTTATTCTATAATTATGGACATCAAAAGACATCAGTCTTCTAACTTAGTCACCAGGCTGAAATCCAGGTGGTGGCAAAGCTGGTTCTTTCTAGAGGCTTCGGGAAACAATTCATGCCTTGCTGCTTCTTGCTTAGAAGCAAGAGGCTGCTGGCTCGTGGCCCCATCACATTGGCCTCTGCTTCCAAACGAACACAGCCTTCTCCTCTGCCTCTGGTCCTCCTGCCTGCCTCCTATGACCCAGGTGGTCACACTGGGCCCACTGGAAAATCCAGGCTACTGTCCCTGCCTCAAGATTCTTAATCACATCCACAAAGTCCCTTTTCTGATGTAAGGTGACATATTCATAGGTTCCAGGGACTAACATACAGGAAGAGGGGTGTGTGCTAATATTCAGCCTACCACAAGCCACTGGGGAGGAATCAACATTTTAAATAGTCACATGCTTTAATCCGACAATTCCACTTCCAGAATTTATCCTACAGGTGTAACTGTAGACATGTATGAAGAGGCATGCTCAGGGACGTCCACCACAGCAGAGTTTATAATACTTAAACCTAAAAACAACCTGGCCTTCTGATAATCAGTAGAAATGTAATTAAATGAGGAACATTCATACATTAGAATTTTCTAAAAAGATATGGTATTCCAAAAATAATGAAGTATATTCATATGTCTAATATGAAAAAGTCTCCAAATTACATTGCAAAGTGGGAAGCAACTTGAAACATAATCTGTATAAAGTGATTCCATTTTAAAAAAGAATATAAGAATATACACTTCTGTGGGTATACGTCTGTAATTTCTGGATGGATACCCAAGAATCTGTTAATGGTTGATAGAGTACCTCTTGGGTGTAGGGTAGACTGAGTACTTTTCTCAATCCTTTATTTTATGCCCTTCTGAACTGCAATTTATTTTTTAACCAAGCACGTATATGATTTGCAATTTTAAAAACATATGATCTGATATCTATCTTTTTCAGCAAGAGAAGGGTGACACAGTTCTGACTATAACTTCAGCCCTCCATGTCCCCTCCCCCTCCCGCCCCATCCTCCTCCTGCCTCCAATTCCCTCCTGCCCGGGGAGCTAAGAAAAGAGGAAGGTTAGTATACAAGTGTAGAGCTCTGGTGAGAGACAGGCCTGGGTTTCCATCTCAGGGCTACCACTGACCAGTTTTGTGGTCTTGCGCAAGACTCCTAACCCCAGCGAACCTCATTGTGAAGTGGTGATACTATTACCTACCTCGTAGAGTCTGTGCGAGGATTAAAATTATATATATTAAGCCCTAGCACAGTGCTTAGCACTCAAGCACTTGGAGTTACTAATAACACAGAGTGTCCACTTAGAGAAGGTGGTGGGATCCAGACAGTCTGTACTTCAGTTCAATAAACAACGTGTCTGGAGTGTCTTGGTAGCTTGTGTCATTAGCATTGAGGGGGGTACCAGGGTTAATGACAGCAAGGCTGGGCTTCCAAGGAGCCCCTGCGTGGTGGCAGACACAGTCACATAAACAGTTACCATACAAAGCGATAAATATAAAAACCCCGGTGTGTATAGGATGGCGGTAATATCGAGAACAATCACGTGTCTTGGTTACAAGCAGGTTGTTATGAAGCCCTCAAAAAAGTCTTGTCAAAATTTCTTTATGCCAGTCTGAGGGCTAGAAATGTTCTCTATCTTTTCTGGATGGTAGTTATGAGGGTGTCTACATATATAAAAATGCATGGATCTTGATGCTTCACATGGGTTTACTATTCTCTGTGAAGTTCTGCCTTAAAAAAAAAGGTACATTCAAAAAATATGGAATTTTTTCCCCTTTGGTCAAAAGCCAAGGGCTATTAACTCAAGAGTCCCCCTGAAATTCAGTGCAAAGTTGTGTGTGCATCTTTATGGGGCAAGTGTTGACCATTTTTTGTCAGATTCTTAAAGGGATCTGGGGCCACTAAAAAGTTAAAAATTACCAGCTGAGGCCATTCCCTAAAATGGGGAACACTGATTCCTGGTTCTGCTGGGTTTGACCAAAGGTCAGACCACTCTATCACACCAGGTTTTCTGGGTATGTAGGCCTTGAGATAAAGAGGCACAAACATATGAACCGGCTGGTTGCAGAACAACCACATTTTTCTTTGGGGAGCAAAATGCAGATAATTATCACCAGTTGACCTTTAGTGCAATTTAAAAAAAGGCGTGGCTCTTCATTGGCCCAGCGCCTTGGTCTGCAGCCAATCCCAAGACGGGCAGCAGTGCCCCACCCTAGTGGGCGGAGCTCTGTTCCTCCTCCACCCCCTCCCTGCATCCCCTCCCCCATTTGGGGGACCCGTCTAGGGGGAGGGTCCTGATGGTACAGGGGCAGCTTAGCCCCCTTGCCTCACTCGACAAGCTGGGAAGAAAGCTTAACCCGCGCTCTGGATTCCTTTGGGGTCCCTCATCCAGGCCTGGCTCTCAAACCAGAATTTCCAGTGTGACTGTGTTGGCAGAAAGCTAAAGAGCAGCAAAGAGCTTGGGCCTCTCCCTGCTGTGGATCTGCCCACGGGGGAAGGGCAAGTCGCCAGGTCTTCAGTCTCTGTCCTTGGAGGGAGGCAGGTAGGAAGGAGGCATCTCAGAGAGTGGAGGCCAGAAATTAGAGTGGAAGACCCAGTGAAGGGAATCCGGAAGCTGAAACCCTAACCTCGTCTCTTGGGTTTATATGGATGGATAGCAGTCCCTGTGCTATATGAATATTTTGAATAAAAGAACAACCTCTGAAGTCAGGCTCTGCCACTTTGCAGCTGTGTGGTCTCAGACAAATTGCTTACCCTCTCTGTGTGTTAGGACGCCCCTGTGTACTGCAGGCATAACCGTAGCAACTGCCCCAAAGTCTTTAGAATGACTTTTAAACGGGTCCCTGCCTAGCCCTTTGATTTTTTTTTCAAATTGAGTTATAATCCACTTACCATAAAGTTTATCCTTGTAAAGTGTACAATTCAGTGATTGTTAGTATACGCACAGTTATTCAGCAATCACTAATTCCAGAAAATTTTTATCACCCTAAAAAGAAACTCCATACTCATTAGCAGTCACTCTCCATTCTCAACTCCCCTCACCCCCTGAAAGCCATAATCTACATTTTTGTCTTCACTGATATTCCTATTCTGGACATTTCAGATAAATGGAATCATATCGTACGTGGCATTCTGTGTCTGGTTTCTTTCGGTCAGTATAGCATTTTCAAGGCTCATGCATGTCGTAGCACGTATCAGTACTTCGCTGCTTCATATTGGTGAATAATATTTCATTGTATGAATGTACCATATTTTATTCATTTGTCAGTAGACACTTGAGGTGTTTCCATTTTTGGCTATCATGCAAGATGCTGCTATGAGCATTCATGTACAAGTTTTTGTGTGGAATCGGTTTTCATTCTCTTGGGTATATAGTAGGAGGGGGTGGTTTTACCTTGTGCCATTCTCTCCTGCTCCTCATGAGGCCCTTCCTTCTGTTCCTTGAGCAAAGCATGCTTCCTCTCACCTCAGGACCTTTGCACTAGCTATTCCCTTTGTCTAGAAGGATAGTCCCTTGGAATTTTTAATATATTTTACTGCCTGTCAATCAGATCTCGGCAAGGCCTTCCCAGACCATTTTATCATTCATTCTCTGCCCCTTACCCTATTTTCTTTTCTTTCTTTCTTTCTATCTATCTGTCTGTCTGTCTATCTATCTATCTATCTTTCCATTACTCTACTCTGATCTATATTTTATTTCTTTGCTGATTTATAGCATATCCACCCCCTTCTAGAATTAAGCCCCATGAGAACAGGGACCTTGTCTGCTAGCTATGACATTAGCTACCCTTGGTTGCTAGAACAGTGCCTGACATGCATTAAGCAATTATTAGAACATTGGTTATCATTATTTTGTGCCTCACAGCAAACTTAGGAAGTAGCTACCATTATTATCCGCGGGTTACAAATGAGACTCAGAGGAGTTAAGTGACATGGCCAAAAGCATGCAATTAGAAAGTGCCGTAGCCTCAGTTTGAGGCCAGGACTGCTTGGCCGGTGCTCCTTGGATGATGCTATACTGCTTATTCCAGCTCCTCCTCCTTCCAGACCTGTCTGTTCTTGCAAATCGACAATTCCAGCAAAGATTCCTCTAAGCTGAGCTAAGAGACAGGGAGAAGAGGCAGAAATGTGGAAATTTTCCAACCTGGCAGCACCAAGAGGCCTGATCCTGGGGCAGGGGTGTGAGGGGTACAGCACTCACCTTCTGGAAGCTTCGGCTAGAGAACAGGCCTCCCCTGAGCTGCCAGCCAATCCCTGGGCTCCTTCCAGCAGGCCCTCGTGAGCCCCGGCAGGCAGCAGACTCGCTGCCAGGGCCACGGATACTCAGCTGGACCTCGTCTTATGCAAAACTCCACCAGGCATAGTGATCGTTAACTTCTTACTTGGTACCTGCTGTTGTTCTAGACACTGTTCACATATTAACTCGCTGGATCCTCAGATTAGCCTCATCAGGCGTGTACCATATTGTCCCCATATCACTGATGAGGAAGGGTGGTTAAAGCCAACTGCTCAGGGCACAGGGCTAGAGATGGCGGAGGCAAGATACAAACTCAGGTTGTTTGACTCAAGGTTCCCTCTTTTAACCGCTATTCTACCCTGTATCTCAGCAGTGAATTTGAGAATAAGACTTCATTTACAGAAGGATTCACCACGGGCTAGCTATGTGACCTAAAGCCCTAAGCCTAAGCTCTCTGGCCCTTAATAAGCTTATGTGCATACATGGAAAAGAATCAGGCCTGTAATCCTAGCGCTCTGGGAGGCCGAGGTGGGCGGGTTGCCCGAGGTCAGGAGTTCGAAACCAGCCTGAGCAAGAGCCAGACCCCGTCTCTACTAAAAATAGAAAGAAATTAATTGGCCAACTAATATATATAGAAAAAATTAGCCGGGCATGGTGGCGCATGCCTGTAGTCCCAGCTACTCGGGAGGTTGAGGCAGCAGGATTGCTTGAGCCCAGGAGTTTGAGGTTGCTGTGAGCTAGGCTGATGCCACGGCACTCAGTCTAGCCTGAGCCTGGGCAACAAAGTGAGACCCTGTCTCAAAAAAAAGAATCAGCTTCTCTCCCATGTGTGTTCTTTAGAAGACAATGTTAATATGTATTATGGGGGGATTCCATGGTCAATGGGATTTGGAACACTATGGGTTAAACTAAATTAGACAGGATCTTTTAGAGCAGGACTTCTCAGTGCCTTTAATATGCTAATGTACAATGGGTATATCCAAGAGAGGGGTTGAGGGTATAGCATTTCCCAAACTTTAATGAACGAAGAACAATGTGGAGTGGTATTCCATGGAACACAGATTGAGAAACACTCATTTAAACAGACTGTTTGCAGGAAAAAGTTCATTTTTCCTGCAATCAGACCGGATTCTCTTCCTTTTTGCTATTTTCACAGGCTGAGAAGAGAGGAACTATAAACACTTAATCAACTCCTTCAGGCCTATAGGAGACCATTGGTACATTTAGCATGGAAATGAAGAAAGGGAACTCATTTGTTGAGCACCTACTGTATACCAGCTCTGTGATTATGGCTTAGATTGTTTTTTATGATTCTCAAAACAGCCCTTTGAAGCAGGTTTTATTTTGAGAAGGTGGTATGATGTTGCAGATGAAAACGTTGGCTTTGGAGTCAGATAAACGTGGGTTCACATCTTAGCTCTGCCATTTGGTAGCTATGGCTGTTGGAACTTGGGCAAGCCACCTACCTTCTCTGCACCCCTTCACGAGCATCTCCAAACAGGGAAATCTCCGGCCATTCTTCTGAACACTAAACCAGCTCTGTGGCCACTGCAAACATTACAAGTCCAGGAGGTGACGTGCTCCCCCACTGTCAACCTGGGATCTTCCGAATCCTAGCCCGGGTGGGGGATGCCTCAGTGGCTGCCACAAGGCAGGGAGCAGCAAGGAGACAGCCTAGAGACTGAGGGGCAACGTCCCAGGCTCCAGGCTTGAGTCAACAAAAGAAGCTGCTCTTTACAGAGGTTTGCATGTTGTCTTTCTGTATGGAAAAAAGGTTTGCTATCTACCTCCATCCCACCAAAAAGAAAGAAAAAAGAAAAAAATGTTTTAAAAACCACCACTGATCTAGTCCTTCATTTTCATTGCACATATTGGGGAAACTGAGACCCAGATGGGAAGGAACTGCCTCAGGTCCCCGGTGTGTTAGTGGCAGAATGGGACTAGAATTCACATGTCCTGGTTCTTTGTATACCAGCCTCTCACACATCAGAGTCTGAGTTTATGTTTCCAAAAATCGAAAGGGAAAACAATAGTTTGTTGTTCATTTTCAAGTTGACTTTAGAATCCGTCTTTGCTGTGGCCACACTCACAGTTCACTGTGTTCCTACCCTCCCTGTTCCCACATACCGAATGCTGCAGGTCCAAACAGGCCCAGGGCATGAGGGTCACTACTGTCCCCCTCAATCCCCCACCGCGAGGTTGCTGGCCCAAGGTTGCCAGTGACTCAGAGAAGCAAATAGTGGGAAACACAGAAGACACAGCAGCAGGTGCTTTGAGAACCTGCTCAAATCCCAGATTAGCTATTTATTACCTGTGTGATCTTCAACAAGTCCCTTGACCTTGCAGAATCTCACTGTCATCAGCTGTAAAATTAATATAACTTCATGCACCAGGAGGCTACCGTGAAGTTCATGTACCATGAAGTTATCCTAACATGGGGTTGCTAGAAGAATTAGAGGTTGTGCAAATAAAGAGCCTGCAACATAGAAGTCATGCAAGTAATAGTTCTTAGCAGCATTAATATTTTAAGAGGAGCTGGGTTTTTTCATTTTTTTATTTTTTGAGACAGAGTCTCACTCTGTTGCCCAGGCTAGAGTGCTGTGGCATCAGCCTAGCTCACAGCAACCTCAAACTCCTGGGCCCAAGCGATCCTCCTGCCTCAGCCTCCCAAGTAGCTGGGACTATAGGCATGCGCCATCATGCCCGGCTAATTTTTTTCTATATATTTTTAGTTGGCCAATTAATTTCCTTCTTTTTTTTTTTTAGTAGAGACAGGGTCTCACTCTTGCTCAGGCTGGTTTTAAACTCCTGACCTTGAGTGATCCTCCCGCCTCGGCCTCCCAGAGAGCTGGGATTACAGGTGTGAGCCACCCTCGCCTGGCCCAGGAGCTGGGTTTTGATAAGATCTGAAGTTTATACGCACAACTTAAGTGCATTAGGCTCCCCACACGTCCACATCAAGGCCAAGCAATGCTGCACTTCCACATATATGGGTTGCTGTGAGCTCTGCCCTCTGCAGTAATGTGACAGTCTCCCACCTGTAGGCAGATGTCCCAATGGAAGAATACCAAAGATGGAGTGGGATAAGCATGAGAAGAATGATAAGAAACTGGCTCTAGCCTTAGCCTGCTGGGTGTCATCGTGGCTCCACTATTTAATTGCAGACAAGTTACTTAACCTCCCTGGGCCTCACTATTTTTTATCTCTAAAATAGAAATAATAGCAATTCATAGGCTTGTTGTGAGGATTAAATGGGATAATATGTATGAAAACCTTAGCACATTGGCTCATCTTTAAAAAGTGGCCAAATAACATTAACTCATGATT
Organism: Microcebus murinus; assembly: GCF_040939455.1. Taxonomy (NCBI): domain Eukaryota; kingdom Metazoa; phylum Chordata; class Mammalia; order Primates; family Cheirogaleidae; genus Microcebus; species Microcebus murinus. Next base: position 22,105,506 of record NC_134124.1, read on the forward strand.
TAGCCTAAGGTCTGCCCTTTCTGTCCAGAATGAAAGCAAAGAGGGAAATAAAAGTGTTGGATTGGGATTCAAGTGACTTTGAGTGAAGTACTGATCGGGCCACAAATGAGCCAAGTGATGTTGTACACGACCTTGCCTCTCTTTGTGCCTCAGTTTCCCCAACTGCAAACCAAGGGGATTGGATTAGATGAACCCTTCTAGCTCTGACTCTGAAGGAGGGTTGACAAGAAAGTTATATGGCTATATGGCCACCCCCTGTGGTTTCCAGATGGCCCCAGTCTTCCCAGCTACCCTATGTAGAGAGGACCAGGAGGGGACTGGGCACAAAGGCTCTAGCCTCAGCAAACCAGTGCCTTAGCTAAGAGAGCTGCTCTCGGAGTGCACGGCCCCAGCTTCAAGTTCTATCTCTATCACTCTGTGTGACCTTGCCAAAGTCACTCCTCCTCTCTGAGCCTCAGTTCCTTCTTCTGTAGAACAGGATTTAAAAAGGTACCCAGAGTAAGAGATTGTAGAGGGCACATGAGCTAATGTCTGCAAGTGCTTAGCACACAGAAGGAGAACTCAATAATAGAGTGTTGTTTCAATACTCATCATTGATGCCAGGTGCTCATGGCCCCCATTGTTGGGCATGGTGCTCTTCTTAGAGCCTGACCAAGTGTACCTATGTCCATTCCAAGCATTATTTCTGATGTCAACAAAGCTCTTTATGAGGCCAGCAGCCATCCTACAGACGTACCCGGAAAAGGGTGGGCCAACCTCTGCATGCTGACTGTCCAGATTCCATGACTCCCATCAGCCTGAAGGAGGTGACAGCCATTTATCCCTCCCTACCCTGCCCAGAAGACCAGCTCTGCAGGGCCAAAAAGGACTTCAGATGATATCTTGCCCAGTCCTCTTACCCAGGGTAGGATGCAAGGAAGCAAAGTGACCTACCCACCCGAGTCTCACAGAGTGTTACTAGACCTAGGACCATAAGACAGTATGTGTAGTATTGAAAAGAGTATCTGGGTTTGATGCTTAGCTTCCCAACTTGCAGGCTAAGTGTCCTCCAGGGACTTTGGTTTCCTCATGGAAAATGGTGATAATGACAGATCCTGCTTGCCAGAATTGTTGCAAGGATTAAATGAGCACGCATATGACATATAGTAATAATGGCATTAATATTATTCATGTCTCTACTCTCTATTCCCCCTCCGATACTCTTTGACCATACCATACGGGAAAAACCCAATGCATTGATTTTGGGATTTCCTTTCAGTTGGGAAGCTGTGTGGAGTAGTAAAGTTGGTCTGGGGTGCTGGTATGAAAACCCAGCTGGGGCCCTGGCTCTGCCTCTCTGCTGCTTTGTGACCTTCTGCTGATCACTCTCCCCCTCTGGCCCTCAGTTTCTTCTTCTATAACAGCACCGCCCCGTAGAAACATAACGTGACCCACACATGTAATTTAAAATAGTTTAGCAACCACTTTATAGAAAGTAAAATGAATAGGGAAAATTAATAATAATTTTACTTAACCCAATATAGCCAAAATATTAGCATTTCAACATGCACTCAATATTAAAAAATCATTAATGATATATTTTGCATTATTTTTTTTTCTTAGTAAGTCTTTGAAATCTGGGTGATTTTCAACCCAGGGCAATTCTGGCAGTTGTCTGGGGATAGTTTTATCTGCCAAATCCAGGGGGATAAGGGATGGCAGTGTGTGTGTGCTGTTGGCATTTAGGGGGCAGAGGCCAGGGATGTTCCTGAACATTCTACAACACACAGCAAGGTGATCTGCTCCAAAATGTTAACAGAGCCTGTTTTACACTTGCAGCATGTCACCATTCTGATTAGCTGCTTGTCAGATTCTCAGTAGGCACATGAGGCTGGTGACTACCCTATTGGATGGTGCAGCTCTATAACAAAACATTTAGCCATGCACCTAGAAAAGTCAACTTTTTAGGAACTTGAGTTTTGCTACATTTTTTTTTTCTGCTCATCTCTGAGAATTGCGGCTAGGTCACAGTCCCTGGCTGGCTAAAGAGACAGCCCATCTGTCCTGGCTGGGCAGACCCTTCTAAAGGTTCCCGCCCTCCCCAGGGAGACTGAGCCTGGGACAGACAGGGAGCCCTGTTGTTCTTCTCCGGGGAGACAATGCTGTAGGCCCTGCTACCTGCCTGACAGGGCCATTGTGGCCCGAGGAGAAAAGGGCTTTGTCAGGCCAGCAGCCGAGGAGCCTGCGGTTCAATGGGGCCCTTTATGTCTGCGCTGGTGAGATGCTCTGATGCCAGCCCTGGCGAGGCCCTGCCCCCTCCTGGGACAGATGGGGAGCCTGAGGCCCAGGGAGGGTGTCGAAAGCCCTGCAGTGGGTCCCAGCTCCCTCTACCTCCTACCACTGACCTAAAACAAGAACTTCACCAAGCTCTGAAAAGGCTCGTCTCAAAGTACAGGATGGATTCATGATTACCCTTAACCCCAGACAAGGGGGCTTCTGCCCTGGACCCTGAAATTTAGTGGCTCCACAAAGCACAAGCACATACAAAAATAAGTGCATTAAAGAACACGCATGGGCATCTCTGTGTCTCAGGGTCTGGGCTTAATTCTGGCAACTGCAATCCTAAACCTCCTCTCTTGTGATTTAAAAAGTCAGCCACTAAGGGAAGCTACTAGATCTTGTGTTTTCAACACACACATACACACAGTAACTATGTGAGGTGATAGATGTATTCATTAGCTTGATTGTGGTAATCATTTCACAATGTACACCTATATCAAATCCTCACACTGTACATATTAAATACATATAGTTTTTATTTGTCAACCATACCTCAATAAAGCTGGGGGAGGGGGAGGGAATGTCAGACTGGAGGGAAATAGTCCATGTCTCTTTGCCCCGTGTACTTGGAACAAAAGCAATCAAGTATGAATTCAGTGAGAGTTTGAGAGCTGTAGCATGGCCAGTTCAGAGTGGATGCTGTTTTGTAGCACAAGGAAGATTGGAACAGCAGAAATGCTTAGGGAAGAGAACAGGTGAGTTAAATTCTCTTGTCAAATCCTCCCTCTCAGGTAGCATGGGTGGATATATTTTTCCATAACGAAGTATCATTTCCTGTAGGGCTAATCATGCAGTTTCTTGTTGCCCTGTGTTCCAACTCATACTGGTCTTGGAGGTACTCAGCTCCATTTGAACTTGGGCAGCCTAGTCCCCAAAGCTAGGGGCAGGCCTGGGTGCACTTAACGACCCATGGACTTGTGTGTGCTCTGTTGGCAATGACTGCTACTTCCCTTTGTCTTTATTTTTTTTTTCATCTTTTATCTATTTATTTCAGAATATTACAGGGTACAAACATTTTGGTTATATATAATGCCTCTCTGCCTAGCCCAAGCCAAGGCTACAAGCATGCCCTTCCCCTATACAGTGTGCCCTGCCTCCATTAGTTGTGACTTTACCCACCCCCACCCTGTATAGAACTCAGGAAAATTAACAAGAAAAGGTCAAACAGCCCCATCCATAAATGGGCAAAGGACATGAACAGAAACTTTTCAAAAGAAGGCAGAATGATGACCAGCAAACGTATAAAAAAGTGTTCAACATCTCTAATCATTAGGGAAATGCAAATCAAAACCACAATGAGATATCGCCTAACTCCAGTGAGAATGGCATTTATTAAAAAGTGCCCAAACAACAAATGCTGGCGTGGATGTAGAAAGATTGAAACACTCTTACACTGCTGATGGGACTGCAAACTATTGGAAAGCAATATGGAGATACCTCAAAGAGCTAAAAACAGAAATACCATTTGATCTAGCAATGCCACTTCCCTTTCTCTTTAAAGTCTGCCCTACCCACCCCTGCCCCACTCCCCATGGTGGTTCACACCCATGGAAAGGGACATTTGACAGATGAGGAAACTGATCTTTACGGAGAATAAGCAACTTGTTCAAAGTAATTCAGGAAGCTAGGGGAAGCCCCATGCTGGGAGGATCCATCCTTTAAGACCCAGCTAGAAGTGTGAAAGTGGACTTGGGGGACAGAACAGCTGTCTATGCCTGGATCCCCCATTCACCAGCTGTGGGATCTTGGGAGCAAGTATCTCAGAGGATTTCAAAGTATGGTTGTTTCTATTCCTATACAAGATGTTAAAATTAAGAGAAGACGGTGACAAGTATAGGAGAACTCTCTATACTATTTTTGTAACTCTTCTGTGACTCTCAAATTATCTCATAATAAAAATTGTTTAAATACAGTTGTCCCCCATCTGCAAGATGGAGATAGGAAGGCTGCCGGCCTCGCAGCAGGCTTGCCCAGGATAATGCCCAGGGCTTGGTACAGTGTCCCACAGGGAAGACTCAGTGGTTGACTGTTCCTAAAAGCCACCTGCTCCAGGAAGCGGGTCACCAGCACTGTCAGAACCCATCACTGCCCCGCGCCCTCTCTGCCCCAAAGCAAGAGTTTATTTCAGTCTAAAATGCCAGATGGCTCAGAGTGGCCACGACAGCGTGTTTGATCCTGGCTCTTTGAGATCCCAGGCAAGTTACACGATCACTTTGTGCCTCGGTTTCCTTTCTGCAAATAATAAAAGTATGTATCTCATGTGGTTGTCATGAGGATAAAGTGAACTGGAATTTCTCAGTACTTAGAACTCTGGCTGGCCTATAGCAAGCATTGCTTATGTGTTTTTATGGTCCCAGTCAGTGTTCTTCTAACTTGTTTTTTTTCTGTTACCCACAGTGACAAATACACTTTCATCACTACACACACACACCTTTTATAAAATAGTAATCTGGGAAACAATAGTCTCCGAAAACTTGATCTCATTATGTTTCCCCTATTAATACATAAGGTCCTTGGGAGACAGGGACCAGTCCTATTCATTTTGGTCTCTAATCATGTCATTTCTTTCTTTCATTTAATTTACAAGCCCCTATCATCCATTCAACATAAATACATAGCGAGCATGTATTAGGCACCTACTATGTACCTGTTGCCCCCTGGTTCCCGGCACAGATCACCGGGCACTATGTTGAATGAAGGAACCAGGAAGGGAAAGGACCGAGAGGGAGGAAAGGAATGAACCCAGGTGCCCCCTGCCCACCCCTAAGCTGCCACTTCTAGCCCGGCCCGGAAGCTGTCCCCTCTCCCGCCACCCAGGCGCCCAAGAGCTCCGTCCCTGCGGTTGGAGCCGGGTGCCGGGCCAGGCGTCCCCGAGAGGCGGCGCGCGGGACCCGCCCCCTCGCCTGGGTGGTGCGGGGCGGTGACTCGGCGTCTGGGAGCTGGGCACCATCCGCACCCCGGGAGGGCACGCGCCCCTCTGCGCTGGGCCCCCCCCCTGCCCCCGGCGTTGCCCAAGACACGGGGTGACTCCTCCCCCAGGGACCCTCCCTTCTGGGGCGCGTCATCCTCCCCACTCTGGGATCCAGACCCCGGCGGCTTCTCGCACGCGAGCCACGCCGGGGGACAAGTCGCGGCCACCTGCTCCGGAGCCCGGCGCCGTCCGCCCGCGCGTCGGTCCGTGCGCCCACGGCCCATGGAGCTGCGGGTCAGCAACGCCAGCTGCGAGAACGGTGCGTGCGGGGACCAGGGAGGCGACCCTCTCCAGCCCAGCCTCCCTTCCCGGGCTCCCAGCGGGGAGGGGCGGGCTGCACGGGCTGGCTCCCACCCCGCCTGGAAGGAAGATCAGCGTTCTGGCTGAGACTTGGCCTCCGCCTTGCAGCTGGGGTGGCCGAGGGGGGTAAGGGGAGGAAAGGGACAAGGGGTGGGGGCGCATTTTGACTGGAGCAGGCAGCCTGAGAAGTCAGGTGTTTTTTTTTTATTTACGGTATAGTTGCTTCAGATTTTAGTGCCTGCCCAGTTTGGGCACTATCTCTCTGGGTCACTGCGAGTGCCACCAAAGATGGAGGAGACACAGAGACTCGCGACCCCCAAACCCACACACATCTTTTAGAAAAGAAAGGGAAAGAACCTCGGGAAAGGATAAGGAAAGCTCCTTGACCTCGTGTTGAGTTCTTACCATAAACCAGGTAGTGGACTAGGCTCTCTACCTGCATCGTCTCATTTAATCCTTAAAACAACTCCTGGTAGGTGTTATCATTTTACTATCCCCATTCTACAGATATAGAAACTGAGGCTCTGACAAGGCTAATAATTTGCTCAAGGGAATACAGCGGGGAAATGGAATATTAGAGCCAAGGCTCTTGCATTCTAAAGCCTGTGCTTGTGCTAGTACGTTCAGCCCCTTCCTTGTTGTAGCTTTATCTTCCTGCCTCATCCTGGGATGGCAGCCTGTGGGATATCACGGCTTCTCCACCTTCTTCCCTTCTGGAGTGAAGGGGGGAATTTGTCTGGCTTTGCTTTTCTGACCAACAACGCAGGGTCTTCTCTTCCATATTCTGGAAGAGAAGACAGGAATCACTGAGCCCAGTGCCCAATTTCCAGATGAGCAGAACTGGATTTCCTTTGGCCACCAGCCCTCTCTTTTTCTTTTCACCATAATGGGAGAACTTGGCTCAGTGCAGGGTGCTGAGCCCTTGGGTGCTGTAGGCCTCACAGTGACAGCCAGGTCCCCGGTGGGTCCTTTGGCTCCACCTGCTAGAGATGCACCTTTGGGACCAGGGGAAAGGCATGAGAAGGATTTTGGCCTTCCTCTCTGGAGTCACCTTCCTTGGCCCACATCCTCAGGGCTCTGGCTCATTTCCTGGGCCCTGGGAACTCCCCAGATTTGGCTCTTGAGCAAGGAGGCCTGAGCCGGAGGAACAGGAGTGAGCAATGCAGAACAAGTCTGATTAGGGACGGATCTGGCTTCTTGTCTAGTCTTCCCTTGATTGCAACATAGGTGTTGGAAAGAGAGCTGTCCCGCTGCAAAAGACACGTGGATGTCCCCGGGTGGGTTCCAGACCCAGATCTACCACCAGCTGTTGGTGTGTCTCAAGCAAGTCCTTCCCCTTTGCAGGGCCTCAGTTTCCCCAGCTGGAAGTAAGAGGGTTAGACTCTTACAGCTCTGTTGTTTGTGGTTCTGGGTCATGAAAGGAAGGTCAACATCGCCCTTAGTCTGTTCCTCTAAAGATGCCACTCTGAACTGCAGGTGTGCCAAAGCCAGGCCTGCCTGACCTTGGACTTTGGGGCCCTCCGAGGCACTGGCTGGGAGTTCTAGCTTGGTCAGAGAAGTTCTTGGTCCAGGATTCTGTTCTTGGCACAGGGGCTTGGGCCTTTGTGACATACAGCTTGAAAAAAGCCTTCTACCTCCAAAGGTACACACTCAAATGCCTACAGAGGCCAGGCACATGCCAAATGACGGAAGGAGCCAGGTGAGACTCTGGGGGGTGGCAGAGAGCAGGCCCTGTTTCACAGGGCAGTGGTGCCCAGCTACGGCCAATAGTCACCTTATGAGAAGGCAGGACTTGTAAAGTCAGCAGATTTTTTTATTTTGAAGTATAGCCCCAAATCTGAATTTTCCCAGGAAATCTCCCCATTTTAAAATGTTGGTAACAAATTCATATTTTAAAATACCTCTTAGGAGGCCACATGAGTACCTGTTCCCTTCCTTGCTGCCTGCTTTATTGGGGGACAGAATTAAGAGCATGGGTTTGGCATCAGATGGGTTTGGGGTCCAATTCTGAGTTTGCCACTTACTGCAAGTGTAGCTTCAGGAAGGTGACTAAAGTTACCAGGGCCTCGGTTTCTTCAACTAAAAACCTAGAAATGATCATTGTGCTTGTTTCAGAGAGGTTGTTAGAAACCCTCATGGAAAACCCAAGAGCAGGGGACCATGTGAATAGCAGCACTGGAGGATTATTGGCTATTCTTGGCACTGTGTTGCTGAACTTGTGTAGTTCTTCTGACTAGGGGCTGTCCCATTGTGCCTAGGTTTGTCCTTGCCGTGCTTGGCATTTGTCTCAGAAGGGCAAGAAGGGGTAGGATAGGGCTGATTTGGATTCCTGGGGACTCTAGGACTTGGGAACTCTAGGACTTCTGGGCACGCCAGCCTCAGTTTCTATATCTCTAGAATGGGGATAGTAAAATGGTAATAGCTACCTATTGTCTAGAGTTGTTTTAAGGATTAAGTGAGATAATGCAGGTGAAAGACCTAGTCCACTACCTGCTTTATGGTAAGACCTCAACGACAGGAGCTGTATGGGTGGCAGGGCCTGGGAATGGGCAGTCCCGACAGACAGGAGCTCACCGCTGTGTCACCTTCGGGCCTGGAAGGGCCTGTCGGTGCCCTGGCCTCACTTCCTCACGTGGCCCATCAGCGGCTTCCTACTGCGGCTGGAGCTTAGAGATATGAGAGAACAGGCCTCTGGGAGGGAGAGACTCCGGGGAGGGACAGGAGGGAGTGGAGGCCCACATGCCCAGAGGCTGGGAAGGAGTCCTGTGGACAGCGGGAAGGGGGCCCCGCAGATGTGTGGGCCATCGGTGCGGCTTACTGGTCACACGCTGGGGTTCTGGAGTGAGTCACTGTGTCCTTAAGCAAAGCATCTGACCTCTCATTGCCTCAATGTCCACATCCGTGAAATGGGATTAAAGATGTCACTTACCTGATAAATGGTTATAAAACTTGGTTCAGGTCATGCAAGTAGGAAGCCCCCGGCTGGATTATCGCTCAGTAGTGTGGAGGCGCAGTGTGGGGGTGCAGTGTTGGGGCGCAGCCCTGCAATAGGGGGTGCATGGGGTCTGAAATTGTGGCTGATTCCAATATTTTTAAAGCATGCAAACGTTCCCAACATGACTCTCCCGCCCTGGGCTTCCCATGCAGGCTCCCTGATCAACCTCTACTGCTCCTCCCAGCAAGTCCTGTGCCAGATTGTCGGCGACCTCAGCCCTGAGGCGCCCAGCAATGCCACCTCGATCAGCTGGCAGGAGAGGGTCCGGCAGAGCTACGGCTTCTACATCGGCCTGGGCCTGGCCTTCCTCTCCAGCTTCCTCATCGGCAGCAGCGTCATCCTCAAGAAGAAAGGCCTGCAGCGACTTGTGGCTACGGGGGCCACTCGGGCTGGTAGGCTCCTGGGGGTGGGAGGGAAGGGGTGCAGGGCAGCTGAGCCCCCAGCTGGCTTCCCTTCTCGGGGGCTGGGGCTGCAGTGTACGAGGGCAGCCTCAGGTGGGTGCAAAAGGTTCATTGTCATCCCATCGGGAATCCCACTGCCAACTGGAGACTTTGCTTTATAATCCAGTATTTCCTGAGAACTTCACAATTTGTTCATTAGAGTGAACACAGGGAGAAGTCTCAGGACCGAGAATCAGACACTCCAGGTCTAGTCCTGGTTTTACTTCTTACCACCTGTGTCATCACGAGCAAGTGACAATTTCTCTGCCAAACGGGAATACGAATACCTCTGCTAAGGACAATGTCCGACACCACTGTGCCCTCACTATCCAACTGAGCTCTGTTATGGGCTGCAGAAGAATTATTGAGTTCCTGTCCACAAGGGATGTGCTTATTTGGAAAATAAGATGTCAGCCGGGTGTGGTGGCTCATGCCTGTAACCCTAGCACTCTGGGAGGCCGAGGCAGGAGGATTGGTTGAGGTCAGGAGTTTGAGACCAGCCTGAGTAAGCACAAGACTCTGTCTCTACTAAAAAATAGAAGAAAAAAATTAGCCAGGCAACTAATAATAGAAACAGTTAGCTGGGTGTGGTGGTACACACCTGTAGTCCCAGCTACTTGGGAGGCTAAGGCAGGAGGATTGCTTGAGCCCAAGAGTCTGAGGTTGCTGTGAACTAGGCTGATATCATGGTACTCTAGCCTGGGCAACAGAGTGAGAATCTGTCTCAGAAAAAAAAGAAAGAAAGAAAGAAAGAAAGATAAGGTGTGTAGCCATGAAACTGTTATTGAGAGAAGGAATTGTGTGTAAAAGCATTCATTTAATCATCATTTATTATGTGCCTACTGTGTGCCAGGGACAGTGCTAGACCTTGCAGAGAATGCAGTTGCGTGGGAGAGACAGGTCAATGGCGATTGTTCTATAGTAGGGGAGATATTGATTGCTACTGGAATATTTTGGAGGAGCATGTAAAGCCCAGACTCGGGGGCTTAGGGGAGGTTTTCTGTCACAGGTGGTCTCTAACCTGATACCTAAATGATGAGGAGACTGCAAGGTAAAGGGGGAGAGAGGAAGACACACTGCTCCAGGCAGAAGGAACAGCATGCGCAAAGGCTCAGAGGTGAGAGACCGTGAGTGACGTGAGACACTGAAGGTGGTTCAGAATGGTCGGAGCACGGAAGGGCACAGGCCGGCCCATGAAGGGTCTTGTCACCGGGTTAGAGTCCGAGTGCATTTGTTACGTGACTGAAAGGTTCCAGTCAGGGGAGTGACACAGTTGGATCTGGGGTTTAGAAAGATCCATGGTTGCATGGAGAATGGATTAGGGGACAAGACTAAAGGCTGGGAGACCAGTCAGGTGAGCAAGAGAACAGCCCGTGGGCCTGGATGGCAATGGCAAAGGAGACAAGTGGTGGGTTCCAGAGCAAGTGTCCTCAAACTACGGCCCATGGGCCACATGCAGGCCGCTAGCACATTTATCCGGCCCTCTGGGTGTTTTTGCTGCCGCTGCCTGTCCTGCTTAGCAGCCGACTCGTCCCGGGCCCACAGTGCGCACTCTCCAATGGTCTGAGGGACAGTGAACTGGCCCCATGTTTAAAAAGTTTGAGGACCCCTGTTCCAGAGAGAGTTTTTGAAGGTAAGATTTTTACTGGCTTTGATGTTGACTGGCTCCATATAAAAAAAGAAAGAAGAGTCAAGGATGACTCAGGTTTTTGACTTGAGCAACTGGGGAGATGCTAGTGCTATTTTCTGAGATGAAGAATGCCCAAGGAAGAACAGGTTTTGGGGAAGATGATGTGTTCAAGTTGGGACAGGTTCTGTTTAATGTTTCTGTGGCACACTGTGCTTTGGAGGCAGACGATTGGGGTTCTAATTCTGGTTTCTCGATTCCTGGTGATGTGATGTGATCCTTGGGGAAAAGAAAGTACTTTTTCTGTGCCTCAGTTTCCTTCTCTGTAAAATGAGGGTAAGAAGACTACCGGCCTCAAGGGTTTTAAGAAGATGTAACGTGTTTAGGAAGATAGGGAGCACAGAGTGAGCACTGGTGTTGGTAGTGGCGTTATCTCGGTGGGAGGAGCCTGAGACAGGTGCACAGGTCTAGAGCTCACCTGGCCCCGGATGGAGAGCTGGGAGGGGCAGGGAGGGAGTCGGGAGACTGGTCATTGCTACTCTATCCTCCACTTCCGGACAAGTGCTTGAAAGGCCAGAGACCTCCTATAGTGCCAGGAAAAAATTTCTGCTCATACTCAGGGGAGAGCAGGGGAGGTATCATGGACTCCCCTAGAATCAGTTCTTTCCTCCAATCTTTATTTCAGTGTCTCCTGCAATTTCAACCCTTAGGGAAAAAAATGCTCTTGGAGATCTTAACATGTATGGGAGATTCTGACCCCTCTAGGAACCCGATGAAAGCAAAAGACAATCTCCTTAGAAAAGTGGAAATTTCCAAAAAGCAACATATGGTTCTTGGATTTTCACAGAAAGGTCTCAAACCCATGCATTACTACCACCACCACCACCACAACCACCACCATCATCATCGCTACTATTTTTATTGAGTACAGACTCTGTACCAGGCTCTGAACAAAGCAGATACAATTCCTGGCTTCATGGAGCTTCCATTCTAGTGGGGGAAATGTCAAAAAATAAGCAGATCAACTCAAATGATAATTAATAGTGCTATGAAGGGGAAGAGCTGGGTGTTATGAAGGAGAACTCCAGGGGGAAATAATGGAGATCAGGGCTTCATAGGGGAAGCTGTAGAATAAGTGTAGGTTTAGGCAAATATTAGTAGGAAGAGTATTCTGAACATGGGGGAGAAGCATGTGCAAAGACCTTGAGGCAGAAAAAAGCTGACTATTTTTTGAAGAACTGAGAAAAAGGAGAAGAATGGCAGGATATGTCTTTGGACAGGCGGGCAAAGCCAGTACTATGCATGGTCTTATTGAGGATTCTGGACTTTATCCTAAGAGCAGTCAGGAGCCCTTGGCCAGCCACAAGCTGAGGACTGACATAGTCTGTTTTACATTCCTTTTTTTTTAGTCTTGCTCTATTGTTTGGGCTAGACTGCTGTGCCATCAGCCTAGCTCACAGCAACCTCAAACTCCTGGGCTCAAGCAATCCTTCTTCCTCAGCCTCCCGGGTAGCTGGGACTACAGGCATGTGCCACCATGCCCGGCTAATTTTATATATATATATATTTAGTTGTCTAGCTAATTTATTTCTATTTTTAGTAGAGACGGGGTCTCTCTCTTGCGCAGGCTGGTCTCGAACTCCTGAGCTGAAATGATCCTCCAGCCTCGGCCTCCCAGAGTGCTAGGATTACAGGCGTGAGCCACTGCGCCTGGCCTGGTTTACATTCTTAAAAGACCATGGGCTGCAGTGAGACAGATGAGTTATTAAGAGAACAGGACTAAGGCCGGGCACAGTGGCTCACGCCTGTAATCCTAGCACTCTGGGAGGCTGAGGCAGGCGGATTGCTCGAAGTCAGGAGTTCGAAACCAGCCTGAGCAAGAGCGAGACCCCGTCTCTACTATAAATAGAAAGAAATTAATTGTACAACTAATATATATAGAAAAAATTAGCCGGGCATGGTGGGGCATGCCTATAGTCCCAGCTACTTGGGAGGCTGAGGCAGGAGGATTGTTTGAGCCTAGGAGTTTGAGGTTGCTGTCAACTAGGCTGACGCTACGGCACTCACTCTTGCCTGGGCAACAAAGTGAGACTCTGTCTCCAAAAAAAAAAAAAAAAAAAAGAGGACAGGATCAGAGTGACTTCAAAGGAGGCTGTTGGCTCAACCCAGCCCAGAGGTGACGCTGCCTTGGCGTAGTGGGTGGCGGTGGAGTGGACACACGTGAGATGCTTTTTGGAGACAGAACGAGCAGGTTGGACTAGATGCAGAAGGAGAGGAGAGAGTGGAGGCAAAGAGCAAGTCGCTGGTTACTGGCTTTAGCGACTAGGTACATTGGAGGCGCCATTTGCTGAGTTTCATTTGGTGGGTGGGTGGGGAACATTTAAAACCAAGAGTTCCATTTAGACAAGAGATTGAGATGTCTGTGAGAGATAAAAGAAGAGATGTCAAGTAAGCAGTAGATATATATCTGGGCTCAGAAGAAAGGTCCAGGCTACAGTAAGGAAGTCGGGGCACCCTATAGAGATGGTATTTAAAACTTTGGGATTGGGCCGGGCACTGTGGCTCATGCCTGTAATCCTAGCTCTTGGGAGGCCGAGGTGGGCGGATTGCTCATGGCCAGGAGTTCAAAACCAGCCTGAGCAAGAGCGAGACCCCGTCTCTACTATAAATAGAAAGAAATTAATTGGCCAACTGATATATATATATAAAAAATTAGCCGGGCATGGTGGCACATGCCTGTAGTCCCAGCTACTCGGGAGGCTGAGGCAGGAGGATCTCTGGAGCCCAGGAGTTTGAGGTTGCTGTGAACTAGGCTGACGCCACGGCACTCACTCTAGCCTGGACAACAAAGTGAGACTCTGTCTCAAAAAAAAAAAAAAAAACTTTGGGATTGGATGAACTCACCCAGGAGAAGGCCCAGAACCAAGCCACAAAGAACACTTAGAGAATGGAAAACAAGCACCACATATACTCCCCAGCAAACTGGGTATTAACTGAGCAGCACCTAAGTGGACCCATAGGAACTACAGTAATAGGGTATTGGGCAGGTCGGAGGATGGAGGGGGGCGGGTATATACATGCATAATGAGTGAGACGTGCACCGTCTGGGGGATGGTCATGCTGGAAACTCAGACTTGTGGCGGGAGGGGGGAATGGGCATTTATTGAAACCTTAAAATTTGTACCCCCATAATATGCCAAAAAAAAAAAAAAGAACACTTAGAGGTCAGGAAATGAAGGTAGCGTTGGGAAAAGTGCCTGGGACAGCGGCCAAGTTCAAAGCTAACTTTGTGTCCCTTCCCTCTGCAGTGGACGGAGGCTATGGCTACCTGAAGGATGCGATGTGGTGGGCTGGATTTCTCACCAGTAAGTGGGTTTTTTTGCTACTAATAACACTGGCCTGTTGATAGCAGCAATGGAGACAAAGAGAGGGGTGGGTGGGGCATTTTCGTCTCTCTTGTGGAAAAGTATAAATCTGAGGCCCAGATTCCCAGGGGGAAACCTTGATAACCTTTGCTGGTAGAACATCTTTCCTTCATCTCAAAATTGGTCTTCATCCGTGAAGCAACTACCCCCATCGTGACTAGTACAGAGCTAGTAACGACGAAGGTGTATTTTCTGAACTTCTCCCGAAGCAGAGGGTGGTGACATCACTGCCTGTTGGCAGTGGACTCTTGGACTTCTACATGGGAGAATTTGGGGCTCCTAAAACAACTTCTGTATCCCATAGGCAATTTGATTTGTTGGCCTACGCAGCAATACCTGGTCAGCCACTCAAGGTTTGCCCAAATTTGTACACGCACACATTTCCCCCACTTTCCAACCTCCCTCTTTGTATATCGAACCCTAACTCTTTGAGGAGGAAAATCGTCCATGCTTCTATTTATAATCCCCTGAGTCAGGTTTTGATCCCTGTCTTAGCAAGAGCTATCAGTCATCGTCTGCTTTCAGAAAAGAGACCCAGCGTGTTCTCTACCAACAGAGAGACAGAAAAGCTACTTGCAGGAGTTTGCAGACTGGAAACTCAGATGGGAAGAATGTAGGCCCCTTGGGAATGTCAGCGTTTTCTTTTTTTTCCTTTTTTTTTTTTGAGACAGAGTCTTACTTTGTTGCCCGAGCTAGAGTGCTGTGGCATCAGCCTAGCTCACAGCAACCTCAATCTCCTGGGCTCAAGCAATCCTCTTGCCTCAGCCTCCCAAGTAGCTGGGACTACAGGCATGCACCACTGTGCCCGGCTAATTTTTTCTCTATATTTTTAGTTGTCCAATTAATTTCTTTCTATTTATAGTATAGACGGGGTCTTGCTCTTGCTCAGGCTGGTTTCAAACTCCTGACCTTGAGCCATCCACCCACTTCGGCCTCCCAGAGTGCTAGGATTACAGGCGTGAGCCACCGCGCCCGGCCTAATGTCAGCGTTTTCTAACCATCCGCCTGTCGGTCTAGAGTGACAACAGCTCCCCCAGGAAACAGGGGTCGTTGGCCCAATGGGTACCTGGAGAATCAACAAATGTAACTATTTCTTCATTGATAATTACCACTTTCTAGAACTTAAAGATATAGTCCAGAACATTGGCAGTCCCCGAGATGAACTTAGCCATGCCTGTACTAGAGGCCAAGAGATCTGAAGAACAAGAAGGTTCTACCCACAAGCGTGTCGTGTGGCTTTGGGTTCTGGGCCTCAGCTTTACCATCTTTAAAGTGGGAGAATATGATCAGAATAGTCTGGGACTGACCTGACCCAACTCTTTGGGGAGAGAGCATCAGAATCAGGATTTTATGGAATGCTGTTCTGGGATTCTACGGGTGGCTGAACGTGGAAGGAAGCAGTCTTGACCCAGATTCATCTGGAATGGAGACGGTGCGTCCACACCACACTGGCCTCTTTTCTCCCTTCATTTCCTAGTGGCTGCTGGAGAAGTTGCCAACTTCGGGGCCTATGCATTTGCACCTGCGACAGTCATCACACCTCTGGGAGCGCTGAGTGTCCTCATAAGGTTGTTGTCCCCTCTCTAGCTGTCTCTGGCTCCTTCCTGCTTTCCATTTGTTGAGGCCTGGAAATGCCACATGGGGTTGGCTGCCACTTGCCAATCGGGGACCTGGGTGGGACCCAGCCCCCAAAAAGAGGCAGCTTGCTATCCAGAGCCCCGGCCCCTTGGGTTGTTTGCCGCTGCTTCCTCTCGACTACCTGGGTAACAGAGGGGCAGGCCAAGCCCAAGCCAGCTGGAAGGGCTTCCACTGCCACCAGGTCAAGTGTCTCATGACAATATTGTGGGTCCCCAATAGAAGCAGGCTGCAAGTGGAGAGCATGAGCCCTAGGTTAACACTACCTGAGTTCTAATTCTCACTCTACCGCTGAGTAGTTACGTTACCACGAGCAAGTCACCGAACCACTCCAAGCCTCAATTTCCCCATCTGCAAAGTGGGAATGTTGATAATACTAACCTGGAGGCATTGTTCCCAGGACTAAGTGACATAATGCACAGCAAATGCATGCTTGGAGGGCTTACTATGGGCTAAACCTTCTAAACATATCCTGTGTAATAACTCATTTAATACTCACAATATCCCCACCTAAGGTCAAGAGAGGTTAAGCAACTTGGCCAAGATCACTAGGTTCCAGGTGGCCAGGCCAGGATTCCAACCCAGACAGTGTAATTCCAAATTCAGGATGCTTAACCACTATGCCTCACTGCCCTGGCTAGAGTGCTGTGGCATCAGCCTAGCTCACAGCAACCTCAAACTCCTGGGTTCAAGCCATCCTCCTGCCTCAGCCTCCCGAGTAGCTGGGACTACAGGCATGTGCCACCATGCCCGGCTAATATTTTCTATATATTTTTTAGTTGGCCAATTAATTTCTTTCTATTTTTAGTAGAGACGAGGTCTCGCTCTTGCTCAGGCTGGTTTTAAACTCCTGACCTTGAGTATCCACCCACCTTGGCCTGCCAGAGTGCCAGGATTACAGGCGTGAGCCATCGTGCCAGGCCTCCATGAATGTCTCTTGAATGGGAAATTATAGGCAAAAACCTTTTTTTTTTTTTTTTTTTTTTTGCAGTTTTGGAAGAGACACAGGAGACAGACAAGGAATTTAGACACCCATCCCCTCTCTTTGGATACCTTGAACCAGGATTTTTAAAAGTTTATGGGGTCCCAGGACAGCCAGCAGAGTTTTACCCTAAACAAATGGCACCTTTGTGAAAAAAGCAAACGCAAGCCCAGTGATCATACCTCGCTTGCCCAGCTTCTTTCTCTTCTTCTCTTACCTCTACTGGTTCATCCAGAGGAGGTGAGGGGAAAGGAAAGCACATCAGCGAGGAACAGCAAGGAACTGGAAGTATTTTGCCCAGAAACTGAAGGCTCAGGGAAGTCATAAGGATCTTCTTCAATGAGGTGTAGAGGAAAACCCATCAGCTTTATAATTAACACTTGAGCTTGAATCCTGGCTCCACTACTTATCAGTGGTTTGACTTTGCCAATTCACTTTGACTTCTATGAGCCTCAGGTGTCTTGCCTATAAAATAGGGGTAGTAGCCTTTACTTCATCAAGAGTTGGGAGATGTTAGTGAGAAAAATGCAAAGTTCCTAGTGCCGTACCTAGTAGGTAACATATGCCTAAGATGCACTGCCTGTTATTGTCACTGCAGTTGTTTATAGTGGCATATACAAATGGAAGATGGAATAGATGTGTTCTCTATGACCTGAGGAACAGAAATGGGATGAGGAGTAGAAACTACCAGGAGGTATATTTTTGATGCATAATTAGAGTGAACCTACAATGGAGTCATTTGGCTTGTTGAGGGGGTGAGCTCCCTGTCACCAGAAGTATGCAAGCCAAGGCTGAAAGCCATCTGTGAGCAGTGCTGAGAGAGGATGTGACCAGTGGGTAGGAAGTTAGACAAGAGCGCTTTGAAGGGCTCTTCCAATTCTTTCTGTTTGGGAATACTTTCACCTGCATTTCTCTCCCCCCAGCAAACATTGTAACCCTCTCAGAAATGAGTTTCTATTCCAAATATTTTGGGGGGATCGAGACAAGGCTCCACGTGAGTGAGTAGTGAGTTCTAATCTGTTGTTCTCTGAGAGAGCTGGCTCAGCCCCCAGTTTTCTCTGGGACACGGGGACGGGCAGGGCTGCCCTAATCCCTTTCTCCCATTTCCACGTGCAGTGCCATCCTCTCCTCCTATTTTCTGGGAGAGACCCTGAACCTGCTGGGCAAGCTGGGGTGTGTGATTTGTGTGGCCGGCAGCACAGTGATGGTGATACACGCCCCCGAGGAAGAGAGGGTCACCACCGTCATGGAGATGGCTTCCAAGATGAAAGACACAGGTAGGCTCGGGGCACCCGGGAGCAGAAGAACACTGGGGGAGAAGCCTGCGGAAGGTCTGATTGGGCTCTGACCATCTCAGATGCTGCCACCTAGAGGACGAGGCAAGCAAAGGTGGCGGGCGGGGACTTAGCAAGGCTGCCTGGTCCCATGCATTATGGACACCATTGATTCAGTGTTTATTATGTGCCAAGTCCCGTCCTAAGTGCTTTATAGACGCGATCCCATTGAATCCCACAAAACAGCTGTAGGAGGAAGATCCTGTTGTCGGTCTTCTTTTCAAATGAGGAAACAGGTCTTGGGGGTTTAACAATTTGCCTGAGTTATTAGAAAAAATGTAAAGCCGGGGCTGGACCCCGTGTTTGTGTGACTCTAGAGCCCACTGTCGTAATGCCACCTCCCGCGGTCCCGGGTCGAGGCCCTAGGCGCTGACTGCATCCCTCCCTTCCCAAAGGGTACATCGTGTTTGCCGTGCTCCTGGTGGTGTCCTGCCTCATCCTCATCTTCATCGTCGCCCCGCGGTACGGGCAACGGAACATCCTCGTCTACATCGTCATCTGCTCTGTGATCGGGGCCTTCTCCGTGGCCGCCGTCAAGGGGCTGGGCATCACCATTAAGAACTTCTTCCAGGGGCTGCCGGTGGTGCGGCACCCGCTCCCCTACATCCTGTCCCT
This sequence comes from Microcebus murinus, assembly GCF_040939455.1. Taxonomy (NCBI): domain Eukaryota; kingdom Metazoa; phylum Chordata; class Mammalia; order Primates; family Cheirogaleidae; genus Microcebus; species Microcebus murinus. The sequence continues at coordinate 22,124,149 of NC_134124.1, forward strand.
CATCCTGGCGCTGTCCCTCAGCACTCAGGTCAACTTCCTCAACAGGGCGCTGGACATTTTCAACACCTCCCTGGTGTTCCCCATCTACTACGTGTTCTTCACCACGGTGGTGGTCACCTCTTCCATCATCCTCTTCAAGGAGTGGAACAGCATGTCTGCCGTGGACATAGTGGGCACCCTCTCGGGCTTCGTCACCATCATCCTGGGTGTGTTCATGCTTCATGCGTTCAGAGACCTGGACATCAGCTGGGCCAGCTTGCCTCACACGCACAAAAACCCACCCCCGCCCCCCGCCCCGGAGCCCACTGTCATTAGACTGGAAGACAAGAACGTCCTTGTGGACAACATAGAACTTGCCGGCACCCCGTCACCGGAAGAGAAGCCCAAAGTGTTTACAATCCGTTCTTAAAGCTTGGAACACACGAGCGAGAGGATGAGCCGATGGCACAGGCTGATCGCTCCGTTTAGAAACCACTTGGTTATTTTCAGCACAGCCGCCTGGTTACCAGTGGGCTCTCTTTTCTTGAGATGTTCATTTATACCTCATCGCTGTTTCCGGGAGAAGAATCCCTACCCAGAAAGCAGTGGTGGCAGAACTTTCTGGAAACACAGCCTCAGTAGACCAAATACTCTAGTTTACATTGGTGCCAGCAGGGGGCGCTGGGCCTCACTTCCCGCTCGTTCCCTCGGTGCCATCTCTGTGTTCTTGGGAAGACGACAGAATCTGACCTGTTGAATGTAGTGCGGTCCAAGATATCTCCTGATGAGACATCGGTCATCAGGAAAAATCCTTCGCACCAGTCCTCCTGAGATGGAATCGCCTCCATCCCTTGGCCCGAGAATGAAACAGAGCCGGCTCCCAGAGGCTCCGGGGGCCATTTGCCATGCCGCGCACCCAGAGCTGACACGGACACCACCACCATAAACTGTCCTGTTGCTTCTGCCACTTCCTCTTCGGAGATGGAAGCAAGACCTCAGCTGACCTTCTTACTGTGAAAGCCACCTGATGTCTCAGGGAACAATTTCAACCAGCCCCTTCCCCAAGCACTCCCTCCCGCCTGGCGGTCGGCATCGTGATGTCCACCCAGTCCGTCCCGCCCCGTCCCCTCTCTGCGGACATCCACGGAGTCAGTCACGGAGATGCACAGCCAGTGATGTTCCAACTCAAAACAAAACAGCAACAACAAAAGATGCTGCAAAGCTCTAAGCACTGCTGGCCAAACCAACCCAGTGTTTCATTTTGCCTTACTGTGGAAAGAGAACGGCAATTGCACCGCCCTTGAACGTGGCCGGGCTGGCCGAGCTGGGTTTGGCAGAATGCATTTGACTTTTCCTCGAGGAGTCAGCCAAACTGTGACGTGGGGAGGGTAGAAGAGGATGAGGAGCAAAGCCGGGATGTGGCAGAAAGCAGTCACAGGCTCTCTGGAAACCAGGGACTAACTCGTGTGTTTACGCTGGTGCTCAACAAGGGACTTAGGAGAAAAGGGCTCTGGGGTAGCTCTGGATGCAGCCCTAAAGGCTTGGCCAGTGAGATCAACTTTGCATCTCCATGGCCAAGTGGGGGTGCAGGTTTGGCATGGGCACTTTCTGGCTGTTGGCCAGGTTGCCACCGCCCACACTGGGGACAGCATGCTGTGACATTCCCAACACCACCTGCTGTGAGGACTGCTGCTGGTCCCCTCACGTTTGGCCAGAGGCGCCCATGAAACCAGAGCAGCTGGAGAGAGATATAATTCACACTCCTTCTTTGCCCGTCTTCTTCCCAGTGGTGCAAGGATTTTGAGAAAGGGAAGTTGGGGGCATTGTATCCGGAAAGAGGGAATACTGGGTCCTCGGCCCCCCAGCTGGTGCAGAGCCTCCCCTGTGTGACCCCCTACCTGTGCCCTGTGTTTGCACCCCACGCCCTAACGTTGTAGCCAAGCCCAGGCAAACTCTTGCTGGCCTTGGAGCTCCAAGGCTCGGCCGACCAGCAGACTGGCTCCCTGCACCTCCAGCCTCCAATCCCCAGATTTTAATGAATGTGGATTTCTGTCTGGAAATAAAATCAATGCAACACGTTGGATCTTGGGAATGGCATTAAACTGAGAGCATGGCCCTGCCAGCATGATCTGCAGGGTCAAGAATAAAGACTTCAAAGTGGATTCACTTGATACTGGTGTCTTGACCTTCCTTGAACATGGAGCAATTCAAATGGGTTCCTCTAGTGCTGAGGGGCCGGTCTCCAGTCTCTGAAAGCGTGTGGCTGCCAACAAAGTCCCTGCAGCATCCTTTGTATTTATACCCTCGAGAGAGTGGGAAAGGTTGGTTTTGGAATAGAGGCAGCAGATAGTAACTCATCCCTTGTAAATGCCTGGGCCCACTCCAGGCATGAAGGACAAGAAGTGCCCCCTGTGAATTCTCTAATTCCTCACAAATCCCCAAAGTAGATATGTTTTTATCCTTTTTTTTCTTTTTTGAGATAGGGTCTTTCTCTGTCACCCAGGCTGGAGTGCAGTGGCGCGATCACAGCTTCTCGTAACCTCAAACTCCTGGGCTCAGGTGATCCTCCTGCCTCAGCCTCCCCTGTAGCTGGGACTACAGGCATGCACCACCATGCCCGGCTAATTTTTTTCTCTATATTATTTTAGTTGTCCAACTAATTTCTTTCTATTTTTAGCAGAGGCAGGGGCTCACTCTTGCTCAGGCTGGTCTCAAACTCCTGAGCTCAAACTGTCTGCCCACTTTAGCCTCCCAGAGTGCTAGGATTACAGGCGTGAGCCACCGCGCCCGGTGCTCAGCTGGCTTCTAAGTGCAATAGTATAGCATGAGAAGAAACGTATCCAGAGACTCCCAGGACCTTTCAGGTCTTTAATGATGCAAGACCCAATTAAACCAGACCAGCCTGTGTCCAGGTGCAACAACAAACAGCGGCTTCTCCTGGCCATGGGAAATCCCGGGGCCTTGCTGTGGCTCTAGGTCTAGCATAATAATGTTCTTTGTGGGCGCTCCTTCTGAGGAGTCCACGTGTCATGGATCCTATCCAGTCTAAGCAGCGGCCCATTAAAACACACATACAAAGAGTTGCCAAACGAGATAACATTCCAAATGACAAACGGTTCATTTTAATTAAATACGAACAAGGAAAAAAAGGCACCATGGCCCATTCAAGTATTTTGCATAGATGTACAAATATTGTAAACAATTAATAGGTGGACAAGAGAGAAGACGACCTGTTGTCTGTGAACAATCTCCCAAATAAAAAGAAGATTCACATTGCCCTGGACCTCAGACACATACACACACACAGTGGATGGTGTGAGAGGACATGCGGAGGGTGACTTTGGGGACATGGGGCGTGGATTTTGCAGAACCTCTCCTTAGCAGGCTTCCCTCCATGATGGGGGACCGTTCCAGTTGGCATTCCCTTGGCTTTCTTGGGTGTCCAGCAGAGCTGTCATGTGTGCATTTAACACGATTACTCGCTTTAGAACTGGTCCCTAATTTTAAAAATGCAAGACTTCCATGCCCTCTGTCAAATAAAAACAAATGAGGAAATAAGGGAGGAGAGAAGATATTCGAAAGAAAGATGGCAAGAAATGGCCAAGGGACTACTGCGATGGGGGAAAGGTGTCTTGCAATACAGAGAAAACTCTGACCAGAAAGTCTGCAAGCTTCTCGGACCCTAAGATCTGCAAGAATCTCAGAGCTGGGGCAGAAAAGGGCTTTCTTTTTACAGGGGGAAGTCAACATGGCTAAAAGGAACGATGCAAGCAGGTACTTATTAAAACTCCCAGAAAGACAGGGAGACAGGGGCGCTATCTCGCTTGAGATTTATATTTCAGAGATGGCTCCAAGGCTCTTAAGAAAAACATTCCAGAGCTGTAAACCTGGCAGGAGGCTAATTTAGCTTTTATAAAGATTTACATGCATCTCTATCCGAGAGGGTGGTAACTCACTAAACCAAACTTTAGCGAGACTTCCCTCCTTCCCACCGGACCCTGGACCTTGACCTGCCTTCAACCTTGGCAGGAAAACATCCCCCGGTTAACAACCCATCCATCTCCAAAAAAGGGCACACACAAAGACATTCCCTGAATGTGGCTCTCTCTAGCCATGTTTACTTCTTCCAGTAAAAGAAAAGGCCTTCTCTGTCCGGGCTCCGAGACGCTTGCTGATCTTGCAGTAGGTCGGTCTGAGCATGCTCCCTATTGCAAAAGCCCCTCTAACCCCCTTGGCAGTACTTCCTTTCCCCAAATTGCAATAATCCTTTCGAATAAGGTCTCTCCTTCCTTAAGCCTGGGTTTATTTGTATTTGACACCTCACAGGAGCACGACGGGCACTGGAAAGAAAAGGGGACGTAGGATGGTGGGTCTTTCCCCTGGGCAGTCTCCCCGAACAGGGCCAGGAGGGAGACAGCCAATAGAACCAGCTGCCAAAAGTCTCTATCAAATTAAAAAAAAAAAAAAAAAAATTCCACCATCTTCCAGTTCACAGTACAATTTGATGGGATGGAGGTGGCATGAAAATAACGAAAAAAACAAAAACAAAACAGAAAGCAAGAAAACAACCCAGGTGTCTTTGGGGTATGGTCCCAGGGAGGGTGGACTGCAGGTTCAGAAGCCTCATGCTGTCACAATGGCTGTGGCATTGTCCCTTTGGAGCTGCCTAACTCCTGGACAAGCCACAGGAACATCTATGAGGCATGGGCTGGGGTCTGGGGGTGTTATTTGTTTATTTTCACTTTGCTTTTCTGGGGATCAGCCGTGAGGCATGGGGCAGTGCGTTTACATGGAAGGCTGTCCCCTGACTCGCTCAGGCCGCCAGGAAGGTGGGGAATGGATCTGGGAGCAAGAAGGGCCCAGGCCGGGGAGACAGGGCACCGGTATCACAGCCACCCCCGAGGAGAGAAGAACTCATTTTCCTGAGAGCTTTCTAAATCCACCCCAGGTTTGTGCACATCCCGTATCTCCCATTTATCGACAAACCCAGGAACATCTATGGAGCACCTACTGTGTGCAGAGAACTATAAGGAGGCCCTGGGGTGGTGGGTGGCCTCAGTCTTTGCATTGAGGTTTTCAAGAGCAAACAACTGCCCACTGCAGGAGGTGGGGAGCCCCTGGAAAGCCTCAGAGGAGTGAAAGTCAGGCCAGCTCCCCTCTGGAGAGCCACCCAGCACCTTCCTGGAGCGGGAGACGGTCTCTCGGAGAACGTCTGCTGCTACCTGGAGAAAACTGTCCTGTCTAGCCGAGCACCGCAGTCCTCCCTCCCTGCTCCCGGACGACGGGGCCACGGCAGCCCGGGTACCCCACGTGCTCACAGCTCTCTTTCTGCGAGGGTCAGGGAAGGGCAGTGGCCAGAGGGAGAGGGCGAAGGGAAGTGAAGGATAAAAGCCAGGTTGGGGAGGCGGAGAGGGGCCAATCAACAGCGCTGATTGTTCCAGAACAGCTGCTGATGGCGGGCTGTCTTCTCGAAGGCTCTCAGCTGCAGAGGCTCCCTGGGTTAGAGACAGGTCTGCTCTCGCTCCGAGAGCCACGGTCCCGCCTCAAGCCAGCGACCAGACCACTAGGGCAGGCTGGCTCCCTTGTGCACAGTTTGTTAACAGCCGGGCTCCCTCGGGTGTTGGCTACCTTCGCCACACCTGCTCCTACCCCTGGGGGAACATCACCCTGGTGTAGGTCAAAGAGTAAGGAGGAAGACCCTGACCCTGCTGAGGTCACAAAACACAATGAAAACTAAAGCTATGACCCCCCAGGGCCGTGCCCTGAGTCCACTCGGGCCAATGCTCTTGAGATCCAATGCGGGAAATCCAGTGGCCAACCTGGAGGCAGGACCCTGACGTGCAGGTCACAAGCACCTGGTCACCAGAAAGTCAGGACTGCGGAGGGGCCGCTCACCCAAGCACCACGCATCAGAGGGGGGCAAGAGGAAGGTAAAGAGAGAAGCATGGGCGCTAGGAAAGTGCAGAAGAAGAAACAGAAAGCAACCCAAAATGACCATGCGTTGGGAGTCGCAACCTTTGGCATCTCAGCTCAGAGGAGGCCCGAGCCTGGCGCTCCCCTGCTGTCTACACTGCCTACAAATAGTACCTGTTGGAGTCAGAGTGACCCGTGTGGATAAGGGGACGTGGGCGTTCGGGGGGAAGTGGGGAGGGGACTTGGCTTGTCACATGCAGGCACAGAGCCAGAAGCTGTCATTTCAAACAAGCCCAGGGGGCAGGGCCACAGCGATGGCTGGCTTGCCCCTTCCTCAGTCCCTAAAAGCTAAAGGGGAGGGGTAAGTGCCAGCCTCTGTCCAGCCTGGGGCCACCAGGAGAGACAGGAGCAGCGGGAAGCTCTCGTGCGTACCCTCTCCCACAGGACACGGACTGATGGCTTCTGCAGGCCAAGTCCTGGCCTGAGGGGCCCAACAGGACGTGTCCCCGCTGCGCTGGCCAGCTCAGACGGCCCTGACCTGGGGGGCTGGGAGGAGACGCTGCCACCCGCCCTCCTCCGTGCTCTCCCCTCCCTACCGGGCTGTCTATTGCACAAAACCACCCTTAGAAGCCGGCGGGTCGCAGTCCCCCTGGGCCTCAGAGGAAGCCGAGGGGGCACCGAGTCGAGAAGGGGACTTTCGAAGACGTGGTGGTTCCGGAGGAGGGCGGGCGGGGCTCGGAGGTGGCCAGACATGCTTCTTTCAGGTTCCTCGGGCCCTGGACCCTCTAGGGCGTCCAGAGTCCTCAAAGGAAACGTAGAAACCCCTTAAGTGGGTCTAGATTTTCGAGTGAGTCATCTCGCCAGCCCGCTGTGACCTGTACTCTGGAAACTGTGGAAAGAGAGAGAAGGGAGGGAGGAAGACATCAGCTCGCTGTTGATCCACAGGACCGACTGGGAGCTGTCCTCCCGATTCTAGCAGCTTGAAAGACGGATCGACCGTTGGTGGAGGGGAAAGGTTTCCAGCGGAAGCCTGTCGATGCACCTGCTCACGCAGCCCACCAGCCCCACGCTTGCCCCACTGAAGCCCTGTGGGACCGGGCTTTTACCCCAAGGGCTCTGGTGGACGCAGTGGACTCACCTTTGGAAGAGGTGCTGCCAGAGGCCGGGGCTGCTGCGGGGTGGCAGCGGGGGGCCGCAGTGGGGAGGCCCCGCCTGGCCTGGGGAGGGCCTTGCGGCCTGGCACGGGGTTTGCCGGGAGCGCTTTCTGGGGCGGCCGAGGCCTGGAGAAGTCCTGGAGAGAAAAGCAATAAGCCTCACTTGAAGGACGGAGGGGCTGTCCGAGAGAGAATGCTCCTGGTATCTAACACACCAAAATCGGATGAAGAAAGGCAGGTACTGCAGGCTCTCGCTGAAAAAGCAATGGTGTGTCTGTGTGCATGTAATGTGTTTATACACTCAGGAAGAAACCTTTCTGGAGAGCAAGCTGAAGTATCTGTCAAATTTAGAAATGAAGCTGGGCGCCGTGGCTCACGCCTATAATCCTAGCACTCTGGGAGGCCGAGGCAGGAGGATCACTTGAGCTCAGGAATTTGAGACTAGCCTGAGCAAGAGTGAGACCCCGTCTCTACTAAAAATAGAAAGAAATTAGCTGGACAACTAAAAATATATAGAAAAAATTAGCCGGGCATGGTGGCGCATGCCTGTAGTCCCAGCTACTCGGGAGGCTGAGGCAGAATGACTGCTTGAGCCCAGGAGTTTGAGGTTGCCGTGAGCTAGGCTGATGCCACGGTACTCTAGCCTGGGCAACAGAGTGAGACTCTGTCTCGAAAAAAAAAATTATAAATGATCATTCTCTTACCTAATCATCCCACTACCTATGACCCCTGTTAGAGAACTATTTGCACAGTTGCACAACAATCAAATGGCAAGGATGTTCCCTGCAGCCCTGCTTGTGACAGCAAAGAAACTATAAATAGCCAAAACTTCCATCAGCGGAGAAATAACTAAAATTATAAAGTGATAAATGATGCAGCATTTAAAAAGAATGAAGTAGGTTGATGTGGGTTGATGTTTGAGGGTTGTTAAGTGAAAAAAAGCAAGCTAAAGTACAAGCTGCAGAGGACAGTTTATCTAAAATAAGTCACCACGCGCCCCACTGGATGTAAACATACAGGAACAGAAAGAAGTCGGGAAGGGTACAGACCAGATTGAGGACAGAGGTTACCCTGGGAGGGGGTGTGAGAGGGGAGGGGTGGTCCAGGTGAAAACAGTCGATATTTTTAGCAAGAGCATATGTGTGTATTGCCTAGGCAAATAAAAATAAAATCTAAGAAAAAAGAAGAAACCACATTTTTTTCACATTGGTTGATTTTTTACTTTATCTTCCCAGCCCCACTAGGAGAGAGGCAGGGGTGGGGGTTTTGTCTGTTGGGTTCACTGCCACATTTCAAGCTGCTAGAACAGTGCCTAGGCTACAGTGGCACTCGACACACATTAGTTAAATACATGTGCTAGCCAAATACCTTAAACTAAACATGTATTTCTTCTGTGTTGAAAAAATGTTTTAAGGTACAAAGAATGGACTGTGCCACCTGCAGGCCCCCATTGCTGGTGGGGTGGAAGAAGGAGCCAGCTCCACAGATGGGCGTTCCAGTGCCTTCTCTCTGCGGCTTGCTCCTCTCTCGAGAGGGTCGCTAACAAGCATGAGAACGGGTACAAGCATGCAGAGCAGGCAGGAGCCGTTCAGAGAGCCAAGATTTTTCACAAGAAGCTTGTCTGCATCAGAAAACTGAGAGCAGAAACTAAAGCTCAGGGAACAGAATGGAAGTCAATTCTTGGGAGCCAAAAGCTACGTTCTTCAGTTCCACCCAAAGAACAATGCAGCCTCCTCCCTTCCCCATCCCAGGCCAGCTGCCAAACTGCAGTGGCTGCAGGAAGCCAGGGTAGGGATCTCGGCGGGGAGTGGCAGCTGGGCGCAGGTGTCAGGGCGCAATTGGGAAAGGCGGGGCTCCTTGGCCGCTTGCTGTGTGCAATGAGCCACCAGGGGTGGGGGATTGTTATCTGGGCAGGAGCCTTATCAGCATGTCAGCACTGGGCCTACCAGGGCAGGACCAGCCACAGGCCACCTCTGATAGGATTCAGCTCAGCTCTACGAGGGGCCTCACCCAGCAGTTTCCCTGAAGCAGAAACGGCCCCGGAACCGCTCTGGGCCACGGCTCCCTCCCTCACGGGTGGCATCGCACCCTGGCGGGTTGCACAAGCCACACACATCGCCACCTGCCAACCCGTTTGCATCGGATCCCGGAGTCCTGTCTATTGTCTCTCGTACACATTTGTCACTGGCTTCACTCGCCACCCCTGCCACTCGCTGCTCCCAGCTTTTATCATCTTTCTTGGGGCAACCTCTCAATCATCTGACTAGGACAACCATTTGCTGCTAGAGTGATCCTTTCATTTTTTAAAGCTATTTTTTAAATTGAAGTGTAATGCAGACATAAAAAGGCGAACACATCATAAATATACAACTAGATGAATTATCACAGCGTGGTCACACTACGTAACCCCCACCCGGGTCAAGACATAGATCAGCCACCCCAGAAGCATCTATGGGCCCCTCCCAGGCACGACACCTCCTTCCTGCCTAGGGCAGCCCAAAGCGAGCGTTATAAGATCTCCTCATGTCACTGTGCTCCATGCATTCCTTCCCATGGAATGCAGAGCAAAGTCCTGACCAAGGCTATGTGGCCGGGGCATAGTCCATCCCCTCTTGGCTCTCCGGCTTCATGTCACAGCTCCTCAGGCCCCCTAGACACGGGCCTTTAGGTTGTTTTGACCTGGGAGGCTCTTTCCCATCACAGATAGGATGTTGCTCCTTCATATCTCAGCTCAAAGTCACCTCCTCAGGGAAGCCTTCCGGGATTTCCCAGACTAGGTCAAGTGCCCCTGTTATTCTCTTCTGAGCACCCTGAATCTCTCCTTCACAGCACTTATTGCATTGGAAGTAAGGACACGTATATTCCAGAGTCTCTTCTGCAGCAAAACTGATCCAGGTGGCAAAGCTGGCATCTGCTGAGCTCGCCGCTGCCTGGCAGAGCAGATGCTCATACACATTTGTGAAAAGAGCAGAGGAGCTTACCAAGTTTCACTCGCCACCTCCCTAGGGGGTCTAAATCCTCCCCAGCCCCACCCGTACGACCCCCAGCCGGCAGGCGGTGGAGCTGCTGTGTTCTGGCCAGTAGACTAGAGCTTGTGAGCATCCCTGGGGCAGCGGGGTGTCTCACTCAGCTGCCTGAGCACTGGGTTCGAGTCCTGATTCCTCCGCTCACAGACCGAGCAATGGCAGGTGAGTCCCTTCAGCCCTGCTACTCAGCGGCCTCAGTGAGAAACGAGGGCAGCAACAACTCACTTCTCAGAATGGCTTTGAGCAGGGAGGCGGCTGGCCTGATCTTGTCCCTGCACCCCCGACTCCAAGCAGCGGCCTCCCCCTTCCTGTCACAGAGAAACCCCTGTCTGGGCCCAGGGGCCCAGGAAAAGCTGTGCAAGGGACCTGGAGTTTGGGGCACCTGCCACCAGGTGGACGGCCGCCTGCCAGCAGCACTCGGGGGGCTGCACTGTTTCTCCCCCTGTCCCTGATACTCTGACCCAGCCCTGGTGCTCTGTGCCTCAGTGTGACATGGGGTGAGGCCAACCCCATGTTCTCTGAGCAAGCTTGCCGTGTGGGTAACTGTGCATCCCCCACAATTTGAAAAGAAATCCACACATTGAAGCCCCAACCCCAGAATCTGACCATATTTAGAGATAAGGCCTTCACAAAGTTGACTGAATTAAAATAAGCCCATTAGGGTGGCCCTAATACAATCTGGTGTCCCTATAAGAAGAGGAAATTAGGACACACAGAGAGACACAGGGACGCACGAGCACAAAGGAAAGGAAAGGCCACACAAGGGCACGGCCAGAAGGTGGCCATCTGCACACTAAGCAGAGAGGCCTCAGGAGAATCCAGCCCTGCCAGCACCTTGATCTTGGACTTCCAGCCTCTAGGGCTGTGAGAAGGTAACAGTCTGTTGTTGAAGACACCAGTGTGCGGTGCTTTGCCATGGTGGCCCCCGAACACGAATACACTCTATCTCCTCTCCCCTCCTCCTCCCTCCTCCTCCCTTCTTCCCTGTCTCCCCTCTCTCTCCCTGCCCATCATTCCCCTCTTCCCTCTCTCCACAGGGTTCCTATCCCACCCCTGCCCCACCCGAGGCGAAAGGGACAGTAGCAGTTTCAAAGTTCAGAACCAAAGCTGATGCTCTCGGCTCTGCCAGCCCGCACCACTGCTCCCCACCCTAGGGACCCGCCAAAGGATGCAGCCAGCCCCACATCCTTAGGATCAGCCTGGGCCCTGTGGAGCCAGCCCTTGGACCATGCCCAAGAAAAGCAGTCTCACTTGAGGTGTCGCACCCAAAACACACAGGTGGGTTCCAGAAGGCACCACACCAAGCCACCACCCCGGAAACACCTGTGTCTGCACTTAAGTTAACTTCTGCCAGAAGGTGTGGTTGGAGCCATCAGAGCACAGACCGCGGGGTGGGGGCAGGGGTGGGGGCAGAGAGCCTGAGCCCCATTCTCACCTCCCAGAGGCCCCCACCCTTGCCCTGCCCATCAGATGATCAAGGCATTGAGGTACCTCCCTTAGTAAGACTTCTGATCACTGCAAAATACTGACAGGTACAAGTTGGTGGGGTAAGTTCTATGATGCGAGAAGTACAAGGGCACCAAACTCAGACCTGAGGGGTCAGAGCAGGCTTCCTGGAAAGAGGGAGGATGAGGATGAACAGGGGCTGGCACACCAGGGGCAGATGGAGCGTGTCAGGCAGGACAACAGCATGTGCAAAGACCTAGAGGACACAGAACATGAAACTGAAAGAACTTAATTTGGTGGGGTAAGGTGGTTAATGGTGTGTCCCGAAATAGGTCACCCAGGGAGGAAATGCCGTGTGGCTTAGGAGCTACCTGGGGAGGCTACTTCCTCCTGCTCATTGCTCTAACCTACCACCTACTCCCAGTAGTCACCAGAACACAGGAAGAGCAGTTACTGTGTTCCACTTTCCCAGCCACTGACATTGCAGATTGCAGGTGGCCTTAAGAGCTATGCTCCCAGCCCAGGGTTGCTGAGAATCCACTTACCTGGGAGAGGATGCAATTTGGTGCAGGGGGTACTGGCCGGCTTGGGGGAGGCCTCCTGGAGGACTCCCTTCTCTCTACTTGAGCCCCGGGCCCTGGGGAGGTCCTAGCAGCCCTGCTCAGGTGTGCTGGCAATGGCGCAGGTGGAGACCCGCCGTGCAGATAGTCTGGAGGGGGTCGGGGAGGAGGCTGGGAGGGCTTCCGGAGGGTTTCCGGAGTGTTGATCACCTGTATGCATAAGACAAGGAACGTCTGAGACAAGGACGTCTCAATGCACTAAAACCTCAGGGCTGCCCTTGCATGCCACGTTGAGAGGACCAGAGCCCAAAGGGAGAACAGACATACTGACCCATTAAACCCCTAGCATCCCAGAGGTCAGATGCAACCTTCAAAGTCATTAGGGGACAGCAGAACAAACTGACATGTCTCTCAAGCCAATAAAATGGCATTTATTACCAGTCCCAAAGGCCAACAGAGGCTCTTAGGAAAATCCAGCGCGGTTCCGAGGATAATAGAACAGTAACAATGTCCGAGGGACAAAGCCCTTACCTTTCGCTTGCCCTGCGGTGTCTGCAACTTGAAAGTTGGGTTGGCGTGACCAGTTCCGCTGTTCTGAGACACCCTGAAGGGACAGCTAGTAATGAGGAATGGGAGAGGGAGATGTTCAGCAAAAGTCGGTGACTGAGTTCCCTTTTACCCAAGCACAGCCAGCAAGCAGCTAAATCTTTCCAAAGTCTGCTCTGGAGGAAGTAGGATTGGTCTTCCCAAACCCCATCTTCCCAAAGACTTGTGTGTAGCCAATGGAGAGGCCAATGGAGAACTCCCAAGAGAGCTGGCCTTACACAAAGCAGAGTTTTCTCAGCACCTTCCCTTCATCCTTTTAAGACCTTTCCACTCTAAGAAGACACAAGATGTCACCAGCCATCAACCAGTCCCCCTGGGCATAGATTCAGAAAGACCTGGGACTTATAATCCCCTCCAGAGTAAGTGTAATTTACTAGGGGGTTCAGAGACTACACAAATCCAATATCCAAAAGAAGGAATCACTTTTTAAAAAAAGACTTTGTCTTTGTCTTGAGTTGAGGTCCAGCCACCCCTGTGACTGACTTGAGCTGGTGATCCCTTCTGTCATCTCAGTTTCCTGTTCTTTAAAATGCGGAACACATCAATTAGCTAAAGGATGGCAAATCGATTTTGTTTTGTATTTCCAACCTGAATTGGTCGTGGGTAATCTGCTGAGGAGGATCTGGAGTGATGACCAGGCTCCGTAGTGAGTACTTGCAGTAAGATCAACTAGTGATGTCTGCCACGGTCACAAAGCATCCCGGCCGGGGAGAGGATGGTGTGTGTATCTTGCATTTATCTTCCCTAAATTAGACCCAGCACCCCTAACACTTTGTCTAGGTGCTTCTTCTTACAAAAAACCTTATGATTCATAAGTAGAGGCCCAAGTCCCTCCTGGGACCCCGTCATACCTGAACTGTTGCCTCAACTTGTAAGGCAGGGCCAAGGGCTTGAGTTGGCCCAGTTTGTTGTTCTGTCTGCAGCAGTAGAACATCAGCATGAGGACAGCCAGCACAAAGAGGGCTGAGAACACTCCCGCTATCACAGGACCAGCACCTTCCAGAAACAGAACCCAGGTGGGAGATTTAGAAGCTATCCTGGCTATAGCAGTGGATTTCTGACAATGTATTTCTGATTCTTCTTCAGATACTTGATTTGCATTTAACTTGTATTACTCACTTTAACTGACGAATTATAATAAAACACACACACTGTGTACCACTGAGAAACCACTAATATTTGCTTCAAGAGCCAGGCCAACTTGCTTTGAGCAGACCTTACGAATTGAAGAGAGGCAAGCAGGTCAAGCTCTGTTCTCATTCGCCACTAGTTTTCGGCCTGAATCATACTTTTCCTGGACACAAGGCAACTACCGTAGAATACTGAGACTGACTTAAGACTAGAACTCTCACCCATTATCCGTAATCTCAGATTTGGTTTTATCAAAACTACCTCCATATTCTCACAAATTAAAAATTTTAATGGATAAAATATATGTATTGCAATGAAACAAACACTACTTTTTATATATTCTATGTATTGGAGCTTCATCCCTGAAAGATTTTGGGTTTTCTTTTTCTTTTTTAAAAAGTATTTAAAAAAATAAAAAAAGTTTGGAAGCCACAGGGCTGACATCCATGAGAATTCCACTAAAAAAACCTCAGACTTGTGGGGGTAGGGGGGACAAGGGCATCATTTGAAACCTTAAAATTTGTACCCCCATAATATGCTGAAATAAAAAAAAAGCTGTAAAACTTTTTTGAGTGTCAGGTTCCTGATTTTAACCTTTATTCATCAGAGGAAATCTAAACCACCATAATGTGGCCCAGGTTCATGATTATTTTTAAGTGTCCAAAAAGGACTAGTCCCTGTCCCACCCCTCAAAAGATTTGAACACTCAGTGATCCACAGACTGTGTTAACCTCTCTCTAAGCAGGCTCCCCTCCTCAGGTAGAGCGGACAAAGGGCCACTGGGCCACGCCCCACGCCTGGCTGCTGGGTCCCTCCTCCTGTCCCTCCTCCTGCTCCGCCCCTCTCCGCCTAGAAAATCAGGACGAGGAAGCTGACTCAACGTGGATGCTCAGCGACCTGCCACCCGCCCCCACGGCGCCGGGCAGGGCCACGCAGGCCGACACTCACTCTCGGGGGGCATGGGCCCGCTGTCCACGCTGCCCCCGTGGCCCGGCGTGTTGCAGAAGGGCGGGGCCCAGCCGGGCAGGCAGTGGCAGTTCTGGTTGTTGTTGCACACCTGCGGCGAGGGAGGGGCAGAGGCGTCAGCACCGCGGACAGCGCCCGCCCGCAGGGCCGCCCCGCCCCCGCCCCACCCCTGCGCCCAGGAGCCCCGCACACGCACGCACCCCGTGGCCATGGCACTTCTTCCCGCAGCCCTCGGTCTCAAAGAAGGAGGTGTTCCTGCACTGCCCCTCGAAGCAAATCTGCGGCGCGGAGAGAGCGGAATCATCATCAGTACACGGGAAGGGGCGCCGGTTGGGAATTAGGAGACCCGGTTTTGTACTTAGAACATAAGCGGGCCCAAAAGGTCATTTATTACAGAGGAAAATGGAAAGCAACCTAAGAAGCCAAGGACAGGACAGCAGTTAACTAAATTCTGCTATTACTTTTGAGATCAGGGAGAAAACAATAACTATTTATTCTGTTAAAATATTATATTTAACAATATAATATTAAATGTGTTATTACATTATATATTACTTTTATGTGGATTATATTAATTACCTGTCTATTAATATGTACTAATTTTAATTTTATACTTAAAAATAATGATGGTGACAGTAGTCTACTCTGTGCCAGGTACTATATGTGATTTTTATAATTCATATTTTTATAATTTCATTATCACAATTAACTCTATGAGATAGTTGACATTAATTTCCTCAGGCTTCCCTGACTCCTAGTCCAGTTTTAATTTATACGCTAATTAATGATGAGAGTGAAAATGGCAATAGCCAGCCCATCTAAGTGCTTTACAGGGATTATCTCCTTAACTCTTCTAGCAATTCTATGGGATGGGTGCTTGCTGTCACTACACAAGCTTCATAAAGGAAGCCCAGGGTTCCTAGGCTGAGGCCCAGGGTTGGGATGCTGGATTGTGAGCCCAGCCATCCTCCCTCCAGAGCTCACACTTCTCAATCACTTCTCTCTGCAGCTGGCTCCTGAGATGGGCTGGGAGAAGGGACTCACATGGTTGTAGCCACACTTGGTCCCGGTCATCACCAGGCCTGGGTCCAGCATGTCACCCTCCTCCTCGGGCCCCCGGTAGACGTGGGTGCCCCGGCACTGGATCTGCCTCCCGTTCATGATGATGGTTGTGTCAATGGGCACCGCGTTGGACTCCAGGGGCCGGGCCTCGGAGCTCTGGCACTGGATCTTGCCACACTTCGCATCTCTGGGCCCGAGAGAGAGAGGGAGGGAAGGAGAGAGGTGGTCAGAGGCAGGGTAAAGGCTGGGGCCCCACAGGGCTCCCCTCTTTCTTAAAAAGACAACAGGCTTGTTTGCAGTAGGGCAAAGGTCAGGGCAGCGAGTTTTAGGGACCCAGCAGGAGGGACTCCATGTGGGCGGAGATCATGGGAAGGGAACAGGCTCCTTGTCCCTGAGCAGATCTGGGCCAGAGAACTGGGCTGGGAAAGTCCTTACTTCAGGGACAACTGCCTGACCCTTTTTGCTCTTCATACCACTATCTACCCGGGAACTCCAAGAAGCCAGAAGCCTGGGGTCATCTCTGACTCCCCATTCTCTCTCACGGATTTCCCTGCCCCCAGTCTTGCCCCAAGGGAGCCTGATTTCCACACTGCTCTCAGGCCAAAGTCCCAACTTCCCTAGCCACGAATTGGAGGCTTTTTAAAATCTGGTCCCTGCTTAACTATCCAAGCTCATTTCTCAGCAGCCCCTCTCCATGGCACCCCCAACATTATACCTTAACTGTACCAAACTGTGACCAGTTCTTCCAACTGCTAGTTTTTCTCTACTCATTTCTCTGCCTAGAACACTCTCCTGCGCACATAGATAAATGCTCCAGATCTCAGCATAACTGTAGGTATAGCTTCCTTTGGGAAACCATCCTCGTCTGTTAAGCTGGGTTGGGTGGCTCTCTCCACATTCCCATTATCACAATATATTGTTAATTAAAAGTTCCAAGCACTCAGCACAGTACCTTGCACATGGTATACCCTCAACAGACAGTGGATGCATGGATGGATGTGTAGATGAATGGATGGATGAGTGGGTGGGTAGATGGATGGATAGGTGAATGGACAGATGGATAGATGAGTGGGTAGGTGCATGGACAGATGAGTGGGTGGGTGGGTAGATGAATAGGTGGCTAGGTAGATGGTTGGTTGGAATAAATGAATGAGTAAATGACTGAATGAATCAGTGAATGAATAAATGATGGGCTATTCAGATGGGGGCATAATTAGCACCTTGCAGAAATGATTCAAGAAGGCAGATTCCCTGCCCCACTGTAAGATGGTTCCAAAAGGAAGACTGCTCAGCTTTCTAGGAAGCATTGCCACCCTCCCCCCCCCTTCCTTAGGGCTAAATGGTGCATTACCAACAGTAGGCTAAGAACAGACGACTGGCTTCAACTGACTTATTGAAAGGCCCAGCTCTGGGGCCAGCCATGCTGCTGAGCTGGGCAGGAGTGGGAAGGACAAAGCAGGAATTGCTTTGTCACCCTCACCTCATGGGGGCTGCCCTGTGGTCCTCACCTCATGTTGCACTTCTTGTGTTCACCATTCATGTCCTTTCCACAGTTTCCAAAGGTGTCTCCTGCTACATTCACCTTCTCGAAGCAGAGATCAGGGGCGGGCCGGGCTCCTGGGTGGGCAAGAAACATCGATCTGTATACTTGCCCAAAGCTACCCTTGGTAAAATCATGAAGTTAAGAATGTTTGTTGGGAGGGGACACTCAGCCTTTTGTTCCTGTACTCCTACCAGGTTATTTCCATTTCCATAGTCCCATCAAGACCTATTTCTAGAAAAATGTCTCCTAACAGTTCTTCCTGCCTTATTGAGCATTTATATCTATGGAGGTTTCCATGCTATGCCTGCTCTCTAACGAAGAAGCCCTGTCCCATTTCAGGATTTTTAAAAATAGGTAATACATGCACACACAATTTTAAAGATATAAAGTATGTCTTTGGAATCTCTTCTCATAGCCATCCAGTTCCTACTCCCCTCTATCATGGGCGAACAGCACTTATTATAACAGTGTATTTTCTAGAGATAATCGTATTTCTATCTTCTGTATCTCTCAGATACAGTTTTCTTCTAGAGATTATCTATCTAACAAAGAGAGAAAGCATATTCTCTTCATTGTCCTAGACCTTGCATGTTTCAATTTATTGTAGAAGATGATTTTATTTAGTAAATGCAGAGCTGCCTGCTTTTATTCAACTACACAGCATTGCATCGTATGATACATGCGATGAATTAATCAGTTAATTAATGTACTCTGTTCCTACTGAGGACATAGAGGTTGGTTGTTGTTGTAACTAACAATGGTGTAATGAACATCTCTATAAATGTATCTTCACATACATGCACAAGGATAAGTGTAGCTACATTTCTAAGCAGTAGAATTGATGGGTTCAATAAGTGCATTTAAAATTTTGATATCTCCAAATAACTTTCAATAGAGGTTATACCTGTTTCCTCCACAACCTTATATTAAGATCCTTATTATATTAACTTTCAGTCTTTATAATCTGATATATATAAAAACCCTACCTCATAGTAGCTATAATTTATTTTTCCTTGATATGACTGAGGTTAAACATTGTTTCATAGCTTAAAGGCCATTTGCATTTGCTTTTATGTCTCTATCCTCTGCTCATTTTTCCTTTGGACTATTCTTACCCATTTGCCCACCCTGAAAATTAAAAGCACCAAAGAACTGGGAAGAATGCCATCCACTGACTGTCCCTGAACGTCTACCCTGAGCCCAGGGGATGAAGGAGGTAGGATCTGGAGGTGCTGTTTTGAAGCTGTGATTTTACGCTACCCCAGGGGCCTGACAGGCAGGCTGGCTGGGACGTGCTGGGGCGGGAGGAGGGCTGTGCTTACCGGGCCCCCACAGCTGCTGGCACTGCTCCTGGTAGGTGAGGCACATGCCGTTGTAGCAGTAGGCCTGGCCGCTCTCGCAGGGGGTGCCGTCCATCTGGTAGAAGTTGGTGGGGCAGTGGGGAGACTTGCCCGTGCAGAACTCCGGGAGGTCACACTGTCGGGCCTGCTCTCGGCACAGGGTGCCAGGAGCCAGCAGCTGGGCAGAGGCACAAAAAGGAAAATAAACAGTCAATTTCCTCCCTGCCTTCAACCCTATCAGCTAAGGGCTCATAAGTATCACTCCTGTGGAACAGAATTTTCCATTTTCATTCTTTCCATTCCATGTACTTTTTTTTATTTTGTATATATATATTTTAATGTATTATGGGGGTACAAGTGTTAAGGTTACTTATATTGCCTATGCCTCCCTCCCCCCTCGAGTAAGAGCTTCAAGCATGTCCATCCCTCAAACGTTGCACATCTTACTCATTGTGGTTGTATATACCCATCCCCATGTACTTTTTACATGAATGACCTCATTAGTTCAAACCATCATCAACCTTCTCATATGAATAGTGACTTAGAGTTTTCAAGGTGTTTTCACAAATGCTAACTCCTTTCCTCTTCATAGCAGTCTTAAGAAGTAGGTAAGAAATAATATTTATGCAACAACTTATAGTTTTCTACATGCTTTGTAATACCAGCTACTTTCAGGCAGTTACTGCTTATATGCACAGTACAAATATTACTTCATTTCATTTTTATGATAGTCCTATGTAATATAATTTTCCATATTTTATAGATGATTAAACCTGAGCCTGACAGAGGTTAGACAACATACCCAAAGTCTCACAGTAAGTGGCAGAGGAGCCCGGCCCACTAATATTAATATATACATGCAAATACACGTACATGCACGCACACACACACACCTGGCATTTGTATAACATTTTTGAATTTACAAAGCTCCTTATCAATAATACATCCCCATTATCAAGCCAGGCTCTGGGCTGAGTGTCTTATCTCATGTGATCCTCACAATACCCATGAGATTGACACTGCTATTTGCCCCACTTTGCAGATCAAATAACCTGATAAATAATGCACCTTGGAAAAATAGAGAAAACTGCCTTTTCACTTGAGTCTTACTGCTTCCCTGGATGGCTAATGTTACTAATACTCTTCCTATTTTACAGATCAGGAAACTAGTCTCAGATGGTTAATAGGCTGCCCCAGATCACACAGCCAGGGCTTGAAGTCAAGGTCTCGGACCCCAGGGAATGCTTTCTGAGGTTCAAACTGAAATCATTGGACTGAGTGAGTTGGTCACACTCATGCTTATCCTTAGGCCTTTGGCCAAGACTGGGAGGACTTGGCCCCACACCCCTGCCCCTAGGTCACTCCACACCTCCCACAAGGCACTCCCAAGAGAAAAGGCAGACAGGCTTCTTTGCTGGCCACTCTCAGATTGAGAATGGGCCAACTGAGCGGCTTGCTGGAAGAGTAGACCCCCAGTTGCAAGGCTGGGTGGGGGTGATGCATGCAAGAGGAAGCAGCAGGACACACCTCTACCACCCAGGACCAGATGGAGGCGAAGGGGCCCCGCCCTGGAGCCAGCCTGCCTAGCCTCAAATCCCAGCTCCTCAACCCACAGTGGGGCCTTGGGCATGGGCTACTTAACCTCTTTGTGTTTGTTCACCGTAATTCAGGATAAGAACCCTCTCATGGGGTTATTAAAAAGCATGAGTTAGAATAAAGGGCTTGAACAGTATCTGACACATAATGAGGTAAGCACAGGCCCACAAGTCCCATCTAAAACCTCAGGGCCAGATGGATTTCAGACTTTTCATATTGTTGAAAGCAGATATTATAATACATATAATATATGTACCTATGTATGTGTATATAAGTACATATGTCTGTGTATATATAATTACTTATGTATATTACATAGCCACCCATCAGGGCCTGGGATAACAATTTATGATCAAATATATTATTATTTCTCCAATGAAATATAAATATTCAGTTTAGGTGTGATTAAAGAAAAGGCTATAGTTAAGTCTCATGTCAATTCAGGTCAAGTTTGGTCATTAAATGTATTTTTTTTTCAATTTTCAGAACTTTCTGAATTTCAGAATTGTGAATAAGAGACTGTAGTCCTATAGTAACACCAGTAGTAATAAACTGTTTACCTCCCACTTCAATGTTAGGGATGTGGGCTCCAGAGTCAGGGGAAGGTGGATTTCAGTCCCTTCCTGACTGCTTGATTCTGGACAAGCCACTTGTCCTATGTAAGTCTCAGTTTCCTCACCTTAAATGGAGATAATAGCATACATACTTTTTATTTATTTATTTATTTTTTTGAGACAGAGTCTCACTCTGTTGTCTGGGTAGAGTGCAGTGGTGTCATCACAGCTCACTGCAATCTCAAACCCCTGAGCTCAAGCAATCCCCCTACCTCAGCCTCTCAAGTAGCTGGGACTGCAAGCACATGACACCATGCTCAGCTAATTTTTTCTATTTTTAGTTGTCTGCCTCATTTTTTTATTTTTTATTTTTTTAGTATAGACAGGGTCTTGTTCTTGCTCAGGCTGGTCTTAAACTCCTGACCTCAAGTGATTCTCCCACTTCGGCCTCCCAGAGTGCTAGGACAACAGGTGTGAGCCACTGTGCCTGGCCAGCATACATACATCTTATGGGGCTTTTGTGAAGACTGACTGAGATAACATAAAATTCTCAGCACAGTGCCTGGCATCTACTAAGAGATCCATTAATGTTAACAAAATTATAATAACTATTATTATGAGCTCAAATAAAATCAAGTCTACTCTCTCTGGACACTTCCTTTTTTTTTTGAGACAGAATCTCACTCTGTTGCCCAGGCTAGAGTGCCATGGCATCAGCCCAGCTCACAGCAACCTTAAAGTCTTGGGCTCACGCAATCCTTCTGCCTCAGACTCCTGAGTAGCTGGGACTACAGGCATGTACCACCATGCCCAACTAATTATATATATATATATATATATATATATATATATATATATATATATATATATATATATATATATATGGGGTTTTTTTAGTTGTGCAGATAATTTCTATTTTTAGTAGAGACGGGGTCTCACTCTTGCTCAGACTGGTCTTGAACTCCTGACCTTGAGTGATCCTCCCGCACTGGCCTCCCAGAGTGCTAGGATTACAGGTATGAGCCACCATGCCCTGCCTGGA
Source organism: Microcebus murinus (assembly GCF_040939455.1). Taxonomy (NCBI): domain Eukaryota; kingdom Metazoa; phylum Chordata; class Mammalia; order Primates; family Cheirogaleidae; genus Microcebus; species Microcebus murinus. The sequence continues at coordinate 22,146,067 of NC_134124.1, forward strand.
CACTTCTTTTAAACAACAACAACAAAAATCTACCATCTCCAAGGAGGCACCAACTACCCTCTGGAATGATTTGAACTCAGTGACGCCCAGTATAGGAAGGGCAAACTTTGTTCAAGGGATCTTTCCAGCTCCAAGTTTCTGAAACCCTGATGCCATCTGTCTCTCAGGAAGGAGATGAATTCTCGTCATGTCCAGCAGAGCCAGCAGCCAACAGGTCAGAGCCCCAGGCGGGGGACAGGCCCACTTACCTTACACTGGTGGCAGCAGGAGCCGTGGGCACACTCCGCGCCTGCTCTCAGGGTGCAATTGGAAGCGTTGCAGCAGGGGTTGTTGCATTCCTGGGGAGGCAGGGTAGAGGGGGTGGGGTGAGGAGGTGGGTATAGCTGGGACAGGAGGGCTTTCTCCACCCCACCCCTCACATCCCCAGCCCCACCCAGCTCCCTGGGAACTCTTTACCCGAAAAAAATCACGTAATATCTTTATCGCTAAGCTACCGTGCATTTATCATAGAAAAAATATATATGCACAATCATCGTCACACCACAATTTAGACGCAGCTACATTCTGAGTGTGACTATTTTCCCAGGCATTTTCTCATATGTATATATTTATATGAATATATACTTATATTTCTTTTCCAAAATAATAGTAACCACATGGTTTTTAACTTAACATAATATATACATTTCTCCTTGTCACCTGCATATGCTTTTAAAACATGACTTTTAGCATAGTGTTACATTATATGGCAATTCTGATTTGTTTCTCCTGTCCCTGCCCCATACTCCCAGGCCTTATTATTCCATCAAAAGAGGCCCTGGGAGCAGGGGCGTTCTGAAACAACCTCTCTGCACAGTTTAGGTCCACTCCCAAGCCTGCTTCCTCAGATTTCTTCCCCCATCTGCTGCTCTTCCTAAACCCTCCCTGGATTGGACCTTTGCAGAACAGACAGTCTCTAGGGATTCCCTGCTCTCCTCTCTTCCTTCCTGCCCCACAGCCTGAGATTTTAAAACCATGATGAGATGCCCCAGTGACTATGAGGGTCCTTGTCACCCTCCTATGATATTCAAAAGCCAGTCATCCATAAACCATTTTTTGACTGTGTGTGGGGCTCCACACATACCTCCATCACAGCCTTGTCCCCATGCCACAGATGGGGACACTAAAACTCAGGGAAGCCCAGTGGCTGGACAAGGCACACACCTCCCTGGTGCCCATCCCATGGTCACTGACCATATCATAACCATAACTGGTCGAGGGTCTAGCAGGTTGGAGAGACACATCCCACCGCCTGATGACAGGCACCTGTCCACCTGTCTCTCCTAAGAGAAGGAACAAAGACACTTTTCTCCCATTAAGCCCTCATCCTCCCAGGCTCCAGGCAGACCTGGGCTCCTGCCCTTCTACCACACAATTCTCCCCTCCTCCGGGCACAGGCTCCTCCTCTACCTGAAATGTGTCTCCCCCCTTGTGCTACTAACATGGCCTTCTGATAGGGGCCACGTGGTCACCTCCCGCCCAAGCAAGGCAGCTCCCTCTTCACGTTATATCTGTCTAGAGCACCATGTTATTCGCTCTCCTGGCACTTGCAATGGACTGCAGTTATATAGTTCTGCAATTATTTGGTCAATGTGTGTTTCCCCCAGTAGATTGTCAGCTCCCCGGGGACAGGAACTCTGTCTGTTTCTGCCATCCACCCCATCCCGAGCACCTGACACCGTAGCCCACACCCAGCAAGGATCTGCCAAATGAGCAGCTGCTCGGAATACAAGCCAAGTGGCCAAGTCCACTCTCGGGCTGCTCCCCAGCCCCACTGGGCCCTCCACACTACTACAACTCCCTCCTTCCCAAAGGATCTGGGCTGATCTCTGAGCTTGGGGTGGGGCTGGGGTGTCTTTAACTAATTCTTATTTTATTCTGAAAGTTACATGCTGGTGTTAAAAAAAGAAAAATCACACCAAAGAGAAAGTTTATAAAGTCAAATCATTTTTTCCATAGACAGAGCCTCAGTCTCACCCTCAGAGTTTACTGCTACTCATGTATTCTATCCCAAATTGTTATGCATGCGTTAATGTACATATTATCATCCTTCAAAAACTAGAGCTGAAACGATCCAGTTCTGCTTTTTGTAAGCTCTTATGCATTCGTTAAAAATGACAGAGCTCTGCTGTGTGTGTGCCCTGCACACTCACTTTGAAGATGGGAAGGAAGGAAAGAGCTTATATACAAACAGCCCTGCTCCTCCTTCCTCCTAGCTGCCCTTTCGAGACTTGACAGCGCTTCCTACATCCCCTTTCAGTCATCTCTTCTCCAGGCTAAACAGCACGAGCTAGTTATTTTAAGCATCCTCATAAGACCCATGTTTCAGTCCATATATCCGGCCATGTGGCCTCCAGAATAAACTCAGTGCAGCTGGAGGCCAAGGAGGCATCTGTAGCTCCACTGGGGAGGAGAGAGCCAGCAGGCCACATGGTCCTGGCTTCTGGTTAGACCAGACACTCACAAGAGGAACTGATCTTGAACACAAACAAAGCCAACCAGAAACCAGGAGAGCTGCGGGAACAATCCACCTGGAAGGCTTACTGCCCACATCTTTCTTGCCATGGGATCCTGGATAGTCATGTGCAGGAAATGCCTGTGACTAAGGAACTTTCAATTGCATTCTCTTTTGATCCTGAGCTTTGGAACCAATGCACAGTCTTCCCTTCCCGCTAGCACTGGCGTGGCCCCTCACCTCTTCCTCTCCACAGTCACACTCTTCTCCATCTTCCAGGTAGCCATTCCCACACCTCCGGCCTCCATACAGAGTCCTGGTGTCTGGCATGTTGGAGAGACACATTCCACCACCTGACTGCAGATACCTGTCCAGCTCCTTCCTGTTGCATCCATTGAACACTCTGGGAAAGGGGTGCCTGGCAGAGGACAAGATTGGAATTAGTTGGAAGTTGGAACATTCAGCAGCCAGACAGCTGTCAATCCTGCTACCCATGGGGGCTGATTACACCTGGGCTCAGACCCCTGTAGTTGCATGCCCATACATTCAGCCCCCTTAATGCATTCACCAAAACATTAATTTAGAATTTTCATCTTTAATGATGAGCTATCAGCCATCCCATGTTTTTTTTTTCTCATTCTGCCCAGAGGAAGTATTTGAGAATCACGAGTAGCAATTTCTGTCCATTGCACGAGGGGGTCACAATAAGTAAAGAGTTGTGTGTGTGTTACAATAGGTCTCTTGAGCCTTAGAACTGAATAAAATATCAGCTGACTCAAACTTTTCCTGAAGCTGATACCAGACAGATATTCCGTTGGGACAGAGGACCAAGCAAAAAAAGGCCAAGATCATGGGTTTAATTTCTTTGTGGGCCAGTAATCTGGTCTCAGTTTTAGGGATGCAAAGGCTGCTCCAAACTCAACCAGCCAATTCACAAATGCATGCTCTTTATCATAAAGGTATGGGACATTCTGGGTCCCGCTGGTTCCCACTGTTGGGGAGAAGAATAAAGAGTACCACCATTTGGGTCGATGAAGAGAGAGTTATCCTGCTCCCCACTCTCTAAATCAATCAAAGGGCATACGCTGGAGAGTTCCTTCAGTGGTAAGATACGCTATAAGGAAGTTGTTACTAATAATTATTAAATTATCAAAATTTGTAAATAATTTAAAAATAAATCAGAGTAGCGATTAATATTAACTCTCAATCATTTGTCTACAGATATGCTTTTTAGATTGGGAGAGAAAGAGGTAGACTTAACCATGAGCTCACAGAGATTTGAACATGACCCATAAATATGTATCCTGCATGTCAACGTCACCCTTTCTGTGTCACAGCCAAAAGTAATAAAAAAGTACTGGGCCCTGGTGCTCCAAGAAAGCTGCATTTCCTCTTGGAGATGTTGAAACACCATTCTCTAAGAAGTATAAGCAGTTCCTAATGGTCTGGGGCACAAGAACACAAGGTTCCACCAGGGATACCTACCCAGTGATTTGTACTGTCTGAGTCCAGACATGAGAAGATAAATCCTTTGAAGAAACTCCATAATTCTCTTTCAAAGGCTCTGGTTTTAAAAACTGTCATAATTCCTGGGGGAATGAAGCTGCCTTATTCTTGTCCCCCCCCCAAGGGGGGGAGTCCCTGTGGGGTGTGTGGATGGTCCCCTTCCTTCAACGTGCTCTAGATGTTACATCAGAGCTCTCAATCAAGCCTAACATGTAACAACACTGATCAAACTCCCTTGGGCTGGAAGGATTAAGGATTGTGGCTGTTATTAAAATGGGTCATCATCAAAAATTCATTAAGTAAAAAAAAAGACACCTGTGGTCAGGCCAGTTTTTCAGCCGAAGACCCTAAGACAGAAATTAAGTATATCTAGGGTTCCACCAGCACAAAACCTCCTGCTGGAAACCTAGTGCTCCTTCTACACACTTGCCCGCCTGGTTCTCTTCCAATTTCTTTGTTGTAAAAACCACATTTCTCTCCAAGGTCCCAGCAGAGGTGTGACAGAGGCTCCCTGGGGCCAGCTGGGAGGAACATCTGAGTCACACTGGCCAGGCACGACGTCCCCTCCTGTTTGACTCACCCGGTGGCAGCTGCCATGATGCACCCACCGTCGGCCGCACTGGCCGAGCAGCACTCTGCAGAATCATGGCTCATGCCAAAGTTGTGGCCCATCTCGTGGGCCATGGTGGCAGCCACGCCAATGGCATTCTCAGAGTGGTCCTGCTCAGAGAGAGAGTAGAGGTCAAGGTGACAGCTCCGCCTCTGCCCCCTTTGCCCACCTTTTCCTTAGCCAAGCCTTGCCGGTCGCCACTGATTCCACCGTCCCTGAGCATGGGGCTCTCCACACACGCCTCTGACAGCAAGTCTAAAGCCACTGTCATTACTAGGAAATCAAATGTTTTAAAGCTTATGTTTCTTGAATACTTAAAAGTTGCAGACCACCTCTGACTCACTGATGAATTTCCAGACCAATAAATGCTTTCTGAATAAATGAAAGACAAGGTTTTTTTCCCATTATTGCTCTTAACACACACACACACACACATACATACACACACACAACATATATGGTAATTGACATAGGAAATATCACCTTGATTTAAACATTGGATGCACTTGGCTCAGTGTTTTCTAAGAGAGCCCCATAAGGCAGATACATCCCAGGCATAGAACCTGGTATAAGTGTCTGATGTGTAGATATGTAATTATCAGAAGCAAAAGACGGGGAAAAAAAAAACACAAAAAAAACAACCCAGCAGAAGAGAAGCAGCAAAAAGAGATTTACTGAACACATATGTGTGTTTCTTGCATTATTTCACTTAATTCCCATTCTTATCCTAAAATTATAAACTGTAAAATTATCTCTATTTTATAATTGAAGATACTCATTAACTTGCTCAAAGTCACATAACTGCTCTTTGAACACTATAGGTTCTGACTCTAGGGCCTGTGGTTTTTAACCTTTATATTATTTTGTCAATAAATACAAAATTGATGGAGGGGTGGATAAATAAATGCATAGCATGCTTCCTTGATATCCCATTCAAAGGTTAGAAATGAATAGTCTAAACACTCTCATAAAGTCAGAGTGAATTTCAAAGGAAGGTAGTAATTTCCTAATCATGACTTTGAGACAGGCTCTTGTTTCATAATGACATATGTAACAACGTGAGACCTGGAATAAAAACACTTTTTTTTTTTTTTTTTTTTTTGAGACAGGGTCTCACTCCGTTGTCTGGGCTAGAGTGCAATGGCATCATCATAGCTCACTGCAACTTCAAACTCCTGGGCTCAAGAGATCCTCCTGTATTAGCCTTCCTAGTAGCTAGGAAGGCATGTACCACACACAGGCATGTACCACCATGCCTAAGCTAACTTTTCTATTTAGGGGTCTTGCTATGTTGCCCAGGTTGGTCTCAAACTCCTAGCCTTAAGCAGTTCTCATGCTTCAGCCTCCCAGAGTGCTGGGATTATAGGCATAAGCCACTGGGCCCGGCCCTAAAAACACTTTTAATTTCTATTCTCTTACTGTGCCCCAGCCCCTGGTTTGGAACATATGAGAGATCTAGTGATGTATTCATGTAATCGCTTCAGGATTCTCCTGAGCTTGAAAATCAGGAAAAACTACAATAAACTACAATAAATGAAAATTCACCCTCGGGTACGTCCACCTCTTAATGACTTCATTTTAAACAACTGCACTTCCTGATGCTCAAGGCTTTCTGCAGAACCGACATACCGGCTGGGACTCACCATGTTGACTCCTCCAGATTGGTACACGGAGCACATGGCCATGAGGGGGGCCAGGCCGATGGTGGTGCCATGGAAGGACATGCCCCTGCAGGAGGAAAGGACAGAGGGCGACTCAGGTTCCAGTGTGCCCGAGACCAGGTGGCCATCCTGATGTTCCTCGGCCCTGCTGACATTCCCAGGTCATTCCCAAGGGAATGGGGCCAAATGGACAAGTTCCAGGTTGCCACACCTCTCACTTCCTCTCACCTACTCCCTCACTGCTCCAGGGAAACAGAAAGAAAGAGCAAAAGGTCACCTTTCCCCACAATATGCCCATAGCCAATGCTCCGGAAGGAAACGGGCAGGGCTTGCAAAACCGCATCCCATTCCCGCCGCACAGGAAAAGGTCAGAGCGGAGGTCGCAGGGAGGGTGGCACGGGTTTCTGATGCTGAAGTGAATCAGGCCCACTTCCCCCAGCTGCCAGGGGCCCGGGCTCTGCGGTGTGTGTCCCAGGGGTGGAGGTAGGGAAACTGGGGCAGCAGCTGTGGGGCTGGTGCTCTGTTCCCACATCACTCTGGGCCCAGGGAAACAGCTGTGTCCTGGCAGGGCACAAAGGATGAGCTGTTCTGCCTTTGTTCTGCAACTGTGATCCTTGTCTGCCAACAGCAAGTGACATTTTCCCTAGGTTAACCATCCCTCCCTCAGCTATACACATCCAGGGTAGGGGAGAAGGAATAAATGAAATACCAGTGTTTTTGTTCGTGCCACAAGCATGTGATCCATTTAAAGGATCTCTATGGAGATGTGTTCCATGATACTTATCTCCATCTCCATGTTAGTCTTCTTTTCTAGACCATGATAGCATTGAGAGTGAGACCATCTTATTTATTTTGGGATCACTAGAACCTGGCACAGAATCTGACACATAGCAGGTGCATAATAAATGTTTGCTGAATTAAAGGCAGACGTATCTTCGCAGAAGCAATCTGCAAAGAAATATGCAAAATATATGCAAATCCATAGGAAGCCCAGCTGGTTATTTTCTAAATTTAGACCAGGCTCTGAGGAAGTCCTACCGGAGACTGAGCTTCAAGGTCTGGCCCAAATCAAGACACCACACTTCCAAAGTTCAGGCCGAGAGAGTTAGTAGCCAATGACTCTTCTTAGATGAATGTACCGTCCTGAAGTAACCGTTGACAGCCCAGGTTCTGGGACAGTTATTTTCCCTGGTTTCTTTCAAAGGGTAAACCAAGGCTTAAATGATTGCTACTCGGAACTATAATTAGGGGGCAAAAGAAAAATGGTTCTATTGTCTATGTGCCTTTTGCTGTAACTGCCTCAAAGTACCTTTAGAAGTAAACACTAATACATACCAAGTAATCATCCCCAAGGGACTGTCATTTGCCACCGTGACGCCCATCAACGTCCGTCTTTTTTTCTCTGGGACTGATGAAAATCCAGCACAATCCCAACTCAAGGTCTCCCTCCCACTAAGCACCCAGTCCCTGCAGTGTGTGCCACTTTGACGATCTCAGGCAACGCAGCCCTACGTTCCTTGGGAGCCAAGTGGAAGGAAACCCAAGGAACCCCCTCCCTTGCACCTGTGCTGGGAGATTAGCTCACGGACGAGAACAAAGTGCCAAGAAGATCAAGATGAACCCCTTAGATCTGTTTTGAAGTAGCCAGTGACCCACAGATAGTCACATCCCAAATGCATACTCAATTGTTTCAGATACTCGACTGATTATGAGATCACTGGATCTCTAAATTATAAGATCTACATTATCACTAGGTCGCTAAGTCTAATTTTCTCATATGGATTATAAACACTTTTTAGGAACACTAGGACTCTTCGGCTTTTCGATACTTTCCGGGGTGTGCTAGGTACAGAACAAACGTGTGAAAAATGCCTGATCCTCAGGACCGAGGAACCGGGGATGGTTTAGCATAACCAACGCTCACCACTGGGGAGAGAAAGGGTCAGACTCTGAGCATGCGCACCGTGGGCAGAGGCTCTGCTGATAAGGCTAAATGCAACACACGTGGAAAAAGACTACTTACGTGATTAACTGTGCGTTGTCATGGTTCTTCTGGGCGAGCAGCTTGCGCCTCCAACTAAGAAACGACCAGAGGGTAGAGTACGGGTTCTCTGAAACTTCACACATGTTGCCATGAGTCCACACTTCCAAGCCCACCAGAGCAATCCGGATGTTCAAGGATCGGTAAAACTAAAAGGACACACGGAAAAGCATCTGTCAACACCACTGGGGATGTAAAAGCCCCTTGCTTGACTGAGAGCTCTGAGCACAGGTACCAGATTTCTCTTTGCCCCTGGCTCCAAGGGGATAAGGGAACAGGAATCACTGACATTTTTCAGAAGGGGACAATGAGATTCTGAGAGAGATGCACGGCATTCTGGTGGCAGAACTGTGGTGACTACACTTAGAGAACACTGGGATAGGACACGAAATTGCTTTCAAACGTGTACACAGCCTGGAAAAGGGACCAGCATGGTTCTGGGTGATTCTCAAGCAGGGCTTAGGTCAACAGATAAAACAGACAGGAAGATAAATTTCATTTCAAATAGGAAAAGAGCTTTCAAACAAAGCTGGTGCCGAGTGAGCTCAGAGCTGAGCTTTGCTGTCTTCTGTAGTAAGCGCCCTTGGCCTGGCTGTCTGGTACAATTCCCTCTCCCAGTTCCTTACATGGCCTGGTCTTTTTTTTTTGTAAGTATCTATATCTTTTTTTATAAGTATCTAAAAAATTACCTTGTACATGGATTTTTTTTAAAACAACTAGATTGAGGTCTAATTTACATACCATCAAACCCGCCTATTGTACCTGTACGGCTCAGTATTTTTTACTAAATTTATGAAGTTATGAAGCCATCACCATAATCTGGTTTGAGAATATTTTCATCACCTTAGTAAGAGCCCTCATGTTCACGTACAGTGACTTCTCATTCTCACCCTCAGCCCCAGGCAACCATTAATCTGCTTTCTGTCTCCATAGATCTGCCTTTTCTGGACATCTTTTTATAAACAGAATCACATAATATGTAGTCTTTTGTGTCTGGCCTCTGTCACTTGGCATAATGGCTTTGAGATTCATCCATGTTGTAGCCTGTGTCAGTTTGTCATTCCTTTTTTTTTTTTTTTTTTTGAGACAGAGTCTCACTCTGTTGCCTGGGCTAGAGTGCCGTGGTGTCAGCCTAGCTCACAGCAACCTCAAACTCCTGGGCTCAAGCAATCCTGCTGCCTCAGCCTCCTAAGTAGCTGGGACTACAGGCACGTGCTACCATGCCCAGCTAATTTTTCCTATTTTTAGTTGTTTGGCTAATTTCTTTCTATTTATAGTAGAGACGAGGTCTCACTCTTGCTCAGGCTGGTCTCAAACTCCTGAGCTCAAGCAATCCTCCCACCTCGGCCTCTCAAAGTGCTAGGATTACAGGAGTGAGCTACTGCGCCCAGCCTTTGTCATTCCTTTTTATTGTGGAATAATATTTCATTGTATGGATGTACCAAATTATATGTGCATATTTTATTGTAAAATGTGTCCCGCTCATTTTGGAAGTAAATGAGCATAAGTGATATACAAGTGGATACACATGCTTATTCTCAAGAGTTTCCTTCCCTTCCCTAGAGGGGTTCTGGTTTTGTCAAGGATACCATGAACAATTTGCAAGCACCAGCCTACAAAAGGTCCTTGATAATCTTCAGGGTTTTTTGTTCAACCCAAAGATCCTGAAGTTCTACAAGTAAGGCCTGAACTCTCAACCTCCTTAAGGCTAGAGCTACATCTAACCCTTATGACCATCTTTCAGCACATACAAGCATAAGCAGGAGGAGGGTTTTGTTTAAAGCTAAACCCACTGGAAGGTGTGGGTACAAGGGGTTCTCTGATGGGTCTACCCTAGAGAAGACTACTGAGCCAGTGACTTAAAAAAAGTCCCATGTATGGAGAGATCATATGAGCAGGAGATACCATGTTAATCCAGAATTGGCAAGTACTGCCCAGCTAAAAATAATAAACGTAGCACCAATGTTTATCAAGAGCTTTCTATGTACTAAGCACTGAGGCTTAGAGAAGGCAAAGAACTCGACTGAAATCTCAGTAGGAAGATAGTGTAGCCAGGATGAAGGCCCAAATTATGATCTCAGAGCCTGCTCGTGACCCTATACTGCTTAAGTGCTGCAGTACTTACACATAATAATATAATCCAGATAATCAATCGACTGGCCCCCAAGAAATGGGAGTCTAAGACAGGCTCCAGCTTCATGTAACAGTAGTTTACTTCAATGGAAATTCTGATTTTTCTGTTCTGTGCAAGGTCAATCATTAGAGAAAATAAAGGGTTTGGATTCCAGTTTGAATTTGCTTTAGGAGGGAATTTGGCTTTTAAGGAAGTCAACGTGGCTTTTTCACAGTTAAGGAAAAACATTTCGGAGTGGGTTCATGATTCAGCAAATTCGTACAGTTCATTCCAGTTCTAGTTCAACCACAGTTCAGTTCAAGTAGCTGGGTCAGCAAGCTTCGAAGAGGCGGCCGTGCCTTCTCTCTCCCCCCAGCCAGGAGTGACTGCAGAGAGAACCAAGACTTTCACAGAAGGGACCAGCCAGCCAGGCCTGGGGCTTCGACTAAGGACCAGGACTTGCTGCTGCTGCCGCTGGTCTCCCTGCAATTTCCATAAGCCCAGTTGGAGAGTTCACAAAGAGCAGCCCCAGCCAACTCCCCCTCCTGCCAGGTCCGCGAACAATAGATGTCACGTGGGTGAGAGCAGGGTCCACCTCCTGTATTGCCCCCAGGAAAATAAGCTCTCCTTGTTTTCCCAGATGTCGAGTGTTTGGGTTGTAGGACTACAGAAATGTTATTGTTGAGGGAGTTGGGAGCTAGAGAGAGGACTGTATCCCCAGGGTCCTTCTTTCCAGGAAATGACAGTGTTTTGACTTTCACCTGCCACTGACCACTGATCTGTGTTTCCATAGACATCTAGAGCAGAACAAAAACATGGGGCATAGAAACCGCCCTCTTATGAATTCAGAACACTACTAAATTTGCTTTTTCATCACTAAAAAATATTTTAGGTTCTTTTCTTTATCCTCTAGCATTTAGGGAAAAAAAAAAATGGTTTCCTCTTTAGACGTGGGAGTCATGAATCCCTAGCAGGCCCAGAATTAAGCTTGAGAAGTTTCAAGAGTGTCCTAAAATTGTATAATAAATGTTATCAGATTCTCAAAGAAGACTTGTGATCCCAAACACATTAAAATCTATTTTTTAAAACTATACACTACTGGCCTGCCAAGAGGCTACTGTCACTGTAGGTTACCTATTTTGCAGTTTCTACTATAACCAATATCTTCTTTCAAACATACAAAGTTATTTCTAAGTCCCAGACCAGTCTGTTCTAGTAAAATTCAAAAATGTGGATATTTCATAAGAGCATGTTGAAATAGTTCCTGACCTGGGAAAGTTAACCATTCATACACCCTTATTAAGAGACAAGAAATAATTTTAGGATAGCTTTACAGATGGAAACTTTACAGACTGGCCCCAAACAACCCAATTCCCAATGTTTAAGGCTGTGCAATTTTCCTCCCCTGACCTACCTCAATTCCACCCTAAATCTGAGAATTCGCAGGCTTTATTATACATGGAAGGAACCTTAAAAATTCTTAAACCGGGCTCTTCCATGCCCCAGGTTCCTCAGGAGGCACGGCAGGGGTGAGAGGGGGTCAGAAAGACAGTGCTCTGGTCCAAACCTCTGCTTCAGCTTAGAGCAGTCTATTTTCATCTGACTTTTTATACTAGACATTAACATAAGGTTTCATTTAAAAAGTAACAGGACTCCACCATAAAATAAAAATAACAAAAAGCCATTGATTTAGGACAACCCCTGTATTTTACAAATTCCAAACAAAACAAAACAAAAAATCTGCAGCCCAAGGAAAATGAGTTCCTTGCCCAGGGTTACATAGTTCGGGACTTTGTCATGACCACTCTGAGCCTCTATGGACTCACTCATTCTGCTTCAGAAGCTGGCTGAGGTGGCCAATGCAGCAGAAGGCAGCTCAGGTGCCACATGGTCTCCTGCCCTGTGGCCCCTCCGAGGCACTGGTACTGGGCACCTTTCCCAGGAAGTACACACCTGGTCTCACCTTATCAACATAGTTGGCGATCTCCATGAGCTTGTGTTTGGTGGCATCCGGGTCTCGTCGATTCTTCTGAAACTAAACGGGACAGACAGAACCAGGTGAGATCCCAGAACCTCTCCTAGGACCCTTCCTATGCCCCATTACTTGTCTTTGCACGTGTTCTTATTTATTTATGTCTTCTGTGAGCAGTCAAATTTATGCAACTGTCTTCCCAGCCAAGGTGACAGCTTGTGAAGGGCAGGACCTAGTCACATCCATCTTCATATCCCTAGCTACTAGCTCAGTGCAGGGCATATAGCAGACATGCAGTAACTACATAGTGAATTGAATTGTCTTCCTCTAACCACTGAAATAAATCTTATTCTCCACCCTCTGAATCACAAGCCTCTGGTAAACTCCCATTGGGGCTTAGAAGAGGGGAAGAGGGACTGATCCAATCTTTGCCTTGGTCATCACCCCAACCTGAAGCCACCATCACACAGATCTCATGAGGCTTCCCTGTAGGTGGCCAATCAACGCTGGTCAGACTGTTGCAAGGCACTGTGCTCAGCAGTAAGTAGGACACAAAGAAGTGTGAGATCTTGGCCCCAGCCTAGAGGAGCTTCAATCAAAACAGAGAGAGGACCAGAAATAACTGCAATGGCAGATCCTGTATTTAAGGAGTATACAGTTGAAATAAACTGAGAAAACGTGCACAGAGATAACTACAAAAATGCGAGGCCACATGAATGACACAGGATGGGTGCTGGTAAGGAGGACTGTGAGACATTGGCAAAGACGCTGTCTCGCACGTGACAGTGCCATCCACAGTGAGAATTCTGAGACTGCATCAGACAGAAATCAGACATTTCTAATAAAGCACAGGAACAAAAGCTGTGCTCCATGAGAGATGCCCGCATGGGTACCACGAACAGGACATTTCAGCGTGGATGCCTCATACTTATATCCTTCCCCAAGGGACAGATCTCTTGCAGCTACAACGATGAAGGAGAGCTTCACAGTGTAGAGAGACAATTTGCTGCAGCTGCACATTAAATTTGCAGATGATGGGCATGTCTTGTAAACTGCCAATGTTACCTGGAATCTGGGTACCTCTTTAATTTACCCATTATACATGTTCCTTCAATTTGCAAACCTCCACTTCCTTCCTCCACCCCATCCCACAAGAACATCTCAGCAAGAAACAAAAAGAACATCCCAAATAAAAACACCCTGGGGTATTTGTTTGGCCGGGGGTGTGTCCAACACAGGGAAGAAATTCACCATTTTTCCCTTTCCCCCACTGCTTTTGGACATTCCTAGGTTTCCCCAGAATTGTCACTCACCAGAAGAGAATTTCATCGTCACCGCTGCTTTCTAAAGTTAAATTCAGTGTGACACCCTATGACTCACACCTTTCCAAGGCATTAATCCAGAACGTTCCCATTTCTAAATCAGTCCCACAGCAAAGTGCTGCGGCATGTCCATTCATTTAGCAAATATTTACTAGAACATCAGGGTCGAATTTTATTGTCTTTCAAATTTGTTAATCCTATCTTTAAACAATTGCCCAACTAGGCCAGCATAATTTAAGCAGTGTATCCTCTTGTCCAGAATACTCTGAAGTTAGAGTCAGCAAACCTCCTCTGCAAAGGCCAGAGAGTAAATATTCTAGGTTTTGTGGGCCATGTCGTCTCTGCCACAACTGCTCAACTCTGCCATGGTAGCCGGGAAGCGGCCACAGACAATACACAAACCATGGGCATGGCCGTGTTCCAGCAAAACTGTCTGCAAAAGCACGTGTGGGCTGGACCTGGCCAAGGGCTGTGGATTACAGACCCCGAGACTAGAGAAAAGAATATCTCGACCTTACATTTCCTAGGGTGGCACAGGAAGTACAACGTGGTGCAGCGTCATTCTCTCCCGGCTACCCCACATGCTGCTGGCCTCATGGAAGTCCTCTACAGGCCTGTGTTTATAGCTATCCTGTCCCCTCCTACAACATCCCACCTTACTCTTCGTTCCCCTTGCATCCTGTTCCATCTGGGGAATGAATAGGCTGAGAACCACCCCAGGAGCCCCCACCCAGGCCCAGCGTGTGAGGAGCTGCCTGCTCGTTTTTTTTATGGCCGGCAACTCTCTCTAGGCAGCAGCTGCGTCCCTGCTCCCTGCTCTGAGGTCGGAGGCCAGAGCCGGAGGCTGTCCTGTCTCAGCACCTGGTTGTAAATCACCGCTACTAAGGCAGCCCTCCCCTTCCCTGTGTTCCTGTCCTCTCAGATGAATTGATTGTCAGAAATACATTTCTGCCTGCAGAGGATGAGCGGGAGACGGGGTAAGGGAGGTGGGGAGTGGGTGACGGGGTGAGCCGGGGGACTCAGTCCGGCCTATGACACCCCTGCTCACCCCCTCACACAAACCACTCAGAGCCTTCAGCTCCGGGGACCCAGAACCCTGAGAAATGAGCACATTGCTCGGCTGCATTGAGAGCCCAGGGCCATTGCTGAAGTCGCTCCCTTCTCTCCCCCTCCCTCCTCTGTAGCAGGCCTGGAGGCACCTTGAGCAGACACTTTTCCTCTGGAGCTTGCTGTGACCCTGGAGGTCAGGAGACAGAAGGTGTCCGATTCCCAACCCCGACCCCCACTTCTCCGGCAGCAGCTGGAGACTCAAAGCCGGTGGGTTTTACAGCCATGCACAGAGATTCCTCTGGGGCCAGTGCAAGGCCAAAGGGGAGAAATACGCTGCTTTTAAACCAGAGCATCTGGGTTTCTATATGCTAAACTACTGCGGTCCCCAGGAGCTTTTATCAAAATAAAGGATTCTGTAGCTGGAAAAAAAAAAAAAAAACTGGCTCAAGACCACCGTATTGGATGATATTAGTCGCAAAGCTTAAACAGAAAAGTGTCCCCGAGTCCGAGGAGTCCAGCTTTCTTGCAGCAACCCTCCCACACCAGGGGCAGTCCTGCGGGGCAGGGGCAGGGACCGGGGTCGGTCACCTCCTCCCACAACTGTCGAGTCTGAGCTGGCTCCTACCCCAGCTTCGGACTCTGTTCCCCACGCCACTGCCCCATCCTGTACTCGCAACTTGTCTTTGGAGAGGAAAGAAAAAAACACAGAAAACACACACATATCAGGCTGCTAGAAGAACCAGTAAGGACATCAATTAAAAAGCTAAAATCTTCCCAAAGTGGAAAACAATGTTCCCTCAGCTTGGAATGCCCTTCACCTCCACTTCTCTGCCTTGTGAACCCCTCCTTGTCCTTTAAGACAGTTAGTTCCAAGGCCACCTCCTCCTGTCACTGACATCCGGTGACAAACACCCGAAGGCCTCCTGGCCTGAAGTCTAGTGTTCTTCCTGCACCTGGCACTGCCCCCGGGACCCGTGCTTCGGGATTGTGACGAGGTAGAGCCACTTTACAAGGAGGCCTTTTGGGAAGCTGACCACTAGCCCCTTTGGGTGGGGTACAGACAGATTGGAGTTGTGATGAGCTCTGTCGTGGGGTTGTCCCAAGGCCAGCGTGCACGGTGCTAGAACACAGTGGGGGCTCAGCTCATCATGATATCCAGTGTGCAGATGTGCTTAGTTGTACGGTTGGTCACTACATAAAGTGAGGATCGAAGGTAACAACAGGCTAATTTAGGCAAATATGGGCTCTGGGGCCTGAACCCATTCTTCAGGTGTCAGCTTCAACATCTACACCTCAGAGAAGCTTTCCTGAATTCCCAAAACCATGCTGGACCCCTTTGCTTACACTCTGATCCTCCCCAAGAGTCTGCAGTTAGCACACATGGGACACGTAGAGTTTTTGTGCTATTACTATAAATTCTGCCATGCCAGGGTGGGTCTGTCTTCTTGACAGCTATATCATCTGGTGCTTGGCACATACTAGAAAATCAAGAAATTGTTGATGAATAAGTATATGAAATGTATGATGAGCCAGGTCCATGTTCATCAAATCTTAGAACCTGTCTAATTTGAGGAATATGGAGTTGAAGGTTAATATGCTGTTCCTTTAGGTCAGCAGTTCTCAGACTTGCCTGTGCATCAGAATCACTCAGAAGTCTTGTCAAACATGGATTGCTGGATCTCACCCTGACAGTGGAGGACTCAGTAGGTCTGGGGTAGGACCCAAGAATTTACAAGTTCACAAGTGCCGCTGATGCCACAGTCTGAGGACCACATTTTGGGAACAATGGCTTTAGGTACTCATTTGGCACCTCCATGATTACAAAAATGGACCCACATTGTGGGGGGGGCAAAAAATGGTATTCAATCAGATGATTGAAAATATACTTATTATCTTTGTAAAAAAAGAATGTTTTTAAATTTCTGTAGACAATTCATGGATCCCCTAAGATAAACATCAGAACCTGAAGGTCTTTAGATCTAATTCAAGAAATGTCAATCCAGATAATTTTCCTGATTTTCTACCCAATTGATGTATCATGCCATCAGAGGCTTTTCCTCATGAGTTTTTTTCTTCCCATCGATGTTCAACATGGCAAAAAGAGTTCTTGGTCAGACTTAAGGTAAAAATCATATTATAAACCAGAGAAGGATGAATGTGCCAGCGTTTCCCCAAAGCAGTGCAAAGCCTGGCGTGGAAGCTATCCAGAGAACAGTGTTTCTGCAAAACCCATTGCCTGCCCCTTACCTCCGCATAGTCAGCCACGAGGTAAAGCTCCACGTACTTCATGGAGTGTAAATCTTCCCTTTTCATCTGAGAAAGACACAGAAGCAGGTCAGGCTGTAGAAAGGGCAGGCTTGGCCTCATTTTAAAAACACGGCTAAGAAACAGAGCTGGTGAATGAACAGTGGGCCTCCATGCTCATTTTGTCCTGGGGCACTAGACACAGTCCTGGCTGTGGGGGCCACCATCCTCACTAACACCTTCCATCCACCGCTATTGAGCTGTCCCTGGAGGCTGCTCTGGGACAGGGGCGGATTCCAGTCCTTCATTCTCAAAATCTACTGAGATGGGCTGGCCAGCACAGGAGAACAGAGGCCAACATACCGTGCGGGAACAAGCTGACAATCAAGTTCCTAAATAAGCTTGAAACCACAACCTCTATTTTCAGTACGAATAAATACAAGCATTTGTACATATGGCAAAATGGCTATTCCAATAGGGAGGCATACTATTTTTTTTTAATCTTTTAAACTTTCTGAAATCAGTGTCTCATTTTACAGTATTTTACATGTAGTATTGTTAACAGTATTTTAAGTGTAGTATTGTTTTCTCCAAAAGCAGTTATTCTATTATGAGGGTATCTCACACTCAGTAATGACTCAGAATGAAAGAAGAAAGCTATTTCTTCCTTTTTAGCCATCGCCCTTCCATTGAGAAATACTCCTGGATTCAAAGTAAGGGTCCTCGGAGGGGACAAGCCTGTGCCTCGGTTGATTCTCACACCAAGAGCCTCACAACTCACCCTGCGAGGTCGTTTCTTGGTCTGCTGTGTAAACTGAAGGGCCCAGTCCCTGGTGGTGGGCTTGGAGTGCTCGAACCCACAGTTCCCCGGGGGCAGCTTGAGATGTTCAGCTCTGTAAAGAAGGTGCTGGCCCTCGCTGTCAGGGAGGGGCTCGATGACATAGCTGAGGTTACTGCTCACCATGATCAGTCCTCTGTGGATAGGAGAAATAGAATCTCTGGTCAAAGATTACGGTCTTGGAAAAGTCCCTTACGTAGGTCTTAGTTTCAAAATGACAGTTGGTTTTGATCTCTGGCTTTTAACCTTACTATGGGACCATGCGCCCCTTTATGAGAATCCAATGCAAACTCAGACCTGCTCTCTAAAGAAATACACATGTATATGAAATGTGGTGCACAATCTCAGGGCACTTGGACCCCCTAAGCTCATCCCCAGAATCCAGGTGAGGAGTCTCTGATTAGGGAGGTTCAGAAGGTTCTAAAAAGGCTGTACCCAGCACACTTAATACTTACAAAGGACGGTAGGACTTGGATTCCAAAAAGCCTCCCAAACCCAAACATGGCACATGACAAATAACAGGCCGAAACTCTACAGACTCAGAAAAAGCAGTCCAGTGGCTGGAAAAAGAACATTGGCCTGCAGGTGTTGGAGCCCCAGGCTCTGGATTTAGCTCCAACACTCCATTGTCACATGCTCTCTGGCAAATGTTTTAAATCTTTCTGAGCCTCTCTCCTCATTCCCAAAGTGGAAATAATTTAGTAACTTATCAGGACTCTTGGATGATTACATGGAAAGAAAAATGTCCTTGTACTTGGAAGCCAAAGCTAGATGCAACCCTGATGCCATGCCTACTAGTCCCAACTGCCCCGTGTCAGTGCCGCAGCTACTTGGTGAAGTGACATCCACAACAAAGCAAGTGTTACTATTTTTGTTCCCCTCTCTTATAGAGTCTAGCATTGAACTCCAAATAAAGATGTCTTCATCCATTTTATTCTTCCACTCATTGAGCCCTTACTCTGTCCCAGACACAATGTAAACACAATCCTTGTCCCCAAGTAATTCACAGTCCACTGGAGGACTGTCACTCGCTGCACAAACATTTCCTGGACTCCTGCTATGTGCAAGGCAATGTACTAGTTGCTGGGAATGAGCAGTGAACGACACAGACAAAGTGCCTGCCCTCAAGAAGCTTAGAGTCTATACGTGGGATCAGTCATGACAACAGATAGCAGAGAGAACAAAGAGGTTTCATGCCGCTAACCCTGATGGACTGATGCAGCTGCACAGAGCGTCACATCCAGACTTCTATGGACTTATCCAGCCTCAGTGAGAAGGAAGGCCACACTTATTAGCTACTGTCACAAAGGGTGGGCAGAGGCCCTCGCAGCAGGTATTTGTCATCCTTGACACAGTGAGAGGAATAAGGTAGCAAGGGAATGTACTCGAGGCTCTGGGGTAGGAGGAAGCCCCGGAAGCATTTCATGTGCTCCAAAACCTCATGCAGGTGCCCATCCCTCCAGAGAGCTCAGAACCTACGGGATCTCCAACTCCGGGTCTTTGTCACTGTCACTTGGCAGGGCCTCCCTCTTAGGCTGTCTCGGCTTCCATCCCTACCACAAGCCCCTTGGGATCCCTGCCCATGGTTTGTCCTTTGGGAAGAGCCTGTGACGCTTTCAGGAAAGACAGTGCCAGGCCCTGATCAGCAGCAGCCCTTCCCGAATGCCATCCCTGGCTGACCTCATTCCGGAGCCAGGGAGCCTGATGACTTCCCGGCCACCTCACCCAGGCTGACTCAGCTATACCCAACCAGCCCCCCGGCGGGACATGTAAAGAGCTCCCTGGACAGCTGGGGATGGGAGTGGGGCAAAGGGCAAGGGTCACATCCACTCCCTAATCCAGACAGGAAAGGGGAGAGGGGAGAGCTGCCGCAGGCATCCTGTTCCCAAGTTATCTCATCCCTTGTCCAAGACCCCTCCCATCACCTCGGTCTCCCCGAACGGCTACAGACAGAAGGTGTGACCACAAGCCAGTGCATGGTAGCATGTGCGCCAGGTTGTGGCTGCCGAGATCATACCCAGTGAGTGGAAAGTTCCATATAGGAATCGGGGAAGTTCCAGTGTAGTGCCACAAGGTGCAGTTGACCTGGCATCCTTTGAACAAGCCTCTGGGCCAAATGAGACAGAGACCAAGCCCGAGTCTGGTGCACAATAATAATAATCACAGCGGCTATAGATTGCCGAGCCTCTACTATGGACCAGGCACTGTGCTAAACATTTTACTATTCACACCTGCTTCTAGGATCCTTATGAATATTATCCCCAACATACAAACTGGGAAAACTAATGCTCGGCAAGGTTAAGGTTAATTAATCAGCCCAGAGTCACAAAAAGAGTAAGAGTGAGAGTAAGGATTTGAACCTACGCATTCTGGTTCACCCCAAGTCCCACAGCCTTAAGCCTGCCTACACACTGCCTTGGTCACACGACCCTATGGAGTGGATCAGAAAGATAGCCCCAGCTTACAGATGGCTCGGTGACGGTGACAGCAGCTCTCCTCTGAGCTGTGACTGACCACTACCCAGCTGCCCGTCTGAAGTCAGACCCCAGGTCCCGGGAGACATGACAGAGGAGGCATCCAGCCCACTGTTCATCCTTAGCTGTCATTTACTGAGAGCCAACTGAATGCCAGGCGCTGTGCTTGCAAACGTCATTCTTATTTCATTCCCACGTCAATGTCATAAAGTAGGTACCATCATAGGTCCCATTTCATGAATCCAGAAACTGAGGCTCAGAGAGATCAAATAATAAGCTTTCACGGGAAATCTGGGGCCCCATGGCTTGAACTAACCTCTGTGCTGTCTGCCTCCAGCAGGGAGGTGAAAACTTAGGTGTCAGTGATCTCTAGGATTGGAGGTCTCAGAGGCATCGAATAGAATATTCCACAGTGCATCAGAAATATAGATGTCTGGGGCCAACCTAAAAGACCCGATGCTGTAGGCCTGCGTGTGTGCACCGTGGACAAGTCCTGCGGGTAAGTCCCTGCACAGCCACACTCAGGAGCTCACAGACTGCAGCAGGAACTTGCTGTCACAAGGCCCCGAGTGATGCTGTTTCAGGCAGATTACGGTTTGAGAAACGCAGGCTCAGAAGGACACTGAAGGTCCTTCCATCAACAGGATCCTGTGGCCACTCTCCTCCCCTCCCCTCCCCTCCCTGTGGCCTTTGATAATTCACCCTGTGTCACAGCTGCAGTCCTCCCAGACTGCCTGGGGACAGAGGAGAGGCTGGCGCAAGCCCCAGTACTTTACAGTGAACCCCAGCTTTACTGCTGGAGGAATTTCTAAGAATACAGTTCCAGGGGCCCTCCCCTGCCACCCCCCGCCCCAAGTCCTCCAGCTGCCCTCCCTGGGCACGCACCAGTTGTTTATCCTTCTAGGAGCCTTGGTTGATCTAACTCACTAAATGCTAGCACGGGCAGAGGCAGAACTCAGGAGAAAGCACAAGTGGGGAGCCCAGGAGGCTGGGTGGCCGGGACCTCACAGGCTCTTCTCCTCTGTTCTCCATCCTAGTCCTTATCCTTGAGAGCTGGATACAAACAAAACTGTGCAGAAGAACAGGCCAGGCCAGACAGTGAGCTGGCAATTCACATTTAACCCCTGAATAACCAACGGACTCACCCAAATGCATCCTTCAACTGCTTCCTGGGAACTTGTCCATTCAGAGCTAAACCCAAAGGGTCACATCTTACTTCCACATACCCAGAGCTGCCCTAAGAGGTAACCACCCCACTACCCGTCTTTCCTTTCCCTTTCCCTTCAATCTGCATCCATATGAACAGAGCCACAGGGGACTTCAAAGGCAGCAGAGAAGAGAGAAGAGGAGGCACACAGGCGATGTGCCCCTCTGGGCCGGGGCGGCCGGGCACAGGTAAAGAGCACAGGCTCAGGAATGAGACACACCTGGATTCCAAGTCTGGCTCTGTGGTCTGCTAGCTGTGTAGGCAGTCATGTACTAACACTGCCTGTATCTCCAGGCTTGCTATGATAATGGACTCAAGTGATAGGCAATGCTTACTAATAACCAAAGCAACATATGAAAACAACAGCTAACAGTCACTGAGCATGTACCATACATAGAGCAAGGTGCAAAGCGTTTTATTCCACATTCAACACACCTGCATTGAGAACCTACTGTGTGACAGGAGCTGTTGTAGGCACTGGAGCTATGGCATGATCAAAACGAAGCCCCTGCTGTCAAGGAGCTTGCACCCGTCACCTAATGTAAATCCACCAATGACGTCGATATTGCTGTCTCCATTTTACAGGTGAGAAGACTGAGGCCAGAGAACTGAAGTAGCCTGTCAGGTTTTAATTTAAACCAGGATCTGTCTAACTCCAGAATTTAAACTTGTCATAACTTAGTGGTGTTGCTCTCTGAGGGCTTAATCCGCACAGTGACTGGCACAGAGGTGGCACTGATTATCTGTTCTGCAGAGAGAAGGCAAGGTATCCAGATGGGGAAAGGACACGCCACTTCTTATGGGTATGATGAGCCACCTCTTTCTGCCCTCAGCCACCACCTTCCTGAGACTCTCTGCTCATTCTCTCTGCAGCCCAGGGCTTCCCATACCGAAGGAACTTTTTGATGATCTGGTCTACTCTCCCTTTACAGATGGGGGGAAAAGCCCCCTAGGAAAGCAATTTGCCCAAGCTCACCTAGTGAGTTAATGTTAGAGCCAGGGGCAGACCCCAGGTCTCCTAATGTCCCAGGTAGGCATCAGCACAGCCAAGGTAAGAATAAGCAAAAAAAATTAAATGAGGAAAGGACTGCTATGATATAGGGGTGATCCATCAAATAGATCACTATGGATAGTTATTGTATACCTTTGAAAGACTTTTTATACAATTAAACTTGCTAGACATTAGTATTAATACATAAGATATTATTGCAACCATTAAAAGAAGGAGTTAGATCTATTAGTACCTAAAACGTAATGCTAAATTGGAAAAAAATTGCAGGACTGTATGCATAGGGTAATCTCATTTGGATAAAAAGAAATCTACATATCAGACAATGATGCACACCCCCAACGGTGATTACAGTTGGGGAATGGGATTGGGTGGAAGGGTGGGACAGTATAAAGAACTTTCACTTTTTTAAGTGTACACATTCCTGTATGATTTGAATGTTGAACACTAAACCTGTATTAGTTATATATAATGATAATTTTAATAAGAATTTTTTAAAAAATAACTTACCAATCAAGTACCCCTGCTACTGATACACACACATGCACATAGATACACACACACACACACACACACACACACGTGTTTTCCAGAATTCATAGGCTTAGAGACACTTCGGCCTGGCATTGTCTAGATTTCTTCACAAATAATCATCACTCTTTACATGCATGCCCTGTGCTAGCTTGCAAAGCATTTGTGGAAGAGGTTGTGTGCACATTTAGAGGATGGGTCCCTACTCTGAGGCAGGCCTGGGGGGTCTGGACACTTGCAATCCCCATGAGATGGCATCCCATATCTTTTTATTGGAGTAGTTTATAAGTATCCATACCTTCTGCCCAATTCTCAAAGGGGTCGGGGGCCCAAATAGGATTACAAAGCATTTGACTACATATCTATGTTCTTTTTTACGAGGGATATTTCTAAAAGGATATATGAGAAACTAGTAACAGTGGGTGTCCCCGGGAAGGAGGGGAATCTGGGGTGGGAAAGAGAACTTTCTTTCATTGTATACCCTTTTGTACTATTGGAATCTATTCTTACAATGATCGTGTATTACTTCTTCAATTAAAGTAACCTAAAGAACTGCTTTGGAGAGAAGGGGACCCAGAAATCATCTAGAAGCTCAACTGAATTCCTATTTTTTTCGTATCACCAGCCTGAATATTCCACCTGGTGCAAATCCTGCCTATTTTCTCCAATCACAAGGAGCACGTTTTCCAGCAGAGCAGAACAATCGCTATGGAGATTTTCCATTGCAGCGGTGCTTTATGAGCCCGGGGAGGCGACTGGAGTTGGGGCCACATGGATTTGAACCCTGCCGCTGTCGCAGCTGCTCCTTCGCCAGGGTCGGAATGGAGCCATCTGGCTTGAGTCTCCAGCTCTTAAATCAATCCACCCACAACCTTGGTTTCTTAAGGTGTGTAGTGAGAGGGCTGGGAAAGCAAGGCGAGTGGATCCCGCCAGAGGAAGCGTGCAAAACAGAAACACATGGACACTCACTCAGCCAGCTTCCCCCGCCAGCACCGCTGCTGGAATGATTTGCACGAGGCCAAGCCAAGTTCCCACTGCTCCAGACCGAGCAGATGGAGGAAGACGCAGAAAGAAGCAGGTCACACCTGCATGTTCCCTTTCCTCCTTCTTGGGAAAAACTTTGTTTACTTGCAGGCTGCAGGTGGGGGCGGCTGGGCCTGCAAATACCACCATGAGGCCAGTTGGCTTGGCTTATCCGGGTCACTTTAGTGGGGGGATTTGGGAGCCAGTCTGTTATTGCCTCCCAGCCAAAGCCTGTTTCCTGCCTAATCCCCTGCAGCCGACTGACCATAAAGCCTTCAAATGAAGACGTGGCCCAATTTATAAACAGACATGTGGGATCTGCAGCGTGTGGGGTCTTCGATGTGTATAAGAGCCTGGCAAGTCTTAGTTTCACTGTTAAAAGATGATAAGAATCCCGTATGTTTATAAAGTGCTACAGAGTTAAAATAACAATTTCTACCATGCCTAACATCAATGTGCATTTTAGATGAGGAAACTGAGGGCTCCAAAAAGTATAATGTCTGTTTTTCCTCCACTTACATAGAGCCTGGGCATAAGGTAGGTACCCAATATTAATCTGTCCAATGAAAGAAGCAATCACTGAATGAATCAATCAATCAATAAAGAGAGAAAGAGTACACAGGAGACCCATCTCCTACCAGCTAAAGAGAGCCAACTAAGGGCCTGTCTTTTCAATTCTGCTTTCCAGAACATCATGATGGCAGCTTGAAATGGGGTGGGAGTATCTTCACCAGCATATTGGCAGATGCTACAAATCAGAGCTTTTGCCTTTTCTTAATAGAGCCAGTTTACCAACACGCCGGATACACATAACACAGTCAATGAAAACCCAGGCAATCAGTACAAGCAATTAGAATCCAGGTGTTTCAGATCATCATCCTTTTTCCAAAAAAGAAAAGTATGAGAGGGGAGAGTGGGAGGGGTACAAATAAATAATATTTCTTCAGCATACAAGTGTAGATGCTACTATTATGTGCAAGGCACTAGGGCAGGCTGGTAGAAATAGATATTTGAGGTAAAATTCATCTCCTCCAGGAACACGCATTCTCAGGCACAGACTGGAACATGCACGCAGATCAGCTGGGGGTCCTGGTTGAGTGTGGACTGACACCCAGGAGGTCTAGGGGAGACGTGAGATGCTGCATTTTCAGACAAGCTCCCAGGCAAAGCTGATGCTGCCATCTGAAGACCACAGCTAGAGGAGCAGGGGCCTGGGAGGCCGCTGGGCATTGGCCACGTGGCAGTGCCATTCCAAGGTCAGACAGCTATTAAAACTCGGGATCCTCACAACACCAGGCATATGTTCTTTGGATCCACATTTTACAAATGAGACCATCGAGACACCCAGCTGGTAGACTGCTACTGGCTCCAGCGCGGCAGTCTGGCTGGAAGCGGCAAGGGTCACTCTAGAACGCGCCATCTGGCTGGAACTCCACTGTCGATTTCCTGTCTTGACAATTATCCTTGCCTCTCCTTCCACCTCCCCCCCCCCCCCCCCCGTTCACTAATCGCCCATTTCCTATTTCAACATCTATAAGTACTTCTGCCAGAGAAGACTGAGAAGTGTGACTGAATGCTCAAACGCATCAGTGTTGAGTGTATTAACCGAGTGTCTCTCTTGCTTTGATCTCTGGGGTCTTGCTGACTCTGGAGGGACTGCCCCTTCCAGGCTTAGCCAGCTCCTAGAGAGAGCAGTTTTCAAGCTTCCTTGCCTTTCACATACAAGCCAACCAACCCAGAAGCCCACACCCCAACCATCCACTTTATTGGGATCTCCAGCCTCTGGGCCATCCTCCCTCCCTAATTATCCCAGAACTGGTATAGGACAACTAAGGACAGAAAGTCCTATGCCCCAGAGCCTGCTGAAATTATTTAAACTAGCCAATCCTAAACCTGCTTACTCTGCCTCACCCACTCCTTCCTGCAGAAACCACAGAGAGGCTCTTGCCCACACTTCTGGCTCCTTCTGTCCCTGACCAGCCACAAGGCTTCCCCGTGTGTCCCCACTCCTGTGGCATAGCATGCCCCCTCCTCTTCCTGCGTGGCCATCTTTTCAATGGCACTTGTCTCCGGATTTGTTGGCCTGACCATACCTACATGATGATAAAACCTGTATTTTAAAACATCAAGTTCATCAGGAAAGTGAAACAAATCCTGGTGCATCTGTGGATTATCTAGGACAGGGGTCCTCAAACTTTTTAAACAGGGGGCCAGTTCACTGTCCCTCAGACCATTGGAGGGCCAAACTATAGTTTAAAAAAAAAAACTATGAACAAATTCCTATGCACACTGCACATATCTTATTTTGAAGTAAAAAAACAAATGGGCAAAAACACCCGCATGTGGCCCGCGGGCTGTAGTCTGAGGACGCCTGATCTAGGATTTCCCTTGCCCTCCCAGGCCCGGCCCTCCTCAGAGCTGGCGCCCACACACTCTCAGTGGGCTCCTTCCCAAGGCCCTTGCCTTAGGCTGGCCCTGCTTGTCCCAGGGAGAATGCCAGGTCCCCCACCCGCAGCCCCAGGGTCTCTTACCTGATTCCCCGGCAGGTGCTGAGCGTGACGCTGGACTGCTCTGCCTCCCTCACCGAGCCGTGGTAAAAGCAGTGGTCCTAGCAAGGAGAGAGGAGGTGGTCAGGCCAAAGAACATCGATAAGCATGGCGGTGCTAGTGTCTCGTGGAGGTGACGGAAGATCCACAGCTTGTCATACATCTGCACCAACCTTATAGCACCTTATAACCTGCAAAGTGCCTTCCCAGCCACCGTTTCATTTGATGCTTATAATAATCCTGGGAGAGTGGGCAGGACAGATGTCATTACCTCCACTGAACAGAGAAGGAAGCTGAGGCTCAGAGGAGCGAGATTTGCCAAAGGTCTCCCTGCTAGCTGGAGAACCCATGACTTGCGGATCTAGTTCAGAGCGCATTCCATGGCATGATGTTAGCCGCAGGAAACACCAGTCTGTGTCCCCACCAACGTCACCTTTGTAACCCCCTGTTGAGGGTTGAATAGTGTCCCCCTAAAATTCACGTGCACTGAAACCTCAGAATGTGACTTTATTTGGAAGTAGGGTTTTTGCTTGTGTAATTAAATGATGAGGTCATACCGGATTAGAGCAAGTCCTAAATCCAGTGACTAAGTGCCCTTATAAGAAGAGACACAGATGGCCAGGCGCGGTGGCTCAGGCCTGTAATCCTAGCTCTCTGGGAGGCCAAGGCGGGCGGATTGCTCGAGGTCAGGAGTTCGAAACCAGCCTGAGCAAGAGCGAGACCCCGTCTCTACTATAAATAGAAAGAAATTAATTGGTCAATTAACGTATATAGAAAAAATTAGCTGGGCATGGTGGCGCATGCCTGTAGTCCCAGCCACTCGGGAGGCTGAGGCAGGAGGATTGCTTGAGCCCAGGAGTTTGAGGTTGCTGTGAGCTAGGCTGACGCCACGGCACTCACTCTAGCCTGGGCAACAAAACGAGACTCTGTCTCAAAAAAAAAAAAAAAAAAAAAAAGAAGAGACACAGAGACAATACAGAGAAAGAAAAGAGGCCATTTGAAGATGGAGGCAGAGACTCAGATGAAGCTACAAGCCAAGGAGCACCAAGGCTGGCCAGGGGCCACCAGAAGCTACAAGAGGTGAGGAAGGACTCTTCCCTAGAGACTCTGGATGGAGCACACCCCTGCCCATGCCTTGATTTTGGACTTGTAGCCTCCAGAACTGTGAGAGAATACATTTCTATTGCTTTAAGCCTCCAGGTTCATGGTGCTCTGTTACAGCAGCCCAAGGAAATGAATACACCCCTATCTTTCCCCAGCTCATGACACCTTCCTTCCCTGAGTCTTCCCACACCTGGGCCATGCTTGGTTTGGTACCTGTGTCCACGAGGTCTGCTCTGCTCTCTAGTCATTGTGTCTCACGGCTTTCTGGTCTTCCCCACCCAGCTGTGGAGCACGCATGCATGCCAGGCGCTGGGCCAGGCCCCAGAGACACGGTAATAAGCAGATAGAGACATAGCTTTGGCCGTTTTGGGGTTTAGAGTCTTGTGAGAGCCAGTCATTAATCAGAAAGCCAAACAAAGACACAATTATAGACCGGGCATGCTGGCTCATGCCTATAATCCCAGCATGTGGGGAGGCTGAGGCAGGAGGATCACTTGAGGCCAGGAGTTGGAGGTTGCAGTGAGCTATGATCATGCCATTGCACTCCAGCCTGCACAACAGAGTACAACCTTGTCTCTAAAAAAAGAGAAAAGGAAAAGATTAAAAAAGAAGATATAGGCCGGGCGCAGTGGCTCACGCCTGTAATCCTAGCACTCTGGGAGGCCGAGGCGGGTGGATCGTTTGAGCTCAAGAGTTCGAAACCAACCTGAGCAAGAGCAAGACCCTGTCTCTACTATAAATAGAAACAAATTAATTGGCCAACTAATATATATAGAAAAAAAATTAGCCAGGCATGGTGGCGCATGCCTGTAGTCCCAGCTACTCGGGAGGCTGAGGCAGGAGGATGGCTTGAGCCCAGGAGTTTGAGGTTGCTGTGAACTAGGCTGACGCCACGGCACTCACTCTAGCCTGGCCAACAAAGTGAGACTCTGTCTCAAAAAAAAAAAAAAAAAAAAAAAAAAGATATAATTACAAACCATAAGAAGTGGCTTGAAATAAATGTTTGAGGTACTGGCAGATGGCTAAGTAGGATAGCCATAGTATCCAGGAGGCAAATACAGCACTGTTGAGAGTGCTAAAGTCCAAAACCAGACAGATGGGCAGAACCAAGACTGTCCCCAACAAACCAAGGGGTAACAAGAAGGGACACATTCCTGTAAGCTTCTTCCCAAATAGGTCAAGAGAGATAAGATGGTCAGAACAGAGAGAAGGTAAAACCCTCAGGGTAGAGCCAGGTCCCAAAGAGATCTTCAGAAGAATGTAAACTCACAGCTACAGACATGGAAGGTTTCTCTTTTCCAATGTCCTGATGCTGAGCAGGGCCAATCCTAAATGCTCAGGCCTCCACACAAGTGACAGTCCAAGGGGTCCATCTCTAGGACCACACGCTGCTTGCAGTGGTTGCTCTGTCCCCTGGGCTGTGACCCAGCAGACAGCTAACCCATGTGTCTGTGTGCTCTGGCTCCAACTCCCTCCCAGCTCTAAGCGTGAGTAGAGCCTACTAATTAAATTGGAGCATCGTGGTATGGCCAGGCCAGATTGAAATCCAAGCCCCCACACCTCCCAGCTATGTAAGCAGTTCCACGACCTCTCGCTGACCTTCAGCATCTTCAGGCTCTACCTCGCAGAGTGGTTGTGAGGATGCTGTGCTTAAAGGAGCCAGCAGAGCACCTGGCCCGGAGTGGCAGGCAGTAAACATCAGTGACCGCATTATCATTAAATCCTCCTTCATCATAGGTACACGTGGCCTCGAGGGACCCAGAAGGCTGCCAAGGGGCTGAATCCCGGCCTCCACTGTGCCAATTCTATGTCCCATCTGGCTTAGCCAGGCAGCCAGATCAGAGGATATGGGCCAAGCTGACACTCGACTCGGGCTCAGTCTCCGGACCACAGGTGTCCTTTCGTCTGCCGATAATCCACTGGCCAGCGATGTGGCTCCTTCCCCTTGAAGCCTGTGCAGTCAGGAGGGACAGGGGCCAACCCTACCTTTGCATCAAACTTTCCTGGACTTTGGGCAAGTCCAGTCCCACCCTTCAGAGGAGCACAAAGAAAGGACCCCGTGGTGGGGGCAGAGGACTCCCCCAGAACTTAAGAAAGACAGCGACGCAGGCAAACCCCTCCTTCCACTCCTTCCACTCCTTCCAGCCCGGAGTCTAACTGCTTTCAAACGTCACATGGCTCCTCTCCCTAGCCCGGGCTCTGGAATTCAGAGGCTGACCATGAAGCACTCAAGTCCCGATCCTGGTCCTCAGAACTCAACAGTGGGGCCACAAACTCCACAGCACGGGGTCATTCACGGGGAGAAGGGGGCCAGAACGGCACGGGGCTCATAGACGCTAGAATGACAGAGAGTGAAGGAGTTCAGAAAGGCATGTCAGCTACAGTTTTCAAATGCTGGCACCATCACTAATAAAGAGATCTCAGGTCCCGGGATGGCTGCAAAGAATCTGGGCATTTCTTCCTATCTTTGTTTTTTTTTTTTTTTTTAATATTTTTTATTTTTTGTGTTTTCATGACAGTATCCTAGCTACCTTTGGATTGATGCTAACAGTGTTTGCAGCCCGGGCATTCTCTGGAATAACCCAACTGATTTTGTAACATGCTGTACAATCCACAGAGGCTTTTCCTAGACATTATGCCCTGCGATCGTGACACCTGCCACTTACTGTTACCACCAATAAGACCTAATATCTGTCCAGCTGTTACCACTGGATGGACAACATAAGAAGACTCTTGTTTCCTTCAAATCTGACCACAGTCTTATGAGATAGATATTATTCTCGTGCTTTAAAAGGGGAGAAACAGAAGGTTGGAGAGGTTTAAGTCATTCGCAAGGTGACACAGCAAAGTGGAGACTGGGACCCAGCAGCCTGGCCCCCTGCTCCATCCTCTGCTGCTCCCAGCAGTGACAAAGGGGGGACTCGACCCGTCAGAGCTCCGTCATCCCCCCCATTTCCCGAGCAACGAAGGAGACAAGTTCTAGTCTGAGCCTTGCCCGTTACTAGTTATCCAAACTTAGGCAAGCTACTTCTCTTCTGTCAATTTCTTCATCTGTAAAACGTAGGGTTGAAAGAGATGTTTATGAATTCTCATAAAAACCGGTGATTCATCTTACCCTTCCATAGTTCTGCGAGTCAGATATCAGCACATCCACTTTGTAAATGAGGAAACTCAACGCTAGTGTGGGCAAAAGGGTTGTGTGAGGTCACATAGCTGGTGAAAGCCAAGACTTCAAGCCTGGCTTCAGCCCCCAAACCCTGTAACTCTTTCCGCGGGAACACGTCCACGGACCCGTCCCCCAGTGACCTGACCTAGATCGGGGCTGTAGCCTAAAGGCCTCCCCCTGATGAGTCTTGATAAGGTTCCCAGAACTCCAGCCACCCCAGGCCAAGTTTGGCCGTGGAGTGCAGTCCTCAACACTTGGGTCAAATGCAGCTGAGTGGTTTATTCCATTCCCATTTCTCTTTGAGAGCTCAGCTTCCAAATCAAACACCCACTGAGAACCCCACGGGCCTGGGTGGGGGCTTTGCAAGAGCCTGGTAGCAGGGCGAGTCAGAAAACAATGCGTGTCCCATGGTGCAGTCAACGAGACCTTCAGGAAGGAGGGGGACGAGGGATGTGGGGAAGTTCTCTTCCCACTCCTCTGAAAGGCCCTTCAAACATCTCTGCCTAACGCACAAGCTGAGCACAAAGAGCAAGTCACAGACCAGTCATGAAGTCACTGCATTCCGTGGCTTCTCCGCCTGATGGGGCCACCCCAAGGGGGCTCTCACAGCAGGAAGCATGAGCTCATGGCAAATTGTAGACTGAGACCCATTCTTGAGCCCTGGGTACAGAAGTGGCAGGAGCCAAACCCAGAGGAGGGTGTTTCCAAGAGGTTGCAATGGCTAGAGGCTTTCTAGGTAAGCCCGAACCACCCCCCACTCATACCCCCCGCCCCCGCCCCTGGAGGCAGAGAACAGAGCTCTCAAGATTAGAGGACAAGTTTTGACCAAGGGGCACTGAGGAGTGTGGAGTCACAGCTGGACAGCCCCCCCAGGAGATGAGGAGACACAGAGAAGATGCACGCACTGGCCACACCAACTCCTTCCCCAGCCTGGAAGGCCTTGGCGCAGAACGCGACACCGCTCTTAACACCCAGCCTCGAACACAGCCCCGAGCTGCCTGGTCACTAGGCTCTAGATCATTCGGATCTATCGAAACTTAATCATCCCATGACGCTTTCGCCAGCCAGGGGTAAGCTGATGACCTAACCTGAGCTGTTAATGACAGACAGTGGCTGGCACTGTCATGTCAGACGCCTGCACTCTGGCAGGGATATTGTGAAGAATATGGGACCATGTGGGGTCTCGGGGTCCCTGGGAAGCTGCTGCAGGAGCCTGAGGCTGAGAGGACCCTCCTGCTGTCATTCATACACCTCCTGGGCCAAGTGCCTCTTCTCTTTCACCCCTCCTCAATAGCACAGGCTCTGAGAAAGGGGACTTGAATCCAGGGCTCCCCAACTTGGGCACTGTGGCACTTGGAGCAGGATCATTCTCTGTTGTGGAAGGTCTGTCCTATGCATTGCAGAATGTCTGGCAGCATCCCTGGCTTCCTGCCACTAAATGCCAGTAGCTTCCTCTCAGCCTCAATTATGATGATCCAAACTGTCTCCAGAAAAAAAAAACAAAACAAAACTGTCTCCAGGCCGGGCGAGGTGGCTCATGCCTGTTATCCTAGCACTCTGGGAGACCGAGGCGGGAGGATTGCTCTAGTCAGGAGTTTGAGACCAGCCTGAGCAAGAGTGAGACCATGTCTCTACTAAAAATAGAAAGAATCTTGGTTGTTCTGTTCCATAAGCCCCATGGGTATAAGGCTTCTTTTAGGGGTGATGAAAATGTTCTACAATTGATTGTGGTGATTGTTGTACAACTCTATGAAGATACTAAAAACCAGTGAATTGTACATTTTAAATAAGTGAACTGTATGGTATGTGAATTATATCTTAATAAAGCTTTTATTAATATATTAAAAAAAAAAAAAGACAGAGAGAGAGAAATTATCTGGCCAACTAAAAATATATAGAAAAAATTAGCCGGGCCTGGTGCCACATGCCTGTAGTCCCAGCTACTCGGGAGGCTGAGGCAGGAGGATCGCTTGAGCCCAGGAGTTTGAGGTTGCTGTGAACTAGGCTGATGCCACGGCACTCCTGCCTGGGCAACAAAGCGAGACTGTGTCTCCAAAAAAAAAAAAAAAAAAAAAAAAAAAAAAAAAAAACAAAAAACTGTCTCCAAACATTGCCAAGGGTCCCCTGGGGCAGGGTGTGGGGAGCATAGCTCCTGGCTGACCACCACTGCTCTAAGCCTACAAATTCCAATAGGCACGCATAGGAAGAGCTAGCAAACCATGAAATGGGTGTGATTCACTACACTAAATGTCCACCAGTGAGGTGTGGTAAAGCAAACTAATATGTATCCATCTGAAAGACCATTTTCCAAATGACAAATCTTTGATTTTGTGCAAACATCCCCACTCAAAAACAACTTTCAGGGAAAAAATGACCAGTCTAAAGATATCAGCAAAATAAGAAAACCTTTATAACTTAAAATCACATCAAAAAGGCAGACTACAAAATTTGTATGCACAGTGCTTACGACTCTGGGAAGCTTATACTTCCATTTTAAAAAGGGGAGGGTGGCCAATCAACTATCTTGTTGGGTGAGGAGATGGGATTATGGGTGAATCATTTTCTTTGCTTCGTGCTAATAACCCATACATTAACTTAGAGTTTTATTGATGTGTGGGTTATTAACACGAAGCAAAGAAAATGTATGCTTCACGATGCTATACATCGATTTTAATCAGATGTAATTACCCTAAAATAGTCTGTTTGTTTAGCCATTTTAGCTAGCAAAGGAGAGGGAGGACTTATGAAACACAAAGTACACACTTTACTTCTCCTGTTTGCTCCCTTGGTCTTCGGTCAGGAGAAATATTCCTCGAGAGGAGGACCTCCTCCATCCAGACTGTCCTCGGTCCGCAGGAGTGGTGGCGAGAGAGGGCAGTGGCGGGGACAGACATCTGCTGACCTGAACTCACCTCTGATTTCAGCGTGGTGGTTTGAGGGTTACCACTTGGAGTATAGTGGGTTTCCGTGTAGGCTGGAGCAAAAAGGTGCCTGCAAACAATAAAAACAGATATTTATCTCTTTAGTGAATGGGCTCCATCCTCCTGGTAACAGTGGCAGGTGATTTTAACTGAACAAGGCAGGGCCATCCCAAGTGTTTGCATACAAAAGAAACTACACAGACACTAGGGGCTAAAGAACAAAAAGGAAATCTAGAGGAAGTCTGTTTTTAATTTTATATTTACTGGGATTATCACACCAACTATTAATAGATGGCATTGATAACAACTAAAACAACGATCATAATGTTTTTCTGGGTTTGGGGAAAATACACATGCAAACACATGCAAAATTTTCCAGGGTTTTCAGATGCTCCTTGATTGGTTTTTCCAGCATGACATTCACCAATTTTCAGTATCAGCAGACCAATTTTTCTTTAAGAGAGTCCTTCTTTCCTGATGGATATTTTGGTGAGATTGTCAATCATGGTGTCCTACGTGGACCTCGCCAAGGGGCGGCCCTTGTTTCAAGCTAAGCCAATGGAGTGATGTCGCAGGGTCTGAACAGACGGAAGCAACACATCTGTTCCTGTCCCTGCTACGTGGATTCCCAGAGCTGCCTTTGCTGTCCTTTCTGAGACCTAGTGGTTCAGAATTTCCTGAGACCTGGTAGTTCTGTATATTACCCTTCCAATAAATTCATTATTTTCTTTTCTAAACTTGGACATTGGTTTCTGTCTTGTCGCAGACCCCTTGAAGTAGAGGTTAAGAATCCCTCATCAAAGTCCAGGAGACACCAAACAATGTTCCTAGAATTTCTCTCTGAAAGTTAAAAGAAAAGTAAAACAGCCAAATAGATGTTTCAACTAGTTCAGCCACATTAAAAGCGGATTTGATCTAGAGAAATTCAAGGTCAGGGTACAAAAAAGGTTATAATGAAAAAGCACCATTAGAAATTGGAGTCTAACAAAAAAGAGAAAGAATGATGTGGATCTAAATGTGCTAATATGGAAAGATGTCTCAAATGGAGTTAGATAGGAACAGTGAATTTCAGAAAAGTATGTATCTTAAAAGTCCATTTTAATGAAAAACTAATAATTGTATACACTAGTGCGTGTACTGAAAACAAGTGGAGATACAAATGCCTGTTGTTAATGCTGATTATGTCAGGGGATCACAGATAACATTCACCAAAAGTTACACACTTCTGAAATTGGTTGACTTTCAAGTCAATTATCGGATATATATTTTGAAAACTGAAGGCCTAATTTAAAATTGCCTTTAAAAAGAAGAAAATGCAGGCTGAGGCCAGCACAGAAAGCCAAAGAAATCTGTAGGGACAACCGGGTTTTGAAATAAATGGCATTTCCCAGCAAGAGAGGGTCATTACAGAGAGTCTCTCGAGTCACTTCCAGCTGTATGTTCTGGAACTCCTGAATCTCGGATGTCCCTCCTCCCCCAGCATGCAGTCAGAACATAAGTGCCACGAGAAAGATCTCTCATATTGTGTCGAGGCCTTCAACATGCAGCCTTGGACAAGCAGAAAAGAAACCCAACAGAGAAATGTGAAAATAAAGCGAAGCCTGCATAGAAAAACTCTCATTCACATGGAAACTTTGGGTCACAAGCAAACTTGCCAGAATCTGTCTGTCTGTCTGTTTCTCCTTAGCTGGTCAGAGTTTGAGATAACCAACCAGGGGCTCAAGAGAAGAGTGTATGGGAGATAAACTGTAAGCCCAGTGGGGGCAGAGGCCAGTTTTGCTCACTGGCATTTATCAGTGCTTAACATTTGTTCGATGAAAGGATTACTTAACTAATGAATGAATGAATGAATGAATGAATGAATGAATGAATGAATGAATGAGTAGTTCAGTGTACTGGGAGCTTAGAGTATGGTCTGGAGTGTGGAAGAGGGTTTTTTTTTTTTTTACTTCTTCTTTTTTTTTGAGACAGAGTCTCACTTTGTTGCCCAGGCTAGAGTGAGTGCCGTGGCGTCAGCCTAGCTCACAGCAACCTCAAACTCCTGGGCTCAAGCGATCCTCCTGCCTCAGCCTCCTGAGTAGCTGGGACTACAGGCATGAGCCACCATGCCTGGCTGATTTTTTCTATATATATTAGTTGGCCAATTAATTTCTTTCTATTTATAGTAGAAACAGGGTCTTGCCCTTGCTCAGGCTGGTTTTGAACTCCCGACCTCGAGCAATCTGCCCGCCTTGGCCTTCCAGAGTGCTAGGATTACAGGCGTGAGCCACCACGGCCGGCCTAAGACTGAGGTTTTGATTCCAGCTCTGACAATTTACTCTATGGCCATGGGCGAGTTACGTTACCTCTCCAAACCTTCGTTTCCTCTTGCACAAAACATGAGGGTAATATACCCACTGACTTGATGGGGCTGTCATGAGAATCAAATGACACAATCATGCACGCAAGAGGCTCAACACCATGCCTGGCACAGAGCGGAGCTCAGCACAAGTCAGTGATTATCATTACTGCTTTCAACGGGGATTATGATGAAAGAACCCAGAAAAACTCATGGAATTTCTCTAGTTTTCTCTAACTCTCCCCAGCCATTAACTCTCCAAGGCATCGCTTGAGAGAGGTGGTAAAAAGCCATTTGCTCCTTCCTGCAGCCCATTTCCGGGTCTGCCTTCCCAGGCTGCATAATGCATGGCTGGTCAGGGGTTCAGAGTTTAACGGTCCCTCCCAGATGCCAGCGGGGAGATGTGAATTTTCTCTCAGGAAATGCACTCCTGGAAAAGACATTCTCAGCCTCTTCTGAGTCTTAGCAGGAGGGGGTGGGAGGGAATCATTCATCTAGTGCCATTAAGATGCTGCAAAGACAGCAATCCAAACTGAGCCTCAGAGGTGTCCACGATCCTGCCAGTCCTCAGCCACAAGTCCTCAGAAAATAAGATCCTTATTCTAAGGATCTGCCCCACCCCCCAAGATAGGAGTCTCAAGAGCCTCAGCACTGAAAGGGACCCTAGAAATTATGCAACCAAACCCACTAAGACTATGGGTGGGGACCACGGTTGTTTTTCAAGGGTTCTCTCCAGCTGCTGACAGCTGGCAGGCAGGCAGTATATGTGTGTTCTGTGAACAAGTGAATGAGTGAATAGATGCACGAACGAATGAATGAACCTTGTACCTGGTGGAGGAATCTGCCAGATGGCCTTTCAACACTGGACGCCTCCAGGGACAGGGAGCTCCTGAGACCACCCACTCCATTTCTGACCACATGCAGTGGTTAAAGTTCTTACATTGAATTAAAAACCACCTCTCTGTAACTGGCACCCACGGCCTGCATTCTGGCTCCTGAATCCGCACAGGACAATCTGCTTCCTCTTCCACCTGTCCCCCCTTTCTGAACCAACAGCGTCAGCATCACCCAGAAAGTACTTAAAAACGCAACCCGTCGGGCCCCACCCTAGACCTGCTTAATCAGATAGAAACTCTGAAGTTGGGGCCCCCACCTGTTTCGACCGCTCTCCAACTGCCTCGAGCTAGGCCATGCATGCCCACCTGCTCGGGCGCTGCCAGACCCTCAGAGAGGAGGCCACACGGCCCGCAGCTGTCCCTTCTCAACCACATCTTGTTCTCATCTCCTCCCCGACAAGGGGCTGGCTCAGCAGCCGGCAGGAAGCCGTCTCTCACCACGGGATTGCATGAGGATTTTCAGGAAATGAGTTGCGAGTGATGTGCATCCAGGAAGTGAGAAGGACTATCCAAGATTTCCCATCCTGCCCCCTCCTGTTTCGAGCTTCCACAGAAAAGCAATTTCTCTCGTAACATACACGGCCTCTTCCACCCCGTGCGCTCTGCTCAGGAGCCCAGAGCCAGGCAGAGGGCAGCAGGACACTTCCAGAAGAGACGTGACACCAGCAGCCAGCACTGCACCGCTCGCTTCGCTCAGACCCCAGAGTTCTTGAATAAAAACCTGCATCTTCAGAGTGACGCCTAAGAAAATAAGCTGCCCCCTAATACTGGACACAAAACATCGGGTCACTCTCCAGGGAAGAACAGGAGCCTGTTTGTACAAGCAGCTGGGGCTCCCCTTTCAGAAAGCACCCTGCATTCTGAAAAGAGCTCTGACCCATCTTTCTAAGGCTTGGAGCCTTCTAACCCAGGACAACTCCTTTAAGAACTATTATTTTTACTGTCAGACAGATTTCAAATGCCTCTCTTAAACTCCCTCTCGAGAGGGAGGAACAGCAAGACTAATGTAAATTTGCAAAACATCTTCTGGGAGCTCAACCCTTCTTCCTCATGCTTCAGATAAGCAAAACCACAAAGAACAGGGTGAAAACAATTTCCAAACTACCTTGAAAAACAACCTATACAGATAGCTCAGCATAAGCAAGCCTTACGCCACTCATTTCACTGGCTGTTTTTACTGACACCTCCTTTCCCGGGTCTTGCTGCATCTAGTTCTTCCAAGAGTACCAAGGCATTTATACCCTGATGATGCCTGGGGAGGTACAGCCTTGCTAGTCCTCTTTTATTTCACTTGGAGGGTCTTCACCCTGCCTGACTAGGTGATAACGTCACTCTTAATGTCATCATAGGGGACTTAGCCAAGTCACTGCGCAACACCCAGAAACTCTATGAAAAAATATAAAACCCCAGGCCCCCATCTCAGCTCAACTAAGAAGTACATTCTCCAGGAAAGAACTAAAAAAAAAAATCTGTATTTGTAATAGTTTTTCCAGGTGATATTTTTTAAGTCTCTGGAAATTTCTACATTTGATCAATTTTAACATTTTACATTCTTTTTCCCATGTCTAGCCATCTAATCAGCCTTCAAATATCTTGATACCAGCACAGCATAGACGGAAAGTCTAGGGCTCAGAATACTTTGGTTTGAGTACCAGCTGCACCAGGCAACTGTCCTTCCAAATTCTGGAAATAAGGCAAAAGATGACTGTGGTTCCTTTCAATGTCACAAAAAAGCACTGCCAGGCCTTAGACTCAAAGAGGCCTGTCTAGGGTTCTCTGGACTCCTCCACAGGAGGCGTGTGGCTTTGAAAGACTTACTACTTACAATTAATTAGGGCAGTCTTGTACCACTCGTAAAATCAGATGTTAGCTTGTAAACACTAAGTAAGACACAAGAGAAATGCAAATACTTCCATGTAGCAGAAAGGATAACTCCAAAAGCTTTGGTTTCATTGCCCTGAGGATATCACCAAGTTTTGTATCTAATTTAGCAATCTTATCTCAGCATTCCTTTTTTTACTATTAAATACACACACACCCTTGGTTCCCCTTATCCAATTTTAAACCAGTTGTACTATCTTGCTGGTTTCTCCTATTAATTAGATAACTAAAACTTCCGTAAGCGCTCACAATGTGTTTGTACAGAATTTGTTTTTACTTGAGCCACCTAAACCCCTTCCATTTCCTAGACTGCAAAATGGGCAGAGTAATAATGACTACCTCACAGCAATGTTGAGAGGCTCAAATAAGAAAATACGTTGAAACCCTAGCTCTGACAACTTACAAGTTGTGTGACTTTGGGCAAGTCAGTAACCCTTCTGTGCCTGGGTTTTCTCATCTATAAAAGGGAGAGAATGACAGAATCAACTTCATGGGGCTGCTGGAAGATGTTAGTGACATCAAGTAAGACTATTTAAGTATTTGTCAGACAAAATGAACAAATGTGGAAGAATTCTTTGTAAAGTAGAAAGTATCTGTGCTCTACAAATAGCACTGTCATTTTCTCCAGCACTAGCTATGAACACATGTGGCAAAATCTTAGATCTAGATAATGGGTTCATATTACTAGTCTCTCTTTTTGGGGGTATGTTTGTAAGTTTTGATATTAATATATTTTTTTAACTAGCTCAGTGATGTGGTACACATCACAAACTTCTCAGCCTCAGTTTCTTTTTCTATCAAATGGAAATGGTGATGCCCAGGAAAGACAGACACTGGCAAGTGTCTTTGAAAAGAAGGGAGTGCTATTTTCATGTCATGGCTTATGCTAGTCCATATTTGGGCCAAAAAAACAAAATTCAGCAAATATTGTGCTAATATATTTTTTTAACTAGCTCAGTAAATGTGGTGCACATCACAAACTACTCAGCCTCAGTTTCTTTTTCTATCAAATGCAAATGGTGAGGCCCAGGACAGGCAGACACTGGGAAGTGTCTTTGAAAAGAAGGGAGTGCTATTTTCATGTCATGGCCTATGCTAGTCCACATTTGGGTCAAAAAAACAAAATTCAGCAAACATTGTGGTTTTTTTTTCTTCTTTTGTTTTGGAAGATGGTGAAAGAAAAGGGGAGGAGAGACAGCTAGAGCTGTTTCAGAACCCAGATTTCCAAATCAGTGCTCATTCCACTTCTGACTCCAAAGGAATGGAAACAAACCCACATGCCAAAGCCATGGCCCCAAAGCCAAATAAGGGATTGATCAGTCCAGGGGCCCACAAGCACAGGCATTCCTTTTCCAGAGAAAAAAGACAAGGCCAAGGAAGAGGAAACTTTAAAGGCTATTCCTATAATAAAGGACTGAGACTTCCTCCTATCCCAAGAACTCGCTTAAGCATAAGTGTTGCTGGAGGACCAGCTTTGGGACCCACACTTCGAAGGCAAGATGGCACCACCCACAAGTCTGGCAACAAGCCAAAGCTACTGGATCTGTTTTCTTTAACCTCCTATTAAGGAAGTTTCCAAACAATGCATTAAATCAACACTCCTTTTCACCAACTGCTTCCCATGACGTCTTCTCCCAGTGCCCACAAGACCTGGCACCCTTCCGACCAGCTCCTCGTCCTGTGTCTTGCTTTTATATCACATCCCAAAGGATGTTTGGATAAGCACCATTTACTCCTTTGGCCAGTAGGGTCTTTATTTAGTCTTCTTCGTGCCTCCCTCTTGGCTGCCTCTACACTACAAGGGTTGAGTGACCTCTCTGTACAGATAGGGTTGACTTCTTGGGCTCAGGTAGCTTAATTGGCAGGGAATGAAGGGGTCACCCTGTGACTCCCCCAAGAATTGCTCACAGATTTGCTCTGCAGCATCCTGAGTAGCCCATCATGGGTATTTATTGGGACTGGGTAAGAACAGTTCAGAGAAATGGGAAGCTATCGTTTAGTATTTCTGAGAAAAATTTAACAGCAAAAATATCACCTGACACCAGCTTCTCTAGCAACCGGTTTTTGGTAAATAACTGCACTGTTCATCAGATTAGCTGATAGCACAGATAACCTGAAGGGAAGGGCCGTGGCGAGCGGTGGGAGGAAACGACCGCATTACAAGATCAACCGTGCGGATGAGACACAGGGGAAGGGAAGAAAGGGGCCCTCTGAGATCACCGGACCTGTGAGAGTATGCTTAGAAAGAAGGGAAAAGGTGGACCAGCCCCTGAAAAACAACCAACCAACCAACCAACCATAAAACAAGCACGTGAAGAACACAAACCAACCTGCTAAAATGTAGGTGCTGAGTCCCCTTCAGCCTCCAATTAAATATCCCAGGAACTTTTATAAACATGCTCAATGTTTCCTGGCATCGTAAAGCACAGATCAATTCAAAACACTAGTCAAGAATGTTCGAACTTAGATCACAGTGGACACCTGTTGTCCCAGCCTGCCCGGCATCCCTGCCACCTTCTTGGGATAACAGCGGAGTGATGTGCATGTAAAGAAATACTCTCTTCTCATTGCATGACTGGCATGACAAGCCTGGACAGTCAGATCTCATCTTGGCATTTCTAGATGAGCGACACCAGTGGGGAAATGGCTGGGGCTGAGTCATCCTTCTGGTAGCACCGGAAGGGACTGTCTATTAATTCCTGGATCTCAATCTTTTAAAACCCTAGTTCTTCACCTTTTTCCTCATCCTGTGTGCTGCCTCATATCCTTTCCAAGAAGTCTTTTTTTTTTTTTTTTTGCAGGGAGGCAGAGGCCAGTGTATAAATTGCAGAGCCCACTACAACTAAACAATCTCTATATACCACCTTCTCTGCCCAACATGACCCCCTACTTGGACAGAGGAAAAATTTGAAAGAGAACAAAAGCAACTCAGCCAGCATCACATAGTTATATTTTGTTGCCAAACCTATCATCTCGGTAACTAGTGAAAGCTAAATGTCAGCGGTAGATAATCCAAGAGTTGGGCCAGCCAGACACTCCCAGGAGGCAGAAAGGAAGGATGTTCGTGCAATCTCATCAATAATTGCTTATTAAGCAGCATAATACAGTACAAACTGCAGGGCACATGGCATCGGGAAGCTAGCACTCCTTGTGTGCATGGTTGGGGATACAGCAGCCAACCAGGTAGGCCTGGGTTTCTTGCCCTCCCCCTGGCACCTGCAGCTCCCACCATGAAGATTAGATAGAGGAGGCCATCCGTGACAGCGCTTGGCAAACACCGACAGGCCACACAGAGGGCAGGTGTCGCTGCCTGTTCCCCAGAAGGCAAGCCACTGTTTCACAGCTCATCTTCCTTCCTTCCTTCCTAGAACAGCTGCAAACCAGTGTGGTGACCAATTTCCAGTTTCCCCTACCAAGCTGCCTACGCAGGTATACAGAGAGGTTTGCATGTGCACACACGTGTCCGTGCGTGCGTATGTATGTGTGTGTGTTGAGGGCAGAAAGCAAGGCCAGCCTAAGGATCAAGAAGTAAGGATGCTCACTCAACATGGCTATCTCCTTTTCCACAGTCACGTTCTTATCACCACATACCTGACTGGTCAGTGTGGCCTTTGCATTCTTACCTAAGCCTCAAATCCAGCATCAGTAAGTCAGGAGATAAAGAGCTTTCTGGAACACAAGGAGCCTGACATCCCCCTCCCAACACTTAGATCACCCCTTTCTGTAGCACTGCAACCTCCCTCCAAAGGAATCCCTTTCCATGACTCGCCCTTCCCCAGAAGGGGGGGGGCCTCGGGAAAAGAAACCATGCTTGGTGTATAAAGCAGCCATTATAGCCCCTTGGCCCATCTGGACCTCTCTCTGGGGAGACTGATGCAAGAGGAGAGTGTGGAGGCTGCCAGTTTTCTGCAAACCCAAAACCTCAGGGGGAAAGGAGGAGGAGAGGGGAATACATGGGAGCTATGGAATAGGCTGGAAAAGAGCTGTGAGTATAGAAGTCATAAAGACCCCGTTTCTCTTTTGACTGGCCCAGCTCCACCCACTCGATGATATCATTGTTTTCAACAAAAGCCAGTTTGAGAATCCCAGAGAGGCCTTAGCTGCTGGAATGGGCAGAGGTCTCACCAGTTCCTAGGAGATCAAGTGCTTGGAATGTTAGATAAGGAGGGAAGACAGAGATAACAGGGGAGGACAGATTTTGCTTCTGCTAGGCTTGCCAGGCTTATGGAAACAGTACAGGAGGACAGGACACTGCTTTTCACATTAGATTTTATCAGCGGATCCCCTGCAAAGTTGGTGACTAGGGATTATTACTTTCATCTAATGAGAAAACTAAGGATCTGAAAAAAGCAGTGGTTTATCCGAGGTCCCGTCACAAGCTAAGGACAAACCCTAAGAACTGGCACGGCCACTGCTATGGTTTGAATGTGTCCCCCAAGAAGCATGTGTTGAAAACTTACTCTCCAGTGCAACAGTGTTGGGAGGTAGGGCCTGATGGGAGGTGTTTGGGTTTTGAGGGGCTCCACCCTCATGAACAGATTTAACACTGATTATAAAAAGGCTTGAATGGCCAGACACTATGGCTCACGCCTGTAATCCCAGCACCCTGGGAGGTCAAGGCAGGAGGATCACTTGAAGCCAGGAGTTCCAGACCAGCCCTGAGCAAGAGAGAGATCCTGTCTCTACAAAAAAATATAAAAATTGGCTGGGCATGGTCTCAACTACTTGGGAGGTTGACGCAGGAGGATCGCTTAAACCCCAGGAGTTTGAGGTTGCTGTGAGCTATGATGATGCCACTGCATTCTAGCCTGGGTGACAGAGCGAGACCCTGTTTCAAAAAATAAATAAATACATACATACATACATAAGGCTTGAAGCTGCAGGTTTTTGCTCTTGCTTTCTTTTGTCCTCCCATCTGCCACCTGGTAGGACGATGCTAGCACCCGTATTGGATTTCCCAGACTCCAGAACTGTGAAAAGTAAATTTATTTTCCTAAGTTGCCCAATCTCTGGAGTTGTTATAGCAGCACAGAATGGACTATGATGCCATCGTGCTGTTATTCAAGTGAGGGACTCTGGACTGGCTCTTGAATCCATCATGTCCCTCAGCCCATGTTCAACCCACTTCCCATTCTCCATGATTCCACCCTGTAAATATCTCTGGAATCCATCCTCTCCATATTAGCTACTTCTTCCCTACATTAGTCCTTCTAAAATGCATTCTGGATGCTGTCATTATGTGGCTTTTAAAGTATTCATCTGCTTCCCATTGCCCTCAAGATAACAGCCCAGGCTTTTCAGGGCATGTACAAGCCCTGTTGAGGACTCACCCCTGCCCACCTCGCCAACCTCTTCTCTCATCGTTTCCCTCTGCCTGCTCTCTGTTCTAACCTTCGAGAACTTCTTTCCATTCTCAGCGTGGCCCTTGCCTAGCACAGGATCCCCACTGTG
This sequence comes from Microcebus murinus, assembly GCF_040939455.1. Lineage (NCBI taxonomy): Eukaryota > Metazoa > Chordata > Mammalia > Primates > Cheirogaleidae > Microcebus > Microcebus murinus. The sequence goes on from NC_134124.1 coordinate 22,190,465, forward strand.
TGAGCCAACTCTACCACACCCTCCACCACCACCACACTCCTCCTTCACGCCCCCCAGAAGCCTTCCTGAACCCCCAATCCAGGAGAAGTCCCCCCCTTCCCCAAATTCCTGCAGAATCCTCCACTTCCTCCATCCTAGCACGCCCCATGGTGATCTGTAATGGTTTAATTATCTGCCTTCTCTGCTAAGCTCTAAGCCCCACGATGGCAGAGACTCTGTTTTGCCTGCCATTGCTTCTCCCGGGGACACCCAGCACCTATTCCAGTGCCTGCCCACAGTTGACACTCACAATATTTGTTGAATGAAGGAAGAAAAAAAAAAAAAGAAAAAGCTAAGAATCCTCAATGAGTGTTCCAGAGTTCAAGCCCAGGACACTGGAGACTCTTGTCAGAAAAGCCAGGGATTCTCTGACCCAACACTTGCCCCCAGTTGAGTTTGAGCAAGACCTATAACTCGCCCCAGGGCGCCCAGAAGCCTATTCATTTAGTGTTCAATGGGTCAGCCAAAGGTCGGTGTATGTCACTGACTTCTAAACAGAGAAAAGAGAGCTTACTTTCTTAAATCAAAATATCCCCTGGGTGAAATGTAAATGCAGTTGCATTTTCTGGATAGAATCAGTCCAGAGGCCCCCTTTGTCAGCCCCCTCCTCTCATAGATGCTTCCCTGCGACAGTCATGCTCCGCTGCCTGGGCATGAGGGCTGTGGAGTGGGAAACAGCCTCCACCTTCAAGAGATCCTAGATGAAGAGCTTAATCGAATCACACATCCTTGGAGCTAGAAAGAAAGAGAGGGTGGAAAGGTAGGATCCCCCCACATCCCACCACCAGCCCTGCTTCTCAGGAGACTCCCCCATCTTGCCAAGTTGTGAAGAAGCCATCCCTGCCTGTGCTCAGCCCCTTGTCACCCATGGGTTCCACCCACCAGGTACGCCTCCATCCACCCAGCTCCACCCAAATTTCTCTTCAGTAGGGAAGGGCGAGGGGAAAAGCTGCTTCTCATCCAAGGTATAGAAATACAGCCTTGCTTTTTAAAGTGCACTTTAGGCCGGGCGCGGTGGCTCATGCCTGTAATCCTAACACTCTGGAAGGTTGAGGTGGAAGGATCTCTTCAGGTCAGGAGTTCGAGACCAGTTCAGTCAGGAGTTCGAGACCAAGAGCAAGACCCCATCTCTACTAAAAACAGAAGATATTAGCCAGGCGTGGTGGTGCATGCCTGTAGTCCCAGCTACTCGGGTGGCCAAGGCAGGAGGATCGCTTGAGATCAGGAGTCTGAGGTTGCAGTCAACTATGATCATGCCACTGCACTCTAGCCAGGGTGACAGGGCAAGACTCTGTCTCAAAAATAAAATAAATAAAAAATAAAATAAAGTGCACTTTAAGCATCTTTCCCAGAAGTAACCAACCTACTTCCCTGACCATATGGTTTTATCTGAGGCAAGAGAGAACCCAATTCAAAATCAAAAATGGAAGAATTAAAAAATTGAGCTCTACACCCCTGAAATCCTCTGGTAGCCCAGCTATGGACAGAAAAGCAACCCCCTTCCCAACCTCAACATGTCACTCATCTGAATTCAAATGGTTTGGCTAGTTAGGAATACTGAATTCCTAAGAGATTATTAGCCCTACAGCTTTGGTTCCCCTTGATCCAGACTAAATATTTATGCACTGTTTTTCTCAGTACGAATTCCTTTCTCATTCTCTCCCACCCATCTCTTCTCCTCTCCTCATCAAAAGCCCCCCTCCCCTCATTCTGCAAGACAGAGCTCCAAGTCCGTTAGGGAAGTTTCCCCTATACCCCAGTCACAAATGCCCTTTCCACTTTCCTTCTCAACACTTTACTTTCAACTCTACTATGTAAATTTGTAATCTGTTCTCCATTATGCTCTTTGCATGTCATTTTCTCTCCCCTAGAGTATAATCTGCTAGAGGGCAAAGAAATCCTGTTTTCATCCCTACTCCAGGCACAGCACCTAGCAGAGAGCACTTTACACAGAGGTGCTCAACCAAGATCCTCCCAAAACAAACCTGTAGAATAGGGAAAAGTTAGCTCAGGCTTAAAAGGCAGGAGATCTATCAGCCGATGAATGCATTAACAAAATAAATTATATCCGCACAATGCAATACATATAGCAATAAAAAGAAATACCGATACATGCTACAATGTAGACAAACCTCAAACATATACTCTAAGTGAAAGAAGCCAGTCACAAAAGACTGCATATTGTATAATTCCATTTGTGTGAAACATCCAGAATAGGGAAACCTAGAGACAGCAGATTAGCAGTTTCGAGTAACTGATGGAGGGTGGGAAAGAATGGGGAATGATAGATTGTATTAGTTTGCTAGGACTGCCTTAACAAAGTGTCGCAAAGTAAGTAACTTAAAAAATAGAAGTTTATTTATCACACAGTTCTGGAGGCTAAAACTCCAAGACCAGGTGTCAGCAGGGCCATGCTCTCACTGAAAGTGCAAGGAAGGGTCCACTCCAGGCCTCTCTCCTAGCTTCTGAGTTCCTTGGTTTATGGCCGCATCTCTAATCTTTGCATAGCATTCTCCCCACGCATGTGTCTGTGCCCAAATCTCTCCTTTCTATATGGACATCAGTCATATTGGATTAGGGGCTGGCCATCCTGCAGTATGACCTCATCCTAACTAGATCCCATCCACAACTCAATTTCCAAATAAGGTCACTCTGAGGTACTGTGGATTAGGACTGCAGCACATGAATTTTGGGGGATGCAATTCAACCCCTAACACTGCTAACAGTTTCTTTTTGGAGTAATGGAAATGTTCTAAAATTCGATTATGGTGATGGTTACACCACTCTATAAATACACTAAAAAACATCAAATTGTATATTTCAAATGGGTCAACTAGATGGTATGTAAATTATATCGCAGTAAAGCTGTTTGGGACAGAAAAAAACAAAAAAACAGGAGAGCTTGGGTTTAAAGAGTTTGCCTAAGCTCAAGAATCAGGCCATTGGTGAGAGTTTGTGAAAACAGAACCTCTCAACAAGGTGGGTGGGATATAAACTTATAGAGAAGCCAAAGGCAATTTGCCTTTGTATATCTACATGTTACCTGCAAATTACCTTTGACTCAGGGATTTATATCTAGGAGGTGACCCTCTGGAAGGGCCTTTGAGAGGAGGCAGCTTTCATAGAATACAAATGTATTCAGTCCAATGTTGTTTGTAGAAACAAAATAAAAAGGAAAAAACAGAAACAACCTAAATATCTACCAACATGGGGTGATCAATCATGGTATTTTGATTACTGATGAACCTGAATGATGAATATAAGGGGATTCATTATATTATTCTCTCTACTCTGTGCATTTGACAATTTTTCATTATAAAAAAATTTTAAGGGTTAATTATTCACATAAAATATAATATCACATAGCTATTAAAAACGGTATGATAAATATACATGAAAACATCCATGCTCTGCTACTCAGCATACAAGTGCACAGTGGTACAGCCTTTGGGGAAGTATCTGTGGAGCAAGAGTTACAATTTGGCAAAATTGAAAAACATTTTAAATGTATATGCCCTATGACTTTGCAACTCTAGTTCTAGGTATCAATCCTATTGCAATACTTACAAATGTGTTTAAAGATTATGTGCAACCCTATTAGCGGAGCATTATTTGCAATAACAAAAAATCAGAAACCTAAATGTCCATTAATAGAGAAATTAATCAATTTTGGTCCTCCATTCAGCAAAACCCTATGTCATCATTAAAAAGAATAAAATAGGTCTATAAATGTGCAATTGTGGAAAGATACTAAAAACAAACCGTAAAAAAGCAAAGTATAGAAGAGTATATAAAGTATGATCCCATTTATTTAAAAACTTGATACTTTTTCTTCTAGAATTTTATTATGAAAAACATCCAACATACCAAAAAGTTCTTGTGTAAATTTTTTTAAGGTTTTGATAATGTCCATGCTATATTTCCAAGTGAAAAAAAAAAAAGTTATAAAACTGAGGGTACAGTATGACTCCATTTGGGTAAACATACATAAGGATAAAAAAAATCTATGTAAAGTATTAAGTTCACGTTAAGTGCTTACTCACTGGATGTGGGCTATTGTTGTTATCTTAAGGTAAACAGCCTGATGACCAAGGGATCCTCAAACTCGGGGCACTCCTGACTTCTTCCCTTGGCTCTGACCGGGGTCTGTCTAAGGCCAACAGGGCAGTTGACAGCTTCCTCCCATTCATTTCACCCCACGCTCTTGCCGGAGAGCTGCCAGGAGAAATAAGCTTGGGACAAAAGAAAACCATGGATATCCTTCCTGGCTTCACAGGCAGCCCTGGCTGCAGGTCCCTGGAAGGAGATAGAGCTGGAACCAGTGAACAAATTCTAACTCCTTATCGGCCAGTTCAGGGCCTCTCCAAGGGAGGGGCCAGGCACTGCCCTGCAATTGCAGAGAAGAGGTACAGCCGGGCGGACTGGAGAACGCTGCAAAGCTGTGTTCTGAGATACAGTCAGGTCAAACTGGGCATCGCTGGCGAGCAGAAGTGAGTTTCCTCCCAGGGGCAATGGGTTTTAAGGTCAACTCCTCTTAATTACATTTGGAAACCAACTCAGGGGAATTCCCTCTTACTTCATTCTTAAGTGTTTTTCCGACCCTGCAAAACACCAGTAACGGTGGCTATTTTTTGCCCTCCCACAGTGCACCAGGCGCATTGTAAATCCGTTCAGAGCATTACGTTATTGGATCCACATAACATCCTTTGAGTCGGCCACTGTTATGATCCCCACCATGTGCATGAGGAAACTGAGCTCCGCAAAGGTTAAGCAACTTGCCAAAGCTTACACCTCCTCCAGTGAGTGCAAGGAGCCAGGCTCTGGCTCCACACCTGCCTGGATCACACCACTCCATTACACTGACATGCAAGTTCCAGCCAGGGCTGAGAAAAGGTAGGAGGAAAGAGGAGAGGGAGCTTAAAATAATGGAGAATGAATGCCAATGCCAACCGAAGAAGAGTTCAAAGAATATTGAGTCAGGACAAGCCACCCTAGAGACAATATAATGCCTGGGTTAAAAGCCTGGATTTGGGAGTCAAACAGATCTAGCGTCAGATCTTGTCTCTGCCCTTCCCACCCAAGTGACCTTGAGCAAGTCACACTGTTCCACACCTCGGGGTCCCCATCTGCCAAATAGGGCTAATGTAGGTACCCATACCTCACAGAGTAGTTGTGACAACTAAATTAGATGAACCACGTGCAGACTTCAGTACAGGGCCTGTTACATAGACATCTACATTTTAGCGATTAATATTATTGCTGTTATTAATATTTGACCATCATACCTAGTCATCCCCAACCACAAGTTCCCTAAGGGCAGAATTAGCAACAGAGAGGAACACAACCTGGAATTTAGGAAATGTTCATAAGCAGTAACCACACAGATTATTTCTCAAGATGTTTTTCTCTTCTCATTTGCACACTTGAAGAAAGCTGCAGGGGCCACATGTCACAGCCTGCATCATCAAGACACTTTAGAAAACATTTGTTCTTGATTTTGCATTAATAAAAGTAAGCATGTGTTGAAAACCTGCTTGCTACGGGGCCAGACATCATACTAAGCACATTATAATACATTATCTCTAAACCTCACAAACCCCGTGTGTTTTTTTTTCCTAGGGCAATTGCATAATAAATAACCACAAATGTGGAGGCTTGAAACAACAGAAATTTGTTTTTTCACAGCTCTGGAGACCAGAAGAATAAAATCAGTATTTCTAGGCCAAAATCAAGATGTTAGCAGGGCTGCACTGCCTCTGTTCCTAAGATTCTGTTTCTCGCCTCTTCCATCTTCTGGTGGCTGCCAGCATTCCTTAGCTTGTAGCTGCACCATTCCAATCTCTCCCTCTGTGGTCACACTGCCTTCTCTTCTGTGTATAGTCAAATCTCTCTCTGCCTCCCTTTTACACATATACTTGTGAATGCATTTAGGGTCCATCCAGATAATCCAAGATAATCTCCCCATCTCACGACTCTTAATTTGAACACACCTGCAAAGACTTGTTTTTGCCATATAAGGTAACAGGCACAGAAAGCGTTCCAGGAATTAGAATGTGGGTATCGTCTGAAAAGAGGATGTGCATTTTTCAGCATAATATACCCTGCAATGTGGCTAGGAAACTATCTTCTATGCAGGTAAAATAACGTAGAAAGAGGCAGGCAGACCTGAGTTTTACTTCTGGTTCTGCCCACCATTGAGTAAATTACTTAAACTCCTCATGCTTGAGTTTTCTCATTTATAAAATGTGGACAATCATAATATATTTTTCAAAAAGTTGCCATGAGGATTAAATAAGACATTGTGTGAGGTGTCTTTGCCCAGGCACTGGCTGTCAGTAAATGCTCACCAGGCAGTGAGTATTGTTATGAATACAATACAGATGAAGAAGTAGAACTTGGAAGGCAAGGCAAGGGACTTGCCAAAGACCACTAACCAGAAAGCGTCAGTGCCTCAAACTGAATCTGGGTCTCAGGCACCAAAGTCCAAATCTGTTCTATTCTAGAAATTAGTATGTTTGGGGCTTATGTGCTCATGGCCTTCAGAATCAACACATCTAGGCTATTTCAATTTTGAATATCTCTGATACCTACTTCAGGCAGCTATAAAGCTGTACCCCTTCATTTTTTATTTTTTTGTTTTTTTTATTTTGTACACTTGCGCACAAACTGCATCCCTTCAGATCACTATTCTTTTTTTTTTTTTTTTTGAGACAGAGTCTCGCTTTGTTGCCCAGGCTAGAGTGAGTGCCGTGGCGTCAGCCTAGCTCACAGCAACCTCAAACTCCTGGGCTCAAGTGATCCTCCTGCCTCAGCCTCCCGAGTAGCTGGGACTATAGGCATGTGCCACCATGCCCGGCTAAGTTTTTTTCTATATATATTAGTTGGCCAATTAATTTCTTTGTATTTATAGTAGAGACAGGGTCTCGCTCTTGCTCAGGCTGGTTTCGAACTCCCGACCTCGAGCAATCCGCCTGCCTCGGCCTCCCAGAGTGCTAGGATTATAGGTGTGAGCCACCTCGCCCGGCAAGATCACTATTCTTAATTACTGAAACCAAGCTTAAGCAATGGACCCTAAGAAAGTGATACCATGTTTCCAATAATTTAGAAATAATGATGTCTCAGTCCATTCAGGCTGCTATAACAAAACAGCATAACTGGGTAGCTTATAAACAACCAGTTTACCTCTCACAGTTCTAGAGGCTGAGAAGTTCAAGATCAAGGTATAAGTAGATTTGGTGTCCAATGAGGGCCCACTCTGGCTCATAGATGATACCTTTTAGCTGTGTCTTCCCCTAATGGAAGGGGTGAGCTAGCTCTCTGAGGTCTCTTTTATAAGGGTACTAATCCTACTCATGAAGGCAGAGCCCTAATAATCTAATCACCTCCCAGAGGCCCCACCTCCTAATACCATCACCTTGGCAGCTAGGATTCCAACACAACGAATTTAGGAGAGACATAAACATTCAGTCCATTGCAAATGGAGACCCTGCTTATGTAATACTGCCTAGTGAACAGTTACTGACAGCCAGCCAGGGGTAGGGTTGAGCATGCGGCTTATAAAAAGATCCTATCAGACTGGTTGGCAATCCATTTGTTCTGCAACTCCAGGGGTTTGGGACAACATAGGAATTGTGAATGAAATCGATCTCAGTCTACAAAGCTACACCTGAAAACTACATCTCAAACCAGGTTTCTCTGGGGCAGGGTGCCTAGCACGGAGCTTGGAATTTGCTTGAGCATTCACTGCCTTCAGAGTCAACACAGCAGGGTTAAATCAGTTCCTGATCCTTCCAAAGGAATGTTCGAAGAAAATCTCAGACACACACAGGCAGCTCTCCTCAAATTCTGGCGTCCCCACCCATCTATCCAACTGTTTTCCCCGGCACCGGGCTTCCTGGGTTATACAATCTCAGCTGTGGGGAATGGGGAGTCCAGCTGCACGCAGAGTTTGGAAAAACATTTTTAATACTTTAGACCTGCCAAATACTTGGTTAAAGAATGATATCCTTTAATTTCTTGAGCCATGTGTATTTTAAGTGAAATGCAATCCATATGTCTGTGACTCATTGAAATGCAACTCGGTGAAGCATTGGGATACTGTCTAAGCCTTTCTAAGCTGCTCTTTGATCCAGGAAATTAAGTTTTTCCAACAACAAATGAAGCTCCTGACAAGAGAGGGTCAAAAAGAGCTGTCCTCCATCCTAGGTAAGATATTAAAGCCTACCCTTGACCCAAGAGGAAGCTGGGAGGGTGGGGGCAAGGGGAGAGTGCCACAGCCCACGTGGTATCCAGGGTTCTGTTGTGAATCAGCTGCACATTTTTACCAGGTTTCCCTGGAAGCGAAGTGCAGGAATAAGAGGTGGCAACTAATCTGTCCTGTCTGTTGCTGAAAAACTCCTTTCCTGCCCGCTAATTCTTCCCTTCTCAGTTTCTCCAGCATTTTACAATCCAAATAGGGTTGGAGGGGGGAGGAGAAAATTTGGAAGCCAGATCACTCCATTAGCAGCGAATGACTGTAAATTTTTCAGGTTGTAGCTTGATTTCCAGGACAACAAAAGCAGTCTCTGTCCCTAAGGTATCTCTGAAGGACTAATAAGAAGTTAGAGATATGAACAGAGGTTAAAATCAAAAGTAATGGTGGGTACTATTAGTAAAATCAGTCTACCTCTAAATGCCCAAAATCTGCCTTGACAATTACTGTTCCCCAGGAGGTCTAGAGTAGAGAGACACACAAAAAGAACACAAATACCTATTCCTATTAGCTAGACTTGTGCAAACAGAGTCTCTCTTTAGCTAACTGGGCTGGAGCACAATGACTAGGGTGAAACCAAAGGACATCTCTCCCTGGCTCAGCCAGAACTAAATCTTATCATCATTTGGACTCAGGGAAGGTCAGCGTACTGACAAGATGAGAGTCCCAGAATGCGCTTAAGAGACTAGCAGACAGAAGTATATGGCCAGAAAGCCTCTGGGCAAAGTGCCCACTAGCTGAGCTGCTCATTTGCTTTGAAGGTGCCTTTGCAAAACCGTGAGCCTGCCCACCAGTAGTGTGGCCCGCTGGGCATCCCAGAAGCCAGCTGAACAGTCCGGCATGCCCTTCGCCTGGGAAAATGCCAAGAAAGGAGAGGGGAGAGTGCCGGCGCCCACACCACCCTGGAGATGTTCATTCTCCCTGGATGCCTACAGTTAAGGACGATTCCATTTGGTTTCAGCAAACAAGTTTTGTCAAATACGGTTCCCGGGTTGGTGAGGCAGTCCTCAGAACATGGATGAAATGACACAGAGAAAAAATATTATGGATTTATGCCTCAAATTTGTAGGTTGTGGAAATAGCAGCCTATAATTTCTGCCCCATAATTTCCCTTCTTGTGTTTTCTTTTGCCTGAACGGGTGTAGTTGATTCTCAACTTCAAGGTCCCATGGTTCCAGGCACCACTGCCCTTGATCCCACTGGGAACTGTTTCCCAGGACATCGCCACAGCTGGAGCAAACTCCCTGAGGCAGGGACTTCCTCTTCCCTTTTTCCACTTAAACAGGTAGTACAGGAAAAGCCCTTAGTGCCCAACTGGGACAAAATTCCCACTTTACAGATGAGAAAGCTGAGGCTCAGGAGGGCCAACCGGCTTGCTGACCAATTCCACACGGTCTGTCTCTGAGCTCAGTGCTCTGCCCACTCTACCACACTGACCGCACTGCCCCAATCACATGGAAATTTCTCCAAACAACAGCTATGTGCCAACCTTTGCAAACTATGTGTATATGTGTATGTAAATATTACGCGATGTAATATATACTTAGTTAGAGCATACTACTATCTGCATGACATCCACTTGAGCCTAAGAAAACAAGTTCTGGAACAATATGCCTGGTATAATCTCATTTCTGCTCCTCCCTCCCCAACAAAAATAGCAGTGTGCGTGTACACTTCAGTGTGATGGTGTCTTTGTGTGGCTGTGTCTTTGTGTGGATGTGCATGCTCTGGCAAAGCAGAGAAAAGGTCCGGGGTATGCCCACCAAATAGTTAACAGTGGGCGGGGGACTTTCATTCTTTTATTTACTTGTTATTGCTACATGTTTTACAATGTGCCTGCACTGAGTCTGCAATTTAAAAACAATGAGTGAGACATAATCATCCCTGCCGGTTTACTCAGCATGGAATACAAGCCAGGCACTACGAAAACTCTTTGCATGCACCACCTCATTTCATCCTTCCTGTGGCTCAAGGATGTGGGACTAGGATTACACTCCTGGTGGGGAAACTGAGGCTTAAAGAAGATAAAGAGCTAGTTAAGTGGCAGAGCCAGGATCTGAACACAGGGCTATCTGATGTGAAAGCCATGCTCACACTCCCCCTCAGAGATCATTGTTTTTCACCTGTACTCAGTAGAGAAAAGAGTGTGTGACTCTTACAGGATGTCATCTGTTTACCCTGAGTTGCTTGAAAGCAGAGAAAAAGGCTGCCGGCGGCCGTGCTATTGTTAGACACCTCCTCGGTGTGTCTGGGGCCTGAGCTGAGGCTTGAGCTGAGGCTCTGCTTGCTGCTGCCCCCCTTGCCTGGCCCATCCCCCCGCACTCCTCCGTCCTCACCATTCTTGGTGATCTCTCCATGTGTGAATTCCATTAAAGGCTTGCTCACTGCTATTTTGGGCCATGCATTAGCACGTGGGCTTTGATTTGATGGGAGAAGGCCAGACACCTCAGGATGATGAAAAAGCAGTTTAAAATGTCCTCTCCCTCCCCGCAGAGTCCCAGAAGCCCTTGCCCACCGCTCCGGGGAGGCCTGAGAATCCAATGTGTGGGGACATGCACGGGGCAGGGCACAGAGAGCAGAAATCTTCATACTCTATTAGGGCCTTTGAATGTGGCTATTCCCTCTCCTTGGAGTTGTCATCTCCCAGCTCTCCCCTGGCCCACTCCCTCCCCTCCTTTAGGTCTTGACTCAAATATCAATTTATGGGCAAGGCTTTCCCCACCCACCATTCATAAACAAGAGCTCCCTGCCCACCCCCTGCTCTCACCAAGCTCTTAGGTTCCTTTGTCTCCTGCACAGCTCTTGAAATCCAGCATACTGTACACTCCCTTGCTTGCTTACTGCTTCCCGTTAGAATATAAGCTCCCTACAGGCAGAAGTCTTCTACTCACAGCTCCATCACTAAGCCCTGCACTGGTGCCTGCAATGTTACATAGTAGATGAAAAGAATGAATGAATGGATTGAGGAACCTGACATATCACTTAGCACAGGGCCTCGTTTCCCCCAAAAAACATCACCGGTTTACAGAAACTTTATAACACAGTGATTTGAAAAATCAGAAAATCACCTCCCCCACGCCAAAGCTGTTTTGAATCCAGACTCACACGCACCATGAATGAGCAGGCTTTGGGAAATAAACACACTAGGAAGTCGTGTGCAGTTGGAGTTCCGCTCCCTAACACATGTTCAAAAACAAAAAGCCCAATCTGGATGAAAATAGCAGGAAACCGTCCCCTGGGGACACAAGGTGAGGTCATATTGCTTGGCTTTGCTGCTTCCATTTTTGTCCAGCCTCCTGCCTTCCACCAACTCAAGGAGGCCGGGAACACGTCCAACTCCCCGGCTCTCACTATGGAACGAGAGAGCGGCTCTGGGGCGGCAGACAACAGAACCACATCCGCGGGCTCTCCTCTGGAACCTCAGTGTGGGACAATAAAAATCGCAACAGTAGGCGACTGCTCACCGTGTGTTCCGCAAGCACTTCAAGCACCTCACCTCATTCAGTCTCACAACCGCCCTAGGAGGCCGGCCTTACTATCTTCATTCTGCAGATGAGAACGCTGAGCTTCCAAAAGATTCAGCAATTTGCCCTGGGTCACATTCTGGGACTTTAGATCCAAGTTAAGACTACAAATGATCCTAGTCTCACCTCTCTCATTTACTTGCTGTGCAGCCTTAGACAAGTGCCTATCCCTCTCTGCAACCATAATTCCTGCAACCATAATTTCAGTGTTTTCTGAGACCATTTCATTCAGTGCTTTCTACAGCACCTTCCTGCTGTAGCTTCCTACGGTCTCTTGCAAAGGTTCCAAACAATAGGGAAGGATGGGGACTGGGATGCCTGCTTGGTCAGTCTAACACCCAAAGATCTGCCTATGACATCAGCATCATCACTTGGGCTGGCCAGAGAAGGCTGAAGGTCATATCTCCACTCGAGGCAGGATGGGACAGACTAGCTACGGGTGGCAACAGGGAACATTTAGGTTAGAGCTAACAGGCTGGAGCTATGAGAAACTAAAACAGGCCCCTGAAAGAACACAGTCAAGAACAGACCCTCTAAGGGCTTTTCTTGTAGGACCAAAAGATGACAACCCAACGAGAAATCCTGGCCAGGCAGAGCCTGAACCCTCTGGAGGATGCAGTTCCAGGGAAATAGGAGAAAAGAGACACATCCCTAGGCTGGTTTTACTCTCAGAAGGAGAGTAGCAAAAACGACTGCAATCCCCATCTTAGGGTGGCTTCCCAAGGCCGCCCTATCCTGGAGGCAGAGGAAAGATGAGGATGAAGCCTCATTTCTGCACAAACTGCTTGAGTCCTATTTTAACCACACTTGAGACATCACCCATCTTCCTTTGCAAGTGTCCCAAAGCCCAAACTTAGAATAAATTATATTCCCCCTTTCCACCCAAGCCTAGCAGCCATTCCCATCCTTCTGGCTACGGGAAGGTCCTTCTTCATTCCTTTCTTGGCAGTGATACATCTGATTACTCATTGGCTTCCAGGGGCTTCCAGAGGCTGCCAGGAGGAGATAGGCAGCTCTCCAAGCCACGCAGCCTTATCTGCAATGTCCGTGTGGCACAACGAAAGAGGGACTGTTGGTGGGGAAATACCAAAGGCTTTCAGAGTCCCTCGGCCAAGCAAGGAGAGCTCTTCAGTGGCCAAGCAGATGGGCAATGGCCAAAGACTGGGCAACAGACATGGCCATGCATTATACCTATTCACCTCCTCGATAACATGAATCAAGATACAACAGCGCCTGATGGCAAATCAATGTGGAAATATTTCAGAGCCAGGCCGCCACCCAAGATGAATGAGGTTAGGAAGATGAAGGAGCTGGGCCAGATGAAGCCAGGAGAGGCCGTACTGGCAAACTCTCAGGTTTAGCTGACCCAGAACAGATGGAACAATCAGAGTCTGAGGCATCAAATCCCAGCACATGCTGCTTTGCCTCACTCCTCTCTTGCTGTTTTCCTCTCCTCTCCTTCACTTCCTGCCATGCACTGGGCTAGAGCCGGGAAGGCGGCTGCCAAAGGCCTCCGGTCCATCCTCTCCCTTTAACTCAACCCGTACACACACCCCTGTGGACCTGCGGTGAACTCTAAGAGGCCCCGGATATACAGCCCAAGGAAGTTCAAGCAAGACGTTCAGCGGTCCAGTAATTTCGTGGCAAGTCGAGAGGCTGGAGTAGCTCTGTCTTTGCAAGATGCTCTCCAAAAGCAATCAAGGATCGAGAGCTTGAGGTCACTCCACTAACCGCTTCCTTCCAAAACAGCGACACCTGCGTCCTGCCTTGACACAGAGGCTAATTGTTTCATTTCAGACAAAGGAGGAGTCCACTTACTCATTCTTCTCCAGGTCCAGGATCAGTTCGCGGCCCTCAGCCATTACCCTGAGCTCAGCTTTGAATGGATGCTGAAAGCAACAACAAAAGAATGTCAGTTCCTTGCAGCAGGGACCAAGGCTCCCAGAATTGGGCACAGGGTCGGGCACAGGGGCTGACCCAGTGCACAGACTCTGACCCTCTGGTAGCAAACGAGCAAAGGTCAATTGCGTTTCCAGCCCAAACATGCAATGACCTCAATCCCATAATAGCCCAAATCCTTCCCCCATCTGCTTTCTCCTAAAAGGCACCGGAAAGAAACTCTGAGCTGAAATGTGGTGTGAGCGTGCACATGGGGTCTGGTAAAGGGAAACACAGGAAAACACGGTGTTCAACAATAAATTTCCTGCGGAGTCAGATCTGGATTCAAGTGCTGGCTCGGACACCACAGTTGCATGAAGTTGGACATGTTACCGAGCCTGTCTGCATCTCAGTTTCCTCATTTATAATCCAGAGATAGTGATCGTCCATCTCACGGGGATCGTGTAAGGATTAAGTGACATAATGAATGCAAATAATTCATCACAGTGCCTGGTACACAAGAAGCCTTCAATAAATGTTGGCTGTTATCTTATAAAATACCAGGGGATCCTTTTCATAGTGGGCTATTTTATTTTGGCCCTTGGTTTGGACACCCTTAATCATGTCACCAGCGGCAACCAAGAGCACCTCAAATTAAGGTTTAATAGATCCAAAAATAGACATAATTTTGCACATAAGCAGTTTGCTAGTGACCATAGGTGCTACACACTCAGAATAGATCACTTAAGATATATCAATGGCTGACAAGCATGAAAAATATGTTTAACATCACTGGTAAACCATCTTCTGTCCCCATCCAAAAAATTTTTTAAAAATAAGGTATCTCGAAAAAAAATCAAAGTGCTGAAGATTGTTTAAAACTATAAATCACAATGCAGTGATGCACATCATGAAATGGGCACTCTCACACCCTACATTGCTATCAACTCTCTGAAAAATAATTTGATGGTATGGACCAAGAGTTTTAAAATGTTTAGACTCTTTGGCCCAGTAATATAAGACTGTCTGAAAGGAACAAATGGAGCACAGGAAAAAGTCTGTACACAAGGACACTTACTACTTATATAAGGAATAATGAAATACAACATCAATGTCCTAAAATAAGAGAACAGTTAAATAAATGAATGATGCATTCATATGACAGAACACTAGACATTATAAACAGAACTTTAGATCATTTTAAAATTATTTTGAAAGAGTACACAATAAACATTAGGCACAACATTTGGGGGATGGACATGCTTGAAGCTCTTACTCGAGGGGGAAGGGAGGAATGGGCAATATATGTAACCTTAACACATGCACCCTCAAAAAAAAAAACAAAAAAAAAAAGCTCAAAAAAAAAAAATCCACATGCAGAACTGTCTCAAAAAAAAAAAAACCACATGCACCCCTATAATATGCTAAAATAAAATAAATAAAATAAAATAAATAAAAAACATTAGGCACAAAGGCTCAAAATATAATACTGTATATTTTATTTAAATATAATTTTGCAAAGGGAAAAAAGTAGAAAGAAATAAACCTAAAGGTTACCATAGTTACTTGAGGCAGTGGGATCACGGGCTAATTTTATTTTCTTTTGTGCATCTTTCCATATTTTTATAATTGCTCTTATAATTCAAGAAAAGGACTTTTAATCTTTTACCTCATTATTGTGAAAAATGTCAAAGAAATTTAAAAACCCAAGTCATAATAAACCTCCATGCTTCAACAATTAATTCAACTTAGAGCTGTTAAACTCTTTTTTTTTTTAAGGAATTTATTGAACAGGATATTTACATATTTAAAACAGGATAGATTCTTTGGGGTGTTTTAAATATGAGCCCTCTAAGCTAGGATCAAGGAACTGATACATTCTTGAAGTCGCTTTCAATCCACAAAAGTCCTTACTAGAATGGCACCTCTACTCCTTTTAACGTTGACCACAAAGCTTAGTTCTTGCACGTCTGAGAAAGTGGGTCACCTGGGCTGCCGCCTCTGGTTGGGGTCTCGCTTCTTCTAAGCACATTCCTCTTGCTTGCTGCAAATCCCACTCCTCATGAGGGCCTGGACATTCCTGAGACTTTCAGGTCACCAAGGGTTCTGATGAGATCTAAAGGTTCCCATCAAAGACTCTTGGGCAACTCTATTGCCTAATTAATCCTACTGCCACACCTTAAAAAGGGACATTTCAAACCCATGGAAGTAGGAAGCTGGGGTACCGGCTTGCCCAATAACTTTCACTAACAGATTCACTTCTCTGTTTCTGATGCCCTGATGCAGCTTTTTGCCAACATCTATTCCGGTTGTGATCCTTTGCCACTCTACTCCGCAGAGTTCTGGAGCAAGTGCCCAGAATCACACTGAACAGCCGGGACACAGCTCCAAGTGGACATTTAAGAATGAGCACACAGCAACAGAGTTCAGTAATTCTCTTATCCTGGAGGCAGGTGACCATCAAATCAAAGCACTACTACCTCTCCCCCAAAGAGACACAAGCTGCAACATGAGTACTAATATTTATTTTTATGTGGGTAATCCAAAAATAATTATCTCTGTTCTGGAAGGTGCTCAGACACTGATACTTAAAATATGATGTTCCCTGTTTCCATGGGACATTTCACGCAAAACAATGAAACTGCATTTTAAGGAGCCATGAAGCTTCCCTGTCCAGCTCTACTGATTGGCTTTTCTCAAGAAACTCCAGTCTGTGCTAGGAGGGGGAACCATCACTTCTCCTAGAAAGTGCAGAGAACTGACCCAGATTTATACTTCCCCTAGGGAAGGGTTAAAAGTCCTTTCTCCTGGCCGGGCGTGGTGGCTCACGCCTGTAGTCCTAGCTCTCTGGGAGGCCGAGGCGGGCGGATTGCTCGAGTTCAGGAGTTCGAAACCAGCCTGAGCAAGAGCGAGACCCCGTCTCTACTATAAATGGAAAGAAATTAATTGGCCAACTAAAAATATATACAAAAAATTAGCCGGGCATGGTGGCGCATGCCTGTAGTCCCAGCTACTCGGGAGGCTGAGGCAGGAGGATCGCTTGAGCCCAGGAGTCTGAGGTTGCTGTGAGCTAGGCTGACGCCACAGCACTCACTCTAGCCTGGGCAACAAAGCAAGACTCTGTCTCAAAAAAAAAAAAAAAGTCCTTTCTCCTTAGGGCTAGATTAAATAGACCCGCAGCTCCATAGGGAATTGGAAATCTGTCTTTTATATTTGCATCTCCCTTAAGATCTAGTACAGTATTTAGTACACAGTAGGTACTCAATTCATGTTTAATGAATGAACAAGTTACCTAAATGAGAATAAGAGGACTGAGCAAAATCCAGCTTCTACTCTTTCTCTGACATTCATTCATTTGTTCATTCAACAGACATTTATGGCGCCAGGCACCGTGCTGACTATTCCTACAGAATACAATGACCCACATTCTGGGCAGACAATGGCTGGGGACAAAGACAGGATCCGGTCTTCCACTTTGTTTCTCAGGCCCTTCCTGAGGATGCCCGGCATCTACATCTGGAGGGGACAAAGAGGCCTCTATAAAAAGTACCAGATCCATTCCCCAGGCAATAATGGATAGGCTGTAATATCTAAGATCTTAAGTTTTAAAAATAATCTGCTCAAGGATGGCCATCCATTAGCTTGTCTAGACTCTTCCTGAAGCTATTTTTTTCCTGAAGCTTCTCTTACTTTTTGATGAAATGAGTTCCATGCATTTATTGCCTTTAGAACAAAATGGAACCTGCTTTTATTTGTCCTGAAATTTTCACTGTTAAGTTCCCTTGGTGAATCCAAGTTGGAGCCTTTTTGGACACGTCTGTATTACTCCAGCCATAACTTCAAGGATCCCAAGCATTTCTCCTCTTCATTCATCTTTCCAGACCAAGAGCCACAACATCTGAAGTCTTTCCTAACGTATCTCTTTCCTACTATAATCTTGATCCTGTAGGTTGCCCAATAAATCACAAACCATAGGAACCAAAAGAGATCTTAGAACCAACACCTCTCCCCAGCTTTCTTCCTCTTTATTTCCTCTAAGCCCCATTTTATAAATGAGGAAACTCAAGTTCTTTAGAAACTAGAGGGTCACATGGGAGCTGTTTACTGGCACACAACAAGCACATCTTTCTTTCTAGCTCTTTCATGTCTCAATTGAGTTGAAAAACCATAACCGCCAAGAATATCCTAGATGCACAGGTCCTCTCTGCAAGAACAGGATGTTTTCTGCTCTGTTTCCAATCCCTTTGATAAGCCTGTGCACGTTGCTGGTGTTCTAGCCAGGAGAGTCTACTGGATTTTAAGATACATTCCCAAGTCCTAGGTCCCCATTCTGCCTCTTATTAAAAATAATTTAGGCCGGGCGCGGTGGCTCACGCCTGTAATCCTAGCTCTCTGGGAGGCTGAGGCTGGTGGATTGCTCAAGGTCAGGAGTTCAAAACCAGCCTGAGCAAGAGCGAGACCCTGTCTCTACTATAAGTAGAAAGAAATTAATTGGCCAACTAATATATAGAGAAAAAATTAACCAGGCATGGTGGCGCATGTCTATAGTCCCAGCTACTTGGGAGGCTGAGGCAGGAGGATCGCTTGAGCCCAGGAGTTTGAGGTTGCTGTGAGCTAGGCTGATGCCATGGCACTCACTCTAGCCTGGGCAACAAAGCGAGACTCTGTCTCAAAAAAAAAAAAAAAAATTTAGATTATTCTTTTTCTCTCCAAGTATATTACCCCATCAATAAAATAAAGCCTGTGTTACACAGAACAAAAATAACAATGACAATATTTAATGAATTCCAATACAGGGTAGGTGATTTTTGTGACACCAACACATTTGCACTTAGCTTGTGTCAGCATTCATGAGAATTTTCATTTCCTCAACTAACAGCATTTGGAAGTGTTCTAGAAGTTTGTCATACAGTGAAGGAAAGTCCCATTTGTGATACCCAAAGCTGACACACAAAGAGGAAAAAGTGGGCCAGAAACAGAACTCAGGGTGATGACTACGCTTCTAAGAAAGTAAGTGGCCTCAGCCCTCCAGTCGTCAACTCCTGCCAATAAAAATGAGAGCTTTTGAGTCTTACCTTTTCTCTCATGGGGCTTTCTGAAGTTTTCCACTGAGGTATTATGAGTTCATGCTGCAGCGGGGGGCTGCCTTCCTCACTTCCTCCTGCCAAAATAAAAAACACATAACCATTGGAATCCCACACCTCTATACCCAGCTAAGCCGTGCATGCATTTTCTTTCTGTGACAACAGCAGCCTACGCTGGGCCATTAGAAGGCATGCTGGATTCCAGGCTCTTGGCACTGACCATGGACCAGGCACCTGTCTAAGTGATGGCGCTATAGTGGTAAGCAGGACAAATGAGGTCTCCGTACTCACAAAGTTGACATTCCGCATGCGGGAGACACACAATGAACAAGCATTCTCAAATAGTGCCGAGGACTCTGGACGAAATATAAGCTAGGGTCATGAAATAGACACCTGGCCCAGGGTTGCTTGGTTTTGATAGGATGATCAGCAACGATGGCATTTAATGAACTGAGGGACCAGAAGAAGGAACCATGCTAAGATCTGGGGGAAGAGAGCCCCAGGGAGAGGGATCAGAATGCGCGATGGCCCTGCCTGAGCAGAAGTGGACTTGGCCTGTCCACGGAACAAGCAGAAGGTAGAGGTGGCTAGAGTCGAGTCAACGAGAGAGGAAACTGGTGAGAGATGTGGTCAGCAAGGCAGCCATGGGTCTGATCATGCAGAGGCCATGGAAAGTGTCTGGATTTCATTATAAATAGACTTGGAAGGCACTGGATGTTTCAAACACAGAGCAATATGATCTGTGTTAGGTTTAAAAAAGATCACTCTGCCTGCTTGGTGGAGATGGGGTGGGGGATGGGGGCAGGAGTGCAAGCTAAAGCAGGAAGGCAAGGCTGGAAACCTTCAGGAGCCCTGGTGAGAGACAGTGGTGGCTCAGACTAGAATGATGTCAGTGGAGGGGAATGAAGCAGGGGGATTCTAGGCATATTCGGAAGGTATGGGTATGCCCACTGGTATTGTTCTCCCAGAGAAACGAAGACAATGACATGCACCTGCTCATCTCACAGCTTTACTAGAGACAGACGAGGTGAAACTGCCTCCTACTCTGCAGAGCATCATTACAGTAACTTGAGCTTCCTAATGGCAAGTCTGCATTTGTATTTCACTTCCTACTCTCCAGATCCCTCTCACCACCCAGTTCTCCTTCATCCTCACGACAACCCCGGGAGGTAAGGCAGCAGAAGAGCTCTTTTGCAAGAAAGAGAATTGAAACCACTGGAGACTTGTTCGAGGCAGTGCAGAACTCAAAACCCTGGTTATAAACCACATTAATGAAATGGTAATGTCCCAAGACCTAAGTAAATCAGTCTCCCCCGAAACAGAACAAATCCATAGGGCTCCTGGGTACAGGAGTGAGGACTCCAAAATCTCTTCTTTCTAAACTAACCACATCAATCACGTAGTATATAAAGTGGTAAAAAGATGGCTATAGTTGCTCTGTTAAGAGTGGTGAGATTATGAGTGATTATTAACTTTTCCTTTCAGATTACTCACATAACTAACGCACTTTCAGTTAAAATATATCCTGAAAAATAATCTCATAGGACTAACACCACTTTCATCGGACTAGCAAAACTCAGAAACAATGCATTCATTTATTTGCCAAATATTTTCTGAGTACTTAACTATGTACCAAGTATTACGATGGGTACTTAATATTCATGAAGACACAAGACAGACATGGTCCCTGCTACGGTGGCTCTGGATTTTAAGATGATTTTAAGACACATTCCTCAGTACTAGGTTCAGTCCAGAATCTTTTAAACAACAACAACAACAAACTATATGATAATTTCATAGACTATGTAAAGGAATTAAATGATATTTATGATTGCAAAAATATACTGAAAGCAGTCTAAAGCCTCAACAATAGAGTAGCACAGTAAATCTTAAAAAAAAAAATTGTTTAAAACTTGGAAATAGGGTAAAGGGCAAGGAGGATGTCTTTTCAATGTCTTATTCAAGCACTGTTTAACAGGCCCCTAGGGGAATGTACCATTGTCTTTTTATTTACTATTGATTAAAGGCCTATAGTCTGTTAAGTTCTGTGTGATCTAGAGATTTGTGTTTCAGAGAGATGCAAATGATTACAGCCTACTAGCAAGATAACCAAGAATTATGTTTGTTTTGCTTTTTTTTATTTTTTTATATTTTTTTAATTGGGCAGCACTCCAAACCAGAAATGGTTCAGAGAGCTCCCGGTTGTTTTGTTTGTGGGGCATCCCCAACTTCTGCATCTGTCCCAGCCACAGGATTTCAACATTCTTTCTCCAATACCTTTATCACCCCTGTTACACCCCCAACGCAGCTTTGAACCAGCTTTAAAACCACCCTGTTCGCTGCCTCATTAATGAATTGAATAAATCTTTGCCACATCTGTATGAGAGTCATGTTTTTAACTTTCTGAAAATTATACTTGTGCAATCTCTTGATATAATTTATAGAGTCATTAAAATCATGTTTTTGGAGAATTTAATGATGTGGGAAAATGTTCATAGTGTGAAGTGAAAAATGCAAGACCCGAAACTGTGCATATGGTATGGTTCCAATTTTATCAATATAGATTCATAGGAACACGCAAAGACTGGAGAGAAGAAATCCCAAAATATCAATAGCAACTGTGGATTTGGAGGCTGTAGATCATTTTCTTTCTTTCACACTTGTCATTATTTCCCAGAGACCGCACAGCGCCTCTACCTCCCTAAGTGGTCTCCCAGGACTAGGAACTCACAGAAGGCGCCTGGGTTCGGAGCAACAACTTGTTTTCCTTGCCTTTCTTTATGCTTTTCTCCTGCACTAGGCACTGACACAGGGCTCATGCTGGGCTGGAACACCCTGTGCCTCAGTTTCCCTTTCAGTACAATAGCTCAAAGGGCGGTTCTGTCTGCCCGCAGGCGTGCGGAACTTATGCACACCTAGCCCCTGGAGCTAGGCTCTGTCCGGGGACAGCCTCCCAGCTCCAGGCGGCTGGGGGGGCCCAGCCTGCCCAGCCCCCCCTCCCCCCACCCCTCCCGCCCCTGCCTGCCCTTTATTTGAAAACGCTGACTGTTGATCCCTCAGGCAGAGGTCTGGAGTCTGCCCAGTCTGTCTGCAGCGTCGCAGCCCGGGCTAAGCTTTCTCGGGTCATAATGACAGAACCCAGGCACAGCCCCCCGGGACCGTTCCTTCCGCGAAATCAGCCGAAAGCCCCCAAGGGATAGGACCGGGCAGGGGTTGGTGTCTGGGAAACTGGTTGTGAGAAACGGACTTCACACAGCCCCTGAGCTGGAAGCATCGAGTCCGACCCTTTCACTTCACAGAAGGGGAAACTGAGGCCCGAAGAGGGAGGCGGCCGCTAGGTGGGGTTGGAAAGAGAGCCCCGGTTTCCAGGGCCAGCGCAGTTCTCAATCCATGATGTGGCCATGGGCAAGTCGGTTCCCTTTTGCGGGCCTCGGTTTCCCCAACTGTAAAATGGGTGCGTCGGACTGGATCCTCAACAGAACTGCCAGGTCAGGGTCCGAAGTGCACGGCTGGAGACACCCAGCGAGCTGCCCCCAAAGGGCTACCCCAGTCTCCCGGGGGCATTTATTCCGTACCCCACCGGCGGGCGGCCCCCAGCCTGGTCCCGGGAGGCTGCTCCCAGGGCCACACGGCAGGACGCTCGGGATGCTCGGGGCTGGCGAGTGCAGCGGGCGGGAGCGACCGAGACGAGAGGCAGGCGGGGCGGAGAGAGGGACCGTGAGAAAACGGAGCGAGAGAGGCCGGGAGAGCAGCGGGACAAGAAGCCAAAGGCAGAAAACAGAGGAAGGAGAAGGGCAGAGAGGAGGGACCGGCCGATTTCTGCCGGCGCTGGCTCTCCCCGACCTCCGCCGCCTCCCGGGCGCACGACGTGGGAACAAAGCCCGGGCTCCCGGGCTGGGGGGCGGCGGGGGCGCAGGCCCGGTGCCGTCGTGGGGAGCACCCGGTCGCGGTCCTGGCGCTCCAGACCCCCCGGGCGCCTCCCAGGTCCCCGCGCCACCCAGCCCACGCGCCTCCATCCCCTCCGCGCGGGGCCACTTACTCGTCGTCCATCCCGGCTGCCGCGCCGCCCGCGGCCGCAGCAGCTGCAGGGCGAGCGCCAGCAGGCAGAGCCGGGCGGCGCCTGCGCCCCCGGGCATGGTGCTCGCGGCGGCCCTCGCGCTGGCGCTCACACGCCTCCTGCCATGCCTGCCCCCGGCCCGGCGGCGGCGGCGTCTGGAAGCCCCGCTCGCCCAGCGCGCCCCGCCCGGCTCCCAGCCCCGGGCCCAGACGCTCCGCCCCCCGCCCCGCGGGGCTCGGCGGGGGAGGGGGAGGGGAGGCGCCCGCGGGGGGCGGGGGTGTGTGCGGGGAGGGACCCGGCCCGGGAGGAGCCGGCGGGACCCCCGGGGAGCCCGGTTGACCTAGGCGAGAGGGCCGGCGGGGAAGGGAGACTCCGAGCCCTGAGGAGGCCGGGTTCACCTTGGACGCGGCCTGGGGAGGGAGGGTTGGGGGCTCAGACTCCTCGGAGCTAAACTGGCCCCCTCGGGTTTACCCTGTCCCGCTCTGTGGCCACGCGCCTTGGGTGACACTCGGAAGCGACTCCCTCCCAGAGGCCGCCGCTCTTGGGGGCAGGCTCCGAAAGAGTTAACCCAACCTCCCGGCACAAAGAACTAAGTGCTATATGGACTTGTTTTCTTAGCGGGACTCAAATCAGGGAGCCATTCCTGCTGACTGGGAGGAGGGGGGTGGCGAAGACGAGGAATCCCAGAGGAGAAGACATCTGAGCTTGGGAGGAGGAGAAAGGGAACACCAGGCAGAGGAAACAGCCCAGACAAGGCACTGGGGCGCGAAGGCCCGTGGGCTGCATAGGGAGAAATCCGGGATTGGGGATGTTAGGGTTTAGGGTTTGGGAGGAAAATAGAGGGAGATGAGACCCCCAAACGCATAATAACGACTGTCATCTATGGAGGACTTACTGTCTGCCTGAACAAGAAAATCACCACAGCTGAGACTGATATAGGGCTTATTAAGTGCCAGACACTGTCCCCAGCACTTTGCATACATTAACTCATGTAATTAATCAAGAAGAATTTCCTTTTAGTGGCCTTCTATCTGTGCAAAGGACTCTGCATACATTATCTCTTAATTAGCCCAATAATCCTGTGGAGTAGCTACTAGTACCCTATTTTAGAGATGAGAAAAGCAAACCTCGCCCAAGGTCACAAAGCTAATGTCAGAACCTGGACTCGAACCCCAGATCCTGACGCAGCACACTTTATTTTACAGATGAATGAACTGGTAGACTGGCCTAAGAGCCCTCGGTGTCTTCTGGCAAAGCCTCGTTCTAGAAATCCAGCCTCTGAACTCTCATCAGCTGTCGCGTTCACTGAGCCAAACCCAGGTGTGCACAATGACACGGATGCCGTGTGTCGGAGAGGGCGAGGGGCGCCTGAGTGTGATGGGGAGGGAGGTCTGTCGAAACCTACTCGTGGGCGCCCACAGGGGGAATAGAGGTGTGGTTCTTGTCATCGATGCGGTTAGGGACTCTCCTGCCACCATAAGAAAGCAGCACAAGGCCGGGCGCTGTGGCTCACGCCTGTAATCCTAGCTCTTGGGAGGCCGAGGCGGGCGGATTGCTCAAGGTCAGGAGTTCAAAACCAGCCTGAGCAAGAGCGAGACCCCGTCTCTACTATAAATAGAAAGAAATTAATTGGCCAACTGATATATATATAAAAAAATTAGCCGGGCATGGTGGCGCATGCCTGTAGTCCCAGCTACCCGGGAGGCTGAGGCAGAAGGATCACTCGAGCCCAGGAGTTTGAGGTTGCTGTGAGCTAGGCTGACGCCACGGCACTCACTCTAGCCTGGGCAACAAAGCGAGACTCTGTCTCAAAAAAAAAAAAAAAAAAAAGAAAGCAGCACAGACTACTGTGGCTTAAACAACAGAAATTTATTTTCTCTCAGTTCTGGAGGCTGGAAGTCCAAGATCCAGGCGCCAGCAGGGTCGGTTTCTGGTGCAGTCTCTCTTTCTGGCTGGTAGACGGCCACCTTCTCACCGCGTCCTCACGTGGCTTCTTTGTGTGTACACACAAAGAAAGAGCTTTGGTGTTTCTTCCTCTTCTTTTAAAGACACAAGTCCTATCGGAGGTGGGCCCTATCCTTATGACCTCATTTAAACTTTATAATCTCCTTATAGGCTCTGTCTCCAAATACAGTCACATGGGGGGTTAGGGTTCCAGCATATGAATTGTAAAAGACACAGTTCACTCCATAACATTTTCCCCCTCTGGCCCCCAAAATTCATGTCCTTCTCACATGCAAGGTGCATCCATCCATCCTATCCCTGTAGCCCCCAAAGTCTTAACTCCTGCCAGCATCAATTCCAAGTCTGAAGTCTCATCTCAATATCATCCAAATCAAGTATGGGTTGGAGACTTGGGGTGTGATTCATCCTGAGGCAAAATTCCTCTCCAGCTGTGTCCTGTGAAACCAGACAAGTTGGGTGCTTCCAAAATACATTGACGGCACAGGTGTAGGATGAACACTTCCATTCCAAAAGGGAGAAATGAAAAGAAAGTGGTGACAGGTCCCAAGAAGTTCAAAACCCGGCAAGACAAATTCCATTAGACCTTAGAGCTCTAGAATGGTCCTCTTTGGCTGGACTGTTCTGCCCCTAGGCCCCCTGGGGCAGCAGTGTCACCCCCACAGCCCTAGGCAGTGGCCCACACCCAGGGCTCTTTGTCACTGTCCCATCCCCAGGCACTGATCCTCCCATGCTTAAAGAGGGGGGGACCCCACCCTGGGAAACAGCCTTTCCCCCTGGGCCTGTGGTGGGAGTGGCAGCCCAGATAATTTATGAATTGCCTTGGGGTCACTCTTCCCTTTTCTTGAAGGATGGGAGTGGCTCTATTGTCCTTGTCTATAGAATCCTAGAATTCTGAAAGAGCCTTCCTTTCATCCTGTGTCTGGTTCCCTTTGGTCCAAACTGGCAGTGTCTTGGCTGGTCAAATCCCACCTCTATTCCAGCTTCTGAGTGTCTCCCTAGAGAGTGCTTGTCCGGCCACGCCCTTCGCATCCTCTCCAGAAGATGCTTTCTCATTGTTTGCAATATGAATAGGCCGACAGCTTTGCAAGTCTTCAAGTTCTGGTTCCTTTTTGCTGAAAAAAATCCTTCAATTGATCTCCCCCCTCTCACATTTTATATAAGCAGTAAGGAGAAACCAGCCTTTAACCATACCTTTAACACTTGGCTTAGACATCTGCACAGCTAAATATCCAAGTTCATTCCTTGCAATTTCTACTCTTCATGAAACACTAGAACACAGTTGAGGGTCGGAAAAATGCAAACTCAACGTGCTTTCTCTTATTCTCTCACTCAACAGGACAACAATCAACACAGAAGACTTTGGTGACCAAATGTCTGGGGGTTTTTCCCCACGCACCAAGCAATCAGTTCTGCAGTGGACACCAGCTGAGTATCCTCCAATCCAATTCTGATGCTGTCCACATAGAGATAGTGTCAGATCTCATAGGTGGAAGATTCAGTCCCCCAAACTCACCCCACCCCTCTTCAGACACCAGTCTCCAGACTGACTGGCTTCAAGTTGGGGTTCCCATGACCCCCTCTTTGGGTTCAATTGATTTGCTAGAGTGGCTCATAGAACCTAGGGAAATGCTTGCAAAAACCCAGCAAGTCCTGTCCAGATTCTTCTTGGCCGCTCTGGGCAGCATTCCTGCAGGGTGTGGGGCAGGACCCACTCTACAATGAGAATTTGATGACCAACAATCTGATTAGAGTCCTGCCTTGAACAGGTGAAAGGGGGGCAGAAGAAGGTCGCATTCTGTTTCCTGCGGCCTGCTTCTGAGACCTAAAGTGCCCCAACATTGTATCAAAAGACTGTAACAAAGGCTATAGGAGGCAGGAACCATTGGATGAAAACCAATGTACATCTATGTCATAATATCACAAGGATTCAGCCAAGTTCTTTGCCACTTTATAACTGGGATCACCTTTTCTCCAGTTTCCAATAACATTTTCCTCATCTCTATCTGAGACCTTTCCAGAATCACCTTTAATATTCATATTTCTGGATTCAGAGTCCAGGGTGCTAACCATTATACCATTGAGCTGCCATTAATATTCATATTTCCACCAACATTAGGTTCACAATGATATATGTATATATATGTATTCTCTGAGTTGTATTAATAGATCTGTACAACTCTCCTCTTCTTCCTGAGCCCTAGCTAGAATCACCTGTAACATCCACATTTCTACCAACAGTCCCTTCAAGGTGTTGGGGCTTGGAGACCTAAACCCCCAAAATGTGACATGTTGACATGCTGAAGAAGCCTCATGTTCTCTCTGACTTCCTCCCACCCATCGCTGTGAAAGAGAACCATTTACAAGTTAATCTCTGTTCCTGGCCCATTCATTCTCCCTAGTAATCCTTTAATACCCTTCAACAGAATTCCTCTTCTTCCCCCTCCTATAACCTGTTTTGCCAGGATGGTCTATAAGCTTCTGACCTCCTTGGAGGGTAGGTAATCACGCTGGGATTCTCCCCAAGTATACATGGTAAATAAATTTGTATGCCTTTTCTCCAGTTAATCTGCCTTTTGTGACTTGATTTATCAGCAAACCTGCAGAGGGTGAAGAAGATATCTCCCTTAGTTCCCCTATAAAAGCAATCTAGACTTTTTCCAGTGTGCACCTCAAATCTCATCCAGCCTCTACTCATTACCCAGTTCCAAACTCACATCTACATTTTTAGGTATTTGTTACGGTAGTACCCCACTTTTCAGTACCAAAATCTGTACTAGGTCTGCTAAGGCTGCCATTAAGAAAAATACCACAGACTGGGGGGGGGGGGGCTTATCAACAGAAATTTATTTTCTCAAAGTTCTGGAGGCTGAAAGTTCAAGATCAACGTGCCATCAGGCTTGGTTTCTGGTGAAGCCTGTCTTCCTGGCTTGTAGACAGCCACCTTCCCACTGTGTCCTCACATGGCCTCTCCTCTCCACATGGATAGAGAAAGACAGAGAGAAAGAGAGAAAGAGAGCATGCAAGTGCATGCACTCTGGTGTCGCTTCCTCTTCTTATAAAGACACCAGTCCTGTCAGAGTCGGGCACCCACGCTCACGACCTCCTTATAGGCTCCATTTCCAGATACTGGGGGTCATACTGGGGGTTAGGGTTCCAACATATGGGGCGGGGTGCGGCGTGGAAATCTAGTCTATAATAGGGGCTGTAGCCCTAGAGCCATGACACTAAAATTCTAGTCCCAATTTTCTTTGCAGCCAGCTCTGTGACCTTGGGCAAGTGACTTCTCCTTTCTGGGCCTGAGTTTCTGGTGGATGAATGCCCGGGGAATGGGAATGGCAATGGGAATGGGAATGGGAACGGGAATGGGAATGGGAATGGGAATGGCTGCTCTCAATCCATCTCACCCAGGACCTGCGAGAGCTGTTGAGATGATGGCAGCGAGAGTGCTGTGCCAAGTGAAAAACGCCAAAGTGCCACACCTAACTGATTCTGCAGACAGATCTCCTTGCAAAAGACACACAAACTCCACGCTTGAAATTCACTTCCATTTGCTGGCCCTTGGTTGATCAATATTTAATCGGCATGTAGCCCTGAATATTGGGCTCACAAGAGAACTCACAAGAGAAAAAGTCCAGGGGTTAATGCACAACCAAGGAGCCAGGAAGTTCCCAATGCTGTCTCATCCCAACCCTCCTCCACACTGACACACAGGAACGAGTATACATACAACTTTGACCCCTTGGAAGTCTTCCCATTTATTTGTAAAGAATGCATTTGTTATTACAAATATATGTAAAAAATACTACATCCCTACATAATATTTAAAATATTCCTGACATTTAACCTAGTAATTACATTTCTGGGAAACCATCCTAAAAAAATAATCTGTAGTATACATGCAGATTTATGGACTAGAATGTTCATGATGGTGTTATTTATAATAGTGAAAATATTAAAAACAATCTAAAATATTCAACTGTGAAAGAACAGTTCATAAATTATGTAATATCCATATGATGGATTATTATGCAGCTACTTAAAATGATGAGAGTTTATGCACTGATGTTAAGTGAAAAAATCAGGGTCCAAAATTACACTAAAGTATGATCTCAGCTATGTAAATAAAAGACATTTTTTAAAAGACTAGAAGGAAATGTGCCAAAACATTAGCAGTGGTTACCTTTCCATGGTAAAACCATAGATGAAGATTTTTTTTTTTGGTTTGGTTTGGTTTTTTTAGTTTGTCTTTTTTCTCTCTCTCTCTTTCATTTTTTACAATAATTAAGTACAGTCAAGCATTGCTTAACAACAGGGATACGTTTTGAGAAATGTGTTGTTAGGCGATTTTGTCATTGTGCGAACATCATAGAGTGTACTTATGCAAACCTAGATAGTATAGTCTACTGTACACCTAGGCTATATGGTGCAGCATACAGCCTATTGCTCCTAGGCTACAAACTTGCACAGCATGTTACTGTCCTGAATACTGTAGGGAATTGTAACACAATGGTAAGGATTTGGGTATCCATAGGAAGGATTAGCTTTATGCTACAATGTTACGAGGGCTATGACATCATTAGGCAATAGGAATTTTTCATCTCCTTTACAGTCTTATGGGATCACCATCACATGTGCAGTCCATCGTTGACCAAAATGTCATTATGCAGCACATGACTATATTACTTTAGTAATGGGGAGTAGGTAAATGGTAAACACAGAAAGGAACACAAAAGGAAAAAGGGCTTTATTCTGGTATCTTAAGCAGAAGTTCTGCAAACTCGAGCTCTGTACATATCGTTGACTTTCTCCTCCGATGTTGGGAAAATGGAGCCAGAGTTACTGCAACTAGTTCCAAAACTGAGCAGTTGAGGTGACCCATCATCATTCCCTAGCTATAGGATACTATTACGGTTAGGAGATGGCCATCCTATCAGAGGTTAAATCACTTTTCTGTCTTTTATTGGCTGTGTGACCTTGGGCAAATAAAAAAAAAACTTTTCTGTGACTTTGTTGTCTCATCTATAAAGGATAATGATAGTGACAGTGCATAGCTCATATGGTTTTAGTGAGGCTTACATGGGTGTTTAGAATAGCACCCTCACATCAAAAGCAGTCAATAAATGCCAGCTCATATTACCCTCATTCTTAAGCTAGTAAGTGCTGAGGGGTAGGGTGTCATTCATATGCTTTTAGTTGTATAATGTGTGAAGAGTCTAATTATATGCCATTCTGTATTATCCAAGATAATAATCATGCTATGTCTTTTTACCACCATTGTCTTTTTCTAACCCTCTCTCCCTAGATTGTGAGCCCCTTGTGAATAGGAACTGGACCTTGTTCTTTTCTAAGCCATCTAGCATTTGAAAGGCACAATACATAATTAATTAAACAAATTATAAATTAAACAATTAATAATAATTATCTCATTCTGGCTCAGCACAAACTTTCAAGCCGCTCATGGAAGAACTGTCTGTTGGCCCCTGTTATGGTAATAATGTTAGATCTGTGATAACTTTCCTCTGTGAACCACTTTCCCAGCAACCAGCTCCTTTTTGTTACTAAGTTTTGTTTATTTAGGCATAATTTCATACATTTAACATTCTCCAGTGTTTAGTCTACAATTCTATGAATTTTGACAAACACAGTCAAATAACCACTTCCACAATCAAGAGCACCTCAAAAACTTCCCTCCTATCTCTTTGCATTCAACCCCTCCCCCCTCACCCCCTGGAAATCACTCGTCTGTTTTAGGGTCTCTATCGTGTTGCCTTTTCCAAAATGTCATATAAATTGAAATATGCAGGATATAGACTTTTGAGTCAAGCTTCTTTCACTTAGCATAGTGCATTCAAGATTCATCCATGGCATTACACGTATCAATAGTTCCTTCATTTTCATTGTTCAGTAGTATTCCATTGTATGGATGTACCATTGTTAGTTTATCCATTCACCAGTTGAAGGACATTTGAGTGTTTCCAGTTTTTGATAATTATGAATAAAGTTACTATAAATATTCAGGTTTTATGTGAACACGAGTTTTCATTCATCTAGGGTGAATAACTAGGAATTGAATTGCCAAGGATTATGGTTAAGCTTTATATGTAGCTTTATGAGAAACTGCAAAAACTATTTTCCAAAGTGTCTGTACAATGTTGCATTCCCACCCCCAAGGTATAAAAGTTTCAGTTGCTCTGCATCTTTGCCAGAACTTGGTATTGCCATTTCTTTTTATTTTAGCCATTGTAATGGATGAATAGTTTCTCAGAAGCTCTCTTGCTCTTCAAATACTCCATGAGGTTGCCAGGTTAGTATTATTGGATTTATTTGGATGGATCCATTTTGATGGAAGAAATTAAAGCCTAAAAAGAAGCTTTTACTTAAGTTTTTGGCTATGTTAAAAATTTTAGTCTTTATTTCTGTTTTTTGTTTGTTTTTGTTTTTAATAATCCCCAGGAGAAGCAAATTTCCCCAAACCCTGGCAAACCCACAAAGCTCTTGAAATCACTCATTCAGCAAATACCTATTGAGCACCTATTGTGTGCCTGGCATCTGCTAAAATCTACAGAGAGTCTAAAACAAGGTCTCCACCATGACAATTACTGTAGGGGGAGCTGAGGTAAAAGAAAGAAGGTGGTCAGTAAATTAAATGACCAAATATAAATAGGGGACAATTTTTTTTCTTTTCTTTTTTTTACTATCATCCTTATTAATTGGAAAGGGATCAAGTTTATTGATGTGTGACTTGGGTCCTTTGATTTCTCGATATCAGGTACTATCCCCAAGGTTGTGTATAATAATAATAATCACTCCCAGGTGTTCAGCACCTTGATTGGTGCCAATCACGGTAGTTTTTTTTTAAACTATAGTCTGGTCCTCCAATGATCTGAGGGACAGTGAACTGGCCCCTTGTTTAAAAAGTTTGAGGACCCTTGGAATAAAGAAATGAGCTACCAAGCCATGAGAGGCTGATATTTTTTAAACTATCATCACAGTTGATGCCCATAACAATCCAATGAGGAGATCTTAGGTCGAATTGTATGGAATTGATTTTATAGGTCAGAAATGGTTAAACATTGGTGATATCATATGATTCAACCTAATGAACTTTATTTCTAGAGCAGTTTCAGGTTCACAGCTAAATTGAGAAGAAAGTACAGAGAGTTCCCATATATTCCCTGTCCCACCCACACATAATCCTCCCCGTTACTATCTTCATCTCCCATTACATTTATAATTGTTTTAGTTGATGAACTATATTGACACATCATCACCCCAAATCCATAGTTCATGCTGGGGTTCACTCTTGATCTTGTACATTCTATGGGTTTTGACAAAGCTATGTCTTTCTTCCACCATCATGCTGACAAACAGGATGGTTTCGCTGCCCTAAAAATCCTCTGTGTTTTGTCTCCCATTTTTTCTCCCCCATTCTCAACCCTTGGCAACTTTTTAATACTAACCTTTTTTATGGTCTCCATAGTTTTGTCTTTTCCAGAATGTATATAGTTGGAATCATAGAGCACATAGCTGCTTTTCAGACAGTTTCTTTCATTTAGTAATAGGCATTTAAGGTTCCTCCACGTCCTCTCATGGCTTGGTAGCTCATTTCTTTATTCCAAGGGTCTTCAAACTTCTTAAACAGGGGGCCAGTTCACTTTCCCTCAGACCATTGGAGGACTGGACTATAGTTTAAAAAAAAAATATGAACAAATTCCTCTGCACACTGCACATATTTCATTTTGAAGTAAGAAAACAAACGGGCAAAAACACAGGCATGCGGCCCGCGGGTTGTAGTTTGAGGACGCCTGCTTTACTCCATTGTCTGTATCCATATAAAAGAAAAATTTTTAATGAATATTTTGTAAATAAAGTTATATTTAGCTACGATTTCTCATTTTCCCTGTGTATGGCAACTTTTGGGACACCCTGTATAAGCATATATGAGCATATACATGTATATAAGCATATGTAATTTAATATATTTTTGCTATTATTATTTTGAACAACTGTTATCCATTAGGTCAATTAAGAATAAGAAAAATAAAATTTTTCATTTTACCCTCACTTATTTATTCTCTGATGTCCCTCCTTCCTTTACATAGATTCAAGTTTTTGACCTATATCATATTCCTTCTCTCTGAATAAATTTTTTAAACGTTTTTTGTAAAGCAGATCAATTAGCAACAAATTCCCTCAATTTTTGTTTTAGAAAGTCTTGAGTTCTCCTTCATTTTTGAGAGATAATTTCACACGGTACAGAATTCTGGGTTGGTGGGCTTTTCTCTTCACACTTTACATATACCACATTCTTTTTTTGTTTGCATGGTTTCTGAGGAGAAATCAGATGTAATTTCTTTGCTTCTGCTTAGGTAAGGTGTTTTTTTCCTCTGACTTCTTTTCAAGATTTTTCTTTTTACATTTGCTTTTCTGAAGTTTGCATATGACACACCTAGGTGTAGTTTTTTGGGCACATATCCTGCTTGGTGTTCTCTGAGCTCCCCAGCTGTGTGGTTCGGTGTCTGGCATTAATTTGAGGAAATTCTTGTCATTGATTCAAATATTGCTTCTGTTCCTTTCTCTCTTTCTTCTCCTTCTGATATTCCCCATACACGTGTATGGAAGACAGGAAGTGTTTTATAGTCCTATGACCAGGTCTCTGTCTTTTTATTTATTTATTTATTTTTTGAGACAGAGTCTCACTCTGTTGCTCGGACTAGAGTGCCGTGGCATCAGCCCAGCTCACAGCAACCTCAAACTCCTGGGCTCAAGCAATCCTTCTGCCTCAGCCTCCCGAGTAGCTGGGACTATAGGCATGCACCACCATGCCCAGCTAATTTTTCTATATATTTTTAGTTGTCCAGCTAATTTCTTTCTCTTTTTAGTAGAGACAGGGTCTTGCTCTTGCTCAGGCTGGTTTGGAACTTCTGACCTTGAGTGATCCACCCGCCTTGGTCTCCCAGAGTGCTAGGATTACAGGTGTGAGCCACCATGGCAGGCCCCAGTTCTCCATCTTTTGGTGAGCCTGTGCCCAGGCTGTGAACCTCACCAGTGCTTCTTCATCCTCCCCCCTAATCCCACCTAAGGTGGGACCAGACAGCTACAGGGGGCCAGAGTTCGTTGTTTCCCTCCCCTCAGGTAGGTTAGGCTCTGGTAAAATGGTTTCTCCTGAGGACAGGCCTGAAGAAGGACAGAGTGCTCTTTGGCCTATTTCAAAATGGTTCCCTTTGTCCTTCTCTTCCCAGGGTACAAGGGGACTTTTCTCTGATACTTGTTGTGAAGACCTAGTAGAGTTCCTAAAAGTAAAACTCACAAAAGTGGGGACTCCCTGTGACCGGGATCCCCTAGAGTGTCTAACTCTCAGACATGCCCACACTGCACTTTATCAGTTTATCGATTACAGTGCAGGTTTTCTTCCCTCTGCTGGTTCCTGGGGGAGGTTTCTGCTGGTGGACTTCCGCTCTGCTAAGTTGTGATTCTCTGCGTCTGCCTGTCTGTCTCTCCAATTTTGGGGGCAGTGGTTTGCTGTGTAACTTCATGTCTCCGATGGACCCAAGAAGAGTTGCTGATTTTTCAGTTTGTTAAGCTTTTCTACTTGTTTGGACAGTGAGGTGACTTCTAAGCTCCTGACATGCAGGGCTAGAAACCGGAAGTCAAATATTTTTACAGAAATAATCTTGCAAAATGTATCATAGGAGCCAGCTTCCTGCAGCTGTTTCCCTTCCAAAACTACCGGCCACCCTCCGCCAGGCATTTTTTTTTTTCTCTTTCCTGATTAAAGCCTTGGTGGGATTCAGAGATTACACCAATCTTTTCCAGAGACATTGCACTGAATTATTTTATTTGATCTCTTCAAAAACCCATGTGAGCTGAGTGTTGGTGATCCCATTTCACAGAAGAGGAAATTGAGATTCTAGGAGGTGAACAACTTCTCCTTGCCTAGGTTGCACAGCCAGGACACAATCCCAGAGGAAAAAGGAGAAGAAAGGTAGAACCCTAGCGTGGGTGTTTTACCCCATCAGGGTGAAGTGGGGATCCAGGTCTCAGAGCAGCAACATTTTGCATTTATAGCCACACCTGAGAGACTTCTGGGTCTAGGACTTTGGCATTCAGCTATTCGCAAAGTACCCTGACTTGCCTTGGAAACAGAGGTGTGTAGGTAGGAGGAGCCTCTGCCTTCTAGAGCCTCATCAGCCAAAATGTGGTCCACAGACCCACAGCATCAGCATAACCTGGAAGCCTGTCAAAAATGCCAAGGCTGGGCATGGTGGCTCACACCTGTAGTTCCAGCACTTTGTGAGGCTACAGCAGGAGGATCACTTGAGGGCAGGAGTTTGAGGCCAACCTGGGCAACATAGCGAGACCCTGTCTGTACACACACACACACACACACACACACACACACACACACAAGACATGCAGAATTTCAGACCCCACCCCAGACCTTCTAAGTCAAAAGTTGCATTTAAATAAGATTCCAAAATACCAGGGTGATTTGTGTGCAAATTAAAGTTTGAAAGTACTGTTAGGAGGCAGTCGATAAAACTTGATTTTATATATGGCAAGAGAAAACAAGCGTTTTCCTGGAATGGAAGCTAAGGGCTGAGGAAACCTAGGAAAAGGAGATCGAGTATAAACAAGGATTGCAGAAGGCTTCATGAAGAAGGAGGTTTTAAGCTGAGCCTTGAAAGAGGAAAGTTGAACATGAACAAAGGCACAGAGGTAGGAAGCATTCAGTGTTTGGGGAAAGGCAAATAGCCCCATGTGACTAGAGGGAGGCAGTAGGAGGTAAAGTTAAGAAGAATAGGAGCAAATAGTCAAGGACATTTTTTGTATGGTTAATATGTGCCAGAGGCCATGAGCTAGTGAACTCTGAGCCAAAATTGGCCAACACAGTGTTTTACAAATAATTTGAATTGTAATTGTGTCAAAAAATAATTTCCAAAATGTTAGGGATACAATCATCATAAAAATACGTGGTGAGGCTGGGCATGGTGGCTCATGCCTATAATCCTAGCATTCAGGGAGGCTGAGGGAGAGGATCACTTCAGGCCAGGAGTTCGAGACCAGCCTGAACAAGAGTGAGATCCCGTCTCTGAAAAAAAAAAAAAAATAGAAAAACTAGGCAGGCATAGTATGCATGCCTATAGTCCCAAATACTCAGGATGCTGAGGCAGGAGGATCACCTGAGTTCAGGAGTTTATGGTTGTAGTTAGCTATGATGATGCTACTGCACTCTAGCCTGGGCGACAGAGCAAGACCCTGTCTTAAAAGAAAAAAAAAATTCCATAGTGTGCATTTGTCAAATTTAATTAAATTAATTAATTGGAGAACTAGCAACAAGAGGACAAGAACAACTGAAAACAAGGAACTCTAAAATAAGATTAAGTGAGAGCCAAAACTAGTTAATGACCTATAGGCAATAAAACTGCATTCTTTGGGGTTATCTTCTCTACCAGACACAAATCATTTACAGCTCTATTGGACAAAAAAAAGAGCCACTGGAATTTCACTGATTTTTCTACAAGTTAACATCCAAATTTTACAGAGTTATAAAATATCAACACTTTAATTAATAATACATAATAAATAGTAGGTCAAACAATCCCAGTTTCCCCTGGAATAACACAATGCTCAGAACAGAAAAGACAGTGTTTAAGGGCAGTGATTCTCAAACTTAAGCTTAAATCAGGATTACCTGGAGGGCTTATTACCGCACAGAGCACTGACCTTCATTTGACCTTGGAATTTCTGATTCAGCAGGTTTGAGACAGATGCTCATGATTTGTTCTCCCGTGATGCAGCTGCTATTGATCAGGGAGCACACTTTGAGAACCGCTGCTTTTGGATGCCATTGAAAGGAATTGCAGTCATCTTTTTGTCTCACTTCCAAGTTTTGGATAAATTTTCTTAACAGTTGCCAACACTCAAGTATCAGACTCCCCTCTCCCGCCCCCCCCCCAAAATCTTGATTCTGGCTTCTCTTGAAAAATTAGAAGGTCAGGCAATAATAAGCCTAAACTCTCCCATGGTGACAATTGGCTGCAGCTCAATATTAGCTGCTCCTTTTGGGGGGAATGCTGTTCTCTAGTTTGTCACAGTCACCACTGCCCCTGGCCTATATCACTCATTTCTTTTGTAGGCATTTGATTTTTGCTATCCCTGCAAGACAGTGGAGGCAAAATGCAGAGCTTGGAGGAGGGGCGTGAGCACAGATGGTGAGTGCCTGTCCCTGAATCCTATCTGACCAGCTTAGGCACCCTGGGCTGGCTTCCCAGAAGTGCAACCTGGGCAATTGCATGGGGTCCCACTGTCAGAAGAGCCCCACACTTGGCTTAGTGCTCTAGTATTGCCATCTTGAAATTCTTAATAATTTTTGGAGAAGAGGGGGTCCCACATTTTCATTTTGTATTGGAATCCACACATCATGTAGCTGTCCTGCAGCAACCCCGAAGTTTGGAATCCACCCTTAAAGATGACCATCTCATCACCAGATTGCTAAGGAGAGGAAAAGGTCATTCC
This sequence comes from Microcebus murinus, assembly GCF_040939455.1. NCBI lineage: Eukaryota > Metazoa > Chordata > Mammalia > Primates > Cheirogaleidae > Microcebus > Microcebus murinus. The sequence goes on from NC_134124.1 coordinate 22,227,782, forward strand.
AGCATCAGAAATCTAGGGGGCACTTCAGAAACCATCTCGTTCTGCAGATAATTTAATTATTTCATTTTATAGCCAGAGCTACTAAGATTCAGAAAGAGGAAATCGACTTCCTCAAGGTCATGGACAGCCCCTGAAAAGGGAGCCAAATTAGAAATCTAAAGTGATGAGTCTGTAAGGCAGCGAATACTAAGACTGCCAATGAGTTTATGTGTCTGACATACCCATGCATACCAATGCGGAGATTCCCGTTTTTCACTTACCCCAGTCTACTTTGAATTGATCTGGTTGAAGCAGAAGAAGGAAACAGCTAAAACAGGAAGAGCGGGGGTGTGATCTTTAGACAGATCAAGAAAACTGTGTAAACAGACCCATTTCAGGATAAGGATTGGGAAGGAGGAGAACTCCACACTTATGTTTGTTACAAAGGACAGACTTTCACTTAAACCCCAAATAAATTGCAGAGGGCAAAGGCATTCAGGAAAACCCCAACAATATACTGCCCAATTAAAAATGGAAATCAAGGTCCCAGAAAGCACTTAATTTCAGTTGGCCCCACTTAGCTGGAAAATAGCTCAATTACTGTCGGTCTCAGCTGCCTAGTTTTAGGTTAATGGCTGCGCCCACCCAGGGAGAGAGCTGAGTCCCTGCAGGGTTAGGGAAATGTCCACGCCCCTGGTGGCCTTTCACCTGTTCACATTTGCTCTTGTGTGGATGGGGTGGACCTGCCTCTACCAGCCATCCGACACTCAGGGATAGCCAGGAACAAGAGCCTGGGTGTAGGGCTGCATCCCTGTATCCACCGTGCTTGGCTTGGTGGTGGGTAAGTGGCCCTACGCTGGACCAGTGAGCATCCTCCCTAAGACTCTTGACAGCCCCATCAAGAAGTTGCTTCCTTTTCTTCTGAGATGGTAAACAATGTAAGTTTGGGGCTATGAGCGGTCTTCTTCCTATCATGTCAGGAAAGAACCTGACTAAAAATGAAGTCCAACTGTCACAAGAGATAGAAAGAAAGACAGGGTCCTAGTAAAATTGTTTGAACCCGTGGATCCATACATGCCTAGAGGCAACCTGCTCCTTCAACTTCTCAACTACATGAGCCAAGGATTTTCTTTTTTGCGTAGGCTAGTCTGAGATAGAGATCTGTCACTAATAGCAGAAAATGTCTCACTAATGCAAAGGCCTCCTCCAGTCTAGGATCTGTGCTAGGTGCTGGGATTTCAATAATGGACGTGTCGTTCCCATCTTCCTGATTCTTAAGAGTCCAGCAGAAAGGATGACAATAAGCAAGCCAGCAATTATACAGATACACAAAATCATAATAATTACACACTAAGACTTGTACACAATAGGTGCTGAAAGGGAGATTGAGAAAGGAAGACTACTTTAGACAGTGTGGTGGGGGAAAACTCTTGTTGAGTTGTCTTTTTATTTTTTGAGACAGAGTCTCACTCTGTTGCCCTGGCTAGAGTGCCATGGCATCGGCCTAGTTCACAGCAACCTCAAACTCCTGGGCTCAAGCAATCCTCCTTCCTTGGCCTCCCGAGTACCTGGGACTACAGGCATGTGCCATGCCTGGCTAATATTTTCTATATATTTTTAGTTAGCCAATTAATTTCTTTCTATTTTTAGTAGAGACGGGGTCTCGCTCTTGCTCAGGGTGGTTTCAAACTCCTGACCTTGAGCAATCCTCTGGCCTTGGCCTCCCAGAGTGCTAGGATTACAGGAGTGAGCCACCGTGCCCGGCTGGTTGAGTTGTCTTTTGAGTGAGAGTCAGCGTACAAACAACAGGGGGAAGAGAAGACAGCAACTGCCCCTAGGCCTGAAAGGCCTTCATTCAATCCAGACCTGAAAGAAGGCCTTCGTTTATTCATCTATTCAAGAAACATCCAGTAGGCAGGTTCACAGTGCTAGGCACAAGGAGACAAAGATACATAGAAGCAGTCCCTGACAAGTTGGCAAGATGTGTTAAAAGTTAAAAACGTTAAAAATGTCTCTAAAAATGTTCAAACCATTGATTCAGCAATTCCACCTCTAGGAATTTAGTGAAAAGAAAAAAACAAGGATGTCTGCAAAGATACAGCTACAAGAATATTCATTGCAGCATTGTCTATTATTTCAACTGTCGTTGAAATATAACATATATACTACAAGTGCGTATGTCCTAGTATAAAGTTCAACTATTTTTGCAACCTGAACACACCCTTGTTATTGGTACTCAGATCAAGAAAGAGAGCATGGTCTGCACCCTGGAAGTCCCCTTTTGTTCCCTCCTAGTCACAAATCCCCCTCCAGTCAAGGGTAAGTATTAGCCCGACTTCTAACAATATAAATTAATTTGGCTTCTTTTTTTTTTTTTTTTTTTTTGAGACAGAGTCTCACTTTGTTGCCCAGGCTAGAGTGAGTGTCGTGGCGTCAGCCTAGCTCACAGCAACCTCAAACTCCTGGGCTCAAGCAATCCTTCTGCCTCAGCCTCCCAAGTAGCTGGGACTACAGGCATGCGCCACCATGCCCGGCTCATTTTTTCTATATATATTAGTTGGCCAATTAATTTCTTTCTATTTATAGTAGAGACAGGGTCTCGCTCTTGCTCAGGCTGGTTTCAAACTCCTGACCTCGAGCAATCCGCCCGCCTCAGCCTCCCAGAGAGCTAGGATTATAGGCGTGAGCCACGGCGCCCGGCCAATTTGGCTTCTTTTTATTTTACATAAATGGAATCACATGGCATGTAATTTTGAGGAAGGGGTTGTGGGAAGGTCCTGGCCTCTTTTGTTTAATCTTGTGTTTGTGAGATTTTACTATATTGTTTATATAGTTATAGATCGTTTATTCCACAGAGTATTCGATTATTAGAAAGTACCACAATTTATTTATCTATTCCACTATTTGTAGACAATTGGGTTGTTTCCAGACTGAGACTACTATAATCAGTGTCGTTGTGAACATTCTTCTGGCTAGCATATATCTGCATTTCTCTCGGGTATATACCCAGGATTGACATTGATGGATCACAGTATACAATCAGCTTTAGAAGATATTGCTAAACAGTTTAAGAAAATGGTTGTACCAATTTATACCCTCACCAACTTTTTAAGAGAGTTCTGGTTTCTTCATGTGGTTGATAATACTTTCTTTTTCCTTTTTTTTTTTTTTTTTTTGAGACAGAGTCTCACTTTGTTGCCCAGGCTAGAGTGAGTGCCGTGGCATTAGCCTGGCTCACAGCAACCTCAATCTCCGGGGCTCAGCAATCCTACTGCCTCAGCCTCCCGAGTAGCTGGGACTACAGGCATGCACCACCATGCCCGGCTAATTTTTTGTATATATATTTTTAGTTGGTCAATTAATTTATTTCTATTTTTGGTAGAGACGGGGTCTCGCTCAGGCTGGTTTCGAACTCCTGACCTTGAGCAATCCGCCCGCCTCGGCCTCCCAAAGTGCTAGGATTACAGGCGTGAGCCACCACGCTCGGCCCTGTTTTTCCATTTTTTAAGTTTTTAGCCATCTGGTGTGTGTGTGTGCTGGTTCTGACTTGTGGTTTTCTTTTTCATTTCCCTGATGATTAATGAGATGATAAATGAAAACCTCATCATCTCTTTACTGGCTGTTGGACATCCTCTTTTCTGAGCAGTCTGTTCAAGTCTGTTTCCCATTTTTCTAACGGGTAATCTGTTTTTCCTTCTTATTGGTTTGCAGGAGTTCTTTAAATATCCTGACTACAAGCCTTTGGTCAGACATATGTATGAAAATATCTTCTTCTATTTTACAGGGTGCCTTTTTACTCTCTTTTGATAAAAATAAATTCTTAATATTAATATAGTAGAATTTATCTTTTTTATGGTTAGAACGTTTTGAGTCCTATTTACTCTATTGGTTAGAAGCAAGTCAGAGGCCTTACTAAACTTAAGAGGATCACAGAAGGACATAAACACCAGAGTGGGAATCACAGAGACCTTCTAAATTGTTTCCTACCCCAAGATCAGAAAAATGTTTTCCTCAAAAAGCTTTACCGTCTTCATTTTACATCAAGACCTACAACCTATCTGAAATGTATTTTTATTTATGGTGTGAGGTAGAGATCAAGATAATTTTTTCCCATACGACCATGGTTCCCAAATGGTGCACCAAGTTACTCTTGGGTGCCACAGTGAACTCACAGCGATGCCATGGGATGTGTCACCTTTTTGTGGGAAGTACAGTGACATCTGTTGGATATCACATAAACTGTTATCTTGAAACAGCTCCCAGTTGCAACATTAAATCATACTACATTCCCTTCAGTGACATCATATTTTTGCAAAGCTGTCATATTTTTGAGGTTGCTGTGATAAAAAGTGAGGATGTTGGTGTCTGATCTGATTCCAAGGCCGGAGAAGCCATGCAGTGTCCCATGGGAGCACAAATCCATCAGTCAATATTGTGGTTGTTTAAAAATAAAATAACATTGTTTTTTTCTTTCGATGTATATTATTTTTTCAAACAGTTACTAAGTTGTTAGGATATAAACATTTATTAAGTTGTTTGGATCTAACTACTTAATAAACAGAAGTGTTCAGTATCTCTTTTGACCTTGGGGTGCCATGAAAAAAATTGCTGAGACGTTAAAAGTGCCATGTATGGAGAAAGTTGGGGAGATTTGCTGAGACAGACAGACTCTGGGGTGGTCTCTGTGATTCCCACTCTGGTGTTTATGTTCTTCTGGGATCCTCCTCTTTCGAGTGTGGTGGGACCTCTGACTTGCTTCTAACCGACAGAGCACAGCAAAGGTGACAAGACAGTGTGCACAGCACGTGATTATTTTACACAAGATTATAATACCTGACTTGGGAGGATTCCCTCCCTCCCTCGCTGGCTGTTAAGGAGGCTGCCTTGTTGGGAGTTACTCCACAGAGAGAGCCATGTGGCCAGGAGGTGAGGGCAGCCTCAAGCCATTAGCCAGCAAAAACCTGAGGCCCTCTGTTTGGCAGTCTGAAAGGAGTTGATTTCTGCCAATAACCACATGGGTTTGAAGCAGATCCTTCCCCAGTCCAGCCTCAGATGAGACTGCAACCCCAGCAAACACCCTGACTGCAGCTCTGTGAGGCCCTGAGGCAGATGGTGCGGTTGAGCCATGCCCAACACTGTCTACAGAAACTGGAAGTTAATGAGTGCATGTTGTGTTAAGGTGTAAGTTTGTGGTAATATTGTTATACAGCAACAGGTTACTAATATGCTAACCATATAGCTATCTTATTGATCCGGCATCATTTAGTAAAAAGATAATTCTTTGCGATGCCAAGCATTTTCATAATAGTGATAAGTAGAAACTACCGGAACTTTTCTTTTTTCTTTTCTTTTCCTTTCCTTTCCTTTCCCTTCCCATCCTTTCCTTTCCTGTCTTTTCTTTTCTTTTTTCTTCCTTTTTCTTTTTTTTTTTTTTGACAGAGTCTCACTCTATTGCTTGGGCTAGAGAGCCATGGTGTCAACCTAGTTCACAACCACCTCAAACTCCTGGACTCAAGTGATCCTCCTGCCTCAGCCTCCTGAGTAACTGGGACTACAGGCATGCACCACCACACTCAGCTAGTTTTTTCTATTTTAAGTAAAGTAGAGGTTTCGGTCTTGCTGAAGCTGGTCTCAAACTCCTGACCTCAAGCGATCCTCCCACCTCAGTTTCCCAGAGTGCTAGGATTATAGGTGTGAACCACTGTGCCTGGCTAGAAACCCCATAAATTTCTAATAAAGTTTTGACAAATAGATTATGACATATTTTATCTGCATGACAGAATAACAGATGGCTATGTGGAAGATAACCAATAACATGGGAAAGTTTTCACAATAGATTATTAAGTGAAAAAATGAGTTATAAAATCATATGTTCAATTATGCCCAATTGTTGTAAAATGTGAGTATTGTGTGTATTTGCATTATAAAAAAACTATTAACCACTTTGGTACCAGCGTCGACAATAGCCGATAGCCACAGATGAAGACGCACAGCCGAGTGTCAACTATAGTCAACAGCCACAGATGAACGCGCACAACGACTTTAGCCGACAGCCATGATATGACTTTTCTAATTTTTCATTTATCAAAATAAAATTGTGAACATTTAAAAATAACATACTGAAAACATATATGTGTATGTTACCTATTCTGATTCACGTTACAAGTAGAGCTGCCTGTAAAGTCAAACCAGCTTTCAGTGCTTTAAAGCTTTCCTCATCACACAAGAGCAAAACAGATTTGTCGTCAATGCACAGCACAAACTATCTTGTGGACTATGAGTGCCGGCTGTGGGCAAGTTTTCACGGCTGGTGAGCGCCATGCTGAAGTGGTTAAAAATGCTGTTGGAAGAGAGAGGAATACAAATGTTTAACAACCTTTCTTGTGTTTTGAAAATTTCCTGCAGAGAAACTGCCAACAAATTTCCTACAGAGAGAACATATTACTTTTACACACACACAAATTCACACACATGTATTTTTTTTAATCAAAGAGCAGTCCCTATGTTGAAGAAATTTATAGTGCAGCAGAAGGAGACAGGCTGTAGATAAATAAGCATACAATCAAGTTAGAGATTGTGTGTTCAGGATCCTTTAGAGACACAACTCAAGCCATCTTAACATCGAAGGGGAAGATAAAGACTCATGCACTGTGATTGGCCTTGCTTGGGTCATCTGTCACCCTTGGGCCAATTGCAGCCTATAGAATGTGGGTTCCTAGGCTAGGATCATGAGCCCACCCTATTAGCGCTGTTGTCAGCACCAGGTGGCAAGGTGGAGCAGAGGGGGGGTCTTCCCAAAGCCAAGAAGAGGGATGAGAAAGGCGATGGTGAGAGACCAAGAAAGACTCAGGTAGTTTTGCCTGGAGGAGGAGCAGGGCAAAGACACAGAGGAAATGATACACTAAGTGTTCAAAGATCAGGAAATCTTTCTAGGAAGCGGGGGCCAGGAGGGCACCTGGGCAGGAGGGAGAGTGTGAGCAATGGGGAAGGAAGCCAGAGACGTAGACAGAGACCAATTCTGGAAGCGGCTTCCATGACAGGTGAAGGTGTTGAGCCTTTATCCCAAGGACAGTGGGGGAGCCCAGGGGAATGGAATGAAGGCAAGGACTGGTGTGTCTGATTACCTTCACTTCTCTGGCAAAGCACAGTGCCTGATCAATACCTTCACCAGCAAGAACGGCAATCATAGTGCTGTCTCCTCCACTAGACACCATGGCTGCGCGGTGGCGGGGAGGGGAGAGGAAGGATTTGAGTGCCTTTGACAGTAGCCTTCACTAAACTGGTGTGTTTCAAATGCTTTTGACCCTGATCCTCTTAGTAAGAAATGCACTTTACATGACAAGCCAACAGAATCTCACTGAATTGTTAAAAATAAAACCAAAACCAAAAATCGCTGCCCTAGATGGCCAGCTCCACCATGACAGTGACCAGGACTGCATGACTCTTGGTCATCTCCATAGCCTCAACGTCTGGCGCGCTGCTTGTCCTGTGGTGGTGTTCCGGCAAGGTGTACAGCTAGCGTTACAGCTCTTGTAGAACAGCCAGGGTAACAGCTCTTGACTGGGGAAAGAACCCAGCCCCACACGGAGAGCCGGAGAACAGTCTTTAATCCTTCAGCAGGCTCAGCCGACTTCTGACCCCCTTTCCTTGCTCTCCTCCAGTTTTTATACCCTTGGTGGGACTCAAAAAGCGTCCAATCAACAACAAGCTTTAACATCCAATCAGCATCAAGCTTTAACATCCAATCAGCATCAAGCTTTAACATCCAATCAGCATCAGTGGGATTCAAAAAGTACCCAATCAGGATCACGCGAGCGGCGGCTGGAGGACAGGAGCAGGCAGCCGAGCACCGAGCGCAGGCCCAGACTGGCACTGGAGGCCCAGCCCTAGCAGCGGGCTGCAGCTTCCCGCTGGCCCCCGCACAGCACCGCCCGCACGGCACCGGCACCCCTCGGGGATGCAGAGCGCAGGGGAGGTGGCGAGCATCCGTGTCCTGGTGCCCGATGGTTTTCCCTGTCAGTGGGACCATAATATTGCTGTTGTTACTAAGTGCCTATCTACTGAACGAACAGATGCTGATATTGAGAAATGATTCAAAATGCTTGCAAACTGCAAAAAGTCATACAGTGCAAACCACTGTTGGTTAGCAACCAACTCAGATCCGTATTTAGGAGTCTGTATGTTAGACAAATGGCCACAGCAGTCGGTGGGAGGTGGTGCAGAGGACAGAGGAGGAGGGATAGAGGGGATTTAGTGCCAACCATGCACGCATTTCAATGATTCATGCTACTTCCTGGGCCAAGGTCCCCTTCCATAACCCCACATCCTCTTTTACAGACTGTGAGTGATTTCAGTAGCTTGTGGGGAACAATGATTCAGAGACTGGAGATCAGAGGGTTTTCTTTGATGACCTGAAGAATTGCATCTCAAAGCGAGTGCAACAAATGCACAAGGTAGGGTAGTCTTTTCCTCTGAATGAAGACATGGGTTTAAAACTAGGCATAGTAAAAGGCACAGATGCACAGACACACAGAAAAAAAGCCACTGCTAGAGATATCTTGAAAGCACATTTGGCTCAGGGAGGATCTCCAAGGAGCACTTACACCCATCATTTCCTTCCCACCTCTGGAAGCTTATTGATCAGTGTCAGTTGCAAAGCTCTTCCCCTGCCTTCCCTGTAACCAAAGTTCTCTAAGTAAAAAGCCAAGCCGAAGAGACAACTTAAAAAGGAGCAATTTGCCTAAAGATTAGCAATACTAACTGGGGCTAAGCAATGACTTCCTCCCCACGTCAATATTCCTGCAAGGCTTAAGGAAGAAGACCTCATTTGACGAAGGGCTTGTCAGAACAAATAATGATTTTCTGTCTTTCTCGAGGAGCCGGAAACCTTCGTGGTAGACGAAGCCCTCATTAAATATCTTTAGTTCAGGATTGCACTTTTCAGTTTAATAGTTACAGATGACCGCGGAGCGATTTCCAATACCAATCACGGGGAGCCTTTTTCATTCAACAAACAAGCGGAGTCAAGATCCAGGGACTTTGGGACCAGGCAGGGTTGGGTTAGATTACAGTTGTATCCCTGTGCCTTTTGAGTAATCACTCAAGGGAATGAGCACACCTCCCTGATCCTCAAATTCCTCAGCTGTAAAATTTCAAAGGTGCTCTTGAGGATTAGGAAAAAATATGGACAAGAATTTAGCACTGTGCTCGGCACATCACAAGTGTCCCATGAACAGTCGTCGTGGTGATGGTGGCGATGATGATGATGATAGTAATGATCTTTCCTGTTTTGTTATAATGCGATTTGAAGAATTATAGTTCATATCAAGATCAAGTTCATATCCAGAATCCAGTTAAGAAGATGCGCTGCCTTCTCAAATAACCACAGTACCAAGCAGTATTTGAGAATGATTTGCACATTCCTCTCTTCTTGTCTTTATATAAGCTGTTCCATCCACTGGAAAACCCCTTACCTGCCATGTTCACCTTTTCAAATACAGCCAGACTTCATTTCGAATGCTATTATTCTCTGAAGCGTTCCTTGGTCACTTGAGTGCTGAGCAAGCTCTCTTGCAAGCTTCAGCCATACCCCCACCCTTCATTTGTATAAGATTCCCCCAGAGCTTTTCAAAAAATACTGCTTTTTAATTGAATTAATTTGATTGAGTTTCTGTTGCTTGCAACCGAAAGAGCTTTGATTCAGATATTGCTGCTGAGTGTGGTTATTGATACTGTGTGTGACGGTGTTGGAAACAGAGGGAGGATGGAAGTAAGCTGGGCAGAGAGTGTGGATATGAGTGTCACAGTTCTATCATTGACGCTGGTTCAGAACCGATGAGATCTTTGCAGAGGGGAATATAGAGGAGAGGAAAGACTGGAAAGATGACTCATTTTAAGAAGAACTAAGGTAAATTCTTGGCCCCCTAAATGAAAGCACATTACCATTGAGCACTTAGCATGTGCGGCCAGCCAGGCACCACCTAGGTACTAAGAGAGAATGCAGGGAAGAGTGAGACACAGCCTCTGCCCTTCAAGGAAATCACAGCTCCACCTCCAACACCCCTGAGTACAGATCAAGTGCAAGGACAACTGTCTTGCAGTGCCTACTCTCAGGTGTCTTTTAGCCTGAGACGGGAGACCAGGACGAGATCATACCAGATGATATAGTTGAAAGTGCCTTGTAAATGGAAAATGGCTTTGTAAATACAATTGACGTTAGCATTCAGACCAGGAGTAGTAGCAGTCCACAGTATGGAGGGCCTGTCATGCCAAGAACAGTGGCAAAGCTTTGACGCATATTTATTCTTTGAAGAAAAAAAACAGCACCCTGGAATTAGGTACCGTGATCCCATTTTACAGATAAAGAAATGGAGCCTCAAAGATGCGAAGTGTTTATCCAAGGTCACAAAGCCAGTGAGTAGCAGAACCAGAAGTAAACCATACGTGGTCAGCTGATATCCAACAGAAATGCCAACATAAGTCAGTAGAAAAAGAATGATCTGTTCAAACAGTACTGGAAAAACTGGATATCCATATTTTAAAAGAATGGGGGAGCTAGACACAGTGGCTCACACCTGTATTCCTAGCATTTTAGGAGGCCGAGGAGGGAGGATCACTTGAGGGCAAAAGTTTGAGACCAGCCTGAGCAGCACAGCAAGACCCCATCCCCTCAAAAAAATATTAATAGCTGGGTGTGGTGGCACGTACCTGTAGACCCAGCTACTTGGGAGGCTGAGACAGGGAGGATCGCTTGAGCCCAGGCATTGGAGGTTGCAGTGAGCTATGATGCCACAGAGGCAGACCCTGTCTCAAAAACAAACAAACAAACAAACAAACAAAAAAACAGAAAACCAAACAAACAAAAAAAGGAATTTTGACTTTTAATTCGCATCATACACAAAAATTAACTTGAAGTAAAAGCCAAAACTGCAAAACTTCTAGAAGAAAGCATAGGAGAAAATTTTCATAACTTTGAGGTAGACAAAGATTTCATGGACAGGACCCAAAAGCATAAATAAACCATAAGAGAAAAAAAATTGATAAATTAGACTTCATCAAAATAAAAAGAAAAATTTGAACTTTGAAAGATATACTTAAGAAACTGAAAAGACAGCCACAGTCTAGAAGAAGATATTTGCAATGCAAATGTCAGATTAATGATTTGTACCCAGAATATATAAAGAACTCTTAAAATTCAATGAAAAGAATGCAAGTCAATAATAAAGAAAATACACAGAAGGTTTGAACAGACTCTTCAAATTGATGATATATGAATGGCCAGCAAGTACATGAGAAGATGTTCAACATGATTAGTTATCAGGGAAATGCAAAGTAAAATGGCTAATGAGATACCACTTTACACCACTTAGAATAACATTGGACTTTGGAAAACAGTTTGGCAGTTTATTATGACTCACCCTATGACCCAGCAATTCAACTCCTAAGTATCTTCCCAAGAGAAATTGATACGTAATGCCCAGAAAAAGATTTGTGCATCAACAAACATAACAACCATATTGATAGCAATAAAAAATTGGCAATACCTCAAATGGCTACACAGATTGTGGTATAGTCATACAATATTATATTACTAAGCAGTAAAAAAGAGCTATAAAAATATGCAACAACACCGATGACTCCTTCCTTCATGCTGAGTGAAAGATGCCAGAAACAGCTCTGCAATTCAACATTCATGAACTGCTATTGATAGAAAAGGCAAAACCAAGCTGTACTGACAGAAAGTGGTACAGCTGAGGCAGGAGGATTGCTTGAGCTCAGAAGTTTGAGGCTGCAGTGAGCTACGATGATGCCACTGCACTCCAGCCAGGGTGACGGACTGAGACCCTGTCTCAAAAAAAAAAAAAAAAAAAAAAGGCTCCTTGAAACGTGGTGAATTGTCCCACGGGCACTGTGGCAGAAAGAGGACCCGCGTGGCTAGACAGATATGCTGCGGCAGAAACACAGAAGCAAGAAAGAACAGGAGACCTTCTGTGAAGAGATTTTTTTGTAAAAATCGCTCTCAGCTTTGCCAAGACCTTTCTTTTTCTTTTTGAGACAGAGTCCCGCTTTGTTGCCCAGGCTAGAGTGAGTGCCGTGGCATCAGCCTAGCTCACAGCAACCTCAAACTCCTGGGCTCAAGCAATCCTGCTGCCTCAGCCTCCCGCGTAGCTGGGACTACAGGCATGTGCCACCATGCCCGGCTAATTTTTTCTATATATATCTTTAGCTGGCCAATTAATTTCTTTCTATTTATAGTAGAGACGGGGTCTCGCTCTTGCTCAGGCTGGTTTCGAACTCCTGACCTCGAGCAATTTGCCTGCCTTGGCCTCCCAGAGTGCTAGGGTTACAAGCGTGAGCCACTGTTGCCTGGCCTTGCCAAGACCTTTCGCGCATGCCCTTAGAGGTTGGCCAGTCGCTTCTTGGATCCCCTGTTAGAAAGGGAGTGTTGGCCTGGCAGGAGCAGGGCTGCAGAAAGGGTGACAATATGGAAAACGGGCCTGGGGCGCAGGACACATAATCTCTCTTGGTTCTCAGCTATCAAAAACCTCATGGCCTCTCTCGTGCCTGCCCACTGCCCTGGGATTCCAGTCTCCCAGGACAGAGACAGCAAGTAACTGTCGACTCTGAGTCCCTTCCCCTCCTCCTTCGGGGCAGGAAACACAGCATGGAATAAACCCTGCCAGTCACAGCGCCCGGACCTTCTCAGCAGTACTGTTCTTTTAAAAAACTGGAAAGTTGGGTTGAGGATTTGGGGCTATTATTAGCACCAAACAACTATAAAAAGGAAATGCCACTGATAATCTTAGATGGCTGTATTTTTACACAGAATAATTCCAGCTTCCTTCTTGGAGTTCTCAGTCATAAGAAATCTTTAATAAAAATACTACCTAAGGTCAAACGCTCAAACCCAGCTTAACATTGCTGAAATCCTTTGGGACCATTCGAGTCAGGACTGACTGGGAGAAAGATTGCATTTTTAGCCCATTTTCATGGCTACTTCCTTCTGAGTTGTTTGTGTCTGTTCTACCAGAAAAAAAAAACCAACAATTGATAAACTAGTCTATGTATGAATATTTATTTGCATTAATTATGTGGAGAGGTTGGTGTGCAGGCTTTTTTCAGATTTACTTGAGCTTTGCCCCTTTGTCGCTCAAGCCTGCTTGGCTTCCTCTACAAAATGGTCCACGAAGCCTGTGAGCTAATGCCTGCTGTCTGCCACTTAGCAAATGTTCAGCAAATGTTAATTCATTATTATTGTTGTTGTTATTATTATTATGTATTCAGTTATACCCCCTAGCCTTTGAGAATCCTATACTCTTGTCTTGCTACCCAAAGCTACAGACAGGAGAACCAGAGAGGACCAGAAACAATGATACCTTGTATTGGAGAAGCTATTTAAAAAAATGTACGTTCATTTTTCATACACTGCTGGCTCTTGCTTTGAGCTGTATTGAGGAGCAATTTGTCAGTGTATGTCAAAAGCCCTTAAAATGTGTTTGTCCTTTGACCCAGATTCCCTCTAGAAATTTTCTTAAGAAAACAATTAAGTTTGTGAGCAAATATTTAGCCTGGATATTACTTAGAGTAGCAAATATTTGGCAACAGTCTAACTGTCCAACAACAGAAGTTAAACGCATATTTAAACATTATAATTCGTGAACATTTATGCAAAGCAGGTCACTAAACAATATATACAGTGTGGGATCACTTCGAGGGTATGACTTGATGTGGTGCTTTTTGACACATAATAATTGTACATGTTTTTGGAGTACGTGGGATATTTTGGTACATGCAGACAATGTGTAGCGAGCAAATCAAACCAATTAGATATCCATCACTTCAAACATTTATCATTTCTTTATGTTTGGAACATTTCAAATCTCTTCTAGCTGTTTTGAAATATACAATAAATTATTGTTAACTACAGTTACCCTACAGTGCTATCGAACACTGGAATTTACTCTTTCTGTCTAACTTTGCATTTGTACCCATTAACCAACCTCTCTTCATTCCCTCCCCGCTTTCCCAGAAATAGTGTTTTTATTAAGGATTTGTTGTAACCAGAAACTCTAAGAAGGAAGCTTAAATTATTTCACATAAAAATACAGATATATAGATATCTATACCCATATATAGAAAAGGTCAATAGGCCTTGGCTTAACAATGCTTTTGTGTGTGGGTGGAGCTTTTGAGTGGGTTTTCTGGTTTCATTCATTTGTATTTCTTTTTCATTCTTTCTCTGCTGCTTAAATCAGAATCATTTATTTGTATTTCTATAGAGAAGTGCTTTTATGTAAGAAAAAACCCCAAAAAATTAGAAAAAACAAAGAATTTGATTAACTGAGAAAACAGAGAGAGAACAAATCCAGCACAATAGGTAAAATAAGCAGTAATTTGGTCTTTACTTGACATTTACAAGGAATCTAGGCCCTTTATCCAGCTTCCCACGAATGCATCGATTCCCTGTGTGATATTGACCAAGTTCTTCCCATCTGTGACTCTCAACTTTCCATATGTAAAATGCAAGAGTGGGCTAGGTGTGAGATGTCCAGTGACTTTTACCCTGAGTGGTAACTCTGTATCCTTGCTAGGGACTGCCTGGGCCACCTCTGTGATGACAAGGAATATCTGATAGGAGGTGACAACTCTGTGGCCAACAGTGTCTGCATGGACACGAGAATAAGGAATAACACGGAAGGGCCATGCAGTTCCCGTATGTCTGTGTAGACGAGATAACTTAAAGGTCTCATACAACTCTACAAATCTGGGACATCTTTAAGCAAAAATATTAATCTAAATTTGGAACGTGATCATGGTTGGGGGCACCTAATTCCATGTGTTCATTTTCTGGTTAGGTTGCACAAGATCACTAATCTCACTTTGCAGGACCCAGGACTTAACTTGAGACTTACCGAAGGAGAAAATGGCCATGACAGTTGTGTCTCAATTGTCTGTGCACCCGTGACCTCCCATCCCAAGGACAAGGGATAAACCTGCAGCTGTTGTTTCGACTTCTTCAACCTGAAACAATTTGAAAGCCACAGCTGTTTCAGGCGTAAACCTAATCCTGGCTTTGTCCTCGGTCCACATCTCATGTTTCATGGTATTTTCTCCCAGGGGTTGTTTCACAGAAGGCCACTTTTAATCATTATCCTCCCAGAAAGCAGAAGTGCTAAGTGCACTTTCCTTAGTGGACTTCCCAGCATGAACTGCAGCCCATTCCTGACTTGACTCAATGGAGAGGCCCGTGGAGGGGTGACGACAGTCCTAAAGTCATGTGTTAAGTTCAAACCAACACTCAGCTTGGCCCACTGGCAGGCAAATATGGATTGTCTTGCAAAAACCAGCCTCTGGCTCTCGGCGGCTTGGCTATTTGGAGGAAGGGGCAGTCTGGAGGGCGTTGCTGCGTCTCTACTTAACCACACTAATCTACCCGTAGCTTCCACGGAGAACAGCAGGCTGTATTCAGAGATCTCAGCGACAGCTGTGCCTTCCAAACCAAGACACTGTTCGGAAAGACGATCCGAATGCGGGCTGTGTGTTTCAGCAGGATTTGGAGGGACTTTCCTGCTCAAAAGGCCCTTTGTGTGCTTTTAAAAGACAGGGCATTAACCTCACGCGTGGCTAAAGCATGATGGATGACTCGGAGATCTCGATTTACATTTGGCTGGTGGCCAGAGCTGAACCGTCGCAACGCCTGGGCACCGCATGGACAGTGCCCGGCTTGTTCAGACTTGTCTCTGATGGGGCGAGCGGATCCTTGGGCTTTTGCTATATCCAGGCTTGATGCGCTAAATAAAGCCAGACTATTCCAAAGTCTGACTCCAGGATTCCTTTCGGGGCATGCAGCAGAATTCAGTGTCCTGAATCAGTCCCCTCCCTTATCATCTTTGTTCATATTCAGCATCTTTATCTACTTCAGGGTCTCCTCCAACCTCTGCCCATATATTGCAAGGTGTGGTCCTGCCCAAGACTTGGGCATCGGAACACAAGGCCCATGTTCAAGTCACTTCTACCCGGCCACCTAGAGTTCCCTGCTTGGACCTGTTGCCTTCTCAGTAAGACGCTTTGCAAGTGAGATGTGATTCTGGATTCATCAGCACGCTGGATGGTCGTCTTAGGCCAGAAGGAGTCAGAAGTTGTCCTGGGCTGGCGCCACCGCGTGAGCGTGTGAGACACCTCCAGGCTGGAGCCAGGTGGGGTGACCTCGCTCTTCTCCAGCAGATCTGGGTTCTGCTGTTCCATCAAGGAGAAGCTATTTGATGTTGGATGAGTTGATTGCTCCTGGCCGGGCCTCAGTGTCTTCACCTTTCACTTGTGTTTTTCATGAAGCTCAAAGGAAAAAGGAAAGTGTTGTGAAAGGCTTTGTACGAATGTGAGGAGGTGGTGGTGGCTAGTATCCTCCTAACAACTGTTCCATCACATCTCTCGGAGACAGAGAAGCTAAACACTGGGGCAGGACGCATTTATTTCCCTCCCAATCATGTTTTCAAGGTTGGCCTTGCTCTAGAAGCTTGGAGGATTCCAAATGGGTGTCCCAGAGACATATAAAGTAGAGCAAAGAGGAGATGCATTTAGCTGTTGCTAATAACACAAGAGGGAAATACCTGTGCACAATTGCTGCTATTAATAATAATAATAATGATAATAATGGCAAGCACATTTGTATTTATATGTACCCAATACCGTGTGTAAATCATTAATCCTCCACAGCAATCTTATGAGGTGTGTACAATTATTAATATTATTCTTATTGTACAGAAAAGAAACCTGAGGTTCAGAGGGGTGACGTTACTAGCTTAATGTCACATAGCCCCCAAAATGGTGGAGCCAGCAGTCTTTCTCAGATGTGTGCCTGATCCCAAAGCTGATAAATTTTTGTTTGTTTGTTTTTTTGAGACAGAGTCTCACTCTGTTGCCTAGGCTAGAGTGAGTGCCGTGGCGTCAGCCTAGCTCACAGCAACCTCAAACTCCTGGGCTCAAGCAATCCTACTGCCTCAGCCTCCCCGGCTAAATATATATATATATATATATATACTTTTAGTTGTCCAGCTAATTTCTTTCTATTTTTTTTTTAGTAGAGACAGAGTCTCGCTCTTGCTCATGCTGGTCTCGAACTCCTGAGCACAAACGATCCGCCCACCTCAGCCTGCCAGAGTGCTAGGATTACAGGAGTGAGCCATCACGCCCGGCCTGGTAGGTATTCTTAAACACCATGCTATGCAGCCTCATTGCAGGGGAAACACTGCAGTGTGAAAAGCATTCACTGGGATTCAGGATGTTGGCTGGCTCCTGACACCACGTGGGGGACTTTTTATATGTCCTGTGTTTTTCCAGACTAATTTGCAAAAAATAAATACCCACCACTACCACCACCACAAAAAATCCTCGAACTAGCTAACTGGCTCAGGAACCAGTGTAGGTGTGAAGACAAGCCCTGGGGTGAATGAACTGAAGACTCCAACAGTGTCAGGATTCTTTCTCTGTCTTCCTATCTCTGCTTCTGTGCCGGAATCATTTGCTCCTATCAAAGATGGGCTTTACCCAAACCAGAGGGAATATGGCCATGGCAGCTCCCAACTCATGTTCTTAGAGAATCATTTTCCACAAAGAAAGCAAAATTGTCCCAGCCTGTCTGAGGCTTAGAAAAATCCTTGTGCAGATTTTTGTGAGGGGTCTGACTGGCCTGCTGGGTGGGTCACCCAATCCTGCACCAGTTACAGTGACCAGGGGCACTGTTGTGACTAGCCACACCAGAACTAAAGGATCCCCTAAAGGAATAAGTAGAGGTTGGAGGTGGTTCTCACAAGTAGAGGGAAAATGTCGCACAGTCCCTCCATTGTGCTCTGGCAGGTAGTGATGAAATTAGGGATGTGTTGGTGGCTCCTTTGATCTTGCAGCTACTTTTTATATTTTCTTTCTTCTAGCCTAAGCTAGCTCAGGATGCAATTGGGGTGTCCACTGTCCCGACCGACCCGCGGGACCTTCTGTTACTCGCGGGGGCGAGGGGGACCGTGCCTGAAAGAGATGAGCGAGAGAAAGAAACGAGACCAAGCGAATGATTGTCAAGGTCTACTTTACTTGGATTTTTAGTAGGTTTTATATACAGAAAACAAGGAAGTAGAAAAATAGAGTGGGGGGATGATGAGGCTTGGGTGTGGGCCAATCAGCCCCAATCAGCATCTCAATGGCACCGAAAGCTGTAATGCATTCTTCTCGAAACTATAGCTGGAGGGCTGGGTGCTATTTTCATCTTAGGCTATTTTTCATGTGTAGGACAAGTCAGGACAAGTCGTTGGAATGTGGAGGGTCTTAGTCTCCAACATCTCCCCCTATCTTTATTAATATGAGGGAGATTTACACAGGTTGGTGGAGAGCCTGTCTTAGGCTACGCGATGGGCTTCTGCGACCAGCACTCCAAATATAAGATCGATCTGGCGATCGAAATGTCGGTGAGGCCTCTGTCTTAGGCTATGTAGGTGGCATCCAGCTCCGGCACTTCTGATTATGAAGTGTGCCCCCGGGCATGGACCTACAATATTCCTGTCATGGAGTTACCTCACTGCTGGCGGGGTGTGCACCTGGTACACGGCTTCGCGATAATCCCGTCATGGGCGTCTCCACAGCTTTTGGAACCAACTGCGTTCCATGTCTGCGGCAAGGTCTGAGAAATTTAGACCTTTAGTGGGTGTGTTGGGAGACTCTTCATGGAGGTCTTCTCTGGAGCCTCTTAGTTCTAGCCATTGGTAAAACACAGAGACCGATTTTTGTGTGGCTGCGTCTACCTGCGACTTGACAAAGTTGGTTAGTTTTTTGAATGCCCAAGGCCCAAAAGTGAGAAGCAACAAAAAACCTACAAACAGCCCTAAGACACTGGGAAGCAATGTGGATAGCCAGGGGGATGTGGAAAACCAATTTTGATACCATGCCTCACTTTGTTCTCTTCGTTTTTTTTCTATCTTCTAGGCTCTGTCTAACTCTCTCAATGCTATCTTTTACCAGATCTGTTTTGTCTGCGTAAAAGCAACATTTTTTTTTGAGTGTTGCGCACAAGCCTCCCTCTTGGAGGAACACTAAGTCTAGGCCTCTTCTATTTTGCAACACTATCTCAGAAAGTGAAGCGAGGGATTTTTTGAGATATTTTAGGCCCTGCTGTAGCTCTCGGAGATTATTATCGATGGCAGCAGAGAGCTGCAGGTACTGCTGGTTGGAGGTGACTAGAGAGGCTATGCCTATTTCAGCCCCTGTGGCACCAAGGCCTAGAACAACTGCGAGTGTTATGGCCGTGATGGGTTCTCTCTTTTTTCCGGGGCATTGTGGTGCCGCGCTCCCAAAACTGAAGTAACTCATTAGCAGGATGTACAGTGAGCCTGGGGAAGAGCATGACTAATACACAATACTCTCTATGCTCAAGAAACGTTGCAGTGACTACATACGGGGTAAGGCCAGAAGAACAAGCAAAATAGGAGGTGTTAGATGCCTGAATATACTGAAAAGTGGAGTTGACAGTAATTGACTGATTACATATTTTTTCTAAGGGTGCGGGAGGGAGCATTCTTGGGCCAAGAAGGCAAAGACCTAGGCCTGTGACTTGGCTGAGCGTCAGGCCATCATGGGTCTCTAGATCCCATCTGAGTCTGCTGGTGTCATTAGTAAATAATGGCTCACCAAAAGTAGCGACGCCTTCATAGAAGGGAGGCCAGGGTGAGTAGCATACCCAACATTCCTGATATTCTGAATTATTGGCCTCTCGGATGGTCCTGATAGAGGCGTTGACTAAGGAGAGAATTAGTTCTGCTGAGGAAGGGGGCCCCTCGGGCAGGGTAGGTTGGTATAGGGAGGTGCTGAGCAGAGGAGGGGACACAGTTGGGGAGGAGGGTAGGCCCCTGGAGGGACCGTGAGGTCGAGGTGGGTGAAGGTTGTTATTAGGGCCTAATGCGACCGTAGGACCTCTGGGGAGGCTTTTAATTAACTTGATTTTAAATGTGAGACCAATATCTCTCCCAGATATGTAAAGTCTGAGCCCCCATTCAAATCCCCTGGACTGGTCCCAAGAAGCCTTTTTTCCAGCTTTGGTGAATGAAATCAACAGGGGGTTGCACCACTGGTTTTTACACTGAGGGTCAGTGGGGGGTTGTGGGGCGTAAGGGGATGAAGGAGCTCGACGGGGAAACTGCTTTTTGACGGTGATATAATCCCAGGAAGAGGAGGGATTCCAGTAGGCATCACCGGTGGTCTCACAGCCCCAGGAGGCACAGAAGAAGTCAGGGGCGTAGCCACATTGATAGTTGTTGGTGCGAGGCCGATGAGCCCCTGGGCAAACATAAAAGTCTATATACATTGTTGCGGAGCGTCCGGCTCCCGAGGAACAAAGGCCTGGGGAGGAGTCAGATGTCGGAGGAGCTGGCTGAGGGGCGAAAAGTGCGGGAAGGCCCCACGCAGGGTCTTTAGCCCCAAGAGCTAATACGCATAGGTCAATTTTTAATGGATCCCATGGTATAACTGCAGAGAGACGTGAGGAGGAATTGGCAACGTCTCCTGCCTCATTAATTATTTGCCATGTATAGTTGTAGACCTGGTGGATGTTGGCTGCGGCGGTGTTCTTGACCGTGACCAGAACTAGGCACAGGAGGATCAGCGTCTTCTCTCGGGGAGTCATTGTATTTCTGGAAGAGAACAGAATTAAGAATTCTTCTCAGGGGATTCCCTGGGTGGGTTATATAACTTAATCGCTCTCTCTGGTAGCCATCTGGCGTTTCCTGCCTGGGTATCATAGATACAGGCATGTCCTTTTCCCCATATGAGGACAGGGTCAGGCCCCAGCCATTTGCCTGTAAGCGGCTCCTTCCATAAGGCCCGTGCATAAGTATCTGTGGTGGATGGGTGCCAAAGGCGGTCGGCGGCTGTTTTACCGGCAGTGTCAAAGGTGAGAAAGTTTAAAATGAACAGGGCATGATTAAGCAGGGTTTTGGAATTACCTGTTAAAGGGTACAAAATTCCTCCTCCCGATTGTAGTTTGGAGAGCGTATTTTTTAACGTCTGATGAGCTCTCTCTACAATACTTTGGCCCTGAGGGTTATATGGAATGCCTGTAATATGCTTAATGCCTAACTGAGCACAAAAACTTTTGAAATTGGTGCTGACATATCCCGGGCCATTGTCAGTCTTAATAACTTTAGGCTGAGGGAGGGAGGTGAGACAGGCTATAACATGGCTGATAACGTGGCGGGTGGCTTCGCCTGTTTGTAGGGAAGCAAAGATAAATCCACTGCAAGTATCTATAGAGACATGTACATATTTAAGCTTTCCGAAAGGGGGGTAATGAGTGACATCCATCTGCCAGAGCTCCCCAGGGATCAGGCCGCGAGGGTTGACTCCTAGGTGTGGCTCAGGGAGAAGGGTAAAACAAGCCCTGCATTGGCGGACGATTTCTCTGGCCTGTTCTCTAGTAATGGAGAATTTAAGCCTGAGGGTATGGGCGTTGAGATGGTGTAAATCATGAGCCTGGCGTGCAGCGCAGACAGGATCAACAGTGATATTGTGAACAGCGCCTGCAACGCGAGTCGCCTGATCAACAAGATTATTTCCAGCGACTAGAGGCCCAGGAAGGCCACTGTGGGCGCGAATATGGCCTATAAAAAAGGGCGCGGAACGGGAGTGAATGAGTCCTTGTAGTTGCTGGAATATTTGAGTGGTATTGTTGGAGGGCCGAATATGAGGCACAGTTTCCAAAGCGGCGACAGCATGAACAACATAAAAACTATCAGTATACAAGTTAAATGGTGACTGATCTACGTATTTGAAGACTGCGACTAAGGCCGCTAACTCAACGAGTTGAGCAGAGGAGAATCTGGTGGGAAAACTGCGGACCTGGCCATTAATGCTATAGGCCGCGGTGCCTGAGGAGGATCCGTCGGGAAAGACTAAGACGGCTCCTGGAATGGGGGAGACTCTTGTTTTTTTGGGAAATATTACAGGTGTCTGATAGAGGAACTGAATTAGTTTATTAGGGGGGTAATGATTATCTAGTTTGCCCTGGAAAGACGTACAGTTAACCGCCCAGTCATCATCATTTTGTATTAGCCACCGAATTTGAGAAGCATTATAAAGGAGTATTATGATATCTGGATCCTTTCCAAAGAGCTTAAGGGAGTTTTCTCGCCCCAAGCTTATAATCTTAGCTACTAAGTAAGGGTAGGTGGGAAGGACTTTAGGGGAGGAAGCCGATAGGTGAACCCAAAAAAGAGGCTTGCCCTGCCAAAAGAGTCCCGTGGGCGAAAAGGGGGTGGGGAGGACAAGTCTTTGGAAAGCTGGGCAAACTCTTTTTGAAGTTGTAAAACATCCTTTAATTGCGTAACCCTTTGACTTAAGTCTTCTTTGGTACGCAAAAGTAAGGGCATTGTAAGGGGAGGCATTAACGAAGGTGCGCAAATTTGGGGCGCGTAAGGAGGAAGCCATTCGGGATTGTGATATTGGGCCGCTTCCTCTCTGAGGGTTGCCTCTTCGGCGGGGTCGAGGGACTCTCGGAGGGGTTGTTTTTTGAATACCGGGTAATTAAATGCATGAGGGGCTGTACCCTCGGGCAAGGGAGGATAGAGGGTCTTGGTGTCTGGCCTACTAATCGGGGGCTCATCTTTAGATGTCTGGAGCTCAGCTGAGGGGTCCTGAGGGGGCATATTAATACAAACTGAGGGGCAAGGGGAAGGACATGTTGGTCTCTTAAAATTATTAGGAGAAACCAGCCCTTCGGCTGTCTTTAAAGACGTTCTCGAAGCGGACCGCGACACGGGTCAGAGGCAGAATTCTGCTACTGAGAGCAGCTGCTTTTTATTGGGGTCTGAATCTGCCCCTTCAACAATATCTCTGATTAGTCCCCAGTACGAAAAAACAGATACAGGGACGGCATCTGGGCCCTGACTTAGAAGTAAATTGTTTAAATCTCTACCTACTTTTTGCCATTTCTGTGGGTGAATCTCAGGTCCACCAATAATAAACCAAGGACAAGCACGATTAATGAACACAAAAAACTTTACTAGATCCTTTTTCTTAACTCTAATTCCTCTCTCTCTGAGTGAGGCCTTAAGATCCTTGATAAAAACGGCCTCTTTAGACAATTAATGGCCCATCTCGATGGGGTGACAATGTAAAAATTTACTCACCAGACCATCGACTCTGTGAGCGGCAGAACGAGGGTCTCTGTAGGGTTTCCTTCGGCCGAAGAGCACTCCGAGGCGTCACCCGACAAAGGTCAGTACCTCGAGCCCCACGTTGGGCGCCACTTGTCCCGACCGACCCGCGGGACCTTCTGTTACTCGCGGGGGCGAGGGGGACCGTGCCTGAAAGAGATGAGCGAGAGAAAGAAACGAGACCAAGCGAATGATTGTCAAGGTCTACTTTACTTGGATTTTTAGTAGGTTTTATATACAGAAAACAAGGAAGTAGAAACAGAAAAATAGAGTGGGGGGGATGATGAGGCTTGGGTGTGGGCCAATCAGCCCCAATCAGCATCTCAATGGCACCGAAAGCTGTAATGCATTCTTCTCGGAACTATAGCTGGAGGGCTGGGTGCTATTTTCATCTTAGGCTATTTTTCATGCGTAGGACAAGTCGTTGGAATGTGGAGGGTCTTAGTCTCCAACAGTCCACATCTGTGGAAGAAAGAACTTAATCTGAGAGTTACAGTGGATCCGAGGTGCGTCTCACTCAAGCAAGGAATAAGGAGTTTGTCAGCAAGGATGACAGGGTGGAGCAGAAAGAGGGCTGAGTTTGGAGGCAGACAGACTTGAGTTCTGTTCTTAACTCTTCCATCATTTGCTGGGTGCCCTTGGATAAGTCACTTCACCTCTTGGAATCTTCAGTTTTTTCATTGGTTAAGTAAAGATGGTAACACTTATTTACAAGCTTATTATGAAGACTGAGATAATCACATGAACTATCACATACCGTGGCACATAGTAGGTGATCAATAAAGTATAGCTTCTATTAATTAATTCAGTGAATGTTTATTGAGTGTGCAATATACTGTAGGCACAGTATGATAAGAGTTGAGGATAATGCATCAAGTGAGAAATATAATGTTCCTATTCTCTTGCAGTTTTTAGCAGTGGGGGTTGGTGGGGAAAAAGTAAATGTGGAAACAAACAAGATAATTATAGATGATAATGAATGCTTTGAAAAAATGAAATTCTTTCTATGTTCATATTTTTATTAGTGTAAAAGCCCTCCTGTGAGGGTTGCTGAACCCCCCTGTTCAAACTCTCTCTACCCTTTTATCTGTGAGTTCAGAACCACTCTCAAAGAGAATTCAGCAATCGCCTCAAGCTTGAACTTGGAAAGACATTGAACTATTGACTCTTAAAGTGACATAGAGAAGAGAGAGGAAAGGAAAATGGAATGCGAGCTGGAGGAAAATCCTGATGCTGTCCCACATCGCCAAACGCCTTTTTCAAAATCACCCAGGAAGCCTTTAAAAGATATAGACTCCCAAGTCCCATCCTTAAATATTCAAATCCTAGAAGTTCAGGGTATTGCTCTTTTTTTTTTTCTTTTAAGTTTCCTGGCAATTCATATGGGCAATCAGAGACAAGAAGCACTGCTTGTTGGTCAGCCTGTGCATTCCACTAGTCAGTGCGGTTTAGAAAGCAGGGCTGCATCTGTTGTTTTGTTGGCCAACATATACTTATTTTTCTAGTTTCTAGGAGAAGACATTGGTCCTGCTTGGCCCCCAAGGAGTTTAGAATCTAGCAGGAGTCATAAACAAAGGTACTATGGGAACATAAAACAGGAACAATGAACTTAGTCTTTGAGGGTTTGAGAACACTTTCTGGAGGGGACCAGTTCTGGCTTAGGTAGAATTTAGTTCAGCTGCATGTGACAGAGAACACAAAATTATAGTGGATTAAGCTAGAAAGAGATTTATTTTTCTCCCATATAAAAGTCTTGAGGAAAGTAAACCAGTATGGTGCTCTTTTCTTGTTTTTCTACCTTCTTCAGCATAAAGCTTGTGTGGTCCAAAATGGTTGCTCAGATCCCAGCCATCTCTTCCACATTCCTGCCAGTAGGACGGACAAAGGAGCAAAGAAGAGCATAACCTCTCCCTGTAAGTATATTTTCTTGACGTTGCACATGAAATGTCCATTGCTGGATTATATTCCAGAACTTAGGTACTCTGCCATAGCCTGCTTCAAGAGATGACACAAGGTCTTTATGTAGAGTGGCCATGTATATAGCTAAAAATATAGGGTTCTATTACCAAAAGAGAAAAGGAGAGCAGCCATTGAGAGGCAACTGGCAAATCTCTATGCTGAGACCTGAAGCATGCATAGCAATTAGGTAGGGGAAATCACAAAGCAAAGACTGTCCAGAAAGGAGAACAAGTGTGTATGCTGCCCCCCACTGGCAGGGAGGGGTACCACACAGCACTCTTCTACCCACATGCTCCATTCAGCATCCTTCATGTTGTGATCTACAGTCCTCCTGGGACCAGTCCGCCGCCCTAGCTATTTAGTGCACAGATTTGAAATGACCACAGCACAATTCTGACATCAAAATCCTTCGTGTTGCTGGAATAATGGCTGCTTAGAGAAAACTCCTCCTTTTGGTCTGTCAGTAAGAGAGAGGTCACCCTGAGATCTCATTACTGAAATTTACTAGGACAAATTACTGAAACCAATTTGGAAGAAACTACAAACCCCAGCCCTTTCATATGATGAATGATGGCGTGTCTGCCTGAAGCAATGTTATACAAACATGAAATGTGATCGTTTATGAAGGCGGAGTAGGATGAACAGCTCGTGACAAAATATTGAGAAAATGCAAAATCGTGTATACTGTGATTATAATCACGTGAAAAATGTATGTGTATATGGACAAATATTAGAAAGAACATCAAAAAATAATCATTATTGGATGGATTCAAGCCTTTTTTTTTTCTCCTCTGAAAATTCACTTTAGTGTGGTTGTATTGTTTTTATGAAAATTGAAAATAAGTCTTACAAATGTTACATGGTGTCAAAACCAAAACAAAACCCAGTACATGGTGTTGGTGGTAGGTGTGCATAAGAATCACCCGAGGAGCTTATCAGAATGCATATTCCCAGGCTCTAGCCCAAAATGTTGTGATTCTATATGTCTGAGGAAGGGCTGCATTTTGGACAAGCACCCGGGGTCATTTTGTTGCAAGTGGTGCATTGACCACGTTTGAAAAACACTGCCATAGATGGTGTCGCAGAGACATCTAAAAATAGAGTTGGGGCCTTATCTGTGCCAAAGCAGCCCAGCTTTGCGTTGCACGAATGACTCTAGGCCATATTCCTCTGTCACTGTTGGGAAAATGGTAAGAAAGTTTAAAACAAAACTCCCTGTTAACACAAATGCATTCTCTCCCTGGTTTGTAAAGTGAAATGTCACTAAAAGGTACAGTTTTGATTATTTTCCTTTTAGTCTTCCAAGTAAATGTGAGGCTCTCTGATAAAAGCACCCCTGTAGCAGTCACGTATCTCCAGTTTTCTTAGAGCCCTCCCACTCCCTGTATCTTATCTCGTGTCTTCCTGATAGTCTGACATAAGTTCAGCTATAATCTGCCTTGGAGAGAAATGGAGGAAAAGAGAAAGAAAAGAAAAGAGGAAGGCATAGGAATTTCAAACTTTGCATCTGGATAGCACAATCTGTCTAAGTCAGCCTTCTGGATAATTCAATATTCATTTTATTCATTAGGGTGACCAGCTTATCCCAGCTTGCTGGGAATTTCCTGATTTTAGCACTAAAAGTCCAATGTCCAGGAACCCCCTGCCTCTCAGTCCTAGGCAAACAAGGACAGTTGGTCACCCTGTACATTTCTGGTGACTATAACCTGTGTAATTATAGCTTAAAAGAGAAAATCTTCTCCTGGAGGGGTTGTAAGCCTCCATAAAGACTCAGGGAACATAGGCAAAATGGCTTTCTAAAGATCTTCCTATGAGAAAGAATACATAATACCATGCTGTTCATTATTTTAGAAATAAAACATTTCCCTCAAGTGGTTTCAGAGAAGGAGCTGGAGATCTAAGGATATAGCAAAGCCATCCCCTCCCATTTCCCCCCTTTTCCTACAAACATTCATTACTTAGAGAAAATTTTACTAAGCTTTATATATGTTAAGCTCATCACAAAGAAGAGATGTACTATTGGATCAGGCAGTCAGAAAGCAGAACATAAAGGGTAAATCTGCCAAGAGGAGGTGGAATTTGCCATTAAGTAGAATTAAATAAAAGGCAACTCCTTCTACACTTGTTTTTAGATAAGGATTTTTATTGTGATACCTTTGGAATTTCTCTTAAATCCTGAGGTTATTAAGATGATTCAGAAAGCTAAAAAGAAAACTGTGCCTCAGCAGAATCTGTTCCAAAATGTACAAAAAATTTTCAGAATGACTCTGCCCACATCAAAATTACACTACTTTAAAATATTGCAATTAGTTCATAGAATCCCCAGAAATTTACTTCAAAATCAGTTCCAAACTACAAAAGTAGCTACAAAAAGTAGCTCATACTTTTGGCTCAGGGATAATCCTTCCAACAGCTGTATGACATGGTGAAAACTATACTTGTGTGTGTATTTAGCACATTTGCCTACTTGAATTCTTGGGTGCAATATCAACTTTCATCGAAAAGCCAGTTTAATAGCCACTGGTACTTTACAAAAATTTTAAGTTTCTGTTCTTCAATCTTTTGAGATACTTAATGCAGAAAACGGTTTATTCAGCCACTGCTTTCTTTCAGTAAAGGATTTAAGGTGCCCAATGCAGAAAACCATATGTGAAGTCAACACTTTTAAAACCAAAGCCACCAGCTATAATTGTATTAGCATTTCCAAAGCGTATCCTGTGAGATGTTAGCAGACATTATGTCAAAACAAAAAAGGAGGATCTCACGCTCAATTAGATTGGGAACCACTGAGATAAACAAAGTTTAACATGTTTCTTTACTGTAAGACTTTTAGACATTGCATTGATAATGGGCATGGACACTCTCCAAGGTAGGGGCATGGCATGTGTTTCCCAAATGTATGTGATCAAATTTTGTCAGAGTATCTAAAAGGCTTGGGTTCTAACACACACATGTAGGGAAACACTGCTCTTGTCTTTCTAAATTTGATAATTTAGCTCCTCAAAAGTTGGGACTAAATCTATCTTCAGTCTATTGGTGGTGAAACTAATTTTTATTCGAAAATAGCTAGAGCAGCTTTCTCCAAAGCGTAGAAGAGTTTGAGTGACATTTCAAACATATTGACATTCCAACACACTTTGAAAGGAGAACTATTCTTATAACAAATGTCAATACCTCTGATTTATAATAAGAACAAACAAGGCAATGAGACTTATTAGAAAATACTTGTGGTTTTGAACTTGGAGAATTTCACTTTGACGACTTGGAGAGGGGACATGAATTACTGACAATGGCGCAGGGCTTTGTTTAGTCTGTAGATCTCATCAGTGGTTTGAAGAGTTATAAATGAGCAGATATGGACATTTGTAGTTAGGCATGTTTATCTGCAATTGGGTACTTTTCTAAATAAGAGATACCCATAAATCCCAGCCCAAATTGTGCTGTTCTATGGATCTGTAAACAATCTAAACTCTTGGCTTCCTATGCCAGCACTGAGGAAGAAGAGGAAGAAGATTAAAAGAATTGCCCAGTTTTAGCCATTCAGAGAAAAGACTGGGGAAGGAATCAGAGGTATAGAGATACCCTGAAGACAGATAGCTAGAAAACACTTCACTATGCTCTGTATCATTCCACTGCTTTTTTTTTTTTTTTTTTTTTTGAGACAATCTCACTCTGTGGCCCCAGGCTAGAGTGCCATGGTGTCAGCCTGGCTCACAGCAACCTCAAACTCCTTGGCTCAAGCAATCCTTCTGCCTCAGCCTCCAGAGTAGCTGGGACTACAGACACATGCCACCATGCCCGGCTAATTTTTTCTATATGCTTTTAGCTATCCAATTAATTTCTTTCTATTTTTAGTAGAGAAGGGATCTCGCTCTTGCTCAGGCTGGTTTTGAATCCTGACCTTGAGTGATCCGCCCGCCTCACCCTCCCAGAGTGCTAGGATTATAGGTGACAGCCACTGTGCCCGGCCCATCCCACTGCTTTAAACCCGGGGTCCCCCTAATCAATTTGTCTGTAAGAATAAGGCCTATGATCAAAACCCAGTTTAGTCACAAAGGTGCTATTAAACTGAGATGAGGTAAAATGGGTCAAATTGTTGTATATATTTCTCCTTCATGGTAAATGTGGAGACAACCAAGTGTGTTTTTAGTTCAGATGTGAAGTAAGATAGTATTTACTTACTATCACCAAGAAATTCAAGTTTTTCTCTTTAACAACCTCAAAATGGCATTGTTGTGTATAGTAATAAAGAATATAAAATATGAAAACCAAATTTTTATTAGGAGGAGGAAATGTTACGTACAATAAGTAGTAGAGGGATGATGAAATGTATTACATTAACAACCTTTAAGAAACAAATACAGGTTTAGTGAAGGAAGAAGTTGGAAGCTTAGAACAGATTTCCATACACAATTTCCACACAGTTTTAAATAAAAAGATCTCAATGTGCATAAATTATACAGATCATTGAGGAAAAAGTGTATTGGGGTTTATGGTGATTTCTCATTATCAATTCATTTTGTGCCATGTAGATCTGTCTTTTACCGTGATCCCACCCAACTCTGGTGGTCTTGATACTGTTCTAGAAAGATCTTCTCTATCTGTAAGTGGGCACTCACCAAGCAGTTACATCGCAAGTAGGGTTTTTTCATTCATTGTGAATTCAATAAATTCCACATGCTCTTAAACTGATTCCATGGTTTTCAAGACAACTGCTTGACCAAATCGGGAAGAGCTCTACCATTTTGTGGTGTGCGTAAGCCACATGTACACATGTGTAAAGAGTTTGGAAATGGCATTAGAATTCATGTGCATCGTTGCGGATACATTTTTAAGTCTCACGAAAGCTAATAGGATCTGCACAATTCTGGAGGCTATTAGGTAAAAATAAATGTCTGTATGTGTAATGGAAAACAACCTTCCATGAACAATACTCATTTTGCTTATTTCTATATCCCAAACAGAAAACATCCAACAAGAACAATTTTATCTATGTTTATTTAATTATAACAAAAATAGAACAAATGCATACCAAATGGAAAAAAATATTCTAAAATGATGATAAAAATGTTTAGGAACAGAAATGACTAAATTTAGCTGAAGGAATTACCCAGGTGCCATTAAAACACATTTGCAACTTATAATTGGTTGTTAGTGTAAATTAAATTTAGTAACCAAGTCCCAGTACTGCTAAATGTTATCAAAATATTTTCAAAATGTTACATAAAAACTGACAACATTCGTAAGTATTTCATAAACACCAAAGAATCATTTAAGGAAAACAAATAAACATATCCTGAGATAAAATACAAATCACACTTGTGCCAGATATATATTCCCTTTCCCCTCACAAACAATTGTGATCCTTCAGTATTTTGCACGTTCCAAGATAAAGTAATGATAATACACGTTGATGCAAATCTCAGCCATTCAAATAAACTATTTCATATCTTAAATATTCCTGCGATAACACATCAGGACTCTGATCAAAACTGTATGAAGACAAATTGCTTTTGGTGTTGACTCTTCAAATCATGGCTGAAAACTCTCAGCAAAGCATACTAGGCTTTTTTTCTCACACCAACCGACCCAGAATATATTTTAAGAAATGTTTATTTTCTGTGCATATTTGTTTTAAAATTATAAATTCCTGAGCACTTTTTCTTCTTCCTCCTCATCACTGTCAGTGACATTGACTTGCTGGATGCTAGAGGGGGTTGACGTGGGGGCTGTGAAGACGTTCTCCAAGGCTCCGATGTCCAGCTGTGGCATGGGGTTTAAGTACTCTTCCCCACTGTGGCCGTGACTGTTATAGTAAGAGGTCCCATCCATGCTCTCACAACTCCGAGAATCTTCGCTGTGTGTGCGTTCATCTGGGTAATCTCTAAAAGGATAGTCTCTATTTAAAGCTGAAAACATAGCTTCGTGTTTTTGGTACCTGTCTTCATAATAACCAAGGCATTCTGGCATTGAACTTGGAAAATTTCCATAGCCGAAGGGAGGCCGACTATAAGGGCATGTGCTGTGGTAGAAAGACACAAAAAAGGAATTAGATCATACCTTGCCCACATACTGCCTTGCACACAGACTAACTGAGCAAGTTAACTGCATTCTCTTTGAGGCCTGGAAAGTCCCCAAGATCCTTTCTGTAACCACTTCATGTGTTCATCTGCTCTTTTCCCACTGCCCAGTCTCTACCCAAAATAAAAAGCAAAGGAAGCTTGTGACTGGAATACTCACCAGCACTGTTATCTATTATTAGACTCAGGCTTCTTACCTTTTGACAAGCTTGATGAAGAAAATTGCTTATCCCAGCCTTTGTCTCATGATGCCTCATATCGTGTTAGGTTTTGGCAATGCAGGTATGGGCTGTGCTATGCTAAGAATTGACATTTAGTAAACAATGCAACAACTGTTTTTATTGGTATTTGAAAGGAAGCTCATGGGGAGAAAATGCATCACTGGATTGAAATCAAGAGTTTCTGAATATTGAGGCTCTGGAACAGATGATAACGACTTAACTTTTTAATTGACATTCAATAATAAAGAAAATTAAAAACACTCTTAGTACCAGAAAGATTTAGGACTGATATTAAAATGTGGTTTTAAAATTATTTTTGGAGTGCAGGAACGTAAAGAATTGAAAAGACTTATTGTAGTTTTACAAACTGATGATTTTGTTTAAAAGGCAAATCCAAAATTCTGCCACTTGCAAGGTGCACTGGTTTCTACCTATAGTCCCAGCTACCGAGGAGGCTCAGGCAGGAGGATGACTTAAGCCCAGGAATTCAAGGCTAGCCCAGGCAACATAGTGAGAACTTGTCTCTAAAAAAAAAAAAAAAAAAAAAAAAAAAAAAAAAAAAATAGTAATAACACTTTAAAAAGACTAGACCTCAAAAATCTGCTACTCAAACCTACTTGTGAATTGTTTAAGTATTATTCTCCCTTTCAAAGTCACAGAGGTATAGAAAAGTCTAACCAAAAGTTCCCTGGTCTCATGGACTCCATCTAGTGACAGATGACATAAACATAATGACCACACCAAAACTTGTAAGTTGGGTGTTTCATTTCATGCTTTTTTTTTTTTTTAAGACAGGATCTTGCTATGTTGTCCAGGCTGGTCTCAAACTCCTAGGCTCAAGTGAGCCTCTTGCCTCAGCCTCCCAAAGTGCTGGAATTACAGGCATGAACCACCATGCCCAGCTAAGGCATTTTTAATTTAATACATGTGTCCTGAGTATGCTGTACTTTTTTTTTTTTTTTTTTTTGAGACAGAGTCTCACTTTGTTGTCCAGGCTAGAGTGAGTGCCATGGCGTCAGCCTAGCTCACAGCAACCTCAAACTCCTGGGCTCAAGCGATCCTCCTGCCTCAGCCTCCCGAGTAGCTGGGACTACAGGCATGCGCCACCATGCCCGGCTAATTTTTTTTTTATATATATATCAGTTGGCCAATTAATTTCTTTCTATTTATAGTAGAGACGGGGTCTCGCTCTTGCTCAGGCTGGTTTTGAACTCCTGACCTTGAGCAATCCGCCCGCCTCGGCCTCCCAAGAGCTAGGATTACAGGCGTGAGCCACAAGTATGCTGTACTTTTAACTACTATGACTTTGCTAATGTAGCTTCTCGACCTTCAGGTCTCTTCATCCACTGAATTCAACAGATATTTCAAAGGGAATATCATTTTTACTCTCTCCACAAAGCCTTCACTTCAGCTAGAAATAATTCACCTAGCTGAATTTTCAGGGGTAGCTATCTTTTTCAGGGGCAAGATACTATGCAAGGATTGGTAGATAATTTTTTAAAAAGACATAAAATCTAGGCATATACTAGACATGTGCTAAAGTCTGTAATACCAGCATCATAATGACTAAACTGTGTGGTGAAGACAAGCTACTGTTAATGTTCAGAGAACAGAAAGATTAAGACAAAGGTAATCCTAGAAAGTTACACGGATGAAAATGAGTAACTATAAAAGCATCATGGTATAGTTGGAAAAGCATCAATAAGAACAATCAGTACAATAATTTAAGCCAACATGTAATAAGCATTTACTGTGTTTGCTAGGCATCAGCTAAGGAATGTATATGGTATCTTGATTATTCCTCAGAACAACCTGATGAGATAGAGACTATAAATATGTCCACTCTACAGATGAGGAAAGAGGTTAAGTGGCTTGCTCAAAGTGATATATTATAATTAGCAGACGGTAGAACATAATCAGGCAATCTGACTCCAGAACGTGTTCTCCTAACTACTACGCCACACTCCCTGGCACTAGTTCTACTGTGCCACAAACCTGGTAAACTGAAGTAAATCTTAATTTAGGTGACCCTTGAATCCTTCTTATATAAAATAGGGACAATATTGTTTGTTCTGCTAACCTAAAAGGTCTTCCAAGAGGAGCAAGAGGATGCGTGGAAGTACTTTGGAAACTAGAAACACCATTTCAGAGTGAGATTGGTAAATTGTACAAGAAGTTATTGAAATTTTCAGCTCAAGGATTTGTATGTGGTTTTTTTTTTTTACTTTTGTCTCCTTATTTGTGTTTTCTATTTGGTGAGACATTGCTCCTGTTTTCCTTTAGTTCTTTTTTTATTTTTATTTTTTGAGACAGCGTCTTGCTCTGCTGCCCTGGCTAGAGTGCAGTGTCCCAATCGTAGCTCGTTGCAGCCTTGAACTTCTGGGCTCAAGCAATCCTCCCACCTCAGCCACCCCAGTAGCCAAGACTATAAGCATGTGCAACCATGCCCAGCTAATTAAAAAAAATTTTTTTTGTAGAAACAGGGGTCTCACTATGTTGACCATGCTGGTCTCAAACTCGTGGGCTCAAGTGCTCCTCCCACCTCAGCCTCCCAAAGTGCTGGGATTACAGGTGTGAGCCACTGCACCCAGCCCCTTTAGTTCTTTGTCCATGGTTTCCTTTAGCTCTTTGAGTATATTCAAATAGTTGATTTAAACTCTTTGTCTAGTGAGTCCAGTGTCTCAGCTTCCTCAGGGATAGTTGTAAGGCTGGTGGTGGGCCTCCCTCCCCTCCCTAGAGAAAAAAAGAGAACAGGCTCACTGACCAGACCCACTAAAAATGACTGCCAGGTACCACCAGCCCCTCCTGTTTCTCAAGAACAGACAAAGACCACAGTGGAAAAAAACCAAGCTCTTCCCACCAAAAGTCCCTAGGCCAGCCCAAACGGTATAAAAGGTCTCACCCCCTTTAAAACGATGCGACTTCTCAGGCCGCCCTCTCTTGGGACCCCAGAATTTCATCCAGGAGGGCATAATAAAGCCATGTTGTTTGGCCCCACTCTTTCTCTCTCTTTGTCTGTTTCTTTCGCCACCAGAAGACTTTACAATAGTTACTATTAATTTTTTTCTTGTGAATGCCATACTTTCTTGTTTCTTTGCATAACTTGTATTTTTTGTTGAAAATTGGACATTTTGAATACTATGGTGTGATGTCTCTAGAAATAAAATTCTTCCCCTTATCCAGGGTTTGCTGTTGCTGCCTGTTAGTTACTTATTTGATTAGTAACTTTTCTAAATTATTTCTGTAAAGATTGTATTTTTTTGTCATGTGCGATCATTGAAATCTCTGTTCCATTAGCTTAGTGGTCAGCTAGTGGTTTGACAGAGATTTCCCTAAACACCTAGAAACAAAGACAGAAGAAAAATATTCTGTGTCTTCGCAGATTGGCTCTGAGTTGGGGCACTCTTTCAGTGCTTAGCCAAGCTATTTTCAATTCTGCCTTAGCCTTCATTTCCTGCTTACACAGTCAGAGGTGAAAGCACACGGTCTTCTCGTGTTTTCGGAGCATACATCTAGCACTGGGCCTGTGTGTGGCCTCCTGGATTCCTCAGTATACGTGGGAGCATTTAAAAGCCCTATTCCCCAGCATCCCCTTCCTTAGTCTCTTCTAAGCTTTTATGTCTGTCTGCTGCTTGCCCTGTCTGTTTGCCCTTACCCCTGGGCAGCTGCGGGTAGTACAGCTGAGGGTGGTGCATGCCTTTAAACAATTTCTACAAACACCCCTGGGAAACCACTCCAGCCCCAAGAGAGTGCCGCAGTGGGTGAAACAAAGGTAAGCCCCTGAGCCAATTCCTCACAAAGCCAAGCGAGGTCAAAATGCACAATCACAATGCTTTGAGAACAAAGTGTGTGTTGCCTCCTCTAGCAGCAACAAGCCACACTAGGAACGTGGGCCGCTGCTCCCCTTGGCCATTGCCAAACTGGGAAATGGGCGATGGTAGGCAGGAAAACAAAACTGCAGAACTCTCACCACACTGAGCGGATTTATTCTTCATTAAGCACCTCCCCCAGATGTTCTAAGTTTTTTATTAAATTCCAAAGTTCCAAAAAAGTTGATTCTGACAGGTTTGGCCAGCATAGTTGTTATTACAGTGGAGGGAAAGATTCTTGGAGCTCCCTATTCTGCCACTCGCAGTGACATACTACCTCAACAGAACTTTGTAGTTTTCAGAGTGTAAGTTTTGCACTTCTTTTGTTAAATTTATTCCTGAGGTTTTAAAGATCTTTTTAATGCTATTATGAATGGAATTACTTTCTCAATTTCATTTTCTGTTTATTCATTGCTACTGAATAGAAATGCAATTCATTTTTGTATATTGGTCTTGTATCTCGTAAACTTGCTGAATTTGTTTACTATTTATAATAGCTTTTTTTGTGGATTCCTTAGGATCTTCTACATGGAAGATTATGTCATCTGCAAGTAGAGATTTTTTAATTTCTTCCTTTACCATTTGGATACCTTTTATTTCTTTCTCATGTCTAACTGCCCTAGATTAAACATCCAACAAAATGTTGAATAGAAGTAGCAAGAACAACACATCCTTGTCTTGTTCCCGATCTTACATAGAGAATCTTAGTCTTTCACCATTAAATATGTGGCTGTGGCTTTTTTGTAGATGCCATTTATCAAGCTGAGGATGTTTCCTTGTATTCCTAGTTTGTCCAAATACTTGGTGTTCAAAATGAAGAAGTACTGAATTTTGTCAAATGCTTATTCTGTGTCTTTTAAAGTGATCATGTGATTCTGTACTTTATTCTATTATTATAATATGGTATATTACATTAATTGACTTTCAGATATTAAACCAACCTTGTATTCCTGAGATAAATCCAACTTGATCATGGTGTATAATTCTTTTAATATGCTGACGGATTTACTCTGCTAGTATTTTTTGAGGATTTTTGCATCCATATCCATAAGAGACATTGGCCTGTAGTTTTTTCTTGTGTTGTTTTTTCTGGTTTTGGTATCAGGGCAATATTGGCTTCATAGAATGAGTTGGGAAGTATTCTCTTTTATTTTCTGAAAGAGTTCAAATCTAAAGTGTGTCTCCTACAGATAACATACAATTGAATCTTGATTTTTTAAATCCAGTGTGGCAATATCTGCCTTGCAATTGTTTAATCCATTCACATTTAATGTTATTATTGATATAGTTAGATTGATGTCTGCCATTTTTATTTTTTGTTTTCTATGTACTCTCATATTTTCCTTTTGGTCTTCTATTCCTTTTTTATTGCTTTCTTTTGCTTTAAGTGAGTATTTCCTAGTAACACTTTAGTTCCTTTAAAGATATTTTTTATTTTTATTTTTTTAAATTATTTTCTCAGTGGTTGCTCTAAGGGCTTACCATATACATCTTAACCTGTCGGAATCTACTTCAGATCTATACTAACATAATTCCAGTAAGATATAGAAATGTTGCTTCAATATAGCTCTATTCTCTCTTTCCCTTTTTTATGCTATTATTGTTATATAAATTATACCTATGTATGCTACAAATCAATGATATATTGTTATAATTATTACCTATAATTATTACCTGTAATTTTTTGTCTATTAAGAAGAAGAAAGATCATCAAGAATATATTTATGCAGTATATTATGTTAACCTTCTAACCATTTCTGGTTCTCTTCATTTGCTCCTGTGAATTTAAGTTACAATCTGGTGTCATTTCCTTACTCTAAAACAACTTTGCTTCTTCTTCTTACCTCCTTTGTGCTGTTATTTCCAAATATATTACATTTCTGTATGCTATAGGCCCCCCAAATAATTATTGCATATTGTTTTATAAGAATAGGTTTTAAATCAGTTACAGGCCAGAGAAGAAATATATATTTATACTGTCTTTTATGATTATGTATTTACTTTTACTGGTATTCTTTGTTTCTTTGTTTGAATTCCAATTACCATTAAGGATCACGTATTTTTAGCCTAAAGAACTTCCTTTAATCATTCTTATAATGCAATGCTAGCAATGGATCCTCTCAGTTTTGATTATTTGAGAATGTCTTTGTTTTGTTTTGCCTTTTTTTCTTTTTCTTTTTCTTTTTTTTTGAGACAGAATCTCACCCTGTGCCATGGCTAGAGTGCAGTGGTGTCATCATAGCTCACTGCAACCTCAAACTTCTAGGCTCAAGGGATTCTCCTGCTTCAGCCTCCCAAGTAGCTGGGAATACAGACACACACTACCACGCCTGGCTAATTTTTGTATTTTTAGTAGAGACAGGGTCTCACTCTTACTCAGGCTGGTCTTGAACTCCTGAGCTCAAGCAATTCTCCTACCTCAGCCTC
Source organism: Microcebus murinus (assembly GCF_040939455.1). Classification (NCBI taxonomy): domain Eukaryota; kingdom Metazoa; phylum Chordata; class Mammalia; order Primates; family Cheirogaleidae; genus Microcebus; species Microcebus murinus. The sequence continues at coordinate 22,265,503 of NC_134124.1, forward strand.
CCAGAGTGCTAGGATTACAGGGGTGAGCCACTGCACCTGGCCTTGCCTTCATTTTTGAAAGCTAGCTTCAGTAGATATAAGATGATTCTTGGTGGCTGGGTTGTTTCAGCACTTTGAATAAGTATTCTGTCCTCCATTGTTTTCAAATGAGAAGTCAGCTGTTAAATTTATTGGGAGTCCTTTGCATATAATGATTCATTTTCCTCTTGCTGCTTTCCAGATTTTGTCTTTGGCTTTGAGCATTTTACTGTGATGAGTCTAGGTGTAGATCTCTTTGTACTGGAGTTTATTGAACTTCTTAGATGTGTAGATTAATGTTTTGCAACAAGTTTGGGAATTTTTCAGCTATTATTTCTTTTTTTTTTTGAGACAGAGTCTCGCTTTCTTGCCTAGGCTAGAGTGAGTGCCGTGGCGTCAGCCTAGCTCACAGCAACCTCAAACTCCTGGGCTCAAGTGATCCTCCTGCCTCAGCCTCCCGAGTAGCTGGGACTACAGGCACAAGCCACCATTCCCGGCTGATTTTTATATATATATATATTAGTTGGCCAATTAATTTCTTTCTATTTTTATGGTAGAGACGGGGTCTCGCTCAGGTTGGTTTTGAACTCCTGACCTTGAGCAATCCGCCCGCCTCGGCCTCCCAGAGTGCTAGGATTACAGGCGTGAGCCACCGCGCCCGGCCATCAGCTATTATTTCTTCAAATATTTTTTATGATCCTTCTCTCTCTTCTCTCCTGGTACTTCTATTATGCATACACTGGTGTGCTTACTGGTGGCTCTGTTCTGACATGGTTCTGAGGCTCTGTTCAATTTTCTTCATTCTTTTTTTCTCTCTCTTCCACAGACTGCATAAAACCTATCAATCTATCTTTAAACTTGTTGATAATTTCTTCTACCAGTTGAATTCTACTATTGAGCCCCTCTAGTGAATTTTTTTTTCATTTTGGTAATTGTTCAGTTCAACTCCAGAATTTCTATTTGGTTCTTTTTATAATTTCTATTACTTTATTAATACTCTATATTTGATTAAAAATTCATCATCATAATTTCATTTGCTTCTTTAAGCATGATTTCCTTTAGCTGTTTGACAATATTTTAAAAAGCTTTGAAGTCTTTGTTAAATCCAACATCTAGGCCCTTTCACAAGCAGTTTTTGTTGCCTCCCCCTTTTGTTTTCCTGTATATGAATCATACTTCTCTGTTTCTTTGCATGTCTCATAATTTTTTGGTGAGAACTGGATATTTTGGATAATACATTATGGCAACTCTGGATAATGAATCCCTTTCTCCCTCTCTAGGGCTTGCCTTGTTTGTTATTTACTTGTTTGTTTAGTGACTAGGCTAGACTATTTTAATGAAGTGTATTTCCCCTGCAGTGAGAAACCTTGAGTGTTACCCCTTAAAGGGCACAGACTTGGACATAAACACAGTCATTGTGGGATGATATTGGTTTTTGCAGGGCTCTCTTTGACTGCCTTTTTATCTGATCTGTCAGTTAAACCATCCCACTCATTTAGTATCTACCAACTGTCAGGCTCCACTAATTGCCAGGTAATTGCTTTAGTGCTCTCAACAATGTCCTGGGGCACAAACTGCTTCACAGCCTGATCCAATTATTAACAAATTCAGGCAAGTATGGGTTTTTTTGAGGTCTTTGAGATTTGTTCTGACCCTGAGTGGCTATTCTTAGCTGTTTCCCTGGTTTCTGTGAATTAGCTGACCTAAGGTTAGCATGTTGCTCCTAATTAAAAGGAGCCACCAGCCTCCTTTAATTGGCTAGCACCAAAGTCTCCATGGTTTTTGAGAGAACCCTTAGGCTCGAACTTCCCCACACTGTTTCAAATAAAGTCAAGTTCCTTTGGAAAGAATTCTCTCTCTCAAGTCTTCTCACCTTGCCTCTCTTTGCATAAAATGTCCTACAAGTGACCTGAGGCAAAGGTGATTGGGGTCTCACAATTCTCTGCCTCTCATCCTTGGGGATGAACTTCTATCCTATGACCAGGGGCCAGCTGAAAAAAATAAAAAGGGTCCATAACCTCTTGGTCATACTCACCATCAACTTAATCTCTTAATCTGAAGGGGGATGAAAAATGCTGCCCCTCCCTGTGAGATACTATATCCCTTGATAAGGAGCTAAGGGGAGAGAGCCCTGTCTTTTTTGACCATACCTCTCAGAATGGGGCTTCCTTGAAGCTGAACTGGTAGTGGGGGTAGAGGGTGAAGTGTATAATGGCTCAAGTGTCAAAGACTCTTGCTGTTAAGTTTTAGGAAATTTTCTTGCATGATGTTTCTTCATTTGCTATATGCCCTTTAAGACAATTTCCAGAGACTTTAAATGGTTGGTTTTACAAAATAGTTTTCACCAGCTACACTTATTTGCTAGAAAGTGAGTCCGTGGAGCTCCTCAAGCTGTCATCCCAGAAATGGAAGTTCTCACTTATCTTTTGAATCATTTGATTCTATTTATATTCATAGAGTTTTGTTCTGGGACGCAGTTACTTGGAAACAGTTTGATCCATTTAGGTCTTGCTTTTAAGAATTCTTACATGAGACTATAGCAACATTTGGTCTAGGGCTATCTGAATTGAAGCAAGACCCTTTTGAGGACTCAATACTCCATGAAACGTTTTCCAGTCTGGTTGGTGGGACTATTCCCAGCACTGTGTGAGTGCTGGGTACTGTTTTCACTAATCCTTTCAGGTGGTTCTTTCACCAGCTTTGGGTAGTTTTCTCAAAAACATGCACTAATCAGTACTTCATTGAATACTCAAGAGGGACCCTACATCAGTATCTAGAGTTCCATCTGTGTGCAGCTCTCTTCTCTCTGGTACTCTTACCCTGAGAAGTCTAGCAAATTTGATCTCACTGGACTTTCAGCTCTGTCTCAACTCAGAAATTCCACCAGAATATTCTTGTATTTCTCCTCCCTGCACAGTGGTTTCCATGCCAGTGAGCTGAGAAATGATAGGGCTCACTCATTGGCTTCCCAACGCTCAGGGATCTCTGTCCTTCATTGCCTGATGTCCAGCATCTTGCAAATCATACTTTCATATATATTGTCTGGTTTTCTGATTGTTTCAGATGAGAGGTGAATCCAATCCCCATTACTGCCTTTTAGCTGGAACAGAGTCCTCTTTAATTATTTGAAATATTGATTTTTAGTCTCTTCCTGATTTCCAATTACCTCAAATTCTTGGGATGTTAATCCTCATTTGCAGCATCTACAGACTTTTGTTCTTAATAAATCCTTTCCTCATTTTCTGTTATTTTTTAAAGCTTTAATGACCATTCCCCTCCCCTGACTTTGGAAATCCTAAGCGGCCTCCTGGATGGTGGAAGTGCTCCTCTAGACCAGGTACCCCAGGTAATTAATGTTGTATGTTAATTTCTCAGCTTGGAAATGTCTGCATCAAGTGGCCAGGGTGATTTTAGATTCTGAACCAGTGTGTAATTCATCTTGGAGTTTTGATTTCTAATGGAAATCACATAGAGCCCTGGGTAACAAGTTTCTCTTTGTGTTTTACCTGGGTCAGTGACAAAAATTTTCTGTCCCTTTTAACATGGTTAAAAAGCCCTTTCAGGGTCCCAGCTTTATGGAGAGGTTTTAGTTTCACTCTCCACCTTGGCATGGCCAAGACTTCTTATCTCTTCTCCTTACACAGGCATTAAAACCCCAGTTCAGGTATTTATTAGTTTGTTTGTTTTTAGAAAGACAGGGTCTTGATTTGCCCAGGCTGGCCTCAAACTCTGCCTCAGGCTCCAGAGTAGCTGGGTCTATAGGCCTGGGCCAACATGCTGGGCTTAAAACCCAAGTTTAGAACCAAGTTTAGACTCCAAGATCACCATAACTAGTTTTCAGCTTGTTGGTCATTTTGACATCTGGGGATTTATTTTCCTTTCTGGAGTATTCATCTAGGTATTAAATTGTTCATATTTAAACTCAACATTTCTTAATAGTTGCAGCAGCAGGTATTCTATGTTGACTAAAAGTCTATCATGTTTTAGGACTGTAAGTTTCCCTCCCCCATAAAAGTTTAGACAAAAGTCTGTATATATATATGTAGATATGCATTATCATGAGAAGAGTTCATAACTTCATTCAAATTCTTAAATGGGTCTGTGACCCAAACAAAGGTTAAGAAGAATTGCTTTTAACCCTTTGATCCATTTGCCTAAAATTTCACAAGTAAAACGCTATTTATTCCTACAAATTCAAGAATTTTTTGAGCTTACCTTCACTACCATATCTAAGTATATTTTCTATATATTTCAAACTAATAAATCTTCATTTGTTTCTTATATCCTTTTTATATTCCTAATTGCAATATATTTTTAAACTTTTTTCTTTATTCAGTGATCAAGAAAGTGAAGATCCCATGTAACTCCCTTGAATGTGAAAGTCAAAATATATTTCAAGATGAAGGAAAAAGAAGGAGTGGGGAGAAAAGAAGAATTAGTCTAGGGAATTAATATAGTACATAGAAAGAGAGTGTTTCAAAAGACACATTCTGAAGATGGTTAAGATTTGAAGGCAGGAATAAGATGTTAGCCTTCAGAGATAGGGATCAGCAGCACTTCTGAGTTTCCATCTTTTTATAAAATCACTCCTTGATTAAATCACCTAAACTACTTGGTTTTTATTGTAGATATATGTAGATATACAGGGCAAAATGGACTGTTTGGCGAACACAATTTTTAAAAATAAATATATACATCCACACACAAAATATTTATATATATCTCAAATATCCATTACAATTATGGTATTGAAATAGTTGGATAATTCAACATATATGTGGAGTAGATTAGGAAAGAAATACTCTTTATATAAGATTCCATTATCAGCTGGGAGAATAGAAAAATTCAGAATCAATTTTGTCAGCCAGGCTAAATTTTACTGAAATACACTATCTAGATAAGCATAAATAATTATATTATCCATTTCCTTGGAGAAATTATCAATACATACAGGTAGAAATCAGAAAAACAAATGAAAAATATAATTTATAAGACTGCTCTTCTATTTTGGAAAATAAAATAGCTTACTGTTTATGGTTGACATCCTGCTTTGACATTATTAAAAGAATTAAAAATCAGTATAATATTACTTATTCATTGCATTTGGTTCTTTCAATAGTATTATTATTAATTAGCAATAGCAATATTAAAGAAAAAGGTATAGTTTCTGTCTTCTAAGAACGTACTTTCAAGAGCTTTCTTTGAAAATGTTCCTTAAGTTGTAAGATGATTTGTACATTAACAGCCAAATCCTAGAAGCCTTGTCATGAGTTCAAAAGACAGACTTCCTATTTCATAGGTAAGGAAGCATTGCCTGCCCAACAGTCCACTTGACACGAGTTTTCCATTCAAAAGTACATATTTTCCATATGAATCTCTGCTAGCAACTAACAGCTGCCAGTCAAGAGGAGCCATTATATTAAGAAGTCTTACTGATATAGTAAAAAAAAAAACCACAAATATGGAATTCAAAATCAAACAGACAAAGCTTTGACTATTGGTTCAAAGTTCTTTAACATATGATCAATTTATTTATCTGAAAAAGTAGGGAAGTATTATACCGAAGGCATAAAATTGTTGTGAGAATTCTATGTAAAAATGCCAAGCTCTCAAAATACTAAAAAGAAGAAAATATAACAAACCAACAAACAAAAAACCAGTAACAGCTAGAGTAAGACTGTGGTACACAGCCCATTCTGACTCTTTTTCTCCTTTCCTGTCAGCAAATGCTGCCCAAGACTTTCCTGTATTACAAAATTAATGATGTGACATATTAAATTTCTATCATTTTAGTTATGGACCTCAAGGTTCTAAGTAAGGCCAAGTGTTCCCAAATCTACTCATTTATTAAATACCATCTATATTCTTAATACTATTCTTATAGCTAGGAAACATTTTGTAAAATTTTCCAAAACTCCTATAAAATCCTAGATCCTGACAGATAGCAGTGAGAAGAGATTATCAACCCCTGGCTTTAGGAGTCTCTTGAAGTTTGATCCCTCGAACTAAAAATACTTCTGAAAGCTGGAAAAGATAAAAAGCGTAGAATCTACAGGAAAAAACAAAACAAAACAAACCCTAGGTAGCAAAATCTCCCCTTCTCCTGATCTAATCCCCCAGTTCCACTTGATCCTAGGACTTGAAAGGAAGCAATCCCATTATGAATTGAAGCAACACAATATATTAACTCAAAAGTTATTTCCTTTGATGAGTAGGTATGCCCTAGTGGGTAATATATTTACTTTCTAAGTAACAATAGAAATTGGTGTTAGACACTTAACATTTCAATCTCAACAGGAACTATCTTTGTCTAAACATTTACTAGTAATTGAAAAGTAAAGGTTAATACCACTCTATCAGAATACTGACAAAGGAGTTAAATTCTATCACTCCAAAATGAAAAATTACAAATTTGTTTTCCAAAGATATTTCCCTATGAAACTCAATCCCTTTATTGGTAATTTACATGGGAAATTTTCTGGTTTGGTAAAAAGGGGGCTAAGAAAGTGTATAACTTTGAACTAGTCATTTAACCTCTCTTAGACCAAGAACCCTCCTCTATATGATTGTTATTCAAAGTGTGGTCCATAAATCAGCAGAATTGGCAACCAGTTGGGAGCTTGTTAGAAATGCAAAATATCAGGTGTACTATACCCCAGAATAGAATACTACTATACCCCAGACCTAATAAATCAGAATCTGCATTTTTAACAAGATACCACATGATTTACATACACATTAAAGTTTGAGAAGCACAGCTCTACACAATAAGGGGATGCAACTAAGTGATCTTAAGTCCCTTATAGTTGTTCTGCATGAAAAATAAAATCTGACAACATCAGAGCCTATATTCTCATGTGGCAAGAGTCGCCTAGAGCTGAGTTAGATAGGGCATGCACTCTTTCCAGCTCCCATAGTCCTCATTTTGTCCCCTTCTTTTTTTTTTTTTTTTTTTTGAGACAGTCTCACTCTGTTGCTCTGGCTAGAGTGCCATGGCGTCAGCCTAACTTAGCAACCTCAAACTCATGGGCTCAAGTGATCCTTCTGCCTCAGCCTCCCGAGTAGCTAGGACTACAGGCATGCACCACTATACCCAGCTAATTTTTTCTATATATTTTTTAGTTGTCTAGCTAATTTCCTTCTATTTTTAGTAGAGACAGGGTCATGTTCTTGCTCAGGCTAGTTTTGAACTCCTGAGCTCAAATGATCCTCCCACCTCGGCATCCCGAAGTGCTAGGAGGCTGGTCCCCTACATCTATTATCTTAACTGCTTGGTTCCTACTGAGCCTCTAAATTAGAATCTAAGCAGAATTGAGGAATACTCCTTTTCAGTAAAAAACTGATACCTTCAGAGGTAAAAATTCATTAGCTGTATTTTTAGGAGAAACGAAAAAAATTTTCACTTACCTTGATGGGAAGTAGTGAGGTCCGGGTAGGAAGTAAGGGTGATGAAAAGAGAATCTCGGTGGTGTCCCAAACAGAGTAGCCGGATGGCCAAGGGGAGGAGGCTGGTAGACATGCGAGTGTGGAATGGGAGGAGCCTGGGGGATTGGAGCACTTCTGGGACAAGTGGAAACGCTGGAATACTCCTTGGGAGGCTGGATGGTCGAGGTTGCAAATCTGGCATGGGCAGTACTTGCACTAGTTGGAATCCTGTTGGTGCTCTCCAGAGAGACAGGGGTCGGTCTCTTCACAGAGTGACTGGCTCCAGAATGCAGCCGATGAGTGTCCGTTTGGGAAGGCCCAGCAAAATGCTGGGGGGGGAGTGCTGGGCGGAGGGGCAGACTAGGAGCCTGGACAGCCACCTGGCCACTACTGGAGACGCTGGGCTGGAAAAGTGTGATGGGGCTTGGGCGCTGGACTGCAGGTGTGGGCAGCTGGATGGCAGGTGGGGCGTCACCTTTAGAAATAAAAATAACATAAGTGAAGAATTAATTGAGTCACTCCATGTTTTTCTTCTTTCAGTGAAATTTAATAAACTGTACAAGCAGAGGCCTTCATTAACCATATAACTTAATAGCATCATCATATCAAATCACTCTATTTCCTTTACAACATTTTGAACAAACTAAAGTCATCTTCTTTCCTTATTTATTTACATTTTTTGTCTCTCTTTCTTGACTAGACTCTAAGTGCCATGAGAAGAGAGATCTTTTCTGTGTTGTTCACTGTTGTATTCCTAAGGCATACAACATTCTGCCAGACTCAGAATAGGCTTTCAACAAATATATTTTGGATATATAAATAAATGAACAAAATTATTGATTGATAATTTGAAAGAATGAATACATACAAATGCTGGTATGCATATATACATGTTTCTAAAATTATAATATGAAACTACTGACAGTATTACCTTTAAGGAGCTGTCATCTAGGGGAGGGGATAGGGTAGTAGGAAAAGTTAGACTTTCATTTAATACCTACTATTTGAATTTTCTATATATCTAAATATATTAATTTTATGTTTACTATTAATAGGGGTGCCAGAGTAGTAAGATAGGTCATTTTTCTTTTATTTTGTAAACTTCTCTATATTAACTAAATTATAAATGACATTTAATTTTTTAGTTAGAAAAAACTTAAGGAAAAAATTAACAAAATTGTTTCACTCTATTATATTCAATGTAACTACAGAAGGAAATTCCCAAGTGAAACTAGGACTTGTCACAGGCCAATCATTTGTGATGGATATGAAGGGAGTACTATTGCCTGGCAGATAGGACAGAATTTTTAAAGGTAGGTGAAACAATTTGGGTTTTATCTTTCTATTCCTGAAGAAGACAGGGCTGTTGATTGAGTTACTGAGTTATGCAAATGACATACCTAGCCTAAATTTAATAAAACTGTCCTGAAGAAATACAGATAGATGCTGTAGTAATAGAGTCATGATCCAGTTTATTCTGATAGTTAGCTGTCTATTAATAAAGAAGATGCAGGCTGGGTGCTGTGGCTTATGCCTGTAGTCCCAGCACTTTGGGAGGCTGAGGAGGGAGGATCACTTGAGGCCAAGAGTTTGAGATCAGTCTGGGCAACACAATGAGACCCCATCTCTACAAAAAATAAAAAACATTAGCCAGGGATGCTGGTGCGCACCTGTAGTCCCAGGTAATGGGGAGGCTGGGGTGGGAGGATCACTTGAGCCCAGGAGTTCAAGGCTACAGTGAGCTATGATGGTGCCACTGCACTCTAGCCTAGGTAACAGAGCAAGACCCTGTTTCAAAAAAAAAAAAGAAAAAGAAAAAAAGAAAGATGCAGTCCAAGAACAGACTCTGCAGTTAGAAATGTCTCTGTCAGAGGCTGAAAGAAACATGGTTCTTCTTTCAGCCTTATCTGTGTAAGACCTCCCTCTCCTTCTGTCTCTTCAGATAAGGCAGATAGTGTCCATCCTAAAGCTGGAAGTAGGGAATTAAGGGCCATATCCCTGTTTCAAGATGGCCTCTGACCCAGTGAAGTAGAGGAAGGGGGTGTAAATGAAGCTGCCCCTTCTCAGTTGATGAGGCTACATGGACTATCCCTCCCACGTGTAAGGCACAGGCCCTCATCTGGCCTTTCCTGATTCATCAAGCTTAAGGTAATTTCCCTTCTCCATGTTCCCTGAAAACCTTGTAAATCTATCACTTACCATGAAATTGTGTAAATCTCTGTAATTATTTGCACGTATGCCACCCCCACCACAATCACCAAATTGGGAGCTTGAGAGCAGGAACTCTGAATTCCTGTTTATATCCCAGTATCTAGCACAGAATGTGGTTAATAAAAATAGTTAAGAAATGTATGAATGGATGAAAGAATGAACAAACGAGACTAGAGCAGATAGTACTTCTACCACTGATCTGCTGTAAGGAGCTCTAAACCTCCTCTAAACAACTATGAAGCCAGGCTGACTTGTAAAATATGTCAAAATTTTATTACTGGGATTGTCACTGTACTCAAGGCATTTGCTGCAAAAATCTACCTCTGATACAGATTTCTTTTTCCTATACCCAGTATGAGGAGCTCTTCAGTCCTCAGTAAAGAAGTATAATCTTTCTAGGCAAAGGAAAAATAAATGATAAGAGCCATACAGAACCACTGATAAAGCTTCAGTTACTTAAGAAGGAAGGGACAAATCTTTTACTAAATGCTCTTTTCTACCAAAGATATTCCTATAAAAGAAGAGATGGCAATTAGGCACAGGGTGGTAAGCATGCATTCATATAATTCAACAAATACTCATTAAGCAACTAATATGTGCCTGGCACTTCTATAATTCTTCTTTTGCATCTTGCAAAAAAATAGAGACATAGAGAGTTATATGGAAATATAATGAAGATGCCCTAAATGTCAGAACTCAGGTTGCTAAGCAGGAGGTTAAAGTCTGCAAATCCAGTTACTTCTGATAAACTGTCAGTGAATAAGGAAGACTTGTGAGAAAAGCAAAGCTCTAATGTATCAAACTATAGATAAGGGATGGTAGAAACTAGTCAGTCACCTGCTTTCTCTACTTCTAGCACACAGCTAGATTACATTTCCAGCCTTCCTTGCAGTTAGGAGTGGCTGTGTGGCTAAGGGCTACCCAATAAAATGTAAGTAGAAGCAATATGCATCACTTTTGAGACTGAGACTGACACATGAGATCCTCCACGCTCTTTCCCCTTTTGCAGGTCCATGAAACCAGTACAGTGGCCTTGGATGCCACATATAAAAGACAGCAAAGCTATAGGGTAGAAGCAGCCTGGATCCATAAATCACTTTTTGGGAGAGAGCCATTTACCAACCAGAAACACCCATTTTGGACTTTACATGAGTAAAAAATAAGCTTTAATTGTGTTTAAACCATTATATTTTAGAACTGTTAAAGCAGTTAGCATTATCTAACCATTACATGAGGGAAAGAGCAGAATTTTAGATCCATAATATAGTATGACAAGGACAAAATAAAAAATTATAAATAGTTTTAAACAATTCCTGCATAACTCTCGCCATCCACTCCCAAAGGGGAAGAAACCATTACATATGCTGCACGGAAGAAGGGTGCAACCAGGCTTTTACTGTGTGGCTGGGATGACCAGTGAAGGAGCAGGGAATGGCAGAAACTGAGGACAGATCAAATTTTTCTACAAGAAAAAACTTTATAGAAGTAATAAAGACAGGATGACCAGCATTTGGCTGGGGAGAGAGAAAGGAAAGAGAAAAGAGCAAGAAACAGAGAGACAGATGGGGAATGGAGAATTGGGAAGAATAGTTAGGCAATTGCTAAGAAAAGTAGGGCTCTGAGCAGAGACAACAATAATGAGGAGCCCCAAGAAGATTTATGGTGTGTTGAGCCATGTGATTATTCTGTCCCTGCCTCCTCAAGAAAACTTACAATAAAGAGCTACATCACTTTTCAAGGAAATTTTAAGCCAGATTTAAGTGTCTTATGGACATAACACTCGGCTGAAATGGACCAAAGGCTGGAACAGGACGACTAGCTTGTTTGGATTATAACAGTATCAGAGTCATGGAAGTTTTTGTTTTGTTTTGTTTGAAGCAAGAAAAGGTGGATAAACTAAAATGGCATGTCTACTACCAAAAAATTAAAATAGTAGTAAATACTTTTTGAACTACAAATTTATAGAAAATTTACATAAAAGTGAAAGATGTCAACTGAATTAAGATATAATAAGGAAAACCAACTTCAAGCTTGAGAGATAACATGTAGAACAACAAAATAATTGAACCAGAAAATTCATATACGTACAAAGTGACATTTAAAGGTCAGGCTAAAATAAATATGGCTCTTACAAAAGTTCCAAAAGCCTTTACATGAATTTGAATACTAATATAAAATGGTGATAGTGGCATATAACTGGCATCAAAGATACATGGTCAAAGATATCTAAAGAGAATTCTGGACTATCATCCTATAAGTACTTTCAGAAACTAGAAACAGAAGAAAAGATTGGGATATGGTATTAAATATGAGAGACAGAGTAAACATAATGTACTGGGCATAAAAATAATACCAGACAAGAAAGGTACTACAGATTCTATGAAAGAAATAGTGAAAGCAGTCGTATTTGTATCTATCATTTCTACAACGACCTTCTGAATTCTTAGATGGCAGAGACAATAACATTTTTATATTTTGTTCCTAGTAGAGGTTGGCTCATATTATGTACTCAATAAATATTAAGTAGTAGAAGCAGCTGGTAGGCAGGCATGCAAATGGAGCAGCACTGGAATGTTACTCAGAAGTATTCACTGAAATGGGATAATACCAAATTACACTGCCGGATTTCAAAAAGATTGACTGCATATCTTAATATGATAAAAATGTGCTGGGCAGAGCTGGTATAGGACAAATGACTGATTATTAGAACAGACAGTGAAAGGCGAGAGTGCCTGACTATGCTGGGAAAGAACAGGACTATAGGATCAGTTTTCTGCATCTTTCTCTTGAGCCTAAACATCTTGAATGTGGCTTTATTGCTATTGTTTGCTAAAATCATACATAAAAAACACTGAAAATACATACAATTCTAAGAAGTCAATTTCCAAAATATCTATACCTCTCAGCTCATTGGGTGGCTTTATTACCAGAAGGATCTGAGCAGGTAGAAATTGCAAAGAACAGTAGTTTTGTCCTAATAGGTTAAGACAAGGGATAGCAAGTAGCAACTGTATAAAGCTCTTCTTGAAAGATGGTTAACATTGGTTCTTGTAAAACAAACCAATAATGGATAGCTCTGTAACAAGTTTTTAAGATACTAGATTCTCAATTTTTGGTTCTCAAAATTGACGAACAGGAATGCCATAAAGAACTGATAATGGAGGAGAAATTTAGGGAGAGACAATATAACAAATCAAACATTTGGTAGAAAACAGATTACTTCCATTGCTTTTCTAGAGCAGTGAGAGACTGGTCTTAACAGATCAGTATCATTACTAAGTTCCAGGACAGGATGCCTCATACTCCATTAGCAAGGCATTCTTTTATGTTGATAGTAAAAAGACACTCCTATTTCCTATTGAATTACCTCAGTCATTTCCTGCATTATCTGTCTAATCTATGGGCTCATCCTGATTTGCTTAAAAGGTCTGAGGTTTCAGACATGGATTATTTGCTACTCTGGCAAACCAAGTGCTTTGATGTCTACTGAAATTTTTCCTTTTCCTATTTAATGTCCTCACTATCTCACATCTTGATTTTTTTCCCCTTAATTTTATTGTTCCAAATTCTTAAGTCTAATAGAAAGAAAATTTCAACTTAAAAGGTAAATTTTCATGCAGTTATCAAGAAAATAATAATAATCTACAATAAAACCAACTCACCAACTGGATGAGTGATGGTGTTCTGTAGGCTGGGAATTACCACAGAGTAGGTAGGTGAGCGATAAGGATAAATTGTTGTAGGATTTGTAGAGATGATATTCTGTGTGGTACCAGAAAATACATTGGAAACACTTAGAGGAAAGCGTTTTCGCTTCCCTGGACGAGGCTGATAAACCCAACCTATAGAAGAAGATAAACTACTTTTAATATAAATGTATAGACCCTATTTAACCTTTAAATAGTTCTTTTTTCATACTAAAAATACAAAGCACTTCAAGGTTTTTTAGAAAATAAGTTATGATCTAAAGTATCTTTTGCAGCTCTATGATACTATTTCTGCGAATGACTCCACTGTGTATTTTAACATACAAATCCATATTGCTCCTAACTTGTGGCCAGTGTTGTAACCCATAATTGAAAGGAAGATCAAATGTCTTACCTCCAATGACACATAACTGAATCTGTTGTAGAATCAACATCAAAGCCATTGAGCTTGAATCCCAAAGCCTTTCCTCTGTCTATAAAACAATGCCCCACTATGACATTATTCATCTCCTCCTGTTTCCTCACTTTCTATAAGACACAATTGTTTATATCTTACAATGCAATAATCACTAATGACCAGTCACTATTTTTATGCCTAGTTCAGGAAGAGTCACTCTCTTAGACTTGGCATCTCCAAGCCCACAAACAACTCAATTTCCTTCCAAAGTCAGAATGGTGGAATTAGGGCAATTGTATCCACTGTATAACTAACTGGAGGAATCACTGGTTCCCTATAGATAGATGCTGCCTCTGATCTTCCCTACTAGAACCTCTCTGCTCATATTGCAGAAAAAAAATTTTTCCCCACCATGCACAATCATGTTGGCCAAGTGCTGTGCATTTTCCCAAGCTTAATCTCAGTGTCCTTAACTGCTGGACAACAAGACTCACTTTATACCATATCATAATGAGGATAAATCTATCAATCAGAAGGCAGGACTATGTTTTGACCACTGTGTAATATTAAAATGGAGCATGGTGTTAATCCTTGATTCTCATTATCTTTAAGTGTGTAATTCATATCTTTTTCTGTTGCTATGATTTTAACACTTCTAGTATATGTAAAATTATAGCCTAGAACTCGGAAGATTTACCTTCATTAAATTTCTATTTCTATATATTTAATCAAAATCACAATAAAACTGTATGTCCCCTGGTTTTTATTAGTTGGTAAATAAATATGAGACCAGATATCCCCTTACTTGGTTCTACTTAAGGAAACTTATGCCCAATATCATTTCAATCATTACTATAATATTAGTCATTATTTTCTTTATTGCACATATTAGATTCGAAAAAAATTACACATTTTTGTCTTTCCATCTCAACCTAACCTAATCTTTATCTAAATAAATTTAAAAGAAATTTAAAAAATGCTTTGTTCATTTCATTTGATTACCAGGAAATTCCTCTCTGTGCTTTTCTTTAATCTTTTGTGCTTCATCATAATAGGGTTTCTTTTGTTCTTCACTAAGTTTGTTCCACTCTAACCCGAGCTGGACACTGATTTCTGCATTGTTGGCTGCTGGGTTAGCTTTGGCTAGTGCTGGCCGGTGGATCCTTGCCCAAACCATAAATGCATTCATGGGTCGCTTCACATGACCATTTCTGTCCTTACTGAAGGGAGTATCTGGTATTCCTACATGACAAAAATTAAGAGACTAAATTAATGTGCCACACACACACACAATTTTAAAGTGAAGTGCATCTCCATCTATACTTATTTTTTAAATATCTGGAGAAAATACACACTTCATGATAGCCAAAGAACTGCCAATATTCCAGAATTCCTTATAACCCTTGAAGTCAGCATTCTAAACTGTAGTTTAGAATGACTCCTTTTCCTCAAACAGAATAATATTATTGAAGATATTATGGAATTTATAATGTTGAAGACACAGTAAATTGCTGGCTTATTACTTCTTTGAGCTTTATTAATATCTCTAACAATAATTAACATTTAGTAATAGTTTATTTCCTACTAAAAATATTCTATCATTGGGGGGCAGGAACTATGATTTATTCATGACTGTAATCCTAGTATTAGGTAAGTGTTCCCTAAATGTTTCAAGGAACTCAATTACATGGTGATGATGTGTCCTTTCAAGCAAAAATATTTATAATATTATATTAATAATACTATATTGGTTGTATGCCACTGTGAAGGTGAAGCTCCTACCAAGGTAAGTCATCAACACTAGTTCCATGTCCTGGGAGAAAAATAAGAGAAAAATAATAAAAGTGGCTTTTTGAAAGTCACAGAGCCAGGTGAAATTACAATAAAGAAAATTGGGTAAATTCACATTTCTTATGTGATTCATCAAAAATAGCTGTCTATAAAATTCTTATATTGTTTCTTTTAGGAGTAATCCTAAAAGATTTTTACAAATTTTTAAAAAATGCTAAGGATGAAATATGTAGTATAAAGAAAGCTATTTCCTTCTTTTAGAAAATGAAAACAAAGTCTAAAACTACCAAGGATAAAAGCAAGGGGGTAGAGTGGAGAGGATGAGTCAGTAAAGAAAATAATAAAGTTAATGAAAATAGGAAACAAAGATTAATACGACTTTCCAAGACATTCATTGGCAGTATTCTCTCTGAACTAAATCTTAAAATAAGAATTTTCTAACTTTATGTTTAGAAATATTGGATAGAAATAAAATATCTATTTGTAGTTGTTACTGCTATAACTATAGTTATTTGTTTTAAAAAATTTTTCTAGCTTATTCTACAATATTTTCATTTTCAATATTTCTAGTTTTTAGAATAAATATTAAAGTGTTACATTTAATCATGTATTATTTTCTCCTAGAAAAACGTTTACTGCTCATTTTTAAAGATGACCTCTATAATTGGTATAAACTTTCCCATTTAATTATAACTTTTTTCATTAAACACCATTGCTTCTTCCATTTCTTGATACATGTAAAAGCATTGAGCTACTATAATACAGTATTTTTAATCTTGATTATTTGTAGCATATAAACTTAAGGCTTTGTGTTGTCTAGCAAGAATATTTCTATTTTTGTGTATAGAAATTAGTCATATCTAAATCTCATCATTTCCTGGGTCTTAAAATATAGATTTTTAAAAAATGTTTGGTAATCTTGAATACGTTAGTGTATTTTACTGGTATATGTACAAGTCAATCAGAAGTGATACCTGTGCAGACTTTGCCCTGAAAAGAATCAGTTCCATGATTTTATTTTTCTAGTTTAGGCTTCTGAACTGCTGACATGTCAGCTATGGGGCAACATAGACGAAGTTTTGAAAACCAGATTTCCCTGCTGTCTAATACCTGCGTCTGAGGGAAGCACGGTCAGTGGGACATCTTTGGTTTCAATTTTTACAGAAGGCTCCAGTAAGGATTGCATTTTAATAGGCACTGGTGTCAGGGGGACCTTGGTCAATCTTATCAGCTCTGAAGGTGGAGGTCCCTGAAATTGGATCCGGGCCCCCGGGGGAACGGTGTGGAGAGTCAAAGGGATCCTGAGGTCTTGCTGGTGTGGCCCAAAGGCGCTGGACGGCTGGGCCAAGATGACCTCCTTGCTGCCATGAATCAGGCCATTGGACGCGGGCTCCGTGCCTAGCCTGCAGTCCTCGCGGAGCCTCTCGGGCTCCTCCGTTTTGATGATTTCTTCGCGGACAGCCGCCAGGCTTTTGCCTTCGCTGCCTTTCCCCGCGTCCCTCATGGCCTCCTCTGCCTCCAGCTTGCCCTTCTTCGCGTCCCCGCGGCGGCTGTCGAGGGCCGGCCCTGGGCCTTCCACTTTGGCCGCCCTGGAGGCTCTGGAGCCCGCCTCGACGGCCCTCCGGGGCCCCACTCCCGCCGGGTCGGAGCCGGGACCTGGCTCCTGCTTCTCGACCTTAACGTGCAGCTCCCGGGGCTGCACCGTGTACAACTCGGGCCTGCAGGAGGCGCCCTCGGACGCGGGCGGCGGCGGCGGCAGCAGCAGCAGCTCGGGCCTCAGCGACACTAGCCGCGCCTGCGCGGGCGAGGAAGCAGCGCTGTCGTCCCGGGCCTGAGGCAGTGGTGGCCCTGGAGGCAGCAGCAACACCTGCTCCGGCTTCACCTGCAGCAGCCGCCGCGCCACGGGCTGTACGCCCGACGCCGGGGCGTCGCCGCACGACGAGGCCACGGTCGCAATGGCGGCCGCGCACGGAGCGGGCGGCGACGGAGGTGGCTCGACGGTCGCTGCCCGAAAGGAGGTGCCTTCGACCGGCAGCGGGGGCGGAGCGGGACGGAGCGGACGCGGCGGGGTCACCCGTGGCAGTTGGCGCGGCTGAGGTCGCGGCTCTGGCCTGGCTCTCTCCATGGGGGGAGGGGGACGCCCCGGCCTGTGTCCCAGCCGGGATTGTGAGCTCAGCCGTTTGTTGGCGGCCTTCCCCCTCCCCCTTTCGGTTAAGACCCTTCTAAGGCCTTTGCTACCCAGAACCCTACGCGGTTCAAAACGCAGCCCTCCGCCTCGGCCTCGCCCAATCACAAGCGTTCCTGGCCCTGCCTGCCAATCACAAGCGCGTTCTCTGGCCCCTCCCCACCTCCGCTCTCGCCTCGTGCGGAGCCTTCGAACCACCCGCGGAGGTAGGGCCTGCGGCGCGTGTTGGCCATTTTTCCCCTCTGACTCTCCCTCTCTTCCGGAGTTCTCTTCCGGCCGTTGTCCTTAGTTACCCCTCCCCCGCCCGGAGCCCCCCGACAATGGCGTTGCCCGGGAAACGGTCTGGTTCCATGCCAGTGACCTCTGGGGATAAAGTTGTGAGCCTCTTACTCCAGCTGGGGAACGGGGCCTTGTGCACGCGCTTTGCGCAGCCGCAATACACGACTGGCCCTGAGCATCACCAGGGGCTTTGGGTCTTTGCTAAGGGGGAATGGGGCAAAATTTGCAACTTCTCAGTAACCCCATTAGTTGTTCTTGCTTGGAAGGGGCTCTGACTTTTTGCTTTCACTGTGCTAGTTAAACTTTCCATTAATCACCAGGTAATACATCCCAAATCTATCCATTTCTTTGGTCGTCCACTGCCATTACCCTTTTCTAAGCTTCCATCAACTTTCACCTGGATAGCCTTGTAAATTGTCTGTCTGCTTTTCACCCTTTTCATCCTACTACACTCCAGCTGCCAGTGATCTTTCAAAAATACAAATCTAGTACTGTCACACCCTGTTTTCCTAGATCTCCGTGGTTCCCCGCTGACCACATGACAAAGGTATAAAATTCTTGCCCAAACCTATCAATCCGTGAATACCTTGGGCTCTACCTACTACTATTCCTCACCACTCTAACCCTGGCTCTTTGGGCTGCAGCCACATTTGCCTCATTATTCTGTTTCTGCCTAGGGCCTTTGAACATGCCCAGAACGCTATTCCTTCCTTTGTGTTTTCTTACGTCCTCCTGCTCAGTTTTCAAAGTGCACATTGACTGGCACTTCTTCAGAAAAGCTTCCTTTGACTTTGAAAATCAGGTCAAATCTCCTTTATCTATTCATCACTTCATTTAAAGCACTTACCACAATTCATAATTATATATTTACTTAAGTGATTCTTCTAGTCCCTTTCCTACTTAACTACAAAGTCTTTGAAAGCAGAACTGTTTGTTCTGCTCACCATTGAATCCCCAGTGCCAGCCGTGGAGTCTGGCATATATTAGGTTATTAAGTATGGAATTTCCAATTTCCTTAAGTACTAAGTTTAACAGTTGACATCTCTGACATTTCACTTTTACACTTTTTTTTTTTTAATTGTGAAAGTACATCCTCATTCTTTCAAACACATGCTTTGGCTTGTGATTATCTTTCAGATTTTTATTAGAGCAATTTTTGTGAAACCATGGATAAGTCAAAAATTAGTATTTTTTTAAATATGAGTTTCATTGTGGAATCAATGCAACACAGATAGCTTGAAATGCCAATGAAGTGTTTGGGAAGGATATGGCTAATGAACGCGCAGTACATCGAAGGTTTGAGAAGTTCCATTCTGGTGATTTTAATCTTGAAAAGGAGCCATGTGGGTGACCTGAGACCAAGGTGGAGAATGATGAGCTGAAAGCTGTAGTGGAAGCAAATCCATCTCAACCTACGCATGAATTAGCAGCAAGGTTTGACATTACCATTCCAACAATATGAGACCATTTGAAACTGATGAGGTCCTGAAATTGCCAAACTATAAACATACCTATGTGATATAAGTAAATTTCTATAGTGTTGAATCTTTTGTTAGTGAAGTTTCCAATTATTTGCAACCAAAAGCATTCAAATTTCTGGAAAAAGGAACAAAACTAACTTTCATAGAACACTTAAATCATGCTTGATTTTCTATGAATGTGGTTGGCTACCTGCAATGTTAGGACATAGACCTTATCTTAATCAATTCCTAGCACCTTCTACAGTTTCTGATTTAAAATAGTTGCTTACGAAGTGTTTATGGAACGAATGAATCAATGGCCAAATGAATGGATAAATGAATCAGAGATCAACAGGATGATGTGATTGGGGGCAGTGTAGAAGGGTTGATTAAGAGCATAAGCTCTATCTGGAGGCTTTGTTGGAAAAGAAAAAAAAAAAAAAAAAAGAGCATAAGCTCTTGTATATCTGGCTTCCTGTCCTGGCTCCACCACTTATAACTGTGTGACCTTGGGTAAGTCACTTAATCTCTGTGAGACTGTTTTCCAAGTTATAAAATGGGGATAACAACAGTATATACTTAAAATAACTGTTGTGAGGCTATTAAACAGTCTATGTAAAAGGCTCAACACAGATTTGGTACCTAGTAACCACTCACTATGTTGGCCATTACAATTGGAGAGAAATAGAGAACAGCCAGCAGTGATTCCAGATTGTCAAGCCTGGTTGACCGGGAAAATAAAGACAATCTGACCAAAATTCAGTGTGGAAATGGAAAAGATGATGTTCAACTTCAGATGTATAAAACAATGCCTAAATATAGTTAGAGAATGAAGACATATTGGTTATATTTATACAGA
Source organism: Microcebus murinus (assembly GCF_040939455.1). Taxonomy (NCBI): domain Eukaryota; kingdom Metazoa; phylum Chordata; class Mammalia; order Primates; family Cheirogaleidae; genus Microcebus; species Microcebus murinus. The sequence goes on from NC_134124.1 coordinate 22,285,835, forward strand.
TAAAGTAACTCTACTTAAGTTCTGATTTATATTACAGTTACTCATCCTGAGTTTCTATAATTACAGAATTGTACTTTACAAATATAGTAACTTCAAAAGGAGGATAACTTTTGGATTGTATCCATGATGACTGAAATCCAGGGGTAGGAGTTGCTGAGATTTTGCCTAAGAATGTATTTTCAAGTGGTAATATTCAAAAACAAAATATCATGGACAAAAAAGATTTCCTTAAATGGTATAGACACAGGCAGTGTCAGTGATATAACATAGTTCAGTCTCTGAAATCCTTTGAATTCCCTTCCCAGTTTAATGTTTCTTCAGAAACTTCTATGCAACAGAAGAAAACTATGCCAGAAGGGGAAGTTCTGTGTATTAGTGTCCAAGGAACCACTTTTATTCTCCAAGTAGCCAAAATGAGTAATAAAAATCAAGCATGAGTAGTAATATTTGTCATGCACCCTTTTTGTCCATTGCTAAAATAAAAGAGATCTCATTGAACTCAGATTAGGAAATAATTCTTCCTAAACACATAACTCATGAATTATTTATTGGATTTTCTTCTGTGTTTAATTTCCATTGCATGGCAATGAGTAACAGTATAAACCAAATAGAAAGTCAGTTCACATTGCAGATTCCATTTTTAGATGGGCATGAAGATTTCAAATTCTTTTATTCAATAAACCGGCTCAGTCACTGGAAAAAATTAAATTGAAATATCTGCCTGTATCAATCTCTCTACCAGCATATGGCCCCTTCAGGGCCAAATTATTATAGGCCACTCACATGCAGCCCTATAAATAACTCCTAGTTATGTGGTGGAATTTATACTTCATTGAACATGACTCTGCCTCTTTATCAATAATAATATCTTTATATTATTTCAAAATGTCTTAATATCTTGCCTTTTCTAAAAAGGATTGAAACTCTTTGTGATTTAGGACCTTAAACCATTTTGTGGACATCGAATTATTTTTTCTTTTTTCATTCAGCTTTTCCTTTTAATCAACAATGCATATCTGAAATATCAAGATAAATTCTCAGTTGGCCTAGCTATGTCTGGGTTTTTTTCACCCTCATTTACCCTTCACACCACAGCCAGATTAATTTTCCTAAAACACCTTGCTAGATCAAAGCCAAAGTCCTTAGCTGTGCTTAATATCCTTAAGCCTGATTTTGTCTCTCATGGCTTTCCTCCTCCCTGCTTTCCATTTTTTTTGGGCCTCTACGTGTCCCTCAATCTGTCTTGCACCCCTGAATTTATCTGGAATGTCATCCTATTCTCTTTCAAGTTCATCCTGTCTATATGAATTGCTTTTGATCCAACTCAAACCTGATAAACAAGATGGTGAGTGGGATTTTTCCTATTATTCTGAATTTATACCTGTGAACTAAAATAAAATTTTAAGGCTCACCCCCCCCCACTGGCTGACTGAGTGGACCCTCCTGTGGCCAAAAGAATGTCCTAAAACTAAATTATTTGCCAGGAGGAAGGAGGTCAGACATGCCTTTTCATACCACCTCCCCCCCCCCCCAACGGCTCTTAGAGACATCCTTTGTAACCCATTAACAGGCCTAAGGGTATGCAAGACAAACCTGCAGGTCCTCAATTGACACAACAAATCTATATCCTGTGGCTGGTCTCTGATTGACAGACCTCATTATCTTAAAACATTCCAAACGTTTTGACAAAGCTTCATGTCTTTAACCAATTACAAGCCAAAAAATCTTCAAACCCATCTATAACCTGTAATGTAATCTATAATCTATAACCCCCTTTGAGATGGCCCACCTTTTCAGCCCAAACCAATGTATTCCTCCCACCTATTGATTTATGATTTTACCTGTAACAGCTGTCTCCCTGAAATGTCTAAAACCAAACTGTAACACAGCCACACCGAGTCTGCCTTGAGCAAGGCTCCAGGTCATGGTCCTCAATGTCGGCTCAGAGTAAATCTCTTTAAAATTGTTTTATAGAGCTTGGCTTTTTTCCCCCCATTGACATACCAAAGGCCCAAAGCTGAGAATATAAGGAATGAAATAATTCACTTCTAAGATCAAAGAGATGCTAATAAGCCACTAGTAGTTTGCCTCCTTAAAAGAAAACCTTGCAAAAGAAGCAGGAACCAGATGTGCTACATTAACCACCTACCCTGTATGAGTTGATAGAAGAATAGGAATGAGAGGGAGAAAGTTGTGTGCTTTGAGGGTGCACAGTACTCATAACCACTCTTGAACACCAATACTGGAACATTTTTCCAACTGGAAAGTTATGAGAACTGGTGAAGGTTCTTTAAGGGAATTGCTAACCAGCAAAACAGGAGAACATGTGACAACAGTTACTGGAAAGAAAGAAAGTTACCTTTTATTTATGCCTCCAATGAATTGACACTTCTAAGAAACCAGTTACAAATATCCAAAAAAACCTGATTGGCTCAATCATTCAACAAATATTTATTAATTGCATCCCATGTGTCAGTCACTGTGTTAGGCACAAGGGATATATCTTTGACAAATCTTAAGCTAAGTCCCTTCCCTCCAGGAACTTGTAAGAGTCCATGAGTAGCGCTGGCTTCAGGCATGGTGCTCAGTGTCATCACAATTCTTTTTCCCCATCTCAGATTTTCTTTCCTTTGTGTAGACTTAAATCTTGGGCAGTCTCTTCCCTCTGGAAGGCAATGTGTAACAATCCTAATGGAAAGAGAGCCTCTTTCTCCTAGTTATTCTAGCAAAGTGCCAGGCGGCCTTATTGACTTGGCTTGGGACAGATACACATCTCTGAACCTGACTGGTGGGTCTCTTATTAGTAAGGCCACCACAAATATTTGTGCAGGTTGTTCATTGCAAAAGAGGATAAGCAGGGGCTGAAATCCAGCTAAAGCCATACCAAGACTTACCATGGTAGAGAACTATGTCTGCCAGGAGAGGGGGGCCTTTTTCTGATTCACTAAGACACAACAGTGATCTTGGCCATGTGTTCACCCTGGAGCAAAGGTGAGATGGACTTATTCCCACATGCACAACATGGCCTGAGGATGGGGAAAGGGCAGTCGGGATGCCATGGCCCAAAGTCAGAAACCTATATGCTGGGCAGGCAGACAACAGCTATCTACTTCATTCCTTAAAAGCATCGAAAGGCAAGGTGGTAAAGTGGACAGGACCTTGGACTTTGTGTTGAAAGGACTAGGTTCTAATCCTTGTCTTGGAAACTATGGGACATTGGGAAAATCACTTAACTAGTCCTCTAAAAGTTTGTTTCCTTTTTTTTTTATAAAATGGAGAAAATTATTATCCTACTTCCCCTACAGATTCATTGAGAGGGGGAGAAAAGTTAATGTATAAGAATATTGTTTGGAAACTCTAAGTTTTTTACACCTGGAAGGTATTATTATTTATTGTATCCTCCCAGATAGCACCTAGGTCATTGCTCTCCCACGTTGAAGGTGCTCAATGGGTGCTTATTAATTGGCTGGTCCATGATATGGAAGCTTATATTATTCTGAGTACTTTTGCAAAATCTTATACAAGCAAAATGTTTTGGCAAAATGTTCATTCGACATTAAAATTCAAATATTCCAGGAACCTGTGAAGCAAGCTGTCTTTTGACCTCATTATCCAGTCTCAATTTAAATACTGCTTCCTTGGGGAAAATTTCATGGGACCATCCCCCAACCCTTAATCAGGGCAAGCCTCCAACCTGCCTCACAACACTTAACACTGTCTTCCAACAATTGTGAAATTCTGTTTCATGTCTCTCTTTCTGGACCGACTGGGGACTCCACTGGCTGGGCACCCTGGCTGTCTTGTTTGCTGTTGTATCACCTTGGACATGGTACATCGTAGGAAATCAAGAAATACCCAATGAATGAGTAAATTTGTAGGATTCAATGGAACAAGGTCGAGTGGACTAGGAAACATACATCTAATTGTCCCTTTCTGTTCTCCTAATGTCTTTCTCCAAGCCCTCCACCGACCACATCCTCATGACTTCTACAACCTGTGCTAAGTAGAGAAAGAACGGGCAGTTGATTGAATGAATGTGCCCATCTAATCAATGGTTATTTGGAAATACAGTCCATTCACTCTGACCTATGTAAGCAATGTCTCAAAAATGCAGAGCAAATATAGTAATTTCAAGACTCTGTAATCGTAAATTTATTCTAGAATTATAGTTCTCAATGTCATACCCTTTCATATCCTGGTATGCCCTAATACTCCTATCTGACTTGAAACCATGACAGAACTAGGCAGTCATTCCCGGAAGCATATATATTACTCCCAAGCCAGAAATCAGATTAAAGTGGTTCAGAGGGGAAAGGAGATGTTAGAGACAAATCATTCTCTCTTCTTCCCCACCTCCACCCTGAATTTCATTTATATAATGCGGCTCTTAGCACAAATGAAATGAGTCAGCGTCAGGGAAGACAAACTGAAATATGACTTCCATATCAAGGGCAGTTATTTTTTTTTCTGTCAGCCTGCAGTGGACAAGTGATTTTCTAAGTAATAGAGATTAAAAAAAAAAAAATAGAGGCCAGTATCCAGTTAGATCATAAATACCTGTTGTGTGCAGAATTTTTCTTTATTTTTAATTGTGGTAAAATACATATAACATTTACCACCTTAACCAGTTTCAAGTGTACAAGTCAGCAATATGAGTGCAATTAATCGTGCAGTATTTACCTTTTTGTGATTGGCTTATTTCACTTAGCATAACGTCCTCAAGGTTCATTCATGTTCATTCATGTTCATTCATGGAGCATGTGTCAGAGTTTGTTTCCTTTTTAAGGCTGAATAATATGCCATTGTACGTATATACTACATTTTGTTTATCTGTTCACCCACTGATGGACACTCAGGTTGCTTCCTCATTTTAGCTATCGTGATTATTGCTGCTATGCACAGGGGTATACACATATCTCTTTAAGACACTGTTTTTGATTCTTTTGGGTAAATACCCACAAGTAGAATTGCAGGATTATATCATAATTCTATTTTTAATTTTTTGAATAACTGCTATCCTGTTTTCCATAGCAGCTACATCATTTTACATTCCCTTCCTACCAAATTTTACAGATTGAGTTTCAAAGAAACTTAGGGCTTACTTTTCCTGCTCGGTGGCATGCTTCCCAGGGATTCTTGTGGCGCTTTCTCTGTAGGTCCTCTGTGACACCTGCTGCTTTTCCACTTGCAGTGTAGTCGTCTTATCTTCCCCATTTGCCAGCACCCTGAGAATAGGAAGGATCTAGATTGAATTCATCTCTAAAGACAGGTACCTGGGTGAGTCTTCTAGCTCTCCTGGTTGCCTGTACATAGTATCTCAGCAAGTTATTACATCTCTTGTAGGTTTCTGATAAATATGGAGAACAACACCTCTCAATAGGTCACTAAGAAGATGAATCTAGATAATGTATTAATATCTTGAATGCTTAGCACAGCAGCATGGTACATGCTATTAACAATTATTTTATGAAGCAGGACAGCATAGTGGCGAAAGTGTGGGCTTTTAACCTCTATAAGCTTCTGTTTGTTTCCTCATTTGTAAAATGGGTTGTCCTGAAGCTAAAAGGAGGTGACCTATGAAAGGTTCATGCAGTGTCACATAGCAATTTGCAAGGACTCAATAAATGGCAGTTACCTTTATTTTAACCAGTTTATTGATCCATCTTAATTCAGTATTGATCCATTATGTTTTTCCTAACAGCACATTCAAATGTGCCCTGTCAAATCACTCTGGTTCATCCCTTACATTTTGAGCAGATCCCATAATCTTCCAGCCACTTTGATACTCTAAAGCTCAGTTTCTGCGGTCCAATTCTGTGAGCTCAATCCTATGTAAATTCCACTTCTTCTTCCCTTTTCCCCAACCCTGCCCCAGCACAGGACAGGCCTATTACTGAAGGGGCTCAGAGGGAGACCCCTCGGTCTGCTCTTTCATGATCACACAGCCTGGGAGGGAGGTGGGAGGTGTGGTCTTGTTCTGAGATCCTCTGCACCACCGCCCTCTTGCCAAGGCTTAATCGCTGTTGAGGGTTGGGCTGGAGTATAGGGGAGTCAGAGGCCTCCTCCTGTGAGCAGCCTTTGGCTTGGTGCTGGGAAGTGCTCCTTCTTCCTGCTTTGGTGTGGTGTGTGCTTGTCCTGAGCCATTTTTAGCACCACCCTGACCTTCCATTGTTCCAGGGGTTCCTTGGAGAGGAGTGCTTGATGCTTTCTGTCTCTACACCCTTTCCAGGAGGGGTGACTCAGCTTGCCCAGGGACCTTATATGCAACTCCCAGCTCCTGCCTCTCCCTCTTACCTCTGAGCTCCTTCTGATGGAGCCCATGGTGACCTTTCCCGGCCCTAAAGTCTGATTGAGACTCGGGTATCCCCCAGCCTTTCCTGAGCCATACCACATCACGGTTCCTTCTCATCTCTTGGTCCAGTCTGCTCCAGAAACCTCCAAGCACGGTGGAGTCCCCATCTCAACATTCACATACTTTCCCAAACTTGGGGGTGGGGACAATATCTGTCAGGATTTAGGGTCTCCCAGTAACTCTCTAGTTACCTTTCTACAGTGGAAGCTCCAAGAAAACTCTGAAGGTCCCCAGCTTCCCAGAGTCTCTGAAAGGGAGGGAGCACTCCTCCCATCCCACTTGCCCTAGAAGTTTCTGCCCTCCCCCACCCCCACTCCCTACTACTTGACTTTGCACTGGGGGGCTCGCAAGGCAGGTGGTAGTGAAGGGAACTGTGGAGAGGGAAGGGGGTAACATCTCACCAGGAATTCCCAGCTGGTCTTACTGTCCCTGCCTTGCCCTCTCTGTGTTCTGCTTTTATAGACTACTTGTGGGGGGAGGTGCAGAGGGAAAGAGGGCAGGCTGGGAGAGTCAGGATGATGGTTCAGAGTCAGGATGATGGTAACAGGGCCTAATACACTGTTCCTTTATAACCCATGTTGGCTTCTCTGGCAGAAACTTCCAGTCGCCTAGCTCACAGCAACCTCAAACTCCTGGACTCAAGCTATCCTGCTGCCTCAGCCTCCCGAGTAGCTGAACTACAGGCATGTGCCACCATGCTGAGCTAATTTTTTCTATATATTTTTAGGTGGCCAATTAATTTCTTCCTATTTTTAGTAGAGACAGGGTCTCACTCTTGCTCAGGCTGGTCTTGAACTCCTGAGCTCAAATGATCCGCCCACCTCGGCCTCCCAGAGTGCTAAGATTACAGGCGTGAGCCACCATGACCAGCCATATATGTTTATTTTCAATAAAAAGATTTAAAAAGAGAAGAGTTGACATAAATAATAATATTAATAAAAAAAAGTTAGTACATGGATATGAGAAAAATTATAATGGCTGTGTATGAATAAACTATGTTTGGTAATTAAGGGATTGGATGGGCCATGCAGCTCTATGATGCTAGGATTCAGTGAGGTGCTAAATGATTAGCACAGACAGGGACTACTGTGGAGCTGGCGAACACAAACAGAGAGAGAAGGGGAGGTGGTACTCAGCAGAGGCTAGGAGGACAAGCTCTGCAGTTCAAATGCCTGGAATAGAATCCTTGCTCTGTAACCTTGGACAAGTCACTTAACCTCGCTTCACTCAACTATCACGTCTGTAAAATGGGAATAATAAGGACACCTATTTGCATGCCTCTCTCCTAGCTTCTGGTAATAGAAGACAAGCCTTGCCCTTCCTTGGCTTGTAGATGCATCACTCCAATCTCTGCTTTTTTCTTCACGTGGCATTCCCTCTCTGTGTGTGTCTCTGTTTTCTTATAAGGAAATTTATATGGGATTACAAGTCTTCCCTAATGACCCCATCTTCATTGGTTACATTAACCAATAGGACAAAGACCCTATTTTCAAATGAAGTTACATCCACATGTACCATGGGTTAGGACTTCAACATTTTTTAGTTGAACATATTTTCAACCCATACATGTAAAAAAGTTAAAACAATAATATAATGTATACCCATAAACCCACCACCAGATTCAATCATTGTTAACATTTTGCCAGTTTTGCTTTTTCTATCAATTTTTTTTTTTGCTGTACCAGCTCATCCCTAAATACTTCTTCATGCATCTCCTCAAATTAAAGTGATTCTTCTACATAACCACATGACCATTATCATACCTGTAAAATTAACAATTCCCTATCAACCAACAAACAATTGCAGTAGATTGTGTTATGGTTCAAAATTATTCATTTTCCCCTTTCCTGGAGGTGGATAGTAGCCTGCCCTATAACCTTTGCACTTGGCCATATTGCTTCAGCAAACATAGTGTGAGCAGCAGGAGGCATGCTACACAGTGCAAATGCTTTTCAGTCATTTCCTGGGGTTTGGAATAAGAAGACACAAGGATCAAAACAACTACCTGGAATATAACCATAGTCAGCCAGCAATACCAGTGACTTGAGCAAGAAATAAACTTTTGTTTTATAAACCACTAAAACTTAGGATTATTTGTAATTGCTGATTTCCCCAGTGAATTTAGAGCTGTTTTTAATGGTTTTTAGACCAGTTTCCAGTCAAGATTTTTGAATTGTATTTGGTTGTTATGTCTCTTAAATCTCTTATTCTACAACAGTCCCCCACCAATCTTTTCCTAGATATTCTTTCCTCCCTCCCTTCCTTGTCCTCCTTTTTTTTTTCTTCTTGATAAAATTTACTTTTTGAAGAAGCCAAGTCATTCATCTTATATAATATCCCATATTCTGAATTTGTCTGATCATTTTCTTTTGGTGTGTTTTAACATTCCCTCCAAGCTAGTACTTTTCAGTCTTGACTGCACATAGATATCACCTTGGGAGCTGGAAAACACACTAATGCTCAGATCCCCCCTGCCGAAGTTCTGATTTAATAGCTTGGGTTCAGCCTGGGCATTGGAAATTTTAAAATATTCTGAGTTTATTTTAATGTGTGGGGAAGGTTGTAACTCATTGATTTAATAGATCAGTTTTAACCCATGATGTTGCGTTTGTCATGCTGCATCACATCAGGAGTTCCTATAGATTTAGGTCATATCACTATTAGTTGTACTGAATTTGATGACTAGCTTAAGGTAGTGACAGAGCTCTCCTTTGTAACTGTATGTTTTTCTCTTTGTAATTAGCATATAATTTGTGGGACAATCTCATAACATTTTGGGAATACCCTTTTTCCCATAAATCTAATAAGTACTGGTTTTAGCATCCATTAGTGACCCTTGCTTGAATCAATACTTTCAGAGATGTTTACAAAAAGCTGACTTTCTAAGTCTATCATTCTGCATTTAAAACTAGTCAGCATTCTTTTATAAAGAGCTTTCCCTCATGAAATGGGGATGGACTATAGTTCCACATAAAAAGGCAAGGTAAATGCCTAATTCTTTCCCTTGAATAACCAATTTTCAGAATAGGAAGTTAGTGTAACAACTATCTCCAACGGTAGCAAAAGAGCTTAGAAATCGTGAATTCATATTAAGTAATTTTTAAAAATTCTAATGAACCCTAATGAATATAGCGTTCCAAAACGAGGTAGGATTTGATTGTCTCCTGGTCAATCAAGGGAGGAGGCTGTGGAAGTTAAAGGTGAGGAATGATAACTTACAGAAAGCTGACATCAAAGCAACCGGAAGAAAGGAAGGATGGAGGATGTCATGGATTTATGTCCTGGCTCTGCCACATATGTGACCTTATATAAATTACTTTTCTTTTTTGAGTCTCAGATTTCCCTTGTCAAGTGGAGATACCAATTCCTCCCATGCTTCCCTCTGAAGTTATTGTGAGCATCAAAGAAGATGATGACTACCATTTGTGGTACTATTATGGAGATATATACACATACAGGTGTAGATATGTGAATCTTGAGTGGATATACAAGAAACTGGTAACAATAATTGTCTAAGGCACATGAAGTTAGGAGTTAGTGAGAGATTTTTCACCACATATCTTTTTATATTGTTTGAATATTTTTCTTGAGGATGAAAAAACAATGTAAGTAAGTAATGAATTTGAAAGAGCTTTATAAATCACAAAGCAGCACACCAATATTAGGGGTTTGTTGTTAATATTAGCCACCAGCAACAAGAAATCAAAACTGGGTCTTTGATTATTTAATAGTGTAAAAGTTGAGTAAGTTCATTTATTATGCCCATCGTTGGAATATTGAGTCCGTTTTTATTTTAAAAAACACACTTTGGAATAATCAATGACATTGGAAAATACTCAAGCTGAGTGGAAAAAATATAACAATTGTATAGGTGAATGATCCCAATTTTGTGTGTTCCCTGTGTAAAAACACACATGCACGAAGAGAGAAGAGATGGGAAGGAACCATCCACAATGCTTTGATGGGAATATAAAGCGTCACTTTTATTAGTCACTTTAGTGGCACATTAGTGGCACATTAGTGTCACTTTATTTAGTGACAAATTAGTGTCACTTTATTAGCATATAAAATGTCACTTTTCTTAATTACATTTTCGGTATATTCCACATTTTCTACAATGAATTAATAAATGCTACTTGGAAAGAAAAAGTTACAGTTACACTTTCTAACTTCGTCAGAAAGAATTTTTTAAAACTTCGTTGAGAGTGATTTGTAGCAGGACGGGAGGAGAAAGAAGAGCAAGCGTGGGAAGAGCACGGGAAAGAACGGAAACCGGCCGTCGTCCCCGCGTGGAATAAGAGCTCCAAGGAGAGGCGAGAGGGAATGCAGACCTCCCTACGGCTAGAGCGGCCACGATGGAAAGAGAAACTTCCGGGGCGGGGCTCCCCGTCCCTTCCTTTCCGCGGGGTTGGGGGGGGAATGTGGGCCGCTTGCAACATTAAGGTTCGCGATTGCTTGGCTGCAGCTTCCGTCGTTCTGAGACGGTGTCTAAGGGTGGAGGCGACCATGGCAAAAAGCAAATTCGAGTATGTCAGGGAATTCGAGGCTGACGACACCTGCCTGCCCCACTGCTGGGTGGTAGTGCGACTGGACGGCAGGAATTTCCATCGGTGAGCAAGGTTGGCTCGGGGCCGCGTGGTGCGCCCGCACTTCCGGGGACTCCCGGGCCTACTGTCGCAATTCTCCACCCCGCTCACGGTTACCGGGGCAACGCGGCAGCCAATGAGTGCGCGGCACTGAGCGTCACCGTATTCTGTCGGCTATCACTGTGCTTGAACGCGAGCTGGTCAGAGTAGTTAATTTGGGGGTGGGGTGGGGTGAGGAAGGGATGCTTCTCTGGTGAGGAGCGGGCCTGTAGTGCTCGTATTAAGTGAGCAGAGACCTGTTAGCAAGGATCCGGTGGAAAAAAGTCACTCCCCGGTGCTGTACTTAAGCTCTAGTTGGTTGCCCGGCTATGTCCAGCTATTCTGCTAGCCATCTTTTCACGCTTACTGCTCAGAGGTCTGTGTAAATCTTGCTATGGGCAACACTTTACAGTATTGTCCATTTTTCATTATCAGTCACAGACCACATGGACTGGATTCAAGAAAGAGTCGGAAAAAAGGGAGAAAGAAATGTAACAGAAAAAAGGAATTACTCTGAAACTATGTATATTCCTCAGTTTTTTAAAAGATAGGAATTTAATTTTTGAAAAGAGCTGCATTTTTAGTAAGGATTATTGTAACGTTTATTGAGCACTTACTAGGAGCCAGGCATAATTACATTTGTTTTCTTCTCCCTAACTTTCAGGACAACCTGATGAGGTAAATACTCTTTATCCTCATTTCACAGAAAGGGGAATTAAGGCTTAGCAATTATGTCCCTTCTCAGTTGGTCAGGGCAAGAACTGGAGTTCTTAAGAAAATGAATTAGGTTGCAGCTAGTGGAGTGTTTGGGTTCACAGTGCTGGTACAGTAACTTTATCTTTGAACAGTCTCTGTGATCTGTACTGTTAATGACAAACTGTCTTCCATCCATTCCCTACTCCCTCTTCTCCTTCTCCTATGAAGGTTTGCTGATAAGCACAGCTTTGCAAAACCTAATGACAGCCGTGCTCTCCACCTGATGACCAAATGTGCCCAGACCGTAATGGAAGAACTGGAGGATATTGTGATTGCATATGGACAGAGTGATGAATACAGCTTTGTGTTCAAGCGGAAAAGCAATTGGTTTAAAAGAAGAGCCAGGTAATTCCACGACCTAGTTCCATTCTTCAGAATATTTCCTACCAGCCTCTGCTTTTCTGTTTATCTTAATAGCAGACTTAAAGACCAAATATGATGTCTGCAGTGTTAGCAGAGTGCATGTGTATTTCCTGATTAGACTGTTGTACTTCCACCTGATATCTGAGCATTACATATGCATCTTTATCAGATTCTTTCGCCTTCATACCCATACCCCATCAACTAAGTTTCTAGACTGACTTAGCATTGAACATTAAAACAAGAAACAGAGACCATAAGAATGTAATATTAATGATTCATAGGTTGGCTTTAGCCAGTGACAGTCTCTACATGCATCGCAATATTATTTAAACTTTTAATTAAGGAGTATGTTAGTATAAAATAGACAAATCTGATACTTGCTTTGGCAGTATTTTAAAACTGTTTACAGGAAACAAAATCATATAATGAATTGGTATGTTTTTAAGTCTTCTTCCAAGACTAAAAACAAAACTCTTGAACCATAAATTCATATCACATCCTACAGAGAAAAATTTGGTATTGGTAAATTACTTAATAGGACTGGAAGGCGAGGCAGGCTGCATTCAAAATACATAACTGAAATCTTGAAAAGTTTTTCTTAGCCAAATGCATTTTATCTCTTCTTTTGCTGAACAGTTTGTGTAATCTCTCTGTTGCACCCACAGGCCCTATCTTGGTGTTCAATTAATATGGTGTGTTTTCTCTTTTCTTGCTCCACCCAATGTGCCTTACATTTGCAAGTAAGTTCATGACTCACGTGGCCTCCCAGTTCGCCTCCAGCTATGTGTTTTATTGGCGGGATTACTTTAAGGACCAGCCTCTTCTGTATCCCCCAGGCTTTGATGGAAGAGTTGTGGTGTATCCCAGCAATCAGACCTTAAGGGACTACCTCAGCTGGCGGCAAGCAGATTGTAAGTGGCACCAAATAAACAGATGTGCTAATACTGGATCTACGTTTCTACTTAGTATTAGACAGGGCCTGTGCAGAGGCAGCTGTCTTTACACACAAAGATATACACTTGCACAAGCCAGTGTGCCAGTCTCTGCCATTCCCTGTTGCTCCCTGGGGTCCCCCACTGCTTTATACATTGATGTTCATGCCAGGCTCAGTGGGTGTTTGAGTTGTGACCACTACCATATTGGTAGTTAAACCACCAATTCCATGCATTGAAGATGTTGATCTGATACAAGTTTGGCTCACATGTGTTCTTTGTTGTTTTTTTTTTTTTGAGACAGAGTCTCACTCTGTTGCCCAGGCTAGAGTGAGTGCTGTGGCGTCAGCCTAGCTCACAGCAACCTCAAACTCTTGGGCTCAAGCAATTCTACCACCTTAGCCTCCCGAGTAGCTGGGACTGCAGGCATACACCACCATGCCCGGCTAATTTTTTCTATATATATTAGTTGGCCAATTAATTTCTTTCTATTTATAGTAGAGACGAGGTCTGGCTCTTGCTCAGTTTGTTTTCGAACTCCTGACCTCGAGCAATCCACCCGCCTCGGCCTCCCAGAGGGCTAGGATCACAGGTGTGAGCCACCGTGCCCGGCCTCACATGTATTTTGTATGGAATGCAGTATTTAAATTTTTTTTTTTGGATTAGTTAAAAATATTTAAAAATTGGGAGATTTCATGTAAAAACTCCCTATCTCTGGGTTTTTTGGAAAAATCAGAAAATGTGCTAATACTGGATCTACATTTCTACTTAGTATTGGACAGGGCCTGTGCAGAGGCAGCTGTCTTTACACACAAAGATACACACTTGCACAAGCCAGTGTGCCAGTCTCTGCCATTCCCTGTTGCTCCCTGGGGTCCCCCACTGCTTTATACATTGATGTTCATGCCAGGCTCAGTGGGTGTTTGAGTTGTGACCACCACCATATGTTACTGTGATGATGTTTGTGAGGCTTTTACTCGTTTGGCATATTTTGATTTTGCCAGAGGAACTGGAAGAGAGACTGGAATAATATAAATAAAATAAAATAACTTTGAAAGTATTCCTAAGATCAGTGTACAGGTTAACAGATTTATGTAAAGCATAACTGAAATGATCAAATAAAGCTGTTGTTAGGACGTAAGTTTTTTCTGCCTACCCCTTTCTCTGTGTTCCCTGTGTAAGACTTTGGGCAAGTCACCAAATGTTTCTAAGATCTCTTTAAGAGGAGAGGGGCAGGGCTCTAAGTGTGAATATTGAATAAAGGTTTTATATTTATATATATATAATACACACATGTATTATATATATATAAATATTGTTATTTTGTTCTTCTCACAGGTCACATCAATAATCTTTATAATACAGTTTTCTGGACACTCATACAACAGTCTGGGCTAACACCAGTACAAGCCCAAGAGAGATTACAGGTATAACGATCTTACTACATTAATTCTTAGCTAGGGACAGTTTGCTCTAGGTTCTCCCATAACATTTTTTTAATGTTCCCTTTGCATTCTTTTTTAGCTCCCTTTACAGCTTTTTTTTTTTAAAAGATATAAAAAATCATAATAGTAGCAGCTCTGCTCTTGCCTGCTCTGTAAACCTGGATGAGTTACTACTTCTCCCTGAGCCGTTGTGTCCTCAGTTGGAAAATGGAAGTAATGACAGTGGCTCCACATTCCCACATGCCGAGGCGTACCTGGAACTGTGTGTTGGCCGCCTCGTGTAGGAAGGGCACGTGCTCTTGTTTGTCAGTCCTACCAGCCTGTTTCCTCATTGTCACTCCCTACTGGACGCCTATAGTTTCTTGGGTTTGTTGACCCCTGTGTGTGGTAAGAGTCCATACTCTGCAGGGCAAATAACCTTACTCATATCATGTTTCTGTTTAATTTTATCCACTCTGCCTCAGTTCTTTATAGGTAAAATGTAGAAAACAGTAGTCCCTACCTCATAGGTTTATGGTGAGAATTCAATGTCATGATACATGTAAAACACCTAGAATAATATGAAGTACATTGTAAGTGCTTAATAAATACTGGTTTTATTAGATAACAGTAATAAACACGTGTAACATGTAGAATGACTAACTCTGAAATGAGGTAATGTGTTGTAACCGTTCCTAATATTAATACAATGCCTGATACATTCTAATTACTAAGTAAATGGTTGCCATTTTTAATAATAATAATGATGAAGATTTATATATAGCAATAATAGGAATACCAGTGGGTATATCCAGGTTTGGGAGAGCCAAGTTCAGATTTTGATTCTTAGGAGAATAAGGACAACCTTCAACCTTGAGCAGTTTGTATAATCTTTTTAAGCTTCAGCTTTCTCATCTCTAAAATGGAGATAGTTGTGATAATCCCATAAGAAACATAAAGTACCTTGTACATGATAGGTATTCAGTTACTATTAGTTCCTCCCACTCCTTCACAATCTTGCCTAGTGAAGCCAGTGTTTGCTACAGAAGAGGATTTTATGAATGTAGACATCTAAAGATTTGAATTGCTCTTAAAATGAAAATTCATTAGTGCTTCTAAGATGTTTGATAAAATCATCCCATTTCTCGATTTGTTTGTGAAAGTTTAGATAGCAGATCAAATGGATGGTAATGCCAGGGGAGAAAGAAGACACTCAAAGCTTTTTATGTTTCTCTTTTTATTTCCTCAGGGAACTCTTGCAGCAGAAAAGAATGAGATTTTGTTTTCTGAATTCAACATCAACTACAATAATGAGCCGCCCATGTATAGAAAAGGGACTGTGTTAATATGGCAGAAGGTAAGGTTGTTACACTCAAATCAAAATGGAAGTCAGGAAAAAAGAGGGCCTGTGCCCATCCCAAGCATTGTCCTGCCTGCGACCTGTATGCTAAAGTGACTTTAGTCGCTAACACAAACTAGCACCTTTCCAAAAGGAGATGCTGTAGATAGATTCTTATTTTGGGTGCTCATTTTGTCGGTCCGTAGTGGTCTGGAATTTCCTATATGTAAGTAGAATTACAGAATATATTATTTTTCTGTGTCATAAGCTCTCCCTGTATCAAATAAAACCCTTTCAGAAGGGTATATATAGTACAAATAGGAGGAGTTTTGCATTCACAGAACATTTAAAAAATACTTCCCCCCATGCTGGGTAATACCATTAAGTGGTCCATCCATTGCATGACAACTATAAAATGAGGCACTAGGAGATGCTGTATATGATATTTGTAAATTACTTTCAGAAATTTCATGAGATTCCCCAGACATTCATACTTAGCCTTAATATTCTATAAGTCTGTACATTTACCTAAATGTTTAATTCTACCAATATTTTCTCTCTGTTCCAGCTCTTAAGCATAATAATTTCTCTAAATTTATTTCCTTCAATGTAAAGTAGCTTTTTTCTGAAATGAAGGTTTTCAAGTACTAAAGCCTACCTTTGAGAGCTAGTCATTCCACTGGCAATTTCACCTTCCTTATTAGTATTTTCAAAACACACTTGTTCTTTGGCACAAACTTAGATACTAGCTAATGCAAGTGGGAGAAGAGAAATACCTTTAATTCTATAGTTATTGCGAATGAGGAACGGAATGTCAAATCTCTTTGTTCCTAAGATTTCTTTTCAGAATATAGTAATGTAACCTTTTTTTAAAGTATTTTTAATTATAAAGAACTTCATGCACATATATGTATATACTTTAAAAAATCTGGCAGTCACAGGTATATAAAGTAAAAAAGTGAACTTCCCACACATCTTCCTCTTTTCTCCCAATCCTACTCTTGAGTTAACAATTATCACTACTTTCCTTTCACCTGTAGGTGGATGAAGTCATGACAAAAGAAGTTAAGCTGCCAGCAGAGATGGAAGGAAAAAAGATGGCAGTGACCCGGACCAGGACTAAGCCAGTGCCCTTGCATTGTGATATCATTGGGGATGCTTTCTGGAAGGAACATCTGGAGATCCTAGATGAAGAAAGCTGACCCTTTGCTCTTTAGTTCTGGTGTGCTTAACCATCCAAGCCCACCTCCACCAAGTCTCCTTGCCTTCAGTGGCCCTAACATCCCTACTGCCCAGAACACTGTGCCAGGAATGGCATGGAGTTGGGAGGGGAACAGGGAAAGAGGGGTTGGATGGGGGCGGTGTATCTTGTTCTGCTTAAGCAGAACACCTTTTTTTTTTTTTTTTTTTTTAAACAGTGTTGGAACATGGTTCCTTTGGTAGAAGTACATTTTTTAAAAAATCGTGGTACTATTTTTATAAAGCAAGAGCTGTTTCATGCCTTGCAGAATGAATCATTTTTAGATTGTGACATAAATCTTATAAAAACCCGTCAGCTCTTTCCACCTATGATAAAAGAGGAGACCAAACTTTATCACCCACCTGTTCTTAGCTAGAGGACCCAGTGACCTTGAAAATCTCACCTTTGCCACTCATCTACTTGTGTTCACCTTAGGCAGAGCTGAAGATAAATATGGGTTAATGCCTGCATGATGCCTCTGAATTCAGGAATTACAGGGAAAATCAGAGCTTTGTGCCAGTCTCCAGGATGGCAACTTTGGTTGAACAAATGGGTAGTGGTTTGCATGTCCTCGGGTACACATTCTGTGGATTGATTTAGTGGAGTTGTCAGGATGATGATGATCATCATCTTCCTGGGGACATGGTTTCCAAGGCCACTGTGAGAAGAAAGAATTATGTGTATATATGAGAGAGAAAACGTGAAAATGAGTGAGGATGGAGAACCATTTACTCCATGTCCTCCTAGATACTTTAGTTTTAAAAGTCATTTTCCTGTGGACTTTCTGAAAAAGATTTTCAGGTAGCCTCTATATAATCAGAACAATGACATTTGAGTTCAAGAGCAGAGGGTTCAACATGCCCCTGGGGGTCACAGGTAGCAGGTGTCAAAGTCATAATAAAGCCACCTGCTGCTGGGTCAGTGGAGGTGGGTGAGGAACAGTAGATGTCTTTGTTCCTCTTTGCCAAGGTGTTAGCCTCTGAAGGGGGAGTTAGTGGGAGTAGGTGGTGAGAGAACTCCCATTTCCTCTTGTCCGTGTTTCATATTTTAGAGGAAAAAGATTATCTGGCTCTATTAAGAATTCATTAAGAGAGACAGCCCATGTCCCAGTGCCTGGCCTTGCATTGCAGAATTTACAGCCAAGAAGAAAATGTATTTTTGAAAGGGCGACGGCTGGCCTCATCCTTCACAAATTGACACCCCATCTGTTGGTGCCATTTTTTTCCTTCCCGTTCTCCCAACTCTTCTGGAATAGGAGATACGGTTTTTGTTTGGTAATTGCTAAAATCTCCGAGAAAAAAAAAAAGTGTCAACTCCCTTGGTCTACTTTTTTGTTTATTTTTCTTATACAAATACAGTATATGAATCAAAATTTTGTGTATGTCTTTGGGTAAACCAGTATACACCATACCCTCATCACAGCAGTGGTCCACAGACTTCTGGATGCAAAATTATCTTAGAATGCTTGTTTTAAAATGCCAATTTCAGACTCTATGAGGAATTGGGGCTCAGCAATCTGATTTTTAACCCCAAAGGCTTCTGATGCACAGAGTTGTCAACATACAGCACCTTGGACGAGGCCCTCAGTATACTGTGATAGGTGAGCCAAGGCAATAAGATGATATTGCTCTTGATGGGCAAATTTAACTTAGTGGTAAGCTGGTAGCATTTTATATCAAAACTGTAGACATTAAAGTGCAAGTTCTCAAGACAAAACCATCCAGAAGAACTTTGTGCTTTCTGTGCATATTATGTGATACTGTAGGGCCTATCACTCAGTTTTGTCATAAGATATAAGGATAAGTACTTGTTTGTTGACTTGCTGGCAGTTCTGCAGCTTTGAGATTTTTGTTGAGGTGGAGGGTTTTGAACAAAGTGATAAACTGGGTTTAATAGTGTGCCATAATTAAACCTGTAACGCTATTACTTAGAAGCCATTCCTTGTTACTATAGTATGTATTCATTCCAAGGTACATGTCACAGTTGTATATTAATTTTCATCTTGCCCTCTAGGTACTTTATAGTATTCTCTTGGGCTTCCTTTCCAAGTCGTAAGGGAACTAAGATGTATGCAAAAGTAACTAGTGCAGAGTTAATACTAGCTGATGGCCCTCTGGGAGAGGTGGCAATTAGGAAGGTGATAATGTGCAGTCAATAGGTGAATGGCTATGCTGGACAAGGAGGTATATCTGGGCTTTCAGTCTAGAGTAGACTGTCGTAATAGTAATACCAAAACCAAACAGTATTTTGCTGAAATGAGGCTATAAAGGAACAAGTGATACGATCAGGCTTGTGAATCTTCTGGCATCCAAGAACTGGCTCCTTGTTTCCTCCAATTGTTTAGCCAGGCTTAGAAAATCAGTGATGTAATGAATTTTCTTTGACACTAAGGTCTCTTCAGTCTCAGTGGAAATTAATTTATGCATAGGGTGTAGGAAGTGGAGAACCGGGATCCACCCATCCTTCGTAGTTCTATTGTACACTTAACCATTATTGGCTAACACGCATCTATTATGTGCTCTATATGCAACATCTCTTAATCCTTAGGACAATTCTATGATGTAGGTACCATTTTGGTTTTTTTTTTTTTTTTTTTACTATTTCAGATGAGACAATAAAGGCCCAGAGAAGCTAAATAATTTGAGCCAAGTAGGCTAAGCCCCCTACTACCTCCGCCCGGTACTATTCTACATGAAAGCAAATTGAGACGTTCTGTGCCCTCTTCCCGCCAGCTCCAGCTAGGAATCGGTCAGAGAGCAGGGAAACACCTGGGGATGTTAAAGTGCTGATCCTGGGTCCACACCTGGGAAATCCGGAGTATTAACAAACACCCTAAGTGATGATAGTACAGAGAAACGCTGAATTGCAGCCCATTAACCATCAGCTACAGTGTTGTTAACCTGTCACCTGCGTGCGCCCGGGCCGGTCCGAGACGCGCGCCACGCCCCCGGGCAGGGGCAGAGCGCGGACAGATGCTGCCCCCCGGCGGCCGCGCCGGCGCAGTGCGGCCCTCCGCGCGGCTGCGCAGTGCCGCCCTCTGGCGGCTCCGCTGCTTCTTCCCATCGGCCTCGGCTTGCGGGCCTTTCAAACATGGAGGAGCGGGAGCGGGGGGCGAGGTCGGCTCGCGCCGGGAGCCCCGCGCGCCCGCCCAGCCCGCGGCTGGACGTCAGCTCTGACAGCTTCGACCCGCTGCTGGCCCTGTACGCGCCCCGCCTGCCTCCCATCCCCTACCCCAACGCCCCCTGCTTCAACAACCTGGCCGAGTACGAGAGCTTCCTCCGCACCGGCGTCCGGGCCGGCGGGCGCGGGCGGGCTCGGGGCGCGGCCGCGGGCTCGGGGGGCCCCGGCGCCGCTGCCGGGCCGGCGGGCAGGACCCGGCGCCGCGCGGACGCCCCCGCCCCAGACCCCGAGCGCATCCAGCGCCTCCGCCGCCTCATGGTGGTCAAAGAGGAAGGGGACGGGGCCGCCGGGGCGCGCCGGCGGGGTCCGGGCCGGAGCAGGAAGCCGCGCAACGTGCTCACGCGAATGCCCCGTGAGTCGGCGGGCCGGGCGGGCCGGCGGGGAGGGCGGGCCGGGCGCCCGGAAGCCGGCGGCCGAGGGGGCGTTCGCCGGTGGCGGCGGGTTGGCGCGGGTCTGCTCGTATCGGGAGGGTCTCGGCGGAGATCTGCTCGAGTAATGCGGGTGACGAGGGCGCGGGGAGGGTCGCAGAGAGTAAGGACGGGGAGCAATAGGGGAGAGTGGTGAGGCTGCGTTGGTGATAAGGTGCCGTGGGGTAACTAATGGGGCCCATGGCACTGTCTGCAGAGGTGGCGAACCTGCAGAGAGGGTCTGCGGAAGTGATGGCGATCTGGAGAAGTGGAGGGGCTCGGAGACGCTTACAGAGTTTGGGGGACATAGGGAGTTCTGCAGAGGTGGTGAGAGGTCTCGGGGACCACAAATGGAGGTAAAGGGGGGCGAGGGCATACAGGAGTTGTTGGGGAGAACACAGCCAATGTTAGGGAAAGGACAGTGGGATTTGAGCATGATCTGATGGAGCTAGGTGGATCTGTTCACATAGGGACATAATGTCATCACCCCTGCACATTAAGTGACAGCTCCTTCTCGCGTGCAATAAGCAGGAGAAGGGCTGCAAGGAAGTCTTTATACACATATGTTCACATTACTAAATCATAGGTGCTGGAATGTAGCAGGCACAAAATGCCACTAAAACACAGACGCTACAGCCGCTCTGCCTGGCTGGGTGCAGGACTGTGTCTGTCAGGCTCGTATCACCATATGCACAGGTTATTTTAAGTTCTGAAGGTGTAAATGGCACAAGGGAATTTCTTGGAGCCTCCTAATAGATCCTTAGAGTAAAGCTGTAAACAGCAGAGGTGCTGATGTGTGAGTTAGGTCTTGTATAAATGGAATAAAAGCAGCCCAGGGTTATATCTTTTGTCATCTGGCAACCAGGTCTGACATCTGCCCTGTGAACACAATGACCTACTTAGCCATTCAGAGCATCTGTATCCTGATAATTAAATTGCTACGTTTTTGAAATCACTGCTTGGAATGGAGGGGCGTGCTAAGCAAGGGACTATTTTGCTGTATTCCTAAAAAATTGTTTATTAAGAGAGAAACATCCTGAAAAGCTGTGTGCCGTCATGGGTGCCTTTGTTGGATGATTTGCCTTGCCATGGCATCCCTGCCCAAGCTAGGATTTACCTAGCTTGCTTGCCCAGCAGTAACACAAAGACAGGATGCATATTCCTAAAATGAGAGCAGTTTGGGGGATCTTATTTTGTCTGCACATTTTGCCACTGTTGGGTCTCTGAAATGCAGTACGAGTCTCAGATTATAACATTTATTTCTATCGTACCAGTTACTGCTTTGCTACCGAGACTGTCAAGGGAAAGAAATATTCCTATGTGGTGGGTGGTTTTAGCTTTACTATGGAACACTTTACTGTATTAGTATGATAGAGTGCGTGGAGACCAGCTTTGTCAACTGCTTATGATTAAATATTCACCCGGAACCACGATCTTAGAGGATGTGCACCACGCACTGAAAATTTTAATCACGACACTGGAAATAGTTGGGTGTACGTGATAGAGATGGGTTGACATCACAAAGAGTTGGTGACCTTCAGAAGGCAAGAAAACACCAGAAACATGGGTGAGGATTAGATTTATTCAAGAAAGAGTTCCTGTGAGAGATACGTTTTAGGTTTTTGAAGTTAAGGAAGGGCATGGTTGAAGATAATAACTTTTAAAATGAAGCTATTAAGGGGTAATTTATATACAGCAAAATCCACCCTTTTTAAGTGAGTTTTGAGAAATGTATAGAGTCTGCCTAGATTTGAACACTGGCTCCTCCATCTTCTAATCGTTTTGCTTTAGGCAAGTTACTTAAACTCCTTTGGGCCTCAGTTTCTTCATCTATAGAATGAGGTTAATAATAGTATGTACCTGTCATTGTGAGGATAAAATTGGTTAACGTATGTAAATCATTCATAACAGTATTCCCTAGCATATAAGAAAGTTTTCCATGACTGGTAAATGTCACTGTTGTGGGTTGTTGGTTATAGACTATCAAAATTAAAATCCCTAGGTCAGAATGCATATGACCTGCCTGTATTGAGTGTTTACTAGATAAATGCCCTTGAGCAAATTACTTACAGCTTTCTGAGCCTCAGCTTTCTCCAAGGTGAAAGAATAGTACCTATTTATTAGGGTTGTTAGGCGAATAAAATAAAATATGTAAAGTTACTACAAGGCCTGGCTCATACAAAAGGCCCAATAATGGGTGCTAACGATAATGATGATGTTGTGGATATGAGTGAGGAGAGCTAGAAAACCGAGTAAACCTGATAAAATAAATCTGATAAGGCTCTACACTAGATTGTGTTGTGGAGAGAAAAAGGAAAGGGCAGGTTTTAGTAATCAAGAATCTATTGTCTGTACCTGGATGTCTAGATTTCTGGAAAAAGAAAGAAAAAAATGTAGAAAAAATATTTAATTAAAAAAAAAAAGAATCTATTGTCTATAAACTTAGTGATGGCCACAGCAGGGAGAAGGAAGAGTGGAGCTGTCTTTGGAAGGGTGTGGCCCCAAGAATAATGGCAGCAGAGAAGAGGATTTGGAAGAGTAACTTTCTTCAAAGAGAAGGCATAAGTTATTCTTCTCATATTACATTTTAGAAGCCCCGCTCATATCTATTTAGAGTTTGTCACAGAGGTGGCTAGAAAGCGAATGTGCATTCTGATTCAGTATGGGGAGCTCATTTTTGCCTTGGCAGTTTGCCCTGGTAGGTGGTGCTAGTGTTGTATTTTTGATCATGTAGGAGAGAAATGCTGCCTGGAATTATACCTTAGTAAATCTTTGGAAGAAACAAATCAAGAGAAAGGTACAGATGTGAGAGTTGAAAGACCCAAGTTTGCCAATTATTTAATTAGAAGAAGGGATTATTAAGATGCATGCTTGCCCCTTCTCTCTGATTTGGGGGTGCAGAGGAAGAAGTAATGCCCTTGCTTTTTCTCAATTAGAATGGTCTTTCCATTCTTTGTGTGAATACATATGTTTGGGGGACAGGAGGCAGTGTGTATGTGTGGGCAAAGGGAATAATCCAGGCTTTGTGATCAGTTTCTAAGAAAATGAATTATAGAGACTTATTCCTGAATTATTTTTTATTTTTTTATTCTATTTATTTTTTTATATGCAGGGTCTTGCTCTCACCCAGGCTAGAGTGCAGTGGAGTCATCATAGCTCACTGTAACCTCAAACTCCTAGGTTCAAGCTATCCTCCTGCCAAAGCCTCCTGAGTAGCTGGGACTACAGGCATATACCATCATACCCGGCTAATTTTTCTATTTTTTGTAGAGATGGGGTCTCACTTTTGCTCAGGCTCAGAACTCCTGAGCTCAAGCAATCCTTCTGCCTCAGCCTCCCAAAGTGCTAGCATTACAGGCGTGAGCCACTTTGTCCAGCCTTATTCCTGAAATTAATCTACAATTTAATCTACCCTCATTTTATGAATGAAGAAACTTAGACTTGTAAAGAAAAAGTTACTCACCAAGGTCACACAACTAGTTATAATGACCTGAAAAGTTGTTTACAGTGCTGGATTTAATACAGCCTATAACAGCACATTTACAGATATATGTGTGCCTATATACACACACCCTTGTATATCAGAGATTCAAAGGACTTTACAATATTGCTAGAAGAGGGAAATAATGAAGGTCAGACCAAGGTTCTCATGTTCCTTTCCAGGGCCATTGTTTCTGCCACCCTGCCTCCAATTGTGCCTTATTGCTGAATCTTCAATCTGACGTGAACTACTTCTCATCTGCTAAATCGTTTTCTTCCAAGAGTATTTTCCTTTATTAATTGATCACAGCCATCATTTATAAGCCAGCCCATGAATGACAGATAAGGTGGCCAAGAGGAACCATCTTAGTTATACAAACTGACGGGCAGGACTGTTCTCTCTTATGCCACTAGAAACAAAGCAGAGAAAGATTTTTTTATTAGTTTACTGTCAGTGGCAAATGTTCTCTATAGAATTTTGCCATGCAATCATGGGAAAGATAGGCTGTGTATGCGTGAGAGTTTGTGTGTATGTGTAGTTTTCTTTTGGGAGGTTTTATCTTCTACAGCTAGCATAGTATGAGATCTAAGTTAACATGAGATAAGAAAAATAAAATTCCCCTCTGCTCCCAAGCTCTGTGGAGAGAATCCCTTGTAATAAAAGCTTATAGTCCCAGTATTCTTCCTGTGACTCATTAATACTGCTCTTTTCACATGATGCTTATTAGCAATCTCATAGGAGTCAGATGCTCAGTCGTTTACACCATCAAGGCTTAGAATACAACCACTACTTTTCCTGCTAGTGTCAAGACGATGCACGTTGGCACTAGTGACTCCAGAGAGCCTGTGCATGGAGTACTCAGATTGGTGGGGGCCCAAGGACATTCTCTCTGAGAGGATGGCACATGTTAAGGGCACATGTGTTACACCGTTAGTTTCCTTCAAACATGAACAAGGTTTTTGGTTCTTGGGAAGGCTTAAATTGGATATGTGATTCATGAGTTGTCTTAAGGAACAGAATTGAGAAGCATCTGGCTGCTGGATGTGTATATTTAATATGGTATTTTTTTGCCCCAAAAAGTTTTAAAATCACGGGGCATCTTAGAATCAGTGACATCATAAAATAAAAGGTATATAGATAGTAAAACATTTGGATGATATCCACACATAGGGTGTATCCACATTCTGTTGAAATCCAGTCTCATTCCAGCGTGTTGACTGTACTCACCATGTTGTCCATTGCCTTCCTGTTTCGATAGTGAGGTTGTCACCACGGCATGTTGCCTTGTATTGCTGGATGTGATTGGGTGGTCTGGGCTGTTAATTCTGGCAGTGGGGGCAGATGTCCATGCAGTACTGATTGTTCTCTTGTTTCAGTGCATGAAGGCAGCCCTCTGGGTGAACTCCATCGCTGCATCCGGGAGGGGGTGAAGGTGAATGTTCACATCCGCACTTTCAAGGGACTTCGGGGCGTCTGTACAGGCTTCCTCGTTGCATTTGACAAGTTCTGGAATATGGTAAGTAAGCCTTTCTCAAGGGGCCGTAAAACCTTCTAGAGATTAAATCTTGTATATATTTAAGGGATCTGAGTAACCTTATTAAGCAAAACCTACAGAATAACTTCTCAGAAGAATAGAATCTTTGCATACTCTTGTCATGGGCAACAACAAAAAAAGGTCTTTTTATAGCTTTCTTTCCCTTAAGGCAGTGGCCCTCAACGGTGGCAATTTTGCTCTTTCTTTCCTTCCAGGGACATTTGGCAATGTCTGGGGACATTTTTATGATTGTCACCACTGTGGGAGGGGATGCTACTGGCATTTAGTGGGTAGAAACCAGGCATGCTGCTAAACATCCTATAATATACAAGACAATCCCCCAACAACAAAGAATTATCCAGCCCAAAATGTTGTTAGTGTCAAGGGTGAGAAACCCAGCCTTAAGGAATAAATATTTAATCTATTTCATAATTTTAAATTGATTTTCTACCATCCATTCTTTCATTCATTTATTTATTCACTTCCCACTTTGGCTGAATTAAGTGCTAGGTAGAGAAGTTTCAGAAGAAACTTTCACTCTGAAGTGTTTGGGAAGATAGATGAGGATAGAGGTGAAGTAGACATTGATAAGCAAAGCACTTTGCATGATTCTTTATGAAGGAGTGTCCCATACCCCCTCAGCCTTCTAGAGGCTTACTGTCTCTTTTCTAGACAGTCATAGGAGGGAAGGGGTATGTTACAGCACAGCTATAATATGAGGTAGTTAAAAACCACCAGGGCTTTCTAGTGTTGCTTTTCTATGTGGTCTTTCATCTCCAACTTTCGTTTTCCATTGCTCTATCCCGTCTGCTCATTCTTCTGGATAATAACAATAGTTGCCAACGTTATTGAGCACCCTGGATGTGCCAGATACCGTACTAGGTGCTTTATATATTATCTCAATGGACGAGTGTAGGTGTTATTACTGTTCCATTTCACAAATGAAGAAATTTGAGTCTAGAGAGATTGGAAGACTGGTCCCAGATCACACTGTTAGTAAGTGGAGGTGTCGACTTTATCCTGGATGTTTGTGACTCTAAGAATATGCTTTCAGCCATTCTGGAATTTGAATCCTAGCTTCAAATCCTGTTAATTCCTGTCATAAGACATAGAAACCAAGGCGGGCAAAGCAGCAGCAGCAGAGTGGTGTTTCTCAAAGTGTAGTCTGACACCATCCTGTGTCACGATCACCTGGGGCTTCAAGTGAAAACAAGAGGTCCTGGGCTTCATCCCAGATCTACTGCACCAGAATCCATAGGACAACAGCCTTGGATTTATATTTTCATAAACTTCCTAGATATTTATGCACACTGAAATTTAAGGACTTGTACCATGCAGTCACAAAAGGCCTTACCATCCATAACAGAAACCCACCTTATATGGTACTAACAGCTTGAAAATCCTATAGAGAAGGCATCACCATTTTCTTCTGCCCAATAGCTGAGTCACCAAAGTTACTTGAGTTCTGCTTTGATTAAATGTTAGTCTGCCTTTTTTTTCCCCCCTGAAAAAGCTATAAAAATAATACTTTTCATCTTTTCTTTTCCCCCTTTGGGCTATTCCTCTAGGCACTTACTGATGTGGACGAGACATACCGAAAACCTGTTCTAGGCAAAGCGTATGAACGGGATTCTTCATTGACTCTCACTAGGGTAGGAGTTTCCCCTGACCTACTGAGTACCCATCATATTTTCCAGCTTAGGAATTAAGATCCCTGAGCCCAGTGACCAGGATTTCCTAAAGGGAAATCCCTATTCCTATAACCAGGTATTGCCTGTACCAAGGTCTTCAGTCAGTCTCTCTTCTTATGCTTCCAGCCAATCGCAAATGAGTCTGCTTCTAACCTGCATTTTATTTGAGTAGCAAGTTACCTCTTTTTTTTTTTTTTTCTTTTTTTTTGAGACAGGGTCTCACTCTGTCATCCTGGGTAGAATGCAGTGGTGTCATCGTAGCTCACTGCAATCTCAAACGCCTGGGCTCAAGTGATCCTCCTGCCTCAGCCTCCGGAGTAGCTGGGACTACAGGCGCATGCCACCATGCCTGGCACATTTTTCTATTTTTAGTAGAGACAGGATCTTGTTCTCACTCAGGCTGGTCTCAAATCCTGAGCTCAGGCCATCTTCCTGCCTCAGCCTTCCAGAGTGCCAGGATTACAGGCGTGAGCCACCGCACCTGGCCATCTCTTACAAGACTTAAAAGTCTTTCTGCTTTATACCACAGAAATAAGCTAGATGCCTTTTCTCTTGACATTTTTTTTTCTCTCTCTCTTTCTTTCTTTTTTTGAGGCAGAGTCTCCCTCTGTTGCCCGGGCTAAAGTGCCATGGCATCAGCCTAGCTCACAGCAACCTCAAACTCCTGGGCTCAGGCAATCCTCCTGCCTTAGCCTCCCGAGTAGTTGGGACTACAGGCATGCACCACCATGCCTGGCTAATTTTTTCTATATATTTTATTTGGCCAATTAATTTTCTTTCTATTTTTAGTATAGACAGGGTCTCGCTCTTGCTCAGGGTGGTTTCAAACTCCTGACCTTGAGCAATCCACCCACCCCGGCCTCCCAGAGTGCTAGGATTACAGGCATGAGCCACTGCGCCCAGCCTTGACATATTTTTTTATTTATCTGCATTATGGCTATAAAATTCATTACTAACTTTCAAAAAATGGTAAAGCAAGGAGTCCACAAAGCATAATGTAGGAATCTGGTCCTTTTCTGTATTTTGAAACAGGGATGTTGAAGGCTAAAGAGAAGACTAATATTTGTCCTTGTTTTCCTTATAGCTATTCGATCGGCTGAAACTTCAGGATTCCTCCAAGAAGGAAGCAGATTCTAAGTCTGCAGTTGAAGACTCCACTCTGTCCAGATACTCCCAGACATCCACGTGGAAGGTGGCTTCCGTGTGGGGAAGAGAAGACACCGACCGGGGCTCACGCAAGCGTTCCCGCTCTGTCCCTTCTTCCCTGCAGGCCTCTGCACGGGAGGAGTCCAGGTCAGAGCTGTCAGGGAGGACTACACGGACAGAAGGGTCCAGTGTGGGAGGTACCATATCCAGGGCTACCACCCTTTCCAGGGGCCAGACCCGTAAGAAAAAACGCAAGCCCAAAGTGGATTACCAGCAGGTATTCACTCGACACATAAATCAGATTTTCATTCGAGGTGAGAATGTCCTGCTGGTTCATCTTGCACAGTGACCAGCTCAGCCTCACTGGAGCTTTGGGTTTTAGAGGTAAAGTGCATGAATTGCTGCTATGCTGTATCCTAGTGTCCCAGTGAAACTCTGATTTGGAATGATTCCCCCTGGCCCTGCATGTGCAGAGGACGGAGCAGGCTCAGCCCTCTGGAAGATGAACTCAAGGGGAGGACAGGTGTTGGGAGAGTGAGTGTCTGTATTAATATTTATTATCTGTGAATATCTGCACAGTCTAGGAAAGGTACCAACTTATGCAGCAGTGAAATTTGGATAGCTGGGATCCTCAAAGCAGCCAGCAACGAATGCTCTGTTTTGATTCCTCTCCTTATTAGGGAAAGCAATTCAGAACCTCTTCAGTCTTCCCCTTATCAGAGGTACCCTCTGCAAATGGCATGCCAGATGGGATTATAAGATGCTTGTACGGTGGCTTCTTGTCCTTCTCTCTAACTTCTGTGGCATGGTGCTAGCGCATGTACCCTGTGGTATTGCCCCTCTGTCCGTAGTGTGAACTGTCCTGTGAGCATTATGGCAAGAGACTTTGACTTTCGTGTCTGGCTTCCAAGAGTTCTGCATGAACTCAGTAATACACACAGCACGTGGCTGAAAGTCCCCTTCCTAGGCGGGGCCAGCCTTGTGTAGGATTTCTTCCAGAATGGTTTTACCATGAAATGGGTTGTAGTTTTATTCCCTTTTGTCAGGCCAAAGAAGTCCTTACAAAGTACAGTGGGGACGTGTCTAAAGGGACACTCGTCACAGCCTGGCTCGAGTAACAGGAACACCGTAGTTCCCACGGATGCTTCTCTACTTGAATCATATTCTGTGCTTTTTTTAATCACCAGTGCAGAATAGTCTTGACACAGACTGTTAGGCAATATTGATTTTTTTGTTTTGTTTTTATTTGGTTTTATCTAAGATAACTTATGTTCAACATGAGAATAAGAAATAGGTAACTAGTTAAAATGTATGCAAAGAAAATTTTCCCCTGCTGTATTTGTTGTGTAATTTAAGCCTTCTGAGAAGCGGAGTGAATAAAGTTTAGGGAGCTGGGCCGCCCGGCCCTGCTGCTGGCTTGCCCACTGGCTCGTCCTGCCGTGGAAAGTGAGCAGACTTCACCCCTCTGTGCCTCAGCTTTTCCCCATCAGACACCTACCTCACAGGGGCATTGAGTCAAAGAATTTTAGGAAGGCATTTTACAGTCTAAGCATGTTTAAGTGCCATGAGTAATTTTTACTAACTCTCTTTCGTAGCTTTGTAAGAATTCTGTGTCTTATGAGCAAGGCAGGTGCTACATAAGAAAGTAATCGTCACAGGTGTCATAATTATGATCTTGTAACTATCATCAGAAGGCAGTAGTATCTTCAGGAACTGTTTTCTGTATTCCATTCCTTCCCCCTAAGGGGCACTGGAGGTTCTCAGCAGAGTATCTTCAGTAAAAGGAAAGTTGTCATTTTTTGCTTCTCCCTCCAAATCCCAGCCCCACCCTTTTCCAGTCATTATCAGCAAGAATCCCCTAAACTTTTCAAGGGGTTTATATGATAGTACTAAATAGAGTGAGCATCTAAAAATGGCCAACCATCCCCAAAGGGGAAATTGTGGAATTTGTTTTTTTAATTTTTGTTTACTTGTTTTCATTTTTAAATGCATTTTAAAGTATACTCTAGAGTCAGATCAGATGCACTAAAGTTTATAGTGGTTCCATGTTACAAACGCAAATGAACAATTATCTTTGGCATCTTCCAGTCTAAATTATTTTCTAAGTAGTGTGTTGGAAATCTGAGTTCCCAAATTAATAGTGTCCTGTGTTTAGTCATCAGGCCATGTTGCCTATATGTCTTTACCAGTCTCCCTGTGTGGCTGTCCTCATCTGTCCTCCTGTCTCTCAGTTAGAAGCAGTAATGGATACTATATTTTCCCAATAATGTAGAAATTTGAAATCAAAAGGAATATAATCAGTTTCCATTCATTCCAGCGACAATTCTGGCTATGAAAATTATTTCTAAACTGCGTATGATCTATTTTATGTACAATCTGCCCCTATTTATTTGTTTGGTTTGGACAGTGATTCTGGAATGAATACTATCTAGTAGATGTGCTGTAGTGTACAAAGCATGATCGTTATTACTGCCTTTTATTGTTGGAGAAAATTTTTTAAGGAAAAAAAGATAGTTTCAATAATGTATGTGCTATTCAAAAAATGTGATTATTTAGGACATTATTGTAAGTTGCTATGGAAATAACTGAAGTCTTCCTCAGGAGAAGGAAGGCAAAGGGGGAAGTAATGGGAGAGTCCCAGCAGCCCCCACCAACTCATCAGAAAGGCGCCCTATGCAACAAGACTAGTTTCTGGTATTCTCCAGGGATTTGTGCTTAGGAAACTTAACAAGAATAGTACTTATTTTTGAACATCCACCTTTTGTTCTTCAAAGAAATCTCTAGGCAGGGGAATATGTTATCACGACAATTCACAGAACATACCTATGCATTTGAAGTCAATACCTACCTTTGTTAGATGATAAAAAAGTGATTAAGAAATGGAAGAAATGGTTTTACATCCAGAACAATTTCATGTGTCATTTTTTGTACATAGGGGTGATTCTTTTCTCTACCATTAGTAGAACTTGCACTTTAGGTAGTTCTGATATTCGGGAAGTATTTGTGCTTCCTTTCAGGGACCATCTTACGACCAGAGGCAGGCTGTCTGTGAGATGGTTAGCCAGAGTTAACGTCTGAGACAGGTTTGGCTTTAGACCAGTCAGTACCTTGCTCTTTGTGCATGGTGCATGTCAAGTCAGAAAACCTAGAAAACGTAGCATTAAAATCTAGGTGCATAGAAATGCTTGTTATGAGCTGTTAGTGGATCAAGTGCAGCTCCATCTCTCCTTGTAGTGAACAAGCCCAGGAGCATGTTTAGAGATTGCCAGGTGATGAGAGCTATGAGCTGTCCTTAATTTCAGAAGCCTTACAGAAATCTAGGTGTACCACTTCTACCCCTTGAGAAAAAAGAAATAGAAACCCTAACTTGATGCAGAATGGATATTTATAGTTCTGTTTGCACTATTTTCATGGCAGCTGACATGGGCAAATTATGAAAGAGTCAGTTCTATAAATTGCTTCTTTAAATTTTCTCTAAAATTTTGCCTTTAGGAAAAAATTAAAATTATTCAATGACAGCTAGCTGTCACTGGTGCTGCCCCATAGCTTTCCAATCTTTAATGTATTTTTTATGAATGAAGTGGTTGCTGTAGGAAGGTCGGTCATCACGTAAGAGAAGAGTATCATGGTATAAATATAATGCTTTCACAGTTGTTTTAATTTTTCTTTTCCTGTGCCAGATATAGAATGCAGTCGACCCCTTTTCAGTAATTTATGTTCACCAGTCTGTTTTTCTTCTCCCAGAAGGCTTTTCTTAGGGGTTGTAAAGCAAGAAAGTCTTACCTGGGTTTGTGTTGCAAAGGTGGGCAGCCTCATTACTTTCTGGCAAATGGAGTTGATGGATTTAAGATAAGCCTTTGGGGTTCCTTTCAGTTTTCTGGGCTCTGAGGAAGGGTTGGGCCTCCTTTACTCTCAGTGTTTTGAGTATTTTTCAAATGTTTGTAAGTTCTCTTGCACTCTAATAAAAATGAAAGCTCTCTGTCAAGAAATGGCTTTGGATGGTTTGAAGATCTAGGGGAAGAAAAATAAGTACACCTGAGACCTTCAGTTGGTCTTTTATTTATTTAGAATAAAAAGTAGTTTGATAAGCTACCAGAGTTAGTGCTTCTTTCAAAACACTCTCTGAAAAGATAGCAACTATCCCTTAGGAAAGCTATAAAAGCTATTCCCAGTGCGTTGCAATTGCTTTTGATTTGTAGTCCTTTGGAGCAAATGTCTGATGTTATGTCTGATGTTATGTTTTTAGAGCTGTGAAAAAAAACGTCTGAAAAATTTTGAGGGGTATTTTTAAATGATGATTAGCTGGCTGAATTATGTGTGAACTAGGTTCTAGGGCAGCTGTCCACGTTTTTCCTATTGTCCTGACAGTAAAGCTGATAGGAAGCCATGTCTTGAAAACTGATCTGCCTATTTCATACTGACATCTAAAGACGTCAGCCTTCTGTTTGGCAACCCTGGGGCTACTCCTCTGCACCGTAACTTACTAATGTATTTTGAGACAAGGCTAAACCTGGATCACTCTATGTATCTATAGTTTCATTACTCATATATCAGCTGCTAAAAGAAAAACCGTGACTTGTAATCTCGTCTCTAAACTACTCCTAATTGTTAACTGAAACCCTTCCTGTTTATGGAAGATTGCTGCTAGTAACGTCAGTTTGCAGTGTTCTGCTGTAGATATGTGTCATACGGGAGTCTGAAAACTGGAATAAATATGATTGTATTCATGTACTTACTGACTGCTTTGCCTCTGATTTTGGGGGGTGGCAGGGAGGAGGCACCTTACCAAGTGAAGACACTGATCTAGAAAATTTAAACATTTCAAGCCTTCTGCAAGCTCATTATTATAACCTTGGGCTTTTTCTTTACCAAAGTGCACACATCTAGGTCACCATCCTTGAGGTAGATTTTTTTCTTCCAAGTTTATTTGAAGTTCCTGCTTAGAAAAGGAACTTGGCCCATCTTATGAATTATCTCTTCTAAGCCACAAGCAATTGTCATTGCCCTGTGAATTTTTATTTTTATTTATTTTTTATTGTTTTAGAGATAGAGTCTCGCCCTGTCACCCAGGCCGGATGATAGCTCACTGTAATCTCAAACTCCTGTTACTTTGTATGTTTATTCTCCCTAATAGCTGGTTGGCATTAGTCCACTCTCTTCACAATCTGTTGAATCACCATTGATTCTGCTCCCCTCTGAGTCTTTTACTGCATTTGGCAAAGTGATCCTCCCATGCGTCCACAAATATGTGAATTTGCCACCAGCTTTCCTCTAGGCATGCACAAGAAGTGGAGTTGCCTAAGGATTTGCCACATTGATGATTTGATCTCTTCCGTGCGCTTCCAGAACTGAGTCACCCGGTAAGGTAGACAAATAAAAATCACATTGATTCCTAGAGGCGGAGACCTCAAGTTAACCCAGTTCCCCCACTTTAAAGGATACATTAACTTGAGCTCACCTGACATATGTGACATTTCTAACCATCACAGTGGAGGAGGAAGAAGGACCCACACGCTCTAGGTCTGGTCCTTGCTTGTTTTCTATCTCCGAGACTTCTGATGAAATGAGAATGCCCTCATTAATCAAAATAAAGGCTGAAGAGTCAGCTAGCTTGACATTTTAAATGTACAGTGACAGATATTGGCAGGGGAGTGGAGGACAGTGGAATAAGACACGCTGTCTGGCCGGGCGTGGTGGCTCATGCCTGTAATCCTAGCACTCTGGGAGGCCCAGGCCGGTGGATCGCTCAAGGTCAGGAGTTCGAAACCATCCTGAGCAAGAGCGAGACCCCCATCTCTACTAAAAATAGAAAGAAATTAATTGGCCAACTAAAAATATATAGAAAAAATTAGTCGGGCATGGTGGCACATGCCTGTAGTCCCAGCTACTCGGGAGGCTGAGGCAAGAGGATCGCTTGAGCCCAGGAGATTGAGGTTGCTGTGAGCCAGGCTGACGCCACAGCACTCTAGCCAGGGCAACAGAGTGAGACTCTGTCTCAAAAAATAAAATAAATTTAAAAAAAGATGTCTATATCCCTCTTTTCCTATTTCCTGTGCTTCCTGGATAGGAGTGGCAAGGAGTTCTCTCCTTCAGTCTGCTCAGTGACCACTAGGTGGCAGTGGGTTAAAGAAAACTGCCTAATGAGAGGTCCCAGAAGGACCTGAGGCTCCAGGTCTCCAGTTACTGCTGCAATTTATCCTTAAATGCTCACCAGTCTGGGCTGAGTTAATCAAGTAAAAACAAGCTGTAATCAGCCTAAACGGCAATAGACACGCTTCTTTTTTCAATACTGAATTTACCTAGTTTGAAGCCCAGGAAGGCTGACCGGTGGCATTCAGGTAGGGAATGTGCTGGGGAGGGTGCAGAAGAGAGAGATTTCCCAGTGTCTGCTGTTTAAGGGAGTCTGTCTCCATTCTCACATCATGGGGCTCCCCGTTTCTTCTCAGAATGCTGTTAACTCCGTCCAGCCTCTTCCCACCTGCTGGCGAGGGGTCGCCCCAAGAAAACCATCTTGAAGCCCTTGTTTCTCAGCAACTTCGAAATAGTTCAGTTCCCCCCAGCGTTGATGCCCGAAAGCCCATTTGGGAGAAGGGTTGCAGCTGTCTTAGGACTCTATGACCACAGTGGAGCCTCCACTCCAAGACTGTTTAAGTGAATATGCTCGAGAGTGAGGGGAAGGTTTGTAACAGACAAGCCTGTTGTCTCAGGCTGGGACGCTGGGGACAGAAGGGGTGGGGTGGGCAGAGCTAGCCAGTCTCCTTGCGCGTCATGTCAAGGCCTTCCGAAGTCCTTCCCTCCCCAGCTCAAGCATAATTCTCCAGCAGTCTATGGTGAAGAGGAATACCATTTGTGAAATAATAACTGACCACTAGTCTCGAAATGAATAACTGAAAATAAAGTTGTAATAGAAAGCTTTATCTCACGTCTTTTTGGTCCTTGGCAACTTATACCACATTTCACTCAATCAGGCCTTGTGAAGGGGCAGAGGATAGATCATGCAATAAGAAATACTGCCATTCTGAACATTTCAGCCCTAAGCTAAGAATATTACTTGAATTACTGTGTTCAGATACTACTATGAGAGGAAGATTTTTATCCCTGCTATATATATAAGGGAGAACGACAGCTCAAAGAGGTTAAGTAATTTGCCAACATCTCTCTTCTAATCCAGGGTGGATTCAGAATTCTATCTGGCTCTCCCTTGACTCTTACATTTATTGCTAGCTGACTGCGCCTTAAAAATATTAAATTTCTCAGGCATTAACCAGGAAATCTTGAGGGTAAAGCTGAGCTGTCTGTCCCCTTAAACTCATCAGAAATCAGAATTAAGATGCGGCTTGGTGGTTTGCTTCAAGTGTCTAATCTCTTCTGACTCACACTGTCCTTTGGCTGGGTGGGAGTGGACACATGCACACAGGGCTTGGTGGCTTGTAGAGAGAACCAGGGAGGTGGGTACCCCCAGGGGCAGCAGGCCAGCTGCGGCTCTGGGAAAAGTAGCTGCCACGTGAATGCTAGGAGGTATTTTGCCCACTAGTTAGTCTGGCCCTGGAAGGGGATATTGATCCATTAGCCTCATTAGAAAGAAGATGGGGTAACTAGTGGTCATTCCAGCTCTCCAGTATGCATTGAGAAAAGTCACCATCCCTTTCTTTCCAATATTGCCCGGTGCTTGGGAAGGAAGCTTTCTCTTGGCCTTATCTACACATTCAACTAATTAAAG
The DNA here is from genome assembly GCF_040939455.1 of Microcebus murinus. Lineage (NCBI taxonomy): Eukaryota > Metazoa > Chordata > Mammalia > Primates > Cheirogaleidae > Microcebus > Microcebus murinus. The sequence goes on from NC_134124.1 coordinate 22,322,025, forward strand.
AAACTCCTCTCAAGGCTAAACTATGGAGGTGCCAAAGCTACAGAAAATGAAGATCACTTGAAGGCCTGTAGTCTCTCTCCTGAGATCTAAAAACAGGCACATGCCAAAAGGTTAGGCAAGCTGTCCATCGTATAAAATTGCCCTTTAACTTGATGTGTTAATTTCCAGAATATGGCAATCCTGGGAGGATCCTTGGTTCTTTTTACTACTTACATCTGAGCCTTGGCTTTCTGATCTCTAAAATAGGCATGATACCACCTGCCTCCTAGTTTTGTTGATGGAAAGTGCTTGGCCCACACAGCAAGCCAAGTCAATGTCATTTACGCTTGGTGAACTTGCTGTGCATCGCCAGCGGCTTTCTTAACGTCCCTGGGCTTCCAGTCTGTGTCCTGAGACTGGACCTGGCAAACAAATGGACGGAGCGGAATGTTGTTTTCCTCCTTTTTTTTTTCCCCAGCACACAGGTGTTTGAAAGATTGTTCCTAGGCTTCCTGAGTTCTCCAGGCGTCCTCAGTTGGCTCTCCATGGGTTAAAACTTCCGAATGTCATCAAGTTCTCCACTGCTGGGAGAGCTGTGTGCTCCCCCAGGAACAACATTAGGCTCCACGGGACATTCATTAGTTGGGGTTATGAGGGGGCCACGGGGCACTGGAATGGTAATTTCCTACATGGGACCCCAGTGACCCAGCGCGAGCTAGCTCAGCTGGTCTGAGCATGTGGCTAATGAGGGAAGGGTCACGGTTTCTCTCCTGTGTGGGCCAATTAGTGTCACGTGGAAGATGCGCTCCTCGGGCGTCAGGCTGCAGCTTACACGTGTGTGGCACTGGTCACCAGGGTGGCTGCGTAGCTATCATCACCATCAGAAACCCAACCCTACATCTTCTTTCCTATTATCCCACAGCTTATTGTTTCCAAAACTTGGGTCATTTACACAGGACCGTCACGATTTTTGCCCAAGAAGACCAGTGCATTTTTATGTGTTCAATATCATTCTATAAATTGACTCACTTTTAAATTTACACTTAAAAGGAAGCTGTGTATCACTACCATCAATGGAAAATCGGTAAATTTGCCCTGAATAGAAAGTCCACATTAAAATAAATATATATGGCTGTTGAAATGAAAGTGTTTTGTCTTCGTGTCATCTGCAAATAGATCCTATGCCACAGCGATCAATGTACTTACTGTGTTAATAAACGTTGCATGTATAGAATCTGCATGTGCTCTAAAACATGCATGCAGTTTGGTACCATCGGCAAAAACAGTATCATAAAACACCTGCTTTAGTGGGAAGAGTTGGGATCCGTGACTGGGGAGATTCACACTTGATGAAATTATTATTCTTGCAGGAATTTCAACACCAAGGGCCTTTCTAATAGCCTTAAATATGTGGCAATAAAACCTAAACTCTGAACAAATCTAGAGTTTAATTTACATCTAGCTTTTGCTCAACAGCCATGGCTTTTGTTCACACTCTCCACTGGCACTATCATTAACAAGGTGCTTCTTACCATCATTATCACCGGTTTTATGATAAACAAAGCACAAACATGCAAAGCAGCTGTGTTCGCGCTGCACAACAACTTCCTTCCCCTCCAGTCATGAGCCAGTGCCCGCCGGCCAGTTCCTTACGGAGATCAAGATAGAACCAATAGCGCTGTTGGTAATAAAAATGTATTATCTGATTACTAGAACTTGTTACATCCAACCCAGTTTCGAAAATGTGCATGGGAGGACAGATACACGTGAAAACACACACCACACTCGGGCCTCCTCGAGATTGACAGAGAGCCTAGCCACTTCCATTATTTTAGGTTTCCAATACAGTAAAAAAAAAAAAAAAAATGCAATGCCAAAGCAGAGTTGTAAAAGTGCTGGTGTATTTTTAAAATCTAAGTTGAACGATGGACGGCTCCCAATCCTCTCTGTGTGCCCGTGATTGGGTGTGCAGCCCCATTTGAGGGCGAGCCGCAGCGGGTGTATACGAGATCTCTGTGAACGTGAGCTCCAACACGTCCTCCCTCCCCTCCCCCGGGCCCAGAGATGAGCCCCCCGCCAGGAGCTTTGCCTTTTACACGGACCTGGGCTCAAATATTCCACAAAGCGGAACAGAACATTTTGGCGACGTGGACACACAGAGTCGTCTGGGCTGTAGGAGGGCCAGGAGGTGAATTGGCGACGCCTCCCTTCTCGTGTCTCCCTTACCTTGTGGATTCTCCCAGCAGCCACTCCTGTCATTTCGTTGCCGCTTGGGTTATCCCACTTTTCTAGCTTTCTCATCGTCTTTGGAAAGCCACTAATTGGTAGCAAGAGGACCCGGCTATTTTATAAGAGCCAGAAGACTTTCTCAGACTGTAAAAATCAAAATGTTAAGCAGCAGGAAAGTAGTTACAGCTTTTCTTCCATTGCTGGCAAACCCGATGACTACTTTAACCACAAGGACCACGGTGACTGCTGCGCACGCGCGACACACACACACACACACACACACACACACACACACACACACACGGTGACGAGCGTCTAAAGGACTGCACGACATTGACATCTACAATGTTCTTATAGCACGATACTTGCTGGAACTGTAAGATTGTGTAATTAGGGAGAGTTGTGTGTGTGTTTATGTAAAATGGTATAAACATAGTGTCTACTGAAAAATAATCCATTAGGATTCTGTCGGTATGGCTTTGTTCTAAGACTGACACACACATACTTGTGATCTTTGCCTCTGAGTCTGAAAAGTGGCGAGTTAATTTGGTATTCTGTGGGAGGACTCTGAGACCTGGTGCTGTGGCCTCTTCTCTACTATTGCCACAGGTCCAACTGTGCCTTGGCCCAGTCTCCTCTCTCCTGTCCCCTCCTCTGGCCCCAGAGCCAATCTAAGCATGTCTGTTGCACCACAAAAAGTGTTTTGGCAGGAGCTGCCTGCCCCTCCTCTGGGAGTCATTTGTCTTTACTGGCTTAGCACTGTTTTTACTTATATTTAAATAAAGTAGGTAAAAACATATCTAGACACACATCTATATATGCCATTGTAATAGAGACCAGAGTGAAGTTACGATACCAAACCAAGAATGATACAAAAAGCCCAACTCAAAAAATGGTTGGGAGAAACTTTTAAACCTCACATGCTGGTCGAGGAGCCCAGGATTGTGAACGTTTCCATCTAGTTCTACCTTCTGTTTCAGTCCCCACATATAACACTCCATGGTCATCCCTCATACCAACCTCTCTTGTATGGAGTAGACATCCAAAATCCAATACTTACTCTTCATTTTGAAACACACTTTAGCCAGGACCTGGTTGACCTATCCTAGAGGTCCCAGAGATCTCACCAGAAAGGGACATGCTTGAGGGTACACCCTACACTGCCCAAGTGGTAAGCCATGGCACCCTGAGTTATGTTATTGATGCCTCAGCTCTCAGGGCAGCTGGAACCTCTGCATCAGTCACTTCCAGCCACAAACATCAACAGCTTCCTCAGGGGCCATCAAGAGTGACCAAATGGAGCAAAGCACAAAGGTGTGGCCCACGGTCCCGTGAACATCAAAACTGATGGGCCCAGTGACTTCCACATTGTTATGTTCCATGTCAATGAGTTGAGTGCAGCTGCTAAGAAGTTGTTTCGTGTCTCAGATGCCAGTGGTAGCACGTGCCACTGTCCATCATGAGCAAGGGTACAGGGGACCTACCGAAGGAGTTCGTGTTCCAGTTGTCCAAGATGCCAGGATCAGCTACATACATTTCAGGACCCAGTAAAAAGGGAAAATGCAAGGCCCTTTGTTCAAAAATTATTAAGAATTGATTTCAAGATGGCAGCATCAGAATATTAAACTGAGCACGGAGTCCTTCCAAGTGTGGGGCCCTGTGCAATTGTACAGGCTGCGTGTTCCTGCAAAAAGCTCAGCACCAGGCCAAAGAAGAGCCGGTTGGAAGTTCAGCAGCACCAACGAGGGGCAGGGTTCTTGGTAGGCACAGCACTGAATCTGCCTTCGCATATATTGGATTCTTGCAGCTGGTTGTGACTGACATGTCCTTTTTGTGGTGTCCAAACTGGCTGTGATTAGTAGTCACTGTACCATGCGTGAGTAGACCACGAATTAAAACATTGTCATTATTTTGAAATACTTTGAGAAAGTTGCGTAAGATTTGAAAATCATTCACACGTTTGCAAGAAATTACAACATTGCAATTGTCAATGAAAGAAAAGGAAGAACTATCCAGTTCTTTTTAAATGTGACTCAGATGTAAAACTTGGAATGGTTTCAAAGACACTTTTAATTTTTTCATATCACTTGTGTGAACAAAGTTGATCATTAGTGATGACTATCAAGAACTTGAAGAGACTGTTGTTAAAAAATCTTGATGGGATTTTTAAAAGTCTGATCGGGAATTGCTATTTCAAGCATAAGACTTGATATTAAAAAGCTATGTTCATAAATGCAAATGCAAATTTCTCATTAAAAACCGAAGACGTTCTTGTTTGGGGATTTTGTAAAAATTTAGTATTTAATGTCGTCCTGAAATTTTGAACTTTATTTTCTTATAGAATATGAAGAATAATGAAGGCTTTGCCAAGTCCCATACAGATACCCCAAATCCCTTCCAATGTATCCCAGTGTGTAATTTAAAATATCAGTTTCCATGTGTGCTGTGAAGCAAAGATGTTGGAAACAGTACTCTTGACAGCAGCTGTCTTAGGGAATCTGAGGACTATAAAGACACTCAACTGCTTTTGTCCTCTGGTGGTGGGAGAGGCTGTTGGGGTTTAGAATTGGGGTATCAAGCCACAACTCTAACAGTCCAATTGTGGTCACAACTAATAGTACTTCATAGAGCTGTTGAAATGATTATATGAGATACTGCATGAAAAGCACTTCGAATATTGCATGGCACATAGGAAATGTTCAATGAATGATGGTTACTATTACCTGGATAGCTAAAAAGATGACAAATTCTGTTGATTCTGTGTCCACCATGCCTCAGCTCTGCTTGTGACTTTATTTTCCGTTCTTCCTATTCTACCCCCCCATAACTGAACATTTTATTACTGTTCGCCTAGAGTTATATTAGCTTCTTAATTTATCTTTTTGCTTCTAGTGTCTTCATTTTTGGACCCATTGGGTTCAATTAAGATGCTTTATGTTTCAAGTCACAGAGTACCCAATTAAAACTTATTATTTCATTTAAGACATCCAAAGTTTTCATAGTTGGTTCAGCAACCAAACAATATCAGGGTTCAGGTTTAGGGACGTGTGTGTGTGTGTGTGGTGTTTTTTTTTTTTTTGAGACAGAGTCTCGCTTTGTTGCCCAGGCTAGAGTGAGTGCCGTGGCGTCAGCCTAGCTCACAGCAACCTCAAACTCCTGGGCTTGAGTGATCCTTCTGCCTCAGCCTCCCAGGTAGCTGGGACTACAGGCATGCGCCACCATGCCCGGCTAATTTTTTATATATATATATCAGTTGGCCAATTAATTTCTTTCTATTTATAGTAGAGATGGGGTCTCGCTCTTGCTCAGGCTGGTTTTGAACTCCTGACCTTGAGCAATCCGCCCGCCTCGGCCTCCCAAGAGCTAGGATTACAGGCGTGAGCCACAGCGCCCGGCCCGTGTGTGGTGTTTTGTTTGTTAGTTTTACCTTCCTCCCTCATGGTCTCAATATAGCTGCTATAGCTCCAAGCATCCACTCTTGATGACACCCAAAGACACGAAGGAAAAGAGTGTTTTCTCCTTGTGTATCTTTTTTTTTTTAACCAGGAAGAAACATTCTTCCAGAAAGCCTCCTAGAGTTCCTCAGAACACATCCACCTTCCACCAATCAGAGGCAAAGGGGAACAGGATTACAACAACTGGTTTAGACTCTTCACCATTCATGCCTGTTTGGCTGACAGCACTAGCCCTATAGCCAAAGAACATTAGGAATCTCATACCCAGAAGGCATGATGGCTGTTGGGTAAACAACCAACCACTTCACCCAGTTCTTCCTATACACCACTGGCAGATTCATCTAACATGTCCTACTTGAACAAGAGTCCTCCATGGCCTACTGGGTAAAATCCCTGTTCCTTCCCCTGGAATTAAGTGTTCAGTTGCTGATCTAGCCAACTAGGTCAGATTTTGCCAGCAGAATCCTCTTAGAGCATCTTATTCTTTTCCTTCATAGCCCCTTATCACCTTTTGGAGTTCTCCATGAATTGGGGAACTACATGATAAGCATCTCTGTCCAACTCTAGGACGTCACTTCCGTTAGGACTGTGTCTGTTTTGCTCATCGTTATACCCAACACCCAGCATAGTATCTGGACGCAGCAGGTTTTCATAAATATTTGTTGGATGGGGAAATGTATATACCTGTCACACGGAGCAAGCAGCAATTTCAACAGTTAGATATTTAATTTGGCAAAAGCAGGTTTCTATGTAGCTATCAAAAGAGGTTGAAAGAATTCGGTACCTCAACATCACCAACATTTTGTTAAAGGACTAATTGCCAAGCCCCCTGTGCACGTGGGACCATTAGTAATTCTGTAGCTATGCAAATTAAAACAGTGATGTATGATTTATAGCTTTAATAACATTCTGAAGGCTCTTAAATTTTAATCACTTGCAACATCCTTTTTAATATTCAATTACTTTATTAACTAATTAGGTCACTTGCTGAAAAAGCACATAAAGCTGGTGCTATTTTAATATCAGCTGAGCCTCACAAAATACCTTTGAAATGGTGCAAATGGTTTATTTATTTTAAACAGATCATTAAGATGCTATAATTAATAAACCAATTACGAAAAAAGGCCCGATAGTGATAGATGCACAGGCACAATGGCAGTGTCCAATGGATTAGTCATTTTTATATACATACATCAAGGGGCAAAACTTAAATGAAAACCCACTGCAAAAAGTGCTTTCCTGAATAATTAATTTGTACAATGACTGATAATCTTATCACAGCAAACCTAACTTGAGGCTCGCTCATTACGCAAACCTGGAATGTGTACTTTCGTTTCATCTAATGACAGTCCGGATGGAAAATCCACGGCAAGCTCAACTTGGTATTCCTTGATTACTTCCAAGGGCCTTAATTTGCAGACAGAGGTGGGTGCTTCACTACTTATCAGTGCGTTGGAGTGAGGCGAGCCTCCCAGGAGAGACTCGGAAGGAGACCCCTACTGGGTCAGCAGCTTCCCTGCTTATTGATTTGTCAGCGCTGTGTTAAGGTCTTCAAAGCGAACAATGTGAACAAAGAGAGCTGAGGCCAATTCTGCAGGGATTGTTCACCCAATATTCTCAAAATAATCTGTGGATCGTAGCTCTAACCCTGCAGTGCTAATAATGCACAGAGATGCTGGGACTATTGTGGCAGGTGGCAAGGGGGGACAGTTTTCAGCCTGGGAGTAGAATTTTATTTCTGGGATTGGGGTGAGGTAAGAAGAACTCAATCCTTTTGTTGGTCTGGGAAAGAATATCGTCAAATCCTAGAAGCCAGGTCATTTTGCTGGCTAACAATACTAAAACTTAAAAAACATAATGTCTACCATTTATTGAAGGCTTACCAGATACTATGTTGATTACCTGTATTATCTCCTCGAATATCCTTACAAATATCAAAATCCACTGAGTAACTCTCTCTAGGGTTCCTTCCAGTTCTAAATCCTGTAATTTTTTCGGCCCCTATCTGTGTCTTATATATTTCAGGGTATTTGTTCCATCAACACCGATTTTACTAAGCCCCTTCTAGAATCAGGCACTGTTCCAGGCACCAGAGACGCTGGATGAACAGGACACCCAAGTTCCCCACTCTCATGGCCTTTACATTGTATTGGACAGGCCATCCACAAGGAAACAAAATTTAAATAAGAACTTTAGATAATGCAAAGAGCCATGAGAAATAAAAAGAAGCAGGAGACTGGGATAGAAGCTGTTTGGGGCAGCTGTCTGTGAGTGAGCCACAGGGAAGGTCTCTCTGAGAAAATGACATTCGCAAATGGACAGGAGGGTCTCCAACAAGTAAAAGCTTGTTCTTCCCCAAGTTGTACCAGTTATTTTCTGCTGTGTGTCCTTTTCAAGTGAGTGAGTGGGGAAGGCAGCTGGGGGGAAAGAGATAGGGAGGCTGGGTGTGGTGAGAGTGGTGGGTAAGCAAGAGGGGAAAAAAAATGGGAGATGGCATCATTATGTCACCATCATTTTTGTTATTGTCATTTTACGAATGTGGGCACTTGCTTGCCATCAGACTACGACACGAACTTGTGTGCATTTTGCTGTGAGCATGTGTCCAGGTAAGTGAGAAACTGCAGAGAGAGCAATTTCTCATCCCTTACTTCGTTCCTGCCACTGTCATGGTCTGCAAGTGGCAACAGCGATGTTTTATGTATTTCCAATCTGTTTTAGCACCTTCGTGATGTGTTGATGGAACTTTAAAATATTCATAAATTTCCTCATTGTCCCAGGGATGCTAAGTTCTTTGGAAGAGCAACCTAGCCCAAACAATAAATCCGATGTGTGCGTTGCTCAAGTATGTAGAAAAGTATCGTTCTGCCTGGGTCACTAAGGGAAAACACCAGAAAGAGCCCCTATAACCTGCTAATTGTGAACTAAACAGTGTTCTGGCAAAGGGTGCCCCTTCCCTTCCTAGACCCTTTGTCTGGTAGGCTCTTGGGACTTCTTTTTATACCTGTGGGGACCAACATATACCCAATTCCAAGCACAAGCTGAATTATGTCTCAGAGGTGTGTTAAGAACATCCTTTTCAAATGAGACAAGAAAAGGTTAAATATAAGCAGGCCCTTATATTAATGAATAACTACTTTGGTGAATGAAGTCCCATTAAATTCAAATAAATACAATTGGCCCTCCATATCTGTGTGTTCTGCAACTACAGATTCAACCCACCACAGATTGAAAATATTCAGGAAAAAAAAGAACAATAAAAATATAACAATAAAAATACAGTATAACAACTATTTACATAGCATTTACACTGTGTTAGGTATCGTAAGTGATCTAGAGATGATTTAAAGTACACAGGAGGATGTGTGTAGGTTTTATGCATAGACCATGCCATTTTCTATCAGGGACTTGAACATCTGTGGGTTTTAGAACCTGCAAGGGGTCCTAGAACCACCCCACCCCCCATGGATACTGAGGGACTATGGTGGTTCTTTCCTTCTTTACCAACCAAAATGGATCCAAACCATGAATCTAAGTGAAAGGGGTGTATTAGTGATTCTCTAGTATTAAGGAATGAGGGTGTACACATATCTGTCCAAGTCCCTGCTTTCAATTCTTTTGGGTATACACCCAGAAGTGGAATTGCTGGATCATATGGTAATTCTACTTTTAATTCTTGAAGAATCATGATTTGGCTCATTTTTGACTTCTGTTCTCCTTACCTTGATATAGGGCCTTTAATCAGATTGCATTATTTCCTCTTGGCCTTCTCAAGAGCAAAGTCCAGTAAGACCTTAGACTTCATTCTTTTCAATTTGTTTTCTTATTTCATGGCTGGAAAATAAACAAAAATGCACATTATGGGAATAAGTTTAAAAAATGGGAATTAAGGCCCACCTACTCCCCACAAAAGGAAAGCAATTTATAATAAATGTGATGCTCTATCACAAGCTGGGAATTCTGGTTGTCTCTGGAAGAACCCATGGCATCAGATACATTTGTGAAAGCACGTGAGCCTCAGTTTTGAGTGACTCCTTTGTTAAATAAAACATCACCTTGAATTCCTTACACAGAGATCATTTCATACTTGTAGATATGTATGATCCATTTCCTCCCAAAACTATGTAAAAAATTACCACCACAGCTCCCACCTTTTCTAATATGCTTGTATTACAGATGGAAGGCCAAACACCAAAATCTTAAAATGATGGATTGGCTCATGACAGAGGTAAGTGGTTTTGTAGGGAAGAAAGGATTGTATCATTCATGTAAACATGACATTATTCTGCACAACAATCCAGGAGGAAATCATATACTTGGATGTGCAATAATATTCTTTAATCCTTAGCAGGTGCAGGGACATTTATTTGAAGGAATTCCAATGCCTTACTTACTCAGGCAGACAATAGAACTCGGATCATTTTCAATACAAGTATGATGGAAAAAATGGTTTTTTAAGAAAAGTTCTGGAGATGGATGGCAGTGATGTGAATGTATTAATGCCACTGAAGTGCATGCTTAGAAATGGTTAAAATGGTAAATTGTATGTTATTTTAGCACATTTATTTGCATACATTTACCACATTATACACTTAAAATACAGTATGTGTATTTTATCACAATTTCAAAGGATAAACCAGGTAACATACAGAAGGTAGTTGAATGAACTCCCTGAGGTTTGAATTTCCAGTCTGGCTTCTTACTCTTAAAATTCTCCCCAAACATATCTGTGAGCACTTTGATGAGAGCAGTGACGGGTATGTGCCTAGTTGTGAAAGTGAGGGCTCTTCTAGGTCTAATCTTCTCCCACGTAGGATGTAATCTCCAACAAGGATCCTATGAATATGTCCCTCGAGATGTCTCAGCCAAGACACTGGTCATAATCACGCCACAGTTAGATGGGTGCATTGTTCCTCCAGGGGTCCCATTCAGAATGGTCATCAACACCAGCGTGGCTCCCCACACGAGAAATGACAAGTTTCCTCAGAAAGACCCAATAAATAATGTTCCCAAATTTCCTGAAAACACAGACGTTTCCTCCTGAGAAGTTTCGTTCTCTAATTCTCTGGACATCCATCTTGATCCTGACTTTCCCATCTGGAGATGACTCCTTTGTTTTAAGGAGCCTCAGTGAACATGAGGCTTAGTCAAACAGAAGGGAAGACATTTTGGAAACGCAGACACTGTAAGCCCCAAATCAGGCACTCAGGAAAAAGAGGTTGCACCTCGGAAATGTGGCCACCAGTTTGGGAAGAGTGTTGGCACAAGCGAAGAGATACAAAGACAAGAGGAGCTAACAGTTGATTGTTAACCTCCCAAACTCAATTCAATGTGACAGTGACACTTCACAGCACATTGCGTCCAATCTCATTTGAAGCTGACAAAGATTGTTTCTGCTTTACATCTATTGGTTTATTAATGGTCTACAGCCTCTTAAGCAGATGCATATTCATTAGGTAGCCAGCTGTTAGGAGGTTCCCAGATGTCGAATGTAACTGTGTCTTGGAACATATTTTTTTTTTCCTTATCATGAAACAAAGTAATTGAGGCCTTATTAAAGAACCAGTTAATTACTAAAGCGGTACCTTATGCCACCCTTTTTATCATTCATATCTGAGAACTCTAGGGACTTCTGAAAAATTGGGTGAAGAGACAATATTTAAGAGCCAACCTTTATTGTATATTTTTATATATAGGCAGATACCGTATGTATAGAGACACACATACATATATTTCCACACTGGAGGAATTAAAAGTATATGTAAGGTTTTTGACTAACACATTTTCAGCTGCAGTGTCCTTTCCTTGGCTCATTGCAGGAATTAGGTCTAAAGGACAAGACTGATAAACCTAGTAAATTAATTAAAATTAAGGCACCTTAATAATATTTCTTTAATTTTATTACTTTCCTGTAAAAGAGGACTTGAAAAATGGTTCTTTGTGTAACCTATGCCTCAAATCTCATTTTGTATTTTCCAGTAAATATCTTATTTTTTTTCCCTCGTCAAAAATAAAGAAGTTCAACTATTGGCAATCAAAGAAGAATTTTCAAAATGCCAGGTATCTCCAAATGTCCTTTAAAACCTTATTTTGAAGATGTCAATTCAGATAATCCCTTAAGAGCGCCTTAAATCTAGCAATTCCATTTCGGCTTTCAGGGGTGGTTGGGAATCTCAATTCTACTTCTTGAGCACAAGAATCGCAGGAGCAAATGAAGAATTGTCAAGAGCAGGCAGTCTTCAGAAAACGGAGCAGTCAGTGTGCTTTGGGAAACGGATTCCTCAACCTTGCAACCCACCGTTAGCCTTCGGCTTGCTCTTAACACAGCTTTTGATCCCTTGAGGTGCCTTTGTGTCACACTTACTCCAAATCTGCTGGATTTTTCTGCTTTCAAGATTTGGCTAATGTTGTATGCTAAGTTTTATCACCACTTCTACAAAACAAACAAAAAGGTTTCCCCTTCAGAAGAGATCAGTTTTGATTTGCTCTGTGGCTTATCTCCTGCTGTTGACCTTTAGACAATGCAAATAGATTACATAAACATTTCAAAATGTTAGTATTAGTTAACAACCATTACTAGCTGTCTGCTATGGGCGGAGCATTGCATAGTGTCTGGGGTCAACTGTGGTCAGAGCTCAGGGATACACAAGCAAAAGCTGACACCCTACCTGTATGGCAAACTCTAAAGTCAAAGGTCTGAAATGTTCTTTGAGGGGTAATGAGGAATAGTGGGAGGAAACCGAATTTGGATTGTAAGGCCCTGTCCTGGGAGACTCGGCCTTCCTAATGACCTCGATGTCTCAGAGCCTCAGTTTCTTCATCTGTAACAAGGGGCTAATAACTGTCTTGCCTTCTTAGCTTAGGGTTATTGCGAAGATCAGGGATGAAACGACCGTGAATCCACTGTGTAAGCTGTAACATGCAATGGCAAGTTATTACTGTTTAAAATATTCAATTTAAGCCGGGCGCGGTGGCTCACGCCTGTAATCCTAGCACTCTGGGAGGCTGAGGCGGGCGGATTGCTCAAGGTCAGGAGTTCGAAACCAGCCTGAGACCCTGTCTCTACTAAAAATAGAAAGAAATTAATTGACCAACTAAAAATATATATACAAAAAATTAGCCGGGCATGGTGGCGCATGCCTGTAGTCCCAGCTACTCAGGAGGCTGAGGCAGCAGGATTGCTTGAGACCAGGAGATTGAGGTTGCTGTGAACTAGGCTGATGTCACAGCACTCACTCTAGCCTAGACAACGAAGTGAGACTCTGTCTCAAAAAAAAACCAAAAAAAACCAAAAACAAAACCATTAAAATATGCAATTTACATTTATAAATGGCCCCTTGATATACAAACGATTTATATCTTTCACATATAACTATTACTGCATTTCGGCTTCAACAGTAAATACCAAACCATTGCCATACAATTTTCCACTCCAGTTTCTTAAAGTCCAAATGTGACGAGCCCTGTGTGACAACCATGGCAAGGAAAGCAATCGGAGCCTTGAGAATATTCCATTTCTGGTGGTGATAGTCCCCTCCCAGGAACTTTTCAAGAAAGTGAAGCAATTACTGATTCTCAGCATCCTAAACACCAATTGTAGCATGGTCCTTTCCTGTCTCCCCAAGTCTACTCCTTCTATGTGAAGCTCCAGTCACACCCACTAAACTTGTGGTGGTTCTTTCTCCACGTGGAGTCTTCATGTGTGTAGTTCTCCATGGCCGAATGACCCTTCCTCTCGCTTAGCATGGCTGCCTCCTTCTCATCATTCTTCAGATATCTGTGTAAAAGCTCCCTGCTGGGAGAGGACTTCCCAAGTGACTATGCAAATTAGGCCGCTCCTATTCTTTAATAAACAGCACCTTGACCATCTCCTCCGAAACACTCAACACTTGCCCACACTTGCAACGTGGTGAATTTACAGGTAAGTTTCTGTTGCAGTTATCGTAACACATAACCTGAGCTAGTGGGGTCCTCTCTGGTCTAGCGCCCCATCATTAATATTGTCACATTGCAATCTCACTTCCTAGCTGGGAAGGTTTGGGGTATCAATACAATGACCATGACACTTTTGATATTGTTTTCCTCGATTGAATTTTTATAAATGAAAAGCAGAATTATCGTGAAAAAGAAATCTGCGAACACTGCAGCTCAGTCCACTATCCATATTTCAGCTGCATTTAAAAAAAGAAAATACAGTTTAATAAAACTGGTTTCTAAATTGCCAGAAACAATCACATCTTCAACACTTCATTAACAAATGTTAATTGTGCCTACTCTTACCTACTGGTTTCCAAACAAAGCACTTCTGAGATGAGGAATTCTGTCTGAAATCTCCTTCCTCTTTCCATGACAAAAACCCCGCCAAATGGACTGACTGAAAGCTGGCCCTGGCAATCAGTCACTGGAAACCAACAGTCTCTGTTTCGGGGAACCTGCAAAACAATCTTCCCAAAGCTTCTTTTGGCTATTCTGCTTCTGACTCTCCTGTTCTGTATCTACCACACGGAGGTCTTTCCTAGGCCAGGAAGTCTGTTGATGTATATAAGGTGCGCCGCCCAGAGCTTGTTCGTATTGCCAATCTGCGAACTGGATGGAAACCTTGCTAGAATATTCCTCCAATCTTCGGGATCAGACTCATCTAGGATTAATAAGGAACACTATGAACGTGGATGCACTATTTTTACCTACGGTCATATCCTTCTGTGAACTATCTGCCAGTGAACACAAAGTATGCAAAGCTGCCCCCTTGAGAACAGGTCAGAGGCCTTTAGGTTTGACCCATTTTGCTCTGTCTTCTCGAAGATCGGAAATGGAGGTTTAAAAGACTGACAACTCACCAAACAGCCAGTCTCTCAGTCTATTTTTTTTCCTCAAAAACCCAAAGTGGGTAAGCAACTTACTCTTCATAATTATAAAAGCTACTGGATATGCACTGTGTATTGGAAGACATAACCTCAAAAACTGAGCAAAGGCTATGGTGTCAGTAATTTTTAATGTCCAGCATTCAGAGAGCAATCTCATATGACAGGCGTTTTGCTCCTGACTGGTGAAAGGCTAAACTAAGTTCTCTGTAACTCAAGAAGATCACTTTATAATAAGAATAAATCAGGCAAATGGATACATAGTATACGAGGGAATAATCTCACCTGATAATTCTTTATAGCTACAGTTGCCAAGTACAGTCTGAGGACCACTGAGGATCCCTGAGACCCACTCCCTGAAGCTGCAGGGTCCACCTTTTCCAAACTCCTATCTCTGAGGCCGGACTTGTTTCGTAAACTTTCACCAAAATAGCAGATCACAGCAGACTGAATGCAGAAGCAGATTAAGAGAGCCCAGCTATATTTTATTAAGCCAGGTATTAAAAAGATTTGCAAAAATGTAAAACAATGCCACTCTTCTCAAAAATTTTTATTTTGGAAAATATAGCTTATAAAGTTGCAGTTTATGTTAACACGTAATGGGTTTGTTATTGTAAAATCAGTATTTTTAAAGCTTTGCAGTTTTCATTTCACATACAGTAAATGTCAACAGATATAACCCACATAAACAAACGTGCTTTGGGGTTCTCAGCTCTTAAGGGGGTAGAGAGGGTCCTGGGGCCAAACTGCTCCATACCCCAACTATAAACACTCTTTTACCTCATTACAAAATAGGGAAAAGTGTGCTTGGAGTATTTAAAGAACACAACTGCAAGATACATGATTAAGAAAAATCAAATGGAAAGGAAAAGTAGGATTTCATAGTTCAGAACTCAGTTATTTAAAATGACTTTTTTAAAAAAAAGTAGGAAATGAAAGCCGTTTTGGCCCATCAGGACTTCAAATACCTTCCAAATCCCCAGGAAGCTAGGCACTGAATGAGCCAAGCGCTGATTCCCCCTCACTGGGGTAAAGCAAGCCCGGTGTAGAAGGGTCCGAGAGCTGCTCAGGTCTATGGGAAACAAGTATCAGCAAGGCTGCCGTTAATAAAGAAGGAAGGCACATAAGAATTAAGGTCCTACTGAGTTGAAAGTAAACAAAAAATCCCCTTTTATGGATTTTTTTTTTAAGTCTTTATATCTGATTGCTTATCTGGGTATTAGAGGAATAGCAAGACCTTAGTCAACAAAACTGCAAGAAGCCAATCAATAAAAAAAAAAAAATGCGATCTGTACAGCTTGAAGAGGCTGAGAACATTCTAATGAGAGTTATTTGTGTGGCAAATCCTATAGCAAGAGCTCACTTTACTAGCTCTCCCCCTCATGTCTGCACTAATGTAGTAAGTAGAAGTGAGTCAATACATTCACAAAACAATTCATTTACAATTTCCTTGACAGTTAAAAAAAAAAAGAAAGCCGAGTTAAATTCATGTAGATAATAAAGTCTTCAATTAGAAACCAACTTAATGGAATAGTCTTTCAGGCTTCTTAACTATACTCTGCTTTTAGGAATAAAACAGGAATATGTACTTGAACTTGCTGTGTCAATTAGATGATATTCACGTTAAGTGTTCAGCACACAGTGATAGTACAAAGAAAGTTGTTGCTACGTAGGCATTTACATTAAAAAAAGGGAGGCAAAGAAACATTTATAGCAAGCACGTGTCAGTGCTAGTGGATCTCACTCATCAATTTTATTTAATTATCGACATTTCAAGACAAGTTCATTTTAGAAAAAATATATTAGGGCCCAGAGAGATAGGGAAATGGATCAAGGTCACACAGCGAGTGAGTGAAATGGGATTTCATCTCTCTGCTTCCAAGCACGTGTTCTTTCCACGATGCAATGCCGTCTCCCAGGAGAGCTGAACCAATATGGCCAGTTTTTATCAGAAATCCACTTAAAATAGGTACATTCCATGCTTAGCACAGATTCAGTTTTATTTCCTAATATCTCAGCCAGACAACTACACCATGATGCATGACTTCATGAGACAACATGAAGTTCAGAAAGAATGTAAATCTTTAATTCATCTGCTAAATACTACTACTGTTTCATAAATATATGAGGGAAAAAAGTATTAACCCTTCCCTCCACATATAAGTGGCTATATACATCTATAAATATATATATACAACACATACTATAGGCCCCACCCCAAAACCAATAGTATTATGGGTATCATTCAGGCAATTTATTTTAAACAAAAAAGGAAACATCTAACCAAAGTACTCTACAAGAACAGTGTGTACATTTACGGTGCTTGAAGATATCAGAAAAGTAAAAATAAAAAAAATCTAGAGGGAAACAAAAATGAATCTGCAGTGGCTATGTAGGCTTACTCACCAGATGTAAATTGCTAGAATGGTAACATTTCCCTTACAATACTGGGCAGGATAAAAAATAGATACTAACAGAAAGGCTCTGGTTTAAAAGGGTAAAGGGTAGACGCAGGGGTCCTCAAACTTTTTAAACAGGGGGCCAGTTCACTGTCCCTCAGACCGTTGGAGAGTGCAGCGCACGTTCCACACATGCGCACTGTGGGCCCTGGATGAGTCGGCTGCTAAGCAGGACAGGCAGCGGTGGCAAAAACACACCTGGCGGGCCGGATACACGTCCTCAGTGGGCCCCATGTGGTCCACGAGCGGGCTGTAGTTTGAGGACCCCTGGTAGAGGATAGGTAGATGGGAACGAGTATTTTCTTGTCAACTTCAATCGATTTTGGGGTATTCTTGCCTTTCTTCGAAGTTATCACTTAGTAATTCCTTCAGTGACAAATCACGTAATTGGGCAGACCCTTAGTGAAGCCACTGTTTTTCTCTTTCATGGGCTCAGAAACAAAAAATACTGATAACAAACTGTAACGTTGAGGTTCAATAAAAAGGAGATACAATGTAGAAAGGAGCATGATACAGAAAATGCTTTAGAGATAAATCTTAGAAAAAAGTTTAAACACAGGTTTAGATACAAAATATTTACTTCCTCTAAGAACCATATTTATATGAGAAGGTGGAGATTTCCTTCTTAATTTAAAGAAAAAATTTATTTAAGATTATAGGTTTTAAATATCAGGAAAGATATTCTACTATGCTGCCACCAGAGGTTGGTTTGATTGCTCTGAAGTAACAACACTTGAAAGCTCCTATTCTTTGAAACTAATTTAAACACATTGAATTGTTGAAAGATTAAAAACCGCAGTCAGCTAATTACACTCCCTCTCATCTCTTATTCAGCAAATGAATCACTTTTCATTACCACTTAGCTGAAGTACATGAATTTCTGCCTAATTAGAAATGTTGTAGATGGAACATTAGCAAGAATGGAGCAGGTCAGGTTATCTTTGCTGCTTCATTTTTAATTCCTAACAGTAGAGTATGATAGGGAAAGAATAGAGAAGTCATTAAATAATTTTAAATTATTTATAAAAATTACTTTGCCCAAATCATAATTATTTTTTCCCCAAATGGTCTCAAATGTCTAACAGAATGAAAGAAAATGCAGCTCAACATTGATTTTAATGAACATTTTAATGTTATGTATAACAGAACATTATGAATACAATGGAAACAAAGTTTTATCAATTTAATAAAAAAATTTTCAACATAAAGTGGGGAGGTAATAATCTGATATCTATATTATAATATTTATTTTGAAAAATATTCCCAGCTTGAGGGTGAGACAATTAATTTTGCATTCCAAACTCTAGAATCATGATTTTCATGTGAGCTTAATGCAGAATTACAGCAGAAAAACAAAAACATTTTAATTAATTTCCTTTATTTGTCATTAAATCAATAAAATCTTTGACTGCTACAGGTCTCCTTTAATAATATATATTTGACTCCTCTCTATTGGAACCATATTGCTAATGCCATATTATATACACTCAAAACCAAAACAAAACAAATACTGTATAAAATCTAAAAGTGAACATTCAGTTCTAGCATTTATATTTAACTTAAGGTTTTAATGGATTTTTACCTTTTCAGACACCAAAAAAAGAAATAGTAATAAAATAAATATTTTTCTTTTTTGACTGTTCCTGACTTAAATGATGGCTACAGGGATAAACACGGAAGGAAAGCCTTGCCAAGTTGATCACTGCAAATTGTAAATAATGACTGCTGAAAACAAACAAAAATACTGAGGTTTTTTTTTTTCTTTTAAAGGAAACCATAGAGCAGTCCTGAAAAAAATATTTTTTCCATTTTGCACAGGATAATTATAGCAGAAGACATGGGGAAAGTCCCATAGCTATCACCAATTGCTTAAAGAGATTTTGTTACAATAAAAATTTGGATAGTATAATAGCAGTGTTGCTGGAACATTAGCAAAAGTATATATACATTCCAGTTACCTTTGATTTAGCCATAATCACATATGTATGCCTTTTTTGGACAAAAATATATATTTTTATAAAAAACTGATCATCCAACTTTAATGATTTTATATATGGACTCAAGAGTGGTAGTAAAAGGAACAGACCCAATTATGACAAGGCGATTCAGGGACAGAAAAATCAAGTTCCTCAGGAAAAGAAAGTATAAAATTAGAGATTCAAACACATTTATTCAGCCCTATTCCAGTTTTCCCACAAATTATGTTATTAAATGGGTTCTTCAATTTATAAAGGCTTTCAATGGTCTCACCACCCCATTGTGGTCTATTCTCACTGGAAAAAAAGATTCTGACTGCCTCATCTGAAGCGCTCTTGCCTGGCCTTCTAAAATACTAGATATTTCACTTTTATAAAACAGCCTTTTTGGTTCTTTATGTAGATTTATTTTAATTAATTGATAAAGGGGAGCTGATTAGCATTTTCCATCCCGACATCACCTATCTGCACAGCTAAAAATTCTTCATTCAATCTGCTTCTTTACAATCTCTTATTTGCTAAAGTTGGCGAAATTTGCAAAGGCATCTTGCTTGGGTTGCACAGTTCCAGAAGTCATGGCTATGTTGGGCATGCCCATTCCCATCGTGCCTGTCAAGCCCATCCCAGCAGCTGACATCCCTATGTTCATGTTCATGCCCATCATGCTCTGGTTCATCATCGGAGTATTTCCAAGAGGGGCCATTCCCATGGTGCCAGTCATCACATTGGGCATGCTCATAGGCATGGGTCCCCCCATCAAAGTGTTAGTTTGGGGCCGGACAGGAAGCATGTTTGATGGAGAACTGAGGTTCACGGCGCCAAAACTTTGAGTCATCACATTCATAGGCTGTTGCATATCTACCAGAAGAAAACAGACAACTTTACCACAATGAATTCTTAGATTCATAAAGCAGAAAACAAATACAATCTTCCTGACTATCAATACCTTTAGCCCCAGCAAAATTCCTTTATAGTCATTTCATAAGAGAAGTCAATTAATTTGCACTGGTTACTTTTGAGAAATATTCAGTGGCTCTTGGCCCCTGGTTTTCCAGAGATATAGAAGCAGTGGGAGTGGGCTAAGGGAAAAACATGAGGCAGTTTAAAATATTCTTAAGAATTCTATCGTTAAAGCCTACATAACAAGTTGTCAAGAGCTAATGTATATCAAAGCCTTTAAAAAGTTTGTATCTTTTGACTTACTCTGTTTTTAGAACATTACATTAAGAAAAAAAAAAACCCTTAAGTACAAAGGTTTATGCAAAATCCTGAAGTTATTTATAACAACTAAAGGCTGGAAACAATTTAAATAATTGGCAAGAGGAACAGCACACTAATATGATAGATAACTACGAAGATCTAAAAATCATTTTTTCCTAAGAATACTCAACACAGGAAAAATGATAATAATTTAATGTTTTTTTTTCATTTCTTTTCTTTTTTTCCTGAGACAGAGTCTCACTTTGTTACCTGGGCTAGAGTGCAGTGGCACAATCTAGCTCACTGCAACCTCAAACTCCTGAGAGCTCAAGTGATCTTTCTGCCTCAGTCCCTCAAGTAGCGGGGACACAGGTGCATGCCACCATGTCCAGCTAATTTTTTCTATTTGTAGTAGAGATGGCGTCTCACTCTTGTTCAGGCTGGTCTCAAACTCTGGCCTCAAGCAATCCTCCCACCTCAGCCTCCCAAAGTGCTAGGATTGCAGGAGTGACTCACCTCACCTGGCCTCATAATTTAATGTTGAATGAGAATAGCAAGAAATAAAATACAGACAGAATGATGTCAAGTGTTAAAAATATGCTTAGAAAAGACTGAAATAAATATGTATTAATTATCCCTAGCCTGTGGAATTCAGATGATTTTTGTTTCTTCATATTTGCCTATATTTAAAAAAATTTATGTAGCAAATATTTTTATTTTAGTAATCAGGGCCCCAAAACTCACAATACAATAAATGTTATCATGCCGAGAGTAGAATACAAAGTAATTCAACGTGCCAGAAGGGCTATGAAGTGAGTATTACGAGAAAAGATCCTAGTTAACTGTTAGTTATAGCTCATGTCATGCATTTTATCTCATAGTCTGTAGTCTTGGCATTAGGGCAAAAGATTACAAGTACACAAAAAAGTGGGACTTCTTGAGGTAACTTACTCTGTTGCTGAATCATCGTATTAAGTGATGGCTGCTGGGGTTTGGAAGGCTGCATACCAGGTAGTAAGTTGTCTAGGCTGATGTTTACACTGGGGTCAGACCAAGTAGAGGGCAGGGTTTTGTTGACTGATTTCTGGACCATATCTGTATTCTGATTATAGAGAGGATTAGGCTTCTGCAGCACTGTGCTAACATTTTGCAAAGGCTGAAAAATAGAAGAATGCTCTAAAAATTAAGCATCTGTTCTATAAAGATTTATCAGATGGCAATTTAATCACAGTAATGAACTTCTGAAACCAAAAAGAACCACAAATGTTCTATGCAAAAGTCTTTAATACTCTGAATCATAAGCTTCCCAGAGAGGTTCCTCTAAAGTTTCAATCAGGTTTGAGGTGGAAAAAACCAACAACATATTCCTGGATGTGTATTATAGTAAAACAAAAAACAAAAACCAAAAACAAAAACAAACAAACAAACAAACAAAAACCAACAACATGTCTACACTAACAGTTATTCTCCCACCACCCAAAGTCTAGAAGCCACTATCCCTAGCAAATGCCCAGGGCAACTACCACCTTCAGGTTAGTACAGCTTTAAGGAGATAATACAAGTGGAATTTTATTCTTATAAAACAAAATTCAGGATATGACTTCTCATGTTATAAAAAGGCCGAACCATCAAATAGCAGATTATAGTTCACACATTCTGATTGACGTTTCCCTGCTCTGTGTACACTTCTGCCTAAAGTGAACAATACTAGAACTTGATGGACCAATTAAGGAGAAAAAAGAAATTCAGGAGAAAGAAGCAGAGGTTCCTGGTGGTTATTAAGAATAACTGTGAAAAGGACAGAAAAAAGGAATAGGAACATGAAGAATAAGTATAAATGTAGCAATGCAAAGAAACACAATAGTTACAATTAAGACCACAAATAAAGTAGAATGACTTTATAAATCTTAAATTGTACGTTAGGCCTAATTTCTGTTATACAAAGCAGTCACCTTTCTGCTTCTTTCTTCTCTTCCTTCATCCTAACACCTCAGAGAGGAGAATCTACATATTAAAATCAGTAATTAGCATCATCAACAAATATTCTTAATAGCCTGAGTCAAAAATAGCAAGTTTCCGGTACAACTGAGACATATATTTTCCAAACCTGAACTTGTTCAAATTCTATACTAGGTAATTAGGACTTAAGAATAAAAAAGTGAATGAAGAAACTCCAATTTTAATTGTTTTCCTTTATGAAAAGGAGAGTTGAAAGAAGAGTCTCTATAATATAGAGTGGGCCCAGAAAGGGGAAGAACAGTTACTATTTGAAAGAACAATTTTCCATATCAGCAATGACTGTTGACTACCAATGAGTGATATTTCTTTAAGGGCATGACCAGAAACTTTACTGAGTGAATGGTTAACATGGGTGAAGCAGTATCTCTATTTCTTTTTCTTAAAAAACAATTTTAAAAACTATTAAATACCAATTTATTATAATTCAATACATTTTTAGCATGTCCCTCCTCTGAATAAGGCACCATGCTTGGCTTTACAGTGACTAGAAGATGGGTGAGAAGGCCTTGCCCTCTAGAGCTGAATGACTGTACTAGGGGAAAGAGTGTAAAGTAAGTACAATGTGCTAAAGTGGTACACACATGGGTTGCTTACTTTCTGTTTTATGCTAGTCTATCATTAGAAGAGTTAGGGTACCTCAAACATTATGAACCACAATTTCCAAGGGAAGCAGACAACTTACCTGTGATCTTGACATGGGCAAACCAAGCCCTACAGCATTAGTGCTCATCATAGAGAAATTCATACTCTGGGAAGATGTCATGGTTGCCTGGGATGAGCCCATAAGATCAAACAGGTCTGAAGAATTTGAGGCAGCTGGAGATGGGCCTAAAGCTGGTTGTGAGCCACTAACAAGTTCTACAGCTGGCTGTGAGGCACTGCCAAAAAGCTCGCCACTGGAAGCAACAGGGCCAGATGGGGCTTGGTTGAAGGCACTCCAGTCACCAAAGTCTCCATTCCCACTTGTTGCTGTTACTAAGACAGAAAGAACTGTAAGAGTAAGAAACTTTCTGAAACGCAGAGAACAAATGTAACAATCTATGAACTGAAACAAATTAGAGTTGATCTGAGTCCATCCAGATTAACATCTGCAGGTACCATCTCCATCTGGACGTTATTCTTTCTCATGAATATTACACAAGAGTTAACAAGGTGGCAAAGAAAAAAAAACCCTCCTAAATATAAAGTAAAACCCGTCTCTTGGCAGGTCTGTAGGTGACACATAGAAATTACCATAAAAACTTCCCTTCAGCCAAGTCTGTATATCAAATATGCTTCCACCTGAACAAATATGATCTAGCCTGGGACTCTGAAAAGCAAGAAGAAAACTCTAAATTGGTTAAACTTTTGCTGGGAGCTCCAGAATCCTCATGTGAGGAGATATTCAGTAAAAACAGAGAACTCAACTCATTTAGTTCATTCATTATTTGGAAAGAATCAGGAGAAATCAAACTACAATTGTCACATGTAATTTTTAAACCCCTAAATTCATGAGATTAAATTTATTTTTTTTAAAAAACCCACAAAAACCAGAAAAGCATGGAGGAAAAAGACCTAATAAAATTAAGGGTAGGGTCAGTAAACATCTTTAACAAGTTCTCACTCATTTTGGCCATGCTTCCATTACCAACATAATGGCTACAGCCCCGACATAACTTGAGTACGGTTCAATATATTTAAATTAAAAGAGGAAAAGGAAACTCATGCTAATATTAAAAAACAAAACCAGGGGAAAGGGCATTTATTGAAACCTTAAAATCTGTACCCCCATAATATGCCGAAATAAAAAAACAAAAAAAAAAACAAAACCAACCAAGAAAACAAAACCCTATCTATCACTATAAAGTATAATTACAACAAATTTAAGGTTGAATGAATTCAATATAAAACTCAATGATTTCTATATTTTAATTTGATATGTAATTTATAAATTAAATATAATTTAATTTGAATATTTAACATTCAAATTATTTGCATAACAGGCAACTTATACATACATGAAAACTGAGAATTAATTGATAGACTGTACTGGTTAAGAGCATGGATTTTGTATCTTATTAGTTTTGTAACCCTAAGCAAATTAGCCTCTCTGTGTCTCACTTGTAAAATTTAAGTTGTGAGAATTAAATAATTTAACATGTAGTAAGTGCCATTTAAAGTTTGTTATTGTTACTTTGAATTAATTGTGAAAGCCCAGGTGAGAGCCACAGCACTGCACTCTTTCCTTTAGGTATGCTATACAAAAGTGTAAGTCAAGCTTTGGTAAATTCTGTATTCATAATAATAACTATGTGGAACATAATGATTATAAAGGCAAGTGATATTTTTGTAAAAAAAAAATTTCACTAGGCTACACATATATCTAAGTAAATAAACCTTTCCTTAAGAAAGGGACAAACAGATAAATATGAATAAATGGAAATTGAAAAAGCAAAAGGTGAAGAAAGAGCTACAAAAAAACCTGTCAGCTGAAAGCGAATAGTATGTATTTCCAAGTTAATTAACACCAGCTCTTTGCACTCCATGTTCATTTACAACTTGGAAATACATTTTGTCTAGCCTAAAAGGTAACCAATCACTGCAATACAGTGTCTCATTATGCTAAATATCAAAAGAGAATAACATGAAGTCTTTAAAATTATATTCTTCTATAATTATATTAAAATATAAGCACCCTCAAAAGGGAAAATAATTCTAATTCACTTAGAAACCCCATGCTCTACCAACAGTTTAATATAAAAACTGGGCTAATATTTATTACCTCAGGGTTTTACTAAAACACGTCTTTGATCTTCTTTATGAAAGAGACTGCATTAAGAGTTTTACAATTCTATATATTAAACAATTTAAATTAAATTAAGCAAGGCTACTGGATAAAGGTAAATTTCATGCTGATTTTCTATTTGCTTGATCTATTAAGTAGAATATGAATGGGAACTGGGGCAAAATGTGTTACCCCATCTGAAAACTTCGTATCTGAGATGATTAATCATGGAAGGAAGAGATTTCTAGTGGGGCATATATTGTTTAGAAATGATTAATCATTGTTACAACAGTTTCAGCCTCCTGCGTAATGGTGATCAGGTTATATTAATCACATGCATACAGATGAAGAGATGTATTACTTAGGCAATATTAACATATTCAAATTATTTGCATAGTAGGCAACTTTACATACATAAAAACTTTGAGAATTACATAAGGAGTATATAAAATTAGAACAATGTTTATCTTCCACTTTGATTTGCCTCAAGTAAGGTATCAACCCTTAGAAGGCATAAGCATACTTTCAAAATGAAGCAGTTAATTACTCAATAATTCTGGTTTCTGGGAAGTACTTAGAATTTACCAAAGTAGGCTGTCAATATAACCCCCAACTACATTAAAAGTTTTACATCTTTCTTCCCATCTCCTCACAAACCTAAACCAGACATTACTAAATATAAATTTTAATTTAGTTTAATATAACAGCAATAGATTTTACTTTTAATGAATAACACTAATTCAGTTAAATTACATTCTCTCTCCTCATGTTTAAGATAGCTAATTTTTAACTACATGTCTCAAACTTCAGACTGACCAAATTTTATAAAACAAACACAACCCATTTACTACCTAAAAAAGAAAAAGAAGACACTTAATAATGAACTTAGCTCCCTATTCTACATCCTTCTACAGACATTACTTTATCCTCATAAAGAACTGTGAAAAAGTAGCATTATTTCTAGTTTTAGAAAGTTGGAGGCTTTCTGAAAGTTAAAAAGCTACCATACTATATGGTAGAGGTAATAAACAAAAATATTAATTCAAAAAGGAAAGAAGACAAGCCCTTCACCTCAATCCTTGATGTTTAAGTCTACATTCTACTTCAATGTTTGTATTTTTAAAAAATTTCTATTTAACACAGAGTGAGAAAGATTTGTCTGAGGTTCAATTGCTCAACTGTTTTAGGGTATGTCAAAATGAAGTTCAGTTATTTTTCACAAAAATGCTCTTAAGATATCTAAATTACAAAGGAATGAATCTTTGTACGATGGTTTTCCCAATTGCAATGTCCCCAACTTTCATTCGTGAAAATCATATAAGCCAAAAACTAAACATAAACCATATTCTTGCTAATACAAGATTACTTATACTGATTCACAGCCCCTACCTCCAAAAGCTAAACGAGTCACTTATGAATACAATTTTCTATAGGTAGTACCTGTGTAGCCTGCAACCATATATTAATTCATTTGGCACATTTAAGACACTTGCCTAATAAAACACCTTGTGAACAAACTCTTTAGGAATTATAAATGATAAGTACTATAAAGAGAAGAAAAAAGACAAAAGATGCCAATTTGAGGGGCAAGGAGTTTTTTGTTTTGATAATGTTTACACCTTCTGGCCAATCAAATTGCATCATACCTTGGGGAGGGAAATTATTGCCTGATGCAGCAGCTGAGCCAAAGTCAGCAAATCCCCCGAATAAATCAGATGATCCTCCTAGAAGTTAAGAATGAGGAAAAAGTTAAACTGTTAGAACTAGAAAACAACTGTAAATGATTTCAGGAAGCCATTTTAAGCACGACACAAAAAATAACCAATATCAGAGGCCCCACATTCTTCATAAAAGCTTAAATTTGCTGACCTAGATTTTCATGTCACTATTTTCCCTGTAAGCTACCACAGACTCTTATGATCCTTAGTTCTATATGTAATAAATGACACTACATCTGTGGTTAAAGTTATCTCTCGCTAATATTTCATGAACATAATGTGGACATACGGTTTATCCAGCTGGTGATACTCTTTATAAGAATCTTCAATGGATGCTAAAACCTGACTATAAACATTGCTAGGGAATAAGACATTCACAAGACAAACAAATGAAATGCATAATCCTTGATAGGACATGGGATTTTAAAAAAATGTGCTATCCTGACAGAATCAAGACACTGTGGAAATCTGAATATGGTCATATATTAGACATAAATATTGTTTTAATGTTGAATCTTAAGTATAACTATATTATGATTATAAAGGAAAATATCCTTGTAAGGAGATATATGAAGAAATATTTTTGGGGAAAAATATCATGGTGTTTCCAACTTCCTCACAAACAGTACAGAATAAACCAATCACACAATAAATAAACAAAAAAGAACTAGAAAGTGAGAGACAAATAAAATAGGACAAATTTTCTGTTTAAAATAAAAAATTAGAAGAACAAATCTGAAGTTGATTTGTGTAAAAATCAACTTAAATGGATATAGAGGAAAAAAAATCAATGATTATGGTGGACTATTTATTCTCCTATTGTTTACTCCATGAGAGAGAGTAAGTACTTGTATTTTAAATGCATGGAAAAATAATAGCTTCTTGCTACTTCTAGCTTGTTGTTTTTTAAAGGGGTTAGATCCAAATCATAAGTCTGCAAATCAATCTGTGTGCATATTATCACATTCTCATACTAATTTTTATTTGTAAACACTACATGGGTAAGGATATTTACTTTGATCAACAATTTGAGCAATAACATTATTTAAAGCTTTAATATTCCATTTTCTCCAGCTCAATTATCAATGAAACAGCCAAAGATCTAAAAACCTTAAATAGTTGTCCTTATTTTTGTCTGTCCTTAAAGATTTCACCTCTTAAGAGTCACAACCTTAGAAGTTTACAGCAGCAGTTCAATTATGGTGCTTTTAGTGTTATGTGAACATTATATAGGTTACATCACAGATGCTTAGCCTGCAGTGCTTAGAAACTAGCCAGGTGGGACTGAAACATCTGGGCTGCACTCAAACACCACCAGGGACAGCTTCCAACATCTGGTGCCATTTCTGAATTGTCTTATCGCTGCAAGACATTCTGCCCCATCTGCTACACTCAACTGGGTTAATTAAACTAGAACCATCTCCCCTTCTTAATAAATGGCCAGCAGTAATAAAAGGAACAAATCAGTTTCTGATACATGTGTACCTGGTATTTCTTTTTAATGCACATTTACTGTAGTCAACTATCAGCAGGCATAATTCCTCATTCCTTTACCACATTATAGATGCACATGTTCACATATATTTAAATATCCTCACTCACCAAGAAATAATGCCAACCAAAGCAAAGGTTCTCCTGTTCTACTAACACTACAGCTTATAGTCAAATTCTACATCAGCTAAAAGATAGTATCCCAATGATTTGGTTTTTCTTCTGTAAAGTACATATATTGTGATAAAATGTGACAAGGAGCAGAAAAAATCAATGAGCTACAGTTTTAAACTATATAAACAAGCACATATATTAGTAAAAAACTAGCACAGAAATGAATGTTCCTATTCATAAGTTGTTCTCTGTGATGTTCCTTCAAGTTAAAAATATTGGTCAATTGGACTGAGGAGATCTTTTGGAAAAAAAAAAAATATTGGTCAAAATATACTGTTGGGTAATACAATGATAGATAATCGATTACATCATTAATGGATTTGAAAATTGGGGATCATTTTAACTTCCTTCACACAACCAGGGAATAAGCATCAATATGTAATTTATTATGCCAAACAAGTTAGAGATATTCAATTCTTATACAGTCTAGGCTACAAAGAAAATTCATGTTGAAGATAAAAGCACTGAATGCTGTAGATCACAACTTCAAAATGGGTAAAATATTTTGTTTTTGAAATATCCTCAATTTAATATATCAGGTAAATACCTACTTTGGTTATTTTGCTGCTCTACCTTCCACTACCTAAACTGAAATTATATGGTGTTCACAAGTTATCTATAGCAAATATGTACTCCTCTTCACCCATACTACAGGGAGTTTGATTTTATCATGTCTAATTTAGAAATAGGAATAATGAACAGAAACATACACATAACTATTTTACAAATAAACGGCACCTTTCTTGAAAAGGATTTAGCTTTTTTCTCTATTTTTTTCAAATGCCACACATTATGTTTCTATTGGTACTTCACACAATGTGATCTTCAACTTTGAAAACTGTCTCAAAAATTCAAAATCTCTTTATTTCATTTAGAAAGTTTCTCTCTCCTGGGACTATCCATATCTATATGTATGATCTTCATACCAAATTCCAAAGAAATTTTCTACACTTAAGCATTTTCCCAGAAAACTTCTATCTAAGGGAATGTAAATAAAAGAGTCTACCAAAAATTGCTACATGTGGAAGACTGCTAATTTTCACAAGAACTATCCTTCAAGATTCCCACATGAGAGCTGTCATTATAAATGAACCATTTCCATCTGCCTTTTCAGGGCAGCAAGGAGGTTATTTACAATCACCAGCTGGGAACATGTATTTTCCAAAGCAATGCTGCGAACAAGAAAATATAGCTACACTAGACAGTGTTTAAACTACAAATGAAAATTTTCTTCAACAAAGAATTTGATCTAGATTACATTAAGAAAAACAAATTTTACATGAAGAATCCTAACATAAACCAAATTAAAGAAATGACAAAATGCAAAAGAATTTATAAATACCTGGCAAATAATTATTATCTATAATATACAAGAAGTTTTAAAAAATCAATGAGGATGAATACCCTCAACAGGAAAAATGGACAAAGGGAATGAATAGACAAGTCACAACTGACCTATAAAAATATAAAAAGTTCAAACTCAGTCATCAGATACAAAATAAGATGAAATACTATTTTCTCCTTACCAAACTGGGAGGTTTTGAAAAGTGCTGTTATGCTATTTTATTTGTAATAGAGAAAATTTTGGAAAAAAATTAAAACAAAACCTAATGTTTAGAAAACAAGGGACTGATTAAAGAAATTATAGTATAGACATATAATGTAAGATCATAAAGCAACGAAAAGTTTTGTAAAAGAACACCAATTATCATAAGGAAATGGTCATGAGCTCTTGGGTGAAAAGTAGTTTACCTCCCCCCTAAAAAAAAAGCCCATAACTAACAGCCTGAAAAAGATTTGCCACATAATAAATACTTAAATAAATGTACTGATTTAATATAGAGAAAATCTATTCAAGAAAGAATATTTTTAGTAATTAAGTTAACTTTATGTGTCTTAATTATGGAATGAATCACTTTTTTCCACCAAATCGAGCATGCTTTACTTTTAATTATCAGTGAAAAGGGGAATATACTTTAAAATTTTTATTTTTAGTAAGCTTGGCTTAAAACTAGCATCAACTCCCATCCAAATTCTAATATATAAGTTGGTATGTTGAGGATGTAACAAGGTGAATATTTGCATATTTATGTAAATAGACTACTCCACTAAATAACATATTTAGTTATGTAAATATCCTCAACTAACTAGAAAGTACTAGGTACAAAGCAACAGGTTCAAATGTAAATATAATAAACATTTTGCATTTGATAAACTTTAATCCTTTACATGTTTTTTTAACTTTAAGAATTCAAAATATATTACAAGTATTTCTATTTGCACTGATCATGGTATATTTTCAACTTCATTTACTATACTAGAAATACCTCGTATAATAGTATGTTAATTAGACCTAAATTTCTTAATTACAAAGAAACAAAGGAGACAACTTGGACTTCTTTTTAAAGGAGATATACTAAAAAAACAAACAATGGTTTTTGACATTCTATTTCTAATTGGCTTATTTTCTAAATATAGTCATGTATCACTTAAGGATGAGGATAAGTTCTGAGAAATGTATTAGGTGATTTCATCATTGTGTGAACAACACAGTGTACTTACACAAACCTAGATGGTACAGCCTACTCCTAGGCTACAAACCTGTGCAGCATGTTACTGTACTGAATAGTGCAGGCAACTGTAACAAAATGGGAAGTATTTGTATATCTGAACATAACTAAACATAAAAAAGGTACAGTAGAAATACAGCATTATAATCTTATAGGATATGATTGTATAAGGTTCATTTCTTAAAATGTTTACTTAAAAATGTACGATATGTAAAAGCTACCAAAATATCATTTGAGTATAGATTTTAAAAGAATATCAGCACAATCGGGCATTTATCAAGATAGTCTGAAATAAATCTTGATAAATGATTAGGTTTCCCCCCCTTCCTCCCCCTCTCTCTCCTTCTCTCTCTCTCTATATATGTAAATATATATATATATATATATTTTTTTTTTGTCTAAGTACTCTTTCTCTGGTATTCACATACCTATTTTTAAACTTGGTAAGATATTCTAGAAAGATTTTATCAAATATACTTTTGAAAATGCTAATAAGAAGAATGTAATAATACATACAAAAAAAGAAAATCTGAGCATTTTCTCAGAGGATATATTTATCTTGTGAGTGGTACAGATGCAATATCTGCTTAGCTTTACAGCTTGTGCCCACATTACTTGCATGACGGTACTATTATAAATATAGGCACATCTGGTAAATGACACCCAAATGGCATACCAAATAGCAATGTTAATATGGTAGATTCTTACACCTTCTCATGTGTAGGTGCTAAAGATTTAATATCCAATTTTCTTTCGCTGCTGAATTCAATTTAAAATATATTATTAAAATATTTAAAGAGATTGGGGGTAACTAAATTTATATACTAATTGGAGGGGGACCTGCATAAGCTAGTTAACTATACTGTTTCAAATAGGAGGAAGCTTTAAAAAACACTTCTGATGTCAATCCACATTCAATGCTTTTTATTAAGATGAAATACACCTTAAGTCAAGAAACCTTCAGATTTCATTCAAACTTTGTCCCAATTACTCTATTAATATTAATTGCTACTTCTATTTAATTAGACAATCTACTGTTTGCACTGGAGAAGAAAAACCACTTGAAGGTTTCTTGCCAAGCAAAGGAAGCATGTTTGTATTTAATAATTCTGTTTGTTCAAAGCAATCCTGGTATCACCAAGGAAAAAAGTTACATCCACTCATCTGACCTTCCTAGTTAATTCTTCTCTGATTGCTCCATTAAAACTTCCCATAAATGCACAAAAGGGCCCCTTTAATATTTCATGCCTAAAGTCCAACATAGTTGATATTCTGTGACACTGTGTCTGTGTTATATTACAACATGCTAACTACCAGTTAATTCTACAGTTTAAATCTCAAACATACAAAAAAGACATCACATAAATTGTTAAACTAATGTAATTGTTTGTAACCTTATGCATTACAGTCCAATAAAAGTTTAAAGAATAATTTTAGGAACAGTTACAGAAAAAAGGGGAAGAGAATTAAAGAATCTCAGAAAGTAGCTCAATCCAGATGTCCTATAAGTTCATTCCCAGTCCAAGAATTTTATGATAGCAGGCAAGAAAAAGGAAATAATAAAGGACTTATATATTATATTAAATATACTATACTATCAATGAAAAGTAATTTCCATCAATGACTTATACTTAAATGCTAATTTACAAGCTTAAAAACAATTCACCTTTGAAAAACCATCACACAACTGGGAGAAACATTTACTTTGCACATTAGTTTTACCTCCATCTTGCTGTCTACATTTTAATGTGAAATGAGGCTTGGAAAGATTGTCTTTAAACAGAAGCTGTATTTCTTGAGCTGTTTTGACATATAGCACAGTAGTTTATTAAAACTCCATAATCATCATATGCAACCCTAAAAATATCAATTTTCTTGAAAACATTTATCAGGAGTTACTCAAAATCTAGCACATTTTGGAAATCAAACTGAAGAAATCATTAATCACATCTATGAGAAAATTGTGGTAAACTGTTCTTTTGCTATAGCTCTCCTAAAACATGTTTCTAAGGAGTTACACACTTTTACAGAAAAGCCCAAAGCACTTGGCATGTTGATAAGTAGGTAACTATTTGTGACTCTGATTAATGATTACTTCCTCCACTTGACCTTTCTGTGAGGGCAGGAGTTCTGTTTTACAAGCACTGGACCAGTGCCTGGTTCAACAAATATTTGTTGAATAAATGAATGAAAAGTTAAATGAACTCTAGGCATGTCCATGCTGACAGCCAGAATTAAGATTTAGGGAAGACAGTAAAATGGGTAAAGCAGTACATTTTGCTTATAAAGAAAGCAAAGGAGGCAGTTTTAATGCATTTTTTTACTTCTCCAAGTTAATCTTAAGAAATTAAAAATGAGAACTACTGACACCAAAATCTGTGATCATGGAAAATTTCAGAAGTACACAACACCTTAAAATACCACTTATTATTAATTAGGGAGGAAGCACTACATCAGATAAAGAGTAATTAAAATGCAAGTATTATAGTGATTTGAGAATACTATTATTACTCTCCAATATTTATTGACTATCTACCATAAGGTTTTGCTAGGTCTGAGGTACAGAAAAAAAGGTATAAAACAGAGTGTATTCCTTTTAAGGGATAACTTACAAAAATGAATGCATGTATAAAAAGATAAACAAAAATAACAACACAGTAGTTCCAAAGAGTGGTAAAGGCCATAGGTACTAGAGAAATTAAGAGACAGAGAGATTACCAAATATCAAATTTTTAAGCACTCTTCTTCCTTATTTTAGACAATTAAATAATTTCCCCCAAAATAAAGCTCAAGGTTCACTAAATTCACATACAAAATAAATCTAGTATAAATAAATAATTTTATCTTTTATTTGGCATTTTTAAAAATGACTATGAAACCATGTTATTAAAAAGAAAAAGCCAATGTGGAAGCTTACCTGTTGATTGGCTGGTGCCATCAAACAGATCAACAAGGTCACCAGATGACTTGCTGCTAGGCACTGAAGTCTGAAAACAAACACATAACTAATAAGCTTAGAAACATTTCTACTGTTTTTTCTAAAATCAGCTCTACCCATCTCTAATTCCCAATTTAGACACAAATACCTATAATTACCTTAATAAGGAGATAATTCAGTTTTCTGGGGGGGAAAAAAAAGAGTACTGACCTTGAATGGAGAGACAGTAAGCAATTTTAAGTCATTCTATTCCCAGCAGTGTAAAAATCCCTAACATTCACACTCTTTTTTCCTAACTCATTTCTTTTCATACTGCATTCCACTCTAAAAACATACCTCCCAGATTCCACTCAAATTTTTATGCTACATATCAGAATCATTTAAGAAAAAAATGCCTCAGCCCCGTATATATATATTGAGTCATAATTGCCCAAGATGAGACCTTGGCCTGTTAAAATCTTACAGAGCTCCCCAGATAAGTCCACGGATTGAGATCCACTGGATTAGAGGCCAAGATCCTATCCAGCTCTAAAATTCCATGAACTTTAGCAACACTTATTGTTTGTATACTATAAGTGAGTATAATTCCATGTTGTCGTATATACTTTGACATCTAATTATTTCATACTTAGTTCCCAAACTGTGGGGCCTGTACTTGTAATACTATTTTTGTCTTCTCCACAGTACTAAGTTCCCTGGACACCTATGTCCTGTATGTTCAATACATAAACATGTTAAATTAGAACTCAATTGTTAGTCAAGAGGGAAACACTAAGTTCCTAGGCATGTTAACTTAAGCATTGATTAAAATATTACATTGCGGTTAAAAAAACCCTTTAAACTAAAAGAGATCCAAAGTAGTTGGGTATCTTTTGAAGAATGTCAGCCTTCTAGATACCTCTTTTATAATAAAAAAAAAATTTTATACTACAGATATAAAATCTTTATGGCAGAGTGAAATATCTTCAAACTATACTACAAATTGATATTTTAAATCCTTTAAGGTATGAGATAAAACTCTTAATTTTTAAAAAAATTACACAGTTTGAATAATTGTCCTTATGCAACCTTAAATGAGTTCTCCATGACAGTCATTATAACTATCTACCAGACTCTATACAGCCACCAGTGAGCTAACTGTATCTATAGGAGAGGAAATCTAAGACCACAAATAAATAACAAAGGCCGGGGACAGTGGGTCACGCCTGTAATCCTAGCACTCTGGGAGGCCAAGGCGGGCGGATTGTTCGAGGTTAGGAGTTCGAAACCAGCCTGAGCAAGAGCGAGACCCCGTCTCTACTATAAATAGAAAGAAATTAACTGGCCAACTAATATATATAGAAAAAATTCGCTGGGCATGGTGGCACATGCCTGTAGTCCGAGTTACTCGGGAGGCTGAGGAGGAGGATCACTTGAGCCCATGAGTTTGAGGTTGCTATGAGCCAGGCTGATGCCACAGCACTGACTCTAGCCTGGGCAACACAGCAAGACTCTGTCTCGAAAAAAAAAAAGAAATAACAAAGCCATTTTTCCTCTTTAACTACAGCTAAAGTTGTTACAATTTTGAGATTTTCATTAAAACTAAAAAGCTCACATCATGACCAAGTGTGAAAGCTCATGCCCGTAACCCCAACGCTCTAGGAGGCCAAGGTGGGAGGATCACCTGAGCACAGGAGTTCAAGACCAGCTTGGGAACACAGTGAGACCCCATCTCTACAAAATATTTTTTAAAATTAGTTGGGTGTGGTGGTACATGCCTGTAGTCCTGACTACTTGGGAGGCTAAAGTGTTAGGATCACCTGAGCATAGAAGTTTGAGAATACAATGCTGTGATCATGTCACTGCACTCCAGCCTGGGCAACAGAGCGAGATTCTGTCTCTTTAAAAAAAAAAAAAAACCACATCATGGGTGAAATTATATACCAGTCCAGAAGGTATTAGTATTTGGCAAAGGGTGACATAGTACTTATTGCCACTAAGTGAGCCTAGCTTTATTCTTAGAGTCACCTACAATTTGCTGGATATATTAGAAAACTTTTTCCCAGCTTTTAGCTACTTTGTTGCAGAGACATCAATTAGCTCAACAGTAGTGGGGGGAAAGTGACAAAATAACAATTTAGACTTCTGGGGCAAATCTCCCTCTTTGGCAGATTTCAGTCTAAAAAACCAGTACTGGGCCAGCTACCTAGAAGGTTGATTTCATTTCTGTGGTGAATAAAAGCAAAGATGGTACAAGAAGCAGTGCTCTTGATACTGATCAGCAGTGGCTGCAAGGCAAATAAGTCTCCCTTTAGAGGCATCATCTCTATGTTAAATGAGATCATTCCCCTTCCATATCTCTAAGTCCTCTTTTGTTATTTTTTAAAATTTGCAAATACTTCCAATGTTTTTCTTAGTGAATCTACTTGAGCTTGGTAACCAATGGTGGTGTCTAGAAGGAAACAGACGCACTGCATTCTAATTCACAACCTTCCTTGAATGAACCAAGAGTGTCATTTCCACTTTCACAGAAAGTGTATAGACAGGCCAAGCATGGTGGCTCATGCCTGTAATCCTAGCACTCTGGAAGGCTGAGGCGGGCAAATCGTTTGAGCTCAGGAATTCGAGACCAGCCTGAGCAAGAGCGAGACCCTGTCTCTACTAAAAATAGAAAAAATTAGCTGGGCATGGTGGTGCCTGCCTGTAGTCCCAGCTACTCGGGAGGCTGAAGCAGAAGGATCGCGTGAGCCCAGGAGTTTGAGGTTGCTGTGAGCTAGGCTGACGCCACGGCACTCTAGCCCAGGCAACAGAGTGAGACTCTGTGTCAAAAAAAAAAAAAAGTGCATAGACAACCATTCAGCAATTGGACACGTTTCTTCCCCCAAAGAGATTTCTTATTATTAATGACTCTGAGTAATACATGCCAGATGATCTATAATTAATATGATTGCCTAGAAATGCTCAAGCCTACTAACTGCAGGAATTCTAAAGGTAGTTTATAAAAATAAAACCATGTATAATGTGTAAACTCCTGCCACTTCCCACCTTAACTGAAGACTGAGGTGTATGGGTTGAAGGATTCTGATCTGGACTTGCTTTGTCCCCTGTGTAATGTGCTGCTGCTCCAAGATCAATGGTTTTGGAAGGATTTGCTGTACGCTTGTGTCTGGTTGTGGTGGTCTCTGTGGCCTGTGTGATATGAATATGCTTTGTCGTCACAGTCTCCTCTTCATCTTTGAATTCACCTTTGGGAGACCTGCCTCTTCTTGCTTTCTTTTCCTCATCGCTGTCGCTAAAAGATATTAAAAATGAAGCAAAATAATAAGACTTGAGATTATTTTAAAATGGAGTCCTCAGTGATTTCAAAGGATTTCAAATGCAGTAACTCCAAAATTCCGTACTTTGACTATTTGACAGGGATCAACAGAATGTGCTAAGCTGCCTGAATAATGATATGTGTGTGTTGGGGAGAGGAAGTAGGAACACACAGAATTCTCCTTTAGGTAAGTCTTAAAAAAGTGCTACAAAAAGTATTTACATAAATGTGTACAAATAAAAAATGTCTGAAATAACTCAAGGTTTTGTTGAGTACCGATTTAAAGCTTAATTAAAAATAAAATAGCAGGATTATTACATCAGAATCAACTAATAAGACCCTAGTAGTTCAAACATATGCATTTGATGACCATTTTCTTAAAATGGTTTGTGTGCAAATGGCTATATTTCTGTTTTAATAACACAATTTTGTCATCAACTTTCATATACAAATGCACATATATAATGCTACAATTTCAATGGGTACTTTAAAAAATATTATCCTATCTGAATTCAAATGATTAAACTTTTGTTGTAAGTACAGAAAAATGTGAGGTAATGCACTTTACAACTGAGCTCTATTTTACTATAATATCAGGAGATCAAACTTTCACATAACTATGGAAATCACTTTATAAAAAACTTAATTTAACTATATTTAAAATGTTTTTTAAGTAATTCCCTTTCAGTCACATTCAAAAATTTTTTTTTCTTTCTTTTTTTTAATAGTGTAAAAGAAAAAAGAAACTGAAGAGTAAAAAACTGGGGTTTTTCATATGCTAGGAATGAAAATATCAGTACTAGTCTGTTCACCAGTAATAAGCTACTGGGTTTTTTTTTTCCTGGTACAAGTAGGACAGAGAGAGAGAAATTACTTGAAATATGTTCCATTACCTATATTACTTAATTTTAGAGTAGGTGGTTTAATTTATAAATATCTTGGAATAAAATGCTTAAAATTCTCCTTTCAACTATGACTATTACTGATGGAATTTAACTCAGACTCATCTAAAGCAATTTTTACTCAAATATAAACCAATTTGGAACTTGTATAAATCAAGGATCAAAAAGAATGACTTTCCACACAGAGTAAAGGGGTTAAATACATTTTTAGGGATCCTACAAGTTCTGATAAGTATTCAAAGAAAAGCCCTAATCTCTCAACAACACATGACCTACAGATTCTATTAGTCCTATAAGTAAAACTGAAATTTCTTACCTTTTTGATATCCAATTTTATTTCAGTACAACATTATTTATAAGTTGAAAATATAAATCTGACTAGTACTCCATGAAATGGAAGCTTCATATCTGATCAATGTTCAAATATTTCTGAATCTAACAATGAACTAAAAAGTCAGAAATTCTGGTAATATGCAGAGGTCACATGCAACTTTGTCTAAAAATTTACTCTTCTATCACAAATACTCCAAGATGAAAATCCCCTATCATTACTATGATAAATCATATTTACCATATCTTCACTTTTTTAAAAAACCTAAATACTCTATATGAAAGATCTGGAAAGTCTAGGAGATTCTGTCTTAGAGGCAACATAGAAAAATTAATTATGAGAGAAACAGAAATATAAGGGAGTAGAGAAACAAAGCAGGAAAACCAAAACTGAGGACTGAAGGACAACGGGAGCAAAAGTAACAATACAAGAATATACACAGTGATCTCTAACCAGTCTACCCTACCTGATTCCCACATTTCTACAGGAAATATGTAGAGTGGACAGAATACATGGCCACTATGTTTTATAAACCAACCCAAAAACTTATACATACAGGCCACAAAAACATTAATGAGGGAAAAATAGCACAGAATATTTGAAGTAGGTACCATTTTCCCCAACGTTTAGTATTTATAATTATTATATTCATACTTTTTCAATATGAAAAAGCTACAAATATAGTTGTAAAATAGATATATTCAAAGTGCAAGAAATAAGTTCTGGCTCTTCAAAGATGACATTCCAGAAATAGTCTTGACAAAGAGGCATTCTAGGGATTTAATATGGAAACATACTGAAAATACAAAAAATTTAAATTATATTTTTGGGGTTTTTTTTAGTGATCCCTAAATCTTAACTATTAAGATATTTGGGGGTGGGGGGGGAATAGATGGTATTTAGTTACAAGAATTCACCTGAAGGCTCAGTTCCATCACTAACTGGTTTACTTCAGGCAAGTCCGCACAGTCTGATTGAGTCTTAGGTTTTACTTCTAAAACATAAGGGTAAAATTCTTGCTCTACCCTATTTAATAGAGACATTGTGAGGCACAAATGATAAAAGCCTTATAAAACTTCTTTGCAAATTAAGCATTATACACACTGCCCTTTAAATTGGCAGAAAAATCAGTTAATATTAATAGCTATATTGGTAAGTAAGAACAAAAGGTTAATGCTGCAAAGTTCCAAGTATTGTTTTAACTAAATACAAATGCCCTGCCATCAGAAAATGTAGTTAATAAAAATACAGGTCTACACTCAAAAACTTGTGGTTCAAATGCCACTTGGATTGTTTTTCTGGTACACGCCAGCACAGAATCATAATGAAATATCATGGGAAGAGTTAAATTTCAAATCCTTTAACTTTTGTTCAAATTTAATACATAAACATTATTATCCCTCAACAGTATCTTAGATCCCTAGATCATCTAATATCCAAATGCAAAATAATCTGCAGAAGTTTTTACTGGGGAAAAATATTTCAAGGAAAGACTACATAGCCTGAATAAAAATATATAGGACACATGATCAACTTTAGAAATAAGTGGACACAGGCAACATGGAAGATATGTTAATACTAATTGCAAATAATGTTTGACCTAGCACCTTAAAAACAGCTGCACACTGCTTGCTTCAGTAGCACATGTACTAAAACTGAAACGATACAGAGAAAATTAGCATGGCCTCGGAGCAAGGATGATTTGCAAATTCCTAAATTGTTCTATACTTTTGCATAGGGCATTTTTATGGCAGTGAAACTATTCTGTATGATACTGTAATGGTGGATACTACGCATTTGTCAAAACCTATAGAACTGTACGACTCAGTGGGGCCCAATGTAAACTATGACTTTATAGTTAATTATCATATAACAATATTGGTTTTTCAACTGTTAACAAATACACCATATTGATGTAAGATGTTAATAACAAGAGAAACCGTGAAGAAGGGGAGATGGGTACATGGCAACTGTGTGAATTTTATCCACAAATTTTCTGTGAACCTAAAATTGTTCTAAAAAAAAGTCTATTTTTTTTAAAAAAAGAAGCCAAACTTCAGGTAATGCGTTAATACCCTAAACAACAAAATTCCCCAAACCCAGCTGCATAAATTTAGCACCCTTTCTAAGAGACCCAGGAGGCAAAGTGTTAATACCTGCATCTTTCTGGAGAGTCTTCTCTATCTTTCCTCCGGAACTTGCTGATGGTGTCATCAATTGTGCTTCCAATTTTATCACTCAGTTCACCTAATTTATCACTGAATGGAAAAGCACTCTTGTTTTTATCCCACTCCTCATCCCATTTTGATTTGGGCTCAGGATCATATCTTTCACCTATATAAAACATTAAAAAAAGAAGCAACTCTAAGTACATTAAATTCAAAAGGTATCTACAGTCCTAGTCCTTATTTCTGAGGCTTTTCCTCATAATAAAATTGTTTTCAAAGGAAAACAGAAAGCTCCCACAGTGCTGAATCAACACAATTACAGCAAGGCACAGCATGTAATGCCAGTCATTAAGTGGCAGGAATGCAGATTCAAAAGCTTTTGTTTATGAAAACTTACACAACCTTAATGCAAAGCACAGCATATCAGGAAGTTCTTAAAGGTTATTCAAAGTAGTAGTGGAAAACACAAAAACCAACACAAGCTATACAAGGAAAAGAAAAATGAAAATCTTCTTGTTTTCACGAAAGTCATTTAATGCATTATATTTCATTCCTGTCCTTTAATGATTTTTCACTTTTTAGAAAAATATTGGACCGCAACAATGTCTTAAAAAATACAAACTAAAGGAACTCCACTCTGAATGTTGCATGTCCCAATAAGCTGAAAGGAGTCAGTAATTGTTACTCTTCAATATCAAACTAGAAAAACAATTCAATGAATTTTCAGGGAATGGGAAAGCATTTTGTAATTACTGTAAAAAGAAAAGAATATTCTAACTATTAATATCAAAAAACTATACATGCTAGAATGATGAAGCAGTTCAGAATAGTGACAACCTACTCAAACACCAATTTGAAATATATGCTGAAACTGGCAAAACCAGAGCCTCTGTGTGAATTTGGGGATGAAGAGAATCATAGCAGTGAACAAAATACCCAGAATGTCAAGATTTGTTTTAGTTCTTGCCTTTAGAGAGAGTAGAATTATGGACACAAAACGCAACCCTTCCATTTCCATGTCCAAATTCAACTTAAGCAGCAAGAGTGGGAGATACAGAGAAATCACCTGAGTTTTTTTTTTTTTTTTAAAGAAAATAATTGAAAATGAAGGCCAATTGGGAAGAAAAGGAAAAGGACAATGAAGAACAACAAAATCAAAAGGTGGCAAATAGAGCTTTGGTTTTAAACTTTTGTTAACAAGTTCTGATGGCACACATGGCATTTGGAGATTGAATAAAACCATTTTGTTGAACTGCCTGCTAAAACTGCAAGGCTAAACTTTTCTGTAAGAGTTTAAGGA
Source organism: Microcebus murinus (assembly GCF_040939455.1). Lineage (NCBI taxonomy): Eukaryota > Metazoa > Chordata > Mammalia > Primates > Cheirogaleidae > Microcebus > Microcebus murinus. The sequence goes on from NC_134124.1 coordinate 22,363,851, forward strand.
TTTTAAAATACATCTACTGAATCAGGAAATGACCATCAACTTAAAGAAAACATGGCACAATGAAGTTTTCTAGACAAAATTTAAACTAGGACGTTTTTAAAAAAATAAATGATTTCTCAACAATGTGTATATATACATTAACAACAATGTGATGAACTAGACTTTGAAAAGAAACTTACAGGAAAAATAAAAGTGGATGAACAGCTAAGTTGTTAGAGTGGTAGGCATCATAATTAGTGCTAAAGATACTGGATATTTGTAAGACATTAATGTTAGAATGAAAAAACATACAAAATCACTGAAGTTGCTTAGTTAAGTCTGAATAATATAGATACTGGATATTTGTAAGACATTATTAATGTTAGAATGAAAAAACATACAAAATCACTGAAGTTGCTTAGTTAAGTCTGAATAATATAAGACGTGAAAAATAATTTAGCAAACAATATAATACAAACACACAGATGTTCAACTCTACCTCCTAATGCAGATGGTGCAGTTAGTTCATTGTCACTGAGTCTGAAAACCTACTCCATTTTCTAAGTTTACCTGATATAATTAAATGTGCTGGAAAGAAGAGGGATACAAGCAAGTAGAATGGGAAAATAAGTTGCAAGTAGCAATTTCTATTCAAAAACATATTAAATTGCTATAGGTACTTTGAAAAAGCTAAAGAATAACTACTTGGGTAAATAATCCAAAAACTTAGTCCCCCAAACAAATAAAACCCCTAAAACATATTTATTTCTAAGAGAAATATTCTTGCCCAATTCAAGAACTGACTTTTATGTTAGGCTTCAACATAAAAAGGGATTTTTTTTGCTGTTAGACACATCCTTTACTAGCTAATTAAGTGCAGCATTTTTCTTTCAGGGTAGGAAAGCAGAGGAGCAAATGAGTAAAGATATTTTATAGGTAATCACAAAACAATATAAGATTTTTACATAGCTCCATTGAAGAAGTTACAAGGTCTCAACATAATTCAGATATAAACAAACTTAGATATAGGTAGGGAGAGCTGGGGAGCCCCAATTCACAGCTGCTAAGATACACAGCATTGTACTTTCTGTATATACACAAAATGACCAGGAGATTGTCAGAGCTCACAGAAGACAAGAATGAGTCCAAAGGGACATGCTGACACAGAGTTCTTGTTTTATGTATTTGCGTCAAGCATTTAGTACCCTATTTTAGAAAAACTACATTCTACTATTACATTAAAAATAAACACAAGAGATGAATGTTCTAGTTGCTGTTAAATGTGTTAGGAACAATAAAGTGATAGGCAAAGATGAAAAACTGATGGTATCGACAGTCACTTTTTTCCATGTTAAAATCAACATTGCTTAAATAAGGGAAGAGAGACTGAGGCTGGACTGACTTATAGAAGCTTATCTGGTTTGGGTCAAAACTAAAGATAAAATTGGTTTCAAATTAGAAAGATGATTCTCTTGATCAAACTTTATATTTTCATGCTCTAAAACTGGGAGTTAAAGAAATCTTTTTTCCCCTTCTTTTCTAAAAGATGGTAACCCTAAGAGGGAAGATTATACAGTATACATTTGTTTTATTCTTCATACATCACCGCAAAGTTTGCAGTCATTTAATTAACCATTAATGGTTAAAATTATATTCTTGAATCCACAAAAGTTAAAAATAAACAGATCTCAAGATCCATGTGATAGAAGTCAAAATGACTATTATGTACATTTTAGGATTCTATGTATTCCTGGAAAAAGAAAACATCATTTTGGTTTTTGGTATTTCAGTAATTCTTAAAATATACCCAAGAAGCTATACTAATGCTTAGGTGTCAGCCTGTCTCTGATACTCACTGTATCTGAATCCTCCAACACTGTCTGAGGAAACCCCAACATATTTGTCTTTGTTCTTCTTTGCTTTCTTTCGCTCTTCACGAAGCCTGTCGTCATCCTGGGCAAATTCAACCAATTCCTTTACCTTCTGTCGAATATTTATACCTTGATCCTTGCCATGCTCATCTGTGAGGATGGTAAGGGAGAAACAAAACCTTAAGAATTCAGTTAATATGTGACAATTATGTCTTTAAGACAGAAACACAGATACAAAAACTTCAACATAAAAAAACAACTTCAATATTTAATAATAAAAAGAAGCAAATTGTGCCATTTAACTTTGTCATTTCCTCTTTAGCAAACTCTAAGTTCTAAAATAAAATTTTGGCTTACAAGAGCATGTCAAGATAAACTATAAAGGATCACAGATAATGGTACTATGCAAGGTCAATTAAAGAACCACTAAAAAAGGATCACTGATGATGACCATAGGAAATGGACATATTCATAAATGTTATTTTTTCTATCGTATTTTAACAAAACAAAAACCACTTTAAGATTTTCATAACTCAAAAGCACCCAAATGTCCTGGTTTCCCCAATACAAGTCTGGGAATACTAATTACCACTAATAAGCTTTAGTGAAGCTTAAAAACTGAAATTTTCAAGTGCTCACAATTGGGGTACACTACAAAATGAAATGTGCTTCATTCTCTAGCCTCTTTCACATTCAAAACACACTCTGGCCTTGCTGCCTTTGCACAGTAAATATTATTTGGTGGGAGGGAAAAAAACCCAGCTTCAAACAGATGTGTGTGTTTTGGAGCTCTAACCTTTTCTTCCCATATGATTAAAGCTATTCCTTTATGGACACCACAGGGGACCAGTCTCCAGCGCATATTTTAATATAAACCCGAACACTCATGTTGTGTTGGTTCTGTTGTTATTAGCCAGTCTTTTCTGCAAGTTCTTGTCTTCACTAATTAATACTCTAGGGCCCCACGTCTTGGATTCTGCACTCGTCACACAACCAGCAACAGTCACATTCTAATTAGAGCAGAGAAGCTTCTAAGCTGGTTCAGGTGACTGACAACTCCAACTACTGTTTTAATTTGCTTATAAGGTTTTTCTATTGCTCACCTACAAAGTGGTAATTTTCCAGGGATCGCAAATCATAAATGTGTTCTCTGGCACTTGTAACAACACGCTCTGATCCATTCCTTATGAGGTAAGCTAGGAGCAGCAACGACTGTAAAAATACAAAGCACCAAATGATTTAACGAAATAAATTCTGGTAGAGCTTTTGTAAATGGTTAAAAAAAATATTTCCAACATTAGCAAATAAATAATCTTCATGTTGGTGGTGGACGGTTTCTTTACCTTACCTTATACTTTAAATACATAGTCTAATGCTTAATCTGAAATGCCTCTTATATTATAGTAAGCATAGTAAATAATTATAAATTGCCCACTAGGTACTAACAAAAGATTTTTAAAAATCAGTAATTCTGATGGTCAAAAATATTTTAATCTATGATATAAATGAACAATAAGGTTTTAGAAGGCTGACTCAACTTTTACTTTTTATCCGAGCATAATAATAAATAATTATAAATGCCCACTAGGTACTATCAAAAGATTTTTAAAAATCAGTAATTCTGATGGTCAAAAATATTTTAATCTATGATATAAATGAACAATAAGGTTTTAGAAAGCTGACTCAACTTTTACTTTTTATCCGAGCGTTACGGAACTATGAATTGTTAGAACATCAGAAGAATTATTTGGTAATTACATGATCCCACAGCATTTTCCCCAGATCAAATTTAATTTTGAAGTTAATGATGTATAGTTTGTTTCAAAAGGTTGCTACCAACAATTAAAAGAAAAAAACTTAATGTTTAAGAAAAATTTCTTAAAATGTGATTTTAGAATGACTGCTAATGGGCATGGAGTTTTTGGGGTGATGAAAATGTTCTGAAATCATACAGTAGTTACTCCTGCACAACTCTGTGAATACACTAAAAATCACAAATTGCACATTTGGAACTTAACCTTGCTTGGAACAAACCTCACTTAAAGATGATTAGGCATACAAAACTCTAGTTTGGTGAAATTAAGGGGCACAAAATCTTATCCTTCCTGTAATTTACAGTCATGCATTACTTAATGATGGAGATATGTTCTAAGTAATGTGTTATTAGGCAATTTTGTTGTTGCACTAACATCATAGAGTGTACTTACACAAACCTGTATGGTATAGCCTAATATACACCTGGGCTACAAACCTGTACAGCATATTACTGTACTGAATACTGTGGGTAACTGTAACACAGTGGGAAGTATTTGTGTATCTAGACATATTTAAACATAGAAAAGGTATAGCAGAAATACAGTATAGTCTTATAGGACCACTGTCATATATGCAGTCTGTTATTAACTAAAATGTCCTGATATGGTGCTTGAGTATATTCTTTAAAAAAGTAATTTGCCCAAGAATTAAAAAAAACAAAAAAACTCTAATTTAAAAAAAATTTAATTTATACAAGCTGAGGGAGTAACAACAAATGTTTTCAGAAACAAACAACATAAAAAACATGGAACTAAAGCATAGACTGTCAATCCTGAAGCCAGAAATGTTGCTTTCCAAGTTTTACATATAAATGTTTTATGTCATTTTGGAAAACAGAAACACTGAGTAGCAAGAAAATATGGTGAGTATAGAAGAACAGATGACTAACTATGTTGTTTTAGAATTCTGCATTATATGAGACCAAACTAAATGAAAGGAATCCAATGAAGAGTACACAATCCTAAGTTTAAAATGTTAGAATTTAAGTCTAGTATGTTTTAGGATCTTCTAATTATAGTTAATTGAACTAACATTTTTGAGTGCAGAATACTGTGATAATGCTATTATAAATTAGGTAAATTTTTAAATAGAGATGACAAACCTATTAGACTATAGTTTTCACCTTAATCGCTCATACACTAAACATGCATACTATTACAGATTCATTACTTTTGTCAAGCATAAATAAATTTTAGTAGGAAAAATCTTAAATAAAATAAAAATATTCAACATTTAGAAGTATTAATTTTAAATATTTTCCATTAAAAATAGCTGTCTGTGATGACTAGAAAACAGAACACGAATAACAAATCTACTTCTTTCATCTGTTTTAGAAAATTCTACTCTAGGATTTAATGTGCTTCAAAAATCATTTATGTACATATACCTTAAATTTTAAGCATTTGTTTTTACCACATCAAGTAATTAAAACAGACTTATGTCCATACCTTATACACTCTTCTCCAGTTTTTTTTGTTGTCTTTTAACATTCGTGACCAAAGCATGTTCATAAGTTCTGGAAATTGTTCATACATAAATGTGGCCCTGAAAAAAGAATAATTTTCCTTAAGAATTTGCAATATATTAATTTTGACAGTAGATGGCAGGCTTGTTCTAATTTACTGTGTTTCTTTGAAGGATTTTTAAAAATTAATAAGCTTAATTCAAAAAATTTAGATGACACACTTTCTGGAAAATGTTTTTCCTATATTTTATATATTACCTAGCGCAAATGTAAGTCCCACTGATTACTATCATATTTTGTAAACTCTTCATTCACTGGCACGGTAGCCCAGATATTCATTAGGAAAAAAATTTTTGTAACTTTACTTCAAGTTATTTTCTATTCATTTGTCAAAATTTTACATGGTAAGCTATAGTAGGTCTTGAAACAATCACTGAAAAAGAATAATTCTGTTCTGTTTTTTGAACAGAACAGAATTTTAGAAATTCTCATTTCTAAAGGGAATGGACCTTGCATAAAACTTTCTACATTATTATCTTAAATGATTATGCAAAATTTATATTTGGCAGCTACATAGTTTAAAACTAAAAGCAAATTTCACATTTCTGTCTAAAGATACTTTGATTTTTTCTGCACTGCTGAGTCAAATTATCACTTACTTGGCAATCTCTCCCATGAGTTGCCCAGAAGGTCCCCAAGGATCATCATTCGTTGCTTCTCGAACCTTAGACTCAATCTCTGAATAATTCATAACCACATTGGTGCTGCAGAGGAAAAAAAATGCACGCACATACGCACAAAGATTAGCATCAAAACTGAGAAACACATGAAAACTTAATAATGACACTACTGGGTGTCCTAATGAGCTACCTCTACAGGGTGGGAAAGAAAACATCTTTTGTGCACAAGCTACCCCAAGGACACTATATAACACATTTAAGTTATCCTTAAGAAAATTTTACTATTCCATTAGCCTTCAAGAATACAGATGAGGGATTGCATTAAAGCTGGCATTAAGTCCAGTAAAAAAAAATGGCTTTGGGTCAAATTAAAAAGAAACTGAACATGCTAGAGTCTATTATAAAACTAAGTGGTCAGTTTCCTGACCTAACCTGGTTTACATCAGGCTTATGTTTCTGCTTATAGAAATTCTGTAAATTAAGTGAAATTATGTAACAGCTGAACACTATCTATATAATGTTTTTAAAAAAGGAATGATAAATAGAGCCACTATGAACATTTACTTGTAATCTCTTCTTACAGCACTTCTTATAAATTTCCATGTCATTATATAGTCACCACAACCCTCACTATTATTGGCCACATAATATTCCATCAGAAGATCGTATAATGTCTTCAACTTTCCCTTAAGATTTCAGCAATGATCAAGAAAGAACATGGGTAGTAGAAGTCAGAAAGATCTGATTCCAATCACTTCCTTTTATAACCTTTGGCAAAATTATTTTAATTATCTTAATCTTGGTTTTCTCAAACATAAAATGGGAATAAATTAGAATACTACCTCAAAGGATAGCTTATCAAATGGTGTTTAGCACAGTTTCTGACATATAGGAAGTACTCAATAAATGTTAGCTATTATTATTAAATATAATAACCACCTATTAGGGGAATTTTAAAATATTAAATACTATTTTGTAAGAAAGGATCATCTTTGGAAAAAATACCTTAAAATATGTAAGACAGTTAAATATCTGGTTGTTAAAATGGAATTTCTCATGCTTATATGAATTTAAGAATTCAAAGACATTCTGAGAAGAAATGAGATACTGGAAAAATGTGACATACTATAGTACTATTCATCTGACATCTAAAATTCTAATTATTACTGAATAACTGTTATAAAAGACACCTGTGAATATGGTAATGCAAATCTTCCACTTAAAATTAAATCTTAGAAATGGGTAACTATTACTTACACATACCCCACTTTTGCTATATGGTTTTTCAGCCATCAAAAAGTTCTATTTTAAGCCGGGCGCGGTGGCTCACGCCTGTAATCCTAGCACTCTGGGAGGCTGAGGCGGGCGGATTGCTCGAGGTCAGGAGTTCGAAACCAGCCTGAGCAAGAGCGAGACCCCGTCTCTACTATAAATAGAAAGAAATTAATTGGCCAACTAATATATATATAAAATTAGCCGGGCATGGTGGCGCATGCCTGTAGTCCCAGCTACTCGGGAGGCTGAGGCAGAAGGATTGCTTGAGCCCAGGAGTTTGAGGTTGCTGTGAGCTAGGCTGACGCCACGGCACTCACTCTAGCCTGGTCAATAAGCGAGACTCTGTCTCAAAAAAAAAAAAAAAAAAAAAAAAAAAAAAAAAGTTCTATTTTTAAAATAAAGAGGGTTTGGTTGAAACTGGCACTCAAATTTCTTAAATATAAAGAAATATACATTTCAAATTTATTGCAAACAATTTAATTTCTTTACCTTTAAAAAAGAAACCAATGAACACGTGTGGGTCAAACTTTAAAGGAACCATTATTCACATAATTGTGACTTGCCAAATTACTGAATAAATCTGGCTTCTAGATTTAAATTCAGAATACTGTTCCACTAAGGAAAAAAATGAAATCCTATTATTTTCTTTCAAATCTCAGAGAAAGCTGGCTCTTAAAATATCCACTAATTTGATAAAATAAATACACATTCTTTCTCTGGTACTAAAATAAATCCATAATTCCCACTGCCCTCCCCTTCAAAATTTAAGACTACTAATGAATGAATTTTCATAAAAACCCAGTATGGTTCTATTGACAATGATTTCATGTATAAATGTAGACGAATAATTTTCCCCCTAATTTTATCAACAATGGAGTCAAAATAAAACCAAGGCAGCCAATAACAATTAGGATTAGGATTAGCAATTTAGGATGCCACAAAATGATGGATTTCAGAATGCTTTTATTTATTTTGGTGGCTGAAAAATGTGTGGCTTAGGCAGTTAAAAGTGTCAAAATGCAGCTGTGAAAATGAACAATAGCAATTAGGATTATAATTCACCCAAGCATTTCATTACCAAGAATGCACTTGAAATCTCTTTGCATTGTTTAATTTGTTGGAGAACAAGATGAAAGGAGTTAATCTCCAGCCCATGTATGTGAAATATTTTTACCAGAGCCTTCACAAATGCTGTAGCTTTCAAAACACTACTTTCCTTGTTCCAGCTACAAAGGCCCATGGGTCAAATGAGAAAGGTCTTGTTTCCGTAACCCTTCACAAGATTCTTAGCTGAAGGCCTGTGGGTTTGAATGCTGTGTGTTTAGAGGAAGAGGTGGCGGACAGCCAATAATTTTTCTCCTTACTTTCTTTGGTCGACAAACAATGGGAATCATCAGAACATACTCGAATTTTAGTTATAAAGTATATCCACAGAAGGATATGGCAACTATTAATATTAATGTAACAACCAAAAAATAACAGAACACTTCCATGGAGAGAATCAGGCTTTATTTGAAAGCTATTTTCTAATGTAATTGTTGCTTTCAGAAACTGGAAAGAACTCTAAGATTAGATCTGATGGCCTAAAGAATCCCAAAACAAAGTATTTTTAAGCTTCGCTTAATTCAGAAACAAATCTAAACTAAACTAAAACAAAACAACGCTGTATAGTTTGGCCTTATTCCAGGTCATTTCAAAAATAAGCATTTCTAAAAAGGTAGAAATGGTATTTGGCCCTTCCTTTCTCATGTTTTCTATTGCCATTAATCCATGCCCTACCCATATTCCAGTGACCTTTTTAAAAAAGGAAAACAATCCCCTCCCCTTCCAAGAAAAATAAAAAAATTTATGTCCAGATGTGAAAGGAAAAAACAGCTAGTTTAATTCTTAAAACTTCCTATGACTGACAGGAATGTCTTAAGACTACACATTTCAGACGCTAGAGGGAGCTCTCTCAACAGGTTTTTTTTTTTTTAAATACACACAAAATCCAGACAAAGGTCTAGAATCTGTTCTGAAAACAAAATTCTAGAAAAAGACCAAAAAGTTTCACACCGTTTAGATTAATACTATAGTCAAACAGTGACTTCTGTATTTTCACCAATCCTAGACTGAGATTCCTCACTTGAAATTTTTAAAAATTATCTCCTTATACTCAGTTTTAAAAGAATAGTACAAGGCAACCATTAAGACCTTTTGTTAAACACTCAGTCTTTGAATACAGACTTTTCTACTTACATTTCCTTTCACATAAATTATCATTATAACACTGAGAGAGCAACCAAGAATACTCTGATCAAAACCAAAAAAGTTTCTGTGTATTATTTTAAATCAGCCTAACAGTGGTATCAAAAAAGAACTTGACTCACAAAAATGTCCAATGGTTTTTAATTATTTCTGATGATTACCACCAATAACCACCTTTTATCTATAGGTTTTTCCTCAAACATAAATAGACATGAGAATGTAATAATGGAGAAAGGAAAAGTAAAAGAAGAAAAATAATTTTAACAAATGTGGCTGTATTTTTGACATTTCTCTACTAGCACTCATTAAAAAGTGATCTAGGGCCAGGCATGATGGTGGCTCACGCCTGTAATCCTAGCACTCTGGGAGGCCAAGGCGGGCGGATTGCTCGAGGACAGGAGTTTGAAACCAGCCTGAGCAAGAGTGAGACCCAGTCTCTACTAAAAATAGAAAGAAATTAATTGACCAACTAAAAATATATATACATAAAATTAGCTGGGCATGGTGGCGCATGCCCGTAGTCCCAGCTACTCGGGAGGCTGAGGCAGCAGGATTGCTTGAGCCCAGGAGAGTGAGGTTGCTGTGAGCTAGGCTGATGCCACTACACTCACTCTAGCCTGGGCAACAAAGTGAGACTCTGTCTCAAAAAAAAAAAAAAAAAAGTTATCTGTAATTTTGAGAACAATCTAATAGTCACCAGAAAGCACAAAATGAGCCCTCCCCACATGTATTCTAGGTTTATTCAATATGTAAATTTTCTCTTTGCTGAAAACAGAAGTCTTAAAATGGGTGACTAGAGGAAGAGGTTTCTCTGTCCTGATAATGACAGATAATGATGAAGATTACACTGTTTAAAGGTAGCAGTAACTACTACTACTACTGGATAAGCAGTATAACTGGTGACAAATAACAAAACTTAAGGGACTCTAATATTAGGTCAAAAAGAAAAGGGAGAAAGAAAGGGAAAGATGGAGGAAATGACCAAAGAGTAAAAAACATAAGGGCAAAAATCCACAAATACAGCCATTATATTTGTAAAACTGTTCACTGCTTCCACAGTGCTTTTATCCACTTTCACATTTGCTCTTCACAAAACCCCCAGTAACAGGTAGGACAGGATTGAGGACTTAACTCTGCATAACCAAGCACCACACACTCACTGGATCTTTATGCCAACTGCTAAATTACCATCCTTAAGTTCTGCACATGTTTCTATAGATGTGTAAACATAGATAACACTCAATTAGTCAAGGGTCGATTATTCAGTCTATAAGCTACTAGTTTTCATTGTGGTCCTCCTCTTTATTCCCTATTTTCTGCTTATTTAACTACTTGATACTGATAAAATACCACGTTATTTTACTTGAAAAGTTTGGGTCCAGCTTTTAGAGGCAGAATGGGTTAAGATAATCAATGCCTCTTCTGCATTAATAATAATCAGTAAAATGATTAACAAGAAAAAAATGAGCAGTCCTTACTACTGACATTTTTCTTCTTAAAAGCTCAAGAATATGCTTTGCTAAAACAAACTATACACCAAGAAAAAAGGTAACGTATAAGTATAATGGGGTCCTGCTAATAAAGGAGTAAGGAAATTGAAATAGATGGATGCAGTAAAAAGTATTTTTCCCAGCTTGCCTCTTTTTCTTTTTCAAAAAAATGAAGTCCAATGAGTCTGTATTTTTCATATAGTTTCTTCTTTTTGTTTTAAGCTTATTATAAAGACTTTACTCACCCTGAGATCAGGGAATATTTTCTTTGTGACCTTTAAATGCGTTTTGTCATACATATGCATACACACACTCACACTCAGACACAGAGACAGAAACAGCAAGAGACAGACACAAACACAACTTAGTTCCAAGCAATAGTTTTAAATAATGGTATTTTTTTCTTTATTTTTCTGTCTTTTCCAAGTTTTTTTTACTGTTAGTATTACACTGTAACCAAGAGAAAACCATAAAGACCATTAAAAATATAACAAGTACTATATAATCGTTAGCTAGATTTTAACTATTTATAGGCAAGACTACATGAATATTATTTGTACTTCCAATAGCTTAGCTTGTTTTATCAGGCTAAGTACAGCAAATTGATAACTAAAACATAAGCATATGTACTAAAATATGTACACCAAATGCTATGTGTGTAAAACCTCCAGGAACAATTTAAGTACCTAATTTTCAAATTACCATGATTTTTAAAAAACTGCTATGGAAGAATGATTCTTGATATCAAAACCTATATTTAAAAGTCACCTCTTGACCTCAATGCCACAAAGATTTCAGAAAAGATACTTTTATAATGAAGTTTTATAAAATAATTATGCTGCCTATTAAGTATGAATTAAAAAAAATCTTTTTAAACCATAAAACACACATAAAATGAACACTCAAGAAGAAAGTTTCCTCAGGTAACAAGTCACTTAAGCTGGAAATATTTGTTCTTTCTTTTATGTTCCTTGCCAAAACATTAGAGAAATAGTTTTAAGAATAACTCTAAAAGCTTGATAATGGACCTCGTGATATTCATTTTTTATCAGGGGATGACGTTCACCATATTACCCTTATTTGCAAGCTGAATATTTTACAGGTTTAATATTCACATTTTAAAACCAAGTTACATCTCATTACAGTCCTGTGAACAGTATCAGATTTATGGTCAAGAGTCACAAAGTCTACTACTCCGAAATTCAACAAATACATTACTTTCATTGTTAGAAGAAAATCTGAGCTCTATAGAAATGCTGTGAGGAGGTGGAAAAACTGATAGTCCACATGGATAGATATTTATTACCCATCAAAAAAAGTCTTATTGATCTGAAAATAAAACATAAAGCAATGAAAAATATCTTAACACAAGCGACAACATGGCTCAATAGAAGAGTTAATTTTGCTATAGCAAATATTATATTTAGTGCTAAAGCAATAGCAAACTACAGTACTTCCTCTGTATCATAAGAAGAAAACCAATAAAATAAATTTCAGAAAAGTACAGAAGAACCGAATACAATACAAAACCTGGCTGCTTTCTCTCTAATGCTGCCCTCTCTACCAAAAAAAGATATACATAAGTAAATAAAAAGTGAGAAGAGAGGAAAAATATATGTAACAGCAACTCCTTAGTAAAGAAGTGAAACAAACTCACTTAGAATCCTACAACTAGAAGTGGCAGATGTTAAAACTTGTTAGGTCTTTTAATTCCAAAGTCCATTTTCTATTATGCCATACTGCCCTAAAATTGGGGGATTAGTATTATCAGATCTAAAAAGGCCTATTAGTTAAGGTATAAGAGAACATCAAATATCAAATGCAACATCACAAATTATGCTACTAAAAGAGCTAAATGTTGAACTAACATTAAGAAAAAAGATGTATTTTCAGTCGTGGAAATTACATTTTTTGGTTTTAGCAAATACTAATACAAACCATCCAACTGAAATGGAGGAAACCAATGTTCTTATCTCACACATGTACAGTTAAAAGCAAAGAAAACACCCATTTGATTAAGGAAAAACTGAAATCTCAGACATCTAAAATCTGAGGCTCTCTTTATCTGTTCTACAATAACAAGATTTCAGAAAAGAGTAGCCTGGTTCCTTAAAAAACATCTAACCTTTTTCAATCCAGTGATATAACATGTATGTGGGTTGCTCATGTGCATATTATTTATGACTTCAATTATTTACACAGAGGACTATGCCGGATTATGCACCTTCTGTTTCCCTCTTTACTTTTCAAGAGGGAACACTAAAATTCTAAATGCTGAAATATGAAGCTTTCTGCTATTTAAAATAACCATCAAGAATTTACACTGAAATATTATACCTCATCTTTTAGCTATCTCAGTCAAAAAAATTACTAAGATCAAATAAAGGAGCAGCTTATTGCCAAGCTTTGAGGGAGGAGGGGAGATCTACAGTCCTTTTTAAATCTACTTTAGACTAATTCTGGACAAAGAAAAGACCAAGACAGTTACTATAACTGGGTAACTAAAACATCTTAAAAACATAGTACAGACAAAAACCTGCCTAAGTCCAAACTCAAGTTGTCTGCCTGATAGTAAAATCACAGAAAATGTATTAATGTTCAAAAACACCACTTCCAGTTATTCTGTTCTTACATGATGTAAGACCATAGAAAAATACCCCTAACTGGCATAACTATTTTTGAAATTCTAATTGTTTTGGTGTTGTAAAATAATTAAGGACTGTACTCTTTTCTAAGCCAAATGCCATTCTCATATCAATTCTACTAAAAATTCTTTGCTTCATTCTGACAAATGCTGGCCTTCAATTTCAGTAATAGTTCAATCCAGTATTATCATGGGGGCAAAGAACTGAACCACAGAATTTTAATCACTCTAGGTGTTTTCTTACTACTGAATGCTGTTGATTGATATGGCTCAATACTTTTATAACCTTAACTCATATTTTTAGACTGTGTTTGTACTGCCCCTATAAAGTAGAAAGATAAATATTATAAAGTTGTTTCCTAGAAAAGCATTTTTCAGTTTTGGTGGAAGGAAGGCAGAGGAGGAAGGGGGAGCAAATGAACACTGAACATTCAAGTAGAAAAAAAATAAAACTACAGAACAAACGCATAGGCCAGGTGCGGTGGCTCATGCCAGTAATCCTAGCACTCTAGGAGGCCAAGGTGGGATGACTGCTTGAGCTGAGGAGTTCAAGACCAGCCTGAGTAAGAGCAAGACCCCACTTCTACTAAAAATAGAAAAATAAGTTGGGCATCGTGGCACACGCCTGTAGTCCCAGCTACTCGCCAGGCTGAGGCAGGAGGATCGCTTGAACCCAGGAGCCTGAGGTCGCTGTGAGCTATGATGACACCACTGCACTCTAGCCAGGGTGACAGAACAAGACTCTGTCTCAAAAAAACAAAAAAAAAAGAACAAACCTTAACATTCTTGTGTATCTAAAATGTCTGTACAGATTGACAATCACCCAGAGACAATCGAAAGTTAAAGTATCCTGTGCATATTATATTTCCTCACCACAGGGTAACCAATATATAGAGTTACCAAAGTTTTATTTCTAAGGTAAGAAACTTTTGCATAGCAGAACACTTTTCATAATTACTGATTCCACATAGATTTGACTGTGTCAAGCTACTGACAAACTTGATGTGTTCCTCTCTAAATATATATAAATACTTGCTTTCTGTCTTTGGACTGTCATTTTCTTACTCTATCATATTCACCACTGGCACTAGAGTTTGGCTTTCTTTGAATTATTTTTTTCACAAAGAAATTAAGTTGTTACCACAGCCCCAGAGCTGGAGAACAAAGCTAAGTTATGAGGTAGATGCCAAGACTGGCTTAGTTAAGCAACCTGTTCCCATACATGCATGTCAGATTTGGATCATGACAAAATTATAAATTATGTTCTGTTAAAAACATTTCTGGATCTATTTTAAAAAGTCAAAACTTTGAACAGAAAAATCTATCAAGAACCTAGTACTTTAGAAAGGATGGTTAAACAGAAAATGTAATGCAAAAGAAATTTAATCTGGAAACTTTGATCTAGTAAGGGACATTAAACAATTTATAACACACTTTCTCTTCTAATCTCTAAAAATACCCATTACAGATTATCAGTATTACAAATTGTCTTTATCTAAATATTTCAAGCTTAAAAACCAGCATTTCAAAACCCTACAATTTCAAACTGTACACTAAAGACATACCTTGGTCTCTTTCTTATATTAGAGTTTACGTAAAATTCCAAGAAAATTTCCAGTATTGATTCAATATCAGTTTGGATGGGGCAAAATTAACCAAACTCACACCTAGAATTTCTAAGAGTCCTAACAACTGATGAGTTTGTCCCAAGTATAAAAATGTCCTAAAATATAATTATCAGAAGTAATTTTAAGAATTTTTTTTCCAAAACAATCATTCCAAAAAACCCCAAATCATTTCCAAAAACCCCCACAATCATTCTTTTACAGTTTATATAGAATTCAAAGTCAGAAAAGACTACACTAAATGAATAATCTAAATTGAGTTTCAAATGATAATCCTTTCAAAAGGATTAGAATGTATATATAAGTTGATCATTAAAAAGATATAAATTTATAGAAGCAGGGACTAAATAACTTTTATATAAAAGGTCATTGAATGTTTATAGCCCAACATACAGTCTTCTGGGAAACACTAGAAGTCACATATAATTATTTTAATGCCTCGAAAAATACAGGGATTGATCCAAAAGTACTTAAAACAGGGTAATAGTGGGATTTCTGCTCCTTAAAGTCTGTTCTTTAATTCTTCTTTCCAAAAGGTACCAACCTCTTGATTGTTATTAAGCATGACTTAAACTGGCAACTTTTCCAAAATAGTTTAGTAATTTATGTAACAGATGTTCAAGGAAAACTGCATAAATAAGATAAGCCAAGAAAAACATCCTGATGTCCACAACTAAATTATGACCTGTGGGAGGAAGAAACTATAAAACTACTTCCTCTTCTTTACAACTTCAGTGGTTAGCAATACCAAATAAAATAACCTATTTGATAGCAGCCCATTTTCAGATATTAAAATAGGCCTAGACCCCAGGAACTATTCCAAAACACAAGGCTATACTAAAGAAAAATATTGCACATTTATGTATTTTCATAAATTACTTCATCTATTATGTCAATTTTTATAAAAACAGAGTAACGTGTATTACTGATCAATAATTTATTAAAGATTATTAGGGCCTGAATCTTATCTCTGGCATATACTAACTCTGACCCCTGGACAAATAAACCACTGTGTGTCTCAGTTTTCTCATCTGAAAGGTCTCTATGTACTATTATTATTATGGAGATTAAATAAAATGATAATATATGAAGCATTTAGCATTTATAGTGTTCTGCTGTTATTTTTGGTTTGAAAATAATCAACCTAAATATGGCCCCTTATGAGTCAACTGGCATAATACTTATTACTTACCCACATTTTATTCATTGTAAAACTTTACAGTCATGGTAACAAATCACCTATTTGACCCAGTGCAGACACTAAAATTAAGATTTCAGGGAAAGAACTAGACGACAAGGCAAAAAACGACTCTACTGCTTAAGAAATGGCTGAAGAATTGAAAACGAATATTACTAAAGGCAGGAATCATTAATGCAAGTCACACCACAGAAAACTCCTAACAACTGATATGTTCCTCATTAGTATAAAATTATACTAAAATACAACTAGAAATAATAAATCCTAAGAATTTTTAAACACCCACAGAAAATCTTAGAGTTCATATTTTGAAATTCACTCTCCTTAATAATCTGATGCACCACCAAATGTGAGCAAGGGTTTTATTTTATATTAGTGGCAATTCTCATTCAGTGGTAGGTCTGATAAAGTAAGCAAAAAGTCTCTAACTTTTTGGGATTCACTAAAGTAACTCATTTGCATCAACAACTGGAGTTGCATACCCCATAGCAAATTATACCAAAAATAAAGACTTTTAAATTATTATTTAAATTATTAAAACATGAAGGGAAATTATCTAGCATGAAGCTTATATTTACAATTTAGGAATATAAAGAGCAGAATTCTGAGCTTTCAACATGCTGAAAATAAGGTCCTTATAATTTATTCTGAGGTGTCTGGCTGCAAAAAGGAAGAAGGGCCATGATATTTAGTTTCAGTACTGTGTTTCCTCCACAAAACAAAAACCACTATACTAGGAAATGGCTGGACGTTCACTGGGTCTTGATGGTTTATATGGAAGTGCTTCTGCTCCCTCTCTAGCACAGGTGCTGCTGCTATTATGACCTGGGTAGCAGATGACAGGCTTACAGAAAAGCTGTCTCTACACAGGCTAGTCCCATGACGCTAAGGAGTTATTATTTTCCAGAGAGGCACTCTGGCAGCAGTCAGATCGGGGGAGGTGTTTTATGACAAGCAAGAGGGAAGAATAAACTGTGGTTAAGGGAAGTAGGACGCAAAGTAGCTTCCAAATGTGGCAGCAATGATACTTGGAACAATGTAAGCAATGGGCAGAAGGCAGAGGCAGCTACCACTAGAAAATTCCTTTCCTTCCATGGTCACAGAAAAAAAGCTCTCACAAAATTGTATGAATATTAACAACTATATAAGAACACATGTGCATGTAAGCAAAGCCTGGAAGGACGATAAAAACCCACATGAAAACAGTTGTATTAGGGTGGTGGTAAGTAGAGTGGGAATGGGAGCTTTTGTGTGAAATTTTAAAAATATTTTCTGTTTATACAGTGAAAAAAAATCAACCTTTTTAAAAAAGAAAAGGAAGGAAAAGAAAACTAAAATAGTGCTTGTATGAAAACTTCTCTCCAATTGCTAGAGAAGTGTCCCATGACTGGGCTGAATTAATTCTGCTGGAGACCACCCCCAATTGCCCTGGCTCAGCAGTCCATGTTCTACCAATGCTCAGTTTGCACAGATAAAAGCAGAAAGACAGCTTTGGGCAGAGGAAGAACCAGAAGGGTGTCAAGTTGCTCCCTGCCCCTTGGCTAGATGCAGAACAATGCTGCTTCAACAGAAGACTATTCCCTAGGAATGCCAGCCCCAACCCCAAACTATTTTTCTGTTTCCAGCTGATTTTTTCCCTCTTTTACCATGTTTCTCTATACTTTTAAGATTTTCATTTTTATTTTCTTCTAAAACAGTAGTCTAAATGGTGTTTTGTGGAAAATATTCTGGGAGACACACTATAGGTGCTATGTGAGAAAAGGATTCCATGGGGAGTTTGGAAAATGTTAAACAAAGGTAACTTTATTACTGCAACACTTCTCAGAGACTTCATTATTCTAATGGTAACACTGTGAATCTCCAAGAGGGATATTGTACACTTCTAAAATTTTTGAGACAACTTATTTCTTTCCTGGAACATCTTCTAAGTGTCCCAAGAAACCCACTTTGGTATATGCTATTCTTAAAAAACTACCCTTTTCTTCAAACTTCCAAAAATATTGTTAATTTATAATACTTTTCATCTCACCACCTTTGTTTTTAATATCTGTTATTTCTTATTTTCTACCCAATGGATAACTTTTCCTTTAGTCTTTTATTTTTATGTTTTTCAACTCTTTTTGACTAGCTTTATTATGCTTTAGATCTCATTTTTTAAAAATCTTAGTTTTTACTGTTGATCTTAGTTTCCTATCTTATTTTAAATCATACTTGTTTTATATTTTTTGTGCCTGTTTACATTGGAGTTTAAAAAAAATAAACTTTATTCCAATCCCTTCAAAATTCTCACTTATTTTTAGCTTTAAATTTTTAATCTTCATTTAATATAACCTTATGTTAAACATCTTTCTTTTTCCTTCATATTTTACTTATTTTATAATGCATAGCTGAGCAAACAGAGAAACAGGGCAAAAAGCTGAGGGAAAAAGATGGCCTCTCTCCAGACTCTTGCTCTCACTCCAGCAGCTACTTCCTTGGAGAAGTAACATTTTTCATGTGAGCTAGTTAAATACGTATACAAGATACTCAAAAGAAACTAGCTTCACTGATTCACAAGGGTGAAAATATTCTTACAAATCAGAGTTGCTTTTTAACAATAACATATTACTTTTTATGTACTGAGAAGTAGCAACATGAAGGCAGTTTTAATATTTTTCATCCTAAAAAATGATCTCAGGGCATATCATAAAGCTGAGCTGGCTGCATGCAGTCACTGGGATATTCGGAGTCATCCATTTGGGGACTTTTTCCTTCAGTGTCTACCTCCCATTAATTTCCCAAACCTATTAATTCTGCATTAAAAATACAGGCATTTACCTCTAGCCTAGATTCCTACAAAAGCCATTTAACAGTTTCTCCATTTCTGGTGTATCATTTTTTCATTCATCTTCCAAACCATGACCATATTCATCTTTCTAATACTCAGTGTTGGCCATTAACATTAGTCCACCACAAATTCATCACCACCTTCCCACAAACATCTTCCTTCTGCTGCTGTGTGAGAGGACAGTACCATCCTGGATAATGGCTTGAGCCATCACTGTTGATTTCTTCTCTCTCTTCCTCTCCCATTCAGCATTCAATCTCCTCCCAGGTCTCTTCAATTCTTTGCCTAAGTACCACACAAATGTCTATACGCTTCTCCCCCTCCCCTCCCCACACCAATCCTACCTTAGACCAGGGTCACCACAATTTTTCACCATATTACCAAACAGCCTTGTAACCAGTCTCTCTGCTTCTACTTATCTCCCACCAGGCTAGAGCCAAAGGGAGCTCTTGCTAAAATACAAATCCCAACTAACTGAGCCACAATTTTAAATTTAGCAAAGGCTCCTTCTTACTGTCTTCAAGATGAAGTCCAAATTCCTTAACATGACATAAAAGATCCTTAATGTGAGATATCAGTTTACTTCGTCAGTCCCATCCGTGCATCATTCTCACCTCCAGACCTTTTGCACAGGCTGTTTGTTCTGTCCTTGCTCCCCAGCTAACTCCATCTCATCATCAGGTTTTAACTCGAATGCCATTCCCTCCAAGAAATCTTCCTTTAACTCCCAAAGCGGTTGGAGGTCTGTGGACATGTTCTTCATAGCACCCTGTGCTTTCTATTATCCTGAACTCAAACTAAAACCAGTGTATTGTAACAGGCATGTTTGTTTACTTGCCAGTCTCTCCCTCTGGATTGAATACACCTAGAGGACACAAAATATCTTGCTCACTTAAAGATTCCCAGCACCTGAGATAGGCTTGGTAACAGCAGGTGTTTAATAAATATTTATTAAGTAACGGAACAAAAGGACTAGAAATCTTAAATAGCTTCTTTCTTAAATAGCTTCTTTAGGCCTAAAAATAGTCCTGATTGAACTGGTGATCAGAGAACCTGCATGATTTGGCCTCAACCTACCTATCTAGCCTTTCTCCCATTACTTGTGTTTCATTTCCTTTATGAATAATTATGCTGCTTTACTAACTGATTAGCATTACTGCATCACCAACATGCCCTGTATGTACTTTCTCATCACAGTGACTGTGTGCTCCTGGAATCCTCACCCCACCTTTCAAATCTAGTTTTTAAGAAAGATGCAAAAATGAAGACTTCTTGTTCTTTCCAACCCACAATCTCCCCTTCCTATGATCCAAGCTAACATTACATTTATAACTCTTATGTATTATATCCTTCCTTATACAACGGCTATGTATGAAATTCCCTTAATACATTTCAAGTTTTAAAAAAGCAAGTTGAGTGATCCTCCTTATTTATGGACTCTATATTTGCAAATTTGCCTACTTACTAAAATACATTTGTAACCCCAAAATCAATATTCATGGTGCTTTCATGGTCATTCATGAATACATACAGAGGAGCAAAGAATTGAGTCATCCATCATATACATTAACAGCAGAGGTCAAACAAGGTGATACTCTGCCTTCTTGCTTCAGTGCTCATACTATAAACAAGTATACTTTCTGTAGTTTATTTAGTATAATGCTGTTCTCATTTTTGTGCTTTTCACTGGCAATTTTGCTGTACAGAATGGCCCTCGACCAAGCATAATGTTTAAGTGCTATCTAGTGTGTTCCTAAGCTCAAAGTTGTGATGTACCTTACAGAGAAAATATTAAATATGTGTTAGATAAACTTTGTTCAGGCATGAGCTATAGTGCTGTTGACAGTGAGTTCAATGTTAATGAATCAACAACATATATTTATATATATTAAATGTCTTTAAATAAAAACACACATAAAATAAAGTTATTATTGATTGGCTGAAGAATATGTGACCAGAGGCTTACAGGAACCTAACCCTGTGTTTCCCCCTAGGTACAACAGTTTGTTTTGCTACTTCTGGGTTCATAGTGACTTTTTAAAACATAACTTCTTCAAATAACAAGAAGTGATCATATCTCATGCAGTTTGTTTCTCTCAGTGCCTAACAGTGAAGGCCTCACATAAAATGGGTACTTAAAAACTGACTAGTGAACATATAAATAAAATCTATGATATCTTGAGAATAGAGGAGGATGAAGGGAGGTAAGGAAGCTGAGACCAAGATATGAATAGGAGGGACTGAAATAAATGCCCTCTACCAAACAAACACACAGAGAGAATGACATAATAAACATTATCCTCACAAAAAACAGGTTTTTAAAGGCTATGACAGACTAATGTCTCAATCCCAGGACTTCTTTCTCGGGACATGGTTAAAAAGATATATTAATTTATTACCTCATCCTGGGCAATAGCAAGACCTTTTGTCTCTACAAAAAATAAAAAATTAGCTGGGCATGGTAGCACTCCCCTGTAGTCCCAGCTACTCAGGAAGCTGAGGCAGGAGGGTCGCTTGAGCCCAGAAGTTGGAGGCTGCAGTGAGCTGTGATAATACCACTGCACCCCAGCCTGAGTGACAGAGCGAGATGCTGTCTCAAAAACATAAAATAAAAATTTACTATCTCCTCTAAAATTAACTCACTGACCCCTAGCCAACACTTAAAAAGTTAAGATAATTTGGCATATGACTTCTGTGTCCCACAGAAAGATTTTAAGAACTAAATATGAAATCTAAGGTTAAAAAAATACATCAAAAACATTAAACTTCCTCCTACTCATATTCACTGTCAACTATGGATTTGGAAGCCAGCACAGATTTCACTTCTATACATGGAGTAATTCTTTTATATAAGCAATTTTCACTTTGCATGGCATGTTAACTGAAACTTGTACATATTGGAACTGTGTCCTTGCTTTGCACAATCTGTTACCACAGAAGAACTGTGTTTGCAAAGCCAAGACTGCCTGTACAGCAGTATATCTTGTGTGTCCCCTCCAAAGTAAGGCAAATAGCAGAGGCAAATGAACACATTTCATCCCATACTTCACATTCTATTCTAGCAGTATTTGTTTGTTTACTGGTTTTTAACCATTTAACTCTAATGGGCCAGGCATTGTCCTAAGCCAATGACATACAATTCACTTAACCCTAAAAATTCTATGAGGATACTGTTATTATCCTCATTTTATAGATGAGAAAAACTGAGGCACAAAGAGGTTAAGTATCTCATTCAAGGTCATACAACCATTTAGTGTTATGCTCAGTTTTGAACCCAGGCAGTCTGACCCCAAAGATGAAGGAAGGTCCAGAGATCATGCTCTTAATTGCTATGTTATAATCATGATTTCAATCACTATTCCCTTCTACTCATTCTCCCCTCCCATCCATTATCCAACTCAGCACCAAGAATAAGCCAAAAATAAATATATATATATATATATATATATATATATATATATATATTTTTTTTTTTTTAGACAGAGTCTCATTCTGTTGTCCGGACTAGAGTGTCGTGGCATCAGCCTAGCTCACAGCAACCTCAAACTCCTGGGCTCAAGCAATCCTACTGCCTCAGCCTCCTGAGTAGCTGGGAATATAGGCATGCACCACCATGCCCAGCTAATTTTTTCTATGTATTTTTAGTTGGACAATTAATTTCCTTCTATTTTTTAGTAGAGACGGGGTCTTGGTTCTCAGGCTGGTTTCGAACTCCTGACCTTGAGTGATCCTCCTGCCTCAGCCTCCCGAAGAGCTAGGATTACAGGTGTGAGCCACTGTGCCCAGCCAAGAATAAGCTATATTAATGAGACCATTTCACTTTCTTATCAAAATTCCTCATCAGCTTAACACACTTAGAATAAATCCAAACTCCATGCAATGGCTTACAACCCTGAAACTCTCTCTCTTCTCCCATGCTATTCCTTACCATACTGCTCTCTCACTTTCTTACCAGCCCTTTCCCTACTCAGAACCCTTGGTCATTCCAGAATATCCTCTCCCTGGAACACTCTTTCTTCGACTCTCTGCACTCTACTTTTCAGTCTTAATGTAGATGCCATATCCTCAGAAAGGCCTCCTCTGGCCACCCTATTTATAGCTCCATTCATTATTTTCTACTTTAGCTTCTTTTCTTCAAGACACAGAATGTATCATTATTTTGTTTATTTGTTCCTTTTAATTACCTCTTTCCACCTAAACTTGTTTACAGCTGTATTTCAAGTACTTACAAGAGTCGCAGATGATCAATAAGTATGCATTAAATTAATAGCCAGGTTATCCGGTGGTTTCCTATTACTGTTTGTTACAATACCTTGTTCCCCTTGGGATATGGGTATCTGACCTGAGATACACACCTATAATTTGACTCTTCTTTATCAAAGATTATATAAGCAGTAAGAATGTACTTTAACTAATTCACTAAACGATGTTTATCATCATATATTCTAAAAACTCATACTTGAGAAATGTTATCAGTCTAAAGAAATGTCAATTATGTATTATTTTCAAGTTACTCCTTATAAATCTCAAGAAGGCTAAAAGAATATTTGTAAATTCAAAACCAGTGTTGTATCTCCAACACATTTTTCAAGCTCTTTTACACTTAATATTCAAATTGAGAACTTATATTTGTTTTATTTAAAATTGTGTAATTTTTCAGCTTCTTTAAGTTATTTTTAATTGATGGAAAAATGCCACTTTTAACATATGGCCAGTTTTTTTCAAATTTAGGTCAAAAGGATTTCATATTCCAAATGAATTATATATTTTCTTTTAGAGTAAAGCCTGCATAAATCCACACTGAAGATAATACATCATAAGATTATCTACAAATGCCACCAGCTTCTTGGGAGGCTCCAGGGGAAGGATCACTTGAGCCCAGGAGTTCAAGACCACCCGGGTAACATAGCAAGACTCTTTATCAATTTTTTAAAAAGCAATTATCCGCAGATAAATTAATCCTCAACACTTATCTCTACAAATTTTGAACACATAGGTATTTCACACTTCTGTATGCTAAATTAAGTGCCTACATCTAGCATTCTAATTAGAATAGTACTGCCATAATTGAGACTCTTAAATTACTAAGTAATCAGCTACTAGTATAAACAATTCAAATGCCAACTGGGGTTGCATTATAACAGAAGTATGAATTACAGGTGAAAGACTATAATGGGAAATACTATTAGGAAGTATACATTCTATGGGAGCATTTTATTAACATAATCAGAATAATTATTTACAATATATATACCTGTCTAGCATATGCTTTAATTCTTGTCTGTTCATATTTAATTGATTTAAGAAAAGAAATGAACATTGCTGGACATATGGAAAACAGAAATATAGCATTCTTTGCAAATCTTATTCTCTTACGATTTAAAAATATAAAAACAAAACCTTAAACTTTAATTATCTAAAAGAAAAATACCATCACCATACTTACAAAGAGCTTTGTCCCACCTGCCAACTCTTTGAACTACAGGGGCTCTTGTGTACTAAGTAGTTCTAGCAATGTCATAATTATGACAAAAATCTCTCTCTCTCTCTCTCTCTCTCTATATATATATATATATATATGTATAAAATTAGCTATATAATCTCTATTTTAAAAATCCTCTTTACCACTAAATAGAACCAAAACCAGGGGTCCTTGGAGAAATGGCTGATTCCAAGGCTGAAGCAAGTGAAAATACAGGATAAGCCTGAAACTTGTGCCAGAAACTGAGAAAGCATTCAAAAGAAAAAGAAGGTGGGGCATGTCAAAAACACAAAGGCTGGCTTTACTCGTCTCCCACTGACCAAATCTGTGACAATTTGGCTATCAAAATAATTAAAGGCAGTAATGGATTACAACTCATTGAATAAAATGAAAATTCATGGAGGAAGGAAGAGAAGACAACAATGAGGCCTTCTGCTTACAGTAAACTGATAAATAGGGAGAGAATGGTAGAGTTGGGGGTGGGGATCACCATTTTGCAATCATAGTAAAGAATGGTTGAAACAAGAAGCATCAGCTAATGCTAAACCTAGAGGGGACAGTTTGATGACAAGAGGTCTCAGAATGTCGCCTCACAGATTGCTTATTAGTTGCAATGAGAAAACCAGTAACTACATGGTAGAGAAACTAAACCTCCTGACCTAGTTAGTGATCAAAATTAACATCACCAATTAGAGGCATATTGACACTGTGTCCTCCTGAAAAAAGACAGAGAATCACTTAATGCAGTATTCCAGCTTGGAATATACAACCTGAAGAAACATCAGCTAAACCTAAATTCCATAGAAAACTTGTAGTTTTCAAAAATGCCTATGTAATGAAAGAAAAAAAAGGTTAAGGAACTCTTCATTAAAGGAGAATAAAGAGTCATGGCAATTGAATGCGACACATAATCCCGGACAGAATCCTGTACTGGAGTGGACAATTGACAAAATTAGAATATAGCCTACAGAGAAATAAAACTCCTGTTTCAATGTTCAATTTTATAAATTTGATAACTATATTAAGGCTATGTGAGAAAATAATCCTTGTTCTTAGGAAATGTACACTGGAATACAGAAGGGGCAGGATGTGTGTAACTTACTTTCAAATGGATCACAGAATATGTGTGTGTGTGTGTGTGTGTGTGCGTGTGTGTGTGTACAGAAAAAGATGGGACCATGTGAAGGAAGAATGACAAACAAATATGGCAAAATCTTAAAAACTGGTGAATATGGTTCAAGGGTATACAAGTATTCCCTTTACTATTCTTAAAACTTTAATTTCAAAATAGAAAGTTATTTTAAAATCTGCCTCATAGCACAACATTGTGAATGTACTAACTGTTACTGACTTGACCACTATAAAATGGTTAAATTTATGTAATGTGACTTTCATCTCAATACAAAATATATTTTTTAAAAATCTACTTCAATAAGTAACATACATAACTTGGAACAAAGTCAAACTTTATGAAAAGGATTGGTTGGTATTTCCTTTTCATTTTGAGCTGTCATTTTCTTAATTTTACAATATGAGGAACATTTATTTGGAGCTGAACCAGGCAGTAACTACCTCTCAAGTGCAATCACTCTTCCATTAAAGCAATGAGGAGTTAAGAGGCAGCATGAACATTATGCTTTTAGATAAGGAATAAGTTTTAACATAAAGGAAATTTTACCAGAGTTAAAATACACTTATTTTAAAATTTAGGCTTTCCTGATTTTTATAATTAATATCATCTTATTTGATAGTTAAGTTGTAATAAAATGAACAATCAGTATTATGTAAGTTATGCAAATTTTATTTTGAGGGGGATACCCACTACCCCCACCCTCCTAAAACCATGATAGTCAAGCAATCTTAAGTATTTATGAGTAAAAAATCTTAAGTCATTTTACTCAACAAATAAATAGACCAACAACACCCTCCAGGAAACTTAAAATTTGCAAAGTTCTTACAATTATCCTAATTAATAACCAAAGTTAATAAAAGGTAACAAAATGTTATACTTAGATACAATGGTAATAGAGTACCTATGACTCTAAATAACTGAAATACCCATCCCATCCCCACTTGCTGGAAAAATTTTTAGTAAAATATTTAGCATAAAATATTTATTTTGAAGTTGCTTTTTTGCAAGCACTATTCATTACAAATTCAACTGTATATCCTGTGGTACACATTATCAATTCAAGTAAAGTTCCTCAAATGCATTTTAAAAACCTAAGCTCCCAAGGTGAATTTTCTTAAAAGTGCAAGAGTATTATTTCTATTCAATAACTCATAACCAAAACCAAAACACTCCTATTCTGTACTTTATGCACCTTCACACTCATATTGTTTTGTGCATAAGTTCAAGTGAAATATTTTTTCTTATTATTGGCAGTTGCTTAAGACCACTTGCACAGGTTATTTGCTTTTTAGTAGATCGATTTTGTTTTTAAAAAGAAAGGACAGTGGGGTGTTTTTCTTGCCAAGAGGTATCATATGCTAGACTGGTTTCACAAGATGATCAAATATACAATGTATTCAAAAATTAGTACAGTAGTTTTACTTGCATTAGATATCCTAATTCTATTAATAGTTTTCATAGGTATGATAAAATAGCCACTAAAATAATTTTTACAGTAAAAATTTTACTATTAAAGGGGTTTAACATTTTATAAAAATATATTAGCCAACTTTTAAACTATTAATTAGAACTAACCTACAAAATCATCTTTGTTCATCTATCACTTTTAACTTTTGGGTTACAACTTTTGAAGCTATCTCACAAAGACAAAACTAAAATAAAGAAAAGTAAAAAAACAAGAATTTATTGATCACCATGTTAAACATCTTCATAATATGTTAGCTCATTTAATTCTCTTAAGAGTCCTAGAAGGTAGACGTTACCCTCATTTTACATGGCAGCAGTAGAGGAAGTATCCTGACTCATGTCTCCCTTCCAATTACCCCTCCTACTCATCATTTAAAAATAAAATAGAAACTCAAAGAAATTTGATCAACTTTGGCACACTCACAATCAGTTATCTTTTTAAATAGGTGGTATTCTATTTTAAACACTCTATTAAGGTAATTTTATCAAATGTATTATCTTATTCTTTCAGGAGAAAAATCTAAAACAAAGTACTAAGTTAACCTTTTAAAAAAAGGCATAAAACCTTCTAAGAGAATGACAAAATGAGGTATCTTACACTGGCACAATATGTGAAAATTACATCTTTGTACACAAAAAAACTTGATACTGTACAGTTTTATTATATCATTTATAAATTTTTTCATTTTAACCTGATTCAATTCAGATGTATAGCCAAATATCAAACACTAATTGAAAGTATGTATCTCTTAAAAAATCCAGTCAACAAAATGATAAAATGAGAAATACTGTACTTCAGAAATGATTAAGTTGGTAAGATCACCCCTTTGTAAACTAAAATACTTGATATTTTGTTTAAATTAAGTATAGGCTATAGTTTTTTCATTTTCACAAGTAACTAACCTTAGATGCATTACCAAATCCCAAAAACAAGACTCAACTTTTCTGACATGAAGGAAACTGTTTCTAGAACCTAACTACTGAAATTTTGAAAACCTTTATAATTTATTTTCCCTCGAATTCTCAAAAAAGAAACATTTAGATTTCAAATGATTTAATTTGGACTATTTGATTGGGCTAGAATAGGTAGCTTCTTTCTTTTGCAACAGAATTAGCTTCTAAGAAAGTATTCAGTGATGTCAATCTATGCTTGGAACCCTTTGGGAGTGAGTTGTCAGCGAGCCTACATCATTTGGTCTGTGCTTCAGTTTTTTCACTCCATGTTTGATATCTTATTTGTCCTCACCTTCCTCTCAGTAAGTATACATTTTTTAAATACCAGGATCTAGCTCCTTAATAATGTTTTTGCTTAGCCTTGTCTTTTCCATTCTCTGAATTCCTACAGTATTTACAGTATCCAAATTTGGGTATCATATCATCTTGTATCATTCTCTATTTCCTTTTCATGTGCTTTTCACATGCATTTGCTTTAAAAAATTATAAGCTGCCCACCAGAACCCTAAGGTCTCTTTCATGGCTTATAGGACTCTACAGGGCTCATGGTAGGTATTTAATAAGCACTCATTGAAGGGCCCTTACAAGATACAACTAAGATTAATAAAGATATCAATAATGTAGTTTAAGTTATTATATAACATTTAAATATTTACAACTTCTGCCAACAATATAGTACTTGGATAGGTACATAAGGGACTAAAGAAAATTAGTCTTAAATGATCCATTTTAAACCTTTAAAAAATTGGAAAAGTTGTACATAAATCACAGATTAACATGACATATCAAACTGACCACAACATATGGAGACCATAGGATTATAAAACTTTTAAAAGCTTTAAAAGCTGGTTAGAGAGGACCATTGATTCTTTATTTTTGTTTGGAGACAGGATCTTGCTCTGTTGCCCAGGCATAGACCACACAGTGGTCTCATCATAGCTAACTGTTAACCTCATATATGTGGCTTTAAGTGATTCTCCTGTCTCAGTCTCTCAAGTAGCTGGGACTACTGGCACGTATCACCATGCCTGGCTGATTTTTCTATTTTTCTGTAGAAATGGGTTCTCGCTCTTACACAGGCTGGTCTCGAACTCCTGGCCTCTAGCAATCCTCTCCTCTCTGCCTCCCGAAGTGCTAGGATTACAGGCACGAGCCACCTCATCCACCCTTTAAGGACCACTGATTGCGAAGCATCTAAGACAGCTCATGAATGTACAACGTTTTTAGGGTTGATTACAGAGAGCATCTTTGTAACAAAAATAGTAATGATTTCCATTTCACCTATGGAAACATCTGTTTGCTTTCCTTTCATTGAGGGTCATCCAATTTACAGACATTTTTCAGAGTACTTACTATAAGAGGTCAGAAAAACTCCTTTCTATGATAGGTACATATGGGGGGAAAAAAGAATAAACATTCTCACTGCATTTGGTTCAGAATCTTAAGTACTATGAATTTTTACCAAGTGATTTTTTATTTGCATAAAGTATATACTAGCAATTCAACTTTATGATAGTGAAATGCAGGCACACCTCAATTTACTGTACTTTGCTTTACTGTGCTTTGCAGATACTGCTTTTTTCCCCGCACAAATTAAAGGTTTGTGGCAACCCTGATTGAGCAAGTCTATTGGTACCATTTTCCCAAAAGCATGTGCTCACTTCATGTCTCTGTGTCACATTTTGGTAACTGTTGCAATATCTCAAACTTTTTCATTATTATTATATTGGTTAAGGTTATCTGTGATCAGCTATCTTTGATGTTACCACTGTAATTGTTTTGGGGCATCATGAACCATGCCAGTATAAGAAAACAAACTTAATAGATATATGTTGTGATTCTGACTGCTCCACTAATTAGCCATTCTCCCATCTCTGTCCCTCTCCTCGGGCCTCCCTATTCCCTGAGACATAATACTGAAATTAAGCTAATTAATAACCCTACAATGGCCTCTAAGCATTCAAATGAAAGGAGGAGTCACACATCTCTTACTTTAAATCAACAGCTAGAAATGATAAAACTTAGCAAAGAAGGCATGTTGAAAGCTAGGCCTCTTGTCCAAGTTAGCCAAGTTGTAAATGCAAAGGAAAAGTTCTAGAAGGAAATTAAAGGTTCTACTTCAGTGAACACACAAATTATAAGAAAGCAAAACAGCCTTATTACTAATATAGGGAAAGTTTGAGTGGTCTGGACAGAACACCAAACTAGATACAACATTCCTTAAACCCAAACTCTAATCCACAAGAAGACATTAACTCTTTTCAATTCTATGAAGGCTGAGAGAGGTGAGGAAGCTGCAGAAGAAAAGTTTGAAACTAATAAAGGTTAGTTCATGAGGTTTAAGAAAAGAAGCTATCTCTATAACATAAAAGTGCAAAGTAAAGTGGCCAAGTGCTGATGTAGAAGCTGAAGCAAGTTATCCAAGATATCTACCTAAGATAATTGATGACGGTGACTACACAAAAAACGCATTATTAACGGTGCTGGAACAAGCCTTCTTTTGAAAGATGCCATCTAGGACTTTCATAGCTAGAGAGAAGTCAATGTCTGGCTTCAAGACTTCAATGCCTCAAAGCACAGGCTGACTCTATTGTAAGGGACTAATGAAGCTGGTAATTTTAAGTTAAAGTTAATAGTTATTTATTGTACCAAAAATCCCAGGCCCCTTAAGAATTATGCTAAATCTACTCTGCCTATGCTCTATAAATGGAACATCAAAACCTGGATGACACCACATTTGTTTACAGCATGATTTATTAAATATTTTAAGCCTATGGTTGAGATCTACTGCTCAAAAAAGAGAGATTTCTTTCAAAATACTACTACTCACTGACAATGAATCACTCAAGAATGCTAATGGAGACATAGAAGGAGATTAATGTTGTTTTCATGCCTGCTAAAATCCATTCTGCAGTCCATGGATCCAGGAGTTATTTTGACTTTCCAGTCTTATTAAGAAATACATTCTGTAAGGCTACAAACTGCCAGATAGTGATTCCCTTGATAGATCTGGGCAAAGTAAATTGGAAATCTTCTGGAAAGGATTCACTTTACTAGATACCATTAAGAACACTAGTAATTCATGGGAAGAGGTCAAAATATCATTAACAGGAGTTTGGAAGAAGTTGATTCTAATTCTCATGAATGACTTTGAGGGGTTCAAAACTTCAACGGGAGAAGTGACTGCAGATGTGGTAGCAACGGCAAGATAACTAGAATTGTGAGTGGACCCTAAAGATATATGACAGAATTGCTGCAATCTCAATGAAACTTGAATGAAGAGTTGCTTCTTCTGGATGAGGAAAGAAAGTGGTTTCTTGAGATAAAATCTACTCCCAGTGAAGAAGCTGTCAACATTGTTGAAATGACAACAAAGGAGTTAGAACATCACATAAACTTAGTAGATAAAGCAGCAGCAGGGCTTGGGAGGATTGACTCCAATTTTGAAATAAGTTCTACTGTATATAAAATGCTATTAACAGCATTGTATGTTTCAGAAAAATCTCTGGTGAAAGGAAGAATTCAATCAATGTGGCAAATTTCATTGCTATCTTATTTTAAGAAATTGCCGCGGCCACCCCAATCTTCAATAATCACAACCCTGATCAGTCAGCAACCATCAACATGGAGTCAGGATCCTCCACCAGCAAAAAGATTATGACTTGCTAAAGGTTAGCATTTTTTAGCAATACTTTAAAATTAAGATATGCACCTTTTTAAATACACAACACTACTACAAACTTAACAGACTACAGTATAACTTTTACATGTACTGGGAAACCAAAAAATTGGTGTGACTCTCTTTATTGCAATATCCATTTTATTGCAGGGATCTAGAACTAAAATTGCACTACCTCATATGCCTACTCAACAATTTTTTGTTTAAATAATGTCTTGTAGGCCGGGCACGGTGGCTTCATGCCTATAATCCTAGCATTCTGGGAGGCCGAAGTGGGAGGATAGCTCAAGGTCAGGAGTTCAAGACCAGCCTGAGCAAGAGTAAGACCCTGTCTCTAATAAAAATAGAAAGAAATTAGCTGGACAACTAAAAATATATAGAAAAAACTAGCCGGGCATAGTGGCGCATGCCTATAGTCCCAGCTACTCGGGAGGCTAAGGCAGGAGGATTGCTTGAGCCCAGGAGTTTGAGGTTGCTGTGAGCTAGCCTGATGCCACACCACTCTAGCCTGGGCAACAGAACAAGACTCTGTCTCGGAAAAAAAAAAAAAAGTTATGTCTTGTAAAAGATTGGCAAAAACTGTTTTATATATATTCTGAGAGTAGATCATCTAGACATAAATCTAGACTATTTTACAGATGCATTTCCTGTGGCAAGTTCTTGGATTTCTCTGTGCTCAGTTTCCTCATCAGAAAAACGAGACTAGTAATAGTGCTGTCACCACTGTTCTTGGCACATAGCAAATACTCAATAACTAGTAGTTCTTATCATTAGAAACACCTGGATTTAAAGGATATACTCTGTAATGAATATCAATTTACCAAATTTAACATTCATTCAAAAATATTTATTGAGCACTTACTATATATCATAACTTTTCTAGAAGTTAGTAACAGCAGCAGCAGTAAACAAAACAAAGTCCCTGCTCTCAAGGAACTTACATATCAGAGATAACAGAAGAATACATGTAAACAGAGGAAGACAGGCACAGGGAGGAAGAGTGATGTGTGTGAGTACATGCTACGTAATATATGCAGTCACTGATCAGAACACAGAAAAGAGAATGGTAGGAGATGAAAAGCTAATCACGTACAGGCACATAAGCAGTGAGAAGCCACTGGTGGTGGGGGGTTCTGAGCCAATCTGATTTTGTATTTTAAAGAATCTCTCCTGCTGCTGTGTGGAGAGTAGATTATATGGTTAAACATTTGATATGGTCTCATGAGAGATGAGCTACACTTCAAAAGCCCATTCAGTACCAAATTTATAACTATAAGCCAACCACATCAAACTATATATTTAACCATGATAGTTCAACTACATATTAAAACACAAAGTTTAATGCATATAACCTTAAACCTCTTTAAAAAATGACAAATGAAGAATATGAGAAAAATTAATATGAAAAGGCTAAGTATGCTTATTTGCATTGTTCTTTAATGATTTACTAAAAATGCATGAAAACAAATGGCAACAAATTGAATTTTCAATGCTTTTTCCCATTATAAAAGCATAGGCTATCTGAATGAGAATTCTAAGAGTGAAATATTTCACAAGCATATATGCACATTTACCACACAATGGTGAGTTTACGTAAAAGTTATAAAGAAAATGATCTATATTAGAACTATGCAGAACTTAAATACTGTCCTAAGAATTGAGAAACTGAACAAAATTCATGTCAAAAAATATTCTAAAATAACTGGCTAAGTAGATTTTAATTTTTATTATTTTTTCTTTTTTAGAGATGAGGTCTCACTATGTTGCCCAGGCTGGCCTCTAACTTCTGGGTTCAAGCAATCCTACCTCCCACCTCAGCTTCCCAAATAGGCACTAGACTTTTCTTAAGTGAAGTACAAAGCATGTATGTCTATTACTGCACATTAAAAAAAATCACTCATATTTAGTAATTCATTAGCCAAATCTATCCACAAGTCATAAATAGCTACAAATTGGCTCCAACATGAGAATATATTATGTTCCTTTACCTACATTTAATTTGCAGGCAAAAGGGCCCTGGTAAGCCAAAAGAATTTCTTGCCAATTTGGAAGAATGGGCTAGGTAACTGGAAAGCCCTTTCTGAAATGTGCTTTCATTATATATACTGCTCATGTATTGTCAGAGACCATGAATTTGGTATTGCATATTTTAGTGGATTCTTTTTCTTGATATTGTTCAGTCTCTTAAGGATAAACTGTCAGCTTCAATTTGCACTCATAAAATAAATCTTTTTATGTTTTAGAAGAAATGTTTTACACAAGCAGTTACTTTAAAATCCTGAGAAAATACAAAACAAGCTGAACAAAATATTAAGAACTGGCAGATGGAAACAGCAATATGTCTTTCCAAAGACTTTATTCCTCAACATGTCTTTTGAAAGAGTATTTCTGCAATATGCTTTATAATAATAAAGTAGAAGCCATTTATGATTTGGTAAAAATAATACAAGGCACAAGCAACAGAGGTATTTAAGTGAGTTTTCCTATATGTAGGCTGTCCGTTCAGCTTAAGAGTTTTAGGAGAGAGTGCCCACTATAAATGAGTTCATGGATGAAGACATGGTTCTTACATACTTGTAGTAGACCTAAGATTTCAATCCAGTTCTCATCGTTGAACCAGTTTTCCAGATCCATTAAATACCACCTGGAGGTGCCTATGTATAGTGGGAAAGTATTTGACAAGTAAATTACTATAAAAATGCGAAGATGGACAAACACACATAATTAGGCTAAAGAAGCAAAGCTCATATGAAGTGACATCTTAAAAAAAGTCAAGAAATAAACAGTGAAATATGTTGTTTCAGAAGGTAATTGTTCCAGAAGGTAAATCGGTCTACAGTGAGACTAAAAGGAGTTAACTCTTTGTATATAAGAACCATGAGAAGTACTAAAAATGTTCTTTAAATTTGTGATGTAGTCTTGCTCCCAAGACTGGAACTTGAATTTGATTAAGTGACTAGATAAAATTGCCACTTTATAGGAAATACAGAGAATAGAAGAACAATTAAGTAACACCAGGGGGGTGTAATTAGTAAAATCCAGATTGAAAGAAATGCAAATAACTCAGTTTCTTCAACAAATAAACTGTGTGAGGGGGAAAAAATAAGACGAAAGGTTGAACCTATAGATTGAGGGAATCAAGAGACATACCAGTCAGAAACATCAAAAAGGAATTACGAGCCAACTGAGAAAGGAATACTGACTGGACATCTAATATCAAGGAGTTACATTTTATTTAAGGCACAATAATGGTATTGTAGTTATAGTCAAAAAAGATGACTCCTTACCTTTTAGAGATTGATATTTTTAATAGATGAAATGATAAGTTTCTGGGATTTACTTCAAAATATGGAATGGGGGTGGTGGGAATACAGCTCATGCAAAATTAGCTAAATTGTTGAAGCTGGGTCACGTGTCCATAGAAATTCATTAGAATAGTCCATCCATTTTTGGATATATTTAAAATTTTGCATAATAAAAGCTAAAAGTTCCAGTTAGATGGTAGATCTAAAAATGAAAAGTAAAACAACAAAGCTTCCAGAAGATTAAAATACTTAGGAACCTATATGCTTTCTTATCTCTTAAAGGAAATATTAAATACTGGAAATGAGTAAGAAAATAATATAGGAGTACAGAAAAAAATTCAACAGTGGAGTCATACTGTAAAAATTGAGGTACTAGTAAGTGGTACTTAAAATAAAAAAGCCTAAGTACTTTTAGTGGCCATATCAGTAAACAGATGAAATACTACTTGTAAATACTGAAGGGCACAGGAAAACATAAGAGGCAGCTAAGTGCCTTTTAAAAACACACTGACAGT
Organism: Microcebus murinus; assembly: GCF_040939455.1. NCBI lineage: Eukaryota > Metazoa > Chordata > Mammalia > Primates > Cheirogaleidae > Microcebus > Microcebus murinus. Next base: position 22,399,501 of record NC_134124.1, read on the forward strand.
AGTACTAAATAGACTAATTTAAACTACAGAAAAACCACCCTTAAGAAATGCTGGCAGAAGATAAATTAAACTCATCTTTCTTCAGAATTAAATTCTTTTTTCTTTTTAAGTTTTTTTTTTTTTTTTTGAGACAGAGTCTCACTTTGTTGCCCAGGCTAGAGTGAGTGCCGTGGCGTCAGCCTGGCTCACAGCAACCTCAATCTCCTGGGCTCAGCGATCCTACTGCCTCAGCCTCCCGAGTAGCTGGGACTACAGGCATGCGCCACCATGCCCGGCTAATTTTTTGTATATATATTTTTAGTTGGCCAATTAATTTCTTTCTATTTTTGGTAGAGACGGGGTCTCGCTCAGGCTGGTTTCGAACTCCTGACCTTGAGCGATCCGCCCGCCTCGGCCTCCCAAAGTGCTAGGATTACAGGCATGAGCCACCGCGCCCGGCCCAGAATTAAATTCTTAATATCTACTTGTGTCCAGTTAGTAGGAAAAAAGAAGGATAATTAATTCCTTGTTTTAGCAATAACAATTACATACAATTGTTACAGAGAAAAGTTGATATGGGGAAATTAGAAAGCGGACAATCATCTCATTATCTTTGTTTTTAAGTTCCAAGAAGCAAACTGAATAGAGATTTACTTGTAAGATAAGGAAAATAAGGGGAAAGACATCTGAAGAGTGAAAGAAAAGTAAAACCCAATTATAAGTTCAAGGTGTGGCATATTTAAAGTAGCAAGGTTCTTGAAGGCACATATTATACTTTTCAAATTCAGAAAATAGAGTACTAATCTAATAAATAAATGTGTTATCTGTTGAAATAACTGAATGTATTATTCTCTATAAAAGGTTCTCCTTATGAGGTCGGATAGACTAGAACAGTAGTTTCTATAGTTCTATTACATTATTTAAATATTTAGGAACTAAAAACAAGCAAATATACACCAACAAAAATCGGAAAAATGCAAGATATGCTGAAGAGAATAACTTATTATAAAATGGATTATCTATAACAGCTGCCTTAGGAACCTAGCCACAGATGTTTGAATCACTATCCTAAGAAGAAAAAGGGCCGCTGATAAAATAGATTTACCATTAATATTACTCCCTGCAAGGAAAGAGAAGAGTTAGCTAGTTTGAACAATAAGTAGTTTTGATCTGCTACTACTGTGTCACCTTCACTACACTCCCCAAATTTGTAAAGAAAATGAAACAGAACTGCAGCAACTTTCAATTTATACCATGAGATGACAAAATATAAACACGTTCAATTTTATTACAGTTCCACGTAAAGGGAGATGGGTCATAGGATAACAATGGTCAAGCTAGTCCTAGTTGGTGGGAATAGTGTCACTTATCCTTTCCTGCCACAGCTGCCTTCTAAGCAACTTGACTATGAGTGGGAGGAAACTGGCACTCCAAACTCTGGTTGGCCTTCCCAGCTTTATCTGGTTTCCTGTAGTTCCACAATGTTCTGCAAAACAGATCCACTTATTACCACCAGGAGGTGCAATAAATGTGGAAAATATTCCCCCACTTCCAGAAAGTCTTCAAGGCTTCAAAAGCCAATGTTTGAAATATATCATTATATATACTTAAAAACTGCTAACTTACTGAATCTAAGAGTGGCTCAAGACAAACATTTTGAAAGAGTACATTTTTCTTTCTGAAGTAAACCTCATTGGGTTGGGATACATAACTAAAAGTTCTAGTTTTCCTGAGTCATGGGCTATATTTATTGTATAAAACATTTAAATATAATATTCATTGATTTCTACTTTTTAAGAATATTTCCCTTTCCAGCCTAAATTGTCTCTGAAAGATAATGACTTTCCAAAATTTGTCTGCCATTCTGAAATAATAGTTCTAAATATTTCTCCTTGATGGAAACTCATTTTTTAAATAGCCAACAAAGCTGAAAAAAGTCTTATTCTAGCCCAGTCCTCTCATTTACAGACAAGAAACCCAAAGTCTGGAAATTCATGTGATTCTGCCTAAAATCATACATATGGCTAGTTTAAAAGGTAGTGTCAGAATTTGAACCTAGACATCCAAACCCCTTAACTAGTGCTCTATCATACAAGCCCTCATATCTATTAATATCAGAGCAATCCTTAATCACCTCATTGTTTCCTCATCTGCAAATTTCCTCATCATTTTACCCCTCTGATAATCAGAGCAGTCATTCTATGGATCTGCTTCCTCTCCATTATGGCATTTTAAGGTGCACAGTCTAACTGGACACAATGCCACAGGGACATGGTTCTGCAAGATGCTTACATTTTAGAGGAAGAATTTCTTCTCTTCTTGCCAGTGAAAGATAAAAATTAAATCCTGAATACTCATCAGTAAAATAACCTCATGTTCTAATCTTAATATGTGTCAGACACCCACGAAAGCTTTAAAAAGTCCTTGGTGGTAACATTCTTGTATGTTCTTGAATAACTTCGTTCAAATCTACATCCTAAATTGTGTAGTAAAAAAGAAAATGGATGTTATTTTCAAGAAGAGTAGATTACTTGGTAACTACTTACACAACAAATTCAACCTGAAGTACTTCAAGATTAGTAACATAGGTGATTAAAACAAACAAATATGAAAAGAGTAACAAGAACAGGAATATTGCCTTGATTTCTATCTTCTGAAAAATGTACATCTTCTTCAAATTTTTGGATACTACAAATCTAGTCCTCTAAGATAATAAGGTGTTTCTTAGTGGTTTTGTCTGCTGTCCTCTGACTTGGAAATAAAGAGGTAGTTTTGTAAGGTCTTCTTCTGGACTTTTAAAAACTAAGTCGGTATCGTAGTCTATACACAATATATTAACTCAATATCCAATGAACCTGGATCCAGAAAAGAATCATTATTTTATTTCATCTTTGGTAAGCAAAATCCAAGGGTATATAAATAGCAAAATAGTCAAAAATTAATATCTGAAGGCTTAATGGCCAAATGAATAGTTGGAAAATTATTAAAGCAAATCATTTTTCAAACTTGGAGCTTCTCACTTAATAGTTTATCCCACTATAAATGCAGAACATTTGTTATAGTTTCAAAAGTATACTGATTTAAACAAATTGTGTTAATAGCTTTATATGCAATCTAAGCTCTTAGCCATTAATCCTCATAACGAAATTCTAAGCTAGGTATCATTACTGTATTTTCATTTTGAACCAGAGAAAACCAGGACACTGTGAGGTCCAGTAACTTGCCCAAGGTTACAGAACCCAGCTTGAACCCAGCTCTACGGGTTCTGAAACCCACGCTCCTTAGGCACTCTACAGCTTTCTTGATAGCACAGGAAAACCTGAAAATACAGTCAAACTCTAAGTTCTATCTGATGTATTATCCAAGTCACTGAGAATTATTTTGTTTTCTGGTGTCGAGAAAACAGTTTGCCATCTACACTTCCTGATTTTAGGTTAAGGTGGGTGGCACAAATGAACTGTTTTTTTCACCACACTTATTGCATAATCACTGAAACCCAGAAGGAAGAGGACTGGTTAAATTTTTAAACTTTATTTCCTGCTGACTTAGAGGATCTTATTTAACCACTGTTATATCTGATCTTATCAATTTAAATGTTAAGGTTTTCCTAATGCAGTAAGACACTAAAATTACTTCAGTCTTAAAGAAAATCAACTATGCATTGATCATTTTACCTGTCAGGGAAGTTAAAAGCAGATCAACAGGATGTCAACCTGGGTTGTTGTCTTCATTAGGGGAAATTTCATAATGACTTCTTAATTAAACCGAATGGAACAAGTAGCCCACCAAACATGAAGTATAGTGGAAAGGGAAACAGAGGAAAAGAACTACAAGAAGTTATATGATCTACTTTCACTAGTGTTAGAAAAGCAAAGGATGAGTCTCCTCTTGAGTAACTTCAGCCTGACCACAATGGCCACTTGTTACACCTACCACCCACTCCAACACTTCAGGTTCACTAGGAATTAAAAGGTGCCCAACAAGACATACCCCAACCAGGCCTAAAGTCTCTCCGTACCACACCCTGAGGGACACAGAGGACAGGTGCATTGCGTCCCCCACCCTCACACCTTCCTAGCAGCCCACGAGGCAAAGCTCACAGCTTGGGGCCAAGACAGTCCTCCGGCCAAGGCAGTGACCCAACTCCAGACAGCCCGCCCCTTCCTCTGACCAAAACGTCCGCACCCAGGGGCTGAGGTAGTGGCAGGGCCAGGAAAGCCTGGATAGGAGAGAAGGGGGCCAAGAGGACGTTTTGAGATGAGGGAGGGGTCCCTCCCCAGCCTCGCCCGTGGGGACGAGGCCCGTGGTCGCGGAGGGAGCCGGCAGCCGCCATGATGGGGCTGGCTGAGCCGGGGGGCGTGACGAGAGAAGCCCCCCGCGCAGGGCCAGCTCCCTTTCACCCCTTCCCCCTCCCCCGCGAGGGCCTCGGCCACAACTGCCCCCGATACTCACGCTTTGTCCACCAGCTCCCGCACCTTCCACATGTTCAACATCGTGCCCCGAGCGGGCCGGGCCGCCGCCTCCCTCTCCTGCTCCCCACGGACCCCGGGACACTTCCGTGCCGGGGCAAGTCCAGGCCAGGGTCGCAGCCGCCCACCGCCTCGAACTCCCCCAGTCAGCTTCTTCCCCTGCCACAGCCGCCCCGCCGCCGGTGACACGTCGAGACGCGGCGGCAGAGGCGCTGCGTGGAGCGGAAGTGCCCGGCTTTCCGCCGCTGCGCGCGAGGCACGCCGGGACTTGTAGTTCTCTCTGCGTTCCGGGCGGGCCGGTCAAGTTGCCAGAGTGGATCTGCTGACCCAAGACGGGATGCTTTCTCTTAAGTCCTCGTCCCTAGCCCTAGAACTACTGAGCACGAAATTCTGGGGGTGGGGCCTATCGATCGGTGCTTTAACAAATTCTCCAGGAGATTCTTATCACACGCAAGTTCAGGACCACTGGTGTAGGATCTAGCCACACTCAAAAGTTCTTTTCAAAAGTCAAGTATTGTTATGTTATTAGTAATGATTACACGGAAGTGTGAATGACTTATGCATTCTTCATTGACAGATACAACGCTGTATTTATTTCCAAATGTCCACATATACTTAAATCTCTAAGCCTTAGTTTCCACCCCTGTACGTTGAATTAGTTCTATTCTAAATCCTTTCCACTCTAATTCTGATACAATGATTTTATGGACCCCCTACTAGATACCCTTGTTAGATATTTTATTATAAACCTCAGAAACTCAGTTCACGCTCGCTCCATGGGAAATTAGAAAGACAACACAATATACGGACACATACACATATATATGTATTTTGTATATGATGCACCCAAGAACTTGGCAAGTTTGGGTTCTACACGTTATACATACTGCTTTCGGTTTTTTGTTGCACTGGCTGTCATCACTTCATTTTTCCCTTATTCATTTTTATCAATGTTCATGGTAAAGCTTCAAGCAAACTTAAATTTCATTTGGTCCAACTGCTTAAATTTTAGAGTTCTTTTCATTCTACAAATATTTATTGAGCATCTTTTATGTGCCAGAAGTAGGGAATACAGCTGAGGCTCTATCTCTCTTGGAGCTTAAAGGTTGTTGGAGGAAACAGGTAATAATCAAGGAAATACTTGAGATAATTGCAGATAGAAAGTTCTAGGAGAAAACAAAATGATATTTAGAAAATAATGTCAAAGGAAAAAAACACTAGGAAATGTTTAGGGCCTCTCTGAGGACATTGTATTTAAACTGAAACTTGAATAATAAAAAGTAGCTGACCAAATGAAAAGATCTGCAAGAAAAGAATTCCTGGTAGAGGGAACTGATGAAGACTCTGATTCTCAAACACATGAAATTGATGGTTGCTAATCATGAAGTTAGGTAATCATAATCTCAAATCAATTACCTAGGAGCTGATTCCTAGCTGAATACCTGTAATCCCAGCTACTTGGGAGGCTAAGGCCTGATGATAGCTTGAGGAGTTCAAGACAAGCCTGGGCAATGTAGGGAGACCACATTTCAAAAACACAGAAAACAAAAAACCCAGAACCTCTGATCCCTCAAGTCAAGCCACCTCTTCAAATAGTATCCACTTAATTACTGAAAGCAGTTTTGGAAGGGGTTTCAATAAGGCTTTGGGATTAAGGCCTCAAGAGAATCAAGTTGAGGGAATTGACAGGCAAAAAAGTACAAAAAGCAGAAATCAAGACAAAGCTATCTCAAAGCTTTTCAAGATAGGAGTGCTTAGGCTGACACAAAGTGAATTAGAGAGGTGGGGGGAGGGGCAGGTAAAGATAAGCAGAGATTAGTAGAGGAATAGGGTTTTCAAATGAGAAGTTTGTGTTTTATGTTGAAAGAACTGTCCAGCCCAAGATTCAAAGGATGGAATGTGGCCAAAGGAGATAAGAAACAGAAACTACTTTGCATAAATAAGAGCTCAGCAAGTTAACTTTCAAACAAGGGAGTCCAGAGTGCACCTGCAGAATGGGCCTGGCACAAAAACAACCACCTTCCCTGCCCTGGCCTATTTGTGTGTTCACAGTAGTGCATAGTCAACCTCATCAGAGTTATCCAAAGGATACAATGCTATTGTCTAGTTTGCTCATTCCAACACCAAGTTTGGGTGTACCCAGACTTATTCCAGAGATGTCACCTATGGCATTTTCATAGTCAGCTGGGGCCATCTAGAATGTAAATATCCACCTTTAAATTCAAGAGAACCCCTAAAGGACTCAGAAAAACCAGACCAGGAGAGTTTGTTAAAAAGTGGTCTCCAGAGACTAACCATTTGCCTGTCAACAAATCGTTCCATTTTTACCTTTTATCTTGCAACTTTGAGAGCAGTTTCCATAGTAACTTCTTTGTGGCAATTCAAATATGTCCATGGTAGAAAAATAAATGAGAAAATGCCCCACCCACCCCTCTTCAGAAAAACATATTTTTTCACTAAATGAGCTGACACTTTTAGTAAGGCCAAACCAACATGTTTTGAGGGGGAAAAGAAAAACATACTCAACTTTGTTAATTACATGGGAGAAGCAGTGTAGACAATGGACGGTGACTGCTTATCTCCTGTGGTTGGTTCCCTGGTGTTTCCTTAGGAGGAGTTTAATTCACTGTATACAGGTATGGCAGCCATGAGCAAGCACCGTCTAGACCTCCTTTCAAGAGAACCAGTTGGGAGGAGTGTGGTTGGCTGACCGCTTCCCGCCGTCTTTCTCTGGGACCATTTATGCCAAGGCCATGCTCTCTCTGGGCTATTCTTGGCAATGACTGAGCAAGGTATCCTGGAGCTGGCCCATTTCACCCCAGTGCTGGACTCCTCTACTGGCAATTACTGACCTGGGCTTTTTGTCACCTTCACCCAGATTTCCTTAGAGCTTTGCTGCAGCTGGACACTCTTCCTAACTAATCCTCCTTCCTTATCTCTCTCCTTTGACAGGTATCAGAACTTCCTTGTGGTCTGAGGCTCTCCCCACCTACTCTTGCTCTCCCTTCCCTTTTTTCCTGCATAGGCATGTCCCCTGATAACTCTTACACTTCTGATTCCATCTTGGCATCTGCTTCCTGCAGTACTGAAACTGACCCAGCAGGCTAACATTTGCACCTTGGTTTCAGACAAGTTTCAGGAGCCTTGTTTTTGATCACACCTGACTGCTCATATCTAGAAGTCAGGATCCTTGGTTTCTAGTCATAGTATGCAGATTGCCACAAAGAGCCACCCTGATTAGTGTACAACCCTGGAGGCACCATTTAGCAGGACTGCTGTGAACTGCCAGACAATTAACCACAGAGGAGGAAATGCAGGGTAGTGGTTAAAGAGAGAAGACTCCACAGTCAGACAGACCTGGGCCCAAATTCTGCACCTGCTGTTCAGCAGCTGGGTTGTTCTGAATAAGCTGATTAAACCAGTGTAGTGCAATAGTTGTGAAGTGGGACTCTGGAGCCAGATTGCCTGGGTTTGAGTCTTTGGTTTGCTACTTACTAGCTGTGTGACCTTGGGGAAATGACTGGACATCTTTTTGTCTCAGTTTTCTTGTTATAATGAAGAAACCTACATTACAGGCTTTTTCAGATAAGTAAATGAGACAATATTTAAAAAGAACTTGGAACAGTACCTAGCACAAAATAAACACTATGCAAATGTTAGCGATACTGCTACTACTATTCTGCTACTACTATTAATAGTAATTATATTAATCTGTGAATTTTATTCAATATTCAACAAGTATTTAGTTGGCTCCCATTATGTTCTGGGCAGCGTGATAGGTGAGGATATATAGCTGTAGATAAAACAGACACAGTAAACAAGTAAATGGATGTAGTAAACATAAGTAAGAGCAAACTGACATGCCGAGGATCAAATGAAATAATGTATGTACCTCTCTTTACATTGGGTCCTAAATTCTACCTCGTTAATATCAAAGCCCTCATATGGATCTCAGCTTTTTAACCCCTATAGCCTGAGGGGTTGGTCTGTCAGAGTACCCTAAATCTAGCCATGGATCAGAAGTTCATAGACATCTGTAAAAATTTCAGATGCTCTTGTCCAGCCCTTGAATTCCTGCTTCCATTTATTCCCTACACTCTTGGTTGCAAGTGACAGAAACTTGCTTAAAACTAGTTTAAGCAGAGCAAAGGAATTTATGAACACAAGAGACTGGGGAGTTTACCTCAGGACTTAGCAAATATTGTTAGAACTCCCTGATTCTCATTTTCACAGACAGGTTTCTCCTAGTTGGCAGGAAATAGGGCTACCATTTTGTAGGAACGAGTACCGTTTTTTCAATTAGTTATCCAAGGGGGAAGAGACACTTTGTTTGATCTTTCGTCCCAAGTCTAACGTCACAGGGAGCAACTCTGGCTCAGTTTGGACCGTGTGCCTATCTTGGGGCCAGTCACCTCAAGGCAGGCGTGTGTTACAGAGTTGGTAGCCCTGGTAGAACCACACGGAGTTGGGAAGGAAGAGTCCTCTGAAGGAATTCTGAAGAAAGCCATGCCCTGGCAGACAAAAGCAACCATTGTTTCCAACTCTGAGTGTAAGGTGGGGTCTAAGAATCGTACTGTGAAAACACCTCCTGAGTGATTTTGCCAGGGTTCAGGATCCCCTGGGCTAGATGACACAGGTCTTCTCTAGCTCTACAAATTCCGCAGCAGTAGCTGGGTTGGGAGGAGTGAAACAGAAAAGACTATCATGGGGAATGACAGAAAAGGAAAAGAAGCAATGAAGAAGGAAGGAGTTAAGTGGTGGGAGGCGTGGAGTTGCCAGCATTGCACAGAAGGTAAGTTGATACCGGGGCATGCCCTTGCTCACTCTCTGTTCTGCCGACAGTTGGGCTTTTCCTGGCTGAAATTCAATCCCCTTTCAGGGCTGTCAGCAGGGCTCAGGTGGGCCTGTTCAGAAAGCCTGGAAGGTGCTCTAAAGGGCTAACACATTTATAGTCCTTCTGTGAGAATGGGCAGGCGCAGGCAGGAGAAAAGATAGAGGCAGAAGTGTTCTTGGAATCATTTCCCTGACTCTCCGATGCTCTCTCTCTCCTTCTGTCTGCTGGGACAGATGAGCCCAGAGTGGCCATGCTACTCCCAGCGTCTAGGCCTCTGAAAACTACTCACAGGAAGCCAAGGTAGAACCCAAGGTGTCAGTGAAGCCACTAGGCAGCTTGTGACTATGAGAACCGATCCTGCAAAGTCAAGTCAGATTCAGGGGGAGTGGGGTGGATGTCAGAAAGGATGGGCTGGCTGGTTTCTGAGGCAGGGTCTTTCTAGCCAGGGTCAAGTGTCCCGAGAAAGCCCTCCTCATGTGACCAGAGTTCACACTGAGGCTCCACTGGTCCCTGAATTCTATCAGTTCATCAAAAGAATTTTGCTCTAGAGGAAGAGCAAAAAGAGTTTGATAGACCACTGCTCTTTATTAAACAGAATGTATGTGGTTAAAGACTTGGGGCTGGGATGGCTTGGACGCAGTGGCTCATCCCTGTAATCTTAGTACTTTGGGAGGCCAAGGCAGGAGTTCAAGACTTGGGGGTGGGAGGTCGGTCAGCACTAAGCTCTCCCGGTGGGAAAGAGTCAACATTTGACAATAAGTGGGCACCAGCAGTGTGCAGTAGGTTTAAACAGAAACATAGTTAGTGTTACTCAAAGAACTTACAGTCGCAAAGGAGGAAAAAAAATTCTTCCTCTACCCTCTTACGTCTGTACCCAGGGGACTGTGAATTAAACTGACAAGTGACAGATTAGCAGGGAAGAGTTTGTTCATGTGTGCAAGGTGCATGTAAGCAGGAGTGCTCAGTGATGAGTAATTCAAAGGGTCGTTGGAATTTGGGGCTGATAGACTTAATAGGGGAATATCCCCCCTAATAGGGGAAGAGGAGCAGGGAAAAAAGGCTCCTATGGGAAGAACAAATGGGTTTCTTTAGGAAAGACAAGTAGGTTTTTAGGAGAACAAATGGAAGAGAAGAAAGTTTGTGATGTTTTTCTATATAGGTATGAATGATCTGTCTTCTTTAGGGTCATGAGACTCCCCGGAGAGGGGATTTATGATAGATTTACTCTTGGTCTCTCTCCTGGGAGTAGAAGCTGCCTGGAGAGGAAATTTCTGGCAGTCTTCACATCCCAGAAGTTTCTGCCCTGAGTCAGATAAGTGAAACTCTGACAAGGCTTCTTTCTGCATCTGTTGAATCTCAGACGTCTTCAATTTAAAATAATCCTTATGCCAACTCTGAGGTTCCAGGTGGGTCCCTACACAGTCTAATATGGAAGATAGGCATAAAAACAAACAAACAAAAACCACAGAGGGATATTTAAGGAGGCCGTGCAGTACACAGGAGAAGTTCAGAGTGCCAGCTTTGGTGTCACCAAGACCTTGGTTCAAATCTAGGATCTACCAGAGCTGTGTGACCTTGGCTAAATGACTTGACCTCTCTGGTCTCAGCTCCCTTATTGGAAAAATGGGGCTGGTAAAAGTCTCTGTCTTCTCAGGCTGTTTTGAAGAGTAAATGAGATGACAGACACTAGATTTCTAGCATAGCACTTGACATATAAAAATGACTCATTAAATCGGACATATTATTGCTAAACTGTTTGTATCCCGAGCTCTCAGGCAATGCAGAAGAGAGTGTTAGAGCAGGCTCATTAAGTCTTGCAATGAATGTGTATTTGGTCATTTACCCATTGCCAAGAATTATTATTGTTCACAATGTCAAAAAGAGACACAATTCTTGTTCTCATGGAGTTTACAGTCTGATGGAGGAGATGGATATTAAATAAATAATGCCACCAGGTATCTATAAATGCAAACTATGACAAATGCACTATGATAGAAGATGGCAGTGGCATTTCACCTAGACTAGGTAGAGGTGAGGGCTGGGGAAGGCCTCTCGGGGAAAGTGATATTTAAGGTGAGGTGGAAGGCTTATTTTGAGTTCATGAGGAAAGGAGTGTTCCAGATCAACCTGTGCCCAGGCCTGAGGTAGGATGCGGCTCAGTAAGTTCCAGAACCTGCAAGGGTGCTCCCTGAGGCAGGAGAGAGAGGAGGAGCGTGGGCAGAGAGGAGCCTGGGAGGTAAGCTGGGACGTGCTGGCTATTTGCCTGCTCAAGTCATTCTCTCTCTCTGTCCTGTTCCATGCCATTCTGACCTCTGTAGACATTCTGACCTGCAGCCTCACGGCTTCTGGATTCTGCCAGTTTTGTGAGGGGTGATCAGAAGGTGGAAGAGAGAGAGGTTGTGCTATCTCTTCCCCCTCGTCCCTGCTTTGGCACGTGCTTCTATGGTCACTGCTGGTGTCGGGCGGCTCCAGCTCTCTCTGTTTCCTTCCCCTGCTTCTTCAGGCTTGGGGTGGCAATATCTTCACCCCGATGCTAACCTGGGATGCTGCCCCAAACGTTGTTGATTTCCTTGTCCCACCTGCACAGTCATACATTGTCCCTTTGCTATACTGTCTTTAGCTACACTCCCTGAGTGTGCCCGTGTTTGCTGCTGGGTCCCTGACTGGTAAAATACAGACAGACTTGTACATCAAGTTAAGGACACAGCCTTTTGAGATTATTATCTTAAGTGCCACAGGAAGCTATAAACATCCAACGGTAGGCTGTCTTATGAGAAAAAAAAAAGAAGCAGCAGCAGCTACAAACATACTTTATTTACTTCCTTGTCACTTCATCTCCCAGCGACAGCCCCATTTCTCTGTTCCCTGTAGCAGAAGGTCCTCTTCTTCCCAAATGGGCCCCTCTTCATTGTTTCTTCTTCTTTCTTCTTCTTCTTTTTTTTTTGAGACAGAGTCTCACTCTGTTGCCCAGGCTAGAGGGCCGTGGCGTCAGCCTAACTCACAGCAACCTCAAACTCCTGGGCTCAAGCCATCCTCTTGCCTCAGCCTCCCGAGTAGCTGGGACAACAGGTGTGTGCCACCATGCCTGGCTAATTTTTCTAGTCTTAATAGAGCCAAAGTCTTGCTCTTGCTCAGGCTGGTCTGGAACTCCTGAGCTCAAGCAATCCTCCTAACTCAGCCCCCCAGAGTGCTAGGATTACAGGCGTGAGCCACCATGCCCAGACTTTTCATTGTTTCTTAAGCCACGGTTGACTGCTTCTCCCTTTTCAAAACGCCTCTCTTAGCTTTCATCACCCCATAGTTTTCTGGTTCTTCCTGTATTTCAGGCTCTTTGGAGAACCTTTTTTCCTCTTTCCGCTTCCAGAAGTTGAAGGAGTGGTGTCTCTGTGGCTTACTTTTCTCCCTTTCGGCTGCCCATACCAACCATAATCATGTCTTTAGATACCCCCCAAAAATTTCAAATCATAAATTGGACCCTGTTACTACCTGCACAAAATACTTCAGTGGCTTCCCATGGCACTTAGAATCCAAACCAGGTGTCTACCCTGGGCCAAACAGCTGTAGCCAGGACGAAAGAGCGATACTGTGACCCTCCTGTGTGTTAGGACTCAAGACCAGTTGTCTGAAAAAAGAGTGGTGGTTTATTAGCTCTTGTTAGATGTAATAAAAGAAAAAAAAAAAAAAAAAGAGTGGTGGTGGCCATGGGTTCAGCAGTCACTGGTAAAATCTATCATTGACAGTGTGGCAGTACAGGGGTCTCCCTTACCTGAGGGGGATACCTTCCAAGAGCCCCAGTGGACCCCTGAAACCACAGGTAGTATCAAACTCTATATGTACTATGTCTTTCCCTGCATATACATACCTATGATAAAGTTTAATTTATAAATTAGGCATAGTAAGAGATTAACAACAATAATAACAAAATAGGACAATTTTAACAATACATTGTAATAAAAGTTATGTAGATGTACTCTCTTTCTCAAATACCTTATTGTATTGTACTCACTCTTCTTGTGATGATGTGAGATGACAAAATGCCTAAGTGTTGAGATGAAGTGAAGTGAACGAAGTAGGTATTACGGTGTAGTGTTTGGCTACTATTGACCTTCTAACGATATGTCAGAAGGAGAAGCATCTGCTTCAGGTTGTCCTGGATCATCGAGCCGTGACAATGTTGATGGCTGGACGGTAGGAGCAGACAATGTCCGTGACTAACGGGTGGGTAGCGCAGAGAGCATGGATCCACTAGACAAAGGGATGATTCACCTCCCAGGTGGGATGGAGCTGGATGGCATGAGATGTCATCACACTACTCCGAACAGTAGGCAATTTAAAACTTGTGAATTGCTCATTTCTGGAATTTTCCACTTAATATTTTCAGACTGTAGTTGAGCGTGGATAACTGAAACTGCAGAAAGTAAAACTGTGGATAAGGTGGAGGGGGCTACTGTACATTCTTCTTTTGTAGTGTATTTATATTCCAGCCAATCTCAGGAATCTTTCCTAAGAATAGGTCTTCATGGTGTTGGATGGATTTTTGGACTTTCAGTTTAGATTTGGAAGTTACCAAGGTTTGGTTCACAATTTGCTTACAAACCCTCACTGAGGTTGAGGTTACTTCTGCTATTCTCATTCTCACTGTGTTGATTTGACTAGTTTCAGAACATACTCTCTTCTTCTTTTTAATGTCAAGTATCTATGCCGGTGACACCCTGTTATTATGGAATACAAGTGTCATGAATTTTATTTTGTTTGCAAGTAGTGTCTGCCTACAGAAGCTGATTTTCCTGTGTGCTAGCAGTTCTCTTGAGTTTTCACTTGAGTCTTATGGTTTCTGGTGGGTGGTATCAAAACCTAGTTCCTCCTGGGCAGGTTTAACATTAGAATTTCCCCATGTTTGATGATTCACTCTGAAAAGCAGTTAAGTTGCTGACCTGACCTGGAAAGTCCTAGATCTGACAGATTTAAATGAGTGTCAGGAGGGCAGGGAGTGTAGAAGAAGGTAGCGAGTATTAATATTATTATTTTTCATACAAATGTATTCTCTTTCTTCAAAATATTTTTCTTTAAAATGTTCTTACTAGGTTTTTCCTTATTACAAAAGTAAAATATGCTCATTCATCGTCATCTACGTGCCCTTTGACCCAGCAATTCAACTCCTAGGTATTTATCCAAGAGAAATGAAAAGCTATATCAAAATTCTCATGCAAGAATGCTCATAGCGGCTTTATTCAAAATAGCCACACACTATAATAGAAACAATGCAAATGTCCATCAACAGGGTATAAACAAATCGTGGTATACATTGCAATGGAATAGGACTCAGCAACAAAAAGGAAAGAATTACTAATATATGCAACAACCTGGATGAGTTTCATAGGCATAAGAATGAATGAAAGAAGCCAGACACAAGAAGTTATGACTACATTTATGTAAAATTCTAGAACAGGAAAAACTAATCCAAGGTGAAAAAATTTAGAACCATGTATGCCTGAGGCAGGAGGCATGGAAACAGGAGAATTAAAATTAAAAGTAATATACACTGAAAAAAAGGTAACATGCACTCATTTTAACAAGTAAAATACTCCACAACTGTGTAAAGAAAAAGTTAATATTGTAATTTTGTTAAAAAGCTAAATATATATTTTTCCATACTCCATGCTCAGACAGATAGAAATCAAAATATGTGCACATATGTAGGTTTTGTTTTGGGGGTCATGTTATGTATGATGTTTGCTTTTAAAAACATTCGATAATATATCATGGATATCCCTCTGGTTCAATAAATATAGGTTCAACTCATTGTTTTTAATAATGATGCAGTACCTTAATATCAATGATCATAATTTATTGAAACATTCTCCTGTTGACGGATAGTTTATTTCTATGATATATTTTTGCCGCTCTAAACAATGTTGCAATAAAATAGACTTTGTATATTTATTTTTATATATGGGATTTAGAATAGATTCTCAAAAGTGGGCACAGGGAGGATCCGCATTTTTTACTTAGTTGGATATTGGCAGATTGTATACCAAAGAGGTTATAGAGTAGTTCTCACTCTCACAGGCAACATATTGAAGAACCCGTTCTGTCACATTCTCACCAGCACTAAATGCTAGTGCTCTTTTGAATTTTTGCCAACTGGATTGATAAAAACATGTTGCCTTGAACTCAAAGTGCCTTATAATTGAAGCAAAGCTGTGCTTTCATACCTTATATAAAGTCACTTTTAACATCTCTCCCAGTTTTCTGTTCTGTTTCTTACTGGTCATATGGCACAGACTCCTTAAAATTGCACTGTCCAGTGTATTGGGAGATGGAGGGCAGGTGACCGGGGAAGGAATCATTCCCACTGTTTGTTTGTTTCTCTTCTACTCCAAATATTTAGCCTAGTAGGAAGAATGAAGTGAGTGACATGCACAGAGATTCAAAAGCAGTTGCAAGCCCTAGCTCAGTGGCCTATGGCAGAGAGGCTGAAAAAGGGATGGCTTGCACATGAAGTGGATTCTTCTGCTGAAGTTGCCACCACCTCGCTTCCTCTCTCATCATCCTTCCATCAGCCTCGTTGCTGTAGATGTTAACTGGCTCAGGCGGAGTGAGTCAGAAAGGCCTTCCTAACTACCCTGCCTGAGGTTGGCCCTCTGTCATTTCCTATCACAGCAACCTTTTTTATTTCCATCCTGGTACCAACAACAAGAACCCGTGGTTGTCTGATTTATTTGTTTGCTTGTTGTTTTAGGCAGGGCCACAGCAGAAAACAGAACTCAAAAGGGTTTCATTGAACAGAATGAAGTGAAGGGACCATTTATGGAGTCAAGGTTAGAGTGAAGGGAATTAACCAGGACGTGTAGGCACCTGGGACTAGCCGCAATGAGAAGCCGTTACCACCCGTTTGTTCTCTATTGCTGTGTAACAGACCATGCCAAAACGTAATGACTTTTAAAACCAGCCATCATTTATTTGCTCACCATTCTTTGATGTGAGCGGGGCTTGGTAGAAATGGCTCATCTCGACTTGGCTCTTGAGGCCGTTGGCTGGAACAACCAGACTGGAGTTGTAGGATCCAAGACCGGCTGGCTCACACAGCTGCTGCCCCAGGTAGGGTGGCTGGAATGGCAAGGGGTGGGCCAGGAACCTTCTCTCTTTCTCTCTGTGTGGCCTCTCGTTATTTAATAATTTAGCCTAAACTCGTAATAAGTGGCTGGATCCCAAGAAAGTCAAAGTGGAAGCTGCCAGACCACTTACAAACTTGTTCCAGAATGGACAGGGCATCACGTTTGCCATATTCTATTGGTCAAAGCAAGTCACAAGTCAAGTCCACGTTGAAAGGGAGGTGAGATACCATTTGAGGAGAGAAGCAGCATGTACATATAGGGTTGAAATGAATCATGAGTGGCTGTCTTTGCAGATATTCTACCATTGCGGTCCCCAACCCCTGGGCTGTGGACCAGTACTGGTCCATGCCTATTAGGAACCGGGCCACACAGCAGGAGGTGAGCAGTAGGCCAGTGAGTGAGGCTTCATCTGTATTCACAGCCGCTCCCATTGCTCGCATCACTGCCTGAGCTCCGCCTCCTGTCAGATCTGTAGTGGCATTAGATTGTCATGGGAGCGTGAACCCTACCATAAGCTGCGCATGTGCGGGATCTAGGTTGTGGCTCCTTATGAAAATCTAATGCCTGGTGATCTAAGGTGGAGCTGAGGTGGTGATGCTAGTGCTGGGGAGCAGCTGCAAATACTGATTATCATTAGCAAAGAGTTTTTTTGTTTTTGTTTTTTTTGAGACAGAGTCTCACTCTGTTGTCCAGGCTAGAGTGAGTGCCATGGCATCAGCCTAGCTCACAGCAACCTCAATCTCCTGGGCTAAAGCGATCCTCCTGCCTCAGCCTCCTGAGTAGCTGGGATTACAGGCATGTGCCACCACGCCCGGCTAATTTTTTCTATATATGTTAGTTGGCCAATTAATTTCTTTCTATTTTTAGTAGAGACGGGGTCTCACTTTTGCTCAGGCTGGTTTCGAACTCCTGACCTCGAGCGATCCTCCCGCCTCGGCCTCACCGCGCCCGGCCTAGCAGAGAGTTTTGACAGCACAGTAAATGCAATGTGCTCAAATCATCCTGAAACCATCCTCCCCTCCCCCCCAATGGAAAAATTCTCTCTCATGAAACCTGTCCCTGGTGCCAAAAAGGTTGGGGACCACTGCTCTACCACACATGCCTAGATATGAAACGGCAAAGGAAGAAAATAGAATTGCCAGTAAGTGCTGGAACTATGGAGGATGGTCTGTCCCGCAGGAGATGTAGCAGTTGGAAGAAACTGCTAGAAATGTAGTGCTGAAGGAGAGCAGGAATGGCAGAAGAAATACCATGACAGGTCCCTGCTGTCTAAACTCCTGCCAGTGCAAAAGAGCCTGGGTGACACAACTCACATAGGTCAATCTCTCCAGGACACAGAGTGGGTCAGAAAAGACCATAGAATGGATAGGGGGTGGGTGAGAAATTAGAGAACTAGCATACTTTTTGTCATTTGCCTTTTGTATTAGAATATAAGCTCCATGGAAGCAAGTACGTGGCCATCCTGATCGCAGCTGATTTCTGTGTGTGTAGCAACTGTCTGGAACTTCCCAAGTGCTCAGTAAAAATGTGCTGAATCGGATTCAATGATCTGACAATGAAACATAAACTTGACCTTCTTTCTTTCTGATGCTGCAGGGGAAACGCTTGAAAGATTACAGGATGGAGATTACTGAGAAAAAAACCCACCTTGGTCCTGAGGCTAGATTTCAGCCACAGTATCGCTTTGTGGCTCGTCATGGTATAAAGCATGACTGCATGCTCCCTAGGGACTAGCGTGGAGTACTACTAGAATACTTCTAGGGTTATTACAACCAATCTGGTCTCCCTAATGACTTGCTGAACGTTGTTCTTTTCTTACGTGGGTCCCTGATGATCAGCTTAGGTGCCCTGGGTGAGATGACTTGTTTTTCTTAATGTAGCACCTGTGAGAAGCCAGAAGTTATTTTTTTTTTAATTGAGATATAATTCACATAGGATACAATTCACTCTCTTAAGATGTAAATTTAGTGATTTATTTTTAGTACAGTATATTCACAAGGTATGACACCATTCCACTATATAATTCCAGAACAATATTATGACCCTCCCATCCAAAACTCATATCCATTAGCAGTCACTTCCCTTCCCTTTCTCCCCACAACCCCTGCAACCACTCATGTACTTTCTGGATATTTTATACACATGGAATTATACAATACCTGGCATTTTGTGCGTGGCTTCTTTCACTAAGCATGATGTTTTCAAGGTTCATCCCTCTTATAGCACATATCAGTGCTTCATTCATCTTTTATGGCTGAATATTATTCTATTGTATGGATATACCATATTTGGTTTATCCATGTATCAGCTGATGTACATTTGGGTGCTTTCTATTTTTTGGCTACTGTAAATAATGCTGCTGTGAATATTTGTGTACAAATTCTTGTGAAGACACTTTCTCAGTTCTCTTGAGTACCTACAAACAGAATTGCTGGGTTATATGGTAACTCTGTCTGTGGTTTTTGGTTTTTCAGAGACAGGGTCTCCCTGTATTGCCCAGGCTGCCCTCAAATTTCTGGGCCCAAGCAATCCTCCTACCTCAGCCTTCCAAGTCTGTGTTTAACTTTTGAGTAACTACCAGACTTACAAAGTAGCTGTTCAATTTTACATTACTCCCAGTGATGTATGAGGGTTTCAGTTTCTCCACATCTTCATTAACACTTATTATTTTTATTACATCTTTTTGATTATAGTCATCTTAGGTATGAAGTGGTATCTCATTATAGTTTTGATTTGTGTTTCCCTGATGGCTAATAATGTTGAGCATCTTTTTATGTGCTTATTTGCCATTTGTATATCTTCTTTGGAAAAATGTCTATTCAAGCTCTCTTGCCCATACTTTAATTGAATTATTTGTCCTTCTATTGTTGATTTGTAAGAGTTCTTTATATATTTTGCATATAAGTCCCTTATCAAATAAATGGTTTACAAATATTTCCCCCCATTCTGTGGATTATCTGTTCATTTTCTTGATAGTGTCCTTTGAAGTGTAAAAGTTTTTAATTTTGATGAAGTCAAATTTATCTATTTTTTTCTTGTGCTACTTGTGCTTTTGGTATTATATCCAAGCAACTATTGCCTAATCCAAGGTCCTGCAGATTTACTCCTAGATTTTTCTCTAAGAGTTTTGTAGTTTTAGCTCTTGTATTCAAGTCTTTGATCCATTTTGGCTTAATTTTATACATGGTACAAAGTAGAGACTCAATTTCATTCTTGTACATGTGGATATCTTGTTGTTCCAGCATCATCTGTTGAACAGACTATTCTTTCCCCAGTGAATTGTTTTAGTACTTGAAAATCAATTGATGATAAGTCTTCAGAAGTTATTCCTAATGTCAATGATAATGACTAGAATTGTTGCTGGCTCCTGGTTTATATCAAGAACCTTTGCCTCTACCCCTTTAAGCACATTTGTTTCAGAGACCATTCCAAGATCTCAAGCTTGTAATCTTGATTGATGCAACATTGAACATACTAAGATGCTAGAAGGGCAGTCCAGGTATAATTATATAGGGGTGCATGGGTAAGTAACTTTGTAAATTTTCCTCGTCTATAAAATGGGCATATTGAGAGTACTTACTTATAGGGTGGTTGAGATTGAGTTTTAAAAGGTGTCAGTAGAGGCCAGGCGCAGTGGCTAATACCTGTAATCCTAGCATTCTGGGAGGCCGAGGTGGGAGGATCCTTTCAGGTCGGGAGTTTGAGACCAGCCTGATTTCTGAGCAAGAGCGAGGCCCTATCTCTACTAAAAAAAAAAAAAAAAAAAAAAGTAGAAAAAAATTAGCCTGGTATGGTGGTGCTTGCCTGTAGTCCCAGCTACTTGAGAGGCTGAGGTAGGAGGATTGTTTGAACCCAGGAGTTTGAGGTTGTTATGAGCTAGGCTGATGCCACAGCACTCTGGCTAGGGTGACAGAGTTAGACTCTGTCTCAAAAAAAAAAAAAAAAGAAAAGGAAAACAATTAACAAAAAATCTAATGTCAATAGATAGAACTATGCATTAGAGAGAATAGTTGTAAAATGCTTTACAGATATAGAGAAGGCAAACTTCAATGCTTTGGCAAGAGTTGGACTAGGGTGTCAGGAAGCAAGGTTTATTCTGTGATTAATTAGCTGGGTGACCTTGCTTAATCACTTAAACTCTCCAAGTCTCAATTTCCTGGTCTATTGAATGTAGGTAATGATGCCAAGTCTAATGACCTTTCTAGGTTATTGTGAGATTGAAGCCATATAATAGGTGTAAAAGTGCTTTGGAACACTTTTTATTCTGGGCATTGTGAACAATTCATAGAGCATTGCTTGCTTTCATTCTAAAAACTGCCTTTGAATTGTTTACAGTGCCCAATATTCCTCTCCTTAGGGCCAGCCCCAAGTGATATTTACCACAATAGAACATTAACATGAGATTTCTCACCACTATCTGGGTGAGGGCCAGAGCCTGACACTTAGCTCAAAGAAAGCAGTTCTACAGTGTTTAATAACAACCAGGCCCTCGGGGAACTCTCGATAAATAGTTCTGGTGCTGTGCTAGAATGTGCCCAATGAATATTAACCACAGTCTCTTTTATTGATTACTTAGACTGTAGATGAATAGTGTTTAATAAAATCTCAGGCGACCTTATTTCTTTTGTGGTGGAACTGGAAGACCTGAGCCCTAATGCTCTCATCCACCCCCTCACCCCACTCACATCCCAGGCAGTTATGGGGAGAATAAGCAGCTTCTAGGAGCAGTGTCGAGAAGGTGATTCTGGAAGGATCCTGATATTCATGGAGGAAGTAAAAGTCTGGAGAGAGAGAAATGCTGACATTCTATTAGCCTGAGTAATGCCCAGTTGTAAGGTATGGCAGGAGAGCCGAGCTGCGGTTTCCTGGTTTGCCCAGGAGAACACAGTTTGAGGGGAGGGGACAGTGAGCCAATTGAACTAACCCTAGTAATCCAAAGCACTAACCTCATTGTTGAAGAAGACACATTTGCAAATTGTAAAGCATTTAGGGAAGTTTCTCTACATCCTTATGGGTTGGCCAAGACTCAACTGCCTCTGACAATTGATGCTAATCTCTGGGAGACACAGGTATGACCCAATGGTTATTGACAGGCTGTGATAGAATAAAGATCTCTAACTGTCACCTGCCATGTCAGAGACACGCTAAAGAAGACCATACTCCTGGAGTATCAACCCTGCTACACCCTGCCAATTTTCTCAGTGTTATTCTAGACTGAATAACACAGACCTTGAGGTTTTTCACCTATGGGGAACCCATTTCATTTGGAAGAGGAGGAGGGCTGCCCCTGGGGCAAGAACAGTCCTTGTGAAGAAGGGTGGAATTTTCCAGAGAGTGGTAGAGAGGAACGTAGTGCTCTCTTATATGAGAATATAAGGCTCAAGAAACAAAGTTAGGATTATGGGACTTCCAGAAGGGAACTGCCTTTATGAAGGGTTTAACGTTGTAGGTGCTTTTCCCTTTAACCACAAAAAGTTATATTTTGTATGTGGTGTTAGACCTTTTCTCTCATACTCTGTAATTCCCTTTAGCTTCCTACAACAATGCTCCAGTGAAGTGTGATATACAGCTACATACCAGCCGTGTCTCAGTTTCCTTATCTGTAAAATGGAGATAATGCTTTCCTCATAAGGTTGTTGTGTGAAGATTTAATGAATTAGCACATGCTAAATATGTTAATGAAGTTAAGTTAATGTGAGTTAAGTTAGGGCACCTGCCAATGCCTGGCATGTAAAAATGCTCTCTGTGTTTTACTGTTGTTGTTGCAACTATTAATACCCACAATACCTCCTCCTCTTCTTCCTCTTCAGGAAGGCCTTTTAGATGTTGAGATAGCTTCAGATTATCTTTCTTGAAGCCTTTCAGATATTTAGAGAGGCCAGGGGGCACTTCCACTTTTAGTAGCTACTAGTGTATTAAAAAATAAGGAAATTACAAAATAAGATTGCAAAATATGGTGGTATGTCTTAAACATTTACATATAACAAATTAATGCCTTGCCATACACAAAGATACAAGCAGCGAAGCTGTACTATTCACGGGGTTATTAAACAGGATATGAATTGTGTACTGTAGACTCTGTAGCTCAGGGATTGGGTACAAGCATAAAGCTGAAAGGTGAGCATTCAGTTTTATCAGCCTATCTTTCTATATATGAACTATATATAATCTTGTTTGGAAATAACTTTAAAGGCAAATTTTTAGTCCTCTCATAAATCAGAGGCTAGACCAAAAGGCTCTTTTGCACCCCTCTATGCAGATTCATGAAGGGAAGCAAAGGCCTTCCTCTCCTGAGGCCCCTCTCCCCCACCAACACACACACACACACACACACACACACACACACACACACACACCCCATTCTTTGCAGAGGGAGCAATGGCCAGAGAATAAGCAGCTTGAAGGTGCAGTGTCAAGAAGATGATTCTAGAAGGGGCAAACTCTCATCCCAATATTCATGAGGGAGGTAAAAATCTGCAGGGAGAGAAACGCTGGCATTCGAGTAGCCTGAGTAATGCCTGGTTGTAGAGTATGGCAGGAGGTCCGAGCTTCAGCCTCCTGGGCTGAGACTTTCATTTTTATCTGTTTGATGGAAATCTTCCTAAAGTGGAGTGTCCTTTCCTACATTATTAAAAACAGCAGA
Organism: Microcebus murinus; assembly: GCF_040939455.1. Taxonomy (NCBI): domain Eukaryota; kingdom Metazoa; phylum Chordata; class Mammalia; order Primates; family Cheirogaleidae; genus Microcebus; species Microcebus murinus. The sequence continues at coordinate 22,422,544 of NC_134124.1, forward strand.
GTGAAAATACAAAAACAGGACCAAAGCATACTCTCCAAATGAAAAAGATCGATGTTATTCTATTTGAGGTACCCTGTGCGTGAACATGCCTGAGGAGTTTCATTTCGCTGTGGGGCAGTTTGTGGAAACTCACCGTGGAAGATAAAGAATGCACTCGCCTTTCCACACTCTCTGTGTTTCCTTCACATTTGCGTGCCAGTATTATAACTCCACCTGTGTCATCACAGGGACAAAGGGAAGGTTTGGTATCCATTGCTGGAAAAGTAAACCTGCAGAAGAGACGTGACTGTAAGCACTTCTATTGGATGAGGACCACTTTTAAGTGCTTTATTTATTTTTAAAACAAATGAATAAAGAGCACTAAACAGGAGACAAAGCAAGGCAAACTTTTTCTTTTTTGAGACAGAGTCTCACTTTGTTGCCCAGGCTAGAGTGAGTGCCATGGCGTCAGCCTAGCTCACAGCAACCTCAAACTCCTGGGCTCAAGCCATCCTTCTGCCTCAGCCTCCTGAGTAGCTGGGACTACAGGCATGCACCACCATGCCCAGCTAATTTTTTCTGTGTATATTAGTTGGCCAATTAATTTCTTTCTATTTATAGTAGAGACGGGGTCTCGCTCTTGCTCAGGCTGGTTTCAAACTCCTGACCTGGAGCAATCTGCCCGCCTTGGCCTCCCACAGTGCTAGGATTACAGGCGTGAGCCACCGCACCCGGCCAGCAAGGCAAACTTTTAAAAGCAAACAAAGGAAACCAAAATGTTCATTTCCAGATGGAGGCCACTCACTCTTTATTCAAGGGTCTGCCTTTATTTCATCCCCTTTTGTGCCCCAGAGGCAGAGAGGGGGAAGGAAAGATCATCCAAGTTGTAGGCCAAAGTGCTGGGTGCTGCTCTATCTCAAGACCTCATCAGTTTATGGTTTGAGGCATCTGAGTCTTGAGTTCCCTAATTTGTAAAATGTGGATGAACCAATTTCCTCCCTGCTCCAGGAATGCATGAAATGCAATAGAGATTTGGAACTATAAATATAGCTGGATAATGTTGCCTAGGGCCTGTCCTGGAATCTAGCTGGTGCTCTGCAAAGGGCAGCTGCTATTATTTTATTTCCAGTTGTGCTCCTTTAGGACATTAGTCTTCCCCGTTTTCATCTCAGTGGTTTGCTCTTGCCCAGTGGGATGCACGGCTTAGCCACCATTTATCCATTTATCTATTTACTTATAAACTTTTTATTAAGGAAAACTTCAAACATACATAAAAGTAGAGAAAATGGTATTATAAACCCCAGTGTACTCATTGCCCAGATACAATCATTAACTCGTTGCTGCTTCTGTTTTGCCTATACCCCTTCCAGTTCCTTCCCCTCTGGATTACTTTGAAATATATCCCTGACATCAAATCATTCATCCGGAAATATTTCAATGTGTCTCTAAAAGACGAGGACTACTTTATATAACCACGATGCCATTATCACATCTAAAAATAACAATAATTCTAAAGTATTGTAAAATAATTTAGAACCAATGTTCAGATTTTCCAATTGTCTCATAAGTGTGTCTTTAAAACAAGTATTTGTTTTCACTGGTATCCATATAGGACCCACACATAGCATTGTGTTCATATTGTTCTGAAGTCTGATAATGTACAGGTACTCCTCCTCTCTCTCTCTCTCTTTTTTTTTTTTGTCCTTGCAATTTATTTGTTACAGAAACAGGTCAACTATCTGGAAGAGTTTTCCAAATTCTGAATTTTGCCGATTGCATTCCCATCGGGCTGTTTGACATGTTTTTCTCTCCCCTCCCCCGCCATATCTCCTGTGAGTTGGTATTTTGTTCTGGAGGCTTGCTCTGATTCACATTCTAGTTTTTGGCATTAATATTCCATGAATGCTGTTCTGGGCTGAATTGTGTTCCTCCAAAATTCATATGTTGAAGTCCTAACCCCCACTATCTCAGACCGTGACTATATTTGAAGATAGGGTCTTTTAAGAAGTAATTTAGGTAAAATGAGGTCATTAGGGTAGGCCTTACTCCAATATGACTGGTGTCCTTACAAGAAGAGGGACATAGCTCACTGCAACCTCAGACTCCTGGGCTCAAGCGTTCCTCTTGCCTCAGCCTCCCTGTAGCTGGGACTATATGCGCACACCACAGTGCCCAGCTAATTTTTCTATTTTTAATAGAGATAGGGGTGGGGGTGGGGAATGTCTCACTCTTGCTAAGGCTGGTCTTGAACTCCTAAGTTCAAGTGATCCTCCTGCCTCAGCTTCCCAAAGTGTTAGGATTATAGGTGTGAGCCACCACACCTTTTTCATGTTTTAAAATAAAATTCTTTTAAAAAGACAATTTTTTTCCTGTCATTGACTGTTTGGAAACTCTTAAAACAAGGATAATTTTTTTTTTTTTTTTCAAGACAGAGTTTCACTTTGTTGCTCAGGCTAGAGTGGGTGCCATGGCGTCAGCCTAGCTCACAGCAACCTCAAACTCCTGGTCTCAAGCGATCCTGCTGCCTCAGCCTCCTGAGTAGCTGGGACTACAGGTATGTGCCACCATGCCCAGCTAATTTTTTCTATATATATTAGTTGGCCAATTAATTTCTTTCTGTTTATAGTAGAGACGGGGTCTCACTATTGCTCAGGCTGGTTTCGAACTCCTGACCCCGAGCAATCCACCCACCTCGGCCCCCCAGAGTGCTAGGATTACAGGCGTGAGCCACCGTGCCTGGCCAAGGATAAATGTTTGATCTTCTCTCTCTACTCATCAGTATTCAGAATTATGTGTTGGTTCCCTAGCATCTTGCAAAAGTGTGTGGTTGTTTTTTTTTTTGTTGTTGTTGTTTTTTAAGAAACTCATGGAATTTGATACATTTGACCTGTTTCAATCAATTACAGTATTTCCCTTTTTGGTCTTCAAATTCACTCGATTTTGGCCAGTGGGAGCTTTTTCATCATAGCTCCTGAGTCCTTTTGATACAACACAAGTTTTCTTTAATATTGTTTCCTTGCTTTTTATCATGACAAGGTATCCAGGATCATCAACATTTTCTGTCCCAACATAGAGTCAAGCATTTCCCCAAGGAAATGGTATTTAGGAGCTATGATCTGAGTATTAGCAATGCTCATTACGATTGAGCTTATTATTGGTTCCAGGACTTTTTCGTGGACAGAGCTTGGAAATACTTTTTTTTTTTTTTATTTTGAAGAGAAATGACATGAGTTGGTTTTTTTTTTTTTTTTTTTTTTTTTTTTGAGACAGAGTCTCACTGTGTTGCCCATGCTAAAGTGCTGTGGCATTAGCCTAGCTCATAGGAACCTCAAACTCCTGGGCTCAAGCAATCCTTCTGTCTCAGCCTCCCAAGTAGGTGGGACTACAGGCATGCACCACCATGCCCGGCTGATTTTTTCTATATATATTTTTTAGTTGGCCAATTAATTTCTTTCTATTTTTAGTAGAGACAGGGTCTCGCTCTTGCTCAGGCTGGTTTCGAACTCCTGACCTTGAGCGATCCTCCCACCTCGGCCTCCCAGAGTGCTAGGATTACGTGACACGGGTTTTGAATAATTCAAAGTTTAGTATTACAGGGCATTACTAAACTTCTTTGATTTTTATTTGTATTTCTTTTATTCTGAAAATCTTAGTTCTTAACAACAATGACTTATTTGCTTTACTCTACAATGAGCAGAACAACTTTACAATAATAATAGCAATATTACTAACAGTATGATTACTGGAAATAGTTTAAGATTGTTTTTGTAGTTCTTTTTCTCCTTAGGGTATATTCCTCCAGGGACATATAGTCAAATTATTAAGGCCATGCAAAATCATTCCTATCAATATACTGTTAGTTTTTGTTTTGTTTTTGTTTCTTGAGTATTTTTATTTTTGTTAGCTAATTATTTAAACATTTATATGATTGAAATTCAAATCTACAAAATGTTGTTAATATATTCAGGAGTCTAATGTCTCACTTTATCATCTCTATCCTGTTCATTGGGTAATATTCTGTTTTAAATAGATATAAACATATTATATGTATATATATTTGTGCGTATGTGTATATATACATACATATAATGTATATATAAGTGCATGTGTGTTTAGACAATAGCTTAGTAAAATAACTTTTCTCAGTCTTGCTTTCTCACTCGTTGTTATACCTTGGATGTTACTTCATAGCATTTTTATAGCTTAGAGAACTCATTGCAGGCTTGTACTATTATGTATTCAGTTTCCAGTCCTTTGCTATTTCAAATAATGCCATTTTATATTTTGGCATAGTATACATGCAACTTCTCATATTTCTGAAAGTGTATTTTTGGGATAGATTCTTGGAAGTAGGATTTCCTGGTCAAAGAGAAAATGCAAGTGAAAATTTTATAGACATCACCAATTCTCCCCTGCAGGAATTGTACCATTTTGCCCTCCCGCCATCAACAAATGAAAGGACCTATTTCCCCAGAATATTATCACAGAACATGTTGTCAATCTTTCAGATTTTTTGCCAGTCTGATAGGTGAGAAGTGGTATGTATCTCAGCATGGCTTTAATTTGCATTTCTCTCGTTATGAGCAAGAGTGATCTTTTTTTTTTTAAGTACAACGAAGATATTTTATTATCCAGATTTATTCCCTTAACATGGAGTATACTTTATTGCTCTTTTTCTCAAGTTACAATGACATACATTTTTTTTTTTAGACTTTTGGACTTCAAGAGTGATCTTTTTGTGTGTTTCAAAAGTCATTCACATTTTTTTATGACCTCTGTTCATACCTCTCATCCATTTTTCTATAGGGTTGGTGTGTTCTCTGTGTTTAGCTCTTTATATGTGAATGAGAAGCACACTGGGGGCCATCATAAACCACTTGACAGGGTGCCTTTCCCAGCTCCTCCCTGGCTGTGCTCTCCGGTCCTTTCAGGTCCTTGGTGGCCCCTGCTCAGTCCTTAGGCCTTTAGACACAACACTCAGTGGTGCACTTCCTGCAGCTGTGGCCAGGTGGTGGGAGAACAGCAAGAGAAACAAAAGCAGCAGATGTTCTTCCCTTCTTGGGACTACAGCCCTTCCGATCAGGATCAGAGAAGAACGTTCCCCTCCTTAGAATGTGGGGCACCTAGAAGCCCCCACTGCTGTTACTGTCACCATCATTTCCACCCATTGCAACCACTGGATTGCTTTGAGCTGGTATGTGAGAAAACAGGGAAAAGAAGAAGCCCAAAGAATTTTTCCATTCTACTTAGCCTCAGGAGTTCCCTCTCCCTCTCCTGGAGCCAGAACTTGAGGGCTTCCCTGGGATCTCTCCTCTGCTCGGTGCCCAGCTCTGAGTATCGGGATGTCTTGAAACGAGGTTGGGGACACCAGGGAAAAAAATGGGAAATTCACAGCTAGTTCAGTGGTACTTCAAATTTTGGTCTTCTGCAATCTGCTTTTTAGCATTTAAATGAAGAAAGCTCCATGTTGGTCTCTCCCGGAATTTATAGCTACTTCCCCTGGGAGAGACACGACAGAATATGCTTATTCTATCTTACCTGGAGCTGGAACTGCTGCCTCAGGGGGTTTGCATTTATTTTCTTCCCTGCTCGAAATGTTTTTCACCTGGATTTTTTATCATCCAACTCCTACTCTTATTTTGGGTTCTAGCTCAAATGTCAAGTGCTCAGAGAAGTCCTTCCTCACCACCCTCCCTACAGTGGTCTTTCTCCAACCCAGACAGCCCTTGCCACGCCATGCTGTTCTACAGTCTTCATGGCATTTGCCACTACTCGAAATTATCTGGTTTATATGTCTACTTGCATCTTGTCTGTTTGTCTCCACCCCACAAAGAAGGCAAGCACTTATCTTGCTAATTACTTTCTTACCTGCATTTAGAACATTGACGAGTAGACAGTGCCCAGTAAGCATGCGTTGAGTTAAGGAATGGAAAGAAGCAGCATTGAGTGAAATAATGTTTGTTGGCTGATGCCTGAGGAAGGTCATTTTACTGCAGAGGGGGCCACAGACATGGGGCAGTGGGTGGGTGGCAGTGCCGTTTGCTCTACAGGGACAACTGGAGGATGGTCTTGTGGCCCTTGTCTTGGCTCTGCCACTGACTTGCTCTGCGATTCTGGAAAAGTCACTTTATCTCTTTGGGACTTCATTTCTGCAGCTGAGAGATAACTAGAATGAGATTTGTTGAGCCCTAAAGTCCTTCCAGCTTCAGCACCTTGGAATTCTCAAACGTTTCAGTCAACAGTTTGGCATGCCTTTAAGTTTAGTTACGAGATCCAAAAGGATCAGTTATGCCAGAAGAACCTGTCTCTCTGCAATACGAAATCTTCCTTTGGCAAGAAAGTGAATGAGGTAATTATGGGAAAAGAGTTCTCCTTAGATTCTGACGCTAGAAGGGCCTGCTTGCTCCTAGCAGTATATATCTATTTCAACAGTTGTTTTTTTTTTTCTTCTCCAATTTCAGGTATAACATCTACTCAGAATATAAGGCCCAACTTCTGTACTGTGGTGTCTGTCCTTTGACTTTGGGAACGGCTGGGTGTCTCATTTTCCAGATTCCCAAGTCACACGGCACACACAGAGAAAGAGGGAGTTGCCTGAAACTTTTGGTACTACCAACCTGTCTCCTCCCTGAAATGTTTTCCCCAGTGTTGGCACTCTCATTGGGTCTGGAGTATTAAGAGTTACGCCTCTCCTTCCCACTGGAGTAAGTGTGGACACAGAGATCCTATTATTTTTAGCTTGCAGCAGACATCATGGGCCCCTCCAATTTGGCTCAAATATTTTGGTTTCCTTCAAAGTCTCTGGGAAATGTGTTTGGGAGACAGGCAGGCCAAATCCAAACATGCTAAGGCCCTGGAAGGCTATACCAGGAATGGGGTAGTTTATAAAGGAATTGCTTTGCTATTTATATTTCACACTGTAGTTGGCGTGTGAATCATATTCAAGTTATTTGCCACATGGAACAAATAGCCTTTCTCGGCAAGGTCAGGAAAGAAGGCCTTTTTTCTCCCTTTTTTTAGTTTCCTTCGTATTTACTGGGCCTTAACATCTCACAAGGCATTTGCTGTGTTTTAGACATTGTCTAGCCCATGTGATGAATCTGCCTTCAAGGAAAGCTTTTGTTTTTCTTCATAAATATTTTGACCTTTTATTGCTACTCAGTTCTTCCATTACTGCATTTCTGAATCTCTGATGATACAGTGCCAGGGGTTTCCTTCATATAAAGCTAATAAAATTGTCACTTGAAATATTTTTAAATGACCTCTGTAATTATCAGAAGCGTTGCTGTTGGAGAGTAGGGTATAATTTGGTTTCACTGTCATAAAATATGAAAGTGAGAAAGTTTATAGACTGCATGTACTGTTTGGATAGAGTTTTTTTCATTACTTAAGTGTGCTCGTGTGAAAGAATGATGCAGGGTTTTAAAACTGAAGTGCATAATCATTGTGCTTTAAGTTCAGAGATGTTCATTACAGTGCTGTTTACCACACAAAACGCTGGGTATGATCCGATTGTACAACAATAGAGAATTAAGTAAATTAGAAGAAAATGCAGGTCAGACGTGATAATTATTTTAGAATTGTAATATTATTGGAATGTACTTACCATGTATTATTAAATAAAAGAATTAGGTTATAGCAGTGTATGATCTGACTTTCTTTTCTTTTTTTTTTTTTTTTTTTTTTTTTGGTTTTTTTTTTTGAGACAGAGTCTCGCTTTGTTGCCTAGGCTAGAGTGAGTGCCCTGGCATCAGCCTAGCTCACAGCAACCTCAAACTCCTGGGCTCAAGCAATCCTTCTGCCTCAGCCTCCCGAGTAGCTGGGACTACAGGCATGAGCCACCATGCCCGGCTAATTTTTTCTATATATATTAGTTGGCCAATTAGTTTCTTTCTATTTATAGTAGAGACAGGGTCTCGCTCTTGCTCAGGCTGGTTTTGAACTCCTGACCTCGAGCAATCCGCCCGCCTCGGCCTCCCAGAGAGCTAGGATTACAGGCGTGAGCCACCACGCCTGGCCTGACTTTCTTTTCTTAATTATAAATAAATATGTTTGTAAAAAAACATGTTAAAAAAAGAGAAAAGTTAGGCACGGTGGTGTGTGCCTATAATCCCAGCTACTAGGAAGGCTGAGCAAGAGGATCTCTTGAGGCCAGGAGTTTAAGGCTGCAGTGAGCTATGATTGTGAATGGGCCACTGCATTTCAGCCTGGGCAACATAGCAAGACTCCGTCTTAAAAAAAATTTTTTTTAAAGAAAATATGTACAAAATTTAAAAACACAAGAAAATTATTTACATGTAAATACATTGTAAATAGATACATTTACCAATATAGATTTTATATATGCATATTTACATATATAAATACATATTTACTAACCTGAAGGGAAATACTAAATTCTCCATAAATATTAATAGTCAGTGATTATTCCTAAATTCTGGGTGGTTTATAGAGTATAGCATGGTGGCTAATCTAATGGATTCTTTTTTTTTTTTGAGACAGAGTCTCACTTTGTTGCCCAGGCTAGAGTGAGTGCCGTGGCGTCAGCCTAGCTCACAGCAACCTCAAACTTCTGGGCTCAAGCGATCCTCCTGCCTCAGCCTACTGAGTGGCTGGGACTCCAGGCATGAGCCACTATGCCCGGCTAATTTTTTCTATATATATTAGGTGGCCAATTCATTTCTTACTATTTATAGTAGAGATGGGGTCTTGCTCTTGCTCAGGTTGGTTTTGAACTCCTGATCTTGAGCAATCCACCCGCCTCGGCCTCCCAGAGTGCTAGGATTACAGGCGTGAGCCACCGCAGCGGGCCAGGACTCTTGAGCTATACCACATGAATACAAATCCTGGTTCCACCATTGGTTGGCTCTGTGATCTTTTTCAAACTACTTTACGTCTACATGCCTCAATTCCTTTTTGTAAAATGGGAAGGATAGAAATTGCACCTGCCTTATAGAACTGTTTCAAGTAATAAATTAGTTAAGACAGGAAAAGTGCTTAGAATAGCACCTGGCACAAAGCAAACACTGTATAAATGTCACTATAATTTTCAGTATTATCCATATTATTAGCAATGAATATGTAGTCTTCTATCCTTAGAAAACAATTCAGTAAATGTTATTTTTAACCAAAAACGTATTGCATTATTGATGCAATGTTTACAGAAATGTATCCCCCTTGTATCATAAATGTTTTGGGTTAGCAGGAAATGACAATAAAAATAATGTACTTTACGTGTCTAGAATAAATTATTAAAAGCTATTAATAAATTCACCCTTTTTCTGCCTATTTACTATCAAATATTAATGTAAAGCAGAGTTTCTCCTTCGGCAATGCCGTCAAACTTTTGACATTCATCAGAATTGCCTGGAAGTCTGATTAGCATACAGATTGCTGGGCTCCACGCTAGAGATTCTAACTCAGTACATCTGGGCTGGAGCCCGGGAATCTGCATGTCTAACAAGTTGCCCAGCGATTCTGCTGCTGCAGGTTCCAGACCACACTTTGGGAGCCACTGACTTGCACCTAATGCTGCCATCACAGGCAAGACCTATAACCAGGATATCAGCACCCCTGGGCTTTTTCAATAACTCCCAGCTGTGTGAGATTTCTTCTCTCCCTCCCTTTCTTCCTTTCACAAATGTTCATGGGGTACCAACCATGGACCAGGCACTGTGTTTGGTGCTGGGAATAAGAAACTTTTGCTCTCAAGGAGTTTACAGCCTAAGAGGAATCTCAGGCAGATTACTTAATCTGCTTTCCAATAGCTCAACCAGGAAACGAAGAGTTGAATCATGAATTTATTTTAATGGCAATTAGTGAACATTTACTAAGTCCTAGGCTTCATGAAAAGCAAAAAGAAAAAGAATTTCATTTTATAATGTTTTCAGTATGCAAAGTCTATCCATGAGCATTATCTCAATTGAGCTTCCCACCAACCACGTGTGGCAGATAAGATATAATTAACCCTATGAGCCCACTAAAGCACAGAGAGGTCAAGCATTTGCCTGAGCTGGAAAGAAGCTAAGAGGGACTTGAACTCAGTTCCTTGCTCTATATTCTAGACTCTTTCATCTATACACATTATCAACTAAATTTTCTCTAAGGTTCCTTCCTTCCTGCTCTTTGTGATAAATAACAGTTGAACTAAATGGTGATCTTTCTTTTAACCTATTGTTCCAAAGCAGTGGGTACTACTTTTAGATAAGTTTTGGAAACTCATTTAACATCATCAGCAATGCAATTCATCAAATATTTATTTAGTAGATAATATGTCATTGTGATGCTTAATTGGAAAATTTAAAACTATACATACTTATAAAATACAGCTCCTCTTTTTGAAGGGGCTTAAAGTCTAGTAGGACAGATACATTGACACATTGACAAGAAATATTACAATAAAATGCAGTAAGGACAATGACTAAAGAATGCCTAGCATGCTAGGGTGCCACAGAGGGAAGGCACAAACCCAGCCTGGGGAGAGGATTGGCAAAGAATTCCCAGGGGAGCTCCTGGTTTAGCTGATTTGTGTGAGAGGAATGGTTTGCATAGCAAATGTGGTGGGGAGCAGGTGATCTTGGCCCAGGGAATTGCATATACTAAGTCTCTGAGGTGTAAAACAGCAGGTTGGGATATGTCTTGTATGTGGCAGGAACACTGTGTATCACAGAGGTTCACAGCTTAGGCTTTGGAGTCAATGTGTCCTTAACTCCAGTTTTTTTTTTTTTTTTGCTTATTAGCTGGTGATCTTGGGCGATTTAATCTCTCTGAATTTGATTTCTACAACTGGAAAATGGAAATAATAATGCCTACTTCCATGGGGTTTTGGGCATAAGACAAAGGCAATGCATGTACTCTTGTTTTTTGAGACAGAGCCTTGCTCTGTTGCCTGGCTAGAGTGTCATGGCGTCAGTCTTGCTCACGGCAACCTCAAAGTCCTGGGCTCGAGCAATCCTTCTGCCTCAGCCTCCTGAGTAGCTGGAACTACAGGCGCATTCCACCACCCCCAGCTAATTTTTTCTATTTTTGGTAGAGATAGAGTCTCGCTCTTGCTCAGGCTGGTCTTGAACTCCTGACCTCATGCGATCCTCCCACCTTGGCCTCCCAGAGTACTAGGATTATGGGCGTGAGCCACTGTGCCCAGCCACGTGTACAACTCTTGACACAATGCTTACCACAAAATAAACTCTCAGTAAATGGTAATATATGATAATGATGGTGATGATGATGATTAGAAGGGATTATCATAAATAATAACTCACCTGTGCATCATACTATAATTATATTGAAAAGTAAACACGCGGTGATGATTCCCTACGAGTTCTCTGCCTTCAAGACCACACTGGCTTACTCGAAGAAAGCAGGAAAAACTTGTGTAAGCAACTTTGCATTTCAATGCCTACCAATAAACAATAAAAGTTTACTGTTATTTACCAAAAGTGGAAGAAGGGCGAAACAGCCATGGTTCTGAATCTGGCAGCTGTCATTAACAATTATTTAGCTTATGCTTGCTTTATTCACTGTGGTAGCATCAGGGCCAAAGAAGGAATAGGTAAATTTCCCACCTGTATCTGAGGAAGGGTGGGCAACCTGGAGTTTTGGGTTTCCCTGCTCCACAGGGGAACAACTTGACAACTTCCTTCATTTCCCAGATGAGAGAAGGAGGGTTGTGTTGAAGTCCTTTTCTGAAGACAGGGAAGGGATAGGGATTGTGGACTTCCGGGTAGGGCATCCAAAATCTAGGCTGCTTTTTGTACAAAGCTCTCCAGGCCCTTGGTTAAAGAGTGGTTGGGTGGATGCCATGTTCTTGGGAAGAGTGTCTAAGCTTCTGAGTCCTAGGGATGAGGGAGAGGAAGGCTGAAGGAGCACGCCGACCAGCCACCCCAACAAACGGAGGGACCGATGACTACAACTCTCATTTCCATTTTTCCCAGACTGCGTCAGCACCCTCGTTCTGGGAGCGGGAGCCACAAACACGACAGTTATGACGCTTCTCGAAACCTCAGTGTGTGGGGCAGGAAAGTGGGTGTAGAAAAATAAAAACACGTGACATTGCTCAAACCAGGAGTATTCAGTCACAATTTTTATTCAATTAAAGTAACTTTTATACAGGCTTCGATTCATTAGTTATAGTGCATGTATTGACAAGCTCCAACTCAGACGCCAAAGAAAACTGGCATAGGAGTGACCTTCCCACCCCACCCACCGCCCCCACTAAAACACCTGATTGGGTGTCACTGCCTTCATCACTTCCTCCCTTCTCTATTCTCAGTCGCTGGTACCTGCAGTCCCTGAGGACGGAAGGGCATGCATCAGAGTCTCTGCTGGGCACCTCTGAGAGGCTGTCTACCCAGGATTATTGATTTCCTGATGGTGGTCAGGATATTTTAGCAGGCCCCGTATCTTTTTCTTTTAATGGCTGCTTAGATTTTGGACTGTTATCAGCTCTGCTGCTGCTGCTGCCGTCACACACACAGTCTTGGCAAGAGAGAATGTCACCGCACCCTCTCTGCCACCCCTCTCCAGCCCTCACACCCCTTTCTCCTTGTAAACCTCAAAGGACTGCAAGGTAGGAATTGCCACCTACTGCCCCATCCTCCACTAGTTTGACTGGTTTTTCCTGCTAAGGCAACCCAGCGCCTCTGCTTCTGAGGCCCTGGAGACCTATGTGGGTAGCGGCCATAGGACCAAAAAAAAAAAAACTCAAGTTTGGCAGGCAAACAGTAAAATAGGTCTTTCAAGTGATTCTGAGAACCTGAAAAGTGACTTTGTTGTAAAACCTGTGATTTTCCTTTCTCCTTTCCAATGAGTTGGATTTTTGAACTATACTTAGTATTCAGAACTCAAAGTCCTCTCTGTTCTCATTGCTTGCGAATGTATTACAAAGTGAACCCTTTCTCCCAGTAAGGGGCAGAGGGTTTTTGAAGAACCCTGCTGCTGTCCTTCAGATGGTAATCATATTCGACACACTTCAACCGGCCATCATCACGCCAGGTTCTAAATACATTTCTGAACAAGGGAAAGGGAGAAACCATTCTCTTACTCTTGAAAAAAAAAAATACACAGAAGTTATCAATTGAATTCTAGCCTTCCCTAGATAGAAACTGATTGCCATAGAAAGTGAGGCAAGAAACTAACATCTACTGTTAACACCTACTATGTGCTGGGGGCTCAGCATGCACATTCTCATTTAACCCTTCACAAGGCCAGCTTGGACACGCTGTCATTGGTACCTGGCAGGTTCTCATTAATTAACATGGCAGCAGTTCCGGGAGGGCCCCCGCAGAAGCTGCAAGGCCTATTGAGTTGACTGATATCACTTATGCCATATTCTATTGCTTCAAGCAAGTGATGAGGCCAAACCAGATTTGAGAGGTGGGGAAACAGGCTGGGCCCAGCGGCTCACGCCTGTAATCCTAGCACTCTGAGATGCTGAGGTGGGATTGCTTGAGGTCGGGAGTTCCAGACCAGCCTCAGCAAGAGTGAGACCCTGTCTCTACTAAAAATAGAACGAAATTAGCCAGGTGAAGTGTCACATGCCTGAAGTCCCAGCTACTTGGGAGGCTGAGGCAGGAGGATCACTTGAGCCCAGGAGCTTGAGGTTGCTGTGAGCTAGGTTAATGCCATGGTACTCTAGCCTGGGTAACAGAGTGAGACTCTGTCTCAAAAAAAAAAAAAAAAAAAAGAGGAGGGGAAACAAATTGTACTTGTGTACATGCAAAGGCTGGGTGGAATGATTGAGGCCATCTTTACAAACCAACTACCACACTGAACCCGAATAAAAAGGAGTAAGGAGAGCTGACTCATAACTAACTCCAAGGATATAACATTAAATGCAATAACATTCACAAGGTGTTTTGAGCACTTTGCAGGAAAATGTGGTGTCTGGTCAAAGTGGTCCACTGCAATAAACACAAATAATCTTTGTTTGTCACCATGATGTGCAAAATCAATTAGGTAGATTTAATCTGATTTGGAAGGTATGCTTGCAATGGTCAGACAGAATATAGGCAACATTTATTAGGAATACATATGGTTCCCTGTGCAGAGCTCTGGAGAATCATCCAATAGAGCAGTTGAAATTGAACTGAGGCCTGTGGACTTCTGGCTGGGAGGACGTGCCAAGGAATTATGCTGTGGGCAGAGAGAACAAACTGGTTTCAAATGTGAGCCCCGCATTGAAAGTCAAAAGGGTGGATGCTCCTAATGGCAGGTGTTGATTTGCAACTGAGCTGCTTCTCCCATAAACAAAGCTGAGAAGCAGCTCCTGGGCGGGCAACTGCAATGCTTTACTTCTCTAACAATGGTTAAAGATTGTCCAAGCCGTATCAGGTAGACATGCTAGTTATTAGTGTCTATTGTACTTCCTTATCTCGAAAGGCTTTATTAGCTGTGATGAACTGGGCCTTATATCTCCATGAGGTTTGCTTCTTAGAATGGCCTTCGTATGCTTGTTTCCTGGTGAAGGATTCAGAAAGCAGCCAAGGAAATACTCCAAACTAGTAGAGGAGGGATGGAAAAATCACTGAACTTAAAATACTGTACCCAGAAGAGGAATGGCAATGACATCAGATTGGGATGTAGACTTTGCCTTACGCCTGCCCTACTACCCATTAGTTGTGTAAGCTTAGGTGTTTCCCTCCTTTCATCCCCACAACAGGTAGCATGTCCATGGTTATCTCCTGAATCTTGCATCCCATCTCTCCTGCCATTAGCGAGGCGTTTATCAACTATCTTTTGGGTTAAAGAAAAGCCTTTCGGGGCTGTGGCTCACGCCTGTAATCCTAGCTCTTGGGAGGCCGAGGCGGGCGGATTGCTCAAGGTCAGGAGTTCAAAACCAGCCTGAGCAAGAGCGAGACCCCGTCTCTACTATAAAAATAGAAAGAAATTAATTGGCCAACTGATATATATATATAAAAAAAAAATTAGCCGGGCATGGTGGCGCATGCCTGTAGTCCCAGCTACTCGGGAGGCTGAGGCAGGAGGATCGCTTGAGCCCAGGAGTTTGAGGTTGCTGTGAGCTAGGCTGACGCCATGGCACTCACTCTAGCCTGGGCAACAAAGTGAGACTCTGTCTCAAAAAAAAAAAAAAAAAAAAAAAAAAAAGGCTTTCGGAGTTCCTGTCTGATTATGTCACCCTTCCCTGGCTCCCCATCACCTCTCCAGACTCCTGAGTTTGGCAAACAAGACTTTCCATGATTCGGGGCTGTCTGTCTGTCCAGGTTTCCTGTTTGCCACTGCTCTCCCTCTGTGGTACATTGATATGGGAGGTGCGGGGGGGTGGGAAAAAAAGGCCAAATTCTCCCTACTTGTATTTACATGATTTGCAAAAAGGTTGTGCAGTTTCTCCCATCAAGTAGTGGAGTCTATTTCCCTTTGCCTTGACTCTGGGCTGGCTTTGTGACTTGCTTTGGCTTATTAAACACACTGGAAGTGGCACTATGTCAGTTCTGAGCCTAAGCCTCGAGAGGTCTGGAGTACTTTTGATTTCTCGTGGAACCCTGCCACTGCCACGTGCACGGGGCCAGGCTAGCCCGCTGGAGAGTGGGAGCCTATTTGGAAGACAGCCCAGTTGTCACAGCCAAGGCTATACTAGACCAGTCTACAGCTAGCCGATGCCCAGACACGCAAGAGAAAGCTCCCTGCCCGGCACTGAGCTCACTGCCCACACACGAACGAGCCTCACTGAGACTGCAAGATCTGCTCAGCTGACTCAAAGATTTATGAGCAATAATATTGCTGTTATTATTTTACACCACTGAATTTTGGGGTGGTTTGTTACACAGTAATAGCTCATTGGTACACCCTTAATTCCATCTCTCTGTACTGCAGGCTCTATCTAATTGGCTAAATTTCTTGCTGTTTTCTGTATATGCCATTCTCATTTTCACAGTTTGGTTTTTTGTACAGGTTGGTTCTTTTGTCTGAGATGCTCTTATCTTCCAGCTTCACCCTGGCTTGGCTAAATTCTATTCATTTCTCATGACTCAACATAGACATGTCTTTCCCCAGCAAGTTTTGCCTAACCCTTATCATGACAAGGTTAGCTGTCACTACTGGCAAAGACTCCTTGATCCAACTCCAGTCAGGCTCCTCTAGTCCGCTAGATCATGTCCTCCAGTGTCCATCCTTGTTGGGCCTTCATCGCCCAGTTTTAGTAAGAATCCCAAGTCAGAGCTGTAGTTTGAATGTGTCCCCCAAAGTTCATGTGTTGGAAACTTCATCTCCAGTGAAACAGTGTTGGGCAGTGGGGCCTAACAAGAAGCGATTAGGTCATGATGGCTCTGTCCTTGTGAATAGATGAATGCCATTGTCTTGGCAGTGGGTTCACTATAGAAGTGAGTTCCCCTTTCTCTTGCTGTTTCCTATTCATGCTCTCTTCCCCTTCTGCCTTCCACCATGGGATTACACAACAGAAAGGTTCTCACCAGATGTGGGCTCCTCGAACTTGGACTTCCCAGCCTCTAGACCTGTAAGAAACAAATATCTTTTCTTTTTTTTCTTTTCCTTTCTTTTCTTTTCTTTTCTTCTTTTCTTTCTTTCTTTTCTTTCTTCTTCTTTCTTTCTTCTTTCTTTCTTTCTTTCTTTCTTTCTTTCTTTCTTTCTTTCTTTCTTTCTTTCTTTCTTTCTTTCTTTCTTTCTTTCTTTCTTTCTTTCTTTTCCTGAGGCAACCTATCACTCTGTTGCCTGGCTAGCGTACAGTGGTGTCATCACAGCTCATTACAACCTCTAACTCCTGGGCCCAAGTGATCCTCCTGCCTCAGGCACCTGAGTAGCTGGGACTACAGGTGCACACCACCACATCCAGCTAATTTTTCTGCTTTTTGTAGAGATGGGGTCTCATTCTTAGTCAGGCTGGTCTCAAACTCCTGGCTTCAAGCTATCCTTCTGCCTTGGCCTCCCAAAGTGCTATGATTATACATGTGAGCCACTACGCCTGGCCTCTTTTCTTTATAAATTACCCATTCTGTGGTATTTTGTCATAGCAACACAAAATGGACTAAGGCAGCTTAGAAAGAATCTCAAGCCTTGCTGTATGATCACCCTGGCCTACCTTCTGTAAGAATCCTGTTAGGTTGGTGTAGCAAGAATTATCCCATCCTCTTAGGAATTTCTAATCCACTGACACCTCCCCCCTGCTTCTTGGTTATACATCCCCACTTTTCCTTGTTGTATTTGGAGTTGTGCCCAATCTCTCTCCCCTACTGAAAAATGCTATTAAAATAGTCTTTTGAATAAAGTCTTCCTTACCAGTGTCAGAATAATTTTTTTCTTTTATGCTGTTGTGTTTTCCCATAACACCCTACCCTCATCTCTTCTTAGCACTTGTTAAATGGTAGTGTAATTCCCTGAACACTCATCTGATTTCTTACTCTCCTTTAAGTTCCAGAAGGCAGGCCTGTCTCACGTTTGAAGTATTAACATTGTCTGAACTTAGCATAGGGTCTAGTATATAGTAGGAACTAGTATAACTTTGTTGATGAATGAATGAAAACTACTTCCCTGGGTTTCAGTTTCCTCATCTATACAATGTAAGGGGTAAAAAGAATCTGGGATGCACATAGGTTTTGTTTTGCATGCTGACTCTGATCCATTGGTCCTGAGTGTCCCTAGCTATGCTGAGAAGGATTGTGTGACAGTGACTAGAGTTGCAAGGAAGGAAAGTCATGATTACTTAGCTGTGCCCACCATGGCCAGGAAATAGGAAGTGACAGCAAGCCTGCCAAAGACGTGCCAATCCAGGGAAAGAGGATTCTCTGGCTCATGAGACTATCAATCTTGCTCAGCTCAGCCATGTCTGCCTTATATATTGTGCCAATGAAGAGAAAAACCAAATGTGAAAACGACTAGATACCAAAGTTAATGTTGCTTGCTGTGAAAGAGATCAGGTGCCCGCCAGTCCATTTTCTCTTCCCCAACCCATTTTTAGCACACACTGGACTATGTTTTTCCAGCCACTTTGTGTTAAGTTTGGGGCACAGACTAGGTACCACCAATGTCAACTCAGCTGAAGCATGTGAGTTACCTCTGGTTAAGCGCAAGGGAGCCTTCTTTGTGTTCCCTTTTTCTCCCTACTGGCTGGTTCTATGCAGAGAAACCACAGGAAAGATCTGGGCACATGAGTGACTGCATTCCACATTGGACTTGGATAGAATGAGAAGTAAACTTTTATCTCTCAAGCCACTGAGATTTAGTAAGGGAGAGAGTTGTTATCTGAATATATTTGCCTACCTTATTTTCTTCTTTCTTTTTATTTGTAGATGTGGAAGCATTGACAAGGTATATACCAAATGTTAATGGCATTCATGGAAGTCAATAAAAATTACATTTGATACTTCAAGTGCGTCAGCTAACCTAAAGTAATGATCTTATAAATTGAGAGACTTTAGAAGCCTGTGTTGTTCTGGTAGGCATTTATTATTGCTCTTTGTACCCTAGGTTCTTTTCCCATCCAAGGTGACCCACCATGGGGGCATGACAAAGACCTACATGGGACACTCCCTACCCCTTTCCCTTGATATCAGTTGCCCATCAGTCCCTATAGATGAAGATGTTATGGCTCTTTAAGCCCAAGAAGGTGATGATTTCTTCCCCCAAACTTCCTGCCTTCTACAGTTTGATTGCAAAAGTTTTCAAGCTCATGACAGAAGCAGAAGACTGTGGGTTTAAAATATTCACGACTGTGTGTCTGCAGCAGCTGCGAATGTGTATTTCCAGCCAGACAGCTGCAGCCTTCTGGTTCAGGAAGGCAGGGCCCAGGCTACATGAAGGGGAAGTAGGAGTTGACCTTTCTAAAGCTCTGCCCTACAACCTTGGGCCTATTACCGTCTGAGTTCCTGGCAGTTGAGTCTTCATTCTTTCCCTAATAATTATGGTTCCCAGAGCTGCCCGATTTTCATGTAGTAAAGTGTTTTCTCCCTGTAGTTCCATCGAAACTTCCCCATCTAAAGCCCAGTTCTCTCACCTGGCTCTCTTTTCAATGCACTAATCTGATCAATTTGGGGGAACTAATGGCTTATGGGATCCCTGGTAAGGGAAGTGGCTTTCCTTTGCTGCCCATGTAATAAATGAACATCTCTGTAGTAGCTTATGGGGGAGAATGTTGCTTAAACTGGGCATTTTAGGCCAGTAAGAACGAAAGAAAGGCTCTGCGGCAGACCGGTGGGGGAAATCCTTGGAAGTGCATGGCCTTCTTGCCCTCCCCAAATCTTCCTTTGAAGGTAGCAGTGTGATCTGCCAGTGCCCGGGGCTGGTCCAGTGTGTCTGCTGTGATGGCAGAAGAGACCAAAACGAAAGAGACAGTGGGAGTTTGCATGTAATGAATGGCAGGATTTTAATGTCATGTGCCAGGGCGCGTGTGGGAGGGCTGTCTGAGTCAAGGTCAATAGGACGGTGCAGATTTCGGTAAAAACGGGGCAGCAGGAGGGCACTGAAATGGGGTGGAGACAGAGGTTTTAGAATGCAACAGAAGGCAAACAAGAGAATGAGGCAACTGGGTTTTTTCATGTGGGATTTTTTTTTTTTTTTGGTATTTTTGTGGTTATTACAGAGTGGGCCTGAAGGCTTGAATCCACCCCTGACTTTGACAGGGGAAGCCCACGCTGTCACCATCTCCACTACGCAGTGTCACGTTTATCGAGCCCTTACCGTGTACTGGTGGTTCATTTATGACTCCCCACAGCCCTGCACAATCTGAGTGTCATTATCCCACATTCATAGATGAGGAAACTATGGTTAAAAAGTAACTTTGTGGAAGGTTACAAAGCTAATAAAGTGGAAGAGACTAGACTCTTGTTCTTCCCCACCACGCCTTATTATTACAATTGCTCCAGAGAGGGAGGCGGGTGGAAAGCTCCACCTTTTGCAGGAAAGGTGAGTGGCAGCCAGAAATATGGGGAAGCCAGTGCTGAGCTGCTGAGCTGGGAGTTGGTCCTGCTAGCCGGAATGCCACCAGCATCTCTGGTTGGCAACATTCTCTCGGGGCAAGTCTTTGCAGCCGGTGTTCTCTGGCCGATGCGATGAAGCGGGCTGCCAGCTCAAGCAAGATAAAGCCTCCTCGGCGCTAGAGAATGGGAACACAGAGGTGAAAGCCCTAGAGAGTCCGGGGTTGTCACACACCTTGTCAGTCAGGCAGAGGCCCCCGATGGAAGAGTCCCCAGCATTGAATGGCCCCCGAAGGGAGGATGCTGACGGATGTTGCCCTTCAGAGAGCCCAAGCGATGACAAAGGACATGCATAACTGTACATTTGCAAGTGGAAAATCCATTGTGACAACACGCTGCCTTTGAGTCACCAAATGGATTCTGCCACCTGGCTGGAACTTGACCTCCATGGCACGTCCGGAGGAGTCAGCTGTGGCTCCAGCCTGGGCTGCCAGTGTGAGGGAAGCGGTTTAGCAATCAAATCTTTCAAAATCAATTTAGCTCATGCTCCAAAGTCCTGGCTGGAATTGACAGCAGCTTTCCCCCTGGTTTCCTCAACCATCAGATAAAAGTGCTGAGCCGTTTTAAACCTTTTTGAAGCCAAAACTCACCTTCAAGTGGAATTTTAAGAGGCGCCTGCAAAGAGATTGGACTTAATTCCAGAAGTTTCCTTCCCACTAGTATGAATAATTAGCACAGCAGTTCCAACCTCCGGTGCCTTTAGTTTATGTATAGTGAACCGAAGTGGGAAATATTCAAGAGGCCCATGCCTAGTGGTGAAGGGAAAAGATTTTTCCTCGTCTCTGTTCTATGAAATGGGGATAATGATAATGAACTCTGCTGGGTGGGTGCAGGCCAATTAGTCCAAGTTTGCAAAGCTCAGAGTCTTATTACAGCTTTACTGCCTGCAGAGGATGGGCAGCACCTTCCTGTGACTTTGCATGTGAGACTAATTGCCCTGGAAATGTCAGGAATTTGATCTTCCATCAAATCCTCCAGCCCTTCAGATCCCTTGACAATCTTGGGCTATTTACATCTCAAGGTTAAAGGAGGCTGTGCTTTCTGGATGCTAATCAGTTGTGAAAACTTTTGATCTCCTCTTGAAAACTACAACATCTGCAATTGCCCTGTTCTAAGCATGGTGAGAACTGAGCAGTAGAGGTGTAGATAGGTTGGCTTTATTGAAATGAGCAATGTGTTTGGCAGCTGTGAGTTTTAATTCTATTTTCCTTAGGGCACTGTGGGCTCTTGGAAAATCACTTAATATTTCTGAGGTTGTTTTTTTTCCCCCCTCCAAAAGTGAAGTGAACTTTGTCATATCTCCCCAGGGTTGTGGAAATTACCCTTATAAAACTCTAGTTCATAATAACTTGTAGATTTAAAGGAAAGAAATTTTGCAAACATGTTCTCCCAAATATGTGCTTACAGATATGTATGTGTACTTACTGTTTTCCTACTGTGCTTTTAGTGATACTAGGTACTTTGTAGTGATAAAAATCATTCTTCTAAATCCAGCTTCCCAACAGTAGCACTATTAACATTTCAGACCAGATCATTCTTTGCTGTGGGGGGCCTGTCCTGTGCATTGGAGCATCCTTAGCCTCTACCTACTTACTAGATGTCAGTAGAACCCTCAAGTTGTGACAGTCCAAAATGTCTCCAGACATTGCCACATGTCCCCTGGGGTAGGGTTGCTAGATTTAGCAAATAAAATTACAGGATGCCTACTTAAATTTGAATTTCAGAGAAACAGGAAATAATTTTTAATATGAGAATTTAACTAGATATACTATATATAATCTGGCAACATATGGGATGGATTGGGGGGGGGGACTTTCTCCCCAGTTAAGAACTATGCTTCTAGATAAAGATTTGCACTTATTAGTGAACTCACATTATTGACTACCTCATCTTTCTCTTATTCTGACCCACTTTTCTTTCTTTTCCACCTCTCACTCCAGCCTTCATGATAGAGGATAAAATAAATTTCATGTGGTGTCACCACAAAATATCACTAGCCTTAGGCATGACAGGAAGTAGAAAAACATTGTTACTATATGTATAATACTGTGATAAAATAGGAATCAGTTACAAAATAAAAACAACAAAGCATATTGTTTTAGTCCATTTTGTGCTGCTCCATTTTTGTTTTAGTCCATTTTGTGCTGCTCTAACAGAAAACCACAGACTGGGTAATTGACAAAGAAAAGAAATTGATTTCTTATGGTTCTGGAGGCTGGAGAGTCCAATGTCAAAGTGCAGGTATCTGATGAGGTCCTTCTTGTTGCATCATTCCATGGCACAAGGCAGAAGAGCAAGAGAGAGCTTGCGCATGCATGTGTGAGAGAGAAAGAGAGCGACAGAGAGACAGAGAAAGATGGGGCATGGGAGAAGGGAGCTGAATTCATCCTTCTATCAGGAACCCATGATAATATCAATATCAACATTAATCCATTCATGAGGGCAGAGCCCTTATGACCTAATCACCTCTCAAAGGTCCCACCTCTAAACACTGTTGCATTGAGGATTAAGTTGTCAACATGTGAACTTTGGGGAACACACTCAAACCATAGCAACAATTCAAAATGATGCCTCACTGGGCAGAATCCTAATGGCATAGGACCCCATCAGGCCTTTGAGGAAAAGGAATTCCATGTGCTTCCAAGGTCTCCATGGACCCTTGACCCTTGAAAGTCAAGCTCTGGAGTTACTGTGAATTTTTCTTTTTGCCATTTAATCAACAAATATTTTTTGAGCAATGATTGTGCCAACCAGGTGCTGTGTGGTGTACAGATAAGGAAAAGGCACAGTTTGTGCCTATGAAGAAGCAGCATATTGTACTTCTGTAGAGAGGTACTTGCTGATAACAGCTGGCATGTTCCCAGAGCCTAGTCAGGACACAGGTGATGAGCAGGAAACAGGTCGCCACAGGTGGGTTGGGATCAGGGAAGCCTTTCTAGAGTAGGCGAAATGGAAGAATGAGTTTCGTTGGAGGTGGAGGTAAACAAGCTGGTTGGAGACGTGTGAGGAGTACCTGCTGAGGACCAATAATTTGGTGCTCAGAGCAGTCCAAATAATATGGTGATCCTTTAAACTGATAGCCCTTAGATATTTGTTGATGTCAGTGTAGAAAAGCAGCACGTGCATAGGGGAAGGAGAGAGGAAGAGGTCATCTTTTGTCAGCCTTTAGCTTCTCTTTTATTATTCCCAACAGTTTGTTATTGCTCCACTTTGCAAATAAAATTCATCAGACCACCAGCTTAGAGACTCTGTTGGTACCAGCAACACTTCCTTACCACCCCCTCTGCAAACACTTTATTTAATATTTCATTCAATCCCATACAGAGCTTTCCTGAGATAAGTTCTCTGCTTTCTTACTTTTGTCATTGTGTTTCAGTGCCCCTTACAGATTTTTACTCCCATTCATTGCCCAACTAGGTCCCTTCTTCATCCAGCTCTAATCCTATCAAAATGTTATTGACATATATGTTGTGATTAAAACGCTTATATGTATTATTTGCTCCTTGAAATGGTCTTCACCACGTGTTCTATGGAGGACCACCTCTAGTGTGGCGGCAGAGGCAGGACAGAGTGCTGCCATGGTAGGAGCATTAGATTGAAAGGCGGGAGGCTGGTTTCAATCTCTGGTTTTGCAACTAACTTGCTGCATGTTCTTGTGTAAATCACATTCTCAACCCAGCCCTTCCTTTCTTCCTCTAAATGTGGAAGGTTGGACTAGAACTGGGGTGGCAAAACAGGTTTTGTTTTATATGTCAATTCTACTTGGTTGGTAACAGCTTCCTGGACTGATGCATAGAGAAAATTTTTTGGATCACATCTGGACTCTGGAAGAAAGAGTGATCAATTAGCAATGTCTACCATGGTGAAGAAAGAGGGTAGTAGGGGTGATGATGGCATGAGTGTCTCTTTTTAGCATCCCTTGATTGAATAGGCTCTAGGAAATTCCAATCAGAATTCTTACACTCAATGTGAATATCAATGAAATGTTCCCAGAGGGTTTTTGTACTCAGTATTAGGATGCTGTAGACTTTCCCAAAATGATAGATAAGTTATTTAAGCAAGGAAATAGCTATAATTCTTTGCTCCATGTAAATGACTTTGCTTCTGACCTGCCTCATTAGGATCTACACAGTTGCGGTTTTTCTAGAAGTGGGGGATTTTTACACTAATAGATTTGCACTGTCACTAAGCCCTTACTGTGACCAATGACACACATTGAAAATTTTGATTGTAAAATAAGGTGATATGACCAAAACTGAAACATAATAAAACAAGAAGCCAAGCACAGACAGGTGGTGCGGCTCACACCTGTAATCCTTGCACTCTGGAAAGCCAAGGTAAGAGGATTGCTTGAAGTCAGGAATTTGAGACCAGCCTGAGCAAGAGCAAGACTCTGTCTCTACTAAAAATAGAAAAAATTAGCTGGGTGTGGTGGTGCACACCTATAGTCCCAGCCACTTGGGAGGCTGAGGCAGGAGGATCACTTGAGCCCAGGAGTTTGAGGTTGTAGTGAGCTATGATGATGCCACTGTACTCTAGCCTGGGTGGCAGATGGACTCTCTCAAAAAAAAAAAAAAAAAGTCAAACACTATACACCAAGTTAAAATGAAAACTACAGGTTGGGTGAAAATATTTGCAAATATTTACTTAACACATACTTAAAAGATAAAGAACTCCTAAAATCAACCAGAAAAAAGACAAATCTAGAGAAAAAGAGCAAATAGTATGAACAGGTAACTCAAAGAAGAAATATAAACCCCATTAGAAAAATATGAAAAAGTAAATCTTTTTAATAGTCAAAGAATTACAAAATGAAGCAGGATACTATTTCTCTCTATCATATTGGCAAATAATTTTCAGTGTTGACAAAGATGCAAGGCAGAAAAGGGTGTGAATTTGTGCAACTATTTTGGAGGATAGTTTAGAATCACCTATAAACACTTTGCGTATATCCTTTGATCCAGCATTTTACATGTAAGAATTTATCTTAAAAAAGATACTGGTGCAAGTGAGCAAAGATATACATATACACACACACATACACACACTCAAGGGTATTTACTGCAACAATTTTAAATAGCAAATACATGGGATCAAATTAAACACATATAATCAATAAAGGAATAAAGAAATAAACATGCTACACCTATGTAATAGTGCACTATACATGCCAGAGTGTGCTGGGGAAACTTGGTGCAGCTGGGAATTGTTTCCCAGAGTTCCCTTCCCTGTATGGTTTGGTGCTGGAGTTGACCATAAGAGGATATTTTGTGAGATTGGGAAGGTAGAAGAAAAGAAGTGGCTCTTACTCCCAAAGAGTGGTTGTGGTCAGCTGTGGTGACAGACAGATGCAGAAGTGTCAGGTGGGTTTTGACTAGTCCTTGGTGCTCTTCTCGGATCTCCCTAACTGTGGGCCCCAGACCCAAAACCAGGTGCTTGGCTGTGGACCTACAGGGCTCCTAGTTACACAGAGCAATAGATTCCTATAGACCTTTCCACGTGCTCCTTCTTTGTGGTCCTTGATAATTGTTTTTTGTTATAGATGCCTCATGAACCAATTGATAAGTGAAAAAAAACCCAAAACGTTTCTTACCCTACAATGAAATGACCCATAAATTAGTGTATAGCATGTAAAGTACTAAGTTATTTAAAGTGTGATTTGATTTACCACAAAGGTGGGGATAAAAACCCTATGTATGTATATGTACGTACACACACACACTTTATGTTAATTTATTTGGAAAAAAACCTAGAAAGCCCCATACCAAATCGTTAATGGTGCCTAATTTGGGATTGGGATTTGATGGTCGTGAAGGTGATGAGTAAATTTTGCCTTTTAAACTGTTTTATTGTTTAACTTTGTTATAAGGAGCATATATAAAGTTATATTTGAGAAAAAATAAAAACACTTTAAAAAACAATAATCACAATTTTGGAAAATACAAATAGTGCAAAGGGAAAGGTATAATAGCTGTACTTCTATAATCAAATATAATTCCTAAAAATTTTAGTTTATTTAAATTTCTAGTTTTTTATGTTGTTAAAAACAGCCTTATTGAAGTATGATTATCGTAAGATAAACTGCACCTTTTAAATTGCTCAATTGGATGAGTTTTGACATATATCTATACTTCTGAAACCATTACCATAATAATGTAATGAACATATTCATAGCTCCCAGAAGTTTCTTTATGCCCCTTTTTAATCCCCTTTCTTCTCCCCTCACCACATTCCCCAGGAGAAAATGAAAGCTGTCTTTCATTATAGATTATTTTATGTTTTCTAGAATTTTATATAAATGGGACCATATAGTACATAGTCTTTTTTTTTTGTCCGATTTCTTTTACTCTATGTAATTATTTTAAGGTTTATCCATGTTGTTGTGTGTATCAATAGTTTGTTCCTTTTTATTGCTGAGTAGTATTCCATGAATTTCCAATTTGCTTATCCAATCATTTGTTGATGGACATTTGGGTTGTTTCCAGTTTTTGGCTATTACAAATAAAGCTGTCATGAACATTTGCATACACATCTTTGTATAGATATATGCTTTCTTTCTCTTGGGTATATACCTAGGAGAGGAATGCCTGAATTGTATGGTAGGTGTATATTTGACCTTTTAAGAAATTGCCAAACTGTTTTCAAAGTAGTTCTATCATTACCCACTGCTACCAGCAGTCTGTGAAAGTTCTAGCTGCTATACATCTTCATCAGTACTTGGTATAGTCAGTCTTTTAATTTAAGACATTCTAAGGATTGTGCAACAATGTCTTATTGTGGTTTAATTTGTACTTCCTTAATTACCAGTAATGATGAGCATCTTTTTGTGTGTTTGCCATGTGTATACCTTTTTTTGTGAAATGTCCAAATATTTTGCTTAGTTTATCTTTGGGTTGTTTGTTTTGTTATTATTGAGTTTTAGTTGTCTTTTATATATTCTAATTTCAATACCTTGCCAGGTATCTTATTTGCCAATATTTTCTCCCAGTCCGGGGCTTGCCCTTTTCATATTCTGAATAGTGTTTTTTTTTTTTTTCAGAGTCTCGCTTTGTTGCCCAGACTAGAGTGAGTGCCGTGGCATCAGCCTAGCTCACAGGAACCTCAAACTCCTGGGCTGAAGCAATCCTCCTGCCTCAGCCTCCCGAGTAGCTTGGACTACAGGCATGCACCACCATGGCCGGCAAATTTTTTTTTATATATATTAGTTGGCCAATTAATTTCTTTCTATTTATAGTAGAGACGGGGTCTCGCTCTTGCTCAGGCTGGTTTCAAACTCCTGATCTCGAGCAATCCGCCTGCCTCGGCCTCCCAAGTGCTAGGATTACAGGCGTGAGCCACCTCGCCTGGTCTGAATAGTGTTTTTTATAGAGCAAAAGTATTTATATTTTGGTGAGATCTAATTTATCAAATTCATAGGTCTGATTTAAGAAATGTTTGCCTATCTCAAAGTATGTTAGGGTTCTCCAGAGAGATGGAACCAGTAGGATATGTACATGTATACACATACAGATATATGAGAGGGGATGTTTTTAAGGGAATTGGGTCACATGATTATGGAGGCTGAGAAGTCTACAAAAGGCATCTGCAAGCTGGAGGCCCAGGGAAACCGAGAGCATGGCTCAGTCCAAGACTATGATGTGACTCTCAGACCAAGGCCAAAGGCCTGAGAGCCTGGGGAACCACTGGTGTAAGTCTTGCATTCCAAAGCCAGAGAGCCTGGAGTCCTGGTGTTCAAGGGTAGGAGGAGAAGAATATCTTAGCTTTGAGAGAGAGAGAGAGAGAGAGAGAGAGAGTAAAGAATTTGCCTTCTCTCTGCCTTTTTGTTCTATCTCTGCCACCAGTCAATGGATGGTGCCTGCCATGCTGAGAGTGGATCTTCCCCATTCATTCCATGAACTCACATGCCATTATCCTCTGGGAACATCCTCACAGACACACACAGAAATAACGCTTACTAGTTCTCTAGGTATTCCTTAATCCAGTCAAGCTGACACCGAAAATTAACCATCACACAAAATCTCCTATGTTTTCTTCTAGAACTTTTTATGGTTTTGGTTCTTACGTTTAACTCTATGTTTAATTTTGAGAATTTTTTGTGTATGATATAAAGTAACGGTGAGGTTTATTTTGCTGTGCCATTTGTTGAAAAGATTATCTTTTCCCCACTGAATTGCCTTGACATATTTATTATAAGTGAATTGAGCCTGTAAAGTGTGGATCTGGTTTTGGATTCATTCTCTGTTTTGTTCTATTGATCTACAATCATGTCTTCATCAATATCACATTTTCTTGTTTATGATAGCTTTATGATAACTCCTGAAGTCAGTGTGAATTCCCTTAATTTGTTCTTCTTTTTTGAAATTATTTTGTGTATCCTTTGCATTTCTATACAAATAAAATCAGTTTGTCAATTTCTATAAAGGAACCTGGTTGGATTTTGATGGGGATTGCATTAAAACTATAGAAGAATAGTTTTGGGGAGAATTGACAGTTTAATTGAGAGTAGCATTCCATTTTGATTTGGTTTTTACATAACTGAATAGCACACATTTATAAGTAAATACATGACTTTGACAAGGGATAAAATCAGGAATTGCTCAACAGAGCAAAGTTAACTGGCCCAGAGGGATTAAAGTCATAGCTTTGACTTTAGAAATATAGTATTGGAAGCAGCTGCTCCTTAGCTTGATTCAAGTAAAATTGTTTGACCAAAATTAAATCCACATTTTTTCATAGTACAGAAAGAAAATGTGATCTTTGTTGACTGTGATGAGTAGAACACATCTAAACACTCACTGACCACTTGAGATGCAACTATGTGACATAATCCCATTATTACCTTGTGTCTCTCTCTCCCCACCATGGCAGAAATCATTAATCAAGCACAGCATTCTTTCTCAAATAGTGTGCATATGGGTACTGTTTTTTGATTAACAGCGGCCCTGGATGAACTCAGTTTGCCTTTCTGGCAGTAGAGAGAATTCCTCCACCTGCAATCCTGGGCTTGTATTGGCTTGCAAGATCCTCCTTAGTCTAAATCCTGCCACTCTCTGTATTCCTTCCACCTGAATCCATTAGGACAAGGATCTTCCATTTGTTTTTGCAACCCAAATTCTATGGACAACTTTCGAATTTGTATAAAAAGAAAGTGTATTTGGTTAAGAAGCTCTCCTTATTGAGACTCTAGCCCATCTCTCAGTGGGGATTGAATTGAAATCAGTGCAATAGGGGCTTTAAGTATAGTATAATGACTTAGTTGCAAGTGTTTTAACATTCAGATAGGAGCCTGTCACCTAAGGCCCTTTGCCACCAGGTAGGTACAGCTGAAAGTGTATCCATTGTACTTACAGCCCTGAGGCTGAAGCCCGTCAGCAAACTTATGGTGAACTCACTCTCAGCTCAAAGGGGACCCATTCTGAGGCTCCCTGAAAGCCAGTATTTACAATTCCAAGAATGGTTACAACCAAATCAATGTTGATGGTAATCCCTTACCTTTGTCTGTCATTTTCCAGTCCAGATAACTTTATATTATCCATGCTGATTATTCGATATATTATTATTTATTCGCCATAATAGGTGGGACTGGAATTACCCTTTTCCCCATTTCACAGATGATGTAACCAAAGTTCAAATAGGTTGCACCCTCAGGTCACATAATTAAGTAGAAGAATTAGAAGTTGAGATTAAGCCTCTTGATGCCGAATCCACTCTATTACTTGCCCAATCTGCCTGTCATCCTTTGAGTTCAGTTCTCTCACCATTAGGTTGTTATTTTAGCTGTTGCAGACCCACTGGGCTGATCCAATGCATGAAGGATACTTTTCCTCATGCTGCGCTGTAGAAAACTTATTTTTTAAGGGTTGCCATGACATTTAGAGGGACAGAGGACAGGGATAAAGGCCTGGTAGAAAACAGATGCTTCTATTGGTGATTATAGGCTTAGTTGAGCTGAAAATTGTGTATCCTTGGTTTCTCCTTTGTAATTCCTCTGAGACTAGAGATGCCACAAATTCAGGCTCATTTGGCAGGATGGGGTACATGATGGATTCTATTTTAGAGCTTCTGAGTTGAGATAAGGTAGTGGTATATGTTGGTGCAAAAGACATAGGTTTGGAGCATAGGTGGGAAATTAGCATTAAAAAATATCAATGAGGAAGGCATCTGCATATAGGTACCTGCTTAAGAAGGAATAGTAGTTGAACTCTTCAGGTGGAAATGTACATGGGGAGAGGCCTACAGCTGGACCTCAGGGACACTCACATTTGGAGGATTGACGAAAAATGGGGATGAACCAGTGGAGGAGGCTGAGAAGAAATGGTTGGGAGAAAACCAGCATCACTGTGTGGAGACCTTTCCCAATTCCTGTGTGGCCAGCAAAGCTTTGCACCCTCAGCCCTTAGGGCAATGACTGGCACAGAGTTGGTGCTTAACACACTTTTACTGAATGGCTGAATGAATGAGTGGAATCCCAGATGGATTTTCTAGGGGCAACCCAGGGTCAACAGTCTCCAAGGTTAAAGCAAGGCTGGAATGAAGGAAGGAAGATTTCACTGAGAAAATGGTTTGGGATTTGGGGATTAAGAAATCATTAGTGACTTTACAATATGCAGATGACGAATTTATCACCTCCCACTTAGATCATGAGCACCTGTAAAATGCAGATGATGAAACTTAATTCCTTGGATCAGTGTGAAGATTCAGTGATATAACCTTGTAAACTGTGTTAAATACTTGGCCCAGCCCCTAGCACAGAGCAAAATGCCCACTCATTTATTCATTCAGCTATTTATTGAGTGTTTGCTATGGGCCCAGGTATGGCTGTAATATCTGCAAAGAGAACAGTGAACCAGGCAGACAGGGTTTGTACTTTTGTGAAGCTTATATCCAACAGGGGGCGGTGGGGAGATGGGGTGGGGGTGGGGACAGGTAATAACACACAAAAACATTTGATAGTGACAGATGCCATGCAGAAATGAAAAGATGGTGATTGAACAGTGACGGGCTTACTACCTGGGGGAGGTTGAATAGGTAACACCTCAATGACAGAAGCAGCTGCTATTGACCATTGCTATTATTATTATTCTTTTCTCCTTCGCTCTAATTTTTATGTTCTCTCTCTTTCCACTTCGATTGTCCACCTGCCTTACACACCATCTCGTCTCATCACATCACATTTCCCACTCCAAACCCTTGCATGTCTTTCTGGGAGACTTTGCAAGTTGTTCTCGCCACTCATACAGCAGAAAAGTGTGACTCCCACTTTAAAAGCCGGCTTGTGAGTTCCACATGGCGCTGTAGAAAAGGAATCCTTGCCTGAGGCAAAGGCATTTACACCTTCCGGGGAGACACATGATTAGAGAAGGCAGGCTGCAGTGGAGGGGGTGGCTAGGAGGCTAACTGGAACTTAATCTATTAGAAAAGGAAAGGCCTTTGAAAAGTGAATTAATGATATTTATAGCTGCATCAGGTAAGTAGCTGGCAAAAGCTTGCCGATAATGAGGCCAAGGTTGAATTCCCATATGGATCAGAGAGTTTCATGTGGAGAAACTGTGCTATTCGCTCGCTGGCTATGAAACTTAAGCTAACACATAACCTCTCTGAACCTCAGTTCCCCAGTCTAAAATAGAGACATGCATCTCATCTGCCTGCCTCACAGGATTATGATGATGTACAAATGAGAATGGGTAATAAAGTGCTTTTTAAAATCATGAATTTTAAATGCAGTCTATTATTATTGCTGATGACATTATTATTTTAGTGGCCATAAGTACCCTCCTCCCCCACTTCCGCCACGTATCAGCTGGCTACCTCTCACGGTGGAGATTCAACCACACATAAATGACGCCTTATAAATCAATCAATGGCCTTTCAATAGGCTCATTATATTAATATTATTCTATTGACCTTGAGTCAGGAAGGTTATATTCATAGAATGAACACAACATGTATTCTCAAGTGCCAATGCTTGGGCCTATTCTACCACTATTTCTGGCTAATTTTTTTTTTTTTTAACTTATTTTAAGTATAACTGTGATGTTATTAACCACTAACTACTGGTGTGGTTTTCCTGTCTGCTCTGCATGCAGACTGTCTTAGGCTAAGTTACCTTTGAACTTTGTCTTTTTGCTTGATGTCGAGAGAACTAGAAATTAGGTTGTTTGGTTACCACTATTCACTGATGACAGCAGTATGGCACATGCACCTCCAATCCAACCCTCTGCTCATCATGCACACTGCTAATTGATGATTGCACTGTCCTATGGATGTGGCTTACCTGTACCTTCTAACACGGTAACCACTGCTCACACGTGTCTATGGAGCATTTAAAATGTGGCCAGCCCAAGTTCAGGTATGCTGTACAGGTAAAACCCACACCAGATTATGAAGACCTAACACCCAAGAAAATAATGTAACATTTCTCATTAATAATTTTTTGTATTGATTATGACTTGAAATAATATTTTAGAAATATTGGTTTAAGAAAGATATGTTATCAAAATTAATTTTACCTGTTTCTTAAAATGTTTTTTTTTTAAAAATTGGCTACTAGGAAATATAAAATTGTTTATGTGGCTTGCATTTGTGGCTCGTGTTATATACTTCGACAGGACAGCACTGTATTCAAATCCTTCTTAAGATAGTTCTTTAGGCAGCAGATACCAGTAAACCAGAAACAAAAGCAGTAATATTTTATGAGAGTGGGAGAGGGGCGTACACATATTGTTTTCAATTTTAGAATGAAAAAAATAAAAAAAACCCAAACCTTTGAATTTATCTAGTTCAGTGGTTCCCAAACATGTCCGTGCACCAGGAACTCCTGGGATCTTAAATTATAAAATTATAGCTGTCCAAGTTCCCCCCTCTGGGGATCCAGGTTTAATAGATCCAGGTTCCCCCCAACCCCTTGCGTATTTGTAACCTGCAGCCCAGGGGTGCCCCATATACGGCCAGGTTTGAGAATCCCCCGGCTAAAACTTTTTCACATTGCAATGAAGGGACTTTCCTGGGGCGACAAGCGGCTATTGGCAGAGCTAGAACCCGAGCACACGTTCCTCCAGGGCTACGTTTTGTACTACAGCTCCACAGAGCACTTTGTGCTGTTGCTCAGGACTCAGGCTGGAATGATCTCAGGCTGCACCGCGGCGGGCAGGCGCAGCGCGCTTGCCTTATTTGGACAAAGCTCGGTTTGGCTCAGCAGCCCCCTCTGCTGTCAACAATCTGTAGCTCAGCCTAGCAGAGCCGGCTTTGGGGAAGAGAGCGGGGAGAAGGAACACAGAAGTAAGCAGAAGGGATGCTGCGATGGGGGAATCTGATTGCAACCCCGAAGCGGTAGAAGGAAACGTTGCAGACGAAGACCCTTAGAGCTGGAGGAACTGTGGAGGGAGTCTGCCGGACTGCTTCCTGGAGGAGGGAATTTGGACGAATCATTTCACTTCTCTGAGCCTCAGTTTCCTCATCTGGACAAGGGAGATAATGACATGCTAATGCCCACTTCCCTCCTTGGATGCTATTTTAGTAGCCCAATAGAATCATGGGAATGTTGTTACCAACGTTTTGGTACGTCGTTACCAATGTCGTTGGTCCAAAGACACACACATAGCTGGTTTGAAATAGAACCAGACTTGGAACTCTGGTCTCCCAGTTGAGATGCATCGTACCCATTCAGCTAACCAAGGGGAGATGTGTTCAGCTGCTTACAGGAGGACAGGGGGCAGGAAAAGCTTACAAGGGAGGTTGAGGCTGGCCTTATGCCTAGAAGAATTAAAGCCAGGTAAGCTGCTCTGTCATTTATATGTTCATTCACTCATTTGTTGGGCTCACTTTTACTGAGTACCTCTTACATGATTGAAACTGTGCAAGCAGTGGTGATAGTAAGTCAAATTAGACATAATTCCCATTATATGTGTGGAGCTGGCTATGTCTCCCTAAGTATTTCATGCCAGCTACAGCTAGAATTTACTCGGTGCTTACTCTATGCCTGGCCCTGTGTTGAATGTGTCACATGCATCATGACATGTGAAATCTTTTTCTTAGATATGAGCGGTGATACTGAGGTCTGAGAAGTCATTGGCAAAGCCACAGCCTGAATTCACGACACTGGACTGAGTTCCAGGCCTTTCTATTCCGCCACATTGCCTCTGGGGCGACAACTTACAATCGGCCCTACCACAGTGACTGTCAGCCAGTGGAGTACAATACTGACTTTGTCATAGAAACAAAGCAGTGTGGGCTGGGGGGTGGCAGAGGGGAATGGAGATAGCAAAAGAACCCTTGTCCCTTTAGCCCAGGGAAAAAAGGACTTTCTACAAACAGAACTCTCTTAACATTTTGCTTTCGAAGAATTTCTTTATATAGCCACAAAGGCTCTATGAAATAAATTTGTGTTGGAAAGCACAAGAATGCATCAGTGTTTCTTCTGTGTTCTCTACGACTTGGGTCGAAGGAGCTTGGAAGAAATTGTTCCTTCCAGCGTGAAGTCAACCCTGGTTCTAAGAGACGTATATACGGAAAGATGGATTGAGGGTCTTTCTTCACAGCATCTTAGTCCTTTTACTCTCTTACCTCACCAAACATCTTAGAAAACTTGGAAGTTTCCTAAGAGATTAGGTCACAAGAGGTTCATTACTTTTTGAATGAGTCTGGGCGTCTGGTTGATTTATTTTTCTGTGCTTGTTCTCATCAGTCTGCTTCATGGTTTTAAACTCACACTCA
Source organism: Microcebus murinus (assembly GCF_040939455.1). Lineage (NCBI taxonomy): Eukaryota > Metazoa > Chordata > Mammalia > Primates > Cheirogaleidae > Microcebus > Microcebus murinus. Next base: position 22,457,178 of record NC_134124.1, read on the forward strand.
CCCATACTGTCTCTCTCTCCAAAACATATACACACACACAAACACATACACACAAACACACACACTTACTTGTAGGTAGCTACCTGTGCAAGAAATCCGGTATCCATGTGGTTTTCATGGGAGCAGAAAACAGACTTCCCCCAGATAGTTTAATATTTTTGTTTTCTGTTTCCTGCTCTCCAAGGCAGAGGGTGCTAACTCAGGATTTTTCTTTTCATTTCTTGTCTTTTCTCCCCCTCAGCCAGTAAAATTGCCTAGGAGATTGCTGAAATCCTTCTACAGATAAAAAAAAAAAAACTAAGGGTTTTCTTTTTCTTTTTCTCTGAAATTAAGCAGAGAAGCAAGCTAATGCCACCCAACCAGTGGTAAACAACCTTGAAAGAAATTGATTAGGGCGAATTAGCGTGGCGGGGATACTTGTTCTCTTTTGAAAGTGACAGAAAATCGTACAGTTGTCAGATGGTAAGTCTCCAGTCTGCAACCCAGGACAGAGCAGGGAAACTTCTGGTGGATGAAGGAAAACACAGAAAATCCTGCTCCATGGGCAGCCTGTGCACGCCAGGGAAGTTGGTGCCTGAGCTTGGGACGAGCCAGAGTCAAATGCAACAAGCGGCTCCAGGATGGAATTCAGCTCACCCACTGCATAGTTTGTATGCCTGTTGTTTTAGCTCGTCAAATGTCACGGTGAAGAGAAGAGTTGAATGTTCCACTGACCAGTCTCCCAGAGAGCTTGTTTCTGTTCACTTGCTAATTACAGCATTTGAAAACCCCCAAGCAGGGTTGCCCTGATGGGACAGGCAAGGAATATTCCACGTCCTCTGACTGACACCAGGCCAGCATCAGATTGTAAAGTTAACTGGAGCCTTGTGGTGTGACTGGAAAATCAAAAACATGGGTTTCCATACTGGCCCTGCCACCAACTCCATGGGTGATCCATCCTAGGCCTCATTTTCCCCGCTGCAAAAATGAGGATTTTGATTAGATCATCTTTGCAGTTGTTTTAAGATTTCATAATCTAGATTTCTAAATTTACCTCTGGTCTCCTTTCATTCCCCACTATTTCAGGTCCCTCTCCCCCCTACCCCTGCTTATCACTCACCTGCTACATTTTAAAGCAAAAGACTGTCACATGCACGTCTACAGATGATCATGTCTATAATCATTATCTGATTTAAAACACACATGCAAAGTCAGGAGCATAAAAGTGTTGTTATCTTCATTTAGCAGATGTAGAAACTCAAAGAGATTAAAGCACCTAAGACCAAAGAGCAAGAATTGGGTCTTGTCATGATTTGAATCCAGGACCTCTGACTCTGAAGCTCACATTCTCCTCACTACACACTGTGGTCTCCTGTGGCCGTGAGCCTCTTCTCTAGGTGGCAAATGGCTCTTTTACTCAGCTTGAAAACCCTGGGCAACGACCCTCTGTTCCCCATGACATTTTATTATGACAATTTTCAAACACACAGAAAATTTGAGAGAATTTTATCGTAAATACCCACATACCCACTACCTAGATTCTTCAATTTACATTTTATGACACTCACTTTATCACCTGTCTATTCTTCTCTTTATCCATCTTTTTTTTTTTCTTTTTGCTACCTCACGTGGCAAAAAGAGACTTTGAGACGTGATTAAATGAAGGATCTTGATATGGCGAGAGCATCCTGGGTCGTCCAGGTGAGCCCAGTGTGATTACAAGGATTCTTATGAGGGAGAGAGGGCGACAGGAGAGTCAGAAAAGGAGACAGCAGAAGCTAAGTGAATGGAAGGGCCATGGCCAGGGGTTGGGGACAGCCCTTAGAAGCTGGAAAAGGCAAGGAATGGGTTCTCCCCTGCAGCCTGCAGAGGAAAGCAACTCTGTCTACTGGCACCTTGGTTTTGGTCCCATAAGACTCATTTTGGGGCTGGGCGTGGTGGCTCACGCCTATAATCCGAGCACTCTGGGAGGCCGAGGCGGGCGGATTGCTCCAGGTCAGGAGTTTGAAACCAGCCTGAGCAAGAGCGAGACCCCCGTCTCTACTAAAAATAGAAAGAAATTAATTGTCCAACTAATATATATAGAAAAAATTAGCCGGGCATGGTGGTGCATGCCTGCAGTCCCAGCTACTCGGGAGGCTGAGGCAGGAGGATTGCTTGAGCCTGGAAGATTGAGGTTGCTGTGAGTTAGGCTGATGCCACGGCACTCTAGCCTGGGCAACAAAGCGAGACTGTCTCAAAAAAAAAAAAAAAAAGACTCATTTTGGACTTCTGATTTGCAGAACTGTAAGAGAATAAATTTGTGGTGTTTTAAGGCATTAGGATTTTGGAAATTTGTGACAGCAGCAATAGGAAACTAATATACTTGCCTTTTTGCTTAGTCTGTTTTAAGTGAAGGGCCTTTTTTATTTTGAATTTTGCTTGGTTGGTTCAGGAAATTGGGAAGATTTTTCCAAATGACAGAATTGTGTTTGCTCCAGAATCTCTGCCCACCCCATGTCATCAGGCCTGTGGCTGGACTTTCAAAGCACTAAAGGATGTATCTAATTAATCTCTATTTTCTCACCCCCTGCAGCGTATCGGGTACAGTGAATCTCTAGCACTCAGTCTAGGAGATATCTTACACTTATCTTGGGCCCTTTCTGCAAACGAGGCAACTTTCGTGCAGAGCATTCTATTAGTAAATTTATATATGCTTAGCCACATGCCTACAGTAAAAATGGTTGCCACAAAGTGCTGGTGCTGTATTCACATGGGCCACGTACTAAAGTAGAAGATTCAGGATTTTTCTGAGACCCACATAAAAGGTACAAATGTTCTACATAGGAATCATTCTTATATTAGGAAGAAAATCTGAAACAGTTTTAAACTCTCAATATTTAGCTACTCGTGTGCTTGTCTGAAACAGTGATTTTTATTCTTTTGGCTGGAAAATTTCTTCTTGAGAATGGAGAATGATATTTCCAAAGCTTTCAGACTTAATTGTGTGGCCTCCCTCTCCAATCTGCTGGGCACAGAGAGGTCAGGACTGAGAGGATCAAGGGGGAAATAGCTACTAGTCTTCAGAAGAAAAACCTTGAGCACAAGAAAGGGAGCTCCATGTTCTCTGTCTTCTTGACCTAAGACCAGAGAAAAACCGATTTTTCTATTTATCTGATGTTTAGGGAGCCTCATAAAAGCGAATCTCTCTCTCTTTTTTTAAATTGAGGCATTAGCTGAACATGTCTGTTTCATGCTAGGAATGAAATCTAAGGAATAGAAAGTTGAAACTCTTTGAAATGGCTTACAAGGCCTTTCAGGACCTGTCTTGCCCTTTCCCCTACCTGTCTAGCCTTATCTGTCATCATTCTGCCTCTTAATCTTGTAGCCATACTGAATTTTTCAGTCCCTCTAAAATTCTGAGTCTCTCTAGCATCTTAGCCCATGCCTGACTCAGCCTGAACCCTGATTTCTCTTCCCACTTGCTGTCTCCTCCCTGACCTTCAGTTTAGAGGTCATGTCCTTGGGTTAGCTTCTTTTGATACACCACTCTAAACTGTCCCCCAGTAATACAGCTGCCATGCACTATATTACTGATGTCCATTTTTCCTGTCTGTCTCCCCTACTTGATTCTAAGTGCCAGGAGAGCATCACATAGGGGCCTGTGTCGTTTTTGTTTATTGTTTTCCCTAAACCACGCCTGGCACTTCCTTCTAACAGAATGGCACGCTGCCCGTAGGCCAAATTTACCTCCGTCAGCCTTTTGTACACCACCATTTGTTTTAATTGCGCGGTTGTACATGACTGAGCAGACGGTGGATGGGTACCTGTAATCAAACAGTCCGGAGATTTTAAGCACTTTTGTTCATTCCTGGAGCAGTCACTGAGCCTTGGCAATAGGTAATTTAAATTCTGGACAACGAGTTTTCAAGCCACTTCAATGGCTACATTTTGAGAACAGCGGAAAAAAACCTGACCCATTGATAATTAGACTGGATCAGTTTTCATAATTCTACTTTATGCACTAGAATGCTTAGAGAACTTCATTACAGCAGCCTGATGAGAGAGCTTTTAGCTTCTAATATAGATCGTGTGAGTAATTTCGATTTGCAACTGAAGTAAGGCCACTCTGAACAGGAGTGTTTCTGAGACAAGATGATCTTGTATTAATAGTTTCATCATTATAAATAATTTCAAAGTAGGCGCAGGTAAAAGCATGCAATGAGTATCTTGTCTATGTATGTTTGATCTAGAGAAAGGACAGCTGACTGCCGCAGTTGGAAGCCACCATAAACTCCTATCACCCAGCGAGCCTGCATTTGCCGAAATTGTAAATTGATATCTTTTCTTTTGCTTTGTATATCTGGAACATTGCCAGAATCCAAACAACACTTAGTAATTAAGGGGAATTATTTTAAAGAAATTTCCAGAAAATATATGTGACATTATCTGACAGAGGCCCAAAGCACTCTGGGCTTCCCCTTTTGTAACTCTCATAAACGACTTCTTCAATGTCTCTTTAACTCACAGTAGCCTGTAAGCTCCATCAAGGCAAGATTTTTTTCTATCTTTGCCACTGACTCCCCAGCACACAAAGGAGACACTTCATAAATACCGGTTGGATGGATAGATGAGTGACACAGATGAATGAAATTCCATAGTGATATATTGGTATATGTGCATTTTTATCTTTGGCCACTCAATTTAACTGGGTTCTGAGTTAGAACTCTGTAGTTTATTTGGAAAATTGCTTTGCATTCTGCTTCGATTACTATGGTTACATAATACCCCCCGCCCCCCAAACTTATGGCTTAAGATACAACAACATTTATTTTGCTCACAGACCTGCAGTCTGAACTGGGCTCAGTGGGGAAAGCTCATTTCTGCTCTCCTTGTTATTGGCTGGGGTGGCTTGGAGGCTGGAGAGGGAAATCATCTGGGAGCTGCTTCTAGCCTAGGTTTGGAACCTTGAACAGCTGGGGGCTGGATCAACCAGAGCCCCCTGGACATCTCTCTCCGGCTCCACGTGGACTCTGTGTAATCTCTCCAGCATGGTGGCTTCAGGGTAATGGGTCTTCTCACACGATGGCTCAGGGCTCCAGAGGTGCCTGTTCTCAGGAGAGGGAAAAAGCCACACGGAAGTTGTGTTACTTTTTATGACTATGCCTCTTAAGTCTCAACAGCATCCCTTCTGTTGCATTCTATCTCTTTGAAGAGTTTGCTATGGTCAGCCCATAATCAAGGGGAGATTGAATTGGACTCTACATTTTGTAGAAGAAACATCAATGAACTTGCAAATGTATTTTAGAACCAATGAACTTGCAAACGTATTTTATTTTATTTTTTTAGTTGTTCTTTTTTTAATTAATTAATTATTTTTTATTTTAGCATATTATAAGGGTACAGGTGTTAAGGTTATGTATATTGCCCATGCCCCCCCTCCCCCCTCGAGTCAGAGCCTCAAGCGTGACCATTCCCCAAACGTTGCACATCTCACTCATTGTGTTTGTACAAGTAGATCTACCATTTGATGCAGCAATTCCACAACTGGGCATCCACCCAAAAGATCAAAAGTCACTTTATGAAAAAGACACCTGCACTCGAATGTTTATAGCAGCACAATTCACAATCGGAAAGGTGTGGAAACAACCCAAGTGCCCATTAGTTCGTGAGTGGATTAATAAAATGTGGTATATGCATACCATGGAGTACTACTCAGCTTTAAGAAAGAATGGTGATATAGCTCCTCTTGTATTTTCCTGGATAGAGCTGGAACCCATTCTACTAAGTGAAGTATCTCAAGAATGGAAAAACCAGCACCACATGTACTCACCAGCAAATTGGTATTAACGGATCAACACCTAAGTGGACATATAGGAAAAACATTTATCGGGTGTCAGGCAGGTGGGAGGGGGGAGGAGGGGATGGGTATATACAAACACAATGAGTGAGATGCAAATGTATTTTAGAACCAACACTCACCCAATCACTGTTCTGGAAGTTGTGACTTCCAGAACAGATGAGTGACACAGATGAACCTTCCGTCAAAATCAAGAAAGTTGAGACGAGAACCCTTATTGTGAATGAGACAAGAACTACAGAGAAGTAAACCTAGAATACCATTGTCACTTTTTCTTATGTACAGAGATGAAGATGAGGGTTTGAATGAGGACCCTTCTCATGCCAAAGTAAGGCAAAAAGCATTTAAACTCTTCTAAAACATAGAATTCTGGGGTGTATTTCTGTTCTTTGAATGGATGCCAGTGGGATTTTACAAAGGGGAGAAGGTGTAACAAATGATGTCCACATAGATCTTAGTCGACACAGATTTTCTGTAACTTCCTTGCTTCCCATCCTGTCCCAGCGTGTTCCTCCAGCCAGTCTGCAAGAAGCTGGGAGTGACTTTCCCCTGATTCTCTAGTTGTTCTTTGCAGACCTTACTTGCCTAGTGCCTCCTACAGTTGTGTAAAGAATCATTTCCATAACAAATAAACTTCTTATTCTGTAATACTGACAGTGGTTCTGTTATCTGAATTCTGACCGATAGAGAAGAAACCAGCATCATATTATTTTATAAAAAACTCTTGGGCAGGGCGTGGTGGCACATGCCTCTAATCCCAGTGACTCAGGAGGCTGAAGTGGGAGGATCATTTGAGCTTAGGAGTTTGAGACCAGCCTGGGCAACATAGTGAGAACTTGTCTCTAAAAAAACGAAAAAAATTAGTGGAGTAGAGAGACACATGCTTATAGTCCCAGCTACTTGGGAGGCTGAAGTGGGAGGGTCCCTTGTGGCCAGGAGTTTGAGGTCACAGTAAGCTATGATTGTGCCATTGCACTCTAGCCTGAGTGACAGAGTGAGATCCCATAGCTAAAAAAAAAAAAAAGAAAGAAATTATTTTTGGCATACTATAGCTTGTATGGTTGTTATCTGCAGTATAAAGCCTCAACTAACATGGCAGTTATAAACCACTTATAGGGAACTTAAAAAAATCTAATGGTGCTCCCAGAATACTTTGCATTGACCTCTATTAAGACATCATCCAAAGATGGATAAAGTGCAGGTTGATAATACGCAGTACAACATAATGCTTTTCTTGGGCTGGATCAAGACCTGACAACTTTTTCCAAAAGAGACTGGATGGTAAACATTTTAGGCTTTTGAGGGTTTGCAAAGCTTAAAAACAGCCATAGCTTTTTTTAAGCTGTTGCAAAGCTTAAAAACAGCCATAGCCAATACATGATGGAATGGATGAGGCTGTATTCCAAATGAAACTATTTACACACACCCGCTGCAGGCAGGGCTGGGCTCGTGGGTCTTAGTTGGCTGACTTGTGCTCAGAAGCTGGTAGCCATTCTGTAACATGGACCTGAGGGAGGAAAAATGCTGCGTAATGGAAATACTGACTTTCTGGAAGAGAGCAGAGAAGGTAAAACAAGCAAGTGTGTAGAAGAAACAGGAGATGACATGCCTACAGTACAATGTATGCAATAGGAAAGAGAAACAGGAGGAGGAAAGAGGAGAAAAGGTTAGCATATAAGAAACTGAGTAATGATGGGACTGTTGCTAAAGCCCCTGAGACCACAGCATTTGGGACTCGGGCCTCAGTCACTCTTGGGTATGAGGAGGCACCAGCTGTCCCCCTGCCCCAACCACAAGTCTGAGAAACCTTATCTCAGATGACCTTCAAAGTACCAACTAGCCAGTCCTCTTTACTCTGAACAAGCCACCAACTGAGCTAGTTGCAAAGTAATTGTCCAAATCCTCTCTGGGCAGCCAGCAACGTATGGATATATTTAGAAAGAGCCTATCTCCCCTACAGGCCAGACTCCTGGGGTGAGTCCTTCCGAATGCCCAATCAGATTTGGAAATGTCATCTGGGTGCTCCCTTGTCCCCACCTCTGTGTGGCAGCTTTCTTTTTTGGCCCTGAAACAAAGGCCTTCTGGGGAAGGGGTAAATGCTATTCATTCCTTCCTGATAGACAAGAAGAAATGGACACAAACATATAACAGTAGATTATCCTACTACAGAAAATTCTCAATAAATCATCATGCTACACATGTAAAATACGTTTTGCTGGTAAAAGGAACTCATGAGAATTAAACGAAATAGGGGATGGGAGTGTTTGTTTTCTTTTACTTTCTCACTGTCTGTAGGGCATGGCTGTGAAAAATACTCACATTTCCTTGATAGAGGATGTTCACAGTTAACACGAAGAGAAAGCAAATGGGTTTTCTCTTAATTGGTTTCAGGATGGGAGGAGTTAGAAATACTCCTCTCTTGCAGATCTGTGAGTTTGCTGACTCCTTTTTTTTTCCCCCTTTGAATTTCTAAATATGGTTAGTTTCCTCTGAGTCCCTGAAAATGGGCCAGTCATTTGTAAATAAATCAAGAGAATGTTTCTACGTTCTGATGATCTCCCCCAAAAGGGAAGCAAAGAGCATTAAAGAGCTGCTGAGTTAACACCATAGGTGTGTGATTCTCTGACCCTTTTTCTCCTTAAAAAACTATTCCTAAAGTACAGCCTAGAAGAGCCTAGAAAGTAGAGTCTGGAAGAGTTGAGATTACATGACTGGACCAGACCCCTCTATAATCTGCATGTTCTGCAAGTGTGGGGATATAAAATAGAGTTGCATAAAAGGAAGTTTTCCCTTCTAGATCTTCCCTTTATTAATGGTGTGCACTTTGTGCCAGGGACTCATTGTCCATAAGCATCAGATACCTTGTCCCTAAAATGGAGGTAATGACAGCGTCTACCTCCGAGGACTGAGGGTTGTGTGCAACAGTGGTTAAGAGCATGGATGTGGAGTTGGACTGAACAGGTCCCACCCACTGCTGGTCCACTGCCTGTGGGCTCTGTGTGAGCTTGGTCAAGGTCTTTACCTCTGTGGGCCCCAGTTTCCCCCATATAGAGAATGGCACTAACAACAGGACCTAGCTCTTTGGGTTGCTATCATAATTTAATAAATTGATAGAGGTAAACTACTTAGGACAGTGCCTGGTGGCTAGGAGAGCTCAGTAAATGTTATTTCTTTGTGTTATTATAAGAAGCAGAAATGACACTGGGGGAGCCAATGTCAAAAAGCCTTCGTGGGTCTCCAGTGATGTCTGGCATCATGGTAGGTACAAAGAAATGCCAGGCAGGAGGCTATCTCTCATGGCATGTGCCCTTTGCCAAGGGACATCTTTCCTTGGACAGATATCTGTACCTCACTTATACATGATGTTCAGAATCTAATCATTAAAGAATAAATTTTTTTGACCCCAAAGAAGTGAATGAGGCAAAAAATCTCAATCAGTGGAGGTTTATTAAGCCGAAATTGAGACACACCTGGGAAAACCCCAAACCACAGACAAACTTATGGCTGTTTTTCTGAAGGGGACTTTGGAATTTTCAGTATTAAAGGAAAGTAGGGTATACAGAAAGGGAGAAAAAGGCAAGGCATAGGAGTAGTGAGACAAAATGGTTACATTCTTGTGAGACTCAGGAAAATCTACATTTTAAATAAGATAAGGTGAATGTTAGAAGAGAAAAAGGGAGTGAAGGAAGCATGAATTATGTAGATGTCCCCGGGTAGGTAGAAGAATGTCTGGTCTTATTTTGTCTCTGTTCTGCACCTGTGAAGATAAACTTGTAATTCATTATTAGTGTGGAATTGAACGGACTTTACTTTTAGGAACTAGATACAGCTTGCAGACCTAAAGTTATAATTTGAATATCCTTGCTTGTGGGAGGCCAGCAAGGAAATTTCCTTAATGAATGATCTGTGGGGCCAATCCTTCACAGGTGCCAGAGGACTTTCTCTTCTACTTTCCCATAAGGAATTGGGGAGCGGATGGGCCTGAGATTTTAATTTTCTTTTACAAATTTATTAGATTAAGACAGTATGTTTTTGGTTATATATTGCTACCTAAAAACTACTCACAAATTGAGTGATTTAAAATAACAGCCACCATTTATTTTTTACAACTCTTTGGATCGACTAGGCAGTCTTGCTTCACATGGCGTTGGTGGGGGCTGTGGTCATCTGGGGACTCAGCTGGGTGGGGCATCCAAGGGGGCTCATACGGCAGACCCAAAAGACACCTCGGGTCTCCTCCAGATGTCCTCTCTATGTGGCCTTGGTTGCTCACAGCACATGTCTGGGTTCCAAGAGGCAGGTAGCTCCCAGTTCTCTTAAAATCTGTGCTCAGAAGTTCTAGAATGTCACTTCTGCCTTATACTATGGCTCAAACCAGCCACAGGGCCAGTTCAGATGTAGAGGAGGAGAAATAAACTCCAACACCTGATGTGAGGAACAGTAGGAAAGGACAGGAAGGGGCCGTCTTTGAAGACTAGCCACCTGTATTTATCATCGATTGCTGTGTAATGTATTGTCCTAAAAATGTAGCAGGTTAAAACAACAAACATTTGTTACCTCATATGGTTTCTGAGGGTTAGGAATCTGGGAATGGTTAGCTGAGTGGTTCTGATTTCACGGTCTCTTAGGATGTTGCAATCAAGCTGTCAGCTAGTATTTCTGAAGAAACTGGAATATCCACTTTTAATCTCAGCCACGTGACTGTTGGCAGGAGGCTTCAGTCTCTTGCCACGTCTCTCCATAGGACTGTTCGTGGCTTCTCCCAGTGGGAGTGGCGATCAAACAGAGGCAAAGGGAAAGGGAGAGGGAGCAGGCTTGCCAGATGGAAGCCTAAATATTTTTCTAATCTAACCCTGGAAGTGACGTATTATCACTTCCGCTATGTGCTATTGGTCATACAGATGAAACCGAGTATAACGTGGGAGGGAGCTACAAAAGGGTATGCTGGGGGGTCACTGGGGGTCATTTTAGAGGCTGCCTACCATGCTGCTACACAGCGGTGCTGTGCTTGAGCAGCTCTTGGGAGCTTGTTAAATAAGCAGATTTCTTGGCTGAGCTTCTGATGTGGACCACGCTTTGGGAAATTTTGACCATGCAAGTCGTTAATCTGATTGACAATATGATGCCCAAAGGGCTGCTGGTTGTCTGCTGTGAGCACACATTTACACTTCAGTGTGAGCAGATATGGACTTCTCTCCTACCTCCCAGGAGGTTTTGATACATACTAAGTACGAAGGCTACAGCCCCCTAGTTTGTTTGGAGCAGATGCCACCGACAGTATAGATTTTTGGTTTAGGGATCTTCAGTGAAGACTTTCCTTATTTTTTATTTTTCCTAAGCTGCAAATCTCTGCTATCGATTAGCATACATGTTCTCAAATGTAAGGGTCTGGATCAGTGGTTACTTACACACAGATACACATCATACGCGTATGTACACGCGATGACGTCACTACAACTGGATTTCAAGAGCATCTCCAGCAAGACACTAAGTTCCCAACCTTCTGCTTTGACTCATCACCATTTCGAAGCCCTCAAAAATGTGTTTGGATTCGTCCCTCCCTTATTATCCTCCCTCCCTTCTTTCTCTTCCTCCCTCTTATCCAACAAAATAACCCATGTAAGAGTCACCTTTTGACTGGCTACTGAACTCACAATGATTCCTCCCTTCTTTTTTGTCCTCTTCCCAGTGTTCCCACTAAATTGTGTTTGAAGCACATATTCCTGCCCCTCTGACCATACCAAACTGGATCACAGTGGACACCTGGTTCAAGCTGGGCAGTCGGATTCCTTCCCTGGAATTTGGAATTGGGACCAAAGGGGAGACAACAAAGGATTCCTTTTGCACGGCTGAACTCCTGCCCTATAAGGTGCAAAAACTGTTCTGGAACTGAGTCCCTTGGCCACCATCCCATCTTTTCTTTTTTTTTAAGGAATGATAGCTTACAACACCCTGTCCTTTGGCTGTGTAGGTTGATAAAGGAAAACGTCCATCTGCAGTGATTAAAGAGTTAAGCAGATGATAGGAAGAGTTGGTGATGGAATATGGGAGAGTATGAACTTTGGATTTCAGATGGCTTTCTATTTTTTTGTCAGTCTTTCCCTGAGGCTTGTCTTGGATTCCATGAGATTTCCATGTAGACTTGTAATCATATGCCCCCTCCCTTTGAATTTAAGTTAGCTCCCATAGGTTTCTGTTACTTGACTACTAATACAATCCATATATATGGGCAGTTTGGCTGCTATACCCTTAAGCTAGTGAGTTCAAATGTTAGAAGAGAAGATTCTCACTGAGGCCACATGTAGAAGAATAGACGCCTGGACTCAAGGAGGTGGGAGCACTGGGGAGGGAGTTCTACACCACCTAGGAGTGCTGGCAAAGGTTTCACAGAGCAGGTGATATTTGAGCTGGGGTTTGAAGGATGCTAGAGGTTTACTAGGAACAATGAGTACTAGTCCCATGTGCCTAGGTTGGTGTGTAAAAGCAGGAGGGAGAACACCCATAGAAACTGAAGACATAATTTGATGCCAGAAAAGTCAAGGGTTTCTCATGCCATGCTAAAAATATCAAGACATATTTTCAAAAGAGAAATGGAGATAATCTAAAAGCATAATTTGGAAACAATTGGTCTGGAATATCTTCTCATTATGGATTCATTTGCTATGTACTGTAACAGACCTGGCCCTTGTAAATGCACCTGGAATTCAATTAACTCTCACATATACCTTCTATAAGGGTTGGCCTATACTTTACAGAAAGCTATTGAAAACCATCAATAACCTTACATTCTGGTTGTAATATGTCTGTGGCATGTGAAAGGCATTAAAAGAGACTTCCACTCTCACATTTGGCTCAGGCATATGCTAATTAGAAAAAAAAGCAATTTGAGTTTAATTTAATGGTAGTGAGAGATTCATTACAGGCTGCTCTGTGGTTATACAGAGTGCAGTGAAGGTAGGTTTCTTATTATTTTTTTTCACTTCATATTCTTTTTGTCTTTTATAGTCATGATTTAATGTATTTCCTGGGGATTCTGACTTTCCCTCTTTTTCATTTTCTCTCTCATTTGCTTTTTTCCCTATGTAGTTAATGATCATATTTGAAATTTAATTCTTTTCTTCTTGGAAACTTTTGTTTATTTCTGCATCCTGTAACTACACATCTCTCATTTTCTTTCAGATGGGCAGAGTTGATCATGGATTATTCAGGGGGTGGCAACCAGATTGCTGGCTCATGTGGACTCTCAGTTTTTCACCTTCTTGTCCTGTTGCTGACCTTATAGCCTTCTGCTACTCATTAACATATCCATTGATCATTACTCAGGGACGAAAGACGAAAAAGAACTTAAACACTTAAACATTAGTGATTTTTGAGCAAATGTGTTGAAAGTTTAGTAGGGAAAGGATTTGAAACTCCTGGCTATATGAAGAACTTTTGATTATCAGTAGAGCTGATTTATTAAATATTTGGAAATATTGACTTTCCTAGATTAGACTACTAGGCTGTGGAGGGAAAGGCTAATAGTATTCTGAACACGAACCCAGTTTAGGGAAAAACTTGTTTTTGTTTTTTTTTTTTTTTTGATCATACCAAAAGGAGTTTAGGGCCCTGGGATTCTTTTCTGAAGTTTTTTTTTTTGTTGTTTTTTTGAGACAGAGTCTCACTTTGTTGCCCAGGCTAGCGTGAGTGCCGTGGCGTCTGCCTAGCTCACAGCAACCTCAATCTCCTGGGCTCAAGTGATCCTACTGCCTCAGCCTCCCAAGTAGCTGGGACTACAGGCATGCGCCACCATGCCCGGCTAATTTTTTCTATATATATTAGTTGGCCAATTAATTTCTTTCTATTTATAGTAGAGACGGGGTCTCGCTCTTGCTCAGGCTGGTTTCGAACTCCTGACCTCAAGCGATCCGGCCGCCTCGGCCTCCCAGAGAGCTAGGATTACAGGCGTGAGCCACCGCGCTTGGCCCTTTTCTGAAGTTTTAATGAGCTGTAGGAAAGAAGCTTTCTTTTAAGAAAATGGGTCTAGTGGAGAACTCTAGACTACATGGGATAGCTTGTTTCTCATTTGGGAAAGAGCAGAACAGCCAGGACTCCCACTGTCTTTATTTAAAGTTGCAGATTTCAGGTAGTGCAGATTTCAGGTCCGTGGATATGCATCCTCATTGCCATTAACTAGCTATGTGATAACAACGGAAGCAATACCAATAATAAACGCAATACTGATGACTTATTGTGATATTGTTGTACTCAAGACATTTTTCTTATTATACTTTGTTCTTGCAAAAATCTTATGAATAGGAAAATTATCTCTACTTTATATGTAGGAAAACTGAGTCAGAGAGAGATTACGTAGTATGCCCAAGGTTTCCTTGTTGGTAACAGGCAGGAGGCTAACACTGGAGACTTTGTTCTTAACCACTGTATTATACTTTTGTTGGGGCTCAGAAAATGATACCCCAAAGACTGGAGCTTTGGCATGCTGAATACTTCGAACTAAAGGGCATTGGAAGGCTTCAGAAGCAGGTGTAGAACCAAGGTCTAACCTTATATCTCTCTCCTCTCATTCTCTCCTGAAGCAAGTCATAGAAAACAGAGTTCTTCTTCCCTAAGGTGGTGGTGGTCAGAGAAACTAGAACCTCTCTTCCCCAAAGCCAGCCATAAAAACCAGAATTATTACTCTAAACTCCCTTCATCATTCTGTCTAGGAGCTGGCTGCAAAGAAATTCCCCGACCTATTCTTATCTGATCATAGGTCTTAAGACCCTCATTCCAGAGAGCTCTTGCCCATACCCAGGAGGAAGAAATGCGATGGCAGAGAGGCCAAGAAGAATCTAAACAAACAGGCCTTGCTGGGTTTCCCCACTTGGTTTATTACTATTAAGTCACACACTTTTGTCCTATCACATTTCTACACGGCTGTCCATTCTTCATCAAATCCAAGCATAACAATGGATAGTTTCCATATATCTTTGCATCTTCATTCTGAAGGCTCTCGTGTCTTGTAAAACTCTGATTAAACAAGTTTGTTATGTTGTTCTCTTGTTAACCTGTCTTTTGTTAGAGGAGTGTCAGCAGTGACCCTTATTATGGGGAGGAAAGGGATCATACCTTTCTGTCCCTATATTTTTCTCCCAACACTCAGTTGCTTGGTCTTTCTGTGTCTGTTTCTTCTTACAAAAGGGAAACTTGTGACTGTTCTGACACCTCCTTCTGTTTGAGAGAATCAAATGAAATTGTGAAAGGGAAAATGTTTTTTTTTTTTGTTTTGTTTTTCTTTTTTCTTTTTTCTTTTTTTACTTAAACCTAAGGTATGAAAGGGAAAATGTTTTGAAGGCTATAAAGCAGCAGAAAAATACAAGCAATTATTAAAATGGGCATGCTGAAAGAAAGAGCAAGAGAGAAGGCTCCCTGCAGCGAGAATTAGAGTTTGACCTTCAGCAAAAGGGCCATCCTGCCTGTGCTGACAGCCCAAGCTGGGAACCTGGGTCTTTCTCCCACAGCTGTCAGAAAGGCAGAAGCAGGGGACAGGGCGCCAGGCCTGGGCATTCAGGCATGAGCGGCAAGGCCCTGTTCAGTAGAGTTTCTGGGCAGATTCACTCAAAATGTGACCTTTTGAATGTAAAACACTTGTCAGGTCGCCAAGTCTCAGCAAGCTAGGGGACAGATGCAGATTCCGATCCAGCCAGAAGAAGAATATTCCTGTGCTGTCCCAGGGATGCTGGATCTCTGTGGTCACAGGGTTTCTTTTGGAGAGACATGGCCTCTACTGAGGTCAGGGTATACCTGGACACAGGAACCTCTCTGCTATCTGGTTGGTGATTTTCAGTTTTTAAAAACCATGCCTCCATTTTATAAATGTGGTGCTTTCTATAATCTGTATTATAAAAGATAATTATATATATCTTCCATTGTCTAACTATAAAATTTTGTGATTTATTTGAGTAAGTGTTTTCACATTACATTCCTCCTCCAGCCCCTGATTCTCACTCAAATTCTGGAAAAGTCTTTCTGGGTGGGGCTGGGGGAAGGGAATTGGGAGTCATTGATATAAATAGTATGCTTTTAGCAATGTCTCATTTGATGTACTTGGACAAGAGATTTGGACAGGAGAGCTCTGTGAAATATAAAGTTGTGGATTGCTCTATAAACTTGATATGAATGGCAAGTTTTCCTTTAGGAGTCAAACCACAGGGGCTAACATGAGAAGTTAGTGATTTTAAGTGATATATTTCCAGCTGCTGAGTTATAACCAAGAATGTGAATTCACACCCTTGTTGTTTAAATGTTTGTAATTAAGTAGGTTGTGAAATGGTTCTGAGTCCCTCCCATCCCGGATTACAGTCTTTGCCTGGTGACTTCGCTCTTCCTTCCTTCAAGAGATGGAGGCATTTATCCACCTCTTGGATCTGGGTCTGACCACATGACCTGCTTTGGTCAAAGGAACAGTTCAAACTGTGATGCAAACAGAGATTTGAAAACTGCTGTCCATTGGGACCTCTCTCGCTGCAGGGACCCTTTTCGTCACCATGTGAAGAAGCCCAGACCAACCTATTAGCAATGGAGAAACCACTGGAGCCAAGATAAGCTGGCCCCAATGAGAGCCCTGGACAAGCCCTTCTGCTAACCACCAGGAAGTGTGAGTGAAGTCACTCTAAACTTTCAGTCCCAGCCAAGCTGTAGCTGACAACAGAGATTTGCCAAGCTTGGCCAGACCAGAACTGCCCAGCAGACCCATAGGGTCAAGAGAAATGATATATTTGCTGCTTTAAGCCACTAAGTGTTGGAGTATTTTATTGTACAACAAAGCTAACTGATTCAAACTCTATTTTAAATCAACCTAACAGGGTTCTTGCTGAAGGCAGGCCTGGTGATCAGACATCACCTGGGGGCTGGTGGAGGATGAGGAACCTGATTAGATATCAAAGGTTGATTAGATATGGAGGATGGGGGATTCTGACTAAAAACCAATTTAGCAGGATTCTTGCTAAAGTTGGACAATGTTGAAACAGACAGGGGAATCCAAAAGTCAGCCTAGTTGAGAAAGAATTTAGGGGATCCTGAATTGAGTTTGGTCAAGGAGAGGATCTTTGTTGTTATTTTGGTGGCATTGCTTTTGCAGGCCATGGAGGTGCCAGACATGCATTTGTATTGAACCCAGCTGAGAGACTGCAGTGGAAGTTTGCCCACCTCCACTTCCCATCATATGCAGCCCTCTTGGCACAGTGCGTGGTGCACCACCCAGGCACAGCAGTGCCATTTAGCGGCTCCCGAGTCATCCCATTGGGTTCCATGGAGCTTGAAATCATCATCCTCCACAATTTAGTGCAGCAAGTGTGGCTTGGCCTCTTCAGGTTTTAACATTTCCACTTAGTCTTTGCTTTTGAGTTTCTTCTGGCAAACCTGAAACAAAGATGCCTCTGTATAAACTTGAAGGAGAACTTGCTGTCTTGGAGGAGGAAGGGGTGGTTTTCTTTCCCTCCAGGCAGGCACCTTGGCTGGCTGCTGGCCTTCTCTGGATCTACCTTGCTCCTCTGAATATTCTTTAGAGTAGCCATTATTATGGACTGAATTATTGTCCCCCCAACCCCATTCATATGTTGAAGCCCTAATCCCCAGTGTGGCTGTACTTGGAGATAGGGCCCTTAAAGAGGTAAGTAAGGTTAAATGAGGTCCTAAAGGTGAGGTCCTAACCCAATAGGATTGGTGTCCTTATAAGAGGAGGAAGGGACACCAGGGATAGGCAGGCACAGAGAAAAGGCCATGCGAGGACACAGTGAGAAGACGGCTGTCTGTAGATAAGGAGTGAGGCCTTAGAAGAACCTAACCCTGGTGGCACCTTGATCTTGGACTTCAAGACTTCAAGAACTGTGAGCAAATAAATGTCTGTTGTTTAAGCCATAAGTATGTGGTATTTTGTTATGGCAGCCTTAAGCAAACGAATGCAGCAATTAAAGACAGGAGTGGCAGGCCCGCTGAAACTCATGCTTAGGGTTGGCAGACGCTCCACGCTGTTCTTTGTGGGATGGGGAAGGTGTGCTGCTATTGGCCAGATCAGACAAAATCTGGGGTTTCAGGGTGGTGGTGTAGACCTGCAGCTTTGATCTCTTGTGGCCCAGGAGCAGATGCAAAGTCATCACCGTGACTACAGAGGTACATGACCGTGTTGTACCTCTGTCCTGGATCTCTTCACAGGTGTAATCTATGAACACCACATCAACTCATCTCAGCCTGTTGCCAGGTGGGGGAGAGGTCCATATGGTCAGGGGATAGCTTCACATCAGGGTTTAGTTTCTCATCTTCATGAGGAGTATGACATACATTTATCCATGATTTGCCCCAAAGTGTCTCTCTTGCTGGGACTGAGCATGAGAAATTTCTTAAGCAGGTTTTATATCCCATGGAAGAGTGGAAGGGACCATGATACCTTCCACTCTGTACTTTGTCCCACAGCTTTGTGAAGTTCTGACCCTCAAAGACAGGGATCCATTGACCAGTATATAGACGATGACTCCTAGGCTGCCTAAATCCATGATGGGTCCATCTTACATTTGGCCGTGGGAGTTCCAGGGCAGCAAAAAGAGGACTGCCCCCCAGAAGGTATACAGCTTGGTGTCAAAGGTGAATTCATTGCTGACACCAAAGTCTGCAATCTTGATGTTCACGTCAGCATCCAAGAGCAGGTTTTCTGCCTTTAAGTCTCTATGGACAATAAACTTTTGGTGACAGTAGTGTACAGCAGATACTATCTGGCAGAATTTGACTTGGTCCCCTTTTTCTTGCATACTTCCATGAGCCACTAGGTACTGTCCTCCACTGGCATACACCATGACTAGGAGTCTTGTACTCAGTCGCAATGACGTCAAATAATTTCACTATGTTGGGATGCTTCAAAGCCTTTATGCTTTTTTATTTTACAGGATAGCTTCTCTGGAAGCTGGAGGAATTCTGGTGAGTCTTATCGATCATCCTCATGGCGACGTGTTTCCCAGTGAGGATGTGCTGGGCCACCTTGATGATGGTGCAGAGGAGCTGGTGTTTGCCAATACGGGTGTCCTCAGCTGAGGTGGCCATGGTGCCCTGCAGCCTCTTGGACTTAGTGCTGGGCTTGAAGGCAAGGGGGCCCAAGGTCAGCTTAAAACTGGGAAAAGCTGGTGAGAAGCTTGGTCTAGATTACCCCTAAAGAAGATCACTTCGAAGTCCACTCGACAAAGTGATCTTTATAATGGGATTAAAACACAATGCCAGACTAAAGTAAAACTAAACAAAAAACCAAGTACTACTAATAAAAAAAAATGAGAAAAAAGGAATAAATAAGAAAAAAATGAGAGAAGAAAAAAAGAAAAAAGAAGAAAAAAGAAAACATTGAGAAAAATAAAAGAAAAAAGACTGAAGAAGCGAAAAATGAGAAAAGCAAAAATAAAATTAAAAATGAGGCCAAAGTGTGGTAGCTCACACCTGTAATCCTAGAACTCTGAGAGGCCAAGGCAGGAGGA
Source organism: Microcebus murinus (assembly GCF_040939455.1). Classification (NCBI taxonomy): domain Eukaryota; kingdom Metazoa; phylum Chordata; class Mammalia; order Primates; family Cheirogaleidae; genus Microcebus; species Microcebus murinus. The sequence goes on from NC_134124.1 coordinate 22,476,489, forward strand.
TCACTTGAGGACCGTAGTTTGAGACCAGCCTGAGCAAGAGCAGGACCCTGTCTCTATAAAACATAGAAAAATTAGCCAGGCGTGGTGGCACATGCCTGTGGTCCCAGCCACTTGGCCACTAAAAAGGCTGAGGCAGAAGGATCACTTGAGACCAGGAGTTTGAGGTTGCTGTGAGCTATGATGATGCCACTGCACTCTAGCCCAGGTGACAGAATGAGACTTTGTCTCAAAAAAACCAACCGAACAAAAACAAAACAAACAAAAAAAACCAAATGAGACTTTGGCCACTGAAAGCCAGCTTCCTGAGCTAGAAAGACTGAAAACCTGAGCTCAACCAGGGACTTTATAGAGGTGCTTGCAGTTCTATAACAGTGGCCCCTTGTGAGATCATAGTAAGAAAGGGACCTATCATGGCTGGTGATAATCCACAGTGGTTTCCCCATTCTTTGGCTTCAAGAACCTTTACTCTTAAAAAAGTTATTGAGAACCCCAAATAGCAACAGCTGTTGATTTATGTGGCTTATAGTTAATGATATTTACCTTATTAGAAATTAAAACCTGTATGCCTTTGGTGGCTTTTGTGGCTTTGGTGGCTTTTTCATTTCTAATTCGAAAAGCTATAATAATTTTTGGCTTGTTATGTTTTTAAATGTCTAAAATATATGGAGTTGTTTTTTATTTCAAAAAATTTAGGGAGTACAGTATTTTTTTGTAACATGCTCAAGTCAGGGCTTTCAGTATACTTGTCACCAGACTAGTGTGCATTGTACTTGACAGGTAGGTTTTTATCCCTCATCTACCTTCTCAGTGTCCAATGTCCATTACTTCTGTTTATGACCATATATATCCTTCATTTATCTCCCTATCTGGAGATTTTTAATTTATCTTTTTATTAACTTCTTTTTTTCATTTTATTCATTTGTCAGTTTGTATCTATAATAAAAGGACTCTATATAAACAAAAATAACTGGCCCACCCTTCTAAAAAGAATGATTCCACAATATTAACATCTTTTTAGTGTTAAAAAATTTGAATTGTCTCACACATTTTGAAATCTTTTGTTTTTCAGATTGTGTGCTTGAATCAGGAACCAAATAAGGTCCTGATTAGTTGACATGTCTTTTAAGTCCCTTTTAATCTATCAGTTTCCAATCTAACTCCTTTATCATGTGAACCAATCCTTCATAATAAATCTATATAGCTCTATAAATCTATATATCTCCTACTGGTTCTGTTTCTTTGGAGAACCCTAACTAATATAAGCAGCAAAATACTAAATTTATCATCCCTTCTTCAATTATCAGCTGGAATACTTCTTTTAAGAGAAATGTCTCTTCACTTATTGTTATAAACTTCTGTTACCCAGGGGTGAGAGATGATGGTCTTTATGACTACTTAAAAAAAAAATTGTTGGAGGCTTTTTAAATGACCTAATACATGGTATTTTTTTCAATTATATTTCATACAAGGCTTCTATGTAAAATTTGACTTGAACAAGTGTTTCTGTAGCAAAAAGCTTATTTCAAAAGGTTCTAAATTAAGCCAAAGGAATAAATTGCTAAGAGACGAATTTTGGCATCGGAAACATCACTTTGGATATTTGAAATCCTGAGACTATTTGAGGTCTTGTTAGGGCTGAGAAAATGTAAAGTAAACCATCTATAGTACTCCCTGCAGGCCTCAAAAATGTGCCCAACACACAATATGCATTCAATACATATTAGCCAATATTTATGTCATGTAATCGATCTCATTTTATATGTGGAAAAGTAGAGCTCATTGAGTCATTCATTCAACAAATGTTTACTGAGCCTTTATTAAGTGCTCCAAGGAAGCACGATTCTAGGTGCTGGGGAAACCATATAACAAAGTCCCCGAGTTTGTTGCCGGGTGGCAGAAACTTGGTAACAAGTCAACAAACCAACAGATAAATTGAGACGGTGATATATGAAGGAAATATGGGGGATATGCTAGTCCTACTGGTTGGGACATTACTTTAGATGGGGTACTGACAATTGAAGCTGAGACCTCCTTGACAGGAAGGAACCCACTATGTAGAGGTCTAGGAAAGGGACTTTCTAGACACAAGTATTACAACTGCAAGTCTCCGAGGTGGGAACAAGGTTGGCATATTCTAAGAGCAGAAGGCAATCTGAGTGGCTAACTCTTAACGGGCAGGCAGAAGGCTGGTGGAAGGTCAGCGTAGACAGACTGGCGGAGGTGGAGATGAGAATACAGCTTTTCTGGTGGGTTCTGCCCTGGCATATCACATTTTGTGTATCGCTTTGCACACGGTCCTGGGGCTCTGGTTGCTGTGCTCATTCAGCAGACCATGTGCAGCTACTAAATACAATGTCTTAAAAATCATCTTCCTTTCCTGGTTAGAGCTGGAACCCATATTACTAAGTGAAGTATCCCAAGAATGGAAAAACAAGCACCAGATATATTCTCCAGCAAACTGGTATTAACTGAGTAGCACCTAAGTGGACACATAGGTACTACAGTAATAGGGTATTGGGCAGGTGGGAGGGGGGAGGGCATATATATATATATATATATATATATATATATATATATATATATATGGGATGGTCATGCTGGAAACCATCTGGGGGATGGTCATGCTGGAAACTCAGACTTGTGGGGGGGGAGGGCATTTATTGAAACCTTAAAATCTGTTCCCCCATAATATGCCGAAAAAAAAAAAAAAGCTTCAAACCCCCCCCCCCAAAAAAAAAATCACCTTCCTCATCGTACCTGTCTAGACCCGTCCCTTTAGAAAGCCAATTCTGAAGGAAACGTCGTTGCCTGCTGCCGCCTGCATTTTGCTTGTCCGGGGAGTTTCCGGAGGGAGCCGCGGGCACGAAGAGTCGCAGAGCCGGCCCGGGACGACGCCTGCTGCGCGCTCTGCCCCGACCCCTGGTGGAATCCGCCCGTCAAGACACGGACCGAGCGAGGATCCGGGAGCCCTTGCCTCCTTCCCGGGTTTGGCCGGGAGGGCGCGTTGTGCTGTGAAGGCCGCCACTTCCTCAGGTCCTCCTCAGGTCTCCGGGGACCTGTGGAGGGACAGAATTTCAGCCACCGAATGGCTTTTGACCATGCAGCCCTTTGAGCCGGCAGGAGAACCGTCCTTCGGAGTTTGGAGGGAGGCGACCCTGCGCCTCCCAATGGGTGTCCTCCATCTCTCTGGCCCCTGGGACTGATTCCGAAGGGGGACATGACCCAGGGTGGGCAGGAGGGTCTTCTTTCAGGACTGGCACGTGGACCTAGGGACACAGCATCTCTCCTTCTCTGGGTTCTAGAATTATAGGAATATGCTTGGACTGCCAGTCTCCATCTCTCTGGTCACGTGGGGAGAGGCTGTCTGAGACTTTAAATCAACAATGAGGAGGAGTGGTGGGGTCTGGAGATGGGATGGGAGCCATCATTTAAGCTCCTGCTTCTGCTTGTGCCTAGAGTGAGCCAATGACGTCCCTGTTCTTTTAAGTTGGGTTTCTGCTGTTTGCAACCGAAAATCTAATCCCTGTGACAATCAGTGTTAGCCATTACTGTTACTAGCAGTAGTAATCAAAAGTGAGTCTGAAGTGGATATACTGCGTCATTTTATGATGCAAACCACGTTTGTAATTCTACAGCGATCTGTGTGACTGTTTTCAAGTGTCGGTCTCTCTCATTCCAGGAAGGTAGGAACCATATTTGTTTTACTCATCACTCTAGAGTGCCGTGGCGTCAGCCTAGCTCACAGCAACCTCAAACTCCTGGTCTCAAGTGATCCTCCTGCCTCAGCCTCCCTAGTAGCTGGGACTACAGGTGTGGGCCACCATGCCTGGTTAATTTTTTCTAATTTTAGTTGTCTAGCTAATTTTTTATGTTTTTTTTTCTTTTTTTTTTCAGTAGAGACAGGGTGTCACTCTTGCTCAGGCTGATCTCAAACTTCAGAGCTCAAGTGATCCTCCTACCTTAACCTCCCAGAATGCTAGGATTACAGGTGCGAGCCACTACACCAGGCCACTAAACAGGTTTTGTTAACCCAATATAACGTGGTTTACTTCCCAACCTGATTCTGATATAGTATCCCATGAAAGATAAAAGACTCTTATCTCTTTTCAGCTGACTCCTGGTCTTTTAGACAAAGCCTAACTCTCTCAGCCAATTGTCAACTAAAAAATCCCCTGGCCAGGGGTGGTGGCTCACGCCTGTAATCCTAGCACTCTGGGAGGCCGAGGTGGGCAGATTGCTCAAGGTCAGGAGTTCGAAACCAGCCTGAGCAAGAGCAAGACGCTGTCTTTACTAAAAATAGAAAAAAATTAGTTGGCCAACTAAAAATACATAGAGAAAAATTTAGCCTGGCACGGTGGTGCATGCCTGTAGTCCCAGCTACTAGGAAGGCTGAGACAGAAGAATCGCTTGAGCCCAGGAGTTTGAGGTTGCTGTGAGCTAGGCTGACGCAATGGCACTCTAGCCTGGGCAACAAAGTGAGACTCTGTCTCAAAAAAAAAAAAAAAAAAAAAAATCCCTAAACCTACCTATGACTTGCAAGCCTCAGTTGTGAGATGTCCCACCTTCTCAGGCCAAACCAAAGTGTGCCTTCCATGTATTCATTTATGACTTTACCTGTATTTCCTGTTTTCTCGAAATGTAGAAAACCAAACCATAACCCAGCCACAGCGAGTCTACTTGCTCAAGGCTTCTTGGGCATGGCTCCAGGCCATGGTCCTCAAATTTGGCTCAGAATAAATCTCTTTAAATTATTTTACAGAGTTTGGCTTCTTTTCTGTTGACAGTTTCTAACTGGAGCATTTTAAGATGAGTGAGAACATCATCATTGTCATCATCTTCTTGATGATAATGATGGCAGTAATCATTTGAGGGTCTATTATATATGACAGATACTATTATTATCCCCATTTTTCAGATGGAGAAACTGAAATTTATAAAACTTAAGCACCTTCTCCAAGTTATACACTAATAAGTGATAGAGCTGGGACCGAAACCCAGGTCTCTGTGACTCTAATGCTTCAGTTATATGACAGGTATGTGCCTTTGTTTCCCTTCTTTCGTGAAGTATTTTTTCCCTAAATTCAGTGGATAGCTACTGACTATCAACAAACCATCAATCAGTGAGTCCTGAAATCAGTTTAGTGAGTCACCAACCTCATTAAAACACTGAAATGAAATGGATAGAAAATATCATGTAGTAAGGGTATTATTTTATGAAACTTTTATTTCAGTTACCTGTGTGTGCATGCCTGTGTATCTGCACTAGGTCATGACTTAAAATGTATTTCTTTTCTTTTTTTGAGACAGAGTCTCACATTTTGCTCAGGCTAGAGTGAGTGCCATGGCGTCAGCCTAGCTCACAGCAACCTCAATCTCCTGGGCTCAAGTGATCCTCCTGCCTCAGCCTCCCGAGTAGCTGGGACTACAGGCATGCGGCACCATGCCAGGCTAATTTTTTGTATATATATTTTTAATTGGTCAATTAATTTCTTTCTATTTTTGGTAGAGACGGGGTCTCGCTCAGGCTGGTTTCGAACTCCTGACCTTGAGCAATCCGCCTGCCCCGGCCTCCCAGAGTGCTAGAATTACAGGCATGAGCCACCACGGCTGGCCCTGTATTTCTTATTGGGAGTTGCACTTAGAAAACTTTGAAAAACACCTCTCTCAGCTACTTACATAATCCTTTTTTCCCCCCAAGTTTGAACCTTTATGTGCCTAAGCAGTTTTTGCTAGTTTCTGCATTCTTAAATATGTAGAAGCTCCTCTTGTCCTCTAAGTTCACAAACCACAAAATCCCCCAAGTACATTAGTCTTGTCTTCTCACAGCCATTACTGACTGACCCTACAGGCTTTTTACAAAAATTTGGTCACTGAGTGCTGAATGCTTTTGAAATTCTGTTCATAATATGTAAGTACATAGTTCCCCTCAGTTATTAAATGACCAAAAAATGCTCATTTAATAAGCATTTTAAGAGGTGATACCCCACATCGATCCCATTCAAGACAAACATACCGATTGAGCTCATTTGTCACTCACAGGCACCCACGTCAGACAGGGGTGGGCCTCAGGAGGAAAAGTTGGGGGACAATCTCCCTGCTATTCCCTGCACAGCCTGAGTCCAACGTTTCAGTCCCCAAACAGCCTCCAGAAAGGGCCTCTGTGGATATGCAGATGATAATTTTACAGGGGAAATGTGGGGTTTTCTTCACGTCAGTAGCTATCCACAGAAGTTCTCTGGGGACCCTTTCAAAAGCCAGTTTGAACATTTGTTCCTTAAAACACAGATTTTTATTAATAATGAGAACATATTAAAATTGCCAAGTTGTTGTTGGGAAAGCCCAAAAGTGCCCTTTCAATAAACTAGAGTAAATTATCACCTAAATCTACAAAGTAGAATTAGAGCTTTTAATTGTTATTAATTGATTTTAGACATAAGAATTCAGTCTCATTGCAATGTAAAAAAAAAAAAGGCTTGCAAAATGTTCAAAGGATTCTTTTAAAAAGAATCTTAAATGCTTTTTTAAAATGTTTCAACTAAAACATACACATGTCTTTATTTTTAATTTTAAAATATTTAATTGACAAATAAGGATATTATGTATTCAAGGTGTACCATATGATGCTTTTATATACGCATACATTGTATAATGATTACCACCATCAAATTAGTTAACCCATCCATTACTACCCATGCTGTACATTAGATCCCCCGGATTTGTTCATCTTCTAACTTAAAATTTGTATCCTTTGACCAACGTCTTCCCATTTCTCCCACTCCTCAGCTATGGTAACCACTGCTGTACTCTCCGCATCCATGAGTTTAATTTTTTAGATTTTATGTATAAGTGGAGTCATACAGTATTAGTCTTTCTTGTTTCACTTATTTTGCTTAGCATAAAGTCCTTCAGGTTCATTCGTGTTGTCAAAATGGCAGGATTTCCTTCTTTTTTATGGGTGAATAATATTCCTTCTGTGTGTGTCTGTGTGTGTGTGTGCGTGTGTGTATGTACATACCACATTTTTTTGTATGCATTCATCTGTTGATGGGCACTTCAGTTGTTTCCCTATCTTGGCTATTGTGAATAATGCTTCGGTGAACATGGAGGTAAAGATATCTCTTTAAGATACTAATCTCTTAGGACACAATGGGTATCAGTAAAAAAAAAAAAAAGAAAAAAAAAAAAATAAAAAAAAATAAAAAAAAAAAAAAGATACTAATCTCATTTCCTCTGTATGTATACAAGAAGTGGGTTTGCTAGATCATATGGTATGTCTGTTTTTAATTTTTTGAAGAACTTTCATAGTGTTTTCCTTAATGGCTGTACCAATTTACATTCCCGCCAACACCGGAAAAAAGTTCCCTTTTCTCCATACCCTTGCCAACACCTGTTACTGCCTGAGGTTGATGATAGCCATCCTAACGGGTATGAGGTGATGTCTCACGGTGGTTTTGCTTTGCATTTCCCTGATGATTAGTGATGTGGACCACCTTTTCATATATTTGTTGGCCATTTACATGTCTTCTTTGGAAAATATCTATTCAGATCTCTTGCCCATTTTTGCTATTAAGTTTTGAGAGTTCCTCATATACTTTGGATATTCACCCTTTATCAGATAAATGGTTTGCAAATATTCTCTCCCATTCCATAGGTTGCTTTTTTTTTTTTTTTTTTTTTTTTGAGACAGAGTCTCACTTTGTTGCCCAGGCTAGAGTGAGTGCCATGGCGTCAGCCTAGCTCACAGCAACCTCAAACTCCTGGGCTCAAGCGATCCTGCTCCCTCAGCCTTCCGAGTAGCTGGGACTACAGGCATGTGCCACCATGCCCGGCTAATTTTTTCTCTATATATTAGTTGGCCAATTAATTTCTTTCTATTTATAGTAGAGATGGGGTCTCTCTCTTACTCAGGCTGGTTTTGAACTCCTGATCTCGAGCAATCCGCCCACCTGGGCCTCCCTGAGTGCTAGGATTATAGGCGTGAGCCACCACACCTGGCCTATAGGTTGCCTTTTCATTTGAGTTTGAGACCAGCCTGGGCAACATATCAAGACCCTCTTATGTCTCTAAGAAATAAAAATAAATAAATAAATAAATAAATAAATAAAAGGCAATAGAATATGAGACAGCACATAAAAGGACAAAGTTGCTAGCAACTAATAAAACACGAATCTTTATGTCACATTGCAACTTCTAAACACTTCCACTATAAGACACAGCATGTTCAGAGTACAAGTAGAAAGTGATGTTAAAGATAACTTGTTAAACTCAATGCATTGTCCAGTTGACCGCCTCAAGATTCCTGGGCAAGAAGCCCCGTAACACATTTTAAAAAGTTAAAACCTTCCTTCCTTTTTTAACGTTCTCTGCTGGGTTCATTCAAGCCAAACTCTGTTAGAACTGGCCTCTCTTTACAGGGAGGCTTTTGTTTGCTCACATTCTCATGGTCTGGAACATTTGCTTCTCGGATGTTAACATCACACATTCCACCTGCATGCTTGTTCAAATGCAGGTTCTGATTTAGCAGGTCTGGGTGAGGCCCCAAATTCTGCATTTCCACCAAGCGACACCATTGCCCCTGCTCTTTGTGCCATGCTTTGAGTAGCAACGAAAGGACTCTGTTTAAAATCTCTGTCTCGGGGCTTTTCCCGCTAAGTTTTCTGGAAGCTTGGATAGTAAGGGCTGTCATCGCCAGCCATGTCCATTGCATTAAACTTTGGTATAATTCCCTATCATTTTTTCCCTTCCAATTGTATAAATGACTTATGTGTTTGGTTCTTCCTTCTCCCCTCTTGCTCCTCTGGCTGTCATGAGCTGGGATTGTGCCACCGAAGAAAGATGGCACGTGTAATTCATCGTGATCATGGAATCTTTCATGGTCATGCAATGGGCATGAGTGGTTTTACTCTGGGATGGCAGCATGGAAAAAACTATTTAAATCAGCAAAAACATATTAACAGTGAAAAATATAATTAATACAGGGTTGCTATTGAACCAAATCCATCGTGTGTGGCACATGTGTGCCTGTGTGTGTTACGCCAGACAATGACAACTGTAGCAATTGTTCTCAGTGTTGATTTGGTGGCTGTCACCCATGCTGGTTTCTGTCTGCTAGTGAGGTGGGTGTGGGAGGAAGAGTAATGAGAACCATTATGCTCTTCAAAGATCCCTTTTTCTATAATGCTGAGAAAGGTCTTGGGGGTCGGGCAGGGATAGTAGCTAAACATAGTAGCTAGGGACCTTGAGTTGATCACTGAAGCTCCCATTAGCGCAAAAGTGGAACTTTCCTTAATAGAAATTACTGTAAATGGATATAGGAGTCATGGGGGTAATTGACTAACCAAGGCATAAGCATGTTTGCGGAAAGGAAAAGCCACAAACAGTATGCCTTCGCCCATTAGCCCCTAAACAGAAGCGAGTGCCAATTGCTGACAATCCATCTTGGACCAAGAGTAGAGCCCTTTAGGATGTCAAATTGCATGGAAATTGTAATGAGGATGCTAATGCTCATTGAGTCTGGTAGACTGTCTTTTATGTAAGTTGGGTGATTTTCCAAGAAATCATATCTTATCTTGAACTTTCTGTGGTTGAAGCACCTTGTTGATACACCTTGGGTGAAGCTGTTTTCTAGAGCTCTTTAGATAATCCTCTGCTATGTTTTTTTACTGCTGGACTTGAAACTGGACTCAGCTTCATGGACTGGAATTTTAAAATGTAAGCAATAGTGCCACCCAATGGTGTCTCAACAGCCTTCTGGTGGAGAAGAAGATGGAATGTCCTTTAGGAACTCAGCTACAAAAAGCTCTATGCTCCAGTGTGATTTCCAGGCCCCAAGAGCTGTGCCTGTCTCCCAGTGGAGAGCTAGCCTCTCTGACTCTCAGCATTGGTGGAGGTGACTGTGATGGTGTTCTCTAGCCTCTCTGAGCCAGAGTCACCTGTCTCCTAAAAATGGGGACGTGATACCTGCTATGTTCCACTAGCTTTGAGTATTAGGCATCTTCATTTTTGGAAAGTAGGGAGCTGGGGTTTGCATATAAAGCATTGATTTTGTATTGTCCCAGGGAAACACCATAGATTGAACATCCACCAGGGGTCCTCAAACTACGGCCCGAGGCGGGCCACATGCAGCCCACTGAGGACATTTATCCAGCCCGCTGGATGGTTTTGCCGCCGCTGCCTGTCCTGCTTAGCAGCCGATTCATCCTGGGCCCACAGTGCGCATGTGTGGAATGTGCACTGCACTCTCCAACGGCCCTCCAACGGTCTGAGAGACAGTGAACTGGCCCCCTGTTTAAAAAATTTGAGGACCCCTGATCCAGACCTTTTGCCACCATTAAAAGGTCTCATCCCCAAACCAACAACCTACATTAAGTGGCAGGTTCCATGCACGTGGCCCTGTACAACCTGAGCTCTTTAAATATTTATAATTGGAACCCAGATGTGGCAGGCCTCCTGTAGGTAGCTCGTGCTCACAACCATTCCCTAGAGGGTTCTTTGGGGAACCCTCTAAAGCACATGAACAAGGATGGACTTTTTACTAAAGAATTTCATGAGAAAACAGGGAAGATGACTGGCATTGTAGACCGCATAGTAAAAAACTAATAAAGCTGTCATCCCTGTTCTTCCCTTTGCCAGTCACCCGTCTCTTACTCCATATAGACTCTGAAGACTCCTTGAGGGTCTGGGCTATTCAGTGTGTGTCCATAACTTGCATATCCTGTTCAGCTAAACCAAGCCCTGGGTTAGCCCTGGAGTACCTCTTGGAGGTCTCTTCCCCATGAAGGCTTCTGACTTAGTTATTCACACTACTAAAAACTTACTGAGAGCGTGTGGCTTCTCCTACTAAGTAGTGATTTTCTGTATGTTGTTATACACCCTGCCTACTTCTACAAAGGGCTGTGAACCTGTTTAAGGGCTCCAGGTATATGTGAAAACAAACAGCAGCAGTTAATTACATAGTCTAATACGAGACATCCTTCAGTTTGTTACTCATCATCCTGTTGCCTTCTGGTTTCTCCTGGTTTCTCCTTCAGGAAAGTCCTTCAGTCACCCCAGTGTAGGGAAAAATGGTTCTGTGCTCATCTCAGCTTTCTTCAACTTCTTGGTGTAAAGTTTTCTGGTGGTGAAAGAAAGAAAGAGAGAGAAAGAGAGAGAGAGAGAAAGAAAGAGAGGGAGAGAGAGAGAGAGAGAGAGAGAGAGAGAGAGAGAGAGAGAGGCCAAACAACGTGGCTTTATTGTGCACTCCCGGATGAGGTTTGTGGGTCCCAAGAGGGAAAGGCCTGAGAAGTCACATCTGGTTGAAAGGGGGGAAGGCTTTTATACTGTTTTAAGTGGGCTGAGGACTTTTGGTGGGAAGAGCTGGGGTGACCTTTGGTGGTCATTGAGAAATAGGAGTGGCTGTCTGTTGGAGACTAAGACCCTCCACATTCCAACGACTTTCTACGCAAAATAGCACCCAGCCCCCTAGCTATAGTTCCCAGAAGAATGCATTCCATGACATGCTTGCTCCAGGGCATGCTACCTGCAATTGTTCCCGACCCTTTGCCAGGTTGGGGTTGAGTGATCTATCACAAACAGATTTCGGTGCCATTGGGATGCTGATTGGGGCTGATTAGCCCACACCCAAGCCTCATCATCCCCCCACTCTATTTTTCTGTTTATACTTCCTTGTTTCTGTATATAAAACCTACTAAAAATCCAAGTAAAGTAGACCTTGACAACCCTTTGCTTGGTCTCGTTCCTTTCTCTCGCCCATCTCTTTCAGGCATGGTCCCCCTCGCCCCCGCGAGTAACAGAAGATCCCGCGGGCCGGGACAGCTGTCGGTATTTGCGGAATCCAGGAACCAAAACCTTTCTTATCTGGGTGGACATCCAAGTGTTGTTTGTTTTCTGCGAGGCCTCCCAGTTGTCCTTGGCGGGTCTGGTCTTGTGAGCCTTTTGTTTTGATCTAGGGAGGGGAGGGGGGCCTGCCACCAGCCTTACACTTGGCAGCTCTCTTCCTATATACCTGTTGAGCCCCATCAGCTAGTCCTGTTTTTCCTGGAAACAGCTCTTAGAATCTCTCTCCCACCATGGTGTCTTCACCCTCCCCATAGCTATTACACTAGAAAGGTGTTAATGAATGACAATGATGTAAGGTGTCAGGGCTGCAGGGCTCTTTGCATTTAAATAGGGACTCCTGCCTTTGCAAGGTCTGAACCCAGAGGAATGATTTCTTCTTAGGGAGAATCTCAGTCTTTGGGGCAGGCCAATGAGGCCAGCGTTGGACGGTACATAACCAAGATTGTATGTGGACATCTCTGTGCCTGGGTGAGGGTTAGATGCTCTGTGTGAGGTGGGTGGATGAGTGACAAGTGAAAAAACACACTTGAGGCCGGGCGCTGTGGCTCACGCCTGTAATCCTAGCTCTTGGGAGGCCGAGGCGGGCGGATTGCTCAAGGTCAGGAGTTCAAAACCAGCCTGAGCAAGAGCGAGACCCCGTCTCTACTATAAATAGAAAGAAATTAATTGGCCAACTGATATATATATAAAAAATTAGCCGGGCATGGTGGCGCATGCCTGTAGTCCCAGCTACCCGGGAGGCTGAGGCAGAAGGATCACTCGAGCCCAGGAGTTTGAGGTTGCTGTGAGCTAGGCTGACGCCACGGCACTCACTCTAGCCTGGGCAACAAAGCGAGACTCTGTCTCAAAAAAAAAAAACAAAAACAAAAAAAAAACACACTTGATATTGCAAAATGATTCTACATTAGGTGGCTTGTATGAATTGTTCCACGACGATAGGATACAAATACTGTTACATCTCTTTGACTACCTTGTCCACTGTTGTATCTCTAATGTTTTGAACAGTACCTGGCATGTAGTAAATGCTCAATAATCAGTTGTGAAGTGAATGGATGAACGGATGGTTGATTTCTTTTTTCCAATAGATTGCTTAACCTCTTCCTCAAAAAAAGGGCCTCCAAATATCTTTTCCTTGAGGCTTCCATGACCTGACAATGGCTATGAATTCCAGGGTATTTTCTGAGTCTCGAAGAATAGGTTGGGTCAGCCAGTCTTTTGATCCCAGGGAGATAAATCCCTCTACTGTCTCAACTGCTGCTTTCTTGCTGCCAGAGGGTGTCGCTGGCAAAGCTGAATTCTGCACAATCCCATAGGCTCCTTTACTCCGTAGGAGTCTTTTCCTGAGAGGACCTCTTTCAATCCCTGCAAGGGCCACGGTGCTTCTCCAGGGAGGCCCTTCCACTCCTGCAAGGCTAGGCTGGGCCGTGGGTACCCAGAGCTCTGGCTGCCAAGACTGCAGATTTGAGGCCCTCCTCGTAGTCATGTGCACAGCCACGTGCCCTATCCTAGGAGGCTGGCACAAGCCCAGTCCCATTTTCCTGGCGAGCACTCTATCAAAGAAGGCTATCTCCGGGGTTCCAAGGATCATTGTCAGCCCCTGCCTGTAGTGTGACATCTGGTTGGAAATGAAACTGCCCTTTATAAAATTAACAAAGGGCCACAAGGTGGGAAGTGTGGGAGGGACATGAGCTCTGCAAATGTATAAGCATAGTTAAAAAATCTATCTATCTATCTATCTATCTATCTATCTATCTATCTATCTATCATCTATCTATCTATCTATCTCTATATAACCAGCCATTGTTCCCTGGTTTGCTTTCCTATAATTGCTTACTACTCAGGAGTCACATAGTTGACTGTCATGAAGATTCTTGGCTTTCTTCATTGCTCTCATAGATAACATCATCCTTGTGAAACCTAAGGCTAGTTTTTGAGATACCTTCTAGGCCCTGCATTCCGCTGGACCTGCTGACCCACCCAGACCAACGAACTGACTCAACTGGTCTTGCGGCCCCTACCCAAGAACCAACTCAGCAAAGAAGGCAATTTCTATAACCCTATGGTTCCACCCCAAACCCAGCCAGTCAGCAAACTCAATTGCCCAGCCCTTTATCCACCAAACGAAAACCTTTTCTCCCAAATTCTCAGAGAGACAGATTTGAGAAATTCCTCTCGTCTCCTGGCATGGCGCCTGCGATATTAAGCTTTGTCTCTGCTGTCTCAGTATTTTGGCTTCCTCTTGAGCAGGGGGCAATGAGCCTGGTTGGGTTGTAACAGAAAGTTCTCTCGCTAAATAGAACTAGTAGTGGTGGTCTGTAGTAATGCCAATTATATCATGTTAGGCACTGTGTAAAACTTTGATTCATGCAATAACTTCACGATATGGACATTCTCACTACCCCTACTATGGAGATGGAGAAATGTGAGGGCAAAGAAGTTATGTTGTTTGCTCAAGGCTTAGACTTTAGTGAAGGGTGGCATAAGAATTAAGATACAAGCTGCATACTCTCAGAGTGTGTGTGCTTAAACACTCCATAATAGCTCTCATAGCAATCTTATGAGGTAGGTACTAGTATTGGTTCCATTTAACAGATGAGGAAACTGAGACTTTGACACCCTCAGGTGATTTTAAAGCACTCTGCAAAACAGGCTCTGCTCTTGGAAAACATAGAAGAGAAATATGGTTGACTCATACCTCTGGGAGCAAGGAACCCTGAAGCTCTGGTCTCTGGGACTCCTGCCCCTAGGTGTGTCCTGAATGTTTATTCCTTTATCTTACAATAATGCATCAATGCAGAACAGGGGTGTTCTGCATTGATGCATTCCTGAGACTATTCCCCTGTATTTTGCCTCAGAAGTACCATTAAGTAGAAATGATCCCTCTAAACCCCTATATAAAACAAAAGCAAAACAATACCAAAAATAATCATTCCACCTTTCTGAAGTCAGACATGAATATATCAGACCTTACAATCCCCTGAGAGAAAATGCCGTAAAAATATTCCAGGTCCAGCCTGTTCCTTAAACCAAAATGTAATTCTCCCTCCTATGGCTGTAATTTGAGGTTAGTTTAAAACTGAACCATGTCTTCGGGGGCAAAGTGAGACAATTTCTTTTTCTTAAAGAGAAGAGGCATTCAGGAGAAAAGTCTGGAGGGGCATTTTCAAAGCTTTGCTTCTGCAGGGCCAATGAGATAGCTCTAAACAGCAAAAGTGTATGGTCCATCCAGCCTTTAAAAATATAATAATATCCCTTTTGGGGAAGCATTAAAAAAAATCTCACCACCAGTTCAGACCCAGTGATGTTGACATCAGGTCTTTCTTAAGAGTAACTTCATTTTCCCTGCATCTCCCCCAACTAAGAAGATTGGTCTGAGTGTTACTGTCAAAAATGTATCATAGAAAAGCAGATTTACTTTGGTTTTCTAAATGAAATACATTAACCTATCAGAGAGATTAATTGAATGCTAGTGATTAGACTTGAATTGGGAGGTGTTTTTTTTTTTTTTTTCTTTTAAGAAGAACCCCCATAAGGTTGTAAAGAATAACATATAAAGAGTTTTGCTCAGTGCTTGGAACATAGTAAGCATTCAATAGGCATTAGCTAGTATTATTGTTATCACTGCTGCTACTATTATTATTGGTGGTGGTGGTTCCTGGCCGGGCATCCAATGCTGGCTGCAGATCTTTACCATTGGGGAAGAAATGAAATTTGGTGATGGATAATGCATATAAAGTGCTTAATATTGTCCCTGGCACATAGTAACCATTTAGTAAGTTAGAGCAAATTTCTAACGTGTAAAATTATTAGGGTGGGTTAGGTTGCTGCAATAGATACCCAAACTTAATGACTCAAAGAAAAATAAGCAGCACAATTCATAATTGCAAGGCTGTGGAAACAGCCCAAGTGCCCATCAATCAAAGAATGGATTAATAAAATGTGGTATATGTATACCATGGAGTACTATTCAGCTCTAAGAAACAATGGTGATATAGCACATCTTATATTTTCCTGGTTAGAGCTGGAACCCATACTACTAAGTGAAGTATCCCAAGAATGGAAAAACAAGCACCAGATATATTCTCCAGAAAACTGGTATTAACTGACTAGCACCTAAGTGGACACATAGGTACTACAGTAATAGGGTATTGGGCAGGTGGGAGGGGGGAGGGGGGAGGGGGGCGGGTATATACATACATAATGAGTGAGATGTGCACCATCTGGGGGATGGTCATGATGGAGACTCAGACTTTTGGGGGGAGGGGGGGAAATGGGCATTTATTGAAACCTTAAAATCTGTACCCCCATAATATGCCAAAATAAAAAAAAATAAAAAAAAAAAAGAAAAAAGAAAAATAAATTTGTTTCTCACTTATGTCACACGTTCCAAGTGTTGGGGAACGCTTTTCAGACAATTTAGCTATGAGCGTGGACCAAAGTTTTATTATGATCATGCATATGAGGGAAATGGACCTGATTAGGCCACTTCCCAAATTTGCTTTTTGTCAGGCACATTTTATAGGAAAAGAGTATGGTTAGATAATCATTGCTGGACTAGACACAGAAAGTCTGGTTAAAGGTCACTAGGCCCTTGACTGACAGTTGGCAACTGAGCGTGTGGGTAATTGGGCATGTGGGTAATTGGTTTCCCAGAGCAAACCTTAATCCCATTAAAGTTCACAGAGAATTGCTTAAACATTTTATCAGGAATGCTAACTTCTTCTCAGAAGGAGGTGGTGAAGCAAAAACATTTTCTCCCCCAGGTCAGGTCTGCAACAATTTTTATTATGGGCAGGACTGGGCCACTCTGCCCCACTCAGTCATTCAGTGGCCCTGGTCGATGACAGCTCTGCCCTTTTAAGAATATGGTTTTAATGTCACTCTGGTCATTGTCAGTAGTCAGTGAGAAGGGGGAAAAGAAGAGAAGCCCAGCGACAGAGATTTCTTAAGCCAATGAACCAGAGATTGGACATAAAACCTCTGCTCACACATCATGGAGAGCTTAGTTAATGTGGCCAACAAGCCACAAAGAGGGCTGAGAAATAATGCAGTCCCTGACTGGGCATCCCAGCTGCAGATCCTTTACTATATGGAAGAAATGGAGCTTGGGGACAGCCAGTAGTTCCTGACTCAGCAGGGGGCATGCCCCGCCATTTTGCTTCCACTGCCTCCTGGAGTAGAAACTGGCAAACTACGGTCTGTGGGCCAAATCCCACCCACAGGCTGTTTTGTAAATAAAGTTTTATTGCAATTCTGCCAAGCTCATTCATACATTGTCTGTGACTGATTTCACACTCCAGTGACAGAGTAGTTGAGATAGAGATCACATGGCCTGCAACCCTGTAATATTTACTATTTGGCCCTTTATAGAAAGAGTTCACCTACCCCTGTTCTAGAGAGGGTTCTGAACTGCCCACAGACATGGAAATGCTGGATCAAAAGATTTGTGCATTCATAATTGCAGTAGACTCTGCCCTTCATATTTGCACGAGCAGTGTGAGGTTGGCTGTTCCCAGCAACCTCAGCAACATAGAGTAATGCTCAACTTTCTCGTGTGGCCAGTTTGATAGATTAAAAATGGTACTTCATTATAGTATTTATTTATTTATTTTTTTGAGACAGAGTCTTACTTTGTTGTCCTGGCTAGAGTGCTGTGGCGTCAGCCTAGCTCACAGCAACCTCAAACTCCTGGGCTCAAGCAATCCTCCTGCTTCAGCCTCCCAAGTAGTTGGGACTACAGGCATGTGCCACCATGCCTGGCTAATTTTTTCTATATATTTTTAGTTGGCCAATTATTTTTTTTCTATTTTTAGTAGAGACAGGGTCTCGCTCTTGCTCAGGTTGGTTTTGAACTCCTGCCCTTGAGCAATCCTCCCGCCTCGGCCTCCCAGAGTGCAAGGATTAGAGGCTTGAGCTACCATGCCTGGCCCTTCATTATAGTTTTAGTTGCACTTATATTATTATTAGTTCTTATTAATAACTAAGCATTTCTTATTATGATAAAACCAACCATACTTGGGGAGCATTTGTATTTCCTTGTCTATATACTGTCTGTTTGTATCATTTGCACATTTATTAGCAAATATTTAAGTTGTTGATTTTGCATAAGACTATCTAGGAGCTCTTTATATGCTAGGGAACTAAGACATTTGTGATATGAATTCCACAAATCTACCTCTTTCTTTCTTTTTGGCCATGTATTCTTTTGACTTTGCTTATGGACGTTTTTGGTGTGCAAAATGTTTTATTTTTGTGTAGTCAAATTTAAAATTCTTTTCTTCCATGACTTCTGATTTACATGTCATGCTTGAAAGGCCTTCCCCATTCCAAGATTGTACAAAAATTTCTTCCATTTTTTCCTAATAATTTTGTGGTTTTCATTCTTTATATTTAAATATTTGCTCCATCTGTAATTTATTTTCTTTTAAGGCTAGAGGAGTGGATTCAATTTTTCCCCTCCATATGGCTAACCATTGTGTGAATGCATTTCTTTAATAAGATGCCTTTATCATATATTAAATTTCTGTATGCTTTGGGGTCTACTACTGGAATATTCCATTGATATGTTTATTGATGGGCCAGTATTACATTGCTTTAATTAATGTAGCTTTATATCAGATTTTAATATTTGGCAGGGTTAATTTTCCCTTATTACTTTTTTAATAGGATTTTTTTTTCTGGCTGCTTTTACTTGTTTATTTTTCCGTACAAAAATAGTTAAAAAACACTGCTGAAAAATTTTATCTGGATTGCCTTAAATTTATACATTAGCTGGAGAATTGACATCTCTATGATGTTGATGTTGAGTTCTTAAACATGGACATAGTCTACCTTTCCATTTGAAGAACGTATTTTGTTTTTAAATCACCTTTTTGATTGTTGACTACATTTTTCCAGCTGTAACAGATTTTTGAGACTGGATCACTTGGTTCATTTCTTAAGCTGGCTTAAGTTATTGATTTTCTTGTGGAGACACAACCCATTCCACAAATTCAGAAGTTCTAGGTGCTAACCTCTTGCTTGCCAAATGATATCAATAGAGCAGACACACATTAGGGTAGGAAATGATACATTTGTGGATTTTGTCATTGCCTTGCTATTTGTGTGCTTTGAGGCGATCTCTTGGTAGAACAGGAACGAGGGAACCATGACACAGTGGGAGGAGAACAAGACTTGGAGCACAGATCTGGAGAAAGCATTGTTCAAATTCTTAAACCTGGAAAATTCCTTTTGTAGGTTGAGTTCTCAGGAAGTACACATCCTGAACTAGGATTTGTAAATCTCAGAGGCAAAGGCAGTGGAGTGGAGTGAGTCAAGAAACGGAAGTGGAGTGAGTCGAGGAAGGGAGCAAACATATATGTGTAGTTGAGTATCATATTTCTGTGGGAAACTGTGGCTCAGTTGTGCTCTGGACTCTTGGGAGCAAATGTGGAACATGCTGCAGAGTTGCCCCACTAGAGGGCCAAAGCCTCTGGGCTATTTACCAACTCCCATTTGTCAGTGATTGAAGACTGCTCCTGGTGCCATTGATTCCCAGGCCCCTCTGGCTGGCCTTGAGCACACGTTCGGTAGGCACCTAGGATTGGCAAAAGCCCCAGGTAGAGAGCTGAAGATGCTCATAGTTGGCAGTGGTCAGTCTAAGTGGGGACATTGAGAGAGAGGCTCTCACACAACTATCTTCAGAAAATTTAAATTTCTGCATTTTAGCCACCAGCTACCAGCCCTTGTTGGAGGAAGACTGGAGCGGGTAATATTTTTGGCTGTGTGTACCGTCTACACTGCTTTCTTAGGGATTTCTGCCTTCACACTCACCTGAGTGGGTACATCTATGTTCTATGCTTTCAAACGCCCTCTTCCTATTCTCATTCCCGCCACACTGATTGGACAGTGTCGGTCCCTAGCACCGTCTATGGGCCGGTCGGTAAGCTATGACTCGCCACTGGAAATTTGTCTCAGTTCAAACAAGCAGGGCAAGTCAGATTCCTCTTTTTGGATATGGAACTGAGAAACGAAGAGCCCATTACCAGGCAGCGGTGGGAGCTAGAATTAAAATGTTAATATAGGAAGAGAGGAAC
Organism: Microcebus murinus; assembly: GCF_040939455.1. Taxonomy (NCBI): domain Eukaryota; kingdom Metazoa; phylum Chordata; class Mammalia; order Primates; family Cheirogaleidae; genus Microcebus; species Microcebus murinus. The sequence continues at coordinate 22,496,402 of NC_134124.1, forward strand.
ACATGATGATGCAGACATAACGAACAGATTTGTCGTTAGAGAGAGGAATATAAAGAATGAGAGAGAGAGAGAAAAGAGACCCTTTACTTGAGTTAATATGAGTGAATCTACTGCTATTTGTCTTGACTAAAAACACATTTGGCTAGCACTCTGGGAGGCCGAGGCGGGTGGATTGCTCAAGGTCAGGAGTTCAAAACCAGCCTGAGCAAGAGCGAGAACCCCGTCTCTACTATAAATAGAAAGAAATTAATTGGCCAACTAATATATATACAAAAAAATTAGCCGGGCATGTTGGCGCATGCCTGTAGTCTCAGCTACTTGGGAGGCTGAGGCAGAAGGATTGCTTGAGCCAGGAGTTTGAGGTTGCTGTGAGCTAGGTTGATGCCACAGCACTCACTCTAGCCTGGGCAACAAAGCGAGACTCTGTCTCAAAAAAAAAAAACACCAAAAAACAAAAAAACACATTTGGCGGAGAATTGGGGGACAGTCCCTTAAGAGTGACTCGGGTGCCTCTCCCTGTCTGCTCTCCTTTCTCCCTCCATGTTGTCTGAGGATAGCCAATCTGCCAGTCCCTCCCTAAGACTATTGTCCCCCTCTAGGAAAGGCTCCGGGATAATAAAACCCAGAGGACGTGCTAGTCGTTAAATGGAGTAGGCCTGTCCCTCGCGGAAGAGGCCGTGACAGCATCACGCAGGTCGCCTAGGAGGAAGCGGGGTTCTCACCCTCTCAACAAAAGAGGGAAGCTGATTAAATCCTTCGCAGTTGTAAGCCCTGTGCTTTCTAAATGGGTCCTGACAGTAAGGAGGTTGGAGGGAGGCAGCTTTCGCGAATTTCCTTTAATGAAACTTGATGGGATGTGCTCACCTCGGTTTTTACTGACTTCAGCGGCTTTGAGGAACCGCAGAAGCGGCTCAGTTGCTCAGGTAAAAACAGGCAAAAATGAGCCAGGAGGCCTCACTTGGTCCTTTCACACTAAACACAATATGACCCACGATCAATACATGCCCCAAAGACAGCCCTCCAGATGGTTACCGAGGCTCTGTGCCAGGTGCGGCGACACAGAAGTGAGTAGGACAGACATGTCCCTGCACTGAGCGCGGCGTCCTTGGGGGAAGATGGACACTTATTTATTTATAGCCACTGCCAGTGTTACCAAAGGGAAGGGCATGAGAGCAGGGCGGGGCCTCCCCAAGATATATATATATATACACACACACACACACATATATATTTTTTTTAATCCTCATCCTCCTCCTCCTCCTCCCCCTCCCCCTCCTCCTCCTCCTCCTCCTCCTCCTCGAGTCAGAGTCTCACTCTGTTACTCTGGCTAGAGTGCCATGGCATCAGCCTAGCTCACAGCAACCTCAAACTCCTGGACTCAAGCAATCCTCCTGCCTCAGTCTCCCGAGTAGCTGGGACTACAGGCACCACCACCATGCCCGGCTAATTTTTTCTATATATTTTTAGTTGGCTAGTTTCTTTCTATTTTTAGTAGAGACAGGGGTCTCTCTCTTGCTCAGGCTGGTTTCGAACTCCTGACCTTGAGCGATCCACCCACCTTGGCCTCCCAGAGTGCTAGGATTACAGGCCCTGGACTTCTTTTAATCTTTAAAGGTGAGACCTGCAGACCCAGCAGGGGCAAGAAGGAGTAAGTACTACTCAGAGGAAAAGGCAGCTAAAGCTCCACCTCCAACCCCCTGCAGGCTCGAGGATGTCCTCAGCAGCAGGGCACTCCTTTTTTGGAGGAGTGGGCAGCTTTTGGTCACCTGTGGCTCTCTGGCAGATGCTGCTGGTCCCTGCACCTTAGCCCTCAGCCCTGCACAGCGATGCCTGCAGACAGCAACTTTACAGGCCTGGCTGTCCTGCGGGGCTTTGGGGGTTGCAGAGCCCATGGGGGCCACACGGGGCAGGCCAGGGCCTTGCAGAGTTGATGCCCCCTCCGGGTTTTCTACTGATGTGGGACGAGGGTTGGAGGATAAATATCCCAGCTCCTTCGCCTGCCAGTGGGGACGATTCTGATTCTGCGGTGTGTTTCCCGTTGCCCTTGGTGATAACCTGCTGATTCAGATGTTGTTAACTGGCTTTCCTCCCTTCCCAGCCCACTTCCTCCCTCCCTTCTTCCAGCGCTTCCTGGGATCGCCTCCATAGATGTGCCCTGACATCCTTATGTCAGGGCCACTTGTAAGTGGCAGCCACCCTAAGACAATCTGCAAGCTCTACATGTTGCTTTCAAGGTGATTGTCTCAGTCCTGTCTCCAGCTTGTGGGTTTCCTGGGGGCAGAAATGGAGGGGGATGAGAGCTTACATTTCCAGAATCCCCTACTTCTCCCATAATCGTAAGGTGTTCGTGAGAGTATGTGTGTGTGCGCACGTGTGTGTGTGTGTGTGTTTAAAAGTAGAGCCTCATTAGCTATAGGGAAGTGGTGTGCTGAGAAGGAAAGAGGGGTCACCGGTATCAAATGTTGCTGGGAAGAGAAGAAACATAAAAATTAGGGAATGCTGTTTGGATTTAGTGAGGTCTTTGGTTGCACTCACAAGAACTAGTTTAGTGCAATGTTGGGGCCAAACACGTTAGAGTGAACTGGCAGTTATCTATGTATATTTTCCAGTCTGTTTCCTTCTTATACAAACACAGAGAAAGTCATTTAAAGCAAATGTATCTAGTTTGGTTCTTCAGTAAGTGGAGATCAAAACCAAAGATCAATATCATTTGACAGAGGGTGGACGCAGGCAAGCTCTCAAATGTGTGCCCAATGCCAGCTGTCCTCTGCCCCTCCTCTTCCTACCACCACCTCCCTCTTCTGTACTAGACTGCAACATTGACTTTGTTTTTGTTGTTGTTGTTTTGTTATTATTGTTGTTGTTGTTTGGGACAGAGTCTCACTCTGTTGCCAGGCTAGAGTGCCCTGGCATCAGCCTAGCTCACAGCAACCTCAAACTCCTGGGCTCAAGTGATCCTCCTGCCTCAGCCTCCCGAGTAGCTGGGACTACAGGTGCACACCACCACTACTGGCTAATTTTTTCTATTTTTAGTAGAGATGGGGGTCTCACTCTTGCTCAGGCTGGTCTTGAACTCCTGAATTCAAGCCATCCTCCTGCCTCAACCTCCCACAGTGCTAGGATTACAGGCATGAGCCACCACATCCCACCAACATTGACTTTTAAATATATATATTTTTTTTGCGTGAAAAATAAAGTGAAGGGATACTTGATTTTTTATTTCATAGAGCCAGATTGTCTTCAAGCAACATGAACACTTGGAACTCCGGCCTACAAAGTATGGGGAAAAAAAGGAAGATCCTCCTAAGAAACTGTTAAGGACATCTGTCACAGTTATTCTTAGCAAACCTTCTCCAGAAGGCTTATGTTGAAAAATAAAGAAAAAGAAAAGGTGGCAAACCCTGAGGAGATGAGCCCTGTTCCAAGAAACAAGGGACCTGATATTGGGTTCTGTAGCACAGTCACTAACCGTGTGATCTTGGGAAGGAAACATCCCCTTTCTGGGCCTCAGTTTCCCCATGTATGAAGTGGCAAAATTGGGCTAAATGGTTTGTGGCATCAGCTTTCTGGGGTACTCTGAACCTATCTCCTCGACTACACGGTGTGCAAGGTCTGCTCTCAGGGTCCCCCTAAGGATCGGCTTCAGGGGTGGGGGAAGGAAGGAAGAGCAGGAGGGGCCCTCATTCATTCACAAATAGTTCCTGAAGCTCACGGTGTGCCAGGTAGGTGATGTTCTGGGCTCTGGGGACACAGCGGTGAATAAGAGAGAGTCTCAGCTGCCCACTCTGATTCAACCAAAGAAGAAGGGCTTGAATGAAGGGAGGATTTGCAGGTTAAAAAAAAAAAAACAACCCAAAACACAACAGTAGAAAACTAATCTTCCTCTCACTTCCTTATAGTAATAGTTGGCACCTGTCGATACAAGACTGCTAGTCTTTATTTATTTTTAAAATGACAGTGACCTCTGTTGCTCTCCAGCGGGAAACAGAGCCCTATGGGAAAAGCACACTCAGGACAGGGATAATTTAATGGGAAAAACTTGGGACTAGGGGTGCTGTCCTGAGACCTGAGATGGGATAGTGCAAAGGCTGGGGTAGTGCAAAGGTGTGGGGGCCTTACAGTGGCAAGAAGAGGGGTCTGTTCAGAGGCAGAGGAGGGCTCCCCATTTCGGGCCTCCCCATCATGCCAATGGCTCGCCCTAAGGTCACCAGTCGGGTCATGATGCTGTTTTCTATAAATGGGAGATGGAGGTGGGAAGGGGGTGAAAATAGAAGTGATTTATCGTCCTAAGGCAACAGATCTGGGCATAGGCCCAGTGCTACTGAAAGGGTCCTTTTTTATGATGCATAGGCAACTTTCTTTGCTTCCTAAGTCATCCGAGAGGCGATTGGAATGACTTTTAAACATGGATCCTGTCAAGTGATGCAAAAAATCCCATGATTTACAGCCCCCAGAAGTTTATCTTGCTCTGGGAAAAAAGAAGACCTTGGAACCAAAGCTTCACATTTAGAAGCCAATAAAAACATCTTAAAATAACGCCCCCTCCTCCCTCCTGCTCCCATAATGAGGAATGGAGAGATTTAGCAAGAGGTGGGGGCTGTGGGGAGGACTATCGCAATCACCAGTGATTGAGCTTCAAGGTCCAAGGACTTTGTTGTGGGCACTGGAAATCTAATGATTTATAATTAACTCCAACAAGAAAAACCAAATGCCATGCACTTTCCTAACAGAGCTACAAAAATAACCACATTCATAGTGTTTGCAAAATTGGAAACAAATGTCCCAAGGAACATAAGAGCTCCATGCTGTCCTACTCAAGCTTTGGAGGAAGAAAAATACTGGCACTCCATCACGACCACAAATGATGAGCCAATATCGTTTGTCATGGGAAATTCATCTAGGCACAATCGGATTGCACCATTAGCCCTCAATGACTTTGAGAAATAACCATACTGAAATGCCTCAAATTAAAAGCAGCCAAGGCCTGGGCTTAACATCCTCTCTCCTTAAGCTGGGTTCTGTTTCTTTATCCCTTCTTTATAAATGGAAGAGCTGGAAGGGGAACATAAATGTCTAATTGTACCCTTGTTCCTGAAGCTCATACCCATGTGGTTCTTTTTTTTTTTTTTTTAAAGTGGGTATGAACAAGGTCAGTGACTATGAGAAGTATTCGGAGGCTCTAAAAGGGAGACAGAAGGGCATGGCGACCTTAGTTCACTGTTGACAAATGATGGGGGAGGGTGGTGATTTGCAATTAGATTAGTAACCTTAGTTAAAAACAAAAATTTTTTTAGGGTGTTTAACTTCCACTCCATGAATAACCTTAGTTCCTGTGCTGATGTGGAACATGAAAGGTTTGATTACAGACATTTACTCAGTTAGGAAAAATGATCCATAGGACCCTTTTGATGCTATTGAACATCAAATTCATGCAGGAAAGGACAGGGTTAATATTCTAAAACAATAATGAACTAAAATCCAGGCGTTGCAGTACATACTCTATAGGTATCTCCTTTAATTTGTACAGTTCTGTGCCAGTCTTTACTAGAATTCTCATTTTGTAGATGGGAAAAAAGGCCTCTGAAATGTTCAATAACTTGTCAAATTTCAGTTAATGAGAAGCAGAGCTGCAACGAAGACCCACTATTACTTGACCCCCAAACCCATGCTCTAAACTCACTCTTAGGTGGGTTTCTGAGCATTTTCCCCCTTTAGGCAATGTTTTCCAAACTGGTTCACCAGCTCTGAGGGGCCTAGGAAAATTTCAGATGACCTTGCCATTATTTCTCTAATTCTGTATGTCAGGTGGAAAACAAAACCCTTTCAACTTTCACATCTCATAATCCTACCTATGATTCTATGAATTAAATAATGTGCCACCCCTCAAGGGACTCAAGACAGTAATATTAGCTGAGTGAGAAGGAATATAAATGAGTGAACTTTCAAACTGACTAACTTAAGGTAGCAGCAATAAAATATGAACTTAAAAAGTGCCTGAGAATCATCTGTAAGGACCTTGTCAGTCTATGTAAACTTTGCACGATGAATATGCAAATTTCCTACATATTTTCATGCTTATACACTTCTAACAGACCTGGATATGGCCTCCTGGGAAAATGGTTTAAGCCTTTCTGCAAAAGTCACCTATGAGACTAAGAATTTCCACTGTTTTCTGTCCAAAACATAGGATTAATTGAAGAAATTCTCACTCCTTGCTTTTTGCTTGAGAGAAATTAGTTCTTCCTATGGGAAATTTTTTAATGCTCTAAAACTATCTGAACTTTAAGAACTTCAGCCTTGCATCATAGCTGCCTTCTGCCCCTAAGGAATATAATCTGTCTAAACTGTTAAGTTGTTGTGAATACCAATAATGGGACATTTTTATGGTGTTCAGGTTATGTAGCTAAAGCACATTAGACTGCTGTGTATGTGTATTTGCTCACAGTTAAAAGCTGGTTAAACCTTTCAAACCTCTTTAGATTTATACAGGGTTATTTATTACAAGTCTCCTGAACTTTTTAGAGGCAGCCATGTTCTGGTGATCTTTGTGAAGTTCTTCTTTATCCTCCTACATGGCTGCTTGATTGGTTTTTTTTTTTTTTTTTTCCCCTGTCTCTTCTCCTTTTCTGGTTCTTTCTTCTTGAGCTTAGCCTTAACAGGGAAATAAAATGTCAAATACATTTGAAAAAAAAATCCAGTGGTAAAATTTGCAAATGGGAATACAATTTGAAGGCAATGCCCAGGTTAAGCAGCCAGGTTTTTAAAAATTTTACTTTTTTATTTCTCTGCTAATTAGGCTGCACATTTTCAATCTGAAACATCTGCAGAGTTGCGAGGGACCTTATGTGTAGAGAGAGGCTTAATCCAGCAGTGCCTGATAGTTGAGTGTTCGGGTTTCCAATGGTCCCAGTAGACATCATCAACAACTCATATTTTTTGAGTGCTTTCTTCCAAATGGCAGTGTGGAAAGAAGAATCAGAGAAAGTTAGAGCTGGCCTGAACTCGGATGTCATCTGCCCCAGGGGTTTCCAACTTATTTATTTATTATTTTTTTTTTTTTAGGCCAGGAAACAATATCTAGAAGTCTGATGTGTAAAACAGATAACCTCAGCCTCTAATAAGCAGGGGTGCGTGAGCGTGGGCTGATGAGCACCTCACATTTCTCTGCCGAGGACAGAGTTCCTCATGTTGGAACACACTCTCATTTCATTGAGGCAGAACTCGAGTCCAGGAAGGCTGAACTGAGTCATCTAAAGTCACGCCACTAAGAAAGAGGTGGAGAAGGCGCTTGACTTAGCACACTGCTCTTTCTTTCTCTGCTACCATGTACTGTCTCGTGTTTCATGGAATGCAGAGAAATCATGTGTGTTGGCTAGTGAGAAATCTGATGAATTCTACGGGTAAAAATAAAGTTAGTGTATATGTAAGGATAAGGTTGAAACCTTTGTAAAGTTTCATTAAGAGGATCACTAAAAACCATGTATACAGCTAGCTAAGTAGCATTGTGAGAAATAACTGAAGGATTGGCATAACAACACTAAAAATTAAGGGTTCTGCATCCACTTGAATTTCTTCATAAGTGTATTTAATATCTTATTACTTTTTAAGGAAACCTAAACCAGACATTGCATTATGAGTTTAGTTTGTACAGAAAAGAAAATGACCAATTTCAATCAATCAGTAGACCTACTCTCAATGAATAAGAATGTATAAATGAATTAAAAAATGTACATTTATATGTCTTAGGTTAAAACAAAATTGGTCAGTTACATAAGTAATGTTATTTGTGATTGTATATGATCAAATGAATTAAAAAATTATTTGGACAACTACCAGTCTCGATTACATGAATATGAGGATTTCTTTAGCATAACCCTGCTAAGTACCATACGCACTGATACCTATGTAAATTTTTCAGTTTTCTCATTTATAATTTTTTCCAAAGAAAGCATTACTATAAATCCAGAATATGTTTTCCTACGGAATCCTAGTGTATAATGTACTTTATTTATAAAACAAAGTAATATTACCCTTTGTAATTTCAATTTAGGGTCACTATTACTTCATATGCGATCAATGTAATTAAAATTTTCCTCCCAGAAAATCTTGATGCAAAATTGCTCTGCATTTCTGTTCTAGCAAATGTGGTAGTTTCTGCCTTGATGGAACTCACTATCAAAATTCTCCTCTTAGGCTGGGCGTGGTGGCTCATGACTGCAATTCTAGCACTCTGGGAGGCCAAGGCTGGTGGATTGCTCGAGGTCAGGAGTTTGAAACCAGCATGAGCAAGAGCGAGACCCTGTCTCTACTATAAATAGAAAGAAATTAATTGGGCAACTAATATATATAGAAAAAATTAGCCGGTCATGGTGGCACATGCCTGTAGTCCCAGCTACTTGGGAGGCTGAGGCAGCAGGATTGCTTGAGCCCAGGAGTTTGAGGTTGCTGTGAGCTAGGCTGACGCCATGGCACTCACTCTAGCCTGGGCAACAAGGTGAGACCCTGTCTCAAAAAAAAAAAAAAAAAATCTCATCTTGTATTACCACCATTTGATTGGAACTTTGGGTCTCTGTCTTCAGGAGGAAACATTCATTGTGCGGATATATGGATGGTTTTGGAGTTGTCCTCAGTATCCCACCCAGCAGACACCTGGCATTTGGGCTGGCTCAAATTGGACAGGATCCAATCAGCTAGGATGGGGCAGAGTAGGCAGGGAGTAGAGGGAGTCCAGACTTCAAGAAGTCAGGTTGTTGGCAAAAGTAGCACCACAGAGACTTTTATTTTACTCTCTGCCCTGTTGAATCTTGTTTGCTGAGATGGTGGGTGGGGTCTCAGGTCCTAACTTTCTAAAAGGCAGAAGAAAATCAAGGGGCAGTAAGCTGGGCAAATCCCTCCTGTGGGTAAGCCAGAGGCAGCGATGCTAGGACTTCCTCACTATCTCTAACCCAAGTCATTGTTGCAACGGACTGGCTAATCCTATAGACCAAAGCATTCATTTATGGGCAGGATTTGGTTCTCATTCTATTCTGAGTAGCTTTTTCCTGCGGGCAATTCATCTTCCGAGAAACTAGGCTTCATAGTTCTTCAGCGCTTAGGTGGTCCAATGACCAACCTTTTGTTGAAAGTTTTGCAGCACACTGGCAACAGCCATGAAGTTCCAGTGATCACACACACCTTTCCAGGCCTTTGAGAACATGCAGATTTCAGTGCGCATGCCCTTTTCCATGTCCTGTTACTCTTGCAAAATGAGGGTGGAGGTTCATCCCGGAAAAATGAATGGATAGGGCAAAGCCTTTGGGCATTTGGTATTTGGTGGGTTCTGGGAAGCTGCCCTTTACTGTGCTAACAAACACCACTCTTTCTTCTTCTGTAGTTTCAGGCTTATATTTCCATCATTAAAGATTTATCGCTCTTCTAATTCTAAAAAGCATTTTGGTTTTCTTCAAATATGGAGAAACCATACTTTAATTGGATTACTATGCTCATAAAAATTAATATATTTCTTTGATTCTATTATAAAATGCATTTCTTCCACCCCCCACATTTTAACACTTGGAAAGCTGTAATTAAATGGATGATTCATTTGAAAAGTAGTGACATTTTAGAATAAAATACCATATCATAGTAGCTTCTTTAATTTCTAATTTTGATTCTGAATGAAATTGTGTAACCACAAAATCATGGTGGTAGTGACAAGAGAGGAGTGTGGGGGCAGATTCTTGAAATGAGAGAACAGCTGTGCTACAGAACATTTTGCCTACTTATTTTTTTATCTGGGATTATGATTTTGACCTTCATTCAGCTGCCTTTTTTAAAAAAAATTTTTTTAAGATTTTTTTTCCTAAATATTACAGGGGTACAAATGTTTCATGGATCACTTTTGTAATGCTTGAGTCAGGGCTACAAGAGTGCCCATCACCCAGATAGTGTTCATTGTACCCATTAGGTGGGGTTTTGCCCATCCCTTCTTCCTCCCTCCCTCCTGCTTTATTTCCACTGAGTTTTACTTTCCTTTGTGCACACATGTGCTCATCGGTTGGTTCCAATTTAATAGTGAGTACATGTGATGGTTGTTTTTCCATTCTTTAGGTACTCCACTTACGATAATGGTCTCCAGTTCTATCCAAATTGTTGCAAAAGACATTAATTCATACTTTTTTTATGTCTGAGTAGTATTCCACAGTATACATACATCACATTTTGTTAATCCACTCATGAATTGATGGGCACTTGGGTTGATGCCACATCTTTGCAATTGTGACTTGTACTTTAATAAACATTAGAGTGCAGGTGTCTTTTTGATAACATGACTTATTTTTCTCTGGGTAAATACCCAGTAGTGGGATTGCTGGATTGAATGGTAGGTCCACTTTTAGTTCTTTAAGACATCTCCATATTGTTTTCCGTAGAGGTTGTACTAATTTGTAGTACCACCAACAGTGTATAAGCATTCATTTTCTCTGCATTCATGACAGAATCTATTGTTTTTGGACTTTTAAATAAAAGCCATTCTAACTAGGGTAAGGTGTTAACTCATTGTGGTTTTAATTTACATTTCCCTGATGATTAGTGATGTTGAACATTTTTTCATATGTTTATTGGCCATTTGTCTGTCTTCTTTTGAAAAACTTTATGTCTTTTGCCCACTTTTTAATGGGATTGTTTGTTTTTTTCTTGCTGATCGTAAGGATGTTTCATCATTACTATCAAGAGTCATTTGTTTATTGTCTACTATATGCAATTACAAAGAAATGTAAAGTATAGCCTTTGCATGTCAGGAAATGTTGGTAACCAGATATTGAAAAGTTTTTGTGATTTCATGGGTATAGCAAAGTGGGAAAAGTCTTCCATGAAATATTATGTTTATGTTTTGATAATAGCTTTATTGTGATAGAATTCACATGCCATACAATTCATCCATTTAAAGTATACAGTTCAATGTATTTCATCGTACTCATGGAGTTGGGTGACCATTACCACAATTTTAGAACATTTTATCACCCCCAAAAGAAATCCCTTATTCTTTAGTAATCACCCCTCATTCCTCCCATCTCCTCCAATGCTAGATATCATTATTGCATTTTATTTATTTATTTATTTATTTATTTTGAGACAGAGTCTCGCTCTGTCGTCCTGCCTAGAGTGCTGTGGCACCAGCCTAGCTCACTGCACCTCAAACTCCTGGGCGCCAGTGGTCCTCCTGCCTCAGCCTCCTGAGTAGGTGGGACTACAGGTGCATGCCACCATGCCTAGCTAATTTTTTTTCTATGTTTTGTAGAGATGGGATCTCACTATTGCTCAGGCTGGTCTTGAACTCCTGAGTTCAAGCAATCCTCCTGCCTTGGCCTCCCAGAATGCTAAGATTACAGGTGTGAGCCATTGTCCCTGCCTTGCCTTTAACTTTGAAGACCATAAATATAGTATAGTGGTCTTCTAGGAGTTAGAAGTTTTAAGAAGATTCCAAATTTTGGCATTGCTCCTTAGAAATTATTTAATTTCTTTGAGCCACATCTTCTTCATCTGTAAATTGGTGCGATGACACCCACGTCACAGGTAGTTGTTAATGTGTCATTGTGAGGATTAAATAAGGTAACAAATATGAAAGCATCAGCATGGGGCATCGGATATAGTGACTTCGGAATGTTATTTTTTTCAACCCTTTATCTGTCCTTAAGATGGAGCCCTGAGTTGAATTGTTGAAAGATGAGTGTTTCCTAGTCTCTCTCCTTCCTCCATGTGAAGACTGAGTCCTTTTAGGTGCCAACTCAGTGCTCCTTCCAGAAGCTTCTTTGGGAGACAGTTAAAACCTGATACTTGCTGGTGACACCTCAACTCAGAGGTTGAACTGATAATACAAAACAGAGGGTCTTATCTTCATCTTCTTGGAAAAGAAAAGTAAAAGCAATTGTCATCCACTTTATTCAGATAATGGGAAGTCAGCCTGAACTCTCAAAATTTCCACCAACTAGGTGGTTTTCAGAGGGCTACCAGAGTCCAAGGAACCAAAGTAATCAGCAAGCATGATTGATGTAGGACAAAACTATGATCCTCTGAGCACCCCCCGTGGATGTAATGTAGGCACAAAGAGATGAGGGTCCCTGGATTCCACAAATCGATCCTATTGGCCTTTGGCCCTGGAAAACCCAACTGAGTGGTACCAACTCGGTTCTTTGAGAATCTCCGAGAGGTCTGGCTTGTCTTTATTTTCCAGTCCTTGAGGAGTAGGGGCGCTGAGGTGTGTTTCTCCCTTAATGTGATGGATGCTGAGATTGAAGTGGAGGGTAATTCCTGTGGTTTGAGACCATGAAGTCTTCCAAGGAGAACATTTATGATGATCTTCTCATGACTCTAAAGCCTCCGCTCCTGCTTCTGCCAGAATTGGTGTTCCTGAGAGCTTTTGGCTCTTCCCATGTCTCAAATTTTTTTTTTTTTTTTTTTTTTTGAGACAGAGTCTCACTTTTGTTGCCCTGGCTAGAGTGAGTGCCGTGGTGTCAGCCTAGCTCACAGCAACCTCAAACTCCTGGGCTCAAGTGATCCTCCTGCCTCAGCCTCCCGAGTAGCTGGGACTACAGGCATGCGCCACCACGCCCGGCTAATTTTTTGTATATATATGTTTTTAGTTGGTCAATTAATTTCTTTCTATTTTTTTAGTAGAGACGGGGTCTCGCTCAGGATGGTTTCGAACTCCCAACCTCGAGCAATCCGCCCGCCTCGGCCTCCCAGAGTGCTAGGATTACAGGCGTGAGCCACCACGCCCGGCCCCATGTCTCAAATTTTGACTTCTGCCAATGTGAGCTCCAGTTATTCAACTGAAAACAATTCAGTCAAAAATAAACTGATCAACATAACTATTTGGTAAAAGAAAAAAATCCCCATAAACTGAATATTCTTCATACACTAATCCCGGAACCTTAATAATTTTGGTCTATAATTGCAACTGCTTTGTGATCTTTACTCATCTTTAAGGATTTTTGCTCATTTAAAATTTAACTTTTCAATTGTTTCCCTGTCATTTACTATCATATTTCAGATTCATTTTCATCCCTTTATCTCTATTATTTGGTGTTTGTTGAAGTGGAAAATAGGAACAACAGGATTTAGTTGAAATATCCAAAATATTCATAATGTAATAAAATGTACATACAGGTTTTCAACATATGTATGGCATCAGCTATATTTGTAGAATAAGTATAATACATAGAAAAATATTTGGACAGCTATATATCAAGGTCTGAATTGTGTTTGTCTTGGGTGGGTGGAATTATTTTACCTGTGTTTTGTTAGTCTATTCAAACAATTTTATTAAGTTACCACTAAATGTTAGCCATATTCTTTATATTGGGGATACAGCAAGAAAGAAAAAAGAAAAATTTGCCCTGATTGAAGGTTCCCTACTAGTGGGAGTGGGAAGCAGATAGAAGAATTAAGGTACATCATAGCTTAGGACAGTGACAAGTACTGTGGAGAAGAAAAGCAGGGACTGGAGCAGGGCTGGAGCACTTCGTGGAGGGGTTCCAGTTTTGAACAGGGTGGTCAGGGGAGTTCTCACTGTCAAGGAAACTTCTGAGTAAAGATCTAAAGGGAATGAGGGTATGAGCCAGGTGGTCATCTGGAAAAAAACTGAGCCAGCAGAAGGAGTATGCAAAACACCTGCCAGAGGAGCATGCCTGGTGTGCGTGTGTGCATGTATGTGCGTGGGTGCGTATATGCGTGCGTGCATGCGTTGGTGCGTATGTGCGTGCGTTGATGCAAGGAGGCCAGAGGGGCTGGTGCAGAGTCAGCCCCGGGGGAAGAGTAGGAGAGGGCGAGTGGGAGAGAGAATGGGACAGCCAGACCTAGACTTTTACTCTGAGCGAGACAGAAAGCCCCCGGGGGGTTCTGAGCAGAGATGTGACGCAATCTGGTTTATGCCTTATAGACATCACTGTGACTGTCCCTTTGGGTACCATCTGTAGCAGGGACAATGGTGGACGCAGGAGACCATTGATGAGAGGTGATGGAGGCTTGGACCAAGGTGACAGCAGGGCAAGTGAGGAATAGTGGTTGGATTATTGATACATTTTGAAGTTACAGACTACAGGACTTGATTATATATACAGGATATGGGGTAGGAGATAAAGAGAGTAGTCAGGAATGAATCCAAGTTTTTTTGGTTTAAGCAACTGGTAGGTTGGAACTGTGTTATTTGAGATGGGGAATCTACAGGAAGATGAAGTTTGGGAGGCAAGATCAGGAGCTCAGTTTTGGACACGCTAAGTTTGATATGCTTATTAGTCATTCAAGATGTTTCCCTAATGAGAATGCATTGTTTTTGAAATTAGGCAAATACAATAAAAAACATTTTAAGAAGCATTCTGTTGTGGGACTGGGTTGTTTCAACAAGTCCTCTATTGTTGGCCTGAATTGTTCAGTTTCTGTGGCCAAATTGTTTTCAGTCAACCCATCTGGACCCGGTACATGCAGGGGGCAGCTCTGGGTAACCACAAAGCACACTTGCTCTTAGGACCACCCTGCTTAGAAGGTCAAAAGCAAGACTCAGCATGGGCTTTGCTGTCCGGACTTTCAGGGCGATTGTCCTAGCTGTTTGTTTTAACCCTCAATCCCATAAGCCATGCCTGACTTCCTGGATCCCTGACCCTTCATCCTCTCTGATTTCAGATACTTTCAGGTACTTACCTGAAGTTTTAAGGCTCCAGAGCACTTAGACCCTTAGTTCTTATTATTCCCTGATATTTCCTGTCTAATCACACCTATCCTGTAACCACCAAGCTGTCAAGAGTCAATGCACAATACATTTCTTGAGCACCTATTTTGTGCAAAGGACTGTACTGAGCATTTTTAGGCAATAAAGAAGTTGAAATGGGGCATTCACACTCCAGGGGGTTGCAATGCTGTGGAGGAATAAAAGGATATATAATAAGGGGGTGACGACAAGCATTTAATAGTGCGGAAGGGAATCCAAAGCTCTGGTTTTTGTAGTAATGACCAACTTGGTCTCACCAGCTCTAGGACTTCATAGATTTTCTCAGAGGCTTTATTGTACTTTTCAATTTCTAAAAAAATATTTAACATGTATTGTTTTTTCCCCTGATTATAACATGGCCGAAACTCTTTGCAGAAAATATGGGAAAACCAGTAAAAAGGAAAATATGAAGAAAAAAATAAAAACCAATTTATATCATCTAGAGATAGAACATTATTGCTAATGTTTTGAGTGTCTTTCTTCTTGGTCTTTAAAAAATATTTTATTGGTGTCACTTACTTATATCATTAATATTCTTTGAAAGAATGCTTTTTAATAGCTGGACAGAAATAATGTCCCACCATTTATTTAAGGGTATTGTTGAACCTTTTCATACTTCCATAACTAAGTTCCTCCTTGCTTGGGCTCATAGGTCTGGTGTTGAGGCTGCCCTAGGAGACTTGGGACAGGGTAGAGTCTTATGGACATGAGGGTGTGCCTACATGGAGTGCCCTTGGGTGGAAGGGGTGCAGCCACTTGGGACATGAATAACAGTGCTGAATTAATTCACGCCCTCCCCAAGCCTGTACTTGAACGAGCATAGTAGAGGCCACAGCTGAAAATTCAAAGGGGGCCCAGGTTTTATATTTGAAAAGCTGCTTGATATTAGAGATTTCATATTGTCAGACTACGACCATATGATTTGAATATAGTGTATCTTTTTTATGATAAACATTGGTGGTTGTGTTTATCAAGGGGGGTCACAAAACAGAAATGCCATAGGACTCTTCTTTCAAAAGTGGAGAATGACTAAAGGAAGTTGGAAGAAAATGGCATTACAGCTCCCTTAATAATATAGATCAAAGTTCGTAGTGAGATTCCTATAAGAGAGAGAGAGAGTGCAGCAAAGCTTAGGAGCAGAGGAAAAAATAGAAAAAACTGGAAAGACAATGTTACATTGTCTTATATAATAATTTGAAAACCAACAAACCAATAATGCTTTTGAAAGGCTGGTATGTAAAACTTATCCTTTTCTTTTGGCTATTCCAGCCACAGATGAGTGTTTCTTTGCCAATTAGAACATTCTTGAGGGTTTTTTCTTCCCTTTGTGTGATGGTTGTGATTCCATTCTTGCCACTATCTATAAGTTAATTTCTGGCATTGTAATAAATTCTAGGAACAGTAATAAAACCACAATGGACAAGTTAAATCCTGTTTTTTTCCTTTTTTTTTTTTTTGGTATAGTTTTATTGATTTTTTTTCCCTGTGGGAAAGGCAAAAATGAAA
The DNA here is from genome assembly GCF_040939455.1 of Microcebus murinus. Classification (NCBI taxonomy): domain Eukaryota; kingdom Metazoa; phylum Chordata; class Mammalia; order Primates; family Cheirogaleidae; genus Microcebus; species Microcebus murinus. The sequence goes on from NC_134124.1 coordinate 22,512,651, forward strand.
ACACAAAACAAAATAAAACAAAAAATGTTTCCAGGAGTGGATGGGTGGTTTATAGAATATTTTTCTAACCTCCATTATTCTTTAGTCTTTTTCATTATTATGGGTATGTTTCCAATTTGCTTAAAGCTACTTGATCACTTTTCTTCATAGAAATAGTAAAGAAATCAGTCATGAGCATCAGGGTTGATGGAAAGGAATTGATGGATTATCTTTTTCTTTTGGCAAGAAATGCCAAAGGTGATACTCAATACCAAACCCAAGAAACCAAGTAGAAAATTAGTGATGCCAGTAAACTGGTCATGTAGAAAATTGTTCATTGGGGTAACATGAAATTATCAGAGATTCTCCACTCTTTGAAGTTCACACCCAGACTTTTCTGAGAAAGACTTCCTCAGGACTTTTGGAGGAAGTAGTCGGTGCTGTAGAATCGCATCTCCCCAGGTGAGTTCTGTAGAATGTGAAGAGTAGAGTGGATGTGTGCTGTTTGTGCCAGCCATGAAGCCATTTCCTTCTGCAGGTAGCAACACCTTGATTTGCCTTTGAGAAACCACCCCTCGCTGCTGTTGGGCCACGTACACAGCTCCACGTTGCCCAGGACTGTTTCATCGGTACATTCCATCTCACCAGTTTCAGGAATCGGTGCAGGGATTAATATGTGACAAAAGACAGTCAGACAGTGAGATCCACCCTGGGCCCTTTTTAGAATAATTGAGCGAGAAGGTCCCCTTTTTCACTGGGGTTGCTGAAAAGAGAGGATGGGAGCTCAGTGCTAATGGTCATCTTTCTGCCTGTGACAGCAGAAAGATGGCTTCATTCAAACAGGTTTGAATGAAGCCAACACAAAGGAATGGAGAGCCCAGAGATGGAGCCAGAGTGAGTCACCACGATGCTGTCCAAGACCCTGAGTCCCACCAGGCATAAAGCCAGCCCTGCTCTTGAGACTCAGATAAATTATTTTTTTTCTGTTATCACCCGTTCATGTTGGGCTTCTCTCACTTGCCATTTTGATCCATCACTTGGGATTGATTTTTGGAGCTTTGGCTAATTGAAAAAGCGTGATGTGAAGAATGGTCTTTCGCTAAACATGTGTGGGAAATCCTGGCCATATTAATTTGGGCTGTCCCAGGGGGAGACCCTGCAGTAGGATGTGTGTGTAAGTAGTTTATTTGGTGGGAAGTGGAGAAGACAGAGCAGGAAGGGAAGGCATCTAGGAAGGGGGCCCTTGTGAAGCCAGTAACCACTGTGGGTGGCTAGAACTTAATCCCACGAGAAAACTATAGGAGACGGTGTAAAACACATTTCAGCTTTTATCCCAACGAAGAAGCAAGGGAGCTGGGATACTCCAACTCCCGTCAGTTATTGGTGAGGACTGTTCTTGGGGGTGTGTTAATTTCATGGAACTTCAGGCCTGCTGCGCAAGCCCAAGCTGGCAGAACAGCCTTCTAATGCTTCAGAGAGAGAGAGAGAGAGAAAGAGAGAGAGAGCTCTCAGACAAAGAAGTGCAGACACTCACATTTGGAAGTCAGCAGGACTCAAGCTAAGCAAAGCCATGGTTTCTTTACTTCAGGACTTCTTAGAGCCTTTAAGATGCTAATGTAGATACTGAATATCCAAAAGTGAAGTGATGGTATGCAGTGTTTTCCAAATTTATTTTGCCATAGAAACTTTTCTTTGTGGGTTATCTTTAGAACTTATAGTCTATCGCACATGCTTTGACAAATTCTGTCTTTGAAGATCCAAGACTTAAGGCGCATAACCTAGCTATGAAAACTTGTAGGACTCAATAGCATTCACCTAAACATTTTGAAGTAATCATTGGGTAAAATTATCAAAACTTTGGCCAACAAGTGTAATTATTATATTAAAAAAGTATAACAAATGACTATTATAGATGATTCTGCAGCCTCATCATCATTGGAAGGCCCAGAAAGTTTGAATCGCATGCTTAAAATTGTTAATTTGTTTGTGCAAAGTCAGGACAAGAGTCTAAATTCAGGGTGTTCCCTTCTCACTGGCCAAGTAAACCACTGACTCTGTGGTCAAATATTTTAAATTTAACTCAAGACTACATTGAAACCACGTTCTGTCCTGTAATCCTCCAAATGTGTTGCCAATCTTCTCCAACTACCTTTCTTTGTCGATAAGTATTTATCAGGTAGTAGAGTCTGGGGTTGTTTTTAAGCTCAAATTAGCAAATAAAGGTCTTGGGCACTGTGTACCATTTCCTTGGGGCTGTCTGGTAGGTACCTTTCATTCTCTAGACTTGGGATTTGTTCTGGCTTTGTTAAGAAGTCTGTTTCCTCCACTTGCATTTCTATAATAGATCATGGTCAGAAATACACTTATACTCATGGATACCAATGAGTCAGAGAGACCAGTTAGGTCAAGAACTGCAGTCATGAGCCAGCTTGTGGATGATTTCTTGTGCTGCTGGGGTTGATTAGAAACAGTAGCTTTAATGTGTAGCCAGATCTATTAGGCAGTTACATACATTCCAAGACCTTGGCAAAGATCTAGCCTATTGTGTATACAACAGACACATACCCACACAAAGGCTTGGCATGCTGACTTCTGATTACTCAGGGTTCTTTAGTCAAGTAAGTGGGTTTTTATGTCCAGGGACACAGCCCTGGTTCTCAGACTGACAGAGATAATGGGGAGGTATTTCTGCAGAAGATAAAGAACAGGGAGTTATTGTTTGTTTTTATCCTTTGTTCCTAAGGGTGATAAGTGGCAATGAATAGGGTTTTCTACTGGCTGTTCCTGACCATCAACCTTCTATTGCTGTAAAATACCTTACATGTACTTACATACTGATGCTCACAAACTGAAGGTATAAACCATTGGAGGTCTGTATGGTAAAGGTAGAAACAAAAGATCTGGTAATCAGTAAGATCATTGCCATGCATGCCCTCTCCTATCCATTTCTGCTCATTCTCCAAGACAAAGGGAAAGCAATGTATGGTTCATTAGGTAACTAAGTTGTGAAACTAGTGCCATTTTTCTTGAAACAGTAGTAAAGATTCACAGACTTTTTTTCTTTTTTTTGAGTCAGAGTCTCACTCTGTTGCCCGGGCTAGAGTGCCATAGCATCAACCTACCTCCCAGAGACCTCAAACTCCTGGGCTCAAGTGATCCTTTTGCCTAAGCCTCCTGAGTAGCTGGGACTACAGGCATGCGCCACCATGCCCGGCTAATTTTTCTATATATTTTTATTTGGGCAATTAATTTCTCTCTATTTTTAGTAGAAATGGGGTCTTGCTCTTGCTCAGGCTGGTTTCAAACTCCTGATCTTGAGTGATCCTCCTGCCTAGGCCTCCCAGAGTGCTAGGATTACAGGCGTGAGCCACCGCACCCGGCCTACAGACTTGTTTTCATTTCATTTCCATTGCTGGGTGGAAATGTCTATAATGTACCTTTATTATGATTTACTTATATGTACTATGTATAAATGCCAAATATTTAACGAGCCATCTCCCTTTCCCATTTCTGGGACTTTACAATTAAGTACTGAGTTTTAAATGATATTAGCTACACAAATATAAGCTAACTGACTTAAGCATGCCTCTTTAATATGTAGTTCTGGCTAAAACATGGGTCAAATTACATACATTGAAACATAATTCCATGGAATAAAATCTCAATACAGTGTGATAAACTCATACATGGTTAGTTTTATCATTCAATATTAGGACTTTAATAAAATGACCATTATCACTAGAAATATATTCCAAGTTCTAACAATCATTCATGTGGTCTCAGAATGGTACTCATCTTCTGGTGGATACAAAAGATCTAGACATGGCTTTTACTTTGTAGGAGTTAATAATCAGTATGGCCAGGCATATATTTGTGATATACAGAAGATAATAAAATGCATGTATCAGGCATCATATTGTGCAATGTAGATTATGGAAGAAATACACATTCACGAGAAGGAAGAGCTGTTGTGGGCTGAGAAGTTTGGCAAGGGCTTTCTGGAGGAGGAGGAGACTTTGTCCAGCACTTCATTCCTCTGGGGCTCTGAAATTTATTGCTGAGCTTACTATTTGCTCAATGCCTGTCGGTCCACATGCCATCCAATTTATTTGTTCTCAAGCATGGACATAATGGAGCAGATTGCCCCGCAAACATTCTCTTCTTTCAACCAAAGGAAGGACTCTTTCAACGTGACTGTTCAGATAGTATTTTGCATCACCTATCTTTTCATTTCATTAGTGTTACCTTTGGGTTAGATGCTACTAAAGGGTACAAAAATGTGCTACAAATTTAATTTTGGAGTTCAGTACACTCTCTTGATATGAAAGGGCTTTTCTCAAAAGCATTAACGTGCTGTGGGTGCCTCTCTCCAAAGAGTAGTGTGTTGTAGTCGGAAGAGAAATGAGATTGGGCACCAGGATATCTAGATTTGAGTCCTGGGCCCATCATTTCCTAATGGATGTTGATCAAGTAACCTATCTTCTCAGTATCAGTTTTTTCATCTATAAAATGGGAAAATATGACATACTCTACCTACCTCTTATGTTGTTTTAAGGATCAAAAGAGAGAATGCAAGTAAAAATATTTTTATAACCTACAGTAGCTGATAAAAATATGAGGTATTATTAATGCAATTTTAAACAAATGCATCAGTTTCCCCATCTGTAAAATGGAGACAGGAATTGTATCTATGTCATTGGATTACTCCAAGGAACAAATGAAATAAAACATGAGAAGCCTTCCAGAATAGTTTATGGCAAATAGTGAGTACTCAATAAATCCAGAGATTACAGAGATATATAACTTACGAGATAGATAGACCCTTTTGATCCTAAAGCCCTCCAAAAAATTTTTTGCTTGTAACCTTTTCATTTGTCAAAATTTGCCTTTACCATCAATGTTAAAAATGTCACCTTTGAGTGAGGTTGATCATTCAAAAAATAGTAATATCCTCTTCCAATTAGTGCTGCTCAGACCAGGCAGGTGAATTAGTCACGTGGTCCTGCCTGGATGGGGGCCAGTTGAGAGGGGGAATCAATTATATCAGAGATTCTCAAAGTGTAGTCCAAGGTCTGGTCTTCTCTATTATTCATGCTATAATATGACAGCATCCATACTTTAGTTTCTGGTATAAATTAATAATTTGATATTGAATTAATAATTATCCTATTGAATACAAACCAGACATCACCTCATTGGTGCCTCATTGGAAGTGAATTTCCCCCCAGGCACTGAGGACAGAGTGGATGGACATGGACCCTCAGTGGCGAATGCCTTGATAAAGTGACGTCTGGATCAAAGAGCCTTGGCGATTCCTTGGATTAGTCCTCCTTTGACTGTAGTTTTCTGTGAAGCGGCCAACCAAAAAAAAAAAAAAAAAAGAAAAACAAATGCTGTGAGTACACACTAGAGAAAGCAACTCAAACTCAAACAAGGAAGTTGGGGGACAGTTTCTCCAGAGGCCTGTATATTTTATACTTGGATGTGGTTCTCAGATTTTATGTATCCATGAATATATTTTCTTGGGAGTGGAACTGATTTCTAAAGAGAAAATCAGCTTTATTGGAAATGTGAAAAGGTCCTGGAAGGTGTATAATTTTTCTTAAAAATTCTTAGAATCTGTCGTAACTGAGAGTATCCAGTGCTTCAGCCTGTATCTCCCCAAGGGCCATGCTATTAGTCCCCCAGGTGAAAACCCACAGTGGCTGCTGTTAAAAATGTCTTGGGTCTGATCAGATGTGGTCTGCTGTAGCTGAGGGTCCCGAACAGGCCTGTTTGGAGGGAGTGCACAGTTATCACTCAGGCCTCTGAGTCTCAGGTGTGGCAGATACTGCCCATCCTCTCTGTTGCTTCAGCACCAGGCACACAGTGGAACTACATTTCCCAGCCTCCTCTGCGCTCAGCTGGGCATGTGACTGAGTTCCGGCCACTAACGCATAGATTGGAGTTTTATTTGCCACTTCCAGGCCTGGCGTCTAAGACCTTCTCCGACTCCCTGTTCCCCCTTCTCTGCACCCCTGGCGCAGAGCTGAAGCCCAGGGAACCACACAAGCTGTGGATTGCAGAGTGCAGAGCCCCAACTAGAAGGACCTGGGTTTTGTTTTTAGGCTTTTTTGAGACAGAGTCTCAAAGAGTGCCAAGGTATCAGCCTAGCTCACAGCAACCTCAAACTCCTGGGCTCAAGTGATCCTTCTGCCTCAGCCTCCTGAGTAGCTGGGACTACAGGCATGCGCCACCACCCCCGGCTAATTTTAATTTTTAGTTGGCCAATTAATTTCTTTCAGTAGAGACGGGGTATCCCTCTTGCTCTGGCTGGTTCAAACTCCTGACCTTGCGTGATCCGCCCATCTAGGCCTCCCAGAGTGTTAGGATTACAGGCGTGAGCCACCGCGCCCGGCCAGAACCCGGGTTTTTGAATCATGAGTTGGAAGAGAGCTGCTTGAACTTTATATGAAACAAATCTTCACTGTTTTAAGCCTCTGAGTTTTTGGCATTTTTTGTTACTGTGGTTGGCTTACCTGTCTAAATATGCAAGGGAAGGCGACCATCATTAAGCAAACTATCTTGTTTTTCCCTACATAGAAAAGAATGTCTAGACTCAATTTGACAGTGCATTCTACAACTGACACAATCATAGGCTTGTGGCCAGGCACAGTGGCTCATGTTTGTAATCCTAGCACTCTGGGAGGTTGAGGTGGGAGGATGGCTTGAGGTCAGGTGTTCTGGACCAACGTGAGCAAGAATGAGACCCCCATCTCTATTAAAAATAGAAAAAAATAGCCGGGTGTGGTGGCATGTGCCTGTAGTCCCAGCCACTTGGGAGGCTGAGGCAGGAGGATTGCTTTAGGTTAGGAGTTTGAGGTTGCTGACACCACGGCACTCTAGCCTGGGTGACAGAGTGAGACTTTGTCTCAAAAAAAAAAAAAAAGTCATAGGCTTGTAGCAAACACTAGGTGAGCATAGAAATCTTCCAGAGCAAGATTGTTCACATGCAAGTTACTTTTCAGGAGAATTATATCACCTAAACCTACAGAAATTATTTGGATGAACTCAGGAGGTGACCACCCCACACTACCCATAAGTGAGTTCATATGGCTTGCCAGGTGTGCTTTTAGGAGTACTTCCCCAATGTCCTATACAGATTTTCCAGAGCACTTAAAAATCCTCATTAGTAGAATCCTTAACTAGTGGATTAGAAAACTACTCCAGGAGGTTCCTGTAAAAATGCATATATGTTATCTGGGGGAGGTACCAGATTGACCAATTCATACCGTTTAGTTGCATCTATCTCCTCAGGCTCTGAGCAGAGCACACAATACTAAAGAGAGACACACTGGCCAGATGGAATTTTGATGGGACAGACGGGGTGAGGAGAGAGGGTGACGTTAGAATGAGGGTGACCTGGTGTGGGTAAGGAGGACCTATTTGGAAGAATAAAATGCATCTGGATTCTATCCCTCTGAGTATCTCGGAAGGAATTCAAAGAACTTTCAAATTCTGTTTTGATTAAAGCCAAAACCGATGTTGACATTGGTTGGTTAATTTCAGCTCAATCTAAAAATGGTGGATTGGAAACAGAAATGATCATATAAAAAGTTTTTCCAAAATACTGTCTGTGTTGTGGACAGATATTCCTCCTTACCATTCTCCTCTTTATCTGGCTCCTCCAGCTTTGGCAGTCTGCAATCAAGCTTCAGCTCTTAGAAAACCCTGCCTGAGCTAGGGTTTTCTAAAAAATAAAGAAGGTGCAAAGAAAGAGGAAAAGCAGTAGTCTGTTTCCTTACCGTGAGACTGCTGATTTCAGGCACGTATGCTGGTTCTTAGCCAGTTATTCGTATGTTTCCTGGTCTTGAGTTTGGTAATAACACGTGCACATATATATCTGGTACCTAGTTAGTAAAGCATCTGTATGTTTACATTATTCCCCAACCATCTTTCATTAGCAAACTACAGACTCTTTGAAGGCAGAGACATCCTCAATTACTCTGTTGTTCTGCCACACAGAACTTGCACATGACAGGCAGTGAGTAAATGTTTATTTAGTGAGACCATCAGTTATGAATCTTCACCTTTTATTGATATTTTTCTTCTTCACCAGGAGCGGCCAAATGACCACCCCCACTAAGTGCTATTTCCCCAAACAGATTTCTCCAAAAGACAAATTTGGTGAAGTTGAGAGTCGAGGTTGATTGTAACACATTCCTCCCGACTTGATTTTCACCAGGCATGCCAACTGATTGCCATCAGTTGCAGTTTGATTTTTTTTTTGAGGGTGTTGGCACAGGTAAATGTTTATTTTTCTGCCTAATGTATGTGTGCATTTTGTGGTTGCCATGGAAAAGACTCCACCTAAGTACAACAAACCATTCAAGTTGTATGGAACTCACTGGGATGTTCTCTGGATTTTCCAAATCCTGCACCCCCAGTTTCACCATGACCTTGCCCTGACTTTTTTTCAGCTGGCCTTTGCTTGCTCTGTGCTTCTCAAGGCAGGCTAGAGGAGTGTAGCAGACAGGACTTTGTCTGCTGTAAGAAAAAAAAAAAAAACAAAAACCAGTGAAAAGTGGTGTGAACAACCTGGACATTTGTATAATGTCAAATAATAAGTTTGGAACTACGGCAGTTGCGGGGTTGGTTCATTTGGAGGCTCAACCAAGTGAAGTACCCAGTTGTTTCCATCTTTCTATTCTGCCGTCCTCAGTGTACTTGTCTTTGCCCTTGGAGTGACATCTTTTCATGATTGTAGGGAAGCTGTAACCGGTCCAGGCTTCACCTCCTAACCTGCCTTGCTGAGAGCAGGAAAATGTGGCTTTTTTCTTCTTTGATTTTAAGAGTAAGAAAACCTTTCCCAGAAATCCATCTACAGATGGATCCAGCCTTAATCTTATTGGCTCACACTGGGCCACACGCCCACCCACAAACCAATCACTGGAAGAGAATTGGAATTGCCATGATTAGCTTAGATTCAATAAGATTTATCCTTGGGAATGGGGAGGAACCCACCTCCTTTGAAGCATAAAATTAGAGTTGTGTTATTAAGGTAAAAAGGGGAAATAGGGCTGTCCCAAGAAGTAAAGGGGATATATGATTGTAGGCTCCGCAGGGAAACTTGGACTGCAGGAATAAAAGTGGTGATCATTCAGCCAGAGGCTGGGGCAGCTCCCAGGGGGACCCCAATGCCTTCTCACACCATTGCAACTCCTTTCCCTCGGACCCCCAAAACCTATTGGTTGGACTAGGATGTGCCTTACCAGTGGACATTACCACCCTCCCTGAGCTTCAGGACTCCCTAGTGGGCAGTTACAGGATTTTTTTTTTTTGCCCAAAACTGTACTAAAACTTAAAAAAAGAAACAGAAGCTCTAAAGTAGGAAATAGAAGTCTTGCTCTTCCTTTATGCAAATTCTACTCTTCAGGGATGCCACTGATAAAATCTTACTGTTTATCCTTCCAGCCTTTGTAATGGCAGGTTTAAAAAAATACTTAATCAGGACATGATTAGGGGAAGAAGTGACATCTTTGTAATTAAAGCTATATAGCCTAGTTCCTTCTGAGTGATGGTCCCTGGGTTCTCTAATCTTGCATTGTGCAAGCCGCCTGGGCCAGTCTAGACCTTGGCTATGATGCCCAGAGCCAGACCAGAGGGTGTCTCTCTTGGCCATGGCATAGTGGCTATTCAACGCACCAGACAGTGATGAATTTTTTCAGGACATCGCGCCCGCTTTTTAAAATAAAACATATTAGTGTTGTTATAAATCAACGAACATGGTTCATAATAGCAATAATGCCCTTGAAACCCGTTAATCCTGCCATCGAAGAATGGTACGCTAGAGCGTTTGCTGCCCTTGGCTTCACCTTGGGCTATTAACTAACAAATCAGTTATTAGCTGATGGTAATGACCAATTTTCAAGAGATGATTGCTGAAATATCGCCCACCTTGAAAAGAGAATTATTACTGAACCGAGAACGGAACCCTTATTTTCGACTCAGTAGAGCTAATGATCTTCTCTCACTCCCCTATGTCTGCCTCCCCCAGCTGCCCCCACCCGGCCCCCTCATCTGCCTCCCTCCTGGCTACGAGGTGCATGGAGATCACATGGTTACATAACTGCTTCCCTCTCGGCCTCAGTGACTTGAGTCCAGGAAAAGTTCCATATTTAATATTTATTCACCAGGCAGCGGTGGATGAAGACAGATGGTAATGAAATCAGTCTTGCTGAGAGTGACCACAATGATAATAGATTCTTTATGATGTCCAGGAATTCTGGACTCTTAGTCTCTGCTTAAATGCGTGTTGGCGCCAACTCTGTCGTCTTAAGCTTTAGTATTCTTGTCATCCTCCTGACCTCTCCTTAGACCAGAGCAGGCGGGCTGCGCTAAAGGCATCAATCTGTCTTTCTCCTCATATAAATGCTTTAAACACCTATAGCCGCAAATGACTCACCAGCAGAGATTTTTCAGTACAGGAGAGATGCGAAGATGAAATAAAGGCAACTTTGCAGAGCTAGCTCGAGGGTTGGCACTGGTGTGCGGGCTGGTTTTGCTTGGGCTGCCCAGTGGCTGTAGCTGGTTCTGACAGTCCAGGCTACCCAGCTGGGCTGGGTGGGGATTTGAGAATGCCACTTGTCCAACATCGCTTTATTGGCCTGGAATGAAACTGGGAGAGAGGGTGGGACAGGGGGCAAAAGAAGGGAAAGGGGAGATGTGAAATGAAGTGGAGTTGGCAAAGAATCGCGCTCCTGTCAAATGAGTAAACTCAGAGAGCTGATTGCACTGGAGATAGCAGTGCCCTGGGTCAGGCAGAGCTTTTTGAAGCAATCTGGCCGCCCTTTTTAGTAATAAGAGGTAAATCACTCTGACGTTCCTTGCTATCCAAAGCATTAATCATGTTGAGTTCCTTTGTTGTTCTGGGGTCCAGATCAAGTGTAATTCTATAGGAATTCCATTGTAATCTAGTATTAATTAATCTCTGTGTTACATAGAGCAGTGCCAAAAACCTTTCTCTGCATTTGTTTGCTTGTACATCCATTATTAGCTTTGTTAGAACCTAACTCTAGCTGGGGGAACTGCTACTCCTCTCTCTCTCTCTCTGTCTCTCTGTCTTTCTCTCTCTCTTTCTCTCTCTCTCTCTCATTCTCTTTTTCATCTCGGTCTTGGAAATTGTCATTTTCCTTAGGTGGGAATATGAGAGGTGGGAGGTAAGCATGACCAGAAGGCCAGAAAGACTGGGGCTCACACTCCAGCTCTGCTACTTCCTAGCTGTGTCACTTTTGGGCAAGTTACTAACCTTGCTTTATTTATCTGTAAAGATTATAACGGTTCCTACTGCCTGGGATGTTTGTGCAGATTAAACAACCGCCAGTTGGTTTCCTCTCCAGTGAAGACAAAGGCTGCCCAGGGAGGGGATGAATTTGATGGGACGGTCCGTAGGCAGTGACACTACAAGAGTCTTTCTCTCAGGACGTAGGGTGTCGGGGTAGATTATCCCTAGTGTCATTTCCAACTTGAAAATTTTGAGTGTTTGCAGTAGAAACCATGTGTTACTGGCTCCAGGAAACACCTGCCTACCTCTCTCTCAGCTCTTCCCAGAATATGCCTAAGCAATAATAGAGGGTCAGAGGCTGAGATTCTTGGCTTTTCAGTGGTAAATAATGAATGTTGCACCAGCTGCTAGCAGACTCTGAAAACTTCTGTTTTGAGATGCAGAAGGAAAGAAAAAAAAACATAAAACCACAATAAAAATATCCAATATGCATTTATCTGGTACATCATCTTTAAATAGCTCCCTTCAGATTTCAAAAAGGGTAACTCTATCCTCTTTCCTGGCTGGCTTTCTGCATCCCCCCACAAAATAGGACTACTGGCCCTCGATTTTGACCTGATATAAAAAGCAGTATATTTTTATGACCTGGTAACAGTCACATTTCTACAGCATAAAATATTAAAGCAGCCATGACAGTGACTTTAAGGTCTTTGAGGCAGGTGCTATCAAAATGTGCCCCTTTATTATTTATTTATTTGACTTTTTCTGTATAGCGAGGTTTAAATGCTTTTCAGGCCAAATAATTAAATTCCATTATGGAAAGCGGGAATCGTTGGCAAAATGTACTCACTCTTGCTATTAGACCCTTGAGTCCCCGGAGGAACTCCATGGAGGGAAATAAAAAAAAAAATCTGGCTTATGTTTATATGTGAGATACACAGTATGACATATTGGGCCCACAGGATGCTACATAAGAAACCTCACGGGGAGGGGGCTGCTATAGAAGCCCTTCTCTTCTGGACAGCAATCTCCTAGAACAAGGGTCTGAAATCTATGTCCGGTGAGCCAAACCCAGCCCAGTGCCTGTTTGTGTACATTCTATGGGTTGAGTAGAATGGTTTCAACCATTTTAAATGGTTGAAAAAAAATCAAAAGAAGAATCATATTTTGTGGCCCGAGAAAACTAAATGAAATTAACATTCCATTGTCCATAAAAAAGTTGGGACACAGCCACACCCATGCATTTACACATCGCCTGTAACTGCATTTCAGCACGTGGCTGCAAAGCCAAAAATATTTACTGTCTGGCTGTTTATAGGAAAAGCCTGCAGACCCCTGTTCCAGAGAAATTTGGACTTGGGCTCTAGAAAGGACAGCACTGGGGCTAGAAGAGTTCAAGGTCCTTTATGCTGTTGATGCATTTGGATATTGACTCTTGCTGTCGATGAACTTGATTATTTTCTGAAATGGACAGATAGGCAGGTTAAGGGAAAAGAACAGGCATACCCTAGAGTAGGTTTTTGGATCCCATAACCCTTATCCCCAAATGTAGCCCCCAGGTTTGTATACCGGGTGATGTCCTTTCCCTCTCTCTCCTGTACCTTCTTCTGTCTTCTACCCATCATCATCTCCACTGCTCCTCTTGTCTTTGGGAAAAATATCCTAACTGGTCTATTTTCATACAAGTTCAATAAACAGTTCATCCTCCACATGACAGCTGCAGTGACATTTTTAGAAACAAACTGGACCATTCCACTTTCCTCAGATGGATGCACTCCCGACTTTACTCAAGTCTCTGCTCGCATGACAGCCCCTAGACAAGGCTTTCCTTGCCCAGTCTTTCTAGAGCAGCTCCCACCTCCTCACCCCATCGTGATTGACTTTGTCACTCCTTTTTGTTGCTGCATCAGCATTTGTCATAGTCTTACACCATCTGAGTTGGTTTACTGGATTACACTTGGTTTCCCCCACCAGAATGGAAGCTCTATGACAGTGGGTACCTTGACAGTCTTATTCTTTAGGGTATTTCCAACAGCTTACATGAGCACACAAGAAAAGTATGTTGAGTGACTGAATCAGTGGATCAGTTCTCCTGGCAGAGGTCCATGGAGTGTTGGTGACACATTCTACCTGCCTGCCTCTGCACAGGTGTGGTGGCTTTCTCAGTTTCCATGTTCTTCCTTTCAAGGAGACCTGGGGCTAGTAGGAGACACAGTCATTGTACTTCTTGGCACTTAACTTTCCTGCCACCTGCACCCTTCCTGCTGGATCCTGTTTTCTTTTAAGGTTAACCTGGTTATTTTGAACTAACCCACTGAAGGTTGAGACAAGCCTCCTGTGTGTGGCCAACACTGTCAGGATCCACTCAGATCTTTCTGGATCCCTGTCACCCTCTTTTCCCCTGACTGCTTCTGTTTCTATGACCTTCCCCTATCATTCTCTTTGAAGGACACCCTTGGCTTCTGGAGTGGCTTTGCTCAAAATCTCAGATAGGTAGAAATGCCTAGGGTTTATCCACAAGGAGCTGCTTTTATTTTTTTTTTTTTTTTTTTTTTTAAATTATTTTTTTTATTTTGGTATATTATGGGGGTACAGATTTTAAGGTTTCAATAAATGCCCATTTCCCCCCCTCCCCCCAAAAGTCTGAGTCTCCATCATGACCATCCCCCAGATGGTGCACATCTCACTCACTATGTATGTATATACCCGCCCCCCTCCCCCCTCCCACCTGCCCAATACCCTATTATTGTAGCACCTATGTGTCCACTTAGGTGCTACTCAGTTAATACCAGTTTGCTGGAGAATATATCTGGTGCTTGTTTTTCCATTCTTGGGATACTTCACTTAGTAGTATGGGTTCCAGCTCTAACCAGGAAAATATAAGGTGTGCTATATCACCATTGTTTCTTAGAGCTGAATAGTACTCCATGGTGTACATATACCACATTTTATTAATCCATTCTTTGATTGATGGGCATTTGGGCTGTTTCCACAGCCTTGCAATTATGAATTGTGCTGCTATAAACATTCGAGTGCAGGTGTCTTTTTTGTAGAGTGTCACTGGATCATTTGGGTAGATGCCCAGCAATGGGATTGCTGGATCAAACGGTAGATTCACTTGTATCGCTTTAAGGTATCTCCATATTGCTTTCCACAGAGGTTGAACTAGTTTGCAGTCCCACCAGCAGTGTAGGAGTGTTCCTTTCTCTCCGCAACCACGCCAGCATTTATTGTTTGGAGATTTTTTGATAAAGGCCATTCTCACTGGGGTTAAGTGATATCTCATTGTGGTTTTGATTTGCATTTCCCTGATGATTAGAGATGTTGAGCATTTCTTCATATGTTTGTTGGCCATTCTTCTGTCTTCTTTAGAAAAATTTCTGTTCAAGTCCTTTGCCCACTTTTTAATGGGGTTATTTGATTTTTTCTTCCTAATTTTCGTGAGTTCTAAGTATATTCTAGTTATCAGTCCCTTATCGGATGCATAGGATGCAAAAATTTTCTCCCATTCTGTAGGTTGTCTGTTTACTTTCATGACTATTTCTTTGGCTGTGCAGAAGCTTTGTAGTTTGATCATGTCCCATTTATTTATTTTTGTTGCTGCTGTGATTGCCTTTGGGGACTTCTTCATAAACTCTTTGCCCAGGCCGATGTCTAGGAGAGTGTTTCCAACTTTTTCCTCTAGAGTTCTAATAGTTTCATATCTTAGGTTTAAGTCTGTTATCCAGCGTGAGTTGGTTTTTGTGAGGGGGGAAAGGTGTGGGTCCTGTTTTAGCCTTCTACAGGTGGCTATCCAGTTTTCCCAGCACCATTTATTGAAGAGGGATTCTTTTCCCCAGCGTATGTTTTTGTCTGCTTTGTCAAAGATGAGATGGCTATATGAGGATGGTTTTATATCAGCATTCTCACATCTGTTCCACTGGTCAATATTCCTGTTTTTGTGCCAATACCATATTGTTTTAATTACTACAGCTTTGTAGTATAGTTTGATATCTGGCATATTAATGCCTCCCATTTTGTTTTTGTTGCCTAGAATTGCTCTTGATATTCGGGGTCTTCTTTGGTTCCATACGAAGCGTAAAATTATTTTTTCTATATCTGTGAAGAATGCTGATGGGATTTTAATAGGTATTGCATTGAATCTGTAGATCAGTTTGGGTAGTATAGACATTTTGATGATATTGAGTCTGCCGATCCACGAGCATGGTATGGATTTCCATCTGTTTACATCCTCTGCTATTTCCTTCCTCAGTGTTTCATAGTTCTCCCTGTAGAGGTCTTTTACCTCTTTGGTTAAATATATTCCTAGGTACTTTAATTTCTTTGTTGCTATTGTGAAGGGAATTGAGTCTTTGATTTGGTTCTCAATTAGATTGTTGTTGGCGTATATGAATGCCTCTGATTTCTGTGTATTGATTTTGTATCCTGAGACTTTACTAAATTCATTGATCAGTTCCAGGAGTTTCTTGGTTGAATCCTTGGGGTTTTCTAGATACAATATCATATCATCAGCAAACAGTGAAAGTTTGATCTCTTCTGCCCCTATTTGGATACCTTTGATTCCATTTTCCTGTCTGATTGCTGTAGCCAAGACTTCCAGCACTATGTTGAACAGAAGTGGAGATAGTGGGCAGCCTTGTCTGGTTCCAGTTCTAAGTGGGAATGATTTCAATCTTTCCCCATTCAGTATGATGTTGGCTATGGGTCTGTCATATATGGCTTGTATCATTTTTAGGTATGTCCCTTCTATGCCTATTTTCTTAAGTGTTCGTATCATGAAAGGGTGTTGAATTTTGTCAAAAGCTTTTTCTGCATCTATTGAAAGGATCATGTGGTCTTTGTTTTTGCTTCTGTTTATGTGGTGAATTGCATTTATAGATTTACGTATGTTGAACCATCCCTGCATCCCTGGGATGAAGCCCACTTGGTCGTGGTGGATTATTTTTTTGATAAGTGTCTGGATTCGGTTAGCTAAGATTTTGTTGAAAATTTTTGCATCTATATTCATTAGGGATATTGGTCTGTAGTTTTCTTTTTTTGTTGCATCCTTTCCTGGTTTTGGTATCAGAGTAATATTCGCTTCATAAAAGGTGTCGGGGAGGTTTCCGTTCTTCTCGATGTTGTGGAATAGTTTCTGCAAGATAGGTACTAGTTCTTCTTTGTAAGTATGGTAAAATTCAGGTGTGAAGCCATCTGGACCGGGACTTTTCTTTTTAGGGAGATTTTTAATTGCTGTTTCTATTTCAGCTGTTGAGATTGGTCTGTTCAGGGAATCTATTTCTTCCTGGTTGAGCCTAGGGAGGCTGTGTGTTTCTAGAAATTTGTCCATTTCCTCCACATTTTCCAGTTTGTGTGCATAAAGATTTTTGTAGTATTCATAAATTGTATCTTGTATCTCTTTGGGATCAGTTGTGATATCTCCTTTTTTATTCCTGATGGAGCTTATTAGAGATTTCTCTTTTCTGCTTTTCGTTAGCTTAGCCAACGGCGTGTCAATCTTGTTTATTTTTTCAAAGAACCAACTTTTTGTTTTATTAATCTCCTGAATAGCTTTCCTGTTTTCAATTTCGTTTAGTTCTGATTTGATCTTGTTGATTTCACTTCTTCTGCTGGGTTTGGGGTTGGTCTGTTCTTCTTTTTCCAGCTCTTTGAGTCGTTTCATTAGATTGTCTATTTGTGATCTTCTTGCCGTTTGGTTATAGGCATTTATGGAGATAAACTTTCCTCTTAGAACTGCTTTAGCTGTGTCCCAGAGGAGTTGATAACTTTTCTCTCCATTGTCGTTTTCTTCATAGAAGTTTTTTATTTCCGTCTTGATTTCTTCATTTACGAAGTAATCATTTAGTAGGAGGTTGTTTAATTTCCACGTTTTTGTGTAGAAATGTGAGTTTCTATTAGGGTTGATTTCTAGTTTTATTCCACTGTGATCTGAGAAGGTACATGGTATGATTTCTATTTTTTTAAATTTCTTGAGATTTTCTTTGTGTCCTAGGATATGGTCAATCTTAGAGAATGTCCCGTGAGCTGATGAGAAGAACGTATATTCAGTGGATTTTGGGTAGAATGTTCTGTAGATGTCTGTCAGACCCAATTGTTCTAGAGTTTTGTTTAAGTCCATTATTTCTTTATTAATTTTCTGTTTGGAGGATCTGTCTCGTGCCGTCAGTGGGGTGTTGAAATCCCCGGCGATTATGGAGTTGCTATTAATCCATTTGCTTAGCTCCAGTAAGGTTTGCTTTATGAATCTGGGTGCACCTAAGTTGGGTGCATATATATTTAAAATTGTTATCTCTTCTTGTTGGACTGTGCCCTTCACCATTATATAATGACCCTCTTTGTCTTTTACTACTTTTGTTGGTTTAAAAACTAAATCGTCTGAAATTAGAACTGCCACACCAGCCTTCTTTTGGCTTCTATTTGCTTGGAATATTGATCGCCACCCTTTTATTTTTAGTCTATGTGCATCCTTGCAGGTTAAGTGTGTTTCCTGAAGACAGCATATACTTGGCCTGTATTTTCTTATCCATTCAGCCAGCCTATGTCTCTTGAGTGGAGAGTTTAAGCCATTCACATTTATTGAGAGAACTGATAGGTAAGGTAGATTACTGATCATTCTGTTGGGTTGGATGTTGTTGCTATGATTTCTGTCTTGAGCCATTGTAATATCTGGCATTTAATATCTTTGGGTTTTGGTTGTTTTTATATCCGTGGATTATTATTATGATGTTCCGTGCATAACGCTGTTTTAAGTACTTCTTGTAGGGCTGGTCTTGTCTTGGTGAATTCTCTGAGCCTTTGCTTGTCTGAGAATGTTTTTATTTCTCCTTCATATATGAAGCTTAGTTTTGCAGGGAATAATATTCTAGGCTGGGCATTGTTTTGTTTCAAAAGAGTGAGAATGGGGCCCCAGTCTCTCCTTGCTTGTAAAGTCTCATTAGAGAAGTCTGATGTTATTCGAATTGGCTTTCCCTTGTATGTCACTTGCTTCTTTTGTCTTACAGCTCTTAGAAGGGCCTCTTTAGTTGATACTTTGGTCAATCTGATGACTGCATGACGTGACGTCTTCCTGTTTGCATTGAATCTCCCAGGGGTCCTCTGGGCTTCTTGAACTTGTATATCAAGATTTTGAGCAAGGCCTGGGAAATTTTCCTCTATTATATCTTCAAAAAGCTTGTCCAGCCCTTGAGTGTTGTCTTCCTCCCCTTCGGCTAAACCTATGACCCTCACGTTAGGTTTTTTCACATAATCCCACAGCTCTTGTAGACTTTGCTCTTTTCTCTTGTTTCTCTGCTCTATTTCTGTGACTGATTTATTTAATTGGAGGGTGTTATCTTCAAGCTCTGAGATTCTTTCTTCTGCTTCATCTACCCTGTTCTTGAGACTTTCCACTGTATTTTGTAGTTCCTTGAATTGAGTCTTCATTTCCAGGAGTTCGGTTACACTTTTCTTCAATGTGTCTATTTCTTTTCTCATATCCTGGAGACTTTTTGTGGTTTCTTGGTGTTGGTTGTTGAGTTGTTGTTGCAGCTGGGTGAGTGTTCTTATGTTCCACATACGAAATTCCTGTTCTGTCATATTGGTTGCCTGATTTTGGTCGGTGTCCGTTTCTAGGGGGCTGGTGCTCCTCTTTGGGGGTGTGTTTTCCGTTTGGTTCTTCATATTTCCTGAGTTCTTTCGCTGATTTCTTCCCATGTCGATCAGTTGTTGTTTCTTTCCTTAGGTTATTGTTTGGGTATTCACACACCTTGTTTAGTTTCTGAGGCGTTAGGTGGTGCCTGTGGGTGAAATTGGACCACTCCCTGTATATTGAGTCAGTGGGTGCCGTGGAAAGGCTGTGCAAGATGCCGTCCCTGTCAGTAGGTGGCGTTTGCTTGGAGGAACAGGCTATGGTGTTGATTTTGAGTCCTGTTATCAGCTCTCGTTCTGGGCGGAGCTGGGTTGGGTAAGCCTGCCCTCAGGCCGTTAGCAGGGGTCAAAGTTCTGTTCTCTGCTGTCAGGGCGGGGCTGGAATGGTCCCGCTCAGCCAGAAAGTCTGGGTGTGGGGGTGGGGCTGTCTGAGACCCGCAGTCTGCAGCAGGCCTCGCTTCTTTCCACCCTCCCCAACTCCGCAGCTACTCCTGGGCCTCTGCCAGCAGGCCAGACCACAAGCCACCAGGCCTCCCCGGACTGTGATGCCGGCGGGGAGGTTCCCTGCACAGGAACGCCACCTGGGTTGGGCGCACGGCCTCCTCCTGGGAGGCGGGTTGCCCTCTAGGACGCCGATCCGCCCCTGGAGGCACACAGACCTCAGTAGGCTGTTCACGTATAATCCTTCTGTGCCCCGGGCAATGCTAGCCCTCGGTGCAGGGGATCTGGTCTGCAGGTCCGACCTCTGGGTCCCAGAGTTCAAACTGTATTCCCACCAGGGAGAGGATTTCCGGTCCTAATTCACCCACAGGGAGCCCAAGCTGGGTCTATGTCTCTCAGCCTCTGAGTCGGCACCGTTTTCCTGGGAACACGGTGCCAGCAGCACCTGGGAGGGCGGGCGGGGTCCCAAACGGGAAGGTCCCGTTCCCTGGAGGTGCCTCCGGCTGGTGGCTGTATTGTCTCTCTGGGCAGCCGCGGGTAGGGTCGGCGGAGGGAGGGAGGAGGCAATATGGCGCCTGCCGCGCGGCTCTCCGTGCACACGGAGGTTCCCGGAGGAAGTTGGGAACCTGGTGCCACGTCTGCTACAGGCTCACCGTTGGCAGGCGGCGGCAGTCTCTGGGCTGATGTCCACAGGTCTCTCCACCCGCTGGGGAGCCCGCCAGCAGTCCCGAATGCAGGCGAGGGGAAAAAGCAGATCCACCTACCCTTGCCGCTGGTCTCCGGGCTGCTCCGGTGGTCTCAGCCTCCAGTTCTCCTCCGCAGCCTCCTCCCGAGGAGTCTCCTGGGGTCTCAGGTACCCCTCCTTCCGGCCCTTGTCCGCTGTATGCTCGTCTTCTTGCTTCTTTCCTCTAGTTTCTGCTAGAATCGGTCTTTTCTGCAGAGACCCTCTGTCTGGCGGTGTTATTCGTCCGCCATCTTGCTCCAGGAGCTGCTTTTAGTTAATAACTGGCTGACTTGTGCAGAGGTATGAAAGCCCATCTTCCTTGCCTCAAATTGAGACAAACTCTGAGTTCCACACACCCCAGGGTTCTCTGTGGAATCAGGCTGCAGCTACTCTCTAGGAGAATTGCCCAGAAATCGAGCCTTTGCTTAGCCTCTCCCATTTCCTGCTTCTCCCTTGCCAATTTCTCCTGGGGGCATTTCCTTAACAAATCTCTTGCCCATAAATCTTCCTTTCTGAGTCTGCTTCCGAGGAATTCCTCCTAACATACTATGTTTCCACACTGTAGAGAGGCAAACACACATTTAATCCAAAGAAAGTATACAATGGAAATGTTGGCCACTGTGATGGGCCAGTGTCTAATATATTTTTTGGTGGGTGGGAGGCATGGGGTCTAAGACAGGAGGACTTTGAAGGGCCCTGAAATTGAACCATGTAGGCGACTTACTATTTTGATATGTTAGGCTTGTTCTTAGTAAAGGAAACCTGTAAAAAGAGGAATCTAGGAATGACCTTCTTTGGGCAATGGATGTGAAGAAAAGGTAAGAATATATTTGGTTTTATGGACTGTCAGAGCAGAGGACAAAAGGCTGATTTTATGTTTAGGATCTTCTATGTCAATGTCCATTCTGGCAGATGTGCTAAGTTCTCCTGTAGCCACCACCAACATGCCAACAGTCTTTTTTTATCCTGCACAAGCTGGTGGCTTATTTAAGATCATCATGCCCAAAAGGACATGGTTTTTGTCCTCCACCAGATGGTTCAATTAGTCAAGATTCCGAAAAAGCCAACTGGAACGTTATTTTAGCCCCATCTATTCAAGTCAGCCAACTCTTCAAAGCTGGGTGGGGATTCTGACAGCAACAGATTTACCCAGCCCCGAGGTGTCAGGGTTATTACTCCTGGAGGGATGGAGGAAGCTGCCAACGAGCTTTATACATTGGACAATGCCAACAGCAGAAGAAAATAGGGAAAAGAGCATTCTTTCTGTTGGACTGTTTGGAATGAACAACCTGTTCAAGAGTCGTCATGGAAGAACACGTTTCCTGTTCTGCCACGACGCACTCCAAGTCATGCAATCACGTTGATTTTGATTCTCTAGTATCTTGGTGTTACCTGGATGCCTTTACTTGAATGATACATGGAATTAGTTCCACAGTTCTTCCCTTGCAATTAGCATATTAATGTGGCAGACTGATACTGCTAGAAGGATGGATGCTTGAACACGCAGGCTGCTTTCTTCTAAGGACTCCAACTAGCAGCCTCTTTTTTAGAGTGAACCTCAGCACGCGGGAACCAAGTCAGAGGATTTAAAATATGCATGGCGTCATCTAGGCCAAGCTCCTCATTTCACCTGGGGGGGACAACTAGGGCTTAAATTGGTGACATGAACTGATTGAAGGGAAGCTTGTTAGGCCCATAAACTAGAGACTGATTGAACAAACGTATTTTTTATTGCAATCTCCTATTTTAGGGAGGCAACTTGGTGATGATGAGAAAAATGAGAAGAGTCTATGTTTTCTAGTCAACAGACCTGGGTTCAAATTTTAACTTTCTTACTAGGTGTAATTTGGGTTAAATGCTCAAACTCCCTGAGAGTAAGTTTCTTCACTTTAAAAAACTGGGATAGAAATAGCTTCTTGGCAGGGAAATTCAATTGTTCAAAATCTGTAGAAAGTGTTTAGTACAGAGTTGGCCCATGGCAAAGGCTATGCAAATATTCTCATTCCCTTTCTTTTCCCCAAAGACACAGCTAATTAGCAGCAAATATGGATAATAGCAAATCTGGTCTCCAGTTCTTCTGACTTCTGGTTTGGTATTTCTTGTACCTCACCTTCATTCATTCCTTAATTCCCGCGAATTCTGAATCCTTTTCTTCTTCTGATTGGGTTGGTGAATAGCATTGCTTGACTGGAAACTTTTGAAACTTAGGAACTATAAGATGAAGATTAAAAGTTACTGTAAAACAAGACTCATTAGAATATAGTCATATTTTCAAAGAGAAAAATGAAGAAGTGGGGTGGTTTCTTTCAGATAGAGTAACAAAAATGATTGATCATGGTAGAATTGACATTGACTATTTTAATGAACTCAACAAGTATTTATTGAGCACCTGCATTAATTGGGCACCAAAGGTGACTCAGAGGTCATTAAAGCAGACATGGTCCTTGTGTTCACCCAGTTACTTAGGGGTGGGGTCAAGGAGAATTTATTTTTTAAGTAAACCCTGACTCACCTTGACTCCTTTTGGGCCTGTGAAAAATTCAGCTATATCTCGGTCAAATAAAAGGAAGCCCTAGTAGATGCAGCTTGTCATCAGAATCTGGGACTCACAAGAGATAGTAAAATTTAGCTGAAAATGTAGCTTTTAAAAATATTTAGGAAAAATCTTTGATGATAGATGAACATAGCCAGGTATCAGAGGAAAGAAGGACATTTTGAGGATATTCCTAATCTTTGAGATTGGTGTCAAAGAAAGCAGACCTGTTTCCATACTTCCTTCTTTTAGCAGTAGGAGGGAGTAATAATAGCTTCCATTAGCAAACACTTGTTAAGCTCAGGTGTCATGCTGAATGCTTTAAATGCATTATCTCCATCTTCACAAAATGGGATGGTAGGTTTTAATATCATCCTTATTTTTCCAGCTAAAGGAATTGGATGCTAGGAGAGGTTGATAAAGTGACCCTCAGGGTTCAGAGTCAGGCAGTCTGACTCCAGACTCCAGGGAAATCTCTTTGCAGCCCAGCTTGGGAGTGAGACACACCTGGTAGGCTTAGCACTGTGGTTCACAGCCATGCACACTTGGCCAATTGCTGAATATCCCTGTAATCCAGTTTCCTCACCTGTAAAATGGGATCTATCTCAGGGGTTGTGCTGAAGATCAAATGTGATAATATTAATATTAATTAAAGTGTATAGTTAATCTGCTAGGCAAGTAAGGTGATCAACCGTCCCAGTTTTCCAAGGACTTTCCCATTTTTACTACTTTAAGTCTTGCAGCCTTGGAAACCCTTCAGTTCCAGGCAACTCAGGACAGCTGGTCAATTACATGCATGTCCCATTCCAACCTGCAGAATAGTTGGGCAAAGTGCTGATAGATTTTGAGAACAGGAAGCAGCTCAAGGAGGCAAATTAATTTCAGCTGGTGTAAGAAGTGGCTGTCAACTCTCATGGGCTGAAAGACATCAGGGAAGTTCTCCCTGATAAAGCCTGTGAGAAAACTGGGGGAGTTAAGAGCAGAGTTTGGGAAACAGGATGCTTCCCAAGCCTCAGGGCTAATGCTTCCCGTCTGGAAGCCTCCCATGCACAGCCTCTCAGATCTCAGAGCATGGGATTGAGTTACCGATTTAAAGGGGGCTTGGAGGAGAGTCCAGGTGGCAAATGGAGCCACCATTGACATCTTGAGATACAGCTTTCCCTGTTTCCCCTTTGATAGAACAGATTTTGGTGAATTTGAATCTGACTTCACCATTGATTAACTACATGATATTAAGCAAGCTTTTTCAGCTCTTTCATCCTTAGTTATTGCATCCATAAAAATGGAATGATGATAATCCTAATGTCCTGTGATGTGGCTAGGATTGAATAAGAAATTGTGCTTGGCATAAAGGAAACACTCAATGATTGCTAGTTACTGCTATTGCTACTACTATAACTATTCCTACTATGATTATTAATTATTCTATTGGTGTAGGGTTGTCAGATTTTGCAAAAAAATAATTACAGGATTCCCAGTTAAATTTGAATTTTAGATAAATGGTAAATATTGCTCAGGATATACTTTTACTAAAAATGTATTCATTATCTGTAATTCCAGTTCAACTGTATGTTCTGCATTTTTCCTGGAAACCCTATGTTAGTGTCACCAACTACTCTAGTTGTTCCAGATCTGAGAAGTCTCCTAGGACACGGGACTTTCAGTCTAAAACTGGAACAGTCACAGGCCAATGAGCATGCTTGATCACCTCATTAAGGTAGCAGTTTGATAGCCTTTTAGAAGTTCACATTTGAAACTCAAATGATAGAAATAGGTACTTTTCTCCTAAACATTACACACACTCACAGGGATGCAATGTTTTGCATACATTTCCCAGGAATTTCTTGGATTCTTTGAAGCCTATCCACAAATTCTTGATTAAGAAAACAGGCCATGAAAAATCATCCAGATTCCAGGGTACTTTCCTTATTCTTCTTTTGGCAAAACTGTGAAGAACTTTTGAGGAGACTCGGGAAATAGGTGGTAAGGATCTGCGGTCTTCTAATCACTCCCAAACAGTCTGCAGTAGATTAGTCCATTGATTGATAGAGTGAAGATTAAGGCATATGTCTACTTAGCATAAAATGAAGTAGACCATGTTGAAATTCATCCACTTAGTTAATTCAGGCCTTTCTTCTAAATCTGCTTTAAGACTACAGTGATGTGGTTTTTTTGATGGTCCTTATTGATTGAGTTGATTGAACTTTTTCTTCTTTACTATTTATTTCTCTGCATGAAGAATTGAGGTAGGTCTCGGACCCATTAGAATCTGGGAAATATAACACAAAAAATATGAAAAAGGTGTATGCTCACCTAGCTCTTAATCCTTTTCTTTGCACTTTTCTGATATTAATAAAATATACTGAAATATACATACACATAACTGGATGTAACAAATGACAGTATAAAGAGTGCTAATAAACAACTACATACTCACCACTAGCTTAAGAACCAGAACATCATCAATCAGTTTAAAGACACCAGTGTGCTCTTTACATCACTGTTGTTCAGTGTTCCTTTGAATAAATATATTCAACCTATTTATCTGTGATATCATTGATAGACATTTGGGTTGTCTCACGTTTTGTTTTTATTTTTCAATTACAAACAATGCTATCAACATTATTACACATATATTTCTGTGACAGGACATGCATGGACAAGTGTTTCTCTAAAGTGCACATTTAGGAGTGGAATTGTTGGGTTGGAAAATAAGATGTGTATTTTACTTTATGTTGATTGTTTACTAAGGTGTTTATAGAAGTTACAGTCCCACTAGCAGTATAAGGGAGTTTCCACTGCATCCTCACCAATGCTTGGTATGGTCAGACTTGTTAGTTTTTGCTTATTTGGTAGATATGAAATAGTATCTGCTTGAGCTTGAAAATTCTTTAAAATATATATATATTTTAATATATAGGGGTACCGGTGGGTTTTGGTTACATGGATGAATTATATAGTGGTGATGTCTGGGTCTTTAGTGTACCTGTCATCCAAATTGTGTACATTGTACCCGATAGGTAGTTTTTCTCCCCTTCCCACTTCTGAGTCTCCAATGTCCATTGTACCACTCTGTATGCCCCTGTGTACTCATGGCTTAGCTCCATGTTGTATTTGATTTTCCATTTCTGCATTATTTCACTTAGGATAATGGCCTCCACTTCTATTCAAGTTGCTGCAAAAGACATTATTTCATCCTTTTCATGGCTGAGTAATAATGTTCCATGGTGTATATGTACCACTTTTCTTTACCTACTCCTCATTTGATGGGCACTTAGTGAATTGTGCTGCAATAAGCATATAATTGCAGGCATCTTTTTGATATAATGACGTTTTTTCCTTTGGGTATATATCCAGTAGTGGGATTGTCGGATTGAATGGTAGAAATCTCCATACTGTTTTCCATAGAGGTTGCACTAATTTATAGTCCCACCAACAATGTATAAGTACTCCTTTTTCACTGCATTCAAGCCAGCATCTATCCTTTTTAAATTTTTTAATAATAGCCACTCTGATAGGGGTAAGGTGGTATCTTATTGTGGTTTTATTTGAATTTCCCTTATGATTAATGATGTTGAGTAGTTTTTCATATGTTTCTTAGCCATTTGTCTATCTTCTTTTGAAAAAACTCTGTTCATGTCTTTTGCTCAATTTTTGCTGGCTAATTTGTTTTTCTTCTCACTGATTTCTGTGAGTTCTTTGTAGATTCTTGATATTAGTCCTTTGCAGGATATATAGTTTGTGAATATTTTTTGCCATTCTGTCAGTTGTCTATTTATTCTGTTGATTATTTTCCTTGCTGTGCAGAAACTTCTTAATTTAATTAAGTCCCATTTATTTACTTTTATTGTTGCTGTATTTGCCTTTGGAGTCTTAGTCATAAATTCCTTGCCTAAGCTGATGTCCAGAAGTTTTTCCTACATATTTTTCTCAAATTTTTATGGTTTCAGGTCTTACATTTAAGTCTTTGATCCATCTTGAGTTAATTTTTGTATAATATGAGAGATAGGGATAGTTTCATTCTTCTGCATGTGGCTATGCAATTTTCCCAGCACCATTTATTGAATAAGGCATCCTTTCTCCAGTGTATGTTTTGTCTGCTTTGTTGAAAATCAGTTGGTCATAGCTATATGGTTTTATTTTTAGGTTGTCTATTCTGTTTCATAGGTCTATGTCTCTACCTTAGTATCAGAACCATGTTGTTTTGGTTACTATAGCCCTGCAGTATAATTTGAGGTCAGGTCATGTGATACCTCTTGATTTGCTCTTTTTGCTTAAGATTGCTTTGGCTATTTGGACTCGTTTTTGGTTCCATGTGAACTTTAGGATTGTTTTTCTAGATCTGTGAAATATGATGTTGGCATTTTGATGAGAATTGTATTGAATCTGTAAATCACTTTGGGTAGTGTGGACATCTTAGTAGTGTTGATTTTTGTAATCCATGAGCATGGGATTTTTTTCCATTTGTTTGCATTGTCTATGATTTCTTTTATCAGTGTTTTGTACTTCTACTGATAGAGATCTTTCACCACCTTGGTTAAGTATATTCCTAGGTATTTTATTAATATTTTCTTTGGAGCTGTTGTACATGGTTTTGAGTTCTTGATTTGACTCTCAGCTTGACTGCTATTAGTATATAGAATTGCTACTGATTGTTGTACATTGATTTTCTAACCTGAGACTTTACTGGATTTATTCGTCAATTCTAGGAGTCCTTTGATGGAGTCTTTAGAGTTTGCAAGATATAAGATCATGTATTGGCAAACAGAGATAGTTTGACCTCTTCTTTCCCAAGACTTACATCCCTGCGATGAAACCCACTTGAATGTGATGAATTATATTTTTGATATGCTATTTGATTCCATTTGGTGGCATTTTGTTGAGGATTTTTATGCCTATATTCATAAGAGATATTTGCCTGTAGCTTTCCTTTTTTGTTGTGTCCTTTCCTGGCTTTGGTATCAGCATGATGCTGGCTTTGTAGAATGAGTTAGGAAGGATTCCCTCCTTCTTGATCTTTTAGAACAGATTCAGTAGGATTGGTATCAGTTCTTTGACTGGTATAATTCTGATGTGAATCTTTCTGATTCTGGGCTTTTATTTATTGGGACTTATTTTTATTACTGATTGAATCTTGCTACTCATTATTGGTCTGTTTAAGATTTCTATTTCTTCCTGATTCAAGTTTGAGGGGTCGTATGTTTCTAGGAATTTATCCATTTCCTCTGTATTTTCTAGTTTGTTTGCATAGACATGTTCATAGTAGTCTTGGATGATCTTTCGTATTTCTATGGTATCAGTTTTAATGTCTCCTTTTTAATTTCTGATTAAGCTTATTCGAATCATCTCTCTAAATTTTTTGGGCTAATCTAGTTAGTTGTTTATCAATTTTGTTTATCTTTTCAAAGAACCAAATTTTTAATTGACACTTTGCATTTTTTGGTTTTAATTTTGTTTAGTTCTGCTCTGATCATTGTTATTTCTTTTCTTCTGCTAGCTTTGTGTTTGGTTTGTTCATACCTTTCTAGTTTCTTGAAGAGTAACATCAGGTGGTCAATTTGTGATATTTCTGTCTTTTTGATGTAGGCATTTAGTTCTGGAAACTTCCCTACTAGCACTGCTTTTTCTGTATCCCAGAAGTTTTGATAGCTTATGTCACTGTTTTCATTCATTTCAAGAAATTTTTAAATTTTCATCTTGATTTCATTGTTGACCCAAAGATCATTCAGGAGCAAGTTGTTTAATTTCTATGTGTTTGTATGGTTTTGAGATTTTTCTCTCTTGGAGATGAGTTACAGTTTTATTCCACTGTGGTCTGAGAAGATACTTGGTATGATTTCAATTCTTAAAAATTTATCAAGACTTGTTTTGTAGCCTATCTGGAGAATATTCCATGGGCTGATGAGAAAAATGTATATTCTGCAGTTTTTGAGTAGAATGTTTTATAAATGTCTGTTAGGTCCATTTGTTTTAGAGTCCAGTTTAAGTCCAGTGTTTATTTGTTCACTTTCTGCCAGGATGATCTGTCTGGTGCTGTCAGTGGAGTGTTGAAGTCTCCCATTATTATTGTATTGCTATCTAGCTTCTTCCTCAGGTCTAGTAGCATTTGTTTTATGAATCTGGGAGTTCTGGCATTAGGTGCAGATATATTTAGTATTGTTATATCTTCTTGTCAGGTTGATCCTTTTATCATTATATAATGACCTTTTTTTATTTCTTTTCATTGTTAATGACTTAAAGTTTATTTTATCTGATATAAGAATAGCTATTCTTGCTCACTTTTGGTTTTCATTTACCTGGAATATTCTTTTCTGCCCATTTACTTTGAGTCTATAAAAATTTTTATAAGTTAAGTGAGTCTTTTGAAGGCAATGGATATTTGGGATGTGTTTTTTTGTCCATTCCACCAACTTATGTCTTTTAAATGGGATATTTAGACCATTTACATGCAGTATTAATATTAATATGTGAGATACTGTTTTAGTCATCATGTTGATTGTTGTCTAGTTGCTTTATATTCTCCAATGTGATTTATAAGCAGTGTGTTTTATACTTTTTGGTGTTTTTATACTAGTGGATATTGACCTTTTGTTTCAATGTTTAGCACTCTTTTAAGCATTTCTTGTAGGGCTAATCTAGTGGTGTCAAATTCCCTTAGTGATTGCTTTTCTGGGAAATACTTTATTTCTCCTTCATTTATGTAACTTAATTTTGATGGGATTCAAAATTCTTGGCTGACAATTATTCTCTTTAAGAAACTAAATATAGATCCCCAATTCTTTCTGGCTTGTATGGTTTCTGCTGAGAAGTCTGCTGTTAGTCTGATGGGTTTCCTTTTGTAAGTTATTTAACATTTTTTTTCTTTCTACTCTCAGGATTTACTCATTTGCATTGACTTTAGCAAATCTGATGACTATCTGCCTTGATGATGACTTTTATGCTATGAATCTCCCTAGGGTGTTTTTGAGTCTTTTGTATCTTGATGTCTAAATCTCTAGAGAAACCAGGGATATTTTCCTCAATTACTCCTCAAATAGGTTTTCCAAACTTTTTGGTTTTTTTTTTTTTTCTTCTCCCTCATGAATACCTATGATTTTTAGGTTTGGGTGTTTTACACAGTCCCATATTTCATAGGGATTTTGTTCATTTCTTTTAGTTCTTTTTCCTTTATTGTTGTCTGATTGGGTCAATTAAAAAGCCTTGTCTTCAAGCTCTGAAATTTTTTCTTCTGCTTGGTCTAGACTATTGTTAAAACTTTCTACTGTATTTTGAAATTCCTTAAATGAATCGTCTCCAGAAGTTCTGTTTTGTCTTTTTTAAAAATATCTCTCTTTAGCGAAGTTTTTGTTCATGTCCTGAATTTTTTTTTTCTTTGTCTTGGTTTTCAACTTTCTTTTGAATATCATTGAGCTTACTTGTGATCCACGTTTTGAATTCCAGATCTATCATTTCAGAAATTTCCTTTTGGTTGAGATCCATTGCTGGAGAGCTAGTCTGATCCTTTGAGGGTGTCAAAACAGCCTGTTTTTTCATACTGCCAGTGTTCTTGTGCTTGTTCTTTCTCATCTGAAGAAACTGTCACTACTTATTTTTGAATTTACTTTCTTTTGGAGGAGACTTTTACATTTTTTTCTTATTTTATTTTACTTAATTTTTCCCCCTTGAGAGTGTATGTTGTATGCTGTGTTTGGATGTTTGGCTTTGATTTTGGGTGCCTTTAGGGGCCAAGGCTCTGTATGAGTTCTGTGGTTACACATAGTCTTTGTGCACTGGCTTTCTCAGATACTGGTTGTAGCAAAGATGTACTTGGTATATGAGTGAGCTTGCTACTTTTTGCAGCCCTGGAAGTACAAAGGTCTCAGGAAGCTTATCTCTCTCTCCCTCCCTCTCTCTCTCTCTCTCTCTCTCTCTCTTTTTTTTTTTTTTTGCTTTGGGAAGCTTATCTCATTCTTCAACACTGTGTCCTTCTGGCAGCAGGTATTGAATTGGGTTGTGCATTTCAATCTCCAGGGCCAATACATGGCATTATGGGTAAGAGCCTGCTCTAGCAGAAGAAGGTGGGTAGGTGTTTGAATCTTGTTTACTGTATGGAATGGGGGCTGGGTGCCTTGTGAGCATTCACCCTTCTCCTGAGGGTGGGCTCCACTCAGTGAGATTAGCAGAGGCAAGCAGTTGTGGGGCACACAAGCTGCTGTCACCTACCTCCCTCAGTGGTAACTACAGTCTCTGCCCAGGTTGGGGAGAGGCAATTGTGCCACACACTTGCTTCCAGGGAGGGTAGGCTCCTCCCAGTAGAGGCAGGCAGCTGGGGGCATGAACTGCTCACTCCTCCCGCCCTCAGGGGAGGTGGTAGTTTTTGTCCTGTGGGCTCATGAAAGCACCTGGATTCCCAGGTACCTCCCTGGCCCGGCTGCAGGAGAGGTAGTGGAGGAAGCTCAGACTGCCGTGTGCTGGGATCCCAGAATGGCTGTAGACTGCTGCTGAACTGCTATGGTGGGGGAGGTGCAGTTGTGTCATAGAATTACCTCCAGGGACAGGAGGTTCCTCTCAGTGGAGGCGGGCTTCTGGGGCTGTGGATTGCTTACCTTTCCCTCTCTCAGCAGCAGCTGCAGTTTCTGTCTTTGGGGTGCACAGGAGTGCCTGCTCTTTCCCCCTCCTCAGTGGACCTGTGGCTGTGGCTTCAGTGCTGTAGGTGGTGGCCCCAGAGCAGGACAGAGACCTCTGGGGACTGTGGTGTCTGAATGGCTTAGGGTTCAAAAGCTTGTAGGGCTTTACCAATACCTCCTCATATGCTCTGGGAAGCTTCTTGCTTCAGTCTGGGGATCCACAACAGTTTAGGGGTTCTCCTATAGCTAGGATTTTTAAAGTATCTGGAAGAAGGGTGGACATCCAGGAATCTCTCACTCACCGTTTCCCCAGGTCAGGGAGATTCTCTGTCTTCCTGCCGGTCCCAGCCAAGCAGGGTGTTGGTCTTTGCTGTTCTCCTCTTTTATGATTTCTGTGGCTTCTCTATTGTAATTCAGTATTCTCTCTTCAGCTATCTATTTGCAGTAGGAAAATCTACTCTCTAATTTTAATTTCTCTCCATAGGAGAGGTGCACACAAGTTGCATCTAGTCAGCCACTTTGAACCAGTCTCTCTTGAAAATGCTTTTATTTTACTTATAAGGTTGAACATCTTTTCATAGGTTTATTGTTTCCTTTTGTGTGAAATTCCCGTTCATATCATTGCTAATTTTATTTTTTTGTCTTCTGCTAAGATTTTTGCCTATATATCTTGCAAATATCTTTTTCCAGCTTGTGGATTTTCTTGCCACTCTCTAGAAAGAGGAATTTGTTATCTGTATGTACTATTCATATTTATAATTACTGGTTTAGTGTCTGCCACTCTGCCTTGCCGGTCTGTCCCCGGCCCTGACCTACATAGTAAGTGTTCAGTCTGTATTAATGTACAAATAAACCTACACATCAATGTATTGTATAATATGGAGGCTTGTGGTTGTTGCAATTTTTAAAACTGCCTTTACAGAGGAGAGCAGAATAGGTTACGTGGAAACTCTTTACTGTCTAACCATGGTTAAGGACATGGGTTCTGAGTGTAACTGCCACTTACTCCCTCTGTGACTATGAGCAAATTAATGCATTTTCTGTGCATCAGATCCTTCTGTAAAATGCTACCTATCTCATAAGATTGTTGAGTTTTATAAGTATAAAGCACTCAGAGCAGAGTGGGGCACATAGTGAGCCTGGCATTAGTGTTGGTAGCTATTATATTTCTGCTGAGTGAAAACTCTGGTGAAGATTTCTTACTGCAAGTTTGGGAGTTGGAGTCAGAGAGCACTGGTTTATTCTGCATGACAGAGGGGTGAAGGTCTGAAATTACAGGGGCAGCTGGGTGTTGAGTGGAGAAAAGTTTGGGTAGGGTACACCCTGGGGATGGGGTGCTTGAGAAGAGACTTTGAAAACAGCACTGTAAATTACGATTTTTCAAGACTAGCAAAAGCCCTCTTATTGATGTGATGGAGCATTTGCACAGTTAATGAAAAAAAGAAGATTAAATCAGGATATCATAAAAAACATTTTATGTTTTTTGATACATTTTATTCATAAATTATGTGTTTATTTACTCATCATCTGATGTCTGGCCATGGTCTTTGTTTTCTGGCTAGTGTCTGCTATTGGAGTTCCTTGCCTTTCTTGTACCAGACACTCTATAATGCATTATCTGTGAATTCTAGTTTTTATTTTTATTTTTGAATTGGAACACCAATTTAAAAGAAACTTGTGAAGTAATCTCAGGACAGAATCTTTCCAGAGATTTATTCCCATCCCCTTATCTTTTATAGCAATCATCTTTTTTTCTCAAAGATTGAACCTGACAGTAATTTCTCTCTAAGTGCACCTTTCTCAAGTCTGTACAGAGCATTCAACTTAGTTTTGATAGAAACAAGAGCTGTACTTTTATACTGATATTTTGTTTGTTTATTTATACTGAATTAAGTCCCATAATCACAACAGCATGTCAACTGAAGAAAACGACATGAGGTTCATGAATTTAGAAAGTAGAATCTTATTTCTCATAAAGGGTTGCAGCCTGTGGGTGGGCATTCCATCAGGCTGGGAGGAAGAGTCCTGGCCAGAAGCCAGAGACATGTGCTTCCAGGGAGGGACAAGGGGAACAGGAATTTATGCTGACGCAGGATGGCTAAGTATACATATTTAACAAGCTATAGGAGGAGTCATGAATATTTATGAAAGGAGAAACATGAACATGCACAGTTGAGCTTCATGCCCCTTCATAGACCACATGTTAAAAAAATGGCAACCTTAGCATGATTTCAGGGTGGAGTTTTCGGCCCTCTGACATCAAAAGGTGAAGCAGGGGACATGAAAACCCTCTCTGCACATCCTCCATAGACTGGTCAGAACCACTCCATGGCCAGTGGCCTCTTATCAGGAAGGAATTCTGGCCAGTTATTGTGCTCAAACCACGAAAAGGGAGTAGTAGATCAAGAGATTGGTTTTGTTTATTCTTTAAAGAAGAAAGCCTGATGCTGTTAGCAAGGGAGGGGGTATAATGAGGCGAGTCTGACCTGCCATCCCATCATGGCTTGGAACTCAGTTTTGAGGTTTCTCTGGGGTCCCATTGGCCAAGAGGGGGTTTGTTCAGTTAGCAGGAGGCTTAGGATTTTATTTTAGTTCACAATTCTCCCTTTTTACTCAGATATGCCAGAGGCAATATTGGTGGCCTATCTTTACAATTGCACATGCCCGCCTCTTCCACGGTAGTCCCTGGGCCTAGAGAGAGGGTGTCTATACAGTTTTAGCTGCAGGGCACTGGCAATGGAAAACAAATCAGGCTCAGTGGGAATAAGAATGAGTGAGATTCACAGGCTTTGTTGAATCACCTTGTCTTTGGAATACCATGGTTCTTTCTGGTTTTATTGGAAGAAGTAAGACAATAAGAGGTAAATAACATTAATAATTTGACAATTCCAGAGATTTTGGGTATCAGTACAGAAAAAAGAAACCTAATTCATTAAGTCAACTAAAAACATCATGAAGAAAATTACAGCCTGGTTCTTCTTTAGAGTTGTGTAAGCCAAGAAATAACCAAAGAGTCAGTCTAAAGTACAGGCAAATAAAAACTCAAAAACAAATGCCAGGGTTAGTTACAGAATCTAGTAACAGATGTGTTATGTTTTTTTCTTGAAACATCATTTTTTCTCTTTCCAGTACCCCTTTTCCAACAAAGAGAAATTACAATAAGACCAATTTGAATGCAAAATAAGTTTTAGTCTTATTATACTTGACCTGATTATTTACACAAAATGCAGCGAGAATACTTATTGGCCATAAAGGCCTTTTAAAAGTTGGCTTTGTTGGATCTGTACCTGAAAATATGTTATTCCAGTCAAAGCCTTGGCAAAATGATCAATGTCCTCAATGTATCCTGTTACAAAAGAAAACATTCTTATTGAACTTATGCAAATAACAGTATTGCCATAAATTAAGAATGTTCACAGAGTACTTATCAGAGTCCTTTCTATAAATTTTCTTGAAGAAGCAAATTTTGGACTGTAGCCAAGAATCAAAGCAAAATAATAATTGTTTGTGGGTAACAAAAAGTCTTAGAATAGCCATGGTTAAAGACACAATTGACAAGAAAATTTGGTTATTTTTTTGGACACAACAATTTAATGTAATAACCATAATTATTGATCAAATACACTAAGCCATGCAGAGGAAGCTCATACAATGTTGTAACACATATTCATAACACATTCATATAAATATAACCCAAAGAAAGTAAAATGCCATATTTAGCTTCATATTTGACAATGCTTTCTGTAATTTTATATGCCGAAGATGCTGAATACGTCGCTCTTGGACTTTTAGTGGCTCTATTATTTAACAAAAAGCTAGTTTGGGTCAAAAAGACTGAATTTAGAATTTTGATTTTGGAAAGTTTATCAAATATTAAAAGGTGTATCAAATGTTAAAAGTATTTCTAACACTTGATATCACAAAATAGGATCACAGGTCACTGTAAAATAATAGTCATTAATGTAGTCAAAGTGACAATTAAAAGATCTTAAAGGCAAAGATATTTACTCCTTGATAGAGAGAAGGCTCATTTCCCAAAGACCCAATATAGATTGCATAAGGCAAACTGAATCTGTCTCTCTCCCTTTCTTTCTTTTTTTTTTTTTGCAGTTTACTCAAAAGGTAAACAAAAATTTTTTTTTATTATCTCTATTAGTATTACATGAAAGTCTTCTTCAAAAGAGAAAACCAAATTTTACTTTTGCATTAGTATATTGTTAATGTTAAAGCTAATTCTAACAAAATCTTACGTCAAATCAATTTGACCATAAGTGCTGTGGCATCAGCCTAGCTCATAGCAACCTCAAACTCCTGGGCTCAAGTGATCCTCCTGCCTCAGCCTCTGGAGTAGCTGGGACTATAGGCATGTGCCATCACACCTAGCTATTTTTTTTTCTATTTTTAGTTACCTGGCTAATATCTTTCTATTTTTAGTAAAGACAGGTCTTGCTCTTGCTCAGGCTGGTCTCAAACTGCTGACCTCAAGCGATCCTCTGGGCTCAGCCTCCCAGAGTGCTAGGATTACAGGCATGAGCCACCATGTCCTTCCTAAAACTACATTTCTAAAAGCCCTACAAACTGAAGCTAGACAACTTGATATAAACTTTGGGAGAAATCACTACAGCAATATATATTAATAAATAGTCATCATGCCTGTTGATGTATGGACTACCCAGGAACCCCACTGTGTTGACCTAAAGGAAGAAACTGAGGCAAAATTAATATAAATAAAGAGTTTATTTGGGCCAAGTTTGAGTTTGGGACAACATAGATTCAAGTTGCCCTGAATATATGCTCTGATTAGCAGCAGTTACAAGATGGTTTTTAAAGGAAAAAAAGAAGGAATGGTTCTTTAAAAAGAAGGGGCAGTTATCAAGAATTTACATTGGTTCATTAAAATAACATAAGCTATTGATTTGCTATACATGATTCTTTGCATCACAGATTCCAGGAACATGAAGAGAGTGGGTAAGAGTCATGCAACTTGTGGTAAGATTTTAGATAATTTATCAACTAGGCTGAAGACCACGGGGAAGGAGAGACAGAAAAAAACAAATGCCTTTAAACAATTACCCCCAGGCATGGCTCTGGGGGACGAGACTGAAGTCTCATGCTCATGTCACTCTGGGCCTGATAAATTTTGCATACCTCACATGCCTCCGCCAGCTCTGAGCCACTTTTCTTAACTAGAACAACTGATTCAAACTACAACCCAGGAAAAGCTGTCAGATTTTGCCACTGCTCAAGCTGAAGATGCTTCAGAAGCTCTAGAAAAACTAGTTTATAGACTGCTCCAGATAGTAACCTTTCTCTTCTGTTTCCACAGAAATGCCTGTTATTCAAGATCTGTTTGCCTGTATCATATACAGAGATGTAGGTTTGAGAGCCCATCTGCAATGCCATCTCCTGAAATGAGACACAATTTTTTAACTGGACTGACCTATTTGTAGAACTGGGAGACTAGTTTAATGGGGTCCTTTGCCACTCAGATATTAACTTGATTTTTCTCTCCATAGCTACTAACTCACCTTTTAACGTATGAAACTTTTAGGGAAGTTTCAGACGGGGTAATGTTGGGGCTCAGAAAGTGATACCACAAAGTCTGGACATGCTGAGAGGCCTTAGAGGCTGTCTCAGATTCAAGGTCCCTCTAACCCTTATCTCCTCCCCTCCCCCAAGAAATTCTTTCTGGAATTTTCTTATGTGAGCGAGAAATCTTCTTTCCAAAAGAAACACAATTGTTCTTCCTCCCCACTCCGGAATTCTCAGTATCTGTCTCAGAAAACAAGACTGAGGAATGCAACCACCTGAATGGACTTTTTCACAAGATGATGCCTTGTCCAATTCCAAAAAGAATCATTTACAAGTTCGTTTCTGTTCATTTGTTCTCCCTATTAATCATTTGCTGCCCCTCAAAAGAATTTTCTACATTCCTATCTTCCCCCTCCCCTATGAAAAAAGGTGTATAAACTTCTATACCCCATTGGGTTATTGGGTGATCATTCTCCTGTTGTCAGGTTTCAGTGTGAAACCTCAGTTCTTGGCGGGCTCATGGCTGAAGAATGAGCAGACATGCCAAAAGCAAGCAAGCACAAAATGAGATTTATTGATGAGAGAAATATGCGATCATAGGGCAAGAGCAAGATACAGGTTTATAGAACATGATACATATGCCACAGATGACAACCGACTCATTGTCGCAGCAAACAGAGAGTCAAAGGAATGGCACAAAAAGGGGAGACTTGGTTATGGTTTGCATCCTGTTTTATAATGGCTGGATTGGTACCTCCCTCATGGTCAGAGGTCACCATGGAACCACTTTGGACAGTCGGGAGTTGCATGACCTGAGTCTTACTGCGCATGCTGATCTCCCATGAGCCTCTCTGAAAGCCCATTTGGGGTGGGGATGGGGGAGTGAATGGCAGCAGCACCCACTTTTGTCCTAGAAGACCCAGAACCCCTCACTATCTACCTAACATTGTGACTCCCCTGTGCTGTGCATGTTAAAATAAAAATGTGTATGCTTTTTCTCTTATCCAGAAACAAATTCTGATTTGATATAAGTGGTAATAGAGAAAATCCATCCACCCATAATGCTTTAGGATAAATTAATCTATCCATCCACCCATAATGCTTTAGGATAAATTAATCTATCAGATAAGTGAGAAGAAAGCAAGAGTCTCAAATGAAGGGAACGCTTGGCAGGTTTTGACTGGGGTGGGGTGCTCCGTGAAGGTTCAGCCATGAATGAGATTCCTGGGGAGAGAATGGAACCGACTTCGAGACCTGGACATCAAAAAGACATCACCAAACCTCACGTGCCTTGTTGGGAGGGTACGTTCTAAAATATCAAAAAAGAGAATAACAAAATGCTGAACAAAACCTTGGGCTTCACTATTTTGTTTGATGGCTCTGGCCTGACCTCATGTGGGTGATCTTTTCTTTCTGCTTATCTCTTTTCTATTCTCTGGAAAAGTGGACCACTGGCCTTGTGGAATTTCTTTCTGAAATACCTTAGATGTGCTGGCTTCCATTTCCCATGAGCACGGACGGCTCTGTGTCTCCCCCTATGGGCAGTGAGGGGCAAATCAATGTTTCTATTGGATTTAGCAGAGTCTGGAATGGCCAATGTTTTCTTTAATGTATGTTCTAGAGATGACGTCAGTGGGCAGATGTTGGTGTAGCTGGTTTCATTATCCACATTCTGAATTCCCTGGGGAATTCTGGGCCATTTTCCATTAAGAATTATTATTTTCACAGCTAACAGGTAGTTGAGTTCTGACTATGAACAGGTATTGAACTAGACACTTTCTATGCTCTATCTCATTGAATCCTCCCAACAAATCCGTGAGGTGAGTACTATTACTTTGAGGAAACTGAAGCTGCCTAAGGTTAAAGAAAACAGCCAGTAAATGGGCTGGGCACAGTGGCTCACGCCTGTAATCATAGCATTCTGGGAGGCCGAGGTGGGAGGATCGCTCGAGGTCAGGAGTTCAAGACCAGCCTGAGCAAGAGTGAGACCCCCATCTCTACTAAAAAATAGAAAGAAATGAGCTGGACGATGAAAAATATATAGAAAAACTTAGCCAGGCACGGTGGGGCATGCCTGTAGTCCCAGCTACTCTGGGAGGCTGAGGCAGGAGGATTGCTTGAGCCCAGGGATTTGAGGTTGCTGTGAGCTAGGCTGATGCCATGGCATTCACTCTAGCCTGGGCAACAAAGCGAGAGTCTGTCTAAAAAAAAAAAAAAAAAAAAGCCAGTAAATGGCAAAGCCAGGGTTTGAATTTGGGTTTATCTGACTTTGAAGCTGGTGCTTTTGACGATCATGTGAAAACACGGCCTCTGAAGCAACCGGAGAAGGCTATACTTTTCCTCTCAGTTCTAGAGAAATCACAGGGTATCTCTTGTAACCCTATTCTGTAGACTTGCCTGGATGTACTTTCTTGTCAGCTAGGAAGCTGTGAGCTGGGCTTCATCCAGCACTCGAGGAATGGGAGAAGTGTGGCCCCATCTCTGGATCACGGTGTCCAAGTCAGGACGACAGAGAGAAAATTTCAAATATCCTCAGACTAATGGCACTGCCAAACCTGGGCTTCTGGAGGCCACGGCCGCAGCAGCCACAGGGACAGCACTCAGGAATGGCCATCTGAGAAAGCCCACCCAGAAGC
Organism: Microcebus murinus; assembly: GCF_040939455.1. Lineage (NCBI taxonomy): Eukaryota > Metazoa > Chordata > Mammalia > Primates > Cheirogaleidae > Microcebus > Microcebus murinus. Next base: position 22,551,991 of record NC_134124.1, read on the forward strand.
ATGGAAAAAAAAAAGAGCAAAATTGAGGGAGAGAGAATTTTTTTTAGGGGGGAGGAGGGGATGCTTGTGACTTACTAGAATCCTTTAAAATGGTATCAATTCTCAATTTCAATGCTCAAGAAATACTGGACTCTTTTTTCCTTTAAAACAACCCAAGCCTCCATTTCCCTAGTGGGGTAAACATTCAACCTTGCTTAGTCCCAGGGGGCCATGTCTCCCCTGATCTTCAGAAGTGCTTAGGGGGTCAAGAGACTTGGGTCACAGGCCATTAAGGTGCCTTGGGTGCTGAGATACCCATTAACCCAGTCCCCATGGTGTGATTCCTGTCCTGCTGCTTTTGCGCCACAACTGGAATAAGAACATCATTGTCAAAGCAGATGGCTACACAGGCGTTCCCTGCTGAAGTCCTGCCGTCTCTCTTGGACACGACCAGTCAGCCCCCTTGGGGCCCCAAAGCCCTCTTGCCATCTATCTCAGCCTTTGGGAATCTCCTTCTTAATCTCGATAGAATTTATATTTCTCTTTTTGCCTTTATTAGAGGAATTCCCTCTAGTCTCCAGCCCCATCCTCCTATCTCTGCAGGGCCTCTGGTGTGTTCTCCGTTAGATCAAGAGTTGCAAACCCAAATGCCTACGGAGGCCAAGGAGGAGTGGAAGTGGGTAAAGCTGCTTGGCAGGGACTTGGCACAGTAGAGAGCACTCGGTGTGTCTAAAGGGTACTCAGTTCTGGCATATCCTTGTCACTCATGTTGCCCTGTGTTGCCGGATCTTCTGATTTTTCAAGAAAATCGAGAAATCCAGATTTTTGTGAATAATCTCCTTTGTGTTGGCTCAATTTAAAATTACTCTGTGTCGGCCAGAGTAAAATATCCAGGGATCATCGAGTTGCCGCCATGACTGGTGCAGGCTATTGGAAACAAAGCCAGGGAAGAAAGTGTTTTCCAGTTACAATCCTTCCCCTGGACAAGGAAGCACAGAGCTTCATACTTGACGGGACACAGGGGAAGAGGGAAAGACAGGAAGGAAAAACACATAAATAAATTTCTCGAACAATTGTCCTGCTTAAAAACACATTGCATTGACTTATAATGTCTGCATTCTGAAAAGGAAGCATCTTTAGGTTTTAGGCTTTGCTGCCCTCAAATCAATTGCTTGGGGACTAACAAGCTAGCTTACTTTGGGTTCAATCTAAACTGCATACACAAGTCTTGGTCTTGACTGATCTTGTGTTATGAACATAGGAAGACTTTATGACTGTTGGATGCTGAGGTCAACATTATGTTTTGCATAAGTTGATGGAGTCAAGGTTTATTGGAATTTCTTTGGTTCATACACAGTTTTGGATGCAAATTTTGCTCATTCTATTTTCCAGAAAGCACTCCCAACTTTGGAGAGACGTTTCATAGAGATGTGCCAATGATACAGGCGATGATAAATACAAAAGAGTTTATATGGCTGATTTCCACTTCTACTACAATTAATAATGTGCGCTTAGGTTTATTGAGCGTTCTATTAGTCCAGATGGATTTGGCTGAAAGTAATGCATACCTAATTCAAGCTAGTTTAAACAGAGAAGGGATTTCTATGGAAGAGTGAAAAGTTGTCTCTCTACAGTGGTATGCTTCAGGAGTGACACGGTCTGAGGGCTCAACTGATGGCATAAGGACTTGGTTTCTTTCCATTTCTCAGCTCTGTCTCTTGCATGCTGGCTTCATTTCAAGCTCCTTGAGATGGCCCTGGAAGCTCTTCTTGCTGCTAGCAGACACAAGGAAAAACATGATGCCTTTCTCCCATCAGTCTCAGGGAAAGCTTCCATTGGCTCTGAGTAGGTTATAAGCCTAGGCTGGAACCAATTGGTTAGCTTGGAGAATGCAGTTTTTTGATTGGCCAAGCTTGAGTTTAAGTGAGTGCACTCCCCGCCCCCTCCTCTTACAGTCTGGAGTGGCATCAACTTTCCTCAAAGTGCAAGGACTGAAGATTGGAAGCTCCAGAGAAAAGTTGAGACGCTATTACTTGCAGAAGGATGTATAGATATTAGGTGGAAAAATAATAGATATCTATGCCAAGGACATAGAGTGCTGAATATATGGTTTCATCATCATATCCCAAATATGTTGAATTGTCTTCAGAATTTCTAACTAATGTACTGTTGTTGAATAATGTTAACTTCATGTAATGGAGATACAGTTTTTGGAAGTCAAATGTGAGGGGATAGTTGAATATCACGTGTGGAAGACTCTGGTTGTATCTGGGAGGGTATGGAGATGGGAGAAGTAACTCATCAGGTGCCTTCGTCTTGTTTAAACAATAAAACTAAATGGTCCATGGAGGTAAAAATCATGTCTTATCCTGCTTGGTTTTTCTTATAGCCCCTAGCTTCCTAAATTAAGCACATAAGAAATATTTAATGGTTTGAATCATTGAGGGATTGATGACAGAAATGGAAATAACGGCTACCACTTATAGAACATTATGCCCCAGCCCCAAGCACACTGAATTTTAAATCCTGACTATAGTGACAAATGACTTGATTTTCCCAATCATCATCTGTAAAATGGGACTGATGGCAATATTTGTGCTAGGTTGTTGTGAGGCATAAATATGATATCAAAGGCTCTGGACATGGTCAGCACTCAATAAATACTGGCTATTATTAGTTTTATGTTTTTTTAAATTAATAAATAGTTTTTTATGTTATCATATTTCATTATTCCAACAAAACTATGAGGAAAATCTTATTTTTGTCTCCATACTACCAATGAAAAAATCAGATCAAAAAGTTTAAGGCACTCAGTTAAGGTCATATGTAAGTAAAGGGTGGAGCTGGAATTTGAACCCAATTTTTCCTGGTTCCAGATTCCATGTCTCTAATTACTATTCTATTCATCTTTCCTATCCTTTAATGCATGAACTGAGAAGACATAAGTTCACTTAAGCCCTGAATTCCTATTTCTGTGTTGAAGGGTGAGACAACCATTGGGAATTTGGGAAGAAAGCAAAAGACCTCTTGCCTTCTGTAAAATAATTTATTTTTTTCTACATAGAGTGGCCCTGTGGAATCCCAACACTGAGGCTTAGCTAACAAATGCAAATGAGTATGCAACATAAGACCATTCTTCAGTTAGAACAAAGCCCTTGGCCCCAAACATCTAGATGGGGCCCTGGGCATGGTTCATCTCAAAGCTGTGATTGCGGATGCCTGAGTCATGAGCTCCCTTCTTCTCAATCACAGGCGGGCAGAGGGGGATTTCATTCAACAGTTATAAATCACCTATGGGGGTTCTGGAACTGTTCTAAGAACTTTACAAATATCTCATTTAATCTTCTTTTTTTTTTTTTTTTTTTTTTGAGACAGAGTCTCGCTTTGTTGCCCAGGCTAGAGTGAGTGCTGTGGCGTCAGCCTAGCTCACAGCAACCTCAAACTCCTGGGCTCGAGTGATCCTACTGCCTCAGCCTCCCGGGTAGCTGGGACTACAGGCATGCACCACCATGCCCGGCTAATTTTTTATATATATATCAGTTGGCCAATTAATTTCTTTCTATTTATAGTAGAGACGGGGTCTCGCTCTTGCTCAGGCTGGTTTCGAACTCCTGACCTTGAGCAATCCACCCGCCTCGGCCTTCCAAGAGCTAGGATTACAGGCGTGAGCCACAGCGCCCGGCCTTCATTTAATCTTCTTAAGAACCCCTTGAGGTAGACCATCATCTGTGCTTTCACCATGAATCTAAAATACAGAAGTACTTATAGAGTGCTTATTCTGCTCCAGGCACTGTTCTAAGTGCTTCAAATACACTGAGTTATTTTGTTTAACCCTCACAAACAATCTCACAAGGTAGATACTATTATTATCACCCCTATTTCACAGGTAAGGAGACTTAAGTATGGTAAGATGAAGAAACTTGCCTCAGTTGTCACCTAGATATTAATTGATAGCTCTGGGATTTGAACCCAAGCAGACTGGCCTCAGAAAGCTACCTTGGCCTCATTGCTTAAAAATAGTTAACTCTTTTTTTTTTTTTTGCTTGTGAAACTGCAGGAAAATAAATAACAGTGGTTTCGCCTAATATGAATGTTATTGATCCTTAATGTAAATTCATTGACTGAATTTTCTAGAATAGTTAGCTTAGATAACCAGAGAAGTAGGAAGCACTGAAGGGTGTTGACTTTGGACTTATGCCTTTGGACAAGTTACTTTACTTCTTTGAACCTCAGTTTATTCATCATAAAATGGGATAATAATATGCTTACCTTATGGGATGTAGTGAGGATTCAATGAGAAAACCATGTGAAGACCTCAGATCGTTCCTAGAATGAAGAAAGATGCCATTTTATGATTATGGACAATTATTTTGCCATAATAATTGGTTTGTCTTATAATAATTGGGTTGTCTTAGTGTATTAATAGGTATCCTATTAATCATGCCCTACGAACACCATTTTTGTAACTCTTTCAGTTTGTAAATAATGACTGGATTGTGTTATCTGATGAACACTAGTCTCTGATGCTTAACTATAAACTCCACTGGACTGTGAACTCCATGTGTGTATTTTTATTGCCCAGTCTTGATGCAATGGCTTTATTGGGGTAGCTGGGTATCCAGAGGGAATATCTTGTGTCTAGTGATGAACAACGTTTGGACGTTTTAGAACATAAAACATTTAAAGGACAACTTTGGATATAAGGACGTTAGTTTACAACACCCAGTTGGGGATTAATCCTGTGCCATTTGGGATCAACGTCATCTGATGGGCGGTTTTCTGTTCCAGGTTGGGTTCCGGACTGACTCTATGCAGGTTTGGGTTCACGTCAGTGTTGCCGGCCTCTTTGCACTTGTCCTTCCTCTTTTTCGGGGACCACTGCAGCATCCCACCTGGAAAACCCTCCCCGGAAGTGGCCCCTGCTCTGTCTCAACAGACATTATCTGTTTCTGGAAGGAACACCGAAATGTTATTGGTGTTTCTCTGAGGGTGTGAAGCGCTTACCACACAGCTTGGCACAGTTTTTATTAATGAAAAGAACACAGGAAGAGAAAAGAAATAGCTAAATTCCTACATGAAACTGAGCAGACACCCCCCCACTCTTTCTTGCCCTCATAAACATTAAACGTTTTCTTGTGTTTTTTTTTTTTCATGGTGACATTTTTAGCCCACTCTGAGATGTATTGATTGGTTTCCTGTGAGTCATTGTCTGTGTCTTCTTTCTATGTCTTAAAAAAAAAAAACATTAAATATCAATGTGATGATATAAATATCCATGTGTGGGTGGTTGGTTGAGCGGGTGAAGGGAATTTTCTTTCAAATTTTAAGAAGGGAAATAGCTTTCTCAAAGGTTCCCATATCATCCATCAACTCATCACCTCCTCAGTCTACTGCATGTCTCCCCCCTGCCCCCGACACAAAACTGAATAATTACTCTGGTTTTAAAGCTTGAGAGAGAGAGAAAAAAAAAATAAAGATTTGGAAAGTTCTGGAAATGGCCCGTTTTGTTTGGGAGACAGTGGACTTCGCTGTAGCTGCAATCCCGGGTCGAGGGGACGTCCAGCTGCTATTTCCACTTTGGGCAGTAGAGGGCAGGCGTCTCCACTCCCGCCTGCCCCGGATTACCCGGGCAACTTTTATGTTTATGCAAACAGCCTTTGACATAATAGCTTTGAAACAGCTGAAAATTGAATTGTGCCTTGAGGCCAAACATCTAGACCACCACCTTTGTTATATTCATCTGCCACAGTAAATTGGGTTCACCATTGGCTCTGGGAGCTGCTTTTTTCCCAGATTCTAGCCCCACAATTAACTTTGCGTAGGAGAAAGACAAATGCAACTTGCTCGCACAAAAGCACTTGGCAGGGTTTTCATTGCACAAACTCTTATATGAGGGGCTGGAGATTGCCGTGCGGATTTCTCCAGCCGGCTGAAGAAAAGAAAATAAAAGGGGGGAAAAAAAACAAAACCTGGAAACCTGAACCAGATCCGCCTAATTCTGGAATCTCCCTGTGGGTTTCCATAGCATTTTTAGCTTCTGCACTTAATCTAATGAGGACTTCGCCTCCCGAAATAAATACCTAATAAAGAATGTGCACCTATTCAAAGACGGAATTTACTGCACACACACGTCTGCGCGAACCTTCTGCGTGTCCCCTCGAAGCGGATAAGCCGATGACATTGAGCGTTGTTTGCACCATGGCCTCCCGCTGGAAGACGGATTATAGAAAATAAACGTGGGGGGTGGGGAGGGACAAGCCGGTGGCTTTATTGAATTCCGTCGATGATAATGCCGTCACCTGAAATAGCTGCCTGGAAAGAGTGTCAATAATAGAGAGGCAGCAGTCTGGGAGCCAATTTGCAACTGGGGAACAGTTCATTTTCTTAGAAGTAATTTTACTCTGTCTTGGGGTCACTGCCTTGATTTGGGGTGGGGTGGGGGGAGTTCACAGAAAGTAGATTTTTTTTACAAAAAGACATGTGTTTATGGGCATCAAGAGTGCTTGTCATAGGAGGACGATTCAGCATGGGTTTATCGATTGATTTACATGTTTATCAGTAAATATTTTGTGAAGGCCCAGGCACTAGTTAGGAGTTGGGGAGATGATAATGAGCAAAACGGGTTTGTCATCACCCTCCTGAAACTTCCAGTCCGGTGGAGGAGGTAGAATTCATTCATTAGCAAATATTTATTAAGCACCCAATTTGGATCAGGCTCACAATCACAAAATAACTATTAAATGACAAGCTGGGTGAGTGATATGAAGGGAAGGCAGTGAGGTTGCTGGACCCAGATGTATGCCATCCCCTTGGAGAACAGTTTTAAAGAAAATCATGTCATATCAAATGGATCCCCTGGTCAGCGTGGAGGTTGGCAGATAATAGAGTTTATTAGTGTGCTGGTGAGTTCATTTAATGGGTTCCCATCCAGCCACCAAACTTTTTCTTTTATCTATAGAGGTCTATAGTCATTCCTGTCCAATTTGCCTAACAGGATTGATGTTTGAGTAAAATGGGAGGATACGCATAAAAGTGATCTGTAGCTGATGGAAGTAACAGGAATTATTATTATGGGCTGGTGCTTTCCTAGGACATAATCTTCTTGGGTAGACAACAGGTTGATCAACAGTGAGTTCATCATCACTGTTGATGAACAGTTTAGCATAAGTGAGAAAGTATAGGACACAGATGACATGTTGGATGAGGTCAGGGAGAAGCCAGGGCTGGGAGAACAGACGGTGTTTTGAAAGGGAAGAGTGGGGATCCAAGGCTAGTCTACATGTCGGCAGTTGGAACACACTGAAGTTGGGGTGGGGGGTGTTGCAGTGGGTACAGCTCAGGTTCAGGGTGATGCCAACTGGGGCCCTGCATGGACAGATATGTTAGCTTGACATCTGTCAATCTGCTCTTCAAAGTTGTGCCTGGATATTAAGTAATCAGTGCTAAGACATTGACAGGAGATCGTGCGAACATTCACATTTTACCCTACTTCCCTGAAAAGGCAGTGAATCAAGCCAGGGCTCCTTACACTTGTGTAATGTATGGACCGTTTTTTTTCTTCCTTTTATTTTTAGTTGACATGTGATAATTGTATATATATATATAGTTTATATGTATGTATGTATATGTATATATATATTGTATTTATTTATATATACAGAGTGATATTTGGATACATGTGTACAATGTGTAATGATCAAATCAGGGTAATTAGCATAGCCATCACATCAAACATTTGTCATTTCTTTGTGTTGTGAACATTCAAAATCTTCTCTTCTAGTTTTTTGAAAATATATGCTAAATTATTGTTAACCATATTCCCCCTACAAGGGCCCCCAACCTATGGTGAGTTGTATAATTATTTCATTATATATTACAATGTAATAATAATAGATATAAAGTGCACAATAAATTTAATGTGCTTGAACCAGCTCCCAAAACCATCCACCCTGTCCCTGGTCTGCGGAAAAATTGTCTTCCATGAAAACAATCCCTGGTGCCAAAATGGTTGGGGACTGGTGCCACTAGAGCTTATGCCTCCCACTGAGCTGTAACTTTGTATCCATTAACCAACCTCTCCTTTTCCTCCCCTCTCTCCTACCCTTCCCAGCCTCTAATGACCACAGTTCTATTCTCTGCTTTTAGGGACTCAATTTTTTTTTAGCTCTCACATGTGAGTTGAGAACATGTGATATTTATCTTTCTGTGCATGACTTATTCACTTAGCATGATTTCCTCCAGCTCATCTGTGTTGTCAGTGAGTGACAGCATTTCATTCTTTTTCATGGCTGTATTGTATTCCATTATATATATATATACATTACATATTGTCTTTTTTATTTGAGGCTGAAATTGAAGCTTTTAATAAAAGGATACACATTTATGAAGACATTTTTATGTAGTGACATTTTATATTATGGAATCTGTATAGTTCTATACTGTAATCAGGACAATTTATAAAAAGTGACACTTTGGGATTTGTCTGGCCCTGTAAGCTATACACCGATGAAGACTGGCACACACAATATTAATAGGCATGCCTACACTTCATCCCAGCGTTAGAGTTTTTGTTTATGCCAGTTGTACCTCCTTTGGCAGGTAGCTTTTGTGTTTTACTTTAGTACCATATTGTGGATGCCGGAGAACTTGCATTTGCCAAAAAATAATCTCCCGAGACACAATGTCACGAAGTAGAATGGTATAGTCTAATTCAGCAACATCATCATTTCTTTGCACTTACTTGGTAGTTGGAATTTTTACCATTTTACACCTTGTCTTTTTTGGTAGAATTCTGCCATATTGTTATATAACCACAGGCAACCCAGGCTAAATGCTGAGGTAGCTTCATTTCTGGAGATATTTTCCAAAACTGTCTGGAATATTTTGTGCTTCTGTTGGTTCCTTGGTGGCCTTGAGTCTTTGATAAACTGTGTTATCTTCTTCAGCTGGGTTCTTTTTAGTTTCTCTTCCAAATATGAAGTTGAGTTTTGGTGCGGTATCTTGTCCCATTGCAGGGTAAGTGCACTCTAGCTGTGTCGTTCACTGTAACTCGTTTTTGGATAATTTCTTCCATAGAAAACTCTAGGCGATATTTATGTCCTCTTCTAAGAATGTCCTCTATGCTGGCATGTTTGACCGTCTGTACCAGGAACACCTGTGGGGGGGGTGTCCCCTGTTGGTAGCTGAGGCAGTTCCCTGCCACGGAGGCACCCTGGAGGCTGGGTAGTGGGTCTGGGTCTCTGGGATTTCCCTTCTTGGCCAGGAGTGACTGTGGGGCTGTTCAGGCTTAAGGGGACCAGTTGGTGCCTGCCCTGCTGCTGCTGGGTCACTGAGGCAAAAGAGTTGTCACACCTGGCTTGGGCTGGCCGTGGGAAGGGTCACTACCTTTTATTATTTATCTCTTTTTTTTTTTTTTTTTTGAGACAGAGTCTCACTTTGTTGCCCAGGCTAGAGTGAGTGCCGTGGCATCAGCCTGGCTCACAGCAACCTCAATCTCCTGGGCTCAGCGATCCTACTGCCTCAGCCTCCCAAGTAGCTGGGACTACAGGCATGCGCCACCATGCCCGGCTAATTTTTTGTATATATATTTTTAGCTGGTCAATTAATTTATTTCTATTTTTGGTAGAGACAGGGTCTCGCTCAGGCTGGTTTCGAACTCCTGACCTTGAGCAATCCACCCGCCTCGGCCTCTCAAAGTGCTAGGATTACAGGCGTGAGCCACCACGCCCGGCCAGTATTTATCTCTTTTTAAAGGAAAAAAATTATCTCGACTCCAGAGAGGACAACCCCCTCTTACTTAACCAACTTTCCATTACAAATTGTCACTACTAAGAAGTTTTGGTCTTATAGCTGCTAGAACTTGTTTTTATCTTTTAGAATTATCATTTAAATGAAAATACACTATGGAAAAATATTCTCTGAGGCCATGAGAAAGTGTTCACAGAGTCCTCAAGACAAACATGGGCCTCTGTGAGGGGAACACTACCTTCAACAAAGGAAGTTTCTCTGTGTGGCTTTAGAGAACTGTTTTGGATCTGCTAGAGAGAGATTTTGGGTCCTTCATTGTCTTTTGTTTTATTTTACTTATGATTTATTTGAGACAGAGTCTCACTCTTTTGCCCAGGCTAGAGTGTTGTGGTCAGCCTAGCTCACAGCAACCTCAAACTCCTGGGCTCAAGCGATCCTCCTGTGTAGCTGGGACCACAGGCACAATGCCACCACGCCCAGCTATTTTTTCCTATTTTTAGAAGAGACGGGGTCTCGCTCTTGCTTAGGCTGGTCTCGAACTCCTAAGCTCAAGTGATTCGCCCGCCTCAGCTTCCCAGAGTGCTAGGATTACAGGTGTGAGCCACTGTGCCAGGCCCATTGCCCTTTAAATTAAGCACTGCAGGAATCCCTACATCCTCAGGGTCTCAGGGGACCAATCACTTCCCTTTTTCTCCATTGTGCTTTTTCAGACAGCCAAGTGGCGTTTCTTCAATGACTGATGCTGGTCCCCTCAGGAACCCTCATAACATCTCCTTGTGACGACTCTTTCCAAAGATGGAGCTCAACTCCTGTTCAAAGGCACTGTGGTGCCAGTTCCACAGGCCTGTTCTATACTTCACCTAAAGAGAACTAGTCCTATTTAGGAGGCTCCTGGGCTGTCTCAGAGGGTCACCTTCATCGCCTGTGTCAGGGTTAACATCTTTCCAAGCCTCATGGAGAAATCCATGAAGAAGCGGCAGCCATTTTGAGAAAATTATTTAGATTCTGAGCATGGATTCTGTAGGCTCTAGAGACTATCTTCATCTTTGAGTGGTTCTGGCTATACCAAATCATTCCTGCTTGTGCCTTTGATGTGTTCATCTTGGGCAGCAGGAGGGGAAGAAGAGGGAGAAAAAGGCAAAGGTAGAGTGTAAGAAACAAAGGCAAGGAAGAGGACAAAATATGGTAGAGGAAAGAAGAGAAGACATTTCCACATGGTGCCGTCAGAAAGACATCAGGCAGTGGGACTAATATGTTGAGCACCTACTGTATACCAGCAGCTGTACAATGCACCTGGCAGCAACGTGGGGAGAAATCTCCATCCACAAGATTAGCTGTGTAATCCAACTATAAACCCTGTATTATGATGCCTGCAGGAAAGTCTGGCTGTGGTCATTATGGGAGGTTCCTTCAACTTTTCCTGCTGTTACCTTCTATCCCCCACCCCAGGGATTTGGCAAGATTCTAGGCTTTTTCCTCGGGTCAGATAGAGGTGGCCCCAGGGGTTCATATTGATTTTTTCTCACTGTTCCATAGGCCCTTCCGTTGCTGGCTTTTGGGGTTTAGGGCTCTTCAGGAGTCCCTGTGTCCCTTAGCTCGCCGAACAGTGATCCCTTGGAGCTTTGCTGCTGGTGCCGCCTGAATGTCACCTCTTTCTGATTATACAAACTTTCTTCTTCCCTGGCCACTCCATTATAATTTTCAAAAGCACCTATTTCCCTTCCCCTTGAGGTCTCCTGCCATGATCTCTTCAAGGTGCTGGGGCTTTGCAAAAGATGGCAGGAACCCGTGACTCAAGCAGCTTCTGCTTTCTACCCTGCAAAACTCCCTAAGGCAAGGAATTATTAATATTAGGGATCTAAATATGTGCTTGGGAAAAAGGAGGAGGAAAAATAAAGCAGAACACTAATTAATATCTTAACGAAGTTTCCTGCCTGATGATACTACTCAAATCATGCAGGTATAAACCTGCCCTCAGGACCCTATTAGAGTATGACAAGAGGGTTTGAATATTTGTCTCATTTTCTCGCAGCTCTTAAAAAAATATCTTTCGCATGGGCAGTGCTTGCCTATGGTTCAGAATTCAAAAGAAACAAAAAGATAGTGAAAAGTCTCTCTTTCTCCCATCTTTATCTCCCAACCACCCAGTTTTCTCCAGAGGCAACCACTATTATCCATTCCTTACTCTTCCTGCCAGAAATGTTCTGTGTATATATAATTATATATGAATATAGTATATCATTCTGCACCTTTTTTGGCTTACTACATATTGAATTTTTGTCTGCATAATTACACAGAGCTAGTTCTTTAATTTTACTAACTCCATACTACATTCTACTATATGTATTTACCATAATTTCTTTTACCAGCCTTCTACTGATGGACATTCAGATTGTTTCAGTCTTTTTGCTGTTATAAACAATGATACAAGAGCAATCCTGGTTATTGTATACACGTGTAGGTAGAGTTTAGCATGAGTCACCAGAAGTTTAATTATGGGGTTAAAGGATATGTGCATTTTTAATTTTGATAAATATTGCCAAATTATCTTTTCTTAGAGGTTAAGTCAATCCACATTCCCATCAATAAGGTATGAAAGTACCTGTTTTACCACCTTCAATACAAATTGCTGTAAGGTTTTTTTTTTTTCTTAATCTTTGTCAACTGACCAGTGAAAGATGGTATTTCAATGTAGTTTTTAATGTTTATTTCTCTTATTATAAGGAAATTGAGTAAATTTAATGTCTATAGTCATTTTAGCTTATTTACTGTGAAGTGTCTGTATCCATGCCTATTTTTCCTTTGGTGGTTGGATTTTTCTTACTTATTTTCTTTTTATATTTTTATTTTACTTATTTTTTTAATTTTAGTTGTCCAGCTAATTTCTTTCTATTTTAGTAGAGATGGGGTCTTGCTCTTACTCAGGCTGTTCTTGAACTCCTGATCTCAAGTGATCCTCCCGCCTTGGCCTCCCAGAGTGCTAGGGTTACAGGCGTGAGCCACCACACCTGGCCTTTCTTACTGATTTTTAAAAACTCTTTGTATATTAGCGAAAGTAGACTTTGATCTATAATAGGCACCACAACCTAGTTTTCCTCCAGTTTGTTATTTACATTTGATTCCTTTTTCAGTATTTTCTTTCATACAGAATTTTGGGGACTAAAATTCATCTATACTTCATTGTGGCATCTGGATCTTGTGTTACACACAGAAATGCTTACACACAGATTATGACATTTTTCACCCCAATTTTTCTTCTAGAACTTTTATAGTTTCATATTTTCCACTTAAATCTTTGATTCATCTGAAACGCCTTTAGGTATAGGAAGTGATTTAGAAATCAAACATCACTTAGTTGCCCCAGGTGGTTATTCAGTTTTCCCAATACTATTTTACTTATTTTGTAGTTCTTTAAAAATCCACTGGAATGTGTGCCGCTTCTGAATTCTGCTTCCAGAATCTGAGCGTGTAACTGGTAGGTAGCCCCAGTGTCCCAGGTACACAAGTAATGAATGACTGCCATTGATAAATCAGGAAATGAGTCCCAAGGGCAGGGGTGGGGGAGGAGTCTATTTTCATTTCTTAACCCCTTTCATGGACATTTATAGCCTTGAGAAGAATGGGTTGGTTTTAGAGTTAACACTCTTGGGGCCAAACCTTGGCAGCAAATGAAAACCTAGTTAAAATTGATAGTAAATAAGGTATAATGAGCCCATGTTAAATATATACTTTGTTATCATGTGGGAAGGCAATTTGGTTTATAATGGCTTTTTTTTTCTGCTATAAATTATTCCCCGATATTTCTAAGGAAATTCATTTTTTTTCACAAAAATATCTCAGAGAGGTGATTTTTATCTCTAGAGGCATTTATTCTGAACTGTTTCCTTTTTGTTTTTCCCCATAGAGTGATTTACTATACTGGCTGCATTTTTTTCCATAGTCAACTCTGTTATACTGAAATTCTTTGTCCTATGTCACAGTCACAGATCATTTATCTTGGTTATTTTGGGGGTAAAAATGCTTTCCAATAAGATGTACTCACTCCTTCGCATAGTCCCCCGCTGTCCTTGTCTGTCTCTGGCTCTACGTCTGCATGAGACTCTTGGATCATCCGTCAATTTCTAACTGGCCAGTTCAGTGAAGCAAAGCCTCCTCTGGTATTTTTGGTTGGGTTGATCAAGCATCGGGCTTTGTGTGCTCACAGTAAAAGCATCTCTCAACGGATACTAATCCGATCTTCAGGAAGAATGCATTGCTCTTAAGTCTTTAAATGGAAAAGATGTGTGACAAGGGAGCCATCTGAGATAAATATTTATTAGGAACTCTCACCTGGGAAAAGTGCGTTTTCTCTAGGTCAGTGGTTCTAAAAATGGATGGGTATAAAAAGCACCTGAGTAACCATGCAGCGTCCTGGACTCCACCCCTAAGGTTTATGCCGTCTTAAGTCTGGGATGTTTCCTGGGAATTTTTATGTTAACAAACTCCTCAGGTGATTCTGATGTAAGCTGTCCACAGACAACACTTAGAGCTTCTCAACCAACATATTTATTTGGCGGTGCTGGTTTTCAATACAAGTAAGTAGGGTGGAGACCAGGTTTGGCTTTGGACTTGCTCTTTCAAGTTCTCTCCCTGCTCTCCTCTTGGTCTGCATTCTTGTGTCTTCTCCAATTGCACATCCTCATCCTCAAAGTGCTTTAGGCCACTGCTGGGCAATTGTCTCTGGGCCTTTGATGATTGCCATGGCCCTTCTCTTGGTGAAAGTCCACTGTCTTGTTTTTTTTTATCACCTGAGGGTCCTGATAAGAAACTCCGTGGCTAAATCTAGTGAACTCATCATTTCAGATTCAATCAATATTCTTGGATCTTCCACATGTTAATTTAGTTAACATTTTATCAGATGTCTGTTTGCTAGATACTGGAGGTAAGAAGATGAAGCCCACAGCTTCTACCTTCAAGGAGGTTATGGTCTGGAGCAGAAGTTAGCACATTTTTAAAATACAGGCTCAAATAATAAGTCTTTTAGACTTTGTGAGCTACAACGGTCTCTGTTATACTATTAAACTCTGCCATATGGGTGTGACAGCAACCATAGGCAATATGTAGACAAATGAGTGTGGTCGCATTCTAATAAAGTTTTATTTACAAAAGTAGGTGGTGGATCTTGGCCTGGAGGGCATGGGCAAGGAATCAATTGCATACATTGTGATAAGGCAGGGATAAAAGCTGGAACAGGGGATAACAATTGTGCTTTATCTCAAGAGCCAGCCTCTGATCAGTTGGCAGTGGCTGCCTAGAGCTCTGTGTTCATTCATTCATTCACTCAACAAATATTTCCTACTTTAGTGGCCCCATGTTCCAAGTTTAGTGGAACAAGTTACTATTATTTATTTACTTAGTTGTCCATGGGTAGGGAGCTGCAGCATTAGGGATATGATTTGCCATCTGTGAGCTATGTCTCATGGACACACAAATGAGCAAGGAATATTCTACATGTATAAGCTCATATATACAAGAAGCTCACAGTGATCTAGTAAAGTAGGCATTATTACATCCCTTTTACAGATGTTAAATGAATGTTAAGAAGTACGTGCTAAAAAAAAAAAAAATAGAGAAGTACGTGCTAAAGATCACTCGGCTAGTGAACTATGGAACAGCAATTTCAGCCCATGTCTCCTACTTATAAATCCAAGACTTTCCACTACACCCAAGCTGCTTTTAATAATAATTATTTATAGTACAGGGGTCATGGTTTGAACTGTAATATAAACCAGAGGTCAACGACCTTTAAAAAGTAGCTTGCCAAAATTCCAGTTCTTTTCTTTCCGACAAGCTTAGACAAGGTCGGAATTGGAGCAGATCATGACAAACTTGTACCCAAGGGGTGTGAGAAACAGGGTTGTTGAGGTTATGCCATGTGTGTGCATGTGTGTGTGTGTATAGCCCTACTGGAGCCAGGACCCACGTAGTCCAGTCTCAGAGCTATGTTGCAATCAAAAAATTTAGTTAAAAAAACAAAAACGTCATCAATTTAAGTTCTTTATTTAAATTTCTCAAACATTTTTAAAAACATTAAACCCAATTTTATTTTTTAAAGCTGTACATATTTAATGTATACAACTTGATGAGTTTGGGGATAAGTATACACACTTATCAAATCACCACCATCAAGGCCCGAAACATACCCATCACCTTCCAACTTTTCCTCCTGACTTTTTGCTCCTTCATCTTTCTCTATCTTCTCCTCATCTTCCTTTTCTTCTTCTTCTTTTTATTTTTGTAAGACTAGCTAATTTAAGATCTACTCTCCTAGCAAATTTTAAGTATGCCATAGAGTATTATCAGGTACTATGATGAATAGTAAATCTCCGGAACTTCTCTCACATAACTGAAACTTTGTACCCTTAGACTGTTACCTCCCCATTTCTGCTCCCCCTAAGCCTCTGGTATCCAGCATTCTACTCTCTGTTGTGAGTTTGACTGTTTTAGATGTAAGTGAGATCATGCAGTGTTTGTCTTTCTGTGTCTGGCTTGTTTCATTTAGCATAAAGTCCTCCAGGTTTGTCTGTGTTATTATAAATGGCAGGATTTCCTTCTTTTTATGGCTGAATAATATTCCATTGTATGTATGTACCACATTTTCTTTATCCATTCATGTGTTGATGGACATTTAGGTTGTTTCCATATCTTGGCTACTGCACATAGTGCTGCAATGAACATGGGAGCACAGATATCTTTTTGAGGTCCTCATTTCCTTTCCTTTGGATAAATAACCCATAAGTGGGATTGCTTGCAATATGGTAGTTCCATTTTTAATTTTTCGAGGAATCTCCATACTGTTTTCTACAATTGTTGTACCAGTTTACATTCCCATTAACCAGGGTTCTAGGGTTCCCTTGCCTCCACATTCTTGCCAATATTTGTTATCTTTTTTTTTTTTTTTTAAATAATAGCCATCCTAACAAGTGTGAAGAGATATCTCATTGTGGTTTTGATTTGCATTTCCTTGATGATTATGGATGTTGGGCATCTTTTCATATATCTACTGGACATTTATATGTCTTCTTTGGAGAAATGTCTATTCAGGCCCTTTGCCCATTTTTAAATTGGGTTATTTGTTTTTTGCTATTGAGTTGTGTGAGTTCCATATGTATCTTGGATATTAATCTCTTATCAAATATATGGTCTGCAAATATTATCTCCCTTTCTGTAGGTTGTCTTTTCATTTTATTGATTATTTCCTTTGATGTATGGAAGCTTTTGAGTTTGATGTAGTCCTATTTGTTCATTTTTGCTTTTGTTGCCTGTGCTTTTGGTATCAGATCCAAAAGATCATTGCTAAGACCAATGCCAAAGATATTTTTCCCTATGTTTTCTTCTAGAAGTTTTATGGTTTCAGATTTTAACATTTAAAATTTTAATTTGTTTTGAGTTGATTTTTGTGTATGATATAAGATAAGGGCCCAGTTTCCTTCTCTTGCATGTGGACATCCAGTTTTCCCAGCACCATTTATTGAAGAGACCATCTGTTCCCCAAACATGAAGAAGGGGGATACATAAGACACAAAATTTCTTTTAAAAGTACCCCTCTTATCTACTCATCTAATTCCTTCATTCATTTTGGCTTCTCCTTTTCTACAATTTTATAAAATTTCCCCCAAATCTCCATGTCTAGTTCTAGCCTTTGCACATCTACCCTTCCCCACACCTTATGTCATGAAATTTGGAGAACTAGTCTGATGATAGCAGAACCTGTCTCAAAGAGCTGGGGAGAGGGAGAAACCAAGTGAATAAAGCCAGAAACTTTTTTTTTTATGGGTGGGGAGGAATAGGGGATAGGACAGCCTGGAAATACGGGACACATAGTTATACCTATACCTGTATACATTTTTATACCTTGTTATCATCTGTGTCTCTGTTGATCTTTATCTCTACCTATCTCTACTGAGGATGACCCAGCTGAGGTTCAAAGGAAAGCAGAGCTGGAGTTCTGATGGTGGTGCCATATCCAAAACCTGCATTACTTCTGAATTTCCACTTGCATAAGCCAGTAAAATCCCTTATTGCTTAAGCCAGTTTGGGTCAGATGTATATTACTTGCAGCCGAAAGGATTCTAACTATTCCAAGTTATAATCCAAGTCAAGTCCGGCCATTCACCTCTGTTCCCTACTTATCTTTTTCTGAATGTTTCCCTATGCATGACTTCCCTGTGGTTGTGCACTTTGTTCCTTCCTCACATCCTTCAACGTGCTAGCTTATCCTCACTTGTCAGGTCTACAGGAAGACTCCGTGAGCACCCAATGTGAACTTGTTCTCCCCCAAAGCATTCTAGTCCATCACTTGTCTTCTTTTCTTCATAGCACTCATCATCAACAATACTAACTCATTTGTTTACACATTTATTGTCCACTTCTCTCCCCATTTTCTGCTGCACACTAGACTTTGAGTTAAAAGAGAACTGTCTTTGAAATATACCCTGTCACCTGAAATATAGTAGGTGTTCAGTAAGTATTTGTTGGTGAAATGAATGAATGAATGAATGGTAAAAGCTTAATGTGTTAAATCTCTCAGGGCTTCTTGCAGTTTCATAAATGACAATGCCTTGCTCCAAAGGAATTCCTAATAGGAGGTATTAGGCACCACTATCAGGCCTATTGGGAAGATATTTTGGGCATTTAATCAAATAAGCAGGTAGATGAAGAATCTTGTTAGTGGTATACCATGGATTGATATTAATGTTTGCTGTACCTCTACAAACCTCAAGAGGTTTAAGATACCCTGAAATTGCATGCAGTTGTTTTATTTATCCACATTCCTCAGTGGAAGGCTCACAGCTTTTATAAGATACCTGTATCCATGACCTCCCAAATTTTAAGAATGCCAACCTTCCAGAGCTGTTACACTTGTGTCCAGGATCTTTTATTAACTTTCCTTAGGAGTTTCACCTACCTGGGTTTTCAAAGGAGTTAGAATAATGGTAGCTGGTGTGTAGGAGGTGAGTCTTCTTTCCCCTCTTTTTGTGTTCCTGCAAGTTATTTATTATGCACTCATGGTATTTGCATTTTAGTTTTTTCAAAGTGGAAACTCCTTACAAAATTTGTAATAATGAGATAGACATATCTATATATTTGTTTTTAAAAACCAACAACAAACCATTCTGTAGCATTGCAAGTATAAAGTAAAACTCTCTTTCTCATCCCATGCTGCAGAAATTACTCCTAATACTTTGGTGTATATACTGGTGTATAACACTGATGGCAAATAGTAATATATTTGTATCACTCATAATTTTTATAATGGCAAATGATAAAAATGGGCAAGGGAGAAATGCCTGTCGAATGAATGGAAGAAGGTTTGTTTTTGTGGTCACTTCTGCTTTTCAGTACCAAGTGCAGGCAGGCAGGGACTCGGCAGCTATGGCAGCTGCAGCAATAGTTAACGTGTATGAAGTGCTCACTGGCATGGTGCTAAGTGTTTTACTTGCCTAATTTTAAGCCTCACTAGAAGTTTGTGAATCTCTTATCATCATCATTATTATTATTACTTTTAACATATCAGGAAACTGAGGTGATGAGAAATGAATTAACTTGCTTGTACCAAGTGGCAGATCCAAGACTTTCTGGAAGCCACCCCTTTAGTTTCTGACTCCAGCTCTGGCAGGAAGAAAGCAAGACAATATATTAATAGAAGTCGTGTTGGAGGAGGAAAAGGCAGTATTTTTCTCCTCCCTGGGGTGTAAGGTCATGAAGTGTAGTCTTGGCAACCTTTGCCCTTGTTTCTCTCCCCCAGGCCCTGTCACGTGAGGAGGGAATGGATTGGACTCAATGTAAATTATATTCATCCGGCTTCCTCAAAATGGTGGTCCAAAAACACTCAGAAGGGGGTACAAAAATTGAACTGTGCATCTCTGAAACTCTCATATCAAATTACTTCTAAAATAACTATGCTAATACCTCCCCTGGCACAGGAACTTTCTAAGCAGGAGTGGGACCTGCAGCTAGTTCAGGGAGAAGGAAGTTAATGATGGGCTATGGTAGCCAGTGGAAGCTGGGACTTCTACTCAGGTTATTAATAATAATAATGATGATGATAAATGAAGTATCTTTGTTGGGTACCAGCAAGGTCCTAATTACAATATGAACACAAAGGGAGATACCCTCATTCTAGCAAAGCCACTGGTGGATGAATGGTGAGCACTGATTACTTGCCTATTAACTACTTTTCTGGTCTGAGTAAATGGAGGCAGCTTCCTGGCTTCTTCTCTGGGAAGGCAGGTGAATAAGCCAATTCCAGGCTGAGAACCCTACAAATAAGAGGTAACTTTTACAATGCAGCTAAAGTCCTGTGGGGTTAAGTAATCATATATCTGAGAATTTCAGAACTTATAGGACCCTTGGAAAGGATCTTGTCCAGATCCTTCATTTATAGATAAGTAATCTGAGGCCAAAAGGGAGTAATTGTGTCTCCAAGCTCCTAGAGGTGCAGGGTTAAGACTCCAAATTTCCAGACCTCCAATCACTATGTACCATTTTGTCTATTCAATACTTCCTACCTAAAATTCGGAACGTAAATTGCCTTGGACCAATGCTTCAATGGAAACTTATGCATTGGTTAGAGCATACGTTCCCAGGTTGATTTTAGGTTTTTACTCTCATTTGAATTATTTTATTACTCTCTAAATTATAGATAACAGATAGCAAAGGAAAATAGTTCTTGTCTTTAGACATGCAAGTGAATTCTGTCCAGTGGAGAGACAACCCTTCTCTCCTGTGGAAAAGTCAGTTTTGCATCCATTTCCACATTTATTTGAGCATTCTTTGACTACTATCTTTGACTTCTGCTTTGAACTGGTTATATCATCAGCCTGGTTTCCCCATTTAAGTAATGCATTAAATAATAAACAAAATTTTTAGTGTGTTATTTTATATGTGTATGAGTCACAATTTTCCTTTTTTTGGAGGATCATCTTTATGTTTTTGGATATGAAAAAGAACCATCTTTTACTTAATATCTTTGATTAATGTAAAAATAATTAATTTAGGACATATGCTATCCATGCTATAAATGGAAACCATTTACCATAAATAGAAGTTATCTATCAAAATAAATACAATGAAAATAAAACAATGTTATTGAGTTCTAATTAGCAACTGTGGTTTGTGGAAGGCTCTGAATGCAAGGCCTGCTTTATCTCTGTTATAAAATGATATTAATAGAAATTGGAGGTCATTAAAGGACACATTAGCATTGGAGTGAGTCTTTCTGCTTGTGGGGGTCTAGTCAGAGGATTGAAAGAAAATGAAAAATGAAATAATCTTTTTTACAATGAGACTCAATGTTACGGAGTACCATATCCATGTGCCATCAAAAATCATCTCCTATGTCACCTAAAAGAATCTTGAGTGCAGACAAAGGGGTATTTGGGCACATTTTAAGAAGCACTGCTTTAGATAATTAGCTTTTTGCTAATATTGTAGGTAGAGGCAAATCATGACTTGCATCATCACTAGTACACGATGAAAAAGTTGTTTGTAGTTAAGATCTAGAGTGCATTTTATAGTAGCATCCGTCGATGTGAGATCTTAACTAGCAAGAACATACCCATAAAATTGAAAATGGAAAAGCTCTCTAAGTTGCTATGGCAAAGGTCTGTCATTTTTTTCTTCAGGACTAGCTACTTTCATGCCTTTATACAAATATGGTAAATATAAAATAAAGGTAGATAAAAAACAAATTCCACTGATACCAGGGTGACAACTAAAGTCAAAGGAAAGAATCCTGTAAAAACAGAGTGGTCTGAACCATTGAGTGTAGGAGCAGACAACACTACACACAGCAAGGAATCCTTTAGGCTCCACCATGGTTTCAGCAGTAACTATCTAGAATGATTTCCAGATCTTTAGCTTTAGTTCAGGGCTCATTCTTCCGTTCCTGCTCTCTATAATCCATAACCCAGAGACATCCTCCTGCGGGTACCCATTAGATATCCACGAGAGGTCTATATTCTTCCTCTTGAACACCTTAGCTCAGTGAGTGGCCTGCCTATCCTCCTAGTTATCCAAGTCAGGGACTGATTCTCATGCCCCTTCCATTATATTTGATTGATTATTGGGTCCTTTGAAGTCCATTCCTCTAAAAATTTTAAATGTGTCGACTTTTGAGTATTGCCATTGTCATCGTCTCTCATCTAGACATCTTCAACAACTTTACGTCTCTCCGACTTTAGGTTTCCTTCTCCAGCTCAAATCCATTCTACATTGATTCCACAAATTATTCCCATGAATAAATTTCATAAAATGAAAATCTGTCTAAAAGTTTAAGGTAGCTCCACATTTCATTCAGAATGAAGTCTGGTTTCCTTATGGAAGATTGTAAATTTATAAGGTCCTTCCTGGCCTGACCCTGCTTCTTTCACTAGTCTTGTTTATTTATTTGTTGACAATCCCTTCTCCCGAGCACCTACACTTTATTCCATCCATCAGATTCTGCACCCATATGCTCTGTCTCGTGCCTGTTGTAATAAATAGGTTACTCATGCTTCTACCCAAGGCTAATTCCTTCACTTGTACCCTAGATCCCAAGCCTTTTGCCTATTTCAGCAATCCTCTCCTATAGCAGCAAACTTGAAATCATTTCTGTTAAGTTCACCCAAACTTGCCAAACAATCTTCATATTACTTAATTTTTTTTTTTTTTTTTTTGAGACAGGGTCTTTCTCTGTTGCCCAGGCTAGAGTACAGTGGCATCATCATAGCTTACTGCAACCTCTAACTCCTTGGCTCAAGTGATTCTTCTGCCTTTGTCTCCCGAGTAGCTGGGACTACAGGTGTGCACCGCCATGCCCGCCTAATTTTTCTGTTTTTCATAGAGATGAGGTCTTGCTCTTGCTCAGGCTGGTCTTGAACTCCTGAGCTCAAGCAATCCTCCTGGCTTGGCCTCCCAAAGTGCTACGATTACAGACGTAAGCCACCGTACCCCACATATATTACTTAATTTAATGGTAATCTTTCAGGACTCATTTGATCTATCAGCAGCTTTTGATATAGCTGAACACTTCCTCCTTTTTGATCTTCATTCTTCCATTGGCTTCCGCAACCCCACATACTTGCTTGGTTTTCCTTCTGCCTCACTGGTTGCTCCTTCCAAACCTGCTTTCCTGCTTTCTCTTCTTCCTGACCCCTGACAGTTAGACTGCCCAGGGCTCTGTCCTTAGTCTTTCTCTCTTTTTTTTTTTTTCTCAATCTACATTCACTCCTTTGGAGAGTTCAGCTGGTTGCTTGGCTTTAAATACCATCTACATCCTGATGACTTTCAAATTTATATCATCAGCCTGACTTATCTCCTGAACCTCACTTACCTCCTGAACCTACAGCCTGCTCAGCTTCTTCATTTGGATACCTCATAGGACATCTCAGACTCAACTTGTCCGAAACTGAATTCCAGATCTTCCTTTCTACCCCACCCTGAACCTGCCTCACCTACAACCTTTTCCTTCTTAACTGAGAGCTTCTCAATCCTTCCATGGCCACTTGGCTTGGCTTTGGCTAATAAAATATGAGTAGATATAGATTTTATGACTTCCAGAAAAAAAGTCTTCAGTAGCTAGTGCGTGCTTTGTTGTGCTATCTATCCTCTCTCTGGTGACTAGTAAGTCCCAGATGGTGGGAGCTCTGTCATTTTGAGCCCCTGTGTGACTGATGCAAGATGAGAATGTGGTATAAGTAATAAATAAAACTACAATGTGTTAGCCACTTAAAATAAGAAAAAAAAGAAATATAGCACAACAGATACAAGTGTAGGCTCTGATGCTAGACTGCTTTGATTTTAATCTTGGCACTACCATTTACAAGTTGTATGACGTTGAACTTCATTCCTTCTGCCTCAGTGTTTTAATCTGTAAAATAAGCACAATAATGATACCTCTTGCCAGTAGATAAGTTGCCTTGTTTTGGTGTGTGGACGCCAGGAATGGAAGGATATGTGTGGAGACATTGAGGGAACATCCTGACAAAGGTCCCCTTCCTGTCTAGAAGAGTATGTGTCTAGAGGAGACTAAGAAGAGCAACTGCCATTTGTTGACTAAATGAGTTAGACTGGGACTGGCTAATTGGTAGACCTGCTCAGTAAATGCTAGTTGAATGAGTAAATGAATGAACGTATCTGAAAAATAATGCTGTCTCTGCATCCTAGGACCCTGTGAAGTTGAATTAATGTGTAGGTAGGAAAGCAATTTGAATTTATATAGCCCTGTTTCTCTAAGTATATCAAAGCGCATGCAGTCAATTCCTGGCTTCTGTGTGTGTGGTTAGCTGTGGCAGAGTGTTAATGTCTTGCTGTCTTTGCAATGCATGTTAATTTGGTTTAGGGCTACCTCTCTTTGTTCTCAGGTTGGGGGTAAGGGTAAACACACACTATGGCAATGCAAACTCATTTTAAAAGCAGCTTAAAAATAAAGATGAAGATAAAACTGGGTGTTTGAAAATGTATACTGAGTTTTCCAAAGCAGAATAAAAATGAGTTTTGTATTATCTGTTCATTTGCATTGTTTACATACCACTTCCCTTCCCACAAAGTGAATAATTACTGTGGGGGAGTAGAAAGAACGTGGGATTTAGAATGGGATACATCTAGGTTTGAGCCTAAATTCCTCCACTTTATAACTGTATTCCCTTAAGCAAGTCCATTAGCATTTCTGCACCTTGGTTTCCTTATCTGCAAGTCCAGGTATAATGATGTTGGTGATTGTAATAATGTGATAATAATGCCACCAACATCAGAGTGAAAGCAGAATATAGGAGTTAAGAGGGAAGCTTCTGGAGTCAGACTTAGCTGAATTCATCATAGCTCTGATGCTTAGACTGTATATACTTAGACTTTTAACCTAGTCAAACCTCAATTTCTTTATCCATAAAATAAGCCTCATAATAATAACATTCATGAGATATGACTGAATGAATTATTGTGGGTAAAGAGTTTAGCACACTGCCTGCATATGCCATGGAGCAGATTTTTAGTATTTAAAAATCACTCTTGCACTACTTACTTTGTAGAGTTCTTGTGAGGACCAAGTAAGACATTGGATGTGAAGATGCTGAGTAAAATTAAGTAGGTTTATTGTTATGATCCAGATTTGACAACTTTGGATATGCTGTAAGCGTTATTCATTTAACAAATCATTAATGTGCTTAGATTATACATATTTGTAAACTTATGGTATCTATCTTTAATATTCATAAATGAGACTAAGTGCTGTCAAATAGCTGGGTGGTCGAATAGCTTGGTCAGAGTTATGGCACTCTCTGAACCAACTCCTTTCAGCAGATAAAGAGTTAAAACTGCATTCTATTGTCCTCCATGACCCAGGGCAATCAAAATTGCATTTCTAGGTATAGAATTTACCAGGAATAAAAATTAATGACAAAAGGGAGTTTGGATCCACAAGCTCTTTATAGCGTGGGTTTAAGATTCTTATTGTTTGATGCTTTTCCATCATGCCTGGGTTTATTTTAAAGAATTAAAAAAAAAATAGGTCTTGCTCATTTTTGTTGTTATTCTTAAAAATTTTACGTTTTTCCTTCCATCATAAATGAGATCTTTCTTCAATATGACATTTTCTAACTGATGTTTGCTGGCATATAGGAAAGCTATTAATTTTGGTATATTTATGTTATATCTTGATCCAAATCAAATTCTCTATTAGTTAAAATAGTTTTCCAGTTGATTTTCTTAGATTTTCTGGGATGATATTAATATTATTGACTATAATTAATAATAATTTTGTCTTTTCCTTTTCAATATTCATTCAACATTTCTTTTTCTTGTCCTACTGCATTGGCTAGGACCTTCAGAACAAATCTCAGTGATAGCAGTGATAGTGGCATTCTGCTTGCTACTGATTTTAATAGGGGTATCTTTAATGTTTTATCATTATGTATGTTTACTGTTTGTGTCTGGTGTACACTTTAAATATACTGAGAAGGTTTCCTGGCTGCATGTGGTGGCTCATGTCCATAATCTTAGCACTCTCAGAGGCCAATGTGGGAGGATTACTTGAGCTCAGGAGTTCGAGACCAGCCTGAGCAACACAAGACCCCGTCTTTACTAACAATAGAAATATTAGCTAGGCATTGTGGTGCATGCCTGTAGTCCCAGCTACTCGGAAGGCTGAGGCAGGATGATCACTTGAGCCCAGGAGTTTGAGGTTGCTGTGAGCTATCATGACGCCACTGCACTCTAGCCAGGGCAACGGACTGAGACTCTGTCTCAAAAAAAAAAAAAAAAAAAAAAAAAAAAAAAAAAAAAAAGAAAGAAAAGAAAAAGAAAGTAAGAAAGTTTCCTTTGATTCCTAGCTTAATGAGTATTCATAGTTTGATTTCTTTATTTCCATTAGTAGAAATATTCAGATTAGAGCCATTTTCTTTCTCCCTGGCTCATAAAACCAGGCCTAGAAGGGAGTTGTGAAGCTTAGATAAATCCTAAGCAACCACAACACTTTGTGTAGATTCTCCTGGGTTAGGCCAACTACAGGAATTTGAACGGAACTGATTAAATGAACCACTGAAAAAGATGAATACCAATGCTTTGAGCTCTCGAACTAAACCCGAATGTTATTTTTTAACTGAGTGATGAACCAAAGAAAAGCCCTTTTCTCTTTTTAAAACGTCCTAGGACATTCATTCAAAGCAGTGCCAAAGCTATATATTTTTGAATTCTGTTGCAATGGAACAAAGCATGAACTTCGAATGTCTCTAAATTCAATGTCCTGGAGACCAATGCTGTCTCTACGCAAAGTCCTTGGTAACATGGGGCATAATTCTTGGGGGCATCTGAAGAGACAGCAGAACTCGAGCTCCTGCTTCTGACGTTGCAGTGCCCGGGTGACCCTGCACAACAGTGTCATCCCAGGACTTAAGCAGAGTACGAAACTTGGTTGACCTGATCCTTAGAATCCAGCTCAGGACATCACTCCTCAGTATGTATTCTTTAAGGACAGGGATGCAAACTGCCCAAGCACATATGTGCAGTTCATCCTTAAACCCTCCTGTTACCATGACAAAAAACATGGCACTAGCTACTTTTCCTTTTCCATGTAGGCATTTTCCTATGGGACAATCGTGAAGTGGGCAACCTTTGTCTTCAGTCCCATGGTTTAGCTTCTCTGTCCCCTTTCATGTTTTCAAGAGAGTGAGGGTCTTATTCACCTCTGCATTCGGAGGACTCAAAGTACTAAAATGGACTCACCATTACTTTACATACTTCTTCAGAGGTATCACCATTTAAAATATTACTTTTTCAGGGAAGATTTTCTTTGACTGTTGCTCCACCTCAATGTAAGTCAGTACAAATATTCTGTTCTGGTCACACACTGTAGTCACAGCACTGCTGCAATGGAAAAGAAGTCATTTCTATGTTTTTGTTAATTTCTTGACTTAATATCTGTCTTCATAACTGGAGGTAAGCTCCATGAAGGCACAGATTTGGAATGTGACTTGCCCATAGTATGTACCCAATAAATATGGAATAGATGGATGGACAGCCTGGAGGACCATGGTGGGAGAACCCCACTATTGCCTTAGCTATGGGGGTGGTTGTCAGCCTTTTTGAATATGACCATAACCTTCTCTCTCTCTCTTTTAATATCCATCAATCTGCGATGTCCCCCCTGTGACTATAATTTTAACCATGCTAGATGCACTTTGGAGTTACAGACTCCTTGTAATTAACCAGCAGTGCCAAATGATTGGTTGTCAACTGGTCTAACGGGTGAAGTGCAACTCATTTCAAAAATTGAAGCTCCATCCACAGTCCGGTTTCATTCTGACATCTCACTCATTTCCCTGAGTTGACTGGGTTAAATTTCCCCTGAACACACCTTGTACTTTGCCTTTACCTGAATTGTTTCTCACTAAAATGCCCTGTCGTTTCTCAGTTATCTAATGCTAACCACCATTCCAGACCCAGTTTAAATCTCACCTCCTCCAGAAATCCTTCTCTTGCTCCTTAATTACTTTCTCTGTTCAAGGAGACCCCTTAGCACTTACTCTGTGATGTCCTTACTTGGTAGATAACATTTTTGGTGTTGAATTTAGCTCTGTTGCAGGTTGGGTTCTCTGGGAGGCAGACTCTGGGATGGAGTTTACTGGGATAGGATGCTCATTGGAACAATGTCTATGGAAGGTAGAAAAACAAAGGAGTAGTGGGCAGCGGGAGAAACTGACCTGAGATATAGACCTTTTGAGGGACTCTGCTGATGAGGGGCGCTCTGGCTGGTTGGAGTTGTCCTGCATCGACTGAAATGTCCAGGCTTTCAAACCCATGCAGAGATCAACCACTGGACATGGCCACTGTGGGCAGGAAGTGACCCTGTGCTAGGCAGCTGTATGCGGCTCATGTAATCCCTGGAGGGCTGACAGCTAAAAGCCCCTTGCAGATAGCACTCACAGCAGGGTCGGACAAATTGTGTTTTTTTTTTGTTTTTTTTGAGACAGTCTTTCTCTGTTGCCCCAGCTAGAATGCAGGGGCATCATCATCATAGCTCGCCACAACCTCAAACTCCTGGGCTCAAGTAATCCTCCTGCCTCAGCCTCCCGAGTAGCTGGGACTACAGGTGTGTACCACTACACTCGGCTAATTTTTCTACTTTTAGTAGAAATGAGGTCTCTACTGTTGGTCTCAAACTTCTGAGCTCAAGCAATCCTCCCAGCTTAGCCTCCCAGGGTGCTAGGATTACAGGCATGTGCCACCGCACCCAGCCACAAATTCTTCCTTGAAGGGCAACCTGTGTCTACCACGAGCTTCTTGAGGCACAGACCATGTGTCATCTATCTGTGAAGGCCCCATAGTGCCTAGCCCTGTGCTCGACACAGAATCCATGCTCGGTGCATCAACAGAGGCTCAATGCATTGCTGGTTATTTTCTGTCTAAATGCTTTTTTCTGACCATTCGCCCCTACAGAATTTATTGCTAGGCCTTTCATATATGAGGGCAATTGATTTCACTGCCTTCTAGAGCTAATGCATAGGTGTGTGTTTCATAGTTGTGTGTGTGTGTGTGTGTGTGTGTGTGTGTGTGTGTGTGTTTGAGGTTGGCTGTGTATGCCAAGGCACACATATGTCATGGTTGGGTGTACGTGTGCTGGGGTTGGTGTGGGTTGTGGCTGAGCAAATGGAAGTGTGCATGTGCTGTGACCAAATGAGTATGTTGGGGTTATACAGGTGACATAGCTGGTCGTGTGCATGTCTTGGTATGTTGTGATCAGATGCACATGTGGGTCACAGATGACACAAGCACTTGTGGTGGTTGAGCTTGGCCTGGCGCTTGGGTGGAGAGGGGAGATGAAGTTGTTGCAAGGCGCGTGCATGTTGCGAGGTGCATGGATGTCTGTGGCCGTGCTGGGTGTGACTGAGGTGGCCCGAGTGCATCTGCCCTGACTGGGGTGCTTGGCAGTGAGTGGGTCGGGAGCCCAGACTCAAAGCTGAAGGCTCCATCCTTTGGCATCTCGAAGGCAGCGTGGGCCCCACCCGCAGCCCTGGCAGCGTGAAGTCCCCCCACTTTTACAGCAGTATCAGCCATAATTAAAGCTAATTATTCCACGGTGCTCTGCATGTGTGTCGGCCTCCCAAGTACCCTGCCATGAGCGGGGAGGCAGCAGGGCTGTTTTTCTTCATAAAAACTTATGAGGAGCGCTGAGCAGATTAACAGCTTTAATGACAAAAATTACCGCTTACAACACTGACTTCAAATCAAAGAACAATATCCGCAGACAGATATTTTCATGGTTTTCATAACAATTCATTATAGGTGGCACCGAGGGATTACATTTTTATTTCCCCTGTGTCGTCTTTCTCAGACTCAGGTTCATTTCTCTTAATGAGGCGGCGGAAGACAAAGGGCAGAGACAGTGTCTCCATGGTGGCTGCCGAGTGAGAGGCATTTAGGGTCACGCAGCCATCAGAGCAGGACGGACGGGAGGGGGCTGGGGAGAGAGAGATGGGAGTCAGAGGCTTCCTGCCATAATGAACCGAAATTAAGACATAAATTCTCCCACCTTTGTTCCGACAGCTCCGACTCGGGGATTCAACTTTTTAATGAGGAATGGATCAGAAGCAAAAATTATTAGCTAATTAATTGTACAGAGAACAAAAAAATAAAAAATCTTACAGGAAGAACTGGGAGTGGGATCTGTCCCACGGCAGTCCTTCAGAAGCAGGACTGAAGGGAAAGTTCCCGAGCCTGCTGGATGGTTCGAGCGAAGTGAGGATGCTTTTTAAGTGAGGATGGGTGTGCTTGCAGTGGGCCCCTGGGTGCCAGGCCCACTCGGGAAGGTGGGATTAGGTGGGGCATGGAAGAGTTTGCTGGGAGGAGCATCCTACAATGCCTGCTGGTGCTTTCCATTGGACTTCCAAAGGCGGCATTCTGGTTAAGCCAAGTAAAGCAAAACCACTGAAGAGTCCAGCACAGTGTTTCTCACGGGGTGCCTTCTGGTCCCTGAACCCTTGGAAGGGTGGCACTCAAATGTAGGTGTTCATTAGAATCACCTAGGAAGCATGAAAAAGTGCAGCCTCCTGGGACCGCCCATAGAGAATCTGATTCACCAGGTCTGGGTTGGTGCCCGAGAATCTGCATTTAAAACAAACAGGCCAGGTGATTTCTGCTGCCCACTAAAGATAGAGAGCCACTGGCCCAGTGCTCAGAGGCAGGAATTCCATTCCGTTTCACATCCTCCCCAGACTCTGAGTGCAACGACGGCCTGTGTGCTTGTCCATTCCGGGTCTGCGTCACGCTTTCCTCCTCAGTACACTGAGAACGGTAACACCAGTTGAGAAATTACTTTGAGATGAATGCCTCATTGGCTTTCACTGCCTGTAAAACCCAAATTAAACCTCGGAAATCCTGGCATTCTCTTTACAGTCCATTCAGATCTCTAACAGGTTTATAAATAAAAATAATTAAAACGGAATCATATATTGCTTGTCATCAGCTTTTCGTTTTGAGTTTGGTCTTCAGTTTCGTTGTTACTGTTTTTCTTGGTTCTTGGTAAGGTAGAGACTTAAAAATTTTTTTTATCATGGGATTCTGGAAATAGAAACAACAAAATGATTGTGGCAGAAATATGAGAAAAGGCAGATGGGTCTATAGTGCATTTAGAGTGCAGCAGACAGCTGAGTGTCTTGATTAAAATTTGTCAGACTATACATCTCCTCCTATCAATTTCAACAGGTCAAGGAACGTTAACACTGCAACTATCTGTGCGGGGCTAATGCAACTGCACGTGATTATCTTTGTATATTAGGCAGTAAAAGATCCTGCACCATAGGATTCCGATCGAGGCTCGACTCTGTGCCGGACATTGTGCTAAGTGTTGATATCATGCAGATAAATAAGACACATTCCTCGCCAATAAGAAGCTCGTGGTCTATAGGGAACGGGACAGAGGACCATATAATTATACCATCATGTGGTCGTACATGCTGGGTACCATGGGAGTACGGAGGAAGGACACTTCATTCTGGGTGAGGAGCAGAGAGAGGCGGTGTTGGGGGAATTGAGGGAATGCCATGGCATTGGAAGGCAATGATGGGAGGTTCTTACCGGCAGGACCAATACTTGGCAAAATAGTCAAATGGGTCAAGACTATGGCACATTCTTCATCTCTAGTTTTGACAACTCTGTTATCACTTTCAGTGCTCCTGAGCCTATGGACCCCAGTGACTTAGATATCTAGGGATTGCTCTGCTGCTCAACACCACCAGAACACGATCTTCTCAACACTCCCATCCGCAAAGAACATTTCTGGTTAGCATTGGTTAACATTGCCAACAGTTAACCGTGTTGTACCCGACTCTCTTGTCTTTCTGACATAATGCTTTGGAGTAAGTTTAACTCTTCTTTCTCTCTCTCTCTCTCTCTCTCTCTCTCTCTGTCTCTCTCGTGCTTACATATGTGCATGTGCGCTCATCTATGACATTAAACAATCACTAAGACCCACTGCTTCTAGCTCTGAAATGTCTCAATGCTTTTTCTCTCTTCCTCTTGACTTTTTCATCACCCTACATGAGAGTCTCATCATCTCTCACCTAGATTCTTCTTTTTTTTTCTTTTGAGACAGAATCTCACTCTGTTGCCCAGGCTAGAGTGAGTGCCGTGGAGTCAGCCTAGCTCACAGCAACCTCAAACTCCTGGGCTCAAGCGATCCTCCTGCCTCAGCCACCCGAGTAGTTGGGACTACAGGCGTGCGCCACCATGACCGGCTAATTGTATATGTATATGTATATGTATATGTATATTTTTTTGGTTGTCCAGCTAATTTCTTTCTGTTTTTTTTAGTGGAGATGGGATCTCACTCTTGCTCAGGCTGGTCTCGAACTGCTGATCTTGAGTGATGCTCCTTCCTTAGCCTCCCAGAGAGCTAGGATTATAGGAGTGAGCACCCACGCCTGGCCTAGATTCTTAATTATGACCTTAAGATAGCTTTTCTGCTTCTAATTTTATTACCAGTTGATACATTCTCTACATGGTCACATGCAAAGTTATTTAAAATAGAAATATGAATAGCTACTCCTTTTCTTATATTTATTAGATAGGTACGACCACTTCTATCTGGCCTTAGAGTCCATGCATATTCTGACCCAAATCCAATCTTTCTAGGGTTATCGTCTTCTGCTAGGTTCTGGCTTCAACCATGAGAAAGACTCCAGTATTATCTGTAGTGAACCATTCATCATCCTCCGAGCACACAGTGTACTTCCATGCTTTCATGCTTGCCTAATATGAGTCCTTCTGCCTGGAATTTCTTCCAGAAAAAATTTATACACCCAGTCTGTCCTAGCAGAATTGGAAATATTAATAATATTAATATTGGAAGCAGGGAGTATGTCCTACATCATGAGTCCATGTGACGGTTGAAGGGAAGTCCATCTGGCTTGGTCCAGTGCTCGATCTTAACAATTCAGCACACCAATGTGTCACTACTTTATTCTAACCACATACACCCTTCACCCTCAGCCCTATGATCAAATAAAGTGTTGCACACTCTGGGAGGCCGAGGTGGGAGGATCATTTGACCTTATGAGTTTGAGACCAGCCTGAGCAAGAGTGAGACTCTATCTCTACTACAAATAGAAAGAAATTAGCTGGACAACGAAAAATATATAGAAAAAATTAGCTGGGCATGGTGGCGCATGCCTGTAGTCCCAGCTACTTGGGAGGCTGAGGCAGAAGGACTACTTGAGACCAGGAGTTTGAGGTTGCTGTGAGCTAGGCTGACGCGACAGCACTCTAGCCCGGGCAACAGAGTAAGACTCTGTCTTGAAAAACAAAAAACAAAACAAAACAACCCCCCCCAACCCCCAAAGTGTTGGGTTTGTTGAATATTTATAGTTGCTTTTGTAAACTGTTTGAGTCCTTTTGGGCTTCTTCTATCATGTTGTTGGAATTGAATGAGTTTTAAAAAACTTAAGTGCTCAACTTCATTCTTCTATTACAAATTATAATAATAAACATTTATTGAGTGCTTATGATGCCTCAGGCATCATTCTAAATTACTCTCATGAAATTCTCACATTAGTTCTTTGAGGTAGGTTCTATTATTAATATTATCACCATTTTAAATATGAGGAAATTGGAGCCAGGCAGTTTAAATAACTTGTCTAGCAAGTGGTGGCCCTCTGGCTCTAGAACCTGCACTCATGTTTACTGAGCTGTAATTATGTATGGACACAGAGCTGGACAGAGTGGACGGAGAGCTCTCTAGTGGGTGGGTCAGGTAGGCATCCAAATTCTGTCTGGTCTCAGCCACTCCTCCCAGTCCCAGGAATGTTCCCAAAAGACGTACGCCCACAAGGCCAAACT
Source organism: Microcebus murinus (assembly GCF_040939455.1). Classification (NCBI taxonomy): domain Eukaryota; kingdom Metazoa; phylum Chordata; class Mammalia; order Primates; family Cheirogaleidae; genus Microcebus; species Microcebus murinus. The sequence continues at coordinate 22,585,564 of NC_134124.1, forward strand.
AAGGGACATTGTATTATGGGCTTAGGCTCTAACCTCCTACCTTAGTGCAGAACCTTCTGGGCCAAATGGGAGACATCTTTCCCTTAAACAGAAGGAGACCCAGGCCTAGAATGGAAGTTGACTAAGTGACCTCCTTTGTCCCTTTTCCTGAACCTTTTGCCTTGTAAAACTTATCACTCTATTGGTGAGGAAAGGTCAGTTGGGGAAGGAATAAGTCAGACAGCAAAAAGAATAAGAACAAGCATTTGTCCTTCTGCCTGGAGCAGAGCCGATTTAGGCCACTTGCAGATGGGATCATCCAGAGATAATTTGTTTATCACATGGTGCATGTTCATCGTATTTTTTAAAATATTAATAATCACATCATACGTGTCTTTGGCATTGCAGTAGACTAGAGAACAATGCTGGGTTCCTAAGAAGTCTTGACAAATTCTTACAGAGATGAATTCAGGATTCTATATGTAGAGATACATAGAAAAGGCTTATGCATAATGTTCACCGAAGCCATTATCAAGATTTTCTGAAGTATTCCAAATATTCATAATTAGGTAATGTTTACATAAATTATAGTTTACTCATATAGTGGAATATTTTACCATCATTAAAATTGTTTTTTACAAATAATTTTTAATGAAGTAAGCATTGTTAATGATGTAATATTAGGTGAAAAAGCAGGGTGCAAGATTATTATATAATGTGGTCTCTGTTATGTAAAAATAGGCATTAATAGTTATTAAAAAAGAATAAAGATTATCTATCTGTACTTCTCTAGGATATATTTTAAAGTGATAATGCAAAGAGCAGAATAGGGCCTATAGAATGATACATATTATGCAAGACATATATATATATATATATATATATATATATATTTCCCTCTGGAAGATTACACAAAAAACTTTTACTCTGGGGAATAAAACTGGAGGTGGTAGTGGCTAGGGTAGAAGAATGACTTAATTTTCATTATATGCTTTCAATTTTTTTTACCAGTCCATACATTTTCCTTTGAAAAATAAAAGGTTCATTTTTAAAATGTCATATATATATATATATATATATATATTTAATATCTTGAAATAAATGTGCCAGTTAGCAATAATGGGAGTATGAGCGAGTGTTTGAGCAATTTCTTTCTTTTTCTTTTTATCTTTTTTTGAGTTTCTAAATGTTCTACAATGAGTATCTCATTTTTATAATTAAGAAATCTTAAACAGGTTATGGAGCAAGTTGAAAACCTGGAATGGGGGCCAGGGATAGAGACTTTCTCTGTCCTGTTCTCATTGAGACCTTGAGCATCCTCTGCAGAGTGGCCTTGTCCTGAGCACATGGTCCTAGGTGGGCCTGTCCTATTATTCTCTCCTGTTTGAGAGAATGAATTCAGCACCCTGTTTGATTTCCTTCATTGCATTTTCACCATCATTTTATTTATGGGTGTGTCTGACTCTTTAATATCTGTGCCTCCTTTTGGATTGTAGGTTCTGATCTTGGATCATGTCTGGTTCACTGTGCTCTAGCAGATAGCCTAGCAGGCATCCTCAAACTACAGCCTGTGGGCCACATGTGGGCCGCCTAGCACATGTACCCAGCCTTCCGGATGTTTTTCTGCCGCTGCCTGTCCTGCTTAGCAGCCGACTCGTCCCGGGCCCACAGTGCGCACTCTCTAACGGTCTGAGGGACAGTGAACTATCCCACTGTTTAAAAAGTTTGAGGACCCCTGGCCTAGGGCTTACTGCATACTTGGTCTTCAATAAGTATTTGTTGAGTTACTAAATGAATAAATGGACACTCTTTCTCTTCATGACTCTTACATCTCAGAATCCAATGACAAAAGCCATTGCAGATAAGAGGAGAAACATCTACAATGGCCTGATGCAGTAGCATGATGGTGTGGCCCCAACAGGGCAGCCAGGGTAGCAAGAGGCAAGGGTGGGCTTCATGAATTAGTGGAAGGAAGAGAGGGGCACCTCAAACGCAGGATAGCTACGCGATGCTGGGAAGTGGGCATTCTCTTCGGAATGGTGGCAGGTGTCAACTTGTCAGATTTATGGTGAAGGTTCTTCTATTGTCACATGGGCACAGGCATTGGGAACCAGGGGTGGAAGTGGACTAATACCAACCATTATCATTCACCTGGGCAAAGGCCCATGCTTCCTTTGCAAGGAAGACTATGACATCAGAGGGACAAAGTGTAAAAAGGTAGCAAGGAATTTGGAGAGCTGGGTTTTTCTAGACCTGGCTGGGCTGGGAGATGGCTGTATGTCTTTGTTGTCATTTCACCTGTCTGAGTCTTTGTTTTGCCATTTGAAAATGGAGGGCATTGAATGGATAGTGTCTGAGGGTCCTTGGTGTGTATCATTGAATGACTAGAAAATAAGGGGTTTTCAGGGCTTGCCTGGGAAATCCTTCAGAGTGATTTCTAGCCACTGTCAACAGGGTCCCAACTCAAGGCACAAATGCAGGATGTGAGTCTGGGCATAGATAATGGGCTAATGTGGTGTGGATAAAAGGTAGTCCCAAAAGCTTTCCATAGAAGACTGTCAAATTCTGTGACCCCAACCAATGAGAGGCATGAAATGGATCATGCATATGTGTGGGTAAATTCTAACTCTGTCATCTACTATCTGGGTGACCATGGGCAGGTTTCTAAGTCTCAAGCTTTCTTTTCTATACAATAAGGACAATAATATTACTATTTTAAGGATTTCTATAAGGATCAAATAAGAAGATACAAGAAAACACTTAGAATGCTGCTTGGTCCTTAGTTACTGCTCAATAGTCATCAGCCTTTATTAATGTAGTATTGTAATCAGCCCCCCACTGAACAAATTTCAATGACCCCTATATAATTGTCTGCCTTAACTAACTACCTGACCTTTTGAGTTGTTTCCCAGAAATGGTGGATTTTCTGCAGCAAGACAAAAGAGCTGAGATTCTGAAGGTCCCTGGGCAGGTTTCCTGATGCCTCACTGCCCCCCTACAACTGGTCCCCAATGCACACGACTGGCCCCAATGCACGCAGCCCCTTGTCAGTCATATCAAGAGCTGCAGAAAAAAGTTTTGTGGTCCTTCCTTTAAAAGCCCATGATCTCCCTTAGTCAGATTTGAGACAGCTTCTCCCACTCTCCTGGCAAGATATCATATTAAAAATTCCTTCCTTTCTTGACAGTCCTTGTTGTCTGAATAATTGGATCTTTATGTGATGAGCAACTGGATCTGGACCAACCCCCCCTTGCGGTTTCGACAACAGTATCAGCTACAGTCACAGAGCACAGACCAAGTGTGAGGTTTGTACTGTTTCTCCATGACCCTTCAAACAGAGCTTTCTCTGCAAGTAGTTGACAGTTCTTTAAGCGACTGCCTTCACGCTAAAGACCTTTCTACTCTAGAGAAGGGCCTCTTGCCTCCGAATGTCCTTTAAAACCTGGAACTAAATAAAGGATTACAATTCAAGGATGTGCATATTATTATTAAAGCCACCATTTTCACCTTCCACGAGCTTTATCTCCATCGCCTCCTTTAGGCCCCACAAGAACCCTTATGGGGTTCGCTTTCTTCTCTTCCCCTGCGATTGGGGTTCAGCAAGGTAGCTCACCTGAGCGAGTGGCAGTGCCAGGTTGGGAACTGAGGTCTACCTGACTCCAAAGTCCATTTGCTTAACCACCAGGCTACCTGGCCTCCTGTGACTGTTAACTGGGCTTTCTCTGAGCTGTATGTTCCTGCTGCCAAAGGTCACTCTTGTCTCTTCTCTTCTGTTGCAGGCCTTGGGCCACAGGGGCTGGGAGTCAGTCTTCTATGTTCCCAGTGGGTTTCCTGGGCCCGTCTCCCATCTGTTCCAGCTCTAGCCGCAAACCTTGTGCAGTGTCTTCAACCCTGAGTCTTCCTGACGCTTCCAAAGGAGAGAAGGTGACCCCGAGTTCAGGCCAGCATGGGCTGGCCACAAAGCATGGGAAAATGTTCAGCAAGAGACAAAAAAAAAAAAATTCTTTCTCCCCCAAGAACTGTTTTTGTAGGGCTGCATTTTCCGATGCGTCCAGCACATTTTTTGTTAATCTGTTCTTGGTGGCAGCGTTGAGAGAGGGCGACAGGGCTATTTTATCTACCCCAAACAATTCATCAAACGAAGCCGGGGCTCCGAGATAGTCTCTAACAAGGAAAAGTCAACAGTGCTCCCTTTGTCTGGGGCCACACACATAAACCAATTCCTTTGAAAGGTAGGAGAGGTCATCTTGATGTTCTGTGGGTGTCAGCAGGCACCACATGCCTTTCTTTACCCTTTCCTGGCCCCCAGGGTGACCTTGGAGGGCTTCAAGGCTGTTTGGGAGGGATGGTGGGAACCAAATGAATGAGAGGGGAAGGCAGGACCTGGACATTGTAGGGTCCGAGCTCTGTGGGGGAGACTGGCTTGGCCTCTGGCAAGGCACTGGCGGGCAGAGATGTGGCCCCCCCCAACAAGAACATTTCCTGTCCCTCTGCTTTGGGACGGGAAAGGCAATAATGGTGACACCGGCTAATGCTCCCTGAGCACTTTCAGAGTGAGGCTAAAGGCCTGTACAGACGACCTCATTTCATCTTCACCGTGGTCCCAAATTGTTATCCCTCCCTACATGAACTGGGAAGCAGTTCATGAATAAGATAATAGATTAGTGAATAAAATAATAGATTTCTGAATCAGAAAGACAAGTGTTGTTGATAAGCGTTGATCTTCATGAAGTCCCTTAACTTCACTTAGCCTTAGTTTCCTCATCTATAGATAAAAATGTCTCTAATGCTTACCTAACAGGACAGTAGGAAAATCGAAGAAGAAAAGTCCTCATTTCATCTTCACCGTGGTCCCAAATTGTTATCCCCAACTTCCTCTTAAAAATTATATTGATTTATTTATTAATTATTTAAACTACTTTTATTGAAGCATAATAATTGCATCTATTTGTGGGGTACTTGTGATATTTTGATACACACATGCAATGTATCATGATCAAATCAGGATATTTAGGATATCTATCACCTGGAACATTTATTATTTCTTTGTGTTGGGAACATTTCAAATCTTCTCTTCTAGCTATTTTGAAATTTACATTGTTGTTAACTCTAATCACTGTACTGTGCTATTGAGCACAGTATACTGTGCTCAATACTGTGCTATTGAACACTGTGCTATTGAGTACTAGCACTTATTCCTTCTGTCTAACTGTATGTTTGTGCTCCTTCACCAACCTCTCTTCACCACTTCCCAGCCCCTGGTAACTCTCATTCGACTCTCTACCTCCATGGGATCAACTTTTTTAGCTCCCATGTACAAGTGAGAACATGCATCTCATCCCCAATTTCTGAACTAGCAACTAAGACTCAGAGAGGTTAAGTCACTGGCCCAAGGTCACACAGCTAGAAAGCAGAGGAGGTAGGATTTGGATGTGGGCAATCTGATTCCAGCCCTATACTCAGAGGTTCAGAGGAGTGCCTTGTTTACATTCTCAAAGCTAGTTAGGGGGCAGAATTGGGACTAGAAGTTAGGCCTTCTGACTTTCTGTCTGCCTCACCATGTCACAATGTCTTTTGATGTCAACTGTCACAGATATTCAAAGGAGCAAAGCAGAAACTCAAGACAGTGCTTAGTTCATTCAAATGAGTCTCCCAAATGAGTGGAAAAGCTTGTCAAAAAACGAAATGATATTGTTTTTTTAAAACTCTCTTAAAATTATTTTTTTCTCTAGTATAAAAGTCATATTGACATTGCAGAAAATTTAGAAAATATAACCAAATAAAATGAAAATAATAATGATACATAATCCCACCACCCGGAGATTTGGCATTTTTAGCATGAATTAAATATCATAGTTGATGTCATAATGTATATACTTACGTCTTATATGTTATTTTACATCCAACTTGAGAGTATATAAGCAATGACAAGTAGTAGGGTTTAATTCTAATGCCCATCTGAATGGTTGGCCTTGAGAAGCGTCGTTGGTGTTGTAATTAACCGATGATGACTACACTGGTGCGTGGCTGAGGGCTGCAGCAGGAGAAGCATTTATCTGGCATACTTTTAAGGGCCATGTCACGGCCACAGTCCATTTGAAGACATTTTGATGCTAATTTTATTTCCAAGAACAAGGATTCTGAGACAAGCTGAGGGCTTACTGTCATATACTGATGAAGTTTTCTTGGTGGCCTGGATTAGATGCAGGATTTTCCTTGCTGCCAGTACTCCATATGGTCAAAGGATATGGGTCACCTCTTAATAGGTACGTAGAGGCTCCTGTCCCTAGGGACGGACGCATTGGCCACAGGGGTGGTTGCTGTCTTCTTATACTCAGCCCAGCACCCTGCCTCCCTACATGAACTAGGAAGCAGTTCATGAATAAGATAATAGATTAGTGAATAAAATAATAGATATCTGAATCAGAAAGACAAGTGTCGCTGATAAGCGTTGATCTTCATTAAGTCCATTAACTTTTCTTAGCCTTAGTTTCCTCATCTATAGATAAAAATGTCTCTAATACTTACCTAACAGGATAGTAGGAAAACTGAAGAAGAAAAGTCATGTAAAAATCCTAAAATAGTATGTTTTGCAGAGTTTGTCAATACCACCCTACCCATCCCATGTTGTCCAGATGCTTGTCTTCTTGCACATGGTCTTCTACATGTGCAAGATGACAATCACTTGGTGACAGCGATTCGAGAGTAGAAGTGAATCTCTGTGTGCAGTGGGAGCCCTTGGCTACTGTTTATGAGTCTTACTGAATCACTGAAACAGCAATCACTGGAGCCTTTGGGCTGGAAGGGACCTGCAGGTGCATTCCAAAGCCCTATTTTACAGAAGAAATAACCAAGCCTCACCTAGAGCAGGTGACATGATCAAATCATCAACTAGGGGCAGTGGTAGGCTGGGGTCTGATTCTTCTGGCCCATATTCACTTTCTCTTTCCTTGTTTTTCTCTTTCCTTGTTGATTTGTTCTGAAACCCTTTGGCATTACTTTTTTTTTTAAATAAGGAGAAAAAGACGTTGATGAATAGATTTAGAATGTTACAGAAATGATATATTTACATTTTGATTCTTTTAGCTATCGATGTCCACTATGACCAGTTTCCAATCAAAACTTGGATTATGTGATCAAAGAGTTATTTGGTCTATGAATTTATTTTTAGTCAAGGTCTTGTAAAGTTTTAAAATAAAATCATGTGTAGTTATATAATGAGAGCTAATATTTATTGAGTAAATATCGTTTTAAAGTTTTTACGTGGCTTTTCTTCTTTAATTTTTCTATTGTCTTGGTAGGTAAGTATCAGAAATATTTTTATTCTACAGATGAGGAAACTAAGGCTAAGAGAAGTTAATGGACTTAATGAAGGTCAATGCTTATCAACAACAATTGTCTTTCTGTCTCAGAAATCTATTCTCTAATTCACTATAATATGTTGCTTCCCAGTTCATGTTGGTTTATATGTACATTAGATATAATTTGGGAGTCAATTGATTTACTGAAAATAATAGAACTACAGTTGACCCTTCAACAATATGGGTTTGAAATGCATGGGCCCACTTACACATGGATTTTTTTCAACCAAAGTGCATTGGAAATACAGTATTTGCAGGATGGGAAGTCTGCATATATGGAGGGTTGTGTACATGTGGGTTTTCCAGGGCTGACCGTGGACTTGAGTATGGCAGCAATTCTGGTATGCACAGGGGTCTTGGAACAAATCTCCCACGTATACCAATGTGTGGTTGCATATTAAATCAGATATATTTGGGATATAAGGTCATAATCTACATGGCCGAAGACATTCTGATTATTTGTCCTGCTTCACTATAAGCTGGCACTTGGTTTCAGGTCCCCCAGAGTCAGATCTAACTATGCCTAGGAGTCTTGATGGCACTTATGTGTGTTGTGGTGGACTAAACCAGGTCAACACTTGAGTTCTCCAGTCTCTGGACTCTCTTGTCCAAACCACAGCCCCCATTCACTGGGCAGTGGGCTTTGGAGCTGGTTGACGTCACAAAGGAGAGGGGTAAAGGTGGCAGGGGACAGGGATGACCCGTTTTGAAGTCCTGCTTACAAGTTCAGGACCATGTTCCTCTTGAGGTGCTGACTCTGTTTCATCAGAAGCCCTGGAAACTTAATTATTAAAACACATTTGCTCATCCCTTAAAAGACAGCAGTTCTAGCACATTTTTTTTTTTTAGGCTGTCTCTACTTGGTGACTCGATGTCTGGGTTGGGTCATAACAAGGCCAGTTAAAAAGAAAAAAAACAAAAAACAAAAAAACCTATGTAAACCCAAAGCACATCACCTAGTCTCTGAATCAGGTTCATATCCCTCTCAGGATCTGCAAATCCCCTGTTTTCCTGGAGCTCAGGATCCTCCTTGGGAGCCAGCTGTGCAGTTTTATGGCCTGCAGTGACCTCATGATGTCACTCGGTCATCAGAGAAGGTGTTATGGGGTTAAGGGAGGCCGGTTCCTAGGAAACAGCCCCAAGGCACAGGGGAGCCGAGGGTGCATCCCAGAAATAGCTGCAGGGAGCTGGGGAAAGGGACCAGGTGGATCTTTTCAGGCTGGCGTCCCACTGCCTGCAGTGAGGAAGCCCTTCTCATGCCACTTGTGTAGGTGGAGGTGGATGTGGATGTGTTCCCACACTCCTTGCTTGTACCTGAGCATGTGATCTGGCTGCAAGGCAATCCAAACTTCTGGAAAAAAAATTCTCAAACATACCCAGAAGCAGCTGTATTGGCCAATAGACTGTTGAGAACAATACTCAGACAATGTTGACTGCCATTTTTGCCCCTTTAAGCATATAAGTCTCCCTAATAATAGTCTCCCTATTAATGGTTACTATTTAGGGAGTAAATAATATAATTTACTCCCTAAATAGTAACATTTAGGCCCGGGGCAAAAAACACTAAGGGGTACCTCTGGTTTCAATAATGCTGGGAAATTTATTCTACTTAGAGCTGTGTTTGTCATTATTGAGAGAGCTTTTTTTTTTTTTTTAAGAGTTCTTTAAAAATAATACTAATACAAAAATACCCAAAGAAACAAACAAAATACAACGTTTTATCAGGCCCGTTTCTTCCAGGGAGTTTGGAATTCTACAGGGTTAGGAAAGAGATATTTCTCTTGGGCGGGAGCACTATCAGAAAAATTACCGCCTGTAGAAAGATCATAGGGTTGGCAGTGTGAGTACCTGAGTTCTAAACCCCGGCTCAGCCATCAATTTGGGGTGGGGGACATTGGGTAGATCTTTCACCTCTTGTGGTTCCATGTTGTTTGTCTAACTGTAGGATTTGGGCTAGCTAACTCTTTGAGTTCCATGTAGCTTTAAGATACCAACATCGATTTCTTTAGTCTCTTTATGATGTAATTAAATAACCCTTTCCAACTCTCAAGACTGCTGGGAAACACTCTTTAAAAAAATGACCTGATCAAGCCCCTAACTCATCAGATCATTGTGAACTGGACTGAAAGGACTACAGGGGTCACTGGGCACCACTTTTGTAGATTAGCGTCAATACAGAGATTGTCGGGGGGCTGAAAGGAATTAGGGTGAAAATAAAAACAAATAATAAAGCAGGCTGGAAGTAGGTGAGACTGTGATCGTTTGTTGCCAATAGATGGTTGGATCTTTTTCAACCATCTTCATCCTTATGATATTTTCATCCATGAGCAGTTATTACTTTTTTATAAAGAGAAATTGGCCAAAGTTTGTTTAAAACATTTTGTAACCCTGAAAGATTGTTCCCCAAACAACAATTACAAAGCCACATGTAATATAAAACCGAGAGGGGAGTGCTTTTGGCCAGCTCTGTGCTTAACTTGCAAATATATTTGTCTTCAAGCTAGAAAACAAAACGAAACAAAACCAAAACAACAACAATAAAAAAATAAAAAGAACTCAAAGTCTGCCTCCCTGGTCAACCACTGTTTTCTTCCTTTGTTTCCAGATGTTCTTTGGAAGAATAGACATTAAGTGTTATCTTTCTTTCAGTCTTGCTTCACTTCGCCCATGATTTTTACGCATGCCCCAGGACTTGCCTGGCTCCTGCCACCGCTGGACCATTTGTGGCTGCACCTTGGGGTCTCCTGCTCTCAGCCTGCATCCCAGCACCGCTCTAGAGCCTCTGGCATTATTGACAAAATTGCCTCCCTAAATCCTGTCCTTTCACACAACTTCCAAGGCTTCTTTTAAAAAAATTGTTATGAAAAACATAATCTTGGTTCATTATAGAAAATTTAAAAACTGGAAGACAAACAAAAAAAAAATCTATATATAGAAATTGCCCATAAGAGGATGATGACTCAGAGAGAGCTGTTATTAAAAGGGTAGCACATTTGATGGCCTTTCTGGGTGGAGAGAACAGAGTGAGGGGAAAACAGAGCAAGTTGAGGCGAGACAGAGGGGGTACCAGATATACAGGCTGTGCAGATGTTGCGAGGGATTTGGGACTTTATCCTGAGTGCAATGAGAAGATGAAGAAGGGTTTTAGTGGGGTCAAGGGAAGGTCATATTTGTATTTTAGAAAGATTACTAAAGCCATGGCAAGAAATGGTACTCATTCTCAATGCCTCACTTTCTATCATTTCCTGTTTCTGGAATGTTCTAGACCTTAGGACAATTTTCTTCCCCAAAGCATTGTGTTTCATATTCCTTTATATATACCCCAGGCACTCAATGCATGAACTGAAACTAGGTCCATGCAAACCCTACCCTTCTTTCAAACAGCTTGATGTGTCCAGCTACTCAAACCCTTCTTGACATCCCTCTTCCCTAAAGCTTTACTGAGTTCATGGAGCCACATTTTACCCGCTGCTTCATGGGGTGTAACTCACAGTCGTGCTGCATCAGGACGATCTTGTGGAGCTGAGCACACACCTCTTCACCTTTGCTTGCATTGTTCCTTAAAGGACCCCATTAGACCTGATAAATTAATTAATAATAACGTGTTAATGAAACTAACCCTATCACCCCTCCCAGGGTCACAGCTTCCTAAAACTTCAAACCTATCTAAAAATGAAAAGAACCTCTGCTGAACCCCTGTATTCCACTAGCCAACCTCCACAATAATCAACTCAAGGCAAATCTGGTTTCTTTTGCCCTCACTCACTCCATCCTACCCTAGCCACCTTACATGAGTAGTTGCCTTGTTAATAGACAAAATATATTAATATTAACCCCCCCAAAAGCACCTTTTGGGGGGAACTACTGGCATTTTTAACCGATATATAGGGAAGAACAATTTCCATAGGTGATCTTTTAAACAATCATGTATCCTATAAGGAAATTCAGTTCCTGCATTGAGTGGCTGGGGTATATATTATTTAAAAGGACATGAGACACATAATGTTTTGGGGGAGGAAAATGTTGCCATAAAGTCTAGCACAATTTTCTGGGGGATTTGAAATAGCATGTTAAATGGAGATCAAGCTATCCTTTGGAGGAGAGATGTCCAGCAAAGAAGAGCGTGCCAATCAGAGTGACCTTCCGTTCTCAAACACACAAAGTGCGCAGGAGGAGTCAGCTTCTCGAACCACCCAGGTGCCCAAAGAGCTGAGGGTGACACTGGAGAGTAGTGCTCAAAAAGGCGCGATCTTTATTTTTTTTCTTTATGGAACATAATTAAATGATAATAGTACCATGTAGCACAGTTTTATGAAGCAATAATCCAGCTCCCAAATGGGTAAACTATAAACCTGGAGGCCAAGTCATTTATCCCAATGAGGTGTCCGATTATTGCAGGGAAAGCAGGAGATGGCCCTGTTGTAACAATTCTGCAATGTGAGCTGAAATGCGTCTAAGACACGCCATGTGGACTCTTGCCCTGAGTGGGGGAGCTGGACCTTTGGATCTGGGAGGTGAAGAGGTGGGCTGGGGTCGGGGGACGTGCTTGGCGAGAGCTCAGGGAGGGTGAGACCTTGCACAGGAAGCCACGTGGAGGAGATCACCCCGTGGGAGCGGCTGAATTCAGTCAAGTTAATCATTTAAGAAAAAAATGAGACCACAGTTCCCTCTACATCCTTGCTTGGCAAGCAAGAAACTGGGGAAATGGGGAAAAGAAAGGAACTATTAATTAGGTGGATCCAAGTATGTGCCAGTATTTTTTATATATTCTATACATTTTTTATACATCCTATATTATTTAATCCTTGCCATAACTCTATGAAGTAAGGATTATCCTATATACTACAATTGAGGAAAATGATGTTCAGAGAGGTTTAGCCGTTTGCCTAGGAACACAGGGCCCGTGTGCTGAAGCCAAGATTCAGACCTGCTCCTCTGACCGCTCTGGTTTGCCTCCCAAGGAGGAGCCTCCCCTGAAATCTGGCCTGGTACTGAAAGGAAGCTCTCCAGGGTCCACTTAGCGCTTACTGATTACACAATATTCCTGTACTCTGGGCAGTAAAGAAAGAATGCAGAACACATTTTTTTCTAATGGGATCTTTAGAGCCAGGAAGGCAGCCTCCCATTCCTCATAGCGCCCAGATCTTTCCTATTCCCTGAGCATTTAATTTTCTCTTGCAAAGCACTCATTTTAGTCTGCCAAGCACTCAGCATATTGCCAGGCACATGATAAGACATTGATACACATTGTACAGTAAGTAAATAGACAGATGGACAGAAGAAACATTGCCTACACATGTATGTCCACAGGAAGAAGTATTTTATCATAGTGCCACATCCTTTAGGTCAAGTTCACGGTTATTTTCTCCTCTCCTCTCCTCTCCTCTCCTCTCCTCTCCTCTCCTCTCCTCTCCTCTCCTCTCCTCTCCTCTCCTCTCCTCTCCTCTCCTCTCCTCTCCTCTCCTCTCCTCTCCTCTCCTCTCCTCTCCTCTCCTCTCCTCTCCTCTCCTCTCCTCTCCTCTCCTCTCCTCTCCTCTCCTCTCCTCTCCCCTCCCCTCCCCTCCCCTCCCCCCCTCCCCTCCCCTCCTCTCCTCTCCTCTCCTCTCCTCTCCTCTCCTCTCCTCTCCTCTCCTCTCCTCCTTCCTCTTCTCCTTCCTCTTCTCTTTCCTCTTCTCCTCCCTCCCTCCCTCCCTCCCTCCCTCCCTCCCTCCCTCCCTCCCTCCCTCCCTCCCTCCCTTCCTCCCTTCCTCCCTTCCTCCCTTCCTCCCTTCCTCCCTTCCTCCCTTCCTCCCTTCCTTCCTTCCTTCCTTCCTTCCTTCCTTCCTTCCTCTCACTCTGTTGTCCTGGGTGGAGTGCAGTGGCATCCTCATATGTCACAGCAACTTCAAACTCCTGGGTTCAAGGGATCCTTCTGCCTCATCCTCCTGAGTAGCTGGGACTATAGGCATATGCCACCATGCCTGGCTAATGTTTTCTATTTTTGGTAGAAACAGGGTCTCACTCTTGCTCAGGCTGGTCTCGAACTCCTGACCTCGAGTGATCCTCCCACCTTGGCCTCCCAGAGGGCTAGGATTACAGGTGTGAGCCACCACACCTGGCCAATTTTTCCTCTTCTCTGTATTCCTCTTCTCTGTATCAAGAACTCATATATCACAGTTTCTGTTCTTGGTTTGGCATGTGAGAATCTTGCTTCTCCTTTCAGAGTAAAGCATCTTAGGGACATGGACTATGTCTTCATACTCCTGTGTCCTGCAGGGCACTTGCCTCGGAGCCCCATTGGAGGGTGCTCAGAGTTCACAGGTTGAACTGAGGAGCCTAAAGGAATCTGAGGAGGCAGAAGGCACAGTGGTTAAGAGCACAGGCTTCATAAAGAAACAAAACTGTATAAGAAGCTGGCTCTGCCAATTGCTAGCCTTGAAAAACTTACCTCTCTGAATCTTACCATCCGTATCTGTAAAATGTGGACAACAATGGTAGCTCGCTTTATAGCCGGCTGTAAAGCTTACCCAAGGCAGAGCGTGGCCTTTATGAAGACTAGTGCTTGGCATATGGTCGGTGCTGCGGTGAGTAGTAGGAAGAAGGAGAAAGGGGAATGAGGACAGCAAGGGAGCTGAACTCAATTTTCTGACAACAGCAAAGGGTGAGGGTAGGGAGGAGGGGATGCAGGGAATCACTTAGCTAGATCCCACACGGATAACCCTGGGAGTGTGGATCACTGGCAGAAGCCAACTGTTCTTGGAAGGTATTGCCATTTGTTATGTACTCTCTTCCTATGACTTTGAGATGTTATTACTCACCTCTGTCTTCTGTCCCTCGTTTGGGGACAACAGGTCACATCCACACCTGGTGCATCTCTGCTGATCTCAAGAGTCTGAGAAACTGCACCTAATTCTTCCACGCAGTGATAAAGGAATCCTATGTAAGGAATTCCTTACACCTTCTCACCCCACTCCACCCCATGAAAAGACAAGATGAGAACAGTGCAGGCAACAAAAAGGGAGGGAGGAACAATACTTACTGAGTGCCTCCCATACACAAAGCAGTTCTTGAGATTATACTGCACTGCATTTTGTGATCAAAAATGGGACATTCTAGTGGGAAAAGCAGGCGATATTTAATGTAAGGTATGCAAAAGCTACGAAGAAGGAAATAAAGTAGGGGAAAGGAATAGCAAGTGATATAAGTACTGTTTTTAGATAATGTGGTCAGGGGTGTTCTCTTTGACAAGGTGACATTTGAGCAGAGACATGAAGTCCTGAGGCTGTGAGTCACACCGATTTCCAGAAGAAAGACACTGCAGCCAGAGGAGCCAGCAAATCCCCTGAGTTGCTCAACAGGACAGTTGTCATCGAGGAACTGCAAGAAGGCAAATCTCACTGAATCGGCAGGATAAAGAAAGAGAGCGACAGGAGACAGGATGGAGAGATACCCGGGAGCCAGATCACGCGGGACATTGGAGCAGTTTTGTCCTTAGATCCAGGCAAGAGTGCGAGAAGGCCCTATCCCAGAAAGCATAAATTTATTAACAAACGCATGGGCCTCTGTCACTTGTGATTTAGGGCTCAGTGTTGGCACAGAGCAATCCCCTAAACATCAGCCCTTGTCACTAACACTGCCCAGGCCCCTGAGGAGCATGTCTCCACGTCTCTTGCCCTGTGTCCTCAAAGCAAAAGGCCACTGGATCTAAAGGCTGTTAGGTTTTTTGAGAACTGTGCTGTTGCTGACATTGGAAACAGACTCTGCTTCAGATCAGGGGAAGGATTTGAGCGGATGAAGTATTTAGGTCAAAGGAAACACAAATTAATTTGATAAATTTCTTCCTCTCAGATACCAACAACCTTTTGCATAATGAAATGTTATCTTCTCCTAGTATCAACCATGCATCTTCATGCATCTCTTCATGTTCCAAAATGTGATTCTGAAAGGACTCATGAATTCAGTTGCATATGGTGGCTGAGAAACATTTTGCAATAATAAAAAATTAATATATGACTCATGTTTGTGTATGTATTTTTATATATATCTAGCGGTAAAAAGCATGAAGTGTGGTACTGAGTTTTTATATTTGCAACTGGATGGTCTTTCAAGCTAGAATTATAAATAGTCTTATTTTTATAAAAATGTTAATATGATTTAATTAAATTTTTAAAAAGTAGATACATTTCAGCTTTAAAAAATTTGATTTAAAATATTGGCATTCATTGATATAATTAACATTTTTGTCTTTTAATTTTAATAGATAAGTTCATATTTTAGAATAAAAATAGCATTTTTACAAATAAGAATAATTTTGTGTTTTGATTTTGTACAGTTATATTAATTAGAATTTTTGATAAAAGTTTATTCAAGTATTATGTACTTTGAATAAAATTATCTTTTAATCTTTTGGATCATTAGTGTCACAAGAACATAAGTTATGTGACAATCTTACCTATAATAACATAGTTATAATTTTGCTGAAATTAAGGCAAGAAAAGTTTTATTGGATGAATGCATGATAATGTATCTACATATTTATTTTATCATATGTCTAAACTTTGCCAGCCCATCAATAAAACACCCAAACATGCATAATAATAATTATTAAATTGAACAGTCTGATATTTTGCCAACGTTTAGGTATTTTAAGCCAGAAATTTATACTTTTTGTCATATAAAAGCCATGGATTTATACATATTTTTACATTTCACCATTTCATACATTGATCAAGTAGATAAACAGAGAATATTTCAAAAGGTTTGTTTTCTTGATTGAAAACTAAAAAGAAAGTTTAGAATGCAGTACATAGACCTGAATTTGAATTTTTGCCTGCCCCCTGGTTAGCAGAGGCCAACCTACAGCCTATGGTTAAAACTGGGTTTTATTCTGTGTGTGATGAACAGTCATTGGAGGGTGTTGACAGAGCAAAAATGTGACCCTCCTTATGTTCTTAAAATGATTGCTCTGTTTGCTGGTGGAGATTAGGTGAGACTATGGGGCAGGGACCCCAGGTAGCAGGCTACTGCAGTGGTCCAGGCAGGTCGTGGGGCTAGAATGGTGGAAGGTAAAATTGGTGAGAAGTGATCTGGGTCAATTTTTTTTGAAGGTAGGGCCAAGAAGATTTGCTTATGGATTGGTGTGGCATGTGAGAGAGAAGATTCAAGAATGATTCCAAAGTCTGAGGAACTGTCAAGGGATGGGGCTATTGACTTCTTATCTCTTATGATTGTTGTGAGGATAATTGAACTGAAATGAAATATATAAAATGTCTAATATAGTGCCTGGCACATAGTAGTTGCTCAATAAATGGTAGCTGTGAATATCTTATTGTTTTTTCTTTTGTTCATCTCTAGAGCCATGCACAGTGCTGATATTATAATTTTATTTTATTTTTCCAGAAAAGGATATTAGCAAATAACATGAGGTCACACAGCCAATGAATTGTCAAAGCCAGCTTAGCACTAGGATTTCCCTCTGAGAAGAGCATGCAGAGAGGGCCTCTGAGGGCAGCTACTTCAGGGCAGGAGTTGGTATTTGCCAAGTGTGGTTTTGGAACCTCGAATTGAAACTTCACTATCTTGGTGTGTTTTTATAAGAGGAACAGGTAAAAATGCCTCTTTGTAGAGACAGGTCAGGATTCTGAATTCCCAGGACTGAACAGTGATGAGGCTAAGTCATCAGGAAATAGAGAGTCTTGTTCTCAGAGTCAGCTCAGATAACTGTTTTGTCCTTCCTGTGCCTATTAATTTCAATGAGTTACAGTCAGAGTATTTAATAGCAGCGGCGACCAATGCCTATTGAGTATTATATTCCAGGCATCATTCTATCCCTTCTACCTGTATCATTTTTCCTTTAATCTTCACAAGAGCCCTGTGAGGTAAGTAGTACAGTTATCCCTAGCTCAAAAGTCAGGAAATAGAGGCATACTCTGGTTAAGCAACTTGCCTAAGGTTAGGCAGCCAGTAAATGGTGGGGCCTGGGTTCAAACCCAGCATCAGAACTTGTCCACCTTCAAATTAAGCCATTTCATTTTACTGATACTAAAACTAAAGCTCAGAGGGGTCAAGCACCTTGCCTAAGATCACACAGCTACTTGATGGCAGAACCTAGAACCCTTGAACCTCAGCCCAAGTCTCTCCCACTGTCCCAGGCTAACATGACCTTTTGTTTGCTTGCTGGTGGCGTTGGCCTGTTTGGGGAATGGACTCTAGGTCCGGGCACAGTGCCTGATTTTGGCTTGGTGGTTTTGAAAGTATGGCTTCTTTTTATCTTTTTCAATCTCGTTTTATGAACTTGGTTGGGGGAATTTGTTCACAGTTCTCTGCTTGGTTTCCCCGTGTAATTGACAGCAGACTCCTGCAAGCTTGTCAGTTTCAAAAGTTCTCTTTTAAATGTTAGAATTGCCAGGAATTCTGATCGAGTTAGGGCTCCCCTCCTCCTTTCCTCCTTCTCACTATGAAACCGTAAGGCTGTTGTCCCCAATCCCTGGGCTGTGAACCAGTATCGGTCCTAATAGTGGTCTATTAGCAACTAGTGAAGCTTCATCTGTATTTACAGCCTTTCCCAGTTGCCTGCATCACGGCACAGGCTCCGCCTCCTGTCAGATCAGCAGCGGCATTAGATTCTCACCGGAGCGTGAACCCTACTGTAAACTGCACATGCGCAGGATCTAGGTTGAGGCTCCTTATGAGAATCTAATGCTTGGTTGGTTTGAGGTGGAGCTGAGGCGGTGATACTAGCACTGGGGAGCGGCTGCAAATACAGACTATCATTAGCAGAGAGGTTTGACTGCACAGTAAATGCAATGTGCTTGAATCACCCCGAAACCATTCCCCCCACCCCCTCTCCAGTCCATGGCAAAATTGTCTTCCATGAAACCTGTTTCTGGTGCTAAAAAGTTTGGGGACCGCTGCTAAGGGACGGGGGTTACCAGCATAAAGGAACTAGAGGATATCCATTTCTAATTTGCTCCTCCTCAAAACTCACTCCCCAAATGAAAGATTCACAACTCAGCCATGACAGCATAGGCTTAGGAAAGCCATTTCAGCCGGTTGGAGGACAGAAGAAAGGTGACTTGGAAAGTGTAGGGCCTGGCAGGGGGGTGGGAGGAATAGGGAAGTCAAACCACCAATGGGTGTGGTCTCTCACCTGTAGTGAATTTACAGTTTCCCTGCCTTTGTTCCTTAACATGCAAAGGCAGTCTTGCAAGGGCCAATGAGTTATTTCCTAAATATTATTCCTAAATGGCTCATTGATTGTTTATAAGAAAACCAAACCATGCTTATTTCCTCAGCATCCGTCCCCCCGACCAAACTACTTTAGTTTCTTACCAAGCCTTCTTGCCACTTTTTGCTTTTACAGTGGTGAGATTCAAGAAGCTCATATTTGGTATAGACTCTTCAATTCTGTAAAATATTTTCATTTGTCTGTAGATTTTCAGAATCCCAAAGAAGATTACAAACAAAAGATGTGTGTTTCGGGAGAATAATCTGGCCTAACCAGAGTTTCTGAGGGAGAAAGGGAAAAATGCCTCTCTGGCTCTTGCAATGTCTGGCAAAATGTTCACTCTTTTGAGCTTTGCCCTCAACAAGCCAGGTTGAGATGGTGTCATGTCTCGTTAGGCAAATGGCAGACCTCCTCCAATTAGAGATTTAATTTTAAATAAAAATGCAAAGAGCTTCAAATTCGCTTTCTAAAGCCCCAGTGGATGTGATTGCATTCTGGGGACAAGAGATGGGGCTAAAAACTCTTGAAAGCCACTATTCTGGGTGTCTAAACTCACTAACTAAGATCACAGCAGGGACCGCAGACGTCACACCTGGAATCTGGAATGAGCATTATAAAATTGGCAAGGCTGAAAAGGCATTAGTAAACATTATTAAGAATTCCTTGCAGGCAATTAGACTCCAACAATATCTTTGGAGAGGGTGTTTTTTTTTTCTTCTTTAGTTCCTTTTTTTTTTTTTTTGTATCTTTATTCCTATCTTGCTAATGAGAGAGTAATGAGCCACATACTTGTTACTTAGAAGGAATATCTCAGCAAAGCTCTAGTGAACTTAAAAACAGTATTTACAAACTGATTATTGTTCGCATTCATTATAAATTTTAAATTAGAAGGCATTGTAATAAAGAGAGCCAGGAAACGGGCTGTTCCTGACTCAAGAGCTTTCATGGTCCCTTAAATGGTGAAATGCTGAGATTTCAGCCACCCACACGAACTGGCAATGGGAGATGGGCTTGGGCTCCCCGAGAGAACGTGCTTCACAGCTCTGGGTTTTGTTTCTTCCTCTTGTTTGTTTTATAAAACGTGACTGGCCTAACCTATGTTCAAGGCAATACTAGCTGACATGTAGGGTCAAAAGATTTTTTTTTTTTTTTCCAATAGAAAACGTATCAGACGTAGTATATACTGTTCGCTAACTCGCACCACTCCATCCTTCCCCTTTCTACCTATTCGTCTCTTTCCTGAGCTTCCAAAGAGAGGGAACGTTTGTTTAGTAAGACCGGTCTCTTGACCCTGGCTGAAATCCTCCCTTCCCTGCGTCTGGGACTGGTTTCCCGCTGACCCGCAGGGACAGGACGACAACCATGCCGGCTCAGTGACATGGCCCCATCACAGACATCCCAGCCTGAGCCCCGCTGCTCTTTAGAAGGATCAGGACAAGCTGGGCTTCATTTCCTTCTCTCTTTTCTGCCCTTTAAGTTCCCTTATTTTTTTTTTTCCACTGTCTATGATAGAAAGTCGGAGAAGTGCTGGTCTGCCACCCGTGATCAATTCCTCCTACTCCTTGGTCTGCTTTATATATTTATGATTTTGGTTTGTTTTGGTTTAGCATCTGGGTGTTCATCCCTCCGACTTGGGGAGGCCGGTCTGTGTTCTCCCAGCAATGTCAATATCCTCATTTCTAGGGCGGGCGTATGGCCACAGCTTCGTGGAGATGGGCGGATCCTAGGCAGGTGGTCACCTGTTCCGGTTTGCCCCGGGGGCTCCTGGTTTACAGGTGTTGCAATTATGACTAGTGTGGCCATTTCACTCTCACATGTGCTCCGGTTTGGATGATAAATTATTATGAGCTTCCTAGTCCAGTGGTCTTAATGTGTGGCCTCCGAACCAGGAGCGCCAACATCACCTGGGGACTTGTTTGCCACCGGCTTCATCCCAGACCTCCTGACTCAGAAACTCTCGGGGTGGGGCCCAACATTTGCATTTTAACAAGCTCTCCAGGTGATTCTGATGCATGCTACGGTCTGAAAGCCACTGACCTAGCCAGGGCACTTGGCTAAATAGTTTTCTTGTGTTATTTCATTTGATACTTGTGACAACAAAGGAAACTGAGGCTTAGAGAGGCTAAAATAAATTGATGAAGCAGAGGTTTTAATCTAGGAAGTCAGACTTCAGAACACCTGCTTAAGGATTCATTGAATGAAAGCAAACTGTCTTTTTTTTTTTTTTTTTTTTTGAGACAGAGCCTCACTTTGTTGCCCAGGCTAGAGTGAGTGCTGTGGCATCAGCCTGGCTCACAGCAACCTCAATCACCGGGACTCAGCAATCCTACTGCCTCAGCCTCCTGAGTAGCTGGGACTACAGGCATGCGCCACCATGCCCGGCTAATTTTTTTTTTTTTTTTGTATATATATTTTTAGTTGGTCAATTAATTTATTTCTATTTTTGGTAGAGACGGGGTCTCGCTCAGGCTGGTTTCGAACTCCTGACCTTGAGCAATCCACCCGCCTCGGCCTCCCAAAGTGCTAGGATTACAGGCGTGAGCCACCACGCCCGGCCAGCAAACTCTCTTAAATGCAAATGCTGTACATCATTTCTCTAAGATGAATGGATTTACTGAAATGTTTTCCACGTCTAAGGGAACGTATTGATAGAGAGGAAAACTGAAACAGGCACGTGAGTCTAGAATGGGAGAGATTGGGCTCTAGATATTGGGTTTCTATATCCAGGAAGCAAATGAGTCCTATTGAATTAAAACAAATCTACAGGGTGACTTGTCCTTTATGCAGAAGATCAACTTGCATTCGGTCCCCGTCATTTAGGTGTACTAAGGTGTCTTCCCATTCTGCAGTCCCTGACAGTGGCTGCGTGTGAATGTACATGGGATTGGTATGTGGGGAACAGTCCTGTTGCAGGACATTAAACCAAGTGGCCAGGTGGCACAAAAGGTGGGCACAGGCTTCTCTGTGAGTAGTCTCCAGTAGTAATGTGCTTGACTGGGAGTCAGGAATCTGTTGGAGATTATAGGAGACTCCTGGTGAAATCGGGAAGAGTTGGAAAGCTTTTATTCTTTTCAGGGAATAAAGAAAAAATAATCTCTCCTATTGTAGAGCATAGTATACCTGTTAAGAGCATAGGCTTGGAAGACACACATAAGATCTGATTTAAATCTTGGTTTGGCCTCTTAGCACATGTGATCTTGTGCATATTCTTAACCTCAGTTTTACCATCCATTAAATGGGGATAACATTTCTATGTATCTCACAGATATTATGAGGATTAAAGGATATACTTTAATGAGTAAGATGCTTAGTTCAGTTGTGGGAATATAGTAAATGTTCAAATAGGTGGCAGCTTTCAACTTGGACCCAGGAGAAAGTTTTTGTTGCTGATGTAGGGATATGATAGCACAGGCTATTCAAGCTTTAAGGGAGCACATATGGGACCAACTTGAAGGCAAATGGAAATCGCGGGGAGAGATATAGGGGCAAATGAGAGCCACAGGATGCTGGGGGAGAGGAAGTTTCTCTTTTTTATTTATTTTATTTCAGCATATTATGGGGGTACAGATTTTAAGGTTTCAAATAATGCCCTTGCCCTTCCTCCCCCCACAAGTCTGAGCTTCAAGCATGACCATCCCCTAGATGGTGCACATCTCACTCATTATGCATGTATATACCCACCCCCCTCCCCCCTCCCACCCGCCCAATACCCGATTACTGTAGTTCCTATGTGTCCACTTAGGTGCTGCTCAGTTAATACCAGTTTGCTGGTGAGTACATGTGATGCTTGTTTTTCCATTCTTGGGATACTTCACTTAGTAGTATGGGTTCTAGCTCTATCCAGCAAGCAATATGGAGATTCCTTAAAGCAATACAAGTGGAGAGGAAGTTTCTTAAAGAATCTCTACCAGCAAGACGGCACCATCACCCCCGGGTCTAGCACAGAAGTGGCCTCAGGTCATTTCCAAATGTGAAAGGAACTACAGCTAGGAGCTTCAAGGCATATTGCAGATGCATGGGGCTCCCCGGGGAGAAGGGCATTACTCTAGTCGGAGAGTCTGAACTTCGGGTGAATGCATCCAGGAAAAAGGTAAAGTAAAAGTCAGAAACCAGCCAGAAGCAGAAATGAATGCAACACACACACATATTAAAGTAAGACTTCACATTTGTGTGGTTCGTTATGGTTTATGAAGTACTTCCATATTCATTACGGTTCTGCAGAGCAGAACAAGCTTTGAGTAGTCAGCGGGGTGGACAGAAGCCTGATGACAGCTATGGCTTTCAGGAACTAGGAGATTCTTGAGGACAAAGGGGCGAGTCAGGAAGGCAGGGTACCTGCTATGAAAAGCCAGCATTATTAAGGTCAATTTTAATCAAATGTTTAATTTTGCTGAGGCTCAGTTTCCTTATCTGCTAAATGGGAAGAGTGATGGTGTCTGCCTCAGCAGGCTGTCATTGGAATTAGATGACACGATGAATGCCACACATTCAATAATAAGTAAGTACTTAATGCTAAGTACTTAATGCTAAGTAAGTACTTAACAATGTCTGGGGTACTCAGTCAGGAGTGGCACCTGGAAACAGATTCTGAGAGCAAGGAAGAGAAGAGAAAGTGGGGAAAGGAGGTGAACAAAAAAAGAATTGTCTTACTTGGCATTTTTGGCTTAATTTTGGAATTAGCAAAGCTAGAAGCAGGACTCCTTGTCCAGTGTTTTTCCTCCAAATCAGACCCAGTCTCTAATTACTGAGCCTAAATAAGAGATCTCTTTTCCCCCATGGACTGTGCCTGGCACAGCAGACGTCCCTCTGGCCTCTCCTTTGTGTCAGTGAATTCCTAAGGCAAGACACCCCGTTCTTGGTGTTGCGATCCCAGGCCTCTGCAGGGGATTAGGCTGAAACAGTCTGTCCCTCGTGTCGAGAGGAGATGAGATCTTCCTGCACATTTCTCAAGACGCTGGCAGTACTTGTTGGAAATACTGCTGAGTGGCCAAAGCTTTGGCCAGACCTAGGAGCTCTCTCTGGAAAGTTCTCTTGGGGAATATGAGCTTTTTTTTTTTTTTTTTTTTTTTTTTCACAATTCTAGGCCTTTACCAGATTTCTGGCAAGGTAGAGCTGTTTCTTAGTTATGGGACAGCACTCATTAGCAGTGTTTTCAGCAACTTTTGATGGTGATCATCACCCAGGGCTACCTGTTGACCATTCCTACCTCTAGGGCTCTCTTCCCTGAGATCAAATCTCATCAACTGTTATTTTCCTCACTCTCTGACTTTACATCCCTCCATTCATCCATCCATCCATCACCTTCATTCAACATTAACACTTAGTCCACATTACAAGTCTTTGCATCTGGTTCTGAACAACTCCCACTCAGGGCTTCCATTGCTAACCCATGTGGGCATTCCAACTTCACTGATCCTTTAGTATCTTCCAACTCCTTTCAGTTTAGTAAATTTCTGCAGCTTATCAACTTGGTCTTCTCAGATCTCATGGTTATCTAGGCTTATGGTCTGGCATCCTTAATTTTCAGGAGTGAGGCTTCTTGAGGCATGAATAAATTATTGAATTTTGGAAATAGGATCATTTTAAGTGAAGGAAGCAAGGGGCTTGGTTGTCCAGTCTTGAGAATGGGGTCTGATAACCGGGACTTGACTGGTCTAGTCTTTGCTATTGATTGCCATGTAAGGAAAGAAAATATGCTGAAAACTTCTTTCTTATTGCACATTTCTGGGCTCCATAATCAGCAAACTGTAACACCCTCTTCAAAGGGGCTAGTTTCCTTTGTGAAGAAAGCAAGGCAGTCAACCACGACACCAAAAAACGCCAGCCATTCTGGCTACTCCATTGTTTTCACTGTCTGTAGAATAGTTGCAGAAGACTTTTCATAACCAGGGCTCCCAGAGGACCAGATCCTGTCATAAGGGGCTAGGGAAGGAACTGGATCTCTTGGCATCTAACCCACTTTTTTTCCCCATTGTAAATTGTAATACCCAGCCTTTATGTATGTTCAGGAACTTGTTAATATATAGGTAGAGATAAGGTAGTCAGCCACAGATTCTTGCATCTTCCTTTAGTGCCTGCCTTATCTTAAAAAAAAAAAAATGCCAACTGTATGGTTGTCACAAGGAGATGTCTTGTTTTAGGAATTGGTTGATTTTGACATGCATCATACACCACCACTGACTCTTGGCAACATTTAAGCCTTCACAGAGAGTACAGTCTCTTAAGATAATACAAAGTCATCATGTTCTATTCTGGTCACTATCACTTGGCAGGGCTTAGCCCCAAACCCCAGTGTGGCCTTCCCACCTGTTCCCTGGTTTTCCTGCTCCGTTTGCGGTTCTCATAAAGATGGTGAGCAATTAGGCTGTTCAGTGTGGCACATGGTAGTGTAAAATTATGGAATTTGGGATTTTAATGAGTTCAGGTGCCATACAAAAGAACTCCCCCCCTACTCCTACCCCACCCTTTGACCATAAAATTATATGGCTTTAGAATTGGGGCTTTATGCAGCCTGGACCAAGCCATTTTATTTAAAGAAAAAAAAAAGAAGTCAACTGGGGAGGGAAAAAAAAAAAAAAAAAAGAACCAACACAATTATATGCAGATTTGTTCATAAATCAGGCTCTGCAGCAGCTGCACGGCACATGTTGGCAATCCCTAGTTTGTTGCTGGAACTTGAAAGATAAACATGAACCTGTTTCCACAGAGGAAAATCTGTTCACAGCGAGGAGCTGACCCTGTTTTTTTAAACAAGGCCCACGGTGTGGCTGCCTGCTGTGCCCTGCTCAGTGTCGCTGTTTGGTGGCGAGGGTCACATAAAGAAGAGACCAAAGAAGGAGAAGCGATTTGCCCAGGGTGCAAAGGAGTCAGCAACTGACCCCAAACAACGGGTAGAACTCAACTCTCCTTCCACTCAACATCCTAGGGCCCAATTAGCTAGGTCAGTGGAGCAGGAAGATTTTTCATCCTTATTTTCAAAGGTGAAAGATCTTTGGTCCTGCAGTTAAATAATGTAGAGGGAAAAAAAAGTATGCAATTTATGATAAAAGAGTAGTCTTGAGACGTATGTCCTTTTAAATATATGCACGTGTCCCCAGAGCTCTTGCCAAGCCCTTTGCTTGCCCTAGGTGTGCGGGCAAGGGAAGGACAAACAGAGGGGACACATCTGTTTCGGGATTCACTGCAAGGCTGATTGCTTTTGGTCTGGCCTGGTGCCAACAGTAACTCATTGCAAGGTCCAGCTGTTTCCTTGGTCCAGGTATTCCTTGGGGGATGGAATGTAGCGCAATATATTTCTTAGCCGGCTTTTTGTGGAAATGGGTACCCTGGGCCGACCTGCCTCTGTCTGCTTCAAATAGGAGAGGCCCTGTGAGTAATGGCGAGGGCTGCTTTGTGGAAATCTGGTGGAGCTTGATACATCTGTGGGCTCAGTTAATTAACCAGGGCTCATGGTGACATAAACTGCCTGAAATAGACATGGCTAACCTCCTTTCTTCTTTTGCTAAATAAAAGAAGAGAGTCTGATCGTCCTCTTTTCTTTCTCTTTTCTCCCTAGAACGATATCTGTCTGAGTGCTCCATTGAGAAGAGTTAATAGTGAGGGAGGGGGCCCGTTAGCGACACCCGGTTTAAATGCGTTAGATGGCTGGCTCTGTGCCTTTCAAGAACGTTACCCCGGCACAGTCCTCAGCGTTGGGCACTGACCAAGT
Organism: Microcebus murinus; assembly: GCF_040939455.1. Lineage (NCBI taxonomy): Eukaryota > Metazoa > Chordata > Mammalia > Primates > Cheirogaleidae > Microcebus > Microcebus murinus. The sequence continues at coordinate 22,611,818 of NC_134124.1, forward strand.
GAAAAGGTCTCACAGCACTAGATGCTTTTCTTAAGCTGGAAAAATGTGAGTGATCCCAGAGGCATGACTTTTCATCCTTTCAGATGACTATTGTTTAATCTGTCACCCACTAGTCTAAAAGAAAAGTCACACTCAAGACACACATACGTGCACACACACACACACACACACATGTTCACACACAAGTGATGCATCATGATTAATAAATGAATGGAGCTATTTGTTATTTATTATTTAAGCCTTCAAGACTGGCTGGCCTGAGTGATACATGAAATATAGGCAAGTAATTTATTTATTAGGGAAAATAATGATTTTTTCCCCCCACAGCATAACCCCCTCTGACCCAAAACAGCAAGAGCTTTATCAAATACAAATACGATGGCTTGTAATTTTAGAGTCTTCCAGAGCATTGTAACTGACAACCTTCTTAACATAAGTACATTGAACAAATAATTTATAGACATATTCTGGGAATATTTTAGGGTGTTTTATTACTACTTTTGAAAGCTATGGCATCTTATCGATTTTGGTATATTAATATAACCTAAAAGGGAGGGCACGTGCCCCACTCCTAATCCACGTCAGCTTTGATGGCAAACAATATATTTTACTGAAGGGAACCTTGAACCAAAGCAGCAGAGGTCAACAATTACACAGCATAGCCAAAAGTTTAAGATAATGAATTTCACTCATTATAGAGCTCTCATTTTGGGGGACTGAAACAAGTTTTCCCTACCTGGGGTTTCATCCAAATTTCTCAGCCACCATTTGTCAATATGAGTGTCCCTTTTCTTTGAGCCCCGTTCATCTCCTGCCACTTCCTTGAGGTCCGAGAAGGCTGCTTCCTGCTGACAGGGTCACCATTACCCCTTTTCCAAAACCATATTTTTAGAGTGGGTTTGGCTCTTGTTTAAAGAGCTTATTATGTTCCTTCTTCTTGTCTTTATTTGCTTCTTTCGGTTGATTTCTAGGCGATGAATCCTAGAGTTATCAATGACTTCTTCGTGTTTAATATTTTCAAATCACCTGTCTTTTTGTTGTGCTCAGACCTAGAGCTTTATCACAAAGACATCATTGTCCAAATTCCTGACCCCAGCAGCCAGGGTCCTCTCTAAATCGTCCTTGCTGTCTGCAGCCTTCAACTAGAACTCAGCGTGTAAGCCAAGCTGGCCTCGTGCTGTCTCTGAAGTTCACTCCAGTCATTGCTGCCTTTCTGCCTTTGATCCCATCTATTTTGTGTGTCTGAAGATTTTTTGGACCCTTCCAATATACAATTATCTTCTTCTTCTCTGAAACTATACAACACAGCAGCTGTCTCTCATCATTTGGCACTTTATCAAGAGTGGTCTTGAATTAGGCCTGGTTTCTCCTTCATATATATTTATATAATATATATATATATATATATATTTTATTTTTACTTTCCTTTTTTTTTTTTTTTTTTTTTTGAGACAGAGTCTTACATTGTTGCCCAGGCTAAAGTGCTGTGGTATCAGCCTAGCTCACAGCAATCTCAAACTCCTGGACTCAAGAAATCCTCTTCCCTCAGCCTCCCGAGTAGCTGGGACTACAGGTACGCAGGTACCAGGACCAGATAATTTTTCTATTTTTGGTAGAGACAGGGTCTTGCTCTTGCTGAGACTAGTCTTGAACTCCTGACCTCAAGTGATCCTCCGGCTTTGGCCTCCCAGAGTGCTAGGATTGCAGGCAGGCATGAGCCACCATGCCGGCCCATATATATTGTTTATTCTAGGTGGACTACAGGTAATGTGAGGAAAGGAATTACATAGGTTACCTTTTCCTTGTAGCTCTACATCATGTAGGATGCAGGTGAACAAGTGTTGGCAGCTCAGTGTATACTAAGTTCAGTATGCACCAAATTTAAAATATAACAAAATCTAAGGAAAGTCGACAACAATTTGGAAGTATGGCTTAGACTATCTCCCTGTAATGATTGAAACATTGAAATATGATCAGAAATTTTATAAAATTCTGTTAGGCTTAATTGATGAAGATGAAACTTTTTTAACTTTGTTAGTTTTCTTAAATTAAAAAATCTCATTATATTATAACCGTTACTATTAGATCTGAAAATTTGGAAAATCAAAAAGAAAAAAATAAAATAATCTTCCATAATCCCTTTACCCACAGCAAGCACCATTAATACCTTGGTATATACCCTTCCATACTGTTTTCTGTGCATGTGTGTGGATTTATGTATACACACATTTTTACATATATTGCTATTTCTACTTTCATTAATTCCTTAGGATAAATTACCTGAAAGAAAAAGCTGGTTATATAGAGACGTCTGTGTGCATGTATGTGTGTGTGTGTCTGTGTGACTATGTGTCTATGTAAATATTTTTAAAATGCATGATACACTGTGCAGTTTTGCAACCTGTTTTTCCACACATCAATAATGTGGCTTTATTGGCTGCATAGTAAGTTATCATATCTTAATTTACTTAACCTGTTAATTATTGTTGAACATTTAGGGTTTTCAACTTTTCATTTCTACAAACAATGCTAAAAATCAGCTTTCTTGTAGGTAAATATTTTGTACATTTTCATAACTTTCTCAGGATAGATTCCTAAAAGTGGAATTTCCAGGGCAAAAGGACATGCATATTTTAAGGCATCTAAGGCCTACTGCCAAACAGCCTCTCAGGAAGATGACATTTGTTTATAGTGTTCTGGTGGCTGAGTTATTGTTATTCTGAAGTTATTTCACTTGAACTTGAGGAAGCAAGGTTGGGAGAGCATTCTAGGGTTTACAATGAAGGAAGTGAGCAACCTCCAATATGCTATCACGGTGCTCTCCCTAAGAGATAGACCTGATAGGCCACTTGCCTGCTACAAGTCCCCACTGGTCTCCTCAGCTAGGCCTTTTGTAATCTGTCCTCAACCCATAGCTAAGTTCCACTGACCCTCATTCTCCAACAGCCATGCACTGTAAGCTCCTGACATGTGTTGAGCATCTCACCTTGACCAGAACACACCCTCCCCATTGTACTCTACGGCTTTGCACCTGGGGCAATGCTCATCTGCACAAAAGCACGTGGCTACAGCTGTGGATTCATCATAGCTCAAATAATAATGGCCAGTGCATTTGTGAAAAAAGGAAATAATAACTCACACCTATAATTGTATTATAAAGTCTTTCAATTGCATATTATTATATAAAGAAAAGAGTAGCTAACTTTCCACCTGTGGTAAGTAGGGTGTCATATGTTTTCCTTAGATTAGCATTTTTAGCAATGTTGTTATATTATTCCCATATTGTAGATGAGGAAACTGAGATTCACAATGTTGTTATATTATTCCCATATTATAGACGAGGAAACTGAGATTCAGAAAGATGAAGTAAATTGTCCAAGGAGATGACTAGAGACTGGCAGACTTGGGGTTTGAAAACAGGAAATATGATACTGATAATACTCTTCACTACACCACGCCACGCTGTCTACAGGAGACGCCTCGTTGTGTGTCTTGGTAACCTGCTGGGTTCACGCCAGCAGCTGTCCACAGAATAAAGGAGTGACCACCGGCTTAATAAATGCAAGGGGCATCATGGATCTCTGCAATCCAAGGTCAAGGTGCATTGGTCAGGTTCTTCAGTGAAAAGTTAAAATGTCTGGTTGTGACTTTAAGTTTCCCTCATCCATGTAGATCAGGGCTTCTCAATTGTGGCATTACTGCCACTTTCGACTAGAGCATTCTTTGCTGTAGGGGGCTGTCCTGTGCCTTGTGGGACACATAGCAGCATCCCTGTGTTCTACACACTGGACGCCTGTAGCACCCCCTGCCTCCATCTGTGACAACCAGAAATGTCTCCAGGCATTGCTGGATGTTCCCTGAAGGGACAAAATTGCCCCTGGTTGAGAGCCCCTCATGTAGAGAATGTATCTTGTTTTGGGGTACCCCACTTATTATCCCCTGTTATGTGCAGGGATTATGTATAAAGCACAGAGCAAGGACAGCGAGGGAATGGGACCTAGAGAGAGGAGTTTATGCAGAAAGAAAGAGAAGATACTTGGAGTGTCAGCGATGCTGGCATGGGACATCTCAGGGTCAGGGCTACTGCAAGCTGGAAGATGCTTCCTTTTGGATGCAAGCGAGGGGGGCTCCAAAAATGCCTTTCAGGAGAAGAGCATTGGCTGGCGTGAAGGGGAAATGAATAGATGGGTCGATGTCAGAGGGCAGAGGGACCAGGTGGACCACAGAGGAGGTGTTTGCAGAGAACAGCAGAAGACAGGTGGAGTTAGGAGACAGCATCGCCTAAAAGAAAGGGACCAGGTTTTGGAGTCAGACAGACAGTGGCTTTAATTCCAGCTTGGTTCATTATTTGCTGTGTGACTGTGAGTGAAATACGTAGTCTCTCTGAGTTTCAGTTTCATCATCTGTAGAGCAGGAGTCTGTCAAAAGGTTAACTTATGGATAAATGAGGTTAAATTTGGTACACATGGAAAATGTCTAGTATAGTGTTGGGCACACAGTAGGTGCTCAGATAAGAAAAAAGCACACTAGCTATTGTACAGGCTTTAATGATAATGCATGTAATGCTACTAAACAAAGACTGGGGCATAGTAAACGCTGTTATTAGATTTTATGTAGGAGTGCGCTTGAAGTCCAGATGGAGATGTTTAAGTGGCTGGAAAAGAAGAGAGTTTAGTGCGTTTTCAAGAGGGATGTGAAAATAGGAAAATGTGAATCTAGGAATATGGGGTGGGCAATATTTTATAGGAAGGACTCAACTGAGAGGAGACTAGAATTAAGCAAATCATTCAGGAAGCAGCTGCAACAAATAAGGCATGAAGACATGAGGACTGGATCTGTTTCTGGTCTCTGACCATGCAGAACTTTGGTATAACTGGTAGATGGCATAAGCATTCCTGAAACAAATGTGCGAACAATAAGAGCTTTCTATGGAAGCTCAATATAAGGGATCCGAAGACCTAGTCATTGAATTTCTCTTAGATCTGTTGTTCTATTTCCCTTGGGTCCACTCTGCTTTCTCTGGGACCCTTAGAGGAGGGGTCCATCAATTCCATGTGTAAGTGGCTATTGTTTGTGTTGGTCCAGCCCCTCTCTCCTCCACCCAGGGGTTAATAGAGCCTGTCCTCTCTGCTACTCTCCCTACCCCAACCTTGAGGTGGACACATGATATAAACTGGGCCTATCATAGTATTCTGTCCTTTGGACACAGCGATTGGTCCAGGGGTAGGCATGTGACCTAGGCCAGGCCAGTGGAATTCTTCCTTGAGATATCATACCTGAAAATGGGAGAGGGAAATCTTAACTTTCCTTTGATCATAAAGTGATAAGAATATGATCGAGAGTTCTTTTAAAGCCTGCGAGAAGGAAGTTGGTAATAGTAACACGCAGGGGTGAGAAGTGGAGGGAAGGACGGGGAGAGGAAGTGGGGGAGGAGAGAGGAGGAGAGAAGAGAAAGACCTAGAAAATTCCCCATCCCAGAGTTTTCTGGAATTGCCCTTGTCCCCAGAGCTTTTCCTTCAGTTTTATGAGCTAGTCCAGGGCCTGTCTGACAAATTCCTTCATTTCTGACCTAGACCAGTTCAATAACTGGAAACTGACAGAGAAACGCCTGGCACGGACATCTTTAGAGTCTGATAATGTCCAGAAGCCCCATAAGGATTGCTTTGCACCTGGCCATGTTTGTTTAATAATGTAATAAATAGTTATTGAGCATCTGCTGTGTGCCAGGCACCATGCTAGGTGTGAGAATGTAATGGTCGGCTTGACGAACAGAGAGGGCCTGGTCTTCAAGTGCTCTCAGCCTGGCAGGACAGACCGCCAGGTACGACAGGGGAAGCACAGAGTGCAAGAGCCAGTAGGCATCAGGCCACCGTGTGTAGTCTGGGGGGAGTGTTCAGGCCAGAATTCCCAGAGGAAAAGACGTTTAAGCTGAGGTCTGAAAGGAAGTGTCGTGGGTGGAGAGGACAGGATCTGGAAGAGAGATAGGATGGGGAAGTGGAGAGAGAAAAAGAGAGAGAGAGAGAGCACGTGCATGCAAGAGAGCACACAAGCACTCCAATTCTCTGGAAAGAATTGGAACTTGCAGTGACTGCAGCAGGGTTTTATTGCAATCTGACAGCTTCAGAACCATCTCAGGGAGGTCTCTGTGTTACTGTTCTCTATACTCAGGGCCTTAGAACAATCTGCCTTGGGGGTCTCAGGTCCCCTTCTGTGATAGTGCAACTTGCAAATAATCTCTGGTGCTCTGGGACCATCTCTCCGGGCATCAGGGTTGAGAAGGGAGGGAGGAGATGAGAACAGACATTTATTTATTTTTCATTTTGCATTTAGCTTGGTCTGGGCTGACTGCTTCTCAGGATCTGATTATTCCCTCCCAGAGGGTCCTGTGGTCAGACGCCAGCTGTGAGGATCTGTTACCATGGGTGACATTCTCCTCCAATGGGGGACCGTGCTGCTTGTTTGCAGTGTGGCAGATGGAGCAGCTAATCGATACAGTCTGGGAGGTAGGCTTCCCCCTGCCCCCAGTGGCCCCGCCACACAATGAGAGCCCGGCCCCAGGGGCTTGTGGAACACACGCTGGTGACTGGGCCTTTGATTGGAAAAGACCTCGCTCACCAGGGGTTCTGGCTCCAAACAATGCCCTGTTCTTTACTAAGATGGCCTCAGCCCTTGAGGGATTTTTACAGCCCCTGCCTCAGGCAACACTCCCGGGAAAAACAACTGCCAAACCCTACTTGGATCGTGTGGATGATACTGAGTGTTCTATTCCAGTAAAAATCAGCAGGCATTTTTTTTTTTTTTTTAGCATCATCTATGTTCAGGCAATATCCTGAGTGGTGGAAAAAGAACAAGGTAATGTCCTGCTGTTAAGGACTTTAGGATGCAACTAGGGGCTTTCAGTCCAGTCATGGAATAGAGGAAATGTCACTCAACCAGCCATGCAACTTGTTTATTGAATACACTTGAAATGAGCATCACAATATGCCAGGCATTGTGTTAGGGGCTGGAGACACAAAGATGACCAAGAGGTGGCCGGTGTGCCCGGTGTCATAGTTAACTCTATGTGCCACCTGACTGTAGGATTAGCTAGGACTGACTGAGTTCTTCCTCTGCACCATCTTATTAGATGTTTATAACTTTATGAGCTGAGTTAACAATATGGTCTCCATTTTTGGATAAGGAAACTGAGGTCTGGGATGAAACAGTAACTTTTCCATTATCACCCTGAATAGAATTTGTATCCAGAGCTCCTACCGATCTGTAGTGGAGTGCTACTTCCATTGATATCAGGATATTTTAGCATTTATGTATATGTATATATTTATATATATTAGCACATATGTATATATATATATATGATATTGGTAAAATACGCTGAATGACTGAAACATGTTTATTATTTTGGATTGCTTAAAATTAAGTGGCAACAAAAAAAATGTATTCATTGCCTCCTTGATCCCAGTGGATGAAGCATCAGGAAACCTGGGTCTGCATACTTGTAAGTGAGGCAGGAGTAGGCCATCCATCAAACTGAACCTGAACTTTCTCATCCTCAGGTAAGAATATGAAAGTTGGCCTTGTGCCTACTTACTGAATTATATGATAACCAAATGGAAATCATGTAAAGATGCAATCCATCCACGACGATCAATCATCGTCTGGGTTTTGCGGTGGTGGTGTGCTCTTCCCAGAGTCGGTTGTTGTCACCATTCATGATTTCTGCTGTCTGAGTGGAGGAGGCCAGAGGATAAGACGTTCCCGGAAGTGGAGAGGGTAGCTCACGAAATAAACAAGGAGACTGCTGTTCCCTCTCCTTGCTCTTGCAAGAAAAACGTGAAATAAAACACAGCCAAGTTCTCATCATTTCCCTCCTTCCTCTCTTCTTCCTTTTAGGTTTCCAAAGTCCCGTCCCACAGTCCTGCTCATTGGTAATTTATTTCTCGAAGTCACTACACATCTAAGCATCACTATTTTAATTAGCAAGAAGCAAACAGAAGTAAGAAGCTAGAAGGCACAGCAAGAGAGCCCACCACTTGCACGCTTTAATTATTCATCGAGGTAAATAAAATTAAATATTTTCCCAGCAATCCAGAGCAGGATCTGAAGTAATTACACTGTCAAATTCATCAAAAATTCTCTCATCAAAATAAAACCTTGATGTCATTTAATAATTTATAATACAAATACACAGAAATTGTAAAATATTATAAATAGAAAACTGCAGGGTAAGTGAACATGAATTAGTCAGGGGTTATGTTCTAGAAAGAGGCTGTCATGAGCTGTATAAATTTTTAATCAGAAATATTTTTGAGGCCTAATTTAGAGTATGGAATCTACCACGAACTTTAGAATACAAAGAGCACAACCAAACAACAAAGAACAAATTCTCACTGCCTGGAGATTTGTAAACACTGCTTTTCTAGAAAAACTGAGGGCTCGAGATGATTTCAGGCAGGAGCAAGGAATGTCATCTTTGATGTTCCAGATCACCTGTGACACCTCACATGCTGTCTACACACGTAACAAATGAATTAATTAACCTTCGTGGAATGACCATGAATAGCAAATGGGAAAAGTCTGGTTCATTTCCACCAAGAGAGAAAAAGCCAGTTTTAGTCATCGAGCCTTGTAAAACAATGTGTGATTCTGGAAGCTATATGATTTCATCCCAGTTTGAAATGGCTTTTTTGATCTGTTGAGTTTGTGTATGGAAAATGCCTGAAACAGAGGAAAACAGATTTTTCTTTTGCTGACTCTATGAGAAGAATTCTCATACGTATGTGTCATGCCTACTGTGGAAAACCATCTCTGAGGACCTACCTACCCCAGGACAAGGGAGGAGAAGGAAGGCCTTTATTTCAGGAGAATGAATGGGGGAAGCAGCTCCGTTGACCAGAAATGAAGAGTGGGCTTTGAAGACAGTCAATCAGACAGCAAGGCCAGCTCCCAGTCAGGGATCTGAGATGTTAGCATGACAGCAACATGGCCAACAGATGTTTTTACAAAGAGGGTAAAACCCAGGGCACAGCTCTTCTCTAAGCCTCCCCAGCCTCCTTGATCATATGCTGGGCACATGCTGGGCATATTCCTCTGCTGGGCACGTTCTTTTACCCTTCTATGCTGGGCAATCACCTTCTTATTCTTATCCTTCTGGGCCCAGCTTAGAAGTCTCTTCTGCCAGGGACATTTTCCTGATCACCAGATGCCATCAAGTTGTCTTGTTCTATCTCCCGTGGCACCTTGTACCTGTATTTATTCAGAATAAACACCTATAATAGCATACTTATTAATTGTGACCTATGATGAATAGAACCTCGGTGAAGGCAGAGACCACACGTATCAGTGATCCTTCTTTTGCCCCCACAATGAGATCCTTTATGATCTGTAACCCCCACCCCCATGTCCCACCTCCTTCCTTCATTCTCTGACCACCTCTCCCACCCTCCCCAATGTGTCTACTTAGATTCACCTCTCCACTGTTCTTGACTTGCTCCTGCCTCAGGGTCCCTCTCTGGCATGCTCTTCCCCCAGATATCCACCTGGCACATACCTTGACCATCACCTTGACCTTCACCTTCTTCAGGTCTTTACTCAAATATTATCTCCCCAGTAAAGTCTTCCCTTTTAAAAATTGCATTCCACTCCCTAACCTTCCAACACTCCCTATTCCCCTTTCCTGCTTTTCTGAGTTCTCCTTGGCATTGAACATCAGCTAACCACTGTTCATTTTACTTGTTTACCTGGTTCATTGTCTGAGTCTTCCTCCTCGAATGTAAGCTCCACGAGGGCAGGGAGTTTGGGCTATGTGGTTTGCTCCTGCACCACCGGCGTGTAGAACATGGACTGGCACATAGTAGGACATCAGTAGGCACTCAGAAAGCAAGCATGATGGAAGTAACTACCTCTAGGTGGCAGGAAAATGGATGAAGAGCTAATACCTTCGTGGAAACCCTCTTAGGAGAATGCTTGGGCCTGGAGGAAGGGTTGCTGTTCCGGTGGTGAGCCCTGGAAGAGGTGAACTGGCCTCTCTGCACTTCCCAGTGTGGACCTGGATGAGGTCTCGATGCCTGTGGCTTCTGCTGAGAAAGGTCATGCTTGGTGAATTGATAGGTGATCCTACGGGAGGGAACGCTTGGTGCGAAAAATGACTATCTCTTGCTTATAGGCCAGGTGACAAATAGGCGTCAGTACCAGTGCCAATTCCAATTGATTGGTAGTGGTTGCTGGGAAGGTTGTGTTGAGAAGGATTCTGAGGCTGTTTCTAGGCCTACAGTCTTGTGATCAATCGGTGATGTTGTGGGCTTGGAAGGAGGATGTGGCAGCATTTGTATCATGCATTTGTATCCTGACCTCTAAGCTTCAAACTGGTTTTGATCTTTTTCCTGGAAATCCAGGCTTACAAAGGGATTAATGATACGCTCATACTCTATTTGTTTAAGATTCTAGTGAAAGCTAAAAGGTTAAGGGATTCCTGAACAGCCTAAGAATCTAGACCCTTTAGAGATTCGGACATATCCTTTGGGTTGATTGATTTCACTTTTCTCCAGGGGATGAAATGGCTGAACTATGTTGGTGGTTTTTAGCTTAGTGATTCAGATACAGACAGCAGAACTCTTCTAGTCTCACTTCTTTATATGGGCCATTCAGACCAATCTTCTGTTACTAAGATAGTTTGTGGGAAAACGACCCAAGACAGATGGTTAAACCTTGGCTTAAAGTAAAGATTCTGACCCCTAATGTCATTAGCTCAACGTGCCAATCCCGTGAGCTCATCAGTCCATGAAAAGCTGCCTCTCTCCCCCCTCCCCCAGCACTGCCATCAACTTTATTGCAACAGTCCCTTCCCAAGGCTCAGCTCCCCCTCCACCAATGGTAATGAACAACACTGCTGCTTTTCAGGAAGCCTCCCCTGTCCCCACACGGGACACCCTTTGCTTCACCTAACACTCCCTTAGCATATCTGCTTCCTCGCAGCTGTCTCAGCCTGTGCCTGATCCAGTTTCCTACACTATCTAAGTGATTGATGTATTTTTAGTGTTTTCGTATGTCTCTTCTCTCTCCCTCACTCATTTCAAGCTCGTTGAGGAGAGGGACCATTATAAATATATCTTTTGTATGTTTTTTACTGACTACATATAAAGATCTCAGCGTGTATTTTTGTCTAAAATGATCACTGTCTAACACACAGATGGCCGGATTCAACGGCTCCACCAGTGCAATGGTACAAATGGTATAAGCTTTTTGGAGGGCCACGTGGCAATATCCATCAAAATTTTGAATGTGCACCTTTTCCCTTTGCAATTCTAGTTCTTGGGATTCATCCTGCAGAAGTATTCAGAGAGTGTGAAAAGATCTGTATCTGTACATGAAAGGATGATCAGTACAGAATTTTTTGTGATGGTGAAAATTAGAATTACCTAAATGTCCATGCCTAGAGAAATTATGATATAAATAACGCATTTATAATACATCATAAATTATGGTATCTACACAAAGTAAAATAGTATGTAATCATTAAAAAGAAAGAAGTAATTATATATTGACAAGCAACAATGTTCATATATGGGATCAAAGCAAGGTGTAAATTATCTATAATTTTATAAAATGATTTTTTTATAATAAGTAAAACTATGTATATAAATGTACATAAATGTACATGTATACAGACATATGAATATAGAAAAGGACAAGAGGACATTATCAGCGACACCAAATTATCAGTGACTTATCCATAATGGGCAGGATTGTAAAAGCAAAGCATTTTATTTTTTTTAAACTTTTCTGTTTTGGAAAAAATTTCAATGGACATGTAATCATTCTATGATGAAAAAATATTTTAAAGAAGAGTTTAGCATAAAAAGGCATAGCAGTTTTTCTGTTTTCATAAAATATCCAAAATTTAGTGATGTTTCCAAACCAATTTAGTAGCCATTCTAGTTTCCTCTAGGGTGCTAAGGTTTTTCTTAGAAGCATTAAATACAGATTAAACATGGTGTTTTTATAAGGAAATTGTTCTTCCTTTTCTTGTTTATATTGTTGGACTATGTACCTTGCTCTAGTTAATGAAATGTGAATGAAAGTGACACAGATCATTTCTGAATAGAAGCTTTAGGAGTCAGTTCATGGTTTGCCATGCTTTTTTTCTCCTTGTCACAAGGCCAGCAATATTTCAGAAAAGAGTTCCTCCGTCAGCATAAGTCCCTGAAGAAGAACTTCTGCCAACCCTGATGGACAAGTTACACAAGAAAGAAATAGAAACTTGCTCTTGTAAGCCACTGAAATTTGGGGGTCGTTTCTTACTGCAGCTTAACCTTGCCCATCCTGACTGATAGAGCTGCTCAGAGGCTTCACCAGTTCCTTGAATAGAGGCTTTCGCTGACAGGGGGGTGGGGGTGGATTCTAGTCCACACTTCCTGTTTGATTGTGTCAACTAAAATGCTTTAGATTGTGAGAAACTGAAAGTACGACAAAAAGTGGCTCAAACAATAAGGATATATTAGCTCATCCAGTAAGAAGTCCAGAGTCGCAGCTTGATGACCTCATTGAGGACTCAGAACCTGCCATCTTTCTGCTTAGCCTTCCTGTCCTGGTTGTATTGTGGCTATGGAAGTTTTAGGTGCCACATGCGGACATTACAGTATCCCATGAAGAAGAGGGATATTTGGGGTATTTCTTTCCTTCTTTTCTTTTCTTTTCTTTTCTTTTCTTTTCTTTTCTTTTCTTTTCTTTTCTTTTCTTTTTCTTTTCTTTTCTTTTTTTGAGGCAGGGTCTTGCTCTGTCACCCAGGCTGGAGTGCAGTGGCACCATCACAGCTCACTGTAGCCTCAAACCCCTGGGCTCAAGTGATCTTCTTGCCTCAACCTCCTGAGTAGCTAGGGCTATAGGTGCATTGCACCCAGCTAATTTTTCTATTTTCTGTAGGGACAGAGTCTCACCATATTTCCCAGGCTGTTCTTAAACTCCTGGCTTTAAGTGATCCTCATCTTTCAGCCTCCAAAAGTGCTGGGATTACAGGTGTGAGCCACTGTGCTTGGCCCTTTCTTCCTTCTAATTGAGAAAAATATTTCCTGAAAATTCTCCGGCAGACTACCTGCAGATCCCATTGACAAGGGGTGGTCACATAACCATGATCAAACCAATCATTACCATGGTCAATGAGACCACTATGATTGACTCTGACCTGCCATGATTCATTCTCTCTGGCATTGGCCATGAACCTCTTTTCTGAGCACATGGCCATATGGAAAGTGATTACCCAAACAAAACTGGGGCTTTGTCATCAAGAAAGAAGAGGAGGATGGAATTAGTATCCACTTCAGTGACATAAGCCAGTAAGTCCCCTTTTTAGACTCTAGTTTTCCCCATCTATAAACTAAGGGTATTGGACAAGATGTATTCTATTGCAGGGATTATTATCACAGAGTCCACAGACCTTGTTCCTGGAAGTCCAGATTTCCTTGTATGGCCTTGGTGGGGCAAAGCCTGTCTGTGCTCTAGGTTACCACTGGCTTAGGTTATCAAAAACTTATTTCACCAGCTTCCTGACAGGGAGACCCATTATGGGTTCCAGCTCTCATAAAACTTTGCGTCTTAGATTTTATATGCCCAGAGTGGATGTGGTCTAGGTGAGGGATATGGACGCGTAGTTTTGTTAGCTTTTAGTTACGTATCAGATTGACTTTAAAAGTGCTTTGAAGACTTATAAAGTGTTTTGCGCTTGAAGATTTTCCCAATAGCTCCCTCTTCTCCCATGCTCCACACTCCCAAATCTCTGCATCCCCTCACAGTTTGCCTTGACTCAAGGCACTTTATTGGCCAATTTAAAATAAGCCGGTCCCAAGGGCTCTTGAGCCATGAACTTAAAAAAATAATTTATCCTCATCATTATTAAAAATAATAGAAACGATTAGGGGGTGGGGACGTGGGTAGATAGACCCTGTGGGACTGAGGCTGGGGTCTTCACTTCTCTTTTCAAGGCACAGGTTCTCCTGTACCCAGGCATGAACTGCAAACTGCCTGGGAATGAGATGGGCTTGTTGAAGGGGCTTTTGTTTTACTGGGCCAGGGAGACACACATGTTGCCAAGGCCTGCTCAGGCAGGGGGAGGGGAATGGATAGGGATCTGTAAAAACTGATACAGTTGAAGTCATCCTATCTCCCCTGTCTTTGGGGATACTTTTAGCAGCAATCTCCCCCACTCTACTACATGCCCTGGAAGGGTTTTATGAACTGTTTGTGGCTTTGCCACTTGGTTATAACTGGGAGAAGAAGTCCTGAATGGTGTGTGATTTCTTGACTGGCTTTGATGAGATCATGTTTTCATTTTAACAACATGCCGGGATGCTGAAGTTACCCTCCCGTTCCCAACAGCCACACGCCCGCCACACTCTGGTCTACACTCAGAAGGGATGACAAGTAAAGAGAAGGACTTCAGCCCTTGAACTACCAGTCCTATTTGTCACCACTAGGCCTACTAGGGCTCCTGGCTTGGGTTTGTATTGAGGGAGGGCCTCTTCTAAGAGGCCAATATTGGACCAAAGTAGCCCGGAGAGGTGTCAAAGACAGGGACCAATCACTAGATTAAAATGGATATAGCCCCTGATGAAGGTGTTATAAAATATCTTGACATTTGCCAGTGTTAAAATCATTGGTAGAATCTCTTATGGCTTGCAAACAGTCCTTCTCAGCCTCAGGTACCCATAAAAACAAAACAGAAGAGCAAGTGTAGATTACTTATCCTGCAAACCTTTTATTGTTAAATCCAACACAGACACAAAAAGTCATACAAAATACCTATTTAGTTTAATGAGTTATAAGGCAACACTCTTACAACCACCATCAAAGTCAAGAGATAAAACTCTGCCAGTCACCCTAGCAGGTTCCTAGTGGGCTCATGCAATCTCCCTCCCTCCTCTTGCCAGAAGGTAACCAGTGTCTTGGCTTTCCTAGGACTCACTTCCTTGCATCTGTTATGCTTTTGCCATCTAAGTGTGCACCTCTAGACACTCTAGTCTTGCCTGCTCAAAAAAATGGACATATCTTTCAAGTCTCTTTCTTTAAGAGACATGGTCTTGCTCTACTGCCCAGGCTACAGTATAGTGGTGCCATCATAACTCACTGCAACCTCAAACCCTGGGCCCAAGGGATCCTCCTGTCTCAGCCTCCCAAGTGGCTCCTGACTACAGGCAGGAGCCACTGCATCCTGCTAATTAAAAAAAAGTTTTTTTTGTAGAGACGGGATCTCACTGTGCTTCCCAGCCTGGTCTTAAATTCCAGGCCTAAAGTGGTTCTCTCACCTTGGCCTCCCAAAGTGCTGGGATTACAGGTGAGAGCCACCATGCCTGGCCTCAACTATCTTTTAACGTACAAGTTCCTCATCCATCCCATTCTTTTCACTTATAATTTACCTTTTGACCTGTACAGTTGTCCTACAACATAGACAGTATTGACTGCGTACTCCTTGTACAGTTCAACAGGTTCCTCTGTCCTCTTTATTTTCTGCAATTTGCAAGCTGCATTCAGAGACTTTGTTAGATTCAGGTTCAATCCATTTGGTAGATGGCTTGAAACTGAATTGAGTTCTTTCACTAGGAAGACACACAATGTCTGATTTTTGCTCTTTTTTTTAATGTCAACATCAGTCAATGCTCAATGTTTGGAATTATCACTGGGAATTGCTAAATGATGATATCTAATGCCATCATTTCCCTTTCACTTATCAGCTGGAAAACATAAAAATGGATGCTTCCCCTCATCTATCCTTCGATTACCCTGTGGCATGGTTCATATAGGAGATATGGGGTAAATACTAGATTTTCTTCTTTTGTTTACTAGTTTGAGAGATAATGAATTGGTTTCTAGCACCCTCTTAAGGCAACCAATTCATTTTTTTAAAATATAGAAACCATTAAAAATTTAAGGAGTGGAGCATAAATTAATGGGTTCCTAGGTTGCACTTTTAATCTGTATCTCAGGTATCCTTAGGGTTCTGAATACATGGGTCAGGGCTTATGCTTATGAAGTTGGCTATTTCCCTGCTTCCAAATCACCCAGGAAGGCCACAGCCAACCTCTTTAGAGTCTGCTCAAAGGCCAGTGGGACAAGCTTGATGTTAATGTTGCATCTATTTTTTGTTTCTAGTGGCAGGTTAGGGCTAAGATGGTCACAAATATAAGGAGTTCCAGCTGAAGGACTTTGACAATTTATGGTCCGATGGGTAAGATCTTTGTCATTGTGATTTGGATGCCATTAAATATCCCATTTATCTAGCCATGCCTCCTGATTCCACGAGCCCTTCTGGACCAAGGGCCCTTCTGATCCCCACGTCTGGTTTCCACGTAGTTTGGTAGCAGGGAGAGAATGCCCTGATCATACTTGCACAAATATTCTTCTTTTGCTCAATGGTTAGATTTTTCACTAAAAATGAGTAAATTGGCATTTGTTTTGTTTAAATTATATCTTATGTTCTTTTCCAAGGAAACGTGAGCTCTGGACATGCTTTTCCTTGTAAACCTGCTTCTTTCAAATGGGCTCTGTCCAGTTTTAAGATGACTCTGTACTCAACTGCTCTTTTTACGTTTTAGGTTTCTTCCAAGGGGGAGACGTATAGCCATTCTGGGTAACTGAGGAAAAGCACATTCTTTTCAAGCTGGGTCTGCTCCCCCACATGGCCCTCGGGTGGGCTGTCGGTTCCTCTCGGTCTCTTGCCCCGACTAGCAATGAGGTCCTGCTGTTAGAAACCAGGTACCTCTCCTTGGCAACAGCAGCTGCTACTAACAAGTAGGTCATTAAGTAAGGGTAATGATGGATATAGCCAGATTGCCTAGCTGGCCTTTAAAAAAGTCATTCCTTCCCAAACTGTTTTTTTTCCACAATGAAAGAGATTGCCATTTGCATTCTCGTGTCTGTAAATAAGCATTCAGAACCCACAAATGATCTAAAGCACATTCCTACCCCATCTCTATACAGGTAAAAAAAAAAAAGTCAAAATTTGTGTTTCACTTTCTTGCTCTTTCTTTGCTTGCCCTGGACACACCTAGGTCCAAGTCACAAAATCGCTCAGTCCCGACAATAAATCTAATGTTTCAATTTTATCTACGGGGATCAGTTTGTAAAATTTCAGAGCCCCATTCTCCTTGACTGGCTGAGTCACATGGAAAACAAAAGGTAATGAAAAATAATAATAAATATGGATTTTCTATAGCCCACTAAACAAAATCTAAATTAAATGACTTCATTTAAAGCTATGGTGGTAGAGACCTAATTAATTAAAAACACCAGCGTTAAACAATTAGCCATCCATCTTTAAGTATAAGTGAAGGACAGAGGCCATGTGACATTCCACTGAGGATGAAAAATGAACAGTGGGTCCTGGATGATCTTGATTTCACAGAGTCCCCTGGAGACTTTTAAAATGCCCTCCCCCCTTTTCTGTAGACATATGGACTCTACACCATTGTCTTACTTAATCTAAGAAACCGGGTTCCCATGCATTCTATTTGTTTGTTTCCATGCTTGAGGTCTGTGGCTGGGGCCTCGTGTGTTTGTACCCATTGGAGTGAGCTTTTGTTTGGCCTTTAAGATGAAGTAAGACAAAAGCATAAACATGCTACAGTAACACCAGAATATAAAGGGGATTATTGGCGCCATAATTAAAGAACTTGGAGGTCATTATTTCAGTTGTCTCTCCACCCTCCCAACCACATGGCTCTCTGCTAGCCCAGGAACAAAAGAGATTTAAAAATCAGACAGACCTCAGTTTCTGTTAATGGGAGCCTTGGTAAGTCTGGGCATAGTTGGAGGACATTTAATTGACAAATGAAGGATATTTGCACTGTCTGGGGGCCTTGGAGGTCAAAGAAGCATCCAAATGAACCAACCAGAGAATCTGAGCATCTTGTTATGCAAACCTGGAAGTTATATGAGAAAACATACCTACCTGTGTGCACATCACTCTAACTACCTCTCTGTCCAGGTCCTCTTACAACCCTCATTTCAGAAGGCGGACAGCCGGAAGGACTTGGTTTCTCCAGAAGTGAGTTGTGTGTCTCTGGAGGTGTTTAACCTCCAGAGACTGGAGTGCCATCAGTCTGGGATAGTGCACCAGGGATTTGTTCACACACAGGGCAAATGTTTGCACAAGATAATTCTGAAGACATTTTCCAACTCTGAGAAGTTTTGTATTAGAATGCAGACATGAAAATTCCAAGGGAAATTAAGTTTTTCAAGCCATAGCAAGCATCCTTCTAGGAAATATTTCCCCAGGAGAGTGAGTACCAAAGATCTGCTTTTGGAGACTAAGATAGAACGTAAGACTGGAAGAGAGTGTGGTTTTGCTGGGAATTAATTGGCTGCTGAATTATCTACATTTTAATATTTCTGTGCGTTTTCTGTTTCCACTAGTTTCTCTCACTGTATTTTGTGGCCATTTGATTAAAAAATAGCCTCATTTTACCTTTAATGAAAATAAAATAACTGTACAAAGAGCCACAGAGGCAGACATCTGAATTATCTAGTCTTGTCTCCCAGAGAAAAGGGAGATAAAAAAATGCAAGTATGCATTGCATAGCCAAATGTTGACTTTTCTACCCTTTAAAGCCTCTTTGGTTAATAAGTTAAATTATACAGAGAGATACAATATCTTTTTAAGACATCTAGACTTCTTTGAAGATACTGAGGTTTCTCATAAATTGCTTTATACTGTGTACCAGAAATTGGTTTAAAACTATCCAGCTAAGGTAAAGAATTTAATACGACATCATTTTCCATTCAAGAATATCTGGAAGTTGAAAAACATCTGATATGTTGAAAATATCAGATGTTGAATATCTGGAGTTTATTGGAACAATATTAACTTCACTGTTAATGAGTACCCCAAATGGATCAATAGCATCAAAAGGTGTACAGAGAATATGGAATGAGCCACAATATATCCTAGAAAGAGAATGGTAATATGTGTTATACATGCCACTCTTTCCCTAGCTGTACTTAACGGCAGACATCACTATTCAAGCACAGCGCTCTTTGAACTTGGGCTCAACTTCTGAACCATTTTCTCTGCATAGAACTCCCGGCAATCCTGTTACTTGATTGGGTTTCCTTCCCTGCCACTCTCTCAAGAACTGTTCCATTTGGGGTTTTTTGTTTCATTCTGGCTTTTGTTCCCACTACTGAGAAAAACATCACTTGCCAAAATTGCTGGTGCCTCAAGTCCATATTGCCACATCCAAACATCAATTCTTAGGCCTCATCTTGCTCAACCCATTAACAGTTGATCTCTCCCTTTCTCTTTTAAAATACTTTCTTCTCTTGGCATCCAGGACACCATATTCATTTGGTTTTCCTCCTGGCTCAAGGCTGTTCCTATTCAGGGTCCTTTCTTGTCTCCTATCCCCTTGATTTCTAAATGCTACTGGAATGCCCTAGGGCCCCAAGATCTTCATCTACACACACAGTCTTAATGATCTCATCAGTCTCACGGTTCTAAATACCATCTGTGTGCTGATAATGACAAACTTTATATCTTTGTGTGGACCTCTCTTTTGAACTCCAGACTGCCAACTGCCCACTCAAAGTTCTATGTAAGTGTCAAATAGATGTCTCAAACCTAACGTGCTTAAAATTGAACAATTGGATTGTATCTCTCAAGCCTATTTCTCCCTACAGTATCTTTTATCTTAGTTGCTCAGGTCAAATCTTGGAATTATCCTTGACCACTTCCCTTCTTTTCCCTTCCCTTTCCCCTTCTTTTCTTCCTTTGTTTATTCCCTTCCTCCTTCCCTCCTTCCTTTCTTTCTCTTTTCCTCCCCCTTCCCTCCCTCCCTCCCTCCCTCCCTCCCTCCCTCCCTCCCTCCCTTCCTTCCTTCCTTCCTTCCTTCCTTCCTTCCTTCCTTCCTTCCTTCCTTCCTTCCTTCCTCCCTTCCTCCCTTCTTTCCCATATCTAATCCTCAGCAAATCTTGTTGCCACTACTATATATATATCCGGAATCTGTCTACTTCTCCCCACCTTTACAGCTATCACATCTCTGGTCAAACACCTGATAGACAACTCACTTCTGGAAAAAAACAGTTGTATCCAGCTGTCAGTCTCCTGAAATGAGGGTTGAGGGGACCTGGAAATTCATGTGCTGGGCAAGGGGCATGCACACAGGTGGGTGTGTTTTCTTGCATAACTTACATGTTCGCATAGAACGAGATCCTCAGATTCTTTGGTTACCTCTGGCTTGATGACTGTGTTAACCTCCTAACTGGTCTTTCTACTGCTGCCCTTGCCCCTTGCCCCAAACTATTTTTCACATAGCAGTCACAATGGTAGTTTAAAAACAGATTAAGTATAGCTTTCTCTCCCCCTCCTCACTATTCTGTAAATAATACCCAGCACACCTCCCGCTCAGGGCCTTCCACTTGCCCTGATCTTTGCCTGAAATATTCTTCCCTCAGATAGCCACGTGCTGCACTTACTCATTCAGATCTCTGCTCAAATGCCCCTTCATTAAGGAGGCCGGCCCTGCAGAGACTATTGAAAATGGCACCCTCTTCATTTCCTATTCTCCTTGCTTTGTTTCATTCATCTTCGTAGCATTTCTCACTTACCCAACATGTTATATTTTTATTTGTTTCTGCCTTTCTCACTTGCACCTCCTACCACTAGAATGCAAGCACCATGAGGATTTCTGCTCTCTTCATTGCTGTGTCTCTGGCAACTGAAACGATTCTGTCTCAGGTCAGATTTCCTGGAAAGGGACCCTGGCTAGAGGGCAGGGGATTGCTGGGCATGTGTGCAGCAGCAGCGCCTGTGCGGATGTGAACATTCACGCCAGGATGGGGCAGAAGTAGGTGTGGATGTAACTGCAACAGGGTCTGCAGCCTCAGGATGGAATAGCTGCCCTGAACTTAGGCAAGGAGGCCAGACCTTTGTACCCCGGAAGTGAGCAGTCACTGGGTGTAGCTGCTTCTACACAAAAAGAGGCAGAATCTCAGCATAAAGCCTTCAGTAGCCCATCCTCCCTGGGGCTGTGGGAATAAACGCACCCATCCTGAAGGAAGGACGTGGGTGGTGTTCCACTGCACCCTCTACAAGTGCATGCCCTGTGGTTGATGTTCAGAAATGTTTGTTGAGTGGCTAGATGTTAAAAGCCCAAACACCATCTGTGCGCTGGCATTGCTCCTTGGTCTGAGATGCTGCTACTATCCCATCACACTTCACCCTGAGAACTCAGGCAGCCTGTGATTCCTGCTCACTACCAACCAACCACGGCAGCAGCTTCCCAAGGTCGGGAGAGGGAAAGGGCGGTGCAGAGACACGGGCAGGGCCAGCCCAGAAGTCAGCTCAGGGCTTTCAGCTTTGGAAAGCTGACATCATGCACGAAAGTGGCAGGCATCTCTACTCTGCACCTTTGGGAACAAGGCGAAGAAGACAATGTTTCCTAAGAAGCAGACGCGTTGGGCAAATCTTACTAGAGATTCCTAAATATGGAGAAGGAAACATGAAGCCTGATAATAAGCAGCTAAAAAGCTTTTATTTATTTATTTTTTTTTTGAGACAGAGTCTCGCTTTCTTGCCTAGGCTAGAGTGAGTGCCGTGGCATCAGCCTAGCTCACAGCAACCTCAAACTCCTGGGCTCAAGTGATCCTCCTGCCTCAGCCTCCCGAGTAGCTGGGACTACAGGCACGAGCCACCATGCCCGGCTGATTTTTATATTATATATATTAGTTGGCCAATTAATTTCTTTCTATTTTTATGGTAGAGACGGGGTCTCGCTCAGGCTGGTTTTGAACTCCTGACCTTGAGCAATCCGCCCGCCTCAGCCTCCCAGAGTGCTAGGATTACAGGCGTGAGCCACTGCGCCCGGCTTAAAAAGCTTTTAGAGCCTGTGATTCTAAAAATTCTATCGTGTCACAAGATCAGCCTGTTTTCTGTATCTCAAGCCTCCAAGATTTCTGCCCCTGGAACACCTAAAGCAACATAAACAAAGGTGCTATTCATTCATACATTCACTCATTGGACAAGTTTTTATTAAATGTCAGGATGTATTCTAGGTAGATGGTAAATATACAAAACCATGCTAACTGCCTTTTAAATAAGTTCATTTTATGATAATTCCATAAAGTAGGTACTATTTTTCTTTTCTTTTTAAAAAATCTAATCCTGTTTTAATAATAAATGTTCATATACTAGTATATGTATGTATTAGGATATTTGCTCTTGTGTATGACATTGTTTTTCACCATTGGGTTAATAACATATAACTTATACATCAAGCATCTCCCCGGCACTAGATTCCTAGAACCAATGTGTATCTGTTGTACGTGTGTGCTGTACTTTAGCTAGTCACCTACTGTTAAATATTTTAGTTTCCAGCGTCTCCCAGTATAAATAAAGCTTTAATAAACTTTCTTGAACTGAAAACTTTGAGTATGTTTTTGGTTACTTCCCTAGATTAAAAGTAGGTACTATTTTTCCTACTTTTTTTTTTTGCTTTAGAGAGATTAAATCACTGGCTGAAGATCACACTACTAGTAAGTGGCAGAGTCTGGATTCCAATCAAGATATTTAAGTTTGGACAAGACTCTAGTAAGGTCCCTCTACAAACAAAGAACAACCAGACATGCTCCCCGCCCTCAAGTGGCTACAGCCCCATTGGGAGACAGATAAATAAATGAAATTGGGGGAATCAAGATGTGCATCTGGGTCCGAGTTTCAAGTCCATTCATGCTCTTTCTTCTTTACTTATTTGCATAATTTGTTGATGGAAGATTTTAGTATTCCCAGTGATTTAATCAGGATGCCTTCAGTTGCAAATGACAGAATATTATTGGAAAGTGATTTAAATAATAGAATTATTGCATGTAAGAATTCTAGAGGTAGGTGGCTCCCAGGTTGGTTGGTACACTAGCTCAGTGAGGTCAGGGCTTTGGGACAGCTTCTCTATGACACTTCTCCAACTCTGTACTGCCATTATGATGACAGGGCTCCATAGACAGTGATGAATTCCATGAGGGGCAGGAGGGAGGACACCACACCAAAGACCCTATATAGGGCAGAGTAAAGAGACACACTGGAACTGAGTGGGATCACCTGCCTCAGTTCACTTTGCTTTTTATCTGAAACCTCCTTTCCCCCCAAATATAGAATGATCCCAGCCCAGGGAGTCGGAGTCCTGGGGCACTGGGCCTAGCCACAGGTTCCACGTGGATGGGCTGCTGGTGGCCCCAGGGCTACAGAGCAGTCACCTGGGGTAAAGCCAGACTGAAGGCCAGGCAGAGAAGCTGACAAGAGCCACAACCTAAGGTCCTGGAGAGCAACACAGAAATAACAAGAAAAAATGGGGAGGCCAAGCAACCAAGTGGGGAGTGGAGGTAGGAAGTAGTGCCTCCAATCATTCCCAGAAGTGCTTGACTTAACCTACACAGGACTTTTTATGGGCCCTCTTTGACCAGGCTCCCTTCTACAGCTAGGAGGAGGTAAACTGAACTAGTTCAGGCACAAATAGAATAAAGAAATACACGTAGGAAAGAATCACATTCATGCTTTCCTTTCCCATCTCCAAATAACTGTTCTCAGGGGCTAGGGTAGGAAGAATGATGTTACCTGAGTTTTGTTCTTAAAAATGGTCAGAATTGTAACATAGATTATCCACTGCTGAGACATACTACTTTTAATGGAAAAATATTTTTGGATATTAATAGAATCTGATTCTCTGATTCTGGTACAGACTCAACACACTTGCCCTGCCTCTCTTCTTCCTGGAGTCAAGAGTGACTTACCACTGTGCACATCTTTCACTGGGTTCATGAACAAGGTAGCAGAACTGAGTAATAAACAGGATGCTGTCAAATATATATCTTCCCATAATAGATCCTATACCTTAAAATGCCTACAGGGAATCACTTTTTAAAGTCTATAACGTGCAGTAGTTTTGATACGACTGGTTGAGCCATGCAGCAATGATTAAAAAAAAAGAGTAATAAATTCAGATTTTACACCAGGCACCAAGCATTAAGCCAAAATGAAACTACCATACTCAAATCTTCTACAGCTTAGAGCTAATTAGACCTACATTTCCGAATGGCACAAGCATCATGCAATGCAGCAATTGTTATAATAACTATATTCTCATCGAGTGCTGGGTGGTGATTTACACCAGCAAAACCTGGTGTAATGGACGTTCTATGGAAAGTCTCTGGGGGCTGTGAAACAACAATGGGAGTTTTACTCCTGAGCATGTCCCTTCACTGGATTCCTAGTGATTGTTCTGAATGTTTAGCAGGGCAGAGATACAGCCCAGGGGTCAGTAGCGTCCCTGTGACTTTTAATTACCTTTGGAACACAGTGTTTCAGATACTGGCTGAGTTTTACATACATCTGGGGAGAAGTGATAGTTTGTGCTACCTTTTTTGGGTTGTCGTGAGGATCAAATTTGACTGTGTCTATTAAGTCAAATTTGACTGTGTTTTTACCATAGTGTCTAGCACATAGTAAGCACTTAATAAATGGTAGCGCTTATTAAAAATAAATGCTCTGTCCATGGGTTAATGTATGGTTGAGAACTAGATTGACTTTGGCTCGAAAAAGAGGCCCGATTTCAACGGATGCTGGGTGGTTAGTGATTTTAACGCCCTGGATTTCCCCAGAAAATTACATAAGCAAAGGTAATCCAGGGTCTCCGTTGATCCTGGCTGATGTTCTGCACGTGTAAATATGCTTAGCTCTCGCCTGAGAAATACAGGCTTGATTCAGCAGAAAGTGTGTCTGCACTCTCCAGCCCCCACGCCTCCTTCATGAAGAGAGCCTGTGTGTTCGTGGGAAGGTCTCCAACTTACCTGCAAACGGGGTGTTGCGAACGCAGACATTTCCTGGTGGGGCGCAATGGAGGGGGCATTCCTTACAAATGCCACTCAGAGACACAATCCAAGGAAGAGTAAGTGTGGACCATCTTCCTGGGACACCAGCTTGCCAGATCATGATGACAATGACAATGAGGATGCTATTAGTACTTGCCGGATTCTTCTCAAATTCATTATTCATCTTTTAACAAGAAACTCAGATATCTTAATGCTTCTTCTCTGCCAAGATCTGGGCCAAACCCTTTCTATGTGCGATCTTTTCTAATCTTCTCCATGACCCTGGAACGTGGATATTATTAGGCCCAGTTTTTTGACAAGAAAACAGATTTGGTGTGGTCACATGACCTGGCCATTAGATCACCAGTTAATAGGTGGACTTGAGTTCAATCCAGTTTTGTCTGATTCTAAAAAGCCACGATCTTGCCACTGTCCCCAATGCTCCCTGCTGGGAATTTTGTGGGGTTGTATTTGCTCATCATCCCTAGATGCTCTTGAGTTTGTAGTAATGACCTCATGCTTTTTGGCTGCCAGTCAAGGAATGAATCAATCCTCCCACGAGCGTCAATTGATCCCTGCCTTGTGCTCAGCACCACGCTAGTTAGAGTGGGGCATAAATGAAAAGTATGAGACATGGTCCCTGGTTTCAAGGAAAGAGCTCACTGGAAGCATTTAGTGAACAGTGCAAGACAGTGTACAATCAAAGGCTAGTGTGGCAACATCAGAACCACGTACTAGATAGCTCATGACACCTACTTCTTGCACCCTGTGCCAACACCTCTAATTCTTTAAGGTCCTCTTTCCTGATGGCTCTGGAAAGGGTCGCAGAATCCTTCTCAACACAGCACCCCAGAGAGTCACAACCATCAGATCTAGTCACGATCTCTCTATGGGTTGTCCTCACTCAACGGGGCAGGAGACTGGGGAGACTGGAGGGGGTTTTAAAGGCTTTACAGAGGTGATGAGTTCAAGCCCAGTCTCGAAGGAAGGAGAAAAATTAGGTGTGGGATTGCAAGAAGAGAGGATATGCCAGGCAGAAAGAAGTGCATTAGTGAAGTCCCTGAGTTGAGAGTGAGCAAATAGCCTCCTGGGGACAGGGAAGGGAGCAACTTTCCTAATGTGGAGGCTCTTGGGGCAGGAAGAATGAGATTGAACAGGACTTTTTTGACTTGCTTTTGACCTATTTACGAGCATCATAGGCCTTCTCAGAGATAATAAGATGGTAAGAATATTAGCTCCTATTTATTGAGGTCACTGTGCCAGTCATACTACTTACTGCATACATGCAGTGTCTTGTCCTCAGAACAACCCTGAAAAGCAGATATTAGTATGCCCCTTTTATAGAGGACAGTAACTAGTGCTTAGGGAGAATAGGCTTTGTAGCTAGTCATGTAACTGGTAGGGAATGCATGTGAAATTCAAAATTGTCTTAGAGATGTTACCAAAAACTATCTGATGCTATTGACTTTACCTTTCCAGCATGTTCCTCCCCTGCACATGTGCACAAACACACGCACTTAGAAACTCACAGCGCACGTACATACTCACATGCAATCTCACACATATAGACTCACATACACACGTACCAAATATAGATACATCCATGAAAACACCTATGTACACATATGCACACAACATACACACATATTCACACACACAATACTTATGTTTACATACAATGAACATACACATGCGCTATACACACACACACCATTCTTCCAGGAAGAGTCACTGCTCTTTGATGTTGAGAGTAAGTATCTGACCCAGAACAGGCCAATCAGGGTTTTGTCTCAGCCTTTGGATCTTGGGCAGAAACACACAGAGACAGAAGGAAGCAGAGCTGTCTAACAGCAAAAGCATAGGAGCTGCCTGGCTCCTGTCCCTCTTGTGCTTGGTTAACCAGCTCTTCCTTTCATTCTTCCAGCTGAATGATAGACTTCCAACAATTGCTTCTTTTTTACCCCGTTAAGTTAATTTCTTAACTAACCAAAGAGCTCTAATTGATATAAATCATCTCTCCCGTTCAGCCATGACAAGTCACTACCGTGATGGGGTCCACGTAGTGAGAATTGCGGCCGGTGAAACGCCCAAGGCAAGGAAGGAACGTTTTGGTGCTTTGTTACAACACTGTCCGCGGGGTAAGGTCATGATTCAAATGAGACGGATATATGAGGGCCTTCTAGAATTTATAGTTATAAACCGTTTACAGAGGGGGTCAGGACAGGTTGCCCTTATTCTTAATCCATGAATTATGAAGTCTGGTCTGATGTTAATTTTCTTGGTTGTGGCTTGCCTTATGTTTTTCCAGTCCCCCTTCCTTTCTGGTACTAATAGGGTGTATTATTGTGTTAGGATAGTGATTAGTAATACTAATACTAGGAAACATAGTGCTCCTTCTCCTTTCAGTTATTCAGAAAAATATTTACTGGAACAATCCACATAATGCCGGATACTCTGGGGAATATAGAAGTAGCTCGAATACAGAGATAAAAATTTAGATCCGGAAGACACATTTAAGATAGTGTAGTCCAATCCTTCTTGTTCTTACAGAAGAGAAAACAGAGGCTCAGAGCAGTTCAGTGATGTAGGAAGGATCACGGAGCACAGTGGCGAGTCTGTGACTACCTAGGTCTTAGATTCCTAGGTGAGTGATGTTTGTGGTTTCTGATCAGACGCTTGGAATGTGGTTGTGGGGAGATGGGGCACGCAAACAGGAAGCAACTGGCAAACCCAGCCCCGCATCAGGTCACCATCCTCTTCCTCAACGGTGTAGTTCTGCATAAACCAAATGACTCAAACACAACATGAATGGTCTCCAGCTTGCTCTAGAAAGCTTCTCAAAGCCCTTCCATAGCGTCATTAGCTACTTCTCTCTTTCATTGCAAAGCTGGGATATTTTGAAGGCAATAATCACTCAAGGAGAGGCAAGGGTGTGGTGTGTCAATGGCACTCCAATGAGCAGCATAAAGTATACAGCCTCACCTTATACCTGCAGGCACAGAGAACCCCAAGAGATGAGAAAAAGAGACAGCCACCATGTATACACAGTGACCTTTCATACATTAATCCCGCCCAATAGAGAAACGTGGATGTCAGACTCTTGCCATCTTGTCAGTCGAATAAAGACCCTAGCTGTTAATTACCACCTTAGGTTTCCTTGATCCCTGCAGCATAAGATGTAATGGACCATGTATTCTTCCTTGCAATTCAATTTCTTCTTGGCTTCTGTGACATCACAGTGACTTGATTTTCTTATTTCTGGTTGTTCCTTCTCCATGTATGCTCTGTGGCTTCTTCATGCACGGTTCCTATAAATATGGTATTCCATAAAATTTTATCTTCCATATGTCTCTCTTCCTGGTCCATGAGCTCTTCCTAGTCAACTTTGTTATTTTGGCCCTGTAAGCACCCATTCCACCCTTTTTTTAGTAAAAGAAAATTGTTTTGTTTCTTTTTGGTTGAACCAAGAATGTCTCTATGATTCTTAGTATTCAAAGATTCTGGTACACTGGTAAATGTTTAAAAAACAGCATTTGGTGGGGGAGGGGGAGCCATAATTTGAAGAATTTCATTGGTATAAATACTCCCATCATAGTCAAAGCCTATTAATTCAACACATATTTATTGAGTACTTAATATATGCCAGAAGGTTCTGTCCTAGAGATCAAGAATCCACAAAGTGAACAGAACCATGGATTTTATATGCTCATGGATTTTATATTCTCATGAATTTTATATGCTCACAAATTTTATATTCTAGATATAGAGATAGATAATCAACAAATTATTAAATGTATATATTAATTAATGAGACAATGTCAGGTAGTAATAAGTGTTATGAAAATAAAGTAGAATAAAGGTGAGATGAGTGGTTGAGGTAGGGAACTATCTGAAAGAGTGTGGTCAGGGAAGTCTTCACTGAGAAACTGACATTTGATTCAAGACCAGAATGAGATGTGAACCATATAAGAGCTCAGGGAACAGCCCAAACTTGCAGTCCTAGAACTTCTGCTGGATTTATTTGAAAGGCAGTAGTCCTTTTTCATGGAGGTTACTATATTTGTGGGATGTCACCCTGGAGGTGCTGGTGGCCATTTCTCACCTTGAAAGCAGAGAAACACTGAGATAGCAGAGGGAGAGAGACTGATCCCTGGTGGTAGCATTTGGACATTTGAACATTCAGACATCCTTATCCAGCTGTGTCTAAAGCCAGCACATCCCTGCAATTTTTAGATACATGAGCCAGTAAATACCACCTCCCTGCCTTTTCTTAGTTAAGATAGTTTATATTCGAGCTCATGTTTTAATAATATACATATCTATCCTCATGTTTTCAAATAAAGCTTATAGGTGAATGACTCTAAAATCTCTCTTTCTAGATTGCATCTGATTCTAAGCTCCAGGCTCATGTATACAGCTACTTACTAGGTGTCTTCCGCTGCAGGCTTTTTGCAAACATCACAGATATAATATGCATAAATTTTAATTCATCACCTTTCCTCCCAAAACTGCTCCCTCTGTTTTCTATGTCTACTTACCAAGCCAAGACAACACCCTGGTGTCATTCTATATTACTTCTCCCCCTTCAAACTCCTTAACAAATTAACTATTAATTCCCATGGAATATGCTCATAAATATCTGGGGAACACACCCTCTTCCCACCATTCCCACTACCCAAGTGTAGGTGAGAGTATAATAGTCCTTTATAGTGTCTCTGCATCCAGTTTTCCTCCCCTTTCATTGTGGTTTCCACTGTGTAGCCAGAAGAAAGATTCTTTTTCTTATATATTAAGAAGTTTATTTAACAGTAAATTTGACTTGAGATCTTGCATCAGACAAGATTCTCCAAAGAAACAGAGCTCATAGGATATCTATGTATTCTATGCATATATTTATATATATGTATATATGAAAAGAGATTTATTTTAAGGAATCAACTCATATGATTGTAGGGGCTGACAAGTTTTTGGTATGTGGCCAGCAGGCTGGAATTGCATGCAGGATTTCTGTTACAGTCTTGAGGCGGAATTTTTTTTTTTTTTTCTTCTGGAAACAGTCTTTGTTCTTAAGGCCTCCAACTGATTGCTTGGCGCCCGCTCATATCATGGAGGGTAATGGTAATCTCCTTGACATAAAGTCAACCGATTGTAAGTGAGAATCACATCTACAAAATGCCTTCAACAGAGACATCCAGAATACTGTTTGACCAAACAACTGGCCAAGCCAAGTTGACACACGAAATTAGCCCTCATGGACCTAGATCAGGCATGACCCAGCTGGTCAACTCCGGACACTGGGAATTCCCGGATGACTTCAATGACCCCTTCAGCAGGCAGGCTGGAGCAGCTCAGGGTCCAAGGCATAGTTCAGCCTGCAAGAGAGTCATCTGGGTGCTTGTTGCTAAAAATGTTGATTCTCTGACTGCATTCTCAGGGTATCCTGATTCCCAAAGCATAAAGCGGGTAATGAGATTAATTTCGTGGGTCTCCCCCAAGATTTAAAACAACAACAACAACAAAAGATCACAGAAAATATCAGAGGGCATCCCACGTGGTAAAAGCAAATATTGTTTGAATGAAAATTTTTGTTTCCTTGATGGGACATGTCGCCAAATGTATTTCTAACTGTGGGTCAGAGTCAAGGTCAAAAAAAAAGTTTGAAAGCCCCCTGTGAGGGATGTGGTCAGTATTGACTCTTGTGACATGAGGTGACAAGTCACTCTTTCCTCTCTTATTACATGAACTTTTATTGCCATCGACAGTACCATCCTTCCCTCCACTCCCTGGGCAGTTTCTTCATCCTCTGGTCTCCCTGGGTCCCGCGACTGTGGAGTAATGAAAGGATAAGGCAGCGAGGTACAAACAAGGATATGAAACCCCCACTCCAACACCCCCCGGCAGCCTCCCCCTTCCCACCATTTCCTCTGCACTCATCCCTGGAGTCCCTCTTTGCAATTTGTATGACTTTCTGTTGCCTGTGCTGCAGAGACGGCGGGGCCTGGAGTCAGATGTAGGGTCAGGCACCCCACAGAGCAGATAGCAATAGCAGAGTGTACTTTAATAACTCTCAGCTCTCGAGCAGCTCTGCGAAACCAGCCTCAAGATTTCTAGTCCTGTTCCTCCTCGGCTTCCTGGCCTGAGGGGAGACCTGACGGATGGCTTTGAATATCCATCAACAAATAAATGATAATAATAATAATCTGCCTGCCACAGGGTTGTTGGAGCCAGGGAGGCTGGCTTTGCTGACGTTTTCTTGCTTCTTAATGCAACCTCAAAGTCAACTTGGAGCGGAAAGCATCGCAGCTTTGCACTGCATGAATTTCTCCTTGCACCATTCTTAAGTCGGATGCCAAAGGGTGAAACAGTGGCATGAGTGGTATGGCCGTAGGTGACCCTGGGTTCCCAAGTCTGGATGCCTGAGGTCATCTCTCCTCAGGTGCACCATGCCTTGGGCTTTGAGGTCAGAACCCCTGGGTTTGGATTTGAATTTCTACTCTTCCACTTCTGTGCATATGTGTGTGTGTGACCTTGAGCATGTTTCTCAACTTCTCTGCAGCTCAATTCCTCATCCAGAAGGCAAGGGCAATATTAATGGTGGTAATTACAGCAGGCAACATTTATTTAGTGCTGCCCATGTTCCAGGCGGTGTTCTGAGTGCTTTACCTGCCTGTCCCCTTGAAACCTCACAACCACCCCGTGGGGAAGGTAACATTGTCTTTGTCTTACAGATGAGGTGTAGACCAGGTAAGGGATGTGCCCCAGGCCACACAGCTGCCTGTGTGCAGAGCCAGGACTGGGTACAGAGCCGTCATGGGCCTAGTCCAAGTCTCTGCTCCAGACCTCTCCGATACCGAGCAGCAATAAGCATGGGCGTTATTATCTGCAGGCGGAGCGACGGGGGAAATTTCCCTTTAGGATTCTGATTAGCCCAAGGTACATATTCTTAATATGTTCTTAATATGACCCCAATGTTGAGGTCCAGGAAGATGATTGATGTGGATAATGATCCCAACACTGCCCAAAGCTGCTGTGGCCACTGTTGCCTACTCCGGTCACCTCTAGACCAGCAAGCCCTGTCCTTGACAGCCAGGGGTGGCACCTGCCCTTCCCAAATGTCACTCGGCATGGTGAATGGGCTCTTGTGTGCAGGCCCTGGCTCCCCAGCCCTTCCTTCTCCTGTCTGGTTCAAGTGCAGTCTACTGGTCGTTGCAATTCCCTTTTAAACTGCAAATGCTTTTGATTAGGGAAAACTTTGAGACATTGACTTCTTAGGATGCCTCCACTTATTGGAATGCTTTCCTTTCAGTTGGGAGTAGCCAGGGCCCCCATCCACTTGAGGAGGAGCTGGAGTTAGGGCTTGACTATCCCACTTTGCCTTGGGCCAGCAGTACCGGGCTGGCCTGGACCATGGACTCCATGTGGAGAACTGTTCTGGGCTGTGGTGGGGAGATATTTCTTTTTTGCTCATGATCAATGACTAAGAGGGTCCCCTGTGTTTTCCACAAGCCAGGCCCCAGCCTGGGGACCTTGCATTTTCTGTTTCTGCAGACTTCCTGCCACTCCCTTGCTCATTTCTGCATCTCCTAGAGATGAATGCATTAGCTGGGCTAGGAATGAAAGTCCCACCACTCTCATCTCGTGCCATTTAGCATTCACATTTTTCAGATAGAGGTAGAAAGGGACAGGGAGAGTGACGGAGAGAAACACAAGCTTTATGGGGTCCCTCATGAAGGAAGTTTGCTGATACCAGGCATAAAAGGGCCACAACCTCAGGGAAGCACATTCCAACGGGACTCCTGGAAAATGACTCACTCCTAATCCTATTTAATCATCTTATTTTGATAGCATTATATATTTATTTTCTGGTTAGGAGAAAAACACCCACCACCCAAGGTCTCCGTTGCAGGTGCTCCAAAAACAGGGCTACCGGAGGAGGAGTCACTGGTCCTCCGCTTTATTCCGGGGGCTTAGGTCTTTAACGTGAAAATGTGGCCTTCAGATGTGCTGGAATATTGGAAAGGGCAGGGACCGGGGACTGGGGACTTGGGGCAGCACTACAAGTTCTAAATAAGTCAGCTGGGGCGGGCGCGCGGTTGCGAGGGAACATTATCTGGTGTGATTCTTTGTTTTCACGGCATCACCTCCTCTTTCTCAGACCAACAGAATCACCAGGCTGTAAACGGCACACCTTACAAATCAGCGTCCCCTGACATGGCTGGAGCGTTCATTACCAGCTGTAAAGGCAAGAGAGGTTGCTGTTCTGTAGCCCAATTTTCCATCGCAATAACCCAATTAACTGGTGTGTGTGTTTGTTTTACAAAGCTCCAAGCTACAATAAACCATACAGATACGCGGGCTGCAGAAAGCTCTGTAATTAGGACAAGGTGTACAAATTAAACTACTCTTTTTAAACTTCAAACCAGCTAACTTCTGACATACTGTACTGCTGGGGCTTCTGGGACTGAACCCAATTAACATCTTAGTATTTTATAAGCATCGTTTTAATTGCATTTGTATGCAATCTTCTCTCCAAGTGCCTTTCAAGGTGCTAGTCCTTGTTCAGCTTTTATTACTTTGGTGATTTAAATCTTCTCTCTCGGAGGTTCCCGTTAATAATGACTACTGCTACTTCAAATGCTGGTCCAACATAAAACCTGTCTCTCGGAAGAATTATGCTTTAAAACAGTTACATTTAACTTTATTATTACATTTTTAATTTTTTTTCTCTGTTTGAACATTATGCCCTTAAACGTTTTATCAACCTGTCAGCTCTTGTAACGGGCTGGAAAAGAGATTCTCTTTAGGGGCTGGGATGATGGTTTTTAATTTTTTTCCCCCCTCTTCTGCTCACCTTTAGTCTAAGTAAAGGTGTTTGGGGCCATTGGATGCCGTGGTGATAACGGGGCTTTTGAATGAGTGAATTTGAGGTGTTTTAGTTTCCTTGTGGGTTTTAGGGCATCTTTGTGTACATTTCAGAGCTGACAGCAGGCATTTCCTTCCTGTGCAAAATCTAAGGGCCCATCAAAAAATGCAGGGATCAAGATAATATTTTAAAGCTATATTTAAAAAAAAATAAATAAAATCAGGAAACGCCAGTCTGCAGGCCAGATGCCTGTTTTTGTAAATAAAATCTTTTTTGGAGCCAGGACCAGGGCTAGGGTGAGCAGAGTAAGGCAGCTTGTACAAACAAGTGCAGAGTCGTTTCCTGTTTTTACTCAAAATTCTGATATTTTATTTGTCATGGATTTCTTTGGCGTTCATTTTTATTTTTACAAATATTGCATTAGGTATCATATATCTTAATTCTTTAAATTTGGAGCCCAGGTGACTGCCTCACTTGTGTTTCCCTGGTCTGGGCTCTGCTATCTTTCTAAGTACAAGGAAGGCCTTAAAAGAAATTTAAACATATGAAGAAGTTCTTAAGGAAATTTTTCACCCCATGAATAAAATTGCAGGGAAAATCTCAGCTCTACATGTGTTTCTTTCTGAGCACCGTGTACACAGAAGTCCTCACTCCCTGCTAAGAAACACCTACATCAGTGGCAAATGCCTGAGTTTATGGGACCAACCAAACAGCAAACTCTCCTTCATAACCCTGAATCACAAAAGCAAAGTGTTTCCGTAATTTTCCTCTGATGCTTCTTATTGCAAGAAGGAGTTAGGAAAAATGAGTACTAATGTTGTGCTCAATTAGGATTTCTGTTATCTGGATAAAAATATACAGTCTTGAGCTGGCAGTGAGATCCTCCCGGAATATTTTAAACCTTTTTGCTTGATTGAGTGTCTTGTCAAACAAAACTGGCAGCCTCTCTCCCAGAGCTGCCTGAATCTATGCAGATACGATTTCTATCATGCCTTTATTATGTGTATTCTGTAATAAGGATGAGCACATATAAATCATCTCTGGATGGCAGTTAGGATGCAATACTCAAAGGAGAAAGACATTTCTGCTTTCAAATGTCTAGCGATTTCAGATATAATATAGCAAGTCTCCCCTGAACTGCACTATCTTCAATTCGACTCAAGCCCTTCTGTGGAAAAATGGGACCTTTCATATCTTTCTTTGCAAGAATCACTAGCAAGATAAGAATTGTGTCACTAAGACCAGAGTACTGTACCTTTTTGGCTAGTCTGATATCAAAGTTGCATTAGAAAAGAGGGTCCTTTCGTCATTTGATTCAAGAGGCTGGCATTGAGGGAGGGTGGAGAGACGGCAGACGTCAGGACTGTGGGCCAACAGGCCTTGAAGTGGGGAGATGTCACGACTCAGATGCGTCTGAGGCAAGCAAGGAGCAATTGCACTTCTAGTGGCATTTCAAAGGGTTGTTCTTTTTCCTGCATCAGCACAGAGTCATAAATACCTCAACTTCCTCTCCAGAGGGTATAGTTTGGTAGGAAAAACAAAATCAAAAACAGAACTGTCCTGCAAATCCAAAGTCAAGGGCTTCAGACTTGGCTACTAATATTATCAAAATGTACTGAGTACTTATTATGCGCCAAGCAATAAACATCTCCTTGTATTATCTCATTTAATCTTCAGTAGATGGCAGCAGTGTAGGTGCTGTTAAAATATCCATTGTGTTTTAACAGTGGATAAAGGAAAGTAGGCATGTTAAGTAATGAGCTATGGTCGCGGGTTTAGCAGGAAATGGGCCAGACCCCAAACCTAGATGCCCCGGTGCCTGGTCCGACTTCTCACCCACTCTGTTTTTGCTTACCACGTGGTCTTGGGCCCCTTTATCTCTCAGGTCTCAGAAACACAAGCACAAGATTGAAATGGCTGGCTTGGAAATTAAAGCAGCAGGTGCTCAGAGGATATCGGGCCCCTACTTAAGGCAGTCCATGGGAATTCTCGGGTTGTGGTTTTGTTGCGGTGTGTGTGTGCACAGGGGGTAACAGTGAGGATGGGCCAGTGGGTTAGATCCCAGACGTTTTGTCAAGTAGCATTTGTCTTCAGGACTCCAATTCTCTGTTTTGGGGATTTCTTTCCCTTCTAGTGCCTTCTCCTCGTCTCTCTCTAGGAGCCTTGGATTTGCCTGATGTAGGTCCGCTAGACCAGTGCCCAACCTTTCTCGTGGCGCCCCACCCACAGAAAGTGACAATTGAGGACCTCATGGTGGGGAGGGGGGGTGCACTAGCGCCTGCCACCTCACTTCCCAGAGGGCTGAGGGGCTCGGGGTCACGGCACTCGTGTCACAGGGTCACAGGAGCTCTGCAGCAGACAGACCGTGGTGCTGTGAGGCCAGGGTCTATGTGTCCCTGTGCCTAGCACAGTTGCTGCCCGGATAAGTCACGGATCCACTCCTGGTGCTGGGGAAGGTGCTCTGATAACATAATTCCCAGCAGGTCCCCAGAGATGGAATGAGGCAATCAATCCAGGATCTGAGCCTGCCTCTCATTTCGGGCACTTTGGCCCTTGCGGGGGGGGGGGGGTGGGTGGGCGATGTTTGGGAGCAGGGGTCTCCTCTTCAGCATCCGCCATCACAGCGAGCAGCTCTGTCCTGTCAGGGAGAGGTGAGAGGCAGGCCTGGCATGCCAGGAGGAGAGGGAGCAGCGAGATAGGAAGGGGGCTTGGGGACAGGGCAAAGAACAGAGAGAAGACAAGCGGCAGGAAGAGGGGAGCGTTCCATGACTGGAGTCGTTTGTTAACAGGACTAAGGGACGGCTGTCTGAACACAAACCCAGGAAGTGCTGTGACGCGCGCTATCCCCCCCTTATCTGCAGGCAGCTCCGGCTAGATAAGGGTGTCACTGTGCTTTCTCACCCGTGTCCTGTGGCCGCTGTGGCCTGAGTGTCTGTGTGTGGGCTTCCCTGGTCTTTCTCAGAAGTCCCAGTGGCCGGCACAAGGATTCAGACCTTCGAAATGGAGCTGCTGAGGGTCGAGGTGCTGACTGGTAAGAAGCGTGGTTCTCCACAGCTGGTGGGAAAAGCATTCTCCTTGTGAGAGTCCCGAGATGGCAGTTCAAGTCCCGCCTTCGTCTCTTCCTGGCTGGGAGTTCTAAACTGGAGATGATAATTTCTTCCCAAACGACTTTCCAGAATTTTCAGAAGTGATCCAAATCTCCATAAAAATGCTTTGAAAACTGTGAAGTCTATACAACTGTAACACATTGTTGTGATTCAAAGTGGCAACGCCATTTCAAATGGGTCATCTGGTCTACCCCTCTATCGCGATGCAAGATCATTTGCCCCTAAGTAGTTTGAGTCTATGAGTTACAAATCCTACTCTGAAGCTCTCTGCGGGTGGACATTCCACAGCCTATTCCCTCTTTCAGTTGGGGTGTCCTTACTCACACTTAACCAGAAATTTGCCTGCTGCAGTGGGAGCTCTTAGCTTTCTTCTGATACAGGTGGCAAAAATGGGTCTAAATTATCCATAGCAGCGTGTTCCTCTATGTGCTTAAAGACCACCCAGAGTCACTCTCACTGACTTCTTTTCCTTACAGGAAAGGTTCCTGTTCCAAGAGCTTCTTTCACCTCACTTCCTGGTCTTATTTTCTTTCCTTTAGTCATACAAACTGTTCACTGTGGACGTGATGGGCCAAACCCTCACCTCTGTCACACCTTCCAGCCCAGGGATGAGAACACACCCAGCCCCCCTCTTGGGAGAGAAAACGTGTGGTTGAGAAGTTCCTGTGGTCAGCACCCAGTGAGGGAGGAGCGGTGGGCCATTTGGGGCCACTGTGTGGCTCACTGTTGACCTAAGAAAGTCCCAGTGGCAGTCCTCAGCCAGATTTAGCCTGGCCCTTGGCAGCTGGAAGCCTATGGCAGGTGATATTTGCTGAGCAGATTCACTTTTCTAGCTTGATGCAGACAGACTCTGAGGCATGGCCCAGATAGACTAAACTCAGAGTGTGCTGACGTCTGCCTATAAGAGACATTTAATACGTGATTCAGTAACTGCTTAGATGGCAGCCTGAGGTCAGCAAAAAGAAGGCTAGAGAAACCGACAGAATTCCAGGTGCTAGTTCCAGGCTTTGACAGACAGCGCAACTTGGGCCAGCTACTTGGCCCTTCTGAACCTCCACTTTCTGATCTCTAAAGTGAGGATAATGTTTATTTCACCAAATGACTTGTGAGGACTAGAAGAGCTCATGAGCATGAAAACATAGAGGACAATTTAATTTGCAAGTTATATATGAGCTTATTATTATTTTATGAGCACTATCATTTAATTCACTAAACCAACCACTCCACTCCTTGGGCAGCAAGGAAGGGAAGCCTAAATTCTCAGGACTCCCAGTGGCCAAAAAAGCCATTGAGTCAGATATCCCGTTCAGCATTGCAACTCCGCCAAACAAAGACATTGCCCTTCCACCATGGGGACTCTGGAGCTTGGAGAAGTTTTCTTGTCTGGCTGGACGTGGAAGGGTGGGGCTGGTTGAGGTGTCCATGCCAGAGAGGCTGAGCAATAGTTTATCAATTAGCATGTTGAGTGGGTGCCCAGGCTGTTTGAGGGCCTATTGTGGAGGGAACTCTGAGGCTACAAAAGTGGATCTGACACTTACCCTGCATTCAAAAACCTTCCAGGGTTGAATCATTTCTTTATTCCACAAGCATTTATTGTGTTGCTATGTGCCTGGCACTGTGCTAATTATCTGGACACCATGGTAAACAAGACAGACATTGTCTCTGCTCTCATGGAAGCTATACTCTAAATGGCTGTGGATGGACTTTAGGGCAGCTGTGAATTTCTTTTTGAGACAGAGTCTCACTCTGTTGCCAGGGCTAGAGTGTCATAGCATCAGCCTAGCTCACAGCAACCTCAAACTCCTGGGCTCCAGTG
The DNA here is from genome assembly GCF_040939455.1 of Microcebus murinus. NCBI lineage: Eukaryota > Metazoa > Chordata > Mammalia > Primates > Cheirogaleidae > Microcebus > Microcebus murinus. The sequence goes on from NC_134124.1 coordinate 22,650,447, forward strand.
ATCTTTCTGCCTCAGCTGCCTGAGTAGCTAGGACTGGAGTAACACTACCACGCCCGGCTGATTTTTTATTTTTATTTTTAGTAGAGACGGGGGTCTTGTTCTTGCTCAGGCTGGTCTCAAACTCCGGACCTCAAGCAGTCCTCCCTCCTCAGCCTCCCAGAGTGCTAGGGTTACAGACATGATCATGATCAGCCGCCAACCCTGAATTTTTAAAAATTGGATACAAAATTGTGTATGTTTGTGCAGCTTTTTTCCTTGGGGAAAGTGTTTGTACCTTTGACTGAATTTTCCAAAGAGCCAGCACCCCTCCATTAAAGTTAAAAATCAGAGTCTGGTGGGGAAGACAAGCCATTCCTGTGAAACAGTGACTTCAGGCAGAAGTGTCTTGTAGAAAGTACACTGCGGAGATACCAAAAGAGGGAGAGATCCTTGTCAGCTGGGCTATTTGGAGAAGGCTGCCTGGAGAAGGATGGATTTGACCTGACCCTTAACAGATGAAAGAATGCAGCTCGGTGCCTCTCTATTACATAACATCTGGAAGAACCATTCCCATCCAAGCCTGTGTGAATAGTGCCACTGGAGTTGAACAGCGTGAGACCTATGCAGCCGTACCCGATGATCCTGACATGGCTAAAGGGACAGAAACCATCCTTGTGTCAGTAAGCTATGAATTTCTTGAGCAAGTTACTCCAACTGCTCTCTTGTCATATTATGCCAATGGAATAGCAATACCAGTAGGAACAGCAAAGAAAAACTCAGGAACATCACTGCTTATGGTGCACTCTCAGTATATACATACTCAGTGCACACTTTCTTATTTTGCCATTTAATTGCTTAAAACCCTCACATGCCTTATTAAAAGAAGCCCAGGCTATTCTGCTATCCCTTAAGTTATCCAAAGCCCCAGGAGCTTACTTAGTCCAAAGGGTGGCCAGTCTTTTATGAACACTCCCTGAGAACGGACTTGGAAGGTGGTCAGTACTCCAGTGAGGTGGTTTCTCATGGCTCTTCGTGCAACTGATAAAGTGTCGTCTTGCCGCAGTCTTGGGTGAGGCTTTGGCTTCAGTCCCGTCATGGTTGCACCAGGATCTCATTCCCTCTTGGCTCACCCTTACCTCCTCATCTGTGTGCTAGGGATGACTGTTCTGCCAGCACTTTTTCAGGGGGATGAGGGACCTTTTCCTGAGAAACTTGGGATCTCCAGTGGGATGACCTGTGGGACTGGAACCTCTGGCCAAGTGATGGCCCCAAGAACTTTGTAATAGGAGGGAGGTGCATGTTCCATACCTTGGCTGCCCCTGGTCCAGGCAGTGACCTGGGGTGTGATGTAATGAAACTTTGCATTTGCATATTGAGCTCTTCTTGGCACCCACTGGGCAAGGAAAGAGTGCTGTGCCATGGCTATAATCTCTCCAGTAAAGGACAGGGGGACCCACAGCCCTCTGTCTCTTTAGGGGTTGGCAAGCTGGACTCAAGCAGGGCACTGTCCCTGTATCCTGTATCCAGTTCTAGGTACAACATTGTTTGGAGCCTCAGTTTCTCATCTGAGCAATGAGGAAATCAGTCTGGCTATGCCCTGTGACAATTAGAAAGTAATTCTAGCACGTCTAGGGGTGGGGAAGGTGGGCTCCACCCTGTCCCTCACTTCTACAGCAACATGAGCTCTGCCACTAGTAGTTGCACTACTTTGAGCAAGTTTCCTCTCTTCTCAGTAAGTTTCTTCATCGGTGAAATGGCAACACTAATAGCCATTAGTATATAATGCTTGCAAGCCCTCAACACAATGCCTGGCAGGTGCTCAGTAAACATTTGTTACTAATATTATTATTTGTTTGAATAGCTCTTTAAATTTCCCAAAGATTTGGCACACCTCTCACTTAAAACCTCAACCCTCACGGAACCTCTTTGCAAGAAGTCAGTCTCATTGAACAGTTGAAGAAACCAAGGCACAGAGAAGTAGGGACACTTGACTGAGGTGACACAGCAAACGGGGGTCAGATCGGATCTTCTGACCCCTACGGTACTCTCTTCTGGAAGCAGGTCTCCATCTGAGAATACATCCGGGGACTTTGCCACCTCCAGGCAGAGCCTGTTCTCAAAGTCCCGCAATAGGCTTTGCTCCTCTGGGTCATATGTCAAATGTCGATCCCTTGATGAGGACTTGTGGCAAAATCTTGTCCCTTCTTCAGGGTCCTGCTCCAATGTTATACGGGCTCTATAAAGTAATGTTTCTTACTCCCCAGGTTGAATTAATTCTTTTCTTTGTATTCTGGACAAATATTGGACTTGGCTCTTAATATCATACTATGTCTAAATTTTAATTGACCACAAACTTAGTGAAGTAAAAAGCAATATCTCTGTTACCAGTTCAGAGTAAGTGCACCTAAGTGTCTGTTGAATTAATAATATTAATAATAGCACCAGTAACTATGATCGCATTTAATCCTTACAACAACCCTATGAGGTAGGTACTGTTATCCTTCCCACTTTTCTGATGGGAATACTGAGGTTCAGAGAAGTTATGTAATTTGTCTGAGGTCACATGGCTAGAAAGTGGCAGGCCTGTGATCTGAACCTAGATCTGATCATGTCCAAGCTGAGCTCTTAACCAATCCTCCCATTCTCTCATACCCATTCCCATGGAGCGTTTTTTCCCTCCAGGCGATATATGACTACCCTAAATGTTCCCTAGTGGCTGGTTCAGGCTGGCCTGCCAAGAGGGATGAGTATAAGGGCCCTGGGGAGTTGCAAGCTGAGTTGGAGGAGAACCACGAACAAGGCTCTCTGCTTCTGTGTGAAGTTAAGAGGCAAATGTCTCCAGCTTCTCAAACATGTTTCTCCCTGAGCTGCCCCATGACCGGCCACATACAGGGCGGTGGCGTGTTGGAAAGCCTCTGAGCAATGTCGCCTCTTCTTTTATTAACCTTTCCCAGGGCCTGTGACCTTTGCATGCCCCTTCACCTGCAATGGCGGAGGGATAACTCTTTGGTAACCACTCTTTGCCTGTCGTTTGCATCCAGTAAATGGAAGCTGCGAAGGTTCAGCCGGGACTCAGTGCCAGAGTCTCAGTAGTTGACTCCAGGGTGAACACGCACATGGAGAAATATCAGGGATAACGCCAGTGGGCCTGGAACTATGGATGCATATGCAACGGAGAGCCAGGGCTTCTGGGCCATGAGGCTGCAGAGAAGAGGCCTGTAAGGAAATGCCTTATAGAGTAGGTCCCCTCACTGTGTTTGGGCATCAGGATTGTCACAGCATGTCCCTTAACTTAGCTTTCTAGCTTAAGTAAAAGAAAGAAGCCCATGACTCCTGCTCAAGTCTCTCATTTCAAAGTCTTAGGACTGGAAGGGACTTCAGTGATGACCTAACCCAGCAAATATATCATATTCATCTTTCCACTCCCAAATCCTGTGCCCAGAGCAATGGCAGCCATCACTAATAGGTGGCATTGTTTTCCCTGGAGAGGCCTAGATGCAGCCTCAGAATCCTTTAGTGTGTAGTGATCTAAGCAACTGTGAGTTGGCCACAGACTCTAATCAAGACCTTTAGGTTTTAGCTCAGCTCTCCTCACATAGTTCCTTCTTAGGTCTGTGGGATGGGGGCCTTGGGGAATCATGCATGGGCCATATAGAAGTTTCTGTCTTTATGGGATGTCAACAGGGAGAAGCTGAGGTCTTGGAAAAGACAAGAGATCAGGAGATACGAAGTCAGGGTCTAGTGTTGATGTTGCCACGGAGGAGCTGAGTGATCTTAGGCAAGACACAGCTTCCCGGGAACTCACTTAGCCTCAGCTGTAAAATGAAGGGCTAGTGCGGGGTACATCATGATGCTGGGCTTTCTTTCAGAAGTGTAGCCTTGGAATGTTTCTGGTATGTTGAGCTATGCAGTGGTGATATGTGTTCCTTGCTCCAAGAGGCAGTGTCTGTGTTGTGCACACACCTTATTTCAGTGAGGGCAGCCCTGTGATTGTCACACTGTCACTCTGCACTCCTGTGCCTGTGGCAGCCACCGATGATCATTCCTAGCACTCCCCCTGACCTGTGTGGTCTCCATCCTAGAATCCTTCTCACCTTTTTGGCAGGGGGCCTGGGCCGCCAGTACCAATTGACCAGTGTTTGCAAGGGACATAAAAACCATTTGCCACCTGCTATGGGCTGAATTATGTCTTTCTAAGCAATCCATGTTGAAGCTGTAAGCCCCCAGTGCCCCAGAATGTGGCTGTATTTGGTGATAGGGTCTTGGCAGAGGAGATTGGAAATATAGTCTTTACAGAAGGGAGGAGGAAGAAATCACAGGAAAAGGAAAGAGGGGTGAAGACTGCCACGTACCTCCAGAAGGGGCCACCCTCCAGATGGCTTTAGGAAGTTCTATTTTGTTTTGCTTTCGGAAGAATCACCTGGAGCTTCCAAGCATCAGACACAGCCTGTTGGCGCTCCTAGAGCTTTCTGGCCTCTACTAGGAACCAAGGCCACAAATGGAAACCAAGTCAGGTTCTGGAGAGACAGGGGTGGCTGGAAATGAACTGAAATCTCCAGGCCACACTGCTTTTTCAGACCTGCTGGGGTTTGACTGGCTGAGAGTTCAACAGAGAAGCTGGGAGCCAGGAGGCCTGGAGCTGGGCTAAAGGTTTTCTTCTCGGTTCTTGGCTAAGGGTTTGGCATTTCACCTGCTAGATGGCGCTGTCCTCTAAGGAAAGGCACCAGCTCTGCTTGAATGGAGGCTCAGTCAAGGAAACAGGAACAACTGAAGTTGAAAAGAACTGATGGGCAGGAGGGATAAGTTACAAAGCCTTATCCTCCGAACAAAAGTGTCCATAAACTGTGTGTGTGTGTGTGTGTGTGTGTGTGTGTGTTTACTGTGGGGAGGAGGCAGGCATGTCCACGGAGGTCCCACCCCAAGGCTACAACTTAACAAATGACATGTCTCAGCTCCGGGTCTTTGGTCTTCACTTATGTGAGATCAGTGGGAAAAAGAAACAGTAAGTTCTTTCTCCCTCCTGCCTGCAGAGCCGGATGTCTGGGACTCTTGGTGGCTTTGCTCTGAATCCTTCCAGCTCAGCTCCAGTCAGGGGCAAACTGCATGTAGGCACCACCGAGACCCTCCTTTTCCGTGCAATTTTATTGTTCGACTGACAGGCTGGCTCCTGGTCTGCATGTGAAATCAGGGAGGCTGCAACACTCCCACTCCATCAGCAGCCAGAAGGAAGGAAAACAAAGATAAGGGGGGGGGAGGGTTGGAGATGGAAACCAGGAGGGGACCCAAGAGGAGGTGGGGGAGGGATGAGGAAAGAGAGGAGACAAGGGGACAAAGAGCAGAGGTGAAGGGTGAAGGGGGTGGGGAAGGGAGAGGGAGACAAGGGTGACCAGGTGTCCAGAAAGAAAAGAAAGGGCGACAAGGGGAAGCCGCAGCAGAGGAGCGAGGCTGGAAGGCTGGGAGTGGGAAGAAGACATGCTGGAGGGGCTTAAGCCGCTGTGTTCCATCCCAGAAATGGCAGAACCAGGGGACGGAGGCTCTGCCAGGCAAACAGGAAGACAGAAGGAAGGGAAATCCAGTAATTAGAGAAAGTCTGACCAGAAAGGATGGGAAAACCTCTGCCACTAGGAAGTTGCAGAAAAGCTGGGCAGGAGATAGCTTTGATGCAGAAGGTCCTGGAAGCAAGAAAGGCAGAGAACAGAGCTCAACTAATAAAGGAAAAAAAGCAAGGAGAAGGGACAAGCAAAACACAACACAAGGAGAGTGAAGGAACAGGGCAAGAGCCATTAAAAGAATGCTTACCTTAGAGTCGTAAAAACTGGAATGTGTGTGTTTTGGCCTGCAGCCATTGTCCAGGAAACACAGCGTGGCTTTTAAGCAAGTTGTGGAGTGATTGGGTCCACACGTTAGTAGCTTGCCCTGGTCTTTTGCATTGCAATGCGGCTGCTCTGAGCTGCCCTCTTGTTGGCTGGCAGCCTGGTGTTGGGGAAATCCGGTGGGGCCTGATGTCTGGACAGAGGGTCATCCTTGCTCCATTTATGGTGCTCTAAGTTCAGAGGCATCAAGTTTTCACCAGGACAAGAGTTGAGATGTGGTCCCTTTGAGGATGTTTCTTGGTGGGACTGTGGCAGAGGTCCTGGGAGGAGGGAGGGAGGGACATGGTTGAAGGCAATGGAGGATGAGGTTCAGGGAAGTGTCCCTGGACTCTGACAGCCACCATTCGGTTCCCAGCTTTACCACATTAGTACATAAACTAGCTTATGTCACTTCATCTCTCTGGTCCTCAGCCACGCATTTGTAAAACTGGGGTCATGTTATCAGAGTGGCCAGCTCATATTAATGCTCACTAAATGTTAGCTGTCCTTCTACCACTGATTATTAAGGATCAGATAACTCTGTGTGTGTGTGTGTGTGTGTGTGTGTGTTCCGGGGAAATCAATCCTTCAATGCAGAGTAAGGGGCTTAGACTTGAAGATATTTTAGCAAGGAAATCATCTGTGCAAGGCATCATTTAGGAGAATGAATCCAGCAGTGACAAGTGGGCTGCTCTGGGGAGGAGCCAGAGCATTTTGGTGACCAGAGCATGCATGAGAGAGTGGGGTCCCAGAATAGGCATGCGGGGTGCCAAAAGAAATTTAAAAGATATTTCAAGAGACATCCCAAACACAAAGAGCTTTATGATTGGATGGGTGGGTATGTTGTGGGAGAGGGAAATTTCAAACATGACTTCAAGGTTTGGGGACCAAGAACAGGAGTCAGAAGGAGCTCTCAAGCTAAGAATGACTTACATTTTTAAACAGTTGAAATAAGCCAAAAACAGGAACAAAGAAGATGTGACAGAGATGGTATATGGTCTGCAAAGCCGAAAATATTATCTGGCCTTTTACAGAGTTATCCCACCAGCCTAGGGACCCCAGCCTAGGGACTCAGGAAAAGACTCTGCCCCAGAAACAGAGAAGCCTGGAGGGGTATTGGACAGAGTACAGTGTCCCCCAGAAAATCCGAGTGAAGGAACCAATGCTGCAGGCAGGGTTGCAAGAATAATATACCTATTTAAGAGTCATGTGTCCATTCCACAAATATTTTTTGAGTGTGGGGTCAGGAGACAGACAGACCTGGTTTGAATCCTGGCTACCTGTGATACCGGTCAAGGTATCAACTTCTGTGTGTCTCAGTTTCCCCACTTGTAAAATGGAAATAACATTCATACTTTCCTCCTGCAATTTTTTTGTTAAGGACTAAATGTGATGAGACATATAAAACATTTAAACAGGGTCTGGCATGCAACAAACAATAAACATGAGCTTTTATTGTTATTGAGGACCTAGAAGCCCAGAGCTGGAAATAAACATGGCACATGCTAAACAACAAAAAAGGGTGGATGGGTTCTGGAAATAACCATAAGCAAATACCAGTTGCCATTATTCTCATCACCAATATTCTCGCTCTGTTGCTGTTATTAGAACTTAGGGGTGTGGTCTTGGAATCCCACTACCCTCATTTGTAAAGCGTGATGAGGCTTGCTTAGATTCTTTTCACAATTTTTTTGTCCATTTCCTTCTTCTTCCTCAAGTCCCTTCCTTCTCTGCGGTTACAAACCCGCTTAATTTTCTTTGACATTTCTGACAGCCGGGTCATCTCTCCCCCAGCCCCTTTAAAACCCCATCCCGTAAGGAGTGATTCCATTCCTCCTCCCCTTGGCCAGCGAGTCCCCGCCCGCCTGCAGCGCTTCTCAACAAAAGAGTCGCGTCATTCTTCCTGCAGTGTCAGCCCAGCCAGCGCCACCTTCCCGAGCATTTGTCCTTGTTTCTCGGAGTGTCGCAAGTTCCTCCCTCCAGGACTTTCTGAGAGCATGGAGTGGGTCCCAGAGTTTCTAATCCGCCCAGCTGCAACTGAACCTCTTCCCACACTGTTAACAAAAAAAGGAACAGGGCAAAAAAGGAAAGGCGGGCGGAGGAGCCGTGCGGGACTGCAGCCGGGACTGCAGCCGGCCGCAGGGAGGCCGGTGGGGGGAGAGAGATTAGGGTCATCAAGATAAGGCCGAGCATATTCAAACTGGAAGCAAAAAAGGGCTGTTTTTCCAATAGTAAGTAATCAGGGAACAGAAGGATGTAATTTGCAGATTAGGAAAGTGAACAAAGAACATAAAATTAACTTTATAGCAAAGAGGAGCACAGTCTGTTTGAAGAAATAAACCTCCATAAAGCATTATTGTTGATAAAATCAGACTGTTGATTTAAACTAAATAGGAAATACGACCAAATCAGCGAGAGAGGAGTGGGGCAGTGTGGAAGTTATGGTGGAAAACTTCAGACAGGCATGGAAGGGGGGCGGGCCTGAGAGCGGAGGGGTCAGGTGTGCGCATGCGTGCGCATGCGTGCTTGTGTTTGCGCACACACGTGTGCGCATGCGTGCATACGAACACACGTGTGCATGTGTGCGTATGTGCGCATGTGTAGGGAGAGATGTGGGACCAAAGCCAGGGTTCCTGTGCCACAGGCATAGATAAGAGGGATGTGTTTCCCAGGATGCCCAAACTGCCTTTGTGTAGGGATTGTCTTTAAAACGTGGCCTTTACTTTTAAAAACTGGTAAATAGCAAATATGCTCTTGTACACACACACACTCTGTCTCCCCGTCTCTTCCTACTCCTATGTGTAATTCTCAGATACACACAAACATTCACCGGAAACATTGGTAACTCTCACCTCCAGCACCAGCACTGACCTAGGTTCCAAAGCAGAAGAGTCCCTAAGCGATGCCTGTGAAGCCCAGGTGATTGGAGCCGGGCTACTGTCTGCTTTAGTCACAGATGGGTTGACCGGTTTAGGATAACGCTCTAGCAGTGGGCAGTGAGAATTCTAGCTCTGTGCTGTGAGAGGCCTTTATTTCCTAAAGCAAAGCCTTCTTGACCCCACCCGGACTGGGGTGTGAGACTTCTGTTGTTTTTGTTGTCTTTGACTTGCTGAGGCAGGACGCTTTTTTTTTTTTTTTTTTTTTTTGAGACAGAATCTTGCTTTGTTGCCCAGGCTAGAGTGAGTGCCGTGGCATCAGCCTAGCTCACAGCAACCTCAAACTCCTGGCCTCAAGCGATCCTCCTGCCTCAGCCTCCCAAGCAGCTGGGACTACAGGCATGTGCCACCATGCCCGGCTGATTTTTTCTATATATATTAGCTGGCCAATTAATTTCTTTCTATTTATAGTAGAGACCGGGTCTCGCTCTTGCTCAGGCTGGTTTTGAACTCCTGACCTCAAGCAATGCACCCGCCTCTGCCTCCCAGAGTGCTAGGATTACAGGTGTGAGCCACTGTGCCGGGCCTAAGGCAGGACTGTTTCCAAGGACTGAGGTTCAGGGGAGCGTCCCTGTTTAGGATGTGCCCAAAGTCCTCCTTGGCCTCTCTAGCCATCCTTTCCTTCTTTCTCCGTCTTGCTCTGGGCTGCTAGAAACTGCCTCATGGGAATCCCTTACCTTTTGGCTTTCTGTAGGGTTCAGGTGATGGGAGGCGTCAGTAGGAGACCAGTGAGCACAAGGACAGACAGAAGACAGGGCATTTATTCACTCAGTTCCCTCCTCCCTGCCAGGCGGTAGGCTGGCAGTGCCTTTCTCTACCCAAGTTCAGAGCTCTCCAGCAGCTATGGCTACAGCCTCAGCTAGAGCTTTCTCTGGGTTTCAGGGCTCTGACTTTATCCCTTCAGGTATAGAGGTGACCATGTACCCCTGATGGTGCTGTACCTGGGACACCCCACCCTCCTTTCAATAGGCCTTCACATCTAAATAGCCCCTTTGTTAAATTCTCCCATAATGCCCCCATTTGAGTGTGACTTCCTCACAGACCTTGATGGATACGAGCGATGAGAGTGCCTACTTGGAAACCAGAAGGTCTGGGCTAGCTACAGCTGAGGACTTGTCCCCAAATGACTGTGTGACCTTGGCAAAGTTGCTTCTCCTCTCTGGACTCAGTTTCTTCACCTGTGAAATGGGGGTGATGATGATGAGGTGACCTTTTAGCTAAAACATGCGATGATTCTGTTTCTACTAGTGGTATAGTGGGCAGAGCTTTGTAGGAACGTAACCATGGATTTGAGTCCTGGCTCTGACATTGACTAGGATTGTGGACTTCACCACATCACTTAATCTTTCTGAATCTTGCTTTGTGCTGTCAGTAAAACAGGGATAATAACCCTTTCTTCAAGTTGAGGGGGAGGATTAAATGAAGTGGCATATGTGAAAGCAGCTAGAGCAGTTCCCATGACAAAGAAGGTATCCAGTCCATGGGAGAGCCTTTCTCTTCTTTCTCAGCCTTCCCGGAGGAGAGAGGCCTGAGCATGAGGGACCAGAAGTTTGCTGACTGTGGAGGTTCCCATCCTTTCCATCTCCAATACTGCTTATTTATTTTGTTGACAGTTCAGCTCACCAACTCCCTTTCATTTATTCTTTCCAATCTGTCTGGTCCTTGCAGACTTCTCCCTGGGGCCATTCCTTCAAAAGAAGGGCAGGCCTGCAGTTAGCTGAAGGAAGGAACCAGAACATTGTGCCAATCGGTTAGCCCGGTGCTCTGATCAGTACTGGGGTTTCTTTCCGGCTAGAGCCCTCTGGGACAGTTGACACATTTCTTTGGCTTTATGAAGATGTGTCCTTTGTAACTGAGAGATAGTGCCTCATATTTTTCATAGTAATTGCTTGTACCTAGATACTGGATCAGAAAGAACTTTTACCCGACTAGTCCCTCCCAGCCTCAAACTTTCCATAAGTGATTTTGTACAAAGTTTTTTTTTTTTTTTAAAGTACATAGAGCAGGATTCTTGAAATTTTTGCTTGAAGTTTCAAAATGTAAGTGTATGATCTGCTGATAGGTCAAGATATGGGCAAAGCCATGAGTGAAAGGAAGTTTATTAGTAATATTCTTCTATTCACTCTTAGTGTCTTTTTTCATTTTAACATCTTGATCTCCAGATGCTCAGCATCTGGAACTGCCCATAGTTGACCAGAGACCCCTTTACAATGACTTTACCAGGGTCAAAGTGGGAACCCATAATTCTGCCCCCATTGAATATAAATTTGTATGTTTTTTGTCCATCAGCACCCACTGAATACTCCCAAATATATGATAATTTGGCCTGTCTGTCCATCCCTCCATCCATCCTCCTATGCACAAAAATGTCATGGTAGGTTTTCTATAACCATTTCAGAAAAACTGTCAGTCACAGCTTTAGACTTAAAAAAATGTAGAGTATATTTGCCGATCCAAAACAAATAAAAAGTTCTCTCACGATACAAGTGCATGCAAGAAATAAGTTTTCAATAGTAATAATAGATGTTGTTGAAGTTCAAAGGAAAGAGAAAGCATGATGGGGTAGAATAATAGAGACTGACTTTGGAGCAGAAATGAGAATAGAGCCAGGCCTTAAAGGGTGAGTAGGAAGAAAGTGGAAGCCTACAGAGAAGGCATAGGGGATGAGGGAAAGGAGAAATGATAGGAAATAGAAATCTAAAAGTAGACCTGTTTGGCTGGCTGGAGTGGAGTGTTTGAGAAAATAGCCGTGGTAAAATTGGAAAGGTTGGTTGATGCTGGTTTAAGGAAGATTTTTCTAGCCAGGAAAAGACATCTCGTAGAAGTATGCAGAATGACTTAGAATATAGAGTATTTGAATTGCTTATTAACTAGTTCATAGATTCATTCCACAGGAGTTTAATGAGATCCACTCTGTGCTTAGTTCCATGGTCATGACCGAGCACTAGTTATTATGTTCTAGTTCTTTCAGAACTCAAAGGAGGCTTAGCTTTTATTCTAGGAAGGGGTTCTTATTCATCTAGACCAAATAGTTAACCTGAAGATAGAGAACAAGTGAGTAACCATTGCAGTTAACTTAAAAAAATTTTTTTATCATAAAATTGAACACAGATACAGAAAACCAAACAAAAAAAATAGTTAGCTTAGTGAATTGTTATACAGTGAATATCATTGTAACTACCACCCAAATCAGGAAATAGAATTGTTGGCTAACTGTGTAACTCTTCCACACGACCCAGCCCAAAACAATCCCTACCTCTCTCAGAAAAAGTAATCACTATCCTGACTTTTATAGTAATCACTTCCTCACCTTTATTTATGGATTTATCACCCATGTGTACATGCCTAAACCCTAGGGTTTAGTCTTGTATGTATGTGTGTGTGTGTGTGTGTGTGTGTATATATATATAACGTATTATATAATATTTTTTAACTTGATATGACTTTTAGGTCTCTTTTAGTCTATGCTTTCCCTCCTTCCACTTCTTTTTTCTTGTAATTTATCTGTTGACAATCCTGGGTCATTTGACTTGTCAGGTTCCCTCCAGTCTGGATTTTCGACTGCTCATTCATGGCACAATTCAACACATTCTTCTGACTTCTGTATTTCCTGCAAATTGAGAGCTGAATCACCATCCTTTAATGAGGTTATAAGTGGTATTAGGCCCTGTGTCTTTCATCAGGAAGATAAAATGTTTGGTTTGTGTTCTTTTCTGTTATTAAGCTGAGGTAGATGCTCACCATCTACATTCATTAACCCATTGGAAGGTTGAATAATGGTAAAAGTTTAATACTATATTTTATTTTTATTTATTATCGGAGACACTTTTTTAAAGAGACTCTTCCTTTCATCTACTGTTTTCTTACCCAGCACTATGGTTCATATAGGACAGAAAGGATAAATGTTTGATTATTTTCTTTTATTTACCTAGTTTCAAGATACCAAATTAGGTCATTGTTTCTTCAGAAGGCAACCAATCTTTTTTTTAAATATGTCATTATGAGCTCTCAGATTTATTTAATATATATATGAGTTTCAAAGCTCAGATCTTTGGGCAATGAAAAACTCTTCGAAGTACTTCCTGAGTCCTTCTGACTTGACTCTGGTAGTGTTTGACAGCTTCTTCCTAACTTCATGTCAACATGTTCTAAGCTCATCATGGACACTTCCTGCCTCAGACCTGGAATCAGTGATTTGTCCAAGGAATACTGATTTAGTTCAGTGGGAAATGTCATTTGAAGACAAAATCTGATGTAGACAAACTCATTGCAATTGGATTGATCTTTGTTTCTAAGTCCTTTTAAAGGAAAGAGCTGGAATACACAAATACCTCATGAGTTCATAGTGATCTTTCCAATTCAGATTTAGATATGCAGGGTGTTTACTCAACATCTTCTCTGTATTTCCTCAGTAGATCCTTTCTTTTACGTCAAAATCTTTGAAAGCACAGTTCTCAAAGACCTAGGGAATGATAGAATTATTAATAAAATATTCCATAATTAGCATTGGCTTTTTTCCTATTTTATATATACAGCATTCTGAGAATAACATACTAGTATTATAACAGGCATTATTATTACTGAAAGCAGGTAAAACGTTTTTGAATATGCTAATAACCCCCCATTTTTCATATTTGTACTGTATTTGCATTTTAAATTATATATATATATATATAGCCATTACCATTACATACAAGAGTCCCTTCCTTTTAACCCCCAGTTTTATTTTAATCTAAAAGTAACTACATATTTAATATTCACTAGCAATACCTATCTGAAACTTGTTTTTTATTAGATTCCTTATGAAGGGCTCATGGGAATAATATTCTCGGAGACTTTGCATGTTATTAACAATGTGTGATTTTTTGGATATAGAATCCTTAGTTCACATTTTTTCTCTTTGAATATCTGTAATATAACTCTAATTTCTTCTGGCATAAAGCCTTGCTGTCAAAAAAATCTGAGGATAATTTAATTTAATTTCCCTTATAAGATATATATGCTCCTTTTGTTTAAATGTCCAAAGATTTTTTTCTTTTTCTTTTAAATACAGTAATTTTTCTATACTATGTCTTGGTTTTGGTCATTCTGGGTCAGTATTCTCAGGCACATGATATATTCTTTCAACGTATAGTTCAAATCATTTTTGGTATCAGAAAAACTGTTTTGCACGATAGTTTTTGGTATTTTCTCTATTACCCTGAGAGTTCTCTGCTCTCTTGTTTTATTCTTCTGGGTCTCCTATTAGTGGTGTATTTGATCCTCTTTGCCTGCCTTCCAGTTAACTGTTGGTAATGTAAGTCCCAAGTGTTTGGCTTCTTTGATAATTCATCAAAGGCCTGGACAAACATATGGCTATTTTAAAACTGATTTATAATTTGAGGTAGTGACTGACAATAGCTTTTTTAAAATACTATTTTCATTGTATTAAGGGGTTCTGCATAAGCTAACTAAAATCCCCAGTGAAAATTGTGCATTTACAGTACAAGAGTGGGCCAGTCAAAAAGACATTTTGGTGTCTTTCAGATCATACAGTCTGAGAATCTAAGATGGATGCTGGAGGTAAGAACTTCCTACTACTTTTATGGGATTAGACATCCTTTCTTTGCATTTTCTAATCATTAAAACTCATTAGAAACAGAAAACTTAACTTTCGTCAAGCATCTCAATTTAGGGAGATTTCATCTATTTGTTTTGCTATGGAAACTAAGGTAGTGAGGATGAGGATAGCTTTCTAGGCATGGGAGTGATATGAGGAAATCCATGGAAGTCAGTCCAAGCAAAACATGTTTTGTGGCTTAACGGAATAATTTTTAAGCGAAAAGAGATAAAATAATTATCCTTAAACATCCTATATTCTTTGTGGTTCAAAGTACAATCATTCATGATAATAGCATGAAGTTATTGATCCCAGTGACTTGGACTCTTATTTCTGAAGTATAGTAGTTTCCTGTTGCTGTTTTAATGGATTACCACAAATTTAGTGGCTTAAAACAATGTAGATTTATTCACTTACAGTTCTGGAAGTCAGAGGTCCAAAGTGGGTTTCTCTGGGCTTGCTAAAATCTTGGCATTAGCAAGGTTCCTTCTCAAGTTCTAGGGATAAAGCTTGTTTCCTTGCTCTTTTCAGCTTCTAGTGGCCATCTGAATTTCTTTGCTTGTGGTTCATTCTTCTGTCTTCAAATTGTGTCACTTCAGTCCCAGCCCCATCTTTGTGTCGCCTCCTCTCTGTAGTCAAATCTCCATCTGTATTCCCCTTATAAGGATACTTGTGATTACATGTGGAGCCTGCCTAGATAATCCATGGTAATCTCCCCATCTCAAAATTTTTAATCACACCTGCAAAGTGCCTTTTACCATATAAGGTAAGATTCATAGGTTCTGGGGATTAGGGCATGGATATCTTTGGGGGTCACTGTTTAGCTTACCACATGCATAAGCTCTTTTCACCAAAGCATCCCTAATAACAGAGGGGAGTGAATTCATTTTTCCAGGGAGGCAATACGGCCAAAGCTCAAAATAGTCCATGGAAGCCTATAATTTGGTTGAAGACTAACTTTTTATCTTAAGACTCTGTTTGAATCTTCTAGTCTACATTGTGCTTTCTTCCTAAGAGGAAGAATAAATCTCCCTGACCCACTTTCAGGCACTAGAAGAAAAATTGGTTTGGGAAGATGTGTCATGATTTTTCCATAACTGTGAGGATAGTGGCATACCTCAGAGGTGACTGTGTCTAACTTGGATGACATGGCACCACATCATAGGAAAGAGTGCAAATTAACAAGTGTCATTGGTCCCAGAGATAGCTGACTCAGGCCCAGCCCAATAACTTGGGGAAGAGGAGGAGCCCCAACCGATCTTTTCCCAACCTTGCCTCTTGCTCAGAATTCTCCATTCATGCCTGAATCCCACAAGTGAGGCGAGAGGTCTCAGTGGAGTACGAAATAAAGACAACCAGTGAGACTTGTTCTTCATTTAGAAGGTAAGTCTTTGGAGATCATGAGTACCATTGTCTCTACAGTGTTGAGTCAAGACCTAATCCTCATGCAATACTTGTCTACGGAACAAGTCTCAGAATGGACCTATCTGGCTTTCCTCACCCAAGGTTGTTGGATGAGCTGACATTCCCATTACAGGGCTTGCTGGGCACAGAATCCACATCCTGGACTTGGTTTCTACTGAAGAAGGAGCGAGGAGCCCTTATTTCTGCCTTGCAGCTGTTTGCATGATAGGCCAAGCATTGCAATTATGCATGCTTTCTCTGAATCCCTCTTCCTCCCCCCTCCCCCTGCAGCCCCTTCTGCTCTGTAACCGCACTGGGTCCCAGGACAGTTGAAATCTGACCAGCCACGGTGCTATTTTTAACATCTCCACGCATCACAGCTGAGCACTTGGCCCCTACACACAGGTGCATCCACGGCCTCTGTTTCTTCCTCTGTGAGGATGCAGGCAGAAAACCAAAGCCGGTGCCTGGAGTGGAGGGGGGCTCGGGAGGAGGGAGGCCGAGTTGTCTCTCAACCCCTCGGTCTCCCCAGCTCTGCTCACTGCAGCGTGTAGCGCGGCAATATGGCAATTCATAAAATGTGACATTCATGTGCGCGGCACACCGCTGTGAGCCTGTTTTATTCCGTGATAAAGACTACATCTGTCAGGCCCTATCTGCTCGTGTTCAGGCCAGGAGGAGAATTATATCGCCCAGATTTGCTCTGTCCTTTCGTCTTATTTGAGGCAGTCTCCTCCTCCCTCTTTCTAGCACCAGCCTAGGGTCCTCTCTCAGGGGAAAAATTCATGGTGGGTCTCCCAGTATCAGCAAAAGGATGAATCAACTTCCAATTGTTTCTCTCTTTGCAGGTCTTGCCCTAGAATATCAGAGAATTTCTATGACCTATTAAAAAAAAAAGGATACATTTGATATAGGTGTGTGTATATGTATAAACTATTACATATGTATGCATGTCATATACATTTTTAAAGATAGATTTTTAAACGTTTTCCAACCTGACTTTGGTTTTGAAACTTTTCAGCCAGCATTTTTGTTTCAGTTAATCACGTTTCTATTGCAGCCTGGGGACTTTTTAAAACATTTCTAGAACCCCCTATCTTGCTCCCAAAGGCTTAAGCATTATTTGATAATTAGCCTTCACAATTATGTTATACGTTTTGGAGAGAAGAGTGTGGGCTGGGGAGGGTGGGAGGAAGAAAGTTGTATGTGTTAGTTAATGTGGGAGGAATGAGGGGTATTATCTGGGGATTGGAGGAATGCTTATGAGAGAAAGAAGTTCACTCTGTCAAAATTGTGTTGGTTGCCAGTTCTCCGTGAAACCCTCATTTAGGACACAGGGAAGGGGAGGGGAACGTGGAGAACTTTCTCGCCTTACCTAATTAAAATGATGCCAGAAAACAGTGTCCACACAGAAGCCAACTATATGCCATTTAAAGAGAAATATGCTTTATTACATTTTCTCTCCGTTTCCTGGAACTCATGATGGGAACAAGAGAAAGGAAGCATATTTGCAAAAATTTGGACGTAGTATTTTGGTATTTACCCAACCGTGACCTTGATAGCACAATAAAGCAATCCTTGCTAATGTGACAGTTTTTCTCCCTTTTCCTCTGCCTTATGTTCACACACCTCTGCCTCTCGGTGTCTACACAGTCACATAAGCAGAATTCAGTATCTTGTACTCTTGGAGTCTGTTCCTTTGGTTCATGCTCTCTCTGACTCGCTAGAGGAGTCATCTTTTTGTCTTCAAAGAGGTATATTGGCTCTATATTTTCATTGCATAAAAATTCTTTTCTTAATGAGAATTTTTTATTTTTTTGCTTATTGAATGATATTTTGATAAAGTTGGACATGTGGCTGATTTTGAGAGTGAGAGAGAGGAGCAGTGAGAGAGGGGAATGTGTGTTGTGTGTTGTTGTGTGGGTGTGGGCACGTACCTGTGCGTGTGTGCAGAGGATCTGAGTGGTCTCACCATCAGGAATGACCCTTGGTTAAAATGTTAAAGCAGATAAAGGTAGGTGCTGGGGGCCATCTCTTCTGTCTTCATTACTTCTCTTCCAAATATGAGATGTTAGAGGACCACAATACTCCCCCAGGATAGTGGATTTCAGGCAGTCCTAGACAATGGGAAGGGCTTTTTGTTTTTGTTTGTTGGCATGCTATTTATTATTATTATTCTCAGTGTTTGGTGAGAAGGAAAAGGGAATTTCTGAAGTTCTTGGGCCTTCTAGAATCCCATCCCATCCCATCCCATCCAGAGCTGCCTTAATAGCATGGAGGCTAGTCATGCTATTAATAAATAGTCTTTTTTCCTTAGCCCAGGAGCAGGAAGCAGGAAGCAGGCTGTAGAGCAGGCTGTAGGGGTCATGACTGTGATGGACAGGATAAAACAGGCTAGGTGTGATGGCAGGGACTGAAGGGGACTGTGCAAACAGGGGACCACAGCTACCCAACTCCAGCCCACTGCTGCCGGCAGGGATGCGAGCCCAGTGTTGGCACATCTTTTGCTTTTCCTGGATTATGATATGAAGTTTCTTGATTTTAAAATGTTGATCACTCATTCAAATTAAGAAAAAAAAACAAACAAAAAAACACCGTATAGGCCAAATAAAACACATCAGTGGTCTGGATTACCCTGCCATAGAGGAAAGAGTGCTGAATGCATGTGGCCCACTCATGGGCTGCACAACCTTGGAACCATCTGTTTGCTGCTTTAGGAAATGAAAGAATTGGGATAGAAGAGTTCCATAATTTCTTCCTGCTTGGACCCTTCAGAATGTTGTGATTCTGGAGTCCCGTGTTGAGACCTTCAAAATCCCTTCATTTTCTGATTGTTTACAAAGAGCTGGGCAGGTGCCCAGAAGGAGAAAAGAGGACATGGGGCATATGTAGAGGAGGGTGAGCAGGGTCTAGGTGACGGGAGATACAGCCTGCTCTTGTGCCACGACAGGTCTTCAGAGGACCAACTGTGCCTCCCTGATCCATCGTAGTCCTTTTCCAACTCTCTTCAACAAATATGCTCCTTCAATATTTTTATTCATTGCCTGCCTGGGGCCATGCAAACTCTTATGACTTCTATCACTTTCCCACTCGTATTATAGTTAGTTGAGTAAACAGATGGACCGCGTTTTATTCCCCCAATTTCTGGGATACCAGGGAAGGACACTGGTCGGTTGGAAGTGCTCGCCATGAGAAAGGGGGATGAGGGCGAGCTTGCACTTTGCAGAAGAATGTGCACGGTGAGGCCTGAGACCTCTTGCAGAACCCAGACTCTAGGAGCCAGTGGAGAATGAGGCGGAGAGCTGTGGAGATGGCGGGAGACTCTGTGGCGTGGGCTGTGACGCCCTCTGCTCTCCTTAGTTCTTCAGCAAGGTTAGCAATGTCAGCAAAGCCAGAGATGTTTGCACCCACTCAAGGCAGCAGGCTCAGGCATAGCAGAGAGAAAGAAGGCCAGGAGGCGAGGTGTGTGCAGATGTCAAGGGGGAGGACTGTGGATTCAAACAAGCCATGACATTGTCCCTGCAGATTTCTGAGGTGCAGTGAGGTCCCCAGGTAACATCTGGGTACATTTGGGCACATGAGGGCCCATTATGTCCTGAGCTAGGCTTTGAGCGGTTTGAGAGCAGGATTCTTGTCGAAGTTGTCTCTGCAGGGTACATGCGGCCAACACAGTGCTTTTGCACAGAGCAGATGCTCAGTAAACACTTGCTGAATGAATGAGTGAGAGAATGAATGAATGAATGACGAATCTATTCATTGCTGCACCATTAACACGGAATGCAGGCATTTCATGGATAAACAGACTAGAAATGAACCAGCCTGGAGAGAGTTAATTTCTGCCTTCAGCATTCGTGTGAAGGATAATGTATGCTGGGGAGGGAGAGCATTAGTCTTTCCCTTTTGAAACCCCCAAAAAGATTTGTCTGAAGCATGTATTTAAATGGGCAGCGTACAGGTGTTTTCAGAGCTGCTCCAGCCCCAGAGAAGGCCTCAGGGCAAACCAGAGAAGACGGTACTTGGTAACTAGAAACATTCCTCGGCTACTCTGCATGCTTCAGTGGGAAAATGCAAATCAACTCATTTCCGCTTTTGAGGACAACTTCAGATAAAGGGGTCCCCGGGCAAAGTAACCCCTTCAATGTGCCCGGCTGTCTCTCCCCATTGCTATCTTTCCCTGCACTACCTGCAGTGTGAGCTGTCGGGGGGTGGGCTGCACGGCATGAGAGAGGAGTCGCATAGCAATGAGGAGTTGGAGGAGGAGAAAGAAGGAAGGGGGCTCGGGCTTTTGTGTGCACGCACAACTTTGTCCAAAAGGCCTTGAACTAGGAGGTGGAATTACCTCGAGTTCTGACTCTGTTGGCCACTAGCTGTGGGTGACCTTGGGCAAGGGGTGGGATTCATAGGGACTCAAAGCTAAAGTGAATAATGGTGGAAGTCATATCACTTCCACTATCTAGTGGGTTTTTTTTTGTTGTTGTTGTTGTTTAATTTTTAACAGTTGGGAAACTGAGATCTGAACTAGATATTAATGGGGAGTAAGTGGAAGGCTAGGATTAGAATCCAGTCCCCCAGTTTCCAAAATGGAGTGCCAACTCACCATGCCATGTGTCATGCTGAAGGGGATTAGTGTCAGCAGACTTGGGTTTCCATATTTCATAATCTGCATACAAATGTCTAGGTGTGCCTCAGGGCTCAATTAAGATTTTAAAGACCTGAATGTCTCAAAACATTATGGTGACCTCCCTCCAGCCCCCAATGTAGATACGGTTGACCCTTGAACAACACAGGTTTGAGCTGCACAGGTCCACTTACATGTGGATTTTTTCTGCCTCTGCCACCCATGAGACAGCAAGACCAACACCCCCTCTTCCTCCTCCTCATCCTACTCAACATGAAGACCACCAGAATGAAGACCTTTCTGATGACCCACATCCACTTACTGAGTAGTAAAGACATTTTCTCTTCCTTATGATTTTTCTTAATAACATTTTCTTTTCTCTTATTTTAAGAAAACAGTATGTAACACATACACAAAATATGTATTAATCGATTATTTATATTATCAGTAAGGCTTCCGATCAACAGTAGGCCATTGGTGGTTAAGTTTTTGGGGAGTCAGAAGTTACATGTGGATTTTCAACTGTGCAGGGAATGGGGATTGGTGCCTCTAACCCCTCATTGTTCCAGGGTCAACTACGATTGAAAGTAAAGACAATGCAAAATTGTAACACAGGTGCCAGGAAGTATGATACAGAATTATTTTTCCCACGACAACTACTCTGATGATTTTCAAATGAGAAATTTTATTTAAAATTTTTAGTTTGGGTGCCCTTGTTTCACTGGTGGCTCAGGCACATGCTTTTTCTGCTTACTGGGAAGTCCATTTCATGACCTTAAATGTCATCATGTGCTTATTTTTGAGTGAGTGCATGAAAGGGTTGTATGAACACATATATGGGCAATTATCTTTGTGTTTGTGTGGTTTTCTATGGTATTAAGTACATGTCATTTGGGATTTTTTTTCTCAAATATGTATGCATACAAATGCAGGTTTCTGTTTTCTTTTTTTAAAAGAGTGAGACAATCAAATGATTGCTAAAATTGTCAGGCTCTAGTTTGCTAAATGAGATGCTCTGTGTAAAAAGGGCATCCCACGTGGCCTGTACTCAATGCATAAAGGTTACTGTTTCTCAAGGAACAAAAGATAGGACTACTCCAAATGAATCTCAATCTAAATTTGAAATAGTATGGGTTAGAAAAGCATCTGGAACTTGAATTTCCAGAGAAAAGTGTGTGTCAAAGAATGGGCAAGTTTGCTTGGGTCTTACTGATTTTTGTACTTTGATTTTTAGAGGTTAGGTTTCAATAAGTTTCTACTTTTCCTCAATCAGTAAGTAGTTTACTATAGTTTTTCCTTGCTTATATATCTGAAGCTTGTGCGTGTTTTATATATATATATATATATATATATATATAAAATATATGTATCCCTATACACATCCACATATTATTTCATATGGGCGGATCCTTTGGCTTTGGCTTGGCCCCTCTATCCAGAAGTCTGAGCATGGGGTGGGATGTGAGATGGGTCTTGCATAGCTTGGTGTATAATCCACAACCTGGAATCAGGTTAGCCCCAGGCAAAGGCTCCCTGCTTGCCAGTGAGACTTTGGCTTTGTCTGTAGAGACAGTGTCAGTGGGAGACACTCACTCAAACTGAAGTCTGGAATTATTCCCTGTGATGTTAATAAGAGTTGGAGGAATTCACTATAGAACAGCCTACACTTTTCCCCCCAAGTGGTTTCCCATCTATGCTGCTAGTTGATTCTCAGGTAAGATCATTGCAATACTTAGCTAGTGATTATCGAGTCTTTATCGTGGGCCTTGTTCTCAGAGGTGGTGATTATGCCTGCTGCATCTACTCCACCCCCCAAAGGATGTTTGGTAATATCTGGAGGCAATGTTGGTTGTTATAAACTGGAAGGGGAAGACTGCTATTGGCACCTAGTGGTTGGAGGCAGGGATGCTGCTAAACAGAGCACAGTGCACAGCAGAACTCCCTGAACCCCAACAAAGAATTATCTGTCCCCAAATGTCACGAGTGCTGAGGCTGAGAAACCTCGGTACATGCCAAGCTCTGTGTTCCTTCATTACAGGCATGGGTCACCCTCAATCGTCTCATGGATCAGACAGAGTAGGTACTATGGTCCACTCCCATCTTAAATATGGTGCGGAGAGAAGAGAAGAAATGATGAGACCAAGGCCACCAGGTCCTGGGTGCAGACCTGCATGTGAGCCAGGTCTGTCTGCTTCTGGATCCTCAGCTTTGAGCACACTCTGTGCTGCAGACATCAGGCCTGCCTGGCTGGCAGCCAGCAACGAAGCCCAGATTTCCATTCCACGCACTGGCACCCTCAAGGGTAGAGCTGAACTGTTCTCATACTGGAGGGGCCATGCCTACAGTTTTCATCTTCTCCCAGGGATAGTGGACTGCGTGCCGGAAGTTGCCTCTAGTATAGAACACACCCTTGTTTAGCCCTTTCTTTCCTTCATCGCATCCGTCTGCTTTGCATTTCTTGCATCACTGTAATCTTGCTCTGCTTCCAATTGTAGCCTCTTCCTTACAGACCTCCACTGGCCTGCAGGTCAATTCATTCACAGCCTCCCTGATGGCTGTCCTTGGGTGACGGTGGTCATGGTTGCCACCAGACCAGAGAACAGGATAATTCTGTTTCAATTCCTCTGAAATTGGCCAACCCCTGACATTCATGTTTAAATTCTTTTGCTGAAATTCTTGGGCTGTTCAGAGGCCGAGAAAACAAACAAATAAACCTGAATTTAGGTTTCGGATTGTGCCAAGATTTCACAGGAAAGATTTTCCTCCCACAAAAGCCTTTGGAGGAACTCCTTTATCAGGAGAGAAACTCATTAGGTAAATTACTCTCAGATTAACATATTTTATTAATTACCTATTATGAGATCCCCAAACTAAACAATCCCCAATAAAAACAACAAAAAGAAGTAAATATAGTTCTCAGTGACTAATAGATGCCATGAAAGACATAATCAGCAAAATCAATTATATGCATTATTATAATGAAAGGTACAGTTAGTGCTCTAAAAAAATAATTAGGTTATTGGCTAAGAGGAAACTAGCCCCCCTCCATTACCCTGGAGCAAGCCCCCGAGGCTTCACTCAAAGGCTTTTAGTATAGAAATCATTGGTTTTATTGGCCAGGCAAATTAGTGACTCCATTAGCTTCGCCAGTGGGGGACCCTGGGATTCCTAAGTCACCAGGTGCTTTTGATCTGGTTGTGCATTTTCTCGAGTGGAAAAATATAGGGTTGGAACAATGCATCAAAATGTGTAGAAAATATATTCCAGTGTCAATGTAAGGCAAAGGCGGGAATCGAGGCAAAACAAGCAAAGTAGGTGGTGAGGGTTCAGCCGTGCGTGTGTGTGTGTGTGTGTGTTGTGTGTTGTACGTGTGCACCCGCCCAGCACACACAAGCGTGTCATTGCAGAGCGGATCAACATTTCCAAACCTCTGGCCAGAACCTCTCGCTTGCCCATCTTGCTTTGTATGTAAAAATATTCCATTTAAACCTGTAGCAAAGCTACCTCCAAAGTGCTAATAAATAATATATGCAAAGTTTTTTTTTTTCTTTCTTATCAACATAAAGAAATGTAGAGTTGAGAGGCTGGTGAGAACTCGCATTAGACAATGTAATGAAGCAGGAATTAGAACAGCGCAGTTCCTCTGGCCATTATAAATGAGGACGGCAGCTACCTGGAGAATGGGAAAACTGATGAGTACAGTCTGTTGGGGAGAGCAGGAGGAAAATTTCCCTCAGGAACACATTTCAAATTACTTATTTATGAACTGATGAACTGGGAGACCACCTATCGAGACATCAGCGTAAGCAGCCTGCTGCAGACAGCTACAGAACTCCAGCTAATTGCGCGCCTGTTTTCTGTTAGAACTCCTGCTATCCAGCTGGGCTTTGGAGGCAGGAAATTTAGGCTCTCACTAGAAGTTACACTTTTCCTCTTTCTTGTCCTCGTATATACACACATGCATATTTTAATCCGCTTGCATCGTTTGGTGAGAGCCTGGAAAAAAAGCTGCTATACCATTGGCCTGGGAGGGGCGGGAGCGGAGAGGAAGTCTTGGTTCTGGAAGCTCTGCAGGTTGAGCCCCCACTGTCTCCCGCGCCGGCAATCCGGAGGCTGTTGGACCAGACCACGGAGAGCCACGGCCTCCTCCTCCCTTCGTGGCGAGCATCTTTCTCTCCCTGTGCAACAGCTTCATTGCCATGGCGACAGGGCCTTGAGTGCTTCCCCTGTGCTGGGCTTTCTGCGGTGTTTTACATGAATGATCTCATTTTATCCTCAGGAGAGCCCTATCAAGTAGGCACTCTGTTATCCCCATCGGATAGGCGAACCGACTTAGGGAACAGAGAAGTGAAGTGACTTTGCCAAGGCCACGAGCCCAAATCCACAAGATCCCAGGGCTTGCACCCCTGATCACCTCCTGGGTGACTGTAAATGGTCACTCCCATGGAAGAGTGCCCTGGACTCATCCTCTGCGCTCCAGGCAGCCTGGGGAGAAGAGGACAGGTGATCGGGAGACAGTGTGGCTGATGGTGAAGAGCTACATCTCTTAGGGGGTTTTCTGACGACCTTTGTTTTAGAGACGAGATGACAGAGGCTCAGCAGAGTGAAGCAAGCTTGTCTTAAGTCACGCGTGTAAATGGCAGAGCTAGGGTGCGAACTGAGTCTGGGCTGTGAGCTTCTCACTGGGGCGGCAGCCCCTTGAGGCTGGGGTCTAAACCTTATTCACCCTTTAATCCCCAGGAGCTGGCAAATTCCAGAAGGAATGGGTCTTCAGGTAGTATTTGCTGAATTGAATTTTCAACTCCAAATTCAAGAGGCTTCTGGAGCTCTTGCAAAGATTTCCCTTCTTTGGCAGGCACTGTGACAATAACAGCACATAATACGGATCACCCATCTATCTGTGTGCTGGTTTTTATGCCACACCGGTGGCATACATCTCATTCAATCCTTAGGATGTGATGAAACAGGGATTTTTATCATTATCTCCAGATGACAGGTGGGGTTGCTGAGACTCACAGTTGGTAAGTCAGTGGCTCTCGACTGGGAGCAATTTTGCCAAACCACCCTTTCTCCTCTTTCCCAAGGGACAATTGGCAAAGTCTGGAGATATTTTTTGTTGTCACAGCTGGAGTGGATGGTGCCATGGCATCTAGTGAGTAGAGTCTAGGGATACTGCTAAACGTCCTATAATTCACAGGGTATCTTCCCACAGCAAAGAATGATCCAGCCCAAAATATTAATATTGCCCAAGTTGAGATGATCTGGGGTAAGTGCTTGTCCAAGCTATTAAGTGGCAGAGCCAGATCCAGACTTCCTTGGCCAGCCCCAGGCCCTGTGTGCTATTCACCCACTGGACTCTCCTCCCAGTCCTTCCTTCTCGAGTGGCCTCTCATTAGCTCAGAAGACACAGGTATATTATAATGTGAGTCATGGAGCAGAAAGTGACATGGTGGGGTGAATAGGGAGTCTCCGATGTGACTCTCTATGCAAAGTAAGCCCTTAACATCTTCTTCACAGTTGGGTCCTGACTATACCAAAATAAGTAAATGTGTGCACATGGCAGTTCTATTAGGGCCAGAGGTAGCTGGAACCAGGAGGACTTGGTGGAAAGACCACAAGACGGGGACATCTCAGATTCCAGTCCGACTTCAACAATTCCTGGTGGAATTGGCCTCTGGAAAGCCACGACACTTTCTGAGCCATCATTTCTTTAGCTATGGGACCCAGAAGCCCCTGCCCTACCTGCTTCTCAGACCTGTTAATGAAAACCATGTGAGAGGATGGCCATCCAAGCATTTCAAAAACATTGAAGGGTCACATCATCCGAGATTCCCTGCATTCTTCAACACACCTGTGATAATGACAGTGACAGCTCACACCACTATTGTTGAGCAGTTGCTATTTGCCAGATACCGCTTTAAGGACGTGAAATGCTCCTCTCATTTAGTCTCCAAAACAATTCCATGAAGAAAGTACTGATTTACAGGGGTTCCATCTTTTGTTCAATGCTCTGATGTTAAACGTTTTGAAATTCTTGATAATATTTGAATAAGGATCCAGTATTTTCATTTTATATTGGGCCCTGAAAATTGTATAGTTTATTCTTCCTTTAGAGATGTCTGCTTCTAGCCCAAGAATGTATAATAATAACCGCTCAGTAGTGAATCCACCAGACATGGCCTGTATCCCTACTGGGTTCAGAGGGATGAAGATTATTAAAGGTGATCTGAACATTTCCTAAGCTCTTCTTGTTTTCCCTATGAAAAGAAGCAGTGATTTATTAGACATTTCAATCAGTTCTATCTGCACATTGATCAGGTAGAAAGGACAGGAAACTAGGCCAGAGCTAAATAACCAAGAACTGGGTAAGTAGTCAGGCTCTGGGTTCAGACAGCACTACAACAGCCAGGATAGAGTGATAGCAGAAATAGTATTGCCCATAGCAAATCTTCCTTGATTTCTCCATGGGCAAAGCAGTATTGCCAGTGATCACGTGCATGATCTCATTTATTCCTCACAACAATTTGTATGGCTTGCATTATTACTGTTTCTATCTTTCAGACGTAGAAGCCACGACTGACTGGACTTGGGTGACTTACCCACCTTCTCATATAGCCTGACGTGGAATCCCAGCTCCAACTGCTGGATGTAATGCCTTGGGCAAGTATGCAACTATTCTATGCCTCAGTTTCCTTGTGTGTATACGGGAATACAGCTTACTTTATAATATTGTAATACATTTTGAATTAGGCAATGTAATCTGGGATGTAAGAAGAAGAGCCT
The DNA here is from genome assembly GCF_040939455.1 of Microcebus murinus. Classification (NCBI taxonomy): domain Eukaryota; kingdom Metazoa; phylum Chordata; class Mammalia; order Primates; family Cheirogaleidae; genus Microcebus; species Microcebus murinus. The sequence goes on from NC_134124.1 coordinate 22,677,618, forward strand.
TGTCTACTTTGTTTACTGCTATCTCTACCATGTTTTGGGACAGTGCTTGGCACACGGTTGCCATATCAGTTATCGATTGCCATGATGGTGGGTAACAGTCACCCACACAACTTTTATGGTATATGGTATAGAGTAATTAGCAATAACATGAGAGTTTATTGCTTAGACGTCAAGGGTCATTTGGATGTTGGCCAGGTAGGTCTGCTGATCTTGTCTGGGCTTGCTCGTGGGTCTAAGTGTCTGCTGATACTATCTGGGGTGTCTGGGGTGTCACACTGCAGAGGGCTAGCCTGGGCAGAGTCTCATGGTAATGGCAGGGGGACCAAAATGGAAATGGAAATGCACAACTGCTTTTTCAAGTCTCTGCTTGTTTTGCACCTGCGAATATCCCACTGACCGAAGCAAGTTACCTGGCCAAACCCAGAGTCAAGGGGCAGAACATGTCACCTTGCCCAAAGTGGGAGAGTGATTGATTCCAATTTTGGAATTAATCTAACACAGATGACTCTCAATAGATATGTGAAGAAAAGATTAGAAAGTGTTTAGCACATGGTAAAGAATTAAAAATAGTAGTTTACAACTATGATAATAATAACAATAATCATCTGCTAAACTATGGAGCTTGTAAAAGGGTTAGCCCCAAAGAAGGATTTGACCACACATACCTTTTGATCAATCATGTCTATTTTTTTTATTGTTGGTGTTGTTATTTTTTCTTTAAGCTTCCAAAGTATTTTGGTGTGTCAACTGGATATGGCTGCACTTTTTCTTTTAAAAAGGTGCAAAATGTCATAGGTCATGCAAGTAACTGATGAAAGAGCTTCTCCAGAACCACGGTAGCAACAGGGCTCTTTGAATTTGGCAAAATGAATCCCATTTTCAGCAAATTTCCCCTGACGCTTTTTCATATTATGTCTCCGTTCCTTTGTTTTAATCCAACAGGAAAGGGACCTGGGTTTTGAGAGCAGCGATTGTTTAAACATTCCCTTTCACAACCCCTGCCAGCGTCTAGGACAGAAGCAAACTCACCTCAAGCCCGAGTGTGGCCCAGTACCTCTTGGGGTGCCCTGTCTGTTTGCTCCTGAGCACTGGTTGTGGAGCACCAGGCCCCCCAAATTGTAATTTCTCCTAACAGGTTTAAGAGTCTGGTTCTCAGTGAGCGTGTGTGTGTGTGTGTGTGTGTGTGTCTCTCTGTGAGCTGCCACTGTGCGCGGTGACGATGATGACAGGTTGGTTTAATGCAGCTCTTGCCAAGATTAAGGGGTTGTCAGACAAGAATCCTGGGAGACTGAGGGATTGTGCTGAGAAGTCATTCTGAATTGCTAACTAAGAGCCGGTGCTGGGAGGGGGTGGCTTCCTCCTATTAAGGAGCTTCAGGGGGATCCTTAGGAGAACTGACTTCCCTCTCCACTCAGGGAGCAGGTGAGGCGGGCCACTGACCTGCCTCCAACCTGGGGTTACTGGCCCCAGGAGGGTCCAGCATTGGACATTATGGGGTCCATCAACCTTGCAAAACTGCATGCAAAAGTCTATGCTCCTGAACATAGGACTTTTTTTTTTTTTCTGAAGAGAGGGACCATATCTTTCATCAGACCCTCAAAAGTTTGTGGGTCTATACTGTTTTGCCCCTTTTTAGTCAGTGCCAGAGGCAGGGCTTTGCGGGCAAGGTTGAGGGGTTTTGTCTGGACCCCCAAAACAATGAGCAGTTACTAAAGAGTTTAAAGAAGTAAGGTGAAATGAATAGGTCTGATTTTCAAAGACTTACTCTAGCTAAAGAATTTATCAATAGAATTGGTACAAAAAATAAAACAGCTATAGTGATTTCTCTCTCAGTTATGTAGTCCATGAATATATATGTTGTGTGTCTACCTTGTGCCCAAGACTGGGCGGTGAGGATGATACCTTGAGATTCTGGCAGATAGAGTGGAAAAAAAAAATTTAGGAGGAGGAGTTGAATAACCTCAGTGCAGCTGGACATCCTAGTACAACATGAGAAGTACTATTTGATCATCCATCCATTCATGCACTTAATAAATATTTATTGAGCCCCTACTGTGTGCCAGGGCATGTGCAAAGTCTTGGGCATATCAGTGAGTTTCAGAAAGACACAGTCTCTGCCCTCATTGAATTCGTGGTCACACAGGTAGGTGAGTGAGTCATTCCAACACACTGTGACAAATGCTAAGATGGGATTATAAGGGCTGTGAGGACACAGGTGTAATGTCCCCAAGCCCCCAGAACTTGGGGACAGTGAAGGCTCACATGCCATTTCAAGTGGAGACAGAGGGGACACAGTTCTCAGGAGAAGTTGTAGATTCTCTGAGTGCATTCCCTGCTTAGTAGAAACTGGAACATCTTGGATTAGTTGTGTTCTTGTTTATCAGCAGGTGCATGGATGTGCTGAGGGCAGAGTGGAGAGGGCTGTGTAGGGTTAAGAGTCTAACCCCTGGGCCATGAATTGGATGTTGGAAGGCTTAGGTTCCATCTTATTTCTACTTCTTACTAGCTGTGTGACCTTGGGCAAGTCACCTCGCCTCTCTGAACCTTACCTGTGAAACAGGGTTAATAATATCCACCTTGCCTATGTCAAAGTGATATGATGAGTATCCCCGTCCTTCTGCCCATACAGACACTGTTAGCACTCTACGAAAAAAGTGTCTCTGGCTCTATTTTCACAGCTGAGGAATTCCACCAGCCTCTGCCTCCTAAACTGCAGTTGGTCTCTTCTTGTCAGGTTTGTTTTCTGTCTATCCATTCATAGAATCCATTTATAGAATGGATTCCATTTATAGAATTATAAACTTGTATTTGATTTCTCTCACCTTCTCTGACTTCTTTAGGTTGGCGAACCAGTTTTAGTTTCACTCTGATGCTGCCTCCCAGAACACCCACACCCACTTTATGTTCTGCTGTTGACTTCTGACCTGGTGGCCCGGGTAGACCCCTGAGACCCAACAGCCCAACTTGGGTCCTGATGCCTGGGCGTCTCTCTGTCTGGTAGGGGGACTGGACACAACAAATAAAAAGAGATGTGGCAGAGAGCATGTTACGTTCACCAGACTATTTCCTCCTCGTGGGAGTGTGGGAATATTCCATTGCCTGGCCCGCCTTCCAGTGAAAGCCACGTGACCGAGTCTGTCCAATAGAACTTGAGCATGAGTGATGTACACTGTTTCCAGGACTGGGCCTTTATGTCCTCGTGGGTGACCCTCCAGCCCTCTCCTTTCCCACCTTGGGGACCCCATAGTTGTGTTCCAGATGGTGTCCTAACAAGATGGAGAAGGGCTGCAAAGTCCTGTAGCAGACTATGTGTGAACAAGAAAATAAATCTTTGTTGCACTAAGCTTTTAGGGTTTATCTGTTGTAACAGTTCGTGTTAGTAACCTAATACAGGTGATAACATATAAAAATTATCTTTAAAACAACCTTCATGTTTATGTTTTTTGGATGTTTTTTGTTTGTTTTTGTTTTGTTTTGTTGTTTTTTTGAAATATGGTCTCTGTTGCCCAGGCTAGAGTGCCGTAGTATCCTAGCTCACAGCAACCTCAGCAACTCCTGGGCTCAAGGGATCCTCCTGCCTCAGGCTCTCGAGTAGCTGGGACTACAGGTGCACAGCACCATGCCCAGCTAATTTTTCTATTTTTTGTAGGAATGAGGTCTTGCTCTTGCTCAGGCTGGTCTTGAGCTCCTGACCTTGGCTTCCCAAAGTGCTAGGATTATAGGCATGAGCCGCTATGCTGGGCTTATTTTTACATTTTAATTATATTCCATAAAAGATGTTCTTATTTTACCTTTTTCAGTTGTAAGTGAGAGTATCCTACTGAGATAAGCTCCAGCGAAAAAAGGGGAAATTTTTGAAGGATGGTACATATGGGGTTTGAGTGAGGGAGTTCACAGTTCTCCCATCCAAGTAGTAACCAGGCCCAACCCTGCTTATCTTCCAAGATCAGGCACATTTAGGGTGGTATGGCCATAGATGACCATGGTTCTAAATATTACGATGAGGTCTTGTTGTTTTCTTCCATCTCTTAGCTTTTCTGCCTTTCAGTTGACTTTATCTGGATGCTGTAAGCTTATGTCCTAAGTAAGAAAGGGTAACAGACATCTGAGACAAGTTTTTCACCATTGGTTCCAGTAAATCTCCAGGGAGTGCTTTTTTGACCTGCCTTGGATCACCTGCCCATGCCTGAACGGGTCAGTCATTGTGTGGTTATCTGATCGTGCCTAGATCATGGGCTCACCCCTGGGGACTAAAGGTGGTGATGGCCTATTGAGATTGATGTAGAAATGTTCCTCAAAGCAAAACTGAAGTGTTAGTATTCAAAGGGGTAATAATGTCCGCTAGGGTCAAATCATAATAATGTAAGGTAACTGTATCAGTCAGGGCTCTCCAGAGAGACAGAACCAATGGGCTAGTTAGATAGACAGATGAGAAGGGACTTAGCACAGGAGTTGGCTCACATGATTACGGAGGCTGAGAAGTCAAGTCTAATGATAGGCCATGTGCAATGGGAGACTGAGGGGTGTCAGTGAGGTGGCTTAATTCAAGTCCGAAGGCCTCAGGACCAGGGAAGCAGATGGCATACCTCTCAGGCTGAGGCCAAAGGCCAAAGGCCAAAGGCCTGAGAACCTGGTGGTCTGCTGGTATAAGCCCCAGAGTCCAATGGCTGAAGAACCTGGAGTTCTGATGTCAAAGGGCAGGAGAAAAAGAGTATCCCAGCTCCACGGGAGAGAGCGAATTCACTTGGACTCTACCTTTTTGTTCTTTCCTGCCTTCAGCTGATTGGACAGTGCCTGCCCACAGTGAGTGAAGATGGGTTTTAACTTAGTCCACTGATTCAAACACCAATCTCTTCCAGACATATCCGGAAATAATCTTCCCTCACACACATACCCGGAAATAATCCATCACCTGATATCTTGACATCCCTTAATCCTGTCAAGTTGACACCTCAAATTGATGATGATAGCAACATTTAGTAAGTACTAAGTATGTGTTAGAGAAAGTGATCGCTTCTGATGTAGTAATGTCATTTATACCCCCCCCCAAAAACTCTAGGAAATAGATTCTGTTATCTATGAGTTGATAGCAATGGAATCATTGGTCACTATCTATAAAGTGAATTTGGTGTGTATTAATATATATGTTTTAGTATAAACATGATTGCAGGGGCGGCTGTACCCATTGACAATCTAATTTCTCTTAATGAATAATGGAATTCCAAGGGGAAGAATTGTGTGGCATAAGAATGTTCTTGCTTTAGTGATTCAGGCCATTCTAACGAACAGCAAGAAATACGGGGTTTACACTACATTTATTTGTGGAAAGATATTCATATAACACGGTTCTAGTGTCATCAATGCAACAGTAATTCATGATCCTGACAACAGAGCAATGCATTCTGTGTTGTCGCACCTTCGAGGAAACCTGAATTTGAAGCCGGAGTTTCCAAAACACAAATAAAAGCCATAAATCACCAATATTCAAATTCCCTCTCTTGTTCTGACACACACAACCTTAACGTTTCAGGGCTGAGGAAGCGAAAGGAACCTTCTGTTTAACACCTCCTAAATTCTCCCCTCCGATTGCACTTAGGCTGTCAAACGGTCTGGCACACTCTGAAGCCGGTCATGGTGGGCAGAGAGGGGATGGGGAAAGGGTCACAGCCGGGCCAGTCAGCAAACTTGCTGAGAGATGGGGACAGCTGGAAGGCGACTTCACAAACACATGAGAAGAAACAGTGCAAACAGGGCAGCTTCCTCTCTTCCCCAGGCAAGGAGACATTCTCTCCTTGGTGACGAAGGGCACTCTGTCCTTAGATGTTTGCCACAAATTTACCCTCTGATTTCTTGTTTGGAGAATTGAGTTTAGTGGCACTTTGATTAATGCTATTCCTATTTTCACTCAAAGAGCAGTAGCTTTTATTTGGGGCCATGCATCATGCACTCTCCCCACCTCAATTTGAGAACTGCAGCAGAGGCCTCATGCTGGCTGTGGCACAGATGGAGAGCTCTCCACCAGTATTTGTTGCCCTCTTTCCATTCTGTGCAGCTAGCCGGAATTGAGAGGCAGTTGCCTCACCAGGGACTACATTTCCCAGCATCCCTTGCATCCATGTGTGGCCATGTGACTTCTTCTCCAATGTAATGTGAGAAGATCCTTTTCCAGCTGAGTTTTCCAAGAATTCAGTGTGTCTTTTTCTGCTTTTTCTCTTCTCATCTACTCCCTAAATGTGGAGGCCTTCAAGGCCTTAGGGGATGCTGTGGAGTTGTAAGATGGAAGTTGCCTGAGTCTTGAATCACCACATGAAAAAATGCCCTCCAAGGAGGAAAAGCCATCTTGGATTGTTACTTATATTTTGTAAAGCCACTGAAATGTTATGATTTGTTGGTTCTAGCAGCTAAGTTACCCTAGTGAATACACTGGCTAATCAACAAACTAGTAGGTAATCCTTATGATTATCTTTTTTATATAAGCAAAAGAAGATATTTAACTGATAGTTACTATCCAATCATGATTTCTTCAAAGTTCAGTGTTACAGAGAAACAGACTTTAGCCTGTTATAGAATAAACAGAAACTGTTAAGCATAATTTAATATTCTTTTGATATGACAGACACTATCCACTAACGAAGACAGTTAAGTAAATAGTTATAGCCCAGAGCACAACTCTAGAGGCTCTGTTTACAATTATGCTGGTTGATAAAATATCTGGACATTAACCATAAGTCTTGACACTTGATAATTAAAATCCTGTTAACAGTGAATTCCAAAAACAGTTGTAATTATTTTGCTATGCTGAATTTTATTGTACAATATACAGGATATCCCAAAAGTCACTATACGTAGGGAAAAATGGAAAATTGTAGTTAAATGTACTTTTATTTACAAAATATTCCTATAAAATTTTATAAAATGTTTCCTTTGTATGGAGATTTTTGGGATACTCTGTATTAATAGAACAATCTGTTACATATTTATGGAGTATCCACTATGTGCAAATCACTATGTTTGATTCCCTTCTCATTCACTCAACAATGTTTTAGCCACACATAATTTGCCAGCCACTGTTTTTTTCTCCATCTCTTTCTTCAATAGACATTTACTGATCATCTCTCATAGGCCAGAGAAAATGCTAAGTGAGCATTAGGAAGATGAAGAAGTCCTCAGGCAACCATATTAAAAAAAAGACTATACACCAAAAGCATCCTAAAATTGTTATAACATAACATACATACTAAGGAGAATGGGTATGAGTATAGGCCCATTTTATCATTCCTTTCCCATCAGCCCTTCCCAGACATGCCCAAGGAACTGTGCTTTGCTGGTATCATCCCATAAGGCTTGATTTTGTTACCTCTCTGTGATATAGTTTCTTTTTTTTAACAGCCATTCTTTATTGATTAATTATATAAATTACTAGCAGCACTTTTCGAAACCTGTTGTCTGATCTGCTTTTATTCCTCTTCTGTAAAACCAGTCGTGATGCTAACTGTCAGGACACAGGAAACATTTTCGGGGGGCTGAGCACTGGAGCACAACCCTTCACTCCCTCCTGGATTCTACACTCCCCTATCTAGATTTGTGCATCCTGGAAACATTGTTTCTTCTAGACACGTGCTGTCCAATATGGTAGCCGTTAGCCAACTGTGGTTATTTAGATTTAAATATAAGTTACTTAAAATGAATATACTAAAAAATTCAGTCTCTCAGTTGCAGTAGCCATGCTCAACTGCTCAGTAGCCATGTGTGTCAAGTATATGGCTACTGGATTTGACAGCACACAAATGTAGAAAATTTCTATTATTGCAGAAAGTTCTGTTGGACAGTGATGCTCTAGACTAGTTGGAATCCAGGGGTTGAATTTGTTTAGAAGGAGTAGCAGGGAAGTCTGTAAGTAGTCACAGAGAGTTGACATCTGGGCTACAATTTATTTATCTTTACTTCTCTCTCTTCTTGCTAGAGGCTGAGATGTCCTCTGAGCAAGGATGACCTCATGCATCTTTGTATAGCTAACATTTAATATGTGGGAATGTTTGTTGAGCAAATGAAGGAAGCCTAGATATCAGAGCAATTTGCAGGGCGGTTGCAAAGAGTTGGGTGCTGGCATTGTTTACGTTTTTCCTGTCTATATATGATGAAGACAGATCATCATAGAGATGGAGCCAAACTAGATGGTTTCAGGACAAGGAGGGGAGACACAGAAAGACTGAAAACTAGGCAGGGTTGGACACTGTCCAAATTTCTTTAAGTTTATGAGGTGACTGACAGTCTAATCTGTTAAATTAAGTTATTCAAAATGACCCCCTGAGTAAACTATCTTAGGACCTATGCTGAATTTGCACATAGTAGGTGCTTAACTGATATTCGTAGAATGAAGGCATTTCATGGATATTGTATTTATTTGTTTGCTTCTTGTCCTATAGCCCTGCCATCTACTTTTCCACTCCTCAAGCTGACTCCATGAGGGCGGGGCTGTGTCTGTTTTGCTTACTGCTGCATTTTCAACACCTAGAACAGTACCTAATACATCATAGCTCAGTAGATATTTCTGGAATAAATGAAGGTTTAATAACTTAAACCAAAGGACTGCATAAAGGTGGACATTTCAAAGACCATGGCAAGAGAGTGGGAGAAAGTATTTTGGGGACAGGAGATACATTTCTCAGGGCTCTCATATAACCTCTTAAAATGATCCACTGACTTTGCCTATGCGCAGGACTAGGCCAGCCCTCAAAACTGATGTGCCTCGATTTGAAATTTAAATCCCCACAGGATTCTAGGCGCCTACAAGGCATAATACTAAATGGCTGATAACTTATGACATTTATTTCCCCACATGAAGAACCACAGGGCAGCATCTCTTGTCAGGAAGGAAACAGATTTGTCAGAAAGGAAACCAGCCATCATATGCTCTTTGTATTTTTATGATTTATGTATTTATTGGATGCACCTACCACTTAACAACCTCTGGGCGCTTTTATACATTTCGTAGACAAAAGGCAGACACTGCCGTTGTGGATTATGAGGTGGAGAGGTACCAACAAAATAACATCCATAAATCCCAAAGCACATCATAAAATCATCAAATGCTACTGAAGCTGTACTTAGGCTTCTCCAAGTAATCAGACATCTATATGGAAAATCCTGAAGTCCCGAGCTTTAGTCCTGGCCCTGGCACGTATTAGATTTCATGGTCTTGTGTAAGTTTCTTATTCTCTCTTAGCTTCATTTTGTTCATCTCTAAAATGGGCATAATAACAATAATTGCCTGATTTACATTGTACAGTTGGAAGATCAAATGCTTATGGCTGTAAATCACACTGAATTTCCCAAATGTAATAGATCAGCATTAAAAAAATTAAACTCCATATCTGCATGAATTTGAATTTCCTTTCTGCTCTCTGTGATATAAGCCTCCAGATGATGTTTTGCCAAGACTCTGTGTTGTGATCTTCCCCAAATGTGATCCAAGATACCTAATTTAGTGGCTTTGGTCACGATCTCTTCCCTGCTTGGAATTTCCTTTCCCAAACATTCTCTATTGTTAAGATCATCCAGAGGAATTTGCATTTAGCCTCTGGATTCATACCTCAACTAAGAGATACAAGACAAATAACCACCTCCATGAAACAAAAATTTCTTCCTCTTGGCTCTGGTTGAATGAAACTCTGAGGAACATGGCCGGTATCCGGAGAGAATACCAAGCTGAGCATTCCAGTTTCTAAATTTGTTTTCTGTCTCTGGTCACAGAATTTAATCACTTTAGCCTTAGTTTCTTTATCTGGAAAATGGCAGCTCAGTGGCAATTGAGGTTGATTAGATAATTTGAAGTCTTCTTTATTTCTAATACTCTTTATTTTTTTATTTTTTATTATTTTTTTTATTTCAGCATATTATGGGGGTACAAATGTTAAGGTTATGTATATTGCCCATGCCCCCCCTCCCACCCACCCAACACCCAATAAATGTTATTCCTATATGTCCACTTAAGTGTTGATCCGTTAATACCAATTTGCTGGTGAGTACATGTGGTGCTTGTTTTTCCATTCTTGAGATACATCACTTAGTAGAATGGGTTCTAGCTCTATCCAGGAATATACAAGAGGTGCTATATCACCACTGTTTCTTAAAACTGAGCAGTATTCCATGGTATATATATGCTACATTTTATTAATCCACTCATGTATTGATGGGCAATACATCCTGGGCTGTTTCCACAGCTTTGCAATTGTGAACTGTGCTGCCATAAACATTCGAGTGCAGGTTTCCTATTTGTAGAGTGTCATTTGATCTTTTGGGTAGATGCCCAGTAGTGAAATTACTGGATCAAATGGTAGATCTTACTCTTAATTCTGCCTTTTAAAAAAAGCAAAACTCAATTCCTTTGTTATGCCAGACTATTGGCAACATAACTACCTATTTTTTAGTTTTTAGTGGAATTGGATACACTTCTCAGAGACCAACTTGTTCTATCACTTAGACAATTTTAAGAGACTCCAACAGGTCTTCCTGCTGGTACTCTTGCCCCTCACGGATAGGTCACCAGACATACAACTATTCCCCTTTATAATAAACATCTCTGAAGAGTTAACTCTATTGTACCCACTATTCTCGCCTCCCTCTCTAGCCATGCTCTAATCTCCACCACTCCACTGAAGCTTTCTCCTCAAGGGTACAATGACCGCCATCTTGTTGAAGTCAATGACTGGTAATCAGACCACATCTTATTCAAGTTGTCAGCAGCACTTTTCATAGTTGACTCCATCCTTGCCCTTGAAACACTGTCTTCACACCACCTATGCTTTGCAAGTCCCTTCTACCTCACTGCCTCCCCCTTCTCAGACCTGTGAGCTGGTTCTGGGGCTCTTCCCTTTTCTCTCCTCTTCACTCCCTAGTTTGAAGAATCCAGTCCCATGGCTTTAAACGTCATCTCTACACTAATGACTGGCAAATTTATATTTCCAAACTCAATGTCTCTTCTGAGTTCCAGACTCATATAATTACCCTCTGTATAGATCCACTTGGATGTCTAATGGGCACCTCTCATTTAACATGGCCAGAACTCTTGACTTCCCTTTCACATCTTCCTCATGTTTCCTGTCTCAGAATACATCACCACCACTCACCCAGTGGTTTAATCCCCAAACCTAGGAATCATCCTTCAGTGCTCCTTTCTTCATATCCCTAAATTTCACATCGTCATCGACAAGTCCTGTTGGCTCTACTTTCAAAGTTTTTACCCTCCATCAGAGATTAAGAAATACTTCTTGTTTTAATATCTTTCAATTTGTATCATACCAGGATCAGTAGCTACAGTGACTGGGAAGCAGACAGGAGCTGTCAGTATAAAGAATTTATTCCAGGGAATTTCAAGGTGAAACACTTTTATGTTTTTGGGCAATGCAAAGCACACTCATCCTATCATGCAGATATGGATATGATGGTGATGGCAGGAGGAGAAGTGGGACGTCATTCTTCTCTTTGCTACATCCAGGGCTGGTGTAGCAGTATCATTTTCATTGTAGAGGTCTCAGAAGTTTCAAAATAGTCACCAGTTCAAAGGTTGGATTACAGAAGAGCAGCGTTCATGGTGTGCTTGGGGTGACCAGGGACAGTTTCATGGAAAAGGTGGGACTTGAATTAGCCTTCACGTATGGATCAGGGTCAATTAAATACAGAGGAAAAGAAGAGCATTCCAGGGAGAGAGGAGTTCTGGGGACAAAAGTACAGTATGTGAGAATGCACAAGTTATATTTGGGTAGCCCTTGGGGAAAACAGGAAATCTAGAGGATAGGTTTAAATAAGTTATAGGTGAAAATATTCACACTGTAGATTTCATTTTTTAACTTAATGTTTATGGAACATATACAAGCACTGTACTGTTTACATGCACTACTTTATTTATGATACCTTCTCTATGATGTGGGTACTGTTTCTAATCTCATTTTGCACATGGGGCTACAGTAGCACAGGGAGGTAAAGAGTCTTGCCTAAGATTACGCAGCCAGGGCTGGAACTGTGTTGCAAACCTGGGACCTGCTCATGACCGCGCCGCTGTGCCGCCCCTTGAAGCCATTTTATTGAATAAAAAAGTCAGAGTGTAGAGAGAGCAGATCTTTCAGATATTCAGAAGGCACTTTTTTTTTTTTTTTTTTTTTTTTGCCTTTAATATTTCTAGATGGAGACAAGCTTTGATTATCTTCAGAAATAGGAGTTTGGTGCAAGGTTAGTGACCCTCAGTGAACAGGACATTCTGGGTTCTGCTACTTTCCAAACTGAGCTGTGTGGTGGGCCCCATGGAAACCTGACAGTGAGCTCCAGTTGCCTCATAGATGAGTCATCCCTTCCAGGAGACAGGATTTAAATGGGCCATTTGTCACCACCCTGCATGAGGTGGCTGCTGGGTGGGGTTTCATGTCAAGCCAATTGGAGGCGTTTTTTACTTTGTTTACATTCCATCTGTAACATAGATTCTTGGTCAATTGGTTTCTGTCTACACAGGCACCAGAGTAACTTCATGACAGCAGTCGCAAAGTCAGCGCCCACAGGGGCCAACAGCTAACATAAATGTCTCAAGGAGGCCAGATGGAGACCGTGGGGACTGTTTGAGGAGGTGGATGCTACGCAGCTTCGCCTGATTTCCACGAGAAAATAGAGGGTCAGATGATCTTCAAGAGATGCAAAAATCCCGAAGGAGTTTAAATACTGGCAACTAATTAAAATGAAAAAAGCAACAGCATTGTTTGGGCCAAAGAAAATAGACCAGTTTGCCACTGTTGTCTCTAAAGCATGCCTCTTTAGTATTGGGAGATATCTGGCTTTTCAGAAACAGCTTTGGGATTAGTTTCTCCAGGAGACTTCTTAATGGGGCATTGAAGAGTGACTTAGTGATCAAGTTGGTTTGCTCCTGGTGACCAGGTCTGATGCATCCAAAACCTTCCCCGTCTTAAAGCCCACCAATTCTCCTGCATCCTTCACTCCACTGAACTCCTGAACACTTCTCTGAGGATGTTTGGGGAGTCCAGAATCGATGACCTAGCAGTGTGTTTCATGAACACCACATCCAGAATGAATCACCCTTCACTTGCTTTAACAGATCAGTCTTCAGGGGAAGCTGATTGCTCTCCTATCCATATCATACTTTGATTCATTTACACTTAAGTGATGAAAGTGGTCTTTTCCCCCTCTCTCCTTAAATGGATACTAACCCAGGAGGGGCTTGGGGAGTTGTAAAGGGGAGTGCTGACTCCTTGGACACACTCTTGGTTGCATTCTCAAGCGGCCCACTCAATTAGGGGTAATATTTCATTGACTTGTGTGCCTGATGGCTCCCCAGCCAGCAGTGTTTTCTAAATGGTCCTGAGGCAAGACTTGGGGCTTTGAAAACAGCCCTTCATCACCTTTATGTCTGGGGCTGCATTGGCACAGCCCAGACTGAAGCGGTTATTTCCATCAGGGAAGCAGCCATAGTCTCTGCCTGGGTTGTCTTGACTTGGCTGGCTTCACTTGTCAAAAGAATGGGTATTCCGACACTATCTGGGGCTGGGTTCATGCAGCTTCCTTATCTTGCATGTTGAATCTGACCACTCAGGTACCTGTCTGAATTTTCTATAAGGGAAAAAAAATTGGTTGGAAAAAAAATCAGGCTGTTTGCATTTTTTCTTGGGCCTGCACAGAAAGTGTGGATCTGCTCATGACCGCGCCACTGTGCCACCTCTTGAAGCCATTTTATCGAATAATATTAATAGAGTGTAGAGAGAGCAGATCTTTCAGATATTCAGAAGGCACTTTTTTTTTGCCTTTAATATTTCTAGAAGGAGACAAGCTTTGATTATCTTCAGAAATGGGAGTGATTGGATAAGCGGTCTTATATATCTAGAAGGCTCTATGTCAGGGAATGCTCCAAATTGGTCTTAGCTTAAAGTGTGAAACAAGCAGTTACTTGATTGGTATTTACATCAATAGCACAACTTTTGTTAGAGAAGTTTAACACTATGGAATGATGTGTGTTTCTATGTCTGTGTGCTGTACTTTCTGGGTGTTATGGTCAATGTTGAGAGTGACTAGAGGAATGCATGATGTCAATGACCTTCTACTCCATCTAATTATAAAACTGGCTTGATCTGAATCTGCATGAAGTAATTGATTGAGCTCAGTGATAAAATGTTCTCAGTAGATAAATCTCAAACTTCCTTTTATGGCTACACCTTCGTCTTTGAGTTAGTGGCTGGGTATTATTTGTGGCAAACACAGAGTTTGGAAAGTAGCTGCCCATTTGAGGAGTATGGAAGATTATATGTCAGCCTTGTGAGGGTAGGAAGTACAACAATAATATCTAAAATAAATCGAGGATACTATGTGCAGACATCTTCCTGATGATGTTGACGCACTTTACACTGGTGAACTCATTTAATCCTCACAGCAACCCTAGGAGGTGGTTGCTAATATTATGATTATTTTAGGGATGAGAAAACTAAGGCATGGAAGGGTAAGTCACTTGCTCAAGGCCACATCACTAGAAGTAGCAAAGCTTAGATTTTTAAAACAGGTAACCTAGTTCTAGAGTGTGTTTCCCTACCTGCCTTGTAGTCAGCCATGCATTTCTTGTTCCACTGTTGAATTTCAGGGTCTTGCTTGTATAGTACTTGGCACCCAGTTGATGGGTTGGGTAAAAGCCCTTTAAAAGACATGAGTTTCTTTATAAATGTCAGTTTTTATTATTACTGTTGATGCTACTATTAATAGCAATAGCTACCATGTATTGGGCTCTTTCTGTGTGCCAGGCACCAAGATACACTTAGCATGCATTATTTTGTTTCCTCCAAAGAACAATTCCATTTGACACACGGGAACATTGAGGCATTGAGCAGGTAGTTATTTACATTTAGAAGATATCATGCTAGAGAACAGCGGAGGCAGAACTTAGAAGTCTGTTCTTATTCCACAGCTCATTGCCCTGACCTCAAGGCAATAAAATGTCATTGCTAGGAAAGCTCCCGTTTCCTTATTCCATCAAAACATACTCTTTTGGGGGGTTTTCTTCAGATAAAAACTAAGCAAAACCACAATGACAATAATAAGCAGAAAATAGAGTTTGAGATACGTTCAAATGACGAATATTTATTGCATAATAAAAAAGTCTTGTGCCAAATGGCCTGGGGACAGTGTTCTCCAACACTTCAGGCTCCGTACATGATCTTCATGATTTTTTACCTCATCTAAATTCCATGTGAGCTCTTAATATTCTTCTATATTAATTCACTTTTGAAAACAAAAGTATATTTATATTTTACAGTCATGATATTTTGAGGATTTCTTTATCTATTTCTAGGACACATTAAGAGTAACATCATCATTACTAAACAAAAAAGTAAGTATGTAGTAATGTTTACTATTTACTAATGTTTTCTCTTTAGAAAATATCTATGCACTGCCACCTAAAGTCACCTTTCACACCTCTCCTAGGTCACCTATAACTCCATGGGAAACACAGGGGTATGAAGATGCACAAAAACTGCCCCCTATTTGGAAAATAAGCCAACCCCAGGCTCATCCATGAAGCAGAAAATAGTTTGGGAGGTAGGGGAAGGAACCATGCATGCTCCTAATAGTTGCCACCCACTGTCCCTCAAGAAGCTCTCTCACTCCGAGGGAAGCTAGATATGTGACACAGTGATGGTCCAGGTAGCAAGGAAGTAGCTCATGGGCTGGACAGTAGAGCTTCCTGCAGGAACTTTCTTTGGAGGACGGGCAGGGCTAGTTGGGGGGGCGGGGAGAGGTGCTGTCTGGTAGCTGATTTTCAATTCCTACCAGGCTCCTCCAGGGTATGCAACTCCAAGCCAGGGTCACAAATCAGATCTGAATGCGGGTCTTAAGGGCAAAGGGATCAGATTTCAGATCATCTCACCTCTAAGTTACACTAAAAGTGACCTTTTTCACTTTTGCCATGTTTTCTTAAGTCTATAGTGCTTATCATCTGTTTTCAATTTCGTGAAGAGTAGTAACGGAAAAAAAAAATCTAATCCGGTTTTTCAAAACACTTAATTTTTTTAAGAAAAAAGTAGTCTCTTTTTTTTCATTTTAGTACTTCAGTGCTTAACAAATGGTATTTACTTACCAACACAGTCTCTGCAATTTCCCGCTCTGATAATGCATCTGTTTTCTCCCGTCCATTCTAACACTTGCTGTCGTCTTGTGTTAGCTATTAAAGATTGAGAGGAGTTAAAGATGTAAGCCAAAGCAGGTAATTTCCTGAAGGGAAGAAATGTACCTTAAATGATTTCTCTTTGTTCGATCTTTTTATTCTCCTTTCATTTGGCTTTCTGAAAAAAAAAAAAAAAAAAGGGAAAAAAATGGGTGACGAATGTCTTTTGTATCCAAAGAGGTGACAGGAAACCTCTGAAAGCAGGATTTTTTTTTTAAACCCTAATTTCCTAGAACCAGAGTTGGAGCCGGCCTTTTAGCACTATTGCACATTAATGTAGTTTCCCCTCCCATAGGGAAGCTGAGGCCCAAGTGGCAGTCATTACTGCCAACAGCAGGGCTGCCCGATAGATTCCTGGAAGGGCTCACTTAAAAGATTCAGCCAGATCATCTCCAGGGGCTTCCAGTTCCCATCATCCCAGGAATGAAATATTCAGTATCATCTTTCTGCACCTGAGGCTGCCATGGATTAGATTCTTGCTGCCTCCATTACTGCAGCAGCCAAGAGCTTGGGCGGTAGTGATTGGTTATGAAGTGCTTACTGGCTGCATTTGGCTAAGAAAAGGCATGGAAAAGAACAGGCTAGAGCCACAGTCCCTACTGCTGGTCATGAGTTGGAGAACAGAGATGCTGTAGCTCGGGGAGAATTAGTTGAAGGGCCTCCCCAACTCACCCTGGACGAACATAGCATAATTTGAAACCACACTCCCTGTGACCTGTAGTCACTCACAGTGACAACAAGCCTGAACCAATGGTGCTACACGATTGGGTCTTAACCTGGATAAGTTCACATTACTTCTTCCTTTCCTGTTTGCTCCTCAATAGATTTCCCCAAACCATGGGGTTCAGTCCTCTGCTTTTCACTCTATTCTCTCTTTTTATGTAAACTCCCATCAAATGTGAACCATGGGAACGAGTCCCAAATCAACTACTTTGGTGCGATTATCTACTTGGTTCATATTAACTCCTTAATAAATAATTAATGAATGGTTGAATGAATGAGTGAATTCAACTCATGAATGTACCCACTCACTCACTCACTCATGAATGTCATTTCCTCCAAGTTCTAGACTTACATTTCCAGCTGCCTGTAGAACGTCTCTTCCCGGGTGTCTGTGGTAGGCTGAATAATGCCCCCTCCCAATAGGCCAATGTCTTAATCCCTGGAACCTGTGAATGTCACCTTATATGGCAAAAAGTACTTTGCAGATGTGATGACATTAA
This sequence comes from Microcebus murinus, assembly GCF_040939455.1. Lineage (NCBI taxonomy): Eukaryota > Metazoa > Chordata > Mammalia > Primates > Cheirogaleidae > Microcebus > Microcebus murinus. The sequence continues at coordinate 22,695,048 of NC_134124.1, forward strand.
GGGTCTTGAGGTGGGGAGATTATCAAGGATTATCTGGGTGGGCCTGGTGTGATCACAGATGTCCTTTTTTTTTTTTTTTTTTTTTGAGACAGAGTCTCGCTGTGTTGCCCAGGCTAGAGCGAGTGCCATGGCATCAGCCTAGCTCACAGCAACCTCAAACTCCTGGGCTTAAGCGATCCTCCTGCCTCAGCCTCCCGAGTAGCTGGGACTACAGGCATGCACCACCATGCCCGGCTAATTTTTTCTATATATATTAGTTGACCAATTAATTTCTTTCTGTTTATATTAGAGATGGGGGTCTCACTCTTGCTCAGGCTGGTTTCGAACTCCTGACCTTGAGCAATCCGCCTGCCTTGGCCTCCCAGAGTGCTAGGATTACAGGATTACAGGCACGAGCCACCGCACCCAGCCCAAATGTCCTTCTAAGATGGACACAGAACTGTGTGATGACAAACGCAGAGACTAGAGCGCTGTGGTCCAAGCCAGGAATTGCCAGCAGCATCCAGAGTCTAGAAGAGGCAAGGGATGGATTCTCCCCTGGAGCCTCCAGAAGGAACCACACCTGTCAACACCTTGATTTCATCCTCTCAAGACTCAATTTGGACTTCTGATCTCTAGAACTGCAAGAAATTAATTTTGCGTGGCTTAAAGCCATTAACTTTGTGATCATTTGTCACAGCAGCAGTAGGAAACTAATACAATGCCTTGTGAGAGCTCTAACAACATACCTGCACAGATTCACTGTCTTCTTTCCCAGATCCTGCCCTTCAGCCTCAGCTAGTGGCTGGCTCATCCTCACAGTATCAAGCCAGGGAAATCATTGCCTCTTTTGTCTTTTCCCCTTGTCCCTACCCTTTCAGTCAAGACTGCTGGCTTCTGCTCCTTCTACACCTGCAATGTTTCTCAAATCTATTTCATTCGTGGCCATGACAACATCCCTAGTAGCTAGAACACCACCTGGTGTCTTGTAGGTTCTCACTAAATGTTTGTTGAGTGAATGTGAGTTGCTACTCTCTGATTCCATTCAATGTTCTTTCCGTGGTGTATAATTTCCATTATGGAATCTCTGAGGGTGTCGCTGTGTCTTTCCGGGTACCCTGTGCAGGTCTGGAGCACACAGTCACCCACACGTGCTGAACCAATACGTGGACTTACTCCTTGTCACCATCCAATCGTTGGAAAATGTCAGGCAGTGGCGATGAGCACCAGTTAGGGAGTCAGATGGAATTGGGTTTGTGCCCAGGCTCTATAATTATCTAGTTGTATAATTCTTTCTGGCAAGATGCTAATCTTTTCAAACCATAGTTTCCTCCATCAAAAAATGGGGAAAACAATGGCACTTGTCTTTTGTGCTGTCGAGAGGAACACACTGGAGTCCGGCTCAGGGAACGGATGGTGGATGAGTAGGAACTCCTATTGCTATTTTCCCATAGACAGGGGGACGCCCACATCCGGGTCTCTCTGTGAGCCAGTGGCTGGAGTGTGGTCGCATGTGCACGTGGAGGGCATGCAGAGGCATTGGCAGAAAAGGAGGGCAAAGAATGGGGGTGGGCAAGGCGGAGAGGCAGGCATTCTGCATTCAATAACTGAATACAACTTGGAAACACTCGCCTCGTGTAGCCCTCAGCTGCCTGTGAAATTCATCTGAATCTTGTTCCGTTGGCCTATGGGGTATTTTCAAATACAAATTAGGTTGGCCAGAATTCCTTTTCTCCACCAACTCTCCTGGGTGCAACTCAGAGGTTATTAAGATGCCTAATAAAAGGAGAGAGCACATTTAATAACATTACCATCAGCTCCACGGAGCTGAGCTATGTGGGCCCGCGGTGCCCCGGAGCCCCCGGCCTCCCCCACTGGCACACTTGCATAGGCGATTCCCTATAATTATCCACATTTTAAAAACACCATTAAATCCATCGAGGCAGTCACGTCCCACTTGCCGGGCCTTTCTGCCTACATCGCTGGGGAGGACCTGGCTTCTTTTGGTGGGAGGGAATGAATGGAGGTTCTTGGGCTACAGCGATGGCTGGTTAAACTCACAACGTGGCAGATCTGCTAAGCGCCATTGTCATTCCTGCAGGGCCTCTTCCTCCCGCTATGTCACGCATCTATCTAGCAAACCTTTAGCGAGCACTCGCCAAGCTTCAGCGCTGTATGGCCACGTCTCGTGCAGGATTCCATTTAATCCTCACAAGGACTCGTTTAGTAGATCAGTGGTTCTCAGCTGGCACCGTGCCTGGAGGCATTTGGCAATGTCTGGAGATGTCTTTGGTTGTCGCAGCTGGGGTGGGGAGGTGCTGTGGGCATCCAGTGGGTAGAGGCCAGGGATGCTGCTAAATGCCTTATAGCACCAGGCAGCCCTCACCATGGAGAATCGTCTGGCCTGATTGTCAATAGTTCTGAGGTTGAGCCACCCTGCAGTTGGTGCTACTCCTCTCCTTGTTTGCAAATGAGGAAACCAAGGCCCAGAGAGGTTGCAGCACTTATCTGGTGTCACACAGCCAGTCAGGGGTGGAGCCAGCAGAGCCTGAGTGTCTGTACTGCCTGCACCTGCACTGCCTCCCTGTGTCTCTCACTCTGCACCCATCCTTTGCAGCCGAGCTCCTCCCTGCCTCTGCCCCAGGCCAGCTGCCGGCCCGTCAGGAGCCAATCACAATTATACTTCCTGGGTGTAATATGATGTTTGCTCCAGTGGGAGATATTTCCCATAAAGCAGATTCCTTTGAGGAATATAAAATTGTCACACATTTTGAATAAATCAGTAACCTGCGCAAGAATGGAGTCTACATTGAGCTTTGATCTACATGAAATGTGAACAAAGTGCTCTTTTCCAAGCACCTAATGTCTGTGTGCAGTTGCAGAGACATTTCACTTTAAATAAAGAAGAGCCTGTAGTGGCTTTAGAGGCAGTGCTCTGTGGGAGGAGCATTTGGTGACCCAAACAGAGAAGGTGAAGTGTACTGGAAATGGCAGTGATGTGATCTGGAATCAGGAGCCCTGCCTTGCTCAACCTCAGGCCCTTTGCACAGCCGTTCCCAATCTCAGGAACACTTTTCCTTTCCTTCTTCTCCTGGCTCGTTCCTTTTCCTTTTTCAGGTCTCACTACAAAAATTGTCTCCTGTTGGGAGGCTTTTTCCAGATCTTGATTAGGCTCCTCCTCTGTGCTTCCTTACATGCTAAATCTTTCAGATCAGTTCTGTCCAAAAGGAATATAATAAACTGCATATTTAAATTTAAAATTGCATGGAATTTTAAATTTTCTGGTAGCTGTGTTATAAAAAAATTAAATAAGGGACAGGTGAAATTGATTTTAATAATCTATTTTATTTAACCCTGCATACCCTCCATATTAACATTTCATTATGTGATCAATACAAAAATTATGAATGAGATATTTTACATTTTTTTGAACAAAGTCTTTGGAATCTGGTGTGTGTTTTACATTTACAGCTCCTCTCGGTTTAGATGCTAAATGTTTTTGATGGCTAACGTGAAATATTTTGTCATACCAAAACAACAAAGCTGCATTTAATAGAAAAATATTTTACACTGTTTTGAATTATAAGTTTGAATTTTAATGAGTTAAAATTAAATTTAAAATTCAGTTCCTTGTTTTCACAAGCCACATTTTGACTGCTCAATATCCACATGTTCCAGATTATTATAAATTACATTAAATTGGAACTGCCTGTTAACTTGTCTTTTAAACTCCTCTTAGATCATAACCTCACTGAGGTCAAGGATTATGTCTTGTTCACTGTATTTGCCAGCTTGTGGCACGTATTTTGGCATACAGCAGACACTCAATAAATCCCTGTTGAATGGTACGAGATAATAGTTTTAATCCTGGCTTTGCCATTCATTGAATTACTGTGTAACCTTGATAATTCAGGTTCTTCTCCTATAAAATGGGAGATTTGGACATTTTTTGAAAGTCTGTTCCACTGGATGGTAATAATGTTATGTTATCAAAGGGATTTGTGGGCCAAGTGTGAGAGAAACAACAAAAGTGCCAGGTTTCTTTGCTGCAGAACTTTTCAGATCCTTGAATGTTTTAGTGCATTGGGACTTGCCAGGAGGAGCTTCTAGATGTCCAGTTCTTCCAGTGCGTGTGGGTGTGTGGACTCCTCCTTGTCAGGGCATTTGTGGGACGGATGCTTCTTACAGCACAATCCAGGCGTGGCTAGGTGGCCGTGTGCTCTTTCAGCTGTGACAGTCCTCTGATTTAGTCTATGTGTTTCGGGAGATGATCTTGAGGACTGGTGACCATGAACACCAATTTCCTTTCAGTTTTATCAGATTACCCTTGACAAAGAAGGATGGGACAGGAACAATTCACTCTTTGTCATCAGGTGACTCAAAATCAATGCCTAACCTTATTCAAGAATGGTTGTCTCCAGATTGGAAAGTAGAATTTCTTCCAATGACTGCTCATTTTCAGAGCAGTCATTGGAAACAGTCTCCATCTATTTCTGCCTCCCATCCTACCTAAAAACGTGCATAATTCAAATATGTGAATTGCCCTTTCCTGAACAGCTAACACAGTATTTGAAACAGAAAGGCAGTACCTGGCTCACATTAGGGATGAATTATTAAGTTGAACTACATGAATTTACCAACATTTAACTGCTTTTGACCTACAAATATGACAACTTCATATGGTTCACCTACTAGTTACAGTAAGTCTCTATTCTATACCAGCTAGTGGGATTGTAAAGTGGAATTACCTTTCTGGCGAATAACAGTTTCGAAATATATAGCAAAGTTTAAAATGTGCGTATCTTTGACCCTACTATTTCATATGGAGGAATATGTCCTAAGACCTTAAAGGATAATTACACAGAGACTTATATACAGAGATATCTGTTGCAATGCTGTTTATAATAGCAAAATTGGAAGCCATCTAAGCTTCCAATTGGTTAATCAGAGTAGATCTACAGTGGAATATAATGAAGGCATTAAAATGATTATGTGGATTTGTATTTATTGGCATATAATGATGTCTAAAGCATATTTTAAAAGAAAAAAGTGGATTTCAATTTTAGCATGTGTACTACGATCTCATTAAAATAAATCTTTATACATGGGTGTATGTATAGAAATATATCTGAAAGGATATACATAAATGTATTATTAGAAATAATACATTTATAAATGAATGGATTTATTAGAAATTAATAAAAAATTAGTTTCCACAAGGTATACTACTTAAATAGTTTCTCATATGTAATGCCCTGACATATAATAGAGATTTTCTATTGTAGAAATTTCAAGACTTTTGGCCCAGAAAAGTTGGGTGGGTAGGAGATGGGGACAAGTTTGCTTGTTTCAACTCTATGGACTTTTGACTCGTGCTCTCTGTGAGTTTAAGTGATGAAGAAAATTAAGAGTTGACTTTATGATCTTGGAAGGAATTCTATATTGCTCTAATATATAATAATACTTTATATGAATGCTAATATCTTACTTTCAACTAACCTCAGCACACTGCCACACACATTGCGTCACTTCTGTTAACCAAGTACTTGGTTAGGTGATCGTCCATACATCCCTATTTTTATACTATCTCTACAAGGTAGGAATAATTTCACCCATTTTGCTGATAAGAAGACTGAGCCCCAGGGAGGACAGGTGGCACAAGGTCCCACTGCTAGTGAGGACAAACTTAGGTTGATGTTCTTTTGATTGTGCCATGTTTTTTTCCGGGCATTAGTTTATCCTAAATTACTCTCCACCTCTGATTCCCTCACATCTGATTCCTCTATCTGAGAAGCCCCTTAACTTTTTAATGAAAGGTGGAGAAACAAAATGAGCACAGTGTTAAAAACCTAGCGGTGGGGTCAGACTTCCTGAGACTGAAGCCTACTCCACCACTTCCTTGCTACGTGACTGGGGGAAAGTTACTTTGCTTCCCCACGCCTCAGTTTTTCCTTCTGTAAAGTGGGAATAATCTTAGTCATACCTGCCTTGTGGGCTTGTGTGAAGACTGAGTGAGACCCTTGCAGGTGAAGACGCATAGCTCAGTGCCTGGCTCATTGCGAGTGGTGGATAAATGTCAGACACTGTCACCATCCTCTGCATCATCATCCCTACAACAACCTCACGTGGTCAGGAAACAGAGATGCAGGTTTACGTGCCTTGGCTAAGGCTGCACAGCCGATCAAAGCCAGAGTTGCTCTTTTCCAGTCCTCCCATTCAGCGGAGGGCACGTGATGGAAGGCCTGGATATAGGGCAGAAGATACGAGAGGAGGGCTCAGGGTTAGAATTGTGTCTCTCCTCGCGCTACATGCAGGAGGGGAATGGGATGAAACGGCAACTAATCTGACCCAGCCCCAAACCACAAATGTCAACGGATATTTTATAGCAGGGAAGGTGCCAACGAACATGTCACATGCTCTTTTGAAAATAAATGAAGCCACATAGGGACTCTAAAGCAAAAAATAAGAACTGGGCTGTTTATGGATCTCCTCTGGCTCCGGTTTATGGCGTTCCACATGCCGAGGCAGGAAGAGGCACCGTGGGAGGAGCCTCTCGATGCAGTCAGAGGTCAGGGGACTGTGCTGTCATCTAATTGCGTCACACCGGGCAAGTCATTTGGAGGCACGGCTGCTGCATCGTTATAAATGGGGGTAATAAAATGCCTGCTCCTGGGTTTGTTAGGAAGATTTCAGGATGGAAGTCTCGGTTTCGTTTTCCCTTTCGAAGCTGAATCCCAAGAATGTGCCTGAATTCCATTTCATTTTGTTTCCTGGTTTCTACATTTGGACAAGAACGGGATCTCATTTTCCTGATTTGGTTCACATCGGTCAACCTCAAATAAAATATATGCAGTGGTCAGTCCCCCAGAGACTTGGACAATTGCATCTCTTTAGTCCAGTGTGGAATCAGAAGAATGAGCTTCCTTAGAGATGATCTCGTGATCCCAGACCACTGATTTTCAACTTCTTAAATTTTTCGTAGTGGTAGAGCCCTTTTTGCAGAGGGAATTGAATGTATTATGATAGAACCTCAATATATAAAACATAAAAGGAGACTGCTTTAGTTGAAACAATAGTGCCACCTACCTCAACTTTCCCCTCACTCAAAGGTCAGCCCAGTGGCCTTCCGATGAACTAAGGCCCCGGGAGAAAATCATTTGAAAATGTGGTCTTAGGGTGCGGTAAGCCTGGACTCCCCAATGGTTACAAAGCAGATTCCTGGGCCCCACCCTAAAATGACTGAATCCGAATTTAGATTTTCAACAAGACCCCTAGGTGATTCTGACACTCCCTAAAATTTGAGAACGACTGGCCTCTTCCAATGCTTTCATGTTACAGGTGAAACTGACAAGCAGAGTAGGGAGGTGACTTGTCTGTGGTCACGCAACTAGTTAATGATGGGGCCAAGCTTAACAAGCAGGGCTCCAGCCCACCATCTTGCTTGGATAGACTCTTTAGTTGCAAGCCACAGAAGCTCTGGCTAACCTAAGCAGAAGAAGTTACTGGAAGGCTATTTCATGGTTCATAAAATGGAAGGAAAAGCAAAAGAAGCAGGAGTGAGGTGAAAGAAGCTGGAGTAGATGGCAGGAACTAACAGAGTCTCTTTGAGGTACCACTACTGAGATACGTTGGCTTGCACCAGTTTTAGTCCTCCTGGCACTTCATCAACAGTCAAAAGCTTGGGAGAGACAGTATGATTGGCTCAGCTCAGAGCCCTCCTTGGCTGCGGACCATAAAGAACCTGGACCCACAGCCTCAGGAAGGCCTCAGGCACTGGGTGTGAAAGAACTCACAGAGGTGATGCTACCAGTAGAAAGTGGAAATAGACATAAGGAGACAAAAAATGACAGATGCCCGTGAACTCTGCCACCTCTCTCACCACACTGTGCTGTCTTCCCGTTAGGGTCAATGCTTCATGGAAAAAATTTCAATTGAAATGAAGGGGTTAAGGTAAATTCTGTGGCTTAACTATCAGCCAAATGACATTTTAACAGCCTTTTTAGCATAGCCTGGCTGGGCTGAGACCTTCCTTGCAAAATGCCTTAATCCCTGGCCTCTAAATAGAGAGTTATTTTCAATTTCTCCAGTTCCTAGCATTTTAAATGGAACTACTGTTCCCCTTAGAGCACCCAGTGGCTGGCTAGAGACCTTTATTGATATATATATAAATTACCCCAATCCGCTCTGCTGCCTACAGATCCAATCATATTGAACTAATGCGCATATAAATAAAAACCTGGAAGTATGGTTTATGGCAATAAGTAGTGCAGCCGAAGTTTATACCATTGTGCAAAGACACCTTGATACATTGCTGATAATCTTCATAATGCGTTTAAAGAGGCAGTGTGTCAGCTCAGGCTGGAGCACCCCGGGAACCGAATGAGAAATCTGATTCCTGAGTTTGCGATTGACCAAGAGAAGAATCTGTCCTGCCAGGAGGAGGCCCACCCCAGCTGTAAAGGGCTGCAAGACTAGAAGTCTTTTCCCAAAGTCACCAGGCTGCAAAGAGATGGGCTTGGCCAGCAAAAAGTGCAGGGGTTCTCATGTCCCTTTTAAAAATATATATATATATATATTGAACTATTTTAATTTCTTTTTTTTTAAATTTTAGAATATTACGGGGATGCAAACATTTAGGTTACAAACATTGCCTTTGCATTGCCCGAATCAGAGCTACACATGTGCCCATCCCCCAGACAGTTCACACCTCACCCATTAGGTGTGAATTTACCCATCCCCTCCTCCCCCCTCCCACCTGCCCAACACCCGATGAATGTTACTTCTGTATGTGCAACATAAGTGTTGATCAATTAGTACCAATTCTATGGTGAGTATATGTGGTGTTTGTTTTTCCATTCTTGTGATACTGTACTTCAGAGAATGGGCTCCAGCTCCATCCAGGATAATACAAAAGAGGTGCTAGATCACCATTATGTTTGGGGGCTGAGTAGAACTCCATGGTATACATATACCACATTTTATCAATCACTCATGTTTTGATGGGCACTTGGGTTGTTTCCACATCTTTGCAATTGTGAATTGTGCTGCTATAAACATTCTAGTGCAGATGTCTTTGTTATAGAATGTCTTTTGTTCCTTTGGGTAGATGCCCGGTAATGAGATTGCTGGATCAAATGGTAGTTCCACTTGTAGCTCTTTGAGGTATCTCCATACTACTTTCCACAGTGGTTGCACTAGTTTGCAGTCCCACCAGCAGTATATGAGTGTTCCTGTCTCTCCGCATTCACGCCAGCATTTGTTGCTTGGGGACTTTTTGTGTCCTTTTTTTGCAGACTATGATCTGTGGTTAGTTGTGATGGTGGGCTGGCTGCAGGGGAGTGACAGGAGACCTCAGGGTACTGAGAAATAAGCTAGCAATGTTCTCTAGCGCAGAGATCTTTTACCCTGCAAAGATGTCCCAGGGACACCCTGAGTGATGCATCCACTCCTAGGGCAAGTGTCCAGGTGATGTAACCTCCAATCTGCTCTGTCCATGGCCAAGCCACCTTTTTAGGAGGTAAATCTGATCATGGCTGTTCTGCACACTCTTGCCCTCAATGATTTAACTCACCCTGTGAACTTTGCTGGGTTTGGTCCATGCCTGTTGCTCCAGACCCATTTTCTATGCTTCCTGGACTGCCTGCTCCACTCTGGCCTTTTAAACTTTCACTTATATTGTGAATGCTGCTCTCTCTTCCTAGACCATGCAGTCCATATAACACAGTACCGACTGTCTATCTGTTGATTATTTGGCCTACGTCTTTTGTCTATTGAGAAAGCTCCCCCACCTCTTCGCCTTTGCTCCCCACTGCTTCCTGAGCCTGAGGCATGCTTCCTGCTCTTTCTGAGTTCTGCCCCTGCCCTTGGTCCAGCCTCCTTCTTCATACACATCCTCCTGATTTTTCAAGCTGGAAATCATCTCTCCCGTGCCTCTCTTAGTGAACTTATCACTTTCAACTTAACATCATATTGATTTATATATGTGGATTAATTTCCCTCCTACTCTGGGTCTGCCTGGGACTGGTTTATCTCTGGGTTCTTCAAACTCCTACAGTGCTTGCCTATAACACGTGCTCAGCGTTCATTGGTCGCATGCGTGAATGAATGTATAAATGCGTGGGCACTGGCCAAAGCAGGAGATGCCAGCCCTGAACAAGGACTCCAAGGGGGGGACTTTGGGTGGTAGGTATGAAAAAGTCTGAAGGTGTGGGTATGCCTGGAAGCTTGCAGAAGGGCGTGCAGGGCAGGGGAGGGGGGATAAGGGTGGGTGTGGGGATGAGAGGTGTGGGGGGAATGAAGGTAGGTAGGGAAGGGTGGGGGGAGGGAATGGTCCTGTTCTTAGACATTTTGCCCAGGGTGGGTCCTGAAGCTGAGCACAAAGAGGAAACAGGAGCAAAATAAGCAAAAACACATCATTCCTGACTCAGTGTTATTGTGAGTGACTAAGTGTGTCCCAGGGATTGAACATAACAATCCTATTGGAGTTCGAGGAGCTATATTCAAATTTGTATTTATACATATTTTTCATTAAAAATTTTGTATGTTTGATATGTTTTAATATGTATCTAATATATTAGCATTATGATATATTTATGCAATTTAAAAATAAATATATACATATAGATGTCTCTATATTGGATTAGATGACACAATTTTTTTTTAACGAATTGAGTGTATAATCCAAAAACTTTACAGACTATAGCTTTAGAGTTTCCATCTCAGTGCTAAGCCACACTGTCAGTAACCTTCCAACGATGTTAACAATTTCATCTATTATTTAGGGAAAATATAAGGAGGGCCCTCTGGTTTACCTTTATTTCTGTGCTGTCTTAGGATCCAAGTTAAAGTTTATGTTGTCATAGTAAAGTCCACTGGCCTTGGGATCACTCAAATCCTTATTTCTAATGCTGATTCTGCCACATGCTAGATCTTGGGCAACGCAGCCTCTCTGGGTCTCAGTTTCCTCATCTGTAAAATGGGATTAACACTAGTACCTCCTTTATGAATGAGCTAATACTGGTGAAACCCTTAATAAAATGCCTGGCACATAATGGATGCTCATACATTGTAGGTACAAAAGGAGTCCAGAAATATCATTCAGCCTGTGATAACTTCTCCATCCTATAACCACAGCAGACATCACTAATTGATCACAGCATTTTTTTTTTTCCCATTCTGGACCTAGACTAGACCTCAGAATTAGGTCACATAATACAATTTTTTTTTTCCTGGGGACAGTTTCATTCTCTAAAAAGCATTTGTTCAAAAGCTGCTAATGTACAGAAACAACCCTGTGGACCTCTCCAACAGCAGGAGAGATCCCAGTGAGACTGGAAGAAGAGCTTTTCCTATTTAGGATCCCAGTGGGATGTTATCAAGAAGGTCTTTGAAAACTTTTCTCTAGGGATTTGTGGGGCTATGGCAACAACAATGAGGATAATGCCTCACATTTTGAACAGTGCTTTATAGTTTTCAAAGCACTTTCATGCACATTTTCTAACTTCATCTTCATAGCAACCCTGCCTGGAGAAGCAGAACAGCCATTAGAATCAGACAAATAGCAATTTTTTTAAAAAACTGAAAAGAACCCTAGAGATTCTGTCCAACTTTCTCATTTTATAGACAAAGAAATTGAAGCCTGAGAGGATGACTTATATTGGGCAAGGTTATTGAAGCCCAGATACTCATATTCTACCTCTTGGTATCAACCAATGTGCCTCACACACGCTTAGTAAAAACTAGTTGAATAAGAAATGAATGAATGAATGAATGAATCGCTCTATGAATGAATGTATCCTCTTAGTGGCCAAGACCACTAGAACCTTCTTTCTGTGATGGAGAAGGAGATTTTTTAACAGAAGCCTTCTGTGGCTATTAATTCCCATTGCCTGTAATTTCACCTGGGAGTTCCAGCAGCTTCCAAATATGAGGAATGATCCAGCACAGGTTTTGAACTCTTTGGGAAGAAAACACCACCCCTTTGGGAAAAGTGCAGGTGGGGAGTTTCAAAGCTCCTTGGTATCTGAGTCCAGGATGGAGAAAGAGTGTTTGTGATGATTTTGAAATATTAGGCTCTTGAAAATTTAACAATCCTGTGTGACTGAAGTTTGCTTTATCTGGGGTTATAGCAGCGCCTGGGCCCTCCTCTTTGGAGCTCACACCTGCCCTCCTACAGATCCAGGTCAAAGGGGATCCCTACCCCATCCATCCTGGTGTTTCTGTAAGTTCCTCTTGTCAGGATGAGGGAGCCCACATAAGGCTGACTTTGTCGGAAAGCTTAACTTGGATTGGCTCTATGATATCATAGGGTCACAAGGAAATAATGAGAGTGTGGTTTCTTGTTGTCTGGGGAAACAGTGTGAATACTTTTCTGGGGGCAACGTGAAAGAATCTCTTCTTTCCTTTGATATGGAACACGCACTCTCTCCCAGGAACTCTGGGGGAAGTACAGAATTTAAAGACTATCAGGAAACAACAATTGGGAAGTGAGGCAAGGCATCTATAAGTGAGATAAATGAGAATTTGTAGATCAGACTGGAGTTAAAATGGGTCAAAATTATAGCATTAGGAGTACAGTGAAGGAGTCCTATGGGCTATAGTATGGAACTTTAACTAGATGCAGAAAAATCATATCTATATTAACAGATACTATAATAGCATTACTACATGCCAAGCCCTATTCTTCATAATTTATAAATATTGGTTCCTTTAATTATCGTAATAAGCTGATGAAGTAATCACTATAACATCATTTTATAGATGAGGAAATCAAGGGAGAGAGAGATTAAGTAATTCACCAAAAGTAGTGGTGGGATTTGAACCCAGGCAACCCAGGGTCCATAATCTTTGTCACTGTGCTGTGCTACCGCTACCACTTCTTAAAACCATCTCACTGACCATTAACTTTCAACACCTGAATTTTGGAAGGGATACATTCAAACCATGGCAAAATGGATACGGTTCTATTCCGATAATTAAATGAGAATTTGTAGATATGACTGGATTAAACTGGGAATACAAGCACAGGGATATGAAAATAGGTTAACGGATTAGGCTCTGATTACATTAATAAATAGTTTTTGTGGCGGCTTTAGGTTAAGTGCACAAACGCTTTGATATTCCTGCCTTCGAGGGTGAAGCTGGATTCCCTTCTGCTCCAGGATGAGCTGGATGTAGAAATTCAGTGAGAATAGGATATGGCAGAAGTGTGGCAGGGTGTGATTCCAACACTAGGAAGTCACTATTCTAAAGGCATTGTGGCCTCCTCCTCTTTCTCTCTCTCTAGGGTTTCTCACTGTAGGGGACATAAGCCGCCATGTCTTGAGGACACTCAAGAAGCCCCATCGAGAGACCCACGTGGTGAGACCCGAATGGCAAAGAACTGAGTCTCCCGCCGTCAGTCAGGTGAATGCACCATTTTTAGAAGCACATCATCCAGCCTCAGTCAGGTCTTCAGATGAGACAACTTGACTGCAAGCTTGTTGTAACTGCTAAGCTTCCTCTGGCTTCCTGGCTCACAGGAACTGGAAGATAATATTCATTTGTTATTGTTTTTTTTTTTTTTTTAAGCTGCCAAGTTTTGGAGTGATTTACTCTAGAGCAATAAATAACTAATACAGTGCCCAGTGCTACATCGAAGAGTGTAGAGTTTATCTTATAGTCCTAGCACTATGCCTACTGTGGAGTATCTGGCTGAGAAATGTGTCCTAAATTGAATTGTAGATGCTTAGGAGCTGCAGGAGCTTTTTGAGCAGGTGAACAACATAGTAACAGTAATCTTTTTTAAAAAATTAATGTAGAGGGAGGCTTGTGATAGGCACTTAAGCCTATTGAAATGGTTCAAGCATGTACTGGTTTTGTCCAGGCTTAGGTTTAGGGTGGGAAGAAGAAATGGAACAAATATAAGTTCCATGAGAGCTGGGTCTTTGCTTGTCTTTCTTTACCACTGGAGTCTTGGCAACTTCCATAGTGCCTGGCACATAGTAGGCGCTCAGTAATATTCATTGAGTGAATGATTGAATACTTGAGTGAGTGAACAGAAAGGATAGAAATGTGGTGTCCCAGAATGCTCTGTTTCTGCTTTTGTTTAGAAATGAAAACCCCCCCAAGATTGTATGGGCAATGTCTGGAGTAAGATGTCCCTTATCTAAAACTATTTCCAATTTCTTGAAATTGAAAATAGTTTCTTTCTTTTTTTTTTATTTCGGCATATTATGGGGGTATAGATTTTAAGGTTTCAATAAATGCCCTTTCCCCCCTCCCCCCACAAGTCTGATTCTCCAGCATGACCATCCCTCAGATGGTGCACATGTCACTCATTATGTATATACCCGTCCCCCTCTCCCCTCCCCCCTCCCCAATACCCTGTTACTGTAGTACCTATGTGTCCACTTAGGTGCTACTCAGCTAATACCAGTTTGCTGGTGAGTATATGTGGTGCTTGTTTTTCCATTCTTGGGATACTTGAAAATCGTTTCTTGATCCTGATTGGGCCCAACCTGTTTTCAAAGCCTATTCTTGCTTCTGAAGTTGATTTTTAAAAAAAAAACACTCCTTTTCTTTTCACATCATTCAGGCCACCAACATTTATTGAGCATCTATAATATGCTTGGCATCATGATGGGCCCTGGGGGAGAAGATGAGGGAGGAAAGGTCCTGGGGAGCTTCAGTATTTCTTCCTCTGCTTTTATCTTTGGGCACCTCAGAAGTTTATTCTTGAAATAAAGATTCATTTTCTAAGTGGAATTCTTAAGTGGGGAGCGATGAGATGAAGTCGGGCTTTTAGGAGCTGATTTTAGAACTTGTGGATGACTTCGACTGTTTCCTGCTCACCCTTGCTGATATGCTCCATTAATATTCAAAAGCTGTCACTTTATTTTATCTTTGTTCTTTAGTAGACTAGACTGCCGGCTGAGAGAACCTGGTTTGTCTGGTTTAGTCTTGTCACATTGTGGGGTAGGACAAAAAGAGACATGGCCCAAGGTTGTTAGGCTTTTTTTTTTTTTTTTTTAATTTTTTGGGAGTTTCTGCATATTTCTCTTGGCATCACACTTTATTTAATTGATTTCTGTCCTTTTTTTTCTTGCAAAAACAATTCTGTATTGCTAGGAAAAAAATCCCAGATATGAGCAAAGCCTGCCATTGAGTGGACAATTGTTAGAGGATACACAGTCTGGATGTGAGGGAGGCTGAGAAAAGCTCTAGGCATGGCAGTTATATATTATGGGCAGAGTCCTAATTAATAGCAGAGACCATCGGCAATGCTGCGTTAGAAAGGATTCTGATGTGTACTTGGGCTTGGTAGGAAAGAGCAGAGTGTTGCTCTAGTGATGACTGTCCCCAAGTATGGGCCTTGCAGAGCCTGTGTTTGGAGTAACCGTGGAAGGTCTGGGGCTCAGGTCGAGTGTTCAGGGCAAGGAACTAGGTGCATGGAGGCTAAGAAAATTTCTTTTCCCTTGACTAATCTCTTCTCCACCTCTTTCCCATTTTCTCTTTCATCTTTGCCTTTTTTCCTCTCCTCTCCCACTTCCCTGCTTCCTTCTCATGCTCCGTTGTTTCTCTTTTTCGTCTCGTTTTGCCTCCACTTCCCTCTCTTTCAGCTGATGGCTCGGGTACCTCCCCAGGGCCACCCTGGCCACACTGTGGATGGCTACGGATCTTCCCTCCTGGTGTTAGTAGGGCTCAGAACCACCTAGGGGTTAGGTTTAGGGCTCAATGGCTTCATTTTGCCCCTGATTCTTCTGGTCTTCTTGACATGCCGGCAGAGGCACCAATGAGCCCCTGAGACTTGCAAGACCACAGCCAAGTGTTTGGTCAAGAAGGTGCTCTCAAGACAAGCAGGATGTGCAAACATGCGACCCTCAGCTCCCTATCTCTGTCTGTCCCCACACTGTGCTTCGGCTCCCCAAGGTGCTCCTGTGGTCCTCCCCATCAGAATTAAACTCACTTAACATTTTAAAAGAAAAAAAATCTGAAAATATTCACACACTGGACTCCAAAGGACAAACTGTGTTTCATTTAAATTTGCCTTCCATTTAATTCAAGGCGGGCACACCCGGAGCTGTTTCCGCTAGCAGAGGCAGACTCAACTATTATCATAATGCTGTCTCCTTTTTTTTTTTTTTTCTTTCCTTTTCCCCATTTGATAACCACATTTTACTCTTAAATGTTTAGTTTTCTTTTATTCAACCTTTTAGGTTACTATCCTGGTACAAAAGGAAGGGGGGAGACAGTCTTTTTCTCATCCCAGTTGATATTCATCTGTCTGCCTAAAATTATTTTTTTTTCTTCTCTTTTCTTTTTTCTTTTTTGTCATTTACCACCATTTTGGCTGGTGGGTGTAGGGTATGTGTTTTTTTTTTTTTTTTAACCTCTAAGCACATTGAACGTCTTTAGCTTGCACGTTAGACAGGAGACTGATAGGATAATGATGATGGAATGTTAAATGCTATCTATGTAAATCAGCTCCATCAATGGGTACAAGATTCAGCTACTTTAGGTCTTTTTTTTTTTTGACATACATTTTCATTTTTTTAAGGAGAATAATCTTGGATTGTTATTAACCTACTTTAGAAGAATCTTTGCATTACCAGACACATTACTATTTTGCATAAAGTCATATTAAATTTTGGTATGATGTACAACATCGTTTTCTCCTAAATGCTGCTTTTAACCTCCCAGTAGTTTCTTTTGTATCTTTGGTGGAGGATTGGTTTCTGATAGCCAGATCCCAGTTTGGGAAGTAAGAGGGAAGAAATGAAGTTCTTTATGTGCTCTCTGTTGGCAGGGGAAAGGAACTTATTTGAGGTTTGGAAATTGGCTGGATAGATTCTGAGAGCACATATGTTTTGAGGTGATCAGAGGAACCTCCGCTTCATCTTTGGGTTCTAGAATAAAGCCAATGAGAGCCAAACTTGCGACTACATTGGATTCGACTGAGGGCATTAGAGTTGTTTTCCCGCTTTGAGTTGCAAGTGACAGGACCTAACTTGAATCTTATCACAAACTAGAGTTCACAAGGATGCTCGTGGTCTCAGGGGTGGCCGGGAATCAGGAGCTCAGGAGACCTCATCAGGATTCCCTCCTCTCTCCTTTCTCTTTCCCGTCTCCCTCACCCCTTCCCATCTCTCTCTTCTTATCTGTCTCTCCCCATATCTTTCTCTCCCATCTCTCTCCCTTCCTTACCTAGTTTTCACCTCCCTCTACCCCACTTCTCTCTCCCTCACCTCTTTCCTTTCATCTCTCCCTCCAACCCTCTCTCTCTCCATCACTCTGTCCCTCCCATTCTTTCTTTCCATCTTCTCTCTCCTCCATCCTTCTCTCACCCCATTTCTACCCCCACCTTCTTCTCTTGTCTTTTTCTTTCTCTCATTGATTCCTTGTCTGTGCCCCCCCCTCCCATGTCTCTCTCTATTTTTCCATCTCTATTCCTTTCCCTCTCTATTCCAGGCCCTAGTTTTACTTTTTTTTTTTCCAAGTTTTTTTAAAAAAATCTAATTATCCTATTTTTATAAAAGTCCCAAGTTAAAATTTAAAAATAAAACAGATTGAAAACATTATAAAGAACATACAAATATATGTTTCATTTATCTGGAATCATTTAGTTAATTCATATATTTGTCTATGGGTTTCCTGGCAGACGAAGCAAAAGGGGTACACATTAAAATATAGATTTCATTTCACCATATAAAGGAAATCTCCTGGGAGAAAAAAATATTTTTATGGTGCTAAATGTCTAGCACAAAAAGAGTCATATAAATGTTCATGGAAGGAACATCAGCAAATATAGTGGGAAGTGTCTTCAACTCTGGTCTTCCAAAAGTACAGACCATTCTTCAAAAGACCATTTCTTATAATGTCTTTCCATGAAAGCTGAGAGTAGAATGTTAAATCTCAACTCAGAGAAGACATTGCCCTGGAACGTGAAGATGTTACTTAGGTTCTAGTTTTACATAACTTCCAAAGCAGGTTTTCATGGACTTGGATTGGGTTACACACCCACTTCTTGGGGTTAGTTCACTTATGCCAGCAAAATGAGAAACGGTCTCACTCACTTGGGTCAAATGCCCATCCAGGGGATGGTGGGTGGATGCAAAGTCTTAGGATTGGCAGCCCCACCACAATCACTTAGAGTAGAAAAGGAGCCGTTCCATGAAGCACATGGGAATGTTATTAACAAAGGAAACAGGAAATAAGCTCTGGGCAAAGAGAAGCAGCAGATGTCTGCCACAGCCACCAAGACAGGGGAATGGGAAGAAGAGAATTATCTTCCATACCACTGTTTTGCTCTGTCCAGATGGTGTATATTGATATGGGCGTAGGAGGGGTGCATTTCTTGCTAGTGGATGTAACTGGCCTTTTCTCTTTTGGTCTTAGGGATCCTTCCAGTTGGTTAAAAAAGACTCATGTTTTCATTCCTTGAATAATCTTTCCTCTTTGTCACTAATGTCTTCCACTTCCTAGCCTGTTATGAGGGGGCTGCCCCAGCGAAGTCAAAACAGCCACACATCTGCCACCCTTGGTCTTCTTCCCCAGGCTTCTTCTCATTCTAATTATACCAACACTCTACAGTTTCCTGGGATTTCTCAAGTCCCACAGTGGACGTGGGCTAAACCCTGTTTATCCATGGTTCAACCTGAAATGGGTAGGCATATTAAAAAAAAAAAAAAAAAGCAGAGATAAAATAATTACAAGAAGGAAGCAACAATAGAGGGGCATTCAGTATTGTAATAGGACATTTTGGGAACTGGGATGTATATATTCAGCCTCATGGCACATCAGTGGTTTGGGCTGCTTTACAGAGATGGAGATAGAGTCTTTAGTAAGACAGGGGAGAGAAGAACAGGGCTATGGGGCCAGGAGGGTGCTGATGATGCATTTTGCTTTGCTCTCACTAGTTTGGAGGTGAGTGTCCTTTACTCAACAGAAACATGCCAAGATTTGGGAGCTTGGGTGGGGAGAACAACACGCACACTTTTAATTGGGAAGGAAAGCATTTGGTTGGATTTACTTGCTTCAAAATACTTTAACTTAAGAGAGCCAGCCCTGAAGCTGAGTTGAGGCCAACTCAATTTCTCCCTGGCAAATAGAGCCAGGAGTGCTGATATGCGTCGATGGAGAAGCCAACCTCGTGGATCCTTCTCAACGTGTTCGTGGACGAGGTCACGGGGCTAGAGGGGCAACTGGGCCCAGCGGGGTGGTGCTGAGTGCTCTATTTCCTCCACCGGGCTGTTAATAGCAGTTTTTGGCTGAGCCTGTGGCTCGAGATGCCCATTTTGGATTTGGCTGGCGACTTCTCGGGCAGGCTCTGTGCCTCTGCCGGTTTGTGTTAGAACGCGACACATGGACCCAGCAGTCAGCCAGGTGCCAACCATGTAATCCGACGCCATATGTTCCCAAGTCAGGAGAGAATAGAGCAGATTTTTTTTTTTCTTCCAATTTTGGAAGTAGGTTAATTACATTCATCTACATTTTCAGCTCTAGGGGTCACAGATGCTAAATTATTCCTGACATATTTAGGTGGTCATTTATGACCAAAACTGTTATGTGCGGAACTTTAGCACGCATGGTGCAAAGAATGTCTCCCTAGAATGGGACCACATCTCAAAAAGACGCTCCCTTAGTGAGAACGTTCCTCATTGCCACTACTTTTAAAAATGGATTTAAAGTGTTGTTTTGAGGAGAAATCGGTGCCGCTCATTTTATCAGCATCTTCCTCTGCCTCGATGTTGGTTTGTTTGTGGTATTTGATCTGTTTTCCAGGGGAGATTGATGGAAGGAGCCAGCTGTGTCCCTTTTTGTTCTTCAAGTACAAAACCCTAACTTTTGATTGACTAAAAAATGAAGTCTATGTGATTCAGGGCAGTTAACCAATGCAGGCGAATGCCAGCCTTTGACACGGCTAATGTTTATTAGGAGTTGGATTAATGTCAAGACAGTGCGGAGATGTTTAGATGCAATATCTTATTCAATCCTCAAACAACTCACTCATTGTCTCCGTTTTATGGTTAAGAACGTGGAGGTGTCTGTTAGTTTCCATCAACCCTTCCAGATGTGGCCCTCACACTTTGTCCTGCTTTGCTCCTCAGGAGGCTGCTCACTTTTGGGTTTGGCCAGGGAGGATCTCTGGGAAGGAGATTGAAGAGATAGGGGGAAGAGAGCAAAGTTGAACTAGGGCTAGAACTAGACAGTTTGGATGTAAATCCAACCCCTGTGCCAGTTAGCTGTGTTCTCTGAGTACCTGTCTAAGCATCTTTGATCCTCCAGTTTTTGTCTATGAAATAGAGATGATTCCAACTAATTCCCGGGTAGTGGTGAGGGGGATTCAATTAGATGATGCCTGCCAAAATACCTAGCCAGGCTTTTCCATTGTAAAGACATATTTTTCCTTTTCCTTTTCCTTTTGTAGGGACTCTATGGGGGTGATACTATGCTACTAGAGTCTATTGTCTAATGCAGCAGCTGCCCATATGCCCCTAGCCCACCTGAGAGGTCATCTGCATACAGCAAACCACTGCCAGGGCTACTTTTTTTTTGTTTGTTTGGATTTTTTTTTTTTTTTTTTACTTTTTTCCCCCTATGCCTGAGGGAGTGTGCTTTGTTCTCTTGAGGAACAGGCCAGGAATGCCTATGTTTTCATTGATTCTTATATTGGAAAATTTTCTTAAAATTTGAAAATGTTCAGATTTCACAAAAATTTGAATTTGTCAAATGCCTCCTCAGGGCATATGGTTCACATGATTTCCCTCTTTGGTTTATTAGTGTGGCAAATTATATTAATGGGTTTCCTAGTGTTGAACTCTGCTTGCATATCTGGAACGTTATTTTAATTGGCTATTTGATTTGCTTTGCTAATATTTTATTTATTATTGCATCCATATTTACAAATTAGATTGGTCTATAGTTTTTGATGTGATCTACTAGATTCAGGTATCAATGTTACACGTGCTTCAAAAGTAATAGGGATTTTGAACTATTCGTAACATTTCTTGAACTTGATAGATGTACAATGTAAGAATATATCTGTTTAAGAGGGAAAATAAACAGTGATTATTTTAGTGTAAAAAAGGGAATTGGTAAATTTTTCTTCTTTTTTTTTTACTCTCTGGAAGAGTTTAAGTAGCATTAGGATTATTTCTTTTTTGAAGATTTGTTACAGCTTCCGTATGAAATAATTTCAGCAGGATGCTTTTTCTGTTGTTATTTTTTGTTTGTTTGCTTTGAAGTAGGTCTTTGATAATTTCTCTATTGATTTGTTTAAACTTTCTTTAACTGGGATCTGTTTGGTAAGTTTCATTTTCTTAAAATTATTCATTTATTTAGTTTTTCAAATTTATTGTACAAAGTATTTTCTAATGATGTCTTCAGTTTTCAGTTTCAATAATTGTCCTTTGTTTTTTCTTATTTTATGCATTTGTGTTTTCTCCCTTTTTTTTTCTTGATTAGGTGGTTTGTCTATTTTGTTAACTTCTTGAAAGTTTATTATTCTGTGATTTGCTTATAGTTTTTTTCTTCTTTTTCCTGAACATTAGGT
This sequence comes from Microcebus murinus, assembly GCF_040939455.1. Lineage (NCBI taxonomy): Eukaryota > Metazoa > Chordata > Mammalia > Primates > Cheirogaleidae > Microcebus > Microcebus murinus. The sequence continues at coordinate 22,716,559 of NC_134124.1, forward strand.
TTTGCTATTTATTTCCTTCTGCTTTGTTTTGATTTACTTTGTTGTTCTTTTTACAATTTTTGATTTGGTTCTTTAATTTATTTTCATTTTTTTTTTCTTTACTGGTCTCTGCTTTAGCTGTATATTATAGATTCTGAATATGTAGTTTCTAAAAATTATCATTGTAATGTTTTCTTTATCATATACTAAATTTTTACATACTTGAGTCTATTTATGGTTTATCTCACCTGTACATTTATCTGTCCATCTGTTTTTCCAGGATCAAAATTTTTGAGTTACTATAGCTTTGTAACACACTTGATATATAACACATATGATAAGACAAGTCAGTCCTCATTATTTTTTTCTTCATATTTCCCGAGCTATTTTGCTTGTTTGTGAATAATTTCCTAAGAAGTGACTTTTACAATCTTTTGTCAAACTTTATTGGGATTCCATTGATTTTATAGATTTATTGGGGACACTGAGTATCTTTATGACGTTGAATTTTCTTATCCAAGAACAAGTTATGTATCTTCATTATTTATTTGTTAATGCATTTCAATAGTTTTATTTTTATTGAATTTTTTGTATATGTACCACTAAGCTTTTGTTATATTTACTCTAAGTTTGTTGGTTTTTTTTGTTAGTGTGAATGGGAAATTTTCTCCCTCTTATATTCTCTAAGTTGTTATTGCTGGCTTGTAAGAATGGTATTGACTTTTGTGTATTTCTTGTGGCCACTTTATTGCATGATTTTATTATTTCTATGTTTTTTATTATTTTATATTTTCTAAGTATGTAATTATATCACACGCAAATAATAATTATGCATTCATTTTTTAGTAGCTGTATCTGTTATTTGGTTGATTTTATATGTGCTGGCTGGCATTTTTAGAACAATATTAAATAACAAATATAAAAGCATGCCCCACATCTTATTGTTGACTTTACTGGAGATGTTTCTACTGTTTTGCTAGTTAGCATGTTTCCTAATTTGGGAGGTTGTATATGTCCTTTTTGGAAAAGTAAGTGTTGTTTTTCATTTTAAGTTAGAGATGGATTTAAATTTTATCAAATGCTTTTTGAAAATCTTGGTAATCATATTTTTCTCCTTTGACTTATTAATATGATGAATTTCATTAATGGATTTTCTAAGATTGAAGTATTTTTGAATTCCTGGATAGAATCAATTTGCATAATGTACTGTTGGAGTCTCGTTGTTAACATTTTATTTAGGGGTTTTTACATTAATATTTTAAAAATTAAGTTGGTTTGCATTTTTAAAAATCTTTGTAATATTTTATTCTCAAAGATTTAACTCTTAATGGATTTCTAATAGTCTATCATGTGCATATGCCACAAATTAATGCCCTAAATTGTTCCTTCATATAGACATTTAAGAAAATTTATTTTTTATTTTCAATTTTAGCAACAGTGTATATATTTTTTAATCCTCCCTACTCCTTAGGTTTCAGCTCATTTATCACTTCCTAAGAGAATCCTTCCTGGCCCCTAGAGTATACAAGATCCTCCCATTACATGGACCTGTCTTTTCTATACAGCACTTTCTATGCCTAGAATTTACATAGACTGTGTGTTTATTGGACTAATGTCTGTCTTCTCTATTAGATGGTGAGCACCTTAAAATGGGGACTCATTGCTGACATTGCTCATCATTGCTCATCATTCGTCCTTCGAGGAGCTCCATGCCTGGCCCATTGTAAGTGGTCAGTAAATATTTGTAGAATATTTGTTACCATCTCTCTACATGCACTTACTTCTATGGAGGATAGTCCTGTTACATAAGAGGGAATATATGTTTTTTTCTTGTCTTCTCATGTATGTTGAGATACCACATTAGTTAGTTGGAGCTGAGGCTGAACTGAATTATTTTCCTAATTCAGGGGAGAGGGATTTGGTTGAAGTTGGAATGGTGGAGAGGGGGAGGTGAACGTAAGTTAGAAAAGTTGTGATCTCTGGTGGGGAAGTGGAGACAGAGGCCCTGGAGCTGATGTCAAAGGGAGTACAGAGCTTCAGAGAAAGAAGTTTTCATATGAAACACTCTACAATGGGATCCTTCTCCATAATTCCAAGGTCATAAGCAAAGATTACTCAGCTCTTCAAGTGCTTAGTCTGAACAGGTTTCTTATGAAAATCATTTTGTGGGACTAAGATAGGGTTATTCAAAAAGCACAAAGACTTTCACTATCATCTGAGCTTCACTAAGATTAAAGTTAAAAGGAGCAAGTGTAAAGTCCTGTAGGTAGATTTAAAAACGATTAGTTAACTATGTAGAGGTTTGGAAGATACTTGACATTGACAACTCTCTCTGAAAAATGTAGGCAATTATCTGAGTACAACATGAGCCAATTCTGTGTAATCACTGTTAAAACTAAAACAATGAATACATTCATTAATATTAGGTTATTAAGTATGAATGTCTGATTTCCTTAAGTACTAAGTTTGACAGTTAATATCTCTGACTTTCACTTTGACACTTCTTGTTTTATTTTTATTGTGAAGGTACATCCTCAGTCTTTCAAATGCACATTTTGGCTTGTGATTATCTTTCAAACTTTTTTTACAGCAATTTTTGTGAAACTATGGGTAAGTCAAAAATTCATGTTATTTTCTAATATGAGTTCCGTCATGAAACCAATGCAGTGTAGACAGCTCGAAATACCAACCAAGTGTTTGGGAAGGATGTGGCTAATGAACTCACAGTACATCTATGGTTTGAGAAATTCCAATCTTGAAAATGAGCCACGTGGGCAACCTGAAGCTAAGGTAGATGATGAGCTGAAAGCTATAGTGGAAGCGAATCCATCTCAACGTATGTGTGAATTAGCAGCAAGCTTTGATGTTACTATTCCAACGATATTGGACAGTTTGAAACAAATCAGGAAGGTAAAGAAACTGGATAGGTGGGTTCTGCATGAATTAAACGAACATCAGAAGATAAATGATCTTGAAGCTTGCCTTTCTTTACTGTCATGACATAAAGGTGAACCATTTCTACACCGTATTATTATGTGTGCTGAAAAATTGATTCTTTTTGACAACCACGAGCATTCAGTACAATGGTTGGATAAAGATGAAGTACCAAAACACAGTCCAAAACCAAACATTCATCAAAAAAGCTAATGGTGTGTGTTTGATGGTCCAGCGCTGTTGTTGTGCACTACAGCTTCATGAAACCTGGTCAATTGATTACAGCGGATATCTACTGCAACCAATTGGATGAAATGATGAGGATACTTGCAATTAAACAGCTGAGATTGGTTCGTAGAGACAGGTCAATCTTCTTACAAGACAACGCTAAAACACATGTTGCACAAATGACACTGTTCAAACTACAGAGGCTGGACTTGGAAACTCTTTGTCATCTACCGTATTGACCAGACCTTGCACCAACTGACTGCCACTTCTAGGCTTTGGGCTACTTCTTGCAAGGAAAAATATTCAGTTGTCAACAAGCTGTGAAAATGCCTTTTTTATTTCATTGCCACTCATTCTCCAGGCTTCTTCACAGCTGGCATAACCAAGTTACTGGTAAGATGGCAAAACTGTGTCCATAGTTTGGGCACATACTTTGATTAATTGTACTGCTTCTTGTTGGAGATATAATAAGCTACATTTTTGATTCAAACTCGGACACTGTAGATCATAGTTCCACTTAACTCTATTGGTTAGACTACATTAGACATTTTTTTTTTATTGTTTTTTATTTTAGTCATTGGCAAATTCCCTAGCAACCTTACTATGCTACTTAGGAAGGAAAAAATTGGGAAGTCACAGCCTAAGAGTAGTGGTTGATGTAGAGGAGAAACTTAGTTTCAAACAGAGAAATCTTGAAAGCCACTTGATATCTGTCCTCAAATATAATGAAGAAATGCTACATTGAAGAGGGGTAGATTCTAGTCTGTGGATTGCAGAAGACAGATTCGGAACACTGGCAGATATTACAGGGCAAAAGATGGAGATTTAATATATGGAAAATCGTTATGATTAGTCTGTAATATGCTGCCATTGGAAAAGGGAGCTTTCTGACCTTGAGGATTCCAGCAGAAGTTGCATGACCATGTGTAGGAAAGATTACTGAGATTTCTGCATTGGGTGGGCCAGACTATATGACTCCTATAATCTCTTCCAATGGAGAGTCTGTGAAAAAGACTGGACTTACTGCTTTCACTCTCATTATTACAGGTTTAATACCTGCTCTACCCTTTAGGCTGTAAGCTCTGTGAGGACAAGGATGATGTCTGTCTTGTTCACACTGCATTGCCAGAGCCCAGCATAGATAGATGCTCATTTCATAGATGCTCAACAATTACTTGGTGAATTGAAATGAGTGATTGTTATACTGGGTAGCCAAGGCCAGTGGAACAGTTTAGCCAGTGGAGCAGAGGAAATTTATCAAGGGGACAGAACCAGTTGACTTTGTCTCTCTCTGTGCCCCATTTCTAATGTGCCAGGTATTGAGCCAGCCAATAGTACACCTGGTCTTGTAACTTTATGCATTAGGTGTAGACTCCCATTTCTCCATTTATGACTTGATAAAGAAGCAGTATGGTAGAGTGGTTAGGAGCACAGTTTCTGGAGTCAGACTGGCTTGCATTAATTGGAAGTTACTTAATCTCTCCATATTTCAGTGTTATCTTCTGTAAAAAGAGGAAAATAACTACCTTCGTCACAGGGTGCTGTGAGGATCAAATGTGTGTGTGTGTGTAAGTTGTTATTATAAACTAGTGTGAATTCTTTTTTAAAAAAATTAAACTATTGGAAAAAATAGGACATACACTAGAACTCTTAAGTAATATTCATAAGGATGAGTCTCTCCCTATGAAAATGACTTCTAAAATCTCACCTGTTTGTACACACACCAGAAAGGTAAGGAGGAGGCAGAGGCTTAGTTTCAGTCCCAGCTTTCCCACAAGCCATGATCCTAGGCAGGTCATTCTCCTTTCTTGAACACTCCATAACGTGGGGCCGAATGTATCAGTCTGGACCCCCTTTCAGTGTATTTTGAGCATGAAATGAACTGAAAGATATGGCAGGGTCTAGCTAGCTGAATACAATAAAATGCATACCTTCAGTTTTACTATTGTCATATCTTTGGCCCAGGGACACACTTTGTATTAGGGATCTGGCCCAGCTGCTGGTCTGCAGGGAAAGAATCTTCCAGTCCTTCCAGCTTAGCTCCTCTCCTCCTCAATCCTTCCTGGAAGCGGGAGAGGAGGGATGTTTCTTCTGTGCTTTGAAGCTGATCAGGATGCCTGGGTGCAAGGTCCTAGGTTAGAAAGAAAAATTACTATTTTGATTTCTACACTGTTCCTCTCATGCCGTCTCTTTCTCAGTTCCTTTCAAAATTTCCCTAGTTCTCCCATGGCATAAAGTGAGTCAGAATGGCAAATGAAACATGCAGAAGACATAAATTCCAGGCATAAAATATAAATCAAATATACATCTATCAATTGGCTTTATGCTATCCGAGCTGCCCCCAGGGTGTCAGTGGATCAGGTGAATGGATTTCTGCCACTGTGGGTAATTCCATAAGGTAATAGGGTGGGCCCTAATGCAGTGGAGAGGCAATATTCTCCCAGTTATATATCATGGTTTAAGAGGGGAATTTGTATATTTTGATTTTGCGAGTCAATGAATTTGAGTCCCTAAGGCAATCTCAGAGCTCAGCCTGTCTGAGACAGTTGGAGAGGAGCTGGCTAAAGGCCAGGAACCCAGCCAGAGGAAAACGAAGCACCTCGACTCCAGAGGCCTGGTCCAGAAAGGCCCTGTCATATGGCCTCAGGGAAAGATCAGGGTAGAGAAAATGGCCATAGAAAAATTATATATTTTTTCATTTAATTGGCCAAGTTAAATATTATATCAAATAGTGAATGTGTCTAAGTGAGAAAAAAAATTCAATTCATTTGATTAATTGACAATACCCAACCAAAATGGTCAATCAATCAGTTCTACTAATTGTGATGATGTAGCTCTGTGATGATGTAGGAAGAGGGAGAAGATAGAAAGATGGAGAAGAAGAGAAAAATACCAGGAAAAGGTAATATCCATGGAGCTAATGTTTTATTTTCTAGGTACTGTGCTTAGCACTTTTCATGCACTCACTCATTTAATTCTCTGTGCAGCCTTATCAGGTAGGATCTGTGGTTATCATTCACATTTTATGGTTGAGGATATTAAGGCATTGAGAAGTTAAGCAACTTGCCCAAGGACCACCACTTTAGTGGTAGAGCAGGGATTTCACCTCCCTCTTAACCACTATCTCACGCTGCCTCCAAAAGAGGAAAAGTTCTTTCCAATTTGGAGAATAGTTTTCTAAGCTCCAGGAAGCCTGACAACTTAGGTTCAGAAAAGTTTGGTAGGAAACGAGAGTATTTATTAGAAATGTGCCTGGAAGCAAGTTAGTGTTCCTGAATATATCAATATGCTTAAGAATTTTTTCTAGAGCTCTGCAAAATGAGTGGGAGGGAAGAAGAAACCTGTTTTGACCTTACTTTAGATACAATCTCTGTTAGCAGAATCCATATTTGGACCCGAGCCCAAGTTGAGTTGTTAGAGATCTGATGAGCTGGATTCGATTTAAGAGTTTTTGAGATTCCAAAAATAGGGTCCTGAAGAAGGATGCAGACTTTGATTTGATTATTGAGGTAGAGCTGTGCTAAACACTTCCTGTCGCTGGGGAGCCCCAGGGATGGGCACACATTGTGCACATGGTAATAAGCAGAACACAGCAAATGAATTCCTAATAGGCTGCCCAGTCTTCCTAACAGAACTCAGTTATGTGCAGTCACTTCTCCTGCAGCCAGTTACCTCTGGGACAGCTGACCCCAATCTCAGATGCCAAGTGCGGGCCTGATTGGGTTGAAGGTATTCTAATCCCACTAGCTTGGGATTGGTTCAACAATGGACACGTGACCTAGAAGGCACCAATCAGAGTTGAGAGGAAGTGCTGAAGGGAAGGGGAAAGGTTGGGACTTCTGGGTAAATTTTTTTTTTTTTTTAATTCTATTTAAAGAGAAATCCCAGCAAGAGATCAGCTTTCTCTTTCCTCTGGAAGTAGCTGTGTGTGTGTAGTGATAAACTTTGAGCTGTAAGTTTCTCAAAGACCTGATTACAATCAGTTTAAAGAATAAGGGTTTATTTTTTAATTTGCTGCAACAAGAAGTTCAAAGACTGGACAGTTCCAGGGTTTGTTAATTCAAGGAACACAAGGTTCGTTTCATCTGTCTACTCTGTGTGTTCGTGGCTTTCTCAGTGGTGACAAGATGGCTATAGCCACTCCAGGACCTCTGCACACACCTCTGTGCAGAGGCAGAAAAAGGGTCAAGGTCCTGACTTGTCTTACTTTATGTGAGTATGAAAAATGTTTCTGGACATGCCAAAGCCAACTTCCCCTTACATTGCCAAGGTTTTGTCAGATGTGCATTCTTCAACCTATTGTAGGCAGAACAATAAAATAACCATAATAGGCTTAAATCATTAATACTCACATTGGAGAAGTGTTACTGAAATACACTGATCTCTAATACCGGAACAAAACTGGGCTTCTGTTTAAAAGGAGGAAGCGGGAGAGTATGGCTGTCAGGTAGACAACCAGTAGGTTCTGCCAAAGCCTGCAACAATTATAGTCAACGGGTTGCCAGTTTGAATGAGGCCGACCCTAAGGGTGGCAGGGTGGAGAGAAAGGAGGAATCTGAGTCTTTGAGGACATACTGACCTGCTAAATCAAACAAATGAGAAGACCAAACAGCTATCTGTGGACTTCCTGTTATGAGTCATAAGAAATTCCTTTGTTTTTAAACCTGTTTGAGGTTTCTGTTATTTGCAGCTGAGATCATGAAACACAGATACGAGATGCTTAAAAAACGCTTAGTGAATGAATGAATGAACAGATGAATGAATTTGAACCTTAAGTTCTAGGGATGAAAAGTCTCTCATTGTATCTGACTCTGGGATGGATGAGTTTATAAAAAGGTGAGAATAAGTCAACTTTTGACATACTGAGTCATAGTTTAAATACACCAGGAAACACACGATGAATTCATTTGAAAATACATCATCTTCTATTTTATTTGTCTTACAAAGTTATTCTTTTTAAAGAATTAGTGAATACCTGTGGTCATTAGGGTTGAGAGAAAGTATTTCTTGTAAATAATCTGGCCTGTCATGGATGGATATAAAGTGGGGAGATGATTTGGGTACACTGGGAAAGGATTTAGTCACACATTCACCAAATATTTGTTGAATGCCTACTATGCTCAGGCACTGTGCTTGGCTTCAGGGATACAACACTGAACAAGACAGACATGATTGCTTTTAAGATTTTGGAGTCTGATATAACAATTGTTTCCTCTATATCTTAGAGATTTAGATTAAAAGATCCCTAATTGATCCTTAAGAAGTACAGAACTATTGATGGCAATTTTGTTCAACTAAAAATTATACTGATTGAATATGTAATATCTACTGGTTCTATAGCACTTACAAAAAGCAAATATATAAGTCACATAACAATAAATGTAGGTGATTGAGGACTTACTATGTGTCATGTGCTCTTCTAAGTGCCTTATATACATTTTCCTGTACTCCTTATAATAATAATCCTGTGGATACTGTTGATAATCACATTTTGCAGATGAGAAGCCTGAGAGAGGTTTAATATTTTATTAAGTTTACACAGCTAGTACGTTGCTGAGCTGAGATTTGAACACTGGTAGTCTCATTGCTACCTAACTCCTGCTCTGTGGGCATGCGTTTTATTCGCATTTGTACAGATTTGAATCTGAGGCTCAGACATTGGGTCTGACTTACCCTCTTTACCATTCACCACAGAGGGAGTCTGTGCCTGTCTCACAGGGTCTTATAAGGATTAAATGCGAGAATATATAAAAAGTGAATTAACATGGTGCCTGGTATTTAGGAAACCTTCAAGAGATGGAGGGCTTTATTATTATAAACCCAGGTCTTGATTTTCTGGACTAATGCTTGGGATTATCAGAAACCTCTGAATTTTCAAAAACCACAGCATTCTTTACACCATACCCAGTTCTTCTAAACCCTCTCCAATTACAGGAGTTGCTTTGTGTGGTAGAAGGAAATTGTCAAATGCAATACAGAACCATGAGGGTGAGCCAGAAAGTCTCCTCCACTTGCCTCTTTTCACTCTTTTGAGAATGGCCACAGTCAGCCCCAGAAATCCAAGATTGAGGGCCGCTGAGTTCTCTTTAAATTTGCAAAAGGTTACTTATCGTAGAATCATAGAATGTTAGGGTTGAAAGCGACCCTAAAGGTCATGGAGTCTAATCTCCCATTTAAAACCTAACCTCCTTTTTTGGAATTCCTACCAAGAGTCATTTTCTGAAATTTGGATTTGGGCCTGGGGGTATTTGTGAAGACGTTTAACACTATTCCATCACACGAAGAAGAACAAACCAGGTTAACTCTTCTTTTTTTTTTTTTTAATGTTTGCACTATCACATACATACAGAAAAGAGCACTAATCATATAGGTGTATTGATATTTCACAAAAGAAGACAACAGAAAATAATGATGAATCTTCACAAAAGAAAACACCTGGGAACCAGCTCTTAGAGGAGGAACAGGACCTACCAACGTCCAGTAAGTTCCTCATGTTCTCTCCCAGTCACTATCGCTTCTGAGGAAATCATTATCCTGAGTCCCGATACCATGGATTAATTTTGAACTTAACATAAGTAGAATTGCACAGCATTTGCTTTTTAGTGTCTGATTTCATTCTGTCAACATGATGTTTGTGAAATTTATCCATGTCGTTGCATGAAGCGATAGTTGCTCATACTAATTGCTGTGTAGTATTTGATTCTACGAACATACCATCCATTCGTCCGTTGAACAATTAATTGGGTTGTTTCCAGTTTGGACTGTGAATTACAATGCTTCCACGAACATGTTTGAACATGTCTTGGTGAACATTTGTTCACACTTCTGTTGGGTATATACCCGGGACTGGGGTTGCTGGGTCATGAGAAATGCATGTTTTTAGCTTCAGCAGCCACTGCCAAATAACTTTTCAGTGTGGTTTTCCAGTCTAGAAAGATTCCGTTTAACTTTTTAAAGGACAAGATCCAGGGGGAAACATTGGAAGGCCTGTTGTAAGTGATGCTATATCAGGGCCTGGAGCATTAGAAGCATCTAGTTAATAAATTCATTGCTCAATATATCTTGAGCGAAGGCTTTCTGTGTGCTAGACACTGTGCTAGAGGCATTAAGGTTTCCTAGACCTTATGGGCTAATGGAGGGAGAGAATTTAAATACATAATCAGACTGATAACTCTATATTTATAAACTATGATAAGTGCTATAAAGGAAAAGTACAGAATGCCATAAGACCAACACATGAGTGTCCTTCCCTTTTTAATTCTTCCTTAAAGGAAGGGGGGAATAAAGCAACCTACCTTTGACTCTAATAGCCTTAATTGTGAACCAGCTTCTAAGCTGTCAGGTTGGAACCTAATTAATCACTGAGGGTGGTGCGGAATTGATGAATTGCTTCAGTGCTCTTTTACTAGTATAAATCTTTGATTTAATGATTGCTGCTCTCTGATTCATACCGTACTACCCTGGTGATCAATATGCATGATGAATGGCTGATTTTCAAGAACCACCCACTTGGTATTGCTCCGTTACCTACACAGCATGTGTATATATGAATTAGTACTCAAGACGGATTTCTGACTAAGAGGCAGAGGGTGAGGTAATATTATGGGTGAGGAGGAGGGGAAGAGACGGTGGAGACGAATGGAATTTGCTCACGAAAGTTGGGAGGAAATTTTCAGAAAAGGCAAAATACAGCACAAAATGAGAGGACTCCTTTTCCACGTTTACTTTTTCACCAGTCTCCCTGGGCTTAAGTTCTTCAGTTCAAGGATCTGATGTTACTTGTCCACAGCACCTTCAGAATGAGAAACTCCTTGTAGGATAAGGGTTCTATGTAATTTACTAGCTATGGATTTTCTTGCTTTCTTTCAGAGATCCTCATGTGGAGTGCGGATGAGGGTGGGAAGCTGATTGTGGTTAGCAGAGGTCCAGGAAGACTTGTTGTGTGGTTTGTTCATTGGTCCATTTATTAAATCCAGAGCTATTAATATTTATTGAGAACCTATCCGATTCTAAGCCTCAAGCTAGGGACTGGAAACACATTGATGAGTGAGGTATTAGCATACCTCTGCTCTCAGGGAACATTTTTTCCATCTAGAAGGATGTGTGGGGCTGCTAGGTTTCTTTTGGCCCAGTGGACATACACATGTTGTACTTCACTCTAGCCTTGTCAAGATAACCTAGTTTCGGTTTCAGGGAGCTATCTTTAGATTACCCTCTTTCTCATGCTCTTTCAGACACTCATGTTTTGTGATTTGGTTTCCTCATCTGTCAAAGCTTGCCCTCTCAAATTTATTATGGAAAGCCAGGTGTATGCCGTGTGACTACGAAACAACGAGAGCAATTCCGATGTGAGTTCCAGAAAATAGCCTCTTTGTTGCCATGCAACTTGAACTGTGAAGTATTACATAAATGTGAGGTGTTTCAAAGTCCCAGTGACTTTTATCTGGAAGAAGTGTTAAATGTTATTAAGGCTTCTTATTGTACCATTGTTTTTGATTGTGAGAATTTGGGGGGGAAAAAAGGTCTCTCATTGGAATTATGGCAAAACATGATGAAATGATTCCAAATGTTCATGTGGATTTCTGCTAAGGTGAAAATAAGCTCACAATTATATTTTCTAATTAAAAAAGGTTAAGGAATAGTATGAATAGCTATAATCTCTGGAACATAGCAGGTATTCAGTAAATATTTATTCAATAAACTAATAACTGGATTTTTATAGCTGTCCCTATTGGAGAAAAGAGGTATATGGAATAATGCACCTTATAATATTAACAATGGTTATCTCAGGGTAGTGGAATTTCAAGTTAAAAAAAAAAACATTTAAAAATATGTTTTCTAAATAACTTGATGTTCTTATAGCAAATGTGATTTATTTACATATTCAGAAAATATAAGCCATTTTCATATTTAAACAACAGTATTCTAAGAGCACCTTCCAGCTGTTCAAAGGAAGTCTCGAAACTTCTCTTCTCTGGGATTTGATCTTCCTTGGCATGTGAGAGAATTAAGAAAAGCGACTCCCCAGCAAGCAATAGAGTCTCTTTTTACAAGGCCTGGAGGGCTGATTCCGTTAAGCGCCCCCTGGAGAAATCTGAGCGATTTTGCATCTCCCCTCCAGGGAGGTGACTTGCTCCCCTCTCCTGAAACTAGGGGACTCTCACATTTATTACCACTGTGGCTTCTCCTCCCCTTCGCTTACCCATCTCACCCCGGCAGATTTCTTGTTTTATTCGGCACCCAGTAGAGCTCTGCTGAGCCGAGGGTCTCTCTTTCCCACCAATCCTCATCCAATTAATTGATAAAAAATTAATAATTTAATTTTAGGGATGGGAATTATGCGCCATTCTCCCTCTTCACCAGGCGTCCTAGAGTCGCCTCGTACAGACAAGCACCTGAAGCAAGAGGGAGGAACATTTTGCATATTTTAAGTGGATTTTGCCACTTGAACATCTTTGATTGGAGAGCAGGAGACAGAGCAGGGGGCACAGAGCAAAATCAGTCCCTCTAGAAATCAGGAGGTTAAAAGGAAATTGGTAGGGAGAAATCACAATTTGTTCCCTCTGTGCTGGTGGATATATTCGGGACTATTGCCAACCTACTTACTTATTTTAACCCTGAACTGCATGTGTGTGACACAACTCCATTGATTTTGGATTCATCTAAAAGCATGTGCTCTGAGATTCAGACAGTCTTCACGAGCCATGGGACCTTGGGCTTCAACATTCACGTCTGTAAAATAGAACCAACCAGACAACCTACCTTCTAACGTCGTTGTGACCATCAGTGAGACAAAAGACTTATTAACATTTAGCACAGCATCTGGCATCCTGCAAGAGCTCAAAAATTTTAGATATAATAATGATGATTATTAATTATGCAATGCAGTATGAGTCATTGTTTCTGTAGAGATTGAGCTAAAGTGTATCATAGTGCTTAGAGATTATGTTTCTGCATAAGCTAGTGTTAGTTTAGGAAGGAAGGTTTCTTTGAAAAAAATTTGCCCTTTGATGCAGTGATATAACATGGTTACGATCGTTAAACAGCCCAATTGTTTAAGTCCCCTCTGATGTCTTAGAAATCATGTTTATAAACCACTGACGTAGGAATCACATATTATTGTTAGTTATCTAAGTTTACCCTCTGCTAAATATCCTGTCAATCATAATTTGAGTTACAAGCGTTTAATACTACTTCATTAAATATGTTCTCTAAATCAGATGTTTATTTAAATGGAAGGTACCTTTGTTTATGTCAAACAAGTTGGTGGAGTTTCAGTGTACAATAGAATTGGCAGTTTAGCATGTATTAAAATGATATGAGATTTAAATTAAACTCTTTAGGGTTTTATTAATGTAAATTTCCTAGTATGAAGAGCCATGAAGTTATTCATGTCTTATATCTTCTTTGTTCAACAGCAAACCTATAGAGATTAGTAATTGCTTGCTTATCTTTGTATCACACAAACACGTTCATAGCCTGGTGGTTAGTGTTGAGGAGATGGTCAATGTATGTTGAATGAATGATGACCAAGAGTTTGTGCAAACAGGTATTTGTAGGGCAGGTGAAGGGGGAGTTGCTCTTAAACATGAGTGTTTCATGTCAGCCTGCTTTTATTCCCCACAAAGATTATCAAATCCCTGTGCACACACTGTGTTTTGTGTTTTTTTGTGTGTGTCTTTCCTGATGATGCCTAGAATCGTAGATATTCAGCAAATACTTATTGAATTGGACCAAAGTAAGTAGAAGGAGCAAAAGTTAAGTAGGCTGCCCCTGATCTTAAGCTGGGAAAGTAATTGCCTTGATTTATGTCCTCAGTAGAATTTTTGTGAGCCTCCCAGCTTTCTAGCTCATGGGAACAAACAAAAATTGATCACTCGTAGAAAGATGGTCATATCCAGAAGAGAGTCTCATCTCTTCAACTTTTTGCACAAATAATTGTGACTTATTTAAGAAGGTCAACAGTTAACGTAGACTCTGAATTTTATAGCTATCTGCCATATTTTCTCAGATCTTGCTTTCAGCTGTGGAAGATGTTAGGTTTGCTTAGGGTGGGAACCCAAAAAGCATGTGTAGGATGAAATGCGGTTAGTGGAAAACTTATATAATTTTCATAAAGCCCGTGAAACAAAAGATGCAGGAGTCTGTAGAGTCCGGAGGTTGTAAATCTAACTCTGACCACAGACAGTTGCAATGATGCCAGCATTCCTACCCCCCTGATAAGGATGAAGCTACCTGCCTCCCTGTCTCTGCAGGATGAGACCAATTCAGGGGTCCTAGAAATTGGTTGTTTGAAAAGAATTTATTACAGCGGCTGTTATGGCCCAGTTGCTCACTCCGCCCCGGAAAAACCATCTATAAATCCCATGGTTTCCGCCTCCATCATGGTGGATGCTTTTTTGGCCTCCACCCATCTGCACCCAGATGCTCAAATAAATAGCATTTTGCTACGCCTGAGGCTTCATGTGTCTCCATCCCAGCTTCCAACCTAACAGAAAGATCTTGGAACACAGTTACCTGGTTAACTAGATTTACCAAGCTCCTCCTCAAACGAAGACAGACGACAGCTTTGGGGACATATTTGCCTCCCTTCCTAACTGAGCTTCCTGTGCCTGTAAAACAGAATGAAGCTATAAGCTCAGTCTCACAGTCAGTCTCACGACACTTGCTCTAGCATTGCAAGGCCACCAACTTTTGCTCCCACCTCCAGGTGATAATGTCAGCTTGCCTCGATGTCTCAAGGCTTCACAGCTAGGAAGGCAGAGCTAGGGAACTGATAGGAGAAAGACTTGGGGGTGAAGAGACGGGAATTGGGTTGTTGAGGGGCTGATGAGAATGGTTCATCCCCGGTGGTTACAGAGAGGAAGACCTCCCCAAATCCCATAATGAAATCCATGTTCTATGCAACAGGGAGAGGCCATTTTATTCATGAAAAATAGCCAAGAATAAACATGCAATGGGGGAAAAAAGCACCTTAGAAGTCAGGCTTTTGGATGTGTTTATTTCCCCACTCCTAGAGAAGAGACAGTGTGGAATAGTTTGATATAGAGTGAGGAAGATACTGAATCAGATAGCAACAGCCACGTGCATCCAGCCTCACAAAGCTCACCAGCTAGTGGAGCCTTCATGACAGCTGCAAAAGCAATAGCTACATAAACTTTCTCAAGGGTGGGGGCAGAGCAGAATGTGAGAGACGCTCTTGCAGTAAGAAAAACATAATAAATCCAAGAGCTACACATAGCCTGGGGGGTTTTATGACCATAGCCAGGCACGAAGGGATGACTGAACTTAACCAAAGCTGTTAATTACCTGGTGAGATCAAAAGCCCGAGTAAGGGAATATATTTATGATGCACCTTACAGGATATGCTTCAACTTCTTACTTTTTTTTATTAATTGGTTTGATTAAATAGATTTAAAGAGCCTGGGCAGAGCCTTTTAAATCATATTCCATATTGATCTAATGAAATAGTCAATAAATTTACTAACATAGCCCCTTTCCTTTGTACAGTCTAGAGGGAAATGCTTTACTGAATGGTTATAACTCAACTCCAAACCTCAGTGCTATTCCCACAGTGACTCATAGAGAGCAAGGGGATGCTGGGAAAATCTTTTAGGCCATTTGTGGGAGTGCGTGAATAAGTGGTTTAACACCTGTTTACAGACTGCTCGCCACCCTGCTGCACCCTACTCGCTCGAGCCCTTTGGTGCTTCAGGGTGGACTTTACTTGAGCCAGCCAGGGTTGGGTGCCTTGCAAATTCTACGCATCATTTACCAGCTTTACTAATGCATGCAACCGTTGGTTATAGCTCTGACTCGAGGCTTCAAGACACCAGTCGTATTTCAGAGTTTTTGACTTTTATTCATTTATCCATTCAGCTCTTTAAATATTGACAAAATGAGGCTCATAAATACAATAAAATGTGCCCGTGTAAATACCAAAGCTATAATGAAGATTCTTTAATCCCTCAATAAATCTGAACTAAATCATGAGAAACTTTCTTAATGTAGTTTTTTTTTTTTTTGTGTGTGTGTATGTCTTTTTTCCTCACCTCCTAGAACAACCAAGAGAATGTAGGCAGTAGAGAACATGTGGATAGGGGTATTTTTTGTGAGGTTTTAGGCCCTGACATTTCATGAATTTCTTCCATTAAGTGTGGAATGGAACAAATTAAACTAAATAAACAGATCATGGGCCTGAGACTATTTCCCTACTTAAAGTTTCTATGTAGTGAACTGCTACCTAACTTAGTATGTAAATGAACTGAAACCCAACTTAGCAATATACCTTTTGTGAAGTGGCGCAGGGTTGGTCTCAGCCAATCACAAGCAGCTGAACTTCAGCCAATCATAAGCTGCCAGCTGATCAAACCGTGTCCGTAACCAATCAAACTATTTCTGTACTTTATTTCTGTTTTCTCTCTATAAATACTCACTGTCCATGTTACAGAGCAGAGCTCTCTCAGCTTCTTTCGATTCTGAGTGCTGCCTGATCCATGAATCATTCTGTTAAATTTAATTTATCTAAAGCTTCTTAACAAGCAAGGTTTTATATTTGCCTTATAGTCAATAATCCCAAAGGCAGACCTAAAAACATTGTACTAGGGACATGATTTTCTTGGGCTTGGGGGGTCAAGCCCAGCACAGAAGTGACAAAAATTAACTTTAAAAATCCTTTAATGTGCTCATACAGGATGTTACTAGTTCTGCACCTACAATCTCGCAAATAATTCTTGTGTACCCTAAAGGGTGAGAAACACAGCAAAAAGGCACAAGAGCAAAGTAGCATGCAACTATGGGGAATTCAAACCATCCCATCTTTAAGGTTACCCTCCAGTTCTTAGCTGTGACTGGGGGGTAGGTCGGGGTTCCTAAAGAGGTCCTGGCTGCCTTTGGGCTTTAGTCCACTCTTTTAATACTAAACCTCTCTAAACCTTCCTGCAGTTTCATAGATTTGTTTGCGATTGTGGGACTCAAAACAGGAATCAAGGCTTGGAGGATGGGGGCTGACGAATTGTGGGTGTCCGAGTTGTAAAGTCTGCAAGCCCACATTAAATTCAGCCTCGATGATACTTCACTGTCTTTGAGAAAGCAATGGCATTCAGCGTGCCAACCAAGGAAGTCTGTGGACATAAAGTGATATTAAAGATGCTCCGCCATGGTGAATTGGAAGGTTGAACTCATTCAGAGTGAAAGAGAAATTGTGTAATTGAGGCCTTTCCCTCCCCTCCACCCCCACCCTCATTCTATCTTCAATTATCTGGGTAATTTGGTCCTGAGGGCATAAATTCCTTTCTAACTCAAATCCATTATGCAGAGAAGAGTCATCAGGAAATTACTCAGATTGCATCCCAGAAGCGGTGCTTAAGGTTTTGGAGCAGATCCGGCTTTCCATTAGCCCAGCGCTGCTCTCGATTTTAGATACCAGCCTGGAGGCTGGACATCCACAGCTCTTCCCTTTCGTCCCTCTTTGTTTCAGCAAGAGCCGCCTGTGGGGCAGCCCCGTGCTGGTGCTGGCTGGTGCTGGCTGGCCGTGGCTTCGCTCCACCCCAGGCCACAGTCGCTGCCAGCTTTCCTTGGCCGGTGTAGACGCATTCATTCCAGGCCAGGGAGAGCTGCTGCCAGGCGGGCAGGCATATGCTTTCGCCTTGTCTAGCCATCTCCAGCAGCCAGGACTCGGGCCTTTTAATTCATCTAAACCTCAGGCCTTCTGGTGGAGAGCTGGTTGTCACGTCTGTGCCCTGACCGGAGCTGTCTCTGTGCTGTCCGTGGTCACGCGCTGGCCTGCCTTCGGGCTCGCAGGCACCCAGGCCAAATGCAAGCATTTTCAATTCAGACCTTGGAAAAGGACATTTTAGTGTTCTGGGCAGACTCGTTTATCTGGCTTTATTCTTTCTAGATTTCTGGCTTACTGGGGATACTCAGCTTGGGTTTGGGGTCTGCGTGCATTTTCCCTCATGTTCTTTTCTGTTCCCACAAAGCGATGA
This sequence comes from Microcebus murinus, assembly GCF_040939455.1. NCBI lineage: Eukaryota > Metazoa > Chordata > Mammalia > Primates > Cheirogaleidae > Microcebus > Microcebus murinus. Next base: position 22,734,687 of record NC_134124.1, read on the forward strand.
CTCAAGAAAAGGCAGTGAATGAAAGGCTCTTGGGTTTCAGCATCAGGCAGACTTGCGTCTGTCTGTTGCATTGAACTGTAGTCCCTCGCAATTTTGCACGTGCCATGAGAACAGAAGTTTTGTCCGTCTTATTTTCTGCTGTCTCCCCATTGCCGTAGTGCCAGGAACATAGTAGGTACACAATAAATAATGTGAATGTTTGAACGAACAGGCTCAGATTCTGTTCCCTACTTAGAAGCTTTGTGATTTAGGGTGAGGTTTTTCAACCACCCCCTTTCTCAGGTTGGCACCTGCAAAATGGTTGTAAAATATGTAAGAACTTTATAGAAAGTGATTGGCACAGTCCTGTGATCAATAAATGTTAGGAGGTCCCTCTCCTCCTGTTTGTCAACCACAGGGACAAGAAACTGGTGGGTTTTATTTTTCTTTTGTTTATTCAATAACTGTTTATTGAACATCTATTTTATGCTAGGCACTGTTCTGTGCAATGCTGTGAACAGCATGTATAAACAGCATGTATAAACAGCTTCATTTTTTGCACAATTTTTATTTAATCAATGGAAGGACCTCTTCTTAATTACTCTCCATATCCCAAAGCCTAGCATAGGCCTTGTACATAGTAGATGCTCAGTGACAATTTGTTGAATGAATGAATGAATGAATTTAATCCTGTATGGATGAGGTGGTGCATGGTAATAAGCGACACCTTCCTGCTCTGTCTCACTCCTGTGGCTCAGTTTCCATGCAGAGGAAGAGAACTGAGAATTCTCCATAGACCATTTGCATCTGTGGACCATGTGGCTTATTTGAAATGGAATTTAATACACTGGAATTTCTTCTCACCTAGAAAAGACCCTTCCCAGGATAAAGTCTCAGGCTTTGTGGCAGTGTACAGACCATAATTCTTTGCATATTTACTAAGTTTTATACTTTATATGTAATTTCTTACAAATTTGTAATGTTACAGCATTTGACCCACTCCGTGAGTTAAGTACACTTGCTACCATTACACCCATTTGGCAGGTAGAAAAACTGAGGCAGAGCATGGAGATTTGCTAAAGTCAGAGTTATTTAGTGCCATACAAGTTAGAAACTCCATTTCCTGGGCCCAAGCTCTTTTCACTAGATCCTGTAGCTTCTACCATTATGAAGCCTAAAGGAGGATCCAGGTGTTTTGCAGCCCTATGCACTTTGTCAATACTGTTTATTTGCAAAATCTCTTTGCCTTTTTTTTTCTTGGTTATATTACCTGAAGTCTGTATCTACCACACCATTTACAAATTGCTCTAAACTCTATTTTTACTATTATTTCTGACATACAGTCAATGTCTTAGTTTACAGCTCAATTAATCATGCTTGAGTAATTTCGAAGGGAACTTTTGTGTAGTTGAAATTTGGAACGTGTTGAAGAATCAGTCTTCTAGCTTTCAACACTGCTTTTCCCAGATAGAAACCAGCTGAGAAATTCTACTCTATTTACCATGATAAGATGTCTATTTCAATGTTGAAGAGGAATTATCGCCATTAATTGTATCTCTCTTTTGGGAAAAAAAGAAGGAGAAAAATCTCTTTGTTTCTGTCTCAGAATAAACTTTCCTAAAGATGATCTTATGCTGGCAATTCGATGCCTAATTTTTTTTTTTTTACCTCTGATAAAATAACATGTAAACTGCGCACAAATCAAATGTGACATATGATTTATTTACTGTTGACAATCCTGGTCCTGTCCAAAGCCACAAAGAATGATAAATTAAGTGTTTCTTCACTTAGTGCTGGTGATGTTCAATGCAAACCTTTTTAAAAAGGATGCTAAGCGTTTTAACAAAGAGAACTTAATGCAACAGAATAACCTACTGAGGAGACAATTGCTGGAATGGAGATTTTTTTTTAAAGGTACCTAAAAAAGTTCTTCTCTAATGGTGCTGAAAGAATGGGCATTTGGACTCAGAAGGGTCCTCAAACTATGGAACCTTAGCTCAGGGATACCCTGGGTTAATTGCAGAAACATAGACAATTCCGTGAATGGGGTTCATGCATTTATTCTTCATTCCATGAGATCAATAGCTTAGATATTAAGAGTGTGTTTTGTCACATAAATACAAACTCTACCATGGTGTGTCAGGTCCTTCCCGATCTGGTGTCCTCCCAGCCTCATCCTGCCTTCCTTCACACTTTGCTTGTGCACTTCATTCACACTGGCCTTCCTCCCCCAACACATCAAGCTTGTTCCCAGTGTAGGGCTTGTCCATGCTGGTCCCTCCCTCTGGAATGCTTTTCCCCAGATCTTCACATAGCCCAGTCATTCTCCGACAGAGGCCCTTTTATCCCCCAGGGGACATTTGGCAATCAATGTCTGGAGATATTTTGATTGTCATGACTTGGAGGTGGAGCTGCTACAGGCATCTGGTGGGTAGAGGCCAGGGACACTGCTAAACCTCCTACAATGCACAGGATAATTCTCCAAAACAAAAAGATGATCCAGTCTAAAATGTCACCAATGCTGAGATTGAGACACCCTGGGTTACAGCCCACCTTTCCCCACATTCAAGGGTTAGTGCAAACTCTCCCTACCACCTTCTCTAAAGCAGCCTCACTCTCTTCCATTACTTTTTCCTTCCTCTGTGGCTTCCAGTATTATCTGACATTTTAATCCTTTACGTATTTGTTTGCTTGCTTCCTGTTTGCCTCCCTTCTGTAGAATGTAAACTACACTCCAGGAGAGATCTTGTCTGCCTTGTACACCATTGTCTTCCCAAAGTTCAGAACAGTGCCTGGCATATAGCAGGTGCTCAGGGTACAATTCTTAGAAGGAAGGAAGGAAGGAAGTAAGGAAGGAAGGAAGGAAGGGAGGGAGGGAGGAAGGGAGGAAGGGAGGAAGGGAGGAAGGAAAGAAGGGAGGGAGGAAGGGAGGAAGGAAGGAAGGGAGGAAAGAAGGGAGGGAGGGAGGGAGGGAGGGAGGGAGGGAGGGAGGGAGGGAGGGAGGAAGGGAGGAAGGGAGGAAGGAAGGAAGGAAGGAAGGAAGGAAGGAAGGAAGGAAGGAAGGGAGGGAGGGAGGGAGGGAGGGAGGGAGGGAGGGAGGGAGGGAGGGAGGGAGGGAGGGAGGAAGGGAGGAAGGGAGGAAGGGAGGAAGGGAGGAAGGGAGGAAGGAAAGCAAAAAAAGATGGGTGAATGGATAATGAATGAAGACTGAAAAATATTATGGAATGAAAACAAATTCCCCTTTGAAGTGATAAATGTCAAGGATGTCCAATAGACAAATGCTGTTTGACCACCACATGTGACTGGTAGGTTGTCTTAAGAGGTACATCCGGTACTAGTTCCTGATGAACCGTGGAAGGATGTACTGTGAATAGCCATCAGCTTGGTACGCAGTTTTCACGAGACTCTCACTGAGTTCATTAACATTGGTTTTCAGTCTGAAGGAGTCATGGGCTTCATTAGTTTGTTAATAGCACACAAGCTGGGGTCTAGAAGAGTGATCCTAGGATCCAGTCAATCAATATGTGTATTAATGTTTGTCATTGGGTCAACCTGAGATTCTTGTCTGCGTATTTGTTCAGAGGACTATAGGGCTTTTCTCTATTTATTTTCTCAGGTATGGCTATTCTTAATTCTTGCTGCTTTGTTTTTACTGCTGCTGGTCACTGCTTCCAGACATCTTTTGGGGATTATAAGTTGAGACTATATGTGTTTGGGCCTGGCCACATCATTTACAGGAAGCTCCTTGTTCTTAGGCACCCTTTGTGGATAGTTCCATCATACATCAAGAGAGAATCATCATGGAAAGTCACCTGGATTATCAGTTGTAAAATAAAGGTAATGCAATGAAATGCACTCAGTGCTGATATGAGACTGGACATAACTGAGTGGGTGTCTGATGACCAAGAAGGTGACTCAGAACAACACTGTCCTCACAGCCATCACAGTGGATTTGAATGGTCCTTGCCACAGATGGGTGAGAGCACCACGTCACAGGGACAGTCCCTTGGTGTGATGGCAGACACGTTTACTCCACCGTGAAAAACACATGTTTCATAAAGACATGACTTTATCGACTTTTCCTCTGACTTCCTACCGAGCCTTTAAACTCTGGAACTTTCATCATGCTTCCATCCCCCACTCCCAGCCTCCATCTTTATCCCCTAATTACATGAGCTTAACTTCCCCTGACCTACAGAGAGTCAAGAAAAATTGCCATATAAAGCTCCGTTGTGTTTTGGTCTGACCTATGGGTCCTTTAAATGAAGCCAGGATACAGTGTGGGGTTTGAGCTGCTAACGTCTGGACGCCCTTAAGAAGCATAAATCTCTCCAGACCCAAAGGGGACATGAATGTGGTGATTTCCAATCCTCTTGGATTTGTGACACCTTACGGTTTGATTTGCTGACACCTTCTTCCCCCTTTTTAAAAGTAACAGGTGTGTCATATGTTTATTTAGAAAATTAAATAAATCATTATTTATGCTTTTTAATATTGAGCTTTATTTTTTAGAGTGAGAGAAGAGAGAGGGACTAGGGAGTATTTTTACAGCCGTAATAGCTGTGTTCTTTGGGAGCTAGGTCACATTTAATCCTCTCTATGTGCCCGACCACGTTACAGTGATTCTAGTTAATTTACCCTGGCCTTTTTGGGCTGTTGTTTGCATTTTCTTGTGCAATATTTTACCATATGCTATTCTCTATTGTTCTCAAATTGCTTCTAGCATGTTTGGCATTCTGAGAAACATCATTCCCCTCAGATATGATACAGTTCTAAGCACAGCGTAGATGCACAATAAGAAATCAATTGAGTAACTGGAGACATCTTTGGCTGGGGGTAGGTCACCACTCAGGTTTGGAAGACAAGCTCTCAGTGCTTTGGAGAACTTCCCAGAGAAGAGAGAAGCATATCTGCCCCTGATGGACCAAATTCGAGCTTTACAAGTTCCATGGAGACAGCAGTGACCGCCACACCATCAGACACTAGAGGTGTCTATTCTCTGTGCCTAGAGGGAAATCAAATCTTGCAAAATGGAAGTTAGAGGGCATTGGATGATGCCTTTTAGGAATGCAGTGATGTAGCCTGGAACTTCCATCTTCCCATTCCAGGTGCTTGCTCCTGTTCTTTGATTGTGTGGGAAGGATGACCACAGCCGTCCTGGCTGTCTTGGCATCTCATTGGACATCACAAATGGCCATGGCCTCCATCCCTCCTCCCATATGGTGCCTTTCCTTTCAGGAGGGCAGGAGGAGGATGCTCTCCCTGCCAGTGTTTCATGCCTTGGATAAGGATTCCAAACAGAGTGGACCTAGCCTACCTTATGTCTTTCTCAGTGTTATGATTTTGTATTCAATTTATTGCTTTAGCTTTCATCTCCAAGATCCTGGGACAAGCTTTTGTCAATGAGGTTGAACTGAGAGATTTATGAGAGGCATTGCATCATGTACCATGCAAAAGTTTCCCTTTACATCTGTCATTGGTCAGTGATCTGGGGTTTAGTCATGGCATCTCCCATCCTTCTTCCTTTAGGACAAACTTTCTACCTGAGCAACTCTCCTGATTACAGGTAGAGGGTGGGCATTCCACTCATGCTTGTTGGAATCCTCATTCCAATGTTCTAAACACCTCCCTTTACTAGAAAGCTCCGCTGGTGCCTCCCTGTCTACAGGATTTCCCGAGGGAAACTTCCTTACCCCTGGGCCTGCCCCCAGTGGTCACAGCTGGTTAGACTAGAGGTGGCCATCTGACTAAAGGGTGACCAATGGATGAGCTTGCAAGTGACACAGCTGAGGGTGAGAAACCAACTGGACAAACTCAAATCTTCCTCTTGGCAATTCTAACTGGGAAACTTAGACAGCCCAAGGCAGCTAGAGGCAGAGGCAGAAAAATACCCCACGTCAGAATCACAGCCAGCCAGAGCCACATGCAAGTAGAACCTAGAATAGAACAGACACTATAAGTAAACAGAAGCATCAGTTGACAGAGAGAGAGAGAATGTTCCAGAAGCGCAGAAGCTAAAATAATATGAGACAGAGACCATGAGACCCATGTGAAAGCTGTGGAAAGTGTTCAGCCCCTAGATGTGATCCCCTTCTTAATAGCTTCCCACTTCTACTGGACATGTATCCTTACAATCTTACAACAAACTCTCCCCTTCAAGAGCTTATCTGAGCCAGTTTTTCTCTTGACACCAAAAAAAGCCTGACCCTGCCATTCATCCAGCCCTCACAGGCCATATGATTATTTTCTCCTGTGGGACCTTGGCTTCTTTTAAGGGCATGACTTCTAGTGCGTGACCCTGGCACAATAGAGATGGGCCAATCAGGTCTCTGGTTCCAGGGATGTTTTAAAACATACAAAAACGGTCTTTTTGTTTGAGTGAGCAATGTCATTTTTACTTGTTGGCAAGACGAAGCCTCCTGTGTCATGGCTTCAGCCACGGTCACAGTGCTGATCCCTGTTGGCCACTTTTCTACCCTTGACATGGGGATTAGTTAGCCTTGTTGCTTACCTTGGCCAGTGGAAAGGGGCAGAAGTGGTAGAGCACCCATCTAAGGCTAGGACTTGGAAGGCTCTGCAAGCTTCCACATGCTCCCCTGGGCTTCTGCCATCACAGGGAGAAGAACATGCCCCGAGGGAGCTCGCTAGTCCCCAAAGAATGAGAGACATACAAGAGGAGCAGCCCCAGCTGGCACAGAACAATGCAGCCCGAGCAGAGGCATCAGAGTTGACCTGCAGGCCTGTGAGCAGGTTAGTAAATGCTTATCACAGCGTGCTATGAGATTTCGTGTTTGCTACGCAACCATAGCTGTTTGATAATATCCATCTTCTGCAACTTTCTCTTTCCTTTACACTTCCTCTTGATTTTTGTCCTCCTCTCTGGCCACTCCTTCTTAGATTTTTCCAAGAGCCTCTCTTCTTTTATTCTTCATATGTTGGCATGGCTCAGGCTTTCAGCCAAGTCCTCCTCTGTTTCTTCGATATACATTTTCTTTGTGTGATCTGCACGCTGATTAATTCCATCCCCTTAATGACCTGATGACTCCCGAATTTTTATCTTGGGTCTAGACTTCTCTTCTTCATAGCTGATCCATGTTTATACAGACACCCACTGGCCATCTCCTAAGTGCTTTGCAGGCTCCTGGAAGTCGGTGTGTCTGCAGTGAATTTACTCATCCCTTTCCCCAGCCTCAACTTCTTCCTCCTGTTCTTTCTCAAGTGACTGGCGCTATCATTTGCTTAGTTGTCTAAGCTAGGAACCAAATTCCCCCTTCCTTTTATTCCTCTCTCTTTCTCTAAGTCCTTCTGTTTGCCACATACTTGGTCACCAATGGTAAAGATTTCTGCTTCCTAAGTGTCTCCAAACTAACTATGATTTTCCATCTCCAGCATCCCAGCTGTAGATCAGGCCTCCATCCCCCCCCCCCATCTGGCCTATACCAACCATTTCCTAAGCGGTCTCAGCGTTGCCAGTGTGGACCCCCTCACTGTCCCTCCCCTTGCCCTCCAGCAGTGCATTCTCTGACAGTGCTGACATGATCTTTCTGGTGAGGCATGTGAGCCTGATCAATGGCTTCTTCCCACTATACCCTTCAGGATAAAGCCCAGGCTTCTTAGCAAGGCATAGAAATCCCCGTGGCCTTGCTGCCTCCTCTGCTTTTTACTGTAACAAATGGACACAGTTCTTATCCTCAACCCTTAGGGGGAAAATGAATCCACGGACATGTACTTGGATTATAAACATCAAGAAAGGGGTGCTATGTGCATAAAAGGAGTCACTTAATTCATGATGGGGTAAGTGGAGAGAGAGAAGGCTTTCTGATCCCCCAACCTGAGCCAAGTCCTGCAGGAAGAGCATACCGTAGCCACAGCAAGGGGTACATGAGGTTTGTGGAGGGAAAGTGTGGCCCAGGCAGACGGAAGGGCGTGGGCAAAGGTCTGTGTTTGAAGAACTAAAAACATCAGTCCAGCAGAGTATAAAGACAGTGGTGTTGACTGGGACTTAGGGGTCTTACAAGCTATATTAAGGAGTTTGGACTCTATTAAAGCAGCAATGGACAATCAAGATTAAATTGTCGATCAAGCAAAACCAGCTCTATAATTACTAGAAGAATATCTATTTCTGGGACTCGTAGGACAGACTTGATTACATCTTAGCATTGTAGTTTGTTAAGGTTCATGCTAAGATCACTTTAAAATGAATTTTTATTGACTCTCTAAGCACAAAGGTGAAAGAAAACTCCAGAGGTCATTGAGATTTTACCCCTGCCTTCAGGCAGAACCATAAGTAAATCTTTCCAGACAGATGGGTGTTTGTTGGCAAAGGTACCCAGCCGCAAAGGAGTAATAGCTGCTTTTGTTGACAGATTTAGAGATGTTTTGCCAAAGACTATCTTAAAATACTATGATTAGATGTAATTTTACAAAAATGAGTCTATAATGGAGGTGATTCACTTGCCAGTACCAGCTAAGGAGTATCTTCTATTTACAGTTTATTTAATTTACATTTGATTAATTTACACTGAGTGCAAGCAGTTACTCTGTAATTATCTCTTTGCCTGCATCAGAATACATGCAACATTATGTTTGGAAAATTGTGAAGTCAGAAGATGTTAACATAGAAAACACCCATTAAGTAATCTCTTTCACCTCCTTACCATCAAAGCAAACCCTTATGACTTTAAATCCACGAGGAGTTCTTCAAATGTGTAGTTCCCATATATCCTAACACAAAATATTATTTATCTTCCATTTTCATAATTTAATATCTAAGTTATCTAAAAAAACCCCAACTTTGTTTGTTTAGTTCTGCTAACTCCATCATCATTAGACAAAGCAGTTATTTTAAAAATATCTTTCGGGAAATCATATGCATGATTAGCCCATGAACTTCTCATCAACAAGAACTGTATTCTTTTTAGTCATTTATTCCTTTAATTTTTCAAGTATTTATTGTGCACTTGGGAAATTGTGGTGGAAGACACTTCAGCATACATTTGACCTCAAATAATGTAAGCCAAGGGTCAGCAAACTAGAGCCTTTGGGCCAAACCCAGCCTGCTGCCTGTTTTTATATGGCCTTAGAACTAAAAATGGTTTTGTTAATGATTAAAAAACATTCAAATGAAGAATATGGACATGCAAATATTGTATGAAATTCAAATTTCAGCGTCCATACATAGTTTCATTGGAACATAACCCCACTTTTCATTTACATATTGTCTGTGGGTGCTTTTGTAATATAAGGGCACATTGAGAAGTTGCAAGGGAGACTGCATAGTCTGCCAAGCCTAAAGTATTTACTATCTTGCTCCTTATAGGAAATATCTGCTGATCCCTAGCCTAAGGTAATCATGGTAATCTCATTTCCTTTGTGAATGATTGGTTTGGGAGTGAACATAAAAGCCTAATCCTGGGAAATGGAATATCAGAAGTCTGATGGAGGCTTCTGGGAAAGATTTCTAGCTGCTCTAAAGGAGGCACAGGAAAAGAAATCCCTTTCTTCCTGTGTTGTTGCACTTGGATAAGGGGCCTGGAGATGTGGCAGCCACTTTGTGGCTATGAAGACTCTGGCCCCAAGGCAAAGCCACTTTGCTGAGGATAATGGCATGGAGATGGGAAGAGCCAGATTTTTCACGTGCATGTTGAACCACTACATGAGACCTGGACCCCACCCTGCCTTTGCACTTCATGTTTTATGAGGCACCATTCTTTCTTAATGGGTAAGTCATTTTGAGGCGGGGTTTTCTGTTCCTTGGTGCCAACGCCTCCTACACAGGCCTCTACAATTCACCAGGCACTATGCCAGGTGTTGGGAATACAATAATACCATAAATAAAACAAAATAAAATGTCCCTGTTCTCCACCAGCTTAGTCTAGTAGGGAGATATTCTACAAAAATAGGATGAGGAATGTTTAAGGCTCTCTTGGGGAGTCAAGGTGAATTTCATAGAAGTCCTAATGTTTGATCTGAGCTTTCAACAGTGATTTGCACCTCATCAGCACCAGTAAAGGACCAACAATTTCAGGAAAAAAGTAGAATATATAAAAAGGCACAGGACAGAGGAAACAGTATGGGGTTTGAGGATAACTACAAGCAGTTGATATGGCTGGATACTGAGAAGGGAAGGAGTGGCCGGATTTTCCTTAGCATAGGAAAGCATGTAGAAAGCTAAAATAGACCTCTTGTGCCAAAGAGTTAGCCAAGTTATAAATGCAAAGGAAAAGTTCTTGAAGTAAATTAAACTGCTATTCCAATGAATACCCTCATGATAAGAAAGCAAAACAGGTCCATTGCTGCTTTGGAGAAAGTTTGATTGGTCTGGGTAGAAGATCAATCCAGCCACGACATTTTCTTAAGCCAAAGTCTAATCCACAGCAAGGTCCTAACTTTCTTCAATTCTATGAAGGCTCAGAGAGGTGAGCTAGTAGAGGTTGGTTAATGAAGTTTAAGGAAATTAGCCCTTTCTATAACATAAAAGTGCAAGGTGAAGCAGCAAGTGCTGATGGAGAAGCTGCAGCAAGTTATCCGGAAGATCTAGCTAAGATAACTGCTGATGGTGGCTACACTAAACAACAGCTGTTTAATGTAGATAGAACAGCCTTCTATTGGAAGAAGACGCCATCTAGGTCTTTCATAGCTAGAGAGGAGAAGTCAATGCCTGGCTTCAAAGCTTCAAAGGACAAGCTGACTCTCTTGTTACAGGCTAATGCAGCTGGTAAGTTTAAGGTGAAGACAGTGCTCGTTTAGCATTCTGAAAATACTAGGTTCCTTAAGAATGATGCTAAATCTACTCTGCTTGTGCTCTAGAAATGGAACAAGAAAGCCTTGATGGTAGCATATCTGTTTACAGCATGGTTTAATGAATATTTTAAGCCCATTATTGAGATCTACTACTCATAAAAAAACCCGTCCTTTCAGATTATTACTGTTCATTGACAATGATTCACCCAGGAACTCTGATGGAGATGTACAAGAAGATTCATGTTGTTTTCATACCTTCTAAACAATCATCCATTCTGCAGCCCATGGATCAAGGAATTATTTTGACTTTCGAGTCTTATTATTTAAGAAATGCATTCCATAAAGCTATAGCTGCTGTAGACAGTGATTCCTCTGATAGATTTGGACAAAGTATATTGAAAACCTTCTGGAAAAGATTCACCACTCTAGATTCCATTAGAAACATTCATGGTTCATGGAAGAGATCAAAAGATCAACATTAACGAGAGTTTGGAAGAAGTTGATTCCAACGCCCATGGATGACTTTGAGGGGTACAAGATTTCTTCAGTGGAGGAAGTAACTTCCGATATGGTGGAAATAGCAAGAGAACTAGAAATAGAAATGGGGTATAAAGATGTGACTAAATTGCTGCAATCTCATGAGAAAACTAACAGATGAGTTGTTTCTTATGGATGAGTAAAGAAAGAAAGTGGTTTCTGAGACAATATATTCCTGGTGAAGATGCTGTGAACATTGTTGAAATGACAACAATGGATTTAGAATATTGCATAACTTTAGTTGATAAAACAGCAGAGAGTTTGAAAGAATTAACTCCAATTTTCAAGGAAATTTTACTGTGGTTAAAACTCTATCAAAAAGCATTATATAGTATAGAGAAATCTTTCCTGAAAGGATGAGTTAATCAAGGTGGCAAACTTCATTGTTGTTTTATTTTAAGAAATTGTCACAGTCCTCTCAACCTTTAGCAAGGGACATCCTGAGCAGTCAGCAGATGTCAGCAGCAAGACTCTCCACCAGCAAAAAATTATGATTTACTGAAGGTTCAGATGACCAATCATTAGCAATTTTTAGTAATAAAGTATTTTTAAATCAAGGTACATACATAGATTTAGCATCATTCTTTAGGAATCTAGGATTTTCAAAATGGTAAATGAGCATTGTCTTCAACTTAAATGTTCTTGTAGACATCACGCTATTGCACACTTTATTTTTTTTTTTTTCCTAATGCTTCCATGTGGACATTGCACACTTTAGACTACAGTCTAGTGTAAACATAACTTTTATATGCACTGGGAAACCAAAAAGTTTGTGTGACTCTTTATTGCAACATTTGCATTATTGTGGTGTTCTGGAACCAAACATACAATATCTCCAAGGTATACCTGTATTACTAAAGAATTGGCATTAATAATAGGTATCATTTATTAAACATTTATTCAGTTAAGCATTTTAAATATATTGTCTCATTTGATTCTCATAAGAGTTACACAGGGAGGGTCCTATAATTATCCCAGTTTTAAAGATTATTGACCAAGGCTCAGTGAAGTTAAAGGACTTCTCCAAGGTCACAAAGCAAGTAAGTGTAGAAGTGGGAACAAATCTTTGTGTTTTCAGATTCAAAACCAATGTCCTGACCAGTATGCATAAAGCCTTTGAGATCCTGTAGGATAGTTTGGTTACATTTTCTTGCATATTTCATATCCAATGGGTTCTGTGGCCCTTGATCCTAATGCACAACTGTTATCATGGCATTCAGGAGCTGCAACACAGTTGAGCTGTTAAGGTGTTTTTTGTCTTTGTAACAGTAAACATTGGGAAGTGAATATGGAAATTTAGACATCTACTTAGACTTACAATTTCAAGTGCTGTTCACAATTGTGCCAAATGGGCACTCTTGGTAGTGTAGTTTGTACCATAGAGAATTTAAAGATTTTTTTTGAATGCCAATGCATATGTATTCTAATACCTAGTTACAATATAAATACATGTTACTCGTGTTATTAATAGTTGCATTATATATATATGACCTAATATGCAAATTTCCAATACCCTAGTTTATGAAACAAAATTTTGAAGACCTAAGAGAAAGAGGACAATTTCAGAATGCAGAGGTAGTAGCAAATACTGGATCAAATGCAAAACAAAGCAAAGGCTGAGTTGTCAAATATCAGGGTGTCAAAAGCATTTAAGAGGTGTGGTTTTAAGTGAGTGAGGCTGATGGGGAAGTGAAAAGGAAGAGGGAGAGTCTCTGGGGCCATATGCCAGTAAAGTGACAAAGAAAGGTTCAGGAAGGGAGGCAATGGGAAATGTGAGTTGTCGCTTGTGGCTGGATCAGGAAAACATAGGGTGAGCTCACAGGTGGGGCAGGGTCCACGTGGGCATGAGGGCAGGGTCTGTAGTTACATAGAGCCACCCTGAAACACCTGGGCCGTGGGTTCAGATGGCCAGCATCCAATTCCCAGCTTGTACCACCCAGGGTGGAGAACTAAATCTTTTAAGCCTCATTTCCTCATCTGTAAAATGGGGATAATAGTAGCACCTAACTTGCATGGCGTTAGGAGGATTAGATGCAATCATGTATGTTAAGCGCTTAGCACTGTGCCAGACACATAGTAAATTGTTCAATAAATATCAGCTACATTCATATTATTATTCTGTCTGTCAAGATGGGGCTAATCAATCTTCTAAGCTCCATGCAGAATCCCTTCTCACAGTGCAGAAAGCCTGTGCCTGTGCAGAGTAGGTATTTAAAGCCATCTGTTGACTGAATGAATGGCTCATACCCCTTGAATTGTTGTCATTATTATTTTTTGGTTGGGCCACTTCTGCAGTTGATTTACCCGTCCTCGTGCAAGGGTATACAGTGGTGAGAATTTTAATGCATGAGCGGTTTGGGCAACGGCCTCAAAATGTCTTATTTTTACTACGTATTATTATAGCATTACATTCATAGTTAGGGGTCAGCTGCCATTTCCTGAGGTTTATAACATGCCTGTTTTAATTAACATCAAGCTAAATTTTGGCATACAGGTGGTCAGCCCAGATGTGAATGTTATTTTTAAAAGTGCCTTATGGCTGTTAAATCTCTTTCTTTAAAATAGCAAAACATATATGAGTGTGTGTGTGTTGGGGGGAGAGGGGGCTGGAAAGCAGTAAAAAATCTGAAATACTGATTACTTCAGGCCTTCTTTAGACAAGCTTGAATGACGAAAAGATTCCTTCGAAATTATTAAAATATGCTTACATAGGCCACAAACTAATAAATTGAATAGAAGCCAGAATAACAATAAAAATGAGGGGCCCACACACTGGACAGATAAAAGAAAGTATATAGAGGGTTGCACATGCACTGTGTAGTTTAGAAAAATAAGCACGGGCGTGAGTAATATTTAATATGGCACAGGGATGCAGTTCATGGAGGCAGGAGACAGGCACAAGGTTTCCAACCAGAAGAGAGAAAACAGGGCTCAAATTTTTAGTTGATCTAAATAGTACGTCCTCCGGCTATGTGTGTGTGAACACATAGGATACTCACACATACTCTTCTTTCTCTTTTACGTGCACACATCACACATATGCACGCCACATACATACACGTTATAAGAAGAGTCACTAATAGACGTGTGTTAATTTTGGCAAAATGAATTCGCTGTCTGTGAGTCTTATTTCATTTCTAATCTAGCGTGCTGATGACCCTTGCAAGTCATTATCCATACCCATTTCTTCTTTACCCCCATATCTAATCCATGGCCAAGGCCAGTTGATTTTACCTCCTATATATTCATCAAACCTTTCCGCTTCTATCTATCTACTGCCACTTCATCTAAGCCACAGCCACCTCTGTCTGGGCCACTGCAATGGACTCTAGCCTCATCTGGCTACATCCACTCTTGCCTGCCTCCAAATCTATTTTCCACATCACTTCCAGGAGTATCTATTTGAAATGAAATCTAAGCATATCACTCACTACTCTAGTTAGGACAGTGGCCTTCCAGCCATTGCTTTTTGGATCAAGACAAAGCTCTTCACCATGGCCTTCAAAAGCCTGCAAAATCTTGGCCTTTCCCATTTCTCCTATCACGACCTTCAGAATTTCTATGCTGTAAACACCCTGGATTCCTTTTATTCTCTTGCATTTCCCTTACTCCCTACTGAAACTGGGCACAGACTGTCCATTTTGCCTAAAATGATCTCCTCCTTTCTTTCTTCCTTATATAATCTGGTAGACCTAGAATCCCTTAACCCTGGACCAACGTCTTTCTTGCTACAGTAAAAAGACATGTTCAAATGCAAATGACTTTGAAAGAAGGAGCACACTGATTATATGAAAGTATAAATGATACATCCTGGTTTTTGACAGAATGCATATTTTGATTGAGGAGAAAAAACATTAGAACGAATGACTGAAATTTCTAACCGTTATTTGAGGACATCAACTCCATAAAAATGACAAGGGATATGTATCTCTCTTGTCTCAGAATCCCATCTGAACCATAGTATGAGGTAAATACTCTTATCACCCCCACTCTACAGGTGAGGCAACAAGTTAGGAGAAGTTGCATAACTAACTCAAGCACACCCCAGTTACTAACTAGTTGACCTGGACTCAACCACAAGCTCCATTTGATTCCAGAATTATAGCCCATTCCTGTTACTGCTCAGCTACCTCCATGTGGAATAACAAAAAGGTGCAAGTGTAGGGTTTTAGGCACCAGCGCTATCTATGAAAATTCAGTACAACTTCTAGGCTCTAACCTTGTAAGTCAATTCTTTATCCAGTGGTAAAGGAGGATAATCCAATAAAATTTAACCCAAATGGCAGTGCATCCACCATTAAAGTCCATTGTGTAACTGGAAATTGTCTGTTTGCAATGGAACTTCCCAGTGGAAATTTCTCTCTATCCTTGGATGATATCCGAGAAATAGCAAAGTAAGCAAATCCCACCCACAGAGAAGGTAACCCTGGCTCTCTTGCCATGTTTATGGCAAACATTCAGTGAGCCTGCGAGAATTAAATGGCAAAATTCATCACGACTAATTTCTATTTGTCATCTATTAAGCTACATTGTTTTGTCCTCAACGTCAGGTTAAATAATGAACCTCTCGCAATGGAGTAAATTAACCTCCACTTTATGTTCATGTCATTGTCAAATGGAAACATCACTTGCACAAATGAAAAAGATTCATTAGTAACACAAATGCACAAGCTCCACTCCAGTAAAAGATAAGAGCGATTGAGACCTTGTCATAGTGCGCCGTCACCGAGCCCCTCGTTATTTATGACGCCTGCTGTAATCTTTGGAGATTATTTTCAGCAATGGCAATTAGCCCGTAGTGCATCAGGAGCAATTAGGGGGCAGAGTCTGCTCCTGACAGGTAGGCTGCCCTGGCTTCCAGGGGCTGTGATCCTGGAGAAATGGAATTCCATCCGCGTGCTGCCGGGAGTTCATCCTGCTTTCTCGTCGGTGGAGGCTGGGGAAGTGAGCTACGCATGGCCAGCTCTTCTTAAATGCTCAGCTGCCTGGCATAAGGGACCCTTTTCGTTCACATCGCTGTCTGATTCGGGAAGGTCACAGCCCTTGCTCACAGATAGGACCAGGATAATCTGTCATTTCCCCTGAATTTATTCATATCTCATCAGTGCAAACATTTCTCAGCTGTTCAGATCCTGATAGTCTAAGTGGTCATTTACTTGCGTCCTTTACCTCTTCTCTTTGGCTGTTTCACCTGCCTCTATGGGCTATTTTGTTGCATGTTCACCCTTTTATTAGGAAGCAAATAAAAATAATCATGTTAAAGCACCCACATATAGGTGTGAAAATAACTTGTACACTCTTTCTGAAAGGCAGGTTAGTGGGGAGGATCAAAAAATAATGTAACATTTGACCCAGGTGTTCCACATCTGAGAATTTATCATATGGAGACAAGCGTGGATATGGACCAAGATTTAGCTACAAGTTATATTTATATTACAGTACCAACCACAGGGAGAGAAGAACATATGTGTATTGTGCTACCTTCTGGCTGCTGAGCTAGAAGTATTCTTGAAGACAGTGTTGGGTGGCTTCTCAGCCCACAGCAATTCCCCTGCTAGTTATGGCTCTGCTAATTCTTTCTTCTTCCTGGTAATATTTTCTGCTTCCATTGGCTGTGAGGGTGGCCCATGTGACCCAGGCCTGGCCAATCACAATGTCCATCTCTGTGGCCCTAGCAATTGGTCCACATGTGGGCATCCACCTAAATCACTCACTCAGATTTCTTCCCTTAGATTTTTTTTTTTTTTTTGGAGACAGAGTCTCACTTTGTTGCCCAGGCTAGAGTGAGTGCCGTGGCGTCAGCCTAGCTCACAGCAACCTCAAACTCCTGGGCTCAAGCAATCCTCCTGCCTCAGCCTCCCAAGTAGCTGGGACTACAGGCATGCGCCACCATGCCCGGCTTTTTTTTTTTTTCTATATGTATTAGTTGGCCAATTAATTTCTTTCTATTTATAGTAGAGACGGGGTCTCGCTCTTGCTCAGGCTGGTTTCGAACTCCTGACCTCGAGCAATCCACCTGCCTCGGCCTCCCAGAGAGCTAGGATTACAGGCGTGAGCCACCGCGCCCGGCCTTAAGATTTTTTAGAAAATAAAGCTGGAATAGATGCACTTTCCATTCATTTTTGTTTGTAGGCTTGTAAGGATGTGAGCTATCAGCTTGTTTTTTTTTTTTTTGTTTTTGAGACAGAGTCTCGCTTTGTTGCCCAGGCTAGAGTGAGTGCCATGGCGTCAGCCTAGCTCACAGCAACCTCAAACTCCTGGGCTCAAGCAATCCTCCTGCCTCAGCCTCCCGAGTAGCTGGGACTGCAGGCATGCACCACCATGCCCAGCTAATTTTTTCTATATATATTAGTTGGCCAATTAATTTCTTTCTATTTATAGTAGAGACGGGGTCTTGCTCTTGCTCAGGCTGGTTTCGAACTCCTGACCTTGAGCAATCCGCCCGCTTGGCCTCCCAGAGTGCTAGGATTACAGTATCAGCTTGTTTTCAACCTTGTAGAGAAGGCGTACAGTGGTCAGTGAAACCAACACCTTGGACAGAGTATTTGCAAATGAAATATGCCGGGCATGGTATCCCAAGCAGCGGCATTTGTGCGGCTTGTGATCTAAGTGAGCCACACTCTTCCTTCATTCCTTGCCAAGTAGGAAATTGGAAGCGATGACATTCTCATTTTACTCGAGAAGGGCCTCGATCTCTCCATGTTGTAAAATCAACTCAACAATACCGATCTGTTCTAAGGGGTGAAGCAAGGTTGTGTGAAACTGAGAGTTCATCAAATACTTTGGGATCCCGGACTGAAAAAGCATCCGAGGCCCTGAAGTGCAATTAGCACTTTCCTCTCTCTCTTTTCTTCTTTCTTTTTGGCATAAAGTTTTGAGAAAGTTACTTTAAAATACTCTATTAAATTGATTTTCAGGATCATGAATGCCGGAAGATTGACAGCTCTGGGAAGAGCGCCATCTCTCCAGGGCGCCTTTTACGAGGAGGAGCAACGAGCTGAGATCGCCCCCGCCGCCTGCCGGGGCCTCTGCGACGACGTGGCGTCCCAGCTCTCAGCGGGAGGAAGGGAGCCCTTTTCTGGGATCTGTGCGGCTCTCGCTCTGTTCACCGTTTGCTCCAAGTTCCTGTGACTTTGCGGCACATCCTGGTGCGTGTGAATCGAGGCACCCCTGACTTGTGCTGTCTGGGTCACTCACTGTGGTGACCAGGGAGAACTGGGCAGCAGGTACAGATCACCTTCAAGCCCAGCTGTCTGACTCAAGCAGAGAGTGACTGCAAAGCCCAGCAGTATACCCCAGCTGGCAAATGTAAGGGAGGAAGTGGAGTTTTTTATTGCAATCGGCCGTCCTGTGTTTACACAGGAAGCAGAGTTCAACTGAACCCCTAAGAGAAATCTAGGGACCCGGGGGCTTCTGTTTGGTTCTCAAGGTCACAGAATCTCTCTCATTATTGCTTCTCTCTGCTGCAGCTCTTCCTGCTTGCACGTGGTCTGAATGGCCACCTCAACCTCACCCAGCCCCTACTCTACTCAGCCTCTGCAAGTCTCCTTGGGCGTGTAACTAATGATGCTCTGTGTGTTTCTTGGTTCAAATGAGAGAGAGAGAGAGAGAGAGAGAGAGAGAGAGAGAGAGAGAGAGAGAGAGAATGATTATGAATGCAACTGATGGCTCAGTGAACCTGGTCACCTGGTCACTCCTAGCCTAATCATCTGTATCCAGAAATGATCCCAGCTGTGTGGGGTTGTCAGGAGAGATGGGCAGAAGGGAGGGTGGTAGGTGGGTAGGAATTTGCATCACCAGTCCATCCTTCAGTTGATGGATGGCTTTGTAATACAGCAACTTGACCAGGCTGACCTAAATGTCCCAGAACCCCAGAATCTCCTTCAAGATATGTTCTGGTTAGGATAGGCTGCAGAGAGATTCCTTGTGTGAGATTTAGAGATTGGAGGTGAAGCATTTAGCTCTCACACATTGTCAATTGTCCGCAGGCTCACCTCCTTGGCCTGAGACAGCAGCCAGGCAAGTCTGCACAGTTCCTCTGACTCTTGGGCCACGTGTGTGCTGAGCTCCGTGATGAAGAGTGCTAGCTTCCGCAGGAAAAGCACACCATCAAGACCAGGGGCAGTGAGAATCGAGGTGATTTCCAGTGTATCCTCTTAGACTCAGCTCACACAGTGGCTTCTAGATTGTTTTTGCTGTCCCTCAATTATACCCATCTTCCCTTTTCCACTGACTGCCCTGTGGACTCCAAGCTCCGGTATGAGATGAGAAGACAACAGCCTACAGAAACTGCTCTACCTGCTCCACAATTGGGTGAAGTCAAATCCCTGTAAGAAATCCTTTCATGTGCACCTATACTTATCCCTCCCAGTGGTTTGCCCCCATGATTGAATCCTGACGGATACAGTTCATCTTTAGCACCCCACCTACCTGACAGAGTGATTCCTTTCTTTCTAACAAGCACCACATATTATGTTGAATCTGCCCATAGGTAAAAACTGTTTGGAGCATTGTCTTAAGAAGGAGCCTGAGGCTGGATCTGGGTTTGAAAGGAGAGTGTTCGGTGATTGATTAGTGATGTCTGCCACTGGTGTGGAATAAAAAGCAGTGGGGTCCTTTCTGTGTATTTTCTCTCTTTAGCTTAAAGGATTTTGCATTAACTAAAACTTTAAATTCCAGTTTTGCTGCTGACTTGCTATATGATTTTTACGTGGTCGTGTGAGCCCTCTGCCCAACCTACCTCACCAACAGGTACCCACAATTAGCGCATAGATCGCAGCACAGGGGAGCAGTGGTGGGTGGGGCAGAGATGGAGGAAGGAGCTCAACAGATACATGTGAACATTCAATAACATTTGAAGGTCTTGAGGAAGCAAGAAAATTTTAATGCTTTATTTTTAGAAATTTGAAAAATCAAGGACAGTCCCCTTGGAAACATCTTCTGGCTGCACGTTCTCTAAGGGTCCTAAAAGGAAGGAAGGAAGAAACAGGATTTCTCTCTGGGTTGTGCAATTGCTAACCAGCAGCATGACCTTTGAGCAAGTCCGTCAGCCTCTCAGGACACTGGTTTCCTGGTTGGTAGCAGACATATTGCACTTCCTCTAAGATTCAGTGTCAAACTTTCTGTAATAAAAACGTTGGCAAGATGGAGAGATTCTAGAATGTGGTGAAATTAAAGGACAGGGAAGAGATTCTCTGGGGAAAGCAATGGGATTGCTGGCTGCTGATGCAGGATGGCAGCATTGCTTTAGGGAAGGGGGGGGGTCTTCAACTCTCTTTTCCCTGATGTCTCTCACCAGCTTTGATCTGTGACTTCAAATTAGTGTGTGAATGACAAGACACTACAGAGAAGCATTAGGGGTTTTTGTGGGCAGCCTTCAGGTGTCCAGGGCGGGAGAGAGGGCAGAGCTGGGGGTCAGTGTTGGTCCAGGGAGACACCACTGCCTGCCAACTGCCCCTTGGGGAGCTCAGTGGCAGGCTGGGGAGTTACATGACTCCAGGCAAGTCTGATCAATAAAGGGCATCCTTCCTATAGCAAACGAAGCACAGTGGCAGGGCCACCTGGTGGTCACGTGCCCCTTCCCTGTACACTGTGGGTTTGAAGCAGGCAATTAGAACTTGGAGGCAGCTTCTCTCGAAGGTCAAAGAGCTGACAGATGAGCAAAGAACTTAACTGCTCCTCCATCCCAGTGTGGCCATGGAAGACTTTTAGCTCACTCACCTTTGGTATTAGCCCCTGTCGGATTGTATCAGAAGAATCACAGCAATGGCTTAGGAATTAAAGCATGGCGAAGTTACCCAAAGAAGAAAATTCTTTTATTAATAATAGCAATAAGGATAATAACTACCTTCTGTTGTTTGTGTGACTATTTGATTAATGTCTGTCTCCTCCTCTTGACTGGAGTCTCCAGAGTGCAGAGAGGATAAGTATTTTCGCACACCTTATGTCCAGTGGCTTGTGCTCAATATGTGTATGCTGAATGAATGAGTCAGCTGTTGATTGTCAGTAGGCACCAGTAACAGAGATCCTCTTGTTCTGTCCTGACACTGATTCTATAAGGTAAATACTGTTACTGGTATCCCCATATAATTGACAAAGAAAAAAGAACTGCAAGAGTGTTATAGTTACTGAAGCAGGGTTTCTTACCCATGGCAATATTGCCACTTAGGGTCAGGTAATTCTTTGTTGTAGGCAGGCTGTCCTGTGCATTGCAGGATGCTTCGCCACATCCCTGGCCTCTACTCACTCGAAGCCAGTAGCACACCTTCCCCTCCTCATTTATGACAATAAAAAATGTCTCTAGACATTGCCAAATGTCCTCTTGGGGGAAAAAATCACCCTCAATTTTTGGTACAGAGCCAATATACTAAAGGAAGGTCCAAGCTGGGATGACCTATGGCAGATGGGATATTTTGCCTGCCCTTAACAGTGTGTATGAACTGATGGTATATCATAAACTTATTATGGGCTGTGGTGCAGATTGAATGGGGACCTTTTGTTACGCCACTTGAGTGTGTCTGTGTGTGTGAGCAGAGGGACGCTCAGCCCGGAGTCATGCCACGTTTAGGCTCCGGGCTCATGGCATGTCAGTTATAATCTGGGCAGTTCCCTTGGTCTGGAACCTGGAAGAAAGAAGAAGACTCCAAAGAGTCTGTGGCATTCCTCCTGAGAATCAGATTAGCTCTGAGAGGAAATCGTATCTGTCCTGCAATGACTGTTGAAGACAGCCTAATAGATGGAAAGAGCAGAGGCTTAGGAGACCTTCAGACCCTGATGTGAATGCTCATGCACAACTCATTGCATTCCTCCAAATCTATTTCACGACTGAAAAGGTAGGGATTCCGGGAAGACTGGCTTGGGTGATGGTCAGTTCTGTGGCTTGGCACCAGGCTGACATCAGCTCCTAGCTGGAGCTACTGACGTATGTGGGAAAACAAAGGGGACAGGCCAAGCCAAAGGTTCCCCAGGGATGATGTCCTCAACTCCACTCTTGTCTTCATAATTTGTAGCCTGCATTGAGCATTTTCATGTATCAGACAGTGCTCTAAGAGTTTCATATGCATTAATTCATTTAATCCTTGCAATATCTGACAAACACAGCTGTGTAAAAATGCCTAGATAGCTGATCACAGAAATGGATTCCAGTGGCTTTCTCTCATTGACATTGGTTAGAGTGCTCAGTGGAAGTTCTCATTATCAACAACAACACCACACACAAAAAAACCCCTCAATTTTTATTCCTATCTGCAGTGTATGGAATTTTGGGACCCATGATGTTTTTTACTCCCTATAACATATATGGTCAGAGTACTTTATAATTATTCTTTAAGCAAGTTGGTACCTCCATGCTGATGGGAGAAGCAAAATAATTTCACGTGATTCCCCCACGATGTAATACATACTGCATAATTTTCCTATTTAGAAGAATGATGTTTTCCAGATGCGATCATATATAAACCTAATTATGAAATGTCCACCAGGGTATAATTTAAATTAATTTATTCTACAATTTTTAAAAATGCATTTCTTCCATACTGAGATTTTGTATTTATACCTTTGAAAACTATATAATTTGAATTTTTCACTATTATGCCTAATCCCTCAAAGGAAGACAATTACTTTTTGAAAATCTTTTTATGTTCTGTAGTAAATCTCCTGTTCATTTTATCATTCTGTTCAAGTCTTTCTATTCTTTGGGTTTGGAGGTCCTATAGTCTAGATCAGACAGCTGGGTTAAGTCTTCATTTGTTGGCATAAGCTAGTAGTGTTCATAGGCTTATATTCAAATATGTTCTCTTCCACCAGCTTGCTGAAAACAATGGTTTATAAACTTTCTGATGTCACATCACTATCAATAAAACATTTTCCAGCATGTATCCCTAATGTGTGCACAATTGTTTATAAACTATATACATTCTTATATATTAGTATCAGTAAAGTTCTGTTTGCTTCCTTTTCTAAAAAAAAAATAAGGGTAGCTGCAAAAGTGTAATATTTCTGCATCCACATAAGTCATTTTCACACATCCCATCTGAGAGTCCACTGTGACAGAGAATAGTAAAATCTGTTTTTTTTCATTTAATAAATGGGGCATATTATCCATCCTGCTTATCTCACAGAGTTGAGAAGAGCATCAAATGGAATGATAGTAATTATTAATAACTGTCTCAGTTAGCTATCGCTGTGTAACAAGCCACTCCAAGCGTCAGTGGTTGAAAGCAATAATTATTTGTTGGCTTGTGATTCTGTGGTTCAGCAATTTGGATTGGGCTTGGCTGAGTGGTTCTTTTGCTGGTCTTAACTTGGCTCATTCTTGTGGGGACACATCACCTGGTGGCTACGGAAGGGCTAGGTGATCTAAGATGGCCTCATTCACATATGTGGGGCTTGGTATTGGCTATCAGAGGGGCCTCTCTCTTCATGTGGTCCCTTATCCTCAAGTTGGCCAGCCTGGGCTTCTTCACATGGTGATGGAAGTATTCCAAGAGGGTAAGAATAGAAATGACAAGGCCTCTTAAGGGCCTCACTTAGAACTGATATGTCTGTATGTCACTTTTGTCACATTGTACCGGTTAAAGGAGGTCACAAGTCCAGTTCAAATTCAAGGGGTGAAGAGAAAGACTTAATTTTTTTGATGGGGGTTGCAGAGGGCTTGAAGTTAGGTTATTTTAATGATTCCTAGAAATAAACTTCAGATGTTAGTATTATTAACATGTTCATTTTATAGCCAAGAAAACTGAGATGCGGAGAGGTTGGATTATTACTCCTCTAGTACATGGTGCTATTATTCTGTTTAACAGATAGGACAACTGAGGCTCAAGTGACATGTTCAGCATCACAAAAGAAATAAATGGCAGAATGGCAATGCTACTCCAGCCTTCTTCTTTCTACAACATTCTGGGTTGGCAGCAGAAGTGATTAGTTAGCTGAGTATTTTTTTTTTATTTTTTGTCTAAAGGTCTCAAACTGTAAAGATTTGATTTGGAGATCATAAATAACCCCACTCGTGCAACTTAAATGCAGACTGATGTTTTCCGAGCATTTTTGGTCATGCTTCCTATACATAAAAATAAAAATTCTCAGCATAAACCCCAATCTACATGTATTTATTTATAAGTTATAATGTTCTGTTATTATTCCTCATTTTATTCCTTGGCATAGCTTGATTTCCTTCTTATATTTATAGACAAAATAAATAGAAGTAGGAATAAAGGGACTTTCTTCACTAAAGCGAATTGTTCTGCACATTTTCTAGAATATACACATCCTATTTTGGAGACCACTGGAATAAAATAAGGGCCATTCATTAGCATGGCAGCAACTATATCTGAGATAGTGGAGAGAAGACCACCCCTTAGGGGTTCTGCAGTGGTTATTTCAGATCAAATTGAAAGCCCAACAATACTTGCATTAACTTCAGTTAGCACCAGTGACCAAGGAAACAAATACATGTAGATATGTTATTTTATGCAACTTCATGACCCAGCACTTATGAACCATGTGGTTGGGATGACTTTATTTAACTTCTGTGTAACTCAGTTTACTAATCTGTAAAATAGGAATAATGGCCCAAACTACAGCACAGAGTTATTGGGAGAATTACGTAAATGAATGGTAAAATAATGCTTGGCACACTGAAATTTTAAAGCCATGTATCATAATTTAACCCTTTCTTTGACAAATGGTAATACTGGGGCTCAGGGACATTTCTTAATAGGATTTTTTATGCTTCACATACTCCTCAAAGATCTGAGGATGCTTAGGATAGAAAAGACAGATATAATAGAAGTGAATACATGGCTATAATTTTTTAAAGTGAAGATGAGAGGGATGAATGAACCAGAAAACATAGTTTGAGGAAAGCTATTAGAATTGGGCATAAATAATTGGCTCTAAGCGTTTGAGCACCTCGGACAAAAGAAGGTGTTTACGCAGCTCCTTTTATCCAATAAAATATAACAGAGAGAAGAATATAACAGAAGAGACAACCTTTTATATTCCTTAAATTTTAACTCAGGGAGGAAATTTGCCTTTGTTTTTTTTTTTTTTTACATGAGGAGCATCATGTCTTGATTACTGTGGTTATTGTGATAGCTATATTCTACATACAGCTTTTTTTTTTAAATGTCAATCCTCTATGAAAGCATTATGCTGAGAGTCCTATTATGAGTCATGTTCTGAAAAGGTAATCTTTGAGCCTCATGGTATTTAATAGCAGGACACATCTATGTCAGGGGTAGAAGTTTCTGATTATCGGATATGATATGGAGATAAAGGCAGGAAATACTTCAGAAATTAAGAGTTAACATATCTCTTAAGCTATCTCTCTAGAATATTGATTATTTAAGCTGTGCTTTTAAGTGGAGTGGTGTGGCAGGTAGCTAAGAATTAAGGTTATTAGCTACTACCTAAAAGGCAGGTATTCTATATTATTGATTGAAAGAATAGCATATGTTTGATAAATGGAACATGGATACAGCAGAATATATTTTATTGTGAGAATTAGAGATTTTATTTTTGTCTTTCCGAATGACTTTCTCAATCACCACTATCCCACCACACACATATATGAAGGTAAGATACCTATAAGCAGGGCCAGTATTTTCCTAACATATTGCATTGCATTATCTATATAGTATTGGGGAACCAGATTCAGGCTATCTGTGTGGTCTGAAAAACCCCAAGCTAAGAATATACTACAGAATGATCCATGGATATTAATGTCCCAAGCATTTGATTAGCAATGTTTGTCATGGACATGGATAGGGTTGATTAGTAAATGCCAATCATTTCTGGATGAATGTACCTTAAAAAGCAACCACTGATAAAAAAAAAAAAAAGACTTAAATAACACAGTGCCCCATTCAAAATCACTAACCATATAAGGAAACAAAATATTATGGGTCAGTAGAAATAATAAACAGTAAAAAAATTTACCCCAAAGACTTCAGATACCAGAATTATCATATGCAGAAAATGAAATGAGACTTTTAAATGTTTAAAGAAATAAAAGAATAAATAAAAACATGAGTACTAAATAAGAGACTAAAACTCATGAGCATCTTTGAAAAAGAAAGCAAATAAAACTTATTGAAAATATAATTATTGAAGTAAGAAACTTAGTGGATGGATTAAATTGAAGATTAGACACAATTAAAAAGAGAATTGTAGATTGGAAGATAAACTTGAAGAAATCACATAGAATGTAGTACAGAGAACAAAGAAATGGAAGATGTTAAAAGAAATAAGATTGAGTCAGAAAGTCTAACCTATGTCTAAAAAGAGTTCCAGATGAAGAGAATGACAGAGGGGGCAATTGTGAGGAGATAATGACATAGAATTCTCTAGAATTAAAGATATGAATTCTGAGATTAAATGAGTATGATGAACAGGATCAATAGAAATAAATGTATGACCAAACACACAAAAGCAAAACTTCAAAATAGCAAAGCAATGTATACAAATCTTAAAAGCAAAGAGAAAAAAGCCCCAGATTACCAATAAATGAAAGATAATTAAATGATGAGGATTGACTTTTAATAGCAACAATGAAGGGCAGAACGATATCTTCAAAGACTGAAAGGAAATATCTGTCAACCTAGAATTATATAGCTAATGAAACTATCTTTAAAGAATGGATAAAATAAAGCAGTTTTCTGACAGGCAAAAATTGAAAGTGCCCACAAGCTGCCTACCATTCTTAAACAAAATGACTTCTAAAAGATGTACTTCAGAAGGAAGAAAAATAATCTCAGAAGAAAATAGAATGCAATAAAGAATATAAGAAGTTAAAAAGAAGAAAGGAGACAAAGAAAACCTCACATAAAAATAGGACACAAACTAAGATAGCAGCAATAAATCCAGATATAATTGTAGTAGTCTGAACATAAAATGGGCTAAATGTTCTAATTTAGAAGACAAATGTTTTAGGATATGATTAAAGAAAAATGGCACAAAAATGAAGCAAAATCTACCTTATGTTGTTTAAACAAGCCCAACCTAAATTATAAAGACATAAAAAGGTTGAAAATACTAGGATAGGAAAACATATACCAGGCATCCAAAAGAAAGTTTGTGTAGCTATGTTAATTTCAGACAAAAATCTGGCTCAACACAAAGAATTACTGATGATAAAGAGAGTTACTATGCAGATGAAAATGTTTCAAATTATCAGGGAAAAATAATATTCTTAAGTTTTGTGTAGCTGGTAATACAGCTCTTATATATACACACAGACACACAGAATTATAATTACAAAGAGAAAGTAACAAATAAACATCCCAGAAGGAACTTTTAAAACCTCTCTCAAAAACTGATAGATCAAATAGGCAAAATGTCAGTAAGAATAGAGAATACTTGAATTAGGTATTACATGTAGTCTATCACCTAACTATAAAAGATACTCATTTTTTTTTGAGGATACATGCAACATTTATGAAAATTTACTCTTCACTAGGCCCTAAAGCAAGTCTCAACAAATTTAAAAGAATCAACATGAAAAAAAAATCAGGATCATATACATACCAATTCATACAAATCTCATTCTCTTACCATAAAAACAGGCAACAAAAATGACTCTCTCTTCAAAACACCTTATATATATAGAAACCAAATAAAACTTCTGTAATCTTAACTCATAGATCAAAAAAGTAAATTATTGTGAAAACTAGACAATTCTTGGACCTGAACGAAAACAAAAATGCTACATAAAAAAAATTGTGGGATATGAGAAAGGTGTTATAGAGGAAAAGTCAAAGCTATATTTGCTTATAATAGAAAAAGAAGAAAGGCTAACAATGCATAAGCATAGCACCTCACTTAAATTAGAGAAACAATAACAGAGAAACATAAAGAAAACAGAAGCAAGAAACTAGTAAAGATAACAAAGACATTAATTTAGGTGGAAACTTTGAACGCTTTTCGAATGTCAGATGTGATGGTTGTCACCGGTGCTGCTCACCAGATATTTCTGCTTCTGGACAAATGGTGGGGTGGCATCTTCCCAGCCCTTGGGGCCGTGTG
Organism: Microcebus murinus; assembly: GCF_040939455.1. Lineage (NCBI taxonomy): Eukaryota > Metazoa > Chordata > Mammalia > Primates > Cheirogaleidae > Microcebus > Microcebus murinus. The sequence goes on from NC_134124.1 coordinate 22,762,968, forward strand.
TGGCCATGTGATTTTCTGTGGCTGATCAAAAGTGAGTGGAGGAGGCATGTGTTACTTCTGGGTGGAAGCTTTAGGAGCCAGTGCAGGATTGGTGACACACTCTTTCCCTCTGCCATGCTGAAGAGTGACACTCCAGATGCTCCTTAGCCTGGAACTGGAGCAGAGCCCTCAGCCCACCTGCAATGGACAGGTAGTGTGTGGCAAGAAATAAAGATCATTGACCATGAGCTGGGGGTTGTTTGTTATAGCAGCATAATCTAGTGCAGTGATTGTCAACCAGAAGCTAATTTTGCTCTTGGGGAGACATCTGACAATATCTAGAGACATTTATGATGGTCACAACTGGAAGTATGTGGTATGGGGGGGATGATACTGGCATGGAGTGGGTAGAGGCCAGGGGTGTTGCTAAGCAACCTATAATGAACTGGGCAGCCCTGCACAATAAAGAATTATCTAGCACAAAATATTGATAGTACTAAGGTTGAGAACCCCTGACCTAGTGTGTACAACATGGTCAAATAGCATACATATTCTGAAATCACAGATCTGCTCTACAGGAATGATAGACATGACCTTGACTTGAAGACGTTGAGCTAGGAATAAGCAAATGTTTACCAAAGAAGTAGAGTCACACTGATTTTTCGGTTTCTATTCCAGTGGATTACTCGCTAAAGGTCCCTGACTCTGTTGAATATATTCAGGCCTATTTTTTCACTTCTCTCCAATGAGGCTTGGTGAAGATCAAGCACAATGCCCGAGCCAGGAGCGCTGATGCACAGTGGAGTTGCTCTATGCATTCAAAGGTCACACAGCGGCAGGGGATCCTGTCTCAGTCTGGGTAATTCTCTTCGCTGGAGTCCTAAGGCTGCTCTCCATCAGTCAGTGCCTGCATCTGCCTCTTTGTCTCTCCCTCTTGTCTTTCCTCTTTTCTGCTTCTTCCTTCTGTGCAGCCAATTAGTGGCATGGCCAGGATCTTTGCCTCAGAAGCAAGCTGAGTTATCTACCTCTCTGCTCTTTTTTTCTCCCAGGCAGCAGTTAGGCCTGAGATTGCTGCACTGACCACATCCCAAACCAGCTTGATGCCAGACATTGCAACCAAACACTCTCTCTTTTGCCATCTGTGGCTGTCTAGATTCATCCATTATGGAGCTAGCAGGTGTGATAGATCAATTGTCTAACTAGGTAAAAATGCTGTTCCATACACAGTCTATCCCAATCCACCAGCGTCCACTGTCCTGAGATTTGGAGCCACAGTGTCTGCTAATAGTGTTTCTTTGATATCCACCTGCTCTTATTCCTTGAGCATATAGTATACTCCCATATGTCTCACTGGGAGGATGCCTATAGCTTGGTGGGGGGCACTAGGGTATCTTAGAAATCTTTGACGACAATATCATATAGTTGCAGGCCAAATAAACCTACTTTCTAACACTTTTTTAGCAATGTAGTTCTTCAATTTAGCTAGCCTAAGCTGATGCTTGATCTCAGTAGAGAACTTTTACTCTCTTTCCCAATATGTTCAGGGATGAGTTAGTTATCAGCTAACATATTTTGTGTACTTACTATTTACTAAGTAACAGTGTAAGCATCTTGCACGACTTATATAATTCTCAGGAACCAAACTTTAAGCAGATCCTATCATTATCCTTATTTAGCAAATGAGGACAGTACAGTCTAAGGAACTTGCTGGTAACGTAGAGCAGATGGCCCTACTATATGCCACTGTTTGACTCCAGAGACTGTGCCCTTAGGCCCTATGCCATATCGCTTGTCCTATGTCTTAGACTGTAATCATCCCGTTTCCTTTCAGGGCAGTGGGTGGTGGTGGTGGCTTTCCCACGGTGGGAGGTGTAGACAAAATAGAGATGCATCCTAGGAAGAACTTGACGCTGGCCTTCAGTCAAGCTTGTCCTGCCTGGGCCTTGGGAACAGCAGTTTGAGATAATGGGTCTCCGTATGTATCTTCCATCCTCAGAAGTCAAAGTGGAAAACTGACCTCATGCAGCTGCAGTGCTTGTTTCTCTTACACTAAATACAAAGCCTTTGGTAGAATCTCAGGGGACATCAGATAGAAAAGCAAGTAAGGGCTGATTTGGGAAATTGGTGCCATAAGCTCCTCAGAATCACAAACCTAAGGTTTCCTTAATTAGAGAGGTGGCCCTCCAATCAATATTCCTGCTATTCCTTGCTATGCTGTTCGCCTTGCTTTCCAGCCAGCCACTCTGGGGACTTTCAGCTGACGACAGTGCAATTCTCCTGGGGCCGTGCAAGGTACAGAGGGGGAGAGATAGCATAATTTGTTGGCCTGTTATATGGGGTAGCTAAAACATAGGGTTGCATTCATCAAAGCCAGCACAGTTCCCCCAATTTTACATTCAGAATGCATGTTACACGGTTCACTTAGGAGGGATGGCAGGATGCTGCAGATACACTGAAGCATTGTCTGAAAATGTTTAAGCATTGTTATTTTTTTTCTTGCTTTTGCTACAAGAAGAGGGTATCCAAAACTCCAAATAAGAAACCGCACTGTCTCAAGACCTGAACTCTGCTCTGATGTCTGTCACCTGGTGCTTAGGAGTGTGTAAGTCAGGGGTCCTCAAACTTTTTAAACAGGGGGCCAGTTCGCTGTCCCTCAGACCATTGGAGAGTGCGCACTGTAGGCCCGGGACGAGTTGGCTGCTAAGCAGGACAGGTAGCGGTGGCAAAAACACCCGGCGGTCCGGATAAATGTCCTAGGCAGGCGGCATGGGGCCCACGGGCCGTAGTTTGAGGCCGTAGTTTGACGACGCCTGGACTGTAGGTATTTGAGGAAGAAGGATGAAACTTTCCTATTACTATGGGAACCAGGAAGTACTTTGTACTTTGCATGCCTACCTATAAACAAAATAGAAATGAGAAGGAAGAAAAATGATAATAACACCTCCAAATGTCTTCCTCTTATTTATTGAATACCATGTAAGGCACTAAATGATTAATGCATTATCTCATTTAATTTTCACAACGACCTTCCAGGGTAGGGCTGTAGCACCCATATCTTGCATAAGGGGAACTGAGGATTGGAGCGGCAGATTGTCCACACTCCCACAGGATTTGAACTCTGTTCTCACTCTCAAACCCCCTCTCTGAACCATTGGTTTTGATTCTCTGCCCATGGAAGTAGGAATTTCCATTCCAGATTTGATTAATCGGGATTCTCTCATAATCCCTGCTGCTGCTATGAAATAAAACTAGTTTGTCTTAAGGCATGGTCGAAACGGGTCATCTAGGCTGTGTTTACAGGGATAATGTAATTATAGCAATTTTCAGGAGTGTTCAGGCTCCCCCAAAGTAAATATTAGTGAGGAAAGATAAGTTGGGGGCCCAAATTAGCCATATTGGATCGGTTTCACTGGCTAGATGCGTAACTCTTCAGTTTCCTTTTGTTAAGTAAACACAGCTGTGCTGCACCCATGCACGCCGTGACATGCCAGAATCCAGAGGTAAGATGGAAGTTCTTAAAGAGAGGTCTGGAAACTGTGTTTATCATCTTGTCCCTTGCTACCTTGCCTTAGGACCATGTATTTATTTGGCATAAAATTGAAAAAGAAAGCACAAGCTCAGCTAAATGGTTCCTTCATAACCTGGAGAAAAAGACCTTGAGTTGTGACCTCAAAAGAGTTATATCAATAAAAAGAAAAAAAAAAAAGTCCCTTAAAAGACTTCTTCTATAATTCGAGCTATTTGCTGCCGCTGTAGTTGTTAAAGAATGAATTGGCATATGATTTCACTCGCTCCCCATACTGGGATAGTGAATATTCTGATAAAATATCAGTTATCTTTCCAAAAGAGTGTTGACCAACGTTGAAAACACACATGATGCCTGAAACTTAGCATTCATTTGGGAAGTTAGTGAATGATGATCAAAGAGACAAGGTGAAGAGAAAGGAAAACAGAGAGAATTAAGTTGGAATAGGGATGAATTTATATTATACAAGCCAGCTTCAGGGTTTGAAACAATATGAAATTCAACAGCTATTCATTGAGGACTTTCTCAGTGTAAGGGATTAATGTTCTGCACTGAGGATAAAGACACGGGTTTGTTGGCTCTCAGTGACTTTAGAACCTGAGCTGAATGGAGGCTTACAGCTGAGTAGTTTAGCCTAATGCCTATTTTAAAAAATATTTACACAACTGTCTGATTAAAGAATATTATCTTCTGTGTTACTGTTAACATAGGCAAAGGAGGAAAATCAACTAAGTATGGAATGGCAAATGGATTTCCTTTCTTGTGACAATACTCATCAATGGATAGTGTCAGTTTTGAGAAGATTGAGGCCAATCTGGGCTTGATTAGTGATGTCTGCCATAGGCAAAGAAGGGGAGGGTAGTGGTACGAAACAATATATTTGATTTCCCTGATGTAAATTGTATGGTTTCAGCTATAGCAAAGGCTATGTCCATTTCCCAAATGGCTATTTCACTATTTTACTCCAGTACCTGAAATGCTTGCTCTTTATTTACTGCTTGGCCTATATTCTTATTCTTAAGAAAAATAATAAAAGTTAACATGTCCATGTACTACATGGGTTCCCAGTACATGCCAGGCAGTAAGCTAAACACTTTGTACATAGTATCATATTTAATCCTATCTACAGATAAGGAGAGTGAGACTTGTTGATTAGAAATTAAACCAAGGTGCTCTGGGCTCCAAAGTCTATGCCTCTAACCATTGCGTTTTTAAGGCACACTCTTATTTGGGCTTCCAGTGAGGCCTTTTGTGCCTTTCTTCATGATTTTGGGAGAACATTTCTCATGAGAAACCAGAAAAATATCTAAGGATCCATATATAACAATAGAATAGAGAACAGAAAATACAAAACACACACCAGGAACACACTTGACTATATTATACTGCTAGCCACAATTTCCTAGGTCAAGAAAGCCACTAATTCTTTAAAAGGCATTGACCTATTTAGTGAAGGGCCTTCTTGAAGGTTCATTGTATTTCCTAAGATGGGGAGGTTTTACATCTTGCTTTAATTAGGAAGTAACTTAAAAATGCAGAGGACACAGAATGGGGGCTGTCTTAGTTTAGGCTGCTATAACAAAACACCACAGACTGGGTAGCTTATGCACAATAGAAATCCATTTTTTACAGTACTGGAGGCTGGATGTCGGAGATCAGAGTGCCAGCCTGGTCCAGTTCTCATGGTGGCCTTGTAGGTTGTAGACCAGGGGTCCTCAAACTTTTTAAATAGGGGGCCAGTTCACTGTCCCTCAGACCGTTGGAGGGCCGTTGGAGAGCGCGGCGCACATTCCACACATGCCCACTGTGGGCCCGGGACCAGTCGGCTGCTAAGCAGGACAGACAGCGGCGGCAAAAACACCTGGCAGGCCACATAAATGTCCTTGGCCGGCCGCATATGCCGTAGTTTGAGGATCCCTGTTGTAGACTATCGACTTCTTGTTGTATCCTCACATGGCACAAAGAGGGCTCTCTGGAGTCCCTCTTATAAAGGCACTAATCCCATTTAAGAGGGCTTCACCCTCATGATCTAATCACCTCCAGAAGGCCCCACCTCCTAATGCCATCACACTGGGGGTCAGGATTTCAGCATATGAATTTGGAGGGAAGGACATGCACATTTAGTCCATCGCCGGGATACAGTGATGGCGGAGGGATGCTTAGGAAGGCGCAGGGGACGGTTCCTGTGACACAGAGGGAACAGTGTTCATTTACTTCTTTATTCAATTGCTCATTTATCCAACAAAAACTCATTGAGTACTTACTTTGCTCAAGGCACCATGCCAAATTCTGGGGACATAGATTCCTGTTCATAGGGACATCCCACAAGGGAAGGGACAAACTCTGAAAATAAATCCTATGCTTACAAATTTTGTCTAAGGTTGCTCTGATTCACACTTTTTCCATGTGAAGAGTCTGTTTTTTTCTGATTTGATATCACCATTATCATGACACTCACATCACCATTCTAATTCTAAATGGCATAGATGAGACTTGAAAATACGTATGTGTCATATTGAGTAAAGAAAGGTCCAATACAATATTTTATCAGTCACACGATCCTCGCCATGCAAAACTTATGTGCATGTAATAGGATGATCTAATTTGAAAATGTATCTGAAGATGTTGAAACATTTACAGGAAGAAGCTAAAAAAAAAAAAAAACCAAAAAAACAAAAAACCTGTCATTTAAAAGCTGCAAAGATTTTCTGCTGCCTAAGAAAGTGAGCTTTCTGAACATCTGTGGGTCGGGCAGCTCCTTTGTTCTGGGAAAACCACTGAATCGTCTGTATGTTATCCAAATGTAAAGCACGATCCCGGCTGTTATTCGGGATCCTTGCAAAACCATAGATGCAGAAACCTTTGATTGAGAAACCAAAAGCACCATGTAGTCATGTACATTTGTGCCCATATATGAAGTAAAACTCTCTGTGTTTCTTATATCTGTATGGGTTGGGACTGCATTGTGCCCTCACAGGGGTTTCCTATATCTGGGGTGGCCTCGGGATTATTATTTGATCCATCGTCTCCCAGGCAAGTGACTGCCAGGGGGCTAGGCAGCCGGGTCTTCGTGTCGTGATGGGAGGATCAGACTGGGCTAGGGGCAGCCTGGATTGCACTGCTGATGTCTTCTCTGAGATCTGGTGACCCAGACACTGAGAAGCCCGTGGACTCTGGTTTGTGGGTGAGGGTGGGGTTTGCACTGGGAGGGAGTGGATGCTGATGCTGTTGATCACCTTGGCCAAGGACAGGTTCACTGGGAGCAGAGATTATGGTCTGGGCTAAGAAGAGACTTCTCTTCTCCCTTGCAGATAGGGCTGTGGTTTCTGGGCTATAAGGAAAGGAGATGGATTTGGCTATACTTTCGGTTGAGGCCATGCTGGGGCATATCTCGGTAAGAGGCCCCTAGGGAAAGCATCTGGGCCTCATTCTAGGTCTAGAGGAAGGTTTTCCCCCGTGTTGTAGTTTCTTTCTATTCTTCCTGGACTATAAATAAAAATCACGTTAATAGTTGGGGGCTGGGCCCAATACTGGAATTAAGGGAAAGGCCTCTTCCATTGAGGAGAGTCAAGCCTAAAGAGGAGGCTTGTATCTGCTCTGCCCCTGAGGCTGGTGTATTGGAGCCAAGTGCAGGTGGAGACACCTGGGACCCACCCCCAATCCCCTTAGGTACAGGAAGGTGAGGGAACCTTTAGAAGGGGGAGAGGGTGCTAAGATTTAGCAGTCAAACTGGTAAGGGCTTGGAGACCTGGGCAGGCAAAAAAAAAAACAAAAAACATTTGCAAACAAAAAATAAAAGGATGGTAAATGAAAAAAAAAAAAGAGGGAATTATACAAAATTATTGTTATTATTTATGTGGTTATGTTGTTTTAGTAATAAATCAAGAAAGCATGGTGACACTATGATTGTTACTCTACCGTCTACAAATGTTGTAGTCCCTTAACATTTGACATTAAACTCGGTCAACCAAAGTCCAACGTAAAAACTGTAGGTGTGTCATCTGTTATAATCTCTTCCACATAAACCTGCTAATTGAATTTTTTCATGTCCCAGGTGGGAGTTTTCTTGTGTTTTAATATATGCCGGGTCCTTTGTATAGTAGTTCTGTGAGGTCTCAGCAAGGGAGCACGATGGTCAGAGAATGCAGCCTGCCTTCTGAGCTAAAGTCACTGAATTCTTACTATGGTTTGTACAGTCATTTTAATGTTATTTCATTTTTAAAATACAGTATACATTCATGGCTCTAAATTAAAAGGTAGCAAAAGTGAATAGTGAAAATTCTCCTTCCAATGCACTTCCAGCCTTCCAGTTCTCCTCTTCAGAGATGTTTATGTTGCCAATTTCTTGTGTGTTTTTCCAAAGGTAGTTTATTTGTACACAAGTAAATACCTATATGTATGATGTTCTGCACATTTAAATGCTCATGGTGAGCCTGGCACTCTGCTAAGCACTGTACATGTTTAGGGTCATTCAGATTTCACAATATACCTATGAATAGGTACTTAGGTCTTATTAACTACGGCTCAGAGATGGTGGTGCACTGGGTTGGCTTGCACCAGCTTGGATAAGCCAATAGTTGAATTGTTAGGAATTTTGGGATCTGGTTGACCACAGGTTGGTAGCTTAAAATTGGCCACAGTGGGAGCATTTGCACCTGTGGAAATTGGTGAATGCTACAAATCACATTCCCTCCCTCCAGAGCTGGTTCAATGCTTACTAGCGCACCACTTCTCAGAGAGTTTAAATGACTTGTTCAAAATTACCAATTAAAGGTGGCAGATTCAGAATTTGAACTCAGCGCAGTCTGACTCCAGACCCTGTGTTCTGAGCTGGGATCACACTGGAAAGTAGGAGGAAAATGAACTTGAGCTTCTCAATGCCAGTTCTGGTGATTTCCCAGCCCTGGCACTCTCCAGACTCAGTCTGGGGTAGCACTCTCTCTCTTTCTCTCTCCTTCTCTTTAAATCATTTTCATTTTCATGGTTAGTGGCTTAATAGTTTGTTTTCTTTTCATCATAAACTAACCCATGCTTATTGTAGACAAGTTATATGAAGAAAAGCACCACTCTGAAATAACCAGTACTTACTGGTTTGTCATGTTCTATTGACTTTGACCTTTGTGTTTCTGCTCACTTGAGCTTGATTTCTATTTGGTGTCTCTGTTTTGCCTTTGGATGTTTTTCTCTCTGACTTGTACCTGATGTTTCATAGTACCTTTCACTCTCCCTGTACACCTAGGAGTCCTAGCTGTGACATGGGCTGCAATTAACCCCATGTTAGAGCACTCATGCCTAGCATCAACATTTAAGGTGAAAAGACGACGTAGTTAGATTTGTCCTTGAACCATGCCCAGTGTGGCAAGAAGCTCGAAACATGAAAGGCACAAGAAAACCAAAACCAGAGGAGGAAGCCACCAATGCACGTTGCCTGATTCACAATCATCAGGATATGTGTGTCTTTGAGTGGAATGGAGGACGAAACACACACATTGTTTAAATTGTTATTTCCCCCTCTCTCAGTAGTAGTTGGACTGATGCGATTTGAATGTGCAAACGATGTGCTTTCTCTCCCAGCAAAGCAGAAATGCTGGAAGAGCAAAAACGCTTTGCCTTCTAAAACATCAAAAAATGGGCTGCTTAACATTGGTGTATTGATAACTGTAAGAGCTAACAGAATATTATATTTTATCTCTAGACTGTATCTGTAATGCAATATCTGGTTATGTGTGTGTGTGACTATGTGCGTGTGTGTCTCACTAAATATATGAAATGAGAGTAACTGATTCTGCATCAGGTAAATGAATTGAGGGGGACTGAAGAGGAGCCATTTTCTTCAGGACATCTCGACAACGAGTAAATGACACAGAGAAATACAGGCTGTCCCGAGAGGCAGAGCTTGTCCTTGGCTCTGGGCTATGCGAGCCCTGTAGGTTCTGAGCACCAATGATACAAATTGTGCCAATCTGTTAGAGCAGACCCAGCTTCCCAGTGGTTTTGTGACTGTCGCCTGCCTCTGCTTCTCTTATAATGAAATGGTTCTTGGACAGCTGGGTTATCAGCAAAGAGCTGTGTAGGAAGTGCCCTGCCCAATTAATCAGATGTCATTCTGACCAGATTTCTTTAGCACATTGCTTCATAGTAAAACAGCAGCGGATTGATAAGCTAAATTCAGAAAGAGACAAAAGAGAAAGGCATCATTTTTATGTATACTTGTCTTAAGGCATATTTTCCCATTTCTGAAACTTGAAAAATAACCATCTGGAAAGAATCATATTATAGACAAGGCATGTCATGACATTTATAGCAAATATTTTTGCTGTGAGGATCAGTATTCTCTCATTGCCCCATCGACTGCCATATAATCAGATACCCATAAAGTATTCAATAAATACAGGGTTCCTGCAATAAATCAATAGTGCAGGAATAATACGTTTTAAGTGTTCACATTTTCCTTTGTTTATCCTTCTTTTTAAACACACATTTTTGCATTGCAAACCTCCTTTAACGTTTGTCTTTGTTTCTGCCTTTCAGCCACCCAGTCTCGGGCAAATGACATTAAACCGCACCACTGCAAAGAGATCTCTGGCATAAATAAATGTATCAGGAGGTCAAGAGGTCAAGAGCATAAATGAGGCAAAGATTTCAAAGGAATCACCGACCAAATGATTTATAAATCATGGAAAACACTGCTCCGGCCATAAAAGAGAAATTAAATTTATACATCATGAGCTTCAGGATGCTTTGGGTTCTGGTGGGTAACTGGGTTAGAAATGGAGGCGCTTATGTCATCCTGTTGTTGGTTTGGAGCCTTGTTATAGCGGCATTTACCCCAGGACTCTAAATCAGGAGGATGGCGATTAAACTCCCCCTCCCTTCTTCTATGTCTCCAGAAACATTTGCTTTTACCTCTGACCTGGAATTCCCACTACGCCAGACTCAGCTCTGCAGTGGGGAAGAGATCAATTCACTGTGGGGCAGAAATGATAATGCTGGTGGGTGGAGAGGGACATTACCAGGCCTCCCATCTGTTGGCAAAAGGCTGAAAGAGTCTTACCTTTGTCTACAGGAAAGCAACACAGAATTATAGCATCTGCCCTGGCTGGCCAAGGAAGCTGTGAAACCAGCGACTGCTGGAACCTAACAGCCAAGCCATCTATAGGAGAGAATAAAAACGAGCCAGGCTCTGTAAAAAGAACAATAATACTTTATGCTGTAATGATCTGTAACGGGAATCTGTCCAGAACTTTTACAACTTAAAAATAATCCTTTTTTTTTTTTGCTGTATTTTCTTGAAAGACACAATGTCCAGCTATTACTCTCTTCTACCCTCCCTCTCCCATTTCTTTTCCTTCTATATTTGATGAAAATATCAGATAAGAAACTCTGAAGCTTGAAAGTGTCTATTTTAGTTCTTACACGAATTCGTGAAATATACAGAGTGGTCTATACGTAAAACTGCAGTAATTTCATGGGGAACTTCCCTGAAAATGCACTCAATTGGGAATGTCATTTTCTAGTCAAACAGATGTGAAGAAGCAAATGACACCATGGGCAGCCATCAAACTTTGAAATTGATTGCTACTGCTCTTTATGACCTAACCGATGGAGACTTAAATTTGGGCTACATTTAAAGTTTTCCTGGAAACAAATTTTGCTAATCCCACTCAATGGAAACAATATGTCAGTTCCTAGCTTGAAACACAGATCTGTGGTGATGACAGAGAAAAACAATATACTGTGTCAAGATTCCTTTGCTCTTAAAATCTAAGGTAGGATTTCAGTGTAGTTCTAAGTTTCTTTCCTCCTCCCTCCCTCCCTTCTTTCCTTCTTTCTCTCTCTTTCTCTTTTCCTTTCTTTTTTTTCCTTCTCAAGCTTCTCTCTTTAGCTTTTAGATATTTGCAACAAAAAGACCTTTGGGGTCAGTGAATTCTTAGTTATGTGTTTTGCTTTTTAAATGTTAGATACTTTTTACTAAGACATTTGGGAGAAGGAAATGTAAAGTAACCTTTTTTCTCAATCTTCTTTTTCTAGTATTCTAAACCTAGGAATATGTTAAAATAAATTTAATCTACACTTTGCTGATACATTTATACTTAAATCATCAAGATTGGGTTTTGAGTCACTTTGTTTAATGATAAATCTCTCTAATCCCCTTTTTCTGTATAATTCGGAAGTTGGGTCTCATGGACGAGGCCACAAGCCCATGTTGCATTTGGGGTTTATGTTCCTGAGAATTGTTTGCAAAAGTTTTCAAGGATATTGTATCTTTCCTATCTAAATATCCCAATGATTCATCTGTCCTTGGAAATGTTTTTTCCCCCAAAGAGATTATGTATATACAAAGATTGTAAAAATAATAATTATTAATATCTCACATAAGCTATCCCTGCTTTTCTCTGCCATTTTATTTTTTCACTTTAAAGAGAAGCAATTCTGAAAACACATTTTGAGATTTCGCAGATGTGAACATGATACTGCAAATTTTTCTGGTGGTTTTCCCAAAACATTCTCGTAGCAATTGGTTTGAATTATGTCTTCATTACTCAGTAAGGACAAAAAAGGAGGATATTTATATCTTAGCAAAAATGTGTAAATTTAGGGGGAGAATGTATTAAATATAGGACAAGGCTAATGATTAGTGTATTTGCATTTTGGGGGGAGTTGTTAGGAATTCTGAATGGTTTCTGTTGAGTGTGGGTTGGTTGCCCTTTTAATCTCTTCCCATACCAGAGTTCCAGCGTTCTCAGACTCAGCTGTGTGTCTCAGAGGTGGGCTAAAATGTAGTCAGGTCTGTTGTGCCAAGGAAGAGGAGAGACACAATTCCTGCTGCCACTAAAAGAAATTGCTGACATTGTTACAACTTAACATTTTATTCATTTTCACAGAAGTGAGCAACCTGTATTGCCATATTTGCCTTTTCTGGTCCATTGGTTTTTGATCAGATCTCATGGCATTTTGAGCCCATGATATTTGGCTTACACTGATAAACAAAGTTGTAATCTTGAACATGCACATGGAAAGAGGGCTGAGATATCCCGTAAACAGAATGTGTAATGGGGTCCATCTATTATTAAACGACTGCTATAGGACATACAACACACACACACACACACACACACACACACACACACACACGACAGACAGGGTGATCATATGGAGGGAGTAGGTAATGTAGGAATTCAGTAACACTACTCTGATTAGGGGAAAAAAATCTAATCTCTCTTACTTGTTGTAGGATGGAATTGCTTTAATAAGATTCTCTGACTTAAGAGATCCCAGATATAATTCCTCAGGGCCTGTTTTAAAGAATAGAGAAAACCCTTTTATATTTAGTGCATCATGTCCTAAGGACTGTTATTTAAGAGTCCCTGATAATTTATTTTTCCTTTTGTTGTCTAAATATAATAAATTCTTCAATTTCCCTTTGTACTGCTGACGATCTTGTTTAATTTGTAGTGAAATCACCTGGAAGCATGGTCTCCGTAGTTAAGAGTTCAAATCCTGCCTCAGCCATGAACGCTTGCATGACCTTGTGCAAGCTACTTGAGCTCTCTTCGCCTCAATTCTTTTCTTTGTAAAATGGTAAAAACAATATTACCCACCACACAAAGTCATTGAGATTTAAGTACATGAAAAGCAGAAGAGATCTTGGCACAGGGCTAACACTTATTAAATGTTAGCTGCACCTGCTATGATGATTGTTGTTTAGCAAATTGTTCAGCCCCCACTTTTTTCATAGACAGTTAGCTCAAGGTAAACTGGGTCAGCCCACGCTAATGCGCTTCTACACTGGTGAAATCCAAATTGCTACAATTACCAAGATGCTCCTGAGTTAAGGCCCCGAGACCTCCAAAAGCAAATCACAAAGTCAAACATTTAGTTATGTATTGGGTGGTACTCGCGTAACCATAATTATTTTGTGATTGAGAAAAATGAAAGAGTGGAGTGAAGATCTGATACCGGGGAGAGAACACTGGATTATGAGTTGGATCATGTGCCACCCAAAAAAGCATTGACCTTGGGCAAATCGTGTGTCCTCCCCGAATCCTGCCAGCCAAATGAGAAACGGAGTGATGAGACCCACTCTGTGCGTTTCCCAGGGTTTTATGAGATCCAATTAGAAGGAGCTCGGGCACAGGAAAGCACTCCGAGAAGACGGATGTGCTGCCCAGGCAGGAGGTGATGCAGGTTGAATGACAGAGCAGATTCCTGCCCATCAATCCTGCACTTCTTCTGGCTTCTGCTCCAGCCTGGGATGCTGGAGCATGGCCCGACTGCAAGGTCCAGGGCATGCACGTGGCCTGTTGATTGCAGTGGTACCCGCCGTGCAAGAGGAGCAGGGGTGCATTTTCATGTGTCAATTCCAGGGAGTCAGATTACTTTGCATTGCAAATAAAAGGGCTTTCCTAGGCATGATGGGACAAATGCATAGACCCCCATACCCCCAAAACAGCATCCAAGCATGTGAAGCATTGTGCCCTTTGTTGTCTGAACGACACTCTAGTATCATTTTGTGACAGCGTATTCCTTAGTCAGAGTTGCAGAGTTCAGCAGCCACCCCCTAGAGCCCTGGCAAAGGCAGTTTCTGAAAACGCCAGAAGAGAGAGGAGTTAATGTACAACGTGGAAGAGCAAAGGCCCAGGGAGCCCAGATCCAAGCCAGGAGACTCTTTTCAACAACCTGAGCGACAGTATGCAGGACGCAGACAAACAAGGAGGACCAGAAATCGAGCCTGCGCCGCCAATCCAGACGCAGAAGTGAGAGGAGGTGGCCCGGTCGGGGTCCTAATCCATCACTCTTTGGAGCCTGCTTAGCCTGGCTCGGGCAGGGAAGTCACGAGCCTGGCACCAGCCGCTCAGGGCCGCCTGCCTCCCTGCCTTGGGCAGCAGAAGGGCCTCAGGCTGAACTGTGACGCCTGGGCCTGTGATCCTCAACAGATGGCACTGTAAATCTGAGATACTCCACTGGAGAAAGACAAATGGGAATCAGCCGAGAAGGCTCGGAGCCTGGCATACGAGGCGGAGCAAAGACAGCCCGGCATCCTTACCCAGCCGTTCCTTCCTCCTGCTCTTAAATATCACACTTCTGAAGTCATCTCCCACTGGAACTCCCAGCCGCTGAACAGGTTCATAAACACAGTGCTCTCTGGGCAGAGGGAAGGCCAGAACCAAGGCGGCTGCCTGTAAGTCCAGCCCATGGTCAGGGGTGGGGTTGTTAGATTTTCAAATGATTTTACATCCAGCCCTCTTTCTGCCCTGATCTTCCCCCCTCCTTCATCATTCAAGCATAAACGAGCCCTTCTCTTCTCCTCTCCCCTTTTTCAAACATTTACTGACCACGTGCTACCCATACGGCTCTATCATTCATTCATGCACTGCTCATTTCCCCTCCTCTGGTGAGCATCTCCTCCTTCCCATGTGCTGTGCTGGAGACAAAGGCTATAGGGATGGATATGGCAGTGTCTTGCTCTCAAGAAGTTCAAGATTGGAGTCATAGACAGATATATAAGATTCAGGGTCCAGTATTATCCTTGCAGTGGTTTAATGAGGCCATTTACGGTTAACTTTCAGTTGGAGGGTTTCAGAATCTCTGGTTTGGGACTGATGTATTTTGAAAAAACATATTTAAAATGTTTTTATAATGTGCATAGAGAAGACAAAGTTCATCTCTTACCTTTCATGTTCCAGCTTTGCCTGCCTCTTTGAACGCCAAAAGATTTCTAGCTTCTGGATCTTCATGCACGCTGTTTCAACTGCACTGCCCCCCGATTCTTGCATGGTGGCCCACGACAAGCTTTCGGGTGCCAGGGCAAATGGCATCTCTCCAGGGTGGCAGTGTGGTGCAGTGGTTGAGTCTGGACTCTGGGGGAGGCCTGCTGGGCTCCATATTCGAATCTGCTAATTGCTACTTACCTGTCCTTGGGCAAACTCTTCGATCTTTATGTTAATCAGTTTCCCTCTCTTAAAAATCTAGGTTGTTATGCTACCTACCCCAAAGGATTTTTTAAGAGGTTTAAATAAGAAAATATGTGTATTTAGAGTAGCACCCAATAAATGTTAGTTTTGATTATTCCTGATCACACATCGGTTGGTTCACTCCTATTCTCTGCATGTTCTCTTTCAACATAGCATTCGCCACACTAGGTCATTATATATGTGCTTATTTATCTGTTAATTATTTGTCCTCCCCAGTAGAGGGTAAGCTCCATAAGGACAGCACCATGGCTCCTTTATTTACCAACGTATCCTCAGCACTTGGTAGAATACCTGGATATAGTATAATAGATGCTCAATAAATATTTGTTGAACAAGGGAATGAGTGAAAAAAACAAATCAAATTTCAACCCAAATATCCTTGGGTAGAGGGTGTATATAGAAGGTGTGGTGAGAAAGCATTGTAGTGAGTATGAGTTAAAAAAAAATGGGGTATTGATCTTTGAAGTATGGAGTTTCGAAATCATTCCATCTTGGTTTCCTAATAACAGGAAGTTTTGGGTGCCACAGATTCCCATAAATTTTAAAGTGTTCAGATGGGCTTCTGGAGACACTCCATTGGGACAATTGTGAAACACAGCATGTCCCCAATGGGAAAAGGATGTCAGTAGGAAGGTGGGAAGGTTGCATTGCATCTTCCTAATGAAAATCAATAGCCTAAAAATTAAATTAAGTTGATGCAACTAACTATTCAATCCAACTTGCTCATTAGCAAAAGCACCCAATCTACTGCAGGGACCCTTGTTGCTAAGTTGCTTCAAGAAACAAATTGATTAATGGATTTTTCTTTTTCCTACAGGCCTTTCAAGTAAGCAGGTCAAGTAGCTACGATTTCATTAGGACCACTCTAGTCAGTGATAGCTGTGCAATTTGGTTCCAAACACCCAATTTATAGATTGATCCAAACCCCAAGGAATCAATTGTGTTTGGGGGATTTGGGGAGCCATTGCATTGTCATTAACTATCCTTAAGGAATTTCGGGTCATGAAGGGGAGCTGGAAGCTCTGCTGAGATGCAAACACCCATTTTATTCAGTGACATAAAGCACTGGAGTCAACACAGTCCCCTTGTCACCATGTACCCTCAAAACTCTCATGTGTATTAAAACTGTTTGTGAATATCAGTAGTTTTATGACAAGAACTTCTTAAATGGAGACTTGGGAACTGGCAAAATATAATCATACACTGATTGGAGGTTTGGAAATAACAAAGGAGATGATGGTAAAAACCAAAGGCTGAAAGTTTTGTTTGTTTGTTTGTTTTTGAGACAGAGTTTCACTCTGTTGCCCAGGCTACAGTGCTGTGGCGTCAGCCTAGCTCACAGCAACCTCAAACTCCTGGGCTCAAGCAATCCTTTTGCCTCAGCCTCCCTAGTAGCTGGGACTACAGGCATGTGCCATCATGTCTGGCTGATTTTTTTTTATATGTATATTTTAGTCGGCCAATTAATTTCTTTCTTTTTTTTTTTTTTTTTTAGTAGAGACAGAGTCTCACTCTTGCTCAGGCTGGTTTCAAACTCCTGACCTTGAGTGATCCGCCTGCCTCAGCTTCCCAGAGTGCTAGGATTACTGGTGTGAGCCACCGGGCCGGCCCAAAGGCTGAAATTTGATATGGAAAAGTTTATTTTTGATAACTGAGACTTCTCTTTTTAAACGTAGCCAAGTCTTGAACTGTCTACTTCATCTACTTAAAGTATCAGCATGACTTTAAGGGGTTATAACTTTAGGACAGTAAAATAAAGGTATCTATATATCTAACTTTAGTTTTACTGTGTACACACACACACACATATATGTATATATGTACATTTGTGTGTGTATGTTTACTGCATACATACCATTGTGATACATGTTTGAGACCAATATAGTTAATATGCCTAGGACCAGGGAATAAGGATGGCTGAAGAAAACCTAGGGCTCTACACCAAATCATGCCCAAAGCTAAGTGCCTCCAGAATCCAGATGAACTTAATTTTATAAGATAAACCAATATCAAAAACAGTTTCAGAAACTAAGAGCTTTTCTCGGAATGGCCAGGTATAGTGAAAAGTCAAGGAATGGCAAACTGGAATTTTGACCAAAGAAACTCAAAAAAGACTTACTGAGTACTATAGTTCATATGTTTGGTTCCCTCCAAATCTCATGTTGAAATGTGATCCCCAGTGTTGGAGGGGGCGCCTAGTGGGAGGTGTTTTGGCCATGGGGGTGGATCCCTAATGATTAACGCCCTCTCCTGGGAACGAGTGAGTTCTCACTCTGTTAGGTCCCAAGAGAGCCGGTTGTTTGAGAGAGGCTGGCACCTCCCCTCTCTATTGCTTCCTGTCTCGCCATGTGATCTCTGCACACACACGCTCCTCTCTTGCCTTCCACCATGGGGTGGGGGCGGGGCAGCCTGGGCGCCTCACCGGAAGCGGAAGCTGGCACCACGCTGCTAGTACAGCCTGCAGAACCTTGAGCTAAAGGAACCTCTTTTTTGTCTGTCAATTACCCAGCCTCAGGTATTCCTTCATAGCCCACCAAGGTAGCTTTCTTTAAAAGACAGATCATATCAGGTGCATTTTAAAAAGCTAGAATAGATCTTATAAGTCCCATTTTTTTTTTTTTAACTTTCACAAACTTTAAAAATGTTTGTTCTCAACTGGCAGAAAAGCTGCGGGACTATTCCAGAGGGTTCTCATCTACGCCAGCCTGTTTGCCATACTGCAAACATTACCACGGTCCATTTGTCACAGCTCATTAACCGAAGCCGATGCAAAAGCCCCTCATTCTGCAGATGGGAAAACCGAGTCCCAGAGGGGTGAAGTGATTTGCGGAAGGCGACGACAAGGGAGGAACCGGGACCCAATTTCCTCAACTGTCAGCCAAGGCCTCTTTCTCGCAAACCGTGTTTTCTCTGTCTTGTGATTTCCCACTGTCGCTTTTGCAGCTGATGAGCCCTTACCCAAAAATCCGGTTCAGACGTTCCGGGTGTGAAGCAGAGACAGGCAGAGCCCTTCTGCGCGAAGCGGATTCCTCCCACTCGCACCCCAGCCCGTGGGGACACCTGAGGCATCTTCCGGCAACTCTCGGGGCTCTCGGGAAGGCAGCTTGGCAACCTCCCCGCAATTCGAGCGCGCTCGTTGCAAGTTCTCCATCTGGCCCGCCGTGGGGCTGGAGGTGGCGCTGCAACAGAATGGGTCACAGCCCGCGCGAGAACAAGGCGGATCAGAACACGGTTCGTGGGGGACGGGCTGCTCCACGAGAAGCATTTTCTTAACGCTTTGAAATTAAACCGATTAAACAAAGAGTGTCCAAGGGAGCATCTCTGAGCTCATAAACCACCACGTGCACTACTTGCATCTTCAGCATTGTGTGTTCTGGGGGCGAAGGGGAGATTGGTTGAAAGGACCTGTAAAAGACTAAAACTCCTTCTTCCCTTCTTTAGTTTTTTTTTTTTTTTTCCTTTTGCCAGCGTGGGCCAGAGGAAAAGTGACAGATGAAGAGGTGAGGAGAGAAAGACACAGAGGCAGCACTGACACAGAGCCTGGAGTGGCAGCTCAGAATCAGAAGAATCCGGGGTTAATGCCCAGTGTTGTCTTCTATTTACTGTGTGATTGTGGGGGAATTACTCGACCTCTCTGGGGCTCAGTTTCCTCATCTGTAAAATGGGAGTGATAATCATGACAGCGGCTCCAATATGTTGCTGTGAGAATTAAAAGAGACAAATGCATCTAAATTGTTCTGCCCAGGGCCAGGACACTGTCAGGACTTGATGCACATTACATTGGCTGTTATCACTTTCATTGTATTCATAATACTGTCTGTGTTATTACAGAAGGGAGTTACGCCCGGGTATGGGTAAGCAACTTTTAAAAAGGCAAACCTAACAGTCTTCTTTTAGTGGTCCTCCCTTGAATGTGCACCTTTTCCAAAGCACTTGCTGTTCTCTCTGTGTCTTTTTGATGATTCTTTAATAACGGTAATAATATACTAGAGTCTCTCATTCATAGCATGGCGAAGTTGCCACAGAAGTTGAATTGACTAATTTTAGTTTATAGGTTTTTTTAAAAAAGAGAAATATTTGACTTTGAGAAAATTGTCTTTCATCAGTCATTTATCCAACAAATATTTGTGGAGTGCCTACTATGTGCCAGCATTGTTCTAGGCACTGGCAAGGCACAAAACAAAGATCCATGCCCTAAGGCTCAGCTACACCTAAGAGAATATTGTAGTGAATTATATTGTATATCAGAGCCCTACAGGGCAGGCTCAGTGTCAGGAGAAAGATCGCTTGGATGCTGAAAGAGCTGGTCCTTCAACTTCAGTTTCCTGCCTTTCTGTTCTGTTCTCTCCAGTTCTGGTGTGCCAGCTTGCCCTGCCCTGGCCACCTTGCCTCCTTCCTGCCTGCTCAAGGGGCTGCCACCAACCCCAGCAGATCCATTCTTTCTCACAAGTCAGAACCAGGCCCACCTCATTACTGCCACTCATGATCCAGCCAGAGGCAGTTGGAAAGTGACATTCCAGAACAGGAGCAATTCCTCTCTTCCCTGTGGTTTTCTAGGATTATGGACAAACGGGGGGGAGGGGGGGGGACTTCATCTGGATGTAAGCTGGAGGCCCTTGGGTTTTCTAACCCCCTCTTGTAGGAATTCCAGCCTCCGTTCCCAGGTGAAGCTGCCAGAACACTCAGGCGCAAGGTAGCATTATCATTAATCTCCCGACCAGGGCTCCTATTAATGTGTCACTGAAACAACCTATTTTCTTATACCGGTCCCCACCCCTTCAATACACTGGACATGTGTCAAAAAAATCGGAGGCCATCCATATCTTATCTTACATTAGGAGGAGTCATGTAGAAATGTCCCTTCATTACCAGGACAGTCATGTCAAAAAGAATCGACTTATTGTCAACGTTTCTAACCTAACAATGTTAATGGAGCCTTTAGACCTCCTTTCTCCTCATTTGTTTCTTAGATGCCTATCAAGGAGACAGTTGCAGGAGTTTCCAAGCTCTGGGGAGCCCTGTGTATGTGTATTAAATGACAGCACTCAAGGCTGCTTATTATGAAGGGAAGGGGGTAGGTTGGAGGATTGAGATAGTGGGGGGAAAAGCGTGCTTTTGGCACGGTGCCAGGGTGGTGAGTGACTCCAAGCAAGACTTCAGGCTCCAAAGATAGCTATTGTTTCTCCCCTCTCCTGCTCTCTTCCTCCAGAATTTTCTGGCACTGCATAACAAACATATTTATCGAGTGAAGACAGCCTTTAAGGCAGTGCCCAGCAAGCAGTGTTTAAAATACCTCTCTCTCTCTCAATTCATACATGTAGAGACTCTTTTTTTCCCCACGACCCGAGGCAGAGGATGATACAGGGGAAGAAACCATTGGCTGGAGAATTTTCTGGGGCCTTCAGAAAGTACCTGGTGCCGGGTAGGACAAGTTTCAGGTCAGGGCTGATCTTGGAGGAAGCAGCTCCCTGCCAACGTGCCGTTGGCCATTCTAGTCTTGATCAACAGTAACGAGATGACAGGTGGATATTAGCGACTAAAGCCATAAGCCATTTCCCCTGCAGAAGCTACACAAATGCCTTGTCCTAACAGCATGAAACTATTGGTATTTTTCTAGGAAATGCCCGTGGGCTCTTACAGTAAATCTCTTTCGAGTATGGATAATTCACTTTTCTTTCTTTTAAAGCGCAATGAATGTGCTCCTCGGGTCTGTAGTCCTAGAAGACCCCACTCACAGGCAGTTGAACTCTGTGCAGTCAGCGTGGTTCAGAAAGATGTAACTGTTCACTGTGTGCAGAGGACTTTCAGATCCTCCAGCGGGTATCTGGCATTGCAAGAACGTTCAGCGCCCACACCCTGCTCCAGTGCAGGGGACAGAGGAAGACAGTGCTCTGCCTCCTCTTTGGAAAGCGACAGGGTCTGGGTTTCCCTGTGTTCACCCTCCGGGGCAGCTAAGGAGTGGCTCGTAATGTAGGCCCAGCCAACTGGGCATTCCTGCCTGGGCCTTTGGGTTGTGAGCCAGGGTGTACATTTGGAGGGTATTATTTATGGAGGTGGCATCTAATGGCAGTGGCTATAGCTTTCCATGGTGATGGCTCTGGTCTCTAGCAGTGGCAGTGTTCTCTGCGGGGGATTCCCCCTGTGAGTGGCTGTGGGACCCTTGGATATGGCTTGTTTTTTTGGTTTCCCAGCCTTTGGGCTGATACGCTGAGTCACTTGACAACCCTCTACGAGTCCCTTTCTGCGTGAGTGAGCCTGAGTTGGCTTCTGACCACTAGCGATGCTTTGTCTTATATAAGTCCCCTTCAGCACTGAGGGCCTGGGACGCCAGATGTCCCTTTCCATGGCCACTAAAGGAGAAAGTGGAGGTTCAGCCAGCCCAATGACTTGCTCATGTTTTCACCAAGAAGGAGCAGAGTTGAGACTTGGAGTGAGTCTGTGAGATCCGTGGGAGAAGGCCCATGGCTTATTTAATGTTATGTGGCCAGGACTTGGCTAAGGAACTTGTAGGAACCAGACTCTCAAGAATAATTGGACTCCATATTCAGCCTGCGTGGTATATTATCATCTCTATTTGGTGGGCGAGAGACTGAGTCCTGCATACAGTACATTAGGGCATTTCCAATACAGAAATAGTAGCTGTTTTTCAGGAGACCAGGCTCAAAAAGCCTGGAGTCCAGTCACCACCTGGCCTATCTTTCTGTCCAAATCGATCCTGTCATTCAGTGTTCTTGAAGGGGGGTGTAGCATGGAAGGACATGGTAGACAATGGATTTAAGAAAGGATGCAAAGTGGAATGTCATTGATTTAATTTATTTAGTTTTCAGCCAGCATGCGCAGAATAGATACTCTGTGCCAGTAATACCTGGATCGATCTCATTGCATCCTAATGGTTAACAATATGATCCAGCTGCTATTATTGCCCCTAATGTACAGATAAGGAACCTGAGGCTCAGGAAGGCTAGGTGCCTTGTCCCAGATCCACAGCCAGGAAGCCATAGTACCCAGTACACCTGATGTCATGGCCCAAGCTCCTAACTGATACGCTATATACCAATGGGGCTTGTTGACATTCAAGTCTGGGGTTTATGGATGATGGTTGGCTGCTTCTGAGCACATTTCATTACTAGGAAAAAAAGAGATAGAATTGCTTATGTACTTCCAAGATCATGGTCTTGAAAGAAATATCCCTTCCTCCACTATTTTTATTTTTTTGTGGGAAAAAGCTGAAATTTGGAAGACTTGGCAAAGAGAGTGTTAATGTGCTAACATCAAATGAATTCCATGGATTTTCTATTCATTAAGGCCCATTTCCCTGCACATAACTCACCTCAGCTTGGTTATACTACTCCAGGGTACACTAGTAAAAGGAGGAAAAACAGGGAAGCCAGCCAGAAAGAGGTGTTTTTGGCTGCAAAAATCAACTTACACCTACCAACAAAGTAAAACAGAAAGACTTTGCCAAACAGTAAATATCAAGTTCATTGCTTAAGCCCCAGAAGAACACATATTAAGCAATTTATGATACCTTTTTGAGTCTATGGTCACCTGATACCACTTGGCTGGAATTTTGGGAATTGCAATTCAGCAATTGGAAAGTGAATCAAAGTGGAAATCCTGGTCCTATCACAGCTTAGCTAAAATATTGGGGGATGGCAAAACGTGAATGTCCTTTGCCTTGGACAGTGAAACAGACATTCATTTCTTCATTCTATGGATTAATTTACTACACATCTACTCCGTACCAGGCAATCTTTCAGCACTAGGGATAAATCAGTCACTTACGGGTGGAATATCCCTCTCTCGTGGAGCTTACATTCTAGCCAGAAAAGATGGATAAAAATAAGAAAATAAATAAATGAATAATCTCATAGATGGATAAGTAACTTAAAGACAATAAATCAGGTGCTGCAATGGATGGGAAGGGACAGGTAAAGAGGGGATATTTGAGGTTGGATGGTGTAGAGGGTCTCCCGGTGGCCTGAATCTTAAGGAAAATCCTGCCATTCAGAGGTCTAGAGCAGGACATTTCTGGACAGGAGCATCAGCAAGAGCAAAGGACCCCAGGGAAAGGGAACCTGGTGTGTTGGAGAAGTGGAAAGAACTGTGGACCAGAGCAGATGGAGAGAAGGGAGAGTGAGAGGGCTTGAGGTCAGAGGTCAGCATAGCCAGATCCGGTAGGGCCATAGGTCAATCTGTCCCTTACCCTAGGAGCAATGAGAGGCACTGGAGGGTATTCAAGCGGAGCGTTGACATGTCTGATTTCCAATTATTAAAGGCCCCTTGGGCTGTCTTAGTAGAGGGTGCTTTGGAGATTCATGGGAATAAAAGCACGAAGAAAGAACAGCCCAGGGTGGTGTCACTGTCGTGGACCGCAGTGCGTGTGTCCCGAAGGTCATGACCAGAGTGGTTTTCAACCCTGGATGCACGTTTGAATAACTTCTGAAACTTCTTAGAAATACGGCTACCTGGGGGCTACCCCTGGATATTCTGATTCAACAGGTCTGGGAAAGACATCGGTCTTGTAAGAAACAAACAACAGGAGATTCTGAAGCACAGCCGGGATTGAGAACCACTGGCATAAAAGTGTTCTCACACTCACTATTTCTTTTTACTTCCCTGTATTCTGTGACGTAGCTGTTACTCTTATGCCCATTTCATGGATGAGGACGCTGAAGCTCATGGAGGACAGGTGACTTATTTAAGGTCACGCAACTAGTGAGCAGAAGCAAGAATCCAGTTCTTGCTTCCCAAAGCATGCAACCCAAATCCATGCAACCCAAAGCTCTTTCTCTTACCCACCGCATGTCCCTGAAAGCAAGCCAGCAATTAGGTTGCTAGCTTTTGAAAGTTCAAGATCCAGAGGGTGCTTGCCACCAAGAGGCAGAAAACAGAATGGAGATTTGGAAGCAAAGTGGGAACCCGTGGCTGGAGGGTGGAATACGGAGGCCATTTGGAGATGGCAGACTGGGTGTGTGCTTCCCTGAGTGGCAAGTAGGCTAAGTTTGCACCCTCTCCGACCCTCTCCTCACCCGACCTCTCTGCACCTCTCTCTGCAAAGACAATCACTGGCATCTTTCCAGGGACACATGCACTCCATCTATTTACAATAAAACCAATGTCAACACTGAATATATGAGAAGGAACATTTGTCCAGTTTATTCTTCATTCAGCAGCCAGAGAGATCTTTCCAAAATGAAAACCTGATCATGGCATTCCCCTGCTTAAAACTCTTCGATGGCTTCCGTATTGCTCCTAGGATAGTGATGAGTCCATTAAAGTAGTCTGCAAGGCTCGAGGAGATAAGACCCTTAGCAGGACTCAACCTCATCTTGCCCTACATTTGATATCTCTGCTCCAGCCACACATAATGTTTGCAGTTCCATGTGGATACTGTGCTCCAGCTGCCCCAGGGCCTTTGCACATTCTTTTTTGCTTCACTCAAAAGACTCTTCCGTCCCCATTTCCCCTAGTTTAACTCCTTTACATTTCAGAACTGCATCGTTTTCCCAGATGAGCCTTGTCTGACCATCCTGATTAGGTTAAGTCCTTGCTCTTTCCCATTAGTCTATAAACTTTATGGAAGTAGGCCCTTGCCTATTTTTGTTTCATTGTTGTGTTCCAAGGCCACTGCATAATGCTTGGGGCATAATGATAAAAAGTAATAACAATAGTAGCTATCATTATATCAATACTGTCTTAAGCCTCTTACATATATTAATTGTTTAGTCTTCTCAACAACCTTATGAGGTAAGTTCTGCCATTATTCCCACTTAAATATGGGAAACACAGATACAGAGAGGTTTTATGACTTGATAAAGATTACATAGCTGATAAGCAATGGAGATGGAAAACTAAGTAATTTGTTTCCAAAACCAGCACTTTTAACTACAATGCTATCCTTCTTCTGCACATAACAGGCACTCAGTATTTGTTGCGTGAAGAAATGAATGAAGGTATGAATGAATGAACACAGGGCTCCAGAAATCCGGAGTGGAGTTTCAGAGGCCAGAGTTCAAGTCCCAGCTCTGTGACTGACACCTCCGTGTAATTTCGTCCTTGAAGACCTTCGTTTCCTTGTGTCAACGAGGGGAGTGGAGACAGACAAGCATTAGGCACCAACAGCCTGTGACTCCAAGCTGGCAGGACTTAAAAGGCTCCATCTGGATTCAGCTCTTGGGTTTTGAAACTTTAAAAAATGACCGAGACAGAGAGCTTATGTGCCACATCACAAGGGAACTCAGGGCCCCTGGGAGATGAAAAAATAAAAGGAAAGACCATCTGAATGGAATGGACGTCGGGCTTCCAGACCAAGCCAGTAGGAAGTTGCAGGCCCCCTATCATTTTAGGTACTTACTGCACGAGGTGGGATTTAGGGGATAATTATCGACCATCAGCTCCTTGAGATATATTCCTTGTCAGCCGTCGCGAATGCTGGAGAAACCACAGAGTAAATTTTTCCCCTTTTCTAATGCACTTATACAAAAGTCTCATTGCATTAATACTTTTGAAATTGTGCTGTAACTGAAGCCACAGAAAACTGCTCACCAGGGATCCTGGGCCTTGCAAACAAGTCTCTCTAAGCCTGCATGAAAAATGCAGACGTGCCCCTCTGTTGCTAGTTAAGCTTGCTGGGACTTTAATGCATGCCCCCTACAGCATTTTAGACCCAGGCCCCAGGCCCAGGCCCCCACCCCTACCCCCAAGGCTGCCACCAGGGTCCTATGTGCCTCCTAAACACTTGGCTGCAGCACTTGGGACATTTTATTGAGGCAGCTTTACTGGAAGGATCCAATTACAGGGTATGGCAAGTTAGATTCAGTGCCCCGGTTAACAATGCTACAGAGAACACCGAGGTTCCTGTAGCCCTTCCTGGTCTGAAAGAAATGAACACAGGTAATGGCAAACAGCCCCCGAGACGGCTGCTGCTTCTGCACACCAACACTCCATTGGGTTTTTAAAAATCTTTGTATGTTTATTCACACATAAAAAGCAATACATCATAGTTGCAAGGGGAAAAAAAAAAGTCAAATAATAGGAAGTAGAAATAGTAAAAAGTGAGCCTCTCCCCTTAAAATCCCACATACTCCCCCTGAGGGAGGCACTGTTTTCAGTTTGTTGTATATCCTTCCAGATCTTTAGTACATTTACAAACAAAATCATATTATAGTTAAAAAGTTTTCTGTCCACATTTTTCTGCAACTTTATTTTTTTCCTTAACAACACATCATGGACATTTTTAACAAAGACACATACAAATCCACTTTATTCTTTTTAACTGATGGATTGTGGTTCCTAGTGTGTCCATATTACCATTCTCTTAACCACATTCCCTGTTGATACATATTTAAGATGTTTCCAAAATTACGCCTATTACAAATAATGCTGTGGTGAATATCTTTGTAGTTTCTTTGAACACAGTTTGCACAACATGAAAGAATTTCTATAGGGTAAATTCCAGAGAGTTATTCACAATATTAAATAAAAATATTAGTTCTAAGACATTCAAATTCCACTTTCCCTAGAGCTCAGACAAACCTTCTGAGGGGCTTGTTTTTTAAAAAAAATTTTTTAAAAAATAAATGATGTTACAATCACATGATATAGATGCACATATTTTTCCTCTCTTAACTCTCCCTCCTCCAGCCAGTTCAACTGCCAACCCCACAGGTAACCACTGTTATTAATTTCCTAGGTATTCTTCCAAAGCTTTTTATGTATAGACAAGCAAATATGAATTTACTTTTATTTCTTCCCTTATGTTTACGTAAAAAGTAACATATTTTATATACTGCTCTTGCTGTTTCCTCTTAGCCATGCATCTGATAGATCTTTCCATATAAATATACAGAGAGCTTTCTCATTAGTGTTCTAACAATTTAATTAATAGACTTTATTTTTCAGAGAAGTGTTCAGTGTATAGGAAAATTGAGTAGACACGTTTATTACAATGGATGAACCAGCATCTATGCATTAGTATTAACAAAAGTCATAGTTTACAGTAGGGATCACTCTGTGTTATACATCTCTATGAGTTTAGACAAATGCATACTGTCGTGTATCCCCCTTGTGTAGTCCCATACGGAATAGCTTCATCACCCTCAGAATCCCGTGTTTCACATATTCATCCCTTCCTCCCTCACTCCATATCTCTGATAACTACTGATCTTGGTTATTGTCCATATACTTTTGTCTTTTCCAGAATGTCATATAATTTGAATCACACAGTATGTAGCCTTTTCATATTGTCTTCTTTCAATTAACAATATGCATATAAATTTCCTCCATGAATTTTTATGGCTTAGTAGTTCTTTTTTTTATTATTAATCACTGAGTAACATTCCATTGAATATATGTACCAGTTTCCATTCACCTATTGAAGATGACATCTTGGTTGTTGTGATGGATTACATTAATTGATTTTCTAATGCCAAGGCAGCTTTGTATACCTGGAATAAATCCCATTTGGTCACAGTGAATAATTCTTTTATAGATTATTGAATTTGATTTGCAAATATTTTGTTGAGAATTTTTGCATCTATATTCATAAGATATATTGGTCTGTAATTTTCCATTCTTGTAATATCTTTGTCTATCCAGGATAATACAAGAGGTCCTAGAACACCATTGTATTTTTGTGGCTGAGTAGTACTCCATGGTATACATATACTACATTTTATTAATCCACTCATATATTGATGGTCACTTGCATTGTCTCCACATCTTCGCAATTATAAATTGTGCTGCTATGAACATTCTAGTGCAGATGTCGTTTTTATGGAATGTCTTTTTTTCCTTTGGGTAGATGCCCAGTAATGGGATTGCTGGATCAGATGGTAGTTCTAATTGTAGCTCTTTGAGGTATCTCCGTATTACTTTCCATAAAGGTTGTACTAGTTAAGATTTCTAGAATAAAACGTTGGAAAAACTATTATAGACATTGTCCTAGGCAAAGAATGTATGAAGAAGACCCAAAGGCAGTCACAGCAACAGCAAAAATAAATACATGGGACTTGATCAAATTAAAAAGCTTCTGCACAGCCAAGGAAACTATCACTAGAGCAAACAGACAACCTACAGAATGGGAGAAAATATTCCCATGCTAGACATCTGATAAAGGGCTGATAACTACAACCTATAAAGAACTCAGTAAAACTTGCAAGAAAAAAATCAAACAACCCCATTACAAAGTGGACAAAGGAAGTGAACAGAAACTTTTCAAAAGAAGACAGACTAATGGCCAACAAACATATGAAAAAATGCTCAACATCTTTAATCATCAGGGAAACGCAAATCAAAACTACAATGAAATAACACTACTTGAGTGAAAATGGCTTTTATCAAAAAGTCCCAAAACATAAATGTTGGCATGGATGTGGAGAGATAGGAACACTCATACACTGATGGTGGGAAGTTTAATTATTGATTCACTTTCTTATAGATATTTGGATTGTCTATTTCTTGGGTGAGTTGGGAGTTTGATAAATTGTGTCTATTAAGGAATTGGTGCATCTCATCTAAGTTATTAAATTAAAGGTATAGAATTATTCATAATATATCTTTATTACCCTTTTAATGTCCACAAAATCAGTACAATAGCCCCTCTTTTATTTCTGATATTAGTAATTTGTGTTTTTTCCAATTTTTTCTTGATTTACCAGGGTAAAAAAATTTTATCCATCTTTTCAAAGACTTAGCTTTTGGGTTTTTTTTTAATTTTGTTGTTTTTCTGGTTACAATTTCATTGATTTATGCTCTCAATTTTATTTATATTTTACTGCTTAATTTGGGTTTAATTTGTTTTTTTTTTCTAGTTTCTAAGGTGAAAGCTTAGATTACTGATTTTAGATCTTTCTTTCTTTTTAATGTCTGCATTTGCTATAAATTTACTTCTAAGCATTACTTTCACTGCATTCCACAAGTTTTGATATTAATAAATTGTATTTTCACATAGTTTTGAATATTTAAAATTTTTCTTTATACTTCTTCTTTGACCCAAATGTTATTTATAAGAGTGTTGTTTAATCTGTAAATATTTGGGGATTTTCCAGCTATCTTTCTGTTACTTATTTCTAATTTAATTTCATTGTGGTCTGGGAGCATATTTTGCTTGATTACTATTGTTTTAAATTTTTTGAGGTGTGTTCTTTTATGGCCCATTGTGTGGTTTATCTTGGTGAATGTTCCATGTGAGCTTGTGAAGAATGTGTATTCTGATGTTGTTTGATGAGGTATTCTAAAAGTATCAATTAGATCCAGTTGATTGATGACGCTGTTCAGTTCAACTATACCCTTACAGATTTTCTGTCTGCCGGATCTGTCAATTATTGAGAGAGGTGTTGAAGTCTCCAACTACAACAGTGGATTCATCTATTTTTCCTAGCAGTTCTATCAGTTTTTGCTTTACATTTTTTGACATTCTCCTTTGAGGACCATGCACATTAAAAATAACCACAGCTTCTTAGCATTGACCCCTTTACCATTATGTAATGCCCTTCTTCACCTCTCATAATTTTCCATAATTTCAGACAATTTGCTTTGTCTGAAATTAATATAGGGACCCCTGTTTTCTTTTGATTAGTGTTAGTATGGTATGTCTTTCTCCATCCCTTTACTTTTAACCTTCCTGTGTATTTATTTTTAAAGTGAGTTTCTTATACACAACATATAATTGGGTCTTTTTTAATACACTCTAACAATTTCTGTCTTTTAATTGGTGTATTTAGGCCCTTGATATTTCAAGTGCTTATTGATATACTTGTATTGATATTGACTATATTTGTCAATATTATTATATTTGTCAATATTAATATATTATATTATTATTAAATTATAATAATTATATTATTTGTTTCTTTTTTGTTTTCCACTTCTTTTCTGCCTTCACTGGCATTAATTAAGCATTTTATTGAAACCTTAAAATCTGTACCCCCATAATATGCGGAAATAAAAAAATAAAAAAGTAAACTTTAACAAGCACCAACAACAAAAAAATGAAGCATTTTATAATTCCATTTTTTTCTTCTGTCATAGTATGTCCATTATACTTGTTTTAGAAACTCTTTTAGTGTTTTCCCAAAAGTTTGCAATGTACATACTGAGCACAAATATTGTACTTTAGCTACTAAATTTGGTTCTCATAGGGATATGATAAGCAATTATGAATATACTTTATGTATATACCAGAATTGAACAAATTAATAAATGTATTATAGATAATGAAAGCATATTTCTTACTTTCAGAGAAAAAAGTTACAAGTAAGGGAAGGAGAGAGACTAGAATGAGCCCTGTGATGTGTTAGATTAGAATTTAAAATATCAGTATGAACTAATAGTTTTTAATATATACAGATAGATAGAGAAATAAATATAGATGTGTGTGTATGCATAAGTTAGTATACGTACATATATTTCCTAGCTGTGTCCACTGAGAAGAGCTAGACACTTCAGTGGCAATGAGCACACATAGCACTCAGGGTATGGCTTCTATGCATCATTTGCCAACAGCAGGAACCAGAACTCCTTTAAGAAATACTATAGTGGATTCCAGGGATGCAGTAGGGAAAATTCAAGATAAGCCTGAAAATACTGTGGTTCCAGAAATAAGGAAGTATGAGGACTTCATTATTTGTTTGAAAGAACACTGGAGACAACTTGAAGATCTTTCTGATACCCTAAACTGAGATAATCTGGATAAGAAAGTTAATAAGAACAGATTGCATTATAACCTATAGAATAAAATATTCATGAATTCATACTGATATAAATAAATGATTGAATAAATAAATAAGGGAAAATGATACCTCTTTCTTACAATAGCAGTCTATTAATGAATGTATAACGAATGACAGAAATAGAAACCATCATTATCCAGAGTCTATGTGTTTTCCAGTTATATTTTTCAATACATGCTCTGGTCTATCATTTTTATTTTTCATGGACTCCAATTCCCTAGTCATTAATTGTTTTTTACTTCTTATTTCCATTTTGTTTGCTTATATCATTACTATCTACTACTAATATTTCTCTTACTGAAAATCCTATGTCTTTTCTTCCATTTATTTGTTCAATATTGAACATTTTTAATTGTTGTTATTTTGCTTTATATTTCTTACTGAGCTCTGCCAGCTCATTTTGAATCTTCTGCAACCTCACCATTCATAACCTGAGATTCTGCATCTTTGCTTTGTGGTATTCCTTCATAGGTATGATTATCTCACTCATATTTTTAAATTCATAATATGATGTCTGGTCATATTTTCTCTCTGTTTCATAGCAACACTTTTCTAGTGAGTATTCTTTATTGGTGAGTTTTGCTACTCTTCTCCATATTTTCTCCCATAGTATTTTTGTATTAATGCTGTGCTTGTTTCTTTTTTTAGTTATTCATCATTACATTATTTGGATTTTATTTTCTTTTGCAGGAGGCTCAGTGTCAGGGTGTGGCAGATGATCAGAGCAGCCTTCTCTTGCCATAAAGACAGATTGTTCCCTGCAGGGATGGCTTATTAGTATGACTGTCTGCATAGCCCTACCTCCTACCAAACTGATCCATTCCTGCTCACTGAAATTCTCACATGCATTGGTGCAAACAAGGGATGTAGTTCACATATATATATTTTATGTTAGTGGTTGCATCCAGTAGGGGGGGCTAGACATACCAGTAGCAGTGAGCACATGTAGCACTCAGGTTATGGCTTCTATATATTACCCAATTAGAGACCATATTTTTGTTGGCCGTTTCTTCAATTTTTCCACTGATAAGCTTTCTTACCATTCTCCATACATCTCCACTTCACTTCTTTCCATGTGACATCTGATCCAATTGCCTTTCCCAGCTATTTTGGAGTCTGCAGATGTATCTTTCTTTTAGTTTCACTAAAAATAGAGTTTGTGGTGAGTTTTTCCAATCTCTTTGTTGCCTTTTTTTTAAAAAAATTATTTTTAGGAGGAAAAGGAAAAAATGATGGCTTATGCTGGTTTGTTTACAGTAGAATTATTTGGTTTGTTGTTTTTTTAATTATAGATCTGATGCTTAAAGGTTAACACAGAGACCTTCAACAATTTATTAGCCATGTATTATCGTGGCCAAATGACTGGACCCTCATGACTTCAGTTTCTTCATCTTTAAAATGGGGTAATAAGAGTGCTTCTCCCCTAAAGTGATGGGGAGCACTGAATGAGATAACATATGTGAAGTGTTTAACAGGGTGCTTAACACATGGTGAGTAATCAATACATTGTAGTTTATGAGGCAAGCTGATAAAAATACATTTCTATTTGAGATTTGGCATTGCTATTTTGGAAGTCTGGGTCTCGGCAGGTTTGATTTAATTTCCCAAGATTTACAGTGTTGAATCCCTAACATTTATTTTTGCCTATCATGGAAGAAAAAATAACATATCACTTATTTGCACATTCCCCGAGCATGGTAGATTTGTTAGAGGTCACACAGCTAATAAGAGACAGCCTTGATTACAGGCAAATCCCTGTTTGGTAGAGCAGACACCCTAATTTAGGCTGGTGGTTCTTAACCAACAGGGACTCACTCACAAAGCTTTTTACAAAAGACGCACGCCCTTGCTACACTCATGATCTTCAGAGTTAGAATCAGTGGGTAATATGGGCATGTGCATGTTGCAAAAGCTCCCCAGGTGATTCAGATGTGAGGTTTATGGCCCCCTCAGCTTCTACTGGAATAACTGCAACAATGTCTTTATTGCATTCCATTGGCACTCTCATTCCTCCACAGCTTATTCCAGACCCAGTTATTCAATAACCTTACTCAGATTCTATTTTCTTAATCACATAGCACATGCTGTCTTGTACTACACCTTGGATTAAAGTGTAGAAGTATAAAGTGTAAATCGTACTACACCTTGGGTTAAAGAAGGCTTTAACCGCAACTTTTTGCATATTTGATCTTGTATATATAACTCAAACTTGGAACCTTGGTTTTCTCATGGTTTTGAGCATCTACCCATTTTTGCCAGTGAGATTATCCAATTCTCGAAGGCTGGGTGCATTTCTTATACCTCTCTGAATCTCTTAAGCTCCCCAATCAGGAGCAAACCCTGAAATGGTAGCGTTAAAGATGATGAGGCATAAGAGAGAAAAGAAAAAGACACATAAGTTTCCACTGAACATATTTACACATAGATTTAGTACTTTGCTTCGTTTGCTGTTGATAAAAAATACATCTTCATGAGTGAGATGTGCACCATCTGGGGGATGGTCATGATGGAGACTCAGACTTTTGGGGGGAGGGGGGGAAATGGGCATTTATTGAAACCTTAAAATCTGTACCCCCATAATATGCCGAAATAAAAAAAAAATACATCTTCAGTTAGCATAGGAATAAGGGGAAAGTTTTATTACTTTAAGCTGCCTAGGGTCCTTCTGTGCACATCTAACACTGTCAATTGTTCCAGTAGGTGCTCAACAATTGCCGGTAGCATTGAATTATTGGGTACGAATGGATTATAACAGAATAAAAAGAGAAAAAGTAAAACCAAAGCTCTTTCCTTTCACCACTAGATCATCCCCATCACCGCCTATGCAGGGAGCTTTTCCACGTTAAGATCCCGTATCAGCCACTTTGTATAATTTAAGCAAAAAAGACAAATATTCTGTCCTCCAACTAGTTATAAAAGACATGAAATGACACTGAATCCTTTCTAAGCTTCAAACCTTATGTTTTTTGGTTCCACATTTTAGATCCACTTTTATGACCCAGAATATGCTTGTTAGAATGAGCATAGAGTTTGCTCACAGTTCCATAAACTTTTATTACTTTTTATTATACTTTTATTATTAATTGAATGTTTCTGCTAAAGGACACATTCTGTAAACAAATTCAGCTTTTGATTTAAAAAATTCAGTTGAGGTGACTAAATTCACAGGAAAGTGTTGGTTCTGTCTGTCACTCAGTTATTGATAAGTCCTGTAATCATGGTGATGTGTTTCAATGTCTGATTTGGGCTCTTAATATATGAATCTTTCAATGCAAGAATCAGTTCTTCTTTTTATTTTCGTCCTTAAAATAAAGATGCCTCATCTTTACAGCATATTTTTATTTCCTTTATTCTGGGTTAGAGAACACAAGTAAATAACCAGACACCAGCTGTGTTTAGCTTTCCCAAGGTTCAAAATCTTACGTGGGGTGTGAAGAAACAGAGTTTCTTGGTCTCTGGATGAGATGATTACTGAAACTATTGCACGCTGGCACTGTGAACATCCCCGGCTACAGCATTTATTGATGCAAACAATAAAAAGCAATGCTGGTAAGAACTAGGGTGATCAAAAACCTCTCTGGTTCATGGATAAGGGCTTATCTGACATCTCTTCTCTAAGAGAACTGCTGTCTATGGGCTGAAGGACTGTGCCTTTTTTATTTATATGATGGATTTGGGGGATTCTGGGGTGTGTGTGTGCATTTAATTTTATAACAAGTGGCGTGATCAGAAAAAGGCTTCTCATTATGTAAAAGGCAACACCTGTTTTGCTAGGGCAGGGCGGGAAGGTACAGATGGACCATGCTGTTAATTCGGTTAAGTAGCCAAAACGGCGCTCAGTGGCACATTTTGAAGGCAACCAGCTTTAAAGTAGAAAGTGACTCGTCCATTTAAAAAGAGGAGAGAGGCGATGAGAAAAGACTTCTTTGGAAATTAAATCTGCTTAATATGGCTTAAAAGCATTAAAGATAATAAAATAACAATGCTGTTTCCACGGACCGACTCTCTTGCTAAACTAACACCCAAGCATCACTCAATTTTCCAGATGCAAGGACTAGTTTTCAAAAGATGGATTCGTGTTACACTGGAAAGCTCCCAAGCAAATAATGTCTCTTTATTGGAAGCAAATGAAGAAAAAAAGATAATCTGTAGGGGGTAGGGGGAGCTATGTAATTGTGTTACAACATAAATTCAGCAGTTCAGATAGGGCATTGTGGATGGAATAGCTGCTCGGGCTTTGGAAAGAGAGGAGTTGTGATTGATCGAGTAGCCTTATTTGGGGGTTTAAAGATGATGGGGAAAAACACAGATCCCCAACTCATGAATTCATCCAGGATCGGATTTGCTGCATTCAGGGGACCCAAAAGATTGGTGGTCGGTTGTCTGGCAGGGAAGGCAGGAGAGCGTAACTTTTAGCAGCTCAGATCCTAGACTCCAGCAGCCTTGGATTTAAATTGTGATTCCACTCTCTAATAGTCGTGTGATTTGGGACAACTCACTCAACCTCTTTGGTTTTATCTTCTTGTCTTTAAATGGGGATAAAAGCCAGTGTCTATTTCATAAGGTTTTGGGGAAGATTCAAAAATGCTAATATGTACAAAGCATCTACCAAATTGCTGAGCATGTAGGTAGAATACATAAATGTAAGTTCTGTGATATATTGCTAAAATCGCAATTTAACACATTGACTGCCACACTTGGGGCCAATTTTTCCTTGGCGCCACGGTGTCTTATTATGGAAATAGAATAAAAACTTCGAGAACAAAATGATCCTAATTTAATGAAAAATTTATTTTTTATTGTTTTCTGTGAGTTATATGCAACTTGAAAAGTAGTTCTCATGGTTCCCAAGTGAAAAGATGTGTGAGTTTCATATGCTTCACAAAGCCCCGGGCTCAAAACTAGCGTGAGTTAAATACAACTCACATGGCAGTTAATGTGTTAAGTAATGACAACAATAATATTTAGCTTAGGATTTAAGCTTTGGATCTTCCCTGTTTAAAATGACTAACTCCACTAAAAAGTTGTCTCTTGTATGTTCACTAACTGTTTCATCCATCTGGTCTTTGGAACATTTTTCCTGTATCTAAATCTTCCAAATAGGACCTATATCAAGGAGCTTGTATTGAAAGCATGCATTAATTCATCTGTCGGTGACTCATTCATTCATGCCTTCATTCAACAAGCATTTATTGAATAGCTACTGTGTACTAGACCCTGTTCAGAGCCAGGGATACATGTAATGGTAAAAAAAAAAAGGTAGATTCTCCCATTTGAGTAATTTATGATCTGGTAGGGGACACATGTAGTTAAAGAGACTAATTGAATTTAGTTCTGGGTATTTGGGAGGACAGTGGGGTTTAGGAAAGGCTTGCTGGAAGAAGCAACGTCTAAAGTTGAGACCTGGAGGATGAGTATGAGTCACTCAGCCCAAGGGGAGTCAGGGACAGGAGAGAGCAGGGAGAACAGCTCCAGGAAGGAGGAAGGAGGTTGTGAAAGGCAATAAAGTGGGACGTGCACAGGGGGACTGTCCGGTGTGACCGGAGGAAGGGTGGCAAGATAGGAGTGACCAAAGATAAGAGGTGGGTCGGGCTTTGCTATCCACCGTGAAAGAGCACTCACTTTTACTCCAAGGTCAATGAAGAGAATGGGAAAGAGAAAATTCTCACGTTTCAATGGAAAGGCCATTCTTATTTTCATTATTCCGATCATCCTCAGCACATGTCTTAGGCATAGAGAGGACAGACAGTGCTCCCCGTTAGCAGTCAAGGACACAGTGGCGGAGACACACTGTCCCCACTCACATGCCAGCTTCCATCTTATAAGGCAGCCTGGTGGCAAAAGGCATCTCTTACTTTCTCCTCCAGATACGACCTCTTTCCTCACTCACGACTCTTGCCTCACTTAAGTGATGGGATGTTGACTCTGAGATATCGTTCAAGGAGAACAATTTATAGTCCAGGGCAAGCCCTTTAGGAAGCAAAGATGTGAGTCCCCACAGTTCCCAGTCGCCTGATTTCATGAAGCTCAACATGCCTTGACCTCCCTTCTCCTTTTGGGAGCTTCTTGCACTGGCCGGAGCGGTTCTCCTTGAAGCCCATTGAGGAAACCATGTGAGGTCATCTCCACGGTGCTCTCCGATCTTCCTCTATGGCCACGAGGAAACTGCTGCAATAAATGGGAATTTGAAAAATGTCAAAGTGCAGCAGTGCATTGAAAGCTGATATCAAAGAGGGCCCAAATGCCCAGAGAGCAAATAGGATTAAATCCGAGAACGATTCATGAGACTCAACAGGCCCAGGTGACCGTACACACGTGCACACGTACACACATACACACACATGTATGTACATATCCACACACATGCACAAGCCAGAAAAAGCAAACAAACATTAAAAACAGGACCCTGCCCAGCTTGGGATTTTTCCAGCCAGCAGAAGAGTCTATATTTTGTTTACTATCTGAATGATTTCTTTCTCCCTTGCATTTTTAATCCTTGGGAAAGGGCAATGGGTTCATGAATGAGGGTAAAATTCTGACAGAATGAGGGAGAATGAATAGAATATAATTGGTAAAAGAGTCAACATTTGTTTTTTAATGACAATTCGTTTGATATGAGTTGCTACAGTAGTTATAGGGAATAAAGATATTGTTTTCCAGATAACAAGGGTGATTATGTAAGCCATTGTTCACTTTTGAAAAAATTCTTTTATTTTGAAATAATTTTAGACTTAGAGAAGAGTTGCAAAAAATAGTACATATGGCCTTCATGTCGTATCCACTTATGCTAACAGCTTATGTAACCAGGAAATTATCTTTGGTACAATACTATTAACCAAAGTATAGAACTTACTTGGATTTCACTAATTCTTCCAATAATATCCTTTTTCTGTTCCAGAATCTAATCCAGGACTCCATATTGTATTTAGTTTTAAATTTCCTTATTCACTCCCTTTCAAAACCATTCCCACATCTTTCCTCGTTTCTCACGACCTTGCCACTTTTTTGAAGAGTACTTGCCAGTTATTTTGTAGCGGTGCCTGGCAATTCAATTTTTATGTTTTCTCTTGATTATGTTGAGGTTAAGCATTGTTGGGAAGGCTACAACAGAGGCAATGTGCCCTGGCGATGTCCCTTAAGTGTTACTGGTGACAGTAACCTCGATCACCCGTCTGCCCAGACCCTTTGAAATTGCTAAATATTTATGGGAAGATACTTTAAGATTATGCAGATATTCTGTTTCTGCCTAAACTTTCACTCACCGATTTAATTATCCATTGGTGGATCTTGCCTGCAGCAATTATTACAGTGGAGTCCTAATAGCGATTGTCTATTTCTCTCATTCCTTTTACATGTATTAATTGGAATTCTTCTGTAAGGAAGAGTTGTCATTTCTCCTTTATGTATTGATTGATTCAGTGTGGACTCATTTTTTGTTGTTGTTGTTCTTTGGGTTATAATCCGCTATAATGGTTATTTATTTTGTTTCTGGATTCTTCCAATTTTGGCCATTGGCAGTGTTTTTAGGTTAGCTCCTGAGTCCTTCCAATATGCCCTCATTAAAAAAAAAAAATTATTCTTGAGCACATCCTTACTTTCTGGCACCACGAGATAACCCAGACTCAATTGCATATTTCCCCCTGCCCTAGCCCAGTTCTCTAAGGAGCCTGGTTCTTTTTATTGCAGTGTGTAATTAAGAAACCAAGGTCTGGGTGCAAAGTGTGATTATTGCTACTGGAGTGTCACTATTTCTCTCAATGGATAGTGTTAGGAAATACATGTATGCATACCAACTCATAATGCATACATATGTATATTTATTTCTCTACCTTCTACCTTTACCTGTCTCTTTATTCATTCCATAGTGGTATCTCTGACTTCAGTTCACTGCCATGGCGTTTGTTCTAGTCATCCCCTTTTGTTATTTTTAACTACTTTCTCTTATTGTAAGAAACTTGACTCTCATATACACAATATATTTAATTATTTGTTCAACCCTTCAGAGGGTCTAACCTGCATTCCTGTGTCAAACAAGTTTACCAGCCAGTAGTGTATAGCATCGTATAGTTTTTCCTATCTTAAGACTAACACTATCCACTCAAAACGTTGTTTTCTGAAGTTAATTAGGCTGACTACATTCTTCCCCATCCCCTTCAGTGTGGTTATTTGATTCATCTGTAACTCAATTAAATTTATTTGCAACAGTTGCACTCTATCTTTCCTGCCTTGTTCTGATGTATTTGTTTACATTTATATAAAGTATGGTAAATTTATCTTTAACTTTAATAAGTAACCACCAAACTGTTTCCAAAATGACTTTACTATTTTGCATTTTCATCAGCAATATATGAGAGTTGCAGTTGCTCCACGTCCTCACCTGAGCTTATTATTGCCATTTCTTGTAAAAGCCATTCTAATAGATACAGTGATATCTATTAATAGTAGTAGTATCTCATTGTCATTTTAATTCACATTTCCTTAATGATTAATGATTTACATTATATTTTAATATGCTTATTTACCATCTATATGCCTTCTTTGGTGAAATATCTACTCAGATCTATTGCACGTATTTTTAAATGAGTTGTGTGTTTTTTATTGTTGAATTTGCAGAGTTCTTTATATATTCTGGGTACAAGTCCTTTGTCAGAAATGTGACTTGCAAATGCGTTCACCTAGTTTTTGGTGTTTTTTTTTTTTTTTTAATTATTCTTTTAAGAGTTTCTTCTATGCAGCAAAACGTTTTTAATTTTTAAAAAGTCTGCCACATTTTTTCTTTTATAGACCCTGCCTTCGTTGTTGTGTTTAAAACTTCTAAGCCAAGGTCACAATATTTTCTTCTATGTTTTTTATGGAAGTTTTATAGGTTTACATTTTCCATTTAGGGGCATGATCTGTTTTGAGTTAGGTGTTTTGACCTTTTTGAGGAATAGGCCAAAGTCCACTTTTCTGCATATAGACACGAAATTATTCAAGTACCTTTTATTGAAAAGATTATCCTTGATTTACTTGCCTTTGTACCTTTTCAAAAATTAGTTTGACTCTAAAAGTATGAATTTATTTCTGAGCTCCCTATTCTGTTGCATTGATCTATGTGGGTATCACCTCCAAATCACATGGTCTGGATTATAATAGCTTTGTGTTTCAAAAATGGGTAGTGTGTCCCCCTACAATTTTATTCTCCTTTTTCAAAAAGATTTTACCTACGCTAGTTCATTTGCCTTCTTATATAAGTTTCAAATCAGATTGTCAATATCTAAAAAAAAAATCTGCTTGGATTTTGATAGAGATTGTATTGAATCTACAGATCAAATTAGGGAGAACTGACAGCAATCATAATAACAATATCCTATTCTTCCAATTAATGAACATTTTACAATATTTTTTCCTTAAATACTTTTTAAATGTCATCAGTGCAAGGTCTGGGCCACGTGTTTTCCTTTGTATTTTTTTAAGGGTTTAAAAAATGAAGTCAATTTCTTTCATAGATATTATACTTTTCAGGTTATCTATTTATTCTTTTTTTTTTTTTTTTTTGAGACAGAGTCTCGGTTTGTTGTCCAGGCTAGAGTGAGTGCCGTGGCGTCAGCCTAGCTCACAGCAACCTCAAACTCCTGGGCTCGAGCGATCCTTCTGCCTCAGCCTCCCGAGTAGCTGGGACTACAGGCATGCGCCACCATGCCCGGCTAATTTTTTTTATATATATATCAGTTGGCCAATTAATTTCTTTCTATTTATAGTAGAGACGGGGTCTCGCTCTTGCTCAGGCTGGTTTTGAACTCCTGACCTTGAGCAATCCGCCCGCCTCGGCCTCCCAAGAGCTAGGATTATATCTATTTATTCTTGAGTGAGTATTGGTAATTAATGTTGATCAAGGAATTGATCCATTTCAAACTTATGGACATGAAATTATACTATAGCCTTGTTTTCTTTTTAATGTCTGTAGGGTATACTGTGTAACCCCTCTTTTATTCTTGACATTGATAATTTGTGTTTTCTTTGTGTTAGTCTGGCTAGTGATTTATGAGTTAATCTTTTCAAAGAACAGATTTTTTATTTCATTTTCTGTCTGTTTTTCTGTTTTCAATTTCATTGATTTCTGTCTTATGTTTATTATGGGTTTTTTTTTTTAAATTAAAGGGGTTTAATTTTCAAATTAAACCCCTTTACTTTGGGTTTAATTTTTTTTTTAATTTTTCAGGTAGAGACTTAGATTGATGATTTGAGTCTTTCTTGTTTTCTTACATATGCATTAAAAGGCTATTAATTGCCATTTAAGCACTGCTTTAGCTTCATCCCACAAATTTTGATATGTTGTTTTACATTTTCATACAGTTCAAAACATTTTAAAATCTTTTTTGGGACTTCCTTTTTGACCCATGGGTTATTTAGAAGCATATTGTTTAATTTTCACAATTTTGGGTATTTTACAGATATTGTATTTTTAGTGATTTTTAATTTAATTCTATTATAGTCTGACAATATATATCATCTAATTTCTATTCTTTCAATTCATTGAGTTTTCTTCTATGGTCCAGAATGTGGTCTATGTGAGTGAATGTTCCATGTATACTTAAATAGATAGTGCATTCTTCTCCTTTTGGGTAGAGTGTTCTGTATAAATGTCAATTAAGTCTAGTTGGTTGATAATGCCATTCAGGTCTTTACTAATTTTTTTCTACTTGTTCTGTTAATTACCAAGAAAGAAGCACCAAAGTCTCCAACTATAATTTTGAATTTTATTTCTTTTTTTAGTTCTGTCAGTTTTTGCCTCATGTGTTTTGAAGCTCCTTAATTCAATTTGAAGTTAGAATTATTATGTCTTCTTAGAAAATTGTTTCTTTTACTGTTATTTATTGTCCCATTTTTGTCCTTGATAATCTTTCTTCTTCTGAAAGATTTTGTCTATTCATATAGCTACTCCAGCTTCTTTTCTGTAGTGTTTGAATGGAGTATCTTTCTCTATCCTTTATTTTAACTCATATATACCTTTATATTAAAAGTGGGTTTCTTATAGGAAGAATGAGTTGGATCATGCTTTTTATTCAATATGGCAGTTTCTGTCTTTTAACTGGTGTGTTTATACTATGCATATTTAATATGATTGTTTATATGGCTGTGTTAAAATCTATCATCTTGCTAGTTCCTGTTTATTCCTTCAGTTTTTTGTTCCTCCCTTTTTTAGCCTTTTTATTATTTCATTTTATCTTCTCTATTGAGTCATTTTTAATATTAATACCTCTCCCTAAAATAATTTTAGTGGCTACCCTAAGGTTTAAAATATACATCTTTTCCTACAGTCTAGCTTCAAATATTATATCACTTCATGCATAATATAAGAACCTTACAATATATTCCCAATATTTTTCCCTTCTACCTTTTGTACTACTGTGGTCATACCTTCTACTTTTACATATGCTATAAAATGAAAAATGCACAGCTACTATTTTCACATTAATCAGTTACCTTTTAGAGCAATTAAAAGTAAGCAAAAGTAAATTCAATTTTACCTTCATTTATTCTATATCCAGCATTCATAATTTCTTTGTGTAGTCTCAAGTTTCAGTTTGATATCATACTTTTTCTGCTTAAAGACCATCTTTTAACATCTCTAGTAAACAGGTATGGTCCAATAAAATTTCTCAGTTTTTGTTTGTCTGAGAAAGTCCTTATTTCTCCTTAATTTCTGAAAGATATTTTCTAGAGATATGGAATTCTGGGATGACAGTCATTTCTTTTTTTACTAGTGCTTTACAGTTCTTTAAAGATATCACTTGATTTGTCTTCTGGCTAGCGTGATTTAGGATAAGATGGACGTTGTAATTCTTATCTTTGTTTTTCTTTGGGTGTCTCTTTGTCTCTGGCTATCTTTAAGACTTTCCCTTTGTCTTTCATTTACAACAGTTTAAGTATTAAGTGCCTGAATGAGGTTTTTTTTTTTTTTTAAATTTTGAGCCATTATTTCTTCCAATATTTCTTCTGTTCCACTCTCTTTTTCTTCCTTTTGTGGGATTCCAATTATATGTATGGTAAAATGATTTGTGTTGCCTCACAGCTCTTGGATGTTTAGTTCTGATTTTTTCCTCTCTCGATTTTTCTCTTTGTGTTTCGATTTGGGTAATTTTATTGAACTATCTTCAAGGTCACTGATCTGTTTATCAGCTATGTTGAGTCTACTTATGAATCTACTGAAGGCATTCTTTATGGCACTAGTGATGTTTTTCATTTGTGCTATTTTCACTTAATTCTTTGATACAGTTTCCATCTCTCTACTGAAATTACCCATCTGATCTTGCATGTGGTTCACCTTTTCATTTGGAGCCTTTAGCATATTAAGCATTATTATTTTAAATTCTCTGTCAGATATTTCCAACATCTGTATCATTTCTGAGTCTAGTTTTGAAGCTTGGTTTGTTACTTCTGAATGTGGTTTTCTTGCCTTTTTGAATGCCTTATAATATTTTGTTGTTGTTGAATGCTGGGCATCTGGTATAGTACAGTAGAGCCTGGAATAAGTAGATTTTTTTTTTTTTTTTTGCTTGAAGTAAGCATATTTTTTCTTCTTCTGGGCTTTAAGTATGGGGGTTTGAGTTAAATTAGTTAGAGATTGGGCTATGTTTGTGTTTTTTGGTTACTATGGTTACCCTCAGACCATCACAGGCTTTAAATTCTTGTAGACATACCTGTGGTTACAGTGCAGAAGCAGATAAATTTATGTTCAATTCTGAATTTTAGGTCTTCTCTTTGTATTGTGCCTCATAAAGCATTTTTTTATACTCTTATTTCTCTCCTATTCTTCTCCCAGCAGTATCCTGCTCTTATATGTTATCTGAAGCATACTAGCTTAGTAGTAGTTGAACGTGGGGATTATAGTCTCTATTGTTCTAATTAATCCTGACTCATAAGCATGAAGTGTGTTCCAGGATCTTAGGGATATGGACTTCTGTTTCTCACCCCCAGGAATGCATGTACTCTCCTCTCCTTGCAGGCCTGTCTCCTTAGATTCCATGATGAGCAAAGACAGGGACATTTTCTTCAAAATACTTCAAATTTTGAGCTA
Source organism: Microcebus murinus (assembly GCF_040939455.1). NCBI lineage: Eukaryota > Metazoa > Chordata > Mammalia > Primates > Cheirogaleidae > Microcebus > Microcebus murinus. Next base: position 22,807,242 of record NC_134124.1, read on the forward strand.
GATTTTCCTGTCCTTCACACACACACATATATACACACCTCATGCTTGCGTAAGATCATTTCCTCAGGTAGGTTCTTATTCGATCCACGTTTGTAAATAAGCTCTACTGTCAGTGCTAGGGAAAAGATTTCTCTCTCTCTCTCTTTCTCTCTGTATTTCATTTCTTGAGTGTCACACAGGTAGCTTGGTTTCTGCTGAAAGTAAAGTAACTCTCTCAGAGGAAGCTAAAGGGGCCAGCCTGCCATTCTGGTGCCATAAAAAAGTTGCAGACTCTGCCTTAACAACATGGCCAGTTAATTGTGCTCTAACAGAACTCACAGGATCTGGGGCTGGAACAGCTTTGCTCTGTGCTATTATTCCCTCACCCTGGAGAATCACAGAGTCCTAGTATCTGAGGCTTGGAAGAAATCTTAAAGACCACATGTACAATGGTTCTCAGCTTTCACTCTGTCACAACGCACAGGAGGAATAATGTATACAAGGATAAGAATTTCCCATTGATGTGGGTCAGGCCAGTTTACTCACTATAGAGATAATATGGTTTGTGGATATGTGCCATTATTTTCCTTTCAATTCTCTGAGCTATTCCATATCCATTTAACAGTTCCTTTTGCTTGTAATCAGGGAACTGATACAGATACACTTTAATTTGTATAATTTACAAGATCAATTACAAATATTATTCTATATTAGTAGTAAAAAAAATTACTCGTACTGTACCCCATGAGTGATTACGGCCCTAGATAGCAATGCACCAAGAAGCAAAGTTGGAAACTTCTGAGCCAATCTAACTTTTCACCTGAGATTTGAGACCTCTTTGCATTTCTGCCAATTAATGATTCATCCTCTGCTTGCATCACTCCAGTAACAGGGGATCTCACTTCTTCCCAAGAGAACCCCAATTACTAATACGCTCAGTCCAGATGGAGCTGAAATCTATCTCCCCATAATCTTTCCCACTGGTTTTATTGTGTATTCCTAGATCACGTAGAAAGTATCTGTGAAGAGGCTGTGGCATATGGCAGACATTAGTTCTTCCATGTGCTCTTGGCCAAGCACATTCTTCCACGTGCTCTTGGCCAAGCCTCTGATGGTACCACTGGACTTAGTCTATTCTTTGTCTTTACAGGGGATTTTGCTTGATGATTCAGGATGATTACCATTCTAGAAGCCAAGATAAAAGAGAGCATTTTGGATAATGGCCAACCAGGAGAAGCATTTGGAGCTAGTCTATTGGGAAAACTTAGAGGTGAGGAAAACACAGAGAAGGTACCCTTTGTGCTCTCTAAACATCACTGAATATTGGTCTCACCCCAAGGGGCAGTAGGTTCTGAGATGGAAAATTCACCTTTATGGAAATGCAGCATGAAGACAAACAAAATTATTTTCTGGGCACAGAAAGAGTTTATGTGATAAACTCTTTTGGTGGAGTGGTTAAGAAACTAGATTTCAAAAACAGACTGCCTGGGGTTGATTCAAAGTTCTGCCACTTACTGGTCATGTGATTTTGGGAAAATTCTTTAATCTCTCTAAACATTAGCTCGTTCATCTGTAAGTTGGGAGTAATAATGGCACTTTTGTTGTAGGGTTATTGTAGGAATTAAATGTGATAAAGCATGTAAATGAGCATTGATAAGCATTATTATTTACATTTAAAATTTTACATTCAAGTTAAAAAAATTCATGGGCATGATAATAGATATTTTTCAAACATTCAACATTTATCCAAATCAAGAATCAAACTCAGGCCGGGCGCTGTGGCTCACGCCTGTAATCCTAGCTCTTGGGAGGCCGAGGCGGGCGGATTGCTCAAGGTCAGGAGTTCAAAACCAGCCTGAGCAAGAGCGAGACCCCGTCTCTACTATAAATAGAAAGAAATTAATTGGTCAACTGATATATATATAAAAAATTAGCCAGGCATGGTGGCGCATGCCTGTAGTCCCAGCTACTCGGGAGGCTGAGGCAGGAGGATCGCTTGAGCCCAGGAGTTTGAGGTTGCTGTGAGCTAGGCTGACACCACAGCACTCACTCTAGCCTGGACAACAAAGTGAGACTCTGTCTCAAAAAAAAAAAAAAAAAAAAAGAATCAAACTCATTTAAATGTCTTTCCCCTTCTCTCTTGGTTCCCTGGTTGGCTGGTGTTTAGAAGCAAGTGATAGCTTTGCCAATCTGAGCACCTCTTTTCAAAGAATGTTGGAAACCATGGAAATACAGCATTTAGACATAAGGGCTTAATGATATGTTCCCTCATAATTCAGATGCGTGGGACTTTTCTCTGATGCTTCATACACGAACTACAAAATATTTTGATTCAACTATTTGGATTAGGAATTCTGTTCAAACATAGCCAACATTGTTGTTAGAAGGAAAAATGTGAGGAGGCCAAAGTGAGAAAAATCATAGCCTGGGGATAAGAGAAGAATAAAAGGGAAAAACAATTGTATTCTTTAAGAAAAGCATTGAGGTCAACATTGAGCTACCTGTGATATTTATTATGAGCTGGGGCCCAATGAAGTATATGTTTCATGACAATGTCTTTCAGACTTTAAGGTTAAAATGGTGTCTCACCCCTTGATTTAACTGAGGTTGAATGTTTTATCATACATTTATAAGCCAAAATATTTCTTTTCATTGTGAACTTTTTTTTTTCATGTCTTCTGCCCATATCGATTGGGTTGTACGTTAGTCTTATTTATATTAGATTTTCTTACTGTTATTCTTGTTGTGTTGTTTATTAATGCTATACTTACTGTTTTGTAAAATCTCTGTATATGTCAAGAAAATTTTCATATTTTATATAGTTAAGATAACAACATAACAGTGTCCAAAATAAGACTCAGGGCAGCATCAGTATGTCTTTAAGATCTGGATAATGATTGTGTGTGTGTGTGTGTGTTTATTTTATATACTTTCTTTGTAATATCAGCATACACTATCCCCAAATTAGAATTTATACCTAATTAAAAGAAAGTGAAGAAAAATCAAAAGTTCAGTTTTCATTACTGCTGCTTTTTAAAATAGCCCCTCCTGTCGTGGGCTATGGTGTGTGCCTGTAGTCCCAGCCACTTGGGAGGCTGAGGCCAAGAGTTCAAGACCTGTACTGTACTAGGATCACACCTGTGAAAAGCCACTGCAGTCTAGACTGGGCAACACAAAGACTATGTCTCTAAAAAAAAAATGTCACTTCTTATGAACCTCTATTCTCAAAAATGCTTGACATGTATATGCCAGTTTTATTCTGAGGCTTTCTAAGAATTCTATCTGTACATTTCAGTTGTAAACACATTAAAATTGGGTAAGAACTTAGTTCAGAATGCCGCTGTTTTTATTTCCTGGTTTTCCTTCTAGGGATAGAATTGAGCAACAGTAGTATTTTGCTTAAAGGAGTTCACTGTATACACTTGTCTCCAAGGTACTGTCTTATGCCCTAAGTCTGTTTGAATATATATATGACTATAATTTCTTGTTTCCCTTATTTTTATCAGTAATGTCTAGCACTATTTTAAACTTTGGGCATTTCATAATGCTTAGTCAATGGTTAAATTAACTAATTTTAACTGCATTATTAATATTAATCATAGTAGCAATAGCAGTAGAAGTAGTATTAGAGTTGTTGGTTTTAGCATTTTTTTTTTGTGGAATATAAGAAGAAAAGGAGATGTGATTAGTTTCTTAATCTGTAAAACAGGAACACTAAGAGCATTTTCCCTGTGGGATTTTTTTTTTTTTTTTTAGGTTTAAATAAATATTAAGACACTTGGAACCATGTCTAATGCATAACAACCTCTCAATAAAAGGTAGCTTTTATTATCACTAGCCACTATTAAACCCTAATTCAAGAAACATTTCCACTCTAGTTTCTCTCGGCCATTGAGCCACATGAATAATTCTTTTTCTAGAGGCAAGTCTGCTGCCAGAGGTTAGTGCTAAGGCTTGAGAGAAGACTATAGAAGTCAGAGTTCCTTGTAGGATCAAATTTGTTCACGAAAGGGTATCCTTTCTCCATTCCTAAATAGACAGTGCCTAGCAATGCTCAAATCACTCCCCAAATCTGCTAAATTAAATCCTTTTCTAGGAAAACTAACCCCGGTGGAGGACACGACTGCAAGCTATCCAGTATTGTGTGCATACGGAGGACTTTAATTACGACTAGTTTGATCCTGTGCTTGACTAGGGAGAAATGCTGGTTCTTTTTAATGAGGTGCATGGACAGGCACTGGGAGATGCTCATCATCAACAGCGCTTCGGGGAGAGTTTCCCCTCCATTGTCCTGGGTCATTGCTGGATTATATGATTTTCATTTTTCCATCCCCAGTCTTTAAAGGCTCCATCCTTGACAATGAAATGCAATTCTTGAGCTTCCTTTAGCAACAACAGTAGTAGTGCTCTTTGGAATGCAAAAAGAAAGGGCAGGGAAAACATGGGAAGAGATCTAATTTGCCAGAACACATCTTAAGAAATGAGAAGACAACAAACATGTCCCTGGGAACTCACATGCTCTGTGCAGGGCTCAGTGTGGGTTCACAGGGAGTTTGTGTTTTGCAGGCAGATTTCTGGGAAACAGGGTTTTGTTGGAATGGGGAGCCCTACTCCGAAACTGTAGCCACATAGAGCCATGGGCCTGTTGCAAAAGTGTTTTGGCACCCTGTCTGCGTGACAGACACTAAAACACTTCCAAAGGTAAGAAATGCTAAACTTAATATAATCAATCGCACTGAGCTGGGAGGAGGCTTTGGAAGTATGAAGGTGATATAGCACTTGCATATAGAAAAGAAATTAATTTCTCCTCTGAAGCCTGGACGTGCCCCTCTTGATTCCTATCATTTGCCATGCACAGAAGGGAGCACTTGGTCAGGAGCTCATAACCACCTGTAGCCTCAGTTATCTTCTCTACGAAACCACAGCCTTGAGGGTACTCGTGCCAGGTCCCACGGTCTGTGATCCCACCTTGCAGGTGCAGGGGCAGAAATCACAGGACTAAAAGTAAGCAGATTTTTTTTACAAGTTACGCTGTTATGATGAATACACTTTTGTGTGGAGTCCTGGGTTTTTGACCACAAAATCGTTAACCTCATCACTGTTTTCAACTGCCTTCACTTTCTACCACCCACCCATTTCCAGATTGCTTTAAAATCAGCTTGAGACAAGCCAACATGGAACTATTACTATTAATATAAAACAAGATTGTTAGACTAAATCTTGCATCTTAGGATTTTAGAGTTGGTTAGGTCCTTGGGGATTTGCCAGTCCAATTTCCTTTTTTTAGGAAAGAATAGTAAAATGATTTTCCCCCTAAGATTAGATACTGCAGTGCCCAACCTAACCTCCAGGCCCTACCATTTCAGTGCAGTTGTCTGACTGCCAGCCACTAGCATCTGCAACTCTTTGCCAAAGGGCTTTCCCTGGCCTTGAAAGCCCATTCTGTCCACACTCAGGCTAGAAATGCCTGGGGAATTACCACCCTATCCTCTAGCAGCCCTTAGCCAACAATGGCCACAAATTCATATATAATTTCCCACCCACACCCACACCCCCAACTTAGCCTGTTACATAATTTGGAGGCATATGCTCTACACATATGGCTCCCAGAGTTCCCAGCAGGTGAAGATCCACCTGCACACAGCAGTAACTCACTGATGGTCCCCTATGTTGGCATCCTTCCTCTCCCTGTCTCACTTCCCCAGTACTCTACCCAGGCTTCCTAGATTGTGTCCCAAGTATCAGTCACCTGCACTCAAATCCTAATCTCAGGCTCTGCTTCTGGGGGAATCTAAAAATACCCTTGCAGCTTGCACATACTTCTACTGTTTTTCCTAGTACGATGAGATTTCCTAAAGATTCGCTAGCTCTGGCTTCTTTCTACAGGTGGACAGATTTGTTGAGATCATTGTCAATGGCTTTGCAACTGTACTTTCTCAGGTTGTAGCACACAGACCTAGTACGCACTTGTGGCACTGAATTAAATTTAATTTGCACGATATCCTGGCTTTGGTTACTCTAGAGCTGGAAGGTGGTGTCCAGGGCTTCTGACTGCTGTTGTTTTCTTTATGCATCAATGTCATTCACCTCTTCCGTGGTCGGCCTCTGCTGTTTACGCCAACCCAGTGCGTGTTTCACTGCCTCCAATCTCAGCCCGTGGGTAGGGTGGGCTGCCCCTCCGCTTTCCAGTCTATGTATTCCTTAACCCTGACCATAGCCATGTGTTTGGGGGTTCAAGCTGGGCCACTGAGATGATTTACATGAGGACTTCTGATGAAACGAATGGAAAAAAGAAACTTGTTCTTTCCCTTTCCACCTTCCTTTCTTCCTTCCTTCCCATTAGTATTGGAATTATTGAGTTTGTATTCTCTAGTTAGTGTACTTTTCCTGGTGCCCTGGTGATCTGCACCTGTTCTCATGTTTCCTCAGCCTGCGGCTGGCTGGTCACAGGTGATCCAGGGTGATCCCAGTGCCAAGAACGTGTGTTTTCATGTTCTTTTACTGCAATGGATAAGTGTGTCCATGCAGAGAAACAATCACAGGTCATTCCTACTTTTTATAAACTTTTCGGAGCAAAGCCTTCTCAAGGTGCTCAATGCTTCCAATGTGTAATTTCCATCATATTTGTGATGAAACTTCCGCTCTGAGTTTACACTGAGGCAGCGGTCACTCAAAGTAAAATGTTGTTGACTACAAAAAAAAAAAAAAAAAAAAAAAGTAAGCCTAGAGCTTCTTGGTGAACATTTGGACTATCCAAAGCAAGAGAAACAGAGAGAAAGGAAGGGGGAATGTTTAAGAGAGAGAGAGAGAAAGACAGAGATTCTAAAAACATCACCTTAGTCTGTTTGTTCAGCTATAAAAAAATACCTGAGGTTGGGTAATTTCTAAACAACAGGAACTTATTTCTCACAGTTCTGGAGATGGGGTAGTCCAAGGCCAAGGGCCAAGTCCAATCTGCCAGCAGATTCAGCATCTAGTGATGGTCTATTCCATCAATGTCTCATGGTGGCATCCTCACGTGGTAGAAGGCAAAAGGGCAAAAAGGGAGCAAACTCTGTATCCTCATATGGCTGAAGGGCAGAGAGCAAAGAAGGTCTGAGCTTGTTCCTTCCAGCCCTTTGATAAGGCACCAATGCCTTCATGTGGGTGGAGCCCTCATGACTTAATCACTCCCCAGCAAGCTGCACTCTTAATGCCAGCACAATGACACAAGGAGGATTAAGTTTCTGCACACGAATTTGTGGGGGACACATCCAGACGCGAGCAGACACTGTTTTAGTTCTTGTATATAAGCTTTCCAACTGTGCGAGCCAATGTATTACCATTTTTGTTTATGCCAGTTGAGTTTCTAAGAGTACAAACTCTTGTTAAATTACCCACTGCCCAGGTACTGAGGATTCAGGGATAAGCCTTATACTGTCATTATCCACGGAGCATTTACTTATTAATGGATGATTGGAAGAGCAATACTACAGCATTGTGCTTGTCATCCTTTGGTTTCCTCTTTTGAAGCCACCATGTTTCTTCTTCTCTTGACTTTCAGCAGACACAAAAGAGCTGGGTTATTTTCCTTTCAATTTCCTCAGTCACACAAAACTCCTTTCTAGCACTTTTTGTAAGAGGCCAGCATATCCTGGTTGTTTGTTCCATATGATGAATGTCCCCATTGCTTATTAACCTCCCAAATAGGCAGCCCCCACCATTAGGGCTTATGGTCTCTATGAGGCAACATAAAAACAAGACACATTCTCCCCCATGCACATTTCAAATGAAATGTAACAGAAGAGAAATAAATAAAAATGGGGGGGAAATGCCTTAAATGGTTTATGTTAGAAAATGTTATATGGGCAATAATGGTGCTTATATGGGCTTTGGGCAGAGACTTTGATAATGAAGGTTAAATGAGGGAATGTTACAAAAAATGTTCACTGTTCATAAAAATAAATCTCTGGTATGAACCAGAATGAAATAAACAGAGTCGCAGGCACCAGGAGCAGCTGGGGTGACCTCAGCCTCAGGTTGGTAATAGCCATCCTCGTCCAAACCACACACTCTCCCCTCCGCGGGACTCACTTAGCTCTCCATCACAAGGACATTGCGCTCTGTGGGGCTCGGGGTGGCTCTTCAGCCTTCTCGCTGAAAAACAAAGTCTTGCTGATTTCCTGCATTTTCTCTCCAGGGGCCCTGGCTGAGTGTCCAGGGACCCTGCTTTTTCCCAAGGTAAGTGTCAGTCCAGGGGTTTCGAACACAGATGTCCCTGGCGGCAAGCAGGTTGTGAATGCGTGAAGCAGACTCAGAGGGGACAGTGGCACATTGGAAAAGACATGTCCCCGTCTGAGAGGGTCACCACTACTGGACTCCAGCTGGCAGTGGGAATGCCAGCCCCCTGGGGCCAGATCTTTCCATTTGTCAAGGCTAAGCTGGAAATCTAGATTTTTTTTTTTTTTTTTTTTGAGACAGAGTCTCGCTTGTTGCCCAGGCTATAGTGAGTGCCGTGGCGTCAGCCTAGCTCACAGCAACCTCAAACTCCTGGGCTCAAGTAATCCTTCTGCCTCAGCCTCCCGAGTAGCTGGGACTACAGGCATGCGCCACCATGCCCGGCTAATTTTTTCTATATATATATATATATATTAGTTGGCCAATTAATTTCTTTCTATTTATAGTAGAGACGGTCTCGCTCTTGCTCAGGCTGGTTTCGAACTCCTGACCTCGAGCAATCTGCCTGCCTTGGCCTCCCACAGTGCTAGGATTACAGGCGTGAGCCACCGCACCCGGCCTGGAAATCTGGATTTTATAGGAAATTTTCTGAACTTTAAATGTTGGTAACAAATCAATATCTGTTAAAATATACATAATATATACATATATTGTATATTATATGTATATAATATACATATAATATACATATATATTATATGTATATAATATACAATATATGTATATAATATATATATACATATTATATGCATATATAATGTAGGGAGCGAAAACACATGTGTCTATGGAACAGAATTGGCCTAGCAGCAGCCAGTTTGCCATCTCTTGCGAGGCGAACACTGAGATTATAATTACCATTGTTTGGTTTCGTTAATTATTCCTGCTGAGCTCTCAGATAAAGTCCTCCAGGGTGCGCAGTGCTTAGAATACCAGAAACTGCCATTCATTAGCATATAGTATGTGCTGGGCATTTTGTTATAGGCTTTACACGGATTATTTCATTACATCCTTCCTTCATCTCTGAAAAGGAAACACTGGTGGTATTATCCCATTTTACAGATGAAGAAGCTGAGGTTTGGAGAATTGAAATAATTTGATCAAGGTCATTGTATAGGATGGCATTTGTACACCGTCTCACATCTTCTTGGCCTTGCTGGCCTCCATGGCTTCCCGTGGTTGCTCAGGATGTTAATACGCCACGGGGCAAGGCTCTGTCAATGTGGGCGGGAGCCAGCGCTTAAAGGCTCTTGTCCCTGGCGGCGGACAGGTCCGATGCATGTTCTAGAAGGCGTCTCAGAAGATCCCGTATGAAGCCGTATGAAGGCCCCGTATGAAACCACTTGCCTGCAGTGGTTAGTGCGTCCTCATATTGCTTCCTCCTCCTTCCCTCTTCACTTCCTTGCCCCTCACTCCATGGATCACATTCCCTAGTAAATGACACACATCTTAATCTCAGGGGCTGCTATTGGGAAACCCAGGCTGAGACAGTGGTGAAGCTGGAATTTAAATCCAAGTGTGGCTGGTCCCCAAGTGAATACGTTATCAAGCCAATCGCTAAATCCCTATGGGGATCCCATTTCCAAGTTCTTCCGAATGTGATTGGTCCTAAAATAAAGTTTTATTTAGAGTACCAAAAAGGCTCCAAAAGGATTCTTAAACCAGCAAGAAAGGATTCTTAAACCAGCTATACACCCTTTGGTAGCATAGGGTGGGTGGTACCCAGAAATCTGTTCAAATCGGGAGGGAAGAAAGGGACAATGTTATTTTAGTAATTTAGTCCATTATGCATTTTATTTTTCTGTATGACCAGCCCTGTGCCAAGCACTAAGGAAGGCGCCTGGAGCTACAGGAATAAAACCAGAGCCTAAAGACCAATTTCCAGACATCTTTAGTAATTTTAGACCAGGTTTTCTATCTCAAATGCCCACACAGGCCAGGCAAGAAACTTAAATTACACCAGCCTGGATTTTTGTCTGCACATCAAACACAAATGCATAGTCTTCATTGCCACTCACAGTTAGGCTTTAGGTTTTCTCCTATTTTTCTGCAAATATGTGGCTATCCCAGTCTGCCATTCATTTTCCCACTTTAGCTAGAAGAAATGTGGGTGTGAAAAATATCTTGCTTTCCTGCATCCGGAAGGAAAACAGCCTTGCCGGGGTCATGCCCAATGGGAAGGGATCCTGGTGTCTTCCTGTTCAGGGAAAGGGGGCTGGGAGGCTGGGAACGGGGGAGCTCGGCGCTTCTGCCAGTGACAACTGGGCCTCCGTGCGCGGTGGCTGTGCAGGAATGTGGCCCCGTGCGCTCAGCTCTCCATATCGTCCAAGGGAAGTCACAAACCCAGGCAAGTTTGTGAAATCTCCAGAGTTTTCAATGTTAACAAGGAATTCAAATTTCTTCCAAACAGCAGGCGAGTCAAGATGGGCAGAGCGAACAGAACACAGGGAGCATTTCCACCCAGGCCACCGGTTCGCCGTTGGTGTTGTAGGCTCAGCCTCTTTCTCATCCAAAGTCCTTGAGCCACACCGAGTTCTCCTGGGGCACGACTTGGAGAAGTGGGGTAGAATGGCGCTTGGGACGCCCCTGGATTTGTCCCTTAGGATTGTCTCCTCTTGCCCACTTTCAATTAACTGCTAGGGGTAGTAGGTTAAGACGTGTGTGTATGTTTTAAGCGTGTGCATGTTCTTTAAAAGCTCAAAGATAGAACCGACTTTAGCAAATGAGTATGTATGTAAACTTTCTTCAGAACCCATGAAGGGGCCAATAAAAAACAAATTAATTGTTCTAACAGGTGCCTTTTCCTGATGCCTGGCAGTATTTGAACATGGTAGGTAGAGTTAAAAACAAAATTATTATTATTATTATTATTTTTTTGACCAGCAGGAAGGGAGTATGCATCTTTCTTTTTTGTTTTCTCTGTGTAAAACTATTGTGTCCCCTGACCAGATTTCTACTGGCTTTGATGATTAGTTGGCTATTTTAGTAGTTCATTGTCTCAGCCTTTAGTAAGAGCCCCTCTTAAATGGGACTCACTGTGTCATAACTGTATAAAATATTCATTAAGATGGTGCTTTTAATGGATTTGTTTGGAATGAACTCGAGCGCAGGGAGCCACGTGCTGATTTGTGGAGCATTTTGGCTGCTCTGGGCCGTGTGTGCCCCAAGCCCTCCATCCCCCGACAAGCTTCGCCACCTGCCTTCTCCGCCCGTAGGCACTCATCTTGGGGCTGGGACCGAAGCCCTGCTGATGGGGGTAAAAGGGCTTGTTTAGGACCAGAAATATTTTTTTCCTTTTGCATACGTGTGCTCCAACGTGGGTTTTTTTTTCATCTTGTGTTCAGGGGACTCATGTCACAGGCTTATCAGAATGACCCCAGAGTGCTTTCGCAGTGGAGAATGGCCCAGAATGTGAGCGTTTCAGTGCCAGGATTAGACAAACCTTGTTTTGGATCCTGGCTGTGCCATCTACTCGTTGTGTGATTCTCGGGGAAGATCTTAACATCTCTGAGCCTCAGTCTTCTCCTCTTTTGAATTAGAGCAATGCTAGTAATTACAGCGTGTTTGTGAAGATGGAATGGGACAGTTTGCCAAGTTCGAAGCCTAGTGCCTGGGACATATTGAAAACTTACTAACCTTAGCCATTGTTCTCTAAGTGGTAGAGCACCCAGCTTCCAGTGCATAGCGGGGCCTATTTAAAGGTTGTATGGAGTTTTCTGATCACAAATGCCCTTTGTTCTTACCCCATACCAGTCCTGACAGTAGAGCAGGTTTAACTGAGCACCCTTAAACAAATGAAAGATTACAGCCCAGAGTGGTTAAATGAAATGATCAAAATTGTTCTGCTAGTTGATGAGGGGACCTAGGAATAGAATTGAATATTTTGATTCCTTCCTTGGCATTAATTCTGATCCTTTGTATCAGATTAAGGCCTTTTCTGTTTTGTTTTGTTTTCTTTTGAGTTTCTAAACAAAGTGCATCTGACTCTGAAATCATGCCATCGTAACCTCTACCATTTAATTTCTATCTGGGCAGCTCTGTACTTTCCAGGCCTGGGCAGTCACCTTCTTCCCAGCCTTTTGAAACACAGCGACAGAAATAAATAGTTATAATGAATCCAAACCTACCTTAACCCCACCAGCCTCAACCCCTGGCGTCGTAAGGCCCAGCCTGAGCATCCAGAAGGCACGTTCTCATTGCAGCCCACGCCAGTCCGTTGCTCCCTTGCTCAGAACACTTTGTGTCTGTTAGGGACCTGTCATCCATCTGGGGCTCACCCTTGGGCAAATTGCTTCACTTTTGGGGTCTTTGTTACTCCATCCTTAAATTGGAAAAGATTATTAACTTATTAATAAGAGAACAATACTCCCCCGTAAAGGTATGGAAGAAATTGAACAATTACTAACTTTGTCTGTTATGCTCTGAGGCTGGGTGTGGGGCTAGGGCTTTATTTTCATAATCTTCAAATTGAAGTCCAAACAATTTATCATAAAATTGCTGGGATAATGAAATGGCTGTTTCCCAGGGCAGGGCCCATGGAGTGGCAGGGACAGAGCAACCACGTGGGAATGGACCAGAGGCTGCCTCAAATGGAGTCTTCCTTGGTGTCTTAGTCCTGGGAGGCAAAAAGTGCTCATCAAGATCCTGATTAAGTGGGGACTGCCAAAGGCGCTCTTTGCAACCTGGCAAACAAGACTCTCTTTTTTTTTTTTCTTTTCACTCTTAAGACAAAGATCTATCAAGATTTAATCACACTGCTTTATCTCCACGACCTAACCTTCCACTGTGCATGAGAACATTTTTACTTTGTCTCCAGGCCCTAAGACATGTGCCTGATGGGAGACGTAGTCCCTTTAGGGTTTTTCACTTGAGTGGGAGAAGCCAAGATTGCTTTTTGTTCCCCTTTGACTCTCTTCTGAATTAACATGAAATTGAAGATGACTGTAGCTAGGAATAAAAAAGCAAGCAAGAAAGAACAATGGGAGGGGAGCCAGTGTGAAGAGTATGTCTTAGAACCCGAGGGAAGTGCTGTTTTCATCAAACTCACAGTTCCCTTCCAGGCCATCAGCAAAATGAAAATGCCTCACCCAACCAAATTTAAATCCTTTCATCGAGGTCTCCTAAACCCTTCTCTGGGGAGCGGGCTTTGGAGTGTGAATTCCTCCAAGCTGATTATCTCAGCCAAAGCGCAGATGCCACCTGCACCTCCACCCCCCTTGGTCCCCTTTCCATTTCAACAGCCCTGACTGGGCCCCGCGACCAAATTGATGCCAACGTAAGTGTGGCTGCATCTGAGTGTGTGATTGAGAAGCAATGCGGACACTGACGCCTCGGTATTAATTAATGGAATTTGATGTTTATTGCTGTCATGTCAACCAATCACTTTTTGCAGAAAGTTAATTAAACCTTGGGTAGCGGTTTGGAAGCTCCCTACACAAGGCCTAGGGCTGACTGGGAGCCTTGGGGACTGGAGGAAGGAACCCCATCTACGGCTTAAGTTGTGCCTGAGCTTTGTCTAAACCTCGGATCTGTGTTCCAACGGGGAGAGAACAGAAAGGGACACGGAGAAGGGGCAGTTGCTACCTTTCGCCCTTAACCACTCTTCGTTTTTGCCTCTGGATCGTTCCTCCTCACCTCCTTGCTCTGACCGTCCCTGCTATGTTTAGGGAAAAACCACTCATTTTCCTGCAAGATGAAGTATGGAATAGACAGTGGCAAAATAACTCCAGGAGGAAAGACTTGGTAGGGCTTGTTCAGATCCAGTCACCAGATGGCTTGTATTAGACAGGAAGGCCCAAATTGCAACGTTCTGTTCTTCTAAAGCATCCTGCATTTGCTCTTTGGACCCTTCCTCCTTTTCTTCTTCCTTCCTCTATGTCTCTCCTTTACCTTTTTTTTTTTTTGAGACAGGATCTCGCTCTGTCGCCCTTGGCTAGAATGCAGTATAGACATTTTTAACAATGTTGGTTCTCCCAATCCATGAGCATGGGATGTTTTTTCCATTTGTGCATCAATGATTTATTTCATCGGGGTTTTGTTTCATGCTTTTCTTTAATATACTTATCCCTGTGACTTCTCATGGCCATATGTTCACACTTTATCAAGTTTGTCCTCTCTGTTGTCTCTTGGTACGTGTGAAGTCTGATTTCTTCACCAGAGGAATAATTTAGGAAGTAAACTTATGTTTGAAGTGTGTCTGCTTCTAATAATATCAAAGCTAATGGTCAATTCAGTTTAAAAACCAAACACCTGCAAGATGGCTGTTTTGTGAGTACAGAGAGGTTGGCTGACATTTTTTTACTCAATGGGAAGATTTTATATAGACTTTATCTGAGGATGGTAAAAGTGAGGTCACTTTTTAAGATGCCCACAGAGAACGTGGACGCAATGAAAATGGCATCTTTATTCAAAATACTGAAGACAGGATTATGCCTGTAATAGAGTTTTAACACACTACAACCTGTAAGCCCATCTCCCTCTAAGACTTCCTACTTCTATAACAAATCCTAAGTGCAGATCTGATCATGTGGCTTTTCTAGTTTCTCTACCTGACCACTCAAAATCCAGCAGAGCCTCCTAACCTACCGCGCACCTTTCCCAAACTGAGCAGTGATCTCTTCCGCATGGGAGACTCTAACCTCTCAAACTCTCTCTCTCTCTTTCTCTCTGTTTTTAAAAGAACAGCTTTATTGATATAAAATTTATATACCCAAAACCAATCCTTTTAAAGTATATGAGGGCTATCCAGAAAGTATCCAGCCATGTAACCATTCTTATTACATTAACAATGGCTGGCTACTTTCTGGACAGCCCTGTATACTTCAATGGTTTTTAGCCATCATCACTAGCTAATTTTAAAACACTTTCTTCACATCAAAAAGAAACCTCATCAGTTTCCCCCACCCCCTGGCTCCTGGCCACCACTAATCTGCTCTCTGTCTCTACACACTCACTTCTTGTGCACATTTATTATGTGGCCCTTTGTGTCTAGCTTCTTTCAATTAGCGTGTTTTCAAGGCTCATCCATGTTGTACCTTATATCAGTACTTCATTCCTTTGCTTGGCTAAATAATATTTCATTATATCTTAGGACTATTATGAATGTGATGTATTCATGCTGATTCTACTTTTTTGGCTGTTTGTATAATGCTGCTGTGAACAGTCATGCACAAGTTTTTGGTTAACGTACATTTTCAATTCTCTTGGGTATATACTTAGGACTGGAATTGTTGGGTCACATAATAACTCTAGATTTAACATTTTGAGGATCTGATCGACTGTTTTCCATAGCAACTGCACCACTTTGCAATCCCATCAGCTGTGTATGAGGGTTCCAATTATTCTACATCTTTGCCAACGCTTGTTATTCATTTTTAAAATTTTAGTCAACCCAATGTCTACAAAGTGGTATCTTATTGTGATTTTGATTTGCATTTTCCTAATAACTAGGAAAATTGCATTTTCCTAATAACTAATGATATTGAATATCTTTCTATGTGCTTATTCGCCACGAAAAGATATTCAATATCTCTTTTCATATATCTTCTTTAAAGAAATGTCTATTCAAATCTTTTGCCCATTTAAAAAAGTAGGTTGCCTTTTTATTATTTATTTGTAAATTTTCTTTGTATATTCAGGGTACAAGCCCCTTAACCAATGTGGGATTTTCAAAATTTCTCCCTTTCTGTGACCTATCTTTTCCCATAACTGATGGTCTACTTTGAAGCAAAAAAGTTTTTAATTTTGATAAAGACCTTTCATCTATTTTTTTCCTTTTTTTTTTATAGTGTTTTCTGTTTTCACATCTAAAAAGTACTGCATAATCCAAGGTCATAAAGATTTATATCTATACTTTCTTCTAAGAGTTTTGTAATTTTTCATTTAGGTCTTATAGTCCATTTTGAATGAATTTATATATGTTGCATTAGGTAGAGATTCAACTCAATTCTTTTGCATGTGGATATCTAGTTGTCCAAGAACCATTTTTTTAAAATAATGTTATTTCTTCATTGAATTATCTTAACATTCTTGTTGAATATCATTTGACCGTACATGTGATTTTCTGGACTCTAAATTTTATTCCATTGATCTATGTGTCTGTTCTCATGCTAGTACCACTCTGTCATTGTTACTGTAGTTTTGCATTAAGTTTTCAAATTTAGAAGTGTAATTCCTCCAACTTTGTTTTTCTTTTAAAAGATTATTAATTTTTCTGGGTGCCTTGCATTTCCATATAATTTTAAGATCAGTTTTTTCCATTTTTATGATTTAAAAAAGCCAGGATTTTGGTAGGGCTTGCTTTGAATCTGTAAGGGAGAAACAGTAATACCTTTTCGTCACCCCTCATGAGGGTCAGGGTTGATACTCTCATAACATAAGACAGATTAACAAGAGAAAAGCATGCCAAACTTACTTTTACAAGTCTTATGTGATGTAGGGGCCTTCAGAAAGAAATCCCTGAAGACCCAGGGAAAACTGTGCTTTTATGCTAAGTCTGGTGAAAGTAGTAGACAGTTATGGAGAAACATGATTGGACTATATATATATATATATATATATATATATATATATATATATATAATCTAATGGTAGTAAACTGATGGGGAACCCAGCAAGGTCTATTTGCTCAGATTCTTCTTGGCCATTTTTGTTTGTTTGTCATCTGATTTTTTTTTTTATTTCAAAAAATTTAGTGAGTACAAGAGTGTTTTGTTACATGGGTGAATTCTATGACGCTGAAGTCAGGGCTATCAGTGTACTGGTCACCAGAATAGTGTACATTGTACTCCACAGGTAGATTTTTGTCTCTCATACCTCTCCCACCCTCACTCTTCTTAGTCTCCAATGGCCATTACACCTCTTCATGACCATATATATGCCTGGTTTAGCTCCCACTCATAAGTAAGAACATGTGGCATTTGTTTTTTCCATTTCTGAGATACTTCACTTAGGATAATAGCCTCCAGTTCTACCCAAGTTGCTGCAAAAGACATTATTTCATTGTTTTTTAAGACTGAATGGTACTCCATGGTGTGTGTGTATATATACATACATACATATATATACATATACGTATATATACATATATGTATGTATATATGTATATATACATACATATATACATGTATATATACGTATATACATATATGTATATCTACATATATGTATGTATGTATATATACACACACACCATGGAGTACTATTCATACATATATATATACACATATATATACATATATACACACACCATGGAGTACTATACATACATATATATATACATATACATATATATACATATTTGTATGTATGTATATATACACACACCACATCTTTTTTTATCCACTTATCAGTTGATGAGCATTTAGGTTAAATGCCCATCTTTGAAGTTGTTAATTGAGCCATGATAAACATCCGAGTTCTTTGCTTTTTTGTGTAGCATTTTTTGTGTAGCATTCCTTTCCTCTGAGTATAGGGCAGGACACTTGTCTTATGAAGATGTTATGAAAATAGGCAAGGTAGGTCAAACAGTGACCTTTCTAGGTTTTATGGCTTGCTTAGGGGGACAAAGAGGAGTGAGAGATGGGAGTGTGGGGAAAAGTCATAGAGAACTTCCATTTATCTTTCCATTTATTTAGGTCTTTTTAAATTTCTTTCAACAGTAGTTTGTAGTTTGCAGTGTATAAGCCTTGCACTTCTTTGGTTTATTTATAAGTGTTTTATTCTTTTTGATACAATGTAAGTAGAATTGTTTATTACTAATGTATAAAAATAAAACTGATGTTTTGTGTATTGATCTTGTTTTGTGCAATTTTGCTGAACTGTTTATAGGCCTAATAGTTTTTTAGTGGACTCCTTAGGATTTTTATGCTCAAGACCATGTCAGATGCAAATAGATAGTTTTAATCTTCCTTTCTACCATGCATGGCTTTTATTTATTTTTTTTTTTCTTGCCTAATTTCTATGGTCCACCTCAGTGTAATGCTGAATAAAAGTGACAAGAGCAGACATTTTTGCCTTTTTCCTGATCTTAAAGGGAAAACATTCAGTCTTTCACCACTAAGTATGATTATAGCTATGGGTTCCTCATTTTTTCTTATGCTGTATCTTTTTACCTGGAATTTTTTTCTATCTTCATATCTCTATTTTTCAAAATAGTATCCATCAATCAAGGTGAAATGCCCAACCAAATATCATCCCTTCCACCATGGAATCTCTCTAACAATTTGCTTATGTAATCTCATAAAGCATTTATCATATTCTAACTTTGCTATAGTCATGTGTGTGCTTATTCCAATAAGCCATCTCCTGTTTATCTGATCATAGGACCCAGCAAAGTCTCTTTGAAAGAAGACCATGTTTGCTTATTTTTGTATTCCCAGTCTTTAGGACAAAAAGTTATAAATGCTGAGTGCTTCTATGTCTTTTGAGTGAATGGATAAAACTAATTTATACTGAGATGTCAGTGATCTACAGAAAAGTAATGTGTTGCCTTTCTGAGATATTTAAATTTTAAATTTAAATATTTAAATTTAATATTTAAATTTTAAATTTAAATATTTAAATTTAATATTTAAATTTTAAAGGAGAATCAACCTAAAATGAATTAATCTCTAAATTATAAGAATATCATCAAAAAACATACCTCAGTTTTTAAAATAAGTGAAAGATTTGAAAGACATTTTACCTGAGAAGATATAGGAAAGGAAAACAGGCATGTGGAAAGATATTCAACACTAGTCATTGGGAATTGTATTAAAACCATGATGAGATACACATCTATTAGAATAGCCAAAAAACAGTAATAACAATAACAACAAAAAGAAGAAAGAAACCTGAAAACATCAAGTGCTGACAAGGATGTGAAACAACTGAAACTCTCTTGCATTGCTACTGGAAACACAAAATGGTATAGTCACTTTGGAAAATAGTTTGACAGTTTCTCACAAAATGGCCACACTTGAAGCTATGACTCAGTGGGGGGGGGGGAGGGTGGTGGCAAGCGAAATATATGTACTCTTAACTATATTTGTACCCCCGTAATATGATGAAATAAAAAGAATTAAAAAAATAAACATAAATTTACCATATGATCCAGCAATCCTATTCCTAAGTATTTACATAAGTGAAATAAAAACCTATGTTCACAAAAACCCTGTGCACAAAGGTTTATAGCAGCGTGACTCATCATCACCCCAAACTGGAACCAATCCAAATGTCCCTCAGCTGGTAAATGGATTAACAATCTGTGAAACATCCATCCAATGGAATATTACTCATCAATAAAAAGGAGTAGGCTACTGATACTCACAAAACTATAAATGAATTTCAAATGCAATCTCGAATGGCGGGCAGCAAGTATAATTAGGTTAAACTAATGGAACATGTTCTATCAGAATTCCAGGCTGGACTATTTGAACCAACATGTAAACCTCTTCGATGACTCGCCTGCTCTGAGCTCTTTCAACACATATAATTTGAACCATAATTTAGTGCACTCAAATGCATATGCTGAGTGGGCTTTACAACGTATGGTTATGTATTATATGGCATTATGGAAAAAGATAAATTTATAGGATACAAAGAATAATCAGTGATTGCCAGGAGTTAGGAGTTGGAGCCGATGACATCTCCTAACGAAGGGATAGAATGATGAAATATTTGGGGTAGGATGAAAGTGTTCTGTATCTTGACTGTGCTAATGGTTACCACAGTCAATCAATCACATTTCATAGAACTGCACATTGCGGAGAATGAATTTTACTCTATGCAAAGTAAAAAAAAATAGTTATTTAAAAAATAAAATCAAGTTATGTTTTAGAAATTTTTGTATCATATATTCTATTTAATTATTCTGTACTCAATGAAAATACGTCTCACTGATAAAATTTTATACATTTAGCTGTAAAAAACAATTGGTTCAATGTATCTTTTCTATCAATATCAATATGGATAATGTATTGTGAAAAAAAATAATAATCTATAGTTAATGGTTTTAAAATATTGTATTATGTAGTCAATGGCTTAAATTTCCAGCAAGTTTTCTAATTTTTGTTTATTTTTCTGCAAATAAATGGGTAGCTTAGGTATTTCATAGCACTCTTCATGTTGATTAAATTATATTTTCCCAGTGGTAAGATATAAAAATAATAATAATAAAAAATAAAAAAAATAACATCACTAAAGATCTTTTTGGACAGAGGTGGGGTGCGAAACCTAAAGTTTCACAGAGTATAGGACAGGTGACCTGGGTTAAGTGTGGCTCTCCGTCTTCTTGCCAAGGAGTTGCAGTGAATGGTGTGCCGTCAGCGGCAAGCGCTAGTGACTTGACTTTTTAGGACACGAAGGAGACCTTTGACATGCCAGAGAAGTGGCCAATAAAATAAAACAACTTTCTGAATGGAAGTAAGGTCATGGGGTAGCTACTTTAATTATGAGTTGTTTGAGGTGAAGGTAGCCAACGATAGCTTGCTTTTTGTTAAGAGGATGTGGAAGGAAAAACATAACATAAAAGACAGGATCAAAAGATTCCTTCCTGAATGATTATCATCAGCAGCATTAGAGATTCCAAAGGGAATCTCAGTGGAACTCGAGAATCCAACGCGAACCTCTTTGTCCACTGCTTGCTCTACAAAAGCAGCTCTCCAGGGGGCTAGCTGAGGGCGCAAGGGATGCAGAAAGACCTAGATGAATTCCAGCTCTGTCATTTACAAGCCCAGAGCCCTTGTAAAAATCACTGTGTCTTTATGATCTTCAGTTTCTCTGTCTATAAAGCAGCTTTAGCAAACATGTATCTTTCAGTGTGGAGAGAATTAAATGAGATAATGCACGTATAGCCCTGAGCATGATACCTGGCCAATGGGAAGCACTTAATAACTTGTGGTGAACGTTACATTGCTGCCCGTTTGCAGAAGCACGCATATGTTTATTTTTTCAAGTTCGTGCTTGTATTTAATTTTTTCTCTTGTCAGTATCTTATTGGTTGGAGATTGTTATGCCTAAGAAGCATCATCTTGCTTCCTAGAGTATATAAACAGAACGAATTTGAAGAGACAGATTTCTTTTTCCCAGAAACACAGAATCTTTTGTACTCAATACAAAGAACCTTCAAAGGCAAGAGCTGTGACTTACTCACTCCAGAACCTGTTAACCTGTTGGGATATTTGGTAGATGAATTCTGTGCCACGCTCTCTTCTTTGCTATACACTAGACTAGGACACAGCACCTGCTCTCCACACTCTCCTTCCAACACAGAAAACCAATCTCCCGGCACCAGGGGAGACCACGAAAAAGGGGAAAAAGATGCAAATGTCCAACATTGATTAGTTTTGCCAGCTGCTCTTTCCTCCAGAATCAATGGATTGGCCACTTTAGCTGCAAAGAAATATTATTTTTTTGAAAAATCCTTCTTAGATCAGACGTCAACAAATCTGACAAATGGAATGGAAAGGGTGTTTAAAGAGAGAGAGGAGGGAGATAATAGGCAGCTTAGGGGCTGTCCCTGAAATTATGCTTGACTTTCGGGAGGGTCTGGTTCTTTTAAGCATGTGATTGCAAACTCAAATGCTTTCAGAGGAGAGACCAGTCATGCAAGTGAGTGAAGAAGTCTCTGAGTATAAGGCAGTAGGGAGTGGTAGTGAGTATGAGTGTGGTTTGGTTTTTTTTCCCCATTATGAAAAGACATTTGAGTAGGAAAATGTTTCACTTTTTTCTCAACTCTGCTGTCAAGGAGAAAAAATAGAGAAACTAGAGAATGTGTGATGATAAATGTCAATTGACACAAAGTGCAAAGACATGTTGCAATCTTGGTTCCTATCTTGGTAGCAGTGTTCCTATCTTGAAGTGTTCCTAATCTGCTTGATAGCAGGTTCCTATCTTGGTAGCTCATTTACATCTGAATCAAGCAGCTTTTATGCACCTACAGTGGACCCTGTGAGAATGAGAGTCCAGCATTGCTAAATATTTTGTTATCCAAGAGACACCCGACATCTTGATTTTGATGTGATTTCTCTAAGCTACATCAAAATGTTGATGATTTTAATGCTGGCGATTCATTTCATTTTGAAAAACAATTGTGAGAAGCAAATGCAACATGCCTATATGTTAGTTTCTGCCGATGACTATCAGTTTGGACCTCTTTTTTGGACCTCAGCTTGACAACTGTTGTAGAGTACAATAATGTTTTTGATAGATGGAGATCCATGATAGAAACAACGTAAATTATGTTAGAAATAATCTCTTATTAATCTTTAAAATGGTATTGTGAAGTATGAAGTCATTTATTAAGGCATTATTTTCAAAGCAAAGGATGGGAAATAGACTAAATGGCCTTTAATAGGGAATGGTTATATAAATTATATCACACATCGAATCAATACTATGTAACTATTAAAATATGAGGCAAAAATATGAGGCAGCTGTACACTGTTAATAAGAAACCCATGCTATGACATATCATTATGTGAAAAAATCAAAGTGCAGAAAATTGCGCATAGCCTACTGCCATCTATATATATAGATATAAAGAGATGTAATTATATGCATCCTATATATGAATGCAATACAAAACAAAATTACAAAAAATATCTCACTAATGCATAGGACAGAAACAGCCTCTTTCAAAAAGATTGTATCATAGTGGGACTGGGTCATCATAACAGTAAGAGATGGTGGAGATTTTTCCAGGGATGTGCCTCCTTCTCTTTCCATCACCTCCTGAGAGACAATGACACTGGTTTCAATGGATGGTCACAGAACTCCACTGTAAAACATAAAGTAGTCACAGAAAGTATGAATTAGTTTTTCTTACCAAACTCAATGGGATTCTACTCACAAAGGCACAAGTGCTGCAATTCAAGTGTATGGGGTTTGCTAGCAGCTGGGTTTTCCTTCCAAACTCTCCATCTCTTCTTATCTGTCCTCTTCGCTGAGATGTGTTCATATCCCCGGAAGTATTCCTGGTCTACCTGTTGTTTGCCCACTTCCCCATCTTGGTCCTGAGTTTGGCTTGTGTGTGAGCATGACTCATGTTAGCTCCTGACTAAGCTGACAGATTTAGTGTTTTCTAACAGATGCTTGGATTTGTCAGAGGTTGTCTGGACTCTGCTAAGGATTGGGATCTCTTGTGTGGAAAGGAATGAGATAGTGGTGACCTTTCTGCATTTTGTTTCTCCCAATCTTTACTTATAGTTTGATATATAGATGAGAGACTATGACAGAAACTGACAACAATGGCTGCCTCTGGGCATGTGCTCTTTTTATGCTCAGTAATTGATAAACCATATTTCCAATATCACAGATGTGTATAGGAGATGAGGAAAGAAGGAGAAATTACCTGGTTTGGGATATTTAAGTCTCTGTCTGAGGAAAACAGGAAAAATGTAGACTTTCCAATCAGTAGGGTAAAGTTAGTTGATCTAATAAAGGATATTGGGAGATTTTGCTAACCATCTAAAAAAAGGTGTATCCCTACTTCACTCTTTTTACCAAATAAGTTTATAGATGGCAGACTATAAAGCAGTCCTTATGATTCCAACCTCCTGGTATCCACACCTTTGTGGAAACCCTTTGAGTATGGGCAGGGAAGAGACTTGTTTCTAACTATTGGAATGCTATGAAGTTTGTATGTGATCATGTGAGAGTGTGATGCCTTTCTTCCTAGGGTCTTGCTCTCTGTCTCTCTCTCTCTCTCTCTTTCTTTCTCCTCTGCCCCCAAACCATTGGCTTTGCTGAGGCAAAATGCCATGAGTCCTACAGCATCAAGAAATTAATCCAGGCAACAGCTGAGGGAGCTTGAAAGTGAATCCTTCCCCAGTTGAGTCTCTGATGAGAACACGGTTCTGGCTACCAGCTTGACCATAGCCTGTGAAACTAAGCAGAGGACCCAGTTAGGCTATGCCCAGATTCTTGCTTCACAGAAACTGTGAGATGATACATCTGTGTCATTCTAAGCTTCTAAGTTGGTGATAACTTGTTATGCAGCAGTGAAAATATAATGCAAAGTTCCACGTGGATTTATGAATTAAATGTACTAAAAAATAGAAAAAATATAAATTACTGAAAGAAAATGTGATGAAATGCTTTTGTGATCTTGAAGTAGAAAAGATCTTTCTAAAGAAGAAAGATAACCCAAAGCCATTAAAAAAAGACTGACAGATTTGACTGTATAAAATGTTTAAAATTATGCATGGAAAAATACTATAATTAAATCAATATCAAATTAGAAAAACAATTGCAATAGATATGGTAGATAAAGGGCTAATTTCCTTAATTCTCCAGAAAGTCTGCAAATCAAAAAACAAAATTAACAACCCAAAAGAAAAATGAACCAAGAATGTTAAATAGCAAAGAAAGAATATATAAACAGTTATAACATAAAAGGGGATGCTTAGCCTTGCTCACATTAAAAAAGACAGATTTCCAAAAATTAGATTTTTATTTTTCATGTAGCAGATTTGCAAAGTTATAAAAACTTAATATGGGGGAGACAAACATTCATATACTATTTCTTGGAATGTAATTGGTACAGTATTTTTGGCACAGAAACCAAAATTTCCAGCATACTTACATTCTGCCAGTCTTCTTGTATGAAGTCATCCTATGATTAAGCGCATATTCACATAGAGTAACTTTTAAATAGCAAAAGCTAAGAGATAACCAAAATGCTTATTGGTAGAAGATCTATTTACTTAACTCAGGGGTGACTTATCATGAAAGACCATGCAACTATGGAAAAGAATGTCTTCTGTCCATAAGTTATGACAAAGAATGATTCACAAGCTCTAGGACATTAAAAATAACCAACATTCACATAGTGTATACAGGTAATTTGCTCCAATTTTTTCAAAAGCATATATTATAATAAGAAAAGGGTGTGCATGTGTATACACAACATTGGAAGAGAGGAGCGTGCCTGATTTTAACCTCAGCCTAGGACAGTATCAGCATGAAGAGCTAGATACACATGTCCTCATAAGCATATATTCTAGGAAATGGTGACCAAGATGAAGGATTCAGTAAGTTTCATGGTCAGGAGCAAGGAGGTATGGGAACAGAAGGACAGGAAGATGGAGAAGATTGTGCAGACCCTGGAGGGCAGGAAGGCTGAGTGAGAATTAGGGTGTCCTATTGGGTCATGGCTCTGGGAAAGCAACAAATCTTCAAGTGCACCTGATTCTAGAGCAGAAGCTCTTTGTTTCTGTGAAATAAGCAAACATCAGACACTGGTAGGCGGTGGGGATGGGGAATGGGGAAGGATTAAAAAAAGGATAAGAACTGGTCTCTATAGTCTAGCAGAAAAAAATTAAAACATTAAATTTAAATAAATATTAAATATCAGAATATAATATAATAATATTTACATATGCATCAAACTAAAACATCTTGTGATGATCTGTCCCCTGGAATCTGCATCTGTCATCTGGCCTAGGTAATAATTCTCACTTATCTTCTCTCACTGGATCCTCATGAGTACCTTTTAAGGGAGTCTCATTTTTCCTATTTTACAAATGGGATTCCAAGAGGTGAAGTACTCTTACTACAGACCTTGGAAAGTGGTCTTAGGGTCTGAGTTTGTGTCATGGGGAGACATGGGTGCAGAAGATTAAAGAAAGGTTGAATCCAGCTGCAGAGACGGATTTTTAGATATCACAACCCATCCAAAAGAGAATTCATCATCTTGTCCCAAACATGCTCGTTTCCTGTGTCCTCCATCTCAACAAGCATTTGTTTAGTACCTCCTATGAGCCCAGACCACGATTCTAAAAGCCAGGGATGCCATGGAAAACTAGGTAGCCATATTTGTCTTCTCTCATAGAACATTCTAGAAGGGAAGACAGAATAAGAGAGCAACAAATACACAAGCAATATAATTTAAGGTTTTGAAAAGCATTATAAAAATAGAGTACAGCAGGGTGAGAGGACAGATGATTGGTGGGGAGGGGGCTGGAGAGGGTCTTTCAGTCTGCGTGGCAAAGCCTCTCTGAAGGGGAGGCATTTGAGCATGGATCTGAATAAACGGAGAACGACCATGGGAAGATCTGAGAGAGAGGAGTACTAAGCAGAGGAGAGATCAAAGGCAGAGGCAGGGACAGGCCCCTGAGCCCCTTGTTGCAAGCGTGGCAGGGCTCGGGCACGGCCAGGGCAGGTGAGCAGGGAGGAGTACAGGAGCGGTGGGCAGATGCCGGATCACACAGGGCCCTGGGAGACATGACACATGACCCTGGGATTTTAGCCATCAGGAAGCCCCTGGAAAGTTTCTAGCAGGGAGGAGGTGGGAGCTGATTTGTGTTTAGAAAAGATGGCTTTGTCTGCAGCGGGGCAAACAGGATGGCAGGCGACAGCAGCAGTAGGCGCTCTCAGGAGTTGGCTCTGAGGAGGGTGGAGGGTGCAGAGGTGAAGACAGTGGCTTGGACTGGAGATAGAATTGGTGGATTTTCTAGCAGGTTAGCTATGAGGAGAAAGCAGAGTGATGGGTCAGTGTAAGGTTGACTCACAGGCTTTGGGCCTGAGCAGCTGGGTGGCGCCAGTCATGAAGGAAGCACCATCGTGCTTCTCTACTCAAACCCTTGCTTGTCACACACCACCTGCAAGTCCCTCCCACAATCGAGCAGGCCTGCCTTTCAGCTCCTCCCACTGCTCCCTTCTCCTCCCCGTGGTCTCCAGCACCGCCCCTGGCTTCCTGCGCGCCATGCCCCTTCTCGCCTCTCTGCCCTTGCAGACTTCTCAGCCCCGACACCATCCACACCTCAGCTCCGATGCTACTTCCTCCAGCAAACAGTTTCGGACTCCCCAAGTTCAGATTAAGCCTTCTCCTCCAATGATGCCTCTTCTTGAGGGCAGGTGCCACGTGTCACTCATCTTTCCATCCCCTGAGCCTAGCACAGCGCCTGGCACATTGCAGATGGGTGCAAATGATGTTTCACAAACGATTGAATGAATGCATGCAGGCACACGCACGGTGCTGGGTAGTAAATACGGGTACTTTATTATTATTTTTTTAAGTATTTCAATGTGTGAAAGGAGAAAGAGCTAATCTGAGACTCTGTGAGATGCATATGTGCTTCTGAATCCTGATCTTTCACATGCTGAGACCATGTCCGCAACCACCAGGGAAGTGAGATTGTCTCTGCAAAGGCTTCGCTGGGGTGGGCATGTGGTTCCAGGGAGGAGGAACTTAGATATAAAAAGGAGAGGAGTAAGTGCAGGCAAGGGGTGGCCTGGCCCTCCTTTTTGTGCTTCCTTGATAATGTCCTGCCCTGAGGGTCTTTCCTCAGCCATCTCCTAGTCTCCCTGCCTCTTTAATTCTGCTCATAGTGCAGACACTGCTCCAAGGTACATGATTAATGCCCCTTCTGGCAGCCCCTCCCTGCTCCCTTTAAATGCAGCCACACTACTATTCACCTAACCCCGACAGAAAAAAATACAGTCCTGTCACAGTCTTGTGGCAAGCTAGATCTTCCAGCACTAAATCACCATTAAGGGCCTCTGTGAGTTTGATAGCAGCTTCAGCTGTTGGTGGTGGTGGTTGTTTTTCCTTTTTATCCCACTTACAAACCAGCTAAAGCTCCCCTGCCAAAGCTCCCCTGCCATTGGAAGGGGGATTGCTGCAAAGACAAGCCATCCACACACCCCCCACCTACAGGTGCACCCTGAGGGCCTGAGCTGCTGGCAGAGGTGGACAGAACGATGTCCTTGATCATCAACCAAGTCGCCAAGTTGGCAACTGCACGACCGTTTGCAACATGCTTTTGCATCAGGTAACTCATTTGATGCTAACAGGAATCTTATTAAAATAAGTTTTTATTATGCCCTTTTTTAAAAGATAAAGAAACCTAAGTCCAGAGGCCTGGACTAGTTAATGAGACCCCAGGATAGAACTCAGGGCCTCTGACGAGGAGACTACGGATCCTGGAGAAACTTCAGATATTGCCAAGGGATTTGCTCTTTCTCAAGTCTTCTTCATGATAGCAGGCTCTGGAGTTAGACATATCTGGTTTAATTCCTAGCTCTGCCGTTTGCTAGTAGGTGGGCTTGAGGAAGTTACTTATATGTCCATCTACCAGTTATCTAGTGCCACGATCATGTTGCTTAGCAAACAAGTTCAAAACCTCAGTGGCATACAGCAATGAACATTTATTTTTGCTCAAGAGTCTAGGGGTTGGCTGGGTGGTTCTGTGCATCCTGGCTGGGCTCCACGATACTTCTGTGGTCAGCTGGGGGGCTCAGCTCAGGGGTCAGCTGGGGACTGGCTAGTTGAGAATGTTCCCAGCTAGCATGACTCATCTCTGTTCCATGTGCTGCCCACAGTATACCAGACTTGCCTGGGCTTTTTGCATGCAGTAGCAATGTTTTAACAGAGAGATGGTAGAAGCATGCAAGCTCTCTTAAGGTATAGGCTCAGACCTAGCACATTGCTGATTCTGCAAAAATTATTTTGGCAAAAGCAAATCACGAGACCAGCCTTGATCCAAGGTTTGGCCCATTTGTCCTTCCCCACTTTTTCTTTGTGATGCCTGGGACATGAAGATGATGGCCAAATCTCCAGCAGCCAAGGTGGACTAGGAAGTGACTTTGAGGATACCGATATGTATTTGGTCAGGATAGACCAGGCTATGCTACAATAACAAACAATCCCCAACCTCATGGATTTTATATGTCTTCCTCACCTAAATATCCA
This sequence comes from Microcebus murinus, assembly GCF_040939455.1. Taxonomy (NCBI): domain Eukaryota; kingdom Metazoa; phylum Chordata; class Mammalia; order Primates; family Cheirogaleidae; genus Microcebus; species Microcebus murinus. The sequence continues at coordinate 22,836,109 of NC_134124.1, forward strand.
ATAGAGTTCGGCAAAGGATCTGTGATAACTAGAGTCACTCTGTCACCCAGGCTGATGGTGGCTTCTTCTCACATGTCCTTTCAAAGTCACAGTAGTAGGTGAAGGACATACAATGAATGGTGCACTGGCTCTTACGGCTTCTACTTAGGGGTGACTCATGTCACTTCCCCTTATAGTTCATTTGTCAAAGCAAGTTACGTGCCATACCAAAATTTAGAGGAGAACAAAGTACAGTCCTATCATGCTCCTGAAGAATATTAATGATGAGGAGAAGAAAGTTAGGATGCACTTGAATTCCTAAAGACTGTGAGTTGCCACACCAGACTTCCTCCATTTGAGAGAGTAAACCCTCCTGTGTTTAACCCACTGCAATTTGGGGTTTTCTGTCACATGGATCCGAATCCAACACTAACAAATTTATTTTCCCCCCTCCCATTTAGACATAACCGCAGTTATTATTCTGATGGGTGTACAGGAGAATGATGTGCATGAGTATCTGAGTGCCTGCCATGCTTGCAGCCCCTTCTGAACAGCTCAGTAGTTCTTGACCTGTGCATGTCCGTGTTATGTCACATGATCATGCCACCCTGCACATGACTGATAGGATCAAGGCCAAAGGCACCCATCTATGCACTGAGCAGACCACTGGCCATGAAGTGGCATGGCTTGAGAGCTCTGCCCAGTGCAGGGGCTCCGTATCAGGTGATGGCTAAGTATATCTGACCCTTCTACTCATGTTTGGAATTTGAGACACACAGAGGGAAGTTAGAAAGAAGATGAGAGGGAAGCAGAGGCCGAGAGAAGTTGCATTACATTAATGTCAATCACTGGAGTGTCTGACTTCCTCACCCAGAGCAATATTGCAATTCTTAAAAATTTACTTATTTATTTATTTTTATTTTCATTTCAGAATATTATGGGGGTACAAATGTTTTGGTTACATGGATTGCTTTCGTACTGCTTGGATCAAAGTTATAAGTGTGCCCATTTGGAGGAGTGAGCGTTCAGTTTTCTGTGAGATCTCTGCGTTGGGCCTGAGACCTTTCCTGCTTTTCCTTTCTTCTTTGAATGGTCTTACATTAAACACCCAGTGATGTGATCAAAAAAAAAAATAGAGCCTAGCCAACAGTGGCTGTTCTTCCTTCATTGGTGTTCTATACTGTATCTACAGATGATTTTTAAGATGGTAAATTTTTTTTTTTTACTTAACAGTGTATCGTGACCAACTTTCCATGCCATTAAATACTCTTTTACAATAACATGTGAACTGGCATATGGTGTTCAGTTGTACTACTGTGTTTATTTAATCAGTCCTCTAATGTTGGGCAAGTCCTAGTTTTTTGTTGTTGTTGTTGTTTGTATATTTCTTTTGCTTTTATATAGCATAAAACTCAACATCCTTGAATTGAAATATTTGCATGTATCCATGTCATTTTTATAGGTAGGAGTCTGATGGAAGGATATTGGGTAAGAAGGAAGACATTTCAGACCAAGGATTTGGCAAAACAAAACAAAACAAAACAAAAAAAACAAAGTCATGAATTTAGGAGATGATATAGTATGTCATCAAATAATCACATTTTGCTAGTGTTGGGTAGATGTAAGGAGACAGTGGCCAAATTTCTGATAGACTTGAATGCCAAGTTAAGGTATAGCCATTAATGAAGGCTATTTTTTAATACTTGGACAGAAACTTGGAGTGTTACAAGGTAACTCTCCTGTTCCTCCAAGGCTGGTGGTAGTTAGAGAGAGGGTCACAGAGGTTAACTTGGCCCATTTCACACTGTGTGATCTATATATAGTAAACAAACAAGACATTTTTACTTGGTATTGTGCTTTGTAAAAAAATAAAATATTATGTTTTCAAGGAGACTTTATCAGTGTAGACATAGTCTTATGACAAATAACGTCCTAAGTAGAGATAGCTCTATCACGGATTAATACTACAACTTCATATTTCCGTCAACATTTCAAAATACTTTTTTCAAAACGTATGTATTGCATTGCCTTAGTGGATCCCCCAGATAGCACAGTCAAAACAGAATATAACCTACCCATTTTTCAGGTAAAGAAACTGAGGTTAGGCATTTTACAGAAATCGAAATTTGGAGGTAGCACACTTTTCAAGGTCCCCTGAGCTCACCTCTGCATTTTTTCTGGTGGTGACAATGAAGCTTAGCTTAGTTTTTAACCATCCTCACATAGCTCTTCTCTGAGGGAGGGAGGCCTGCACCCCCTTCTTGTTCATATACCATTTTCTTTCCCTTCACCAGGAGGCCAGCCAGCCAGTCAATAGCAGAGTCGGTAGGAAGGGTAGAGTAGACTGCCTCCAAGGTCAGTCTTTTCCCCAACACACAAGTAGAAAAACTCTTGTCCCACCTTTCTTCTTTCAGGACTTATTAGACTTTAAGTATGGAGGTTCCCCAGGCCCCAGCCCTGGGCACTCTAAATTCAACTGGCCTGGGGTTAGACCCAGATATGTGTATTTTAAGCAAACTCCTCAAGGGAATATGATAAAGGTGGTATAGGGGGCACAGTTTAGGGAAAGCTGTCCAGTGTTAAGCTTGAGATCTGCTTTGTCTTGTTGTCAAGCAGGCCTGCTCTTAGGAAAGCAGCTCCAGCCCCGCCTCCTTGTAACCCCTTATCAGTTCTATGTGTTTTGCAAATTGCATTTGCTCTTCGTTTATGGACAAACCAGGTCAGCACTGCCAGGCCAATAAGAGCTGGATTTTCCCTGGCCTCATGCATCAGTGACATATTTGCCAACCTCGGCCCAGTTCCGACATCACTGCAATCAGCCATGGTTGATGAGGATGCAGGATACACATGACTCGATTTGCAGAGAGCCGGCTAAGCTTTCAGGAAAGTCAATAAGAAAAATCTCATTTTGATCTGCAGATTGGACTCATTTGATTTGGAAGTCACTGGTGGCAAAAGAAATATGGGGCCCAGGGATGTCTCTTCAAGTCCATCTCTAGCTGTAATCACCCCTAAGAAGCAGTTTTCTCCACCTACCTCCTTCCTCCCTCCTCTCCCCGCAGATTCAGTGTGTCAGCTGATGGAGAGAGAGAGAGACAAAAGCAACAATCACTCTCAGGCCTTCTGGATGATTCCTCTGCCTCACTCTGCACAGATGATAAAGGGTCAAAACAGTACCACGAGGCATGCACCAAAACCATTCACTACGCAGCTCCTAGGAAACCGATCTTGCCTCTGTGACTTCTCACACGGGTCTGTGACTTTCAACTTGAAGAGGTCAGAGGAGGAAAAATAAATACATCATTATGCCTTGTGCAGTAGCTGTTGGGTCTCAGTGCTCCGTGGGCTTGTGCGCATGTCAAGATGTCAAAGTCTCCTAAATATTTCTTGATTCCATCGAGATCTATTGATTCTTCCTGCCCAGCTGTTTTGCCCAAATGTTTCCCTTAGATTTCTACAGTATCCTCCTTCCTACTTTCCCTGCTTCTCATCTTTTTCTATCAAATCCACTATCTCCGGGGCAGCCTAAGTGCTCATGATGTCCCACCCCTCATTATAGCCCTTTGGTAGCTTTGTCTTATTCTAAAGATAAAGTCAAAACCTGTGCTGGTTGACGCAGTGACCAGCCACTAGCCACATGTAGCTGCGGAGCACTTGAGCTGTGGCCAAGTCCAAAATGAGGTGATCTCTAAATGCAAACGTCAGATTTGAAGGATTTAGTAGAAAAAAGAGGTTGTAAAACATCTTATTGATAATTTTATATTGATTATACGTTAAAATGATATTTTAGATAAATTGGTTTAACTAAAATATATCATTAAAATGAACTTTAGCTGTTCCCTTTTACTTTTAAAATGTGGTTGCTAGAAGAGTTAACACAATACAGAACATGTGGCTCACATTATAGACCCCTTGACAGTTCCCTTCTAGACTCTTCCACTGGGCTTGTCTTCATCTTCATCAATTCCCTTTGGCATCTTCCACTTTGGCCACAAGCATTTCCTTTAATCTGTTGAATTTATCACTCATTCTTCTTTTTCTGGGCCTTTGATAGACAATTGTTTCCTTCCACCACCCTTCTTTCACTAACTCTGACTCCTATTTCAGTGTGTCTTCTAGAAGTCACTTTTTAGATGTTATGGGCTCTAAGCAGTCTGGCTTAGCTGTCCCTCCTTTGGTTCCAGTAGATGTTCTATCATTTCTCCTCTGTGAATTACATCCACACTGCTTTGGATTTGCTTTTTTAAAAATATCACCTGTCTATTCCACTAAACTGTAAGCTCCATTAAGGCCAGGGCTTTGTGCCCCAGACTAGGAACTCAGTAAACATTTGTTAAGTGAATCAAGGCATCTCATTAAACTGGCAAGACAATTGAGGTCCAGAGCATGGAGACATTTTATCCAAGGTCGCGCTGTGAGTTCATGGCAAATCACCTCAGGTCAGTGCCATCCAGCAGGGACATAAATTATCTTCTTTCAATAATGTATGATATTGGGAGATTTTCTAAAAATGCAGTGGACAGAGATCGGTGCTGGCTGGTTTAGTTCTATCCAACAAGGTGAAGACAGGGCTAACCACCTGATGCAGAAGCAACCTTGATACCAAGCCTGGAGCTGACTGGATCACTCTCCAGCTTTGAGTCGTCCCTTCCTGGCAACTTTGACTCAAATACTTCATTTCTGGCACTGTCAGGTGGGAGAAGAATAGGGACAGAAGATGGAAGTGACAAGACCATGGAAATCTGAGCTATATATAGGAGAAGCAAGATATATAGGACAAGCTGACTCAGGTCTTTGATGTGCTACAAGGAAATTGTCTACCTGGGTTACAAACCGGAGGTCATTTCTTGAGATACTGGCATGGCCATTCTTCATGTTGACATGTTTCTGAACAGAAGAGCAATTTTTAGCCATGAAGCCTCTAGGGCTCTGGTATCATCCTTTGCCATGCTTGCGCTTGGGAGAAAATCCTTTCTGGTCCTAGCAGTACATAGCCTAGCGCACTTGCAAAATGTTCCATGTCATAGGTCCTTTTGGGAAAAACTGATATAAGAACTCTGTTTTCAGTAGGATTTTCTACTGAAATTCAGTCTTTACGTTTTTGTTTCTAATTATGTAACATAAGCTCAATGTAGGATAGTTCGCAAACAGAAAAGCACAAAGAAGAAATGTTTCCCCCATAATTCCACCACCTAACATAATCCTACTGTTTATACTCTCTGTAAGTCTTTTTAATATTCTTTATGTTCATTCACTTACATAGTTTCATAAAAGTAGAATACAGTGAATACCATTTAATAGTATTTTTCCCATATATATATATATACCATGAACATTTCCCTATGTCAATAAGTATTCTTTATTAATATGATTGTTATTGCCTACTTAATATTCCAATGCATTTAAAGGCTTCCAATAATCCTCTATTATTGAACATTAAAATTGTTTCTAATTTATGGGGTATTATGAATCATTCTACAGGGAATTCCTTTGTGTACATATCTCTGATGATTATTTCCAAAGGATAAATTTATAAGAGTGGAATTGCTTTCTAAAAATAATGTATATTTTTAAGGATTTTGATATCTATTTTTAATTAGCCTCCTAAAAGTTTTAGCACAGACTGATTTTCAAAGTTCCCAAGTGATCTTTGTACATAAGTTCTCTCGTGTTTGGAAGCCGTACCATCTGCTGTCATGAAATTTGTTTCTCATTATATTGATGATATATTCAAGAGGAAAGGAATTCCAAAAAAAAGTCAAACCGAAATAAATTCTAGACCCCCGTATCATATTGATGCCCCTTTATGTCCACTTTTCTCTAGATCCTTAAAAGTGGCATTTCCAAAAAATGCTCCATGAGAAAGCAGTTCTGTGGTCAGGTAACTTTGAGCAAAATTGGATCCTCCATCTCTATGCTGATCCTGAAGAGTCCTGCAGTAAGTTTGAGCAGGTTTGACTCTGTTTTCATCAGTATTTCTTTCCTGAGATTATCCGGCCACTGAACTCTCAAAAAAATTGGAATCTACAAATATCCCACGGTGCATACTTAGAGAAACACTGGTCTTGGGTGAGCTGACAGTGATACTTCACAGGGGCTGCATACGGTTTTCTTTCAAGCCTATGTACTTGTTCACAGGTGTTAGAGCCAGATCACTTTGAATTTTTTATTGTTGTTGTTCATGGTTACATGACAAAGCAGGACGCTCTGATACCAGGCCTTAAGGAGTTTTCCAATAAGCCAAGAGCATTTTCTGATGAGCTAAGACTAGAGTTAATGCTTTACTCCTAAAGGTCTTTTCTGTTCCCCCTCCCCTGCCAAAACAGGTTTGCTTATGACCGTGTGATTGCAAATGAGAAGTTACCCTATTTCTCCCCTTCATGTGTGTGACTGCAGAGCCATTACTGTTACTTGATTAATTTCTGCCCTAAACTATCTTAAGACTCAGATAGAAATAAAAGTATACTTGTTAAAAAACTCTCTTAGGCCAAGTTTTCTTAGAACCAAAGACAAGAATCAAACAAATTGTTTGTTGCCCAGTATGTCTGTCTTTCTCAAATATCAGAGTTTTGCATACCACCATGACTTTTTTCATTTTTTGGTATCATTTATTTAGCATTGTCCTTAAATTGACTCAGCGTTTTCCTTATATATCTTCTTTAGCTTGTCCTCAACAATAACAACAAAAATCCACAAAACTACAGATTGGCAGTTTTATCATTTTCTAATAAATATTACAATAAACACATAACTATTCAAATAAAACGATGTTTGCCAGTGGACCACCTAAAATTATCTCAAGTCTTACATTGACAAACTTTTTCTGGAAAGGGTCAGATAGTAAATATTTTAGGGTTTGTGGGCCATGAAGTCTCTGTCACAACTACTCAACATTGTTGAGTGCAAAAACAGCCGTAGACAACATGTATGTGAGTGGGCCTGGCTCTGTTCCAATAAAACTTTTATTTACAAAGACAGGAGGAGGCTGGATTTGGCTTATGGGCTGTTGTAGGCCAACCTCTGCTCTAGATGAAACAAAGAGCTTATTGATATTTTCACTTTCTAAGTGACTCTGTTGGTTCATTTTAGGCATAATATAAATGCACTAACACAGGCAATAATTGAACAGCAAACCTCTCATTTATATTCTATTTTCTGAGATAGTCTTATTTTCAAGCCACATGTCTCAGATTTTAGGATCAGATTGATCAACCTGAATCTCCTAGGATTAGTATTAAAATGAAAATCAGGAACCAGCCTTTGTAGCAAAAGAATGGATGTCTAGGGACAATCCACTAGCCTCCCCTCACCTTCCTAATAAACTTTACAGGAATGCCTTGCTCAGCGATTTTACCCTTGCAATATTATTCTTCATAGGAGGGGGGGAAAGAACCAAACCACAACCCAAGCAAACCAGGCTCCTAAATTATTGACACATTAAAATTTAAAATGTTAATTAACAGAGGCTCTTATCTGAGAGAAGCAAGTTTGCCATTAATTCCCAACCCACTGAATCTAGATTCCTACACATCTGTCGTTTGACTGAGTTGTTCCAAGGTTTACCCCAGTGGCCTCAAGATTTACAAGAGCTCCTAAGCTCACAACTTCCTAAGCATTACAGAGAGCAAGGCTCACCTCTGCCAGGCTTGTGCTTGGGCCACATCATTGACCCTTATAGACAGGAAGAATATAAGTGCTCGTATAAATGCAATAAGCCCATTTCCACTCATGGCTCACTACTTTCCAGCCTAGACTTTCACAAATAATAATGCATCTGAATAGCATTTTTCATGTTTACAAAGCGTTTCCAAATATATGGTCCCATTAAAGCCTCTTGGTAATTTGGGGGTGCTGGGAAATATTATATTCATTTTACAGATGAGGAACCTGAGGTTAAACTTGCAGCCGAACTAACTGCCAGCCACACTTTAGAAAAAAGCCCTGGAGCCATGCTAGCCAATGCCCACCTGCTAGATGGGGATTGCCAAATCCTCTCCATGGTGGCTCTTTCCCACTCTGCTCTGCCTCATTCTGCCCATTGTCCTAGGTCACACCCCTAACCCAGCCTCCTTCTACCATGGTGGTTCCAGTGGATCCCATTCAAGGGAGCCTGGCTTAGTCAAAATCAACCATCTCTAATACTGAAACATACTCCACACTAACTTAACTAGTAACATCAACTCTCCATCTCCTAGTTGAACTCACATCTCCTAATTCTATGTCTACTGTTTTTCCATACATTGTAGCTGCTTCTGATACATAGAGAAACTCAACTAACCCAGTATTGGCCGAATTGCTAAGTAAGCTTTCAGTTACAAAGGGTAATTAGAGAATTAGAATTGGGAATTGTACAATAGCATACATTGATAAGTCCTTTATTATTATTATTATTTGCAAAACCTCTAAATAGTTTCCCTGAACCCAAGAATATTATAATTTGAAGACACCTTAAATATCACCTACTTCAACTCTAATATTTGATGAATACGAAACATGGGAGAAATTGACCCAAGATAATGATGAATGATGGCAAATAGAAAGAATAGTTATCATTTCTTTAATACTTGCCATGTGCCAGGTGCTAGGCTAAATGCTACAAATACACATGGCAGATGGATTGTTACTCCAATTTATCAATAAAGCAAGTGAGACTTAGAGAGAAAAATGGATTTGCCTGAGATCTCACGAGAGTAGGTAGTAGTGCCAGGGTGTGAGGACAGGCTACCTGACTCCAGAGCTACCATTAGAGCATGGATCTGCTCAAAAGCGAAGCCCAAAGAGCTGATGAGAATGTCACTATTGTATGCAGAGAAGGGTTTCTTACCTCTGTAGTCTTCCTCTTAGAACCCATAACCCCAGTCTAGCCATGAGGAATATGTCAGACAAACCCAAATCGAGGGATATTCTACCAAATACCTGACCAGCACTCCTCAAAACAATCAAGGTCATCAAATACAAGGATGATCTGACAGTCTGAAAAACGACCACGGACCAGAGGAGGGAGGCTGAGGAGATGTGACAACTAAATGTAACATGAAGTCTTGGATGAGATTCTAGAACAGAAAAAGGTCAGCAGAGGAAAACTAATGAAATCTGAATAAAGTGTAGAGTATGGTTCACAGTAAGGAACCCGTGTTGATTTCTCACCTGTAACAAATGCACCATAGCAGTATAAGAGATTAGCCAAAGGGGAAGCTGGGAGAGGAGTATATGGCAACTCCTTGCATTCTCTTTGTAACATTTCCGGAAAGCTAAAAGTATGCTAAAATTTAAAACTTCATGCATTAAAAATAAAAATAAAAAAGCAAAGCCTGAACTAGGTTTCAGATGTTTGATCTCTGTAGGAATCATGGTCATGCATTCATATGATAGAAACTAGTGGTAGGAGGGATACAGTCTGTGGCAAAAACTAAGTCAAGTTCAGCGAGATGCAGTGGGAAAGTGGCCTTGTGAAGAGCGTGTGAATCTGAGCATAGCAGGCAGGGAAGGAGCATGGCCTTGGCTGGACCGATGGTTGCAGAAGCTTCTACGTGTGTTTCGGGGAGTGAATTGCAGATTCACTTCCATTAACAGACAATTACCGAACATCTACTCAGCCAGACATTGCCTGAAGAATTCAGAGATGAGAGAGCTGCCACCTTCTCTCCAAGAATTCACAGCCTAATTGGGAGAGAGAGAGAGGAGGGTGGAGAAAGGAAAACAGCCACAGTGAGGTCTTAATGCATCTTGTTGCTTGGTTTTTTTTTTGTTTCAAAAGTAAAATGGGTACTTTCTATTTTTTGGAGCATCTTTCAGATTGAATCCAGATTGAACGTAAGTTTTTAAAAACTTTTATTTGAATAGTGTGTCTTCCTCTTGGAAAAGAATGACAACGAGACCCACAGACATTTTCTCAAACATTTCCTCTTCAGGATCACCCCTGCCCAGAGCTCTGGCCCCCTAAAATGGTAGATCTGGATGTGGTTGTACATTAAAGCAACATGGAACCTCAGAGTCCACCTATATAAACACACATTTAATTAGTCTTGAGTGAGGCCAAGGTACTGACATTTTTAAAAACTTCCCCAGTGATTCGAATGGGCAGCCGGGATTAAAATACCACTGAGCGGGCATTTTGCCCAGAAAAAGAGAGTTCCTGAGAGTTCCACCAGGAGTGAAAGGGAGCAGTTGCACTGGGCTGCAGGAAGGGTGTCGCCTGGATAGGGGCTCTCGCTGGCCCAGGTGGGCACATTCTTCTCATCTGGGAAAGTCCCAGAAAGAGGACACAGGACCTGGAGGGGGATTCTGGGAGGCTGCCACTCTCACCTTGCCTAATCACGAGGCTTTTCAGAGCAAACTTTGGGCATCCCTTTGGCTCTAATTATCAGCACATCCTCTGCTCAGCAAATTCCTGGTTTCTCCTGCTTTTCCTGCCTTGAACACTTCAGAGGACTTGTTCCGAGTCAGCCCCACGCCTAAGTGGACACTTGTCAGTTATGCACCCGAAAGGTGTGTGAACAGACAGCCTTGTCAGCTAAAAAGGAGGCTGACTTCTTGCATTTAAAATGAATATTGACTGGAAAAGAAAGGGGTGGGGGTGGGGGGGAAATCAAAAGTGGAAAAAAAATGGCCGACTCAGGCCAACCTCAATGCATGTAGTTTGAAATAACATCATTAAGAGAGTTTGGCCAGAGGTTGGAATTATGCAAGAGCCTCTTTCAGCAAAACCTAAGATGTTTGGGGAAACTGCTCTGGAAATTTCTGTGTTATAATGTTAAAACGTACTAGAAGGTCACCTGAAGGGGTACGCATACATTTAGAATACTTAAAGTGGAGACCATCGCTACTACAAGGAAATGAATGTTATATTTTTTTGGACTCCAATGAACTGATAACCTTTCTAATCATTTGAGTGCGACAAGTCTGAGTTCAAACCCCAGCTCCCCACTGGGTAATTGACTTAATTTCTCTGAGCCTCAGTTTACTGTACATGTCAAATGGGATTAACCGTGCCCCATGGAGGGGTTAAGAGGATTAAATGAGATAATCTGGTGCACAGAAATCAGTAAGTTGGTCCCAAATGACATAAATTGGAAGCAACAAAGATGCTTGGAGGCTTTTCAGAATAACCATTTTGGGGACTACTTTGGCTATTTCAAACTCTGTCCCCTAGGCTCGTGCCTTTCTGTTTTACCTCTATCTCTCTTCTTGGCAGGGGTGCAACAGTGATGGGCAACCTACTCACCACCATGGGCGCTATACCTAGGGCTGAGGAAACCTCATAGACACATGGTTTCCAGAAAGGACACAGCCCTCCCTTCTTCCTGAGTTCCATGAGGGAGAATTTCTGGAGAAATATTAAAACTCTTTAGTGAGAGAAAAGAATAGTGAACCCCTCCACTTGTGCAACTTGAGAAGAGTGTGAGTGAAAAGTAAAATCTTACAACTGATTGGCACTTAATGATCATCAACATGCCTCTCCCCCGCATTGTCTCCTGAGGAAAATTCGAGAATCCTGCTCAACTCTGGCCTCACCTTCCTCTCCCTGGATCCAACCAGCCAGCCGGTCTGGTCTATCCAGCCTCAGGGGTCTCTCTTTCCACATCTGCCTTCCTCAAGCACATCTCTGATTGTGTGACTTGCTCTGCTGGCAGTGGTCCTAAGGGCCATCTCTCCCCACTGGGGACTTCAGCTTCACTCCTCTATTACCCTTCTCTCATGCACTCCTGCAGCTAAACTCAACTGCCCACCGTTCCCCAAACACCTTGCAGCCCCAAACACCTTTTGTGTGTGTGGAAACTCATCCTGCTAACTATTCCACCACCCCCTTCCCATGTATCTGAAAGTATAATAGTATATCCACAGTTGTTAGGAACACAGGCTCTGGATTCAAATCCTGGCTCAACCTTACAAGATATGTGTTCTTTGGTAAGTTATTGAACCTTTCTCAACCTTGTAAATAAAATAGGGGATGATAATAACACTTAATTCATGGGGTGGTGGGAAGGATTAAATGAAATAGCATAAGTCACCTGCTTAGCACAAGGTCTGGCATGCAGGAGGAACTCTGCAAGTGCTAGATGCTATTATTTTTGCTGATTCTTTCCTCTTAATATTTTTACTATTGCTATTTAATCAAAACTGTCATTAAATATCACCCTCTTTAGAAAGCCTCTTGATAACACCCCTCCCTCAGAGAAGTATCACTCATTCTTTTATACCCCATGACACTTCGTAGATATCTCATGACCTCACCACTCAGCACGCTCATTTGCATCTGTCTTACTCTTTCATTGAGAATATGAAATAATTGATTGTTGGATATTATCTTGGTAATCTTTGTATCCACAAGGGAACTCATCCCAGAGAAAGTAATAACCAAGCATTTGTGGAATTTAAATAACTTGTAAGAATAACAATACTAGATACTGTTGCCTGTGATAATTTAAGAGGCTTTTACGCAGAGCTTGATGCATAGAAAATGCCCCATACATGTTAGCCATTATTACCGTTTATTGTTTTCTGTGATATTTCATGCATTATCTAATTTGTACCTCACAACAGCTCTATCAAGCAAGCTCTATCAGTGCTCCCATTTCACAGTTGAGGGTTGAAGCACAAAGAAAGTGAAGTAATTTGCCCAAGGTCATGTCGTTAGTTCAAGGAAAAACCAGGATAAGGACCCCCCAAGGTCCCACCATATTCAGAGGTCTTGATCTTAAGCAACAGGTGGGGAACATCAGATTTTATGCCCAAGTAGCAGATGGGAAAACTGCCAAACTGAAAATTGAGACTGGGTTGACTAATCCCATGGGTTATTCATGGAAAGGGGAGCAGGCCCATAGATGAAAGCAATTTCAGCCTTAACTTGTGTGTCAAACTCAAGCGAAAATCAGTTAGATTTCAGCAAAACACTGATCAACGTGCCAAAAATGGTTTAATTTTTTAAAAGCACATGTAACTTCTTTTAATTTGCTTGACTGGTCAAGCCAGTAAAAACAGTAAAAGCAGTTTATTCAACGAAAACATCCACACCCTCACTGTGGTTGTTGAGCCAAGTTGGCCAGCCAAATAGACAGTTGAAATGGCCAACCAGGTGTGGATGGAGTCTCAGAAGGAAATGCTTAGAGGAGCGATTAACAAGATATTTTAATGTCTGTGAACACTTAAAGTGCACTGAGGTGTCTGGCCAGAGAAACTATGGCTGAGCAGGTGCAATGGAGTTGGGAGAACATTTGCATAGGAGCCTGAAGACCTACTGAATGAGTCATGACTGAGCCCCTCTTCTTTTTCTCTGAAATTCTAAGGTCTTCATCTATCGGAGTAGCCTGAGTGGCTCTGATCAACTCACATGGCAAAGAGGAAGGCTTGAGACTTCTGAAATAAATAACTCTGAGGGTTACTTAGATAATTCTGGAAGATGTAGATGTAGGACTTTAACCCCTCATTGTAATAGTAAAGGGGATGGTTCTTCTGGGAGCAAGAGACGGATGACCCTGGAACATGCTCGGATTCAGATCTTCCAGGTGCAATGCACTTTGGGAGCAACTTTTCCAGTGAATTAAAACACAATTAAAACGCATACATAAACTGTAATTTTGGCATTCAGGACAGTTTTGCGTGAGACAACCCGCATGTAGCATTGAAGACCTATTGAGACTTCAACGGCAGTTTCCATTGGCAAGAAACCCAGCACCCAGAGCCCCATGAGACGCAGTGCATTCTGGGAACAACTGACTCTTTGCAGCAATAGGGGAGTTTTCTAGGCTCAGGAAGGCACATGAGAGCTCTGGCTCCGTTAGGCAAGAAAGACCAAAGATGACTTGCTCTTAGAAGCCTGGATCAGGGAAAAGGGATGATCAGGAAATAGAGCCATGTAGTTCCATGTATATTGTACTTGGGGGAGGGGCAGATGCTACTGGGGGAGACTATTCTTACCCAAGGTTATGAAGCAAGACACTCAGTTACTGGTGACTTTTCAAAATCTCAGTCAGAGCCAAATAGATGATGAATGGATAGACAGGTAGGTCAATAGGTAGGTAGGTAGATAGATAGATGATAGATGGGTAGATAGATACATAGACAGGTAGATAGAGGGTAAATGGATGGATAGATAAGTAGGTAGGTAGATAGATAAATAGACATATTGAAGTTGAGGGTAGAATAAAGGCCTGTTTAGAAGGCAGCCAGTTAGCTCAGTTGGTTAGATCGTGGTGCTGATAAAGGCCTGTTTAGAAATGAGGGCAAACCTAAAAGAAGAAACCATTAGAAAAGCTACACAATTGATGTTACTTCTAAACCTGTCTTTAATGAAAGAAATGAAGAAAATAAATTTAGCCAATTAGAAAGTAATGAAGACCTTGCAAAAATAACTATTGATGAAAGTCTGGCAAGGGAATTCTTGAGTAATTTGAGCATAACACAACTGGTCAGGATAGTATGCCTCTTAGGAGATTAAATGGGTTGGTACACGCCTACTTGATTTTTGGCAATGGTTTCTTCATTTAGCAAGCAGGATTGTGATCTGAGATAAACTCAGAAGCCAGAAAAATGGGGGTTTCAAGCTTCACAACCAGGGAGAGGTCACATGATGCTGATTATTCAGTCCAGACATGGCTGGTGCCTGCAAAGGGGGCTGGACTTGAAGGAAGGATGCCCTAAACCAAAAACACAAAAGCAGATTGCAAGGGGCAGGCCACAGTCTATAAAGGTAAGTTTTTGGTACATTCACCAGTTTTATGATCAGATTTATTGGAAAATAGCATAAATCATTCCAGATAAATAGTTCCTTCGTTAGGTTATCATAGGGGAAGGCAGTATGTCATCTTCTTATTGGAGTAAAGGATGAGGACATTATTTCTTTTTTCTTGTTTATCCATCAGGAAAAAAAAGATCCAGAGCTGAACTTCCATAGGAGTTAGCTTCCATAAATGTTTACTTGCAAAGTGCGTGTGCACATGCCTGCATATCTGTACATGCACTCATATCACATTTGGTGGGGGATGGGACTTTCAAATTGCCTGCATGGTTACCTCCTGACAGGTGCAGTATATGAGTAATGAATGTAGGCTTGGTGAGATATTACAAGGGTTGGTCTAGGACTTAGTTTGATTTTGAGAACTAAGAAAAATATTAACCAGACTGTTAAGAAATGATCCTATGGAATGTTAGAGCTGCAGGAGTCTTAGGAATCACCTAAGTCCTACTTATCTTCCTAACCACTTGCCAGGCCCAGAGGCACTAACTAACCTTTTTTAAAGCCCAACAGTACATTCATATCACAACATGAATTACAACTCTATTCACAGTACCTATTGCTAACTACCAGGCTAAATATATAACTCCGGAGTTAGAAAATAATAAGAGGACATTTCATTGGGAAAAAAGTGAAAGATTAGCTATTTGTGTAAAAATAATCCCCAAAAGAGTAGTCTTCGCTGGTGGGCAAAATGACCCTGCCAGGATGTATGCCAGATGAATCTAGAGGTAGTTTAGTTCTTTGTTGGATGATCGGACTAAGGTAAAGGACTTACTTGGAATTGGGCATGAAGGAAAATCGTAAAGGGGGAAGGGCAGGTTGGTCAGACCATATTGGTATCCCACACTTAGATTTTTGGAAACACTTATGGATTAAAAAATAAAATCCTAGGCATTGGAGTGATTCCAGAGAAAAACGGGGCATAATTAAGGGAATGGAGTAGAGAAACTGATTTATAGAGGGAATTAAAGCAACACATTTTTTATGGCTCTGTCACAAACAAGGGCTCGTTTTTGACATATATCAAGGACTTTAATTGGAATAATGAGTTAATCCAGGGAGAGATGATTTAGGCATGATATCAGAGGACAGGGTAACATGATGGGATTGGGGAATTACCTGTTGAAATGATGACATTGTCATACTCCCAATGAAAATGAGACAAAAACAGAACAATTAGGAAGATGGTGCTAAAAATTAAACTAAAAGGTTTAATTTTTAGTTTTTGACAAAACTGTGAGCCAGTAGAATCATACTTTCCATGTTTCCTAAATTCTTAGAGGAACTTTAACTTAAGATGAATCACCTATTTAATAGCAGCTATTATGTGGAGGGAGAGAAAAGAAAAAACACTGCATTAAATGTACAGGTTGATCGCAATCTACGTCTCAATATGAGAAATGTTAAAATGTGAAAAATGTGTTAAATATTGAACTACAGCAATTATTTAAGTACTCTATGTCTACAACCCTGTGCTAGCAAATATTTTCTGTGGGTTCAATTCCTGACTATTCTAGGGCTGATCATATAGTTTTCCTCATTGTGGATGTTCCAGTCAATTTCCTTGCCATGTCCTCATCCCTTAGAGAATCTGTTCCCATCCTGGTCCCTGGTGAATGGGAAGTTAATCAATTCTTCTGGCCAGTACTAATTGGGGCAGAATAAATCTGTGACCCAAAATAGGCCAATGAGCTCCTTTTATTTTTCAAAAATTTTTTAAATTTTTATTTCAAAATATTAAAGGGCTACAGATGATTTTGGTTACATGGATCACTTTTATGATGCTTGAGTTGTGGCTATAAGTATGCCCATAACCCACATAGTGTTCATTGTACCCATTAGGTATGTTTTCACCCATCCCCTCCTCTGCCCTGCTCAATTTTCACTGAGTTTTACTTTCCTCTGTGAACATGTGTGCTCATCAGTTAGTTTCGATTTAATAGTGAATACATGTGGTGTTTGTTTTTCCAATCTTTAGGTACTTCACTTAGGATAATGGTCTGCAGTTCCATCCAAACTGTTGCGAAAGGCATTAATTCATCCTTTTTTATGACTATTACTCCATGGTATACATATACCACTTTTTGTTAATCTACTCATGAACTGATGGGCACTTGGGTTGATTCCACATCTTTGCAATTGTAAATTGTGCTGCAGGTGTCTTTTTGATAAAATGACTTATTTTTCTTTGGGTAGATACCCAATAGTGGGATTGCTTGGTGGAATGATAGGTCAACTTGTAGTCTTTTGAGGAATCTCCACACTGCTTTTCATAGAGGTTGTACTAATTTGCAGTCCCACCAACAGTGTATAAGCACTCCTTTTTCTCTGCATCCACGCCAACAACATTTGTTGTTTTTGGACTTTTCAATAAACCCCATTCTAACTGGGGTAAGATGGTATCTCATTATGGTTTTAATTTGCATTTCCCTGACGATTAGTGACATTGAGCATTTTTTTAATCTGTTTATTGGCCTTTTGTCTATCTTCTTTTGAAAAGTTTCTCTTCAAGTTTTTTTCCCACTGTTTTAAGTTGTTTGCTTTTTTCTGCTAATTTGCTTAAGTTCTTTCTAGAGTCTGGTTATTAGTCCTTTATTAGATGTATAGTTTTCTCCCATTCTATAGGTTGTCTATTTGCTTTGTTGCTTATTTCCTTAGCTATGCAGATGCTTTTAAATTTAATCAAATCTCATTTATTTATTTTTATTGCTGTTGTAATTGCCATTGGAATCTTAGTCCTAAGTTCTTTGCCTAGGCCAACATCTAGAAGAGTTTTCCTACATTTTCTTCTAGCATTCTTATGATTTCATGCCTTCCATTTAAGCCTTATATCCATCTCGAATGAACTTCAGGGAGTAATGAGAGATATGGATACTGTTTCATTCTTTTGCATGTGGCTATCCAACTTTCCCAGCACCATCTATTGATTTGGCTTCTTTTCCCAAGTGTATATTGTCTGCTTTGTCAAAGGTCAGTTGGCTATATGTAGATGGTTTTATATCTGGGTTCTCTGTTCTGTAACATTGGTCTATGTCTTTATTTTTGTGCCAATATCATGCTGTTTTCATTATTATAGACTGTAGTATAATTTGAAGTCTGGTAATGTTATGCCTCCAGATTTTTTCTTTTTGCTTAAGATTGTTTTGGCTATTCAGTATCTCTTCTGGTTCCAAACAAAACATCAAATTATTTTTTCTAGATCTGTGAAATATGATGTTCATATTTTGATGAGGATTGCATGGAATCTATAAAGTATTTTAGGTAGTATGGACATTTTAGCAATGTTGATTCTACCGATCCATGAGAATATGTTTTTCCATTTGTTTGTGTCATCTGCAATTTATTTCTTCAGTGGTTTATAGTTCTTCTTGTAGAGATCATTCACCTCTTTAGTTAAGTATATTTCTAGGTATTTTATTTTCCTTGTAGCTGTTTTGAATGACATTAAGTGTCTGATTTGCCCCTCAGCTTGACTGTTTTGTTGTGTATAGAAAAGTTACTGATTTGTGTGCATTGATTTTGTAACCTAAGTCTTTGCTGAATTTATCTAATAATTCCAGGAGTCTCTTGGTGGAGTCTTCGGGGTTTTCCAGATATAAGATCATATCATCAGTGAAAAGTGATAGTTTTACCTCCTCTTTCACAATTTGGATACCCTTTGTTTCTCTCTCTTGCCTAATTGCTCTGGTTGGGACTTCCAGCACTATGTTAAATAGAAGTGGTGACAGTGGGCACTCTTGTCTTGTTTCAGTTCTTAGGGGGAATGATTTCAACTTTTCCCCATTCAGTATGATGTTGGGTTTGTCATATATGGTTTTTATAATTTGACGTATGTTCCTTCTATGCCTAATGTTGAGGGCTTTTATCATGAAAGGGTGTTGGATTTTGTCTAATGCTTTTTCTGCATCTATTGAGATGATCACATGGTCTTTGTTTTTGCTTCCGTTTATGTGGCAAATCATATTTATTGATTTACATATGTTGAACCATCCTTGCAGCCCACTTGATCATGGTGCATTATTGTTTTGATGTGTTGTTGAATTCTCTTTGCTGGTATTTTATTAAGGACTTTTGCATCTATATTCATAAGGGATATCAGTCTGTCATTGTATTTTTTGGTTGTGTCTTTTCCTGGCTTTGGTCTCAAGGTGATACTGGCTTCATAGAATGAGTTGGGGAGAATTCCCTCCTTCTTGATGCTATGGAATAATTTCTGCAGTATGGGTACTAGCTCTTCTTTGTAGGTCTGGTAAAATTTGGTTGTGAAACCATCTGGTCTGGGGCTTTTTCTCTGTTGGAAGATTTTTTATTATTGCTTTAATCTTGCTGCTTGTTAATAGTCTGTTCAGGAGTTCTATTTCTTCCTGACTGAGTCTTGGGAGGTTGTGTATGTCCAGGCTTTTGTCCGTTTCCTCTATATTTTCCAATTTATGTGCATAGAGATTTTCATAGTGTTCACAGATGATATTTTGTATTTCTGTGCTATCAGTTGCAATATCTCCTTTTTCATTTGTGATTGAGTTTATTTGGGTCCTCTCTCTTCATTTTTGGTTAATCTAGCAAGAGATCTATCAATTTTGTTTATCTTTTCAAAGAACCAACTTTTTGTTTTGTTGATCCTTTGTAGAGCTCTCTCTTTCTCTCAAAAACAAAGACAAACAAACAAAAAAATGAAGGAGAAAGGCAGAGTCAATTAATCAGGGTCATGTATAGTTGGGGCCAGTGTTGAGTCATGCCAATCCAGTGCTACAAACAATCTAAATTTGAAACGAGTAGCAAAGCCATCAGTAAGATATAAATAACTGGCTTGGATTAAGAAAAACAGAGTACTTGTCCAGTGAGCACCAGTGCAAATAGATGAGTAAATAGCAACGTACTCTATTCACTGATAGCCCTTTTTCCCAAAAGGCTTACATGGGACTCCACATGAGGCAGAAGGATAGGGAGGTCCCTGAGTGACCTAACTGTACTTGGTGTCCAGTCCTTGGACAACTCAGACTCTCCCTTCAGTAGGAAATGTTTTTGCCTAAGCCAGTTTGAATAAATAACTTCTTGGCAACTGAAAGAACATTGATTGACACATGTGCTACCTGGAGCTCCTTTGATTCCCTTCCCTCCACTTCTGCCTAATTTCATCAATGCTTTACGGTGATAACATATTAAGCAAAAGCTTTTCAGAGCAAATGCACAATGCTGACACGGTCTGGATTGTGACATGAGTTTGGTGATCCTCCATAATGAATAGGCTGACATGATTTCTGAGGTCTCAATGACTGTCTATAAAACTGTTGTGTCTGCTTTTGGTATAAGGATGGTACATACTGGCTTGACCCTTGTCCAGAAGCCAGCTCCTTACTCAAAGTGTGTGTTCTGGATTTTCTTGTGTTTCACAGATCTCATGAATCTTTATGAATTTGTTCAACCAGGAGGCTTCTTTAGGCCATAGCCACTCTCCAAGCATTTTTTTATTCCAGGACACTGAGACCAACATTTACATTCTTAGAATGTATAAGTCTTCTATCCCCAACAGCACATGTGACAGTCATTTTGATAACAGGCCACTCTGATTTCAAGAAAACCTCATTTTCTGTTCTGAATTGCAACGCCTTCTTCAGCAGTAGTTCCCTCAGCAAATGTATGGGCTGTTTGCTTTGCTTTCAACCCTCATGCATTTTTAATGATTTACAAGGAAAAGATTTTTTTCCCTCCTCCTTTTTTTTTTTATAATAAATTTAATGACTTAATACACATCAAGTGGAATTGTTGGTTTGTGGTGACGGTTTTATAATTCTAAGTTCAAGGGGTTTTTTTCTATTTAATTATGCACAATAACTCTCATGGAATATAATGCAATAACAAAAGCATGCACCAATGTTGGCATAAGAGCCTGTTGTTTATTAGTGTTGGTTCTATGCTTTATGTTTGAAATAAAATATTTGGAACTAATGTTGGCCATGTTTCCTACAAACTAGATAAAAAGAAGAAAAAAAAAACTTTCTCCCTGAAAATACCATGCTCCAATCTTTGGCGATAAAAGCCAGAAGCTCTTGAGATAGCAAATTAAATTTTATTTGTAGAAAGCACTGTGCTGTGTTTTGTTGCTTGCTCAGAGTTATTTTTTAATACTAATAATTTAATAAAGTGGGAGACCGATACATTGACCTGTGTTCTTCAAGGCACCAGAGTATTTCCCGGGGTTAAAAGGCATAACTTGCTGAAAGGTTGTTTGTTTTATATTCTAACCTATTACTTATTTCTCTTGCTTTCTCGCCAGATCTTGCCTTAGCCTTTAGAATCATTTTTGAATTTTGTAAAACAAAAAGTGGTTGAATTATTAGAATCTGCAAGTCAGCTTTTTTTTTTTTTTTTTTAAAGAGACACAATTTTACTCTGCCACCCCAGCTAGAGTGAATGGTGCAATCATAGCTCACTGCAGCCTCAAACTTCTGGAGTCAAATGATCCTCCTGCCCCAGCATCCTGAGTAGCTGGGACCACAGGCATGTGCCACCACGCACAGCTAAAAAAATTTTTAAATTTTTTTCTAGAGAAAGAGGTCTTGCTATGTTGCCCAGGCTGGTTGTAAACTCCTGGGCTTAAGTGATCCTCCTGCCAGAACCTCCCAAAATGTTAGGATTACAGGTATGAACCACCATGCCCACCCTGCAAGTTAGGCTTTTAGAACTCTGATAGATGAGGATTAGTTTTCCTAAGATCTAACATATTCAAGTTTTGTATTGGTAAATAGTAAAATTCTCTCTATCCTATAGCTTAAAATATAATTTAGTTTCTTGGTAGAAAGGAAGTAGATACCCAGTCTTACCAAACAAATTCTGCAATGAGACTTATTCAACATTTTCACATTGGGTGGGAATACATTTCAGAGGAATTATCCAAAGTCCTTTCATGGAATAGCTGGGCTTAGGGTTCTAGACTTAGATGAGGTTTCTGAGAGCTTTAATATTTTGCAGGCAGGACTGGACTGAGAGCTTCGGCATGTGTAGCCAAGTGGGAGCTAAAATACAGAATCTAGGCATGAAACCAAGCAGATATTCTAAATGAAGCATCAGTCTAAAGGAGCTACAAAGGAAAGCTGGAACCAGGTACAGGGTGGTAAGATAGTAAGTACCTGGAGGCCCCAGAAGAGGGCAAGAATGGAGGACAGAGACAGTGCCTGGAGACATTGTTGGAAGTCTTGCAGAGACCCATGGACTCCTTAGAAGGTGTTATGTCTTTGCCATGGGATGGGGAGGGGGATACAATGCAGTGGTTAAAGACACAAACTCTGGAGTAATATGGCCATGGGGTCAAGTTCTAGCACTGCTGATCAACAGGCATATTATAGTGGGCAAGTCATTTCACTCTCTAATACTCAGTTGCTTTATATGTGAAATGGGAGAAGGAAAATAAGCCACTGCACAAAGACTATTGTCAAATTTAAACAAGAAAATGCTACTGTTAGTTATAATTAGTGCTGACTCAGAAAAGAAAAGCTACTGAGTCAGATTCTTTTAATGGAAAAATGCTGCTTTTAATTCTCCATGTATACAGATTTATATCAATAGTAATATATAGATATTTTTGTATTTTTAATATTAATACATTAGGGAAAAATATCATTAAGTCTCTATATTCTTACTTTTAAAATATTATTATTGACTTATAACTTTTTCCTTTTATATAAACATTTTTACTGAGGTATAAGAATCATACAGTGAAATGAACTGTACACCCAAGTAACCACGCCCTTATTGAGATACAGAACACTTCCACCACCCAGAAAGCTGCCTGTGTTTCATCCTAGTTAAACCCTCCCACCGTCCCACCACCCTAGAAGCACAAGCACTCTGAGTTGTCACCAAACATTACCTTTGCCTATTCTAGAACCTCAAAAAATGGAACCAAGCTATACGTATTTTCTTGTATTTGAATTGTTTTGCTCAGAAAAACTTTGTTGAGATTCATCCGTGTTGCTATATGTAGTAGTGGTTCATTCCTTTAAATTGCTAGCTAGTACTCGATTTTATAATTATATCATATTTTTTCCCATTCTCTTGCCTGGAAATTTGGGCTGTCACCAGTCTGGGGCTATTATGAGCAAAGTTTCTATAAACATTCTTTTATACATCTTTTGGAAGCATATGTTTTCATTTCTTTTTGTTACATACTTATGAATAAATTGCTGGATCATAAGCAGATGTAAGTTTGACTTCGTGAGAAACTACTAGCCTGATTTCCAAAGTGGTTGTACCATTTTTATACTCCCATCAGCAAATGTATGAGAATTCTGGTTGTTTTACATCCTTAAAAATATTTCATGTTGTCAGTCTTTTAAATTTTAGCCATTCTAGTGGGAATATATGGTTTTTAAACTATGGTTATAGTATTAACTTAACAAGTTAACCTTTTTATCATTATGAAATATCTCTGTTTTTTCTAGCAGTACTCTTTATCCTTAAGTCTACTTTATCCGATATCAATATAGTCACTCAAGCTTTGTTACAAATAGTGTTTTTGTGGTATATCTTTTTGTTCTTTTTCTCTTAACTTAGACATTTCTTTAAAATCTGTTTCTTGTAGACAACATACATGTAGATCTTGCTATTTTTATCCAGTCTAGCAACCCCTGCCTTTTAATTGTAGTATTTAGTCATTTATATTTAATATAAATACTAATATGGTTGGATACCATCATATACCATCATATAAGTACTAATATGGTTAGATACCATCATATATCATCATATATTTTTACCTAATTGTCCCATGCCTTCTTTGGTCCCTTTTTCTCTTCTTTTCTGCCTTAATTTGTAGTAAATCCAGGGTAATTTTTTGTTTTTGTTTTTTGTGTTTTAAAATATTCCATTTAATCTCTTCTCTTGGCTTTTTAGCTATGCTTTGTTGTTTTGCTTTAATTAGCTTTTGCTTTATTTCTCAGTCCTTATTTTAGTTGCCCAAACAATAGCTTTTTATTAAATAGATTATATATATTTCTTTTTATTTCAGGGTATCATGAGGGTACAAACATTTTGGTTACATTTTATGTCATTGCCTCACCCTAGCTTGGGTTTGAGGCATGCCCTTCCCTCTACAATGCTTTTTTTTTTTTTTTTTTCTACAATGCTTTTGACATAGTTGATTAATCTCACCTCCCTGAGAAAGTTTCTTCTCTTGAATTCCAGGACACCACACTTGCCTGGATTTTTTCTTCTCTTTCTGACCACTGCTTCTCAATCTCTTTTGTGGATTCCATCTGATTCTCTGACTTCTAAATGTTGGGATCACTCTAGCGTTCAGTCTTTGAACCTCTTCTTTTTTTTCATGTGCACTTCTTTCCTAAGACACCTCATCCTCTGTTAGGGTTTTAAATACTCTCAAATTTGTATATCCACTTTTATACCTCTCTTTGGAATTCCATATCTGTTTATTTAATTAGATGCTTAACATTTCCACTTGGAAATCTAACAGATATCTCAAACTTAGTGGGGCTACACTGAGCTCCCAACAGTCTCCATCCCTCCCTTTCTCTCCACCCCATGCAATCCAGCTCCTCCGCCATCTTGCTTATTTCAACTCGCAATTCTTCCCATTGCTCAGGCCAGAAGCCTTGGTGTTTCCCTTGACTCATATTTCTTTCTCACCTCACTTCTGACCTATCTTCAAAATGTTTCTGTTATTCAGCCAGTTCTTGTCCCTTGCACTGCCAGCCCAGATGAAGCCATCATCACCTCTCACCTGGATTATTGCATTAGCCTTGTAACTGGTTTCCTGCTTCAGCCCTTTCCCCTTGTATTCTGTTCTCAACACAGAAGACACAGTGATCTTGTTAAAAACAAACACTGAGTCATGCCAGTCCTCAGCTCAAAACCCTCCAAATGTCTCTTCTATCTCACTTAGAATAACAGAATAAAAATCAAAGTCTTCCCTGTCATCTGCAGGGGCTTATGTGATCTGGATTCACAGGCTACTTCCTGCACACATTTTCACAGGGTTTAATATCACATATCACCATTTCAGAGAGGGCCTCTCTTAGCCAAGCTCTATATAAATATCATACTTCTCCTATAATTTCATCTTTTATATGCTTGCTTTATTTTTCCTTTATAGAACTCTCTATTACCTGGAATTATATATTTACTTGTTTATTACTTGTCTATCTCATTATAATAAAAGCTCTGTATTAGCACTGGAACATGCCTCATAACTAAATACTTTGAAAATGGTCTGTTCAAGGAATACCTTTTGTCATCCTTGGTATTTTTTTCCAACCTGTTTATTTGTTTATGTGCATATTTTGATTAACAAATCTCATCTCTTCATCTATAGGCTTTTGGAAGACATTGACCTGACTTAAACATCTTTTATTTTTAATATATAACATAGACTTAACCCCAAGGTTAGGTGCTCAGGCAGTGTTTTCTGATCAATTATTTAATGATGGAAGAAAGGGGGTAGGTGTTTTTCCAACCTGTTCATTTGTTTGTTTATGTATGTATGTATGTGTGTATTTTAACTAACAAATATCTCCTTCTCATCTGTAGGCTTTTGG
Organism: Microcebus murinus; assembly: GCF_040939455.1. Classification (NCBI taxonomy): domain Eukaryota; kingdom Metazoa; phylum Chordata; class Mammalia; order Primates; family Cheirogaleidae; genus Microcebus; species Microcebus murinus. Next base: position 22,861,372 of record NC_134124.1, read on the forward strand.
AAGATAGTTAACTTGACTTAAATATCTTTTATTTTCAACACATAGCATAGACTTCCCTCAGACTGTTTTTGTAAATGTGATTTCGGAAAAACACAGAAGACTAAGAGTCTAATTCTGAAAAACTCCACAGTCATGTGAATGACAGATTTGGGGTATGATTGGGGAACTGGAATGGACACAGAGCTCTTTCAATTCTGTCTAACAAAGCCACAGACTAGGTTGAGGAATGTTTGTGTGATCTCTCCAGTGTGGAATCAGTTACCCAAACACAGGAGTCTTTACAAAGATCCAAAATAATCATAAAACCATTATAACCACAAGACCTCTTTGGAGCTATCCCCTCAATAGTGAATGCTGCCTTTTCAAGCCAACTCTTATATTGAGAGAAGGGTTGTAATATCTCGAGCCTGGAAGAAATCCCTATTCCTGTGGCTCATTTACTTCATCTCTGTGGTTCTTGGAAGGAAGGATGGAGTTGAAAGCCACCCCAGGCTGTTGACTGTGAATTCTAGTCTCCAGCAATGTATGGGGAGCTTCAATAAACTTTGGCCATTTAGCCAGCCTTCATTCCCTAGGAAATACTGCCCAGCTCTTCCCAAGCACCAGTAACTTGTTTGCCATGGACCACCCTTTGATTTATGGTCTTAGGCGTTCTTAGAACTCTGCTCATGGGAGGAAAAGGCATGATCGCCTTGCAGGGTCTACGAAGGGAAAGCCTGCCTGCAAATCATCAGGTACCATGAACAAGAGCACCAGTGGACGCAGTGTATATGGACATGGACATTTCCTGTTCTAACTCGGTGCTCAGCACATAGGAGGCACTCTATAAACAAATATTACATGGAAGGGAAAGTGAAATAAGGTAGGAGAAAGAATGAAATGAAGAGGGGAGGATGAAAAGCAAGACACATTCTTACAAGATCTTGGCTGACTAATGAGAAGGGACGGTCAGAAACTCAGCTGGGTTTTTTGTTTCTATTTTTTAATTTCAGCATCTTACGGGGGTACGAATGTTTAGGATACAAATATTGCCTGTGCCCCACCCGTAAGTTATAAAGCAGGGCTAGAACGTTCTCTTCCCTGTGAATGCACACACTTGTCATTTTTTGCTTAACTTTTACATTCTCTGCGTTCTCTCCATTAGGGTAGAAACTATATTTCTCTTAAAACATTAATACCATCGCTTTGAACTGCAGGATGAGCCTAACACTGGAACCCATCCTGGGAAAGAAACTACTTGGGACCCCACTCTAAGCTGGTCTAAGAATATTTCATGTCTGTATTCCCACAAGGTCTAGTTGATGCTTGGCACATGCGAATAGTTAGTATTTCCTGAATAAACACCTGATTGGAAAAAAAAAATGAAAAAGCCTGATACCAAAGGCATCTTTGTTACATTCTTAGAATTCGTTAGAAAAGCAACTTTACTGAATATGAAATGGAAACACCAAGCCTTTTCCCATGTTCAGTTGACTTTCTCTCACCAATACTGTGCATGATGCCAGCAAAAAGAGCATCAGCGGTGATAGTGGAATTTCAACCCACCACGAGATAAGGGGAATTTTTTATAACTCTCAAACCTTTCTTGACAACATCTCTATGCAGGTCATATCATGATCTATTTGCCATTTGTAAAGCAAAACGCCATCATGAAAAAGAATATTTAATGTCGTAAAGAAAAACCCCACCTTTCCCAGCTTATAAATGTCAGATTACCCATTCCAGCTGCATGGGGGAAAAAAAAAGAAATCGTAAAGTAAGATCATAGCCTCATGCGATTTTTGAATCAAAATGGAAATTAAGAAATGAAGGTTTAATAATCCTTAACATTTGTTCTTTGGGAAATCTGCTATCTGTTGAGAGGGGGGCTGGCATACATTAGGGGATGGACAGTTGAGATGAGGCTGCTTTGCATCATCCTGCCCTTGCAGTGCTTATTTTTGTGGACTTTCTTATCCCAGGATTGTGTGACTATTAATACAGTGTCTCCCTGGTGGCCTCACAGCATTAGATAGGCAAAGCCTGAGGACATGCCACCCCACGCGCCTGAGCCCTGCTTTAAAATGTAAGCAAGGGGACCAGGGATAACCAAGTGCCTTGTGTTGTCCAACTGCCTCTGCCTTTTGTGGTCACAAGGCTTTTGATGGTCACTTGACATTCACTACAGATGGATAAAATGTCTCCTCTTCCAATCGTCCACAGAAAGAAAATTCAACGTTCCTTTGGTTACTTACACCAGCTCAGCCCACCCCGCTCCCAGACATGTTGGAAAGCATTCTGGCAGTACCAATGGGGTAGCCATCCTGTCTGAAGGCATTTTGGTGCACTCGATACAATGGACAAATGTTGGACATTTATTCTGTATATTAACTCATACTCAATGGTTTATTGATTTGATGATATCATGTATGAAAAAATTATTGGGTTTCAGACTTTCCATCACAAGTTTCACAATCTCAATTGTGCATACTATATAATCTCTACTCCTCCTTATTGACTTACATATGAGCTCAAAGAGAAACAGATAAGGACATTCATTTCAGAAATTATTGCACTGGCAAAAAAATTATTAAGATTCGAAATGTTCTTTAATAAAGATCTGGTGAAATAAATACTATGCATAACAGAATAAGAATGACCCTCTCACACATAACAACTATAAACTGTGAAGGAAATACACAAACAACTACCTGAGGACTCTACAGAAGGAACAACAATGAGCAGATTTGAAGAGGAAGTCGAAACATAGAGACCGGCATGGGTAAGTTTCCGATTTTTGTGTCTTTGCCTCATGGTGGACAACAATATAAAAAAGCTCACCATCTTTCTGGTCTAAGGGACCAGAGACAAAGCCTGGGATAAACACTGGTGTTAATCTGAATGACTATTTTTAACACTAGGCCATACATTGCTGCCCGGGTTTAATAATATGCGCAAAGATGCAAATTATTGACTATCGATTTTAACCTTTGAAAATTTAACGAAGGACCATTTCCCTTGGGGGGAGAGGGGACAAAAAGAACCTAATAAATGCATATCGGAATCTACAGAAGTTTCACCATATCTTGGAAGCCATTCATAATCCAGATTAAATTTTTAAAAAGCCCTGCTGTAGGGTAAGTCCCCTTTGTGATAGAGACCAAGAGGAGGTTGGCAGAGCAAACAATATCATGAATTAAAAAAAAATCCAGATAAGAAATATCTTTAAGGATGGGGATGCCCTGGTAACTCAATCTGTAAAACCTTGTACTTAAAATCTAAATACTTAATTGCAAATGTACAGTACAGAATGACAAAAAAGATATGGTGCCGTAGCCTCATAAATAAAAAACAAAATGTTATGGAATTTTGATAATAAGCTCCACCACATGCCACAAATTATATTGTGTATTTGCCAGAAAAACAAATGTAATCTTCGGTTGCTTTGATGGATGCGTAAGTTTCTAGACCCGTACTGCATACTATGGCAGCTTCTAGCCACATGTGGCTACTTAAGTTAAATTTGCTTTCTTAAATAACATCAAAAATCAAGTGTCTCAGTCGCATTATCCACACCTCAAGTGCTGAATAGTCGGTTGCATGTGGGTAGGTAGCTACCATATTAGCATAGATATAGAACCTTTCTGTCATTGCAGAAAGTTCTGTTGGAAAGTGCTGCCTGGACCAAGTGAGGTTAGGAGGCATGCAGTGCTCTACATTGGGCAGAGCACACCTGGCATGGTCGACACATGCTATTTGCCACTCAGAAGCAATTCCTCCCTTTTCCTGTATGTACTATGAGGAAATGTCCCCTTCCCATTCTCAGCCAGGTGATGTGTGTGGGATTGGTGCCACCCAAACAGGGAAGAGACATTATTAGCTTTATAAGAGGAGACCCTCATGGCTCTCTCTGGGCTATGTGGTATAAAGATGGGAGATGCAGAGCTGAAGCAGGTCTTTTGGTAGCACAAGTGGAGAGTCCAGACTTGCTAGGAAGCCACCAAAAGGTAAAGACAACACTATAGATTATAGAACAGAGAGGCAGAGGGAAACTGAATACTTGGGGACCTCTGGATCAAACTTCACCTGAAGCCTACTCTACTTCCTTTTCATTACGTGCACTTATAACCTCCCTAAAATGTTTAAGTCACTTAGAACATGAAAAGTCCTAAATGATACCCTTGATAAATTGAGTTCAGTTGTGAGTATTCCTGTTTAGATAATGATACAGCATAATGGAATGTTTTCAGAGGAGAAAAACCAGGAGGGTGAAAGAGCTTCAAGGAAATATCTCTCTTCTATTCCCATGACCAAATTAAGTCTTTTTTTCCCAGGCCAGCCCAAGTGGCTGATGTGACCAATTTGACATTTCCTAAATTCCCCTGGGAAGAAAGATTCTAAAAGCTTCCAGTCCTCATTTAAAGTAGCATGGTAGAAGGAAGAAGGACCATTTGATGAAGTCACTGAATCCACAATCTCCCGGTATTGCCAGGACAAAAAATAAGTTAGGAAATCATGTAAAATTACTTTGCTTTTAAGTATAAGTGACATTCATACCAGCACAAGACTGCATTTTAATAACTGCACTACTGCAAAATGTGTCACATTGGCTGCATATTATAAAAGAAAACCAGTGGATATTATTTTTGTGTCATTTTCCAATTCAGTACATTTTTATAAAATTCTATATATTGAGTTAATATTTTAAAGCAGTGTATATAATGAAATTTGAAATACCCTTTGAAGGTAGCTCTTCTAGAATGTTGATAGAAATATCTAATAAAGGTCTAGAGAGAATTGTTTTCAGTGGCTTGAGAAGATAGAAAGACTTTCTGTGTACTCTCGAAACTGTTCTTAAACTCCTATTTTTGTAGTTAAATCACCTAAGATGCTCATTTCTTTCCCTGTCTCACACTTATTGGAATGAGAAAGTATAGATTCTTCAAGGGTTACAAGTTCTAATGCAAAAGTACACCATCTTGTCTTCATAATGGAATCACTTGTGGGGCTTTTAAAAAAAATGAATGATATTGAATATAGAATTATGATGTGATCCAGTAATCCCGGCCCTAGGTATAGTCCCAAAAAAGAAAGAAAAGCAGGCCCTCGAGCAAATACATGTATAGCAATGTTCATAGCAGCACTATTTCCAACAGTTCCAAAGAAGAAACAATCCAAATGTTATAGAAGGAAAATGTAGTGTATACCTACCATGAAATATTATTCAGCATGAAAAGCGAGAAAATTCGGACACATACTACAACATGGATGAACCTTGAAAACACTATGCTAAGTGAAATAAACTAGACACAAAAGGACAAATATTGTATTATTCCACCTGTGAGACCTACCTAGAATAGGCAAATTTATAAAGACAGAAAATAGAAAAAAAAAAGAAAAGAAAAAGAAGATAGAACAGTGGTTACCAGAGGCTGGGAGAGGGAAGAAGTGAGTTATTTTTTTTAAATGGGTACAGGGTTTATGTTTGCAATAATGAAAAAGTTCTGGAGGTGCAAGGTGGTGACGATTGCACAACAGTGTGAATGTACTTAATTCACAGAATTGTACGCTCAAAATGGTTTTAATGCTAGATTTTATGTTATGTACATCTTACCACATTAAAAAAAATATTGACGCCAGGGTTCAACCTCCAGTATTCTTACGCAGTTGTTTTGGGGTGTGGCCTAAATACTGGAACTGCAAAGGCCACCCAGGTGTTTCTAATGTGTAGCCTCATGCCTCAGGGTCTGGGCAGGTGACATACAAAATTGAAAACAGTGATGGCCCATGAGGGAATACAAGTGCCAGAGTGCCCAAATCTTCTGAATTCTTTAAAAAAAAAACCCATGTATCTCAATGTTAAGAAAATCTAATTGTTAAATCCTCCTAACTTATTCATATTTAAAAAAAAATACCAACTGACAAAATAAAGTATGTCTGAGAGCTGTATGCTATCTGTAGGGCATGGGATAGCAACCGGCTCAGTTTGCCTGGGACTGTCCCTGTTTCAGTACCAAAAGCATCGGCAAATTGCCCCAGGAAACCACCCAGTCCCTGGCAAACTGGTAAGATTAGTCACCCATATGGGCTACCGATGTACATCTCCCGCTCTGAAGAGGCAAAACAACACACTTTGATTGGATTTGCCTTCAGTGGTCACAGACCGGTGACAGAGCATGGTGGCGGCTCAGAGGGGTTTCATCTTTCTATGATCTTCATCACCAGTCCCTTCGCCTAAAGCCCTTCCAAACAAACACGCATTCTAAGTAAAATCAGCAAACTTGCTAAGCAAACCCCAGCCTTTAAGACCAACCTCGCTGCACTCTTCCTCATTAGGTTTGTGCATTCAGGCCCCTTCTATAGAACATTTGGAGCCACCCCCGGCATAAGGAACAATTCTGGGAAGAAAGCCCCACGGTCATGGCTGCGGTGCCTCATTCTTCTGTATTATAAACAATGTCCTGGAAACATTATAGAAAGAAGTGCTTGCTGCAGAAGGGTTTCCGGGTTGCTTAAGGTCCCTTATTGGTCAGGTTTCTACCAATCTCTGTGCCTCTGACCATTTTTTTAACGTGTAGTCAACTGGTCCGGTTGGCGATCTTTCCTTGGTGGATAACTGATTGGTTAATGACAGCTTTCGGGGTTATTCTGGTTGCCCTCTTTCTGTCTGGTCGCATGGTAAGATGACACTTTCTCACTCCCTTGATGGTGGCTGTGTGACTTGCTTTGGCCAACAGAATGTGGATGGAAGTGAGGTGTGTCTCTTCCGTGTGAGGCATTTAGTTGCTGGTGCTCAACACCAACCTTCTTTTTTAACCTGTCTTGCCAATTGAGGAAGGGTGTGTCAAAATGACTTTCATTAGCCTGGGTCCCTGAGTGACTGCCCATGCTGCACATGCAGCAAGCACAAGAATTTAATTTTTTAAATTTTAATACAACCTTGGGTTGTATTAAGCCATGGTGATAGTGTTACAGCAAACCGGACCGGGAAACGAACCGAGAGCCACACGAGAATACTGCAAAACAGGCTTTTGTTAAGCCAGCGGGCTCAGAGGGGTCTCACCTCCAAATTCTGAGCAAAATGGGGTCTAAGCATGGTGGCTTTTATATATCACAGAAGCAAATGGTTACAAAGTTTGCACAAGATGGAGGTCTGGTCACATGTTGCTCTATAGTTCCTTAGTCATGCTATTTTGCACAAGATTGAAATCTAGTCAAAGGTCACTCTTTAGTTGCTTAGTCATGCTAGTTTGCAGTTATGCTACTATTAGGAAGGGAGTGGAAAAATTCTCCCTTACAACAGGGGGCTACTTGTTACTATAGCATAATCTAATCTGTTTTGACTGGTAGGGAGGCAAAATCACCATATGTGAATCAAGTGATGTGGTTCATATCTGGAACAATTTTGAATGCATAGCATACTGTATGAAATACATTCCTAAAATTTACAATTATTTATGTCAACCTTTGCTACCAAATGTCTAGGTAAGGAAGTAAGCTTCAGCTCTAACTACTTCTTGTTCCTCTAGACCACTGCTGTCTAAAAGAACATTCTGTGATGATAGAAATATCCTATATCTCTGCTGTCCAGCACAATAGCCCTTGGCCACAAGTGGCTGAGCTATGTGAGCTTGAAATATGGCGAGTGCAACTGAGGAGATGCATTTTAAGTTTTACTTAATTTTAATTAATTTAAATTTAAGTCACCGCAGGTACCTATTAGCTATTATTATATTTTGGGCAGCATAGCTCTGGACAAACTAGTCCTTGCCGTTTCAGATAGACCCTCACTCCTAGAACTTTCTTTCCCCCATGCCTTTGTGTACATTGCTTCCTCAGCTGGAACACTTTTCTTTGTTGAATCCGTATTCATCTTTCAAGGTTCACATCAGTTGTGGTTTTCTACCTGCAACAGAATGATCTGCCTTAGAGTTCCATATGGCACTTTGTGTACTTTGTGTGGTGATGATCTTCCTCTGTCTTCTGAGTCAGTTGGGAATATCGGTCTCTCCCACACCGCCCTATATATATATCCTGAGGACAACAACCTTGTTATTTATTTGTGTGCATCCCATAGGCCTTATTCCTGATAGGCACTCAACCGAGAGTCTGGAAACCTCACATTCATTTACAAACAGCTCTTCACGTAGCACTACAGTTGAGCCCCAAGTGTAGCAGGAGGTTCCAAGGGCTATCTGAAGTGGAAATGAATCCGTGTCGGAGGAATGTTTGCTGGCCCAAGGCTCAAGTTTGTCCTGGGTTGTGGAAAAATAAAAAAAACAAACTTTTATGAGCAGTAGCTTTATCACAAGGAAGAGAAAACACAGGGCCCCCTTTTGCACACTCAGCAACATCATTAAAAATTGGTTGGTAAACTTGAGAACTGAGTCATCACAGTTTTCCCCAGCCCCTCAATAGGACAGCTGTGGGAGAGTGAGGACACCTCCCAGTGCTCTGGGGCAGGGCATCCAGGATGTGTATTCTGGCCTCACTGAGTAGCAGAAGGAAGGGAGTGGGCTTTGGAGTGAGCCAGGCTTTGAATGGACCAAGGCTGCCCATGTCATGACCAAGGGGTCTTTCATTTGCAAGAATCAAAAACCATCTCAAGCCAACAGAAAAAAAAAATTGTAGAATGTCTTGTAAATCCAATTATGGCTGGACCTGCTAGATTTTATTCCAAAATAACATAAAACAATTGGGGGATTTTAAGTAAATTCATGGCATATAAAAGTGGGGCTAGGAGCCTTGTATGTTTTCAAGCCATTCCTCCTCCTTGGCTGGAGTTCAGGGCCCTGCCCAACCAGGCTTAGCCCCTCATCAGCCTTGTCTATGCTTTTCTTTTCTTGGCCAAGAAATCCTTGCCAAATCCAGTGTCATGAAGATTTTCCTCTATGCTTTCTTCTGTTTTAGAATTTTAACTCTTACATTTACGTCTTTGATCCATTTTGAGGTGTATGGTGTGAGGTAAGGGTTCAACTTTACTCCTCTGAATTTGGATGTCCAGGTTTCCCAGCACCATTTGTGAAAATCCTTTCTCCCATTTAATGGTCTTGGAATCCTTGTCAAAAATCAATTGATCATATATGTAAGACTCTATTTTAAAAAATAATGTAAAAGTTTATTATTTTTATCTGATATCTTAAAAGCTGTAACAGTGTAAAGAGGCAAGCACACAAAAATTATTCATAATCTACCACTAAGTTGAACATTTTGATATTTTTTTCTATTTTTTCCTTAAACACATAGCAAAATGTATATAGTAATTACATGTATTCATCAGGCAGGTGTAAATGGAAGACAAAATGGAAAAGGTTAAACAGTGTCTGCCTTGTATTTATATTTTTGTTTGTGCTTTTTGTAATCAAACTCACATTGTGCTATAAAAATTTCAACTCAGCCTTATACCCTGGACATTGTTCATGTGATTACATATTCTTGGAAACTGACACCATGGTTTAAGGCATACTGCAAGTATCACCTTTTCTGAGAAACTTTCCTAAATCTCTCTGACCCAGGCAGAATCAGCCTATAGTCTGCACTCTGAGTGCTTTTGTGTGCATTCTATCCTCTTTTGTGATGGCACTTCCTGCACAGATAGAGCACATAGCACGTGCTCAGTAAATGTTTGCTGAGTTAACAATTGTATCTCACATAAAGCTTGTGTTCGGTAAGTGGTCAGCTTGCATAGCTGGCATTCCTCCATCCTCTCTTCTATATATATATATATATATTTGTTTGTTTGTTTGTTTGTTTTACATCACTGGACAGCAACAGGATCTTAGGATAGATCTGACAAGTTCTGCTAACCCAGCAAGTATTATGGAGACCAGTGTGGTACATGTGGCCCAAGCTTGGTTCCGAAGTCCTCAGTGACCCCAGAACATGCTATTGTTCTTTGCTGCCCCCCGCCAAATCCACAAGTACCTCATTCACAGGAAGAAAAATGCAATGATTATCCTTTACACAGACCACATGCTTTGTACCCTTTGTTTTGAAGGCCTGAGGGTGCCTTCATGCTATACCCATGTATTAGGCAGCCTGATGCCTTGATGCTCGCCTTGCCTCCTTAGGGAAGGCGGATAGCAAATGCATCCCCCAAATAGTTCCAATCATCTCAGTTCCTTTTCCTTCTCTCCTTACACCATACGCCAAACCCAGGAGGCAGCAGTGAATGCAGAGCTCCTCAACTTTGGCTATACCACCTACCTGCAAAGATTATGAAAGTCATAAAAATGTCAACTTCTGTGTTTCAATTCTGTAAACTACACATGCATAAGTCTCTTCACTCACTCCAATCTTCACAGCTTCAGCGAGAAGGTTTCAGCTTCATGCTTGAATAGAATGGCACCTGCCCCTTTGGACAGGTGGTCTGGGAAGCACAGATATTTCTCCAGCTTGCTTGCCAGAAACAAGTCCCGGGCTGCAGATAAAGAACACTCTGACACTGTCGTTCCCTTACCTATTGGCATGGACAAAGCCCTCGAGGAACAGTTATCTGTTTAAACTGAGAAATATCAGTTGCGGAATGGTAGGCCTAGAAAATATGTGATTTCATTGGATTTCTACAATCAAGTAATGCTAAAATAAAATAATGGCAGCTAAAACGTATTGAACTTCAACTCTATGCCGGGCACTTAGCAGAGTGCTCTATGCACTTTATCTTATTTAATCTTCATGACACATGATCATTTTACAATTGAGGAAATAGAGCTTCAACTGTTTGTGGAAGGATGCAGAGCTAGTGAATAGTTATTTGAAAATTGGCAGTCTGTCGCCGGAATCCATGCTTTCTCTTACACCTCCTTTTCTCTGCTTAACCTCTATTCAAGCACTTTAATTTATATAATATAAATAAGTGTTTGTTATATATTAACATGTTATATTTATATATTGCATTATATCTGTATATCACTCTAAAGTTAGAGATGTGTGCTGCTTTAATAGAACTACTGTCTATAGACAAGCATGGTTGCAAGAATTTTTGTTATAACCCAAGAAAGAAATCTGGACAATATTGACTACCTCATGAGGTGAACTTGTATTCAAGCAGGACTGAAAGATTATTAATTATCAGTCAAGAATGTTGCAGAACAGATTTCTGCCATGGATGGGTAGTAGTTAAGATAAATGATCCTAAAGCTCTATTTTGTTTGTAGCATCATAGGTGATGCTAGAGGATTCTAGAGGTTCCCTTTTAGATTTCTGCCCAGTTTGGTCTCTCTGGATGATTCTCCCACAATCCAGAAGGGTGCAGGGATGACCTTCTTGAACTCAGGCTGGTTCAGCTTGACTCTGTCCTTAGCCATAGACGAGTGGATCAGAAGACATTACCAGGTCCAAGATGAGCCAACTGGCCTTCCTTTCTCAGGAGTTTGGAATTGGGATGCAGAAGAAAAGTAAGTCTAGGTTGATCTCTTGAACAGAGAAAATTTAACCCAAAGAATGTTGTGCTCACATGTAGAACAGGAGTACCTGGTGCATGAAGTGGGAGAAGCAAAGATGAAAAGTGGTGAGAAAAGATGTCCTGTGTACTGATGCCCTCTAAAACCAGCAGTGGTTCTTTCTGAGGACTTAAAGGTCTATGAGACAGTCCTGTATCTTCACAATAAATTCCCCTAACTGATGGGTATGTGTTACTTGTAACCAACCAGAAGAGGCTCGACTAAGAAAGGGACACATAGGGATCAGCCCTTCTTTTCAAGGTTGGTAAAACAGCAGATACTCCTTGCCTTGCTCGGCCACAGCAGAGCTGCAGCTGGCAGGCTGGGGTGGGTCCACCCCTTCCTCGTTTACCTCCCCTTTGCTGCTTGTGAGTCCGTCAACGCTCGGGGGATTCCATTTCTATGTTAGGGGAGTTGTATGAGTGCAAGGGAGATTTATGGGGCTTTGTTTGATTTAGCTGTAGCTTAGAGGGTTTAGTAAAAAAGAAGGGTGCAAGTGAAAGAAAGGTTAGCTAACAAAGGAAGCTCAAAAACCTACGTTTTAGACCAAATCCAACTATTGCATCGCAGAATTCAGCCCAAGCCTCATTCTCTTTAGGTGTGCAAGACGCTGTGTTGTTATTTATACAGAAGTTCATAAAGATCCTTGGTTCACAGGATAAATCACCTCTGAGAATAGTTTTGGGGGTGAAATTAGTGAAGCCTGTCTACTGCTTGCCAGGGAAAAACTTGGGGTCACCTCTTGAGCAAACTCTTGCATTGGGCATGCTTAACAGGGAGAAACATTACCCCAGAGAGACAAATAATCTTCCCATTCTTGAGGAAGTCTGGACTGTTTATCCAGCACACATGGACAACTCATAATTATTCTTAAGTAACCCTGAGAATTTTAACATGAATTGAGTTATGTGTTTCTTGTTAAACGGATCAAATTTCAACAAAGCCCGGGAAACATCTTGAAAATCACATGAATGCAATTTCCAAAGAAAACAATCCAAGAATTACTGCCAAAAAGTTTTATTTCCACTAGGAAGGAAAAGAAGAGTTTCATTTTGCCCCCCACACAGACTGTATGTTCAATTTGTGGTCTGCAATGGAAAATTCTGCTGATTTTGCTAAATTCAGGGGAGGAGAGAAATAAAGGGGACTATTGTTATGCGAGTGATAAAACTGTCTTTCTTTTTCTAGTATTAATATGTTATTAGAATTTTCAATTCGATTATACAAATATTGAGTTTTACTGGTGTGTGAGGTACCATGAGTGGGAGGGGGAGAAAATACTTAACACATGATGCCTGTCCCCTGGGTCTTATAAATCAGACCCACAAGTAGGGCACTGCCAGCCCACACAGCACCCTTTGTAAATTAGAAAAAGATGCCCCTTCCGGGCAGATGTAGCATTGTGGGTAACCAGTGAGCAACCAGAGGACATTTGTGCAAATTAGAATAAAAAAAACCCACCTCTTCCTCTGGTGGGCACAATCTTGTGCCAGGATGAACATCTTGATTTCATCTTCTCTCCCTTTTGACCAGGTGCTTTTTTGTAGGGTACTAGTCGTACTTCTGGCTGCAACATTCCTGCTACAAGACATATAAAGGAATAATCTGAGAGTCACTCCTTGCCTAAACAGATGCATTGCAGCCACCATTCTCAGACTCCAGTAAGGAGAAGAATCATGGCATCTTGTTAAAATGCCTGAGCCTCACCTTGGATATTCTGATTCAGGATAACTGAGGAAAGATCTGCATGTGTAACATGTTCACCCAGGTGTTTCTGATGCAGATGATCCAAGAACACTTCAAGAAGTCCAGGTATAATAAGCCAGGGGTCATCTGGAAAGAGAAGCGACCAAGGCTGGCTGAACTTATTAAAGAAGACCTACAGAAGATGGAGAATTTTAGTTATGTCATAACTAAACTGTAATTTCTGGAACTTTTGCCTTAGTAGAAAAAATGTTTTTATTTCCCAAAATGGATGAGAAAAGCTCAGATAGGCTTATTTGATATTGTCCAGAAGAGAAAAATGACAGCTGAAGAAAATTGTTCCTAAGATGAATCCCCAAAATTAGTTTTGTTTGGGGAACTGAAACCTTTTAGCCATTAGTACTAACTTCTGCCTTTGGAAAATAAAAATATATATTTTTAATATTTTTATTCCATTTCAATATTATTCTTTTTTTTTTTTGATAAGAAAAATAAAATGATAAAGAATCCAAATGTCAGCCGAGACTATAAAGAGACTGGCAATGTCACCATGACACCCAGAGACACACCTCTGCAACCGTCTTTCCTGCCTGCTTCCCAGAATGTTCTAGCAGCATCCCTAACTCTCTCAGGTGCCTCTGATAACACCCTTGCATACTTATTAAAACAACCCTGGCTTCTGGCATGACAAGGTTTTCTCTGGAAATGGTACTGCTGTGCATATGGGATCGTGGTTTCCATTAAACATTTTCGTTAGTGTGTTTGAGGCCTTCAGCCCAGTGCTTTATACTTTTCTAAAAAAAAACAATGTTCTATAATAATAAGCAAACTCTAATCCAAAGCATTCTCTGGTACTGAAAACTTTCTTGTTTCATTCTTCTCACAGCTATATCTACTTTTTGTTGGTTATATGATTCAGGAAAAGGAACCTTTACCATTATTATGGGACCAACCTTCCATCTTTGTATTTTTTTCTGTAGTGGAGGCAATAGTTTTATCTATAAAGACCACATTTGGGAAAGCTCAGGGTAGATAAAAGTGGGCAGAGAGAGGTTCAATAGCAACCCGTAGTATAGCAGTCCCGTGACCTAGCAGTCCCGATGCTGGGATGACAGGACAAAAGCATAGCATCTGTTAATCATTAGATGCTTAACAGGGTCCTTCACCTGTGTAAAACCTTGAGCAGTACAGCATTTGCAGTTGGCTTGAGTCACCCAGCCCAAAAGGCAGCGTGAAAATTGGAAGTAATCCCATTCCAAGTGATGGTGGGCTTTTCTACCTTCTTTTTCATAAATCAAGAGCACCATCCCATCAACAAAAATTCTGTTTATCTTTCTTCTGATCAAGTTCATTCATTTGTCAATGCTTCCTAATGCAGACCAAAACTGAACTGATAGTCTGTAGAGAAAGGGCAAATGAAACTCTTCTTTAATATGGGAAAGAATTGTTTCCCTCTTGTCAATTTTCTCCAGGCCATTCATGTCAATTCAATTAAGAAATTATTCTCTGGTGAGTAAATGGTCTGTTAAGGCTCCAATAAAGTAAACAAATATTTTTAAAACAGTAGTTCTAATTTCATTCCAATTCCACATCAAGTATTGAGTACCTTTTATGAACTTGGAACTGTGCAGAGGAATGAAGAGGAGGTATAGGATGCATAGTGGTTAAGAGCATGGACTTTAGGTCAGACGGGCAGATTTGGGCTTGATTCCCAGCCAGGTCTGGGACTTATTGGCTGTGTATCCTAAAGAAAACTGTTTTGCCTCTCTGAGCTCTCTTAGAACCAAGATAAGATCATTTAACCCTATATAGTTGTTTAGGACTTAAAATGGTAAGTGAGGTAGCACACTCATTGATGCATAACAAGCCTCCAATGTGCAGTAGGGATTATTATACAAAGATGAAAATCATATATAGTTCTACCTTAAAGGCATTCACCATCTAATTAATAGCAAGGATGCACAAGCTTTTTCTGTGAAGAGCCAGGTAATAAATATTATAGGCTTTATGGGCCAGTCAGTCTCTTTTGTAATTACTCAACTCTGCTGTTGTAGGCTGACAGCAGCCATAGACACATGTAAATGAATGGGCATAGCTATGTTCTAATAAAACTTTATTTACAAAGGTAGACCATAGGCCAGATTTGGTGACCCCTGGTCTTATAGAACAACGTATTGTAGCTTATTAAACTCATTGAGAATTAGAGCTGGTGCTTGTGTCCCCCTCTCTTTCCTGAAAGGAATATTTGGTGGCTCCCTAAATAGATTTTTATCCTAATTAGAGTTCTCCCTGAATACATCTTCTAATTTGCAAAGGAAATAGGTTATGTGTAATGGTGGCGGCTTTGATGTTACATTTTGCTAACATAGTGAGCAGTGGATTTCAGTTAACTAATGGACTAATATAGCCAAATATATATAAGTTTATATAAATATATGTAACTTATACGTATTACATAAATGTCAGTGACTCAATACAACTCGAATAAGAAAGCATAACTCATACCAGCCATCAGCAATGGCTGTGGAGTCCCCACCAAATCACTGTATGGACTTACTGCTCTTTCTTATAAGACTGTTTTGAAAGCACCATCCAGACTAATCGATGTATTTGATACCCAATTATGATCATACAAATAGTTTGCTAAGAATTCTACTGGGACCATGAGATTTTTGCAAGGAAAGTACCTGGCATACAGTGACGTAAGCAACCCAAGAGAAGGGGTATAATCAACCACTCCCAGGACCCCACATGTCTCAAGCCTCTAGCCCAGAACCTCTCTCCCACAGCCTGTGTAATCAGTTCTGTTCACAGCTGATGCCACCAAAAATCGGAATATCTCTGCGTTATATTTCAATTAATTTTTGGTTAAAATTAGTAAAATTTTGATTCAGTCCAACCTAAATGATAAAGGAACTTTATTATTCATGTACATGAAAAGTCCAAAGTAAGGCCATGCTTCATGTGAGGTTTATCCAGCAGCTCAAACAATGTCAGCAGAGTCCCCATTTCTCTCTTTCTGGTCTACCTTCTACCGTGACATCTTCATCTGAAAACGGGATGATTTCACATTCAAAAGATTGCTCCTAGCAGACTCTGGCTTACCTGTTTCCTTAGTCACATGCTGCAAGCATGAGAATGTATTTTTTTTCCCAATGCTCTCAGCAAAATCCAGAGAACTGTTTGCCCAGCTCAGGCTATTTGCTTACACCTAAACAAATCACTGTAGCTAGGCAAATAGGGTACTCTGAATGGCTTCACCATAATCACATCTTGAGGTCAGGGTGAAGTTGGTTCCCCTGGGAAACTGGAGCTGTTGAAATGGGAAAGAAACAAACTAATAAACAAATGACCAACAAGGTCCTCTGCATTCACTGATGAGCAATTTATGCGGGCTGTGATGACACACAGAAATAAAGAATGTTTCCTGCACCGTCATACCCCCTCCCCTGCAGCTCTCCACCTGCCTCAGAACACCCAGTGCCTCTTAACCACAGGAAACTTGCAGAGAGCTAGACCTGTTCCATGTTCCACATCCCTGGTACTCTTTGGCCACCTCCAGAAATGTTAGCCCCTCTGTCATTTGTCCTTTCATGTAGTCTTGTTTACATCTGGCCAAATACTCCTCTTTTTTTCCCCAGCCCTTGCCCCATGCCCTTAGAAAACTCCACTAGATGAATCACACATTGCCCTGCCTCCTCAGCTTCTTCACGTGTCCTTCTCACAGCATTCAGCTGAAACTGGGGGCTCCTAAAGTCTAGATCAGTATGTCTATATCCAAATATTTAGTCAAACTCTCCACTTGAATATCTCAGAGATACCTAAAACCCAGCATGTTGCAAATGGAAATCATTACCTTCCTCAAACCCATTCCACCACCTGCACTGGCTTCAGAGTTCTCTGTCTTTTTATCTCTCTCTCTTGATTCATAGAATAGATGATAGATAGGGAGAGATAGCTGTATGTACATATGTATGTATATGTGTGCTTATACACATCATAATTTTAGACATAAACTATTAATATTTGAATTGAATTGAACTCCAAGAAAAAACAAGTAGGTAAGATTTTAAAGCTATGATACTCTAGGTGTCCTTAAATTAATACTCTCCATGTCCTTAAATTAATACTCTTCTATTAATTTAAGTGTCTTTAATTAATACTCTTGTATTAATTTAAGAATTTAAATTCTTAGGGCACAACTCAAGAGAAGATATTATCAGTGTATCTCAAAATGTGATAGCATACATGCTCTGCAGGATTTTAAATAGATAGAAGTGTTCCAAGCTAAAAAGAGATTGGGGACACTGAGTTAAACAGTAGATTGATCTGCTGCAGGCATTCTCAGGGCTTTTATAATAATATGCTAATTGACACTGTGACTCTCTACAAGACAGGGAAAGAGCATGCAGCATTTTCAGGTCTTTTTTTAAACAATGGAATCCTTTCTCTAACTTATATCTATTAATACCTCCTCCCCTACACATACACACACCCCCACACACACACACTCACACACGCACACATACACTTTCACATTTAATATTCTCTGGAATGTACTTTGAGAAATGTTTGCATTGGCTTATCTGGTTATCCTCAACAAATAATATTCATTTTCTCCAAAACCTTTCATCTCAGTGATTAACAACTTACTTCATGATCTGTGATGAATTTTACCATCTTATAAACCTACATCTTTCAGAGCTTATTAGGGGAATAAAAATGAGGAAATAACCACTACATAAAGCAAATAGAAAAGAAAAAGAACTGTACCACTTGGTGTGGGTTGGAATCACTGTAGCAGACCACAAAAGGATATAGGAGACACTGTTTTTGTACATTTACCATCCATTCCCCCTTCCTTTTTCCTAGAAGAACCCTAACTTTGGATATTAACTTCTCCCCCATAAAGCCTTGTGCCTTTAAAAATTTGAGCTCATCTCCAGCTACAAGAGTAGCCTGATTGGTTTACTAATAATCCCATCCTCGTCTGTGATTATTTCAGCAAAAGCACATGATTCAATCCTGCTCAACATGTCAGAAGTCTCACTACCTTTAAGCCGCCATGCTGTGAGGAAGCCCAAGACACTTAGAGAGGCCATGTGTAAGGTCTCTGGTCATTAATCCTAGCTGAGGTCAGCCTTCAAGTTATGGCAGCTAAGCCCTGAACTATGAGTGAGGCACCCTCCAGGTGATTCCAGCCCCCGGTTGTTCTAGTGACCCTCAGCTATTTCAGTTATCCTAGCCAGCTGAGGGCCCAGACATCACAAAGCAGAGATAAGTTATCACCACTGTGTCTTGTCTGACTTCCTGACCCACCGTATTTGTGAACATAATAAGCCAGTGGTTGCTCAGTTTGAGGCTGGTTTGTTATACAGCTATAAATAACTGGGACACCTGTCATTCTTAGTTTAGTTTCATAACATAGAGGCTTATGGCCTAGGCTTCCTTTTTAAAAGAAAAACAAATATTAATAATTTTCAGAAGAGCTTGAATATTTTGTGACTCCTCCTTTCAAATTTTGATGTAATTGGAGACACCCTGGTTATGGATAGTGCTTGATATTTTATTGAGTTCAGTTTCCTTTTTCTAGAATTCTGAGGAATAAGATACAGCTCTTGATACACTATATCTGAAAACTGTTAGAATTCTCAGAAATTCTTTGAAATTCAATATTATGTTTCTGTATATCTGGCTTGAGAGGTTTTTATTATTAGACAAATTTTAAATCCATTCCTATAGAATGAATAGCTAATTAAAGTCAAAATACTTTTACCCTTAAGTTTTTTTTTTTGTTTTTTCTTTTTCTTTTTTGTTTTGTCTTAGCCCTCCTATACAATGGTCAATGTTGGCTTTTAGCATCTGGAAATCTTATAAATTCAGTTTGTGAATAAAAATATTCTACCATTTCATAGCCAATTTGTTTTTTTAAATACCAAAATTGTGCTTATTCCTCTGTAAATGATGAAGACAGGCAAAAACTAATGCAAATTTCTAAGAACACTTTCATGTTTTTAAAATGACCATCCTGTTTCATAAAATAGCTCCATGAATTATGTAATTTAGAAAATCTGTTTCAGACTAAAACCAAGTTCTAAAAATGAAACCATTCATTGATTAATTCATGTATTCATTCAATAAATATTTATTGAGCAGCCATTATGTGTTAAGCATTATGTTGGGCAATGGACATTCAGAGGTGAACAAACTCAAAGATTTCTCTTAGAGGGATTCTAAAGAGACAGAAAATGTTTTCCTGGTGATTACATTCCTTGAACTTTGTTTCAGTTCCACTTCTGCAACAGCTGCAGAAGGTCTGAGCAGCACATTTGCAATATCTCCAACTACTTTGTCACTGTTGGCAATAGGCAGGAGGAATCTTAGGTGGAGCTGTTCTTCTACTAAATTAAACAATGATCAAAACTTTGCTCATTTTTTCCACCACTATGTGTCATCTAATTTCTCATAACCATCAAGATACTATGTGTATGACAAGTGTGCATAGGATCATGCACACAGCAAAAAGAAAACATGCACACACACATGCAGAAAAGAAAACAAATAAGGAAATATACTGGGTGGGGTATAATTTGCCCAACAGTTAATAAACAATGTGTATTCAGCCCATAAAAGATATTTGCTACTTTAAGATGTTGTAAGAGACATCTGTTGTTTTGCCTGACCAGCGTCTGTTCCTTTTTCTAGTAACATCACCCTAATTTTGCCTGGGGAAACCACTGCTGTTCCTTTCTCAGTCTATATATTTTGAGTGTAGCAAACCCCACTCCTCAGATCCCAGAGAAGGCGTGTGATTTAAGCTGCCAATCAGCATATTGCAATCATCCTCAGGCCACAGTGATTGGCTCTGTGGCAACTATGTGACTCGAGCTAGTCCAATGAGAACTTAGCCTGAGATCCTGGAACAGCCTGGATAGAGGAGCTTGGTCTTCCCAAGTTGCTCTGGGGTTGCTGATAGCATATGATGTATCCTTGAGTATTCCATTTCCAGCTGCCATCTTGCTGTCACATGGGGAGATTTGTCCAGAGAATGGAGCCAACCCAGGAGGCAGCACAAATGAGATAAGGAGAGAAAAATCACAACCCACAATATTTCAGCCATTTTTCCTAGACTAAAATTTCTTAAAATTTTTTTTCTTTTGCTCTTTTTATTAGCAAACCTGCCACTTCTAGTAACTTCTGCTTCTCTAGATGTTTATAAACTAGCCAGCCTACATGTATGTTTAAACACTCACTTTGCTCTGATATGCTGCCTTTCAAGCCATTAGAGAAAGATTTAGAGGTTAAAGAATGATGTGGTAGATAATTTATGTTTGAATCAACCTTCTATTTTATAGACTATGTTGAAAAGTGCCTATAAATATTTCTTCTTGGCATCGTCAGTAATCTTAATGGGTTAAGTGCCCAGCATATTCTACATGTCATGCAATTCACAGTGATCTACCTGAGCAGGAATGGACTTCTGTCTCATTTACCATTTCCCTTCTCTTGTTTCCATCACTGCCCCAAAGTCTGTCTCCTCTGCAGTTCAGGCCAGTAGATCTCTGAGAAAGTCACTAAAATATATGTTTCTGGCCTCAAGCACCTGTTCCCACCAACAGGATTCTGAGTCCTGAAAGCCTAGATAGGAATCCAGGAATACCCATTTTTCACAAGAAACCCAGTCATTCTAACCAACATGAGCTATTCTTTATGAAGTACTGGTTTAAGGGATTAGAATTCTAGGGGAGATCTTTACATATAATCTAGTCCAGTCTTTACCCCAAACATCCCTTTCACAGATGTGAAAACTGAGGCCCAGAAGTGAAAACAAATAGTATCAGCACTGGAAGACAAGTCTCTTAATTCTGTCCAAAGCCTTTTCCACTGAACTTGCATAGTCTTCACATTCAAACCTGAAACAGAACATAGTTGTGCTCTCCCTTGTAGTCTGAAGTCAAGATTAAATTTTTAGAAAACGAGGATAAAAGCATAATGTGAGCCCTGTGAGCTAGGGTCATGCTATCCTGCTGTATCTCTGGTCAGTTATTTTGCATATAGGACAGAGAACATCTATAATGATAATACAGCTACAATTTACTGAGGATACAATATATGCTAGGTACTATGCTTATACACGTATTCTTTCTTTTAATGTTCATATCAGCCTCGGAAAATAGGCACTAGAACTGCCTCCGAATGTGAAAAGTGAGGTTAAGTAATTTGCCCCAAGTCACTCAGTCAAGATGCAACCAGTGATTTCAATCCTAACAGTAGCTTACCTTTCTCCCTTTCTCTCTTCTTCACCCCAAGACTAGACCCCTGACCTCAGCCATCAAACCTCCAAATATAGACCATTTTTCATAAGAGAGGAGGAACTGGCAGTGTACACCATCCCCATCAATTACTTTAGAATAAATAAGCTTTATCTTTGCCAACAGAACACATGTTCTAAAATAAAGCCTTAGAAAGTTCAGCTTCCGGGACATGCCAGAGATCGTCGAGCTTGAGTGTCCTGGAGTAGAAAGCAAAATTTGAGATATTGCTAATGATGATGGTGGCAGTGGTGACGATGATGATGATAAACAATAACCCCATTGGGAGCCAACAAGGTGCCAGACACTTCACATGGCTCTGTCTGCATTGTCTCTTTTACCCCTCACGACAGTCCTGAGATGTAGGAAACATTATTGATCCCACAGCTTCGATAAATTAACTGATTCAGAGACAGGTTAAGGAAATTGCCACAGTCCAAGTAATTTTAGGTAGTTGAGCCTTCTAAACCTAGTTATAATAGGATGGTGGTTAACAATAGAATTAAATGACTTGCCTGATCAAGATAGGTAAATCCCCAATTAAGAGTCTTTGAGAGTATCCAGAAAGACCATGTCTCATGTTTCTTTTGTATTTCTCCAAGTCCCTAGGATGGTATTTATATGAAGAATAATAACAATAATATTGATTATTAATATGTTCTGAGAATGTACTCTCATGTGTTGGACACGTTTAGGCCTCTGGAAGCATTGTATCATTTAGCCCTACAATCACCCCATGAGTTGGGATGGGTACTGTTACATCTACTTGCAGATAAAGAGATGATATAACTTGACCAAAGTCATTCCCAAGTTGATATCAAAGCCCTTGCCCAGACACACTTACTAAATTACTCAAGAGAAGTGCTATATATATATATATATATATATATATATATATATCTTACAGTCTAAAAGTGCTAGAAGATTCCATGGGTCGTTGTTAAGACACTATAAGAGCTTGACTATCCCCTTCCAGAAATAAGCCCAGTCTTAGCGTGGCTCTTGGTGGCTGAGAATTCTTCCAAGATATTGTGTCTGGAGTTGTCATTAACATTTTTCTACAACACCAGAGTGCAATGACACAAACTCAAGACTGACCCATAGTGGAGAAGCCAGATGGGGTCAGGCTGGGGCTCAGGTTCTCCCGAAGAGAAGTGAACTTTGTTTTGTTGTTTCCAGAGATTTTCTGACATGGGGTCCATTGGACATAAGCAAAAGGCTCCCTTTCAGAGACTGGGTTATAATTCCCCAACAATGAATTACCAAAAAGCAAGATTTAAAAGCCATTTAGCTATATAGCCTACAAATATAACTTTAATAGCTTTCTTTCCATTAAGGTTTTATTCTTTCTTTCTCCCTCTCTCTTCCTAACAACGCAGCTCCCTGGCTGATTTCCTGCCTGTGGTTTTAAGTTGGGTTGGAGAGTGTGGGCTAAGCACGCAGCCCACGGTGAGCTCTCTCCCAGCGCCATCTGCACACCTAATTTGACACTGAATCATGCATCCTTCTGTCTTAATGTGTCTCTCATATTGCAGCTTGTATTGTTATTTAAATTTTTGCATGTTTAAGTCTTGTCTGTTCAATTAGCTTGTAAGTTCTTTGAGGTCAGGGACTTATGATTTATACCTTTCTGCCGTCTCCACAATGCTGTTCAGTAAATTGCCAATGAAACATGTCGAAGGATGCCTCTCACATGCTGTCCGAGTTCTGCCCCATGCCGTTCACTTTGTGGAGCCTTCCCAATGTTCATAAACCTGCAGATCTTATGTTGAAAGTGATATAACCCAGGAAGGTGCAGTGAGAAGTGATGGTGGATGAGGGGTGGCTGCTTTGGCTTAGATTTCAGCTCCGCTACTCATCAGCTGTCTGCCTTCAGCAACGTTTTCAACCTCTTCCTAGCTCAGCGTTAATATTATGGTGGTAATAATTGTGCCTACATTCTAGAGTCAGTTGAAGAATTAAGCAAGTTAACACATGTAAACTTCTTAGAAGAGGCCCTGGTAAATACTTTGTAAATTACTACTATCAATGCCCTCCAGCCAAAGACCACCAGGAAAACACCTGTTGTTGAACGAGTTGGGTTCATTACTCATGGTAGTGAGGTAGAACATACAACATGAAGAACGACAGGGCTGTGGTCCCCAAATCCTGGGCCATAGCCTGGTACCAGTCCATGGCCTGTTAGGAAGTGGGCCACACATCACTGCCAAAGTTCTGCACACTACTTCCTCCGCCCGCAGTCTATGGAAAAATTGTCTTCCATGAAACCAGTCCCTGGTGCCACAAAGGGTGGAGATTACTGCCACAGGGCATCTCATAAGTGTTGGAAAGGACTTGTTGTTGGATATGGGTTTGTGTTAGGTGACTTGGGAGAAGGTTTGAGGAAGCCGAGTCTTGCTCTGAATTGGACGCTATCAGGAAGCAGGGATAATTCTATGATTGGATATCTAAAGACATTTTATTTGGGAGGAGAGACTAGATGAAGGTTGAGTATCTAAACAAACCTCATGAAGAAGTAGGGAACATCAGAACAGCGCCAACTCTGTAACTGGTTAAGAAGCAGCGGTCACTCATATTCTCCAGGGGACAGGAAAGACTAACCATTTTTGCAGTTTGGACAATGCTGAAGTTTTTCTGTGTCCTGACATTGTTATGGGGTGGTCCTGCTTTTGTCTGGATCCATCGTGGTCACAGCGTGGCCTTGTGTGAGGCTGATGCTCTGTGACATTGTTTATGTTCAATAGGAGAAAACCAAGGCTTAGCTGACAGTACTAGACTAGCTCCTAGATATCTGGAGCAACTTTTCTCTTTCTAAGTATGAATAAAGTGATAATAATACCCACCACATTGAACACTTTTTACTTTCCAGACGTGGTGCTAAGCAGTTTACCTACATTAGCTAATATCATTCTCATAACCACCCTATAAAGTAGGTTTCATTAATAACAATCTACAAAGGAGGCCCAGAGAAGTTGAGCAAACTTAGCCAAGGTGGCCGAGCTGAGAGTTGGTGGAGTCTATGGAAACTCAAGATTGTCCAACTCTGAAGTCTGTGATGTTCTGCCCTATGACAGCAGCAGCCCGTTGAGGACCTACATTGTGCCTGGTGCTTTGCAAGCACTGTCTCGTTTATTCTTGATCTTTTCCTCAAAAAATGTGTGACCACTATATGAGATGCAAGACTAACATCAACGTCTATCATATAAGGCGAATTGTGATCCAAATTTGTTGTGAACATATAGAAGAAGACATACATTCATGAATTCAATAAGTATTCGTTGGTCTTCTCCTCCAGTGGGAGGCATCATGCTAAGTGCCAGGTCTAGAGTTGCATGAGTAAAATACGTGAAGTCTGTGACCTCTTGAAATTGCATTTTTGTGGCAAAGAGAAGCATTAGACAATTATATATATATATATAATTACACATTCAGAAAAAGCCTATGAAGATAGGGAACATATCTTTAGAGTAGACAGTAACAACACTAGAGTAGACAGACAGCCCTACGAGGTGGCAGGTAAGAATCTCTGGAGAGGTGACACTTTAGCTGAGACCTAATAGCTGCAGAGGAGACAGCTTCGAGAAGAGTCAAGGGAAGAGCATTCCAAACAGAGGGAATAGAATGTGCAAAGGACCTATGAGTAGGATCTATGAGTGGAATAAACTAGGGAAATCCTGGAAAATTAAGAAGATCCAGGGTGTCCAGAGCATCTTAGTTTAAGATGAGATAGGGAAGATAGCCAGGCAGATCATTTATGGCCTTACAGGGCCAAAGAATCCAACATTTTCTCTTCAATTCAATGGGAAACTATTGAAGGCTTTTAAGTAGGAGGATGAATTTATTCCAAACTAGAGCCTAAAGAGGGCTTGATGGCAGAGAGACATTTGAGTTGGGCTGTGGAGAATGTATATGATTAACAAAGGCAGAGATTGGCATATGAAAAAAAAAAAAAAAGCAGAGAATGTGAACAAAGGCATAGAGTCCAGGAACCACAAAACAGGTGTCAAGGTTGGTGAGTAATTCTGTGTTCCTGGAGAGGAAAGAGCATGCTGAGAGTGAACAGTATATGGGGAAGGCAATTCTGGAAATTGTTCTTGGAGTAAGATTGTTGAAGTTCAAGTTTCTGTAGATAAGGGGAGTCATAATATTGAGGAGTGTAAGCTTGGCAAATGGAGTAAGAGACCTAATTTCTGTTTCTCTTTGGTGCTGACTTACTTCTATGAATTGGTTTATGAGTGCTCATTGGCTCTCCTTGGACCAAACCCCATGATGATAGAGCCAGAAAGATAGATTAAGGGTTGCTTATAAAGGCAAGCAAAACAAACACAACCTTTGAGGCTGGGGATATTGAAGCGATTCACCTTCTCACTTTGCTAATGCTTTATATTATGATACTGTCATAAATTAAGTAGTTCTCAAAAAGTCTCAGACTTCTAAGTTTTGGCTGGCATTAGAGAAAGCTGATCCATATTCTGGACAAACATGCAACTTTTCTGTTTAGGCAACAAGGACTTTTGAAAAAATGCTGTCTTTTGTTGTCATTTTGGCCATGCTTATAAGTTCCAGTAAACACTCAGACTCATTGCAATTGAATGGGGCTTTGTCCTCTGTTTGGACAAAACACCAGTATGGATGTGGGCCTGGCGGCTGCCTTCATGAAAGGAGCACTGAAACTGCAGGAGTGGCGGGGTTTTCTGGAATGTCCTGTTGTGACGGTGGGCCAGACTATTGTAATTGTTAGCATTCCTTTTAATTGTCAGTAAAAGACCCACTTAATCTAAGCTTAGGGCAAAAATGGGGGGCATTTAGATAATTAAGAGTAGAGGACACCTCTTATTTTTGATCCCTAGCATCTACGCACCTTGCATATGGTGACCATATATCAACGTCCTGTGGGAAGTCAGCCCTTCCCTTCTCAGTCCATGGGCTTCAGTAGAGTTGGCCTCCCGGTGGCACCAGCCTGGCCATGTCATTCGGATCTGCTGGCCAGGATCACATTCCCACAGGCCCCAGGTACTGGATCAGGAAGGTCAATTTGAGCCATTGAGAACCATTAAGATTTTTACTGGCCATCCTGGCAAAGGGCCTCGCGTCACTACTGAGAATACACCTAGTAGGGTACAGTGCCGGAAGTTCCTGGCAGCCGTCTCCTGCACAAGGGGTTAGCCTGCCAGAGAGCTGAGAGGAAGTTGTGCTGTAGAACCAGAGTGGAGCATTGCAGAGAGAGAAACCATTCCATTACTCGAGCCCTGATCAAGCTGTGCCTGAGGCTACTACTCACACCTGGAATTTGCTTGAGTTAATTGGGATTGGGTTGTTCTGTCTTTGCAAGTGAAAGACGGAAGGGTGTGGAGGGCATCTCATGAAACCTAAGAACAGGAGTTCCGATGGTCTCTAGAAAGAGCCTAGAAGCAGAAAATAGAGCCTAGAAGCACATGAAACCCTAAGCACATGAGCCTAGAACCACATGGAACCCCAAGCAGCCTTCTTTTAATTTCCATCTCTGCTTCTGCCTGGCTGTCTTTTCTTCCTTCTCTCCTTGCAGCCTGACTTCCTTTCTTCTACAGTCATCTTTGTGGGACTCACTCAACAGATCTCAAGCTCTTGTTACACCCCCATCTTGGGAAGACATTAGCCAGAGTCTCTCTAGATAGATCCCAATTCCAAATTTCCTGGAGAGAAGACTTGAATGGATGGAGTTGGATTGGGTGGTTTTAAAAATAGATTCTTTTATCTGAGCTCTGTGGGGGGGCTTTGGATGTGAATGCTTCCACTTCACAACAGGTCTGTCATCCTCATCCTAATGCTGCCCCTCAATTGTCAGAGGCTTAGAGATGATGGCATGATGGGCACGGTCAGCCTGAGTTGTGACACATTGGCAGTCATGTGCATGGGTGAAGTGCTTCTAACGCTGAGAAGAGCTGTTGTGGCCAGCCCTGCCCTTCACCAGCCTGGACAAGAGAGCTCTTCTCGATCAACTCCCAGATTCCCCAGGACTGAGGGGTTTCTCGGGTGAAGGAACTTCTGTGTTAAAAGCAGGACAGTCCCGGGCAAACCTAAACAATTGGTCTCCCTAGATTTGTTGGTTACAGGCCAAATCTCTATCACTCAACTGGGGCCAGGTCTCACCTTCATGAGATTCCAACCAGCCATGCAGAGACATCAACTACCTTCTCCTTGTTCATGCCTCTGATCAGTGTGCTGATGTCCTATATTTTTGGACATAAAATAGCAATTGCTTGATAGCATTTCTATGTGAGTAATGAATGTTGATAGGTTTATTGACTGGGAGAGAAAGACGACTTCCTGATTTGGGCTGGAGATGCAGAACTCAATGGGAAAAGATTTCTGTGTAGAGCAGGGGCAGAGATAACATATCATGGTGTGTGACTTCTCCCTGGGCCCTTTGATCCGTTACAGGGCACACGGCTGTCACTGGCACTCTCTGGAAATCTAGGGACCTGTTTGAAAAGAGGACACCCAGTTCTGCCTCCCTCCCCACCCACTTCCTCTGCCCTTTAACAATTAGGCATTTATCACCATCGCAGAAGACTTCAAACTAACAGTCTAGTGTTTCGATTCAGGGATAGTCTCCCCACCCTGGCTGTGTATTAAAATCACTAGAGGAGCCTTAAAAAATTACAACAGCGCCTCCTTCCTCTCTTAGACTTATTAGATCAGAACATCTGAAGTAGGAGCTCAAACTTTGGTGTTTTAGAAGTGTTCCCCAAGTGATTCTCATGTGCAGGAGGCTGAGAATCTCTGGTACAGGGACTGTTTACAGAGGATGGGCTCTCCCGGGTAGTAAACCGAACTCATCAGCAAGGCTGCATCCTCGCCTTAGGGCTGGGTGGAGAAAGCACAGTTTGTGTCCAGGTGTCCTGGGACAGTATTTCATCTCTGTCCCCAAGGTCCCTGAAAGCCTGTCTCCCTAACCTGACTCTCATACTTCATGTATCACCCCTCCCCGTGCCACACGATGCTAAGGTATCCTCATTCATCCCTCATTATCTTGTCCACATACGACTAAGTAGGGGGAAAAGTTAGGGCTATGATTCATGAAAAGCATTACATCGTAGATGGACAGGAGTTCAGTTTCTCAACCATAAAGATTTTCCAACTTACCAGCATGGCGCGGTTGTCGGCTGTATTCTGATTGGCCATGGCCAGGGGTTGGGAGTCATTTAAGGTGGGCTTGGCTATTGGAATCCCAGCCTCACCCTACGGGTCAGTGGGCATTGCCTAGCAAAAGGGACCATTATGAACTCCATAAGCACTCCAGAAAGTGCTAAATATAGTCATATTTTCTCAAAAAGAAATGCCATAGGTAGAAACAAAGGGGGCATTAGTAGGGTCTCATCCCCTGTACTTCCCATCAATCAAACTAAACACTCCTCCCAAACCCTCCATCCATAATTGGATGTCCTGTGTGCAGAAAACAGTGTGTGGGGGAGAGGCAGAATATAGCAAATATGGAGAAATATAGCAAGGGAACAGGGGATGAGGGGCTGGGAGGGCCTTGGGGAACTGTTGGAACCTGCTTAGAGGCAAAATGTTTGGAGTTCAAGTTGCCAAAAAAACAAGGAGGGGAAAAACTCTTATCCCAACCAGTACCATAAGCTTTGTGGGGGAGGGGGAGGGGTCTGACTTTGCTCAAGCAGCTGGAGTAAGGAGTTAGTATATAGCATAGTCTACTTGATCTGTCCAGGTGTGCCCCTCCCGAGAGCAATTAAACTCCTAGCATCAGAGAATGACCCAGTCTGCAAAGGGCCTCAGTGCTGTGTCCTCCTTACCAGCGGGGAAACAGAGGGAACCAGGGAAGAGCAGGGACTTGCTGAAAATGTCTCAGCTAGTTGGGGGTGGGGCAAGGACTAGGTCCAACGTCTTGCTGACTTCATAGCCCAGCAAATGTTCTACTTAGAAATAGGACTTAGCAGGGAATTCCCACATCCTTGTCCACTGCCAAGTTCACCCCGCATCCCCTCTCTCAAGACAGAGAGACATTTCCTCACCAACTGCCACCCACTCCCAACAGTCTATTCTAAATAAGATTGTAAGGTAATCATTGAACTCTGGACGGATTTCATTTTTGGGGACAGTATCATCATACTCACAGCGAGAAACACTGAGTCCTTCCTCCAGCTCTGCCATTCTGCAGTGTGACTATCGATTGTACTCATATGTCATTGCATCTTTTTCTTTGTATTTTTTTAATTCCTTTTTCCCCCTTTCTTCTTTCAATAGTGAACCACATTATTTCAGACTAGTGAGACATGTCCACATGGACCGATGAATATGACAAATTTGGCCATGTTTTCAAGTGCGAAAGTAGGCTCCTTGAACCCAGGTAGGAGACTACATTTCTTAGGAGAAGTCCCTAAGGTGTCTGCTTTGAGAAATACACACTCAACAACTATTTTTGAGTGCCTGCTCTATGCTGCTGAGATACTTGTTGGAATTACAAAGATGAAAACAGTTCATTCCCGCCCTTAAGAGTAGAGTGAGGTAGAATAATTAGTTAATCAAGATGACAGTGTTTGTAAGATACCAGAGTCTCAGAGAGTTGATAAAATGGATCTTTTTCATGCAGCTTAACTATCTTTTAATCCTCTTCGTCAGAATTTTCTTTATGCCCCTAATATGCTCAGCAAACCTTTTCATTATGGCAAGTATAAAGGGCAAGATGGGCCCAGCTCCGGTTCAAGGGATTGCAAATTCTGACTCAGTGGAGCAAGATTTGATGAGCTGTTCTTCGCACAAAGCAACCCCCCACTGTGCACGTAACCTTTCTTGTACCATGATAATGAATCCACATTATTTGCTGGTCTGATAAAGGCATCATAGCTTATGGTCCTGACCTCGGGGGAAAGACACGAGGGTGTGCCTCCCTTTGGCCCCATCACTGAATCACCTCTAACCCTGAAGTCCCAGCCTGTCCCCAGGCGGTGGGGAGAAGGGGCTCCTGTTATCTGGCTTTGCTGATATGCCGAGCTAATGGCACGGAGCTCTCTTGGCGTCCGGCATGGAAGAAACAGAACACCAATTTAAATCATGAAAAATGTCAGTGAATCTATCATCATTAATCTTGCTGTCAGTTTTAATTTTGGGGACATTACCTCACTCAACACCAGTTGAAAAGAGCTGCCAAAACCGATGATGTCATCATCACTAGCCGCCTCTGACCCGGCCTGCTCATTCTCAGAGCTCAGAGCAACTTAATAAATCCCCTGGCGCTTGGACACACAGTGGAGTTTTATTACAATGAAGGTATAACCCATGTTGTTGTTTCAATTAAATGGCCTGAGAAAATACTTTCTTGTGTTTAGTGAAACTGTAAAACATAATTATCCTCACGCAGTTGGGCCTGCTCGTTGTGCTGACGTGATGATTATATGTCCTCTTCCCCACCTCCCTCTCCCTCTCCCTCACAAACACACACACACACACACACACACACACACACACACACACACACACAGAAAGCAGTGGAAGGAATTTCAAACACAGCCCTAAAGACAGCCGAACGTTCCACACAAATGTCCTTTCTAGGTCCCCACCTAAAGATGTCGTTAGTTGCTGCATGACTGTGCAACAGCATCCGGGCACTTTCCGTGGGAAAAGCAGCCGAGGGGACTTGCTTGGGGTCTGGCGCCTGAGCAGAGCCCCGACTCTCATAAAAAAAAAGGGGGGCTGAGACACTGCAGAGAACCTGGAGACCAACAGCTGTCCGCTCAAAACTGGTTGCTCTTCAAATATTTATGAATAATTTCCTCCGGTGTGTTTGCTAACTGTGAAGGATATTGGCCTTTGCCGGTCTTCTTACTCATGGTCCCTCTGAAGTCCCCTGGCCTGACCCTCCTGTGAAGTCATGCAGCTGAGCGGGCGCCATCGGGTCGGGGCATGGCCGTGGCGTCAGCACCCGGGACCGTAAACACAGGCTTTGCCGCATCTCTGCTATTTCAGCTGGAGGGGAGCTGGGGGTAAAGGTGACAAGGCTCCTTCCTTCCAGCCCAGTTTTCTCTCAAGCAGCACTGCAAGCTTCTATAGGGCGCCACACTTGGCACGTGGCACAGAAGAAAAAGAATGTTCTCAAACACTGCTCTGGGGTGATTGTCTCTTGTCTTAAGCACCATCTAGGTGGTATTACGCACGTGCGATGGCATGAATATACACACAGACACACAGGCGCACACACGTTAGAGTTTTCAGGCAAAATGAGTATTGGTAAGCGTCAGAAACCTGGCCCAGGTCCTCACGCGTCCCCTCCCTCTGACCTATTCCAAGTGACTGCTCCTAAACCCGCTCCCCCACCCCAAAGAGCTCCCCTCAATGGTCCCCATCAATCATGCCAAATGGTACAGTTGGCTTCGCACACAGCACAAATGAGGATGAGGGGAAGACCCCCGAGCTCATTTTTCATGCCCATCTCAAACAGGAACTGATCCTGGGTCTCCAGGGGTGAGTGGAGCAGCACACAAATTCACTGTCCCTTTTACCCTCCCAGATGGCGGCCCTTGGAGAGTCTTCATTATTTTTCTAATGGTCTTTCTCTAATATAAAGTATATCCAAGCACAAGATACATCGTCTGATGTAAGATCCCATAACTGCATCCTGTTAACAGTTCCTGCTGTTTATGGAGTATTGTCTTGACATACTTGTTAAACCTCAATAAATATGTTTTTAATAACCATATGGTATTTAACATGTAATAACTGTCTTATTAGCTCGAAATTAAATCCTTGCTCATGACACTTAATTTAAAGTGTGACCAGTGTTTTTTTCTGGCTAAGAAAGGATTTGAAACAACCGTGGTGAGGACACTTTGTTTGGAAGGGAAAGACTGTTTAAAAATCATGGGATTTGATGATAAGATTAAAGGGCATCGTTTTAAAGTCATACATGGGGGATCTTCGTGAAAATAACTTACAGTGGAGTTGCAACGGTCTAGGAAATTGCCCAAGGGCCACCTTCAGGACTAAGCATTGCAAGCATGGTGCATGGACATCTCTAAGGTATTAAGGTATGCCAAGGGAAGGACTAGGGTTTATCTTTCTGTTGTTTGTTCTTCATGTCCTTTTTCACCGCCCAGCATGAATGTGGCAGACAGCACGATTCTGGACAAAATAGTGAAGAACAAAAATCATGCTGCAATGCACTCACTTCCTATAGAGGTAACCCTCGCCCTTTTTATTGTTGTTTTTGTCACTTCACTCATTTTGCTTCTTAGTTACTCAGTTTCCCACCTAGGTTCCTATAAAAGGTTTATAGAATATTCTTTCACGTTCCAATACTTTTCTTGGTGCTTTGATATTCGCTGGTGTGGAGGGGGAATGGGACAGAAAGATGGTTGCAGAGAACTGGCTGGGGAGACCGGCGCTGCAGCAAAGTGCTTTGAAGAAGCAAAAGGCAGAGGGTGGGTGTAAGTAAGTCTTAGCCCTGGAAGCACCTACTCAATGGGGTTGGATGAAGTGTGAGGGATGGAAAGCCCAAATGAGCATGAAATAGAGAGAGAGAGATGGACAGACTAGGACCAGCTGCAGGACTGGTCAAGGAAGGCTGAGCTGATGTCAGGAGAGGCTCTGGGAAGCACAGGGCACTTCACCTGAGCCTGAGCCTCCTAAGCCTTAGGATGTGTAAGGTTAAGTCCTGATAAATATTAAGCAGAGCTCATTTTAGTCTAGATAATGGCTTGGCAGTCACTGATTTAGCAGCCTCAACCTCAAGTGGGAACTTGTTAGAAATGCAAATTCTTAGGCTCCACTCCAGATCTATGGAACCAAAACCCCTCAGGGTGAAGCCCAGCACTCTGTGTTTTATTTTATAATCCCTCGAGGTGATTTAAATGCATGCCAAAATTTGACATCCACTGATCTAGAGCAAGGTTAGTCAAACTCAATTATATCAATGTTGGGGTGGATAATTCTCTTTTGTGGGGGGCTGTTTTCCCATTGTAGGATGTTTAGCAGCATCCCTGATTTCAACCGGGTAGGGTAGATGCTGGGAGCACTCCCCACCCCAGCCCCTGGTTGTGAAACCAAAAATGTCTCCAGGTATTGCCAAATATATCTCCAAAAAGCAAAATCACACCCCCTGGTTGACAATCACTGCTCTGGAGGAAAGAACAGCATATGAAAAGTTTATGGCAGAGAGATAGGAACACTCCTACACTGCTGGTGGGACTACAAACTGGTTCAGCCTCTGTGGAAAGCAATATGGAGATACCTTAAAGCGATACAAGTAGATCTACCATTTGATCCAGCAATTCCACTACTGGGCATCTACCCAAAAGATCAAATGACACTCTACAAATGGGACACCTGCACTCGAATGTTTATAGCAGCACAGTTCACAATCACGAAGGTGAGGAAACAACCCAGGTGCCCATCAATACATGAGTGGATTAATAAAATGTGGTATGTGTATACCATGGAGTACTATTCAGCTTTAAGAAACAATGATGATATAGCACCTCTTGTATATTCCTGGATAGAGCTGGAACCCATTCTACTATGCGATGTATCTCAAGAATGGAAAAACAAGCACCACATGTACTCACCAGCAAATTGGTATTAACGGATCAACACTTAAGTGGACATATAGGAATAACATTTATCAGGTGTCGGGTGGGTGGGAGGCGGGAGGGGGAGCATGGGCAATATACATAACCTTAACATTTGTACCCCCATAATATGCTGAAATAATAAAA
This sequence comes from Microcebus murinus, assembly GCF_040939455.1. Lineage (NCBI taxonomy): Eukaryota > Metazoa > Chordata > Mammalia > Primates > Cheirogaleidae > Microcebus > Microcebus murinus. The sequence goes on from NC_134124.1 coordinate 22,895,515, forward strand.
AAGTTTATGGTAGTAGGAATCTCAGGATATGCTTGAGAAATAAGGAGTACTCTGGCATGATGAACATTCTAGGTACAAGTACAAGAGTGTTAGAAAAAGCTAGAAAGGTAGGATACAGTTTGATTTTGGAAACTGCTCGTTGAATGGTGTATTCATTTGTTTGGACTTAATTCAGAAAGCAATGGGGAGTCACTGAAAGTTTTAGGTAGAGGGTGACATAAATAATCTCTACTTTGGAGTATGTTAGACGAGAGCAGTGACTTTCAAATTATTGTGAGAAATGTACAGTTGATCCTTGAGCAACATGGACGTTGGGTGCTAACCCCGCAGGCTGTTGAAAATCCAAGTATAAGTTTTGACCTCACTAGTAGCCTATTAGTGAAAGGAGGCCTTACCAATAACATAAGCAGTCGATCAACACATATTTTGTATATCTATTATGTATTATAGTCTTACAATAAAGTAAGCTAGAGAAAATAGAACATTATTAAGAAAATCCTAAGACAGAGAAAATATATTTACTATTTATTAAGTTGACGTGGATCACCACAAAGGTTTTCAGTCTTCATCCTCGTCATGTTAGTATTGAGTGGGCTGAGGAGGAGGAGGAGGCAGAGGTGGGATTGGTCTTGCTCTCAGGGGCGGCAGAGATGGAAGGAAATGCCCATATAAGCGGACGAGCGCAGTTCAAGCTTGTGTTGCTCAAGGGTCAATTGTATTAACATAATGATTCAGGGCATATGCATATGCCATTAACAAAATGTTTACAAACAATTTTTATGTGATTTGCAATGCAGTCTAATTTTTACCTATTCTATTTTTTTAAATGTTGGTCATAACACACTATATGATTTCATAACACACTAATGAGCATGGTCCACAGTTTTAAAAACACTGGATTAGAAATCAGAGGCATTGGAAATGAGGGAGCAGAGGAATCAGGAGACGAATATTCCAGTGGTCCAGGAAAAAGCTAACGAAAACCTGCTGCTAGAGTAGAAACGGGACAGAGAGAAGAGCTGGCAGCAACATTTCAGATGTAGAGACTATTGAGAAGAAGAAAATCAGAAAAAAAAAAAAAAAAAAAACATGTCATGGATTTATTACATGCCATCAACATAAATAGATGCCTAAGTAATAAATAGATTTGGAGAAGGTTGGTTTTGTTTTTATTTCTTTACTAGTTTTTAGCAGAGAGGAGAAAATGTTTCTGCCCATGAGCCTGCTGAGTGTGAGTTGCTTGGCCTGGTAGAATTGTCCAGCAAAGAGCAGGCAAGGTGGGCTGTGGCATGGATGAGGGTCGGGGTTGGGGTTGTGGATTTATGAGTCATGCCCATGCAAGGCCTGGAGGATGAGGTCACCAGAGGAGGGAGAATGTGGTTTCTGAGACTAATAGCTTCCCTCTGTATATTGATATCTATCTGAGTAATAATATTCATTTCTACAGTAATAAAGACCCACTCAGCAGATGGTATCACATCATAAATAAGTCAAAGCAAACCCAAGACATGATCCTTGCCCTCTGAGAGGCTGTAATTCATTTAGGCCCCCCTGGTTGGCTCTGAATTGTAGCTTCATCTTTATTGAGCACCAACTATTAGCCACACACTCTTCTGAGTGCTGAGAATAAAGCAGTGAGCAAAATAAATATCCCTGCCAGCATGGAGCTTGTTCTCTAGTAGAAGGATGAGGACAATAAACAGAACAAACAAATGAAATATTAGTGTCGGATGGTGTTATATTCTATGGAAAAAAATTAAGCAGGGAAGGGAAGAGGGGTGCAAAATGGGGGAATTACCACTTTAAATTAAGGGAGCCTTCTTGAAAAACTGGTCACTGCACTAACTGGGAGTCCCTGGTTTCTGGGGATGGCTACACGATCAGGGACGGAAGCAGAGTGATGGTCTCAAGGCAGAGTGTGATGCAAAGCTGTGCAGCATGAGGATGGGAGGTAAGAAGTGGGGGGTCTTACCAGGAGCACTGGCCTCTGGGGTCTTCTTTTTATTCCTGCTTTTGGAAGCATGGAGGCTGCTTTTTGATTTCTGCATTCCTTCTTCATCTTCCTACACTCTCATTTATTCATCTCTTACTTTTCAAAGCTCTTTCTCATCTTATTTTTTTCATTCGGAAGCCACAAAACTTCTGGACCTAGGGAATCTTAGGACTTTTCTCATGGCAGATGAGAGGCATTGCTTCTGGGTTCTGGGTGTCTGCTCCTAACTGACTCAGAAATACTGGGTTCTATGGGATGTTAAGAGTTGTTACATGAAAACAGAATTTTGCAGTCAAGTATATTTCAAAAATACGAAGCTAAACAAGTTTAACGAATTCTTGACTATAGGACTTCACAAAATCTTTAGTGTGCTGTTGGGCATTGCAAATCTCCAAAGAAGGAAATAGAGTATGCATGTTTTTCAAACTTATTTGACCATAGAAAACCTTTGTAATGGAATATCTGTCAGAAGACTATTGTTCTAAGGTACACAGTTTTGGAAACAGTCAAACTACTATATTATATGATGCTGGGCAAATCATTTAGTCCTTCTGACTCCTTCTCTTCTCATCCATAAACTGAGAGTGTTCACCTGCTGCCCACAAAATGTTAATAGTACCACAGTGCTCTGTCCTTGGCCTTGAACTTGTTCAAGATTTAATCAGTGACCTTAGTGAAAGGAAAAGAGATTATCACATCTGGAGATGCACAGAGTTGGAAGGGTGGCTAACAGGTCAGATGACAGAATCAAGACTTAAACTTATCTTGACATGTCAGTATGATAGGCTAAACTATCTGCAGAAAACCTAATAAAGATGAATATATGGGTCTTCTTTTACTTCCAGAAAATTGATTTTTAAAGTATAAGATGTGGAAGAGCAGTCTTGACAGCAGTTTATGTTAAAACAACAACAACAACAACAAAAAGACCTCAAGATTTTGATTGACCACAAGCCCAAGATGAGCCATCCAGGAATGTGGCTGCTCTAAAACTGAACCCAGTGAGGTTTGATTAACAGAAATGATTCTATTCTGAGAGGGCTGTGGGCTCCCCAAGGGCTGGCTCTACTGATCAGTTGCCACCTGCAGTATTAATACCTAACATTTTTTAGTTTTTATTAAATGCTGGTCACTGTGTCATGGCATGTTATGTATATAATCTGATTTAGTCCCCATGTTACATGCATGAGGAGCTATTATTATAAACACACCCATTGTACAGATGAGGATACTGAGGCTCAGCGATCACACCAAAAATAATCTGGGGAGCCTGGATTTGAAAGCAGACAGACTATATCCAGGGCCTGTATTATTCTGACTTTTCACCAGGATGACAAGAGGTCTGGGAATCAGAAGACTTCAAGATTTGAAGGAATGAGCAATGCTATTTAAAAGGTTGAAAGACTAAAGATGAGCATCATCTTCTAACATACAAAAGCTTTTCTGTTGATGAGAAATCACTCTTGCTATGCCACTTTCTCTGGTAGAAGTTGAAATGGCTGTGGCTGCTGGAAGTCATGAGGAGAAAGATGTTAATTTAATATAAAGAAAGAATTTCTAATGGTTAGAGTAATCCAAAATGTATTGGGAAACCTCATTAAGTAGTGTGCTCTTTCTTTCTGTTTCTCTCTGTGAATATTTGGGTAGAGGTTATATTATAGGTTCTAGTTCTTGGTAAAATGTTGAACTGCATTAATTGAGCTCATAATCAGTTAATTTAATAACTCAACCAATCTGTTTATCTATAATGCTCAAAAACTTTTGGGACGCACAAAATAATGTGATATAGTCTCTACTTTCAAATAAGCTCTTATCAAGTCAGGAAGACATACATGTAAATAAGTTATAGGTGATTCAGGATTTAACGATGACTTTTGAGTTCTGCCTTCATGATTTACTTTACCCTAAATATCACATACCCCTCAGGAACAACCAAAGCTTATATTTTGGGCCATCTAATAATTATAAAAGACATAGCCTTTTGATAGTTAATGGTGGTCAGGGTCTAAGGCAATTCAGCAGATTGTGGCTGAAATGGGGGAGCAAGAGAACATTGAAGAGGAGGAGGAAATAGAAGCAGAAGCATGAGCCAAAGAAGACAAAGAGTGGGGCCATGCCACCAAGAAGCTATTTGTCTCTGACACTTTCAAATACTTTCAGAGGTGTTAATAAATGTTGACGCTTAGGGAGTTCTCAAGATCCATGACCCTAGTGTGAATACCATGCAAGATATGGTGGCAAAGAAGAGCACCTATGCTTACTCCAGGGACATTCCCCAGGAAAAGAAATCATGTCCACTCCAAGCTCATTAGAGTCTTGTTTGAAGAAACCTCATTCGGTCTAACCTATAATGGAACAGTTCCCAGAAAGAATGTTTAGAATGTAGCATCTGCGTTCAGTGTTTTATTCTTCTGTAATAAATGCTTGTGAGATTGTGTGTTTTTATTTTCAAGTCACTTATTTCATATTAGGCTTGGAATTTTTACAAATGTATGGGCTTTACTTAGTACAGCCTTTACTTTCTATGTCAAAGAGCCAACTGGGCCCAAAGGTAGTGGTCACCATATATAATGAGACTCCGATAGCTGAAATGTGTGTGGCACTTGATGGGGACACACAGGAGGGGTGACCTACGGTCTCTGGGGTGAGGAGGAAGGCAGGGAAGGTTCATGATGAAGCGATGCTTGAAATACTAGTAGGAATGCTTCACACAGACAAGAGAAAACAGGATACCCCTGGTGAAGGACGCAGTGGGCTTGACAACACAAAGCCCACAGCAGTGCGCCTTCCACTTCTCAAGTCTCTCTGTGACCAGATCATTCTCCACCACAACTCTGGGATGTCCATTGCCTGTGCACACAGGGCACTTTTAGGTGGGTGGTACAAACTCATGACATCAAATCACACTGCATCCTATAATGAAAAAGTTACTTTTTAAAATTGTCTTTTAATTCTTATAGTTATGTCAAAGAAAAAGTCTTAGATTCATGCTGATATGCACACTAAATAGCCTTTTTAACAACGAGAGGCAAGATTTCACATTTATCTCCTTTTCCTCAGTTGTCTCATCTGCAAAATGGGGACAACAATAGAGCTGAGTTCATAGAATTGTGGACAAGTAAGTGAAATATGATATATAAAGCAATCAGAACAGTGTCTGGCATATACTAAGGTCTCGGTAAATATTTCCTATTATTATTTTTGTTTTTGTTGCTAGTGTCTTCCTAGACAAGCAACATTGAACTGCTTAGAGTTTAACAGCATGGTTTTATGTATATTAAATTCATTTTTATGGCTAACAGCTACCTTCATATTGTAACTGATGATGGTTTCTTTCAAAATTAGACTTATGAAAGTAAAAAATAATAAATGTGGTACAGGGAAAAGGCACAACTCATGCAGGTAGGATATGAATGAACACATTTTGGGAAATATAAACCCAGATGATTTCTAAGGGTTTCTGCAGTTCTAAATGTCAAAGATCGCGCTAATGGGGGAAGGAGGCCCAGAGAGAATAGAAACTTTACCCAAGGTCACTGGGCTCATTAGTGGCAGAGCTAGAAGCAGATCCAAGACCTCCAGGTGCTCAAACTCACGTTCTTCCCTTTGGAGCTTGTTCATGGTCCAAAGCCTTGGAATTCTTCTCAGCTGAGAGAGCCCTGCCTTGGCCTTGACATGGCAAAAGGTGCATGGCCAGGGGTACAGCCCTCCACAAAGCTCTATTCACTCTGTCTGGCTGCAGCCAACCCTGAATCATGCCCTGAAACTAATAGCCCCTGCTGTAATACTGCTGCGTTCTTACTGAGCCCTAACACCACGTTGAACACTGGGAATTTGGGTGGGCCCAGAGTGCCTTTGGTATTACTGCTATAATTCAAAACATCCAAATTATTATTTTCTCCAAAAGATGAAGCCAGGAGAGTGCTGTTAAGTGGAGAGAAAAGTGTTTGTTACGCTAGGCGTTCCAACAAAATGTCCTCCTTTGCCATTAAATCATAGCATTTCTAAATGAAATGATATTTTGCAAACTTTGGCAGGGACTAAGGTTTGGACATTGTGCAGGGATTTTTTTTTTTCTTTTCTCTTTCCCATTTTGTGCTTTTTCTCCATGTGGTCCAGAGAACTACTATTTGCTGGCTTTCCTTTTCTTATTTGTCTTCCCTGATGACCCCAGTTGTCCACTTTCCCCAAAGACCTCAGATAACTTGATTTTCTGCCCACAACTTATCATTTTCATAAATAATGAGGGTGATAAATAGAGGCTAGAGAGTCCAACCCACACCCACATGGGTTGTTTCTCAGCCTTCCCCTTTCTTTTGGATTAATCGCTTCACTGGAAGACAAGTGTTTGTTCCCATGATGCCCTCAAACACGACATTAGTAAGGACGTATTGGAACGGCAATTACACCGGCAAAAGCTAGGCTAGGCCAATAAAATCTATGGAAAATGGCTTCAGCCATAGTCTCTTGTGTCCAGTCTCTGGCGTTCTCTGTGTGGCCAGTACTAATGGTACCCATCCATTTCCCAGTCACCTCCATGGAAGAGTTGACATTCTCGGATCCCAGCTTCTCTTGCATTTCTTGATCTTCACTGACATGGCCTGAACAATTCGGGAGGGTGACTTCCACATCCTCAGCTCCCCTGTTGGAGCTCCAAGGCTAGGATTAGCAGCTGGGGAAATCCACTGACAAGCCTGGGGCGTGTCTGGGCCTACAGCTGGGCTGCTCTCCTTCTACAAGACCCCGGGGACATACATGGAGTAGCACTGAGATTGCAAGTTGGAGAACTCTTCCTGCAGCCTGGCTTCCAGGAAGGAAAATCCCCCCAGTGGATCGAGAGGCAGGACTGGAGCTGCTCCCTGCTCTCTGGCCAGAGAGCACACCGTGCTATGCTCTCAGCATCCTTGGGCAGCATCTCTCAGTAGGCTTGGCTGTATCTCTCTCTGGGCCCCCTTTCTCCCTGTCTTGCCAGCTCTCCTTCCTTCAACAATTATCTAGGCCTGTAACCCAACTTTGAAATGTTTGGACTCAGAGCTCAAGACACAAAAATGATAAATGAGAGCAACTCTCTGTTCCCTGGCTTGGCCTGGGAATGGGAGATTCTCATTAATCAAGTATCTCTGTATTCATTCATTCGTTTGTTGGTTCATGCAACAAATATTTATTAAGAACAGTGCTGAATACCATTCTAGTTACTTTCTGTGAACAAAACAGCCCTCGTGGGGTTGTTTTGTGTGATAAGAATCACTGCCCTCATGGAGCTTATATTCTTAAGATCAGGACCGGCTGCATAACTTGCAGGGCCTGGCGCAAATGAAAATGCAGAGCTCTTTGTCAAAAAGTTATTAAGAATTCCATGACAGTGACAGCAGAGCATTACATGCTGCCTGAGACGTCATCGGTGTGGGGACCAGTGCTACTTGCTCAGGTTACACACGCATGGAGCTGGCCCTGGCAGGGACACATGGAAAGTAAACATGTGCAACTCTGATAGATGAACAATCCAAAGACTGGGATCCAACAAGTCTACGTCCTACAGGATTGGCAAATAGGCGGGTTCTTCTTTGATGATCCAGGGATCAAGACAGAATTTTTCTGGGCCTCAGATCACCATTGACCATCATTTGTTGGTGCACAATTAAAACACTGGCTTTTTGATCTCTGAGTAGCACGGTGAGGGCTTATGGAGAATCAGCGTACTTGGGGATTCTAAAAGGAATCATGAGCTCAGAAGAATGATGCTTTTTAAGATTAAAATGAGTAGACTTACTTCTCATGATTTCTTCCTGCAGCCTCCTGAAAATCCTTTAAATGCTGAAACAAATAAAACTAAGCATGCTATGTGAATATAAAAATTGTTACAACTACAGGTATCAGTTATTCTAGTAGTGTAGGATAACCCGTTTTAAAGGGACCCAGTGGACTATCAGTGCAGTAATAGGTTGAGAGGTTAATTTCTCAGATAATCCATCTAGATCCTAAATGTGATTTTGCATGCATTGACTACAGATATCTGTGAATCCTTGTCCTACAGGTTCCTAAATTTCAGCCTCCATCTTTAGCCAGTCCATTTCTTTACCCCTGTTCAAATGTTTCTCTTGCATCCAAAAGTAATTAAAGGAGAGCCAAGGCTCTGACAGTGGATTCTGTTAACTTCATTGCTAACAAAAAAAAAAAAAAAAAAAATACCAAGAATAGGATTCCCACTTCCAAGCCCAACCAACAAGGAGGGAAACTCGAGTCAATGTGCTGGCATAGGCATCCTGGAATTTTATGAAAATAAAAGAAATCATATGGTCTCTGGAAATGAAAACCAATTGAGTAATAGCACTGTGTAGGAGAGGGTTTGCTCCCAAGGTGACTATTTCACAACTGGGACTGTTTGGGGGTAAATGTGTTTCACAAGTGGTATGGGCTCTTCATCATTAACCAGTCTGGTGCACAGAAAGATCACTGCATGGAAATAACTGGTTTGTGGTCCTGTCTCTGCCAGTAGGTCAAGTTCCTAGTTCTCTGAGCCTCAATTTCTCATCTGTAAAATGGGAGAGGTAATAACTCATCCCTGAGAATTACTGTGAGGTTCAAATTAGCAACACAAATGAAAGTCCTTGTAAACTGCATGATGTTTTACAAATGCAGGGTTTATTATTGTTGTTATTGCTCTCATTATTAGTTTCTGTTTTCCAAGATGAGCTCTGTAGATAGCAAATGCAAAGATAGGATGAAAGAGACATTGCAGGCGGAGCCCTTTGATTATTCGCGTTTTGGGGGAAGCGGATAAAGTACAAGTTTTGCCTGGCAGTGATGGTTGAGGGCAGGTGAATCCTGTCTCAGAAAATTTAAAGGCCCTCCCCTTTTTCATTTCCCTCCACGAACTCCTGCCTGTAGTAATAAAGAATCCTGTGTTCATGTTTCTGTCGCTTCATTTTAGGAGCTTGACTTTTATATGAATCTTCGTCCACGTGTGGGGCTGCTGAGTATTATCCTGCCTCATCTTACCGACAGGAGGGAAGTGCACGACATTAAAAGATTTGCCCAGGTCACCCAGAAAGTCAGCGATGGAGTGTGTGAAAGAAAGAGTGAGTTGTTATTCTCCACTCTCCACCCAGCCCCTGGAGGAAATCCCAGCCAAGTGTCCAGGAGAGTCCAGTATTCAGCCCTCCTTCTTTGCCATGAGCAAAAGCCATGGTTATCCTTACGTGGACAGTGGGATTTGACCTTCTTTCTGCCCCATTTGACTGGGTTCTTCCTATAGTAGAGCTTGCTTTCCTATAAAGCCAACACATCGTAATCTACAGAACCTGCGCTAGTCACTGTGTGCAGAACCCTTTAGTTGAGGCACTGGGTGACACGGAGGTGACCTTGCACCCTGGCAGTGCACACACAAGCCTACGGAACAGGACCGAGAAAGACCTGCTCTGGGAACCGTTTCCTCCTGGCTCTGAATCTCAGAGAGGCCACTCAGAGCTGTACGACTGTGAACACATGGCACGACAACCTCCCCGAGCCTCACCTCCTTCACTTTTAAAACGGGACTTTTAGCATCTACGTCAAGAAGATTGTTGTGAAAATACAGTGAGCCTGTGCATGTTTACACACATGGTGGGCCTGCTTGGAGAAGGAGATTGAGAGAAAGAAGGAAAGAGAGAAGGGGAGACTAGCGTATATTTATCTCAGGCTCACAGTGCAATAAACATCATTTCCATCTTTCTTCCCTCTAATCGGCCTGCTATTAATCCTGAAATTCTCAACTGTAAGACGCTTCTCAAGGACTATCATAAAACATTATGTTGTTGTTTTTTTTCTGAATTAAGCACTAAGCTGTGTTCCCAGAGAATTGTTTGTGCATTTGTTTGTTCTTGTAGCAGAGAGTTATTTTATTACTTCTCAAAAAAGGATTAATGCCTGAGGGCTAATTTGCTCTAGAAGCATTGTGTTTACACAGCCCCTTCTACTCCCCTGTCATAGCCCTCAAGAGGGCTGGAGGCCGCTACCTGTTTCAACTCTGTCTTCCCTGCCTGGCTGTCAGTCCCTGAGGTCAGGGAGAGTGTCTGTCCCCCTCTTTACCCGCACCCAGCACATGCCAGCACATGCTAGCAAACCAGTAAACGTTGCTGATCTATGAAAGGCTACAAGGAGTTAAGCGCTAAGTTTAAAGTGGGTTATTAGAAAGCTAAAGTGCACTTCAGGTCAATTTCAATCCTTTTGATATCACTGTGCCTCGGCCAACTAGGCTGTCACACAAGTTCCCATCATAGGAAGCGGATCCTGCAGAACCATGTGTTTCGTTTATTCATTCATTCGTTCGCTCATTCGTTCATTCAGTCAACAAAGTACATTTAGCATCCACGACATACCAAGGACTGTTCTAGGTGCTGGAAACTTCCAGAAGTCACCTAAAGAGATCTAAGTCCCTGCACTCTAAGAGATCACATTCTAATGGGAGAAAACTCAGCAAACAAACAAGTGCGCAATGCGCTGGGTGCTCCCAAGCGCCGGGAAGGAGGGTGACGGTGGATAAGACCAGAAAACGAGCGGGATCATCAGAGAGGCCTTGGACAGCGGGAAACGCGAGCAGAGGCCCGCAGACAAGAGGGCTGAGCCTGTGGGTATCAGAAGAAGCCGCTTGGGGGTAGAGAGATCAGCCAGCGTTGACTGTCCATGCTGAATTTCACTCTGAAGCCACTGGGGAAAGGGAAGCTGTTGGTTGCAGCCAGCGCTGCGATCGGATCATGGAGAAAGCATCATGCTTCTCGGTGCTCGCTTGGGGCACTCCTGGCTCCTCTTTCAGGCAAATACAGGCGAACATTCTAGTCTTCGGGCGAGACAAACAGCTGCGGCTTTGTTTTATATGTTGGCCCATCCTCACACGAGGTTTATGACGATGGCAAATGCAAACCTGCGGGAATGATTCCCACGCTACCTGAAGGCCAAACACCTCGCTACGGTACCTGGTTGCTAAAGGGCCTGGCCACGACTCCCTGGTTCTGGGTGGGTGCTGGGTGGGTGCTGGGTGGGTGCTGGCCACCCTGGTTCTGGGTGGGTGCTGGCTTCTTGGGAGCCAACGAAGGCAGATGTCGCCCCCCCTGCCCCCCAGCCCCCCTCAGGCCTCCACCGATGAATAACGACAGCCTTATGGCAGAGAACAGGAGCACGCCACCCAGCCACGGGACACGCACGGCAGCAGCGAGACAGTTAATCTTCCATCTAAAGAAATTTTCAGGCAGCTTCGAGAGGACATATTTCCCATTTCTCCCGAGAGGAGGAACTGATGGGAAAGTAGCACCTTCCAGGCAGTCCCCAGCTCACAGAGAAGAGCCTGAAAAATCACACTCGAGGAGATGTGAAATGGATCGACCGAGCCGAGAGCTCCTCTGAGAAGCTCCGAGGCACAGTGGCAGCTGGAAAGCCTTGTTTTCCTCGGGTTTCCAAACTTCCCTCAACGAACTTCACCGTTGGTCTCCGTCTGGTGTGAAATGATTAATTCTTTTAAACGACACAGGGAGACGCAGAGAGGCAGGTCTTCTTTTCCCCATTCTAGAACTAGCAAAAACCGGATTTTGTCACTACCTTCTGGGTTATTTATTTTTTGCATCTGACCCTCTCCCCCATCAATATTTATGATGGCAATTGAAAAAAAAAAAAAAACACAAGTGATGCTGTATTTACCTGGAGCAAGCTTGCCCTCCTCATTTATTGTTTTTATTTTACGCCTGACCTGGGTTGACCACAGGACACACCCGTCTACTGAGTTCAAGAGCTGTCGCCCTGTGTTCATCTATGCCCTAGTCCCAGAGGTGACTCAGTGCTGGGGGAAATGGGGGCGTCCTGGACATGGGGACTACGAGAAGGCCGGGCAGGTGGAGCAGCTGCTTGCGTTGAGAGTTATCTCACAGTGTCTTGGGAATTGTTTATTGATTCAAAATTATTTTTACTAAGTGCTGATATGTGATGGGTGCTAGGTTATATAAAAGAATGAAAGTGATGCTTGATCTCAAGGAGGTTGGAGATCGGCAGGAGAGCAGGGAAAATAGAGGCCAGAGAGGCAGGAACGGTGTTGGAGGTGGTCTGCCTATAGTTTTGTCCCTCCGTCCTTTCTGTCTCCCTCCCTTCCTCCCTCCCTCCATCCCTCCCTTCCTTCTTTCCTTTCCTTCCTCCTTCCTTCCTTCCCTCCCTTCCCTCCTTACTTTCCTTCTTGCTTCTTCCCTCCCTCTCTTCCTTCCCTCCCCCTTTTCTCACTTAACCTGCAGAAATTTCCAATTAACAAACAGCACGTAAGACCAGGTTGCTCCCCTCAATGCACTGACTTTTTGGTATTAGTCAATGTTGCAGTGAGAAATGGTCAGCTTTAGAGGACCATGGGCCCCCAAAGAGATAGTCCTTCATTTATAACTCCTCAGCCACAGTCTCTAGAAACATCTCAGCTGACTGTGAATAGCAGTTCCCGAAGGGAGGAACTCCATTTTTCCAATTCACGTCCACTTCCGGTTCCGGTTCACCTGGCACAGCATAACAGCTCAGGAGGTTTTGAATGAGTGAGTGAATTAATGAATAAAATATTCAAATCACCATAAAGTGGCTGGGAGATTCCACAATCCACCGGAAAATTGAATCTCCATAGGTGGCCAAACCAGACAACTCAAGCCATGGTTGGAAAATTTACTTTGGGATTTAAATTGTGTGCCATACATGTAATTCACTAAAAATATGTGGCTTTCCTGCACAGGAGGTTTCTAGACCCATCTAGGAAAGACATTCACTCTAGCACTTTGGCAGCTATTTTGGCAGCTTCTTTCTCTTCCGGAAAGCTGGATTTCAGAAGCTCGGATTTCACCGAGTCTTACCAAGTGGGTCCTGATTGGGCCCAGAGGAAGCCTGGGAAGACTTGGGTGGAATCTGCTGTACCCCCTGCCCACGCTGGTCCCGTGCCCTCTGGTGACAAGTCTGGGCCTTTGGACTCTGGCTCGCCCTGAGTCCTGTGCCTGGTGCAGTAAACACGGTGGGAGAACACTGAATTTGAAGTTAGAGGATCTCAGGGCAGGTTGTGTCTCCAGCTGGGTAACCTTGAGCCCTGTGTTAGTTTCCTATCGCTGCCGTGAAAAATCACCACACACACAGTGGCTTTAAAAATCACACATTGTTCTTAGCAATTCTAGGTAGAAGCCCAAGATGAGTCTCAGGAGGCTAAAATCAAGATGTCAACAGGGCTAGTTCCTTCTGGAGGCTCCAGAAGAGAGTTTGTATTTTGCCTCTTCTACTTCTAGAAGCTACTGGCATTGCTGGGCACGGGGCCACATCCTTCCAGTCTCTGATTCTGTGGTCACACCACTTACTCCTCTATTGTAATTTTATCTTCCTCTGCCTCCATTCCATAAGGATCCTCGTCCTTAAGGATAGGGATAATCACCCATCACAGGATCCTTAATTTAATCACATCTGCAATGTCCTTATATTTTGCAATATAAGGTAGCATTCATAGGTTCCAGAGATTAGCATGTAGATATTTGGGGAGGGGGGTTCATTTCAGCCTATAGCAAGTCCTTTAGTTTTTTTTTTTTTTTTTTGAGACAGAGTCTCGCTTTGTTGCCCAGGCTAGAGTGAGTGCCGTGGCGTCAGCCTAGCTCACAGCAACCTCAAACTCCTGGGCTCAAGCAATCCTGCTGCCTCAGCCTCCCGAGTAGCTGGGACTGCAGCCCTGCGCCATCATGCCCGGCTGGTTTTTTCTCTATATATTAGTTGGCCAGGAGACGGGGTCTCGCTCTTGCTCAGGCTGGTTTCGAACTCCTGACCTCAAGCAATCCGCCCGCCTCAGCCTCCCATAGTGCTAGGATTACAGGCATGAACCCCCGCGCCCGGCCAAGTCCTTTAGTCTTGATGAAACTGTCCTCATATACATGCAAAATGGAATAAAAATGAATGATCATTTACACTGGGTTCCACATCACCCTTGTATTAGAAAGACAATTAAAACACCCAGTTTGTTATTGTTGTCATCACTGCTACTACTACTGTACTAATGGTAGGTGGACTCCAGTACATTTGCCAGGCAAAGCAAGTTCATGGTCCTTAAACAGGACTGTTCGTTTCAACGAATTCCCCCATTTCCACCCAGGCCCCAGGAAACTGACACAGCAAAATTTGATTGGTATGTTTTTTAAGGTGTAACTTATATCCAGTAAAGTGAGCAAAAATCTTAGCTACAACTCAATGAATTCTCACACAAGCTTTCTCTTGCATAACCAGGGCTAGATCTGGATCTAGAAAATCCATAGCACCTTAGCAGGATTTCCTTCCATCTCCTTTCAGGCAGTTTTACCTGGGTAATAACTCTCCTGTCTGGATGCTAGTACCAAAGCTCAATGTTTCTCCATTGCTGTGTAGCATGCCTTGTGTGAGGTGCCACAATTTCTACTGTTGATGGACATTTGGGTTTTTTTACAGTTCAGGGCTATCACAAATGAAGTGGTCATGATTATTCTTGCACATGTCTTTCAGTGGATGTAAGCAGTTCTTTCCAACAATCGAGAAGTCCATCATAAAGAAGAAAAATATGGAAATCCAAAGGCAATTTTACCTTCATTTATTTATCATTTATATATATATATATACATATATATATAAACATATATGTTTTCATTTTTTTCAGAATATTGTGAAGTATACATATTTGGGTTACATAATTTGCTTTTGCACAATTTGAGTCAAAGTTATAAGTGTGCCATCATCCAGATAGTGTGCATTGTGCCCACCAATTTTACCTTTAAAAATGATGTAGAAAATAACAAATTCCATCCTGAAATATGGAGTTTTGTAAACACAAAACACAAGCAGATGTTTCCATCAGCTCAAATCTGGTGGAGGAATGTCTGAGAAATTCACAGTCAGGTTCATGGCCATGTTTTCACTTGTGAGGGAAGAACTTTGCTCTTCAGGAGCTTGGAGCCCTGACCCAGGGCTCTGGCTGACCCATATCAGTTAGGATAGAGAGCTCTGGCCTCTCTCTCTCTCTAAAAGGTGGGTAGGTAGTTGATAGCAGGCACAGTTCAAAGGCAACTAAGGAGCACCCTGGTTGAGAAGAAAGGAGGAGGAGTCACTGGCAGCTCAAGGCTATGGAAATGTTGAAACAATCCATGTCAGTTTATTTTATGATCATTCCTCAGAGTTTCCAACTCACGTTGGATTTTTCTGGGGCAGATTAAGAAGGGGAATCAATTAATGTGAATCTCATGTTACTGCAAACAGTTGGAGGTCTTAATTGGGCCAGGAGTGAGCAGGTGGTCCTTCCCTGGTCAGCTATCCTTTCACCTGTCACTCAAGTCAGGAGAGGGCCTCCATTTCTCATTAGCAACCATTTGTCACCTCACACGCAGCTTTGAAAGGATTTCTTTGAACTTTGTTTGGGATTGATTTTCTGCATATGCTGAGCTGTTACTGAAAAACTCTAGGCAACTGCTCCTCTGTAACAAATGCATTGAAAGAAAGGGTGAGTGGATTTTAAAAGCGTCCAAATTCCATAGCCTGGAAGGGTGGGGTTCTTTTCCCACCCCCTAATTCACCTCACACACCCTTCCCTTTCTGCCATTGCATTTTGATGAATAACAAGAACTTTATCCTTCTTAAGGGACCATCTTGAACTTTTGATTTTTTTTTTTTTTAACTGCTACTGGCTCCAGACTAAAATTGATTCATGATGGTGTTCAATGAAGAATGGACATCGTCCTTGACCTGGTCTCTTACCTTACAAGAAACACTCAAAGGATGGCTAGGCCTTTTCATTATCAAGGGTAATGGTCCTGGAAACCTTATTCTAGCTTCTTTCTTCCATTCTGACCTGTCTTAAGGGTAGGGGGTGCTATGGCTTGTTCGTTCAATGGGAAATGTATCACAAGTACATTCCACTGTGCCTGGCACAGACAGGCTGGTCAATAAATATTTGCTGAATTAATTAATCAGTTCAAAAGATACCTGTTACTTTTGCCTTATGGCTTCAAGATAAAGACATGTTGTAACTTGGCATAGCCAAGGAGAGCAGCTATTGTTCATTAGCCTAATAATAATAATAATAATAATTGCTGAAAGGAGATGGTTTTTATTTATGCATTTATCTATGTATTTGTTTGTTTCACTAAGTATAAGAGTAAGATTGATTCATTGTGGAAAGTTTAGAAAACACACGTAATTTTTACGAAGTTGTGATATCCCCTCCCATAGAATAGGGTTATATTTTCAAAAGCATGTGTGGTCCAGCCCGAAGGAACCAACTTCACCCACATTTCTGTCAAAGAGAGAAAGATGTTGAAGAACTTACAACGTGAGAACTCTTACTTAAATCTCTTGTTCTCTTCATTTCTTCTCTCAGAACAGAGAACTTCCAGGGATGTTCTCTTTTCTTCTTCCCTCCCCTTCTCTCCCCTCCCCTCCCCTCCTTTCTTCTCCCCTCCCTTCCGCTCCCCTCCTCTCCCCTCCCCTCTTCTCCCCTCCCCTCCTCTTCCCTCCCCTCCTCTCTTCTCCCCTCCCCTCCCCTCTTCTGCCCTCCCCTCCTCTCCCCACCTCTCCCCTCCCCTCTCCTCCCTTCCACTCCCCTCCTCTCCCTTCCTCTCCCCTCCCCACCTCTCCCCTCCCCTCTCCTCCCTTCCACTCCCCTCCTCTCCCTTCCTCTCCCCTCCCCCTCCCCTCTTCTCCTCTCCCCTCCTCTCCCCTCCCCTCTCCTCCTCTCTTCTCCCCACTTCTCCCCTCCCCCCTTCCCCTTTCTGCTCCCCTCCTTCTACCTCCTCTCCTCTCCTCTTCTCTCTCTCTCTCCTCTCTTCCCTTCTCCCCCTCCCCAAGAGAACACCCCCAGTCCCCCTGCTTCTCCCACCATAGGAGGATAATCCTTCCACTGTGGCTCTGAGTGCATTTTCTAGAGAGAATCTGCCTAAAGAGCTTACCTTCTTCACCAGAGAGCAGGGAAGGATGAATGGAAGGAGTTCCCCTGCCACACACACACATTGATAATTATCATTCCATCTCACGTCAAAAGCAAAAAACAGAGATTCAAATCACCTGTAATCTCACCATACAGATATGTCCGTTTCACACTTTTTGGTGACCATGCCATAAATTACAATTTTTCATCCCACTTTCTAACTTAGCATTTTCCCTTGTAGTTAAATGTTATCCAAAAACATGATTCACAGCTGCTGCCAATACTCAGTTGTATGGAAGCCACATTGTGAGAATTAATTCTCCTATTGTTGGGTTTGGGGTTGATGTGGGTTTTTTATATTTTTCTTCGAGCCCATGCCATAGGGAGGGCATTGGCTTTGCCAGAAGACAAGACCCAGTGTGATGAAAGAGGGGCACTTTCATTATGAACGTGGGTCTCAACATTTACTATGCACATTTCCCTTTTGCTGGTTTGGCCTCCTGGGGGTCAGAAACTGAAGCTCTAATCAGTGGAAGCCAAGTGCACAGGCTGCCAACTTGACTCATATTAGGAAGTTCCCAAATCTCCTGGGCTGTATCTTTCTTTAGGACCTGACAGATCCAAGCATAGTGCAAATTAAATAGGATGAGCCCAGCCAAATCTCCCCATCTTTCACATGTCTGAGCATAGGTCTGAAGCAGCAAGGGGACTTTTAACACTGACCTCTAGTAAAAAAAAATGATAACGCACTTGTATTAATGAACCTGGAAACTTCCCAGTTGCTAGACTCAGTGTATAAGGGACTGGGGAAAGGGGTGGTATTTTGCAGTCCCAATTTTATTAGTTTGGTTCACTCTACCAGATTTTTAGACTCTGTTCCTTTGGAACTATGGAATGCCTATAAACTCTAAAAATTGCATTGGACTTTGGGAATTGCTCCAACTTTGGGTTGTTACAGGGATAAAAAATAAAAACAGGATCTAGTCAGAAGACAAGCTTCATCTCAGTGCTTGATGTCCTCTATATGCACAACTCCAGGACCATTTGTGCCTGAGTTTATTTGTAGGGGAGATAAACAAACAGTTGTCTTGGGGACAACTGCCCATCCCACCTCGGAGTAATCTCTTGTTGGCTGACACAGCCTGTCAGCAGGCAGAGTTTTGGGGAGTCAACACAGGTCAACGTGGAAAGCCAAGCTCATGAGTCCATGAGAGGCCTTCAGTGTTGGTCCCTGGGTTGGATCAGATTTTTAGATCACCAATGAGCACACTACTTGCGGGTATGTTTTCTCTGACTCTGGTTAATGTTCGTTATGCCATCTGGTTAGGGAAAGAAGGTAGACATTTCCCTGGTTTGCATCCAAAGTTGGCCCTGCTGGCATTATGTGAAAATAAAAAATGAAGGTAGAAAATGTGACCAAAACTGGGTGGTTGACATTAATAAGTGATTGGATTGGGTTGTATACGAGACAGGTGCGAATGGGACACTGGTGTCTAATGACTGTCTCTTTGAGGATGTGTCATAATTTCTTGACACTAAACACAGACAAACCTCATTGTGTTAATTGGGAGTGACAACCTGAATCCAGCCTGTGCTCGTGTTTTGTTGGGGTTGACAAAAGTCTATTAAGCCAAGTACCTTGCCCTGGGAATCAGGCATTGTTTTTGAAACTAACCTATTCTTTTCTACTAATATTAGCTCTTTAATGAGGTCATGTTGGTACCAATTTTTGATATATAAAAAATTCATAAATACCTGACCTTTTAGCAGCTGAGAAGGACTTCACGATCTTGTCATCATGCGCATAGATCCCTGTTTTGCATGTTTTCTTATCTTCTTTTACTTCTGTGCTTTTCTTCTTTTTCTTCCTTTTCCTCTTTTTGTCTTAACCAATCAAAAAGTACCAGGCTTAATCTCCTTGTTGGAAATACATATCATTCCACTGTCTCAAAAGCTGCTTAAGGAGGGGACTTAGGGCCTTCCCATCTCCGTATTGACAAACTCATCTTCTCTCTTTAGTGTTTTGGTAACTTGGGAGCCCTGTAGAAATAGTCGGGCCTTGTCTTTCACTCACCCAAAGGCCAACACAAAATAAGCTGCTTAAAGCCTATCCTCGACGCTCTTCTAATTAAAGGTTTAGTCTAACATGGCGCTTTGGCAGATCTTGCTACCTTTGCATTGAAGCAAATGTTAGAAACAACCATTTGAGTTGCCATATATTATGTAGAAAGTATCTGCACCCTATGCTGAAAGGCAAATGTTGACCTTTAGGATAACAGAGCAGGAGACAGGGCGATCTGATGGGGCAGTTGGCCAGCGGGGGTGGGGGAAGGGAATGGCTGTCTGCTCTGAGGGACAAATAAGAACAGTGTCTAAAAATCACCTCTTTGACCAGCATGAATGGACGGTACTCCTCCACTTACAGTGGGGTTACATCTCAACAAACCCATTAAAAAATATAAAATATCTGTACCTAGCTTACTGGGTATAATTCCAGCACATCAATGGTACGAGAGAAACAGTAGCTCTGTTTCAAAATCTTTGCTATTATATGGAAATTCCTTTGTTTCCCTCATTGTGTTCTTCTCTTTTGGTCTTGAAATGTGATGTCAATATTGGAATGAAGCTCTGAAAACCTTGATGAAGTTAAATATAACCAAAGAGCTAAAGAATGGAATTTATAGCTTAGGTTTTCCCATCTGTACTTTGGTAATAATATTTGAGTGTACGGCAACAGGCATTGCAAAATTATAAGTTAAAAATGACTAGACAAGCAGGAGACCAGACGAGAGAAGGAATTAAAGAGATGGAGTAGGTAGCTTCACAAGACAATGTAGAGAGGGAGGGAACTGAGGTGAAATGAATGCCTTAAAGTGTTGAAGTCTTCTGAGACTATTTTATTTAATAAACAGGAAAGCCTTCAAGAGCCAATGAACTTATTCTGTACCAATAAAGAGCACACCAAATGACAAGTGGTGAGGATAATTTGGGGGCAGGGGTCCTAGAACAGAGGCCTTAAGTCCCCAATAAGCTGTCCCTGTTAAGAAGCCTCTAAAGTTTTGATCATCAATGCCCCTGGGCTGAAAATCTTGCAACAACTCAGAAAGAGTAATTAGAGCCTTGCTGTAGCACTACCCCGGGGGGGGGGGTATGCTTTGGGACGACTTTATAAATGGGGCGTCTTTGTCACAAAGTGCTTTGGGTGATTGTCAGAAACATAGCCTCCTTAGGCATGCCTTTTCTTTCCAGCTGATGGTTTTAATATGGTGAAATCTGGAAACCCCCATGAGAAGGAGGAGAAAGGGGTACCTTGAGCAATGGGATATGCATCAGAGTTTAGTTGGAAGGGGGCTAGGTCAGAGCATGGATGGTGCAGGGTCCAGACCAGATCCACAAGAAAGTGGAGGGAGACATTGAGAAGTCACATACTGAGTTGTTGTCACTGGACGGGTCTGATGACAGGGCCCATTGGTAGAAACCAGGAGAGAAGAAAGATGGGACCTGAGAGGTAGGTGAAAAGACAGAAAACTTTGGAGTGTAGCACCTTGACCTACTCTAAAGAATTAAGTGAGAAAACAGCTAATAAAACCAAGTAAAATGTCCAGCTGTGCTTAGAAGTAAATGCTGATTTGAAGAAAAGCTACTGACCCAGGTGTCCTTAAGTTCCCTCCAATTAATGGTTAGTTTAGACTCATAGCCTGGAGTATGGCTGAGCCTGTAGTGGGGCTAAGTCATTTCTAGAAACCAACAGATTGGCTTAGAATGCTAGGTAGCTATTATAAACAAAATCTAAAACCAGAATGGCCAATCTCTGGCAAGCATTGGTGCTATCGCAGCAGACATCACTAATAGATAACAGAGTCTTCACTGCCACTCCCTGTTTTATCAACCATCACCCACTAGAACATAAACTCCATTAGGGCAGGACTTTTGTCTCATTCACTGTTTTATCCCCTGAATCTAGAATGGTGCCTTTTATTGGTAGGTATGCAATAAATATTGGTTGAATTAAATATTTGATGACTGGCTCAATCAGATTTTATATATGAGAAATATCTTATTTGCCATTTCCAACCTAAAGCAAAACGATAAAGAATTAAAATTGGGTTGCAGGGAATTGTTATCACAGAAGAGGACAACTAATCTGATGGCCCTAAGACGTGTTTCCATGCTGAGAACTGGCAGCTGCTTCGCCATCACCCTAAAGTACAAAGCCTGAGGCTGTTCCTTCAATTTGCTGTACATTTGGAGCAACTTGGCTAGAGTCCAAGATGCATTACCCTTATGCCAAATTATACTCCTTAGCAAAAAAAATGCTATAGCTTTATATCAGGTAATTGTCATATGCTGCAACTACTTCAACTCAACATTTATTTACTGCCTGCTATATACCCTTACTATCCTCTGAGATGAGGTTTTAAGCCTGAATTTCTACTTCCAAAGAGAAGGATTTCTCCAGGAGTCATTTCTCAGAAAGTGACTGTTCAAAGAATGGTTTGTCCTGCAGTCGTGTTATTGATTAACATACTGTTTATCCATCAAAGGGGCTACAGTGGGGCATGCACGTGGGTTTCCTACAAAAGAGCAGAATCTTTCTTTACTCCCTCCCTTGTATAACCACTGTTTTTTTTTTGAGAACCTATTATGTGTGATCCTTGTGCTGGGGACACATTAATAAACAGTAATGTTCAGTAATGAACAAAACTAAGTCCTTTTCATGAGATTATATTTTAACAAGGGAGATGGACAATTAATAAATGAAAACAGGCTGGGTGCAGTGGCTCACGCCTGTAATCCTAGCACTTTGAGAGGCTGAGGTGGAGGGATCATTTGATCCAGGAGTTCAACATCAGCCTGGGTGACATACCAAGGGCGACATACCCATCTCGACCAAAAAAAATTTAAAAAGTTAGCCAGGCATGGTAGCCCACGCCGGTAGTCCCAGGTGCTTGGGAAGTTGAGGTAGGAGGATCGCTGGAGCCCAGGAGTTAGAGCTATGATGACACAACTGCACTCTAGCCAGGGTGACAGAACGAGACCCCATCTCCAAAATAATAGTAATAATAAAATCAAAACACAATACATAATCTCAGATAATGACAAATTATTTGTTTCAGAGTAGTAGAGACTGGAATTTGATTAGAATGGGTTCAAGAAGGAATGAGATAAGAACTTAATTAAGTTCTGAGTTAAGAACTACAGATGGCAATAGAAGATACCTTTTTAAAATAGGTTTAGTTTTAAAAGGAGCTGAGGAATTAGTTACAGGTGTAAGAGTATTGGGGCTAAGGATTGTATTAAGATGAGAGATATGCTCGGAGCTGCTGAACATGAGCCACTGGACGGGATAGTTGGAAGAGCAAGGCTGTTGGGGAGGTAGGGTGTGGGGCAGAGTAAACACGAGCCCCTCCCTCCATAGGCACGTGGCTCTTCTACCCAGAGGAGTGAAGATGACTCCTCGTAGGGACACCAACCTGTTCAGGAAGAGGTAGGATGTGCTTCCTCTTGTTCCCTTCCAGTCTGTTTTCATCCCTGCTGGGAAAACTGAGGCAGTTCAGTAGCTGGCTCACAACGGAGCCCTGAGATGCCAAAAGCAATAAGGCCGAATTCTTACCCTCAAAGACATCTCAGTCCAGGAGACCCCTGAACTGACGCATTCCTATCCTGATAGTCACAAAAGTCTTCTTTCAGAGAGTGACTCGATCATTTAGTCCAGGGGTCCTCAAACTTTTTAAAAAGGGGCCAGTTCACTGTCCCTCAGACTGTTGGGGAGCCAGACTATAGTTTTAAAAAAAACTATGAACAAATTCCTATGCACACTGCACATATCTTATTTTGAAGTAAAAAAAAAACAAATGGGCAAAAACACCCGCATGTGGCCCACGGGCCGTAGTTTGAGGACTCCCGATTTAGTCAATTCAGTGGAATCATTTGAATCCAGACTTTTATTAACCTTCTTTCTTTCACACCCATTCTCGAATACATTGCCTTGAATTCACAAACTCCAATTAAGTCTACTTGGCTAATAACTTCACCATGAAAATATCTCAAACTATTAAAGTCTTGAATAAAGTATTTTGCTTTTGACACTCTCCACAAACCTCACAGGATTTGAAAAACTTGAAGTATGCAGAGGGAAATCAGAGTAAATGCTCCCATATATTTTATTGGAAACATTTCTTTAAAAACATGAAGACAAGGGGGAAAAATAAAAAAAAAAGACCAAATTCAATTTCTGAGCCTGGCACTTCAACTTCTCCACGCATTACTCTATTCTAAACAGGAAAAAATAAAATCAGCTTTGTTCCTCAGCATATGCTTTTGACATTTTTTTTCCTTGAAGTCTGTGAATTATTAATAAACTAATTTCTCTTTATAGTTCAATCTTTGGAGATTTAAAGTGTTCACTCAAACGCACAGGGAAGAGATAGAGCTTCAGTTCCAATCAGCTCCAATTCTCTCTGGAGATGCTGGCCTTGAGGTATCTCTGAGTCTTTGATATCAATCTTTGATTCAGCTGGGAATTTCTGATCATTTCTAGAACTAGTCTGTTAATACCACTTAATGCCCTGTTTAAGTTGGGCCATTTCTGCCAGCTGATGTTATGCTTTCACTTTGCTCCTGAGATATTTTATGTGTGTATTTAGATAGCATATATATATACATACACACAGCTCTCTCTGTCGTTATACTCGATGGACTATTTCTTGGTGAGTTGCGCTAGAAGGCAGGGCTTGTGACAACAGAGGATGTCCAGTAAATTGGCAGCTCTTGTGATAAGCCATGTTGTATCTAAGTGCCACCCAAAGTGCTTCCTCCCCGGGCAGTAGCGCTTAGAGGAGCGAGCTTTTGGTTTGCAAAACCAAAGAGGTTTGCAAAAACCAGGGCTGTACAACAGTAGAATGGATGAGCTCTGGGTCAAATTCATTCCCTCCACCCTGCACCAATGAATGTGTTAAAAGGTGGATCTGAGTGAACAATGGGCAGAAGTGAGGGAGAGAGGATTCCTCCATCAGCTGGATTTTGGATAATTAAGCTGAAGTCACTTCCAGCATTATGGTTCTATTGCCTCCTGTGGCCTCAATGTATGAGAATTTCTTTTCTTTTTCTTTTTCTTTTTTTGTTGTCGGAGAGAAAAACTGAGAGACTGAGTTTAATTGACTTGCCTGATATCCTACAACGAACTGAGCTTGCATTCCCACTTATTTGGTAGATCTTAAGGGGATTCAGACTCTGGGTGAGGCCTTCTGCCTCTGATGCCTGGTCTATTTATTGATCCAAAAGGGGGAAAAAGTCTGGCAAACACAGGCCAAGCTCTCTGTCCCCCTCTTCGCTGACATTCTCCCAGGGAAGTGGCTTCCACATTGAACTGACCCCTGCCTTTCTTTTCCCTCTGCCTCCTCCCTTAGCGACCTGCTGCATTACCGGAATATAATGATTGAGCGAGACAGTCACCAGGCGAGCGTGTTGAAAGGGATGTGTAGTGGGAGCACGGAAGAATAAGCTTCTCCACCGTGGCAGCATCTTCTCCCACATCGCCGGCTCCTGCAGACAGCAACTGCCTATCTCCCGAGGAGGTCTGGATCAGAACCACGGAACGGAGTGGGTAGGGGGGAGAGGCAAGCAGAAGAAGAAAGGAAAGCTTTTCCTTTTTTAAGTTTTTAAAGCCTGTTCTATTCTGGGACTTTATTTACTTTTTCGTTTGGCTTCAGGGGTTAAAGGGCTCACAGTAATGGAAACTGGAGGCCACCGATTTATTGCTCTTCCTCTAGACTCTCTGGGCTGATTTGTTTGGTGGTAAGTATGAGCTTCCTCAGCCTTTCTCACCCAGGACCTTAACCTTGAACCAGCTGTAAGAACTCCCCCTCCCAGGGACCTGGGAAAACCCGCCAATCTCAGGCTTCAGTGGTTGTGCCTTGACTTTTACCAACAACTTCCCCTTCTCTTTAATGACCCAGAAAACATTAGAATGAAAGGACTTATTTGTCAAAGGAAAACTTTTCCATACTTTGAAAGATTTTCAGCCATTCTAATTTTTGTATAAAAGGATTGGGTTTTGTGGGCTCCCTTCAATTGTATTCCTGAGCATCTTCTAAAAACATATTCACATTGCAAACATGTATATGCTTGGGCATGCCACATTTCTTTGTGGAGGTGGATTTGATAAAATTTGGATCTTAGGTTTTTCTGGAAAGAACAAGAGTATCTTAAAGATGGCATGACAAGTCTCTAATACACACTGTACCCATCAGGGTTCTCCAGGAATGGAACCAAGAATGGGCTCATACTGTTGGGGGGGGGGGCTGACACCTATGAAAGCCACAGGGCAGGATGGCAGGCTGGCAACCCAGGCAGGAGTTATGCTACAGTTTGAGGCAGAATATCCTCTTTTCTGGGCAACTTTAGTCTTTGACCTTAAGGTTTTCAACTGATTGGGCCACCATTAAGGGTAACCTCCTTTAATAAAAGTCAAAGGATTATAGATGTTAACTACATCTACAACTACCTTCACAGCAACATCTAGGTTAGTGCTTGACTAGTTAAGTGAGTACTATAGCCTGGCCAATTTGACACACAAAATTAACCAGCACATGCACCATTGACTCCTCTCATTTATATGCACTAACTCTCAAATTCATTCTCTTCTCTCTGTAACTCTAATCCCCACCCTAATCCACACTGCCATTATCTTCCCGGACCAACACAATTGGGTTTTAATTTGTTTCCCTGCCTAAGCTTTTTGCTTCTGACCAAACTATTCTCTACCCTGCAGCCAGAATGATCTTTTAAAAATGTAGATCCAATGCTCTACTCCTCTGCTTAAAATCACACAATTATACTTGTCTGGATTTAGGATCAGTCACAACTAGTTAACACTGCCTATAAGGCCCTGCTGGGCCTGGCCTTGCCCATTTCTGCAGTCTTCTTCATGCTTTCTGTGCCAGCCACACTAACCCTGAAACTGTGTTCCTATGTTCCGTGTATTACCTTCTGCCACAGGGTCTTTGCAAGGGCTGTTCCTTCTGTCTGCAAGACAGTTTCTTCCACTTATGCCTCCTGTTCTTCTTTGCCATTATAGGTCAGGCTTACTCTCTTAGGGGAGCTTTTCTCAACCACCTGGATCAGATCAAATCCTCTAATTATGTGTTATCATAGCCCACACCTCTCCTTTGGTGGACACATTGCATTGGATAGTTTGCATTTATTTATGTAATGATTTGATTATTATCTATGTCCCCCAGACATTCCACTGTGAAGATACCCAGTGATGACTAACTTGTCCACCACCACATACCTAATGTATAGCATGGTGCTGATACGTGGAGGTACTCAGTAGATACTACCAACTAAGAACATGAATGAATCGTCCAAGTTACGATGGAGGTCATGGCTGACATCCTAATCCTGCCCTTCCCCAGGGATCCTCTACCCTTTTCTCATTCTTCTCTTCCCACATCTTGAACACAACCAGTTTCTTCTGACTTACAACTCTGTATCACAGTTGGGCACTGAGATCAGGAGTTTTGAAAATGGCCAGGAAATCCATGTTGACTATATTTCCACTCATTTGGCCTGTTCCATAGAGTTTTTCCGGCACCTGGAGGTGGCATAACCCGCTCCTCATATATGGTGTCTGTACTCTATCAAATAATTTTATAGTTTTGAATACATCCCAAGTTCTAAAACCATAACATTTCATCTAAAACTATAAATATATGACTTTTCATTAAAAAAAATCTGTTATCCCATATGGCAACACACAACTTGATCCATATAAGAAAGGATAAGTTATCCAGAATCTATAAGGAACTCAAACAACTCAACAAGAAAAAAAACTACCCCATTAAAAAATGGGCAAATAACAAGAATAGAGATTTTTCGAAAGGAGACATACAAGTGGCCAACACATATGAAAAAGATATAAAAAAATGCTCAACATCACTAATCATCAAAGAAATGCAAATTAAAACCACAATGAGATACCATCTTACACTAGTCAGGATGGCTATTTAAAAAGTCAAAAAACAGCAGAAGTAGTGAAAGAAGTGCAGAAGTAGTGAAAAGGGAACACTTATACACTCTTGGTGGCAATGTAAATCATTATAACCTCTATGGAAAACAGTATGAGATTTCACAAAGAATCTGGCAATCACACTACTACTCCCCGCCCCCCAAAAATGATTATATCAAAAAGAGACCTGAACATACATATATGTTTATTGTAGCACACTTTACAATAGCTAAGTCCTGGAATCTCCATCAATGGATGATTGAATAAAGAAAATGGAATACTATTCAGCCATCAAAAAGAGTTAAATTACGTCTTTTGCAGCAACATGGACAGAACTGAAGGCCATTATCCTAAGTGAAATAACTTAGAAAGCCAAATGCTGCACATTCTCACTTATAAGTGAGAGCTAAATAATGGGTAGGCATGGACATACAGGGTGGAATAGACATTGGAGACTCCCAGGAGTGGGAGGATGGGAGGAGGGTGAGAAAAGAAAAATTACCTAATGAGTACAGTGTACACTATTCAGGTGATGGAAACACGAAAAGCCCAGACTTCACCATTACGCAGTGTATTCATGTAACAAAACTGTTCTTGTAGCTCCTAAGTCTCTAAAAATAAGTAATTTTAAAAAGAAAGGATAGGTGACCTTCTGGCCCAGCACACTCCTGTAGGGCCACTGCACTCACCTGGATTGGCCACCCGGTCCCCGAGTACAGTAGGCTCAGGGCCACTCACATGTGTGGCCATGTCCATCTTCCCTCCCTTTGGCTATGGCTGACCAAAGCCATGTCAACAGTCTGTGGTTCCCTAAACCCTCTTGGTTAGGGTGGGCCAAGGAGAATAAAGCAAAGCTATGAATCCACAGGCGGTTTCTCTATGAAAACTGAAACAATTGCTGTAGGTATTCATTAGCAGCTTTTGTCTGTAGAATGGAAGTGAAAAAACTTAGCAGACCCAACAGCCAAAATGGCACAGTGTGAAGGCCACGCACGCGAATCTTTTATGGCCTGACTTCTCCCGGGAACTTCAGTCGATTCCCCGAGCTTGTGACCTTCCATTGGACACAATACAAAGGGTCATTATTTGCCTTGATTCTCATGCTTGAAGGAAAAAAAAAAAAAAAAAAGGAAGTCCAGATGAAAGTTAAAAATAGGGCATGTGAATGTAATGCAACTTTCTCTGGGATCATAAGTCTGGTGGAGAGAAATAAAGGAAGAAGAAAAAATAGACATCCTATTAAATGAGCTTCCTGGAAGAATGTTATTTGCTCACAAATATTTATCCAGAGAACTCCAGACTAATTCCTCATTAACAAAAGTGTCCTGGAATGTAGGTGGAATCCATCAGAACATCCTCAAAGGAAACTTGAGAGCTGAACTCAGAAAAATCCCCGGCTTAGAGATGATTTTCCTGCTTTGCACATCTTTCCCAATTGCTCATATTCTTAATTCCTAAATATTTTTTATAATACCTAGAATACATATGTATATCCCACCCACCCCCAAATCCCCCCCCCCCACACACACACATCCTGCTTTATTGAGGTCAGCATTTTGTTTTGGGTACTATGGCTGAGCTAGAAAAGAATAATCATACAGTTTCCAAATTCCATGGGTCCTTAGTAAGAGGAATCCTTCTTCTTTGCAGATATGATTCACTCGTAATAAACAAAGAGTGTCTTCTGCATTTTTGTCTGGGGAGAGGGCTGAATCTGAACTTCCAACCCTGCCCCTGAAGCATTATTCCAATCAGGGAATTATGTCACAGGTGGAGATGTGTCCCTGGGAAAGAAAGCATCTGCTTCCATACAAATGTCACCAGTAATAAAGAAAGATGGAAAAGCCGTGTGATCCGGGAATTGGATCATGTCCATATCAGATCTGCTTTTCAGTTGTAAAAACAGTAAGTTACCCTCAATTATTCTTATGCACTGGGTGAAAACATTTTCTTAGCTTTACCAGGGTCCAGAAAGAGACACGAGAACTTGGCGAAGGCTTTAGAAAATGATTGTTTCTGAAATCTGCTACAAACTCCAAATGCCACTTCCTGGTTCAGAAGCAAGAGACTTGGGGGAAAATAAGTTTAAGCTCATAAAAACACTCAAAAGGGCATATTGGTCATCAAACAGCTCTGAGCGGACTGTATTTGCAAATGAATCTGAAAACATGTGGATTCAATTTTCCTTGAAATGCCCAGAGGTTAAAAAATTAAGGGGGAAATGTTTGGCAGAAAGAGCCTGGGGTTTGGCTGTGTGCACAAGTTTCTGAAAAATAAATTGATTGTTTTGCCAGAGAGCAAATATTACCTGGTTCCCCTTCTCAATCACATCCCTAACTTAATTGTCAATGGCCCCATTTCTCATTATTCCTGCAACGTGGACAAAAGAGTTGGGTTCATTCCGCAGGAAAGCAAGTTTTGTTCATTCCCAGGGTGGTCTCGTGCGTGCCTGACCCAGAATTTCAGTATTGTCGTGGGTTTCAACTCTAGTAACACCACGACAAGAAAACCATCTGCTAGCAAAATTGTTTCTCCTCTGCCTCCACTCTTAAGTTTTACCCCTCTTTTTCCTTCCGCCAATTCCCCCAAAATAATACCTTTATTACGACCAAATAAACACAGGCAAATATGGAACTGCTTTAGAACAAACCCAAATTGCTTTAAAGGATCATGAAAATAGAGTGGGTGGGGGGAAAAGTACATCTGTGAAAAAGCGGTGATTAGCCTTAAAACAATGTGAGGCCAACGACACAGAGTCCCATTTATGAGATGATGTGTGTTGCCCGTAAGTGCCTGTTCCTGGTCTCTGAGGTAGCAAAGTTGTCACATGGTTCTGTTGTTGCCATGGCAATAATCTGTAATTGTGCAGAAAATCCACAGAACTCGTGAGCAACTCCTTGGTGGATTGGGCTGAAAGAAAATCAAACCCGTGAAAGCCCTGAATTGATGTGGTTATGAAAGTGCATTGGCCAAGCCGGTCCAGTTGGAGCTGACCTGATTTGGGGCCTTCCTTCCCCTGGCCCCCATCTGACGATGGTGAACGCCTTCATCCATGTACATTTTTCTCACTTTTGTGTTCATAACCGGTGAGAGGTATAAATCCCAGGCAGCTCAGGAAATGCCTCAGCCGACTCCTTAAAATTCTGAGCACACAGTTTGGAATCTACGGGTGGGAATTGTGGCTCCTTTGGCTGCTGGAACTTCTTGGCCCTAGACTAGCGTTGAGGACCAAGGCCCGATTTGTACGTATAGGCGTATAGGCGAAACAACATTTTAACACATTTGGGTCTCTGAAAGGCCAGGTGGGTGTTTCCCCCCTGGCAAAGGCACCCAGGACATGCCGGCCAGGCAAGCGGAGCAGCAGGGATGTGTTGTTCCCAGGGTAGCTTGGCAACAGCGTCTACACACATGTACAACACACCCATCTGAAGGCATGCCAAGACTTGCCTGCCTTAAGGCTAGCTAATACAAACCATGCCCAAAATACAGCCAGGAAACGGAGGGTAGGTGGCATTTTTCTCCCTTCTGCACTAGATGCTGCGTGACATTTATGCATGTATCAGCAGTCAACTCCAAATGGTTCAGGGCTTGAATGAATGTGGGAGCCCCCGACAGAAAATTGAGCAGAAAGACGAGCCAGACAAATCACTCTCATGGTCCAAAGTGCAGTGAGAATCCCATGGGAATGCAGCTTCCAAGAAGATCCCATGAGAACATCTGGGATGAAGACACTCATGCCAGGCCTTAAACCCAGACTCATTAGTAAAAATGCTTCATTTCTTCTCCTTTCTTTATTTATCTTTTTGCACACAAGTATGATTTGCTTTCCTTCTACACATTTTCCTACCGGGAGCAGGGAGAGGAAGTTGGAGAACGAATATTAAGCTGTACATTGGGGTGCTTTCTCTTGGATACTCTCCCATTCAGGGTTAGTCAATTACAGGCAACTGAGACTTACACTGGGAGAGTAAAAGGCTCATGGATTTGGGGAAAGGCTTGAGAATCAGGATAGGAAATGAATAGGGACCCAATAGCTTAGGAGTTTAGATAGCAAGAGAAAAAATATCAGTAGTCTGATCATAGTCTGCTTCTAGAATATTTAGCCTCAACTATTTGTCTTTTGTGACATTTTTTCTCAAGAATTGAAGTTTTGGGAAAAAGAGTCCAAATGGCCTGATTTGGGTCATAACCCCAGTTCTCTCTTGGCAGGGGTGGGGGTACATGCAAAGACAGGAGGGGAAAGTTCAGCCCTTAATTTAGAGTCTCATCAGAATTCCACAGGGTGGGAGAGAGATAGTTTCTCAAAACAAAAATGAAGGTGCATTCACAGAAGGAAGGGGGATGGATACTGTGATGGTCGTGGTGTTGGCTTGATGAAGAGAGAATCCAACAACAAAAGTCCAGTACTATAGCTTGGAGGGGCAGTGGAACAGTGAAAATGCCAATCTTTCCATCTATGTTAGTACGCCTGAGCAAAGATTTGCTAAGGAAAACAGAACATTGATGTAGGTAGATGGAGAGTGAGTGAAGGAGAAGGTCTAGGAAACATTTTCTTTGGCATCCTCTTCCTGAAAGAATCAGACAGCCGCCTGATCTGACACCAGCCATACTAATGGGGCAGGCAGACTTCCTGCTAGTCAAAGCTCCCTGTTAATGTCCACTTCTCAGCACGTCTGATTATGGGTTGAAGTTGACCGATCAGCAAACTACTCAATTATAAGCCCATCGTCTCCCTGTGGTGCCACTAATTAAAACAGGAACCATGTTGCAGCTCACACACTCCATGGAGCTCTACCTTCCAAAAGCTGAATTAGTCACAACAATTAGCCGTTGTCAGTGGAATTCAGCCTCCTTTTCCCTTTCCCCAAGCCCACTGCTGTTTGCTGCGAATTCATCTCTGAAAAGCCTTCCCTTGGGATTATCGATCTCCCCCATACCCTTCGGGTGAGATGGAAGCACGTGTGGTGGGAGCTTTGAAATATAACCCCAAAAGGCAGCTATGTGGAAATCTCAATGTTCTGGAATGCTCTGACCTTTTGCCCTGCCAAGCATCATTTTTGTTTTCTGAAATCACATCATGTAGGTATTCCTACATGCACTTAATTTTTAAGAGGTGAGAGAGAGAAAGAAAAAAAAAAAAACATGGATCAGTACCCTTCCAATTGCAGGAGAGCTCTCCTGCAGACAGCTGGGACAAACTATAATCTTTTTTTTTTTTTCTCCTTTTTCTGTCTTGATAAACATAATGGGCCACTTTGGTAATTTCAGCCGTAAATGCACTTCTCTATTACAGGACGAATCTTCCATGTGCAGAAGAGGAGAGAGAAAAGATGCTAAGAATCACCATGGTGACAGGGTAGAGGAACAGGGGCTTGGTATACAACCACAGAGCACATCCCAAACTCACCTGAATGCCAAGTCCATGGCTTCCCAACCAGAGAGAGGAACTTTTGTAAACCGTTGAAGGTCCAGTTCAAATCTCCATTAGTATTAAAATCAATATCCCTGGCTGGAAATAAAATGACACTTCTGGCTTCCTTCCAGAGGACCTGCCAATTAGCCTGCAGTGGAAAGCTCCCTGCCCACACTCCTCTCAATGTCCCTTCTCCCTTGAAAGGAGGCAACACTAGATGCCCTTCCTTTTTAGTACAAACTTTTCCATTCAGCATTTGATGACTCCATTGTTTTATTTTTTCCCAAATGAAATGAAATAGAAGTTTCCCTATCAATTTTTTTTTCTCAAAACAGCTGTGCACATTTAAAAGTTTCTAAGACAACCACTTTGCACTCAGTTGTAGAGGAACAGGTCAACCTCATTGTTGTTGCACACATTGGGTATCACAAATGGGAATAGAACATAGCTACAAGCTCTGTACAACACAGTGGTTGAGTGCCTCAATTCTGGAGTCAGAAAGACTTTGGTTTCAAATATGAAATCGCTAGTTCTTAGACAGAACTAACTACTGGACATTTGGCCAGTCAACATGGGTAAGGGAGAAGGACTGTCTAGAGCTCTGGACCCCTGGTGGCATGCTTAAAGTACACCAGCACTGGGCTCCTGGTCACCTGTGTGTCTCTGTCTTACCCAGACCTCGTTGCCCTTTGTGCCCACCACTTAGCTCTGATGTGGGCATGCCTTTAGTCTCCCACCTCCTACCTTGGGCAGGCTGTCTAAGATGGGATATGGGGAGATACAGATGACTCAGAAAGTCCCACTGATCTATCAAGGGTCCTTATCTCACATGGCTTCAACCAAAATTCAAAGGTACAAGCTGCATGACAAAATGGAGCAGGAAACACACACACACTCATGCACACACATTCATGCACACACACACACACAAGCTAGATGAGAGTCATCCAATTACACACCCACACACAGACACATGCTCTTAAAGCTAAACACTCAATGACTATCCACTTATTATCTCTTGATGGGGCATCTCAGAAAAGGAGATCATTTTGTATATTCCACAGGTTATAGATTGATTTGGAATGAGGTGACGAATCGATATCAACCAACTCTCAGGTCAGTTCAGAGATGGAGAGATGGGGTCTACCGGTGGTCTGTTTCCTCACAGTGCACACTCCAAGCAGGGAGCAAGGGCTAGGCTAATAAGGATGCTAGAAGGCAGGACAGAGTGATATTAGAGAGATGGTGGGTGGGGAACAGGAAATAGCAGGGCCAGCTCTTACACAGGCTCATGTTGCTCACTGTCATATACAATAAATCTGCTCAAGACGTTAAGAGCAATTAAATAAAATAGAGAGAATACAAATGTGGAAAAAAGCTATTGTAATTGGATATTCCAGAACTTGAGAACCAGGCATAATGTTTTTATAATAGTGTATATAAGAGAGTGTTCTATTCAACAGCCTAATGAAGATTAAGTAATTGAACAACATTATTTCAAAATATTTTCTGGGTTGGCTCTTATGTTCCAGCATCTCAAATACACACAGTTCCAGTTATGAGAATCTGCAATGTTAGGACAATGAGCTTAGCCCACAGAACATCTGGCTTAAACCAATGTTCTCAATCTCTTGTTTTTATAAGCAACAAATTTGGAGGGCCAGGTTTGCATGCTTGGGTCATTTGATTCACTTGATACATACATAATTTCAGCCACTTGTTATGGCTAGTGGTCAGAGGTATCTGACTCCAATCCCTAAGTGTTAAAATGGTTCTATTCTTCTCATTTAGTCACCTAAGTTTTTTTAAGGGCCCTGGTGACTACATAATATGCTGTAATGGATCATGATTCAGTCATTTATAAAAATTGCTATTGGTAACCAACCATGAGGCAAGCTCCCTGCTCTCACAAGCTTTCAGTCCAGCAGGGGAGAGAGACATTAGACAAATCAACACCTAAATGGTTCTTGGATTACAACTCTAAAGATTGCTTCAGAATAGAAGAACGGAGTGCCATCGGGGAGATGCTTAGCTGGTTTGGAAGGCAAGCAAGTCATCTCTGAAAAAAGCAACATTCGAAACATTCAAACCAACAGCTAACTTGGCCAAGTGAGAAAGGCCAATACAGCGGGATCGTGGGCACTTCAGAGGGGTGGGCAGATGAGAGAGAAGGCTGGCAAGAGTCCACGCCGGGATGGCGGTAAGGAAGGACCTAGATCTTGTCCTCAAAGGTACCATCGGATAGAGAAGCAACTGCCTCTCAAAAGTAATTCTTGTTGATTAAGCTCTCAAAAACGTATTTATTAAATGTGTAATCAATCCTTGCAATTTATTCCTACTTCTGGTGAAAGAAAAAGGAAAAAATGGTTCAGGGACTGTCCTCCTCATGGTGGTTGGTACAAAGGACAATGCATATCTTTTATCAACCTTTCCTAAATTTTATTCATTTGTGACTCTAATGATTTTTGCCACATTTGCCTAACACTGATATCCTAGTTGATATTTAAAGAGAAATCTCTTTAAATAAAATTTCCTTTTTTATTATACAGATTTACTTATTTATTTTATTATACAAATTTACTTATAAAGGAAATTTACTTATAAAGGAAATTTTAAATCACTACTATAAATGGAGAGTCAGTATTACCTGCCATAAATCGAAGGTAACCATAGAAATAAATAGAATGGTAAAAAAAAAAAAAAAAAAGAAAGAAAGAAAGAAAATAAACAGTATTCTCACATACTAGATAGTTAGTCACTGTTAGTCTACTGGAACTCTGAGCCTGTGACCTCCTTTTTATTACATAAAAAGAGTTATTAGCAAAAGATAGAATTGGGAAAATCTACATTTTCCTTGACTCCACTGACTGGTTTCAAAGAGAATTGAAAAGGAAGCAACTTTCTCCCTGTGTGATACAGAATAAGGACTGTCATGTCAGCATGCCACATAAAAACGTCCACAAACCACTGGTGGCACGTGGCCCACGCTTTGGGAAACAAAGTCATTTCCTAGATAATAAACGTAAGCCAAAAGCATATAGTCTTAATTTTCGAATAAAGGCTAGTCTTTGCCATGGCAGTGAATATACACCTTACTTTTTGGAAATAAGATAGATATTTGATAAATTAAGCAATTTTTCTTACAAACATTCTTATAGACAAAAATCTCAGAATTGCTTTATCTGGATCAGGACTTGGCTCAGGTGGACCTTGAGGCTGAGCTGACTGGCCAGGGAGGGCAGCCTCAGGGACGATATCACCACAGGGCCAGGCAGATGGTGGCTAATGTCACAGAGTCTGGGGTGGCTGGGGTGGCAGGTGACCACTCACAGAGGTCCAGTGGAGCCTGACAGCAGCCACAGGAGCCTCATAACTAGTATGCAGTAGACACAAGCTCTTGCAACTGCTGGTGTTGTGTCACCATTTAATACAGTTGCCACTCGACACTGGCATCCGCAGAGTCAGGCTGTTGGCCGCAGGAACTGGGAATCAGAACACAATCCCCAACCTGGGGAGGGCTCGCAAGAGGCCAGGAAGACCTAGGCCCCAGAGGAAATGATTTATTAAGCTGTTATTCCAACAGATACTGAGGCACTAGGGGAATGAAGTGAAAGATCCAGTCATTGAATCTGCACGAGGACTCTACTCCAGGAACGAGGCAAAAGTCTGCAATGATGGGGAGGAGACGCTGACCCGGTGTCAGTTTCTTTCTCTTTCTTTTTTTTTTGAGACAGAGTCTCACTTTGTTGCCCAGGCTAGAGCGAGTGCTGTGGCATCAGCCTAGCTCACAGCAACCTCAAACTCCTGGGTTCAAGCAATCCTCCTGCCTCAGCCTCCCGGGTAGCTGGGACTACAGGCATGTGCCACCATGCCCCGCTAATTTTTTCTATATATATTAGTTGGCCAATTAATTTCTTTCTATTTATAGTAGAGACGGGGTCTCGCTCTTACTCAGGCTAATTTCAAACTCCTGACCTTGAGCAATCTGCCGGCCTCGGCCTCCCAGAGTGCTAGGATTACAGTTGTGAGCCACCGCGCCCAGCCCGGTGTCAGTTTCTATAAACACAACACACCTGGGTCAGCCGCTGGACCTATATAGCATCACTATCACCTGGGAACTTATTAGAGAAGCTAATTCTCTACCTGCATCCCACACCATCATACCAGAGACTCTGGGGGTGGGGTGCAGCAATCTGTTTAGTAAGCCCTCCAGATGATTGTGCTACCTGCTGAAGTGTGAGGACCAGTGGTCTGGAGGAAGAAGGGAGACCAAGTGTGAGGCCCAGGGGAGAGCAGGACTGCTTCCCTGGCAGGAATGGGACACACAGGTGTCCCCTCTGGTTAGGACACCAGTCAGGACATTGTCCTGCTTCCGTACAGATTTCTCTTCACTGGATTATGGCTTCTCACATTTTAGCAGTCACTTTCTCTGCCCCACTCTTCTCTGCGTACACACAGATAAATACCACAGTTGCAAAAGGTAGTTAGAGGACTTCGTGCTTATTTACTTTTAGTTTTTAATCTTTTTTT
This sequence comes from Microcebus murinus, assembly GCF_040939455.1. NCBI lineage: Eukaryota > Metazoa > Chordata > Mammalia > Primates > Cheirogaleidae > Microcebus > Microcebus murinus. The sequence goes on from NC_134124.1 coordinate 22,932,368, forward strand.
TTTTTTTTTTTTTTTTTTAGGTAGGTGCTTTTGGAGGAATTTGAATATATTTTCTAACTTATCTGCTGTGTTGGATAATTTGTGAATATCTTCTCAGGTTTTTTGCCATTTTGTTTTAAAGCGAGGGCTTCTCTGTATCGCCCCCTGCTTAATGAGACACACAGCAATTACCTGGCGATGGAAAGGACAGGGTGTTTCTTCCGCTCCCTCTCCACCCACAATGCAGACGTGGAGTGGTTTTGGTGAAGAGGATTTTGCAGCAAAGATCCTGGTAGAAAAAGGCAGCGGGAAGAGGCGGCACCCCAGTCCCAAGATGACGGCCAGCAACATCTCAAAGTTGCTTTCTTCCTTGCTCATAGCCAGCAAGGGAAGGAAACAAACTTTTCTTCCCACCGGTCTGACTGGACCATCATGGGTCATGTGCTCTCCCCTAGAATAAGAAAGCGCATCGATTGGCTGTTTATCAGACATCTGAGTTTTTGAACCAATCACTGGCATCTGATTACAACGATCAGTTCATCAAACCAGGAACCACCTCTAGAACTTGGTGCCAGCTCCCCCAACGATCTCGGGCTGAGTTTTTAGAGAAAGATGAATGCCTGGAAACAAGGAGAAGGAGGAGCAAACCTGTCCACTCTAGTTTTCCACATCCCAGGGACTGTGCTAAGCATTTTGCATTTGTTTTCTTATTTGCTCTTTGCAGTCACCCTATGAGGCTGCTGTTTCTACAGACAAGGAACATGAACTTCAGAGAGGTTAAATAACTTACTTGCTCCCTATCACTGGGAAGATGGACAGAGCCAGCATGCAGACTCCTGAGACCCCAGGCCTGCTCTTTGTTTCTGTGCTGCCTGGCTAGCTGACCTGTTTTGAGGGGGGCTCACACTTTCGCCCCCCATGCAGGATGCCCAGGGATCCTGGCGCTGGCCCAGTGAGGTGGACTCATTTTTACCCCATGCTGAGGGATAATGGCAAAACTCTGGAAAGAACTTGAGCTCTGCTCTCAGGTTTCCACAGTTATTTGTCTGTTGTTACCAAACACTAAAGACTTTAAAAATTCACTGTGGTCATATAGGCAGGAAAAATGACCTCATGCTTGCAACCACAAACCCAAAATGCTCTGGGATCTGTAAGACGAACTGCATTTTAATTAGGAGAGAGAAAGAGTGATGAAGACATTTCTTGAATATTTTTTCAAGCCCTCCAGTTGGCTTGCCTTCAGGCCAAAATGTGACAAGTGCCCTAAATCTGATAACAAACACACACTTCTGAAGTCATTGTTAGCTTTCCTAAAAAGAAAAAAAATTACATTAGTTTTCTGTTACCAGTAAGAGTTCAAGAATATGCAGCCTTGAAATAAATCACATGAGAACACAAGGAATCACCCTCCATTAAGTATCGGAAAATAAAAATGGAGCTCTCAACCCATTTTCCTTTCTGCTTAGAAAAGTTTTTTTTTTTTTTAATTATGTCAGGTCCTCAGAGCCTTGAACCAGGCAATATTAAAAAATCTTGCAGTTTATCCCTAAAATCTAGTCCTTGGTTATTATTGTCCACGTGTTATTCTCAACCACTGGGTCAAACTTCCCAGCTAAAGATGAAGTTTTCCCAACTGACAGTGGGGGGCAATAGCAAAGGGCTACTATGTCCCATGGTTTGTAAATAGAAACTCTTGGCCTTCAACCTCAGTAGCTATTTATTTAATCAAAGCGTGGTGACAGGGAAAGGCCAGGAGAGAACTTTCACATTACAAGGTGTACACTTTCCTGACAACCTTATATGCTAATGAGTTCAATAGCATTCAGTGCTCATTCAATACTCTCAACAAGCCAATGTGATTTTTATCCTACTTTATAGATAAGCACATTAAGATGTAGAGAAATTAACTAAGCATATATAAATTATAATGACTTCAACTAGGAAAATATGAAGCTGAGAATGGTTCAAGCAGAGGTCTGCAAACATTTCTGTAAAGGGCCAAAGAGTACAAATTTTAGACTTGGGGTGGGGGGATATAAGGTCTCTGTAAGGGTCACCTACTACTGCCATCGTAGCATGAACACGTTCATAGATAACATGTAAGCAAAAGATGTGGCCATGTTCTAAGAAAGCTAAATGTATAAGAACAGTCATTGTGCTAGATTTGGCCCTCAGGTCATAGTTTGCCAAACCATGGCTTCAAGTAAAGCAGCTTAAACTATCTGCAGCAAATAACCAGTTAATTTTACCTCAAATTTCCAATATATCATGGATTGATACATTTGTAAAGTACAATGAAATGAATTAATAGAAAATGAAACAAAAAAGCCATTTACATCCAATATATTTTTTTAATTTTTTGAATCAATAGACATAAAATTATTCCATCAAACTGTTCATAAACACTCACAGTTTCTGTACTTAACTCAATGTGGACCAATAGCAAACAGCTTGCAGAGTGGCATCTTTCTGTGTGTACTCTGAGTGGCTGTGCTCTAAGAAGTAGGATATTTGTCTTCTCACTTAGCATAAATCCATGAGCTGGGCAGTTCTGAATGCTTCACTGTGTCATCAAGGACCCAGACTTTTTCCATCTCTCCGTCTTGTGACCCTGAGCATTTGTCTCTCTTCCCGGTTCAAGATGGCAGCCACTGTCACCACTGCTTCTGTACACACAGCACCCAAAGCAGAAAGGAAGGAGGAGAAGCAAAACAGGCTTCTCCTAGGGCTGTTATCTCTTTTGTCAGGCAGGATACACTTGCCCCAAGCAGCAGCCACTCCTATGTTCCATTGGCTGTCCCAGTCCCCAGGAAAGAGCAATCAGGGATGCCCCATTAGCTCAACCCAGCTGCATATGTCCCCTCAGGCTGGACCCGGAACCCCCTGATAAAAGTTAGGATTTTGTAAACTAAAGAGGATGCCTCTTCCAGAAATTTGCTTACAGAAATCTCTATTTGAGATCCGGGCTTGCAATCCCAATCTGTTTAACCCACACACTGTGCTCCTTCCACCCCAGTAATCTATCGCAGAGATAGAATTCTCCACCTATGATGGCTTTGCGATCTGCGTACATTTAATCATCCATGTGAAGCTTTAAAATTTAGTGTGTATGATAAAATTTGAATATCATTGTTTACAGCATGTTTGCACCAATTTTACGACGGGGAACAGAATTTAAGTTCAGGATGACACCTGAGATTGTGCAACAACAAGAAGTGGCAAGGTCAGGCCTCTGGCTCGGGGCTTCTGGCACTCTCTAGCAAATTCTTCTCAAGGTGTTGAGCCATTTGTTCTGCACTGATCAATCAGCAGGATCAACACAACGGCCAGCCGATCCAGGCAAAAGGTCAGACAACCATTGGTGTGGATTGATTGATTGTGTGAATCACTTCTGATTGTCCTGACCTGGATGGTCTCATGTAGGCTAGCCAATTGTTCTGGAATGCTTGACACTGAGGGACTTCCCAGGATGTGGGGCTTCCAGCTTTAAGACCAAGTCAGTCCCAGTTTTTAATTTTGAAACAAGAGAAGTCCCAGGAAATCCAGGACAAGGGGACCCCCTCGTCTCAGCCTCAGTCCACTTCCAAAATGTGCTTGTGTGCATTTTTTTGCCATACTGAGTTCACAGGCATCCTAATATTCCCAGCAAACTCATAAACAGTGTCTAGTTTTGTCTTGTGAATGGCATTTTTTTCACAATTAAAATATCTCAATTAAGAGAACTACAGGTATATCGTAGATATTTTTGCTTCTTTCACAATTGAGAATTTCCATGGGAAATTCTTGGAAATGCTTTTCCTTGGTTGTGGAGGAAGGGGTGCAGGAAGATCCTGTAAACTTTATTTCTCTTTCCTTTCTATCCGCTACCAAGGCCAATGAAGGCACGAGGCGGCAGGTTTCAGAACTTACCAGTTGAGTTGAATATATTTAGAGATGGATTCCTGCCCCTCATACTGGTTTTCAGTGCTTGTCTTGGACAGTCTTTTAGAAATCACCCAGGATTCTCCAAAGAAAAAAATGCCTGGTCCTTCCACTGTAAAATGGATTTGGGAGCCCAGAGGTTTGTGCTCTTTACAAAGTTCCCTAGATATTCCTGACACGCTGCCAGCTTCAGAAGCAACTGGCTAGAATGTGTCATTCAACCTTTCTGAGTGACAACTAAAATTGTAATTACGCTGTTAAAAGGAGAACCTTATGAAATTGCATGATCGCTCATCTTTGTCTTTCTTCCTTTCTCTCTGTCTTTCTCCCTTTCTTCCTTCTTTTCTTTAATGGTAGCAGTTCATGTGAATATTGGGGGCAATTTTGGGAAATGTTCAGGGAATGAAGCATATAGATATTTAAAGTGAATTTAAATATGTCTTCTACAAATTCAGGAGCCTATTTTCTACTTAAGGTCCATAGGCACACAAGGCTTGAACAAAGCTCTCGAAGAAAGAGATCTCTGGGTTGATCCTTAGCAAGGGGACATCCTGGCTGTGCTACTCCTCTGCTGTCATCCTCCCTCCAGTCTTCCCCTTCCCATGCTTTCGTGCTTCACACCCACCTAAGGGTCAGTGGACAGAAGGAGATTTGAGTAACATGGGTTGTTAGGCTACCAGTCTCTTGGCTGAGCAAGGCAATAGAGATGAAAATTAGTGACAAATCACAGCCCTGCTTCCTATAATATGACAAAAGCAAGCTCCATAGCAGTAAAGGCTCTCATTAGGGCCTCTTTAACTGCTCAGAGTGATTCTGTTTTTTTTAAGCCACCAGAATAGTTAATACAACGTGTGGGACAACACGATTTCCATTGGGGCGCAATCAAAAAGAAAGCTACTTTCCGCACTTTCTTTAATCTCGTTCCTTACATCCACCTGAAGCAGAGCGGAGGTCCCTCTGGGATTCCTGCTCATCAGCCCTGCCTCCGACAAAAGGGAGATTTTTGCCTAGACAGCTCCAAAGAGTCCTGATTCAAAGGTAAAACAATTAGTACACATTAATCATCACAAGGATGGTACTAAAAGCATAATCCTCTTAGAACTGGAACAAATTAAACCCTGAAAGTAGCACTATAAAATCAAGCAGAAAAAGACCACACAAGTGCAAGGAACATGAGAAGACACTTCTCTGAAGCCCCCAATGCCTGAGAGGGTCCCCAAGCATCCCCTTCTTTCGTCTTTACACAAAAATGACTCTGCCTTCTTCAGCTGCCAGTAAAACCCAAAAGCTCTTCAAGCTGGGGCCACGTAGCCATCTCCTCACAAATCCAGAAGCCCTGTGAATACCCAGGAGCTACAGTTACACAGTGTGGTGTCTGATAGATTGTCTAAAGGTGGACAGTTGCCCCCCAAAACCTGGAATCAGCCTGCCAAGGACCTGTCTAGTAGAAAAGAGCAACGTACATTTTCTGCAAAGGAGGATCTTTGCTCCAACTTCCAAATGCAGCCAGCCCCAGGCCAGAGTTTGATTTTTGACAAGGAATGTCTGCTTCCTTCACACCCGAGCTCCTGTCTCCTTCTTTTGTCTGTTCTGAGCTTCAGTCTGTGAGGTCAGAGCTGTCTGAGAAGAAAAGACATGTCACGCAGTACGCAATGCTGGTGACACACCCGTAGGGCTGGCAGGCATGGAAGATGAGCCCATCAACAAGAAAGATACAATATTACACACAAGCCCTGATGAATGTGCTTGAAACCCAGAGGAGGGGACCAAGGTATCTTTCCCACTTCTCCCAGGTTGCCTTTCATGGACCCCTGGGTGTTCTCCTTTGATCTCCCTCCTTCCCTTTCACACTCTCCGGGGTTCCCAGCCACATGACATAGTTCTCCTTGTCACAGATACAGTCCCCTTTCGGGGAAGCATCTTTCTTATTTGAGACAACAAGGATGTTTTTCTCTGGATCTTCAGGGCATCGAAGTAATAATTGGGCACCAACAAACTCATAAATTTCAATTTCTCCCGTGTTTTCGCATAGTGTAACGGATGCATTAGGATGTTGGAAGACCTCTTTCCCACCAAAAGTGAGATAGGGAGGGTCAGAGGAAAGGAAGAGAATCCAGAACTCACCCTGCCACCAAAGGTGTCTGGAGCTTGCTATGTTCTTTGCACACTGAAAGAGAATTACAAAAGACAGGACAGTGCTCAAAACAAGGAACTCCTGGTGGACTTTCACTTCAGTGTGAGGAATAGTGGGAGCTGGATGTACCTTCCCAGAGTCCATATATCCTGCTCACAAAATTGGAACCTCTTCCAGATATAGCTGGGTTTCTTTACCATGAGAGTAACTCAATTTACAAATTCAGTTCATGTAAATTATTTTGAAGTTAATGCTACTATTTAATTGCCCAGAATTATTTAATTATCCACTTTTTCCTCACCTTTCTCTGCTTTCTTCCTCTCAGTATATGGCCCCTGGAAACAAATAACATGAGGCTAGGAGGAGAAAGGCTAAGGGGTTCTTGGCCTGAGTTGAGACTCCTACTTGCAAACTACCCCCAACTCTCCCACCCCAGGGCCGTCTGTCTGCAGGATGTATCCGGGAGGTGTTCGATTTACACGCCCGTGGCAGAGGTCAGGTCATGTGATTGTGAACCTTGTGCCATTTCCAAAATGGAAAATATTCAGCTTTTGATGAGATTATTAGCTTTCCTCCTGTCCGGGTCTAACAAATGAAAACCAGATTTGCATGTATAAATAACAATCAAGCGCTGAAATGATTTACTTCGCAAAGTTACTGTTTTGGAAACTAAATCGATGTGTCATGTCAAGATCCAATCTGCCCTTCACTCACATGGCAAAGGAGACTTCTCCAGGGTCTACTCGGAAAAAAAAAATAATAATAATGTTGGAATCCTATTAATAGTTTACTCTCGTCACGTGAGAATTACAGTGGAATTCAGCTATGAGAATAAAAGCTCAAAATAATGTTTCCGAGAACATCCTGATAGTAGCGTGTGCTATTTCTTATTGTATTCAAGACGCACACGAAAAACTCTCCCCCAGAAAAAGAGGAAACAAAGCAAAGGGCAACATATTTTCCCACTGTGTAAATTTCCTTCCTCAAGTAGAAGCAGTTAGAATTGGAAGGCAAATCCTACGGTCATCACATGTCAGAGTGCTGACATGATGACAGCTTCAAAGGTGTGTCAGGCTACGCTTGTGCCTGCCCTTTTTAAAAAAGACAATAGGCATTGAAAATTAAGCCCCGCATCAAAGCCTTCCAATTCTATTCAGGCAAGTCTATAAAAAACTCAAGGGATGCAGTGATGTTTCTGTGTAAATTACGCGGCGGCTGCAGTGCATGGGAATTATGGTCTAGAATGCTCCAGAGACCACACGCAAGTCTGATCTGAGTGGCACCATCAGAGACGACGACTACAGCTAGTGTAGAATCATCTGCAGTTAATTCCAGTCATCCTGGAAAGAAACCAAGCTTTATAATTTAAATCAACTCTATAAATGTTCAGGGACCCGAGTGTGATGCCACTCAGCATAAAGTGGACTTGGAGAGTTGCTAGAGCCCGATGTGGAGCCCATTTGAAGTGAAAAGACCAGGGGACAGAGTGGACGAGGGGGAAGGGCCTCTCAAATCCTTTGGTATTTGGTGATTTAAACCAAATCCCAGCTCTGTTATTTACCAACCCAACAGCTTTGAGATAAATTGTTTACTTTCTTTGAGCCCCAGTATTTCTTCATTGGCAAAAGGGAAACAGTAATATCTAACTTACAGGAGTATTGAGAAAGCCAGAACTTGACTTAGGACAGCACTCAATACATCTCTTTGTAGTTGAGATTCCTAACCCAGGGGTCTAAAGATATAAGGTACCTAAACTCAACCTCCTCCACTGAAATTGTGTGTAAAGTCTTGTGCCTATGGGCATTTTCCTGAAGACGAGGGTTCATCCTTTTCATGATATTCTTAAAGAAGCCCATGATCAAAAAAAGGGTGAGAACCATTATGTTCTGGTTTGGCTTCACCTAGGTGTTGGCCCCCTAGCCCGGAAGAAAAACAAAAATGTTTGTCGTTCGTGACTCTTTCTCTCAGTTGTGTGTGTGCCGTACCTAGTTGTTTTCTCACCAACATAAAGAAAAGTTCTGTGTGTGTGTTCTTGTGTGTGTGTGTGTGTGCAGATGGACATGAATGTTTGTGGGTTTAGGGAATGTTAACTTTATAATGAACCACATGTTTACTGGGAAAAGACAACAATTTGGGGACCAAAGAAGTTGGTGACAGACATGCATGGGGAGGATTCTGGGCCACCGTGGGAAGAACGCCATGGTAGGAAGCAGACAGACTTGGAGGAGACCAGAATGGGGCAAAGCTGGGAGATCACTGGGGTCCCTACGGCCTGGGGACTCGGCCCAGCAGCCTAGCGGCAGGGCTGGTTGGTGGTAGGGGTGTGTGATTGGGTGGCAGGAATGGAGAGGTGATGTGCCGGGAATCAGCAGGGAGGACTGTGTTCTTTCATTAAAGGAGACACCATGACATATTTATGAAAAGAAAAATAAATACCCAAGGTAGAGGCAGATTATAGAAATTAGATGAAAGAAGAGGCAATCCGGCAGACAAAAGACTCGTAGAGATTTAGGCAGAAGCAGAAGAAAAATATTTAATACTTAGACCAGTTGCTTCCTATTTCAGCTGGCCCTGATGCCAGAGGTTTAACTGCCATGAGGGCCAGGCTTTGCTCAGTGCACAGCAGTGAGGCACACCCATGTGACATCGTGGAATAAACATGTCTTGTCATGTTGGGTGGCAGATGAAGCCAAGAACTTGAGTTTAAAAATGTACGTATGTGTGTATTCATATAGATATACTTGTATATATACGTACGGGTGCACATGTGTGTATTGCTCAAGTTCTTGATCAAACTTAAGTCCCTTCCCCCCAGGATATATATACATATATATATACACACACACATATATATACACACACACACATATATATACACACACATATATAAATATAGCAGCAAGCACGCATTACTAGTTACTGTGCTAAGACATTTAAAGAAATAATCCATTTAATCCTTAAAGCAAGCCTATGAGATAGTCATTAATATTGGTTCCCATTTTGCAGATGATGCAACTGAGGCTTACTAATGTGAAGTGATCTCACACACATGAAATTGTTAAGCTGGGACTTCGACTGAGACAGTTTGATGCTGGAGCCTGCAATATAAACTGACACCCTCTATATATTCTTAGGGGAAATGGAGCCAATTTACAAAATACTAGGGCAATAATTTAAGCAGCAGCAGAAGGGAAAGGAGCTCAGATTTGAAGTTTAAGGCTAATACTGACTCTCATGGCACCATTTCATAATACAGCCCAAAGTGGATGTATGACATTTTAACCTTGGACTGTACTCTGCCATGTTTTATTACTTCTCTGTACACCAGGCAATAGAACTCCAAACAGAGAGGAGAGGTCAGCTTCAGAAAGAAGCATAAAACTATTGAGAGCCCTTTTCTTTTTTCTACACCAGTCCCACAGGTCTAAGAAAGTCAAGGACTTGATATTTACCATTCATTGGCTCTACACAAATGGAGATCTGCACTCAGAAGCCACAGAAAAAGAAGAAAATGCAGTTCACCACCTCCCAGCAGTCCTGGCGGTGCAGGAGGATGCATTGAGGACAATCTTTGATGGCTGCTGGCTAGTTCCTCATGAGCAGTGTTAGGCTAGGGACAGCAGGCAGGAAAGGAGCACTCGGAGTGTGTCTTGACCTTTGCATATGTCTTGCAAAAGGAAGTCAGTATATTGCATGTCTCTGAAGATTAGGATTTTGGTGAAGCTTCTCAAAGGTCACGGAAGCTTCCAAACGCCCAACAATTCATCAAGTACACTCTTCTGCACACTCTTCTGCTGCTGTGACTGGTATCACCTTTCTTCTTTCCACCCCTGCAGCTTGCCCCTCCCCCCATATTGCTTCCCTCTTTTTAGCCATTGAATGGCCCACACCTGGGCATAGGCAGCCAGGTCTCCACTGCCTGACTACAGCTGCTGAAGAGGCTCGGGGCTTATTTGGAGAAATCAGGACAGAGTAACCCATTGATCTGGAGGGATTCTAGTAGCTATAGACATACAAAGTACTGTTCGCTTCTTTGCTGAGGTTTTAGATACTTTCTGGGGATATCATAGAGTTCAGAGAAAATCTGTGGCACTGATTGGATGCATAGTAGATGTACATATTTGGTTTGTCTATGTACACTTTTCTTCCTGGCCAACATGTATTCTGTATCATTCCTGAGTAGAAGAACTTCTGGAAATGACTCATGCCTGTTATTTCCATCACTGTGTTCCCAGCTCCTAAAACAATGCCTACCACATCGTTGCTACTCAATGAATATTTGTTGAATAAATGAATGGATGACCAAGTGTGAACCTGTGTCTCTAACTAGATGGCCTCGTGCACCACTGAGACCCAGTTCCTAACACAGTGCATGAATGTTGTCAAGCTAAGCAACTAATGTGAGCCACGCCTGCAATTCCCAGGTAGAGGAGCTTGGGAGTGCTATAAAAGTCATAAAGATGAGCAGGCCAAAGCTAAGTTTTTCTTTGGGGATCACACTAGGGCAAGGAGAACTAGGAAGGGGTGAGAGAGAATAAGTCATCCTTGCTCCTTTGGCTCCCAGAATTACACTGGCTGCCAATAATTGTCTTTAGTTTGTAAGTTTCTCTTCACTGGGACCTCCCAATTTAACCTCTGCTGTACAGAGAAACCTTATCCACATGCCCACCCACACCTTCTATCTTAGGAGATATCTCCATTTCAACAGGCACTTTACCAACCCAATGCTCTAGGCCAAAGGCAGTAGGCACGGCAGAAGACAGAGCAAGCCAGCGGGGGAGAACGTAGGAGGCAGGGGATTATATTCTGCTCTTACTCAGATTCCATCATTTTGGCATTGTCTTGCTTTACTTTCACAAAAAGGGAGTCATTTCCTCAGTCACCGTGGTGATATTTCCTTTACTGGAGGAAGAGGAAGATTCACAAGGCAAGAACCAGATTAGCCTAATTAAAAGAAATAAGACTCTTAAAGAAACCCCTTAAGGACCTTCCCCACTCCCTTCCACCACCGTTTCAGGTCAGCATTCTTAGTAACTTAACTTTTTGAAAAGCTCCACCTCCCTTGTGATGTTTTATGAAGAACAGTAATCCCACTTGGGGAGGAAAAAAAAGCATTACAGCTAGCATATTTGAGGACTATATTTTATTTATTATTATTTTTTAAAAAACATACACTTTTTCACAGAATTTTTGTTGAAGTTATGTTTATGTGGTATCAGCTTTTAGATAAAACAGGACCATGTTTGCACAGCATAAATTAGTAACGTTCTCCACATGCAGAAAGGCAATTAATGATGTATGAAATTTCTTGCAAGTATTTTTCCTTTGCATAATGCCTGCATCTAGAGTATAACCAGTTTCTTTATGTATATATGATGCTAGATGTCCTCTTACGTGGCTCTGAAAGGCACACTGGGCGAAGAGCTCTGAGGTTTTATCCTGACTCTCAAACTATCCCTGGGGCCTTGAGCAAATCAATTAAGTTTTCTGGACCTCGGTTTCCTAGTTTTTAAAAGCATATTACTATAGTTCAGAGAATAAAAGCTCTGGAGCTTTTCAGCATTGGCTTGGGTTCCCACTGGACTCTTATAAGCTACATGATCCTGTGAAAATCATTTAACCTCCCTGATACCTTTGTAAAGTTGTGATAATTACAGCACCCATATCACAGCTTTACATATTAAGATACATAATCTATAAATTACCACTTCAAAGTTGGTCTATCAGATAGGGAAGGCAAAAACTTCCATTGCATCAGTCAGGCAAAAAGAATAAATTACAGAAATCAACTTTTAAAACAAAATAGGGCTATAGAAACAAACAAACAAAAAACTAGATAAAATTAAAACTCCAGAGCAGGAAGTTTCCTTTATAGGAAATCTAATAGGCACTGGCAGTTTTCTTAATTGGAGGCATTTGCAGTTTTTGGGAGTGGCTGAAGGACTGGATTTAAACCAAATTGAGTGATTTTATGAAGGAAAAATAAATCAACAGAGATTTTTTTGGCAGTCAAGATCTGGAATGATAAACTGAAAAATAGAAGATCCCAAACACAAGAGAAGCTTGCTGGGTTCTAGGAGGATATGGCCTGGTCAAGAAAAATGAAGTGAAAACTCCCACTGTCTTGTGATGCTTATAGTATGACCAATTGCCTTAGTTTACCTGGGACTTGGGGAGTTCACTAAGTATAATCAAGGTAAATGTACTAAACGCTGTTTATAAAATGGTAGGATTGTCAAGCCAACTTTTTAAAAAAGGCCTAACTATATGCCATTTAAAAGACATATAATTTAATATAAGATCATAGCTAAGTTGAAAGTAAAATGATGGATGGAAGATGCATCATGAAAATACTAACAAAGGAACGTTGGTATAGCTATGTGTCATAGTCCATTTGTGTTGCTATAATAAAATACCTGAGACTGCTAATTTATAAAGAACAGAAATTTATTTACTACAGTTCTAGAGGCTGGGAAGTTCAAGATTAACGTGCCAGCATTTGGTGTCTGGTGAGGACCTTCTTGCTATATCCTCCTAAGGGGACAAATACTGTGTTCTTACATGGCTGAAGGGATGGAAGGGAGAAAAGGTTGAACTCTCTCTGAAGCCTCTTTTAAAAGGGCATTAATCTATTCATGAGGGTGGAATTCTCGTGACTTAATCACTTCCCTAATGTGCCCACCTTTTAATGCCACCACACTGAGGATTAAGTTTTAACATGAATTTTGGAGGGGACCTCACATACAAACCACAGCACTATATGTACCTTGAACAAAGAATCTTGCTAGAACACAGAAATTATTCAATAAATTGTTAACTCAAATTACTATTAAAAGAGAAAAATTATTAAAAAACCTAAGATCTAACACTTTAAGTTTCTACAATTCTAACTTCAAGATGGTTCTTAAAATTTTGTACTATTTTTTTCCAGCTACATTTCAGAATCTACCATAAAAATGTGGTGTCTTTTATTTCCTCAGGTGAATTTTTTAAATTCAGGTGAATTTTTCAACTGATTATATATATCTCAATTAACACAAGAATATATTTGGACATTAAACGTTTCCAATTTGGTCTCCCTAAAACATACTCAGTAGGGCTGTGATGTACCAGCTAGCTTAAAATTCAGGCAGTTGTTAAAACTCAGAATTTGGAAATATAATCCTTTAAATAGTTAAATGCTATATGTCTGTAGACATTGAAACTTAAAACTGTAAGGGAGTTTAGATATCTGTTGATATTCGCTTATTTTGCAAGTGAAGGATGTGTAACCCACAAAGGGTAAGAAAGATAAAGCATAGATCTTTAGCTTCCTAAATCATTGTCCAGTATTCTTTTTACTTCACTATCTTTCTAAAGTACACTCAACAAGTGTTTCTAGAACTTTTACTACATAAAAGGCATTAAGCTAATCACTGGGTATACGATAAAGAGCCTCAATAGGTTTGCAGTCTAACAAAAACACATACACCTCAAATAAAAAATGTATTATTTATTAAATTTCTGATGAGTACCACAGCATGTATGTAGTGAGCTTAGAACAGAGTGGGATTCTGCCTAGCAGAAGTTTTGTGGAAGGCATTCTTTGGGAAGGGGCATCAGAATTAACTAGGAATTGAAGATGGAATAATATTTCAGCTGGAGAAGAGGTGGTTTGATGACCTGAGCTGGTAAGGAGCCTGGGGCCACAAGAACTGATGGAAAGACAGCATAGCTAGTGTGTGTGTGTGTGTGTGTGTGTGTGTGTGTGTGTGTGTGTGTGTGTGTTGGGGTGAGAGGGAAGGAGAGGAGCAGGGAGGATTTTAGGGTGTGACTTGTAGCAAGACTAGAGATTGTTGGGTGGAAATCATGGGCTGAATCATTAAGGACCTCATAGGGCTTGCCTGCTAAGGATTTTGGAACTTACTTAGGTCCACTAAATAAAGGAAAAAAATGTTTATATATATATACATATGTATGTGTATGTGAATATATATATGTATATATAATATATATATGTATGTGTGTGTACATATATATATACATATATATGTGTGTATATATATGTGTATATATATGTATATATATGTGTATATATGTATATATGTGTATATATATGTGTGTATATATATATACACACACACATACATATATATACATACACACATATATATATTATATATATATGCACATATATTTAAGTAGTGTGATTTCTGTACTTTTCTGTAAGATTCATGAGGGCAGAGGCAATATTCTTGTTCAACACTGAATCCTCCATTCTTGGCACAGTGGCTAGATGTAAACACTCAATAAATATTTGATGAAAGAATGGATGATGGCGGATGGGCGCATGGTTGACTAGATAGAAAGAATCGTATGGGGAAGGGAGTGAGGCAGGGTAAAAGGCAAGTGAGACAAGAAGGAAGACAACGGATGTCCATGTAAACAGGTAACAGTGGCATGAAACAGATGGTGGCAGTGAGGATATGGTGAAGTTCACAGATTTGAGAAATTTTAAGGAAACAGACTTTATATGACTTGCTTATAAACTTAGCACTACAACTTGAAAAGAGGTATAAGAGATGATTTCTAGATTCTGTTATGAACACCTGGGTGGATAGAGGTGCCATTTTTAAACCTGGGAGAAGCAGGTTTTAAGAGAGACCATGAAAGTCGATCGTAGACTTTCCTGCTTCTCTGCAGAGTGAAGTGAACATAACCCAATCTCTCTTTGAAGCTGAGAAGTGTACAGGGGCCAAGCACCATCCGCTGTGCTCAGTGGGAATATTGCCCCGGGCTGTAGATGAGATGCAAAGGGGTAGCCAACAAAGCAGAACCATTTACAAAGAAAATCTTGGTGTTATTTATTTATTTAAGAATGAAGTGACAGTCTTTGGTAGCAATTTGTTTACTTAGCAAATTTGTCTTTTAATCTCATAAATTACCGTATTTCATGATCCCAAGATGAAAATATTTTTACAACGTGACATCTCTGAAATTGGGATGTGTCTTACAGTTCACAGTGCCTGCCTGAGACAAAGGTCTGCATGCAGGTAGCTTATTTGAGAATGGATTTCTAGGGCCAAGGGTGGGCAACTGAACAGGGAGTGAGGGAAAGTCAACGCAGGCTGGTGTTAGTGAATGGTCTAGCTGCAGGCAACTGGAACACTCAGCACCTTCTGCAGAAAGTCTAATAAAATTTGGCTCAGAATCATCTGCCCTGAGGACACTGTCTACAGTTGGTTGTGGGTTGCCCCATGGGGCATGACCTCTCCACATTTTTAAGTTGCAGGTGTGCAAATACCAGGGCTGCATCCCATGATGAGAAATTCCAGGGCAGGAGGCAAGATTTCCAGGAGGAAGTGGGCCAAAGACTGCTTAGAACTGTTTTAGTGAAGGGGTGCACAAAAGGTATTCAGAGTGTATGGTTTGATCAGCTGTGATTTTTCTTTCTTTCTTAGTGCTATTAACACATACAATAATGGTATACCTTACAGTTGTTAACATCTTAGATTCAACGGACCGAGGTAGACTATCAGTCTTGCAAAGACGAATTTTGTTGAAATGAGATTTGAATGAGAAACAATTATAAAACTTAAAACTAAATTAAGCCATTGGTGTCCACAAGGCACCCCCCAAGGCATTTACTTAGTGTCCATTCACTCTTGTTTTAAATGCAATTCTAACTGATTCAGTTACATAGTTTCCCAGTTTATGATGGATTTATAAGCAATAAATTACCTGGAATAAATAGCTATTAAAGTTTGACATAGTGATCTTCACACAGAGGGGAAGATGGAAGCTGCGAACATAACTGCAAAACTAAAAAAATGCAGCTTTTACAAAAGGACAATACTCAGAAATGTTTGGCATGTAGACAATAATTCAACCCACATTAATAGTTTATGAAGGTGTCAGAGTAATATGGAAACATGGAGGAGTTATGTAGGATTATATGAGCACTTTTCATACCTTTTATTTAGTATAATTCTTAAGGGCCAGAAGTGTATAATTTATAATAATTCCCATCAACAGTACCTTAAATCAAGTAGATTTGGCAAACTGTCAATTTTCAGTGAAGTGAAACATTTATGTAAGTAGAATACTGTATTTCTCAAAGTTGTTGAATAAACTATACACCACTGTGTGTATCAGTATTCTTTCATCTCTTACTGGCAGAAAATCCAACTAAAACTAAGATATCGATAAAGGGAGTAGTTGAAAGTCAAGAAGCTTCAGGTGAGGTTTGATCCAGTAGTTTGATTAATGTTACCAAAGACCCAATTTCTTTCTGCTCTCAATTTAACTTTCCATTTTCCCTTTAGGCTTGGCCTCCTTCATGGCCACAAAGGGTCTGGCTGCTTTTTCATTCATATGCAGCAGGAATGAGGAGAAGGATAGTGAGGGGAGAAAGAGAGAAACTGGTTCTCCTTCCTTAATTTTCAAGCAAGCATCCTCAGTCTGATCAGACCAACACAGCTCATGTATTCATACCTGACACAGTAACTGTAGCAATAAGGACACAATTATATTAATCTATTTAGGCCAATCAGGGGCTACCTCTTGAGCTGAAGATGGTGTTAATTCCCCGGGACCCACATGGAGAAATATTGGGATGACCACAGACCATGTCCACACCGCTGTTTCTCAGAGTAAGTATTGATCCAGTGGACTGTAACCTCAGTGATGCCAGAATCACCTCCCTATTGTCTGTTGTCGCAGCTCCAGCATAAGTGCAAGGCCTACCATCAGAGGAGCTTCATAAATATGTATTTCTTTATGAATGAACAAATGGATTTGATTTTATGTGTAGAGAAATATACAGATTTTAATTTTTTTTTTTTTTTTTTTTTTTTTTTTTTACATCTTGATATTTCTTTGTTGCAGTTATTGCCCGAGTTCTGGCCTCAGACGAAGCAGGAAGTATCAGGATGACTCATTGCACACACAAAAAATTTTCTCTTGACATTTTTAGCACTATTTCCAAAACAAAAGGGTCTGAAATAAGTTGGAATGAGACAAGAAGAATTCAATCATTTTTTTGTCTCTCATTATGTATATTAAAAAGAAGAGAGAGGAGGGAAGGGGAGATGGAAAGGGAGAAGGGAAAATAGAAAATGAATAAAGAAAAGAAGAAAAGAAGAGAGAGAAGAATAGGAGGAGGGAGGAAGGAAAGGAAGGAAAGAAGGAAGGAGGAAGGAAGGAAAAGAATCTGGCTGCAGGGCAAAGCACTGTGAGATAGTAGTCTATGATATTTACTATTTGAGTGACAGCTCAGTGTGTGTGTGTGTGTGTGTGTGTGTGTGTGTTTGTGTATGTTTTCTGATAGAGTAAAAGTCAAGCCTAATTTGAGGCTTTAAAATTGATGAAACAGCTACGAGAATGTGGATAGCAAGCTGTAAATCACCCAGCCACTTGGGTGTGGATAAAAGTTCCAGGCCAAATACCTGAGTGTCCACTTCATAACGGGAATAATAAGGCTATTTGAAAACATGACCCAGATCTCAAGCTATAGCTTTTTTTTTTTTTTAAAGGACTCTCTGACATGTTTATATGCACATATTGGAATTGTATCCAAGGGGGAAAAAAACAATTGACTTTCTGACTTTATAGTCTTTCATTGACTTTTAAGGTATTTCATGAAATGAAGTAATAACTTCAAGATCAAGGGCATTTTCCTTGGGGTCTTCATCAATTATTTCACTTTCTCTTGGCAATGGCCTCCACCCACTTCTTCTGAAATACCAACCACTGGGCTGACGTTGCACTGGAAAAACTTACTGTGTCTTTCTCTGCCTGCCTGAATGCATGTTTCGCGCATTAAATTGTTTTAATCGCTTCAGCTTTTACTATAGTTTGGCAATCGGTCCATCGCTGAGTTGTGTGTTCCCAATTTAATGCTTTTAGAATGTATTTAAGTAGGTTCCAATGCACTTAGTCATTGCTCTTCAAATGGGATAACCATATTTCAAAGAACAGGGCTCAGGGAGAGGGATGAGGTGACTAATGGGTTATAAGGGAAACCATCTATCAAGACACATTGGAGATAGAGACCATTGGCGAAGAAATGTCCCCGAATCCTCTCCCCTGGCCCAGGAGGGCCCACCAATTTTATTTCCAGCAAACACGCACCTTGGCTGGCTTCCCCTGACAAGTTTCTGACTGACGTCTCCTATTTTAAGATCGTGGAGAAGTAGGAAACTCACCTGTTTCTCAGACTAAACTCATGAAAAAGCCAGCCCCCCAGGGAGCCAATATTAAGAGCCCTAAGCAGGTGCTGATTGTTATGGAGGAAAGATTGGCACAGCACCCACCCTCAGTGCTGGTTTCTAATGGGTGTTACCATGAATAGGACAAAGGAACATTGGTGTTTAGGGAAAACATTTAAAGTAGATAAAGCTTGTCCTCTTCACCTCGCTTCTTTTACTCATCCCCTAAGTATACAGGGCATTTCATGACGCCATGAATGCTCAAGTTTCAATGCTAAACTCTCTTTCCTTGAAAAATTTACCCAGGGCAGGGCACAATGGCTCACGCCTATAATCCTAGCACTCTGGGAGGCCGAGACGGGAGGATCGCTCAAGGTCAGGGGTTCAAGACCAGCCTGAGCCAAGAGCAAGACCCCGTCTCTACTAAAAATAGAAAAAAATAGCCGGGCATGGTGGCACATGCCTGTAGTCCCAGATACTCAGGAGGCTGAGGCAGGAGGATTGCTTGAGCCCAGGAATTTGAGGTTGCTGTGAGCTAGGCTGATGACATGGCACTCTAGCCCTGGCAACAGAATGAGACTCTGTTTCAAAAAAAAAAAAAATTACCCAACTTCTGAGCTTGTAAGTTCTCAAGTATCAAGTGGAGAAGCTGATACCAACTTCTCAAGGATGATGTGTCACTTACATGAGACAATGTGCATAAAGAACCTTGAAGAACCAGGCACATGTTAGATAAGTTTCTGGCCCCACCTTCTCCCCACCTTGGCATTTCTTGAAAATTCTGGGGAGCTAACAGTGAGCTTAATTAAAGGCAGGAACAACTATACCACAACCAGATCTCTGGGACCTAAAATTTGAAAAGTAGCCCATCAGTCTATTCAATAATTAGTATCAAATCATAAGTGTGAGTCATCCAAAGCAATCTCATTTCTAGAAATTTATCCTAAAAAGAAACTCACCTAAGTATACAAGATGTACACAGAGGGATGAATATCATGTCATTGTTAATAATGACAAAGACTTGCCAAACACCTAAATGACTGTCAAAAGTATACTGGTTAAATATGGTACCTATACACAGAGATATAGTATTCAACTTTTAACAATGATGTGGTGATCCTATGTTTATCACATTAAAATTTGTCTCAGTCATATTGTAAAATAAAAAAGGAGTTTACAAAATTAGCATGTATAGAGTGATTTCATAAATGAATATCTGCATCTATAGTTATATCCATACTTACAGCTCTGCAAAAAAAATTTCTACAACAAGATACCTGAAGAATTTTAAACAGGATTTCAACATTGTTTTATCTCTGAGTAGTGGAATCTGACAGTAAATTCTACTTTTTTCTTTGTACTTTTCTACCTTGTAAGAATTTTTTTTTTAAAAAGCCAATGGGCTTTTGCCATATTTATCCCCAAACACTAACACTATCTTTCAACAATGTCCCCTGAAAATTTCTGTGCCAATTTGAAACCCTGGGCAAAGATATTTCTATTTCCACCTGCATTTAACTGTGCCGAATCTGTTCTCCACTGCTTATAATTACCTAAGTAGCTGATTGTTTTCCCACAAGACTGAAATCTCTTCTAAAATCAGGGCTGTACCTTTACCCCAGTCCCCAGTGCCACATACCGTTGCAATAATAGAAACTCAATGCTTGTTTTCCATTTTGAAGGCTAGAATTCTGGTGAATTGGAAGCTGTTCCAAATTCCAACATTGTCTGGCAGTGAAACCATGGTAAACACCTTCTCTTGAGACAACTCACCTTAAAATAAAAAAACTAGAATGATCTCGGAGGGTCCTATTATTCCCCATTTCATCGTTCTGAAACTTAACTTGTCCAATCCCCACGATGCAATTGAAATCAGAGGATAGCATGCATAGATCAGCTTTACAGACTCCAAAACACTCTAGGAATGTAACTGGGCTTGAAAATTTAAAAACCCACTACCCACAATAATAATAATGACCCAAATCATATACTGATGCTAACTTAAGGGGAAAAAAAATTCTGGTAGGATCTAAATAATTTCCTATTGCCCTTTGTGTCTCCCTGCCCTCACCTCTGGGCCTTAATTCCTTGTGGAGTTAACACTGATACTCCGTTTGGGGATTAAAGCAGGACCTGACCTGGATTTGCTCCACGTCGCCCATGCCCTAGATTGAAATGTTAAAGGACTTGGAATAAAAAAGTTGCATTTCAGTAACGGCTTCACAGCAGCTGGGGAATTAATGTCAGGCAGGCAGTGATTTCCCAGTGGTTGGGTTTGTAGCAAAAGTCTTCAACTTTTATGTGTGGCCTGTTTGAAGTTGAAAATTGTTGTTAGACTCTCCAAAGTTGTTTGAGGTGTCACTCATCCTTCCCTTTTGTGTTGAGGCGAGGATGTGAAGCACAGCAGCTGGGAACAGCTCTGTGACTGCCACCCCCGAGGCAGGTCCCTGCCAGGGCCCAATTGAGCCCATCTCCCAGGGAATTCAAAGCTTTCAGCGCAATGCAGCTCTGCATCTGTCTGTAGTCTCATCACCCACTACTCTTTTGCAGGAACTCTCCACTCCAGCAAGAGTGAGGAGCTTGTGGCCCCATGCATGTGCTGTGCAAATGAGTATCTCCAGCACTTTTATTCTACATACAATTTGCCCTCCTAGGATATCTTTCTTCAGAGAGACAGCAACATGGGGTAATGACAATAACGATGATACCATGGCAACCATAAATCCAGCAGCTAACATCTTATTTAGCGCTGATTATGGGTCAAACACTTCGGACAAGATTACCTCATTTGGTTCTCAATAACCTCACCAGATACAAACAAAAATCTCTATTTTACCTATAAGATAATCGAAGCTCAGCAAGCTTAGATGAATTAACCAAGGGTACACAGCCCGTAAATGGGGGCTGGAATCCTTGCAGTCTGACCCCAGAACCTGTGTTTTTTTGTCATTATCAACATCTAGAAAAGTACAGTCTTGGGAGCAGAGAGACCTGCCTTCTGGCTTTGCCTCTATCACCTACTAACTGCGTGACCTTGATCAGGTCCCTTTACCTTAAAACCAAGGCTCCCACTTCTGTGAAACGTGGTCACCCGATTCCTCTTGAAGGGCTGCTAAGAGAATCAGAGTTAATGCATGCCAGGCGCCTAAGCAACGAATGGTAGCCACTATAATTCACCTTTACGCATTTTCATTCTAAGCATTTTTTTCTAGATCCTGCCTTATTGCCTCCTTAAAGTACTTCCCTCTTCTTGGCTTGTGTCGCTTGTTAGAGATTCTACGTTCATCCTCAAAGGAGACAAAAGAAGGCTATGAGGAGTTGACATATGTAAAGTTTAGGTGTTTCTCTCCTAATAAACCTCAAAGAACTACATATCTCAAAAATTGTGGGTTTGAGGAGACTAGGAAACACCAGTCCAGCAACGTCTAGTACAGAGTAGGAAAGCAATTCAGTCTATGGACATGGGAGTTAGGATTTCAATCCTGGCACTTTCAGGCTCTGGGTGGAGAAAATAGCTGTTCCTGTGATACAGTGCATTCAGTGCCATTCCAACGCCCTTCTAGCAACATCCCTGCCATAGAGTTTGGGAAGCTACAATTTGTGTTGTCTTAACTTTTTTGTAGTTAGGGCATTCACACGAGACTTGGTGGCTGCCATGAGCACTGCAAGGTGATGGCTATGTGTAGGGAGAGAAGACCCTCACTGAGAAGGAGGCTTCTGTCCTCCTCAGACAGCTGTGCTATACTATACTATCCAGTCCCTACTGGCAGAGGCATTGACTGATGGGCAGTGGAAGCAATGCACTATGGGCCTTTCTCCTGGATGTGTTTGTATCTGGCTATATAGTGCCCAAATCCAATCCTCTGGCCTTCTGGGAGCTTCTATAAGCTGCATAATGTTTCTAATCAGTCTTTCCATCTTGAACAAGATGGAATGCATTCTGTTTTCTGCAACCAAAAATCTTGATCAATACACTAGAAATGTTACACTAGAAGAGTTACCTAACCTCTTGGACCCACAGTTTCCTCTTCTGCAAAACAGTACCAATAAAAGGACTGCCTCTTTAGACTGTAGTTAGTGTCAAATTAAATGGCACATGCAAAATAGTTATCACATCATGTGGTATAAATGAGTCCTCACAGAACTTACAGAATGGTAGTGAGGGCAGGCAAGTGAACAGGGAGGTACAATGAGCTGTGGTATGTAGCCTGGGATGGCAGAACTCTGGCAGAACTTTGAAGCTCAAACAAGATTGGCCAATCAGGGAAGGAAAAGACAAAAGTCCTTCAAAAACCAGTGTTTAGACTGAGATCTAAAGTAAGAGTCCAGAATAACCATGTACAGGGAGGGGAGGCAGGAGTGGCATGTGACTAGGCCTGTCCCAGGGGAAGAAACAGGATTTGCAAAGGCCCATAGAGAGGAAGGAACATGCTGTACTTGAGGAACTGAGAGAAGTTGAGTGTGACCGTAGTAGAGAGTGTAAGGAAGGGATCAGGAGAGGATGTAGGGAGACCAGATAGCAGATGACCTAGAAAATGGCCTCAAGAGGTTTGGAATTCACTGGGCTTCTCCCAACTTGTCCCTTATAAACCATGCCTAATTTTGCTCACTCAAACCACCCTTTTGCAGATATACATAAGGCTAATCCAACCAGACCGCAAGCTTATGGAGGGTGGAAAATGTATTTTAGACCTCTCAAGGATACTGTCTTGCCTATGCAGCTTCTGTACAAATATTTGTCAATTGTACTTTGTGTTAAGCAAAGTTGAATGGAGCATGTACTTTTGCCTGTAAATACATTGTGAAATAGCAAATAGCTTCTATTTGCTTAAGAACCTCTGGGCTTCACCCAGTACTCATATGGAAAGTTTGTTCTTTTGAACTAGAATATGCTTTGTGCAATGAGAGCTGTTTACAGCATGAAGGACATGGTAAGGATCTCCGTCTCTTTTGTTTACTTATTTCTTTCCTACTATGATATTAATAATTTCCTAACCAGGTGGGGTTTCTTTCTTTCTTTCTTTTTTACTTCGAAATCATGCCATGAGGTTAATAGAGTCATGGGCAGATTTTTGTTTTGTTTTCTTTTGTTTTGTTTTGTATGCAAGTCCTAAGACTTCGGTTTCATAAGATGGTATTTCAGCATTCTAGAGAATACCCTTTAGCTCAGTTGGGCATTTATGATTGCAGGATGAGGAGCCAGTCTGGAATCACCCTGGCTATTGCCATGTGTTCTTTGGGGAACATCCTGGAAGGACTTGGTAGATTTCTGAGAAAGGATTTATGTTGGAATCAAGAGACATTTTATGGACACTATAGGGGCCAACACCCTTGGCTCCCTGAAGTTTCACTGAAAAATCACTGACATGAGGCACATTGATTAATAGGAGAAAAGGCAAACAAATTTATTTAACGTGTATACACAGTAGCCTTCAGAATGAAGACCCAAAGATACAGGGAACTTGTCCATTTTTTATGCTTAGGTTCATCAAAGTGTGGACAGCCATGCAGAAATAAGACTGGACAAAAAGGTTATGCTCTAATGGTCAGAGACTGAATGGGGAAACCCAGCAAGGTCTATCTCTCTAGAATAGATTCTTCTTGGTCTCTCTGAGCATGCATTCCTTCCTTCTGGGTATGGGGCAGAGGCCACAAAGTAGGTCAGCTAATTTGTTTATGGCCAGTTTTTATGCAGAATGTTTTTAGGTTTTATGGCTGGTTTTTGAGAAAAGGGGTTCTGCTTTCTACCACCCACCTTGGGGAAGACAGATTCTAGCTTCTATGGCCAGCTTCAGGAGAGAGACAGGAAGACAGGAGAAGGTCAGAGGAAAACTTTTGCTTCTGATGCTGTTTCTTAGGCCTTCATTTGGGGTTCTGTTTTCTGAGCCCCAGCAATGCTCATCAGTAATCTACGCTGCCATTTCTTATGCTAAATAGGAAACTAAAATGTGTTTTGATCTCCAATAGTGTGCTAGAGCTGGCTCATAGCAGCTTCAGAAAACCAGAAGTTAAGTATTCAGGAATTTTTTTGAGTCTGTTGTTAAACAATTGTAGCTTGAAATCACCCACAGTGAGAGTATTTATACCATGTAAATTGGCAAATGTTACAAATCATAACTCCTTCCCTCTTTCCCTCTTCCAGAGAGTCGGTCTATCAGCACACCACTCCATCTATCCCATTTACAGGAGTGGTGTTTTGTGTTTTCAGATAAAAAAAAACCTGTGCTCAGATGCACTGGGATGACGTGTATTGTGGACCAAAAATATGTGTATGTGTTTTGTTGGAGAAAATATCCCACGTAGGGACATAGCACACAGTTTGGCATAGAATAAGAGCCCAGCAAACATCTGTTGAATGGATGACATCCTTGTGAGTTGATAAGCATCTCTGCAGCAGCATCAGATCAGCCCAAGCCAATCTCCTACAGGAATTCCTCCTGAACCACGTGATCTCTAGAATTGCTCTGGAAGCTAGGCTGTCACTCTCTTATATTACTGAAGTAACTCATCATAACTTAAAAAAAATTATAACTCCATCAGTGTATTCAGCAACCATATTGGACTTTAACCTCTCAGAGAACAGAATTTGTCTGATTTGTTGCTTTAACATAACAGGTACTCATTAAGTTCATTTTTTCAATGAATGAAAAATGTGCAAAACAATACTGTGTGGGAATGCAACACTTCATAGTTTCCCAAATAGTGTGGGTATTGTTGAGGCAAGGTGTACAGCTAGTGTTACAGCTCTTGACCAGAGAAAGAACCGAGCCAAACACGAAGAGTTGGAGAACAGCCTTTATTCCTCCTGCAGGCTCAGCACACCTAATATTACAGCTCTTTTTGCGTCTTCCAATCTTCTGACCCGCCCTTCCTTGGTCTAATCCTGCTTTTATAGCCTTGGTAAGGGCTCAAAAAGTGTCCAATCAACTACAAGTTTTAACATCCAATCAACATCAAGCTTTAACATCCAATCAACATCAAGCTTTAACATCCAATCAACATCAAGCTTTAACATCCAATCAGCAACAAGCTTTAACATCCAATCAGCAACAGTGGGATTCAAAAATTACCCAATCAGGATCACGCAAGCAAGGGGGCTGGAAGCAGGTGGTGGCACTTGGGCCGGTGGCTCTCTGCCCTGGGCCTGGCCCCAGCAGCGTGCCCTACAACTGGCCATGCACAGCCCTGGCCTGCGGAGATGCAGAACGACAGGGAGGCAGCAAGCAGCCACTTTCCAGTGCCTGACATTTTCCATGTCAGTATGGCTTTAGCAATGCCCACAATATCCCTGTGGATAGGCAGAATGGAAAAGTTATTCTTCCAAGCAGTTAAAACAGTGCTTGGCATGTGGGGGCTCTAAATATATATTGAATTAATTATTCATCAATCATCCCCTTTCACAGATGAAGAAACGAGCTTATGGAAGTTACCCGACATAGTTCAGTTTTAGTTAGCGTCATTTCTATTTACATTAGGCTTCAGTACACTTATGTGTACTGAAGATTCAAATTGAAGTTTCAGATATAAAATTACAGGAAATTACCTACTTTCTCTTTTGTGAATGGAATTTTGATTTTTTTTTTAATAATCTGAGGAGGTGCTGATTTTCCATGAATATGGAAATTCTATGATTGCTCTTTCCCCAGGACTCTAACATTTCAAAATGGCCACGAGACCCCTGTATGAATTATGAGAAGGACACAGAGTTAAGTGTGATGATTTTTACATTTATGTTGTAAAATCTGATGTTATTCCCAGCACAGCGCTTCATTTCCGATGAAAAGTTTGCTGCCAGCTTCCCACTTTTTCTATGGACGGCATCACCACCCATTTTATTAAATCCACCAGCAACTCATGGAAACATGCATGATGTCGTTTTTTTTTTTTTTTTTTTTTTTTTTAATGTGGGGGAAAAGAATTTTGGAAGTGGGAGCTGGTTCACATTTCTCAAACATGTTTTTTCACTCTTGCTGTTCCCTTTTGACCTTCCTGAGGATGCGTGTGGGTGTTAAATTGTTACCAAAGGGAGGGGCCCTTGTAACTCCAACGAGATCCACACACACAAAGACACACTTTCCCACACACAGGACTTGGCTCTGTTGCACTTTCATGGAATGCTGAATGGAAAAGATGCAGGGTGTTTTTGATCTGCAGAGAAATCGAGCCAGTATAGTGGCCATCATTTTTTTGTTGTTGTTTTAAAACAGCCAGATTAACATTTGGGTTGGAAGGCATTTTGTGTGAGGGGAGAGGGTGTGGCTGGCAAATATGTTTCCTCTCTTTTAAAAAAGTAGAAACGTGATATATTCTGTTTATGAACATTTAAATACTAAAGAGGAATGTAAAGTGAAAAAATCACTTTCTTGATCTTGTCTCACTCCTAGGAGTAGCCATTAAATAGCTTGATGTTCGTCTGTCTAGAATTTTTTTCTATTAATTCAAGAACCACTTATTGAGATTCTACAATTTGTGATGGTCGTTTCGTTTGAGGGTGAGAGTTTGTTACCAAAAAATGTATGTATAGCCTACAACTTGCTTTTGTTCATTTAAAAATGGACTCTGGGTATTTTTGTGTGTGTGTCAGGGTAGACTTATTTTTAAGGACTGTATAGTGTTTCGTTGTATTGGCTGTGCCCTTTTCAAACTGATCCTCTATTGACAGGCATTTGAATGGCTTCCATTTGTTCACTGCTACTCACAGTGTCACTGTGAACCTCTGTCTTTGCACATTAGAGTTGTATTTCTCTAAGACCGATTCATGACAGTGGCATTTTTTTTTTTTGAGGGAGCATATTTTTAACATTTGTAATTTCAGGGAATGTCTGTATTAAAAAAGAAAGAACTTTTATTGAGCTACACAAGCCGAGACTCAGTAGTATTTAAGACAAGACCGGCTCCAAGATTTATTCCTATAGTAGTGTACTCAACACCAACTATTCATTAGAATCACTTTGAGGAGGGGAACTTTCTGAAACAAACGAATGTCTAGACACCACTGACAAATCACACGAGAATCTTTGGTATTGGGGTCCAAGTGTGTATATTTTTCTTAAAAAAATGCTCTTTAAGACAGATTGGGAGCTACTGTGCTAGTGAAATTCCCTCCAACATAGCAACGAATGTGTCATTTTTGTTGCTGTTCTACATCTAAGTGTGTATGTTTTGTGCCCAAATGTATACAAGCACGTGTGTTTCGTGTAGTTGAAATAATAGGATTTTTCTACTTTTCACTTGGCTGTTTGGTACATTTGGCCTCAATTGCTATCAGCTAGTCCAGAAACAGTGTATGTTCTATGCAGCTCTGCATCCAAATAACATCAGGAGAATGATCAAAGAGGCAAATGGGAACTTTAATGGGGGAATGGTGAGAAGTCCTACATGTGATTAAAGGGAAGATAAAAGGGCCATTAAGCAACTGTGTGGAGTAATGTTTAGACTGAAAAATTATAGACAGTCATATATAAATAGAATCCATACAGGGCATTAACGATCAAGGGAAATGACCCTTTGTCTTTTTCTCCTATATTTCTTCAACTCACAAAGTTCGGTTGGCAGATGATGGTAGGAATGCAAGATACCTGCATACGTGTGCATAGAGGGAAGTTCATCTTGTGCTTGCCAGGAGCTGCTACGTTACATACTATGTGTTTGTAGTATACTTTATAGGGTAATTCATAGGCATTAGTTTATGTGACCCTCACATCATTCCTCTAATGCTGGCAGAAAAGAGAGTAGTACCTTCGTTATACAAAAGAAACTTAGGGTTGGAGAGAAGAAATGAGACCCGGCTCATATCACTAGCATAGAAGGCAGCTAGAAAAAAACATTTTGTTTCTAATTGATGTCTTTGTAGAACTTTCCCCTAAGGTTTCTGGCTCCTAGGCCTGTGATCTTTGTATTAATATACAAATATCAACAGGAGCAACAATAAAGAGTGGTGTAGACTGGGGCAATTAGAAAAGAATCCTGTCGAAGGACATTCAAATTTTAGAATTTTTAAAGATTGTGTGAGAGAAAAAAATATCTTGAGCCAGATTCAGCAAATGGGCTTTCAGTTTGTGACTCCAATTTTAGATAATTGAGATTTTTGCATGATAGAAAACTAGAGGAAAAATCTGCCTTAGAAGTTGACAGAACTATTTCATAAGCATTTATGTAAGGTGATAGAAGCAGGTTTTAAACATAAATGAATGTGGTCTAGATGTAGATACTTTCTAGAATCTTCTCTTTTTGTGTTTCAAAAGTGTATATAAACACATTTACTGGCAAGGCCGCTTCCCCCCAATCTCCTCTTTGTTAGAAGACCTTGGTGTTGCTAAGCACAGATTTGACAACCCTGGTAATTTTCAGGAACATAACTTCCATGGTGGTCCAGGGATTGCTATTTGGTGCCCAGAGAGGGAACATGTTATGACCCTTTCCCCCACAAGTTTGGATTGTTTTCCCAATTAGTCAGTGATCATCTTGCCGAGAACGTACAGGGGAGTGTGTTAGGAGGAGGGAACAGTAACTGGGGAAGTTCCAGGCCAAAAAAATAGGAGCAAAGTGAGGTTGGAATCAGCTTGAAGAGCAAGATGAGGGCAAGGACACCAAAATCAAGGCAGAGAATAGTGGAAGGCCAGTGAGCACAGCTCCAGGCTTGAACTCTAAGGTTGAATTATTTTAACCTTTATACATCAAGGAAGCACTTTACATTTTTCCACTAGGATTTTCTACTGTTGATTTTCTCAACCATCCTGTAAATTCAGTGGCAGAGGTAATAATGGTCCAAATTCTTAGAAGAACAGCAGCAGAAAATGGTTCAATAATTGCCCAAGGGTCAGAGTACAACATTAATAGCCCAGCTAAGACCAGAACTCAGGACTCCATACAGAAATCCTTGTCTCTGTATCTCATACTTCTTATTTCAAAACTGGATGAAGGCTGGCCTTATAGTGGGTGTATATTTGCAGCACATGCTTCAATAAACAAGAAGTCTTGTTTTCAGGCTCATGTCTGGAGCATGAAGAGGAAGAGGAAAGGAGCTACTTCAACTTAGCAGGTGAAAACCAAAATGCCAGAAGAGCTAAAGATTCCTATAGGCGAAGAGGAAGTTATTTCTTCCAAGACCACTAGGGAAGAGAGGAGGAGGAGAATCACAGGAGGGGGAGAATCACATGGGGGGGGGTGTGGGGTGTAGATCCTATATTATGTTGTTACACAAAGCTGTGTGTAATCTTTGAGGCTCTTTCAGGAATAAAATCTATGCCAGAATGCTAGAGGCAAATAAACAGTTGTATGACTTTTAAAAAAAAAATGAATTCTGGAAACTGTAGACAAGAACTTAATTTTAAGTACACTTGACCAAAATTCTCAGATCATTGACTAAAGAAGCTTTGGAGCCTGAGCAAAGAATGTGGTGATTTGTAAGAGCCAACAAGGGTTCACCAAGAATGAAACAGAGGAGCCTAAACTATTTCCTTTTTAAAAAATAGTGTTATCACAGTGAGAGATCACAGGGACATAAATATAGTTGATCTAAATTTCAGTTAAGATTTTGGCAGAATTTTCTTTTGGAAAATTTGGTGGATTGTAGTCCCAGCTACTCAGGAAGCTGAGGCAGGAGGATCGCCTGAGCCCAGGACTTTGAGGTTGCTGTGAGCTAGGCTGACACCATGGCACTCTAGCCCAGGCAACAGAGCAAGATTCTGTCTCAAAAAAAAAAAAAAAAGAGATATTAAAAAAAAGAAATACTATGGGATATATTTCTCCCCACAAGGAAGATTATACTGGACTTCTGAACTTCTTTCAACTCTAAAAATTATATATAGAGATATGTATATATGTATGTATATAAAGTACATATAAAATATATAAACACACATTTTATATATAAATTTTAAATTATATATATAATTTATTTTTCACACAGTTATAATTACAGAAATTTCTCATATGAACCAATCCCACTTATATGGCGAATTTCATGGATTCCTATTCATTTTGTTACTTGTTCTTTCCTTTCTGCAATTAAAAATTACGTATCCTATAAATTCCGTCGCACTAGACCTGTTAAACTACCATGTTTTTAAAAATATTTTCACAATTCTACACAACAAAGTAGTCCCTTTTATTAACTACATCCTCTCCAGGGGTTACTAATGGGGTTGACAATGCAGTTCTTCCTGCAGCTAACTTTGGCACTGTGAAAAGTAAGGACATCGTGCTAACCAGTCCACGCCTGTCCCAAGTAACCTTGGTCACAGGGTCTCATTAATCACAATATATTTTCCATAGCAACAAAATTGCACATTCAATAAAAAGCAATTGCTCTTAGCAAGAGTGAAACCCCAGGAGATGGAGCAGGAGAGCATTATTTTTTATAATGGCTAGAAGATGTAAGTTCTATTAGAAGAAAATACAGTGGTATTTTCATGGTATAAAAAATGGCATGGTATAAAAAGTGATGTCTTCTTTAGAGAGGGCCCAGAGGGTAACTGGGCATGTTGCATATGGGCGGGGTTGTACTTCTCATGTCTTTCAAGGTAAGGGGAAACAGATGTTTAGAGCTCTGGTGATTGGTCCAGTTTGTCACATGGCAGTGTTCTACCCTATCATGGAAAGTAATAATTATAATAACAGCAATGGATAGCACTTACTGAATGCCTACTGTAAGCCAGACACTGTACTAAGCACCATGCATGCTTTATCTCATTTAACTTCACAATAACTCTTTCATCTAAGTCTTCTGGTTCACACTATTTTTAAGTTGAGTGAACCAAGGCTTCATGGTTTGTCCACTGTCACTGCTAGTACAAGGGATATTAATTTCTCTGATGCCAGGTCCCAGACTTTCAGCCAATTGAATACATTGTCTTCCAAGTCCTATGCTCCTATTTATCTCCAACAATGAAATGGTCATTGATCATTGGTGGGAAATCATTATTAAAGGTCTTTATGTCTCTTCTTAACTCATCTAGATGTTCTAAGCCTTCAACCCAAGACTCAGAAACTTGGGAAAGAGACTGAAGAACATCCTCAATGGATCAGAAACTTGCAGAGTTGTAAAATGTGGCCTGTGGTCTAAGAAGCTTAAAGTCTTCTTTAGAATTTTCCACATATGCAACCTGAATAGAAATCAGTTTTTGTGGTCCAAATCTCAAGAATTCAGAAGTAATGGAGTTCAAATTGAGCTAATTAGGGAAATTATAGGATACTCTACTAATAATAATTAAATAATTATTATTATTTATCTCCAACAATGAAATGGTCATTGATCATTGGTGGGATCACCAATAATTAAATAATTAAATGATTATTATTATTTAAATAATTAAATAATTATTAGTAGTAGAGTATCCTATCTATGACCTGTATTGGAATATGACCATCCTATATATATTGGATGAATAGAGAAAGAATGGATGGATTGGTAATTGGATAGGTGCATTGATGGAGCATCTTAGATGATGGAAGGAAAAGATTGTACTTCAGGATGATCCTAAAGTTGGGGCAGGATTTCAATTGATGTGGAAATAGAAATAAAGCTTGAAGTTGATTCTCCCACATCTTACCGGGCACAGGGGTGTGAATCTCAGTTTAGCTACATAAC
This sequence comes from Microcebus murinus, assembly GCF_040939455.1. Classification (NCBI taxonomy): domain Eukaryota; kingdom Metazoa; phylum Chordata; class Mammalia; order Primates; family Cheirogaleidae; genus Microcebus; species Microcebus murinus. The sequence continues at coordinate 22,964,181 of NC_134124.1, forward strand.
TAGCTGTGTAATTTAGGGCAAGTCATTAATGCCTATAAGTATCACTTTCCTTATTCATAAGTTCATGATAATAATTTTAATTCTGTTGAAAGAATAAAATGAGATAATGATCTTCACAGGCCATCTCCCAATTTGTTCCTCATCACTCAGGTCTCATGTCAGCTGTCAGCACCTCAGTGAAGACTTTCCTCACCTCCACATGTGAACTATCCACACTGGGTGACACCATTTTCTGCTCCATTGCCCTATTTTTTATTTTTTTTAAGTATTAAGGGGGTACAAATGTTTTGGTTACATAGATCTCTTTTGTAATGCTTGAGTAACAGCTAATAAGTGTGCCAATCACCAAAATAGTGTTCATTGTACCCATTAAGTAGGTTCCTCTCCTCTTCTCTCCTGTCCCCTGTTTGATTTCCACTAAATTTTACATTCCTCTTTGCACATGTATGCTCATCAGTTAGTTCTAGTTTAATAGAAAGTCCATGTAGTGCTGGTTTTGCCATTCTTGTGATATTTCACTTAGGAAAATCGTTTCCAGTTCCATCCAAATTGTTGCTAAAGGCATTAATTCATCCTGGTTATGGCTGAGTAGTACTCCATGGCATACATATCCCACATTTGAATTGATGAGTACTTGGGTGAACAAAGATGCCACATCTTTGCAATTGTGAATTGCGCTGTAATAACGTTTGAGTGCAAGTGTCTTTTTGATAAAATGACTTTTTTTTTCCTTTGAGTAGATACCCAATAGTGGAATTGCTGGATAAAATGGTAGGTCTACTTTTAGTTCCTTGAGGAATCTGCATGCTGTTTTCCATAGAGATTGTACTAATTTGCAGACTCACCAATGGCTCATAAGCATGCTTTTGTCTCTGCATCCACACCAATATCTGTTGTTTTTGGACTTTTTAATAAAAGCCATTCTAACTGGGGTAAAGTGATCTCTCATTGTGGTTTTAATTTCCATTTCCCTGACAATTAGTGATGTTGAGCATTTTTTCATATGTTTACTGGCCATTTGTCTATCTTCTTTTGAAAAGCTTCTGTTCATGTCTTTTGCCCACTTTTTAATGGGGTTGTTTGTTTTTTTCTTGCTGATTTGTTTGAGTTCTTTGTAGATTCTGGATATTAGCCCTTTATTGGAGTATAGCTTGAGAATATTTTCTCCCATTATGTAGGTTGTCTGTTTGTTCTGTTGATTATTTCCTTAGCTGTGCAGAAGCTTTTTATTTTAACCAAATTCCATTTATTTATTTTTGTTGTTGCTGTGATTGCTACTGGGGTCTTAGTCATAAATTCTTTACCTAGGTTGATATTAAAAGAGTTTTTCCTACATTTCCTACATTTTCCTCTAAAATTCTTATGGTTTCATGCTTTATATTTAAGTCTTTTATCCATCTTGAATTAATATTTTTTTTGAGTGGTGAGAGACAGGGGTCCTGTTTCATTCTTCTGCATGTGGCTATCCAATTTTCTGAACACTGCTTATTGAATAGGGCTTCATTTCCCCAGCCAGTATTGCTGTCCACTTTGTCAGAGATCAGTTTGCTGTAGGTAGATGGTTTATTTACCTACCTGGGTTCTCTATTATGTTCCATTGGTATATGTCTCTATTTTTGTGCCAATTTCATGCTGTTTTGGTTACAATAGCCTTGTAGTAAAGTTTGAAGTCTTGTAATGTGAGACCTCTAGATTTGTTCATTTTTTTAGGATTGTTTTGGCTACTTGGGCTCTTTTCTGGTTCCAAACAAAGTATAGAATTAATTTTTCTAGATCTGTGAAATATGATGTTGGCATTTTGATGGGGATTCCACTGGATCTGTAAATCACTTTGGGTAGTATGGACATTTTAACAATGTTGATTCTACCAATCCATCACCAAGATACTACATATGTTTTTCCATTTATTTGTGTTCTCTGCAATTTCTTTCCTCAGTGTTTCATAGTTATCCTCATTGAGATCTTTCATCTCCTTGGTTAAGTGTAACCCTGGGTATTTTATTTTCTTTGTACCTATTGTGAAAGGTATCGAGTCTTTGATTTGACTCTCAGCTTGACTGTTTATTTGTGTATAGAAATGCTACTGATTCGTGTACATTAATTTTGTAACCTGAGACTTGCTTTGTTTTTTTTTTTTAGATATTTGTCACTCTCTATAGCAATCATATTTATTCATTTGTTTATGTTTATTTGCCTGTCTGATTCAATAGAATACAATCTGTTTGAGGTTGGGGAGCTTGTCTTTTTGTTCATACTTATATCCTCAGTGCTTAGAACAATGACTGCCACAGAGTCGATGCCAAGTAAATGCTTTCCAATGTATGCTTGAATGAATGAAAACATGATAACCACTGGGATGCTTGTTTAAAATACAAATGCCCTGGCCTCAACTCTAAAGTCTCTAATTCACAAAGTCATTCTTGAGGGTTCCAATAAATGAGAATTTTACAAGTTCTTCATGTGATTCTGATGTACAACTAGGTTTCAGACTACTACATTATAAAAATTGCTTTTGCCCTCAAGGAACTTTCAATCCTTAAAGGGTAGACAATATATCACTGTTTAGGGAAAGAATAACAAACATCTCCACCAATTTGATCTCCATGAGACCAAACCAGAGCTCCTTTGGGCTTCCTGGATTACAAAAAAACAAAAAGAAAATGGAAGGAAAAAATGCTTTCAGGGAAAGAGGAGACAGAGGAGAGTGAAGGAAAAAAAGCAAAGATAGGGTGATAAAAATAAGCACACAATAAAACGCCCCTCTGCTGTGGCCTGTTAGAACAATGATAAAGAAATAAGAAGGAAAATGCAGAAGAAACAGATGTAGCTGCCAGAAGTTAAATACACATCTGTTAAGAATGCTCTTCTCATATGCAGGGTCAGAAAAATATGTACAAATGTAGCACCTCTCTGATTGACAGAAAAACCTCAGTTCTGGCACTGGGAATCTTGTTTTCTTGACAGCACTTTGTTTTAAAGCTGGAGGCAGAGAAATGTCTTATGCATGTCCTTAAACTGGAAGGCCTTTTGTTCAGGATACTTATACCATTTGCAGATAATGATGTGCATAGCAGTTTCAGCTGTCTGCATATGCATTTTTATGTTTTTTTATGACAGCTCTGCGTACTGAACTAAAAGGCCATTTAGAACTGTCAGGCACTGACAAGCATTACCCTTTACATTTACAATTCTGTTAGCGTGCATTGTCAGGTGGGCTCACCAGACTGCAGAAATGTGATTTCCTTTGAAACCTATGTATGACTTTAATTTAATACAGCAGCCTCAAAAAAAAAAAAAAAAAAAGACAGAGTGTGAGCCCAAGAGAGCTTTATTAAGTATTCTTTTTCCATTAATCTCCTACTTTTTTGTTTTTATAAGACCCTTCCTTTATTCCTCATTTCTTTCTTCCTTTTCTTTCCTTCTTCCCTCTTTCCATTATTTCCTCTTTTCTTCCTTCTTCTCTGTAGAATCCTTCATGTCATGCAGAAAGGAAGTCAGACTAGGGAACTGACTGTACCTGCCTCAGCCGTGCCCGACTATTTCTTACTTTTCATATGGCCCGAGGTTAATTTTCAGTCAAACCAATTTTTAAAAGATGTTCACTTCAGTGTAGCGTGGAGCGAATATCAGAGTCTGGACAGTGGGAACATAGAAAGAATCCATTTAGTCCAACTGATGACTTACCGGTCCCCATTTTCACTACCACCTGTCTTTGAGAGTCCCTTTCCCTCCCCCAAAACATTTATCTCAACAGCGTGGAGAGTCCATCCTATCCAAGACGCTGACGTATGCACTCGGAGGGGAATAAAAGCAACGGGAAGCCGTGGTTTTTGCACAGCAGGATTTTATAGTCCACCGGGAATGGCCGGCTGTTTGCATGAAACAGAGAAGTTTCGACTCAAACTAGGCTAACATGACATGCTAACATGTATGTGATGACTTGAGACAGATTTGCCAGAAAGCTCTGAAACTTGAACCTCAGGGAGCCCCTCTCACCTGCCTGTCCCCTGTGCATTCCTGGTGCTGACTGGGAGCTAGTGAGAGTTCTAGGTGCAGAGGAGAAGCCCAGTCGCAAGCAAACAGCATTTTTCTATAAGCATTTCTGATAAACTACATCAAGAGATGACAGCAGGAAGGTCCTGAATTTTCAGTCTCCCTTCTGTAACTTCATTTTGTATTCGTAATTTTGTATTCTTTCTTTCATAAAGGGTTCCCCAAATTGTACAAGCCTTAGGTCCCATAACTCTGGGCCCTTCTCTGCTTCTGACAGCAGCCTCTGTAAGTTGTTCGGGAAGTAGTGAACAACATGGTTGGGCAGTAGAGTCAGATTTTCTTTTAAAAGCTTGCCTTCTCCTGGCCCTCAGCAAAGCACAGGATTTGGCTAGGTGAGGAGGAGGGCCAGGGTATTACCAGCAAATAGAGAGAGTTTCAGGAAAATATTGGTTACAAGATAAAATTCTGAGAGCCAATGTTTTTGGCAATGGACAAGTATTTACTTTTTTTACTTTTTAAAATCGAGATAGACACGAAGTATAATAAGCACTTATCTTAAGTATATGGCTTAATCAATTTTACTGTGCATAAAAACCATGGTGCCATGTCCAGATCAGCACATAGGACGTTTCTAGCTCCAGTTTCCTTCCTTAGGAAGTTCCTAACTTCTGAGTATAAAAGATATAATCCCCTCCACCAAATGTCTCAAAAAGGCAGGGTAGAGCATACTGGGAGGGCTGAATTTGGTGTCAGGAGATCATATGTTGTGTTGACCTACAAATAGAACGGCTGTTCAGAAAAAGAATTCAACCCAGAGGAGTGGCAAGTTGCCTCCCCTTATTCCTTCCCCATAAGAATAAGGAACACCCTGACAGGCAGTGGACACCCTGATGGCAGAGTCCAGCTTGACATTCGGGCGGCGTGAAGTGTCAATCTATTACCTGGGTGGTGACTTGAGTTTTGCTGGTGCCCCGGTTTCCCGTTAGAGTTGTGCAACTTTGGGTTGAGCATTGCCCTTTGCTTTAAGTTCTTTGGCAAATCGTGGTGGCCACACTCAGGGTGTGAGGGGTGTCATATCGAGTCCCAACATCTTTCTTCCAATGTGCTCATCAGTAGCTTTTTTGCCCTGGCAAAGGGGGTGGGATGAGGCCCCCAGGCTCCTGAAGGCAGGTAAGTGGAGGACAGAAAGCGCGCAAGAGGGAAGCAGGGTGGTGTGGTGGATGGCAGAGACAGGCCACAGAAGACTCCAGCCCTGCCACAGACCCAGGCCATGGTCACCAGCCCCCACCGTGAGCCCAGGCTGGCCAAGGCTCCCTCCTTGGAAGAGACAAGCTAAGAGAGAAAACAAAATCCATACAGTGCACTCCCCCTCGGCCCCTCCTCCCCGTCTCCTCTGTGCACTAACCTCCAATGCCCTGCGGGAACCAATTACAGTATTCTAATGAGTGCAGTTTCCAATAACTGCATTTGACGGGCCTGTTACCGCCTCGTCTCGGCTCACCTTTCCCAGCCATGAAGCCGCCCGCCCGGTGCTTGCTGGCTGGCTGGGCATCTCCCTGCGGAGTCACCAGTGATGGGGCTGGGGTGTAAGGACAGCTGTGTGAACACTCCTGTTCACAGAATGCAAAGGACTATAGGGCAAGCCGGAGAGGGAATAAGCCAGTCACAATTGGTGGCTTCCGATGGACACGGTTCACTTGCTTGAAAAAGTCTTTGGGAACCAAAATGAAGAGTCACATTTTTTAAAAAGCCCCTGTGACCTGGATATGCTTGTAGAAAAGGGCTAAAGTGTAGTGGTTAGGAGCAAGAGCATTGGACTTAAGAAGACTTACCTGAGACCTACCTATGTCTCCATCACTTACTATCATAGCTGCCTGAACTCCAGCAAGTTCCTTAATGTCTGAATGAGCCTCAGTTTTATCATCCATAAAATGGGAATACTAATAGTCCCTACTTTGCAGAGTTGTTATACGTGTTTAAGGAATAGTACGTGCAAAGCTCTTTGCATTTTTTCTTGGCTTGCTAAATGAATAGAGCTATTGTTATTCTAATACAGCTTGGCGCCTAACAAAGATGGAAATAAATATAAATTCTTGTCACTTACTGGCAAAGCCCTGCCCCCTCCCCTTGGTTCTGCTCTGTCTCTGCCTGGACCCTGTCTCAGGGTATACACAGCACTATGGCAGACACCTCTACTCTATACAAAGCATGTGATAAATCTTCACGTGCTCGGGAAGCACATGCTCCAAGTCATGTTAACTGAGAAAGGTGAGTTTTGTCCATGACATACATGCATATGTATATATGTAGGTTTAAAAACACATGAAAAGGCATTTACCACCCTGTTCTTGGAATGAGGAGTGTAAATGATTGGGGGTGGGGGGTGGATAGAAAGGGAGATAATTTCACATTTTACTCTGACTGCTCCAGGAATGTATTTTTAAAACAGGAATGTATTCAGGGCAATTACAAAAAGAAGTAATAAAAATGTGTTTCAGTGGTCCAAAGTTAGAGGCTGTGGTTTTGTTACTGTTTGGGGCCTTGAAGGGCCACCCCCACCCCACCGGGCCACTCCACACCCACCTCATGCAAAGCACAACAGCCACCCTCTACCACTTTGTCACTTATTCCGACTCTTTCTTTCTTGCCCATTCTCAAGAGACTGTGCCACTAAAGCCTCCGACCCTCTACCCATTGATTGTAAGGATTTTGGAGTTTTATAATCCTTTAAAGTATTTTCCAAACGTGAGAGGGGGAGACAGAGAGAGAGAGAGAGAGAGAGAGAGAGAGAGAGAGAGAGAGAGAGAGAGAGAGAGAGATTGTCTCCAAATTGTTTATAAGGAAAATTTAGATTTACAGATAGATAATTTAGAAAGCTACTATTGTCTTTGTATGGAAATTTGAGAATTCGTCAAAACATCTCTTTAACTCTCTGGCTCCCTTATGCACCTGAAGAATTGGCTTACTGCTCATCAGCCACCTCGAGGAGACAGGGGGACAGTGTTGGCCGCCACCAGTGAGTCAAGAGCAACACCAAACGCGGATCAACATTCTGCAGAGCCAAGCCAAGTCAGTGAGAGCAAGGGTCTGGGGAAATCTGATGGAACTCTCTTTGCATAGTGCTTTTTGCAGTTTGCAATTATACATTTGAAGTCAGTAAATAAATCAGCACCTCTCTTCAGGAATCTGTATTCAGGATGAGAAGCTCAACTCAGACAAGAGAGGAGAAGTTAGAGAGACAGGGAAAAGGATGGGCGAACATCCAGCCTCACCTCTTTTCCTCCATGTCTGCCTCTCTCCTCCCCACCCTCCTGAGACTCTCCTTTCCACCTTCCTGACTTAGCAGCTTTGCACAGGCTGTTCCCTAAGCCTTAAACACTCTTCCCCAGTTCATTGACTCCTTGACTCCTGCTCACCCTCTGGGTTTCAAACTCCTAAACTTCCTGCCCACCAATGCCATCCTTGACTTACCCAAATGGCCACCCATTATAAATTGCTCCCTTGTCATTTTTTCCTCATCAAACCAAGTTATTTCCCCTCATAGCACATATCAATCACAACTTATACTCATATATTAATTTGTCCATTGAATTTATATAATGTCTGTTTTCCATGAGATTGTAGGACTCTTATTTGCGTTATCCTCTGATCAGTGCTTAGCACAGTGTCTGGAGCATAGTAGATGCTCAATAAATGCTTGTTGAACAAAAGGATAAATTAATTAAATTAATCAATCAATTACTGTAGGTATCCCACAACAAATACTTTATAAGTCTTCACTTACTCTGCCCCATTTCCCTGAAAGCTCTTCTTTCTCCTCTCCATTTATCCAAATCCTAATCAGCCTCAAAACCCAATAACAAGGATGGCGATAAGGTTGATGATTTTATGCCATTTGGACCGAGGACTGAGAATTCCATATAAATGTAATCTTATTTGATCTTCATAACTCTATTGTTATTATCAAATATCAGAGGACAGCCAACTCAAAAACCCTCCAGCGATGCAAGGATTCAACAATCTGCATCTTAGAGCCCAGGTTTGCTGGGGGAATTGAGGGCTGGGGACAGCGCCCCAGCTCTTTGTCATTTGCACTTGGCATCTCTCTGAGGTGTCTGTATTTTAAGGGTAGTGGCCGCTGCTGTGGCTTCCTTGCTTTTGTAATTCTCTCTAGCACTCTGGGACTGCTGGATTCTGCCGAAGAGGGAAGAGCAGAGAGAAATTTGTTATTGCTTTTCTGATGTTTTTGGTTACTTGGTCCTTGGGGGGTTATAGGTGGGGGAGAAGGAGCCAGACATACATGGCAGCCCTCGACTGCTAAGATATAAGGTGAGCGAGGGAGGAAGTGGTATGATTTATGAGGCAGTGAAAATCGTCATTCCCACCGCCACTCCTGCAGCCAGCCCACCTTCATCTGGGCCAAAAGCTCACAAAGTACAGAGGTCAGAGGTCAATCTGCTGTGTGCAAGCAACCTGGGCCATGGGTGCATCTACTTTGAGAGCCTCAGTTTCCTCACCTCCAAAACGGAAACAAGAATAGTCCATATCCAACTGAGTTGCATGAGGATTCGATGAGAGTAAGTGTGTGAAACCTTCACATAGTGCCTGGTTCAACATCCTACTCTCGACAGGCATTAGTCACTGTTTTCATTGTTTATTCACTAAATGCCTGAAGTCAAGCACCCATCTGAATCCAAACCCAGGGTTTCCTGATTCCTAACTGTGTTCTTTTCGAATCACCCCTGACTGTTTGCCTGCACTGCGAACAGAGAGGGGGAAGAAGGAAGATTAATTAAGAAAGAGTCGTAAAAAAAAAAAAATTTCACCGAATATGGAGTGGATGTAATATTAACATACGTAATTACGTCTCAACTTCAGAAGCTATAATATCAAAGATAAAAATCATGTCAGCTTCAATCTTTTTCTCATTGTAGATTCAGACCATTACATTAATGACTAACTTTCTGAGCTGTATAATTTTTTTCTTGGAAAGATACCTTTTCTTGTGCTTAAGCACAGAAGCCCTTTCCCAGGCAGACCTTGGACTTGAAAGAGGCTTAGAAACCTCCGTGCCGGGGCCTCTGTCCTCCCTTCCTGCAACCATGCTTGTCCATGGGCTACTGCCACCAAGGAGAAACAAAGGCAGGCAGTCACTCAGGCGGCCACCCCTCGCCTTTGGCCAGGTGCAAAACTGACTCCCGCTGACTTCAGCTAGAGGTGGGAGCTGTGTGAGTAAGCCACCGAATGTCACCAGCCTTCTGGGCTGGGCTTGTTCCTAAAGAAGAGCTCCCCAGGCACCTTGTAAATAGGCCCTCACCCATTGTAATAATCAGGAGCCCCTATTCGGACCCTCCCTCTGAGCGAGAGAGCAGAGTCTGTCTGTAGGAGCCATAGCGTGGCATCTTCTCCCTGGCGCTCAGTCTGTGTCGCCTCCCGAGAGGTAAGAAATGAAAGAAATCCTGAACATTTTTGCCGTATCGGATGCAAGCATAACATCTTTTTAAGTTCTTCTCTTTTTTTTTTTCCAGAACTAAAGATAGAACTGGGGCACAGAGGACCCCATTTCTTAGACGTGATGTTCAGGAATTTGCCCAAAGTCAAAAGCGCTTCTATAAAGAACACGAAGCTCTGTGGTTTCACGCCTTCTGCAGCCTTCTGAAACGATGAGCCGAATGGGAGGGAAAGGAGGTAGTTTGACTTTTGTTTGTTTATTATTTTCTTCTGTTTTGGTGCCCATCTGTCCTCCAGGCCTCTGACCCCAACCCAGTTCCTCCCCTCTTTCATTAAGTGACCAGTCTGATTACTCAGAGCACTTCCTCCCCAAAGGAGCATCTTTGCTTTTCTCTGGACTCCCCTCCTGTCTCTATTCCTATGTTAGCTACAAAATTTTTCCTGTCCCCTGCTTCTTTCCTTCTATTAGCTCTGACTCAGCAAACTAATTATGGAAACATAATTTTCTATTGGTTCATCAGTTGCCTCATCATACAAAAATTGCCAATAAGTTTAAGATGGGCTGACTTATAATTGGGACACATAAAACACAGTCCCCGAAAGATTGACAGTATTCATGGAAAGCAGCTGAAACTGAGTTTTCTGAACCAGTCTGCCGTGTGATTCCACTTGGGAGAGGTGTGCCCTGAATCCTCAGATATTCTGCACACAGAAAATGGTGTTTTCCACAACACACACACACACACACACACACACACACACACACCCCTTTCAAATCAACTCTATCCTTGACTTGAAGCAAGTGTAAAAATGGAGACCCATATACCATATATGTCCAAATATTTAAGGGATAAATCCAGCTACGTAGGAAATAAAATACTTTCTCCTGTTATTACCTTTATAACATCCTATAAGGCTACCTTATAATTTACAGTTCTTTGACTCCTTGGAATTTGTATCAGATAATGGAAAAGCAAAGAAAGTTGACTCACAGCACCTGGGCCTGGATCCCCTTCCTTTCTCATCATGAATCCAATTTGTCTACATTGGGAAAGGCTTCATTTACACCATATATATATATATATATATATATATATATATATATATATATATATATATATATATACCCTAGTCTTAGTCCATTACCCCAGCAGCTTCCCTGGCTCAGGCTGGTGATACGGAAGTCTACGCATGTGTTCCCCAGAGAACGGACTAGACAACAGGCGTGTTCAGGCTCTGGAAGTGGGCTCCGAGTCATTAGGGCAGAAAAATCCAGTGTCCCTGGTATGCAGAGTGTGGCCTAGAAGGCAGTATGGCACAGGCTGCTAATGGGCACATTTCCATAGCCCTGTGGACAAGGTCCAAGTGGCACCTTCTAAAGCTTGAAGCCCAGGACAGGATTTTGCTTGCCTAGGTCTAAGGGCAGTACTAACGTAAAGGGTAGATGTGCCATGTTATGTACATATAGTTATAATCAAGCTGCTTTTCATACGGGCAGCTCTACTTAGGGTACTCTACGTTGTTTAACTGCAGAGACTTGCTGATTTAATGATGGTTAATGGTATACTGGACAAGAGGGCGGTGGGGAGGCGTATTCGTATTCACATTAAGAGAGATAACCTCTTCCAGACAGCATTGACCAACACATAGTAGGTACTTAGTAAATGCATTACATTTAAGTAAATGAATGACCTATTATAATTTTATAAAGGGATTCATATACGAAAGGAGAGACCACTGGTGGGTATTATAGGCACTAATAGCAGATGAAAGAAATTTTGATTGATTTGTAAAGCACCTCCTTATTAGAGGTGACCCCTCTATATTAGCTGACAACAGATGACACAAGCTATTTCTGCTCGTAAAGCATTTATGGCTGCTTTACCCAGAGCTCAGAGAACATACGCATGATGCTACCAAACAAAATATTTTTAAAGCAGGATTTCTTGAGCCATTGTCACCATTGGCATTTGGGGCTGGATAATTCTTTGTTATGGGAGACTGTCCTAGGTGTTGGGAAATGTTTGGCAGCATCCTTCGCTTCTACCCATTAGATACCAGTAGCTTTGCCCCCCAGTTTTGACAACCAAAAATGTCTCCAGACAGTGCCAAAAGTTCCCTGTGGGACAAAAAATCACCACTATTCTTAAAGGAACGGATTCTAGATAGATAGCTTGGTGTCATCTTCACCCAGCCAGAGTACATACCAAGCTGGAATCACAGCAGGCTTCAGTCGCACCTAGATTTAGTAAGGAAAATGGGAGTCAGCAAACTAAGGTGGTTTGCTTGGTTTCATCAGTCTTTAAGATAGCATAGCAAATGGTTATTTTCAGCTAAAAATTAAAATGAAAAGTAATGATGTTTACATCTCTTACAGCAATAGCTCCACTGATTTCTGTGTTGTTGTTTTTGCGTGCGAGTTAGGGAATGAGCCGGAGTGAATGTGCTAAAAAGTTCAAATATCGAATGAGATAAACAGAGAAGGAGAAAGCATCTGCCAAAAGCATCTCTATAATAGTCTCGATTCTCAGCAATGCATGCTTTTTAGGAAGATTCAGGAAAGGGCTATGTGGTACAGAGGCAGCCCCCCATTTCCACGGACGCTCGCCAAGCCCTTTTCCTGCCGCTGGTCTTCCACCTCCGCCACTTCCGGTACCAAGCAGGAAGTTGTGGCTTACTGACTTCCGGTGTGCGCGTGAGTGCCTGTCATGGCTTGCTGGAACCAGGACTTCATGACTTTTCAGCATGTGTGGCTGTAGTAGATGTCATTTGGGGGCCCAAGAAATCCCAGGATGCAATTAGGTACATTTTCTTGTATTATAAGGGCAAAAATTATTTATACCTGAGAGCACACAATGTTGCCTCTCTCCCACTTTTTCGGAGCAGGAAAGGATCATTTCTTGCTAAGTTAGCTTCTAGAATCTTTTTTGTTGTGGAGAATCTAGTTAGTAAAATGAAAGGAGGACTTAATTTAAACTCTATAATGGAAAGCAAGAGTGGGTAGGAGATAGAAAAGCTACATTGATTGTATATCAGTAAAAATTCTTGGAAGAAGAGAAGGAAGAGATACTTGGAAAAATGTGGAGCATACTATGGATAGTCAAAAGTATTTTTAATTTAAAAAAATATTTTTAATTTAATATTTTAAAAAATTTAAATCTTTTACTACACATTAAGACTACTTTAGGTAAATAATAGATGTGCTTTAAATAACAATTTAACTGCAGAGTAGAGGTTTTAAAAAAAAAAAAAAATTAAATAATACAAGGCCGAGACTGAGCCATGTGGTCCCAGGGCTACATTTAGAAGTGACTTACTGTCCTAACTTCCCAGTCAGGCTCATCTTCATAGCTACTGTGAGGCCAGTGTCATTCATCATATACAAATTCATTAAATGACTACCATGTGACAGTCCTATGTGAGATTCTGATGACACAAAGAAGAGGGAGAAAGAGCCCCTGCCCTCAAAGAACTTACAGTCTTGTCTGTAAGTAATTTATCAATAAATACACATGGCAACACATGTACACATGTATGTACAAGCTAAACCTGGTATTTTCATAGTAATAAAATTTGCTCCAAAATTGTACCTAGCCTTCCAAAGAATCACTAAAATTGGCAAAAATTTCCCAACTGAATTAGATGGATGCATACAATGTGAATGACTTCATTAGAACTACTCAGTCCTCATAAATTTCTGGATATGTCTAAAATAACAGGATTCAGAAAGATGTTTATTACATGTTTATTACAGTCTGTACTTTCCTTGCAAATCTGATACAGCTCCAGCAATGAACAACAGATCTTTCTAACATAGTGACACAGAAAGTCAACACAATTTCAGGAGCAGGGCAGGGAGACGAGAAAACGCCTCTCTCCGATGCATGCCTTCCATTGTATTTCAGACAGATGTCACTTGCAACTTAAACTCTTTTTTTCTGATTCCTCAGCTAACTGTAGGAAGGAGCCTTGTGTCTATTTCTCCCTCTGGGTCTGGGGACATGTTATATTCCATTAGCAGCCTCTTTGATTTTTCATCTAAAGCCCTTCCCTTGCCTTGGATATTGGCTAACATTTTCCACTGGTCAGAAACTTTGTTTATACAGCTGATCAAGTTAACGGTTCATCTCCTCTGCTCTGTAGGCCCTCCAATTCTACCGTCATCATAACTAGGATTGGTTATTTTACTTGGCAGAATTATTTCAGTAATACAAGATAACCAAATTAGATTGGTGATCGATTAGTTTTGTTCAGTACTCATTCCAGTAAATAAAACCAACCAGGCTCCAAATGGCTGAATTGCTATTGCAGTAGAGACCTCAGGGAATTTCATAAAATCCTACTTTGCAACCAGATATATACTGTATAGCAAAGACCCACACTTTTTAGCCTTGCTCAGTGGCTGTAGCTAGTTTTCTATGCTACATAAATTAGAAATACCACCATTTGTAAAAGTTGTCTCTGAAAACCTCTGAACTCAAAGAGGAATCCAAAGACCTAAGAACTGCTGCTTACAATTAGTTACTAGCTGCTCAATTTTCCATTTACATTTCTGGGTAAACACTGATATGGGCAAAATTAGAAGGGTCATCATAATCTTTGCATTGATGAATACAGCAGACTGAGTGTTAAATCATAAATAGGTGAACTTTTTTTAAAAAATATTTTCCTCTTATTTGAAGGGAAAAGATGAATTTTTTAAAAAGGGAAAACATGTAAGATACAATGGAGAATTTATCAATACATTTCAAAATGTATTTTTTTGAATGAAAAAAAAAATCTTAAGTTCTGGAGAGAACTTTGCCATTGACTTAATACGTGAGCTTAAAATATCTTGTTTGCACTTGCAGTTTTAGTAGAATAAAAGTAATAATTAGGGTCCTGTCTCCATCACCAAGTTATCATGGAGACCAAATAGGACGCTGAATGTGGAAGCACTTTCTGAAGTCTTAGAAAATATTAAAAAGCATGAGACTGCTAGCAGGGCTCCTTAAAATGTGGGATGCATTTCTGGTGAGATGAGAGACAGACGCTCTTCAGCATGCAGGGGTTCAAGCTCAGAAATGGACATTAAACAGTATTGAACTGCACAGTGAGAAAGTCATTCCCTTTTTAATTCTCAGTCGCCCTTTCTGATTCCTCCAAGGAGCAAGTCTTCCTCTGCCACTAGCATGTCCTCAACATGCCCTTAACACTTGCTAAATTCTCTTTACTTTAAAGAAAGAGCAGGCCTCAGGCATGGAGCCTTGAACAGGCAGAAGTATTTAATTAGCTTTTAATATCACGGTTTAGTTTTCCCTGTTCTTGTATTTTTTGTGGTAAACTCCTTAATGACAAGTGATAATGCTTTTCCATTAATAATAGTAACATAAAGTTTCATTTCTATGCAAATTTATCTATGTGGAAAAAAGGACCATTTTAAGGATAAATATTAAGCAAATAAATAATAGTCGAGTGATAGGAGAATTTGACAAAAATTGTGAATGTGATATGAATATGATTGAAGTTTGGAAATACACATACTAGCATGTGGAATGCATAGGCCAAGCCCTAATATGTTTATCGTTGAAATAGTTAACACTTTTTTTTGTATGTCTGTTTATATTCTTTTTTTTTAATTGATGTGTAATAGATGTATACAGCTTTGAGGTATGTGTGATACTTTAACACATCGTAAAGATGAAGTCAGTACATTTGGGATATTCATCAAGTGTTCATCACCAAATATTTGTCTTTTCTTTATGCAAGAATCATTTCAATTCTTCTCTTCTAGCTATTTTGGAATATACAATAGATAATTGTAAACTATAGTCACCTTTTCTTATGTTTCATCCATCATCATCATCCTTAAATGATCCTTACAAAGAAAGAAAGGAAGGAAGTTGGAACTTTCAGCTGCCATTTTAACTTCCAGAGATAAACCCATCCACTGAGGGAATCCAGGCACTGAAATTCCACTTACATCTTCTAAACTTTTCAAACAATAAATATCGACAGCATTGGCTGGGCTAAAGAGACTGGCCTCTCCCCAAGAGTCCAGTTTGTCTTATTAATCTGAGAAAGGGACATACATATGTAGTCTATCAACCGCATTCAGAATGAGCATCAACATTTTAATGAAATACACTTGGCTCTATCTTCTAGAGACCACATGAATCCATGATCAATTATAATTTTGAAGAAGTTGTGGGCAAGCTAATCCCCTCTGATCATAGCATTTTCTCACTGTTTTCCATTCATTTTTCTCTCTCTCTCTCTCTCTCTTTCACTATTTCTCTCTCCCCCCTCGCCCCTTCCCCTCCATGGGGAAGGGAACAGAAAAATCTTTTCAAACAGTTATGTCAGAACAAGAGGCATGGAAAATTTGTTGGTAGGTTTCTAAAACACTGTTTCTGAACATTTGTGCATGAGCTCAATTTAGAAAAAGCAAAGAAAGCACATGATGACATTCAGGCAACTTGGAAGCCTATTTTTTTCCATATAATATTGTGCTGAATAAGATCCCAAAGTAATGATTTCCACTTGTTAATAAATGCTTGCTTGAACTGAAGAAGTCTTGAAGAAGAAGTAATAATAAAAACACCATTGGGATCCTTTTCTATCTTTTCAAAAATGTTCAACTCCAACCCTGGAACAGTTAACTGAAACTCATCCCAACATCTAATGCTACCTCTCTTGTGGGCTTTTTTTTTTTTTTTTTTTTTAATTGGTGCATCTTTTTTTCCTACAGTCTCCCAGCTTGTGTTTATATAATTATTGTCGCAAGTGCAGGTATTTGACACTTTAATAACATATTATTGCACTTTAAGGAAAACACACCCTTCGGTACTATTCTCCTTGCCTGGGTGTAGTTCTCGTCTTCAGAGCAGATGTTCGTTGCTATTACGAAAGGGTTTTAGAATGCTCGAGTCCGATGAGCTGGGAGGCGAGCGCCAATTATGTCATAGGGTGTCAGTGCCCAGTTACAGCACTAATATAACCAGCTTTTTTATTATTTTTAATTTTTTTTTTCGTTTTAATTATTCTCATATATACTTCAGGGCTCTCTTTATGGAAAATCAGGATTTGGCTTGCTATTATGTTTTTCACCTAAACAGGACAAGGAATTTTTTTGTGGTCTGATTTTTAGGAGTATCAGAAATATCTTACAAAAAACCAAACAAAACAAACAAAGCAAAAGCAAAATCCTCTCCCACAGCCTGGTCACTGATGACTGAAAAATATATCTTTTATGCCTGGTATGCCATAGGTTTTTAGTAAATGTATATTAAATGAACTAATTGGATAAATAAACTAACAACACACTTTTCTACCATTTAGTCAGTTTAGTAATATGCCTTTCCTATTTCTCCCATACTTAGAGACTGAAATCATTCATAATCATGTGTTCTGGAAAGGATGAAATAGCACCTCACTTACTCACAGGAGGGCTATTTCATCTTTAACTCCTAGTCCCGTGTTCTTTCCACATCATTATTATTACAAGTTTACCTTATAGAGAGATAATGGAGATTAATTTGTTGAGAATTTTGTATAGATTGTATTTATTTATTTGTTTGACTAGAACCAAGGATTAGCCAACTGTAGTCATAGGGGCCAAACCTGCTGCACAGTTTTATAAATAAAGTTTTATTAGAACACAGCCATGCCCATTAGTTTATATATTATCTCAGACTCCTTTGGCATCACAATTAACAAGGTTGAATGGTCATATCAGAGACCATACAGGGGACAAAATAATTACTATGTCTTCTTTTGCATAATAAGTTTGTTGACTTTTGGAGCAGAGGGAATTTTAGAGGAAGATAGGCATTAGAAGAGTACTGCATTTCTCAAATTCTATTTAAAATGATTTGTTAAATCAAAGTTTAACTTTCTATTGACTCAAAGATGTATGAGCTTGCCTTTATATAAATCTCACTATAGCATGGAAGATAATATATCAGTTTATTTATGTTAACTAATTTTTACTCCCATTGTTTTAATAGTATTAAAAAACAATAGTAATTGTAACAATATGCTTCCCTTTTTGATAGAATAAAAAAATACTCTTTCTCAGGATTGGTGAGGTTGAGGTTACAATCATGTAAATCAGCTGCAATCCTTTTCATCAATATAAGACCAAATGTATGAATGTCACAAAGTAAGTTCATTTGTACCTTGCACCTCCGTTTCCCCCCAAGCAGTTGAATTTCAAATAACAGTAGCAAAAAGTCTCAGAAAGCTTTAGAAATGCTCTTGCGTCCTGAGGATTGATACCAGGACACCTGGGTAAGTGCTGTGCTATTTCCCAGCAGAAGCACCAAAATGCAGTGCCCCAGCTTACGAATGCTGCTCTCAGAGACCTTACTTGAGGGACTCTGCCTTGCAAGAACAAGACACGTGGCAAGGAGGATGTATTCTTTTTTCTCTGCTCCTTCCCAGCCAAGCTTCTCAGGTTACGTGTCTCCACTTATTGTGTGTAGCCACTCTGGGGGGGACAGGGTGAGCCTGTATCTTGCTTAGATACACCTCATCTTGCTTAGAAGTGACCAGGAACCTAAACATGCTGGGTACAAGAGAAAGCTCGAAGCATAGCATTGGAAAGAAAGGAAAGGAGTTTGGTTAAAGTAGCCAGCCACCTCACTCAAGAAAAGAGTAATAATTAATTACCATTTTGTTTGTGTCTATTATATGCCAAGCTCTGAGCTAATTAAACATCTCTCATAACTACTAGCAGCTAATTATCCCCACTTAAAGATGAGGAAACTGAGACTCAGAGAATTTAAGCAATTAGCCCAATGTCATACAGCTGACATAGGTGGCACAGCAAAGATTTGGCTCCAAAGACTTTGTTCTTTAAAATGCTAAGTAGGGGACTTTTTTGCAGAGGACCTGATATTTCAGGAGCTGGTATTGTCATTTGGCCTCTGAACTAGAGTTTTTCAATATGCAAACCAACTCTTCAAGGGAGTCATAGCAGAGGACCTGGAACAGGAAGAATTTTTACTGTTTCCAGTCTAAGAACATTCTCCCGTCCATCTAACGTGGCTTTCCCCAGAAACTGTTTGGTGTATGACGATCAGTTAAGAGTCGGTCCTCTATCCTGATGGACGCACAAACTGCATTGCCCTGCCTTTGACTACACAAGAGATCAGGGCAGGTGAAGATGGTGAACGAAGTCTAAGTTTTCAGGGGACTGGGAGGCAGCCCAGGGTCTCCAGCTCAAATGGGAGGCCTCTCAACCTTCTCAAAAGACCTCTCCTTGGAAACCTATGCATCTGCTCCCCTGAAAAGCCACGGGGAATGCTGGCAGGCACCTAAATGGGAAAAGGCGAATCGAATGAGAAATGGCACGGGAAACACACACACACACACACACACACACACACACACACACACATACACACACACACCATGTGTTATGTGGAGCAAGGGTTCTCTCCTCAAACACTGACCTAGAAACAAAGGATTCATATCAGACTAGGTCATGCCAACCCTCATAGTGTCCCACAGGGGCTGTGAGCTGGGGCTCCCTCCTCCATGTTTCATTGCCTGAGTCCTGGGTCTCAGGGAAGCTGTGATTTCTGAGGAGCAACCAGAATCTTTTTGGGCTCCTGAAAGAAATGATAAAGGAAGCTGTGGGATCCTGGGAAAAGCTCTGATCACTAGGACTCAGATTATTTTTTTCCAGAAGGAAGAAGGAGATACAGATTGTTCCCCCCAAACAATCATTACCATTATTACGATTTATGGGACTTCTTATTAGCGATGATCAGCTGATCCACTAGCGCTCTGTGCCAGGCAGTGCACTCAGCACCTTCTCATATTATCTCATTAAATCTTCCCAAAGACCCTAAATGGTAAGTTCTATGGTTATGCTCATTTTATCAAGAATTATGGAAGTGTAGGGCTAGCGTAAAAACAGACACAGAGACCACCGACAACCCAATTTTAAAATGGCAAAAGACCTAAATATGTATATATATATAAAAAAGAGACCTAAATAGACATTTCTAAAAGGAAGGCATACACATGGACAGTGTGTGCATGAAAAGAGTAGACACATGGTCCCCCCCCCAGCCACATGTAGCTTTGAGCTCCTGAGAGACACTGCGGGTGTCAAACACACACAGGTGTTCAAAGACTTAGTGCAAAAAGGAAAAAGGATGCAAAACAGTTTCTGAATCAATGTTTAGTATTACTTATTGAGATGATATTTTGAATATGTCCAAAAATACTATTTAAATTAACTTTACCTGTTTTGGTTTCATTTTGTTTTTGTTTTTTTTTTTTACTTTTCCTAATGTGACTGCTAGAGAATTTGAAATTATATATGGCCTCAGTCTACAGCCTCCACTCTGTTTCTACGGCATAGAGCAGAATTCTAGAACAGAGGTCAGCAAACTATGGCCCTCTGGCCAAATGCAGCCCACAACCTGGTTTTGCACAGCTTATAAGGTAAAAATGGCAGAATGATTTTTACATTTTTAAAGGGTTGTAAAAATTTTTTTAATGTGACAGAGAGACTATATGTGGCTCACAAAGCCTGAAATATTTGCTATCAGTTATTTACAGAAAAGGTTTGCTGATCCCTGGTCTAGATGATTAAGTGACACAGCAGGTCTCAAACCCAGGACCACCAACCCCAACGTCTACGCTTTATTCACTTATAATATCTGCTGGAGACTTACTGGATTCTGGACATTGCATGGAACCTTTTTTAGTATCTCACTTAATCCTGAGGTTAAATGATGTCAATTACTACTATTTATTAATAATGTTACAATACTATGTAAGATTAATAATGTAATTGCATCTATTTTAAAGATGAGC
Source organism: Microcebus murinus (assembly GCF_040939455.1). Classification (NCBI taxonomy): domain Eukaryota; kingdom Metazoa; phylum Chordata; class Mammalia; order Primates; family Cheirogaleidae; genus Microcebus; species Microcebus murinus. The sequence continues at coordinate 22,984,440 of NC_134124.1, forward strand.
AAAATGAGATAATGTAATTTGTCTTAAATCACACAGCTAATAAATAATGGAACTGAAATTGGAATCCACTTTGTCCTGAAGTGTGTAACTATAGACCCTTGATACCTCGTGCTACTGAATCCCCGTATATGCTTGGTCAGGGCCAGCCTCTTCATTGATGAGCGCTGTGTTATCCACTCCCTGAGTGTTTATCTGAGGCGGTGTGGTCTTCCCTGGTATAATCCAATCCAAAGATTCACAAACTATTGCCACAGGCCAAATTCCACCCCATTATCTTTTTTTTCTATAAATAAAGTTTTATTAGAACACAATCTTGTCCTTTCGTTTATGTTCTATCTATGGGTGCTTTCATGCTATGATGGCAGAGTTGGCTAATGGAAAGAGAGACCACACATCCCACAAAGCAGAAAATATTTACTACCTGGGTCTTTATGGAGAAAATTAGCCAAGCCCTCATGTAATTTACTCAGGACAAGGGTCACAGTTGCACCTTCTATGGGAGTCACAGTGCTTAGTGCAGTGTGAGCTGGTGAGGGCTAATAGAGTGGTGAGTGGTGGGTGGGAGGGGAGAATCAAGAGGCGCCTGCCCCTCTTCCATGTCCAGAGCCCCCTTCATTAGAGCACAGGGACTACACACAACTCAGATGTTGCCATCTATTTAACCACTTCGGTACCAGCGTCAACTATAGTTGATAGCCACAGATGAACGTGCACAGTGACTTTAGCAGACAGCCGTGATATGAAGGCACACAGCCGAGCATCGACTTTTGCATTGATAACAAAACTTGACTTTTCTAATTTTTCATTTATCAAAATAAAATTGTGAACATTTAAAAACAACATAATGAAAACATATATGTGTATGTTACCTATTCTGATTTGCATTACAAGTAAAGCTGCCTGTAAAGTCAAACAAGCTCTCAGTGCTTTAAAGCTTTCCTCATCACACAAGAGAAAAACGGATTCGACATCAATGCACAGCTCAAACTATCGTGCAGACTGTGAGTGCCGCCTGTGGGCAAGATTTCGCCACCGGTGAGAGTGGTACCGAAGTGGTTAAGAACTGATGTTGGGATTCTTCCCTATTCTTTTCCTACTTCCTTTCCCAATACTTGACCAGGAATACGTGTATTATATTTCACTTCAAATATACAGGGAATTTAAAATGAGGGGAAACGTGGTTGGCAAGAGCAAAAATACTTTGCAAACCCTCTGGGATGCTCTCTTGTTTGTCCTGGGGCTGAGTGCCACTGTCCTCCGTGGAGAAATAATTTTCACAAAACCCACAAATTAGTTTCAGGACAATGGGACCCTTCACAGTTAAGTAAGACCAACAGAAGTGTGCAACGTTGACCCCACTATGGCTTGAGAAAGGAATTGGCAAGCGATTGTATATGAAACAAAGGTGGCAGTTCCAGGCTGTCTGGGGGACACCCATGGCCAGAGCTGTTGCATAAGGGGACCATGTGCCATTTCCAAACGATGTAATAATAGCCCCCATTACAGAGCGCTTCCTATGTTCCAGGCACTTTCCTAAGTGCCTTATATACTTTACATCAATTAATCCTCCCAGCAAGCACATGAGATGGGTCCTTTTATTGTCCACATTTCAACTGGAGGAAACTGAGAATTAGGCAGCTTAAATAATTTTCCCCAAGGCCACACCACTGCTAAGTGGCAGCGCCAGAACTTAAAGCCAGATCCAGGACTAGCTAACACCAAGGCCTCTGCCTCCTGCTATTATTCTACACTAGACTCCCCATAAGTTCTCCCATAACATTAGTTCTGTTTCCCATGCCCTCTGACCCCTAGCCGTGCTGGGCACATGGTCAGCACTCAACACTCATTTCCTCATTTGTGTATTTAAAAATATGTATTAAAACTTACTTTATGCTGCACACTAATGCTAGGTGATGGAGATTCGATAGTGATCTAAGGCACGTGGACTTAAATAAAATTTATTAATTTACAAAAAGGCATCATGGGATTTTTCACCATCTATCTCTGTATCTAAAAGATGCAAAACCCATGGAAGTTTTGTCCACTTTATGCCCTGTGCTTGTCCATTCCTTCTTGTCTGAAGGAGGACTTATTTTTCTGTCTTATGTCTCTGTTCCTCTTGTCCTCCCCCTTTCTCCCTTCTCCAAAAAAAAAAAAAAATCCCAGCTCCAAAAACAGTCTACATATTGTAAAAAAGATTTCTCAAACCACAGGGGTGATGTAACTCTAGGCCTGTTTTTTCTCTCTCTCTCACACAAGATATTGGATATGAGGGAGATTTTTAAAAATTGGTTTTTAAATGTGATGAAAAGAGTGTCCTTTTCACCAGAACAAAACAACCCTTAATGCTGAAGCCTCCTTCCTGATATGGTTGACTTCCAAAGATGAAGAAATCTGTGCACTGGGCCGCAGTCTCCAGAAAAAGTATGGGGACAAAGAGAAGCTTTGGATTTTAAAGACCTTCGATGTTGACAATGACCTGGAGGCTGCCTTCAGGCCCCAGGGACAGTGGTTAAAGACACTGCCTGTATTTTTGGATGGGCAGCAGCTCAGCAAGGCTCGCTTGCAATCCAGCTGATACGACAGGGTTTTTGCCATGGAAAGTGTTCGCTTTGGAGCGTTTGTTTCTCAGCTAGTCACTAGCCATCAATTACTTAAGAGTCAGATCTTGGCCAGAGGCCCCCGTTCCACAAAGTATGTCATTCTGTGTTCACAGAAACGGAGTTTACAGTCCTGCCACTAAATTAAAACTGGTGCTTCCAAATGAAAAGCAGACGGGACAGATGCGCAGGGAAGAAGCGAAGACTCACATCTTTTGTGAATCAGCTGATCCTTGTGCCAGAACTTGAAATCAGCTTTTCCTGCAGAGGCCCTGACTATGCCACACCTATGTCAGCCGCATTAAATGAGGTGGAATTAACATTTTACCAGATATTTCCTCCACTCTGCCGTCTGGGGAAGAATGAAGAGCTCAGTGAAGCCTAGCATCCCAAGGACTCTGCAACACGGGAAGGTGGGGACAGCACTGGAGGGTGGCCACATCCAGCCTGCCCCCTTGTTGAGCAATACGGGGCCACTCAGGACGCAAGACGGTGGGTGGAAAGCACGTGAAACCGAGCATGCCACTGGAAGGGTTCAAGCCTATCCAGAAACTGCAGGTCTGCACTCCTCAGGGGAAAATGATGAAAAATAAGGTTCTCAACAAGGCCTGCCCTATCGATCAATTCATGATATAAATATTAGCTTTAATGCATAGGGCACTTATTATATTAAATTTGAGAACTTCCAATATGATCAGGTTACTCCCTGCTTGATAGCCCTCAGTGGCTTCCCATCACCCTAATTACAAACACCAGCATCCCTCACCGGCCAGCAGGGCCTGGGGGAGCTGGTTCCTGCCTTCCCGACACCACTTCTCTCCTCCATGCTGGGCTCCGGACATGCTGGTGTTCTTTCCATTTCTCCCACACGCCACATTCTCCTCCACATCAAGTCATTCCTTTTGCTGCAGTGCTTATCCAACCGTTTTGGTTTGTAACCTCTTCCTTGAGAAATAATTCACATATACCCAATTCACCCATTTACAGTGGACAATCCAATGGTTGTGAGCATATAAGAATTGTGTAAGCATTGCCACAATCTATTTCAAAACATTTTTATCACTCCCCAAAGAAATCCTCTACCTATCAGCAGATAATTCCCACTTCCTCCTGACTTCTCTCTACCCTCAGCCCTACAAAATCACTAATCTGCCTTCTACTCTCTCTCTTCTGTCTCTTATTGCAGACATTTCATACAAATGGAATTTTACAATATGTGTTTCTTTTGTGTCTGGCTTCTTTTACTTAGCACAATGTTTTCAAGGTTCATACGTGTTGTACCAGGTATCAGTGTTATGTTCTTTTTTAATCATCAAGAAATCATCCACTGTATGGATAGACCACATTTTGTTTATCCATTCACAAGTGGATAGACATTTGAGTTGTTTCCACTTTTTGACTATTATGAATAACGCTGCTATGTGCATTTATGTATACATTTTTGTGTGGATGGATGTTTTCATTTCTCTTGGGTTTATACCCAGGGATAGAATTGCTGGGTCATATACAAACTCTATGTTTAACATTTTGAGGCAACCACCATATTTTTGACCTAACATTAACCACTCCTCACCCTTCAGGTCTCAAGTAAGATGCAACTTTCTCACAAATGCATTATTGTCTGCTTCACTTCCTCTTGAGTCAAATACCCCAGTTAAATGCCTCTCTTAACCTACTGTGTCTTTTATTGCATTGTCATAGCTTATTTGGTTGTTATATTTTTATGTACATAATAATTTATATATGTCTGTCTCTCCTTCTAGACTATAATTTAGATGGCTTTTTAGCTCATCACTGTATCCCCAGAACCTATGCCAAGGCACTGTGGTAGCCAGCCTTCCATGACTCCACCTCCTGGGATTCATGCCCTTATGTAGACCTTCCCCTGTGTGGGCTTGATTCAGTGATGTGTTTCTAACATATAGAATAAGGTGGAAGTGAATAGACATACAGGGAACATGTCTGCTTGTTCTCTCTCTCTCTCTCTCTCTCTCTTCTCTTTCTCTCTCATCACTTGCTTTAGGGGAAACCAACAGTTGCCTCATATGGAAACTGTATAGAGAGGCATACCTGGCAGGGAACTCTTGCCAACAACCATGTGAGTGAGCCTTCATCTGCCAACACCTTGACTTTGGACTGCCCAGCCTCTAGAACCGTCAGAATTAAATGTCATTCTTTAAGCCACCAAATCTATGGTGTTTTTTTTATAGCAGTTCAAGTTGACTAAGACAGTGTTTATATCAGAATTTCATTTGATGATCACATCAACCCTAAATGGTACATACACACCACATTTTACTGGTGAGGAAACTTGAGGCCCTGAAAGCTGGGAATCAAGAAACAGCTCATGTGACACCAAAGCAGAAGAAACAACATCATGCCTCACTGTCCCCTGACATTGCAGACAGTCCTCTCAGCCATTCATAGGAACTTTCAGACGTGAGGCAAGACACAAGAGAAAGAATCACCAACATAGAACCTTGCCGTTTCATTTGCAAGTTTGTTTTTTAATTTAATTATTAATGTATTAAACAAAGTTTTATTGAAGTGAAATTCATACCACATTAAATTAACCCCTTTAAGGGGTTAATATCACATTAATTAACCCCTACAATTCAGTAGCATTTAGAACATTCACAATGTTGTACAACCACCATCTCTAATTAGTCCCCAAATATATTAATTTGTTTTTATACCTTGGGTGCAGAGGATCAAGTGTTAGCCACACCTCTCAGTTCAAGACATATTAATATCCTTCCTCATCAGGGCAGGGCCCTTTCTTCCAGTCACTTGTTTATGCTAACCTTTCAACCCCCAGCCCAGGACCGCTGCCCCCAGCTACCCTCTCATGCCCATTGCCTATCTTCTTGTTTACTCATGCTTTTTCTTAAAAAAAAAAAAAAACCCGCTTGCACTTTCCAACTTTGATCTTCCATTTTTCCTAAATATTAACAAAGTAACAGGGCTTTACAATTCATCTATCCTTAAGGAGGCTGCTTTGTTTTTGTAGGAGAAGAAAAGGCTAAATTGAGTCAAGGATCCTTTGTTCTAAATCCCAGATCCACAAACTATCACCCAAGGGCCAAAGCCAGCCCGCAGCCTGTTTTATAAATAAAGTTTACTGGGGCACAGCTCATGTGCTTGCACACTGGCTGTTTTCTCACTGCTGTGGCAGAGTGAGTAGTTGTAAGTAGCTGTGTCGAAGCTCTAAATATTTACTGTCTTGCCCTTTACAGAAAAGCATTGCCAAGCCCTGCTTTAAACCGCAGTCTGTCACCTATAACTCTTCGCATGATCATCAGACAAATCTGTTCAACCCCTGGGCCTTAATATCCAGTTCCTAAAATTGAGTCCATGGTACTAAAACCATAGTTTTTATTTCTCTTTTGTTGTTGTTGTTGTTATTTTCTCTTTTTTTCTTTTCTAAATTTTCTTTCTCTCTGCCTTATCTAGTAATATACATTTTAAAAACAAACTATTTACAAGCAAATCCAGTGTAGAAAATACAAAAGTGAAGTTTCTCTGACAGCAGCAGACTGGGGCCTTAGAATCCTGCCTGGCTGGCTGCCTGTCCCCTGCCTCTCCCTCAGCCTCTGACCTGCCATACTGATATGCCAGGACCCTGAAGAACTCCATGAGAAAAGCAATCGGCCTCCTAGATGCTTTTAAGACCAGTCCGCTCTGTGGCATCCTCTTGTTGTAGGATAGCATGCAAAGGGATGCATGTTGGAGTTAGTTCAAATTCCAAGTTTGATATTTGCTGTGCGGCTTGGGCCAGTCACTCTAACCTCTCCCTAAGCCTCAGTGTCCTCCCCTGCATGGGAAAATGGGGATAAATAATCCTGATATCAGGTACTGGCTGTGAGGATTAAAGATAATATTTTGAAAATGCCTGGCATAGAAATCTGCAGCCAGTGAATGGGAGGCAGCTACAAAGGACAAAAAGTAATATTCGTTCGTGATGGCTTCTTTGGGTGTGTTATTCCCTGGATCCCCATTTAGAGTATAAATTCCTTGAGATCAGGAATTTCAATTTGATTCTTCACTTTTTGGATAGTGCCACTGAATCTGGAAGGATGAGCCTTTTGGGGGGGATGGGAATCTGGTACTCAAGTGCTCTGATTTGGGGGCATTTACAAATATCTACCCCTGACTCCAGTTGGCATCTGCAGCGTCTGGCTGAATGAATGCCTGGTGTCCCCCACTGGTGGTTGGCAGATTCTGGGGTAACACAGCCCATCTTCAGCCACTGAGTGTCCCAGACAGAAATCACATGTTAAGCCATTGTCTTCTGCAGGAATTTAGCTTGGATGAACCAATTTATCAGCTTTCAGTTGTTGAGGGAAAGGGGTGCATAAGGCTCAGGAAAGGGCCATAATGTGTAAGGACTCACAGAGGACAGACATAGGTCAGCTGCAGAGGCCTCCAGAGGAGAGTGGCGACCCCTCTGAATAGAGTCATCCTGAGTTGAGTGGGCCTTACCTCATGGAGGCTGTGTGACTTGAGGCAGTCCCTCAACCTCTCTGAGCTTCCACTTGTCATCCACAATCAAAGCTGATCAGACTGACTGGCCTCCAGGGTTACTGTGAGCGTCATTGCCTGATCTAGGTCCTGGCACGGAGTGGGCACTCAGTTAAAGCTTCCTGAATGAAGCAGTACAGCGTCACAGTCGATTCTGCAAGAGCACTTGAACTTCAAACTTATCCTGTAACCTTGAAACCGCTATTTGGTGGAACAGCAGAATATGGAGCATCAGTAAGCTGTGGGCCCCCCTGTGGGCACTGGAAGAAGAAAACAGGGTGCAGAAAGGTAGGGGAACTTTGATGAAGGGAGAGACAAACATGGCTAATAAAAGAACCTGGGACCCACCACAGTCTGTGGTCTGGAACGACCAGTGGTCTGATCTGAGTCAGAACTGCACTAAGACAGGTCAGACAAGCAAAGTAGTAATCATCATCACGACACATGACAGGCACTAACCATGCTAAGCACAACACGCATATTGTCGCTTAACGCTTTCCCGGCACCGTGTGATTTAGGCAGCTAGCCTAATTTACAGAAATGGCAGCTTCCTGTGCAGTGGGCTTTAGGTTCTAGAAGTAGGGGGAAAGAGCGTACCTCTTTCCTCTTTCTCTTCTCTGCACTGCCAACTTGAAAGCTATAGGTTGAAGGACACATTGATGTCAGAAGAGGGGAACATCCCAGATCCCTGAGTCACCTGATGGAGGAGAAATCTCTCCAATTGCGTGAGTGAAAAACACACTCTTATTGTGCTGATCCACTAAGATGTCCAGGGATATTTTTCACTGGAGCATCACTTGCTTGGCCTATCCGACAAACACTATGGTTAATAATTATTTAGCACTTGCTACTACTTTCAGAACTGCACTTATATCTTTAATTTTATTTCATTGTCACTCTCACTTTGCAGATAAAGAAATGAGGAAATTATCTGACAATGCACAGTGTGTATCAGAGCCTGTATTTGAACCCAGGCATTCAGAGCTGCCTCCAGAACCATGACAGCAAGCTGCTCCCTGATAAGAGGAAAAGATAGTCCAGAAGTTAAGGAACCTGCCCAAGGTCAGAAAATTCAGAAATGGCAGAGCTGGGATTCAAACCTAGGGCTGTCTGTTTGCACCTTCTGGAAAAGTTGCAGTTGTTCTTTGTGCTCTCGTTGCAGTTTTGGTCAGGCTGGTCCAGGGTGACTGGGCTGTGTGCTTCCTTGGCGCTTCTACTCATTCTCCACCACACGAGATTTCGCAGCAGGTGTATGGTGGCGTTTCCAGGCACTGTCACCATGTGGGAGTTGGCAGAGGCTACCTGGCTTGCCTTGTGCTCACATCCCCGCTCACCACGGAGGCTGCAGCTGCCCTGGTCTGACACTAACACAACCCTCCCTGGGCAGCACTTCCCACCGCTGCAAAGCTTCTCTGTACAGCTTGAAAAGCTCAGCATCACAGCCGTGGGCGGTCCCTGGAGAGGCAGAGAGTCCTGCTATCGACGGGCGTATTGACTTTCAAAACCACAGTGCTCCAGCCTCGGGGCACTCTTTGACTCATACTTCCTTTCTCGGTCTATAATGCGGCAAGGGTCCAGCGAGACAACGGGAAAGGCAGGCACAGTGCTGCCCAAGTGGGTAATGAGGAGTGGCTGGAAGGGAAAGACATTAAAGAAAGGATAACAGTAGCCAAGATCAGAGGGCACAGGTGCCAGGCAGCGTTGAAGTTGCTCTGTGGGCGCAATATCATGGAATTGTCACAGCAGTGCAGGAGTGATGGGCATGGCCTGATTTTTGCAGGGCAGAGAATTGGGATTCCCAGAGATGATGTGACTTATCCAAAGTCATTCATATAGGAGTTAGAAATGATACTGAGTTCCTCCGGAGCCAGGAATCTTCATTTGCTTGGCTCTTGCAATGTTGATGTGCTTTCTAAATGTTTTTCTATGTAGATGCACTTGATACTTTTGCTAGAACAAATAGTCCATTGGAGTTCTTACCTTGCAAAAAGAGTACTTGCAAACATTAATAATATATTCATTGATCCTCATGAAGGCTTTGTGAGGCAGGCAGGGTATGTCGGATCCCATACTCAAGGATAATGGGACCAGAGAAGTTAAACAACTCCTTCCCAAGTCGTGCAAGCAGATGCAAGACCCGAAATCCACATAATCCAAAACCTGAGAACCGGTTGGATATCTTCCCATGGGTTCCATGCCTCTCTTCTCAGAAGCCTAGGATTGCTAAGGGGCCAAGGGTATAGTGTTAGGCATTGGGGCCGTCTTGGATGTGAGTCCTGACTCCACAGCTCCAAAGCTGTGTGTGGCCTGTATTATACAAAGTCTTTCTGAGTTCAGCTTTCCTCTGCCAAAAGTAAGAAGAATAGTAGCATCCACCTCCTGGCTATTATGAAGATTCAATGTCAGTCCATGTAAAGTCAACCATCAATGGCTAGAAGCTATTGTTTTTCTTATAGAGTACTATAAAATCTCTTCATCTGACTGTGACTGCCAAAGAACAATCCCATTGAAGAAACCACCATGAGTACAGTAGAGTCTGAGACTCCCACCGGCTCCGGTGTGTTTCATCCTTTGAGATTCCCGGGGAACCTGACTGTGTCCGGTGCCAGTTTTGTGAATTCAGTGGGAAATGATGGCCTTCAGTTCCCTCTCCACTGGCTTCTGGCCTTTCGGGAGGAGAGGTGAGGGCAGGGCTGAATTAAAGACCCCACCTGCGGATGGCTCCACAGTCCCCACGATCCTCGGAGCTGCTGTCCCTCTCGGTGGCTTCGGCAGTGTTCGCGGCAACAGTGTTATTCTCTTTGGTCTTCTGGGAGTCCCCACCAGCATCATTAATCAAAGCACCGTGTTGCTTACTCGTACTGAAGTATCCTCACCGCCTCATCAATCATAAAAGCAGCAAAGGGTGTGCTGTGGATTTCTAAAGAAAACTCCAGACAGCACCAGAAGAAGAAGAAGAAAAAAAAAAAAACTTGTGTGGGGACAGGGGAGCTTAATTATCAGCTGGTGCTTGGCCCATCACTCACGCTGGAAATGTCTTTACGGCTTTATCTGGGTTGAGTCTCTTTTTAAATCCTGGTAAACAGCCGTTAAGCTAAAAACCCTCATTGCTCGGCACGGGGAGCCCCACTGGTTTTCGAGCTATTATTTTAATAAGGCCTATTTTACAATTAAGGCACCATGGGCTTTAAATTACATATAAAATAAAATGTGGAAATTGAAGCCTTAAGTGTGTGACTGTCGTTAGAGAAACAGCAGCCGCTCTTTGTGGTAAAATGCTGTCTGTGTAAAACGAATAGAACAGAAGGCTGGGGGCGGGCGGGGTAGGTCCCTCCATGATAAAAACAGTGCAAAACAAAAAAACACACACACTACACACAGACACCATCAGAAAGGCCTGCTCGCTCTTCAGTGAGGATTCGGGGTCATGCCTAAATGGCGCTAGATAGTAACAACAACAACAACAGTCATACTATGAATATTAGTAATAATAATAGCAGCTAGCATTTTTTGAGCGCTTGTTACATGCCAGGCACCAGCTGAGAACCTTCTCCTGCATGGTGTCATCGACCCACTAAGTCTAAGAGGGAGATGCCATTGTTACCCCTATGACAAAGAAGGAAAGGGGACTCCAAGAGGCCACTGGCCAGAGGTCTCAGTGCTAGCAAGGGACAGAGGTAGGAGCTAAACCCAAGTCCATGTGTGTTTGTAGCTATGCTGCCCAGAGGCCAAATCATTAATTTAACCAACAAATATCTTTGAGCACCGAGAACTGTGCTGGGCACTGGGTATAGTCCATCTGCAAAGGAAACGGCCATGGTCATGCCCTTGTGGGGTTTACAATCCAGCAGGAGGTTCACGTGATAAAAAGGAAGCAGTTGCATGGATTTGTGACCAAGGATCAGGAAAGTGTCCTGAAGGAAACAAGCACAGTGTGGTGAGGGGGAATAAGGAGGGAGGGGCTTCTACTTAAGTTGGGTGGACAGGGACGACCTCTCCAAGGAAGTGACGTTGAAGCTGGAGGACAAGAATGAGGAAGCAGGAGCCAGCTGCAAGAGGAGATGGCATGCATGCAGCCCGGCAGAGGGAAGGCTTCTGGGGACTCCCAGGAACAGAAGAGGGACCAGTGATGCCGGAAGGTGGTGGGTGAGAGAGAGTGGAACTAAATGAGGACGGAGAGTCAAGTGAGGGTTAGCCCCTTCACGACCCTATGGTAAGGAACCCGCTCTATTCTGAGTCTTGGGAGAGCGTTAGCCAAGAGCGACTCATGCTCCAATTTTAAATAGGTTGCTTGGGCTGCTGGTGAGACGGATTGGAAGTATGCAAGAGTGAAAATAGAGGGACGAGCTTGGAGCTTCTTGCAGCTGCCTAGGAGGGCCAAAAGGGCTGGCAATGGAGACAGAGACTGGATGCGTGGGGGTAGAAATAGTGAGGTTATTGTCAACCACCCAGTCCCCAACAGCCAGCCGACACTCTGTGTTGTGTTGTCCCAGCGGACGCTCTGTTATATTGTCACCTGATTCTTGCCCTCCCAGACATAATTCTATTCGCTCCTTTCAGCAAGACTTCATGTTCCAAACTGTTCCTCCCCTCTTTTCTTAGAATGTCCCTAGATTTGTTAAAGAACTTTGCTGATCTGATCAGTCAGGCCCTCCTCCCTCTTGTAAAAAAAAAAAAAAAAAAATATATATATATATATGTTTTTAAGTACCACCCCCTCCACTGTGGTTGGCATTTAAGTCCAGAGGGTTTGAAAAGGCTTGCAGGATTCTTCTACATGTAAATGAGCCTTGTGCAAATCGGACCTGTCCGCCCTGTGGACAGCGGGACAGGGGCGGGTGATGCCAGAAATGGCCATTTGCCTTTGCAAAGCATCGCAGGCCGGAGGTCTTTGAGATACAGCAATGGGGGCGTACACTTGGGCTGCCTCTGCCCAGGGTCCAAGGACACTCCCATGGCATGTCTTCACCCCCCCCAGAAGATGAACCTCCTCTAAGAGGAACAGCGGCCGTGACCCGCTGTGTCATACACTTGGAGGCTTTGCACTTTTTGTCCACAAAATCCAGCTTCTGGGTGGTACTGAGTCAAATTCATTAACGTCTGGCAGCTGTTTGGGGGCTTATGGAAAATGACTTGCAGCTTCATGGTTTGATTTTCGGTTTGGCCCTTCACAGCTGGCAGCTAACTTGTCAAGCAGGATGGGGCCCCCGGGGTGGGGTGAGGGACTTTCTGAAAGGAGTGGTCCTTTTAAGCTCTGCTTACATCTCTGGCTAACAGGGAAGCCACAAAGGCCAACACTGGCAGCGTGGAGCCTAGAATCTTCAAAAACTACTCAATGTAGGTGCCTCTCTCCTGTCACTCCCTAGAAGTTTATTGGGAAGATTCTAAGCAGAGATATCTGTCGTTGTTTGTTGTCAGGCCTGCCCTATGTAGAATGTATCTTCTGTTTTCTAAGAACTCATTCTCCCACCCCCTTGATCCACTTGATTCCTGTGGGAGAAACCATATTTTTGCAATGTGACCTCTTCTCTGGCTTCAGTTAATGGAAGATCAATCAGACTCCCTCCCCTAGGAGAGTAGAACTGAGATTAAGGTCTCAGTGGGGCTGGTCTCTTCAACAGAGGAAATAAAATCCTACCAGCTGGGGAAAACCAAGTTTTCCCTCAGGTAATGTTAGGGAAATTAACACTACCTATCACAATGGACAACCCCCAAATTTCTCATTCATGCTTGTAGAATGCCACAGGAGCGCATGACCTCCAGGTTGTCGTGGCAGGGGAAAAGAAGGTCACAGGGGAGGGGGGGATGTTTTTAAGGTCCAGGCCTTACATCACTTCCATCTGCATTTTACTGGCCAAAATTAAATTAAATGGTTCAAATGTAACTATAAGAGAGGCAGGCAAATGGAGTCTCTCTGCATGGTATAGTGAGCATGCAGCCTTGCTTTACCACCTGTGTGAACCTACGAACAAAGAGTCAGTCCCCAAAGAGGAAAGGAAATGAAATAGGCACATGCTACACACCTCTCTGCAATGAACTCCCATTGCGGGCTATGTTAGCTCAAGGGGGTCTCTGTGCTTGCAAACAAAGAGTGGTGTGCAAATCCAGCCTTCAGCATCCACTGTTTAATGACTCTTTGAAAGACTTGAAGATAACACTGCTCAAGGTCAAGCCCAACTCCTCACAGTGATGAAAATGCAAAGTTCCACATGCTCACGACTCTGAGCTTCCAACCCTAACTAGTCTTAAGGACAAAGGTATTCCACTGTATGGTCTGTTGGATTAGGTTTAAAGATGAAACTTTCTCATACCACCAGCTGAAAGATTTATGCTTCAACGCAGTCATGATTATTTTTTGAAAGAGTATTCTGTTCTCTTACAAAGGTCATGTTCTGTTGCACTTCAGACAAAGGGCTGGGGAGTAGGGAAGAGGCCCAAGTTCAAGAGGGGTTCTTGTCAAGGGAGACAAGAACTCGATTAGTACCAGGAAGATAAAGTGCAGATAAAGTGGGAGGCATCTGGAGGCTGTGATCTCAGTGGTGGCAGGGAATCCCCAGCTCCTAAATGTTCCTTCCACTCTGACTGCTCATCTCTGAAACCCCATCCTAGGAACTTCCTTGATTCCCATGGCTTCAGTCTTTACAAAGCTTTCCAACCCATCTTCTAGCCTCAGCATTCCAAAGCTGCTGATTCCTTGTCAAACTCCACTCTGTCATTCTCTGCTCTACTGTACCCTTCCCTCTGCCTTTCCCTTGGCCTTCTTCTCCCCATGGAAAATTCCCACTCACCTTCCTCCACCCTCTGCACAGCCTTCCCCGTGCAGCCGAAGGTGACCACCCCTTCTTCTGTGGCACCATTATTGCTCCATTATTGGTCTGTCCTCCATTATTGCTCTGTCTTTAATTATTTGCTCCTCAGCTGGCCTCCACGGTCCCCGCCCAGGCCCTCAAATCCCAGCATGGGAACTCCTTAAAGGTAGAATTTCTCCTTATTTGTACATAAACTCCTATGGAATTATTAATTGTCTGACACAGTGTAAATGCTCATTAAAAGACTAAATAAATGAACAATCAATTGAATGTATGAATCTGTAAAAATAGTTACCTCTAGGAAGAATAACCAATCAAGCCTTAGCAAATATTAAAATATATAAGTAAATGTTGATCAGTTGGTTTGAGCTTCAGGGTGTATGAAGATGAGTTTTGTTATTGATGCTAAAGGTGATTTTTGCTTTGTTTTATTTTTTCTCTCTCTATATTTTCCCCATGGGGTGCTCAGGCTCTCGGCTCTTCCTCTGGAGCTTTCAAATATGCTTTCTCTGTCTTTGATTTTTCTCTCCTCTGTCTTGCAGTACAGTTTACTTCTATCCCTTGCTTCCAACTTGCACGCGCAAACTCACTGGCGTGCTTAACAGAACCAGAATGTCAGTTCCACTGGGGAAGTGACCACGTTTATCACATCCATCAGCATCCCCATTCCTTAGAACAGTACCTGGCACACAGAAGGTGCTCAATAAATACTTACTGGCTAAAGGAAGGGATCCACAAATCAATAAAGATGTGAAAGAATAAAGTCCTTCCCATTAATATGCTTTTGACTTGTTAGGAAGCACGCTGGATTTTAGATGGCATTTTTTTTTTCCTGCTAGAAGAGGATAATAAATTGGTTTTATCTCATCTGAAATTCTGATCAAGTGGCTGTGGCTGGCTAGAACACTCTATTGAGAAGAATTCAAATTGGGATCAGTAGAAAAAGAAGACCATGATTGATTAATGATGTCTGTCATGGACAAAGGGGGAGAAAGCGCTAATGCATCCCTGAGCTAGAGGAAATTCTAGGGTAACACATAAGTAATACTTGACCATGTGATTCAGACTGTAGACATCAGTGCCCAGTGCTAAGACATAAAGGAGGTCTGGGGGGTGATAAAATCTACAATACCCAGGTACTTTGAACTAAAATAAAAATGGTAAGAATTTTTTAAGTAAATTGGTTTAAAAACTTCCACTGAAATCTATAAATAAATTTGATTATCAATTTAAATTGCCAAAGCACCAAAATATGAAGCTGCAAAATCTACCCATCCAATCATATTATATAGAAACTGAAGCAGTTGTTTTGGTATTTTGGAAAAAAATCACCTTGAAATTCTCAGTGGTCTTCATTAGTGTCATTCATCCTTCTCTTCTGCTGGGTACGTGGTAAGATTGCATCTTTCCTGGCTCCGAGAAGTTGAACGTGATCCTCAGATTTGCACTGGTCGATGAAATATGTATGGAGGTGACCTGTGTTCCCTTTGGGCAAAAGCCTTTAAGAGCCAGTGCATGATTTCTCTCTTCTTTCCACCTCCCACGGCCATCAGCCAAGTACCATAGGGTCGGGACTTCTTCAGCCTGACCCCCTGCCTGAAGACAGCATTGAGAGGAGTAGCATCTGCAGTGGACATGGAGCACAAGTGAGAAACAAACCTTTGTTGACATTTTTAAGACACTGAAATGTGTGAGTTGTTGATCACTACAATATCACTGACGGATGCATTCTTCAAATGGGGAATTATGATATGTCACAGCACAAGGTCCAGATAAGACGAGTCGCTAAGGGCCGGCTACTTGGCTAAGCGCCCCCTTCTCTAAACTCTGGCTTCTGTTCATCTGAAATATTTAGGAAAAGAATCAATAGAGGGAGAAATGAAAGCTCTGCCTCCCACTGCTCCTCCCCATGAACCTATGCTCCAGCCGAACAAAGCTAGGCACTGTTCTTTATAATCACCCACAGGCTTTCTCATTTCATGCCTTTGTTCCCACTGTCCTCTCTTTTTAGAAACCTTTCTATCACCTTGCATCCAAGTCACTCTTGTCTTCCAAGGACCAGCCACAATGCGCACTCCTCCAAATGTATCTTCCCACCAGCTAGGAGGGGTGTCTCCCTCTGAACTCTCAGAGTACTTCATGATTATCTCTCTTATTACACTTTTCATTGTCTACCATAAAGGTTTATTGAATGATCATATGAAAGAGTAGAGGGAGGGGGGAAATGGAGAAAAAGAGAAGGCAGCAAATTCAGGGCATCGTGGGCAGCAGTGTGGAAATGACATTTGCCAATCTGGGAAATCGGACTTTGCCTCTCAGTTTTGTATTCTGGGCTTTTTCCTTCACACACTACTCCTTATTGTAGTCACCATTTATGTGCTGCTACACTTTTCCCGTGCCCCACGGTTGCCTCCTCTCAACTCTGCCTTCTGATTAGTTATGATGAGTTAATTGTTCAGATAGCTGTAGCCTTGCTGACAGGTAAAGGAATCCATGATCCTTCCTGATTAATGTAATGCACACTTCTCCCTCCTCCTTTGGCAGCTCATGGTACATTGTGACAGCAATTCTAGGACTCCAGGATATACAATTTGAAAAATTATAACCTCAACTCCCTCAGGGGGTGGCCCTTTTGAAAAACACAAACTAATTTGTAGGGCCCAGTGCAAAACATAACTTCTGAGCCCCTCGTTCAAAAATGATTGAGAAGTTCAAGATGGCAATAGGAGAGCATCACATCGAGGCTGAGGCCCTTCCAACTGCCGGGCCCTGTGCAGTTGCACAGCTCGCACACTCGGGAAGTCAGCCCTGGGGTGTGAGGTGGGAGTTCTCAGTGCCTTCAAATCACACAGCGTAGGTGACTGTCAATGCCAGCTATATTTTAGATCCTCTCCAAACTGGTGATGCCTCCATTTCCCTCTTCCTATCTGCTAGGCATGTCTGAACCACTGTATGAAGACACTTCCAGGAATCAACTATCTAAGGAGTCTGACAACCTTCAGGGATACTGCCTGCTGGGCCTTTGTTCTCTGCAGAGAAAATCGCTCAGCTCCCCCCAACCACCCTTCAAGAAGCCAAGGAAGAGTTTCGATTTGCTCTCATTCTCCTTTAACGAATGTGTTCATCTGCCAGACGAACTACCTATTTCTTGATGGAGTTAAAAGTTTTCCCGTGTCTTCTAAGAACTATGGTCTTGAAGGTCTGGGAGTATATTTTATTTTATCTTTTAAAAAAAATTTTTTTTTTCTACCTAAATCAAAGGAAGGTTGAGAATACTTTTAGCTTATGCTATCTAACTCCTTTACAGTTCAATCCTACATCAAGGTAACAGAGAAACTGTGGAATGTTCTCCAGTAGGGCAGGCCAGCAGGAGAGCCCAGCATGGATCTCTGATGCTCTGTGATCCACGCACAGCCTTTGGAGAGTACACCACACACAGGGGAGGACTGGGCTGCTCCTGTTTCAAATGCCAGGAAACCCCAAGAGACTGCTGTGAGGACCTGCGAGTCAGATCACTATTGTCCTCCTCCCACCTTTGACAAACTGAGTCAGTAAGTTTGGCGAGTGAGTGCACAGGACAGGTGAGATCAAGATGTTCTCTTTGATCCCTGCAGGGGCAGGGCCATGATGCTCTAGTTGGCTGTACTGGTCACTTATAGGTCTGCAGTGATTAGACCAGCATCCACTCAAAGGGACTGGTGCCCCTGTCTTATTAGTTGTTAAACTTTGCTTACTATCGTCCCTGGAACAAACCACATGCCCATTTTCCATTTGGTGCCTCACAAACATGTAACAGAGCTAATGGGACAGTGGTGTGGCAGAGCCAGCTCGTACCAGCTCACCCAACCTTCCCATGCCCATTTTATGGATGTAATGTCAGTAGCTTAACATTGGGCTTATAGAGAGTATTTACACCACAGAAATCAGCACACTACAAATCAGACTTTTTTGTTGTCAGAGAGTCAGTTTATCAGCTCATCACATATCCTAGATGTGTAGATCGATGTGTGAGTCATTTGTTTAGTCATTCATCCATTATTTCACTTATGACACAATCAAAAACATTTACTGCTATATAATTTATCTCTGAAACTGGGACATTTTCAAGAATAAAAGGACATATCATTAAAAATTATACCAGAACACCCCAGAATAAATGGAGATTGTCTTGGGCAAACTAGAATGTATTGTCACAATATAGCATTGCCTCTAGGCACCTGTGTTTGTTGTTGGGGACTCAACAGTCATGAGAGACACAATCTCTACCCTTCTGACATGACAGCCTACTAGGGTAAAACATTATATCAACAAACACCATTATTTACTGCTTCATTCCCTAGGAATTTTATTAAGAGGCTTAAATCAAATACCATAAGAATAGTTAACATAAAACGTGGGTTTTGTTTTTTAAGACAACAATTTTATGGTATTTTTATTTGTAATAGGGAAAATTTGGAAATATCCATCAAAAGGAGAATGGATAAACTAACAGTGGCATACTGCTGCATATTTACAAAATAGAATACTACTCAGCAACAGAAAAGAACAAACATTTTATTTTATACAATTTTTGCCCCAAGTGTGTTTACAGAAAGGAACAAACTATGGATACATGAAATGATACAGATGTCCAGATTTTACTGAGTCATTTTGGGGAGAAATAGAAGTAGAGCATAAGAAATTACAAACTATCGGATCTCATAGAAATCTCTAGTGTAGGCAATACAAATCTATGATGATGGCAATAATACCTGAGAGTACAGGGTGTGGAGCATTGCCTGGAAGGTGCATAAGGGAACGATAGAAATTCTACATGTTGATAAGGATGTAGTTATATGGCCATCTGCATTTTTCAAAGCTCACTGAACTGTAAACATATGTGTGTCTATTAAGACACCCTATTTGTGTCTTATTAAGACAAATTATTGGGAAAGAAAATCAAGATAACGTCATACAAATAAATCATTTTAATTAAAGTAAAACAAATCGAACTAGTCTTATAAAACGTATTTTTATCTTAATCATCTAACTTCAAGAAATTTTGAGTTGTGACTATATAAAGTAATTTGACTATCTTAAAAAGCAAACCATATAAAAAAAGTGGTTCAAAGTGATCACCCTGAGAAGTTGTGTGTTTATCCCATTGAGACTACCATTGTTGGAACATTCAGGTCCCAAGGATATTTCGAATAACTTTGATTGCAGTCACTCTTCATCCTTGTAGTGTGGATTTAACTTTTGAAGTGGATCAAAAGTCATCATCTGGCATTAAGTCTGATTAAGAAAGAAAGCAACTGAGCTGGGTAGAACACTTTGGTTTAAAACAGGGTGAAATCATAAGGTCATGAGAAGAAGTTTCCTGAGTGGTTAGCTAATGTGGCTCTGCAAATGGACACTCCCAAGAAACACTGTAAAATTACACTCAATGCATTTGGATGAGCATTCCTAATTTTTTAAATCATGCCAAGAGCTTTTGGCCACTTCGTATCAGCACAGGTATGGAAGAAGAGCAAGGTTGCAGTGGAATGAAGAATTCCTAGTGGTTTCATATTTTTACCACCAAAAACTTACTGAGATACATATGCTTTTTAGTCAATGACAAGTACTGAAATAGCTAGTCAAAAGCCAAAATGTCCTAAATATGGTTAATCTTAAAATGTTCCTATGGAGAAAAGCAGGTGCGAGTTTTCTGATCGTCAGGTGGTGCTACTTCTCACATAAATTTCTATTAGTGAAAACTGAGCCCAAGCCCAGGTCCTGTCCTGCACTCATTCACTCAACACTGAATGATGGGGCTCTGGTGATATTTTAGGGCTCAGCCCTGGGCATGGCACAGCAAGGAAAAGTCACAAGACTGCTATTCCTGTGGAAGTCATAGCCAAGTGGGCAAGGCACAGTTTGATTAAATAATACACAAATAAAAGGATGCTTGCAAACTGCTGTGCTAAATGCCATAATAGCAAAGCACCGGGCTCTATAAGAGAAGATAACCCTCTTGAGGAAGTAAGATTCAAGCAGGAATGGGAGGAATTAACGGGTCAAAGCTAGAGAGCAAACTAGTGTAAGGAGAGAACAGCTTGTGAAGAAACCCAGAGGCTCACGTTAAGATCAGAGAATCATTCTGCTTTGGAAATCACATCACCAAACTCATCCTTGGTAAGTGAGGAAAGTGGAAAGATCAAGTCTAGAGACCAGATGTCCTGACTCACATCGCATTCAGGGCCTTTCTCAGCACCCCAATGCCATCTCGCTAGAGGAGAGGAGCAACTACTCCTTTCAACACAAGCTTCTGCACAGCCAAAGAAACTGTCAAGAGAGCAAACAGACAACCCACAGAATGGGAGAAAATTTTCACAAGTTACACATCCGATAAAGGGCCGATAACTAGAATCTATTTAGAACTCAAGAAAATCAGCAAGAAAAAAATCAAACAACCCTATCAAAAAGTGGGCAATGGACATAAACAGAAACTTTCCAAAAGAAGACAGAAGAATGGCCAACAAACATATGAAAAAATGCTCAACATCTCTAATCATCAGGGAAATGCAAATTAAAACCACAATGAGATATCACTTATCTCCAGTGAGAGTGGCCCTTATTAACAAGTCCAAAAATAATAAATGTTGGCATGGATATAGAGAGATAGGAACACTCCTACACCACTGGTGGGACTGCAAACTAGTTCAGCCTCTGTGGAAAGCAGTATGGAGATACCTTAAAGCGATACAAGTAGATTTACCATTTTGATCCACCCATTCCACTACTGGGCATCTATCCAAAAGAACAAAAGTCACTCTATGAAAAAGACACCTGCACTCGAATGTTTTTAGCAACACAATTCACAATTGCAAAGATGTGGAAACAACCCAAATGCCCATCAATACAAGAGTGGATTAATAAAATGTGGTATATGTATACCATGGAGTACAATTCAGCTATAAGAAACAACAGTGATATAGCACCTCTTATATTTTCCTGGATAGAGCTGGAACCCATTCTATTAATGGGATACTATTAAGTGAAGTATCCCAAGAATGGAAAAACAAGCACCACATGTACTCACCATCAAATTGGTATTAACTGATCAACACCTAAGTGGACATATAGGAATAACATTTATCAGGTGTCGGGCAGGTGGGGGGGAGGGGATGGGTATATACTTACATAACGAATGCGATGCACACCAACTGGGGGATGGACACGCTTGAGGCTCTGACTGGGGGGGGGGCAAGGGCAATATATGTAACCTTAACATTTGTACCCCCACAATATGCTGGAAAAAATTTTAAAAATTTAAAAAAATGATTAAATTTACTGGCCTTGAAGTCTTGGGTTCATACACGAGCTCTACTTCGTATTAACTCTCAGAACTTTTCTTCCACATGGTTCCTTTTTTAAACCAGTTTTCTCGTAGTTAAAATAAATAAATAATTGCATCTAACCTCATAGAGATGCGAGAAGATTAAATGAGTTAACTCATGTAAAAACTTAGAATAGTGCCTGGCACTGAGTAAGCAGTCAATAAATGTTAGCAAATATTATGAGTATTATTATTTATTCATATGTAACTTCAGCAGGCTGACTCAACACGTTGTGTTCTAGCTACTACCCTGTACTGTCCATACTGGATTCTGCATCCTTAGTTTCTTAGCTAAATAGTTGATACATAATAAGTAGTAGATAAATATTTGATGAATAAATGAATGAGTGAATATGTGAATTATTGAATGAATTAGTGAAAGATGGAGAGGAGAACAGAGTCTTATCGTACTGTGTGGAGTTTGGAAGAGAAAACGTAAACTTATACTTCTTAAGAAATACAAATAATCACCTGTGTTTGGTATCATTAATGGATCAAGAAATATGCCTTCCTTCAAAGGAAAATGACCAGCTTGTCTACACTAACGGAACAGCAGGACTTTGGACCTGCCAAGCCACCCCAGCACCAGATCCCTCTCATACTTTTCTCTTTGCTTCTTCATTTGCACCTAAACCCCAGCCCAGCCTGCGCTGTGAATTTCATGGCCATAGTTTATGCCAGTAAAAAGCCTTTCATGCTCTGCTAATGTGGCATTTGTTTGGTAATATGCGGGAGAGAGCATTAAAAATAAATCCAGAAATGGCATCTTATAAATTTGGATTTTCTGTTCTCGTAATTTATAGGAGTTCATGTGAGAGAGCACTGTCTTATGCATAAATACAATTTCTTTGTGAGCTGATGATGGAATTTATATCAAAGGGGGTCGAACATATACTTCATGAACTCAGCATCCGCTATTATAAGCTATTTCATGTATAACTGGAGACAAATGATCTCTCCCCTGTTTGTCTTAACTTAAAATTCAGTTGGTTTGCTTGAATTCATTTCCAAGGCGCAGGAGTGGGGGAAGGGGACCCAAGATTTATACACCTTTAATATAATCAATTCTAAACATATCTTTAGACAAATAATTTAAAATTCTATGCATCACAAAACACCTCTATTAATTTCAAAATACACAGTTTGGTGAATTTTTATGTGATTGTGGGTTTATGTGTTTAAAGAGACTAAAAAAAAAAAAATTCCATTCTCTCTTTCCTTTCCCCTCAGAAAGAAATTTTAATAGGAATGTTTTGAAATAAAATCCCACAAGGAAACAATCCCCCCAGACAATTAAACTGGGAGAAAGTCCCCCGAGGGCTAACCAAAAAAAAAAAATCCGTAAAAATAATTGCTGTGCTGGGTTTCTGCTGTATTTTGGCTGGGTGTTAGCTAAGACAGTGGGTTGCCTGTGCACACGCTCATGGGAAACACACACACACAAACACACACACACACACACACACACACACACACAGAGTATGTGTGCTCCTCCATGCAACAGGCTTGTGACACTGCTCTATGTAACTACCTGGCCAGGCTAGGGGCCTTTATGGAAAGCAGCAGTGGCTTGGAGGCTGTAGCCAATATAAAATAACAGTCAGGTCATTTACAAGGTTCTGCCAAATATTAACCCTGTATCCAATTCTCCTCCAACCTTTCGGAGCCTCTAATGTGAACCAGGCCGGCACCCTGCTCTCCATCACTTCGCCATATTCTGGGATGGGGGTGGGGGCAGTAGGCCAGAGGGGGGAGCCAGTACACACTTGTTAGAAATATTTTAAGGGGGTGAATTTATACCAAGATAATGATGTGGTTTGTTGGCCTTTTTTTTTTTTCTTTTTTTTTAAGTGCCAGAAAGATTGTTTAATTGCCCTCCCCTTCCTTAGGGGAAACTCAAAGGTTAATTCGTCCAAGAAAGTGGGGTTTTGCATTTGCCCTGAAGATAACAGAATTACTTGAGCTGTGGTCGAGAGTGTAGGAAACTGTGGTTTAAGGCCAGGTGGCTCAGAGTGTTTTGGCAGAGAGGGCTGAAGTTATGGTTTTGTGTCTGTGTTAGGGAATTGCTTTGGACGAGACTCACACCCTATTGCATTTAAGGCCACACTTAGGAGCATGCTCCGACAGTTAATATTGTATTAATATTTATTATTAACATACTTTCATATTATTTTTAACATGCTGAAAGAGATCACTGATTTGGACCATAGCCTCTACTTCTCATTTTTTTAGCAACCACTTTGAAACCCTTAGCATGCGCCAGACACCATGGTTGACACGTATTATAGTCCTATGTCATCTTCACAACCACCCCCAGAGGTGGGTACTGTTAATATCTCCATTTTACAGATAAGCAAAAGGAGGCTCCTTGGAGAGGGAAATATTTCCCCCAGGTCAAGTGGCCACTGAATACGAAACTGGATGTGAAACCCCCGGCTTGGTGGTCCATACTCCCGGGCACTGTTTTAAGACAGCATTGGCCATCCATGAATGCCTGGGTCCCTTCTGCAGCCATTTCCAATCTTTGCTTTCAAAAGCCAACAAGGCAAAGGCTACTACTGAACTAGTCCAAACCATCTCACTGAAAAATTCTATACTTCTGAGACTACCCATGATCACCAAGATTCAGTAGATAAATAATTCCTAAGTAACACCATCTCTTTGAAGAATAGATTGTATTCATTCTCTCTCCTTTTTGCTGTGTAAATTCTATCCCGGTCTTCCTCCCTTCCCTAAAGGTGTATCCTACCTGCCTACGGGAAGGCCTCGCAGAACTTAAGTACAATTTCCAGTTTGAAATTAAGCCAGGTGAAGCCTGCAACCACCACCACAACAAAACTGCTCTCCCTGGGGCTTCTCTGGGAAATATTGTTATCACTACTTCATTGGAAGCAGAGGTGACATTTCTTGTCAGCCAAGACACTATACCTTACAGTGGGTTAGTTCTTCTTTGAATGTGTTTCTTTCTTTGTGGAATGGGGGCGGGGTGGGGAGAGGTGCGCCAGATTCTTCAGTGAATGGGGTGTTAGAATAAACAGCTCTGCGTGAGTGTAGGGCTAATGTTTTAAAGCGAGTACCAGCCTATGCAGTCAGGAGAAGCAGTTTTAACAGCAGGGCTGTTATTTTAACAATAGGTTACCAGAGCCATTGGGCAATCTGACTAAAAGCCCATATTTATTTCCCTAATTTTATAAACATTTAATAGGTCCTTATTAAACACATCAGCCAGCATGATTTAATAACACAATCAGTCTAGAAGTTTAAGAAAATTGAAAACAGGATTTGAATGTAATGCAGCCACAATTACTGCAGATTATAGAGAATCATTCCCATATGTCTCCAGTGGAGAGCTGCTAATCTCTGTTTGCGTGGAGGTGATTTCCTTTGGAACCCTGCCCAGTCTTCAACAGCACTAGGGCTGAACAAATTAGATTTGAAAGTCCCCAATTTTATGACTAAGGTAATATACTCTGTGTATTTAGAGAAACACTGAGTTCCTATTTTCACTGGCTCTCAAATGCTGGACAGAGACCTTGATTTCATTTAGTTTGGCTCCATTTAGAATATGGTCATAGGTTTGAAGGGGTCAGCATATGTTTTCGTGTGTCCTTCATAGATATTCTAACTCCTCTCCACCCACAATGCTGAGGCGTTTGCATCATGGCTTGGTGACAACAGATCTCAGGAATGTGCTGCAATTAGACCTGGAAGACAGCTGGCTTCCAGGGTCCGGGGACCCACACCTCCCTCCCCTAAACTATTGAGCCCCCATCCCATCCCATTCCCTGTCCTCTACTCATAGAGCCCTCCAAGAGGCTTCTCTTGTGCTCAGAGAGTAGTAACTTGGTAAGGTAGGATTGGTTTTTCTCTCTTTCTTAGGCAGTTTCTGAAAAAGGTGGACTCTTTGCAAAGAAACAGAATTTCTTAACTCTAGGTAACGTAGCAAGGACTAGTAAACCAAGGATTAAACCACCAGGGGCTGCCAGACTGGAAACAAAGCCAAAAGCAACTTTCCTATTAGCTTGAGCTAGGGCTTGATGGTTTCTACCTTGATGTTCTCTTCCTGTCTTGCCTCCTATTTTTGTAGATCTAGAAAAACAATGACTCCTAATTACTGTGCACTTAGTATACGCCAGCACATTATGGTGCTAACAGCTTTAAGCCTCACAATAACACAGCAAGATCAATATTATTAACCAAACTTTACAACAAACGAAACCGAGATTCTGCCAACTTTGGAAGCTTCCTTGCTATGGTCTCAGCAAAGCGAGGATTCAAACCCAGAGGGCTTTGATTTGGAAGCTCCTATTCTTAACCACTATTTGGAGCTCGTTGCTTCTCACAGTGGTAAAGATAATGAGTTGATAACAAGGCCTTACATGTGCAGGGAAACTAGACTTCTTCCCAACTCAATCCCAGAGTCCTGGTTTTAGTCAGTCTGTTTCTTCCTGGGATCTTTTCCATTTACAGGGGTTCATTTGGCTTTTGAAGATATAGAAGGAACAAAAGAAGGAGGCAGAGGACTAGAGGAAGAACTTTGGGTAATGTTCAGGAGAAATGTTGGGCAGCTTGCAGAGAAAAAGAGGAAATGAGATTGTAATGTTCTTGAGTTAAAACTTATTCATGATTTACCATGTCCCAGGCATTTTTATTCTAAGCACCTTTCTTGTATTTCCCTTCATTGTAATCCTCCCAACAATCCTATGAGGTAGTTCTATCCCAAAATAATCCTTATTTTACCTACATTGGGTAACTTGTTCAAAAGTCCCCAGCTACTAAGTGGCATGGCTGGGATTCACACCCAGGCATCCTGGGTCTAGCACCCACCCTCAACCGCTAGGCATTGCATGTCACTCTGGCAATTGCAAGTAAGGAACTCAGGGTACTTTTAGATTACTTTTTGTTCACTTAACTGTATTTGTTTGACCTTCATTAACTCTTTTCCTGAAGCCCTCAGTAGGTTTGTTTAATCAGGTAAGAATAAAACTCCACAGACGCCAGATGGGGGGAGACACCCAAGTCAGAGCTGGCACAGTGGCGTATTGCTCTGAGCTTTTGAAGTGCCCCAGCCACCTTCTTCTCTGGCGTCCTTTACACCAACCCTGGAGGTGGCCAGTGCAGGTCCTGGCCCAAGAAGCATGTTCAAGGAAATTAAAATGGAGACCAAACCTGAAAAATCCCTGAGCAGACCAAGCCAGTTAGAACTCATAAGTGACTAACCTTAACCTTCCTTGATTTGCAAACATAAGCAAAACTTAACCTGAGTTATTTTTTGTAAATGCCTATGCTAAGGAAAAACAGGACTTAAGTTCAACAAATCGGAAGCAGCCAAAAAAACCTTACAATGAAATAACTAGGGGCTTTCCAACAGGGTAGACCAAATAAGGTAACTGTATTATTCTAACCAATCACATATTTTCTTTACTTTACTTCTGTGTTCATGCTATAAAACCCTCCCCCTTGTATTCCTCCAGTGGAGCTTCCAAACCACTTGCGATTCAGAGCTGCCAGATTTATGAATCATTTTTTGCTCAAATAAATTCTTTAAAATTCTATTGTGTATATTCTTCCACCTGTTTACATCCTCTGCTATTTCTTTCTTCAGTGTTTCATAGTTCTCCCTGTAGAGGTCTTTTACCTCTTTGGTTAAATATATTCCTAGGTACTTTATTTTCTTTGTTGCTATTTTGAAGGGAATTGAGTCTTTGATTTGGTTCTCACTTGTACTGCTGGTGGTGTGTATGAATGCCTCTGATTTCTGTGTGTTGATTTTGTATCCTGAGACTTTACCAAATTCATCAGTTCAAGGAGTGTCTTGGTTGAATCCTTGGGGTTTCCTAGGTATAATATCATGTCATCAGCAAAGAGTGAGAGTTTGATCTCTTCTGTTCCCATTTGCATGCCCTTAATTCCGCTCTCTTTTCTGATTGCTGTAGAGAGGCCTTCCAGTACTACGTTGAATAGAAGTGGAGATAGTGGGCAACCTTGTCGTGTTCCAGTTCTAAGTGGGAATGCATTTTTCCCCATTCAGTTTTTTTTCCCCATTCATTATGATATTGGCTGTGGGTTTGTCATATATGGCTTGTATCACTTTTAGGTAAGCCCTGTCTATGCTTATTTTGTTGAGTGTTCTTATCATAAAAGGGTGTTGAATTTTGTCAAATGCTTTTTCTGTGTCTATTGAGAGGATCATATGGTCTTTATTTTTGCTTCTGTTTATACGGTGAATTACATTTATAGATTTGCGTATGTTGAATCATCCCTGCATCCCTGGGGTGAAGCCCACTTGGTTGTGATGGATTATTTTCTTGACAAGCACCTGGATTCCATTGGCTAGGATTTTGTTGAGAATTTTTGCATCTATATTCATAAGGGATATTGGTCTGTAGTTTCAACATTGTTAAAATGTCTATACTACCCAAAGTGACCTACAGAGTCAATGCAATCCCTATTAAAATGCCATCATCATTTTTCACACATATAGAAAAAATAGTTGTACGCTTCGTATGAAACCAGAGAAGACCTTGTATAGCAAAATCAATCCTAGGCAATAAAAACAAAATAAGAGGTATCAATTTATCAGATTTCAAACTATACTACAAGGCTATAGTAATTAAAACAGCTTGGTATTGGCACAAGAACAGAGACATTGACCAGTGGAACAGAACAGAGAACCCAGATATAAAACCATTCCCATATAGCAAACTAATCTTCGACAAAGCACACAAAAACATACACTTGGGAAAATAATCCTTATTCAATAAATGGTGGTGGGAAAACTGGATAACCACATGCAGAAGACTGAAACAGGACCCATGCCTTTCACCTCTCTCAAAAATCAACTCGTGCTAGCTAAAAGACTTGAACATTGGGTGTGAAACTATTAGAATTCTAGAGGAAAACGTTGGAAATACTCTTCTAAACATTGGCCTAGGCAAAGAATTTATGAAGAAGACCCCAAAGGCAATCACAGCAGCAACAAAAATAAATAAATGGGACCTGATCAAATTAAAAAGCTTCTGCACAGCCAAAGAAACTGTCAAGAGAGCAAATGGACAATCCACAGAATGGGAGAAAATTTTCACAAGCTACACATCCGATAAAGGGCTGATAACTAGAATCTATTTAAAACTCAGGAAAATCAGCAAGAAAAAATCAAACAACCCTATCAAAAAATGGGCAAAGGACATGAACAGAAACTTCTCAAAAGAAGACAGAATAATGGCCAACAAACATATGAAAAAATGCTCAACATCTCTAATCATCAGGGAAATGCAAATCAAAACCATGATGAGATATCACTTAACTCCAGTTAGAATAGCCTTTATCAAAAAGTCCCCAAACAATAAATGTTGGCATGGATGCAGAGAGATAGGAACACTCCTACACTGCTGGTGGGACTGCAAACTAGTTCAACCTCTGTGGAAAGCAGTATGGAGATACCTTAAAGAGATACAAGTAGATCTACCATTTGATCCAGCAATTCCACTACTGGGCATCTACCCAAAAGATCAAAAGTCACTTGATGAAAAAGACACCTACATTCAAATTGCAAAGTTGTGGAAACAACCGAAGTACCCATCAATTCATGAGTGGATTAATAAAATGTAGTATATGTATACCATGGAGTACTACTCAGCTTTAAGAGAGAATGGTGATATAGCACCTCTTGTATTTTCCTGGTTACAGCTGGAACCCATTCTATTAAGTGAAGTATCCCAAGAATGGAAAAACAAGCACCACATGTACTCACCAGCAAATTGGTATTAACTGATCAACACCTAAGTGGACATATAGGAACAACATTTATCAGGTGTCGGGCAGGTGGGAGGGGGTAGGAGGGGATGGGTATATACAAATACAATGAGTGAGATGTGCAATGTTTGGGGGATGGTCACACTTGAGGCTCTGATTCGAGGTGGGGGGCCATGGGCAATATACGTAACCTTAACATTTGTACCTCCATAATTTGCTAAAATAAAAACAAATTTAAATTTTAAAAAAGCATCACAAAAAAATAAAAAATAAATAAAAAAATTTTACTATGCCTCAATTTACCTTTGCAACAGGTATCATATTTACTCCTCCATGTCACCGATGGTGACTGCAGCACAGGCAAAAGCCTCATCTTAAGTCAGAATGAGCCATACATACTCCAAAGAGAACCTCCAAACTGCCCCCATATGCAGTTGCTAGGCCACACAGAGTAGCATCTTTTATCAACATCCAACGATTACCACAAATGGCTCAGATGGCGACTAGAGCCTTTGAACACAGCAGCCTAAGTCTTTAATGACTTTTTTAAAAGAAATACAAATAAGTTCAGTTGCAAGGTCTGAGGATAAATCCAACTAGCCAAATAGCAGATAGGCTTTTCTGTTTCTAAAAGACAATGCCTTCTTGAGTGTCATCCCATTCCATCACTAAATGTTTTATGTAATCAGAGTTTGTTGGTGTAGGCTTTCCACCAAATCCTCTGGGTGAATTCTAATTACATAGGATAGCTGGGCGTTTACAGAGCACGTCCTCTCCAGAGACTGCCTGCCGGGCTCCACGTCCTTGCCCTGCCAACCACCAGCTTAGTGTCTGTAGACAAGTTCCCTTAATCTCTCTGAACATCAGACACCCCATCTCTAAAATGGGGACAATAATGGAATCCACATCCTGAAGTGGTTGTGAGTATTAAATTACTTAATCCATGTAGAGTACTTAGAACAGCACCTGGCACATATTAAGAGTTTTGTCAGTGTTATCTCCTATGCCATCAAATGGGAAAAAGCCTCAATCAAGATGAGAGTCATTGGGCAAGATATAGATTTGTTTTCAAAATAAATAAGACTAATTCAGTGGTATGCTGTGGACCACGGATGAGGTTTTAGAGTTGGACAAATCTGGGTTTGCATCCCGGCTCGTGGAAACTACATGAGGCAGCATGGAGGTCACATGCGTGAACTTCAGAGCCACACAGCTCTGCATCCAAACCCTCTGCCACTTAATACCTCTGTGATCATGGAAAAGACATTTACCCCTTTCTGAACCCCAGTGTCCTTATCTGAAACAAAGGAGCAATAAAGCCTATCTTATGGACTTGTAGGGAGGGTTAAATAGGATGTGCGTACAGTTCCCGATATATAGTTACTCAATAAATGGTAACAACGTTATTATCAGTCTTTTTCAAATCACATAAGTCATTGCTACCTCCAAAGCCACACTTCATGAGAAAGACTTTTATTTTAATTGTCCTAAAATTCATATAACATAAAATTGCAGTCTTCGCCATTTTTAGGTATACTGTTCATCAGTGGTATTAGGTACATGTATATTGTCACACAACCCTCACAGCCATCCATCCCTAGAGCTCTTCATCTTGCAAAACTGAAACTCTATACCATTAAGCAACAATTCCCCATTTCTCCTTCCCCCAGCCACTGACAAGCACCATTCTATTTTCTGTCTCTATGAAGTTGCCTACTCTTAGGTACCTTGTACAAGTGGGCTCACACAATATTTGCATTTTTGTGACTGGCTTATTTCACTTAGTATAATGTCCTCAAGGTTCATACCCATTGTAGCACATGCCAGAATTTCCTCCTCTTTTTAGGTTGAATAATATTTCATCCTATGTTTATACCACATTTTGTTTATCTACTCTTCTGTGGGTGGACACTTGGGCTGCCTCCATGTTTCAGCTATTGTGAATGATGCTGCTATGAACAAGAGTGTTGTGAATATCTCTTCAACACTCTGTTTTCAACTATGTGGGGTTTATACCCAGAAGTGGAATTGCTGGATCATATGGTAGTTCTACTTCTAATTTTTTGTGAGCCCACCATACTGTTTTTTATAGCAGTTGCACCATTTTACAATCCCAGGGGTCCAATTTCTCCATGTCCTTGTCAACCCTTGTTATTATCTGGGGTTGTTTGATAATGGGTGTGAGGTGATATCTCACTATGGCTTTAATTTGCATTCTCCTAGTGATTAATGATGTGAGGCCTCTTTTGGTGTGCTTATTGGTCATTCACATATCTTCTTTGGAGAAATCACTATTCAAGACCTTTGCCCATATTTAGTTGGGTTGTTTGTTTGCTTTGTAGTTGACTTATAGAAAAAGACACTTTTAAGGATACTTCCAGAGACTTGTTCTATGAAGAAAGTTTTGTTCTGTTTTTTTCTTCAGTAAAATGAAGGATATATTCTTAAGGGAGAGGAAAACAGAAACTATAAGGTTATTCTGGGATAAGATCAACACAAAATCTCCCTTTCCTAGGAGTGGCTTACACAGAGACCTCAGATATGGGAGTGGGGGTGCGGGGGGGGCTGCAGCTCTTCCATCCCTGCCCCAGCCCTGGGCCATGAGGCAGATCAGAGCACCTCTCTGCCTTTGAGCCCTGGCCTCCTAGGGTGTCCACTCGGGCCCCATTAAAAATGGTCACCCTGAAGTAAAATAAGCCAGTATCTCAGTTCATTTGTGCTATATAACAAAATGCCACTAACTACATAATTTATAAACGATACAAATTTATTTCTCATGGTTCTAGGGGCTAGGAAGTCCACAATCAAGGTGCCAGTAGGTTCAGTGTCTGGTGAGGGCTGCTTTTGCTTCAAGATGATGCCTCGAATGTTGGGTCCTCCCTTGGTAATAAGTGGAAGGGTAAAAATGGACCGAGCTAGTTCCCTCCAGCCCTTTTACAAAGCACTAATCCAGTCAGGAGGACAGACCCCTCATGACTCAATCACTTCCCAAAAGGCACTGTCTCCTAATACCACCAAAATGGGGTTTAGGTTTCAACATGAATTTTGTAGGGGACAACATTCAAACCATAGCAGCCAGTCACAAAAGGAAAAATACTGCATGATTCCACTCATCTGGGGTATCTAAAATAGGCTCATAGAAACAGGAAGAAGAATGGTGGTTGCCAGGGGCTGGGGGAGAAGGAAATGGGGAGTTGCTGTTCACTGGGTATAAAGTTTTACTTAGGCAGAATAAGTACATTCTAGAGATTTGCTGTATGCCACTGTCCCTCAGATTAGCGATTCCGTATCCTGCACTTAAAACTTTGTTCAGAGAGTGGACCTCAGGCTGAATGTTCTTACCACAATGGTAATAATAATGAATGGTGACCACTGGGGGTTCTGGTACCTGGGCTGGTAGCTGGTTCTGGAAGAGTCTGCCTCACAAGCAACTGCACAGAGCATCCTGAGCCTGCTTCACCAGGTCACATCCGTTCTGTATCTATATTTTTTAAATTTCAGCATAATATGGGGGTACAAATGTTAAGGTTACGTACAATGCCCTGGCCTCCCCTCCCCCCTCGAGTCAGAGCTTCAAGTGTGTCCAACCCCGAGACAGTGCACGTTGTACTTATTGTGTAAATATGTACCCATCCCCTCCTCCCCCCTCCCACCTGTCCCACACCCCAGAAATTATTTTTTTTAACATTTTGGTTACATTTTATATCTTTGCCTTTCCCTAGCAAGGGTTAGAGGTAAGCCCTTTCCCTCCACAATGCTCGCCACATCCCTCAGATGTGGGTCTACACCCCCCCCAACCCCCGAATCCCTGGTGAACAACACCACCTTTTAAGCACCCTAGTGATAATCAGTCAGTACCAATTTGACGGCGAGTATGTACACGTGGAGCCCATTATTCTGATCTTGTGTCACCTCACTTTGGATAATGGGCTTAAACTCAATCCAGGATAATATAAGCGGTGCTAGCTCGCTGCCGTTTCTTAGAATTGAGTAATATTCCATTGTAAACATATGCCAAATTTTAACAATCCACTCATGGATTGACGGACGCTTAGGTTGTTTCCACGTCCTTGCAATAGTGACCACATCCACTCTGTATCTTGAAGCGATGACTCTTCTCACTGCTCTTTGTCACCTGGGAGGGTGGGTTCTGACAGCCCCCTCTGCTCTGAGAGTCCCCAGGTAACTCCTCCGTGAGGACTGAGCTCAATGCAACTCTGAAATCCTGCTCTGTCTGCCCAGTTGAACTCTGTGGTAAGAAGTCAGGAGAGAGAGAAGATGGATTTGATTAGAACCTAAAAGCTCTCGTTCCTTGCATGCTCTTGCTGCCTAAACCAGCATCCTCAAACCTTCCCGGCCTTCCTGGCACCATCTTCTGCCTCCATCCTTGGGGAAGGGCTGGATCTCCCTGCTTTGCCCTACCAGGTGGGTAGCTTCGAATTCCCTGCTTTGGGCTTTTTTCACTTAACACTATTTAATTCTGTGTTTACCCACAGCCTTCAACCCTTCATTTAATATGAATTTATTCAACCACAGGCTGGATGAACTTGCTATGAAACAAGAAAAAAAAAAAAGGTCAAAATGTGAAGGGATGTGGTGGATAAAAACCAATGGATAGCTTTGGTCCCCTTGAGGAGCATGTAGGTTAAGGACCATCAAACGTTCAGCAGGAACCTGTGAAAACAACATTCCTGTGGCAATTCCTCCTAATATGCAGTGAACCCAGGATATTTCAAGCATTTTATTTCCATGCCTGCTCCAATAATTGAAAACAATTTTAAAAAGCAAAATATCAGGGCCAAATTATTTCAAAGAGATTTTTTTTTTCCACCTCTAGCTTGAAAGCAAATTGTTACTTTCTAAGCAAGCAAACAAAAAGGGCTTTTATGCATATCTGATTAGCTCATTTCCTTTGATTTTGGCGAGTGATGTCATTTGGGCCCAGCTGTTGGTATGCTGCAAATGATTTCCCTTCCTCATGTTTCAGCGAGTCATTTCTGCCCCTAATGGAATTACTTTGACTGGAACCCAGCATTTTTCATGGTTCACCTCTCCTATCAGCTGATACCCAGGACTGCTCTGGAAAGAATGAGGAAAGGCCACAAAGGCGTTTAAATGCCTAGCGAACGATCGTTTCATGTGGACTCTTATCGCTCGGTTGTCTTTTCGAGGTCTGTTTGTTTCTAATGCTTTAGCTTCTTCTCAATTCATCCTGTAAAATAATAGCATGATTCTGAAGTAGGCGAAGGTTCTGAATCACAGTTCCTCTGGGTCTTCGGCAGCAGGCTTGGCCCACCCCTTCCTGCCCCATGTGCTTGCAAAAGAGCCAATGCAGTAACTCAGTAGGGAGGGTAAGCAGGGCTGTGGGATGAACCGAGAATGCACAAGAGCGTTGGCTTTCAAATTCTGCAGACCTGAGACCAAATCTGAGTACTTCCCCTTGCTAACCAAGCATCTGAGCTTCTGTAAGCCTCAGATTCTCACAGGTAAAAAGAAGCCACTAAAAGTAATCACAGATAGTGGGGGGGGGGAGGCTGTGAGTATGTAGAGTCCCCAAGTACACAGGAAAACTCTGCACATTCATTCAGTTTGGCTGTGAATCTAGAACTGCTCTAGAAAAATAAAGTCTATTTGTTAACGAAAACAAACAAACAAAAAAACAACAACAGAAGAGTTGCTATGAGAACAGGCCCTCCAGGTGGCATAGTAATCATTATATGCAGCTTCTAACCTAGTTGTTAGATATTGGGGGTGGGGGCTCATCTGCTAGGTCATGGTTTTTCAAACTATGTACTCTTGGCATTTTGGGCCATGTAATCATCCTTCGTTGCGGGGGAGGTATGTCCTGTGAATTGAGGATGTTTAGCAGTATCCCCCCATCCCTGGTCTCTACTCACTAGACACCACTAGGAACCCCAATACCCAACCCCTCGATTAACCAGTTGTGAAAACTGAAAATATCTCTAGATATTGTCAAATGTATCCCGAGGTACATAATTACCCTTGATTGAGAATCACTGTGCTAGGTTAAAGGAAAAAATAATAATCAGTGCATTCAATGATTCTACTGAGTAGAAACACTTTAAGGTCAAGGAGAAACTCTCTTTTTGAGAGTTTTGCTTTTCTGCGTTGTACTCACATCCTGCCTTCATCTGCATAGATGGTCTCAAAGCACACCTGGCTCAGCTCCTCCCTGCCCCTCATCTCCCATGGCTAAAGGACGGCCTTCCCTCCCACTCTTTTCCTATCTGGACCTTCCCAGATGCAGCCCCCAGCTCCTTAAATAACAAAGCTTCCTGAACCCTTTAAACCCTTGGAATCTTCTCTTTCCAGCGTCTTAGTCTGCCACTCCCTACAGCAGCTGATTCTGCCCTGGCCCCAAGATGATTGTCAGGCTTGGAGATTTAGAGCAGGAAGGGGTATGCAAATCATGCAACCCAGTGGTTTCCAGGAGTGGATGATGACATCAGGGTGCATGGAGGCTCCAGGACATGTCCAAGGTCACGGTGCTGGTGATGGTGGAGCTGGAATTATAACCCCTGCCTGTCAGCTGTTACCTTGGAGCAAATGCTCCCAATGGTTAGTCCCTGGGTCCAACCTGTGCCATGTTTCAACAGGTTGGCAGGAGCACACTCATCAGTGGTTCAGAGATGTTCAAAAGCTCTGTGCCTCTCAGGCTTTTCATGATGCTTAGTTTAAGAGACTTTTCTCCCTTGGCCTCTCACCTGCTTACACTAACTCCCCATTTGAGCTTAAAAGAGAAATGATTACATGAGCTTCTCCAACTTGAGCTTGCACCAGAGTCACCTGGAAGGCTTTTTCAAACTTAGATGGCTGAGCTCCACCCCTGGAGTTTGTGATTCGGTGAGTTTGGGGTGGTCCTGAAACTTCACACTCCCAGGTGATGCTGATATTGCCGGCCCTGAGTCTACGCAGGGAGAGCCTGAGAGGGCATGATTGGGAGCCTGAACTTCAGCACTGGGCAGCCCTGGGTTTGAGCCCCTGCCCCACCACCCTGAGTAAGTGACTCAACCTCTTCAAGCCTCAGGTTTCTCATTTGTAAAATCAAGATAATAATAATAATAACCCCTAGTGTCTAAGGCGGTGCTCATTAAAATGTAATATTATTGTAT
The DNA here is from genome assembly GCF_040939455.1 of Microcebus murinus. Classification (NCBI taxonomy): domain Eukaryota; kingdom Metazoa; phylum Chordata; class Mammalia; order Primates; family Cheirogaleidae; genus Microcebus; species Microcebus murinus. The sequence continues at coordinate 23,020,618 of NC_134124.1, forward strand.
ATTAAACATAACATCCTCAATTTCTGGTATTCACCAACTCTCAGCACATGTTCTGACCAGAGGAGTAAAAAGAGATTAATTTCTTTCCATTTTTTTTAAAGCTGGTGGCTTAAAAGGAAATAGAAAGTAAGTGAGGCTCAGGGAATGTGTTTAACTTGGCATAAGACTACAGAAATTGTTTGATTTCTTAGCCATTTCTGTGAAATGGGCCAAATGGCTCTTCTCTCTTTCTCCAAGTCTCTCAGAACAACTGGACAAATGGGTGCTTTAAAAAGACTTCCAGGCCAGGCTCACACCTGTAATACTAGCAATCTGGGAGGCCAAGGTGGGTGGATTGCTCGAGGTCAGGAGTTCGAAACCAGCCTGACCAAGAGCGAGACCCCGTCTCTACTATAAATAGAAAGAAATTAATTGGCCAACTAATATATATAGAAAAAATGAGCCGAGCATGGTGGCACATGCCTGTAGTCCCAGCTACTCAGGAGGCTGAGGCAGAAGGATTGTTTGAGCCCAGGAGTTTGAGGTTGCTGTGAGCTAGGCTGATGCCACAGCACTTACTCTAGCCTGGGCAACAAAGCGAGACTCTGTCTCAATAAATAAATAAATAAATATAAAAAGACTTCCTTGATGGTATGATACAGTTGATGAAAATTCATTCCTGACTTGAAGCCTCTTTCAGTGACAGTTCTTTGCTTCTCTCCAAACCCTACATGTCCAGACAGCACTTTCCTCCTCACTGTAGCCTAGATGAACATCTCCCTTTTCTGATTTACCTCTGCTACCTAATTGCTACTTAACTATAAACAGCTTGCCTTGAAACTTACCTGCCTAATGAGCACTGTCTCTGTGTCTCTCCCCTCCAATTAGAGTAAGCATTCTTTGAGGGAATGAACTATGCTTTCCATTTCTTTTGGATTCCCCCTGAGTGCCTGGCATCATTCTATGAACAGTCGATAGAAAAATGTTGATGAAATGTATGTTATCTAGATTGCATAGAATTAGTATGAAATCTTTAAGCAGGACATGGGGAAATAATTTAGGTCTCTTCATCTCTCGGGTTATTGGTGCCTATATGACAGGCTGGTCACTGACACACTCCTAACCACTCAAGCCAACTGCTTACAGAAGGGTAATTCCCAGGGTGAATCTACATGTAACACCTTCTTCTGATATTATATTAATGAAATTATTTTGGGGGATCACTATCTTATGAAAATGAAACCTGTCTGGCTTTCGATCATCATCATATCACTTTGGGACTGAAATTCCAAAAGCATTATGCTGGGTAAGTTACCCAGCCTCCTCAATTTAAATGGACAAACATTAAACTCTTAAAATAATAAAACCTCTAGAGTAATAGGGAGTGGAGCAGAAAGCAGGGAGTTGGGAAACGAGATGAAGGCTTCCAGTCCTGTGTTGCTCATTTGTGTCCCATAAAATAAATAATGGGCCAGTTGGAGTACATGTGGTTTAACTTGCATTCCCTCTTCTTTCTCAAATATGCCTTATCTTAACAGAACAGTGATTCTACCCAAGATAGGTTTCCCTGGGGAGAATCTAGGGAGACAGCCTTAACCACAGGGGTCCATGGAGTGTCCACTAAGTCTAAACTCATGCAATATTCTGGATGAGACTCCTTGTTGCATTTTTTTAAAGCTAAGATTGGTCGCCTCAGGGAAACCAGTATTGTGACTCTTTGAATTATATGTCCTGCTCACTCTTTATCACCACACTCTCAGAGAGGACTTGGTATACTGATTCCATTTCACTTCCAGTTATGAAGAATGTCTCTGATCAGCCAGGGGCGTGGTCCCCAAAGGAGACAGCTGGGTAGAGGTGATGGGATTGGCAAGAGGCAGCTTGACTCCCCTACGATGCTGTTGAGTGTTCAGGTTGCATCAGCGACTCTAGACTGTGAGTTGCCAACACAAATTCGCAGATGGTGTCACAAATAATGTGTTGCTGAGTACATGGGACAGCCCTGGTGAGTGATTTACTCTTTATAAACTGAAGAGGAATCAAAGACCTCCTGAAACACTCTCAGGTATTCTAATGTGCTTTCACTCCTATGGGAGTCAAAGTTGAATGTAGCAAGTAGAACATGATTTTAAAAGCCCAAGAAACATTGTGTTAGACATGTGTATCCTTTCCCTGTGGTTTCCATGAGCATAGTATATCAAACAAGACCTAAGCCTGGGGAATTCTGCTCTGCCATCTACCAGCCATGTGGACTCAGCAAAGCCATTTAACTTCGTAGAATCTTGGATTTCTCATCTTAAAATTAGGAAAATAAGATCTAGTTCAGAGTTCTGAGGATTAAATAGGATGGAGCATGTGCCTATACATAGTTAGTGATCAAATGTTAGCAGCTTATTACTTATTAATATATACCAGATGCTTAGCAATGGGCCTAGCACATAGTAACTGCCCTAATAATTCTTACTGCCATTTTTATTATTAATTTTCTAGAAACTTGACAAATAGAACATAATTCTGACAATCTCAGACCTCATGTTGACAGTTTTATTTCCTGTCTCCTCTGTGGGTGGCTCCTGAAATACCAAAAAAGTCACTAGAAATGTTCCTTTAGTGGATAAATAAATTTTTCTTTTAAACTTCCTTTATTCCTTCTTATGTGTTTATCGCAGGACTTCTCCTTTATCTTCTCCTTTAGATGTGCCTAACAGAATTTAGGTAGAGCACTGTGCTTTTCCAATAGATGCTACTATTTGAACTTCACATTTGTCTATTTTTGCTGGAATTTGTTGCTTTGAGACACCGTGAAATTGGTACAATTTATTTACTTGAAGCAAAGGATATCTGTTTTGCCCCCCCTTTGTCCCTACCATCTAGGGCAGAGGTCCCCAACCTATGGTGAGTTGTATAATGATTTCATTATATATTATAGTGTAATAATAATAGAAATAAAGTGCACAATAAATGTAATATACCTGAATCATTCTGAAACCATTGCCACCCTCTCTAATCCATGGAAAAATTGTCTTCCATGAAAATGGTCCCTGGTGCCAAAAAGGTTGGAGACTGTTGCCCTAGGGCTTAACTACTATGGTAATGCTGAATGTTCTTAAAAATCATAAAAGCTAAAATTTATTGAGTGTTCTTGACGTGCCAAGCATGAGAGTAAGTGCATTCCATGCGGGAGCTATTTTAATCTTCAGAGAGCCACCATGTACATTTGGTAGTTACTGCTGAATCCACACATCAGAAAACTAAGGTTGAAGAACCTATTAAATGCATTGCCTTGAGCAAGTGGCAGAGCTAGGTCTCAAACTCATATCTGTTAGATTCCAGAACCCATGAACTTAACTGTTGCAAAGTCACTCTTTAAAATTTTGTTGGGAATCTTCGTGTGCCCACTCTGTGGTTCAACTGTGGTTCAACTCCCAATACCAAGCTTTACTCTCCTTTACAATAAACTCCTTGAAAGCTGAAACCACGTCTCACTCATCCTTGTATTCTCCTTGCTCCTTATAATGTGCTTAGTACATGATGAATTTGTTTAAAAAGATCAATGAACATGCAGTGAGTGATTTACAGCATCCATCATTGTTGGTTGTACATTATAATTATTGCAAATGAGTTTTGAAAGCAAGTTTCTACCATTCTTTTGGCAGATGCAGATGTAGACCATGAAAATAGTCCCCAAGTTCTCAGATCATAGAGCAATATCTATACCCAAACCCCTCAAGTGGAAAGAAGGAAAATTTGGAGTTGTCTATCCTCTTGATGCCTCAAATTTCATTTCCAAGGCAGTGGTTGATTAACTCTCAAATCATACCATGTGTCCAGTGTCCAGTAATGGGCAATATCTGATGTGTGAATGAATTTAATTTTGGGCCCAGATGTTACTTTCAGGAGCAATTTGCCTGTGATTTGAGAAGGTGGTCCCACACAGATGAACTGGGAAGGAGAAAATTAGAATGATGTGTTGAAAGCAGTCATGGCCAGGGAAAAGAGTAGCTGAACTATTTTCTGCCAGGGAGGCAGGATGTTGGATTGGATTTGAAAGAAAAGCATACAGCCTGTGTTCCTTTTCTAAACGTCTGTGTTAGCCAGACCCTCACCTCATAGGACATTAGGAAAGAACCAATATGAGTCATTCCAGAAGGAAGTGGTTGTCTTCTGTCCTGAGTGAAAGAACTTTGAAGTTAAGGTCTCCCTCAAATTTTGCCCCAGCAATGCTAAAAATGTTAAGTTGTTGAACTGTAGACATTTGATCCTAGTTTTTGTTATTTTATTTATGATGGTGACAATATTGTTGCTGTATCAGGATTCTTTTTGTTGCAAATGACATAACTCAAACTGCTGTGAGTGGTAAAACAAACAAGAAGCTTTTGATAAAGATTATGTAATGAAATAGACCAAGGTAAAAATGACTTTACCTAATACCTGATCCAGAGCTCAAATGACATCACCAGGGCCCTGTTCCTCTCTACCCATTTCCCTGTTACCTGACCCCTGGTGCAACCTCTCTTGTCAGGCTTCACATACTCATGGAATAGCTTCAGCAGTCCCAGAGCCTACATTCTGTCTGATTCCCTTCTCAAAAGGAAAAACCAACCACCAGCACTTCCAGCCAAAGTCCCACGATCTGATTGGGTCATTGGCCCCTCTCTAAGCCAATCACCATGGTGGTGGTGGTGGGGGATTGTGACACAGTGACGACTTACGCCTGGCACACGTGCTTTGCCCAAAGTCCATGAGTTCAGAGTTAACTAACACACATCTCCACGATCAGTATGAACACCCACTACTGTTGCCATGTGTGGAGAGCTATGTGTCAGGCATTACCTAATTATATCCCCACAGTCTGTCATTCATTCATTCAGAAAACATACTGAGATCCTCCCATGACAAGCAAAACCAAACATGGTCTCTACTTACAGTTTAAAAAGGAAACTTTTTATCAGGTAAGTATTAGCATCTACATTTTACAGATGGGACAATTAAAGCGTCCTAATCAGTTCCCTACAGCATTACAATTACAGTTGACCCTTGAACAATGACACAGGGGTTAAAGTGGCTGACTTCTGCACAGTCAAAAATCCACATATAACTTTTGACTTTTCAAAAAATTAACTACTAATAGGCTACTGGTGACAAGAAGCCTTACTGATAACATAGTCTATTAACATGTATTTTGTGGGTTATGTGTGTCGTATACTGTATTCTTATAATAAAGTAAAAGAGAGAAAAGGTTACTAAGAAAATCATCAGGAAGAGAAAATATATTTATTATTCATTAAGTGGAAGTGGATCATCATAAAAGTCTTCATCCTTGTTGCCATCACATTGAGGAGGCTGAGGAGGAAGAGGAGAAAGATGAGGAGTTGCTCTTGCAATCTCAAAGGGGGCAGAGGCAGAAGAAAAGTCATGTGTAAGTGGACACAGACAGCCAAAACCTGTGGTTGTTCAAGGGTCAATTGTATTAAGTGAAAAACAAAGATACAAATCCAAATCCAAATCTCAGTTCCTGTAGCCTTACTTCTTCCTCCTTAGCACTTACTACACTACCTTAGCTACTACACTTGTCAAAAATGCTCTACCTTGGGGAATAATCTGTCCTAAACTAGTATATGTTTATCTATGACCAGGAACCCCCATCATAAAAATTATCTCATGATTAAGAGAGGGATAGAATTTGAAAGGTCTAAGAAACATGAATCCTTCCACTCAACCCCATACTGATGAGTCAATATGAAATTCTTTTGGATTTTTAGTGTTAAGTGCCCACTAACTGGCCAACTAATTTTTATGAATTTGCTTTCATTCAAAATTATTTCTCCTCAATGCTTTATAAAGAACAACCCATTTGGTTCCAGATATTCGGTCCTGTAAGAGCATCTTTGCAATTCCTTTGGCAAGGGCATCATCGTCAATCCTGTCTGGCTTCCAGGAGTTCAACAGGCCATTTTAATTCCACCCATAAAGAAACCAAAGTTCAGAGAGATTAAGTGACTTGCCCAAAGTCACTCAGCAAATAAGAGACGAAATAGGAGCTTAAACCTCCTATTCATTTTAACTCCTAAACTGATGTTTCTCAAACTTCTGTCATCCTTTACTATTTTTTGTTCATATCCTTACCAACTTTACTTACATTCCTACTCCAGTCTCAGTCTAAGCAACGATTTTTGTCAGTTGGTGTTATTGAGTATATATTTTTCTAAAGCACATTCAAATAAATATAAGACCATCCACAACTTAAAATTCCATCCATGAATCCCCACAAAACATTTCACATACCATCAGCAGTAGTGTCTGACACGTAAAAAAACATGTTCTATGTGGAGTTATTGCCTCACCAGAGAGATGGCCAGTTTGAGAACCAAGGCTCAGGCTTATAAGCAGGCAATTTCCATGGGAAGTTCCCCCTTACCCCTTCCAGGAAAAAGGACATAGAGGTATCCGCTGAAAGGGGACGTGATCATTTTCAGTTCCTTCCTGTTCCTTCCAGCGCTGGCCTCTCCAATCACAATCACACCCCAGTGCTGAGCTCACTTCCTGTCTTTGCTTGGGAGTGAGACACACCTGCTATTTAAAGGTTAACTCAACTTTTTGAGCCCCTCTAATACTTGATAACTTTTATTGTTTTGCAACTTGTGTGAGCTTTTGAGGTAAACATCTTTAGTGGCTTTATCAAACTGTGTTATTGTCCACGTCGAGAAATATCAGTTTTGGAGAGTGACTCCAACAATTTTCACAAAGCTATCGCCACCTTCACTTTATTTTGTTATAATTATGTTTGGAGCCCCAGAAGTTTTCCTACTGAGTATTGAAGTTCTGCTACCCTCATAAGCCACTTAAGGATGAAATTCAGATCCCCAAGTGTGTTTTTCTCTCTAGCTACTTGGAGGGAAGGATTAGGTAAAGTACCTAATACCTCTCTGTTTTGACATGGGGAATGGGAGAAAGAGAAAAGACCCATTGTGTTTGAACACATTCCTTCACAAAGATTCAAGCTCTTAGAGGCGGCTCATTTGTTTCACCATTTAAAAACAAAATTAAGGAAGTCTGTGTTTGTCCTCATAGCTATTCTTGGCTGCCATGATGCACAGGGAGATTGGGGATATTGAACGCTAGCATGCCTTCTTGAGGGAAAGAGGTTGCACCTTCATGTTTTTGTATTTTAGTCTTCCTCATGAGAGAATCCATCAAATTGCAAAATAGCATGATTTTCCACCAAGTCCACTGAGTGACTTTGGGCAAGTCACTTAATCTCTCTGAGCTTTGGTTTCCTTATGGGTGGAATTAAAATGGCCTGTTGAACTCCTGGAAGCCAGACAGGATTGACAATGATGCCCTTGCCAAAGGAATTGCAAAGATGCTCTTACAGGACCGAATATCTGGAACCAAATGGGTTGTTCTTCATAAAGCATTGAGGAGAAATAATTTTTTTGTTTGTTTGTTTTTTTAAATACCCTCAGATTCTATTTTTTGTTGTTTTTTTTTTGTTTGTTTGTTTGTTTGTTTTTTTAAATACCCTCAGATTCTAAGAGAAATAATTTTGAATGAAAGCAAATTCATAAAAATTAGTTGGCCAGTTTGTGGGCACTTAACACTAAAAATCCAAGTTAAATCCTTGGGAGTTAACCAAGTTACTTATTGCTGTTGTTAACTCTAGACAGGGTTTAGATAGTTTCTCTTGCTCTAATCCTCACATCTGTTGCATGCTAGGATCACCTGAGGTGTGCTTAACACATACCAGTGCCCAGTCCCCAGACTGGCTGCTCAGATCAGGATCTCTGAGAATGAAACCCAGGCATCTTTTTGAAAGTTCACCAAGCAACTCCAGTATGCACACTGGGCTAACAGCTTCTCTGCCACATGCCTCTGGTGTCAAGAGTCCCTATGGTGTCATTCCTAGATGCACAGTCAGGCAGGTCCGCGTTAGATTTCTGCTCCATTAACTAGCTAGGACCTAGGGCTACTTATTTAGCTAATCTAAGCCTCAAGTCTCCATCTACAAAATAGGGATGATAATGGCTCCCACCTTCCAGGATTGTTTTGAGGTTCCAGATGATGATGGCTGGGTAGTGAAGCCCACCTCCACTGCAATGACTCGCTAGCTAGTCTTCCTGCGTTTCAGCATCTCTTCTACTTAGTTCATATTATACACCAATGAATCTTCCTAAAGCCCTGTTCCCATGCCCACTAAGAAAGAGGAAAGCAGTCTCTGACATCTAGGCACTGGCCTGATACAGCTAGACCCTGGCGGTGTTAGGAGCCGAGCTGGAAATCTAAGCTAGGCCATGACCTCCTCCTGTTAGACATCATCTCACCAGCTATCATCAGATAAGGTCACTCCATGACCATGATGAAGTGAGACCAAAACCAAGACCACTTCATAATTTTGTCTAAGCACAGAAACAAGTCACTGAGGAAACTACAGAGATCTACCCCAACCCCCTCAGTTAACATGAGTAGCTGGAGCTTCTTTACCTATTACAGCTCTAGCCAAACTCTAGTCTTCCCTCTTTCTAGATAAAGTTTATTAAGATAGTCAGTGTAGAATTAAGCCCGCTTTCTGACAGCACCTCTTCCAGAGTAAACCCCTTTTCCTTTAACCCCAAAACTAACTAATTAAAGCCTAAATCCCATAATAAATCCTTTCTTGTGCCTCCTACTGAGACCCCCGATGGCTCTCTTGGGTGTGTGTTCTCCCTCACTGCCACAAGTAATACACTCAGCTCGTTCAACAACACATGTGCTCCCAGTGGTCTTTGCCTGGGAGGCATTGGCGCCACTCTCTTACTCAAAATCCTGTAATCCCACCCTCTGATTTAAAAACCTAAGAGTTCTTAAGACTATTTAATATTAAGACCCACCAAATCTTCTAAGCCTTTTTCACTCTGTCCTTACGTCACTCATCAAATCCCATTTTTCATTATTCTCTGGTATGACCTTCTGGATACCTCTCTCTCTTCTTCATCATGTTTTTTGTTTTTGTTTTTAAGATTTGATCATGTCATTTCTATACTTTTCTCTGATTGCTTCCTCCTCTCATCCAGCCTGTAATAATAATTGAGCACTTACTGTATGCTAGGTGCTGTCCTGGAGATGTTTATGAATTTATTCACTGAGAACGGAAAAGGATTTCTTGAAGTAGGTGCTATTGCTATGCCCATTTTACAGATGAGGAAAACAGGTACAGGAAAGATAAATAATCTTCTCCAATTCACATCATAAGCGACAGTATCAGGAATAAGAAATATACTGATTTATCTTCCTAGTAAGTTTGTTGTAAGGATTAATAAGATAATGCAGGTAAAGGATTTAACATTGTGGGATTCTCAAAAGAGTTCTTGGTGCTTAACCTGGTTTTGAATCCCTGATTTGCTGCTAAAAACCTTTCTTTTGCAGTCCTCCTAGAGCATAAGGCCTGGGTATAATTACCAATATTAAGTACATTCTTAAGTGTGTCTTGCTTTAGCTCATTCATTCATAGAGAGGTCTGTTTGCTCCCAAATTCAAGCAGCCATTTGGAGCTTGTCTGAGTCACCTTTGCTTTATCAGCTAGAAAAGTCACATTAATTATCTGTTTATTGATCAAAAATGATCATAGTGGTTGCTCCAATCCAACATGCCTTTATTAAAGACTTACAGATTCAAATGCTAACATTCAACTATCTAAACTTGAATTAAAGACATCTCACTCCAAGAGGGTGTTTGTGATGCCTAATGCTTTATAAAATACTGCCAACACTCACTTCAAGAAGCTCTCTGAATTTTCACATAACAACTCCTTGCCAGATTAATTGATCACCTAGTTAAACATAAGTGATTCACAGAATCCTCGGGTAGGCTCAGAATTGAAGCAAGACAGAGGCTCACCTTTTGTTCTCTTTATTGTAGCAAATATATTTTGCACACAAAATTTAAGTGCTTCTGCATTGCATATTTGCTGGAGACTTATTTAGTTTTCCTTTAATACATGTTTAGAAGGCTCTTTTTGGCACTTTTTCTGGAAGCTCACAACTCTACCATTTGAAGTGTCTACCATCAGATGGCCCTTGTATTGTACTTCCTTTACTCTGAAATTAAAAAAGTTTTAAATGAGCTTTAAATAGAACCATCTCAGGTGGAAATGAAGCAATTTTAATGAGAGTAAGGAGTCTGGAAAGAGAAAAATTCTTGGATTTCGAAGGCACCAGACACTGGATTCAGTCTAAAGATTTTTGGGAACCTGGGACTTCAAAGATTCCAAGATTATAAACATGTCCTGGCATATTTGAACTTACATCAGACTTCTTGCTACTAGTGCTCTTTCCTCACTGATGAACAAGCATTATGTCTTGGCACCCTTGGGATCTCTCTCACCTTGCCCTCTAAGATTTCCTTGTTTACTACCAGGGGCTTTTGTGATGTTTCAACAATGCAGTGGAGGGAGAGAGAGAGAGAGAGAGAGAGAGAGGAAAAATGGAAAAGCTAGGGATGGAAGTCCGGGCTGGAAAGAGACAAGATTCAATCAAGGGAGGACAGAAAACAAAGTGAATGGAAGGATAGATGGGAGAGGAATGAAGCCTGCCCTTGTCCCACAGCTTGGCAGTCCTTCCTGCTGGGCATATTAACTCAAAAAAGATGGTTTCTCCTGGTGATGTCTGGGGAAGATGGGGGATGCGTCTAAGAAAGTTCTCGGGTAGGCACAGATGTATTTTTAAACTGTCAATGTTTTAAATACATCAACAAACCAACATGGGAAGCCACCAAGCATAAAGAAGCAAGACCACAATCTGAGCCTTCTGGAAGAGCCAAGTTCTGTCCCATATACCTACATGTGGAAAAAATAACGTGGCACAAACTAAGACTTTATAACTACAGAAAACACAAAAGATTGATGATGCTTGATCTGCTGGAGGATCAGTTCCCGGCTGTTGCTTTTCTCTTCTTAATCCTCCCCCCACCCCTTCCCCTGTACCAACTTAAAAACAAAAGTCAAGGCCTAATTAAAATCAGAACCCAGTATCCGATTAGTGCGCTTTTGGCAGACGTTGGCTTTGGCATTGTGTTCTGACCAGTTTACTGATTAGTGTTTATTACTAATCATCTGTGGCTAGAAACATGACCCAGAGAGGAGAAAGAGCAGGGCAACAGCATGCAGTGACATTGTTAGAATTGTTCACAGCGTTTTCCGCAGAAATCACTCAACCCAAATCCACAACCACAACAGATGCCTTAGCACGCCAAGCCCCAGGCATTGGCGGCCGGGCAGCGCGGGCTTCCCTTAGCACCTGGCAAGATTCTCCTTCGTTTTGCCCTGTGTGTGAAGTCCAAGGCTTGGCCAGGAATAATGGTGGGACAGGCTGGCGGAATAAGAGTTTGCCACATCCGACAGGGATATTCTGATGCCATATGTCTGCACGATGCACTGTGCAAAATCAAGAGTTTTGGTGGATGGGGTTTGAGCACACTTGGGCACACAGAGAAGGGGCCTGGGGAATATCCAACAGTGTACTTTGAGTTACAATGCCTCTTTGGGTAACTTAATCTCTCTGAGCTCAGCCTTTCTGATGAAGAAATGTATTCACTCACACGGTGTTTCAACAAATATTTATTGAATGCCTACTACCTGCCAGATTCTTAATATTACTGGGAAATTAGTAGGTGAACAAAAATATTCCCCATTCGAACTAATGATATAAATTTGTTGCCATTTGAATTTTTGACAGGTACTTTGTAACTGATATTATTGCTACCCAGCACTTAGGGGAAACTCATAGACGAAGTTTTCCCTTACTAAGTAGATATGATTGTAACAATTTTTTTTTACCAAGTTCATAGCTTAATTGTTGCTGGTTTTGCTAATATTATAATTCCTTAGTTTTAAAATACATATTTTTTCTTTTTCCTTTCTTTCTTTTGTTTTTGTTTTTGTTTTTGAGAAGTCTCGCTATGTTGCCCAGGCCTAATCTCAACTCCTGGGCTCTAGTTCTGTATCAGCCTCATGAGTAGCTGGGACTACTAGTATTGGGACCACAGCACCCAGCTTCACATACATCTTTTAATAGTGAATTTTTTCTCTGCTTCCAAAAGTAAGAAATTTCATTTGGAAAATATGTCAAATCTTTTTTTTAAGTCACCTTGCCACCCAAAAACAACTATGCTTAGAATTTGGGCATATAATACGGGGATTTTAGATCATGAAAATACATCTTTTTTTATCTTAAACTAGTAGCTATGCTTCATATATTGCAAATTCTGCTGCTTGAAACTAAGATAGAAGCACAGTGTTCTGATGGGAAGGATGCCTTAGGAAATGCTGGTTTCTTCCCTGGGTGAAATCTCCTAAGTTAATTTAGAATTTTTGTCAAACCAGTAAAATATGAGAAATTTGGAAAATGAAAGAGGATGAGATGGTGATATTTCATTTGATGTATCACAAGGATATTTGTCTAAAGGTCACCAAACACCTTTTCACCTGCAAGGAGAATCCTATTGTCCTAGAGAACTGGAGCCGAGTGGTGAGAATGGTTTTTACTTATATAGTTAACACATTTTTATCAAATATCTTTTATGTGTCCATAAGTAGACAAGGAGTCGAGGAAGTAGAAGTATGGAGGTGCTTAGTCTAGAGGGAAAATGACCCATGCCAGTAATTATACTCAAATTAAGTATCATGATGGCACATACTGTGAATGAAAAGTACAGGTGCTGAGAGAGCATATAGCAGGGGCTCTAACTATTCTAGACAATGAGAGAAGTCATCCATAATCAAGTACCCTTTAAGCTCACATGATGCATTTGCCAAAAAAGGCAATACGTTCAGTCTGGTCCATGGTGGAAACCATTCCATTAACCATGGTCAGGTTAGGACCTGTATTTCCAACTGTTCAAAATAACTGACCTACACCAGCATCATTTCTACCTTACTGAGGTTTTGGTGCTGTGAGTGTGATTACATAGCGAATCTGGAAAATAAACACACTTGTGTGGTCAATCAGCGTACTAACTGACCTACCTCAGAAGAGAATGTCACTTCTTGGAGACTGTGTGCTGGAGCCCCACCCTTCATCATTTGAGGTATGATGTCACTTTGGACCCAGTTAAGGAGATACCAGGAATTCCAGGCTCTATGCATAAGTGGATACAAAAAGCATCAAATAGGGTTTTTGAGTGGTTGTGGCCAAAAGACTCATCCTGATTTATGCACTGTACACTGGGAGATGTCTGATGTGAAGTCCAACAACCGAAACCAAATGAATAATTCAGCACGAGGATCAGTCATATCATCTCACTTGCCATGTTATTGCTATTTTTACGTAATTGCAAATCGAAAAATAAATTGATATCATAAATAAACAACTGTCATTTGATGTGATATGGACCCTAGCATCTTAGGGATATTCTATTTTCAGGTGAAATTCTGATGCCTTTTATACAATTAAAAATGTGCCCTTAAACTATGAGGAGAAATATCTTTACGTGTTATTTCCATGTCAAGGTTGAAAGAAAAATAATGTGGAAGAATAAAGCATCAGAGTTCTTCCTTAAAGGCTTATTCTTCTCTGCTGGTCTTGTTCTGGAAGACACTACTCAGAACAAAGCTCTACTGCCCATTAAATGGTGAGATAGTACAATTGACTGAATGCAACCAAAATAAAATATTTAGTTTAATTCATTTCATGTTAGCTTTAAAGTAGGTAGATCTGAATGGACATAGTCTAACATCCTGCTTTCTTTCCACATGAATCTTTCCTTGATTGAGTGAAAGGTAATTAATAACCGCTATGTTGCCCTATTCACTTTATACCTCTTTTAAAAAAAACACAAAACACAATCTAGATAATCTCATATTTTAGGCAGCAACTGTCATGTCATTTCATTGTCATAATTAATCTTATAACTAGAATTTTGTCATAATAGTATAAAAAGAATTAGTCAGTTTAATGAATTGTATAATTATTGACCTTTTCGTTTTTCAGGGTTGTTTTTTTTTTTAAATCAGAGTCTTGCCTCTCTCTCCCTTGATGAGAAATATTGTTTCTTAAAAGTGTTAATAGAACTTGTTTTCTCGGTGCAAAGATATAAAATCTCTGAAGTTTGAACTTACTAGAAAAACTACAAACTCATTTTTATTTACTAGCCATTGATTAAGGGACTTTAGTTTTGAAAATACATGTTATCAATTAAATTTGCAAATCTTCTAGCATATTATCAACTGTATCTACCCTTTAACAGGATAGTTTTCTATCTTTAAACATCTTACACCTAAAACTCTTTGGACTTCATTTGAACACCAATAAGATCCACATCTGTACTTGCTTGTTTTAGAAAAGAAATTCCCCTGGGGTCAAGGAGGGTATCTGGATAATCTATCTTGTCTAACAGTGCACTAGGTAGTGTTAGCAGTAATAATAATAAAACAACTACAGATTACAGCAGGATTTAGAGAGTACAGCCTTTTCTCTGTATTTTCAGATAACCACACTTCTCTTTCGTTTGTTTTCAGAATTAAAAACACAGTGGGTTTTTTAAGCCAAATATAATTTAAAATAAACGCTTGCTTTCTCCTTTCCCAGCTCAGATCTGGGAATGGGCAGAAACTAAGTGGGAAAGAATTAGACCTTTTGAACTCTCTGGGGGGGAAAAGAATAGGGCGTTCGGAGTCCTCTAATTTTTCTCATCCGGGCTGGCCCTGTGTCACTGAAATGCTGGTATTCTTCATTCTGTCCTTCAATAGGGTCGAGCATATTTGTGCAGCCAAATGTCATTTCATAGGAAAAATCAAACTCAATTTGGTGAGATTTCTGGAGAAGAATGAATCCAATCTGGGGTGGAATTGACAAAGCACACCGATTAAAACAAACACTCTGAGATGCTCCGTGCATACCATTGTAATGTCTAAAGATGATTGCTTTTAGAGAAATAAAATGGTTTTAGCTCAGAGGTGACAAAATGTATTCTCTTTCCCTTTTCTCTTGGTAGAGCTTCCTTTCAGAATGGAAATGAATCTCTATTATTTCCCAGTGATCAGGGAGGAAAGACAACCTTCTGCCAAAGCTGAATAGCTGAGAGTGGTAGCAATATTGACTGAGCAAATTAGATTCGTAGGATTGATAGATTTAACACTGAACATTCAAAGGAACAGCATGACTTTGTAATATACATGCCTATCTGATGCTGTATTGTAGAAGCTTGGCATTGGTTTTATTAGGACCAACCCAAAAGACCTCTAACTAGAGTTAGATGGGCAAATAGATGAATCCAAGTGCCCGGGAGTCCAGCAGTACAGGTTGGGCACTGTACAACATCACTCACTGTGACTGCTCTATGGATGTCACCCCCTTGACTAAAAGTGTAAGGTCATTACAAGAATAGGTGGCTACCCTAGCAAGTCTCCTCATTTGAATCTGCTCTACTTAGTCACTTGGGTGTTTCACTCAGTCTTCCTCAGAGAAAGAAAGAAAGAAAGAAAGAAAGAAAGAAAGAAAGAAAGAAAGAAAGAAAGAAAGAAAGAAAGAAAGAAAGAAAGAAAGAAAGAAAGAAAGAAAGAAAGAAAGAAAGAAAGAAAGAAAGAAAGAAAGAAAGAAAGAAAGAAAGAAAGAAAGAGAAAGAAAGAGAGAGAGAGAGAAAGAGAGAAAGAAAGAGAGAGAGAGAGAGAGAAAGAGAGAGAGAGAGAAAGAGAGAGAGAGAGAAAGAGAGAGAGAGAGAAAGAGAGAGGGAGGGAGGGAGGGAGGGAGGGAGGAAGGAAGGAAGGAAGGAAGGAAGGAAGGAAGGAAGGAAGGAAGGAAGGAAGGAAGGAAGGAAGGGAAATTGTTTAAAGTAATCAATATTTCAGTTTTAATGACAATAAAATGATAGATATATCCCTTGCATCACAGTAGCTAAACCATTGGATGTGCTCAAAAAATGCATGATTTTGGGGTCATATGCATGGGTAAATCTCTTCATCCTCCATCAAGCTATAACTCTATGGCAACAGGGATCCTATCTGCTGTATTTATCTTTGTAAACTAGATACAGACTCCAGCCCAGGGGTCAACACTGAGTAAGCATCCGATTAATACTGACTGAACAAATTTGAAAATTGTGGGCTACTGGCCTACATGACTCACACCTAGTAACCTTCCCATCTCACAGATGGAAACTGAGTTCTAAAGGAGCACAGTAGGAGCCACATGCCTAGAGGACCGACTGGTGGTGCTGCAGCCCACCCATCCTCCAGGTTTGGGGACTGAAGCAAAGTGAGACCATGAGAGATTTGGACCTTTGGATCACTCTCGTTTGGTCCATGTATGATCCATCCTCCTTAACAAACTGTTTTGGATTCTTGCACTGAGGAATGCTGACAGAATGGCCAAGAAGAACCTACTAGTTTACTTATTGTAGAGATATTCTAGATGATACAGGCAATGACCTATTTATGAAGACTCCAAGAGAAATTTCTCTCAGTGCTCTGAGCTGGGCAACTTTGGCTACTCCTGAGCAATGGGAGGGCTTTTTTCATCTTATGAACTATGTGCCTTGTGGAACTGATGGCAATTTCTTTTTCGCTTTGTCCACTGGAAACTCAAAGCTAACTCTGAAGGCCAACTTTGGTCATTGGGTATCTATGTCTGTTTTTTAATTCAGGTGCCATCTTGTAATTCTGTTCCACTTTTCTCATCATGATACTTTTTTGTGTGTTTTACTGTTATTGCATTTTAGCATGCTATTACATGCTGCCTTTAATTTTATTAATTGGAAATAAGAACCTAATTAAAAAAAAAAACTCCAGTAGAGACAAAGTTTGTGGCGGTGGTTAAGGGTTTATGAGAGCCTGGGTTCAAATGCAAATTCTCACATTCACCAGCTGCATAACCTTGAGTATGTTATTTAACCTCAGTTTCCTCATCCACAAAATAGGGTAATAATATGATCTGCCATGAGGATCTGTTGACAGGATTAAAAGAGATGATCTATCCAAACCACCCAGCTCTAAGCTTGGGATGCACACTATCTGTTATTTTATTATTTTCTGGCTACAATTCTTCCCCCACTCCTCCTACCTGATCCACTTGCTTGGTGCTCTAGAGAGGGGTTTCTCAACCTCTATTGACACTTGAGACTAGATCATTCTTTGTGGTGTGGGCCTGTCCTGTGCAGAATAAAATCTCTGGCTCCATCCCTGCCCACTACTCACTAGATGCCAGTAGCACTCCCTCCACTGTGAGACAAAAAACGTCTCCAGACATTGCTCCAATGGGGAGCAAGATCGTTCTCAGTTGAGAACTTCTGCTCTAGAATGTTCTAGTGTCTCCTGTTGATTGGCACCTTTCTCTCTCTCCAGTAATTCTCTGTCAGCTCACACTGCCCCAGACCAGTTGGCATGTTGTCAGGTTCATTTATTTTTTTAAATATAAATGTGGTGGCCCACTTAGAATCCTGTTCTCCACTAATGATGCAGTAAACATTTATTAAACACAAGCCATGGCCTTTGCCCTTAAGGAGGCATCATTCAGGGAGGGGATTTGGCCGTGTGTGCAAAGCACTATAACACACACAGCCTGGTGAAGTGCAAACTCCCTAGGCACGAGCTATACTTTCAGAATGAAAAAGCAGGACACGTGCTTTGACACACAATATTTTTTTTTGGTCGACATTTAATTTATGTAAAATATTACAAATGCACACAAATGAAATCATCAGTAGGTAAAAGTTTAATGAATCACCCTTGTGAGAAGAGTATAAAATTATATAAAATTAGAAAGTGCTTAGAAAAACTGGAATCTATGAGGACAGTCAGGGGAGGGAGTGATTAATTTTTCTAGATAAGATGATTCATACTGAGACAGTGATAATTGATAAGAGGTTAAAGTGATGTCCCTTCCCGATGCCATTTACATTTTAATGCAGGGCTATGATGTGTTAAGTGTAAGTGTGAGTCATGTGGGGAGGATGTTTGCAGAAATGGAACCTGAACATTGCTCTGTAAACTAACAAAGGGAAAGCTATTAGGGGCAGGGAATGTTCCCTTTAATAAACAGAAAGGAAACCAAACACACATGCAAAAAATGAACAACACAGTTCTAGGTCTCCAATGATCTTGGGGACATTGGCCACAATGAGGCAGCAAGCACTGTCCAAACAAAAAGAGCTTGGAATGGAGTCAAATAAGATTTGGAGGTAGAGCCCCAAGACTAATGATGGTGATAGAAAATGATACAAATTAATGATAAATGGAAAAAATCTTGGCAGTATTCCTCTTAATTTTTATGACTTTGGCAAAACTTTCCTTTCTGCACTTTTCTCTTTGCATTGCCAGCCACTAAGGGTACCGTCATTTAGAGGTAGCCTGAAACATTGTGGAATTCATTATTTTTATCAAGGTTGGTGCTGCCAATCAACTACAAGCATTTCATTGTAAAAGTTTCCCCCTGACAACAGCTACTATGCTTCATAAATGCCCTGTTTCCAAATACAAGTTACTGTATCTCCAAGCACAGTACCCATTAGTATGAACAGATCGTTTCTTGCCTTTTATTGGTGAGATCATGGTGGGTTTTAAGATGGAGAGAAAGTGAGAGAGAAGACAAAATTGGCTTTTTGAGAAAGTGCTGGCATTGATGTTCTCACATCAGGTTGTATATTGAAGTCACAGGAGACACACCATCCTTGTATACAAACCCATCTGCCTCTGAGTCAAAAGAGCCGTACAGTCCAATTCAGGGACTAGGTGAGAAGGCACTAATACAAACCAGAAATCCATTTTCATTGCATAAAGCTCAACTTTGTACAGTCTCATGAAAAGCACAGAAGATGCTTCCCCTGCGTGTATGCTAGGGTCATTTTAAGGACATACTCATTGGACTTGGCTCTCCTGGCATCTTAAGGACAGCTAACAAAAGTCAGTTGGCTCATACCTTCTGATCACCACCCCCCGCCCCCAACAAATCACTAGCAAATTCCACTTGTTGAGTGTCCTCCCATTAGCATAATGGTGTGTTTTAATTTGGGGAAGAAGCATGTGGTTCCTATAAGAAAGTTGTTTTAGGTCTTTTAAATGTCTCTGTCAAACACTTTCTTTTTGTTTGGAGAAATAATTACGGATCAGTACTGTTGAAACCAAAACATCAGAGAAATTGCCTATCCCGGTGTTTCTAATTTGGTGGACGTCTGCTCAGTGAATGACAAAAGTTTAGTTTGGCCATGCCAAGAAAAACACATCCAGTTTAACCATTGCGAGTGCTGACTTGGTTATAAGGGATGACAGTTGCTGTACTTCGGTTGTTTTCCTCACATCCCAATGAACAAGCTCCCCTTCTACAAGGTCACTTCTATTTCTGTGATTCCAGTGATGGCAGATACCAGATGACACTGTGACAGTTGTCTCTTGATGCCATTTTTTTCCCCTGTTTTTTAGGAAGCATTTATATTGGCTCACAGATACTCAGGACCACCACATAGACATTCTATCTGATGTCTCCCTCCTGTAAATGTTTCACCTTAGCCTTTTTCCTATCCCAGACCTGGATATGTTTTTGCTATAATGACCATGTCTACTAAGATAAGATAGCCATACATAGCAATTTTTTAAAAAAGTGAATGGATATATACCGAAATGTTGTCATCAAGGTACAAGACTATGAGAAATTTTTATTTATTCTTCTTATCTGAATTTGCTAAATTTTTTTATCTAGACCATGTGTTGTTTTTGTAAGAAAGAAAAAAATATGTTTTTAAAAAATAAGGATCAGTTGGTCTGGGAAAGGAAAACAAAATAAAAATATAAAGGGAGTAATTTGAATTCCAGGGAATACATAAATGCTGGGCACAAGTATCGACATTAAATCTTCGGAGCACAGAAAGGAGGGAGCAAGTACTAAGAGGTCATCAGAGGTGGGCAGGCTGTAGCTAGCATGAACCCTAGCATCAGTGAAGATTGGTAGATGGCACTCGGGCAGTGTTTACCCTCTGCTGAGAACTGCTCCATTGGAACTTCCCATACATTATCTCACAATAACCCCATAATGTAAGTAAATGGTATTTTTTCATTTTTTTTTAAATTGAAAACTTTTTGGTACAGAGAAAATAACTTGTCCTGGATCCCATGGCTAGTAAGTTTCACAGCCAGTATTAGTGGAACCCATTAAAGACAAGCATTGTGCTTTTCTCCTCTTGCCTTATTCCTTAGAAAGAGAGGCAAGATTGAGAAAGGCAGGTAACGAACTGTTCTTTGTTCTAAGTCAGTGTGTGTGTTTAGGGGTGAGGTCGAGGAGGGTGGTGAAAAAAATGGAACGACTGAAGCTAGTAGCATTTCCTTCACCCAATAGCCTTTTTGCCTGATATTAAGCTACAGGTCAGGAAAAATGGAAAAGTTCTTTCTCTGTGTAATTCAGGATAAGAAATCATTATTCAGAGGCTCTCTTGCCTCTTTTAGAATAAAATGCAACGTGACACTTTGCCTTTAACTTTTCAAAGTACACAGCCAAACTTTCTGCAAACTTTCTTTGGCTGATGTACATTCTCTTTTCAATTGTCTGCACTTGAATACTTAATCCGAGATGTTCTGCTCCCAAATGGCATGGCGTTTGTCCTGAAGGCTCTGTAGGAGCATTCCGGTCCCATTTATCAGATGCCTGGCTCGTGCTACAAACTGAAGGATTTTCAAGAGATATAATGAGTTCATGCAGGGGATAAATCCAAATCTATCAAAAATAAGTTCTCTACCTCTCTGTTGAAACAGATAGAGTGTGTGAGAGGTATATAGAGTGCATTCTGTCTTAGGCATCACCCAGCTGTGGGAGAAAATTAAAATCCTGAGTATGCATCCAAATGGATATGACAGTATCATTTGGCATATATTAGACTAGTTCAGATATTAGAGGTTAATGTGTGTCTAAGAATAAGCTTTATTGTATTTTTAAGGAACCCCTCATATGGGAGTCTACCAAAAGGTAGACCAGAATGATGCTCTTTGTATCTTTTGTTTACTAAATTGCAATGTCAGGATAACAAATGCTGCGGTTGGAGTGAGTGCGTGTTTCATCTCTCTTAGGGAATTCTGTACTTCAAGGGCTTTCCTCTTCAACATTGCAGATAAAACACTACATCACACTCTTTAGTGAAAGAGACACTTTCTCCTTCAAGATGCCTGTTCAGCTGTTCCACAGCTGAAGAGCTGGGAAGACTTAAATTACATTCTTTTTCCTGCCATTAAAAGGGAAGGGGGGAGTGGGGGCAGGAGGGAAAGAAACTTGCATCTGCTTCAATTTCTTTGCCAAATTCTTCATTTAATTGTTTTGTAATTTGAAGAAAACCACAAATGACAAGATGAAATTGCTAGGAATATAAATACAGAATTTAATTGTTCATGTCAGGATTTCAATTCCCAAACCGTGGTAATCCGAGTCGCCATTTTCTGACCAACAAACAAGAAAGCCTGCAGAGTTTGCTGAGACTTCCTGCTCCCCCCACCCCCTCCCACCGTGCTCACAGAACTGTCTTCAATCAGAGAGAGAAAGCAAGGAAGAAGGAAGCTGACTTCCCATATCCCTATGGATTTTATTGCAATAGCTAGGATCCAACACAGATTTCTTCAAGAAAAACCATGACATCAAGCCCAAGATCCAAAATAAACCAGCACCTGAGCGCTACACATGTAATTGATGGGCTCCTACACATTCAGAGTATCCTTGAGAGCAATGAGGTTCTCCTAAAGATAGATTTTTATTATGATTTATGGCACAAACTCTCCTGGACCTAGGGACAATTTAGTCTAGTGGGGCCATTCTGGATTTTAAGTTAGGAAATGTGTGTTACTCTCAGTCACCACACTGAGTTTTTTTTTTTGTTTTTTTTTTTCTTTGTTCCACTGCCTGGAATAGTGTCTCATCTACAGTCATGCTCAGTTAGTATTCCTGGAACGAATTTGTTTGATAAGCAAAAGCCCAACCGAATGGGCCCTTGCATTTTGTAAAGTAGTTGAATAGACAAGGTCCTCAGTTCTCTGTTCTATGCTCTTTTCAAGTCTATGAAGTATCTAAATTCTAGCTTCCTGGGTCCTTCATGGATTTCATCCACTGAGATACCTCTCCGGTAGGATCCCTCAACCCACATCCTGAACCCTTCCTTTTGCTGTCCCTTCATCCAAACTGACGAGATCTATATCCCATTCCCTTAAAGCTCTGGTTTTAGCTGTATTTAAATCTAGCAAAGTAGTTGAGACTAAGATGCTAGTAACTTAGAATGGTTTAACTTGCCATTCATCCAGATAATCTTCTTTTACCAACCTTAACACAGTTGAATCAGTCAGAAATCTCAGGGCCTTTTAGGAAAGGGAATTATGTTTGGGGGATGGAATTCCTCTGTGTGTCTACAAGCCAATTGATTACTTTCTTTGAGCCTAACCTTGAAAGGTGGCATTAGTTTATAACCTGACTTTAAGGTACTATTTTGTAATAAGAGAGGTTGTAGGAGTGATTGGTTATGCATTATATAGTAAGGCAATTTAAATCTTTTATATAGACATGTTCATAAAGTCATTGAATGAAAACCTTAAGGGCCATCACAGAGAAAAATCTAGAATTACTAAAGTCATGTACATAAATAGAAAAATATATCATGGCAAGTACTTATTTATCCAGAAGATCCCTGAAAGATTTTAAAAGAAAGTAGAATTCTACATACATACTTTAAAATACTTTTTTCAACAACAGGTCAATGATAAGCAGAACTCATTACTTAATGAGATATGGAAGACTCTTAAAAGTTATATACATATTTTTGCTCCCAAAAAATCTACATTCACAATATTTCTTCTTTTCTGATAATAGTGGAAAATTTTAAGCAAATCTTAGTTATCCATACAAGGCAGTCCATATTAGTGGCTCTGAAACTTGGTTACATTGAATCACACCATCTTTCAAAAAAATCTTGATTTCATCAAAATAGAAAAAAAAAGGGTATTTTTTTTTCTTCTGTAAGAAAATCTCTATTTTGACAGCTGCTCTGTTATATTTGTCAAGAACTTTAACTTTTAAGTGCATCAAATATTGCAGTAAAAAAAATACTGCTGGGAATACCTTGTGTAGTTCTGGCATTAATACTCAGATGAGTAAAAACAATGGTTTTAGGTATCCTTGAGTTCCACCAGGGCACCTTCCAAATATTTTCTAAATTGCACCTTGTGGATTTTGTGTGATGATACTAGTTTAGTAGTTGAGTTAGATCATAGGTTGCAAGCTCTGGTAAGTGGCCATTTATTTGTTTCTCAATTCATCCCCATACACCATTACTACATTGAGAACTATTGCTGTATTAGATATGTTAGTAACACCTCCTCCATGCAGCTTCATCAGATAAGCTCCACTTAGCATCCCTTCCCTTGGAGTTCTTCAGATAGAGAGAGCCAATTGGTTTGTTTTTGGTGATACACTTTACTGGCAGGGTAACAGTCATCTTAAGGTAGGTTTCCAACCACAGAGACATCTACTCCCATATTGGTCTGTGAACTGCCTGCTCCCTTCCCCCTCCATAGGCATGGGCACCTGAGCCATTTGTGTAACCTGTGACAATACCCTCACCCATTGTCATAGCAGATTCAGCCAAAGCTGGACATGACACAAGCAAAGTCAAGCAGATCCTCTTTCCTAGAAATCTGTAACTAGAACCAAAAGAGAAAAGAGTCAGGCTATCTGACTATATGAGGCTACACGTTAGACATGTAGCCAACATGTAGACTCAAACCGGGGTGGCCCAATTTGGCTATGTGCTCCAGAGATGCAAGGAGAGTGAAAACTGAAACAGACACATGGAAACAGAGTTGAGAGAAAGGGAGAAAAGGACAGAGTTTCTTTCAACTTCCTAGTTCTAACTGCACCCTGAGACCCAATTACTTGCTGCTTTTCATAAGACACCTCTAGAGTTCATAATAAATTCCTTTTCTTTCTTTTTCTTTTATTTTTTGCCTTAAACTAGCCCAGAATTAGTTTCCATTACTTGCTACTACAGTGTCCTAAAGAATTCAGGTGGTTTACCCTTGGGAGGTTTGAAAATATTGGCTTGATCGCCCCCATTTGAGTGCAAACTTTTCTAGAATTGGAGGTGGGGGGCCAGGACTGCTGTTACTTTGGGATATTCCCATACTCTGGTTCAGGGATCAGTGGGCAGCCTGTGCTGCCAGCTGTCGTGTAGGAGAGATGAGGTGGGGGTGAGGACTATGGGATTTCTCCCTACATCCTAATCTCTTGGGAAACTATCTCAGCTCTCCAGAACTACTCGAATTTCTTGGAGGAGGATCCAAAAACTACGCCCTCCTTGATGTTCTCACGCTTCTCAATAACAAGTTTATATATGAGCGTGTTATATATAATTTTTTAACTAGGACATTGGTGGGAATCTCTCGGCAGGCATCTTCTGATGACTTCAGTACCAGCTGCCAATTATCAAAGTTTTGTTTTGAATAGATTTAGTTACTCCACGTGGAGAAGCCAACTTTCCCTTATTATATTTCACATTTTATAATTTTATCTTTAATTTGTTTCAGTCCTGCATTTGGAGAAACTGCACCCTTGGCTTTAGAAGGAAAGTCTTGCAACCCACTTATCCCCAAGACCAGTGACTGCTATTTCCACTGTGATAGCTCCATTTTCTTTAGTGTCTTGGCGGATTAGAAGTCATGGGTCCTGCATTTTTTTTTAAATTGGTTTCCTATTTTAAAGTCCTATTTTTATTCTATGCTTAGTGAGCAAATATGTTGATATTCTAGATTCGTGGTTGTCAAACTGTAGCATGCTTCAAAACTACCTGGAGGCCTTGTTAAAACATAAATTACTGGGCCCCAACCCAGAGTTTCTGATTCAGTGTATCTGGGGTGAAGCTGGATCATTGGTATTTCTAACACATTCCAAAGTGGTGCTACTGCTGTTAGTCGGAGGACAACACATTGAGAATCACTCTTTATCACAGAAAGAGTTGCTCTCGGACTTCCCCATGCACTATTCAGATCACCAACTTCTGGTCTTCCTCAACCACTAAATCAGTATCATCGTACAAAACTCATTTGATCAAGTTATATTGAAAATCCTTAGACAGTATCATGGTGCAACTCAAGGATGTAAGAAGGCACTGTTTTCATTTATTTCAGTATTAAAGCCAGAACTACGATTCCCTCTCTCTATTCATTCTCAATAGCACTTCCTACTGCAGCATTTGATAGCCTTAAAAATTAAAGTTCATGAAAAATATAATAAGGTAATTATCAAAACAGAGATCTTATTCTTGATGAAACATAAAAATCTGCTTGTTTCTAACATGATGAAACCAAAATTTTTTTGTTTATTATAGACATTTTTATGTTGATTATAGCCAATTCAAGACTATAGTGTGATTCCTACCACTGTCTTTCACATGCAATCCAATATTTTCTTGAATAGGAAAGAAAAGGGTGGAGTAGCTTCTAGTTCAGGAGGAATTTCACGAACTCCCAGTCTGCTATATTTATGGCCTTTTACTGATCCACTGTTGAATTGTGCCTATTTAAATGCTTATATTTCCTAATACTCTTATTTTGTCAAATTGGAGGATTTGGGGGATCAAAATATGGCTAACCTTTGGGAACGTGTTATGAGTGTGAACATCATGAGTGTAACAGAAGATACAAGGCTGAGATCCACTGTCCCATGAGACCAACTACCACCTCTTTTCCCTTGGGTGCTACCAGCTCTTAGTAGGAAACCATAACTTGTTCCAGGTGATCAGCATGTCCCCGTCATGCATGTGGCAGGGTGGGTTGCTGGGCAACATGGAAATAGAAGTGAAGAGTCTTAACATTATCACAGATGATTGAAAAACACAGGAGTTGATGGAGTCCTAAGTACTGCAATCTAGAAGCATCATCTTTCCAGAGAGGGGACAGACCTGGTCACCTTGGAGGCAAAGTGGCAGGCTGGAGGAAGAGCTGGACCATGAGTAGGAAATTGCTCAATCTGACTGAGGCTGAACAGCCATGTGAGGCAGGATTCTCTGTCCCCAGTCTAGTTCCCAGGGGAACAAGGAAGACTTCAACAAGGCTTCACTCATTCATTCATTCGCTTATCCAGAACTTCCCATGTGTCAGGCACCATGCTATGCACTGGAGATCATGAAGTGACCAAGCCAGACATGACCCAGCCTACCCAGAGCTGATGTAGTACCAGGGCAGTCAGATTATGAAGGATTAGGCATCCAGTAAAAGATATAATTACATTGCTGCTGTTATTAATGAGAAATATAGAAGCTTCAGCAGTCAGGACAGGCTTCCAGGTAGAAGCAAAACTGTTTAAGCTGAGACTTAAAGGAAAGAGAGACCTGGCTCATAGTAGATGTTCAGTAAACCACAATAAGCTGGCAGTGGTACTGGTGTTATGGCTCTCATTGACTGAAGCTATGAGAGTACTCTGAATAACCTAGTTGTTTTTTCCTCCTTGTCTTTATATTTGCTCTTCTTGATTTCCATTTGCCATTTCATGCCCCTCCCTTCCCTCAAAACTCTATTCCAGACTATCTCTCCTGTCTTTCACGCCTCTACTCCAGTCTGTTTCTGCATTCTCATCTTCTATTCATGGAGGCATGCGCCCATTCATTTGTTCATTCAGCTTACCCATCAAATTATTTATGGAGTGCTCACTTTAGGCCACATTTTAGGCCTAAAGCCTAATTCAGCAGTAAATAGTAAACCACCTGAAGTTTCCATATGGGGTCAATCATTCAAGTTCTTATGTAAATAAGAGTCAAGATGGGCACACTTAAAGGGAAGAAGGCAAGCTAAAACAGCATATACATGTAGCAAATACTGAACACACGTTTTATGACTTGGAAGACTGCGTGTTATAGTGGAAATTATAAGGAATTTGGAGCCTGATGGATTGGGTTCGAATCCTAGCATTACCAGCGATTATCTGTGTGACCTGAGCTCCATCTTCTCAGCTTTGTCACCCTCCGGCCAGCGCCACCACTGCCACCGCTGACACCTGCCTCGTGCTCTGAGAGTCGGCTCTGGGAAGCCTCCCTGACTCCTGTCACCGTGATGAGTGCCTGTCCTCTGGCTCTTTAGCACCTGGTTACCTGTCTTAGCACTGACCATGTGCTCTGTCTCCACATCCGATTTTTAAGCCATTTGAATAATAATAATAATAAATCCTATTTGTGTTTCTATCTCCAGTCCCTAACCTTGCACGCACAGTGGCCAGTGAACGTCAGAACTGGGCCCAGTGAAGTTTGATCATTCTCCCGTTTACACTGCGCCACTCGGGTTGGACACTCTTCGCTTGCCCTGGTGTGCTAGCTCTTTTGGAAGCATTGCTGAGGTGTATAGTTCGAGCATTTGAACTTCCAAACCAAAGTATCAGCTCTCCAAGGACAGGGCCCCCATCTTCTCCTTGTTTGTCCCTCCCCCAGACCTGTGCTCTGCTCTGGTCTGTGTAAATGTTCCCTGTCTACATTGTTGACTGAGTGTTGAGCAAGTGACTCTCCAAATGTTAAATCCTTTCCGGAGGTCAGCAAAATCCCCATTTTGCCATTTTCCTTGTTCTTTGGGGACAAAAGAATCCCCCTAGAATCTGTTCTGTGCTCTCCACTTGCCATCAGCCCCAAATGACCTCCTTGAAGGCACAGCCTCTGTAGGTAAAAGGTATTTGTTCATCTTTATGAATGTCAGTCTCTTGACATTCATGGCAAATAGACAAGTTCTCAGTCTCTTGGCATTCATAGCAAATAGACAAATCCTTCAGTAAATGACAATGGTCCCCAGCATCACATTAAAGCTCTTGGGGATAAACACTCAAGAGTACTCATGGTTCAGGCTCAACTTTCAAAGGCTCTGTAATGTGCTTACCTACAGAAAAGAAAAAAAAAAATGTATACCGTCACCTGTTATAGCCTCAACAGCAGCATTTTTAGAGCCCTCATCTATATTTAAACTTGCTCCTGCTTAGTCAGGAGCAGGGGTGTTGCCTGCCAGCGTTTCCAAACGGCAAGACAGACGCAGCAGCTCCCAGTGTAGCAAACACAGCTCGTGGGTGCTGCTTCCTTGGTATTCACTGCCGCGTAGGTTTGCCAGAGGATGCTGACCTCATACCCCCTTGGAGTTGCCATTTCAGTGACTTTCTCTCCAATCCTGAACAAGTTCTAGGGTCTTCAGCCTCCTGCTGGATCATTTCGGCAGCAGCCCATTCATAGCTCATTATTGAATTAACAAATATTGATTGGGTACTTCCTATGACGTGAGTACCTGCTACTACTTAAGAAGTAGGTTGCTAAACGGTTCAGAGCACTAACCCTGAAACCAAACTCCCTGGGCTGAAGACCCAAGTGTCTCTCTCATTAGCAGTGGAACTTTAGGGCAGCTTACTTACCCTCTCTGGGCCTCAGTTTTCCCATTAGTAAAAGGAGGGTAGGAATACCTTTTTCTGTGGGTTGTTGCAAAAATTAAGAGTTGCCATCTAAAGTCCTGAGAACTGGTTAATAATGGCTGTTGTTAGTATTTCTGCCGTGTCCCTGGCTCTGAACAAGGCCCTGGAGATACAATGATGAGTAAACTTGATAATACTCTTGTTTAGAGTTTAACAAGAGAGAGTAATAAAATAATTGCACTAATGATTATATACAATCATTACAAACTAAGATAACATTATGTACTATATAAGAATGTGAGGGCATAATCACAAAAGAAGCTGTCTTGAACTTGAGCATCAGCTCATTGTGCTACACGATATACAGGCATTAGGTAGGTGACAGGAGGGAAAAGTACCCCTGACAGAGGGAAAAGCATACACTGAGGTTGAATAGGTGGAGGAAAGGCATGATAGGATAGGGAAGAATGAAATAGAGCTATTAATGGTCTTTCCAGCCATGTCAAAGAGTTTAGTCTTTATCAATTTGGGAATGGGAATTCCTGAAGGATTTTAAACAGGTGGGGGCCAGGTATTTGATTTGTGTTTGAAAGAGGGATTCCGACTGTACCTTAGAAAAAGAATTAGCAAGGTGCCAGAAAATAGATAAGATGTCAATGCTTACATGACCATTTAATGATTAAAGCAAAAGATAAAGATAGCTTGGATTGCAATGGTGTCAATAGAGATACTAGACCCTACTTATGTTACTTGGTGTCTCCTATCCTTGGAATACCAGCTCTGTCTTTACCCAAGGTGATGGAGTGGTTTATTTTTGTGAACTCTCTATTAGATTCTAAATACTATTATATCTCCTAACAGGAGGGAGAAGCCACCAATTGATGTTAAAATGTTCAGAAATTATTTGCTGGATGCATGGACTCTTATGGTGATGGTGAGAACCCAAAAGATAGACACAATAATGTTCAGGGAGAAAAGAAAGAAGAGGAAGGGAGTTGTTAAAAGCAATGATAAATCCCATTCTCATAAAATGAAAAGAAAAGGGCTCCAACTAAGTGTGTTGGCTATGACTTTTCTAAGCATGAATGAGTTTTATGGGAGGTGCACAGCTCTTTGGCACCTTCACTGGAAAAGTTCATCTTTGTGGATGTGGCAGAGACTTTGCTCTCGCATGAAGTCAGATCTTGGCTAAAGTTGCAAGATCCGTGTTGACAGCTTTCAGATAGAAAACTTTCAAAGGCAGGGGTTTGGAAAATGGGTCTCAGCCAGAGTGCCTGATGCAGGAAGAAAACATTTGGAATTAGATTAGAATTTTCCTGTTTACTACCAGGAAATGGAGACAGGATAGCAGCTCTTCTACTATAAGACACTGAAATGAGAAGAGGGAGAAAGATTAATATGATAAATCTCGTTGAGCGCTATCATATGCTAGGCTTTTTACCTTTCTGGTGCTTATTCAGTCTTCATGACAACATTGAGGTATTTTGTGGTAGCTTTATTTTTTAAATGAAGAAGCTTAAACTCAGAAAAGTTAAATGATTTGTTCAAAGTGATGTAAGATTTGAACTCGTTACCATCTGGTCTCCCAAATCCTCTTTCTACTATCCATGGCTTCTGTTTATGGTATTGTTTGCCCTTTCTCATCACTGGCTCCACTCGGCTTCCCTCTAAGGACCTTTCCCCCTCGCCCCTGTCTTGTAAATGTAAATAGCTCCCTTTGGGAGAAGTGAGGAAGGAAGGCTCCTTAAGGCTGGAAGTGGGGGCAGAAGTCAACAGCTTTGCTACATCTTTGTTTCTTTAGCACCAGAGCTTAAGGCTGCATGACAAAATTCTAGAAGAAGGAAGATAAAGATGCCTTATAAGAAAACAACAGTAAGATGAGTTGGAAACATTGTCATCTACAGGTAATAGGTGTCATAGCATTGAACTTGGCACCAGGTGCTACCTCACGGAGCTATGAGGGATTTATTAAAAGGAATATTGAGATTAAAATTGGCTATACCATTCCTTTTCTTCCCTATAGTTTTTACCTTGTGCCGCCCAAATGCACAGCGGGGCCCAGCTCCCTTTGATAACCTTCTAGTCACCAGAATCATGAACAGTGGTTTCCTCACAGGGGATCTTAGCTGGGTTATGTAGAGGGCCAGCATTCTCTGGAAGGAACTAACTGTTTGAGTCACAGGTGAATGCCACAACCAGATCTCTAACAGCTGTAGCAAGAACATATTAGCAAGTTGTATTGAAATTCTAGGATGAATTAAAATTAAAAGTATATTTAGTATATATATTCCAGTCCTTAGGTCTGAATCTCAACCCTGTACCCTTTCTCTTTGACATTTTTCCTGCTCTACATTAAAGTGGAGATAGTTCTATCTAACTTCACTTCTATAAATTACATCTATAACTTTATCCACTTCAGTTGTCTCATCTATATTATTATCAATTTTATATTATTTGAAGATCAACTTTTTTTAATACTTAGCTCCATCCTAAACATATGAAAAATGGGATTGGTAGCAGTTATATATTCTATGTATATATAGAGAGAATGTCAATACATAACTAGTATTGCTATGCACCATTCAAATTAACCTCTCAATAGATCAGCGATGTATGTACTACATTAGAGAAACTTCCTGTGTAGTGAAGAGACCAACTTGGTCACGAATAGGCCAGTGACTATAGTCATGTTCTTTCCCCCTCCAGGCATCAGTCTTCCCATCTGCAAAATGAGGAAGCTGCTACCTACCCAACAGGGTTGGTATGAGAACTCAGTGAGAGATTTCATGATTGCTAAAATTTATTTAGTTCCTACTGTGTACCAGTCACCATACCTTGCCCTTGTTATACATGTTTTCCTACTTAATCCTGACAATTGTCCTGTAAGGAAAGCACTACAACTGTGTCTATTTGATAAATGAGGACTATAAGGCTTTGGACTTTCATGTCACGGACCCGAAGTTCCTCTTTCATCAAGTAGTACAATGAGAATTTGACCCATTTTCTGCTGTATTTCAAAGCCCATGTTCTTATATTAACACCATGTGCCTAGCACTACGCTTGGCACTAGTAAGCGCTCAATAAACATTCCTCTGCCATTGTTCAGAGATACCAACTTATGTTGTCCCATCAAGGGTGCTAGATTCTTGCTGGCCAGGGCTACCTTAGTCTTCTCCACCAGTGCCATATTACACAAAGTTGATGCTGAAGAGCTATTTGTGGATAATTTAAATAGGGTTCCATAATCTCAGTTGAAGTACCCGCCATGTTTTCCTTGTGAAAGAAAATGTTTCACAATTCCCTGGTGACTCTAGGACGTGTCTGTTGTACGCAGAAGCCATACAAGCCTGAAGCAATCACCAGCTTCTAGAGTCCTACAGTCTAGTTCCCTGGTTTTTCTCATTAGCCAAATACTCCAGCCTCCAAAAAGAAACCTTCCAGAATGTCTTCTGCTGTGTACCTTTTTAGAGTAGATTAGGAATCTGAGATTAAGTTTTCACATGGAAGTGGAGAAATGTTGCATTTGGGTACTTTGTGGCTGGAGAAAGATGAAGGCCAATACTGAGGTGAAAAGGGCATGCCTAGACAAGAAAGACTTTGCTTCCTTCCCAATTCCAGGTAGGATGCTTCCCTATTCTGGCTCTCTTCACTCCCCTGACATAAATAGCTATGAATCCTTTTTGTTTCATGGCTAGCTTTGACGATCTGGTGGAACATACTGGCCTTTTCCTGGGGAAAATGCATGTTCATACACACACACACACACACACGAGTTTGCACATGGCTGCAAGGATATATGGAGCTTCCTAAGAATCCATGGCTCTTTCTCCACCCCACACCCCCAGATTAATAACTTTAAGGGTTCTGGAGTCTTGGAGAAGTTGGTAAGTTATCCTCCCCAGGGAAAGATGACAACCTTTCTGGGGTATCTTCTGTGATGCAGAAAACAAGTATTTGTTTCTGAGGAACTAGAGCTGTTGGAAAGCACTCCACTTCAACAGTGCTCAGGGTGGACATCTTCATTAAAAAAGAGCTGCACTAACACTGGATTTCTTGCCTTGGACAACGTGCTAATATCCTATCACAGCGTTTAAACAAAAAAAGGAAGAAATGATGACAAAAAGAGAGACAGGGAGATATGACACATCAATTACTGTAATTAAACCTCAAAACCTGACTATTTAAAAAGAACTTTCCTCTGTCTACATTTTTGATGAGCAACATAGAAATAATAATAATGATGAAAGCAAAAGCTTAAGTAGCTCTTACTAAGTGCCGGGCATTCTTTCACCTGCTTTCACTAATATGAAAGATCTTAACACCTTTTCCTCCATGAAAACTACAAGAAAGAGAAAAGATTTTCTTATTCTTACATGGGCAGAATTCAGAGTGGGCTGAGGATTTAAAATATTCCATTGAAATGACTGAAGAGAGCTTGTATTACTGCATTATTATGATGCTTTCTTGGATAAATTTTCATGTCTCCAGGGATTTAAAGGGATCCAAAAAACAGGCCGCTCCTCAAGGGGACACAAGGAAGGATTCCCACCTCTCTGCAGGTCATCTGGTGGCAGCAAGTGGGCTGGTTGTGCAAGGCCCAGACTCCTTCAGAGGAATCCCCTGTAGCATAATGCCGAGCTCACCCCCATTGTTCTCTAGGAAAACTCTTGTTTTCCACCTCGGTTGGTATGTTGCAAACACTTTATCCCAGAGACACTGGGGGCCTTGGGGAATGGAATGTTGCCCGTGAGCCAGATGTTTGTAAACCTTAGCTCTGAAATGTGGCACAATACCACGGACCGTCAAGTTGTATAAAAACTAAAGCAAAGACAAAAACAGAATGTAATATTTACCAGATGAGGTTTGTGTGTGTGTGTAATCTTGTTGGAATTTGGGGAGTATCCAACCCTCATACATTTCAAAATGGGTCTCATGTCCCACCCCAGGCTACTCCCCACCCCTCAACCCCAGGCTCTCCCCCAGGCACAGGGAAGGAGAAAGTGTGAGAGTGAAAGGCTTTGTCCTAATAAACAATGAGTCTGATGAAGCTCTCAGTAGTTAGCTATACATTGAAGGGATGTAGGAGACATTTTTGGCCCCATCTCAGAGGGAGGGTCCTCAAAATATTATTTCTGGAACGATTTTCAGAATCAATGCTAAACAATAGGACATTGTGTGTGTTGGCAATTTTTATTCGGCGTGAGTGGTTAAACAGCTATATTATATAAGCCCTATATTCATTAGCTGGTCCAAAATTTCAGCATGTGTAAAATACAGCTAGATTCAAACAAGAATTTCCAGTCATGGAAATTTCCAGAAAACATTATTCTTGATATGACTATTAATGTATTTTCACTATGTGTGTACTCCGACACGAATGAACAGCCTGGAGGAACGAATAGGAGGTACTTGTTTAAAAAAAAAAATTAGGATGAATCAAAATTGGAAAAGAAGAGAGAGAATTGTAAATGCATTTGAAACACGTGCATTATGGGAAAACATCAGGTTATTTTGGGTTTGATTTTGAAATGGTAGAAACAGCCTTCTAGTGTGAAGGTTACATCACAAGCATGGTTACTCTTTTTGTTGAGAGGAAGTGAGAAATTTGGTAGAGTGGCTTCATTTTGACAGCAACATTTGTAAAATGTGGGTCTAACCTACCAGTTTTTCACCATATTACTCCTGGTTAGAACAGGTGTAGGTTTGTGACCCACGGGTGCTAAGCCAAAGATTAAGTGATGACTAATTCAATTCTCTCTGTCTCTTGAAAAATCTGAACTAAGAGGACCAACGACACCTGGGATCCAACAATGTTAAGACCCTGAACTGAAAGGTTGCACTGGGATGAGAATGAGGTGGCCTTTTGTAGCCAGTTATGAGCTGAGAGATTAACAGAGAAAGCCAATCTGCCCAGAAAAGTGAGAACTTTGATCGGTTGCACAGAGGAAAGAACATAAAATGGGTTCGTTCCCAGAAAGAGAAACATGGTAAGAGTAAATGCCTCGCAGATAGGTGGTTTTCCATTTCCAATCTCCATGAGGCTCTAAAATACATCACTCCCTTTTGTTTGAGTTAGTTCATATGGCTCCTTCTTACATAGATACCAACCTCCAGAAACACTTTGATGGTGATAGAAAGTCCAGCACCATAAAACCCAACACTAGAAAAAGTTGTCAACTATTTCACTTATTCAAGTTAAGAAAATTCAATGTTTAAATTTGGATTTACAGATATGGGGATTTTTTTTTTAATGTTGTTTATTTGATTTGTTTTTACAAAAGTCTCTCATACCCTTGGGCACCGCTGGGTTTGAGCAAAACCAGAGTAAGAAATGGGTGAGCTGGAGAAAGCATCAAAATCGTGCTTGCCATAAAGCTGTGTTTAATAATTGCACATTGAGTGGAATTTATGGCATTATGCAAGATAGGTGAGAGTAGGGTGGGTTTCCAAATAAAACTGCTAATAGCCACATCCTGAGTCTACCATAGATGGTTGATTTCAATTCTTTTTCATCCAGCTGTGTTGCAGTAAGTGAAACTGGAAGTGTTAATAGCGAATTAAATGAAATAGATACTGTACATGTGCATTATGGGAACCATAAACTCTGTAACCTTAGCAGAAGATTCTAGAGGAAGAGAAAAAGATCCCCACGGTGTGCTAGCAGATAATTTGAAAGAAACTACCTTACTTTCAAGTCCCACTTTGACTAATAGAGGCTCTGATAACAAAAGATCATGCTGTTACTTTGGGAGGTCAAGATTCTAGTTTCAAATTGCAATTAAAATAGATTTCTGCATCCACTGGCAGCCCCTCCCATCCCTTTACCCAGCACCTCCCTTCCCCAACCCAGTGCCTGGATTTCTCATCTATTATGTGGCTCTCCCAAACGCTGTGCTGAGAAATAAGTCTTTTTGCAAATTAGCAGACACATTAATGATGAATACTGTTGGTTAATACTATGTGCCAGGCACCTTGCTGAAGCACTTCATACAACTTATCTCTTTAAGAGTCACAGCCACTCTGGGGGAGGGACATTGTCCTGCTCGCTCTCTTACAGATGAGGAAAGTGATGTTTCCAGAGGTCAAAGTACTTGCCCAAAGTCATACCATTCTCCATGACAGAGCTGGGAGTTTTTCCCCCAGATCTGATTGTACAGCCTGTGTTGTTACAACTAAGCTCTTCAAACTACACAGTTCTGTGCTTACGTCTTGAAAAGACCCAATCCCAGGCTCTCTTCAGATATTAGATATTTTCCCATAAATGATGAAAGAACTAGATCAGAAGGCTATAGATACTCCAGTTGAGAAAACACTGCTTCTCAGTTTAAGCAATATCATTTTTCATATGTCCACTGCATGAAATGATCTTGGCAATTTTTTTTTCATTATAGAAAAAAAAAATCACTCCTTATTGTATTATCTATGGTAGCACATTGAGTTAAAAAATAAT
The DNA here is from genome assembly GCF_040939455.1 of Microcebus murinus. Lineage (NCBI taxonomy): Eukaryota > Metazoa > Chordata > Mammalia > Primates > Cheirogaleidae > Microcebus > Microcebus murinus. The sequence goes on from NC_134124.1 coordinate 23,056,396, forward strand.
AAATGTTTTGTAAGTTTTAACTACAAAGGTTATTTAACCTTATATAAATTAATATACTCATACTCTGAGACTATCTTATCTTAAGTCCCGTTTCAAGGAACCTAGGACAGACCTACCCCCTGCATAATTCTGTATGGTAACAAGGCTGACAAATAACACAAGAGTCCCCTCAACAAATGCAGACGTCTTTGGATCTACTCACTTTGTTTCAGGAATCATTAGTAGACATGGGTTGATCTCTCTTAGAATCGATGGAGACTATTTTTGGGGACCCATTTTCCAGGAAAGCAAAATGCTTTCATATTCTGATTTGCAGTTCATTTTTAACCTTATACAAATATTTTTATCTTAAATGTAATATCAGGATAAAATTTAATCTAGAAAACATGTTACGATTTTCCCTAAAGCAATAAGGCCATGGCCAGTGGTAAAGTAGGGAAAATGCCTAACTTGCAGTTAGACCTTGGCCTTGGAAGGAAAGGTGAGTTGCCGTTTATCCTCTGGCTGTTCCCCAGGGAGACGTAAGGTCTTGCATACCATGTCCTGCCCTTCTGAATTGAACACTGTTAGTTTTGCTGCTGTGCTATTATAGAAATGAAAGTCACAATTATGCAAATAAATATTTGCTTAATGTAACAAATTGTTCTATTTTGGCTCCTTTAGCTGTGCAGTATGATTTTTTTTTCTTTGAAAATAAGCTGACACTGGAAATAAAGGAAATGTAATAATTACCAGGGGAAATATAGTTTGAAGATGGCAAAGGAGCTAAAATAGCAGTTGTAGAAAAGGGAATCAAAATCATTTGATGTTACCAACTGTACTATTAATGGGGCTCCAAGGAGAGGAAGGAGTGAGTGAGTTCCCAGAGCTATTAAGATTCCATCAGCCCTTTTCTTGTTTTCAGCAGTCCTGTTGTATACCTTTGATGGTTGGCATGGATTCAAAACACAGAGGGTGTTTCGCTTGGAAATTCCCTCACCCATGCAAAGAAGGATGGGGCTAAGTGAATAAGATGTCTAGAAATGGAAGACACAGCACACCACCAAGCAAGTATCCACAGCTAGCCCATTTATAACATTCCCCATGCATACTCAACCCCACTGATCTCTTCTCTGCCCACCTCTTTCTTTTTCTCAGTTTCTTATTTTCTTTCTTTTTTTTTTCCACCTTTTTTAAAGAGAAAACTTCATCTGATCTGGCAGAGAATGACAAACCTCTAAAGTGGGTGTTTTGTGTTCTAATGACAAATGTTATCCTACGGCAGCCGGGGGTGGAGGGGGCTGGATGTACACAGAGAGTTATCTGGTTATAACAGTGACAATGCCCAGTAAGGGGAGAGCTTGGGAAAGGTCTCCCATCAATGGCTGGGTGCATTTTCTCTTCTGCAGAGAATCTGAGTCAGCATGAGGGATCCTCTCACTGCCCACTACAAAGGCTTGGGGGCATTAGTTAAGATTACAGACCTTGCTCTTATCAGAGTGGTCAGAATACAGGTAACATGAGCCCTTTCTTTGTCTTGCCAAATAGAAAAACCCTGTTCCAAAGAAGGCAATGGGAAATGCTTTGTGATTTCTAGGCTTGGATTGAGTTTAAGATGCTTCTCTGCATTCACAGGACGTTCCAGCTTGGAGCTACATTATTCTTGAGGCCACTCTGTGATCCAGTGGAATTTGGGCAGTCACGGTGAGAGAGGGAGTGAAGGAAGATTTAAGGTTCTAGCTAAGACTGGTGGGAAGGAAAATTTTTGTGCTTTATTTTGTTTTTGTTTTATTTGGCCCATCACTTCCTTAACAGTTTTGGAAATAGCACACAGTGGAAGAATGGAGTTTGCTTGCCCGACTTTAAGAGATTGGGGTAGTGGGATGGGATGGCCATTAAAGTGGTTATGTATGGAGCACCATAAACGCTAACATGGAAACACATGCATAATCTATTCTGGGGGAAATAAAAACAGGCCATGAATTAATATACATGATATCACTTTCTTTATTAAAAAAAAAAAAGGTATATGTGCATGTATCTAAAAAAAAAAAAAGTATAGGGTAGAAATAGACCAAAATGTTAATAGAGGTTATCTTGGAATGGGGGATTTGGGTGGTTTTATAGTTTTCACTCTTTGGTTATCTGTATTTTCTCTTTTTTTCCTAGAATGGTCAGCTTTACTTATATATTTTTTATTTTAAATTAAAAGCAAAAAATGTAAGATACCAAAGGAGGGGTGAAAAAGAAACAGGGATTCCAGAAAGATCTAGCTTGGGCCCTGCCCTTGCGTGATTCAGGCTGAGAAATCTGGGCCAACCACTCATCACTCCCACCCTCAGTCTCCTGCTTATAAAACGGGGATCATAAATAGTGGCACAAGGTAGTCGTGGGAATTTAATAAATTAATGTGCATGACACTGCTTTGTCAAAGTATGTACCTTCCATGGATCCGATGGAATTGCCTTTGCTAATATTTGGCCTCTTTCTGCTCCAGGAGGGCTGAGCCCTTTCTTGAGAATTTTCCGTGGCTGAGGGTGTGATGGTTGTGTGCGTCCCCTCAGGAAAGCCACCATCCTCCACAGCCCTGCCAGATCTCCCCAGCTTCCCTCTGTCACTTTGCCCGTCGTGGTGGTGGCAGTGGCATGCGTGTGTAGAAGGGAGGCTACTCCTGGACATTTATTCAGAGAAAAATGAGAAATGTGTTGAAACAGCTCCAAAATAGAATTGTGGCCACAAAGTAGATCAAACAGCTTGGAATTGAAACCCCACCCTACCGTGCACTGGGTATGAAACAAGCCCCATAATCTCAGCTTCCTCATCTAGGACAGGGAAATAATCACAGTGGCCCACTCACTGGGTCATCTCACTGGACATGTGAGAGAATGACGGTGCAGCCCTTAGCTCCAGGCATGTTGGGTGCTGCCCTTGCTAATCCGCCGGGCACCCCCAACTAACAATAGCGCTAGTGATAGTCAGTGCTCACCACTGTCATTCAAACCATTCAGTCATAGTAAGGCCAGACATTATGTGGATCCACTAATAACTGGATGGCAGGAGGAAGTAACCCCCAATGTGCTGCATTCTTTTCATGCTAACTTTCTCATCTTCTTGGTATTTGAAATGCAACAGGCTTGGTCCTCCAAGGGGTTTCAGGGCTTTATTATACTCTGTCCAAGAGTATTTTCTTTGCCTAAAGCAAGAGAGGGGGAGCTAGATCTGAGAGTGAATGGCTAATGCAGCAATGCATAAATAAGGCTGTAATCTGAACACCTCCCACACAGTGCTTGCAGGACTGGCAACTCATTTTACAGCTTTGCTCCGACTGCTAAATCAGGGACCCTGTCATTCCTTGGAAATTCACTGGGAACAGCGAGGTAGCATGGAGCGCAACAAGAAGGCCCCCTCCAAAGGCTGCAGATCTGTTTGGATCCTGGCGCACCTATCCCTCGGTGCTATGATCCTATACAAGCACCTTTAAGCTATCTCACTCGACTGTTACAAGAATGGAAAATGACATATTTAAAGAGTTGAATATAATTGCTATATATAGTAGGCACTTAATAATATTTTTATTACTATTAATATTTCTCTTATCATCAAACTGAATTAAGAACAGTAGAAGTGAGGGTCCTTCTCTATCCTGCACTGGACACATAGCCCCTAATGTCAGGCTCTGTCCTGAGCACCATAATAAGATGGATCTAACACACTAGAGGTGTGTTCTGGACAAGACCACTGCCCAGCAGCCAATGCTGGGCAGGGTCATGCTTGACCAACAAGGATGCTCAGTCAGACCATGAGACTAGAAGACCTCTTTACAAAGAACAAGAATGGCAACAACAATTAATATTATTAATCAGTAATCATATACCAGACTCTGTTCTAAATTCTTTGCATCCAATAAATTTGTTCACCCTCACCATAATTGTTGGAGGCATAGTATTATCCCCATCTTACAGATAAGGAAACTGAGTCAAGGGAAGGCTAAGTAACTTGACCTTCAAAGCTGGGCCATCCAGGGCCTGTGTCCATACTTTGCCTTGCTGTGCCAGACCCACTTCCCTTCTCTGATGGGCAGTTGTGGGGAAGAGAAATTAAACATGCTCCATTACCGAAGGGGTCAAAGTAAGGCCTGGAGAAGAAACTTCTGGGAGAGATATTTCATCTCAATGTAAGAGAAGTTAACGCTCAGCAGCGATCCAAAGATTGGCTGCTGCAGGATTCAATGAGTCTTCTGTTACTAAAAGTTGTCAAGTAGTTTTTGGAGGGCTGGGATAGAACAGTTTTGAGAGGATTCTATTATCTGGAAAAAGGTTACAGTAAATAAATTCTAAGGCTCCTTACAACTTTGAGATTCTCCTATGCCTAGCCTAACACATGGCCATTGTTCAATAAGAATTTGAACAAGTGAATAACCAAATGAATTCTATAGTTCCATGAACAAGTCAGATCAAAGACTTACCTAATATGTGCAGAGCAACAATGACCTTTCCTTTCAGAAGCCTACAATGCTTAGTGACTTTAGATATGTTGATCAACAATAAAGGTTACCCTTATATTATAATTTTATATCAAACTGTTTTCTTTGCTATAATTGGATTTTAAAATCTTTAAATACCAAGCAAGAGATAATGCCTTACCTGGTATAAAACAGATCGCATAATAGAAGCTCTAAACATGTTATCAAATGATGGTGTCAATAGATATATGATTCAGTTCCAGGTAAACATTCTAGATGCTGCCAAGATGTGTTGGATTGGAGATCTAGCTGAACTATTCATTCACTTACTTGCCGAGCATTGATAATTTTATTTAACTTAGCTCTTACTATATGCCAAGTCCTGCATAAAGAAGAATGAAAATGACATTTCCGTCAAGGGAGAGCATTTGTCATTTGTCACATAAGGTTATAGACAAACCTATGATGGAAAAAGCATGAGTGATGCCCCAGGGTGCTGATGAATTTAGCCTTGGGGGCAAGGAGAGCGGCAGAAGAACTCCAAGCCAAAGAAATTGGATGTTCAAAGACCTGCAAGCAGGTATGGGGCCAGACACACAAGAGGTATTTGATCAATAGTTTGTTCACTGAATACAACTGATCTATGGGCTACATCTATTGCATAGACTAGCAGTCCTGAAAATATGGTTCCCTAGGTCAATAGCTTCAGCAAAGTCTGGGAACTTCTTAGCAATGCAAATTCTCAGGCCTAACCCCTGAGCTGACTCAGAAACCCTGGGGGTTGGGGCTCAGTGCTCAGCGATTCTGACACATGCTCAAGTTTTTTGCCTTCTCTTAAACCAGGTTTAGCCAATAAATCTTCCCCCAAAATACACACACCTCAAATGAGATGGTAGGTTAATAGTGGTAAGAGTACAATTTCTCAGAAAAGGCAAAGCTTTTCTGTCCGTAGACCATGCACCGTATTCTTCTAGTTTCAGATGGCCCAAGGGGTTGGTATCTAGAACAGCAACACACAATAAGAGGCTGTAACCTGCTAGCCCTGGCAGGCAGCCCACATACTCTCTGATGATGGGAACATCAAGAATCCCTCTCTCGTTCTCATAAGGATTCATGGAAATCTGTGGCTGATTTCCCTGAGACACGCAAAAGTGGGCAACCAGGGTCTGCTTAGGGGGTCTCCAAGGACAGCCCTCAGATTGGGGCTGTGAGTCTCTGGACAACCCAAGGAAATAGAAAGTGAAAACAAACATGGACATTTATTTTCCTAACTTGCCAATTGCAAACAGAATTTTGTTTAATAAACCATGAAATGATTCACAGAGGTCTGTGTATTATTCCAGAGTGCAGCTGGCTACTGTAAAAGAATCCCTTTTTCTGAGTTTTTCAGGCCATATGCAATTCCCAGGCATGCCAATTTGTATTTATTTATTGGGAAGGCCTGGATCTGCTTTGTGAGTCAGTGTATTGGGAATCCCATTGTCAAGTGGGCATTGTAAATAACAACCTGCAGGAGGGAGGGAGCTGGTAGTAATTTCAGACACTCACTCTCATCTCCACAGCCCCAAGCCCAGGCCAGGCCGTCTTCCACACCAATGGATAACTGCAATACTCTCCAAAACAACCTCCCAAATATTGCCATTAGTTCTTTCCAATCTCACCTCTGTGCCCAGCCAGAGTGCATCTAAAAAAAAGTGCATATCTGATTATGTCAACCATTTGCTTAAGAAGATATCTTCAAAACTCCCCAATGTAACTAAAATAAAACACATGCTCCTCATTATAGGACTCGCATGTGGCCCTTCCTCCCTCTCATCTCTGTCTCTCTTACTGTGGTTCATTCCACTCCAGTCAGAATATACCCCCTCCTGGTTTTCAAGTCATGGCAATGGCTTTGTTCTCTGCCTCAGGGCCTTGGCACTGGCTGTGGCCTCTCCTGTAAATGCTCTCACTTTTCCTCTTCCCCAGCTATATCTGATTCATGCTTGAGGTCTTTCTTAGCTGAGGTTTCCTCTGGGAACTCTTTCCCTCAACCCCACCAGACCACGAAGACTGGCTCAGGCCCTTTTGTTATATATTTGCAATATTCCTTGGATTACTCCCACATAACCATTATCAAATTGCAAGAAAGTAATTGTTTACTTGACTGTATAATACACTCTTTCCTGGTAGAACACAAGCTTCTTAAGAGCAAAGGCAATGACTGTTCTTTTAACTAGTGTATTCCCAGCACCTGGCCCAGTGTATAGCATACAGTATGTTCCAGTCACTATCCTTTGAATAGCCCAATGAATGAACTAAGACTTTACAAGGATTTGGGATTTCTGGAGCAATTCAAATAAAGAAAGAAAGATATGTTAGACCTGGGGTGAAGACCATTCCAAGAATAGGAAATTGCTTTGAAAAAGGTCAAATTAAGACAAATTTTTACATAGGGGACTTGTAACTCAGAGACCACAAAATGAAAAGTCGGCCTTTAAGAGTATCCAAAGACCAGCCTAAGCAACATAGCAAGACCCAATCTCTACAAAAAAAAAAAAAGGAGAAAGAAAACTTAGCTGGGCTTGGTGATACATACATGTAGTCCTAGCCACTCAGGAGGCTGAGGCAGGAGAATCACTAGAGCCCAAGAGTTTGAGGTTGCAGTGAGCTATGATGATACCACTGCCCTCATGCCTGGGCAACATAGCAAGACCCTGTCAAGAAAGGGAAGGAGGGAAGGAAGGAAGGAAGGAAGGAAGGAAGGAAGGAAGGAAGGAAGGAAGGAAGGAAGGAAGGAAGGAAGGAAGGAAGGAAGGAAGGAAAAAGAGTATCCATACATAAGGCTTCACTGGTGCCATAGCCCGTGAGTATTGTTTTCCAAATGGAGGGGAAGAAACAGAGAACTCTAGCACTGTAATACAGGATGCTTCTTTTTACTTCCAGTCAAATACATTGTCAAAAACTCTTTATAGTCTACTAAATTAATCCCTGTTTCCAGAGTTTTAGAAGCAAGAGCAATTCCTCTTGCCATTAGCATCTGAAGGCTTTGATTCCCATGATATTGTGCTTTCTAGAAACCTCTCCCCACAGACAATCCCAAATACAGAGACTCTGAGAACCTGGGCAGCTCTGGATTTAGGATGAGGGGGTGGGCGATGGATACAGCCTATGGAGTGGCTTCTCTTGGGCTTTTCTCAGTGTGTTATTTGGAAGGGCCAGCTGTCTCATCTAATACTGCAGACTTGTGCTGGCCAGGAGGAGAAATATATAAAGAAAGTCATCTACTTTTGAAGAAATATTAGTGTCTTGCTCTAGACAAAGTATCAAAACCACAACTTCTCTCAACACACATGTGCACATGCACACGTACACACACACACACACACACACACACACACACACACTACATAGGACCCTGTGCTGCTTGGGAAGCCGAGACAACTTCTATCCCAGACGTGTTACCCCACAAGAAACCATATCACAGAGTTTGATCTCGGTGTGACATGCAGACACATCTGAATCACCGGAGGGATGCCATGGAGACCTCCCTCTTGTCTCCTCTCCTCCCAAATATTTTCTATAGACTGCCTCAGTGTCCTGAAATGCCATTAAGTTGTCTTTCTTTGGGATAGAGTATGTCCCTTTCTACGTAGTCTCTGCAAATAGCAGATGTTTACAATTACATCAAATAAAGTATAAAATACCCTGCGTAAGTTCCTATTAGAGAGCCTAGTGGTTACTCAGTAAATGGTGGCTGTTATTTTATTAAGGAGGGGGCTAGTAGGATGGTTTTCAATTTTGACTGCAATTTAGAATCAATAGGGAAATTTTTCTAAACTACAGATGCCTGGGCCCTCCCCCCCGAGATTCTGATTTAATTTGTCTGGGGTGGGACTAAAATATAAGCATATTTATTTATTTATTTTTGAGACAGAGTCTCGCTTTTGTTGCTTAGGCTAGAGTGAGTGCCCTGGCATCAGCCTAGTTCACAGCAACCTCCAACTCCTGGGCTCAAGCAATCCTGCTGCCTCAGCCTCCCGAGTAGCTGGGACTACAGGCACATACCACCATGCTAGATAATTTTTTCTATATATATATATTAGTTGGCCAATTAATTTCTTTCTATTTTTAGTAGAGATGGGTCTCGCTCTTGCTCAGGCTGGTTTCAAACTCCTGATCTCGAGCAATCTGCCCGCCTCGGCCTCCCACAGTGTTAGGATTACAGGTGTGAGCCACTGCGCCCAGCCTGTATAAGCATTTTTAGAGTTTCACTTAGGTGATCCTTCAAGCAGACAGCATTAGGAATCACCGTCACTTGAACACGAAGTGGCTAGACGCATTGCTTTCCTCCTATGGCAGAACTAAGGGCACATTTTGCCTATGATTGGGCCCAGACCCCCATAAAGAAAGAAATATTAGAGAGCTCCTCTAACAACCCAGGGCTGAGATAAAAACCAGAGCCTACTCACTGGTATCTTTCAAGAATTCTGCTCTTGCCCTCCACCCTGGCCATGGCTTTCCTGTTTATGACCCAATAAGTACAAAAATGGCAAAAATCATATAAATTATAAAATCTTGTGTCAAAGTGGATGGCTACAATAACCCTTAGTATTTTCAACTTTGGAAAACAGATATAACAGCATCCATGAAGGGGAAAATCTTCTTTTCTGTTAACTTTTATTCACCTTCATTTAATTTTTAAATATGTAGTAAACATGATTGTAGGGCTTCTCATTAACTGGGGTATCTTACAGTCATAATTTTTGATACACAACATTACTTACCAATTAGCCTGTCTTGTTCGTTTAAATTTCTTTGCTCATATTTTAATGGGAGCTAATGACGCCTTTGTTGACTTATTTAATGTTATGTAAATGTGGCCATAAACTGTGAAGGGTTTAAGCAGAAGCACTATTTTTGCTTACTCTTCAGATTTTGGAGTGTGTAGAATCCCCAGGAAACACACATATCAACACAATGAATGTAAGCGACTGAGGAGAGCAAGTAATAATAATTTTTAAAACAAGCAAGGAAGGATATTTAGAGTATAAGATTTTTGTTTTCCTCTAGGTTAATTGTTTATTTGGGTATCAAAGGAGTTTCAAAGTTAACTTCACAGTTGTTTTATTTTTCTTTTCCTGTTTTCACAATCACCCAGCATGGGCCAGTCTAAGGCCATCTTCTTAGCTCAAGCAAGGACAGCAGGGCTTAGCGGCGGCTCTCTTGTTGGAGTCCACTGGCCTTGCTCCCAACAGGGCTCTAGTCTCCCTTATGGCCAGCACATGAATAATGAAACAAATGAATGAATGAAAACTTTATAATTTCACCATGTACATAGAAGCTCCTTCCAAAACACTGGCTTCTCAATATTGTGGTCTCTGCTCCTCCAATTATTATATATATTTTTTTTTCTTTTTTTTTTCTGAAGCAGAATCTCACTCTATTGCCCTGGCTAGAGTGCTGTGGAGTTAGCCTAGCTCACAGCAACCTCAAACTCCTGGGCTCAAGCAATCCTTCTGCTTCAGCCTCCTGAGTAGCTGGGACTACAGGCATGTGCCACCATGCCCAGCTAATTTTTTCTATGTATTTTTAGTTGGCCAATTAATTTCTTTCCATTTTTAGTAGAGACGGGGTCTCACTCTTGCTCAGTCTGGTTTCGAACTCCTGACCTTGAGCAATCCACCTGCCTCGGCCTCCCAGAGTGCTAGGATTACAGGCGTGAGCCACCACGCCCGGCCTCCAGTGATCTTACCCACTTCCCCAGCTCAGCCACTCACTCCCTTGTCAGACCCTGGACCGTGTACTTAGCAATAATCAGACACTATCTTAGTTCAGTGCCGTGCTTATCTCCCTTTGTTCTTACCACCTTCCGGTTTTCCAACTTACTTCCTCAAGTGCCCCAACTTCAACCATCTTTCCACCCCACTAGGACCCCATCCACTGATTCTAAAACTTTCTCTCTCCCTTACCACCTTCAAGTCCTCTATTCTCTTCCTACCCAGATTTAATTCCTTGGTAAGTCTTAACAATCACTTACATCCTTGAACGATGTGTCTCCCTTGAATGATTCTAAAACCAAAGATTTGGTTAAATCCAATTCTATTTTTGCACCTTTCAACTGAATATTGGTAAGGAAAATGATCTCCCCATGCTGAATAGACTCAGTTTACAGTTATGACTGCAAATGTCACGTGACTCCTTTCGGTGTGAGGCAAACACAGTATACCTCTAGCCTATCCTGCTCCCTTTAATCATTTGTTATGGGTTAAAATTGGGTCCCCCTCCCCACTCAAAATTTTTATGTTCAAGTTCTAACCCCCAGTCACCTTAGAATGTGACCTTATTTGGGAACAGGATCCTTGCAGATGTCATTAATTAAGTTAAGGGCGTAGGGTGAGCCCTAATTCACAATGACTGGTGTCCTTATAAAAAAGGGGAAGTTTGGACACAAAGACACACACAGAGAGAACACCATGTGAAGATGAAGGCAGAGATACAGGTGATGCTTGTATGAGCCAAGGAGAGCCAAAGATTGCCAGAAGCCACCAGGAGCCAGGAGAGAGGCCTGGGGCACATTCTTCCTCGCAGCCCTCAGAAGGAACTAACGCTGCCAACACCTTGATCTCAGACTTCTGGATTCCAGAACTCTGAGACCATAAGTTTCAGTTGTGCAAGCCGCCCAGATTGTGGTATTTTGCTTTGCACACAAATAATGCACTCTATCGTACTTTCTCTCACTGCAAACCATCGTCATTTCTGCCCTGTCCTCGTTCGTAACTGCTGACCCTGTTTCGTTCTTCACTGAGAAACACAGAAACAATCAGAAGCTTCCAGTCCCATCCACACTCAGCCCCAGAGGAGCAGGCACTAACCAGCCCCCTCTCTGCTGAGAGCCAGTCTTGAGCACGAGGGACCACCCTCACCCCCTCCTTGCAGGTACCACCCCAGGTATTCTCTCCTCTTTCTCCTTTTTCTCAGTTCTCCCCCTTTCCACTGGATCCTTCTGATGGGCATACCAACATTCTGCTTTTTCTCCCATTTTCTCTTAAAGGAAGAAATTCTTCAAGAAAATGTTGACTCTTCCCCTGACTCCCCCTGCCAAGACTGCTCATTTCGTTGCTTCCCTTGGCAGCAAAGCTCCTTGAAGAAGATCCTTCTATCCATGGCTCTCAGTTCCTTTCCTCTCACTCTCATAAACCCACTCCAACCAGGCTACCTCTTCTACCAGCCCACAGAAATTTCTTTTTTCAGGTCACCAGTGACTTCCATGCTAAACCCAAAGGTTGCTTCTCATCTTGACTTAACAAGTAGCAACCTCTGACATGGTTAATCAAACCTTTTCTCCTAAAAACCATCTCTTTACTCAGCTTCCAGGGCAACACAAGAAGTCAATGCTGTTTTTGCTTCTCAGTGAGAAGAGGTTCTTCCTCTTCTCCCTGTGTGTTAACGCTGGGGCTGCCCAGGGCTCAGGGTTTATTGTCATCCTGCTTCTACCTACACCCAGTCTCTAGGTCCTCACGACAGCGCCCAGCATTCTCCTCCAACATCAAACTCAGACTAATGTTGGCTGCCAACTTCCCATCTCCATTTGGAGGTCTGATATTCCAAACTCAGGACATCCAGAATTAAATCCTTGCTCTTCCTTTTCAAACCACTCCTACCTGCAGCTCTCCCCATCTCAGAGGATGGCAACCACAGCCCTCTCGTTTGCTCAGGCCAAAAACTTTGCCGTCATCTTTGACTCTACTCTTTCTCTCATCTCCCACGTCCAATCTAGCAGGAAATCCCGCTGGCTTCATCTTCCCAGCAGATCCAGAATCTGACCATTTATTACCCCTTTCATGCCTATCACGCTAGTTTGAACTCGCCGTCGCCTTTTGTCTGAATTACTGCGATAGCCTAAGTCTATTCTTAACACAGAAGCCAAAGCGATTCTTTCAAAATATGTCAGGCCATGTCCCTCTGTTCAGAACCCAGCAACAGTTCTTCATTTCCTGCAGAGAAGGGATCAAAGCTCTTGTAATGGCCTCCAAGGCTCTCCTGCCCTGTCCCTCCCAGAGCGTTGTCTCTCTGACCTCCCCCGCACAGCCCTGCCCATTCTTCTCTGGCCAGGCTCTGCTCCACAATCGCTCCTCGCCGGGCCTGCACACTCCCACCACAGGGCCTTTGTGCCAACTGTCCCCTCTTCTGGAAAGCCCTTCTCTTGAACACCTTCAAAGCTAATGCTCTTACCTTCTTCAAGTGTTTGCTCAAGTTTTCGCTTCCAGCAAGACCCATACTGACCACCCTGTGGAATACTGCAATGTGCCTCCTAAGGGTACCCATGATCCTTAGCGTCTGCTTCTTTAACTTTTTTCCACAGCATTCACCAATTTTTAGTTTTCTTTTCTTTCTTTTTTTTTTTTTATTTTTTTTGAGACAGAGTCTCACTCTGTTGCCTGGGCTAGAGTGCCGTGGCATCAGCCTAGCTCACAGCAACCTCAAACTCCTGGGCTCAAGCAATCCTACTGCCTCAACCTCCCAAGTAGCTGGGACTACTACAGGCGTGTGCCACCGTTCCCAGCTAATTTTTCTTTTTCTATTTTTAGTTGTTTGGCTAATTTTTTTCTATTTATAATAGAGACGGGGGTCTCGCTCTTGCTCAGGCTGGTCTCGAACTCCTGAACTCAAGCAATCCTCCCACCTCGGCCTCCCAGAGTACTAGGATTATAGGTGTGAGCCACCATGCCCGGCCTCATCAACTTTTCTTACTAGAAGTATTAGTTTGCTAGGATTGCCACAAAAAATACATTAATCCCAGACTGGATGGCTTAAATAACAGAAATTTATGTCCTCACAGTTCTGGGGGCTGGAAGTCCAAGGTCAAGGTGTTAGCAGGGTTGGTTTCTCGTGAGGCCTCTCTGCCTGGCTCTCAGAGGGCTGCCTTCTCGCCGTGTCCTCTGTACTTTCGCCCCTGGTGTCTTTTCCTGTGTCCAAATTCCCTCTCACAAGGACACCAGTCAGATTGGATTAAAACCTACCCTAATGACTCCATTTTAACTCAACCACTTTTTTAAAGGCCCTATCTCCAAATATAGTCACATTCTACAGGTGCTAGGGATTAAGTCCTCACAATATGAATTTGGAGAGGACACAATTTAGCCTGTAGCACTAAGTACTTTACTTATGACATTAAGTATACTCTGCCTCAACTCTCTGGCCCCAAACTCCTGAAGGAAAGTAAGCTCATGACCACAAGGACCTTGTCTATCTTGTTCTCTGCTGTGCTGTCTACATCAAGAACAGTACCTGATACAAGGTAGGTTCTTCAGAAGCATTTATTGAATAAATGAATGGATGGATGCAGGTCCCGGTTAGTAAGAGTTAAGAGCAGTAAATAGAGGCTGTGTAGGAGATCTAGGTTGTACTCGTGGCTATGTGATCTTGAGCAAGTAGCTTTTTCACGATGAGTCTTACCTTCTCTATCTGCAAGAATGAAGGTGCTTGCTGGTTCTTGTCTGCTCATCCTACTTGGTGGCTTTTAAGTTCCAAGGTAATAATGTACAAGGAAGTGCTTTAGAATCCTGGACTCTCATTCAAATGTGAATCATTGTATTTACCTTGCAGCCAATAATAATAATAATGGCAATAATAATGGCAGCTGTCGTCTACTGAGTCCTTGCTCTGTGGCAAGCACTGTGTGAAGTGCTTTACCTTCACTGCCTCTTTCAATCCTCGTGGAAACCTGTGAGATAGCTACTACCCTCTCTATTTTTCTAACCCAAACACTGGATAGTAGTCATTGGACATCAAAAATAGATATTTGCTCTATAATGTATAATGGAAATCAATTTGACCTTTAGAACTCAAAGAAGCATATGTTTGAGGGCGGGTATGGGCATGTATGTTTAGGTTAGTATTAGAAGTCTACCCTTTGGGTGGTTAACCAGTAAATATGCAAGATCTAGAGGATAGTGCTATATTGCATGACAGTATAGTCTATAAGGTATTTGTAGCATTCAGGGAGTTTTAGAAATGGCAAGATACATTTTAGTTTTTAAAACTTTTAGGAAAGTAGTCACTAAATTCAGTAAACTTAGCAAGAAGCAGAGTGTTCCCCTCTTGCCTATGAGTAAATACAATCTACTGGCTTTCCTGACCATGCATGTCTGATTTCTAAATGCTTCATTCTTTTGTTTTTCTAGTATTGTAGCAATTGCTAAAGATCTACCAAAAGAGATTATTGCTAAACCCTGTCAGAGCAAGAACCAGAGTAATTTGTGTACAGTACAGTCAAAATTACACCATTACACTTGAAGCTAATATTATCCTAATGAGTTGAAATGGAGGGAAGAAGGTTGCCTAGAAAAAAAAAAAACTGTAAGTGACTTAGCACTGGTTTCTCACTTCCAACGATAATGTTCTTCAGAACTGTGTTTTGAACACATTATTATAGATTTAAATATTTTAATATTCATTTATTCTAATTTTCCTTTTGATAGGTACTATCGCCGTGCTTGCATTTCATCAGCTCTGACTAGTGACACCACTCTATTTAATACCTTCCTTGGCCAAATTTCTTGTAAAGTGGAAACTAGGTTTTAGCTGCTTAAGGAGGTTTTTAACAGCTCCTTCATGATTCAACATTTAAAACTCAGATTCTAAACCAAAATCCTTTAACAAGGATTAACCTAGAGCTTATGTAAGTGTACTGGCATACAATCTATTGGAGATGTTGTCAATATTTGCCCTAAATTACAACATAGCTCCATTTTCAGTTGTGTTTGGCATTGAAATAGAAATCTTTATTATTCTTAAGTGTGTCAATTTGGAGTATATTCTAGGCAGTCAGTAATTTCTGTATGCAGGAAAAGCCATCCGTGGAAGGGAATGAATAACAACCTCTGCTGGGTAGTTTGGGTGCCATAAGACACATTTGCTCTAAATTACCCCCTCAGTAGCCCCCGTGATGCCTGAATTTCCATCATCTCTGGAATCAAGTCACTTTTCATAGGTTCCTGCAGATATTATCTGGAAGGAATAGCTTATGTCCCTTGGGTAAGTATCAGTTATGGAGGAAATGAAACTGGGAAAGGCAAGATTTGATGGAGAAAGGAAATCAGGATAATCTCAAGCCCAGATGGCTTTTGGAGAAGCGTGGACCACATGGATGGTTCCAAGGGGACGGAAGGTACTGGTGAAGGACATGGGGTTTCTAGGCATGAGGTGTTCCTGGTACACACTGGTGGGGAAGGGGTGGACGAGGGGGACTGATGAATTTGACTGCGCCATAACTTTACAAAGGGCCAGCTCTTCTGAAAAACCTCTCTTACCCCCAAATTTACTACCTTGCCCCAAGTCTTCACTTGACTGCCTTTTTCTCAATATTTAGGTCTTAGCTCAAATATCAGCTTCTCACAAAGGCCTTCCCAAACCATCTAGTCTAAAATGGAAGCCCCCAAATTGTGTGTTTCAGTCAACTCATGCTGCCGTAACAAAACACCACAAACCAGGTGGCTTAGAAAAGCAGGCATTTGTTTTTTCACAGATCTGGAGGCTAGAAGCCAAGAGCACGTTTGAGACTGTGGCATGCCAATAAAGTAAAAAGTCATGTTGAAAGGACGAACCGCAATAGTTAGAAGAGATGTCCCGGACAGTTTCTATGATTTATAACATTCTTCGCCTTTGAATTCAGAGGTGGGTCTGAGAACTCATGGAAATTATAGTCACCCCACACTACACAAATGTACACATATGCACCAGCGATCTGTCATTGTCTCTTTGAATCCCAGATCTACCACCTGAAAGCCATGGGACTGAGGGCGAGTGCTGTGGGAATTGTTTTTCTCATCTCTGCAGTGAGTAGTAACAATCTGTATCATAAGGTGGGGTACTGAGTGTTAAATGCACCAATGATTGTGGAGCACTTAGTGCAAAATATGCATAAGATACGTGCTCAGTAAATAATGACTAGTTGCCGCTGTTTTGGTGACGATGATGATTCTACATTTCTCTCTTAAAAAAAAAAACTCACTGACCTTATTTTTTTATCATCTATAAAATGTGAATGATGATACTTATAAATTTCTTGTAAACATTAAAAAATGTATACATACCACTATCCTTGATATACAGTAAGTGTTCAATAAATTTAGTCTCTCTCTTATCCCTATGGAAATTTCAGGGCCATTAATATACATCTAAAACAACTATGCCTCCTTAAAGCAAAAGATAGAGAAGCCAACAAAGTAACAAGATAAGTAGCAAAATTAATAAAGGTCAAGATTTGTTAACGATAAATTCCAAGGAGCATTTATTTCTTCATCTCTCTCTTCCTTTTTAATCTCATAGCCACAAGCTGTCGCACTAATGATGAGGCTATTTATTACTAAGCAAAATTTCAATAAGAATAATAGAAAATTATACTTTTAGTCCTCTTTTGACATGTTTCCATGGATCTTTCTATTAGAGTAAATTGGTCTTATAACTAGAACACGGGTCAGCCAATGACCAGAGCTATCTCCTTAAATCGCTTTGTGATCTTAGGCAACATTCATCACCTCCTTCCCGACTCAGCCATCCCCCATGAATTGCAAGACCTGAAATTTATGGGCATGTGATAGAAATAGCATAAATATTGGGTATGAAAACTCCTTGGAAAAATTATTCTGCACAACCACGTGTTGGGCAAGAACTCAGATAGCATCTGATCACTCCCCATATTTGGACAATGAGTTGGTCATTGTGTGTCTGTGGGTACCGAGATGACAGGGGCAGCAGTGTGAGGAGGGGGGCAGAAAAATTAGACCGAGGGAAGAGAGGAAAGGGGGGCAGGTTTTCCAGGTCAATGGTTCTCGATTGTCTAGAGCCTCAGAACTGAGGAAGTGCTAGCAATCACTAAGCCTTCCTCATTTCTTTCCCCCTATTCCAAGATCAGATGTACTTTCCAGCACCTTCTAGCTTGCTTGATACATGAGCCAGAAACTTGAATCCAAGACACACCCTCCCTGCACCTCCCACCGGAGAATGCTACTCTTGCTTTTAATCGAAGATTCGGACCTAGTTCTATGACTCACTAGAGTGATCAGTAAGATCAAGTGTGTACGTGCTCATGGGCACATTCTTGGGGAGCAAGTCAATCATTTACTTCATGTTCTCCTGAAAGTGTATGACTCCCAGATATTCTACATATTTCCGTTGGGCCATCTATCACACACATGTGACAGCTACCATCCTTAGCTTCATTCTCAGATACTGACAAGTTGTCTCTATCTGCAGCTCAAACTCAAGGCAGCATCTTCTCCATCGACACCCGTGTTCCTTATCCCATATGACCTCTCTTAGTTCAGATTCCACATTTGTCCAGGCTTTCTCTGCCATCTCCGTCACTACAACATCTGGTCGGCCACCAAGTCCCAGGAATTCTTTCTCAGAAAACTTCCTTGGGCCAATCCCTTTCTCTCTCCCCCATTTCCCCAGTGCTGGCCTTCACCACTTCTCACCCTGACAAGTACCACAGCCTCCCTCCTGCTCTTTTCACTTCGGCCCTAAATCTGTGCCCCTTGCTGCAGCCAGTCACAGCTTCCCATGGCTTCTTGGAAAAGGCCTATGTCCCAGAAAGGCAAACAAAACTATCTATCTGCACACCATCTCCCCTGATAACCTCTTCAATTCCGTTCTTCCCATCTCCCTAATGACCTGTCACACCCCTGTCAAACTGCACAACTCACAGTGGCCCTTAAACACCTTGCTGTTTCATGCCTTTGGGAATCTTGTCCTTTATTCTTAGAATGCCATGACCCTCTATTCTTCTTTCAAGAGTCTGATCCTTCATCTCCTTCCAGAGGCTTCCTGTGACTTCTCATCTCCCACCTTCCCTACTTGCTCTCTGCCCAGAGGAACATGAATCTTCGTCTGTGCTGCCAGAGCCCTACTGTGCACAACTATTACCCAGACCCATCCTAGTACTGTGTCAAATTATCATTTGCATATTTGTGCTTCTCATGAGACTGAGCTCTCGAAGGATCTCATCAGTCCTGTAGCCCAGGGCCTGTCACATCTTCTGTCCCTTAACTGGTACTAATGGTACTTGTTGAACTGAAGACAGTTAAATGCAAAGAAGGCAGCTATACTTATAAGCAATCATATTTCCTTATTTGGCAGTGCAAAAAAATGAAAATTAAAATAGTTGTCCTGCTATAACTTTATTTCACTCATTGATATTTAAAATGACCTGCAAGTTGCTTGTTTTCTGTACTCTTATTACCTAATGCTTATATTTAATTTTATATACATATATTTTAAACTCTTTGAGAAATGGCAATGAGACACATATCTGAGAATCAATGTCATCCTATGAAATTTCTGGTGTTGCAGTTTGGCCCAATATACTTTGTACCTTCTGTAAGACTCTGCTTACATGAATGATTACCGTCTTCCAGAAATGATGGCCCGAGTTCATCCGTACATGCCAAATTCTGAAGTCAAAGCAGAATTAAAAATTGGTAGGTGGAGAGCTCAGAGTTGCTGTGTGAGATGCACTCTGTGAGACAGCCGAGTCATTAGTGGCACTAGAACAAAAATCCACCACAGAAAGAGGATTCCCGATGATGGATGAGCTTTCGGAGAGCTCATAAGCTCCAAGATAAAAATGCAGTTCTATCAGTAGTGCCATTTCACAGGAGAGGTTGTCCATAGCTTTTGTCATATGCTCAAAAGAGTTTCTGATACCCTAAAGTTTATGAAGCATTTAAGAAAGCTCTAGACCCCTTTTCCCATGATATCTTGTTCTGTTTATGAGTTTTAATCCTGTGTGGTAGTGGCAGTGATGGTGGTGGTGATGGTGGTTAGTGGGTGGGGGAGTTTTCTCAGATAACAAGTTGAAGAAATCTGTTCTTCATTGACCAACTTATGGCTCATAAGTGAGTAATCAACATAATCTAAATACTCCAAAATGAAATATTCTTTTGGGCTCCACAAAATGCCTATTAGGTTGAAACCAATCAGTAGGAAATGACTGGTGTTTGTTAGTGTTTGAGGAGAGAGACCATCATTCTTTGCACATTAGCATTCCAGTTGGTGCCAAGATAAACCTCTAGACCTCCAAGTCACAACATGTGTTATTGTTTTCATGTGAGTGAATCTGGGACCACTTGTTAGTCCTATTTCCATTGCTCACTTGAAAAATGGAGCTCCATGTTTCCACTGTCTCTGGTGACAGAAGTAATAAAATAATTCTTCTGGGAGTTGAACAATCAGGAAAGGACATTCTTTCTCAAATTGGTGTAGTCCTAACTGTTATTTTCCTATAATCATGGGGTTGGAAGAGAGAGAATGGCACAAATACTGATTTGACAGCCATGTAAGCTAAAAAGGCTCACTCCTGAAACTCCACCCACACCACAGGGGATCCCTCCCTAGGTAAAGGAAGCTCTGCCAGGAAGGTTATGGTAGTTTAGGCCTTTTAGGCATTTTTCTAAAAGTGCCATAAGATATTGTTTTCTAGTATACTGCCTCTTATATTATACCAGTTTTCCAGGACCTCAGAGCATACTGTCTCTGCATGCAGAATCTTTGGGTTATTGGGCTTTAGGAAGAGAGGTGGTAATATAATCTCCTTTCTTTACTTAAAGAAAATAATGCCAGTGACTCTCCAAACCCTACTACACTGTCTGAAGTGCTGGGTCCCTGAGGAATAGGGCCAAGATTCGAGGCATTTGTTTGTTATTACCTTCCCTTTGCTAGTGAGGGTAGTGTTCAGTTCAATCTGGGAAGTCCAATAAACCAGAGTTTTAACCCCAACACTTCCATTTATTAACTGTAACCCCAGAACAGGTTACTTACTCTCCTAAGTCTTAGTTTCATAATTTGTAAAATGGTCCAATTATTATATCTGCTTCATAGGATTGTGGAGAGGCATTAAATTTAAAAACACATATTGAGTGGCATCAATCAAAATGGTTGGGTAAAGACATCTGAAAGTCATCTCCTTCACAAAAGCAATGGGAAAACTGGCAAAATTTGTTGGCGTCAATTTTTGGAAATCTGGACATGAGCCAAAGGCTTGCAGTAATCCAGAGAGCATTTTTTGAAATGCATCTCTGTAAAAACAGTGAGCTTTGTGGCATTTTAGGGGTATTCTCATACCCCACTCACATACCCACCTCTGCAGTAGCCTTGAAAACCAATAGCTGATAATAACAGTGAAAAGCAATAGCCTGACTATTCCTGATGGAAGCAGAATAAGGTTGGAGCCAAAGGAGCTCAGGAAAATTCACCCCAAAATATGACTCCTTGGTATAAAGAGTATTTTGGATTAAAGGCTGTAGAGATCAACAGGCCCTTGGAAGGGACTTTCCCTCTATCTGCATAACAAGACAGACCCATAAAAAGAATAATTGACTTCCTTTCCCTTCCCTGTTATCTCAATATATTGTAGGAAAGAAGATCAAGAGTGCAACCAGACTTGGCACAAATCATTTTGAATATAATACCTGTCTCTCAGCTTAATTTAATTTTCAAAGAGAATCATTTATAAGTCAATCTTTTTCTCCCATCCATTCATCCTCCCTAGCAATGGTTTATTGCCTCCAAACAGAATTACATATATTCTTTATCTCCCCTCCTTTCTAAAAGCAGGTTATAAAAATATCTGGATCTCATTGGGATATTGGGTGATCACTCTGTGATGTTACCCATATGCATGGTAAATAAACCTATTTCTGTTATTAACCTGCCTTTGTCATGAGTTGATCTTTCAGCAAACTTTGAGGGAAAGTGGAAGTTTCCCCTCACCTCCTCCCCCAGAGCTCCTTCAAAGTCACATTTCCAGAAAATTATCATTATTTGACCCATCTAGTTGTTCCCTAGAATATCACATTTGGAAGGCTGTTTTTTTTTTTTTTTTTTTTTTTTTTTGTAAGCTGACTGGGTGCTTGCTATATGAAAAATCTCTTACCTGCGGCATTTGTTGAAAACAAATAGAGACAATTGATTAACATCATGACTATCTGAAAAGGTAGACAATAGTTGGGCTAACCAAAGGGCTTAAAAGGAAAATCTGGAGACCAAGATGTCCATAAGAGCTCTGAAAATCTCTAACATATTCCCGGAAGTCTAAGAAACCACATGCATGCATACAGCTTCATATATGTTCAGGAAAGACCTAAGAAGACCCTAAGTTCTTATCTCAGATGGACTTTGAGGTTCTGTGCAAGCAAGAAGTGAAAACTTAGGCAGAGTTATCAACTGCTGGCTAAGTGTTGAAGGCATGCCCAACACATAAACAGAATTACCTCTGCTCTGTTTATAGAAATATCTGTCCAGTTGCCAGCTGACCACTAGGCTACCTGATCAGAGACTTCAGTGGAAACACAAAACAAAGAATACAGACTTTACAGTATTAGTTCACAAAAGTCACTTAAAGATACAATAACAATAAGCCCTTAGTAGAAGGATCAGTTTTCCAGAGTTGTTGCACTATGTTATTTAAAATGTCTGGTTTTCAACCAAAAATTATGAGACATGCAAAGAAACAGTAAAGTATGGCCCAGTCATAAGAAAGGGGGAATCAATAGAAACTGTCCCTGAAAACGCCCAGATGTTGAACTTACTAGACAAAGACTTTAAATCAGTTACTTTATATATATTAAAGGAAGAAAGAAAGCCACATCAAAAGATCTAAAGAAAAGTATATAAGAACAATGTCTCACCAGATAGAGAGCATCCATAAGGAGAAATTATGATTAAAAAATACAATATAAATTGTAGAGTTGAAAAGTACAATAACCAAAATAATAATTCACTAGAGAGCTCAACAGCTGATTTAACCAGGCAAACGAAAGAATTAGTGAATTTGAACATAGATCAACTGGGATTATCCAGTCTGAGGAACAGAAAGGAAGAATAATGAGAAAAAATAATCAAAATATTAGAAATATATGGGGCACCATCAAGTTTACCAACAGACACATTATGGGAGTCTTAGAAAGTGAAGAAAGAAAGTAAATAGGAGGAAAAAATATTTCAAGACATAATGGCCAAAAGCTTCCCAAATTGAATGAAAAGTATTAATCTATACATCCAAAAAACTCAACAGACTCCAACAGGATAAACCCAAAGAGATCTACACCAAAGCCAAGACACCATAATCAAACTGTAGAAAGACCAAGACAATAAGGGAATCTTAAAAACAGCAATAGACAAGTGACTCATAATGTACAAAGAATCTCATTAAGATTAACAGCATATTTCTTGTCAGAATCTATGAAGGCCAGAAGACAGTGGGATGACTTACTGAAAGTGCCGAAAGAAGAGGACTGTCAACTAAGAATTCTATATCCATCGAAATTATTCTTCAAAACTAAAAGAGTAATGAATACATTCCAAGATGAACACAATCTAGGAGAATTGATCACTTGAATACATGCTGTGTAAGGGCAGTTCTTCAGGCTGAAATAAAAGAATACTAAATGGCAACTTTTATCCACATAAATAAATAAATATCACTAGTAAAGATAACTGTATATTTAATGTAAAAGACAATATAAATGTATTTTTGTTTGTAACATTTTTCTTCTACATTATTTAAAAGACAACTGCATAAAGCAATAACTATAGATGTATATTTACAGGTACACAATGCATAAACATAAAATTTATATAACACTAACAGCACAAAGGAGTGGTAGAACACATATAAATAAGAGCAAATTTTTATATATTATTGAAATTAAGTTGCTATTGATCAAAACTAGATTGTTATGAATTGAGATATTAATTGTAATACTCAGGGTCAGAGTAACTACTAAAAAACTAAAAAATAAGAGAATTAAATTTAAATTAGAAAATTAAATTAAATTAGAGAATTAAATTTAAAAAGAAAATGAGATAATTTTTTAACAAAAAAAAGCAATAATCGAGAAATGGAGTAACAAAAAAAGACATAGAGAAAGCAAATAGCCAATGGCAGACACAAATCTTATCTATAAATACATTGAATATAAATTAATACTTAGCTAAAAAGTAAATGAGCTTTTATTAGGAGTAAATGAGTAGAATAACTATCAAATAAGTTCAGCAAGGTTGCAATGATACAAGATACAGACACAAAATAAACTGTATTCTCGTATACTAATAGTCAACAGTCTGAAAATAAAATTAAGAAAATTTCATTTCCAGTACCATCAAAAAAAATAAAATACTTAGGGATACATTTCATATAAAAGGTTGAGAATTCTACACTTAAAACTGCAAGACATTATTGAAAGAAGTTAAAGATCTAAATAAATGGAAAGATATCTCATGTTCATGTTTTGGAAAAGTTGATATTTTTAAGATGGCAGTAGTCCATAAACTGATAAATTCAACATATCTCACCAAAACCTCATCTGGCTATTTTACAAAAATTGATGAGTTCATCCTAAAATTCATCTGGAAATTCAGGGGACCCAGAATAATCAAAACAATCCTGAAAAGGAAGAACAAAATTTGAGGATTAACACTTCCCAATGTCAAAACTTATTACAAATCAATAGTGATTAAAATCATGTGGCACTGGTTTAAGGATAGACATGACATATAGAACAATGTAATATAATTTCAAATATAGAAAACAACTCACAGCATAGGAGAAAATATTCACAAATTATATATCTGGTAATCATCTACTTTTCAGAATATTTAAAGAACTTTTACAACTTGACAATAAAAAAGGACAAATAACTTAATTAAAATTGGGCAAAGAATCTGTAGAGATGTTTCTCCAAAGAATATATACAAATTGTCAATAAGCATATAAAAAGATGTTCAATATCATTAGTCATTGGGGAAAAGTCAACCAAAAAGTGAGATTAAAATAAAATCAAAACAAAAATCAAAAATAAGATAGCATTTCCACTAGCATAACTTTGATCAAAAAGATAGGCAATAGCAGGTGTTATTGGGGATATGGAAAAATTAGAACTCTCATACATTGACGGTGGGAATTTTAAATGCTGAAGTGTTAAAAAGCAATTTGGCAGTCCTCACGAAGTTAAACATAGAATTACCACGTGACACAGCAATTCTACTCCTAGATTTATACCCAAGAGAATTTCTAAATATAAATGTTAAAAATTATAAATTTCCATATAAATATGTAATATAATATATATTTAGGTACATATATTATATGTTACATAGCACATTCAATATTATGTATTATGTTATGTAATATATGCATAATTTTATGTATCATTATGTGCACATACACACACATATCCGTTAGCAGTCATTCACATTCTCCCCTCCTTCCACCCCTGGCAACTACTAATATACATCTGTCTTTATGAATTTGCCTATTCTGAACATTTCATATAAATGGAATGATGCAATATGTGGTCTTTTATGCCTGGCTTATTTTACTTAGCATAAGTAAAATTTAAGGTTCATCTATATATAAGTAATTCATTCCTTTTTAATGGCTAAATAATACTCCATTGCATGGCTTTTCAATCCAAATTTTGCTACTCCATTCATCAGTAGATGAATATTTGGGTTGTTTCCACTTTGGGCTATTATGAAAAATATTTCTATGAACATTGGTGTACCAGTTTTTGTGTGAACATATGTTTTTAATTCTCCTGCATATAAATCTAGGCATAGAATTGCTTTTTATTCACTATACATATTTGGATACATGTATTTTTTTCCTACAAAAATTGTGTTTCTCTATATTCTCTGTTTAACTTGCTTTTTTTTTTTTTAGCAACATGCTATAACCATCTCCCCATGTTGGTATATAATGTTCTATTATTTATTTCTGGCACATATTCAATCCTGTGAATATAATTTACTTCACTAGTCCCCAATTATTGGGCATGAGGATTGGTTCTAGTTTGATCTTTTATGTGAATTTTTATAATATGAATCATTGTACTCATCTCTAGTATTTTTCCAACCTAGGAGTACAATTGCTGGTCAAGAGGAATGCGATTGTAAGCTTGCATGTTTTAAAATCATCCTCCAAAAAAAAAGAAAATTGTAACAAAACTGTACTGCCATCAAATTTTATGGAAGGACCTCCCTTCCCTTGCCAAGGTTGGGGATTATGATTCTTGTTCATATTTTCCATGTGACTGAGCCAAATAAATTATATTTTTATTTCTTTTATAATTTTTATTACTGCAAGAGTTGAACATTGTTTTCATATGTACATCAGCCATTTATGTTTCCTTTTTTGCAAATTGCATGTTCATATGATTTACACATGTTTACAATATCGATATTTTTCCCTTTGTATTTCAATTATTATTTCCAATTTGTTGTTCAATAGTTGATTTCTTTATAGCACTTTGAGAGTATAGGCCAAATCTATCATACTTTTCCTATAAATTATTATATATAAATTATATATTTTCTTAATTATTGCTTGTTTTCATTAAATTCTTAGTTTTCTAGAATTGACCTTGGTATATGGAACAGCGATCTAACTTTTTGTTTTCCAGTAAATAACCATTTCTCTTCATTTATTGAATAATCCTTTCTAGGGCTGGTATATTGTAGGAAGCATTTGCTTTTTTCAAGGACTGAGAAAGAGAAGTTTTAAGATAAGATCTTAGCACACCCTAAAATTCAAAGAAAATAGGTGTCACTGAAGATTTAATATTTTTCTTCAACATATTTGAAACAAAATTTTGCTTATCAGCAATCCAAGTTGCATACAAACTCTTTAGTCCTTTTAACATTTACCTGTTTAGGATGTTAACTCTTTGTCTTCCAAGATATACATCAAACTATGTTTCAACTGATCTCACCTTCCTGTTTGAGAAATAGTAAACTACTGGAAACTTTCCTCGGATCTGAGTCTAGATGAATTTGTACATGCCAAAGCAAATATAAGAAGTCCTAGCCAGGCACAGTAGTTCACACCTGTAATCCAGCACTTTTGGAGGCCAGGGAGGAAGGTTGGCTTGAGACCAGAAGTTTGATAACAAGCTGGACAACATAGTGAGACCCTGTCTCTACAAAATATTTTTTTAAAAAAAATTAGCCAGGCATGGTGGCGTGTGCTTGTAGTTGTAGTCCTAGCTATTTAGGAGGCTGAGATGGCAGGAACTCTTGAGCCCAGGAGTTTGAGGTTGCAGTGAGCTACGATGACACCACTGTACTCTAGCCTGTGCAACAGTGGGAGAGCCTCTCTCTAAATTGAATTAAATTATATAAATGAATAAAAATAAAATAAAGGTAGTTATATTGTTCATTAACTTCACAAATGGAATACCAGCCATGTCCCAGGTCCCGTGCTGAACACTGGGGATGCAGTGCTAACAAAGGTGTCCCTGTCCTCTCTGAGCTTGCACTTAGACAGTCATTTCTATACAGTGATTGAGATCTTTCTATTCTTAGCTATTATTATTATGTGAGATCAGTTATAGGAGGCACACACATATATGCACATATAGGCACACAAACACATATATGAAGTATTTAGAACGAAGTATACAAACTGCTCAGAATTCATAACTCATTACCATGTAGCACACGAATGTGTTGCCCATCGAGCACTCATCAGACTTGGGAGTATGTTTGCCTGAGTGTAGCCCTAAAAGTGATCATTATAGGAACAGCCTTGCAGTTGGTTGTTCATGAACTGTGGTCACCGGCTCTTTGGCCATGTCACGTAATATACGCCCTGATCTAGGCTGGGCTTCTTTATTGGTAGGTGGGGCATGGAGGAGGAGGAGGAGGAAAGTGGGAGGAAGAGGGGAAGCCTCCTGCTGGGGAAGTACTAAAGGAGGTTTGTTAACTAATGCAGATGGAAAGTTCATTATGGTAGTCAAATAAAACCAGGAACTTATCTCCATACTTTTCTTTGTCCTTGGCTTTTCTCGCAGAAAAGACCTCAGCACGTGGTAGCGAAGGTGGCTGCCAGCTGCCCCAGGGTTTTAGCCTTCTAGTGTAGCAGTCTTCCCAGGAAACCACAGCTCCCCTCTCCCCCTAACTCTGGGAAATGCCTCATGCACGAATCTCATTGGCCCAGGAGTGGCCTCCTCTGCACATCCTTGAACCAGTCACTATGGCTACAGAGAAAGGAAGTTCCCAGGAGGCAGGTCTGTGTCATGTGCCCTGGACGTGGGCTGAGAGTGGAAGTGATATTGTTTCTGTTGACAGTTCTGTGACCAGAAATAGGAGGATGTGTGCAGGCAAAACAGATATTCTAGAAAATTCTGAATGGCTGACTTGGTCAATCATGTTTCCCTGTCCCCAAACTACAGAGGACTGACTGCCTATGGTAAAAAATAAGAGGTTCTCTATAAAGGAACTTTAGAAAGTGATTTCGTTTTAAGCACTTTCTTTTAAAGAGGAAAAACATACCTTCTGCTTCCTCTTTAGCTACTGACATTGGAAAACTTGCAACATTGTTTCCTTGCATTTTGTTTTGCCATCTGCCATTGACTGTCACGTTTCACAAGTTAAGAAACCTGTTATTTCTTTGTTTATTTTGTCAGTATTTGGTATTCTCTGGAGAGAAATTATATATCCGTGTTTCAGTGGAATAGATTTAATCTGTTTGTCTTGTCTATAGACTCACCTAACTCCTTGTCTTTCACAGTCAAAGGTTTTCTCTTATCCTCACTTGGTGAGCAGGTGAATTTATGCCAGATCACAGAAAACACAGATTTTGTTTTTTTTCGAGACAGAGTCTTGCTCTGTTGCCCATGATGGAGTGCCATGGTGCAATGTAGCTCATGACAACCTCAAACTCCTGGGCTCAAGTGATCCTCCTGCCTCAACCTCCTGAGTTAGATGGGACTACAGGTGCGTACCAGCATGCCTGGCTAATTTTTCTATTTTTGTACAGATGGGGGTCTCGATCTTGCTCAGGCTGGTCTGGAGCTTGTGACCTCAAGCGATCCTCCTCCCTCTATTTTAAGTGTATCATGGCGAAGGCTGGAAAATACAGATTTTTAAGTATATCATACTAACCGACTTGCTAGTATTAAAGGAAGTTGCCCTAGAAACTTTGTCTCTTACTCCAACATTTTTTGGAAATTTCTGTCAATACAATTACTCTACAACTCTAAAGCAGCCAAGACCTTGCGATTTTGACTTTTCAATCATTCCAATTATCCTTTGTCTGCAACCTCCCTTGTTAACTCTCCCATATATCAAACATCCAGAGTCTTATACATTTTACTGTAATATGTGCACATTTACAACTGCGGCTGAGGTTTGAGGCAAGTCTCCAGAATGTTTGTCTTCCCAAGTAATTGACCTGATTTTGTGGGTCACCTTCTGGTCAATAATGGGGGTTCATTGGGGTGTCCTGGTTATGTTGCAAAAGAGAAAAGCAGTGAACCAGCTGGAAGCCTTACTGTATGTGTCACTGGTGTGTGTTTTATGATGACCGTTGCTTTCTTTCACTTACAGTTGAAGAACTTTTACATGCTGCCCCTTAGGCTTGCTTAAGTTATTTTCAAGTTGCCTAATTATTTATTTGCAGGCTATACTCTATGTTTTGCAATTTCTTCTCAGCCAACCATGCATAAACATATTACATAGGTATATATTGTTTAGTACCTAAATTTCTCATCGCTAATAATTAAATGCATTAGCGTCTTCACCAGCTGTCTTCAAATTATCTGGCTTTTTTCTGCCTTTTTCTTGTCTTTCAAAGCATCATCCCCCAAGCATATCCCACGGAGCACTAGTTCTGGAGGATGTTAATGAGATACCAAAAAGATGCTGGGGTTTTCGTTAGAATGTATTTGGGAAAGACTGTATGAAATGAATTAAGCCTTCATTATGTCAAGAACATTGTCATCCTCTGAAGAGATGATTCCATGTGTTCCCCACACTTATGGGAAAATGAGGAAGGTCTGACCATGTCCCGAGACTAATAATCCAATACAACTTGGGAGATGCTTTTCCGGAGGCACCTACCCAATGTCAACATTCATATCCTTGATTTAGTCCTTCCATTCTGATCTCTCCTCCTTTTGGAAGGGCTATGAGCTGCTTGCCCCTCCAGGATTCCCCAAAAGGCATTGTGTGCAGGATATTGGGTCCCCTGACTCATAACCTCACAGCTTTTTTTTTTTTTTCTTAGAGTCAGGATCTTGCTACGTTGCCCAGGCTACAGTGGGTGCAGTGGTTATTCGTAGGCAGGATCATAGCTCACTGCAGCCTTGAATTCCTGGGGTCAAGCCATCCTCCCACCTCGGCCTCCAGAGTAGCTGGGACTGTAGGTGTGCACCACCACACCTGGCTCCATAACCTTATAACTTCTTACCAGGAACTTGCCTCTATTTGGATCCCACCAAATTCTCTCTGGATTCATCTAAAAGTACAAAATGATGAGGGCATACTCTGGTGGATAGGAATTTATGAACTCTTTAAAGCTATCTATACAATTAGATCTAAATTAGTATATTGGAACAACCTGAAGAAATTCAATTCTTCTTTGTCTCACCCATAAGTCTTGGCCAACTGGAATAACAAAATCAGTTATGGGGTCTGCCATAAATATTTTGTTATTAATCTCTCTAGTATTATGGTAGGAGGTGCTTAGCATATTACCATAGATTGAATTCTTAAGTTGATAAGTTCTTGAGGATAAGTTCTCATATGTTCTGAGTTGAGACAGGTATTGGGAAAAAGACAAAATATGTAAGACATGATTCCTGCCCTCAAGGGGAAGGTAAGACTAACACAAATAAATGCTTGATATATAGTACAGTATATTGTTAACAACAAAACGGAATATAGAGTAGGCTCTTGACATTCAAAAGGGATAAGTTCAGAGACCATTTGAATCCCCCAGTATGTACAATTTTATCACAAAATTCATGAGATGAGAACAGCAACACTGAGTTGAGATTTGAATGCTGATGAGCAGGTTCGCCTCACTCACAGGTGAGAGAGGGGCTCCTTCTCTCTCGAGCCCTGCTCATCTGCAGCTCAAAATCTCTGCATTGGTCAAATGATCAGGAATTCTGTGTTCCTGTTGTGGCTCACTGCTAATGTGCCCAACATCCTTGACACAGTTCCACTTTCTTTCCTCTGCTTTCATTGTGTCTTCTAGCATCAGCTACTGCCTACGTGTTTCTTAGTTCTCAAAAGTTTGAGGAGGGCTGGGCACGGTGGCTCACATTTATAATCCCAGCACTTTGGGAGGCCAAGATGGGAGGATTGCGTAAGGCCAGGAGTTGAAGACCAACCTGGGCAACATAGCGAGACCCCCATCTCTACAAACATTTTTTAAAAATTAGCCAGGTGTGGTGGTACATGCCCATAGTCCCAGCTACTCAGGAGGCTGAGGCAGGAGGATCACTTGAGCCCAGGAGTTTGAGGTTACAGTGAGATGTGATCAGGCCACTGTACTCCAGCCCAGGAGACAGAGTGAGACCTCATCTCTAAAAAAAATAATTAAAAAAAAAATTTAAGAAAAAAAATCGAGAGACCTCTGCATCTAGTTGGAACTTCTTTATTTCACTTCATAATGAACCATTATGTTGTAGCACTTTGGGAGTGAGCCCAACTGAGTCCATTACAATCCTTTATTGCTGGGTGTGCAGGGGCTGTGTTTTCTTTTGGTTTGTTCTTTCTGTTGTTGTTGTTGTTGTTGTTGTTGTTTAGATGGGAGTTTGCACATATAACAAAGTAACAAAGGAGTCCTAGGAAGCTTGTCTCTATACCAGCAAAAGAATTAATATGCAATAAAATCTCTAATGTCTGGTGGTATTAGAGTCATGCTCACTAGAATCTAGAATTCTGGCTATTATAGAGTCACCATAGCCATTACATATGGATTATCGCTTTTCCGAGACATAAAGACACAACATGTAATTTCCTGTAAAATTAGATCAAATAATTGCACCTTTGATAATCCAGAACGTGCTTTAAGAATTTATGAGGCTTCAAAGTCCTTTTCACTTCCATCAATTTTAAGTTTACCGTAGATGTGCAGAATTTGTTAAGGGAGAGTTTCAACTAGTCAAATATTGGGGGAATAGAGATTTGTAAGATGCTAATTTTCCTAACAGTCTCTGATTTTTTTAAGATTGCTGGTCTATTTTGTTTTTTGGGGGGGAGGGCAGTTATTAGGGCAGAATTCAAATGGAAAGGAAAATTTTCTGATCTCTCACCAGAATATAAAAATGATTACAGCTCCATACAGCTCCAGGGCTTTTGCTTTGCTTTCCTGGGTCAGATTCTTAAGGGTAGTTCTTTCACCTAATAAATTTGGAGTTATCTTTATCTTCTTGGAGGGGAAAAACGCAGCTGTTTTTCTGGAGGAAGAGCCCCACGTTGGAGGAAATGCCTGCGAATCTCTGGAAGAAACCGACACTGGGGACTTCTTAACAATCGGTTGTTGGCTGCCTTGACCAGGAGTTAATTTCCCTTTCTAGAAACTGCACTTCCTCAGCCATTGACAGAAACCTCCAGACCCTCTCTCCCCAGCCTCTGGCTGCGTTTCCAGCAAAGCCCCCCTGTGCCTGGGTCTTGCGATCTGGCAATCCAGCCTGTGTCACTGTCAGAAATGGCTTGGAGGAAAGAGGGGGCCGTGATTAGCTTTAAATGAAGTTCTAAACCACTGGTACATGAAATGAAACTATTTTTCTCTCTCTTTCTCCCTCCCCTTCTTTTAACCTGCACTGCTGATGTAAGTGGCTCTAATTTACTTTTCCCGAGAAAACAAAGCAAAATAAAAAGAGGAACTGCAAAAAAAAAAAAAAAAAAAAAAAAAAAAAAAAAAAAAACAGATCCTTTTGTGAAGTGTAGGCTTCTGCTCCCCGATAAAAGGAAGTCATTTGCTGCTTTCATGGTGTCAGTATTAATTCCCAAGCAGTCGAAGCCCCCGCTAATTTATTTACAGAGCAATCTCCTTGCCCAGGAGCTGCGCTGGGGAGGCAGTGGTTTCCAGCCTCCAGCTTTGTTTGTTGACAGGCTGATTTCCCACAAGGCCATTTCCACCTGTGTTTCTGTTGTTTTTAGTGCGTGTCTCCCTTTCTTCTCCCCCGCCACCGCCTCCCCAATGGCTGTTGAAGGCCCTTCTCATCTCCGGTCTCTCTCATCCACTTCCTCCCTCCAGCCCCAAGGACTCCTGGCAGGCCTTTGCAGTCACGCTGCACTTAGAGTCTCCGCTGGCGAGGTCCCAGGGGACACTGCATTTCTTTCTTTCTTTTTTCTCCTTTTTTTTTTTTTTTTTTTTTTTGTTTCAAGGACAAGATTCAAAAGAACCTGCTACACACAGGTTGTAGGGTGCACCTTCAGATGTGCCTTCAAATAGGGGCTGAGCAATTTGAATATGTGTGCTCCTGGAAATCAGTCTGTAAAATCGTCCCCCAAAGCCCATTAAATTCTGCAAAATCGCTCCGCTTTGAGGGCTTCATGATAGAGTCCAATTTGGGGGCCCTGGCACCTCAAAGGTGCCTCCAATGAAAATTGCAGAGTGGCTGGCTGATTTGGCCCCAGCTCGTTGCATATCAAAGACGGGAGGGAGGCAGGGAGGGATCCGCAGAGCAGTCAGGATGTTCTGCATGTGCCAGAGCCAGGCAGGTAATATATTGAGATGTTTAAAGCACACTTCCCAGGCCTGCACGTGTACCTGCCTCTCTGCTAGTTTATAGCTCTTCTGCAGGGCGGCATATGCAAGGGTGAGGTGTGTTTTAAAGTCAGTGGCAGTGCCCCATGGGCATGGAGTGGGAAATAGGTATTAGCCCATTCTCCAGATTACGTATTTGCTAAATCCACATGGAATATATCGAGACCAGAAGAGACATCACTGTTGCTACGCAACCTGTACCCAATGTCACCGCCTTGAACCAAGAATTTACTTACCGATTAAAACATACCAGAGGTAGAATTTTGCCCAGAAGATGTGCCTTGGACCTAACTTCTCAACCTCTGCACAGTATGTGCAAATTGGTCTGCCCATTTTGTTTTGCAAATGTTCATCCGGATTTGGAGTTCTGTATTAGTTTGCTTGTGTTTAATGGCACTGCGTTTAAAATATCCACTCTTCTCCCAAATAAAGGAGAACGGGGCCGGGCAAGCACAAGGCTTTGTCCATTTGGAATCATACAATTATGTTGTAGGGTAATCTGGAAAATTATTTTTTAAAAAAAATAAAAAACAGAGGACTGGCAGAGGGAATTTTCTTACCCCGAGTGATTGAAGAGTAAAAGCATAAGAAATGGCCTGTGGTTTCCATCCCTCGGTAATTATACAATTAGACTAAAAACGTTTCACTTTGTTAACAGAATCTGCTTTCTCTCTCCTCCCACCCACAGACGTCCTCTTTATCCACACTATTTTTCCCATTCTCTGAGATTTGTTTGCTTACCAGGGACGTGGGACTCCCGGAGTTCGAAAGTTCTCCTATTTTTTTCGTTCTCCTTCCTGAACTCTCTCCGTGACCAAAAGACTCTTCTACTTATTTCGAAAGCGGAAACAATGTCATTTCGTCGCCCGCATGCATAACTCCAAGATGCCTGAAACAATTTTGCTCAAACTTCCTACCAACTCACCTTTGCGCTGAGACTAAACAGGGAAAGTTTGGGCCCCAAGGGACAATTTTTCAGAGAAGTTGGGCGCAGGTAGAGGCAGAGCCGAGCGATGAAACTCATCTGACAATTGTCATCTGGCCTCTTTGCATCTCCAGTCTCGTTCTTCCCGTCTCCTGGGGACACCTCGCTTCCCTCTCCTCTCTGTCGTGTTAGAAGTGCCCCCCTCCCGTCCCCTCGCCGGCTCGTCCTCTGGGATGAAGGAAAGGCTTTAAACCTGTAAACTGTATAAATTTTCTCCAAAATCGACTTGAAACTCAGTTTAAATTGGATGGAGAGGATCCGCTTATGGAAGCAGCAGCTGTGTCCCCAACGCGCTGGCCGAGCTGTCCCCGTTGCCGGGGCTGAGTCTGATTATGAGGGCCAGTGGGCTCAGATGTCTGAACCCCGGAGCATTGTGTGTATTTTACATGAAGACTGCTCCTCTGCGAACCTGCGAGAACGTGGGCTGAGCTGATTTTCATCCCCTGCCCAGTGGCTAATGTAGCTCAGAGACCGTATGGGGAAGCCGAGCCTGCAAGTAGCAGTGTAAATAATCAGAGGTCCCAGGGGTCCTCAAAATTCTTAAATAGGGGGCCAGTTCACTGTCCCTCAGACCATTAGAGAGTGCGCACTGTGGGCCCGGGACGAGTCGGCTGCTAAGCAGGACAGGCAGCGGCAGCAAAAACACCAGGCGGGCAGGATAAATGTCCTCAGTGTGCCTGCCGCATGTGGCCTGAGGGCCATAGTGTGAGGACGCCTGTAAGGAAACAGGCACAGCAGATGCAGCTTTAAGCCAACACTCTCGGAGATGCAAGAAACTGAACTTTCTGTTTCTCTGAGCTCGGTTTTGGTTTCAGAACCGATTGCATCAATAAGGCAGAAAGCTACAACCTGTCGAATTGGGGTTTTCCCTGTCCCTGTTCCTCAAAGGTGAGTTTTAGTTCCAGGTGATCAACATGGTACGCAGACCATTGGAGGTCAGCTCTCCGATCCTCCAGGCACCTTTCCTTAGCCAGGTGTTGCCTGCAGAGTCTTAGCTGCAATCCATGCTGGTGGCTGCAGAGCCTTCCTGCTTCCCTCGCCTCCTGTCTATGCATGCTCTTCCCTCATTCCTCACTGGTCTTGGGGTACCCTGAGGGTCTGCCCCACCACCTCTCTCTTTTCTCAAGTCTATAGTATCTTTCTGATTTCCATGGGAAACCCAGTTCTTCCTAAGCCTCCCTGCCCTAATCATTGATCCCGTTCTCAAACATTTTGTCATTGCCTGCAATCCTTTTTGTTTCCCTAAGGGCATGGCGGGGAAAACCTTGGGTCGCCGGGTCACGGCCACTGGCCACCTCCCCCCAAGTCCGCATCCCTGCGGCCAGTGCTGTGCAAGGCCAGCTTGAGGCCGTGGCAGGGGCGTGCGGCAGGGGCGTGCTGCTGGGGCCAGGCCTGGTGAGCTGAAGCCTGCTGTCCCTGCCTGCATGCCCAGTCCACTGTCAGGACCTGCCATCGGTGCTCAGCCACCTGCTCCTGTCCTCCAGCCATGCTGCTCATGTGATCCTGATTGGGTACTTTTTGAATACCACTGTTGCTGATTGGATGTTAAAGCTTGTTGCTGATTGGATGTTAAAGCTTGATGCTGATTGGATGTTAAAGCTTGATGCTGATTGGATGTTAAAGCTTGTTGTTGATTGGACGCTTTTTGAGTCCTACCAAGGCTATAAAAACTGGAGGAGACCAAGGAAGGGGTGGTCAGAAATCAGAAGTCGAGGTGAGTGAAGATCTGAAGTTGGCTGAGCCTGCTGTCTGAATAAAGGCTGTTCTCCCACTCTCTGACTCTCTGTGTGTGGCTGGCTTCTTTCCCCGGTCAAGAGCTGTTACCCTGGCTGTTCCACAGGAGCTGTAACACTAGCTGTACACCTTGCCTTAACAGGCACACAAGCCTGAAAGAAATTCCTTCCCTGCCCCAACCCTGTCCCCCACTTTGCATCCTCTGGCAGCCATTTTAAAACTTTGTCACATGGGCCACTGTGGAAAATGATTTGCAGAAAAGAAAATCTGGGAGGAAAAAAAAAGGATGTAGAGCTACTATTAAACCAACTATCTCCTCTTTTTAGTATTAGCTGCCATATCCCAGCTTACTTAACCTGCCTTTGCTTAGAGACTGTTTAAATGACTTTTCTATCAAGAGCCAATGAGGACAGTGTACATAGTTAATGCTGGCGATTAGTATTTTTTTCCTAAGTGGTTCCTTTTAACAGTCTTTTAGATCACTTATATGGCCAGCTATAGTCTGTGAATTAGCACTGTGATTAAAAACAGGAGCTTTGGGATCAGACCCAGTCCTGCTCTTACCTAACAGCTCAGTGACCTTATGCAAATTAGAGAATTTCGCTAAGCTTCCGGGTCCTCACGTGTGAACTGCTTTAGGGTTGTTGGGAAGTGTACATAAACTAATGTGTGCAAAACACCTGGCAAATAATATATACTAGGGTTTCCTTTACTTTAGTATTCATCTTGTATCTCTATGCATTGTCAATAGAATATAGTTCTTCTTATGAGAAAAGGCCTGTAGCATAACTGCTCAGGAAATGAACTAGAATGGACTGAGGTGATGGTTTATGGCCAAAATTATAGCGTAGCAGAGAGAGAAATTCTTCTGATCATCTCTCTAGATGAACAGAGCAATTGAGAGGAAGAAGAATAGTAAATAAATTTTTAAGTTAATTTTTCTGTAATTTATATCTAATATACTTTCAAAGTTTAAGACTACTCACAATATAGCATATAATTATTATTGTTATTATTTTGAGATGGTGTCTTGCTCTGTTGCCCAAGCTAGAGTACAGTGGCATGATCATAGCTCAGTGCAACCTCAAACTCCTGGGCTCCAGGGATCCTCCAACTCAGCCTCCCAAGTAGCTGGGACTACAGGTGTGTGCCACCATACCTGGCTAATTTTTTTTTCACTTTTTTTTTAGAGATGGGTTCTCACTATGCTGCTCAGACTGATCTCAAACTCCTGGCTTCAAGTGATCCTCCTGCCTTGGCCTCCCAAAGTGCTAGGATTACTAGTGTGAGCCACCAATCTGGCCTAATATATATCTATATCTATCTATCTATCTATCTATCTATCTATCTCTCTCTCTCTCTCTCTCTCTCTCTCTCTATATATATATATATATATATATATATATATACATATATATATATATATTAGATAAAACAAAGTTTGGCATGATGAGAATTAACAGGGTTTGCTATTTGGTAAAATTTTGAAGTTGAACTTTGGAACTTTGGATTGTCTCCTGAGCTCCCTTGGGGCAAAAGTAAAAAGAGAAGCATATTTATAGTTCGCATTATTAAAAGGGAGAAGCATAGCAAAGGATGTTATGAATGACATAAGGGAAATGAGAACTTCTTCCTCATCTTGATCTTATTATTATGCTGTCAATCCATGGACTGAGGAGACTAAAAGAAGTTGGACAGGGAGAGGCACAAAAAATAAATTAGAGAATGAACTTTCTGTAAATGAGCAGAGGCTGGCTTAGAAAAATTCTCCCCAGTTCACTTAAAAGGATAAGAAAAGAAAAAGAAGTCACCAGCTGGACAGAGGCTCAGAACGCCTCCAAAAACCTTTAGAGGGCCCCATCTTGCTTTGTGACCTCCACAGCAGCCCTGGCCAGCATCTTTGTATTAGAGGTACAGCCTCTGGGAAACCCTGCATAACATCTTGCAGTACTAGCCGGTCCCTGGAAATTCAATTACAGCTCACGATCCGCTTGGACAAGTGCTGGGTCTCAATTTCTCTATGTAACATTGTAGTCATAGCCCCCATGCTTCTCTGCTCCCAGAGTAGGTCCTCACACATGAGGACCCAGAAGAGCAGAGAAGTTCTTTAATTTGCATATGGCAAGAGCAGTACTGGGTCTGATTCCAAATCTTTTTAATCACAATGCTAATTCACAGACTATGTGAGTAATCCAAAAGACTGTTAGAAGGAACTGCTTAGTAAAAAAAAAAATACTAAGTGTCAGCATTAAATGTGCACACTATTCCTTCCAAAATACCTTCTAAATACCCACGTTGTGCTGGGCATTGTAATAAGGGTGCGGATATAATTGTCAACAGTATAGACATGGTTTCTGCCCTGTGGCTACATTGTAGTAGTGAGTACAAGGAAACACCAAATAAAACAGTAAGAGCTTGAGATAAGTACTAGAAGAAAGAAAGACAAGGGCTGAGGATAGAGAATATCTGAATTGGAAGGGGATTTGGGTTTGGGACGTTCAGGGATAGTCCATTTGAGAAAGGGACATGTTAGCCAACACCTAAAGGAGGAGAAGCTACCAGACATACAAAGAGAAAGACCAGACCCTTCCAGGCAGAAGAAAGAGCACGGACAAAGTTCCTGACATGGGAAAGAGCATGGCACATAGATGGAACATGAGCAAATGGGAGAGGGGTACAAGGTTTGCTTGGAGAGATTAGCAAGGCTCTTATCACATAAGGCTTTGTGGCCATGAGAAGAGGCAGGTGTTTCATTCCAAGAGTGATAGGAAGCAATGGAAGGAGATGGAGCATTACATGATCGGCTGTGTGATTTAAGAAGGCTACACTTGTTGGTAATGGCCAACAGAACAAGAAGAGATGCAGAAAGGCAATTAGCAAATGCCATCATCTCTTGCCTGGATACTGATAAGTATTTTCGAACCTCTAAAGTCCTCGAGGACATTTCATCTCATCAGATGGGCAGAGTGCTGGACTGTTTTCTGATTAATTTCTCCCGATCCCTCCAGGGAATTCTGTGCATATATATTGCTGGGTGGATCATTAAATTGACTTCACAAATGAGGAATTACATGAGCTTTCTAAAAATGACATAGTTTAATATTTTATTACTATTATTGTATGATAACCCATCAATAAGAAGATGACATTTACCTTTTCATTCAAATTTTCAGGTTTAAAAATTCCCTTTATGACTCTTTCTTTTCACTGACCCAGAAACTAGGGAAACACAGAAAGGGAGTTCAAAAACAACCAACTCTTGCCCTAGGAATGGGGGTGTGGAGCCCAGGGCAAGTTCTTCCCCTGCTGTGTGATGTCAGGCAAAACGTATCTTCTCCTTGAGTCCGTCTTCCCATCTCGTAAGTGAGGACATTAGAAAAATAATCTCTAAGGTTCTCTCTTCAGCTCATAAGGGCCTGCAATTCCTTGGGCTTGGGTTAGAGTAAAGAGGAAAAGGTTGATCATTAGCCACGGAATTTTCTGAGTATGAGAAATAGCCTCGTGGTTCTCTTACTATGTTTTTTGGTTCCTTTACCTGAAACCCCATTTTTGAGTTGACATGTCAAAACCCCATTTGGAAGCAGGCAATTTTCAATCCCATCCTCCCCACCTCCAAATCGACCAAGTTAAGGGCTTAGAGGGTGATGACGGAGGCCATAGTCATCGCTTGGGTTGCTACATGAACTGGAGCTCTGAGGCACAGTGGTCTGAAAGCCACTGTCACCACGCTCACTCTCCCCATCACCCCGTCCGTGCGGGCTGCTGGGGCTCCGCTTGCTGGTGTCTTCGTTTTTCTGGACACCTACATAATGTGATCAATGGCCTGAGTTCTCTTGCTGTTCCCACTGCCCACAAATCAAGCTCTTAATAGCCCAATAAAATCATGAGATTCAGGATAAAAAAAAGTGATTGCATTGCTCGGATGCTAATGAGACACATATATCTGAAACAACTGATTAAAGATTGTAGAAAGGAGGTCTCGGCACAACATGTGGGGTGGCTAATTTACAAAGGTGCGGAACATTCCAGATAACAGAATGTCAGGCACCTTTACTTCGGGGAGATGTGTTTAAAATAGCCTGCTTTTTTCTTATCCGTTTTCCCATGAGTTATTGGAACATCAGTGGGGTGAGTAAAAGCAAGAGGGCTGAGTGATTCTCCCATCGGGGTCCTTCTGTCTGCCAGGTTATAGCCAACAAACATACCAACCTGGCAGGTCAAATGTCTCCAATATATTTCTAGAATGTGTTGTGCAGTCAGTAATAAATAAACCCTAAGATGTGTGATTACATAATGATAGCCACATTCATTCACCTGTCTATCAAAGGAGCCCGATTTGAGTTTGAGCTCCCTTCCCCTGGGCCTGTGGAGGGAAGATAGAGCATTAGCTTGTCGTCTTTAAAATTCCTAGCAACCCTGGGCTAAGTGCACCGGGGTGGAATGTGGTAGCCCCTTTTGCTTAGTAATCCATTAGCTAATGGGCGTGAACCCATCAGCTTTCTATTTATTCCTTAAAACCATTAAGGTTTACCTGCTGTGTGTGAGGCTACACTTGACAAAAAAGACTGATAGTTGAAATAAAATAAATATCAAGCCTTGTGAGGTCTGATGGGTATTGTTTAAAACACAACGGGTTCCATGGAAAGGTAAAGGTGAACCAACCGCTACAAGTTGACGCTCGGTGTCCTGCGTGTGACAAGACAAACAGGACTGTGTGTTGTGTCCCAGTCCAGAGGCATCCACCAGTGGGAGAGCGTTGAGAACTGTCTTCCAGAAACTTCCACCATTTATTGACAGTGTCTGCCTAAATCTCTTGGAAGCTGGTCAATAATTTGTTAGCCAACTTTCAATGGCTTCCTTCTACTTGTTACATAAATAATCAAATCCTTACTGGCCTACACAAGGCCTGCATGGGGCCAGATGGCTAGGTCTCCCCAGGTATCTGGGCTCACCTTTTACCTCTCTCTCCCTGGCTCCAGCCCACTGTTAGTCTTCAGGTTCTTTGCATGTGATATTCAACCTTTGATGTTCTTCTTTCCTGCCTTAACGCACCTTGCAGATCTCACCTTGAACTCCATTTTTCCTGAGGAAGACTTCCTTGATGACCCTAACATACTTAGTCTCTAACTCAATGCGCTCATGGTTTCCTGTCCTCTTATATAACCCTCAGAACAGTTTAATAAATGGTATTTAGTTACATAATATCTGAATACCGTGTTTCCCTGAAAATAAGACAGGGTCTTATATTTATTTTTCCTCAAGAAGACACCCTAGGGCTTATTTTCAGGGGATGTGTTATTTTTTTTAAGTATGGTACAACAATCTACATTTATTCTAATATAGTTAAGTCGTCTTCTTCTGGAACATCATCATAACTCTCCAAACTCCGAATTCCATCCTGAATTTCTTGCGACTCTATTGCCTTTGGGACCATTGGCCCCAGTCTCTCATGTTGAGCAATAGAGCTCTCATGGGGCAGATGAGAAGGGCTGCTCGTCTTCTTTACTGCTCTGCAACAAAATGCATGGGTTGTGCAGATACACTGCGTAGCCACGCCCATCACTAGGTCTTATTTTCGGGGTAGGGCTTATGTAGCTCAAATGCTTAGAAATCCTGCTAGGGCTTATTTTATGGGTAGGTCTTATTTTCGGGGAAACACGGTAATGTCGACCTCTCTCACAGGATAGAAAGCTCCTTGCAGGCAAATACCATTTCTAACCTTGCTCACCATGGTTTTCCAGCACCTACCATGATGGCTTTTGACTACATAAAGGCATAAATTCAATGTCGAGAGAGGTCTATGGGCAGATGCAGAGGTATGAACACAAGGGCCCCTGAGGAAAAAAGCTTGGCATTTCTTGGATTTTATTCCTTCTAGTTGGAATTTGTTGTGTAGTGCCTAGTTTTAACCCAATGGATTTCCATCATTATCTCCCATAATTGTTATTTTGCCCTATTTAGACAGACTTATCAACAATGAAAACATTTAAAATGGATATCCTAAAATTAACACCATAGTGCTCTTGTTCATCAAAATTCAGGCAAGAAATGTCTGTGTCTTGGATTATTTACCTGCCTTCTCGAATTATTTAGAAATGGTTCTACTTGCTGCTTTGTAGAGTCCATGTTGTTATTCCCAATGAGTTGTAAATATCCCAGATTAAAAAAAATGCCCTTTACACTAATTATATCAGTTTTTAAAGCACTATTGAAGGCAAAAACCAAACATCTTCATAATATCCCAAATGCAACCTGTGCTTGTGAGAATTATAGAATCTTTGAGAGTGAAGAGATCTTTAAATCAAAGTTCTTACAGTATTACCATGAGCCAGGGACAGTTCTAGGCACTCAGATATGGCCGCAAATAAGAATGCTTACAAATAAATAAATATATAAATGAGATAATTCCAGAGAGGGGAAAAAGGCTGTGAGGAAAATAGAACACCGTGATGTTAGAGAAAGGGACTTAAAAAGGGGCTGTTTTAATTGGTTATTCGGAGTCAATTAGGTTCAGGTGATCCGACTTCCTTCTAAGGAATCATTGTGTTGGCTGTTACCACAACAATGCCGCCAGACCAAGGCCAAACTGGGCAAGCCATGTGGCTTCCATGCGCATCTAATCCATTGTCACTTCATTGGTCTAAGCTAGTCACGTGGTTTCCCCAACATCACTGGAGTGGGAACTATACCCCACCCAAATTCTGTTCCCTTGAAAAAGTGACTCTTTAGACAATCATTTACTACAGACTTTGGCTCTACTCTCTGGAGACCCTTTCTTTTTTATTTTACTCCTTAATCACTTTTGAAAAGGGGTTGTCCTTTTTGGCAACTGAATAACTCTCTCATCTTACTTCTTACCTGTAGAAATTTGAGTAATTCAGTTTTACCTTTTGTTTGTTCGTTTGTTTTTTATTTATTTTTTATTTTTTATTTCGGCATATTATGGGGGTACAGATTTTAAGGTTTCAATAAATGCCCGTTTCCCCACACACACACAAGTCTGAGTCTCCAGCATGACCATCCCCCAGATTACCTTTTAGTTTTTCTAATGGCCACAGTCTCTTCTGGGTCAAGATGGCCACACATTTGCCAATACAAGTCTCTCAAACACTGAGTGGGTTTTTGATGTATTTGATTCCAGTAAATTTGTCGTGCCAGAGCCACACCCATAATTCCTTTCCCGAATACCTTTCTCTCTAGACTTAATTATGGGTCTTAACTTGGGCACTTCAAGCTTCCGTGAGATCTTTCTAGGACTCCCTTTGTCCAATTGGAAGGGTCTACTAGGTGCCACTTTAATATTTTCAGAGGTTTTAACAAAGGGTATGATGGCCACATTTTTTTATTTGGAGTATGCACCTGGGCTATATCTTAAAGTACATGTCCTTGTTTGGGACTTTGTCCTCAGGCTGTATTTTCTTTGAGGATATTTCATGGGATGAAGAGTCTAGAGAGGAGAAACAGTATCATTTTCCAACACAACATGTCCCGGATTTTTGGAGTTCTCTGTATATTCTCTCAGCTGTGTTTGTAAACTGGACATGTCTTTCCTGAGCTCATCTGTTTCATGTGGTACCTTACCAAATGTAGCTACTTATAGCCAGTTCAGTCTTTCAGTAATCCACTTCCAAACGTCTTTACCACTTTCCCCAAGTTTGATAGGTACAAGTCTGCCTTTCCAGGTGAGCACAGGTCCTACTCTGCAAACATTTCACCATTGTGTAACCCAGGTTATGATTTTCCTAACCTCCTATTGTTGTTTTCTCACCACTGAGTTTTGAAAACATTTTTTTTCTGGTTTTCCTTACAAGCACGCCCACTTCTAGGTTTCTATTTCAGTCCCAGTCAGCGATTGTCACAGTAATGCTGTGTAACAAATCACTCTGAAGCTCGAGAATTAACAGCAAGTGTCGATACCCATGCTCACAGATTTGCAGGGCAGCAGGCCCGGCGAGGGGCTCTGCTTCTGGCTCTGGCTCAGCTGAGCTTAGCTCCAGCTTCTCTGTGGGCTCAGGTCTGTGTTATGTGTGGACACATTTTAGGACTCAAGTTCAAGTATCAACATCTTCCTGGGGGAAGCTCTTCTCTCGGAAGATCTCTGGACTGTAAGAACCAAGACACAGTTCACAGTCACGTCTAAGGCCTCTCTCTGTGTCTTATCAGCTACTGTTCCATGGGCCATAGCAAGTCAATGGCCAAGTTGGTGAAATGAGAAAGTACACAACATCCTGCCAATTTCCCCCACAAGGATTCTTCCCGAAGTGCAATTATCTATGTGCTTGTTAATTTGCTTTCATTTTTGTGCTGGCTTATTGCCCATGTCCACCACCTCTATACCAGCTTCCAAGCTGATGACTGG
Organism: Microcebus murinus; assembly: GCF_040939455.1. Classification (NCBI taxonomy): domain Eukaryota; kingdom Metazoa; phylum Chordata; class Mammalia; order Primates; family Cheirogaleidae; genus Microcebus; species Microcebus murinus. The sequence continues at coordinate 23,100,464 of NC_134124.1, forward strand.
CACAAACCAGTCACTTAAATATTTGAGTGAGGAAATAAGTGAAAAGTTATTTTAAGAGATTTCTCATTCTAAATGCAAATGGTGGCTCCTAAGAGTCCATCTGTTAAATCTGTCAATTATATCTGAATTTTACCTGGTCTCATTTCACTGAAACCTGTTACATTTATATTTTTTGACTATGAAGAGACTTAGTAGGATCCCACCCAAGAATCATGTTGGATGTCAACTCATGGGAAATATTTCTTTATTCTTCTTTATTTTGCCCCTGTGTTACTCACCTCTCAGCTGTACCCTCTTTCCGTCCCCAACAGTAGTGCTAAGCCCTTGCTCTGCAGGTTTCTTGGCCAGAAGCAGCTTCCTTCAGTACATGACAATATTTGGGATCAGTCTCCTTTTTATCTTGTCTGGAGTTCCCTGATATTTTCTCTGGTACTAAATAATATGGGAATATAATTTTTAAAAATGACATGGGGGAGACCTATGTTTAGCCTGTGATTATGACAGTCATCAGCCATCAAACCATCTTTTGGAACCATATGGAAACTGTTGAGCAAGTTTCCTCTTGTTAAAAGAGGAATCTATTCTTTGGGGTGGTCCTGTGGATGCCAGGGATACTACCATACAGTTGGCTTTTAAGAAGCAGGAAGAACTTGCAAGAATTTTAGTTTTTTAAATCAAAAATGTTCATCATAATGTTGAACATAATATCAAGAAAGAAGAGACAACCTAATGTCTATCAGTTTGAAATCAGGTAAATATATTATGATATACACATACAAACACAAAATGAAATAACAATTTCTAATATTGATTAGAAATGGGTAAGACATCCTGGCCACTGAATAACTCATTATGTGACTTATTTAGCATCATCTTCTTAAACAATTTTTATGATAAAGACTCTTAATTATTACTTTTAAAAAACAGATGAAGAATTGAGGGTTAGAGAATTCGAGTGATTTCGTTTATGTCATTTTCAGTATATACTAATTATTGGATGAATGCATTCCACAGATATACTAACTACTGTGTTCATAGGTATTAAACAGATGGCCTTCAAGTTCCAATGGAGACCCTCCATGCTTATACAAGGTTAGTGAGCAATTTCTTTTCAGCAGGAGATAATCGCACCCACATCACGTGGCCATCGTGAAAATTTAACAAACAGACTCCCATAGTCAATCAGCCCTTCTAAAAGTAGGCCCTCAACAAGGGAATGCCAGTTGCCATTAATACTATCTTTTTGTTTATTTTTATTCTCTTCTTCAAGGTTCACCTTCAGTTTAATAAAGCAAACTTGCATTTCACTGGACACAAAATTGTGCCCTAATATTCTGTGTTTACAGAGAAAAAGCAGGGGGCTTCCTGTTGGCCTTATCAGTTGAGCACTTGGGCTGGAGTAGTTTCTAGGGCATGTGGTTGGGAGGAGGAATATTTATTATGAATTATAGAAAACAGGATTGGTGGCCCTGACTTTTCATCTAATTATGGTTACGCAAAGGATTGAAGAGAAGCTGGACGTGTCCCTAGAACTCCACGCAGTGGAATCGTGGCTCAGGTAGGTGTGAGGGGAAATGGGAAGAGCAGGGCTGCCCAGAGGAGCTACAGGACCATGAGGCTGCTGGCTCTGCTTGAAGGCTGCCAGTGAGCTTAACACTGACCAGAAACTGGGGCTAGACAAGGGCGAAGGAAATCATGATAAAAAGCAGAAAAAGAGGAAATGAGAGAAGAAAGAGAGGAACCGAGGAGGAGAATTCCTCAGGGGGAAGCAGGATGGTGCCAGCCCTCTAGCCTTCTTTCTGTTGTCCCATCGCATGGTCTCTGGAATGTTCTGTCCGCTCCACTTCCAACTTTGCCTTGCTGATTTGCTTTGCCTCTTCAGATCTTGTCCCAAACACGACCAGAACCATTTTATCTTGCTACAAATGCTCATGACTCCCTATGCTTGTCCCTCAAAATAGGACAGGTCGGACATTATTAACAAGGGATTATGTATGGACTTCCCCTCCCACCGCCTGCCAAAAAACATCATATTTGACCAGTACGGTATCTCTCTTTTTCCCTGCTCTGCTCAAGAGGAAAGATTTTCTTGCTGGAAAAGAGATTTAGTTGGGGCTCAGAAACCGATACCCGAGACACCCTAAAATATGGTGCTTTGTCATGTTGAGCACTTAAAAAAATTGGAAGGCTTTAGAAGCTGCCTCAGAACTGAAAACTTTCTGTCTCTTGTTCCCCCACTCCCTCCCAGCATAGGGAAGGACTCTCTCTGGAATTTTCTTATCTGACTAAGAAAAGTTCTTTCCAAAAGAAATGCAGTTGTTTTAAGACTCTCTCCTTAGAAATCTCACCAAATACCCAAGAAAGATGAACCAAGGAGAAGAGAAGAGACTGAAAATTCTTACCTTGCCCAGACAAACTTTTCATCTGTTCTTTGGGGGGGGGGGCAGCTCTGAGAGATTACCTGGGGGACCCTACCTACATAATATGACAACCTCTGTTCACAATGCAGTTTTGTGTCTCACCTTTCTGTACCTTGCTGGTACCATTCCGTTTTCTAATAAAACCATTTACAAGATAGTGTCTGCCTCCTGGGTCCATTCATTCTCCCTAAAATTTATTTACTACCCTTCTAAAATGGCTACAGCCTCCCCCCCCCCCCCCCCCGCCATTTTCTTCTCCTCCATGAAGGGGGTATTTAAGCTTCCACCATCTGGCCCTTCTTTGAGTATTACATTTGCAGGGCTGCTGTGCCCACTTGCATGTAAATAAATTTGTGTGCCTTTTTCTCCTATTGACGAATCTATTGTTGGTCATTTCAACGAACCTTCAGAGAGGGTGGAAGGGAAGCGTTCTCTCTACTCCTGCAGTAAAAAATAAAGCAATGAAAGAGATGGAAGAAGGGAGAAGATATTAACAAAAATCATGCAAACTTGGAATAAAGGAGAAGCTTTTTATTTTTTATTTTTTTCAGATGGATCCAAGAAAGTAAGTATCTGAGTGAGGTGAGAATTGAGGGGAAAGATAGTAGAGGAAAGAATTTTAACAAGAATCGCTGTGGATTTTAGATTCTTTTCAGTGGTCGTTGAAGGGTCTAAATCAGGGGTCCCCAAACTTTTTAAACAGGGGCCAGTTCACTGTCCCTCAGAGCGTTGGAGAGCCATTGGAGAGTGCAGCGCACATTCCACACATGTGCACTGAGGGCTCGGGACGAGTAGGCTGCTAAGCAGGACAGGCAGCGGTGGCAAAAACACCCAGCAGGCTGGATAAATGTCCTCGGCGTGCCGCATGTAGCCTGTGGGCCATAGTTTGAGGACCCCCGGGGAATTTGATTCCTCTTTAATGAAATTTGGATGTTGAGCAACACTTGACTATATGTGCAGAGATGGAGCCACATGCTCATGCAGATATATTAGGGTTACAGAGTATCACAGTATGTAATTATATGCTTGTGTGATTGTTTAATGCATGTCTCCATCCTCCTTAGGCAGTAATGAAGAAATTAAATAAGTCTATTAAGACACAATCATATCCCCACCCCTTAGCCCAGTGCTTGACACAAAGTAGATGCACAGTAAAGAGATGTTAAGTAAATAAATGCTTTCGAGAAGGCCGTGGCTGTTCCCCAGTTCTCATTCATTTCTCCTTGCTTTCCCGATGGAACCCCATCCATGTCTATGTTACTGAATGAATCACCTTTGTTGGGTCACCTTCCCTTTTGTTGACATTTCACCAACATCTCTGTGGCGTACTAAATTCTCCTGACAAGCTAATTCCTTGAGCAGGATATTTCCTGCAGAAGGCCAAACATCAGGCCTGCAGTTAATTCCAGGACTCAGAACTTTTGTTCTTTATATAGAAAGTGAGAATTCAACAATCAGTGGGAAAAATGTATGCTAAGTAGATACAAATCAGTCCCACTGTAGCATAACTCTCCTGAGAGAAGAGAGAGAAAACTGCTTGATGCTTAAGTTAAAAAAAAAAAAAAATGGAACAAAATATTTCCAGTTCCGGAAACTAAATTTCATTCCTAATGTAAATATAGAAGCCTCTGGAGAAGACGATCATATTTGGAAGAAGGAAGAAAAGCAAAGGGAATATAGTAGGGAGGGATTTCACTGCCTGGCTCCATAGCAAGGAAAGAGCCCAAACAGAGAAAGCAGCCATTTCTGTAACAGCAGTGGCTCCAGTCAGAAAACTGAGCTTTATTGTGAAGTTTTCCTCTCCCTCAATCCCCACATTGCATTGCTCACTAAATCCTGATGGCTCTGTTCTGTAAATATTTCTTCATCCTATCTGTTTTCCTCTTTCCCATTCCCCCAGTCCACGCTACTCATTTTTTGCCTGGTCCCAATTGTCTTCTACTTCCTCTTTCTATCCCCCCTCTAATTTATTCTCTGTGTAGCTGCAAAGATGGTGCTTCTAAAATATAAATTTAGATCTCCTCTTGTACAGCATGTACGAGACTCTCCACTCTTTGTCATTACAATAAACGTCTAATGTAATACGGACAATGAGAAAACACACATGGAGAAGGGAAGACAGCAGGGCATAGACAACTCTTTAGAGACTGGCTATAATGGGAGTGGAAGGACGGTAGGCAGATTGAAAGTAAAGTGAGGTCAAATCATTGGTTTTCTTTTTTCTTTCCAGTGGAATCATATTTGTAGTGTGATGAGAACACGATATTGAGGAAGGAGAAATGGATGAGGCTGGAGAGATAAGAGATAATAATTTCGGGAGCAAAATCCTTGAGAATGCAGTCTGGAGCATGCTAGGGGTGGGCATGACCCTCAGCACGGTGTGTTGGAAAGAGTTCACTTCCCGGAAAGTCTGCTTAAAAATGAACTCATTCATGAGGATCTTTCTGCAAGGCAAACAGAGGTTTCTTAAAAAAAAAAAAAAAAAAGAATGAGCAATGCTTTTACATTGCATGTGGCTACAACAGAGGATATGGGATTTTTTTTTCACAAGCATGAGATTCTATTTTTCCATATTCCTATTAATTTTAATAACCTTTTTCTTATAGAGTCAGCTCCCAGAGCATTGGCCAGGGCCTTCCATTGCGTACTTTCCCTTGTGTGTCCGGGACACTGTGTGTCCTGCAGGGCACCGTCGCAGCACCCAGTATTTGCATCTTCCATGATCTCCGTGGATAGAACCCACCACTGTGACTCTTACAGCAGGCTCCGTAAATGTTGCTTTAGTGACTTGCCTTTTGGCCAGAAGTCTCAAACTGACATCTAGGAGATCAGGGACTTTGTTTGCCCAAGACAGCGTTTTTAAAAACACTGTTTTTGATTAGTCGCCAATATCTAAAAAATGAAAATTTCACATTTGAAAAACCCAGTAACATACCTGGCATTCTTGAAAAATGAAAGGCGGGCATCGCAGGGCCTATATTCTTCCCACGTGGGAGCAATCGCCTGCAGCCAGCCAGCGTGCACTCTCTCGGTCGTGTCTGTTTTTACCCCTACCTCGCCCCTGCATATTTTAGCCAGCATAGCCCCCATGAACAATATGGGACTGTGGGTTTATGAGCCTCGCCTCAGGCCTTACAGGTAAGAGCTGTGGCTGATCGGCTTAGCTCACCCTGGCATCTAGCTCAGTACCACGCACGGGGCTCTGAATGGAACTTCCCGGCTCCAGTCTCATCCTGCACATCCCTACGCTTCCCTCTCACGGTGTTTCTGTTCTTGAATGCACCTTATCCACCCTGAAGCTCAGAGTTCTTATACCTGCCATCATTCCCTCTTCCCAAGGGGCAGGCCCCACCTGGTTACCTCCTGCTTATCTTCCGCATCTCAGCTCAAATGCCACTTTCTCTGGATGCCTTTCCCAGCATTTCGGGTTAAATCGGATCCCACTGTAATGTACTTTCAGAGCATTCTAGAGCTTTTCTCCATGACCCATCTTTGTTATATCTACTTGGGTGGTTGCTCAGTATCTGTTTGCCCCACTCAACTGTAAGCTCCAAGAGGGTGGGAACAATGTCTCTGTACTCCTACTCTATCCAACATGCTTTGTCTAGTGACGGATGCACAGTGAGCATGCAAGGTTTGCGTGAATGAATGAATGAACACTTCAAAGAGGTAGGCCTTAAGGAACATAGACACCCGGATGTCAGAGATGTGGATGTCAGTTTTGTTCTGTGGAACATTGTGGCATGCCTGTCTTGGGCTGTCTACCATTCTAGACCAGTGTAATTTGAATGTAGGTTTATCTTGTCTGAGATCGTGAGCATCTGGAGGACAGGGGCCTCTTGTTCAATTTTTATCTTCTGCAACTACTGTGGGGAACTGCATCTAATACAGAATTTCAAAAACATATATATTGAATGGCCAAACTAATCGGCATTGGTTTCCTTTTTAAGAAAATAATAGGAGCTTCTCTACTTTTAACTTATACGTTGTACTCATTCATTATCTCCAACTGGGCTATATTCTAGAGCAAAAGTGTACCAGCAGTGCCCAACACGAATGATTGCGTTGCTAGTTGTCTGCCGTCCTGTTAGCTCTGGCCACCAAATTTCTGTTATCCTATGGCTTATTTACTGAGTTTGCAAGGCATTTTACAAGTATCATTAACCTTATTATGTCCAATAATTGAAACAGTAGGAAAAACTGAACGTGCAATTGGAAAGACTTATGATTACGATGGAACTTAAAGCGAAGCAATTTTACATGAGTATGTACCTATTGGGTGTTTGTGGAATGTCTGATTCCAGATAAATGTACTTTTTTCCAACAGGGAAAATGTCTTATCCACATGGGATTAAAAATATAGATCATAGCAGGCTCTGAGTTCACACATGCCTCCTCATCAATGAGCCAGGGCACATAATTAATTGACCAGAAGGCTCACTGGGATTAATTAGCAGTTGTATGTGAAGGGCTTGGTTCAGACTTGTAGCAGGAAAGATGAGGTTCTAGAATGGCCAGTTCCTGGATTCACAATTCACTGACTGCAGGCAGGGGGTCTCGTTGCTTGACCATTGAAATTGTTGGGGTCTCCTGGCTCCTCCGTGGGCCAGCGTGGGCACGTGCACGCTCAGCTGCCGCCGGCAGAGGGCAGCAGTACGCTGCGCGTGTTTAATTTGCATCCCAGATTAGCAAATCCCCAAGGACCTCCAAAGAAAGAAAGTGGGTGTCCCAGGACGACCCTAATTCCTTTTCTCTGGGTGTCAACACCAGCCTGAGTAATTGCAAACCCAGATCTTTCACACTGTGTTGGACTCTGGCTCATCTGAAATAGAGAAATGAATACACAACTAGGAGCTGCCATCACAGACAGGAAGTAACTTTAATTAAATATTGTGAAAGTTGAAAAGTTTTTACAGCTTGAATTTTTGCAAAAAAAAAAAAATTATAACAATCTCTACAGTAGTTAGGTTCTCTAACAATTGAACTGTACAGTGTGTGTCTATTCAAAAAGTTTTAATACGAAGGTGAAAGGTTAGTAGATTTAGAGATGACTTCATTAAGCTGCATCCTTAGTACAATGTGAGGCCAGGGCATGTTATGCAATCCAGTCATCCAAAAGCTGTATTTTTCCCCCAAAACTGAAATCGTAATTTAATTCTCTATTTCATTTTCTTCTTAAAGCCATATTCTGTATTTAGGGGAACATCTTTTCCTTGTAAAACTTTCGTGTAGAAGAAAGAGGGTCAGAGGGCCAGAATGTCATTTCATCTAATCAATATATAAATAGAAGTGACAAAACACAAATCATACACGTTTTAAAGGCTCTTTGGACTTCCAAGAAAAGTTCTAACCACTGCACATGGCTGACAGATGGGTAGTGTCTGTCATCAAGGTCTAAGCCAGACACCTTACCGGCTAACCGTCCGTTCTTTCACAAACAGTTAAGGGGCTCACCAGACAAAATATGGCTTTAAACTGTATACATCTTCGGGCCAGCGCTTACCGCACGAATTCAGACAACCTTTCTGAGTACCGAGAAGCAATGCGTCCACCTTGCTTACATTTTCCAGTTTTTTTTATTATTATTATTATTAGTCATCATTATTATTTCTCACCATGAAAAATCAGCTTTCCTCCCCTCCCTTCCCTCCCAAAACTCCCGTCCCCCACCCACCCCAACCCATAAAAATCGCACTCTTGACAGTCTAGTGAAAACCATTGCAAAATCCATATGAGGGCATGCACAGTTGCAGCATTGTTGTAAATGATTTCTTGCTCTACTAGAAAAAGTTACATTGTCTTAAGGTAACAAAACAGTTCTTTTGTGCTTTTCGAGTTCTTCGTTTTTTTTTTTTTTTCTTTTTTCTTTTTCTTTTTTCTTAGAATGTTAGTGATGACTGACAGTTCTGGTGCACAGTTACAATGTACAAGTGAAATGAATATGATTTGCATTGTTAAGGCATCCAATCTGCTGGTTTATATTTATGTGAAAGACAGAGGAAATATACAAGCAGACTTAAGAAAGAAAGTATGTTCACTGATTTCTATGAAGTTTCTCCCCCGAATTTAATGCACAAAATGCGTCACTCCAAAGGGAGAGATTCCATGCATATTAATAGAGTAAAACAGCATTAGGTTTCATTTTATAAGCTTCCAAAGCAAAGGATACATTTTTTTTTTAGTCTACAGAACTAAATACTACAAGAATAATATGCTACTATTTTTTTTTGCCATATATTGGAAAAAACTTCTTAACTTACAAATAATACAAAAATAGACAATGGCTTTTGGGTGGAAATTAAAAAAATTGAAGCATGGTTTAAAACAATACTAAAAATAACTATAAATGAAATGTTTAAAAATCACATTGAAACAGCTAATACAAGTGTAGGTGACCAAACAAATACGCACTTTTCACATAGCAAACGTACACAATAAAATAAACTGGGGGTGGGAGGAAGAGGAAGAAGGGAAAAAAGCAATGTACAAATTCCAAAGATAAATACATTATTTATATGGATATTTTACAAAATCCCCTTTAAAACAAAAAGCCTTTTAATTAACTTTGCAAGTATGTGCAAGCTAAAGGTAGTGAGCTTTTTTTTCTTTGCAAAATACGCAGTAAAATCTTTTTTGTGATATTGAAAAACCATCTTAAGACATTAAAATGTATAAATAGAACAACAACTTTGGCAAAAAAAAATCACAAAAAAAAATCTACAGTATTTATAACTACATACAAAACCACAACAGCAAAGAAAAGAGTATCAGGCAAATGCATCCTCAGAGCTTTGCTGCATCTTTGCTATTAATTCTTCCTTTTAAGAACACTTCCCAGATAATGAGAGCAAAAATTTCCATAGAACAGAAAACTATGTTTTGGAGGTTTCAACCTTCTTTTCCTTTCCCCCAGTTTCCTTTTTACTCTTGATTCCAAAGCACTTAATCTGTTGTTTTAATCTATTACATTACAAATGGTAAGGGTCGACAGATAGAGGCGCTATCTTGAATGGGAAAATCGGAAACACCTGCCATGTTGCTTTTTGTCAGCTTTTGGAGGATTGGTAATGAAGTCAGCATTTAGGATGAGCACGCTTTAAACTTGCCAATGGGGGAGTGCAAGTGAGATTTTGGCTTGCTAACTGAAGGGCAGAGTGCGGAATTCTGTGCCTAGACCCTGTTCCATGAAGTCTCAAAGGAGAATCTCACACCATGTGTGTGCCACCAAGCTCTCGCGAGGCCATTGGCTTCAGAAGAAGTTGACTTAAGTAAAATGAGAGAATGAGATCAGATTTAAATATGCGGTTTGAACAATCTGTCTAGAGGCACTGGATTTTTGAGTAGAGGGAAAAATGTGATCACTTACATCGCTTTTTAACTTTCCAGGCTGCATTTATTTACACAGTTACTTAAGACAACAATACAAAAGAGATAAATAAGCTTGCACTGCTAAGGGATGGCGTGTTAAGTTAGATATTGAAAATGCACTGTCTTGAGCTAACTACCATTTGATATGCTTTAAGGCGCAAAAGCCGACCCTTAGTTTTCCTAAAAAATCTAACTGGCATTCCTATTCTGTCCCATACAAGCTTTTTTTTTTTTTTTTTTTTTGCTTTTTTTTAAAACTTTTTTGTAAATATCACCACTTCATTCTCCTTTTACACAGCTTTAAAAACATCATAAATTAAAACATGGAGTCTTATTTATAGTGTCCCTTGTATATAGCTTTACGGTTTATAAAAGACAAATGATGGCAGAGTTAAGCTTAAAAAAAAAAAAAGAAAAAGAAAAACTGGATTTGCTTTTACCAATACAGAATAAATATATCCCCCAAATACTTGGGAGGTACAACTTTAACCAACACCCTGCACTTGCAGATCCCTTCCAATTTCAGTATTTGCAAGGTCGGTGATTTTGTTTGTTTAAAAATCTGCAGTTATTGTGATTCCTCTTAAAAAGGCCTGAGTTAAAAGTTCCACTCTGGGACTTATATCAGATTACTCTCTGTAGCAGAATCCAACCTCTTCATTAATAAAACTCTTCAAGGCAATTCTTTCACATGGGAGGAACAATCATGCCAGATATTGCTATGGAAAGAGAAGACAGAAGTCAATGGTTTTACATCCAAACTTCTCACTGAGAAAAAAAAAAATAAGATGGGGGAAAAAAAAACACCCACACACAACTATGTTGTTTGAATATTAGCCACAAATGTGTTCTCATCTCCTCTGGAATGAGTTTTGTGTTATAAAATATACAAGTACTTTATTAAAAATTATAATAAATCAGCATGCACATGTATCCTTAACAGAACAGAATATCCTAAACATCCCTCCAAATCTGATTTCAATTTGAAAACATAACTTGAAAGTTGCATAGTTCGAATACCGCTGGGAACGTTGCAGCCCCAAACCTTGCAAAATAGTGAGGATTTTCAATTTGTCCCTCTTTTTCCCCCCTCCCCTTCACAACCAAAATATAAAATAAAGAACCGATCCATTTCAACTGCAAGCAATTTCTACCAAAAAAAAAAAAAAAAAAAGCAAGGCTTTTCCTATGCTCTGTTTAAGCAAGAAAATAATAACAGAGCAGAAAACTAAGCACCTTCCCTTCAGTCCCTGGGCTGGGAGAGAGATGCCAGCCACAGCAGGGCTCGCTCACGGGGACTACACACACGGGGAAAGCGTGGAGAGGGAGGAGAAGACAGGTTTGCATGAAACTGCAGAATGTCTTCCATACCACTGCTTCACTCAAGGGTTCTGGCATGGTCTGATCATATTTCCTAGAAAATTGTAGCTTCGGAAAGCTGGGGTGAGATCCTGGGAAAAGGGAAGGCTGTTTGAGGTAACCAAAAAAATTTTCAAAGTGTTCAGAGTTATTGTAGGAGGCCGCAGAGAGTGGTATTTAGAGCACATAGAATCAGGCCCAGTCCTGGCCTCTGGGTTTTCCACTCTGGAGTCTGTCCTGCCCCCCAAGGTAGTCACTTGGCTCTTTGAGCCTCAGCTGCTTCAGTGGGACAATACAGTCAATCCCAGCACTTCAGGTTATCGGAGACTTAACTAAAACAACACACGGGAAGTGCTTAGCCTGGGTTCAGATCCCAGGAAGGGCCTGATGGATGTCAACTGCTGTGATGTTGAAGCCATCACTTCTACTCCTGAACTGGCTGTGTGGCCTTGTGTAGATTAACTTCTCTGGGCTGTATTTCCTCTTCTATCAAACAGGCAGCATCCCATGTGGCTCCCTTCACATGTTGGGTGGGTGGGAGGAATATAGGGATAGGTATAAGAAAATTAAAATAGGGTGGAAACTTCGAAATATGCCAAGGTGACAGAGACGCTTATATGAGTGGCAAGGGGCAGCCATATTGGCTCCCAAGATGGCTGAGCGTCCTGTCAGGCAGAGAGAGAAAGTTGTTGCTTTTTCTTAATTGACAATTCCAAATTTAAATTAATGTTCTTCTCAGTGACAACTGTGTCTAGGAAGTGGGCCCTCTTCATCTACCAATGATCGTGTCTGGAAGAATGTCCCTTTTTTTTTTTTTAAGTGGACCCCACTACCACAAATCCTGCAGAAAACTGGGGGAGGCTGGGCAGGGCTCTGAGCCCTGAGGCCCCCACATTCTTCCTGCTTCCCCACCCCCCCTACCCCTGACATTTTAGATTCAATTAAAAGAAAAACCAAAAAGCATTTTGCCCAACACTTTTTCCGTTAATTTTTAAACCCATCTGTATTCACAAGGAAATTCAATCCACATGTTTCTGATTCATTTACACGTAAATCATCCAAATGTTGTTTTGCAAGAGCCGTATTTTTGCAGCCCAAAAGCTCCTGGAGTCCTTTTCGTAAGCCCTCATAAGCCTTTTTTTCTTAGAAACAGGAAGTTGCCTTTTGCCAAATGCAGACCAACTTAAACCCCCAAAGATTTGGGATCAGTTGCAAATGCAGTCCCCTTAAGATTCAAGTGAGCCCTAGATTTGACTGAAACCCGGGAGCTCGGTATTTCCATCCAAGCCTTAACTTGAGAATTCAAGATGCTGTTGCTGAAAAAGCAAGGAGGTGTAGGGGGTCTTTGCCGTGTGGCAGCCCAGCATGGCTCTGCCTCCCTAAGGATCTTTTCATCCAGGCTGGAGGTGGGTCCGGGCACCCTTATTAAAGACAGCAGGAGTGCGGAAGCCTGTGGCAAAAGAAGCCAGTCTACTTCTGCCTCCTATCAAAATCTCTTCTGTGTGCCTGGCATTAAAGGACAGTTCCCTACAGCATAGTCAGATAGCTCCAGCAGTGTCGATATGAATCAAGGTAAAGGAGAAAGCTGACAAACTTCCGGCTGATTTGGTCGGTGGGTCCAGCCAACATTTATTAGGTGGGCCCTGAAAACATTTCATTTGGATGGCCAGGAAAAAAAAAAAAACAACAATAATCTAAGCAGTGTTTGTGTTCCCGAATAATGTGTTAGATTAATTAGATTAAATCTCCACTCCAGGCCACATTAAAAGCTCTAAAGCAGAGCTAACTGAAGTGCTAGTCCATAGCTAACAGCACTTCTTAATCTGAACTATAAGGGGTGCAAACTCCAGCACCCCCAGACTCCAGGCTGGGAACACGAGGGAGCGAGTCCCCTGGGTGGGGCCGGAGGTGACACTGCCAGGGCGTGCCTTCCTCAGAGTGGGCAGGGGGGCGGCTCCCACCAAACCGTGCCGTGCAGGAATGCCTCCTCGCAGCCCCCCGAGCTCCTGACTTTTAATTTCAAGAGAAGTTGGAGATGTGGATTTTTTTAAATGATGAAAAAGTCCCAGTTTAAACATGTTAGAAAAAAAGAAAGAAGAAAGAAAGAGAGAAAGAGAGAAAGAGAGAAAGAGGAGAAAGAGGAGAAAGAGAGAGAGAGAGAGAGAGAGAGAGAGAGAGAGAGAGAGAGAGAAAGAAAGAAAGAAAGAAAGAAAGAAAGAAAGAAAGAAAGAAAGAAAGAAAGAAAGAAAGAAAGAAAGAAAGAAAGAAAAAGAAAGAAAAATTTAAAACAAACATACATATCTGAGGGACTCTAGGGGGTGGGTTTGGCTTAGTCCCACTGTTTCTTTCCTTCATAGGGGCCACACAGGGGTCTCTGAGAGCCTCTTTCTGGAAGAAGCCCATGTGTGTCTACACCCAGGACTCTGTGTGTGACATCAGGGGGTTCAGAGCCCCAACTCTCATTCATGACTCCCTAAACTCCAAAGGCAGAATGCTTACTGATGTGTAAATTGTGGGTAAAGATGTCTGTGGCCTCTGAGCTTAGACACCTCAAAAGAGGCCTTTTTTAAAAAAAATAATAAGGAAATCCCACTGCATAAGTGCATGAACCTCCTGGGTTTTAGGAGCTGTTTTTCTTCTATCCGTGCTGCAATCTGAAGATTAATTATGTGGGTGAGAAGGATGGGTGTCTGAAGCTTGGAATGTTCCAGAAATGTGGCTGGCATGCTGGCTTGCCCAAGTGGGGTCCATGAAGATTCCCATGAGGACACCACACTCCCGGCACCACGTGCCAAGACATCACAAGACCATGGCGGCTCTGCCATTTGCCCCGGCAGCTGAGCAATCACGTTCTCTGATGGAAGCTCAGAGAACTACTGGTTTGAAAGGCAATGTACTTTTCATTCCAGTTGCCACATTTTGATAAGAACAAAGACAAAAATGGAAAGTCTTGCAGAGCTGGGAGAAGTTGGAGTGGGAGGGTGGAATGTGGTCTTCCCCAAACCACCATATGTGTGAGCGTTATGAGCTAATCAGGAACAGGGGGAAGTGGGGAGTAGATCTTGCACAGACCGAAATATGTGCATGGAGAAAAAGACAGTTCCACAGGATTTGGTACCGAACTACATGATATTTAAAGTCCGACGGAAGCCCACCAGCCAACCTAAGCCCCAGCAATGTAGGAAAGAAAAATATCAATATACGGGTACTATTTTTGTGAAATCACTCTAGCCTTTCTGCTTTTAATTTTTCACTGCATAGACGACATGGTTACGGATTAGAATCACTACATTAGCGGGGATTCTAATGGCATGTGACAGCCTTCTTGGGACTGCCTCTTTCTTGATTAATGATGTCCTCTGAGGCCTGAATTGCAGAGAACCCAAGCTCTAGGGACATGAGCTTCAGGAGAAGAGAGAGGACGTCTCCATGATCAAAGGCTAAGCATAGTGGGTGACTCAAGTCTTTGGCCTATGACAACAGACACACTTGGGGGATTGGAATCAGGATTTATCAATGACTTCATCTAGGTAAGAATGGAAGGAGGTATCTCTGCATTGTTCTCTTTAAATCCAAAGTACAGCTGAACTTTCCAAAGTTGTTCATTGGTCTTAATCCACGGAAAAGGATTCTGTAGGCAAGTGAGTTTAGCAAACTAAATGGAACAGTCATTTTTGGTTAACGTCAGGATGTCTCAGAGCCTTTATTTCGTGGATCTCCAAGACAGTGATTCAGGAAGCACCAATTTCTAAATGGGTTTGACCACCACATTCTTATTTTTTTCAACAGGTCATCTTGTGAGGCTCCGGAAGTTCTGAATCAAGAGTTGCTTGGCCCCCAAATTCCTCAGACATATGGTAGATTTTCAAAGGTTTTATCTACCTGGGAGAGAAAGCCAGCTGTGTTCATGGTAGAATCTGGGAATTGTAAGGTACATGCAAAGAAACAGAACTCGTGACTTCCAGGTAAGGACCTCCACTTCCAACCTTACCCCTGCTTGGTGGCACCTGTGCTGCAGGTGGCTGAGCCACTCACTGGTCACCCCACTTCACCGGGGACTTGTTTGCTTCTGCTCCTCAGCTGAGGTTGACCTTAGTCCTTCTGCTTAAAACACCCTTCTGCCCCATCTCCCCGTGCCGAATTCTACTCGCCCCTCACCCGAGGTCTGGTTCAAAGGCAACCTTCTCCATGAGGCTGTTCTGACTTCTCCTGCATCTTTCCCTCCTCTGTACTGCCCCAGCGAGGGTCCCGACTTCTCCCAGAGAGATCTGCCTTATTTACCTGGGTGTCGTGTCTCTCCTAATACAGAGAACGTTTCTAAGGTCAGGATCTTGTAGCCCACAGGGGCCTAACCCAGTGGCTTGACTATGGCAAGGCAATAGGGGCTTAACAAAGTCGGGTCAGTCTGCCCAGGGTTGAAGCCCGCTGCTTCCTTATTTGTTAGCTGTGTGACTCTAGACGAGCTAACTTAGCTTCAAGTCTCGGTTTTCACATCTGTAAAATGGGTATGATGAACAGCCTACCTCAAAGGGTGGCTGGGAGCCAGGCTGGGAACAAGCCCTCCCAGGTCAGTGGCTGCGTTCGCCATCACACCACCATGTGAGATTGCCATGCTTATTTCTTGGGGGAATAAACAAGAATGCAGCGATTACAGGAGGCTGAGTGGGGGCTGCTGGAGAAGAGGGTGTTAGGGAGTAGACTTCAGAAAAAACTAGAATGATGTACAATTAACAGAGTGGTAGACGGAGGTAAATAGGCCTTTAAAACACTTAGCCCAAATGTGTCATCTCTAATCTTGTTTCCGTGGTCAATTTGCTTAACCAACTCTTCCTTAAGTCACTTTCCCTGTCTTAATGATCACGGTTCTGAACTAGGCGGTTCTAAATGAAGCAGGAGCTACTGTAACGTTGAAAGGGAGAAGGAGGAATAAAACACTTCAGAGATCTTTACCCAATTCTATAACCTGCCTACGTCCCTTTTTATAATAGGCATGGAGTTTAGAAGGTTAAAAATGAAGGAATTCTAGAAGCCCACCGCCAGAATGTCACTTTTCTCAGGGGAAACTCCTCTTATGGCCCAAGCAAGCGTCAAAAAAATGATATGGAAAAAAATGGCATTGGCCTGAAAAACTGGTATTGGCCCCCGAAGGCTGGGTCCTCCTTGCCTTGCCTGAGATGGTATACAGACCCCCAAGCTCGGGCCAGCTGTGAGTATGCCAGTGGCGTGGACAGAAAGGAGAACAGCTAAAGTAAGATGGCCTCCGTTCATTTGACTTTAATTTCTCTACTCATATTCCCACCACTAACATCTCCTCGAAGGTAGGGAGACTTGATGCATGGTAGCGTTGGAAAAACAAAAACCACTTTGTTTTTTTACCATGCTCAATAGTCAAGAGCATGTAGCAGGGGAAAGTCCAGAAGAATCTCCATGAGACATGGTCCCTCAGAAGGGAAGGATGATGTCCTTCCTAACAGCACATCCAGCCCAAAGTGCTGCACTGAGTCAGACTTCAAACCCTCTTCGCTGTGCGGCTCTGCGTTAGAAAAGGTGACGGGAGGCAGAGACCGGGCTGCTCATCAGAGATCGGGGATGTGCTGGACGTCCTGTCTTGAGGCCTTTGCACCATTACTTAAAACACACGCACACCTTTCTGTCTCCAGATCTTCCTGAAACCCAGGAGGTCCTAAAACCAGAGCTCAGTTCCTATTTCCAGTCCCTGCCTGTCCCCTGCTAGGTCCACACAGCATGAGAAGACATCAGGCCACGCTGGGGGCTGCCCAGTGATGTCACTGTCACCCAGGGATATAGCCACTGACCTCCCAACAGCACGGGCCTGCCTTCTCCTCTCAAGCGCTAGCCCTCAACTGTTGATCACAAACCCCATCCTGCTTTGTTTCTGATGTCAAATCTATGTATAACAAAAGCTGAGATTGGCAGCTCAAGACTGGTAAATTTCTGCTTTCCATATGCATGATCATCACTTAAACCTATTATAAGTTATGTTTGCTCGAGCGTTACACCCCTGGTTTGCCAGCTGGAGGTGTACCGAGGGTGACAAAGCATTATTTTTAGCTGGAAAGGAGTCAGACCTGCAGGAATGGGCGGCCCCCCTTTTGCAGGGGGTGGGCATTTTCTATCAGGAATAACACTGCCTGCAGCGCGGTTCCAGGCAGGCTGCTCTCCCCTTTCCTCTAACAGGACGGATTTGCTAGTGTATATTAGAGTAAGTAGCATGGGCATGCTCTGCTGGGCACTGACTTTCTCTGTGCTGGGCATATTTGACAACAGGTTTCTGAGCTCTTCTGGAGGCAGAAAGACAAAGTGATTAGGTGCCAAGGCTCTGAAATCACATGGTTTGGGTTCAAGTTTGGTTCTTATCGTTTACTCACTGCGTGACCTCCAGCAGACTGAGCCTCAATTTTCCCGTCTATACAATGGGACTAGTGCTGAAACCATAGGGTCTTTAGGAGAATGAATATATGGTTACAACAGTGTAAGGAGGTATGTGTAGAGAAGTGTAAATATGCATGGACTTATACATGAGAAACGGGCTGAGAAATCCCAGACGTATGCACTGCTCTCCTGACCCCTCTATACCTCCATTTGACCTGCACCAGTGAGGACGTAGACCCTGCCGGGGTTCACATTCATCTCCGACAGTTACTGGCTGTGTCTGTGTGTGGGTATCTGCCCTCTTTGTGCTTCCACTTTATCATCTGCACAGTGAGGACCACAACAGCGCTCATACTTCAGGAAGTTGTGAAGATGAAAGTAGATAATGTCTGTTCTGTGCTTAGCACATTCGACCAGTGCTCAATAAATGGTGGCTGATTGTTTTACTGATCTTGCTTTCCTCCCAGCTGCCTTAGGAATCCTGGGTAAGTTTTTTGTACCCCCTTTGAGTAATAGAGTACTTGGAAGACAGAAAGAGATGAAATGAGTGAGCCTGAGCTGGAAGCCAGCTTCTGCCACGTACCAGCTGTTGAAAGCAAGCAATTGCATAACCTCTCTAACCTGTAGTTTTCTCATCTGTAAAGCAGGGGCATCGAGTACCTATCACACAATCCTTCTGGGGGCAAAAAATGAGATTGTATATGTTAACACTACCATGTAGTGCTGAGCACGTAAAAAAAAAATGTAAGAAATGGTGGACCCATTTTTAAAGAGTGGGTAATTTTATTCTCAGTGAATTAAAAGGTCATCTCAACTCTTGACAATTCTGTTGTTTTCCATATTCCATAGTGGGAAAGTGCTTGAGCAAGTTTAAGATGAACCAGAATACCCTAGTGGTATTTTGGGGTTTCCGGATTCCAGTAGTATGTCTTTGACTTTTGGTCTACGATGCTTTGACTTCAGGGTTCTGATAGGGACACGGCTCACCCCCTCCCTGTTACCAGCCCCACACGAGTTCACTCTGACACAGGCAACAGGAAGGGGAGGTTGAGTGACCTACTTCAGGAGAAGGCCAGTCCCGGAAGAGACCCTGCAGTGGAGAACTTGCTAGAGTCCACAAAAGACTGATCTGATAATGGCAACAGCAGGGAACGAGAGAGGAGAAAAGAGAAATGACGGCATTAGTAAGTGGAAGCAGTATTCCCAAGCAAATCCTGGGCCTGAGCAGAATTGCTGGAGTTGGAAAGAGGACTTCTCAGGCAACTCCAGCAGAGGGATGAGTAGAGACAAGGGCCAGGGGCCAGGGCCGAGGAAAGGAAACACAAAAGAACAGAAGAGATGAGGGCAGAGAGAAGCAGGAATGCTCACAGCTGATCCCCTCGGCGACAGTGATGTATCTGCTTCAGGCCCTGGGAGGGCGAGGTCAGGGCGCTGGATCTGGGTTGGCAGGTGGGGCCCGGGGCTTACCTTGCAGGCTGTTCCCGTTGGTGCTGGTGCAGGTGGGAGGGGGAGAGGTCTGGGGTCTGACGACTGGCGCGAAAGCACTCTTCTGTTTCACGGCGGAGACCATGTTGGCTGGTGAGAAGGAGAAGATGCCCGAGGAGCTGCTGCAGTTGGAGGGGAGGCTTGTGGAGGAGGCCATGGTGGGGCTGGATGGCACTACTGAGACAGGCAGTGGGAAAGGAGAAATCAGCACCTCGCATGGCATTCTGGGACGAGGAAGCCCAGAGCCAACCCCTGCCCGGCCACCCTGCTCCTCCCCGCTCAGGCTGTCCTTCTGGCATGAACCCTCCCTGAACTCACAGGATCCTGTCCACTATCACCATTTGGTACTTAGCATGTGCCCCCTTTCATTGTTGATGATCGTTTGTGTGTTTATTGTGCCAGGCGGGGTGCTAGGCACCGGAGTTGTAGGTAGCATTTGCCACCAGGGGAAAATGACCCCTTATAATCAGCCCAAAGCACTACCCAATCCAAACACACTGAGTGCTTTATGGAGCAGAATGCAGAGCCACCATCCTCAGAGTTTTCCAGGCCAGGAAACAAACCCTCTTATAAGGGATGGAGTAGCACAAAACAGTGACAAAGGCGAGCAAGGCCAACTCAGCAGAGCCATGAAAGGGAGATCAGAGAAGGCTTCACAGAAGAGGTGTCAGGGGTTGCACTACAGGGTAGCACCTGTGCTAAGGTTCTAGCAAAGGGGCTGGGGACAGGAGAAACAGTAGGAGGCCAGCTTGAGAGGGCCTGGTTGCTGCTGCAATGAGAGGTGTGAGGAAGAGGGGTGAGTTGGAGGCAAGGCTAGGATTCCAACTTAAGGCTCTGGCAGGTGGTGGTTCATTTGTGTTCCATTTCTCCCCCATGAGGCTGTGAGTTCCTTAAGGATATGACGGTACCATAATACTGCACGACATGACTATAGGGGGGAAGGAAGCCGGAGGGATAAACAGACTGCCACATGCAGCATTTGTGGACCATGCAGAACTACAAGTCCAAGTTCTAAATTCTTTATATCCCCCTTGGAGCTGTACATAAATGTTTGTGAATTAATAAACAGTAGGATAGAAGCCTTATGTAAATACTCGCAGTCTGGTAGTAGTGGGGTTGCAGATAATTAATGATGGAAGAACTTTGGTGATTCAGAGAGAGAGAGAGAGAGAAAACCTAGTAGCTTGGGGCTATGAAAGAGTTTGGTAGATATACATTCTCCACCAACTGCAGTCCTTAGCCTGGCCTCTCGTCTTTGCTCATGGCTAATAATCGTTAGGGTTACTTTAGGAGACAGAGATTTTGCACATACTAAGTCAAGGCTAATGTTTTCCTACGCTCATTTTCTACTTCTTCCAATTTCTGCAGAAAAGTATGTATTCTGTCTGGTGATTTTCGGGCACTTAATTTGAATTCTAGGCACTTGCTTCTACTTTATTATTTTTCACCTTATGTAACAAACATTACATATTGCTTTATCGTTCACAAGAATCTCCCAGTCTTTTTCATCTTGTCATTGGCAAGACAACCTTAAGTCGGGGCGAATCACTGAGCAAGCGAAGGGAGCTGAGACTCAAAGTAGTTTAGCTGCTTGCCCAGGGGCCATAGCTAGAATGCCTGGAGCCAGGAATCTGGCCCAAGTTCAGAGCTCTTTCCACTCTGCTGCCCAGCAAAAGAAACAGATCTCCAGGGGGAAGGCTTCGTTCCCATGAGCCCACCAGAGTCCGAAGAGCTGTTGGGGTGGCCCTTATCCTTGGCCTGCTGGCTTTGGAAGGTTAAGGAAGTGGGAATCCAATCGGTCACAGGCAGCAATTGCCATTGGGGGAAATGACCCCTTATAAACAGCCCAAGGCACTACACAATCCAAACGCACTGAATGCTTTATGGAGCAGAACACAGAGCCGCCATCCTCAGAGTTTTCACAAACATTTTCTAAACTGTACTTTTTCTTTTAATGAGGCCAGCATTTTTATACATCTCTTAGGATTTGTAAATGTGAAAATACGTTCAATAATAACACCCATTTAAATTGCAAAACTCCTGCACTGGAGGTTTGATTTTTAAATATTCGTAGAGTTGAGATCCTGCTGGTTCACTGAGGAAGGCAATTAATCTCGTTGGCAAATGCGATCATTATGTGTATTTAGAGGTGGGGAGTTTGGGGAGGTGGTTACGGGAGGAAGGGGTGAAATACTGTCGAGCAGCTCCATTTGTTATAACATTATTAGTTATCAGCCACCACACCAGAAAGTATGTTCACCGGTGGAATGTCTTATTTTATATTTTTATTCCATTGGAATTTTTCAACATGAGTGGTTTATGAATAATTAAACATTGTGGAGGCAAAAATTCAAATCAACTGGGCTTTGTGTTTATTGTTTTATTTGCATTTATGCAGATAAAACCGTCCCATCTGAGAGCCTATTTGAGAATTTAATACTATATTTGTGAGCGCTGAGGAAATCAATTAATGGAAATGAAATGTTCGAAGTTTCACAGCCTGACAGAAGCAATCTCAAGCTGAAGTCACTGAGTGTCTGCATGGGCTTGAGAAGGAGAGCATTCCAAGCCCCTAAATTGAATTGCCACCATATAGCAATTAGTTTATTGATTTAATTAAGAATGCCACCTTTTAATTTTCAGGTCATGATCGAAACATTTTCTGATTGAATAGATGGGGGAACACTGAAATGATGGATCTATGAGAAACAATCTTTCAATAAATCAAAATCTAATGTGAAACAGAATCCCCAACATTGACTTGTGAGCAGACAGACATAAATCTATGCAGATTATTTGGGAAATTTTGAATGTTCGATGAACTGCGGATTCCAAACAAATGAAATGAGAAATATGGAATTTCGTGTCACCTTAGCAGAAAACCTCACCCAGAAAGTAAAAGTCCCTAAGTATACTTTCAGAAATAACTTCTCTTAAAGGCCAAGAGTTAGCTTTCTTCTTTCAAAAATTTTCACCATGAGAGAAGGCATGATTTTTAGCCGAGACTCTATTTTAAAAATCATAAATACTCTTTCATTTAATGATACACTTTCTATCCTTCCACAAATGTTTGGCCACATTTTACACATAGAGTCACCTACAATGTCTAAGATGAACTTAGTTACCCATGTAAAAATCCCCAGAGGGAAATAAAGAGATTGTGAGGACATGGCTTATGACATTTTATACATAAAGGTGCCAGTTTGCTGAGGTTCTTTAGATGCAATATAAATGCCGTACCAAAAAACACGTAAGGCAAACTTCCTTAAGACAGGGACAAGACACCAAAGAATGTTTCTTGTGTATGTATGTGGTTTTTTTTTTTTTTTTTTAGTTTGCCAAATTTTGGGAAAAAATAAAGTGTGTTTTTTTATTTTTTTTTATTTTTTTAAGTATGCACCAACACAAAAAGAGGAAAAAATCCAAGCATAAAAAATAAAGGAGTCCTATTCCTAAAGGGAGAGAGAGTTTAAGTTTTACTATTGTTACTACACTACACCTCCACCACCACTTATTATCATCTTTAGATTATTATGGTTATCACTTAGATTTATTGAATGTGCCTCTCATGTGCCTGGCGTCAGGGCAAGCTCATTACCTGCATTGTCTTATCTATGTCTCACAGTACTGGATGGGTGTGTGCTAGTTCCTTTCCCATTTTACAGATGAGCAAATCAAGACTTGGGGAGGAGATGAACTTGCCCGGGGCCATCAGTTAGCAACTGGTTGAAGCAAGAGCCAACCCATCTCCCTCTGACTCCATGTGTGGGCTCTTGGAATAACCCCATCTGGCTGTTTTTGGTTGCAGCTGGGGAGACTTGCTGGGGAGGAAGGTGAGCAAGAGAGAGCAGAGATTTCTGTTGGAGGCGAGGGTGTCTTGAGTAGCATCACTAAAGGCAGGGCACTGCCTTGCAGGGTGGGAGCCCTCAGGCCGAGGAGCCCTGCCCAGTGGGCCACACGGCAGGATGCTCAGATCTCCCAGGGGGAAAACGTGCAGGAAGGCAGGACACACAACTCTACTTACTGGCGTAGGGCGAGTTGGCAGCTGAGCCGTTGAGGAAGGTTGGGGAGCCGCCCAAATTGGACATGGCGGCAGAGCCGTATCCGTTCATGCTCGTGGTGACGGAGTTATAGTTGGTCTGCTGGGGAGTGGTGCTCGGCACGTACCCGTGTGGTGATACGCTGCTTGAGTTGCGGGTGAAACCTGAGGGGTGGGGGCGAAACCGGGGGTGAGGGTGGCGTTCAGATGGGGGCCATCCTTTGGAAGACTCGGGGAAAGGGAGGTCTCTGTTTCTTGCCCCCTCGCCACAACCCAGAAGGAAGGGATTGGGTGATTCATGTGCGTGGGTTGGTGGTGCTAGCTCTGTGATTAAAATGGAAAGCGAGCAAAAGACACATTTCTTAGGAGATCATAAATACTTAGCAGGGCCGTGAGAAGTGGCAATGCAGGCCTATAAATTATCATTTTGGAGTAGAAATAAATCCCGACCGAAGAGATGTACCCTGGAGTGAACAGGTTCCTATTCCCTGGGCAAGAATGATGTGCTTTGGCCCCTCAGAACTTTAATTCCATCCCACTTTGCGATCTGTCATTCACGGTTTATGGTGAAAAGTCAAATGTAGACGTGGCTAAATGCATGCACCCTTTCTAGCCCCCTGCACTAGATTATCAGACGTGACAGTTGGAACCAAAATTCTACAGTAACATTAGAGACACACAAACTCAGCATCTCCCCTTTGGGACGAACATAATTTTTGAAAATAAAATTGTTTTAGGACAAATGAATGTGGAATGGGGAGCTTGGGGTTGGAAAGGGTCAGGGAGGACAGGAGGGAGGAGAAGGGCAGCTTCTGACCCTGATTGGTGGCTTGCGATGCCTCGGAGACATTGACGGCCAGTTGTCCACTGAACGAATTCACGCCCATCATCCCTGCGTGGACCGAGGTGTTAGCGAGGGCCGGGAGCTGGTTGTGGTTGCGTGGGACGCTGTACAGGGCCTCTGCAATGTCTGCCGCTCTCTTCAGAATAATTTCCTGAAAAGTCAAAGGAATATCCCCTTTACCTACCCCCAGTCATACTCCCCACGGTACCATTCTGCCAGTACCAGGCACTTTGCTCAGGGCTTTCAATGGTTCACTGCTTTCAGTGGTTAAGCCAATAAACCTGTGATGTCAGTCTCACACCATCATGTTCGTATCACAAATGGGGAAACTGAGGCTGGGGAAACTGAGGCTCGGAAAAGCGAAGACCTCACCTAAAAGCACTTAACCTATGCAAGAACAGAGCTGAGATCCATTTGACCTTGAAAGCCCATTATCTTAACCATTCCTTCATACGATAGCACCACGGGCAATGACTCATAGAACTCTGAGGTTACCAAAGAAGAGAGCAAGAGAGAGCGAGAGCGAGAGCGAGAGCGAGGGGGAGAGAGAGAGAGAGAGAGAGAGAGAGAGAGAGAGAGAGAGAGAGAGAGAGAGAGAGAGAGAGAGATTGACTCTGCAATTCATCTCTTCTGTTGATGTTAAGGGCAGGTTGTAGATGACTACCTGAGTCCCTGAGTATTAATGGGACTGTGTCCCCCAGACATTGACTTAGGCGACACAAAAAAAAGAGGTGAATGATTTGTCACACTCACAGTTTCCTAAGCAATTTGAATCCTAAACATGGAGTTCCTCTACGAAATAGAAGCAGACAATATTATTCAGGCCTTGTTACACCTTTTAGAAGAAATGAAACCCCTATTCTCTTCCTAAATTTGCTTGAGAACTTGAGAGAAATAAAATAAAGCGCTGGTAACTCTCCTCTTCAATTATGAAGTACATTTCCACTAAAGATTAGTTTTAAATGGAGTACCTTTTCTTGCAAGGAAAATGATTCAGTAGAAAAGGCAATAAAAGATTTACAAAAGAGAGAAGGACTGAATAGCCTTACAACATGTTATAGCTGAATTACTTATACTCTTAACTCATGCACATGGCTTTTCCATTTTTTGTGCTTTCTCAAGACTTACAAGAATGAATCTGAGATCTTCAGTCGAATGTGGAAGTCCACACGGTTTAGAGACCCAGAATGCTCACCTGGTTGTTGTGTGGCATCCCATACAGCGCTTCTACCAGATCTGCTGCTCTTTTGAGTATTACTTCCTGTCAAGAGAAAAAGCAGATACAATCCTTTGAGTGAAGGTTACAGTCCTCAGAGTGCTGTTATCTTTCCGCATGATCAATCAGGTCCCTCTGGCCATCCTTTGCCAAGGCACTGCTAGAAAGGCAGGAGCATGGAGAACCCCAGAGTGGCGTGCAACCGCCAATTCATCCCTGTTCACATACAAACAAAAGGTGAGTATCATGGGTACCACAAGATAAAATACATCGCTCCATAGTGCGCCATAGGCACGAAAAAGCACTCATATGTTTATTGCTGAATACAATTCTGTGGTCATTTACTAGATTACTACAATCAACGTCATTCAGTGCATGTTATGAATCCCCAAGATGTGTTTATTTTGCACTTAATTGCTTATTCCAGGAACCCTGACCTTATCAGACAGGTCATTTTCGAGGGATTTCCAATCAATCATCAGTTACTAGAAGCATGTAGCATTAAACTTCTTTTGTTTATCTCCCTTGTATGGCAGACCCATGATATAAGGGGGTGATGCACTAAACCCACATACTAAGGCAATGCACTGTTTGTCAAAGGCTCTTACAAAAGGATTCTCCCATTCCCAGAAGCCCCCTCTATAGCGATTTTCATGGCTAGCAGACTCTGCTTCTTTTATAGCAATTCTTTGCTATTTCAGTATTGTTTGTCATTTGCTCATTCAATCTCATCCTATATATATGCCCTGCTGCTCATCTCAGTTGAAGAAAACATATCTCCCTCTTTTCATTTAGACAGGCTTCCATATTTAGTTTGCATGCTTGGTTCTAATAATACCAGGTACTCTCCAAAAATGCATGTGGTGGTCATTTTTTTCATTCTAATCAAAAGAATCACTCTCTCTTCATTTTGTCCTAATTTTCTGCAGATTCATTCATACTAGAATGTGGGGGCGGGGAGGGAGCAAAGTTAAGCTAGATGTATATAACAATGGGGGCTTATCAGGGAACCAAACCTAAGGGTGTGGTATGATTAGCAGAGGTTATTTGCAGGAAAATATGTTTACCACTTTTTGCTGTAGGTAAAGTTTCAAACAGAAGTTTAACTTTAAATATTTTACACAATAGCTTTCTGCATGGAGGAGCAGTGCTGTTCAATTTTTATATACTGCAGACGCTGATCAGAAAATAGGGATATAATTGCATTCATTTTGCTGTCACCATAGCCTCTTCAAAAATCCTTGAACAACTCTTGAAATGACAAGCTTTTAGATACATATTAGCATTTTTCAATTTTAAATTCTCTATAATATAAGATAAAATAGTTGTCATACTACAGTAACTACTTATGACATATCTAATGTCCTAAATTCAAAAATGAGATAGAGGGGTTTTCAGTTCTCAATAAACATGAATGCTTACCTTAAGCTGCTAGAACCCCTTTATAAAACAGTTATTTTTCAAGTAGGGAGTAAAAAGCATTATCTAATCAATGAGGTTTGAACCAATACATCTGAAATCATTTCTTTATTTTTTAATGCAAGCTACAAGATAATTTACCACTTTTTGTTTGCAGTATTGTCTGACCACAGCAGTTAATAATTTACTACAGTGTGGGCACACTAAACCCTATCCCCGGATCAAATTCAGCTTGGGTTGCTTTCACTAAAACCTCATGGCTTTATCTGGCTCTCAGGAAAGATTAAAACAAAACAAGATTAAGTTAGTTTATTTACTAAGATTTGACTTCTCTGGGTCTACGTTCATTTATTTCTTCAAATAAATATTTATACTAGTGTTTGGGCTTGGCAGAGAAGGTATTATTCTTTCTTTCCATTTGAGGGCAAAACAAAACAAGTCCCGTTTCTCAAAAGCATGATGAGGTGCAGGAAGAAACTGAACTTCACTCCTGTGACACTATCATTGGGGACTTAGACCAGTGCTCCTTATTTTAATTAATTACATGGAACCAGGGAGGAGGGAAGTTTCAAAATTAAATTCCATCTTTGAAGTTTTTTGTAAGCCCGACAAAATTTTATCAATCAGTGTATATTGCATATTTTAATCTTATCTATTGTTGGTGATGAAGTTTTTCAATGGCATAATCCACTTACTTCTCTTTCTCCTTATTTTGATATGCTATCCGGAGCTCTCATCACCATTTAATCTTATAAAAATGAAACATGTGAATTTTGTTTCCTAAAGTTGCATCCGCCTTTGAACTCATTATGCCAGAGCATGTCTTTCCATTTAGTACATTGTCATAGGTGGGCCACCAGCACAGTGTCGCTTCAGGCCAGCATTCTTGGATTTGAAGAGAGCGAACCCAGATTTCTTATCCTAGAAGTGACACCCTTAAGTGATATTTTCCCTATTTTAAAATATTCTTCACTGCAATACAACCTTTAAGGGCTTAAGGGAGACTTGGTTTGGCTTTGCCAATGTGATTCAGCTCCCATTAGTTATTTCTGCAAATAGGATGGAGAAAGGAAATTTCTGGGCCCTCTATGAGTTAGTGCAACGGACCTGCAAGGTGCTTGGATTTCGGTGACCAGAAAATTGCTCTCACTCCATGTCATTACGCTCCCAGTGAACTAGCCCCCAAGCGTGTTTGTGTTGGGGATCTAATATATTGCCTTTCAATCAGAGCTGAGAGCCACTGAACACACAGACAGAACATGACGAGCAGGTCAGGAAAGCAATAAAGATTTTACAGAGCTGTCCAAGGTGCTAAATTTACTCAATAATGGGTTTGGCACCATAGTGTTAACCTCTCATTTACTACCAGTTTGAGGGACTAAATTGAAGTAGCTGACTTCATTTACCTTGAAATGTATATTTTATGACATTATGTAAGTAGATTGAAAGGGCACTGCAGTTTTAACAATTTAAAGGCTAAAGCATGTTTAAGATGAAACTTGAATATTTATTGTATATTGCACTTAAAGTATATAGAATGTTAAAATGTATTGATTAAATTTGTAAAAGGCATTATAAAAATGACAGGTAGTATAAAAGATGTATGCCTTTTAAAATCAAATTGATAGTGTATGCTATCTCTTCTGTGGTCACAAGTGTAATTTTTTTGCAGTTTTAGATGGTAATTTGAAAAATCTGTAATTTCACATTAGGAAATGATTGAGTCTTGGATGTTAAAAAAAGAAATTTCCCATAAGGGGAAAAGAGCTGGATGTTTCATATAATCTTTTGTCTCTAAAATTGTTCTTAAAGTCTTATTTTTTGTGGCATTAGGCGGGAGCACAGTATAAGGATCCTTCCATTCTAATATGCAATTTTAATATTTCTGAAAAGAAAGAGCACTTGACTAGCACTAATATCTAATTTTTCAAGGCATTTATTTGTCAGGAGAGATTTTTTCTACTTTTCATAATGTTTAAAATGTCTCCCTACTTGCAGTTTTAAACATGAGGGTAGATATTAGACTCTTCCAAGATAATTAATCCTATCCTTGGATTTTAAAAAAATCCCATTTGGGAATTAAAAAGACAAATACTAGTATCCTAAATATTGAAAAGCCCCAGAGTCTCCTTATAGAGGTAATGCTTGTTCTCCAATCTACATCCTGAGTAAGATGACTTTTCTTTTTACTGCCTTGGATTTTTTTTTCTCTCTTAAAGATACAGAAAGTGTTTACTCCTTAAAGACAACAACAAGTTTTTGCTGATCTGTTTCATCTCACAATTCAAACCTGGCTTCACCTGTCTTGCTATGACCATCAGTTGATGATTATGTGAGTAGAGATCCGCAGAGAAAAAAAGTGAATACATTATGTTAAATCTATTTAGAATCTACAGAAATACTGGGGAGACTCAAGGAGGACCAGGGTTCCACGAAACAGTTTAAGTGTAATTGTTATGGTTTTTACCTATGTTTTGGCAGCTTTACAATAAAAATGCTGAATGGGCTAACAGATACAAAGAGAACATTCAATTTACTTTCTATGTTGCAACGCAATTAGCAAAGTAACATTTGAGCTTCTTGTTGCCTCAGTTGTAACATGTGGATATTATTCTCCAGCTTTCAAGGTACATTATCTTCCCAAAACTGAGCAATAGGTTTCTATGAGGGTTACAAAAGATTGCCCCCAGCATCTGGTCTTTCCATCTCTATCCAATCTTGTCTCCCAAGGCATCTGAAGAGTTGCTCCCCATTCTCGTCCTCCCCAGCCTAGAACTAAACCATTTGGCTCCTTCCTGTGTCCACACCTTCACTCCTTTGGCCTTTCCTTTTTTGGGCATGCTGGCTTCAATCTATGCCCACTTATAATGCTCCTCCATCCTCTAAAGCCTGGTACAGAAGGTGGCGATGGTGGTATAGTAATGAAAGAGATAAATCTCATTTATTGGAAGTGGAACATCAACTCATTCAATCTTAACAGAGAGCCCCTTGAGGTACCATGTGTGTCACCATTTGGCAGATAAGGACACTGACACTCACTGTAGTCAGCTAAGTCTCCCTCAGTATTACACAGCTGACTAGTGGCTGAGCAAGGATTCAACCCCAGGCTTGTTAGATATCAGAGCCTGAGCTCTTGAGAATTATACTATTCTATCAGAAATGATTCCACCTACACTGATACACTTCAACTCATTGTTTCCCCTATTCCTCTGAAAAACAGTGTGGACCATCTGCACGACCCAGCACAGCAGAGAAATACATGCTGGAAGGTCATTTGCTCTGATCTGAACTGTGTTCGTCTTCACACTTAAGCTACACGGTAGGCTCTTTGAGGCCATAGATGTCTTAATCTCCTTCTCTAAGCCCCTAGCACAATGTTCAGCCAACCACAAATCTTTAGAGATTCTTGTTGAAGAGTTTACTCTAAGATAGTCACTGATTTTAAAAAGTGCATGCTTAATTTACATGATGAAATGACACAGTCATATATCTGGCATATGTTATAAAAGCAGAAGACTTAAATTTGGTGTTCCATTTGGCTACAGGCTTTTTAATCCAATATATAAATTCCCAGAGGACAAGTTTTGATCACTGTGAGTTGTTTTTTTTTTTTTTTATGTCGCTTTTTTTTTTTTTAATGAATTTGCTCTTTCACTCCTGCTGGCTTGTGGTTACATTTTAATTTTGTGATTAATATAATGAATCATGTCTAGTACAGACATTATCTCAAGCTATAGGCTGCTAGCAACATGAGGTTGGTCTTGATGTACATCAGCCTTTTATTAACTGTACTCTTAGGCCCCTAGAAATACTTAGGTATTTGCACATTAACAGAAAGCCACATTGGGAACCAGCCATATCATGTCAAATATCCAGACATAGTTCACTCATCTTTTCTTCTGTTTCATGACATTGAAATCTCTAAGGATTATTCACCATCCGTGGGTGTAACTAGTAAGCTCATGTTCACTGGTCACCACCTAGCCTTCCAGGGTTAAGGGGAAGGTTGTCTAACTAACCAATACTAGACTAATTTATAAGTTCAATTCAATGTTTTGGGTAACTCAAACTCAGATGAGCAGGAAAGATAGCCTGAACTTCCTTTCATTCATAGTACATGTAAGCCAACTCATAAAGCCATTTACCAACATGGACATTAATTTTCAAGTTTCGGGATTAGATTTTGAGACTCTGGGAACTCCCTCATAAAATTAAGGCCTGAGGATGCGTCAGTAATTTGGGAAGACAATCTGTGCTTGGCTTTATACTTGCTCAAGTGGGAAATAATGTTTTGAGAGATGTAGAAGACAAACCACAAAAAACAGTTATCAAAGTTGAGTTGGGTGGTTCTTGAGAAATAAATACAATAATTTTCTGTCACTGCACATCTCCCTGACACCTGTTTATCACCAATCTACTCTGCCTTATCAGGGGATTAAAGATGCAATGGGCCACCTATCAGCAACATAAAACAAAGTAGAATGGCAAAATTATTCCTGATTTAGAGTTGATAAGCACCTGTCAATGAAATCAGCATTGATTTCACTGGCCTCCTTGCTCTGGAGTTTACTGTAAGACCCAGATTTTGGAGTGTACATTCAGCTCACCAGACTTTAAGTCCTGGCTCTTTCTCCATTTACTTCTGAAAGTCTGGGTGTTATTACCAATTGGAAAGCTCGAATGCTGAAAAATTGATTAGAAGCGTCATGCAGCCCGCTTCCTGCAGAGCTGGATGTACAATGCAATAAATACCAGTTGTACTAAGATGTATTTCTGTGGAGGGTAGTTTTATATCCCAACTTCCTTTGTGTTTATTCAGCCAAATGGAAAATTCCACAATGGTAGACTTTGCATTCTAAAAAATCAGTATAATGAGGGCAGTGAGGGAAAGAGTAAAACAAACCAAAATAACACTTGGGCACTGTTTAGTTTCCCATCCTCTGAGACATTCCTCAAATTTTTCATTTTTCTTGTAATATGAACTTCTCGAAATAGAGCTTTACCGCAAATCATTAGAAGCCTTTAGTGTCACACTTTAAACACTCTTTACTCAGAAGCCCTATGACTGAGAAGAGTCACTTACATTTAGCATGAATATAATTAAACATGTTTCTGTTGAAAGGGGCATTCTCATTATGGCTAAGGACCACTTTAGAGTCAATTGAAATGGAAAGGAGGAGCATAAATGAAGTATAGGTAGCAAGTGGTTATTTCCAGGGAGGCATAAAATGCCAAATGTGTAACAATTATATTTTACAACCCTGCATCCTAAAGGCTTCATAGTATTTTATTATATAAGAAGATTCAGCTGAAGCTTTGACTGCTCTACAAAACATCCTAGTGCATACTTGTTGCCTGTAGTCTTTAAAGAAAAAAAAAAAATTCAAACCACAGTCAAAATCTGTAGAAATTTCCAGAACAAAGAAAGGAACTATTTTGAAAGAATCTACTGCTACTAATGCAGGAGGCCAAGGCATCAAAAAAGCATTCAAGTCTAGAGAAAATGCAGAGGGTACTTCTGAACCTCCTCTAATTTTCGAGTTGATTTTATGTTCAGATTAGACAACGGCCCTCTTACTTCTCCAACGTATTATTTTGTGTCACCCTCCAGCTTGGCTGGAGGTACACCAGAAAGCTCTGCCTTTGTTAAAAACATGGTGTAGGAGACTTCTGAATCACATGAAATTAAACCAGGTTGTAAGCTAACACGGTATCAACGTAAGACATACTAACTTACATGATTGACTTTTACAGTGGAAAGAAAAAGGCTGTTTGCAAGCAGCTGTTATTGCCTCAGTGGAAAAAAAAAAATCAATGAAAGTGAAATGAACACGAGATTTTGTCTGAGTTGCAGTTAATACCACTGAAGAGCTATGGATATTAAAAGGTCAACAAATAAATTAGCCAGAGTGTTATGAAATGAATGATTTGGCTCATAATTTTATTGAGTGAAAATTGTTCGCTGCCTATTAGACCAGGTAATTTTTATCTGGTGCCTCAATTACTGTTCCGTAAGCAATAATATAGTTGTAAGAGCTGTTGGTTCGATCGCGTGACCTCTGAGAAGCTGGCTAGGACAGCTGACTTTACTATGATGGATAACTGAGCTTGGGCTCCAGGAGGTGCCAAGCTCCCCTTTCCTGCAAGGGGATCTCATAAAAGAAACATTACAGCTTGATTCATTTTACCAAAATGTTCGACTTTTCAAGTGTCAGCAGTTAAGTATAAATTGTGAAACCAGGTATTCCTGAGAAGAGTTATGACAATGGTTTTCCCCCCTTTTGGGTCTCCTGGCATTTTCTTCTAAATGGTGTCATGGTAATTGGTGAATGGGAGCCTGGGGTGCTTCCCGCCACAAATACAGTGAGAAATGGTGTCTGCACCCTTGTGAAAATGACCCGCTTGCAGGTACAGAGCTGAACTCGGTAACCTCTGGTAGGATCTTCTGATTCCAATTCATTGTACTGGTTTAAGACCCGCGCTCTGGGTTAGGTCCTGCTGAGTGGCCTTGGAAATCGACTTTCTGATCAGGATAAAAGTCTCTGCTTAAAGAGAAAGCTCTGGACAGAGGTGCCTTTTTCAGGGGTAGGTTGTAAAGTCAGCACATGAAACAAAAACTGCCTAGAGTCAAAATTACCCTTGAAAATCTTTTAAGTCACCTTTAAGTCGGCAAGGCCTGGGCTTTTAGAAACACAAAAAGCCCAAAATTAACTACTTCTGTTTCTCTTTGTCTTTTGGCTGTGGCTTTTCTTTCCCTGGGGCAAGGCAGAATAAGTATCTAGCTTGAAAGTAAAAAGACCACCGAGTAAACAAAGAGATGTATCTGTCACATACCTATGTGTTTGTTTGTATGTTCGTGTGTTTGGTGTGTGCGTACAAATATATGTGTATATTTATATTTTTGGACACATACTGGAGTTAAACCTGAGTAAGTGATACGTGTTCGTGCTGGAACTATACTGTACTTTAAGGATATCTAAGGAAGGCAAAAATATAGTTTGTTTTTGCTTCTTAAATTGTTGAACATCATCAGCTGTTATATGTACCTCCAGACAAGTGACATCTGTCATTAATGATTCCCAAGGCTTTGCGGATGGTCCTGAGTACAACTGCAATGAAAATCCACTTCCTTAAGACTGCCTGGCTCGATCTTTGTTCCTCCAGGGCTTAATTACTCAGGGCTGAAGATAGGGGGAAAGAGTTAAACCTCTTGGCATCTTCGTTCCTAAGGACTTCGGTCTTTAAGAGGAGGATGTTGGGTGTTAGGAGGTAGAACTGAGCTGGCTCCTTGTTCCTCCTGCTACTTCTCCTTGACCTAGTGAGTAATTATATTCAATGCTCCTCTACCAGGGTGCGATATGAAGTGGGTTAAACTTAACCCTCCTCATCAAGAGCTTAGTGCTAAAAAAGAACTTGAAAGAGGCCCAGGGCTGAGCTATTGGATAACTGTTAGTGCAAGGCCCTCCACATAGCTCTGCAGCTAAATGGGGAAAGAACGATTCCTAAGGTTTGCCTGTGTGTGCGTGCTGAATTCTTGCTGTCACTTTTGCCTAGCTCAGCCCTTTGTGAGCTAACCTCAGTCTAGGCCACCACTTCCCTCCTCCCTCCAACCAAGCTTGAGGGATTTTAAGATCGGTTTGCAAAATGGCCTTTTTTCTTCACATTTCTTTTTCTTACTTCTAGGAGGCAGTCCTTAGAGATACAGGCTCTGGATCCAGAGTCCGATAGACTTGGCTCAAATCCGTGCTCTGCTACCTATTAGTACTGTAAATTCAGGCCTCTAGGTCCTCATCTGTGAGACAGAGTTAATCACAACAGCTGGCTCCGTAGATTGTATTTAGTTAGTGCTAATCAAGCAGCAGCCAGTAATATGACCAATAATCCCCACTTATATTTCCAGAAAACATTGGTAAAATTTATATATTCATGGTCAGTGTCTATTGCATGTCTGAGTGTTGTGTTTGAGATGTCATCCTATTAGTAAAACCCTATAAAAGATTAGTAAAACCCTATAAACTATTCTGAATGGACTAATGGTTAGGAAGTATGGGGAAGGAGAAAACCCCCATTTACTAGCTGTGTACGCTTGACCAGGTTACCTGTCCTCTCTAGCGTCAATTTCCTCAACTCTAAAATGGGAATAATACAATAATGACAAGTAGGATAATTTACTGCAAAACAAGTCATTTAAAGATAAAATGAATAAAGTAAAGAAGTAAGAATTATAACTGTTGTGGTGGCCATGGGTCTTCTCAATGAAGCCACAACTTCCTTTTCCAGAAAAATTATATGTGAAGGCATGGGTGTGTGCATACTCCTAACACACACACACACACACACACACACACACACACACACACACACACACACACACAGATTCTACATACAATTTCAGGGGTGCACAGATGTAGGCTGAACTCCCCTGATAAAAGAAATGTAAGTAGTAGGGGATAGCAAGCCCCTAAACAGATCACATTATCAACTTGGGAAATGGAATTTGCCTGTAAGTTTTCTGGCAGATATAGGGGAGGGAGGGGAAAGGACTGCATTCCATAGTTAGTGTTTTTGACAAGAGAATGTGGAGACAAAATGTTTCCTGGAATCGAATTCAAACGTGTTGTTTTTTTTTATATAAGAGTTGAATATACCATAAGATTTGCATGTTTTGCCTGTCTTTTGTTTGAATAGGGTCACTTTTGTTTCTCTATATGTTAATAGAGTTTCTTCAAATTAAAAAAAATTATAAATAAATAAATAAATAAATAAATAAATAAATAAAATGAAGAGGGGCCAGTGTCAGTGTGGAAGATAAAGACGTCAGGTTTTCCTTCTCCTTTTCTGAATCCCTTAGTCATCCTGCTTTCTGCTAAGAGGCAATGTGCTTATGCAAAGGATTTCTTATTTGTGTTTTCACTGATGCAACTGCAGGTTTTGAATTACTGATAGTCTTTGCATAAAGACTAAAACAATAAAAGCATAATTAGAAGACATTGTATACAGCCGACTCCGGTTTTATTTTGCCCCAGCTCTGTATTTATGATAAATCACTAAACATGAACGCTCTTTAGGGAGGGTGATTTTGGGTCTCATCTCTCCACTGAGCAAAAACAGAGCCTGTGACTGGAGACCGAATTTCAATTTTGCAAGTGTACAGTTGAACCGAATAATATTTGGCACAATGCAGTGCACAACTGAGCCACTAAATGGCTGATTTACTAAATTATTATTAGATGAGCCCTTGCTGTTCCAAATGAAAGTGCAGTCACTGTCTTCCTTCATGGTGTGTTCAAATTGTTCTGTGTTTAAATATTCAGCATGAGGCTAATGTGAACTGATGAACTGAGACTATAAACATTCACTTTCAATACAGATAGAGCGACAGAGATGCAACATATCATGTGGCCCGCAGAGGTGAAAATGATTTATATTTAAGGATGTTACTGCCTCCTTCCATTACTTTAAGGTACTCTTAATTAGCCTGGTGTTTGAAATGACTAATTCCCACGTACACTGGAAGAGCAGCTTCATGGAGACTGAGATTTTCCGAATGCCAAGGAAGGAGAGCTACCATGAGGATTTGCTGCCTTTGTAGTTCCAAAGCTTGAGTCTTCTTCCTGGCTGGCTGGTTACGTAGTACCAGCAGAGTAGTGCGCGTCTGCCAGGGCAACCATGGTGCTTGACCTTCAGTGTGCTCTTTACGCCCACCCAAAGGGTCTACCATCCATCCTGTCTCTAATCCATCCTTCCTACGATCTCCATCGCCCCTGGCATCCATCTCCCTCTCAGTCCATACCTGCTCCATGGCCACACTAGGGCCTCAATCCCCATCTCACTGGCTTCTTTACTGACACCTGCTGGAATGAACAACAACCCTTTGCTCCTTGACGAATATAACCCCTCCTCTCTCTTTCCCCTCTGAGGGCAGTTATAGGCAAGCACTTAAAATACTGTGATCACTTACAGTAGATTAGAATTTTTTATTGGTGCCGTGTTGCCATAACAACACGAAGACAGCAGATGACTTAAGCTAAGCTTGCAAAGCAAAAGGCTGCTCATCTGGCAGTTAAAATGAATACAGTTCATTTCACAAGTTTCCCATATGGACTCTTAGTGTATGGTAATGAGGAGACCATATGGTGAGAGAAAAGGCACTGAGAACAATTGGGTTCCACTGGCTGAGTGGGAACTTGGGAGAGAAAACCTGGGTGAGAGATTCTGGTTTGCTTTCTGGGTTCAGGGTTTGGCTGAGGTTTGTTTGGGATGGTTGTTTTCCATAGGGGTTTCGAGTTTCTTAATCCATTCCTTAATATGTAGGCTGTGTGAAATGACAAACATATTGCAAATTTTGCAATATCATTCATCACACACTGTCAGCGGTGTTTGCAAATCTGACTTGCAAGATCTTTTAAATGTGTTGTTCTTAAAAGGCAACAGTACTAAGTTTTTAGACAAAGTGCAGGAAAATTTAAGCACTTCTGACAAGCAGAAACATTAACAGTAATCATTTTTAAAACACTCGCATCTTTTGCCTGCGTGTTTAGCTGTAAATAATGCTAGAATGTATAAAAGCTTTAAAGTAAAAATGTAATAAATACTTTTTATTATGTTTCATAAAGGATAAAAAAAATGCTTTGTGCCATGTATATGTGCTGTCTATATGTGCGGACGTATAGAGATTGATAGCTCCTCTTCTCCTCACTACTAACCAGATTGGAAACCTGGGAGGACAGCTTGAAAAAGGCTCTAAAGTCAATTCTGTACTATACATGCTTCATAAAAGATGAATATAAATGCATTAGTTAGACACGGTGAGCTAAATTAGAAGGTCAGGCAGGGCTGGGAGGGCTGAAAAATCACACAACCAATGAGTGTAATTACTCTTTTTTAAGTCTATTAAGTGGTGTTGTTCTATCAAGGCTCAGGGGTATAGGACATGAAGAACAAGATAAAGTAATGTGTATTTATTACTCCCACTGGATCAATTTACCAGATATTTTCAGCTCCATAAAGCAAAATACACAAATGCAGCCTTTGTTACTTTTCTCAAACTGCTTTATTTTCTCTAAAAGAGGGGCTGGAGGAGAAACACGTGTTCCCCGAGAAGGTCTCCATGCCGGCCCCTCCCGGTGGGGGAAAGAGAGAAAACTGGTGAGAGTCTGTGGAGGGCGGGGCCAGGTGTCGGCATGGGTGGGGACAGAGAAGCCGACAGTCTCAAGGCGGAATTATCTGGGTGTTCAGACCTGAAGGAAAAGTCGGAACTCGATGTGGTGGAAACAGTGGCTTCTGAGCCCAAGGACATGGGTTTGAATCTTAGTTCTCCCATTGCCAGCTGTGACATCGCAGCGAGTCACCAGAACTCTGGGGGCTCTGACTCCTCATCTGAAATGGGGAACACCCACCGCGCAGGGATTACCAGCCTCTATTTACTGGAGTCAAGCTACAGGCCTGGGATACCTTTTTGCATAAATTATCTCATTAACGCCTATCAAGGATGCTTTGGGGCGACTGCTTTACAAAGGAGAAGCCCGAGGCTTGGGAAATTGAGTCGTGTGCACCAAGTAGTGGATCCAGTTTCCAAAATCCACATCTGTCTGACGTGAGAGCTCACTCTCTTGGTCTCCACCTTCTTAAAAACCTTCATAATGCAGTGCCGGGCTCACAGCGGGCACAAGGCAAACAGTCCCCTGTTTTCCAGGGTTCATGGCCACCTGCGCAGGCTCTGCTCTCACTGCCTCTGGGCTAGGGCTACTGGCCTCTCCTGAAGACAAGGAACCAGTTGAAAGGGGGGAGGAGACACCTTTGACCTCCACAACAGAGAGACAGAGCTCCTTGCTCAATGTCTCTGGACTACATCACTGCAGCCATCAACGTCTCAGAATGTCTGATCATCCCTACCTCTAAATTATAAGAAAAGTCAATCTTGATACCAAAAGTTGGTCCTGTGTTTCCCCCACTCCTGCCAGGATCCAGACAGGAAGGCAAAACTGTATGAAACGACAGAATGCTGTGATTTCTAAACTTTAGCCTGCCTTTCTTTGTGTGCATATGAAAAAGGAAACCAAAAAACATCTGGGGTTAGCATAATTATAGTATTTTAAATTTGTGTGTACAGCAACTATCACTGATGGTGATTTTCAGGGACAAAACAATGTGCAGAAGAGGATTCTGCTTGCTCCTGTTTTCCCCTTTGGTAACTGGGAATGATGCCTGCCTCCCCAACTTCTCTCACAAGAGGGGCTCCAATAAAACAAAGCATATCCAAGTTTTTTGAAAAAACACAAGCCTGTATACAAAGGCATATTATTATGGAAAGCTGTCTGCTCGGTCTTTGGAACAGTTTCATTTGACAGAATATGTGGGTGGTTGTATGAATCTAGCTTTGTCTATTCACAAACACATGGGTTTAATAAAGTGGAGTTTGTTTTTTAAGGTGTGTGGTCCACAGCTCACTGAAACACTCCTGTTTGACAAATACTGACCATGATTCTAAGAAAGGCGGAGCCCATTTGTATCCCCCTAACAATGGACAGCAGAAGTATAAATCTCCCAAGTCCACAGGAATACCTTGTGCTGGCTCCATCCGCCACTTCCTGGCCCTGCCCTTGAACTCTAACTCCACCTTAACATTCAAAGCCAAGAGGACAGCCGCTCAGCTCTGAGTCACGCTGAGAGCTTCCTGGGGTGGGCTGGGGCCAGGCCCTGCATGGTCAAGTGGCTAGAGGCAAGCTTCGGAGTGTTTCCTTAACACACAAACCCATTGTGTCCTTGATTACTCTTCCCAAACCCAGGAGAAAAGGGCTGGGAATTTCACCACCAGGCCACCAGGGACAAAACTGACACGTGCCTATGCTATTTGTTCAACATTTCTGAACATAACGTGCAACCATAAAAATGTTTTCAAAAGTAAGTACACAAAACTCAACCCTAGATTCCATTTCTCTCCTTTCCTTACAAATAAGAAAAGTACTGCCTGGCTTCCTTAGATCCCAACCATTAAAACAGATTTGTCTTCTATTTTTCAATAAATATCTTTAGAGAGGCAACTATCGGCCAGATGCTATGCCAAGCGCACCTGTGGTATTGCTTCTCCTTATCCTTACGTGATCCCTGTGAAATTGGCATGGGTATTATCCCCGTTTTGTAGATGAAGAAACAGAGGCACAGAAGATAAATCACGTACCCAGCTGCTCACCAGGATTAGGATTCCCTATTCTGCAGACTGGACGGAAGAGCTCTCAGAAGCACGAATCTCATTCTCACTGAACCAGCAAATAATCATAGCTACCTTTTTGTTGAGTGCTAAGTAAGTGTTTAAAATATCAACCTGACAAGGTAGGAAATATCCCCATCCACATCTGACAGATAAGAAAACTGAGGCACAGAGAGGTAAAGTATTTTGACTTACGTTGCACAGCTAAGTGGCCAGTCTCTTGAGTCTAATCTAAGACTCTCCTAAAACACATCCAGGGGACCCTAGAGATCAAATGCTAAAGCTAATGCTAAAAAGAAAGTGAAGATGGTTCCCAAATGGGAGGAATCTGGCATTGTACCCAGGCCTTTGTTCCACCACTAAGACAGCTAAGGCACTGCCCGTTAGACACGCATCATTTATACCATTGTGCTATAGAAGTACCAGTCTGTCCCACAGAAAATGCTCAGTCGCTACATTTTTGGTAGGCAGAGGAACCTAATGGCAAATCTCTCCCCAAAACATCCAAGCTGCAAAAGGGGACTGCTGTCCATTATTATAGTTAGATTATTTAATCTAAGTCAGGGTGGAAGGGAAGAGGGAAGGACCTGCAAGATGGAGGCCCCTTTCGAAGATAAGGATGTGAATGGACATACTAATGCATCCTAGGATACCTTCCTCAGGTGAAATGCTCTCAGGAAGTTTTTTACCAAGGGGAACAGCAGCACTGCAGTTCTGGGAAGCGGAAGGCTGAGACTGAAGGCCGAGGGGATCCTTGTCCCCCGAGGTCAAGGTAGAGGGCAGATGCCTGTGCTCATCACAGACCTTCTCTGAGGCAGTGGTGCCCTGACCTGTCCCGCACATCTGTGCGTCAGCCTGAGGGGCAGCTCTCTCCTGGCCAAGTGATGTTCTAACAGGTGAATCTGCCTACAATGCAGCCAGCGGGTTCACTGAGCTAGGAAGGATGGCGACTTCAATTTTCTAAGTGTTTTACAAGAATAGTGTAGATCTAGAAATGACATCTCTCTAGGCTTATGGTGGCAAGGAAAAGGACCTCAAAACTACCATTTAATTTAATAGTCTCACTTGTGTAGCAAATGAAATTTCATTTTGCTGTCAGCAAGCGATGCATGGTAATGCAACTAATTCTGTACTTTGAACATCTTTAACATGTAACTTCTCTCCTCTGGGTCCCCAC
Organism: Microcebus murinus; assembly: GCF_040939455.1. NCBI lineage: Eukaryota > Metazoa > Chordata > Mammalia > Primates > Cheirogaleidae > Microcebus > Microcebus murinus. The sequence continues at coordinate 23,141,394 of NC_134124.1, forward strand.
ACAACGGTCATTGCATGTTTGTTCAATGTCCTATTCATATTGGTCACAATTCCTTGTATTTGGCAATCTCTCCCATACAGAGCCCAAATTCCTCAGGTGCAGAGCTGGGAAGATCCCCAACTTTCACAAGTACACGGTCATCAATATCAGTCAGTTTCCTTCTCTCTGGAGGGACATATTGTGGTATGCCATATATTACTCTGTCTTGAATTCTTGTTTAAGTTCTCACATATGTGTGCCTTATTTTCCAAATGGGTAGGATGCCTCAGGAGGAAAGAGAGCCTGCACTCTCTTCCCAGTTTCAAGATCAACCAACATGTTTTCTTTTGAGCTTTAACTGTTCTCCCCTCATTGGGGATAAGTCTAGATCCTCAAGTAGGTGGAAATTTGGTGTTCCTTTTCCTTTTGAGAATTGACGATGTAGTGATTACATAGCCCAGCCTCTGGAGCCAGAGCTGTAGAGGTGTGAATCTCAATTTAGCAATTTACACGCTGTGTGCCCTTGGGCAAATTATTTAATCTCTCTTTGCTTCATTATTTTCTTCTTTAAAACAGGAGTGGTGATAGTACCAACCTCAGAGGGTTGTTGAGAGGATAAAATGACATAATATATGTAAAAATAAGCACAGCATTGCCTAGCACATAAGTACTCTCTACTTTTATTGTTACTTATCTTATAGCCCCAAACACACAAGGCACAAAAATATGAGTTGCTGATCTATGAACGCATTTTTAACTGATACAGAGTTTTATGCGAGTCACTCAAGTCCAAGTTTCCAGAGACCATAACCCAAAAAAGCAGGTATCCTGACCTTTGGCAAACGCTCAGGGTCGCCAGGGTGCCGGGGAATGACCTTCTGTAACCTCTGGAAACCGTAATCGATGGTGGGTTCGTTGAGCGCTGCAATGAAGAAGTCACGCAATTAGAACACTTTCAGGAAATAAAGCAGAACATGATTTGCAATACTGACAGGGTGGAAATAACTGGAAAGTCCAACATTTCATTGATACTTTTGAATTAGATCATAAAATGATGGTATGAATAATCTCTTTGCTGAACATTGTCACCATCTACTTCTGCTATTTAACCACAGTGAGGAATGACTCACCCAAAAGAACAGTAGGAACAGGCCTTGAACGCCGCTCCTCTGGCCAAATTCTATATTCCTTACATCATCATGAATAGAAAGTAAAATGGTATTTGATGTGAGGTTTTAGTATTAGTTCAATGGCTCAGGTAAAAAACAAACAAACAAACAAACAAACAAAACTCAAGGGTCTATACTCTGCAAACAGCAAGAGAATTAAAAGTACCTGCCTAATGGCAATGGACCTGCTGAACCCTAATGGACCTCAGCTGATATAATAAATATCTCAGCACCTTCTGTGCAATTAAGCATGCAACAGGATGATAAGGGCAGAGGAGAGTGGGTGGGGAGGACCCTCTAGGTGTGGAAAGCCTGTACCACCCTTGACAGAGTGTGCAAAAGAGATAGGTACTGAAAATGCCCTCGATGCAAAACCCTCACTTCTAAAATGCTAGATCCATTCATCAATATTGATATTATTTCAATAAAAAGGCCAACCTCTGTGGAGTACTATTTTAGGGTAGCTGAGTCTCCAGGAATAATTCTTAAAAAGACTAAAAGAAGAGCAAACCCATAATATTTGGAGCCAATGGGCCTTATTGTGCCCATGTTGACTCTCTTCAAAGAACCCTTCAATTAAACACAATAAAAGTGGACTCTGGTCTATCATTTTCAAAGTTCCTCCCTGGGATAGAAAATATCTTTAGCCTTTCTTATGTGAAAAGATGGAAAAGATGGCAGCTCCATCTTCTACCATATCCCCAGTATCCCAAGTAATGGGTGGGTGGGTGTTTTTGAAAATTTCTTTTCTTTTCTTTTTTAGCATAGCTAAAGTATTCAGCCACACATTTTCTCCCATACGGAATAAAAAGACAGTCTTTGTAGTTCTGACAGTTAGCTATACATTAGAAAACAAGTTGCCACATGCTTTACTTAAAATGCATTTCCATTAACCTAAATTTTAAAAGTAAGATTCATACTAGTACTAACTTTAAAAAACTGTATTAAATTCAAATAGGTCCCAAGGCTAATGGAAGCAATTTGTATACCAACCCAAACTGACTGGCCCACTTTTCAAAATACAGGTATGATAATCTTGTGGTTTTAAAAGGACATTTAAATTGAAAGACTGTGAATTTAGTACATAATTATACCAATAGAACCCTTTAACTTGTCAACTTGTAAATCTAAAAGGCTATCAATCATTTATAAAGAGGAAATAAACCTTAAAATTCCTTGATTGACAGTGCTTACTTTTTATGTAAGAAAAAAAAGAGGGGGGAAAAAAGGCTGCATAAAGTGGCCAGAAATCCATTTACAAAAGTACATTGTTTTACATAGGTGAGTAAAAAGCCAATAATTACACCTCCAAAAGACACATAAATCAGAGTAAGTACTTTTTCCTCACTTGTATATTTTAAGTTAGAATGAACTTCAGGTAACTTTTTATTTAAAAGATTTTCCCCCAAATGTAATGCTTATTGAAGTCATTAATAGAGTAGCATTTTCATTTAAGATAATGCAATCATTTTTGCAAATATGAGATTTAGCCAACCCTCCCAGCTTTCCAAACAGTAAACTTTCAACCTGTCTCTTGTGGAAATTAACTAAAATTATACCCAGGTGTACCAAATCTCTCTATCTATACGAGTATATGAGTTAAGGCACAATATTTATTATTCCTCCCATTTTATGAATTACTTTCTAAACCCTTGAGAAGAATTCTTTTTTCAAATTAGACTTGTAGAGAAAAAGCCATAGAATTCTTTATGCAGGGAAAAGCTGTTACTCATAAAATCCACGGTATTTAATCAAGAAATGCATAAGAGAGACAGGAATGAGCACTGAGGTTTAAGTTATTTATCATATCCAACCCCCACCCATAATGCTAATTGCCAACAAAAAAGTTTAACCATAAATATAGACAATTAAATGTATCATTTAAATATCTGAAAACATAATTCAGCATTCTGAAAATGCTAATTCTTGGTTTTACTTTTCAGTCTAAGCCACCAATAAAATTTGAATTGCTGACCCAACCCTTTAACATTTGCATAAATGAATTCCTCTTGTGTGTGGAAACCCATGGTTGTTAATTGAATGACTGTCTGATGTGTTGGGGGGAGGATGTGTTTTTCTGGCTATGTGGCCAACTCACAATAGAATGGCCGACATTTAATATCAGCAATTAAAAGAACTAATTCAAACATCATATGGAACTAATAGCTTAAGAGCTGAGGAGAAGTCATTCCGCTGCCGCAAAAGAGTAATTGAATTAGACATATTAAACTCATTATTCAAAGAAAAATAAGCATCTACTCTATGGAAGTATACTATGAGGGGGGAAATATTTAAAATAGTACTGCAAAGGCTTTTAATTTATTTCCCATGCCTTTATGATTTGTTCTCTGCTCATATTTTTAAATATGTTAAACTGCCCTCAAAATAAATATTGAATATTACAGTGGGATTGTCCAGTGCTGTAGACAAAGCTAACTGTGCTAAATTCAAAGGAAACTGAGGATTTCTCTGATTGCATTGACTAGGGGAAAAATGAAAATGATTACTGAATGGGGTAGGGGACATCTTATAAAGATTGTTACTTAACCCCCACTTTAAAAAAAAGTCAAATGAAATATCTGGGAAAGGGGATGGCTAAATTATGGCATTCCTATGGAATAGAGTATGATGTAGTCCTCAAAAGCAATGTCATAGAAAAAAAAGTATTTACTGACATAATATATTGCTAGGTTAAAAAGAAGATTACAGGAGCATATGTAAAATATGGTTGCTTTATTTAAACAAACATATGTAGAACAAAGGAAATGTGTCTGTGTATAAATTGCCAAACAGTAGTTGTTTCCAAGTGGTGGGTCTTAAAGTGCTTTTCTTCCTCCTCTGCGCTGTGCATTTTCTAAATTTTCCACAATGCAAGTACATTATTTTTATAATCAGAGAAAAAAGTTAAGAGCAAGAGATTGTTGGTGAGATGGAATTTGACCTGCTTGTATAAAGTAATGACATAAGAAACTATGTTTTAAAAGGGGTCTGTATACCCTTTAATAACCTTGCATAGGTTATTACAGACCATAAGAAAAATAAGTAGTATACTTTTGGCCAGTTGTATAAATATGTGACTATTCATAAACTCTCTGAAAATCAACAGAGAGGGTAACGGGGAGGAATCATAAAGAATGGTATATTTATTTCATCAGTGGGGGTAGTCGTACCTTAGGGACATACATCTACTCTGCAAGAATGTAATATAAAGTTAATCCTTCAACAAAGTGACCTCATTGTATTCAAGTGCAGGGCTCAGGGAGCACCAGAAAGAAATGGGAATAATCAATTTTTTTCTCCTCAAACTTGGGACAATTCCGAGAATCTAGTAGAAGAAAAAAAAAACTTAATTTGGCATAATTAGCCACAAATAAAGAAGCATGAGCATCTTAGGTTGAAAAAAGAAAAACAGATGAAGCCGTAAACTGCAAAAGGAATGGAATGATGAGAACAGCCTGTGTGGCCCTGCTTCCAAACAGCCAGTCCACACTCTCTGGAAAGGGTTCCAGAGGGTGTCACCCTAAACCAGTCAGGGGAGGTAACAGAATAAGGAAGGATCACAGGTTTAGAAAAATCTCTTATCCCACATAGAAAAGCCCCCATGTTTAAATCATCAGAATAAAATAGGACCAATGTATGCATTTAAAAAATTCCTAAAAATATTAAATTATCCATCTATCTAGTAATCATTTTTAGTGCCTACCATGTGCTCATGGGTGGCAGTTGTAGGAATGGACCGCTTTCTGTCACAACATCATAAGCCCTAAGAAACAAACTTTCTGAAAGGTGCACATAACCCAACCCAAAGCCACAGATGAGACACTCTGCCTGCAGAGCTGGGGCCCAGCTGGGGCTTTCACTGCCAGGCTGCCGTGCTGCTCAGGAGCCCATCCTCTTGTCTTTCTCATCGTCACCACCCCTGCTCCTGCTTCTGACAAAGTCTCCACGGAGTGTCACACACGACATGTAATGGGGACACATGAATTTAAAGTATGATCAGGCCATCGGGGAGCCACAAACAATTGAATTCATGATGTCTTTTCCTGACCTTCAAACTCATTTACTGGTAGATCCATAGTTACTGAATAAGCTTAGTAGGCCCTCACGGAGCTGTGTAGGATGTGTTGGAGGACATCTGAAATGTCCCTGTAAACACATAAAGAAGCAAGATCAAGTGCTCCTTCCCAGGAGAGCAAGCTTGCAGAGCAGATGTGTCAGCTGAGATTTCAGAAGGGCCCTCCTCTTGCCCAGAGCTACGAGGTGATACTGGGAATGGACATTGGTAGGATATAGGTGCTATATGCATGGGGATGGCATTTCAACTGCATCAGAGTTATAACTTTTGAAAAAGTAAAAGCTAATTAAATAGTTAACAACAACAACAACAACAAAACCCAACTGTCTCATCTGGCTTTGAGCCGGGACTGCTTATAAAAGGTTTTAGGATTCTTCCCAGTCCTATCATCTCAGACTCCCCTAAAGGAAACCAATAACTTTCTATTCTGACCAAATCTCTACTGAGCCTTCCTCCTTTCTCACCTTCAACCCAGGTGCTGGTCAAGCCAGAACAGCTCTGGTCATACAAAGCTATTGTATTATCTCCAATGTTCTAATGTTCATGCAGCATGAAATGCTATCTGCAAAGAAAATCCAGATAACACAACTAGATTTTATGCATTAATGCTAATCACAAGATTACCAAATTCAACTTAAAACATCTAGTAACGAGTAAATTGTAACCAAATATTTATGTAGCTTTTTCATACCCTTAGTCTCTCTCTTTTAAGAAACCCACTTCACAAACACATCAAATAAAAGAAACTCTCTTTAAGGAGATTTATCTGCAAATTAAAATCAGGCAGTTAAGATGAATGCATTCTCAGTTATGAAAATTGATTTCTCTCTCTTTTGAAGTTTCCTTTTAAAGAAATCATTCCTCCTGTCATTCTCCTTAACTTCTTGAGTTACTTATTCCAGGAAACAATGGAAATGTAAGGCCGAGAGTCCTGTTCCCAAACATCAGGGGAAAGTGCTCGGGGTGCCATTCCAACCCTGGCTCGCAGAGTTCCCTGCTTTTATAGCTCAGCGACTCACTGCGGCGCTTTAACATATTTCTGGAGTTTTAATTTCCTTTTTTTAATGGTTGTGTGACATGATGTCATTTTGACTGGAAATAAAAAGAAATGCAGATATTAGGAAGGCAATATTAATATTCTATTGCCGTTTAATGTCCAAACAAATATCGAGACTCTATGCCAAGTAATAAATAAAACCTCCTAGCAGAGGCAATGATAAAACTAGCACCTGGGTCTCCAAGCCTCCCTGGTGACTCCTCTATATTTGAACTGAAGGAGTAACAGCAGAGCATTTGCCTTCCAGGCAGATCCATTCTGGGCACGAGAGTTATTGCGTATGTGTTAGGCAGATCCTTTTTGTTCCATAATGGCCCCATTTTTCCCCTCAGTCACTAAATTAACAACCAGAGGTAAACAATAAAACAGCAAGTTATCTTCACGAACCTATCTTTAAGACTGACTTTAAAATATATAAACCGAAAAATCAACCAGAAACCTCAACAAGAGCCAGACATAACGGTTCAGGAGGAAATCCGTTGCATTTTCAGCCATTTGGGGATTTCATTACCTGCCTAGATGTTTACTGCAAGAATGGCACGCCAGGCTCGCTTCTTCCGAGGAAGAGATTCACTTCCTAAGAAACCTACAACCGAATCCCTGCAAGTGGAGCTCCTGCTTCCGGTGGGAAATCAGGAGAGCAGGTTACAGCCTGACGTCCCTGTCTTAGGAGCGAGTGAGACCCAGGAGAACCTGAGCAGCAGAGCCCTCCGCACCTCAGAAAGCTGTGACTTTCTGCAACAGGGAGTGTGTCAAGATGGAGCCAACATGAGCAGAAGTCACCAAGACAGGAGGCAAAAACTTCCAAACTGCCTTTTAACGTGCTCTGACTTCTTATTTATAGTCTTCAAACCTCTTGATGTGCTATAGCAACTTTGGGACTCAGAAATCAAGCAGAGGCAGGGATACCTCTACCACAGGCACAGTCAGAGGTATCAGGTACCTTCAGTGGCTAAGTGCTCTTTACAAAGAGTGGAGCCCAAGGCAACCTGCAAAGCGAAGACAGAAGAGAGAAAGTGCGCCAGAAAGCAGAGAGCCCAGGAGGATGAAACGAGGCAGGGGGCTCCGTCTCAGACAGACTGAGATGGAAGACCCTGAGTTCTGAAGCTCAGAATGCAAAGAGCTTGCACATGTTTGGAAATTAATAACTCTTCAAGAAGTGAAAGCAATCAGGAGGAGGAAGAAAGAGTTAAGAGTGACTTGCTTTTGTTTTTTAAAATGAAACTGCTTTACTGTTTTTCCAAATCTAAAAGTAATGCATTATTCTGGAAACAATTTTTCAAAAGGAGGGAAAGCCCCATAATAGCCCCACGCATGTGTTAAGCACTATTCATATTTTAGTGTTTATGCTTTCAGGCATTGTCACAATTCCGTTTTATGTAAATATGGATTATATACATATTTAGACCCACCTCATTCTTTTTGACGGTTGTAGCATATTATAGTATATGGATGGACATAATTTATGTAACAAATCCCTATTAATGGGAATGTAGGGTTTTGCCCAAAATTTTCACTGATTTAAGAAGTGCTATAATGAATAAGACTCAGGATAAATTTCTGCATAAAAGAATATGCAAATTTCAAGTATATATATGTGTGTGTATATATATATATATATATATATATATATCTTTCGTAACTATCCTCCATAAAATTTATGCCAATTTACATTTTGCCAGGTTACTTTCAAAGGTGTCTGCAAAAGAACTAATTCTTAAGATTTTGCATCTTGAACTCACTTATTCTTTAAATTATAAGAACCTCTGAAGGTTGCAGATTTTAACAATCACAATGATTCCTTGTAGAGGTGTCATTTTAAACATACCCTGAGGTCATGTAAGACCCTTTTCCAGTTATATCAAAATGCTTTACAGAAATCATCTTATTTATTCCTACAATATGCCCTTGACATAAATGTTAAAAATTAGTACTACCAATTCAAAAGTGGGAAACTGAGGAACAGAAAGCTGGTTGCATAAGTTAGTATAGAAGCCTCATTATTTATTTTTTTACAGTGCTTTGTTTACTATTCTAACATGACTATTTTATTTTAATATTAATGAACCTCAATTTGCAGCATATGGACAAGTTATGTTACCAAACGCATTAAACTGCTCCTTTTTAACTAAAATTAAACAAAATTCCAGCACTAACAGGAAATCTTGGTGCTCAGACTCCTGACTTTATACAGAAGAACAAGCCACTTGATGGCCCGATTTCTTTACTCTAAGCTCACCATGTCAACAAACACAAATCTTTTGGGGAGGCCACCCTGGTATTGTAAACTCACCCCACAAATGATCAAGAAACTGTGTTTTCTGTCTCATCAAGTTTTCCTTATAGGTCAAAACCTCAAAGGCTGATTTGTCTTTTGAGAAAACAGAGACACATAATGCTGTCTATGAGATACATTAAACCCATTTATTTCATACCACGACCGGTTGGCATTTTCTAGAAGATCGCTGGTGAGAAGTTACTGGCAGAAGTGGAGCATCTCTTCTTAAACAGACGCCCCCTCCCCTTCGTTTTTGCCCCGGAGGGTTACACTCTATCTAAAATGGGAAGTAGGTGAGCCTGCAATAATTAGGAAAAACCGTACTGCTCTCTAATTGTCATAAAGTTGATGAGAAAAGTTGCCCCTGTTATTGTGGACGATATGTGCTGTGAAGAGCTTGGGCTTCCAGGAGCCTTAATTTAGATTTCCAAATTTGATCCAAGTTTAAAACCAAAATTAAATCCCTCAAGCAAACAGAAGCTCAATCTTCACGATTTTTTTTTTTTTTTTTTGGCCTTCCCATCTTTTTCATCTTGGAATTTTTTAAAAATTTGGATCATTTATGATTAGGTTTCAAAGCCAGATTTATTCCTTGAAACAAGAAGAGAAGGATGATTTTCGCTGTGTAATGGATGACAGTGTTTAAATATTGAAGGCCAACATACTCTATCTTTCTTTCTTAACGTTTAAAGATAAATCCATAATTCTCTTCCCTCCTGGCATATCTTCTGATGTAACAAGAGTAATAATACTTCTATAATTGTTCTTCAGATTTCTTCCCAAAGAGTTTTGACGATAACTGTTATTGAGGTGTATAAAATCACCCGGCCTGTCTGATAAACATGTTTTCTTACGTCCCCACCCCAGAGAGTGCTGTGACACCGTACTTTTATCATCCAGTGTGTGTTCAGAATGAGCTTAGAACAGCAATTGCCGGGAATAGGCAGGCGATAAACCGCATTGATTTAACACATCTTGTTTTCAATCATGCTTGGATTTTCTGAGCACGCATTTTTCCTGTACTCCGGCTTGTAGCTTTTATCTGACGAGCTGATCCCTTTTCACTGGAAAATGAAAAGGTCGCACAATAAGACACGGTTTACTGGAACTTGAACACGCACCAGGGAAAGTATTTTAGATAAATACTGTCAGACATAGTGGAGCTGAATTTCAACAACACAATTGCTAAACAACAATACTTATTACTCTGTAGAACGAGCCTACCAGCAACTTATGGCTCTCAGCAGGGGGACGGCACCTAGTCAGGCTCCAAAGCCGAGAAACCCTTCTCTGAGCCTTGCACTAACCAAGCACGGAGTTCTGGGCTGAGGTCCTACTTGTGATTGTTAATATCACAGTTTTATGAGACAACTCAAAAAATGACTCCCACTGTTCTCAGAGTCATTTCCTCTAAAGCAGCGGACAGGTTTCAGGAGAGCTGGGAAATGAAGTTACAGCAGAGCCCTGCAGACAGATTGGGAGGAAAGGAAAAAAATCCCAAGGACAGTGAAATAAAAGTGACTCCAAAGAATCCATTAATCCCACTAATAGGAAAGTACTTGGAACTGGGACATATTAAAGGATTAAGTGATTATTTGGTAGCATTTTAATGGACTCAAAGGGAACTTACAACAAGTACACCATGGAAAGTGCTACCCTGGCCTTGCAGATAGGCCTAGAAGTTGTTATCAGCCTAAACTCCAACCTAAATAGCATCTTGATTTAAAATAAATGAAGTCAGCCTTCTTCAGTATTGACCCAACCTAAATGATTATTGTGACAGAGAATCATTATCCTAAGACTCAGCCAGAAAGTCTCCTCTCCCTGAACATTACAGTCTAGAACCCTTTCCTTTGGGCCTTTCACACACATTCCGACTATACCTTTATTCATTGTCTACTCCAAAGCTCCTCAAATTTTCTCTGATTTACAGGACTTTGGTCATCTCAGCAATTCTTTCCAAGCATTCCTAAGCCAAAAGAGATGGCCAACAGTTCTGTTTATTAACTCCTGAGGGGCAAACAGCTTAATATTTATGTCCTAACAACTGAGCAGCCATTTCAAAAAACAAAACAATGTGAAGATATTGAAAGAAAAATATAATATTTTTATTTTAACAGAATTGCCACAGCTTACTAATGGGATGTGTGCTCATGCTGGGCACCACACAGCTTCACAAACCTCAGAATCAGACTGAACACTATGCCTCATCTTCTACTCCACATTGGCTTTCACGTGGCACTTTTAACTGCAGTAACTGCTGCTGACAACCAGCTTTGCAAAGATACAACTCCACGAAAAGGATGCAGAGCAATCTAATGGTGAGCTATGAACTACCTCAAACCAGGTAGCTTGTATGGTATTTGACAAATGTAAACTATCCCTGTTTCCCTAAAATTTAAAATATCCCATAATATCCTTATGAGCTTCCAGGGATACCTTGGTACATAAGTTTAGGAAACATGGATCCACCCAAAAACAGAGAATTAATTGAGGGCTAAGATGCTACAAGGATCCATTACATTCATTCCTGTGTGTCTTTTCTTCTAATAATAATAATAATGATAATAATAATAATAATAGTAGTAGCAGTAGCAGCAACAGCTAACACTTACTGTGTCAACCAGTTTATATGGATTAACCTAGCTAACCTTCACAACAACCCTACAAGGAGGTAGTATTATTATTCCCATTATATAGAGAAGAAAACTGAGGCTTGGAAGAGTTCATCACTTTGCCTAAATGCACAGAGTTTATGACCAAAGGGGCAGGGATTCAAACCCAGGCAGCCTGCTTCCAGAGCCTGCTCTGAGCCTCTTTGTTAGAACAGCCAACTTAGGATAATCAAAGGGGTCTCCAGAGCAGGTCACTAATAAATTTGGTCACCAGGACTTTTCTTTGTCTCCATATACCCTTCTATCTATAATCTGTTCTAGTTCTTTTCTTTGTCTCAATTTGTATCCCATGAAAACTTTTGTCTCCCACTCCAGACCTCATTGAATTCCATTTCATCAACAGCACACTCCCCTTCTCTTCATCCCTGCCCTTTTTAGAGTCAAAGACACAGCTAGATTTGTACCCAAATGACATCATTGACCAGATATGTGCCTTTTGGCCAAAGTCACTTACATTCTCTATGTCTTCCTCATCTGTAATGTGAAGATTTAATGTCGTACCATTTGTATGGTGATTAGCATGTAAATACTAAACAGGCAATTGTTATATCATTAATAGAACACCCGCTAAAATACCCACCATGTGCTAGAAATAGGGGCAGGTGTGGGGAATTACAGGATTAATTAGGTGTATATATTTCCTGCTTTCAAGAAAGTCCAGAGTCTAGAGGGGCAGAAAGACACAAACAGAATTCTAAAACAATCTGCTAAATGTGACAACATGAGGATGCGTATTCTAAGAGAACATCGGTGTGTTTCACTTGTCCCTGGGGCTCAGCCTTTCCCTCCTCATTTACACTAACTGGAAATTACAGCTCAAAGAATTCTACCACCTCTGATTCTCAAATACTACCCTGAAATAGAGCTTTATCTGGAAGAGGACATAACCGTTTTAAAACAAATTTAAGTTCTATGAACAAACAGGTACAAAAATAAGTAGGAGACATCTAATTAAGATGGGATTCTTCTCCAGACTTGGGATGTTTTATATTGCCTAATTAACTAAATAAAATTGGATGCTTGCTGCAGACAAGGCTCTGTGCTTAAGAAGATGGAAAGTGGCCGGGCGCGGTGGCTCACGCCTGTAATCCTAGCACTCTGGGAGGCCGAGGCGGGCGGATTGCTCGAGGTCGGGAGTTCGAAACCAGCCTGAGCGAGACCCCGTCTCTACTAAAAATAGAAAGAAATTAATTGACCAACTAAAAGTATATATACAAAAAATTAGCCGGGCATGGTGGTGCATGCCTGTAGTCCCAGCTACTTGGGAGGCTGAGGCAGGAGGATTGCTTGAGCCCAGGAGTTTGAGGTTGCTGTGAGCTAGGCTGACGCCACGGCACTCACTCTAGCCTGGGCAACAAAGTGAGACTCTGTCTCAAAAAAAAAAAAAAGAAGATGGAAAGTAAGAGATGTACAACACAATCTAGTGTCCTGTGCACCCCCAGCTAGAGACCACTGAGTTTGAAAAGCTCTTCTAGGCACTGTGCTGTACCGTGGAGGAGTGTATAATCCAGAGTGGTGGGGAGGCCTGTAATCAGCTATCCCCAAAGATACAAACTCTAGCATTACTAGTGTACTAATACTGCACTACACAAAAGAAGGAAAAACTAATTCTCTGTAGTAGAGTCAGGGAAATAGTTACCAAAGGGGTCGTATTTGAGCTGGTTATGGAAGGATACATAGGATCTTTCTACTGGAAAGGGAGGGAAAAGCATTTCAGGAACAACATGAGCTAAGGCAGAAAGACATAAGAAGGGTGTGCTCAAATAAGGTTGGCTGTTCCAGTTTGGCGAGAGCGCAGCTTGTATGTTGAGAGTAAGTGGATGGAGATTAACCATGAGTAACTGTGCTGGCCTTGAGTGCCTTGCTAATAGTACACAGGCAACAAGAAGCCATGGAATATTTTCCAATCTGATCTGTATCTCAAAGAGATATACGCAGGAGTCAAATGAAGGATAGAGTAGAGTCAGGATAGTAGAGGATAGTAGAGTCAGCTCTACTGCAATAATCCAAATGGAAAAATGAAAGACCAACTAATGATGGGGTGGTCATAGAGGAAAATATAGATTTTGAAGATATTTTATAATAAAATTCATATAACTTCAGGAACATGTTAGATGTGAGGGGCACAAGTGACATTTCTAACTTATCTGACTGAGTTGATAGAGTGGCCCTTTAGAGGAAGAAAACTATATATGGAAGGGAAAAAATCATGAGTTCAATTTCAGACATGCTGAATTTTAGGTGCAGTAGAATATCCAGGTAAAAATGTTCAGTCAACAGTTGGAAATAAGGTCTGGGCACGGTGGCTCACGCCTGTAATCCCAACACTTAGGGAGGCCGAGGCGGGAGGATCACTTGATGTCAGGACTTTGAGACCAGCCTGAGCAAGAATGAGACTCTGTCTCTATAAACAATAGTAAAATTAGCCATGTGTGGTGGTGCATACCTGTAGTCCCAGCTGCTTGGAAGGCTCAGGCAGGAGGATTGCTTGAGCCCAGGAGTTTGAGGTTGCTGTGAACTATGATGACACCACTACACTCTAGCCAGGGTGACAGAGTGAGACTTTGTCTCAGAATAAACAAACAAACAAACAAACAAAGCTACAGTTGGAAATAAAGAGAAGAAACTTAGGAAAAAGACCAGTGATGGAGTTAATGCTATGGGTAACATCAAGACTTAGGTAATGGCTAACCCATTAGAATGAGAAGAGAACCCAGGACAGACAACACTACAGGGAAGACTAACAGTTAAGGAATGGTTAGAGAAAGATTCAGAGGCAAAAAAAAAAGACAGGTAGGTCAAAAGATACAAAGAACACCAGAGAGAATAAAGTCACTGAAATCAAATTAGGAACTTAAAATGTAAGGGGTTGTCAACATCATCTAATGTAATCAAGTAGCCAACCAGGAGAGATTGTAAATGTAAGCAATTTGTAGATCTGGAAGCTGTAAATGCAATGCTAAGAACACTAGCATACATAGCAAGTGGAATTTTAGAAGGCATGTGAATGCTTTAACCATCACGCTTTGGTTATGTTTAGTCTCATGCAATAACTCCCAATACAAAGACCTGAACATAAATGAGTAGGTATGATTGGCAAACTTGTTTGCCTAGCTGCAGCTTAGCTTATTGTAAGAGGCATAAGTGAGAGAGTGAAGCTCACCGAGTCCCGCGTTAGAGTCACCTCAGTCCTAAAGAAAAGTGTAGAACTCCAAGGTGCCCTGAGACAAAAGCTATGATGTTCACCTGGAACAGTTATGATAATAAATCTAAACTTCACCTTTAGATGTAGTTAATTCCTGTTACTGTAGTTAGAGGGGTAAGGGTGCCCCTGTTCTTGATGTGCATCTTTTAGGTATTTGATAGGACCAACTTGACGATTTAAGGCCCCCTAGTGAGGTTCTATTTCTTCTAACCCACCTAGATTTGGACTTGTGATCTGGGGAGGAATGGGTCGTCTCCTTGGCACAAAATATTGACAAAATGCATTATATATATAACCAGAACCTAATCTTCCCTCTTGGATGTTGGTGGTCTTAATATTGGTCCCTGGCGTCTTACAATCAATAGATGTTTAGTTAAGCAATTCACTTGTTTTGGAGTAGCAGTTATTGTGTGGGCAATGGGTATGTGGCCACTTCCGCAATAACCCCACGTCTCCTGATGGAGTGAACATTACAATCACATATTTGTGCTATTAGCTCGTGAGATGCTGGAAACCAATTTTGAAAAGCAAGTAATAAAGCACCACATAAAAAATAATGGTGTAATTACTTCTTGGTCAGGTAAAACCTACTGTGACGATAAAAACCAAAGGGAACCCCGAGCATTGTAAGTGGGTTTGCTGTAAATTTGACACTGGTTCTGACCTTCAGCAAGGAAAAGGTTTGAATCCACCCACCTAAGCCAGGTACAGAAGACTCTTTGTGTTGTAGATCTTTACCAAGTCTCTGTTTAAAAGCACTTCAATGAATTTATCTCACTAATGCTTATGTCAACTCCCAAGAGCTAAAGAGATTGGATTAGTCACGAAATTACTGACCCAACGGCTTTCAGATTCTCATCTGAATGTAGGTCCCCAAGAAAGGGGGTCTAGAAACAGTATTGGATAGTAAAATTGCCATGCAGACATAATTTCTTCTTTGAATGCAGAAGATAAAGAAGGGGGAGGGGTCTAATTGGAACTTGGACCGCACTGTCCAGAGAAAGTGAAGGCAATGCTGGCTATTGCTATTGACCTGCAAACACCCCCTGCTAATCCACCAACCTAACAGAAGAAATCAATCAGCCTTCACCTTCAGGCTCTGATTCTTTCACTTGTCATCCCAAGTACTAGAGAGGCTTTCCTAATCCACAGGGAACACTGTGGGGGTAGTGGTGGGAGAGAGGCTTTAGCCAAAGTTATGCTAAGAACTTTTAAGGATGACCTGGCACAGTCCATACCTAAGGATATCATGATCAACTTTTCATTACTACTGCTTTGGGTTATTTCTAACTTTGGGGAAGGCTTGTAGTTAATACCTCTGTTTAGCCCACCTAAGAGTTGCAAATGGTCCTTCTGTAGTAGGTGCATCACGAGCAGATGTTAGGACAGGATGCTATTGGAGGTAGCACTAGTCATGGCACATGGTGAAGGAATAGTAGGCTAATTTTTACTAATAAAAGTGACTTCTGTACGTTAAATTCTCAGTGACAGTGACTTGAATGGAGATATAAGTTCTTGTACACTGATGCTTGGTTAGACATGGGTACCAGCTTTCTGGAGGGCAGACTGGCTATCTACAGGTGGGGAGGGTGAGAGACTAAGCCAGAGACTGGATGGGTCTTCGCTAAGGTCAGACTGCCCCCAGAAGTAGGCCCCGGTGGCCACAGAAACTATTTTGCCAAGTGGGCAAAAGCCCACACCAGCCACATCGTCTTGTCAGCCCTCAGAAACACTATCTAGTGTGACAAGAAGATGCTGTTCCTGCCGAGACGCCTCTGGACCTCTTTTTCCTTCTAAATGGAATTAGACACTAAAGTTCCCCAAACTGAATCTTCCATTTCTCTCTATATTATTGATGGGTGCAATGGTCCTGCTTAAAACAAACAATAAATGGAAACAAGGAAAAAGTGACTGACCTTCCTTCTATGCTGTCTCTCTACCACCTTCCTGCCCTTATTGAAGGCTGGTGAATTTAGCGGGAATGAAAATACATATTTAGCTCCATCTGTGGAATTCACTTTGCCTGAGGCCACCGTGTCAGATATTGTTACTGGCTTTTTCAGAGGGCTGGGACATATCTGCAGGGGCAGAGATCAGCTTGATAAACTGCTGACCTGTTCCCAAATGGAAAATTTTTGTGATTATATTGGGACAATAGCTGACATGACCCTTTAAGGACAAAATCAAACATACTGGATTGCATTTTACAAAAGCAACCAAAACAACTTTTAGATACCAACACAGTTTTCTAAGTATCCCTTCTAACTCTGGAATTAACAACTGGATCTTGATGCTGTCAGGTAGAGGGGCAAGAGCACTTCTATTCAATCAAATTCAAAATTTTATTGGTGAAAAAAACCTTTCCTTTGACAGCAAACACAGCCAAGCTTGGAGACCCTAAGTGATCCCTGTAAGATCAAACAGCTAGTTAGCAGTAGAATCACAACTAAACTCCGATATTGAAATCCAATCCACCCCAGGTTCTTTGGGTCATTCCTCCCTGTAAGCCTGATTGAAAATTAAAAGGCTCATTTGTCCAAGTGGTACTGAGCATTTTACTTTTGCTAACTTATTTTTTTCCTTCAACACCCCAATAGATAAGCATTCCTATTTCACAGATAAGAAAACTGAGGCTGCTAGTCTGTGGGTGAGACTTTGGCAGGCAATGGAAAGCAGTATGGTTGAATTGTACCTACGGAAAAAAAACAACATTAAACCTACCCTCCAGACAACATCTTCATATGCACGATCTATCTCCTATAACTGCTAGTCATTTCAAAGCCAAACAACTCTGCCATTGTGTAAAACAAATACCAACTGCAACGAAGACTAACAAGGTTCCCAGGACCCTGAGAGTATCATGGAGCATGTCTACAAAGTATCCACAATTTTTAAAACCATTGCCAAGTTGTCCTTTTAAAATCTGTTTTGCAAAAATCCCTGAGATGAAAAACAACATGTTCTGACTTTACCTAAATTCTTGCAATGGAAATGAGATAAGAATATTATAGCCCACAGTAACTGATGTACTGTTACTATGTGCCAGAAACTATGGTGAGCAGTGTCATAAATCATTAATTCTTAGCTGTCTCTATGAAGTCTGTACTGTTATTATCATTAGTTTTACAGATAAGCAAAGACCCTCAGGATGACAGAGAGGTGGCAGATCTTGCCTGAGTTTCACAGCAGTAAGAGCTGAACCAGGATTCAAACTTGGGCAGTCTGTCTCCACTGCCCACTCCCCTATCTGCCCTTTCTTCCGGACAGCCCCTGTGGAAGCATGTAGCTAATACATTGGACAGGACGATGTTATCTTTCCCTTCAGGGCAACACAGAAGAAAACAAATAATAAAAGATGCCTCAAGCAAAAATATCTGGCTTTGACTTGAAAAGTAGAAATGTATATCCACATACGATATCTGAAGACTTGCCTCAGTAAGATACAAGTTTAAAAAGGAAGCTTTCCAAAATGGATCACATTTAAGCTCCAAACCATTTTCTGTGAAATGTAGGGTGGTGATGTCACCACCCATAACAAAGATGAGAAATGACACACACTTCTCTGTTATCACCTTCCGGCTTGTCTAATCTCACCTGGCAAGTTTTCCTTAATCAAGTAACTTGCAAATGGCATGGAATCTTGAGGCAGCTCGGGATAACATGGGTGGAATTCTGATATGCTTCTTCATTAGCTGCTCAGACCCCAGAAATGAGAATAAAGCCACTCTTCCTGGGGAGTCTTTTAACTGAAAAACGAATCTTAATTGAATGCACACATCAGTTAACTATCTTCAGATTCACAAACCATTAATGCCCCATTTTCACAGAGTGTCTTGTCTTCTTTCTGGCTTGTCTAAAGGCTGGGGCTCTCAGGCCTGTGCTTAGAGGAATGTGAGATTCAGCAGGAATGTGGAGGAGACAGGAGAGAGAAGAAGTGAGCATATTAAGCACTTGTCTTCACAACCAAACGAGTGTTCTGGGGCTAAGCAATGAGCACAGCAAATAATGCTGCCCTTGCAAAATTGACATCCTCCCATCATCGCTCTGAGTCAATTGCAAGGGAATCACAAATAATGCCATTCTGCCCTCTGAATACCAGTTAAGCAGGCTTCAAATGTGCCTACTGAGGGAAGACAAGGCTTGCCAACAGAGCCTTGCAGACGTAAAAGGATGGTATAATGATAAAAGGAGGAGGGAAGAAAACTAATTGCAGATTTCCCTCCTGAAATATTTGGACTGTTCAGAAGTTCCACTTTTCTTTCTCTCTCTAGAGCAGAAAGGCCCAAGCATGGGTTTGAGGTGAGTCCTCAAAACAAGCCTGGCAAGTTGCAGCCCATAGCATGGCAAGTTCCTGTAGGAGACAGCCTAGATGAACTGCTCCCCCTATGCCAGGAGAAGCAAGCTTCTTATGGAAAGCTGTACCTCTCAATGTGCATGTAGCCTCTTAAAATCAGAAAGGTATAAGATTATGTATCTCTGATGATGAATGCATCACTTATAATTAGACTTTGTAAAAGATGGAAGGATATTTAAGTTCTCGTTGCATTTGGAACTATCTGGATCCTATCAAATTTTTAAATGAATTGTCATAAAAAATATTGAAAACCATCAGAAAGATCCATTCCCCAAAATATGCAATGCCTTCTTTTTTAGATATCCTGCTTTTGCTTGGGAAATAAACTCAGAATCTGACAGTGTCCCCCTTGGTCAAGATTCTAAAACCAGTGGTGGGACTATAGTTCCATAAACACAGAAAGAGATTCCTGACTCATAACAGCCTTGGGACTTGGCTCACACTCGACTCACAACAGATCTTGGGACTGTGGTGTTGAAGGCAACAAATCAGGTCATGTGAATACCAGACTAGCCACCTTGAAGTGAGATCCACACTTGGTAGGAAACAGTGTGAAAGTTGGCTCCAGTACACCTGCTAGCAATGCCATCAGTTGTGACATAAGCCAATAAGCTCCCTTAGAGGATAGGATTTGAGCAAAACAAGTAATAGTCTTATATGAAGGAGACAAACATACACCGAATAACAGCAGTTATGAGTTTCCTTTACGTGGCAGGAATATTTTCTTGGCTTTGGGATTTAGCATATCAACAAGGGAAGCTGAGCAGGACACTTCTCTGAGTTTCATTAGCCTGGCCAAATAGTTAGGGATCTGGGCAAGGTAAACTAACTTTCCCACATTCGTGCTGAAGTGGAGGTGCCATAGATGTGTCCCAATCCGATAATTAGGTTATCTTTCTTCATGATGACACCAACATTGAAACTTTATAGAGAGCCCCTTTTGCACTCACTACTAGGGGGCACTTAATTTTATGTCCCTTAGGACATGGAAGGTTGTAGTTAGCATAACGGCAGTGAATCTAACATCGATGCCGTGTCAAAAATCATTTTATGGAGGCCAGAGAGAGGTTGGGCAAAAATAAGTTATAGATACATGAACGCTGAAATCAGAGAAACTAAAATCAATTCTGTAAACAGCAAAAGTCGAAGCATCGTTGGTGTCATTAAGCACCTACCATTTTGATATTCAAACAATAGGATATTTACCGAAATATCAGATCAATCCCTAAAGGAAAAGTTCCCAGTGGGGTTTATTTGTGGTCCTCTGTCCAACATCCATTAGACAAGGTCCCTGTCCTTTGTAGAGTGGGTTCAAATAAATGGTAAGAGAGGAAATAGATTCCATTCGCTCTGTTTACTTTATTAGTATTGATTTCTGAATTCCCTCCAATCTATTTCCTAACTGGGCAGATAATATACATTTAGTACCACAGGTAATTATCCAAAATGAATCCAGTTTGCAGTTGGGTGATAAGAAAAAAGAGAGAGGCCACTGATAGATTAAATACTTATACATTAAAAAGTATGGCTGATTGTATTAATATATATACAAGAGCTTTAATATGCTCACTTTATGGCTAGATATAATTTCCTAGGCTAATTGTAAGTTCATGTGTATACTTGGGCATATTTTATTTCTACTATTCTATATTTTATAGCATTATTTTATAGTGCAAATAATAAAAACAAAATCATTTCAATTTTTTTTTAAAGTCTGCCTCCTGTAAAAAGGAATCATTTAGGACAATTTGTTTAAATCTTCAAAAAGGGTGAGAACATTTAGTTACCAGAAATTACAATGGTTTTAAAAGCATCAAAGTTAGAAAAGAGAGCAAAGATTGTATCACTATAAACGTATATACAAAACAACTGAAATACCTAGGAATAGTAAATGGATAAATAAATATAGTAAATCCATACTGTGGGAGATTATGCAGCCTTTTAACATTATGTTTATGAAGAAGTTTTAATGCATGGGAAAATGCTTATTAGGCTATGTGGAAAAGCAGGATATAAAACTGTGTTTGTATAAACACATACATAGTATAACCACAAATATGAAAAAAATCCATATATATTTGTTATGCATAGAAAAATAGGAAATAAATATATGAAAATGTTATCAGTGGTTATTTCTGGGTGATGGGAAGTAGGTGATTTTAACTTTTTAAATTCTACCCTGTTTTCCTTGAGACTTTCTATGATTAGCACACACTATTTTTATATCTAAACAAGTATTAGAGAGATGGACGTATGGACAACTTGGATGGAATGGAAGGTTTGACACATGTTTTGTTTGCCGCTGGCTCATAATGATCTGAGGGCAGGCACATGCCAGGGACTCCTGTGCTGGTGGCTCTTTGGAAACCTTCCCATTTGCAGGCAGGGTGAGTTTTCTGCAGAGTCCTACCAGATTTGTCCAGGAGTTAGACTCTCAAGGATCATCACACTTTTAAAGAAGGTATGTGGTGATAAAATATCAAAGTGCTTCACAAGACAGCACAGTGGAGTGGATAAAAGAATAATTTCTGGAGTCAGACAGTCTGGCTGTGGCTCTTCCACTTACTATTTGAGTAACTCTGGCAAACAATCTCTCTATGCCTCAGTTTCCTTATCTGTAAAATCAGGACAGTAAAGTACCTACCTCAGAGAGGTGTTAGGGGATTAAATGAGTGAATATTTGTAAAACACTAGAGCACAGAGATATATAGTAAGGATTTAAAATATTTGTTGAATGAATAAATAAAATTCTGACTTGTATTCATCAGACCAAAATTACAAATGAAGAAATGGACATGGTCAAAATATTTGTAAAACATTTGAGTAAAACATTTTGTAAGTTTCTGGGACAAGGGTATAATTGCTGTTGAACTTAAGCCAACACTCAGGATTGTAGTGGTTTTAGATGTTTTTTCTGTATTTGCCAAAGATCTGCCCAACCATGCATATCTATGCAGAATGAGGATGCTGCTGCTGCTGAGGTTCAATAGAATAGTTACTACGTGCCTGTACTATGTGTTGTGTTTTGTTCGCTAGTCTATATTTAGACTCTAACGAAACACATGAAATAAACAGGTATGCAATAGTGTTTACTGAATGAAAAAAAAAATGAATGAAAGAAGGACTTCACCACAGCTGTATCAAGTTGTCTAAACATGGGCATATTTCCACAAAGAGGCCATTGTTAAATGAACTTTCCCTCTTACTAATAAGCCCTAGGGTTGAAGGATCAAGTATCTTAGAATCTAAAACTTTTTACTATTATAACATGGAAACAGTGAAATGGCAATATCAAAAGGGCATGTGGATGAAAAAAATATTTATTCCAAGAAAAATAATCACAGCTCAGCACTTGAACATCTTCAAGGATCCATTTCCTAGGGAATTTGCATGGATGGGGAGAGTGTTAGACGTGGGGATATAAAGACAGTAAGAGCATCACCAATAAATGGAAATAGACAGCTCATCTCACTAGCTCTGCAATTTTCTCCTACCAGGTAGAGCATGACAAGAGAATGTTAAAGTACCTGAAATCAAGGACAGTACTTGAAATAAGAACACTCTCTAATAAGTCAATTTTACTGTAATAAATTTCATTATTGAGGGTAAGAGGAACACCACTGGTCTTAGATACTGTCCATTGTTTTGTATGCATTTCAAAGTTACTCTTCACACATCTAACTTTTAAATTTACAGTGTAACTTTTAGCATTTTGTGTAGGTCTTGGCTCCAAAGCAGCAAAAAAAGAAGTGAAATGTCCCACGGTTGTAAAAATCTTGATAAGTTCTCCATGTCACTTTTTTCAAATGTGGAACTGCTCAAACCACACAGATAATTATAGATGACCAGATTGTAACTGTTTTATTGCTTCTTTTCCCCCATAAATTTTAATTTTGGAAAGTTAAGTGAAAAATGTGGTTTCAATTTCCTACAAATTGCACACAATTTGGTTTTAACAAGAAAATAGAAAGAAAGGGTATGTTCTTTAAAGTGAATTATGAACTAGAGTTTGTTTTCGCTCGCTCAACACCACAAGAATAATAAAGCACAAAATTTAGAAAAGATGCCTTACAAAATAGAAATCATGAACTGTAGTAAAAAAAAAAGCAGAAAGTAATTTTTTTTATCTAAACAGGGTTTAAGCAATCTAACAGGATAATACGATTGAGCTAGGCTTTCTCCCTCTGGTGAGGCAAGCTCAAGTTGAAAAGGAAAGAAAGAAAGAATGAAAGGAAGCAGGAGTAGAAGCTGAGAGCCTTAATGCATGTACAACAGGAAATCTCTTAATAAGGAAAGGCTGTGTACATCCCCATCTTACTCTCTCCAAAAGTGCCACCGACAAAAAAAGAGCTACTAAAAACAATTAATTTAAACACATACCTAGAAACAGGACAAAAACTCAAGAATGTATAAAGGGATTTTTAGTGGAAAGAAATTATAGCCTTCTGCAGAGTTCTGGCTATAATTTTAGTGTCAGACCAACATGCTTTTGCTATTCAAGGTAGTGGTCTGCTACAAACTAGCATGTTAAAGACAGGAAACCCATGAAGTGTCTCTACCATACCAAAACCACCAGCTGGAAAAGCAAACAATGACATCAATCAACCACCTATTTTTTTCTCGTTTGTGCCAAACTTTGGGTTGAACCCATTCTTTTCTTCCTTCAGTTGATGACTGCTTTCACCTTATTAGCAATCTAGACTATTTCTATGTGTTGGGCAAAAACATACTATTTAGGTAATAAACTATTGCAGCCAAATTGTCAATCTCCATTGATCAAATTCTCCATGGCCCGTGTTACTTAATAGCACTACCAAAGATTTCTCAAATTTCTACTTCCAAAAATGTTTACTTTCCGACACATTGTGACAACCACAAAGACCACCTGTACTGAGTATACAATAAAGAAAGCCTGTATAGACTAAATGTTAACAAGAATACTTGGTAAAATGTTACAGCCCTAGGTTTTCTTTTCTGGACAAAACATAGTATTTGCTAATAACTTTTCTAACCAGGGTTGAAGTTGCAAGTGTAGAGTGCCTCCGACTGTAAGAACACGAAGTTCTGGCTTATGAAGATCCAGCTATAAACTGGAACTTGGCAAACTTGAAGTATTACTCATTGATGAATAATCCTATTTGTCAAAACTACAAACTTCTGGTCAACTACATATTTTACATATTACTGCACGAAGCTCTAGCAGAAGTTCACCATCCCAAATAGTCTTTGAAGTCTCCACAATTAACAAGAGATGATTTACTGTCTTGAAATACAAAAGCTGACTTTTCCCACCCAAAAGTTAATAAATCTTTGGTGTTGGTGAAAGGCCATTCCCTACCTGTAGCAATCAAGTTATGCAACCCTCAGGCAATAACTTTTCATTGAGCTCAGGCCTGGCTCACCACAGTATTCACATATATCTCAGTCCCAACTGCTCAACTGGCAATGCCGTCTGATTGCAATGATGTTGCAACAGAATGGAGGATTTCATAGCAAGACATTCAAAAACTTCAATAATCTAAGAATTCACACAAGGCTATTTTGAGAGGGAAGCAAATGAGAAGGCTTCCTCATAAATCTAGGCTGGAGTATTCTTCATTCATTCATTTATTCTTTCAACAATTTCTCCATAAAAGCTTCCTAAGCCTGTGCCACCCACTTTCACCAGCCTTATTTCCAAATCTATGACATCAAAGACTCCATCCTTACCTAAGGACGACCCCCAAATATTTGACTTACTGTTATAAGCACCTTATTTCTCTCTAAAAAGTGTCTAGGTGACACTGGACAGATATAGAAAACTGTACTCACTTCATTGCAAGTAATTACAATTGCAAATCATTTTTCTTATTCAAAATCGAATTCAAGTGAATGCTCAGGATTTTCTGTAGCAAGGTGAATAGAATAAAAATACCCTAAATGTCCTCAAATCTCTCATGAAGCAGGGGGAGAGAAAGAGGTAAGAAGGCAGAGAAGAACAATGCATGAAATGAGCTTGGGAAATCAATTGTATGTGGATCTTGGAATGCTGCAGACTGCATCTAAGAGGTAAAAGTCAAGGGGTGGGGTAGAGTTTTTCTTATAATTTCTTATAAAACTTTCTCATGAACTACTGTTTTATTGGTTTCTTCACATGTAAAAACTGCCCACTGCCCGTTTTTAAGAGACTGGAGCTCAATAATTAGGGAGAAAGCAGAAAACTCACATTGAAAGTAAAATCCTTCTTGCCCTCAGTTCCCTAGCTAAGTTCCCTCCCCACTTCTCTAGTTCCCTGGGCTGCCTTCCCCCTAGCCATTTACCCAGATTTCTACCAGAGCATTTTATCACCTTGATTTGCATTAAAAGCCGACACAGCCTGCCCTCTGTTCTATCTGCTGTGCACCAGATTCCTATCCCTAGGGCTTTGCACCACACTTTGCACACAGTTGACATTCAATAAAAGGCAGAGAATGAAAATTCAAGAGACCAACAGACTTCCTTCTACTTTAGGAAGTTCACTTTATTTCCAAAGTCCTAAACCTTTATTGAGATTGGCTAGTTGAAGGTCTAAAAGCAAAAAGAAAGACAGAGATTGTGAAGGCATTTTGAGGTATTTGATGGACTTGGAATTCTTACGGAATTTTTTTTTTTTTTTTCAAAAAAGGCTGAGACCAATAAGGGACCCACATATAATGTCTGGCACAAAGCAGGTGCACATTTATCAGCTGAGCACGCGCATACTGGCAATAGAGGAAGAGGCTTCGTGGAGAATGACTGCGATAGGGGGATTTTGGGAGACTGAGCAGGGAGTTTGGGACGAGGCCTATCAGTAGAAGTGAACACTAATCCTCAAATATCAAACCATAGTTTGGTGAAAGATCACCTAATAGTCACCTGAGATTCTCAATGAAAGAGTATAGATAAAGACATCTGGTGGTTTTCCTACTGACAAAAGCAAAGTGTAAAATCAGATTTTTCTTTTTAAATGCTCTCTTTCTGACATTTCTAACCTGGCCAAAATGCCTGTGGTACATTAACAGCTTAAGTGCTTAGTAGCAAACCCTAGTAAGTTTTTGGAGTTGGCCTGGACTCCTGACTTACTGAGTGTGTTGGACCCTCGAAGTAGGTTCACACTGGTGGTTCATGGTTGAGCCTCTCAGATCCGGGCTCTGATTCTAGCAAGCCCTTTCCCTGCGGCCAAATCTCAACCACAGCTAAACTTTCCCAGCCTCTGGAGACAGAAGTGTTTGGGCTGCCTTCTGACCAAGTGTGAGATATTTTTTTTTTCTCTGTTTATGAGATAGGCTATAGAGCCTTTCCCAGGGTAATGAGTCATCTTGACTAGTGGCCCCAGGAAGAGGCAGATAAAACTGGGAGATTCTAGATCAATGGATTTGTTCTGTAAAATCACTGAACCCTGGTGGGACAAATCTGATTTGGTTTTACTTTTTTTTTTTTTTTTGCCCTTTTTTATTGAATGACTTACTCATTCTTCAAAAATTACTTAGAATATTTTACTTGAACTCCTTCCTGATTAAAAATAACCTCTTAAAGTATAAATGTAATGGTTTCCTAAATTTTTTTTTTTATTCAATCATCCATCAATCCACTCATCTGACCTTTTCCTCTCTGCCAGGCATTGCACGTGAGGGTGCCCAGTGTGCAAACTCTCCCCTTCCAACTGCCTTTTTTTTTCATTCCCCCCCCAGAGCATTTGGTAAATAACGAAATAGATAAACGAATGAATGAAAAATGAATGAACCAAACAATGAAGTGGAAATATCCAAATAGGAGAAACGAGCAGAGTAGTGCAAAACTTAGGCATGTGCCCCGTGGTCTGTAAGGCATACCAATTTAGGACACTCTGCCCCAGATTTAAAATGTGGACACTCATGGGCACTAATTCGTGGGGCCTTGAGGTTGCAGTACTGAACATACAAGACAAAGTTGGTGGGACTTTTCTGTAGAAAACATGACTTCTGACCTAGATTCTCAGAAAAGAAGATAAAGTGGGCTCTTTCCAAATGCCCCGTCACCCTGCACAGGCTGGGCCAGGCGCTTGTCTCCTCATGCCTAAAATGGAGCAATGCTTTGCTCAGTCCAGACCCACATGTCAGTGTGGTCGGGCAGATGGCAAGGCCACAAATCTGCCCGCAGAGTTCGAGAGTAGGAAGGGGCTCATCCAAGGCTGTCAAAGGCGTGTGGCACACATATGCACCCTACATTCTCTAAAACGAAGGTGGAGTTATATGCTGGGTAGCTCACAATAATCAATATGATGCCACCCTAACTATCTCCCTTCCAAGCTTATCCCACACTCTTCTTTCTGCAAATGCTTATAGCCTCCCTTCTACTGTATCAAGTTAGACTTCCAACTTTCTCTCATTACAAGAGTCAGTGAGGAAAAGTATAGGGTTAATTGAAATTTGAGGAAATCGGACCTGTATAATTTCCACGAAGGCAGGGACTGTGCCTATCTTGTACATGGTATCTCCAGTGACTAACATATGGAAGATGATCAATAACTGTTTATTGAATAAAAAATGATCAGGCCACAAGGCAAAATTCCCACTATCTTTGTGCCCAAATACTGAAGATCATGTCATTTGCTCATGGACTCTGAAGCCAGTCTGGCTGTGTTAAAATCCTGGCTCTGCCACTTTCTAGTTACACGACCTTGAGCAAATTCTGAACCCCTCTCTTTGACCCAATTTCTTCATTTGTAAAGTGGAGATAATAGTACTTGTCTCATGTTTTCTACTTTGAAAATTAGGTGCCTAAAATTATGTTGAATGCTTAAAACAGTGTGTGCCTTTAAAGTATTAGCAGCAATAGCTGTTGTTATTTATTAATGAGAATCAGGAAATTTGTGCATTCAACAAACATTTTTTGAGCATCTATTCTAGGCCAGGCATAGTACTAGGCACTGGAAATACATTGGTAAACCAAACAGAAATAGACTGTTAGATAATCACTTCACAGACTAAGAACTACTTAAGTTCCTTAATAATAAGAACTACCATTTCTTGAGTTCTTAACATGCACCATTTATAATGTGCTAAGTGCTTTGCTCATATTATCAATTTCAATCATCATAACAAGAAGATATGCTTCTTTCCTCCACTATTCAGATAAGCAAATAGAGGCTAAAGTGGTAAAACAAACTGTCTAAGGCTAGAGAGCAAGGTCTGGACTCTCAATCCACTCATCTAGTCAGTAGCTACTGGGTACTGCTGGTACAGGCTTTGGGCTGATGGCAGAGAACTAGTACACACAGGAAATTCACAGTGACAGCCACAAGTTTGTTTTACAATAATCAGCCTGTCTCAAATTAAAAGAAGCACACAACAGAGAAGGATTATAATAGATTAGTTATGATATGACATTTATCTTCATGAATTACGAACAACGATATGAAATAACCAACAGAATGGTGAGACTTCATTTTGACAATGTTTGCCAACAAGGAGAAAACTAGCTTTTTAAAACAATTCAAATGCATCTGCCATTTACAAAGCATCAATGATTAAAAAAAAAAAAAAAACAACAGATGAGCTATTAGAAAAGTAATCTTAATGTTCTTTTTAATTCAAACACTACAGAAGCCAGGCAATCATTGTTGCAATTAATTGCTTTCTTGTTGCTTGCCACTTGCCTTTCATTATGAGAAATTAAAGGACAGAAGCAAATTATACAATATATATTTATTCAAGCTGAGATGACTTGACATCATTTATTGTATTTGTACTTCTCAAACATTGCCTGGGTATTCTTTTAAAACTAAAATTCCTCTAGCTCCAAACTGACTTAGCATACTCCCTGCAGAGCTACACTTGGTAATCATGACTCAAAAATGTAGAGAGCTAGAGAAAGCTGAGATAATATGTTGTCACTCCCATATTTATCACCATATTTCCTGAATCATCCAGCTTCGTAATGATGATTTCTTTCCATTCTTTGCACTGTTTGGCAACTACATGTTTTGTGAATACCTAAAACGCTTATAAATATTCTCTTCCCTTGCAGCCGATAAATCTTTAAAATTAAAAGACAAAGTTAAAATGACTTGTGCACTTCACCAACGTCTCCACTAAATGTACCATACATCTCACAATTTCAATATTCACAGTTTAAGACTCAGTGATGACTTTCAATCTTACTATGTGGATAAAGAAGGAGGGGTACGCTTTGCAGTTTATTGAAAGCTGTTTTGGGAGTTAGTCTTGATGGTGCGATGTCTTATTCTTTCCGCCTCTCCATCCTTCCCCCTCCATCCACCTTTATTGACACTATGCATCAGCCTCTTGTTTCATAGGAATTTTTTTTTTTTCTTTTAGAGTCAGAAATGGAGAGACAAATGTTATAGAAACAACAATTTCAAGGATCTGGTGCAATGACATGGATCAATGCTTATTGAAATTTCAGGAAGCTTGATCTGCTGAGAACATAGTCAGCTGGTATGGCTCATATTTCTAGATAATGATCACAGAGTGGCTGGGGGATGGGATAGGGAGAGTGAAGCTTCTGGGCAAATGATAGCATGGCTTTAGCACTGGGGAGAAGTCCACAGATGCTTGGAAACAAAAACACGTTTAACTAGGGGGTGCTGTGTAGGCTCACAGTGCTATCCATTTGAATACTGTACACATTCTAATGTACAAATGGCTATTTAAAGAAGCCCTCCTGCTCTGCTAATAGTACACTCTACCAGATCACCCTATCTCTTTTGTAATACTTTTACCAATCTGGTAATTATCTTATCTGCCTCTTAACTGATATATTGCCTTCTTTCCCTTATTAGAATAAAGGTGTCTTGAGGGCAAGAACTTCACCTTTTTGAGTCACAGAATCTAGAAAATGCCTAAAACGCAGCAAGTATTCAAAACTTTTTTATTAAATTGGAATTTGAATATTATTACACCCTCCCCTCCAAACAAATAACATGAGAGCAAAATACTATGTTTCCTCAACACTACTTATAGGATAATCTTAAAATCTGGAAAGAACCTAGGATTCTTCCACAATGAAATACAGTCTACCATTTTAAGGCATTACCGTGATTGCCAAGTTGGTTTGCCAATAAAAACTAGAAATTACAGATGAATTTATAAATCCAGGGTTATCACAAATCAAAAATTCATGACTTATGCACATGCATTTCAGGCCATATGTATGGAAGGATTTTGCTCAGGAACAATAATACCCCTGCCTCATCCAAAAACTGTCCTAAAATATAAAACAATGCCCCGTTAAAGCAAAAGCCAACATATTCCACGGTCCAAAGTGGCATAAATGTATTGTTTTCAATTTAGTGACTTAACAAGAAATACAACAGATACATGCTTCTTCAGCCAAGACAGGAATTCCTTCCAAACACGAGAACCCATTATATAAGATGAAGATCCGCTTGGTCCCTAAATGAACCACACAGCATAGGAATTGTCATTAGCTACTATAAGGCAATGAAGAACTTATAAAGCCAGAGCCAATGTGTTATTAAGACCAGGCACGGTGGCTTTAAGGCAATATAGATTTCTGAGCTATTTATTTATTTATTATTATTATTGCGGGTCCCACTCTCCCAGCTGCAACAATTCCAACTCTGCAGGACCCATGTAACAAGGCGATGGTATCTGAGAAATAATGAGCGAAGGAATGCTGTTCTTTCTTTCAGAGCAATCTCAGGTGCGATCTTATACCGTAAAGGACTGGATCAATACTCCCAGCAGCCAGCCGCTCGATACCCCCTGAATTATTGCTTCATTTTTCTTCTTATTATAGATGAGTTGTGTTATTATTTTCCCCAAATCGATATTTTACAACCTTTTTTATCCGTTTCTCCATAAATTTTGTGATTACTTTAAACTGGGAATTCCGGTACACTAAATAAGATGCAGTATCTGAAAGGGACAGAATGTACTGACATGGGTTTTTGTTTTGTTTTGTTTTGTTTTTGTTTTACTCTTTTAGACACAATGCCTTGTTTAAAGGCACATCATAATCAATAGCTGAAGAAAATTTTTCACGAAGAAAAGTTTAACATAACCCTGGGCTTGCAAAATAAAAGTGCGAATCCTTTCAAACTGCAGCAGCCCAAACAGCACAAAGCTGAAAAGCACAAAAGGAGGCGCGATTGATCAGCACTTTGCATCTGAAATTTCATTCCTAATGCTTTTTCTCCCCTCCAGTTAAAGGGCCAATGCAATTCCCTTAAATTGTTTCTCACAAAGGAGATAACTCTATGCACCTTGGAGAGATTTAATTGGCTTCTATAGCTGTCTCCTGCTAAGTGTTTAAAACATCAGCAAATCAAATCATGTAAACTCATATCCTGTTCGGCTGTCGGTTTGCTCCAAGCTTGATTATTTAGATGTTAACATTAGCAGCGCCTATACTTAACGCAAGAGATCAGGAATATATACACCCTCCATGAGTTCCGGGATGACTTGAGTTAATTCCATGCTTCCTATGAAATAATGTGTGTTATTTGGCAGAGAATGCTCAGTGGTAACTAAATAATCATTACAGTGCAGCCAGTGGTAATTACATGGTAATTCACATTAGCTTCATAATAAGCACTGTATTTTTCACTATATCCATCTGAGAATGAAGCAGAATCATAGCCTTTCATTTCTTTTTAATGCCACCCAAAATAAAAATAAAGTAAAATCATTTTAAGGGCAGGAGGACAAGGAATATAATCCTGGTAAATTAAGCTATGGATTTCACTAAAGAAATACTTAAATCCATTAAGTCTAATTAGACATGACATCCCAGAATTCACAAACAGTAGTTCCAATAAACTCATTAAAAATTTTTGGTGGTTTCTTTAGAAAATGGGAGAATATTATATTATAGGCTGTTATATTACATTAAGGTTTTATAATTTTATATGGGCTCTTCTCTTTTTATGTAAAAGCCTATGGAACTTTATAAGAATAGTTCTGCTTAAATCAATGAGTCTTAAACAACAATGTGCTTCTTGTAACATGTACTTAATAATGCAATAAACTATTCTAAGTAGTATAGAATAAAACTGGAAGCATTTTATTCTGATTGGCTGAAAGATCCCAGGCTATAGGGGCTCAATTCCTTATAGCATTACAGAGCACGATTTACATTCAGATCTCCATTTACATACATATTATTTAATTTGGACAATTATGAAGTCCTGAAAGCACTTTTCTATTACCACCTGGACCCTTAGAAGGGTTCACACCATGAATGCATCATGTATAAGTGTACCAAGAAGTATTCTGAGTAGAAAGCAGTGGGAACAACTTTAATTGAATACTTATATTAGTGGATTAAATTAGGTCTGTTTTTAAATGAGCTACCCTTAATTGGCTGCAATTGGGAAAGTGAAATAAATAATTTTACTTTTTACTCTACGTATTGCATTTAGCATCGATGGACAACTGGTCCTTCTTGGCTTTTCACCAACAATTGAGGGCTTTTTTAAGATGGAAAAAAAAAAACATTTTATTTGAATTCTAACATAAGTCCAAATAAGATTTAGAGCAGAAATCCCATATACAATCTTGATTTTTTTTTTTTTTTTTTTTATGGATTGGGATATGCCGCTGATACAATGAATGGTGCCTTGCTCACCTCTACCTGCAATACAAGCCTGGCAACAATTCCTACACTCATTCGTTGTCAGACAGGCTGCCTGTCGGGCATCAAACAGTAACCCAGATGCCTCTCTGAGCCAGGCACACAGCAGAGATCTCTTCTCAAGCAGGTTTTAAGCTTATTCCTGATGACCATCATCTTACAAGTATTTCCCTCTCATTGACACCAACGATTTTGCCTCTAAACCCACTGAGCAGATGAGGCTATCACATCTTATTTCCTCAAGAACCACCAGGGGACTGCAATGTAAAGGCAGATCGGAAGGTCCGCAGATGCCCTGTGGCTAAGAGGGAGCTTCACCATAGGTCCCCACTGGGCATTAGATCACAAGAGTGCTGCAGGGGACAATATATCCCGGTGGACCCCACTAAGCCCCTCCCTGATTGCACCCTGGGAAAATGACCTTCCAGTCTCCATGAGGTCTCCCAACAATGTGCTGGTGTCCGACGGATGCCTTGCTCTTACGCTACGCTGTGCCCCCACAGAAAGACAGGGTGAAGGAGATGTCCTTAAATCGCATAACTCCACTTCACCAATGGTGAAAATGGCACTTGGCTTTTCCGTGGGGCTTTGATTTACTCAGAGGTGAAGAAAAGCTTCTCTCTTTATCAACAGAAAGACAAGGATCTAAACAGATCAGAACAACCATGTCCATGACACCCTTTTTGTACACAGATGGCATATGGGAAGGCCCAAGGAATCAAGCATCTACATCACCTCCCTGTTTCCTTGATAGTGTACTCAAAGATGGATAATCTTAAAGAACTAAAGAAGAGTTTATCAAATGACCATGGGGCTCTTGGTTGAACAATTTCCTCATACATTCAAAAATTTGACATCTTTATGTATTTGTATATTTGGCATATAATGCTCACGTTTACATATGATTTGCTCTGTTTCTGTATGGAAATCCATCCTATGTTGCTTTGGGAAATGTGCTTCCCATATCTGAGCCTCAGTTGCCTCTTCTATAAAATGTTAGGCTTGGTCCAGTTTCTCTCTAGGGACCTTTCCATCTCTAAAAGTCAGATTTATAGGAGTCTGTTCTCTTGGATCCTTATTTAATAAGATCCACCATT
Source organism: Microcebus murinus (assembly GCF_040939455.1). Lineage (NCBI taxonomy): Eukaryota > Metazoa > Chordata > Mammalia > Primates > Cheirogaleidae > Microcebus > Microcebus murinus. The sequence goes on from NC_134124.1 coordinate 23,174,879, forward strand.
AATTGGGCACTTACTATATGCCATGCACTGTGCTAAGCTTTTCATGTGCATTATTTTATCCAATCCTCACAGAGATTCTGTGATATATTATCATCCCCATTTTACAAATGAGAAAACGAGAGTCTCAGATTGGTTAAGAAACTAGCAAGAAATCGATTGGGCCAGGATTCAAATTAGGATGTGTCGTTATTCCAGAGATCTACAGTCATACAGGCTCACTTAGGGACTATACACAGTGTAGGAACAAGCTCTTGATTGACAGCAGAAGAAAAGGAATCTGATGTAAACATCTAGCATGAGTTGAGAGACTTTAGCCAAATCTTTAAGACTCTGGAAGCTGAGGTTTCATCATCTATAAAGACGTCGACAACTTGAGTAACTAGGTTATCTTTAAGGCTCACATCCCACAAATTTATGGCCACATTTACCAGTCATCCCTTCATACGTGCTTCTATTTGTCAGTCTGCCTAGGATTTATTGTGCCCCACTCTGTGCGAGACACTGAGGATATACGCTGGCTGAACAAGACAGACAAGGAACCTGCCTTCATGGAGCTTATATGCCAGTGAGAGACACAGGCCATAACAAGTAAATGAAAAATAATCCAGATTGTATCAACAAAAGTGCTACATTTAATCAAAGCACTCATGCTGGGGCAGCAGCCCAAGATTCTAGAATCCCCAAATCTAACTGGCAAATTACGTCCATGGAAAACTGAAAAGTAGAGTAAAACAAGTATAAGTTCATTTCGTAGAAGTAAAAAATCTTGAGATATGGGAGGTGTAATCAATTACTTGGGGGACTATAGATCAATATGAGACCCATCACTTAGGTGACTTAAATGACCATAAATGAACCACCTCACCTCTTTCTAAACCTCATTTTTCACACCTGGAAATGAGGCTGAAAATACCTGTCCTTCTTACCTCACAAGGAACGAAAAAGAATTGATCAATGGGAAAAACTGTACGGAAATAAAACTGTATTTCAGTACATTTACTTATGTATCCAGATATAAGATAAAAAACGAGACACACACAGGCTCGGTAGCCAGGCCTGTACATTGCACTGTGGCACACAACTTTCTGAAAAGTCACAATAATTTTTTTGCTTTGATGCTGGTAATTTTATTAAGAGAAATTTAAAAGCCTGTAGATGATCCTCCTATGCCTTCTGAGCTAACCAGTACAAATGTTTCATTTCTCTCGTCTTAAAGAAATGGTAGAATTAGAAGAAATACAAACTTGTTCAAAAGAGATTCTCCACCCAAACCCAACGACCTCAAAGAGTCATCCCGGCCTGGGTGACTGTTTTACAAATCAGTTAACACTAAAAGGAAATGATGCACGTATGCAGAATGACTGGGAAGGCAATATTCTGTGCAGATACTGAAACGCGAATATATTTTTGGCATTAAACAAAGATCTAAATTAACTCCATATTGACCGGGAGCTGGTGTTTCCTGATGCAAACCACCAAGGCCGATCCCAGGTGGCTCTGCCCCACGGGTCAGCCTTTCCACCCGTGATGTGAAGAAGTTAACCACAGTTGATGCTAACAGGAAAAGGGTGAGCAGTTGCACACGCCAGGTCGATGGGTGGCAGGTAGGAGGGGAAGTCTGCTCTCCGGTTGTTGTTTCTGTCAGTGATTTAAGGAGTGAGCGCCAGGCTCTGCCTGCCTCTCACTATTGAGAGATCATGTAGAAAATCTCAAGCCTGATATTAATGGGATGGTTTCCACCAGCACTTTCAGTACCCTGAATAATATGAGGCCCACTTAAAAGGGTGAGCATACTTATTCAAGTCAAAAATACTATGTGGTACAGACAATTTAACTCGTACCAAGGATCTCATGTGGCAGATGACCAAACAACAGGAAAGAAATATCAGTGTGCTGAAATATATGGGAAGATTTTACACACACACACACACACACACACACACACACACACACACACACACACAAAGTTCTCTCATTATCGAATCCTTTTTAGGTCTCTCCTATGACAAAGTGCTTTCTCAATCACATTGTTTTAAACTAAGTAGGAGCATGAAGCAATCAGTCAATGGTAGTTTAGGGATACTTATTATACAAAGGAGAGTTGTCTGTCAAGACAAAACAGAGGAATAGGAATTTTATGTAAATTTAGCAACTTTTTTTAGGAGATTGACCTCTCCCCATTACAAATATTCTTTTAAAGATGAGTTTTTAAAATATCGCTAAAAGTGGTTATGTTTTGAGATTCAAATATATTAATAACAGATGGTTACTTAGGGCTTAGAATAAAATTTCCAGTGAAAGCATCATGCCCAGATTTAAAAAGTGCTGTATCTCAAACAACATAGACAGAAGAGAATGTAATAGGAGAAAAATGGCTCTGGTGTTTGTAAAAAAAAAAAAAAAAAAGGCTAGAAAGAGTTTGAATGAAATGGAAATGCTAAAAGCAGAAAAAGTTATATTTATAAATGTTGTAAATTATATATGTGATTTTTAAGTATTTCTGTGTAACTAAATTAATGTGAAATGTTATAAGTAGATATTTGATAATTCATTGGTATCTATAAATATGTATATGGTTAACTTGGCTTTAAAACTTAAAACTTCATTAGGAAAATGAGGGAACATCTTATATTTAAAGATCATGCTATATATGCTGGCATATGTGGTGTTAAAATTTTTAAAAAAGAAAAGATGTGGCTGTTCAATGATAGGGGAATGACGAAGCAAAGGATAATGCAGCCACAAAGTGAACTACTATATACCCACTAAAAAGCATTCAGAAAGAATTCGAACTAGAGGAAATGTTTAGTTTATAATATAAATGACGGAGCAGGAGGCAAAACTACATAAACATATTGTGACTCTGATAAAAATATAGAATAGTACCCATGGAAATATATTAGAAGAAAGTACTCAAAAATATTAACAGTAATTGTCTCTGAATGATAGAATAATGATCATTTTTTTTCATACTTCATTTTGTATTTTGAACATCTTCTATGTGAGTATGCATTGTGTTCACAATGATGTCATTTGGAGAAAACATTTAAGGTTCCAGCTCCTGTCAGACCTCAGATGGCCTAGAAATATTTACGCTTTCCCATCACCATCAACCTAATCTCAGGGAATGAGGCAATTGCACAAATTAACAAGGTAGAGTCGCATGCCAGGAGATTTGCCCCCATGCAGGCTCTGCTGTCTCTTAACCAGGGTCCAAATCCTGCCTTCTCTGCTTACTCTCTAAATAACCATGGGAAGTCAATTCACCTTTCTAAAGTTTTTGGTCTTAAAAATGTGCTTAAGAACAGAGATTGTCTTATGCAAATTCTCGGTGGGGGGTGCTTTACATTTCAGTAATGTGGAGAAGAAGAAGATTGAGAGGAAAGGTAGAGTCAGTGCTTAAAAGGTGTGGAGTAGGAGGAATTAACAGGATAACAATCAACAAAGAACATTGGCAGCCCACTGGGGTGGGGAGCCAGTAGGAGAGGAGAGAAAAGAGATTGGCAGCCCACTGGGGTGGGGAGCCAGTAGGAGAGGAGAGAAAAGAGAAGTTCAAAACTCTAGCGGGAAATACTGTTGTCCTGGAGAGGACATAAGGAGGGACCAAAATTTACCTACTTTTTGTTATAATTTTGGATTTCAGTTTCAGATATGGTAAGGGTTTTAGATGAGTTCCATCTTTACTCATGGAAAGTACAGTACTGCCGTCTATAGCAGGTGCGAAATACATGGAATGCCTTGTCCCTGGAGGTTGTTCGGATTGAAAACAGAAACAGCTCCATGCTGTAGCTAAATGGGCTTATGGTAGCTGGCCCCAAGTTCGAAGGACATCAGGTCTTCAGCGCAACACACAATTACTCAGTTGGGGATGGCTGATAAATCTCAAATTCTGACCCTGTACTGTAGGTTTTTCAGAAAGCAAAAGAAACAAGAACTCAAAGTCAAGGCATCTATATGCTTGAACAGGAAGATAAGGATGTATCTCATTTTAAGGTTCTCCTGAAGCATGAAATCATTATCAAAGACTAAAAATTATTTTACATTCATAACTCTCTGATATCTGTGTATTGCCAAATGAAAAAATATTATGTAATATTAGGTACGGTATCACCCTGCTTCGGTAATACGGTAGATATATGAATAGGAAAAAGATTGCAAGATATGTACCATGAAAATAATATTAATAGCTCACATTTATTGAGTGTTTATATTTTTAAAAACTAGTAGGGATGTAGGCAATTTCATTGTTATATTAATTATTTTGTTGGTACTTCCTAATTATCTGAAATCATTATGTATTACTTTGCAATAAAAAACAAAAAAGAAGTTTTAATGCTCTAGTGGGTGCCACATCTCTGAGTTAACTTTAACAATGAACAAAAGGACTAACATCCATATCACCATAACCATGAACAAATAAAACAGAAAATAGCCCTTCATCAAACATTTTGAATAAATCTTAGGAAAAGAGAAAAAGAAAGAAACTGAGTTCCCCTCCCTCCTCCTACCCCAAGATAACAGAGAAAGTTTCAACAAATATACTTAAAAAGCTAAAGGGCTAACTTACCACATTGCTGGGTTAAAAAATAAATAAATAACAATAACAAAAAAAAAAAAACCTTGAATACTTCCAAATAGTTTATTGGCTTTGAAAACCAAATCATGTTATATCCTACTAAAAAGATTAGAGTTTCAAGACTTTATAGTATTGCATTACATTGGCAAGAATACATAGAAAGCTCCGTTCCTACCTTTATTGTTAATAGCTTTCTAATCCCTTACCAGAAATTTATCGTTTAGAAATGGCAACACATCTTAAAGATTAAAGCCATGTGACAAATAGTTCATGTCCCTTAATAACCAAATCTCATGCCTTAGATCGGGTGAGCTTATCTGCCTTTTCCTTCTATATGGTTTCATTGGTAGGAAATACTTTATATCCCTATTACATGAATGATGAATGGGACCGTTGGTTATGGTCTGTTATTTGCTTGGCTGTAGTCAATATGTTTTCTTTGGACAGGGATTTCTGTGATTTATCTCTCTCCTGGCCTTATCACTTATTAACTCTGGGTAGACAGGAAAAAGCCAAGGTTGTATATAAGGCCTCGTGGCCATTTAGACCTCTAATGTCAGTGAAAATATCCCTTTTAATGATCCTGTTACACTGGCTACTCAAGTCCTGATTACACTCCACTCCAAATAGGAAATAAAGGTCATATTTCTTGGAAAGTATACACATAAAATATGCAAAATAATATGCTTCCTTCAGACTGGCTTTATTCTTTGCAGAAATGGCTTTCATTTTATGGATGTCACAGAAGTACAATGGTTACTTGTAGTGACTTTTGTTGTTGTTGTTGTTGTCCCTGTTATGGCTCCAATAGTGTTTAACTGTACAAACACCAGCAGATTCAGAGATTCAGCAGAGTCACCAACAACATCAACATACATCACATCAGGAAAAAATCATATTTTGTGGGGGGAAAAAAAAACTCCCTTCAGCAGAGGAGAAGAGGCTTGGGACCTACCCTTTGTATCACAAAATCAAAAAGGATAAACACTCCCTCTGCCTTGAATTCTTTTCTTTGTGTGCAAACGGCTCATTTGGAGTAATATTCAAGACATGTGAACAGGAGCAGCCTGTGAATTTTTCTTTCTTGTTGAGTCTATTCCAATTAGGACATCGCTAAAGCAGAACTGCTAGTCAAGTGTTCGTTACACAGTGCTTTTTCGGCTGAATCTAAGTGAAAACAATCTGATAAAAGAGAAAACACGTTCTCCCCTTCCTTTCCCCAATTCTTCCTGAGTTTGCTTAAGCCTGTCTTTATAACAATTATCTTATGTATACAATATTATCTTTTTGCAAAACATTTTCATGCCCATTCTTTCACTGATACTCACAAGACCCTTGAGACACACAGTCAAGTGATGGCACTCCCAGTTGAGGAAGCTAAAAATCTGGTAGTCTCAGCCCTTCTATCTCTCTCATCTCTACATCCGACCCATCTTAAAGTCCTTTCCCATTTTCCCCTTAAATCCCTCTTAACTCCTCTCACTCCATACCATCTCCACTCATTATCATCTACATCGAAGTCACCAAATCTCTTCCCAGACTATTGCAATGACCTCCCCAAAGGTCTTCCAACATCCATCCTATGCTTCTTCTAGCTAGAATTATTTCTTCCCCAAAATGTGAGTCTGGTCATGTCCACCTGTCATCCTGTACTTCAAGGACTGCCTATTGCTCTTAAGATATCAACCAAAGTCCTGCCCATGGCTTATAAGGGTTTGAACGCACTTTCCCCTGCCCACTTCTCCAGCCTTCTCTCTCACCATTCTCTTCTCACTTGGCTTTTGAGCCTCATTGCAATTCTTACCCCCACCTCCCAAGATACCACATTTCTCCCACGCAGGGCCTTCCTCTATGCTCCCTCTGCTGGAATGAACACTCATTCTCTTTCTCCAACTCCACCCCACCCCTACCATTCACTAATTGCTTGGTTAACTCTTCCCCAACCTTCAAACCTCAGCTTGTGCACCTTTTCCCAAGGGGAAATATTTATAACTGACTGGTCAAGGTTCATGTATTATATGCTTATCTGAAACCCTGTTACTGTCTTTCTGGATGCTTACAAGGTTTAAAATAGTAAACTTACTATATGATGAACATCTATGTTCCTTTTTTGTCCATAAAATCAGTGGAAACAGGGATTGTGTGTGGTTTTGCTGAACACTGCTTTAGGACATTGTCTAGAACTGGTTTAGAACATTGCCTAGAATAGAATAGGCAATCCACAAACATTTGTGGGATGAATAAATGAAGTAACAAAAGGAAGTGGCAAAATCAGAATAGAACACAAGTCTTTCGATTCCTACTTTAATGCCAAGAAACAAACAATGTCTTTAATCATGATGACAGCCAGCAAACATACAATACCAATCAAAGTGTGCTCTAATGACCAATTCTTTGGATTTTTCAGGAGAAGCAACACCCCTACTGTCTGCTTTTCTTTTTTTCAGTTTGCTTTAGGAAAGTACTCATCCTAGACCAGGCACTGTCAGAATTGCATTACATACATTGACTCATTTACTCCTTAAAGGAAGGTGTTATTAAAATATCTCCATTTTACTGATTAGAAAATGAAGAATATTTACAACATAGGCATAAGTCCATTTTTCTTTAACAGAACTATTATGTTCTATGCATTTAACAGAACTATTATGTTCTACCCCAACTACTATGTTCTATGCATGAAAACTTCAAGTAAAAAGGGACAGATTCTTAATTAACTGTTCTTATTTATGTTCTGCGTCACCCAGAGCACAAAAATCAGTGAAGACCTGCTGATCCTGGATGATACGTCAATCAGTTATCAAGAATGAAATCCTGCCATTTGCAACAACATGGATGGAACTGGGGAACATTATGTAAAGTAAAATAAGCCAAGCAGAGAAAGGCAAATCTCACATGTTCCTACTCATATGTGGGAGCTAAATATTAAAAAACAATTGATCTCATGGAGACAGAGAGTAGAATGACAGTTACCAGAGGCTGGAAAGGATAGCAGGAAGGGGTGATAAAGTGGGATGGTTAACGGGTACAAAAATATAGTTAGTTAGAGAGAATGAACAATTTGACAGCACAAGAAAGTGACTATGATCAACAATAATAGGGTATACTTTAAAATAACTAAAAGAGTGGAATTGGAATGTTCCTAACACAAAGCAATGTTAAATGCCTGGGGTGATGGATACCCTAATTACCCTGATTTGATTAATTCACATTGTATGCCTGTATCAAAACATCACATGTACCCTATAAAGAAGCACAACTACTATGTACCCATAATAATTAAAAATAATTTTTTTGAAACCTAAAAAAAAATTATCAGAGAACACCTCTTGCAAGTAAAATATTGAGTCAATTTGCATCCACTTAGTGTATAAAATAGTGTAAGATGGAGAAGCGGTTTCTCTTTCTTCATGAAGCTTGTGGAATTTTTGTGCCTTGCCTACCTAAGAACAGAACAAGAGAGCTAAAGGCATATGTAAGTAAGGAAATGATAAATGAGTGGTCCAAGCACATGGAACAGAAGAAATCCAAGGACAGAGACTCTGCCAGTCAATCAATATGAGTCCCAGGGAGCCTCAGCGTCACCTGGTCCAAGTGGCTCATTTTACAGTGAAAAGACTGGAGTCCAGAGCACACCAGCAGTGTGTCCCAGGTCTCACGGACAGTGAGTAGCAGAGCTGGGGCTAGAACATGGGCCTCTTTGCTCTCAGCCCAGTGCTCTATCCGCATACCACAGTGACCAAAGACCATTCCGGAGAGGAAAAGAGTTTGGACTGGACCTTCCAAGGAAATCACCATGTCCAAAGTGGCAAAGTAGGAAGTAAGGTTGAGGCACAGTGAGGAAACTGGTGTGACTGGAGTGCAAAAGCACTGCGCCCAGAGCACAGCTAGCTGTGCCTGCCAGGCTCAGGCTACATCTTACGGACTGTGGGCAAACAGGAAAGGTTCCTCTTCAGGGTAATGCCATGAAAAAAAAAAGTGGCTTTTCAGAAGCTTAACGAGGTGATCAATTAGTGTAACAAGAGGCTAAAAACAGAAGATTTATTAAGCGAGAACTCTCCACTTCTCCACTACAACTGTCGACTTTGTTCATGTCCCATGATGGCAGCTTTCATTTTGTGGCGATCTCCAAGAACCAGAAACAGAACTTTCTGTCCTGAAACCTCTAAAACCTGGAGTTGAAACTGATTATAAAGGGAATACCTTTAAAGAGGGTTACTGATGGGCTGTACCCCATGCTACTAAGGACCCCCAGAGGAGGGGTCAAAGTTTGGGATGGAAACAAGAGAACAAGCATGTGTTATTCCTGAAAAAAATCAAAGAACTTTACGAATCAGGGTTGTCTTATTAAAATATCTGTCATTTGAGGCCATTCCTGAGAAAATATTTGTTATAATCAAATCATATTCACATTTGGGAATTTCTTTTTCTTGCTACCTTATCAATACTTTGCTCTTTTTATTTGTAGTTGATTGTTGTTACTTGTTTCTTTAATTTACTGATGCCTCTAGTTGTGTTATTAAAAATCCTAAAAAACACTTCTTCCACCTCTAAGAAGATGATGGGGATGATAAATAATACATGTAAAATAGTTATTCTACCACAGAGACTTGGCAACAAATGTATGAATGAATAATAATAATAATGGCCACTATTTATTAATGGAAACTACTAGTGTCTGGCCTCATGCTAGGTGCTTTACATGTATTTCCCTTATCCTAAAAATAACTCCAGCAAGGTATTGTTATTCCTTTGTAAAGATGAGGTGACTATAGTTCAGAGCCATCATATGATGTCCCCAAAATAACCCCTCTAGTAAGTGGCAGAGCTTAGAGTTCAATCTACAGCCATCATCTCGAACCAAGCACTCAATCATTATGTTGTGCTGTCTCCTTGGGAGTGAGGAAGGAATGGATGGCAGGAGGAAAGAAAAGAGGGAGGAGGGAGAGAGGGAGATAGGAGAAAGGGGGAAGTAGGCAGAAAACAAGAGGGATGGGGAAAAAGAAAGGAAAACTTGAAAGTCATAGTAAAAGTTGTCAAGTTCTACAGAGGACGGTCGGACAAAACAGCCTCTCCCACATGCGAAGCCATGCGCGATGCCTTGGCAAGGGATGTGAAGTTATCTGGGGCATAAGGTACAAATAAGAAGTATTTCCAGAAAGAATTTTTATTTCAAAGTTAATTCTTGGACTAAGATACAGGAATTTGATTTGGATTAGTTCTTCCACAGGAACAGGAAGTTGGGTGAAAAATGTTTAGAATGGGAGAACTCAGTGGTAGAAGGGAACTTCCAAGTGACCTGCCCAAATATCTGAGCTGTTAGGTGATCACTCATCAGGATTTTTCACCACTTTTGGGGGGTCAGGAAGTATATGGCTGTCAATAAACTCCTAAGCTGGTCTCAACACTGTCCTGGTGGCCCCTTCTTCCTGTCATATTTTGCCCAGACGTAGAGGCCTGTCTTAGGGAGAAATATTTGGAATGAAGGTAAAACTCGCATTTATAATTGTTTACTTCTTATCAGGAAAATCAATTCCAAAAACTTTGAGGCAGCAGCTAAATGTTCCTAAAGAGTCTTTAAACAGCTCCCAAGGTTACTTAGGGCTAAGCAGGAGAGATCACACTTCTAAAAGATCCCAGTCACTTAAAGATGCAGCAATTGCAAGAAAACAAGCTGTGAAAAATAACAAAAGTATATGAGACTCCTTACATGTCCGTGGAGGCTATGGTGGATTTAATTCCCACTGGACTGACTGACCAGACACAAGACTATGGGACTCTGCAGATTATCTTGTGATTAGAAAGGGATTTTATTTCCCCCTTTTAGAAAACATTTATTGAAAACTTAAAGTCAGCTTTGGCCTGCATTTACAGAAGAGTAACTGGACACGACATAAAGTTAAGATCTGGGAAGTCCTATTGAAGTTATTGGTTCTAGTCTAGCTGGGATTCACTTTTCCTCCATGACTGTGAGTGGGAAACCACAAAGGAATGGCCACAGGCAGGTAAGGGTCCCTCGAGTGTCTCTGGTCTCTAGAGCAGATGACAGCTGTGCTCACCATCCTTAGGAGGGGAGCCTGCTTGCAGGCACTCTGCTTAGTCAAATTCTTTCTTCTCTTCCCCCAAAGTCTGTGCATTTGCATAAATTAGGCCAGGTTGTTCCTGTCTCAGGTTTTTTTTTTTTTTTTTTTTTTTTTTTGTTTGGCTTTTTTTTAATGATTATGGATGTTTAGAGACTTCCACATCTACACACCCAAACTCTTCCTTCCATACTCTAAAAATGGCAACAAGGCCTTAGTTTAGGGTGTTATTTTCCGGCCTGATGATATTTCTTTTTTCGTTGTTGTTAAGGGAAAAATTCCAAGTGACATTTCACTAAGAAACAGAGGGTTAGCTTACCTGATCCAGAAAACCAAGCCTCACATCTTGAAATACTATGGATGTTAAAGAAAATGAAGTGTGAACTTCTGTGGGTGGAGAGAGGAGGGGCACCATACATTTACAATGACCCGAGTGGCTATTTGGACACAAAGAACAGAGAGGTTTTATGAGCCATCTCTATTCCCTCACTAGTATGTGGTGACAAGCAGGGGCCAGTAGCCCCGGCCACGAGCAAGCCACCCGTGGTGGGGGCATTGAATGCTAGTGATCAAAAGGCCCATGTGTGGGTCACCCATGAACAGAGATCCCCTTTTGTCAGAAATGACACGATGTCACAGTAACTGCTAACAGCCAACGATACCAGTGGGGGAGTCTGTGTGCCAATTTCTTCAAAATTTTATTTTTCCAATACAGAGAGAGGTTAGACTCTCTCCTAGAATACTTTAAAAAAAAAAACCAAAACCAAGTCTTCTTGTCTGTTGCCCACAGTTTGAGGCCAGGTCACCAGAAGCACCTTTTTCGTGCCTAAATTTCCCACACACGTATGCACGTGCACACATGCGTACAAAACTGCTTTTCTAGACTTGCAAATCTGCCCACTTTTATCTTTGATCTTAATTCCAGTATAATATAGATTTTCCGAGACGTGATTTCTTAAATCGACAGCAATTTTTTTTAATGGTTAAGAAAGTCCAAATAATGATGGGTCCCTAGCTATTTTCTTTTGAGAACTTAAGTAATTTAATGGGGATGATTTTTTTTTTTTAAGCTTTTATGGCCAGGTGGCTCTAGGGGATATTTTGTTGAACACTGATTAAAAATAATTTCTTCTAAATGAGACCTGACCACAAAATGGAACTATTAATGGGCAGGGACGTTGTCACCAAAGCGGAAACCATGGCTGATTGCCTCTTGTACCTCCCACCACACAAGCATTTTCTTCTTTTTCTTCTCCTTTTCTTGTTCTTAATAGCAGAGTAAATAAGCAGCCAGCAAAGGCCTACATGTTTTCGGCCAGAAACAGAGTCCAAACTTCTCAGAGAAAACATTTGGCCTCTGTGGTTTTGTAATATGTTCCAGAACACCGAGTTCAGTGAGGAACATTGTGAAAAACTCCCATCCATTGGAATGGTGGTGGGGAAGGCTACAGTATCAGAAGTTTCAATTGGTCCTTTTCCTGCAGGCCCATAATGAGGCTTGTAAAAAAAAAAAAAAAAAAAAAAGAAGAAGAAGAAGAAGAAGAAAAAAAAAAAAAAACCATAGTGCTGTGTAGAAGTTCTCATGGGAAAAATGAATGGCAAGAAATCCTAGCTTTAAAAGAAACAGCTAATCTGCTAGTTTGATTGTTCTTCAAAACTTACGCTGAACCAATGAGCCTAATTAAAAACACTTGGCCTACTTCTATAAAGCATCATAGCTTTCTCTATGCTTCGTTTGTATACACCACAAAACTCCAGATAGACTATTATTTTTTCAAGTGCTCACTAACAAAGTGCTGACTTTGTTGGGATGGCTGAGCTAATTTCTTGAACTCAGTGTGAAACCTTAGCTAAACAAAATTGTGGTAATTTTCCTTAATTTGTAAAAGTGATTGGAGTGCAAACAAAATTTTCCTCTTGGGTCAATCCTATAATTTTCAATTAACTAAAACTAATCGTCAGGCAGGCACCAAACCTGCATTTTGTTTAAAGGGCTGGGAGGCATTTCCAAGGGTCAGGATATATTAATTGTTTTTATAATTTTCAGAGAAAGAGAGAGAGAAAAAGAAAAACAAGAGAGAGAGAGAGAGAGAGGCTGAGTGACGACTAAGAAGCATGTCTGGTTTTGCTCCTAGTATTAAAATACAAGGGAAAGATGCTTTGAAGTAAAATGTCACAGCAAAATAAACTTTGTCCATTTAATTGTATGATTATAATTAGGATTATTAACAGACTTATCCCTTTACTGCTCTGGAATCTGTGTGTGAAGGCAACTTCCACTCTGTACTTAATCTGGCCTTGTGGTCTTTTATTGAATGAAGAAGGAGATCTGGGACCAGTCTGTGGGGACGGCTACCTCTACAGGGGGGCAACTGATACCAAGCAGAGGGGCCAGAACGTCACTACCCCAAGTGTGGTGCTTTGACCAGCAGCATCAGTCTCACCTGGGAGCCTGTAAGAAATACAGAATCTCAAGTTTTCCCCAGACCTACCTTAGCAGGATCCGAATTGTAAAAAGACCCCTGGGTATTTGGTTTGCACATTACAATCTGAGATCTCTTAGAGTACACACTGGGCACTCAGCCTGAGTGCCTGATGTATTTCCACAGAGATCTTGCCTGGTTCTCTGTGTCTAACGGGACGGGAATTCATATTCACCCTGCAACCCTAGCTTCTTACCGCAAGGCTGGTCCATGTTCCCAGGCTCTTTGGGGAGAACAAAATGCAGTTTACTGGGGAACAGAGCACCAACCCAGAATTAAATCTGAAAATTACCAATTGTCTTTAATACAAATGCTATGAGCAGGCTAGAAGAGCAAACAAACCCCAACGAGCTGGCTTAACATGCAGAAAGACTCAGGATTGTCTACACCTCTTTCCCCTTCTGTTATTTCTCATGCTGCATCTTTAGCTAGCCAACCAGTTATATCAATAGATCCTACCATTCAACAGGGAGACCTAGATGAAGTCTTAGTAGTGGTAGTAGTAATGATAATAATAGAAGCAACTCATTCGATTGTATATATGGTGAAATGGAGAAAGAAAGCAGGCCTTAATAGAAACTGGATTTAAAAGTAAAATACATGCTTACACATACAAGACAAAGTAAAAGATGCCACAAAACCAAGGCAGTTCTGTGTTCACCCTCTGCAGTTCTTACCTGTGTAAATGAATCTGCCTGGCGTTCCTTTGCAGAACTGCTTGGATTTGTAGGACAGTGTGACTTCCACAACACCAGGGATGTGCCGAGGAGGGGTCTGCACGCGGATGGCATGAGGAGTAATCAACTGGAGGAGACATTGGGGGAGGGGGAGGAAGAATTGTCATTGCAATATGTTAAGGAGTCATTTCACAGCTTTCCTATCAGCTCTCCATAAACAAAGCTTTAAAACACATAATTAACCTGTCAATGTTTAAATACAATCTTGATGGACCCTTGTATGAAAGACACTGACAACAATATTTACAAGTGCTCTGGGTACAGCCATAACAACATTATCTGGGTTTTCCTACACAGCAGGCCCTCTGCTTCCTGGTTTGAAAAGGGAACCTGGCCTAATGAAATGATTTATCTATCACAGGATATCCTTTGGAAAAATCTCTGTTTGAAGCAGACACCCGAATCAGAGCTGAGCGCTGCCATGCCTCTCCAGAAGTCGACGGGCCTGGTGTTTGAACGGAGCCCTTAAACATGTGCAAAACACAGAGGTGGGAAAACAGTAGGCCAAGGCACTCTGATCAGCTGCAGAGCACACGTAAGGAATGGCCCTGAAGACCATTTGGCGCATTAACTACCAGAGGCACAATCAAAGAGCTTTAGAGGGAAACCAAAGAATCTGCCTCCCTGGACTAGCTTATGGCTCTGGCAGGACTCAGGACTGTCCATAAAAGGGGAGCGGAAGGCCTGGGAGGCTGCACCACGGTGGCTGGTCCATTATGCAATGCCACATGCACAATGAGAAAGTTCATTTCTGCACTCTGTTGGCAATCAGATTACTCTGTGAAGCAGAATTTATTTTTTATTACTCTTATCTTTGTTTATATAACTAAAATGTTATTAATGGCCATAAAACTGGCATTATCTGGTTCTTTGAAAAATCCAGCCCTGGTATTTGACGGGTTGACCCCTGATGGTGCTGGACTCTACATGTTCTCTCTCTACAGGGCCTGCAATTGCCTGCCCCTTGACTTTTTTCAGATGCACTTAGCTCTCAACATTTGTGGAACTGAGTCTGTATACAGTGGATAATGTATACAATATACATGAGTTTATGCTATAATAGTGTATGTTTGTGCTGTTCTCAAGGGGATAACTTATAAAGGACTTTTATTTTAATGTGCAAACCAGGCCCAGTGCAAGTGTTTCCCCCACCAATCAAAGATTACACCATGAGAGGCAGAATACAACCCTTGGGTGCCCCTGGGTAAACTGCGCTAGCACCAAGTCCTGGTGAAATGAATGTGAGAAAGTGGCTAATGCTAAAGCCCACAGGAACTTTCTGTCAAATGTTCCTTCTTGAAACAAAAGGCCATCCGCATAAAAATCATTTCGACTTAGCAATTAAAAATGCATTATCCTCTTTCATAAAATACATGGAGCCTTAGTTTATTTGCTGAAGACACACAGAAGATATTTCAGTAAGACCATGCTTATGCAAAACCCTTAGAAACTGAGTTCATCTCCATGGCTGAGTGTTTCGGATGGCTAAGGGTTTACCCAAAAAAGCACAAAAAATTTTTTCTTAAAATCTTGTTCTCTTCATATTGTAATTCTTCCAAAATGCATTGTATGCTTTCTAAAAGTAAGCAAAGTGTATATAATTTAACTTTGTCTCGGTAAACCAAGATTATCATTTGGAACACCCTGCATTATATCTTGCTGTAATACAGAAAGGCCCTAAGCAACTCCTGAGCTAGGAAGGGCTATTTTCCCTCACACTAAATAGCTCCAGATAGCTGTGATTTTGAAATTGTTTCTAATTTATTCTCTTTCTTTGTCTTTTTCCTCCCAGTGTTCTTTACACCTTCTAATTTACTCTGGTAATCTGTAAGCATAGAAACCAGGAAATCAATTTTTAATATTGGATAGAAAATAGGAGAGGAAAGAGGTTTTGAAGGGCAATGAAAGATGATCTCCAAATCAAGCGCATGTTAATCTCAACTGTTCGGATATTGTGTTATTGCAGTGTTGGGAACTAACACTTGTTGACTACCTAGGAAATATCCACCACATTGCTGGGGATTTTACATATAAATACTAATTTGGTCAGAACAATGACTGTATTTTCAGTTTCTTTTTTTTTTTTTTCAGATGTGAAACAGAACTTTAAAATGATTAAGTTGCTTGCACAAGATTATCCTTGTTAGACCCAGTTAGCACAAAAGGTGATTTTCAATACAGTTCAAAAAAATGGCAGGGACATATACTTCCTCTCTAATCAGAGAGAAGAAATTGTTCCTATGGAAACTTCGTAAAGGTATCAGTTTTTTTCAGATCCAAAGAGACTATGTTTTTTTTTGTTTTGTTTTGTTTTGCCATACCTGTGCTATCTCCATTTTTCATTTATTGCCTGGTCCTTTGCTATGTTTTTAATAGTGAAGGACATCACACTGTCACATTCCAAATAGAAGGTATGCTTTTATTTTTAAGAGTTACTTCAGATATTGAGTGGCATTAATTCACAATAATACTTAGAAGAACTTTCAGTCAGTTAGAAAACACTTCACCTGCCCTCCCTTTTCTAAGGGGAAATAAATTTTAAAAGATGGAAAGATATCAGTAAATAGATGGATGAAGATTTTAAGTATAAGGACTTAATATGTATGAGTTGCTATATTGAGGAACAAAATTCATGGGCTTTATGAATAGATTAGATATGACTACAGTAAAACTACTGACTGAGAGTGGGGCTTTTGCATAAAGTATTAGACTCAGGAAATTCAAACAAATCTTCATTTACAATTTCACTTTCGATTTTAATTAATTGCCCGAACTGAGGCAGAGATTCCTTCTTGAAACAACTACCCTTCACAAATGAGGTAGAATCTGAACCATAGTTAGAGAATGAATTTGTCGATGTTCTCCTGGCTGTGGATGCTAGTCTGGGAGGAGTCTCCAGCACTGACACATGATATCGATGCTTACTGAGGAAAAACATTTTAGCTAACTTTTATCAATTTGAAAGCACTGGCTTATTTATGAATCACTCAAAGAATCACAGAATTTATGTCGGGAAGGAATGCTAGTGATCGTTTAACATTAATCTGCTCATTTTAATAGCTAAGGACATAGAAGTTCAGAAATGTCTAGTGGCTTCAGACACTGACCCGACAGCCTAGAGCTGTGGTCCCCCACCCCCCTGGGCCACTGACCAGTACCGGTCCCGTGTCCTGTTAGGAACTGGGCTGCAAAGCAGGAGGGGAGCAGCGGGCAAGTGAGCGAAGCTCCATCTCTATTTACAGCAGTTCTCCATCGCCTGCATTACAGCCTGAGCTCTGCCTCCTATCAGATCAGTGGCAGCATTAGATTCTGCATTATGGTAAGTTGTATAATTGTTTCGTTTTATATTAAAATGTGATAATAATAGAAATAAAGTGCACAATAAATGTAATGTGCTTGAATCATCCTCAAACCATCACATCTCCCCCATCCGTGAAAAAATTGTCTTCCATGAATCCGGTTCCTGGTGCCAAAAAGGTTGGGGATTGTTATCCTAGAGGAAGGATGGGGGTCTAGATCTGAGGGTATAGAACCCATGACCAGCAAACCCCAGGATAAATTTCACGTGTTGCTCCAGCCTGGTTGAACTAAGGGTGGCCACTCTAAGCAATACAGAAAGGGAGGGCTAGTCTAAATTTTCCAAATTTCCATCATTGGAATATCACTTTCTCAGTTTTGCAATATCTATATACCACCTATGCCATTATATGCTTAATATTTTTTTAAAAAAAACTTACAACCAATTTTTTTAAATAAATTAAAAAAAATTATTTTATAAGGAAACTGTATGTCACTACTATACTTAGAAAACTGGTATCACCTGCCAAAATAAGAAGGTATTGTAGATGATAACCTTAAAGTTAATATGATGTAAATTCTAGCTGGATATTGTTGACAACCTGAAGAAGTTTATTGAAAAGGGTGATGAGCTAGTGTTAAATGTTAAAGACTTGTTTTCCCCAAATGAGACTTTATCCCCTTAATGTGAACCAGAATCATGGAATGAAACAAAGGTTAAAAGAGAAACAAAAAGAGTGATTAAAAGAGAAGTCAAAAAAGGAGACTTTCTCACTATGTGATTCAGTTCTACTTAATGTCTGTGTCAAGCCCCAAATTGTCTTTTCCTGTACAACAGAAGCACAAGCCCCATACTTTGGTAAATACTGTTCTAAGTGATGAGAGGACAATTCATTCTTTGACTTAACTTCTTTAAATTACAAACCAAATGATTTGGGCTAGAAATAAATATTCATCTGAAACTCTATAGCATCTGACACTACTCTCTCCCTTCTTGGAACTTTTCATTTTCTTCTCTTCTGTGACACTAATTATAAGACTTAAGACTTGCAAAGTATTTGATGGTTTAGCAGAGTGCTTTCATACTCACTATCTTTTAAAACCCATCCTCATGGTTTATATACTCCAGATGAGAAAAGTTAACAGTGAGGCAAGTTAACTCATATTATTAATATTTGAAACACTAGGAAGAAAACCAATCTCTTATGCCTGTAAATAGGGTTTTACAGAGCTCTTCCTAGTTATTTTGGTTTTCCTCATTGGCTTCATTTTTCTGCCAACTTGTTAATTGCATAAATTTCACAATTTCTGGTCCTATTTTGTTTTTCTCTTTTGACTTGCTTAACACTTTTTGAGTTCACTCGTTGTTGGCTCAACCACCTCATCTAAACTGATTTCCAAATCTACACCTGTGGACTTGATCTCTTTGGCCAACCACCAAACTTTTATCAGCAGCAGAATAACAGAATCTCCCCAAACATGTCTTTTTGCTACCACAATCTTAACCTGATCCAAGCTAAATTTATCATCTCACTACCTCTAAACATATTTCTTGCTCCTGTGTTCCCTGTCTCAGCTCAAGGAATGCTATCTTTCGAATCACTCAAGATAGAGAACGTGAGGTTATCTTTATTCTTTTTTCTCTCCGTGTTTTTAAAGTCATGTTGATTTTCCCTCCACTGGACCCCACTGGCTCTCCTTTGCTTTTCCACCTTGCCCTGTTGAAGTTGTCCCCATTTCTTACTCAGACTATTTTGATATGATACTTGCCTCCTAAATGCTCTCTCTCTTCTTCTACTTTCTCCGCCATAATTAGCTTCTTTAAATATAATCTCATCATGTCATGCCCTGACTCAAATCCTCAGCTTGCCCCCTTTTCCCGTTCTAATATTCAAACTCCTTAAAATAATAATATTTAGGGCACTCTAAGGCCTGACAGCCAGTCTCCCTTTCTGGCCATACTTCCCACTTCACCCTTCCGTATCTTCAAGCAGAAGGCACGTGGCTACATGACAACACTACACCCTTGCCCAGCTTCTTTGCTCTGTTCATGACACTCCTTGCTGAAACATTCCCCCACTGATATTCTACTTGTTCCTTAAGGCCCTGACCATATGCTCTCTTTTCCAGTAAGTTTGACATGATCCTAAGAGTTAAAGTTGCCTACATCTTTGTTGGATTTATAGCCTTATGTCATTTATGCTATAGCAGTTAGTGGCCTATTTTGTTTTGCACAATAAAGATTTTCCTCTATATCTTTCTCCCATTAGACAGCCCCTGAGATCAGAAACAGAGTCTAATCCAAGTCCTCTAAACTTAGTGCTTCACATATAGAATATTTTTGAAATATTTCTGGAATAAATACATATGTAAATTAGGCCAGAATTCTATAAATCTTTGAATCCACTGGGCATAGCAATAAGAGTTCCCTGTTCTTAACCTGATAATATTAACTCACATTCTTGACTGAAGTTGCTCTTCATATTAATTATCTGACTGTCTCAAGCACTCAGATGTCAATACGAGCATGAGACCACTGTTCATATTTCCTCTAAGTGATAAAAAAGAAGATATAAAAAGGTCTGTGACTCCAGTGAGAAGTGATAAGATGGGATTTTTTTAAAAAAACTTTAAAAAGTAATACTTTAAAAAGTAGCCCACAAAAGATTTACGCTAAATGTTAAGAGTGTTTATTTCTAGACCGACAATATTAGACATGATTTATCTTCTCTATCTTTTGCTTTCTCCTATGTGTGGTATTTCTGTGTGTATAAATTCCCCAAACTTGTACAGGAAATAATAATCATGTAAACAATTATGGAACAAATAAATCTGTACATAGGAAGCTATTACTTTTTTATGAGAAAAACATTACTAAAAATAAAAAGTAGAATAATAATCAATTTGGGGCAATATGTATTACATGTGATTATATAAGAGTTAGATGGATATTTGCATAAAAGAAAGACTACAGGGAAAAACACCAAAATGTTAATGCAAGTTACCTCTAGATGGTAAAGTTACGGGTAATTTTATTTTCTTCTGCATGCCTCTCTGAATTCTCCAACTGCTCCACAATAAAAATGCATTAATGTTACATTCAGAAGAAATGATTTTAAAGTGTTGCATTAAGATGAAACACACGCAGTCTCTGCAGGGCCCCAGGCAAGGCCGCCAGCACGCCAAGGATGTGCCAGCGGCAGCATCTCCTCTGAGCTGTCTGCACGAATACTTTCTCTCCCCCAGACTCAGAGCACAGGACTAGAAGAGCCCTGTGGGGGGTTGGCCAGGTGAGGCCTCCTACAGGTGCAGAGTGAAGCAGCTGTCACCATGACGGAGATGAAGCCCCAGACACAAAGGCAGCAAGATGGGGCCTCTCCTGGTGCATCATGCAGCTGTGCATACGGAACTCGAAAGAGGCAGCCCACATGGTCCGCAAGCCCAGAAGAGGGGCAGGGGAGGGGAGAAGACAATTCTCCAAATGATTTTTCGAAAGCCTTTCATAGCATCAAGTTTGGCCCACACAGCAGGTAAATGAGGAACATTACTGGGAATATGTTGTAGCATTCTGGGGGCAAAGTACAAGTCTTGGGAATTACTGTCTTCTCTGAGAGCAAGCAGGATGTACTATGTGTGCCACTCTAGGTCTCACTAAATTGATGAAGATAATGACCTCAGTGATGAACCAGCAATCATGACCTTCATTGTGTCTTCTCCCCATGTGTCAAGCACCGTGTTAAGCCCTTTCAGTGATTTATATCCTATAGGATTAGGGGGTAGATATGGTTATTAGTTGGTTCATAGATGAGGAAAATTGAGTTTCAGGAAAGTTAAGAAGCATGATCAGGAAACCAACTGAAGTGGCAAGTCAGCCTGACTAATGAGCATCATTGTATAACCACAATTGTCTCCCCATACTGTAGCTTATTGTTTTTCCATAATTCCTGGTATATGTACTTTGCACCCTACCTCTACCTTCGAGGGCAGGGATTGTATCTCTTCAGCTTCTCCTATACCCTCAAAGCTCCTGGGAACACAGTAGGTACTCAAAATAACTTTCTCGCTGGTAAAAGGCAAGCCAAAAATGATTCCCCAGCCAAACAAAAAAGCAATTCCAAGATAAGTCTTTATGCATGTTTTCCAACCAATGGGACTATATAAAATAAACGCAATTTGGAGTTCCAAGCCACAAAGCCAAAAAATAACTGGGATTACTAGAAAGCACACCAGTGATTTTTTCATCACTAGTCTTAGGATTTAGTATTTTAACCTTAATCACCTTCAGCACTAAAAAGTAAAAGGGAAAAAAAAATGTCCAAAATAAGCAAAGACTCAAAGAGAAGGGGTAAAAGGAAGGAAAAGTTTCTTATCTGGAAAAATAATTAACATTTATGACTAGAAAAAGCTGAAAGTGGGCACCGGTTCTGTGGATTTTTTGATGTTACCCACCCAGGGGTCTAGATTCTAAGGCTAGCCCATTCGCCCATTACTACACTCTGTGCCTTAGTTTACCCAATCTTATATTATACCAGCTCCTATCTGCTCTGCAGATGTGCTGATAAAAATATTAATATGCTTTGTGTTTGGGTAGGGCTTCTCTAGGGACCTCAAAGCACTTTCCAGATTAATTTTTTTAATTTATGTACTAATAATGCTCACAGCATTCTCCCTCCTCCTCAACTAGGATAATAATATCCATTTCTTTCGAGATAGGCAGGGGGTACTGAGTGATGGACACGACGCAGACACTTAAATAAGGAAACTGTAACATAAAAGCATAATTAAAGCTCTGAAACCAAATCAAACTAAGGATTTTTAAGAGATATCACAGAGTCAGTGACCAAACTTGCAAAGTTGTTTTCCCTCCACTCTGAAACATTCATCTTTTTACAGTTAGACGTGGCATTTAAACAATATTATTTTTAGGAGTTCCTAAAGGAAGCTGAAATATGGAAAGTATATATTCTTGGCGACTGTACTGGCTAAATCTTCCTATTATATCTCTAGTTCCCTGAAGTGGATACAACATAAATTAGATGCCAGCTCTTCTCCTGAGTCCCTCAGTGTATTTTGGTTTGTTCCCTAATCAGAGTTCTCTGCGTTTCATAACACAGATTCCTTCATTCCCAAGAATTGCCTGTCTCAAAGGCAGTAGATGATTTCTCAAGGAACGTGAGAGAAAGCCAGCGGAGGCATTTACTGTTTCGCAAACATTCTGGTTTCCTTTCGTCCTTTTAAGAAAATAACTTTAAACCAATGTTTAGCAAAATATGTTGAGTCACATGAATCCCCAAAGATAAACTTTATGTATGAATGTCAGAGGAGACTTTTGAAATTGAAGTCTCAGGAATTGAGTTAAAAAGGGATCTAAAATCTAGCTTTTGAGTAGTCAGCAGTGTTAGTTAACACTGTCTGAAATTTCTCTCAATGCAGACATAAGGCATAGCCACAGACAGATAATAGAGAGATGCAGATATACTTTTCTATTTATGGTCTGTGTCCCCCAAGTGGCATACCAGCCCCTGAGCATATGAACGTGGCCCTTTCTTGTTTTCACTATGTTTAACAGGGGTCTGCTTAGGGGCTTAGAACTGCTAGGCACTCACTAAAAACTTATTGAACATTCAATGAATAAATATCATGACACTGTTAGTTACCACTAATAATTAAGATGACGATTCAATAAAGTCCCTTATGAATCCACACAAAAAAATTAACACCACTCCATTGAGAATTCTTTTAAAAAAAATTTTCTTTTTTTACTTTACCAACACAAACTTCCTGATACCCTCATTAAGCATTCACAGAAATGTACTGCCCAGTTCTTCTGACCAGGAATCTAACCGGATCCTTAAATCAATGTAGTTAATTGTACTAAACAAAACAGCAACATGATCATCTTTCAAAATAACAGATTTGGGAGAAAAAGGCTAAAATAAATACAGTATGCTTCAACTACCTTTGGTTTTGTGGGTTTATTTATTTATTTATTTTGTAATTTATTTTTTAAATAAACTTTCTCCAGCTCTCTTCCCAGGATGTAGATCTTGTGCCAATTGGGTCCTATTAAAGGCTGGATCCCATCCTGACCATCTGGGAGCTGGAAATGCACTGGTGAGTTCCTGAGGTCCAGGGTATTCCAGAAGGAGAGGGTCAGACACCAGCAACGCCAGTCCCAGTGGTTTGAAAGTGCACAATGAGCTCTTTCTCAAGGCTTGTTTTTCTAAATCCAGTCAAAAAGGAACATCATTCCCTACTCAGGCCTGGCTCAGGGTCCTGTGTTTCTTGCTTGTTTGTTTGAAAATTAAAATATAAAAGAAAAAGGAAAGCCAGATGCATTCATGAAAGGAGATGAATGTTTGTTATCAAAGTCGGCAGTTTACAGGGTAGACTCTTTGCCTATGGAATTAGGAAAGAAAAATACGAGGGCCGAAAGACTATATAGATGGAACAGACAGAATGAATTCACCTTTCACCAAAAGACTTTTCGAGTCTTGTAAAATTCTAAGAAAAAAAAAATGTATCAATGCTATAAGATACACCGTCTCATTCTAACATGTTTTGTGGTGCTGTTCATAATTGTATACTGTATACATTAATACTTGCACATATTGCCAGTAATACTTCATTTAACATGTTCTTTCAGGAGTATAAGAGATGCTACATAAGTGGACACTACCACAAAAATTGAAGCCAAATCCCTTTTAATCCTGTAGCCCCACGACTACTTTTGCAAAAGGTCTTTTGAGGATGGATTGCACACATCTTGCTGTTTTAAACAGAATATACTGAATATAATTGCCAGTTCTTTCTTGATGACTCAGGGCAACCATCATTATAAATAGTCATTAATGAGCTGCACAGTAACATAGTTCTGTGCCTGCTTTTTAGGTTTTCCATTGCTACCCTAGACATCAGGCCATCAGCTTGCCCTAAGCCTGTATCCAACAACCTGCCTCCACACACAACCTGCCTCTAGTCTGCTCTTCTCATTTGCTGTAACCTGGGAAAACAGATTACATAGTTTGACAAAAAAATATTGTTCTGATTACTTTAAAGTCTTTTTATTTATTTATTTTTTGCTGCTCTGATTTCGTGCTGAATTTTGCAGAGCCGAGGCTATTCTAACACTTCTCTGAATAAGTGAGTTTCACCACATTCATATTAGATGCTTAAGTCAGACTCTGAAGTCAGATAGACTTTGGTTCAAATCCACGCTTTGCACATAACCAGCTGTGGGACCTTTGAAAAATCACTCAACCTCTGTGACCTTCAGTTTCATTATTGGTGAGGTCAGGGAGGACACAGGGAGGGGACTAGCTATCTACAGTGTTAATATATAAATTAACATAACACCTGTAATGAGTCTAGTGAAAGGCATACCTATATCGATCACTCAACAAGTGTTACTTTTATTACTATTTAGTCTTCACCATCACTAACAGATTTACACTAAGGCAATTATGTGCATAGTTATTATACAACAAATATATCTAAACAGAAACCACCTACTCACACATGCATTAACAAAAACTAAACTACAATCTATCTAGTACTGACACTTTGAATCGTCATCAAACACAACAGTTGCTAACAGGGAGCATTTGTTTGAATGAATGAACGAAGAGAAGAGAAGAAAGGGGAAGTAGTATCATCCAACAAATTTTCATTAATGCTCCTAATGTGCAAAGATCTGTGCTAAAAACTATAGAAGACTGAGCTGAATTTAGCATGGACCTTGCCTTCAAGAAAGAGGCATGCCCCTATATCACAATAGTAAAATAAGGTAATTAAAGGTATTGGAACATAGTATGGTAGAGATAAGACAATATAGGAATTTAGACAGAAGAGAAAATATTTTTTACCTGGATCTGTCAGGAAAGATTTTACAGAAAAAGGTGGTATTATATAGGATCTTAAAGGACAGGGGGACATGAGGACAGAAAGGAGGGGACAGCATCCTGGGGGGAGGAATGGCATGAATGAGACAGGGAGAAAGTCACTGCAGGCACAAGGAGCGGCTGACAAGTCAGCGTGGCCGGAACATAAGTCAAGATGAATGGTGGGTGAGGATGTTGAAAGGGAAGGTCGGAATCTTCGGGTGGTGTGCTTGAATCCCAAATTAAGGAGTTGTGGCTTTAGGAAAGAGACAGCCAGCAAAGGATGTGTAAGGAAGAAGGCTTAACGGCTTGTAAGTTCAGGGCTTCAGGCAGCCACCACACTTCGGAAAGGAATACACTGTATGGATATCCATTTTCTTCATAAAAGTCACATGACTGTAGCCAGGTATAAATTGTTTCCTTGATTTGTATTAAAATTAGAAACACACCACACTTCTGTGGTTCCTTTTTTCAAGTGACAGGCACATACCTGTATCGCCTTAACATACTGTGAACAACTAGCTGAAAATGTCATCTTAAAGTCCTTTTTAACTATCCCATAATTATCAACATAGAAAATAGATTTCAAGTGCCTCAGTCATTAAAAATAAAAATACAGACTAAAGCATGCTTAGGAATAAGGTGAGCATGGCTGTAACTGTGTAACCATATTAAAAACACCATTAGATCATTTTTATCTGTTTTTTTTTAATATGCTGGCTCATTTAGAAACGATTCCCCATAAAATTACTTGGGCTTGAAAGTTGTCCTTCAAAGTCATATTCAAAGGATAATGCAACTGATGCAGACTGCTTTTTTAATTCTTTAACAAATAAAATTCATAATTTTGCATCAAGCATCTTCCACATGATAGTGGTCAATAAGTATAGGTTAAATACAGACCTTAAAATATATATTTAGGACAAATCAGGTCACTAGGGATTATTTTAGATCCATGCATTTAATCAACTTTGGATTCAATTTAAACATGTAAGCCTCAATATGTGTAAAATAAACAGGCACAACTATTCACATTGACTCAAATCTCTATTATGAAATTTTGAAAAAGGTGATATTTGGCATAATGTCTTTCTCCACCTTAATTTTCTTTTTGGTTTTAGTGGAATTGTATCTCATATACAACGTGGTATAGATAAATCATTAGCGTGCTGGTGCAATTAGGTATAAAATTTGGGAAGGTTTGGTAAATTTACGAAAGTATGTTAAAAGTCTAAAATAATCTCATGAGAAAACCTGGTGCAACCAAAAGCTAAATCGAGACGAGACTGGGTGTCAGGAGAGCGGGCTCTGATCCCAGCGATAAGTTGTTAATATGCCCCCAGGACATGTCACTGTACCCCTCTGCAGCCTCTTTTTCATCACAAAATAAGAAAGCTAGCATGTGAGGACTGAAAAAGGTTTCTCAAAGCCCCCCAAAATTCCGTGACGTTATCTGTGGCTCAGTAAAAGTAAAGGCCGGGCAAAAAGGCCTGGGAAACTTCCAGCGGGATACAGATATGCATTTTAGCCGTTCACTCTTTAATGTCACAGAGAAGCAAATCGTCTTTTTGTTTACAATCATTCCTCTGAGCTATGTGTACAAAGAATGGAAAGTAGAGACAGATAGCAAGAAAGAAAGAAGTCGAGAACTGCATTTAAGACTTTGTTTTACAGTTTTGTGATTCAAGTGGCAAAATTGCTTCTCAGCCCCCCAAACAGCTATTTACCCAACTATCTTCACCCACAGGTCTCCCCAGTGGTTTCTATTGACTCCGTTCCCTACCTCTGGGAATGCAACATTCATCTGGATGAAGAAGACAACGTGTAGCCCCTGTGTGAGGCTAATTGGTTCACACCGCAAGGAAACTTTGGCTTCTCCAATCTGAGCTAAGTGGTTACCAACTATCTTTAAATATAGCTGTCCTAGAAAATCACATGGCATCTAATGCCAAGTGTGTACTGACTAAAACCAGATGCAAAATATGAGGGAAATTTCGTTCAAAGCCTTGCAGCATTAAAGAATAATGACTCTGAACATTCCTGGTCTAATCTGAATGATACCCTGCAAATATTTCAGATGATTTTCTCACATCTATCCCAGCCCAAACACTTCTGACTGAATTTCATGACTTGGCTTCATTAACACGAAATAAAAATGCACTTCAGCCATTGCCAATATATCTTCCGGTAAGGAGATCCTTGTAAAAGAGGGTTCCGTGTTCACAAAGTTTGGGATATGCTGAATACTGATTCTAAAGTATTCACGGTGCATGTTAGTATCTCAAAAGTTCTGCAAAGTCCTCTAGCAAGGACCAGTTGAATTTGTTTGACTCAACATTTCCTAAACTTTCTGGGAAAATTCTCCCTCTTACCTCCCAAGGGGTATCTATTAAGATCCGAAGGAACTAGCATCCCATAGAACTATCTGGAAGATGAATTAGGGCAACATTGTGGCTTAAATCTCAGGTTTATATCAGATACCAGAATCTGATGCATAGAGAGTAAAAATATTGATTGAAGATGTATCAATAGAGAGATCCAATTTTGTGGCTAATTAAATTGTTTTTATGAAGTTCAAAGAATCCTTTTGCAAATAAACATGATATGCAAGTGTGCAATAAAAGAAAAGAACAATAGTGGATGGAAAAAAAGGTGCTTCCTACTCACTGACACTGCTCACTTCTTACTTTGGGGACCTTCTCAATGGAATAAACTCTAGCTAAAAGGAATTACTAGAATTATAGCACTGATTTCAAAGAGTATTGGTCTAAGGCCCTCATTTTCAGATAGGGAAACTGAGGCCCAATGACTAACATTAACTAAATCTAGATTCTCTGATTGGACAATGGAAGGACAACTAATATCATGCTCTCTCAACTGGCTCTTTGGCCTCTGCTATCTGATGTGATCTAAACCCTTGCTTCAAATATTGTTCTCTGCTCCCTCCCAATCCCACTGTTGCACCTTTTTTTTCCATAGACAGTTTAAATTCTTAAGCTGTATTAATTCTCTCAGATATTCCCATGATTTTAAAAAAAGGGTTATGAGAGCATAAGGTGCCTAGCACAGAGATCCATCCCTATATATATAACAGGAACTTGATAGGCTTTTTGAATAGTCTACTTCTGACTATACCACTTTCTCTGACTTCTAGAACCTTGCCTTGAATTTTAAACCAATTTAATACTAGATTATATAAATATATTATGTAACTCTCTAATTTGCTTCATGAGAGCAAGCTGTCTTTCCAAATAAAACACCAGATCCCACAAAGCCCAACTTTAATTACCCACAATACCTATCCCAGTGCTAGACACCCAGCAGGCAAGCCAACCAGTCCTCAGCACTCACTGTTTAGAAATTGGAGGAATTCAGAGGAGATATTAAAATAGCAATTAGTTCTACAAACCAGTAGCAGGAGCCCCTCCCTGCTCCACATCATATGTTAGTGGAAAAGCAAAACAACCGAGTGTATCTCTGGTCAAGAAAAAACTTCACCTACATTAAACATTATCACACATCAACCTCAACCTCGTTGGTTTTCCTAGATTTATATATAAAACCCTGCAAAGATTTTTTTTAAAAAAAGAATTTTGGAGTAAGGCAAGGTAAGAAACATGAGAATATCAGTAGAATAATTTATTTTCTAAAAAGAAGGAGAGGAGAAAGGGCAAGAAACAATAAAGGAAGAGTAACAAAGGTGGCAAACCAAATTCACAAGAAAGTCATCAGAATTTGGGAGCTCCCAGAAGGCATCCCTGACTTTCGAGCACCTTTCTTTTTTCCAAACCTCAGCGGGCAATCAGTGAACTTAACTGAGCTACTAATTGGCAAAAGATTGGGTTGGTAGGGGAAGAGCACAGATGAGGGTATTTCAGCCAGTCCTATTTTCTCTGGCTCTTTTAAAATTCTTTCACTAAAGAAAAGCTCCAAATAACAGCATCAGGTGCTAATCCAAAGCACTGTCTGCTTGTCCTGGCCCACCGGCCTGCTGCCTGGGTGCGCTGGGGTACAGAGTTAAGGAAATGGAGAAATGACAAATGTCTACTTAACATTAAAAGTACTGGATCTTAGAGGTGGCATAAACTTCAAGGTCACGTGATCTGGGGGCAAAGACTTTGGATAGATAAAGGTCCAACTCGAGAGGTGAGGCCTAGACATTTTAACTGTCCTGCCCTAGCACAAGGCATTTATCCTTTACTTCATAAGGATAAATTTTTGTTAGGACTCAATGGTACCAACCGCAAACATAGACAACTGGAAAATGGAGGGGCACCCTCTTACCTCTCTGATTGTGTGCATGCCAATTCTACCTAACCTCTTTATGTGATAGGAGCTGTTAAGATGCCTTCAGCACAAGGCTTCCTGGCAATGGTGAGCATAATACCCTGGCCTGATAGGAAAAACCCTAGGATAAAAATTGTGGCACAGGCTAAACCATGGAAAATTAAGAAGGAGAGCCCTGGGGTTGGACTGTTTGGGTTCAAATCCCACCTCTATCACTTGATAACTGAACCATGTATTTAATTTTTCCAAGCTTCTATTTTCCTCATCAGTAAAATAAAAACAACATCATATGCAGTTGTTGGGAGGCTCATATGAGGGCCATACCAAACACTTAGCATATTGCCTGGCAGGAACTAAGTGCTCAATGAATGTTAGCTAATATTAGTCACACTCTGCATTCATCTATAGCTTTGTCATTGCAGTCTTTTCTTAAATATTCCCAATATCCAGTTCTGCTCCTATGTAATGCAAGTGTTGAGAAATGGCCTCAAACTTAGTAATTTTTTTTTTGCTCCTACAAAAAATAAAAGGCACTTACATAATTTTATTTGATTAAAAGCAACCATTGGTACCACTACTACTGTTATTACTACTTTCTGCCACTGTACCACCTGGATTCTGAGACATCTCCCTTTTTTCATTCTGTCGATCTTCCCTCTCTCAAGACTGCATTTGTTCTCTTATTAACTAGGACTTTTACTTCCTTTGTAAAAACATACAGTATAGTTCAAACCCAATCTTTAGCACTATCTGGCTATGTAACCTTGGGCAAGTTTTTTAACTTCTCTGATTCCCAGTTTACTCATATGTAAAGTCAGAATGACAAGAGTATCTAACACAGGGGTATCATGGGATTAAAGTAATATCTATAAAGTGCCTATACATGATAAACCCTTAGTAAGTATGAACTATTTCTTAATTTCTCATCATCATACGATAGATTTTATTTGGGGCAGTACCAAATTCTCTCCCTGTATGTGAGGCAGAGAAAATCATGTGTGCCAAAAAGCCTGTATGAAAACCTAAAAATAGAAATAGTTTGGAATAATACAAAAAAAAAAAGATTCACTTCTGCAAGCTTCATTATTCTGAACATTGGGACAATCATGACGATAACAGCCCAATTTACAGTCCTCCATCCAGATGCTCAACAGCTAATGCAGTTGGATCTGCTTATTTTAGAAGAATATTTGCTCAAATATTTTGGGAAGCTATGTAGTAGGTTTCCACCAGGACAGGGTCACAGTTGATCTACGACACAGCTACAACGGACAGCAGTTTGGGAGGAGTGGGTGAGCGAGGAAGGAGCATGCATCCTCCACTCTTGCCTCCTTGCTGAAGAGGGGCTCTTGGCACATGCAAATCAGCGGCAGTGGAGGGAGAGCCAAGGGACCAGGACAAAGATATTGCTAGATTTTCCTTTCCATGACTTCTATCAACTTTGTCATATGGAAACAGATTCTTTAAAGCAATTTGGGGAAATCTAAGTTAGAGATTAACCTCCCTTAGCTGTTCCCCAAAAAAGGTCAAGACAATAGGGAACCAAGAGGAAACAGGGGGACCTTGACTAGGAGCAAGACGGAGGTCAAATTAATGATTTCCTGGTGTGTCCTTATTCTGCACCCAGTGAGGTCTACTTGGACAAAGAAGGCACAAGGCTTTAAAGGAAGCGTCAGACTAACCTACCTTCTTTTCAGAGGGTCAGTAAGACTCACTGCCAATTCTGAGCCCCACTTCTCAGGCCTCGCTTTGACTGTAGTGACAGGAAGTAAGTCCCATTATATTCATTCTTCCCCTCTCCCAACTTCCATGAGAAGCAACAGAAAGAGGGATGGAAAGGGATGAAGACACAGCCCACAAGATCTGGGAGGGACTGTCGTTGTGAGGACTGCTGTCTCCAGCAGGATGAAGACACCAGGTTAGCAACAAAACATGCCATGGGTTTGACACTTATAATTTACAACCCAATGGATGCAACAAAAAATGGGGCGCAGTCAGCAGGGGAGCTTAGTCTACCTTTCATGCCTAAAATGTTCCGATTTGGGTAACAATTAGTTGGGTGGACTGAGAAGACCATCTCTGACTCAGCTTCATGAGAGCTTTGATTTCCCGGCCAAGTGCAGGCCTCTTGCTGGCTGCGTGGGAAATACCAAGGCAGTGGCAGCACGAGCTGGCAAGGGGCTTGCCTCAGTGGGTTACTGGCAGCAAGCAGTGTACACAGAAGGCCTGAAAACAAGGACAGGCTCTGCTCTGGAAATACACACACACCCAACTCTTTGCTCTTCTGTTGGCCCCTCTAAAGAAAAAGCACAAATTTATAATACCTAAATGGGCTAAACCGTGGTGTCATGGGAGAACAACTAGAAATGGAAATCTTTATGTGGTCACATACATCCCACTTATACTCTATGGGCTTTGGGGAGCAGCTCTCTGGTTATAACTATTTATCTCTAAGCCTTGGTATCCTTATCAACAAAAAATATATGTTAAGAGCACCTTGTAGTATAGAGAGAAGAATGAGATGATCTAAGTCAAGAGCTCGGCATGCTTTCTAGCACACAGTAAGTCTCAATGAAGTGACTATGTACTTATAGAGCAAGTGGGATGGATGAGCCCTATGGTACCCTGTAGCCCTGACATTGTTTTTATTAAAAACTCTGGTGAGGTGAAAGAGAAGGAGATCTGAGAATGCTGGCTAAGAAATCAAGTCTTAGAATTTAGAAAGCAATGGAGAGTTTGCCATGGCATCTATGTAATGTCGATGTACATGCTTTGTAGACTTGTGCTAATGCTGGTGGTGGTCAGACAAGTTAAGTGGTAGGTTAATAAAAGGATCACGGTGCTTGGAAAGCACTGCATAAAGAGAGCATAGTCATTTTCATATAGTCCCAGTCACACACTGAGATACCTGAAAGTCATAATTCCTAAGGCTGGATAAAGCCCTGGGTTCCTCTAGGTTTCCCTAGCAAATCACCTATTCTTGGATGAAAATCCATTGTGTAAGTCAAGGGTCACCTACACCTCGATCATCCCTATCATTTGAAAGGTGTTCCTTGAAGATTGGTCTACAGCAGACTCTGCCTACAGAATATCCACAGATTACGACCTTGCCAAAGTCAGAATGGGCTTTTCCTATATATTTTGTGACTCTGTCTCTCTTTTTCACTTCCCAATATACAATAGGACGTCTACCACCACGGCAAGCCCACGAGGACAAGTTACAAAACAGAAGATCTCTCCTGGTGCTAACAGCCCAGAGGATGGAAGTCACCCCAGTAGAAAGTGTTGCCTCCTGGTAACTCCAATCCACCTTCCCTAGTTTCCCAAAGTTCTGCAGTCTGGCGCTGGCCCACCCAGAGTGGCACCACTAAATTCTATACATTCTATTAGAAATTCAAGGATAGACAGTATCTTCAACTAGATCAAGCTATTAGATATTAATGTTCAGACAACACCTACCTCACTCCAGACCAGCATGGTACCGAATATGACCTGTAACCCATCAAAGAAATTGTCTCCTATGATGATCACAGTTGCGCCTCCCGTCGTCCATCCTTCACTCGGGCTGATGGCTTTGATACAGGGAGTAGCTGCTTTTCAACACACATGAAAAAGAGAAGGAGTCTGCTGTTAGAACCAAACTTTAATGATGGAGACTTGAAAAAAAGGAAAAAAAAAATCTTTTATCTTTTCACTCACAGAAAGTCCCTCAAGATCTCCGCATTTCCTAGCCACATTAGGACCTGAAACCTAAGGGTGCAACTTCAGTTTTTAAAAGCATTCTTTTCATTGCTTCTGTTAGGATACATATCTTTTACCCAAATCTCTTATCAAACCTGAAACCTTATGAAATAAAACACGGAAGTAAAATTTAATTTATGAAATGTTAAGGATTTTCTTTTTTTTTTTTTTTGTGAAAATGAGTGACTTTTTGGAACATACCAGAAGCCTTATAGAATTCATAATTAAATCTGCATCCTGAAAAGAAAAATATATACAATTTTAGGTAAAAATTTCTGGCCAGCAGGAAGCTTTTGAGAGGAGGCCAGAGCAGGAAATGATTCTCGATCCATGACTTCTGTCTGTGACACTAACATAGCAACATTTCTCATTAAAAATCATTAAGTTTTTTTTTTTTTTCAAATAAATGTCATGGATCCCATTTTATAGACGCAAAAAAATCCGGGTCACTTGGGGTGAATTACGTAACCAAATAGCTGACTGAGGGCCGAACCACAGAGTCCCCATGACCTTTGCTTTGTTGTCTTTCCCATGCATAAAACCCCAGAAATGACTTTCTGAAAATTTCATCTCTCTTCTCTTTCCATTATAAATGGCCCTTGGAGATGGGAAATCATTTGCAAATACTGTGATTCCAAATAGACTGGAGGTGGTTTGCTTAATGAGCATGGCACACTTTCAACAGAATTGCTGGACATACATGTAATTGTTGGATTGTTTTTGAAATCTTTCAGAGGACACCTCCATGCCACTGAGGATTTTTAGCTTCACAATGAGATGCTGCTGTTCTCATGATTACTTTTATGAACAACGACAAAGTAAAATTCTAAAGCAAGGGAGATATTGTGCAAGGACACGAAATGGGACCCTCCTCTTTAATAAAAAGTTTATTAAGTATCTAAGACTGACTTTCCAGGCATTGAAGCCAAGGAGAGCACCAGTTAATTTTAACGGGGGGAAAAAAACTGGCAAAAAATTACTGGACTTTGGCAAAATGTCATGCTTTAACTTTTGCAAGAAGAAAAGAAAACATTAAGCCCAGCCCAGTGGGACCAATGCTCACGTGCCACCACACAAACAAGTAGAATGGGTTTCTATTCAAATTAATCTCAAAAATTTGCACAGAGAAATTTGGAAATATCCAAACTAAACATTTCATGCTGGCTGGACTCATAGCAACGCATTTACAACTAAAACTGGGCAGTTCAGATGATTTTTTTTTCTCCTCTACTTTCTCTCAAAAACAAAATAATTAATCAAGAAAATGCAAATGATTTATGACTTGACTTGAAAATTCTTGTCTAATTTTTTAAACATACATAGAGGTTGTGATCAATGTTCCACAGACACAGGGCTTTTTCTTAAACAAAAGCTTTCTTTAAAGGTAAAAATGTTTAAATGCATGATTAAGCACTCCCAAACCAATGGTGGAATATGATGTACGATTTCAAGCAATTTATAAAGGTAAGAAACTATATTTAACAACTGTGTAAAGTTCTTAAAATATAAGCAGTTTGGAAACATTTTGTTAATATCCCAAAATCTTCATTCTTAATTTATAACTCAATCTACATAGTTGCTAGAATGAACTAGAAAAGGTATTGCAGTGTCCCTGACTTCTGAGAAGAATGGGATATGAGTTTAACTAAACTGGTCTTGAGAGTCCTATATGATGGCAAAGTGTGGAATCCAACGGTGCCATTAATCCCTGACCCCATGATTATACACACACCTCAAAATGCTCTTGGTGTTTATTATCAGTATTGGCTTTGGGATTTCTGTTCATTTTTGTATTTTTAATCACACAATTAAAATATTTTAATATTTTAAAAAAATTTACCATTAGATAAATGTGGTCTCCTCCAGGCTTTCTCACCATTGCACAAAAGGGGGCGGAAGGATGTTTTCCTGTGTCTTTGAGAAACCCTCTTACAGGAAAGGCCTTATAACAGCATGGTCAAGCCACTGATTTTGGACTTGATCCCTTCCTTCTTTTTTCCATTTCTTATTTGTAGGATACAGAATCCATATAAGTACAAATGTGTGTGTATGTGCTTTCACACACTTCCTAAGGAAAGTGGTAATGTTTTCAGATACCGTGAGCAATTCTCCAGAAGCCAAGCTATATGTCAACTAGTACAGAGGAAAAAAAGAGCATCAAGCTTCCAGAGATAACCTGGGTGAGAAAACAATATTTGACCCCACTTTCTTAGTTTTTTAGAAAAGAAAAGCCTCGAGGGAAGGAGGAAGTACCCCAGGAAGTACCCCAGGGAGAGTGACATGCTCCTAAATCCATCCTACCTATACGCTCAGCACCATCCACTATCCCTGCTTCAAGACTATATGCCGTTCTTAGATCAGGTTAAATCATGCAGACCTTCCTAAGTTTAGACCCCAAAGGGTTCT
The DNA here is from genome assembly GCF_040939455.1 of Microcebus murinus. NCBI lineage: Eukaryota > Metazoa > Chordata > Mammalia > Primates > Cheirogaleidae > Microcebus > Microcebus murinus. The sequence continues at coordinate 23,210,366 of NC_134124.1, forward strand.
AATGGTGCTCCCATACATCTGTTATGACATATTAGTCTTGAGAGGAAGCTCTGTGGGATCGCCCCATCGAAAACAGTCACGGGCCGTCTCACCGAGAGGGTGAGGAAGGGATGCTACACGCATGTAGTAACTGGAGGTCAAGAATGCTGACTATCCAACACTGCGTGGAATAGTCTCCAAAAATGAACAACTCTAATAGGCCAATAATGCAAGTTAGAAAACACTGTGACTAGGTAAAGGGAATCTGCCTAAGAGCCATTGTTAAGAATTCACAGATCCCTGCAGGCCAAGGTAAGAAACACAAATGGACACAGCAGCTCCCTTCCCGGAGATGAATGGCCACTGGCACCCAGCCTTGGGCAGCACTGGGAAGCGGTGAGGACGCTGGGGAATTGCATGTGTCCCCATTGCAGATGGCAGCCCTGCTCAGCTCCAGCTCTGGTGACCCCACACAAATGCAGGCCCAGTGTGTCTTGGGTTTCTCTTTCAAAGGAAGCCAGGAATCCAGATTTTTTTTATGTGAAATTCTCTAATCTTTAAAAGTTGGCAACTGATCCAATATTTTTTAAAAATGTGTGGGCCAAAGAAAATGTTTATGGGCTGGCTTTAACTCACAGGCTGCCATTTCACACTTTTATCCCAGTCACAAGGACCCCGCCAGACCGAAAGCAGACCTGGAAAGACTTGCAATTGTGGTGCCCAAACTCCAGGCACCCAAATGTTCACCGCAGCATTGACAGCAAAAAATTCAAGTGTCTACATGTGCCCAATAGGGGAGTGATTAAATAAATTATGGTATACTAGGAGTATCTATAGAATAAAGTATGGAATACTAGGAGTATCATTAGAATGCATGAAAAAATTTTCTGTAAACCGATATAGAAAGATGTCAAAATATGTTAGTAAGTGAAAAAAGCAATTTGCAAACTAATGAAAAGTGTGATCCTGTTTATTTAAAAAATGATATATCTATGATGCATGAGTACATACGTGCACAGTATATGTGGGGGAGGTGCAGTTATATGTGAACAGGTATGAGGGACAAAGGCTGGGAAGGAAGGACAGGCACCAACTGTCCCCCGTGGGTTCTTACAAGAAGGGAAAGTGACTAGAGTGTGTTGACGGAAAAGGGAGACTATTAACTTTTATTCTATAGACATCTATATAGTTTGACTTATTTCAGTGAGTATTTACTAAGGTGATGTTATAATAATAAAAAATGAAATAACAACAGAACATTTAATGCTGGGAGAGACAATGGTTGTACTTTTTAGAGCAAATGGACACTGAAACAAAACAAAACAAAACAAACAGCTGTGCTGACTAATGGGCACTGAGCCTCTCTCTCCTCTCTTCTTTTTGGATAGGTTTTCTCTGAGAAATCGCAGAGAACATCCGAAACAGCCAAGGACTTGTTTTCCTTTCATTCAAGATACCCAGAGTGAAACAGGAGTAAGCAGGGAAAGATCATTTTTTAAACAGCCACGGTGGATGGATTCAGTGGAATTTTAGAGTGAAAAGAATTTACAAAAGGGTTCAATATACAGCCCAGAGATGTAATAATCAATATAATTCTATCTCCAAGAAAGTATCATTGGAGGGGTGGTGATAGTTTTTGAATACAAAACCACTTTTACCAGCAAATTCTTGATTTAATTAGTAAAAGATTCTTTATTCCTCATCAGTGAATTTTTACACTTTTACACTTTAACTATCCACAAGACCAGTAAGCCAATTCCTGGTTCTAAGTCTCATTAAAAATAAAAGTTTAGGGTTTTGTATTTTTTTATTTTGCCTCTTTTTTTTAAATCCCTTCCCCCACCCCTCACCAGCCACCAAAGTAGAGGAGATTTTCCTTCCTTCAAACTATGACAATAACATGATTACCCCACCACAGTTTAGCATAATGGCTCTGAAATGCTCCTGGCACATTGCAGAGTTAAAGTGGAAATTATTAGGTAGCTCTTCTTTGTTATAATAATGATCACTCCACAAATAAAAGCTCTTCTCCCAAAGGTACTGCAAGGCACAAAATGCTAATTCTGAAGATTATGTGTGTGCTTTTATTAAATATTACTATGCCCTGCCTGTTTGAGGGCTTCTCTGCTCTGATTGTTTTATGAGTACCATGTTAATGTCATTCCCATCTTGCTAGCAGCAGGCACACATTTTAGCGTTTGTATGAGAGTTGATCAAAGGCCACGTGCTGGGGGAATTGCTGAGAAAACACGGACAAGCGATAAAAATCTAACAGATTAATTGGTTTAAATTTCATTTCAGGGTGTTGAACTTTGGCTCGGGACTCTAATACTACACCGTGAGTCAGGGCCTAATTACCAGATTTCCAATTTGCTTCTGAACAATGGTCGTGGTGAGAAGGAAAAGAGAGGGAAGAATAAAAAAAAAAAAAAAAAGGAAAGAAAGAAATCGTTCAGCTCCAGTACATATTTAACAACTAATGTTCTGTGTGCAGACAATTTCACCAGGGGACATTTGCCATCACCTGCTCTCTTCCTCCAGAGCATTTGTGTGTCCTTCCAATAGCCACGGAAGGCAGCAGAAGAAATCACGGATGCCCTCAGTGGTCTGAAATCTCTCTGCACACTCACACTGAGAACATCAGTCTCTTTATTAGCAAGGTGAATTTATAAGCTGGAATCACATCTCAGCCTCCAATAGGAATGATCTATTTCATTGATAGAAGGCAAGGGCCAGGAGAGCCATGTTTACCTCGGGGTTTATGGGTGGCCTTGGGAATAAGGGTTAATTGAGCTCAGAGGTGCCTGCCCATTGAGGTGAATTAGTGGTGTGTGCAGCTATCAGCAGGGCCCTGGGGCTGCTCTTATTTTTGCCTCTGAAATCTCTCTGCGCTGTGATCAATACCTCACTTGTTTGGGGTAGCCGCATAGATGACCTGGGTTCAGCATTTATCATATCTTTGCCCCAAAATGAGGCTTCTGTGACAGTTGATGCCCTATTATGGAAGCCTAATTAGAGATGCATTGTTTGGGTCTTTTCCCTCCATTCCTGTATTTAAATCCACTGGAGAAACGACACTGTCAGCTGGTAAAATGTACAAATTGAGAAATTTTCTAATCTCAATGTAAATCTGAAGATGAAATTCCATTTTGAAGTGGGTATAAGGTTCTTATCCATTTCCATTGTGGATGATATATGAAAACATGCAAATTCTCCTTTTCCAGAATTCTATTAAGCAAATCTCTCTATTAATGAGCATTTCTACAAAGCAGATAACTGGTGCTTACAATGGAGGTAAAGATGTTGGCACCAGCCTTTACTGGCTTCTCAGTAAAGATGGAAAGGTGAAATTATGTTAAGTTGATTTTAACATTCAGAGTATGACTATATTTGAAAATGGGCAAGAACTCCAGCTGTTCAAATTCCACATCTACCACTTAGCACAACCTTGAAACAATCTTTTACCCTTTTTAAGCCGTAGTTTCCACGTGGGGTACCCACCTCATAGAGTTCCAGCAAAATGTACAGAAAATGCTACTCGTGTTTCATTGTTTTACTATGTGCCAGGCACACAGTATGTGAGTTGGTGCTATAATTATTATTATTATTATCATAAGTTTCCCATTAACCAGAGTTTATTTATTTACTAAAATATCCTATACTCTAACCATTCCAGATTACGTAGTTCATTGTAAAACTTTCCTAAGAACTTCTAATTCAGCTACTTGCTAACACATCCAGCAAAATGTACTGAGTAGGTGGAATTGGCATCAGTCCTTCCAAAGTAGAATGTTTTTTTTAAGGATCTCATTTGCCTGGAATGAATATTAATGGGAAACTTTTCAGAAATGAAGAATTGACTTTAATGTTATTGTCCCAAATTTTTGAGACTTGGCAGAAAACGTGAAACCCATGAGCTCAGCTCATTTCTACGGGATATTTGTGACCTCGTAAAATCTCAGCCTTTTCTCCCTTTTATCTACTTGATTTTGGTGATATTGTGGGATTGGGCACAACCCTGTTTCAAAGATAATAACTTCTTGCCCCCCCCACCCAACTCAGTGCACAGATATCTGTTCTTCCTGCTCAATCTGAACAATTGTTTTGCTGAGTTTTTTTTTTTTTTTGAGTGAATGATTTTCCTGACTGCTCACAGCTTATTAGCACCACAACCTGCCTTCTTTGATCCTGAAACTAGCAGCTACTAGACAGAAAGGAGGACAACTAGAGGGTTTGTCCCTAGTTGGAAGACTGGTCCTCTATATTTTCAGCATGTATGGGAGGCTAATCTCTTCTTTGTTTACCTTTTTTCTAACCAGATGCCTTAGAACAGTAGCAGTTATAATGCCTGACCTGAGCCCTAGCACCCAAGTATGCAAACTTCACTTTCATGTTAATATCACTAGACTCCAAACAAATAAACTCAGCTAATAAACAAACAAACAAATAAATTTGATGGTTTCCTCCCACAAGGTGTAGCAGTCTTTATAACATTTCTGCTGTTGCTTTAACGTGTGCTACTAAGGATTTGTTTCTGCCTTCCTTTATTTTCTTCAGTAATTGCATTATGCAGTTAAGCATTTTATTGTTTGTTAGGTTTTTTTATTTTGTTTTGTTTTGTTTTGTTATTGGTCTGCATTTATCGTCCCGTCCACCAGAATATCGAGATATTACTTGGCAAAGAATCAGGTATTACAGATGCCAAAGAGTCTGTGTGTATGCATGTGTGTATGTGTGCGTGTTTGTCACTTTAAGGAGAAGTGTAACCCATGATATAGAGATTTTGCAATACCAGATGCAATTAAACCTATTAAATATTAAATGAGGAGATTGAGAATTTCAAGTGTTTTTCATCCTTTATTCCGAAGTGACTTCATTTGGCAAGAAAGCCCTTTGCTTTGACAGCATTAATGGCTCTCACAGAAAAAGAGAAAAGGAAAAATTTGTAGTCACTAGTTGGAAATGCATCTCCAATGTCCATCTACTACATTAAGATAGAGTTTACCTGGTGGTGGATATCTAGATGTACCTAAACACAGTGAAATAGTATCTAACTTCCAAACAATGCCATTTGCTAACTATAGACAGCTCAAATTGTATCTACTTTCCGTTTATTTGATATTTTTCTTATTTTATTCTGAATTAGCAAAATTCCCCAACAAACAGTGGACATAGCAGCTGAGGAAGGGAAGAACAGAAATGCAGTGTAACAATTATAATCCAAAACATTCCAGGGCAAGTGCTTTTGGTTTTCTGAGTTTGTCTATCAGAGATCCAGAACTCTATGCAGGTTCATTACACAGGGTTATTTAACAATTTAGCAGTGAAAAATCTTGACATTTTGATGTACCTGTAACTTCTAAATTGCACTTGAAAGACTTGTTGAAGGCTTTTTGATTTAACAACATGCAACATAGCACTGTTTCATAATATGCAAAAAGTGTTTGTTAAATACACCGCAGAAGCTCAGAATTTTATAACTCAAGGTGTGAATACACTGTTTTCCACCTCATGTTTGATCTGCCAAATCCAAAATTAAAATGTACAAAATATTAATCCTAGAGCATCTAAAGGTAAATATTGCCATCACTTCTTTTCTTTTTTTTCCTTCTTGTTCTATGATTGTCAGCCACTCCACTGGCAAAGCAATGGGGGAAAATTGTCATGGAGGGTAGGAGAATTTTCAAAATGAATTATTCATGGATCCAATTGTGATATTTGTTGCAACAATAGTAAATTCACTTGCCTTTGATTATACAATAAGTAAATAACTCTTTTCTTCCTGACAAGGAGAACTTTCATGCACAAAACTATTTTTAGCTCAATTCTCTTCATTATCCTGTTATAAGAAAAGTTTGAGAAATGAAAGCCAGGGAAGAAAAGGAATGAAAATAACCTTCCAAAAATGGACACCCAATATTGTAAAAAGGGGAAACAATTTTCAGGTTAAAAAAACAAAAAAAAAAAAACCATGTAACGGCTTCTTCAAGGAATACTCAGGTCTTTATTCACAAGCAATCTCCCTGGGCCTGGAAAATCATAAAGTCAAATATGAGCAAGTCTAGTGGAAAATCTGTGACGTTAATCTTGGCTGGAGTCGTATTTTTAACAGGCCTTGAATGTGTGTGCCGGATTATCCAGATGGCCATACAGGAATCGGCCTGATAGGATTAAACCTTTATGCTGAACTCTGCTCCATCTGTTCTCCAAGGTTTGCCTTTCCTTATCTGAATATGAATTTTTAGCCTCCTTATGTCTGGGAGCAGGACTAAATTCAGCATTAAAAACATACATGTATGCAGATAATTTAACATTTCATTAGTTAGTCTCAGCTGATATTATCTTGGTCTTTTCCTAGAAAACATTTTTGCTAAGAAGAAATTTAAACACACATAGAATCTACTTTTTGTTAGAGGGTTTTGTCTTTCTCTTCCCATTGAATTCATTCAATTCAGTGAGGATTTACATCGATGTTTGTCCACGAAGATGGAAAAAAAAAAAAAAAGACGTGGTGTCCCCTCAGCGAAATTTAACTATAACATTAGATGTTATGCAACTGCTCTGGGTGAATGATCCAAGCAGAAGATATTCATATGTGTTTTGTTCTTTTTTTCTCCATTAAGAGAGGTTTGATATTAGTCATCATTTGACAAAATTAGATATAACAATTGTTTCTATCAATTTCATTAAGTTTCCTGTTTTTCAAGAAGCTTTTTTTGCTGGGGCCTTTTTTGGGAGGGCGGTGGGGGCTGTAATTCCGAGCTTCGTCTTGAATGAAAAAGGCTGACATTTGTTTTGTCCTCCCATGCATGTATCTCTAGAAGCAGCGGAGTTACTTATTAGCTGGAAAAGTTGGCTCAGAGCAGGTTTCGGGACAAAGGCCAGCGAGCCACCAATAGGCCAGAGCTCGGTAGATGGTTCTGGGGTTTCCAGCTCTGTGACAAAGACAAAGGGAGGGCTCTCACTCCTGGACTTGGCGGAGAAGGCCAGTGACAAGCTTCCCAGGCAAACGGCCTTTCAATGAATGCACAAGTTGCATGAGACAGGGATCTTTTAGAATCCTACTCTGAGGCAGGTTTATAGCACCATGATCACTAGATGTGCTCAGTGCATTTGTGATGGAAACCTCAAGAGACGGCGGCATGTGGAGCCCTAAGAATAGAGCATCCTTCTAGCAGTCTAGCAGAGTTCCGAGGGCCTTGACGAGTTCCCTCACTCACACTGGCTCTCAGCTTTATGCTGTCACGAATGGCAGGGTCAAGCAGCTCATCAGATAATTTAAGTTTTTCCAATAATTGTACCATATAGGTACAATTATTATATTTAAGTAGTACCCTCAATTGGACAGTTGGGGCAGAGGATGATGAAACTTCCATTTGAGCTTTTTAAAGTTTTTTTTAGAGACAGGGTCTCACTCTGTTTGCTCAGGTTAAAGTGCAGTGATGGGATCACAGCTCACTGCAGCTTTGAACTTCTGGGCTCAAGTGATCCTCTTGCCTCCACCTCCCGAGGAGCTGGGACTACAGGTGTAGGCCAACATACCTAGCTAATTTTTTTTTTTTTTTAATTTTTGGAAAGACATAGTCTTGCTATATTACTCAGGCTAGTCTCAAACTCCCAGTTTCAAGTGATCCTCCCACCTCAGCAGCCTCCCACGTAGCTGGGACTACAGGCACACCACCATACCCAGCTAATTTTTTTATTTTTATTTTTTTTTAGAGATGGGGTCTTGCTATGTTGCCCAGGTTGGTCTCAAACTCTTGGCTTCAAGTGATCCTTCCACCTTAGTCTCTCAAAGTGCAGGGATTACAGGTGTGAGCCACATATAGTGACTCCCTTTTCGAGCTTAAGATGACTTAGGTTTATTGGTATGCATGTGCACATAAACATCTCATAAAATACATGTCTTTGGCTCCTTGCATTGACAAGCATTCTAGTCGGGTAATAAGGGGCTGTTCCCTTCTTAAGAGTGGATGACACCCACAGCCCTAGTGTCCATCCTCCACATTCTAAACTAAACAAGGACGCGGGATTGGATGCTCAATCTCAGTACTTAATCGGCTTTGCCCAACATAGGAGCCATTGGCCATATGAAGCTATTTACATTTAATTTTTTAAATTAATTAAAATTAAACAAAACTTATTTTCTCAGTCATACTAGCCACATTTCAAGTGGCTGATGGTTACAGTGGCTAGCGATGGCAGAACACTCCATTATCACAGGGGTTCTACTGGACCACGCTGATCTAAGGATCAAGTTTAGATAACTGAGCCTGTAACTGATAACTAAGCAGAGCTACCATTCACGGGGTACCCTCCCTGTATCAGGAACTGGGCTAGGAATACTTGGTCTCCAATCCCTCCAGCAAGGGATCACAAAATCAAACGTGCCCGGGGCCAAGAAAGAAGGTAAATTAATGAAGTGAGCGAGGTGCAGTGCAATGGGAGACGTAGGGACTGTGGCTCAGTGTACAGCACGTGCCCCATCCAAAAGGAGCACAACTTCTGAGTTTGACCTAATTGCTACAACCTGGAAATGTAGGTCTGACACTATCAGCTCTTCTGATTATAAATTTGCAAATCCAGATTTTCATATAAAATCACTTTTTATTTTTTTCCCTCCCCTCTATTCTTCAGGAAAAAAAAAAAAAAACTATTTTTAATTGTCAGCAACAAATATATACTCTCTTAAAGTACCATGCAACCCAAACCTAAATATGGCTGAAGGCTGAATTCAGTCCATGATTCACCAGTGTGCAACTTACATAAATCCTCAGAGAGCCAGGAATCATCTTTTAGCTATTAATTCCTGCAGCCACACAACTAATCCTGCCATTGACTCATCAAACAATAAACACAAACCACAACCATGGCCAGTTTTGCTTCTGATTGTTGAAGGCCTCTCCCAAAACACATGGAAGTCCCCAGCTAGCCTTTCTTTGCTATGCAGAAGATTTTCTATATGCAATTTCGGAGGCGAGTTCCCTGCTCCTGAAGGATTTCTATTGTCATCATGCAAGACAGCATAGATAGTGACTTTTTAAGGAAACCGTGTTTTCAATGTGAGCAGCATTTCAAAATCAACCTTGCCCAACCTTTAATAATGCACAAGTCCTGCTTTGTGCTTTTCGGAATAGTTCTGCTTATATTTCTCTGCACAACCGAGGCTGCTAGTACTAACATATTTGAGTGAACTTTTATTATTGAGAGCTTATCGTTTTGAGCCAGTTTCCTCTCCTCCCTGACACATTCAATGATGCTGCAATCCAGCGTTTGCTACAACACAGATGTTTCCGTGGTGATGATCTGTGATGTCATAAGCACAGGAATGTGTGTCATTGCACTTATCCACATGAGACGAGCAGAGTAAGAACTCCATTTCCATTTCCACTCCATTTCCACTCCATGAAGGACTGACTCACTTTCCTCAAACCTTGCTCTCTTCTGGGGTCTGAGCTGTACTATCTTCACCGCAAGAAGCCAACATTCACTTTTGCCTGTTTGTGATTCATTTCTATTCCATAATTATTAATGATGTGCAAAGTCCAGGCAGCCTACCAAAACCCAGATTAATCTTTCTCAGATGCCAGCTTTTAAAATTTAGCCCACAAGGATCAAGTCCACCTTCGTGAATCTGGCCAATTCTCCCTTTCCAGCCTCCTTTCCTGCCTCTTCCAACCTGGAGGCAGCAATCAAGAGCACTGGCTCTGGGTTCAGGAGGCCTCGGCTCACTTTCCAGCTTTACCACTTACCTTGGGCAAATGACTTTGCTTTTCATAAGCCTCAATTTCTACCACTTTAACTGGGGATGGTGATTACAAGATAGCCCACGTCATGAGGCTGTTGGGAGGTTTAAATGAGTTAATCTGTGTAGAGAGCTTAGCACAGAGTAAGCAAGAAATAAATGGGAGATGATAATGAAGAGGAGGCGGAGGACAATGGGGAAGAAGAAAACAAAGATGATGATGGCAAGCTCTCCAAGTCCACTGCCTACGAACATCCTTTGCATGTGCCCACCAATATTTGGGGAAGGTTATACTACTCCCTTTTATTCAGCCAAACTCTTCTTTGCCCAAAAGATTCTTCTGTGCAAAGGCGTCTGTCTACAAAGCACTATCCCTTTAGTGAATTCCTCCAGTCTTTCCCATTCATTTGTTATTTACTGCACTTTTCCTTGAACTTTTATCTTAATATATGTATGTACATACTTGTCTAGCTGGGCATATATAGGCAAATCAACCCAACTAGTCAATGCATCCCTTGCAGACAGGGACCTCATTTATTCAGATTGGGTAGACAGTACTCTGCATTAACCAATACCTGACAATTAACTAGCATTAAGTTTTCAGCACATTATCTCACATTATCTTTTCCACACATTATCTCAATTATTCTTAATACCAACCTTGAGTAGTAAGCAAGTAGATGTTATTGTTAATTCCACTTTACAAATGAGGTAGCTGAATCTTAGAGACTCACTTGAACTTATGACTTTGAGGGTTCACTTTTGATTGATATAGTCAAATATTTAAAACACCCAAACTACCCTTCAACTTTGGTGTTTATCTGAAATTTCTGTTCAGTTTGGCTAAAAGATTCTCTTCAATCATACAAAGACAGCCAAAGTCCCATAAAATCTTAGTTGTGCAATTTCGTATCCCCAAGATAGAGGGTGGATATTTATTAACTTTACAGAATATTACTACTCTATTTCCAAGTAAAGTTATTTTCCCCCCAAGACTCAGGCCCACGTATGAATTATAGTAACATCTCCCTCCACCTTCTTCTACTTCCAAGTTCAGAAAATGGCATCCTAATATAATACCACAGGTGCCAATTTAAACACAGGAACATTGAAAACACTGCCAAACTTCCAGGCTTAGAAGCTTTTCTATTGTTATAAGTTGGGCTGCTAAACACACACTCAGAGTCTGAACATTTCACGCAAGTGATAGCAACACTATGAGAAACATTTTTAAAGCCTAGGGCCGTTCCCCTTAACTTTCATTTTCAGTCTGGACAGTATCCATCTCGATGGTGTTCATTATAAAGCTTTTCACACATAGAGAAAATAATAAAAGTTACTGACTAACAAATATGTTATCCTGAAACAGTACCTTAATAACATTTTTCCCAACATTTTTTTTTTCTTTTTAGCAACAAGGATTGGATTCCACAAGGCTTTAGCTAAGCAAATCAAGAAGAGTTTCTAGGATTCTGCCAAAGTCAAAAAGTAGAGGAATATGAGGTCTGACTTTATAGATTTGTTGCACATGATAGTTACTGGAAGAGCACAGCTGGTTTGATGATTCAGCCAGAAGATTTTTGGCAAAGAAAGACCAAAGATACATTTTCCTCCTCTATCAAGAAATAATAAAATACACTGGAACTGACTGGGACACATCCCCCTCATCCAACATCCCACAGATAATAGACCTAACAGCATTTTTCCTCTGGCATAGCACATAGTAGGCGCTCAGTTCCAATTGGCTTCCCCAGCTGTGCTCAAAAGAGAAATAGATAAAGAATAATAAAGAATTAAGGAAAGTTCTCCTTTGTACCAATCATGTTATAATCATATTAATCATTCCTCTAAATAGCAGCCAAAGTATATTGCTATCTGTTCGTATTTTACATATGCACGTTATCTTGAAATTTTTATTACTTTGCCCCAAGACTGATGAAAGAAACTGAGATGCTGAGAAGAAGCCTCAGACCTGACACTGTCTATGTCCACGTTCTCTGTGTCCCCTGCCACATTTCTCCCCAGAACTTCAGACCAAGAAGGTGGGTTTGAACGATTGGTGTCCCGCTGATCGCAACTGTCAATTAAATAAGCCAGCAACACGGGAGCATATGTTTGCATATAAAATATTGATTAACTTCACAGATTGGGATAAAAATATGTTAGTACTCAGGATCCGCTTTCATGCTTAGTGGTCAGATACACTTTCAGTCCATTCAGATCTATTTCCGCACCCAGTGGGCTTGAGGGTGTTACTTTTGTGTTTCACTTTTCTTTTCCTTCTCTGGTTCCCCGTGTTAGTGCTTCTGTTATGACTGACAAGGAGCAGACGTTCAAGCAGGATTTTAATTACTAGGTCATCTCCCAGCCGACTTTGCCCATGGCAGGCTGGCAGAAAAGCAACAGTCATACACAATCCATGCCTCAGACTTTTCTCCTGTGCCTCTCCAGGCAAATCTCTATTTTTCCGAGGATGCTAAAATCATGCTGATGGCATCAAATTCATCTGATAAGGACGATGATCACCCAAATTCTATAAAGTTTCATTTCTGTCCACTGAGTATTTCAGGTTGCAGGGTTGGCACAGGGAGTTTGAGATGGGGTGCGAGATAGTGTGAAGTGATACCAGGACTTTTTATCTTAACCCAGAAAAGCACCTTCCCAGATATCACTGCACATGCCAACTAACTTACCCTTGGGATTTAGCATAGATCTGGCTTTTCAATTTGCCTTTGAGTAATGTCGTCAATTTGCTTCAATCGAAGCAGGTATTATATTACGCGCTCAAATAGCAGGAGAATTTCTCTCCACCTCTGAAGTCCAATGCATGGAGATTAGAATTGACCAAACAGTAAGAAAAAAAAAAAACAACAGTAGTGATGACCCCTCGTATCAAATACTCGGAGGTCCAAAAGCTGCACATACAAAACCTAACTCTTTTACTGTTTGGCCACAACCAGATCCTTGAAGGATGGCCTCAGTTTCCCAAATTTGTTAAATGGACTGAGCAAAATAGCAGTGTCCTCCTATGGCTGTTAAGAGCATTAAGAGGAACTATACAAAGTGCTTAGCACTGAACTGGATGCATAGGAAGTACTTAAAGGCTACTATCACAACAGCAAAACCATCATCGCCCAAAACACTGGCTTAAATGCTGCCATTTTTCTGGATAGTTAGTTGTTAGACTGTGATTTAAGAAAACACAATGGACTCATATCTCCAAGTCAAAGAGAAACCAACCTATGGGAAATTTTCAAATTTATTTTCTTAAAAATAAATCTCAGAGATAACTCACCTTCTCTATCGGGACTACCTCAAGCTTCTAATATTCTGTCCTGACACAGAATTTTGAACATGTTTTCCCCTCTCTGCCTAAAATGTTCTTTCTGCTTTGCTTGTCTATAAATGCTGCTCATTCTTATTCAAAATTTTAAAAGTTTCCCTGGTACTTCAGACTTGGCTGAATCCCCCAAGCAAAAGCTCTCTCGGCAGTCTGTATTCCTCCTTTATAGCATTTATCATTGTTGCACTTTAGATGATTCTACATGATCATTATTTGCTTAATGTCGGCACATAAATAAGCATCCCATGTGACTGTACACCCCATAATGTCAACAACTGTCCCTCCCTTGCTCACCTCTGTAGCCTTATTGTGGAATAGCATAGGTAATCAATCGATAAATATGTTTTAAATAGATGAATGGCTGAATTAATAAGCAAATGAGCTAAAGAGGAATCATCAGCATTATTAAAATGTTAAGGAACTAAAACAGAACAGCTTTAAAGCTGAGAACTCTTCCAGCAGTTACGAACAATTGAGACTTCATCCACAATGGGCTTCCTAGGTTGACAGGCAGTGGCTACGTGAAGGCGGGTTTCCGGGGCTGGTCCGGCCCCGGTGACAGCAGGAGGCACTCCATTCTCTTGGGGGTTAAAATTAGCACCCGTAGGCTCCCCGTGAAGTGGGCTCTAATCATGCAAGGACCCAGGTGGATCTTGCTGACAGATGTTAAGGTTAGAAGGAAGGGTAGCAGCCAGATGAGAAAACAGAGCCACCCCCTTCCGGAGGTACCAGGACTTCCTGTCTTTAGGCCCTGCTGGTTCCTGCCCGCCCGCCCCTCCCCTCCCCCCCAACACACACACCAGTTTCAGCACAGTTGCTGCTCTTTCTGTCATTTGAACTCAAATCCTATCTGGGAAATTGATGGGCAATCCTGCCCTTGACAACACAATGTCAGCTTTGCTCAGCATCCAGCTGGTTCCGTACATATTATCATAATGTGCTGGCCGGCTGGACCCAGGCCGATTCCCTCTCTTGATTTGAGCCCGCTTCCCAAACCAATTTCTGCTCTCTAACATGCAGACAAGCACTGTTTCAAAAAATAAAAACAGAGTTAGCAGCAAGGTTTTGAAATACTATTAGGGTATTAAATCTATTATTCTAATGGTAAACTTACTCGACCTAAAAGGCTTTCTCTTAAAAAATGTTTGGCTCTTAAAAAAAAAAAAAGGAAAAGAAAGAAAGAAAAAAAGAAAAGAATGTTTTCCAGGGTCCTACACTGTTTCCTGGTGACTTGAAAGAATTACTACTTCCCCCAACCCTTAAAAGCCCATTCTGGCCGGGTGCGGTGGCTCACGCCTGTAATCCTAGCTCTCTGGGAGGCCGAGGCGGGTGGATTGCTCGAGGTCAGGAGTTCGAAACCAGCCTGAGCAAGAGCGAGACCCCATCTCTACTATAAATAGAAAGAAATTAATTGGCCAACTAATACATATAGAAAAAAAAAAAAGCCGGGCATGGTGGCACATGCCTGTAGTCCCAGCTACTCGGGAGGCTGAGGCAGGAGGATCACTTGAGCCAGGAGTTTGAGGTTGCTGTGAGCTAGGCTGACGCCACGGCACTCACTCTAGCCTGGGCAACAAAGTGAGACTCTGTCTCAAAAAAAAAAAAAAAAAAAGCCCATTCTAACAGCATTTCCCAAACTTCAGTCATGATTGTGCTCCATTCCTGGATCACTTATTCTATTGCCTACTTAATATTATTTAGTTGCTATTTCTGTTTAGATCAACGTACCTTTTCTTTAAATTTAGTCTTGCCCTAAGCAATAATAGCTGTGAGATCATGATTTTAGAGTTGTATTAATAGTTGTATTATTTTGTTTATGCATATAAACATATAACTATAAAGAAATGTTTTAATGTTTTTCCCCCATCTCCTAAAATCATCTCACCTACTGCAAGAGAAACATTTGTGTGAAGCTCACTGCCAACCATTGGGCGGACTGTACACTACACCCTCTCAGCTCAAGAGACTCAGGGAAAGAAACATCAAGTGAGAGCTACCTAAGACGCCATGGCTGTGTACTCCATATATTGAGGTTTTTCCAGGCTTCCTAGAACCAAACTGTTGACTTCCTGCAGAGAAGCCCAAGGTGGAGGGAGGCTGGCCTTAGGTCTGTTTTCTGAGATGACCACCACCTGGCATTTTGGTAGCCTCTCCCCAAGGCTGTGTGCGTGTAGCTCCTCAAAAACTAGGAGAGCCTCTCACAGAATCAGCTGGGTTCAAACAACAAATCGTCAGAGCTGGAAGGGCTCTACCAGACCCCACCTTCACTGAGGAGGAAACTGAGGCCCGGAGAAAGCAAAGTACATACTCAAAGTCATGTAGCAAGGTGGGGGCAGAGCTTTGCTTTAATTTATTTCTGCATGTATAACCAAGATGTCCAAACAAACAAAAATATTGCAAACCCAACTCTGGCCACTGCTTCTAAATATCTCAAGAAGGGTTTAGGAACAGTACCTTGAAGCTTTTATTTGCATATTAACACCACTTGCATCCTCTGAAAATCTCAAGTGAGGAAAGCTCCTCTGACAAGTAAGTGCAGAGCAGACTTGGTTTGGAACAATCAATTATACAAATAAATGCATTGGAATTATGATGCTTTTGTAACCAAATATAAAATTAAAAAAAAAAAGAAAGCTTATAAAAAGTTCTGCCTTTTCTGGCCAAAACATAAGCAGAAAGCAAGGCCCTCCCACACACACTCACCACACTTTGTGCTTATAAAACTATGTTAAGCGTGGCCCATTCATTTATTAGCTCAAACAAACTACCAAATCCTGGTAATTTCCCGCAGTTTACAGGTTTGTCAAGAAATTCATATAAGAAAACAGCCTCCCCATATCCAAATGCGTTTCCCATGTTATATTTTGCATGAGGTTTAGTAACCCTTTCAGCATCCTGTTGCTTAATTCACAATGTCACAGTTTTCTCAGGGACTTCTTTTTCTCCACCCTTGTACATGTGCCAGAGAGCCCATATGGTCAACAAATGATTTCTAGGGAGATGAGTTAGAACATTCTTGCAAATAAATAAAATATTGCCAGCATCCCTTATTATCTTACCAGCCCCATAGAAAATATACCAGTCATCAAATAAAATCAGCAGTTTTTTTTTTATTTGACTAGCAGAATGTGTTCCAGCTATGGGAAAAACAGGTTACTGAAGGAAAATGAACTATAAGATAAACATACAGGATGTGCCCCATTTTTTAAAAAAAAAGATACGCTCTGGGCTAACTTTTGAAAGGTCTATTTAAGATACCAGCACAACTGCCTTGCTTACATTGAGGGGAAAAATAAGAATAATGGGATAGGAGATAGAATTCAGTAGTACTTAATAGTGTAGTATATAAGAGCAGCAGTTGAGAAAACAGATTTCAGTGTCAAAGCTTTCTGGGTTTGAACCCTGGGTCTACTACTTAATTGCTGTGTGACTTTAGGCAAGTTACTTATCCTCTCCGTAGCCTCAGTTTCCTGCTTTTACAACGTGGAGCCTATATAGCACTCCGCCTGGCACAGTAGGACTCAGTCATTATTCTCAGTACTACTATTATACAGAGCCATGTGGTTAGGCAGACCTACGGTCAAATCCCAAGTTCAGTTCTAATTAGTTTTGTGGCTTTGGGTAAACTAATGACCCTCTCCAAACCTCAGTTTTCTCATCTGTAAATTGGTGATAATAATTGTTGTATCTCATCAGATCTGCTAGAGAATTTGATGAGATGATATAAGTAAAATGATTACTACAGTGCTGGCATATAGTAAATGCCCCATGAATGTTAGCTAATAATAGTTTAGAAATAAGAAACAGTAGAAGTAGTAAAAATAACAATAACATAATAAATATTACTACCTGACCTGGTCGCTATCAAGCATGGCAGCACAGTCTCCTTTGTTAGCAATGCTGTGGGCAGTGTCACAGTCAAATGAGCACAACACAAGTCATCTGCTTAGCAGTTACACGTTGTTCACGAACTCTTTAATCTGTCTGAAGCTGAGATCTTGCTGGCTACCTGGTCCTCAGTGTTAGGATTTCTGTGCTATCTGCTTTATGAAGCACTCAGGGGATATGCTGGGAATCAGTCTTCACTTACATCCCTGCCTGCTTTCTTGACTATTTGCCACGTCCTTTGTATTTCAAGGGAAGACAAAAGGCATCTTCCCGACTGCTCAAAGAAAAAGGCTTGATTTGATGCCTGAAAATCTGGGGTCTCGGCGCTCTATATTTTATGACACATCTGGCTATTCTTAACCCTAATGTTCTGTTCTTGCATCTGCCTTCCTTTTTTCAAGTAGGAAAATCAATTGGTAAGTGGTGGTAACATGCCACTCTCAGTCGCAAACAAGGACGCCGCTAGTTTTCTACTTAACCCAGACCCTTCACCAAGATGCTTCTGCCTAAGCAGGTCTGACTGGAGCTCTGCACCAAAACCAGTGTCGCCGAGGGCTGCTGTCTGTGTGGGAAGCTCTGCGTCACGCATCCTCTGCCATTGTGTTTTGAATGTGCACTGCTGTCAGGAAGCTGGATTGATTTTACAGACGTTCCTCACAGGACCTTTGGAATCTGAGGCTGGAGGTGGGCCTAGGCTGTCCTGAATTGTGGAGGCATCGAGGTGAACCCCAAATCCTCTGCTATGGTATTAGCCAGAGACCAGGAAGCCATGCAATCCCTGAAATGCATATGTGCTGGCCAACACAATATGGGCAAGTGCAAAGAGAACCTGATGGACTTTGACAGAAACTACTTATGTTTGGGTGCGAGCAGATTCCATCCCCTCTTTAGGTCTCAGTGACCCTCTCTGTAAATTGAGGGGGTGAAGGAAATGACTTTCTTCCTCTTGATGACTCTCCACTCAGCACGAGCTGTGATGCAGGCACTGCCCATGGTGGGAGAAGAGAGAGAAATTTGGGAAAGTACATTTTTCTCTGTTGTTCTAGTTTATTTTCACTCACCCAGCTCTAGTTTAATCAGAGTAATATACATTTCACAGAACATATAATGTGGCAGGCCTCCATTCTCAAGGCCTTAAAAAGGTGAGGGTCTGCACATGTTCAAAAAGAAGTCAATAGGGACACTCTTTCTACGCCACTTAAAAAAGTAATCAATGATACAAAACCATCTGGAAAAAGAACTCTCAGAGTGTTGGACTTTCTTTCTAGAAGGCACACACGCACCACTGATAGAATGAGTTGTAATTAGGGGACAGCTTCAAGGCACAGCCAACTCCCCGGTGAGCTTCCAAAGTCTGGCAGGGACGAGCACAGTTATAAGCAACTCAGAGCAATCTTGCCTTAGGCTTTCAGGAGACATGAGGAAGCCATGAAATTGACGCTGAGTCCCTCAAAGCCCTGCTCGGCCCACACACCACTGCACAATTGCCACTGAGACCAGGGGCTGACCAGCCCACATGGGGCCTGCATGCTCTGGCCCCCAAAGTCACCCCCGCCTCATCTCCTGCACTCCCTCCTTGCCTGGGAGCAACAGGAGCTATCCCTGCCTCATTTTGTCCCTTGAACTCACTTAAGCAAAACAACCTTGGCACACACTGTTGCCTCTGCCTAGAAGTTTTTTTTGTTTGTGTTTTTTTTTGGGGGGGTGGGTCCCTTTGCCTGGCGCTATAGTTTGAATGGTTGAAAGTCCCCTTCAAAACTCATGTTGAAATGCAATTGCCATTGTAATAATAGTAAGAGGTAGGGCTTTTAAGAAGTGGTTAGAGCATGGGGGCTGTACCCTCCTGCATGGATTAGTGTTGTTATCACAGGAGCGGGTTAGCTATCATGGTAGTGGCCTTGTTATAAAAGCGAGCTCTCTTTTGCGTGTGCCCTCTCGCCTTTCCACCTCTCCACAGTGGAATGACAGACCCCGAAGGCACTAATGCCAGCATCACGCCCCTGGACATCTCACCTTCTAGACCTATAAGAAATAATCTTTTCTTTCTAAATTGCCCAGTCTGTGGTATTCTGTTATAGCAACAGAAACAGGACTAAGACACCTGGTGAAAACCTATTCATCTTTTAGGTTTGGGCACAAAATGAGATTTCCTCAAAGGAGGCTTCCCTGACATCTCACTTCTACCTCCCCCTCTGTGGTCCCCTTGCACGCACCATTCTCATTCATTAGTTGTAAGTTTTGCTTAATGTCTTTCTTCTCTATTTACACCATAATTTCTGCGAAGACAGGGACTGTGTCTGCTTTATGTTACTGCACCTCGCCTAGTGTCTGGTATGTAGTGGAGGCTTAGAATGAAAGAGTGATTTCAAGCCCACCTTATTGACACTTGTCCCTTGGCTGCAGAGCAGAAGAAAGGGTTCTGTTGGAAATGGCCAGTGGGTTTCTCTGTTTACCTGAAGTCCTGTTTCTCCAAAGCCACCTCCTTTGGGAAGGCATGTGTCCATGGCTTCAGTTCAGAGCACCTAGAATAGTGCATGCTGGAAGGAAGTCTTAGAGGACCCAACTCGGCTCTCATTGGACACACACAAAAATAAGGCCATGGAAGAAAAGTGGCCCACTCAGGGTCACACAGCTAGTTAGTGGCAGAGTCAGGACTAGAATGCAGCTATCCAGCCAGACAGCTTCATCCTCCTTTCAGCCTCTTCCTAAGGCCAGATCACACAGAGGGGAAACAAGAAGGGCTCCATTTAGAATGATGTCCTCAATCTTGAACCCTCTTTCTCCACACACTCATAAAACAACAAATTTAAGTGCAGCTGGACACAGGAAGCCAATGGGGCTAGACACCCAGGGTCAACCAACAGAAGCAAAAACTGCCTCTGTCTGGAGCAAAATTATTAAAGAAGGTCACAAGCTAAAGATCAAGAATAACACCATATTGTCAGGGACAGCTGGAACGGGACACTACAACCCAAAGGTCAGAACTAACTGGTAGTGGTGAACACCTGACTCTATCTCTCCAAAGCTGTAGTCACAGCAAGGAGATGGGGCCAGGGAGTCTATCGCTGTGCTTTATTCTTCAAAATATTTTTAGTTTGACCAAACTCCACTATTGTTTTGATTCGTTTTATTTTGAGACCCCGGCATATCTATATTTCATGTTGCAACCTTCACAATAAGGGAAGTTTACTTCATTCATATCTGATGCCCACGAAAGCTAAATTTCAGTCATTTCCTAGTTTTAAAAATGGGTGTGTTTTTAAAACATCTATAGTTGAGCCAAGAAACCAAGTAGGATATCAGTTCAGAACTTGTGAACATTAAAAGGTTCATATTCTATAAACTCTTGATTAATAGTTTCATTGACTTTTTTTCAAATAAACATGAAGGATGCACACATGCATAATAACAATTAATAGATCTGAAGAACACCAGATTGGGGTCTTAACCCCACTCCTGGGAAGGGCCCCCACGTTTGGGTGAGCTCCCCAATGACCTCGGATTTCCCCAGCCATCATGGAGGAGGGGAGTCCTCCAATAGTCCAAAAAGTGGTGAGGGGAGAGAAGAAAAAGAGAAAAGGGGAGAAAAACATATGCACACTAAAGTAAAAAAAAAAAAAATACATATATCCCCCCTTTAAAAAAATGAGCATTTAAACTGCTTGTCAGACGGCTTCCTGACAAAGCCACTAGAGTATATTCGCAGGTATTTGCATAAATGCTGCCAGTGAGTTCACCGTAGCTGCTCGCGCTAATGGTACATAAAGTAATTTAGTCACTTCGCCCCGCATTCTGTGTCAGAATGGTGAGTGCCGGCACTTTGCCTTGTTGCATGCTCGATCATTAGATAACAACAAAGTGTTGGTGCACGCAAGCCGGTGGGGTTTCCTCTCTCGAGCACCACCAGGGCACCGCCTTTTGCCACAGGGGGAAGAAACAGAGAAACCGATACCACAATTGGCGTTCAATTCAAGCAAACACATCGCAAAGCTCAGGACGACAACAAGGTCTACAACGACACTCCCCAAGCCCTTTGAGGCTTTCCAGCCCCATGAATTTGCCCAGAGGACTGTAGGACAAGGCAGGAACACAAGGCAGCGTTGTACATGCTTGTGGGAGGTAACAGTGCAGCTGCCTTGGTCGCAAGCCTATGCTTTTCAAAAAGTGCAACCCCGAGAGCAGTTACATTTTGAGGTCATCTCTCTCCACAACTGTACATTGTCCATAAAGCTATTGCTTAAAGAAGAAACTTCACTAGCCTAAATGCTCCCATAAATATCCAGCCAAAGAAAATCTCGGTATTTATGAATGAAGCAAAAGTAGAGGGAGAACAATTACCATGAGCTACGGCATGCCAGGATTCACCCTCTTTGGACCATGCACGATTCTGTGCAGTAAATTTGCCTTTGTCAACTCTCACAGTTGGAATGCAGGGACATTTATCTGAGCACAAGGGTTTGTGGGTCCATGGGTCACACAAGGAAGACTACGCATGGATGTAAACCATGGTCTGTTTCTACTTATATGCAGAAGGATGAGCCAGGAAAGGAACTTTCCTCTAACTGTCTGATAAGCAGGATATAAATAGAGATGTGCAGAGTAGCTCAAAATAATTCAGGCTACCTGGAAATGAGATGGTAAAAAAGTCGAGAATAGGGAAAGCAAAGGTTCTTACGGATCTCATGAGGAGAAAATGCTTTGCAGTCTCACTATGCAGTAGCTGGTTTTGGCGGGGGTGGCGTGTGGTGGGGGGTGGGGGGTGGGCAGAGAGGCGGAAGTGCGATTCAGGTCTTAAACGGGCATTTTTAAACAGAACTTTTCCAATGGCAAGATAAAGTATTACCCCTAACTCAACACAAGTTAGCACGTTGGTCCACTCCCACACATTACCAATGAAAGAGTTCAATAGTCACCCTTTGCTGCGTAGGTATTTATGGTATCAGCCTGAATGTCTAAGTGAGTGGGTGGTTATGTGTGGTTGATTCACTCACTCTGCAGAGAAGCGGATTTCTATGTCGTTGTCGTTACTAAGGATCTGGATGTGTCTACCCTTTCATTCCACTGGCGCGCAGCGAAGTAAGGCTTTGGTGACGGTAAAGCCCCCTCGCTTAAGGCAATGGGACCTATCCACGTCCCCAGGGATGGCTAACCAAACCATTTACACCTAGTGAAACGGCACCATTTTCTTGAATAATATCTTAATAATAACATGGCCATTTGTGGACTGGTAAACTGGAGCAGAGGAATAAAATGCTGTCTTTAAAACTTACAAGAATAGGATATCCCAACTGAAATATTAATGTGAACTCTCCCAGGAGCGAGAACATCTGAGCTGGAAGGAAGCTTAGAGACGTCTGGATCCAAAGGTCTCCGATTGTTAGCCTGTGGCTGCATTCTTCCTAAGTGATTTTTCCCCCCTTTCCTCTCTTCAGTGTTTAAAAATTTTGTAATTAGTTACCAACAGTTAAAACTTTGGAGAGTTTTAATTCTTGGCAAACCGGAACATCCGGCCCCCCCCCCCCCCCCCCCCCCCCGGGCTCTCATTCCCCTTAGCGACAACAGGCTGGGCTGGGGGCTCAGCAGAGCGTGTACCTGCCTGTCTTCGGGCCTCCACCCAACCACTTCCCTCATTTACATTACCTGCCCCCACCCAAAGCACAGATATTTTTTCACCCCACCACAGATCCTCACCTTCCTTTTACCAAGAAGAAAACCAAGTATCCCAAAAGCTAAGGTGACTTGTCCACAGCCATACAGAGGCCAGAGTGACATTAAGAAGAGATATGAATGGTTCCTGGTACCTGTTTGAGACTCCTCCACCTCACACTGCAAAATAAGGTCACTGACCTCCATCCCCTAGAGGCACCCTTTCTAACAGGCTGTCTTTTGTTTGCCTTAGCAATTTTTTTTGTTGTTGGAGGGATGATTTGCATGGTGTCATGAGCTCTCTCACTGGCTTCCCAAGAGCAGAAATGGGAGCTGGGTGTGGCCTGCGCTTGGAGCACATTTTGAAACTGTGAACCCATGACTCACAGATTTCAAACTGACAGTCAAGGCTGTCCCCAAACAGAGCAGTGTCGTTTGCAGCTAACCAGCCACAGTCAGCAACATAACTTCAGTGCTTAAGCACAATGCTCTCCACATTGTGCCCACTGAGGATTTCCCTATTTTGTCCCTTCTTCCTGCCACCTAAACACCTCTAGCTATACAATGCCTTAAGTGACTCCGAGGGTATTAAAAAGGCAACATTGCTGCAAAGTGAGGATCAGAATAATTTTAAGTACAGAAATGGAACTAGGAATGTAATCATGAGCAGGTGTTTCAAATGGCCTCCTGCAAAAAGTAATATCCATCCATCTCAGCACTAATGAAACCATAAAGAAGCGGCTTTTGAAAGATGATGGTTTACTTTAAAAAGACCGTAAAACTGGATGTGGTGAAGAATCCCTTCTAAGAGTGTTACATCTGGCTAATTAATAAAAAGTACAGTTTGTGCATTCCTGAAGCACAGGGGGAAAAAACAGGCAGAAATGATGATAGCAGTGTGTTTATTAAATTGTGATGTTGGCAGGGAAGGGAGTTTTTTACCCTGTGAATTATATCATGGACAGCTCGTGGCCCATGGAAAAATCAGGTGATAATTTGTGGAGTAGTGTTCTCAAAAGAATCCTGCTGATCTAGCAAACTGGACAGTGAAGTGAGGGAAACGGGTTAAGAGTTTGATTTGAAGAGATTGGAGAAAATCTAGTATGGTGATTAGTACCCAGTGGAGTCCCAGTAGCTGATTCTCAGATGGGTGAACGGATGGATGGACAGACAGAGAGAAGGGTGGATACATTACATACACACGCAGCACAGAAAAATTCAGACTTGTACCCAACCTAGCCCATGGTTCTTCTGAGTGGCATTCACTTTCCTTGCTTCAAATTTTTATCCGGTTTCCTCTAGTCCTCTCGAAGGTACCACTGATTAACCATAATTCTTAAGACAAATATGATTTCTTCCCAGCAAAGTCTACCCATAGAGAGAAGACTCTATCATGTGGTAATGAGGTAAGAGGCAACAGGGGGACGTTTGTTTGGGCTACATATTCAGAGAGCACTTCCAACCTAGACTTTGAACCTGATCTCCAAATGAAGTTCAACAGGTAGTCACAGAAATGCACTGGCAGTATTGCGAAGAGGATGGGGTCATTCTAAAACCTTAATGGTCAAATACAAACCCTTAAAATTTATCACAATTTTTGTGATACAAAATTGTGTGGCCTTTCCTTATTTTTTTCCCTAGGGATTGGCTTTTCCTTCCTTTGTAGTCAAGTGGGAGCTTAGAAGACAGCGATGGTCCAGGTCTCCGTCTCTCTCTCTCAACCTGAAGGAAGGCGATGTTAGCCATTGCCAGGGAAGAGAGTGGTGCAACAAGAAAAGGGTGGGCCTCAAAGGTATTTTCCTGTCTTTAAAGACTCAGCATCATATTTTGAAGAGTAAAAAAAAAAAAAAAAACCCTGGGGGATCAATCTCGTTCAAAAGGACATTTGAAATATGAAACAGTAGAAAATGTGGCGGAGCGGAAGAAAGAAACCAAATAAATTCACAGTTAAAGTAGCAATGCCAACCAATGAAAATGATTCGCCTACCATGTTCCAGATAAGAGGGCGTACCTTCCGAGGGGTCAAGCCTCCGAGCCCTCCGCCCGTGCTTGGAGTTATTATGGACAAACATGTTATCAGAGACTGCCAGGACATGGCCGTCCACGTTGACAGTCGTAGACACCACGACCTGGAGACATGAGAGAGAAATGAATGAACATTTTAATATAAAAGCATGGCGGGTAATAAACTCAAGTTAAATAAATAACAGCTGGGAACTGAAGAAAATTGCATAGCTATTTCACATAATAACTGGTGCTTATGCTGTACAAGTCTAACAAGAGGAGCTATTGATGAGTGGGTCTTTGGCATGGAACGCTTTTGATGCAGTTTTAAGTAAAATTGCACAGTTTATAGTTATACAGCAGAAGGTACACTGTTAACCATAATTTTAACAAGAGGATCTTTATTAGCATACTTTTTTTTTTGCACAAGGGTGGTTATGTTTCACCTAAATTACCCTTCAGTTTAGACACTGAAGCAGATATCACAGTTGATCATGCAAATAAAAATCTTTTGAATCTTTAAAATATTCCCTCTACCTCCCCGCCACCCCCCTCCTTCCTGCATCAGGGTTAAGGGGCTAGAGACATTAAAAAAGAGAGGTTTCGGTAAGAGCTGGGATGCATTTTTCTCTCCTTAGGGTGTCTTTTTGAGGGTTTTTTTGTACTTTTTTCTTCTCATGTGAGTTTGGTGAATCAGACCAAAGCCCCTCTCACCACTATCAGCAATTCCATCTTTCTCCTGAAAAATCTCTGCTAATCAAGAAGAATCTTAGATGTATTTCAAAGCAAGAAAAGAAAAAGAAAAAGGGAAGGGAGGGAGGGAGGGAGGGAGGAAGGGAGGGAGGGAGGAAGGAGGAAGGAAGGAAGGAAGGAAGGAAGGAAGGAAGGAAGGAAGGAAGGAAGGAAGGAAGGAAGGAAGGAAGGAAGGAAGGAAGGAAGGAGAAATAAATAAATTGTGGGACTGGCCAAGGAGTAACCAGACCCTGAAGCCATCTCATAAACTGACCCTGAAGCCAGTTTGCCAGAAGCGACACAGGCAAAGGTGTTGTCTCAGAGAACTTTGCCTAAAACAATGAGCAGAAATGACCTACACTTCTCCTTATATTAAATGGGGAAGGGGATTAAAACTGAAACCCACAGAGATATGTTTATTCATGCGACCTCTTACAACCAAATATAATAATTGTCTGTAATTGCAGCTTCGGCTCCTACCTCGTGCTTTGACACGGGAAACAGCAATCAGCCCTCGCCCGTTTAATCCACCTATTATGTTGACTAATTAACTTTGCTCGACAGTTTATTTCTTCCTCCATTATCAGCCCCTGTCAGCCGCAAGCACCCCGCAGCATAGGGGAAACCTCGGGCTCTTTGATTGATCACCGATAGATTGACATGCAGATTAATTTAATTAGAATCACCTCACTTGAGAAATGAAAGACAATGGCAAGAGGGCTAATAGATCTGCTCTCATAATGAGGCGAGCCTCCCGAGCGAAGGCTGAGGATTTCTGATTTATTTTGCTCAATTCCCCAGTTGCTCGGAAAGACTCTCACTTTAATTGTTCTTGGTTTTGAGAGGCATTAGCCTCTGAAGAGGTGAAACTCGCGGCGCGTTACAAGGAGTGGCACAGACCAGACGGAGGCCTCAGTTTCCGAAGGAGCCTTTTCTCTGAGTTGGCTAAAGAGGGCTCTGACTTCTGGAACCTTGTGCAACACGGCAGTTTCGACATTGGACTTGGGGCAGAGTGGAAAATGACGGGCCTTGGCCTGTGCCTGCTAATTGTCAGCGCTGCCTGGCAAAGCGTTCCCTTTGGGGACCCCCATTCCCACCAGCCTCACCATATTTAAAAGTTTCACTGTGTCCCCCCACCCCTAAGTGCCTCCTGGCAAAATATGGTGAATTCCCTTTCCCAGAGCCTCAAAAAGGTAACGAAATGCAAAAATGCATCGCTCATGGTAGTATCATGGGTTTATTTTATTTTCTGTTTCTGATGTATTAAAGCGAAGAGTAAACGATTGAGAGTCCATTGGGGGATCTAGAGTATTCCCCTTGGCCATTGTGAAACGCGAAATTCCATCTAGAACAAGTCGTTCATGGGATGACAGGTAAGTTAGATGCAGCAGTTTGCCAAGTGGTTCTTCTCTTTCTTCATGACTGACCAACCAGATCACACACCGCCTGAGGCATCTGTGTTTGCCTCACCAATTGTAGGTTCATTTAAAAGAAGGAAGAGGAGGAGGGGGAAGAAGAGGAGAAGAAACTAGTCTGTTCTTTTATTTTCAAAAACTATCATGTGCAGTGGCAAAGTTAATATTATTTAAGGAAACAGAAACTCACTTTCTTTTTAGTTAGGGAGATGACTTCTTGGGACATTTGCAATTATATAACAGAGTTGGGTCTTTCAAAGAAATTTTGATTTACTACGAGACCACAATTGAGTGGTCACTGGAGTCGTTAGATGAAGAAACTATAAAAGGAATCTTAAACGGTATCTGTTTCCAGTGTCAGGAAATACAGAAAGTGGTTATTCTAGATCTCTGTCTTTAGAAGAAAAAAAAAAAAATGACAATTCACAGTGCACCTGTAAGACACAAGCCCTACAGACCTAAAGCTGAAAATATTCAATCTGGTTTAAAGACGTTGTCACCTAATTCTTACATAGAACAAAAATGTCAAAAACGGTTAAGGAGGAAAGAAAACTATACCCTATATGTTTTTCCTTTCTTGGCAAGAGAAAAACAACTGGAGCCACATGTATGATAGAATTATAATATTTAATTGAAAGACCAATCAAAATCAGAGACAAGATAATACGGAGAACCCTCATGCCTTTAATTTCTAAAAAATAAACAGCTAATATTTTCCTCAAAACCTCACAGCACAACCTCCCCTATCGCAAAATAATTTTTCCCATTCCAATTTGGAAATGATCAGGATATATTTAAATAAAACATATGCTGAAATTAATCCACAGAGCAACTTGAAAATTAAAAAAAAATACCTTGTGAGGTGCAAAGGGAGTACTAAAGTGTCCTTTAAAAATAGGCCCATAGTCGGAGGGAAAAGGGCCTTTATAGTTCAACACAAGGTTAATAAGGTGCCGACATGTTCATACATGCAAGGGGACCACTAGGCCTGCCAAACCTTCAACCTTCCCAAACTTTGTCAATAAAACAGGGGTTGAATTTGAGACAGATAGACATGGAAAATGATTTTGCCTTTGGACTCAACCACCATTTCCCTCTTTATCTCCTTCTCACTCCCCAGCACAGAGAAAGAGATGATGGGAATACCAGGAATAGGTATATTGAGTATTTTATATCTTTTATAATGAGACCTTTACTTTCTAGAACTGCAGTATCCAATACGGTAGCCAAACGTGTGGGTATTTAAATTTAATCTGTATGAAATTTAAAATTCCCTTCCTGAGTCTCAGCAGCCACATTTCAAAGTGGCTCATAGCCCCAAGTGACTAATGGCTACCGTATTGGACAGGGCAAGCACCGAACATTTCCACCATCGCAGAATGTTCTATGGGGCGGCACTACTCTGGAATGGTTTCGAAATAAATTGTGCCAATTGATTCTTAAAGATACCCAAGTTATGTCTCCTGAAATAAATATCACAGGTTTAGGATTGTGTACCTATGTATATTTTTATCACTACATTTTTAGAGTCGAATTTCTGTTAGGTGGCTTTGCTTTTTTTATATAAGAATCCAAACACATGCTGATTAACAATCAGCAGTTACCCGGTACATTCTATCTGGGCTCTACCTTCCAGTCGGGACTACTTGGTATCAGGGAATAAGAAAAGCAGAAGAGAAGTTTCTAGCTACCCAAGGACTTTGGGGATTTTACACTGATGTTTTCAATTTGGGGGGGGGGGCTCATGTCAGTGGTTCAGAATCTGCTCTGTTATGTCTTTTCCTGGATCTAGATATCCCTAAAGTTCATTATTTTTACTGTCTACCCCCCCCAATTCAGAATCTGAAATAACTATATACAAAATTCATTATTCTTGGCTCCCAAGCTTTCCTAGCTAGTGTGACTCTGGCCAGGTTAACTTAACTTCTCTAAGCCCCAGTGTCCCTGACTCTCAAATGGGAACGATAGTACTTAACTCATAAGGTTACTGTGAGGCTTAAATGAAAGTGGCCAGCATGGTTCATATGGAACACTCAAACAACACTAGGAGCAACAGAGTAGTTGTCACGTTGTTAGCAATGTGAAACAAAAAGTTTCAAAGAATGTGTTGGGCTGATAATGTGAAGCATTTTGATGGTCATAGAAAGGACCCAGAATACACTGTTATTTTAAATATTAGGATACAGAAAGTGTTTCTTCTATGTCCAATTTCTCAATGGAACCTCGAAATTTTAAAGACCTTTGTGCTTACAACACATCATGATACAACTTAGGCCTCTTGTGAGCTGCAGTTTTCACTGGTTTATGTAATTTTGCTTTCTAGAACCTATCTGCATCCTAGTCTGTGACGTTCCAGCTTGGAACTAAATGAAAACTCACTGCTTTGAAAATAGTCTATACATTAGACATCTTATCAGTTCTAGTCTAGAGTTCCCAATATTTCTCATCAGCAAGGGTTTCTTGGGAGGTTTGCTATGGGTTAGTACTTCCTTGCCATCATTTCTCAGTCTGTCCCCCTTCCCTTCATGTCAGGCAGGAGACCTTGTATGTCCTAACTATATTATCTAAGATTCATGAAGCAGAACCTCTGTCTCATGAGCAGATTTTCAAAAAGACACAAGCAGCTAAATTCAATCATGAGTGGAAGATCACATTAACAAAAGTAGCAGCTCGTGGGAAAGAAGCAGTTATGACAAGAGCAACCAGAAGAGTTGAAATCGGTACCTCTAAGCATTTCTGCAACAAAGACGGAAATCAGAGCAAAGACCATAAACACATTTTCATTGTTTAAATTTAGAATATTTTGGCAGTAAGTACCTCCCTCCAAAAAATAACCACTTCCGCAGGTTAATGTTGAATAACTACTTAAAAAGTCTAAATCTTGGTTTTTGATGCTGATACATGATAAATCGGTAAAAGGAAATTAGTGATCAAGTTGGTCTGTTCCAGGCTTCCTTGCCTCTGGTTTTAGCTTGTTTTATGTTTGTATTAATTTAGGACCCCTGATTATAAGGCTTTCAAAGCATTCACTTGATGTACATGAAATGAAAAGGCATTGGGCAACATTCCATAGGCCAGTACTCAGCAATATAAAGGAACAAGCTATTGTTATACCTGGATTGATCTCCAGAGAATTATGCAGAGTAAAAGAAATTTAATACCAAGAGGTTACATGCCGCATGTTATGGGCTGAAGTGTTTTCCCCTCAAAATGCATATACTGAAGCACTAGTCCCCAGTACCTTAGAATTTGACCATTTTGAGATAGGGCCTTGATCACATTGAATTGGGGCCATTAAGATGGGAACTCATACAGACTGACTAGTGTCCTTACAAGAGGAAATTTGAACACACAGAGAAGGTGAGTGTGGCTACTAAAAAACGGCAAGAGGAGGAATAGTTGTGGTGATGGAAAGGCCCAATATATTAACTGTGACTATGAATATGTGAACCCTACACATGACAAAATTTTATAGAACCAAAAAATACGCCCACACGAAAGCACAGGAAAACTAGGGAAGTTTGAATAAGGTGGGCGGATTGCATCGATGTCCATATCCTGGTTGTAATATTGTGCTATTTTTGCAAAAATGGTACTGTTGAAGGAAGCGGGATAAGGGGTACATGGGATCTCTCTATGTTATTTCTTACAACTGGACGTACATCTAAAATTATATCAATTAAAAATTCAACTAAATGAGAGGCACCGGCAACCCACAACCAAGATGTCCTTCAGTGGGTGAATGGATAGACAAACTGGCAGTGCACACAATGAAATATCATTTAGGCATAAAAAGAAATCAGCTGTCAGGCCATATAATGGCATGGAGGGATTTTAAATGCATATTATTTAGTTTTAAAAAGCCAATCTGAACAGACTACATGTTGTATGATTCCAAGCATATGACATTCCGGAAAATGTGCAACTATGAAAACAGTAAAAAGATCAGTGACTGTGAGAGGTTTGGGAGAAGGGAGGGATGAACAGGTGGAGCCCAGGCGAGTTTTAGGGCAACGAAATCATTCTGCAAAATACTATAATGATGGATACGATACATAATACCCTGCATTTGTCCAGACCTATAGAATGTATAACACAAACAGTGAACTCTAGTGTAAACTATGGACTTTAGTTAATAATGTATCAATATTGACACATCAATTATAACAAACATATTGACACTAATGTAAGATGTTAATAATAGGGGAAATTGGTGGGGAAGAATTGAGGTAATATATGAGAACTCTCAAAATTTTCCACTAATTTTTTTCTGTAAGGCTAGAAACTGCTCTATAAAATAAAGTCTATATATATATTCAAAAGGCATTGATCAAACTTCTACCCTCAACCCCACACAAGGCACATTCTATACCCTACCTGTCTGCCGAACCACTTCTTTACAGACTTGTCAAATGTTGGCGGCACAAGAGACCCAAGAAATCATCTAATCTAGTGGCTTCCAACTAAGAGTTTTCAAATATAATAATGGGGGGGCAGCACTGTAGAAAGGAAATCCATAAATACATCCACAGTTAGGCAGCATGCTACAATATTCAGTAACTTTCCTTTGTCTGGGATCATATCAACTCCATATGGAAACTCCGGTTATCTCATCCACATGAGAAAGCTCTGAACTGGCAGTTTTACATGGCTTTGAATAATTCCAAAGTAGAGAGTGTGACTCTTGCTCAATAAATGCAATTAGATTGAAAAAATATGTCATCACATGAGGTTCATAGGAGAAAATGATAAAAGGAACCCTCAGTAGTTATGACACTGCAGATTTGTCCAACACCTCCTTTTACAGCTTGGAAAACTAAGGCCCAAGAGTTTAACAACAACTGCAAGGTCATAGGACAAATTAAGAGCAGAGGCAAGCCTGAAGGGAAACCTCCAGACTCTCAGTCCGCTTCTCATACACAACTGCCTCTGGCCTCTCAATACACAATTCGGGCTTACGTCCCCTCTCTGAACTCTCCCAGTATTTTCCAGTATAAATGTAGGGTGCCTATGTGACCGACTACAGTTTGAGTATTATTTACATAAAAATGGTCTGCAGCAGTTAGGTCTTTGTTAACTTTGTCCTTTAAAATATCCTTGACTGATATGGAATGAGATAGTCTCAGAAACATTCCTGATTGCTAGTTCTTATCTGGTTGAAAGATCCCAAATAACTCATTAAAAATTATGGAGGACGCATGAACCTACAAGATGTGACAGAGTGGAACTGCTGGAGGAAGGGAGTGGTTAACTGAATTAAATCCACACTTTTAAGGCTCGAGGCAAAACTCTCTCTTCTCTTAACAGGAAGACAAGATACTTCCAAATCCTCAGATACTTGTGCTAAACTAATTTAGACCTTTGGAAACTAGACTTAGCTTCTGTCTTCTGAACTGTGACATGTGCTAAACATGAAGAGCTCACATGTGATCTAGACTTCATTCCTCCCTCCCCAAAAGACCAGGGTGCTTTTGATGACTCCTGATGATGGCATTGGTGTTTAACTGGTGCCTTCTGCTTACGTGTCCCCAGTGGCTGTTTTAAGTAGGAGTGAGCCAAACAGGGAGAATTGTCATGCTTGCTCTCTAATGATGGGGCTCTGGCACATGGCTGTGGAAATCAGGAGAAAGCAAATGGCACAATGGCCAACAGCTTACACACCAGGGTCAGACAGTCCTGAGTTTTGTAACCTGAGATAAGTCACTTAATCATAGGAATAAGTTGTGAGCCTACTATGTGCCTACCCTGTGCCCGCATTGTTCTGTGTACTGAAGAATCAGCGATAAACAAAACAGATAAAGAATTTACCAACCAGGAGATTAGTTCCTACGGGGGACAGAAAGGAGAATCAGATAATAAGTAAGCAATAAAAGCAAATTTCAGATTATGATAGGTTCTAAGAAAAATATAAAATGGGGCTGCTGGTGCCCAGGTGGGAGATATTTTTGATTGGGTAAAATCTGAGTAGTAAGAATTACCTGGCCACTAATTAATGTGGAAGAAGAGTTTCCCAAGTAGATGGAATTGCAAGTGCAAAGGTCCTGAGGCAGGAATGAGTTTGGAGTATTTGGGAAAGAGAAATAAAGAAAGAAAAGGAAAGCCAACATGCTTGATAGGAGCAAAGTGAACAAGAGTGAAAGTGGTAGAAAAATAAGTAAGATTATACATGTGTAACACTGAGACAGTATCTGACATATAATGAGAACTCTGTAAGTTACAACTTTAAAAGTGAAAGAATGTAAAAATACCTTTTGTTGGTAAGCCCCAGTAACTAAAGGCATCTTCAGAACCGATATCCATTGGCAATCACCAATCAAAGGAAACATTTTTACATCTACCCCTTAATGTATTTTATATTTTTGTCAGAGGCAACTGTACTTAATGTAAGAATATACTTCCTCTAAGTGCAGAGCTACCACTCATCAATCCTGTTCATAAAGATTTCTTCTCAGTGATGCATGCTTACTGCCAAAGCTCATGCCAAGATACATATATGCTCAATAAGCTGTAATGGTTTAATATATCAGGTTGAAAATCCGCCATTTGTATTTACCATGTAATGTGAATTAATCCTGTATTCTGAAACTATCATTAGAGCTGCTTTCAGTATAATTAATCAGCATGATACATCTTGAAATTATTCTGTATGTACAGAGTGGTTACAGCTTGGGCCACTAGCATTCTGTTGGTAAAGAATTTAATTGAGAGATGTGTTGTTTGTAAAAACAATATAACAATATAAGTATTAATTCAAGACAGGGTAAGAGGATGGTGGGGGAGAAATAAAAGGGATGAGAATATTTTCTTCTTTATATAAGTGTCTTTAGAAACAGACTGAAACTGCAGGGGTTAGGCATGTACTTTAAGAATCCTCTAATCACACTCTGTAACATATTCATTCAGAGACAACCATAACTGTTTCAATAAATAACAAAGATTCTCCACAATTTTTAGAACTCACTAAAAAAGGCAGGGAGTTGCCTTCTAATGTCATAATGCATGTCATCATTTTTAAAAGAAAAACACATTTTTTGGAGGAGAACTTGGGATGAATAATCTGGTTGTTTCTTCTCATCTCTGCTACCCAAATAACTAAAGAGTGAAAGAAAAATGTTCACCTCCTCAGATAAACATGAGCTAACCATGAGTTTTATGTTTGCTCTTTCCTCTGCTCAGAACCCTCTTCTGGCTTTTTCTGGGACAATTTTTTTTTTTTTTACCCTTTATCTCTGAGCTAGAATGTCATATCCTCAGAAGCCTTCCCTGGTCACCTACTTTAAGACAGGTTACCATGTCCCACCCTATACTGTTTATTTCTCTCATAATATCTCATTTAATTTTTTTATAGCAATAATTACAATTTCTAATATGTATAATTAAATTAATGTGTTCACATCTCTATTATGGCAGCTGATGGTAACTATACCCCACACATCCATTTTCTCTTCTTCCTGGGCTGCACAACTAGACATTTGCAGGCCTCCCTGTGGTTATATATGGCCATGTGACCAACTTCTAGCCAACGGAAGGTGAGCAAATTTGACGAGGACCATTTCTAAGCCAAGGTTTTAATGAAGTCCATGACCTTCACCCTTCCCATGACCGGATGAAGACAGTAGAGTTCTAGGGAATGGGAAGGCATAAAACAAAACAAAGAAACCAAGTCCCCCAAATCACTTCAAGGACAAGATTCACTCATCAACCAGACACCTCTCTTGTACCCTTATGTGAGCAATAAACAACCTTCTGTTGCAGGTAATCCATTATGCATTTTTTGGTCCACCTGTACCAGCAGCTAGTATTATCCCAACAAACAGACCCCAACTAGAATATAAGTTCCTCTAAGGCAAAGATCCTATTTTTCTTGTTTGTCACACACCTATCTTTCTTGTTCTAGACACACCACTGAGCACTTCCATAAATACTACTGAGTGCAATGTACGGATGGACTAATGAATATATCTTACATTTACATTCATGTATAGCCACAGAGCCAATGTTTATATATGAATACAGATTTACAGCCTATGGGAAAACTTTGCTGAAGAGATAAGATGAATTTGGAAATTTATACTTTACAGTCTCCAGGTATTATGGTACCAACCAAGATGACAGCTAGAACCCCATTCTTGTTCCTCCCCTCGCCACACTCTTTCTGCCAGTCCCAACAAGGAAAGCTACTGATAAGGATTTAAATCTCAACTTTGAAACGTCTGGCTCCTGTCAGTTAAAAAAAAAAGACCCGTGACATGGTATTAACACAGTCCTTTGACATCAGCATCTTTTTAGTGTCAAGAGGAAGAAATAGGCTCATTTAGTCCCAGTTAATTTCTCTCTGTGTCACAGCTGTTTCCATCCCCAACTCTCTCCCCTTCTCCTTCCTCTAGCCCCCCACTCCCCCCAATACCCTCCAGAACTGAAAGAAGCCTGTATCCACTGTTGTATTTAAGCAAGTTTGTTACCCTAACCACAGCCTGGGGATTTCAAAAGAAAACATCCATTGTAATTGAAAAAAAAAAAAAAAAAAAGATTGTACCAGATTTTCTACAAGGTTTATTCCATACTGCCTTAAAGTATGAACACAGCCCAGCTTTGCGGAAAGTGATTAATTTCTTGAAAACACTAAGGTCACGCTAATTGACATGACCCTTGTAATTAAGCAGTCTCTGTTTACACAGCAGAAGCCCAGCCGCTGTGAGGCTGAGTTTGCTTGACAGAATGTCTTTACATGTCAGGAGATCAACAACCTTTCTCATGTCCTCCTCAGTCACCTACACGGGCCCCTGATTGCTGTTCAGAGGAGACACGCTCTGGCGTTGCTGTATGAAGATCAGGCTGGCCCGGGAGCATACAAAGTGGGACGGGAGGGAGGCCACAGCAGCGGCGGGTGGTGGCGAGAGCCCACTTAGTAGGCAAGAGAGGTGTTCTCAGTCAGATGTCTCCAGGACTCACGTTTTCAACATAACCGGTAAAAGCCACATTGATATGTAAAGAGGAGACTAGAGTTTTCTTCATGCTGAAAAGGCACTCTTTCACTCCCCATCGGAGGCAACAGAGACATAAAAATATTGGAAACCAGCTTCCTAATTAGTGTGCTACAAGAAAAACAATGATTATGTATCTTGTCCATAAGAAGTCTTCAACCCGTGTCATCGTGACACGCCTCTGTCAGCCAGGGCAGCTGCAGGAAAAACGAGTCCTGTCCTTCTTGGTTCACTCGCTCCCTAAGATTTGGGAACTTCAGTATGATTTCTTAGTGGACTACTCTGAGATGTCTGGGGGCCGCTTTACTCACGCCCCGTCTAGGTGAGGGGATGTTCTTGCCCTGGAGAACTGGCCGGAATCTGCACAGGGTAAGTGAAGCTCGGGCTGCCGGCTGAATCGTGGTTTATTTTTCTAAAGTTCCTACAGTAAAAACTGACCACCACTGTAGCTCTGCTCTGGAACAAACGCTCACGTTCTTCCCCTTCCATACACTCCACCCTCTGCTTGATGAACTTCGGTGGCGCTTCACTGTTCTTCATGCAGGTGGCATCTTTAGGCTCTATTAGGGTAACTATCTCTTTAGAAAACCCCTCTCAGGTTTTCCTGGGATTCCAGCACGTATTCATGGGTAGCCACTATGCTCTCAGATGTTAAGAGATCTTCTTATTGCCCAAGTGTCTGCCTTTCTTTATTGTTCCAGAATATCAGATAATATCTGAGTCACACCGCTTGGGTTGAATCACTGTCTCACTACCTGGTGGATGTGTAACTTTGAGCAAATTGCTTAAACCTGTTTCCTCATTTGTAAAATGAGAAATAATCCATATTTGCATATTCTGAACAAGGATATTATGAAGATAATATAATGACTCGTGTAAAACACTTTTCTCAGTACCTCTCGCAAAATAAGCACCCCATAAATGTTGGCTTCATCATCATCGTCATTATTACCAGTGTCCATAGATGTACATAAAGGTAAAAAAATACATGGACGAATTTATACAAATGAATATGGAACACACCAAATGTAGACACGTATACTATATAAACTGTTATCTCTGTAGCCCTTATAATTAGGAATGAACCAAGACAGGGAATTTAGGAAGAGAAGCTAGCTTGGGGGGTGGAGGCAAAAAAAAAAAAAATGAGGATGACAATGAGTTCGGTTTGGGGATCACTGATCTGAAGTTCCTGGGAATATGCAGCAGGCATCTGGACGGCTAGATCTGAACCTAGGTGTCAAGTCTCAGAGAGCCCCAGGAGTTCTCAGAGCACAAACAGTGGTTAAGATGCTGGGAGTGGGAAAGAGACTCAAGCACATGAAGTGAGAAGAGGTTTGGATCTCAGAAGGAAGCATGGAGAAACACCAATTTTATAGGAAGGTAGATGGAGAGCATCCGGTCGAGAGGGTCGACAATGAGTGACTGTTGTCCTGGAATCCAAGGTAAAAAAGATGGATTCAAGCAGGATGGAATGACCACCACCATGAAATGATGCATCAAGTGATGCAGAGAAAGGTAGAAGTAAATCATCAACAAAGAAAAGAGATTGGAGAAAAAAATTAAAAGGTTAGATAAGGAATATCTGAGGTTTTGCAGGCAATTCATCCATTCTCTGATTGCATAAATATCCACGTGCCTGCAGGCATTAAGACCCAATGTCAATTGTGTAAAAGTGATCACTAAATAAATGTGTAGATGTGCAAAAATATGAAATAAAATGAGTTGGCGTTCATTGTGCCCTGGGTTCCCTCTGTTCTCTCCCAGGAGGGAATGAGTGGGTGATGGAAACAAAGGAGGTTACACGTGAGATCCAACAAGGAATCTGTCATTGTTGATAGAGAGAGGTGCAGCTCTCTTCTTTAACTCAAAAACTGACTCTGCAGTGTGGCCAAGGAGGCTGACCCTACTGAGAAGGCTCTATCTCTTTTAGGACATGTATGAGAATCACAGGTCAGAGCATTGTCAGGGTTCAGATAAATCCCGTTTGAAGAACAGTGTGGACTTTGTGTCGGACAGCTCTCATGCTTAATCAAAGGGCACACTCTTTGGGACAGTAGCACTGCCACTAGGAAGAGTCTGCCAGAGGTTATGAGGAATAGGACTCAATGAGTGGTTCTCAATCACGCAGTGTTAGTTACCTCTCCTTGCTCCACCAGGGGACATATGACAATTTCTGGAGACATTTTGTCTGTCATGGCTGGGGGGTGTGTGTGTTCTCTACTAGCGTCTAAAGGGTAGAGACTAGTAATACCGTTAAACATCCTAAAATGCAAATGAAACCCTGCTGTCCCCACAAAAAGGATTATCCAGTCTAAAATATTAATTGTCCCCAGGTTGAGAAACCCTAGACTGAACTGATGACCTACCTTCAGTTTATCACAATCATTTTCCCCAAAGGCTGACATTTATATGTTATCATTTGAAAATTACTTATCCAGGCAAAATGTTGTTTTTCTTTCCTATGTAGTGAAATAAGCAGAATCCTCATTTTTTTACTCCATTTTACAGTTGAGAAAACTGAGGCTCCAAAGGATTACAAGATTCCCCAGAAATCTACCTTGTTGCTCCTCATCTCACTAGCCCTTCTACTAATCAAAGAACGGCTCTTTTGTGTGCAAAAATAAAGCTTTCTGCACATTCTCAAAAATAATAGACTGAATTGCTTTCTCATCTTTTATTAAGAGGCATATTCCTATGATTCAAAGCTTCCAGACATTTCACTAGCAGGTCCTGTGAAAGAAAGCAAGCCCTTGGAAGTTCTACACAAATACTCTTTTTGTTCCCAATGTCACCAAAATCCATCCCAAACTCTGCTACCCTGACAGGTATGACAAAGTTGATCCTGATATTCATAAGGCATTGAACATGCTTATTAAACATAAGTTGTTTCATGCCTGGCTACGCTTTGTT
The DNA here is from genome assembly GCF_040939455.1 of Microcebus murinus. Taxonomy (NCBI): domain Eukaryota; kingdom Metazoa; phylum Chordata; class Mammalia; order Primates; family Cheirogaleidae; genus Microcebus; species Microcebus murinus. Next base: position 23,249,015 of record NC_134124.1, read on the forward strand.
TCTAACTCAAACTTGGCAAAAAAAAACGATATATAGAGAGGTTGGGTACAGTGGCTCACAGCTGTAATCCTAGCACTCTGGGGAGGCTGAGGCAGGAGGATCATTTGAGGCCAGGAGTTGGAGACCAGCCTGAGCAAGAGCAAGACCCCATCTCTACAAAAGTAGAAAAATTAGCCGAGCATAGTGGCGCTTGCTTGTAGTCCCAGCTATTTGGGAAGCTGAGGCAGGAGGATCACTTGAGCCCAGGAGTTGGAGGTTCCAGTGAGCTATGATCATGCCACTGCACTCTAGCTGGGGCAACAGAGTGAGACTCTGTCTCAATTAAAAGAGAGAGAGAGAGAGAGAGAGAGAGCTCATCTCAAGACTAAAGCAAACTACAAAACAGTTTACACGCAAACCCAGCATCATGTCATAAGACACTTTGCAACACACACTTAGCGTCATCAGACGTGTGGTTTCGCCAGCTTCCTTGCAAAGCTGACTCCAACTCAACACTCAGTTACAAAAGTCCTGTATGCGGATGAGAGCACCACGTTTACCAGCTTTGAGTCAGAAGCTGGTCAGGGGAAAACATTTCCCGAGAAACTAGAAATCTCCCCATTCATCTCTGTCAAGACAGAAGGTGGCGAGGACAAGATGATTTCATAGAAAAACCTCAGAATTTCAGGAGAGAGTGCCTTCTTTCCACTGCACTTGCTCTTTAATCAGACTAAGAAGTCTCCCCTCTTTTTAAAAACTCATCTTGGAGACCAAGAGATATTGACATCCCCAATCAAGGCTCAAGATCAGCCCTTTACTTTTTCCCACACTGGACAATGAATGTGCAGCTAAAGTTCTTCAAGAGCCTCTCGGAGATCATCCATTTCAATCTACACTTAAAGCTGGTTAAATATACTTAAGTACTTTCAACACCACGCTGTTTCCCTGACGGACCAAATGAGCCTGCGTCTACGGGTCATTACTCTGACGGGGGGGACTAACGTTGGCCCTACAAGTAAGTAGGCCACAGGATGCCACGGAGGGCCACGCAAGGGTTTGTACCTTGGCTGCTCAGAGTGAGAAGGTGGCTTTGGCGTCGTCACCAGGGAGCTCGTTAGAGACGCCCAATTCCAGCCCCACCCCAGACCTCAATTAGAATTTTAACAAGATCCCCAGGGGATTCTCAACACTTGTAAGAGAGAGAAGTACCTTGTCTAGAACTCAGCAAGCTTTCTTAAAACCCAAGCGCCATTTTGTGTTTTAGAAGTCAACACACTTGTTTTTGCATCCTCTTCCTGTAGTAAACGTGCAATTCTGCAGGTTAACGCACCACTCAAATGTTACAGGGTGGCTACAGAGCACGTACGTGTGCTGCACAGGGACATTTCTGAAACAGACCTGGGCGTCACTCCTATTGTCCTAGGCATGGTCTGCTTAATAAGGGGTCCATTTATAATGGATAATTACTGCTAGCAATGTCCAAGATTGGAGAGGAAAGCAGAGAGAAAGGAAGGAGGAAGGGGCCGTAATGGGAACACAGAACAGCCATAATCAGTTTTACTTTTTACTCTTCTATAACTGGTTTTCTACCTGTAAAGTTTTAGGCAAAACATTCATCATTTCTACGTCCTTTGCTTAACCTGTGGGGGTTAGGCATGTGAGTCCATTCCGGAAGCCAGAATTAGATGCAAAGGATGCCACTATCTCAACCAGCGAACGCAGGTGGTACTGTCCAATTCTGCTCTAATAAAAACAACAGCCCCAAGAGTACACATACCTGGGGGACCACGGGCCTCACCTGCTCCTCACCTCTAGGGAAACGACTGTACTCTATCTCTTCTCCTGCCTAAGGCTTCTTCCCCCTCTCCTGACATTCATGCCCTTATTGAGATTTAAGAAAGACAAGACTGACCCACCTGGAATCTCCGCATGTCACGTGGGTTTCCTGCATTCTTTAGGCAATTTTGGTTACATTTGAGGAAAAATTTCAAGAAGAACCTGTGAAGAAACACATTATCATGGTTAACATTTCAGTGCTGACACAGGAGGGAAAAAAAGCAATAAGTCACTTCTATTCTCTTTACATGTGTTCTGAAATATTCAGAATGGGGTTAGAGCTAGTACTGAGTTTGAGATTTTTAGCCTTTGTTTTGTATCCAAGCTGGACCTTCTCTACGAAGGGAACACTCTTGGCACTGCCAACAGATCTCACAAAACAATTAAGTCCCCAAGGAAGTATTTTCACTCATACAGAGGGAAAGTCTTCGCCATAATTTAAGATAGGTTTCAATTCGAAATAATTATCTGAGAATTACTCACGGTCCCCAAGAACAACACGTAATTTAAACCCTGTAAATTCACAGATGATGAACTGCTGAAATACATGCTGGATGAATACAAGGAATTGGTAAACATTTTTTTTTTATCTTAGCCTCTGCCCATAAAATGTTTTAATTAGTAGTACCCATGAGAAATAGGTATGATTCACATCATAACTAAACTCCTTCGATTTCTCAAATATCTCCTGAATGTTTTTCTTTGAATTCTTGCTGTGGACAAGAGCTATTTGTGATTGAATAAGGATCTTCCTGCCTCATTGCCACCTTGGTTTCTGAATTGGTTTTATGGGGATATCTACAGGTTTTACTTGCTAAGGTGACCAATGGTCCCAATTTGCCAAGAAAAATCCCAGTTTGTACCAGCTGTACTGGTGCAAGTATTAATAGTACCTACTTTAATTCTCAAAAATGTCCTAGTATGGGTGATAAATCACATGGTTACCCTATAACTTTCTGAGTTATTTCTTACATAACCATCGCATTTGCTAAAAGTCCATGATGGAAACCCAGACTCTATTAAAAGTGTCATATTAGGGCATTCATGTTGGCCACCTGCAATTAAACCCTTCCACCTGCCCGTGTTTGGGAAAAGGATTTTCAAAGCCACCTAAGTTCTGCAATCCTTTTTAATTTTAGGCCTAGGTGTGCCTGTGGATTTCAGGCTCAAATATTTCTCAAAAATATCAGAATGCATCAAATTGCTGGTCAATAAAATTCTTGTAAGGAATTCTCTTTTCTTCACCTCTCCCCCACTTCAACTCTACACTGGAGTAAAAGCCCCACCTCAATACATATAACCTATGAAGGACGATCACCCCACGGTGCCACAGTCTGAATTTAGCTCTGCACCCCATGTCTATCAACCAGATGACACTGGGGTCTTCTATAATAAGGGCGTCGCACAAAGATATACCGAGCTCAGCCAATTTGTCAATACTAAACTGAGAGAAGTCCCAGAAGAACCTCTCTCCTCCCTGGTCTCTTAGAATCTGCTAAGATGAAGACTATGGCGTGGGAATAAGTCTTTAAAGAGAAACAGTGACTTTTTCAACCAAAAGAATTAACATTTGAAAATGCAATCGTCTTCCTGAAGTGGCTCTTTCTATATCACACAACATTTGACCTGCCCATCAATGAAAGCAGGGCTCTGAATAATCACCCCACTTCCAGCTTCTCTCCACAGAAGCCAAAGCTTCTCAGCCCTCCGTGCAAGATAAGTGATTTGTGGATTCATGGAGCATCGCTGAAGCTCAACTGTGTGAAATGAAACGCAACTCTGGGTGCCCACCCCCAGTACCAAGAGCAACAGCGTCTCTTTCAATAGGGGTAGACTTGGGAAAGGGAGGGGGTTTAAGGGAGTGGTCAAAACCCTAAGTCCTTTTGCATTGTCCCGTTCCTCTGAGCTCTCAGAAGGCACGTGCTGGGTGGCCCTACGGATCACACATGGCTTTCGGAAACCATTTAATGTGGCAGAGCTGTGATTTTCCCATGTTGCTGGGGTTCAAGCCTATATCCAAAGACACCCGAGGTGTGTGAAAACTGGCTGCTTCTTTCAAGAACAACTAGTTAGAAGGACATATTTCAAAGCTACTCCAAGCCTCGGGAGAGAGAGCTGATTCCCACTAAATCGGCCATGAGGTACGGTAAGGGAGAGTGGAAAAGCCACACACAGCCTTTAGAAAAACCCAGAATGGGATTCGTATGCTAACCCTGCCAGGGACTACTCATGTGACTTTGGATAAGAAGCTGGATTTCTCTGCACTACACTTTTGCTTACCTATAAGTCGGATCCAGTAACAGTCCTTCCCTCACAAGGCAGCTGTAACAATTAACTGAGACAATGTATAGTGCCTGACACATGGTAAGCATGGTGATGGTGGCAGTGATAAAAATACTGGCGTCCGGGTATCCAGTGCTACCTTGTGCTCAGTACAGTGCAAAGAACTTCAAATATTTGCACATTTAATCCCCCGAAGTAACCCTGTGTTTCTCTTTTTCTTTTAATTTTTTTTGCTTTTTAGAGACAAAGTCTAGTTCTGTCACCCGGCTATTGTGCAGTGCCACCATCCATAGCTCACTGCCTCAAACTCCTGACCTCAAGCCATCCTCCTGCCTCAGCCTCCCAAGTAGCTGGGACTACAGAGTTGTGCCACCACCCCTGGCTAATGTTTTTTTTTTTATTATTATTATTTTTTGTAGAGATGGGGGTTTTCTTATGTCATCCAGGCTGGTCTTGAACTCCTGACCTCAAGTGATCCTCCCGCCTCGGTCTCCCAAAGTGCTGGGATTACAGGCGTGAGCCACCACATGTGGCCACCTCTGCTATGAATCTCATTTTGTAGATGAGAAAATTGAGATTCAGAGAAGTGAAATAACCTGCCCAAAGGTTAGTAAATGTGAATCTAGAATTCAAATTCAAACAGGGCAGCTCCAGAGACTGTGCTCTTAACCACCAGGCTATAGTAGTTTTAGTAATAATAGAAGCAGTGCAATAATGACATTCATGCTAACGGTACCATCGATAGCAATGGTGCCATAACAGCAACTGTACCAACAAGAGTAAAGAAGAGCAATCGTATTACTAAAGAGTAATGATTAGCATTATTATTGTCACAAGGGCAACGTGAATATCATGGAGGAGACGTCATCGCCATTCTCCTTCCAACGGGCTCCCGAGCCTGGTTCCCGGGGACTCATAATATTTGCCGCCTGTGTGTGTTTAAGCCACTTGATCCCAGACCCGACAGCCAGATTCAGGTTGTGTTAGAAGGAGCTGTCAGCAAACCCTCTGGCATCTTCAAGTCAGACAACTGCTAGCCATCATGGTGGGGGGGAGGGGGTCCAGCTGGTGCCAAAATGGGTTTTGAAAGACAGGCACACAGGACATTCGCTCTGCCAGGGAGAAACAGAATCAAGGGAGCGGGGGATCTTCCGCCGCAAAGATGAGCCGGGGTGAGGCGCCTGTCAGCAGCTCGTCGTTAGCGCGGCAGCTATGCCGGGCACACGGCGGATCCCCGTTACCCCGGGCTGGCCTGTCACTTGGCGGACTGGCAGAGGCTCCTGCCCGCCCCCTCCACAGCGGATCGCTTGCTGAAACTGAAGGCTTGACCATCTGTCGTGGGGAAGACACGGCCGTCAACTGGTGCCTGGGGCCTCACACAAGCCCTTATGTGGCAAAGATGCTCCAAAGGGCCAGTTCTTTGGGGGAAAGCCAGCCCTACCCCAGGGGGAGCCTCAGAAATTCTTCCAAAGTTTTCCCCTAAGTAGATGCCAAGTGTCTGACCCTTGCGGATCACACTTCCTTAAAGGAACTGAAAAGAGTTTAGAAGGAGTTAAAAATATCCCCACTGAGAGACAGAGTCAGACATGGCACACAAATTTGGGGGATGATTTATCAGGCTAAGTTTATAGGGCCTTTGTAAGCCGGGGGGCCACGTGCACAGCCTGCCGGCCTACAGAGAAGATCTCAGGTTCCGAGGGGGCTTTTCACAAAGCGGAGGTTATTGTAACTCAAAACCTCACTTTTGTCTAATGAATTGCCGCATTTTGTGTGGCGGGCGTGTTTTTGATAGCATGTTGTCGGGAGAAAGAGTGTGGCAGCCTTACCCCAACTGTGGGAAACTGACCCACAGCAGGACAAAGTCGCCATTGACCCTGTAGAGTTCCAAGGAGTTCCATAAACTCCGGGAAACCGCCTAAGCAGGATCCAACTCCTTTTAAACTAAAGTCTTTATTTTTTTTTTCGAGGGGGGAGAGAGGAAGGTAAGAAGAAACTTGACACCTTTCTGTTAACTTTTAGCATGAATAATATCATCTTGTGTTCATGCAATGTGTTAATTATTCAGGACACTTATATCCCCAGTATCTCACTGAATCTTCATGGAATTCCTACAAATTAGGCCTGCCAGGAGTTATCAAAGCCGCTTGACAGGCAAGAAAACAAAGACAACAAAATTAAGAGATTTATCTACAGTCAAAAACTAATCTCTTAGATAGGCTGAAAGGACCAGTCATGGTATGAGTTTTCCATGAATTACAGCACTTTATAAGTGGCCTTAACCCTCACTTAGTCTAACCTCCTCATTTTGCATATGACGAAGGTGAGAGATCAAGGGACATGACAATACTCACGTAGTAGTGATGAGAGCTATCATGATAATACATATGCCCTAACATCTAGTGTATGTCCAATATAATATTCACTTCTGAAAAGAATACCCGAGCTCTTAAACTGTTTAGTCTACCATCTCAACTAGGAAAGTGACCACCATAAAACCAAAAGTGACATCCTATTAAAAGTTGTGTTTAGGCTCAGCAACCAGGATGACATACGACATTAGCACACCATTGAACTAACTGAACCCAACGGAAGCATTTGTAGAACAAAATTGTTTATGTAATGGTATACCTTTATCACATTTCACCAGCCAATAGATAATCAGTATCTAGCCTGAGTAGCTCCCATGTGACTAGCATAGTACTGGAGACCAAAAGGTACCTCTTGACTCCCCCCCAAAAGGAAAATTAATTGAATTAGCCAACAGGATTTGGCTCATCTACATGAGGAGATAAAATTGAAAAAAAAAAATCTCTGTATATACAGTACATGGCATAGGACCTAAAACCCAGTGAGTTTTCAGTAAATACTTGCTCAACTAAACAGAATCTAGGGCTTTCAAAGGACAGAAATAGGAGCCTTCTACAATAAAGGCAGTGGTAGATCATACTGGACAAGAGCTTGGGTTGGACATAAGACAAGCCTGGGTAAATTTCAACAATTCCCTGAGCCTCACCAGCCTCATTAAAACATGAGAATAACAGTATCTCCCTCCTAGGACCACCGTGCAGCTTTCATCATAATCCTAGCTTTACTGCTTAATTAATTGTGTGATATTAGACAAATTATTTAACCTCTCTAATTCCTCAGTTTTCTCATCTGTAAAATGGGGAAAATAACAGGACCTACTGTAGAGAGTTAATGAGAACTAAATGGGAGAACATATGTGGAGTGTTTAAACAGCACCTGCCATGGAGGAAGTGACAGTTCTTTTCACTGCCGTTTATCCCTGGCAACTGCTCCCTGCCTAGCACTCAGAGAACGTCGAGCTTTTCAGACACACACAAAAAAATATTTTGTGTTTTTCTGCTCTCTTTAAACGTTAAGGTTAAGAGAAGAACCGAAGACCTATGTACCCAATGAGAACTATGGGTTTCACTGAATGTCCTACAAAGAAACAACAACAACAACAAAACAAGAAACCACTAGCAAGGAAAGATGATGACGACCACAACAGCTTTACCGAAAGGAAAAGAGGTTGTGGCTTAAATCACGGAGGACTCCAGCTAGTCAGAACTGAAGGGCACACACAGTAAAACTGTCCATTAGGCAACAGCTTGTACATCATTAATTATTATGCAAAGCACTGCCACAGAGCCGGGCTGAGCAGGTTGAGCTTTTACCTCCCCCAACCCCAAATTCTGAAAAATCACGTCTGGGTGTTTGCAGCTGCTCTCATAACGTCCAGGCAGGGAAGGAAAGGCATCAAGGCACACCAAGCCCAGACATAAAACCCCCATTTGCAATCTTAAGGCTCCCCGAAAGTTCCTCTGACTTATGTCCACAGATGGTTATGTGGCAGATGATCCTTCCCAAAGATATTCAGGACACGGAGACTCACCCTGGCCCAGGGCAGGAAACAGCTGTGTGGGAACAACTGCGGGGTCCTTTCTGTGTGAAGTTCAAGCTGCTCCCACACACACACACACTGGAGAGCAGAGAGCAAGGTGCTTCATGATTTAAAGGGCCTCTTTGGAGGAGTTGTTTCCATAGACTGCACCATGACCTTTGTTTCGACAGAGAAGTGCAGAAACGCTTGCCTTCACGGCCAACCTACTGCCCAGAAATGTAACCAGGAAAATCTTTTCAATAGTACAAGGATTCTCCCAAATTAAAAATATTTAACCAGGCCGGGCATGGTGGCTCACGCCTGTAAATCCTAGCACTCTGGGAGGCCGAGGTGGGAGGATTCTTGAGGTCAGGAGTTTGAGACCAGCCTGAGCAAGAGTGAAACCCTGTTCTCTACTAAAAATAGAAAAATTAGCCAGGTGTGGTAACATGTGCCTATAGTCCCAGCTACTTGGGAGGCTGAGGCAAGAAGATCGCTTGAGCTCAGGAGTTTGAGGCTGCAGTGAGCTATGATGCTGCCACAGGACTCTAGCCTGGGTGACAGAGGGAGACCCTGTCTCAAAAAATAAAAATAAAAAAAAAAAAGTAAAAATAAAGAAACATATATATACACATATATATTATTTTTTAAGCAGAAAACACCTATCTCATCCAGACCTCCTGAGCTGTCAGGACCTTTTTCAGAAATGCCATCACTACCTGTGGTAGCTCCCAAAGATACAGAGCAATGTGAAGCGACAAACAAGAGTCCGACAGCCACTACCACAAAAAACAAACAAACAAAAACATAGATCTCCCCTGGAAACTGCACAAGCCAAAGCAGTTAGAGAAAACTCTATTTTCAATGCTGAAGAAAACATTTGGGTTCCGGGTACAGAGAAGTAGTTGTAGAGTTCAGTTCATCCATGTGAAAATATGATACCCACAAGTCTGCCAAAATCCCAGGATGCCACGAGGCCAGGCTGAGGAGGCCGAACCCACCTAAGGGTAAAGTTCCTCACACGCCGGGCTCAATTCCTTTCCTTTTCCGACATTTAAAGGCACTCCTGAGAGAGCACTTCCCTGCCTGAAGCCCCCACAGTTCTGTCTGGGAGGTGGGGAGTAAGACCACGGAGGGAATCCCACCAGTGAAGCCAGTTCTCTCCTCCCTGCGCGCAGCAGAAGGTGACATGTCCCCAGGTTGTGGCACTATCTTGGGGATCCCAGGGGAAGAGTATGTGGTTGCCCCTATTCTTGCCACTGACTTCAAGACGTTTACCTTTTCCCCTGGCCGAGGTCCCTCAGATCTTGGGCATTTCTGGAAAGTGTTCTCAGCCTGGAGGGGTGAACATGATCAACTTGAAAAGCATTCATTACCTCAGAGCTCAGAGTTTGGCCTTGAGGGAAGGACATAATTAGTGGTAAGGATTAAAAATTTGAAAAAAAAAAAAAAAAGTGTTGGGATAGCATAGCAGCCAACTAAAGAATTTTAAAATAATTTTAAGGAAAAGGACCCACTACAAATAGGTCTCTTCCTGCTAGAAGCCGAATCTGAAAGGTAGGGAAAATGCTTATAGGGGACAGGACACATAACCAGTGACCAGCAGGGAAAGAACGAATTGCAGTTCCTTAGAAATGACACTGAGAAGGGAAGTCAGAGTTGAGGCTGCTGTCACTTAACTCTGACCTCTGCCCATCTGGCCCAACCTACTCCCCTAGCAGGGTTTAACTGGAAATTATTAAATAACTCAGAAAGGATGACACCTCCAAAGAATTGTAAGCTTACATGTGGTGGAGAAGATATTCACCTTCAGGGATACTCTTTTAGAAAAGATTACCCAAATGCCAAGTGTTTCTTGCTGAAATGTATTAAGGAACAAACGCTGGCCCTGGGCAGACATTTGCAGTCATCCTAATAGTAAACTATTAGCAGGAATTAGGCAGACACCAAAACCACATGTTTGTCTGCCCTTCTTGGTGCTGGGGACAGACTGAGGACATCGTTGCCTTAAACTGTTCCCATTACAAGGAACACAATCTGGAGGGAATCACTGAGCACAGAGCTCCAGCAGACGCGGGATAGGTTTTGAGCACAACAGCAGGTCCTGGACTTCAAGGTGTTACTGCTACAAATCTTTCCCCAGGCTGAAGAAGATGTGGGTGCAGGTGGCAACTTTGCTTCAGTAACAGTGACCCACCCCACAAAGCCAAGCATAAAAAATGAGGCAGGAAGAAGCCGCAGTACCTCAACTTAGCATTAATAGTTATTATGGCAAACACATGAACTATAACACATGCAAGGCCCTATTCTAACTTCTTTACATATTTTAATTCATTTAGCCCTCACAACAATCCTATATGGTTCTATTTCTATTCCCACTTTACAGATCATGAGACTGAGATGTTATGTAATTTGCAAGATTTCCCATCTAGTAACTGGTAGATCTGGGGTTTGAACATAGGCAGTTTGGCTCCGAAGTCCACATCCATTCAAGCATATCCATTTGCATGTCATATACATTATACCCTGGGAGTGCAGATCGTTAGCCGTATCTGGCTATCATCTTGTCATCATCGCCAGATTCATTCAGAATCAGAGCTGAAGCCAATTCTGCATAAACATTTTTGGCACTTTCACTAGAACATAACCAATTATAGATTTTAATACGTTTCAATTTTGCTCATGACCATTCTCACCCTTTTTGTGATTTCTCAAATGCATTTTAACCATAATGAAAGACCAAGTGAGTGTTTGGTATCAAAACCAAACCAAATATGGAGAATGATGGCCAAAGCAAAACCAGTGTCATCTGGGTCTCTTGGGAGAAGTCAATGAACATCATCTTAAGGATTTAAGTTATGGGCTCCCCCAAGTCACTACCTTTGAATGTTTTTCATGCAGACAGAAAGCCACAGGTTGAAAATAAATGTATTTTAATAACCCCCTGTTCAATACACACGTATTAAAATTTTAAAACAGATTCATTTAGAATCTGATGTCAGAATTTCACTTTTCCCATCTAAGGACTCAAAGGGTTTCAATATTAATGTCCCCTGTTGCGGTGACAGATGTCAGAGAGAGATCAAGAAGTTCAAGTCCGCAGTAACTGAGGCATGTAGCAACGCTCAACTTACTATCCCTTTCAAGACTTTATAAAGTATAAATGTTCCTTGTCATTAATTCATTCACTTACCAACAAATCTGCATTTTCAGAGAGCCCAATGTGTACTGATTCTTCTCACTTGATACCAATTGTACTAAGATCACAATGACTTTGGTTCAAGTTTTTTTGCCAAAAGAAAAATAAAAGAGAAGAAATGCACTTAAATTCAAATTTCCAGGAAAACGTTTCACTCTTGGGATGCTAAGAGTATTTGAGCAATTGCCAAGGAAGGTTGAATATTTTAAAAGATTTAATCTGTTGCGGGCATTCTGGCAGGGGCTGGATCAGTGAATTTTTCAAAGTCCCTAATACTGTGAATAATGTGCTTTTCCAGGCACAATTGCTCCCCTACTCTTCACTTCCCAGCATCCTTTGCCTCAGTCACATCAAGTTACATCCTGTGCCCTGAGCGTGGAGTCTCCTTCCTGTCTTCACTATGGGCTGCACCCCTGAGTCTGAAATGCCTTCCCCACTCCCATGCCACCTCGGCTTCCCACAATCCCACCTGTCCTTCCAGGTGCGGTATCAATGTACTGAGCTCAGGAAACCTTCCTAAATACCCACAGCTAGAATTAATCACTTCCTCCCACACTCTGTTACAGCACTCATCGCCCTTGGCCTCCACTACAAGTACTACAGTAACTTGAGTAATGGCTGCCTCCTCCATGACGCTGCAGACACCTGGAGAGTGCCCTTGTCTTCCCCCACAGCGCCCAGTGCAGTTGTATGTGGAAAACACTGAACAAATATCCGACTTGGATTGACTGTGAATAGTAATGGCAGTTAACTTTGAATTACAGCACAAAGATTATTTTTTGTTCTTCCATTTCTGTCTGTATTATCTGAATTTCATATAAACAGGCACTACTTTTATGAAAAAATAAACAACTTTATTGTAAAAACTGGAGCAAATATCACTCAGCAGAGAACGTAGGAAATGTTGTTCCCATCATGCAATGGGTAAATTAGGAACTAAAGAGGATGAGTGGCTTTCTCAAAGTCTCTATGCTCTAGGATTTGCCGTTTAACTCAAATGGGAACAGTTAAGACCTACTCGTACACACTCTGTAAAATGGAGATAATTTATTAGTCTTATATATGCATAATTCATAAAAGAATATCAACTGGGTAGATTCCAATGGTGTTCATGATTTCCTACGCAAAACTTTCCCAATATCAAAGTTTAAAATATTATCTCTAAGTTAAAACGGCCATTGTTCTTAAAACATTTACGTGTAACCCAAAGGGATTAGAAGCCATGTAACTAAAGTCTGAAATGAATCTCCTTTCTCCAGAATTCTACAGACCATCCTGTCAACTTTGTTGAAGCCCAGTACTTAAAATTCTTAACTGTTTGCTATTTCTTCCTTTTAGCCTATTTCCTGAGGTCATCCATTTATTCGTTAAGTATTTACTGAGCACCTACTATGTGCCAAACCAAATGCACACAGAGACAACCCAGTCCCTGCCCTTGTGGAAGCTCACCAAGGTACAGTTCCCGGGCCATCTTCTTCAGAACTACCGGGGAAATTTGCCCTGGCAGAGACAGAGTAGAAAGTAGGGCGTTCAAACAATTCTGATGCACACTGAAACTTGAGAATTGACAGCTAATTGATTTTTAAAACCAACAATAATACCAATATTATAAGATAAATGAAATGATGGAGTTTTGAGCTAGAAATAGTGCACTCCAGAGAAGGGATGGGCCTCTAATCACATATCATCAAAATTTATCATAAAAACATATGTCAAATCACTGCTGAATAAAATAAAATAAAAAAGAAAGAAATCGCCTCACACTTCCCTTCTTATACATAGCACAAGCTGCAGAGAAAGAAAGGAGGTCCTGCCTGCCAGAGAAATCTGATATTTGGAATTTTTTTGCTTCAAAGAAAAGAAATAAAATCACTTTTCTACCAAAAAAAAAAAAGAAGAAGAAGAAGAAGAAGAAAGACATCAGCTGAAAAAGCTATTCCCCAAGAAAAAGGCACAGAATCTTTGCCAGGGATAAAAATTATTTTGAAATTATTTTAAATCATCATCACCCTTTTAAAATGCTCAACCCATTTGCCTTTTCTCTTTTTTCAACACACACTCTCTTGTCCCAATCTTAGCATCTCCGTGTTCCCTGCCATATCCCGGGCTCACACACCATTGGAGATAATGAATTTAATTTGAGCAATGGCTTTCATTGGGAAAAAAAAAAAAAAAATCACTGCATCCCAACATGCCACACAAGCTGAGTTCAGATAAAAACAAGTGACTTCTTAATTTGGATTTAAAGCTTAGAACCAGTCTCCAAATAAAAATGACCAGTGAGCATCATGCCCACAGAGCACTGACAATAATCTCATGAGGTCCAAATTATTCCAGTTTATATTATGGACGATCCAATAAGTCTGTGTGTTCTAGTCCATAAAAATATGAGAAGAAATTTATCACTTTGAAATCATAATGCAAAATAGAGTCTGACACTTTATTAAGCAGTATTTCTCATGATATCATAAGGATGCTGATGGAAAATGAAACTAAAGCAATATCAAAGAGGAACGATGACACCATTTAGACCTTCTGAGGGTGCTTTGTAGCTCACAGGTCACTCACTTGCCCTCCCCATCACATGTCACTTTTGAACAGCTTCAGTTTAAACCAGAAGCATTGGAAATACAACTCAGAAAAAGCTTTTATGCTTTCACAAAACTCGGGTGATCATTTACCAAACCAAAGAATTCTAGAATGGAAGGAGAACTTAGAAATGATCTAATTCAGATATTCTTAACCTAGAGTCAATGGGTGGCCCACATGAGGTCCTTGAACACCCCAACATTGTGTGTAAATTTTTGTACACACACTTTCCTGGGGAATGGTCCAGAGGACCAGAATCCTCCTTCTCCCATTTTGATAACAGTGCTCCATCTTTCCGGAGAACATCTTTGCTCTCACTCAAGAGCCTTTGCATTTCAGTGGCATGGACTTATTCCACACTTGGACCAGAGGGGCACTTGTGGCCCAGGCCTGGTTTGTCAGAGCATCAAATCCCCCAAGTGTACGACTGCTTTGGAGCCAGGCATGTGACCCAAGTTAAGCCGATAAGGCCCAATCCGAGCTAGTCAAGGGACTTTTGTTTGAGTGGTTTACAAAAAAGAGATGAGTTTCCTTCTATTGTAGTTGAATGGAAAAATGGGAAGCTGGGGCTGCTGGAAAATTAAATACATTAATGATGAATCCACAGTAGAATATAATCCATTCATATCTCACCTAATAGAGAACACAGGACAAGAGAGCTCTCTGAGGAGAGAAGGTAGGAAGAGCTCACATCATACAATGCCGTCCCAGAAAGATGGGGTCAAGGGGACAAATGATTACGCTGAGAAGGTGGCAGGAAAAGGAAGAGTCTCACAAAAGGTGCATGTTAAAGAGAGAATATTCTATAGAGTCCTGGCAACTTTTAGGCTGTACAACTTCAATATTCCACGTCTTTCTCTCAAGTCATTATCATATACACATACACACACACACACACACACATATATATTTTCTCATACATAATTACTGTTTACTTTCAAAATGCTAGAAGCTTTTAAATTAGGTGTCTCAAACTCAGATTCTACAGAGCCAAGGCAGGTGATGTCAGTGAGTGAAACCACAGGCAGTACTGGGAATCGTAAGAACTGGGGAGAGTGAAATGTCTTGTCTACAAGGACAGCTTAGCTCTTCTCCAGCCAACAGATTCAGGACGCAACATGGCCACGCTGTTGCTAGACCATCTCATTTGAAGAGAAGCTGGAAATACGGATTGTTAAGTGTGCAATTTGCCAATCTTCCAAAGAACATAGTGGACAGACAAAAAAAATCTCGAAGTGGGGTCCCAGTTTGCATCTCCTGCTTTAAAGCATAATAACCAAAGTAGCATCAAATCCTTTGTCTTCTAGGCTAGGGCAGGGCCACTTTGTGCCCATTTTAAAATAAAAATAATAATAACAGAAGGACCCCTGTGGCTCCACTAAATGGGACTCCTCTCATTAAAAAACAAAAGTAGTTCTTGCTTTTGGAGCTATGGCATGTTTCCTTCTGTTTGTTTTGTTATTTTTAAGAATCCTGTTGCCTGAAATTTAGATGTAGTCAAGCTTGATTTTCTCGTAGACCTTTGGCAGCTGACGTGTTGGGTGAAGGGAGAAGTTGGGAAAAGCATCTGGTCCCAGAAGCCACAGGGAAGGCAGTGCACGTTTACCAGCATGAGGCTGTCCACAGACAGTGAGTAGAGACACAGGGAAAACCTCCAAAACCCACCTGTTCACAGCTGGACTTCCCAAGGCACTTAATTCAATCAGAAGCAGTAAGTTTTAGTAGCATTTTACAACCAATTAACCATGCAGGAAACAAAACATCTGACTCAATGCCTTCCTCCCTGCTTCTAAAGAGTCTGTGGCCTCAAAAGTCAGCAATTTGGAGCTCTCTGTATGAGAGAAGACACTGTCAACCCGGCACAAACAAGTTTTATCCCTTCCTACATTGAACAGGAGGACACGGGAATTTGGCTAGACCTTGTTGGCATGGGACTCACTCCCATGTTCACATGGAGAGCCCCCATTTCAGTTGTCATGTGCCAGGCCCTGGGCATTTACAAGAACCATTCCAATGAATCCTCACAACAACCCCATGTTGAGAGCCTATTAATATTCCCATTTCACAGATGAATATACTGAAGCCAGGGAAATTGGTTAAAGAGCCCTAGGTCACACATAAATGGAAGGGCCAGGATCTGAGCCTAGGATATAGTTTCTAATAGAGATCAAAACCTTAGTGCAGAGTTCCCTGATTACATTTGGACTGAGTTAAAGCTAAAACTATGTGATCAGAGCCAACTTCTGGCATTTATGGGGTTAAATCTCCTTGGATAGAAAATAGGTATTTAAACTTGTGCTAAATTCTGCTATCAATGATTCTTCACTAAATCAATAATAATTTTAAAAACAGGCTATACTTTTAAAACTATGCCTCGCTTTAAAAAAAATCATTTTTAACTTTTAATTGATCCTCCAAAAAACTCTTGAAGGATGTAGCAGGGGGTGGATAAAGTTACCTCCATTTGCTGGATGAGTCCACGGAAGCTCAGAGAGGTCAAGTGGTGTGGCCAAAGTCACCCAGCTGATTAGTGGCAGCCTCTGGCTCCAATTCCTGAGCACTCCAGGCATGGGGGCTACTTTCCACATCCTCAAACCTGCCAAGCTCTTCCCCACTCTGGGCCCTGGAATCTGGCCCTTGTTGCTCTTTCCCATCCTTCAGGTCTCCCTCAGATGTCATCTCCCCAGGGATACTCTGCTGCATCCCACCTCAGTGGTCCCCTGCAGCCCCCACCACTGTCATTTTTACCCACAGTGCTTGGCACCCGGCAGTCAAGTGTTTGCTAAATAAATAATAAGGAAGAGAACGAATGCCTGATGGATTGCAAACTTTCTGAATTTTCTAACTTTTAATAGTGACTAAAGCAACAGGACTCTCTCCCCAGAACTCCTGGTCAAATACCCTTGTAGAGTAACAGATGAAAATAAATCCAGCCCCAGCGATATTTAAGGACCCATCTGCTGAAGTGAGACCATGGTGGGATACCCCCACCTCCCTACCCCCACCAAAAACACACACAGTTGCTCTTCAGTTGCTCTTTCCCATTTGACTCAAGGCTAGATTCTTAAGTATGGCTGGAAGACCACGGCAACGTGGGAGAGAGAAAGAAAATGGTCATAAATAGTTTTCCGGGGATGGTCATGATGGAGACTCAGACTTTTGGGGGGGGGGGGGGAAATGGGCATTTATTGAAACCTTGACATCTGTACCCCCATAGTATGCCAAAATAAAAAAAAAAAAAGTAAAAAAAAAAAATAGTTTTCCTTATTACAAGAAAGTACAGAGTCATCAAAGTTAAGCAAAGCAGCTATAGGTGAGTACAGAAGGTAACAGTAGAGGTTTCTAATCCTTCTCTGAGTTTTCATCTCTCCTGCTGATGGCTACCAGGCATAAGGGGGAAGCCTCTGATAGAAACCTGACACGATTTCCCTCCCTCAATTTAAGCCGAGAGGTGTGGCAAGGAGCACTGGGTCCTCTTGAACCCCGTATGTGTTCCTTCCTAACCAGGCTCCTTTCAGAGCCATTCATTTCCTTCAACCCTGAGAGTGTTTTGAGTGTTATTTTTAATAAAGAAGCTCTTCCCTTACAGAGATGATGATGATAAATTGTTCTCAAAGCCAACAGCCTGGGAAAATATGAGATTTCATGTATTTTTCCTTGAACTATGGGATCAAGTTTGCATGCACACTCTACTGTGATGATTCTTAGCCAAGATGACTCAGAATTCCAATTTCCTTCTATCAGTTGATTTTTTTTAAGGGGAAAATTGCTCGAAAGTAGCCTCACTGAATATTTTACCAATGTGTTAGGCTTTAGGAAAGTCATAATGGATACAAGCATATCTAATGTTTACTGAGTGGTTACTATGTGCCAGGTATTATGCTTAGTGCATACTTTATTTTAATCCTTCCAGCAATCCTACACTTCCCCATGTACCCAGCCACCCTCCATTCACGCCCCAATTCTCCAGGTAAAAAAAAACAGCTGAATCGCAGAGAGATTAAGTAACTTGCTTACCAATAGACAGCTCACTGCAGGAACTGACAAGACTTGAATGCAGAGTCTCACCAGACAGCCTGTGCTTGGAAGAACTGGAACGGGGCTGGCTTTCCAAGAACCCAGGTTCTCTTTGCCACTGGGGGCTACAGCAATCAAAATGCACTGGCAGCTACCATATGTCTCAGTCCATAGACACTGCATGATAAAATCTGTCCATATTCCTATTTTAAAAATTAAAAAAAAAAACCTCTCTTTTTGCCCCTGAAGCAAAGACCTTCATGATCTAGAACAAAATTGCCCCTGCTACCTCCTCTCTCCCGCTCTTTGCCTTGAAGGAGTTCATGTTGCTCTGAGGACCGGCACTGGCCCCTTCTTCTTTCTCTGGGCACCAGCTCTGCTTTGCCAACTCTGTACTTTTGCACGGGCTGTGGCTCCTTCCTCGCATAATTTCTCTTCGCCTCTCCCATCCCTTCTCACCTGAACAAGGAATCATCCATCAAATATCACACACACTGGGGCCAGCGGCCCTGACTGTCTCAAACAAATATCCCTACACTCTGTCCCCTGCGCTTCCACTGCAATTATAATGTTGCCAAAAAAATCAACTTTCATGCCTCTGTTATCCCTAAAAACAAGTTCCCACTCATTCACCATGACATAAATTTTTATAAGATTAATGTCCTGAAGACCAAACTTCACCAACATTCCAAGTATAATCTTTTTGGTGCTGTTAATCGTTGGACTAGATTTCTGCACTGAGCTATTTATACCCTTTGAATTGCTCACATTTCTTCCCTCTGGAACTAAAACATAAAAGCAAGCGTAAGTGCTTTCGGGCCTCAAATAAGACAGGCCATTCACCACCAGTCTCACGGTGGTGTTGGGTAGCGGTTTTCCATACTAAACACAGAGAGAAGGGAAAAAATCCATTTAACACTCATTTCTTGCTTTTTGCTAGAAAGCTTTATAAGTTGCTTCTTGGTCTCACCTAGTGGAAGGGTCACTGCCTTAGCTGGGGATTGTGACAAGCCTCTCCAGAATTAGAGTACTTTATTATCACATTAGTACTGGAAAAAGTCACATAATTAAGAGAATTTATCCTCATTTACTCTGTAAAAAGCACTAATATTCAATCTCTCTGCGTCTGTATAATTACTTTCTTTCACACAACTTTTCTGACCCTTCGTGGGCTCATCTACAGAAATGTGTTAAAACTTTTTCTTCCTCTATTCCATTTAAGTCGCTCCACTTTATTCATTTGGTAAGTGTAAAAGGTGCGCCATAAGGTTTGTCATAGTTCACACAATGCCTTTGAATTAGCAGCCATGACGGCGTCATGCTTTTGCAGGAGATCCTCTGTTCAGAGTAGGTGATGACAGCCACCAGAACTACTGTTAATTGTAATGTGACACTGGCATTTCACTGGCTGTATCTGGTGGTAAACTTGCATTAGTTGAGGTGCTTAAGAAATTCAGAAACTGAGACACAGCAATTCTTCAAAGAGAACAGCAGACGTGCCCGACACAAGCTACTTTCTCAGGTCCTGATTCTTCATACCTGTTTGCTCAAGAGAATGGAAAGTGCACGCAAACAAACACACACACACACACACACACACACACACACACACACACGTCAAATGAAGCCACCACTTGATAACAAAGTCATCATTAGATAAATGTGAAAGGCACTGTTCTCTCTCTCTCTCTCTCTCTCTCTCTCTCTCTCTCTCTCTCTCTCTCTCAACTGCTTTCTTCTTTTAGGTAGCAAAGTATAAAGAAACCAAGGTTTAAACGACAAACATTTAGTAGAGGCTGAATTTCTGCTCCCCTTTTTCTGAAACTCAGATAGACAAATATGCCTACTTCATATTGAGACAGGAAGATGGGGACCAGGGGGAAAGAGAGGGTCTTTGGTGTGAACAGATCTAGCGTTGACACAGTCAGTTCACTTCTATGATGAGGTCAGGGGAGGGGCCGGGTTAGTGACGGGGAAACAGTGGATAACATGGGCAGCTGTCCCTGCTCCTGAGACAGTGAGCTCAGGGGTAGAGGATTCAGTCTTCTCCTGCCTGGGACACATGAGTGGCCTAAGAGATATTCGCAGTGATCACTGTTCCTTGTTTATCAGAGGAAGACTCAGCCCCACTCCATTTTGCCTACAAGAGAAGCATTTCAGTTGGCACATGAAAAAAGAGCAAATGAGAGTTCTTTCTCATCTGTCCTATGCTTTATCCACATGACACACAGCAAACTATACTGGTCTTTATCTCTGATTAGAATAATTTTGTGGACCTTCATATATTACATGCCCCACATTCACTGGGAAATGAGAGCCCTCTCCAACCTCCAAGTTTTAGCTCCACCATTGCTTTGGCCTATAATGCTTTTCCCTCCCTCTTGATGTCCCTCTCTCTGCCCTTCCAGGTCTGGTTAAGATTCTTCCTCTCTCAGTAACACTTCCCAGATTTCCCCATTTGGAGTTAATGTTCTCGCTTTTCCATATGCCTGAGGTATTCCAGGTCTGTGAGTGTCTTTCTCATGGTACTTACAAAGGTCATTTTATATTTAGGTTATTTGTGCATAAATCTGATTGCATGACTTGACTATGAACACCTAGGAGGGATTATGGGGGTAGAGGCTTTGCCTAACCTCGGTGACTACACCTGGGGCCATTCCTGGCTGAAACTAATTCACCTTTGCCTCCAAGGCTGCCCTTCACTTAACCTTCGGTCAAACACTTCACCATTTTGGCCCTGATACTTGGCCGCTTCCCACCTCCAAACCTCTGCACATACTGTCCCCTCTGCCTGGAATGCTATCTGCCCATTCTTCAAGGCCAACTTCAAAGCCACCTTAATCATGTTGACCAAAACAGCACTATCTAAATTCTCACAGCTTTTGTTTATATTTTACTGGTCACTTAATACTTTGTTGTTGTTTATCTGCGTTTTCATCTATCTGGCCAGCTAGATTATAAGCACCTAAGTGGAGGGAACATATTTTATATAATCCTGTTGTCTCCACAGTGCTTAGCAGAATCTTGTTTGTACATCACTGCGTGGCGAATGAATGGACATTGATCAAATATTTTACCTTGGTGTCTCCAGAAAAATAAGACATGTATTGATGGATACACTCCCACAGTACTGCCAATAAATTTCTATTTCTGCTACCACTAATGATGACATCATCATCATGACTATAATTCCTATTTTTATTTTTAAAGTGACCAGCATTTCGGTGCTACATTTGCTAAGCACTTACTAAATTATCTCATTTAATCCACATGGCCACCTGAAGATAGCAACTGTTAAGACAGACACCATCAGTAGTCCATTTGTCTGAAGTCACAAATCTACTACGTGAGGCATCTATGGCCAAGGCTAAAATGCTCTTGTTCACGACACTATTTCTATCTGGCTCACTGTGATTCGGGAAGTATTCAGGATGTTCGTGAAGGGTGCCTACTCGCTCTGGCTCTCAGACATAGGAACGAGGATCTGAGGTACAAAGTGGCCCCATTCGGAGTTTGCAGACAAGCCACCGTCCTGTGGACAGTAGCCACCTCTCATGGTTTCCACTGGCAGTGGACTTGGCTGCCATCTTGATGTGTCTCTCTTCACTTCTGCTGAGCCTTTTTCACTCTAAGAAGGACAAGAACACCTTCTCAGCCTCTCAACCCCCTCACTATCTGCTTGCCAGAGCCCACGTGGTCAGCCTGCACTTTAAGAAGGGTTGTTGCTCAGGGCTTTGCAAGGTAAACAAATGACTTTCTGACTGCTCGGGGTCTCCTGCTCCTTCTCCCCTTGAGTCCTGGTCCCGGGCACCTCCTGTGACCCCACTGCATGCGTGTCTCGGGGCACCCAGACCTTCTGCCTCGAGCCCTGGCACCACCCTCGCGACATCCACCCCACCTCCCTGCACAGAGGCAGACTTGGGGCTCTCACCGTCAGCTGTTCCATCGTGTCAGTATCACAGCGGGCAGGACACACATTCCAGAGCCGGGTGGATTAACCTCCAAGATCACACTCCGTTTTAGCTTTAGCCTCCCTAAATCCTCAACAAAAACTTTAACAGCCAGATCTGATTTAGAACCTTAACTGTAAATCTCCTTTCTTCTCATGCACTCACTAAAGGGATGACGAGTAGAATCGATCCCGACCTTTTCTAGCCACTTGTCCCCTATGTTCCCAAGGTGATGGGTAAGAACTTTGCTAACCATGAGCCTCACTCAAAGGCAGGCTAAAAAAAAAAAAAAAGTTTTTCTTTAAAGGAAAAAGGAACTGGAAGGTAGAGAGAAACGCCATTAGTATCTTCTATCATATGGGAACCACAGAATGTAAAACATGGATGGGAATTTCTGAAAAATATTTAAATCAAAATCATTCATGTATAGAAATGAAACCAACCTACTGGAATGTTAAAAAACAACAGCAACTGAATTTATACTCAATTCTTAGAGCCCTGTTGATCAGCGACCGAGCCCTGCCCTGAGAACACATCTCCTTTTCACTCAAGTGAGGATCTGCAAGGGTATTTTCAAAAGTAAATAAATGTCTGCGAAGAACAAGAAAAGATCAGGAAAGAATTGAGTCTCTCAAGAACATCCCTGACAAAATAAACCCCATGTTTATGTACACTCCCTCAACTGGCCTAATCCAGAAATGTTTCTTGCAACCTAAAACCGACGGCACAGGAGTTGAGAGAAATGACCGGAATTAGCTTAGTCAAATGCTGCCTTAAATTAACGCTCCTCTGTTGCTTAATAAGATCTAGTGCCAAAGCAGTGTAGTCTGACTTTAGCAATTACCACGTTTTTTGCCATCATGCAAGATATTATCTTTAGTTATATGGTATCTTAAATAAAGACATCTCTAAAATTTTAGGTGGCTTATTTTAAAACATTGTCTATATTCTTCTTAATGATAAAGATTGATTTATTATTTTTAAAAGTTTAAAACCCAAAAGTAATAAAGAAAAACCACCTGTAAACCCATTTTGTCCCAGGCTTTTCTTGTATATGCAAATTTTATAACCATATACAGATATTATATAATTTTTAATGTTATTAAGTAACCTTCAAAATGTGATTTTTTTTTACTTCATCACATTTCATCATATATAGTAAATATTCAACAAATCTCACATTGTTTGATTACTGTAAAGTTTTTTGCTATTATAAATAATTATTTGATGAATATCCTGGCACATAAAATTTTATCTGCACATCATAAGTATTTCCTTAAAATAATTACCTATTACAAGAATTACTGGGTCAAAGTGGCATATTGCTGGAGTGGCAGTGTAAAATAGTTTCATTTGAAAATGTTGGCATAGGTCAAGGTAACTTGAGATTCAGCCAAACTAGGTTGGGGAAACTCCAAAAAGTGGCCCCTGCTGGGTCCAACGGTGATAATGGTTTTGATAACACGGGTACCAGGGACATCTATATTTAGAAAAAAACAAAACACAAACAAACAAAGAAAAAACAGCAATGAAATAAACATCATATACTGCACATCCATAGGTCCACCCTGTTGTCACCTGCAGTCACAGAATGCACCGATACCCATGACAGCGTAGTCATCATCTTGGGTTAGAATTAACCACAAATGGAGGCTGCCTCACAGAAGGCCCTTACGTGCCAGCAAAACTCATCTCATCGTACCTGCTAGAGGACTGAGAAAAGGGCTCAACTACAGCAAAGAAAGTAACATATTGGATAACATCAGGGTTTCCATTAGGCCCATGCTACCACCAATACATCATGTCCAAGAGTAGACTGAGTGACAGCTCACTTTAAGAGATATCTTCTCAAAGCCCGAATGGAATGATATTCTCCCTGAGAAACTGCATCCTTTGTAAAGTGGTGCACCATATTGTGAACTTATGCTTTAAGGAAAAGTCAAAACAAGTGATCTACCATACAGTTATTGTTATTTTCTTAAAACTATAATCTGGAAATCGTTCAACAAGAACATCTTACCGAGAACAGCAGTCCTTCATTAGACTAACATTCTCAGACAACCGAATTCTGCAGACCCTTGCTGATTACCAAAGACATCTTGTGTTCCTGAGACAT
Source organism: Microcebus murinus (assembly GCF_040939455.1). Lineage (NCBI taxonomy): Eukaryota > Metazoa > Chordata > Mammalia > Primates > Cheirogaleidae > Microcebus > Microcebus murinus. The sequence continues at coordinate 23,272,870 of NC_134124.1, forward strand.
CAGCCTCAAATACAACTGCTATTGCCTCAAATCTGTACGTCATCCTTTCTTGCCGTGTCATGGCACAAAGGTCACCATTTGTGTTTAGGCTTGTGACAACCCAGCCAGCTAAATCTCTCGGCCCCCATCTCATGTTCTTTATGCTGAACTAATTGATGTTTCCTAACCCCCCCTGAGCAATCTTAAGCCTCCTCAAATACTATTTCTTTCCCCTGATGTGAAGCTCCACCCCTGCCCACTCCTGGTCTAAAAGAATCCTCTACATGTCAAGAATCATCACAACCACCACTTCTCCTTCTAAGAAGCCTGCCCGAGTTCCTCCAGGAAGACGGGAACATCCACCCCCAGAGCCACGGCCACCACATCACTCCGTGACTTCTGGTTACTTTCTGATCTCTCCCAGCTAGATAGTAAGATCCTCAAAGAAATGAGAACCGTATCTTTTCATCTCTGCATCCTAAGAACCTGAGATATAGCACATATGTACCTGCTTGATTCTGAAAAGGACAAATGATAAAATGCAACCTACAGCAGAGAAATAATTGAGAATCCCAAATAAAAGAAGTGAGGGTGCCAAGAGCCCCAAGACACCCTAGCATGTGCAGAGCATCGTGGCTTATTGTAAAACACCATATGCTCGAATGTTTGCAAAACCAAATTTTACTAATGAAAAACATCCACAGCTTTCTACTACGTGGCCATAATCTTGACTTTGGCATGTGTGAAATGGGGACTATCATCTGTAACAATAAATACAAGCTCTGTAAAGTCTCGTTGGTATAATGAAAACTTTTTCTTTGGTGCATTCCAAACATATATAACATGAATGATGATGCCAAAGTCTCATGCAAATACACACAACACAAAGCTGGAAAGCAGCAGATGCAGAGAGTCCCCACAGAGTTACTGAGTGGGGCAAATCAACCTACTGAGTCGGGGGTTATCCTAGATCTGAAGAGAGTACTGGTTTTTAAGCCAGGCAAGGGCTGGCACCGAGGTCTGTTCAAACCTCAAACACTCTCTTGTCTTTCCAATGAGGAAAAGAAGCAAGGGGAACTGCTGGGACAATGAGAGGCTCACAGACTGCAAGAACTAGAAAGAAATAGAGGAGTCATCAGTGTAGCTGCCCACCCAGAGAGGGGATCCCCTCCCCAGTGGCCCTGACAAATGGCTGCTGTGGTGACTCCAGGCCTGTCCTGGGAGCTGGAGTGAACAGGACAGGAGTCTCCCCTTCCCCCCTGGGCCTGACATTCTACTGGGGAAGGAAGACAAAAGGCAAATAAAAAAAAAAATCCCACAAGTAAACAAGATAATGTCAGTCAGCTATCAGAATAGAAAAGAGGGTGATGAAAAGTTGATTGGTGCTAGAAAGAGGAGAACATTAAAGGGGGCAGACAGGGAAGGTCTTGGAAATGATGCTATTTTGGCTGACACTTGCAGGGCAAGAAGGCGCCAGCCATGCCAAAATCCAGAAGAGCATTCCAGTTAGTGTAAAGGCCAGTGTGGCTGGAGCATAGTCTGTAGGGAGGAAAGAGATGTGGACGAGGTCCCAGAGGGAGGCAGGATTGTGCCAGCTGTACCAGAGAGCAGCCCGGCACTGGCACCAGGAGGCCATCCTTCCCACCCAAGCTTGGCAGCTCTGCGAGGAAGCTCCTTCTTTCTGAGAACTGAATTCTGCCCTCCAGTCAGGCCACCTTCAGAAATTGCAGTTTTCAGCTCAGGTCCAAAGAGCAACACACACCCTTCTTCCCTGAGATAACCCGTAAATAAATTGAAGGTGGCCACCTTCTCTTCCCAGGCCTTTTATCCAGGGTAAGCATGCTTTATTCTTCTACCATCTCGGGACAGGATTCCCAAACCCTTCCCATCCTGTTCATCCTTTTGCAAATGCTCTCTAAGTAGATAACACCCTTCCTGAGTTATTCCAGAACTTGAGCAGGCCCCTAAAATATTAGAAGCAGTATAGCAGGTTGGTTGAGACATGAAGTTGGGTTAAACCAGGTTCCAGTCTGGGCTCTACCACTTATCAGCTATGTTACCTTAAGCAAGTTACTTCATCTCTCTAAACTTCTGTCTCCTCATCTGTGAAATGGTACTTGTAATTACCTACCTGGGAGGATTATCGTGAGGATTAAATATGAGAATATATATAAAATCGAAAGGTCCATAGATGGCATATAGTAAATGCTCAATAAGGTTAAGCTATTACTAACACTAACTAGTTTAAAGATGGTGATGATGATAGCGTGACTTCAATCATCCCCCGTCTTGATCTAAAATCCATATTTATTCAAATGCAAGTTAAAGATATATTTGTTGTGTTGTGTCATATTTGCAGTAGTACGTTAGGGAAATGGGCTCGGAGTTAGCAGCCTTGCATATTTTTACTGAACCTCTTCGCCCCTACGTCTTTTGCATACAATGCAATCACCCTAATGTGATCACAGTAACAGAGAAAGATCAAAAAAGAAGTAAACCATAAAACTGGGATACAGGTAGGCTCTAGTTACAACAGGAAATCTAACACGTACACAGCACATGGAAAATGCTGCAAATACTAAAGCAATGTCCAGTGATCACCTTCCTCAGGGGGCAAGAGAATGCTGGTCTTACTTGTTGTGTTTTTGTTTTTATTTTTTTTTATCTTCATTTGAGGATCTATACATTAGCCCTCAATAAATCCTGGTAACAGTGAAGGAAGAGGGAAGCTAGTTAGCAGTCTCTCTAGGCTTGTAGTATCACATCTGATGATCAAACTCGCACAGTGTTAGATCTCAAAGGGACCCAGATGAATCACATCACAGGCATAGGGACGGAAGTGCAGAAAGGTGACGGGACTTGCCCAAGGCCACAAAGCTAACTTGGGTCAAAGTGGGGTCTCTTCATCTCTTCCGAGAAAATCATCAGGAGTGAACCAGTCCCAGAAATGAGTCCCTCTGAACAGATCCTCTTGTCTCCCTTCAACACCTTCTTGCAGAAATGTCCTATGAGGCAGGGGAGAATCAGGTTTCCCCATTTCTATGGTTCGTAACCCTAACCCATCTGAACTCACACTTCTTCGGGGAGTAGAAAGCCAACGCTGGCATCTCCAAAGCTGCATAAATCTCTTACCTAAAGAACATCATCATTTTTCTCTTGTCACAACCCTTCCAGCCTAATATGTGACAGCTCCGATAGGGTACTGTCCAAACATTTATTAAAACATTTTAAATGATGAATATATCCAATTATTACTATTAATGCAGCTAATACTGACTAATGAGGGGGAAACGCAGGAGCCAGTGTCCCGCAATTCATTACCCCTGCCTTGTCAACAATTCAAAGCCCGAAACCTAATCATCCATACCGGGCCCTGTTATATTTCACACGTCACTTTTAATAAGTCACTCAGTGCCTATAAATTAATGTAACATGTCGGCGTTTATGAGTGCGGCTTTGTCGCTGTTAACAAATGATGTTCTGGCCCAGTCTACAACAGCTAGGCAGTGACGAATGATGGAAGATGATTTCTTTCCAAACTATAAACTATACACTGGGGACTCTGGTAATACGTATATATATGTATATATATATATATATATTGCTTCATACTGCATACATCTAAACACACACAGACCAACAAAGCAGGCCAACACACACACGGGCACAAATGTGGAATAAATACGATGCACAATTTGTGGTGAAGAGCTGTGTAATAACCCTTGTACTTTCTTCTCCAAAAGATTAAGCATGCAGCTCTGGGAACCATGACCGTTCCATAAACGTGGTCAATGTCAATTTCAAATGTGTTGTAAGTTCTGGTCTATTGCCTTTGCCAGGATTCAGGGCAGCCTGACATCCCAACTAATAATGAAAGGCCCCACGGTGTCGATGAAAAGGGGAGGGTCCACATGACTGCCTAAAATATAGCAGTTAGAGGAAGGGCCTGCATTTTTATGGCAAAATTGATGGTCATTGGGTGTTGAAGTGGAAGAGGGTGCTTATTTGCTTCTAAACAGACCTGAATAATTTATATCTCCTTCTAAGCCTTGACTTCATATTTCATAAAATCATTAGTGTGTAATTTGGGTGTAACTCAACCTCCACGTTTTCATCTAACTCAAGGTTCAAGAAGGGGTGTGATGTTTCCTTAACTGGTGTTTCTTTTTCACCCCTTTGTCCATGTCACAGGCAGTTCTGGTCCTGCAGAAACAGCCCGGATCTGCACACACCTGGGCTGAGCACTAAACACAGGGACAGAACTCAGGGGCAAAGAAGGTCAGAGATTTCCTCGGGATTCAGTCCACACACAAGGTCACGGCTTTGTGGGCTGAGTTTTTGGCATCGACAACAATTCTTTTCGCCTGCCTTGGTTTAAGAAAAAAACATAATTCTTCATTTATTGGAGTGTACCAAGACTTCCAAGAAATTTTATTATTATTATTATTTTCTTTCTCCGGGCCATTCTAACTTCAGAGCTAACTATTACAATAAACATAAAACTTAACAAAATTTGAAAAATTAGATACTTGAAAAGTTTGAAAGGGATCCTCCAGGGACAATACTGTGTCTTCTCTTAGACAGGCATCTAGCCCTCAGATCTCAGACTCCACTTTCACTTTTTTCTACTTGCCTACAATATTCAGAAGATACCGTCACTACCTGACTATACAAACTCTATAAAATCTTTAAAAAAATTGTTTTCCTCTAAAGATTGTGCATCTATATCTGGAAATTCTTTAAGTAGTTTTGTCACAAGGATTTAGCTCCAATAGAGTGGTCAGGATGAAAATTAGAGTTGTCCAAGAACAGACAACAACACAGCGGCTCCTACAAATATTTTTTTTTCATATTCCACATTTCTACCATTAAATTAATATTAGTAAATAATAGCCTTAAGATTATAATGTCTAGACAAAGATTCATGTTTTTATAAACCCAGAGTTCATAGGGTTTAATTTCGTGTGTTCGTGCACACATGTGTGTAGCTGAGAGTTTAGTTCTTCTAATCCACATGTGAGAAACATTAAAGAACTAAACATGTTGCTTTTTTTTTTCTTCTTAAAAATGTCACTCAAAAATTTAAATGAGACTAAGATAACAAGAGCCACAAACTTGCTTTTCATTGCATGTTTATTAGAAAAGTATTTGCATTGAACTTGGTCTGGCTGGCAGGGAACATCTTGCCTAATTTGTTTTTCTGGGGTCTGTGAATGTCTAGTTCAAGTACTAACACCCTTCACATCCCCTAAATAGATCAGAGAGAAAGAAATTCACAGTGATGCAAGGACATTGCTCTTTCTGTTATTTGAAAATTGGGCAATGTCTGATGTTCAAAAGAATGGTTTCAAAGTACAGTCTGGAGTCACATACCACACAGCCACGTGTGCAGTGTGGCTGGAAAGGCTCGTGGCCCAATAAGTAAAGTCAGCACCCCTCGTCTCTGGGTGTTTGCACAACTTTCAGGCGGTGCAGAGGCTGCACGTACGGCCCAGTGGTCAAGAGCCATCTCAGTATCTTGCTGGGGCAGAGGAGGGAACGGTGCGAGCATAACTTGAGACGATTTCAACATGGTCGATGTTGAAAGCATTAACTTATAACCTACTCTTAAAAAATATTCACAGTGACTTCAGAAAACCAACAAACAGCAATGGAAGGAGGTTTCATGTTCCCTAGACAAAGAAGGACGAGGAGAGAAAAGAGGGTTGATGACAAGTGGTTTTCCTTTAGAATCACGAGGTGCAGCATTCAGCGTTTTCTCCAGCCAGGGCTGATGTCCTCTGGGGTGTGCAGAGGAAAAAGGCACCTGGTTTTGGGGTGTGTGTGCACGTGTGCGTGTGCACAAGCGAGGGAGAAATGGAATACACCAGAACTCTGGGCACTGTGTGGAACAGAATGCAGAAGGCTGTCTGCTCTGGTCGCTCTATAAAGATATCAACCCAGGTGGAGACAGCTGAAAAGCGCTTTTCCCAGCAGAGAGGCCTTCACAAGGCGCAGGGAAATCCCACGGGGAATAGGATCAATTTGCATAACAATGTGCCGTTGCTTATCCGAGAGGACCCAAAGGATCTGGATACCCTTAGAGGAAACACCACACATTTCAGTCTAGTGCACTGGAGAGAAAGCCACTGCCATTCAGTTTGTGGGGGCAGAGGAGGGAGGACCATCCTCCTTTTTGCATTATTTTACCCTACAAATCAGTGAGAAGACCCCCATTTCCTCTTCCCCGAAGCATTCTGTTTTGCTATATTGGCAGTGTTCTTTTTTTCTTCCCCTAATTGGCCCAGGTCCTCACACACATACACACACACACACTCTCACACACACACACACACACACACACACACACACACGTGCACACACACAGGAGTTTGTTTTCTTTTGTTTTTAACTTCTTGGATCTCCCCATCTGCATCCCCTTTTCACTTCACTCCCTGCCTTTCCATGCAGGCCAGTGACTTGGAATCACACTTGACACATTTACTTCTTGATCTTGTGAACACCGGAAAGACTGTCGTTATTCTTTCATAAAGATAATTGGAGAGTCTATTCTCTGTGCTCTAGAGGATACCTATTTTGTTTGCCTTTCTTTTGAATTAGAAAGAGGCATGTCTGAGGGTGATATTTATTCCTGCTGTTTTGTTTTGGGGACCAGGTAGGGAGGCTGTTGAAGAAAGCCAAGAAAACTCAGAGAGGGCAAAACTCTAATTCCACAATATGCCAAATACTCACAAAGAGCAAGACTTCATGCTCCAAAGCTGCTACTGTTGATCAACAAGCAGTATGCCTGGTGCCAACGCAAAGTTTTTTTTTGCCAAAGCACATTGGCAAGTGCTAGATTTAGAGAGCCTGAAACAGCAATGCACACGCCGTGCACTCTAACCAAAGGTAAAGTAGCATTTGGCCATTTTACTAGAAATACAGTGTTCATAATTGAGGTGACCTGAAGATTCTGCTTCACTCCCCAATGGACTGGGCATTTCTGGATGTCATAATTTAGGACAGACAAGGAAGAAACTTAGTAATGGGAAGCAGTACAATTTCATTTAGCACCTACCATATAGAAACCATGGGTGACATTAGATATTTTCAAAGATTATCACCGTATTAAGGATGAGAAATCTGAGGCTTATCCACTAGTCCACAACCACATAGCAGGGTGAGCAGCACATCTGGCACCTGAACTAGCATCTGATTGACCCAATGCCCTTGCTCTTTGCACCTGTGCATGTTTAACATAGAGTGGACCAAGCCAGAGGACACAATACAATGCCATGGGGAGAATGGTTGAAGGAACATTTAGTCTGAAGGGGAGAACACTTGATGAGACAAGATAGCTGTTTCCAAATATCTGAACTATTTGTTCTTTGCACAAAGCAGCAAGCCTACTCTTACAAAGTCTATAGGATGGAACTAGCACCAAAGAGTAAAAATTTCATCAAGCAGATTTCTGCTCAACAAAAGGAAAACACACTCTAATTGTGAGAGATGAGCTGCCTTGTATGAATGTGTTCCTCATCACAGCACACATTCTAGGAAAGACCAGAACACCTCTGGGCAGAAACATCTGACAAGTGAGACGCTCATCTAGCTAGCTAGTAATTTCCCTTTGAGTCTCGTAAGACTAGCATAAGCTTGGAGAGGTTTGACTTCTGACATGCAGATTGCTGTAGAAAACAAATTAAGATATCAAGACCAAACTGCCATGTACTTAAAAAAAATTCTGCATCCTAACAACTCTTCATTACCATTCCCTCCTATATTTTTAATTAAATAATGTTCTAGATACATTTTGACTCCCTTGGAAAAATGCCTTACAATTGCATTAACACAACTGTTGCTATTAGGAATAGTTACATAACAATAGAACCATGCAGAACATCAAAAATCAGGAGGGAAACAGCCAGAGAGTCATTTTGCAGATAGTCACAGGGAGGCAGAAGGTAAACATGATCAACAAGTGCTTTGAGTTATGACAGTGAAGTTTTGATTTTATAAGGCCCCCTGGCCAGGAATCTGAAGCCCATTGTCACAGCTATGAACAAGGAATGACGGAACCATAAATGGTAATGAATTCAATCATGTCTTTCTACAATGGAGAGACAAAATTTCAGATAGCTTGGTAGATTTGCTCAATGACCTACAGTTCATTAGTGGCGGAGTTGAGGCCACAAATTCCCTCAGACCTAGCCTTCTGGTCTAGGACCTCTTTCTACAACAATGCAACAGATTCACCCTTCTAAACTTGAACCTTACAAAAACACAAGGCCCCAGCTTTGGAACAGGCAGGCTCAAGTCCGTCCCAATGGGATGGAAGCCTAAAAGAAGGTAGAGAGTTACCATCGAAGGTGCAGAGTACTTGGTAGAATTACAGCTGTGGCATTTCCAAAATACTGAATGTTGGCAGAGAGAATTTAAAAAAAAATGCTTCACAACTCAATTCTGTTGCCAAAACAGACACTAACAAGTAGCCAGGAGGGATGTAGTCATCCCCACCCCAAGAGGGCTTTAAGCTCCTACTGCATTGAGACGGGACTTCTCTATCTAACCAAGTGAAAAGATTTTGGACTTTTCTGATTTGGGTGATAGGATGGAAGGAAATAAGAATGTAAGACATTTACATCTGAATTTTAATTTTAAAACCTGCTTTAACACACAATTCACTCTTGTCAAGTGACTTGTCACAAGCTCCTAAGAACTATGTAATTTATTCCTGGGCCACCCCCAGTGTACAGACATAGGCATTTACTCTGCAGGATACACTGAGAAGATGAAACAATGATCTCATTTCATTTTCAATCATTCTCCACTTTTCTGTGTGTATATTTTTGCAGAAATATTAGTTAATCAGAGCCCTGCTACATACTATTAATTCAGTTTAATACAATAGGTATGTGCTAAGTAAGCTCTTACAACATTTGCCAGGCACTGTCCCTGGGCATAGACCAGAAGTCCCCCAGAGCACATACCCTTCGGGTAACAAAACAAGCTAATATTTTTGGCTTTATCATGAACGGTGGCTTTGTCTAAGGCTCTTCTGTAGAGAACTACACTAATTTTCTATACTCCTATCAACATTACTCTACAAGATCCACAATGGCTTACAACGACCTACCCAAGCCCCGAAAACACTCATTCATTATTGACAGTCAATTTCACCCCCTATGCTGTCTTGCTAGGGTGGAAAAAAAGACTCCTGTGCCTTTAGAAAAAAAGTTTTCATCCACACAAGTGAACCTTTCGTTAGTCATAAAAGCAAATTAAACAGAACCCCATTTAGTTAGTGGAGATCTTACTGTCTAAAGACAAAGATAACTGGAATGCCCAAAAGCACATGCATCACACCCACCATCATCTTAGAGTCCACGTCCTCTCTCTGCCCATCATGCAACTGAGGATGCTGCCATCCTCTTTGGCTCTGTGGGATCCCCACCGCTCTGAAATGATTCACCACCGTTTTGGACATTATCACAGTGTCCTCTGAACTTCAATCATTCATAAAACCACCTTCAGAATTTTTGCCATTTTAACCTGTAATATCACTTACCTAATATTTTATGTATACTGACTCACTTCTTTTTACCAGCAATAAATTTATTTTTAAGTGGTACTTTCCATTCCTATTATGAATGGAAATCTCCATATCACTTGCCTGAGATAAAAGGGAAGCAATGCCATTAAAAGTCAATGAAAACAAAACAAAACAAAAAAAATTACTGAATTTTGGCCATACACTGCTGCCTACCAGAGGGTATTTATTGAAAAGGGAGATGATGCAAGTATGAAAGAGGTGTTGAAAACAGATGAGCACCACATTGGGACCCTGGTCTAGTCAGAAGGACTAAAAGAAATCTTAAATGGACTTATTTCACAATCACCCGATTCAGTGCTATTTGAAGTCCCCTACAGGTACCACTTAAAATCATCCCATGCCCTGCCAGCGGTATGCAAGTATACAGTGAGAAATGGGGCTTGGCTGACACAGGTGTGGGAAAGTGCACATCACACAGGCAGGGGGACAACTTGTGTGATGGGAAGAATGCTAGAGAGAAAATATTGATCAGTCTTGGGAGGGGAGATGGAGAAAGGTTTGTTAAATGATTTGTACAGGCTTAGAAGTTCCTAGACTGGGAGAAAATTCATGAGTTTTTACTGGTAAAAGGAGAGAACTAAAATATATCAGCAGTAGGTTATGAGCTGCCATGAATTTTTCTGTTTTTCCTCTTTAAACATGGAAAATGATAGTGAAATGCCAGAAAAGTACACTCTGTGGTGAATCTGGCTTTTGATATTTATCAACATTAACATGTACTTTTGAAACTAAATGACAGGAAACAAGAGAAGAGATACAACTACAGCATAAGTCCGACCCTCGAATAAATTTCGAAAGAGTATGATATATGTGGGGAAAAAATCAAGTTGGCAGAAAAGGGAAAGAGGATTAGAAAGGCAAAATAAATAGGTGCAGAGGAACTGTCACACAAGTGAATTGAGACTCAGTATTTAATTAGGGACAGCAAGCTTGCAAGCCTCCTTGGTAAATGTCTACCGAAACCAACCACGTGTTGGTTAACACTGAGACATACAAACTGATCAATAGTACAAAACAAAAGGGCTCAGGTATGCATGTAAAGTCATACATCATTTCAATAAATTATGCTGTGTGTAAAGGCGGGTTTTTTTAGAACAATCATTCCAAGATCAAGAGCTAAATCATCTCAGCCACATCTTGATATCTGCAAAACTCGGTAGGAATTATGAGGCTTAACAGCATTCTGACAATTAGCATATTATAAATACAAAAATGATATATTAAAGGGAGAGGAGGGAAAAAAAAAGGCCAGCGTTTTACACCTACAGTAATATAATTCCACTACTTAATGCAAAGTAACAGGCCTCAGAGTGTTTGGGATCCTCTTGTATGGTGTTATCTTCTCTATCAGTAAATGAGACTATGTGAACAGTACAACCTATAAATAATTCAAGGCCTGAGATGGCAATTATAGAACCATGCACAACTAGCATGAATATTTTATGAAGGCTAAAACAGCTCTCAGAATGAATCATGGAGAGATGAACACACACACACAAACACACACACACACACACTCACACACCAGGCAGTTTTGACCAAATTGTATTCCAAGACAAGGCTTCTCTTTGATCCCTGAAAACACCTTTATTTTATGGAAACAGTACTGATAGTTATATATTTTTATCTTCTTGAATTCATTTCTTAAAACCCAAACACAGAATGAAGGAATGGATTTGCCAACAGGACAGAAGAACTTGAAACAGGGGAAGAAGAACAAGCCACTTTTAATCCAAACTTGTGCAGAGAACGCTGAGCGATTTTTTTTAACCTCTCCAAATGGACTCTACAAAAAAAGCAGAGTTCCAATGCATCAAAATTGAAACTAAAACCAGTGTCACTTCTTTACAACTCGAACAAGAACACATCCTACCCAAAAACTTCCCTCGTATAAATAAGCTTTTATTTCTAATTAGTCCTTGAGGAATACCTGTAATCCCTGCTTTCACTACATTATAAGACAAAACAAATATTACTGAACCATAAGCCTGAGCAAACAAGCTACTATATTTAAAGTAGCAGCCCAGATGTCATACTCTGCTAGGAAGTGAGCAATGTCCAAGTCCCAAGCTGCTCCTGTAACCGAAGGATGCGCGCAGCTGAAAAAAAATGAAATCATATGAATTCATGTCTTGATTTCTCTGTGCAATGTACTCATACTATTTGAATAAGAGTTAATATTCATCTGAATTGTACAGAGATTAGTATTCATCCTTTTTACCCGTCTCTTATTTACATATATCCGAATAATATCTGTGTGTTTAGAGAAAAAACCATTGCTTTCCCAGAGTCAATTTGAACATAATTCACTTTCTTAATTACAATCTAAAACTTTAAAGACTTTTCCCAGCTCTTTCACATAAGAACTTTAAATTTATGACCCTTCTGGTATGAACAGGTGCATTTCTCACCTGGTCACAAGAACAACAACAAAAAATAGGACACTAGGACTCTCTAGTATGTCAGTTCAGGAAGGAGTCTAAGATATCACCTGGCCCAGCTGCTTCATTTTGTGGATAAGAAAAGTTTAAGGGCTAGAGAAATATTCCACAGCACAGCCAGTATCACAAAACCAACTGAAACACTAGGGCCCATAATAATATAAAGTATAATACAATAATGTCAGCAAGAATAAAAATCAGTAACAAATTCAAATATTTATGATGAGCTTGCAATAAGGCAGGCACTGTTCTTGGCAGGCACTTTTGCCTCCTGATACTCTAATAGGTAGGTACCACTTTACTGACCCCATTTAAAGATCAAGAAACTGAGGCTCAGAGAGGTGAGTGGCATCTCCCACCCTCAATCCCATGCCCCTTCCCTTCTACTGTACTCTTCGGGAAGCTACATCAGAATTCTCTACTTCAGTCTTGGCTATTAGACACTTTCACAACTTGGGACTATTGATTATGACTGGAGACTTCCTAGATGTGAGAGGCACTGATGTTTTCTGTCTCCTACGACCTACACTGCAAGAACTCCAGAAGAATCAGTATTCTCCCATAAAATGTATCACATTGCCCTATTACTCAGTTTAAGAAGTTCTGAGCCACCGTTTCACTGGCCATGCCCCTCCTGTTGAATCTGGAGGCACGAAAATACCTTTAGACTCTGTATATCCCAAGGCAACCAAGTGAAATGCCACCTACCACAGGGGAGGGTAGGCTGGGGTTGTGTTTTGACAGCCCCCTTTTGATCACATTAAGCACAAAGGAAATTTTAAAAATAGCGTGATTCTCCTGCTCTCTCAGCCCATGCCCAGCATTGGATGTTCATAATAGGAGGGAAAGATATACAGGTCTTTCTGTGCTAGCGCACTAGCCTGGTATAAACAGAATTCTCCTGTTTGCTGTTTTCTTTTAGGTGCTCCCTCCAAAATGTGCATGGCTTTAGACCACAAGGTCAGAGAAATACCCTGTTGTACTGTGCAAGTGTCAGGAACTAAGTAAGTGAACTGGCTTTCGGCATCCATTTCCATTCAGCCCTTCACTCCACTGCCTCTTTCTCCCACTGTGCCCAGGTTCACGCCAGAGCCTCAGTCCTGCAGTTCCAAGCCCAACCTTGAGAAGGTGCTGAGAAGGAAAAACCCAGGGTAACTGAATAAAAACCATTCTCTGGGCCCTTGCCTCTATTCTTCATGTACACCCTAGGGAGCTGGAGTGTCATGTATTGTTTACATGCACCTGAATGGGTTAATCTTTTCTTTTCCTCATTTCGACAGCCATGTTTACCTTTTGGAAAGGCAAGCAGAGGCGCAGTGTGGCACTGGAGTGCTAACTGCTAACACATGGGCCAGGCTACGTCTCGGCAAAAATTTCTCTCATACTTGTATAGGCATCCCAGCCAAGATCAACACCACGAGTTTGATTTTCTTCATCATGAATTGACAGCTTATTTATCTCCATGGAAGAACTTTCTAAGCCCTTTAGGCACCCAGGCAACTTAGGAGGCATTCAGCTGACTGCTCAAAAATATTATTGCTTCATTAAAAATAGAGACCAGAATTATTTCATTCCTGTTAGGCCAGCCATTCTCCCTTGAAAGAGACATTTCAGTGACCTTGAGCTATGACAATAGTTTATAACCGAATACTACAAACACACACACATACACACATTCCTTCCCATTGGTATTATATTTTGCAAATCTTTTTAAACCTAATGCTGTGGCTATGCTGTCAGTACAAAGTTTCGTGACGATGCACACTTTCCATGGATTCCTTTTCAATAATGCTCAGGAAGCCTCATTGGAATAATTAGGAAAGAAGTCCTTTCCGTTTGCCGTATCTTGCTTTGGAAATAATAGCTTCCGGTGCCTGTAAAACCAGCAAGAAATGGGACACAAACGCCAACTCCTGAGTCACAATGGAAAAGAACATAACCCCATGCTGCTGCTGTATGGAACCAAACCCCACGGCAACTCTGCCAGGTTCTCCCATCCAGAGGGAGCTCACCACTGCTCATGGGAGAAGTTGAAATCAATTTGCAAGCAGAAGACAACCCAGAAAATACTCACAAATGCAGAATCCAAAAAGCATTTTCACTACTAATAAATGACCTACAATTTTGCAACTAACAATAGTGAGAATAGTGACCTGTTATGGGGTGGAGACAGATCCATATTTATAACTGTCAGCCAAAAAAAAAAAAAAAGTATGTGAGGATGAGAAATTAGCATGAGAAGAAGGAGAGGAGAGAGAAAGGTTTATTGGTTAGATTGGAGTGGCCATAGAGCCTCCCAAGTCAAAGCTGCCCATTTCTCCAAAAGAATATCTCCAATTAAGACACTAATTTCTGGCATTAGGAAGTTCACATAATGGTAACAACAATAGAAATATTTGCTGAATCCCTGTTGTGGGCCAGCTGCCCTGCTGAATGCTTTATCTCATTTAATCTCATTTAACTTCCCCCCACAGCAGCCCTATGATGCAGGTATATACTATTATTGCCTTTGTTTTCCAGTGAGAAAACTGAAGCTCGGACAACCTAATTTGCCCTAGAGCACCCATTTCTACTCTTAACCAGACTAAATCTCTTTGCATATTCTTAAAGTCCATTAAATAGAAGAAGAAAGTAGATTCCCCCCATTCCAAATTTGACCCTAAAACTTCCAGGGTTTTTGTTTTTGTTCTGTTTTGTGCCTGTTCTGCATCTCATTTTTCACTCTTTCCTGATGCCTACTATCCAACCTGCCTTATCAGATATTTCCCATCTGTTGTCTGAATGTTTTGTACATAAATGTCTGGAGTAGGGTGGTTGATTCTGCACAGTATGTAGCTGGGCCCTTACATGTCACTGATGATCACAATGCTGAACATATAAACTGGTGGCACCTTGGGTGTCCCCCATGTGGCAAAATGTGATTCCATCACATGTGGTGTTTGTAAACACACATGCCCAAGGAAGAGAGGGTACATATCAAGGTGAGGTCTGCAAAGAGGTTATGCCAGGAGATAGGAAAGTTCACGTGGAAATGCTCTTGTGTGTTTCTACCTGGATGTTAATTACGGTGACAAAAGAAAGACACAGAAACTCACAGGAAGAAGTTATATAGAGAAGAACATCATGTGGAAGGCAATATCGAGAATAATTAGATCGTTTTCAAAAGTTGTGGGCCACTGGAGTTTATTAGTTGAGGAAAGAAGAAACAGAGAGGGGGGCAACCCAGCCCTTGAGTAGCCCCAATTCTAAAACCGTGTTATAAATGGTAACAGTTCCTAAGGTCTCAGCAAGACTGTGAGATACTTGAGGCACAGACTGGGCCCCATGCCTTTTTGTCTCTCTGTCTCGCTCCTATGTTTAGAGATTACTCAGTACAGTTGCCTCATCTCACCCACAAGGAGATGGAGGTGCAGACGGGGTAAAGGCCTGGCCCCAAATCACACAACTAATGAACGGCAAAACACCCGGCCACACAAGAAACCAGGCCTGCTGACGCCTTGCAGTGTACACTTTGCAAACTGCTCTGCGTGGGGCTCTTGATAAATACTCCCAAAGTGCCGTCTAAATCTGGGTGCTCTGCAAAAGGGAACAAGACAGGGTCTCAGCCACCCACACTCAGACACTCCACCAACCAAGACATGTTCGCAAGGGTTATAAACATGATACACTGAGAAGCCATGGCTTTAGAAACACGGGTAAGGATGGCATGGAAGATCAAAGTTAATGATGTTTAAATGAGGAGGGTCAGTAGGAAATGTGGAAGAAAGAAAATTGTGAAGGATTTATTATCAATCCAGCCATGAAGATTATGCGGTAAGACACACACTGTCTATATGCACACTTGCATATTCCCACACTCCTGTGCCCAGCATGGCATTAACATATGTACATATTTGCTCAATAGAATCCTTCAAAGTCCTCTCCCTTAGAGTCATTTGCAGATATTTCTCAAACATGATGCAGATCAAAATGCAATATACAAAGTCAGGTAATGTCCCCAGCATCAAATTAAAATAGCTAACCGGCCAACAGATGGCAGCTAAAGCAAATCGCTTGCCGATTTAAATAAGGACGGCGTTCGGTTCAGTTGTGCACATTTTTCCAGACAGAAGTTGACTGCTAAATGAAATCAACTTCAGAGCCCAGGTTGTTTGTAGCGCGAAGGGGAAATTACAAAAAACAAAAATGCCTCCTTTGTTCCTGGAACCTGGGGTGATTCACAAGCACGGACATCCCCTGGTCTTCTGATTTTAAAATCACTAAGGTGGAAATGTCATTCACCCAGGAGGTTATTGATTAAAATAAAGAGCAGGAATGTTTTCTGCATGAACCTCACTTCTGCTGGCAATGTTACATCACTTAGAGACTGAAAAGAAAGAAGAAGGGGGGAAAAAGCAGCAGAGGGAGGAAGGTTCAGAACAGTCACAGACTGGGAATAAATAACACAAAGAAGCTCTCTGGCCTGAGGACAGAGGCAGAGGTTGGCGTTATTTTACATTAGAAACACTTCGTATTCAAAACGGTAATTGATAGCAGTGAAGTGTTGGGGGAAAGAGCCACTCGCGTTCAGGCAGGCTGCCCTGCCAATCAAACTCAACCTTTCTTTGAATGAATAAAAGCTTCATTGCCCTATTATGCTGATACAGTCAGACAGGACTAAAGTAGCCTGTTTGTCAAGTTTATGTGCACTGCCCCAAGGTACTTAGATTCTGACGCTTAAATAATCCCCTCAAAATCAGCCTTGATTTGGGATACAGTTCTCTTTCTAACCAACGCAGTGTAAATTTTACCCCGGAGGTGCCTGCCACTGCTCTGTTTTAGCACCAGGAGGGCATTTGGCTGTCTTTTGTTTACAATATGCAGGGCTGAAGTGTTCCGCAGGCAGGTCTGTGTGTGCTGTGTGCTGTCTGAAGCCTACAGACATTTGCCAGAGTCTCTATTCCCAGCTCTACAGGGAGTCAGCACAGAGAAGTCTCCCCATGGCCTCACTTGTCATCCAGGGATTTGGGGTAAATAGCGCCAAAACTTGCACCTTGCTTGCAACTAAGCAATCAATGAACACTGAAGGCCCTGGGGGGATTTCTGCTTCCTAGATCCCAATCATGCTCTGCCTCCAGCAGCACATCAGTGATTTGGGCTCAGGAAGGGCTGGGAGACTCCACAGCACCCTATACCAGCAATGCAGGGATTCAGAGGAGCATCTTTTAGATACCGAAGGCAGCAGGAGCTCAGGAGAGCTGAAAATGAGTCTGTCCCCCGGCTGCCTTCTCAGGCCTATGTGCCTTTGACTTCCCCGGTTGCCTCTGCTTAAAAATGCATGTGACAAAACTGCTTTGTATTTGCAAAGAAGGAGTCGTGGGTAACAATGAACATGCAATTGGTCTGGAAATAGATTTATCAGGCTTCAAGGATTATTGTTTGCTGAGAGATGGTACACACATTACTATTTCACAGTTCAGCTATGACATTATTAACCTACTGTGCAAGGATTTTATTGCCAGATTGGTCCATTTATCAAAAATAAGAGAAACTCAAAACCCCATAAGGAAGTTAACATTTCAGGCAGGCTTGGCTTTCACTTAACACCATTAATCTATCTATTTACACAAGAGCAAGAAATGTTCATTTAGTAATGTCTCTCCATTTGGTATAAAAGCTGCAAGATGGTACCGGATGTAAGCATGTGAATGTCATGCTCATTGTCACAGGAAAAATGAGTGTTTTCTCCTTAAAGTGAGTTGGGAGTCCCCAGAGCCTGTCACATATTCTGGGTTGCAATGTGCTAGAAGCTCAGTACTCAACCAGCAAGGGCTAAATCCAAGTACTGGAACATTTAAAAGCCCAAGCTGGAAAGGGAGGTGTACAGAAGATGGACACTCTGAATTATTTTATGACAACGTAAGATAAAAACACGCAAAGTTTCTTGGAGGAAAAAAAAAATCTTACTTAACCTTATCACAACAATGAGCCCTTATAATAAAAAAGGACAGGAAAGTAATGACAAACAACTCAATAATTCATAGAGATGCAATTGATTTTGGACTACAGAGATAGTAGTCTTTTGACATATCTTCTCCAATCGGAGGTTTCAATAGCACTGGAGTATTAACGGAGCAATACACGTTGCTGCACACCTTCGAGTACCTAGCACTGTGTGTACACCCCCGAGATGTTACAGAGCCCCACTGCTCAGGCATAAATCTGCATGACTGTGTGAGAAATTTATTCATCTGTGTATAAAAAACACAAGACTTTAAAAAAAAAAAAACAGAGGAGGGAAAATCATTCCATTTCTATTGTCAACCTTTCCTTTGTTCCCTCCTTCATTCCTTTTGTTTTATTATTGCTTTATGGAAGAAGAAACCATCCTCAAGCCCATATAATGTCTGCAACCACTGACGCTGATCCTCTTGAACGCATTGTCTTTAAAATATATAATGTTGGAAGAAGTGAGACGAGGCTATAGCCAGAGAGAGGGACGTTCATTTCTGAAGTGTATGTATATGTGTCTCTGTGTATACGCATGTATACACGTACATGTACAGACATACATATATATATGTATATACACACACAACACATATCAAAAGTGAATGTCCCCTTCTCTCACAACAGCCTCCCTTTGCTTTTACAGGTACATATATGTATATATACATATCGGTATAAACAAACACACTCCCCGGCAATGTGGATGGTTGTAACACATTCAGCAAGCCCTAATAAGCCCTCCCTATTGAAGGGCACTGTGCTCGCTCGAGTAATAAGTATTCCAGAAATGGTAGCCTTGAATCAGCACCAGGAACTGCGGCAAGTGTCTTACGAACATCACGGTCTCCGATCCTCTCAATCCAGCAAGAGCAATGAGCCCCATTTTATGAATGGGGAAGCTGAGGCTTCAGCACGTTCTGCAGCTCACTCAAGTCACAGCTGACAAGCCACCCAGCCCAGGCTGTGCCAAGCTCCAAAGCCTGTTCTGCTCCCCTGCTCATAGGCCTCCCACTTCACTCCACTACTGTGCAAGGAAGCAGGGAGAACAAGAAGATGAAGAAGCAGCTCCCTCCTTACAAGAGCTCCCAGCCTAGTAGAAGAGCCATCTATACAACTCACAAGGCAAACACCAACAGACGTCACTCTAGCAGCGTAAAAAGTTAGGGAGCACGTGGCGAACTCAGCGCTGACTTAGGAACAGAGATGTTCCCTTCTATATGGAAGCTGTGCACCACACTCCCATGCACACCCGGACCACCTTTTCTCTAATATAAGCCTGCTACAGCAAGTGCATAAACACCCTGCACCTTTTAAAATTTCTGACACAACACTGCTATTTGTTAACATTTTCTCCTCTGAACGCTTCAGTCACTGTTATTGTATTTTCAGAAGTTTATTTTGGTTCAAGAAACAGAATAGCTACAGTGATACTAAATCTAGTGTCATTCATTTCAATTTGCTAAGTAAGAGTCATCTTAGCAAAATACAGTATGTGAAGTATAGTGGAGTGAATGAGGGGCTTATAGTCAGAGATCTCAGCGTTTTTCCTGACTCTACCAAGTACCCGATTATACCCTTCTTTGCACATGAGAAATATGAGCATGGTGAGTCCTGTGAAACCTTTAATAAACTTCTCAAATTCTTTTAATCTCATTCTCCTTATCTGTAAAATAAGAATAATACATTCAATAAGCATCTCTTTAGCACTATCTACTTAACAGGCACTATGCTCACTGCTGGAGGTATACAAATGAACAACAGGAAGCCAGGGTGGCTCTCAGGCTGGGAGAAAGACGAACAGACAGCTGGAAAAGTAGGTAGTAATATTATCCATAATTAAAAATGAGGAACTGAAACACAGAGAAATTAATTACTTTATCCAAAGTCGCCCAACTACCCAGTGGAAGATCCAGGATTCAAAATGCTAGTGGCTTAATTCTGAGTCCATACATATTCTTAACTTCTATGCTATTTATCCCACAAACAGACAGCGGGGGTATTCCGGGAAACAGAGGCAGCATGTGTAAAGGTTCACCCACCAGAGGTGAACTGGTCCACGCCTGTAACAGCAGGGAGCTCAGTGTGGCGGGGCCAGTAGTGCCTTTGTTGGGGGTGCCAAGGAAGGAGAGCTGAGCCCCGAGACCACTGAAGACACACACAAACCTGCTTATGCACCCAAAGTTGATCTGGAAGACAGTGGGGGAAGGCACGGAAGGGTTTCAGCCAGGAGATGATGTTTTAGAACCGGCCCTCTGACTGCTGTGACGAGGACAAGTTAAAACGGAGCCACATAAAAGGAGGAACAGTTGAAAGACTGCCACAATTACCTTGCTGGAAAATAAAGAGGCCCTAAGAGAACGAGAACTAGACCCAGACAAGAAGTGTTAGAGCAGTCACACAGCCATGAGTTGAGGACAGACTCAGCAAGGGGGACGCCCGCATTTTGGCTGACCAAGCTGGCGGCATGGTGGTACTGCTGGGTCAGCGATACTGACAGGATCAGCTAACCATGCACCTGCTCCGGGGTGTCGCGTGGAGCCGGGGTGGCACGTGCAATCACCACCACCATATTAGCTGAGTTTGCTCAGCACTTGCTGTGGGCCAGGCACTCAGCTAACACTTCGCCCACCTCCGCTCATGGAATCCTCTCGACAACTCTATGGGAAACACACTGGCTCCTTATAGATGTAGACACAAGGACATTCCCAAACAATGTCTGGGAAAGTCATTTAAATACCACACTATTGAGTGGAGGAACTGGGACTCATACCTAGGTCTGCCAAGCACCCAAGTCTATGTTCTTAGCCATTTTTCTCTTTTGTGACGTTCTGTCTCATTTTTATTTTTCTCTTCCTAGCATAGTAAACTATCATCAAATATGTGATCAGATGTAGTAGGTCTGCTCTGCAAAGTACCTACTGAATTGCTTTTCCACCTGTGCCCTCTCCACGACTTCCCCAAGCCCTGCTCCAAGCACAGTTTGAAGGAGGTTGTTCTAAGCCACAAGGAGGAAAGGAAACTGGCCTTGCTGGCAGTGCCCAGTGTGAATGGGAAGGTGTGCTGCTGTCTTTGCCCAACCCTCCTATTCTAATCCCTTCAAAGGGACCCATCAATACCTGCCTTCTGGATTATCTGCAAGGATACAGCTGTTATCTATGCAGCCTGTTAGAGGAAAAGTCGCAATTCGAGGTATTTCTGGCATCGGAATGTTGCGCTGGAAAAGCAGTATGGACCAGCGGCTAAACCATGAGTTTTAGAAACCCAACAGACGTTCCCTGCATTGGCAAATCAAGTGCTGGTCTGAAGCCAGATGCTCAGTGTCTTCCAGCAATCCTCATCAATAACTGACAAATTCCACGCTATTTCTGAAGTATAACATTCCAAGTTAGATGGATGGGCATTTGCTTTGCATTGGTGCATTTGAGCCCAGAGGATTCACAAATGCACTCTTTAGAGTAAAGCATATCTGTACAGGTTCAAGGAAAAACAAAGGTTTTACCCATGGCGAACTCCAATCTCAGAGCCTATGTCTGCCTTAAACTAATATAAAGTAAATGATGTTTCTATTTCTCTTTCAATGTTTCTATTTCTCTTTCAAAATAAAACAAAAATTTACTTCCGGCCCAACATCTATATAAAGAAGTACTGCCTACCTACCAGGAGATTAATATTTTAACACGTATAGCAACTTTGAGAAAATGAATATTTGTTTTAACCATAAAACACAGATAGGATGATTATTCTCTTTACATAAGGAGACTTTATGTTACAGAAGAGGACACCATAGATATAGAGACCTAGATTTTTCAAAGATCCCAATTTCAAATATTCGGCCTCTTTGTGGCACATGGACTGGCCAGGAGTACCAATAAGTTTGTACTTAATAAACATTTCTTTCAGTGACTCAGCAAATGAATGGCTGATACGTCCTCATAACATTTTTTAGACTTAGAAGACCACATGCCTCTGTTTTCATTTGAAAAATATGATTAACAAAACCTAACAGGTACATAGACATCTGCTAAATTATAATAGCCACGCCAAGGATACATCTTTTCCTTTAAAAAAAAAGTAACAAATTATTTTATCCTAAAATTAGACCACTAAGTTTACCATAGTTTAACTACCCTAGATTTTAAAAATAGGCTTCAATTTATAGGTAGTTTCTTGAGAAACAGCCATTGTGCCTAGTGAAATATACTTGTAATGTTGCTGCAAAGTTCCTGGTCCTAGAATTAGTGAACTTTATCCCAAGGCTCATCTCTAGAATGTCCTGTTTATTGGAAGTTGTTTTAACCTAATTTTCATATTTAATAAATGTTATTAAATAAAATGTATAAATTGTTCCAGACAATTCTTAAGAAAAGTATATGGAAGAAATACCATTCGAATGACAGATTCTACCCTCATCACCAACAAGCTTCTCTGTGATTGGAAGCTCCTTTTATACTCCTCTATTTATTTTCACTCTAACCCAGTATTCTAGAAGTGATTTCCACTCTATTTCATATCACCTAGTAGGATTCACTTCAGTGGGAGACCGGGTTATGAAACAATATATTTAAAGCATTTCATGTTTATGATTCAAAGGGGGGAAAAAAGTCTAACCTTGAGCTCTAAAAAGTTTGCCAACAAATTTCCAGGGTCCAAGGTGAAGAATGATTTCTGTTTTGCCTCAATATGAATTGCAAAATTCAAATGATTAACCTCACTGCAGGGCCCTCTGTTTCCAGGGGAAACGGGAGAAAGGACGATTTCTCTGTTTAAATCGCTAAATCAGACTTCATGGAGTGGTGCTGGCAGGTGAGGGCTCTGCAGAAGTCACATCCTTTTGTCATTAAAACCTAACAAATTATTTATTTGATAGGGAAAGAGACCCGCAAAAGTCAACATGTATTGACAGTTACCACTAAGTTCTTTTTTCATTTTTCCCAGTTGGTGACGAAATTAAAAGAAGCTCTTAAAATTTACTCCTCATTTTTTCTTTGTGTGTGTGTGTGTGTGTGTGTGTGTGTGTTGTGTGTATGTGTGGAGTGTGGAATCAATGTCTGAGTCAAAATCAAAATATCGGAGTATTGACTATGGCTAGCATGTATTATGGCTAATAAAATATAACTGGGCCAAAATGTTCTCAGAGAAAGTTGTGCACATTCCTAAGAGGCAAGAATGTGAACCCAGTGTATAGTCATAAAAGTAATAAATCTACGTTGCTACAGAATGCTTTCACACCCAGTGTGCTAAATTCGTTCAGTGAGTTGGCAAGAAAACATTTTCTATGACTGTATCTTTTCAATTCAAAATGTGTATCTCTACCAGACCCCAATAAAAATTGACAAATTATATTAAATACCATGGGATTGGTACTGATATATTTTGAATAGAGGAGAAAAGTCTTGCAATTAGAAAAAGAGTAACCAAAAGGATTCGATTTGTGTCTCTGCCTTAATTTGATTCTGTGTACCCATGATGGCCATCCACCATCCCTCCCACAATAATTTACACAGGCCTCCACCAATCCAAGAATACACCCCACCACCTCCGTCTACCGACCTAAGGTTCTCTTCATCTCATTCCTCTGCTCCTTCCCACCAGAATTCCCTGCAGCTACCCTCCCTACAATAGACGTGTCCTCTCCCAACCAACACAACTAGCATTTTCTTTCCCCTTTTCCCTTCCTACCCTTACCTCCCCCATGTCTTTAGTCATTCAATTCCCACCAACCGTATTAGGGTTTTTCTCCCACTGTGTACCCCAGCAAGAATCACCTGCTTACACCACAACCAAACTACTATGATTCCCCACAACCTCAAACCCCACCTTTTAGAAAGTGGCCAGCATTCCGCAATGCTAGCTCAAACACCTAATACGATGTACCTGGCCCAGGGTAAGCATTCAACAAGTGCCTGCTGAATGAACCCCTACTATATAAATCAGTAGATGGGGGCACGGTATTTGCGAGTAGAATATGGTTAGAAAGAAGGACTTTCGAAAATTCTACTAAGGACAGTTTTTAGCCTAGCTTTTCAGTTGAAGCAACTGAAAGGATTCATACTATCATTCTACTTAGATTTCTTTAGGTTAAAGTGTTAAAAAATGAATTATTACTAGTCCTAGTAATTTCTCTACTGCCTAATGTTGTATACAGGGAATGTAAGGAAAAAAAAAAAGATGGTGGCAAAGATGAGCAGAAAGCTTGCAAATAAATGCATTAAGGAAATTAGGATGCTGAGCTGAGAGACACAGAATTTTTGCCTCTGCTATCCCCAATTTGTTGGTGAAACTGGGCAACCAGAGTCCTAGAATTTAGACTGGAAAGGCCCTATAAATTACTTGCTCAGTCACTCCCATTTTGCTGACAAGACGCAGAGGGATTTTGCATCTGCAGATTCAACCTTGGATCAAAAAATATCTGAATAAAAAAAATGTTAAATAATGGTACAACAATAAAAAATAAAGATTCTTTAAAATACAGTATAGCAGCCATTCACATTGCATTTACATTGATTTAGGTATTATAAGTAATCTGGAGATGATTTAAAGGATATGGGAAGATGTGCGTGGTAGGTTATATGCAAATACTGCACCATTTTATATAAAGGACCTGAGCATCTGCAGATTTGGGTATCTGCCAGGGGGTCCTGGGTCCAATCCCCCACAGAGGACTGACTATAATAATATCCTCCCATCTAATCCCCTAGGTGGTTGTGAGAATGGTTAAAATGAAAATATATGTGCTAGGTGTAAAAAAAAAAAAACTTGGTAAAGCAAAATCTGTCACTCAGGGATATTATTGAGGATCAAACAATTATTGTGTTTTTTCCCCCTAAATGTTACACTTATTTAATTTTAAAATTGTTTAATTCCTGCTGTCTGGCCACAAGGCCTTTATTTAATGTGGTAATTATGCTTTCCTACAAGGAAAGTCAAAGATGGTCCCCATTCGTTTATCCACTTAAAAGCTCTTATCCTCATATTTAACAGCAAAACAAATAGCCGTCAGCCTCTTCTACGTGCTTCTCAATAGGCTCTATTAGTCTTTTATTTTTCTTTTCTAAAGACACAGACCTTTTTCCTGTCTAAACCATGGGGCTCCTATAGCATTATCTTACATACCTCAGTCATTTCTTTCTCATTGTTACAAATGGAGACAAGCACTGAAAGCAGCATTATAGTAATTTCCTCCAGGTTACTGTATATTCAATACTTCTATTTATACTTTTCATTTTGTCTGCTGCCTTTGTTTTTGGCCCCTCCCCGCCCCTGCCCTCGTCACCCTGCTGCTAAGCCCGGTATCAAATATACAATAGTTTTAAATACTGCAGCTGAGATTATGCCATTTTCCTTTTACCCGAGGATGGATCACTCCTGAAGGTGTAGGTTTTCTGTTTAACATTTTTAAATAAAACTTAATAAGCTTTGGTGGCATTAGTGCTACCCTCCTTTCTAGCCAAGCCTTCATGACATGATTTACTGACACTTAATATTAATGTTCTTTCCCTGCATCCTGGGCTACTGACTATCTTATTAAGGGCACTATTAGTTTTCTGGAACATTAAAGACAAATAGAACACCTTGAACTCCTGAGCACAAGACAGACATTCTGTCCATTCAGGAAGCTAATCCACAAACCAAACAGATATGTTAGTATCTTTTCGCCGAAAGAATCACAAGTTATCCTTAAGTTAGGAGTCATTAAAGTTCACAATTGCCCACCGCATACACTTGGGGTTTTGTATTTGTTTGTTTGTTTGTTTGTTTGTTTGTTTGTTTGGTTGGTTGGTTGGTTGGTTGGTTGGTTTGATTTAGGCACAACAATGCTTTCTGCTTTGGGGGACAGGCGTGGCATTTTTAAAACCCTATGTTTCCCTCTTGCCACTGCTTTATTTTGGCTTTAAGACATCATTTCTGTATTTTGCCAACTTCTGAAGTTAGAAAACTAAGTACAATGGTCTCTGAGCAATGAAAATTGATTTCAGTAGGAACTGTGTCCCTGTAACTGTGGGAAGGAGCTCATCCTTCTCTTACGGTAGCAAAATCCTCTTCCCTTTTTATTGATATATATGTGTATTTTTCCCCTAATGCTCACTTCTCTGCAAGCAAAATATAAATCTCCCTAGCAGCTCTCCCCTGTTATTTCCTCTGGAATCAAAGTAGACCCAGTGCTAAAGCCTTGCCATTTCCAGAGCCATCACTTCCCCAGCTCTCAACTTTGAGCTAATCATTATTTCTCTGAAATTTTTCCTTCTGAGAGCTAGCTAAATAAGTGTCCGTGCACATGTATATGCACATGTGTGTTTATGTGTGTGCATATCTGTGTGTATGTGTGTGAATTCCATATATATATGTATACACACATTACATAAACATACGTGTGTGTGTTTATGTGTATTACGAGTGTTCACTGTATACACACAGTAATTAACCATCTCTTGGATCAGCAAATACTCCTTGGCAATGTTTTGAATGTTCGGCTCTCTCTCACTCTGTAGCTTTCCAATTCCTGTAAACGAAAACTCTTTTTTGGTATTTCATTTTTAATTCTTCCGATCTCACTGAAAAACAAATGAGGCAAAGGTCAGTATTGGCTTTAATTTTTTAATATTTATTTATTTTTGCCAACTGGTTACTGTTTACCCAAGAGCTCCCCTTGTTCAGTATAGACAGATATACAGCCAACATACCCTTTATTGATTTCATTCAGAATTACTGTGGTTGTGCAACATACCAGGGACTATTACCTTCCAAAGATCATTTCTTTCATTTCATTCCTACATACACACACACAAGCATACACACACAGTGACAGTCCTTCGTGGTAAGTTTCATATTTTGTTTAACAGTGCTTCATTCTTCAACCCATATACATGTTAAGTGTCCCTAATCTGGAAATCCAAAATCTAAAATATTTCAAAATCTGAAATTTTGTGAGCACCGACATGATGCCACAAATAGAAAATTCCACACCTGACCTTATGTGGAAGGTCACAGTCAAAATGCTGTTTCATGCACAAAATTATTAAAAATATCATATAAGATTATCTTCAGGCTATGTGTATAGGGTGCGTACGAAACAGAAATGAATTTTGTGTTTAGACTTGGGCCTCATCCCCAGGATATCTCATATGTATATGCAAATATTCCAAAATCAAAAAAAAAAATTCAAAACACTTGTGGTCCAAAGCATTTCAGGTAAGAGATACTCAACCTGTACCATCTAAGTCAGCATGTGTGACAGATATTATTTTCCCATTTCACAAGTAAGAAGGGAAGAGAGTTGGAGCGGAGGAATCCACAGACCACTTGGAACTTGGCCAGGGTTGGAACCTGTTTCTTGGGTGCATAAACAAGTTCTCAAAATCCCCCATTCTGATCAGACCTTATGATATGACTTTTTTCATAAGATGCTTTATGAAAAAGAAAGAAAGAAAGAAAGAAAGAAAGAAAGAAAGAAAGAAAGAAAGAAAGAAAGAAAGAAAGAAAGAAAGAAAGAAAGAAATGGTGCCCCTCAATTTCTATTCTTATTCTTTATTATTCTTAATTTCAAGCCATCATGATTTTGCTCCCTCAGCACCTATTCCAAGGTCCTCTTTTACCTCGATTTTTTTTCTAACCCTTACTTTATATACAAGGTTATTCCTTTGGTTTTATTTCCACCAGCCTGACACTTTTCTTCTTTGCTGATCTTTTCTAAACAGTTTATGTCCCACAATATTTATCCTTCTCCCCCACACACCATTCATTTTCATTACTCCTCCGTGATTTGGCTATACCCATCATTTCTGAAATAGAGAATGCCCGAACTTCTTTGAAAATCCACATGTCAAAATGTAATAAAAATGTTCTCATTGTTACATTGTTTTAAGAGAAATGAATGGCTTGCTCAACCACCAATTCCAAATTTATATTCAATTTTGGGAAAATATATTATTAAGCCTTTTTTTTCACTTCCTCTGGTTATAAAAGACTCGATGCAACTCTGTGGTCTTGTGTGGCTGGGATTAGGAGTTAAGGCATTCCTTATAAATCAGTGTAATCTTCACAACAGGACATTGCTGTATTGAGAATTCCTCTCTGTATTGTGCATTTTCAATTATGTTACATGTTTCTACTTAGTAAGCCAGCTTAATTCTACGCTATGTCACAATATTAGAACATGTCCAGGTTAGAAAAAGGGGCAATCTTACTTCTCTTGTAAGTTGTTTAGCCTTTGGCACTTATAAATCCCCCCAAAACACAGGGGAAATCCCTTTTCCTTGCTTTTAATATGTCTTTAGATTTATTACATGAAGAATCTGTTCGCTTAATCCTTTGCTGAGGCCAAGGTTCGTCAGCCTTCTAATAAAGGTTCCACAAGGGAAAGGAAGAAAACAAAATCACAAAATCAGGTGTTCAAGGAATGCTTCAAACTTAAAGCACATTTCCAAGTGTATTCTCCACAAGACAGACAAGAATAGGCGGGAGGCTTTAAATTACTCTGCATAAATCCAGTCCCATTTATCTTGGGCTTTCTTCCTAGACAGTTGAGCCAGGGTGAGCAGGCAGGGCAGAGGCTGAAGGGCTCTTTAGGGAGCAAATTACCGTTTCAAAATGGGGCTCGTGTTCCAGGTGTAGGACAATATTATCCAAGAAATGTCACCGAGATTTGGTGTTCCTCAAATAGCTCTGTTAAAACATTTAAAATGATCGAGGCTTATATCATTAAAAAGGAGGCGGGTGGGGTGGGGAAGCCTTATTTAAAATTTATTTTAAGCAGTGTTAGCCCAGATACTGAAAGTCCTACAAATGACTGAAGGAAAAAAAAAAGTCATTAGAATAAAGAATTAACATGCTATCTAAAATGGCCCTTCCAAGTTCCTGCCAAAAGTGGCAAGTGTCCACAGAGTGTTTACCGCATAATGAAACAACCTTTAAATTTCCCTGTATAATTGTGATACAAAAATATAATGCTGGGAGTATACATATTCTTTTAAATCAAATCTGATTTCAGTTCTTTTTGCCAAGCTTGAGTTAGGAAATAGGGCATTTAATTTTTTCCTTTGGTCCTTAAAAATCCTCTATATTCACAAACATGAGAAAATACAGGATAAAGGGTAGAGAAATATCAAGTCAAATTCCCCTGATTCCTAAATATGTCTTTATCCTTTTCAGGCTTGTTTTTTCTTCCTTTTTTCACTCCTACTCTTGAAACTACCCTGGGTTAGGTTACATTAAGAGGCAGATCACTCTCCATGACACTAAGAAGGTCCTAGGGCAAGAAGCACTGGCTCCTTCCTTTCTAAGGTTATTTGTGGCATCTAGAGAGTGACTCATCCTTTAAAACCCAAACCAGATATCGCCTCCTCCATGGTCTTACAGGCGGGATCAGGTGTTCTTTCAACGTCACAGAAAAGAGCAGGGAATGTGGTAGAAAGAACATGGGAGCTCAGTTACAGGAACCGTGTCACCTGGGCAGGTCATCTAACTTCCCTGCGTCTCTTCCCTCTTTCCTCTGTGAAATGGGACGAGTGCCTGCCCCACCAATTTCAATGGACATTCGCAACAATCAGAGAGGCCAGTGTATATAAAAGCATCGAAAAGTATAAATTTCCCCACATCTCTAAACCCACAATTCCTTATCTCAACCCTTTAAGGAGCCAGATATGTTTCAGAATTCTTTAGACTTCAGAAAGGTAATATAGTACCTGTATACCTATATAGGTAATCTAGTTACCTATATATTATGTAACGACCCATCAGTGAAATACATGAATATGAACCTTAAATAGGATAAAGAGTATAAGGAATGCCAGAATCTATTTTAGCCTGTAAGAATCTTGTTCATATTTCTTTATTTACCAACTTAGAAGAATGGATTAGCATTTTCCCTTGCAGGCCTATGAACATGAATAAGTCAGATGCCAGACAGGGCATGCTGGTCAGTAACGTTATTCACTGAGCCTTCACTGTGAGCAAAGCACTCGGCGCAGCACTTTGAAAGAATACAGAAGCAATAAAAAATAATATTTGTGTGGATGTTTTGCAGTAATAAAATGGTGATAATAATAAAGATAATAACAGTTCACATTTATAGAGTGCTTACTATGTGCCCTAAGCATTTTACAAGCATTATCTCATTTAATGCCCATAACAACTGATCCCAAGTATTAGACACCATCTATGGACAGAGAGACTGAGGCCCGAGGAAGGAAAGTCACCTGCCCAGGTCAGGGACGAAAGACAATGCTATCATTCTACTGGGGCACCATTAATAAACAAGATATTTCCTGAGAGTGGTAAGCAATTCAAATGGGGAGGTGTGACCCAGCCAAAGGACTCTGAAGGGTAGTGGTCTGACCACCACCTAACCTGTGATCCCTTGAGACAGAGGTGGAAACTGCTCCCAGCCTGTAAACACAGCTGAAGCTTGAGTTTCCCAATCAGCTGCTGAAATGCAACTTCTAAGCTCTAAAAATAAAATTCCCAAGATCAGCCAAGTCATACTTTTGGAACTATTGACACATACAAGCATTTCTTCTCCTGAAATGCATTCTTGATGCGGCGCACTGAGAGAGGCCAAGAAGAGGAGCGGTTAGAAGAAAATGGGAACGGAGAGAAATTCCAGATTATTCTACATAGCATGTAACAAGTGAGAGAAAAATTAAGGTCAAAGGCAAGTTGAAAAAGGAAACCTCCTTTAGACACGAAGACAATAATGGAAGAAAATAATATAGATTATTAATTCTTCACAGACGGCAAGTTTCAAATCGCTTTCAATCAAAATAAAATATCCCTTAATCACTTGAGGATAAAGAGCTTTGAAGGACTATGGTACCATGCTATGTGGAGACCAGCTTACAGAATCTTCACTTAATTATCTACTGTTGAATATAACTTGATGCATGATGAGAGGTTGGAGTTTTCTTCAAAACTATTATATATTAGATAGTAATCTCCAGAGAGCAGAAGCTCTGCCCCATTCTTTCTTGTATCTACTTAGCCTCTATACACATTCCTGAAAGACGAAACACTCGATAAATAGCTCATTCAATAATAATAGTAACAGCTACCATTTCTGAAGACTTGTACTACATGCTGATTGTTTTTTGTAATTCTCTAATTTAAACTTGTTTTAGAGAAATGTTATTTCCCACAACTTTCTGATGAAGAAATCAAAGCTCAATGAGTTTAAATAACTTGCTAGACATATGGGAAGTAACATTCATAAGGTGTTGGGCAGGTCTGCGGAGGGAGGAGGGGATGAGTAAATCCACACCTAACTGTATGCTGTGCGTACTGTCTGGGGGATGGGCACACTTGTCAGGCGATGCAAAGGCAATTTATGCAACCAAAGCGTCTGTACCCCCTTAATACTTTGAAATAATAATTAAATAAATAAATAACTTGCTCAAGACCACACAGCTAAGTGGCAGAGTCTGGAACTCAAACTGTATGATTTCAAAGCTCTTGTTTCTCTGATGTTATGCATATGTGTTGTACACATTTACACCCATAGGATAAATTCACATGGGTGGTTGCTTTATTTCCCATGATCTCACCACCTTCTTTCATGACTCCATCAAAATTGTCTCTGTAGCCAAAACAACTCTAATAGCTCGTCAAAACCTTTTGAGGGAAAAAAAAATTAGTACCAAAAGAATTCCTACTTTTGATATTTCATTTCTCTCCTTGGGAAGAGTAGGAGGAATCTGAATGTCTCCCCCACCCTCACCCATCCTGTCCAGGTGACCCAAACAGAGTTTCAGAGATGTGCTGAGGTCATATAAATAGGCAGCTATGGAGGTAGAATTTAGGCACTTTGACTTCAGCCCAAGGCACATTTAGCATAACAAACATTTTGAGCAGCCTGTCCATATTTATTGAGGATCTATTAGACTCTCACTACTACAGTAGGACAACTAAAATCATTCTAGCTCTCATCTAGTTGAAGAAAACAGCTAACATACATGTGAACTGAAAAAACGAACTGCTCAAATTGACGATTCTAACCACATGCAACAAAATTTCAGAGAGGCTACCATCCAACGATGCAAAGAGTCACGAGACTTAGCTTCAAATTCCAGTTGTGCCACTGTCCCCATGGTTGTTTCAGCCATGTCGCTTTCTCCTTACTCTCACAAGATGATTAGCTTGGAAAAGGAGAGTAATGTCTTGTCTCCAACGAAGAAGAGTTGGTGTGAGCTTCAACAATGGAAAATGGGACTATCGTGAAGAGGAAATGAGAAGATGCACAAAAGGCACTGGCCAAGGCATCTGCAGTGCTCGACAATGCTGCTATCACTCTTTGCCATTGAAAGGTCATTGCCAATTGCAAAACTGTGTAAAAGGGATCATTCTGCCAGAGTCCAGTCTCCCATAAGACTGTGATCTCTTACTATGTAAGGACGACAACTTTGAAGTTTATCCTTGGTCTTTGGAACATTAAAAAAAAAAAATCAAAGATGGTGTTATTACTATAGAGTACTACATAATTAGCTACTGAACACTGCAGACAGCCACCTTGGGTCTCAATAGCCCCTGGTCTTTTTTTATATCTCCAGGTGCTCTCCTTTTACCAATATTTGCATTGGCAACTCTCCCACATCATTACCACACATTTGACATCAGACTTAAGAATTTCTGACGCTGGCAGAAAAGTCCTCACCCCTCACTCTACTTTCTCAGAAATTACTCATTGTAGTCAAATGTGCCCAATTATGTGACAAACCACCAGCCAGAATCAGAAGTTCTTTCCCTCACTGAGTCTTAAAGCATTTGCCCCAACTTCAGAATAGGATATTTGTTTTTATTTTCCCAATGCAACTTTTGTTTTTCCAAACTACTCAATATTAGAGGTTTTCCTAACTGGGACATTTATTAGCCTCAAAAGTATAGAAAACAATTTTGAGTATAAATTGACATCACATTTTCATTTCCCCCACTTCTGCTATTTTCAAAACCTCAGACTTTCCACTGGTGGTACTGCATTCAGTGTGGCTGTCTTCCTCACGTTGAGCGGGAGATTACCTTTTTGTCTCTCAGGAACCTTGCTTTTCTATTACAGAAGCAGCTCTAATAAGCAGAAGTTGCAACACAATCTAACAAGGAAGCTTTAGGAAGGATCCCTGTCACAGGGCAGGGAGAGACTGCCTGAGATGGTGGTCCTAGCAACCCTGTGAGAAGAAAAGTTGACATAAAGCTAAAACAACCCCTTCTCCCCACACTGACACCACAACCTGCTGACCATGAGCAGTGATAACAGGATTTCAGCACAAGACGCCCCAGCCATTCCCCTAATAAATGCCCCCCAAGATTTTAGAATTATACAATATAATGCTTCCAATATTACTGAATACAGATAACCTTCTCCCAATTCTTAAATTATATTAATATAATAATGTATCTATTCTGAATAATTATGTGAGATTGAAAGTTACACGTTAAACTATTCCAACAGGTGCCACTCTAAAATAAAAGCTTCTGCCTTGCATATGCCCAGAAAATACTACAATTATTTGAAAGTTAAAGCACATACATGAGCACAAAAATATATTATACCACCACCACTGAAAACAGGCCATCCTGGATGCCTAAGGATTTAGCTTAAAACATATATACGATAGTGGAAGAGATAACCCTGCTATGTTTATCATGTTGCTTGTGTAAGTCTGTCAGTGAGCAGTTATGAGACAGAAAGACATTCCTGGATGGTGGGAATCACATGAAGCAGTAATCTCATCTGGAATTTAATAGTCCTTTTTGTGTGTGTGGGTTTGATTATTTTCCTTTTATGAGTACCGTATGCACAGACTCTTGATTGCTTCTGCAATGGAAAAAAAAAAAAGAGGATGTCCCTCTGAATCCCAATGATCTGCTTTGGCCAAAGTCAGACACCAAAGCTGTTAACAGGAAGAACACTTGCAATACGGGAAATCCTATAATGTAATGACCAATGCAATTGGTTAGAAACTCTTAATACACTCCCAAGTTGACAGAACATGGCAGCTCCCACTAACAACTACACAGCTAAACCTCTTTGTCCGTTCTGTTTAGACCAAAGGAAAAGAAAGGGGCATTGAACGTTACAATTTTCTGTAAGTTCTGGGTAGTCAGAGCCGCATGTTTTGGGATGGCAATTTCCATGAGGAAGGTGCCGTTTTGTGGGCAAACTTTTTAACCTCCTTCCCCCTCCCCCTCATGTCACACAATTAAAAACTGTGGGTGGGAGAAGATGGATTGCTCATCGCCCTCCCGCTCTGTGGTCCTTCTTTTGGATGGCATCATCGGACCCAGATGACAAGCTGGGAGGCAAGAGGCTTCCAGCAGCCGCATCTGGCCCTCTGGCAGATGGTCAGGCCCTCAGGTTCCCGGCTTGGGCTCCCTCCAGATGTGTCTTGTGCTGCTTCTGCGTGTGAGCTTCCTCCTACCTCTGCAGGGAATTTTTCAAGCGAAGACATTTTGGACCAGAAGAATTGGCAGGTTCTTATCTAAGAAGAGGTTCTTGTGTTTTTTTGTTTTTTTATCCCCCACCCCCCCCCAGGGTTATATTTTACACAAAGATGCCTGGATCCAAAAGGCATATCCAAATGTATTTTCAAGGCCATCTCCCCCGGAGGCCTGGGATGCTGGGCTGGGGGCGGTGGTGCAAAATAAATCACACTGTGTCTTTATCCCTCCATCACTTTCTACTCCTACTTTTTCTTCCTTAATGAAATTAAATTTTGATTAACACTAAAGGTGGCTGGGGGGAAGGGGATGAAAAAGGAGCTGTCGTCTGGAATGGAGGAGAGCTCTCTGGGTCATTCTGATTTGGTGATGACATGAGCATGGGGACTGGGAATTGGTGGCATTTACACAATTCTCAGTTTCTTCACAAGGCAGCTACCACCTGCTCCCTACTGACCCTTAGCTACCTCCTTGACTTACTCCTGAGTCACGACCTCAGCACGGAAGATCCCCTGAAGCAGAGAACTGCAGCAACTGCCCCCCAAGTTTTGAGTATAATAACAATAACAATAAAACTATCAACTGCAACAGCCTGAGCGCCAGGCATTGTACTGGTACATTGCAAACCTTAGTTGATTTAATTCTTACCCCATTCCTAATGGGTCTATCCATTCCACAGAGGAGGAAAGTAAAGTTGAAAGAAGTTAAACAAAGTCTCACAAATAGTGATTATTAATAGTGGACCTGAGATTTGAACCATGGTCTATCTGCTTCCAAAGCATAAGGGATGTCTTCATCTGCCAGTTGGAGAATAGAGAATCCTGGAACACTTACACTGGAAAGAACCGTAGAGATCATCCAAAGCAACCTTACATATGATTCAAGAATGTCCTTCAGATTCTGTTTGTACTCCTCTGTCAATGTTGAACTCACTCCCATCAAGGCAATCTGTGCTACTCCTAGACCACTGAGCCAGAGTACCTTAATTAACCAGAGTCAAACTCAGCTTCCTTGTCAACTTCCACCACATGGATCTAGTTCTTGCTCTTTGGAGTAAAACAGAACAAGCCTTTCTCTTTCTCATACATCTCATCAGACATTGGAACCTACTCTCTGGTCTCCAATGGGTTGACTGTAGGATAAATACCATTAGTTCTCTGTAATATCAGTCCTCATATTAGTCATCAGTCATTAGTCATCAGCCCACCAATTCCCATTCCCCATGCTCATGTCATCACCAAATCAGAACTACCCAGAGAGCTCTCCTCCATTCCAGATGACAATTAGTCCTCATACTCGTTTAGCACCACTAAAGCTTATCATCTGAAAAATTACCTTGATTATTTATTTACTTAGCTTTCTTATAATCCGTCTGCAGCCACTAGGATTGAAGCCCATGACAGCAGGGATGTTGTTTGTCTTCGTCACACTATATCTCCAGCTGCCACTCAGGAGGTGGCCGACAGTAAGTGGGTGAATATATCTGCGTCTTCTGGCTCAAGTGAATTTATTCATCCTTTCATTCATTCAATACCCAACACTAGGTGAGCACCAGCAAAAGTGTTAGGGGATAAATTCAGTTAATCAACAATCATTTACCAAACATACAATCATAGCTAACATTTATGAAGAATTTGCCAAAAAATATTTTAGGTGCTTTACCAGGGTATATGTAAGGTATACGGTAGGTGTATGATGTAGATATCCTTTTAAATCTCTTTGTAGAGATACGAAAATGGAGGTTTAGAGAGGGCAGTGACTTCCCCAGGTTTAGACAGGCATTAAGGAGTGCAGAGGAGACTCAAAACCAAGTTTTCTGATTCCAAACCCCTGGTCCTACCTTGATGGTATACCGCCTCCCATCTACAGAGATTAAGGATTGCACATCTATGAATTTTTTTTAGTTTTTTTACTACTGTGGAGAAGGAGAAGAAATTCTCAGGAAGCCAACAAGGAAGCCTCCCAGGAGGCCTTAGAGAGACAACACATAATGCAATCAAAACTCCTCCCCCCAAATAATTACATATCAGTTACTGAACAGGAGTATTGATGAAGCTCTCTGCTCAAGTCAAAAGCTGACTTGAGTCTTGGAGAGACCAAAGTAGGGTGAACCCAAAAGCCTTCCTGTAGGAGGGCAGCAGATTTACACATGGTCACCAAGAGCATGCAGCTGTGCGTAGAGAAGAAGCAGGCAAGGGTTGTAAAGGGAGGGTCCAAGCCAAAGCCCAAAGATAGGAAAGGTTCTGTGAGAGGCGCAGTGAGACTCTCTGCTGGGTAGAGTGAAAGGACAGCTCTGGGGAAAGAGGAGAAGGAAAAGTCGGAAAGTTAAGAACATCTAGAATGCATAGAAGAGATTTTCCTCAAAGCAGACCCTGTAAGTTAAAATAGCTGGGATATTCAGTTCACAAAAGTTCAGAAGAGACATTAGCACCGCCATTAGGTTGAGATTCCAGAATAAAGAGGAAAAAAAATCTGCACGGCTTTGGCTGTCAGTGAGGGGAGAGCTCTTCAGTGGGGAAGCTTGTCACACTGGATTGTGATTATAATCCACAAAGCTCCCTTCCCCAGGTCAGCTCATTCATTTATAAATAAGAAGATTACTCACTGCCTACACGCATAAACAGCTTTCTACATCATCCTTGGGGTATTTTCCATAAACCTTTCCTGCGTAACTATTTTCTCTTTTTCTCTTCAAATGCTCATTGTGTCTGGGTCAGGATGAGTCTCCCTTTCCAGCCTCCTTCAGTTAACAGCTCCAAGGAGGCCAGCAATGGCCCCTCTCTCTGGCTGCTCCTAACAGGAGTCCCCTGACTGAAGGCATGGGCAGCGGGGTGCCCTCACCCCCTGTCCTCCTGTCATGAGCATGACAGACAAGGGGCAGGTCTTGGGCTGGTAACTTCTGTTCAGGAGGTGGATCTCTCTCTCTCTCTCTCTCTCATGCTCTTTTGCACTTAAAATAAATGCAGTCAGCTAACTTTCCAGCCATTGGTGGTGGCTGATTAATTTTCAAAGTTCAGCTTTAAGCCATTTCTACACACAGACAGACACTATCGAGTTAAAGAGCCAAGAAGGGATTGCTATTTAATTGTACGTGATCCCAAGATAATCAGTGGCTTCACAGTCTCACCTCTCTGTATCCTCTCATTATGAGCAATGCTCCTTCCCCGCGTGTGGACAGAGCACTCATCATTTTCCACGCTCTCAGCACATACTCCTGAGGCAATCCTTCCCCACACTCTGCAGGGTGGATTGGGCAGGTAGTATTACGTCCACTTGATAAGGTGAGCTCTGGAGGCTCATGGTGACAGGGAAAGAACCCAGTCACCTGGTGGGGCACAGTGGGAGAAGCTGCAAAGCCAGGACCCAAGTCCCTGACTCCAATCCCTTTCACTTCCTACTGTGCCACACTATCAAATCAAGTGGAGGGAACCGTGTACTTAAGAGCTCACAGAGCTGACCCGAGTTCAAACCCACCTCTGCCTTTTGGATCCTCGGTTTCCACATCTGTGAAACAGAGAAGCAACAGAACCTACTCAGGGGGCCTACTTGAGAGGGGGCCAGAGATCCAATGAAGTAAGCCATGTAGAGCTTCTTAGGACAGAGCCCAGCACACAGCACGGCCACGGCCACCTGCGTCTCCGTTGCAGGACCAAATGTCATATATCACAGCATACTTGTTTTCTTCTGTTTCAGCCCCAAAATTCAAAGCACAAGTCACAGACTCTAAGCCGACGGCCTCGGTTTTATTTTGGACACAGAGCCTTTTTGGATTTTTGTTTTTATTGTCAGCATTTAAAAATTGGGAGATTTCACTGAAAAGCCAAGATTTCCCACATTTCTTGAAAACGAAACATCCAGCAATAACTAGCTCCCTATTCCTGTGCGGCAACTATTAGCTGGGGCCCAGCAGAGATGCTTCCTTACGCGGGGCACATGCTTGCCAGCGCCGCAGGCCCCACCACTCTCTAACGCCTTTCTCCAATCTCACCCACTCAACTCATTTATTCTACTGCCTGCTAAGGTGGCATTGAAATTTGCCTGTTTTCCCCGCACTAAGACAATAGTGTGCCCTCCTACAGGAACTGTGTCACAACATCTTCTAGAACCAGCTGGATGACTTTCAAGAAAGCACTTGCTGGCACTGTGAATTCTCATTTTACCCATAATACTTCACTGCATCCCCCTGACCACTCCAGCTTCTCCCAGGCAAATCTGCACCGAGGGAAGAAATACATTTGACACATTTTGCTGGCAGGAAACTTTACTGAAATCAAACTGGAATAAGCTAAAACGAAATGAGGATTACAGAGTTAGGCTCAGACTGATGGCTTATTACTTTCTGTAAAAATCTCCCCATTTGTACCTATTCACATAAACACTGCTGCCATGTGACTCCCAACTGCCCTCAAAATATATTTTGTTACTTGGTAATCAAATTTGCTTATGCCATAAAACGCCCTGGCTCCTATGTGAATATTTTTTTTTTAAAGCCAGAGTTGAGGAATATTGACTATTATTGGGAAATTAAAGGGCCTTGCACTCTCTTAATCATGAGATGAGTTTATTAAAGGGGCAGTTTGTTCTACAGTCTGGACACTGGCATTTTGGGATTGCGATATAACTGGGTGAGGATTAAGTCATTTCTCAGCTTTCGTTGGCAGAGCCTTTTATTATTTACAGTATTTACTTCGGGGAAATCTTAGCATGTGTCATATTTATCTTACTGAAAAATGGGCCCATAAATGCATATTACCTTTCAAACAAAGCCAAATGTTGTGGTACTAATTTGGTGCATGAAGTGTGTAATTCAGTTCCTTTGCACAGGGGCAACATTTATCTTCTGCTTTTATTAAACTACCATAAAACGATTTTTCTTGCTCATTATTGAAATATGCATCATTGGGGCTGGGGCAAAGGGGACTTAATGACTAAAGTTCTAGAGGCGTTCCAGTGACACTGAGCTGTGTTTTGCTGTTTGCCATGAAAAAAAATGAAGAAAACAAGGAAACTGTAAGGAAAGCCCTGCCCTTTTCCCAGTGAGTGGAGAGCAGGAAGGATATAGGGGTGTAGAGCATCCACTATTATGAGATTATGTTCATTGAAACACATGCCTTCATTAATAGGAGTTATTTAGAAATAGCTTCTGATTTATTTTTCATCTCACTCATGCATACTTTTCGTCTCTTTACAACAACATTCCCAGGTCCCAGCTTTACCACGTGGGGAAGGAGGGCTATTCAGTAGTGAGAGAAGAACACGGGTAGAATCAATATATCACACGCCTCCACCCAAAGCTTCCCTCTTTGCCCGTCTGGGTGTTGTCTTGCGTTCATTCTGTACCAGATCATTGCAAGTGACAGCTCCACTATCCCACCTGTAACAGCTCACTTGCTTGGAAGCAGGCTGCCTGTCTTTCCTACCTTGGCAATGCAGAAAGAAGTCAAATGGACTCTGGGTAAAATGGATGCGACATTTTGGAAACCAATCATTAACACAATAAAAGCATCCTTTTTCCAGGCAAACTATTCTATACAAAAACAACTCGAAATTCAGTATAACAAGATGTACCACCAAAAAGGCACTGTCACCTGCCTCAACATGCTCGGGATATTATTATGTGTTGGAGAAGGAAGAGGCAGGTGCAGGGGAGGAGGAGGACTAGCTTACACACACTTCATGCTTACCCGGAAGCAGATGCTGTGTTGTGTACTTGGACTTAGTGAATCCTGGCACCACCCCTGTGGGGCAGGTACTATTATTACCCCCTTTTTACAAATGAGGATAATGGAGAAAGATGATAGAGAGAGCAAATGACCTGCCCAAACTCGTAGAGCCAGGAAGGAGTAGAGTCTGCATTTACATTACAGAACAATTTGCTGTTTGGTTGTATTCCATTTAGTACTTGATCGAATTGTATCTTAAAGGGATCCCTATGGCATCATGAGAAATTCAAAGAAATAGGAGAGACACAGTTCCTGCCTTCACACCCTTTACTATGGACCAGGGAGATGAGGTATAGACATGTGACGCTGACTAATGTTAAACAGAAGTTGAGTCCACTTTTCTGTCACATAACTCTGCTTCCTCTTTAGGATGAGGGACTCATTTATTCAGAACACACTGATGAGCACCTATGTGTCAAGACTGCTTGAGACTGTGGGAATTTCTGGGGTTCAAACTCTTGGTTCTAAAACTGAGATAGTCCTGGGCAAAACTGGAGCAGTTGGTCATCCTAAAAGTAACTGTGGCTAGAAACTGGGGGTACAATAGTAAACGAGATGAACGTTGTCTCTGGGTCACCTAGCAGTCAGTATCACAGGAACCCAGACAGACAGGCAGGGGGAAGGCAACAGGGACAGAAATGTATGGCAAGATCACAGACTTACAGGATGGTGTCTATATGCTGCCCTTAGGTCTAAAAAGTCACCAAAATAAATAAAAT
The DNA here is from genome assembly GCF_040939455.1 of Microcebus murinus. Classification (NCBI taxonomy): domain Eukaryota; kingdom Metazoa; phylum Chordata; class Mammalia; order Primates; family Cheirogaleidae; genus Microcebus; species Microcebus murinus. The sequence continues at coordinate 23,313,734 of NC_134124.1, forward strand.
CAGAAACAAAAAACAAAGTAATTTAAAAAAATGTAAAGCATACATTTATTAATGAGGTAAAAAAGAGATATGGTCAAAATTATCCACACAGCTTACAAATATGGGGAAATGCCTATGCACTTTAGAGTATTATTAAATACTCAATTAACATATAGAGTATTTTTATGACACATTAACTCATCACTGAGATGCCCTGTGTAAAATTAGATAATTTGAAAAAGCAAAAGTTTTACAACATGAGCAAGAGTTTGGGATGTTAACATGTTCTCCAAACCTTTCTATTCTCATGGGTGCCCTGCTTCCATTAAACGAATTCTTGTGTAATTATTGTCATTTATTATTTTAAATGGGTAAGAACAGAATCAGTTCTCCTCTTCCTCCACCACCATCACCCAAAAATGTATTTTTTGAGCAATTATTACATTACATTAGCAATTCATGTCAACAACATAAAAAAAAATAACAAATGCTCAAAAGTGTAACCAACCAAAGTCAGCATGATCATTCCCTAGGTTGCTGGTCCCTCTCGCGTTCTCAGTACATTTATCAGGTATGCAGTAGACCCTGGAAATCACCTCAATGGAAACCGCTGGCAACTCCACTACAATGAGTTAACTAATTGAGAAATTAAAAGCCATGTTGATTTTTCAAAAGTGTAGTAACTAACAGTTGCAGAAAAAGGAGCCCAGAACAACATTAACAAAATGAGATGTTAATCTTCCCCCAACACCGCACCACCAAGTTTTGGCAGACAAAAATTCCTGAGCTGGCATCTGGCAACTGATGAGCAAGGCAGAAATCCTGAAAAACCCTGTCAGTGGAAATTTTATAACTTCTCTCACTATCCACATCTTTACTTATAACACACATTACTTTGTACACTTTCCCAAACTGTTGGGGAGAAGGTGTACACACACACACACACACACACACACACACACATACACACAAGCATGCTTGAGTACACTGTTTATCTTTGTGCACTTCGTCCACATTATTTCTCTATATATCCATATAGACTTGCACATATATTACATTATCTTTGTTCACAAAAGGTGAAGTCACAGATATATCATCCTAGCATGATACCTTGGCTCATAAGTGTCAATAGTTGTTATAATTTTTGTCTACAAAAACAAATCCCTGGGTAAACCCTTGTCTCTTTTCTTCCCCATCATATTGAGCTCCTCTGAAATCAAATCTAATTAATTCAACCCTTACTTTTCTCCAGCCCCCTCAAATTAACCACTCTGGGTTCTGGAACAAGGAAACAGCTTCACCACAAGCACATCGTGTATTCTGGTCAGGTGTGCATTGTTACTTCCACCCTGGCAGTTCCCAACTTCATTTTAAATATGGCTGAGAGGCCTCAAGAAATGCAGATTTATAACTGGATGGGATGCGTTTGCACCTCCAAACACAAATTATGTTAATCGGGTGTTCCAGCCAGAGTCAGGAAGAGGTGGCGTGATTATTCTCGGGAAACCTCATTGATTGGCAGCCCACTCATACTGAGAACCAGAACTGGTGGGCTCTTTGGAGCCATGCAGAGCCCATGCCTTCCTCCTCTTAAATAAAGGCCACTCCACACACACTCTACCTGTCCAGCGGGGCTGTGGTCAAGCTGCTCTGCTTGCCATGCGTCAATGCCACTTTGTTCAGACCGACTGGCTCTCAACAGTGCCCCTCCTGCTGTCTGTATTATTTAAAGGAGATTTATGGTTGGGTGTCTCATGTTGTGAAACACGAGCTGTGACCCCCGGGCTGGGAAGCCAGCAGGGAAAAACATTAATATTATGGCACATGGGAAAATGAAACTCATAGGCAGCAGCAGAAAAAGAAGAACAGAAATGTGAGATGTGACATGTATGGAGGTGTTACAAACTGCACCAAGTGTTAGAATTTCTTCTCTAATGGACCTCCAGTAAATACTCAGTTAGGATAGTGGTGGGGTTTCCCCCCCCATGTTTGGTGGAGTTATTTATTTGCTTTTTTTTTTGTTTTAGTTTAGAATGACATAGAAACAAATGCCAAACATGAAAAAATACCCCTTGGACTAGAGGACCAAGGACCCTGGTTGCATATTAAAAAGGATCTGATAATTATATAACCATTAGGACCATTTGAAGTTACGCATACCAAATTAAGGGTAATCAAAACTCATGCTTCAAAGCACACTCTGATCATTTGGTTGGGTCAGGAAGAATCCACCCCTCTTCTGACATAATGGTCTTCCGGACAAGTGCCACTGATCCTGATAAGGAATTTTACAGTCACAGATAAGGTTAAGAAGCAGGGCAAGATGAAAGACAGAACTAGAAGGGCAAATTTTAGGGTTTCTAATATAATGAGATGTATATTTCCTCATTTCCCAATTGTGTACATTTGAAATGAAGAGGCATGGCCATCCTAATCGAGCTATGAAATAAGTCTGACATTTTATCACTGACTCCAACACTGGCCAGAAACAATTTATTTGTCCTCTTCCGGTCCTCAGTGTCCTGATCTGTAAAATGGAAATAAATACTCACTATTCCAATCAGAAACAGGGGGGCCACCCACCAAGTGGTGGTCCTTCCGAAGATGAAAAAGATGGTGCCAGAACCAAGTGATCAGAAATGTCCTTCACGCGTTGATCTATCTTTCACAAAAGCATAATCTTCTGTTAATTTAACATTTCCCTTGGAAAAAGACACACTTAATTTCCATTAACAGTTCTTAGAAATTCGTGGAAGTAAACCAGCATAAGGATATGTCGAGGAGGTGGGGTTCCATTAAATCCTCAACACACCTCTTGCTTTGAAAATGTCTCAAGGAGGGCTGTGAGCTCCAGTTACTTTGTTGAAGTCAGATCCCACACTAAAGAAACAGTATGTTGAATTTCTGTAGCAAAGATGATTTTGTTCAAGCCACAGATTTTATTTAGATGTGATTTCCTTTGCTCAATGAAAAATTAATTGATGTATGCCCTCAGACTCATCTCAGAAAACCTGGTAACCCCCCCCCCCCCAGTCTTTAAGCATGTCTCAGAACAAACTTCTCAGGCCTTTATGGTTTATGGAAAGACCTGAGGACTGTGAGCCCCGTCTTTTCTAGACGCACACCACAAAAATTGGTGCAGGATCTTGAAAAGCACTAGGATGCCCCCAAAACAAAGGCTGGCTGAAGCCTGTTGCAGCGATTCAATAGGAAACTATACAATCCCATTTGTGACCTCACAAGGAAACATGACTGTCCTTGAGTAGTCAAAAAACTCTATTTCCAATTAGCACCTGCTGATCTAGAGCTTCACATTCAAAAGTAAAATAAATCCTCTATATTTTAAAGCGGTGTGTGTGTGCCCTGTTGGGGAGGGAGGAGCGGCAGCCGAGGGTTCTTAGAACCCCAGCAGCAGAATTTCCTTCTCCTGTGTACTGTGGGCTCCTTTCTGTCTTCAGTCTTGGAAAGCACACCCTGAAATTTCAGCAACTCCCAGAAAACTTCCCTCAGTGTAGAGGAAACAGGGAACCTCTATAAATCTTTCTTTCATGAAAGCACACAATGCTAAAACTAAGTGTAGCACCCATTTTGTACAGAATGCTTAAGCCTTCTTTAATTTACTCTTTTAATATGCAGTGCTTGCTCATTTATCTTTGTGTGTTTTATGCTTAATTCAGTATTACTACCTAAAGCTGTAAGCTCCCAGAGGTCACAGAATTAACCACTGAATTCAGATTCTAACCAGCCAGGTAGTCCGCTAGTTACAAAGTGATAATTAACAAAATGTGTTTGATGAGGATAGAGGTAAAGGTTTTGCTTTATTCCCCCCCCCCAATTGCCTATAATCCTCAGCATGGAGAGGGAAAGAAAAGAAGACCTATCTCTTTCTTTTTTTTTTTTTTATCTCAAAACCAAGCTACAATCCATAACCACCACAACCTGAAAAAACAGAACATTTTCCACTACAACAGCATACAGTGTGAGCAAATCGTAACATAATAATCACTGTCCTTTGAAAGCCTCACTCACCCCATCCCACCCTCCCCAGGCCTGGGGGTGCTCCGAGTAGGACAAGTATACCTACCGCTCCTGTCTTCATCCTTGGCTGGAACCACAGGGAGCTGAAAATCTCAGCACCTACTCCACATGCCCTCCTTGGCAGCTAAGATGTAACTATTAAGCAACACTGATATTAGATTAGATGATGCTGTCATCCCATTGTTATCCAATTTATTCTACTCTGACATGGTATGAAGTGATTCTGCATCAATAATGGTTAATAAATACAGCCCTACCTGATCTCTATCACCATTTCCATATGCTTTCACAGACAAGAAACTGCTCTCTCTTCCATTTCTCCAAGTTCATTTCCTTAGTGGGTGAATAATGACAGTTTCACCTCCAGAGTCTATTTAACTATAAAGAACATTCACAGAATGACCTAGATATCTGGTTGAAAAGCACCTGCTGTTGACTCAGTGCTCATCTAACTAGTCGGGACTATAGTCTCAGTGGGGTAATAAGTGCACTAGTCCTCATGGGTCCTTCTGGATGGATACATAGAGACCCTATTTCTGCACAAACACTGCAAGTTTCAGATAGTCATTATTTTCATTAACGGACCCTAGTAACGTACTCGACCAGAGTTCAAATTCCAGAATGTAGTTAATGCTTATAATTCCTATAATCTAGAGCTTTACCCAATTTAAAATTTGATGATATGCATACATACAGTCTTGAACTACTTTCTATTAATAATTATTTGCTGCGCAAGCCTTGTCTCCCTAAGAGTACTCTATTTTGTAGAGCACTTGCCTTCCACATTTGCTGAATCATAAAAATTATCTGAGAATATTTAAGTATACAGATTCTCAAGCCCCACTCCAGACCTACTGAACTGGAATCTCTTAGTAAAAGGGCCCAGAAATGTGTACGTTTAACTACTTTCAGATGATTCTGATGACCAGGAGAATTTGGGAAACAGATGGGTGTCAGGGGATCTTCCCAACAGCTCCATGATGGAGACAGAGCAAATGTTAGCTCCAGTTTACAGACATAATAAATGGGGCTCAGAGAGGTTAGTCTCCTTCACTATGCTGAACTCTGCTTCATTAGCCCTGCACCATTTTTTATATATCACTTGTATTCCTGTACTTCCTGCACTTTATCAGGCCCCAACGACAGCAACAACAACAAATATGTAGCACGTAGGAGGGGATCTAGTAGCTATTCTTGCAGATAGTATGGATGCTGACTGCAAGGGCAATTCCTGGGAAATTGACCTCAATATTTCCAGAGGATGCCTGGCATACCCGTGCCCACTTTCTATTCCTGGCATCACTTTTGGTCCACGGTCTGATGTAATCAACATCCGTTCAAGAGGGCCTCCCTCTGCTGAGCAATGCATCACCAGAAATACTGCACATGAGGATATAATATACAAAATATCTGTACAATACAGCTTCTTAAGCAATTATCCTGTACTGCTGGGTCACATTATGCAACTTAATATTTCCCATAACAAAAGTAGAGTTATGGGATTTTTTTTTTAATGCATACGTTGTTAAGTTTTACTTTAATCATTTGTGGCATTTTTTTTATATTATTTTACTATGGCATGTCGGAGTAATCAGTGACAATTAAATTTTTTAAAACTTGCATTGAAAATTAACTCTCATCAGAAATAGGATTAAGACCAGGGCTTTATGGTTCTAAAGCTGAACTAAGTGGAGGAAAAGATGTTACACAGGGGGCAGATTTCCCTTGACTTAACACACACCAGTGGGCTCGAATGATTTCTGAGAATTTTCCATCAGTGTTTTCTACAATAGCCTTTGGTGGTCTGATCTCTCTGTGCTGGTCCTAGTGATTCTAGCAGAAATGACTGTACCCCAACAAGGAAGAAGCTGGGTACTGTGTGCTCCCTCTGAGATTTGGGGAGACGTTGTATAAAGCCACCAGAGCATGAATCGGACTCTACACCAGTCCTGATTTGGGAGGAGGGAGAGCAGTGGAAAAGACCCGAAGTATGGGCTTGGCAAGGCAGAAGGTGGGCCCCTCCGTCCCTGCCTCTCGGACACCTCCCCAGGACACAGCACCTATTCAGAATTCGAGTTCGTGGAGGCTTTTCAATCAATAACATACGGCCACGAGAGTGCTAGTGCTATACAAACAGACTGAAATAAATATGCTCAGCAAATAAAATATCTGTATGTAAAACAACAAAGCTTTTAGTTTAACTACAGAAAAATGAAAAACAAGTCTACTTGAAACCAGGCTAAATGAGCAACCAGTTATTCAAGGTGAGTTTTGGGGAGATGAATGAGCTGGCAGATGCTTTATTCAGATCATTAAGACCTGATATCAATAATTTCTGAGGATTGGCGGCAAAACTCACCAGAAAGAACTTGATACTGCCGGGGGCCACACCCTTTCTTTCTCCACGAGGGCTGGTGTAAGGAAAGCTGGGACATACCAGCTGTTTAAAAAGCCAAGTGGCTCCTATACCACACCAGCTTGTTAGTCTTCATCTCCCATGCATTTTTTTCCCCTCCCAGATTCATGATCTCAGATTAGGTAGGTGGTGGGGGCAGCTCTAAATATACCTTCCTGTTACCCGAGACCTGGATCAGGGAAGGTGCTTATTAATATCATGGAGATATGATTTTTAATGATCTCTGAAAACAGCCTATATGGGTGTGAATAATGGCACTGTCTCATTGCATGCGTGGTTTGTGCTTTTGTCTCAGACAGGTTCATTTTTCACTGGAGGGGAAAGGTTCATGCCGCACGAGGGGGGTAACCAGTTGATGTTACAAGGCTGACTATTAGGCCCCTTGCTGTTCCACATGTCACAGGGAAGGACTCCAGCCGGCAACCTTAATGCCTACTTCAGCATCTTGAAGAAATTAATGAACACGGCTTCTATGGCAAAACATTTCAATCAACCCTTACCAGCTGTGCCTACATTTAAGAAAAGGAAAAGGGAGTGGGGGGGGAGGAATGCCCAGGTTTATCAAAAAAGTTTCTTCGAAAGATCAACCGTGGTTTTGGCTGTATGCGGGGCGGTGGGAGGTGGGGAAAGAAAAAGCAGAAGGAATAAAGGTAGAAGGATGCCAGTACCGAGTGCCAAAAGATGTGCTCTGGCCCCTGTGTTTGTTGAACAAATTAAGCACGTTCTGGTTTTTCACCTGCTGAAGTAGCAGCAGTGCATATGGCCTAGAAGTTAAAAATAAGGAAATATGCATACATTACCATACTTAATGGACGACCCTCTCCATTTAATATGCAAATTTCCTGAAATATTACTGAATGCCGTCTGTTCTAAATGAATAAATTTGAATTGCAATTAGAATAATCCTTTATAATTAATGAAAACTGTCAATTTTAGTTCATAAGTAATTTGATTAACAGGATGATGGGACACTTATCAAGTTCACTGGACTGCTAGGCTATGAGAAAACTGACAGTGAAAATGGGGCGGGCCAGGCACTCAGGCTCCACCGGAGTATTATCCTAAATTATTGATAACACAAGCTAATGAACTTCAGAAAGTGAACTCTGGGGGCCTCATTTAAAGGGACAGCCTCGGAGGGCGATGGGCAGCCGTCGGGAAGACGATCTTTCCCAACACGTCTTTGCTGGTATTTTTGGCTCGGAGGAAAATAAATGTTTAGAAATGCCAGGGCAAAGGAAAACATTGGCTCGAAACACAAATTTACCGTTTCCAGCTGTTGCTGGAACAAAAGGAAACAATAGTCAGAGGACAAATGTAAGAAGAGACAATGCAAAAACATGTGGAACGAAGTTTCTGGTAATGCATCACAGAAGGAGGGCATGGCCACGGCAGTGGGGAGATCTCCATTCCCTTCTTTGTCTCTTCCTTCAGACAGACCAGGAACGAGAACTTTTTAACTGGCAGTAATTGGACATTTATATAAAGCAATGGAGGGGGAGTGGGGAGGAATTTCTTCAAGATACACATGTAACTCTTAGTTACGGCACAAACAGTAAGGAGATCGTGTGACCCTTAAAAAGAAGACGAGGAGGTAGTGAAGAGGGTTAAATGCTATAAGAGAATCCTGGCATTCTTTCTTGTTGTTAATTAAGATGAAGGCAGAGTATAAGTAAAAACAAGAAAAGGATTTATAAAATAAACTATCTTTCTAGAAACCGATCGCAAAACTCAATGCACCAGTGCCAGGTGTATCAAAACAGGTCCACATGCGGGGCTTTCACACCTTCTGGCAGGTGAGAAAGTTTATTAAGAACCTTCCCACATGGGAGTCTCTGAAGAGCAAGGATCTGGCTTTCCTGGTTCACAGTGTCCTGAAAGATCCTGCTCTTTTGTGCCTTCAACACCTGTAGCTCCTGACAAGCACGGGTGATCTTGCTGACAAAGAGGGCTCCAAACTTGGTTGATGTTGGCCGAGAACAGTTGAGTCATACCTCCTTACTTCTTCCTCATTCTCCCACACTCACCAAGAAGTGCCTTCATGCCAAGGATAGAAATCATCTATCCAAAAACCTCTTGTCCCTAAAACTTTAGTGAAAATTCATGTGGCAAAACAAATGACCCTGTCATGGTTCTCTCAAGATCATTCACTAATAATTGTTCAAGAATAGTACTAGTCGTAATAGTACAGCATTCCAAAGGCACACCATGGGGGCTTCTGGGGATTTCCAGAGTCTTGGCCACCTTAATTCCATCTCTACTGGCCACCTATACATTTACCTCCTTTGATTTGATAGAATCGAAGTAAATCCATCACACAGTAATGGTGATGATGATAAAAAGAAACAGTGCCTACAATTTACTGAAAAGTTATTCTATGTACTGAATATTGTACAAAGTTCTTTAAGTCAGTAAACACTTGAGGTCACCCTGGAAGTACATATTATATACCCATTTGGTAGGTAAATAAACCTAGACTCGGAAGGATTAGGTGCCTTGTTCAAGGAATCATAACCAGGACGTGGCAGAGTCGGGATTTGAACCCGGGTCTATCTGTCTCTGGTGCCTAAGCTGTTAACCTAATATGTTCTCCGGGCTGTTTTCCATTTTGTAACTGTGTGCTTAGAAGCTGGCCATAATTAATTATGCTATAGTTTCCCTCACTTTTCAATTACAATTTTATTTCCTTGCTCTGGACCACCATGACTGCTAAGTCTTCAGCGTGCCTTTTCCAAGCCAGCTCAGCGGGTATACATTTGGAGTCATTGTCTCCCGTTCGCATGGAATAAGCAGGTCATAAACATTGCCTTTCATTCTGCAATGTGTCACAAGCAAGCCTTTAGCATCCTCTGCCTCCCACAATGTGTCTCTTGAAACCCACTTATTTAGAGTTCAGTTTCCCAAACATGACAAGCACAGGGTAGGGTTCCTTCCTTGGACTCTGCCCCAGCGCCCTGCATTGCCACCATCCTAACTAGCCGACTTCCGCCCTGGGAGATCCGTAATAAAAGCTGTTAGCTCTTAGACACTCAATAAAAGAAACAAACAAGAAACCAATGATGTTCTTGGTTATTAAGCTCCCTATTAGATCTAAATAAAATTAAGCAGCTGGTGGCCCTATGTCTCCACAAAATTAATATTAAAAACTCTCTTTGAGCCATGTAGATCCTTTATACATACATGCCAAGCCTCAAGCTCCCTCACTCTTCCCAGCAATACAGGCAATTTTTTCCCTACCCACTCTTCTCACGTGCTTACAACACCCAGAGGATTTCTTTGTTTTTCCCTATAACCTATCCCCAATCTGCAAATTCCCAAGGTAATAACCAGATAGACCTACCTAGATACCAACCTCACTGAATATTGGAGCAGCAGGTCTTTAGAGACAGTCTAGCTCAATATTTCTCAAGGGTTGTGTGCACACCACTGGTTTTAGGTACTATACATTTTTTAGTGGTTATGTATTTATCTTTGCGTGTATCAGAAAAGCAAAGCTACACGTGGCGGCATCAAACTTTTGATTTCACGAATAGTACTGCTTCACTCAAAACCTAAGTGCATATTTAGGTAAGCAATAGTGAACAGATTTCTTTTATTATAAAGACAAATGTGGAGTAAATAAATAATATTCCACGCGGCACTCATCTCTAGCGAAAGTCGCAGGATAGTCTGTGAAGGACGGAACTTCCAGAAACACTGATCTAGCCCAAAGCCCCTCTTTGTCCTCAGGGGATCCACTGAGGGTCCCTGAAGGGGACCTGAAGATTCAATAAATTTCCTAAGACCTGCAGCAAGGTACATGCAAGATTGGAGCCGGAACTCAGATCTCCTAGTGAGGTGCTCACTCCTGGACACAGGGCCCCAGGCCTTCATTGTAGCCACTATGGGAAGAAAGGGGACACGAATTTTAGGAGCAACACACAGAACACTGGGGCCCCCGAAGGGCTACCTGGGCCACCCCCTGCTTTAGCCAGGGCAGCTTGGAGTGTGTGAGATTTCACTTGAGGGTTCTCCATCTTGATTTCATTTGAAGGAAATTTTTTACATGAGATTTTTTTTTCTTTTTTTTTTTTTTAATTTCAATAGATTTAGGGGTCCAGGTGTTTTTTGGTTACCCGGATGAATTGTATGGTGGTGATGGGTTTGGGTTTTCAGTGTACCGGTCACTGAATGAGGTTTATAAAAGAACTCCACTAACAAGGGTAAAAAGCCTTCAAGCTACTAGGGGCTCTTTGTTTTGGGCTCCTTGTATCCTACAACCTTGATTGCAATGAAGCAAGTTCATCTCCATCAGCATCCTCCAGCTTCTCCCAACACGTGGCTCAAGGGCCCTTCACACTGGAAATCTCTCAGGAAGGGGGAGGGATCCTGTTAAAATGCTGACTCCTCAGCCCACCCTGTCTTTATGGAAACAGACTCTCTTGGAGTGAGGTCCAATGAGTTGCGCTTTAAAATAGTTTCTTAGGTGACGCTGCTGCGAGCTAAGATGGGAGAACCAATACCATGGAAGTGTGGATTACCATCAAGACTACATAAGAGAGCAAGAGACTGAGAGAAAGAGAATTCGTAAGAGGTAAGAGAATTCGTAAGAGATTGAGACTAAGGGTGAAAGACTGAGAAAAATTAGATTTACTGATTTACTTATCCCTCAGGGGAATACTTTTTAAATTGACAAATAGTAATGTATGTATTTGTGGGGTACATAGTGATGTATTGGTACACATAATGTATGGTGATCAGATCAGGGTAATTAGCATATACATTATCTCAAACATTTATCATTTCTTTGTGTTGGGAACATTCAATATCCTCCTTTTAGCTATGTGAAGCTATATGTTATTGTTAACTATAGTCTGGTTAAGCTACTTTATGATAAGGTTGTCTTAGTGCTCATGTAACTAAACCCATCTTACACCTATCCATCTCTACCTCCCACACTTACCTTCCTTTACACGCAGTTCCTTTCTGAAGAGAATGGAGTAACCATGAAGTTATGACTTATTTTCCAAATACCCAAAGCAGCACCCAGTGTTCTGGGCAAGGCATTATACCAAAATCAAGACAAGCCACTGCCCAATAGGAAGTTCCACTCTGGTAAAAAAGTCAGCACATAAACTTAGAAAGGCGCACTTGCTTTCTCAAAATTTAAGTTAGGAGTGGGCTTGTATAGAGAAATAAGCTGCTGATAGAGTTTATATGGCCTTTCCACTAATACACTGATTATCCATGGAGCCAACTCTCCCAATATAGCATAGCCTAGAGTTCTTTACAAATGGCTGTTAAAAATCTCATTTGGTGAAAGAACAGGTTTTTTTTTTCTCTTGGTAATTCAGCTCTGGATTCAGACTCCATCTGTTTACCACTTGTTGGGCCTGCAAGGATGTGCAGGCCCTCTCCAACGCTGACATGGGTGGTCACCTCCCAAAGAGCAAGAAATAAACCTGCTTTCATTAGCTGCTGGCATGTATGAGAATCTTAGAATGAAATAAGAATTTTTTTGAAATGGCAATTTGAAATAATAGCAACCCCACAGGGGAACAATGGCATTCATGTAACTTGGGTAACATGTAGTCTAAGTAGCCAGAGGGGGAAATCCCTGGAGAGAGTTATCTCATAGATAAGATCAACCATATCTGAGAGGCCAGTGAGAACAATCTCAGTGCCTGCCATGCTTGGATCTATAATATGGGACACACCACCAAATACACGCTGGAAAGTAATAGAGAAACATAAAGGCACCAAATGGGGAAAGAGATCTTCCTTCAACTTTGAAAATGAGAAGTTACAAATCATCAATGTTTAGGGAAGATGTAATCCAACAAGGGCACTCATTTTTCAGAGTAAAACACGAGCGAACTGGCCTGGGAAAACTTGAAACAGAACTATATCTTGTCTCAGCCAAAGGCTCATGAGCAGCATATGTTGGGGGGAAGGGTGGGAATATTCTAGGAGCAAGGACAATAGGGTTTCGCTCACTGATCAAACACCTGCCAAATGCTAAGTACCATATGCATCCACTATCTCATTTAATCCTCTCAAAAACATATTGTGGTGCATATTATGGTCCCCATTTACAGACAGGAATGTGAAGTTAGTTGGTCAAGATTAAGCAATTTCCCAAGTGAAGAGGGATCGAAAAACAAGACTGCGATTTCTATGCTGTGTTTTCGGCCATGTACGTTGTACACAGCCCCAGGAAAGGGCAGAGAGAAAAATCCAGAGGAAAATTTCACATTTCTGAAAACCTTCTCTAAATTCCCCGTAGTAAAACGAACAAAGGCCACAATATCCTAGTACCTCCTATGACACATGTATATATAATATGTAGCATATATATTAATGTATACATAAAACTCCATTTGCTCTTCCTCACAATGCTATCCAGGTGTTATTATCACGAAATAGTTAAGTGGCACGCTCCATCGTACACAGCAACTCAGCAGCCAAAGTGGGTTTCAAACCCAGGTTTGTCTGATTCCTAAGCTCTGGGCTTTCTACCACATTCTTCTGTCTTCCTTACATTATTCACACTATTCTAGGCGTAGAATCTTCCTTTTCCATCCCTTTCAACTGGAGGCGAAGGTCAACCAGAATCTTAAACTTCAGTTATGAAGAGGCTAAAAAGAACATGTCACTCCCTGCCCTCCGACACCTTTGTTTTGTATCACCTGGACACACCGTGGGCCTTGATGGTCAGTGTCCACTGTGAAAGTTGGTGACTTGAAAGCCACGTGCAGCAGGCAAACCTTCTCACAAAGCCAAGGGAAGTCTGGAGAGTCAATTACCCCTAATGAACGTGCCCGCCTCTTGTCCTTTGAACGCGGGCTGTGCCATCAGGACGACTCACTAAAACCCACCTGGCGGAAGAAAACGGCAGATCTGGAGAGAAGGCCATGAATACCAAGGTCCTTGTGTTTTAATTTGCCTAAAAAAAAGAATCTGTGTGTTGTTAAAACAAACACAGAAATTAGCCATATGGGAACCTAGCTTGGGTACATATCTTCATCTGTTGCCACATTTGGGGGGAAATGGTACAGCATCATTGCAGTGCTCAGACGTGTAGACAGGGAGAAAAGTCCACTTGGAAGCAAGCTAATACTGAACACATGTTTATGCTTCTGACCTCACAATATGGTAACTAATGATGGTTCTGCAAATAGACTTGGGAAAATAAATGGATGATTGCAGAGGGGAGAACCCCAGTGAGGGTGATAAGCTTCATTTCACCTATATTAGCCCTGAGTCCTTAACAGGACAGCCAGCACAAATTCTATACAGCTTGCCTAAATAGATGGAATCTACGCCTTATTCTGAATTCAAATCTTAGACCCAGTGCATATAATACAGTGCCTTAATAGCTTTCCAAACTCTCATTTGGCCTCAGTTATACAACCAGCTGACACTGAAAATAATTAATGCCCTTTAGGACTCGCATCTGCTCCTATGGTTCCAAGTCAAGGTTTTTAATTGGGCTATTTTGGCATTTGGAGACAATGGCAAGGTGAAATAACCTTTCTTTAATATTTTTGAGGTCAGCAGATAGTCCTGCCAAAGGTCATCCTTCAGGTTCACAAATGAGTCATTTGTATCACCTAATGCAATCTGTGACTTGCAAATTGCACTGGGATGTGTTAGCGTGCATTAATTAGTCCATGTGATGAATACTGAATTCATCATACTAGCCGGAGCTTGTAGAGATGTGCCAATACTTGTTTTGGCGGTTTGTGTTTGCTTATTTTTACTTTGCACTCCACTTCCAACCCCGGTCTGAGATCTTCAACACCCCATGCCCAATAATTGGCACAGCGGAGTTAACCCTCTCTCCCTTACGACACGGCCAGACCCCGGGAAAAGATTCGCTGGCATGAAAATATTGCAAAGCAGGAAGCAACCACAGTCTCCCTGTCTTTGGTCTGTTTAATCTCTAAAACTCAGCATCAAAAGATGATTTCTTTTCCCATTTATGATTTATAGCATTGCGAGCCTTCTAAGAGAGAGGAGAGAACTCCTGTTTCAAACACCTTGCAAGGAGCTGTGCTCCGAGTTGTGCCGGGTACCCTCAGCTGCTTGGCAGCTACTGCCTATAATGAAGGCATTATTAATTTCAGTTTCAGGGGATAGAAAGTCAGGATGTGGACACTGTATGGCTATACCATCTGTGCAGTTGACATGTATTGATTCATACCTTCTTCCCATCTGTCCTTGACACTGTGCAGTAACAAAGGTCACAATCTTCTCTTTCCTGGAATTCCCCCCAAAAGCAACTTTCTACCCAGCATCCTCTCAGTGATTCTATTTGGTTGCTATTGTGCACTTCTAAAAGAAAACTGGTGGCCCAGTGTCTGCATCTGTCATCTCCCAGGTAAGTCCCTTTGACCCGACAGAACAATAATCGACCACATCAAAAGGGTACTTGAAAACAATAGCTCTTCCAGTTTGCCAGAAGACAGAGTCAGTGAGGGACACACACATTTCAAATGGATCTTCCAATTCTGCAGAATTTTGTGGATAACAAAGAGAATGCACGCATCACTCTAGAAATTAGCACATTCATTTTATACAGAAAGGTACAGTAGCCAATTAAATTACACACAGCGGACCTAGGGGGTTGAAAAAGTAGATTTACGGAAAGTTATGAAGCTGCAAACCAGCAGGTGGGTACATCTTGCTCTACATTAAGGACACTATGAGAAAAATAAAGTGTCCAGTTAATGGGATATTTGTGTGTATGTTTAATCTACATTTTTTGAAAAAAAAAGAACTATCTGTTCCGGTTATTGTCACTTCAGAACCGAAAAAGCCTGAGCCAGATTTCAGAGGGATTTGATTTCAGGGGCTATCATTTATTTTATTTTACTCTTTTTTCTAACTACTCTCTGTCCAGGTGAAATTGGACACACAAATAACTGAATTCACAATGGACTTTTTGAGGATTCAAGTGGCCACTTGTGTCTGCAAAGTAAGAAGTAAGTGGCTAATTGCAGCCCAAGTGAATGGCTGAGCCTACAATTAGCCAATTAGGTTGTCTATTAGGGGGAGGGGCGACTTGAATGCAGAAAGCCTTTTCCATGGAGCCCGGAGGCCTTTCTAACAGACTCCAGAAACCCCAGGAAGAGTGTTAGGAGCCTCTTCATCAAAGCAGAGCTAGACTGCTCAGAATCAGAGAATTATCAGTCTATTCCTACAGCTCTAAAATTCTCCAGGCCCAGGTAATAAGTACTGCACCACTCTTCCAATGGGGGGTGGGGGGGGTAATAATTTTTTAAAAGATTTTAACCGGTGCCTTCATACCTTCACTTTCGAAACAAAGTATATATCCGACCTTACTTTATCCATAAAATCATCTTCTCCTCCTGTCCTCCCTTCTTACAAAATTACAGATTAAAACTTTTCTGGCATTTTCAACCCATACTTAATGATGAAAATGAACCTTTCAGTTATTCCAAGGAGAAACTATTGCACTTTTCAAAATATTTTAAGGCAATTTCCCACGTTTTGGAGGGTGGATCTCAGATCACTCAGTCAATTTGATTTCAAAACAGGAAACCTAGCTTTGATTATGCCATGTAGCTTCGCTGACCTGCTGCAATACTGGAAAAGAAATGAAAGTGTTGAAGGGGGTGGGATTTGGAAATAGACACATTATACCAAAGGAATATACTATTAGCTCCCTTAAGTCCGCTCTAGAGGAAACAGCATTAAATCAAGAAACAGTGGACAAGTCACACCTCTTCTGAGCCTCAGATTTTCCCCTTGTGTAAAACCAGGGACTTGCCTGGTTCATTTTAAGGTCCCTTTCAGATCCAAATCTCAATGATTCTGAAGCAAAAGCACTCACATTTCCTGAACTAGGGACGAACCAGTCAAAAGAAAGATTTAAAAGCAACTGGCTCTGAGCTCCAAAGCCAAGCCTGGGCGTTGCTTACCGCCTCTTGCCTTAGACCTTTTGTCAGCAAACATCATTCTAATGATCGTACTCGAAACTAAGTTCACACAGAGTTGAGCTGTTTTAATCCCTCATTTTAAGCCCTTGAGACCTTCCTCATGGCTCACATGTGTCATTCACAAAACACTGTCCCTTGTGAGAATGACAAGACAAATCATATGTTCTTAGTTATTCGAAGGAACTTTTTATCCCCTAACTTTCCCCCTACGGTTTCCCCCTGGGGCTTGGGCAGCCCATCCACATCAGCTCTGCCCCATGACAGTGAATGAACAATTTGCCCAGAAGGCAGATGACTGGGTGACCTGTCTTTCATTTCACCTGTTGTCTTCCTGCCTCTCCACTGCAAACGCCCACTACCTTCCTCAGGCAGGGGTGTTTCGGAGGGGAAGGAGGTTTTACATGTGGTTGACCTTGAGTCTCTGTAAATGCAAGACTTCCAGTGCGTTGCTAAAGCCACATGATAAAGCCCCAGCAGAACCCAAGTCTCTGGATGGCACTGGATGAAGAAAATCTCCTTCATTTGTTCAACATGGACGTGAGAAGCGGAGGGTAAATCCCTTTCTCCCTGTGTCAGCTACAGCCAAATGACACAATGTCACTGGTTTGTTTCCTTTGCCTTTCTCTATGTAGCATCCAGAATAATCTTCTAAAAATGATAAACTGAATCATGCCTGCGCTCCTTTCTTGCAGTTTAACCTCCCCTCCGATGGTTTCCACTGCTTTTAGAAGGAAATCCAACTCCTAGTAGGGTTTAGCTCTTGCCCACTCCTCTAAAGCCATCTCAGGCCTCTGTTGCCCAGATTTCTTTCTGTTCCTGACATAGACTAAACTCATTCCTGTCTCAGGGCCTTTGCACATGCTGCTCCTACTACTGAAATACCCCTCCCCATACCTGAGTGCACTGCATTCATCAGTCAGGCCACCTTTCTGGAAAGAGCAGCTTTGACTGCTCAGTCCAAAGTAGCTCCCATCCTTGGCCATGAGTCAACTCTCAATGATATCAACTTGCTTCGTTTTCCTCAAAGCACCTATCACTTTTATCTTGTTTATTTTCTGGCTTCCCTTTGGAATGCAAGAGCTATCAGGCCAGGGACCTCGTCTGCTTTGTTCACCTCTTTATTGCCAGGAATAAAGCAAACATATTTTTACTTTATGATTTATTTATTACACAATAAATATTTGTTGAATGACTGAATGATGCATAACTAGATAAATGGATAAAAAATAATTTTTTTAAGACAAGGAGTTCTTAATTTGGAATTCTTAAACACCAGGGCTTCAAGAAGTCTTTGAACTCTCTCAAATTGCATGTATAAAACTCCGTCCATGTGTATTTTTGAGGTGAGGGCTTCCACAGCTTTCATCAGAGTCTCAAAGGGTCTATGATTTTCTAAAAGAGCAGGCAGACTGGGGTGATGCCTATTAGAAACAGAACCCCTGGTTTTTAGTTGATCGCAGAGCTGCCCACACTTCTTGGCCTCTCTCTGTCCATGCAACTAATTCTGACCACTGGATGCAGAGAAGAGATAAGTGTAACTTCCTCCAGTGTCTTTAAATGGAAGGGGCTTCCCATTTTTCTTCTCTTCCTCCTTCCACTACCTGTGATGTGGAGGTAAAGGCCGGAGCTCTGGCAGCCATCTTTCATGATGACCTTGGGAATTTGATGGTGACCTTGGGAACTGAAGCCACAAACAACAGAGCAACAAAATAGGACGCCAGGGCTCCAACACCATGGAGTGCCACCTAGCCTTGGACTGTTTCCAGTCTTCCTAAATATGATAAATAAATAAATAAATAAATAAATAAACAAACTTCTGTCTTAGCTAAGCTACTATCCTGTGGTAGGGCAGTAGTGGGAGGAGATGAAAGTGAATTTCTTACAAATTAATGTAATCCTAATTAACATGCCCACTGTTAGCAAAGTAGAAGAAGGTCAAGCTCTTGGAAGAGAATCAATGTGTTAATAAACACGAATAGACACAGTTTGAGGTGCTACTCCCACTACCCATGTATCCAGGAACAAAGTTTGATAGAAGTGAGGAGAAATAAGAAAGTGGATCCAAATCATACAAAAGAAGTTTCTTTCAATTTGCTTCAAACTTGGAGGCTTCCTACAAGGCAAAATCATGAAAGCAAATGGTGCTTGTTTGATTTTATTTTTTACTTTTTTTACTGTTTTACATTTTGTTTTTTACTTTCACCATTGAAATGTACCTCTAAATTATATGCCCTGTATCTCTAACCAAAAAAATCATTTTCATAATTATTTTTCTATCAAAATAACAAAGCACACCTCTGCATATCTGTCTGTGTTTCAACAATTATACCAAGTACCATAGCTCATTTCTATTCAGCTATACTTAGAAGCAAATGATGGTGCTTTTGTTACATAAATGCATCCCATGTGGTGCCAAAAATGTAATGTTAATTTTTACACATTGATTCTGAAAGTAACAGTAAAAAGTAATGACATCATCATACAAATTAAGATTATTATTATTATATATTAAAATGTTCCCATCCAGTGTATTATTAGAAATAACTATCATATTTAAATTAAATTATTGACCCACAACAACGAAAATGCTGAGGATTTATTGTACATTATTTGTATATAACAGATTGTTTAATAAATTGTCCATAGAGATTTTGTAATTTATTAATTGCAACTTAATCAATACAACCACAAAGAGAGAACATTATTATTTACAAAGTGATGTGCCAACGGAAAAGCCTTCCTTGTTGATGCGATGAATGCCACGAAGCAAAACTGACGCAGATCTCTTGACCCTGCCTGTCTTCGTCCATGACTCGGGGCTAATTCGAGGGGGCTTTATCCCATCAATGTAATGTGGGTCAGTGGCTGAGGTGACAGGATGCATAGAAAGATTTACAGCTGCGTTACCTTAAACAAATTACTGAACTTTTTTGATCTTCACTTTCCTCAACTACAAATAGGGATAACAGTGGTTCTTATCTGCAGAGATATCGTGAGCACTGAATGAGATCACTTTGCACGGTGTCTGACAAATAGTAAGCACTCATTAAATGCCAGTTACCATCATAATCGTCATTGTTGTCGTCATCATCTTTCTCTGTGCTCCTTCCTTAACTGGATTTTCTCCAGTGAACTCAAGAGATTTCCTGGATTTCGTTTCAGTTCCTAAACCACCCCTTTGTTCTTCTCACTGTCTCCTGGAGTCCCAAACAGTGCCTCGAATCTGGTGCTTTCCTCATGCATACGAGCTGAGCTTGAGCTGATGGATAATGTCATATCCACCAACAGGTGCATAGTTTATCATTTCCCGAGCTGGCATCATTATCTATTCTACAAATACAGGAATTAAAACAGCGCCAAAAAAGAAATGCCTTCTTACATCAATGCCAGTAGGCACAGCCCATATTATGCTAAATGCCATTCTGGGTACTTCCCAGAAAACACTGGCAGCAAAGTTCCCAGAGGCAGCCTGCACCCAATAGATAAAATGGGGCAAAAACAACTGCATTGGATGAGGCCATTGACCCTGTGGGCTTGCATCTAGCTAACAGTAATCTTGGCTATCACTTACTGATCACTCACTACATTCCAGTCCCGAACACTTTGCACAGATTCTTTCACTTCATTTGTATAACAAACCATATGAGGAAGCCACCATTATTACACTCTCTTTATAGTTAAGGAAACTCAGGCTCAGAGGGTTTAAATAGATCGCCTCGAAGTCAAACACAGCTAGAAATTTGCAGATGTAGGCTTCACACCCAGGCAGCCTGGCCAAAACCTATTTCTCACAACACTATACTATAACGTTCTAGCAAGTTGATCTAAACTTTTAAACACTTAGGGATCCTACCATCCTTTGCCTGAGGCCTCTGATGACAATTCACAGAGGCAACCCAAAGGATGGTTAATTAAGATCTCAGGATGTCAGACACCCAGGGGTTCAAATCTCAGGACTGTGCTGTACTAACCTGATCTCTCTTTGACTCATTTTTCTCATCTGTGAAATGGGAATAACAATGGGGCCTGTTTCATAGGCTTGTGAAGATTAAATGATATATTGAAGTCCAGTGCTTAGCACACTGCTATGCACACAGTAAGTGCTTAATAAGTGACTATGTTGATTCATTATTCTCCTCCTCCTTTAGAGATACATTATTAAAAAAAAAAAATAGAGGCCCTATTACTTATCATATTCAGCCTTGAAAAGCACCCCTCCGCCCACATCTGGATGATAAAATGTAATTCTCATGAAAAAAAATAATTTTTCGGCACAACGCTCCCTATCTGCAATTACATCAAAATCGCATTAATTGAGCTATAACACTGTCAGGCTCAGCAGCTGGAAAGCGCATCCATACATTCTAAAGAGAAGGCCATTAATTCAGCTCTCTACAGCACAGCAATGAAATTGGGATGTCCGTTCTCCAGTGTGATTTACTGTCTTTCAAGCCGCTTAAGTGGGAACCTCTACAAAAAGATTTAAGTTAAGTGACTCTTGTGCTGCTCTGAAGCTCATTTATTATTGAATTAAGTTTTCATTTCGTTTAAAGGGAATAAAGAAATATAGTTTTATTTGAAACAAGGTAAAACATTTAAAAGAAATCGGCTATTATGACCCAGGAAGCCAGTTTATATATCTGCAAATGATCTCACTCTGCTTATGCTCTGCTGAAAAGCCAAATTTAAACTCATAAATATTGCTGATATGCATATAATTTGAGACTTTTGCATAAGAGCTCACCCTTACTTTTTATATTTTATCATTCCTCTCTAAAAAATTTTTTTATCTTTTTTTTTTTTTTAATCCAAGGAGTTAGAGAATGGGCTAGAGAAAAAACAGGCAGAAATAAACATCCGTTTTTGAAAAGTCTAGATTTTCTTTATGACATAGAGGGAAAGGTAGGAGGGAGAGACCAAGAGGCAGGGAGATACATGTTATAGGTTATCAGTGTGTGGCAGAAAAATCAAGGTACGGTAGGCATACAGCATTAAAAGATTTACAGCACCCTGGTCTATAGATGAATCACATGTGGCAAGCAAATAGAGAATAATTCTCTGCTAGTGGAGTGCATACAACTTCAGTGCCTAAATTATCAGCCCTTGTATCAGGCACCAGGCAACAGAGCCCCTTTAGAATTAGGGACCCTGTCTGTCCAAAGTCCAGATAAAAGAAATAATATATTTCTATATAAAGTTTCCTCTTCGAAACCTCATGCAAAACAGCCAAGAATAATATTCCCTATACCAAGAAGTCCCTGAAGAACTAAGCACTTCTGAACAAACTATATTTTTAAAAAATCTGCTAGGACCCCTATAATGGTGTCATTTACACTCCAGTCACATGTGTCTACAGCACAAGACCCTTCATAATTAGGTATATACACTATACCAGCTCACTGCCTAATTAGCAAATTATGTTGAAAATAGCATCCTGCTAATTAACGGTTATTATGGCATTTCTGAAGCTGAGGCTTTAATTATCACCAACCTAATGCTTGTATACAGAGAAAAAAAAGCCCCCCCTTTTTAAATGATCAATAAGTGCAAAAGATTATTATAAGGCAAATCTGCTGACAGCTGATTAATTTGTTTGATGCAAAGTTGCTGCGTGTTTCATATTATTTTATCGGAGTTGCAGGAAAAAGGTACATAATTTGGTTTCATTAGCAACCTCTGCGATTTATCACTAGAAAATGCACCCCCCCCCTTTTTTGTTGTTTGTTCAATTCCCTCTGTGTTTTTGCCTGTACCAGCATCAAAGTCAAGAGCAGGAAGTTTTAATTAAGTGACACTAATGAGGTCGTTGAAAATGATACTTCAGTAATTCAGCATGCTGTTAAATGTGTTTATTCTATAATGTCATCAAAGGTGATTGTTTTCCCTCATAATAGATAAAATTCATTACCATAAGCATTGTACTTTTGAGTGTTAGAAATACGAAATGCAAGTTAGTCAGGTGTATCTGTTGCATTTTTTTTTTCTTTTGCTGCCAATGCAAATTACTGGACCTAAAACAAAACTTTAGCAAACAAGGCTCGGTCTGCTTTGTTTTGTTTTGTTTTTTAAGCCTCCCATGTTTAGTAATTAACAGACCCTGCCAGTGAGGAACAGAACAAAAATGAGCATGCAAATGACTAATCAAGGAAAGCTGAAATCAATGGGACAGGGTGAAAAGATGTTCCTCTGAGCCTGGCCATCACGCAGGGGATTCTGCTGCTTTGACAACCCTGAGCTGCCCACCTCACCACGCCTAGCAGCCCCACTTGGACAGCAGAGGCTGTGCGGTGACACTGTTCAGCATTTGATTTGAACAATAATGGCACATTTTGGATACTTTTTCCTTGACTTCCAGCCTCCCAAATACAATCATGGTTGTATGACCGACCTACTTTAGGAAATTAATGATCACATTGTGAATTTCTGCTCTGCTTTCTTCCTAAGAATTTAAAACTGTCTTTTCCAAATTTTAAACATCTAAAAGGAACAAGCATTTAAAATGTCTCCATTTTACAGATAGGGTAAACTGAGCAAAGTAATCTATCCCAGGTCAGAGGTAGGGCTGGGATAACCCCTGTTCCTCTTTATCTCACCAAGTCTTACTACCTCTGCAATTCAAAAGAGCCTCTCTTGATTTTCTCAGGTTACTCAATAAATAGCCCATTTTCCTATACTGCACAAATTTCTAAGTTCCACAATGTTTCTACGGCAGCTGTTTCTTCGTGAAAGGGGGCACCGTTAACTAAAAGCTGTGCATAGCAAACTCTTCACCAAAGTAGCAGGTCTAGTCTCCTATCTTACCTGGATTTAGCCAACAGTAATTACTGCCTATTTCTAGGGTTAGTTTTTAATGCCAAAGGAAATCCATTCTGACCCACAACATTTTATAACTTAAAGCAACTGCTATTTTTCCAATAACAGTACTGCTAATTCACAGCAAACGCTTACTAAATATACTCCATAATTCTTTACTGACTACCCAGCCAGAGATCAGGAAAAACAGGTGTTTGGGAGACTTTTTCAAGGTACTTGTCTTAACTGCTGTAACTGAGAAATGAAAACAAGAGTTCATCCCTCACGCTATGCCTAGTTTGGGCTGGTTTGGTCCTAGGGCAGGTGCTGGATGAGATCAGCTGGTGGAGGTTTTCAGGACACTCTCAAAGATTGTCTCCATCAAAATTATTAGTCAGTTCTGTAAAACATCTCAGGAAAAGTAAACATTAGTATTCTGGAGCAAATCAAACTTTGACTTAATTTGCCATTTTTCAACCAGTTAGCTGCAGAGGAAGTTCAGAATGCTCTGGTATCATGTAGGAGTGTAAGAGCTCACCTGTTTTCTACTGGAGAGTTGAGCAAAGGAGAAACATGGGATTGGCTCAGAAGTATTAACAAGGTGGCGAAAGTTCTAAATCCCTATCTGATGTGCACTAATGCAACACAAGAACATACATCGAGAGGCTTAGGGACAGGTAACACTCTAGGAGGCTGTGAAATGTTGACACAGCCTCTTACAAGTAGGAGACCCTCATCTACGAATTAAGGGACGATGTTTCTAGAAGAACTCGATGCTTTTGCCAATTTTGGTTTATTGTCTGGAATTTAAATTTCTGCTTCTCTTCACGATTTTTCTCCCACCTTAACTTTAGTAACCATCCAGATGATCCTTAATAAAATGTGGAAGATGTTCGGTGCCAGTGAGGCCACAGTGAGATGAGAACTGGCACCACCTGGCACAGCCTCTCTGGAAAGCACTTTGGTATTACCTCAAAGGTTTAAAAACATTCACATCCTTTGAGCCTGTAATTGCACTTCTAGGAATCTATCACAAGGAAATCAGAGAGGCTCATCAAAGCATTATTTATAATAATGAAAAATTAAAAGCATAAATGTCTAACATTGGGAGATTGGTTAGATAAATGATGATAGATCCGCATGATGTAATATTATACAGTCATTAAAAAACATGTGTTCAAGAAATACATATTAATAAAAATAGAAACGAAAGAGAGAGCTAAAAATGTAACATCAGGTATAATGCATATGATATGCTCCCATATCCAGATTTCATGCATTTATTTACGTAAGCATTTAAAAGGAATAGAAAACAGATACCAAAGTGTGAACAGTGATTATCTTGGGAAGATGGAATGAAAGGTAATTTTAATGTTTATCTTCATACTCAGTAAAAACTATTCATTTGGGCATATTAAAATTATAAAAATAATTCAATAATGTATCTCTTTTAGAATGCACCCAGATGTGATTGGGAATTTTATATTATGGCATAATTTATGATTATACCATTATACAATGTTCAGTGTAATCAGTCCAAACGTTTTTCTTCTGTGAACTTCATAACTACTGAGCCACATTCAAGCTCAGAGATTACTGAAGTGCTGGGAACTGCTATTATGAGACTCTTGGTAGGGCACTCCCACAACACTCCCTTTAAAAGCTGCTCCGCATTCCATAACCATAGTATGTTACTCGTAGTTATTATGTCCGTTTGCATAAATTTCCTGCAGACTCATGTAAGGCAAGAGTGCAACATCTGAAGTCCCGGATAATTTCATAGCCCTGTCCAGGATCCTCATGGGTGGCTATTTTCCTTAAAGGTTTCATTTACTTACTTTAGAGAGTGATGGACATCCTTGTCTCTGATCCTTCAAAACTTCTGAAACTACTTTCACTTTCATTGGGCTCAGAATACATGTGGCCAAGGTTTAATGGTTTTTGTTGTTGTCGTTGTTGTTTTGTAATTTCCTGGTTTTTCTTATTTTTTCTTCCTAATTGGTGAGAAACTAGCAATATATACATACTGGGTATTACTCAAATTTTGAAAAGTAAAAATTTAAGGATTTAAGGCACAGGGATGAAAATGTTTTGACATGTAAACTTTTTCCCAGAGGGTGTTTTTCTAAAGAAATATTTGAAAATGCTTTCCACTGAAGGAAAGAGGGAGTAGTTGAGCAGCAGGTAGAAACCTTGCCACTATAGGCAACCATCATCCTTCTGGAGGACAACATCATTACAACTAAAATGAAGACACAGAAAGAGATGCACAGAACAAGCCACCTGTCAGCTGGAGATGAGTGAATCAATAAGTTGTTTGCCTAATATTTCCCAATCACATTCTTAATACAACGGGATTTATGTGGGCTTTGGGGATACTCGGACAAATAATATAGATTTCCCCCCCCCTACTGCAGAGTAAATAAAATAAATTTAAACTACTCATCAAAAAATTCATGAATTGTTTGTTTATTTTAACCTTTTCAAAGCCACGAGGAGAAGGAAAGAGAGCTGGGAACAGAGACTGGGGCTTTCATCTTTGTCTTGTTCTTTAATAATTCTACCACTGTAGGCAAGTGGCTCAACCTCTCTGAGCCAATGGTCCTTCTCTTAGCCTTATACACTCTTTGAGAACTAAGATAAGTAACCTAACACAGAGCTGGAGAAGTAGCCGGTGCTCAATATAAGGGCTTTTCCACTTCAAAGTAAACATACAAAAACAAATTAATTAGATCTGCTCATTAGATCTACCTCAAAAGAAAAGAACCCAAACAAATAAATAAATGTAAAGCATAAACCTTTTAGAAAACACAGTAGCTCCATTGCTTTTCACCTGCAAGAAAGGACAGTCTGTATTGATGTCACATGTTTTAGTGACTCTTTTTTACATTTTGCTCTTTTATTGAATCACTCAAAAACAAAACTGCCCTTGTTCAGTGTCTATCATACTACTGAAAACAGGGTCTCAAAACTATACTAGGGAACCACAGGAAGGTTTCACCACGTCCAATACACACAGGCAAATGAGAATGTGTATTTGTGTGTTGGGTGTACAAATATGTGTTCGGTATGATTAAAAAGTAACGAGGATGACACAGACTCTCATGAATGGTTTATGGGAGATGAATCACACTTTAGAGCCATGTGTCATTTATGTGCATACTAGTTCAGTCAACAACCTCTGCAATGCCAGTGCAGTATAGTGTCCTTCACACGCGCGCACACACACACACACACACACACACACACACACACTCCGGAGAACAACACCACCACTGCCATACTGGATTGTCTCCTTAAAGTCACCTGGAAGACTGCATGCCATGCTACTCTACAGAGATATAAGGGGAAGTCATTTAGAAGACAGAGGGAAATAGAAGTTTCCAGAGTGAAAGATCCCGGGATGGACCTTTTTCTTCTTCATTCCTCCCCAACTCCCAAATTCAAAGGTTTTCCATGGTTCGGATAAGCCACTCAAATTTCAACTTTCAGACAGGGATTGCAATGGTCAATGCCCAATACTTGGAAAGAGTGCAGACTCTGGCATTATATAATTTACAACATAATCAGCCCAAACATTTTTCCTCTATTAACTTCATAACCATTTGAATTAGAATTCCTGCAAGTCATTTAGTCCAGTAACCTCAGTGTCCTTAGTAGGCTGTTGTGAAGATCAAATAAGAAAATGCACATAAAGTGCTTAGCACAGTGCCTGGCACAAGGCATTTACTAAATGTCATTGCTAGAAGAAGTAGTAAGTAACAATTACAGCCTTGGCTCTGAGCTAAATGCTTTATGTATATAACTGTACTCGTAATAAGCCTATAAGGTAGATACTATCATTATCCCCATTTCACAGAAGAGTAAACAGACTTGTAGAGGTTAATTTGCCCAAAATTCAACAAGAATGTGTTAGAGCCAGGGTGCAACCCAGGCAGGCTGCCTGCAGAGCCTAAGATGCTAACAGCTACACTGTATGTTTTAATCTATTAAATTAAAATATATTTAACCAATTAAAAAGAAAAACTGACACTAGTATTTGCCTTTGGTGGACCCAGTTTTTGCATGGCCTCAAAGCAGGCGCCCAGGCAAGCATGTGTCCCTCATCTAGCTCCCTGACCCTGCCCTGCCCACGAGAAGATGAGAATGACGCATTTGCCAGAGGGAGCTGGGAGGCAGCAGCTGGCCAGAGGCTGTGTTCCGAAGGCACAGCTAAGGTGAACCCAGAGAGCACAGCCCCTGAGCACCAAGGAGCTGAGGACACATTCCAGAGACGGGACACGAATGTGCTTGCTGCAGCACAGCCACCCGCTTGCTCAGTGAGCCTCTGGTGCCACTGTCCCACTCCCAGATTAGCATAAGTGAACTGGGGTAGGCCAGCTGGTACAACTCTCACTATCCACTGCTGCACACACACACACACACACACACACACACACGCACACACACTCTTACACTAAAACACAAGCAGGAGAAAAACAAGACCCATCTCCCTAAAACACATTTGTAAGAGAAGCAGCATATACAAAAAGGCAAACCAACACTATTATTTTCTTCCCTTTAGTGATGCTCTTAAAAATGATCACAATTCCCATCGCTACAATTAGCTACTTCTTAGTCAGACACATTTATACACAACAGAGTTACTCTCACCCCCTCCAAAGTGCAAAACGTATGAGAAGTGGTGGCCATGTAATGGACACCTACTACGTGCTGGTGTTCTATTCACCAGAACAAAACAAGATCAATATGACACCAAAAATCTGCCAAGTACCCAGAGGATTTCCAAATAAACAGATGATTCATGTTTCATTTTTATTCCACTATCTTTGCACTGGAGGGCCATTTTCTGAGATATGACAGGTCCCTCTGCCTCTCGGTAGTCCAAGTAGATAGACTGGTTGAATTACATGATGCTACAGGATTCAAAAAAAATTTTTTTTTAAAAAGAGAGAAGCTTGGTTTCCCATCCTCTTTCTCACATAGTCAATGAAATTATAAATATCTGTGTGTGCCCGTAGGCAGTGGACAGTACAAAAGGCCTTGCTGTTCTCATTCTTGCTTTTTGTCAAGACCAGCACAGGGAAAGTATTAAGGGGTAAAATATGAAAAAGGTCTTTGATTGGCTACCTTGTGAGCCATGTTTTCTGCCTCAGTTTCCCATCTCAGTGGATCATGAATGGACGATCCACATATATAGCACAGTGCACAGAAGAACACACCCTGTTGGCAAAGGGCCTCACGTCCACCTCAGCTCCACCACCTACCACCCGTGGGACTTCAAGTTCATTTCTTCAGATCCTGGAGACTCAGTTCCTCCTTCATAAGTGAAGGTAATAAGCGTACCTAAAGTTGTTATAAAGACTTCATGCACACCAAGTGAAGTCCTTGCACATCGCCTGGCACACGTAAGTGCTCCATACACATATCAGCTTGGTACCTGGCATGCGGAAGGCATGTGCTAGACTCTGTAGGGGGTACCCAGATGCATCGGACAGTGATCCTTCCCACATTCATGGGTTCGCAGTCCACAGCGGGAACGACGAGTCCACAGTTCTCCATGCCCATTTCCACCCTAGCATCTGTCTGTGGCTATGCGCTGGCTTCCTCCTCTGGACTGGCAACTCCTTGAGGGCAGGAATTTTCTCCTGTGGTTTTAATCTTATTGTCTTCCATTTCCCCCAATATGAACCATGTCTTTACAAACAGAAGAAGCGCTAGCTAAATGTTTGCTGAATGGGTAAACGAATAAACTAGAGAACGAGAAGGACCACAGAAGCAAGTGCGGCAAAGGTACTGTGGCAATTCATAAGAAGGAGAGGTTATTTTTGTCTGCTTGTACCAAGGCAGCCGGGTGGGGGCCCATCAAAGAAGGGGTCATGGAGGAGTGAACCCAAAAGCCTGGCCTTAGAGAACAGGCTGTTGTGTCTAGTGAGACTGGGGAGGGCCATTCCCATCCCTCCATGGCCTAAATTCATGCTTCCTCTGCCCCCAGTGGGACAATGAAGAACAGGTGCATGAATATCAGAGGACTATGTGGGGGACTTTTCCTTACAGTCAAACTCGTTTTTCTCTGAAGTGCCCAGAGTCCTATCCGAGGGACTTCACATCAGCTCCGTCTTTCAAAGAGATTTTTATTTTCCACCCAACCTGGTTTAGCATCATTGAGAAGGTCTTCCATATAAAAGATTAATAAATAATATAGTCAGGAGGCCTAGGATTCATTCTGGGCCCCTCAGGACCCCTGAAAGAAATAGGCAAATTGGACAGAAATCAAAGAAGGGAAGCCACGAGGATTAAAGAGAACAGCAGCAGGAGCTACTTATAAGGGTTCCCGCAGCACCAGCCGGGAATAAGCAAAGCTCAGGGACGACAAAAAGAACCGAGGATCAAATACTCTCCCCGAGCAAGGGTGTAGGCACACCGATGAAGGGAAAGAATTGCTCAGGGTCACGCAAAGGGGTAGAGCAGAGAGGAATGGGATGTAATTACAGAAAGGAAAACTTGGGCTGAATATCAGGCCAACCTTCTTAAGCGCGGGCTCTATTCGCGTGTGGAACGGCTTCCCCAGGGAGGCGGTGGAAGCCCCATCGCTTGGGGTGCATAAAGCCACTGGACAAAGAGCTGAGAAGAGAGTGCGAGGAACAATCTGCCTGGGCAAGGGGCAAGACAGGTGACCTCACGGGGCGGCATGGCTCCACACTTCAATGACACGCCAAGATGTATTTCATCAGGCACCCACTGGCAAGAGCCTGAAGCATTGTCCCCCGCCACACGCCCCTTGGCCATTGTGCTTTCTCAATATGCCACTCTAGAAACATCCCCATTCACTTCAAGAGATCCTCCACGGCTCCTTGCTGCCAGCAAGAGCCGTGAGAATAACATCTCACTGTGGCCTTGGCGTGTTCATGCTTTAAGGCAAAAGGTAGCTTTGAAAGAGGAAATTTAACTCTGGTTCAAGCGCCTTAGTCTTTACTCCTGCATTCCTGATATTTTTGTTTTGTTCAAGTTCCTTTTCAATTCAGAAGAAACTCATTATCCTTACTGCAGGACCTTGAGCAGCCAATATAAAATTGTGACATTTCAATATATCTTCTGAATTAATCAAATGGCTCCCTTTTGTTCTTGGGGTGGGGGAGGCCAACATTTCTCACATGCACCTTGCCTTCCAGGCCCTGGCCAGGGAAAAATCTGTGTAGCTTCACCTTTCACCCTCCTCTGCTCCAGCATTATAAGTTACTTAGGGTTGTCCCAAACAAGCTCTGTTCCCTCCTCCTCCACGAATTGCCCTTGCTGGTCCCTCTGTCTCAAACACTGTCATGCTCTCTCCATCTTTATTATTGCCTTAGTCTGCTCAGGCTGCCATAACAAAATGCCACAGACTGGGTGGCTTATAAAAAATTTTTTTTTACTTCTCAGCTCTAGAGGCTGGGAAGTCCAAAATCAGGGTGCTGCAGATTCAGCATCTCATGAGGGCTCTCTTCCTGACTTGCAGAGGGCTGCCTTCTTGCTGCTTCCTCACAGGGCAGAGAGAGAGAAACACCTCTCATCTCTCTTCCTTTTCTTATAAAAACACTAATTCAATCACAGGAACTTCACCTTCCTAACTTTATCTAATCCCAATTACCTCCCAAAGACCTCACTTCATAATACCATCATATTGGGGGTTAGAGCTTTGACATATGGATTTCGGGGGAGACACAAACATTCAGTCCATAACATTCCAAACCTCCTCTTTTTCAGGACCTAAACTTAAATGTTAGCTTAGGGCTCCTCCAATAGGCATCCACATCATACTGGATGTCAGTGTGGGATCACTGAATACAATTTGTGTTTACTCATCCAACATTCCCAGTCTCTAGGAAGATAGGAGCTGTGTCCATCTCATTCCCTGCTGTAACTTCAAGACCTGGCACACAAGGCGTTCTTTTCTGCATACAAATGAATCAAGAAGAGCACATGCAGTAGGGTCCATGGGTACTCTGTGTTCCTCAGGGGCCTCACACATACCTGAGTGCTTATTATGTGCAAGGCAAGGGTTGGGTCTTCTGGAAAACACAAAGATGAACTAGAAACTAATCCTCAGGGACTTACAGACTAGACAGGGTGAGAAGATACATTAAATAATCTGTACCCCAATTTACAAAGCTGAAAGTGCCCGGAGACATGGGCACATGCTATGGGAAACCAGAGACAGGGCAGGCATTTCCAGCTACCCTAGCGGAAAGAAGCTGGGAAGGCTTCCTAGAGAGGCAAGTAGGCAATGTGGAGATGATGACTGGAAAGTGGGTATACCAGGTGGAGAGACCAGAACGAGCAAGGGCAAGGAAGCTGAAAATCTCCAGCACCTCTGGCTCAAATATGGAATAAACTGAAATTCAATTATACGGAAGTTATTCTGATCACAGACTATCTTGAATTTGTTTGGGCTGTATTATGTACATAGGGGAATGACATCATTTGCTCTGTTGTATGATTTGGTGAGAAGTGGACATTTGCATTACAATTTGTGGGAAAAACCTATAGTCTTCTACTTTTTAAGCAACCAATCACGGAGGCCCAACCGTGGTGTGCTTTCCCGAGGGGGAGAGCCTCTGAAGTAGCCTGTTACCTCAGAAATCAACTAACCAATTGCCACCATAGAAATCTGTCCTCCTTAGATCTGCAGAACCCAGGATCCCACATAAGAACACAACTACCAAGCTAAAATGCCCTGGATTAAGGAGTCTGAAGCAGTCTTAAGGAGCACACTCATCCCTTCTCATTGCTCTCCTCATCAAAGACTTTGCCCAGGTGCTTTCCCGGTCTCCTTCCTACTGCAACAGTCGTGCTTCATTTACCTGGCAGGTAGCTGCAGTGCCTGGCCTTGCCCTGGTGCATTCTGGGAGGGTTTTCCTTACTCCCAGGTTTACTGAGCAGAATTACCAGCTGCATGCAGCCTTTGCTGGTAACAGAACCACAAAGCAACCAGCTGAACAGTGAGGTAGTGATGGCAGCTGCAAACTGCTTCACCTGGGAGAGCACTGAACAACTCGAAGATTGTGCCCAGGCTGGTTTCTCAGTCTACACACCTGCTGAAAGCAAAGGGTAGGATCTGCCGAAGAACTGGAGGCCCACATCAGAGGCTGGGGAGTCCAGGGAGTGGTAATAACTGCAGCAGCTTCCAATGCTGTTTACAGAACTACATGATTCTAAGCCATCTGAATACATTCTCCTCCTCGGTGCTCTGAAGGTAAAGTGTTATTATCAGCTCGATATGGAAGGTCGGGAAACAAAAGCTTAGAGAGGTAAAATGACTTCCCCAAGGCCAGACAGATGGCAAGTGGTGAAGCTGGGATTTGAACCCAGGTTTGTCTGACTCCAGAACCCAGCATCCCAACCATTCTGCTAGGCCATTTTGTTGCTGCACTTCTGGGGACATTCTTGGGAAGACAAAGAAGATAGGACCCTCACTCCAGCCTTTTATAAGGAGAGAAGATGAAACAGGCTCTTTCTGCACAGACCCCCACCCCCAACTAGTGAAATGGGAGACGGACTCCAATGGGAAGTGAATCCCAGTGGAGGACACTTCCGAGTGGATTATCCCTAGAGTAGAACCACTTCAGATGAAAGGATGGCCTATGTATGAATTTAAATCAAGTATTACTATAATCATTATCTGTGCAACATTTGAGCAAAAGACAGCTCCTGACAGCTTTCTGTGAGAAGTTATGTCTGTCTGAGCGGAGTTTAATTGAAAATGTCAGCCACCTTGAAGATCATCAGGGCAAAGCTCTTAGCCTCGAGAAAAGACAAAACTGAAAACAATCACCTGTTGCTGACTACAACCAGCTGTATTGGGGTGGGCAGAAAATAAAAAGGACGAACATATGGCACTTGGGGCTTTTTGTGAGCCATTCAAGTACCAACTCCGCAGGTTTGCTGTGAGTGAAAGAAGCACTCATTCCAGACATACATATTTTGGGAAGAATGATACCATGAGAGGCTGGACCCAAGTAATGATGATTGGACACGTCAAATCAGGAACATATACAAATGCAGGCATGACTTCCTGTAGCAAGGATTCAGCTAGTCAGAGACAAAGCAAGCCACACAACAGAACCATGTACAATCAAATCTATAGTGTAAGTCTCTAAAGAAGCCATTCATTCATCCTGTTTCTCTGTCCTTGTCCTCATTCTTGTAGTCCTCCTCCTACACATATACACTATATGGACACAAACACACACGCATGCCCATGTGTATACACACATGGGCATCGGGAAATCCCATCAGGGTTTCCACTGAATTATCAAAACATAACTGCTTCTCCCCAAAATCCAAAGATCCTTAATCCTAGACTTTAAGAGTCTTAAAGCCTTGGTACAGTTGCAAATAGTTTCTACCTGATATCGCTTTAGTACTTTTTGAGGAAACAAAAGGCATGTGACTATTATAGAAAAGATGCATTTTATAAATATTCAATATTCTTTTTACTATAAATACTGAAAACAAGAAGGAAGGCATGGGTAAAACTTCAGACATTAACACATAGATCATTCAGGGGTTGGTCTTAGAAACTGTGCTCTATAAAATAAAATATATATGCTATACTATTAAAATACTTTCTTCCCACTGTGAAGCAATGTCCTAAGATATCACCAAATTTAGCACTATGTCACTGTATATAGAAAACCCCTATCTGGAAATATACAAGGTAGATCAACCATAAAATCATGAACTAGTTGTGAAGGGCCCTGCATTCAATCCCAGTTCTACCACTGACTGGTTATGTAACCTTGGGCAAGGTACTTCACATCTCTAAAGCCTCAGTAGCTTTATTTAAAGATTGGAGATAACAGTAGTAGCTAGAACCATCTAGGGGAAAAGCACTTAGCACAGTGTTTGACACATGGTGTCAAAGCTCTCAATTAATGAAAGTCGTTATTAATACTGCATGTTGTTTTGCTTCACTGGACATTAGAATTGGGTAAGTGGGACTGGATTACCAATTATCATGAATTCCAAACAGAGGCTTTAATTTCATATACAAGGAAATAGGGATCCAGTGAAGGTTTTTGAAGGAGGGAGATAACCAGTGGGGTTTAATATACAGTAAGAGAGAAAGATACTGGGGACAGCAGCCATCTAGAAAGTCTCTGCAATGACCCACGAAGCTCCAGGTGACAATGTAGACATAGCAAAGGCAAGGAAAGGGTCTTTACAAGAATGTTAAAGGAAGAGGAAGAGGAAGAGTGGGGAGGACAGAGGAGGGGGGAGAAGTGAAACAAAGAGGACAGGAGAAAGGGGGAAAGAAGAAAGGAAGAAAAGAAAAAAAGAAAGGAAAGGAAGGGAAGGGAAGGGAAGGGAAGGGAAGGGAAGGGAAGGGAAGGGAAGGGAAGGGAAGGGAAGGGAAGGGAAGGGAAGGGAAGGGAAGGGAAGGGAAGGGAAGGGAAGGGAAGGGAAGGGAAGGGAAGGGAAGGGAAGGGAAGGGAAGGGAAGGGAAGGGAAGGGAAGGGAAGGGAAGGGAGAAAGAAAAGAAAGAAGGAAGCAAGAAAGCAAGGAAATGAAGAGACGAAAGGAAAAAGGAAGGAAGGAGATGAAGAAGGAGAGAAAGAGAGGAAGGAAAGATGGAAGGAAGAAAGGAAAGAAGAGGGAGGGAGGAAGAGAAAGAGAAAAAAAGACTGTTCTAGGTAACTGACTAGAAAGACAAATCATGAGTCAAAATTGAATCCAGGGCAGTCATCTGACAAACTGAATCTCCCATCTTTCAAGGGGTCACACTAATGCAAAAGAGTGGCCAGAATGACACACAGACTAGTCATCTTTCTAACTAGACAGTCTTTAGGGAACCTTCAGGGCTCTCTTCCAGTGTCTAAAAGTGTCCTAATGTCCCTTCGTTTGCTTCATTTAGCAAGTGTTTATTGGATACACGCTACATCACACACACACACACACACACACACACACACACGCACACACGCACGCACGCACGCACGTGACCCGAGGCACCGTGCTAGGCTCTGAGGACACAGCAGCGAGGAGAGACAAAACACTGGTCTTCTGGAGCTTGCAATCTAGCAGGGTAGATGGCAATAAAATAATTAATCACAGAAATAAGTAATTCCAGTTGTGTTACGTGTTATATGTGGCATCCCCGATCACATCCAAATCCCACCGGAAATGCTTCTAAACAGGACAGGTCTCTGATGGTATCCGCATACCAGACCTCTGACCTGACTTCCAGAACCGATCTGGGCTCCAGCGTCAGGGGACATGAGCTGAGCGGACTTTACCTAAGAGCACGGCCGTGACTCTTCTAAGTACAAGTCCGTGTTCCTGGGAACGCTCTGAAAACTCAGCTGAAATGGGAAACAGGATGGGAGGGCAGAAATGGTTCTGTGCAGGGTCACTGTTGTGTGTTTGGGTCAATCAAGTCACTTACAGTCATTTCTCTCATAATCTATAGAAAATAAGATTATGCAACACCAGCACTAGGACATCCCAGACCCTCACCCCTACCATCCTCACCGCTTTACCATCCTGCCCCTTACCACTGAGCCAGACTCCTCCGCTTTCCTGGACTTCCCAACAAAGCACTCCAGGCGGCACTAGCAATCGATTGGTGTAAGCAGGAGAGACAAAACTTATTTGAAATGCGTCAGTTATTAAGGTCCTTTCTAATCTATGCCATGACAATCTATAATTCTAGACTCTGGGAGGCACACAGAGGGATCGCAGCCGGCAGAAACCATAAAGGAGAAGAAATCACCTCGGCGCAAAGCTAAACAGGAAAGTAAAGAGCTGGGACGAGACTCATGTCCCTCCTGTAGAAATGGGGAGGGACCGTGAACGGTAGAAATGTGGAGCCCTTTTTAAAAGGCCCCTCGCGAAATAGCTAAAGCATCCTTACCCCATTAAAATCCAGCTTTTGCTTTTAAAGCACTAGTTCTTCCTGTATTTTTCTCCAGAACTGCAGCAGAAAAAGAATTTAGCATATTCTCAAGAACTTGTAATGAGCGTTTAAGACGTGAATCCCCCTCATTCCTGGAGGGCGGGTGTGCTTCCTAAGAACTATGCAGGAAGCAAGAGTGACAGACTGTCGCGGGAACAGAGACATTCCAGGTTTTCCTGTGGGGGGGGGGGTAGTCAACATATCACCCACATTCTCCAAGGCCGGAGCCCTCATTCCTTCTTTGTTAGGGTAGATCTGGGTTCTGCTTGTCTCTGTGATGCCAGGGGCAGCCCGAGGGCAGGCCAATAGCAGCTCTGCTCAGCCAGGGGAGGGGAATTGCATTTACTACAATATATAAATAGAGCAACAAAGCCCCTCCTGGAAGGATGTACACTGGAATGCTTAAAAAAAAAAAAAAAAAGCCACTATTGCAACAGGGGCATTATACAAGTGTACTGTGTAAGGGCCAAGACTGCTTATACTGGCTCTCAAAAATTTAAGTCTTTCTGAGATAGCTTCTTGGGTGTGTTATTTTTATCTATTCCACTGGGATGAAGCATGGCCTAGAATCCCAGCTTGAAAGGGAAGAGCAGATTTTGCACTACCTGCTATCTCTCCGTATCATCAGGCCTCGTCAGAAGCCCAGACGTGGACATCACTGACACAAAGAAAGCGCAATTAAAGCCCAAGAGGAGGCCAGGCTGCTCTCTGCCAGAGCCGAATGGACCCTCCGTGGCTTTCTCCAGGCTCCAGCCCTGCTCAGCGGCTCTGCCTTTGACTGACATGTGGCATTCTTGTCTTCACGGGCAGAGGAGCCTGGCTCTCGATGGTTATCGACATCACAAAATGTCATGTCTGAATACGCTTCGGCCGGACCTTCCTCCCCCACTCCACTCCCCGCCTCCTGCCCCTCAGTTTATTTTAATTATACAATGAAAACTCTCAGGCGCGGAATGGCTGCCTGCTGGATCACACAAGCCCTTAATTGTGCTCTGGAGTTGGATCGTGGCATTTCATCCCCCTGCGATGGTAAAAGGCACATTTGCAACAGGAGTAGGTCATGGAATATTTTCTGGAAATGCCAATGGATTTCAAGGCCCCTCCTTTTTCATACCAGACATTTGTGATTCTGTCTGTGTATACAGGAGGAAGGGTAACTGACATCCCCTCTTCTGCCTTTTCCTATTCTCCTTACAATTCTGTACAAGTCCCCAACTTATTCTTTATATGGATGAATATGAACAGCCTCATCCATAATCACTTATCTCTTATCCATCCACAAAAGCATCTGAGCAGATTTCATTTTTGTATCGCCTTAGTTCCTTACACCCTGATGGTATACCCATTTACCATTCTTCTTGCTCTTTTAAAACATTGTCATCAGGAAAAAGAACAGATCACAATAGAGACGCTATGTTCAGGCTTTTTCCAAAAGAGGCAAGTAAGATAGTTTCCTAGGAGACAAAAAAAAGTGACCCATTCCCAATCTAGACATGCCTGGCCAAACTGGGACTTTGGTGCAGATGTCTATATGTGCCCCTCTCATCAAATATAGGCCTTGCCTACTGTTTATATTCAATAAATGTTCACTGAGTCTTCGCAACCATTAACTTCAAATGAGTCCTGAGTCATACACACCCTACCCATATTTACACAAGAATCCCACGTTCTCCCTGTCCCATGTTATATACTCATCCCCTAATTCACACTAGCAGAACAATTTCTCTCCTGGTACCCCCTGTTCCCTAGCTCAATCCAAACCCCTAAGAAGAAGGGTTCGTGTGTTCGCACGGTTTATAAGTCAAGCTCCCCACAGCAGTATTTTTTCGGTTGACAGATTCATGTTGTATCACTTTTAAGCAATTCCCAGTGGTGTATGGTGGTGCCTGTTCACAGATGTTTCCTAATACTGCTAAGTAAGATGAAAAGTTTCGGGCTGGCTTCCACGGAGGCAGTGGGCTAAGGAGAAATGGATTACCAACGCTTTTCTATTTCCTGGCCCAAAGGTCTCTAATTAACACTCATGAAACTGGCTCTCTTGGCACGCCTGCCTACTTCCCTTAGATGTTATTTATTCACTTCAGGACTTGGGCAGAAGCAAAGTTTTATGTAACAACATCACTCCTTAAGCCTTAGTGAATGCACCCAAGAAAAGGTACTCAGGGCAGGCTACAGGCCCAGCGTCAGTAGCCAACGAACAGTGACCTGTTCTTCCTACTGCCATTCCCCAGCAAAACTTCAGTCCGGGCAAATGTTCCCCTGCAGCAGTCCAGCACTTTCCACTGACTACTGCTGTAGTCTATCCTTTCTGAGGCTGCAAAGGAGCTGATTCGTGTGAACAGTGCCCAGCCCAATGTCTTGCTCAAAGGAGGAGCATAATAAAAGTTATTTTGAGATCTAAAGAGAAATATAAGGAGTCTTGTTGATGAAATTGGCGCTGGTCTGGAGAACCACGCAGAAAACAACAGAAGCTGTTTCTTCAGTGGCCTGGGAGACAACCTTTACGTGTGACATCTTTTACTCTGAGAAAGGAAAAAGCCGTAAATGAGTGATGTGAACCATCTGAAATCTCACCATGGCTGAATACCGCAGGAGTGTGTAGAGTTTATTTGGTGGAGTTTGTCCACAAGTCAATCTTCCCTGACCATTCCAACCCAGTCACTCCTACCTCAAATCCCCATCCCAAGGTAGGAAACTCAAATGTCCACAGGAACTAGACAAGGGGTGAGGTGTTCAAAAGGAGCATGCAAACCCAGGGTACTCAGCTCCAGCCAATCGTTGCCATGTTGCTAGACCTCCTGGCTTTTTAAGAGAAGACAGAAAATGGGACTTTTATACAAATCTCCCAATCTTTAAATATTAATTCAAACTCAGGAAGAAAAAAGTTTAAGCCAAGCAAGATGCATGTGACTGGGCTGAACTGAACGCATGGTTTCCCACTTTGCAGTCCCTGAACTGTCTGATTCATGTGGTACTAAATCAGACACTGCTTTTGCATTATTTCACTTGTTACTTTGCAAGCTGTGGCTTCCAAATTGACTATAAAAACTTTTGACCCTGACACACTTTTGGCTGGGTGGGCCTGTGATGCCGTGAGTTTACTAAACAGGGACACTGTTATATATTGCCCTGTTGAACAATGGCTACAAGCACATGTAGCATTTCCCAAATGAGAGAATACAAAGGCAAAAGAGGGAACTTGGCGTCAACTTGAGTGAATGCTTCTCCTTCTCTACTCCATTCTTTTTTTTTTTTTTTTCCTGGCAGGTGCACGTTCACAATGGTGATTTCTCATTTAATTGCTAAGTATTTCCACAGCACAGTAAAATCCATCATGGACCAGACACAGAGTATGCTAATTCCCCATCTCTCCGATAATGCACAGATTCAATGGGGTCTTCTTCCCGCCAATGTGCGTTCATAAATGCCATTAATAGTAATGGGAGTCAAATGCAAAATATGACTGAGTAAGTAGGCCCTAGTGCATGAAATATATTCTCGACCACAAGGACAAGCTGCCTCACAGCTCACTGCCTTGTACTGAATTAGGGGCTGGCAATTCTCTGATTTGGACCAAGATGGTGATAATGACAAATAAAAAGAAAAAAAGAAAGAAAAAAGCCAGTCCCTTTTCTCTGCTTATCCACTACCAAGACTATTCCTGACTTACAGGTCAGAGACAATGAGGAGCTTTGAAGCTTAGAAACAGAGACAGGGTGCAGAAAGATGCAAACTCCCCGTCTTGCAGGGAATTAATGAAACACAACTAAGCCAGTTCAACACCGTGCCCTTTAGTCATCCCACCCACTAAAAGACACTGTTAAAAACCCGCCAGCTTTTATTAGCAGAAACAAATGAAGTCGACTACGGAGCACTCAGGAGTTTTTCATCCTGAAAGTCCAGGATGGCTTTGGCATAATAAAGGTCATATCTCCTAACCA
The DNA here is from genome assembly GCF_040939455.1 of Microcebus murinus. Lineage (NCBI taxonomy): Eukaryota > Metazoa > Chordata > Mammalia > Primates > Cheirogaleidae > Microcebus > Microcebus murinus. The sequence continues at coordinate 23,353,778 of NC_134124.1, forward strand.
CTGTAATGTTCACACAGCAACCTGAGCCCCAGGCAGGGCCAGGCGGGCTTCTCAGTGTTCCCCCTGTAGAAGGTGTTGCCGATTAAACTATCACATTTCAAAGGGCTCCTTACAGTAAATAGGAAAGAAAGGAAAAAAGAGATCCAGGGCCTTTTGTTAGTCAAAAAGCAAGGGAAAGGCGATAATTAACCCATTTTTGTAGAGAAATCATTTGGACAAAAGTCAAGGGATTTACCACCCTGTCAATTGTTAAGTCTAGATAAGGACATTATATTCCACTGCACAAAGGGTGACTGAGATGGTGAATGGAAAGTAGGCCACTACTACTACCTTACCTCACATCTGAAAAAGGACTTTTTTTGTCCTCCTGATGCAGTGATGGACTAAAGGATTTTTTTTCCCCTTGCACTAAAAACATAACTTCAGAGCCTGGCTTTTGCATTTTGTTAAATATTCAAAGGTATTGTGCAATTAGCATGTCATTAATGAATAATTAATTACGGCTAAAGCAGCCTTCAGATTTTTGCAGCTAAATTATTTAAACAGCAAATATAACAATACAATGCAATGCTCTCATTTGGTATTTTGTTATTGCATTATTTGAAGGGAACCGCAATATTACTTTTCATTAGTTGCAAGAAGGATGTGCAACAAAAGCTGTTTTCATTTTTTTTCCCTTACCTAAAAGTTGCTTCGTGTGCCCTAAAAGGGAAAATTAATTCAATTCAGATTAGATTTCCTAAGAATTAATTAGCTGCAAATATCTGAAAACTGTGGCTAGGGATATAAGGTTTGGATATCTGGACTTAAAAGAAAAAAAGTAAACCTATTTAAACCTGTCCTTTAAAACAACTGCACAAAAGTACCTTTTTCTAGATATTTGGTTACCACTTTTGAAAGAGGAAACCCGTTCAAAATCCTTTTTTTTGTAAAGCAAGTATCACAAAGCTCCCCCTAGCAAATAGTCAAGAGTTAAATAGAAAGTAATTTGTTGCTACTTGCAGACATACATCACTAGTGAGACGTGAGTTTATATTTATAAGCTGCACATCTGGGATCAGTTGACTTATCCATCTGCTAACTACACCAGTAAACAGTATGTCTGGGCCCAGCAACCCCTTGCATCCATCACAAATTCCTGCTTTAATTGTGTGTTTACGTGGCAAACCTCTGCTTAAGTATATTTGAAGACTGTTTTAAGCAGTTGTAATTGCTCCTTTCTTCTTCATATTAACTTTAACACGTTTTATTTACCAGTATGACAGGCTCTGATTTTGCAAGCCTCATAGATAGATAAATGCCAGAGATCATCATCCTGGCAGGAAAAGGCAGCAGAGGCTCCGAAACTCTTGAGGTCCAGCCTGGAGAGTTTGGGCCTCTTTCACAAAAGCCAATGCCTTGAGTCACAAGTTCAAACCTCAGGAAAGCCAGTTTAAGCCGTGACTGTCCTGAACCCAGAAAACTGACAATCATACACTTCCTTTTTGAGAGAGGAGCAGAGGAAGAGGGAAGGGAAAATTCAGAGGAGAAGGATCAAGTCATAGTTTGGAAAGATTAAGATGCTGTCCATCGGTTTCCTTTTTTGTCCTTAATTAATCTGCTACCACTCTGCATCCTAGAGATACATCAAAGATGGAAGTTTTGTAAGAGGTGTGGATTTTCAAGGCAGTGAAGGAGTGCATGAGCCAGTAGCAGAGAGTTAGATGTACTCAAGAGCCCCCAAATCAGAGTGTAGCCTGTCACCTTACTGGATTTTTAACCCATGATTCTGTAATCAAGTTTCATAAGCAAGTTGAAAGCACAGGCTAAAAAAAAAAAAAAAGAAGAAGAAGAAGCAAAAAGATATCTTCCATAATTGGAGAAAAACACATGCACAGTTCTCTGCACAAATGCGGGGATTTTATTGTATTTTTCCCAACCTGCCTTTTTTTTTTTCACATTTACATGTAGAGCAGGATGTCAGATTTCACAGAAGGTTGTTAAACCTCTTCTTGGGTTGGGGAACTGAAAGTCCTCTATGCCTGTGTATTATTGTGCTGATGCAAATAGTTAAACTTTTCTACACGATTAAGCATCGTTTTCTCAGGGTATTCTGTAGGCAGCTTTCAGTTTTCAGCTACTTGGTGAATGTCTAGATCCATGAGAGGCTGACAGGGGTGGGGTGGGGGTTGCAAGCTGAAGATCCACCCTGAAGCTAGAGTCACTCTGGCACAAGCTAGTTAAATGACAGTATGGCAGTAGGCCGTTTACCCAGGCCAAGGAAGCTGTGGCTTTGTCAAAGACATTAAAAATCCAAATGTGCCAGCAACGGTGCCAAATGTACTCTAGGCCTTGCAAATGCATAATCCAGACAAACTGAATTAAATTGCAACCAGCTTATAATTAATTTGCTTTTGAAAGTTGTGCCATGAAAACAAACGTGCCAACAATTATTTGCAGTGAATTGGTCTTAGGGGTGCTCCAAATTAATAATGCCTCTGTCAAGCAACAGAATCATATTTGGTATTGGTTGCTAGTATTGGTTACTTGTATTGGTATTGGCCACTAAACTAACGAGGGGGTGAGAAGAAATGGGAAACAAATTCCAGGAACCTTAACCTTTCTATCAACCTAGTGGATGGAGTCTGCTAGCAGTGCGCTAGGTGGTGTGGGGTGTGGCCTCCCCAATCTCAAATGCCAGCCTCACTATGCCTGAGATGCTAAAATTAGAAACATATTCCTCTCCCTGAGGCTCTGCCTTTCTGGGTACCATCTTGTAAGTACAAATATCCATGGGAAGGGTAAGAGACTAAGTCACTAGCGATTTACGTGAATTCATTTCTCAGATCATTTTTCTCTAGGATTTAAGTAGCCAAGCTATGTGAGAGAGCCCTGAGTATATGTGAAAAGGAAACTAAACTAATGTAAAAAGAAGAAATAATCTGGAAACTTAACATGGAGTGTTATGTGCCAAGCACATTTTTTTTTTTTTCTGAAATCCCCAGGGGAAAAAATTATAGAGAGGTAATTGCAGAGTGGAGGTTTACGTAACAAGCCTTGGGCCTCGTGACTAGTTAGCAGCAGAAGTAAGATTCAAACTCAGGACTAACTCAACAGCTTGGGACCTTCAGCCTCTGTTGTTCCTATCACCAAGAGCCATCTCACTGTTCCTCCCTTTCCAGAGCACAGTGGCCAGAGTGAGACCTCAAGTGTGACTAATTTTTAAACAAACTAGAAATGCACATCAAAATTAATTCCATCCCATTCCCATCCATACCTTTTGGGAGGCTCCGCCGGAGAGCATTTGCAGTTTGTCTTTAGAATCCAGGCAGCATGCTATGAGTCCAGCTCAGTATGGTTCCCTTATAGGCACACATCACTTCTGACCCAAAATGGTCTTTAATAGACTGATCTTTTACACCAGGCTTGGAATCAAGTTACTGCTGCCTATTCCCAAAACTCAGATCAACCCTCTAAGAGTGGGAGTGTGCTACCAGTGAAGAGAGTCATGAGAGGGTGCTGCAAGTCCAGCCAGCAGCTGACGGAAAGAGGAGCTGCAAAAACACGTTTAGCAATGGCCCACTGAGGAAGAATAGCTACAGTAACGTGCTCATTCACTCACTCATAGGACAATACTTATTCTTTCCAGTTGTTACTTATTTGTTACAAGCTCCTGCTTGAATGTGCCAGGCCCTGTATTAAGTTAATAAATAAACAGAAATGTGTATGCACATACGTGTGTGTGTGTGTGTGTGTTTTCAAGATTTAGACACATGCCCCAGATCACAAAGCTAATAAATAGCAAAGGCAAGATTTGAACCCAGGTTGAACTCTAGCAACAGGTCCCAGTCCACAATCCTATTCTGCCAATGAAGCTTCTACTTTGGAGGGACACAGGGGTGTGGAGTGCCCCAGGCTTTCCAGATCAACCCCCATGCTGCAGTGTCCTGTCACTGCAGCCTAACGCTCTCCTATTGTTCTTCACCAGGAAGAGAATGAAAGCACCTACCTCTGAAAGGACACCTGTGCGATTAAAAGAAAGAGAACTCAAAAAGAAGTTCAAGAAGCTTTTCAAAAGTGGGATTTTAACTAGAAGCTTAATAGCGGAATTTACCTGAAAATGAAGACTCTCTCTCTCTCTCTTCTTCAGATATGCCTTCTACAACAACCCGTGAGCATTCGTTTCAAATGACAACCTTAAGGTCTCCTAAGTTATCTTCAATCATCCAAATAATGAGATTTGTTGAAAGAGACAATGCTTGCCAAAAGAAGCTAAAATATTGTAGAAACATTCCAATAGAATTAACTACACAGAAAGTTCTAGATATTAAACATGTACTGCCACTATCATTATCTCTGACAACAGCATTTCTTCTAATGAAAAATGCCACTCCAAAATACTGTGTAAATACCCTGTGCCATGCTCTCTGCTGAGTGCTTTACATACATTATGTCATTGACTCTTCACAAGCACCCTGTGAGATAGATAATAATATCCCCATTTTACAGATTAGAAAACTGAGGCTTCACAAGCTTGAACATTACATAGTCAATGAAACAATAATAGGGAAAGTATTTATCCAACCTTATTGTAAGGTATTACAATGCTAAAGCACTGTCGTGGATATAAGAAAATTCTGGAATTCAAATGGCAAAGATCAAGCCCACATAAGAAAAGAAAATAGATGAGGCAGATCTAAACAGGAAGTCCCAAGAGAACAGGAACCAAGTCCATTTGGTTGTAAGCTGGGTTTCTAGGGCCTGGCACAGTATCTGGCCTACAAGACATGCTGAATAAACAGTTGTTGGTAAATGTAGAAAATAGTAAGTGCCAAGTGGGTATATTAGAACTCCCAGAGCATGTTATCTCCCCAGCATTTGGTTAATCAAGGTTCAAGAAAATATGGTCCTGACTCTGTAACTGCCATTTGAAAGCTCCTTGACTGAGGTTGCTTCACTGAGGCCACAGTTTGATGGCGTTTGCTTCTTATTTTTATTGGGTGTGGGCACCACAGGCTGGATCAGAAAATCTCCATTTCTCTTTGTCCATATTCTGCCATGGATGGTTCCTCTGCCAAACATTTCATAGTTCCCTTAAAGCCAAACAATACTTTTCAAGGGAAGTGATTGGCAAACAGCCACCACCTCTGATGCAGAAAAACACCACCATCACTCCCAGGCTTAAATGCCTTCAAGAAGACCCTCAAATGAAGTGGTCCTTCAACCCATCTGATTTTTTTTTTCCATCCCTCTTTTGTGGAAATATCTTTTACAGGAGGCTTAAAAGGGAAAAAGGGAAAAATAATAACAAGAAAACGTAAAGAAAAAGAAAACCTGCCTGAAATGAAAAATTCCAATCTTGCCTTTGTAAAAAAATCCTTCAAGCCCAGTCAGCCGCCCCTCCCCCTTGATCCAGGCCTCTGTGTTTCCCGGCAAAGAGGTTAGAAAGCTGTTGAAAAAACATTCTCCTGCTGTATTGAGACTGACATCTGACAGAGCTCCGTGGTGTCCTAACTTGGGTGAATTTAAATGACAAGCTTGGCTTTATAAGCAAGGGATCCTCTTTTACAATAGAACAGCATGATCGCTTCATGGTAGAGGGGCAAAAGAGGGAGAATCAAAGTTTTCTTCAAATCCCCAGTGGTGCCATTGACCTGTCAGAAGGTTGTGACCCAGTCCTGTTAATCCATGCAAATCAGATGCCTCCAATTTGTGGTGCTGATGGGAGTGCCACACCTTTAGATTCAGGAAGCAGCCTTGGAGTGAGGTTCCGATCACAGAGTTCAGTTCACCTCTCGTTTTTTTCTTCTTCAAAAACATGATGACAGCTGACTTCCTTCCTGCCCTGCCCTTGCTCAGTCAGGGAAGACTGTCTGATGGTTTCCTGATTAGCATCAAGGCAGAAGCAGCATGTTTTTCTTAGACTAACGCTATTACCTAAATTATAGGCCTGTTGCTCTCAGCATTTTCCCCCCACGGACAGGTTAATATCCACAACCCACTGGTATTATTGCTTTGCTAACAGTCACCCAATCATTTTTATAACATGGGGACGGGTGGGGGTAAAGGCCTGGTTCTCCCGGGAATAAGCTTTAGATACAGATGAGAGAATCTTACAAAACGTGCGAACCGTCCCTCTCAAAACTTAACAATACGTCCCAGGTTCAAAGTCGAGTCCTGTTTGTATTTTCAACCACGAGTAGTTTCAAGCAGAAATATTCAAAAAAAAAAAAGGAAATTTTTAAAGGCTGTTATTTTGGATATCAACAACATATGATTGCTCATGTGATTCAAACATCACTCAAGTTGTCCCAAAGTCATTTTAAACTGGTTATTTATAAAGTGTGACCAGAATTTTTGGCATCATGTCAAGGTAATTCAAAATTCTAGTGGGACAAGGGGTTATTTAAAGGACTTTAGTAAATTTTCATTTTGCGAAACTTAGAAAATTACTCTCTTAAAGAACCCCTGAACAATTAAACATATCTGAACAATAATAGTAATAACTATTTTTCCAATATTTTAGAAAAATACTATTATAACCACAAAAAAGACCAAAAATAAAGATAAAATAAACAGTAATAAAATCAACCAAAAATATAAGGAAAAGTCCTACTCGAGCATATTAAAGACTTAAATAAATGGAAATAAATTTATACACACGCATTCCTTTATTGTAGAAAGACAACATAACATAGACGTCAGCTTCCTCAGACTTTCACATAATTTTATTCAACATACTAAAAGATTTTAACCTAATAAATGATTCTATTGTTCATATACAAGAATCAATAAGCAAAAATAGTTATGAAAATGGAGGGGGATTAATAAAATTAAAACATACTATACCGCCATAGAAACTAAAAACGTTCAGGAAGGGACTCAGACTGACCAATCAATGGAACAGAATAAAAAGCCATGTGCCTATAAATCCTTAGTTACAGTCAATATACCCAACAGCAGAACTGACACCTACATTGTCCCTGGAGCTCCAGTCTAGAAGGCATGATCCTACACTCACCCCCTTTCGACGTGCCAGAGAAGACCCTTTTAATTGGCAAAGGAGGATCTGAACTGAGGGGGAGGGAAGGGCTGGGCAGCTCAGAGCAGCAGCTGTTTACCAACCGGCATGAAAGAGAAGCATTTTAAGATTTTAATAAGGACTATGGCCAGATCGTGAGTATTCACTGAAGATCCATACCTTGTATTTATGGAAAATAAAAGAGGCACTGTAAATCATGAAGAGAAACTGAGCTTATTCAAAAATTACCACTACAATAAATGTTAATGATTTAGAAAACAAGAATGCTTGATCTAATGCCATACACTAAAAATAAATTCGAGAAATGTTAAAGAGGTTACACATAAAAAAAAAAATGAAATCAACAAAGAACTAAAAGAAAATATAAGTGAAGATTTATCTGACCCTAGAATAGAGAAGACAGTTGCTAAGCATAAATGAAAAAGAAAGACTCCAAAAAAGGAAATGAGTAATAGACTTAAGTACAATAAAATTTTAAATCTCTGTTAAAAAAAAATTAAAATTCAAAGACAAATCAATAGAGGAAAATATTTAAAAGATACACTGTTTTTTTTTTAAAAAAAAGGATAGGCTCTGTGGTGATTTTAAAATATGTCCTCAAATTCTTAAAGAGGTAATGCTTCAAGAATTGGAACTTAGTTTGCCTCCCCTGAATGTGGACTGGACTTAGGGACTTGTTCCTACTAACTAGAACATGGCAGAGTGCAGTGTGCGCGTGACCTCCAAGACGAAGTCAAAAAGGCATCATAGTTTCTTGTTTGCTCTCTCTGGGCTCACCCAATCTGGGGGAAGCCACCTGTCACGTCCTGAGGACACCCAGGTGGCCCTGGAAAGGCCCACGTATCAAGATACTGAGGCCTCCTGCCAACCGCCTTGTGAATGAGCCATGTTGGAAAACAGAGCTCCCAGCCCTGGTCAAGCCTTCAGATAACCAGGGCTGTTCTCCAGTTCTCACCAGACAGTAAATGTTTATTATTTTAAACCTAAGTAAAAGCCCATGAGAAAAAAGAAAAAGAAATAAAATGAATAGGCAATTCACCAAAAAACGAAAAATATAAATGACCAAGATACTCCACCTCAGCAATAATCACAAATTACAAATTTAAAAAAGGAAGTAAATACTATATCTCAGTTTACGAAGCTGGTAAAAGTTTTCAAATGAGGTCTGCTGAGGATGCTGGGAAACTGCTCTCTTAACCTGGTAGTGGGAGTGTAAACAGGCATAACCCTTTCTAGAGGTCAATTTAGCCATCTGTACCAGAAGGCTTTAAAAATAGTCCTCTCCTTTAATTCAAAAGTTACACTTCAAGGAATTTACCCTAAAGAAAAAACAATCAGATTGCAACCCAAAGATTTATACACAAAGAGGCTCATCACTGCTCCATTTTAACAATTCCAAAAAACTGAAAACAGGATAAATATTCCAGAACAGAGTGATGGTTAAATAAGACATCCATAGGATGTAACGCTGTGCAATTATTATTTTTTAATTATGAGATACATTAAAATATTCGCAATGTATTAAGTGAAAGAAGCAAGTTACAAAACAGAATAATTCAATTTTGTAAATACATGCTTCTAATATATACAGAGAAAATATTCTGGAAAAAAAAAAAAAAAACAGAAAATGTTGAAGATTTTTCCAAGTCTTTGGATAAAAGGTAATTTTTGTTTTCCTGTCTGTATTCTTTTAAATTTCTTACAGACATTATAAGTTGCTCTTTTATTTTTAAAAAAATAAAATTATTTTAGGAACAAGAGATGGAACAAGAGATAAATGGTATCCTTACCACCCACCACCCAGTAAAACACCCATCTGTGGATATGTGGAAGTCACTTCTACTTAAAGAATAATTTTATCTAAGTTTCTGAAAGGCAGAGAAAGAGGAAGGGACCTTCTTTTAAGAAGACAGAGAAATGAAAACTCTATATTCTGGAAAGTCCTTTCCCAGATAAAACAGAAAAACCTTGATATCTCTCATATAAACCCGCGTGGCTAGTCGCACAAACGCAATAATCGCATTTGCTCCTGCCTTGCATCTGTGCCGACACACACAGGCCGATTAACCATCTTTTCATACAAATGCTGAAGGTTGCCAGTTGTGACAGATTTGGACTGCTGTTGATGGTAGCACAGGACTTCGTTTAAGTGATTTGATAAAGCTGGCGGCAGCTTGGGGGGCGGTATGCTTCCAAATCTGTAAACAACATTGTCAACAACCAGCCCATCCCATAAACGCAGCCCCCTTCTCAGATGTTTTGAAAATAAAATGGACATTTCTTGCTTACCTTCCTGTAAGCCCCAGATACAACTAAAGATCACATCAAACTCAGAGCTTCTGATTTAAAAGCCTCTGAGATCAGGCCAATAAGATAATGGAGTGAAGATGCCAAGAGTATAAGTGGGGGAAGAAGCAGGCAGGAGACCATATAACCAACCTATCCTCAAGGCAACGACACCACACTGGCCACACAAAATGCTGCCCCAAGCCAAGTATGCAATCTTTGACTCTGCACGCTACCTAAGAAGAGTTTTTAGAATCACAAAAATTCTCAGTGCTATATAAACAGAGTCATTATAGTAAACCTTTATTTTATCAGAATACAACTTAATACAATCTATTCCCTTTCCTCAGTTAACTAGAGAGCATTGCTCTCTATACTGAGTTCACAATAGAAAAAATAAAAAAGCAATCACTTTTTAAAGCCCACAAAGCCCATGTCAGGACTTACAGTATAGGGTAAAAAATAATGAATTAGAAGCCCAAGGGCCAGGTATAAATCCCATCTGTAGGATCAGCAGGTTACAGGACTTCTGGCCAGTTGGCTCATCTCTCTGCAGCCTCTATTTCCACCACTTTAAGGGTCAGGTTTTATCAGATTGTGCGTGCCTTTCATACTGGCTCTAAAGGGCCACAATTCCATAATTTAGGAAAACAACTCCAAGACACTGAAGAGTAAGTTCACATCTAGCCCAACCTCCTGTGCCTCGTACAACATACCTCTATAGCCAGACCAGCATATACCAAAGACAATGACATCCTTTTCCACCAGCAAGGTGGGAAAATCTTTACAAATCACTCCATTTCCCTGGCACTCTGGCCAGTCAAGGTTTCACTACGTTAATGTGTCTCTCTAACTTCCTTGGGGACTTACAGTTTGTATTTTCACTTGCAAACTGCGAAGGTCCAGCAGTGAATGACATTCACAGAAGAATACTATGCTCAAATGTCTGTTCCACCACTAAACAATTGAATTTCTAAAGAAAGGTTCTCTGCACACTACTCTTGAGTCTTAAAAATGCTCAGAGGCCTCCCATAAAAAACAAACATTTCCCATTTGCAATGACACTTTGTTATTAACTTTCCCAGAATAAGAGCATGGCCTTCTTTGCAAGTTTCATCTCCTGCATCAGATTACAGTAAGAGCATCTTCAGAACTGACCTCTAAGAATATCAAAAATCAAGCTTAGAGAATACTCCAAAATCCATAACAAAGGCTTTTTTCTCTCCAACTGAAAATCAACTTTCCTACCTCTTCTGTCAATTATAGGCTTCTGCCTACACGTGAAACATATTATAAAGCATGCAAGGTGGAACCACTATGGAATAAGATTAGGTAACCAGTGTTTTAAAAGGTGCTACCAGGGGAAGTAGTGGTCAACTGATCCCTATTGTGGGAAAAAATGAAGATATCAAACCAAGACATTACACTTGACATAAAAAGGCACCTACTCAACTATTAATACAAGACAGTATACAATGGAATATCTAACCATGTTAGAAGATTTCCTCTGCACAACTTATTAGAGTGTAAATTTTTGTCAGTGTTCATTTCTTTCTTTCCTCCCTCCCACATTTATGGATTTCCTCCTTTGAATCAGGCATAGTACTTGGAAACAGAAATAGAAAAACAATAATAGCATGTTCCCTGCCCTCAGGGAGCACACGACTGTGGGGAAGCTGTATGATAAGTTATAACTGTGCCATGCAAAAAGTGCTATGATGAAGAGTAAATGCACACTGTACCCTAAGTTGGTGGGTCCAAGAAGGCTTCTTTGAGGAGCTAACACTGAATTCAATCCTAAAGATAAGTGAAGACAGAAGCTGAAGCAAAGAGGATGCTAAGAAGGGCATACTAGTAATAGGGAAAGACAGGTGCAAATACAAAAACAAGCTCAGAGTTCAGGGCAAGTTGGTATTAGCGTGAGGTGGCCCAGCGTAAGGAGAGAAGGAAGAAATGAGGCCAGGAAGGATACTGTAGGCAATGCTAAAGAGCTGGACTTCCATCTCTGGGGCAAGGAGGAGCCAGGCTGTCCCACTGATTGCCAGCTTTAAGCAGAAGAGTGGTGTCACAAGGGTCAGAAAGAGCATTCTAGCTGCTATGTAGACAACTGTCTGAGTAGGGTTGAAGCACAAGAGACAGTTATTCTAGTCATCTGGAAGAGAGATGATGGTGAACTCAATTCAGTCAGACAAGTGGAATGAAACAGAGAGGGGAAAACAAAAATGAGAGTTGGTTATAAGAGGGTCCAAAGGTATGGAGGAGCCTGAACTGATAACCTATTAAGAAACCTTCAAGTTCAGCATTCTTTGCCCAAGGCATCCCCAATCCCAGAAATATCATACGATCGCCAAAGCCCACGGATATTCTCTAAGCTTGGCAGCACCCCAAAAAACTGACACGTAATCCTTCAAGTTCCTCAAACAGGTGAGAGCCCACTAACAACCAAGTGCCCTGATTTTCATTTCCTGTTTGGCTAGACCCGCCGGCATGGTAGAGTGCTCACTCTGGAGTACCAACTTTCCATCTTGTACTACACACATGACATGACATGACATCTGCCTACAAGCAAAAAAGAATACGAATTTCCAAGTAGTGGAAATGCAACAAATCCTCAAGACGTGTAAGAATATATTTCACATTTGTCAAACAGATCTGAATTCCATAAACAGAGATATCTTAAGACCTGACACGTCAAACAAATATTCCAACATGTCAAGATATTTGGTAGCCACACTAGAGATACCATGTTGTTGAAAAATAGCACTGGACTGTGAGTCAGAAACTTTGCTTTTTAGCTCCGGCTTGTCACTAACTAGTTGTATAAGTTCTATGCTCCCTTACCTTAAAATGAGGGAGATAGGATAGATTTTCAAGCTTCTTTTCAACCCAAAGACTTTAGGATCCACCTCCATGTTACATAGTGGTTTCCTAAGTGTGTGGCCATCACAGCCCTGCAGCACAAAGGCTCTTAAGTGGAGCTTCATATCTCCCGTACCCTTTGCAACAAGCAAATATATTGCTTGTTTAAAGAAAGGTTATTTAACAGAAAAAAAAAAAAAGCTTGCAAACTTTTGCTCAGTGGATTTGCCTATTTCCTTAAAGATCCCAATTGTACTTTCACTCCTAAGAAAGATTAATATCATCCAGAAGTTTAGGGTTTAACAGAAGAGTAGAGATTGTTCTGCAGCTTTGGATCTTTGCAATTGTTTTTTTTTTAAAAAAAAAAAAAAGAAAGAAAAATCCATACGGTTAAATCACAGTGATTCACTGATGCAAATTCTGTGTTTATCCCAACCTCTAAGCCTTCTGTGGCATTTGAGTTCATAACAGCTTTTGTAAATGTTGATTTAAGATTTGGGATTAACGTAGGAACACACCACCTGTCTTAAAGTTGACATAAATGTTATAAAATGGGATGCTACACTTTTTCTAATCCTTGTCTCTAACCAGACCCATATGTAAATTTCACACAGTAGTATTTAGTAGCATAATTAATCCCTACTTTATGTTATGAGTAATATTTCCTATTCCCGACCCTGTAACGTCCTTTAAGAAGATCCATGTTCCAATTAGACTAGCCCATCGGCACTCTTTTAATGAGCAGATTAATCATTCAGATGGGTACAACGGTGTCATCACAGGTTTTAAATATGATAATCTACATCCTAATGGTGCTGCAAAACCTTGGCTTAAAGCAAAAAAGGTAGACAAAATTGGTGAGAGTTTCATTTTGTTCTCTATCTGGGACAATGCAGGACACAGGAAACCTTGAGTGCTGCAGAGGGACAGATTTGGGAAAGTAATCAGAATTCGGTTACAAAAACTATTCCTAGGAGAAGTCACACTGGTTGGCTCCCTAAAACACATACATTTATGTGCGACTTTGAGATGGGGAAAATCTTTCATATTTTCTTGGCCAGACAGCTTTTCTTTTAGAACTTTATACCCCACCTTCCCTTGTAAGAAAGAGTATCTAGAAAGGGAACTTCCAAAATGACAGCAATTTAAAAATAAGGTTAATTTTGGTTAAGCCTAACCCATATTGATCAAAAGGTTCTCCAACAGAGGTATGAGAGGAGGGAAAAAAAAGTTCTTCCAATCTGATGACTCCCTTTTACATGAGATTACAGAAAACTATTTTTTTTATGGCTTCATTTCCCCTCTCTACAAAAGCAGCACTCCAGCCAAATCTAAGCAAGCATCAGTTCTCTGGCAATACATGGCAAAACCACAGAAAAATAGGCTCGCAGAGAAAAATATCAATAAAGTGGAATTTGCTATAAATGATTCACCCTGCCAAAAAGTATACTCTTAGAGGTGATTAATAGACCCAAGAAACTCAAAGCAAACACACACTCTTTTCCCTGTACTTCTGAGGTACAAACACCCTGAAACCAAGTTTCTTTTTGAATTTTACACTGCCACCCAGCAACTTCCATCTCAGTCAAACTTGTCCCCCCAAAGACAGGCACTTGGCTTGTTCTTGAAAATGAGGTCCAAACACAAGCAAGTCATGGTTACCATGTTTTTTGTTTTGTTTTGTTTTGTTTTTGAGATGGGGTCTTGCTCTGTCACCCCAGCTAGAGTGCAGTGGCATCATCATAGCTCATTGCAACCTCAAACTCCTGGGCCCAAGTGATCCTCCTGCCTCAGCCTCCCGAGTAACTGGGACTACACGTGTGTGCCACCATGCCTGGCTAATTTTTCTATTTTTAGTACAGATGGGTCCTCACTATGTTGCTCAGTCTGGTCTCAAACTCCTGGTCTCAAGAGATCCTCCTGCCTCGGCCTCCCAAAGTGCTAGGCTTACAGGCATAAGCCACCACCACCTAGACTATGGTTACATTTTTAATACAAATAATTGAAGGCCAATTCATTTGTACCTGCAGCCAAGGGTTAGCTACCAAGAAATCTCTGAAGAGAAAACAGGCCAACTTAAGCAGATAGTGAAGGAGAGTAACTTATGGCAGATGTCAAGTACATGATAAAAGAACATAATGGGAGGGTGCTGTTAGTATGCTCAGGGTAACCCCAGATTCATCAGTCTGGATCCGCACAGATAAAAAGCCCTTTCAGGAAATAAGACATTTGGGGGAAGTACTCAAATGGGGGATGGAGCAGACTGCTCCACCATGATAACTTCACCCATTCGGTTTACACCTAGCAGGGCTAGGCACTGTCTGCACAGTGGTGCAGGACATACGCCAAACACTCTCAGATTGTTCCACGTAGCTCTATTTCTCTTTGGAATTAGAAGATGAAAAATATTCTTATTTTGGAAAGGCTAAAGTGCAAGTTTCATTCTTGAATTGTGGACCAGAATCAATACGTTATCTTTACTGTAAAATAGAGCCCTTTTCTATAAAACACAAATTAAGTCTTCATTACCATCAAGATCCTTGTTGGAGGACAAATTTCCTCTTTGGTGTTGCTCCCTCCCAGCCTTTCAATGCTTTCCCTATCAAAACCTGCTCTTAAGAGGATCTAAAACTCATCCACAGTGAAGTGTAAGTATCGGGTGTATGTACGGAAGGGGGCAGAGAGTTAAGTAGTTGGTCAGAAGCCAAAGAATCAATATGCAGAGATTACAGAGAGCAGCAGGATTGGGAAGAAAATCTGAGATAAGGAAAGAACAGTGTAAGGTGGTTTTGGGGAATGGGAACGTGGGGAGGGGGGTTTCCTGTCCCAATAGTCTAAATTTATCACTTTGGAAGTTTCCTCAAGACACACGTTAACCCTGCTTCTTGCTCATGAAGTCACTACTGTGAATAAACATAAATTCAACTGGTTTCCTCCTAGGGCAACGATTCAGCAAAAACTACAAAAGGGCCAGTTCCAAGAACTCAGGAATTCCAAAAGGTTATGGATGAATTATACATAGATACTATTAAGAATGATGGCTTAGTATCTGTTCACGGGAAACAATTCTTAAATCTAGAAGACCTTTCCTCAAATGCGGATCAAACATGCAATTCCAACACACTTGTCTTTCTCCAGTACGTTTAACTCATCCCTGTTAAGTACCACATCATGGAAAAACACATGTCAACAACTACAAATAATTACAAAAAAATAATTATAAATTAGTTCTAGATGTCTAAGTCAGTGTGCTTCATTTAATGCCTTCACTGAGATCCCAGTCCAAGAAGAGTTAATCAAGCATAGCAGCTTCCTAATCAGAACAGTGAACTAATGATCCTATTTCTGAGTAATACCAGTCAGATAAAGCTCTCAAAAGGTAGTTAACATCACTTCGGTGGAAAGGAATGACAAGTGCAAGTCCTGGTAGGGGTAATGCATCATTCATGCCCCCTCTCGTTCTGACATTTTAACGTTATCTTGTTTTACTGTGTCGGCCTAACACTGCCACTGCTGGCAAATTAAACTGTGAACTTACAAAGTGGGTGGCAATAAATACAAATTATGAGAGTTCAGAAGATGTCCCTGGAGGTGCACTGCTAGACACAGAATGTCTCTGGTTTTTCTGTCACATAGCGATAGATGAGAGACAAAGTAGAACAGGCATTTTTGTAGGCAGGAAAAAAAGAGAGAGAGGGAGAGAACGAACTAGCTGATGATGAAAAACGAGATGAAAATGAAGAGCAGACACACATTTAAAAAACTGATTTGAAGAATATACCCCTGAAAAGGGAAGAGGCCTAGAAAAACTATGTACACATTAAAAGCAGTATTATCTCCTGATCTTTTATGTAAATGATTCCAAATATCGATTTTGAAATTGAGCAAGGTATTTATAGATTATCAGGACCAATAGTTAGGTATTCTGAGTCAAACTTGCAATGAGAAAGTGTGCACTGATGCCACAGGAATCTCGTTCATTGTATAAAGTCGCTGTTAAATGCGATCTGAACTCCTGTCCCCACCTCCCTTCCCAGCCCAACAAAGAAAGAAAGAAAAAAAAGAGGAAGTTTGCTTCTTATAAGTAATTCTGGATGTACCAGACTAGCATGGATGCCACTAAAAACACAAATATCAAGAGTTCCTTACGAAGCTTTTGTAGGCCAAGAAGAGAGACTTCCAGGAGTCTGAACTTCTGTGGCAATCCCATGTGCTTTTCTAGTCAAAGCAACCTCAGGGGCTAATGGACAAAGTCAGGGAAAAGAGAATTAAAATTAAAATGTCTCTAAGAAAGTCTGCTGAGGGCTCTGCAAACTTAAAATGCCTATAGTGAAAATCAGAAACACACCCCAAACAAAAGAAATCGGCCCCTTTTTAGGTACATGAAAAAAGACAGATCTAATAGACATCAGATTTTTTTAATATCGCCTAACACTGAGACTTTTGCTCCCTATTTGGTCTAGTTCCACTAATGAATCTTATAAAATATTTTATCTGCCTATTCCATGCCCACAAACCACTCACAGGAGACTCGGAAATCATCATTTCTTCCAGAGTGCAGATATCAGTTGGGCCCATATGCAACAACGGTCTGTTTATTTTTCCCATAAACCACCAGTTTCATAGAAACTCATTAGCATCACCTGTGTTAATTACACTAGCAAACCAATCAACAGCTCCTTCTTAATTAGGTTTTCTTTATTAAAGCCGGAAATTGCCAAGGAGACAAAAGTCACCTGGGGAAATTATGTGAAAAGGAGTGTTTATGCCAAATTACACACTAAAATAATAATAAAATAGCCCAGTTTGTTTACAGGAAAAGGAAACAATATTAATATTCAAGGTCACTGGCACACTCCTTATTAATTATTCTCGTTATATTAAATTGTGATCATTTCTGCTTCAAGAGGGTTGGCTCATAGAAAGTCTTTGTACTCGAAGTTGACTCACATCAGATTTTAATGGCTGTGGTCAGCGATTATGACTTGCTTATTCCATAAACACGAGCACCTACAGGTTAAAGCAGTTAAGACTAATTTCACGAGCCCATGTCCCAACTGTAACTCAAAATCCCGTATGTCTGTTAGTAAACCTAGAAAGGCACATAAAAATCTACTATAAAAGGAAAAGATGCACATATGACTCTTGGAATTTGCAATTCTCCCAAGAGAAAGGAAAAAAGACTTCAAACCAAGAGCCTTTCAGTTGGGGGGGGGGGTGCAGCACAGAGACCACAAGAGCAGCTTTTAGAAGGAGATTCTTTCTCCATGGTTAGCTTTATAGGGAGGTTCCCCTGGGACATTTAAACCAAGACTGGTCAAAGTTCTAGAAAGCAGATTGCAGGAGCTTCCTGTTCTAGCCGTGTGGCAGTGGACAGAGGGAGGGCCAATACTGGGTAACCTATTAGATCTTTTCATCTTGGATTTACTATAATGCTGAGTACATTTATCACAGACTCAAAATCTATCTTTGGAATAATGAAACCTGGGCACGCCCATCTGTAAAGTGGGGGGACAACGGTGCTTAACCTGATTCTTGAGGGAAGAATGAGTTCACATTTAGAAAGTGCTGGGACGATGGAAGTCACTAAGCGAGTCATCATTGCTCTGCTTCCCATCAGTCTTGGGAAAACAGCCTGTGCCAGAGGCCTGTGAATTCTGGCTCTGTGTGGCCAGCCAAATGAGTGATAGTAAAAAGTCAACTGGAGTTGGGAGCAGGGCCTCAAAGAAAAGCAAATGTAGACTTTAGCAAGCTGCATAAATGAAATAACTTCCCAGCGTCAAGCTCCCAGACCCAACAGCACAGGCTCTGAGGGGCTCCCTGCTCTGGGTCTTCTTTCCTTGTGTTTGGATTGCCAGACACCTCCCACCCAGTGACTTTTCACTGGAAATCAAGGGGGGGTTGCCCCAAGCTTCACAAGGATGTCTTCGTTTTCTAGAACAAATGCCATAGGAGGAAATTGTCAAGGAGAAGACAACCAAAAGACCACAAGCAGAAACATCACCAGTGGTCCCAAAGCCCTTCCAGGCTTTCTGATCTAAACATCAGAAGACTTTTGATGCATCCTCTAAAAAGCCCATGGAACCAACACACCCATGTAGCATCACCTTCTAGAGCTAAGATTCCGGGGGGCACTCTCTCACCTCCACCTTGGAAAAATGCCCAGGCTCTGAAGTCCATAATTTTTAAATTGCTTCCTAGTGTTGAGAGATTAATATTAAAGATTAATATCAAAGAATATAGGCCTAATGCTAGAAAGGGAAACAGAATAAGATCCCTTATGTATGGGTAACAAAGTATTTCACATCTTGCAAATTGCCACAATGATTTTTAACCTTCCTCTCAGAGATCACACTGGCTCCTCTGAGAATGAAGTTTCAGATTATACAAAAGCCAGGGTGTTCGTGCTGAGTCTCCGTGATGGGCTGATGACCTTTGTGGAAAGGTGCTTATCCTGACAGGCCATTCTCTTGTCGCCCACCTCAATCTGCATTCCCCGGTCCTCTTTCTCCCTGTCTCTCCCTCACCTTCCCAGCTGGATGCCTTGTCACTCAGGCCTCGGCTGACTTTATTTCAGTCCCCTGCCCATACAACACACACACACACACACACACACACACCATCTTGCCTATTTGGGTATATAATTGTCACATACACATACACTGTTTAGTGGCAACAGAATTTTGCAATGGGGTCATCAAAGTAGATCGTTAAGAAGCGAAATGGATCTGTTCCAAAATTGCATCTTTATGAATCAAGGTCAGCTGAAAAATCCCATTCGTGTACCTGACACAGAAGCCATTCTGAAAACACTAAATCTCAAGTTGCAGTGGTTTTAGGGTTTCACTCAGGAAATGCCAGGAGACTTGGAATACCAAAAGCCCGCTGTTGAAAAACGGTTTCCTCTACTTTAAGACTTCTCTGCTTACCGTTGAGGACTGGGTGGACATCTTCCTCACTGCCCGAAAACTTTCTCCTCTTCTATTTATCCTCCACTTTCAGTGGCTTCCCACCTCACTGGGAGCGAAAGCCCAGGCACAGCTCACAGGGCCCCAAAAAGCCTCAGGCAGCGTCACCTACTTTGTTCTCTGCAGCCCACCTGCCTCCATGACCTTCCTCAAACCTGTCAGGCACCTTCTTCTTGCAAGGTCCCCTCTCCCACATCTTGTGCTGCCCTGAGTCTGATCCGCAGGGCAGCTCCCTCTGCGCCTTCAGGTCTTGGCTCAATTACCAACCTACCCAGGAGGCCTTTTCCAGCTACTATATTTAAGATGGCAACGGGAACCCCACCCCTAACATTCCCTCATCCCATTTCCTGAATTATTCTCCTCCGTAGAATTTGTCACCATCTGCTGTACTATCTATTCTACTGGTCCAGTTGTTCGTTGTCTGTCTCTCCTCACTAGAATGTAAGCTCCAGGAGGGCAGAGATTTTCACTGCTTCGTTGTGCTGAATCTCCACTGCCAAGATGCAATGACTGGACCTCAGGAGGCACTTAATAAATATTTGTTGAAAGAGGGAAGGGGAAGGGAGGGCAGGCAAAAGGAGGGGAGGGAAGAAGGATCTATAATATGATAAACGGCAGATCTCTTGCTGCATCCTTTTATATTTCTCCTCCCTCTTTTCTCTCCCTCTTCATCTCCTATTTCTATCTCTAGAGAAGACTCCTCTACACCATACCACCCAATCCCACCCCCTTCACCTATTTAACTCACATTCTTCCTTCGCCACTTTCTCAGAGGTTTCTCTCGCTTCCCTAACAAGGTCAACCCACCACACACATATCCCCTGCCTTCATGAGGTAGGTCCATCAAATCAGCCAAATATTTGGCATCCTCCCTTTTAATCTGTAATATGAATTTTTATCATATTGCAGATTTCACATTTATGTGTGGGATTTTTTTTTTAATTTAATGTCTGAGCTCCGGAACCCCCAACCTCACTATTAAAGTTTCATGAGAGCAGACCCTATTATTATTACACCCGGAAGTACTAGTACATAGGTGGCATGGAATAAATATTTGTTGGTTGAGTAAGATAAAAACTTATCTTCTGCAGTAAAAATCAATTCATATATTATTCTTAGCTATACATCCCATAAAAAGCCTTAATAATTCTTAATAATACTAGCGGTAATAGTAGCTGTGGTCATTGTCATTGTAGTCATCACCTATAGTGTCATCTTTTGATTCTCACCATCTCTCCCCACCTGACCCAGCACTTTCAATTCCTTGCCACCACCTTGTACCCTTAGGAAACCTGGAGACACCCAGATTTTTCAAACAGCACCCCCATTCTTATTCCTAAAGCATTTTGCTAGTGTTCCCATTTGTTCATGCTCCCATTGCAGATTATATCACTGTGAACATGCTTGCAGGTCTGCATGCTCCCCAGGGGCATAAATAGAGCTTATTCTCTTTACATCTCTAATTCCTAGCACAGTGATGCATTCAATGTGTTTGAATAAACCAACAAGTAGTTACCCTCTTCTGACTGATTTCTAGCCCTCAGTGATTGGATGGCAACCTGTGGTTCGGAGAGCCCAATAAAATCAAAGCCTTGTCTTTTAAAAAATGCAGGCTTGAGGCAGAAAGTCTGGCAAATCACCCAAACCTTTGGCAGCCTGTGTTCACATCCTCAAGTAAGATAGCCGGCATGTCTGAAATTTCTCAATTGCCACTTGAGAAGCATTACAAAAATCCTCAACTCCGAACTGGCTCACTTTGATGATCTACCTAAATTTCAATTGTTTTGCATAATTTTTCCAAGTTTATTGGTGGGGAAAAAAAATCCTCATTGGAAATATACACAGCTTCGAGATGGTTTCTGGTAGACAATTTCTTGAATACACACACACATTATCTCCCTGATAGGCGATAATGGCTCTTTAAGGAGCTGTCATGATCAATCGTAAAAATACATATTTAGAACACTTTTTAAAATGTGTGTATTATAAAAGTGTTTTAAAATGAAAACTATTTACCCAAAAGACTATAATGGTTCTGAAGAGTATTTTGTAAATCCATATTTGAGACTTTAAGGGGAGGGGGGGAAACGATTTCTGATCTGGGAGATCATAAAGACTTCACTGAAGCCATTAACATATATTGTCTCTCAAGGGCTAAAAATGTTGCTGGGAACATGTTTCCAGGTTGAAGAAAACACACAGCCCATCTTCTAACAAAGGGTCTTGGGTGCGCCTCTCCGTCCTGCCCCAAAGGCTGACAGACACCAGTCCATTATACTAACTAATGGCACACTTAGAAGAAAATGCCATCTAGAGATGTTAGCCCAGGGACCTTGACTAATGGGTACTGTCTAATGTTCAAAGACCCCATCAGCTCTGGTCACTGATGAGACAGTCTAAGAGTAGTGCATTAAGACCTCGGTAGAAAAAGTCACTGTGGGAAATCTGATAGGATGAATTGGATATTTGAGGGGAAAACACTCTTTATCCCTTTTGTCCCTTGCCTGATTCAGGAGAAAAGAAATGATTAACGATCTTATGTAAAAAAAAAAAAAAAAAAAACTAGTCTCCTACACCTCCTGTATCTCCTGCCACAGTCCTGACCCCCCCCCAAAAAAAGAAAGAAAAGTAAAGAAAAAACCCCAACAAACAACAACAACAAAAAAAAAACCATTTTGAATAAGAGCCCTAAGCTTAGTGCTCATACTTAGTACCTACTGTACGCTATGTTTACTGAGGCAAGAAAATGAGATATTTTCTAGTTCATAGAAAAAGATTCTCGGTCTGGTGAATGGCAGGCAGAAAACTATACTGGACCAGCCCTGAAGTTGGGAATGCTGTCTAGTGTCTTCATATTTTTCCAACTTTTTAAAACATGACAGTTTTTTGTAAGCAAAAAAAAAAAAAAAGAGAGTTGAGGGTCGAATGAAAGAGAGAAAGAGAAAAAGGAGAGTCAGAGTGAGAGAAAGAAAAGAGGGAAGGAAGAAAGAAGGAAAGAAAAAAGGAAAGAAAGACTGAAAGATTTCAGGCCTCTGTAACATTATATGCTAAGTGCTGCCTGAAGCAAAATGTCACAGGCAACCTGTAACCGGAAGTCAAAAATGGAAAGACGGAGAAACTTAACCATAGCCATATGAGAAA
This sequence comes from Microcebus murinus, assembly GCF_040939455.1. Taxonomy (NCBI): domain Eukaryota; kingdom Metazoa; phylum Chordata; class Mammalia; order Primates; family Cheirogaleidae; genus Microcebus; species Microcebus murinus. The sequence goes on from NC_134124.1 coordinate 23,376,053, forward strand.
CACGGCTGGACATAAACAACCGGGGCGGGGGAGCTGCAAGGAGGGTTGTGTTGACATATTTTTCACATTTTTATACAACAGAATTCACACATCTCTACTGGGCTTTCTCAAAAACTTTACCTGTCGGGTGTAAATGACCAGCTGGGTTTGATTAGGACGGCAATGCACCCCTGTTCAAGGGCTGGGGTGATTGGACTCAGCTTTACACCAAAGGAAGTTAAGTCCCTAATAGTTAATGAAACGAGCAGGTTTCCTTTCTTACGCCTGAAATAACCTGCCTCCCAGAGCCTGTCCAATAGACTGTCTCTGAAAGCAAATAGACCCAGCTAAGAGTACCTTCAAAGCCAAGCTTTCATTTATTGTCAAGACAGGATGAAATTGGTCTTTTTTATGTAACACATGAGTTAGGCTGACCTAGCCATTCATACATAGCAAAGTAGTGGTTCATTGTGTTGGCTTTTTCCCCCTTCCTGTAATGTTACAAAAAGAATCTAAATACTCAAGGGTTCCTAAGCCTCTTGATGAGAGTACTTAGCTCACATCAATGGTAACAGACTTAAACCTAGGCATTTGAGGCAGAATGGATTTCTTTGTTGGGTACTTTTCCTCCTCCTCCCCCCGCCCCAACAGCTTGAATTCACACTAGGCTACGTGCGCAAACCCATAATAAATCACTAGGAATGTAAAATACACTACACTTTCCCCCCCAAGTTGGCCTGGGTCATTTATCATTCTGCGGATTTCAAAAAGATGGTAGTGTTTTTATTGCAAAGGCCTTGTCATTACAGAAAGTAGAAAAGAAAGTATTGATCACAATTAGATCATATATTAGCAGCCCCTGATGCCTGGACTGCTGAGGATTTCAACCTAGATCATTCTCCCCTCTGTTAAAATTCTGGACAGCAATTTCTTTTATGTTAGAATAACTAGTATAAACCCATAAAATGTAACCTAAAAATGTAATTATAATTGCCATGCCAAAAGCAAGCCAGTCAATATCTTTGCGATTCTAATAGTTTCAAGCACTATTACCTTAACGGTCTCACATCACAGTACTGATTAAAGAAACATTTTGTCTTTTTATCTGTATGGAATGGCCAGTGTAATCACTGAGGCATAGAGAGCTAAAATATTTATTAGTGAGTATACATCTTGGTTCAGGCAGTGAATGTCAATTTAGGGTGGAAAGTTACAATATAGCTCTCAGTTCAATTCATTTTCAGGTTCTTGTAATGTTCCTGCAGTAGTCATCCCGAACAGAGAAGGAGATCCTAGAATCTTCACCCTACACACAAATATGAACTCCTCCTGCAGATTTTCCCGGGAAGGAGCTCTTCTTGGGAAATTTCAAACTGGTCTTAAATTGACAGCGACTACCATGGGAGCTGCATCAGCCAGCAGATACACACCTCAAAGGGAGAGGTGCCAAGGAGACATAAACCACAAAGTGAGGCCGGCCTGGCAGCCAGTTCCTATCCACCCTTCCTGCCCAACAAAACAGACAGGCAAACAAAACTATCCATTTGAAACTTACTGATTAAAATAATAACAATAACCTAAAATATATGAATTAAAACCTATCATTCTCCCACAGAACACATAATCTGTGATTTAGATCTTACAAGGTGCCCATCATTACACACTAGTAAATTACCAAACTCAGAATTAGAAGGTACAGGTAAAAGGGTTTCTTCAATCTAGACATTTAATATTGTTTCTTTTGACAAACCATACAATCTCATTATGTGGGTTTGGAATGTAAGAAATAGAAAAAGGTGTTTAAAAATAAACAGCGTATTGCTGATCATTTCTCTGAGAACTGAAAATACACGATCTCCCAATTAGTGGAACAGCAAGGAAATTTAGTGTCCTACCCGTCCCGAAGCATCAGCACGATGGCCAGATAAAATTTCTACCATGGGACGTGCACAATTAATCTCACAATTAAACTTATCTGTGTCATGTGCATTTCCAAAGCAAGATTTGAAAGGGGTGGTAAAAAAAAAAAAAAAAAATCTGCTACATTGAGGAAAATACACTCTGCAATTTGGTAGAAAAAAAACAACGCAAAAGCGCTGACCTCCCAGTGAGCTGCTTAGGAAAAGCTTCCATTTGGACACTCTTCACCGGTTCTTAAATAAACAGGGTACCAGGCCTCAGTCCATCCTGCCTTGGGGAGAAGGGAGGAGGGGGGAGGGAGAAGAGAGAGACACACAGAGGCTAACGGGAGGGGAAAATGGGTGATTTCTGGCTCAAAAATTAAGTCCAAACGCCAACCTTGTCATCCCAGGACGCCCAGACAAAGGGGAGAGGCAGCCTCACGCTCCCATGGTCTACCCATGGGTTAACTGGCATTTCTAATACTTTTCACCTAGTCTGACTTGACAGATGCCTAACCTTAGCTACTGAGTGGAGACAGGCTGATGGGCCTTGGCCATACAGGAGGAAAATTTTTGATGCTTCTCACTTATGACATGATTGATTTTCTTTCAGCGGCCCTTCACTTTGGGAAGTGGCGAGGGCTGGCTCACTGCGCCCCGGTGCGCCCTGACCCCCGACATGCGGCCGCTGTGAGGCTGGAAACCGATGACGGCAGAAACCTAAAAAATCAATAGGCCCTGTCAGTCAGGGGTGAGGCGGACGTCTTTTAAAAACCCAATCACGACATGTATTTGCTGCATGGTGCGGATCTACTGCACACTCGAGAACACACTGAATTTCCCCCTTCCCGTATTTATTTATTTGGCTCTGCCGTATACTTCATTCTGCCTCTTCCTGCAAGGTGGGGGCAGGGGGGGAAGACTTAACCTTTAAGGCAGCAAAGGAAAGGGGGCGAGCCATGTGGCAAGGTGGGTTCTTCATGATTTTAACAGGAAAAATTCCCTGGAAACTATTTGAATAGTATGAAATAAATAGAGCACCTTGCCGCTGCCAACATAAACAGTGACGTCATTTTTTTTTTTTTTACATTATCTGGAAAGAATTTAGATATAAGACTTTCAAGTCTAAAAACACATGAGGGCAAAGCTGCTTCATGAAGCTGATTAAGGAAAGACTATTGTTTAATTTTTCTTCGGGGGGGTTCTTTAAGGTAAAATAATTGAAGATACACACACACACACACACACACACACACACACACGAGTCTATAGTTCTCTGCTGGGAAAGAACAAGCACTAGGAGAATCGCTCAGATTCCAAGCAGGGTCAGTGTAATACTCTCCATTCAATGTGGAAGAAAAATCAAATATGCATCCTTTCTTTTGGAGACAGACAATGCAAAAGATGGCATTTAGCGTCTTGGTGATCTGAGGTGGGGTGGTGGTGGGGGGAATAAATATCAACTATGACAAGCCAAAAAGATAAGAGAAATACCACCAGCCGGAATGTTTCAGCACAGAGAAAGAAATCCCACACTCACACAAAAAGAAAAAAGAAGAAAGTGAAAAAGGTTCGGAGACTATAGACAGAGCATACTATTAGGGACTATTACGATATATATTATAAGAGCTATGTGAAAGTGGATTTCAGAATTCCTGAGACATGCTTTCTTCTTACTTTTCAGAGAAATAGATAGGTATATTATGCGTCATTTTAAAATCCACCCAGGTAAACATCATACACTAAAAATAAAACAAATAAAATCTGTGCCTGAATTCCCAAACTAAGCCCAATTAAAGGTTTCTTTATGACTGTAAACCTGACAAGCTACAATTTCCCCCTGTTGCAGTGGGTGTGTGTGTTTTAATGTAATATTAATGAGCCAGGATGGAGGGTCATAAAAAGTGATAGGTTTTTGCGATGGTAAATTATAAATCGGTATTGATTTTTCCCGGCACTAATGCAGCCAGCTTATTGTAAGACACCACAGGCAAAGTGCACTTTATCAGATTAGACTGGGGCCGGTATCAAATATACATGAGAATAAGGATGCATTTGTGAGTTAGACTAGACTTTTCTTCCCTAACAATGCATGAAATTTTTAAGGAAAAAAAAAAAAACAAAAAAAAACAGACAAGGATACTGGGAAATTCAACATTTTTTTTTCTTTACCAAAGTAAAAATTTCCAGAATTGTTGCTCTTGGGACGATTTGTTTCAAAATGAATAGAAGGCAGTAATAATACTAATTAAATTACAGTTTTCGTAAAAGGCTGTTCTAAGTTTCTCTCGTTAATGTGTAGTTTAGGACTGGGCCCACAACAAAAGCGAATGTTTCTGGCCCCTTCCCTGTGCCCACCCTCTGGGCGAGGTATCATTCCTTCTCCCTCTGCCCACAAGTCACTGGGGTGGGCCACGGTGGGAAAGAAAGTGTTATTTTTTTTCAAACGACTGAACTTCTTCTCCATGGCATTTTATAATCAGAAGGACTTACATTAGACCCTTCAGTGGAGATATTTAGCTACAGAGAGAAAAAAGGAGGCCAAGAAAGAATAACAACAGGAGAAAAGGAAAGAAAATGACTGGACCTCACTTCCTTCAACAAAGATATTATTTGTCCTCTCTCCAAACCTGGGTCAGCCTCTGAACTCACTTCACATCTCTTATGTCAATAGAGAAGAAAGTCCTCACCCTGAGTGTGTGTTTGCCTTTTGTTCTTTGGAGAGACTTCTCCTCCAGCTTTGTTGGGAATGCTAGCAGCCCTGTTTCCAAACACTTCCCGATTTCTTCCTAATAACTGCTGGCAAGCTCTCCGTCAAAATCTGCCACTCTCCTCCCGCACAAAGGCTGTGCTTCCACCACGTGACTGTGAGCCGTGCCCAGCTCTGAGGCCGGATCTGCAGCCAAGACCCCTCTCTCTGTCTCCTCGGCGTGAACAGGAATTGGAAACCAGCACACTCACCTCCAAAATAGTCTTTTTTTTTTTTTAAGAAGTCAGGGAGAACATGTGTTTATTGACAGTTCATTAACAAACATCAACCCCCCTGCAAGCTGTTTACTAAGGAATGTAGTGAAGTGAAGAAGTGTGAATATAAATAACTAACAAAGGAAGAATGGAGAGAAAATATCTCACAGGCTGGTCCCCCTTTTAACGTATTTTGAATCTATTTTCTTTTCTGCTGGAAATATGATGCTCCTGAAGGTATATCTTATTACACCCAGGACAGTAAAAACAAAAGGTGTTTGTGTACTGGGATCTAGAACATTTAAATAAAAACTCTGAAAAACCAGAGTATGACATTGCTTCTTATTTTCTCTCCTTGGCTCTATCAAGAGATTTAAACAATGTTTCTGAAGAAAGAAAAATAAGCTAGTAAGTTTCATAATAATAAGGCTATAATTGCTAATTTCTAAACTATGAAGGATATTCAAAACCACAGCAAAATTTCACAGAAACAGGCCCCAATCTTGAGAAGCATAAAATCTAAATTGAGGTAAGCAAAATCAACAAAGAATACATACTATTCAGTAGGTGTTTCTCATTTGTTACATCAATACTCCAAGTGGGCCATACTCGGTGAGGGTAGCTAACTATTTCCAAATGTTAAAAAAAAAAATCTTACTACAATATCCTTGCATCAAAATGACTCTAGCAATTACAGAAATAAGGGAAAATGTTTTGAGACAAGAACAAATCAGGTAAAACCTAATAAAGCCTAAAGGAAATTAGAAAAATAGGTTGTTTTCATGAGAGTTTAATCTTCTCACTGAAAAGTGATCTTTATTATATGTCAAATCAACATTTTGAAGTTCTTTTTCATAAAGTTATGAAAGTAAAAGCATACATTTTTACCTATTCTAATTTAACTTTATTAGGGATGCCAAAACCCTCATTTACATTTTTCATAAAATCATGCAGAGGTTCCCTCTGCTTTAGGGATAAAGCTAATAAACAAATACATAAATTAGTGTATTTTAATTAAACGTTATCCCATGAAGTAATATTGTACACACTGCCTAATACAAGAACAACTTTCTTACTTAAAATCCAGTACAATATTAAAATATTAAAACTCATTAAAAATTAATTTAAAAATACTTTATAAACGTTCAAGTACTCTGAGTTCTATATTTTAAAGGTTTTATGCTCTTGCTGTACATATGATGTAATCCACAAGCTCCCGGCAAAATAGTACAAGAAGGCTACCGTTACTTTGCAGACTGTACTGACAGAACAATCATAATTGTTTTGTTTTAAATATTTCATCAAAAAACAGTACTGCTAGAATCTTAGTTGAAATAAAAGAAGGTCTAGTAGACACATATAGCAAAACAGGATTGAATAATGATTTCAAATCATTATTCTAAAGATCTAAGCTATTTGATTTATGATCTAGCTAGGTAAGGCTCCTGATAACATTGTTTTAAAATTGTACCCAGTTCACTCAAACCAGAACCTATTTCAGTGCCTACCATGTATCCAAAATGGGCTATATCCCTCAGGTTTAACTGTCCATTTATGACGTGGGTGAGAGTATGCAAAATAAGTTACAGTATCCTAGACCAAACCACACACTAATTGAAACTCTATAATAAAGGTAGGTAGTTTTTAAACATGCCTAGAAATATCTTTAGAAATTCTAGGTCAAAGAGATAAGTACCCTGAGACAACGAGCTAATGAATGTAAATCGTTTGACATTTGTTAAATAAATATTAGCTGCGACAGTTGTTACTAATAGTATTATTTGCACAGTAAGGCTCAATCAAAGGTGCAGATTGACCAAAGCTTAAAAACACAAATGAAGAAGGATGCACTCGGGCATACTTTATAGTCACGTTCACAATCATTTATGGAGGGACCATTGCATGTCAGACACTGTGTTAGGCAATGAGGAAGATGCAAAGATTAACAAGATTAAACTAAGCTAGCCAAAGGCCGTAACTTTTTATTCTGACTTTTTTAGTGCTGTATCTCCAAATCCTAGCATAGTGCCAAGCACATGAAAGATACTTGATAAATATTTGTTGAATAAATGAATTAATAACAAAACAAAAATCCCCAGTGACAAGGCATTCACAGTCTAATTATTTCTGCTTTACAGTACTGGGAGTTTTCAATCACAAATCCAGCTTGCTCTTTTTGGAAACTCCTCCCTAGCTAAAAGTAATCTTATAAAATATCCATGATCCTTTGATTCGGAGCATATAATCCCACTGGTATTTAAAGGAAAAGATATACATTGTAGTCTAGAAAGGGGCAAACTTCCATCCAGCATCCTGTGTATGAAGTTCTTGACTTAACCAGAATTACCCTGGAAGGAAATCCAACGTAACAAATGGTCAGAAACTATGGAGTCCTTCTGCTCTGGTCCCCTGCCAGGGGACTGTTTTGTCACGACATGGGGCAAGCCACTGCAGGACCCACCACCCCTGGCACCAGGTTCTACATACCACACTCGATCTCAGAGGCTCTACACGTCCATCTTGGAGGCTCCTGACTCCCTCAGCCCTCACTCTCTCAGCTCCCTGACAGAGCTCTTGTCAGAAAAATATCAGCTTTTCATTTCAATCAAATTACTGTGACGGCCTAGAAGGCGGCAAAATAGTATAAGGGTTCCCTTTGGCAGCAAGCCTTGAAAAAGCCCTATCTTTCATTTGGTTGAAATTCTTAGTAACCTGAAGACATGAAAGAAGAAAGGAAAGATAGGCCCCAAGGAAGCATGTAGGTGGTTTTTTGTGTGCATATAAGTGTGTTTTGAAGAAGTACATTCACTTATCAAGCTCTCCGAAAGTATGACTGACTTGATATTTCCAACACGACTCATTTACAACACATCCCCTCATGGAGGCAGGAGGCATCTTTTTCCAATATTGGTGGAATGTTCTCTAGAGTGGTATTGATTGCACAGTGATGGGAAGCTATAGGACAAACCCGAACTAATTAAGCAATAAGCTCAAAGACTACCTACCGTCCATGCTGCTTGAAGGTACATTTAATTATTGCGTGGATGCAGCGACATGAAGAGGAACGTAGCATTTAGGTAAATGTATCAAAGGGTATCGAACGGATGGCTGGGACTCCCTATTGGCTCTAATGTCTTTGGAAAATCAAAGGGGATAAGAAGCAAATATTTCAATTTGGAAAGAGAATGCTACCACATGGGTGGGAGAAGGTTGTAGAATAAAGAGGTTCCCGGCCGAGGATATAGGCAATCTTCACAAGTATCAGAGAGTATTTTAGTGCTTTATCTGGACAGACTCTCATCCTACAACTTGTGTGTGTATGTGTAAAACCAAATAAAGAAAATAGAACTATGTCTCTTTAAATAGAAACCTAATAATAAAAAAATAGGATTAAAATGCTGGTTACTGTTAGAATATTTGAGTCTCTTAGTTGGGAGCTTTTTTTCCCACGAATCTCATAAACTTCCAAATCATCCCTGGAATCCCAAAAGAAGGGTAAAAAAAAAAAAAAATCCAAAGGAAAACTTCTTAAAGTTTCCAGCTCCTATCAATGCAGCTTATTGCGTTAGTTGAGACCACTGTCTACAAAGTCTACCAACAATAATATGCCTATGGAAGCCAAAGTCCTAAGTGCTGATATTCTCTCCTGGTTTGAAAATTGATTTCTATGATTGCTACTCGTGATAACTTCATGTTTCTAACGTCTATTTGCTAAGTTTCTCAAGTCTTTCGTCTGATAACCTGAGTGAGATTATACTTCATTTTCCAATTTGGTGGATACTTGCCCTCTTTTAAGACCATTTTACTTATACAAGTATCACCATCAATTTTTTTTCAGGCAAATAAAACTACCAGTAACGTATTCAGGACAACCTCAGTGGTGCAAGTACAAGAGCATTCAATAATGTGGAATCACATAGTCAGAGAGTCGTTTCCTTTTCAATTTTTCTTAACTGTTTTGATTAAGCCAATGAGAGAGTCTCAGTTTGGTGCTAGCATTTCTTGAGCACCTAACACTTGCCAGTCTCCATGTTTAGCAGAGTCCTTGGCAGGCAATAGCATCAGCTAAAACACAACACACTGCTTTCTTTTCATTGCGTGTGTTTTGTGGTTACCTTCCATTTACAGCAGTTGAGGCTGAACTGCCACTTACTGTGGCAGTATAAAGTTTCCTTTTCAAATAAATGCAAGTTTAAAGAGTGAGTAGATGTAAATACATTTATTTTTTAAAATAGTGCAGATGATACAAAGGTATGGCAAAAAAACTATGGCAGTGGTATGAGAATGGTGTTTGCAAGGAAACTCCTGAGTTAAAGAAAGCACCTGAGCTGAGAAACTGACAGCCTGGATTTTTAGTGGAAGTTCTGCCACCAGCCGGCTTTGTGACCATGTGGAAGTCACTGAACATCACCTACCTTGACCATAGAGTGAAGAAGTTAGATCAGTGTTCTCAATCTGACCACACAATGCAATTACCTAGGACTTACACAATGCAATTTAGAAAATGCCAATGCTTGGGCTCTACCCCAGACCAATTATTTCAGAATCTCTGGAGGCAGGGACTAGACATCAGTATTTGTTATAAAAAATTCCCAGGAAATTCTAACATAAGGCCAAGGCAGAGAACCACTGGGAGAGAAGGTCTCTGAAATCTTCTGAATCTTAATATTACACACATACATTTAAAAAATGTTTAAATGCAAAAGTCTATTTTCTCCTTGCATTTGCTTTTTTGTTTTTAACCTTCCCTTCTCTTTTTTTCCCCGAAGTTCTGGATCCACATATTCTGAATTTTGCTTACTTGACACCTTCCAAAACACCATTATTCACAAAAACCATTCATGTCCTGTTTTCTTATTCCTCTGATTGGTAACAAAGTCATTAAAACACAGGCATAAAGTCAGAGCCTAAAGTCAGAAAGCCTGGACAGACAGTCCAGATTGTCACTGGTAGCCCAGTGTCTGGGAGAAGAGGAGGAGGAAGGTATGATTCCTCAACTTGGGTGCCAATGGAACCCATGAAGGTCAGCCCCTGGGTCCAAGTAGGCAGCACTGTGCAGCAAAGCTCCCAGGAGAGGGGTGCACTGCAGAGGCCCAGAGCATTAGCTCCAGGGCACATTCCACTTAAGCCCCTTCATCAATAACCACTCGCCCCAGGGATGGCACATCAGCAAAGCCATTCTGAGCAGCCTGGCTCTCCTGTCCAGCACAGCCCCCGGGTCAGGGGGCAATGGTGTGATAAATGCTGAGCCGCAAGCCATGCCCTCTCCCAGCCCCTGTCTCCTTCCCAGCGTAACTAAGAAACAACATGATTCCCGTCCCTCCCTCTCTGCTTTCCCCTTTTCTTTCCCCCTTCCTAGGTCTGCAATAGGGGGCTGCTCTCTACTTCACAGTACGGCAGGTGGAAATGGAGGCTCCTGACCAGTCCCGGACAAAATGAGGAGTAGGTACAATTTCAGGACTAGACTTCTTTTTCCTAAAATTAAAAAGAATCACTTCAATCTCCTCCCCTAGCTCTCCCAGGCTGACGCCGGTGGCTCTCTGGCAGGGGTCTGAAACTCAAACGCCGGCAGGAACACACGGAAGCATTGCATCTCCACGTAAAGAGAGCAGCTATAGTCAGCAACAGCTGGGGGCTGCCAGGCAGGAGTGTGAGCCCTTGATTATATATTTTCCAGTTTTATAAAAAAGTAAGTCAAATATATGGATTTAAATGTGAAATCTGATTTCATGATGTTAGCATCAAATTCAAATTTTTAAAGAAATTCTGCTGACCAAACCAAATACGTCTGAGGACAGAATTAAGCTAGGGAGCTCTCGTCCATTTGCGGACTTTTCCAAGTTGGGAAGTTGGGGAAAGTGGGAGAAAATTCCTAAGAATTTAATCCTTCTCATTTCATAGAGTTTCCCAGATTTATATTAATATAATCCTTGCTTGGACCTCAACTTAGCAATTCAATCACTCACCATCCAAATAATAATAATTATTACTATTATTTCTTTAACTTTTCATGGGCACTTCTGCTAAACATCCCTATGAATAAGGTGCTGTTATTGCCACCATTTCACATAAGGAATCTGAGGCTCAGAAAGACTAAATAATTTGACTTCCACCCCACAGCTAGGAAGTGATAGAGACAAATTTGAAGTTGAGGCTGGCCGATTCCAGCAGCCACACTTTTAACCCTGCATTTACAGTGGAGCTGCCCACTGCAAGGACAGGAGACAATATTTATCAGTCTAGATAGGGAGATAAAGTAGACAGATTTTCATTAAAATCCAGGCTTCCTATTTACCAACTGAGGTGCCCTTGGGCAGACTATTTTTACTTTTCTGAGCCTCAGTTTCTTCATCTGTCAAATGGGGACAGCATTAGTATCTCCTACACCCACTAGTGTGTGGGTAACACATGAAATAATCCACACAAAGGCTTAGCATAGAGCCTGGAGTATAATAAACCCTGGATAAAGCTGCACTACCATTGTTATTACTTTATTATCTTTACCATGAGGCATCGCTCCTCACGTTCAGCCCTCTACCCTAGAGCCACAGAATCCTAATATCCTCTCGGGCTTTAGGAACATTTTTTTTTTAATTTTTCAAAGCCTTTTAAAACCGATTATTTCATTTGATCCTCCCAACAACCTGATGAAGTAGGCAGGGCAGGGATTAGATGGGAGAATGAAGGCACAGAGAGGTCCAGAGGACTTGCAAAGTCACTCAGGTAAGACAGGCTGTGTAACCCCGTGCTTTCCTCTGGTTATTAGACATTCCAAGAGAGAAATGCGGGTGGGGAAGAGACCACTAAAAACAGAAACACTGTGTGTGCTATGGGTGCCTGGACATTTAATAGGGATCACAGCACAACTAACTGCCCAGGAAAAAGATGTAAGAACACATCCACAGAAACATAAATGAGTTGGAATTAATACACTGCAAATTCCGTGGATAAATACTTGTAGGGGGGAAAAAAATCACTGGAAGCAATTGCTAACATGACTAGATAGTGAAATACGAAGAACCTTCTGAGGACAGTCAAGGGCCTAGTGCTCCTTCTGTGCACGTCCCAAACTTACCAGGGACGTGTGGAATGGTGCCCCACAGCTCCGTAGGGAAAGCGGGCCATGCTCCCGGCTCCTCTGTCTCTGGAGCACCTTTTACAACATGGTCAACTGAATCATTAGGTACTGTAGTTCCAGCATCTAGCACATTAGCTGTCCCATAGTAGACGGCATGAATGAATGAATGAATGAATGAATGAATGAACGAATAAACAAGTGAACACCTCTACTCACAAAGACGGAAGGAGCCGTGAGCCAGCCTGTCTGCAGGGGACCAGGCCCATTCTGGTGGATGCCTGTGATTTTTCCTGCCCCTCCATCTTCCCTTTATAATTGCACTTTTCCTATTGTGAGCTACCCCTGGTTCATTTTTTCTGGCCGGAGGGGAACTGATAAGCAAGTCGGGCCAAACCCACTGTCTTCCTGGACCCTGCATCTTGAGAAGAGTGGGCCTAAGGGGAGGAATGAGCTAGACTCCAGGCCTTGGGGGGGGGGCAGCATCCTGAGAGACCATGACCCCCCCATGTCCCACACCCCCAGAGGTGCTTTCCATCCTCATCCTCCCACCACCTAACTATTCAACTCTTCTCACTTTTAAGCTCACCCTTACTTCTCCAATAATCCCATTTCCTTCGCTTAAATTGTCAAGAATCAGTTTCTATTGCTTGTATCCACAGGACCCTGCCTGAGACACCCACCACCCTACCTTTGAAGGAAAGAGTTGGGAGGAGAAGGTTGCTTTGTATCAATTGATGCAATTCCAAGAGGCTTTGAATAGGCCCATTGTTCCAACCCTACCTCCCAGAACTTACCAATAATCATATAAATATAGAGAAGAAATGCGTAACTGATAAGGTTGCCCCTAGCTGATGCAAGGGAGAGATACCTACTTTCAATATTTTGTCCCGTTTCTCTCCTTCTGGCTTAGACTTGAGCAAAATATAGCCAATAGAGTAAAACAGAAAGAAGGCAAAAAAAATGTTTTAAACCCTCAAAGGGGTCTTCTCCCTTTGCCTCATTCTGCAGGTGTCAGTTGAACCAGTTCCTGCACAGTTCCAACAGAAAACCCCCTTGGCAGCCACTGGTCTTGACCACCATAGGCTTAGGCCTTGTTTTTGGCCTGGAGGAATATAGCTGAAATGTCCTGCCATGGTATTATGCGAGCTTCCAGGCCTCTGAGGCACACCAGGAGATGTGTGTTGACTCCCTGGCTCTCTGATACCTAGTAATCCTCCCCTCACCTCCAACACCTAACTGAGCCACAGCCCTCAGTATCACAGCAGCGGACAGCTCTAGGCCACACCTCTCTTGTTCCAGCACGGAAACAGGAAGAGACAAATTGAAGTAAGAGGCTCCTCTTCCATCCCCAGGTCAGAGAGCTGGGCTTCCCCGGCCCGCATGCAGACTGCCGGGATGGGAGATGGTCACTCCTGTGCCAAATGATGGGCATTTTCTTGCCAGACGAGGGGGCAGACACAAACCTCTTCACGTCAGATGATGGATACAAATGGCCCGGCCGTGAGGCTCTCGGAAAACCTCAGACAAGTGCTTAGTCACAGTGATCACTGTAATCCGCCACCAATTAAAGCCAAATGCAGGCATCCCTGTGATCAAGGCAGACAGAAACCTGGCGGGGGACGCAGCCCTTCTTACTAAAGTCTTCCTCCCCGTGTGCACAGCTCCAAACCCAACCCGTGGGCAGCACAGCAGCGTAAGAGGAGAGATAGGCAGTAACTACTTCGAAACTTCACTTCTCACTCCCCTTTCTCAAGATGATGGACGGATCTATAAGAGGTCAAGTGCCTATCTCAGCCATTCATTCATGTGTTCATTCATTCAAGACATATTAATTCATTACAGCAGCATTCAAGACGTGCTATAACTCACTCCTTCCTTCATTACAGACAATGTCTGTTGACTACCTGACCTTCTCTGCTAAGTGTTATGGGGCATATTATTTCTACACAAAACTGTAGATGGCACAGCCCTTCAGGAGCCTGCAATCTTAGCAGGAGGCATAAAACATAGGGGAAAAAATGACTAGAATACAAGATGGGAAACGATGAGTGAGATGAGAGGTCCAAACAAAGAAAACAACAGGGCTTCAGAGGAGCCATTGGAGGGAATGATTAAGGGATGGATAAGGAAGCTGCAAGGAGAAGGCAAAACATGAACCTCCCGGTGGAGGACGGGAATGATTTTCGACACAGGGCTGAGCAGTCAAGTGCATACCCAACACTATAAAGCCGACGCTCAGAAAAACACCAACCACCATGATACCACGATGGTGCTCTTCTGCTTGCGGGTGAAGCGTGTTGTGGGGACATCCCAGGTAAACCAGGCCCCGGATTCATATCAGGAAGGACGTGGGACAGTATTCAACTATCCTGGCTGTGCAGAGTTAGCTCAAGCTTCTTCGTTGGAGAGAGGCACTTTAACGAAGGCCTTAGCTGCAGTGCGGGGGAATGGATTAAAGGAGAAATGATTTTAGGCAGGAAGTCAAGTTAGAAGGCTAATGCAATAAGGCAAGCCTGAGCTAAGGTTGTGGCACCGAAGAGTAAGCTGTAACACAAAGACTGGCTCTCGTTGTAGTGTCACTGGCACAATCCTGGAAATAAACACCTGGCTTGGCTTAGAGAAACAATATGATTCCATACAGAGCTGTGCTCCAAGTCAGAAAGCCTACCATCTAGCCTGAATTCAAGTAAAATCTAGCTGTGTATTTTCAAAGAAGTCCCTTACCCTCCCTGTGCCTCGTTCTCCTTGTCTGTCACTGTCTAGTGTGACTCTTAATCAGAATGGTTGCTAGGAATGAGAAGATACGGATGTGTTTTCACTTTTTTATGAGAACTATAAGAATATAGGCTCGTAAGAGAATTATGCTGCTTCTGTAATGCGGTCCTCCAAGGCTCTTTACTTTCTTAGTTTCTATGTCAGAAATAATCTAACTCTTGACATGGGCTAATCTCAATGAAATCCATCTCTTTCCATTTTTCTCAGCACTGATGAGCCAACTGATAGCAAGAGCCAGTGTATAAGAACTGAACAAATGGACCCCAACACTGAGCCTTAGTCATAGGACTTGCTAAACGTCTCAATGTCCAGAAATTGCAGAAAGACTAACAGACATCATGGGGAGATGAGGGATTGTAAATCCCAGCTCTACCATTTATAATCTGTGTTATCTTGGGCAATTACCACTGAATCTTAATTTCTATGTCTGTAAAATAGGGTTAACGGTCCCTACCTCCTAGCACTAATGAGAGTATTAAATAAATATGTTCCATAGAGCACAGTGCCTGGCACATAGCAAGCACTCAATAAATAGAGGCTGTTATTCATTGTTATTTTCATTATTGATGACATCATAGGTTTGTTGTTTCATTAATTTCAGACTACAACATTTCCTATATCCACTTCTAGCAAACCAGATGATTTCTTAAAAATATCTGAATCACAAGACAGTTGTAGACATTCCATTGAATAAAAGCAAAGTCACTGGCTTATTTTTTAAATTAGAAAATCTCATATTTTATGCAAGAGATGCCTTTGTAGAGATAGTCGTTTTAAAAACACTACCACATGTTTTGCCGCTACTTCTTGACAAAATGTTTTTCAAGAAAAGAAAAAGCACACACACACACACACACACACACAATTGTTCTGCTGTCAAGAAAATATATCAAGCCTGCAATGTTAACATTGCCAAAAGATGACAGTATTTGGCAGACCTAAAAATGTTTGTCATCTTAAAAGTATTTATGCAAAAAGCAGAAAATAAACTATTCAATATTTTAGTCACTTTAGGTGATTAAGGCAAGTCATTAGGTTTTAGCTTAAAATGTTCTTGGAGGAAATTCACCCTTCTCCAACCTCGATAGGTTTATCCTCTGCATATAAATTTCCAAACCGTTTCTTAAGATGTATCCGTGTTACCTGCGGAGCGTTGGCATTTGTTCAATGCAAGGGCTAAAATGCCTCTCCCCGCCTGCCCATTCCACCCCCTCCGATGTTTCTGCAACACATTTTAAATTAAAAGCATTTACTAGCTGTAAGACCTTCAGTAACTCACTGACTTCCCAAGTTTCAGTCTCCTCTTCTATTAAAAAGTTGAGGTCAGGGTAGGGTTGAGGGGGGAATATAACAGAAGCCCTGCCTAGCTCACCACACAGGGCTAAGAGAGAATGGGTCTGAAAAATCTTTTTGTTAATGGCAAAGCCATTTAAAGAAAATAAAGGGGGGAGGTGTTTAAACCCATGGAGCAACAGCTTACTCAACTAAGACTTAGCTCAACATTTTCCTTCCAGAACTCTTAAATAAATCCTTGTAAGGGCAAAAAAAGGTATCCCTTTTACCTAAATGCAAGTCACTGTGTTGTGTTCATACAGCAGCAGAGGCCAAAATGCTCTCAATGGCTTTCCCAAATGTTTTTTTTTTTTTTTCATCAGAATTAAAGAAATGTATGCCCTTTTGAAACTATTTATGAATGTGTATCTTGTGAAGTTATAAATACATTTAGATCTATTTCTCTTCCCTTCTTATAAAGACATTGATGTGTTTTTTCTGACATGCCTCATGAACTCAGTCAATCACAAGCCTTTCTTAATGGAAACCACATGTCTGCCCAGAACTGTGTAATTATAATGCTAGGATTCTTGGCACTGCCAGGAAAGGGGGCATTGTCAAACCAATTAAAGTTTATTTACTTACATACCATTTCTGGATCAGAATGTTCTTTCTTTTATGCTGATGCTGAGAAAATATATATCTCATCAAGTTGTTGTAATTGTTTTTTTTGGACAGATTTACGTTTCTTACCAATTATATTCCTGGTTTTCAGTTCCTTTGCATGTAACTAAAAATTTCTTTAAAAAGACATCTGGGAACAGCATCATGAGATGTTCTGTAAATAAGACTTTGCACATTTCACACCAAAATTACTGTGCTTGTCTATTTTGCTGCTGAAGTGTAATTTTATAGGATTTATCTACACTAAGGGGTATATTAAGAGCCCTGCTGTTTCCTTTAGACTTGTTAGGGATTGAATGTGACCTACAAGGAGGTCTCTGCCTGGTATCTGGCTCAGCTACTAAATCAATGGATTACCAAGGGGAAAAAGTTTCTTAAAGTCTCCGTGTTTCCCAGCTGAAAATAGGGATAAACATTCTACTCACACACATAGCAGTGGTAAATGGGAAATACCATGATCAGTGGAGAAAACGGTGGAATGAATACTTGGAGGCAGATACCAACTAGCTGAATTGCAAGTCCTTTAACTGCTCTGAGCCTTCTTGTCTTGTCTGTAAATTGGGACTAATAATACTCACCCTATGAGCTCACGGGATTGCTCTGAATTTAAAATGAAATAAGGAGAAGGCACCTTGGCAGTGTGTAAAGCAACTTCTGAGCCTAAGTGCAGAACCACTATCACAAACCAACAAAAGTAAAACCAAGGAACAAACTTCTTTTTCGATCACGGTCAGAACCAAGGAATCAAACAAACCAGACTGAAAATCTCAAATTCCAGTCTGATTGAGGAGGAACGGGCCCAGACAAAAAGTAAGCCTGTCCTAGGAAAACAAGCGGGCAGATAAGAGACCTGCAAATGCATTGCAGAGAAATGACCCCACTTGGTTGTCACAGCAAATGGGAAGATGGGGTGAGTCCCCTGGGTTCTCGTCTCTCAATTCTGATTCTGGTTCCCATACCTCAGCCAAACCTCCTGTCCGATAGGAAGGGGGCGAGACAGCAGGAAAGTCACTCAAACCCTTTGTGGGATGGGTAGTGGGTACTGCCTTCCTGCAGGTGGGTGGGTCTCGGAGGCAGGGGAACAAGAGCTACAGCTCTGCTCTCTTGGGCCCACCAAATTAAATGACTGTGAGATTCTGCTTTAATTTCCCCACCAAGGAAAGACAATAGGGAAACGCCACCCATATGAACAAACCAAAGCACAACTCACTTTTTTCTATGACCACAAGGAGCAATCTGATCGCAGATATTATTTGGTTATTGTTCTGAAGGGCAGAGCCCAGTCCCAGCTAGCAAGCCACCTTTGGCCTCTTTAAACTCTTGTTCTTAGAGTCAGAGGAGATTTCAACTTACAAAATCCACTATTAACAACTCTGAGTGTGTCTTGTTATAGGGAGCTGTGCAAACACAACCTGTGGGGATGTCTCCTGGCATCAGTCTACCCCACCAGTGACAACCCTGGAACATCACTTGGACTCCTTCTGAATAAAGTACAGTATTTCTCGGAACCCTCTGTCTAAGGTTTGGTCTGACTGTAACGTTTATGATCATATTAGCTTGATGCCTCATAACGAGAATGACTAATCTTGCATTACCATTTTATTAATACATTTCCTCATTTGAATGGTTATTTTATCAGAAATTCATTTCTACCTCAAAATCCCAAATATACATTAAGAGACCCAGTACAGCAAGAAAGCAAAAAAAAAAAAAAAAAAACACAGTTTTGCTCAAACCAATAAGGCAGAAAATTCATAGATGACTTTTTCATTAGGTAAGAATTCTTCACTCTAGACAGTGCTAAACAACAAGGTTCCTCTAGTTTATTTTGATTTTTGAAAATTAATAATAATAATGCAAAAAATTCAGGGTTGGTTTTTCCCATCATGCAAAGATTCCTAACTAGAAAGCACATTTTTCTAGTTCATTTTGATTCTGGAAAATTTATTCTGGATTTAACCTTTCAGACACGCATCAACGACACGAAGCACTCGCAGGGAGAACAGAGCCCCGTGATGGGTTACTGGCCATCAGCTGAGAGAAGCCAGAGCCCTCTGGTCAGTTGCCTTCTGCTTTGGCCAACAAGGCATCCACTTACACCCTGGCCAGGCTTGTGTCTCAGAGATCACCTCCTCCTTGATGGGGAATTTGGGGAACAGGAGCAAGTGGTACGAAACTGGAGAAAGGGTCTGCCGGGGTTTTCCCCAGGGACCAGATTTTTCCCTTTTCTTCTTCTCCCCAATATGGTATTGTCCTCAGATTCTTACTGATGGCATAAAATAATCTGAACCTAAGTATTCATAGTATCTTCCTGGAGTCATTTTATTTAACAGGAGGCAATGGTTCCGTGTGGAATAGTCACTGAAGGGGAAGATTTGGGGCAGAGTAACAGATCCATGCTAAGGGGACGCCTAATTGTTTGGCTTAGAACTACTAGGACTGCAGCGGGATGTCTGAGCATCAGAAGGATTCTGCGACTGTATAATCTCTAAGTCCCTCTGGGGCCTGAATCCAGGAGACTAGATAATCCCCCAGTGCAGAGGAGGCTTTTCACACCCCTCAGTGCAGTGTCAAGGAAAGAGCCCAGAACAGGGCACCACAGGAGAACAGGACTCCAGGGTCTGCCATTTGTCAAGCTCTCTGAGCTCGGATATATTCCTGAACCTCTCTGACCCTCCTGCAAGGTTGCTGGGAGGACTAACTGGACTTTTGCAGAAAACAACCCAGCACGCTGCCAGGCACGGGATAGCTGAATGATAAAATCTTAGCTCCTTCTTGCTTCATCATGTCACAGTGCATTCTGTGTGCAACTCCACCTACGGGCAGGGCGATCCTTGCCTGAAATCATGAGCTAAGAAAAATGATCTCATCTTCGGTCAGAAATTCGCAATGCAATTTTACCACATGGTGCACAAGGCCCCCCCAAAACATGTTCATGAAACCTGCTGGATTCCAGGGGTGCGATAACGGGTCACGTGCGGCAGTGAGGAGAATGCAGTGTCCCTGAAGATCTCAGCCCTGCTTCTGGCAGTCTTGGAGAACAGAAATGGCTATAACAGACCCTGGGCCCCAAATCCAACTTTAATTTACTAGTGACCTCATGGCTTTCAGGAGAATTACACAGGGCTTATCTGGAATTCACTCTTTCCTACGCCCTTTCTTTTATTGGATAAATCTGATGATCATGCTGATTTCTTGGATCTTTTTATCTAGAAAGGAATTTTTCTGGAAGTACTTAGCATTGTTTTAATCAGATCAAGAATATGTCCAGGACCTTATAAATAACTTGTAAGCATATAATTTCTTAATGTACTTCCTTGGTAAGTTAGTGATGGTTTTGCTAGAATTTTTCCTAATTTTTATGGAGTATTTTAATTAACTCTCACTCTGTGGCTTAACCACAAAGACTGCTATCTAGATTTTGGGCCTGGAAAGTTGTAATTTCTATCTTTTACCCCAAAAGGAGATGGGAGATTCACTTTTTCCAAATCTTGATATCTAAAGGTAACTTTAAAATGTGAATTTATTTCTGGATTATTTAATTCAATTCTGAATTTGCATATTCATGGAGTTTTAGGGAGGCCGCAGATATGGGGTATTGGTGGAAAGTAAGGCAAATCTTAACACAATTTCTTGAAAAAACTTCATATCTACTATTAAATAGTCTTATAGGAACTGGATACTTCTACTAATTATTACCGTGTTTCTAACTTAAAGACAAGAAAAGCAAAGAACTTTGATACTCAGGCCCATTCCTAATGAAAGGAGGCTCACATAGCACATGTCTAAACATTTCGAAGCTATAAAACAAACCAACAAATTTTCAATGACATACGTTATTACCATCTATCTTGACAAATATTCCTTCGTAACAACCTGGAAGGCCAAGTTTGATTTTAGAATTCTCAGGCTCTTCAAAGTATTGTTCAAGAACTTATTGGCACAGGAACACTCCATTGCCTTCTCTTGCCACCTGTGACTCTGATCCGAGTCTCCAGGGGCCTCTCAGACACACAGGAACACACCAGTGCACACATGCAATTTCCCTCCTCATCCTCCACAAAGCGGCCTTCGTCTACCCCTCAGGACTCAGAGGGACACATTAGTATATTCCCCCAGGAAAGGCAGAACCAGGCCTTGAAAGTGCGCTCAGGGCCTTTGGGGGCAGTGGGTTCTTGGGTTCCAAGAACCCTGAGTGTGATCCAGAAGGGTGGGCAGGGTCCAGGTGGCCCCCAGGGTCTCTCACCCCATGAGGAGTGGGGATAGCTGAGGAAGAGCCAAACTAGAAGAGACAAACTAAAGAGCAAAGCCCAGGCAGAGGACCCAGGCAGAGGACCTGTGAGTGATGCTGGACATTCAGCCCCATTCTGAGTGAACCCTTGACATTCTACATAGTCGAGTGCTAAGTATTTTGCATTTCCCAATCCCTAAAAATTGCTGACATACCTAGAGTTGCTCATCCTCCATCTACTCCTCAACGCCCCCAAATCCAGAGTCCACCCTCACTGCACAAATTAAGCTGCTTTGAATTCCCCAGTGAGGCACATTCTGCCAAATCCAATTGACCCCCATAGTTCTTTTCTTCCCCTGACTCCCTTTTAGGTCTTCTTGAACCTCTCTCCAATTGTCCCTGCCTGGTTTCCCCTGATGCCTCTCCTTAACCCACTCAAATTGACCCTCCAAATTCTCACAAGAGTGGTTTATGAATGAAGTGCATATCACATGTCACCCTCTCATAAGACCCTCTAGTGGATCCCTATAGCTCAAAGGAAGATGTCCAAGCCTCCTAAACGCAAGGCCTTTGCTAACTCTACTCTCCTTGCCTCAACTCTGATGTTCTCACAAGATCAAAGCACTCCTCACATTACATTGTTTTTTCATTCAACAAACATTTGCTGAATGTCCACCATGTGCCACTCAAAAGGAATTTTTTCTACCTTTGTATATGCTGTTCCCTCTGCTGCAAATGGCCCTGCCCTCCACCATCTCCATCCCCTGCTATTGCCTCCTCATTCTAAAAGACTCAGTTGCAAACAATCACCTCTCTAGGAAATCTCCCATCATGTGATATCATTTCCCATCACTTAAGACAGTCAGTCCCCTCTTTCATGTTCCCAAAGTATCTGACTTACATCACTTTTATTTCTCTCCATCTTACTCAATTTTAATTAAGACCTCCGTGCCCAAATGATGAGCTGCTTCTGACCAGTCATGTCTATACCTGTGTTCCAGAGCCAAACACCCAATGCATGCTTGCAAAAGGAACTAAACTCAATTTGTAGTGGTTTCTGCTCACATGCAACCTCCTCAACAAGGCTTTCCTCAACCCCTCTCTGAAACAGGACCCTTTGCTTTATTTTTCTTTATAACATTAGCTACCTGACATTATATCATACATTTTCTTTCTCTTCCCCATCTAGGATGGGAACTTCACAGGCCAGGGACTTTGTTTCTCTTACTGACTGCTGAATCCACAGCATCTAGAGAAGCATTTGATAAATAATGCTGAAAAGTAAATGAACGCACGAACACATCTGAACCACTTCGGCTTCCTCAAACTTCAATCATATGTCTATCATTTTACCAACCCACCCACCACCTTTATTGTCACTTGCTTAATAACTTTTCTTTAAATTGACTCATGATTTTATTTAAGTAAAATTATTTTAAAAGGAAATTACATGTAGAAAACCAATAGACTAAAGGAAACCATAAAAGGAGGCATATAATTATTAAATTCAAAATGTCTGTGCATCTCCTAAAATCATTGTACAGGCCAACACTGGTGCTTTCACTGGTAACTTACCACATTTTGAGAAATAACTGTTGGCTTGATCAGACAGATCTTCGATTCTCCAAATGTGCCAGATCATAGAGTGTATCATGCATGCTTTTCACCTACTACTAAAAAATATCCACAACTTGATAAATGTAGTGCCTACACCCTGAGCATTTCTCTGTCATGGAAGCTTCAAAGGCTCAGCCCAAATACCACACTCCTCAAATTGCAGTGAATGAACCTCAAGCACACACAAGAGTTTTTGTGTTTCATTTTCTCTTTGAAAGAAAAAAAAAAAATTCTCCCAGAAAAAGAAACAGAATGAAAGACCCATATTGATGGCTCTAACCCAGAAACTCAACTGAGATTCATCTATGTTGCAGCCTGAGACATTGACAATTCACCAAACAGTCATTCCAAACAATGGAGACACATCTTCATAAGTCTTAGTACTTATAACTAGTTTCCATAAAAATCCCAAATTTTCTTCACTTTGACCAAGACAGGACTCTTCTTTAAGAGGAACCACTTTCAAAATGAGTTGCTAAGTTTAGTTTTTTAGAAAACTCCTTACATCCAGTTAAAGGATCTATCTTCAAACCCTTCCCTCTCTTGGCAAAGAGGGAACATGACATGTTTTCAGTTAGAGAAAAGAAATTTTTCCAAGCATTCGTGAGAAATTGGTGGTTTTTTGCCTCTTAAAATGCTGTAACCATACACAAATATTTTAAATCTATTCCAAGTAGCTAGTCTTCAAGATTATAAACAGAGAATTGGTATGTTCCAACGTTGACATGGCAAAAGTGAAAACTAAGTTCAGCAGTCGCTGATGGCTTCAAAAGTATTCAGAGTGGATTTTTTTCCTTCCTTATGCAAAATGAAGCACAAAGATTCAATAAGAAATAAAAGCCTACCAACGTTTTAACAAAGCATCTATCTGCCATTACAGACATACATGTATGACTACATGCATTAAAACTTTATTATAAGAATAATAATATCCAAGTCTTTTCCTTCTGTCTGCTTGTCTTGCTGTTTTACTATAGAAAGTTGCTTGTACATTCATCACTAGCATTTTTAAGAGACAGTATTTATGTAGAGCATCAGCTCTCAAATGTGGACCCACAGAGGTCTGAAGGTCTCTGACTCTCTTTTAGGGGTGTATAAGGTCAAACTATTTCCTAATAACACTCCTGAGATGACGTTTGAACTAAAGGTACAAAGCAATGATGGTAAAGCAATTTGTGTCTTGTGAGAATCAAGGCAATAACACCAAACCATACTTAGTAGTCACTGTACTCTCACCATCATGCACTTGCAGTAAAAATACACACAAACACACGCACACTTCAAAAACATAAAAGCCACTTCTCAATAAAGTAGTAAAATGATCAATTTTATTAAACTTTTTAAAAATATTAAATTTTATTAAATCTTAGCCCTTCTTACATCTTCTCAATATTCCTTGAGATAAAAGGAGTATTACAGGTAAAGCTTCCTGCTGTATATCAAACTACAATGGTTATGTCCCGGTAAAGCACTTGTGCGATTAATTGTCTGAGTTGTAAGCTCAACTAGTCACTATTTTCCCCCCATAGAACGGCATTTTTACTTGAAAGTACAAGTGACAAGCTATGATTATTTAGACTTGAGTATTTGGCAAACACTTTCTCAAAAAGTGAGACTGTCACTTCAAAGAAAACAATTGACTATACGTGTTGCCAATGATAAAATTCAAGCTTTCAAGTAAAAACTGGATTTTTTTAAAACTTGCATTCACCACTATGACCTTGACAGCTTCCTAATAATTTCTCTGATGAGATCAATGGTAATAATGATGAATATGACTTTTTGATGTTTAACAAACTATGTTACATAACTCAATGATCATAACTCTAAACCAACGTTTTCCAAATGACCAACGTATGATGTTTAAAAAAGATGATGGCTAAAGTTCTGTTCTAAGTGAAATATATACTAATAGATTTTAATGTAAAGAATAAAAAAGTTTATTGATACAGTTTCAGATACCATACCAAACTAATTTTAAGAAATTACCACTTGTCAAGTTTTAATATAGTATCAAAGAAGAACAGTCACAATTATCTGAAAAAAACCGTTAAGGCACTCCTCCTTTTTCCAACTACATGTATTTAAAAAGATGAATTTCCTTTATATGCTTTAATCAAAATGATACATAGCAACAGAATGTTGGAGCAAACAAGAGAATCACATCTTCTAATAAGTTGGACATTAGAGAGATTTGAAAAAGTCCCACTCTTCTTATTAAATGTCTGTGCTTCAGAAAATGAAGTTATTTTATCATTATAAATTGCATTTTTTTATGTTCACATGTGATGGTTTTGCTCTTGTACTTTTTTAAATGAGTAAGGAGTGAACATTTTTTTAAAGTTTTCATTTTAATATATAACACAGTAAATATGGATGGATAGAAGCCACAAACACAAAATTCCTTTAGACCCCCAGTAATTAAGTGTAAAGCGATCTTGAGGCTAAAGGGTTTGAGAAGTGCAGATATACCGCTGAAGAGGCTGGAATCTGCAGTTAAGAAAGATCCACAAATCACTACTCTGCATCACTGCCTGCGTGATGCCCCCATGCAAGTCATTCCATCCCTCTAAGTCTCAGTTTTCTTATCTGTACAAGTGACAACATTCCCCCTCACAAGGCTGTTATAAGAATTCCATGATAGGGTAACAGCCACATCATCCTTAGCACATAATAAACCCTTAATAATTACCAGCTGCTGCTATTACCTTTGTCTTGTCCTTTTTGGGCAATTTATTAAGTGAGGATTAATCAAAGCTGTTTGGATTTTTTTTTTTTTTTTTGAGACGGGGTCTCACTCTGTGCTGACATCCAGGGTGCAGGGATGTGATCATAGCTCACTGCAGCCTTGAACTCCTAGGCTCAAGCAATCCTCCTGCCTCAGCCTCCCAAGTAGCTGGGACTACTGGTATGCACCACCACAATCAGATAATTTTTTTTTTATTTTTTTGTAGAGAGGGTCTCACTATGTTGCCCAGGCTGGCTTTGAACTCCTGACCTCAAGCAATCCTCCCACCTCAGCTTCCCAAACTGCTGGGATTACAGGCGTGAGCCACCACACCCAGCCACAGCTGCTTAGGTTTTGAAGTAGAGCATAAAGTGCCCCCTAAAACAGAGATGAAGATAGACTCCCCTCAAGGGCTATATGACCACAAAGCTATTTGTGGTGGTCACAACTGTGATAGTCACAATTCCCAGCAATATTGTGTTAACACAATGGTTCCACCAGCACTTAGCTTTCTTATTACCAACTGGTGCTTCAGCGGAGTGGGAACCAAAGATGGGAGAAAATTCTATCACTTCCTGAGACCACCGAAGTCATTTCCTGTATCAGGCCTGTGTGTGTGTGTGTGTGTGTGTGTGTGTGTGTGTGTGTGTGTGTGTGTGTGTAATCCACAGTGGATACTTAGAGCAGCATAAAACCAATTACTTCCAATTCACTTCTGTAATGGTCTCGGGGTTCCAATGCAGTTGATGGACATAATCTTGGAAACTTTTTCCTGCAATATTAGGGAAAACCAACCAGCCCCATAGAATAAGGTGAAAAATAAAAGAAACCCCTTTTTTTTTCTCATTTTCCATTTACTCTTTAAGTCCTGTGGGATAGGTATACAAACTACAAAAAATAATCATTTCTCAATTTTCCCCTATTACTTTCTCCAGAATTTGAAAATATAAAGCTCTTTCCACTGGCCGCCTTTCTAATTCTTCTTTCTATTCCTGTTCCAGTGCAAAAAGAATTTTGCCAATGAAAGTGCTATAAACAGCCATGCCCTTGCTGAAAAAGGCAATATGCCGTTGGCCTGACATATACCTCGCTTTTCCGCTCATTGTCAACACAGTGATTGATGGTGTAGTTCATTAATGTGGGACGATTGTCAGCTCTTCCTGAATAAATATAAAAAGAAACAAAGAAATCTCCACCCTTTTCAAACCACAGTGAATTATTTCCTATTTTCCAGGCTTGGGTTTAAGGATCTATAGGGCATTCATCTCAGAGTAAATAATGAACATACCCTTTAATGGAAAAAATTTTAGTTTGGGTTCAGAGCTGAAATATTTTTATATATATATATATATAGAAAAGGAGGAAGGAATGTTATTCAAAAGGATAAAGCAATATAGGCACCTAAAAACTATACTTTAAAGCAATACTTCATCTTTAGTATACATAGTCATGTAAAATGTAAAAAAATTATCACCCTTGGAAACCTGTAAAGTAGAAAGGATCTGTCCTGTGCTAAACCGCACCTGACTAGAATCACAAGCAAAAAAAGAGGCAGAGTGGATGGATAGTTAGAGGACTAATTTGCAGCTGGGTAGGAGAGCTGATTAAAATCAGTGCACATCAAAAGGAAGTATTTTGGAAATAACCAAACTAGAATTCTTTTTAGATGTCTCTTTAGGAATGCTTCCACTGCCAGATGCAGCCACATCTATTAACACAGGCTGAAGAGAGGGAAGAGCTTGGTCATTTTGCCCTTTTATCAAGGGGTACTGGCCCTGTCACTTTTCTCTGTGCTGGCATCCTTATCTTTCTGTCTGTTTGAACTGTTTTAATTGGCTCTTTGCTAACTCTGTTAGTCACAAGACCAACAAACATAATTGGGTGTGTCTCGCTTTTAGCTTTGGTGTACAAAAAGCAACAACCGAAACAAAAACATCCCCGTACATATGGCACCCACAAGCCGATGAACACGCAGCGTCTCACTCTGGGCATTCTGCTCCTGTACAGATTTTCTTGGGTGGTAACGTGCTAATGACAACAATAATTTATTCTGAAGATGTGCTAAATTTCTTGAGTTGAATTGTGAAGTATTTTGAATACCACTGGAAGGCACAGGAAACTGAGAACTGCAGGAAAAACTGGCATTCTGCCACCACTTGAAGATCCAATCTGATTGTAATAGAAGGTGATTATTAAGGACTAACCAGCAGACCTTGGATGATTTCCTCTTAAAATGACAGCTTGCCTGTGTATTGTGCATTCTTGGAGCACATATGCATGGGTCTGTTTTCAGGATGTTCTCGTTCTTGGCAACATAGGGAAAGGGACTCGAAGCTTGACAACAGCTTACGTTTATGGAGCACCGAGCACATTCCGGGAAGCCTTGTGCTGGGACTCCATGCACCTAATCTCATTCAATCCACGCTCCGACTCTGTTACGTGCAAACTATTCACTACTTCCATTTTAAAAGATGAGAAAGAAGGTGCAGATTACACAAGTGGCTTCTTCAAGGTCGCATGTGAGTAAGAGGTACAGTCAGCATTCTCACTAGCCCTGTCTGACTCTAGAGCCAGAACTGTGAGCCACAAATATATGTGGCTTCCGATTAAGTCAAAAATGTTGGGAGAGTTTCTATGAAAGAACCATCTCCACTTAGCTTTAAAATGCTTCTCCATGTGATATCACATTTGATGTCTCATTTTCTTCCCACCCTAACTATTATACATTAAGTCTGCAAAGCAGGTAATATTATGTTCCTTTTACAGATGAGTAAAAGAAAGTCAGAGAGGCTAAAAGGACTGTCTTAAGGTTCAACAGCTATGACTAGAAGATCTGGGACCAGAATTCTGTTCTCTCTGGTACACTATCATTTTGTTATTAATATGAAGTGGCAAACCAAAATGAAAAATAAGTAAATGATGGACATCTATCAGAGTCCCTGAGTGGAAAGGTAGTTGTTATTGCCATGTTTCATTTTGCAACTGGTTAGCTTGTCATATAATAAATCCCCTGTTTCCCTGCTAGCTGCAAAAGTGGGGAATTCTGCTGCAGTATTCTCCAGATCCATTGTAATGCCGTATTATCTCAAAGGCTTCAGTTGATGAAACACTGGATTCTTGAGGGTGAGGGAAGGCTAAGAAAGAGGCCTGAGAGGCTTGAGGTGGAAGCGGCAAAGCTGCCTGAAATCAACAGCCAGATTCAACATACTAATGGGAAAACCCTTCCCCAAAGCAGCCAGTCAACAATGTACCCGCCCATGCTGCTTAAACAGTCACACCAATGCAACACTTCCAGCATGTCACAACATAGTAAATTAAAGTTGTGGGAAATGGAGAATTTTTAACGGGGAAAAGAGCCCTCCGACAAACTCTAGGTTTTACATGTCATAATGGCCCAAAGACTGCAACGGAAGGCTTCCCATAGCTTCACAGCAAATTAAGATGGACATATTTTCTAAAATCTGTCAGGGCCAGGCCTTGATATTCATCCAGAATACCCCACCCCACAAAGGAAGAAATAATTTACAAGAGTAGTACATTTCTCAGCCAAATCTCAAAAGTGTCACAATTGATAACGTCTGCAGAATTTTGAAACCAGAGAATGGAACTCTACCTATCATTTCTTATGCTACAAGAACCCAACTCACAGTAGATAACAACGTGTGGGCCCTTCCCCTAAGTATCATTAGTAGGGAGGGTGTGTGCACTTTCTGCTTCCTAAAGATGTGTTGAGTTGTGGGCCAGTAAAGAACATAATGAACCAACACCGATAATGTACACACAATGAATTTATTCTGTATTCCAAAGGACTCTTCCTTCCTATTTTCTCCCTAGCAAATTGAAAATTACATTTGTAACCTGATTTTAAAGCACTCTGAATGAGCATTTCTCAGAGCTATTAACTGAGTTTGGACAGCGTTTTATATTTCTTTCCTGTACATTTATTATAGGACGTCCAGTAGGGAGAAGAAATGAAAGATCATGGAATATCAGAGTTGCTTGTGCTTTTTGTCTCTTCTGTGTAAATGGAAACAGAACATCAACTTTTGAAATAAAACAAAAAATTATGAAGATAGAAAGTTCCTTAACCTTTTACAAGCATGGATCCTTTTGAGAATTTGATAAAAGCCGAGTCTCCCTAGGATTATGTCTGCTGCTTAATAAAAAATGTTACATCAATTTTAAAAGTTTCATAGCCCCACCCCTGAAATCTAATCTTGAATTATGTATAGGTAGGAATCCCTGATGTATAATACCCCCAACACCATGAAACAATCAGTTCATCTGATTGACTTGCCCTGTGTGCTAACAGCGTCATAGATGGTGTTCATGGTTTAAAATGGCAAGTGCAGTGGCTATTTAAATTTTACTGGAACCCGAACCTCCTGACACCCTCTTCCCTTCTTCTTCACTGGAAGTATTACTCAGTTTATGCATGATAGTATAGAGGAGAACTGAATTACTAATAGAAACTCTGTCCAGAGAGCTGCTTTTGCATCTCTGCTACTTAAAACGCAGACTGTCAGAGAGGGGCTTACCCATCAAGAGAAAACAATGTGTTCCCAGGGCGATCAAACTGGAAAGGTCACATTTCCAACAGATAACTGGGGCTGGACAGGAAGCCAAACTCTTTGGGGAGTTGGTGACACCACAAATGACGATGATTTCCACTAGGTGACACCACAAATAATTGTGAGATGATTTCCACTGGAGTGTTTGGTGGGGCCGACACCGTGAGCCCCTCACCATTGTCCCAGAGTGGTGGCAACTCTGACCATCTTTACAATTCTAATTTTACAATAGGTCAACTTTGAAAAGGCTTAATGGTAAAGAGACTGTGATGGGCATATGAACGGAACTCACCTATTTGGTCACTAGTGAGCGTAGCACCTTTATTCCACTCTTAGAGACAGACATAAGTCAAGAACCATAATTACCAAATCACAAAGGAATCCCTTTTAGGTAATCCCACCTTTGATGCTGCCCAGAAATTAGATTTACAATTTCACAAGCTCATATAACTAACCATCATCACGCCCAGGAAAGGCATGTGAATCTCTTGGGTTCAAGTCAGATTACACCCAATTATACCCAACTATACCCAGCAATAGCCAACATGTAAGAAAGTTTGGTTCATAAATAAAGCAGGAAAAACAACTCCAAGTTCTATTCTCTATCAACAGAAGGTTTCTGTCTAACTTATTCTCTGCTTTATGAAGCCATAGAAATGAACCTGACTTGCAGAATTCTATTTTTAAAAACTCTTCCTATTTACATATGCTTTACTTATCAAAAGAATGTCACCTTCCTATTAATGCAAAACTTAACAAAGGCAATGTCAGAAATGTGCCGTTGCTGGGGGTTTTGTTTCTCACTTGCCATTTTTTGATTAGGATCTGTATTAATTCATGTACCCTCATTGTGAGACAACTAAAAATTATCATTGTCAATACAGTTTCCTAACAAAACCAGAACCTAGGCAATTAGTTATAAATAAGTCATTGTTGGCAAAATAAAGAATGTCATCTAATGTCTCAGATGAATAAATGAAACAGCTAGAAGAGGAAAGGAAGCAGCACAGAGAAGGAAAAGAGGGGACACAGAACTTCTTTATGGGGTCCCAGTAAAAGTAAAAACTTTATATGACTAAATAAAGACACACACAAAAAAAATAAACATGCTTGAGAAATCATTATCCAATACACTTTCCAGCCAACTCCTAAAAACAGCTTTTCAGAAATGCTTTTGGATGACTGTTTATATGTTAAAATCAACATTTAAATTGTGCTACAAAGCTTATTGTGCACTATATAAGCAGTTCTAAGACCTCTAGAACAACATAGCTTTGGGACTAATCCACAGAAAACACACTCTCTGCACATGAAAATTTGGTTCGCTTTGGTTGGGAAAAAGTGAGGAATGTGCTTGCCTCCAAGTTAGAAGAGGGTCAAGAAAGCATTTTTAAAATATATTTCTCCGTGAATGACCAAGTAGCCAAGGCCTCTTCGTGCACCTGAGAAATTTGCCAGCCAAGACGAAGATCAATTCCTGAAAGAAGCATTCATACCTTAAATATGTATTTATTCTCCCCCCCCCCAAGATGCACAGTTCCAATTAAAAAAAAAAAATAGGAGTTCAGAAATGAGGGATGTTGGAAACACATAAGTCCTGTGTTTTTAAACCAATGGTAAGTATGAGATGTACAGGGGGAAAAAAATTTTAGCAATCAGATAGATCCCAGTTATGCAACAAATGTTAGCATTGATTTTACAAGTTATTTTCCCCAAACTGGAAAGTAACTTTCTGCCACAACATTCAATAAAGACAGTGATCCATTTAATAATGATGTGGAAGATATATTTTATTCTCTAATCTGCAAGAGCTGCTTCATGTTCACTACTTTTCAGAATATTATTTCACCTAACAGTCTGAACAACAACTCATCAAAGTGCCATATGTAAGAACAAGAGATTATTTCTACTACAACAAATGGTACCAAACAAAAATAAAATAAAATGAGATCACTAGAAGTTTAAGAAGTCAGACTTTTGACCCAGGAATTATACATTTAGAAATCTATCTTAAGACTATAATCAAAGCAACAGGTATAAAGTCAAAGGTGTTCATCATAGTGATATGTGTGACCATAAAAAACCAGAAATAACCAAAATGTCCAATAATGAGGATTCTTAAATTACATATCTCTATATAATCTCTCTCTAAATATATATATATGTGTATATATATATATATATATATATATATACACTTTAGTTAAGAAACAGAGAGACTGATAATAAAGAAAATTAAAAGAAAAGAAATGTACTGCAAATGCAAATCTCTGAGTATGGATGCTAATAAATTATTTTGGCCTCCTTCTAAAACTTTTTCATATTTTCCAAGTTTTCTACAACATGTAACATCAGCAAACGACCACTTGAAAAAAAGTCAAAATGGCTTTTATCAGTTTGAATTCTAATTAACATTACCTCTTTTAGGTTGGAGGAAGGCTAAGATGCTAGCAGTGGGAGGGGATTGTGACATGGGCTGAGGGACAGCCCAGCCTGGGAAGGCTCCCCAGCCTGACCCTCTTCAATTTATAGATGAGGAAACCTCCCAGAGCAGTTAAAGGTCTTGCCTAAGGTCACATAGCTTGTTAGTAGTGAAAGAGCTCAGATTAGAGCTCAGTGTCCTCATTCGGGTTAGCCTGTGTCCACTCCGTGGTTCTGTCTGTCCAAAGAAGAGAACATGTTTTCTGTTAATTGCTTTATAGTGGCGAGAGACCTATGGAGAACCATCCAAACTGCCTCGCACAGTACCTCCTCTTCCAAAACCTAAACCTCCCCCACCCTGCGACTGTAGAACTTGACAAAGGAGCCCTGTTTAAGAAATGCCAGTAGAAGCCAGTTAAAAATCAAATATCAGACTTTCTTTACTATCCCAGTCTTGGTCTTAAAACGTTATTGAAAATGATCACTTATATTAACCTTCAGAGTAACAATTCATACTATCAATATGAAAAAGATGGCTGATCTACTGAGGACAACTTCCTATTATCCAGGAGATAACTGTTTTAAGCATCACATTTAAAACCAACAAAATTTTAAAAAAAGAAATAAGTTCAAAAATTAAATAATATGTGGTATTAGTGCAGCTAACCTGTGCTTTTCTGTGCAAAGAAAACATGTGGAAAACCTCAAAATCATTTCATTTTATCTTTGCATAATTTATGGTTGGGTTTTTAAAGGCCATCAGGACTTACTCCCATTGCAATCATGTTGTACTTGATCAAAATCTAAAATTCTGAGAATCCTCAAACCATTAACCATTGTACCAAAACACCAAATACAGAGCTTGACATTCACAGATACTAAGGCTAATGCTGGAATTGTATTTAAGAGATGTTGCCTGGTGAATACACAGTCAAAAAGAATGAAGTCTAATTATTGGAATAAAAGATTGAAGACATTCCATGACATACCATAGACCTACTTTCAATAAAATATCTGACCCAAAAATGGTCATATCCTTGCAGATGAGATAGAGTTGGATGGGTGGGAAAGAGGAACACAGTTTATAGGAGTCAAAACTGGATAAATAATCTTACCTAAAAAGGTTACCAAATCTTACCAAAATCTTACCAAATCTTACCAAAATCTCCATTGGCAAATGCAAAACCAACTTCTGCTCTTACAACACCTTCAGTATTCCACCTGCCCATTACTTACACAGTTGCTTCTTCATGTGTTCTATTGTTCCAAAAATTATTTATCTTTTCACAAAGAGGAAATGGTCTATGCTAGGTTTAAAACCCCAGAAAATACTCCCCTAAAAGCATGACTAGTTTGCATCTTTTGGACAGCTAAGATCAAAGTGATTTAAAATGTTTATTTTTAAAGTAAACCATTTACACTGATCTTTGAAAAAGCCCTTTCACCCTTTAAGAACTGTATTTGTCTCCACAACTCTTTTAGAGAGGTATCAAAATCACGCTCTGCATTCAAGAAGGCACTATCAGGATTGCTGTGCCTGATTTATCTGACACAATCTCAATGTCAGCTCCACAGGGAGTGGATCCAAGGGAGGGCAGGAAAATGCACAAGGCTGGACCTCGACAGCAAGAGCCACCATGAGCTTTATAAAGCCATGATGTACGCCACATAGCTCTTTAATTGAAAAAAGCTGCAAAGGAACAATACCGAGGGGAAATCATAAACTGTGTTTTGGGGGATCACTTAAGAAGGTAACCTTCACGATTCTCCAACTTCTGTTTACAGAGAAGGAAGTTACAACTTAAAGTCCTTGCAAATTATAGACACACGCCATAAAACAGGACATACAGCACGCCACAAAGGACTTGGGGGGGGGGGAGGGAGGAGAGCGAGTCCTGCTCCTTTTCCTCTGCAAATCTGGAAGATGATTTGAATTGCATGGGGGTCACTATATCTGAGGGAGTTTTCCCAGTGCCTAACTTTATTCCACATCCCCAACACAACGCCTCTTTTATGAAAACCCAGCTTAAATATTAATGCGTGTTTTCTTAAGGAAGTTGAAGGCAAATCAACTTCCTGGTACCCAGGGTATCTGATTTCTAAAATGGTCTAACACTGATTGTCACAGCTCCGCCAGATGTGAGGGTGAAGCTCTGTAAAAAAAAAACGGAAAGGCCGGCTTTCAGGCTCTCTGCTGTGCGGGTCCCACGCCTCCCTGAGCTGCATCCTCTGAGAGTATATTTTTGTTAGCTGGCTGCCGGAAGCCCTCAACTGCCCGAGTTGTTTTGCGATCCTATAAGGACCTTCCCAGCCCTGCTGTCAGCCCTGAAATTAAGAGTGTGTTTGTGTTGGTAGGCTGGGGGGCTGGTTAAAATAATAAGTATTATCATCGGCATCGCCACTTCAGCAGAATAGAGGCGGGTGGGGTACAAGAGCCGGGCTCCAAAGTTTGCTAAAAAGCCTATTTTGAGAAAACCTTTGTTCTGAACACTCTTGTTGCCTCCTGCATCATGAAACAATGTCTTTTGTTACTGGACCCCCTCCTTTGACTGCTGTGTTTGTTTACTGACATTTTCAATACCAGACAATACAAAGAGTATTTCCTCATATTAACTCCAAATGTCACAAAGAACAAAATTTGGTTCTAAAGAAGCCTGTCTAACCAGATAAGATGGCCTCAGTTAAGAATAAATATATATATATAATGAAAACAAATCTTGCCCTTTAATGTGGAGCACATAGCCACCGGGACCCTGGCCTCTGCTAAGAAAACGCTGACGTGTGAGCTGAAGACAAGACTTCTGTCTTAGTTAGAGCCCCGTGAGCCCATTGCTGTGGGCTGAATTTTGTTATCACCACCACCACCACCACCTCCCAATTTATAAGTTGAAGTCCTAACCCTATGCACCTCGGAATGTGACTGTATTTGGAGACAGGATCTTTAAAGGGTTATTCAAATTAAGTAAAGTCACTGGGGTGGGCCCTAATCCAACGTGACTGGTGTCCTTATAAGAAGAAGACATCAGAACACCGACGTGCAGGGGGAGGGGGTATCATATGAAGATGCTGGAAGAAGACGGTATCTACAAGCAAAGCAGTGAGACCCTCAGAAGAAACCAAGCCTGAGGGCACCTTGATCTTGGACTTCTGGCCTCCAGAACTGTGAGAAGATGAACATCTGTAGTTTAAGCCACCCAGTCTGTGGTACTTTGTTGTGGCAGCCCTAGAAAACTAGTATATCCACAATGCAACTGCTCAGCTTAAAAAAAGAAAGAAAGAAAAAAAGAAAACACACACACACACACACACACACACTTCATTTTCAAGCAGGGCTTCTAAGTTACCAGAGGATGATCCACAGGTAATACATGGATTTTCAAATTGATTTAGTCTGCACATCTTTGTGAAGCACCAAGCCAGGCAATAAGGGATGGGGTGTGAGCAAAAGTAGCATCGTCCCCGCCCTCCCTGAGACTAAAAGAGGAGGCAGACATGAATCACAGTCACCTGAGAAGCCTGTCACCATGGTTGAGATGAGCACTCCGAAGGAAAGCGGCCAGTGTCATCATGAGAGTGAAAACAAAGAGGTCAGACCAATTCAGGGGACGCGGAGAGGCTTTTCTGGAAGTGGGATTTGAAGGATGAGGGACAGATAAGTGGATAGAGAGGGGACAAAAGCCCTCCAGGCAGAAGGATCCAACTGCAGAAAGTTCCTGAGGTGACAGGGAGCCTGAGTAAAGTTGGAGGGTCCCTGATGCTGGGCCTGTGGTCCAGGGGGAGGCCAGTGAGGTGGGTGCAGGGCAGACCACCAGAGCCTCGCGGAGCACTAAGGACTGAGTCAGGATGGATTCATCCCGTGGGAAGCCAGTGGAGGATTTTAGCGCAACATTCAACCCACCCCTATCTTCTGCATTAATTGCTCAATGCTTGGTCCAAGCTAAAAGCTTAACACTCTCTGTTCCATGCACATCCCTAGAGCTCTCATCCTCCTAAGCCAACGTGTTGAACTGGAATGACAGTCTCCAGTGTTCCAGAGGAGAGTAGAAGCCCCTGGCTTAAAAAGTAAGCCCCTCTTCTAGGCCAGTCAAATACAGTGGTGAGTTAATTCTCTAAGAGAAAGACAGCGTCTGTGAGAGTATCAACAGAAAGAGAAAGAAAGTCAACTTAACATTATCTTTTGTGATTTCTTCTCCAAACCTTTTAGGACTCATGATTAGTAAATCTTACCACCTCAGTCTGTTAGGAAAAATTGATATCAAACTAAAGTTACATGGTAGCCGGAAGATTCAGAAATATTGTTTAATAATGAAAATAGATCCACAAAAGAGAAGATGTAGAAAACAAGCATCTTTCTCTAGTGTCTATGTTGCCACAGTCACAAAATTAACAGAAATAAGGAAGGATTCGTCGCCTTGTAATTTAAAAGGGCTATGATGTTTGAATGATGTCCGCCCCAGGGCACTATGCAACATGCTTTCCAAGGAGCCTCACTTATTCCTCACAGTGTCCCCGGAGTTAGGACCATTTAACAGATGGAGAAATTAGAAAGAATCTAAGTGACTTGCCCAAGGTCACTGTGGTGACCGAAGTCTATTGCCAACCTCAGGTATCTGTTTGCTCCTTCCTCTGTAGTGATCCCGTCTTGGATATTCATTTGAGCACACAGCTGCCCACAATAAAGCTATTTTCCAGCTTCTCTTATAGCTGGGTATCCACATGGCCAAGTTCTGGCCAATGAGATGAAAGCGAAGAGCTATCTGCAATATGCAAACAGTGTCATTGAGAGGAGGAGTCTGCCTGCCCCTTTCCTCCCTCCATTCTGCTGGCAGGAACATCACTGTGATGGCTACAGCTTCATTATGCACAGCAGGGATGATGCCACCCTCCAGGGATGGCAGAAGCATGTAGGACAAGGAGCCTGGCTGGAGGGCTTTGTAGGAAAGAGCTTTCACCTAGCTCCAGGCTTCTTACTTCAGGCTTCATTTGTGTGAGAGTAATAAACTTCTGTCTGATTTGGACCACTGCTTTGTTTTATTTTGGGTCAAGCCAGGGCTTCCTCACTGGCAGCCAAATCTAGCCAACAGCAGATGCAGTCCTCTAAAGAAAAGCATGATCCCTGGGGCAAATTGTTTAACGTCTCTCAATTATCTAATCTTTAAGAGAGGACAAGTAATACCTAGCTCAGAGTACTGTGTGAATTAAATGTGATAGAATGTCACTGCGATATTTAGCACTGTCTTTGGCATATCAAATGTTAGCTTACTACCACTGTATTCCCTGCACAACAGGACCCACAGTAAACTCCCACAAAGTTGATGAATTTCACTGGATTCTTCTCCAAAGCAATCACAAAGCCTCATAACTGACACTCTTGGAAGTTGCAAGAGCTCATCTTGGAGCTGATCTTGAAGCTCCTTCTAGAGATAACATGAGCATGGCTCAAACGGAACCAAAGCGCCTGGAGAGAGCCGAAATGTGTGGGTCCAGATAGCCCAACAGGTAGCCTCAGGATGGGCTGTTCCCCTTTCAGACTGCCTGTCCACTGGCAACTCCACTTCCAAAGAATGCTCCCCTACACAGACCAGATTTCTGCCCTCTAACTTCAGGAATGCTGAGACTATCTAGACTTCCTTGAGTTTTCTCTCCACCCCACCCAAGCCCACATTAGGAACACACATTATTCTGTAAGCACTGGGGACAGTGGCTACATATCCCCCACCCATGTGTCCAACCACCTGGAATCAGCACATCTAGAGAAGATCCATCTTAGCCAAGAAGTAAGGTCTGAAAGTTAGCATGGAAGGCAAAATTCACATAGAGTCAAAATTACCCTTGAAAATCACTTATATCACCCATAAAAAGCCACACGTGTGGATCTGTATTTATGACCTACTAAAATTTGAGAACCTCTGAGCTGGACTAAGGAAGAAACAGAAAAGAAAATCCACATGCTCATATCTGGGCATTCAAACTGTCTTGTCTTTAAGAAAATTATTAAATCCCTAGCATGCCTGGGTGTGGGTGGAGACCCCTTTTCTCTGTTGATATAAAACCTCAGCAGAGGTTACTAGATGTATTCCATGATGTGAGAATTAAATAACAGAACTTCTGTGAAAATAATCCATACAGAACCTAGCACCTAAAAAGTAAGTCAAAAATATTTCCTGGATTTGAATCTAGAGCATACTTGATTACATCCATAAATCCACTGTTCTCTGAAAAGCCAGAGAGAATGTGGCCAGTGGCTTTCCAAGGTGGCAGTGGACAGGCAGCATGAAAGGGAAAACAGCCTGTCCCAAGGCTACCTAGTTTCAGGACCCACACATTCCATCTTTCCAGGTTGCTGTTCCCAGTTGTGGCCCCACAGACCGGCTATCGATCTCTTGCCTTTGGAAATTCCTCTCTCATGGATTAAGCTTTTTGGGGTGGGTGTTTAGAGATTTGATCAGTTACTAAGTCATTTGAGTCAGTTAAAATCTGAGCCTCAGTTTAACTCAAAATGGGAGTTAAAATGTAATTCCTGTGGCAATGATGAAAGTTTAATCTTCACCCGGGAAAACTTAAAGTGCCTGCTTTCAAGCAAAATTATGGTAAACAAAAGAAAGGTGGGTCCCAGGAGGTTATGGTGTCTTCTGAAGAATCCAGGTGCTAAAGGCCCCATGCCCATGACTGGGATGCCGAATGTCGGGATCATCACTACCGAGACTCAGGTGAAGACAGCTGGGTGGTACATACCCACCAGCAAACCAAAACCTGAGCTCACGGCGTGAGATCCATTTTTAGCTCTACCCCTGAATCAAAACTGACCTGGCTGGAGGACCCACCCAAAAGGCAGATCTTTCTTGACTTTTAGGTTGGTCTAAGAAGGAAGAAAGGACAAGTAAATAAGTTCATGGACTTTCATTCACAGAAAACCACAAATGCACTTAGAGATGGCCTTAGAGAAAAAAACTCAGCTCAAACTCTGTAGAGCAGTATGTCCACTAGAAATATAATGCAAGCCACAAATGCATGTCACACGAGATTTTAAATGGTCCAGTAGCCACATTTTAAAAAGAGAAAATAACAACTAAAATTAATTTTAATAATATGTTAACCCATCACATGCAAAATAGTTATTATTTTAACATGTAATCAACATTAAAACTTATTAATGTAATTTATAATCTTCAAAATCCAGTGTGTATTTTACCCTTGCTGTCTATCTCAATTAACTAGCTACTTCTCAAGTGCTCAATAGCCATACCTAGTATTGGCTACCATATTGGACAATGTGACCCTAAATGAAAGTTGACAAACTAGCAACCCACAGACTAATTTTGTTTTGGCTTCCATGGCGATTTAAATTTTTTTAATTAGTTGCCATAATTTAAAATCAGATTTGACATTAAAATATCAACTTCTGGCCTCTGTTGAAAAGTCGTATCTTGTACCATTGGGTTCAAATTCCCCAACAGCAACAAGCGGAGCTGTGAACGGGCCGCGCCCTCCCCCTTAGAAGGAGCATTCACTTCCCATTTGCCCTCCTTGTCACTGCCCATCCCCTCAATACCTTCCACTTCCTGCCTGGACATGTCCCAGTAAGTCTAAGAAATAGCAAAGCCACAACTTTATAGAGATAACATCAAAACTATTGGCTTGTTTAATGTGGTAAATTCTGAAAAAGAAATGTATTTATGCGTTTGTTCTTTATTTGTTTTCCTACCAGTTACCATTTATGTTACTGTGAACTCTGAATTTAAATGGGGTCATAGACACAAAGAAGAAACAAATCCTTGCTTATTGATTCAGGAAAAGACGGAAATCAGCCTAAGGAAGGAAGTGATCCTGGTTACTGTTTTTCAAATAACTGAAGGCACAAGACCGAGAAGGCGGCTAAGGAGCATTAGAACACCTTGTTATCCAAACGCATCCCTGAAAGGACAGTCTCCAAAAATACTAATGTAGATATAAACATTTTTCTCCCTGGGTTGCTTGTTTCCCACATGTGGCTAAGCACCCAGTCGGTCTCCTCTCCGCAGCT
Organism: Microcebus murinus; assembly: GCF_040939455.1. Taxonomy (NCBI): domain Eukaryota; kingdom Metazoa; phylum Chordata; class Mammalia; order Primates; family Cheirogaleidae; genus Microcebus; species Microcebus murinus. The sequence continues at coordinate 23,416,297 of NC_134124.1, forward strand.
CCCATTTCTCACAGCCTCATTGCCTCTCTCTGCTACTTGTGTCTTGGCCCCCTGGCAAGGGGTCATGGTCCCCTCCCAGAAGTCTCCCGGTGCCCGCCACCTTTAGCCCAACCCCTCCACTCTTTCCTGCACACTGGACATTTAAGGATCGTCCACTCCTTCTCCTTGCTCACTGTTTTCTCTCCTTGTCAAAACCATCCAAGGACATTCAGATTTAATCCAAGCTCTCAACTGTAGCTCGAGTCATTCCATCAGCTACCCTAAATGTCCCTTCACGTCAGGCCAATAACAACATTATCAACACAACAACAAAGCACAGTGGCTTCAACTGTGACTCGGGAGTTAGCATCTAAAGTCAGTAAAGAAGGAAAAAATTACATAAAGTCAAAATATCCTTGAAAATCCCTTGCACTACACATAGAGTGCAGTATGCATGCGTTTACAGCCTTATATATTAATATTTATATACAAAAGTCTGATTATCAGCAAGTTTACATCTCGGGCTCACTAGGAGACAGATACCCTGAGTGAAATGGAGAACATTATTTAAACTGTTCTTTTTCTCTAAGCGTTCTTTTCTCTTTTTGATTTTTTGTTCTAGCACACATAGTTGAAATCAGAAGGATAAATGCATGCACAAGGAGAACCGACTGTGATCATAATTTTATAAGAGGTATCACCGGCTAAGCGCATTCTCATGGGCTGGGTCCTGAACCAAACACTTTATAAATATTCCCTGATTTGATCTTCACAAAAACTCTATGATGTAGGAATCATTCCTTTTGTCCCCATTTTAGAGGAATAGTCATGGAGAGGTCAAATAATTTGCCCCAAATCATGTAGCTGGAAAGCAGCAGGTCTGAGAGTGGAACCCAGAAAGAGTACCTCTGTTCAACGGCAAAGCCAAAGGCTACGGCTTCACTCCTCCGTCTTGTCACTATAAACTGAAAATGTATCTATAATTCCCATCTGCCGATCTGAGCATTCACTCATCTCCTCTCCACAAGACTCTAAGCCACCCCAGATCTTGGAGCTGTCCTATTTTCTCTTTCCTCCAAACATTTCTGTGTCTTCTCCAATCATTTAAGAGCCCAGTAAGTGTTTACAGATGGCGAATGTTTAGTACCAAAAGTTCAGAAGACACCCAAACCAACCGTAATTCCCACGACTGGAGAAACATTTTTAAATGTTTATTATTTAGAGTCTACTGGGGGTAAAACTCCCCTCTTCTCCCTCAAGACTTCATGAGAAAGCACTTTAGTAAGCCACCACATAATTTACATTTTCTTCTGTAAAAATTATAAATCTCTGTATAATTTCCCACAACATTTAACAGGAGAATATTTAAACTTAAGACATGTCACGTGGATATAAATGTCGGGCTCTTACAACTATGTCATGTTATATAACTAAATAATATCCTAGACTTCCTGTGTGTATCTGCACAACAGTAATGTAAATATAAATGAAAAAATAAGTAATAATTTATGAAAACTGATTTGCATTTCCAAATATAAAATGTGTAAAATCCAACTAATTAGCAAGAGTGAGGGCTGAGGTGTTTCTATAGCAACTATAAAATGCTAAATTATTTTTTTCTCCAAAGTGTTTCATATCTGCCTCATTAATGTTTGTTTTTCCCATTTGTTTTGTGGATATTTCCAAAGTGAAAGGTTTCAAAGATTGCAAAGATTCTCCGCTTTATCGCAAAGTTCAAGAAGAGGTTTCTCACTAAGAAGTGTCTCATGTGCCGACAGCAACGTGCATTAAAACTACATTTGGTAGAGTTTCTTTCATGCCAGTGGCTCCATCCTTTGTTCTTACCTTCCTCCTAAATTCTCCTTTTCTCTTACTGCCCCTGATTGTTCTCGGTGCGCGTCTGCTAAGGAGATGTTAACCTGGGTCAGTTTTTCATCTTGCACCCTTTGCTGCCACCCTGATAATTCCTGAGACAGTCTGATCCAAGCAGGAAGTCTCTATCCAGCAAAGGATAATAAAAAGCCCCTAGGAACAACTAGGGGCCTTGGGCAGTGACCTTGGCCACCGGCTCTCAGTTTCCCCACCTCAAAATGAGGTGGATGGACAATGGCCCGTCTCTAATATTTTCTGTAGGTCATTTCAAAGGCTACCCGTTGCCTTCCATGTCTGTCAAACTCTTTTGCCAGGATTTTAAGTCTTCCTACCTTACCCCTGCAAACCAGCCCACCTTAAACGTGTGGTCCACATTCCCATAAAGCAGTAGTTCTTAACCTTGGGTCAAGGAATCTATGGATGAGCTTCAAAGGGCCATGAGTTGTTTTGTTGTTTTTTTTTTTTTTTAATTCAGTGCAAACAAATTTTATTTTAGTAGAAAGGTGCATAGGTTGGGAATGACTGCATGAGGCTCTAAGTCCCCTGAGGGTAGGACTATGTCTTATACACTTGTGTCCCCAGAGCCTAACAGTATTTGGCAGGAACAACCCAGCAGGGTACCAACTCCCGCTGCTGTGCAGTCCTCTCTGGGCCTCCACCTGCAGTTGAGAGAGTGGGCGCCCCTTTCTCCCCTTGCCTCTCCCACCTCCCCCGTCCCCAGTTCTGTCCCCGCATGAGCCCCATTTCCTCCACACTCTGCTGCCAATGTACCTCTCCTATTTTACCCCTTCTTTAAGCCTTTATTGCATCCATAACTAGTATCATATAATCCAGCTCTGATCAAGTGTGTCTTCTCTGTCAGTCTGTCCTTCACAACTCAATTGTAAACTGCCTGAGTCACGTCCGATACCACCCTTCTCCTCCTCCATGGTGCCTGGCACAGCAGAAAACACAAAATAAGCAGATGCTCCATAAATACATCTGATCAAGGCAAACAATGGGGGTAATTTATAACAATGATTCAACTATCTACAATTATTTAATTTACACAATGGGAAGGAGGCACATACAGCATAATAGCTATGTATTATATATAAGAATATACTTAACATGGCAACCTGCGTGATCTTATCTGCAATGAACAACTTCTGACCTTTGACCTCTCCCTGAGGAAGAAGACAGGCGCCTGTGCGTGCTGCAGTCTTCTCTCCCTCGCACCCCTGACGATGCTGGAGTTATCAGTTCGCGCCACATTCACTACTCGAGCTCAGTAGCGGCTTCGAATTTGTTCCCAAATTTCTATTTGCAACTTCTTCACTTTAGTAAATTGAAACTGAAGGCCCTAGTGCTTAATTATTCTTTAAAGCAGTCTCCTGTTGTTTGATTGGGAGTTGGGGGAGCTAAAATAACTTAACAGTTAACAATGCTGCCAACGTTGGAGGAGGTTCTGGGAATCTCCTGCCCAAATAAATGGCAAACACACAAGAATAAGTAAATAAATAAATGACTAATGTGGGCTGGGGTGGAGTTGGGGGGGTGGGGTTAAATTGCTCTTCCTTTTTAAAAATTCGGGTTCCAAACAGAATTCTTTCTGACATTCTAACACCAATTCCCTAAATTCTTCCAAGTTCCAAACAGAACAACCACGTGGAACAATCCAACCAACTCTGACGCATGGGTCTATCTGCGCATGTGCGCTGAGGCAAAGGAATGCTGTCCGTGCAGTTCACAAACGCAGGCAATCCCATGTGTGAGCGCAGGGGCACATGTGTGTATACAGACAAGTAGGATTTGCCCAAGAACTACCCAGCACCACTTAACTCTAAGCCAACTTTAATCAAACCCTAATTCCCAGTCTTTCTGTCGGGTGTTATTTACACCTTCAGCAAAGCTCCCAGCATCACGTCTAAACGATCGTGAACAATAAGGATATCCTTAAAGGACTGTACTGTTGACAAAGAGCATACACAACCAACCCAGCTGGAAGGGATTCACTTATAATGCCCCTTTAGCAATAGCCGTAATAATTTAATACCATTAGTCTCAGTCCCAACTGTAAATGGCCTTAATGGACCCTGTGGTGTTCCTTCAGATTATATACTGATATTGGGGCACAGCTTTTATGCTTGCATTACCGCTGCTAATTGTAAAGCACTGAGTTGGATACACTCGAGTGTTGCAATAAGTGTCTTCAGTTAACTTCTTAAGGGCACAGCTTTAAAAGGAGCATTTGTCAGCACAGACACAAAAGGCAAGAGAACGTTTCATCTGGTTTCAACATTGAGGGGGTTCCTGCAAAATCTGATTGCCTCGCTCCCTTCCTTCTTTGCAACAAGCCCTGTTGCTTCAAAACTTGTTAGCAGCCATCTCCTCAAAGGATTTATTTTGATAGTTCATGAATGTGTTGTCACACAGCATAATTAAAGCTCACAGAACTATTATGAAAACACAGAGGAAATAAATGTGCTCGGGGAGGCTCTGACGGCTACCCGGCCGCCTGTGTCTGCCGCTTCCCACAGGATCCGCGCTGACTGACCAGCTGGCTTCCAAGCTCTGACACTAGGCATATGGAGCGAAGTCGGGCCTGGGGGTAAAGTGCGCGGGCAGGCTTCAGTGAGCAATCAATTACGAGAAACAGCCAACCCCCTCTTGGTGACTGTATATATTCCCACCATCACACACTGCCAGCTTGCCTCTATTTTGAACGCAGTAAAACTTGTAGGGAGCCGGCGCATGTGAAACTCTTGAAGATATATGGCAGGGATTAGCCGTAAAAACACTAATTAAGGATGGGCTAAGGAATTAGGGGACAGGCAAAAAGGCTTTCTGCCTCGCGGTTTGGATATAATGAAGAAGGAAAGAGACAAAAAAAAAAAAAAGAAAGAAAGAAAGAAAGAAAGAAAGAAAGAAAAAGGAGTCTTCTCTGTGTTCTGAAGACAGGCCGTTGGGACAAGGGTGCAGGGTGCTTAGGCAATGCAATGTCACGTGTTTCTCAAAGTGCCTCCTCTGCCCAGCGGTGTTCAAAGAGAGACAGACGGACAAAGAGGAAAAGAAGAGAAAAATGCAAGAACGTGGTACTCAAAGGTTTCCCTTTTCTTAGCATTATGACTTTTTAAAAATATTTTTAAAGTCACCAATTAAGATGTGAAAAGGAATTATAAAATGAAATGATATTTCCACATGGCCCGAATTGGGACCTTGCCTTCCCAGTCCTCCCTTAACCCAGGAAGCTTCTTGGGCTTGTTTCTCTGCTTTGGGAATTGTGAAAGCTCGGAGCCATTTACAGTCATCGAAACTGTGCTTCATTGCAGAACAGAGAACTCATAAGCAAATACTAATTTATTTTCTATATCAAGTGCCAGAATTTTCTCACTAAAAAAAAAAAATTGCTTAAGTTTGTGCACTTCATTTTGTGCAAATGACTTTAGACAAAAGAAAGAATTAAAAGATCACCAAGTGCTCTCATTTAATCATTCACTATGATAATTCCATGGTTGTAACAGTACTAACCTTATAAAACAGGAATTGTGCCCATTGCACAGATAAGAAAATGAAGTTCAGGTTGAACCAAACAAGGCTTTTTGACTAGTAAAGAAAATGCTGCAATTTAAACCCAGTCCTGTGTGATGCCCACTTTAGGCTTTTTTCATTAGTGTCCTCGTTCTCCTTGTGCCTCAGAGGATATATTTGACCTCACTGTATTTTTGTGTCCAGAAAGCTTATTCCCAAGGAGTTAAGCTTTCGGAATGGAGAAGCCCTTCCCCCACCCTCTTATATTGGCATAGTTACAAATCTACATGGTTCATATCATGCAGATAGTGATAGGAAAGGAAGACATTTATTTAATTCTTACATGGCTTTGCCTTTTACTCAAAAAACAAAATTCTAGTGGCTAGTTTCCACACCACTCATCCTGTTCAAATGCATAGGTAAAGTCGGATCCATCCTAAAAGGAGGCACAAATGTGTTGCTTACCATGAAGTGGCATGAAGTATGACAGACAAAGCCCAAAACAATCGCGTTATTGTTGATGTCTAAATAAAATCATCCTAAATTGAACGTGGAGTTGGAGGAAAGGGTGGGAAACAGGCAGAGAGGGAAGCGGCCATATGAGAAACATGCGTGTTCTGTTAATGCACAGCTTTATGAGTGTGTCTCTTTGGAATCAAAATTCTTCTTTAGATTGCTACTTGGATTACTCAAGCAAGAAAAGACAAATTGTCAGTGAAAATAGTAGTAGATGGCCAAACTTTATTTCCTAAGAATGGGAAAGCTGACAGTATTCCGAGAAAAATCTCCATGATTTGGGCCACCCCTGATGCTGAGATCCTAGAATCTTTGTGCACTCCACAAACCAATTTCTAGAGTTCCAAAAGTGCAAGAGATGCAAGCAGAGACAGTGCTAAGGTCACTTTTCATAGACTTCTAATTGCCCGCTGGAAGACTCTTTCTGAGAATAGAAACCTCACCTTCACAAACTCATGACCTGACAAGCAGGACTATAAAATGATAAGGCTGAGGCTTAACCAGCACGTGTGTCTGCTAGAACTTAAATCTTGGAGATTTTTCCAATGTTATGGCCCTTGCTTGATATATTTTTGGAATCTCTCTTTTGGAAAGCCTTCGACAGTCCTACCAAAAACCAGACCAAACCAAAACAAAACATCAGTGCTCATACTTTATCATCTAATACAACAAAGAACAATTATCCAACTTGGTCATCTGTTTAACTCTTTTTTTTTTTTTTTTTTTTGAGACAGAGTCTCGCTTTGTTGCCCAGGCTAGAGTGAGTGCCGTGGCGTGAGCCTCGCTCACAGCAACCTCAAACTCCTAGGCTCAAGCAATCCTGCTGCCTCAGCCTCCCAAGTAGCTGGGACTACAGGCATGCGCCACCATGCCCAGCTAATTTTTTCTATATATATTAGTTGGCCAATTAATTTCTTTCTATTTATAGTAGAGATGGGGGTCTCGCTCTTGCTCAGGCTGGTTTTGAACTCCTGACCTTGAGCAATCCGCCCACCTCGGCCTCCCAGAGTGCTAGGATTACAGGCGTGAGCCACCGCGCCCGGCCTGTTTAACTCTTAATATTTGGCTCTTTCCAAACACAGCCCCCAAAGACAGGAGACTTGTCACTATGAAGGAAATTCAAAGTAATATGCCACACGCTGAGAGGTAAGATAGATTTGAAGCAATGAAACAAGCCCAAGTCTTCTCAAAAGCGTAATAACTGACTTGAGTGTGTAATTGGGATATGCTTCCTTAAGAAATAAATATTCCATATGACTCTTTGTACTCATGCTTTAGGGAATCACCTCTAAGTGAAGAGTGGCCACGAATCAGAAGCATTCTCCACGGCCACTGGGTCTGGAAGTAAACAAGAAACAAAAATGTGAGGCTCCGAGGTCAGTTGGGATGGCCAGCTATCAGCCATTTAAAACTGAGCTAGAACCTGGCACTCACACACCAAGGTAGGTAAAAAGAGCCACCTTGCCTGCAAAATTTCCTTTCTGAGAACTTGCTGTTGTTATTAGCAAGTGTCTATGAGTGTGAAGGCATTTCAGATGCAGAGTTACCAAGACCTTGTACTACTTATGGGAAGTACACAAATATACAGAATCATCTGTAAAAATTCTTTTGCCACCAAAGCCCTCCATCTCCCCGGTCAGCTGGGCAAACTCAGCCCACACAGAAGGCATCTATCTGACCTTCCTTTCCAGGGCAGAGGTCAGAGGGGACTGAAAGTGAATCACCTCCTTGGAGTGGTGGTTTATAACGACCTTTCTTTGACATCAGGTGCTAAGCTACACTGGTTCTGCTCTTCTTATGTCTTACACTCTCTGATTGCTGTCAGAGAATTCTCCTACAAGGGAAGCGATTAAATGACTTCCAGAAAGGAAAAGGGGCCATCGAGGTGTCCAAATAGGCATGTAAGATGCCCAAGGAAATAATGTGGGAATGTTCCATTGAAGGAATCTCGCAACTATTGCCTGAGCTTGTGAGTTATGATTTTTGTTTTTCCCGCACTGTGTATACATGACGTGACATGCTTTATTTATTGGAGCTGATTTATCCACACTGCTTTATTGTTGACCAGCTTTTATTTCTTCCTTAACCTTATTAACCCTTGCTGGTATTTGACAGCTTAACACCCTCCATCACTCTGCAACATTCACTCTGAGAACCGACGTGGAACTAATAGCAGCCTTTTTATTTCCAATCTTTGAGGTCACAAGCAGCTGCCCTAGCCTGAACCCTGTAAGATTTTTCTATAGGTACTTCTCTTTCAATGGGTTGTCTCCTTAATGTATCTCTACAGGTCCGTCTGGATGTTTGAAATGAGCTGTGATTCCTGCTAACTTTTGTCACCACCAACATATACCTCGGAAAAGGAAGAATCGGTTTTACCTTCGGGGAAAAAAAGCCCTGAGCAATTCGAGTGAAACAACTTGGTGGTTTTTCTTCATGGGCATTTTATCACCTTTCAAGTTACATCCAAGGAGCATCCATTTGGGGACACATTTGATTGTCCTGACAGAATACAACAGCGAAACGAAACTCACAAACCTCTTTTACCTGATGTAAGTGTGAATGCAATGCAGCATGGTGGGAGAGATTTCCTAGCTCCGTTTTTCAGCCTGGATTGATTAACTCTAATAAATTCAGGGAGGTGATTTCATATGATGCCCGTCAAGCTGGATCTTACGGCCCAATTGTTTATTATTTCATACTGCCCCGGGCTCAGTCTTTGACATTCACCACCCTGAAAGGTCACGAAGTCAAATTCTACAGCCAGATTTAGTAAGTATTTTGGTGAGTTAGCCTTCTATGTTAATGAAGACTGGTTTCTTATAAATTACACTCAGGGAAGAAAAATTCCAGGTTGAATACAAATATCCCCAAATGAGGAAATACATGCTTTTAAATAGCCAGATTGGTGTAAGAACATTTGAGACCACAGAAAAGGAAGAGGACAGAGAGGAAAGCCAGTCAGTGCCAACAAAGAGGCCAACATTAAGAGTTAAGAACTGTGGGAGCAAAAATAACATGCTCCAGTAGCAATGATGGTGGGAAAAGCTGAACTGACAGCCAACAGAGTCCTAGGCGGGCCACCATTGCTCTTACCATCCCAAAGACGTCACAAGCCTTTGCTCTACAGCACAGAAGTCCCCAAGCTGTACTCACAGTTCTCCACTGCAATGTACAAGGCCGGAACTACAAGCCTTAGAAGTTGTGCGTGTTCTCAAATCAAACTTTTCTTTCCCTAAGCTAAATGTAGCCCTAGATACTGAGAACGACTACATCAGACCAGCAAATAGCTTTTAGAACCTCTACCTGTAAAGAACATGGCCCAGTAGACAAGCAAAGGGTTGGTGCCACTTTATCTTCTACTCATCAAACCCCATGTCTCTAAGGTAAAAGGGAGAAATAGGCATCTGCCTGCAGTACAAACACACTCCCACTGAGGGGAATCCAACAAACCAAAAAGTGAAGAGAAAGAAGAAATAGGATCTATTTCATCTGTTATGGGACCTGCCTAATTTCCATTAATCCCACCCAGTTGGCATCTGTCTGGACCATTAGTACATATTCTTGTAGTTGCCTCAATCTATCTGTTTCTCCATTAGAAAACAGGGAGAGGGTATGTCCAGCATTTCAGCAGGTGCAGTGCCACTATGTAGCCTGATTTTTTTCATGAGTGAAACATTCCTATTTGCACATTATTCCCATTCCTGATGATTGCACAGACACATGGACATTGAGCTAGTTTACTCTAATGAACTGAACACTTTTCAGAGAAGTGTTAAATTCCTCCTCCTGTTAATATATAGTTGATCCAAGACCAGGCCTAGATCCCATCCCCTCCTAGCTGACCGCTGTCCTTCCAAGTCACTACTGCAATATGGCTTCTTCAGGGAGCCTTCCCAGGCACTGGTCACTCCCAGGCCAGGTTAGGCTGCCCTGACACACCCTCTCCTAGCACCTCACTTAACACTCAACACTCAAATCATTATTTGGGCCGGGTGCAGTGGCTCACGCCTGTAATCCTAGTACTCTGGGAGGCCGAGGCGGGCGGATTGCTCGAGATCAGGAGTTTGAAACCAGTCTGAGCAAGAGCAAGATCCCGTCTCTACTATAAATAGAAAGAAATTAATTGGCCAACTAATATATATAGAAAAAATTAGCTGGGCATGGTGGCACATGCCTGTAGTCCCAGCTACTCAGGAGGCTGAAGCAGCAGGATTGCTTGAGCCCAGGAGTTTGAGGTTGCTGTGAGCTAGGCTGACGCCACAGCACTCACTCTAGCCTGGGCAAAAAGCAAGACTCTGTCTCAAAAAAAAAACCAAATTAAATCATTATTTATTGTCATTTTTTTCCCACACTACCAGACCTGTGTTTTTCACACCTCACAATGCCAAAGAAATCTAAGGGGATCTAGTTGAAAATGCCAATTCCCAGTCACCTGTCCCCAGGAAATCCCATTCTGGCTGAGGCTTGGGAATCTTCATTTGACCAAGGTGATCCCCAAAAGTTAGCTCCTTATCACAGCTGCTCCCCACTTCTCAGCAGGGTGCCTAGCACGTGGCTGGCAGGGACCTTACTGGCTGAAGCAAGGACATGCTGATTCTGGTTCCTGCCTCTCCAGTAGGAATTTTCCAGCTCTCACACAACTGTTGCTCAGCAGGGTAAACCGCAGCTGAACCTTGCGTAGATGTTTGCAGCTTCTGAGTTGTACAAAGTATACACAACGTTGTCATGCCCAGGGTTCCCCCAGCTCATATGGATCTTTCATTTACTCTCATTTGGAAAAATGAACTTTAGCCCATTCCTCTTCCAAATAAAGCTTGCAAAGGAAAAAATGACATGGACTTGGCAAATAAGGGTTTCTATTATTAAAAGCAGGTTGAAGTTGGGGCTTTGTGCAACTGCTTCCTACTTGCTGAAGTGCCTCTATTTTAAGTGTGTTGATAGTGCTTGAAAAATCCCAGCAGGCTCTAGATGAGAGAGCAGCCTCCTCATTAACACTAATGGGAGCTGGGCTCATGCACTAAAGGAAAAATACATCCTCTGGGTCAAACCCTGTGGTAACATGATGGGAACAGGAGGAGTCAGGGTAGGGCTAGGGGAGAAAGGATAATCCTTAACTTCATTCTATCCAGAAACTTGGTGACCAGTTAGGGAGAGAAAAACCAATGAACATAGATTGCTAAGCTAAGAAAGTCTAAGCTTCTGAAAAGATGCCATCAACAGTCGAAGCAATTGAAATGGTACCATATTGAAGGAAGAGATGGTGGGGGGTGGCATTTGAAATATTCATTCATTGGGCAATATTTATTTAGCATACATAATAGGGCAAGAAAGTAATGGTGAGCAAGAAGTACAAGGTACCTGTTCACATGGAATTGCCTTTCTACAGGTAGGGGTGAGGGCATCAATTAAGAAGGAAATGAATAAGAGTAAGATATTGCACCTGAAAGCAGAGACCTATTTGTTTTGTTCATTGCTGTATCCCCAGCACCAAGTACAGTGCCTGGCACACAGCACAGACTCAACAGACATTTGCTAAAGGATGAATGAAAGGCTGGATGGCTGGATGGCTGGATGGTTGGATGGAAGGAGGGAACTTTAGCCCCATTTAAGAGGGAGTTTCTCTAAGGAAGTGACATTTGAGCTAAAAGGCAAGAAAGAGCCAGCCATAGATGTTCTTCAGGAAAAGTTCCAGAAAGAAGGAACGACAAGTGCCCGAGGCATGAACAGGTTGGGTATTTCAGAAGAAAGCCAGTGAGACCAGAGTGTGGTGGCTGGTGCTGGAAATGAAGTCATAGGTGTTTGTTTTGCAAACAAAATGAATTAATCATATGCGTTTCACAACCCTAAAATATGTACATTATTTTTTGATAGCTATTTGGGGTTTTTTTCTGACAAAGGTGGGTTTTTTTAGTATAAATTTAAGGGTTGCAAGTGCAGTTTTGTTACATGGATATTTTGCATAGTAGTGAAGTCTGGACTTTTAGTGTAACCATCACGTGAATATTGTGCATTGTACCCCTTAAGTAATTTGTCATCCTTCTCCCCCGCCCATTCTTTGACTCTTGATAACTATTATCTTTAATATGTAAACTTAAACAAGTTCATAAAAAAAATAATAAGATCTCAATAAAGAAATAGCCAATGAGAATGAAATAGAGAAGTCACCAAAAAAGACAAATAACAAATGCACATATGGAAAATGCCCAACCACATGCATAATAAAAGAAATATGCACTTGAGTAAAGTCCAGTTTTCATCTATTAAATTAGGTGAAAGTAAATTTAATGGTAGATACACAATGTTGGCAAAGATACAGGCAAACTGGTACTCTCACAAATAACCAATAGAATTGAACACTGAGAACTCAAGTTGTTGGAAAACAATTTGATGTTATGTATTGAGAGCCATAAAAATGTTTATAATGTCTTAAGAAGTAATTCTTCTTCTGAGATTTATCACAAGGCTTTCCAAGTATTTTCTGCAAAGCCCTAGGATTCTACAAAGGGCCTTCAGGACCTCTGGACAGCAAAGTCCCGGGAATGATTACGAAAGGGGAAGAACGAGTAGGGCTTTGGGTTCCTACCCAGGACAACCAGCACAGTTCTATTTTAGATATTCAGATTCTGTTTCAAGTTTACTGGAAAAAGGAGCTCTGAGACTTAATTTTTTAAAGAAAACATACTATGTTAAAGACATGATCCAAATTATAAAAGTAACTATAAATACGAATGTGTTTATCAGTATTACTTAAAAAGAATAGTGGAAAATGAAAAATAATTAATTTTTAATAATAAGAAGATAATTATTATCCATTAAATATGGGCTATGTAGAGACACAGAAAAAATATATATATAAGAATTTCAAACAAAGAAACACAAAATTGTAGTCATACCATCATAACTTTAAAATGTTAAAAATGCACATGAATTAAAAATGTAACATGATGAGTATGGTTGGATTGTGGGGTTTTTCTTTCCTTTTTTAATTTCCTTTCCAATTTTTCTGTAATGTAGTTAAATTACGTTCCTAATTTATTTTTTTTAAATGTTTAAAAATAATCCTGATGGCCAGGAGACGGTGTATTACTATTCATCTCTGCATCCCAACATCAAGCAAAAGAGCTGGCCTAGAAGAGAGACTCCACAAATATTTGTTGAGTAAATAGATATATTTTTTAATTAAAATCTGATCATGAATAAAGCACTAGAGAGAGTCAGGAGAGGTTCCTTCCAGAGGGTCTAAAGGACGCCTCCTGCAGAAGGGAACATTTGTGTGGGTGCTTAAAGGATCAACAGGACCGGACCTGAGCAGAGGGCCATGTGGGAAGGGCAGAAGGGATGAACTAGGAGAGCTGGAACTTGAAGCTGGGCAGGTACTGAACGTGCCTGGGAGAAAGGAAGAAGTCTGGGTTGCAGAAGCATGAGGCACCCAGACGATGGAGGCTAAAACGGTGGTTTGAGCCCACAGCCCAGATAATTCAGAGGAAGAGGGTTCCAATGAATGTGAGTGACAGTGACACATTCAGAACTAGACTCTTTGGAGCCTAGTGGTGTGCATTACACGCTGGGCGTGGGGCTGTGGAGTATGTAGAGGAGAGCTCAGGGCCCAGCTGGGAGGCAAGGAGGAGACCAGGGGCCTAAACAATGGCTAGAAGAGGACCTCCAGCCGGAAAGGGACTCTGTAGAATTCTCCCACAACACGCCCAGAATCCACTGAGACATATAATCCGTCCTTAAGAAATCTGTACATTTGGGGGAAGCAGTGCTCCTCCCTCACCCCCCTGCCTCCACCGGGCTTTCTTTCACACCCTAAATATGCATGTGCACGTCCAACAATCAAGGCCTCCTCCTTCTGACATTTGTTTATTAGCTGCCCCGAATGTTTCCTGTGCTATATAAAGTTTACCTTTGACTTCAACTGGGGAAGTGAAGGGTGGAGCCGGGAGAAGGGGAGGAGGCATGATCCGTGGGGCACGGTGGCTAGCATAACATCTCCAGTTTTAAAATAACGCGTTCACTCCGAAGCCCAAATCAAAAGGTCGCAAGCTCGCATAAAGCGCCGGTGATTTAGAGCTCTCTCCTATACACAGTTCAGCAATGCATGGAATGTAAAAATACATGGAAACCGCAACACAGCGGGGACCCTGCTGCACTGCTGGCAGAAATCGCCGTTTCCCACACAGGCCTAAATCTGACCCCGGCCATGAAACTTTTAAAATTTGTAAAAATAGAACAGTTGGGAAATCTTGGCCACTTTCAGTTAAAATAAAAACAAAACCGCCATCTTTTGTGGGTGCAGCTGAACATCTGCCATACTCCTCCCCTCTCTGAAGGAATTTTAATGGAAAGAGGGAAAAAAAAAAAAAAACCCAAAACAACAACAATAACAAATTTTCAAATGTCAAACTATATTTGCCTTTTAGGTTACTTGGCGAACATTATTCTAAGATGTGCTGGTCCGTGTAGATTGTTTTTGGTTTAGCTCCTCTACCAAGAGCAGTCCTAAAATGTCTAATCAACACCAATGGGTGCAACAATACCCCTGTTAAATTTTCTGAAGAATAACAGTAGTACAGCTACCACTTATTTGTACATTAATTATGTGCCAAAATCATCTCCTGCAATCTTGAATCCTGACTCATTAGTACACAGCCCTGTGAAGACAGGTACTATTATCTCCACCATACAAATTTAAGAAGCAGGGAAAGTTAATTAATTTGCCCAGGTACGAGTAATAGCCAGGATTCAAACCCAGGACCTTCCCATTATATTTATAATATAATTTACTGCATAGGAAGAAATTTCCCTCATCCACTCAAAACAGTTATACTTAGGAATAAAGACATGCCACTGGCTCCTTGATCAGCTCTTAACTAGTTTCCTTGGACTATTACATAAAGCTGCGTGAACAGAGTGATTATTTCTAGCCTCTTCAACAGATTAAGCATAGACAAGTCTTGTGCCTCATGGCAGAGCCCAAGTTAAATTATACAAGAATTCTACAGAAACAAAAAACAGAGTCTGTCGTTCTCTCTCTCTCTTAAACCAACCCCTCCTTTTAAAGCATCTCACTAATATTTATTTTGGAATTGCCATGAACAGTATTATGACATTGGCTTCCTTAAAAATTTAACATTCACGATTAGCACTTGAAATGAGCATATCCAGAGAATGCATTTTGTTCAGTGCTTACAACCAAATTATCTCAAGAGGCTATCAAGAGCTCTCAAGTCATTTCGTTAACTATGTTCTCCATTTAACCGAGCCCCGCACAGACAAAAGGGAGAAGGAAAGCAAGGCTTAAGACATAGTCGCTTAAAAAGAACAACAACAAAAAAAAAACAATTCAAGTATGCTATTTTCTCTCTTTCCCTCCCCTGCCTTCCCCACCCTGCCACATCTACCCCTACCCCCAAACTAAATATAGGCACCAACCATAAACACCTGAACTTGAAAGTTTCCAAAGCGGCAGTCAACAAATCATGGTAACAGGGAACACGAAAATTGGAATGTAATGCCTAAACTCACACCAGCAGCCCCACGGAAGACAGGAAATAGGGCACACCTGAGCATACTTAAGGAAGTCCTGCACACAGTTACCCGGCTTTAAGCCATCATCTCTTCCTTCCACTCTGCAGCACAGGAAAGGCAGATTCTGGGTCTAACTCCAGCGCCCTGGCTTTTCCTACCATTAACCGTCAAGTTGGATCCTGGATACAGAAATGTAAAATGATCAACAAACACAAAGTTTGCACTGAACTCAAATGAATTTTTTTTTTCCTTTCCCTTTCATTGAAGGGAGAGGGGGAAAAAAAGCTTCACATGGCTTCCTTTCCTTGACCTACAGCAAATTCCATTAAACTTCAAAAACAATGCTTTGAGATGCTGGAGGATGCAGACAGGAAACTGAAGAGAGACTTGACACAAAAGTTAAAAACGTATTTTTCGGAGAGAGGTAAGGAAGGGTTGTATCTTGACAGTGAGAGCTCATGGCAACTGAGAACATAATTAGATTTGAATGCCATGCAGTTGTGACTGGGATGTATAGCACATCCAAACAGATTTACTGCCCAGTCATTCAGAGTAACAGAAATGTGCAAATGCCACTGCCCAGTAAATAAGTAATGACTACCCCACAGTCTACAAATGCACAAAAACGTCCTACAGATTAAATTCCATCATATTTTCAAGTTACTTAAAATTATCTTTTTTTGGAATAAATATCAGTCATCTGTCCATGATTGATTCGTCTTTAAGACCAAAAGAGTCTTCTTCACCCTACCCAACCATCCAACACCGTTTGTTTCTGGGGACACTTAATTTATGGGTGTTTAATGTAATAAGATAAGCTTTCCAAAAATGGTGTAATAAAAATGGGCTTAAATGTCATCAGCATTATTAAGTCTGTTGTTATAAAATGTAGTGTTTACAATGAAAACCAGGCTTGTGTCTACAATTCACTGGCATCCATAAAGTTTGTTTGAAGCCATTTTGAAATTTGACTCAAATGATTTAAAATTGAACAGCAAAAAATTGCTTCAAAGTGATATTCAGCAGTGATTTTATTGGACTCGTTTTGGGGAGCAGTGAAACCATGCTTTTTCTCCCCCTGACTTGCTGGCCCCCAAATACAAGAAGGGTTAATCTTGATTGCAAAATCAAGAAACAAAGATGCAGGCCTATTGTGCAATAATCAGCCCACATTTCAATGAATAAGTAATATTTCTCACAAACCCAAGTTAGATAGTGGATTTATTTAACCTCTTGGGGTCAGGTAATAAATACTAAGTGAATTATTCAGCCCAATGGCTAATCAATACAATTCCATGATATATTTTTTGTGTTTCATAAAAGGTTGTACACTAAAGGCAGTGAGCAATTATGGAAATTGGGCCAGAGCGCCTCTCAATTCCTCTCCCGCTTGAAACCCCAGCAGGCCACCTTGACAGCAAATCGATTAGTGCTCCAGTGAAGCGGCTCAGTGACCCCTGACCTGCTTCCAGCGAGGCCTGACAGAGGAGAGAGTATTTTATATTTATTTTATTGAATTAACTCCATCTTGCCTGTACCAACGCTTTACACATATCAGGCGACGAGCTACAAGCTACTTCATGGTCATTGTTTTCCATTGCTCTTGCTAAGCAAGCCCCGCCCCTTGCCCTGCAGATTTCTTTGTCCTGGTTTTCCTTTCACTTTTGGCCTCAATATAAGATTTCAATCCACCCTGAGACTCATGATGGAGCTCCAGGTAATAAAAACCAAGAGCAAAGCACACAATCCTTCCGACCTGTGGTTCCTGCCTACCTGGTCCACTCAGGACAGTACCCAATCCCCATCTTTTCCCTCATAAAAACAAAGCCACTCAATAAAACCTGGCTCAACATGGTGCTCTTTGGAAAACATATGCACGAGAATATCAAGGACTAAGGTTATTTCCTAGTAGAAAAATCAAAAATAAGCCAGAATCCGTAGGCATTCTCTATTTTTTGCGGCCTCATTATATTATTGACTCATTGAAGGCATCAGAGACAGAGAGAACTGAGCCAGCTGAGTACAGATCACTGTTTCTTTCATCAGGGTAGCAATGAATACAAAGGCTCATCAAACATCAACCACTGAAAGCTTATGAAAAAGGAAAAATTTCTAAATCACTGAAAATTTTCAGTTTTACTTCGACAATATGGAACATCCTTTAAAATTACAGAAAGAAGTGAAAAGTGAATGCCAGGAAGAAGCTAAGAGTTTCGAGTCAGGAGATCCAGATGCCAGCTCTAGGTAGTGAACGATACCAAAGGGTAAGTTACCAGCAGAAATGTAATGTTTTAGATGACAGGACTGAAGGATCTCAGACCGTATTTGAAAGAAGAGGTATGGAATAGTGGTTTAGTACACCGGTGCTGATGGTAAACCACCTGGATTCAAATTCCAGTTTTTTACCACAACTCGCTGCAGATCTTATACAAGTCACTTAGCCTCTCTAAGCTTTAAGCTTTCCTCATCTCTACATAAGGATGACAACAGTTGTCCTGCATGTAATAAATACATACATGTTGGCTGCTATAATCATTTTATCAGATCTGAAATTATTTTACATGGATAGGTAAGAAATAATTTTTCAGTCTCATTCTATGAGTGGGGAGACTGAAAAACGTGGGGAGTCATAATCCACCTTCCAAATTATTGCCCTTCCCAGTTTTGCAGATACACAAAAGTATTGTGATAACCACCCACTCCCCAACATCTTTCTTGGGGTTAGAGGACCTTGAAATTTATCATTAAAGATTTGGTCCTTGGAAACTGGATATCCATATGCAGAGGAATGAAAGTAAACCCTTATCTCTCACCATATACAAAAATCATATCAAATGGATTAAAGGCTTAAATCTAAGACCTGAAACCATGAAACTACTAAAAGAAAACATTGGGAAAACACTTCAGGACATTGTTCTGGGCAAGGACTTCTTGAATAAAACCTGCAAAGCACAGGCAACCAATGCAAAATTAGACAAATGGGATCACACCAAGCTAAACAGCTTCTGCAAAGCAAAGGAAACAACCAACAAAGTGAAGCGACAACCCACAGAATGGGAGAAAAATATCTGCAAACTACTCACCCAACAAGAGATTAATAACTAGAATATATAAGGAACTCTAACAACTCAATAGAAAAAAAATCAACTAATCTAATTTTAAAATGGGCAAGAATCTGAATAGACATTTCTCAAAAGAAGACATACAAATAGCCAACAGGTATATGAAAAATGCTCAACATCATTAGTTATCAGAGAAATACAAATCAAAACTGCAATGAGATGTCTCATCCCAGGTAAAATGGCTTTTATCAAAAAGACAGGCAAAAACGAATGCTGGCAAAGATGTGGAGAAAGGGGAACCCTTGGACATTGTTGGTGATCATGTAAATCAATACAACCACTATGGAGAACAATACAGAGGTTCCTCAAAAAACTAAAATTAGAACTACCATGTGACCCAGCAATCCCACTGAAAGTTATATATCTAAAGGAGGGTAATTCAGTATATCAAAAAGATACCTACACTCCCATGTTGATTGCAGCACTATTCACAACAGCCAAGACTTGGAATCAACCTAAGTGTCTGACAACAGATGAATGGACAAAGAAATTGTGGTACATATACATAATGGAATATTATATAGCCACAAAAAAGAATGAAATCCTGCCATTTGCGACAACATGAATGAAACTGGAGAACATTATGGTAATGAAATAAGCCAAGAGCAAAAAGACAAATCTTGCATGTTCTTACTCATATGTGGGAGCTAATTATTAAGAACAGTTGATCTCATGGAGACAGAGAGTACAATGATGGTTACCAGAGGCTGGGAAGGGTAGCAGGGAAGGGAGGAATAAAAAAGGATGGTTAATGGCTGCAAGAATAGTTAGATAGTTAGATAAAATGAACACTATATTTCATAGCACAACAAAGCGACTATAATCATCAATAAATTGGGGTATATTTTCAAATAACTAAGAGTAGAATTGGAATGTTTGTAACACAAAGAAATGACAAATGCCTGAGGTACTGGATACCACAATTACCCTGATTTGATTAATGCACATCGTATGCCTGTATCAATACATCATATATACTCTATAAAGATACACAACTATTATGTATACTAATTTACACACACAAAAAAGGAGGTTCAGCCCTTGATTTGATCTCCCCAAAGATCTAAGATGGAGTTCTTCTTGCCCCACACCCAGGATAGAGAACAGGAAACTATTTCATTCTATTCATATCACCTTGCCCTGCTCAGGAGAGACTTGGTTCTTAGAGAGTAGCTGCCTCATGGGTGCAGAGTGAGGGATGGAGTTCATGACACAGGAAAACAGACTGAATAAAGTGAGTAAGAGACCAGAAGAGAAGGATTCCAGAGCTGCACTTCAACTGCTCAGTTGTCTCATCGGGCATGGCTGGCACTTCCAGGCACTTCACTTCTCATTCTTGAACATAAACTCATCTCCTGAATCCCTCAAGCTTCCTCCCCAAGGGGGACCACTGTCACCTTCCCATTGGCACCATCAGCTACCCTGAGATCTTCTAAGAAAATGGGACTGGGATCCAAGTCAATTTGCACGGACCGTTTCTGCACAAATGCCTTCATCTAGGCTCACGGGCAGTGCCAGGGTGGCAGGAGACTGGCTGCCATGGCTATTTTTGAAGACCTTCCCACAGTTCTTGGGGATCTTGTGAAGGAAGTGTGTTGACTTTGTCCCTCACCCTTCCTTGTTCTTTGCTGTCTCGGGGATTCACAATCCTTTCACTCCCTATCTCAGCTGTCCCTTCCCTCTCCCTTAACCCGTGGCCCACCACCTCCATGGCAGATAGCAGAGCAGACTCACCTTTCTCTTCCTCTGATCTACAGACTTTATGGCAAAAAGTCAAAAAAGCTGTGGGAAGCAGTGGAGGGAAATGGGCAGGAAAACCCACCATCTCCTCAACACACATGCCCTTCTCCACTTTGCATTTAGGTAATAGCCCAGCTATTTTATCCATTTAGAGCCAATGAAAATAACTTCTTATGTATATATTCTCCAGTCAAGATAGACTAGCTACTCATACCAAAGAGAGACATGGAGACTCGGGGAAAACCTAATGCAGGGTGGTGTGTATGTTTCAGTAGAAGAGGAGTTTACCTATGTATGTGTAGGGGAGTACAGAGTGAAGGGAATCAGCAAAGAAGCTACACTCCACAGCAAAGCAAACACAGTGTTAACTTAGATTGTATGCTTATTTGAGAAGGCTGGGGGTAGCTGACAGAGATTATGGGGGAGGAAGGCTAAGACCTTATCCCTAAACCATTGATAGTGCCAGTGGCCTAATGATATTTGGGCTGTTTGGGGCTGTCGGACCTAGTAGCAAAGCTATGGATGACACTTTCAAAGTTCCCCTAGATCTAGGGCAGGGGTCCTCAAACTACGGCCCGCGGGCCACATGCGGCCCGCTGAGGACATTTATCCGGCCTGCCAGGTGTTTTTGCCGCCGCTGCCTGCCCTGCACAGTGCGCATGTGTGGAATGTGCGGCCGCACTCTCCAACGGCCCTCCAACAGTTTGAGGGACAGTGAACTGGCCCCCTGTTTAAAAAGTTTGAGGACCCCTGATCTAGGGTCTGGACACCGCATCTCCTATGGGGTTCTCAGACACTCCACCTGACTGTCACCAGGGTAGAGGGGGTCCTGGTTCAGATGCCCACTAGCTGCAGGACCTTGGGCAAGTCGCCTCTTCCCTGGGCCCCCATCGATAAATTGGAGAGGCTATTTCCTTCCAGGATAAACATTCTACAATTCCAAGTGGTCTGTTTATCTGAATGTGTGAGAAGCCTGAGATGCAATGTTTACTTCCTTCAGAAAATTGGGATTTAACAGCCAAAAGAGTCTTTTTTCCTCTGAAGGAATAAAAAATAAATCCATTTACTCAATCTGCTAATCCCAAAACCAAAACAAAGACAGTTTGTGGAATAAATGAGTTGGCCAAGATGCCTGCAATCACTGGCTTGTAAGTCAGCCCCCGTCCCTGATCTTTTTGCAAAATGGCACAGCATATTCTTCCTGGTCCCACAGAAAAGAAAATCTTTCACACCTTTGTATAACTCTATGCATTAAACCATAAATTATTCTTCCTCTCTCTTCTACTTTCCGAATCTATACAAAAGTGATTACCTCAGTCGTTTTTCAATATTACTTTCATACTTGGAAAATGCATTTTCAAAAAGTTATTTATTTTTCACAGCATGTCAGGTTGTTATATTGTACTAGTTAAAATAAAACTACTATATAAACTACTGTATACCTTTGCATGCATTACATTTCCCTACAAATGCTGTGAAGCAGGATTTTCACAGGTCCTAAATATATTTATTTTAAATATTACGTTATACTTTATTTTAGCACCATTCCAGATTTTTAAGAAAGAAAGAAATAGGGAAGCCAGTTGCTAAAGTAATTTAGCTATTAAATAACTTTCTTGTTTGAAGTTCTCCATTTCAGAAGAAAAATTATTTAAATATTAAAAAGCGGTTTTACCATGAAACTTAAAACCAACACATACTATTATTCCTTCTCGAGAGCTCTTGGAATAAGCTAAAAATGTCCCTTTGGATTTGATTCATGCTCACCTAAAAGCAAGACTTGGGCAGGGAGTAAAACACGTAAGGAATACAATATCAAATGAGTACAACCCAGCATTTCTAATAATGAGGCCCTTGATGTATACGGTTAGGTTTAAAATATTTCCTGGAGCACCTCTAAAAGGTGACAAAACTAAACAAAAGCTTTGCTTGAGGGAATCCTAAGTTTTATGCCTAAAATTGCTTTCCATCCACATGTAATATTAACCATTCTCTAAAGCGCTGTGAATTTCTTTAAAATGCCATCTTGATTAAAGACTCCACACAAGGATATGTATTTTCATTATTTGTATATTTATTTGTATTTTTAATGATTCCCCCCCCATGAATCCTGCAGCTGGGGTGAGGGGTGCTGGCTACTTGAAAGTCAACCAAAACAAAGCTGGCTCTTGCCTGTGAGCCTAGAGTACTCTGGTCCTGCACTGGGCTTAGAAAATGCTGCTCTCTCGGGCTCTCTCTGTGGCTGAGTGAAAGGCAGAAAGAGGAAACACTTAAATATTTAATACACGATTCTGCAGAGGCTTTTGAGCCCGGGCATGAAGGGCCTGAAAGCACTATCTACTTTACATCCACGAAGGCCACCACCAAAATAGCCATGATCCTGATTGCAAGCGACTCAAGAAACTAGTTTTCTTTCCCTTTTTCTTTTCCTGAAGCTGACCTGGCAGGGACCTATCTTGAAATCTTTCCGAATCGCTTTAATCTCTCATTTGAGTTTCATCCCAAGCCACACGAATGTCCACCCTCGGTGCCCTACAGGTCACCGGTCAGTGAGTCCCTGAAAAAAGGGAAAGCTTCCTCAGGGAAAACCCAGAGAGCAAGAATGGAGAAAAGAAAGCAAAGACATTTCACATGTGTTTTTAACACAGCCAAATTTAACTACAATGTGCTCCCTGGTAGTGCTTTTAACTAACAAGCAGGCAATATATTGCAATGTAAAATGTTTTATTTTAACACCTTACAGTTTTTAGCTCTGTGGCTGTTGCAGGTATATCCATTAAAAGCAACACAGACTATAAATCAGAATTCCACACCTTTTCACAGCATATGAATCTATTCTCCCGCTGGTAAGCACACAGCTTTCATTGATGCTGATGGGGGTGACATATATACTTATGCAGGGGAGAATAGACCACTCTATACATGTGAATTTATGCTTTTAGACAGGTGGCTGTATGTAGACAAGAGACACCAATAAACAGGTTTTATTGTAGCTGTTTAGAAACAGATTCTGTGCTACATATCTACAGAGAAACAGTCATCTTTTTCTAAAGGGAAATACAGAGGCAAACCCTTGGCAGGGTTATAATGCACAGTTCAGTACGCCACAATTTGGTGCCCATCCTCATACATCCACAGTCATCTGAACTGTGCTTGACCAATCCCCGATGCCTTACTAAGCTGATAGTATTTCTGAAACTACAGTTAATGCTGAATCTAATTGCTATATCCTTCATCCCAGCCTTGAAAACATAGCAAACACCACATGGCAGAAGGCAAATGTTAACTTTTTAATGCGCTGTGCAACACACATACCTACACAAACACGAGGTTATAGATTCTCAGAGGAATAGGTTTTTCATGAAGCATAAATCTTCTAGATCATCACTAAAGGGACTGATACATTGGCTTTAACAGAATATACTTCTCATGTTTGAAAAATAAATAAATACTAAAATAGTCTGTGTCACGTATGGAGTCTGTGTGGTTATTTTATATATTTCATTTCTTTGAACCACATTTACTTTGATTTTCTTTCTGCATTTTAGTCACTTCCTAAAAGGGGACCCAGGAATAGCGCAAGTTACAAAAACAGATGAAGACAATATTTTTTTTAAAGGCAGCCTAAATTTCCATAATTTACAGTAGATATTTGCACCTGCACAAAGAGGTTGACATTCAGCATATGCATCTAGCTGTGAGTGATGAACAGAGGAGGGCTTTTACCAGGATAAAATAGCTATTTCCAGAGAAATCCATAAACGAGAAACAGACCAGCTCCCATCTTTAGCTTCTTCCTGTACTTCATTTTAAAGACAGCTTCCTAACAGATATTGGAAGGGTCAGTTCACTTTTATTTACTGCACCAAATATTGCTTATGATTGACACCATCGTGTCTGTGTGTTGTAGAGACTTAAAGGCCATGACGATATTTAACTATACGCTTTTGCTTGCATGGCTGTGGTGGAAGGAACCACAGAATACTGATCTATCCAAAAAAGAAAAAAAAAAATTAGAAGTGGCACAGTGGAATTTATGAATGAGAGTACTTTGGCTGCAGAGCATTCCCATTATAGCCCTCAGCCACCACAAAACTGCTGTGTAATTGGAAGGGAACTTTTTCCCATGCAAAGAAGCTTGCTGTCGGCGCCAGTCCATCAGGGACAGTGCACTGGCATTAAGAGATGCACACCTGCAGGCGGCCTCTGTCACTCAGCGGGAGGCTGGCCCCCGCCTGCACCCTCTGCTCACAGAGGGACCTGGATCCGAGAAGACCACAGGTCATAGAGGCACAGAGTGAGGGACTGTCAAACCTTGGAGGTCATTTCATCTACTCAATTTAGAAGTAAAGAAATTGAAGTCCAGAAAAGCAAAATAAATAAGTCTCAGGTACATAGCCCATCAAAGGCAAAGCCAGAACCAGAAGCCAGCCTCCCTCCTGCATCTCAGCCCAAAGCTGCTCCTCTTCCATATGTCTAAAAGCTGACCCTGTTCAGCGTTTATTTACCTAAAACCACGATCAACCAATTCAAATATTATCCTTAATGTCATTCTGGCTGGGAAACAATCAACTTCCTCCAAACCAGTTTAGATATATTACTGTTTTCCCAAAGGGGGAAAAAAAAACAACGTTTTTTCTTGTGTGTATGTATGTGTGTGGATGTTTGTTTTTTGGTTCCCCAGCAACAAAAACTATATTTTGAAGCTCAAAATAATTTCTGAGCTTACTTTTTGGCTTACTTAAAAAACAAAAAATCTATCTTCTAAACAGAAATGTACCATAAATCTCATATTTATTAATATCTTAAATTTTTCAAAGTCTAAGTTCTTAAGTTCAGTAAAGTTTCACATGTTTAAACAACTTCATAAGTATTACACATATTGCTTTTTATTTATCAAGTAGACACATTAAAAAAATGCAAAGCTAAACAAGATATCCTGATGGGGAGGTCCTAGGTAGCTGCTTCAGGTTTATACTGTCAAGAAAGGCCCCTTTTAAAAAGATCTTTCTGGAGAGGACAAGGCCTGATTTACATAACTCCTATGATAAACGAAATAATAATTGTTGCTGATACTTATTAAGCACCTACTATCTAACTGAATCAGGCACTTGAAGAATATATTGTTTCTACAGCACAAAGCAATCCAGCAGGATGGATGGTGCTTTCTCTATTTTGCAGGAAAACCCTAAGTTGTAAAAAGACAAAGTTATTTGTCCAAGGTCATATGGCTAGTTAGTAACACTGAAGGTTTGGAATACTTGCCTATCTGATTCCAGGATCTACGCTAGTTCTACTCTGCCACACTGAACTCTAAATGGAAAATGCTGGCATAAGAGCTTTGCTCTCAGTTTGATTATCCTTTCCTCGGGGCCACATTTCCAGAGCCTTCAGTAAGTTAGTTCTTCTTCCTGGTACATGCACTCATACCACCTCCTGCACCTTCCTTCATAGCACCGAACACAATTGTAATTTCACCTTTATTTACGTGACTCTTTGAATGACAGTCTCCCCCACTAGACTGTAAAGTCTAGGCAAAGTCTGTTAGCAGTCTTTGCTTGGTACATAGTAGGTGCTCACTGAATGAATGAATAAGCCACTGCTTCCAACTTACCTTCACTGTGAGTAACTCAGCACTAAATATATAGCCAGGAGAACCCAAATTGTTCTCACTGTCTTATTGTTCTAGCCAGATCTGATAATAACCACAATTTAGATTCACATTATGTCTTTCATTTAAACATCTCAAAGCAAGATAAAAATAAACAGCTGGAAATAGCTAGCAAAAGGAGAGAAAGAGAGAGACTGAAATAAGTTTAGGACTCTGCCAAAGGTCTTAATGGTAGCAACAAAGCCATAAATGTCTCATAGCACTTCATACGTCACGAGCGCTTTGCAGATGGAAACGATATCAGCATCCGGTCTCTGCTTCTGCTTCGGCTCACCAAGACAGTACTCCAGAAAAAGGTGATGTGATTTATTCTGCATTCTATCATTCTGAATCTTCTATTAACCAGCACTTGTGCAGTCACAGTACAATGATAAATGATAGTCATAATTATGACCCTAATTCACAGCAAGTCACCAAGGTATCCTCTGAATCACAGAAAAATGTCATTAGGTGAGAAGTTCTTTGAGAGGAGAGACCACTTTGTACAATTCCCCTAGGGGCCTTATACAACACCTAATTGTTGGATAAAACTATATTGATCATAACTATGCTATTGTATCTGAAAATGATGTTGTGTGTATACCACATAAAGATAAGAACAGATACTACACTTGATCTTAGCCAAAAGGCCAAGAAGCAATACATATAAAGAAATTTTCTATTAACCAAAATGTTTACATAGAATATTCATTAACGTTTGTTAAGAGAAATTTAATTCATCCTAAGTAGAAAGTAATGGCAATGTAGTGGAGGGTATTTGGGCCCAATCTGCTATTTACTAATTAACAAAGCACAATATTGGAAACACTAGACTTTTGAAGGACCCTAAGCTATTGCAAGTTTTATGGTGGCTGTTGTTATTGCTGTTGTTTTATTCTACCCGAAGCTACTATCTGGATATTTAAATTTTGATATAACTAAACAAACCAAAACTATGAAGAAAAGTTTGGTCTGTTTCACAAGAGAATCCTGGTCACTGTGGAAGACAGAAGGAAGTTCACAGAACTCACCCAGAATGATAACAAATAAAAATGCACTGTATTTTTAACACATGAACTAATCATTCTCCTTCTTTTCCAGTTTAAGTCATGTGGGAAAAAATATGTGAATATATATATTGTCACAGATGATCCATGAAATATAAACATTTAAAGTAAAATAATATTCTTCTAGAGGTATGGGTCCCTGAGATTTTTATATATGAGTCAAATAAGTAACCTATTACTCACTTTTTTTTGTCATTTATTCAGTAATACCCAGTGTTAACTAAGCAGTGAAAATATTTCATCTCATCTATACTGTATCTCCTTTCTCTCATTCATTTGTATTTACATATTCCTAAAGTAACTTCTTATGAGTTGTAAGGGAAGTAGTTAATTTTCTTAAACAAAACTACAGGGAAAAAAAAATATTCTCAATGTACCAGAGCTAAAAACAAGACTCAAAAGAAGAGGAAAATATTAAATAACCTTAGGACCTTACCAAATACATTTAATCCTTTGAATAACTGTATAAATATTTGAGTGTCTTTTATTTATGTTTTCCTCCTTTTTATTATAAAGTAAGACAGGCTTTATAAAGTAGCCACTTTAAAAAAAAAAAAGGAAAAAAGAAACTGTGGTTTATTATTTAACTTCCGAAAAGCCAACATCAAAGGTTAGATTTTTGGCATTCAAGAGCAGATAATTTGTAATTTCTTCTTTTTTTATTGGTTTTAAAATTTTTTTATGTGGAGAAGAGTCAGAGATCTCAAGAATTCTTATCTGGAGGCCACTCTTAGCCAAGCTGAGTTGATGGGAACTACCCTTTTTTGCCAAAACCCAAAAGAGAAGTTACATACATTCCCTCCCTCCCCTTCATCTGTCTCCCCCACACACTTTTTCTGACTCAAAATGAAAATATTTTTATTTTTTTCTCCTTGCATTTAAAGGAAGATAAAAAAGAATCCTAGCTGTATAGGAAGTGTAAGGCTACAATTTCATTACATAAAAGAAATGATCTGAAACTCCTAAATTTATTTAACAAACCCACAATGTTTATTTAGGACTAGGGTGAGGGGTGCCTCTTATTTGCATATGTTATCCTGTGAATTTACTACATGCATAATTTTTAGGTACTTAATGAGTGATTCAAATAGAAATGGAATTAGGTTGCAGACAATGACAGTAATGAAAGTCGGGGACAATGAAATAGGATGCAAGTCCAAAGCTGTTAGGCTAAATCAAATTGTGCATCCTACAATCCAATTTCTATTGAAACTGCAGCAGCTTGAGATAAAGTTGTCATAAAGTCTTATCAAGATCAGTCAAGATAACATGAACATTAAGAAGCCATATTTAGATCATTTCCATTCTCCCATGTCCCTTCCACAAAAAAGGGTGGATAAGCAAACGACCCAGGCAGTCTGCTTTGACTGTCTTCTCCCTTACCTCCATGTAGCCAACCTGGTCTTTGTTGCCTGCACTCTCCCTTCCCTCCCTGCCACTAGTGCTACCAAGACTTCGTCATTTCTGGGCCATTCCTATTCCAGTGACTTCCCAATTGCCCCTGGGCTCTGCTCCCTACAGCTCTGCTTGCATCCCTCCAAGTCTAACTCAAATATCCCTTCTCCCTAGCTTTCCCTGATGCCCATCCAGAACTAATCAGTCCCTGATATGGGTGCCCCTGACGCTCTATCCTACCATCTAACTGTCTTATTGATTAGCTCTCTGCGTATGTCTGTACCTCTCAGTGCACAGACCCTTGAGGGCAGGAAATGCCTCTGTTTCACTAGCACAGGAGCAATCGTGTCTCCCACAAAACAGGTCCTCAATGATCTTGTGGAACTGAACCCACTAGCTTCACTGGGGGATTTAGATACTCCCTTAACTGTGTCGATCTGTGCCTGTTGACAAGAATCCTGCTTAATAAAAAACGCTTCCCTAACAGGAGCAGAATGTGCAAGAGCCCTTGGCCTAAGTGAGGGAAGTGGCGTATGGAAAGAGGTCCCAAATGGGCCAAAGTATCATTTCAAAATCCCTTTCGCAAAGAGCACGTGAAGTAGGACAGACAGCCCAACAACCAGGACTGGAGATTCAAGCTACTGGTGAGCTTCTTTCTTTTTTTTAAAACAAATGCTTGTTGATTTGTATACTCTGCTATAGGCTGATAATTCAGAGCCTAATAAGATGTGGTCTCTGCCCTCCAGAAAACTGGCGACAAAGACTCACTGTGGAAGGTAAGTTTGAGAAACATGAGCTTTGATAAGAATCGTGGCTGACTGGGTCAGTGGTGCTCTAGTAAAGTGGGTGGAGGGAGCCCTGCTTTGTCACGTTGGCCTATTTCCACGATGTCAAGCTACCAATGTGGCATCACTGAACAGGGTTGGGAAAAGATCCACTCAATGGGTTCTCGTGAGTCTGTGCAAGCCAGCTCCAGCACACCACCAAACAGGATCCATACCCCCCACAGCCACAAGCTAGATTCCCATTCCATCCAATAATCCATTCAATAAATATTTACTGAATATCTAGTGTCTGACACTGTGCTGGTCACTAGGAATAAAACAGTGAACAAACAGCCACAGCCCATGGCCACAAGGAGCTTACAGCATCCTATGCTGGGAACCAACACAGCTGGGAAGGACAGTGAAGGTGTCTCTGAGAACTGAAGGGAAGGGAGCTAGAATCTGATGGATGAATTAAACTTATCAAAAAGAGGAAGAAGTTTCCCTGAGAGAAGCTATGGGAACAGCATATGAGTAGAAAAGGTGGCCTTTATCCTTAGAACAAGGAGCCACTGATGAGCTGTAAGCTAGGGAACGGCATGATCAGATTTGAATTTTGAAAAGCTTACTCTGGCTTCCATGGTCTCTAGAGAAGCCAGATGAATGCAGAGACACCAATCTGGAGTTACAGCAGGAGTCTGGTGGTAGAAGTGGGACGGTGCAAAGCAAACAGAGTTGAGAGATATCTGGTGTGGCTGTGGGAGAGACTGAGGGGTGGGGTTGCAGCAAAGATAATCCCCAGGTTTCTGCAACTGAAGGGACAGAGAAATCTGTCAGTAACAGCAGAAAGACGAGTTTATGTTTGGACGTTAAGTTCATCAACACAGATTTTATGTTCCCCCTTCATGTAAAAATGACTCCCTACCAAAAAAAAAAAAAAAAACCTCCTCTCATGGCCTTCAAGGCCCTTCACACTCCCATATCCCATGTACTACTATTTCCTTCCCCCAACAGTAAACCTTTTAGGGAACTAATACACTCCTATCCGCATTCCTTCTTTCAAATCCCTCATCAAAATCTGCTTTCTGATCCTTGCTTCTTTGTGAAGGGCAAACGCTCAACAGCTAACAGAGCTGCACACCCTAGAACTGTCTGTACTTCAGTCTGAAGACATGAAGCTCAGGTGACGTCTTACTCATCTCTGTATCACCTGAACCTGTCAGGAGGTAGGTACTATATTTTCCAAAACAAAATCACAACAGCTGGTCTGACAGCATGAACACTCTTAGAGGAGGAAGATAGGCTGGTCTCTAGACATACAACGAGGACTCATCAAACATCTGTTGCATATGAACTTATCGATGGACTCAACAAAGAATCACTGGATGCCTACCATGCCCAAGCACACAGTAGGTACTCAATAAAGAACAAAGGATGGGCTATCAGGCTTCCCTCTGCATAGGACCATCATGCTCAGCTTCAGTAACAGATGCCTCTGATACCTGCCTCCTATCTCCATGGCCCACCTTTGATTTCAGCCACATATCTTACTCTGACTATATCCCACCACAAGAAGACTTCCATCCACATCATGTCAACTCTGAAGGAGCTGCCTGGCCTGTGCACAGGTGCCCAGGGACAATTCTCAACCCATGGGAGCCAGGAGCCAGCAGACAAATGCTCCAGCCTCTTGTCCTTCAGAGCACAGTTCTGGGAGGCATATCTTACTCCTAGAGAGAATCCCTTTAGAGAATCACGAGATCAAGCACCTATTGCCACAGAAGTGACCTCAATCATGCACCATTGCCTTAGTTTTTCTTCCGTACCTGTTCTCACTCTCCTCTCTCCTTCATCCCCTGCTTCCTAGAGTCATGCCCACATAAACTACCTGCATCCAAATCCTTGTGAAAGGTCTCATTTCTGGAGCACTGTCCTCAGTGCACAGAACTCTGATCAAAACCAGGCATTTCAGGATCCATGAGACACTCTTTCACTCTAGCTAGTGAATTCCACACTGAAAACAGGGTGATGGCCATTCAGCAACTTTTCAGTTCTGTTGTTCTCTGAGGACATCTGTGGAATGTTGCAGTGGAAACAGTACACAGTAAGTGCTAAATACATGTCTTCTGAACTTAATCCAGGTAAAAAGTCTAGCTTCTCCACAGGTAGTAAAAAGGGGGTAATGTATATGGCTTCCTGAATTGTTTTGTCATCCCATGCCCTTATGTTCGTTAGAGTTGGACTTGGCCTTTTTTTCCAACTTTAGCCCAGCACATTAGAATGTACTTATCAACATATTAAATGCTACTTAAACGTCCTGAAATCATCCTAGATCATCTTAGCAAAGAAAAAAAAAGCTTCTGATTTAAACATCCTCAGCTACCCATTAGCATGACAAAGTCTGCATTTTATTTAGACATTGCCATTAATAATGAAATGATGTATGATTTCCACTCCTGCAGCTCTTCCTTCCTTGCACAATCAATTATACATTTAAGAAAATACTTAGTGGATAGAAACCTTCTCTAATTAAGCATCACTTGAGGGGGTTTGTGAGATTCTTAAAACTAGAAAAGATCTCTCAGATATGTAGGATGGTGGAGGGAAAGATAATCCATTCAAAATGTTTGAGTGTTGATTAGAAAAACATAAACTTACATGCATTCTGAACTGCTAAATAAGGAAAAACTCACATACACGCATTTTTTTAACCCAATAAAGACTTGGAGGTGAACTGAACATTCTGCAAGGTATAAACTCTTTCTCTCTTTGTTGCAGCTAAGAAGCCAGGACTAAATTGAAATTAGGTATTTGGGGTGAGACCCAGCACCAGCCTTGCTGTCCCTTAGACAAAACAGTCTTCTCTATCAAAATCATTGAAGATTTAAGATAGTTGGTTCTTGAGAAGGCTGGAAATTGTCCAAAGTTGGAATCAAACAGAAATAGCTAGCCTAAGATTTCCCAGAAGGCAACATGAGGATGGTTTTTCTCACTAAAATGATCACATATCATACCCTGTTTTGGGGAGGGGTGCTTATCTTGGAATAATCTCCAATATGATTTCCCATCCCGGGTGTCCCAAAAAACTCTCTCTGACACAGCACTGCAAACTCATTCAATTTGGTGAGTTCTGACGCTTTCTCTTTCTCTCCCTCTAGAGGCAGAAAATGAAGCACTAAATGAGGTTTAATTTCAAGGCATTAAAAATAAAACCAGGGATGAGCCATTCCGACAGGAACAGAAAACGGGCATTGGAAGAAGGCAAGGAGTGTGTCAAGAAAGTGTATACAGGAGAGAGGAGGGACAGTGCAGGGGGGAGGATTGACAAAAGAGGGGAGACTCTCTCTCACCCTCCTCTGCCTCCATCCTCTCCTGTACTCTCCCCTCCACCCTCTCTCCCTCTCTCCCATTCTCCCTCTCTCCACCCCCACCCCATTGCTCTGCCCCAGCCCCTGTGGCTGTGGCTCTGCATCCCTGTCTGTCTCCTGCCTTCCACCCCCCCCATCCAGAACCACCCAGAACCACTGATGGTCCTTCCGCCTGGGACGGCCCCTCCTACAACAGGAGGGATCCATGAGTTTCCAGAAAGGGCTCTGCACATGGTGTGGGTGTGACAACCATGTCACCAGAGACAGCAGGCCTCCCCTGGCTTTTGTGACTTGGCCTTCAGAAGCCCCTCCTTTCCCCAGCTCCCCTCAGCCCCCAAGTCTCAGGCACAGCCCTCAACCCTTTGGTCAGCTGTGTGGGGCATGAACCACCCTCTCCCCACTCTCCATAAGCACGGATTTAAAAGCACACTTGCTGTGAACTAACTTCTCACTATTGACTGACTCCTCGGTTCCTCCCACCTTGACCTTCCGCTAGCCAGTCCGGCCCTCCCCTGGGCCAGCCCAGAGCCCTCCTTCCCTCGGGGGGCCCAGGAGTCTCCAAGCAGACTCAGAAACTCAGCAGTTGAGCAAGAAGTCACTCCGAAGAGGGAGTGGAGGGGACAAAGCTGGGTGCCTGTGCTCTTTTTAATTCCACATTCTGGCAAAAAGAAAACCTCAGGTCTGACTTTAGAGCCTTTGACACATAATTGGTAGCCAATTTTCCTAAGTGGTGAGTCAATTTTCTGCTTGTGAAATGTAACTTTACCCTGGTGAACACCCGGCCCCAGGGTTTTCAATGTGGCTTAACAGCAATTATACGAATGTTAGGAAGGGGGGAAGTGTTAAAGTCCCTACATTTACAATTTTTTTCGTGTTTTTACCTCTTAAAGGGATAGGAGACGTCTCCTGACAAACGAGCCCACGGAAAGCTCCCCCAAAGACAGACACAGGATATCCTGGGAAAGAAAACCATTCTGAAGCCACACCACAAAGGGGACTTTTTTTTTTTTTCTTCCATTCTCTGGAATATGCAGACAAGGAGTGAGATGTCATGGGAGGGCATAACATTTAGGGGTCAGGGCATCCTTTTCCCGGTTCCCCTCGGGCTATTTTCTTTGCGCCCTCCACCCCCTCCCCCCGCCCCCGTGGGCGCTGGCCCCGCGCAGCCACCCCCGCCCCGGCGGCCGACGGCTCCGCTCCACATGTGCGACTCGTGTTTCGGCTTTCACTGGCGACAAACTGGAGCCGGGGCCTTTCCGCCTTGGAGGAACTCGCTACGTGTCGCTAACAACAACACAAACACCGCCTGCCCCCGCTCGGTGCTCCGCTGCCCACAGTGCGCTCGGCACCGCCGCTGGATTTATAGCAAGGAGCCCCGACTGTAAGAAGTAATTCATGAGTCCCCACAATGCCACTACTGAGAGGCTTTCGGAGGGGGGGGGAGAGGGCGAGCAACGGGGGTGTTCCCGCTCCGTGGGGCTCCATCCCAGCCCATCCCGATTTGCAGTGGTGCACGCTCACATTCGCAGCCAACATGCATGCTTGCAGTTTGCCCTCGTTAATTCTGTTGTATTCTTTTTTTCTTCATAAGGAGGGGTGGGGGAAGTCATCTTTGCCACCTCTCTTTTCTCATAATTCGTTAAAAACCCAACAGGTTTTAAATATTTTATTGTGCCATTAATAGTTGCAATAGAAAAGTCCTATTACATACATATGTGCACGCGAACCTAGGTGGTGCACACAGACACACGCAGGCTCATAATCTACTCACATGCCAAAAAAAAAAAATTATGTCATTATTATGGATGCTTCTGGAAGATTTAATGTTTGTTTCAGAAAGGCATAATAATTTTAATAAAACCAAACCTTATTTGGGAAGCATGTAACATGAATGCAGTTTTGGAAAGATGCAACAGGAAACAAAATAATGTTCAAAATCAATTAGCAGAGAAAAATATATGCAATCTAAGAACACCGCCAAAAAAGAAGAAATTGTATGTCATGTAGGCATAATGTTTATTGCTTTAATCCCCTGAAAAGCTCCTAACTATCTCAAAGCAAAGAGAAAAAATATTGCAAGGGCAAACTACCCTTTGGACTATCAGACTCAGTTCCAAAAGGTATAGGAAAAAAAAAAAAACCCACAGCAAAAACACACACATGAAACTTTGTACCAGATTCAGTATTAAAAAGTAGGCTTGTCAGGTCTCAGGAATACCTCCCTGAAGCCTGGTCTGTGGTTACAAGGCTTGGTGTTCAGCCCTCAGCAAATCAGTTTGGGGTTTCTCTAAATCTGAGCTACAGCCTGTCAAGATGATCCGTTGCAACACCAGCCTTTTAAAGCCCACACCTTTGTTTCTCTCCCTAATTCTCAGGCGAACTGTCTTCAACTTTCTGCCTAGGTCAGCCATTCCAAGCTGGAATCAAGATACAGACAGACGGACGGATGGATCCTTTGCCCTGAGACTTTGGAGCTGCAAACCTTCAGCAGAGGCCTGGGGAGGGATAATTGTTTTAGTGAAGCTCACTGCCTCCTCCTTGGTCTGTGAGACCCCGCTGAGCGTGGCTGCTTACCTTTGGCAGTAACCCAGGGCAGGTTCAGGAAACGGTTCCGTGTTCCTGCCCTTAGCTTTGTGTCAGTGAAGCCTGGCACATCTTTTTTGTGGTTGTAATTTAAATGAGACAACCAACTGCACAGCTGTCTCGGTCAAATTATGCAGGGCCATGTGGCCTTTCTTCCATCTTTAAAAAGTCCGGGGCACCTCTGACCATGTTTGAGGGAAGCCCAAGGGAACAATGACCAGCAAAAGGAATAGCGATTACTTACGCCAGCAAAGGATGGAAATTTGCCTAAATGAATATATTAAAGGCTTCGCTTAGAAAATGGAAATGTTAGTTTTTAAATAGAGGCAGAATAGTGTCATGATTAAGACCCTGATCTCAGGGGTCGAACACAGCAGGGTTTGCATCCCAGCTCCACCATTTAATAGCTGTATTGACCTTGGGCAAGTTATTTAACCTCTTGGAGCTCCAGTGTCCTCATCTGTTAAATGGGAAAAATAAGAATACTCACCACATTGAGTTGTAAGGTTTAGAGAGAATCCTTAGCAAAGATGTAGCTGAATAAATGTTAGCTATTATTCTCCTCATCAACAGTAATTATAGCCATTACAACAGTAACACAACATAGAACATGAAAACACCAATGCCAGTCACTATGCCACTGCAGTCATCTGCACCCAGGAAAGACTAATTTTACTCTGCCTCTGGCCCCTTACTTTACATATTATGGAACTACATCTTTGCCAAGCTGCATTTAAAACTAGTGACTGAAGTTTCTATAATCCAAATTTTATTTATTCTGTTAATCCAGTATTGAGTGTTTTAATCTCTCTCTCTCTCTCTCTCTCTCACACACACACACACACACACACACACACACACACACACAGGCCCCAGACACAGGAGTGTGAGTGTAAGCTTCTGTGCAGATACATACTACACCAGGACAAGCCAGCAGATATGCAGACACAAAATGAATACATGCACCCCAGGATGAAAGGAACATAATCATCAACTTTATTTTGACAACTCTATTCAGTGATACTCAATTATGCACTGCATGGCAAAAAATAAACTCTTTAAAATACTGAAAGCACAACCCATTGTATCTTTGATCCTAAGGGCCATTTAAAAGCTGAGGTTAAATTACAATCAGATGGCAAGAGGATAAGGACCTCGCCTTGGGGCACTTCCTTGGGATAAATGGCCAGTTCTTGTCCACATTGGAAGGGGTTGTTGGCCCAAAGCACCATGGGGCCAGTGACCCCTAGCTGGTCATTAATTGTTACTGAATTCCCTGAAACCAAGGTCATTATTGCTAATATAAACTTAAATAAAAATTCCAGAGACATATGGATTTCTTTTAATAGTCTTATTTCTTTTGGTTTTTATAGGGCATTTCTATAGAATTAATGTTCTATACATTAGCTCTGTAGTTGGTTTGTCTTAACACTTGATTCTGCTTAAAGTAAAAGTTTATTGGACATAAAATAAGAAATGAAGGAAAGCAAACAAAAAACAGGAAATCCTGAGAGGGCCTATCCTGTATCTGGAATTCTCAGAAAATCATTATCCATAGGACTTACAATTTTGTTTCTTTGGAGATCTGTCAAAATATTATAATGCTTATATATAAAGATTGGAGAATTTAAATTTAAAAAATAGAGAAAGAGATCTTGTTCCCATCCTGGACAAAAGTTTTGTTTCTCAGTCTCTCATCCCTGCCTATTACACATACATTTTTTGTATTACAAAAAAAAGATGTTTTTGAGATTTTGTGAAGTTCTCATTTCTTTAAGCTTAAAGAATATACACTGTATTGTCACACACAAGCACAGGATACTAGCAAAGCATATGATTTCACAGCTTCATTCTAAATATATTCAGAGTTATTTGACCTTAAAGGGAATCATCTGCCCCAAAAGTACAGATACAAAGTGGATATACTGACAAAGAACAATTATTTAATGAGCACATACTATGTGCAACTCAGTGTATATTTCCTGTATATCCATTTAGGCTGCTTCATCCCCAGAAGTCTAAACCGGATGAATCTGGTTAGACAGCTCTGGGATGTTGCATAGATTGCCTCTGTTGACAGCCTTTTGGGGTTACTATCTCATGTAGATAAATGTGTTGGTCCACGTGCCTCACATTTTACAAGCCTACAATATTCTTTTTACTAGACCCCTTCCCCATCTTGCCCAAGTTATGCTACCAATAAATTTAAATATACCAACTCAATTAGCTTTGCAAGGTACATCATCTAATGATCTTGCCCAATAGCTTCCTGCCTTAAAGTAAATCTTAGCAATAGATGTGGGCTCTGCTTACTGCCTTATCCTCTTATTACTTTAGCTGATCCCTCGGACAAGGCAATGTAGAAGGAGTGAAAGTTGGTTGATAATGTTGCTGGTTGTTCAGTTGTGACTGTGAGGCTGTTATTTACGTTATAGTACATGCCGCTTGAGCAAATGTTTAATAGGCTACTGTCCAATGTTAGATATAAGAGGTGACTAGATTTATAGGAGTAGACAGGATTAAAACCATTGAGAGAGAGGGAACTTTAACGATCCTCAGTGTCCACTTCTCTCATTTTAATGGGAAAGCTGAAACCCAGAGAAGTTAAGAGACTTGCAGAGGCTCACATATCTAAATAGCAACAGAGGTAGTATTAAAAACCAAGTCTCCTGTGTCCTAGTTCAGCATTCTACACCAGGCTGCTTCTCATTTTCCTTATGAATGAAAAATCCAACATGAGAATGAGCAATTTAACTTGTCAGGTTTATAATAGAACCAAAGCATGTTTGCTCCTTAAGAGAAGGATATTTTCAAATTTGGATTCATAATGGAGGCAACAGTATCCTGAAGATCAAAAATTAGCATAGTAGGGCATTAACCTACACTGAATCAGATGAGTAATTAATTACTTTAAATCTCTTACTGGAGACGGGACAGGGCCTGGGAATGGCCAGATAATGGTGGGAGAAAGAAAATGATTCAATGCATTTGGTAGTAACTTGAAAAAGAGAAAGGGATTCGACACCAAATGCAATTTCCTTAATATTTAACAGATAAATGTCCTGCAAGTATCACAAAGTACCTCTGGAGCAGTCCCCAATCTGAGATAGGGGCTACAGCTTATTTTATGTAGTAGATGCTTCATGAACATTTACTGAATAAATTAACATTCTGGTTCTTTTCCTCCTACTTGAAGTCAATGAACTCAACAGCTGCTTGCCCTCTTCACCTCTGTGAAAGAAAACAATGGTTTCCAAACAAGAGAATACCCCATCATAAAACAATTTTTTATAAGTTTGGGACAATTATTCTTTCTGGGTTCTGGTTTGAAAATATTTGGAAACATAAGAGAATTCAGCTTGTTGAATGATTTAGGACAATTTGGGAAGGGAAAAAGAGAGGATACATAAATTCAAACTTCCATCTTTTTAAAAATAGGGCATTGGTCCTAACTGACCAGATAGTCGAGGGACAGAAGGAAGAAACACTTAGCTCTTGACTACATTCGGTCACATCTTTAAATGGAAATAGGAAGTCTACATTTTTCCAAATCAGCCCAATCTTTTTAGTCAGGCCAGATGGGCATGTAATTTAAAGGCTGAATAATTGTCCCTTGCTCCTTTCCAGGTATCCTGAAAAAGTACAAAAGCTGCCGACTCCCCACCTCTCCCTCCAGCTTACCAGGTGAATGTCCCTTTGCCTTTTGGAATCATTCTCCTGCTCCTCATAGCTCAGCATAAGACTATGCCAAGGACTAATAATTTCTCTCAGCACCATACCCATGACTTCTGCCCTTCCTTGGCAATTCAAAACATGTGACAAACCTGCTCAAGCTTAAGCAAAACTGTACACAAAAGTAATTTTTGAGTAGGTGGCAGTACAATGTACTTTTTCCCCTTTCACTGTAATTTTTTTAGAATTATAATCTGCAAAAATGCCTCATTTCCTTTATTATTATTTTTGGAGAGAATAGTTTATTAAATTTATTTATGTTTAAATAAGTTTTTAAATTAGGACTTAGTTTGAAAATTGCCAAGGTCAATATTTACGTATGCCAATACCTTCTAGAGAAAGATAACAGTCAGAGACAACCGCTCATGATGAGATGTCTGGCATAGAAAGACCTTTCATAAAATTCCTGCTGAAAGATGACTATTGATGAAATAGCTCTGAGAAAAATAAAAATCACAATTTTTTGCAGTGTTATGACATCATAGGAACAAGCACAGTTGCATATAAATGAAACATGAGCTTTTGAAAAGAAATAAAGTGGTATTTTATGATGGTTATTCTGTAGCTTCCTCCTCTCCATGACTATTATAACATCTTAGAAACAATTTAACTTGTGCTTGGTGCGCAATGCTGGGCCTTGTTAGAGATACAGAGCTCAGGGGTTTCCTTGGACTCCAACCCAGAAATACAAGTTGTACCCTTCCCTGAGGCTGATTTCACACAAGGTGAAATGGAGAGCGAAGTGGGACTCAGATGGCCAGAGTAGTAGCAGAAAAGCCACTGGAACCAGAGCCAGGGACTTGGCTTATGGTCCTGGCTCTGAGGCTAATTAGATCTTTGGGCAACATTGTTGTGCTGCTCTTGGCCTCAGCTTTCTCATCTTTAAAATGAAGGGACTGCCCTGTAATCTCTGAGAGTCCATTCAGCTCAAAACAGAAACCTGGTCTCTTCCTACTAGAATCTAGCGTCTCCAGAAAAGCTGCCTTTTGGACCTAGCTGAGTGCTTTATTAAGCTATACTCTTCATTCTCCACATCCATGCAATAGGTACCCAAAATTCTGCCTATCACGCAAGGTTGCCGTGGAAATGAAAAGATCATAAAAAGACCTTTATTTCATTCCCGCTAAGAGGTATATAGTGATAGAATTAAAGTGGTAGTCTTTCCTAAGTTATATATGTCTCAGTATAGATCAAAGATTCTTAGCTAAAGGCAGGAGATTCTGACAGTGGAATTCCAAGCACTGGCCAGAATTGGGTGGGAAAACCTTTCCTGCATTCTTAAGAACTCCACAAATATTCCGTATTGTTTTTAAACCCAGCTGTTTAATCAAACCTCAAGGAGACTATTCTGGTAGAGCTCACAGACTTGCCCAAACTCAAAAGAACATCTACATGGGGAGGGGGAGGAGAGAGTCAGTATGTCAATGTTTTGTTAATGAATAAAGATCCCATATTTCGTTCCTGAAAACTCTCACGTCGTTTCGGGACCATCAGCAGAAGCACAAAGCTAGCTTCACAAACCACAGGATGTGAACAATTCACTGTGACGAGGATACACTAAAGAGGTTTCCAACTGAAGGGGACCTTCGGGAAGCGTGCAGTAGGGCCTACCTTGAAACTGGACGGATGACACTGTCTGCTAGAGATCTGGAGATTCCCTTTCACCTTTCCACAGCGACAAGGTTGTGTGTGGGAATCCCCAGGAATCACGTATAGCTGACAGAAAAAGGGAGGCCACCTTCAAACTCCAGTTTCAAAAGACCTGAGGCCCTACAGGAACCCCAAAGCAACTGCACCATTTGGTGTAGCCAGAGAATATGAGCAAAAGATCAAACTAATCCAACCCAGTAGAAAGAATGGGACGCCACAGAGCTTGGACTAATTTTTTAGTAACATTCAGCCGCAGCCATGACTTTCCTTCTAGTTAACTTCCATCCACGTATCTTAGAACTTGAACTCATAATTCATACCCGTTTTAAATTCCCGCCACTACAGACGGAAGTCTGTAAGGAATGCTGACCCCTTTATGTCAAGCACCGCATCCAAACAGTTCCCAGGGAAAGGACTGAGGTAGAATTTTCTTCCTCAATAGTCGGAAGGGCTGTATGTACCTAGTTCTTGTGAGTTGCTAGCTCTCGTGACTGCCAAATCTATCCCAGGATTTGGGACAGAAGTCCCAGGGCCGTCACCACTCCTGCTGAGGTGGCCGCCATATCCATCAGGCCTCCTCAAACAACTTACTACTAATGCCTACAATATGTAGGTGGCAACTGTAGCCCGACGGGTGTCTGCAGATACAAACCAAAGCTGGCTAAAACCAGGTCTGGAAAGCTGACAAATTCCCAGGAAATCTACCCTGAGCAGCAGACAGAAAAAAAAAAAAAAAAAAAAAAAAAACTGGTAAGAAGAGAAACAGACCTATAATATAACACAGTTCCCTGAAATTCATTATATTTAATACTGAACTTCCACGATAGATCAAGGAATCGGACCTAATTCTTTCCTGATTATTTTGGGCATGTTATTATTAATGTTGCATAAACATTTTAAGCCACTGTCTATCAGCGATTTGATGAAAGAAAAACACTAACATTTCACGGGTAATGTTGAGAGCACAGCGACTTGAAAGAAACTACTATTAGTAAA
The DNA here is from genome assembly GCF_040939455.1 of Microcebus murinus. NCBI lineage: Eukaryota > Metazoa > Chordata > Mammalia > Primates > Cheirogaleidae > Microcebus > Microcebus murinus. Next base: position 23,457,775 of record NC_134124.1, read on the forward strand.
CTAAACAGCACTCTAAATAAAGAAAATTACTGCTGTTAAGACATACTGTTCTGAGAATTATCAGGAAGAGCACCACAGTGCTAACTCTGCTGTATATAAGAAATTATTCAAGTATGCATTTGAGTAATTCTGCATTTTAATTTAACCCTTTGAAACATTAATCAAACTGTGGCTAATTATAGGAATTAAGGAATTAAACGATGGAATCTTCTAAAAGATATTATTTAAAAGGCAGTTTATACAATTACTTGTATAGATGTTTGCTTTAAAGAGGAAAACAGTTCTACTGTAATGAAAAGGGTCTTAGAAAATTAAATTAACAAGGGGGGACCAGGCTGATATGAAACTAAATTAGCATCAAATGCAAATTACAGGGTACTTAATGGTAGAAACAGGTGCAGAGAAGAACCCTAAATGAGATAAATGAATAAAACATCCCTCTCCACAAATGTGGAAGCTGACACAAAGTCAATGATATGAATAATTCAGCAGCCTCCACACTGCTGTTGAGGTCAGCCTGCCTTGACCTTTGAAACAGGAAGTAAAATTCAGTTCAAATTTGAGTGACTGGAAATATAACAGTTATTTGTTTTTTATATTAAAAAACCCACAGAATTTTTAAAAATACAAATATAGGAAATATACAATAGAATTACAGCTTGAACTAAAAGAGACATTATGTAATCAAAGTAATTGGTAAACAAAACAAAAAAATTGTTAGATAAGATTTTACCCAAACCATGTTTCAATATGGAAATTCTAAAAATAAAATAATTAAAAGCATAGTGCTAGGCTTTTTGATCAAATTCCCTGTGAGAATAAACTTCTACATCTTTACCCTTTCTTCAAATTATTTCATTGCATTGCTGCCAATGTAAAAAGCATGTCATAATAAAAACAAAATTAGCCACATATTCTTATTAGTAATGCAAAATAATCTCTCACATTTATAATATAAAATTTGGTTAAACTAGATTTTTGAAAATCTAGTGTAGCTGCTTTTTTAATCCTCCAACCCTGTTTTAATAAATGTTGCATCCCAAAAACTTGTTTACCTTATAAAAATGCAATCTAGGTTCTAAAAACAAATCATTCTCATAACTGAGTATCGACTGTGGTTTTACATGTCTTTTATGCTTTTCTTCTTTCTTTGCACGCTCCAAAAGTATTTTGTACAGTCAAATAGTTAAAGTATTCTTCTCATTTCAAATTGAATTTGGTGCTGTTAGAGATTAACAGGGTATGACAACAAACCAATTTCTACAAGCTAGAAAGACAGCAAAATATTTATGGTATATCACCCTCGTCCTCATTTTACAGGATGGCATAAAAGATGTTTGATAATAGCAGTTATCTCTGCCCTCCAATTGGTTCTATTAATGGGACCCACAACTTGGCTATCTGCCTTTCATCTATCTACTGTGCTTGTCAGATAAAAGATTATGTTGAAAGATGAGCTTAATTTTATTTTCTAGATTTAGAGAGGGTTAAAGCTACACACATACACATCTTAGCCATCTATGGGAGAGCAGTGGAAACTAGGTCTGTGATTATAATTACCATAGGAAGAAGTTTGAGAAACGTTCCTCCCAAACCTGAGTGTTTAGCTGAGGCCAAATGAAATATGCAGCATGCATTGGGTTTTTCTTAATTATTATTATTATTATCATATCTGCTAAATCACTCCTCGCTGGACGTTTAATAAAGGGTGATAGACCAAACACTGCTGATTTGGGGTTTGCCGTAATGACTGACCTGAGCGAGGGCTTTGTGTACAAAGTGGCCCCCCATTAAACGAGGGCTCTGTGGAACCAGCTGGTTCTCATTTTGAAACAACCGGTTTCTCTATCCCCAAGTGCTAAAGAAAATAATCCCTGCAATCTATGACTGCACACTTTCACGGAGGCGGCAACGAGAATTTGATTGTGGAGATAATCAAAGTCATTCCTGGAACTTCCAAGAAAAAAAAAAAAAGGTGGAAAGAGGTGGGGTAGAAAGAAAGAATAGTCAATGATAGTGTTTAAAATTAAACTATGACAAATCATTGTGAGTGGAGGAGCCGGAGGAGGAACCCCCCCCCTGCCCTTTAAGGAATTCAGTTGAAACAGCTCTGTTTTCTTCCCCACTCGGCTGCTGGCTGCTCCAGGGGGAGGTCGGAGATGAGATTAGTCAGGGCCACAGCCCCCAGTGTCCGGCTGGGAAGCCGAAGAATCGAAACACACTTCGAGAAGCTACTTGTCACTGCTGACACATCATGATGAGGTTTTTGGTTTTGTTTTGTTTTGTGGGTTTTTTTTTTTTTTAAGTTTCAATCTTAAATAAAATAGCCAGGGAAGAATCTAACTGGATTCTTCAACCAGCGATCTTTCTTAGATAATCTGAAACACTGAGATTACTTTGACGTTCAGAAAGAAAAACAAAGAACGTATCAGACGTTCCAAGGCATTCATCTTTCAATCTCCAGGAGAGCTCCGTTATTTTTTTTTTTTTAACGCTACCTTGTTCTACAATAAGAACCTGTGCTCAAACCGCCTGAATGACATTCGGCTGAACCTACGTTCCCTGCCCACCTACAGATTTCATGAGCTTTAGGGGAAAGAAAAAAAAAAAAAAACACGAAAATATGTGTAATCTGTCTGTCTGCACTATCTGCCTTCAGCAGGAAGAAGAGATGGGCTCACTGAGGACACTCAGGGCCTCTCAATTAGCCTGATTAGTTCAGCACACTGCTCTCATGAATGACACCTTATCTTGAAAATAAGGGAGAACTTCCTTCCTCAAGTAGACACAGGAGCCCCCTAAAGCCACAAAGATGCAGCCTATCAAATGTGAGCCGGCCTCTGCTTCTCCTCCCTCCTTCCCAGCTTGCAGGTCAAAGAGACTGGCAGCCCTAGCGCCTGATTGGATTTTGTGTCCTAAGGACAGAAGGCAAGCTCCCGTCTGCCCAGGTGGCCTTGGAGAAGGCTGGGAAAAGGGATGCCCTGTGGGCAACTTCAAGCCCCTTCTTTCAGAGTCAACCAGGCACATGATGGGATTGGGGGTGGGGGACAGGAGGATTCAGGAGGGGGAAGGAGAGGAAGAAAATTCATTAACCCCTCAATCGCCAGAGCGTCATGTCAATACTATACCTGCCTGAAAGGAAAAAATGGTGAATTCTTGTGTCTTCTGACATTATAAAAAAACAAAGGCTCTGCTTAAACATAGGTTACCCTAACACTGATTCCACATTTGACGTAATGAGGGGAGGGAGATGGTAGAGTTTTTGCCCTACAAAAATCAAGCTTTCCCCCAAACTCTCTGAAATCTGCCAGTTTGCAAAGAATGCCATATATATATATATGTATTTTTTTTCATTTTCATTATCATGTGTAATAGGCATATTAGTTAACAGAATATATTCTTGAGAATGTGCTTTGTGAGAATGTCAACAGCAGGGTTTTTCACTTGTCTGCTCTGTGATTTACTTGATCAATTAAACAGTTAGGCAATGAGGAGATTTGCATGGTAATCGTGTGAAGATTAACATTTTTAAGTGTAACAAATTTAATATTTTATCTTACATTTTCTGTTCCTCATCGTTCTTTAATGGCAGTGCCATTTCACTTTATTGTGTAGTTGTAACAAGCCTGTCTTTAGGCAGAGATGAGCCACCAGATCCGACAACTGCATTTCTAGCTCTTGTCCTTCTTCCATTTCACAGAAACAAACCCTAAACACCTCGTACACAGGATCACTGAGGCTCTGTGCTTACTGGTCTACCTTCCCAAGAGTTTATCTGCTTCCCTGTGCTCAGCAATACCACACACACAAAAAGAAGAAAAAAAAAACTGAAATAAAGTGCCATAGCTGGAAAGGGTCTTAGCCATCTCTTCATTCTGGCCTTTATCTTAAAAACAGTCACCTTATAATGAATATGTATTACGTGCTGCATGCCAGGCATTGTGCTAAGGGCTCTCCATGTATTATCTACTCACTCCTCACCACCACCCTCTAAAGTAGGAACAAGTACTGTTATCTCTGTATTATAGATGAAGAAACCGAGACTTAGGGAAGTTAAACTGCTTACAGTCCCACTGCGCTGCTGACAGAGCTGGGATTTAATCCAAGGCATTAGACTCCACAGCCTTCAACCTTAACCAATGTATTGACTGCCTCGGAAGAGTATGAGAAAGCTGCAAGTTTGCTCAAGTTCAAAGCCACTAGGTATGAACTAAAAGGCAACTTCAACCTGGGGATATTTTTCCTCTGCATCATGATCCCAGTCTAAAATAGCATTCATCAATTAAAAAATAAAATCAATATGTTTTTTTTGTTTATACTTTATTACTACTCCAACTTTTCTTTCTTTCTTTTTTTTTTTTTTTTTTTTTTTTTTTTTTGCAGGGGATGGGGTCAACTCTGAGACACTGAGAAAGCTACATGAGGCCAAGACCATGTCCGTCTTTCTCACTGAAAACGGTACCTGGCATATAGTAGAGGTTTAATAAATATTTGTGGAAAGAAAAAGATGAGTGAATCCTCATCCAAGGAGACTTAGCTACCATGATTAACGTCAATAAGGTAATAGTGTTTATAAGAAAGTTCCATGGCAATGATCACATTAAAATCACATGGGCTATATTCAAATTGCAAGAGTTACCTGATTTTAAGCACCTGATATGCGCCAAGCCCAGTGCTAGGTACTTTAACCCTCACAACTCTTCGGAAAAGAAATGACTTTTCCCATCTTGGAAATGGGGAAACTGAGCCCTCTGAGGTTCAGGTAATGATGAGTGGCAGTGGAGGAACTGGATCCCTCAGCCAATGGACTCCAAAATCTATGCCTTTTCCATCACACTATGCCTTCTTCCAGATCTCTCTCTGGATTACCGACCTTTTCTCAATGAAATACACAATGGTTCACTCATCAAATTAAATGAGAACAAAGGAGTTAAACGTTACTCCGGCAATGATATAACAATTATGGCTCCTATATATATATATATATATATATATATATATATATATATATATATATATATATCTTTCAAGCCCCAAATTTAAGTGTGACATCAACAAAAAAAACTGCTTAGGCAAATAGGTTAGAGTAATACATGGCAAGGATGAATTGTGGATACCAAAAAAATAAAATAAAATAAATGAGACATTATGAAATACCAGAAACAGAATTTTTAACTGTGCAATTAAGGAGAGGAAAAAAAAAAATCAGGCTGAGAGCTAGGAGATCTGGAGTTTCTAATCAGTTGCGTTGTCACTATAAAGTGGACAGTCCCTTAGGCTGTGTGCCTCAGTTTACAGATCTGCCAAATGGAGTCAATTTGTTTGAAGAGAAGTCTCTGAAATATCACACCTTAAAGTGCTCTAAAACTTTGCAAGTACAATTTATGTGCAGTTTACTATTAAACTCACGGTGGTCAGGGATTTTGTTTGTTTTCTTTTAAACTGTCCATGGGCCAGGATTCAGATGCTGGTGTTGATGAGCCAGAATAGGGCACTCCCAAACCCATAGCCACAAGAAGAAACACTCAACTTTTTTGAAGATATTCTGAGATGTACACCATACACTGAAGATTGGAACGTGGCTTTAGGAAAACACTAAGATTGTGTAAAGAAACATGGGTTTCAACACTGTTGATAACAGATTCAAAGATAACCAGGCAAACTCTTAGACAACTTCCTTTTCTTAAAAAAAGTTTTAATAAATAAAAAAGAGACTGCTCACTTTTTAATCTTTCTTTTTGTCTTTGGGGTGTATGTGCGTAGCCAAACCTGGTGCAGGTCCAGAGTCCTTCAAACTAACTTTCCATTCTGTGAGGGGACTTTAGCCAATCGTGCATCCGAGACTATTAAAAAATGGTATTTTAAGATATTACTGACAGATCAGAATATTGACAGATCAGAAATACATTAAAAATAGGTGGGGAAATCCCAACAGTTTATCTATTGAACAAGAGTAAAGAAATTGCAAGCAACCTGATTATCTGATCTTCAGATGGAGTGACAGAGGGCTTCCGTCCAATCGCAGTGGGTTTGGAAGGTGGAGGAAAGAAGAACCTCTCTCCCATCAGCGGGGTCACCCAGCCATGCTCCTGACTCCTCGGCACGTGAGCACCACCCAGCACAGCCCGGGCGTTCACAGCACGGGCGGGAGCAACACCGTGTGAAAAAGCAGCAGCTTACGGAGTGATACAACATATTCTAACATGTCACCTTGACAGTGTTCAATGCATTGATTAAAAAAGAAAAGAAAAAGTTATTTCGACCTCGAAGATGTCATGTCCAGGGACCCCTTGTTCACACCCTATAGAAAGAAGAAGAAGGGCTCTTCCTACCCAGGGTACACATGATACCAATATTCGGCCAATTGAGCAGCAAATGAGCAAAAAAGTTCTTGAGGGATTCTTGACATTGATTAAAAGGGCATTTTTTTTTTTTTTTCCCAAACCACCACCACTACACCCATTCCATGAGCCAACATTTGGGAATCTTGCCGACGGCCTATAAAATGTGTGTACTATGATCGTGCCCGGATTAAAAATGCACATGCGCAGTTTGATTACGTTTTTCTCTTCCCCCCACCCCACCCCCCGCCCTGGCACTGAAAGTGTTAAAGAAAACAATAAAAGAACAAGTGAGTGTACAGGGTAGGATTTACTGGCATTTACTTTTAATCTATGGCCCTTCACTCTGTAGCTTATCGGGCCTCTGTCAGTCCTTTTTCCCTCTTTATATTTCATGAGGGGCCCCCCATGCTGCTACTGAGAGACAGAGCCCAAGTGTCTATAAGCTTTTTGTCAGGTAAAAAGAGAAGAAAAAGGAAAGGAACAAGAGGAAAAGCAAAGCTAAGAGGCATCTATTAGATGTCACTAGGCTTTTGTATTCATGTCAATGATTCAGGATTAGAGTATTTGAAATAATCTTATTGAGAGGAATCAAAAGGCCCACCGAGTGAGAGGCTGCTCTGTAGCATATGGCAAAGGCACGAACAATATCTTATTAAAGATGTGTTGGCTAACACTATTACTTTATATTAAATTACAAAACTATTGTGCCTCAAATAGTTAGCAGGATGGTATAGTTACCGAGTGCCATTCTGGAGGTTACTGTGTAGGATCAAGCTATATAATTTGCCAGCTTGTCCAGGTAAGTCATTACAAGTAGTAAGGTTTAGGGCCTGTTTGGAACTGGACCCAAGCCCCTCACTTTCAAAAATAAAAATCCCCAAAGCACACTAAAGACCACTCTGTTCCCACTGTAAGCAGAGTACACATTACATAGATGAGATGCCAACGGCATGTTCTTGCCCCAATCAGTTTCATTAAGTTTGCATCAGTTAACATGTGTGACTCCCCCGCAAACTCCACCCTATGCCCCCATCCCACCCCATGGAAAATATAACAGATTTCTTTTGGTTTGACTTCCCTCCCCACGAAGAATATGTGCACACACACACACATGCATACATACACATACACACTCAGCTTCACACTTTGGCAGGATTAGGGCAAGTATTATAAAATTGTATTATAATGAATATTGTACTGTTAAAACCTTCATTTGCTTCTGGACAAAGACTTGTAACTGGAGAAATAGTTTGCAAGGGAGATTTCTCTTCATCTACCCACACCTTTAAAGACAGCAAGCAACGAAAGACAAACCTGTACTGTTCACCCTATTTCACCGATTGCAGTATGGAGCACTGAGTCACTTTTATATTGTCCCGGACAACAGACAGTTATACAGTTTGTAAAGAGAGGTATGGGATGGGGCAGGGGTGAGAAGGAAGAATGGTTAGTCTTCTTCAGATAACATATCATGCAAATTAAAATGACCAAAATACCATCTCTTTACGCAGAAATCTCTAAACAGAGTTTTTAAAATCTAATCAAATTTTGCTAGAGAGTTAGTCAGGTGCTGACAGTAGGGAGAAATGAAGAAATGAGGGGAATGTATCAACAGAGAAGTGCACTTGGGGAGAGTTTTTTCCCCTTATTCTAAACAACTTCTTCTAGGAAAGTAAAAGCGTGTTTAATATAGTGATATATTCTCATCATAAAACAATTGTGCAAAGTTGCCAACATGACACACAGAGGACTTTGTACTGCTTTTCTGTATTTTTCCAGAACTGTTATAAAAGCAAAGTTATGATGACATGGGATTAAAAACCTACACAACGAACTGACACCCGCACCATGCTACACATACACACTGCTGATTCTCTGAAGCTCTGTTAAATACATTTCTTGGAAGTTGCTGCCATTATTTCCTTTACAGGAAAACCACTGTTGTTCATTATACAGTGTCTGTAGCAGTATTATACCATGTAAAAGTACTTTGCGTTATGATATATTGTCAGCATATTTGAAATGCATTTTAATGTATCCTGGTTGTGTATTTGGGAATAGCTGATAGCAAATGGAATATAGACTGCTATTAGCTTATTGTATTAGTTATTTTCTTATCATGGTTGCAAACTGCACACAAATGTACAGGGCTCATCTCATATTCAGAATGGTATTATCTGATATGCGATAAAATTTACAATGATACTCACATAAGTCTCATCGCTAATAATCACAAACGAATTCCCACTGAGAAGACAAATGTTTAAACACACTAGGGTTAATAAACAACCGTAAATTCAGTGTGGATGCTGGCTTTTCACTTCTGAAAAAATGCAAACCTCAGAAACCAACCAAAAAGACAGCAATTATCCCACCTGGGGCAATATTAAAGAGCAAATTCCTCCTCCTTTTATTTTAACCAAGCACTCAATGTTAGAAAATCAGGTAGTATAAAAGAGAGCTCTTTATCAGAGCTATGAGAAATGTATTTACACCTCTGGTTGTTCATGCCCCAGACTGCCATTTGTGGACGGTATAGTATGATGATGTTTGGTGGTTAGTCCATCTAAAAACCAAATGAAGACCAAAATAATAGGAGTTGAAAGGGCAATGAAATGAAGTTATGAAAACTCTGACTAAAAGCCTCATTCAAAACTTTAATAAAAGTATATATTTATGTTCGTATTAGTTGAGGAGTTTACATGGACAACAAAAAAGAAAAAATTTTTAATACTTTTAGGATTTACCTCTGATGATAAAAGACAGAGAAGGAAGTCATTTATTGTTGAGATGTCTAGATGCCTTCAGTCTTTGGGGACTATATACCCTACCCCACCCAATGGTAAAAAATGTGTGTATGTGTGTATGTGTATGTGTGTGTATCCTATATATGTATATATAGGATATATATACATATATATATCCTAAGCCTAAAGTTTTTCTATTATTTTCCTATTATACAGATGGACATATATGTTACATAAATACACTGGGGGAGGAAATCAAGAAAATTAGCCTGGATAAGGCAACACTGTACTTTTCTGAAGTCTTACCACAGCATTTTTACATCTTAGTTGAAAACTGAATCCTCAATAAAATTGTCTCTCTGAACAACACAAATACGATTAATTTTTTCTGTTCATATGATGTACATCATGTAAAATCAACAGGCAAAATGAGCATTCTAATATTTTCGTTACTGAACATTCTATTTCAGACAATCATAAAACAAACCCAATTAGTGTTACCTAAATGAAAGTGATCTAGATGTGGAAGATCTTTAGACAATTCTGGAAAAAACAAATACAGGCTTTGTTTTTTCTTTATAGGAGACCCTTGGGTAAAGTGTGGCCTGAAGTAATTCTGAACAGACTAGGTTTTTCATTTTATAAAATTTGTGTATTTTTTTAATGTCACATGTCAAGTTCTAGATCTCATAGCTTTAAATATACATACAGGGATTCTTTCAAATGCAAAATAAAGACACGGCAAATCTGTTAAGATTGCAATAAACAAACTCAAAATCTTTAGAGGTACATTATAATAGTTGACAGGCTTTTTAAAAAATCATGTTTTAAACACTGGCTTTGAGGACCCCAAAACTTGCAGGTTCTTGGGCACGTTATATTCTGAAAGGACTACATCTAAATTCACAGGAGACAGAAGAACCTAATTTGAGCAGGAATTTCATCCTTTGTTATTTCTATCTATTAAAAAAAATCCCACTTGTTAACAGCTAAGGATTCACAGTATAAGGAAATGAACAATTGGGCTCATATTGTCATCTCTTACTTAGTGATCTAACTATCTCACCAATCACACTGATCCTAAATTGAAAAATAAACAAATATTGAGCTGCCCCTATCCTGCCCTACTGGAAATAAGCAAGACAAATCTAGCCAGAAACTTCAGAGCTCCGTGTGAAAGGAATCCTATAGTATAATTTGGAGAAAGAAATGTTTTTGTAAGACCATCTGTATTCATCCATGTCATTGCTCAAAGATAGTTTAGGAAAATAACGAGTTTTGTGAAGCAAATCAAGAATGGATGGTAATCCTAACTAGTATAGAATAATAGGCTGCATACTTAATATATTCAGTTCAAGCATTTATAAAGAAGTTTCCATATAGAAAATGGAAGATTTTTTTATAGATGCAGAAAAACTGGGTTCCCAATTCAGACTACCCTATGTGACTTTTGTCATTATCATCTTTTCTGATTCTTACAAAGTAAACCTAATTAAGAACCTCCCTCATTAGTCTTCCAGAAAAATTAGCACAGCTTATGCTAATTACTCCTGCAAAATTTAATAAACTCGTTGAAATGGGAATAGTCTAATGAGGTTTTATTTATTGAACTAAGATAACTCCAAGGAAAAAGGTTAGGACACAAGGATATCCAATGTGGTAATAAAACTACAATTTATTCAATTTCTAAACATGAAGTTTATTGCAAACCTTTTAAATTCAAATATGAGTTACTATGTGAATATGTTAAATCAATTTCCACCATAATTCAATAACTGGAAGTCATTTTTTGCTTTTTACTTTAACAATAATTACCACACATAGCCCTTTACCTCAACAATAATGAAATTTGCTGTTATTAGTTCCTGGTCATCTGCTATTAAACATAACACATTTGACTTCTCCCATGTCTATGCAGCCCAAATACCTGGATCATTCAGCACAGGCTGGGTTTTGTGCTTCTCAATCAAACTATGTGGCATCAGGCAGACACACAACCTGGCAGCCAACTCCAGAAGTATACTTCCTACATTTACAGCAATTTTCCTATAAACTTTTTAGAAGTGCCTTGACAAATTGTCACAATTGTAAGAAGAATTTGGGTCATATTTTTCTTAGTCTGTGCATGCCATTAGAATGAAGTACAAATCCATTTTCTAAATCACAAGATGCAATCACTAATTTTTTAATTGCACTTTTTTGATAGAATATGCCAGGCTGATGTCCCAAAATCACTGGCAACAAACAATAGAGCCAAAATTTAATACAGGAATAGCTTGCCCTGCTCCATTGCCGTATGACCAGAAAGCCTCTTCTCTCTATCCTATAAATAGTTTTCCTGAATAACCGCTGCTAAAAGTCTTTTGAATGATAAAAATAGCAGCGTTCTCCCAAATTCCGAAGGACAAGCAAAGGGAACTAAAAATTATTGGTGCTCAAAAGGTGACTGTGTGTTAAAACTATGCTAAATCCTAATGCAAGGATTGCCTGTATCCTCAGCTCTATAATTGCATAGTGTATGCATCATGTAAAAACAGTTACTATTGCTACTGAATGCAGGCCCCATAGCCTATTTTTACAAAATATTCAGGGATTCGCATCCATAAATCTGAAAGCAAATCAAACCCTAAGCACGTAACACAGATATTATGCAATCTGTAATATAGAATCAAATTGGAAACTATGAAATTCAAACACGGTTGCCATCATTTTTTTCCCCTTTGCAGCAATTTTATGGAATTGAAAAATCTTTTCTATTTTGCCCTCCCTTGCATAAGTTCTTTTCTTGTTGTTGTTATTCTCTTCTCTTGCTGTTAAAAATGGAAGTTTCACATATCAGCACAGACAGGACTGGAGCGTTTAAAACCTTTGGCAGACCGAAGGACAAATAAATTCTGAAAACTCAGATGCAAATAAAAATAGCTAAATAGGGTTTTGCATATCAACTGGCATCGCTGCATGAAAAGATAGTTCATGAGAGACAACGGCAACAGCCAGCAAATAAACATATGCTGGGACTTGTGCACGTACACTATGTTTTAGCTGTTTTTAAAAGTATTCATTCTCATCTGAAGAGACCAAGATTGGCTACACACTGTTTTCCACTTTGTCAAACCAAAAGAGAAAAAAAACAAAAAGGATAAATGTCATGAGTAATATCTCGAAAGCCACCAACAGCATAAAGTGCACACTTATTTTGCCTAAACTGTTTGAACTACCCCAGCCAAGGAAAGGTTTTAAGTACCCTACTGGGACAGATGCGAAGCGGCCACAATAGAAGCCACACTAATGCAACCCAGGTAACACAATCCTGTTTCAAAAACAGGGGCCGGGGCTAATTACAGCGCTGCTGAGTCAAGTTTCTTATGCCATCGCAACCCACAGAAACAGGTCAAAATCAAATGTTATTCAAACCACAGTCATATCAACCTTCCATATCAAAGTCACAGCTTAAAACCAGACGAAGAACTTAAAAGCTCAACCCATTCGCAAGCAAGGGAAAAAAAAGAAAAGTGTTTTCATTGCGAGTGGTAAGGTAAGGTTCTTGTCATCATCTGAACCAAAGGGAACTGTGTGGCTGTTTACAGTTCCAAAGTTTGGGGGGATATTTAGGCTGGTCCTTTCATCAGTACACTTTCTTCTTAATAGAAGAGTAAGAAAAACTTGCTTAAAATAACAAACGATATTTTGAAGAGATATGTTTAAATAAGATGAAGGTGAAATTTGGTTTTGGCCTTATTTATTTGAAGACTTTTATCTTCCATCGCAGAAGAAGCAATTATATGAACGGCATTATCTGCTTTCACAGACAAACACGCTATCCTGTGTCACAGGCAGCACACGTCACTAGACAGTAAATTTTCACGTCGCTTAACTTTGAGTCAAATATACTAACACTCTGATATAGAGCAAAAATATATATTTTAGTGAATAGAAGCAAGAAATATTTAATTAAAATAACTGCTTGAAATGTAACCTTTATAAAACCAACCGGCAATCAATATTGGGTTTAAGTCTGAAAAACATAGGTTAAAAATCAACAATCAGTCTGTTGACATAAGTAATGATGACGCAAAGGAGACACCTTGGGGGTTTTTTTTGTTAACTGAAAAATGATAAATCAAACCCCAAAAAGGTGAAGAACTGGAAAAACAGATAGGTGCTTTGTTATTGTTGTTGTCAAAAATCAGTAACACCAAAACCCAAGAAGGGACCTTTTTGCTCGGCCGTTGATTTCCTCAATGAGCTCGGGTAGTCCTATTGGCAAGACTTTTTTTTCCAGCTAGTGGAAGATGCTAGCTCTTTTCCTAGCTGACAATTGACAGTATCTATAAACCTTCCAGGCCATTTAACTCTCAACGAGTAATGCTATGTAACAAATGGTTTATCATACAAGTTTCCATACAATGAATTTCAATAATTAAAATGTAAAATGAATATTTGGAATGCGATTTTGCATAATGTGTGCACACACTGACTTGAAATTGCACCGAACAACTAAAACAGATTTATTGTTCTACAGTGATTTACTTGGTCATGTCAGATTAGTAATATGGATCTGTTTAAAAACACAATAATTAAGACAAGCAAGATAAATTAATCAACTTACAATACAGTACGAGCTGCAATCAAACCCGGGAAATAACAGTAGAAAATCTTGGTTCACAGATCTCTTTAAACTGCTTTTATGCATAAATAAAACCTTAAAATGTAGATGGATTACGTCCAACAGAACTACTGTAGCTAAAAGTGATAATGATTCAAACATTTTTCAAATAAAAGTTAAATATTTATAAGCACCCAACCACATTTCATAAATCACAAACTATTACTATTTTATTTCTGAAGCTTCCTGGCACAGCATGAGGATTGAGCCACAGAAAGTCAGGAAAGAGAAAAATATATATATATATATATTCCTTTAGGAGCATGAATCAGACACAAAACCAGAGCAATCCAAGAAACAGGCCTCCAAAAGAACATTCCATATGGCTTTCCCAGGAATCGCAATCGCTCGGCGCAGCTTAAGTCAGGACCAACAGGCAAATTTCGGCCACATGCATTCCTAACCCTCGCCCGTGAGCGACACAGGGCAGGTGTTTCATTATAATGAGGAATAAGAACCCAGTGAAAGAAGAGTGGTCCCTACCTGTCAATTATCACGGGATCTGAGGGAGTCTCATTTCGGTTGCCACAGCTTTTCTTGTCACAACAGCGGCTATGGAGCAAAAGCGAAAGGATTTAGTACAACCATTACAATGTAAAATCATCATTTAGGCAGACAGAAGGTTCAGATTGCTGGGTTGCAAATGCTAGAATTACCACAAAGCCATACCTGGCAATCAACGGATCCCTGGGACAGAAAATGCTATATGGGTCACCTATGGGTTAATGGCCAGGCTTAACCTCTCCCTGCTCAAAGAAGGAGGGAGGGAGAGGGGCCCTGCCAGAGCCAAGACTGAGAGCCCTAAGATGGGGTCTCCCCATCACTGCCCGAGGTGTTGGGAGAGTTCACTGCGAAGTGCATTATTATTACATCTACCCAATGAGAATATTCGAGGTTGTGGGTGGCTCAAACGTTCTTCCCTCAAGATCACACTAATTGTGTGGAACGCGTCAATAATGAGGTATGAGTGATTTCTCCCCCTCCAGTCATTTTGTATTAAATGGATTCCTTTTTCCTCTCCTTTCTCTTTTATGGGCAGAGTTTCCTTCAACCACAGCCTTTCCAAAAATCCTACAGCTGTGTCTGTTTGCTTTCGAACCATCTCCATGAGAATAAAGGTAAAACATAATAGTTAAGACAAGGAAGAGGCAAGATTAAAGAAAGTGGAGATTCACGTCCCTCTGGCTTTTATGGCCTGCTCTCCACCACTTAAGTTTCCTGGTAGCAATATGGACAGTGGATCCAATGGTTAGCACAGCCCTGAAAGCGGGCACTCTTTATTAGAGAAAGAATAGCAATGGGCAAGAAAAGCAACCACTACCAAAATCCCACTCCTTTTTAAATCTGACATGCTTCTAAAGAGTGAGACATTCACGTTTTTGAAAAGTACCTATGGTCAACAGAAAACTATCCATCTGAAACTTGTTTGCAAATAAAAACAAGGTCTACACCCAGGGACACCATAGAAAAGCATGTATTTGATCAGTCAAGAAGGTGGGGAGGTCAGTCAAGGGTTATATTTCACTATGTACAAGTAAAATATGCAGTTTTCTTTCTCACACACACACACACACACACACACACACACACGTGTATACCCACACACACTTGCAACTTACTGAATCATACAGCCTAAATTTAGGGAGCTGGTGGAGAGAACCAAACACTGAACTTCATTTTCAGGACCCAGAAATATACTCCTGCATAAGGAGTCTTTCGCCAAAATTCGAAAGTTTCTTTCCTTGCCATAACTGTATCTCTGAAGAGAGAAGAGAATCAGCTTCCAAACTGGGTGCTACTTCTATTTGTCTCTCACACCTTCTGAAGAGCAACAGCAACAACTGCATCTCCTTTGTCAAAGCTCCAGCTAATAATCACTCCATCCAAAATACAGCCTTTCACTTTCTGATTCAGAAAGAACTAGCTCCTCCATGCCTGAGTTCTGCTATACCATTACTTCGGGGATAGAAAGCCTTAGATATCAGCAGTTAAGAGACAGGTAAAGAAACAAGTAGCCGAAGCAGTGGGAAGTACAAGCAGTTAGAATGCATGCCCAAAAATAATTTAAAAATTAAACTCCATCATCCCTGAAGTGTGATCCCCTATACCTTACATTTCACAGGCTTGCTGGAGTAGCATGGCGGTTAAGAACACTGCTTCTGGAAGCTGACAGACCTGTCTATGTCACCTTGAGCAGGGTACCCCACCTCCTAGGACCTCAGTTTCCCCATTTGTAAAACAGGGCAATTGCAGCACCCACCTCTAAGTGCTTGGGGACAGGCTCCATGACTGGTGCTACTAAGGGCCCATGAAGGGCAGCATCATTCTCACCCCCTGTGCCTTCCTCCTCCAGTCCTCACCGCCTCCAAGTCTGAGCAAACCTGTCCTGTGCTTTGCAGAGGCAGCAGATCTCCAAAAGCACCCCATTGGCAGAGCCCAAGTCTCCTTTACCCAGGGAGGAAAACTGATGTGTGAGAAGGCCTACTTCTCCTTCATTTTCCTTTTCCAAACAGCAAGCAGGCAATGCAAGCTGCACCCTCACCACAGTCCAGCCTGGATGAAATGCCCTCCAGGGACTCTTCCAACTTGCTCACGGGCAATTAATTGTGCACCAAAACCTACATCTCAAGCCTATCTTATTCTCTCCTTCCCCTCTACCACCATCCTGATCCATGTCCTTGGACCCTGCAGTGGCCTCCCACCTGGTCTCACTCTGACCTCTGTGGCAGCCAGAGTCTGTGGGACTGTGTGGCTTCACTGCCCAGACTTCTTAATGGCTCCCACTGCTCTCAGCATCAATCCATGGTATAACACGACGCCAAACCACCTCCCAACCCCATGCTTTCCTACAATCTGCCAAGCTCCAGCCTCATTGGCCCATTTCATTCTCGGTGATGTGACCTACTCAATCTGACCTCAGGCCCAGGCCAGCCTCTGCGCCTGGCCTGCCCCTCCAGCCTCTGGGCCTGGCTAGCCTGTCTTCCAACCCTCCCCTAGTTAGCCAACCTCTGTTCTCCCCTTGGAGCTCAGCTTCTAGGCCCCTTCCTCAGAGAGGTTTGGCCCGACACCTGCCCTTAATCTAAATCAGGTTCCTCCTGGATTTGTGGGGTTTTTTTTTTTCCTTTTAGGGCACATAACACAATGCAAATGATATTGTTATGTATTTATTTGTGTATTTTTTGTTACTATCTTTCTTTCCCTCCCATTCTCCTCCCCCTCTAAACCCATAGGCTTTGCAGAGGAAGAAACTGTCAATTTCACTTACCTAATGAGTAGCATAAGGCCTGTGGTAGAATAGAACAGCTCAAACACTGACTGATTGAATAAACGAATGAATGAATGAATGACTTTATGAATGAATGTTATATACTGGCGGAGGGTGGAATACAATCCAAGAAAAGAGAAGGACAACAGATAAAAAAAAGTCGAGCTGACCCTCTGGGCAAGCATTGCAAATAGAAGCAAGGTGCACCTGCCCCCCTCCATACACCAAACCACCTGCCCCAAGCAAGTGCCACATGAAGCCTAAGATTTGTCTTTGGACTTAAGCATGGTCCTCATCTCCTTAAAATAAAAATTCCCGTGAGAGCAGCCAGATGAATGTAACCATGCCTCTATGCCGTGCCCCAAGAGACCCAGGGGCATGCAAAGAACAGATGTGTAGAAGGAAGGACGGAACAGGAAGAAAACAGGGAGAATGAGGAAAAGAAGAGAAAAAAGAATGAAGGGGCTGAAGGTCACTTAACACTTATAAGGAAAACTTTATGCAAAGTATGAAAAAATAGCCCAACAGGTTTCCTGTTTCTTGGATCACATCACTGCATCGTACAGTCATTATGTCCAAAATGGGACACTCAGGCTTCTGCCGTGCACCTCAGTGGCTACAAAATAGTGTCTACAATATGATCCCATTAAATATATATATGCACACACACGCACATACACATGTGTGTACATGTGTTCATATGTGTGTACACAATGGGTGTGTATGTATGTGTGTACATGTACACATACATATACATGCATTTACAGAATTCTGTGCAGCATTAAAAAGAACGAAGGTAGCATTTGATGCACTGTCATGGAAAAAGGTCCACCTTATATTGTGAGCTGAGAAAACCAAGTTGCAGAATAGTATGTATATGAAGGTCCTATTTCTGGGAGAAAAATGAAAGAGTGAAAGAGAGAGAGAAGAGAAAGAGGAAGGAAGGATTCAGAATGGCCTTCCCTGACCGCCCAGAGCACGCAAGCCCTCACCCTGCTTCATTTGTGTTCACAGTGCTCTCCACAGTATATGTTGTATTTATTTGTCTTCTTTTATGGTCTGTCTCTCTCACTTGAATATAAGCCCCACAAGGACAGAGTCACAGACTGTTTTGTTCACTCCTGTGTATCTCCAGCAACCCAGAACTAAGCCTGGCACACAGTAGGCCTTCAGGGAATATCTTCTGATCGAAGTAATAGGAACGTCAAAGAGCTAACTAACAGGGAGTGGGGAAGAATGGAGTATATGCATTTTATTTTCTTAATTCTGAAGTGTTCTGTTTTGAACTGCAATATTACTCTCCTATCAAAAAATTAAAAATCACCTCAAGTGGGGAAGGCGGGTCTTCCTTTAGACTGAGCCAACATCTAGGCCCCTGTGGCTTCCTAGAGCCAAGCAGAGCAAGGACCTGTCCTTCGACCCCACGAGTCTTTCCTGCCCATGTGAGCTCTCTCATTTTAAGCTGAACTGCCCCTAGTTCTTTTACTAAGCCCAGAAGAACCAAGAAGTGTGAGTGCCGATCTCTGCTGTACGTAAGACAGGCCTTAACCAAGAAGGACACGCTGTAAGGAGAACAAATTCACTAATGATTAAGGCAGAAGAGGGCCCATGCTGAAACAACTCAGTGCATAAAACAGATGCAAAAGCACTGAAAGGGAAAGCTACTGTGTTAATGAAAGAAATCACAATTGATAATTATGTCCTCATTACTGTGTGATTCAGGGACCTTCACCCACTCAAAACAATACTTTTTTATGCTCCGACTATGAGTGTCAGGCACTGGACCAGGCACGGACTTGGCATTTGCTCCCTAAAGCAGGCACCTCCTGGGGGGGCTTGGAGTTTCCTCATTTGCTTTGTCACCAGAGCAGGATTCTAAATGCAGGCAGGTGCCACTACTATTCATATCCCTTCTGAACCTGCAACCCAAGTGACAGGAGAACAATGCGGCCAGTCACAGGAGTGGGTACCCAACACCTGGTGTGGTACGTGCGCTGTGGGCTCTGAACAGCAGCCCTTTCCTCGGCAGGATCGTGTGTCTCCCAGACAATCTGCACACCAGAGAAAGGCAAGCTGACGAGTCTCCTCCTCAGCGGCCCAACACAGGTGGCAGATTTCTAGTGCTCTGACTCACAGCTTCCCAATCGGGCCAAGGAACGTCTAAATGTTTCTTAGTCGTAGGACCTGCAGATCCTCATCGGAGGGGCCTGGAACTTCTTCCTAGAAATAGAGGCTCTCTCAACTGGAGAAAAGCATCGTTTCAAACTCTGAGATTCACAATTTAAAAAAAAAAAAGAGGCCTTACCTATTTAACCAAAGCGGCTACAGAATGAGATGTATGAATTATCAGAATAGTCTGATTAATGGTTATAAGGATGACTAGTGTTTAAGAAGCTATTATACATTACAGACTCTTACATCTTCTATCTTCCTCCCACATCTTAAGGTAAATTTCCTGTCCTCATTGCACTAACTCGAGCACCTGAGCTCGCAGGGCCTTCCTCTTCTGCCTTAGCTGGGACCTGCCCCGTAAGTGACTTCTCCTGTTTTGCATTTGCAACTCCTCCCTCCCTAGTTAATTCTTTCCCTTAACTTACAAAGATTGTCAAGTTTTCCCATTCTTCTAAAAAAAACAAACAAACAAACAAAAAAAAAAACATTGTTCCTTCTTTTCTCTGAGTTTCTGCACTGCCCAACATCCTTCCTATCAGGGTCACCATCACTCTATGCCCCTTCACCCCCTAATTCTAGCATCCAGGACTCAGCACCTCCTCGAATCTCCTCCCAAAGTTCACTAGTGACCTGGTGCGTTCTCAGTCTGCACATTCATCTGCATCTCTCTAGCACTTACAAGAAGGATGACTCCCTGTCTTTGAAACACCTTCCTTCTGTTTCTATGCGCTGTATGCTCAAGATTCTTTTTCCTGATTCTCTAACAGGCCCTCCCTCCTTGCTCAATGTGATGACTCCCCAGGAATGCATCTATGGTCTCCCCTCTTTGTATTCTCCCACCCTTGCCAATCCCATCTAAGCCCACCACTTCCACTCTCACTCTAGAGAAAAGACCTCTGCAGTTGGCTCTCTTTGGCCACAACTCTCTTCCCAGCTCCAGGCCTCAGGTCTACCCACCTGCAGACCTCCCCACAGAGAATCCAACACTGCACTGCCAACAAAAGTGCCCAAACACTTCTTCATGCACCTTCTAAAACCCCTCTCCTGTCTCACCCCTCTCTACTCCCGCTGCTTCTACCCAGCTCCAAGTAAATCTACCCTTCCCTGAACAG
Organism: Microcebus murinus; assembly: GCF_040939455.1. Taxonomy (NCBI): domain Eukaryota; kingdom Metazoa; phylum Chordata; class Mammalia; order Primates; family Cheirogaleidae; genus Microcebus; species Microcebus murinus. The sequence continues at coordinate 23,478,081 of NC_134124.1, forward strand.
GCAAAGCCCTTTGCCTCAACCTCTCATCACACTGGGCCCTTTCTAGAGTGCAATCCAGCTGTCTGTCAACAGGTCTCATCTCCCAGGCTAAGCCACAAGCTCTCCTATTGGAGTTTTTTCTGGCTTTGCATTCCATGGTGCTTTGCACATAGTAGGTGCTAAAAGAATGAATGAAAGCACTTTTAAACACCACAACCAGAATGGACAAAGTACATTAACATTGTACAGACACTTCACTTCCTCTCAGTGTTCTCTTACCATCGCTGCTGAGCAACTATGTGCCAGGTACTTTGCCAGACACTGTGACTATTGCTGCTACCAATTCTCTCAATACTAATACTACTACTATTAATAATAACAATGGGCATTCAGTACTTATCATGTGTCAGGCAGGCACTGTGATAAGCATTTATGGGGGTTATAGTATTTAATGTTAACCACCACCCTGTAAGTAATATTATCCCCCTCATTTCACAAATGGGACAACAGAGGCACAGAGGAAAAACCGAGTAATTTCCCTGCCTGCAAGGAGCAATAAGTCCCGAAAAGGAAGACAGACTGTGGGCACACAGTTCCAAGCGTGCATAGGGCTATGAAGGAACAACACAGCGTACCATGGCTCCCCCTTTCCATGGGTTCATTTTCCACAATTTCAGTTACCCATGGTACAGCTCATTAAGATATTCTGAGAGAGAGACCATATCCACATAACTTTCATTACAATATATTTTATTTTATTTATATATTTTATTTTATTACAATATACAATATAATTGTTCTATTTTACTATCAGTTATTGTTATTCATCTCATACTGTGCCTAATTTATAAATCAAACCTTATCGGTATGTATGTATAGAAAAAAACCATAGGATCTGCAGGGTTCAGTATGATCCAGTCCACAGTTTCAGGCATCCACTGGGGGTCTTGGAACATGTCTCCCATGGAACTGGGGACTACTGTATACAGGACTGCATAACAATGAGACTTGGCTCAGGCCAAGAGCCAGGGATGCCTCCCTGAAGAAAGGATGAAATCGGAATAAGCCAGTAGAGGAGGAAGAACAGGCATATCAAGGGACCAGGCAGCTCTGAGAATTCATGGCCCTACAAGAAAGCATGCGCTGAGAAGGAAAGAAGAGTGCTTTCCTAAACAGAGCACTGGGAACCAGTTCGCCTACCAAGCATAGTTCCTATTTTCCATCCACATTTAAACAAGGCATGTCAGGATTTCCTTACAGTCAGATCCCCTATGGAAGCGTGCTTTCAAAAATCATTTATGGGGCCATATCATTTTAAGAGCTTAACCACTAGGTATCAGCAAAATGTAATGACAAGATTGGTGTGACAGATTCCAGTTTACCAAAAAGGTAGAAACTCAGAATTCCACAGAAAGAACTCCACATCATCAAGGCCAACAGATTTTGTCTCTGAGCGGTAATAATTATTATCCAATAGTGGCTAGTCCTTTATCCAGCCCCATGCAATGGGGTCACCTTCTCAACAGAACACAATAGATTTTTTAAAATTTGAAACCACCTGAGACACAACTCTCTGGTGTTTTTCTTTTTCTTTTTTTTTGTTCCTTTGCCTGCAACAAAACAGAATCATACCAAGCCGTGTCTCATCAATCTAAATTCTCTGTGTCTCCTTCTCCATAGCCAACACACTATAAATATACAGCTTTCGTGACATCAACACAAAGTTTTATTGTGCCGTTAGCTTTGATAAAAAGCACTGCAGAAAGTTGTTTAGAAATTAAATATCTAAAACAAGCTATTTTAAAATCCAGGACCCTCACTATTTCATGTCTGCAATGAAGAAATTTCATCTTGGGGAGAGCAAGCTGTCTTTCACACCATATGGCTAATGGTGGTGCATAGCAATTAGCCAGCCTGATTAATGGTGAACAGACTCTAATTTTATGCTTATAATTGAGCCTGCATTTGCACCCCTGGTGCAAATTCAGCACATCCCAACTTCCACTTACAACAGGCAAGAAATCAAGAGAAATAGGATGGTGTGGAAAGTGAGAATTTTTTTCCTAAAGCCCCCTAAAGAGCATCAGATTTGCAATTTAAAAGACTGTTAGCCACACAATAGATGACAGGTTTGTGTAATAGGGTCATGGCGGCCTGGGTAAACAAACAGTACCCCTTACACATCTATAGGCAGGCAGGAAAACCATAATCTGTAACATTAGCAGGATGACATTTTGAATATGGCTTTTCTCTCTTAGCCAAGCAGTACAAACATCATCATTTGCCTTCAGTGGCTTGAGAATTTTATTTTTGCTATTTTTATGTTTCTGAAAAACAGAAAGAACATCAGCAGTAAAGCACACCAACCAGCATAATAAAGTACTTTGGACCAATGAATTTTAAAAACAAGAAAAATATAAACTGCATTAATAGAGGGTAGGCCTGTGTGTGAAAGGCATAATATATCTTCAAGTATTTCAAGAATAGAATTATTTCTAGCATAGTCCAAACATGTGCAAATATGAGATGCAAATCTATGATATATAGATATTATTTGGCCTATTGGTTGAGATCCATCTCCCTGTCTGTTTCCCATTTTGCTAGAATCACATATAGTAGAACATGGAAAATTCATTCTAATGACATGCTAATTGCGAGAAGCTAAAATAGAGATATAGTCTAAAAAACAGTAAGATGAAGGCGGTCACGTTTTAATGCTTTTCAAAATAAGTTCTCCTTATTTAATTCTGAAAGGTGCAACTCACCTTTACTGCACAACTGTTATACACAACATCACGCTCACTTTTTGCCTAGTAATATAAGAAATCCATGACCATACTTTGGGGTTCTGCTACTGCTTTGGGATTAGAGAAAAACAACTGGCTTTTATAATAATTAACAAGTTTTACAAATCACTGAAGTGAAAACTTGTGAAACTCCTGTATATTTTAGAATAATATATTAGAAGTATGTTTTTTTTTCCAAGAAGGAAAAAATGAAAATGTTATATACATACATAATTGTAGACATAGAAGAAGTTAGTATTTGGGATTTCACTCGAAAGCACATCAAGCCTTTTTTTTTTAATTTTATTTCCACCTGTAGAGTTTAAAGGCTTGCTTTCCCCACAAGTCTGTGAACACCAAATAAAGCCCACCCATGCCACGGCAGCAACTGAAGCCCCAAATGAACTGGTCAGCAGCAGTCAGCAGCCAAGCCAGCTTTGTGCCAGGAAAAGCCTGCATGGCTAACAAAGCAATTAGTAGCCTTTCTCTGATGCACAGTGGCATCTTCTTGCTTTATCCAATTACTCAGAATACGTTGGGAGCAAAGTGCTGGTGTTATTTTATGAAGAATAAGAACATAAGTTAAAAGGCTATCCCCTGGTCTATTTTCTTTCCCATTTGTGGAGGCCAGGCTGAGGCCATGAAAGTGAATTTGGTCTATGTGCCTATTTCCAAATGTAGCTTAGGTCTGATTACAGGTAGAAATAAAGACAGTCATTTGTGGGTAACATGAATTTTATACCTTTTAGGGACTCCTTTTTACCATCCTTCCAAAAGCTCACTACCTATGAGATATATTAACTACATTGTCAAAGCTATCTACAGGGTAATTAAGAGATCAAAGACAAGGGGAAAAAAAAAAAACAAAAAAAAAAACCAAAAGCAACTCATACGCAATTTAAGGAGAAATGATGCCTAGGCACATACAGATGGTCACATTTTTAAGTGGGAGAATGAAAAAGGGGAACTATAACTTTCGAGTCTTACCCAAACAGACGCCTCTGCTGACATCAATAGAATTCTTACTCATTTTACTGGCAATGCAGTTGAGTGCATAGATTAACACTAAAATGGTTATATTTATTTTATTCCACTGTGAGTGAGAAGGACAAGGTACTGCTTTGTGCCCATTCACAGGGTGATATCAAAATGGAAATGTATGTCTTTCAGGATGAAATCTAATAAATAATTGAGAACTATTGTGATGCCTGACACTTTCCCAACAAATACGTCTAACAGTTTTGTACAGATTATTGAATAGAAGCAAAATAAATGTGTACCCTAAAACAGGCGTAAGTTCACCTTGGTTTGAAATACAAATTCATCTTCAGATTCATCTTCTCTTTGTTAATTAAACGGACAGACTCAAGTGTTTCTTACCTGCACATGATCTCATGTGTGAGCAAGACTCGGCACATTTCTGGGTTCTTGTCTTGGCCTTCATACACTATGGCCTGAAAGCAAAGGCATGGTTTTAGCTAAGAGTGGAACCAAGCAGAGAAAACAAACTCTCACAAGGGAGTTCTTGACCACTTCACCACTACTGAGGACCAATTAGCGTTCAGGAGCCACAGGCCTCCTGGGCTGATTGTTTCAGGATCAACCCAAATGCAGTGGAACGGGCCATGTTCCTCCCAGCCCTGTCAATCCCTTATCATCATGCACACCTCTGGACCAGCGTGTGGCATGGGCTTCTGTCGTCAAGACAACCACTATCCTCCTTTTAATACAGAATAAAAATAAATCTAATCAACAGGAGGCAAACCCCAGAAAGCTTAGCAGATTGAGATGCTATTTATTTAAAATATAGAAAAGCCTACGGATTTGATTTTGAAATGCTACAGATTTGCCTTCCCACCTGACTACTTCCAGGCCCCAAATTTAGTGTTCTAGTGGTGAGGAGTAGAAAACAAGTGTGGGGGAAGCTCATGAGTCTATTCACTAACTGTGTCATCTTTGAAATGATTCATCAATCAGGGAAAATCCCTCTTTCCATCAATAGGCTGAAAACACGTGCTCTCCCTCAGTGTACACCCACCCAAACAGGAATACTTGTGGGCATATGCTGAAGGGGGGGTTGGGGAGGAGGCTTAAGCCATAGAGTTATCTCCCTAAACTAAGAATTACATCTGACTCAAATCTGGAGTACCAAACCACCTCACCAGCCAAAACGTTTTTGTCTTTTTTTTTTCTTTTTGTAATACGTATATAAATGCTTTGCTTAAGGACACCAAGAAGGTTCCTGGGACCTCAGCTTTCTCATGTATCTATATGTTAATACCTGGGCCAAAGAAAAACATACAGCTATTAGCAGAGCAGTGCTCTGAACTGGGATACATTTAACTAATTTAACACTGTATCACTGCATAATGCTAATATCACACAGCTTCAAATTGTTAATAAAATTACTTTCACACATTCATATAACCCTCGATTTCTTGGTGACAAAACTACTTAAATTAACCAGAGACTATTCTTATGTAGTACTTAGAGATGTTGCAGTGACTAACTTGTACTTAGCTCTAATATGCTTTATTTTTGAACCTGAGACTTTCAGAACCTGTAAATGATGAGTACAGCTTAAGATCAAGTGCATATAGATCCTCAGAGCAGACTGCGGTTATGATATCTGACCACATTACAAAATAAACATTGCAACAAATTAAAAAAAGAGGAAAGGTACTTGCATGAGGAGAATACATTTCTCTACCACTGGCCCATCAAAACCATTTTTTATAGCTATCCTATCATAACCCTGTATCTTTTAAAAGTTTTTTGACATAATTGTACACTTACAAAAAAATTATAAGAATATACAAAGAATTCCAAGGATGTTCTTTACCTATATTTTACCAGACTGCCCAAATATTTGCATTTTTAAATTCTTTTCTGAGGTTTTTTTTTTGCCTGAATCATTTATTAGTAAATTGCAGGCATGCCCTAAATACTTCAGCATGTATTTCCTTAAAACAAGAAATTCTCTTACATAACTCAGTAAAATTCCCTAATCAGAAAATTAGCATTGATATAATATAATAATCTAATACACAGATGCTAGTGAGATTCACCAATTACCCAATAATGTCCTTTATAGCAAAAGAAAATCCAATACTGCATTCAGTGGTCATGTCTCCTTTCATATAGAACATTCCTGAGTCTTTTGTATTTCATGACACTGATATTTTTGAAGAATACAGGCCAGTTATTTCATGGCACATCCCTCAATTTGGGTTTGTCTGAGCTTCCTCAGGCTAAGATTAAAGTTATATACTTCAGGGCATGAATACCACCAAGGTGATGCTGAGTTTTTCCCAGTATATCAAATCCTGTTATCGACAATTTCCAGTTCCACTACTGACAACGTAAATTCTGACCATTTCACTACGGTAGTGCTTGCCATCTACCAGAAATTATCATCCAGGTTTTCCCACTGTAAAGTTATTACTTTACCCTGTGTAATTATAACTCTCTCCTGGGGAGATAAACTATATCTTTGGTGCCCAACTTCTGGGCCAAGGACCAGTATCAGTCTCTGGCCTGTTAGAAACTGGGCCGCGCACAGCAGCAGGTGAGTGGTGGGCTCGCAAAAGAAGCTTCATCTGTATTTACAGCCATTCCCCACAGCTCAGCTCCACCTCCCATCGGAACAGCGGTGGTATTAGATTTTCACAGGAGCACAAAACCTACTGAAAACTGCACATGCAAGCCATCTAGGTTTCATGCTTGAATCATCCCTAAGCCATACCCCTCCTCCCCCAATCCCAGTCCATGGAAAAATTGTCTTCCATGAAACTGGTCCCTGGTGCCAAAAATGTTGGGGATTGCAGATCTACATTATGTTAATATCCTGTTAGCCTCAAATTTTTATCCGCTAGTTTTAGCATGCATAGATGGCTTTTTTCCTATATTCTCAAAAGACCTTTTCAAATTCCTAAAAAGTTCCTTTACTCAAGAAAATGCATCAACTGAAAATGTTTTGAAAACCAAAAATCATATCTGCCTGCTCTATTTCCTGCAATCACTGCTGAAAAAAAAAAAACCTACAGTAAATTACTGATTAGATCTCATACACGGTGCTAAAAAATTCTAATGACGCATTTCTGCTAAATCTTATTATCACTAAATTGTTTGTATGTTCTCTTAATACTCTTGATAACCTCTGTTTCAACTTTAGTATTTGTTATGCTAAACTAAAACAAGTAACTTGGTAAATAAATTCACAGATATTAATGGGATTTCCCCTACCCTAAAAAAAAAAAAAAGTTTGGCTTTTTGGGGAGATGGGGGATTATCAGTTACATCAGAAGTTCTCATTTTGATTCTTTCTAGATGATATGAATATTATTTTTACTGAGACTACTGGTTCCATTGAAACTAGTGGACCCCTTGTGATGTTCAGGGAAAGATACGCTCATGACTCCCCCAAAGAGTACATGACGTAGATGTCCAGAATTCCTGTGTTATTCCTTTGGTGACTGCACATGCCTTGTTTAAGGACCAGAGCCTCTATAATATATCTCTTTACCAAATACCAAATCGCCACTTCGCTTCTGGTAGCAGAGTCAAAACACAGAATCTTTCTCCAAATCAAGCATAGAAAAATGAAACCATCAGTTTGGATTTGCTCAGAAATAGCTAGGATCTCTGGGGAGGGTGAAAGCATGGAGTTTCTGCTCTTCTTCTCCTCCAGGCCTCCAAAGAACAATGTTTTTCAGCACATAAAAGCAGAGAAAGAAATGTTGCTTCTGTAACTTGTGAAATAAAAGCAAGTAAAACTCCACTGTGGAGTAGGGCAAAAATTCTGTAATTAGAGTTAAACTAGAACCTCTGTGTAATGGGGTTAGCTCTAGAGTGGAATTCAGTCAAAGGCAGATCTACCTGTAGCCTCACAGAAACAGTTTGTGTGTGTGTGTGTGTGTGTGTGTGTGTGTGTGTGTGTGTGTGTGTGTTTTACTGAAAAAGCAGCTTGTTAAAACACACACACACACACACACACATCATCATCATCATTATACAGAAGGTAAGGGTCCAGAAATCAACATTCTGATGAGACCCAGTATAAGAAGATATGATAAATTTATTTTGGTCACTGTCTCTGATGCAGACGAACAACAATAAGATTATTTTTTAAAAATGCCACCGAGTTCTCCCTCCAGCTAATAGCTTCCCATCGAATCTCTACCATCTACGTTTAGCTCACACAGCAAGACTGGTTCACAGTTCAGCAAACCCAGACTTTAAGCCCAAAAGGATATGGATCCTCTAATACCAACTTAGGGTGGAGTTCCTGCCTCTCCTCCTAATTTAAATATGTGCCTCTGTGGGGTATAAGAGAAGCCGGTTGAGGTTGGATCAGCTGGGAGATCACACAAGCATATAAACAGCACTGACTATTTTAAGTGAAACCATTTTAATAGACAGCTGGTTTAGGGCCCAGACAATGGAGCACCAAGAAGAAGGCTTATTTTCATCCTCCATAGTAAATCATGCGTCTGCTCACTGTGAGAGGAAGGTTGTCTGCTGTGAGAGGGACAAAGACAACTGTGGTTTAAATAAATCAATGTGTTTATCAGAAGTAAGGTTGGGAGGCCTGCTACATAGATGGACAGGAGGAGGAGAGAAGCGTATACAATATATCATTTGAATAAATCAATTGATAGCGAATCAAGTTGAGATTTGTAACCTAAAAAACAAAACAAAAAAAAAAATGCAATATCAAGGAGAAAATGAAGTTTAAATTAATCTTGCCAATGGCAAATAAATTTCTTAAGGTGGCAGGAATGCTTGTACAAGAAGAAAAGTTAAATAATAAACAGCATTAACTTCGTCTCAACTTTAAAAACCTGGTCAAATTGATAAACACGTTGTCAAAACTGGACATAGTTTGAGCAGATTTATTTATTTTTATATACTAGCCTCCCTTCCCTACTGTTGTACTCTAATAAGCAGACAGAAAGTATTGCATATTATTTTTAAAAACTCTCTTCACTTTTCACTTGAGAGTTTTTCCAGAATAATTTCTTATAGTTAACTAAAGAAGTAGAAAACACAGAGATTGTCAAAACTTTCACATTCTAATACAACAACAGTGCTGGAAATTTTACTGTTAGTGGATAAAAATGCCATCATTTCAAACACTCAATTACAAATTAACCTGTAACATCTTTGAAAATAAATAAGTCAATTAATATATAAAACCTGTCTCAATTGCTGCTGTTTTAGAAGGCATCTTGTGAAGTATGGTTCATTCTTGCTTTTCTAAAATATCACTGAGTCTTAAAAAGTTAATTGAAACTTACTATGGATAAAGACCACACAGTAAAACAAAAAATACACAGTGAACACATACCAGGATCACACTTCAATAGGATGCCAACGGAAATACAGAGAATTGAGCATGGTTATTCTGTGTTTACTTTTCTAGTAGTTTTAACTATTTGTGTTCCATATCAAAATAAAAGGAGTGAGAAAAATACTTTTGACTTTGGTGCAGCAAAATCTGAAGGGTTTGAAGAACAAAACATTTTCATTAGGAGTCTTTCTGGGTTTACAACCAAAGAAAAGGAAACAACAGAAGAAGAAGAGATGAGGAGGAGGAAGAAGAAGAGAAGAAAGAGAAAGAAAGAGGAAGGAAGAAAGGGAGGGAGGAAAGGAAGAAAGTAAAAAAGATCTATAACTAGCAAAAACTCCTAATTTTCTTTTAAATCAAAACAGTAACCTTGAAAATATGTGACTCCTTTTCCACCTACAAAATAAAAGGTGAAACCTAATTTGTTACCTTAGAGACTAAGTTGATGAATGTACAAAGTACCTCCTTCGACCAAAAGTGAAATGTCCTCTGAATGCAAACTGTCAACAAGCCTTTGGTAGCAAATCACCAAGAACTAAACTAATCAAAAAGCAACATGAACACCCGCAATATCGACACGCTGTAATAATAATCATTACATTCAACCACCAACTTCTACTGGTTGTTATTTAAAAAAAAAAAGAAAGAAAGAAAAAGGTGCTAGCTAATGTGGTCCTAGAAATTTCCAGTAGGTGAAGGAGTGCTAGTTAAAAATTAAACCATGCCAAAGAAAACACTACAAATCTGACATTTCATAAACAATTGTGTCAAACAGCAATCCAACATTAATAGTGGGATAAAATTTAAAAAATTATTTTGCTTCAATTAGCAGCCTGGCTACTGGTGAACAAATTGCAAAGATGTAATTTCAGCTCAGCAGCCAAGCAGGCCTGTGTTCAGAAGTGAACTAGGAAAAGTTGCAAAGGAATGATATCATATTCAGTATGCTGTTCAGTTACATCACAGTTCTTAATAAAAAGAGAACATGTACAAAAAGTAATTAGCTTTAGAATGCATCTTCTATGTCTCAAAGAACTAAAACCCCTTATATTATTCAAATGCCAGGGGGGAAAAAAAAAACTAAGTCGTTCTAACAATCCCATGTTATATTTTTTCCTAGCAGTAATAAAAGATATTTCACTCATATGGTAACTACGTATCTCTATTAGTAGATAAAATTGGCTTTGTCAACTTAATGGAGCAATAATAATAATAAAATAATAAAAGCAGCTAATTTATTAAGCACTTAATATGTGCCAGTCACTGTTCTAAGCCCTTTACACATGTATGAATTCATTTAATTCTCACAACAGAGCTTCGAAGTAGGCGCTGCCATTATTTCCATTAGTTTGATTCCAAACACTTATATATTTTAATTACCCACTAAGACCAAATCATTCTTGCTCAACAACTATGTAAACAATTCACCAATGCCCAAATACGCCTTCATTCCTCTCAGCAATATAAGTAAAGAAGGAAAAAACAGACTATCTGTATAGCCATACAAGTTCAATAAAAGCATCTCTACTAATATGTTCGTTTTTAATGCTGTTCAAACATTCACATGGAAACAGCTCTAGCGTAAATATCCCCGAACAAATGGCTGTATATTATCCAGGAGGGAGCAGTTGGACCGCCAGACTGGGGAAGTACTAGGCCATCTGGCTCCGGCAATCTCTCCAAAACCATCAGCTTTGTTTTCACCCCCAGACTCCAAACAACACATTTTCCACTGTGATGAGTTTACATTTTCCCAAACACAGGTCCTGATCATGCATAAAAATTCCAAACTTCTTCATTCCTCTATGTGCAAGGAAATTTAAATCACCTGCATTTTTGACATGCTACCAAAGGAGAAAGAAAGCTGCTGAAATATGGCCTCTGTCTGTAAACTTGCTCTGTCCTTTTTTTGTTTGTTTATTCTCCCAAATATACGAAGGAACCTCTCTGCTGGCCTAGTGAATTCCTTGGGAACTTATTGATAGACTAAAAATGTGTTTATCTACCAATGAAGAACCATGAACTGGAAGGGTTGTTAATCAAATCTATGTAGCCATGGCAGGATACAATGAAACAATCAATAGGAAAAAAAAATGCACTTGCATCAATAACTTAAAGTACCGGGAACATCAAAACAAATATATAAAGAATTCTGGCTGAGAAGAGAAAGCTGACAGCATTTCTGATTATTGTACCTTGGACCCCGCAATGTGCTGAGACTACCCCTTTTTTAAGGTCCCCTCACCACATCGCCTACCTTCAAATCTATACATACAAGGATTATGTGACTACTATTTTCTCCTTTTCAAAAAAGCTTTCGTTTGGGGGGCAGGGAGTATTTGTTTTGATAACTTTATAATATTTGGTATCCTTTCTTTGAATTATGAAATATCACTCTTTTAAAGCAAGATGGTAGGAGGGAAGATGAGCTAAGTTTTTTAAAAAGCTATTTAAAGATAAATAATTCACTGAAGCAATCAGAGAATGTAATCATATTTCAAATACTATATGCAAATCTGAAATGAAGCCCATTAAACCTCAGACCTCCCCCACTGGGTTCATTTGAGCTTCTGCAGTAGATATTGTTTCTGGATACAACAGCCATAAACTTCTGGATCCTACAGGGCTTTTTGCATGCTCACTAATGGAATACCAAAAACAGCAATGACACGAAAACAAACTATTTTTAGTCCAGCTAAACTTGGTTTTGAACAACCCTTCCCAAAAGCAAGCCTCTTATTTTCTAGTTAGTGGATGAATTTTTAAAATATTATATCCTATGTGTTTTACAAGGGAGGCATAGAAAAAAGGAGCCTCAGATTCTTACAGATTCATTTCTAATGAAGCTTCATCTTTCCTGATAGAGTCCAAAAATTAAGAGCCATTACCCAAAATAGTCTAATGAGACACTTTGAAAAGGTGTGAAATACTGTGTCATACCAATACATCTTGGTTGATTGAGTACATTTCTGTTTGATCTCAATGCTGCTAATTCCACCCAAGATCAGGAACAGTCTATGAAAATGTAGAATGCACAGCTAACTTTGGATTTTGCTTGCCCAAGATTCCTTTTGAGTTTTAACCTCACTTGCGAATCAAGGATATGACATCACACACATAAAGCTGCATCTCTTATATGAAAAATGCTATGATAAATAAGCAGCTAAGAGAAGACACTTGAACAGTGGCTAGGTATTCCTTCCACAACTGACGATGTCGTTAAGACTCATCACATCACCAAAAGTATTCCATTCTGTAGTCTAAATAAATATAAAAATGCAGAGTCTGTCAGGAAGAATTTCACAGGGGGAAAAAAAATGTAACCATTTAATTAGTCGGTTTATGTCAAGCCTGACTTCTGATTGAAGAGGCCACTGCATGCTTAACTAAAATGAAATTTAAGTTATGAAAATAAAATTTAAGAAATTTAAAATCACACTTGGTATTTAATTATCACAGAAAAATTTCAAGCTAGATGAGGATCCACTATTTTATTCGTTAAGGCTGAATATAAAATTATTATTTGTTCATGACACAGCTAGAGGAAGTTAGGCTTCTTCACACTGATCTATCTGCTTTTTGGAGACTATTGTATTAACTGTGTACATAAGAAGCTAACCTACTTCCAAAACTCTTACAGCACGTAATCAAAGAACAAGCAATTGGATAATGAGCAGGGATTGCCTTTCAAAGTGAAAGCTAAAGAGAGGTGGTTATTTAAACAATTATTATGAAAGCAAACAGGTATGTCTTGAAATATCCCTTTTTCTTGATATTTTTAGACCTAGATAATTATTAAGCCTTTTCTCAGGTCACTCCCCACCAAAATATATGATTGCATACATTTATAACTTTAAGTTTTAGTGAGATGTCATATTACAGCAAGTGCTTTCTCATACCTGCTATTATTAAAAATGAACTATATCTTGTTCTTGTTTCTCTCTCTCTCTTTTCTGTCTCTCAGCTGACAGAATTAATGATGATACCAAGCGGTTAAAGAACGCCTTAAGCTGCAGTTTTTCTTAAGCTCTATGACCTTGTTAGTAAAATGATATTTGATCTGTTGCTTTATAAAAACAAAAAGATTATTCTTCCACCATTTTAATATGAGTGTGTAAAGTCAGTTCATTTTATGAGGAGAAAAATCAATTCTTGGAGGCACTATTTGTTTAGAGAGACCTAAATTAAAGTTTTGAGGAGATTTAAATCAGACAGAAGTTAATCACTTCAAAACACATGTCTTAATTTTGTGCGCCTTACAATCGTTTATTTCATAGCGTTGCCTATAATTTAATATTTACGTGGTCAATGTGCACACAGACAGGGCTTAGATACTGATTTGTGTGTGTGTGCTTTTTATCTTTTAAAAAGTAAATCCTAATAAATACATATGGAATATGTATTAGACTTCATACCTCCCCCCTCTGCCTCCCATCTTTTTTTCCTCTGATGAGAATGGCAGGAAAGGATATCCAGGGTATCAAAGACAATTCTTGAAAACAAAACTCCACTTAAGACATTTTGTTTTGATATCGTCAAAGAAAAAAAGTTACTGAAATCCGGCTTTTATGCTTCTACTTGGTAGGGAAAAATATTAACAAAATACAGTGTCCAAATGGAAGGGGGTTATTCTATATAATAATTAAATCCATTAAAGAAAATAAAATCAAGACTAAAGTTGTAAATGGGGATTTATGCTGAGCAAACAACCAAGAAAACAGATCTTCAAGAATGCCAAATATTTTAGGCAAATAACATGAAATAGATTTCAATAGATATTTACTTATTATTTTAAAAAATATATTTCATACTCTCCTGTTTTCTACTTGGATCACAACTGAATATGAAAGTAATAATCAAAATTAGCTGTTATTAAGTTGGTTCTTGGTTGAATTTAAAACCCCCAACTGTTTATTTATGTGCAATTTGTACAACATATTTAAGCCATGGCATAGCTAAAAACCATTTTTAAATATGCATGTATATCCTAATTTGAAACTTTCTAAGCCAGTATTTATGAAAGAAGATCACTTCCCCCTTATTTGAAAGGAAACATTCTAAAATCAAAACCAAGTAAATACATTTCAATCTTCTTACTAAATTGCTCACTGTGTACACAATGGATAACTTTTTTTCTTTGTTCTGATTTCTTTACCCCACCCAATAAAGCTGTCTTCTTTTTTCTGCTACTGAAGTCCTCCAACTACCTAACTAGTATACTTAATTCTGAAACTAAACTTTTCTTAAAATTAAGAAGAAGAAGAAGGAGAAAGCTCCTGTGTCTCATTAAAACGTCAGGCCTCTTTTCTGACTCGGCTCATAATTGTATCTTTTAAACCATAACTCAACCCTAATGTATACTGCTTGACACCCGCGTGTTGGGGAGCTTAAGGAAACGCCGCCTATGTACCTTTAAGACCGCAAGCTCACTCATGCTGCCTGGCTTCCTGCCAAACTTGGAGGCAAAAGCTGGAGGGTTTTTGCAAAATATCCTCTAACCATTGTCGTTCCCTGTTCCAACACTACCTCCACCACTACTCTCTAGAAAATATATATATATGTATATCTGGAGTGGTCATCTGCTCTCTCAACCCATCTCACCGTTCCTGCAGACGCCGCCTTTCCCCTCCCATCCCCCACCCTTGTCCCCGCCGGCTTCGGCTTCGGCTTCGCGGGGGAGGCCTGGCTGGCTTGGATTCAGCCCACTCCGCACGGGTCCCCGGGCACCTTGCGCGCCCTCTGGGGCTCCCCTGCCGGGTCGGAGAAAATTCAGCCCTTACTCTCTCCATTCAGCACCCCGTGATCTTAATAGCACAAGGCCTCAGTTCCTGGGAGAGGAGCCCTCGAGCCATCGTCCCCACGCGGCGGGCGCAAGTGCGCGCGTAGGAACCCTGGAACGCTGCGCGGGTTCGTGGTCCCACGTCCGCCTTGGCTTTGAGGGTTCGAGTCCCAGCCCTCCTGCTGCGGAGCAACCAGCTTCTAGACTCCCCCGAATTTCATGGCCCTAAAGGTCACCCCCGCCTCGCGGAATCAAGAAACTTACTTGTTTTGTCATGGAGTCAATGAGGCGCACATAGAAATCCTGCTCCGTCCTTATCCCTAGAAAGAAAAAAAAATGTGGAAATGAGGGAGAATTCAGTGAGAGGAGATGGGGGTGGCAACAAGTAAACAAAACAAACAATAACAAACCACAAGCACATACAAAAAAAGGGGGGGCTTCAAGGCCGACTGGAACTCCCACTGTCTTAGAAAACACAGCCAGGCCCTCGCTTCCCCAGTGTCCAGAGAGGAGCAGCTGGCCTAGCCTTAGCGCTCTTGTAAGTCGGACCCCAAGCACCTGGGAATCGGGCGGGAACCCCACCTGGCTACTGTCCCTGCCCAGGGCGAGAGCCCCTCTGCGCTCGCCGGAGCCATCAAGGCCAGGACGCTCTGAGCCCTCTGAGCCCAAGGGGTTTGGGGCCTAGAGTTTCGGCCAAGGCGAAGGAACAGGCCTCAGGAAAGGGAGGCAGAATGAAAGTGGCCCCTGGAGGGCTGAGGCACCACACCTGGCCACAGGTAACCGGGGGGACCTACAGGACTGCCCTCGGGCCACTCAGAGCCTCTTCCTGTGAAACCTCCTTGGGTGAAACTTAGGAGAAGCCGGTTCACCTCCAGGATGGCGGAGGACTGGCCTTCACTGGGGGGTTTCGTCCACCTGGAGCTCTCCGCGGCCCCTGCCCAGACCCGGAGCCCGAGGATGCGAGCACAGACCGACCGGAGCCTCACCATTGCTGTAGAGGAGCTGGAGCCGGTAGTGAATTCCGTTATTGGTCTTTTCGCTGTTGGCTTCCTGGGTTGCAGCGGGACGCAAAGACACAAGAGACCGAGAAGAGAGGTCGGCGTGAGAGTAGACCAACTTCGAGGCAACTTCTCCTAGGCTGGGACCCCCGCCGGGCCGGCAGCCTGCCCCCCAGTGCAGCAGAAATTGCCGCCAACTGTGATCTCCCTCCGCGCCCGACCCCCCAACCCCGGTTCTCGACTGCTCCCTCTCTCCTGACAGAAAATTCCGTGGGGTGCGCACGGGCGATCCTCCTCCCGGGGCCTGGGGGCTGGAGCCTGGGCCATGAGAGGCAGGCGCTGCTAGTCTGGTGGTCTAGGGCGCGTTCGTCCCGGGCACTCGGGGCTCTGGAGTGTGGAGCCTGGCTAGCCTCTCTCCGGCTCTGGGGACTCCGTGCGAACTTTTTTGGAGCAGGACCCAGTGGACGCGGAGGCCGAGCTGGTCTGGGACGGGAAGTGGCATGGGGGACCCCGAACAGGAGTGTGTTACTGATGCTTTGCACTCACGGAGGAGCGCGCCTCCCAAGGCGCCCGGGCCTGCTCCCCAACAGGAGACGAGGGGCGACAGCTCTGTGCCCACTTACTTTTTCCTTCTCCACGAACCCCACAAACGCTGTCCTCTCAATCTCCACGGGCTGGCCCTGTCTGTCGTAGAGGGCCAGGACGAAGTGGAAGAAGTTGGATTTCCTCAGATTGGAAGGCGGCTGCTTCTCAAAGTGAGCCCGGGCCAGACCCACCCCGCTGCGGCCAAAGACGCAGAGTTAGATGGCTCAGCCGCACAGCGACCTGCGCCCCCATCGTCACCCCGAGCACACGCGCGAACCCTCAAACACCCACCTCCCTGTGCCCCCAAAGCACGCGGTGAGCGCCCTTCACGCCCCCTCAGGCGCCAGGGGACAGAATACACATGTCCCCCTGCATGTCCTCCTCCTCCCTCCCAAGGGCAGGGGCGTCCTCAGAACTCGCTTGAGAGGTGTGAAAGTTTTGTTTGGATTTTACGCGGGAGATGAAACGCTGTAAGCATTTCCCCCGACCTGACGCGCGCTGCGCGGGGAGGAAGAAAAGTGGCGGTGGATGAGGTGAAGCCACGTTCGCAGAACAGAGCCCAGAGTTTACAACTTAGAGGGAGGGAGCATGGGAGTCAGTTCCCGGCACCCCTCGAAACTCCCCTCTGAGCTACCGGGGCAGGTGGGAATGGATGGGGAGCACACTCGGCTTCCTGTGGCAGCAGCCACCCTCCAGGGAACCCCCAGCGCCCGGGCCAAACGCGGGTGCCCGGCTTTGGCAAATCACATTTCCTTCACCCCAAAAAGCATGGGAAGGGGGTCCGAGGGCGGGACTCGGAGCTGTTGGGGGTGGTCGCTGTGGGAAAGGGAAACTGAGGTGTTTTTTAAAGACCTGTCCTGACAAAGTTTCACTGTTCCACAGAAATCCTCGCACTCATTCCAGAAATCCTAAAGGCCGGGGCTGCTGGCTGGGCGCGCCCGCCGGGGACTGGAGGCTGGGGCGCCAGGGGCGCCGGGCGGCCACTGACAGCCAGACCTGCCCGACACCAGCGTGCGCAGGCACACACACAGACACGCGCGCGCCCCGCACACTCACACTTTCGCTTCCAGCCCAGTTACCCAATTCACTCTCACTACCAACCACCCCCATCCTTATGCTCAGTGGGGATGGGAACAGTGTTGGGGACACTTGTCCCTAGCCCCGGAAAGCTGGAGATGATATAATTAGTCATCTTCCTTCTTCCCCTTCCGCACTCTTGAGTCCGATAGGGCCTGGGGCCACCAGGTCTCCCACTCCCCCAAGCCAGCTGGTGGCCTTGGGAGGGGGTGGCCATTGCTCATTTGGGACCAGGAGCCCCAGGAAAGGGAGTTGGGTGTGCTCAGGAAAGTTCCCTCAGGTCAACCTCCAAGGGCAATGCCTCCAGGCCACCCAGTCTAGCGTCTCGGCGCTGCGAGTGGGAGAGGGGCTGGAAGGGACCATAGTGACAGGGGGTGGGGAAGACTTTTAGAAGATGTCAGACTTAAAGTTGGGAGTTGCTATTCTACCGGTAGACTGAGAAAAACTAAAAGAGAAGGGGAGGGAGAGAACCAGAGAGCAGAAATAAGAGAAAACTGGAGGGAGAAATGGAGAGAGAAAACAGGAGAGACAGGGAGATGAGTGAAGGAAAAAGAGGAGAAAGGAGGGAAGTGTGAAGAAAGAAGAGGAGGAAGGAAGGAAAGAGGAAGAGAGTGAAGGAGATATGAAGGGAAGGAGGAGAGGAAAAGAAGAGAAGAAAATGAAAGAAAAAATGAAAAAGGAAATAATGCACGAAGAGAGGAAAGAAGGGAAAATGAAAGGTACAGGAGAGGGGGAAGGAAGGAAGAAAGAGAGGGAAAGAAGGAAATAAAAAAGGAGGGAAGAAGGAAAGAGAAAAGAAAGGAAGAGAACAGGAGGAAAGAAGAAAGAGAAAGGGAAAAGAGAAGAGACAGAGAAATAAAGAAAGGAAGAAAAAGAGAAAGAAAGAAAGAGAGAAAGAAAGAAAGGGAAAAGGAAAGAAAGAAACGAACAGATAGCCAGACGAGAAAGAAAAAGCGATCACATAAAAACACGGATATCCAACATCGTGCTGGTGAGACGCCTCTTCTGGGTTAGAACAAAATGAAAACAGTCACGGACGAGGCAGGGGAAAGTGCCGGCGGAGCGCGGGCTCCTCGCGGGCAGCTCCGGTTCTCCAGCCGCAGGCGACCGAGGCGGCGCGGCTGGGAGCGCGGAGCCCGGCGGCGGCGAGCGGAGCGCGGACGCACCACGCGGCCCGGCCCCGCAGCGCCGCCGCCGCCGCCGCCTCCCGGCTCCCCGGCTCGCGTCCGCCCGCTCGGCCGCGGTCCCCGCGCGGTACCCACCTCTGCGCCGCCGTGTTGGCGTCCAGCACCCCGGCGCCCTGCATCCACGTCCGCACCGCGTTCATGCCGCTGCCCAGCGGCTCTTCCTTCATGCTGCTTCCACTCCGTTGGATGCTTTCCTGAATCCCAAACATGAAAACAACCTTTTCTTGTGGAAAATCTCCTCCCCCTTGAAAATATTAAAAAAAAAAAAAAAAAAAAAAGGAAAGAAAAAACGCCAACCAGAGATTTTTTTTTTTTTTTCCTTTTGGAAACGATGAACTCTCGCTAGAAGATCAAGGCGGGCTGGAAAGCAGATTTTTAAAAAATGTAAACCTTTGCTCAAAACTGAGCGAGAACCCGGAAAAAAAAAAAAAAGAAGAAGAAGAAGAAAGGGAAAATCCAACGAAAAGACCAAAATAAAAAAATTAGAGATGTATGCTTGGCTGTTGGGGGTTGTTTGGTTGGTTGATTTTTTGGTTTGGGTGCTTTTTTTTTTTTTTTTTTTTTTTTTTTTTTGCTTTTTTTTTTTTTGTAATGATCACAGGCCGGTGGACAGGAGGGGCTGGAGTTTCCTTTTGTAGAGGTACCCTTCACTTGAAGCAGGAAGAAAAAAAAAAAAAAAAAAACCTGATGGCAATTTAAGAAACAATAGAATCAACTCGCGCTGCCGGCTTTGCTACTTCAAGTGTCATTTTCCACAACCAGGCAAGTTTTTTCCTCTCTCTCTCTCTCTCTCTTTTTTTCCTCCTTCTCTCCCAACCAAAGATGTTTCTTTCCTTTCAGTGCGTACAGATGAGAAGGACGCTGGCTGCCGTAGACAGATACACCAGAGAGGGTGGGGGGAGGGGGAGAGGGAGAGAGGAAAGGGGGGGAAGAGAGAGAGAGAAAGAGAGAGAGGAGAGGGAGAAAGAGAGAGGGGTGGACCCTGCTGGATGGAGATTCTGTTTTCTCCCTGCTAAAATAGAAGTGATTTGCAGGCTTTCCCAATGGAATCCAGTTTGACTCTCCCCAGAGCTAAACACAGGCACTCTAACCCCAAAGGGAGGGGGCGGCGCCCGAGCCCCGCTGGCCCGCCCCTTCATTTGCATAACGTCATCTTTCCGCCCCGCCGCAGCCAATCGCGGCTCGGGAACTGGCTCGCTGGCGGCGCCAGGCCACGCTCCCTCATTAACATCCTTCTCCGGGTGGCGCAGGGGAGCGGGCCAAAGTTCCCCGCAAAGTGGCGAGCGAGGGAGCGCTGAGCGCCGGCGTCTGAGCTGGGGAGGAGCGGGTCTGAGCGAGGACCGAGAGGGCACGGGGAAGGGGAGGGGGTATCTTCCCCAGGAATTTGAGCTGTGGGTCTGCATCCTGGGCATTGCAGTCCTTTAGCATCCTCTCGCCGCGCCCTGAGCGCGCTCGAGGTTCACAGGCTGCGCCCTCCCAGGGCTGATGCCGCGTCCTGCTCCGCTGTTCTGGGACGTCGGGGACAAAAGTGGAGGAGACGGGAGAGCCCGGGCAGAAAAAGCAGGACGCGCGTCCCAGGTGCCCACCTCTTCGCTTTGAGGCGGGGTGGTGGGATGGAATATGGGTGCGCGAAGTCGGGGCTGGGAGCTGGCGGAGGGGCACCGCCTCCACGTCGGGAGGGGCGGGTGGACCCTGAGTCCCAGCAGGTGAGGCGCCGTGGGTCCCCAGGGAGTGGGGACCCAAGCTCTGCCCGGAGCCTGGCCTCCGAAACGCTTTTGCTTGGCCGCTAGGCTAAAGGCTGCCCGCGTGCAGGCACCGTCCTCACTCACACGCTCACTTCTCTCGGGCAGTCCTCGAGATACGTGAATGGCAGGGTCGAATGTTCTCCCTGGGGCTGCGTCAGGATCTGTTTTTAAATCTTCTCAAATTCAATCCCGACCCCTACCCCAAAGTAGTTTTTGTTGTATTTTTTAGTAACCACCAAAACAACAACAAAGTATATCATCTCTAATTAGTTGGTTATTTGGTGTAGGATTTTTCTCCTCCCTCTCACCCTTTCTGTTAAAAAGGAGGGCTTGAGCAAACCCTTCCCAACTTCTATCCCTGCCATATGGAAATAGAGACAGACAGACAGAAAGCCAGACAAGAAGAAAGGAAAAAGGGAAGAAAGAAAAGAAAGGGGAAGGAAGGAAGGAAGGAAGGAAGGAAGGAAGGAAGGAAGGAAGGAAGGAAGGAAGGAAGGAAGGAAGGAAGGAAGGAGAAAAGGAGAGAGGGAGGAGGGAAGAATGGAGAGAAGGAAGGAAGGAAGAAAGGAAAGAAAGAAGGATGAAACTGTCTCCTACCTCAGGCCTTTCAGCACATATGTCTGTGGTGGCAAAGGAAATAACTAGAAATTTCTGGGTAATGTGCCCCATCATTTTTTAGCAGGTTGTAACCCTAATAAGCACATGGTGAACTTGTGTTTCATTGTCCTCAAAGGAACATCCTGACTGCAGCCAAATCTGCTAAGGACTCCTTCGGGGCAATTCTCTGCCAGAAACCCAGGTCCCCTTTCTTGGCCCTTTGATTTAGGAAGCTCATGGGGTCAGTGATGGAAAAGTACACATGCCCATATTGCATGGAGACAGGCGAGAGTTATGCTTTGTGCTCTTGGCAGAGCAGGAAACTGGAGCCCTTCCTGATTCTGAAACTGTATGAAAGAGTGTATTCCTGGCCTGCGGGTGCATGGCCACTGTCCTCAAATACTGCTTTATCTCTTGTGCATGAGACCTGCTGAGCTCTCATACCATTCAATCTGGACTTCTTGTGTGCTGAGCACTTTCTCCCTGGTACCATAATTAATGCCATCTCCTTTGAGACACCCCTGAAGAGACTGGCCTGACCCATCAGGATCCCCAGAGCATCTATAAGAGTTCCTAGCATACAATACTTGTTCAGGAGGAGTGTGACGATGGAGAGACTTAAAGGGTTATAGGTTTGTAGGGAGGGGAAAAGGGAGGTGGACCTTCTCTACCTCTATAGAATTGTAATGCACAGTTAAAACTGGGTCTCCAAGTCAAGCTTGGAGCTTCCCAAAGTTCCAAGATTCATTTGATGCTCCGGGTCCAAGGCGGTCCCCAGAGCCAATCCGGTTCCCTGCCTGGGCCATATTGTCCAGCTCAGACAGAAACTTTCAAGGTAAAGTGATCAGGAAGCATTGGTCCCAGATAGCCTTGGCTTAAGACCCAGGGCTCCCTCTCCTTAACTTCTTGAGACTCCATTTTACTCTCCATTGAACAGTCTGCAGGACTCCAAGTTGAGTCTGGTGGGGTACATTCTCCAGTGATGGGGAACACACAATAAGGGAACAGATCACTGCCAAAGGGAGGTGGCAAAAGTGCCAGGGAAAGGAGAGACACAGTTACCCCAAGGTCCAGGATCAGTAAAAGACACATGACAGATTTCTGGGATTAGGCAGAATCTATAAGCATCTGCAAAGGATATGTTTGTTGAGGGCTTGAAGCTGAATGACCCAAATGAGAAATTGGCACAGAGAAAGAAGCCCAATTCCTACCCGAAAGCCAGTCTACCCAGGAACTAAATATGTAGGAGGCAATTTCCACATCCCCCAGGCCAGAGAAGGAAGAAAAATAAAAGGGGCAGGAATCTTTGGCTAAGACTAATTCCCTCTGGCTGTGCAGAAGCAGCACACACCTTACCTGGGATGGTGAGTGTACTTTATTTTAATCAAGCAGGGTGTATTCATAGCTTTTCTTCTGGGTGTCCTTGTGCTTTCAACCTGGCTTTCTCATCCTCTAATAAATGTTTAAGTAGGAAGGAGGCTAAAGAGAAGGTGGAAAAGAGACAGAGAGAGTGACAGAAAACTGAGAATGACACCCAGGCCAGCAGAGCAGTAGCTTTTTGTGGATTTTCTCTGGTGAATATTGAGCCGGCAGTTGCAATCTTAAAACTTTGAGAAAGAACTTCTTAAATACCTCTAAATCTGCCCCTCATGGAAGGTTAGCACCACCTCCAGAGACAAGGCATGTGTGCAGAGGGATGGCTATAAAGTATGTACTGAGACTGCCTTTATCCTTTTTGCTTTGTAGTCACACCTCCTGTAAAGAGATGTACTCGTATGTACAGCATTGCCTAGGCTTTATAGCATATCTTGATTTGACTTTAGGCTAGTTTACAACAGTAATCCCCAAACAGGGCTCGTCAGCCTAATCACATGAGGAAGGGCAGGCAATCTGTAGAAATGCAGATTATCAGGACTTGCCCAGGCTGCAGAATCAGAATCTCTGGTGTTAGTGCCTGGAAATCTGCATTTAAAGATATTTGGAAACTCCTGGTTTAGGATCTATGTAAGAGAGAAGGAAGAGAGGGAGGGAGGGAGGGAGAAAAAAGAACCTATGCGTGAGGAAATATCAGAATGAGTTTATAGCTGAAAGGAGAAACTAGAGAGGTTTAGTGTGTCCCCTGGAGTCAAGTCTCCCTGCTGAGCGCCTCTACAACTCCCAACTGCTCCTCATGGCCTGCAGGGCTGCCCGGCTCCCAGCCGCTCCCCTCGCTGGAGGGAGCTCAGGCCCAGTGCGCAAGCCCCCAACTTGTGCCCCTTGCCGTCCCTCTTGAGACTCCCGGAAATCAATTCCCTTTCCCGAAGGGCGTCAGCCGCCGCAGTAATTTCTGGGGGCTTAAGTAGACACACACCCGCCCCCCAAAAGAGAAGAGACCAGATAAATACAGCCAAAGTAGGACCAGAGGAAAGGTCCCGGCGAGAGAGGGAATCGTCTCAGCTCGTCCGCCCCCAGGAGGCCAGACTCGGGACCTGTCATTTAGAAAATTCCCTTGATCTGCGCTCCGCTGGTGAGGGCGCGCGGGTAGAAGGGCCGCCTGTCGGGGGGGAATGCCCCCTTCCCCTGCCACTTGCCAGAGCCAGCTTCGAGCGAGGCGAGAGGGCAGACGCCTCCTTCAGTGCTGGGAAGAATGGAAAGGGTAAAAGAAAAATGAGGCAACAACGAAGGGCAAAGTCTTTCCGCTTGTGGCCCGCTCCAGAGGAGTCGCCCCGCAGCCTGGGGTTGGGATGGGGTTGGGGGCGGAGGCGAGCAGAGGCGAGCAGAGGCAGGGGCGCGAGTAGGAGAGGGAGACCAGCGGGTGGCGGCCCAGAGGCCGGGAAAGCGAGGACCTGCGCTGGGCTCAGCTCGGCAGGGCCCCTGTGCGGCACCCGGATGACAGCGGGAGTGGCCGAGCACCCTGACCCGCGCGCCCGCCCGCAAAACCCCGACCCCTTCCCTGGGTGATCTCCACCCGCCGCCCTCGGGGAAGGCGTGGGAGCCGCAGGCCAGGGTTCCACAGGAAATCCGGACCTGATTCCTGCCTCCGACGCCCGGTGCGCGGGAGAAGGCCACCTTTGCTCGCCAAGAAAGACCGTCAGTTCCAGTCCCTAGGAGCGCACCTCCCCCATAGTACGAACAGAGAAACTGAGGCCTAGAGAGGAACAAAGACGCCCACAATAGCTGGGAGGTAGGGACCCAGCAGACAACGTCGTGGGGCCGTGTCCCGGGCAGGGGAGCGCATAGTCTGATGAGGGCCAGAAGCCCGGGGCAAGGGGTACCAACCTTTCCCGGAGCGAGCCTGGCCCGCTGTCGTGGGTTTCCCCCAGGGCGGTCCCAGATAATAATAGATCCCATTTGTTGAAAGCTTTACCGGCATGAACTCACTAAATTTCCACCACAGACCAAGAAGGCATATAAAATCACTCCCATTTTACAGGTGAGGACACTGAGGTACTGTGAGCGAAGTTTTAAAAACTTGTCCACCGCCAACTACTAGTGAAGTCGCCAAACCAAAATATCCCCAAATGTCTTGCCCCCCAAACGTTCACGGGTCCCTTTGCTCTTGAGCCCCTGGGTCGGGATTTCCCACCCTGGAGGAGAAAGGAGGGAGGACGCACATTGCCTCCCAAAGGCAGACAGCAGAGGAGAGAGAGACTGGGGGTGGGGGGGAGTTCTGTAAAGTCCTAACGCATAGACTGAGGGTGCATCCACGCGGCCAGATAACGACGCGCTTCTCTCTCTTGGCCCGCCGGGGACAGAGCGTGCCAGGGACGTGCCAGCTCCAGCCCGGGCTCTGCCACATTTACTGCGTGACCGCCAGTCAGTCCGGAGCTCTAAGTCTGAGGTCTTAGCGCTCAGGCAAGCTCGCCTAATCGAAACAGGCCATACACAGGACTTCCGGGCTTATCAGAGGACAGAAATCTGGACACCTGCGGATGTGCTTTAAAGGGAGAAAAGATGATTCTACCTTGGCGTGACCACGAATAGCTAAAAGCTAGCCATTCTGGGTCGGTCGGGAGAGTACAGCTGGGGGCACTGCCAGAAAGGATCTCCAAGTCTGGGGTTGCTAGGGGCGCGACCAAGCCACACCCTGCGGCGGTGCCCACAGTCCCCTAGCCCGCGAGATTGGAGTCCGATCAGGAAGGTCCCTCCGCGCCCTCCGTGGAAGGAGGCTCCGGGGTGGGAGACGGCAGTTCTCCAGCTATTTGGAAATTAGCATCCCTGCAGCGCAAACCCGGTGGAAGATCTGTGAAGATTCAGAGGGCAGAAAGGGAAGTGCAGGCCTGTTTACTTAGGGGAAAGTCGGAGGAGGGAGGGGGCGGTTTAGCAGACAAGATGACAAAAAGTTGGCGTGCGTATTTCCCTGGCGGTGCATTTCATGAGAGATTTACACACCGCTGAGCGCTGCGAGGTCTTTGTTGGCTACGGGGCATGCAAGGTACCTATGATGTGAGTGTGCAAATATATTTGCTTGAGCTAAAGGTGGCTGCACATTTGTGGGCCTGTGCAGTAAGCGTGTGTGCCGCTGCATGTGTGCACGTGTGCTTGAGGCATTGGTGCGCACAAGCGTGAAAATACACGTGTGCACGTGTGTAGCGTGTGCAAGTGTCACCTGTAGACGTGTTTCGTTTATGTGAGTGGGATGTGCATGTGCGGAAGTTCGTGTGTGTTGTGCAAGGGCTTCGCACACACGTGTGTGAGCCTGAGCTCACACGTGGTTTGTGTGTACACGTGTGCGTGTGAAACTCAGCAAGGTCCTAAAAACTAGGTCCAGTCAGGGGGAAATCAGCAGGCAGGATGTGACTGAAGGCCAAAGGGCAGGCGTGGAGACTGCCGCTCCCTTGGCTTCACAAGTAGCAGGGAGCCGCCTATGGGGCGCAGGACCCGCCCGCAGGCCGCGGGTTATCGCCCAGCTCAGCTCCCTGCAGGCGAGCCCCGTTCCACCTACGTACGAGCCCACAAATTATATGGACTGAGCTTGCAGTGGTCCCTGCTGGACAGTTCCACGCTCTTAATTGTTCCTCGCGGACAGTTTGTGATCATCGATGTCATGCATCCTAAAAGAGGCTGCTTCCGGCTTATTTGCTTATATATTTATTATCTATATTATCATTTTTCGGTGGCTGCCATGAAGATAGTGCCGACCTCCCTAAGATAGCCCTGCCTCACCTCTCTCCGAGGCCGCCCTGGGCGTGCGGGCGACCCGCGAGCGCCGGAATCGTCCCCTAAGGTGGAGCCACAGCGCCACCTCGCGACCTTGCAGCCTCCCTCCCGACACGGCCACCGAAGGCTGGGCCTTCCTGGTCCAAGTTCCCACTGCTGATTTCCCACTCACTTTTATCATTTCTCTTTTTCTCAATACAACGTCCCCCTTATCCTGACCCTCCAAAGTCCCCAAACAGGCCTTGTCGCCTTACCTTTGTACACGGCCAGAGCGCCTACTCCCTTCTCCACCTGGTGAAGCACTTCTCCCTTTGTAATCACCAGCTCAATGGTCACCTCCTGGAAACTTTTTCAAACCCCTCCCAGCGGCCACT
This sequence comes from Microcebus murinus, assembly GCF_040939455.1. Classification (NCBI taxonomy): domain Eukaryota; kingdom Metazoa; phylum Chordata; class Mammalia; order Primates; family Cheirogaleidae; genus Microcebus; species Microcebus murinus. The sequence goes on from NC_134124.1 coordinate 23,504,676, forward strand.
CGTGCCTTTCCCTGACTTCCCCAGAGCTCATATACACATTGGACAGGAAATACTGTTTAAATGTCTCCCTCCCCTCCCTAATCAGAGAGCTCCTCAACAACGGCTATCGTTGCTTATCCAACACCAATAAACGTAGTCTTTATTGAGCGCATATTGTGGAGCATTTTATGCAATGTACTGTGCTAAGCACTTTACTTGCATTGTCTTATTTAATTTTCCCAACAAAACCACGAAGTAAGCACCAATATTGTTTCTCACTGTGCAGATAAAAAAAAACTGAAGCTAGAGAGAATAAGTACCCATTCAAGGTCGCATTGCAGAGCTGAGCCCAAGTCTGCCTGTCTCATGCCAGAGCTGACTTTGCTCAACCTCTGCTCCTTGCAGACTCACTCGGGTCTGTATCCACAGGCTCTGTGACAGGACAGGGGACAGAGTGGGTACCGTATATTTTTGAATAAATGTACCATTGCAGATTTAAATTCTTTCTTCTCCTACAGAGAGCTAGGAAACGCACTGCAGTTATCAGACACCTGGACTGAAATGTCAACCAAGATGATTTATCCCTGGAGAGCATTCCACTGCTAACTAGCTAGGTTGCTTTGGTCAAGTCACTTCATCCTCAATTTTCTTGTTTGTAAAAGTAGCTTTACTGTGAGGATGAAATGATGAAAAAAAAAAAGTGAATTATTTGACATAGCATCTCGTACTCTAGTCAATACTCATAATTATAACTCAGTAATATAATTATTAATAATAGTTCAAAAATCTAAAACACAAATTTGACTTACCCTTGTCACACAGAGTTCACTGTACCTCTGTATGAAGTTATCTCACTATTATATCTTAATTTTCATCTTGGACATGAGTTATGTGATAAATATTTTTACTTTATGGTGGCTGGAGTGTTAATGTTAACCCTGTTTTATTATACAAATTTAAGGGGCGGGGTGGGGAGAGATATAATTAAACACTAAATCAGCAAACTTTGCTTCTAACACTTTTCTCCTGCTTTGTAGATTTTTACCATGAAAGATTTAAAGAAATATTATAAAAGTGCTTATTATTCTGGAAAGTACAACATTCTATTTTTTAATTTAGGGGAGATTCAGAGCAAGTTTGAGTTTTTCCCACTTGAAAAGCATTGTTGCTACTAATACATTAAAAGTCTAAAAATATGTGGCTAAGCAAATGATTGTACCCAAATAAAAGATACAAATGAGGGTTATTTGAACATATTCCAGACCTTCAGACATTTCTCAAAAAGCCGTAGTTTTAAAAGTTCAGGATCTCTTCCTAAAATGACCCATTAAATATTACTCCCATTAGCAATTTAGGTGAAAATAAACTTTTCTGCTTAATCAGACTATAACTTTCCACTATCAAATTATTTTGGAAAGACTATTGATTAGTATAGTCATGCCGTAAACATGTGATTTCTCCTAAGAGAAATGAGGCTAATAAAATCCACAAAAGTTATAAATATGCCTCTGTATTTAGCTGGCCCACAATCCATTTTTGGAACCTTCACTCCAGTCCTAATTTAGTTTCATTTATTTGTACCTGCTTTCCATTCTATTCAATATCTTTGTATGGAGATGAAGAAATGCAACAAATTAATGTGGTACGAGATTTTACTGTATAACTGACAGATATTTTATTATCCCTCATTAGAGATTTGATTCATATTGATAGTATGAGACACTGGCTTTTTGACAATGTCAGGGTCTATTCTGGTTTTCTTCTTTTTTTTTCTTCCTAATACGGTAGACATTAGAGATGTTCACCAAAATTCTGGGTTTTCTTCTCCCAGGTGCATAGTAAGATTGAAGTATTCTGACCCTTCTGCATTTAGATGTGACCCTGTGATTTGCCTTGGCAAATGAGGAATTAGCAGAAGTGATGTGTGTCACTTACAGGCAGAAGCACGAAGAGCCAGCGTGCAATTTACCAAATCCCTTCCCTGTGGCACAGCTGCTGCTGACCCCAGGTGGAGTTTCCATCAACCTACCACTCTTTGCACAGACTTGTGGTGTGGAGACCATCCCCCCCCACCTACATAGAAATTGAGCAAGAATGGGAAATAATCCTTTGTTACTATAAATCCCAGAGATTGTTTTATTGTAACATAACCTAGCCTCTCCTAACACACTTACAAAGGTAACTCACCTTTACTTTTCTTTTTGTTAACAATGTGAACATTCTTCCCCTCCATTGAAAAGTAGACTTCTACATCTCATTAAATAGAATAATCAAATAATGAAATCATTCAACTAGAAATCTGAACCTTATTTTCCTATTCAATACGTACATTTTTCTGGGGGTCAAAACATCATTTGGAAAACTCAGAAATGAGGAAAACAGTTGAATTTTAGAAATGCTTTTTAAAAATCGCAAAATTATCACAAGATTTCCACAAGAATTTTTAGTAAGCCCTTTGTCCACTGGCAGATTCCTCATGAAGTAAGTTCTGTGGGTTCTGATTGGAAGAGACCTTATTGTATGAGGGAATAAAGAAGCATTTCTTTCTCCCTCCTGTTCATTTCTACAATTTCAAGTTGGTGAAAGGGTAAAATATTAATACTTGGCCGATCAACTTGTATTTAAGGAACATAATGTAGTGCGGTTCATTTAACTTTTCCAGACCTTTTTCCTCGGACTGTGTCCCCCCAAAATTCATATGTTGAAACCCTCACCCCCAATGTGATGGTATTATTAGTATAAAGAAAAGTATTTTTCTTTAATATTTCCCAAAAGTATTTAGGAAGTGATTTGGTTTAGATGAAGTATCATGAAGGTGGAGCCCCCATGTTCTCATGCATTCATTCTCTCTCTCTCTCTCTCCCCCCCCCCCCATGTAAGGACATGGCAAGAAGGCAGCCATTTGCAAGCCAGAAAGAGCCCTCACCAGAACCTAACCATGTTGACACCCTGATCTCAAACTTACCAACTTCCAGAACTGTGATAAATAAGTGAAATAAATATCTGTTGTATAAGCCATCCAGTCTGTGGTATTTTGTTATCTCAGCCCACGCTGACTAAAACATCTGGAAAATAAAGTAATTAGAAAGATGATCGTCAGGATACCATCTAGTTCTACTGGGCTGGACTTCTGAGGAATTTGGGTGATACTGGTCTCAGGAGCTGCTGCTAAGAACCTTCCTGTGTCCCTATCCCCAACACTATTTTATGAAATGTTTTTCAAATTTTTCATAGTGATCACAACTTAAAACAATTGCTTCTTAGACAAGATAGATAGTACCTCTTTTCTTCAACCTCGAATCTTTTAAATGTGGGAATCTGCTAGAAAAATGGGCCATATAGATTTGGAGCCATGTAAAATGCTTTGTCTTTTTTCTAGCCAAGAGGAGACATTTGCTTCTATAATGAAGAACTATTCTCTTCAGGTTTCATTATCTGATCACCTAAAGAAATTTTCTGTGAATTTTTTAGGAAGCTTTTGTGAGAAAACATTGATTGTGTGACAAGTGCTGTAGGGTGAAATCATTACTATCTGTTCTTTAGCCTGGCTGTGATGTGACTGACTGCCAAGAATAATACTATTACTTTCATTTGAGTAATAATTTAAAATTGACGAAGAGGTTTCTCATGAGTTACCACCTTGACTCTTCTCAGCGAACCATGCAACGACATTTGTCCTCCATTTCACAGGGGAGGAATGAGGCTTACATTTGCCCACTCCATGTGACCAGGAAGCAGCAGAGTTGGACTGTCACTCAAAAGCCACAGCTGTCTATGAAATTAAGAAATCTATGTGACTCTTTAGTAGGGAATAGGAAGTGTCCAAACTAGGCCGGGCACAGGGGCTCACGCCTATAATCCCAGCACTCTGGGAGGCCGAGGCAGGCAGATCACTGAAGGTCAGGAATTCGAAACCAGCCTGAGCAAGAGCAAGACCTCATCTCTACTAAAAATAGAAAGAAATTAACTGGCCAACTAAAAATGTTTAGAAAAAATTAGTGGGACATGGTGGTGCATGCCTGTAGTCCCAGCTACTCGGGAGGCTGAGACAGAAGGATTGCTTGAGCCCAGGAGTTTGAGGTTGCTGTGAGCTAGGCTGACGCCACGGCACTCTAGCCCAGGCAACAAAGTGAGACTCTGTCTCAAAAAAAAAAAAAAAAAAAGGTGTCCAAACAATGCCACAGGACACTCCTTTGTGAAAAGATGAGGGATGCTTTCTGTTGCAGACATTATTGCTGTTAACAGACACCTGCCTTTGCTGTCCTTCTGGGCACCCATGAAGATTGTTCTCTCTGTGAAGATTGTGTGGTCATCTGATTTACCTGAGCCAGAGCACAAACTCATAAGTAAGAGAACCCCCAGAGCACTTGTTCCCCTCAACCAGGGATGTTACTGAGGGTAAATCCATCAGTTTGGGGGCTTGCCATGAGCAGGGTTCTTTACCGATATGCAATGGATTTAATGATGTAAGCAGGTGGTTTAACACACTGGGATTTCAGACTTGCTCATTATTACAGCTTAACTTAGCCTGTCTTGACTGGTACAGTTTCCAAATCCAAATTTAAGTTATTTGCACAAAGGAACTATCTCTACCTGGCAGACACTGTTAAAACGTGAGTCATATACACATACTTTTTAAGGAGAAAATATTCTTCTAGGCCACTCATGTTTTTATTTAAATTAATTTTACTATGTTACTTTAATATGTATAAGCATAAAACTAGAGATAAATTCTTTATGCATATAATTCTTAAACAACTATGAAATCAAATTCCAAACTAAATGAAAAAGAAAATCCCATAGAACCAAAGATCTATAAATAAACAATAATAAAATAAGCTGAATGACATTGTTTTTGCGAAAACTAAATTCCCACACAAATGTCATTGTAGTTCTGAGTTTAGTGAAGTAGATTATTCTGGGCACGGCAGAATTACGTCCTCTGTAAAGGCCTGATTCTTCTATTACTTTTCTCTTTTTATGAACTACCACAAAATATTTCTTAATTTATATTGTGTAGGAACAACTTAAAGGGTTAATTTCACTATCAAACCCACTTCTGTCCCTTTTTTATCAGCCTATGACAATTAAGAATCACTGTTGGCTGGGCGTGGTGACTCACGCCTGTAATCCTAGCACTCTGGGAGGCTGAGGCAGGAGGATCCTTTGAATTCAGGAGTTGGAGACCAGCCTGAGCAAGAGCAAGACCCTGTCTCTACTAAAAATAGAAAGAAATTAATTGGCCAACTAAAAATATATAGAAAAAATTAGCCAGGCATGGTGGTGCATGCCTATAGTCTCAGCTACTTGAGAGGCTGAGGCAGGAGGATTGCTTGAGCCCAGGAGTTTGAGGTTGCTGTGAGCTAGGCTGATGCCACAGCACTCTAGCCTGGGCAACAGAGTGAGACTCTGTCTCAAAAAAAAAAAAAAATAGAATTGCTGTTGGCATCGATAAACACAAACTACAATTTGATCTCAGAAATTTTGTCAGTATTCAGTTTTAAGCTAATTTCCCAGAGGAGTCTATGTTTAACTTTCTAAGATTATCACTGAAATGAAAACCCTACATTTTAAAATTTGTCCCCAAAACTATGAAGCTTCTCACTCTCAAAGATACATTTCAGATGCAACTGAAGTATACACTTTAAAAAATGGTTAAAAGGGCACATGCTATGTATATTTTACTACAATTTTTTAAATGTTTTCTCCAGAAAGAATAGCACAAATATCCTGAGGATCCTATTGCTACTCCCACTATTTTGATGCTGGTTGACCTTGAGGCAAGTTGCTTAACCTCTCTGAACCTCAGGTATCTCATTTGCAATGCAGTACTCCCCTTATCTTAAAAGGATTGGTTTTTGTTCATTTGTTTGTTTTTTTGTTTGTTTTCGAGACAAGGTCTCACTATGTTGCCCAGGCTGGAGTGAAGTGGCTATTCACAGATACGATCATAATGCACTATATATAGCCTTGCACTCCTGGGCTCAAGTGATCCTCCTGCCTCAGCTTCCCAAGTAGTTGGAACTGCAGTCCACCCTGTGCAGCTTGCAGGGTTGCTTTGAGGAACAAAGAGGATGGAATGAACAGAAGACCCTCTCACAGTACCAGTCTGCGCAGAACTGCCTTGCATTCCTCACCTGGGCCACAGCTACACTCCATTTCCCAGCTTCCCGTGAAGTTAGGTTGTGGTGGGATTGAAGAATGTCACTTCCAAACATACAGGCCATGGATCCTCCCACACAATCCTCCATTCTTTTTCCTCCCCGTCTGTGGGCTGAATCAGAGGATGCAATACAGGATTCCCATGTCCTAGGACAGGACAAATTTTCTCTGTAAATTGGGTCAGATAGTAAATATTTTAGCCTTACAGTCAACTGTCACAACTGCTTCACTCTGCCATTTTAGCGTGAAGCATAGATGAGAAAGCATAGATGATAGGGAAATGAATGTGACTGTGTTCCAATAACACTTTATTTACCAAAAACAATTTACAAAAACAGTGGGTCATAATTGGCCCATGAGACATAATTCGCTGACCCCTAGGTCAGGTCTAGGTCATTTCAGCTTCACAAAGTGGAAGGAGTAGGGGTCCCTGAATGACAACACGAGGAAATAGAATTTATATGAGCAAGAAATAAATGCCTCTTGTGTTGTTATTAAAATTTTAGAGCTCTTTTGGCAATAGCCTACTTTGATATAATACCTAAGCACCCAGATGGTTTTCTATGAATATTAGGCTTCCCCATTTTTCCTACAGTTTCTTTAAAGACAGGAAATGGGAATTATTTATCTGTTTACCCCCTCACAATTGAGCCTTCCCAATACATGTTAGTGAAATAAATGTAACACCATCAGATAAATAATCGTATGTATGGAGAAATGTATGGATGCAAAATCTACAACATCTTCAGCTGTCAATACTCCCCTCTCTTGTTTCCTGGTGCCTTATTCCTAGACATATGTGTGGGTTGTTTTGTGCTCCGCCCCAGATAACCGAAGACACATTTGTAAGATGATTTCCTTAGGTAAAGTGAATAGAGCTTGGCTGATTGGTCCATTTTCTGTGACCAGGTTGCTCCCTGCTACAGTAAGGCCCTGGAACCCATTGCAAAGTCAGCTCAGCTACTGTGTAATAACACTCACAGCCTGTCTCTTGTCAACCTGACACTGTCACCATTGTGGGTTGGTATTTTTACCCCCAATTTACAGGTAAGAAACCTGCAACCAGAGGAGTACGAGGGCTTTTTGAAAGTCATATGCTAGCAACACCAGGAAGGTAGCCTTGCGTGAGTTCCAAACACCATTCTACCCCAGCCTTGGATTCTGAGGCCTCTAGAATCATATCCACCTTCCCTATTTGAAATGTATTTGTTGGGGAACAATTGACCTCAGAATGAGTAATTTGTCACCACTCTGAGTAAGTTTCACTGAGTTTTAGATTTTCCCATTACGAAAGGAAAATGAGAAAAATATGTCCTAGATACCACAGAGAAAAATGCTTCATTGTCTTAATTGCCTTTCTATTTCAATCAAGGAAGGCATTTAATTATTTCTGAACTACATTCAAAACCCTCTCTCAAGAATATTACTCTCCCCAGGTGAGTTAGCCAAACCTGTGCAAAACATTTCTCAAGTCTGAATAATAATAGCAAACATTTATTGAGCACTTTCTATGTGCTTTTTAACCATCCTAAATTCTTTCCATTTATGACCTCATTTATTCCTCACAGTGAGTCTAAGAAGTGGAAACAATTGTTACTCTCCTCTAACAAATGAAGAAACTGAGGCACAGGGGGACAAGATAGTTTCTCTAAAATCTTTTTTTTTTTTTGAGTCAGAGTCTCACTCTGTTGCCTGGACTAGAGTGCCGTGGCATCAGCCTAGCTCACAGCAACCTCAAACGCCTGGGCTCAGGCGATCCTTCTGCCTCAGCCTCCCGAGTAGCTGGGACTACAGGCATGCGCCACCATGCCCAGCTAATTTTTTATATATACATTTTTAGTTGGTCAATTAATTTCTTGCTATTTTTAGTAGAGACGGGGTCTAGCTCTTGCTCAGGCTGGTTTCGAACTCCTGACCTTGAGTGATCCGCCCGCTTCGGCCTCCCAGAGTGCTAGGATTACAGGCGTGAGCCACTGCGCCCGGCCAGATTGTCTAAAATCTTAAGGCAGTGGGTGGCGAAGGCAGCATTGGGTCCCAGGCCACCCCCTGCAGCCATGCTTCTCTCTTGATCAGTCTCTGTACTGCCTCTGAAGAGAGAGATTTGGTGTCCCCTTTGGTATGTCCATTTCTGGCTATGTGTGCAAATGCAGTGTTGGGGAGCCACCCAAGATGACCTGACTCAGCCATGGAAGGGCCATCTGAGATCTCAGGTCTCTGGACATTGAGGTGGGCCAGCTAGGGGCTATGGGGTCAGTAGGGGATTCTCAAACGACACAAGGAAAGATGGCCCTGGGCGCTAGAAAGAGCCAGGTGACACTCACTCACCATCCTCCACCGACTTCATCATTGCTGTTGGAAACCACAGGGACAGGAAATTACTTTTTTGTGATATGTACTTTATGGCCATTATTCTTACCTCACTTGACTTTTCAAGAGAACGAGGAACAGCATTTATACTCTAAAATGGAATGGCATGAACACACGTGTTATAAAAGTAAGAAAAAGAAAATATTTTCTTGTGTAATGGATGGTAGCCTTCAAAAAGCACCTACCATCAGGTAGAATAGAGACTGGATTTTGAAATGAGGAGGTCACATCAGTAGCCTAACTACATTCAATACTTTCTCAAGAATATTACTCTCCCCAGGTGAGTTAGCCAAACCCGTTCAAAACATTTTCCCAAATTGCACACAGGGATTTTAAATTGTGGAGTACCTTTTATCTTCAGGCAAAAAGCTTTTGTAATTTGGATTAAAATTTTGTTCAATCTTTGCAGTCGTCTTAGTTTTAATAGCATAGCTATTCTTAATATTTTAATGAAAATATTCTATGTCATTAACCTTGCATAAGGGCATGCATGAGAAACATTGATATTTTTAAAATATAAAATATAACCTCTATTTCTAATAAGTGAGAGCAGTTGTTGATTCTTTTCATTGTGTATTTTTGAAGGCTTCTATCCACAAATTGGGTTATTTGTTCAAATGAAACTACCTCCAATAAATATATTAAATCTTAAAAAGATTGTATAAGCTCAGATTTTTATATTAAGATTTGTGGAGGTTATGCCGCCTTGAAACATGCAAGCAGTTTTTGTTTAATAAAGACTTGGACCATATTCTGAAATAACTAGAATTGGGTAAGAAATCTAAACAAAGTGTATTTTCTCTTCGTTTTCCTTTGTGCTAGCCCATAGCCATGTGCATATACTTTGCAAGCATTTAAGCACCCAAATTCCTTTATGTTCTGGAGATGTCATGCCAAGTTGGATGTATTCAAGCATGTGGGAGTCTAAAAGCAATATCCACGAGCTTCCTGTTTTCAGTCGCGCCAGCTGCGTCATTCAGATCAACGCCCCTTCCCCCACCACACATGCTGAACTGCCCTGAAAGGCCTAAAGGGCCAAAACAGCAGTGGGGAGTTCCCAGGCCAATTTGGGGGGAAAAGACCTATAACCAGAAAAGTGATTGGAATACGAGACACAAAAGCACTTATGCCTAAAAGCACTTCTGGTTCTTGGTTACGTGGGCTTCTGCTCAGGGGCTGCGTTTGGCGAGGGGGGGGGGGTTGAGGCGGGAGGAGACACCGAAGGTCAGGGCTCAAAGCCATCCAACGTGGGACATTTTCAGGAGACGTCCTCAAATGAAGCTGGCATTTCAAACAGTTGCATTTTCAACATCTGGACTGAGTAAGTCTAAGGCCACCCCCATTCCACAAGCCTGGGGGACTTTTGGCCCTAGACTGGCCCTCAGGTGGATTAATAGCCTGAGCTGGCGAAAGAATCTCAGATGGTGAAAGTGGGTTAAGGTGGTATCCAGCTGGCAGTGTGCCCAGGTGTCTCACAGAAGCAAACTCGACATTTCTCAGGGCAGGGCATAGCTAGGCTAGGCCTGGGTAATCCCTGCAATTAATCGTGCACGGGCAAGAGAAGGAGGTGAGCAAAGATTAGCAGGAACACAAGGAAATGCAACCTAGTGAGAATCGGCAGAAATCAAAAGAAAGCAGACATCTTAATTAATATTTTGAAATGAAAAAAATAGTCATAAAAAAAGCAGAAACACATTTGCACTCTACTCAGGTATTGAGAGTATCACGCAGACTAATATGTCACCATAGTTACCATGTTTAAAGAAACAAATGACAAGCTTGATAATAACTGCAGGAAACAGAAAAACTATAAAATTTGTCATAGATCTGAAAAAAAAATCCAACTTTTATTTTTTAAAAAGACTAAAATAATGCTAAAAACTCAGCAGATTGGATAAAACATAGGGGAGAACTAATCAACTGAAAGATAAATTAGAACAAACTCTCCAGCATGAATCTAGGAGTAGGAAAAAGTGAAAACGAGAGCAAGACACGAGATGATTATAGTGAGAAAGCCAACGTGCATTTGATCAAGTCCTTGGGAGGAGAGGAAAGAGGGAATGAGGCAGAGGAATTCTCCGGAGAGAAAATGACTGAGAATGTTCCAGACCTGAAGAAACACATTGGTCTATAGATTAAGGAGATCCAGGGAACTCTAAGCAAGAAAAATAAAAAGAAATATGCAAACAGATACGTGATAGTAAAATTTCAGAAAAAAACAAAGGTAAAGAGAAAAATCTCAGAAGCAGCCAGAGGGGAAAAAAAGACAAGTTACCTTTAAAAGAATGACAGTTAGACTGGCTTCTAGCAAACCGCTAGCTGTTTTCTCAACAGCAGTAATGGGAGACAGAAGACAGTGGAATGGTATCTTCAATGCACCAAATGGAAATAATTGCCACCATGGAATTCTGTACCCAGTGACAGACAAACTAAATGGGAGGGAATTTGTCACCAGCAGATTCTCACTTCAGGAAATCTATTGCTGTGCTTCAGGCAGACAGAGAATCCTACCAGAAATGATCTGAAATGCATGAAAGTTTGTGGAACCAAGCATGCAGGGAGTATAGGCAAATAAAATAAGCACCAGCTGTAAAATAGGAATGAGAATTTCCAATGAGAAGAAAAGCATATGAGTTCAAAGAAGGGAAGTAGAGAAATGGTAAAAGAATCCTGTTTATGGTTTCCTCGTGTTCCTTGTTTGTCCAGGAGAGGGTAAACATTCTCATTACTTGTAAACCCTGGTAAGTGAATCGTGGAGGCTGGAATTTCTAAGATGTATTAGTTTCCTAGGGCTGTCTTAACAGAGTAGCACAAACTGGGGTGAGGAGGTGGGAGTTAAATAACAGAACATAGTTTCTCTTAGTACTGGAGACCTGGCATTCAAAATCAAGGTGTTCTAGGGCCTGTCTGAATGCTGTGAGAAGAACCCCCTTGCCTCTTCTAGCCTCAGTAGCCCCAGGCAGTCCTTGGCTTGTGGCAGCATCACTCCAATCTCTGCCTCTGTCTTCACGTGGCTGTCATCTTCCTGGGTGTCTCTCTTCTTATGAGGACACCAGTCTTATTGGATTAGGTCCCACCTTAATGACTCGTCTTTAGTTTTACTACATCTGCATGACCCTATTCCCAAATCATGTTACATTCACAGGTATGGGGGGGTTCAATGTCCCTTTTTTTGGGGGGGGTGAAACAATTTCAACCCATAACATAAGGTAACAACTAAAATTGAAGAACTAGAGTGTGTTACTTTCAAGCTACTAAAGGCAATTAAGTAGTCTACCATTATTCACAGTTTCACTTTCCTGGATTTCAATTACCAGTGGTCAACCAAGGTGTGAAAATAGGTGAGTACAGTACAATAAGATATCGAGAGAGAGAGAGACCACATCCATATAACTTTTATTACAGTATATTGTTATAATTGTTCTATTTTATTAGTAGTGTTATCCGTCTGTTATCATGCCTAATTTATAAATTAGACTTTATCATAGATGTGTATGTATAGTCAAAAAACATAGTGTGTGTGTGTATATATATATGGTTTAGTACTATCCAGTTTCAGACATTCACTGGGGGTCTTGAAAAGTATCCCCTGAAGATGGTGGGGGAACTACTATAATTGAATAATACATATAAGAACTCTCATGAGTCCAGCTACTTTGGAAAGTAGTCTAGTATTATCTACAAAATATTTTACCCTATAATCTAGAAATTCCATTGTTAGATATATACTCTGCAGAAATTCACGTTGAACCACCTAACACTCTAAGGCTAAATGCCACTTGGTCATAGTTTATAATCCTATTAATATATTGCCAAATTCAACTTTTTAACATTTTGTTAAGAATTTTTATATGTAAGGAAATTGGTCTTTAGTGTTCTTTTCCAGTGTGGTCTTTGTCTGGTTTTGCTAACAGGGTAATAGTGGCTTCCCAGAATGAGTTCAGAAGTGTTCCCTCCTCCTCTACTTTTGGAAAGTAGAGGTACTATTTTCTTCTTTAAATATTTAATAGAATTTACTAGAATTATCTAGTTCTGGACTATTCTCTGTGGAAATATTTTTAATTGCTAATTCAATTTCTTTACTTCTTTTTTTTTAATTCTTTGGGGTGCTTTGTGTTTATGTGGGCGTGGTGACAAGTGCTGAAGTCTTGTGCTCTCCAAGCAGGCTGCTTTTTTCCTTTTGAAAAACTGTGGTAAAATTATACAACCTAAAATTTACTATCTTAACCATTTTTAAGTGTACAGTTCAGTAGTGTTAAGGATATTCGCATTATTGTGCAATCTCCAGAGCTCTTTTTATCTTGCAAAATTGAAACTTTATACCCCTAAGCAAAAACTGCCCAGTCCCCATGCCCCTAGCCCCTGGCAACCACCATTCTGCTTTCTGTGTCTATGAATTTGACTGTTCTATGTGCATAATGTACGTGGAATCATAGAATGTTTGTCTTTGTGTGACTGACCTAATGTCCTTAAGGTTCATTTATATTGTAGCATGTGTCAGAATTTCCTTCCTTCTAAAGGGTGAATAATATTCCATTGCATGTATATACGACATTTGTTTACTCATTCATGTGCTAATGGATACCTGTGTTGCTTCCACCTTAAGTTATTGAGAATAATGCTGCCAGGAACATGGGTGATTAATTTCTCTTTATAGATCTATCCATATTTTCTATTTTTTCTTCTGTAAATGTTGGTAATTTGTGTCTTTCAAGGAATGTGTCCGTTTCATCTAAGTTGTCTAATTTGGAGGCATCAAGTTATTCATAATATTACAATATAATCCTCTTAGTTTCCATAGGATTGGTAATAATGTTTATTCTGTCATTCCTGATATTTGGCAATATCAGACTATCAAAAATAAATGAGAACATATTATATCTTCTCATTTATTTTCCTTGTCAGACTTGCTAAGAATCTGTCAATTTTGTTAATATTTTCAAAGAACCAACATTTGGTTTTATCTGTTTTCTTTATAGGATAGGGGAGGTCTATTGCATTGATTTCTGCTCTAATATTTTTTATACCCCTCCTTTTGCCTATAGTTTCTTAAGGAGAAAGCTTAGATTATTGATTGCATATCTTTCTTCTTTTCTAATATAGGTACTTAAAGCTAAAAATGTCCTTCTATGTGTTTACTTAATGTATTTTATAAATTTTGATATGCTGTGTTTTTATTCTTATTTAGTTCAAAATATATTTTGTAATTTCTTTCTTGACCAATGGGTTATTTACAAGTGTATTGTATAATTTTTAAATATTTGAGGTTTACCCAGAATTTTTATTGTTGTGGATCCCTAATTTAATTCTGTTTGGTCAGAGAATAAATTTTAGATGATTTCAATTTTTTAAAATGTATTGAGATTTGTTATGTTTTTTGACCCACTATAGAATCTATCCCAGAGGATGTTACATATTCTCTTGGAAAGAGTATGTATTCTACATTTATTGCTTTGTTTGTTCTATAAAAGTTAAGTCAAGTTGGTTGATAGTGTTGTTCAATTCTTCTATATCTTTCTTTTCTAGTTGTTCTAAAAATTATTGAGTGAGGTATTGAAATCTCCAACTATTATTGTTGAATTACATACTTCTTTTAATTCTGGCAGATTTTGTTTTACATATTTTTGATGGTCTATTATTTGGTGCATATAGATTCATAATTATTATATCTTCCTGATATATTAACTATTTTATCATTATGATATGTCCTTTTTGTTTCTGGTAATATTTATTATTTTGAAGATTATTTTATCTGATATTAAACTAACAATTCAAACCTTCTTATGGCTTATGTTTGCATGGTATATTATTTTCCATCCTTTTAACCTATTTGTGCCTCTGAATCTATAGCAGATCTCTTATAGACAGCATATTATTGTCTCTTGCTTTTTCATCTAATCTGATAATCTCTGCCTTTTTAATAGGGTGTTGAGTCCAATCACATTTAATGTAAATATAGATAATATTTGTATTTGTGTCTGCCATTATGCTATGTGCTTTCTATTTGTCTCATGTATTTTCTCTGTTTCTGATTTACTGACTCCTTTTGTATTAAATAACTTTTTTTAGTGTTATTTAAATTTCTTTAGTTTTTTGTTTTTACTATATAATGTTTAGGTATTTTCTTAGTGATTGTATTAGTGATTACAATATGCATTTCAACTTATTGCAGTCTACTTCACAATAATACTAACACAATTCTGGTAAAATATAGAAAAGTTGCTCTAATGTATTTTCTTTGTTCCCTCTTCTTTAGTGCTATCATGTTGTATATATTTTGTCTATATAATAACTCTATAATGTGTTTTAATTATTGCTTCAATCTTACGTCTTTTAAAGTAATTGAAAAAAATGAGAAGACTTCCTAGAGACTTTTACATTTTTCCCACATATTTACCATTTGTGACACTCTTCCTTTATCCTTTTGGATTAGAGTTACTGTTGTCACTTCCTAGCTTGCAGACCTTTTTGTATTTTTGTAAGGCAAATCTGCTGGTAAGCAATTCTTTCAATCTTTGTTTCTGGTGCATATTTATTTTGTATTCACTTTTGAAGGATAATTTTGCTTTATATAGACTTCTAAGTTTGCATTTGCTTCTTTCAGCACTTTGAATATGCATTCTACTTCTTTCTGGCCTCCAGTCTTTCTGATAAGAACTCAGATGTTAATAGAATTATTGTTCCCCTGAATTGTTTTTCTCTTGATGTTTTTGACATTTTCCTTTAGAATTTATATTTCAACAGGATAATTCTCATGTGTCTAAGAAGAATCTTTTTATGTTTATCATATTTGAGATTTGTTGAACTTATTGGATCTGTACATTAATGTAATTTCAATAAATTTGAAAACATTTTGGCCATTATTTCTTCAAATGTTTTTTTCCACTTCACTGCCTTCTGAGACCCCCATTATAAGTATGTTGGTACATTTGATGTTATTCCAACAGGTCTCTAAGAATTGTCCATTTCTCTTTAACCATCTTTTCTCCCTGCTTTTCAGATTGGGTAACTTTTATTGCTCTATTTTCAAATTTCTGGTTCTTTCTTCTGCCATCTCTGCTATTGAGCCCTTCTAGTGAACTCTTCATTTCAGTTATTATACTTTTTAACTTCAGAATATCCATTTGTTTTAAATAATTGTTTCTTCATTGAGAGTCTCTATTCATTGAGTCATTTTTGTCACATTTTGCTATAATTATTTAAAATGTTTTCTTTCAGTTCTTTCAACATATTTATAGTAGCTACTTCAAAATTTTTGTCTTTTAAGTCTTTGGGACACTCAGAGACAGTTTCCATAGACTGCTTTTCTCCCCTGAGTGTGATCACCCTTTTGGTTTTATTATACAGCTAATAATTTTATGTTGAATGGTGAACATCTTAGATAACACGGTAGCCACTTTGGATTGTGTTTTTAAATTTGGTAACTTGCCTTGACTAAATCTATAAAGTCTTTCTTTTTCACAGTATGTGGCAGCTGATGACTTTGCTCAATTTTTTCCTTTGTTTACATTTTTAAACTTGGTTGCCTAGGGATTGCCCTGCGTCTGCATAGCTTAGAGTTCAGGCAAAGCTTAGTTAGGCATTGTGCTCAGATACCTGAAGCCAATGAGGCTTTCATTCATTGCTGATGAACCTTTGTATGGACTGGAGTACATTCAAAGCTCAGGATGTTTTCAAACTGGCCCCAGCTTTTATCTGCTGGGTTCTCCTATGACTCTTCTGTGCTTCTGTGCATGTGTGCAGGTTCCACTGGCCAGGGATGTGTGAGTGGCCTGTCCTCAATCTTATCTCTGCTGCACATGAGCATGGCCTCCAGTCAACTCAGGATATATGGAGAGGTTATCAAGCCCCTATAGCTATCTTGCATCTGTACATCCATGTTAAATCCCTGAAGCCTGCCAGTCCATTGCTTACCCAAAATAGGGCCATGATCTCAGGCTAGTAGACCTGCTGGCTCTCCCTGTCTGTTTCTCACCAACATTTCCACTTTAACCAACAAGGCTTCAAATCAAGGAGCCCCTTCTGGCAGCAGCAGTGAGGTTGCTGGTCTTCATGACCTGGTCCACCTGTCTGCACCACCAGCACAGAACTGGCAGTCAGGGAGGGCATGGGGCAGACCAGGCAACCACACCACAGACTCATGCTGTTCTTACCCTAAGTTCAGGAACTTCCATCAGTTTGTGGTATGGTTTTGGTCAATTTTCAGAGCACTGAAATTGTATTTGAAGTTTTGACATGCTTTTTGGGGCAGAATTTGTCAACCTTCTCATTCCATCATTCTAGAAGTTGAAATTCTAAAATCATAATCTTAAGTGAAATAATTAAGATATAAATAATTACCATAATATAATTCCATTTGTATCTAGTTCTACATGCAGGTAAAACTAAACTATATGGTTCAGTGCTAAGTGTGTAAGTGACAGTACTATTAAAAGCAAGTAAATGATTATCACCTAAGTGAAGATAGTGGTTACTTCTAGGGTAAGGAGGGGTTATGGTTAAAAAACAATACATGGAGTACAAGGATAGTTTATGGGAGACCAGTACTATTATGTTTCTTGATTTGGGTGGTAGTTAACAAATATTCACATTAGAACCGTTTTTTAAACAGTACATGTAGTTTTATGCATGTATCTGTATGATATATATTACAATAAAATTTGTATAAAACATATTATTAATTTGTTAATTTTCTACATAAATATTTATTGAGTAATTTCAGAATAAAAGGCATAATTTTAGACACTGAATATATATAGTAATAAAAAGAGAGAGAAGGCTTCTATTCCCATGAAGCTTAAAGAATGATGGAGAAATAGACAAAAAGTATAACAAAAAAAAAAAAAAAGGTAGACTGGGCACAGTGGCTCATACCTCTAATCCCAGCACTTTGGGAGGCTGAGACAAGAGAATCACTTGAGCCCAGAAGTTCGAGGCTGCAGTGAGCTATGATCACACCATTGCACTCCAGGCTGGCCTACACAGCAAGACCCTGGTTGTTTTTTTTTTTTAATAAAAGGTAATTTCAGATTGCAATCAAGAGTATGAAAACAGACTGGGTGTGGTGGCTCACACCTGTAATCCTAGCACTCTGGGAGGCTGAGGCGGGCAGATTCCTCCAGGTCAGGAGTTTGAAACCAGCCTGAGTAAGAGCGAGACTCCGTCTCTACTATAAATAGAAAGAAATTAATTGGCCAACTAATATATATAGAAAAATTTAGCCGAGCATGGTGGCGCATGCCTGTAGTCCCAGCTACTTGGGAGGCTGAGGCAGGAGGATTGCTTAAGCCCAGGAGTTTGAGGTTGCTGTGAGCTAGGCTGATGCCACGGCACTCACTCTAGCCTGGGCAACAAAGTGAGACTCTGTCTCAAAAAAAAAAAAAAGAGTATGAAAACCCAAGTGGCAGTGAGAGAGAGGCGTTGGGTGTGAGGGCCTTGAGCTTGATTTGTCAGAGCAGATCTTACCAAGGAGATGAGATTTGAGCTGAAAACTGAAGGGTGAGATGGAGTCATCCATATCAAGATTTGTGGCAAGTGCATCCCAGGCAAATAACAAGTTCAGAGCCCAAAAAAGTCTAGAGAAGAAGAGAGTGACTTGCGCGAGAGAATTGTGAGCCGACATGCAACGTCTGAAAGATTTACGCGCGATGAACACGAGAATGTGCAGCTGGGAGGAGCAGGGGAGAGCCACGGGAGGCTGAATTCTCCTCAAGGAAACGCAGGATTTGCAACCACCACGACTTCTCAAGAGGCTACTTGAAGGGTCGGCACAGCCCCTGTCACTGAAAGTGACTCCCACTCTTAATAAGGTTAACGAACACTCGTTGTTTGGGCCATTCCCCTTTCCTTGGGGAGCAGCCCTCAATATTCCTTGTGGGGAGTTAGTTCTCCCCGATTGTGAGAACCTTGACTTAAACAATGAATCTGTCCAAAGGGTGGTCACATCATGACCCAAGTTTAACCAAACGGACTCTCTCCCCTGGGACCCGCTTCCCTGCAATGGTACCAGGGTAGGGGTGGGGAGACAATTATAAAATTGATTCCCCCTAGTAGTTGTTTTAGCTGTAGCCTTATAATTTCCATGTAGAAGGGGTGGGGTGGCAGTCTGGTTGGGGGCAGGATTTGGGGGGACCCCTTTACACCACCGTCACACAGCATTTTGCATATGGGTAAGAAACCTCATCTTCCCACACAAAACATTCGGGTGGGAGGGGGAGTTTAAAGCTCCCCCAGATATCGTCAAATACCCCCTTGGAGCCACCACTGGGTCACATTACTGATCAGCACCTATCACGAGGCTCTCCGGATCTCCATGTTTCCTGAACATTGCTGGCCTGGTTCTTCAGCTCTCTTTTTATCTCAGAAGCGACACTTCCAGCAACATAAATCCCCTCTTCTGTTTAATGTGCCCAGAGTTGGTTTGTTTCTGTCACTTGTAGCACAGGAGGCTGATGGGGATGGGAGTACCCGGGCACTAGATGAGATGAAGGAATTTTTAAAGCCTCTTTCAATGCTGTGGTACTAAGATAAGCACAAATAAAATTAGGCTCCTCTCGTAGGAATCAATACTTACAGATGTACTGGAGAGACAATACTCAGCTCAGTATCTTAAACAGACATGTTGGCTCTCGCACTTGAGAACAATGGAATAAAGTATAATTTGCAGCCCTAGGGATGTAGTTCCAGAAATGGACTCAAAGTACACTGACTAGTGATAGTCAGAAAGCCTTGAAAGGGGACTCTGCCAGAATATCATCATCTATAAGGCTGATGTCAACACATAATAAAACAATAGAATGAATTGGGGGGGGGGTGGAATTGTAACAGGAAGGAGCCCATGAACTCATAAACACCAGTTCAGCGTTAGGAACAAATGGGGCTACAGGAAACCTGCAGAATCCTTTAGGAAATCTCAAGTCTCTCACCAGAAAATAATCATGCTTCATATGGGATTCTTAGTGGTATATTTAGTGTATCCCATGAAGTCTTATAAAATCTGCTTGCCCTGGTTTGAATTTCAGCATAGTTACTGAGGGGTGGGGGACCCACCCAGGGGTTCTTTCTCTGTTTTGGGGGGTGGAGGATGGAGGAGGGCATAGTACAGTTCTATTGAATTTGGTATGGGAAAAAAGTTTGTATTGATTCATAATCAACCTTTTTAATGACAATTTTTTTTCTGAAAAGTAATCTCTCTGGACTGCTTTCTACAGCTGGGAACAGTGTTTCCTGCTAGGCAGAAAGCACTCTGTTTTCATTGAACAGTGCAACTGACCCCTCAGCTTTAGAGCTTCTAATGGCAAATTAAATCTACCTCACCAAGAAAAGAAAATTATGAAAAAAAAATAACTTTTATAATGCGGGAAATAATTGATGTATTGATCTTTATGAAATTTCCTGATTTCTTTACCTTATAATGGTTTTCCTTAATGGCAACACAGGCATTAAGAAAACAAAGCACATTTGATGGAAATTCGTTGTCTTCCCCTTTTTAAATTATTTAGTAACATTGGGCAGCTAAGAAATTGTTTCTGCTCCGATAAAACCCCCATGCTAATTGTGGCCAGCAAATTAGTAATTATAACAGATTATACAAAGCAGGAAAGGGCTAAACTAATGTTAGGGAGTAAAGAGTGCAATTAGATGCCTCAGCCTTACGTGTCTTCACTCTGAATCTCTGTGAAGAATGAAGAAAAAAGCTCTGCACCAAAATTAAAGGGGACTAGTTTTCTGATTGTGTCCTAGGGGATTTGGATAAAGCTGAAGCAATTTGAAGAATACCCTCAGGTTGTACTCAGCAGAATTCCTGACCTCTGCCACAGTCGATCTATCATAAGCCTTTATCAGGAGGAGACGCCAAATCACAAGCCATTTGGTGGCACATAATTGCTTCGACATTGACAGCAGAGGGGTATATATCAACTCCTCTGTTAAGAAGGGAGTTGAGTGTTTTAAACGGAAGAAGACTGAATACAAAGGCAAATTTAAATAAACATTAAAGGGAAGTCAAACCAATACAAAACTGAAGTGGATACCAAAGTAAAATGAAAGCTTAAATATAGATTGAAGAAAACATTTAATAATGTATGGTTTCTAATTATGCCCTTTCTGGTCTATTAGAAATATTGAAGAATCAGGAGAGAGAGAGAGAGAGAGAGAGAGAGAGAGAGAGAGAGAGTGAGAGAGAGAGAGAGGGAGAGAGAGGGAGAGAGGGAGGGAGGGAGGGAAGGAGGAAGGAAGGAAGGAAGGAAGGAAGGAAGGAAGGAAGGAAGGAAGGAAGGAAGGAAGGGAGGGAGGGAGGGAGGGAGGGAGGGAGGGAGGGAGGGAGGGAGGGAGGGAGGGAGGGAGGGAGGGAGGGAGGGAGGGAGGGAGGAAGAAAGAGAGAAAGAAAAAGAGAGAGAGAAGGAGGGAGGGAGGGAGAGAGAGAGAGAGGAAGGAAGGAAGGAAGGAAGGAAGGAAGGAAGGAAGGAAGGAAGGAAGGAAGGAAGGAAGGAAGGAAGGAAGGAAGGAAGGAAGGAAGGAAAAGAAAGAAAGAAAGAAAGAAAGAAAGAAAGAAAGAAAGAAAGAAAGAAAGAAAGAAAGAAAGAAAGAAAGAAAGAAAGAAAGAAAGAAAGAAAGAAAGAAAGAAAGAGAATCATAATTTAGAATAGTTTATGAAGGCATGGGACTGATTTTAGATGGTCCATGAAGTATTGTGGTTGGGTTTGTGAATGGCACAGAGGGAAGGATCTGCTCAGTCTCAATTCTTTTGCTTACATGAAGAGCAGTGTCTCAGGGCTATAGTCTGTCTTCAGCTTCTCTTCAACACTTCCAAACCTCCCTTTCACAAAAGGGGAAAAAAGTAGGCCACAGGCTCTGCAGAGCCTTTGGAAACAATACCATCCAGCTTGAATTCAATTACATTATGTTGTTTTTATTATATTTATTTTTGTGGTTACCTTTATTTATGACAAGTGAATTGGTTTCTACTTGTGATGGGCCTAAAAATTTTTTTCTTTATTCACTTTTTTAAAAGCTGAGTCAACTTAAAAACAAACATCAGATAAATAAGAGTACTGGGTAGGAAAACAACAACAACAAAAAACCCCAGAAAAACCAGTAGTGGGTCCAACACAGTTGGACAAAAATCTTGTAAGGGACACCGAAATAGTTTTAGTTAAGAAAATATCAGTTTAAAGTCATAGACTGTCAGAGCTAGAAGAGACTAGGGGCCGGCAAAACAAATCCCTTCAATTTTATACACAAGGAAAACGAGGCCCAGAGATAGGGCAGGAGTCGCCTGGGTCCCACAACTTTTAACTGCAGAGTCGAGATTTAATCTAAGCGGGCTGCCTCCTTCTCCATTGCTTTTACAATTCTTTAACTTGTCGGTGTCACAGAGGCTATATGTGTTGAAGCTGGCTAAGTGTGTCCGTTCTAAAACAAGCCAAAGAAAGAAGGCAGGACACAAAGGAATTTATATTCTTTACTGATAAAACTTGCACAACTTGCAAAACCACAGTGACATCTAGTGGTACTCTTTGATAATGCAACTCTTGATACAGCCCTTGATTTAAGCAGGCTTTGTCATTACAAAGGAGACATTATTTTGTAGAATATCCCTCAGTTTGGGCTTATCTGTTTCCTTATAATTAGATTTTTTTTTAAAACATGGGAATACCATATAAGTGAAGTGGTGTCTGCCTCAGTGGATCGTATCAAAAGGCACATAAAGAAGGTTTGTCCCATCATGGATGATGTTAACTTTGGTCACCTGATTATGTTGGTATTCACCAAGTTTAGCTCCTATAAGGTTACTCTTCTTCCCTTTCTAAATAACAAATGACTTGAGAAGCAATATTATGAGGTTATATATACCTTTTTCTGTTCCAAACTTTCATCTACTACTTTTATCTACTAGTTTTAGAATCCATGGATAATTCTTACCTAGATCAATTTTTACTATAATGGTTGCAAAATGGTAATTTTCCAATTCTATCATTCCTTTCTATAGTTTTATTAGTTAGTGTGTTACTGAATTAAGGGCTTTCCCTATTTGCTTATTTATGTTTGTATTTATTTATTAGTATAGACTCATGAATTCTTACATAATCTATAATCTTTGAATCCAGAATTCATGAGTCTATTATGTAAGAATTCATGAGTATATTCATGTATATATTATATAATATATTAGATAAATTATAGATTATATATTCAGATATAGATTATAGATTATGCCTAAATCTATGGTATTGTTATTTATTTATTTTCAAAAATATAAATACATGAAAAAAGCATAAGGAATTGTTCCAAATTAAGGAGACCAAACAGATATGATAACTTAATGTAATACATAATCCTGAATTAGAGTCTGCAAGGAGTCTCAGGTGTAAACAACTATAAATATAGGACATTAGTCGGATAATGGGTGAAAGTTGATTAATACTGTGAAGTGTAGATGAAACAATAATACTTTGTCAGCATTAAAATTTCTCTGTTTTGATCATTTTACTGTGGTTATGTAAGAAAATATCCTTGTCTTAGGAAATACACACTGGAATATTTAGGGGCAAAAGGGCATTATGTCTGCAGCTTATTCTCAACTGGTTAAAAAATATTTGTGTGTGTGCGTCTGTATGTGTTGAAAAAGAGACTGATAAGCAAATGTGGCAGAGTGCTAACAACTGGTGAATCTGGATGAAGGGTACATAGAAGTTCTTCCAACTTTTCTGTATGTTTTCTGTATGTTTAAAGTTCAAAATAAAAGTTAGCAAAGTGGTAAAAATAAGATTTTTATTTGTTACAAACCAACCAAATAAAAAAGAACAAAATAAAAAAGTAAACTTGTACCTAGAGGCTAGAGAATTTCAAAGTCTCAGCTATTAAGTTTCTTCCCACTGCTGCACACAGTTTGAGATAAAGCCCTGCTCTTTTCATTAGGAAATTATCTTGCTAGTCAAGGAAATCTAATAAAAATTGCTAGTTTAAATTCCCCAGATGTCTGAAAAATTCCCCAAAGAGACAAATATTTTTTATAAAAGCTCACACACTTAAATGTCATCTCGTACAAAAGACTGGCTATTCATGTTGTGTCCCCATATTGAACCCAACAAACCGGCAAGCTTAATTTGGACTAGAGGAAGCTGGTGAAGAACAAACAAACAAAAATTTACTCTGAAATATCATTCTCCCCATCTTAAAAGGAAAAGACACTGACTGGAGTGCTGGTGAGGATGCAGTTGGAAAAGTGACACTGGGTCTAGGGGAAAGTTGATACAAAAAGGGGTGAATTGGTCACCTGATTGACAGGTGATGTATGTCATATCCCCTTAGGTTTTTGGTCTCCCTTACAACAAGCCTGCTGTATTAACAGGCACATTGCTACATATGCCTTGGGGGAAAAGACGAAACGGAACAGAACTCAGTAGCAAGTGCAGGGTGGCTGACATAGCACCCTCCCAGATGTGACATCCAGGGTGGTTGGGGGTTGCTGCTCCTCAGACCACATGATTGGGACTCAAAGCCTTTTCCTTACATTCTGGGTTGCCCTGCCCAGCACTGCCCCTCTCTGCCAGGTCTGGAACTCTATCACCTTTGTGCTCTGTGTTCCTTGTTCTCTCTTCTAGGAAATAAACATTGTATAGAGAAAAAAGCAAAAATAAAAAAAATATCTCAGGCATTGGGATTAAATAGCTGTGGGTTAGAATTGCAGTTTTGGAAATTAGTGACAGTGTGGCCTGTGCAGTTAACTTATTTAACCATTTCAAACCTCAGTTTCCTCGCCCGTGGGATTAGGGCTATTTTTAGTGAATATTGGAGACCTGGCACTATAAATGAGGTCTGTACTCTAGGCCCTGAGCAAAGCATCGTGGATAACAGGTTAGGTTGAGTCCCTGAAGCATCTTCATCTCTTACCTGTACTGCCACAGCCTCTTCCCTGGTCGCTGGCATTCACTCTTGTCTGCCTTCCTGCTCATTTTCTGCCCAACAGCAGCATGAGCTTCCTAAAAGGCAAATCTTCAGCACAAAGTCCACACGTGCTAATGCTGCGTCCATAGTCTGCCCACGACCTTGCGGTCATGTCTCCTAGCCTCCTCTCCTGTCACGCCCCAACCTCCTCCACCCTCTGACCTCGAGGGCTGTCCAGCAGACTTCTGCAATGGTGGATGTACCTATAACGTCCAATGTGTTCACCACAGCCACATGTGGCTATGGAGCACTCGAAGTGTAGTCAAAGTGACTGAGGAATGGAATTTTTAATTTTTGAAATTTTATTGAAACATAAATGGCGGGAAGAGGAAGAGCAGATGAGTCCAGACCTGAAGAGGAGACCAGACGGGACTAGAAAGAGGAGACCAGAGCAGATGAGGAAGAGGAGACCAGAGCAGATGAGGAAGAGGAGACCAGATGGGAAGAGGAGACGAGACCGGAAGAAAAGACGGGCCGGATGATGAAGAGGAGATAAGACCGGAAGAGGAGACCAGACCGGAAGAAAAGAGGGGGCTGGATGACAAAGAGGAGATGAGACTGGACGAAGAAGAGGAGATGAGACGGGAAGAGGAGACCAGACCGGAAGAGGAGACCAGACCGGAAGAGGAGACCAGACCGGAAGAAAAGAGGGGGCTGGATGACAAAGAGGAGATGAGACTGGACGAAGAAGAGGAGACCAGACCAGAAGAGGAGACAAGACGGGAAGAGGAGATGGGACTGGATGATGAAGAGAGACGAGACTAGATTAGACCAGACAAGGAAGAGGAGAGCAGACCGGACGAGGAAGAGAGTGCTAAGTTCTTAATATGCAATACTTCTTTTAGACTTCATGAACCATCCTATAAGATAGGTATTGTTCTTTTCCTTGTTTACAGATGAGGAAACTAAGGCCTAGAGAAGTTATATAATCTGCCCAAGGTAAGAAAATGAGAATCAAAAGCAGGCCTGACTACAGAATCTCTGCTCTTAGTTATTATGCAAGTCAGATACTTTTTTTCTGTCTATATGGTTGTTCTCACAGCTTCCTGCAAAGGTGTCCTCAGGCTGGCTCTGGGTTGAGCCACAGCTGCTGTCCTGGTGATTCCCAACCCCAGATTTTATTTTTACTGTGGATGGGGGAGGGGCACAGTCCTGAGCTGGAGGGCAGAAATTGAGCTTATTGTGCTGTTCTGTCTCTGGACACAAGAGGGTGAACTCTCAGCAGGCATCTCTTGCACTAGGCCTCATTTGCCCCATCGGAAACTGGGAAGAAAATCCTACTCCTGGTGCCTGCCAAAATTACTCTTTTTTTGAGGTCATATATGGAAGAAATCTGCATAAAGTATTAGCATTTATTAGACTATGTATAGATCTAGCTCCCAACCAAAGTTCCAGACTTAATTCCCAAAAGTTCCCAGCACAGCCGGGCGCGGTGGCTCACGCCTGTAATCCTAGCTCTCTGGGAGGCCGAGGGGGGCGGATTGCTCGAGGTCAGGAGTTCGAAACCAGCCTGAGCAAGAGCGAGACCCCGTCTCTACTATAAATAGAAAGAAATTAATTGGCCAAATAATATATATAGAAAAAAAAATTAGCCGGGCATGGTGGCGCATGCCTGTAGTCCCAGCCACTTGGGAGGCTGAGGCAGAAGGATTGCTTGAGCCCAGGAGTTTGAGGTTGCTGTGAGCTAGGCTGATGCCACGGCACTCATTCTAGCCTAGGCAACAAAGCGAGACTTTGTCTCAAAAAAAAAAAAAAAAAAAAAAGTTCCCAGCACACTTGGAAAACCTCCAAAGGATCCTTACCTCCCTGCCTTCGTGCATGCCTTTCCACATATCGGAAAGGCCTCCTCATCTTCACCTACCATAATCCTACCTATCCAAAAGCCTAGTTCATAGGCTTCCTCCTAGAAGGGGTATGTGGACAGCGGTCCTTGAAGTGATCCATTTCTCCCACCTGATCTTTGGCTGTAAGCACTTAAGACAGGCATCACTCCTAGCCTTACCATAGAATTACTGATGTATAGGACATCTCCTCTATGGAGGACATGTGTTGGTTTTTGCTTGCCTAATATCTTCTCCCCCTTTTAGTAACAGCAATTTGATTTTCCTATATCCTATCCCATCCTATCCTATCCTATGAGTGCGTATACTATGTGACATGAGGCTGAGACACAAAGGACTAAAAAAAAAGGATTCACATGAGAAGGAACAGCAAGGAGAAAGACCCAGAGGCAAGAGAGGACAAAGTTGGCTGGGAACCTAAAGAAGTTTTATGTGTCTGCTCTGTCCAATATGGTAGCCACTACTCATATATCCATTTACATTTATTTATTTATTAATCCAATGGAGTTTTAATTGAATAAACACTTATAGTACATGGTGTTCTCAATATAAATCACAATGTTAGGGTATCCCATGTTAATTATGACATCCTATCCTATCCTATGAGTGCATATACTATGTGACATGAGGCTGAGACACAAAGGATTAATGCCAAGCTTCAGTGTGGGGACAATAGTGCTGCCACCCGAGGACACTGGTACGTGTCAGTGGTGCCAAAGGCTGCGAGCAGAACAGCAGAGGGCGCCGAACTCTTGATCGCCAGGGTTCCCAGGCTTTGATGCACACTGGAAGGACTTAAGGAGCTTTTCAAAATCCAGGGGAATCGGAATTCCTCTCTCTGAGCTCAGAACCTATCTCCACGGTGTCAATAAAGCTGGTCTCTGGGCGTGGGAGGGGGGCTGTAGAAGCCTCCATAAGAAGACAAGGAAGAGTATATTCAGTTGTAAAGATTTGAAGGCTTTCCCACATTTGGTGGAAAGGAATTTGGGAGCAACAAGCTTAAAGCACTCCGTAGCCACTTTAGACTTAAGAACAGTGGACTTTGCAAAGAGCCATGGGTAAGTAGAAGAGTGTGGGCTTGTCTCGAGGAACTCATCACTCTATTGTTACCATCGAACTGTGAGTCTTCCACTCACACTATGAGAGCTCCGAGAGGGCAGGGGTGAGATTGGCCTTTAGCTGGTGTCTGGGGCCTGAGGGCTACTTACAAATGCATTCTGGTTAGATGCCTTGGAGATGTAGAGAAAGCAAGCAACCTGGGGACAGGGAGGATGGGGAGGCAGGAAACTGGTGGAAGCTACGCTTCTTTAACACTTTACACAGAATGGAGAAAATATCAGGTGTCCACATCAAGAACAGGGGTGGGGTTTACCAGAGTAGTCCTCTTGTGGCTGCTACTGAGTGAATGACACCTACAAAGTACCCAGCACATAAAAGCACCCAAGAGGCAGTTCCTAAGACGTCTTCCCTATCACCGCCACCACTTTTAAGTATGCAATTGAAAAATTCTGAAAAATGTGTGTCTGTGACTACACACTATAATGTCATGGTTAAGTGCACTCTGAAGCCAAACTCCAGATACTACTCTGGGCTTCCAGCAAGTCATTGAGCTCTTCTGTGCCTCAGTTTTCAATCCCCCGCCAGCACCCGCACCCAAACACAGAGAATTCCATCTCACAAGCTCACTTCTGTTGGAGCTGCACAATATAATAGCTCACAAGAGCAAAAGCAAACATAAGTGGCCCTGTTAAAATTTTCAGCCGTGCTTCATTTTCTTTAGGGGGAGAGGAGGAGTTTCAGGGTAATTTTGGGAAGACTCGTGGCTTTGGAAAAGATTTATTAAGCAACTGGAGAGAAAAGGGGAATTTACAGTGTTTGTATCTATTTATCCCTCATGTGTGCCTCTTAGAATGATTTAATGCTTATCTTGGGAAGGAAGCAGTTTTATATTTTCAAATTCTCTAAACCAAGACTTGACTTCTCAGTTTCAAACACTTCCCATCTGCCCCTGCAAACAGCGTGATGACATGGCCTGTGCGGATTTGTGGCTCTAATACACAGAAAGCGTTTTTGTGTTAGGTGGTACAAGGATATTTTACAGCCAACAGCTTCCAAACTTCCATATCTTGATGGGCTGTGGCTTGCCTTATATGAAGATTTATCCTACACGCAACTTTTATTTATTCTTTGTTTTCTCTTTTTACATGATTTGCCAAAAGTTTAATCTCAGATTGGTAGTTTTAAATATTAAGATACCCTAGAAATTCTCAGTTTCATCTTTTCACCAAAGCTCACATATAACATCCTTAAATGTAATAAAACAGTTTTCTTGAATGCAACATAATACACATGGGTATTTGGATCCTTTTTGAGGAGACAAGGTATAACAGAAAGAGCATTAGGCTGGAATTCAGGAGATCTGAGCACTCTTCCTGGCTTTGCCATCAACTGTGTGGCCTTGGGCAAGTTGATAATTGGCTCTCTTATAAACTAGAACTATTGATCTAGATCTTTGAAGGTTGGTTTACTTCCAAAACCCTATGGTTCTTTAATTCTGTATGTTTGCCCATGGGGTTGGAGGGGGCCAACAGCGGTTTACTTTCAAATATAAATAGCTTGAAACATTTCTGGGGGGTGGGTGGTTGGTAGACAAGGCCAGCTCTCACACTGGCACCTGCCCTGTGAGTCGGCCAGACTTTGCTGCTTCATTGCAGAGACCCTGTAGGCTGTTAAGATTGCCAAAATCCTTGACCACAGATGTCCATCAGAGGCAAAAACGTTCTCATGTGTATCTCTTCTCTAAGAGTCTTCTTCCACAAAAATGGTAACAAGGAACTGCCATCATTGAAATAGCAGGAATCTTTGCCCTAGATAAAACATACTGACATTTCCATGGGATCAGAATCATCTGAAAAATTTGTAAAAAGATAATAGATGCTTACACTCCAGCCCAAACCTACCCAGTCAGAAGGTACGGGGTTGAGCCCATCACTTAAAAATGTACCATTGAGGCCAAACATCAATTTGTCAGCTCAGATTTCACCGGAAGGCCCCAAATTTGTAATTTCTGTTCTAGAAACTCTGAGTTCAGTATCTGATGCGTTAAGACCAGCAGTCCCCAACCTTTTTGGCACCAGGGACCAGGTTCATGGAAGATAATTTTTCCATGGACCCGGGGTTAGGGGGTGGGGAGGGTGGGTGGTCGTTTCTGGATGACTCAAGGTCATTACATCTATTGTGCACTTTATTTCCATTTTTATTACATTGTGATATATAATGAAATAATTATACAAGTCACCATGATGCAGAATCAGTGGGAGCCCTGGGCTTGTTTTGGCAGAAGGCAGAGTTCACGGGGTGACACAGGCAATGGGGAGCGGCTATAAATACGGATGAAGCTTCCCTTGCTTGCCAGCCCCTCACCTCCTGCTGTGTGGCCTGGTTCCCAACAGGCCATGGACGGGTACCAGTCCTTGGACTGGTGGTTGGGAACCCGAGTTAGATGATCAAAAAACACTCATAGAAATGACTTCCATCTGGTTGCCATGCCATATTACATTTCCTGCCTCTAGAAAGAATAGAATTCCCTGCCATTTTTTTATATAAGGAGCCACATACTAAGTTTATTTTTCACTAATTAGACACTCAGAGAGCTCCTGCCCTGTGCCAGGCACTGGGAATACAGTGGTGAATCACCCCTTAGCTAAGTTTAATATTTGGCACAGTGCATAAATACTGCTCTGGTGCCAGGCTAGTTGGATAGTATAACCTGGGAAGCTTTGAAATGCATGTTCTCAGGCACCCCAAAGGCTGATTCAGTAGGTCTAAAGTGAGGTTCATAAAAAATATATTGTGCTCATTACTCAGTGGTCAAGATTAAAGATACAGGTAGGCAAAATCTTAAACAGAGATCATTTTTCCAAAGGGGGCTGAAGCCCAGAAAAACAAAAGCTGAGCAAGGATCACGCAGAAAGGGAGTGAAAATTACAGCCCAAAGCTCCTGCCTTTAGGGCAGACTCTTTACCCCTTCCACAGCTGCCTGTTTTACCCTAAATTCAAGAGGACTGATAAGGGTTTGTCAAGATACTAACATTGATGTTAACGTTCATAAGGTGATAAACTTTATTAAATTAAAAAAATACTAATTGTGAGTGAAAATAAGTACGCACTGTCTGAAAACAGTGGAAAACATTAAGTGGACAGGAAAAGTGGCCTGAAAAAGGACCCATGAGGGATTTACTCTCTGACTTAACATGATCAAACATAATATTAATGTAAGGGGAATTAAATCTAATTCTCTTATTTTCTCTCCAGCAGTGCAAAGTAGGTGGTTGAACTTTATAATGTCTTTTTCCTAAGTCAAAAAGTCTGCAGTGAGTTGGAATTACAAAATGATGAGGGAACAGGAATTTCAAATATGGATGGCATTATACAATGCTACTGTCCCTGTATAAGAAACAAATTAAGTCAGAGTTTCTCAACTGGTGTATTTTGAACCATTCACAGGTGTATTTCCAATTTTTGTATAATATGTGGATCCATTAGAGTGCTGGTCACTGACATGTCTTTCTTTCCAGGCCACGTAAGACAACCTCTGTGCCCTGTCGTGACTCATGGTGGGGCCATAGCAATAGTTCTGGTCAAGAAGTGACAAGGTAAATGACATGGGTCCACACCCAGAAGAAGCATGTAATTGCTGGTATACAGCCTTTCAGAGTCTTCCCTTTGGATGACCATCCAGAAGGTTCAAGATAGTGACTATTCCACTAGGCTGCATCCAAATAGGATATCTCTGTCGACTGGCAAACAGACATATATGCAGTATGCATGCAAGAGACCTAAACTTTTGTTGTTTTAAAGTCACTATAATTTTGAGGATTTTTGTTACTGTAACATAATACAGCTCTCCTAACTGAAGCAAAGGGCTACACACTGTTACAGTGGTATTTGTCCAACAGGCAGCTGTAGAGCTGGGGTCTACTTGCTATTAGGAGGTTAAAAGTATATTATATGAAATTGATGCCATAAGAAGTCTCTACTTTCATTAAAGTATCTGAGTACTTTTCCTAAGCAGGTACTCAGTGCTAAAAGACAGTCAAGTCCAACATACCATAAATTATTTCAACTTTATCTGTAATTTTATTCCTTCAAATTGGGCATCCAAAATATTTACTATTTGAACATGTACCTTTTACACAAAGTTTCAAAATCATCGTTTTAAATCCCAGATTGTTACTGCTAGGTCTTTGGACAGCAGCCTTGTTACCACTAGAGGGAGCCATCTGCATTGTTTTCTGCTTAACGTGCATCACCAATAGGGTGGCGAGAAACCTCCAAGTATACCTGGGGAGAAATGAATTCTGGTCTAGATACTTTCTTCCTAAATGTAACAGTGTGCTGATGCCAGGCTAGCTGGATAGAATCACCTGGGAAGCTTTGAAATGCATGTTCTCAGGCACCCCAAGGCTGATTCATAGGTCTAAAGTGAGGTTCGGAAATGTGTAATTTTAGAAAAACACTCCCAAAATCCTTCTGATGGAGAGATAGGTTTGCTACCACTGGTTGTGGAAGATTTCAAAGAACTGTCCTTTTCAATCAAAGAGTTTGCCATCTGTGGTGTATTTCTGACAGGGATCAACCTAAGTCCAGCCAGATAAAAATAGAACCTGTTAACAACAGAATTTCAATAAAGCACTTTACAATGGTAATAAATCACAGGTACAAAACATAGTTATCTTCAAATTTAAATTTATTAAGACATTCAGCTATGTCTGTCAGTCTACATCCAAATTTGCTACTAAAAATAAAATAAAGTCACATCCCACATTAGGAATACCGAGGTCTGAAAAAACACTTTTGGAGCCAAGCCTATTGTATAAATAAATGACTAGTTTCTTTTCATATCAAAATTCCCATAAAAAATTACATTCCCCCCTCCCCAGTTCTACCTATAGCCATGATGAATGTAAAAATTTAAATATGACACATCCTTGTCAAAGAAAAGGTGCAAAGTCTATTAACAGCTTTAAAAGTGGCATTTGCAAAATGTGATCATACAGTTACGTACTCATACCCAAAGTGCAAATAATGCCATAATTTAACACTGTTTTGATTCAGTTGCAAGAATTAAACATTACACAGGATTGAAAAGTACACCCAGGGCCTCTATCAGTGCCCTAAAGCCCTTCCCACTTTGGTCTCCTTCACTAAAGCAGACTCCAAAGTGTTCATTAGAGTTTTAGTTTACTTCACACAGCCAAGGAAGTACACAATGTTAACAAAGTTTCATATACATCAAAATATTGAAGACTCTGTCATAAAGTTCAAGAGTCTCAGATTACATGAATGCACCCGCAAGGCCCAAGTGCCCACCCCACCCCCTTCCCTAAAGCACATACAAAGTATGAGCGTGCTTCAATCTTTGAATACAATCAATGCTTCTACATCTTTGATTTCATTTCAGTGCTGTACAAGACTCAATAATCACCTGCCTGAGTTCCAATTAATTGAGGGAAAAGGGGGCGGAGAAAAGGGCTGGTCACTGCTCATACTTGATGACGAGAATGATCTGTCCCATGGAAAGTGAAAGGTCAGTTCCACTTCTGCCTGCTTCTTCCCATGCTGTCCTTACGCTCCTTCTCAGCCTCTTTTCAACACTCAAATCTGACTTTATTTATCCCTCACACATCAGGGGCAGTTTCTGAAGTTGCTGAGGTTGAATTTTCTTGGCAAACCTCTACAAAACATCAGCATAGAATATATAAATACATTTTGATTAGCATACATTGCAAAAATTTCTCCCACAGTGTCAGGGGATGAAAGCAGGTGATCTCCACTGAGAGTACTTCCTGGATTAGATACTTGGAATGTCAGTTTCCTGCCTGATCATCTCATTCATTCGTTCCTGAAATCGGAGCATGAATTCCATCTTGAGTTAACTGCTCTTCCACAGTATTGAAGCAACCTTCCTGCTTTTTTCCCTTTAGGCTGATTTGACAGGACACGCTTCATCTTTTGCTCTATGAGGATATTCTTTGGGGTCAAAAGCCCCTTCCTGGCTATCTGGTCTTCTGACAATGTGTTCATTATTGTCCCTAGAACCTTCCTGTATCCTGGTCCCGGGAGGATGCTCTTGGCCTGGGGGTTCAGTACCTTCCTGAAGCACAGCATTTTGCTCAGCTCCAGCATGAGGCTGTGCAACTGGCTCAGTTCCTAATCCTGGAAGCTGGGAGGAGTTTTTGAGGTGGCAGTGGCACAGAGGGCAGGTCTCCTGGACGTACAGCCATTTCTTTAGACAGCCTGCATGGAAGAAATGACTGCAAGGCGTGATCACAGCAGATTTCATATCCTAAAAGAGGAAAAGAAAAGACACTTCATAAATGTCTATTATCTATAATCTTTGGTATTACCCCCAGAAGTTCTGGTTCAAGCATTTTTTTTACCACAATAGAAAATGTGTAATACAGATCTTAGAATAAAACTTATTTTCTATTTCAGTAATAGCCCTGTTGCCATCAAAGACCATCCCCCCCCCCCCATCCAAATAACACGTAAGAACCACTGGCTAAGTAATTAAAAAAAAAAAAGTAAAAACCAAAAATGTGGAAGAAACTACCTTAATTGTGTTTTTGCCTTAGTATGAAATGCAAAAGTTCCACGAATATAGCAGTATGACTACTGGGTCTACACTGGTATGACATGAGTGTAATTAGAGCCTCAGAAAATCTGATAAAGACAGGACTTTTTCCACAGTAATGCTTCAACACAGCTAAACAGATTACTCTATAATGAAATTATTTGCAAGGAGACAAAATCAGCTGTACAACACCAGGGTATTTGGCAAGGAAGTGGCAATCTCATTAGGGCCAATGTATATACTCAGTTTTCAAGATTTGGTCTCTATAAGCCAGTGTTTCTTAACTTGCATCAGAATCACTTGTTAACACATATTCCTGGGCCACCCGAGACTTACGGAACTGGGATCTATAAAGATGGGATTCATAAATCTATAGTTACAACAAGCCACTCATATGACTTTTATACACTCACATTTGATAACCATTGGAATAAGGAGTGATATACTTAATATTAACATTCCTTATATAAGATACATTTGAAGAAGGAAGGCTGAGGACAGGAAGTTGAAATTGTAAAGATATACATTTGATGAATCAACCATTCATTTTGTTTAAAGTCCCAAAACAAGGTGAGTAACCCCGAAATTCCTTGCCAAGAACTGGTAATACCTAGGCGTCAACTTTTAAGCAGAAAGCCATCCAAGGAAAGGCAGCCAGCTGGGAATCTAAGCAGTTTACTCTCATTTTCTATGTGATATCAGCAGGTAGTTCTAGCACCTCAAAAAAAGTGATGTGACAAAAGGAAATACAAAAAGAGGACTCTCGAATCCCAGAGATGGAATATTAGACATCAGCTGCTGAAGCTGATGTGCTGTTTTTGATGTGCTTTATTCTGAGTGCAATGAGGCTACCTAACACAAAAGAGCTAAAGTTCACATGAATAATAAACAGAACTAAGAGAATGACTAAGTTGGAAGTGGGGGGAGGAACTACATTACTCCGCAGTCCCCTCACACACAAAAACAAATGGGAAATGTTGCTTTGCTAGTCTTCAAAAGTATATTCTGATCACAATAAAAACTTGGTAGTTGCACTTTACTGTTAGAAAAAAAATTCTTATTCTAGATAGTTCCAAACACATACACACCCCACCTAACTATAAAAGCAGCCCTGGAGAAAGAACATTCCCTGTACACCACTGACACTATCTACAGATTTATTCCACGAAACTATACTCTCTAAGAGTGATTTTAAGGAACACAGTTTCTGTGGTTATCCATAATCTCTGTCCACATTTCCAACAGCGCAGTTTAGGAGTAAAAGCTGCAGCTCGATTACCTTCTCGCACAGGTGACTGATGATTAAACTCTAGGCCTTTTTGTTTTATTTCCAGGGTGATTTAAATACTATCTTTAATTTGTAATAGAAAGCGATCATCAGGCTCTTTATGGTGCATGTACCAAAGACTGCAGGCAGGTGAACTTCAATGGTACACCAATTGTTAGCCTCTACCATAGCCGCCCGCCACAAATGCTTGCACCCCTTTCAGATATTTAGCAACCCACTCTCTCCACCTACACTAAAAAAATCCATGAACATTTCTTCCACACTCTGGGAATAGTAGAAAGAAAAGAGTCAGAATCTTGGCACACCACTTTTCAGGAGTTGCTGACTCCTGATGGATAGTATATTTGATAGTATGTGTGTCTATTCAGGAGTAAATATAAAATACACCTGACCTGTTTTTCCTTTATTTACGGGTGAGCGATAATGTTGAAAATAACAATAAATTAGAACTTGAGGAACTAAATTAAAAACTTAGATATAAAATGGAAATATTTTATCAGGTCTTTAATAATTTCTGAGGCCCATTTTTTTTTTTAACCCAGTAGATAATTCTGCCTAGAAATTTAAATTGGATTTGGTTAATGTGGTCACAGTCCCAAGGGATATACTGTATGACCCACCCAAATGGATTCTTACTGAATGAGTTACCTGATAACAGATGGCACAGATATCATTGTGTTTCTCAAGCTGCTCTTTAGTAGCAATGGGCAATGATTTAATTTTATTCACAGCATCCCTGCGGAGAAGAAAGCTCTTCCATCCCAGCTGGGCCCGAAGCCACACATTATAATAGGAATGGATGAAGATGATCATTGAGCCCATCACTGTCCATTCTCCAAAGATGGTCTCTGATACACCATAGGCCACCACACAGAGGGCAACAAGAAACTCTAGCAGGCGGTAAGTACCATTCACATAGTAGATAACATCATCCATGTTTTCTACTGGCTCTTTTCTGAATTCCTCAACCATAAATAAGACATAAATAAAAAGTGTTCCCAGAACCTGAAAAAAAATTTATGTATATTAAAACAGAACATCACTTAGAAACTTTTTTCATAGGCTTTAAACAATAACACACTCCTGGCACTTTTAGGATGTTATACTTAAAATCTATAGAGGAGTACCCAGGGGAAAAAACCTTTTTAATAAACTGAAAAAAGAGAAGACACTGGTATAATTAAAATGTGGGTGGATCTTAGTTATCCTGGTATTAGACACTAAAAAGTCACCCTTCAGATATAACATTTCTAAAACAATTCTGATGAGTAATCAGTTTTCTGACTCATCCTTTCCCCTTATTCCCCAGGTCACCAAATCCTATCAATTCTATCTTCACTGCCCTCATTCCATAGTCATTCCTGTTCCACAACTCTCAAAGAACCTTTACTTCTACAAAGAACAATCAATAAATCTTCACTGTTAGTGCTACATTTCTTTTACTTCTTATCAGTCAGGCAGCAAAGATCCATCTTTAAGTTACAATAAGCTTATCATTTCTAGGACAGTATTTTGTGTGTCTATAGTGTGTATGTGTAATATACACATGTGGCATATATATCATGAAACGATGGATATTTTCTAGTATTTAAATTTTTTTATATTTTATTTTTCTCTTTATAGCCACAGAATCTGTGAGCAGAGTATTTAATTTTAAAAATGTACTCCAAACAAGTTCTAAAATCCTTTAATATTTATAGTTACTTATCAATTTAAGATGTATATGACAGCTCTGTATCGTACCATTTTGGAAAAGAGAAACTGAAAGGCTTAATTAACTTTGTAAAAGATACAGAGACATAGCTATGCCTATCTAGTATTTTAATCTAACTCCAGTGCTAAAAAAAAATTGTGTTCTAGTAAAGGGAGCAGGAAGTTTATCACCTAAATTGGCCACTTATTAATCATTAATCTTGAAAAAAAGTTTAATTCTTTTTCTGGAGGAAAATAAGAAAATCAGTTATTATATAAAGTTAATTAATCCTGGGCTTACCTGAAGAGAGGTAAGAATGCTGCTGGAAATAATAATAAGAAGCCAAAAATCCATGTGGAAAAACTGGCAAATCATATAAGCCATATAAGCAGGAAATACCAGTAAAAATAAACAAAGGCTTACAGCGCGGAAGTGCTTCCATAAACTCCTGGAAAAAAAGATAAAATTATTCTTTTAAAGTGCTTACCACCTTCAGAATGTACCTCAGAATGTAAAAAAAAAAAGAAAAAAAAAAAAATAAAGTGCTTACCACCTAATAACACAACCAATTACATTAGCAGCTAACAGGTCTGGCGCCATGATTAAGTTTCACAAATGTCTGCCTGAGCACCCCTCCCTGTGCCAGTCACCCACCAGAGCTCAGGGTGACTCACACAGCCTTAGCATTTCAAAGCCACACTACTGTCAGTTGCTAAGTACCATCAATTCTTTTATTTGTCAATAGTTTGCTTTCAATTTCATTCCCATTTCTAGTTAAGTTCAAATTGTTCAAGCTTTTTTATCCTTAAACTTTAACAATTTCAATAGTAATTTTTCCTGTTAGGAAAGAGTATATGAGAATATAATGCGTGGCATTTTAAAAATCTTATGCCATCCTCTCCTCACCTACTCCACACTGTGATGAAAATCTCTGCTGCAGTGAGGGCAGTGTCACTAAAGGAAATGGCTCTCCAATGAGCAGGTATACCAATCATCACATTTGTTAAGTTTGGGGGAAGAGTGGGACATGACTAAGAACCACTGGGCTAATGGTAAGATCTTCTACTAGCTAGCTGGTCTTCCTCCTCTTTCCAGCTCCCGATCTGTCCTGGATACCACCAGCCACCAGATTAATCTTCCTATAGCTCAACTATCTTAATATTTTCAACACCTTCTCTAAATTATTGAGTCTGGCTTTAAGGTCTTCTTCTCCCAACTTTTCAGTCGTAGCTTATCAACATCTGTTCCTCATTGTAAGTCGAGTTGGTTAATTAACTGTCCCAGCAAAACACAAGTACTCTTACATCCCACTAGAAATGCCTTCGTCACACTCTCTATTTCTCTAAACTCTTTAGGCTAAGCTCAAGCTAAACAAATATATTTGGATTTCAGCCAAAATAGTTTAAAGCTCATGGCTGTAACAAAATTAAGCTGTTTCAGTTAAGTATCAACATCTGTGATATGTCCTCAAATGCAGGCAAAGCGTCTCAAAGAGACACAAGTTACATAAATCATCCTTCCTACCTTTAATTATAATATAGGTGGGAAGTAAAAATTACCATACAAAAAGTCAAGTGCTATCCTATGTGGTACTATCATAATTAGTAATTCAGAGAAGAAAATGTGTTCCCTAGGTACTTTGGAAAATTAAATTAAAGCTACATTGGAAAGTGTTTTACATTGTTTCTTGCCAAAACTTCTATTATCAGAAGTTAAGGGACAAATGTAAACCTGTCAGTAAGGTTTGCTTTCAAATTCAAAACACAAACAATTTTAATTTTTTTAAAGAAAGGCAAGCAGTAAGGAATTACTGTAACACAGTTGTACTGTGTTAGATGACAAATTATGGATTATTTTAATAGGGCAATTTGCCTTAAAATCTTAAATATATTTTTCAAAATCAAGCCAGCTAGATTTCATTCATATAAAATATATACATATCTACATAAATATACATACATATTTAAACATACACAGAGAAAGGTATGTACAACAATGTTTTGTCAAGATTTTTGTGTCTGTATAATTTTGATATGTGTATATTATATACATACAAACATATATATACTTACATATATATATCCTTATCTAAGTTAAAATTAAGCAAAATCAAATTTTAAATACAATATAAAAAGAATAGGATGAAATTACATTGAAACTTTATTCCATTAACAGGTTAGAAACTACAAAATGAAAAAAATTTTTTTTACACTCACCCCAACCCATTTCTTAAAAAGTTTGCCTTTTGAAAATTTGCTATATCATTTGAATAAGTAGGGCTGGGTGAAATGGCTCACACCCACAATCCCAGCACTTTGGGATGCTGAGACAGATTGCTTGAGACCAGGAATTCTAGACCAGCCTACACAATATAGTGAGACCTCATTTTTACAAAAAAAATTTAAGTTAGCCAGGCATGGTGTGCACACCTGTAGTCCTAGCTACTGGGGAAGCTGAGGGAGAAAAATTGCAGAGTGAAACCCTGTCCCTTAAAAAAAAAAAAACCACAAAACCTAAAAAAGAAATAAATAAAATTTAAAAATTTGAATAAGTAGACTATGGTGCTAACATTCCTTGTTAAAAACTGCAATAAAATTTATAGACAAAATTAGCAATTATCTCTATGGCTAAAACTATCACAGACATCCTCTTAAGCTAACCACTGGAAATTAGCTATAGTCTAAGCAACTCTAAAGACACATTTACAAAGATTTTCCCCTTAACAATTATTTCATTAATAACAAAGAGAAGCATTATTTCATCAACTGTCAATATCATTTCTTCACTGTTGGCTCTTATTTGAGATTTAAGATACTTTTCCTTTCCTTTTTTAATCCCCAGTACATTTGAATTAATCATAATCCTTGATCCACGATATACTATCATCATTGGTTTGTGCATGTGATACATGTGCCCTCTTTTTATTTAGTCAGTAATCTAATTAGCTATTTTAAATAATGTAACAAGCATTCATGAATGCACCTCCCCATATACAGGTGAGGGCCTAGAGTGACAATGATCCACATCTAAATATTAAATATCTGGCAGGCCTGCCTATACCACGTGTCCACCCCCCTGCTCCACACCACTATCTTGAAGCCTGTGAGCTTCATTCTCTTGCTTGCTTTCCTTTTTATAGTTTGGTTTCACCTATATGTATTCCTAAGGAGTATATTTTAAAATTTTGTTTGTGACATAAAAATATCCTATATTATCATCTTTTTGGATTTTTAAAAAGTTTTACATTGCTATAAATCACTCATACTGTCTCATGTATCACTATTTTTAACATACCACTGTGACTATTATTCCATTTATTATTCACTCTGTTTGATTGGCATCTGGGTTGTTCCCAGGCTCTTGGTATTGTAAATTGTGCTATGAACATTCCTCTACATGTCTCCTACTGTACATGTGCAAGACTGTCTTTTGAAAACATACCTACGAAGAGATACTGTCAAACTTTTCTACAAGTGACTACCATCACTTTACACTCTCATCAATGACAAGGATCTACATCTTCTCCCACCTTGCTATCCTAACAGCAAACTTTCCTTCTTCTCTTTCTTCTTTCTCCTTTTGATTTACTTGCTCACTGCCAATCCAATAAATATACAACAGCACCTTACTGTGGTCTTGATTTACATTTCTCTCATCACTAAAGATACAGTCTGGAGTTAATTCTTTTGTTTTTATAGTGTGAGACAGAAATCCAGTTTTTTCTGGCTTCTCTATATGATGACCTGATAACCTTTATTTTTGTCACCTTCATTTGCACTGCATTTAATGCTTTCTCTTCTTTAGCATTACACAGAATGGAATGACATATTTGTTATATTTACTGGACTAAATTTTACGCTCTATGTTCTTAATTTTAAAAGTGACCAAATATAAAAATATTAAATTTCTCTGAAGGAAAATAGGTTGATTTATAATTACCTGGCCTTTGATACAACTTTTTAACTATAGAAATCTTGAAAAAAAAAACGATTAGAAAAGTCAAACAAGTCAAACATCTCATATAAAAAAAATAAAAATATAAACTTGTTGAATTAAGCTAACACCAATTATCCATCCATTTTTTTGTCTCTAAACATTCCCTAAATCTTTAGACAACAAATTTATGTAAAGAATATTAAGAGATTTCTTACTTGTCTCTAGATGCTCCCAGTGCCAAAACAATAGGATCTGCAATCTCCAACATAGACTGCAGGATAGAAGCCACAACAATGAAAAGGATAATACTGAGCAGGAATGCCCGGTGTACAACCTGTAGTTCTATCAGCCCAGTCTGCACTGCCAGGATTAACAGTGTTACTCCTTCTGTCATGCCCCTAAAAAAAAAAAAAGCAATCATTTTTAGAAAAAATAAATAATCCAAATCTCATTTAATTCAAAGAGAAAATAATCCAAAGGCTGAGACTGTTGTTACATATCTTTGAATCTATTTTGACTTAATTCAGACTAAAAACCTGATCAGTATATTAACTTTATATTGTACAACATTACTATAACAATATAGTTGTAGATATCACTGCACATGCAAAAGTATAATAGCTATTATGTGAACATACAATGAGGGCAAAAATAGTAACTTCTAAGACAAGTAAAAGTTCTCTAACCAGACTTTGATAATGAGGCAGATACTTCTGCCATTCTTAGATATCCACCGAATTATACTAATTTACATCATGAGCTATATGCTGATTACAAAAGACAAAATAATAGGTGAATGTCTTCACAATCTTGGAGAGGGAATAGTCTCTTTAAGCAGATCATAAGACAAAGGAGGAAAAATAAAAATACGAACATTTGTTGAAATTTAACTTCCATATTCCATATGGAAAATATGCTATAAACAAAGTCATAAGAACTTTTATCCTATCAGCTTGATTTATAAAGAACTCTCACAAATAAGAGCAAAGGATAGGCACAGTTTTAAAAGTACAGATTAGCAAATATTTCGAAGTTTGACAACACTAAGCATTGACAAGGAATTTGAGAAAATGAGCACACTCATGTTGAGATGCACACAGATCAAACCTTTCTGGAGAAAATTTTGCTAATAAATTTAAAATGTGTATACCATACCCTTCAATTCAATAATCTTGCTAGTAATAATTTACCCTATGGATATACTATAAAATTTAAGATATAGGTATAAAAGAAAATACAATGAATAGTGGAACATATTATTTGATACCATGAGGATGCAATAAGTGAAATCCAGACTCTGAAAAACTCTGTAGGACAAATCACCTGTAATTTCAACAAATAAAATACAATGGAAAATACAGAGACAGTGGGGATCAAAATATTAAGAGAGACTGAAGAAACTTATCAATCAACCACAATCACAATATGGATCTCATTCGGATCTTGGGTTGAACAAAATGTTAAAAAAATTTTAGATAATTAGGGCAATTTGAATGCCAAGTGGATATTTGATACAAAGGAATTCTTTTATTAGAAATAATCATTCCATTGTAGTTATGTTTTTCCTAAAGATTTATAGACTGAAATATTTATGGGTAAAATTATATTATATCTGGGATTTTCTCCAAACAATTGTAGCCAGGGCACTACAGGGTGTAGGAGCATGTATGACATGAGACTGGCCATACTGTTGAAAATGAGTGATGGACACACTGGGGTTAACTGTACTACTATTCTCTCAATTTTGTTGGTTTGAAATTTTTTCAAATTAAAGATTTAAAAAAAGAGAGAGTCATGTACAAAGATACTCAAAGCGGCATTATTTTCTAATAGCAAAACAAACAAAAAAAGAGGTATATCCGTATTATGGAATACTATGCTTTCACCAAAAACAATGAGATATATCTGTTATGCATTAAAAAAAATTCTCTAAAACATAGTAAATGAA
Source organism: Microcebus murinus (assembly GCF_040939455.1). Lineage (NCBI taxonomy): Eukaryota > Metazoa > Chordata > Mammalia > Primates > Cheirogaleidae > Microcebus > Microcebus murinus. Next base: position 23,547,474 of record NC_134124.1, read on the forward strand.
AAAATAAGCTCCAGAGCAATGTACATAGACCGTGAACATGAACCAAAAAATAATATATGTACTTTTCCCTATAAGAAATTAATAACCATCTAGAGCTGTTACCTTTAGAGAGGTAATGGGAAGTAGGAAAAGGGAGCTGTCACTTTTCATTTTTGTACTTTTTGAATGGTATGAATTTTGTGAACTTATACATAAATTATTTTTTTGCTCCTTCCTCTTTCCCCTTCCTTTTCCCCCTGTTTTAAAGGTGTTAGCTGGGACAAGCAGGAAGATCATGGATCACAAAGATTTAAGGACTTTAAGAGGAGGTTATATAAATGATGGATATTAAGAAGAGGTTATATAAACTTACATAAATGCAACCATTAAACTCTTATATTAAGGTAATAGAAATCATGAGAAGTTCTAGAAATGGATTTCCTAATGCCTGATCTTAGTGATTTAATAAGTTAACCATTCTGCATTCTCATTAATTCATCCTTTGAACCTTCAGTAAGTATTCAAATTATATTTAAACTTATTATTTATTTTTTTAAAAACCTTTAAGAAAGTATCAAATACTGCATAGAAATTGAATTTTAACTGGGCCACACTTAAAATAGAAATTGAATTTTAACTGGGCTACACTTAAACTTCAAAAAGGAATAAGCAAGCTTTTGAAAATCTCTTAAAGAAATCTAGGAAAGGAAAGTGTCCAACATTCATGGTAATATCTCCATAATATACATAACAATAAAAACACATCTTTTTTTACATGGGAATTTAGTTATTTTTTCATAGTACTTTAATTCAAATATTGCAACCATTAAAAAGAAAAACTCTTAAAATTTCATTTCATCTAAAATTCATCAATGAAAGAAATTTATTATTATTTCTTTAGTTATCTATAGCTACAGTCCCCAAACCCCAAGCTGCGGACCAATACATGTCTGTGTCCTGTTAGGAACCAGGCCGCACAGCAGGAGGTGAGCAGCAGGTGAGCCAGGGAAGCTCCATCTGTACATCTATATTTACGGCCGCTCCCCATCGCTCTCCATCCCAAACTGGGCCCCCATCAGGTCCACAGAAAAATTGTCTTCCATGAAACTGGTCCCCAGTGGCAAAAGGTGCGGGACCGCTAATCTATAGGATTTAAATTTCTAGACATATTCAAGGAAAGAACTTACCGATTCATGGCAGGATCATTCATGAAAGCCCGATAACCCTGCAAGTAGAACTTGCAGAGTGTCAGAACACCCAAGGCAACAAAAGAAACCGTGAAGACCAAACCCAAAAGAGAATAAGGAGTGCTGCAGCATTCAGCAATACTGGAAAAAAAAAGGGGGGGGGGAATTAACAGACATAAATTTTCCATTTGGAATAAAAACATTTTAAGCCTTTAAAGTAACCACCAAGCTTGATCTGATCCTCATTAATTAAAATACCTCTAAGCCAAAATTTGAGGTGAAACCACCCAATTAATTAATCTATTAATAATTTAAATCACCTTATTCAAAACCTACATTTTTCTCTCTTTGGCAAATATCCAGTAAACAGCACCATATCAGAAAAAAGGTATTTTTCTTAATTATTTATCATCTTCAAATGCAATAAAATTCAAAGAGTTTAAATCTTGTTGAAACCTTAAGAAACATATAATTAGCATGTCGGTAAGTATTCAAAAGAAACTTGTACAGGTGCCCATTGTTCCTTCTGGAAAACGCTGGGTGTTCAACTTGTTCGGACTGTGTTGCTAAGACGGTTACTTGTAACTCGTTTGATCAAAGGAGCAGCACCTTTGTTGACTTACCAACATCCCCCCTACACACACACACACACACTCCTCCTATGACAACAGTATCTTACATACTACTGGTGTTTTAAAATTTAATTTAACTTAGGTTTAGATAAATTCATGTTTTAAAAGGGTTACTTTAAAGGCATGCCCAAGAATTCAGCCCAAGAACATTTAAAAATAATTTTAATATCAATTTTTAACATAAAAGTTTGCTACGATACCACTTATAAGGATAACTGGAAGATATTACACTAGAACTTGGAAATACTTTCATTGAACATATTAGATATTAACTTATATGTATTTTATAAATATACATACTATTATGTACTAATGAATTGGATTTAGCATTTACCCAGTATCTATATCTTAAGTTTTAGAATTCCAGAGAATTTCATTTGTATAGAATTCATTCAAGCAAATCAATGCTTGTCCTTTTACTATGTATCTCTTTGCTTCTATAGTTACCTTTCCTATATAATTGCCTGTAAGTTGGTTTTTATGTGAAAGCATCTAAGTTTACATTGATCAACGTACATGATGATAAAAAAAAGTCTGCTTTCCTGTTAGGAGCCAAAATAACCAACAATCATGATAACAGATAGCTAAAAAAAGAAATAATTTTATGACCTTGCTACAAATCTAATTTTTGAAATGTTTGACATTTTCTCAAAGAATCATTATATAATACAATGTTTAAACAAATTGTCTATAATTTTAAAATATGAGAATCATGGCTGAAAATTATACTAAAAATTTTACTTCACTCTCATTGGAAAAGGCCAAATGTTTAATCAAAGGTCTATACTATCCCTCTATTCTTGTTTCCATATTTAGAGAAATTTTTTATACCCAAAAAGTATGATATAATTACATATTCAAGAAGAACACATTTTTTCCTCTTATTAGGAATATGGTACTATTTTTCAAATGAGAGAATACTAAATAATACAAAAGGTTTCAATCTAGTTTTGGGGAAGTGAAAGCGTTTGGGAAATTTATAAAACTTTTCTTCCCATCTCTCTCCAATAAAAGTCATTTTTATTGATTTTAGTTTCTATTTTCTGGCCACAAAAAAATCTTTGTTTTTCAGTTTGTTTTCATGTGGGTTTTTGTTGGCTTGTTTAGTTAGGGTATTGTGGTAAACTTCTAATCCTCTTTTTGTAAATAAGTTGATTTTTGACCAGAAAATACATAAATATAACCTGGCACACAAAAGCATCAAGAAGGACAGAAAACAACTCTAAGCAGATATATAAACTAACAAAAAAAAATATGAGAACTTCTCAATTACAAACCAAATTAAAACAGCCTTATCTTGAGAAAGGGCAATTCTGGCTACGTGTAGAACAAGAAAGAGAAGAATTACTTTGGCAAGACATCTAAACTTCATCAAAAATCCCAGTATTATTTTCTTACTTTATAAATAAGTCCAAATTCATTCATGGCTTTGTGATTTATTAAGCCTATTACACTATGCTATACCTCATTTGATTATGCTTTGCAATGGATAACAATCTGCTTTAAAAACTGGACCAATTCCAGTTCCACCCTGAGGTTATTGTCCTAACCACAGAATTGTTATCTTTAAATTCAGCTTACTGAATTTAAATTTACTCTTTAAATTCAGTTTAAAATTCAGTTTACTCTTTAAATTCAGTTACTTTTTGAATCATTTAAAAATTCTGCATAAAACCTCCATAATATTTACATAAAAACAAATAGTAGTCAAACTTACTTAACACATTCAGTACCAAAAGAAAAAAATTTTTTTTTCTGTGAGGCCAAGATGTTTTATTAAAACAAAATGATCCTTTCTGGTTTTTTAAGTGTTTTCTGTGCATAAGTTATACACAACACAATCCACATTTTTAGAATTAAATTGTCAATATTAATTTTAACAATAATAACACCAACAAGTACAATTTTCACAAACCAACTGCAGAATTTTGCTTCACAAGGCCCCAGGCTCAAAACCAGGCTGAGTTAAGTACAACTCACCTGGCAATCAAAGTGTTAATACTAAACTGATCATTAATGTGTTTGACTTTGATAAACTACCTGTTTATAGAAGCTATTTATAATTGTTATTCATTTTCAGAAAGTACAAAATCTCACTCAATACCAGTAAGTTTATCCTACTTACTTGTTAAAAGAGATATTGCCCTATTACATTTTTATTGATATTTAGATGTGTGTTAATGCTTTCAATCTTAATAACATGCTCCTTAAGGACAGTTCATTTGTCTTAAATTTCTGATTCCCTATACCACTTAGTACACAGTCTTCTATAATACTGGATGGCTGAGAAACAATGGTTCCATTAACTAGAACTCAAAACTCTTATCTGTCTATATTTATTTTTCAGAAGGACAAATTTTTGTTCTTGCCTTTTAAAGTGACAATGAGTCAAGGAACCAAGATGTATACCCATGTGCTAGATTCTGAGAGAGTGAGATTCAAACTCAAGAGTGGAGAAAATGACAAATATGGATTTAGCACAAGCTCACAATTAATAAAGATACTGAAGTGGGAACAGGACTTGAATAACATAAGACTTTAAAAAACCCTAAATATTAAAAACGAAGTCTTAAAATTCTTGGGGGTTAAGAATGTAAGATCCTGGGCTATAAGGACAATAGACACCTTCCAGCTTCTGTTTACTGCTTGTTTGCTAACCGCAAGGCATTATGAGTATATTATGGGATGCAGAGGAAAAAGACAAAGAGAGCAGAAACCTGAGCCTCTCAGCTAGGACCCGGAACAGGTTAGGGCCTATCAGGGGCAGGCTGAAGTGAAAATCACTGTGGGGGTGGATGCATGACCAGTGTGTAAACAACTAAGTTATAAAAGGGGACTAACACACAAAGGAGGGTCCTTGCCTGCCAGAGTGGCCACTGCGTTGGTGCTCTGGGGCTTGGACCCTGGCTAGCCAGAAAATAAACCTCCTCTTGTGTGATTGCATCCTCAATGTCTCTGCTTTTCTGTCCGGTGGGGCTGTGGAAGGTCTGTCCCTAACAAGAAGTACTATGATTTACCCATTTCACCAATTTTTAACTGTATATCAATACTGAAGCAAAACATTAAGAAAAAGAGGACATAGTGAAAATGTACAGATAAGTCACAGGTTTTTAACTCAGATGAGGTTTGAATGCCAATTTTACTTCTTTTAGCAGTGTCGCATGGGGCAAGTTACTCTTGGTACCATTTCCTCACTATAAAATGGTAATATGAGATGAAAAAAGTCTTTGGGAAAAAAAAGAAATAATAAATAAATAAATAAATAAATAAATAAATAAATAAATAAATAAATAAATAAATAAATAAATAAATAAAATGGTAATAATAAAGGCACCTCTTAGGGTTGCTGTAAAAGATTTCATGTGAGGGAAAAGTGTTTAGGTACTGTGGCACATAAGAAATACTCAATAAATGTTATTTTTATAACACATTTTTCTCTTTCTGACCTAATAATTTAACTTGAAATTGAAAAAATACTTTTATAATTTGCTATGTACCTTCCTACAAATCATTTGCTGCACTTTGCTCCATAGTGCTGCCAAATATACCACCATTATTATTATATTAGCACCTCCTTGCATTACCAGATCTGTTATCTACTGAATGAAAATCCTATCTTAATAAAATATGAAGTCATGTAATATAATAGATAAAGGTAATTTGCAAAACTTACTATTCCTGGATCGTTTTCCCTCTTAAGGTTATATATAGTATTACCGGCTCTTATTAATTAATTACCTTGTCAGAAAAAGGAAAAGAAGCCTCTCCCGTGATGCAGGCTGATCTCGAGTACTGAAATAGGAGTAAATCTGAAGAGCGAATAAGACGAGCCAGAAAACCATGAAAAGAACAGGGACTACCAGTTGATTCCACAGGGACATTCCCAAGGCTAGAAGGCCATACACCTCCACTACCTGAATAAGAAAATAAGATAGGAAAACATCTTACACCACCATCAACAAACACTTAAAACACTTAAGAGTTTAATCTGAAGTGGCGTGAAAAATAGCTTTTCTTTTACTACAAGATTGTTTCAGCTAAATTCCTTTATAGTTAGCTCTATACACAGTTAATAAATAGCATGCTTTTAAAAATATACTGATTTTGCACTATTAACAACGCTTGATACACACTCATCTGATGGCAACACTAAATTGCCCTAATAGTTCAGGTATAAGGTCAAAAGACGGTCTTATTTACAATAAAACTACCTCAAAGGTAGTTTAAAGAGACTTGGTAAAAATTCATGTCTAATCAAAATAACCTGGACTAGCATGAATTATAATATATTGCTTGAGGAGCTAGGAAAAAGAAAAATGTAAAAATTTTTCATGGTTTATTCAGCAATGTCAGATGAGAAACAGTTGAAACAGTTCAATGGAAGACAGTGTGTTTAATCACTGGAGAAGTTTACTCGATTGCAGAGCAAAGATATTTAGCAAGTCTTTTCCCCTAGACAAATCAATTCCCCTTGCTCCTACTGTGTATTTATCAAGCAACATTTCTCAATTTGGTTTGCCAAATGTATTAACACCAGGAAAAGGGTATAAGTAAAAAAAAAAGAGAGAGAGAGAGAAAAAGAAAAAAGCTTACTAATCTATAACTCAATAAATTAGTGTTCCAGTTTATAAAACAATGTCTTATCAACTTCATTAGCAAAAATCAATTCCCAGACTCTGGTTCAATCTAAGAGCACAGATGTAACCAAGTTTCTAAAGTTACTAAGCCAGGGACCAGATCCTGGTAACACAGCAGAGTTCTGCCAGGCAGCCTACAAAATCCTAACCTAGCAGCCAACTGGCCTTGCTAGAATCTCTCAGTGTGATACCAGAACGTTTCAATAAGCCATAAAAAACTTTAAATTTAAAACTTTTTTTCATTAGTAAAGCAAATTCTTTTTCTACAACCTAGTCTGTTAATTTCAGTCAGAAAATATTAAAGAAAAAGGAAATTGCCCAACTAACTGCAAAATTATTATTAGAGGCAAACTGAACATTAAGGTAGAGAGTACTTTTCCTCCTTTCCATTCAAGAAACAAAACCAGTAAAAAACCACTAAATGGATGGTTCTCATTTCTTGCTTATCCAATTCTTTCTAAGTTTCCAATTCCATAACCTATCATTTATTTTCAACTACTACACCTAGTCATGTATGAATCTTATGGCAACCAAGATAGTAAACATGACACCGAAAAGTAGAGGCTCTGTCTTTATTGTTATTAAATAAATATTTAATATTCAGTAAGTACTTACTGAAAATCTATTGTTTATTACAAACTATAATAGGATAGTGGCACATGACTGAATTCAAATAAAAAATATGTATCTTAAATCTGTCAATGTTACCCTGAATACAAACAACTACAACCCCCCCCCCCCATGAAGCAGCTCTTCACCTAGAGTGTGGAAGTAACCTCCTCTTCTCGGAAGATCCAATTCTGGGTAATTAACCCAAGTAAATCATTGTGTAAGATTAAGAAAGAAGGTAAAATCAGGCTAAGGCCAAGAGTTTAGGAAAATTATTTTCGAAGATCTGCCCCCGGGGCCACAAGAGAACACCTCACTTAGTATTATCAGTTTGGTCAATCTGAGAGCTTCCTATACCTTAAGGTAATACACACAGTCAAGAGGTGGAAGAAAACAATCACTTTAACACTATCTTTTTATACCAGTGTCAGGTTTAAGATCTATTTTATACACTGAAACTTATCGAGTAAATCAAATAGAAACATTTATTTCCCAAATGTTTGTGTCTGGGAGTAATCTTAGAGCAAAGGCTGGAAAAAAAAAAAAAAAAAAAAAGTGGGAGAACAACTATTCCAAAAGCCATGTTATGTTGGCCAAGTCAGTTCTAGCACTGTATCTAAACAAAATCTATCGTATCATAACCCAGAGCTATTTAACTTTTCTGTTTAAATAAATTAGGTAAACAAAGAGAAGAAACTGTAGTCACAGTGGTACTATAATCAAGAGAAAAAACAGGATTTGAATTCTCAAATCTCAAGTATTCACATTTACTTCACAGAAAGTGAAGTAAATACCCCAAAGTTACACAGCTAGTAAACAGCAGCGTCAGGGTTCTGAACCCAGACAGTCTGCTTCCGGAGAAAATCACCTCACTTTATTTAGTACCTTCTCAATATAACTTCATAATAAAGAATCTCAGATGGTGCTAACTGGGTTGAAAATAGTTGCTGTTTTGAAACTATAAAAAAGAATGTTACCATAACTATGCCTGTGAAATAAAAATATACCAGATCTTTAATGTACTTAATATTTATGTAGAATTGTGTGTGGCTGTCAGTCTTACCTGAACCAATTCTCTGTATGCAGACTTAGCAAGGTTATAAGGTACTAAAAGATTAGACCCAAGAAAATACAGAACTTCCAATCCAGTAAAAATCATAGCAAATTTGTTGATGATAACAATAGTCTCCAGAGGAACAAGGCAGAGTCGTGCTAGCAGAGGAAGCATGTGGGCTGAAAAGAGCCAAATCTGCTTCGTTTTCATGACACAGGAGCATAAAGTACACACCACCAGCTGACCTAAAATGGGGAATAGAATGCATTTAATTTTGAGTTAAAGTAAAAACAAAAAATGCTGTTGATAATGATGACACAGCTTTTGAAGAAGTCTAACTTCAAAGCTCTCTTAGATAAATCAAATTTTAACTTCATCTGACCATAATTACAGATTTACATGTTCTGTGAATTTTAAATACTAATTCCCTAGGGTTGATTTGTAAAAAGCAGCATTAAGTCTCCATTGGTCTTCATTCACATTCTTGATGGCATGTGTAACTGGAGAAAGCTTTAAACAATGTCTAGTTCGATTATTATAATAATTCAGTTGCTACTGTTTATATATAGTTACTTTTCCAAAGATACTCAAAATTTAACAGTTCTATTCTATAGGTGAAAGCATAAAATCCAAGAGATACAGTTACTTGTCCAAGATTATACTACAGCAAGATTTGCTGAGATTTTTTGATCTTTAGTTATTTTAACAGGATCACACAAGCCTTCTCAAATAACTCAATCATGAACGTTAAAACTGAAAAGTTTAAACAAATTCTTCTCATAGAGCAATCCTCCTGCCTCAGCCTCCCAAGTAGCTGGGACTACAGGCACACCACCACGCCTGGCTAATTTTTCTATTTTTTTTGGTAGAGATGAGGTCTTGCTCTTGCTCAGGCTGGTATCGAACTCCTGAGCTCAAGCAATCCTCCCACCTCAGCCTCCCAAAGTGCTAGGATTACAGGCGTAAGCCACCAAGCCCAGCCCAAAATCTTTACATATTTAGTTCTATGTGGGAATTTGCTATTTTTTTCCAGTGGTCTATTCTGATAACCGTACCACCCTGTTCCACTTCATTAGACAAGTCTCTTCTCATTTCTCTTTTCAGAATTTCTTGAATATTCTTAAACATGTTATTTTCCAGACTAAGAATTATTTAGTCAAATTCTCTTCCTTCTTATCAATGAAAAGCAAAACAAAACTTTTGAGATTTCTGTTTGTGTTCTATTCATATACAGGCTGAGTATCCCTAATCTGAAAATCCAAAACACTTCAAAATGGGACATAATGTTCAAAGGAAATGCTCACTGGAAGATTTTGGATTTTCAGATTAGGGATGCTCAACCAGTAATATAATGCAAATTTTCCAAAATCCAAAAAAATCTGAAATCCAAAACACTTCTGGTCCCAAGTATTTCAGATAAGGGATACTCAATCTGTAATTGTTAGAAGAATCCAAAAATGGAAACAATTTTCACACAAGACCAAACATTTATAACAATCTACTATGAAGGTATTTTTCTCCCACAAAGCATTAATTTTAGCCTTTAGAGAAATGATATTCAAATAATGTGAAAAATATTTTCATAAATACATAAAAAAGAAAACTTTATAATAATAAAGAAAACAAGAGAACAGACCACCCAGTGAGATATGTCAACAACATTTTAGAAGACAGAAAACACAGATATGAGGCAACTCCTTGTGGTTTTAGCCAGGTCACTCCTCTTTCCCCAACCCAGGGAGGAAGACTGAAGTTTGTTCACGGAAGATGTTGAAACTGAGGCTGCTGGATACTATACATAACCCATGACAGAGGTGAAGTGCCCAAATGAAAACAGGAGTTAAAAAAAAAAAAAGGCTGTACCCTGAAATATGAGATCCCTCCAGACCTGTAAACACTGCTGCCAAGTTCATCATCACTCAGTTCTAGCCACTGCCACCGCCCTCCTTCTACAGGGGACAGAAAGACTGCTCACGGGGGAAACTGACCAGTCCAAGTAAAAATATCTACAACGACAGACACTATGGGATCCCTCCCACAAACAGTCAGTCTCACTTGATCACTCACACCAGTTGGTAAACCCCAAAGAGATTCCAGTCAACAACTGAATAAATCCCTTTAATGTAAATGATCAGTCTAGGACCCCCTCGTCCCCCAGATATTTGAGTAAAACTTATGGCTTAATCAATTTCAGATGGAACCTATATATTGATATTTATAGTTTTTAAAAATATATCTAGGTGATTCTAATCCAGGCTTGAAAAATGCTACTCTCATGAAAGACAAAGACTAAAACAACCAAATACAAAAAAAAAATCTCAGGAGAAATGGAGAGAATAAAAGGAGAAAAAGTAAGCTATAAAAAAATCACAACGGTTTCAAAAAGATGGTATATCTAAGAAATTAAAAATAGGCTGTCATAATATTATTTAAAAAATGCATTCAATGAAAACAAATAAGGTCTTGGATATGAAAAAAATATGTACAAAAATAAAAATGCAACAAAAAGACTGGAAAATAAAATTGGGAAATCTCAGAAAGGAAAGCAAAAAGACTGCAAAAAATAAAAAAGCGAGCACAGCATAGAAAGAAAATATAACAGTAAGAAATTTAGGGTCTTAATGTAGGAGATCCATACCCTATTAACTGAATTTTCAGAAAGGGACAAAAGAGAAAAGTGCAGGGAAAAAATGATCATGAGTTGAAAGAAGAGACCTCTGAGGAATGACACCTGAGAGTGGGGAAGAGTGGTAACAAGGGAGAGATCTTCAACATAAAATTGTTGTATTTCCTAACTTTTAAAAATAGGGGTATTTCCTTGATCAAAAAAAAATAAATATTAGTTAAAACTCTGAAAGAAAGTATTTGAAAGAAATGCTTTAATACTAGGAAAGATAAGGAGTATTCATTCTGGCATATCTTACTTTCACTGTGCTCATAGTTATGATATTTAAATGTCCTTTCTCAGCATGATGCAAACTTCCTCTAAGCTCTGGAAATTCCCCTAAGTCTATGCCAGCACATGCAGAGCTCAGCTCTGGGGTTACAGGCTCCATTTATTCTCTTTCCTAGAAGAATATGACTCATATGATATATTTTCTTTCATTCATCTTGCTTAGGTGAAAGCTGGAAGGAGTCATCCTGTTAGTGGAATCTTCTCTGTAGCTCCAAAAGAATAAGTTGTTTGCTTTTTGATTTGACTATTTCAACTTTTATTTTTATTTTTATTTTTTTTGAGACAGAGTCTCGCTTTGTTGTCCAGGCTAGAGTGAGTGCCGTGGCGTCAGCCTAGCTCACAGCAACCTCAAACTCCTGGGCTCGAGTGATCCTTCTGCCTCAGCCTCCCGAGTAGCTGGGACTACAGGCATGCGCCACCATGCCCGGCTAATTTTTTATATATATATATCAGTTGGCCAATTGATTTCTTTCTATTTATAGTAGAGACGGGGTCTCGCTCTTGCTCAGGCTGGTTTTGAACTCCTGACCTTGAGCAATCCGCCCGCCTCGGCCTCCCAAGAGCTAGGATTACAGGCGTGAGCCACAGTGCCCGGCCCTCAACTTTTAATTCTGAATAAATTAAAATCACAACTCTCTGGATTTCAGGATTCTACTATCAGAAATATCTCCAAGAAGTTTGCAACCCTAAGAAATCATGGTACATTCAAATTACTTAGTTTTACATAACAAATTTTTTATTAAAATGAAGAAAAGGAGTAAGAAGTTATTTTAAATCAAAGTTGGAAGAAAACGTGCTATTAATAGTGAATGGAGGCCACGTATGGTGGCTCACACCTGTAATCCTAGCACTCTGGGAATCCGAAGAGGGAGGATTGCTCCAGGTCAGGACTTCTAGACCAGCCTGAGCAGGAGCGAGAGTCCTTCTCTACTAAAAATAGAAAGAAATTAGCTGGACAACTAAAACATATAGAAAAAAATCAGCCAGCATGGTGGCACATGCCTGTACTCCCAGCTACCCGGGAGGCTGAGGCAGAAGGATTGCTTGAGCCCAGGAGTTGGAGGTTGCTATGAACTAGGCTAGCCCAGGCAACAAAGCGAAACTCTGTCTCCAAAAAAAAAATAGTGTATGGATTTTGTTTTACTTCCAATTAATTGGATCTTAGTTGAGTAAACATAGGACCATATCCACTGGTAAGAAGAGTTTAAGGAAATATGTTTCATATTTATACTAAGTGCATCCATCATAAAATAAAATTTTATAAGCTTTCTAACCTAGCAAATACTTTCACAATTGAATGTTATCATTATTAAATACACCAACTCACAGGACAGAGTCATAAAGCAACATTATTTTTGTCTCCTGCTGCCTTTTAAAATCTACTCTGTGGAGATTAGTTGTTTTCCTGCCCCTACGTGAAATCTAAGGCAAGTCCCATAACTTTTCTAATCTAGGTTAGGTTATAGTCTTCATCTAATAACCAAAACTTTGAAACTGATTTAAAGTTGAGAATTCTCCCTGACTCTAGCTCAGGCCTCCTATGCAACCACAGACAGAAAACTTGCAATTGGGAGAGGGGGTGGATGGCTTCTTGCTCTTTTTTGACCTAGCACTGTCTCCCTTTTTCCCCTGACTCATCCAGGATTGGAGCAGGTAGGGAAATATGAGAGGGAGGGAAGAAGGCAGGTTCCTACTTGACTATACTCTTATAATTAGGTGGTATTGCTTACTAAATATGAGGTATTTATTAATAAAACTGATCTCTTTTCTCCTGGGCATTTTTACAGGTTCTTCTGAGATTGTTCCTGTCACTGTGGGTCTCTCACCCGCAGGACCCCCTTGGTACTGGGTATGTACCCTCCTCTAGTTGTTTTTAGTTCTTTCCTCAGCTCCTGGGAAACTGGAAGGTCAATCCCTTTTGAGGTCTTCTTATCCCTCTAAAGGGCCTTCTTGAAGAGGACCTAAGAAAATCCCACACAGATTTTTGGGGCCCTTTTCTAGTTCACAGGAAACTCACATTCTTTGCCTCTACAAATCAGAAGATACAGGAAAACCCTACAAGGCATTTTCACTCCACAGTCAAAAAACTTCAATGGGGAGCCAGCCCACTGCTGGTTCTTTATATGAGATTAGAATTATGATATGAGCTATATATGTAATTTTAAATTTTCTAGCAGCCTCATTTCAAAAAGTAAAAAGAAACAGGTGAAATTAATGATATATTTTATATATATCCTAATATATCCCAAATATTATCATTTAGACATTCAATCTATATTAAAAGTTAACAAGACATTTTGTACCCTTTTTTGTACTAGAAATTGAGTGTGGGCTTTATATGTATCGCATACTTTAATTTGGACTAGCCACATTTCAAATGCTCAATAACCACATGTGGCTAGTTTTAGACAGTGAAACTTTAGATTTTGCAGGCCTGAATCAGACCCTAGTTTACAGTATCCTGCGCAATACCACAGAAGACATTTAACTGGCCCACCACTGAATCCTTTAGATGTACGGAATGGGGAGGCATTTCAGGAAAAAAGAGCTGTCTGTGAAGAAATCCTCCTTCAGTCTCCAGTAGGCAATCTTTTAATACCTTCTACATGGGTGAGTTTAAGAGTCACCAAACAGGTTTTCTCTCACTTCCTTCCGCAACTTTGGTATGATAGGCTTCACCTCACTTTGGACTATATCTATATTGTTTTTAGGCCTTAGCATGCTTCTATTTTTATCGTTCTGCTACCTGAATACTTCAATCATATCTCAAGTTCTTGATGTTTCTGGCAATTTATTTTTGACAATAGGGGGATGGCTTTCAACAACCATAAGTAAATTTAAGATACTACATATTTCATTTTAATCTTTCAAAATAATAATCAGCTATTTAAAAATTAATCTTCCCCAATACTTAAAATACCCTTAAAAAGGCCGGGCGCTGTGGCTCACGCCTGTAATCCTAGCTCTTGGGAGGCCGAGGCGGGCGGATTGCTCAAGGTCAGGAGTTCAAAACCAGCCTGAGCAAGAGCCGAGACCCCGTCTCTACTATAAACAGAAAGAAATCAATTGGCCAACTGATATATATATATAAAAAATTAGCCGGGCATAGTGGCACATGCCTGTAGTCCCAGCTACTCGGGAGGCTGAGGCAGAAGGATCACTCGAGCCCAGGAGTTTGAGGTTGCTGTGAGCTAGGCTGACGCCACGGCACTCACTCTAGCCTGGACAACAAAGTGAGACTCTGTCTCAAAAAAAAAAAAAAAAAAAATACCCTTAAAAAAACAAGCAACTATGAAATATGTACAATACAATTATAAATACATAAAATAAACACCTATGCCTGGGAAAAAAGATTAAGAAAATATAACATTAAATAATGGCTACATGTGGAAAGTCATCATGAACCACTTTTGAGTTTTCCAATTTTTTTAAAATGAGTATGCACCAATTGTATAAGACAGTAACACTGATTGGTTCCTATCAACACTTTTTTTTTGACAGAGTCTTGCTCTGTCACTCTGTCTAGAGTGCAGTGGCATCATCATACTCACTGCAACCTCAAACTCCTGAGCTCAAGCGATCCTTCTGCCTCAGTCTCCTGAGTAGCTGGGACTACAGGCACTGGCCACCACGCCCAGCTAATTTTTTCTATTTTTAATAGAAAAAAATTTTAAATATTTAATATTTTAATATTTTTTAATATCTCTATTTTTACTAGAGATAGGGTCTTGCTCTTGCTCAGGCTGGTCTCAAACTCTTGAGCTCAAGCGATCCTCCCACCTCAGCCTTCCAGAGTGCTAGGATTACAGGCGTGAGCCACCGCGCCCAGCCTCCTACCTACACTTTTAATTCTTTTATAATACTTACCTATTAAGGCTGTGGTAAACCGATTCATAGAGAGAGGTTCTAAATACATTGGTCCTTCATAGGCAAACTCCAGTTCACTCCTAACATAGTCCCTATATAAGAAAATTGATAAGAATGTGTTAGATACATTTCAAGTACACACTGGGGAGAGAAGCTGCTAGATCATAGTATCATTATAAAAAGCACAATACGTTAATGATATCCCTTTTCCACATATAAGAAAAAATTTAGGAATAAAGAATTATATAGGGATGGCCTTAGTCTAAGTCTTCCACACACAAGAAACAGACGCAATTAATTGAAACTGCATTTTATTATGCAGAGAAGGCTGCCAATGCTCTACTTTACAGAATTTTCTTTCTTCCCATGGCCTTATTCAATCTGTTATGCCCAGGAAAAAGCCAGTTAAGATGCCATCTCTCAACCCTCCTACTTAACTGATGACATCCCAGTGACATCACACTAAACAGGCCCCCTTTTGGCTCTCTTCCACTATCACCACCCCACTCTCATTTTATTTCCCCTAAAGTTTTATCTCCAGTGGTATTTCATCAGTCACAGGTAAAACCACAAACTAGTTATAAAACTGGATCACAGCAGGACAATCCCTAAAAACTGTCATTTTCAACTTTATAGGGAATCTATAAGAATTTTAATATTTAAGTAGGCTACATATTTATTTTCAAACAAATTTTAGATCAAATAAAATAATCCTTTTAAAATTTAATTCATTTAACGTGATTATTGAGAAATAGTAAGCTTTAGTAGTAATCAAAGAGCCTTTATACTCTGAGAAAACATAAGTGGGAGGCACAAAAAGGGAGAATTTATTTATTAGTAAGTCAAGGGGCAGCACTGGAAGATAGCTGTCTTAAGTTCTTTTGGCATCAAACAAGGGACACTTGTGTAAAAAAAATTCTTCCCTCTTTTCTTCAACTATTGAATGCTTTATTCTTTATATTTTAAAACAATTTGAATACTTCAAGTATTTCCAAATAAACTCCTATGGCTGTATTTACTTTTCCCATGAAAGTACTTCCCAATAGGCAATCAAGTTGAATTCCTTTAGCATAGCATAGCATAGCCAACCAAATAAGGAATGACCCTTACATAATCACCCAAAAGGGTACTGCCAAAAATAAATAAATAAAAAATAAAAATTTGAAGCTAAAATAATTTTTAAAAATTAGAACCATTTGGGAATGATTATAAAAATTAATGACTAACTAAGCTCCATGGGTGATATAGCAATTGTCCTTTATCGCTAACTAGCCTATGGTGATTATTTCTAACATATACTGTATTTTTTTTTTTTTTTTTTTGAGACAGAGTCTCACTTTGTTACCCAGGCTAGAGTGAGTGCCGTGGCGTCAGCCTAGCTCACAGCAACCTCAAACTCCTGGGCTCGAGCGATCCTCCTGCCTCAGCCTCCCGAGTAGCTGGGACTACAGGCATGCGCCACCATGCCCGGCTAATTTTTTTTATATATATATATCAGTTGGCCAATTAGTTTCTTTCTATTTATAGTAGAGACGAGGTCTCACTCTTGCTCAGGCTGGTTTTGAACTCCTGACCTTGAGCAATCCGCCCGCCTCGGCCTCCCAGAGAGCTAGGATTACAGGCGTGAGCCACCGCGCCCGGCCTGTATTTTTTTTTTTTATTATTTTATTCTTTCATGATTAGGGTATCCTTAGAACATATACTGTATTAATAGTCTCTTTCTACTGAAAGAGAAAGCCAGATTCTCAAGAAGAATAATCTTAATGCAATGGTTGTCAACCAAGTGCCATTTTGCCCCTGAAGGAACATTTTATTTTATTTTATTTTATTTTATTTATCTCATTGTGGTTTTGAAGAAGGAACATTTTAAAATGTCAGGGAACATTTTTGGTTGTCACAACTGGGGAGGGGAGGGTGCTGCCGGTACCTAGTGGGCAAAGGTCAAGGATGCTACTAAACATTGTACAACGCACAGGATAGCCCTCCAGAACAAAAATGATCCAGTATACAACATGTCCACTGCGCAGTGGTTGAGCAACCTTGTCTGAATGTAGAAAGGCACACACGTTACGTGCGCAGATAACACATAAATATCTGATTACATAGGTAAACATCAATGTAATTATTTTATAAAATTTTAGGGTAGAAAGCTAAAGAATTAAGAGAATTATAAAGTTTAAAATAAAATGTACATATAAATACCATTAATACCTACGATGTCTTTGAAAATGCTATTAAGAAATAAATTTATAATTAAAAGAGATATAATTCTAAGTTCCAAGGTCTCGAAAGCCCAATAATTCCTTTTCAGCCATAGCATATTCCTCCCCAGCAGGAACAGTTTAAACAGGGGCCAGGGAAAACCCATAAAGACAGAAAGCAGATTAGTGGTTGGCAGGGGCTGTTGAATGGGTACTGAGTTTTATTTTGGGGTGATGAAACTATTTTGGATTTAGATGAAAGTAACAGTTGCACAACATTATCAATGTACTATATGCCAATGAATTATATGCAAATTAACCATTTTAAACAGTTTTAAATGGTTAATTTTATGTTATGTGAATTTCACCTCAATTAATAAGTTGCGGAGGCCAGCTACAAGAGCATTATCTATGCCTAAAGGGAAAGCCACAACATGCATGGCCCACAACAGCCTCAGTCCCAAGGAGCTCTTTTAATGAGAAGCAAGAAAAAACAGCAGAGTTGGGTTTTCTTTCCGCTGTTTGGTTTTGTCATCACATTATTAATATTTTATAATAAAACTCAGCAAACTCAACATTATACTAGAATTTCTTATTGTTGAGACATTCATTGTTTGTATTCACAGCCTACTTTAGTTTACTCTCTTTTTAAAAACGTCTTTGTCTTTCTACAGAGGTTCTTACCTTCAATGCTAATTTCACATCATTTCTAGGAAAAAATAATATTCTCTGTTTTTTAACTCAAAAAGAAATTATTGTATAGTAATATGCTGCTAGCACTCTGCTAGGCCCAACAAATACTGCAGTAAACAACACATAGTTCCTACTAGCATGAAGCTTACAAACAGGGAGGGGAGACAAATACTTATCTCTATGATTATTTAATTATGTTTGTGATAAGTGCTATAAGAAAAAAATTGAATACTGTGAAGACTTTAAAGTTTTTAAAAATATTTTATTTTTAAGTTTATAGCTGTATTTAAAAATTGTATCTTTTACTCTCCTCACTTCTAGGTTTTGACTTTTTTAAATCTAACTAGTTCTTTTACTTCATCTTAAATATCACTTATTTTACCTCACTGTATTTTACAGGGTTATTAGAAAAGGTTTTAAAGTAACTATTTCCTTTTCTTTTATCTAATCCTATATTCCATTCCTTTGTTTTTCAAGCCTCAACTTTCTAAATATTTCCACCTTTCCTTTTAATTCTTTTTTTTACTCTCTCTGTATTACTTTGTGATTTACTAGGATTACAGGACACTAAGGGAGATCTGCATTCCAAAAGAATAATCAATATTGAGCCACAATAACAACACCCTTATGTTAAGCAATCTCCTCCAACCAGCTGTCTTATTTTGTCCTCCTCCAGGATCCTAGGAATAGCTCTATCCTCAGACTGCACCCCACCCATTCCTATCCAATCTGAGTCTTTGTACCAATCATCCTACCCTCAAAATTAATATCTTCCACTTAGGCCTCGGAGAACCCCTTTGCTCCATTCCTCTTTCTCAAAACAGTCCTATAGAGTCCTCTCCATTTGGCTGACTTGCCAATAAGCCCCATCTCGTAAAGACAGACAGACAGACACAGAAAGCCTGCAGACTCCCTCATTGGGCCAGTTGAGCCAAGGCAGTGGTTTTTGTGACGGCTAAACTACCTAGTATGCCACGCAGCCACTATAGAGCTGTCTCTTCTGAAAGGAGAATCTGGGCATTCCATCCCAAACTATAGAGAACTGAAATAAGAACCAATGTTACCAAAGATCTCTATATCTAACTTACGTACAACTTTGGAGCATCTCATGCTGGCAATGAGAACTCTTGGTTACTCAGTCCCAACAGAGAGAGTCATTCACAACATAAAAAAACATGACAGCCTAAATAAGAAAAATCCAGAGAAGGAATTATCCAAAATTCCATGAGTCATTTTAGGACAAAAATTAGTTCAAGGCAAGAGCCATGAAATTCTAACTTTTAACAAAATATTAAAACTATTTTAAGATAATCAGAAGAGGAACATTACAATTTTTCAATTTAGAAGATTTAAATGGTAAAATGTATTAAGTTCTTCAGAAGCAAGAGTTCCTTCCAGTCTACTTCTAGCTGAATAAAATCTTTTCCTTCTTAAACCTCTTTTTTCATTTATGGAATGCTGACAATCAATCTCAAGCACTAATAAACTAATCTTTTGGAAATCTACTTCTCTAGTCCTGTATAGTAGCCTCTTCTGATTAGAACTTGGGGCATAAAGAAATGTGCAAGATATATGAAAAGGGCCTCAAGGATAGCTTCCAATTAGAAAATTTTTGCTTATAAAGAGAAGCATACAAGTTATAAAAAAATGAATGAATAACAATACCACAACCTAGGAGCTTACCACTTTACCAACTAATTAAAAATCTTTATAACAGTTTCTTATGCAATCTGACCTAGTCACTGGACAACCTAGGAAAAATTTGTGCATTCTGGCCACTTACTTGAAGCTTTCAAACAATGTTAATTCCAAAGAAACCTAATCTACTTTCACACAAAACAAAGTGGTGAGCCCTCCATGTTATCTTTTGCAATATGGGCAAAACACACCACTCAATATAAGAGATCCCAGACACTAACATATTCAAATACCTGTATTTGAGTATGTACACACACAAACATACACACACACACACACACACACCATAATACACCCTCAGCGCTGTGCCAGCAATAGTTCATTTACCTAGGTTTTATTTGAATTGTTTCAATCCTGCTTTTCTCTTTAGCTTCTTTCTGGTCTCCTAGATATTTAGTGCATAGATTTGATAATGTTCATAAGAAGAAAACATGTCAAACAATGACAATTGTTATTCCTGTCAAAATTAAAAGTTTATAATATAAATGGATATTCATTTTAACAACTTCTTTATCTACAGTAGTTCTCAATTGAGGACAGTTTTTTTCACTAGAGACAATATATAGCAATGTCTAGGGACACTCTTTGGTCATCACAACTGTGGAAAGATACTACTGGTATCTATTGGGTAGAGGCAGGGTGTTGTCAACACCCTATAATGCATAACAAGGAATACCCAGCCCAAAATGCTAATAGTCCCCTGATCTACAGCTTTCAATTATACAATTATGAGATAAAATGGAAAGCTAGTTCTCTGTATTTTGCACATAATAACTCTCGGGATAATTTTACATTTGAAACCATACTTAAAATACTCAAGAGCCAGGATGAAAACAGTATTACTTTCATCTTTTGAAACCTAGTTCTATTGGGCTCTTAATTCAAGTCACAGACATACAAAATTAATATTTT
Organism: Microcebus murinus; assembly: GCF_040939455.1. Lineage (NCBI taxonomy): Eukaryota > Metazoa > Chordata > Mammalia > Primates > Cheirogaleidae > Microcebus > Microcebus murinus. Next base: position 23,567,899 of record NC_134124.1, read on the forward strand.
GGTTCATAAATGTAACAATAACACAAAGAATTTAATAATACTGAAGTTTAAAAATGTTAGAGAAAAACATACAACTTATGGATATGACCACACCCTCACTGGAATGACCACACTCTCACAGAAATGGTCATGTCAGTGTACAGTTTTTCTTTTTTTCCCCTCTTAGTTCTGGATAGTCTCAACTTTAAATTAGAACTAGTACTGGAAAATACATTCCTTATATCACTCAAAATAAAAGGCAGAGTTTAGTAATTTTAAGAATTAAAGAGCATGACATTTACCAAATCCTAATGAGTTAAATTAAATATTTATACTACACTGAGCTCATGGATTTTCTAATGTTTAATTCTTCTGAACTGCAAGCTCTATCCATTCTACAGACATACTCTAAACAAGTTGTAATTCATTTAGGGATAATCAGCTTCATTATGTAAACACATGTATTAAGGGAAAATAGAAACTCAGCTTTTCAAAAGTTTATGAATTTTCAACTTAGAAAATTAATATGTGCAAATGTGTTTCTCTATAGCCAGTTTCTGAAGTACCAATTTTAATCATTAAAATTATCCAAATATTGATTCTTCTTCTTAGGAGCATACTATACTATGCCTTGACATAACTAGATTACAGTGAATGGGAGCAAATATTTGCAAATCATATATCTAGTAAGGGACTTCTATCTAGAATATATAAAGAACTCCTACAACTCAATAAAAAATACCTATAACCCAATCAATTAATGGGCGAAGGATGTAAATAAACATTTTTCCAAAGATGATTTACAAATGGTCAATGAACACATGAAAATATGTTGATCAGGGAACTACAACAAAAGCACAATGAAATACCTTCTCGTACTCACTATGAGGGCTCTACTAAAAGAGACAGATATCAAGAAGTGCTGGCAAGAATGTGGAGAAATTAGAACCCTAATATACAGCTGGTAGAGAGGTAAAATAGTGCAAACCACTGAAAACCAGTCTGGCAGTTTCTCAAAAGGTTAACTATAGAGACTGTATGATCTAGCAATTCCACTCCAAGGTATTCGCTGAAAAAAAATAAAAACTTATTGTCCACACAAAAACCTGTATATGAATGGTCATAGCATTATTCATAATAGCCAAAAGTAGAAACAATCTAAATGTTTATCAGTGGATAAACAGATGGATGTATAAACCATATGTGGTAAATCCATATATTGGAATGTGCTTTGGAGAGAAAAAGGAATAAAGTACTACTACATGCTACAACAATGAACCTTGAAAACATGCTAAATGAAATTCAATGCATATGAAATATGCACAAGAGGCCAAATGAAAGAGACGGAAAATAGACTGACAGTTGCCTAGGGCAGGGGGTGGGGAGGTGTGGAGAGAAGGTGGTGGGAAATGAGAGTGATTGTTAATGGGTATGGAGTTTCTTTTGGGGGCTATGAAATCTTCTAAAATCAACTGTGGTGATAGTTTGCAAAATTTTGTGAATATACTAAAAACCACTGAGCCGTACACTTTAAACTGGTGTGTGAATATCTCAATAAAACTGTTATTAAAAAAAGATAATTGGTTATGAAGCTCCACATGAAATCTGAACGATTATTTTTTTGCAACTAAAAATTCAACCTCAGTATATCTTATAAATGTGGCATATTCAAACTTTAATATGTATTAACTGTGACATTTTATTAATAATTCAAGAATAGCACATCTTTGCTAACCTTTCATGGGCTACTACCATGTATTATAAATTATACTAATAGGAAAAATACTAAAATATTTCATATCTTGAAATTCATTCATTTAATATCAAAACAAACCCCATAAGATAGGCACTGTCTATAGTTTCAAAGGGATAACTTGTTGAGGTAACACATTTACTAAGTAGTGAAACAATTTCATACCCAGCCTGATTCTAAAACTAATTTTCTTTCAACTAATCATGCTGCCTCCCTAAAAGAACTGAACTAGGATTTGAAAACCCAGATTCAAGTTCAAGTCTGAGACTGTCCCTTCCTGGCTGTTTGCCCACTTCAGTTTTTTCCATCTGTAAATCTCAAAGGATCATAATAAGGATCAAAGTGAAATAAGACTAGCAAGTGGCTTTTGCCCACTATAAAATTTTACTAAAATTCTTTTCATTGTTTAAAACAAGTTTTAATTTCCTAATAACGAAAATAAACTTTAAACATTAGAAAAAGCATTCCTATAAACTAAAAGTTAAAAGTTGAAATTCCCACAAGAAGAATGGTCGGATAAAAGCCTTTTCTTTACCTCTGAAACCTTTTCCTTACATAACAAAATGCTAACCTCTCCAATGCCTAGATTGGTAATACAGTTGGCCCTCTGTGTTGGTGGGTTCTTTATCTGTGGATCTGCATCCATCGATTCAACCAAATGCAGATGGAAAAAAAAAAATTCATGGGAGGATGGGGGATGGGATAGGTATATTCACACCTAGTGGGTGAGGTGCACACTGTCTGGGGGATGAGCACACATGTAGCTCTGACTCAGGCGATGCAAAGGTAATGTATGTAACCTAAACATTTGTACCCCCATAATATTCTGAAATAAATAAATAAAAAGTAAAAAATAAATTTAAAATAAAATTTAAAAAAGAAAACATTCAAAAAAACAATTGCATTTGTACTGAACATATACAGACTTTTTTTTCTTGTCATTATTCCCTAAAGAATACAGTAATAACAACTACTTATGTAGCATTTACATTGTGTTAGGTCTTGTAAGTAATCCAGAGATGACTTAACGTATATGGCTGAGTGTCGATAGGTTATATGAAAATACTATGCCATCTTATATCAGTACTTGAGCATCCTTGGATTTTGGTATCTCTATGATGTCCTAGAACCAATCTCCCATGATACCAAGGGATGACTATACTCTACATAAAGACAGAGCTACATGGTTTCAGCCATTCCTCTACCACTAATGTACATGGAAACGGAAAAAACATGAAATAAAGGGTAAGTTCATAGTTTTTCACCCAGAATTAAAACTGTAAGCAACAATTATAGTAGTTCTATCTTAAACTTTGAGATTTTCCTGACTGATCATCAAAATCCTATAAAATCTAAAAAGCTACCATTATATCACTATACCATAAGGTACTCTATTTAAAAAAATCATTTTTTAAAGATTAATGACATAAGAAAATGCTCACAAAACATTGCTGTGTAATAAAAGTAAGACATAAGAATGCTAGTTAAAATTCACTAGGTGCTTACTATAAGTCAGAAATTGTGCTAAGAGCTTTACATGCCTTATCCTATTGAATCTTACATCAGCCCCTTTACAGGTGAGGAAACTAAGACTTACCTTTCTGGTAAGTGACACCAAAGGTTATATAGCAGTAAATATGGAACCTGGAATTTGAACCTATCCAACCATCCATCCATGTAACCAAAAAATATCGGAGTGTCTCTTAAGTGCCCAGGCACTCATTTACATACTAGAAGAGTGACTCCAGAGCCCATACCCTAACTACTATATTATACTCTACAGATACGATTTTGTTTAAAATGAGTAAAGAAAGTTGGGGAAGTGTCTCCACCTGAGCCTGAACTGAGAGTCAGAGGTGTCTGGGTAAGGCCACAGGAAGAGACTGTGTAAGGGTTTGGGGTTGGTGGTACTAGGATAAGAAGGATATCATACTGTCTGTGTTAGTATTAGCCCTTGAACTCCTAATTTCGCTCTACATAGAGAGATGCTTAGGTTGTTTTCATGAAGGAGTCTAAGACACAGGGACATATTTGTGTAACACAAAATGAGAAATGTCACTATCTCTACTTTTGTGTGGAACACAGCTTGATTTGAATATTGTGAAGATTATAAGAAATGCAGCATTACTCTGGCAGCTCCAGATTATGCAACTTTGACATCAGAGGACATACCCCAAGCAAGGATAGAGGCAAAGTTAAAGAGTAAGACACCATCCTCCAGGTACCATTTTGAGCAGAGAAAAATCAACCAGGTACCAATAGAGGAGACAAATACAAGAAGACTGAGTTTCTGGCAAACACCATGGAGACTTTGAGAAATAATCAGACAAAATATTAACGAAAATGGTGGTCCTACTTAAACAAGAGGGGCCAAAAGCCAGTGACTGTTTAGTTATTACAGTTATCCTCATTCTTTTATATCCACTGATGTGGTAAAAGCTGGAAAATATTAAAAACCAGGAAGAAAATTCCAGAATGTTAACAAGTCTATCTCTGGGTGGTATAATTTCAGATAATTCTTACTGCCTTTAAATTTCCTGTATTTCCTAAAAATTATCTACAGTGAGCATTAGAAATTTATAATCAGAAAAAAATTAAAGTTTTCTAAAACTCAACAATTCAATTACAATCATGTAAAAATGCTATTTCTAAGATTAAATTTCTAGCCTACACTAAAAACTGTGTTTCAGACCTCTGATTATGGCTTTTTCTTTATGCAAGGTAACTACCATTCCTCTTAGAACTGGGAGTACATTTTACTATGGTAAATACCTTTCAATTAAAAATTATAAAATTTAACTTTCAAAAAAATTATGCCTCCAAAATTCATTTTATCCCCTTACATTTACAGTGTCACTTTTAGTTCACCTGTGTTTTATAGCATCCTGTTCTAAAGTAAGAAGCTCATATTCATTGGCAGACCAATATGCCTTAAAATTTAGGTCTAACACACATACTGTGTTTCCCTGAAAATAAGACAGGGTCTTGTATTTATTTTTCCTCAAGAAGACACCCTAGAGCTTATTTTCAGCAGATGTGTTATTTTTTTTAAGTATGGTACAACAATCTACATTTATTCAAATATAGTTAAGTCGTCGTCTTCTGGAACATCATCATAACTCTCCAACCCCCGAATTCTATCCTGAATTTCTTGTGACTCTACTTCCTTTAGAACCATTGGCCCCAATCTCTCATGTCAAGCAATAGAGCTCCCATAGGGCAGATGAGAAGGGCTGCTCCTCTTCTTTACCGCTCCACAAGGAAATGCATGGGTTGTGCAGATATGCTGCGTAGCCACGCCCATCACTAGGTCTTATTTTCAGGGTAGGGGCTTATATTGAGCAAATGCTTAGAAATCCTGCTAGGGCTTATTTTATGGGTAGGTCTTAAACACAGTAGGTAGACAATACTGCTACAGAGACAGAAGTTGTGAGCTATACAATTAACCTCACCAAATAATTTATATCAATTCTCCATTTTATTAATACATGTTGCATCTTATGCTTATTTTCATACATAAGATGAATTCCTAAAATGATGAAAGTATATAACAAAGTCCGTAATTGTTAAAATGCTCTTACAGCTTGTCTTTGGAAATTCTTTCTCAAACAATATAGAAAAGCTCTTTGTAAACATAAACTTAAGGCCTGTTTAATATTAAGCTTGTTTTACAGTGCAGAAATAAAATTTGAGGATAAATCCAGGTTTTAGTCCTGTGTGATAATATTTATTTAGAAAATGAATATGAAAAAAATCTGTTTTGGATATCTACCAAACACTTAGCTTTTACTTAATAGTGTTCACGAAAAGTATTTTATTGGCAAAGGAAAAGTTTAAGTTCAGTTACACATTTCAAAAATGGAGTCACAGTCTTACCTAGAAATTTGATGTCCAGCATAGAGGAGCAGAGCAGTCAAAAAATATAGATAAAGCTGAACCAGATGCTGCCTGGGCAAGGTTAGTAGCACAACACTTAAGATATAACCTGTAGCACAAATTAAGAGAGAGATATAAATAAAATGACTGACTCTAATTTAGTTTCCCAATTAATTACACTAATAGAGCTTGAAATAGAATTATTTTCCAATTAGGTTTCAACAACTTCTCAGGTTTTTGATTATGCTATTATGATTAGCACAATACCACTACAGATTTTTCTATTGAAATACATATTACTGTATTTTTTATTTCTTATATAGATTTTTCTGCCTTATAATCAAATATATCACACAAAGGTACAACATGACTTTTTCATCATCTACCTTTCCTTGATGTCTACCTATTTGTTTTATACCAATTCTCTCATCTTTTCTAGTCCCAGAGGAAGAACTGGGTGGGAGTCTCAATATCTCTCCCTAAGGCTGTCCCTTCCATGTAATTCAGGATCTTACTTCTCCAACTCCTAAAGACCCTCTAACTGCTACATTTTCAGTCATTCCCCTGACATTAGTCCTCATCTTTGTTTCAAAGAATGCACAGGGCTCTTCCCCATCTTCAAAAAAAGAAACAACTTCTCTTCAGAGTGATTTTTCCTTTTCCTATTACCTATTTCTCTCATTTCACTGACAAATATTTCAAACTATCTGTACTCAATGCCTCTATCTTCTAACCATCTATTTTCCTTTACCCTCTACAATCTACAAACCCCCTTTAATCTTTCCACTCTAAAGAAACCTGGAAGTCAGCAATTGCCTACCTGTCAAATCTAAAATATTCTGCTTATCCTTGGTCCAAGCATTAAGGCAACTACCCTCAGAAGGCTGTTGTTTTCTTTGGCTCTGTTACATGGATTTCCTTACCCACTAACTTCTCCCTCCATTTCTTTACACCCTCTCCAATGAACATTGGAAATTTGTCCCAAAACAACTGCTTTTCTCTATATAAAGTATCTGACACAAAGAAAAAATTTTTTATTTTTTTTTTGAGACAAGAGTCTCACCTGTTGCCCATGCTAGAGTGCCGTGGCATCAGCCTAGCTCACAGCAACCTCAAACTCCTGGGCTCAAGCAATCCTTCTGCCTCAGCCTCCTGAGTGGCTGGGACTACAGGCTTGAACCACCATGCCCGGCTAATTTTTTCATATATATATATATATATATATATATATATATATATATATATATTTTTTTTTTTTTTTTTTAGTTGTCCAGCTAATTTCTATATATTTTTTTAGCAGAGACGGAGTCTTGCTCTTGCTCAGGCTGGTCTAGAACTCCTGAGCTCAAACGATCCACCCACCTCGGCCTCCCAGAGTGCTAGGATTACAGGTGTGAGCCACCATGCCCAGCCAAAGAAAATATTTTGTAGCTTCAAATATCGATATCCCTTCCAGATATATGTTACCAATAAATAGTTACTGATGCAAAAACACATCATTTCTTATTCTAAGTAGATGTCCCATGTCTCATGATGCCTGTGATATATCCCATGTAAATGTTCTCATATTCAGCAAGTACAAACTGAGCTCCCCTCCTCCTCCCTCAACAAGGAAGCTCAACCTCTTTCACTCCCAAATCCCATGCACTCTCACCCAAAACCTAAGTCATCTTTCCTCTCTTATCACCAATTCCTGCAAAGTCTTCCTCAATAAGTTTCTCTCATGTTTCCTTTCCTTTCCAGTCCCTATATCCCATCCTAATCCATGCTGTAATGCAGGGGTCCTCAAATTTTTTAAACAGGGGGCCAGTTCACTGTCCCTCAGACCGCTGGAGGGCTGGACTATAGTCTAGCCCTCTCTAGCCCCCCAACTCTAACTTTAAAAAAAAACTGTGAACAAATTCCTATGTACACTGCACATATCTTATTTTGAAGTAAAAAACAAGTGGGCAAAAACACCCACATGTGGTCCGAGGGCCGTAGTTTGAGGATGCGTGCTGTAATGTAACCGTATATTACCTGCTATCCTCTCAGTCCCTTTCTATTCTCATACACCCCATACTTCATTACCAGGGCAATATCCCAACACCATCACTTTATCTTAACAATTCTCCTGCTCTAAAACCTTTAAAGGTTCTGAACTCCTTGGCACCTGATATTCTTGTACAATCTGGATCTAGTCTTATATCCCTCTACAACCATCTTCCACTTAATTAATGAGTCTTTATTAAGGCACAGATAGATACCCCTTTCTTATCCCCTAATGCCCCTCGCACGCTCAATCATTATATTTGAAGCTAAGGAAACACAAGTGTTGTGCTTGGGACTAAAGAAAGAGAATTCAGGATTTCCTACACATCTTAACTTCACAGACAATCCAGCAGAAGCCAGAGATAAATATTTTTATTTGCTTTTAATTTATTAAAATAATTTCTTAAGTTTTTAAAATCCTTATCTCAAATGACTTTAGAGGTATTTAAAGGGGCACTTATTACAGATAGTAAGCATTTACAGTGCTTGGAGCTGAAGGACTTTCTGATCAGTCTATTGCATGAAACTTCTCCTTAAATTCTTTTAATGGAACTGTAATTTTCCTTTTCAGAATATTCTTGTCTTTCCCTTCTCCTGCATAACTCATACAAAATGAGCTCCCAAATCCTCTAGATAGAAGATATTCATTTTATCTATTCCTTCGATTGTCCAGTCATTCAACCAACATGTATGTAAATTATGACCCATATGCATTCCTAGACATGGAAGATCCAAAGAATAATAAAGTAAAGAAATCATAGTCTAGTGAAAAGATAAACATGAACAAAAGTAATTATGATGAAATACTGTTGTTATAATAAATGAACATCAGAAAGACTATGGTTGATGAAGTCATTAAGTTTGACTTGAACCCTAAAGGGTCAATGGCTCTTTACCAGGCTAAGAAGAAAGTGGAAACATTCTAGGGAAACAGAGTAACAGGTACCAAAACCATAAAAGCACACAAGGACATTATCAGGGGACAGGAAACTCTGTAGGTTAGATTAGAATTTGGTGTTAACATCAGGGTACTGGGAGATGATGCTGACAGAACTAGCAGCTAAAGCCTCAACATAAAGCCTTTATTTAATAATAAAAGCTCCAGCTAAATGCATCGAGTTAAAAAAAAATAAATAAAATAATAAAAAAAAAAATAAATAATAAAAGAGTTTAGACTGGGCTAATGACTCTCAAATTCTTTAGAAACCCATCTAGATGAGGTATGAAAACAAATAACAAAAAACTCATGGCTCATCTATACCATTTTCTCATTCCAGTGGAAAAATAACTGTGTAACAACAATAAAATATATCATACAAGAAAATTTTGATTATATATACTAACTCTAAAACAAGAATAGTAGGAATGAACCATCCAAACTATAACATAAATAATCTAATTATTTAAAAAATACAAGTCAAATAGTTTTATTTGTATAAATTTATGGGGTACAAGTGAATTTTGTTATATGCATAGATTGCATAGTGGTGAAGTCAGGACGTTTAGAGTATCTATCACCTGAATAATGTACATTGTACCCATTAAGTAATTCTCTTCATCTACTCCCCTCACGTCCCCTCATGCTTCCAAGACTCCAATGTCTATCATTTCACATGCTATGTCCATGTGTATATATTATTTAGCTTCCACTTGGAAGAACATGTGATATTTGTCTGTGTCTGACTTGTTTCACTTAAGATAAAGACCTCCAATTCCATCTGTGTTGCTGCAAATGACAGGATTCCATTCTTTTTATGGCTGAATAGCATTCCACTGTGTATCAATATATACCACATTTTCTTTATCCAGTCATTCACTGACAATTAGGTTGATTCCATATCTTTTCTATTATGAATAGTCCTACGATAAACATAAGTACAGGTATCTTTTTGATATAATGATTTACTTTCCTTTGGGTAGATAAATACTAGTGGGATTGCTAGATTGAATGGTAGTTCTATTTTTAGTTCTTTGAGAAATCTCTACGCTATTTTCCATAGAGGTTGTAGTAATTTACATTCCCACCAACAGCGTATAAGCATTCCTTTTTTCTGCACCCTCACCAACAACTGTTGTTTTTTGTCTTTTTAATAATAGTCATTCATACCAGTATATGACAATATCTCATTGTGGTTTTCATTCACATTTCTCTGATTAGAAATGTTAAGCATTTTTTCATATGCCTATATTTCTTCTTTTAAAAAATGTATTCATTTTCATTGCCTACTTTTTAATGGGATTATTTGGGGGTTTTTAATTGCTTGAGTGCCTTGTAAACTATGGATATTAATTCCCTCTCAGATCACAGCTTGCAAATATTTTCTCTCATTCTGCAAGTTGTTTACTTTGTTGTTTCTTTTGCTGTCAGAAGCTTTTTATTTTAAGTCAAATTTGTATATTTTTGTGCAAAAATGCCTATACTTTTGAGGTTTTAGTCATGAATTCTTTGCCTAGACTAATGTCCAGAAGAGTTTTCCCTAGGTTTCCTTCTATTATTTTTATAGTTTCAGGTCTTAAATTTCCATCTTCAATTCATCTTGAGTTGATTTTGTATATGAGAGATAGGAGTCCAATTTAACTCTTTTGCATACAGCAATCCAATTTTCCCACCACCATTTATTGAAGAGGGTATCCTTTACCCAGTGTACAGTCTTGTTGACTTGGTCGATGATTGGTTGGCTAAAGATATGTGGCTTTATTTCTGAGTTCTCTATTCTGTTCCATTAGTCTACATGTCTATTTTTATCCCAGTACCATGCTGTTTTGGTTAGTACAGGCTTATAGCATAATTTGAAATCAGGTAATGTGATGCCTCCAACTTTGTTCTTTTTTTCAGGATTGCTTTGGCTATTCAGGCTCTTGTTTGGTTCCAATGAATTTTACTTTTTACTTTTTTTTTTTTTTTTTTTTGAGACAGAGTCTCACTTTGTTGTCCAGGCTAGAGTGAGTGCCGTGGCGTCAGCTCATAGCAACCTCAAACTCCTGGGCTCAAGCGATCCTCCTGCCTCAGCCTCCCGAGTAGCTGGGACTACAGGCATGCGCCACCATGCCCGGCTAATTTTTTATATATATATCAGTTGGCCAATTAATTTCTTTCTATTTATAGTAGAGACGGGGTCTCGCTCTTGATCAGGCTGGTTTTGAACTCCTGACCTTGAGCAATCCGCCCGCCTCGGCCTCCCAAGAGCTAGGATTACAGGCGTGAGCCACAGCGCCCGGCCTCCAATGAATTTTAGAATTGTTTTTTTCTAATTCTGTGAAAAATGACGTTGGTATTTTGATAGGGATTGCATTGAATCTGTACATTGCTTTGGGCGGTATAGTCATTTTAATGATATTAATTCTTCCAATCCACAAGCAAAGGATGTTTTTCCATTTGTTTGTGTCATCTATAATTTCTTTCATCGGTGTTTTGTAGTTTTCCTTGCAGAGATCTTTCACCTCCTTGGTTAAATATATTCCTAGGTATTTTGTGGGGTTTTTTGCAGCCACTGTAAATGGACTGATTTCTCAAATTGGTTTTCAGCTACATCATTACTGGTGTATAGAAATGCCATTCATTTTTATATGCTGATTTTGTATTATGAAACTTTAATAAATTCACTTATCAAATCTAAGAGTTTTTTGGTGGAGTCTAGCTTTTTCTAGGTATAAAATCATATTATCAGCAAATATACATAGCTATTCACTATACAGGATTAACCAAACAACCCATAACAAACTAAGTTGATAATTACAAAGCTAACCCAACAGTCATGTATAATTAAAAAGCAACACCAACAGCATTTAAAAATGATGACTTGCTTAAAACAACACTGATGAATCTAATATTTTCTGCTATTTAAAGATTATGATAGTACTGGAAGGAAAATGAGAGCCTGGATTAAAACAAAAGCTTTAGGTATGGAGTTGTCAGAGTCAGCTATGAGATACATATTTAAATAGGTCTCAGTAGTGATCTATGCTTGAGTGGTGAGAACAAGGAAGTGAAGATCTAATGTTTCTAGCTTGGGTAATCAGAAGATAGCTTTGCTGTAAGACAGGAAACACAGGAGAGAAGTTTGAAGTGAGGTAAAGGCGATGAGTTCAGTGATTGGTCTGAAGTAGCTATAGACTATTTAGGTGGAAATGTTCTAACAGGTAGTCAGAAGTTTATTCATTCAGTATCAAGCACTAGCTAGATGCTAGGAATAATGAGATAATAGGTAATTTAATTTCAACCTTAAAGGAGCTCACAATTTCCTTGGGAAGATAGATAAGCATGTAGACTCTTAGAATGCAGCATAATAATTGCTATGGTAGAGGAGATGTGAGCTGGCTGCCATGTGATCACAGAGGAAGAACAGAAACTCCAGAGTAAGGTGGTCAAAAAGCAGTGGAAAGTGGAGATAGAGATTTCCAGCTAAAGCTATATGAGATCACTGAAACAACAAAAGACAAAAATTAAAAATAAATTCTGGGCACTATCAACACTTAAGTCTAAAGAAAAAAGCAAAAGAGTCAGAAGGAATGGTCAGAAAGTTAGGAGAAGAAACAGAAAAAAAACACTTTCAGGAAAGAAGAAGTGGTCAACAGCTTTATAAACATGGAAAAGTCTATAAAATGAGGACACAAATGAAGCTTGAATTTTGTTTTATGTCATTAATGATTTTAGTGATGGTAGTTTCAATAGAAGTTTCACATCCATTTCTTGCTTTCCAACTTCTATCATGCTAGTTCCAGCTCTCAATTACCTCTTGCCTAAAATCCTACCTGGTCTTCTTACCTCTAGTTTCTCCTTTCCCCAACCATCATCCTATACAACACTGCCCAATCAATCTAAAATGCAGCTCTAAAACCTTCACCACCACTACCTATCGAGCTAAGAACAAAACCTACCATATGTATTCAGGGCTCTTTACAAAAGGCCCCATTTGGCCAGGCATAGTGGCTCATGCCTGTTATCCTAGCACTCTGGGAAGCACAGGTGGGAGGATCTCTTGAGGTCAGGAATTTGAGACCAGCCTGAGCAAGAGGGAGACCCCGTCTCTAATAAAAACAGAAAAAATTAGCCAGGCATGGTGGCATGCGCCTATATTCCTAGCTCCTCAGGAGGCTGAGGCACAAGGATTGCATGAGCCCTGGATTTTGAGGTTGCTGTGAGCTAGGCTGATGTCATGGCACTCCAGCATGGGCAACAGAAGGAGACTCTATCTCAAAAAAAAAAGGGGGGGCCCCATTCTACCTTTCCAATATTATTTCTATTCCCCCTTTTATACACTACACTTCACAAGACAGTTCTATAATTTTTTTTTTTTTTTTTTTTTTGAGACAGGGTCTCTCTCTCTCACTCAGGCTAGAGTGCAGTGGCACAATCATAGCTCACTACAGCTACGGCTATAGTGAGCTATGGCTCAAACTCCTGGCTCAAGTAATCCAATCCTCTTGCCTTGGCCCCTTATGTAGCTGGGATTACAGGCATGTGCCACTACGCTTGGCTAATTTTTTCTATTTTTTTTTTTAGAGATGGAGGTCTCGCTTATGTTGTTCAAGCTGGTCTCAAACTTCTGGCCTCAAGTGATCCTCTTGCCTCAGCCTCACAAAGTGCTGGGATTACAAGGCATGAGCCACCATGCTCAGCCCTATTCTACAATTAACATTCCACTAATTACATTTAGATAGTCATTTCTCTTTCCTGTTCTCGATAGAACTCATAATGGAAAGCTTCCATTTTATAATTATATTCCATAAACTTTATATTATATTCCATAAACTTTACCACTCCATAATTTTTAAGTCCCTTAATTAGAAGATGTAACAGGGAGGAAAACTCTACTTATAATAGCAAAAAAAAAAAAAAAAAAGACAAAATACCTAGAAATGAACTTAACAGATGTCCAAAATACATATGAAGAAAACTTCAAAACACTCCAGGAGGATTCAAAATAAATCTTGAACATAGGAAGACTTTGTGTTCTTGCACAGAGAAGAGTTAGAATCCTTAAGCTATCTTTTCACCCTAACTTAAAAATTAAATAATAATGTAGCTGGATGCAGTGCATTATTAGGAAATAATAGTTAGGAAAGATAGCCTAAACTAATAAAAGGTGGAGACTGCTGAATCGTTATCTAGAGAAAATAAAACTAATCCCAGTGCTCTGGGAGGCTAAGGTGGGAGGATTGCTTGGGGCCATAAATTCAATACCAGCCTGGGCAACACAGTGAAACACTATCTCTACCAAAACTTAAAAAAAAAAATTAGCCAAGTGGGGTGGTATGCATTCATACATAGTCCCAGCTATTCAGTAGGCTAAGGTGGGAGGATCACTTGAGCCCAAGAGATCAAGGTTACAGTGAGCTATGATGACGTCACTGCACTCCAGCCTGGGCAACAGAATGAGACCCCATCTCTAAAAATAAATAAAATAAATTTTAAAAATAAAATAAAATTATCCCTATAACACACTGTTCATGTAAGTAAATTCCAAATGGAGCAAAGATTTAAATGTAAAAACTAAAACCACAAAAATGTTAAAATAAACCATAACAGAATTCTTTATAACTCAAGAATAGGGGCCAGCCATGGTGACTCACACCTGTAATCCTTTGGGAGGCCAAGGAAGGAGAACAGCTTGAGCCCAGGAGTTCAAGACCACCCTGGGAAAGAGTGAGACCTTATTTCTACAAAAAATAAATTAAAAAAAACTTAGCTAGGCATGGTGGCGCATGCCTATAGTTCTAGCTACTCAGGAGGCTGAGGGAGGAGGATTGCTTGAGCTCAGAAGTTTGAGGTTGCAGTGAGCTATGATGATGCCACTGTACTCTTGCCGCCACTGCACTCTAGCCAGGGCAACAGAGTGAAACCCTACCTCAAAAAGGGGGTGGGAGGAGGCTTTGCTAAATGACTCAAAATCTTAAAGCTTAAGAAAAAAATGATAAATTCAACCACACTAAAAAACAAAACAAACAAACAAAAAAACTCCATGCCAAAAATATCATAAGCAAAATCAGCAAATTGGAACTGAAAAATATCACCAACTCTTCACAAAGGGTTAATTTCCCTAATGTATACCAAATGCCCACAAATTGGTAAGAAAAGGGTAATAATCCCACAGAAAAGCAAGCTGGGGATATGAACTGGCAACTCTCAGAAGAGAAAATACAAATTTTTCATAAACAGGTGAATAAATTCAATCTCACTCAAAATAAGAGAAATGCAAATTAAAACTACATTGAGTTTTTTAAAAAATCAAACTTTTACCTACTGGAGTAGCCAAAATATATATGTTTGATAATAGGTTGTTTTGATAAGGATGCAAGACTGCAGAAACTTTCAACCTCTGTTTGTGGAGGTACAAAATGGTAAAAAGTGAAAAAGCTATGGAGAGCAGTATCAACGTTACAAATGTATGTAAGTTGACCCTTCAAAAACACGGGCTGGAACTGCAAGAGTTCATTCACTTAAATGTGGATTTTTTTTTCAACCAAACTCAAATTGAAAATACAGTACTTTCAAGATGTAAAACCCACATATATAGAGGGCTGACTTTTTCTATAGACTTTTCATTCTCTAGGGCCAACTGTAGGACTTAAGTATGTGTGAATTTTGGTATACACAGGAATCCTGGAATCCAATTCCCTGCATATACCAAGGGAGACTACTCTTTAACTTTACTTCTAGTAATTTAGCCCATGGTTATACTTGCACCTGTTGAAATTATGGTTATCCAAAGTTATTTAGCACAACATTGCATGAAACAGCAGAGGACAGAAGCTATCTAAAATATCCACCTTCTTGGACAAATCAATATTAGGAAGAAAAAAAAATAAAAGTAAACTATCCACCAATAGAGTAAGTAGTTCAATAAATTATGGTATATCCATACAAGGATACCATGCCACTGTAAAACAGAACTGGGAAGAGGGAGGAATAAGGCCTCAACATTTAGTAAGAATCTTAAGATTGGGAAGAATGCAAAGTGTTATCATAAAAAAATAGAGTATAAAACTTTATTTCATAAATATCTAAAAGCAGTATTTATGGCATAATACATCAACAAAAACCAAGGTTCAGAACCATGTATATTATGCTAATATCTGTATAAAAAGGGGGAAAATATATGTATTTATACATACTTATGTATATATAAAAAGATCTCTAGAATTATACAGAAGGAAATAATAATAGCTATTAATATTTGGTGCTCACAGAACTTAGTGGATAAGGAACAGAGATAGGAGAGATACTTTTCATGCTTTTTAAATTTTTAACATAAATATATTATCTATTTTTAAAATTAAGAATTTTTAAAATGTATTTAAGGGTAAAATTCTGTAAACTGGAACATTACACAAATACTACATAATATCGTGACAGAGGTTATTCCAACCAAAAAACTGTTCAAGCTGAAAATATCTACTCATGTAATCAGTGATCTTACTATACTATGGCATGTAATAGGTGTATTTAAGAAGGCTCAGTTGAGTTCCCAAAGTTATAAATCATACAGTATGAACTTTGCAGTAGAACACATTCAATTTCTAAAATTAATGTTTCAGGTTATTAGGCTACTGTTTTTACAATAAATATTTCAATCCATTCATAAATATTGTATGATAAGCACATTTTTAAAATCACAGTGTGAATTACTTTGCTGATTAAGCTAAAAAATCTAAGCCAAGTACTCAATTGTTCTTCTATAACTGACTGGAATTGCTTTCCATAAATTGGCTAACATACAAAGCCTTTAATATAGGGCTAAGAATTATAGTGTTTTTCAACATAAAGGAATCTTCTCATTTCATATACTTCCCCAAGGTAGTACCATTTGTAAGACATGAGTCTATTGAACCCAGATGTTTAGCTTCTAGTGTACTGTCTTTTCTACTACTATACCATACTTCTTTTCCCACAATTGCTTACCAAATAAATACTCTCTTAGAACTGTAAGAGTTCTCAGGACTAAGTTTTAGAACCCAGAAAGTTCTTCTATAGATAAAAATAAATCTGAGAGACAGGACAATTCCTCATGATTTTATAAAAGATATACTTTGTGATAGGCTAATAAAAATATAAATAAAACCACTACACTACATCATTCAAACTACGTCTGGAGTTCTGCAATAACAATGTTAATAAAAATATATTTTTACACTCATTACATATAAACTAAAAACTAAGAATCATGACTTTTATTACACATAAATTTTATCTGTTTCATGTCTATATTTCTTGACTTTAATTTCTTTACTCTCTCATCATTATTTTCACCACTAACCCCAAAGCATATCAATTATAGTTCCAGGATTATTTCTTTTAAGGAAAAAAATATTATAGTACCATTTCCCACATTTTTTTAACTGAATGTTTTATCTTCCACTGATATTAATGTTTTAGTTTGTCTCAGGGAACAATAAAGAAAGAAAAAAAGCCTATTTTGTGAATTATTACCAGACCCCAAAATAAAGATAAATTAGAAGGGGCCAAATGTCTTGAAAAATATCTTTCATTATATACATTTCATCATATTAAAATCTAAAATGTTTTCTTCTGCCTTCCAGTTTTATCCAGTAAAACAAATCCATTCAGTCTACTTTCCTCTAGTACTAATAATTTATATGCAATGGTAACACAAAACTATAAACGAGATTCATAAACATTCATCAGTGACCATATCACTGTCACCTTAAGGCAATCGAACCACATTTTAAACAAATGCAAAAATATACAAAGACATAAATCAGAATGTTCACTATAAGGTTAGAAAATGTAATGTAGACACTTACCTACATAATGCATATTAAGAGCCAAATACTTATACTGGAAAAGAGGGTTGTTACTGAGGCTACTTCTTTGGATCTGCTGGAAAAAGGAGCTGACATCCCATCTGTACAGGACATCCAACAGCATGATGCTTGGCACCCTCAGGGCCACATTTAACACTGCCTCCAGTTTCTCCTTTGCAGCCATGTTTTTTTTTCTTCAAGTCGACCTAAAATTCAGAAGACACAATATATAAAAATAAGTCAACACAAACAGCTTTTAGATATCCTTTTATTAATCTAATGAATTGTCACGCACTATACAAAAACTATGTTAGAAAAACTCCTTGCCTTATCTACTGTTTTTAGGTGTTCATGAAATAAGTTTTTCATTGTGTTTTCACACTGACCCTTCCAGGTCTGCCCAATATTATGAGTCTTAATTAAATGTTTAGGCCTCAAAATTTATTTTTAAAAAAACCACTAACTCCAAAACTAGGCACTCAGAAACAAAACACCCTGTAAGAATACAGGAACTTTTGCTCAATTAACCTGAAACAAAAAATTCACTCCTATAAAATTCCTTGAAATTTATGTAGCTCTTTAAAGACGACAAATCTTGAATATTTCCTCTATGAAAAAACCCAAGCAATTCAATAAAGATTTAGCAACTGTACATTGAGTTTGCAGCAGTCTATCCTTTTCCTTATTCATTTACAATTAAAACTGAATTACTATATTTACAATCCCAAGAACTCATGATATAGATACAGGAAGAGGAAACATTATTTGCAATGTTATTTCCTTGAACCTTTAAACTTAGTCTAAAATCTCCATGATCTGCCTTCAAAATGGGAAAATAAAGCTCATCAAATTCTTTGCTTAATGCACAGACAAGTAGGCACATGGAAGAAGCCAGGCACTGAGTCTGCAGCCCCTGTGCTTGCATAGATGACCATTAAGTAAGAGAACAAAAACAAATAAATAAAGAGAATGAAAAGCAGTAATCAGGATGATCTACTATTTAAAAGGACAGTTCAATGCAACACTGCTTCATATGGTAGAGCTGAAAATTAATCCAAGGAATTATGAGAGAACAGAGCAAATAAAAGTAGGTAAAAGATAATTTAAAGAATAAAGATAATTCTGGATTGTTGGCTCTTACAATATCCTTTTAAGAATTTTGCTGAGAAAGCTAAACACATTTCCAGCTTTGGCAGTAATTTCAGACATTACAGGACAAATGAAAACATTTATTTCTGAGGAAAATTATAGTGACAGATTGCTATGCTATGGTTAAATATTTGTCAGTATTTCCATCTTATCCTCCAATTTTCAAGGCTTCCTAGCTCAGATAGTTAAAAATTAAAGGCCACTCAACTTGGTACATCATTAATAAAAGTTTTTCAATGATCATATATCAATCATTCTCACAACCGAAATGTTGTTTTATAGATATAGCCTACCAATAATATATAATTAACATTTTATAGATAAGTACTTTAATTCTGATCTCTTTAAATGAACAAGACCATATTCATAATTTTCCTATATTAAAAAAAAAATACTATTGTGAAAATTGAAACCAAATAGCTGTGTCCTAAGGTAGAAAAAGCACTGAAAAATAAAATCTCTAATCTTTAACATTTATTGCAAACTACACCATTCAGGGACCTAAACTAGATTTCTCAAAGTTCATGATATTATTTAAAAACAAAAATCCTAGAAAAAAAAATATCAAATATTCACAGTAACATCTTTTTAACAATGGGGCTATGGGTGATTTTTATTCTCTTCTTCATTTTCTGTTTGTCAAGTTTTGTAGACTATATCCATGTATTATTTTATTGGGGAGAGGGGGAGAGTTTAAAAAATAAATTGTTGATGAAAAGTATAACTAGTGTAAGCTGTCTAGATGACTTCAATATACACGAAATAACTACTTAACCATGGTGGTCAAACAGATGATAACTCAACGCCCTCTTGGGAATTTATTACAAAGTATGAGTGCTGTTTGGAAAGTATCCAGCCATAATTTTCATAATTTTTCATATTACATGCCTGGATACTTTCTGGACAGACCTTGTAGATTTTTCTCGCAAACCACCAGCCACATGTGAAAATCATCATGTATCCTGAGATGACAGTATCACTGACAGCTTCTATACTATAATGGAAAAGTAACTATTTTTCCATATTCTAGAATCCAGTATAAATCACTACCTCTGTTTTTGTAAGTAACAAAACGGGAGGAGGCTAGACTTAACACTTGTATCTATATTTATTTCATCTGATCTGGAATCCTCTTTCGTTTTTTCATGTTTTGTTATTTTAAAATAAACTCACTTTCATAATTTATTGTAGTTTTTAAAGTGGTAAAGAAAAAAATCTAAACAATAATTAATCCTGCATTAAATATCAAGATCTGCTAGGGGAAAAAAAAAAAACTCTCTAATCCTTACAGAGGATAATCTCTATTACAAAAGAAAGCCATTAGCGGAACAGTACATGTTCCCTCTTAATTTCTACCCACCACTCCTACCTGACAAATATAACAAGAAGTAGAAAATAGAACTATTTCTATAAAAAGAAAATCTTGGAACCTAAAGCTGTCAATACAGAAGAATATCCAAGAAGAGAGATTCTCAAACTCTTACTGCATAGCTAACTCATGACTCAAATGTTTTTAAGAAGTATCTTGTATAGAATTAAGTGTGCCCATTTATTAAGGAATCTATTGCTTACTAAAGGTTTCATTTATTTCTGTTTGGGAGTGATATTTTAGCAAGTCCTTAGCAAGCTGGCCATGTATAAGGGCATGGAGAAAACAAATTTAATAACTGGAAAATCAAAGAGGAAAAAAATTCTAACTGAATCTTTCTAAAGTGAAAGTACATATGATAGGTGATGACCATCACAAATAAGTACAGTTCCCTACACTATAACATCACACACTAAACCAACATCTAAACAAAATTTTGAAATACTCATCTTGCTTGCAGATACCTGAAATCACTCACACCAGCTAGGTCACCATAGTATACTAACATGAAGAAGAAATGTAGCCTTCTCTCCTGAGGTAGAGAATACCTCTGTAATACTTTGGTTCCAACTTTGTCTGTCTTTTTCCAGATTTGTTGTCAGATAGGGCTAATGAGCATATTCTATAGTAGGAGAGAGCTCAAAATTCTCTTAAAACCAAAATAATATCAAATAATCCTAGAAAATAAGCATGAGAACTGAAAACAAAGAAAATTTAAAGGTTGGACATACCCAAAGCCAAATATATAAATTTCCTATACTGCTTTAACCTTCCATGCAAGATCTTAAAATTTCCTCCTTTAACTGTGAAAAAAAACTGGTAAAGTAATATACCTACATAATGTCCCTGCAGGCAATATCAAATGTGACTCAAATTTAAAGATACTTTACACAGTAAAACAGCTAAAAAGAAAAAAATAGACATTTCTTTCCAAATACTGTAAGAAAGTTTCAACAAATGCTAACCAAAGACTAGACCTCAATGATTTCACTAAATGACTTTTTCAGGCTTGGAAGAAACAATCAGTACTTACAAAAACAGTAGTGTCTTATACACGTATAATGTTGTACAGTTTACCATTCAGATTTGTGGGTAAGGAGACACAGGGGGCCTCATTCTACACTTTTCTGAAAACACAGCATTTTGGTTCTGAATATGAAGGAATCAAATCGTCCTTAACAATATGAAAGAAATGTAAGTTTGTAAAATCACAAGCTGCTCTCTGCTGAAGAATCATGTCAAATAAGTAGAAATAGAAAATGTGATTTTTATAAAAAAAAAAATAGTACTCACACTTCCTAAACTCTTTTTCAAAAAGGCAATGCAAAAATAAGAATGACACATGACCTAATTTAAAATTAGTCAGTAAAATATTTAGATAATTTAGGACTTGAAAGTTTCTACACCTTCCCCACCACCACAAGAAGAAAAACAAACACCAGCATTTATCATTCATCTCCTTTCTTTGTCCCAGCCAATTAAGAAAACAAATTCTACCATGAACTAAAACTGATCTTAAGAAACACACATTTTCTGCTGTCCCTCTGTTAGGATGGTAACCCCTGAAAACGTAAGAGAGCAAAGCTAGAGCCTAGAATCAGAAGTAAACTCAGCCCAGAAATGAGATATCAGAAAAAGAGGACGTACTTCTTACATAAGCATTGGCACATGTTTTAAATATAAATGGTCCTCCCCACTCCCACTCGTTGCTAGCTAACTTTGTATGTACCTGATTTTCACATAAACTACTAGCAATTCTGTGGTTTCTCATCATCTCCTAAACGGCAACGATACAGAGTCCACTCTGAACGGGCCCATCCTTCAACTTAAGGAGAGGACAGAAGAAATAAAAACTGCTACCTCTCCGACATCGGGCGCTCAACCTGGGTCACGACTACCGCACCGACAGCTCATCCTTTTGGGCATGATTCAAGAGTCAGCAGAACTGCACACTCCGTATTTTAGAAAATAACGACACACAGTCCTCTCCTTTCCTTTCCTACTAGTTTCCTGTTTACTGCAGACTGCGATGCAAAGCCATCCATTAATCTTTGCTGCCTGCTCGCTGCACAGGCCCCTTCCTCTCTCCCCGCACCTCCTCCCACCACGCCTGCTGATCTCACATGCGTTTGAACTATAGTAACCCCAATCCAGCTCGCGGCAAGCAGGCAGCGCAGCGGCAGTGGCAACCCAGCCGCAGCCGCCTCGGGGTTAGGAGATTACGCTCAGCAAAAACTCTGCCAGGAAGCAGGCACGGGAGCTCCCCTCCCTGCCTCGCCACGCATCAAGAGGCTCGCGAAGAAAGACGCGGGCCAAGTTCCGCACCCCCAAACAGAAAGGGGACCCGTTCCAGAAGGAAGGGCACGGTCTCGGGGCCCTTGGGTGGGGAAAGCAGAACTGGAGGAGGAGGAGGAGGACAGAGGGGATGGCAAGTGAGAGAGAAAACCACGGGACAAAGAGGGATGAGGAGCCCTCTTACTGTGAAAAGGAACCGACAGACGGGATGGGATGCAGAGCAAGGGGTCCCCACTCCAAGCATGGCTTGGCAGGCCTTTCCGCGCCCCCAAGCCACCTTACATCGCAAGAAAGTGAGGAGGGTGAGCTTGGGGCTGCGTAGACCAAAGAAGGCGAAGGGAAAGAGGGAAGGAAGCAAAGTGGACAAAGACGATAAAAAGGCAAAGTTGGAAATGGAAACTGAAAAAAGGGAGCTGGAATGGGGCAGCTCTGGAAGGGTCCTTTAAAAGGCCTCGGGGTGCTGGGAGGCGAAGGGGGAGAGCCCCGAGTTAAGAGCATCTTAGGAATGCGAGGGATATTTCCAGGCCCCGGAGAAGAGGGATGGAAGGGCGGGGAGGCGGCCGCGGAGCCGGAGGAGGGGGCTGCGCGCGGGCCCGACAGGGGAGGGCAAGGCGGAGGGCCGGTGGGGCCCGGAGGACCGCGGGAGGGGCTGGAAGGCGGGAGGGAGGGGGTGCTGCGGGAGAAGAGGGGATGTGGACTCCGCCTAGGCTAGAGCGAAGAGGGAGGTGAAGCAGGGGAAGGGGGGAAGTGCGGGAAGAAGAGGAAGGAGCCGGCGACCGGAAGGGGGAGGGGAGGAAGGATGTGGGAAGCGGACTGGGGGCGCGGGGATGTGAGGGGCCGGGCCGGGGGTCTGGGCCACCTCCGGCTGCGGCCTCCCTACCTGCGGGGTGGCGCTGCGGGCCGGCGGGCCCCGCAGCTCCCCGGCTCTCTCGCCCGCCCTCCGGCTCTCCTCGGGGGGCGGCGGCGGCGGCGGCGGCGGGGGCCGGGAAAGCGCGGCTCACAGCGGCGGCTCTTCCGCGCCTGGCCTTGGTTGCTGCGTCTTGGGAGGCGGCGGCAGCGGCGGCGGCAGCGACCCGACCCGTGCGGTCACCATCGTCCGCGGCGGCAGGCGCTCGCGGGCCGAGCCCCTCAGCAGCCGGCGGCGGCGGCAGCCATACCCTCCTGCGCTCTCGCTCCTCCCGCCCCCGGCGCTCTGCGGCGGCCGCGGCCCGGCTCGCGCGCTCTGCGCCTGCGCGCGGCCCCGCCAGCGCGGCGCGCCCCTCCCCCGCCCCCTCGCGCGCGCCCGCGCTCACTCACAATCGCGCCGGCGGGGTGGTTCCCGCGCCGCCTCCGGTACGTGGGCGGGAGACACTACTAGCCTCTCCCCGCCCGCACAGCCGGGCCCCGGGGGCTATGGAGACGCGTACCACGGCGACACCTGTACGCGCACTGTGACACGCGCCATTCTGACACACGTGCTCTCTCACACTCCCCAAACACCACGAGCCGCACGCGCTCACACCCACACTCACCTGCAGGGACCACGTGGGAGAACGTGAGGTGCGGATCCTGCCCCGGTGCAATGGCAGTAGCAATGATGCGAGTTTTTGTTTTAACTCCTGACTGGACTAGACTGTCAGCTCCATGGTGTCAGGGACCACGTCCGTGATGGCTCAGCAGTGCCCAGCACACAATAAACCTCTGTGGAATAAGTGAGTGGATGAATGAATTCACTGGAACTGTTCACTGAGTATCTTTTCTTTAAAAATAATGGCCCCTTGGTTTGGTTCAAAGAATTTTACTGCAGTATGGAATTAAATGGTGTTTGTGTGTTTGTCTTGTCTTGGTCTAAGATTCAAAACAGATTAGTGTGCTCTTCCCCTCACTAACGTAGAGGAAACCCGTTTGTTCTGTCCAGTCTCTACCACTGATGCATAATTCTATCTTAAATGTCAACACCTTTTTAAGGCAGGGGCTATTCCCTACAATTTGTAGCCTTAAGTGTGTTGTGTGTATAAAGAACAAATCAAAGATGTCACTGTTCTTCTGGGCTTTGGCAGGGCTTCTCATTCCCCATTTTTCTACCACTCTGCCTCACCAGAACCCTCCACAACCCGCACCTTTATCTGTCTCCCATTTCCACCACCCAAAGTCCTGCACTGTTACTTTGCTTTTGCTTTGGATAATTCCTGGAGAGCCAGTTGCTACTAGAAACTGGTCTGGCCTTTGATGTTAAAAGTGATGAAAGATGCACACCCAGTAATGGATAAGATGTTGCAACTATACTTGGCCATGCTGAAATTGTGAAACCTCAACTTCTGCATGTACAAGAGAAATTTGTAATGTATTGTAATCTTGTGTCGGAGGCGCTCCCTGGAAATTCAAGTCTGTGGCCTCTGCACTTTAAATGGCTAACCCCCAATTCTAAACACCTTTGTATTTTGCTGAAATTGTAAAAGCAAGCTCTACATTTAGAAAATGCAATTCCTAGAAGCATCAATCAACCAAATTCAGAGTAACATTCCTTCCATTAGTTTGATAGCTCTGTATAAATCAAGTTTTAAAATTTTCTGGGAATTGTGTTAATAACTTTCTATGACCACCTTTTATCCAGGTGCCTTAGACTACTTTACATTAATCATTAAACTCATCACATCCCAGGGAAGCAGTTTTTATGAGTCTCTTTATCTAGCCTGGTAAGTGAGAAATTACAGAGGCCACATGAGCAATGACTGGAATAGGAAGCTGACCAAGATAGCAAGGCCTTATTCCTTGGTTCCCTCCCTGTTTTAACAACTCCCTACCACTCAGTCAAGAAAACAGAAGGCCAGAAACAGATTATAAAGAAGCCAAAATGTATATAATTCTGATTGGATTTATTTACTCTTCTTGGATAACTTGCAGAATCTTGAAAACATTAGTATTGTTACTGGATTTTGTTTTGTTTAAATGGGAGCAAGGCCTACCTCAGCTCTTCTCTTTCCTTTTTTAAAAGGAGTGGGGAATGGCTTTAAAGCCATATAACCCTCACTGTAGGTACTCTGGACTTGTAAAAGCAGGAAAAAGTCACATGTCTCTTTACCTTTTAATTTCACAGCAGCTGCCTGTAAATGCTGAAGTTCAAAACAAGTAAAGAAAATTACTCTGGTAATGAAAGGGTTACTGCTCTTAAGTTGCTGCCAATCCAGTTCTGGGAAAGCTCCGTGTTGCCAGAAGCAGGTAATCAAATGAAACTAAAAAGAAAAGCAAAGGAAAAAAGAACAAGAGGTGGGATAGGAGAGAGGGCCCCTCAACTAAAAGAGAGCAATCACAATTTAGAGGAAGTACTTTCTAGAGGCACTCAAGACCCACCAAATCAGGAAAAACAAGGACCTAAAAGTACCTGGAACAAACTTAAGGAAATGCCCAAAATGCCATGGCTTAGTCATAAAAGGAACTAACCCAAGGTGCTAGAAGGAAAGAAGTAGAGTGTTTGTGGCTGAAGAATGGCAGACCACTCAGGATTCTAAAGGTTGTCTTTCTTCTTTCCTAAATGCATCCAATATTGAGGAGGAAGTCAACACAAAGTATGAAAGAATACATATTTGTTACAGTTCTAGCCGTTTCAAAAGACAAGTTCCTGAATTCTTTATAAGAGCCCGCTATTGCTAATAATCACATAGAAATAGTCTTTTGTTGCAAATCTGCAGATGGTTGATAGCCAGTTTATTATGCCCTACCTTCTAGATACAGAGACAAGATGGCATATAACAGATTTCACCTGATGGGGCCAAAATCCAAAGAACTAAGGTAGCCAACACTGGGAATATGAGGGAAAATTTTCATGCATTCATGTATCCACACACTTTTTTGTTCCCGATATTTTCTGAGCACTTTGAGCTTTTCTCTATCCAATTCAAAAAGTTGAATATTCAAAAATATCCAATTCAATAATCAACTTCTTAATTAGAAGAGTCTAATACTATATAGAATCTCATTCAACATAACTATCCCCATAGTTTGATTTTAAAAGCCAATTCTACAAGGAAAACTATAGTTTTATTAGGCAACATAATGTAGTAAAGGGAGATTCACTCTTTTTTTTCTTATATAACAGTTTAACTCACGTATGATTTAATCCATCCACTTTAAGGTGTACAATTCAGTGCTTTTTAGTATATTCACAGAGTTGTACAACCATCGCCACAATCAATTTCAGAGCATTTCATCATAATCTCACCCCCCCAAAAAAAACCCAACAAAGCCCATATCCATTAGCGGTTACTCCCCTTTTTTTCCCAGCCCTAATAAACCACCGATCTTTCTGTCTTCATAGATTTTCCTGTTCTGAACATTTCATATAAATGGAATCTTATAATATGTAGTCTTTCATGTCTGGCTTATTTTACTTGGCATAACGTTTTTTGACATCTATCCACGTGTAACATGTATTGGTACTTAATTGCTTTTCCTTGCCAATTAAAATTCCATTGTATGGTTATACCATATTTTATTTATTCATTGGTTGATGGACATTTGAATTTTTTCTTCTTTTTGGCTTTTATGAATAATGTGACTGTGAACATTCATGTATAAGTTGTGTGGTCACGTTTTCATTTGTCTTGGGTATATACTTAGCCATGGAATTGCTGGGTCATATGATAACTCCATGTTTAACTTTTTGAG
Source organism: Microcebus murinus (assembly GCF_040939455.1). Classification (NCBI taxonomy): domain Eukaryota; kingdom Metazoa; phylum Chordata; class Mammalia; order Primates; family Cheirogaleidae; genus Microcebus; species Microcebus murinus. The sequence continues at coordinate 23,594,760 of NC_134124.1, forward strand.
TAACTGCCAGAATGTTTTCCAGTATGGCTGTTCCATTATACACTCTCACTAGCAGTATATGAGGAGAGATTCACTCTTACATTCAAATTCCCCCTACCTGTTAGCTATGGGTCCTTGTGCCAAGTGTACATAATTTACAAACGCCTCCATTCTTTGTCTATAAAACAGGGATAATGATGGTATCTACTTTACAGGGTTGTTATGAAAAATAAATGAAATGATGTATGCTAATATTCCTGGTACAAAGTAAACCCTTGATACATGTTATTATTTTCCCTCCTTCTGTCTTTGGTATTTGGTTGGCAATTTTTATTCTGTAGTAAAGTCAGATAGAGATGAAATTGTTACTACTTACTCTTACTACTAGGGAGTAGTAAGAGCTGTATATACATAGCTGGTGCTGAATGAATACTTTTTGTGGATAATTGGAAAGAGTAATAGAACTTGCATTGTTTTGACACCAAAATAAAGTTATCTCTTTTTACCTAGTATGGAACTAATACCTGGATAGGACGAGAAAGCATAGAAACAAGTCAGCTTTTTTGGTTGTTTATTTGGACTTCTCAGATTGCATTGTTTTAACACCAAAATAAATTTATCTCTTTCTACCCAGTATGGAACTAATACCTGGATAGGAAGAGAAAGCATAGAAACAAGTCAGCTTTTTTGCTTGTTTGTTTGGAGTTCTCGGATTTTCCTGAAAATATTTTTTATTTTCCCAACATTTTATTTTGAAGAGTTTCAAATATACAGAAAAATTAAAAGCATATTATAACGATCACCCATATGCACACCATCTAGATTCAACATTGTTAATATTTTGCATATTTATGTTATCTATATGTGTGTATATCTTTTGCTAAGCTATCTGAGAGTAAGCTACAGACATCAACAGACTCCACCTATAAGTACTGTAGCCTGCTTCTTCTAAAAATGGTATCTTTCCCCAATATTACCAGTTATCATTACCATACACAAGAAAATGAAATATATGTCCCTAAATTTTCTACTGTCCATCCAATATTCAAATTTTCTCAATTCTCCTCAAAATATCTTTTACAAATAGCTTTTTCCCAGCACAAGATTCAATCTGACAAGCCAATTTTTCTTTAATCAATCTGAGCACTTGTGACTATTTAAATCTCTAACATCAGCAGAAAAAAAAGGGATTTTTGTTGTTCTTTTAAAATTTCATCTCAACTGGTGTACCTCTGTCCTACCTAGCCACTCTCTTTGTCTCAGTTCTAATTAAGCCTGAGATAGGGAATAGTGCAAAACCGTGTGTTGTTTTTCATGCCTGGTGATACTCAACTAAATATTAGTAGAATAGATAGCCTATTCTTGGTATTGTTAGTGCTTTTAATTTGAACCATTCTACTGGGGTTTTTAACTTGCATTTCTCTAATTGCTAATGAGGTTGAGTACTTTTTCATATGTTTATTGGCCTTTTAGATGTGCTTTTTCATGAATTGCTCAAATCTTTTACCCAATTTCCTCCTGGGTTGTTTGTCTTCTTCCTTTTGTTCTGTTTTGTAATTGTTTATATATTCTGAATGCAAGCCTTTTGTAATTATATGCACTGCAAATTGTCCTGTTATGTAGCTGCCTTTTTTATTTTTAAATTGGTGTCTTTTTTTCAATTGCTAGATGTTTATATATTTTTTAAATCACACAAGAGGGCAAAATCTAAGTTTGCTTTCTTTATAAAAATTATCTTCTGTTTCCAAAACAGAAAAGATGAGAGGATACAAAAAATTATTCATGTATTAAACCTTGATTCTAATTAAATTTATAATACAGAAAAATAAATTTGACTGTCTGGGGAAAACTTTTCTACATGCTTAAAAATATATACTTGTTTAATTTAAAAATATTACAGGGGTACAATGTTTTTGGTTACATGGATCACTTTTGTAATGCTTGAGTAGGGCTATGAGTGTGTCCATCGTTCCTTGTACCTCTTAGGTAGGTTTATGCCCATTCCCTCCTCCCCCTTCCCCCCTCGTTGATTTCCAGTGAGTTTTACTTTCCTCTGTGCACATGTATGCTCATCAGTTAGTTCCAAGTTAATAGTGAGTACATGTGGTGTTTGTTTTTCCATTCTTCAGATACTTCACTTAGGATAATGGTCTGCAGTTCAATCCAAATTGTTGCAAAAGCATTAATTTATCCTTCTTCATGGCTGAGTAGTATTCCATGGTATACATATACCACATTTTGTTAATCTGTTCATGAATTGATGGGCACTTGGGTTGATTCCACATCTTTGCAATTGTGAATTGTGTTGTAATAAATATTTGCAGGTGTCTTTTTGATAAAATTACTTCTTTTCCTTTGGGTAAATATCCAGTAGTAGACTTACTGGATAAAAATGGTGAGTCTATTTTTAGTTCTTTGAGAAATCTCCATACTGTTTTCCATAGAGGTTGTACAAACTTACAGTTCCACTAACAGTATATAAGCATTACTTTCTCTCTGAGTCCATGCCAACATCTATTGTTTTTGGACTTTTTAAGCCATTCTGACTGGAGTACGGTGATATCTCGTCATGGTTTTAATTTGCATTTCCCTGATGATTAGTAATGTTGAGCATTTTTTCATATGTTTAATAGCCATTTATTTATCTTCTTTTGAAAAGCTTCTGTTCATGTCTTTTGCCCACTTTTTAATGGGGTTGTTTGTTTTTTCCTTGTTGATTTTCTTGAGTTCTTTATAGATTCTGGTTATTAGCCCTTTCTTGAATGCATACCTTGAGGGGGTTCCATAGTGTAATGGTTAACACTCTGGACTCTGAATGCATACCTTGAGAATATTTTCTCCCATTGGATAGGTTATCTATTTGCTCTGTTGATTATTTCCTTAGCTGTGCAGAAGCCTTTTAATTTAATTAAGTCCTATTTATTTATTTGTTATATTGTTGCTGTAATTGCCATTGGGGTTTTAGTCATAAATTCTTTGCCTAGGCTGATATCTAGAAGAGTTTTTCCTACATTTTCCTCTAGAATTCTTATGGTTTGATGCCTTACATTTAAGTTTTTTATCCATCTTGAATTAATTTTTCTGAGTGGTGAGGGATATATGGATTCTGTTTTATTCTTCTGTATATGGCTATACTACAAGTCTATAGTAACCAAAACAGCATGGTATAGGCACAAAAATAGAGACATAGACCAATGGAACAGAACAGAGAACCCAGAAATAAAACCATACACATATACCAACTGATCTTTGACAAAGCAGATAACAATATACACCAGGGAAAACAAGACCTAGTCAATAAATGGTGCTCGGAAAATTGAATAGTCAAATTGGCGTCTTTTGATGAATATAAATTCTTAGTTTAAATTTAATGCTTTTTATGTGTAATGCTTGTTTTAAACCTATTTTCCCACTGCTCCACAGTGCCATTTCTGTCAAAATTGTGCATATCTGAGTAGATTTGTCTCTGAATTCTCCATTCCACTCCACTGGATTGTCTGTCTTTGTGCCAACCCAAAACTGTTTCAATTAATCAAGCTAAATAAGAAGTCGATATGTGGTAGAACACATACATCTTTCCACTTGGTTTTCCTTTATTTTTTTTTTTCAAGAGGATCTTGGTTCTTTGAATTTCCATATCAATTTTGGAATCAGCTTGTCAAGTTTCCCAAGATCTTGCTGAGACTTTTAGTTTTCCACATAGAGGTCTTACACATATTTTATTACATTAATTCTTAGATACTTGATTTTTTAAATGCTCTTGCTAATAGTAATTTAAATTTTATTTTATGTTAGGCTTTGCATATGTTAACAGTAGATTCCCCGGAGTCCCTGAGCCAAACAATTTCCAGTGTCTCGGAGTGGAGGCAGACACATAAATAGTGTGGATTGGTTTTGATAGACATACAAAGTGGTGTGGGTTGGTTATGATAGAGGCGAGCAAAGGTTACTGTGAAAATACAAATAGTGTGAGGTGGATAGGATTCGCCCATTTCATGGAGTCATGAGTGGTGGGAAGGGAGAGATGTTCTGAGTATTGAAAAACACATCAGAGCCAGCTGAGTCAGTAAAGAGTAAGGCCGGGAGATACCAGCATGCTGTGGGGCAAGATCCCTCATAAGCAGAATTTACAAAGGGAATGTAGACAAACTAGTTCTAAGACTCTTGGACTTTCTAGCCTGATGGAGTTTATCAGATGGTACAAAAGTACAAGCAGAGAGAGCATTTGGGAAGAGGTTTGTTGCAGGGATCTGCTGCTGTCAGTACTGCTGACCAAGGGAGGAGTCATAGTGGACGCTGCCTCCTTTCTCTGCAGTCCAGTGGTGCTGAGATTGTCTGTGAGACCATTCCCAGAGGCTGAAATGTGTTCCCTGCTAAGGGCTGGTGCCTGATGCCCACCTGAGAGAGTGAAAGCAAAAAGCCCGTGGCTGCAGAACACAAAGGGCTTCCTTGGGATACATGAGTTAGAGTTTGTCAAAGCAAGAGGTGTGTGGGTGTTTCCCACGTAGCATGTGAGTCCCACAGGAGAAAGAGGACTGGCCCGGTTGTATGGGGTCCCTTACTATAGGACTAAACAGAAGGGCAGGGGGACCCAGCAGTAAGAAACTAGAGGTAAAAACCCAATTCCTAGGGTCAAATGTGATCACCCGGGATAGAGATGCATCCACCCAGTTCATAGATACTAGAATTAAGAATTGTCAAACAGCCCAAGGTGGGCCACCAGCTTCTGGCCATAGTTGATCAGTTATAAAAAGCCAGCTAGTTTCTACCAGTTAAGATACCAGGAGCAGTGGAGTGCCTATTGTTCAGACTCTATAAGATAACTACTACTATGTGTCATATATTCTACAATGTGGAAGCAACCTATTCACCCTGCAAACCAGGACCCCTTCTAAATCACTGGGTGGAGTAGTTTCATGGAGCAATAAGAGAATCGGTGATATTGTGTGTCTTCTTTTACCAATTATGTCACTTTCTGATGTATAACCATGTATCCTTTTCAATAAACTGCTATTAAGAAAAAGAAGATGTGCACCCAGGGGAGAAAGAATCAAGTTTAGCCACCTGCCAGATGTGGAGAATTTGAAGGCCATCAACAACCTACCCTGCCTCAGCTGGCCTCTACCCAGGTGGGGTCTGGTGCCACTGTTGGTGCCTAGGGAAGATGTGTGTGAGTGGGAAGAGAGAACATAAGTTGACCACAGGCCTTCATGGGTGGCGAGAACTCTCACATTTTGAATGGAGATTGAGGCATTTAATTCATATCTCAACTAGACATATTCTAATTACCGAATCAAGACTACGATTTCTGATTTAAAGCGAATAGGATTGCCCGTTAATTAAGAATTCTTGGTATCTGTCTGAGTGTTCATTGGAAGGCAGGGGAAAATTACCCTTTCTGAATAAAAATTTCAAGGGACGGTGGGTGACAGAATCAGGTTACTGTTTTGATTACCTCGAAGATCTTGCTAGCTACCTCCAGTGTGTAAAGTTCATGCAAGAAACTACAAGCAATGCAATCATGATTGGATCTCAGAATTTACAGAGGGAATGTAGGGAAAGGTGACATAAGCTGGGGTCTGCTCAGAAGTTGAGGAGACACTTCCTAAGCTGTGCTAAGGAATTTGGACTTTAACAGCAAATGGACAAACACTGATGAGTTTATGCAAAATAGCAATATTGATTGGAAATTTCCTATGTTTGAGGTCCCAGAGTAAGTGTTTCACATGAATTTTCACATTTAATCCTCACAAAAAGCCTGTAGAGGAGGTAGTATATCAATCTCTATTCTAAAAATAAGGGAACTGAGGTGTACAGAGATTAAGTAACTTGCCCAGAGTCATGCAGCTAGTCAGCAGCAGAGCTCAGATTCAACCCAGACTTATCTGCATTCCTTGTGTGTGTCCGTCACCACGGTGCACCTGCTTTCTGTCACACTGACAATGCCAGAACAGGGGAGGAGTTTGCTCACAGAGCCACATCTCTAAGTCTAGAACTTAAACCCCATTGGTCTCCTTGGTAATGAACAAATTGTTATTATTTTGCCCCAAATAGTTATATCAACAGGACATTTCAGGGATCTTCCCTGTAAGTGCCCTTTGACATCTGTGCATTAGTCCACAGAATAAGAAAGTTTGCTCTGGGTCATAGACGTCAGAGTATAGTATGGCAAATTGCCTTTGTTAAGTATTAAACGGAGGTGGTAGCTAAGAGAATGGAGACTGGAGTTACTCTAACTGGGTTCAAAGCCTGGTTCTGCCATTTCCTTGCTGTGCAACCTTGGCCAAGTTACTCAACTTTTCTCTGCCTAATTTCCCATTTAATAGCACCTACTTGATAGGATTTTGTGATTAGATATGTTTATATATATATATATATATATATATATATATATATATATATATATATATAAAGTGCTTACAACAATGTGCCTGGCACAAAAAAAGCAGGATTGCTGTGGTTGGATGTCTGTGTCCCCTCAAAATTAATATGTTGAAACTTAATCTGCCATGCATTAATTAGTATTAAGAGCTGGGGCCTCTGGGAGGTGATTGGGTCAGGAGTGCTCTGTTCTCATAAATGGGTTTCATGCCCTTATAAAAGAGGCTTGAGGGAGCTCGTTCACCCCTTGTGCCACGTGAAAACACATGGAAGGTGCCACTTAGGAGGAATGGACCTTCCCTAGACACCGAGTCTGCTGGTGCCTACATCTTGGACTTCCCAGCCTCCAGAACTGTAAGTAGTAAATTTCTATTGTTTATAAATTATCCAGTCTAAGGCATTGTGGTATAGCAGCCCAAATGGACTAAGGTAAGCATTTACTGTCATTATTGTTGTTGTTCTTATTTTGGCTTATCAAGCTCACGCCTTCACTATTCTGAGACACTAAAAGATACTAAAATCAGTGAATAATTATTGAGCACATATTCATAGCATCTGTTAGATGTTGGTACTATGTAAGTAAATGAGAACACACTATTCCTGCAAATGCTAAGTATGATATAAATAAAATAGAATATAGTTACTGCCTTCAAGCCCCTTATGGCCCAGTTAGATGGATCTACTTATGCTGCCTTGTTTTAAAGCTTCTTTGTGTAGATTTTATCCCTTAATTGATTATAAACTCTTGCTGATATGAACCACTGTTTATTCCTCTTTGAATCCCTTACTCCCTCTCTCTTTCAGTTTGGGAGATTGTATATAGTATGCCTTCATTAAATTTGCTATTAACATCAACTTCCAAAAACCTTGTATCAAGCAACTATCTCCTCCTGACCACTCCTATAAATGTTCTGACCCTTTTATTCATAGTGCCTATACTCAAGTGTTCTTCCCAGCATCAAGCTTCCAATCCTTATTATGTCCTTGCACCTCTCTTTACCTACCATAGGTTCTGTACTCTATCATTTGTGCCACTTATAAGCATTTTAACTCTCTTTCCCCTCTACCTGCTCTGCACCTGCACCTGAGTGTCTGATATTGCCAAATAAATCACACAAGCAACCACAGATCTCAAGTCTGAGCCCCCAGCACTTTCCACAAACCTACTGCATTCTCCTGTTGTTTCCCGCTCCCAGAGTGGGACACACTCTGCTTTCTTCTCAAACCTTCCAAACCACCCGTCCTCTCTCTCCTCCACTACTTTCAGCTAAGTGAGTAGCTGAGAAAATAGAAGCAATCCATCAAATCCCTTGTCCTTCCACCACGAAATGACCAGACTTTATAGTGATATTCTAGGCCTTCTTTCTTGTACAGTGGGAGAGAGTGTCCTGCTCCAACCAAAGACCAGATACTCTTTGAGAGAGCTAACTCTTGTTTTTTCAAGGATTTAGAACCTGGAATAATTCCTTTCCTCTCCATACCATCAATGTCTCTCTCTACTGGATAATTTCCGCAAGCATGCTTAGAATGTCAATCTTAAAAAGAAAATCCTTCCTTTGTCTTCGTACTCCACAAGCCTCACCCAACGTCACTACACAAACATTCTGAAAAGTTATCTAAAGCCACTGCCTCAACTATCTCACCCTCCATTTCCCTCTCAATCTGTTCCAGTCAGAATTCCACTCCAAATATTCCACTGGAACTGTTTCTAGCAAGATCCTGAAAGACACCCTCCTTGCCAAGCCAGAGGTCCCTTGTCAGTGCTGATGTCATTCATCAGCCCTCTCAGCTGCATTCCACAGGTGATTGTCTCCACTCTTAAAATACTTCCTTCCCTTGATTTCTTCGTTAGATTTCTAGAGTTGCTATATTGAATCACCACAAATCGGGTGGCTTAAAACAACAGAACTTTATTCCCTCACAGTTCTAGAAGCTAGAAGTTTCAAATCAAAGTGTCAGCGGGGCCATGCTCCCTCTAAGGCCTCTAGGGAAGAATCTTTGTTGCCTCTTCTACCTTCTGGTGGCTCCGGGTCATCCTTGGTGTTCCTGGGCTTGTAGGTACATGACTCCAATATCTGCCTCTATCATCACGTGGCCTTTTTGTAGGGACACCAGTCATCCGATTGAGGGCCCCTCCAATCGGTATGACCTCTTCTGAACTTAGTGAATGTTATGTGCAAAGACCCTATTTCCAAGTGTGGTCATGTGCTGAAATTCCAGATGGACATGAATTTTGAAGGGGCACACTTCAAGCTACTGCAGCTTCTTCTACTGCAGCATGCCTTCCTGGTTTTTCTTCTACCTCACTAGCCGTTCTTCCTCAGTCTCATTTGGGGACAACTTTGCCCTAGCTGGAAATGTTGGAGTGACCTAAAACTCAGCCCAAGACCCTTTCACCTTCTTTAAACATGTTCTCCTCTGAGGAGATATCACCTGATCCCACGTTTTTTAAAATCCCAGTGCTGTATCCCAAATTTATATTCTAGCCCTCAACTGTATCCAAATTCCAGCTTTCTATTGATAATAGTGGTTAACACTAATTGAATACTTCCTATATGCCAGACCCTGTTTTAAGCTCTTCCTCTGTATCAACTCATTTAATCCTCACAACAAAGTAATAGGGTGAGTACTATATTTATCCCCAACATATAGATGAAGAAACTGAGGCACAAAGAGGTTAAATAAATTGTTTAAGCCCACAGAGCTGGGAGGAGCCAGGATTTGAAACTCGATAAACTGAGTCTGGAGTCCGCTCTCTTAATCACCACCTATTCTGCCATTCCTCTGGGCTCCGGTCTCATACTTGAGGTCTGCATCTAGATGTTTAATAGGCATCACAGACATGAACCAAATAGAACATGTGACTCCTGCCTCCCACCTCCTCTTTAATCTTTCCTTCCCTGCTTGCACATTTCAGTTATGGCACCACCAACCCAGTTCTGGAAGTCAAATTTGATCCTATTATTTCCCCATCTATCCCAGCCTTCATTCCCAAACCCAGCTAATCCATCAACAAGCCCTGTTGGCTTGACCTCAAGGATAGATCTCCAATCTGTCCACTTCTCTCTCATTTTCACTACCACCCTAGCTCCTGCCAAACAACCATCATCTCATGTTACAGCAATTACCTTCTAGCTGGTCTTTCTGCTTTCACTTTTGCAGTCCACCCACAGCTCAGGAGCTAGATAAGCTTTTTGAAGCATGCATCAGACCATGACACAGCCCAGTCTCAAAGACTCCCAAGTGCCTTTTACATCCAGAACAAAATGCACACTCCTGTTCTTGTCCTGCAGGGCCCAGCCTGATCTGGCAGTCTCTGCCCTCGTCTCCCATGACTCCCCTCCATGCACCCCCAGCTCCACTTACAAGCTTCACTCTTGCTTTTCCAGAACACCCCAACCTGTGCCTGCATCAGGTCCTTCACATTTGTTCATCTTCCTGCCAGAAATGCTCCCTCCTCACCTTTTCCCATTAGTCAGGCCTCAGCTCAAGCATTACCTGCTGAGAGAGGCCTTTCCTGAATCCCCATCTAATGTTGCACCCTGATCATTTTCTATCACACTGCCCTATGATTGTGTTTTAATAGTCTTTATCCCTATTTGAACATATCTTATTTATGTATTTGTTTATTTGGACAGAGAGCGTCTCCATATTGTTTACATGCCTATAATGTCAAATGCATAGAACTCTGATCGGTATTTATTTTTAAATGAACAAATTATTTTTAAGTGAACAAATGAATGAAATTGAGTGAAGAGACGAGTGAGGTCAATCATGGTAGGTTGTTTGTAGTTCAGTTTTAAGGCATACTTTGAAAGAGTGGAAGATGATGATTGTTATAAAGGAGAAAAGACATTTTTAGCAAAGAAAGCAAGATATTTAAAAAGATGATCCAGTCTTGAATAAGTGACAAATAGAGGTGAAATTATATAAGTTCAGGTGATATAGAAAGCTGGTAAATACAGGAATAAAATTAGGCCAGGCATAGTGGCTCATGCCTATAATCCCAGCACTTAGGGAGGCCAAGGCAGGAAGATCTCTTGAGGCCAGGAGTTTGAGACCAGCCTGGACAATATAGCAATACCCTGTCTCTACAAAAAATGAGAAAAATTAGCTGAGTGTGGTGGTGGTGCCTATACCCAGCTACTTGGAAGGCTGAGGCAGGAAGATCACTCGAGCCTAGGAGTTTGAGGTTTCAGTGAGCTATGATCACACCACTGCACTCCAGCCTGGGGGACACAGCGAGACTGAGTTTCTAAAAAGAAAAACGAAAAAAAGGTGGCACCAAGATGCTTCTGTTGAAGGGTCTCTACGTGGAGGAGCCAGGGTCATGGCTCAGTCAGGAGGTACTGGAGAGACTAAACAGCCATTAGCCCTTCCAGTCCAAATGGGACAATGCTGCCTTCATTTTCCTCACCTTCATCAGCACTGTGTTGTTCTTACTGCTGCTCAGTATCATCCACCATTGCTGCAGCTGATGCTACAATACTCCCAGATCAGATCACAGAAGGTGTGCCCCCAACAGGAAAAACTCGAGGGAATGAATAGCATCTTCCTGGAACCTTAGCACCAGGAGTCCCTGCCAGCCCCTTCCTGTGTGTCCTGTCTTATAGCACGTAACAATGCCTTGTGTTTGCCTTAAAAAGTTAATTAATTAAGGTGAGTTAGATATCAAAAAAAGGAAGAGATTTTGCAGACCTGAGCTAATAGCTTGAGATCCATTCCTGTCATTAAGACTGAGTGTAATGTCATAGATAGAGCTGTACAAAAGTATAAAGAGATTTGTGGAATCCAAGTGGATTCTACTTAAGTATCAATAAGAGCTGAGCCCTGCCTGCTAGAAAGAATAAGAAGATAATCTAGAATAGAATAAAACCATTAAGAGAGTATAGCCTCATTTTATAGATGAGAAAAAAAAATAAATAAAACCATTAAGAGAGTATAAGAATCCAATCTCAAAGTGAAACAACCTGGGAGAAGGTTTACAGACCGAAATTTTACTAGAAAAATGGAAGTGGATAATGGGACCCTTTCTGGCTATGAAATCCTTGTAATAATGAACATAAGTGGGATGGGGAAACACAAAATCCTGAGACCCAAGAAAATCATGGGTCAATTTGTATCCTCAGTGCTCTCTTCTTAAAGATAGCCCCAAATGTTTGGTATGGTATCATTGCCTGCTTCATCTGCCCATTCTAATTCCAGAAAGATCTGGAATTGAGAATAAAGATAAAAGTAGATTATAATATAATAACAGATTAATTCAGACCTAATATATTCAAGTATTTGTGGTAAGTAGAAGAATAATAGGGGCATGCTTCCTGTTTAGAATACTTGTAACTTTTGGAGAACTTAATGTATGAGCAAGTCAAACAGAATCACTTTATGATTTCAATTTGTAGTATATAACTGAATAATTGATTAACTTCTGACTTTATGTTCAATGTATAAGACACTTTTACTAAATTTAAAGACAGCATTGGAACATGTAAGAAACCTAATATTCACTGTATTTATGTATTTAATATATTAGAGTTATTTAAGTTCTTTTCGATAGACAACTGAATGACTTGAAATAAAAACAAGTATATTAAATTTATGATTGCAATTTCAAATATTTAAGGAGTTAAAATTAACTTTGTAAGTGTGCTCACATATGAATCAAAGGTCCCCTTAAAGATGACTGTTAAAGTCTTTGTTTATTCATTAATACAATATTTGATTTTTGGCTGGGCACGGTGGCTCACGCCTGTAATCCTAGCACTCTGGGAGGCTGAGGTGGGCGGACTGCTTGAGGTCAGGAGTTCGAAAGCAGCCTGAGCAAGAGTGAGACCTGGTCTCTACTATAAATAGAAAGAAATTAGCCAAACAATTAAAAATAGAAAATGTTAGCCGGGCATGGTAGCGCATGCCTGTAGACCCAGCTACTCAGGAGGCTGAGGCAGCAGGATTGCTTGAGCCCAGGAGTTTGAGGTTGCTGTGAACTAGGCTGACGCCACGGCACTCACTATAGCCTGGGCAACAAAGCAAAGACTCTGCCTCAAAAAAACCAAAATAATAAATAAATAAATAAATAAATAAATAAAATAAAATATATATATATATATTTGATTTTTATTTTGAATTTAAAAGCTTAAGGACAAATAGATTTTTGATCTTATAACCTTAAATGAAATATTAATATGCAAAACCAAACTAATCATGGCTAATCTTTTCTGGTCATAAAACCTGCCATCATTGACACCAGAACACTCACTATGACAGCACCTACTCCAGTACCTTGAAGGGAAAAAATATGGTGCCATGAAAGAGACTGACTAATCAAGGGGGCTTAACTTCAAGGGTTCAAGGAAGACCTCTCTAGAAAGTGTCTTGTGATCAGAGACTTCAGAAAGAGGGATTAGCCAGGGGACGAGCAAAGAGAAGAGAGTTCCAGGTGGGATCCTAGAAAGAGCTTGGTGTGGCAGAGGAATTGAAGGTGGTCAGGGGTAGCTGGAACCAAGTGGGTCAGAGGGAGAGCAGTGCAGATGGGGTATGAGAAGAAGGTGGCACCAGACCATGCAGATCTTTGGAGGCCATGTTAGACCATATATTATACAAACATAAATATTATTTAAATCTGTAAGCATAATGGAAAATCCCTGAGGATTGTAAGCAGAGATCAGGGATGCAGAGTATATACATCCCGGGCACTGCAAAACTTCACGAAGCACCACTGGCATAGTCCCTGGCGTGGTGCCACCTTGCATCCCTGCAAGTCACACGATTAAATTAGAGTTTTTTAAAAAGTCACTCCAGGAGGCCGGGCGCTGTGGCTCACGCCTGTAATCCTAGCTCTTGGGAGGCCGAGGCTGGCGGATTGCTCAAGGTCAGGAGTTCAAAACCAGCCTGAGCAAGAGCGAGACCCCGTCTCTACTATAAATAGAAAGCAATTAATTGGCCAACTGATATATATATAAAAAATTAGCTGGGCATGGTGGCGCATGCCTGTAGTCCCAGCTACCCGGGAGGCTGAGGCAGAAGGATCACTCGAGCCCAGGAGTTTGAGGTTGCTGTGAGCTAGGCTGACGCCACGGCACTCACTCTAGCCTGGGCAACAAAGTGAGACTCTGTCTCAAAAAAAAAAAAGTCACTCCAGGTGCTGTATGGAGAAGAACTGTAGGGGCAAGAGTGGAAGTAGGAAGATCATTTAAGTGGCTTATGCAGTCTCCAATCATGTGGCCTAACATAGTATTTGTGGTAATAGAGGAAAATGAACAGACTGATTTGTTTTCTGTTTTCATGGTAAGCAGTAGAGGTCTGGGTAGATTGCTGAATTCGAGGGTAGTCTGGTTTAAATAGGGCTTGGGGAAAGTTAATTGGGCAACCAGTGATGTGCTGGAGCTGACACATAGTAACTTGCATTGGCTCATGAGAACCAATGGGATCCACCTTCCCCCAACTCCTCATTCAGTCTCATAAAGTTGACAACTTGAAATCTGCCTTGGTGGGAGTATTTACACCACGGAAATTGGCAAGTGCTACAAACAGAACTTCTCTCCCCAGAGAGCTGATTGTGAAACATTTACCAGCACACCAGTGCTTCTAACTCTTTGCTATTTCAACACTGGAATACTATTTAAAGAATCACTGTATAAGTTATAGTACAATATGATGGAACATTCATAAAGTTGTTATAATTAAAATGAAAAGAAAGGGATGATTATGAGAGACTCTGGGAAGAAAGTATCTTTAAGACTTGGTGGTGGTTTGTAAATGGCAGTGATAGAAAGGAGCAGATTGTATTTTCTCCCTGGAATAGGAATCATTTCAGAGCACATCTCTTTGGTGAAGATTCCAGAGAGAACATTTCACAATTTGATTCCCTGTCATGTGTATTTTAAATGTCCTTGCTTCCACTGTCAAGAATTTCAAGTGCCTTTTTAAAATTCCACATTATGGGAGCTCAGAGTTCTGAATTCTATCACTATTTACTGTAATGTAGTTAAATGAATGAAATAGCAATTGAATACCAGACTCTCTGTCACAGTCTTGCCAAAACTAAAGCTCTGCAGAGATCTGAAGAAGAATATTCTTTAAAACTCAAAAATGTCTTCTACTTTGTGAATGTTGTAGACTCAAGGCAGCATGGGTGAAGACCAACCCGGACCTTAAATAGACATGTGAGACGTTCGCATGAGAATTTCTCATCAGGGCAAAGAAAGGAAGTAGAAAGAGACACTAAGGGCATGTTCCAAATATTTTTCCCCCCACAAAAATAAGTGTTCCATAGAATTTAAAGCTTATGTTTCAACATTATGTGAAAACCTTTCTCATCAGTGTTGTGACAAGTCTTTCTCTAGATCCTGGAGATATGGAAAAGAATGATGTAATGTTTCCTGAGAGCTCAGTGATATAATAATGAAAAGGAAAGAAAATTAATAAGACCAACTTGGTTTGCATACAGTAAATGGGGGAGAAAGAGTCATGAAATAATTAGAGTACAATGTGGCCAATGCAGAAATTCAGTATTTAGAAGATACTATGGAAGCCCAACAAGGGGCACCTGACTCAGCCTTGGGTGAGCAGAGGTGGCTTCCTGGGGGAGGTGACATTTAAAGTGATTCTTACAAAGTAGGAGTAAACCTGATACAATGTGTGTACAGAGTAGGAGGATTCCAAGCAAAGGGAAGAGCATGAGAAAAGACATAGAAATGAAAATAGTGGACTGCTTTGGCTTTAGACCTTTGCCTGAAAGTTAGATGGGGATAAGGAGAGGAGGCTGGAGACATCCAAGTTTTCAGTGGCATACCAAGGAAGAAGGCAACAGGAGTAGACCACCCTAGGGGCAGGCAAACAGTTGGTGCACAGTCTGTTTAGTATTTGAAAACAATAATAAAATTGACTAAATTGCCAACATTCTAACAGTGATAAAATGCCCCTCTCCATTACAGAGATCACCTTGTGGGTGCACCACTGCACCTTTTTCCTGAATGTCTGGAGCAAAAGAGTACATGGTCAGACTCCTGAGCTGTGCAGATCCAGAGGTGCCAGCTACAGTAGCATCTCAGTGAGAGAACCCCCTTCCCTCCCCAACCCCTGTCCTAGGCCAACAGAGAGTGCCTCTACTGAGCAGCCTCAGAGTACTAAGCACTTTTCCTTAATAACCTGAGCAGTTTGTAATTATATCCACCAATGGAGAGAGGGAGAGCATGTGAGAGAAAAAATAGGTTTTCAGAAGACATGTAGAGTATGAGACAAGTCGAGTTTTTATTGGCTTGTAGGAGATCAAGAAGAAATATATAGCAACTGAGTATTAATTTTGGACTGAAGCTATAGATTTGAGAGTCATGAGCATAGAAGTGGTGGTTAAATTCTTGGGAGTGGAAGAGGTAGCCTGGCAAAACTGAGAAAGACAATGAGCTAAAGATGGAATGCTGGAAAGCTGAATTTTTCAGGGCAGATGACAGAAAACATATTCAAACAAGAAAGTCAGTGAAGAAATGCTCAGAGGCCTTAGAAGAATCTGGATAATATGAAGTCATGGCAAGATTTCCCAGGACCAAGGGAAAGAGAAAGATCATGCAAGAGAGTTAAGTATCAGTAAGTGTCTTTGAGAAAGAGGTCAAACCCACAGTATGTGTGTTGGAAGGAAGTTAGGGAGGGGTGGGGAGGCAATGGTAGAAACCCTGGAAAGATTTGGGAATGACAGAATCTCATCTGATGGCTTAAGTGGATCTTTGAGCTCCTACCTGAGTCACAGATTGAACCCTGGTGGTGACAAGACTTCAGAGTTTCCCCATAAACTAATCTGTGGGGAGTAGAGAAGACCTGGCCCAGTGTGGTTGAGAAGCCCAGTGAGTGTTTCCCTTGCTTCAAGAACAGCAGGGCCCAGCAAAGAGACTCACCAGACCAGAAAAGACAGACCTGAGTGAACACATGGGATCATGCACATCTTAAGGCCAGATGGGATGATGCCCACCTTAAAAGACATCATTGTCCTAAGACCTGAGGCCTAGACATGTTCTACATGTACCTCAACATTATCTAAGCCTCCGCCCACCTTATCTCCACTTAAATGTAAATTATCTCAGGCAGAAAACTCAATTGCCTGAGCCTAAGTTTCTGCCACTGGGTGGAATAATAAGAAAAAATAAAAATGAAGTTCAAATATTGAGATATAAAGTAGTATTCCTTGTGTATTTCACAAGAAATTTCTTGTGTATTTGTATGTTTGTTGTAGAAAAAAATAATGTAAGCTTTACAAATCCTAGACTCATTGGGTCCTTTCTCCTTATGATGTTGCATTCAAAGAAGCACAATCCAAAGCAGCTAAAAATAATGTTAACATGGAATTCTTTAACTTGCATTGCTTGAAAATCTTTTAAAACTGTGGTCCACAAACCCCGGGCCGAGGACCAGTACTGCTCCTTGGCCTGTTAGGGACGGCACTGCAGAGCTCCACCACCACCTAGACCCCTAGCCATGGAAAAATTGTGTTCCATGAAATTTAGGAACCAGGGGGCTGCCCAGCAGGAGGCGAGCAAAAGCTTCATCTGTATTCACAGCAACTCCCCATTGCTCACATCATCACCTGAGCTCCACCCCATCCATGGAAAAACTGTCTTCCATGAAACCAGTCCCTGGTGCCAAAAAGGCTGGGAACCACTGTAAAAGGATTCCATTTATAATTCCTAGGAATACTCTTCCTATACCCTTTTCTCTTCCCTAATTCCCTTGCATGTGTATTGCTTTGGACTATCTCATTCATAACTCCCCTTCACCAAAACTTTTCTCCCACAGTTTACACTGATATATTTTGCTTTCTAAATTCATGAATCTTTTTATCCTAGTTCTTTAATAAATCAATTTCACTTCCCTTTTTTCCTCTTCATTCCCTTTTCTTCCTACTCTTTCTTCCTCCTTCCCAAGGTACAGAGGAATTGTGAATCTAGTTAGGCAATCTTTATGAGAGAGTAATGGGGAGAAAACAAGAAACCCTTGCAGATTAATTTTTTAATCACATCTCTTTAAAAAGTATGGATAGGCAGAAAGAGAAAAATGTAAATTATCCGAAATTCCACTGCTGTAAATATGCGTATGTACTTTCAGACTTTTTCCTATGCGATTATAACACATAAAAATAAGTTGCAGAAAAATGGTCTTGTAATATATATAGTTTTTGTCGTCTCCTTTAAGCAACTTAAATATATAGTGAATGTCTCTCTCAAAATGACATCATCATTTTGAGGAGCTACATGACTTTTTATTGCTTGTGCATACCATAATTTACGAACTTTTCTCCCACTGTAAGATATTTAGGATGTTTTTCCTGTTGTAAATTACACACATTACTGTTGTCAATCCTTATATGAACTCCTTTGTGCAACTATTTTCAGAGGGTTAATTAATAGGTGTGAAAATTCTGATCAAAGAGCATACATACTATATTAGTTTTCTAGGGTCGCTGAACAAAGTACCACAAACTGGGTGGCTTAAAAAACAGAAATTTATTGTCTTACCATCCTAGAGGCTAGAGTTCCAAGGTCAAGGTATCTGTAGGGTTGGTTCCTTTAAGGGGCTCTGAGGAAGACTGTTCCATGTCTCTCTTCTAGCTGCTGATGGCTTGCTGGCAATCTTAGTGTTCCTTGGCTTCTATGGTATCACCCAATCTCTGCCTCCATCTTCACGTGGCATTCTTCCTCTGTGCATATCTGTGTCCATATTTCCCCTTTTTATAAGGCCGCCAGTCATATTGGATTAGGGGCCCACCATACTCCAGTATTGCCTTATATTAACCTAACTCATTATATCTACAATGCCCCTGTTTATAAATAAGATCACATTCTGAAGCACTGGGTGCTTCCTGTTCAACCTGTGAATTTGGGGGGACACAATTAACCCATAACACATTCTTTAAGACTTGTAATACATGTTGGCAAGTGTTCAGAGTATATCTTTAAGAGATATAAGTGAGGTAGCATTGACTTGGAGTGATTGATTATAATTGGGGAAGGGATCAGAGGAAAGGAGTAGCAGTGGGTGATTTCTAAATACTGGCCATGGGCAACTAAGTGGCATACCGGAGAAGCTAGGAGGAGGAGGAGTTTGGCAAGTGATGAGTTAAGCTTTAGACATACTGAGACTGAGGCACTACAGAACCCACTACAGAACCTGCAAGTGGAAATGTATTAATCAGTAGCTATATATGTAGGTTCTGGAGTTTAGGAAAGACACAAATTTGTGAGTCATCACTACTTAAGTGGAAGTTGACAGTCATGGGGATGGATGAAATCACCTACTAAGATCAGACATGAAATAAGAGGAAGGCCAAGGAAAGAATCCTACCCCAATACTTAAAGCATTGTTGGAAGGTGAGAAGCTCACAAATGTGATGTCATTACATCTGGGCTTCAGGAGGTCAGTACTGGGAGCAATATTATGGAGTAGTTGGAATTGGAAAGAAAGGAGAGACATGTCCCGCCCCACAGCTGAAGAAACAGAACATTACTAACAGCTCTGAAGTCCCCTGTGTGTCCATTCCTGACTTTATGCTCCTCCCCCACGCCATAATCCCAATCCCTTGCTTTTCTTTATAGTTTAATCATGTGTGTGCCTCTGAATAATACTTTGTTCAAGTTTTTCTATTTTTAAATATTATATAAATGGCATCTTCCATTATTAATTCTCCTATAGTCTGCTTTTTACTCAAAATTAGGTGTTTTGGAAGGACTTACTATTTTGATATGTGGCTATAGAACTTTCATTTCTAGTGCTGTGCGGTATTGCATTGTAGGCACATACATGAATTTATTTATCCACTGTATTATTCGCTGATATTTGGGGGTACTTTCAACGTTTTGCTGTTATGAATAATGTTCCTATAAACTAGTTCATACATTTCTCCTGGGTCATCTGTATTAGAGTGTCTTTATATTAATAGAACATATACTACAGAGCAGAATTGCACAATAGCCCAAATAATTTCTAACAGAAAGAAACATTGACACAGTTGAAATTTCTGTTGACATTAAAGTAGATTAGAAAATTGTGATCTGTTGTGATCTGTCTGCATCATGGAATTTTGTACAGCAGTAAAAATGAATATACCACAAGTGCTCACAATAAATGAATGAATTTTAAGACATAAAGTGAGAGCAAAAAAGTAAGCCACAGAAAGCCACATATAATATGACTTAATTGATGTAGTTTTGAAAACAGAAAACGGAGTAATATATTGTTTAGAGCTACCTACATGTGTGGGGAGGTCTAAAGAAAACAAGGATAGACTTAATACCAAATTCCAGATAATGGCTACCTCCAGGTGGAGGTGAGCCTGTGAGTATAAAATATGATAAGTCTTTGAAGAAAAGGAGCTTCTCTGAAGTTTGTAATTAAGGACCTGACTCAGGTTTTGGGGTTACAGAAGCCTCCCTGAGGACAGGGCACTGCAGCTGATATCTGAAGCATGAGAAAGAGTTTATTAGGGCAGTGCTTTTCAAACCTTAGTGCAGATCCTCACCAATTGCTGTGGACTATAATGGCATTTTTTGTCATAGTCAGATTTTTAATTATTAAAATTGAACTTTATGCAAATAAATACAAAGTACTGGCCATTGGAGTTTCTGCTCTCCTGGAGAAAAAACATCATTTTTTTTTTTATATACATGCTTAGCCTCAAATAGAATTTGGAAGATTTCAGTCTGCTTTAATGTAAGCCAGACTTGAGAACAAATCATTGTTAATACAAAAACTAATGGGCATCAAAAAAATCTGGAAATATGCCATTCTTTACTTGGGATTAGGAGAGAGATTTTGAAGAGAAATCTAAGCATTTAGGCCAAGTTGAGTTGATGGCCAACATTACAGAGAGGTTGGTCTTTAGAAAATGCATCAGGCCAGGCACAGTGGCTCATGCCTGTAATCCTAGCACTCTGGGAGGTTGAGGTGGGAGGATCACTTGAGGTTAGGAGTTCGAGACCAGCTTCAGCAATAGTGAGACCCTGTCGCTACTAAAATTAGAAAAAATTAGCTGGGCATGGTGGCACATGCCTTTAGTCCCAGCTACTCAGGAATCTGAGGCAGGAGGATAGCTTGAGCCCAGGTGTTTGAGGTTGCTGTGTGCTAGGCTGACACCAGAACACTTTAGCCTAGTCAACAGAATGAGAATCTGTTTCAAAAAACAAGCAAGCAAACAAACAAACAAAAAACCAAAATGCATCAGACATAAGTTCTAGTAGCTCCAACCAAGATAGCCTTAAAATATATATAAATAAATAAAAAAAACTTAAGGTGACAATAAAAGATGGTTTGGATGAAAGTCTATCTTCATAAAAGCATAAATCCACTTTCACAAGAAACTAAAGGATAAAAAGAAAGAGTAAATGGAATAAACAGAAAAACTTGCAGAGGATAATAGATCAGGCTGCTGTTCTTAGAAGAACATGAAAGGGACCTTGGAATTGGGCATAATTAATGCATCAGACAATGGAGATTGCATAGAAATGGATTTTTTAAATTGAAATAAAATTCACATAACATAAAATTCATCATTTTAATCATTTGAAAGTATACAAACTAGTGGCTTTTGGTACATTTACAGTGTTGTACAACCATCACTACTATCTAACTTCAAAACATTTTTGTCATCATGAAAAGAAACTCATACCCATTAGTCACTCCCCATTCCTGCCTCACCTCTGCCTGACAAACATTAATCTTATGTTTTATCTCTGTAGATTTGCCTCTTTCTAGACATTTCATATAAATGGAATCATATATTATATGGCATTCTGTGTGACTTCTTTCACTTAGCATAGTGTTTTCCAGGTTCATCCATGTCATTGCAAGTATCAGTATTTCATTCAATTTCATGGCTGAATAATATTCCATTGTTTGGTTCTATCACATCTTTTTTATTCGCATTTATCTACTCAGGGACATTTAGCTTGTTTCCACTTTTTGCCTATTATAAATAATGTTACTATGAACATTCATGTGTAAGTTTTTGTTTGAACATATATTTTCAATTCTCTTGGATATATTCCTGAGAGTATAATTGTTGGGTCATATACAGTAGCAACTCTGTCTTTAACTTTTGAGGAAACTGTTTTCCACAGTGGTGCACTATTTTATATCCCACCAGCATGTTATGAGGGTTCAGTTTTTCCACATCCTTGCCAATACTTGTTATTTCCCATTTTAAAAAATCATTGTTGTTATAGCCATTATGGAGGAGGATGTGAGGTGGTATCTCATTGTGGTTTTGATTGGCATTTCCCTAGCAACTGATGATGTTGAGCTTCTTGTTATGTGCTTATTGGCCATCTGTTTATTTTCTTTGGAGAAATGTTTATTCATCTGCTTTGCCCATTTTTAATTGGGTTGTCTTTATGTTGTTGAGTCCTAAGAGTTCTTTATATATTCTAGGTATTAGATCACAATTAGATCTATAATTTGCAAATATTTTCTCCCATTCTATGGTTGTCTTTATACTTTTTTGATAATGTTCTTGCTGCACAAAAGTTTTTATTTTTGATGAAGTCCAATTAGTTTTCTTCAAATTTATTATTTTTTCTTTTGTTGCCTATGCCTTCCAATTGAAGAAGCCATTGCTTAATTGAAGGTCATGGAGATTTATGCCTGTGTTATTAAAATGGAGTTTTGAAGAAACTGGATGTATGTGGCTAAAGTAAATGTATCTTGAAGAACTCTTGAAGTTAAAAGCAATCAAGTATACACTAAATTATTGAAGAAGTCAAAATAACAAATGCACTATTAGATAATATTAAAAGTCTCAAAATGCACTAGCTTCATTTCAGTGGGAAAAATCCAGTTTGAAAGTGAGATTCTAAAGCTTCAGCAGAAATTCAAAGTCATTACTAAACTGGATTAATAAAATGAAATGATTATGCAATATTCAATGTAAAGTGATTTACTATGGAAAGAAAGAGAAGAATCTTTCCAAAGCAGATGAAAGGATCATTCATGCACATGAAGAGCTAGATACCTTCAGAATCCAAGCCAAAATTCTTCTAGAAAAATTAGAAAGTACCATTGGATCTTATCAATTATCATGAGGAATAAAGCTCTTGATATTTGGTTGAGAGCTTTCTTGGCTGATAAAACTTTGATAACTTAAGAAAATAAAAGCCATATGTCATAGGGGATGGGTATATACAACCACAATGAGTAAGATGTGTAACGTTTGGGGGATGGACATGCTTGAAGCTCTTACTCGAGGGGGAAGGGGGGCATGGGCATCATATGTAACCTTAACACTTGTATCCCCATAATATGCTAAAATAAAAAAAATTTTAAATTATAAAAAAAGAAAAGAAAATCCATATTTCAGAGAAATAATGATTTAGGAAGAACTTCAACTTCAACTTTTCAAAAGGTATCTTTATGTCCCTGATATTCCAAGAGGAACGTTTGGCAGAGGTGTGAGAGTTCCTGAATCCCCTAGTACCAAGGAGGAGGAGCCTTAGGCTGGATGGCTCAGGGATCCAAGATTTGTCTCTAGTGTGAACCAGGTTTCTCCATCAAACCAACTCCATCCTCACACAGCAATTCCCCTAAGACAGAGCTTCTCCTGATCCTCCTCATGCTACCAGATGCTCAGAACCTTCTTTGGATAATACTGAGAGACACACATCTGCAGAAAAGGAGGAATGATGATAGATGATCTTGGTCATTGAATTATGCCAGGTTCAACCCTCCCACCTGGACAGGAGGCAGCTGCCCTGGCTCTGTTATCCTACCTCATCCTCCTGTCAGAGGTCGGATGTCATCGATGGGGCCCAGGGAAAGTTCCTCAGAAGTGGCCCTCCTGTCATACTCTCTTCTCTAGAAAGCCAGTGGGGACCTCCCAGGAATTCTTCGGACAAAGGGATGGTCATGGCCCAGCACATCCTGCACTGACAACAAGAAACATCTCTTCACAAGTGCTGTATTTTGCCTTTTTTCACACAACTTGAAAACAGAAGCAATGCACCCTCAGAGTTGACCCTGCCTCCCAAGAAGCCCATCTCCAAAGATCAGCATCACCAGAAAAGGCATTTTTGTTTTCTTCTACAGTGATTTTGATATTTTCTCTCAGTTTCATTGCTGTTAAGTGATGCCTCATAGGAAAGCCAGAGAGAATTATATTTCTTAAGATACTGTTTTTATAACTGTGGATTACTTATACGTGAACTTTTAAAGTAAATTGTTTCCATTTTCTTCTGACTGTAGGTAGTGTAATTACAGTATTTTTGTTGTTGTTCACAAGTCTATTCAAATAATCCAGAAAACACAGCAAGAATTTTGTCTTCTAAAATAATTTTGAATATTTTCTCTTTCAGTTTTATTGCTGTTAGTTAAGTGATTATGTAAGGGCTCAAATGGAAACATGATAGCATCGTAATTATCATTCTCAGGATAGTGTTTTACAAACATACATTATGTAAATGGGATTTTTGTTAGTAAATTGCTTCCATTTTATTCAATTTCTACATAATGTATATAATTTTCTATTGCTTTCTAACAAGTCTTTTCTATTGATCCAGAAAAATAGCAATAAATTCATCTTCTAAACTTATTTTTCCATTTCTCTTCTTCAGTTTCTCTGTAATAATTATGTGATTATGCAATTGCTCAAATGGAAGCTTGATAGAACTGTCATTTTTAGGATAGTATACATAAGTTTATTTAAAAGTCAATTTCATTTCCTTCAATCTGTAGGTAGTATAAAAGATAGCATTTCAATTGTTGGTGTTTAACAAGTCCCCAATAACACGAACAACTGTAGTTGCAGCAAGAGTTTTATAAGAGCAGTTATGTAAACATACAGAGACATTTGAAATTCTTTCTGTATAGCAGAGTCTGAATTTACTCTCTAGTTAAAGACTAATATATTTACCTAAACTAATGTCAGTTTTTAAAAAAGCTGTCTTAAAATAATTTCCTCTTCTGGATGACTTAAAAGGGGCAATCTAGGAGAAAGCTACATTCTTAATTTTCTTCCATCAAACCTGCTATATAGGTCCTTAGGGATCTGGGTTTCCTTTTAGGCATCACAATTTTACACCTATTAACGGCAAAACATGCTTTAAAATAAAGGGAAAAAATCTGTCTATAATCTACTTTAAGTCCTCAGTGAGGTGGTAGTGCACACTGGCAGTATTGGGATTTCACAGTGGAGGGCAATTGGGAAAAGCAGGTAACAAAGCATTCACCCTCAGGTTCCGTCTCTCACATTTGCACCCCCTCTTTCAGGGGTTCTTTGTTTTCTGGCAACTAGCACAATATGCACCATTGCAAATGCCCAACAGATGTTGAATGAATTAAATTTCAGTTTGAACCTAGAAATACTATTAATAATTAAACTTACTTTTCTTTGAGACAAGGTCTTGCTCTGTTGCCCAGGCTAGAGTGCAGTGGTGTCATCATAGGTCACTGCAACCTCAAACTCCTGGGCTCAAGTGATCCTCCTGCTTTAGCCTCCCAAGTAGATGGGACTACAGGTGAGCGCCCCACACCCGGCTAATTTTTCTATTTTTTTATAGAGAGGCGGTCTCGCTCTTTTTAGGCTGTTCTCGAATTCCTGATCTCTAGCGATCCTCCGGTCCACCTCCCAGAGTGCTAAGATTATAGGCGCGAGCCACTGCACCAGGCTAAACTTACTTTTAAGTGATATTTTAAAAACTTAAAAATGCCAACAACTACATATTCCTCCACAGATGAAGTATGAATGCAATAATAGTTTCTGAAAGTTTGGGGTGGTGCTTAAAACTATCCTTTTGAGTGACTTGGTTTTTAAAATTTCCTGTGACCACGTTATAGATTATTTTAATTCTGATATGATACAATTTAGAGAAATAAAAAGAATTTTTATTTTTTTAAAAAAAGCGTAATGAAGAAATATACAGCATAGAAGAATGCAATGGGGCAGGACAGAATAAAGGGTTAAAAGGGCAGATTCTATGCTGTCCAGTACAATAGCCAGCAGCCATGGTGGCTACTGAGCATTTGAAATAGGGTTAGTATGAACTGAGATGCACTCTGAGCATAAAGTACACAATGGATGTAGCATAACTTGTTTAAAGTATATGAACTCTCTCTGTCTCTGTCTCTCTTTTTCCTCATCAGAACTCTTAATTACTTTCGTGTTGACAGAGGCAGGAGATGTGTCGTACTTAAAACATTGACACACTAAGAGCAATTACACAGGTAAAAACTGAACTCAAGCAATACAGAGGAGGATATTAATCAAGCAAGATCTAAGAATCAAGGCAAGAACGTTAACCTTTTCTTTTCCAGAAAAAGTAGGATGGAAGAAACAGAAGGTACGATGGCACAATGTAACAAAGACTGTGTCTTCAACAACTCCAGATTCTGTGACTATCTGGGAGGTTTTGCTGAACTGGCGCAATGTCATGTGATTATTGGAAATTATTCCCTTTTTGCTATAATTGGATTAAGCTATATTTGAGCAAACTTAATTCCCTTGCCAGGCATTTGTTTCTCAGAAACATAATAATCTATAGTCTTTTATTCAATTAGTAGTAGGCTTATGGGTTGTTTTATAAGTCACAAATGTAACATAGAGACTTTAAAATACATTTATTGGGCAATTACTACATGACATTGTGAGATAAATACAATTATGCCCACTTTACTGATGTGAGAAGTGAAGCAAAAAGAGGTGAAGAATACTCATCCAGAGGAATACTTTCTAGGAAGTAGGGAAGCTATGTACCCCAAAATGATTCTTCATTACTATTCTTCCATCTTTGAAAGATGATTTCAAATGTAAGCATATGTCCCGATATTTATTTTATGTGTATCATATAAAAACTCTGAAGGACTGGTTGGCCAGTCTACATCATCCTGCAAGCTCCTCCCTCCCCCAATAATTGGAAGACAGGGCTTGAGAGCTTATATTTTCAGTACTAAATAATATTTCATTGTATGGATGTATCACAGTTTATTCACCTACTGAAGAACATCTTGGTTGCTTTCAAGTTTGGGCAATGATGAGTAAATCTGCTATAAACATGTGTGTGCAGGTTTTTGTGTAGACATAAATTTTCAGCTCCTTTGAGTAAATGCCAAGGAATGTGCTTGCTGGATCGTATGGAAAGAATATACTTCGCTTTGTGAGAATCTCATTAGTTTTTTTATTAATTAGATATTGAAATGATAATTTTTTGAATATATTGGGTTCAACAAAATATATGACTAAAATTAATCACTTCTGTTTTACTTCTATTTTACTCATTTTTTGTAGCTACTAGAAAATTAAAAATGACACATGTGGCTTCCATTATATTTCTATTGGACAATGCTGCCACAGAATCAAACTACCTGAGTATAAAATATTCCACTAACCTGAAATGTGGCCTTAAGCACTTAACATCACTATGACTCTGTTTCCTTGTCTGCACAATGGATGTAATGATAATATTTAACCTGGGTTAAATGCATTTCTTAGACATACTAACCTTAGCGTATGTCAGTGATCAGTAACTTAATAGCAAGGGCACCAGCAGAAGGATCGAAGAGCCAGCCCATTCAGAGATGAAACAGAATTGGAAGTGGGATATAGTTGGAAAATGGAAGGATCCCTGGAGCAGTTTATTAAAACAAACACACACACACAAACAATAACAATAAAAAGAGGCCCCGCTTCCCACCCCTTAACACCGGACCACCGGTGGGGCAGCCACCAGAGCCACCACAGATCCGCAACCTTCAGACACACAGCACCCGGGAGTGAAAGAGCGACATGGCGGCGAAGGGCAACCCCGAGAACCTGTTCCTGGTGGTGCATGGCGCCAGGGACCTGCACCTGGAGAACTATCCTATCCCTGAACCAGGCCCAAATGAGGTACTACTGAAGATGCATTCTGTTGGAATCTGTGGCTCAGATGTCCACTACTGGCAGCATGGACGAATTGGGAATTTTGTTGTGGAAAAACCCATGGTGCTGGGGCATGAAGCTTCGGGAACAGTCGCAAAAGTGGGATCATTGGTGAAGCACCTCAAACCAGGTGATCGAGTTGCCATTGAGCCTGGGGCTCCCCGAGAAACCGATGAATTCTGCAAGGTTGGCCGGTACAATCTGTCACCAACCATCTTCTTCTGTGCTACACCCCCTGATCATGGGAACCTCTGCCGGTTCTACAAGCACAATGCAGACTTTTGCTACAAGCTTCCTGACAATGTCACCTTTGAGGAGGGGGCCCTGATTGAGCCACTGTCTGTGGGGATTCATGCCTGCAGGCGAGCTGGAGTCACCTTGGGGAACAAGGTCCTTGTGTGCGGAGCTGGGCCAATAGGGCTGGTCAGTTTGCTTGTGGCCAAAGCAATGGGAGCAGCTCAAGTAGTGGTGACTGATCTGTCTTCTTCTCGGTTGTCCAAAGCCAAGGAAGTCGGGGCTGATTTAGTCTTCCAGGTCTCCAAGGAGACCCCTCAGGAGGTCGCCAGTAAAGTGCAAGGTCTGCTGGGGTGCAAGCCGGATGTCACCATTGAGTGCACCGGGGCGGAAGCCTGCATCCAGGCTGGCATCTACGCCACTGCTTCCGGTGGGACCGTGGTGCTCGTGGGGCTGGGCTCTGAGATGAACACTGTACCCCTTTTGAACGCAGCCGTCCGGGAAGTGGATATCAGGGGCGTGTTCCGATACTGCAACACGTGGCCAGTGGTGATTTCGATGCTGGCGTCCAAGACTGTGAATGTAAAGCCATTAGTCACTCATAGGTTTCCTCTTGAGAAAGCTCTGGAGGCTTTTGAAACATCCTAGAAGGGAGTGGGAGTGAAAGTCATGATCAAGTGTGACCCCAATGACCAGAATCCTTGATGATAATTGGACTCGCCCTCATCCCCCCTCCGAGCACCTCAGGGCCCAAAGGCTGGGGTAGGTGTGGGTTTTGATGCCAAAGTTTCTTTTGAATGGTGATTCAATAATTAATAATTATAATTCTTTGTAAACAGAAGGCCTTATCCAGAGGAGTTAGTGTTCCTTAAATACACAAGTAGGGATAGTTTTGGGGAACTTGTAGCCTGAATGACCTGTTCATGCTGAGGAAAGTTCAGCAAACAGAGCAGGGTCTGACAGGCAGGTGCCGGGAAATGCCCTTGTTCCTGGAGTGTCTTTTTGGTTCCTGGTTCCACCACGACTGGCCAGGAGGCACCTGGAGGCTAAGTTATGAAGAGACACCTTTGTCAAGACTTAACTGGCCCAGAAAC
Source organism: Microcebus murinus (assembly GCF_040939455.1). Classification (NCBI taxonomy): domain Eukaryota; kingdom Metazoa; phylum Chordata; class Mammalia; order Primates; family Cheirogaleidae; genus Microcebus; species Microcebus murinus. The sequence goes on from NC_134124.1 coordinate 23,623,332, forward strand.
TGATTTTCATAAAAATCTGCCACTCCGCGTCTGCGATGAGGGATTGTCAGCAGTTTTAGTTTACAGCACAATGTTTCTGGAGATAAGTGCTGTTCGGTCTGATGATAAAAGGAGAATAAAAAAAGGGACTAACTTTCCTGGTCCAGGATAATTTTAAAAACAATGAAATGATTAGAGCCAAAATTTCATGTGAGATCAAATCAGCTTGCAATCCCCAATGTGGAAACAATGAGCGGAATTCTCAACACTTCTTAAAAATCACTTCTTCAGCTGCTGAGAACTGCTATTTCATTTGCCAGGTGAAGAGCCAACTGCCCACCCAACCCCCCCCCCACCCTTAGGCACCTTCCCTTGTCACTGGGCAGCCAGGAATCTCCTAGCTGAAGACATTTATGGGAAGACCTTAAATAGTGCCTCTGACTAGTCCAGGAGGTTTGGTCAGCTCATAAACTTCCCCACCCTGCAGGATTAGCATCTCCTCGTAGGCTTACACTCTCTGATGATTATTAGACAGTTCCATTTGATTATGGCTATTATAAACAGAAGATCTTTCCCCCTCTCATAGCCAGTTAAAAGCTCTCAGTATCTTTCTGTTATTGGAATGATGATATCTCCGAACTTGTCTTATTTTAATTGTTGAGGTCTTCTGCGTAACATTTTGAGCCAAATTACATCATGCCCACTTGTGACTTTGATATTATTAATCAAGAATGAGGATATAGCAGCCCTGACATAACTTGGGCTGTAGCCTTTAATCCCTCACTTCAGCTGCGGGTGGAGGGCAGGTTTAAAGAGGTTCTGGTTTTCTTGTAACTGGATGAGACCTATGCCTGGAATTTCTCAAACTGCTTTGCGTAATAAATTCTGTTGGTGGTGTCTGAAAAAAAAAACAATAAAAAACAAGCAGGTGGCTAGTTAATGTTTGAAATTTTATTTTTCATGGGCAAAAGCATCATGACCACCTCAGTTGTTACATGGGAAATCTGGGCAGAATAGTGCCAGGTGTCAGATATGCTAACTGTTGATTGAAAATAAAAATCAATACACCTACAAAGCAAGGACAGTGATTTGTCTGTGGCTGTTAGCTGGAGTCTTGATGTTTCATTCCTCAGTCGTCTTGAGGAAGCAGAAATTGAGCTAAAACAATGTCAGAGGCAGGGCACCAAGCAAGAAATTCTGATTTTAAACAAATTGTTGCTAGTGATTTTCTCAAACCATGAGCAAAACATGGGATATACAGTTTGCCCATTTTTTGTTTTGGGACAAAAAAGTGTTTTAATTTGATACCCATAAAGTTGATGGGTAAAGAATTAAATGAAATATTACATTTATGGTGCTTACATGCATACATAATAATAGCTGTTATTAATATTATAAACATAATGGGGAAGTCATAAGAAGAAAAATATAGTTTAGATTCACTATGTCAAAAATGAATAAAAATTGTGACTCATGTCAAAATTGAAATTATTAAAATGTAATCAAATTCAGAGAATGTAATTTTAAGGAAAAATCAATGTGGAGATCTATGTTAATTTAGAATATGAAACACTTCAAGATTTGAGAACCTAGAACTAATTTAGGACTGTTTAATACTTCTTAGATATGCTAGTAACAGTGATGGCAGAAAATACATTTTCAGGTGATAGAATTTAAAATTAATTTAAGTCCAAAGAGTTAAGATATGGATGCAGAGGAAGAAAATGATTTGCTTATAGATAAAATGTGACTATCATTAGAGAATATAGTAGATGAGTGAATAGTGAATTAACTAGAATGTTTAGGGGAGAAAAGGAGTCATATTGAGACCTGTCAGGAAAAGAATTAACATTGTTAATTATCAGCATGGAAGATACTTGAGGAGTGGCTATTTGGTCTACAGAGAGGCCTTCATTCCTGGGAACCCTCACCAGTACCCAGGTGCCAGCTCAGGCCAAACCTGATCCCCTAGGTGGAACTGATTCGTTCAGAGATGCACATGTGGCCTAAGTTAGGCCAATAAGATTTGATCTTTGGATTTTGGAATTTGGGCTGAGCAATACATTAAACTGGGTCAGAGTCATATGAACGGCAGTACTATAGAGATAAGTTCTGTGGACTTATTGTTGAGGACCTTGAATTTGCTTTGGTTCCCAGTTCAACAACATTCAACTAATATCCCGTGTCAAATACTGTGCCTTTCTAAAACCTTTCCCCATCCTGTCCTCCTTCCTTTTGGCTCAGGCTAGCCTGATTAAGTTTCTGTTATTTTTTTAATTTTTTTTTTTTTTTTTTTTTTGAGACAGAGTCTCACTCTGTTGCCCGAGCTAGAGTGCTGTGGCATCAGCCTAGCTCACAGCAACCTCAAACTCCTGGGCTCAAGCGATCTTCCTGCCTTAGCCTCCCGAGTAGCTGGGACTACAGGCACATGCCACCATGCCCAGCTAATGTTTTCTATTTTTAGTTTTTTGGCTAATTTCTTTTTATTTATAGTAGAGACGGAGTCTTGCTCTTGATCAGGCTGATCTCAAACTCCTGAGCTCAAGCAATCCTCCCACCTCAACTAAGTTTCTGTTATGTAAAACCAGAAATAATATTTCAAAACAAATCACTTTTAAAATATTTATACACCAGCATGAAAAAAGTTACTACTTTGATATTATCAATAAAATTCAAAACACTAAATGTAAATTTTCTATGAAAATTATTTCAGTATGAATAAAGAAGCTCTGAGAACTCCAGAAGATAGAAATGCAGATATCAAAGAAGAAAGAATAGTTATCAATAAAGAGGAAGAACATGACTTTCCATTCGGCTTTATGAACAATGCACTACATGATTCTTATGAAAGTGGAAGATTGATGGAAATTCTGTCAAAATCTAGCCCAGGTCCATAGGCTATTGCTTGAAAACTATTAAACCATAGAGGCTCTGAAATATAGAATTTATTTATCTTTTTATCTTTTGGTCATTCAGTAAGCTTATTTTTACAAATAGGAATTGAGGTCAGGAGAGATTGATTTCCTCAAGGTCAGAAGGATAATTTTAGGCAAGGCTGCCTCTCAAAGCCTGTCTAGAGGGTTTCCAACGCTCTTTGGAAATAAACACATTGCTAAAAAAAAGTCTCCTGAAGACTGAGAATATAATGAATAAAACAATGGTAGCCTATTCATTACAGATAGCTTCTTAGTGAGCAAAGCTTGTTTTGTTATGTTGTAAATGTTTAGATTGTGACTGTCTAGACATTTCATTAATATTTCTTGAAGCATGGGAGATATTAATTTATCCACTTGTGAGTCACTGTGGGTATAAAAAACAAATAAATGAAATTACTCTCATAATATGAAATACTGAAACATAATAACAATTTGATGTTCTTGTTTAAAGATTTCAAATTCAATGTTAATTAGGCAGTAATATATTATGCTAAAAATTTCAGCTCAGAAATAGTTTCATGAGTCAAGAATTTGTGGGTAGGGACATTTGTTATTATTACTTCCATGATTAAGAAGATATTATCTCTTATGCTTATGATTTTGGGTATAAACAAGAAGTGCAAGTTTACTGTTTCTATAACACTGTGCATGGGAAACTGCCTACAGGGCCATCTATGGAGGGACTGTTCTACTTCTCAACTTCAACTATAGGAGAATTCTACTCTTCTTTCTTTGCCTATAAAATGATGGTGAAATTAAATGAATCTAATCTTCATCTTCTGCCACCCTGCAATCTTTTTTTTTTTTTTTTTTTACATTCAGCCCATTGAGGATGATCATGATTTTTTTTTTAATTTCAGCATGTTATAGGGGTACAAATGTTAAGGTTACATAAAATGCCCCTGCCCCTCCTCCCCCCTCGAGTCAGAGCTTCAAGCGTGACCATCCCCCAGAGAGTGCACATCTCACTCGTTGTGTATGTATATACCTGGCCTGTCCTTCCCCCTCCCACATGCCCAACTCCCGATAAATGTTGTTCCTATATGTCCACTTAGGTGCTGATCAGTTAATGCCAATTTGCTGGTGAGTACATGTGGTGCTTGTTTTTCCATTCTTGGGATACTTCACTTAGTAGAATGGGTTCCAGCTCTATCCAGGAAAATACAAGATGTGCTATAACACCATTGTTTCTTAGAGCTGAATAGTACTCCATGGTATACATATACCACATTTCATTAATCCACTCCTGTATTGGTGGGCACTTGGGTTGTTTCCACAACTTTACAATTGGGAATTGTGCTGCTATAAACATCTGAGTGCAGGTGTCTTTTTTGTAGAATGTCATTTGATCTTTTGGGTAGATGCCCAGTAGTGAGATTGCTGGATCAAATGGTAGATCTACTTGTATCACTTAACTTTGGGATTTTCTTTCCCTTTACTAAATAAGGAAAACTAACAATTAACCTGGGTTAAAGAAAAGTAGAATCAGTTTTTTATAACGAGTACATACTATTTTTATAAGTCAGGGAAAATGCACTTTACTATTAAAATAAGTGGAAGCAAATCATGCTAATGTTTTTGCCTCCTGATGGTAATTTGACCCTATATTCACGGTAAATCCTCTGTCATATACATATGTTTTGTTTTCTAAATGAAAATAATAAATTGCTTTTTTCCTAATTATAAAAGTAATACAAAGACTTCTAGTTTGGGCACAGGATGGAGTAGTTGAGCTTCTTCCTACTCCTTCTGCAAAGTACAGCTGAAAACCTTGGATAGTATATATAAAATAAATGTAAAGAGATTCTGAAAGTTAGAGATAAGGCTAGTTATCTTGAAAGACATGGCAGCAAGTTCGCTGGGCTGTCTTTTTGCTTCATATATCCCAGACTGGATGCTAGAGATACAGACAGCTTGGAAATGCCAGTGGGTTCAGACAACACTCCCTACCCCCCAAGTCTGCTTTTTCTAGGCAAATGACCAGGAAGGGGAAAGCTTAGGAAGGCAGAAAACATCAAGTCAAGTTTAACATTAACTTAAAACAATACAGCTTATGCTGCATATCTGCTTTCCTTCTGAGAGTCTTGAGTTTTGATACCTGCTAGGCAGTGTGTACCTATGTGATCAATCTCCCCCAAAACCTTAGGCACTGGATCTCTAATGAACTTCCCTGGTAGACACACTTCGTAACTGTTGTCACGGTTCACTGTCGAAGTAAGTAAGTTCATTCTGTGTGATTCCACCGGGAGGAAACTCTTAGAATCTTATGCCTGGTTTCCACCAGACTTCACTCCATGAGGCTTCTCCCTTGGCTGATTTTGTTTGCAACCTTTCTCTGTAATAAATCTGATCCGTGAATACAGCTATATGCTGAGTTTTGTGAGTACTTCTAGTGAATTGCTGAATTTGGGAGTGTTTGTGGAGACCCCGGACACACCGCCATATCTACTCCAACCAAATATCACAGAAAAAGCAGTAGTCACATTCCTGCCCATGACTAGTATTAATAGCTGAATGGGAAGCCTAGACTTTCACCCTTACCAGGTTAGGAGGTGCCCCCCCCCCCGCCGCTAGCAGGATGGTGTCAGAGAAGGCCAAGTGGGAAGCCAGAACTTTCACCATCTTCTAGTGGTAATGAGTCCCCCTCACACCCTCAAAGTGTCAGTGGAGGTATCCCTCTCTTTTCCAACCACCATGGAGTCCATGGAGGTCTCCTGGGGGGCTTGAAATCCCACCCCTGCCCAGCAATAATGAGGTACTCTGCCCCCTCAAACCTATCAGAGGAGGTCCAATAGGGAACTTTGATTTCCACTACAACCAGGCAGTTAGAAGGTAGCATCTCCCTTCTTCTACTAACTCAGTGTCAGAGAAGGCCTGCTAAAGAAAGATTTGAATAAGATCCAGAGTATCATAACATAATACCCAAAATGTTCAGGACACAGTGGAAAAGTACTCATCATACCAACAACCTAGAATGAGCTTCCACTCTCAAACTGAATGGAAAAAACCAATCAACAGATGCCAACACCAAGATCACACAGATGTCGAAATTACATGACAAGGATTTTAAAGCAGCCATTATAAAAATGCTCCAAGGAGCAATTATAAACACTCTTGAAACAAATAAGCCTCAGAATAGAAGATATAGAGAAACAAAAATGGAGATTTTAGAACTGAAAAAATATAATATTAAAAAAAAATTAGTGGATGGGCTCAACAGAAGAATGGAGGGGAGAGAAGAAAGAATCAGTGAACCTGAAGATAGAAACATAGAAGTTATCTAATCTGAATTGAGAAAAAAATAGACTGGAAAACAAACAAACACAAAAAGAACAGAGGCTCAGGGACCTGTAGGGTATACCAAATTATCTAATAATTTTGCCATCAGAGCTCCAGAAGGAGAGTAGAAATAGAGTAGACCTCAAAAAGTATTTAAAGAAATAATGTCTGAAAATTTCCCAACTTTGGCAAAAGACATAAACCTACAAGTTAAAGAAGGTGAATGAATCCCTAACAAAATAAACATAAATAAATCTGCACCATCCGGGCCCAGTGGCTCATGCCTGTAATCCTAGCACTCTGGGAGGCTGAGGCAGGTGGATTGTTTGAGCTCAGGAGTTCAAGACCAGCCTGAGCAAGAGCGAGACCCCGTCTCTACTAAAAATAGAAATTATCTGTATAACTAAAAACACATAGAAAAAATTAGCCAGGCATGGTGGCGCATGCCTGTAGTCCCAGCTACTTGGGAGGCTGTGGCAGGAGGATGGCTTGAGCCCAGAAGTTTGAGGTTGCTGTGAGCTAGGCTGATGCCATGGCACTCTAGCCTGGGCAACAAAGTGACACTCTGTCTCAAAAAATAAATAAATAAATAAATCCCCACCAAGACACATGATAGTCAAACTTCTGAAAGAGAAAGAAAAAAAAAGTCTTGAAAGCAACAAAAGAGAGACAGCTTAGTAATGAGGGAAAAATAATTCGAATGACAGCAGATTTCTTATGGGAAATCATGGCATCCTGGAGAAAGCAGCACATTTTTCAAGTACCAAAAGAAAAGAACAACTAGCCTAGAATTCTATATCCAGTGAAAATATCCTTTAGGAATAAAGGGGAAATTGAGACATTCTGAAATGAAGGAAGACTAAGAACCTTTCTTGCTAGCAAGCCTACCGTAAGAGAATGACTAAATAAAGTTTTCTGAACAGAAAGAAGATGATAAAATGAAAGTTGGGACATCAGGAAGGAAGAACCATGGAAAGAGTAAAAATATGGGTAAATACAGTAGACTTTCCTTCTTCTATTGAGTTTTCTAAACTGTGTTTGATGATAGAAGCAAAAATTATAACATTGTTTGACAGAGTTCTCAACATATATGAAGGAAACATTTAAGACAATTTATAAACTGGGGAGAGTTCAGGGACTTAAATGGAGGTAGAATTTTTACACTTCACTGAAACTAGTAAAATATCATCACCAATAGACTGTGATAAGTTATGTAAATAAATGTAATACCTAGAGCAACCACTACTAGAGCAACCACTACATTATGCTAAACTCTGAAAATATAATGGCAAATAAATCAGATATGGTCTTTTTCCTCAAAAAACTTACAATATAATGGGAGAGAATGTCAATAAACAATATCTTAAGGAAACACACAATTACAGATTGTGTTAACTTTAGACAACTGTAAAAAATGCTTTGAAAGACCCATCTGTGAAAGGAAAGCATGGTGGCTATGTTGGCAAGATACCATGGGATTGGTTTATCATCGATGAGAATAAGCCACTGAAAAAACATTACAAATATTACATTACAAATATTCAACTACATATTCTGGTAGAAGAAAAAAAAAAAAGGAAAGAAAAGAAAAAGGTTAAAAATATAAGAGCAAAAGGAGATCTTGGATTTATAAAAAGCCAGAGCACAAGTATGAAGGTTAGCTTCTGGTAGAAGGAACTGCCTCAATTGAAACAGAAACAAAAGAAGAGAGGATGAGTGCAGATATATAGATAGCTTTATAGATTTAGAGGTCTGAAGAGGAATTGCCAAAATAAGGGATAACGTATCTGCCTAAAGCAAGAGTGTAAACCGGAAGTCCTGAGGCTTAAAGATGGCAGAGGTTTTAGGTAGTCAGTTTGAGAAAGAAAGCTAAGTAGAAAAGGGCAATGATTTGCTAGGCTTCCTTACGAGCCTGTAGAGTCTGTCCTGCGGGGCAGAGTCCAATCAGTTTCAGCTCCCTGATTGCAGGCAAGGAAATAGCAAAGGAGTAGATAGTAGATGAGAGGAAAAAAGTGGTTGAGGGAGTTAAATTTAAAAAAAAAAAAAAAAAAAAAAGATTGTCTTCCAACTGGGAGAAGGGGAAAAGCTTTATGAGAAAAGTGGATCTGAGCTGGGTAAGAGAACACAGTCATTAGAGGAAGAAAATGGCCTGACGGAGAAAAAGGAATAAACAGGTTTGGGGGAGATGGAGATAAAAGCAGGGTAGCGGTGGATTTCTGGTCCAGGTGCAGGAATGTCTTTTTATCTTCCAAACTAAATATGGTCATAGTGATGTTAGCAGTTTATCATTTGATTTTGTGGAAATTGGTTTGATATTTTTTTAAGACTCTTAGACCTTTTGATCTATCTATGGAGGAATTCCCATGCATCTTCAGCTGCTGTAGAGAAGTGTGAATGAAGGAAAAGTGTATTATCCTTCACACATTGGAAGAGAGTCTCCAGGGAGCCACAAGTTTAATTTTTTTTTCTTATTGGCAATTGTGAGTTACTGTGAGCACTTTCCACTTTGTATTCATTCCTAGTTATGCATTCCTAGTTATCAAGAGTCCAGTTCCTTTATTCAAATGATACCTTTCAATCTACTCCAAGTGTTATCTTAACATTATTTTCGATTTCATGAATGTTTAGCTAAATAGAAATGAACTTGGAGGAACTGAGATATGGGTAAAAGATAACTTGAAATCATCTGTTAGATAGATTATTTGCCCAAAATACTCTGCTACCTTAATTCTCTAAGAAACACCACTTTTCAACACTTGGCAATTATTAAATTATTTACACTCTAGTAATAAGTAACTTATCATACCCCTTGTAACATGGTTATTCTACCATTAAAAATAAGAACCTCTGCATGAATAGTGTTGCTTATGTCAAGATTAGTGAAGCTTAAAAATGCTTTAGTTGACTTTGGCAATTAACAAAAACAAGCTTCTTTAATCAGAATAGTAAAAATATAAAGTGGCAAATAGCTAGTTAACAGGTGAACAAAGCAAGGAAAAGAGACTGGGCTGAGAAAAAAAAAATGATTATTCATTCTGGAGCTCAATCTTGTCTTCTCCCCCAACCCAGGAACCCCAGAGAACAAGCCCCTGTCTTTCGGTGGTCTTTTTGATTTGACTGCTAATGTTGTGATTTTTTTTTTGTACAAATGCTTTTAATTTTGGATTTTCTTTTCCTTTAAACATTTTATTTTATTATTTGATACATATTTGTGAGGTACATGTGATATTTTGATATATGCATACAATCTGTAATGATTAAATCAGAGTAATTGGGATATTCATCACTTTAAACATTTATAATACCATTTCTTTGTGTTGAGAATATTCCAAATGTTCTCTTTAGGTATTCTGAAATATGCCATAAATTATTAATAACTATAGTCACTGCACTGTGCTATCAAACACTAGCATTTATTTCTTCTATCTAATCTTATTTGTATACCCATTAACCAACCTCTCTTCATCCCTCACTTCCCCCTGCCCTTCCCAGCCTTTGGTAACTACCATTCTACTCTATCTCCACTAGATCGATTTTATTAGCACATATGAGCGAATACATAACTTAAATGTAAGACCCGAAATTATCCAACTACTAGAAGAAAACGCTTTGGGAAACACTTTAGGACATTGGCCTGGACAAAGATTTTTTTGGGTAAGACCTTCCTTTTTTTTTTCTTTGAAGAAAAGGGCATACTTTTCATGAAAAGTTTGGATCTTTACAATAAACAGATACTCATACATTAATAGTGCAGTAAAAAATTATCCAAAAAAGGACGAAGAATGTAAAATACTGTGTGTTTCTTATAAGAATAATAGTCATATTGGGAATAAAGAAAAAAAGAAAAAAGAAAGAAAAAAATAGTGTGCACTTCTAAACTATGTTAATACACAAATCTTGTCTCTTTGCTTCCTTTCAGTCACTCCAAGATGGAAAGAGGAATCAGTTACATCTCTGTCAAATGTGCTTTAGGGGTTCCCTGCATGGACTGCTCTGAATTTCCATTAAAGTCTGAAAATCTTTTGTCAGGGTTTGTAATTGCCTTTCCTTGCATTTAGAGGGAAGATGGTGTGGAGGTGTGGATGTGAGGGTGGAGATAAAATATGATACAATAATCTCAATCGCAGCTTTCATACTGAGATTTGCTTCCTTGGTTCTGAGTCACTTAGGCTTGCCCCTTCTCTTTCCGGGCGCTCCTCAGTTTCCCCGTGGATTGAGTAAAATGCGTAAAATTCCAAGCCCCTGAAATTAATTAGTGTTGGTGGCCCCTGGGACCATGGAGAGGTCTCCAGGCTTCAGTTCTCCAAGATCACCATTTCGGCCTCATCTAGAACATGATACGGTCACACAAGTCACAATCCTGAAATCCATGAAAATCTCAGTACACCTAGAGAAGCCAGCGCACCGCCAGCACCCAATTCCGACTTTGGCAAAACAATGCAAGAGACGTCACCCCACCAGAGCGCCCACCCCGCTTAGAGCTCACTGGCGGGAGCATGCGCAGAACCGGCGAGGGCCGGCGGCCCCCCCAGGGAACGTGGGCATCCGTACGGACGTTATAGTCTCCAAAAGGCCTAGCTTTCTCTCCACTTTATGGGGATCCCTGGCAGCGACTATTTAGCATTGGCGCCCAAACGGAGTCCCAAAGAGGGAAGCACCCATTCCGTCCCGGGCACACTTCCGTTTCAAACCACCCACTTCCGGTTCATCAGCCGGTTCCGGTCCCGCCCTTCACTTCCGGTCGCCTTTGGTTCCGCTGCGGCCGGCTTTTACGTCCGCTGCTGCTGGTTACTCAGCGCTCCAGGTGAGGGGACGCGGGGCACCCCGGCGTCCTGCCTGTGGAGACGCCGTTGGGGCTGGGGGACTGCGGCTTTGCTGCCCGGGCGGCGTGTCGTGCCCTGCGGCCGGCCGCGGTGTGCTGGGTGCCGCGTCCGTGCCAGTCCGACGCCCGGGGCCCTGGCCCCTGCGCGCTAGTAGCAGGCGCCGCTGCCCTCCCATCCGGCCTTCTAGCTCATTTCGAGGCCTTCCGGCGCCCGGTTGGGTTTTGCGCCACCAACTTCATTCCTCCCTCTTTTCGGACTTGTTTATCTTTTATCCTCATCCTCCCCGTTGAAAGCATCCCGGCCCTGTTGGTTCTGGAGTTTTTACCTGCCTTCTGATGCTGTCCCATAGCAGTCACTTCGCACAGCTCTTGCCTCTGCACCACCTCGCAGTTGCTGCCGATGTGCTGTCCTGGCCAGGAGTTCTAAGTACTTCCCAGTTAGTTACCTTTTGTTAGGGTTGTTGAAAAGTTAACCCTCTCCCATCAATTTCCAAAGTGTTACTCTTGCTGTTCTACTTTCAGATTTCTGCCTTTGCCACTTTTTAGTTGTGTGGACTTGGGCATGTTGTTTAAATTGGTTTTCAGGTTCCCATCGGTATAATGCAGACAGTAGTTGTTGGTTCAGGATTGTAAAGATTAAATGAGATAATTAAATTGTTTAACATGTTTTTATTCTGTCACCGCCACAATTCATATCTCTTACAGTTTATAAAGTGCTTGTTACAGGTGTTGTTTCATGCCTTATCACTATTCCTGTTAAGTTAAATGTTGATAGCCTTATCTTGTGGTTGAGAAGACTAAGGCCCAGAGGTAGGAATTGACTAGGCAAAGTCAACACAGTATGTTAGGTAGAAGAACTCCAACATAAACACCTATCCTTGACTCTAGGTTGACCATGAAGGTATGCTCTTTGCTTGCTTATTTAGATTTGATTGCCAGTTTCCTTCCTGTCCCCCCTCCCCAGTCCTTTTTCATTTTATAAAACTGATGGTCTGAAATGACACAAAATATTAGAATTGTATGAGAAAGAAGATTAAATGTGAAAACAAAACAGGTGTGAATGATCTCAGTGATGAAATGAGGTTCACTAACTTTTAAAAGCAGTCTTAAAGACTTAAAAAATTTTCATGGTGTTTGTTTTGTTATGCTTGGCTCTTTAGGGCATTTGCCAACTTGGAATTCCTACTTGTGGTATAGGTGCTTCATAATGTTTGTATGTTGCTTTATTGAGCATGTAGAGCCCCATGCCAAGAGGCACATTTTCTTTTTTAAGGCTGAGCATATGGAAGAGCCTAGAGCTACAGCCCTCAAATTTTAGCATGCATCAGAGATGGGGGTATGGGACTTCTTAAAACAAATTGCTAGGTCACTCCTCTCCACCCTGATTACATTCTAACAAGTTACCAAGTGAGGTCAGTGCTGTTGGTTGGTCCAGGGACTACACTTTGGAAGGATTAGTCTAGAGGAGCAATGACTTGTCCAAGGTGATTTCACTCTAAACTCTGCTCTTCCCATCACAACATGTACTGCGTTAGTGTTGGTTGCCTTCCTAGCTCTTGTAAATAATTGTTTTTATTCCTACCTCTTACAGAAAAGCATTTCAACTGTATTTCAGTGTGACTCAAAAGATCCATTTGGTTTTTTTTTATTGAAGATCATAACATTTGTTAGAACAAGTTCTATCTAAAATGGAATACATTTCCTTACATTTAGCACACTTGCTTTAATTTTCAATCGAATGGATTGTAAACATAAGACAGTAAATATAAATATTATATGAGTAATATAAATATGAATTTGTGGTCCTATAGTGGGCATGTTAGAAGACACTTTGTTCCCAAATTATTATTATTTTTAGTGTGAAATGAAGTTTATTGAGGAAGCACAAGATAGATTTACAGAGCAAGAGCAAGATATGTTTGTCACAGAACAGTGAACAGGCCTCTGGTCACAACAAAAAAGCCCCCAAAATATTTTTGCATATTGAGATTCAAAATTTGCCTTCTTTCTTGCAATTGGTCCTAATAGTTGCATGAAGAGTGCAATCATATGTTTCATAAAATAAGTGAAAAGATTTGGAAATACCAGTACTTTGAGATTAGAAAATCCATTTCTCTGACCCGAGGAAGTAACAAGTTTACAAAAAGTAGAAAGCTTTTTGGGGAAAGAGAACTACATTTGATTATTGATGAGAGTAGTAGCTGCTGTATAATTTTGTGTGCTTAGATCTATGCCTGTGGTTTTTGTATTTACTGATCTTTGATGCTTTAACTTTTGTTGGTCTAAGTGAAGAGAGAGAGTGGGGAAGAAACATGAAATTGAGTGAAAAGATCTGTTCTATTATCAGCTTTATGTCCTTGTGCAGATTACATAGCATCTCAAAACTCTTGTTTCCTTCATTGTAAAAGAGGGAACATTCTTATTAGACGGCCTTCTTAAATAAGATTGGGTAAAAACTGTCCAATTCATAAAATAAGAAATAATGGCTAATTATTTAGTACAGTGCCTGGAACATAATAAGTTTTCAGTTTTAAAAAAGATTTATTTAACCAGTACTTAGTTATATGCCAGGCACTATGTGACTTATAAATATTAACTAATTCAATCTTCATAAGAGCCCTAAGAAGTAGGTAGTATTATTATCCTCACTTTACAGATGAAGAAACCTAGGTAGTGAAAGTCAAGTAACGTCTCAAAGTCAAATAGCAAAGTGGGAAAGCTGGGATCTGAACCCAGGTAGTCTGGCCCTAGCATCTGTGCCTTTAACAACTATACCACATTACCTTGTAAACTGGAGTAACTTGCCTGTGGTATAAATCTGACCAAATAGAGTAGGAGGGATAGAGAGGTCATTAATGCATGTTGAACAGGGAGGATCTGACAGTATTAGGAAATAGTAACTGTAAGCCAAAATTTAGGAGTATGGGAAAATTTTAACATTGAGTACTAGTAATTTTTGGTGTTATCGTAGCAATTCTGTAAGTAGGAAAATCCTGTTTTTTTGTCAAATTGTAAAATAGGGCTCATAGTGAAGACATTTATAAAACTTCAAGCTTGGCTTCTATGTATAGTATCTGTTTTACTTTGTTCATTTGTGTATGTCTTCCTTTCTAGTATTTTTTTTCTGAAGGAAAGCTGTTTCCTCTTATGCTTCAAGAATGGCTCTCCCTATCATCGTAAAGTGGGGTGGACAGGAATATTCAGTGACCACACTTTCAGAAGATGATACTGTGCTAGATCTCAAACAGTTTCTTAAGACCCTTACGGGAGTGCTGCCAGAACGCCAGAAGTTACTTGGACTCAAAGTTAAAGGTAATTTTCTCCCCCCTTCAAACTTTTTGCATTGAATTTTTAATATTATAAATTTTAATAATTATGAATTTAACAATTACTTAATAATTTATATTTGCTATTATTTTCTTTAATAAGTCTTTCTCTTTGAAGATTTCTTTGATAGAAATATTCCTAAAGTAATTTTAGTGGTAAAAATACAAATATTTTTACTTAAAAATACTACCATTATTAAATCACTTGATTCCTTACACAACTGGTGTTTGCTTGTTAAACCTTTGATAAAGAAGTCCCAGATGAAACTGTCATTATTTTCTGACCTCTGTCTTTTAGCACAACACTTTCTTTACAGGTTTGGCCTTGTACTCTCCCCAAATTATCTTTTCTGTTTCAAAAGTAAAGATGCCATTTAAAAATTGTTAGGTTGTGTTCTTATTAAGTTTATAAGGGATTTTTATGGTGTTTGTGTTTATCATATCATTGAAGGGTAAGTTTTGAGTAACAGTAAATCTCCAGTTTTATCTTAGGCACTCAATTTTTAAGGCCTTCTGGAAAAGTTATCTTTATCTTGAACAACAAACATGAATTTATTTTGTTTAGTTAGTTGAATAAAGATGTTCTACTATAATGGAATTGGGGGTTAGTTTTGATTTATTAGTGTCTTAGATATGACTGATTCAGTAGTAATAATTTGTTAATGCAAGAAAAACAAAAACAAGAAAAACTGCTGTAGCATTCATACCAAATCTTTTAATGTTAGGGTTTTGTATAATGGAATAGTGAAACCAGCACCTGAACTTTAGTGAGAAAACAGTCATTTGCTTGTATTGTAGGCAAACCTGCAGAAAATGATGTTAAGCTTGGAGCTCTCAAACTGAAACCAAATACTAAAATCATGATGATGGGAACTCGTGAGGAGAGCTTGGTAAATGTTTACTTTTGTTACCATTTGTCCCTTTGAAGATATTATGATTTATACTCCACTGTTGTATCATAGTTTTAATTGTGGTAAAATCGTCAGTCTAGCAGTCAATTAAAAAAGCTGCACAGTGAATGTGGTATTAACTCAGCAGAACAATGCTGGGGACGTTTCAGTGTCTAGTTAGCTGTAAGTATAGTAGTAGCCCAATGGTGAAATTTAACATGGTAACTCTGTCCAGGGGACATACATGACTAATTATTAATTGTGGAAATTTTCCAGTGTGTGCTTGGAAGGCTCTTGAACTCAAATTGTACCTGTCATTTGATTTTTATGCTATGCTTGTATTTGTGATATTAAAGATAATATGGTAAAACAAAACTTTTTTCCCTCTTAATAGGAAGATGTCTTAGGTCCACCCCCTGACAATGATGATGTTGTTAACGACTTTGATATTGAAGATGAAGTAGTTGAAGTAGAAAATAGGTAAGTGCTTTTCACTTTAGAAGAAACTGGTTGTCATGTGGGAAATAGTGAGTACTTCATCTGATTTTATTTATTTCATTAGGGAAGAAAACCTACTGAAAATTTCTCGCAGAGTAAAAGAGTACAAAGTGGAAATTTTGAATCCTCCCAGGGAAGGGAAAAAGCTTTTGGTACTAGATGTTGATTATACATTATTTGGTAAGTCAGTTAATAGTGCTTTTCATCTTCTGTTACCCACAGCAACTGTTTTTTCTGTTTTTTTAATTCAGCAACTCCTGATTCACAAGAAATATTTGAAAGCTTTTCTTATTACAAAATGAATTATTCATTTTAGAAAATACAGATAAGCAAAAAAAAAAAGAAATCAACTGTACTCGTGAGACCTAAGGATAACCACTCTTAATATTTTCATGTGTATCTTTTAGTGTGTGTGTATGTGTATGTTATCTTTTACTTAGTGATAGACTGAACATCTTCACAGTCATTAAGTATTATTCATTGTAAATTAAAAGTATAAATATAAGTACATATATATATATATATATTTTTTTTTTGGCTACCCAGTATTCTAATTTGTGAACACATAATAATTTAACCAAGTTATTCCCTATTGATTAACATTTAGATGTTTATGAGGAATATTTACAAAATTGTTTTTTATTTTTATCCTTGGTTTTCTGTTTAATTATATTCAAGCAGATTCTTGAATGTAAAATTTTTCATATCAATCAAAAAAGAAAGATGTTCATCTTATCCTTTAATATTGGCAAGAAATAGTTAACTCATGATATTAGAATTTATTTACTTCTTATCCTAAACTTTAAGTCCATAAGTTAATGTACATTTATTTTAAAATTAAATTAATTAGACTGTCGTTTTGTTGAAATGTGATTATATTCGCAAAGTGGATGACTAAATGTAAGTATAGGTGGACCTGGTTTGTTTTTATTTTCATAAAATAACATCTAAATTTTAGAGACTAGATGAGAAAAGAGTTTATAGTTTGCTGCTTAAGCCTGAATTCTCAGTATTGCTCTTCACATACTGAGCATAATCGATCACTTAAAATTGAATTGCAAGGATTTTAAATTGTTTGCTTTAGAAAACATTTCTTTGTCAGCCAATGTAATCCAGTTTGAAACAGTTTGCAATTGAATGTTTTTATTACATTTCATAACATATTACATTTTATAATTTCATTGATATTAGGTATATTTTTCCTTGATAATAAACTAATAATCATTTATGACCAATTTTCTTTTAGACCACAGGTCTTGTGCAGAGACTGGGGTAGAATTAATGCGGCCATATCTTCATGAATTCCTAACATCTGCATATGAAGATTATGACATTGTTATTTGGTGTAAGCTATATATTTAGATTTATGTGGAAATAACAGTCCCTTATATTATTTTGGTGTATAAAACATGATTTAAAGTGACCTGTGTTTAAATATGAAACAGTTTTCATTTTTAGCAGATTTCTAAAATGAAAGCATGTATCACAGTATAAACTGACATATATGGCTGGGCGCGGTGTCTCATGCCTGTAATCCTAGCACTTGGGAGGCCAAGGCAGGAGGATTGGTTGAGGTCAGGATTTAAAGACCAGCCTGACCAACAGCAAGACCCCATCTCTATAAAAAATAGAAAAATTAGCCAGGCATGGTGGCATGTGCCTATAGTCCCAGCTATTCAGGAGGCTGAGGCAGGAAGATTGCTTGAGCCAGGAGTTTGAAGTTGCGGTGAGCTATGATGACACCACTGTTCTATAACCAGGGCAATAAAATAAGACCCTGTCCCAGAAAAAAAAATCCAAAAAGAAAAAGAAACCCCCTAAACGTGACACATGTATTTGCCAAATACCACTGACATAGGTAAGTATAGGACAAGAATACATCATAATATCAGAATAAAAATGGCCTCATTTTCACAATGGTCCCACCTCAATTAGAAGTTTTTCTTTCTGATTTTTGCTGTGGAATTCTTGATGCTTCAGAATATTGTTGCTTTCTCCTTTCTTCCTTACTCCAGTTTCAAATCACTTGGAGAAAGATAAATCACAGTGATGTAGTTCTTCAGAAATAAAGAAAGGCAACATGAACTTTTTAAGGAAAAATTAATATATAGACCAAAGTAATGTTCCCCAAATTATGGTCTGTAGACCATTGCAAGAATATACAGGTCTGTGATATGATAATGAATTTGATCCAAGGAGAAAATCTACTGTATTAGTAAGTGCACTATTTAGTTCAATTGACCTTTTTTTTGTAGCTGGACTTTCTCAAAAAATGAAGCAATGCATTGACTTATATCCCACTTCCACACAAATATTAAAAGTTGCCTCTTGGCAATGTTATAAATGGAGAAGAGTTATCCTCATTGTGAATTAAATAAAATATCATCTATTACAGGTGCTACGTTTAATTGTACTGGGTCTTTGATGAGAAAACACATAGTTGTTGGAGTCTATAAATTTGCTTTGTATTTTTCCTTATAATCAAGAGTATTTTCATTGTTCCGTGATAATACGGAGTTCACAGGTGTTCAGATTAAAAACATGGTTAAAATATGATAATTTTCTGGTTTAATAAAATAAGGTGTAGAAAGTTTCCTGTGAAGCAAATTTTTGTTTAACAACTCTGATATCTAAAATGACACTTGAGAAAAAAGTGTATCCTCTAATTGTTATTAAACTACACTTATAAATCTAGAGAATCTTTCATTATCATGTATTTAAAATAAGTTATTTTTGTAAACTACAATACTTTGTGGTAGTATATTGAAAAGGGCACTTCACTTTGGAACTATTAATAAATAGACTAAGGTTTTAATGCTGGCTCTTTGCTTACTGTGTGATACTGGACAGGTCATTTCATCTCTCTGGGCTTTATTTTTCTCATCTGAGAAATGACAGTAACTAAACCTATATTACAGGTTAGTTATAGCAATAGAAATATCAGTACAGCAACTAGCACCATGCCTGACATATAATAGTTACTTAATAATTAGAAACAATTTTTATTGGCTGTGAGTCTTTTTGTTTTGTATCTGGAAATTATAGGTACAAAATAGGTACTGCATTAAACATTTTTTTCCCTATCTTACGATGTTTTCATCATAGATACAACAATCTCTAAAATTTTAGTTCAGCTGACCAGTTTTACATGTGAGGTGATTCTTTTACTTGGTGTATGTGTGTGCTAAAGATTTTGATTTTGAGAACTTAGATACCTCTTTTGCTTTTAAAAAACACACACACTTTAAATAATTAAACTGCCTTTTCTCTTCTTAAATATTTTACTTGATAATACTTGCATAGTTTGGTCCAGTAACTTGAGACCAGAAGAGCACATAAAGATGAGGATTAAATTTTGGTACTGGTGATCCCAAAACTGGTTAATGTCTGACAGTGAGCAGATACATAATGTAGGTACACTTTATGAATTTATCTCAGATTTTTTGTTACAACCTGCTAGCCTCAATGAGCATTGAATTTACTGAGCCTGACAAAATGCAGATTTGCATTCAATCTAGTTGGTCTTCAAAATAAACTTTTGACATATAACAATATTCTTATATTGGCATACTGTATATACCTGTGCATTGCCTGGCAGTAGGAACATGGAAGAAAGCTGGGATCCAGGCACTCTAAATTTAAGTATGAAATTGAATAGTGGCAGGGCTATTTTTGAAAGGGAATTTGGATCTTCGTTCATAAATTTCTTAGGTTCAAAGTTCTTTTGAGCATTCGTTACTTTTATAGACAAAAGTTGTAAAATTTTATTCTGTCTTGAAGACACACTAATATGTTTGTTTTGATAAACATTAAAAAGATCATCATAAATATTCTAGGGACTGTTATTTGTGATGCATTTAAACTTTTAGTCTTGCTTAGGAAACTTAATTATACATATTTTTAAAAATGAAATTCAGACTTTTCACATGTATTATTCCTCTTGTTTTAGCTGCAACAAATATGAAGTGGATCGAAGCTAAAATGAAAGTAAGTGTTAGAAAACAATCCATTTAAAAATGTTTTGAAACTGCATTTGTCTTGTTAAAAGTTCTGGAACTGAATTAATTTTATTTTTATTGGAGGGTGTTTAGTAGATAAATAACTGCCAATATCAGGAGTAGTGTTTAAAGTCTGTTTAATGGTGAATTGTACTGAATGCCTAAGTATTTTTAAGAAAAAATACAGCTAAGTTTCCCCCCTTTTCTTCCCTATTTTATAATAATACTTTATTTTGCTTCGTTTGCTTTTTGGGTGTAATACTTAAAGAGGTGATGCTTTTCTAAATTGGTAAAGTAGGAGGTTCTAGTTTATTTTCCTTGGACTGCCATTTTATTGACTTAGCTAAGTGAAACTACAATACTTGATAGTTGTTTAGCAAGATATACCAGCCAGTGGGGTAGAAAGTTGGCACTGTGGGAAATTGCAGCTAGAATATTCAGAAAGCCTGGAATTTTCCACATTATTGTATTTTAACCTCATGAATGTTTGTGTTTATAGGAGCTGGGAGTGAGCACAAATGCAAATTATAAGATTACCTTCATGTTGGACAGTGCTGCTATGATAACAGTGCATACCCCAAGGAGAGGATTAATAGATGTAAGAAGTCATTTTACTTATATTTAAAGATGTAGTTATTTTCTAGTGTACTTTTTGTCTTTATACTGATGAAATAAATTACAGAAAAAGTTTAGAAATTCATCTGAATGGATAGTAAAGTGGCAGTTAAGTTTTGACATAGGAAAATGTATTCAAGGTTAAAAGGTTTGAATTTTAATGATAAAGTTAAGGATCCTGAAGCAAGGATGTCAAGAAAGGAACTTGTGATCATGGATAATTGTCCTGTGATGACGACAGTATGGTGTTGCTGCATAGAGTAGGTGAGAAAAATACTGAATTATCATCAAGGAATGTACTAGAAACACACCAAGGCATACCCACCCTGCCCTACTTGAAACTGGTAACAGGAAGCAAATGAATCATGATACATATACTTTGGGATGGTACATGTGTAGCACTAGAGAATAGCAGTAAGAACCATCAGAGAAAAAGATTGGACTGAAAATACTAGGATTGTTCAGTGTGTTTACTCAAGTAACTACTCATCATTGAGCACCTACTGCTGCAAGGCCCTGTGACAGGCACTGTGGGAATAAAGCGATGAGTGAGATCTGGTCCCTACCCTTTTGAAAGCACACAAACTAATAGGAATCGGGGAAAACTTAGGATATTAGGAAAGCTTACGGAGATAGTATTAAAATTATCAAAATCATAAATAGAGTGGTTTAAGGGCATGGGGACTTGCTCAAAAAGGAAGTACCACGTACATGAGGGGGGAAATATAATTAACTGCCTACTAAAGTAAAATAATACATTTATAAAATCTTAACATTAAAGTGAATTTTGGCCAATGTTAAATGTGTTTGTGAAAAATTAAAGGAATAAAAATAATTCTCAATATCCAGCAATAGGGAATTGAATATATAAATTGTTGTTATATGTACAATGGAAGGCAGCTAGTCATTTGATGTAGTAGAGTATTTAATGATTTAAAAAGTTTCATGGCACTTAAAGTGAAAGAAGTATTTTAGAGAGCAATGTTTGCAAGCCATTAGAAAATAGTTCTTAATCTTTGTTTGGATCAGGATTCCCCTTGCTAAACAAAGAATCTGTAAATTCTCTGAGGCTGCTGCTGTATATAAAAAAGCCTGGAGGTAAATACTTCAGAATATCTAGTTGTTTTCCTTAGTACTGACTGTATTGTAGATGATTTAAAATTTTCCTTTATGTTTTTCTGTATTTTCATATTTTTCTGTGGTCAGCAATATTACTTTTCTAGTTGAGAACAACGTAGTCCATGTTTTGGGAAGCAAACATTACTTGACCTAATTACCAAATGACGGCACTTTTTAAAAGGATGTAGGATTTCCAATTCTGGGTATCATAAAGAGTAACCTCTGTTGTCACATTTCTTGAGACTTTTGTTAGCTAAAAAAAGCCCAAGAATATGGCTTATTGTATCAATTCCTATATTTTTGTCTTCAAGTATTTGGAGAGTTTTGTTTCAGTGGTAAGCAAATAGTGAAAAAAAATCAGGAAAATAAAATTTTAGTAAATCAAAATATTTCAATAACATTCTTTGCAGTAGACAGGACACTAGGAAGGAAAAGGCTTTCTTCATCTTAAAATAAATAATAGAAGGAGAAAAATAAAACATTTTAAAGTGACAACCTTTTCTACCATTTATTTATTACCACTTAATCTCATATAAGTATTATTATCATATAATCTTATATTATCATAAATAAGATTCCAACCTTCACCAAAGGTAATTCTCTTTGAAAAATGAATTTATTAAAAAAAATTTCTGAATGTATAATACATTCACAGTCTCAAAAAAAAAATGTAAAGTATATAATGAAAAGTCTTCCTTCCTCCCTGGCCCCCCAGCCACTTAGTCTTCCTAGAGGCAATCACTTATTTCTTGTGTACTTTTAACAGAGACTTTTTGCAAGTACCAACAGATATGACTATATAAGGAATTACCTCTTTGTAGCTTCAGTTTAAGAATTCAGAAATAAGAGCAAGAATTTACAAATTAGGACGTTCTTAAAGTTAAGCAATCAAATGCCCTAGAAATTATGCATCTGTGCTGCTGAGTTAAAGAAAAAAAATCAGTTTTTCTTCTATAAAGTGATTAAATTATCAATTAAAAGAACCAGATACATTTTCTCTCACTGAGGTGTTCTAGTTTTGAAAATAGGCCCCATGTTATTTCAAAGCTCTGAGAGGGGTCGCGTTAGCCCACGAAATCGTATGCTTAGCAGACATCTAAACAATTCAGATCCTTAGTTTTTAAATTAAACAATTACTCTTTCTTTGACCCAAAATCTTCATGCTAAAATGATGGAAAGTTTTATAATGGGGTTAGCTCAGTCAGACATGGATAAATCTTTAAGAAGTTTGAATACTGCAAGAGATACATTGTGCTTTAAAGTGGATTGCACTTAGGATCAGCTCACAGCCATCTTACAGAAATCAGGAACACTCTGACATTGTTCTTCAGTAGTTTGCAGTATCTCTGCTTTTAAGATAGGATGAACTATTGAGAAAATTTGAGTTAAGTCTAAACTTTTATTCTAAGGTCAAGCCTCTTGGTGTTATATGGGGAAAGTTTTCGGAGTTTTACAGCAAAAAAAACACCATTATGTTTGATGATATAGGAAGAAATTTTCTAATGAACCCGCAGAATGGATTAAAGGTAAGACATACTTTTACTTGCTATATGTTCACATAATCTGGACCATATGGTAGAACTTCTGTGGTATAGAACTTTTGTGGTAAGCAGTGTTGAATTTCATAAATTTTTGGAAGTACTAAATTCTTATTCTCACAGGCAAGAAAAGTTTAAGTATTTAGAAAAATTCATATAAAATCGAACAGTCCTGTCTTTTGCATTGATACCTCCCTCCTTAGTTAGCCAACTCATCCGAATATTTTATTTTTTAATTAGCTCTGTGGGAGCAACATAGGATTGTTGACTTTCAGTAACAAAAGTGAAGTCATCAATCACTTTATTAGGAATACAAATTTTGGAATTTCTGATGTTCTGATTAGCTAGAGAGCTGACAGTCAGGGTACTTTGTTTTTTCCTTTTTAAACTGAAACTAAAGAGGTTTTTAAAAATTCATACAGGGCAAGTGCAGGTATTAGAATTATAAAATGCCAGCACTAAAAGGAACCACAGTCATCTTGCCTGCCTTCTTTAGAAACAATCTGAGGATGAAGAAGTTCATGACCTCCCCAAGATCATGTATGTAATTGGTTAATGACAGAATTTGGGTTAGAATCTAGTGACTTGGTTCATAGGTCAGTAATGATCTTAGCATGCAGTTGCATGCAATCTTGTATGTATATGATAGTGAGATTTAATCCTAATAGCAGCATACCAGGTAAGAGAGAAATTTGAAACTTAAAAATTTCTGGTACTCATAGTTACATGTTTGCACAATACGAAAATGGAAAAAATGGCTCTCTATTATGGTACTAATGTGAATGGAGTTTCCATCTGAAATGGAAATCCTGACTCTAAGATATTTTTGTTCTCGGTCCTGAAGTTTTCTGCCAGCTGGGTAGTTTTAAAGACAAGAGAGAAAAACTTAAAGTATATTTTTGAAGCCTTCCTTGTAGACTGTTGATTTGGTCTTTAGTATACAATAAGGATAGTCTAGCTATAGAATGTTCATCTAGGTAGTGAATTGCCACATATATAAAAGCTGTTGACTTGGAAGAAAAGTGGTTATGTAATCCTTAAGAAAATGGTTTAAGGTTTTGGGAGAAATACTTGTCCTGTATGTAGTTCACCAGGTATAAGGTAGAAAAATGTCTTGAGTCTTGAGAAAACATTTGATTGACATAAACCTAATTTTCTATGAAACTAATTTTGCAAGGGGTGAGGTCATGATGTTTAAGGAATGATTTTTGAGGAGATCTTTAGCTTTTTTAAAAAATAAAATCATTAGTTTCATGTGTGTTTATAGGAAACTTTGTTTTCCCAACCAGTATTTGGGCCTTACTCATCTCTTGATAGAGAGAGATATGATATTATAAATTTCTAGTTTACAGAGGGTTTTTTTAAAACTGGGGTACTCACTGGACTCACTGAAGGAATTCCTAAAAATACATATGTCCCTATCCCACCAAATTCTAATTCAAGAGGTATTTTTTAGGCATTCCAGAGGTGATCTCTTTTATGTCTCCTTTTGAAAACCTCTTTTAAGGTAATTATTAATGATCTGTCCACTTGACATACAAACAATTTTGAAATTGAGAAATATTCTTAAATACTGTGCTTCATTATCATGGTTTTATAACATACTTGGTAGAAGTCAAAAAAGATTTCATACAGATCTTAAAAATATGATTGCTTATTTTTTAAATAATTAAGCTCTAATAACATAAGCTTGCCAGTCTTAAGGTTTGAAATATATGGAAGGTATTGTGAATATGAATAAAGTATTGAACTATAAAAGATTATGAATGTTGGTCATGGATAAAACGGCTGATATTCTGAAAACTCCATTTTTATTGTGTATATAAGGAAATGATAATATGAGAATTCATCTAATCTACACCATCTTAAGTTTCTAAAAATATTTCTTTGATATGAGACAGTAAGATGATGGGCATATATGTTGCCTGTCCTAGTGATTACTTAGATCAATTTTGAAAAATGGTAAACGATGATCATAGTAGAACAAGTGAAGTCAGGTAAATAAGAGATTTTTCACCCTTAATTAGTTTACGTATTTTAAATTTTAGGACCAGTATCATTGGAGTATTTTAGTTTTGTTGTTTAATAGTGCTTAAGACAAAATGTTTAGAAAGTAAGAGTACTCTAAGCAGGGCCTTGAGTTGAAAATCTTATTTAGCAGCCACTGACCCTGTACTTTTTCTTTCAGTTCTAAATCCATTCCTGTTGTTTAAAGGTGGAACCACTTTGGCACATTGCATATTTGTAGTTTAAAAGTTACTATTTTGCCTTTATAGTCTTTAGAAGTTGAATGAAGGAGTACTTTAAAACGTTACTATTAATATATTGCCCAGGACTATGCAGACACTTTTCACCACATCATATCATGCTTCTGTTTATTCTCAGCCCCAAGGCCTAAGCAAAGCCCTGTAGAGCATCTTCTTGATCTCCCACCTTCACAGCTGCTGCTGTGAAACAGCACTGCCAAGCGACCTGTTAGGAAGTGCGATCTCCCTCAAGTGCTTGCATCTGGGCAGACTCACTCTGATAGGTCTTATGGTTCCCTTAAAGCATCTTGGGAGCCCAGCTGACAGCTGTGGGTGTCTTTGGCGCCAAGGTTTTGCTGATGAGAGTAGAACATCTGGAAAAATGTTCTTTCTGTTTCAGACTGGTGATGTGTTTTTCCAATGACAAAAGAAAAAAATATAAAAAATATTTAAAATCGTCCCTATTCTTGATAGCTATGGTAGTAAGATTCCTTTGGGTTCACTGTTTTTGCTTCTTAGTAAGTGACAATGATTAAATGTCAATCAGTTTTCAGTGTTACTATGTAAAGTTAATAACTAATGACCAATTTGAATTTTCTACAAATCAAAATATTAATACTTTGCTAAATGTGATTTATTCAGTCCTTACATGTGTGCTTTAGGAGTATGTGTAATTTTTTTTCTAAAAAGGATATAACAGAAAAATTCAAACATGAACAAAACTGCACAGAATTGTTTAACAAAGTCCCATGTATCTGTCATCCAGTTTAAGTAGCTTATTAATTAATGGATGATTATGTTTGCTTTACCCTATCTACTTCCTTCGTAATATTTTGAAGCTAATCCCAGAGATATCATTTTATCTAAAATTAATGAAAAGTTTTTGAGAGGCTATATTGAGTTGTATAAAGATATTTCAGCTGGTGTCTTAAAAACAAAACTCTTTATTGAAGCTATAACATAAAAGTGCATAAAATGTATAGTTTAACATATTGTTGTAAAGATAATTGTTCTAAAGAGAATTTTATTCCACTGAAAAAATTATTACTCATGATTTTCCTTTCCAAAGATAACCACTATTACCATTTTAGTATATAGTCTTCTAGTCTTTTTTCTAAGTGCAGATGTATGCACAAATCTAGATATAGATTGCACATAAACATCTGCATTAATATAACTACCACCCAAGTCAAGATATAATATCCCTTAGTATTTGCAATCTCTCACCCCCGTCTACTATCCTGACTTTTTTTTTTTTTTTTTTTTTTTTTTGAGACAGAGTCTCACTTTGTTGCCCAGGCTAGAGTGAGTGCCGTGGCGTCAGCCTAGCTCACAGCAACCTCAAACTCCTGGGCTCGAGTGATCCTTCTGCCTCAGCCTCCCAGGTAGCTGGGACTACAGGCATGCGCCACCATGCCCGGCTAATTTTTTATATATATATCAGTTGGCCAATTAATTTCTTTCTATTTATAGTAGAGACAGGGTCTCGCTCTTGCTCAGGCTGGTTTTGAACTCCTGACCTTGAGCAATCCGCCCGCCTCGGCCTCCCAAGAGCTAGGATTACAGGCGTGAGCCACAGCGCCCGGCCTATCCTGACTTTTATAATTTGAAGTAATGCTTTTTAAATGAATCCTTTTCATCCTAAAATAGATCAACCTAAAAATTTGAAAACTATGACTGTTTTTATGGAAAACTTGCATAATTATGAAATGATTTTTATGGAGAATTTAATGATGAAGAAAAATGCATATTATAAAATATGGGAGAAGACAGGTTATAGAAAGTATCATGATATCTCAGCCATAGAAAAGTAAATGAAAATTATTAATGTTATAATTTGTCTTCCCTGCCAGATCAAGCTTGTATTTGGGGTAACTCTTTATGAATGAAATGATGTAAATGAAATTAATTAGTAAGAAGCAACTAAAATGATAGAAGGGAAAAGTCTAAACAGTTTTGCAAAGTAGAGTAGCCATATGGGGGGGTTCAAGTGCTATAAGAAAGTTAGTATTATCAGGCTCAGACTGAAAAGGTAATGTTAGGTAAAATAGGTGGAAGAGCTTTTAATTTGTATTGTAAACATTATACATGACTTTCTATTTATTAAGCTTAGGCTAGTAGAAAAGTAAATTTTAGTACTGATAGTCCTTGGTGATATTTTTGCCTCATTAACTCTAATTTAAATGATAGAATTGTATAGATTTATTGTTTTCCTTATTGTAGTGTGAAGTGTTGAATAATGTTTGTTTCCTAATAGATAAGACCGTTTATGAAAGCACACTTAAATCGAGATAAAGACAAAGAACTTTTAAAATTAACTCAGTACCTCAAGGAAATAGCAAAATTAGATGACTTTTTGGAGCTAAATCACAAATATTGGGAAAGGTAAGTGCTAATTGCTTATTCATTTCCTCTTTAATAAATGAAAAAATTATCTAGTGACCCTGGTACATACATAACTTATAATTTTTATTTAAATATAAATTGTGTGAATTATTTAAATTGTGTGAATTCTAAAATTGTTCTTCTCTTTTTTTTTTACTTAAAGAGAGACAGGGTCCCAGCCTGTCACCCAGGCTGGAATGCAGTGGCATGATCATAGCTCACTACAGCCTCAAACTCCTGGGCTTAAGCGATCCTTCTGCCTCCCCAAAGTGCTGAAATTATGGGCATGAACCACCATGCTCAGCCTAAAGTATTTTCTAATCCAGTGACATCCCTCAGACAGTCTTTTCCCCTTTTGTCTTGACCTCTAACTTGTTTATAAACGCACATCTCATAAACTCTTTAATACTTCTAGTAGAGAAGACTGGAGTGACTAGTATACCTTCACGACGCTACCTGTAAGTTATTTTATGACATCAGAAAGGCCACATGGGAATGTAATCCCTGTTCTCATACAGTAATGTAATGTCAGGATAAAATAAAATACATTTAAAAACTTCCTGAACAGTGTTAAAAATTATAAGTAACTTCTGTGTGTAGGAGAAAAAGTAGAAAACTTCATTCTACTGAAAAAACAGTTATTCTTGATTTTCTTTTCAGAAGGCAACTACTGTTACCATCTTGATATATAGTCTTCCAGTCTTTTTTCTAAGCATGAATGCATGCACAAATCTAGATACAGATTGCATATTAGCATCAAGATTTGAGGCAGGGAACCTCTGGAGAATTGGAAGGGATTACTATGTACTACAAATAATTTAAAGATCTGGTTCTAGTAATACCGCAGCAAAAGTAACTATTTGGGTAATAACACTTTGGCTTTTCAAATTCCACTTTTGGCTTTTCAGATCACTTTGACACATAGCTTCTTATTAGAGTCTCATAACCCTAATAGAAAGATAAGGCAGGCATTTTTATCCCCATCTGCAAATTACAGATAATGTAACTTAGTCATAGAGATAGTAGATGCTTAGTGTAGTGCCACAAAGCGAGCACAGTATACCATAAAAATGTGTCCAAGAGCTGGGTGCCATGGCTCATGCCTATAATACTAGCACTCTGGGATGCTTGGAGATCAGACTGGACAACATATTGAGACCCCATCTTTATAAAAATAGGAAAATTAGCTGGGCATGGTGGCGTGTGCCTGTAGTCCCAGCTACTTGGGAGGCTGAGGCAGGAGGATTGCTTGAGCCCAGAAGTTTATGGTTGTAGTGAGCTTTGATGGCACCACTACATTCTAGTCTGGGCAACAGAGCAAAATCTTGTCTCCATTAAAAAAAGTGTCCAAGTTTGCTTATTTTAAGAACTCTTTCCACACCCCCACATCACCAATTTTAGTAGTTGATAAATGTGAGAAATGGAGATAGAATTTTTAATTTAGTGGTAGATTCCAATTAAATAATATGAAGAAAAATTTGCTTAGTAAATTAACATCTTGCATCTTTTATATTGTTGATCAGAGTCCTTTAGAATCTTTGGCCAACTATCTTTATGTAAGAAAAATAAGATCTTTAAATGGAGTTTTAGTTACATTTAGAAATTACAGTACAATGAAGATAGTGACTTTTATATTTGTAAGGCTGTGTGGAATGGTAGTTAAGGAGTGTAAGCTCTGCCACTTTCTAGCTGTATGAATTTGGGCAAATTGCTTAAGTTGTTTGTGCCTATAAAATAGGAATAATTTCTAATAGCAACTCCTCATAGAGCTGTTATGAGGACTAAAAGAATTAGTAAATATACTCAGAACAGTGCTTGTTGACACATAATCAACAGATGTTAGTGATTATTCACCATACTCATCTTGAAGAATTTTATCATTAAAATAAACCCTTTTGGGAGGAGAGTTAGGGTGTCTTCATGAATTCAGCATGGTACAGTTTTGACATCTTTATTTCTTGCAGGTATCTCTCAAAGAAGCAAGGACAGTAGTTACTACAGTTATATTGGCAGTTATTGAAGATACTTGAGATCCATGAACTTCTTGCTTTTATGCTCGAGATCATTATTCTAGTGCTGGACACTGAAGCAAATATCAGACTGCTTATACTTGGTCTTCCAGTTTTTTGTAAATTTAATTTTATATTTTCTGAAGATCATAGCAATATGCTAAAAAAATTTTTCCCCCGGTATGAATATTCTGTTACTCTTCGAAAATATTTTCTCCAGCATTGATTACTGAGGGTTTTTTTTTTTCCCACACACACACACACAAAAAAAAGTGGAAAAAAAATATATACTCAACAATGCCATTTTGTGACTTTGGAAACAAGTCATGTTTTTGTCACGTTATTGTCCGATTAAATCTGAGACCAAACCCATCTTGAAACTAATGCTTTTCCCTTTAAAACAAAAAAAAAATAAAAATTTTTTTTTTCAAATAAAGAACCTAGTTTGTTACGCTTAAAATTACCAAGAATTTTTTATTCCTTTGTCATCGACACAATTTCTCTTCTGTACTCTACTAGTTACATATCTGAATTCTGAGCTGTCTCCATTTGGTCTGTATGTGTGTGTTCTTTAATTAAAACTGGAAAATGTCAGTCAGAATACATCTATGTCCTAGTATGAGAAATAGAAAACATGAGATTGAAGAATAAAACTAAGGAACAACAGTGTCTCTTTTCAGTGGCTAAGTGGAAGCTATTCTGCCTAAAACCATTGTCATAAAAACAATTAAAGACAGTACATTTTAACTGGGTCATATTACTGATTCAGCCCTAAAAAGCATGAGCAAAAAGGTTTTGTTTTGTTCAAGATATATCTTGTCTAAGTGCTAACACTGTGTTTCAGTGAAAATATCTAGCCATAAGATTAAAAATATATATTATTTACAATGCTCAAGCCTGCAGATATGTAATGTGACCACTGTTTGTGTTGACATTGTTGCTTTATACAGTTCTTGTATTTGAAAGGAATTGATCCTTTTAAAGAAACATGGTGTATATTGTTCTTACAGGACTAATTTCAGTGGTGTAAATAATAAATATCTTTTCTTAAAACATTGGTTATCTGTTCCATATTGCCCCAAATATTTTACCTCTGCTGAAAATGAACATTAGGTTCAGGCAAGGACTTCTTGAAAAAAATTCAATGTGTATAGTGTCAAAGGTGTGTATATTACTTTTCATTAAGAATTGGTCTTAGCAGCTAATTAGATATGCTAAATAACTGAATTTTAATAAGCACTATGTTTTCAGAAACATACACTATTTTCTTTGTGACAAGTTATAAGAATATACAGTCAGGCCAGGCGTGGTGGCTCACGCCTGTAATCCCAGCACTCTGGGAGGCCGAGGCAGGCGGATTGCTCGAGGTCAGTAGTTCAAAACCAGCCTGAGCGAGACCCCGTCTCTATTATAAATAGAAAGAAATTAATTGGCCAACTAATATATATAGAAAAAATTAGCCAGGCATGGTGGCACATGCCGGCGGTAGTCCCAGCTACTCGGGAGGCTGAGGCAGGAGGATTGCTTAAGCCCAGGAGTTTGAGGTTGCTGTGAGCTAGGCTGACGCCATGGCACTCAGTCTAGCCTGGGCAACAAAGCGAGACTCTGTCTCAATAAAAAAAGAATATACAGTCCAAAAGAGTACAGTGCAGAAGAGTGAGAACTCTTAAATAATTAAAATGATTCAATTAAAATGTTTCTTAATTATGAAGCAAAATTTAAGTATTTAAAGATAGAATAGAATTTTTTAGAGTATTCATTTTATTGGTACATTTTCCCCCTGTGAAAGATACCTTGTTCCAAAGCAGGCATAGAAGGAGCTTAATCTTTTTAAGAAAACTGAATATTTAAAAATAAACTATTTAATGGCAATGCCAGTGTGAGGAAAGAGAAAAAAAGTAAATTATTAAACATAGGTCAAGAAAGAGCAGACATTTTCTAAGTCAGTAGAAGCTAAAACACACAAATTAACCACCGGAAGCAAAGTAAGGCTTTTTTTTTTCCCCAGAGCTAGGATCTCTCTCTGTTACCTAGCCTGGAGTGCAGTGGTATTTTACAATCAGCTTACTGCAACCTCAAACGGACCCTCCTGCCACCTCCTAAAGCACTAGGGATACAGGCATGAGCCACTGCTCCTGGCCAGGTTCTTTAAAAAACATTTTCTGCCATTAGGTGGTGCCCAAGCCAAAGTTTATTAGCTGGTATGCTTAATTAAGCCACTTAGGGAGAGAGAACATTGTCACTGGTTATTGAGATAATCTGTTATGTGTGATCAATACCCTCATAGAGCATGGGAGTTTTAGTTTGCTGTATTTCATGGCTTATTGAGCAGATTCAGCCTGTATATGTGTCACACACAACTGTGCCAGGAGATGACTTAATTCAGATTTATATTCTGGTGAAGCAGCAAGTTATTTTTATCAGACGTATGTTTCAAACTTTCAAACAATTAGTATCTCACAAAGTATATTTATCCTAAAATCTATAGAACATCGTTAAGTATTTGATTCAGAGGGAAATTTTGAGATCTAACATCCCCTCAGGTCCTTGTTATGAAAATCGGTTATTGGACTGATGATACCTAAAGCAGCTATTCAGTTTAAAAGGCAAAGAATTAGTTACAGTAAGCAATGGAAACATTCTTTATTCGTGGAAAGTAAAATAGTTTGGGGAGAGGAAGTAAAGTTGGATGGGGATAAGGACTGGAATGAAGGATATGCAAAAAAATGGGAAAATGCAAATTACTTATATTTTAGATTATAGATTGGTTTTTATGTAACAAGTGGTTGCTAAGAATGGTAATAAAACATGAATAGTGAATAAGCCTGTTAACGAGTTTTTCTCATCCCTCTTAATCAGCAATTCTCAAGGGACAAATTTTTTTAAAGGCTGAATAGTATTTCATTGTGTATATATACCACATTTTAAAAATCCATTTATGTGTTGAGTACTTCAGTTGTTGCCATGTCTTGGCTATTGTGAATAATGATGCAATGAACATAGGATTGCTAAGTATTTAGAACTTTAACCACGTCGGTATGGCGCCCACTGGCCGAGAAACCTTGCCCACAGCCGGCACTCATAGTCCGCACGATAGTTTGTGCTGTGCATTGATGATGAATCCATTTTGCTCTTGTGTGATGAGGAAAGCTTTAAAGCACTGAAAGCTGGTTTTACTTTACAGGCAGCTTTACTTGTAAATCAGAATAGGTAACATATACATATATGTTTTCCTTACGTTATTTTTAAATGTTCACAATTTTATTTTGATAAATGAAAAATTAGAAAAATCATATCATGGCTGTCGGCTAAAGTCGAGCTGAGCTGTGCACGTTCATCTGTGGCTATCGACTATAGTCGATGCTGGTACCGAAGTGGTTAAGAGAAATCTTTGGTGATTCGTTTCATGGTTTGGCAAAGACTTCTGAGAAATTAGTGCATTATAAGAACTGGAACAAATCAGTATCAGGCATCCTATAGGGCTAGAAAAGGGTGTTAAATATCTAGTAATGTCAGTGAGGTTCCATGTAGCATGTAAAATCTGAAAAATCTCTCACATTAATCATTTTTTTAACACTATGGAAGCTTGCACTTAAATGCTAGTGTAAAGATATTTCCTGATATAAACTGTTACTTATTAAAATGATGGTTTCTTTCTGAAAGACTTTAAAAGCTGAACTTGTGGCTTTTAAGACCATTTATAAACAGTAGGAAGACAAAACTTATAAACCTCAAAAACAAGGATTGCTAAACTTTCGAGATGTTTCCATAAGCCAATATGGCCACACTGAACACAAATTATGTATGCTAAAAAGCAAAGATGGCATTTCAGCTGAGACCCGAATGATCAGAGACGTTCAGAATATATGAAGAATATTGTGGACAGAGCTAAGAGTAAGTGCAAAGCCTTAAGGCAGGATCAAGCCAGGCAGATTTAGGGAAGAGTGGGAGGTAGGCAGTGGCCTGATTGGATATGAGGTTGGAGAGGCAGGCAGAGCCCCTGGGAGAGGCAGGAGTTTGCAGATCACAGTAAATTGGTGAATTCTAAGTAAAATGGGAGGAGCCAGTGGAGGGTTTTAAATATGAAATGACAATCTAATTTTTCTCACAGTCTTATTGAGACAGAATTTACATGCCACAAAATTCACCCATTCGAAGTGTACAATTCAGTGTTTTTCAGTATACTTACCGAGTTGCATGACCACAACCATGATCTAATTTTAGAACCTGATTTGTTTTTTAAAAGACCATTCTGGCTCTTGTGTGAGAACAGATCATAGAGGGGCAAAAGTAGAAATGACAAGACCAGGTAGGAGACTATTGGTACAATCTAGAGGAGAGTTTTTCAAATTGACCAGAAGAAAGAATGCATTTCTTCACTCTTTCATTTATTTCATCATTTTCCAACCACCTGGTAGGCCTCTGTGATGTACCAGACTCTGTTCAAGGACACTTCTTGAATGAGAGTCTTAGGGCTTCTTTCAGGGGAGGTAGTGAGAGAGTGATCTCTCTATTTTTTATGGCTTGCATTGAGTTTCTATGATCCTCCTTGGAGGAGAGGTATTCTTGTTTCCATGACCTGCTTTGGAGAGAAATGGGGAAAGGAACAAGGAGTGCAGAGAAGGTGAGAGGGAACTTAATGGGCCCTTCCAATCTTTTTCAGTTTAAAGTACTCAGCATGCCAAAGCTTGGGGGTACCATATTCTGAGCCCCAAAATCTTCAATAGCTACACATGATTTATTTTTAAGGGCTATTTCTATTTGTTTAAGAACCACAATAATTTTTACATTACATATAATCTCACCACCCACAAGGAACAATGGTTAGCATTGTGATGTACATCCTTCTAGGTTTTTTCCTATGTGCATATGCATTGATAAAAAATGTGCAAGAATGAGTAGATATGTCTCCGTGGCTCTCTGCTTGAATTAGTCCAAATGGTTATTGTTAGATCCAGGTAGTTGAAAGCTTCTAGAAGCAGAAACAACATTTCCATCTTTTTTATGTTTCTCCCGGGTACACAGTAAGCTTTTGGATTTAGTAGATAGGTGACAAATGTGAGTTGAATTAACAAAGGAATGTATATACAAACCATAAAATAGGTGCTTATTTAATTGTCATTATTTTTAACATTTGCTTCTTTAAATTCTTCCAACTGTGATGAGAGTAATGACAAAATATAACACATGTATTTATTTCCCTCTTCTTTTTGCATCCTTACTTATTGATTTTTCAATCCACCTTTTAGGAGGATGTATTGAAATAAGGAAAATATTTTTACACAGCTTATTAAAAGAAGAAATTTGTAAATTCTGGTTTCTAATTATTGATGCTGGATGAGTGAACTACTATAGTTTTTTGTCTCCATAATGTATGTCTCCATACATTTGTGTCTCCATAATGTCATCCATCTCTTAAATGCATTCTGCCTTTAGTGTAATAGTAACTTGATTCATGTAGGCTACAAATGTCTTCACAAGAGAATAATAGGAGTGCACAGCACCATATCTAAATGCCATAATTATTTCTCATAAATTGATATTCTCAGGGGCTTCTGGGAGCTTAAGACTAGATGATTGTCCACCTGATTAATAGGACACTGGTAGGTGTTGTACTGATGCCACCGAGCAGCAAATCATCTACAGCTAAGTGCTGCAATTTGCCTGCTGCCGACCAGTTCACTGAGTAACTAAGCATCCACAGCCAGCCCTACGGTGGGGCGCGGGGAATTTGTGTGGGAGCCACACATCTTTAAGGAGGTCCTTTTAGGGACACTGGGCACTGAAACTTCTCAAATGGTGCCCGAGATGGACCCATATCATCATGGCTCTATCAGACGGCTCAGTATACATGAAGAGACAGTGGGATCTGCGAGGCGGTCCAGGTCAGGGATGAGCCTTTAGTTTCAGGATAAGGGGAATTCAGCTGAGTCATTGTTTTCGGGCCCAAAACAATCTGAAAGTACCATCTGGGAGCAGGAGGGTAAGGCACAGCCCTGTTGAACATAATCTTCTCTAAACTGCTGCTTACCCCATCAACCCCGCAAGGACAGTCTCTTGACTCCAGTCTGCTAAAAGAAAGTTGTCTCATGTTAGGTGAAGTAATCGAGGAGTGACATCTCATCACATTTGCCATATTCTGTTAGAGGCGAGTGACAGGTCCCACCCACACTCAGGGGAGGGGATTATACAAAGCGGTGAACATGAGCAGGTAGAGTCATGGACAGTTACTGTACTGCTTGTCTGCCCCAATCTGAAACCTATTCTGTAACGTTGGTGCAGAAATACCTACTTCACAGGGTAGTCATATGGATTCAAAGCGAGATAATATAGACCAAGTATTTGTATGGTTCCTGGCACAACTTTTAATAAATGTCATCAATGATGATGATGATGATGATTGGTGGTAACCAGTGAATGTCCTGGTAAATACCTACTATCTTCTTAAATCATGGAGTCCTTGTAAGAACTCATTAGAGTATGACAAAAATTCAAGTTCTGAACTTGAGTCTGTCGAAGGATAGCAGTCAACTCAGTTATCTGTGTGGCATGGGGAGAAGTGGATGACATTGATTATTGAAGGCAGGACACAATTCAGGAAAATATCTAACTAGGCTTTGACATAAATTTTTTTTTGACATAAAGATTTGACATAAAGATTTTTTTTCTTCCCTTGATTGTTTTGCCCAAGCATAGTATTCCATATTACAGAGTACTCTAATTACTAGTTTACTTAACTATTTCCCCATGGATGGACACTTTGAATCTAGTTCTTACTATTATCAACAATGCTGGCCGGGTTTGGTGGCTCACGCCTATAATCCTTGCACTCTGGGAGGCCGAGGTGGGCAGATTGCTCAAGGTCAGGAGTTTGAAACCAGCCTGAGCAAGAGCCAGACCCCACCTTAACTAAAAATAGAAAGAAATTAATTGGCCAACTAAAAAATATATACAAAAAATTAGCCGGGCATGGTGGCGCATGCCTGTAGTCCCAGCTACTCGGGAGGCTGAGGCAGGAGGATCGCTTGAGCCCAGGAGATTGAAGTTGCTGCGAGCTAGGCTGATGCCACGGCACTCACTCTATCCTGGGCACAAAGTGAAACTCTGTCTCAAAAACAAAAAATAACAAACAACAACAAAAAAACAATGCTGCAATGGACATCCTGCTATGTATACTCTTGTGCACTTTTGTATTTCTGCAGGAAAAAGTTTTACAACCATTCATTAAGAGCTTATTACATATCAGGTGGTGAACAAGACACATGAGAAAAGAAAAGAACTTTTATCTGAGGAATGTGAGTCCCTTTAGATTATCAGGCACAGAGAGATGTTAAAATGAGGCAACAATCACTTCCTACCCCCTCTTGGAGCTATGTATTCATCTCTTGAAACCACTTGCAATTTCCATAGGTAGCTATAAATTAACCTAATAATGCCACTCTGGGCACTATAACCCACACCCTGTAGCTTGACAATACATAGCCAGTCACTCATCAATGTTATTTTTGTAAACCTATGGGATTTCTTGACAAACAACTTTGTATCAGCCCATTCTCTGTCCCCCCCCCTTTTTTTTTTTTTTTTGAGACAGAGTCTCACTTTGTTGCCCAGGCTAGAGTGAGTGCCGTGGCGTCAGCCTGGCTCACAGCAACCTCAATCTCCGGGGCTCAGCGATCCTACTGCCTCAGCCTCCTGAGTAGCTGGGACTACAGGCATGCGCCACCATGCCCGGCTAATTTTTTGTATATATATTTTTAGTTGGTCAATTAATTTATTTCTATTTTTGGTAGAGACGGGGTCTCGCTCAGGCTGGTTTCAGGAATCCGCCCGCCTCGACCTCCCAAAGTGCTAGGATTACAGGCGTGAGCCACCACGCCCAGCCTTGTCCCCCTTTTTTTAACTTTAAAAATCCACTTGTACCTGCTGCTAATTGGAATTTATTTTCAGGGTAACTTGAATCTATTCTCCTGGGTTGCAGTCCTCAAGCTCAGCCCCAATAAACTATTTATAGGAATTTTGCCTCAGCTTCTTCCTTTTAGGTTCATGGTAGCATATCAATGCAATCGAATATTGGTCACCAATAAAAGGAATGTCATTCTGTAACAGGTATGAGAACCTTGAGAACATGCTAAATGAAAGAAGGAAGTCACAAAGGACCACATATTATCTAATTCCATTTATACGAAATGTCCAGAATAGACAAACCCACAGAAACAGAAAGTAGAGTAACACCTGGGATTGGGGGTTGATGGCTAGAGGGTGCTGGGTTTCTTTTTGGGGTATTGAAAATATTCTAAAATTTACTGTGGGGATACATGCACAACTCTGTGAGTATATTAAAAGCCATTGAATTAAACACTTTAAAGGGTTGATTGTATAGTATGTGAATTATACCTCATCACAACTGTTCAAGATTGGCATTCAGATTGTAGAGTTGGAACAGTGAAGTCAAGTATGAGGGTTTGCGTATTTGAGTAACTTTTTCATATTTAAAAGTGAAACTTTTCCCTTTTTGTGGATTTCGAGTCAAATGTAATGTAGGGGGTAGAGAACTTTCTACTCTCTGAGGTTCCATAATTGAGTCTAGGAAGTAAACTGACAGTATACAGCTTCCCAGGAGCAAAACCATTTTAATTGTGTGGATATGGACGGGAGTCCAAAAAAGGTCCAGATGATTAAAGTTTACATAGCACCCTGAGCTACAGAAAGGAATAGAGGCTCGGGCTTTTTTGAGGGGTGGTGAGGACACAGTTATGGGAGGCTGAGGGGAAGAAATCTGTGGTGATCAAAGGTCAAGTAACAAAAGTTGGTCCTCAGAAGAACAGGCCTGCCCAAGTCTGTCTGGGTGTGGGGCATGGGGCGGACCTTCATCCTCTTCTCCTGTGACCCAGTAAATCTTCCCTAATTGATGAGATTCCTGGGAAGGAAAGTTCAGAGAGAGCCCTCCCTGTGCTTTGGAGGAGAAAGAGGGGTGAAAGACAGGGAGGCAAAAGAAGGTCAGCAAGATCGTGGTTCTCCTTTAGTTCAAAGCACTAAGCGTGCAAAGCACCATACTTCCGGGTGTCGTTTTCTGAGCCCCAACAATAAACTCACACATTTGCATTTTTTGTATGCACTTGCCTTTTGAAGGTCAGTAGTTAAGTTTCAAAATTCACGGAACTGAAATTAGGCTTAAATTTTAAAATGTATTTGGGTAAAGAAAAAAATACATAGTAAAATCATTTGAAAGTAGACCGTGAATAATTCTGGAAAGTGATAGAACACTGGCAGTTTTTATATTAATATGATGATCCAGTTAAATGCAATTGATGTTCCCCCTGCTCTTTCTTCTCTTACTGTCGATTCTTCCAGTAGAAAGAGCTGACTGCCGAAGTACAGGTGGTGGGGTTGTTCTCTGCTCATCAGAGTCAGTAGTAATAAAATTCAGTTGCTTGGATCAACCAAGCATGTCCTGAATTCTGACCTTTTCAGTACAATAACATTTTTGCATGATTAAATCTGTACAATTTGTTCCAAAACATTACCCTGCAAAGCAGGCTGATCCGTGCCTGGACAGCTACCCTGAGCTTGGCCCTCATGATTTGTGGATAAAGATCTGGAACATGGAGGGCTTGTATAGAGTAGACCATGGATTGGTTCAAGCCCAAATGACCACCCGGAGATGCACACAGGAAAGTAGCAGTCAGCCACGCCTTGGGTTTTCTATAACAACTGCGCATCAGAGCTGAGAAGCCACAGCTTGTAGGCCAAGGCATGTCAATGCATTTGCGAACTCTAGAGTCACTATTAGAAAGTCTTTGGATCCAGTGTATGTGCAGTGTTAAGAGAAAATCTTTAGATAAGTTAACTTTATCTGATGCTGATTTATTTTTTTTAAAAAAATAAGATAAAATGAATGCAACAGAGTTTCATTGAGCAAAGAATGATTTGTCAATTGGGCAGCTCTCAGAATCAGCAGGGGTTCAGAGAATTTCAGTACACATGGCATGGTCAGGCAGCATTTATGTACAGAAAATGGCTATGAGGTAGAGACAACTTGTTCGATTATAGCTCAGAATTTGCTTTATTTGGGCATGGTCTGATCAGTTGGTAACCTATGATTGACTGAAGCTCAGTTGCTAGGTTTGGCGGAGACTCAGCTATTTATTATAAAAGTACATGCCTAAGTTAGTGTTCAGTTAGTTTACACACTTTGAGTTAGGTTGCAGTTCATAACATAGAGACTCAAGGTACAGAGGCAGCGCCAGGCCAAGCTTAGTTTAGTTTAACAGTGAGTAGGGGGAAGATATCAGTTCAGAATCATGGCTGATTGGGCGACGTTTTCAGTTTCTCGATGTCTTGAGCAGGGTGATCTTTCCTCCTCCAAGTCCCCCAAGTAGCACCCCCATCTTCATTGACACAGCAACTCTAAGAAGCATCCTTTTATTTTTAAATACATGCTAAGGAAATCAGAGAAACCAAAAGAATCCATTTTTTTTAAAAAAAACTAAGATATAACCATTGATAATTCTTTTGTATATATTGGTGCTAACAGAAGTTGAAGGTGAATGACAAATAGGAACCACATATATGATTAAAAAATTTCTCGTATCCATGTTTAAAAAGGTTAAAAGAAATAGGTGGAATTACTTTTAACAATACTTTACCTTAATATATATGAAATATTAGTTCAACATATAATTGACTTAAAAACTATGAATGGGATATTTTGCATTCTTTGGTTCTTGAGACCCAGCGTGAATTCACGTGTATAGCACATCTCACCACGTGTGCTCAGTAGCCTCTGGGGCTGGTGCCTTTTGTGCTAACCAGCACAGATGAGTGTGTATCATGGGCCTTCACCCTAAATTTGTTCCAGATGTGACAACAACAGAGAGTACACCCAGGCTTTTTTAGCAGCTGGCCCAGATGCGGCTGTGGGGCAGAGGGGTAAGAGAGAAAGCTGTCAGCAGTCATACATAAAAAAAAAAAAAAAAATTAGAGCCAGACTTTTTTTTTTTTTTTTTGAGACAGAGTCTCACTCCGTGATGCCCGGGCTAGAGTGCCGTGGCGTCAGCCTAGCTCACGGCAACCTCAAACTCCTGGGCTCAAGCAATCCTCCTGCCTCAGCCTCCCGAGTAGCTGGGACTACAGGCATGCGCCACCATGCCCGGCTAGTTTTATTCTATATATTTTTAGTTGGCCAATTAATTTCTTCCTATATTTTGGTAGAGATGAGGGTCTCACTCTTGCTAAAGCTGGTTTTGAACTCCTGATCTTGAGTGATCCACCCGCCTTGGCCTTCCAGAGTGCTAGGATTATAGACATGAGCCACCGCGCCCTGCCGAGTCAGACTCTTTCTGTATATATATATATATATAATTATATTATATATTGTATTGATATTTATCTCTCTATGTGTATCTATCTACCTTCCTATCTATCTATCTATCTATTTTTTTTTTTTTTTTTTTTTGAGATAGAGTCTCATGAGTGCCATGGCTCACAGCCTAGCTCACAGCAACCTCAAATTCCTGGGCTCAAGCAATCCGACTGCCTCAGCCTCCCGAGTAGCTGGGACTACTGGGTCAGGCATGCCCCACCATGCCCAGCTTATTTTTTCTATATATATTAGTTGGCCAATTAATGTCTTTCTATTTATAGTAGAGACGAGGTCTCACTCTTGCTCAGGCTGGTTTCGAACTCCTGACCTCAAGCAGTCCGCTCGCCTCGGCCTCCCAGAGTGCTAGGATTACAGGCGTGAGCCACCTCGCCTGGCCTGCCTATCTATCTATCTATCTATCTATCTATCTATCTATCTATCTATCTATCTAAAATATGTAAAGTATCCTTCCAGATGAGGAAATATATTAAAAAATGCATGTTAAAAAAATTGAGTCGGGGAGGAAAGATAGACTGGAAGGGACTAAAAGCTTAGGACTGAGCAAAAGAAGGCCGCGTGCATATAGCAAACGTGGGCCAGTTTGGGAGCAGACACGCAGCAACCCCTCCCACTAGCAATCGCCGCCCAATCATTGCCCCTAAAATAGAACGTTACACTTGCTGTTCCTTTTCCTGAAATGTGCCTCTCCCCAGCGCCAAAGCCACAGGGCTCCTCCTTCACTTCTTTGAGCTCTTTGTCCAAACCCTACCTTGTCTACTTCCTCTGAGGAGGTTTCCTTGTTCTTTCTATGTTATCTAAATTAGAGGTTTTCCCACCCCTGTGATTCTCAGTCCCTTTATTCCACTTGATGTTTCTGCAAAGCAGCTACCACTTCTAGGATTTGTTGCTTGTTTGTAGTCTGTCTCCCCTGGTGAAACTGGAAGCTGGAGAAGGTAGGAGTTTGGGGCTGTTTTGTTCATTGCTTTGGCCCCAGCATTTGGCAAAGAGGCTGGCAGACAGTAAGTTCTCAGTGAATGTTTGTTGAATGCATGCCCGATGGATTAGGAGAAGGCAACGGGGAGGGAGCTGGAAAAGAGGAGCAAGAAGCCTGCACCGTTAGTGCAAATAAGTGTTTTTATAAAACACAGGTCATGATTTTCCTTTTTTAAGAAAAGCAGTTTTGTTTT
Organism: Microcebus murinus; assembly: GCF_040939455.1. Classification (NCBI taxonomy): domain Eukaryota; kingdom Metazoa; phylum Chordata; class Mammalia; order Primates; family Cheirogaleidae; genus Microcebus; species Microcebus murinus. The sequence continues at coordinate 23,665,521 of NC_134124.1, forward strand.
CAAGTGCCAAGAATAACATTAGGCTAACTAAGGGTTTCTGGGATGCTTTGGGATTTGTTTTAATGAATAGACGGAAATTGTATCTATTTAGCATTAATTTTTATGTGTAAACGAGTACATCTAAATTGTATAAAAGCAGCTCTCTTGAATAATTTAAACATCCTCTTCAACGTGCAAAGCATTTAGCACACATGTCTCTCAAAGATTCTATTAAGGGGAACTAAAATCATAAGGTTTAAATGCAAAATAAAGGAAGCTTTTTTCTTTATGCGGGCACATAAGCGACTGCCTCAGAACTGGGCAGACTCAGAAATCACATACCTAGCATCCCGGGGAGAAAATACGATGGTCTCTGATAACATCAAAAGTTAGGGATGTTTTATTAAAAATAATATAAGAAGAATAAAGAATTATTTTGTACAGTAGAATTTAAACAAATTAATGTTGAAGGAAAAAATGGAAATAGAAAATCACCATTAGGCAAAATTATTGCTGTAAGGGAGTATCACAGTATTAACATAGTCTCGGTCGGGCACGGTGGCTCATGTCTGTAATCCCAGCACTCTGGGAGGCTGAGGCGGGAGGATGGCTCAAGGTCAGAAGTTCGAGACCAGCCTGAGCAAGAGCGAGACCCCCATCTCAACTAAAAATAGAAAGAAATTAGCTGGACAACTAAACATATATAGAAAAAATTAGCCGGGCATGGTGGCGCATGCCTGTAGTCCCAGCTACTTGGGAGGCTGAGGCAGGAGGATCACTTGAGCCCAGGAGTTTGAGGTTGCTGTGAGCTAGGCTGACGCCACGACACTCTAGTCTGGGCAACAGAGTGAGACTGTGACTCAAAAACAAACAAACAAACAAACAAACAAACAAACAAACACACTATAGTCTCAAAGTGTCTTTCCACAAAGTATATTAATTACAAAGGGAAATATAGTATTACCAGGAGAATCCTGGTGGACGCCACCTGAACCAAGTGATCCAAGTTAATGTCACCAGCACTGAGACACATCAACTTTGTCCCTCTCCTGATGTGACACACTGAGAGAGGCAGGATATCCTGGTGTGGGATTTCTTGACAAAATCGTGAAACCCGAATTTAATCATGGGGAAACACCAGACAAACTCAAACTGAGGGACATTTTGCAAGGTCACTGATCACAGCTTTTCAAAGGTGTCAAGGTCATGCACGAGGAAGGAAGACCGAGGCACTAACTGCCTTAGATTTGAGGTGATTAGAAGGACATGAAACAAAATGCAATTTTGGATCCTGGAGCAGAAAAAACATCGGTGGCAAAATCTAAGTACGGTCCACGTATCAGGTAATAGAATTGTATCAACATTAGTTTCCTGGGTTAGATAATTACGATGAGGTTATGTTAGCATTCGGGAAAGCTGGAGATGGTAACACAGGACCTCTGTGAACTATTTATTTTTGCCACATTTTTGTAAGTCTGAAATGAATTGAAAATGAAAAGTTAAAAAGAAAGTGAGCGTATTTACTTGGTAATCTAACATGAGCATAATAATGTTAAAAGTAATAATATTCGTTGCTATTGGTACCTCAAAGGATGACCTTATTTGGAAATGGGGCTGTTGCAAAGGTGATTAGTTAAGATGAGGTGACACTGGAGTGGAGGGGGCCCCTAATGCAATGCAACTAGAGCAGGCGCCCTCAAACTACGGCCTGTGGGCCACATGCGGCCGAGGACATTTATCCGGCCCTCCGTGTGTTTTTGCCAACGCTGCCTGTCCTGCTTAGCAGCCGACTCATCCCAGGCCCACAGTGCGCATGTGTGGAATGTGCGCCCACACTCCCCAGCGGCCTTCCAACGGTCCGAGGGACAGTGAGCTGGCCCCCTGTTTAAAAAGTTTGAAGACCCCTAAACTAGAGTCTTCATTAGAAGGGGAAATTTGGACGCAGACACGCACACAGGGACAAAGCCACGTGAAGATGGAGGCGGAGATTGGGGTGATGGAGCAGCAGCCAAAAAACCCAAAGATTGCCAGCAGGCCACCAGCAGCTAGGAGAAGGGGCATGGAAGATTCTCAGAACCCGCAGAAGGAACCAGCCCTGCTGACACCTTGGTCTCAGACTTCCGGCCCCGAGAACTGCGAGGCAATGGATTGCTGTGGTTCAAGCCACCCAGTTTAGTGCTTTGTTGCAGCTGCCCTAGGAGAGCGATATACTAGTTAATGTTTATTGAGAACTTACAACATGCATGAGTTCCTATGTTGAGCTCCTCGTATGCATTACCACATTTCATCTTCACCCCGGCCCTTTGCAGTAGGTGCTCTTATGGCTCCCAATTTATAGTTGGGAATTGATGCACAGAGTGGGTGAGTAACTTGCCCCAGGTCACACAGCTAGTAAAAGGCAGAGTGAGTTAGAACCTTAGCCATCTGACGCCAGTATATTCCTAACCATTACACAACTGCTTACTTCTCCTGGCTTCCGATCCCATAGATTTCTTATGGGATATGAAATGGTTGCCTTAGATTCATTTCTCTCTATACGTCATCTATACATTCCAAGGGATGACAAATAGTCACACACACACACGTGGATGCCAAATCCTGTTTCCTTACTGCTCATGCCTCCACAAGCACCCCCCAGCCTGGTGAAATCAAATATCTGCTTGTTCGTCCTCCCAAGAAAGTGCCTTAGTCTAACTCCAGGAAGAGGATCCACACTGAAAGTGAGCAACTCATTTAAGTGAAGATTTGGGATTACACCTAGACATCTGAATCTTGAGGGATTGCATTCTGGGGCACTGGGCCTACCTAAGGAAAGCAGAGAGCAAATCTTTCCTCTATTTTACAGCAAAGAGTCTAAGGGAATTGCCCGTGGGGTTCATTCATTTGCCTTCTCGAGTTATTCCTTCATTCGATTAATCTTAATGGAACATCCCCGGGCATCTTGGCACCAGGCTCAGCCAGCATGACTTGGAGAAAACAGTCCCAGTTCTCAGTTAGTCTCTTATTCAAGGTTGTCCCAAAGCAAAAAGGTGGCGGTGAAAGCTTTTAAAGGCAAATTCCCACAGCCCAACTCTTAACCCCTTTTCCCTCAGGCTTCCTTTTCTGAGTGACCGAGGGTCATTTTCCTGCATGAGCTGCTGAGCCCCAGCCTGGATCTGGCTCATGGGCTCTGGACCCATTCTTCCAAGCCTCAGTGGACACCCCCATTGGTTGTCCCATATATGTGTCCACAGACATAGAGTGGAGCTCATCGTCTTCATTCCCTCATCTTTGTTCCTTCCTCAACTCCAGTCTGGTCCTCCTCTCTCAATGAATGCTTCCACGGATGGCCAAGCCCATCAAGTCAGAAGTCTCCAAGTTCTTTGGAAGTAGGGACTGTGTCTGTTTTTGCCAAGGCAGTATCTTGTGTCTAGCTCAGTCCTTGGAGCGTGTCCTGTGAAAGATATTGAATGAATGAATGAATGAATGAGTGGCCTTCAGCCTTGATTCTTCTCTCTCACCACTATGTCCAGTCAATAAGTCCTGTTAACTTTCTCCTTCAAAGTGGCCCACTTATCCTTATCCCCACCAGCATTTTCCCAGTCCAAAGTGTCATTCCTCTCCCCCAGACCACCACTGTGCCCTTTACCTGGTCATCTTGCCTTTTCTCTTGCCACCTACCAACCTGTTCTTCATGTAGCCACAGCAGTGATCTGGTAAAAACAGAAATTGGTCCCCATCACTTCTCTGCTTACAACCCTGCAATGGCTCCCTGTTGCCATCGTGATAAATCCCACACTTGGCATTTGAGGACCCACCCAATTTAGTTTCTATTTATCTCTTTATCCTTTTTATCCTTCTCCTCTTCCTTTCCTTCTCCCACACGATGCTTCAGCCAAACGGACTCTCTGCTGGTCTCCAAATATAACATGTCTGTCTCTCTTCCAGATTTGTGCTCCTCTTGTTCCCTTTACCTGGTAATTCCTCTTAATTCTTCTTCTTTTTTTTGAGTGAGAGTCTTGCTCTGTCACATGGGTTAGACTGCCCTGGTGTGAACCTAGCTCACAGCAACCTCCAACTCCTGGGCTCAAGCCTTCCTCCTGCCTCAGCCTCCTGAGTGACTGGGACTACAGTCAGGCACCACCATGCCCAGCTACTCTTTCTATTTTTAGTTGTCTGGGTAATTTCTTTCATTTTTAGTAGAGACAGGGTCTTGCTCTTGCTCAGGCTGGTCTTGAACTCCTGACCTTAAGCGATCCTCCCTGAGTGCTAGGATTACAGGAGCGAGCCAGCACTCCGGGCCCCATTAGTACCAATTTGATGGTGAATACATGTGGTGCTTTTTTTTCTTTTCTTGTGCTACTTCGCTTAGAAGAATGGGCTGCAGCTCCATCCAGGATAATACAAGAAGTAGTTCACCATTTTTTAAAAATGTAAGCCATTTTTAGTAGGCTTTCTCTTACTTGCAGCCCAAAGCATCACAATTGACAACTCAGTAGAGTATTTTTCCCTCACCTATGCTAACACCACACTATACCATTATTGTCTATGGCCTTGTCCTCAGTCCTTTCTAGGCTTTGAGATCTTGGAGGGCAGTCAACCTGCCCACTTTGTTCATGCATTCTCTCCTGCACCTCACTAGCGCCTGCCTTAGTAAACCCTTAGTGACTGTTTGCTAACTGAATGACTGAATGGACGGATGAATGAAAACCCTCCCTCTCCTTCAATTTCCTGTATTCCAAGCACCTACGTCTTTCACCATGCCCGTGGCTGCTAGGTATGGTTGGGCAGGTTGTGTCCTGCACAAGGGGACCTGGTTGAGGGGGCAAGTGGAGGCTGAAATCACCCTGGCACAGGACCGTCTCTACCTGGAGGAAGGCCAGCTTTGCTCAAATTAGCACCGAGTTGCCGTGGGTCTCGTGGCAGCGCAGTGGCAGTGCACGTCCTGACTTTCTGGTCTGAGAGGTGCAGTCCCTCGCTGGTTCTTTTCCACCCTCCCACGCAGTGGAGCAGAGAATCCTCGTGGGTCTCCGACATCGTGTTCCAGGGAGATGGGCAACTATTTTGAGAAGCTAATTAGTGTTAAAGTGCTTGTGGGAACTCTTAAGTTTTAATGTGCTGCTCCTCTCTGGTGATAGACTGGTCATTTCAATGGCAATCTTCTGGGAATTTTGACTTAATATAACAGGAATAGCCAAAATAGGAGTCGGGAGACCCAGGTTCAAATTTGAGCCCTGGCATGAATCAGGCTCTGGGTGTCAGGGCACCAACTCTGGCCTTCAATTTCCTCATCTATCAAGCTAGAGGTTCTCAAACTGTCTCCTCAGCATTTAGGGGTGCGGAGGAGGGGCCTGCGGGCTCTCAGTGGTGAATGGGGGGTGGCGCTGAGTGGGTGGGAGGTGTCAGCCAGAGCAGCTCTGCTTTTGTCTGCTCTACATATAGGACTTTATAAAACATTACTCTTTAATTATGCAACAACTATACTAACATAGTCTCCCTGTGAGAAATTAGGACATTGCAGACACAACTAAAGCCTTTTGGCTACCACCCTCCCCACTCCCTGTGTATGTTGGGATTTCATTTAAGGTTTCCATTTGAACAAAGGGACCCTGATTTAAACAAGTTGGGTGACCATTGGTCTGGCTAGCTTCTAAGCACCCCAAACATGCAACAAAGAGAGATTTTTAGAGAAATGGGCAAGCCACCGCTGGAGAATGTTCTAGAAGGTCGAGAAGAAACCCATGCAATGGTTTGCTGAAGTAGGGCATTGCTCTGGGTGCTGTGATTCCGGGGAGATGTCCCCGCTGTGTGCTGGCAGTGTGCCCAGGAGAGGGCTGGAGGGTGGGAGGACATAGCTTTCTGAGTTAGGACTGGAAGGCTTGGGTACATAGCCAAAGCCAACCCTCTCTCCATGGGGAGGAAGAAGAGGTAGGATTTAGGATTGCCTTTCCTTTTCAGCCTGACTTTGGGTAAACAACAACCGCAACTCACATTTGTTGTGGGCTTGCTAGATGCTGGGTGCCGTGAGCCTTGTCTCGTTTAACTCTCATAGCACCCTGGGAGGTGGTGGCACTATTAGCATACCTTTTTTAGAGGTGAGGAAACTGAGGCACAAAGAGATTGGGGATTGCTAACAGCTCATAGCTGCTAAGTGGGGAATTGGGGTCTGTAGCAGGCCGCCCTGCTACAAGATCAGCCTCACAGACCATGCTCTGGGCCCTTGGCAGGCGTCACTTGCTTGCTGTTTTCGACTTTGTTGCACCTGTTTGGGTTTTGGGTGTGGGAAGGAGGAAGCTCACTGAACGCTGGTTTGCCCAAGATTTGTCCCCGATCTTCCTTCTTCCCCAAACCCCAGGGCCAATGGCAGATCATTTAGTTCCCCGGGATCCCCTGGCTCTCGGTTAGCTCCTTTTGCGAGCAGCTGGGGACGTTGCTCCGTGGGGCTGGGGCGCAGGACCGGGAAAGACGGTTCGTGCTCCTTATGAAAAGGGACACGGGGGCTTAGTGAGCAGCTGCAGAGCCCTGCAGCGCGGCGCTCCCCGGCATCCCCCGCGGCAGAGGCTGCTCAGACCGCGGAGGGGGGCGGGCTGCCAGAACGCCCCGCGCGCCCGGAGCCCAGGCCTGCGTGAAGGTAAATGCAAATCAGCCCCGCAGAAGGCGGGTGCTCAGTATGCGCGCCTGGTTTCCTCCGCCCCGCAGCCTGAATGCTGATTTTATTTTTGCATTTTATGAGCCTGAGAGAGGGAATTCATTTCCTTGGTATAATATGACTCTCTGGAGAAAGTCTTGTCCAAATACATTTTGCTCACAAAGGCTGTCCTGGAAGAAGGGCTGTAATGAAACGAAATAAAGATGATTTAAGTCTGATTTATAGGAAAGGTGAATTGGTAGGTTGATGCCAAATTATTTCATCCAGGGAGGTGAAAGGGACTGAAAGTGCTCCTCCCAGGAGCTGGGAACCTTTGCAAAAGGAAGTATTTATGGTGCACCTACCTTCATGCCAGCCAGGCTGTATTTTATCATAGTCACCATGCTTTCCCTGCTCTTTCTCACCAGACTGTACAATCTCTGAAGGCAGGAATTGGGTTCATCGCATCTTGATATTCCCCACATGGGCAGGTTTTTGCAATTTTACTTATGAGAAAGGAACTTTACACTGAAGAGGCTTTTTTTTTTTTTTTTTTTTTTTTTTTTTTTTTTTTTTTTAGACAGAGTCTCACTCTGTTGCCCAGGCTAGAGTGAGTGCCGTGGCGTCAGCCTAGCTCACAGCAACCTCAATCTCCTGGGCTCAAGCGATCCTCCTGCCTCAGCCTCCCGAGTAGCTGGGACTACAGGCATGCGCCACCATGCCTGGCTAATTTTTTCTATATAGTTTTAGCTGGCCAATTAATTTCTTTCTATTTTTAGTAGAGATGGGGTCTCGCTCTTGCTCAGGCTGGTTTCGAACTCCTGACCTCGAGCAATCCACCTGCATCGGCCTCCCAGAGTGCTAGGATTACAGGCGTGAGCCATCGCGCCCAGCCTGAAGAGGCTTTTAAATCTCAGTGGGCTGAGCCACGTCTTCCCCTCCAACCCCCCAAACCAAGCCTTCCCTTGGTTTCCCTGTAGGCCGATTAATGGTCTCTCCGTAACAACCCAGGTCTCAGCGACACCAAGGTAACAACCATCCCTCCATCCTTCAACCCCTCAAAAAGCACAGGGTCCAGAAAGATGCTGGGTTCAGGCTCTAAGTGGTATGATAGATCAAATAACAATAAGCTTTTATTGAGTACTTACTGTAAATCGGGAACTTTCCTAAGCACTTTGTGAGCATTTATTCATTGAATCCTCACAACCGCCCTATGAGGTAGATATTATTATTGCTCCATTTTAAGGATGGCAAGACTGAGTCTTTAAGACGTTAAGCAACTTGTTCCAAGACCACGGACTGGTCGGTGGAAATAGCTACCATTTGCCAAGTGCTTCCTGTGGGTCAGGCGCTGTGCCAATTGTATTAAATTAATCCTCTCATTTAATGGTGCTCTGAACCCTTAAGAAGTGGCCTCCAGTGCTTAAAATGTCAAGCATTTGGTCCTCTGGAGACTAGAGAGAAACCATGTGAAGGCAGGGTCATGTCACCTCTGTATCCGGAAAGTTGAGGATGGTGTCAGGGAAAGAGCCCCAACTCCAAAAATATTGAGTGAAAGAACAGCAGAGGTGCTTTCCTGTGGGGTCCCCCAAACCTGCCGCCTCCCTCTTCCCACCCCTGCGCCCCTCATCCTGGCCACAGTGTCCTCATCCATAGTAATGGGGGTGAGAGTTTCTTCTTCTCAGTGAGGTTGGGGACCTAATGAGACAGCTTCTATTATATGACTGCATTTGGCCCTTAGTTTCCTCACTTTCTTCTTGGACTAAGGAGATGACTGACAGATCCTTAATGGTACGACCCTTGTAGATTTCAGAGGGGGGCCTGCAAATCGATGTCTTCCATGGCTCCCGCACAGCACAGAAGTCAGGGAGGCAGGTGTCACCAGGGCCCCATCAAATGTGCCCTGGCTTCTCCAGCCTCGTGCCAGCTGTGAGTGGCAGAACCAGGTTTTCTGAAACCCAACCCCACGTTCCTTTCTGTGCTGACCTGGGTCTGTTTTCTACCTTGGCCCAAAGCCTCTCACAGATGGGGCTCTGGAAGTTTAGGAACTTAAAGTTTCCTTTAATTTTTGGTTTAATCATTTAAATTATTTGTCTGAGCTCTGCCTAGGCTGGCCAGAAGTTTTGGGAAAGGGCCTCAGTTCTCTGTGCTTATGAAATGTGATTATTTATTAGCCTTTTCTGATTAGCATTGCTACCCAGGAAGTGCTTTGGTGACTCTAGATGAAAGACTCTGTAAGAGGACAGATAGTTGTTATTAACCAACCTTGTGCTGTTAGGTGTGAGCTCCTAGCACAAGATGTTTCAAAGATTAGAGTAGGAAGACAGAGATGTCCCACCATTTCTCCAGGCCAGGGGCAGAGTGGGATAAGAGCTGTAGGGGACACTTAAAATCCGAATGTAAGCAAATGTTCTTATTACAATTACTCTGAATTGCAGGGAAGCCTGGATGTACACACCTGGATTTTTAAGATAGCAGGGAATTGGACTGCATTCTCTCTGATCCCACTACATGCTCTTTCCATGGGAGGCACCAGAGAGGAATGGGCAAGCACTTTGGGCTGAAAGTGCTTCTCTGTTGAGTCTTCTTGGGTGACCCCAAGTTACACAGATCCTTCTCATTCTTATCCCAGGGCACCGTATATCCTGAACATTTTAGCCTTTAATGGTATTGAAGTTAACTTTTCATGCTTGTCTTATAAGCAGGGCCAGGAGTGGACACTCTTTGGGGGAGGTAATACAAGGTTTGTTGAAACTCCCCAACCCCAAGGGCTAGCACATGTCCACACACATGGCAAACCCTCAAGAAATACCAGAGCTGGAACTGTGGGATGGCATGTCCATGGCTCTACCAGGGTAGAGTTGTATTCCACCATTTGGGGCCAACCAGTAGAGTTCGATTCCAGGGTAGAAGGTAAAGGAAGCAGGGCAGCAGCCCCTAAAGAGGGCACAATGTGACACCGTGGTTCAGTGTCCTTGCAAGGGACACTGGTCAGATTGCAGGGATATCCCATGAGCTCAGAAAGACACCGACTTTGGAAATACTATAAAGCTGCAGTCCCCAACCTCTGTAGGTCCATGGCCTGTTAGGGACCAGGCTGCAGAGCTCTGCTGCCCAACCCGGCCCCCACCGTGGAAAAATTGTCTTCCATGAAACTTGGTGGGGGGGTGGCAATGAGCAAGCAACTCTTCATCTGTATTTACAGCTGCTCCCTCCCCATTGCTTGCATCACTGCCTCTCCCCACCCCCCCCCATAGAAAATCTGTCTTCCATGAAACCTGTTCCTGGAGCCAGAAAGGTTGGGGACAGCTGCTATCAAGGGAAACAGCAACTCTGCAAAACTTAAAATGAAATGACTTCAATTTCAGAGCAATTCTTAAATGATAGGGGGAAAAAATGCACCCCTGGTAGACTTGGAAACAGCGTATCTAACTCAGCCAAGAAAGCACAACATAGGATTGCAAAGAAAGAGTTTTTATTAGTCTGGCTTCAGAATGCAAAAATAAATAGAAAAATAAAATATAGAAAAATAAACAGAAAACAAACGTATTTACAGACAGCACAGTCATTACTTAAAAGTAGCGCCTACGCAGAGGTACACTTTCTGGTCCTAGCTGCATGTCAGGTTCCCTCATGCTGATGAGGAACCATTCTAGATTGTTTTCTCTGCATCTGTCTGCTTTCCCATGTGGCTGTTAGGAAGCCTCCTGCAACTCTGACAATTTCATATCCTCAGCCATAACTACGCTTGTCTTCCCTCTTGAATCCTAAGATCTTTTTAGCTTCCAGACATTTATGAGGTCTCTGTGCCACCCTCCTGTGTCTTACATAGAGGTAGGGGCAGGGATTGCCATTGAAGCCGAAGCTGAATTTTAATTTCAATCATTTTATTTGTAGCCCTTTTAAAATTCACACATCTTCCAAGTCAATGTCCAAGTTAAAAAATAAAAAAAATAAAAAATAAAAAAAATAAAATAAAATTCACACATCCATAGACTAAACTTGCTTAGAAGTACAGGTGGCCCTGAATTGCTTTGTCAACAACACTTCAAGGCCATCTTCATGGATATGGGAACTAGAATCCCCTCCTCCAGGATTCTCTCAACAGGCCTGTGTCTTCACGTCTCTAATTAAATGTCCCTTGTGTTCCCATCCTTCACAAATATATGATGGCACTGGTATCAAAATACTGTGTTCTTAGTGGTTGTCATAGAACTGATGTACTTGCAGCCTTGCTTGCAGTATAAATAACACTTAAATTCACATTTTGCATAACAGGGGCCTTGATCCTTGTGGATCGGGCCACGAGAGTATGACACATTCAATACATCCTGGCACACAAATGTTAAATAACAGTAATAAATTAATAAATATATAAATTATGTAAATATTTAAATAGCATTAAGGTCAGTGGCAACTTGATAGCTGGAAAATCTATATGTAGATTAGCTTGGTTGTTTCTGTGGGCAGTTAGCATCTACCTATAAAAATAGGGCAAAGACATCATGGCGATCCTAAAAAAATATTTTTAAAAAGCAAATCAAGTGGAAAATATCTTTTTGGGTCTTTTCCATTGTGTCTTTAAAAAGCTTTGCTGACTGTCTTCTACTTTTCCTCCAAGGTTTCATCCTGGGACAGGAACCTGAAAAAGAATGCCGAAAGTCTAGGTGGGATGGACATGCAGCAGCAATCTTCTTCCTAATAGCATGTTATCCCAGACAGCTGGGTTTTGAAGATTTCATGTCAGAAGGCCCAGGCCTCCTTATGTGGCCTAGAATCTGGCTGTGTCATGTTTGCCATCCTTGCTGAAAATCCTTTAGTGGCTCCCCGGGGCTCCCAATACAAGGTTCTATCTCGTGGAAGCTTGCAAGTCCTGCATGCCCTGACTCCTGGCTGCCTCTTTCTCTTCGTGGCCTTCCCCTCTAGGACGGCAGGACTCACGCCTCTTTTTTTTTTTTTTTTAACTGCAGCATAGTGCTAGACATAACATAGGCAGCAAATAACTACTTGTTCATGAGCAAATGTACATTTCTGATACTGGCAGCTTTCTGTGCCGGACACCCCATCCCCCTTTCCTCTCCCCTACAGTCCCCACCTTTCCCCTGCACCTGGAAACACTGATTGTGCACGTTTGGGTCGGGCTTCCCGGGCCTGCTCACCTAACTGCAGGGCACAGACGCCCATTCGCTCCAAGAGGAGCTATAGTAGCGGTCCCGGGCTTGCACGCGGACGTTGGCATGCTTTTGGCAGATGACCGTGGCTGAGGTCTTGTCCGTGGAGATTGTATCTTTCTGCTAAGGAGAAGGAAATCCGTGAAGGTCCACTGTCCATTGGCAATGCAGACACAAGGCAGGCCGAACTCATTTCTGCAAAGCACGGACTCGCCAAGCAAGCACACCCCTGTCTTAGGGCACGCCCCTTGCAATACACAGGGGAGCGCGTAGAACCTGCGCCACCTACTGGCAGAAGCTACGAACACAGATGTGGCTTTTCTACTTTGTAAGCCTCGAGGGAGAAATCGTGGGGCCCAGGTCTCATCGTTCCAGCACAGCTGCCTTGCCCCACGGCCCCGTGGGCAGTCACCCTAGTCCTAGGCTGATGGGAGGACTGAGACAGATTTTCCCCAGCCATCCCCTGAATATTCAGAAATACCATATCCTGATCTTTTCTTTTCTTTTTTTCTCCCCAACTTCATGAGTTTATATAGCTTGATCTTTTCATCAGACAAAGCTGCCATCAAATCCTGGCACTGCTACTTAATAGCTGGGGAACGTCAGGCAAATGTCTTAGGTCCTCTGTGTCTGTTTCCTTATTTATAAAGAGGGATCACAGTAATGCCTACTTCATAGCATTGTAAAAGTTACAGGTAGTAATCATGTAACACTCTTAGCAAGTCTTTAGCACATAGAAAGTACTCAACTATTAATGATGTATATCTTAAATATAGAAGATACTTACCAAGTTTTTAAAAAATATTTAGGTAAAATCTATTCCAGAATAGCCTCTTCCCTCCCAAACCCCCAGTTTTTTTTTCCCTCCCCAGGGACTGACTGAATCATTAAGTTTCTACCACATGCTAAATGCTATGCTGAATGAGGTCTTTGTCTAGTGACTTTAAAAGTGGGGTCACAGGAGGCTAAGGCTCTGGAAATGTGCCTCTGGAACCTCGTAAGAGGCAAAGAGATTCAGATCTAAGGCATGAAAGTTGGAAAGACATTGTCTTAACCTATGTAAGTGTTGACATCCTGTTTAGTAAAATAATTTCACGATATCTGGAAGAGCTGGGGGTTCACCATTATGGGTGAGATACGGCATGCACATTCTATCATTCATTATATGTACTCAGCTGGAGCAGTAATTTAAGGCTCCTGGAGCCCAGGTGTCTGTCCTATATCAGGATGAATTCTGAGTGCCACGATCAATTGGTCAACCATACTGGTGATGGTGGGGTGCTTAGGTGCATGGACTTTGTGTCTGGCAGACTGAGTTTGTGTCCTGGTTTTGTCACTTCCTATCGGTGTGACCTTGGGCAAGTCACTTAACCTCTCTGAGTTCCAATGTCTTCACTTGCGAAATGGTGATAATAATACTGGCTGTCTTCGTAGGCTTAATTTTGTGGATAGAGTGAAATAGACATGGAAAACCCTTGGCATAGTTTTTAGCACATGGAAAGTGCTAAAAAAAAAAAAAAGCAGTATGTGCTACATAACAATGTTTCAGTCAAAGAAGGACCATATAGATGAGGGTGGTCCCATAAGATTATAATATTGTATTTTTACTGTAACTTTTCTATGTTTAGATATGTTAAATGCACAAATATGCCCCATTGCGTTACACTTGCCTACAGTATTCGGTACAGTGACATGCTGTACAGGTCTGTACCCTAGGATCAACAGGCTATACCATACGGCCTAGGACAGGCATGCCATCATGTTTGCACGATGACGGGATTCTCAGAACGTGTGTCCCCATTGTTAAGTGATGCACGGCTGTAGCTGCGATTATCGCTATTCATCTTCTCCCCGGTGTGGGCCCCTATAAACCTGACCACGGGCTATCCTGCACCCGAACCCCTTCTTACCTTTTCTCTTTTGTTCTTGCCCTGAACCTGAACATTGAACGTCAGGGAGAAGTAGGAATGCGGAGTACTCCAGGAGTCGGGGTACTCCCAGCTGACCTCCACATGCCGGGGATTCTCTAACGGCTTCAGCTGCAGGTTCTTGGGCGGGTCGGGTTTGACTGCGGAAGAGCATAAACACCCTTTATTTTCCTAACGGGGCTTCGAAGGTAGGCGGTTTTAGCTTCTGATCCCACTTGCACCTTTGCCCAGTGGGGAGTCCACTGGAGAGTTACTCAAGCTCCCTGAGCCCCCGGCTGGCACGTGGGACGCCCCTCTGCCTCTGGGGCTCACACCGGTGCCGGGGAAGGCAGTTGTCATCAAAGGCCATCTCCGTTACTGCGGCGCCTGGGAGATCTCAGACTCCTCCTCACTGCACAATCAGACGGGCCCTGGCGCTGGAACCACCTCTGCTTAGTGCTCAGAAGAAAGTCCTTCGAGACCAGAAGCCTCTCAGGTCTGGGCCATGCAGACCTGGGCCACCCTCTCATGCTTAAGCCCTCACTTTGCACCAGATGCAGAATGCAGCTGAGCCTCTCGCTGGGGACAAGATGAGAGGTTTCCCCTTTACTGCCCTTTCTTTTGTCTTTTCATAGCTTCGGGCACTGACTTATCTTGTAGCAGTTGTAGTCAGCTGTCTCTATGCTCTATTTATTCAATGAATAATTACTGAGCACTCATGATGTTCCAGCGTGGAGGATACAACAGTATCACCAAGACTCCCTCCTTGAATTGGAGACCTTCTTCTGGACAAGAGGAGGGAGAGATGAGCTATGGCGTGTGCTTGGGCTCTGTGGGGCAGCACTGCTGCATGCACGGAGCCCAGCTCCCAGCAGGAGCTTCCCTCTGCTCTGGACACAACTGACATCTTTCCTTTAGGCGTCAGCTAGCTGCTACCTCTTCAGAGAGACCTTCCCCCACCACCCCCTGTGAACTTGACCCCACCCTCCCCCACCCACCAAGTACAAACTCTCCACGAATCCTAGAGCGAGTCCTGTGGCCCTATCACACTTTATCATGGTGCTTGGTCAATGAGTAAACAGTAAAGGAAATGATTAACGGTGAATTCTCTGTCTGCCAATTTAAAAAAAATAGATGTCCATTTCGGAGGGGTTTATATTCCAATAAAGAAATCCCTTTGCAAATGCTAAAGAAAGATTGGTTGGGAGTAATTGCAAATTAGTAGGGAGGGCCTGGTTTGGAATATACATATTATGCGGGAGGGGCTCTGAGATTTATCATGGAAGCTACGCGGGCAGCAGACCTGCAGCACAGCAAAGAGCCTGCTCTTCCTCGCAGGGCAGAGCCGGGTCTGAATTGCCAGCTGTGAGATCTGGGGCAAGTTGCTTAACCGTTCTAACACTCAGTTTCCTCTTCCTTAAAATGCAGATAATATCACCAGCAAAGTGGTATTAACTGGGCAGCACCTAAGTGGACACATAGGTACTACAGTAATTGGTATTGGGCAGGTGGGAGGGGGGCGGGTATATACATATACAATGAGATGTGCACCATCTGGGGGATGGTCATGCTGGAGACTCAGACTTGTGGGGGAAGGGGGGAAAGGGCATTTATTGAAACCTTAAAATCTGTACCCCCATCATATGTCAAAATAAAAAAAAAGAAAAGAAAAGAAAAGAAAAGAAAAGAAAAGAAATGCAGATAATAGTATCCGCATCATTTCTCTTCCAGGTGCAAAATAAGAGAGATGATACTTGGAAACCCCCACGCACTGTTACCCTTGTGCATGGGACATCGCGACCATGTGACAAATGATCCGAAACTCACTGATGTCCCTGATGAAGAAGCTGCTGGTGTAGTTTTCATACTTGAGCCTGTGAATGGCATCCAGCACGACCTCCATGGGCAGGCTTTCCTCGGCGGCTGGGCAGGCATTGTCCTCCTGACACTCCACCGAGAACTTCTTATGCTCCCCATGGTCCCTCTCTGCAGAGAGGGTGGGTGTTCCACATGTCACCCCTTGGGCATCAGAGGAGCTGGAGTCAAAGACAGAAAGTATTCTGTGGTCGCACATTGGCCAGCGGATGCCTACTGATCGTGGCCAGCGAGTGCCTACTGATCGTGGCCAGCGAGGCAGGCTAAGGCCTCAGCTGCCTGTCCGAGGTCACAATTTTCTACCCAGGGGTTAAGAAACCGCCTTCCCCAGGAGAATAAACTTATCTTCAAGAGACGGCACAAATGTTTAGAAACCTGCACCTGTCTCTGGCCTAAATGAATATGGAAGTTTTTTAAGATTCACAGTCTCTGATTTAATTAAAATTAAAAATTTAAATTCATTTTTATAATTTTAATTATAAAAATCAATATATGCTAATTGTAAAAATTAATATGATGAAGATTTATATAGTGGGAATAAGTGTGTGCCTTCTTCATCCCTCCATTAACCCTAAACTCACCCCCCAGATATAAATACTATTCAGAGCTTGCTGCATCCTTCCAGACTTTTCTCAATGAATATTCAAGATAATTATTATTTCTACATGTATATATATATATATTACCTATAAATACACATGTAGATTTCATTTTTAATGAAATAGGATCAAATTATATATATATAATTTTATGATGATATTTTTCCCCTCTGAACATTTTATGGGGAGCTCTCCACCTCAAAACACAGGTTGAGTTATTGGCTTTAAAGACTGCACAGTAAGTCAGAGAATAGTGTACCATGCTTTTGTTAACTGTTCTCTGCTGATTAGCAAAAACATCACAATGAACACATGCACCTATGTCTTTGTGCACTTGTAGAAGCATTTCTTTAATGAGCATTTTCCTTTTAAAGATGGGAAAGTGAGATCCCAAAGCTTAAGTTACTCTAAACCATGGCAAAACCACGTGATCACCTAGGGTTTGCTCCCTTGTCCTACATTGCTCAGGAACTTAGATGATGATTAAAGTAAGTCACATGGGGGCTAACACAGGTCCTGCATCCAGGAAAACTGGTTTCTTGGGGAAAGTCCAAGTGTGGGGGACAAACAGCGAACTTCAGATTCGTGGTGTCAGTGGCAGTAAAAGGAGTTGAGGTGGCCCTGGGAAAGTTCCGAGAGGCCTCAGAGTTTTGGAGTCTGCTTTAGGCCTTCCAAGACCTACGCCCTAGACTAGAGCTTTTGTGTTTATTTTTGACTTAAAGTGCAGTTTTGGCAAGTCATTCATAGGTTTGAACTCTCCTTTTATCCCTTCCCCTGGTGCTATGAGCCTAAAAGAAGCATTGCCAGGCAAGAGAGATGAGCAGGCTCAAACACAGCAGAGGCCATTCTCAAATCGTGATAATATCCTGTTCTAACACATGCATTTACTCATTCATGCGACTGGCTTCAATCTCTGTGCTTTTTTCCCCAACTTAGGCAAGAAAGGCGGGGGGTTGAAAAAATATGTGTTTGACTTTGTTCTTCCCCATATCATTAACCGATGATAAGTCGCTGATAGGTCACCCTTATTTTCTTAATGAAATAGTTTTAGCAAAATGCTGAGAAGCCAGAGTGCTTTCACTTACCCTCTGCTGCTTTTGACACTGAATTTCAGATCAGTACTGATCGCCGTCAGCCACCAGCAGGTGAAACGTCCAGAATAATTCTTGGCCTCGCATTTTAGAAAGGTCTTATTTTTAGGTTCTGGATTTGAAAAGAACAAAAATTCATTATTTAGTGGGTTTCTTTTCTTTCTTGTCTTTTTTTTTTTTTTCAGAAAGATTGTGATTGTGATGAATCACAGGCCACCAAATGGGACCAGGGTAAAGTTCTTCCATTTATAATATTTCCTGGGAAAATGCTGCTGCTCCCCTGTTGGGTGGTTCAGTGAGGATTGGGGGTGTCCCAGTTGGGTCCTGATTCTTCAGAGTACACTACGCACCTAACACATCGGTCGGATGTGTTAATTTTTTTCAAGCCTGCCACACCACTGCTGAATTATACACTATACACATCAGTTAATTTCCATTAGCCATCCAATAATACCACCGCTATTTAAAGAGAACCTCAGGACAACCATTCAGACTGACTAGGAAGCTCTCAATATAAGATTTTGATGGTTGATAACCCAAAGGGTCCAGGAAAGCAAATGAAAATGGAGGTCCTCGGTAGTTTCAATAAAAGACTTGATGTTAACCCATTAACTGCACCAATCATGTCCTGCCTTTTCAATTTTTTATTTTTATATCTCTTACGAGCGAAAGAGAAAATTGACACTATCCGAGAGAATTACCTTTCTGGTCCTTTAAAATATCAGTGGACCCAACTCCATCTTCCCTTTTGTGAAGCAGCAGGAGCGAGTGGCTCAGAACCTCGCCTCCTTTGCGACAGGTGTAGCGGCCAGCATCTCTGAACTCTATGACTTGCACGGTCAGGGTTTTGCCAGAGCCTAAGATCTCATTGCTCTGGTCTGAGGTCCAGGTGATGCCTTCTTCTTCAGGGGTATCACAGGTGAGGACCACCCTTTCTCCGGGGGCATCAGGGTACCAATCCAACTCTACAACATAAACTGTAGAGCACAAGGAGTAGAGACCAGGCTGCAAGCAACATGACCCTGGGGCTGTGTTTTATTAACTATTTGGGCACCCCCACTGCCTAAAACAACCTTGCTCATAACAAGTGTTTGGCGAATGCCTGCTGAAATGATCTCAGGGCAATGGGCCCCATTTGGGCTCAAGGTCATGGAACAGAGAAACTAAGAGTTTTATAGCTGCCTTTCATAAGGAACCTCTGATTAGCTGGCAGATGGGAATAAGACAGGGTACAGTATTTAGCAAAATAACATAGTGGTTAAAAGCTCAGGGTGTTGGGAAAGACTGACCATGACTGAAATCCTGTCTCCACTAACTGGCTGGACTTGGAGTAAGGCACTTAATCACCATGAGCCTCAGTTTCCTCATCTGTAAAATGATAACATCAATAATAATAATATCTATGTCATAGGTTTGGCAGAGAATTAAAGGCAAAAACCATGTAAAGCACTTAGTACAGTGTCTGCACATGGTAAATTCTGTGTTGGTTATTGTTACTCACAGACTAAAGAGTCAGCCAACTGCACCAAGAAACCCTCTTAACAATTTTCCATGGGGATTTAAGGATTTAGTTCCTTTTGCATGAAATTCAGTGGAGATTTTCAATTCTCTCTGTATTTTTTTCTTTTTTTTTTAGTTTTCATACACTCTTGGGAGGCAGCCCAGTAGATCCTACTCTTCCCATTTTATGAAGGAGGGTACTGAGGCCAAGGGTCAAAGCAAGATCATATTAAGATAGAAGTACAACAAGAGCTACAGCCCAGACCTCCCGTCTCTTAGGCTTTGCAAGGGGTATCTAATGCCACTATCTAAACTGGCCCTTGAGGAACGGCTTAGTGTAGTATTTCAAAGAGTGTGCCATATCAAAGCTTCACACATTCGTTTATCCATGCATCCATTATTAATCGAATAGAATAGTGTAATGCAGTGGTTCTCAAAGAATGATCACTGAAATGCCATTAGCAGCATCGCCTGGGAAGCTATTAGAGATGCAAATTCTTATTTGCTGAATCAGAAACTTTGGGATGGGCCCAGTGACCTGTTTTTAAGCTCCATAGATGGTTTTGATGCCTGCTCAAGTTCGTGAGTCACAATGGCTGAAAGCCTGGATCCTGGAGAGGCACGGGTCTGGATTTGGAATCAGATCTAGCCCTTACCCCAGCCTTGTGGTCTTGAGCAAGCCATTCAATTATTCTAAACTTCGGTGTTTTCATCTTTAAAATGAGACAAATATTAGTACTTGCTTCAGAAGGTCGATACTTGGGTTACATAGGCTAATTCATACAAGAGCACCTTTCAGTACCCTATAAATGGAGGTTCTCGATATTGGCCTTGAGTGTAAAGCATTGTGGAATATAAAGTTCTTGATTTATATCATTGAGATTTCTAAGGACCGAATGGGTAATAAAGATAAGAGGTCAAAGCACTTGGGTCCCAACTCGGGGTATGATTAGCTGTGCTGACATAGAACCTCGTGGCACCTTTGGCTTTTTCTACTTTTTCTTTGTTTCCCAGGCGACTGAACAGCATGGTTTCTTTCCCTCACAACTAGGACTCAAGAAGTCCAGAAGACCCTTGCCCAGGGGCAGAGAACAGAGCCACAAGAGCAAAGCGGATGAAACGCACCACGAAGCTAGTGCTTAGCTTCGCTGCATCATCCAGCCTCCCGAGTCACAAGCCCCCTGAGTGTTTCTCACATTGACTTTCTGGAATTTCTGTGGTTTACCAAATCAAAAGTAACTAAGGGGTTAAATAGACAAGGGCCAAGTTTCCCCGAGCTCATTGAAAATCCCTATGGCTCAGGCCTTTGCCTTTACATAACCAAGGGTCTGAGACTCTCAAACCCTCATGGGGTTCGGGGGTGGGGTAGGCTGGATTGCTGTCTCCTCAAAATTTTTAAGAAGACAGCAATGGCCCCAAATTTCTCTCAGGCACCCATTTCAGTGCTGTACTCTTCTGACTATCAACAGATTATTTCTGATCATCAGCTGAAATCTATCATCTTTAATTTATGCCTATTCCCTCTCGCTCAGCTCTCCACGGACACAGGAAATAATTGCTTCATGTCCTTGTAAAATCTTCAAATACTTAAGTGCACAGGCTTGGAAGTGAGGCAGAATTGGGATCAAGTTCCTGTCCTACCCTCACCAGGTACGTGATATTGATTGGGCAAGTCACTTAATCTTTTTAGCCTTAATTTTCAATATCTATAAAATGTGTTACAGACAGTTCCGACTTCATATGGTGGTCGTGAGAATTAAATGAGATACTGTGCTCAATAAATAGTAACTATTATCATTATATAATTAAGGACTAATTGCCAACATTATTATGGTGGCTTCATGAGAAACATCTGAAGGTCTTTCAGGTACAACCAACAATCAGTTAATGCATATTTACTGGGTGTGAGATACTAGAAGGATAGAGGAAAACTTCTTTTACTAGTACCCATTCTATTAGTCTACTAATCATTTTTATCAATCATTAGGATAATAATAAGTTTCTCTTGAATGATCAGAGAGCAAAAGAACAATACTAACTAACATTTACTTTCATGTTATCATCTGGTGTCTTCTGTATTCATTAACACATTTAATAACCCATGTGCTAGGTGTCACTGTAATACCATTTTACAGTTGAGAAAACTCAGGCTCCTTGGTGACCTAGCTCAAGGTCACATAACCAGGACTTGAACCCAAGTCAATGTGAGTGTAAATCCTATGCGTTCTCCAAGGAGCTTAGTTAAGAGGTGGGCTCATCACAGTGCCTGCTGAAGCGGCAATATCTTGTGGTGGAATGGGAAATGGTAGGATATAGTTGTTATACTTTTCAAATCCTCACTTTGGAACTTTAATTGTATGAAATAGCTGGGTTTTGGTAATACTGGCAAAGACCATATCTCCTTTCCCAACGCAGTCCAGAAAAAAAGCTCCTTTTCTGGCATCCAATGTGAAAACCAAATGATATGGATATCTACAAAGTGAAAGAGGAAATTGTGGCCTTGCATTTTCCCAGGGGACGGTTCTCACTAGGGGGACCCAATGCATGGTCACTCATTGCTGTCTGATTTCCCGCCAGAGGCGGCCTGAGAGTCCTGCTTAGATTCTGGGGCTGCCCTAGAGAGTAAGGAGAGGCTGGTTACCATCTTTCTCCAGTTCCCAGATGGCCGAGAGGGGAGATGCCAGCAAAACCAGGCAGAACCAGGAGATGACCAGCTTCCAATGACACATCTTAAGGACGGAGAAAAACAAAAGGAAGAGAAAGAGGAAAAGAGAAGGGAGAGGAAGGAAAAAGAGAAGAGAGAATGTTAATAATTATGCAGTAACCTTTGGGAACCACATATACATTCTAGCTAAATTTTTTAAAATCTTGATTTTTTTCCCCTTTCTTCTCCACTCTGTCAGGCTGATACTTAGTGAATTACAGGAGCCCTATGCCAGTTTCTGGGTAAGAACATCTCCAAATAGAGAAGCATAGGTTAATCTGGAGCACTGGAGATGAGAGATCTAAGGCCAGCCATCGATATCATCTTCTTACTTTAAGATGAGAGACCTAAAGCTTGGAGGAGGAACATGAGTTGTTTGGATCAACATTCAGTGGTTATGTATTCAGTGCTCACTATGTAAACAGCACCGAGCTGGGAGCAGTTGGGAGAGAACAAAAAAGGTGTTACCTGGATCCCACTTTCTAGGAGCAAACACATTTACTCAACAAATATTCGTGAAGTCAGTGTGCTGAATGGCCCCCTCCTGTTGGGGAGCTAAGCCACACTCTTGTATCACTGTAGCTCAGGCAGTGTGAGCTGGGACACCCCGGGTTCCGGACTTGGCTTAGGGACAGGAAAGATAATACAGAGCCAAACGTTCAAGTTCTGGCAACAACCTGGTCGCCAGCTCTTGTAGAGGCTTAGTTTCTCTAGTTTAGATGGGAATGGCTCCAAATTCAAAGATGACTCCTTCCCACATCCCGTAACCTAGTGGTTCTCCAACTAGAGTGTATGTTGGAATAACCTAGAAGCATTTCTAAAACAGACTGCTGAGCCCCACCCTAGAGTATCTGGTTCAGCAGATTTGGGAGCCAGGCCTGAGAATCTGCATTTCTCCTTCCTTCCTTCCTTCCTTCCTTCCTTCCTTCCTTCCTTCCTTCCTTCCTTCCTTCCTTCCTTCCTTCCTTCCTTCCTTCCTTCCATCTTTCTTTCTCTTTTTCCATGAAACTACATTTCAAAAGAGAGAGAATCTGCAAGTCTAAAAAGTTGCCAGGGGAAGCTTGTGCTACAAGTGCTGGGGCCAACACTTTGAAAGCCACTGGTTTAAGCCATGCCCAGGGTCTAGAACCCCTGGAAATCAAGGTGTTCTTTGGGAAAAGGCCAAAAAATATTGATATATCTACCATGAAATAATGAAATGCATAATTTTGTATTAAATCAGCTACCATCTTATATTGAAACTTAGTCTAGATTTGTATCCAGAGTGTATGAAAATCTTCACACTGCAAAAATTACACTCCGCTTATGAATGGGGTAGAGGTGACCATTGTTTGATTTCATTCAGGGACACCTTCATCCACCTTGTGCAGCACCAATGGTCTGAAGGAACACGGTTTCCAAAACCACGTGTCTAGAAAATCACATGAAGAACAAGGCTCAAATGTTTCAGTCAAATACCTTAAAAGTGGGAACTCTTTGGCTGGAGTGACTGAGTATTGACAAACCACATCTTTGTTAGAACTACTGTGAACCCTTTATTCTCTTATATTATAAAGTTTCCAAGTGGCAGAGACAGGGCTAGAAGTTAGGCCTTCTTGTAGACTGCTCAATTCTCTGTCACTAAAGCATTGAGTTTAGGGACATGGGTATCAATTCAGTCCAGGTTATGACTGTAGGAAGTACTAGCTGGTACAGACCATTCGTTAGTATATTCACAGGCTTGGAGTCAAGGAGACATGGGCTTGAATTCTGGTCCTACCACTCACTAGTTGTGTGATGTTGGCCAAGTTACTCTCTGAACCTCAGTCTCTTCATCTATACAATGGACATAATATTCATCTCAAAGAGTTGTTAGGAAAGGCAATGCGATGACATATTATAGAAAATAATCAAAACATATTAGCTTGTCCCTAGAGGAAGAAATAAGGTGAAAATTTGATATGATATCTTTCTGTTTTGTATATAATGGAGAGCCAAAGAAATCGTGCCAGGCTATAGGGAAATGCCCAATTGCACGGGTCTGTAAAACCCAGATGTCGCACTCTGGGAATGGAAACAGTGGAGATTCTTGGCATCTCCTGGCGATTCCTTTATACTCTTTAATACTGGGGTTTTCCCTTTGGCTATGGGCCCAGAACTTCCTCTCCGGGCCTCTGATGCATTTAAGAATTTCAGGTGACCTGCATCAGGGCCTAGGGAGGGAGAGCCCTGGTGATGGTTCTCAGAAGCAGCTCCCATTGTAGTATCTCCTACACTTTCAACCACAGAACAGTGGCCGGGTGGAGATGGTGGTGGGTCACCCTCCTAATCAAATCCAGAGAAGCCAAGAAAGGGGCAATACGTGGTCACCTTTTGGCTTTCTGGCCGATCAGCAGATACTGGGAAGCTGTAGCTCTCAGCCCACATTTCCTTAGCATGGTACATTTAAGAATCTTGAGAATTAAAAAAAAATTTTTTTTCATTCAATTTCATAGATTCTATAAACTCTTGAAGCCCTTGCATGAGGGGTGAAGGGACCCCAAGTTAGGCACTCCTACTTTCTGGGGTGTTCTAAGGGCTCCTTTACACTAGTACCAATAAGGACACACCAATGACACTTGGGTGGGCATCTCTTTTCAGGTTTTTTTTTTTGTTTCTTTATAATGAGAATCATTAAAAAAATCAAAAGACACAGTCACGGCTGGCATGGGTGGCACAAGCAAAGTCCCCAGTTTTAGAGCCAGGTAGACTTCTAGCATTGGCAACTCAGCTCTGCCATGTATTCGCTGCGTGACCCCGGGCAAGTCACTTGACCTCTTTAAGCCTCATACTCTCAATCTGTAAAATGGGCATCCTAGAATTGGCGAGGAGTTCACGAAACAATTCATGTAAAGTATCCAGCATGGTGCCCAAGGAAGCGGGGACTCTATTTGCTCTCTTCCTTCCACACCACTTACCAAAATAACAGTGACAATAACATAGTTACTTCTTCACTGCTTGCCTTCCTGCCACACCGAGCTCTCTGATGGCAGGGATCATGTCTGTCTGGTTTCACACTTTATCCCTAGAGCCTAGCATTAGAGGGACTCTATCAATTATTAGAAGAATGAATGAATATAAAGAAATCACAAAATTTCAGATCCTGCCTGAGCTACATAGCGAGACCCTGACTCTATGAAAGAATAGAAAAATTATCTGGGTGTGGCGGTGCTTATGCCTCTATTCTCAGCTACGCAGGAGGCTGAGGCAGGAGGATCCGCTTGTTTGATCTCGCCTCTGCACTCAAGCCTGGGCAACAAAATGAGACCATCTCAAAAAAAAAATCAGATCCCCCAAAATGAACTCTAAGATCAAATTCTGATATCTTGATAAAATGATACCTTGTTAAAATGATTATTTTAACCTGATCATGATATTGCACACAATTTTACCTGGGCAAGTATGAGACTCCAGCATAGAAAAGATTATCTCCCCCATCCCACCCCCGATTCTCATAGATTTAAGAACTCTTTAGAAAATAGTGTTAAACATTACACTTACTTTTCAATTTTAAATAGGGCCAAAGTCAGTTAATCCAAAAGAACTGGGGAACCCAGCTGTCAATTTGGCTGCTATCATAATTGTCTACCAAGCTCAACACAAAAATGGGAGCAGCAAGTCTGATCTGTAATGTGCAGTTACGAAGTATAATTATGAATTCAGTTATTTTAAAGAATTCATGAAAGGCATTTTTAAAAGTTTCAATACTAAGGCAAACACCGTTGACCTTAACTCTGTATAATCCTTTAACTGATGGGCATACATATTTAGAAACAAATATATATATATATATAAATATATTTATATATAAATATATAATATTTATATATTTAATATATAAATATATTAAATATATATTTTATATATAATATAAATATATAGTATAAATATATATTAAATATATAATATATAAAAATATATAATATATATAAATATATATATACCACTTCGTAATAAGATAAAACAAAACTTTCTATGAAATGGGCATTTGTTCACAGACCTTTATACACAATAATTATCAGTTGACTTTCTAAATGGACAATTTACACATGAATCCCTAAAGCACCCAGTTTTCACTAGTGTCCCAGCAGTGAGTCACCAGGGGTGCTTGAGCCCACACTGCCAGGCTCAGGGGTAGCGTCATGGTGTCTACACCTGGGCAGCGGGAGCAGGGGACGGGGAAGTGCTTACCTTGTTCTGGGCAGGCTGCAGCGTCCAACGGGCCTGAAACCGTTGTTTCTTCTGCTGTTGCTGCTGCTAGAGCTTATATACCCCACTCCTACCAAGAGTTTGATGGAAACTCAAACTAGAAACTGACTGGTTCCAAGTTGCAACATTAAAAACAACTCTCAAAACCTTCTGGGGGAATTTCAAGAAGTTCCTTTTTTTCCCTCTCTCTCTGTGAGTGTGTATCAATAATGCCGAGGGAAGGCAGACATCAAAATCCCAGGTAATGAACTAAGAGGAAGTGCCTTTCGGGTGGGGGAAAAAGGAAGGAGATGAAGATGCTGATTCCTTTGGGTTGACATCATGGCCAAGGTGCTTAGAGACAGCGCGAGGAGGCAGCCTCCCTGGGTTCCAGAGACTGGGGAGGAAGGAAGCCCAAGCGGAGGGCAGGTGGGAGGCTGAGCTCCTGTTAGGATGGAGCAACTGTATGCTAGAGCTCCTACAAGCAAAATCCATGCTTCTCCCGAAGTCAAGGGGGATGAGATGAAGGGCAAAGGGTTTAGTATCCCTGTGGCATCTTCCCCCATATTATTCCTTTAACATCTAGATTTCAGAAACATACTATTCACATACTATTATTGTGGCTCCGTGCACCACACACACACACACACAAACACACACACACACACAGACACACACGCCCAGGCACATTCAGGCAGACGCAGCCCTGGGGAGATGATAAAAATGCGTGTACCACTAATAAGACTCACATAGGTGCAGAGACACATCCTGTGCTCATAGGTACTCGCTCGCAGAGACAGATGGGAGCAGAAAGTGAAATGTCACCGGCAGGCACACACACAGACAAGACACACACTCAAGACACATCTCCTTGGGCACCTAGACTATGAGAATACCCCCATTTCATTTGCACACGAATGTATGGCCCTAGGAGCTTTGCACAGATGCCCAGGATTAGCAAAATAAAGACATCTCTCCCCAGTGGAATTTACAGTTGCTAAGAGGTGTGCAGAGGTGTACGCAGGGTGTTCAAAGACACCCCCAAACCCTGTCTGCCCAGGAACAGGAACACGTAACCTGCAGGTACCCCGACCAGAACACGCGGACAGACGCGGGCCGTGCCCAGAGGCGCCGGCAGAGGGCGCTGCAGCGAGGCGGCCCGCGCCCCGGAGCCCACGGCGGGCGGCCCCCGGCCGGGCCTCTGCGGCGGGGAAGTTCCGGGGGCGGAGGTGGGGGCCGAGCCGGGTTTCAGGCGGGCACAGATTTCCGGGCTAACTTTCCTTGCCGTCTCAGCTGCGGGAAAACGGGAAACCCGGGCCAGAGCAGCGGAGCTTCCCAGCCGCACACTTCCTGCCTCCCGCCCCGTTTGTCCCTGCCGGGGAGGGCGCAGGCCGCGAGCCGGCGGTCCCACTGCTTATCCGGCCTCGTGCTCGGCAGGAGCCGGGACTTGCCTCGGCCCCGCCGGCCTCCTCCCATCCTGTGTCCTCTAGGCCTCGCAGAACTTTGCCTGGTTGGCTTCAAGTGGAACAAGTTCTGTATCCGAGATAAATGATTAAGGGAGCAAAGCAGGTTGCATTGTATGTTGGTTGTGCCATACCATTCGTGTGTGTGTGTGTGTGTGTGTGTGTGTGTGTGTGTGTGTGTGTGTGTGTGTGTGTGTGTGTGTAAGCAAGCCTGCTCTTTTCCCAACTGGTATCTCTGGAGAATATGTAACAGCTGGGGAGGGGGTTGTTTCTGTAAAAATGTATCCATTTCCCCCAACCTTAATCCCCAAAGGGTACTGAACAGAAAGCTATGTGAAATTGACACGACATAGTTTCACTGGTTTATTTGCAGTGGCTGCACTGCTACAGATAAGCCCCGTGTCCCCTATAAATAAATACATAAGATAAGACAAGGCCCCCAAAATACAGATATTATTCATCAGTTCATAAGAGCATCTTCGAAATTAATAAAATTGTGTAAATATAGTGTGCTAGTTGTGCAAAAGAAGCTTCGAAGTAAGCCCCCTGCCTCCCTTTTCCACCCAGATTGCAGTCCCAGGGCCAGTCCTATATGAAACTTGTGGGGCCACCACTGTTCACCCTACACCAAGGACAAGTAGTAGACACTTAAGAGCATGAACTGTGAAGCCACAGAGAGCTAAATTCCAGCACCTGCTCTGAAAGTTACTCAACTTCTCTAAGCCTCAGTTTCCCACATCTGTAAAATGAGGTTGCCTGATCTTAGGTTTGTTGTGAAAAATTAAATGAGATATGATCTTAGGTTTGTTGTGAAAAATTAAATGAGATATGATGGGATGCACTGAGCACAGCATCCTTAATGAATAGCTGCTTATACTATTTATCTTTTTGCCCTGCCATTATTTTTCTGCCAAAAGCCAGAAAGGCTTTTTGTAGCTCACATGGGGACATCAAAGATGACAAAAAAGTAGAAGAGTAGGGAAAAGTAGGGAAGAGTAGGGAAACAGGAATAGGGCTCTGAATAGTCCTCCGAATGAAAACACATGGCTATAACTGAGTCACTTATTTGTCTCTGAGCATCCAGGCAACCAAGATGAGAAAGAAGAATTCGCACCTGTCCCATCTCTGCCCCATGGGACTGTTTTGATGAGTCCCGTTTACTCACAGAGGAAGTAGTTCTCATGATTTATTTGCATGTAACAAAAAGATTCATGTTCTCAGGCCCCATGCTTAGGGATTGTGATTCAGTCCATCTGGGTGGGGCCCAGGAATCTGCATTTTATCAATGGAGGCTTTAATGTGGTCACTCACAGGTGGTTCTAATGTAGGGACACTTCAAGATAGGCTGTATACCTGTGCTCCATGACGTGGAGATACATCCTATGCCTCACTCCTCTCTGGACACCCCACAAGGCCAGCCAGCCCTCCGGTAATGTCAGCCAAGTGTCCTTTGACCTCATTTCACATAAGAGGTTTATCAGCTTGTCCCACCTCACCATCCAAACCCTGACCCCAGGCAAACGGAACCAATGCCTGTGAGCTCCCTACAGCTCACTCACCCTATGGGGTAGAACAGCAGGCACGCTGAGCTGCCGTTAATACGACTGATGAGTAAGCTCTGAGAGGCAGGCAATTCCCCTAGAAACTGAAAATAAGTTGAAAAAATTTTTGGCCACAAAACCTGTTTTTTCTTCCCTAGAAAAATACTCTGAGCTTCTAGTACGCATTTCAAATAAAGGAGAAACCATGTGTACTTTTTAAAATGCAAATGTTTACACGATTACACAAGCAGCACATGCATGCATGCTGTTGTTAAAGCTTCAAACAATACAAATATGCATAGAATCAAAAGTTGAAGCCCCGATTCCCCTGGGTCCCAGAGGTAACCACTCCCAACATTCCTCCAGAGCCTCTGGATAATTCTCGATGCAGTTATAGCTATCTGTCTGGCTGTATAAATGGGCTCACACTATACATATTGTTCTGCAAATTGCTCTTTCCTTGCAATGGTCTGCCTTGCAGTGTCTTGCTAAATATCACCTGCATAGATTTCACATCTGGATGAGTTAGGGTACGTTGGGCTTAGTTTTCCTATGGGCTTCTCTCGGGCTCTCAAAATGACTCTGCTGTTCCAAGCATCGATCCACACAAGACAACATCCAGGATAAGAAGAGACCTTTTCCTATGCATCTTTCTTAGATGCAAAGACTGTGTCCTAGAAGCTCCCATTAGCCTTTTCCTTGAGTCTCTCTGGCCACCTATAAACTACTCCTTTACAAGGAGAATGAGCTTACAAGGAAAATGTTAAACAAGTTAGGTTGTCCCTGAGCTGGGAATGGGATCATGATCTCAGAGGAAAAGATACTCCAATTTGGTGGAAATGGATAGGTAATTAACAGTCACATGTGTCTGATAGGTGAGCCCAAGTGATTAGTGCTTTCAATAAAGTGCAGAAATAGGGCAATGGTATAGATAATGAAAACTAAGACTGCTTTTGAAGGGACACTTCTAGCCTCGTGTTATGGGCAGTAGCTTCCACCTGTCATCTCATAGATAAACCTGTCATCTCATAGATAAATGTTCTTACAGAACAAAGACTAGAAGTTTCTATAGCCAAACATTTAACAGTGTATATTATATATGAGTGGTGTGATTGTGAATGATTTTTGTTTTCTTCTTTATGGTTTCTAAAATTTTCCAGAATGTCTACAGTGACCTTGTATTTCTTTTCTAATCAAAAAAAAATATTTTATTAAAAGAAGAGATGGGTGAAGAATACAAAAAAAAATGCAGTATATATGGTGGTCAGGAATTTGTGTTCTAGAATCAGACAGACCTAGGTCAGATCATGATTCATGTTTCAAACATAACTGAACGTGCTCACGGATTATAACCTTTTCCCGGGATGTAAGTCGCTAAGTCGCTGCTGAAATGTCGTACTTTTATGGGTGGTGATGAAGAATCGTCTGTTTTAGGTGTGGTATTTCCTGGAGGCAGAAGACTGCCCAAAGTGAGCTCATTCAATTTTTCAAGTGTCCTGTAAATACATGTGGTTTGTTTTAGCACTTTGTAAAATATTCCTAGAGTCAGCTTCATTCTGAAAGTGTCTAAGATGTCCTCACTAACCTCGCCTTCAGCGATGACTCTGATCACATTCCTACAAAGTCATCCTTCCACCCTTGGCCCGTGATATGAAGGCAGAGGGTGTTAGATACGGTCGCTGCTGAATTTCATCATCCAAGTAGGCATCTTTGGTCTGCTAGACCGGACTGGCTGTACAGTATGAGAAATGATCCACTTTGACCTTGATTTTGCCATTTGCATGTGAAAATCTTTTTCTTTTCCTCTCTAAATGCAACTCTGTGTTAATCCCAGTGAAAGACATGGGTGTGTGAACGACAGGAAGGAAGTAGGCGTGTGCTAGATCGCAGGATTGCTGAGCCGTAGACATGCTTATGTTAGAAAGCTGTGGGACCAGTTGGTCTGGTCTTGCTGTTAGGAGAGACAGGTAGAGCAAAGCCAAGTGGGAACAATGTGGACAGGGCAGGGGTCTGGGGCGAAGCCTTGTCATCTACTGTCTGAGGGTCCCCTATGCACATTAACTCTAACCAACAATTATTGAACGTTAACTGGCCACCCTCATATTTATAGGATGTTAAACCACCATACAATAAAGCTCATTCCTGCCGCCATCTATCCTGGAGCACATGGATTCTCCAGGTGAGAGGTAGCTTGACCAAAAGTGAGTCAAGCATCTTTAGAGCATCTTTCATTGTGACAGTTGATTTGGGACTCACATGTGAGGGTACATTTGTTTCTCTGTTCCTAGCTAATTTACATTCACGAAGCTTTTTATTGGACCTTGCTCTGGAAATCTTTGGAAGATAACTATGACCTCTGATCTTCTGATCTTTCATTTTCTCTAATTTTTGGCTTTGAAAATCTTGTCTATCTACCTATCCATCATCTATCTATCTTGATTTGTTCTTGATGGTACTTTTAAAAGCAACTCATGTCCCTAGTTTAAACAAAAAAAAAATCAAGTATGACCCGGCACGGTGGCTCACTCTTGTAATCCAAGCACTTTGAGAGGCTAAGTCAGGAGGATCACTTGAGGCCAGGAGTTTGAGACCAGCCTGGGCAACATAGTGAGACTTCCACTCTACAAAAAATAGAAAAATTAGCTGAGTGTGGTGGCATCTGCCTGTAGTGCCTGGGGCAGCTGATGTAGGAAGATTGCATGAGCCCAGGGGGTAGAGGGTGCAGTGAGCTATGATTGGGCTACTGCACTCCAGCCTGGGTGACAGAGCAAGATCCTGTCTCAAAAAAAAAAAAATCAAGTAGTACAAAAGTTATTAAATGTGTCTGTTTTCTTGAGTTGTCTCTTCAACTCCCCAATGTGAAAGTTGTTTATACCAAAGATCCAAGCTAGGCTCTCTCAAACATAATCTTTAGATTTGGTGATGATCTTTCAGTTATTTTACTTGAATATGTAACCACCAAATAGAAACTCAATTTTATTTATGTTCTGTAATAGGTGAAAGATGTTCCTTTTAGACTTCAGGAGATAGGAAAAATCTTAAGACTTGGGCACCGTCCACAGGTTACACTCTGGTTGAGGAGACTTGATGAGGCAGGAAAGTCAATAATGCCAAGATAAAAATGTGGCAAGGTAGGGGGCGATCAGTCACCAAACCAATTTACATCTAAGGCATGACCATGATTATTCTTAATATGTAAGTGACAAAGGTATTAAAAATAGAATGGCACTCTGTAGTATTTGGGAGGCCAGAGAGATTTAGCAAAAAAGAAAACAGCATCCTCAATCTTATTGGGAAGCAGCAAAGCAAACACGCTGGAGCTGAACAGTCTTGGGTTTGGTGCCAGGTGTGCTCTGCTAGCTGGATGATCTTGATCTTGGGAAAATCTCTTCAAATCTCTGAGCTTCAGTTTCCCCAGCTGTACAATGGGACTGCTAATAGTAACTACCTCAGAGAATTGATAAAAGGATCAAGTTACATTTTGCACAGAAGATGGAACAAATGCTCGGTAACTCTTATTAAACAAAATTAAGTAAAAAAAAAGGAATGTGGTTGGTTGCCAAGGGAGTATATAGTCTCATCATATTGCAATGATAAGTATATAACGCAGCAAAGTTTTAACGACTATTTTGTCTTTATTTGATTGTTTAATTATTTTTTATTTGACAAAATATTTATTGAGCACGTATTTTGTGCCAGGTGCCGTGCCAGAGTAGAAGAAATATTGTCCTCACTAGTGATGTGCTCATGGTATACTAGGGGGCAACCAAAAAGCCAAGAGGCAATAATGACGCTGCAGAATGACACCTTTTCCGATGACAATCAGGGCAGGGTTCTTTAGACACATGCACGTCTTTGGGGTGGTGGCCAGGGAAGGCTTCCAGGGAGGGGTGATGTCTATGCTGAGACGGGAAGAATGAGGATTGGCCTGAGAAACCACAGTAGCCCATTTTTCGAGTGTGCTTCCGAGGGACCAGGTGCTGTGCTGTGTGTTTCACATGTGTTTTCTCACCCAGTACTGACAACAGAACCATGACAACTTTACAGATGAGGAAGCCGAGGGTCAGAGAAAATGTAGCTAGCACGTGGAGAAGCTGAGATTGAAGCACATCGCGTGTTTGGGTCCAGCAGTACCATCTGTCCTGTAAGACCATCCTATATTGTGTTTATAAAGCGAGGGCAACTCAGGTTAGTGGAAAAGACATTATCCTTAGCTAGGCCATCTATAGGAGGCCAAAGGGATAGATGGTTTTCTAAGATGAGGGTGTGCGTGAAATAGGAGGTACTGATAGCTCTTGGGGAGGAGGGTGATGTGATTCCAGGGAGTTGTGAGTAGGAGGCATCCAGACACGAAGGTCAGGTGGGGACAGGCTGGTGGCAGGAGGCCCGGGATAGAGAGCAAGAGCAACTCGCTCCTGGGCAGGTAGCAATGCTACTTCCGCTTCCTCCCCACAAGGAGGGCAGCCACAAGGCGTTTCCTCTGTGTGATTGGGATCAGCCCCCGGGATCCCCAGGTACTACCAGAAAAAACATCAGAGTGCACTGGGCTTGCTTCTAACCCTAGAAGCAAGAAGACAGCTGATTAGAAGGAGCAAGCAGAGGGCTGGGAGGAGCAAGCTCACACACTCTGCTCTGTGCCCGGGCCACAGAGCAGGCTGAGTCTACACACCTTGGCAATGACCAGCGAACACGCTTCCATTTCTGCCGTCTAACTGGACAATCGAAATTCCATAACAAGTTCTTTTGGGATCGAACCACGGGTTGAGCGAAGAACACCACTGTGTCTGAGGACAAATTGCCCACGTATCGCTCTTTGCGGTGAGCCTTGTGTTCTAACAAGAGCAGGTGTCATTTGGGCCCATCCGTTTCTGAGGTGGAAATGTCCCCTAAGAATGGGATGTGACAGTCCTTGAACACTGTGCTTCTAATGGCAGCTGACTTATTTAGAACGCTTGTTTCTTGCCAGACACCACTTAAGAACTTTACAGTGAGTCCTTTTAGCAGGATTTTCACAGGCAAAGATGGCTGGTGGAGACAGAATGAGTAGCTTGCCCAGTGTCTGCCAGCAGGGAGGTGGCAGAGCTGGAATTCTTGATCAGAAACGCCGCCCTTGACCGCTTCTGCTAGTGACGCGATGCAATTAATTGTCCCCTGTGTCCCTCTGAGGGGCTGTGTGCCAGAAAAGCCTTCTGAAGCGCTCTGGGCCAGGCAGGGCCACACTTAAAATACCTGTGTGTGATTTAAACTGGCATTTGTTTTCCTCATGGTTATTTACCGAGTGACAGTCGCCTCCCAGGCAGGGGGCTAAGTTCTGTAGTACAGTCGTGAGCAGCGTAGACAGACGCTGTGCTATGGAGCTGAACATGTGTGTGCAGGGGACTAAACACGTGTGTGGCGAGACAGAGAATAGCAGGGCGGACCTCCGCACGGCCGGTGGGGGAGGCCTGTCTGCTGAGAGGGCATTTAAGATGGGACTCGAAGGTGAGCCAGGGTGAGCACGAGCAGGGAGTCGCCATGATGGCACAGTGCTCAGAGTATCTGAGGAACTGAAAGGCGGCCCGCGTGGCTACAGATTGGAGGAGGGGGAGGCGCCCAGGGAGGCCCAGCCGGGCCCCGGGTGGCCGTGTGGCTGGCTGCACAGCCCTGCGTGGTGGCACATTGAGCACTGACAGGTGGGAAAGGTACTGAGGGACACAGCCACAGCAAGCAAACCCAAGCATGCTCTGTCATAGAACCAGGTACAAATGAGGTCCCTGCAAACCGAGGCTGATGCCACCTGCAGCTTCTTCCCGTTTAACGGAGCCCTGAGTGCCTCAGGGACTTTTTCATGGTGCCTGGAGGCCAAAAGCAACACCTAGAAGTTCCATTTAGTATGGAGTTAGGGCTAAATGACTTACCAAGTCTTCATTTCTTAACAACGTTTTAGTAGCCATTTGAACAAATGATGCACATACATTGAAAGAAAAAAAAACAACGAATACTTTTTTTGCATTCTTGAATCACCACAATTACTAATGGGATGTGTGTGTCTGTTGGGCACTATACAACTCCTCAGATTTTGGAATCTGATTGGACACTGCCACACTCATTTTCTGTTCCGTATTGATTTCCTTGTGGTACTTACTTTTTGTCACAGTAACGGCTAAAAACCTGGCTTCCCCCAAATACGACATCATTAAAAGGAATATAGCGTGATCTAATGTTGAAACTGTGAACCACCCTGAATCTATGCAGTGTTCAACAGACGTTGAGCATCCTGTGTTTCCCTTGGAGAATTTAAAATATCTCACAGTACTCCTGCGAATTTACTATGGTACCCTGGGGTGACCTGTTGTACGGTTTGGGAACCACAGAGCTAGACATATACTTTCTAACTATGGAACTCAGATATTCCTTTGCAACCAAATCCTTTCTCCAAGCCATATTTCAGCATGTTCTGTGCAAGGATTCTAGGAAGGAAAGGTGTTCATCCTTTCTGGAAATTGTATCCTAATTTGTCCGGCAATTAATAGGGGTGGACCCAAGAGTGCTAACCCAGCCTGGCTAATTTGGATAGAGGAGGAAAAAGGGTGAGTGACACATACAGATCTTCAGCAATAGTATGAAAGCGTGAGAGGCTGAACCAAGAGGAAATGAGTAGGTGACATGCAACCGTGATTTTGGGGCCCCCGATGAAGAAATGAGTGCTGAGATTCTGAAGGGCTGGTTATTGTCAGAGCTGCAGGTAAGCAGGCTAAGCTTCAGGTGTTGCCTCTGTAATCAGGAACATCCTGTCAGAAGGCACTTAGAGAGTGGAAGGAATTCAATACTCAGCTCCACCAGCACAAGTTTCCTTGGTTGCTCTGTCTGTTTCTTTAGCTCCCTGACTCATTCTTGGTGAGAGAAAGTTGTAAAGATTAATGAGCAGACCTGTCTTTGGAATGCCCCAGAACCTCGAAGCCGTGTAACTATCACATTGTCTCAAAGGACAGTAGCCAGGAGAACCAGTTGACTTCAAGTCAGTTTTACTTTCCCTTTCTGCGAAACGTCATGTATGCAAATCTTCCAGGATGGCTGAGATGCTGATGAAACCAGTTCCCATGGCAACTGGGAGATTATCTTTACATCATTCTGTGATGAGCAAAGCCTGAGTTAAAACCAGGGGGGAAGTAAAATTCTTGCTTGTCATTGAACTTGGGCTGTTTACTCAACCTCTTTATTGCCTTTTTTTTTTTTTTGTCTATAAAGTGGGGCTATATCAACACAGACTTTTAAGTCATTACGAGAAGTAATAATACCGAGCAAAAACCATGTGTCAGGTACTTTGCTACATACTTTAGATACATTAGCTTATTTCATCCTTACAACCACCTTAGGAGAAAGGTATGTTATAATCCTCAGAGATGTCTAAGGAAAATGAGTGACAAGGAGAAAAAATAAGTTGACTGAGATAGAAGAGATAGCAGATAGAAGATAGCAGAGCAGGGATGATGAAACACTGTCTAGTATATGATTTTGTCAAAGATCGTGCATGTGAGATCTTACCCCAGTGCCTGCCCATAGCAGCTCTTAACAAAT
Source organism: Microcebus murinus (assembly GCF_040939455.1). Classification (NCBI taxonomy): domain Eukaryota; kingdom Metazoa; phylum Chordata; class Mammalia; order Primates; family Cheirogaleidae; genus Microcebus; species Microcebus murinus. The sequence goes on from NC_134124.1 coordinate 23,701,721, forward strand.
GCTAGCTATTATCATTATTGCTGTATTTTTATTAATTTTATTTTCATCATTATTTGACTGGGGGAAATCACCTTAGGCTTCATGGAGGAGGTGACATTTGCAATCAGCTTTGAGGGTGTGTAGGCTTTGGACAGGTGGGGATGGGGCAGAATGACATTCTAGACTACGGGCCCAACAAGAGCTAAAGCTGAGAGGTGGGACTATGTAGCTTTGGGATGGAGAGCAGGGAGGAGACATGGAGGCTGGATCTTAAGACTGTCAGGGAAACAGGAGAGGAGGGCTCTGTTGAAGGGAGAGTGAAATAGCCTGGCTGTCTGGCGGTAGACAGTGTGTCAGCATTCCAGGTTTTAAATATAGGAAGTGGGGAGATCGGAGCTTTGCTCAATAACTTGTTTAGTGAGTCAAAATGCCTGCTCTTGAGGCCACCCTCTCCTTTTAGGGGAACTCTTCAAGCCTGGGACCATGCAGGCAGGTACCCAGCTCTGGTGGTGATGCCCCAGGCCAGAGGAGGAAACAAAGTCTTGGAGGTCTGAAATCCCCACCCAAAAGTCCAGCTTTCATTCTAACCTCATCGCTCCATCGGGACAGGCTGTCGATGGGTGCTTGCGTGTGCTCAGAGGGGAGGGAAGGAAGAGAAACCGAACCAGCGGCAGAAGCCCCCCTCAAGGTCATGCGCCTCTGCTTCTCCCTGGTGCTACTTCCTTGTAAGCCCCAAAAGGGCACGGCTGACCCAAGCCTTCTCCGGGACCACACATTCCCGGGTGAGAACGAGGGGCTTCTTGGGAGGAAATGAAAGGAGATGGAAGATGCAGGTTTTGCCTTACGTTTTTTCTAAGGAGAACCACTGAGAAGATTCATTTTGAAAGAGAAAGATGGGCCTGGCAGTGTGATGTAAATGCAGGCATTCGGAGTCCCTGCTGGAGCCCACACAGAGGTGAGTAGGGGCTCTCCGGTGACCCTGTTGGGAGTCTTTGGCTGGGAAGCTGGATGTTGGAGCTGAAAGGGCAGAGAAATAGAAACCAGACCACCTGGGGTCTTCTGGTCCAGTGTTTTCCAAAGGGCAAGTGCCCTGGGAGGTGGTTTTGAATCGCAAAGGAGCTACTCATTGCGTAGTAACAAATCACACATGAATCTTTTCCCCATTTCAAGGTTATTTTTCATTTCGAGTGCCACTGAGGAGAAAGTCTCAGTTTTGGACTAGTGGGTCTTAAACACCTCTCCATCACTCGTTGATGTCTCTTCTTAACAGAAAGCAGTCTTGGAGGCCTAGTGGGAAATAGTGTCTAGCCTAGAGGGTCTCTCCCTTGATCGCACACTGATATTACCTGGGGAGAACTTAAAAAAAGTTTAAGTTTTAAGTTTAAGTTTAAGTTAAAAGTTTAAGTTTACTTATGCCTGAGCCCTCCGCTACCCCAGAGGAATTCTGATTTAATAGGTCTAAAGTCTGGCCTGGGCACTGGAACTTTTAGAAGCTCTCCAGGCAACAGTTTCTAATTAAAATTGTCTTCTATTATATTTATTGATCTTCTATTTATGGCACGTGATACTGTTCTTTTATTGAAGGCATTGAAGTAAAATTTTTTTCAGTATTCATTGACTTAAGTAAAAACATTAAATGCCCATTAAAGAAAAATAACTAAAGAGTGCAGATGGTATTTGGATATGGCAAAACCAAAATATGCATTCAGTGAACTTTGGGAAAATCTCTTCTGGTCCTTGTTTAGCTCTACCCTTTCTGCCTTTTTGTAGGTCCGGTCCCCTTGACAATAAATGGGAGTAATTATCCCAGGTCCCCTTCTTCTATGGGGTTACCCTGGGAATCAAATGATGGAGCTTTGTTAAGTTTGATTTGCTAAGCAGATATGAGAAAGGGAACGAAAGGGAGGAGACCCATGCAGCAGGAATGACTAACGGGTGGATTTACACAGAACTGGATTTGGGGCAAGTTAAGTCAGAATTTCTGATTTCCAGGTACCATGTTGTCTCCCTCCTTACCAAGATCATTCACTGGTCTCCCTTAAAGGTGTCATGACTGCCAGCAATGATTTATTTCTCTAGGGGCAGCAAACTAAAGAGCACTCAAAGTGTCACCAGGACCCCCGAGGGTTGCAAGTTAGAACACAAGCTGGGCAGCCTGTGCTGTCACCTCCCATGCCAGGATCTTCCGGACGTTGCACTGCACATATGGGGTCCTGGCCTGGCCCTCTGCAGACAGAATTCTGCACTTAACCATCTGAGTGTCCCTTCCATGGGTTCCAGTTTCTTCATCAGGAAAGTGAGGGGTTTGGATCAGTTTAGGATAAGGCATAAGTTCAAATGCCCTCAGTATCAAGGAGGTGACTCAATTTGTGAGGCTCCTCCAAGGGAATAGAGAGTCGTCAACCCTGTAGCAAAGAGAAGAGAACGGTCCCACCATCAAGATGCTCAGGTTCAATTTTTAAAAACCATAGAGCTGCCTAAACAGCAGTTTGGCAAGGTGACAATCAGCGATTCCTGGATGTGATAATTTCTAAGATTCCTTTCATTTCTGAAAATGATTTTATGATAGTATAATAAATTTAATTCAGGGATTCTACTAGAGGTTTTTGATATGACTGCTGTACTCAGTAGCACCAGGTCCTTCTCTGATAATAAGAGCTACCATTTATAATAAGAGCTAACATTCACATCTAAGTTCTTCAAAGCCATTTAATCCTTGACACAGCCCTGCGAACTCAGTCCTATCATAACTGCTTCATAACAGATAAGGACGTGGAGGTTCAGAGAGGTTAAGTCATTTGTGTAAGATCTCTAGAGCAACACTGTCCAGTAGAAATATGAAGTGAGCCACATATGTAATTTCGAATTTTCTAGTGGCTATATTAAAAATAAAAAGAAATAGGTGAAATTAATTTTAATAATATATTTTATTATTAATATATACCTAATATATTCAAAGCATTATCGTCTCAAAGTGTAACCAATGTAAAAATTAACTAATGAGATACCTTATATATTTTTGTTATACTCAGTGTTTGGTATGCATATTTTCTTTCTTAAAAAAATAGTCTTATTAAGATATAATACATATACTGTGTAATTTGCAGATTGGAGAGTGCAATTCAATGTTTTTTAATATATTCACCCCAGTGTACAGATTTAGGAACTTTTTATCCCCTCAAGATAAAACCCCATATCCTTTAGCTAATACTCACCTACTAGCCTGGCCCCTCCTCAGCCTAAAGCAACCGCTAAATCTACTTTCTGTCTTTATAGATTTCCCTGTTCTGGACTTTCATAGGAATGGAATCACATGGTATGAATTCTTTGTGATTAGCTTTTCTCACTGAGCATAATGTTTCCAAGCTTCATCCATGTTGTGCCATCCATTACTTTTTATGGCCAAATAATATTCCGTTATATGGATATATCACATTTTGTTTTTCCACCTGTCCATTGATAGACATTTTTTTGTGATTTTATTTCAAAAAATTTAGGGGGTACAAGTGGATGAATTATATCATGCTGAAGTCAGGGCTGTCAGTGTATCGGCAACCAGAACGATATACATTGTACTCGATAGGTAGCTTTTTATCTCTTACCCCTCAATGCTCCCCTCTTCTTAGTTTCCAATGTCCATTACTGCTCTTTATGACCATATATAGCTTTTGTTTAGCTCCTCCGTTATAACTTTGCGTTGTAAGTGAAAACATGTTTTCCCATGCCTTAGATACTTCACTTAGGATAATGGTTTCCAGTTCCATCCAAGTTGCTGCAAAATACATTATTCCATTCCTTTTTATGGCTGAGTAGTACTCCATGGTATATCTATACACCACACATTTCTTTATCAACTCATCAGTTGATGGGCACTTAGGTTGATTCCGTATCTCTGCAGTTGTGGATTATGCTGTGGTAAACATTTGGATGCAAGTATCTTTTTGAGAAAATAATTTCTTTTCCTTTGAATAAATACCCAGTAGTGGGATTGCTGGATTGAATGGTAGATCTACTTTTAGCTCTTTGAGAAATTTCCATACTGTTTTCCATAGCAGTTATACAAGTTTACATTGCATTCCCTTTTCACTGCAATTGTGCCCAAATCTATTGTTTTTTTGTTTGTTTGTTTGTTTTTACTATTTAATAATGGTGATTCTGACAGGGTAAGATGACATCTCATTGGGATTCTTTTGCACATTTCACTTATGTATTTATTTTTATTTCAGAATATTACAAGGTTGCAAATGCTTTGATTACATAAATTGCCTTTGCACCACTGAGTAAGAGCTATAAGCATGCCCATCCCCCAGACAGCATACACTGCACCCATTAGGTGTGAATTTACCCATCCCCTCCTCCCCCCAACCTGCCCGACACACGATGAACGTTGCTATCACATGTGTGCATAAGTTTTGATCAATTAGTACCAATTTAACGGTGAGAACATGCAGTGTTTGTTTTTCCATTCTTGTGATACTTCACTTAGAAGAATGGGCTCCAGCTCTAACCAGTATAATACAAGAGGTAGTTAACCATTTTTATTTTGGGGGCTGAGTAGTACTCCATGGTATACATACACCACATTTTATTAATCCACTTACGTATCGGTGGAGACTTGGGTTGTTTCCACATCTTTGCAATTGTGAATTGTGCTGCTATAAACATTCTAGTGCCGATGTCTTTTTTATAGAATGTCTTTTTTCCTTTGGGTAAATATCCAGTAGTGGGATTGCTGAATCAAATTTAGTTCTTTGAGGTATCTCCATATTGCTTTCCACAGAGGTTGGACTAGTTTGCAGTCCCACCAGCAGTGTGTGAGTGTTCCTATCTCTCCCCATCCACGCCAGCATTTGCATTGTAAAAATTTGAGACTTTTTAATAAAAGCCATTCTCATTGAAGTTAAGTGATATCTCATTATGGTTTTGATTTGTATTTCCCTGAGATTATAGATATGGAGCAGTTTTTCATATGTTTCTTGGCCATTCGTCTATTTTCTTTTGAAAAGTTTCTATTCATGTGTTTCGCCCACTTCTTAATATGGGATTTTACAGCGTTTATATAGGAATATGCTTGAAAGTACTATTGTCATTCTGTAGTGTTCTTCACATTGAGTTTAGATACAATGATCACATTTTCCGACTGCAAGTTGTGTCTTGTGGTTTGATGAATATCTGTATTTATGGAGAAATGAGACACTCTATTTGAGTTACAACTTTAAAACAATGCTACCATTCATGGAGCACTTATTGTGTGCTGGACAGAATACTAAGGGTGAGATAGCTTCTCTCATTTAATGCTCAAAACAGCTCCCTGTGGTAGGTATACTTATAGTCACTTTATACTAAAGAAACTGATGTTCAGAGGCATGAAGTAGTTTGTGTTCAGTCACACAAATTAAGTGGAAGAACTTAGACCAAATTCAGGTCTGTTTGGTTCCATAGTCTGTGGTCATTACCACCAGGCGATGCTGCCCACCCTCTCCAGCTAATACATCCTGAATGTGTAACTGCCACAGGTCCATCAGTAGTCCCAAATTGATGATAAATGATGAATACATTAATATGGTGTGGGCTATATGTAATTTCACAGCATTTGGGTCCTAGTTTAGAGTCCCAAAGATGTCCTGTTGTATATGTTTGACATTCCCAGCACTACAATCACTCCCTTGGGTTAAGACTTTGCCTGTGGGTAAACCCCAGTAAAAGTGCAAACATGTTTCCTGGGAGCAATCATAAATTAACACCAATCACTATGACCACATTAGCAAGAAACAGCCAATTTCTATCATCAGGAATAGTTAATTGGAAAAGATGGATTTAAAATAGTCAATTTGTTAGAAAGCAATTCAATGTATATACGCTCAAATAATAAATTAAATATAGTGGTAGGTATATTTCACATAACCATAATGGGTAGGCCAGTCAGGGAAGGGTTTTATAATTGATAATAGTTATCAGGAAAGGCTTCTTGGAGTAGGTGGCAGTTGATATGAATCTTGAAATCCTGATTGACTTGAAAATCATGTACTGGCCGGGCATGGTGGCTCACGCCTGTAATCCTAGCACTCTGGGAGGCCGAGGCGGGAAGATCGCTTGAAATCAGGAGTTCAAGACCAACCTCAGCAAAAGCAAGACCCCATCTCTACTAAAAAAAAAAATAGAAAGAAATTAGCTGGGCAGCTAATAAAAGAAAAAACAATTAGCCGGGTATGGTGGCACACACCTGTAGTCCCAGCTACTCAGGAGGCTGAGGGAGTAGGATTGCTTAAGCCCGGAGTTTGAGATTGCTGTGAGCTAGGCTGATGCCACGGTACTCTAGCCTGGGCAACAGTGTGAGATCCTGACTCAAAAAATAAAAAAAGAAAACCATGTACTGTATTTGTCTAATAATTCTGATTTTTTAAAAATCCTAACATAAGGCTCTATTGTTGTTTTTTTTTTTTCCTGTCCACAATATTAATAGTCTACCTTTCTGCATCTTCTTTTTTGCTGGAAAATGTTTCCTCTTCTATTCTAATCCTGTGACTTGAGTGGGGAGCTGCTATCTTTTTAGTGCTCTCTCTCCTGGACGGTGTTGATTGGCTCAGAGACAGGCACTCGACTTAGTCTAGGCCAATCAGAATATCTAAACGTATGACCACAGTTGATGAGTTCAGTGATAGGTACATGAGCTAACATTGGCCAATCAATTTTGAGTTAGAGCAAGTGAATCTCGATTCTTCTATGGGTTTGTGCATTGTGAGGTTTGAAGTCCTGGAGCTCTGGGGTGGCCATGTTCCTGGGTGGTCTATTTTAAGAAAGAATGAGGTGCCCTGAGGGATGAAACAGAAATGAGACACACAAAAAGAGTCTGATGGCATTTCTAGTTTTGGTTCCTGAGGTCTCTGAGATATTATGCTCTGTTTTTTTTGTTCAATCTTCATACGAATAATTTCTATTAATAATTATTAATAATAACCCCACCGTTACCACCATTGTATGCCCTTGGCTAATTTGAGTTGAATTTTTGTCACATGTCACTAATATTTTACTGTGACTTTATGTTGAAATAAGTAGAATAGGGATTATAATCTTTATTTTACAGAGAGAAAATGAGGCTCAGAAAAAATAATGTAACCAAGATACTAAAAAAGATTAGGAATTGATCCAAAACAAATATCAAATCTTCTCTCACTGGAGAAAACATTGGTAGATACAAATGGATGGGCCATGACAAGTCTGCTGGCTTAGGATACTCAGTATATGAACTATGAATACAATAGCTTCCCACATCTGAGGGTATCATGAATGTTCTGACATCAACTTTTGGTATCATTTTAGGTTGGGTTTTTTTGGGTTGTTGTTGTTTTTGTCAGCAAAATCTTGGCTTTTGAGGAAAAATAAGGAAGTTCTATTCTACCACAGAACCCACTTCCCACTTTACTTTAGGTCCATGGGGTTGCCCAGGTCTGGAAGCCATGATAACTATCCGTTTTGTACCTTAGTGATGTAACACTGAAAATAATGGATTTTTGACAAGGACTAATTTCAAAATGATACTAGATGATTTCACTCTTACCAAAGCATACTCAACTCAAATCTGTACTAACCTAGGGATATAGAAACATTCAGAAAGAATAATCCTTCAAATTTTAGGATAAATTTTGTTTAGAGAAAGATACTGTTTTAAAAAAACTTAGGGCATTAAACATTTTATATCCTCCCATATTCGAAATAAGATTTAAGGCAGCTCAAAAGGATATAAACATGGAGGGAAATAATAAGTTAAAAATAGAAGAGAAATAAAAATGATAGTAACGTAGGGACATTAAATCGACTTAGGAGTGAGGCTAATAAACAATGAATATGCCGCAGTCCTGCATATATTTGACAATTGGCCCCAAGTTAGGCTTTAAGCTTTCTTGCTGTCAATAAAAATAGGGAAATCCAATCAGTGACGAAGTTTGTAATGTCCATGAGATAAAACAAACCAAATCCTTGGAAGAAGATACTATATCTGATACTGTATACGATACTAAGACCAGAAATAACATGCCCCTGGTTCTTACAAAGAGAGCCCTGTGTTATATAATGTAAGAGGACCCAACGGCTTCCTTCCAGGAGACCCAAGGATGAGGATCCTCCCCCCTTAGCTTCCTGAGTAGCTAGAATTACAGGTGACCACCATTGTACTTGGCAACCATATATGTATATATATATACACACACACACATTATATATGTATACATAAAATACATTATATATATAATTATATATGTTATATATATATATGCATATTTTTTTTGAAACAGGGTTTTGCTCTGTCACCCAGGCTAGGGTGCAGCGATATCATCATAGCTCACTGCACCCTCAAACTCCTGGGCTCAAGTGATCCTCTTGCCTCAGCCTCCTGAGTATCTGGGAGTACAGGTGCATGCCACCCCACCTAGCTAATTTTGTCTATTTTTTTTTTTTTGTAGAAACGGGGTCTCACTCATGCTCAGGTTGGCATCAAACTCCTGGCCTCAAGTGATCCTTCTGCCTCAGCCTCCCAAGTTGCTAGGATTACAGGTGTGAGCCACTGTGCCCAGCCCATCCTAATATATTTTTAAGTGTAGATTTTACTTTGACTCAATTTTAAACCTAACCTCATTTTAGCAAGGTAGATAGGCTAGTTAGATGTTTCTTATACCCTTCAAATCAAGTTTATAAGTATTAAAAAAGGCTGTTATAACCTAACATTTTCTTCTGTACCACTAATGGCATGTGTGCCACACCTTGGGGAACACTGGGTTAGGGAAAAAGAAATCTGGTATTTGGATATGCATGACCTCATTGCAGCTTAATATTTCTTGAGAGGTATTATTATTATTACCACCAGAGATGAGAAAACTGAGGTTAAAGAACTTTCATAAGATTCTACAATAACTGAGCAGGGATGAAACTCAAGTCTTCTGATGAAAATCAAGTTCTGTCTTCTAGATGAGTGTACAGAAGGCCTTTTTTTTCACACTGAAGTTCAAGGCTTTTTTGACTGTTCACCCGTTTGCTTCCTGCCAGAATGCCCCAGCCCTGCTTGGTCCATCGTGATGCCTACCTGTGGTTTTTGGAGCCAGGGCTGCTGGACCAAAGGGAGGAAGTCTGTCAGGCATATGTGGAACCCAAAAGAGGAACTTCGTCAACTGTCATGGACAGCTCTGCCACTTTGTGACCCTGTGGGTTTTTTGGGAAGTGTTTTTGTGTATCACCAGTCTCTCATGAGGTGAGGCCCCTTGCCCTGGGTTGGTCTTCTCCACTGGTGGAAAGTACGGCTGGGAGATTTGGAATGGTTGCACTTTGACTTTGATTCTTGGCAGGTGCTGTCACTGTGAGCTTTTTGGAAAGACTTAGAGATGTGGTTTGTTGCAGAAGATTATGAGATTCTTCCTAATCTTGGGGAACGTTTTGAGTCATCCCTGGCAGCAGTTTTCTGGTGACAACTTGAGCAACCTTAGAATGGAGAAGCCATCTCCATCCCTCACATGAATATGACTTTGGGTAAATCATCTTGAGCTCTGGACCCATGGTTGTGATCTACACTCCTACTGAGCCCTGACTTTTGGTGCAAGACTTTTTCTTCTTATTTTTTAATGAAAACAATGTTTTCTGCTCTAACCATCTCTAACTTTTTTTAGACTCTTATAATTTAAAAACTTTTATTTTAAAAAACTTTATTTTGAGATCATTGTAGATTCACATGCATTTGTACAAAATGCTACAGAAAAATCCAATGTATGTTTTACCCATTTTCTTCTAATGCTAACATCCTTAATGAGATTTAAAAATTACAGAGGTACAACTTATGTATCACAAAATTTACTGTTTTATGCACTTAAGTTTCCTTTATGTCTTTTCGTGGCTTGATACCTCATTTCTTTTTAGTAGTGAGTAATACTCCTTTTATGAATGTACCACAGTTTATTTAGCCATTTACCCATTGAAGGACATCTTTGTTGCTTTAAAGTTTTGGCAATTATGAATAAAGCTGCTATAAATATCCAAGGGCAGGTTTTTATGTGGACACATTTTCAATGTCTTTGGGTAAATTTCAAGGAGAGTAATTGCTGGATTGAATGGTAAGAAGTCACCAAACTAGCCGGGCACAGTGGCTCACGCCTGTAATCCTAGCACTCTGGGAGGCCGAGGCGGGCAGATTGCTTAAGGTCAGGAGTTCGAAACCACCCTGAGCAAGAGCGAGACCCCGTCTCTACTATAAATAGAAACAAATCAATTGGCCAACTAATATATATAGAAAAAATTAGCTGGGCATGGTGGCACATGCCTGTAGTCCCAGCTACTTGGGAGGCTGAGGCAGGAGGATTGCTTGAGCCCAGGAGTTTGAGGTTGCTGTGAGCTAGGCTGATGCCATGGCACTCACTCTAGCCTGGGTAACAAAGCGAGACTCTGTCTCAAAAAAAAAAAAAAAAAAAAAAGAAGTCACCAAACTGTCTTCCAAAGTGACTGTACCATCTTTCATTCCCACAAGCCATGAATGGGCGTTCTGTGGCTCTACATTCCTGTCAACATTTGGTGGTATCAGAGTTCTGGATCTTGGCCATTCCAATATGTGTGTAGTGGTATCTCATTGTTGTTTTAATTTGCATTTCTTTGATGACATATGATGTGGAACTTCTTTCCATATGCTTACTTACCATCTGTATATCCATTGTGGATGAAGTGACTGTTAAGGTCTTTAGCCTATTCTTTTAATCTTTTTATTTGTTTCCTTATTGTTGAGTTTTAAGCACTATTTTTTATTTTAGATAACAATCCTTTATCAGATATGTCTTTTGCAGATATATTCTCCCAGTCTGTGGCTTGTATTTTCATTCTCTTTATAGTGTCTTTTGTAGAGCGGAAAATATTATTTTTAAAGAAGTCCAGCTTGTCAATTCTTTCTTTCATGAATTGTACCTTCGGTGTTATATCTAAAAAATCATCACCAAACCCTAGGTCATCTAGATTTTATCCTACATTATAGTCCAGGAGTTTTATAGTTTTGCATTTCATATTTATATCTGTGATCCATTTTGAATTTATTTTTGTGAAGGGTATAAGGTTTATGCTCAGTGGATGTTCTGTTGTTCTAGTATCATTCGTTGAAAAGACTTTTTTTTGCCGTTGCTCCTTTGTCAAAGATCATTGACTATATTTATGTGGGTTTCTATTCTGTTCCATTGATCTATTTGTCTGTTCTTTCACTAATACCATAGGGTCTTAATTACTGTAGCTTTATAGTAAGTCTTGAAGTCAGGTAGTGTCAGTTCTCCAACTTTGTTCTTCGCCTTCAGGATTGTATTGGTTATTCTGGATCTTTTGCCTCTCCATATAAACTTTAGAATCAGATTATCAATATCCACAAAATAACTTGCTAGGATTTTAATTGAGATTATATTATTAATAAATCTAGAGATCAAGTTAGGAAGAATGGACATCTTGACAATATTAAGTATTCCTATCCATGAACATGAAATATCTATTTTTTTAGTTCTTTTTCTATTTCTCTTATTATATTTTTGTAGTTTTCCTCATGTAGATCTTGTATAAATACTTATACCTACATATTTAATTTTTTGAGTGGTAATATAAATAGGATTGTGTTTTTAATTTCAAATTCTACTTGTTCATTTCTGGTATATATGAAAACAATTGACTTTTGTATATTAACCTTGTATCCAGAAACCCTGCATAATTGGTTATTTATGGATCTGTTTCTTTTGCCTATTTTATTTCTTGACAAAATGATTTTTTTTTTCCTTACTTCTTTATATGTCTTGTTATTTTTAATTGAATGCTGAACATTCTGGGTAAAAAAGCAGTAGAGATTAAAATAAATAGTAAAGATAAAATGAAATAAAATAAAATAGTAACTAATGCCCATTCTGGGCATTTTCAGTCAAGCCGTTAGTATGGGAAGTAGAATCAATTCACTCAGTTTTTGAGCTGAGTTTCTTTTGTTGTTGTTGCTATAATTACCTTTAGTGCCCCACAGATGTTTAGTGTGAGTCCTGGCATCCTGGAGAGTTTTTCTCACTGTTCCAACAGCACAGCACGGGCTTGAATTGCATGGATCCACTTATATGTGAATTTCCTTCTGTCTCTGCTGCCCTGAGACAGCAAGACCAACCCCACTTCCTCCTCCTCCTCAGCCTATTTGAGATGAAGATAATGACGATAAAGACTTTTATGATGATCCATATCCACTTAATAAATAGTAAATACATTTTATCTTCCTTATGATTTACTTAATAGCATCTTCTTTTCTCTAGCTTACTTTATTGTGAGAATACGATATATGATACATATAACATACAAAAATATGTGTTAATCGACTATGTTATCACTAAGGCTTCTGGTCAACAGTAGGCTATTAGTAGATAAGCTTTTTTTTTATTTTTTATTTTTTTTGAGACAGAGTCTTGCTTTGTTGCACAGGCTAGAGTGCCGTGGCATCAGCTGAGCTCATGGCAACCTCAAACTCCTAGGCTCAAGCGATCCTCCTGCCTCAGCCTCCTGAGTAGCTGGGATTACAGGCATGCGCCACCATGCCCAGCTAATTTTTTCTATATATATTAGTTGGTCAGTTAATTTCTATATATAGTAGAGACTAGGTCTCGCTCTTGCTCAGGCTGGTTTCGAACTCCTGACCTCGAGCAATCCGCCCACCTCGGGCTCCCAGAGTGCTAGCATTACAGGCGTGAGCCACCGCACCCAGCCTAGATAAGCTTTTAAAGAGTCAAAAGTTACACACAAATTTTCTATAAGGTGTGGGGTTGACATCCCTAACTCTCTCATTGTTCAAGGGTCAACTATATTTATATTTTTCTTTTAGTTTGGGTGGCCTCAACATTTTCTTTTGTCTCTCTGTGACCTAAGTGGAGGCTTCAAGTCATTTCATTTATTTGCGTTGTCAGAATCAAAATGTGATGGTAGGAAATCAGTCAGGCCCAAAGTTATTGTACTTAGAAACATAGTAAGAATCATGCAAGCAACATAAAGTGTATTTCAAATGAATCCGACACTTAGAACTTGCTATGGTGTTCTCCCATCAAAACTTTTAGCTACTCTTTTAATATTTCATGGACTAGACATTTAGAAGCAATTATTGCTCAGTGAATTTACTCCAATATTAAAGAGAATTTACTCTGGAATTTTAACTGTAATTATCCATTCCTAATATGAGGACAGTCTCTTTCAGACTGGAAACTGTAAAGTCAACTGAGTTAGGTGCGCCCAGACCATGTGAGTAAAGGTGTAATGTTCTTTGTGAGAAGATTCCACAAATATCTCCAAAGTTGCACCTGTAAGCTTTGATGATCTTATGTCTGTGTCACCCATATAGGCCAAGTCATGTGGCAAAGCTGGTTAAATGTCCTGGGAATGATGAAAATGCAGAAGTGGTAGTTAGTGACTTCTCAAACGATGGCCACCAAGTGGAAGGGCCTGAAAGCCAATTTATTGACGTGATTTATTTTCTATTAGGCAACAAGGGGATACAGAGCAGAGTGGCATAAGGGAACCACTGCTGAGATCTGTGCACATGACTTGGATTTAAATCCCGATTTTACTGATAAAAAGTATGGTAAGGTGGAAAGAGCTGAATTCTAGGTCCAGACAGGACTGGGTGTAACTCTTTGGCTCTGGCCATTAAGATTTTGTGACTTTGGGTTATGTAAAAGAGCTGCAATTTCCTAGTTAGCTAAATGGGCATAATTATACCCACCTTGCAGCACTCTGGAGAGAACATGAGATCATGTATCTCCATGGTGCCTGGCATGATCAGGGCTCTATAAATAATTAGGATATTGGGATGATTCCAATTGTGAAAGTCATCCTCTTTGAACATCATTATCCTTATGCGTAAAATGGAGTTGATTACACATATCTCATTGAGCCATTGAGCAGTTCAAGTGAGATAATGCACACAAAAGAGCTTTCTAGAATGCAAAGCCTAATGTTATTTCTCTTCTCATAAAAGTAGTTATTCGAGGGATATTACAGCCACCATTCATTAAGCACATCATTGTGCTGTTGTAGTCACCTCCTATTCACCCGACTGTTGAGGTGGGGATTCCTGCTCTGGGATTATAGGGATGGCCAGCCCATGACGCTTGACACTGGGCAGATGGGATGGACAGCAGTTTGTCAGTCACAAGTCCTGTCCTCCCAGTCCATGGGAGGCGGACACCTCTGGTAACAATATGCTTGGGAGCAGATTAAACTAGTAGGGATTGATGTAGGGGCAGGCTTTGTAGTTCCCATGGGAGGATGCAATTGGCTCGTTTGGATAATTTTGTGGGCTGGCATGGAATGAAAACCCACTGCTAAGAGATAAGCAGGAGGAACTGCATTTGGTCCCTTTGAGAAGGAGGGCTATTTGGCCTGGAGACCTTATTGGCTAGAGCAGGTAGGGAGGGGCACTTGTGATTACGCCGTTTGAGGCCCTCCTGGCTTCTCCAAGATGTTAAGGCAGTGCACGATATTGGGCTTTAAGTTTAGGCCTTATGTCACACGTGTGCCAGGGAGTTTGCAAGTCTTTAAAATCCTCATTGACCCTCCAAGGTGGATGTTATGGTCTGAATATTTGTGTTCCCTCAAAATTCATATGTTGAAATCCTATCCCCCAAGGTGATATTTTTAGGAGGTAGGGACTTACTTTTGGGCTCTTCCCTCATGCCTGGCATTAGTGTGTTTATAAAAGAGACTCTAGGGAGCTGGCTTGTCCCTTCCACCATGTGAGGACACAGTGAGAAGTTGATGTCTGTGGGGAAATGGGACTTCACCAAACACAGAATCCGTTGGAGCCTCCATCTTGTACTTCCCAGCCCCCAGAACCATGAACAATAGATTTCTGTTGTTTGTAAGCCACCTAGAGTGTAGTGTTTTGTTATAGCAGCAGGACTGGACTTAGACAAGGAATATTATTATTCTCCCCATTTTGCAGCTGAGGAAACTGTGGGCTGGGGAGGACAAGCCACATGGCAAGTGGCCGGGCCAAGGATGGAGCTCATGTTTGAGGTGCCCGGGATTCAGGTGTGGCGTGGGAGCTGAGACATTGGGAAGGATGGCGCCGGAGTGCCGGAGTGGCGTGAGATTCAAGGTGGGAGCCCCATCAGAGCTGTCCCAGACATTGGGGACAATGTGGCTGTGGCAATTAATGCCCACCAGACGTTGTGAACTCAAAAATGCCCAGACTTGTCACTGCTCATGTAAACAAACGCATCGAGACAGCAGTGTAAGGCTCAGGTTCAAGGACAAACTGGGGAGTGGTGTGAACTAGCAGCACACATTCCTTCCCGGAGGGACAGCCACTACTCGGCTCTAGATGACCGTGCCAGGTGTGCACACAAGACAGGTGTCACCAGTTATTGGGATACCTGGAGGGAAGCCAGAAATGTGAGCTTAAACGTGGAGCAGTCCTATTTTAAAGGCTGGCCACACGTATGATTAAAAACTGTATTGCAGAGGCCACGCTGTGTGGGTGAAGCAAAACATATCCGCAGCCTGGGCTTGCTCCCAGGCTCTGAGCCACAGGAGCAGGTGACTGCAGAGGGACTGTGCTAGGCCCTGCTGCAGCTGCAGACCTGGAGTTCTACCAGACATGGTTTTGGCTAAGGTGCTAAGTGGCGGACTTGAGGGCATTTTCCTTTCAACAGGAGATTGTTCATTATCTACACCCCTGGCTTCAGGCTTCTCCAGTCTGGAGGCACACCTGCATTTACACTGATCTCAGTACCTGACTTGCTCCGTATTTTTTCCTTCCATCCCCAGGGATGGCGTGCTCCTGAGTAAGGCAGTTCGAGAGAAGCAGTATAGTGCAGTGTAGTGGTGAATAGTCTGGGTTTGCATCTTTGATCTTCCATTTACTCCCCTTGTGACCTAGGGCGTGTTCCTTCCCCTTTCTGTTCCAGTTACTCATCTATAAAATAGGAATCGTAATTTGACCTACCTCCAAGGGTGGCTTGAGAATTAGAAAAGATAGTAAATATTAAGGAAGTGGGAAAATGTCTGGTATATAGCAAGTGCTTGACAAATGTCAGCTATCTTCGTTCACATTTTCTTTTCCCTGTCCCATCGATTTGGAGCATCTGTTTACAGGCTCTGATGCACGGACCCCCGGGACAATTCACTCTGTGTTGTCCAGAGCCCTCAGGATGCTAAGGCTGCATTTATTTATTCATTCAGAAAATATTATTTGAGGGCCCACTGTGTGCTAGGCTCTGTTCTGGGCATCAGAGAATCAACTGTGAAGATGATAGAGAATAAGCTTATATTCTACTGCCCAAGACTGACAATAACCATGCAATCAAATAAATGAACAAAATCATTCCCAAGTACTTGCTGCTATGAAGAAAAAGAAAATGATGATGTGACAGTGAGTGACCAGACAGCTACTTTCGACTGGGTGCTCAAGAAAGGCCTCTCTAAGGGGTTGGCATTTGACTCGAAGTTTGAATAACAACAAAGTATCTTGTCATTCAAAAATGTGGAAGAAGAGTGTTCCAAGCTCATGGAACAGCAAGTGCAAAGGTCCTGAGGCAGGAATAAGCTTGGCTTGCCCAAGGGAAAAGCAAGAGGTCAGAGTGGCTGGAGTACAGAGGACAAAGGGAGGAGGGGAAGCCACGAACCACATCACGCAGGTTTTGCGGTCCAAGGTTTAGTTATATTTTAAGCCCTAGGTAGAGGATTTGAAGCAGGGGAGTGACGTGACAAGACCGGATTTATATTTTATATTTGTATGTCCAATGCATCACTCTTGCTGCAGCGTGGAGGATGGACTCTCCAACAGGAGGGGAGGCAGGGAGAATGGCTCTTCCCCAAATTATCTTTTCATTCATTCATTCATTCATTCATTCATTCATTCAACAGCTCTTTCTCATGTGTGTGCTATGTGTCAGTAATGTGTTAGGCACTGGGAGTCCATTGACTCATGAAATTGTCATGCACTCTGCTATCTTAGAGCTTTCAATCAAACGTCCCTCTTGGTTTCCTGGGTCCTGAAGCCGTGTTGTCTGCACATCATCTTTCATGAACATCCTCCATGTCGGTTGTCACACTCTGTTTTCCTCTCTTCTCCCTAGGTACCTTCCTTACAACTCCCTACCTCCCTCAGCAAAACACAAGGCCTGTGAATGAGGGATGCAAAATGGACACAGAGGAGGAAGGAGGCACCTGAAGGCACCTTCTAGAAGCACAGAATCTCACTGAAGCCTGTACACATGCTCGTGAGCATCAGGCTATTGGGTAGGGGTGGAGTGGGGGTGCTCTATATCCAGGTGACCATGGAGGGAATTATAGATCATAAAGGTGATCTTTATTTCTGATCTGTTTTCAATAAAGTCAAGCTTTTTCTTTAAAAGATAAATTATTTTTTCAGGTAGCGAAACAATATTGCTTGGTATTGGAGAACACTCTGTCAGATTCAATTCACAACCACAGGCTCTTGCATGAAATACTGGGTGTAACCTCATTCTCCAATGGCAAAGAAAATGGGCAAACCACTTTCTCCAAATGAATCCATGCACCTAATGATTGTCTTTTACTGTCTGATAGAAAGAGGCTGGTGAAAAGAACTTCCAAGAAAATCTGACGGGTGGGCTAAACAAATCTACAGCTTCTTTCCAGACAAGAAATGTCAGTTACACTTTTTAATAGAGAGAGAGTGACTTCATATTGCAAGGAAGCAACCAGCATTGGACCAATGATCTAGTAGGTTCTGTGTGTCAGGGACCTACTCATGTGGAGTGAACAAAGATGTGAGAGTTCTGGCAAAAGGACAAGTGAAAAAAAATCAGTTTAAACCAATACCAGAATTCTTTTTTCATCAATGAGATCCTTTTTGCAGAATGTTGTTCAGAGATACAATATGTAAAAGGGAGAAAATAGAATCTGTTTTGAAAGTGGGAGGGTAATTAGTGTTCAGCCTTCCACCCTACCCCAGGTTAAGTCTTGGAGCTTTAGTCCTTCAAAGAACATAGCTGGGACCCTATTGATTTGAACCATGATAGAAAACAAAGATTGTGTTAATCCTTTTTTTCCCTCAGCTAAATTTTATTGACAGTATATGCTAAGTACTTGGCTAACAAAGCAATTTATATACACAGTGCTTTGTTTGATTGGATGAAATAAGTATTGTTATACCTGTTGTCAAAATGAGGAAACTGAGGCTCAGGGTGGTTAGACCACATGCCTGAAACCATTCAGTCGTTAAGGGGAAAATCTTGGCTATGCACTCAGAGCTGACATTGAAGTTCTTGCTTTTAACTAATAAACTCTACTTTCTCTCTCTCTTTGACAGGCTCTTCAATTCTCATCAGAAGCAGAGTGTTTCAAGGAATGCTTACAGAAAGGAGACCAGGAGGAGAAAAAGGAGGAAGAAGGAGTATGTGGAGGAGGCAGGGGCAGAGGGAAGAGTAGGACTTCAACCAGTGACAAAGAGGAAATTAATGTAAAGTGATAAAAACCCAAGGAACCAAATGTTAAGAATGGAAATTCCTTGGAAAATCCAAAGAAAGACAATATCATGAGGGGAGAAGAGAAGGAAGAGGTGGGCTCAGATGCAAGCTTACTGTTTAGTTACCAAAATGCCAGGATTTCAGGCGGCACCAGACCCCCTGGTTTCCATTTTGATGCCATCACTTAGTCATTTACAGTCAGGTTAATGCTCACCAACGAGCAGACGGACCCAGGAGACTGGCCCAGGGCTTCTGCAGCTAACCGGAGCTGGGTGGTCTTTTTGGGTACCCAGCACACGAGATCCTGCCCTGGATGGTGGCTCTTCATGCCATCAAACAATCACTTTTCTCCTACTGACTGAAGTTTTAGCTAGGTTGCTGAGATGACTGGCTGGGTTGGGCTCCCTGAGACAATAGTGACCAGACCCAGGGGACAACCTGGAAGCCAAGAACTTGGCTGTGGGATGTCTTGTTCTCCAAAAGAACAGAGCAGGGAAAAGGAACCAGGGAGCAAGCTGTCAGTCTTTGTGGAGACCAGTCAGATTGGCTAGCCCATCTGTGGGAGTCAGTTGCTGAGATGAGTAGAATCCACGCCACACACTACTCAGGTTTTGAGTGGAGTTGGTGGCATAGCTCCTGCTCCTGCTATTGGCCAACCAGGTAGGTGACTGCTGGTTGGAAACACCTGTGTGCATGACAAAAGGCAGTTCACACCCTCATCCTCCATCTCTACTTGCCTCTCTGAACACACCCCGACCATGGTTGCTCCTTCCTTACTTTTTCAGGCAAAGGATGGCAAGTCACCAGGCAGGAGTGTTGGAGAGCATTTGGCTCTTCTTGGAAGGACAGGGACATTCATTAAAGATCTTCTGTATCCCAGGCAATTCACAAGCCTTCTCTGATCAGATTCTCCCCAACTCTAAGCGAAGCAGTATTAACTCCATTTTGTAGGAGATATTCAGAGAGATTATCTCCTACAATTTTCATCTCTGTCCAATTCTTAATTTTTTAATTTTTATTTTTTGAACTCCTTTGTCCTTTAGGTGCCCTGCACCTCTTGAGAGGGCATTTATTGATAAGATGCTTGGCCCTAACCTAAGGGCACCAGGATAGGTACGGAAGGCAGGACACCAGCTCTAGCAGGGACACCGTGGAAGCCAAGCAGATGACTAAGAGGCAGTCAGGTACCGGGTGACAGGGAGAGGAGGAGGCTTAAATGGAAAGTGCAGATAAAGACATTCAGGCTCAGTGAAAACACCACTACCTTGGCAAACAAAAGAAAGCCGGAGCTTTTCAGTTTACAGCCTCCCGAGTAGACCATCCTTTAGGTCCTTCTGGGCGCAGTGTTTGTTTGTTTGCTTATTTCTTTCGTCTTCCATCAGAACTATCATGTCCCATGCCGATTCTCTTTAGCTTCTGCTTTGTGTCGGCAGGAGTGGGTGGTGGCGATGAATCAGACACACGAACCCCGACTGCAGGGCGACTTGGCTAATGGGCAACTCCTCTCATGACTTGATGGCATCATTGGGCGAAAGCACATGCGTCCCGATGCTGGGCCCATTGACACATGGCGGGAATTCACACTGTGCCCAGTGTCCCCGTCCCTGCAACTGCGCCTCTGTGCCAGGAGCAGGGTGGGACAGGAAGTGGCAAGTGACCCAGCCTTGTTTCCCTTCAATAGTGCCATCAGTAAGATGGCCCGAGCCTAAGTAGTGGGCTGAAAGTTCTGGATTTCTGTATCACATAGTGGGCCCACGAGAGGGGTGGTGGCGGAAACGACGGCAATTTTAAAATTCATTTAATAATATTTTGGTTAATCACATTTTGAACTCCTAATAAACATATAAATACTTTCTTATAAGTTAAAAAAAAATACACTTGTGGTAAAAAGAAAAAAAAGTCCAAAGAGGAAAAGTCCCCATCCCCCATCCCCAAGCTCCCAGGCCCATTGCCCTAAAGAACTCAGTTAACGACTTTAAATATCTGAGGTAAGGAAGATCACCTATAGCTTACCTGTGCTGTCTCCAGGAGAATTAAGATCAAACAAACAAGCCACCCCATCTTCTTTCTCTCCTTCCCATCCCAGGGCTCCTATTATGCCAACAGCGTGGTCTTGTTCTTACGCATTTGTCATCCGCTCTCCCGGCTTTCTCTGTCCACGACTGTGCGACCGCTTTTCCATTTCAAAAGATGCCTTTTTCAGAAAAAACAAACAAACAAAAAAACCCACCTCTTATAAGAGGCTTACACCTGACTATAGAAAAGATGGTCACGAATATAGAATTTGGGATCTGGGAGGAACTTTCTACAATCGTGGAAGCAGAGACCTTGGGAAAAGGAATACACCCACTACTTTGATGGGGTGTGTACAATTTTGGGGGTTATAAAAGGGCTTTGCTGTCCATCATTCTTCTCGACCGTCTTCCCAGCTCCTGTATGGATGGAGGGGTCGGCAGTATTATTTCCACCGTACAGATGGGGAAACTGAGCCTCCTAGAGGCTGACGTCCCCAACAGCCAGTGCACCTGTCCCTGGGGCACGGGCATGGGAGGCCTCCACCCCTCTGGCAATCAGCAGCCTGTGCAGGGATTTCAGGCGTGGTGAGGAGACAGCAGGCATGGGAGGCAATTCCCAGAACGCCTCACATTGCAACACTTGGGATGCCGCTGTTTTGCATAAGCTGACAGCCAGCCCTGACTCCCCTTTCCAGGTTCGGTTTGGCTCCTGGGCCTGGGCTTCCCGGGCATGGAAATGACATTCTCATGGCTTGGAGCAGAGGAGCGAGTGGCACTCTGAGCACCCAGCCAGCAGGGGCTCTTCCCAGGACTCTGCTTCCCTGATGGGAGCCGTGTTGTCTCCCTCTGTCCCCTGTCAGCCTTCCCTTAATTTGGTGCCATTGCCTCTCGCCTGAGCGGAGATGTCTGTTTCCCTTTGCCTACGTGAGGGTAAGGGCGGAAGGGGAGGGAAAAAGGCCAGAAGGTCGGGGTTGATTCAATGAGCAGGTGCTGTGCTACGGATGTGGGTACAGAGACAAATGAGGCAACACATTCACTCTGAGGACGTCTCAGCTTGGGGGAACAGGTGGTCAGACGCACAGCAAAGAGAATAAGCAAGCAATTGCATTTGCATTCAAGTAACAGAGACTCAAAGTAACAGAGAGTTAACCAAGAGCCTTCTTTCTGTCCAATTTCTCGAAATGTGGAGTTGGGTGGCCCAGGGCTGGCCTGGGAGCCCTGTGATGTCACTAGGACCCCAGGCTCCTTTGGTTCTTCTGCTCCGCAATTTTAGTAGAATCTCTTTGTAAGATGGCTGCTGGAGACCCACGTCGCACCAGGAAGAAGGAGAAAGGGGGAAATGTAAATGAGTATATACCCTTTTCACTTTCCTGAAAGCTTCACCCCATGATACTGGCTTACATTTCATCAGTTGCCCTATCTGCAAAGGAGGCTAGGAGGTATTTTGTTTTATTCAGCTATTTTTGTTTTCTATGGAGGGCACGTCATCATCTCCAACAGTACAATCTTTGTTACTATGGAAGAAGAGAAGAAGGGATGCTGGGTAGACTACTAGCCCTCTCAGCCAATCTGGGCAATTTCAGTGCATTGTGGTACCCTCTGCCGAATAGATAAGAAATTATTTAATTAATTAGCTAAATAATTAAACCTCTGTCACCCTCAAACTGGAGACAATAATAACACCTACTAAAGTATATAACAAAAAAAAAAAGCACAAAAAAAGTAAAGTAAATATCTATAAAGTAACTCCATTTATAGGATTGTTTCGAAGGTTCGATGAGAAAATGTGTGTCAAGGGCTTAGAGCTCTGGGGGGTATGCCGTAAGTGCCCAATAAATGTTAGTTGTGCCGGTGAGTACAGCGGAGGGTGATGGTCCTGACAT
The DNA here is from genome assembly GCF_040939455.1 of Microcebus murinus. Taxonomy (NCBI): domain Eukaryota; kingdom Metazoa; phylum Chordata; class Mammalia; order Primates; family Cheirogaleidae; genus Microcebus; species Microcebus murinus. Next base: position 23,724,071 of record NC_134124.1, read on the forward strand.
CAGACTGCCTGGGTGTGTATCCGTCCTCCAGCACGGACTGCCCCGCCATGGGCGTGGTCCCTGGATTCAATTTCTTCAATGGTGAAACACAAGGACGAGAGACTCAGCCTCTCTGCCACTGTCGCAGTGAGATAGTCTCTGGGGAGTGCTTCACAGGGTGTATGGCACGTCCTCGGCACTCGGGGAATGTTGCTCATTACGACCATGGAAACATGGAGAAAGGGTGGGTAACATAGACTCCAGGAGACATGGCCAGTCAGGGAGGGCTTCCCGGGTCAGGGGGTCTCTGAGTCGTGTCTTGGCAGATGTGAAGGAGACAGACAGCCCCAGGAAGAAGGTAGGGGAGGGTGTCACAGCCCGTGGACAGCATGGAGGTGTGAAAGCAATGGTGTGCTCTGGTAGCTGTGAACGGTCTGGCCGGGTCTGGGCTTCAAGGTCAAGGAAGGACATGCTACAAGTTGAAGCAGCGTTTGGGGCCAGGCTGAGGCACTGAGAGCCCTGGGGGAGCTGAGCCTGCTACTCTGATTTCCTAGGACCGGTTCCTGAAAGCAGATGAGATCATATTCACCAACGAGGAATTGGCCTGTTTGAACAACGCTTGATTTATTGGCATCTGTAAACCACCACCTGTTAACCAAAGGCCCCAGGCTCCAACTCTGGCCAGGATCCTCTGGGAACAGGCCTGTAACCAACTAATGACTTCCACTTTGGCAGAGAAGCAAATGCTCGTAGCTTGAGGCTGGTCTTATGACTGGAAAAATGGAAAGGCTGTCATAAGTTCCAACAGGGATGTAAAGACAAGTTGCCTCCAGGTTTCCAACGAGGCAGATGAGCACAGATTTGTTTATCAGACTTCCCTAGAAATTAAGTTGTCGAGGCAGCTGGAGAGGTGAGGTGGGAGGAGAGGCAGAGAAAGGAACAAGAGGTGCTGGGATTACAACGGTGCATCGTAGTTAAGGCACCACAGGGGCGGCAAAGGGGCAGCTTGCTCCCCAGCAGAGGTTCGGCAGAAAGAGCACGCGACATGAGTTCAAAGTCATGGGGGCCAGTGTCACCTCGGTCCCCAAGTTCCCAGAAGCCATGATCCCTGCTCGACTGGCATAACCAGGCTGTTTGATGAAAAAATGAGAAAACGTGTGTCTGCAAAGACACTTTGTAAAGGAGGCACCTAACATAAAATCCGACCCCACCCCAATCTCTCAGGGACTCTGACAGATTACAGAGGATGCCAGGCTCTTTCCCACCTTTGTACATTGACAGGCACTCCTTTTTCTGCCTAGAACATTCTCCAGCTCTTCCCATGGCCGGTTTGGCCTCATCTCACCTTACACACCACTTCCTCAGAAAGACCTTCCTTGTCTACCGAAAGTATAATGTAAGCTTTCCCATGTAGCTAATGGTTGAGACCAAAGCAGGCTCATGACTCGTGGGTTCAAGTTCAGCTTTCACATATACAAACTGATTGACCTTGGGCAATCACCTAACCTCTCTGTGTCTCATTTCCACATCTATATGATGGATGTCCCCCACAAGGTGGATGTGGAGAAAGAGTCATGTTAATAGATGCTGGTTATTATTACTGTTTGAGTACCCTATTTCTTTTTGAGTGCTAACTGTGATCTGTAGTATTTGTATATATGTCTATTATCCAATGCCCACTCCCTTCCACAGTGTGATCTTAATGAAAGTAGAGACTGTGACTTTCCCATCCATCCTTATATATCATGTGCATAGCACAGTGCCTGGCACCTAACCCTAACCCTAACCCTAACCCTAACCCTAACCCTAACCCTAACCCTAACCCCTTAACCTCAGGTTAGGAGGTTAGGGTTATGCTCAGGAAATAGTTGCCGGATGGATGAGTGGGTCAAGAACACGTGGTGTATATGATATTGTCCAGGCATCCTCAAACTACGGCCCGTGGGGCCACATGTGGCCGGCCAAGGACATTTATCCGGCCCGCTGGGTGTTTTTGCCGCTGCTGCCTGTCCTGCTTAGCAGCCGACTTGTCCCGGGCCCACAGTGCGCATGTGTGGAATGTGCCCGCACTCTCCAACAGCCCTCCAACGGTCTGAGGGACAGTGAACTGGCCCCCTGTTTAAAAAGTTTGAGGACCCCTGCTAGAGACCATAGAGCACTACTGGGCCATAAGCAAGAAGGAAATAATGTCTTTTGCAGCAACTTGGACGGAACTGGAGGCCGTTATCCTAAGTGAAGTAACTCAAAATCAGAAACATACATGCCACATGTGCCCACTTATAAGTGGGAGCCAAACTATGGCCACGCAAGGACACACAGTGATATAACGGACACTGGAAGACTCAAAACGAAGGAGGGTATGACAGGATGAGGGATGAAAAATTACCCACAGGGTACAATGTACACCACTCGGGTGACAGGTGCACAAAAGCCCAGACTCCACCCCTATACAGTATATATTTGCAATGGAATTCAGCTGGTACCCCCAGAATCTATTGAAAAAAAAAAAAGGTATAGCTGTTGGATGAGGAATTCACTGAATGAGCATTTCCCAGAAGTCTCCGCAGCCCATCCCCAGGGCCAAGATGGCCCCGACTTGAGGGTGACAGCAGCAGCGTGTCAGATGGCCCCCTCTGTGTTTCGTTCTCCCCTTGGCCGGCTTTCGCTTATGTCATGAAACAGCACTAAAACCCCACGGCACCTAGGTGCTTCCCCTCTTGCCAGCCCAGCATTCGACCCCACAAAAAGGGGAAGGAAAAATAAGAGAAAAAGAGGAGCTCTAAACCACATGCTTCGTGGGACAGAAAAATGAGTGGTCCTTTCCCCAGCGTCGTGTGAGGCCGTCGTGGAGCCCCGAGGGTGTTTCTCGCTGATGCTGGGGAGGGGTGAGGAAGTGGCTTTTGCCATCTCTGTCCTTCTCCACCTGCTGTACAATTCGGTCCCTTCACCTCTCTGGGCGTCATCAGAGGCCTCATCTGCAAACTGAGGAGAACAGATGGAATAGAGGACGTCAACAGAGCGGCCGTGCAGTTCTGGTTTTGCTGGTAGGGCTGGTCTCATTATTAGCTTCTTTCATTCTCTAAGTGGCCAGTGTGGATAATAAATTATAAGATTGGTTTGGTGCAAATCTCTTCCAGTTGTAGGATTTTGTCATTTGTAAAAAAAAAAAAAAAAAAAAAAAAAAAAAAACATTTTTTTTTTTTTTCTGACTGCTCACCCCTGCCCTAACCCCTGCCTCCGGACCCATGATGTGTGCGGCTTCCTGTGGTAAGATTTCCATCTCCAAATTGTACTGTGAACATTATCAAACAATCAGAAAGTTGACAGATGTGTACATTGAACATCTATATATCCACCAACTATATTCTACAACGAACATTTTGCTACACTTACTTTATCCCATATCTATTTAACTATTTCATCCTCTATCCATCTATTGATTTATCCTATTTTTATATATTTTATTCAAAATAAATCGCAAACAGTAGTATACACATCCCCTAAACACTTCAGCAAATATAGTAAAGGTTTTTTTTTTTATTACAAAAGCAATTGAAGTTAATTATAAAACCTATGACAATATAGAGTGTATATATATTAAAAAATAACCAAAAAGCTCCTCTTTTCCTCTCTCTCTAATCTTGTTCTCTAGGCATAACTGCTTGTATAGATAGTCCCAAACATTTATATACACATATATTTTTGATATTTTATAAAACTAAAATTATAGCATACTTATTGCTTTGCACTTTGCTTTTTAAAAATCAATCATACCCTGAAGGCATTCTCTCTTTTTGGTAATAATAGGTTGTTTTAACCATTTTTAAAGGTTGTAGAATTTTCCATATTAGGTACCTTCATTTATTTAGCCATTTCACACTGATAGACATTCACACTATTTCCATTTTGGGGATATGATAAAAAATGGTGCAGTGAAGATCCTTACACATTCCCTTATTCAACAGATATTCTAACGAACACCACCATGCACCAGGCACGGCTCTATGCTGGGGAATATTGGGGAAATAAGACCGAGAACATTCGTGTGGAAATTATATTCCTTTGAAGGAGACAGATAATAAACTAGAAAGCAACAATAGCAAAAAAAAAATTCTTTTTTAGCTAGTTATGAAGAAAATAAAACAGAACAATGAAATAGACAGTGGTAGGAGGTGCCACTTCACAAACATTTGTCTGGGAATGCCTCTTGGAGGTGGCGATATTTGAGCTGAACGCTGAATGAAGAGAAGGGGACAGTTACGCAAAGGCCTAGGGAGGACACACTGCAGATGCAAAGGCTCCAGGTTGGGGACGGGCTTGATATGTTGGAGGGCCAGAAACAGCCAGCACGACTGCAGTAGAGCAAGTGGTGGGCACAGGCAAGGTTCGAAAGGCGGGATCGTGTAGGGCCCAGGAGTGTGGGTTTTATTCTTAGTGTCGTATGTCAGGCTGTGTTCTTACCACTGGGTCATCCCAGAATAGAACTAGCTCCGTCTAGCCTGCGTGGAACGGAATACGAGCAAAGCATTTCAGATTTCCAGTCAGCTGCAGCGTGGAAAAGCATCATTTCACTGTAGGCTGTGTGGCGTCCTGGAGAGAGAATGGGCATCACGGCCAGACAGAGCTATGTTCAAATTCCAGCTCCAATGATGCACTCCCAAAAGAATTGAAAGTACAGTCTCGAAGAGATGTTTGTACGCCAAGTTCGAGGCAGCGCTATTCACAAGATGGAAGCTGAAAATGGAAGCAACCCCTTGTCCATCGACAGACAAATGATAAACAAGTGTGACATAGGCATGAAATGGAATATTATTCAGCATCGAAAAAGAAGGAAATTCTGATATATGCTACAACATGCTTAAGCTTCGAAGACACGGCAAATGAAATAAGCCAGTCGTTAAAAGACAAGCACCGTGTGATTCCACGTATACGAGGTACCTAGAAAAGCCAATTCACAGAGACAGAAAGTAGAGTGGTGGTTACAAGGGGCTGGCTGGAGGGAGGAACCGGGAGTTGTTAATGAGTGCGGAGTTTCGGTTTTGCAAGATGAACAGAATTCTGGAGATTGGTTGCACAACGATGTGAATGCACTTGACACTATCAAACACCATGCTTAAAAATGGTCAGGATGTAAATTTTATGTTATGTATTTTTTACCACAATTAAGAATTTTAAAAAGTCCAGCTCCGTCACTTACTGGTGGTATGACTTGGCCAATGTCCCTCTAAGCTTCAGTTTTCTCACATACAAAAGGGAGGCAGCAATATCTCATCGCTGTTTTGCAGACACACTCCACCGCTGCCTGATTCCAATCTTCCTTTGCAGAATTAGGAATCTCAGGCTCCCCAGCCTTCTTCCCAGGCAGTGAAGAGAACTTTCTAGTGAATCCCAATCGACTTGCCCTGCTGCGTAATAAATAGCTCAATGAACATTTGTTGATGCATTGGCTGATTGAATCCACTTGTGTAGACATGATCTGAAAGGTACCTTATGTGTGGCACACTCTGTGCCTGGTATATAGTAGGCATTCCATAAATATCTGTGCAACAGGTAAATGAACAAAGTGGTTGACACACCTGGCCATGAGTTGTGGCAAAACAACTTGCCCGTTCCAAAATACACACATTTCCCCCCCTTATGTTGTACTGTAATAGTTGCTTTACAAAACAAAATAACTGAAATCCCCACCGACTGGGTCTCATGTTAGCATCTTTATTAGTGTTCTATTGCTAGAAAATACATTTCCACAAATATAGTATATTAAACCACACACATTTATTATCTTACAGTTTTGCAAGTCTTACATGGGTCTGGCATGGTCTTGCTGGGCTGAAATCAAGGTGTCAGCAGGGGTACATGCTTTACTGAAAGGCTCTATGGCAGGATCTGTTTCCTTGCACATTGGGTTGTTGGCAAAATTTAGTTCCTGCGGCTGGATTACTGAGATCCTTGTTGGCTGCCACTGAGGGCGAATCCTAGCTTCTGGAGGCCACCCGTATTCCTTGAGTCATGCCCGCTTCCTCCATCTTCAAAGCCATCCACTCTTCGTCCCTCTCCTCTCTCTGACTCAGCAGGGAAAAGTTTTCCACATTTTAGGACTCATGGGACGAGATTGGGCTCACCTGCATAATCCAGGGAAAACTCAAAACCCTTCACCGTAATCCCATTTGCAAAATCGCCTTTGCTTTGTAATGTATTCAAGGATTCCGGGGAGGAGGGCATGAATATCTTTGGAGGGGGATTGTCATTCCACCTACTGCAGCATGTCCATCATCACTTTGGAATACAAGGGTTTCTCAACAGGCAGCTGTCTATCTCCCAGCAAAGAGCCCCAGGAAATGAGGTCGATGGAAGGGAAATTTGGGCAGAGGGAAGAGAGGGGAGGCACTAGCAGTAAATGTGCTGGGAGGCCTGCAAAGATGTCACAGAAAGAGGTTCCTGGTTTCATGAAATCGAGGTTGCTCAAAGGAAAAAAAAAATACTCACAAATGCCAAGAAAGTTAAACTCTGTGTGTCTTACAATTTCCCTTCAGGTCAGCTCTGTGATGATAAAGTGCTCTTCACCTGCTGTGAATAATCGTCATTCCTTTCTCCATGATTTTCTTGAGTTGGTTGATGGGTTATTGGTTCCTTGCTGTGATTAGCACTGAGGGAAGTTGTCTTTGCTGGTGTGGTGAAGCTTCCAGGTGTTATCCTTCAGGCTCACTGGCATTCTGTCACCTATCGCCTGACATGAGCTGTGCTGCTGTTGTCACTTCTAGAGCAGAGGTTCAGCCACTAATCAGGGACCTGGTGGTCTGACCCGGATCTTTAGATCACTTCTGGAGCTTCTCTCCAGCGAGTTTAAGAAGTTACATTACCACGATGCTGTCTGTGCCAAGCCTCCTTCCTTTTGTGTCTGCCATCCTTTCTCCTCCCTTTCCCTTTTCTTCCTCCCCTCTTTCCTCTCCAGTGTTCTGATGTTTTGGATCAAAATAATGAAAAAGATTAGGAACAATTTCAACTCAGGAAATAACCCAAAGGTGTGTACAAAATTCACTGCTCCAATCATTCCTGTTCCAATAAAAGGAGTTTACAGCAAAGGAATATTTTTTTTTTTTCTGGTTCTCCAAGGCTTTGGGGAAACAAGGTATTAGGAAGTCTTAGGGGGCGGAGCTGGGCACCCTGGTGCCTGCCAATGTCATGCAAACCAAGGGGAAGGAGAGGTGTGGACCCCTCCAGGGGGTTCCAGGCTGCAGGTAAACCATGGATGTAATTCTCCAGATGCTGCTGCAGCGGGGAAGCCAAAGTGTCACTGGTGCTAACAGAGGTCACAGCTTTTGGGAACAGTGATTGCGACACAGAGGAAACTCCCCCTCCCAGTCCCACCAACAGGGGCAGCTCTGGGGCGGACGTTCAGAAAATGGGCCAGAGAGGATGAAACCGCTGGTGTGCACTAGCCAAGAAGAGGCTACCCCTTGGGAAACCCAACAGGGAAAAAAGTAGTTGAGCCGAGAAGAAAACCACCAGACCTTTTCTTTTGGCTTGAGGCATTGCATACATTTGAATAATAATCAAATTACTACTGACAACTGACAATATGACTGCTGAGCAGCAATGATGTGGTAATCACAGTTTTACATGGATTATCTTTAGTCATGATTACGTTATCTACATCCTAGAGATGTGAGACAGATTAATAGAGTTGGTGAAGGCCACAGACCCTGTCTCATGGCTGGGATTCAAGTTCAGGTTCACTGATTTAAAAAACCTGTTTTCTCTTTTCTTTCCCTTCATAACTTCTTTTACTATTTTCTTTCTGCATTATTTGCGTCATGCCCTTTTTTAAAAAAAATTAAAATGTCACCCATCAGCGGAAATCCCTTTGTGTCCCTCCTCTGTGCTGTTCTCCCCAGAGACAGCCTCTCAACTGAGGTTAGAGTTACTCCCGCCCTTCGTTATGTGTGTCCATGGCCATCGACAATATATAGTATTGTATGTTTCAAACATTTACATAGATGAGAGGTGGCTAACAGTAATAATTTACAGAGAAAGAAAGACAAATGGCTGTTGACTATAAGAAAAGATTCACCACCATAAAAGAGAGCAATACAAATTAAAACCACATCGAGATATCGTTTAAAAAAATCTATCATATCAGTCCACACCTAAGCTTTGATAAGCAGTACTCAAACTTTGATTGCGGATGAGTAAATTGGTGTAATCTCTTTAGAGGGCAATTTGACAATCTGTATCGAAAATGCAAATACACAAAATTACAAAAGAAATCCCGTTTCTTAGAATTTGTCTGTAGATATGTTTATGTATGTCCAAAAGCACATGTGCTCAAGGTTATTCATTGTAGTATTGGTTGTAATGAAAAAATAGAAAAAAATTCATGTATTTATCAATAGGGGAGTGGCTGAATAAATATAGTGTATCTCCCCATGATAGAATCCTATGCAGGTATAAAAAAAAATGAAGACACTCTGTACTAACATGGAATGTTTTCAAATAGATACTAGGTGGGGAAAAAACAGTAAGGTACAGTAGAATATATACAGTGTGCTATCTTTTGGGTAGGGAATGGAAAAAATGAGCCTATGTAGAATGTTCATTTGTACGTGCATAAAGAAACTGAAAGTTTGCATGCCAAAACTTACAACAGTTTTGCGTGTGGGATGTAGTAAGAAGGGTGGGATGAGGGATTAGGGAAGACTTTTAAATCTATTCCTTGACATTTTTTGAATGATGTGGATGATCTATGCTACGAATTTTTAAAAAAAAGCAAATTGAAAAGTTATAGTGGCATCATGTAGTACAAGTCATTCTGTAACTAACATTTTCCAGTCAGGTATATATTATATTTCTGAGGCCTATCTATCTGGTTGGTTGTGGCCCTGATTTTTCCATTCATTATGCCGCCTTGAACTATAGATGCTCACAGGTGGAAAAGCTCTTGGAGATCACCATTTCCTACTTTCATGTTAAAAATAAATGAAGGTGCAGAAATGGCAAGTGACTCCCTGAGGGTGGCCCTGGAGGGATTTGGCTTCAGGTCTGACTCTAAGTCAGGGGCTAGGGCTGCCTTTCTCCCCCTTGCCTTCTACCAATGGCAAAACCATCTCCTGATTCTTACCAAGGTTGGTAACTCTATGTGTTATCCTTTCCTGGGGACATTGCCTTTAAAGACAAGAAAGAGATAAACAACACCAGACAACAAGACCCATCGGCCACTGTTTTATGCAATAGTGATTGTCCAGACCCCAGGAGAAGTCAGAGATGCTTTGGGGTGAGGGATGGGGTGGAATGGTAACATTGGTGGGGTTGGTAGTCAGGGACATGTTAAACTTTCTGGTATCTCCTCCCTATTAATTTAATTTACATTAATATAATTAATGTAAATTAATTACATTAAAGGAAAAGAAAAAGGCAAACAAAACCAAAACCAAAACAACTAGGTTATTACTAGTTCATTTATATGAAGATTAGTTCTGCCTTCAGTTCAGGAAGGAACTAATTTGTGCTGTACGCTAGTGATGACATTGCTGTGAATATTGTTGATTTAACAAAAGCTTATTAGACTTTTTGTTGCCATAGCGACAGTCAAGGCACTAATAAGCTCTGCAAAGTGAAGGAGACCTCTGCAGGCAAAGTCATCTGGTCCCCCCTCTGCCTTCAGGTAAGACCCCATTAAACCATTCTGACAGGTGAGGGCCTTTTAGGATTTACCTTAATAAATGATGCCAGCCTTTCTGGAGTTCTCATGCTCAAGCACTGTGACAGAAGAGGTGAGAACACAAAGACCCAGAAGAAATGTACTTTCACCTCAAATTGAATAGCATACATAGGCGTTTCCTAAAATTTTATACCAAAATATTTATAACAGTGGAGGAACAGCAGCAATGTCAAGAGGCCCTCCCAAGTTTGCAATTTTGGCCACATTTGGGATTTTAACTTACAATTTCATGCAAGTGTTGGATTCCACACCATAATATCAATGTGTTTGTTTGTAATGTCTATGTTTATAGTCTATTAACTATTTTTCCTACCAAGTCTAGTAAAATTGATGCTTCAAGAAGATACACGATGCTGACCATGTGGCTTTGGGTATCCTCTGCCCAGATCTCAGCCTGGATCTTTCTATACTCAAGTTCGAGAAGCATGGATTAGCTAAGGGTAGGTAAACTTTTTTTGCAAGGGCCAGATATTAAGTTTTTAGACCTTGTGGGTCATACTGTTTCTGTTATGATGACTCAGCCCTGCCCCTGTATCAGAAACAGCCATGGACAGTATGTACGGATTGGCATGGGTATGTTCCAAAATACTTTATTTATAAAAACAGATAGGTTTGGATAATGGCCAAGATTTGGCTTGCAGACTGGAGTTTATCAACCCCTGGATTACACAATAAATTCTCCAAGAGTTTATGAAAAGAAATATTTTCAGCGAGAAAAAAATAAGGAAGAAGAGTAGGAGTTGAAATTCTACTGGTCATTAAAGGCTGGATAGTATTTCAAAGAGCAGAAAGGAAATGACATTATTGGTAGAGAATCAGTATAAGCAAAGGCAAATGTTTTGGAGGATAAATGTAGATGGCACAGAGAGGTCAGTAAGTAGATCAATTTGGCTGCAGGAAGGAACTAATGTAAAAGTGAAACATTCTAAAATGTCACTGCTAGACGAAACTTTGCTGATCATTGATTTTTATTATGCAGATGGGAAAATTAGTGTTAAAAGAGATTTCAGATCTGGAAAGAGGATGAAGAGTGGCATCTCCTGAATATTGTCTTAGTCCATTTTGTGCTGCTATAACAGTATACCTGAGACTGGATAATGCACAGTGAACAGAAATATATTGCCTCATGATTCTGGAGGCTGGTAAGTCCAAGGTTGAGGGACTGCTCTTTTAACTATATTCAGTTAAAAGAAGTCACACAGTTCCTTCAATATTTTGCTTAGATATTTCTTCTACCTGATACCCTAGTTCCTTGCTCTTAAATTTTGCCTTTCATAAACAATTCAGCCAAGTTCTTTGCCACTTAATAACAAGGATGGCCCTTCCTGCGGTTTTCAACACCTTGCTTGTAATTTCCACCTGAGACCACATCAGTGTGACCTTTACCGTCCATATTTCTACCAATATTCTGATTACAACTGCTTGAGTAATCTCTAAGAAATTTTGGACTTTCTCTACAGCTCTCCTCTTCTTCTGAGCCCTCACCAAAATCACCCTTAATGCTCCATTTATAGCAATCTCGGCTTTCCCTAGCCTGCTCCTCTGAATTCTTCCAGCCTCTGCTCATCATCCAATTCCAAAGCTGCTTCCACATTTTCAGGTATTTGTTATAGCAACAACTCCACTTCTTGGTAACACTGTTCTATCTTGGTCTGTTTTGTGCTGCTATAACAGAATACTACAGACTGAGAAATTTATAATGAATAGAAATTTATTGGCTCATGGTTCTAGAGGTTGGAAAGTCCAGGATCAAGGGACCATATCTGGTGAGGGCCTTTTCGCTGTGTTATCCTACAGTGGATGGGCCAAGATAGGGTGACAGAAAAAGAGAAAGGGAACCAAACTGACCTTTTCATAGCACACTCAATCCCATGGTAATAAACCTACTCCTGAGATAATGGCATGAATCCATCCATGAGGGTAGAGTTCTCATGGTCTAATCACCTCTCATTAGGCCCCACCTGCTAACAGTGTTGCATTGGAGTTAAATTTCCAACACATGCTTTTTGGGGACACATTTAAACCACAGCAAATACTAAGCTAAGGTGTCTCAGCTCTGCTTGGCAGCCAAATAATATTAATATTTCAACACTCCATCATTTGAATGTTTATTAATTAGCCAACTGCCTACATATCACACAATCAAATGTTGCAAGAGGAGTTCCTTTGGGATGGAGTTAATCTTCATCTTTGTACACCATTGTGAAATAGCATTGTAGCTGTGATAAGACACATCCAGAGCAATCACCTAGATAAGCACCATGCATCAGAAGCTTTAGCATCTTATCCTGCCAGCAACTTGCTCTGCAAGATCAGACCAAATCTTGAGCTTCCCTCTGGTTTTCCCCCTTGGTTCAACAAGAAGTTTTTGTCCTTGTCTCTCCATCAGAACCAATGGCCCATGCCTCTCTCCCTTATCTGCTTCCTTTCTCCATCACCAACACTGAAATCATGAGTGACTGGAGGGAACCAGAGTGTAAGGGACCAGAACCTTGCAGGACCCAGATATTCATTCATTGATTTGTTCCTATCTAGTTATTGAGCATTTTCCATGTACTGAGTGCTGGGGATAAGCTGTGAAAAAGGTAAGCAGGCTTCTGCCCTCAGAAACTCACATTCTAGTGATGTGTGTGTGTTGGTAGGGAGAACATAAACAATGTACAAGTAAACAAACAAAAGAATTTCAGATGGAGATAGGTGCTGTGGATGCAATAGAACCAGGTATTGTGATACTGACTAGAGGGTGCTTTGGGGTAGTCTAGCAAGGGAAGGCCTCTTTGAGGAGGGACCTGGATGCTGGGAAGAGCCAAAGGAGGAGCCCTGTGGCCAGAGGGTCCAGGGGAACAGAGAGAAGGTGGGTGTGACTGCAGGGCAGTGGCCCAGGGGAAGATGAAGATGGATGGCAGACAAGAAGAAAGAGGTAGACAACATAAAGAAATTGATGAGTTTTGATCTGATTGATTGAGTGACTCAATCTGGATTCTATTTCTAAAACAGCATCCAGGCTGTTACCTGCATAATGTCTCGGAAGGACCAAACGTGGAGGAGGTAACACAATCAGCAAAGGCTACTTCAGTAGCCCAGATGGGAAGTCACAGGGGCCTAGATCACACGGTCATGGTGGATACTGAGAGAAGGGACTGGATTTGGGATCTACTCTGGCAGGAGAAGAAACGGGACCTGTTAAGGAACTGGGTGTGGGTGTCTGGGGTGGTGACGATGATAGGAAATCAGAAATCTAGGGTGACTCCCTGAGTTGGGGCCTGAACAACCAGATAAGTTGTGGCACCTTTGTTTTTTGACTGGAATGTCTGGAAGTAAACAGCTGGGGTGGGAGGTGTGGTGAGTGAGTAGGACTGTCGTGGGTGTGCTAAGTTGGAGATGCCTGCGAGACTTCCAGGTGAGGATATGCAGTCAGCAGCTGGAGGTAATTTTTTGGGTGTTTCCAGTCTTAAAGAATTAGCATTCTCTCTAACACCCATGTAACAATGGCCTGAGTCTTGATTTGCTTAACCACACATTGTATAACATCCCCTCCCTGGAATTTCTGGGACTCCTTGAGATTCGTCGATTCCTTGGATCCATCCTGGTTTCTGCATTTTTCACCTCCACTAGCCATCCTGCCCCAGGTCGGCTCAGCCTGTGTCCCCAGCTAACTTTCTCTGCCCACTCTGGGTGGCTCCAGCATGGACCTGTTTCAGGGAACTGATGCATATCACCAAATCGCTCTTCCCAGAGATCGGCCCCTTTGCACACATGTTAGCGTACAGGTGTATTCAATTCCCTACATTTTCACCCGTGCCAGGCAGCATTATTAGCCAGTTTGTAGGTGACAGATGGTAAGACATTTCAATTTGTATTGCAAAGATATGCTTTTAAATAGCAAAGTACTCTCTCTATGTCTGTATACTGCAACCCACAGAATCAATTCAAGTACTCACGACCACATGTAACTATTTAGGAATTCCAGGGTGCAGATAATAAAAATGGGTAATATTTGTTGAAATCCCATTGTGTGCCAGGCATGGAGTTAAAGCGCTCTGCAGATGTGGTACCTCATTTAATCCTCACAACACCCAGATATGGAGGATGTTCTGATCAGCCCTCATTTTCTAGGTGAGGAAACTGAGGCAAAAGGAAATTAAATAATTTATTCAAGTGGCAGAGCTGGGATGTATACCCCAAGTCCGTCCTTGGGCATGCAAAGCCTCACCACAGCCAGCCTGCCTTCTTCCTGTTGCTCCAGAGGGAGCCCACCCAGAGCTGCTCCCTGTCCTGGGTGGCAGCATTGATGAAACATCTTCTGGAAATTCTTGTCACCTCTTAGCCTCTACTTTCTATCTTCCCAGTTTTTCCTCTCAATTTTCTTGATCCTTGTTGGGGTTTATTCCTAATTGACATCTGGCTAACTTAATCCTCCCTCTGAAAACATCCAAGTCAGGGAGGAGGGAGGTAATGAAAGCCACAGGACATCCTGCAGGTTCTTGGGACAGGTGGGTCCTTCCGGCTGGTAGGCATCCCCTCTCCTCACCTCTTCTGCTCACACAGCAGGGAGTTAAATTTTATTTTTTTCCTGATAATAATGATGAAATAATCTATACTGGGGGTCTGTGTGTGCATGCAGTGCTTTAAGCACTATTAATCCCTACAATTACCCAATGGGGTACGTAAAGATTATAGATATTTTATGTGCTTTTTGTAGAAAATTTGAATAATAGAGTACCTAGAGACTGCCACTGCTAAGATGGTGTATTCCTTTCCAGTATTTTTTCTTAGCCTAAGTATTTAAATATATTTTTAGGGTGTCATATCATACATGCAATAAAGTTACACATGTTCGACCATAAAAGTATGAGAGAGAAGGAGGAAGAAAAGGAGAGAATCTAACATGTGGGTAATGCTATTCACCAGTCCAAGGAATTGTGGCTGCCGGTGTGTGTGTGTGTGTGTGTGTGTGTGTGTGTGTGTGTGTGTGAGTGAGTGAGTGAATGGGGGGGGGATCTGCTGTTCCCTCCTGAGACTTTTGTTCCTGGGGTCTTCTCAACGTGTGAACATCTCACCACGCACACTGTGGTTTTGGGTTTAAAGAGATGTATTTTTGGTTCAGCGTGGTCTCTCATTCAAACCAGTCGTTTCAGCTGACAAACTAAGGACGCAAGTGAATGTTTAGGGAAACACTGGCTGATGGAACTTGCTAGAAATGTCCATCCCTGATGTGGCATCATGCTAAGGGATTTCAAGGGTGTTTTGACCTTTGCCATTTTTACCTGGAGCACTGACTTGACAAACTAACCCCCCATGCCTTCGAGATGCCACTCTGCTGTTTGTAATTCAGATGTTAATTGAGGTGGCCCTGTACTTTGAGTGTCAAGTAAAAGTGACTTTAGCTTTTTATCTTGTTTTCTTTAGGAAGTCCAGGGTCCTCCCCAAGAGTTCTGCACTCTCTGGGGCTGACAGTCTAGTGGTTTGTTCGGGCTCCAGCTGTCTTCCCCACGAGGAGCTCTGGATTCGCCTTCCCGCAGGAAGGTCCGCACGGCTGTCCACTGCTGCGCCCTGGGCTCCATGTCCAACTCAGCCTCTGCCCTTTGTCCCACCAGGCCCTTTTCCCTGGGAGTATGTGCTCGGCAAACATTACTCAAGGTGTGGGGATTCAGGAAGGATTTTTATTTTATTTTATTTTATTATTTTTGCCCAGCTGACACCTTGATTTCACAGGAGAGATTTTTAGAACCCATGCTAACTTAAACTTGAATATTAGATATCTCTCTCCTGAAAAGCCCTTTTAGCAACCTTGCTACAGGGAGTTTGTTTCTCATTGACCACTTTTCTCTGAAGATTCTCACCTTCCAGGTTTTTATCTGCCTTCTGTGTTATCTTAACACTTTCAAATTCTCTCATTTCATCACAGAAAGCAGTTTAGCTCCACAAGCCCTCCATGGTCCTGGGCCTTGTCTCCTGTACATCTAACGCCCTACTGTTGAGTACTGCTCATACCAACAGCCACCGACTCTGAGTTTCTATTTATTTATTTATTTTTATTTCAGCATATTATGGGGGTACAAATGTTAAGGTTACGTATAGTGCCCATGCCCCCCTCCCCCCTCGAGTCAGAGCTTCGAGCGTGACCATCCCCCAAATGTTGCACATCTCACTCATTGTGTTTGTATATACCCATCCCCTCCTCCCCCCTCCCACCTGCCCGACACCCGATAAATGATATTCCTATATGTCCACTTAGGTGTTGATCTGTTAATACCAGTTTGCTGGTGAGTACATGTGGTGCTTGTTTTTCCATTCTTGAGATACATCACTTAGTAGAATGGGTTCCAGCTCTAACCAGGAAAATACAAGAGGTGCTATATCACCATTCTCTCTTAAAGCTGAGTAGTACTCCATGGTATACATATACCACATTTTATTAATCCACTCATGTATTGATGGGCACTTGGGTTGTTTCCACAACTTTGCAATTGTGAATCGTGCTGCTATAAACATTCAGATGCAGGTGTCTTTTTAGTAGAGTGTCATTTGATCTTTTGGGTAGATGCCCAGTAGTGGAATTGCTGGATCAAATGGTAGATTCACTTGTATCGCTTTAAGGTATCTCCATATTGCTTTCCACAGAGGTTGAACTAGTTTGCAGTCCCACCAGCAGTGTAGGAGTGTTTCTATCTCTCCGCATCCACGCCAACATTTATTGTTTGGGGACTTTTTGATAAAGGCCATTCTTACTGGAGATAAGTGATATTGCATTGCAGTTTTGATTTGCATTTCCCTGATGATTAGAGATATTGAGCATTTTTTCATATGTTTGTTGGCCATTATTCTATCTTCTTTTGAAAAGTTTCTGTCCATGTCCTTTGCCCACTTTTTCATAGGGTTGTTTTATTTTTTTCTTGCTGATTTTCCTGAGTTCTAAATAGATTCTAGTTATCAGCCCTTTATCGGATGTGTTAGCCACATGTAGAAGACTGAAATAGGGCCCACACCTTTCACCTCTCACAAAAATCAACTCATGCTGAGTAACAACTTGAACCTTAGGTGTGAAACTATTAGAATTATAGAGGAAAACGTTGGAAATACTCTTCTAGACATTGGCCTAGGCAAATAATTTATGAAGAAGACCCAAAAGGCAATCACAGCAGCAACAAAAATAAATAAATGGGACCTGATTAAATTAGAAAGCTTCTGCACAGCCAAAGAAACTGTCAAGAGAGCAAACAGACAACCCACAGAATGAGAGAAAAATTTCGAAAGTGAGTTTCAATTTTTATTAACAGAGAAGAGAAAGCAGAGGCTTTGAAATTCCCATCTTTCCCGTCTCTCTCCATCAGTCTTTATAAGTGAAACAGAACCGATATTTATTTTTTTCATTGATAGAAGCTGTGCTTCTTCTCTTAAAAGACAGAAGTAATCTGCAGTTAGAGTTAGTTTTAAATACTTTTCACATTACTGTATATGTGAAATACATAGATCATGCTATAGGGACAATTTGGTATCCTGTCTGTTTGTTACTATTGCCACATTACAAACCATCCCACACTTAGAGGTAAAGCTACAACAATTTATTACACTCACAGATTCTCTATATCAGGGATTCGAGGAAGAGCATGGTGGGATCGCTTGTTTCTGGTCCATAATGTCTGGGGTCCCAGACAGGGTGATGCAAAGACTAGGAGGGGCTCCATGGGTGGGGGTTGGAGTTATTGGGAGGATCACCCCGTACATGCCTGGCAGTTGATGCAAGCCATCAGCTGGAACCTTAGCTGGGAGCTGGGGTCATCACCTGGAGTACCTGCTCATGGCCTTTCTATGTGCTACCTTGGGCTTCCTCACTGCATAGTGGCTGGATCTCAAGAATGAACATCTCAAGAAAGCAAGGTGGAAGTTCATGGCGTATTTATGAGCCAGCCTCAGAAGTCACATAATGTTACTTCTACAATATTCTTGGTTGAGGCAGACACCAAGATCTCCCAGCTTCAAAGGGAGGTGACATAGACTTCATCACTGGACGAGGGGACAGTCAAGGTCATGTTGCAATAAGAGCCCGTGAGATGGGAAGTGGTATTGCTGCCATCTTGGAAAATACAATCTGCTACACTGCTCTTTTCATTTAACATATCGTGCCATTAAAATAATCTGTCAATTCTGTGCATACCTCCATAGAATTTATTTAACTAATCCCTTATTATAAAACTTTTCTCATCACTTCTCCATGAGAGAGAAGAAACGGGTATGGACATTTTCCTTCTCCAAAGCCTAGAGATGGGGGTCCAAAGAGAATTTTTTGACAAGTTGGGGCCTTAGTGAAGTCCTATTCCACCAGTGTCCTACACTACTCAGTTGGGGGCTGTTGTCACCTCTCTTTTGACAGTTTCTGAGCCGTGAACCAGCAGAGCACCTGATGCTGCTAGGGCACAGAGAGAGAGACAGGTAAGGTCTCCAACCCCTTGGGTGTGGCAAGGATGGGTACATTTCCCCTGGCTCGAGGGAACACCAGGGGAAGTGGTACTCGAGCTATCCTGTCATCCTTCCCCAAGTGGGCTGCCCACTGGATTAGGTCCTCCTAGCAGAAGGAGAGTGTGGGGCACACTGTCTCTGGCTGGGGAGGAAAAGGGAAGGAAGCGGCTACAGCTACAGCCCTAGCCTGGTCACCTAGGTAGGTGAATATGCAGGTGGTGGCCCTGACACACTCTGCAAAGAAGCCAGCACACAAGCCCCATGTGAGAGCAGCCACACGGAAGGAGCCAGAAACTCATTTGTATTATCCAGGGCAGCAGCGACCACGGAAATGAAGAGGATCAGCCCCTCACCACAGGCAGCTGAATAAGGAGACATCTCTGCCCTTCCTTCCTTCCATCCTGCCCTAACACCAGACGGCATGTGCAGAGGAGATAGGGTGGTGAGAGCAGACCGTACTCTTCTTATCACCCCCTTGCCCCAAGATGCTTAGAAACTCAAGTCTAGGTGTGGGTATGTGTTCGGGCTGGGGGGCGGAGGGGGCGAGAAGAAGACAGTCATTACCTGAAAACAAATTTAAAGTTTTGAAATGCATGTGACTGTGCCCTACAGAAGCGAAAATGTGACTGAATAACCCCTAATAATTGGAAATAAATGGAATTGCACTAAGGAGATGGTAAGCATAATTAAAGAGGGTTTGAGAACACGCAGTTAACAATTTTGTGTTTGAAACACTGGGAAGCTGAGGCTCCTTGATAAAGTGGATGTAATGGGAGTTATTTGGTATCAGCCTCTTAAAGACTCGATTCTCAGGGAGTGTTGTACTCTCCCAGCTGCTTGAACACGCCCACTTCACCGGATGATGCTTGTTCAGGCTTGGAGAGGTGCAATCTTGTTTCATTGGCCATTAAATGCAACACTGCAGGAGAAGGGGTGGGGGCGTGGTATTGTCAAAGACTGTGCAGCCTCAGCTTTGGTGTGGAGCAAGAGAACATGACTTCCCCCACTTACCTCCTGGGGGGTGGGAAGGGTCATGTTAACATTGGGTGCACATGAGTCTCAGGCATTTTTACCCCCATTTACTGCCAAATCTCTTCTGACTCCCTCTGAAACTGCTCCAGCTACCTGTTCCTCTCTGCAGCACAGGAGATATGAAATCATGGGGTCTAGGATATCATCCAAATCACCCTCCCTTAAGGCATGCGTGCATCTGCAGAGCAGAACGAGGTAGGAAGAGAAAGTAATGTTGAGCTCAGGCTGAGAAGGAATAGGGAATTATAAAGACAGGCCATTTGAAAGCAAAACTGCCTTGAATTCTCTAATAGGCCTGTCTTGGAAACAAGAAGAGGAAGAAGATAGGGCGAGAGGGGATGTTATTTTTTAGCAAGTGTTTTCAAACTGACAACAGAGGAAGAGAGACCAGAACCACAGACAAAATTAACATTTCGCTTTTCGGCATCATTTGATTTTTCAAAAAGTCCCTGAAGGGGCTGTACTTGGTGGTGGTGGGGGTTCTGTTCTGAACTGGAGGAAGACCTGGGTGAAGCGTGGATGAAGTATATCATCCTTTCCCCAATTCACTCCCCATCAGCATCCCATGATGCTGGAAATCCCCAGGGCTAGCTTTTCCTTTCTTTTGGAGAGAATTATGAAGTTCATGTAATACATTCCACCATGATGTCTCAATTTACAGATAAGCTGACACTTGGAGCAGTTAAATGATTAGTTCAAGTTCACACGGCGAATGAACCACACAGCCCAGGATTCGGACCCAGGTCTGTCTGATTCCAAACTCATTCTGCCACACCAGTGGCCCCAGTGGATAGTCCCCGTTTAAGGATTAAGTGCCCTCTCCGTCACCTCCATTACATGATTTACCAAGGAAGGTAGCACAGAGGCACAGACCATGGGCTTACCAGACAGGAGGGCTTGGCTTTGAATTTTGACTCCATTTTTGATGAGTTGTGTGACTTTGGGCAAGAAACCTAACCTCCCTCTGTCTACTCTAAAGGAAGTTTGCATATGAGGAGAAAGTATAACAAAGCTGTGGTAAACATTTTAGTAGATTATTGTTAATATTTTTAATACTATATTTTTTATTTCAAAATATTACGGGGGTACAAATGTTTTTGGTTACATGGATCTCTTTTGCAATGCTTGAGTCAGGGTTATAAATGTGCCCATCATCCACATAGTGTTCTTTGTACCCTTTAGGTAGGCTTTTGCCCGTCCCCTCATCCCCCTCCCCCCTGGCTGATTTCCACTGAGTTTTACTTCCCTATATGCACATGTGTGCTCATCGGTTAGTTCCAAGTTAATAGGCAGTACATGTGTTGTTTGTTTTTTCATTATTTAGATAATTCACTTAAAATGGTCTCTAGTTCCATCCAAATTGTTGCAAAGGGCCTTTATTTATTCTTCTTTATGGCTGAGTAGTATTCCATGGTATACATATACCACATTTTCTTAATCCACTCATGAACTGATGTGTGTTTGGGTTGATTCCACATCTTTGCAATTGTGAATTATGCTGCAATAAACATTTGAGTGCAAGTGTCTTTTTGATAAAATGACTTCTTTTTCTATGGGTAAATATCCAGTAGTGGGATTGCTGGATAAAATGGTAGGTCTACTTTTAGTTCTTTGAGGAATCTCCGTACTGTTTTGCATAGAGGTTGTACAAACTTGCAGTCCCATGAACAGTGTCTAAGTGTTCCCTTCTCTCTGCATCTATGCCAGTATCTATTGTTTTTGGACTTTTTAATAAAAGCCATTCTAACTGGGGTAAGATGATGTCTCATTGTGGTTTTAATTTGCATTTCCCTGATGCAAATTAGTGATATTGAGCATTTTTTCACATGTTTAATGGCCATTTGTCTATCTTCTTTCAAAAAGCTTCTGTTCATGTTTTTTGCCCGTTTTTTGATGGGGTTGTTTTTTTCTTGCTGATTTGCTTGAGTTCCTTACTGATTCTGGTTATTACCCCTTTCTCAGATGTATAGCTTGAGACTATTTCCCATTATGTAGTTTATCTATTTACTCTGTTGATTATTTCCTTAGCTGTGCAGAAGCTTTTAAATTTAATCAAGTCACATTTATTTATTTATTTTTGTTGTTGCTGTAATTGCCATTGGGGTCTTCTTCATAAATTTCCCAGGTCAATATCTAGAAGAGTTTTTCCAACATTTCCTTCTAGAATTATTATGGTTTCATGACTTACATTTAAGTCTTTTATCCATCTTGGATTAATTTTTGTGAGTGGTGAGACATATGGACCCTCTTCCATTCTGCATGTGGCTATCCAGTTTTCCCAGCACCATTTATTGAAACAGGGCTTCTTTTCTCTAGTGTATATTGTTGCCTGCTTTGTCAAAGATCAGTTGGCTGTATGGGAATGGTTTTATATCTGGGTTCTCTGGTGTTTTTTTTGTTCCATTGGTCTATGTCTCTATTTTTGTGCAAATACCATGCTGTTTTGGTTACTATAGTCTTGTAGGACAGCGTGAAGTCTGGTAATGTGATGCTTCCAGATTTGTTCTTTTTGCTTAAAATTGCTTTGGCTATTGAGGCTCTTTTCCGGTTCCACATGCAGCATAGAATTTTGTTTTCTAGATCTGTGAAATATGACATTGCTATTTTGATGGGGATTTCACTGAATTGATAAATGACTTAGGGTAGTATGGATAGTTTTATAATGTTGATACTATTGATCCAGGAGCATGATATATTTTTCCATTTGTTTGCATCATCTGTGATTTCTTTTCTCAGTATTTTGTAGTTTTCTTTGTAGAGATCCTCAACTTCCTGGGTTAAGTGTATATCTAGATGTCTAATTTACTTTGTAGCCATTGTGAATGGCATTGAGTCTTTGATTGAACTCTCAGCTTGACTGTTATTGGTGTATAGGAATGCTACTGATTTCTGTACATTGATTTTATAACCTCAGACTTTGATGAATACATTTATCAATTCCAGGAGTCTCTTGGTGGAATCTTTGGGGTTTTCTAAACATAGATCATATAATCAGTAAAAAGTGATAGTTTGACTTCCCCTTTCCCAATTTGTATACTCTTTGTTTCTCTTATCTGACTGCTCTGGCTAGTACTTTTAGCACTATGTTGAATTGAATAGAAGGGGAAAGAAGGCATCATTTTCTTGTTTTAGTTCTTAGTGGGAGTGCTTTCAACTTTTCCCCATTTAGTGTGATGTTGGCTGTGGGTTCGTCTTATATGGGTTTTATAATTTTAAGATATGTTCCTTCTGTGCCTAGTTTGTTGAGGGTTTTTATTATGAAAAGGTGGTAAATTTGGTTAAATATTTTTTCTACATCTATTGATATGATCATATGGTCTTCATTTTTGCTTCTGTTTATATGGTGAATAACATTTATTGATTTACATATGTTGAACCATCCTTGCATCACTGGGATGAAGCCCACTTGGTCATGGTGGATTATTTTTGTGATGTACTGTTAAATTTGGTTTGCCAGCATTAAATATTTTATTGAGGACTTTTGCCTCTATATTCATAGTGATATTGGTCTGTTGTTTTCTTTTCTTGTTGTGTCCTTTCCTGGCTTTGGTATCAAGGTGATACTGGCTTCATAAAATGAGTTGGGGTAGAATCCCTCCTTCTCAATGTTATGGAACACTTTCTGCAGTATGGATACTGGCTCTTCTTTGTAGACCTGGTAAAATTCAGCTGTGAATACAGCTGATCTGGGGCTTTTTTTGTTATTAGAAGATTTTTTATTACTGCTTCAATCTCTTTGTTCATTATTGGTCTGATCAGAAGTTCTATTTCTTTCTGATTGAGTGTTGGAAAGTTGTGTATTTTCAGGAATTTGTCATTTCCTCTACATTTTTGAGTTTATGTGTATAGAGATTTTCATAGTATTCACTGATGATATTTTACATTTCTGTGGTGTCAGTTGTGTTACCTTCTTTTTATTTCTGATTGAGCTTGTTTAGATTCTTTCCCTTCTATTTCTCATTAATCTAGCAAGAGATTTATCAGTTTTGTTTATCTTTTCAGATAATCAACTTTTTGTTTCATTGAACCTTTGCATTTTTTTTTTTTTTTTTTTTGCTTTCCATTTTATTTTGTTTTGCTTTGACCTTAGTTATTTCTTCTTTTCTGCTGGCTTTGAGTTTTGTTTGCTCTTCCTTTTCTCATTCCTTGAGACATGTCTTTAGGTTGTTAATTTGTGATCTTTCTGTCTTTTTAATGTAGGCATTGAAGGATATAAATTTTCCCCTTACTACTGCTTTTGCTGAATCTCATAGATTTTGAATGCTTATGTCCCCTCTTTTGTTCAGTTCAAGGAATCTTTTTAATTCCATCTTCATTTCATTCTTGATCTGATGTTTGTTCAGCAGCAGGTTGTTCAATTTCCATGACTTTATGTAGAATTTAATATTTCTCTTGAACTTGATTTCTAGTAATTAAACTAAACCACTGTGGCCACTGTGGTCTGAGAAAATACATGGTATAATTTCTACTTTTTTGAATTTGTTGAGATATGTGTTATGGCCTAAAATATGATCAATCTTAGCGAATGTTCCATGTGTGATGAGAAGAATGTATATTGAATGTATATAGTTTTTCGGTAAAATGTTCTGTAAATGTCTGTTAGGCACATTTGTTCTAGAGTCCCATTTAAGTCCAGTGTTTATTGATTTATTTTCTGCTTGGCTGATCTGTTCATGTCTCTCAGTGGAGTGCTGAAGTCCCCAGAAATTATGATACTGCTATTTATCTCCTTGCTTAGATCTAGTAGGGTCTGCTTTATGAATCTGGGTGCTCCTGTGTTAGGTGCATAAATATTTAGGATGGTTGTGTCTTCTTATTGAATTGCTTCCTTTACCATAATATAATGAACATCTCTGTCTTTCTTTACAGTTGTTGATTGCAAGTCAATTTTATCTGATATGAGAATGACTACACCTGCTTTCTTTTGGTTTCCATTTGCATGGAATATTTTTTTCCATCCCTTCACCTTGAATCTATATGAGTCCTTGTGGGTTAGATGTGTCTCCTGGACACAGCAGATGCTTGGGTTGTATTTCTTCATCTATTCAGCCAGCCTACATCTCTTAAGTGGGGCATTTAGACTGTTTACACTGATTGATAGAATTCATATGTGGGATATTGTTCTGTTCATCCTGTTGGGTAGTATCTTAGTGCTTTGTAGTACCTTATGTGCTATTGGTTTGTATGAGCTCTGAGCTTTAGCTTTTGGGTGGCTTTACACTGGTGGGTGTCTATTGTGCTGATCCATGTATAATGCGGTTCTGAGTTTTTCCTCCAGGGCAGGTTTGGTCTTGGCAAATTCCCCTAGTGTTTGCTTATCTGAAAAAGTCTTTATTTCTCCTTCATATATGAAACTTAGTTTTGTATGATACAAAATTCTAGGCTGGCAGTTGTTTTATTCAAGAAGATTGAAGATGGGCTCCCAATCCCTTCTGGCTTGTAAGGTCTCAGTTGAGAAGTCTGAAGTTAGCCTGATGAGTTTTCCTTTGTAAGTTACTTGATGCTTTCACCTCACAGCTCACAGGATTTCCTCCTGTGTATTGACATTGACCAATCTGATGAATATGTGATGTGGTGACTGCCTCTTTGCAATGAATCTCCTACATGTTCCTTGAGCTTTTTGTACCTGGATATCTAAATCTCTATCAAGACCAGGGAAGTTTCCCTCAATTATTCCTGCAAATAGGTTTTCTAGCCCTCATGTATTTTTCTCCACCCTCAGGGATACCTATGATTCTTATATTTGGTCATTTTACATAATCCCCTATTTCTTATAGACTTTGTTAATTCCTCTTAATTCTCTCTTCTTTATTTTTGACTGAGTTAATTTGAAAGAGTTGTCTTCAAGCTCTCAGATTCTTTCTTCTGTCTGGTCTAGTCTGTTCTTAAAACTTTCCACCATGTTTTGTATTTCCTTATGTGAATTTTTCATTTCCAAAAGTTCTATTTTTTTTAATATGTCAATCTTTTAGTGAATTTTTTTTATTCATTTCCTGAATTGTTTTTCTGGTTTCATTGAATTGATGTTTCATTTTCTCTTGGATTTCATTAAGCTTCCTTACAATTCATATTTGGAAGCCTTTATCTGTCATTTTAATATTTTCATTTTCATTGGTATTCATTGCTAGAGAGCTGGTGTTCTCTTTTGAGGGTGTCCTTTCACTCTGATTTTTCATATTTATGGAGTTCTTTCACTGATTCCTTCTAATCTGAAGCAGCTGTCACTTCTGACTTTTGGATTTTGTTTTGTTTAAATGGGGCTCTTTTTCCCCTTCACTAGTAAGGTTGTGTTTGTAGCATATGTTGGATAAGAACCTTTGGCTTTGGCTTATGGGTGCTTTGATTGCAATCTATGTTCCGGATATCCAGCTTGGTTATAGCTGTCCTTACAGTAGTGTTTTGCTCAGTTGCTAGTTGTAAGCTATAGTAGTGGTGAACTAAGTGTGTGGGCCGATTCCTTGTCACTCTTTAATGAGGGACGACAGAAGTCTTTGAAATCCTCTCTTTCCACAGCCCTGTGGTCTTCTTAATGGTGTGAATTGTATTGGTATGCCTAGTTTAATCTCTGAGATAGTAGGTGCTGCTTGTGGGTAGGAATTGACCACACCCCACCTCATATGATTAAATCAGTGAATGCTATAAAGGGCTGTGCAAATTTGCCTCCCTGTCAGTAGGTAACACTTGCTGGAAGGAACACGGTGTAGTATTGTTTTGGGGACCTGTGACTGGCTCTAGCCCCTCAGGAGAAGCTCTCAAATGATCCACGTGGTGGATGGGGCCCTGGAATTTCCAGGTGAATTCTTATTCTCCACCACATCAGAGGCAGGTGGGGGGGTAAGGCTGTGTGGGGATGGGTTGTGTGAGACTGCCCTCAAGCCCCACAAAAGCTGTTAAGTTAGCTCTCTTGGCAGGGGTCAAAGATCCCCTCCCAGCCTTCTGGGATAAGTTGCCAGGGAGGGGCTGGGGTGCTCCACCCAGCCAGAAAGTCTGCTTGTGGTAGCAGGGCCCTATGAAGTTCATAATCTGGCTGTCAGGAGTGGGTTTTGCTCTTCTTTCCCCTCCCCTGCTCTGTGGTCTCCCTCTGGCATCTGCCAGCAGGCAAGAGCTCAAACTAGCTGAGCTCTCCAGCAAGGGTGCTGGAGGCTGAGAGCTTCCCTGTCCAGGATCCCAACCTGGGATGAGAACACAGGCTTCCTGTGGGGCAGGGAGGGGTACTCCACAAGTGCACTGCAGCTGGAACCCACACTGCACTCTCTTTTTAGTTCTGCCCATGTGGGCTCCCTCTCCTCCTGAGATTAGTTCACAAATCTCCCCTCTATGTCCCCAAGCAACATGATCAAGTACTAAGGGTATGGGATCTGGCCTGTGGGCCTGTCTCTGGGTCCCCAAACATCAATCTCTGACTATGCCAGGGAGAAGCATGCTGGTCCTGAGTTGCCTATGGGGTACTCAGCAGGTTTGATGGCTCTCTGCTTCAGAGTGTGCTCTTCTCTGATGAGGCAGCTGGGCAAGCAGCATTGGGGAGGGCCGGTGAGCAGGTAGCTCACAGTCCAAGCACCCCTTAATCTGCTGCAGGTCTTTAAGAGGAAAAGTTTGATCCCCACTCTCTGTTAAGCCCTGGATGGCAGATGCACCAACAAAGGGGAGGTAGAAACATCTGAGAGCCCTGTCTCAGTTGTCTGTTATGGCAGCTGCAGGCAGGGGAGGGGAAGGAGAGGAAAAGAGTCTGAAAGGATGAAAACTAGCACTCTGTCATCTCTGTCCCTTTCTCTGGAAGGTAACCTGCCTGGAATGCCCAGGCTCTTGGGTCATGCAGATTCCCTGAGACCCACCAGCACCCCTACCTCCCCGTGGCTCTCACAGTCTGGGCTGGAGTTGGGAAATGTTTGTTTGGGAATGAGCAAGACAAAAACTGAGGGGCTGAAGCCCCTTGGGGAGGATAAATGTACCTGGTGGCCGGAGAAGCAATATGGTGCCTGCCTGCTGTCTTGGCTCACAGGAAGCACCCCAAGGGAGCTGGCAACCTCATGCTTTGTATTCAAGAAGCTCCCAGTTCATTGGTGGCAGCAGCTTTTGGGCTCATGAGGGTAGAAGTGCTCTCTAGTGACTGCCAGAGATGTGAGGGAAGGAGACACAAACCACTCCACATATCCTTTTTGCTAGAATCCAAACCTCTCCAGGATTATCCTCTGTCAATATCTGCTCCTTCTTTTTTTAAAATTTTTTTTTCACCATATTATGGAGTACAAATGTTTAGGTTACGTATATTGCCTTTACCTCAAGGGAGTCAGAGCTTCAAGCATGTTCATCCCCCAGGTAGTGCATACTGCACCCATTAGGTGTGTATATGCTCATCTCCTTTTCTCACTTCCCATCTACCTGACACCTGATGAATGTTATTACTATATACGCACTTAGGTGTTGATCAGTTAATACTAATTTGATGGTGTGTATATATGATGCCTGTTTTTCCATTCTTGAGATACTTCACTTAGTAGAATGGGTTCCAGCTCTGTCCAGGATAATACAAGAGGTGCTGTATTACCATTGTTTTTTGGGGCTGAGTAGAACTCCATTGTGTACATATACCACATTTTATTAATCCACTCATGTATTGATGGGCACTTAGGTTGTTTCCACATCTTTGCAATTGTGAATTGTGCTGCTATAAACATTTGAGTGCAGGTGTCTTTGTTATAGAATGTCTTTTGTTCTTTGGGTAGATTCCCAGTAATGGGATTGCTGGATCAAATGTTAGTTCTACTTGTATCTCTTTGAGGTATCTCCATATTGTTCTCTATAGAGGTTGTACTAGTTTGCAGTCCCGCCAGCAGTGTGTTAGTGTTTTTATCTCTCCACATCCACACCAACATTTATTGTTTTGAGACTTTTTGATAAAGGCCATTCTCACTGGAGATCTAGTGGCCATGGTTCTAGCAGAGAAGATCTGAGGTAGCCTAGAAAATGAGCATCTTTGAGAAGCCAGAGCATTTGCTCCAACTGGATCGTCTAATCCCCATAATAGCCCTGTGTCTTGGTTGAATCGTGTATCCCAAAAAAAGATATGTTGAAGTCCTAGGCCCTGGCACCTGTGAATGTGACCTTATTTCAAAACTGGGTCTTTATAGATGCAATTGAGATATAGATTAAGAAGTGCTACTAGCGTAGGGCATGCCCATAGTGTGATATGGTTGTCCTCATAAGAAGAGAGAGGACACAGGACACAGAGACAGACCCACATGGAGAGGAGACTGCCATGTACCGACAGGGACAGAGACTTGCAGGAACAAATTGATGAGCTAAGGAACGCCAAGGATTTCTGGCAACACCAGAAACTGAGCAAAAGGCATGCACTGTGTTCTCCCTGACAGCCTCTAGGGAGAGCCTGGCCCTGCTGACACCTTGACTTTGGACTTCTAGCTTTTAGAAGTGTGAGAGAATAAATGTCTGCTCTAAGCCACCCAGTATGTGGTACCTTGTCACAGCAGCCCTAGGAAACCGACAGGTATTACTTTACCCATCGGTGGGACATCAAATCAAACCAAATCAAAGCTCTCACTTACATTGTCACAGCTGGTAACTGGCAGAGCTGGGATCTGAAGCCAAGTGTGTCCCCAAGGATCTGCACGCACTACTGTGCCACCCTAGGGTCAGCTGGGCTTAGCCAGGTGAGCCCGAGAGAAGGACACCGGAAGGGAAGGGGCCAGCTCCAGCCAAGGCACAAAACGTGGACAACTGCGCATGAAACCTGCAGAGTGAGACAAAGAGTGATGGCGAGGTGGTGGTGCTGACCATGTTGACAGTTGTCGAGAACGTTCTATGGGGCGAGTGCCGTTCTCAGTGCTTTTGTCTACTTGTGCCTTTAATCCCCACAAAATCCAATGATGAGGAACTTTTATAAGTCCTATTTTCAAAATATGAATATGAGGCTCAGAGAGGTTGAGTAACTTGCTTACTTAATGTCATAAGCAGTATGATTGAAACCCAGGACCGCCGGCTCCCGAGCCCATGGTCTTTGCGTTCGCTCTACATTCATCTGCTCACAGTGGACAAAATGCCTCCTCTATGCTTGACTGCGAGGGTTGTGGAGATGATCATGCTTTGGTCCCCTGCCGCCCCTCCGCAAAGCCCTCACTGTCTTTCTAATAGAATCTAGGCGATGCCCCCTCACACACATCTGAGGGCCACACTGTCCGCTACTGTGGCCACGAGCCTCGGGTGGCTGTGGAACTCCTGGGATGTGGCCCATGTGAACTGAGATGTGCTGTGTGTGTAAAATGCACACCACGTTTAGAAGACCTAGCAGAGAAAAGAATGTGAAGTATCTCATTAATCATTTTTAATATTGATGGCATGTCAAAATGATTATATTTCAGAGATAGTGGGCTAAATGAAACATATCATTAAGGTTCATTGCCTCCTTTTGAAAAAAGTGGCCACTAGAAAATTACTGTCACGTATGTGCTCACATGGCATCTCTTTTGGACGGCACCGTTCTGAACCGTGAGTTCTTTGAAGGCAGGGACTGTCTTTGCTCACTGTGGATTCCAAGAACCAGAGCAGGGCCTGACACACAACAGTCCCTCAACACATAATTGTTGGATAATTGAATGAATGAATAAATGAACGACCAAATTCAATTCAACGCTGCATCTGCTCATCTGGTCCCTGGGAACATAAGGTTGGACATCGTTTTCACCTCGCCTTGTCTCTGGGCAGTCGCTCAATTACTCTGCGGCTCACGGAGAGAATGGAGGACTCGCGGCGCCAGCTGATTGAGAGGCTGGATGTGTGCTGGAATTTGGAGAATAAAAGTGGTCAGAAATTTTCCGGCCACAATGGCACTAACTGATTACTAGATGCAAATTCTGTGCCTGGCATCATTGTAGGCACTTTATTGTGGAGTGACTCATTTAATTCTAACAACCGATGACATCAGTCCCACCATCTGACAGAGAGGAGACATTAAAGCTCAGACAGGTTAAATTATGCCCCCAGGGCTACACAGCTAGATTTTTACCCTGTTCTGTCTGCTATGACACTGTGCTCTTAACCACGACCACAGGGCATAGGGGGCTGGGGTCTCCCCCAGCACACGGTGATCCTGTGCCAGGTCCCCTCTGTTCTGTGGCCCCAGCCCCAGAGAGAGAGAATGGCCCCAGCTCTCTAGAGTTCTGGGGAAGCCATTGTCTATGTCTAGTACCATAGTCCTGTCTGTGCATCTTTCCCCAGATGGCTGGTCCACTCTCCGTACCTGTGATGTGGCCATGAGTGAGTGTCCCCTGGCAAGGTACAACCCTCTCTTGTGCCCCCTGATGAATCATCCCTTCCTGTTTTTCCAGTCTTGAGCTTTATCAGCCAGGACTCCTGGAGAGCAGGTACGTCCAGCACGGCCCCAAGTTGCTCACTCTGGGCTCTTGCAAGCTGTCGAAGGTTGGAGAGCTCATGTTTTCTCTAGCGCTCAGCTTTCTTATCAGTGAAACGGTTTCTCATGTTATTACTATTCCTTGTCAAGGCATGACTCAAAGCCTCCCTCTGGCCTTTGTTGACTTCCTTCCCCTCTAAACTCCCACCACCTCTGACTCCTGCACGGATTAGTACCATTAATTTGTAATACCATGTGGTGGTGGGCGTGGGCCCAGCAGATGTGTTGGTCAGGACTCCCCAAAGAGGCCTTCAAGGTAATTTGCTAAGCATGTGAGCTTTGGAGCCTCAGACCCAGGTTCAAGTCCTGAACCTACGACCTCTTACCCTTTGTGTGACCTTGGTGAGATTACGTAGCCTCTCTGAGCCTCAGATTCCTCCTGTCTAAGTGGTGACAATAATATCTCCCATGAAGGGTTGTTATGAGAACCACAGGGAATAGTCATGAAAATGCAGGGAAAATCGGGTCATGACTCCAAAGGGCCTTACTGCTCCCAGTGGTCCAGGTCTGCGTTCCCCACTGCATTTACTTTCACATGCTCACAAAGGACTGTTCCATACACTCAGCCTTGACCTTGCTCTGTGCTTCCCTGAGAATGTCTACAGGCTCACACTGCACGTCAGGGTGCCCTGAGGAAGTCTGAGCAGCATGCAACAATAGCACGTGTACAAAGCGCTGGCTACGAACCAGGAACTATGCGAAGCACTATAGACACACCATCTCACTAAGCACTCAAACAAGGCTCTGCCATAGGTTTTATTACCCCTGGTTGAGAGATGGGGAAACCAGGGCGGAAGTGGCTTGCCCCATGGTGGGGGCGAGATTTGGACCCAGGTCAGACTTCACATGCACCAACAAAACAAAACACCAGCAACTCTGACAACCGTGTGCAGAATAGAAGGTAGGGGAGCAGTGGAGAATACAGAAAGACTTGTTAGGGGGCAGCTGCAACAGTACAGGTGAGAAAACATGGTTGCTTGGACTACGGTGGTACTAAGGAGTTGGTAAGAAGTGGTTGGATTCAGAATATATTTTGAAGGCAAAGCAACAGGGCTTGTCTGTTGGACAAGCCAATGGATTGGATGTAAAGATACGAATCAAGGATAGTACCTAGACTTTTGGCCTCAGTACCAAAGTACAAGGAGGTGCCATTTATTGAGACGAAGATGTCAAGGGTGGGAGAGAGTTTGGGGTGAGTATCCAGAGTTACCTTTGTGGGCCAACTAGACAACCACACTGAGACACGATCAGGGGAGGGGAAGGAAGAGGAGGTGTAGACTTGGTTGTCACCAGTTAAAGCCTTGGGGTGGATGAGATCATAAAATGAAGGACTGTAAACTTAGAAATGGCCAAGGGAGAGCCTTGGAGAGCCTACAAAATTAAAGGTCTGGTTGAGGAGGGGTGGGCTCGTTGGCTCCGGCAGAGTGTAGGCCATCGTTGACTTTGACACACCAGTGGCGACGAATGCCTTAGGCCTGTCATGTTGGCTGCCCTTGCATTTCTGGGGAAGAATGCCCAAAATTAGGGAGCCTGGAGATGACAGAGCCAACATTCAGACAGTCCTAGCTTTGAACCTCCATCTGCCAGGAGCTGTGTAGCCTTGGACGAGTTACAATCCCTCCTTGAACTTCACTTCCTTCATCTGTAAAATGGGAGTGATGCTGCTGCCTGTCTTATACCTTGTAGCGAGGCAAGGATTGAATGAAATAATATATACGAAGCAGCAAATGCCTAGTGGGTACTAAATATTTTTAAATCATTTTTATTTTCATGTATTTTTTATTATCATCAGCTCAAGAGTGCTGTCTATATTTCTGAGAAAATCAATGACCTAATTTTGAGCAGGGCTTCCTTCATGCCAGGGAATCTGATGGAAAGTTCTTTGAGGGTTGAGACATTCTTTTCCCTGTGCCACCCATAATGCCTAGCACCTAACTGGATTTACTCTGATTGGGTCAATCCCTTTCTGAGTGGTTTTTTATTTCTCCCTGGGAAGAGACCTAGATCCCTACCTGGGCCCAGGAGGATGGCGTGGTGCGGCCCCACTCACCTGTCCTGTCTTGTCCCACAGCACCCTGCCCTGATGCGCCCACCTCCCTGACAGCATCGTGCTTGCTCCACGCACTACGGGGCACTGCATGTTTTATTCCCTGTCCTACAAACCCCCTCCCCTGTCCTCTTCCCTGTGTTAATTTCTTCTCATCTTTCCTCTCCTGGGGCAATGGTCACTTCTTCTAGGAAGCCCTCCTTGAGTTCCTAGACCAGGTCAGTTTCTTTTTTAGAGGCTGCCCAGAGCCCCCTGTGTCTCCTTTATGGCCTTTAGCACATTTCTGATTGCACATTCTTGGTGCCAGTCTTAGTTTTATCGCTTGACTTCACCACTAGACTCTACGCGCATGAGGGCAGGGGCAGACCTGTTTTGCTCACCAATGCTGGGCTGTGTTGAGCCCGGGGGCCCGGCACTCAGCAGGGACCCAGTGAGCGAGCAGGTGTTCAGTGCAGTGAATAGGTGAGCAGATGGCTTTCCTTTTGTAGAGCGATGCAGGTGTCTCAGAAAGGTTGTTGGAAAGGCAAATGTAATACCGAATCTTATTACATTTACTTTAATTACAATACTAAAGAGTGGAATAAATCTCCCCCTTGAAATGTAATAAAGTCATACTTTAAAATCTGGACTGTCTTTTCCACTAGCTTATTTTTTTTAAATGATAATTTCCTGATAAGCCATTAATAACATTAATAGCACTTATAATAGCTTCCCGACATGGCTCAGTCACTAACTAGCTGCTGATTGTAGACGAGTCACTTATACGCTGCATGTCACCTATTCACGTCGTCTGGTTCTTGTGAGGCTCTGGGTTGGTGGTGTGAGAGCCCTTTGAAAGCAAAGTCTTATTTATTACCCATTATTCTCAGTCTTATTAATAATAAGAAGGAATAGGCTGCGTGCCAGACATAGCTGAGTAGATTTGCAGAGTTGGAGGATTGAGGCCACTGAGCAAAATGAAAAGAAATGAGATTGGTTGAGAACTATTTAAGTGGGGGTGTGGGGTGGGGGGAGGGATACAGGGAGGAAGGGACCAGAGACCATAAAGGCTGGGGATTTGTGTCTACTAGGCTGAGCAAAAAGGTGGGCTGTTGGTTTCTGAGCTGGAGAAGGTGACCTGAATAAAATCACTCTGGTGGCCAGATTCTTAGAAGCCACACAGGGGAGGAGAGAAAAGAATACACTCCTCTGCAGCTCACCGTGTGGTCGCCCAGAAGAGATGCTGGTGTCCCCCAGGTGACCTTGGCTGATTGGGGCTGCGGTGCTGGGGACAGGTCGTGGAGGCCGTGCCCTGCCAGGCAGCCTTGTTGGCGGTAAGGGTGCAGCCGTTGTGGGTTTGCCCACCAGGCACATTCTACTGCTCTGCACAACCTGAGCTCAGCCTTGGGGAGTGGGGACAGAAGCCCCCAGGCCCGGGAGAAGGAGCAAAGCCCCGGGACAGAGAGCGGAGGGCTGTGTGACCCACAGCCTTTGGGACTGGGCAGGAAATGGGAGGAACTGGGCAGCGCAGAGGGGATGGGGTCTGGGAGAGCCCAGCCCTGGGAAGGGGCAGCAGTCCCTCGGCAAAGCCCAGCTGTTGTCATGTGGGGATGTGAGGATGTGTCTCCTGTCATCGCCATCTGGCTTTTCCAGAGAGGCCGCCAGTCCTGGCTTTTCAATTGGAATCACGTCATTTGCAGAAAAACAAAACCCAACCAACCGAGCAACACAAAAAACCTCTGCAGGCCAAACAGAACATGTCTGATCGCTACACTTGGGCTGCTCTTTTGTGATCCCATTTGATGCTTGATTTGGGGGCTCCAGACACCTCCCCACCCTCCCCCTCCATGGTGGTGGTGGGGGGGGGGGTGGAGAAGACCATTTGACCGAGTGTGAAAGGGCCCTGCAAACTCACCGAACCCATCCGTCTTTGAGAAGACTGCTAGAAGTAGCAAACATATAGCCAAACGTCAGCTTGTGATCGGTGCAATGAATAAAGATACTGCAGGGAAATGGAGAGTGATGGAGGCATTTATTTTCGGTTGGATGACCAGGAGAGGCCTCTCTATCCTCCCTCCTCCCATGCGCTCAGTGGCTTAACAAGATTTCGCTGCCTTTCCCCAGCCCCATTCATAGGTGCTAATGAGCAGCTGGGGGTTGGCTGGGTAGCTGCCGTGATCACAAGGGTTTCCCTCCACCCTGGATGTCCCCGGCCTCTGAAGCAGGCTCAGCCCCAGCCGGGAGGAGCAGGTGCAGAGCTCAAATCCCGATTAAGAGTAAGTCTTTCCATTTGCCTGGACAGCTGGAAACAGCTGGCCGGCCGAGTGTGCGAAAGGGAGGGCACTGCAGGCTGCAGGCGGAGAGGCTCGAAGGAGCTCCAGGCATGGGTGGGGATAGACAGACAGAGGGACACCGTAGGTCAGGGCAGGGTTCACTGCCTCACAGCTGTCTCCCCTCCCCCAGGGCTCCCTCACTGAAATCGTATCATCAGTTACTTTTCTGGAAGTCACAATGGCATCTCTAAATCCCTTCTTTTCCAGGAAAGAAAGTTGTGGGAGCTGTAATGTCCTTTTCCATCTCAAAAAGGAAGACAGCGTTCTTATTGTGATCCACGGGCCGTCCATGACATGCAGCTACGTAACTCTTGGGGCCCCGTGTGAAATGACAGACTGGCCTGCAGCAACGTGGCGACCTCCCAGAGCGCAGAGATTTCTGTCTTTTACATTTGGTTGGATGATGGCTCATCCCCATTGCCTGAGAGAGGCTCACTGGTTGTCGAATAAGGGTATAGTGTTCGAGTCGTGATGTGGATGTATTGATAGGACATCTTTCAGTATTTATTAAGCTCTTACTGTGTGCCAGGCTTTGGGCTAAGGCAGTGGTTCCCAATGCTAGCTGCACGGGGAAATCACCCAGGAATTCTTAAAAATCCCAATGCCAGGCTCCCCGCTGCACCAGTTTCGTAAGAATCTACAGAAACTTTTCAAAAGAAGATAAACTAATGGCCAAGAAACATATGAAAAAAATGCTCAACATCTCTAATCATCAGGGAAATGCAAATCAGAACCACAAATGAGATATCGCTTATCTCCAGTAAGAATGCTTTTTATCAAAAAGTCCCCAAACAATAAATGTTGGCATGGATGTGGAGAGATAGGAGCACTCCTGCACTGTTGGTGGGACTGAAAACTAGTACAACTTCTGTGGAAAGCAATATGGAGATACCTCAAAAAGATACAAGTAGATCTACCATTTGATCCAGCAATCCCATTACTGGGCATCTACCCAAAAGAACAAAAGACATTCTATTAAAAAAAATCTCCACTAGAATGTTTATAGCAGCACAATTCATAATTGCAAAGATGTGGAAACAACCCAAGTGCCCATCACTACATGAGTGGATTAATAAAATGTGGTCCATGTATACCATGGAGTTCTATTCAGCCACAAAAAAGTGTTGATATAGCATCCCTTGTGTTATCTTGGACAGAGCTGGAGCCCATTCTACTAAGTGAAGTATCCCAAGAATGGAAAAATAAGCACCACATGTACTCACCATCAAATTGGTATCAACTGATCAACACCTAAATGCACATATAGTAATAACATTCACTGGGTGTCGGGTAGGTGGGAGGGGGGAGGAGGGGTGGGTATATACACACGTAATGGGTACAGTGTACACCATCTGGGGGATGGACATGCTTGAAGCTCTGACTTGGGTGGGGCAAGGGCAATATATGTAACCTAAACATTTGTACCCCCATAATATGCTGAAATAAAAAAGAAAAAAAAGAATCTACAGGGGGCGGATGGGTGGATGGAGGCATCAGCATTTACAAAGCTCCCCAGCACAGCCAAGCCATTAGCCATTAGCCATTTCCCCTAATGCACAGCCAAGCATGAGGACCAGGGGCCGGCTAAGCCACACTCATTCTCAGTGGCTGTTGCACATTCTTAGGTAGCCTGTGAACGACACAGATGCCCAGGGTCATTTTCATATTCTCTGGGTCGTGAAGTTTGGGAAGCTGGGTCTGTCCTCTTAATAAGCTTCCCAGGGAATTTTGCTTAGACCCAAGTTTGAGAACCTGAATTATGCTGGACCCTATGATTGTACCCATTTTACAGATGAGACAAAAGAGACTGAGAGAGGTCGTGTTGTTTGCTCAAGGTAGCAAAGTAGGTAACTGGAAGAATCAGGATTTGAACTCAAGGCCTCTGAAGCCGTGGTCTGGGCTTACCTATTAGCTTCTCTGACTTCCCATTGTGTCAAAAACCTAACTGTGCTCCAGAAGCTGGTTGTGGAAATAAAATACATGTAAGATTAAGAGGATTTGCACGTAATATTGTGTATTTCTTAGGTGGGCGAGTTGGTACTACCAACTTCATGGTGAGGAAACAGGTCCAGCTGGGTGAACTGACCCCCAACGCCATTCTCTGGGGCATTAAGGGGCGGAGCTGGGATTCCAGATCCAGTCCATTTCCTCAGACCCTCGGGCTCTGCATTAGCAAGTGAATCACTCAGCACCTAGAGCATCCCAGAACCGTAGCTGCTGCGCACATAATCGGCCCTTAAGCGACGATGACAGCACGAGTGGCCAGAGGATGGCTGTTTGGGAGGGTGAACCAGTGAGGGCGGGGAGGGTCTGGAAGGCTCACTTGTCTATTTCACGGGTCTACGCGCTATTTTTCGAGTAGAGTCGAGACCACTAGAGGGCGATATCGGACAAGAGAAAGAAGAATGCTTCTAGGACTGGGGATGATAACAGTATGTTTGCGGCTGTGGTTTTAAACCAAAAAGGGAGGCTCTAATTCACAGAGCAATTAAACAGAGCGTCGCTTTCCCCTGGGTTCGAAGGCTGATGGGAACCTTTCTTAAGCCACATGGACGCATGGGTCCACTCTGGACATTTCTAGATTTAAAATCAACAGGTCATGGGGAGAGGCGGGGAGATCTTGGTCCTCCTGAAAAGTGGATGTTTATAGAATAATAGAAGGTTTTTAAAAAGAGACATTTTGTAGCTTCCCAGATTTTTTTTTACAACATTTATGGAAGTTAATGTTTCGAGAAATGGTATTATGATGAAGTTGCATGCTGAATTAATTTTCCATAAATAAATCCATACATTTTCACAGATTGCTTTTTCTGCCCTATCATGGGGGTGTACACATTTGGCAGATGAACATTCCTCTCCTTCCAACACCTTCCCCCTCCTCTGTCCCTAAGCCCCGGAGTAAGACTGGCCTGGGTTTGAGTGTGGACTAGCTATGCCTCCATCGGTTGTGGCCCTGGGTAAGTCGCTTAACTTCTCTGAGGCTAAGAGTCGTCAAGGATGACATTGCAGATTTGTCATGGGGTATAGAGAGACAACTCGTGGGTCTCCATGGAGCTCCTTTCGGGTTCTTCTCCCCTCTCCCCCCTCCTCTCTATTTTCCCCTTTAGGCACCAAACTCCCCATGCAGGAAGAACAGCTAAGTCTTGGTGGGAATTTGCCAGTTGCCCTTCCCTGGGGCCACCACTAACCCCAGACATGCATTTTAGAAGCTACCTGAATTGGAGAGGGGTCCAAAGGAGTAAATGGCAGGTGGTAGGTAGCCTGGCAGCCTTTCAGATTCAACACCTACTTAGTGCTAATAATCATTATGATTATAATAACACCTACCGAGCACTTAAGCACATAAGCACTGTGCTAGAGGTTTTATAGGTGTTATCTCTGTTCATCTTTTATTTTTTTGGAAACAGAGTCTTACTCTGCTGCCTGGGCTTAGAAGTACCATGGAGTCAGCCTAGCTCACAGCAACCTCAAACTCCTGGGCTCAGGTGATCCTCCTGCCTCAGCCTCCCAAGTAGCTGGGACAACAGGCATGCGCCACCATGCCCGGCTAATTTTTTTTCTATATATTTTTAGTTGTCCAACTACTTTCTTTCTATTTTTAGTAGAGACAGGGTCTCACTCTTGGTCAGGCTGGTCTCAAACTCCTGAGCTCAAATGATCCGCCCGTCTCGGCCTCCCAGAGTGCTAGGATTACAGGCGTGAGCCACCGAGCCCGGCCTATCTCTGTTAATCGTCACCACAGGCCCTAGGAAGCAGGTGTTTTGTTACATCCTTTCACGGATGGGGAAACGAAGGAGCAGAAAGTTTGAGTAACTTGGCTGAGGTCAGGCAGCTATTATGTGGCAAAGCTGGAGTTCAACCCAGTTCTGACTCCAAAGCTTATCATTGAGAAGGGGGCTAAGAATAAAATATGCACATCATTCACTCTACGCCAGGGCGACTTCCCTGCAAAGGCTGTGTGTCCGAGAGATTGAACGGAAGGGAAGCCATATGTGACAGTGATACCTGGAAGCACTTCAAGGAAATGGTGTCATTTGAACAGGGGCCTGAGGACGAGCAGGTTCCAGCAGGCAGAGGTGAGGAGGGAAGAGGGTATTAGGGGAACCGCCAAGAGCAAAGGCCGGGAAAGCATGGGGCTTGTTTTGGGGACATGGATGCATCCAGTAATGTGCCACTGTATGAGGTGGGTGCTACCTATCATTATTGCATTTTACAGAGGAGGAAACTGAGGCACAGAGACGTAACTGACTTGGCCAAGGTCACACAGCTAAGTGGCAGGGCTGGGGTTTGAACTGCCATCTGTCTGACTCCAGCGCCTCTGCAGGCAGGGGGGCGATCACACATGGACCTCAACTGGATCACCAATTAAGGGAAAGGCTGTCGCACCTGCTCCCCTGGGAGGACCCCGGCCCAGCAGCCCAGTGACGCTTGAAGCTCCGCCTACTGACGCACCCCACACCTGGATATGGGGGAATTGGGGGGAGGGTGGTGGGGACAGGGCCACTTTCAGATTCTGAGACAACAACAGTCACACCCATCTTCCTCCTCCCTCTTGCCTTGGGATCAGGTTACTCTCTTGCATTCTTTTGCATTTCATCATAATTCTTATTAACCATGTGCCAGACCCTTAAACAATGATGAGGCATGAGGCGGTTTAGAAACCTGCCAGAGGTCACGTACAGAGCAAGTGGCTGTTGGAGGGTTTGGTGGCAGGGCGCGTGCTCACCGGCGCCCTGTCCTGTAGCTCTCAGCTCTGTGCGGTAGCTGGCCCCGGGGAGGAAGCCTGAACCGCTTGCCAGGGCCCAGGGAGCCAGCAAAGGAGGCTGGATCCTGCCTCTCTCTGCTGCCCCATGTCCTTCTGCCTTCAGAGTCCTCAGGCCACCACCTCCCCTCCAGCCTGTCCTCAGGCAGAGGCAGCGGTTGCTCATGGACCCTGAGTGTCCTGGCCTCAGGCCCCGGTGACCTGAGAATTTCTGCCTGCAGCGGGCAGGGACCCCAGGCCACTGGCAGATATATTTGCATGGGCTTCAGGGTCATGGAGCGGTAGCTGGTTTCACATCTGTGACCAGAAACTGCCTTGGTCTTCGAGGGACACTTATAGGGCCTGGGGCGACATCCACAGAAGGAGCAGATGCTGACTCCGGCACACACACAAGTTCTGATTGGGCAAAGGCAAGGAAGGTGTAAGGAGCGCCAGAGGGGATCCCCCGCTGTGGATTTAAGGGGATCGCCAAGGTAGTGATGAGGGTGGAGACCTACCTCCATGTCTTTGTGGAGGAAAGAAGGGTGTGTGTGCATTCATTCATTCATTATCTATTCACTCGACGTGCACACACTTGCGTACCAGGCAGTGTGTGTGCTAGATACCAGGGAAACAGCAGGAAACGAAACAGACAAAATCCTTAGCCCCCCAAAAGCCTCTCATCCTACTGGGGATGACGGGCACTGGGGAAGGGGACCAGCCAATGAGCACATAAATCAAATGCATATGTTAGATGAAAGTGGCAAGTGACAGGCATGGAAGCAAACCCAGGAAGGGGCGGGCGGGGAGGGCTGGTGGGTGGAATATGTCTGCATAAGGATCATCATTCTTGCTCCAGATGGAGCTAGAATTGGGTTCCTTTTTCTTCTAAACAAGTGGGTCTTTATTCAGAGAACCCAGATTTACTCCCTGTGGGTAAAATACAGGCAAAGCTCCAGCACCTTGCAGGGCATGCTCGGACGGAAAGGAGATTTACGGGTGAAGTTTCTCTTAGCTCTTCATATGGTCCATGCACTCGGAGCTGGAGGGATAAAAGAGGGGGAGGGGTGTTGTAACCAGGACTCCTGCCCATCCTGGGGAGGTGGGGGTGGAACAACTCTTCCAGGTGCAGATCTCAGTGGTCGAGACCAGAATGTCTTGGTGTCTTGTCCCATAGTAGGGTGGCTATGTCAACAATAAGGTATCGTGTCTCTCTAGGTAGCCAGAAAAGAGGATTTTGAATCTTCCCACCACAAAGAAATGATGGC
The DNA here is from genome assembly GCF_040939455.1 of Microcebus murinus. Classification (NCBI taxonomy): domain Eukaryota; kingdom Metazoa; phylum Chordata; class Mammalia; order Primates; family Cheirogaleidae; genus Microcebus; species Microcebus murinus. The sequence continues at coordinate 23,765,053 of NC_134124.1, forward strand.
TGTTTGAGGCGGTGGATGTGTTAATTACCTCCAGTTGATCATTTCACAATGCACACATGTATCAAAACATCACGCCGGATCCCACCCATAAATATGCACAATTATCATGTGTCAATTAAAAATACAAAACAATCAGCATGAATGTGTGTCCCTGTACCTTGGGTTGCCTGAAGAGACGGCATCTTACCTTGTCCCAACTCCCACTGAAATGGCCTGGAATTCCGGGACTCAGTTTCCCTGAAGTGAAGATATGGACCAGAGTGCGACGAGACTACAGCCCGCCATATTGTCACCTGTGAAATGTGGCCCTGTCGCCCCAGCTGAGTTTGAATCAGCTGCCTTCTATTTAGGGCCCATAGACATCCCCTCCCTTCAAAGCCTATCTGGTGGCCAAAGAAACACAGATTTATGAGAGAATGGCTTTGCTTTGTAAACTTAAGCCCCCCAAAAGGGGACTTCCCTGGAAATCTCTACTAAGACATTTATGAATTTAGCTTTAAAAAAAATATTAAATTGGCTTTTCATCTACTCACTGTCAGCCATTCAAAAGGATTTATTGAGCACCTTCTAGGGGCCAGACCCTGTTCTAGGCCCAGGCGTGAACAAGGCAGACACGGTCCCTGTTCTCCTGCAGCAAACAGTCTGGGGTTGACAAAGACGAGCTGACAGGTCATCATAAAATGGGGCCCTGGGAGGGGAAGTAGGGGACTCTTTGGGAGATACTTAAAGCTGATACTTAAAGAGATACCTAGAGCTGAGGGAGGAAGGAGGGCACAGCCAGAGCATCCCGTCTTGGGGGCAGCAGTGGGGAGGTAGAGATGAGGATGCTATGGTTACCAGGCAAAGTGTCGCCGTCTGGGTGGTTTATACAACAGGAATGCATTTTCTCACCGTTCTGGAGTCTGGAGGTTCAAGACGAAGACAGTGGCAGGGTCATTGTCTTCCTCGGCCTCTCTCTGTGGTTTGCCATGGCACCTTCCTTTTTGTCTTCTTGTGGCTTTCCCTCTGGGCGTCTGGGTCCTGATCTCCTCTTCTCATAAGGCCACCAGTTGTATTGTATTGGCCCCACCCCCAATGACTTCGTTTTGACTTAATTACCTCTTTGAAGACCCTATTTCAAAATACAGTCACATTCTGAAGTCCTGGGGGTTGGGGACTTCAACATATGAATTTGGGGTTGGGGAGACACAAGTCAGCCCATGGCAGATGGGCAATGAATAGATCCAGCAAGGCCTTGGAACCGTGTGAAGAAGCACAGACGTCATCTGGAAGGCAACGGGGAGTCACTGAAGAGTCTTACAAGAGTGACAGCGCTCATGTTCACATTTCACGAGGAATTTAGAGCAGCAAGAGGAAAATTGGAGAAGAACAGAGAGACGGGTCTGGAAGGAGCTTGGATGCTCTTTAAGAGAACTCTGGACTGCAGTGTGTCACCTATTGGGGACGGGGCAGGGGAGTGCCAAGGTGAGCTGGATGTCTGGTTTGGAAATCTCCATTGAAGAGTCATGGTCTGGTTGAGGGTCAGGAGATGAGTCCAAGGCTGAGTTGGAGGTGCCTGTGGGACATCTGGGAGGGGCAGCTCTCTAGCCCTGGAGAGAAATCTAGGTTGGAGACACGGATTTTGCGCCATCAGCTCAGATGGTAACTGAGGCCGTGGGAGTGGGTGAGAGAAGGGAGCCGAAAGCTGTAGACCCGTGTGCCTGGAATGACTGACACCCCGTGCATCCGTGGAAGGCCTGGGCTGGGAGAGAACCTTCGGCCTCCAGGGGGGTTGCTCCCTCCCTGAGATCGAAGGATGTTCAATCAGTTTTTGATACTTACTGAGTCACCGATGCCCTCGCAGCTGAGTCAGCCAAGGTACCCCTCCCGGGAAGGACAACGTGGGCAGATCCCACCCCCTGCCTTGTTCACCAGAGGGCGCCGTGGGTGGCCGGAGCACGACTTTGTAGACCTGTGAGCTCGGCGTCCTGTCTACACAGCCTACAGACAAAACGCATTTACTGTGCTCGAGGGTGCGTGACGCATATTTTTGGTAGTAGGAGCCGATTTGTCTTTTGGAGACGTCTTTCTTGGGCCGCTTTTAAAATAACAGCAGCTGACATTTATAGATCTCAGCAGCTACTAGGCAATGCGCTGAGCGTCTCACCTGTGTCGTCTCATCGCACAGGTGGGCGCTGTGCCTGTCCCCGTCGTGCCCAGGAAGACACCAAGGCGTGGAGCAGTGACAAGGCTTGCCTGAGGTCGTGCCCTTGGCAAGAGGGGGGCTGCGGTGGGAACCCGGCAGGCTGATGGCCGGGCTTTCCACAATTCATCACCTGCCATGTGGCTGCCCCTGAATTTGCTCAGGGAGGGACCTCACAGCTGAACACTCCTGGGGCTCACCCTCGGCTCTCCCACTGGCTGGGGCAGGACCCTTGTATCTCAGTCTTTTTTTCCTCTGTAAAATGGGCTAATGGTGCCTACTGGAACAGAATTTGGGGGTGAATTTAATGATGATGGCATATAATGACCAGGAAGCACTTAGTTCCATGCCTAGAATAAAGGAAGTGCCTATAATATAGGAAGTGCAAATGGGATTCTCCAAAGCTGGCCACATCACTGTCTCATCCCGGGGGTCTTCTTATCATGTGATGGTGACATTTCCTTCATTGACCGCTGGGTTCAGGCTCCCTCCTCTTGAACTGGGATGCACCTTTGCAACCTCCTTGGCTACTAGGGTGCAATGGAAGTAACGTGATGTGGCCTCCAGGGCCAGGTCACAAAAATGTCCACCTGGCTCTCTCACTCTGTCTCAGGATGTGTGCCCCTCGGGAGACACAAGCCAACATGGAAAACGCCTGATTTCCCTGTAGCCACCATGCTGGAGAGAGCACAAGGAGCCCCTGCTGTTCAGTCCCCAGCCATTTGAGTTTTCCCATCCCAGGCACCAAACAGAGAGCGAGTGAGGCTTTCTAGCCTCACCTTCGAGCTGCCCTACCTGATGCCAGTAGAGCAGAGATGAGCTGTCCCCACCGAGTCCTGCCCAGATTACAGATTTGTGAGCAAGTAAATATTTTTGTTTTAAGCCTCTGCATTTTGGGGTGGTTGGTTATGCAGCACTAGGGCAAACTGAGGCACAGTGAAAAGAAGAGACAAGATTCAGGGACATACAACTGGTTAGGGCAGAACAAAGAAAGCACCCTCTTCTTGCCTTCAAAACCTAGTTCTTCAACTTGTTAGCTTTGTGACCTTTGGCAAGCTACTTGACCTCTCTGTGCCTCAATTTTCACGTGAATATGGTAAAGGTGAAGATGGCACTCCCTCAGAGGGTTGGGGTTAGGGCTAAGTTGGATATTTCATTCCTGGCATGTAGGAAAAAGCTCATAAGTGGCCCAGTTGGGGTTTCAATTCAGGCAGTCTGATCCCAGATTCCACCCATGTGAGCCCAGGTCTGGGACATGCCCAGCAATTCCCCCCAAAAGGGTGCCGGGCAGCACTGTCCCAGTTACTCCCATTGGTCCCCACGGGGCACGACTTTGAGTTCTCCTTGGCCGCCCTTCTCTGTTCACTGGGCCTTGATACCTGGTGCTCTAAACCGAAGGCTGCACCATCACTCCTCTCTTTTCAGTGCAGCCCAAGATTACATTGGCTTTTTTGGCAGTCACATCACATTGTTGACTCATCCTGAGCTGGCAGTCAAAATCCTGAGTGTTTTTATCACATGTGCTAGCATCAAGCCGCATTCCTTCCTATCTAGGATTGGTGCAGTGTGGGATTTTAAAGCTCGGACCACAGGATTGCCTAGCTTGTTAGATTTTGCTTGTTGTTGCTGCCTGCCTAGGTGAGAATCCAGATGAGCTCCTCTCCTGGCTTCCCGGCGATACCCCGTATCCTTTGAATACACCCTCCCTTTTTTCTTAAGTCAGTTTGAGTGGCTTACTGGTACTGGCGACAAAAACAACAAGCCATAGGCCGGCTTCTGGGTGGTCCACGCACAGGAAGAAAGGAGGAGTGCGGGATGCCACGGCAAAGTGCAGAGAAAGCACATGCCAGGAGCGTGTGCCAGGTGTCACGTTCGAGCCGTGGCAGATGTGGCAGTGGATCACAACTCTCTCTTCTGCTGAGTCCGGATATGGCCTCCACGTTGGTGAGCTGCCACCTGGATAGGGCAGAGCTGAGGACAGAGGATCCTGGCATCATTAACCAGGTTCTAGAAGAGCGGTTGTTCAGATGGCTCCCAATCTCCAGCTGCCTAGCTTGCCCACAAGGATAAAATGATATTTTTGTCATGTCTCATTGCTTGCTGAACTACAAATTCTCCAAGTGACCACATCACTCGATACTACTAGTGTGACGATACTAGGTGCAGGGCTTGCTCAGGTGGTCACTGGATGGTCTGTGGGTGCCCAGAGAGTGGATGGAGCCCCTATAGCTCTCTGCACGGCTCCTGGAACTATGGAAGGCCAGTGCTGACTCAGGCAGACGCTGAGCTGTCTCTGGGTGCTTTTCCACCTTGTCCTGAGTCCTCTAAATTATGTTGATCTCCATTCCCCCACCCCTTACTCCCCAGCCCAGGGATACCTTTCTATTCTGGGAATAGGAAGCTTCACCCTTATTCCACTTGTATTCTTTCAAATACGTTGTTTACGCATGAGTCCTTTCTATTGCCCATGATATCGCTTTTGAAGCTCAAAGTTAATCATTATGTTCTTTTTTTCTCCCCCCCCCCTGTTTTTTTTTTCTATCATCTCTTCCTTGACGGAATAATTGCAGACTGCCAGGCTGAACAGAAAGGGGAGTGGCTGGGGCATAAGGAAATGGTAGAATAAAAGAGCACATTGGTTAATACTTTAGAAATGTTGTCTTCCTAGACAAATAATAGAAACTTGCTCAAGCTAGCCTCAGCAAATTAGGAAATTGATTGTTGGAACACAGGTAAGGGCAGCCAGAGGTGGAGATGGCTGATTGGACTTGCTCTGAGTGTCCACTCCATCTCCCTGTCTCTCTGGACTGGCTTTCACTGCTTTGGTGGCCATATGACATGTGGATACCCCACCTTACCCATAGCCCAAGGGTGCCTTTGTACCAGTTAGAAAAGCTGCCCTTCATAGAAATATTTCATTTTATTTATTTTTATATTTATTTATTTATATTTTTTGAGACAGGCTCTCACTCTGTCATCCAGGCTAGAGTGTCATGGCGTCATCCTAACTTGCTGCAACCTCAGACTCCTGGGCTCAAGCAATCCTCCTGCCTCAGTCTCCCGAGTAGCTGGGACTACAGGCATGCGCCACCATTCCCGGCTAATTTTTGTATTTTTTTTTTGTAGAGACAGGGTCTTGCTCTTGCTCAGGCTGGTCTTGAACTCCTGGCCTCAAGCAATCTTCCCGCCTCTGACTCTCAGAGTGCTAGGATTACAAGCATGAGCCAGCAAGCCTGGCCCACAGAAATATTTTAACTATCATCTGCCAGGATATGGAATTAAAATCGCACAAGTAAGTGGGGACCACAAATGTCCAATGAGCCACTCTGCACATTTGTATGTTGTGATTGCAAGGATGCCCTCAACTCTGGGCTCTACTTATTCTCCAAATAGCCAAACAGAGAAGAACCAACATTCTTTTTTTTTTTTTTTTTAACTTCAGAGTATTACAGGGGTAATAAATTAAATTACATAAATTGCCTTTGCACTGCCTGACAAGTGTGCCCATACCCCAGACAGTGTGCACCGCATCCATTAGGTATGGATTTACCCATCCCCTCCTCCCCCTCCCACCTGCCTGACACCCTATGAAAGTTACTACTATATGTGCATGTAAGTGTGGATCTGTTAATACCCATTTGATGGTGAGTATATGTGGTGCTTGTTTTTCCATTCTTGTGATACTTCACTTGGAAGAATGGGCTCCAGCTCTAACCAGGATAATACAAGAGGTAGCTCATCTTCTTGAGATTCAGTCTCCAAAGAGAAAGAAACTCATTGGCTGGGCTGAAGCCAGGTGTCTGCCTACCTGTGATTCCATCAGCTGTCGTCAAGGGGCGGGGACCACTGGTAGGAACGTATCTTCAGTGAAGTGGCTGTGTTTTGGGCAGACTCCCTGCAATGCCATTCTTTGGGAGCTCTTTGGGAACAGCGAGTCCCCCAGTACCCTGTTTCGACACAAAAGGGTCAATTTGGTGGATGAACATTCACAATAGAGTGAATGCATGGATTCTAAGAGTGGGGCATATTGAAAACATCTACCTTACAGTCTCATGGTGCCAAGTTTATGCCAGGATTCAAACTCAAATTCATTAAATTCCATTAAAGATCTGTACCTTCCTCAAGGGCATGGTATCCTATACATCTGTCATTTTCTCCTGCCTTGTATCCGTATTGTATCCATATCCCTTTGTTCTAGGAGCATCCTCTTCATTTCCTTGTAAGCAACTGGGCATAGTCAGCTTAAGTCCCTAACCCAACCCTACTCAAGGGGTGAGCTGTGACTCAGGCTGGGGCAATCACACTTTCCCAAAGACTTTGCCTCTCAAAGCATCATAAGAATTGTACCTCTCCTCTCCCTCCACATTTTTTGGGGGAGGGTGGGGCTTAATTTAAGCAGAGGTAGTAGTGTGTGGTGCTTTCATTCAAATAACTGATACACTCAGACACAGGAGGAGAGTTCCAGACCTACCAGGCCAAAGAGCGATGTGGTTAAAGTCTTGAGTTTCGCAGCTACCCTTCTTGGGTTTGAATCTCAGTCCTACTTCTTAGCTGTACGACCTTAGGCAAGGTACTTATCTTCTCTGTGCCTCAGTTTCCTGATCTTCAAAATGGGAAGATTAGATGAGTTAGAGCATGCAAACACTGTTAAAATAGTTCCCAGCGTGTGGTAAACACTCAATAAATGTCATCAGGGTCTTGGCCAACTTGAGAAGGCAAAAATATTGATGGGATTATACTTCTTTAAACAAAGGAGAAAAAACAATCACAAATCACAGAATGGATTGGGATGAATTCAATGATTTCTCAAGGGCCACTTGTGCCTCCCCACCCACTCTGCTGTGGGGTAGGTGTAGAGAAACAAGGATCCGGAGCTGTTTCTACAGGGGCGTTCAAAAATGAGCTGGTGCCTTTTTGTTTTTCGAGAAAATGTGGAGGCCAATGGCTGTATCTGCCGTTCTCTCTTCCTTTTCTGGGAAAGTTCATGAGTTCTTGGCCCCAAATAAGCTTAGTTCTCTACAGCTTCCCACAAGGAAATTAAATTTTCAGGTCCTTGCACAAAAGTTTAGTTATCGCTAATATAATCATTGGTGCTGTCACTGTAGGCCTGTAGGAGCCGAGTGGGAGGATGGGATTTGACAACAATGGAAAAACATTCCTCCTCCGCCCTACCTCTCAGACACCCAGGCGCACACTGACCCACATGTGCACGATGTGACACACACCCGCAGCACACACAGGCACAAAGGGACGGCTTCCCTGGGGACAGTTGTTATCTTGAAGGATTTTTTTTTTTTAAACTAAGCCCACCCACAATTTTGGGTTGCCTGCTTAGCCAGAGCTAGACATTAGGGAGGGGGTTAGAAGTGGGCGCTACAGCAGATCATAGCTGTAGGAACTGCCTGCCTTCCAGGAGATTCTGAAACAGTGGACTGGGGGAGAGAGAACCTACCAGCACCTAATAAAAGGTAGGCTTAGAGGTTAAAAAGTTGCTAAGGGTTGCTTTTTTTTCCCTTTAATTTATTTTCTAATGTGACTCTGGATTGGAGTCACAGGTTCTATCTCTAGTTTTGGAGCCCACCAGCCTTGCTCTGCACTGGTTTGGATATTGGATCTGTCGCTTAGGAGTAGTGACACTTTCTGAGCCTTGGTTTCCTAGTCTGTGAACAAGGCATTAATATTACCTGCCCGTGTGTGTTAAGGTGGTGTTCTACTGCAGATAACGGAGGTCAGATGGCAGTGGCTTACCTGAATAGGAGCTTGTTTTCCTCATGTAACGAGTAGCTCAGAGGCTGGGAAGCCAGGCTGGGTACCACCCCTGGGGGGACCTCATCAAAGACCCAGTTCTCACTGCCTTGCTGCCCACGCTTCCAGGGCCACAGGGTGGCTGCTCCAGCTGCAGGCAAGAGGAAGGGCAGAAGGCAATATGGCAAGAAGTTGAGGAGACTAGCCAGGTGCATCCTTCCCCCTTTGAAGAGCTTTCTGGAAAGCCCCACTTAGTGATGACATCTTAACACTTCGTGGGACACAATTATACCAAGATGACCAACCCCATCCTCAAAGGAAGCCAGAGTACCAAGTATTTTAACTGGGTAGATTGCTGCCTCAAAAGTCAGGGCCTGTAAGGAAGGAAGCAGAGGAAACCCCAGAGGTATATAAACCCCAGGGTACCAAGTCTTTTAACTGGGTAGATTGCTGCCTCAAAAGTCAGGGCCTGTAAGGAAGGAAGCAGAGGAAACCCCAGAGGTATATGCCACATGATCTTGGAGAGTTATTGAGAGAGTTCCCTGAGATAACTCCTGTCAAACTCTTGGCTTAATTGCCCAACACGTGGTAACTATTATGATTATTATTATTATTATTAGCCGAGACTTCCCAATACCTTCTCAAGAGATGCCCAGCAAGGTGGTAAGGGGACACATTATCTCCTTAGTGCTCTGGGACTCCCCCTGTCACCTGCCACCTCCTGTCTGCATCTGACTCAGGCCCCCTCTTCTCCTCCAGAAAGTGCTCCCTCACCTCTGTGGGCTTCAAAGGGATCCCCTGCTATTTTGCAAACCTGTTGCATGATAGGACTATCTCACTCAAATGTAATTGTATATATATTTGCTAGCATGAATCAATCAGTGTCTCTGCATTGATTTTTTTTTCTCCCAACTAAGTTATAAGTTTCTTGATGGCAAGAATTACATTTTATTCCTACCTCTTTGCCTCAAAGCTCTGATTACCAGTTCTCACACTTAGTAGATGAATAGATTTTAGGGTATTCTGACATAGCCAGTTTGAGCACAAGTTTTGTTTTGATGGGCCTAGAGATGGGATGTTCCAGGGATTTGGTCACATATAGGCACCAAGGGCAAGTGCTGTGTCGGGCACGTGCTGTTCTGTCTATATTGCTTTTCAAAGCTGAGTCAGCCAAGGTGTCATTTAGTAAACGTGCACCCCATTGACCCTCAGAACAAAGGGGAATAAAAAGTGAGGTTTGGAACACCCATTTGGAATCATTCATTCGTCCTCCAACTGAGCCCCTGATGTATACTAGCTTGTGGGTATGGCCCTTCTGCTGCTATGTCACCTCCCGCAACTTTGTCCCCTCTTAAGATGAGCCCCTTTGCTCAGCAGTACTCACTTTCTTCAGATTTTGACCTAGGGGGTACTTTCCTGGGCCGACCAATTTCAAGACCATTTCCTAAACTTGACTTGGCCACTTCCTTTCAAGGGGAGCCCTGACAAATCATTATGAAAGAAGAACACAGAGCAGGACTGTCGTGGTGAGAAAGCCCCTGGCGTACCTGCCCCTTTTCTGGACCCCTTTGGGGTCCCCGGATGAACTATAGGGCCCTCTTCTTTCCCCAGTGCAGTGGAAAGGAAAGAATTTGTCTTTAGACAAACTGGATTTCATCCCTCAAAATGAATGAACCCCGCAAATAATTTCCGAGCTCTGGTTATATGTAAGGTATTGTGCTAGCATGAGTGACAAGAAATATTAACAAATCAATCAAGTGGCTGATTAAATATTAGACTGTTCTAGTTAATGGAGATACTTTAATCTTCGCAAGATGGATAGAGCACTTTCTATGCGCCAGGCCCCATGCTTAATGCCTTTCATACATTTTTCTTCTTAAATCACCTGAGGATTCACATCAACACTCTGAGACAGATTGAAGATAGAATAGTTATCCCTCCCCTCCCCTTTCCCTGCTGTTGTAGTGTTGAACCCATGAGGGTGTGGGGAGGGTTAGAAATTGAAAAACAGGATCTACATTCTGGAAAGAGACTGCTTGTCTGTTGGGGTGCCCCGTGCCAACAGTGGGTGGCTTCAGTAGAGCAGCACGGTGGCATTTGGGATGGAGAAGGCCTGAGATATTTCCTTCTCCCTCTGCCTCTGAGTGTCCCCAGTGGGTCCAGTGGGTGTGGACGAGACCTGAAATTGTCCCCATGTCTCCTGATAGGGGAGAGGAAGGTAGTTAAGGAGTCAGAGCCAGGTGCCTGCATGGGGTCACTGTGACGTGGGTTGAGGGGACACTGTAGCACAGTCTTTAGTGTGGATGAGCCAAAGCTGGGGCTGAGAGAGAGGACACAGCTGGTCTCAGGATCAACAGAGCCAGGCAGAGGCTGAGTCACGGGGGGACAACCTACATTCTACTGTGCCACCATTACATCAGCTGTGCACACTTTAGTAGCGCACGTGGGAAGGAGAAAAAAGCCAATGTTCAAGCCCAGAGGGATGACACACCCCAGTGGAGGCCAGCACGACATCGGGGTGGTGTCAGGACCAGCCATGACGACAGGCGTCACCTGGAACAAATGCCTTTGACATGAGGACAGGAGGGCAGAGACAGTCTTCTGGGAACTTAGCTTCTCTCCCCAGGAGATAAGAAAGAGAAGGAGGAGACAGAAAATTTTCAATTCAATTGAATAAATTACCTACAAGAAATGGGTTTCAATCAGAGAAATAATGGCATTATCTCAACATAAAAAGACTTTTTTTCTGCCATTCACAGAAATAGTAGTTCCAGAATTGTGACTGTGAATTTTATATCCACAACCAGGAGTTTAGGTAAAAACATCCTCAACTATTTTCTTTTCTAGTCTTCTGCTCTCGGCTTCCTTCTCAGAGAGCCCCCTCTTAATCTGAAGTGCCTGCCAGGACCAAGGTAGATATTAAACCTATGAATAATAGCTGAGGTTTCATCTTTGGACTTCATGGCTTCCCCGAGGGAGCACGTATTCATATTCATCTTTTAATCAATGGAGAAACCAGAGGATGACTCATCCCCTCAGAGCTGAGCAGGAAGTCACGATGCCCTTGATTGGAGTCCCTCTGGGTTCTGGTTTCTTCTCAGTGGGGTCATGGCAGCCCTGTGGGTACCGCATGAGGGAAGGGGGCTGGGAAGAAGCATGGCGGCCATCTGGACTGGGGGCCCTTCCCATCAGTGGCTCCTTCTCCACCCAGACCCAGGCTCCGATTCAGAAGCTCAGTCCCACCATCCCCCCTCAAGCCAGCCCCACGCCCAGATACCCACACTCACCCTCCAAGTCCTCCCTCACCACAGGGCTGGGGGAACCTGCCCGCACGCCCTTTCCTCTTCCAGATTCAGAAGGCAGAAGGAATTATGGGAAAAAAGCCCTCACAAAACTATGGAGACAGAGAAAAGACTAATGGTATCTGGGGATGAGCAGGGGGAGAGTAATGAATAGCAGAGCACATTGGACTTCTAGGGCAGCAAACTGCTCTGTGTGACACTCTAATGGTGCATTCGGGTCAGTATATGTGCGTCCAAGCCTACAGAAGGTCCAGCACCAAGTGCAAACCCTAACACAATAATCCCCTTTATCCCTGATCTTGCTTTCTGGGGTTTCAGCTACAGTGGTCAACCACAGATAATTCCAGAAATAAACAATTCACAGGTTTTAAATGTCATGCCATTGTGAGTGGCGTGATGGAGCCATCCTGACCCATGCTGCCTGGGACATGAATCCTATCTTTGTCTAGCGTCTCCACACTGTCTACATTCCCCATCCCCCAGTCTCCACTATCAGATGGAAAAATTATAGTATATATGGGGCTCAGGACTATCTGAGACTTTAAGCACCTGCTGGGGGTCTTGGAACATATACCCCAGGGATGAGGGGGGAGTACTGTATAAACCGTAAACTTTAGGTGACGATACGTCAATGTAGGTTCATCACTTGTAACAAATGTACCACTTGGATGGGGGATGTTGACATTGTGGGACGTTGTGCATGTGTAGGGCAGAGAGCATATGGGATGTCTCTGTACCTTCCTTTAAATTTTGTTGTGAACCTAAAACTGTTTTAAAAATAATTAAGTCGTTAAATGACAACAGCAATCTATTCTATAGAAAGCAGTGTGTGTATGGGGAGAACAGCTTCATCCTTCCCTTCTTTGCAGTATAAGAAATTCCCCCTAATTTCTTTTTCACCAAAAGAGGTTGCTGGGGAAATTGACATGGAGCAAGCCCCACAGTGTGGGTTCAACTTATGGAAACTCAATATGCCAACTAACAAACCAGATCGATTAAGAGGCAATTATTCATTTTATATTGCTTCAACACAGGATTCTCTAAGCAGTAATGCCCTAGGGTGTTTAAGAATTTGCTTATAGATCATGGGTATCCAGCAGAAGGCAGACACAGGTAGAAAACCAGTGTTTGGAGCCATCGTCTGCTATAGATCAGGGAGAAGTGAAGGAAAAAGAGCAAGTGCCTCATTTTGAAATCCTGTAAATCAACAGGGAAACAGGATGGACTTCCCAAACTCAGTTTATAAAACAACTTTTTATAGCATTATAAAATATTAGCCTTTCCAAAGACCTGCCACTTACTACTATAGGCTGAACTCGATGGTTTAATTACATCAATCCTCACATCAGTCACGTAAGGTCGATATTATTATCCTCATTTTACAGATGAATGAATGGAGGCCCAGCTTAGGAAAAAACTTGTCAAAGGTTACAGATGATTCAAGTTCACGTTACTATACTCCATAAATCAACAGGTCATAAATCCAACAGTGTATGCAACTTTTTTTTTTTTTTTTTTTTGGTACGAGGCACAAGGGGTTAATCAGCATTCACTTCTCTATTTGAAAAACGTTTCTTAAAAAGGAAACTATTTTTGGATAAAGTGAATTAAAGAGTAAACGAGTCTCCCTATTAGTTTATTTTCACAGAGTGCTCACACTCCTCCAACAATAATTCATCCAGGATGTGAGCTGGAAGCCATTAGGAGTCACTGGGCCTGGGGGAGAAGATAAAACCACGATTAAAGACATCTGAGCCCTTTAGGAAAATTTATTATCTTGGATTTCATTTTTAATAGAAGACACTAATTCACACAAGAAGTCCCCAGGGGGCAAGCCAGCGATGCCCTATAATTGCTGTAGGGCTCTGGAGTTTCCACACATGCACTTGCTCCTGGGCTGCGAGAGGTTCCAGGTCTGCACTGAAGTACCGGGAACTCCTTGGAACCTCTGTCAGCCCAGCCTTGCGGGAAGAAGAGCTCTTGCCACAAACAGAACACAGCTCCAAGTTGTCCCTTATAAACTGGATATTTTTTTTCCCTCTAAGACCTCTCCATTCCAAGCAAAGAGATGGGGGAAGAGGTGGCCCAGGAGATGAGGTTCTCCTAAAGTGCTAAAGCAGGTGGCCGAGTGGCCAAGAAGGCAGAGTGGCTATCCTGAGTGCCACATTCTCCCTGTTAGCAAAGTGTGCAAAAAGGATGCTTGGTGGGCCCCGAGTTTCTTGCCTGTGAAACAAGGGGCTTGGATGGCAGGGCCTTGAAGGTCCTTTTCAAATCACTGATAGAGTTAGAAAGGCAGGGTGGGGAAAGGCATCCTGAAGCTCAAGTCCCTGCTCGGTCCCTTCCCATACGTGCGATGTTAGAACCATAATCAGAATACCTTCGAAAGAGTGTTGATTGTTTACTAAGTGCCAGACGTCATGCTGAATACTCTAAACACTGGGACAAGCCCATGAAGTAGGCACTGCCAGTATTTCCATTTCATAGTTGAGGCAACTGGAGCATAGAGGGACCAAGAGGCTTGCCCAACATCGTAGGGAGCTGGCTTTTTGGATCCAGGTAGTCTAACGTCAGCACCTGCACTCTTAACCTCTATGATCTTTATCCGCAAGATGGGAATAATGACATACTGACCTCACAGGGCTACAGTGAAGATGAAACGACATCATGAATCAAAGTACTTAGCATAGATGGTCCGTGGCCCATAGCAATAGCTTGTTAAATAAATCGGGTTTATTTAGCTTGGACAAGCTAATGAGAATAGGAGACTTAATTATTGCCTTCAAATATATGAAGGATTTTTAATGATTCACTTATGTTTGATGAATATTGAGCCTCCACAGAACCAGACTAAATGCTTTGTATTATTCTCAAGTCTGTGTCATCCAGGAAGAGAATTTAATTTTAACAGGAGAAATTTAATTAGACATAAAAATAACTTGACCTTCATACTGGGTATAAAATTTCAGAATAAATAATTGCACTTAGTTGTGAAGTTTGTATCCATGATGTTTAAACTGAGAATTACTATTTGAAGACTAGCCAGGTACAATTGTGCAGGTTACGTACTGCACAAAACCAGGGTCGGCCATTTACACCACGGTTCTCTCTGGAGTTACACAACACACGATCTGCTTGGCCTTTTGTGGCAGTCCTGCCTGCCCTGAGGCATTTAGATTGAAGCTAGTCCTGTTCCAGCTACAGCTACAGGATTCCTACAGGAATCCATGGCTTTGAATGAAAGCTGACAGCTGAGAGAATTATCTAAGAAAGGGAAATCTGTGGTTTGCATGACACAACTCAGCACCCAGGATCCCAAGGTGGTCATGCATCATAGACCATAGCCTCAGAATCCCCCCAACACAACACTCCAGGGAGGTGCCAACAACAAATCATATCTGCCACTTTATCCAAAAACAAAGTCTGTTTAACATAGTGATCAGAAGCCTAGTCTGGAGTTAGAATACTAGGTTCAAATCCTAGTACCGTGGTGACCACGGTGAATCAAAAAGGAAATGTTTGGCTGCAAAAAACAGAAAGCAAACTGAAAGTGTTTTAACAATAAGAAAAATTTATCTTCCCTTTTTTAAAAATCTAAGATGCATGCACATGTATGCATATACACACACATTTTGTATAGTTAACATCTCTGAGATTGGGGATGTCCTGCAATTGCTGTTGTGAAGCATTGCCTGTCCCTGTGCATCAAGCCTGCAGAATGGTGATAGTGTGTTAGGAATGACCCCAGAGATTACAAAGGGGCACTGTCTTAAGAAATATAGGATCACTGGAGCTCTTCATGCTATAGAGGACAATCGTATGTGGAAAAACGTGAACGCTGATGACTCAGAGTGGATAAGTGAATCAGGACAGTTTGACTCTCAATGTAAAGCAGATTCAGGAATACCTTGAATAATTAACTTCATATAGATATTACACATATATATTATGTATAAAAAATATATAGATATTATATATAAATATATATGTAATAATATATGTATTATATATATATAAATATATATATATACATGTACAAGGGTGGTATGTGGTATAAAAAAATCTAGGCATAAGTCTAAATGCACCTTTTGATTAAGTATAAAATAAAAATTCCAAGTGGTAAAAGAGCATAGTGTCATAGTTGACTTGACAGCATTTTTTCTTTCTTAGTTGGACACAATGTAATGGTTCATCTTACAAGCGATGACATCTTAGATTAGAAGAAACGCAGCATATCATATTACAAAAAGGCCAGAGGGAAGGCAGTGCCAGCGTTGGCTAATTTGGCAGCTCAACAACATCATTAAGGATGCAGTTTCTTTTTATCTATGCAGGCTGCCATCCTTAGTCCGTTGTCTTGTTCTTTTAAATGGCATCTCTCATGCTTCCAAGATGGCTGTCCCAGCTCTCGGTGCCCTGTAAAGATGACAGTGTTGAGAGGCAGCAAGGGAATCTCTCTCATTGACCTCCTTTCCGTGAGCAAGGATTTCTAGCAGACTTTTCTCTGTGTCTTACTATCTAAAATTGTGCCGCACGTGCATAATCGTTACCAATGCGAATGGGATTACCATTGGTTTAGGATGATTACAACTCACGCCCAGGCCTAGAAAGGGACTCCACTCCCCAAAATACATGATCCCCTGAACAAAACTAAGGTTCTTCTAGCAAGAAAGAAACAGGGAGAGTGACTGTTGGTTAATCAACCAGAAGTGTCTGCCATGTTGAACATATTGCTTATCTTTTCTTTGCCTTGGCATCCCCGTGTGTAAAATGGCGATATTAGTAATAACAACAACTACCTCAAAGGGTAGAGAGGATTAAATGACACATAGAAAATACTTATTAATGGCATAGTACCTGATATATATTAAGGGCTAAGGAAGTATTAGCATTTATTGATAACTATTCAACTTCTAATTATTATCATTTATAATATCACCCTAAATCCAGTTAGGTAAAGTCCCAACCTGCCATGAAAGAAAAGGGAAATGAGGACCTGAATTAATCTTAGATATTAGGACGAATAATAATTGGTCGAGAAGGTGTTTTTTTGTTTGTTTGTTGTTGAGTGAATCCTCTGTATTAGGTATTGTTCCTAATCTAGTTGGAAGAGTTCAAAACACAACCATTGAGGAGTTTATGTTTTGGTGGTGTAGGTAACTAAAGAGTTGAAAAACAAGAAGAGGGTCTCTTGCCTTCCAGCTTTTGCCCATGCTCTTCCTTCTGTCTGAAACACAATGTGTCATTGCTTTTCTCCTACCTTAGCCTGGCGAACTCTTATTCATCCTACTGTGTCAGCTTGGTTGCTCCCTTGACCCCAAATTTTAGGTAACCTATCTATTCTAAAAGCTTTCACAATCTGCATTATAATAGCAATATCATATCGAAATTCGTTGGTCTTTTGCCATTCTTACCCACTAGATTGTAAACTCCATGAGTGCAGCGATCATGTCTGTCTATGCCTGACACGAAGTAGGTGTGCAGTGAAAACCTGTTGAATAAACAAGTGGATGAATGAATGTGTTTCACCCAGCACTCTTTCAGTTGTGACAGATACAACTTAGTTTCATAAAAAAAGATATTTATCAATCTCATAGCCTAAAAGCCCAGCGGTTGCTCTGACTTCAGATGTGGTTTGATTTAGGGGACTCAAATGATGGCATTAATATTCTGTCAGATCTGTCTTTCCTAGTGTTGGCTTCATTTCCAGGCTTCCCATGGCATTCCTGGCACCTATGGATGTTTGTCTTTCAGTTTAAGTCCAACGGCAAAGAATACATGTCTCCTTCCCACCAGTTCCACCGATATCTGATTCTGATTGGGTCACATATCCATCCCTGAAAGAGTCACTGTGGCCAGGGGTTGGCTTTGAGGTGAGTTTTTCTCCCCTGAGCACATGTAAGGAGACATTGCCAGAGGGAGATTTGCGATTTTATAGTAGAAGTGGGGTAATTAGGTGTTGAGCCACAAAACACATGTTCACTGTAGAATGAATAAATCATAGGGGACTGTGTGATAAAATCAGGTGTAGAAGAGAAAGTGCTATAGAATTTATTGTAGGACAGAATAATGGTGCCCCAAAGATGTTCACGTCACCGTCACCGGAACCTGTAAATATGTCACCTTACGTGGTGAAGAGCAATTTAGGTTGCAGGAGGAGGTAAGGTTGCTGATAAACTGACCTTAAAATAAGGAGATTATCTGAGATGATCTGGATGGTCACACTGTAGTCACAGGGTCTTTAAAAGGGGAAGACAGAGGCAGAAGAGGAGGCCAGAGTGATGTCACAGGAGAAGAACTCAACCTACTGTTGCTAGCGTTGGTGGCAGAGGAAGGGGACCAAGACATTCAGGCAGCGCTAGCAGCTGGAAAAGGCAAGGAAATGGATTGCTTCCCAGAGCCTCTGGAAAGGAGCACAACCCTGCTGACACCTTGATTTTAGCACAGAGAGACCCACTATGGACTTCTGACCAACAGAATTGTTTTAAACCACAAAGTTTGTGGTACTTAAATTACAATCAATCGAAAACGAATGGAGTTCAGACAAAATAACAGGTAGTCCCTATAGAATGAATGAATGAATGAATGAATGAATGAATGAATACCATAGGAGCATGTAATGAAATCAGGGGTAGAGAGAAAGGTGACATAGAATTCAAAGGAGGGACACATCTTTGTTGGTATAGTCAAGAAAGGGTTTTTGGAGAAGACAGGATTGTAGCTGTAGTATTTTATGAGCTTCACAAAAGGAGAGCGATTTTTGGTTGAAGAAAATGGGATGTTTAAACACAGGAATGAATGACCATATTGGGAATGTCATTGAAATTGCAGGTCATGGTCAGAGAAAGGAAGGAGATAGGGTTGGATGGGTAAGAAGAGGGGTCTGATGGAACCTCTGCAGCTCTGGGTGGAGGTGTTCCCATTTGTTCGAGTTACCCAGGGGAAAGCAGTGTAGGTCTTGAGCAAAAGCCTGTCGTGATGAAAACAGTGGTGCCCAGGATGGACTGGGGACAGAGGAGGCTAGAGATGGGCCAGGTTGGCAGTGTGGAGCTACCGGACAGGCAGCCTCCTGGCAGGAACCATGGCTGAAACTCTGCAGTGGAGTAGAAATGGGAGCGAAAATAAGGAAGGAAGCAGAGAACCCTGGAAGACTGGAGATCTTCTCTGGGGGCCCGTGGATCCTCTCTCTTCTGTCCACGACCTCAGGGAGTCGATGAAGCTCCCAAGATTAGATGCAAAATTGGGGGTTTGTGAATTTTCCTGGAGAGGAGGGCCACATCCTCTATCAGATATCACAAGGGGCTTTGTGACTCCACAAAGGTAAAAGGATTAGGCAGCCTGGTAAATACCGACAGCCAGCCGTCCTACCAGGGCCATACGGCGCCTTCCAGCAGGCCCGAGGCTGCAGGAGACATAGACGGGCTATATAATCGGGTTCGGAACCTGTCTGTTTGCCTTTTCAGACAATAGTCAAGACAATAACGGTAACTGGATTTCAGACTCTGCTTCTGCCTAAGCAGGGAACGCAAACAAAAAGAAAAGAGATGGAGTTTTTGTGGCTTCCCCAAGAATAATTAATGGATCCTGGCAGGGAAAAGAACCCAGAAAAGGAATTAGGATTCCTCAGAGAAACAGGGAGGGAGTGGACACAGCTACACCCTCCTCGGCCCCATTCTGCCTGTCCCTGTCCCCCTACCCGCTGTATTAGGTATCTCGAAGGTCAGAGCCCATTGCTGAAGATTTCAAGGGACTGCCTTAATCCTCCAGTCCCGTTGGGTTACTGGGGCTTTGATTTCTGTTGGTCTCCACATTGGCTGGGCTTTCAAGCTCTTTGTTTTGGAGAGAGTTTCTTTTTCTTTTTTTGAGACAGAGTTTCACTCTGTTGCCCCAGCTAGAGTGCCGTGGCATTAGCCTAGCTCAGCAACCTTAAACTCCTGGGCTCAAGCCATCCTCCTGCCTCAGCCTCCCAAGTAGCTGGGACTACAGGCATGTGCCACCATGCCCGGCACATGTTTTCTATATATTTTTTTTAGTTGGCCAATTAATTTCTTTCTATTTTTAGTAGAGACGGGGTCTTGCTCTTGCTCAGGCTGGTTTTGAACTCCTGACCTTCAGTCATCCGCCCACCTCGGCCTCCTAGAATACTAGGATTACAGGCTTATGATGGTAGTTCTTTTACTGGGCAGGGCCTGAGCGTAGGAGGGCTGTCAAGGAGAGGGTGGGATTCGTTTGGGTGACTCCTCCTTCCCTTCTCTCTCCTCCAAGCCCTTCTTCTCTTTGCATTTTCCCTCTGTTGCTTCTCACCCTCATGCTGTCTCTCTTCCTCCAATGTTGAACCGGCCCTACAGACTGAGCCTGAACAGGACGGGAGGATGGATTTAAAGTCTGCTTAAGGAACAGGTAGATCCTCAGAGCCTTTGCCCCAGCCTGAGCAGTTAGGCGACTCGCCCTTCCTCGTCCCAGCAGAAGACAGAACGTGTATTGTCCTGAGATGTTGAGACTGAGGGATTCTGGACTGGAAAGATGGCTGAGCATAGGGACCGAGTATATCACATGTACTTTATTAAAAGCAGGGGGTTTAAGTGAAAGACACTACCTGGAGTGTGGATGGCTCCAGTTCCTTCCACCACTCAGCTCCAAGAGTGCACCAGCCAGGCCCATACCGCTACATGGGTAGACTGGACAGTTATTCTGGGGGGAACTGGGCCAACACAAGATAAACTCCTGCTACTGCCCCCCTGGATATCCCCAATGGAGTGACTGAGTTTTTTTTTCTGGCCAGTAATTCTTTTGTGAGTGAATGAACAGCCCAAGGCTCCTCTTGATGTAGCCAAATACAAAGGACAGCTTCTACCTTGAAATGCAGATACTAAAATTAATTGATAGGGAAAAAAAAAACACTGAGAAAACAAAGACGATGCGGTGATAAGAAAAAGGTTTAAAAATATATTAGTATTATCTTCACAGAGATAAGAAATTGTATCTATAAAACAAAAACAGGATGTTGTAAAAAAAAAAAAAGGACTGAGCCTGTTCCACCAGCTTTATTGAGGTGTAATTGATAAATAAAAATGTATATATTTAAAGTGTACAATGCAATATTTTGATATGCATTGTAAAATGATCACTACAATTAATCTGATTAACATATCAGTCACTCCACATAGTTACCTTTTTTTTGTGGTAAGAACACTTGAGATCTGCTCTATTAACAAATTTCATGCATAAAATATATTGTTAACTATAGTCACCATGCTGTACATTAGGTCTCCAGGACTTATTCATCTTATAACTGAAAATTTGTACCCTTTAACCAAAATCTTCCCTTTGCCCCCACTCCTCAGTCTCTGATAACTCCCATTCTACTTTATGTTACTATAAGTTCAACTTTTTTTTAGCTTTCACATGTAAGTGAGATTATGCAGTATTTGTCTTTCTGTGTTTATCTTTTTTTTTAGCATAATGTCCTCTAGGTTCATCCATGTTGTCACAAATGGCAGGATTTTTTTCTTTTCTAAAGCCAAATAATGTTCCATTGTGTGTGTGTGTGTGTGTGTGTGTGTGTGTGTGTATCACATTTTCGTTATCCATGCATGTGTTGACATTTAGGTTGTATCTATATCTTGGCTACCATGAATAATACTGCAGTAAACATGGGAGTGCAGATATTTCTTCAAGATAGTGAATTTACTCCCTTGGAATATATACCCAAAAGTGAGATTGCTGAATCATATGATAGGTCTATTTTTAACTTTTTAAGAATCCTGCATACTGTCTTCCATAAGGGTTATACCAATTTACATTCCCACTAGCAGTGTATACTCTGCCCAGTTCCTTTCACTACACACCCTTGCCAACATTTATCTCTTGTCTTGTTGATAATAGTCATCCTAACAGCTTTGAGGTGACATCTTATTGTCCTTTTGATTTACATTTCCCTGAGTGATGTTCAGCATCTTTCCATGTATCTCTTGGCCATTTGTATGAATTCTTGGAAAAAAATGTCTATTCAGGTCCTTTGCCCATTTTAAAACTAGGTTATTTGTTTTTTGCTATTGAGTGGTATGAGTGCCTTATATATTTTGAATATTAATTCTCTTGCTATCTTCCTTTATGATTTGATGATTTTCTGCAGTACTATGCTTTGATTATTTTCTCTTTATCATTTGTGTATTAACTATAGATTTTTGCTTTGTGGTCACTATGAGGCTTACATAAGACATCTTATAGCTATAATAGTCTATTTTAAGCTGCTAACAACTTTGAATGCATACAAAAACTCTACTTCCCCTCACACCCATTTTATGTTTCTGATGTCATAATTTACATCTTTTTATATTGTGTATCCATTAACAACTTAGCTAAAGTTATTTTTATGACTTTTATTTTTAACCTTCATACTAGAGTTAAAAATGATTTATACACCATGATGAAAATACTAGAATATTCTGAATTTAACTATGTACTTACCTTTACCAGTGAATTTTATGCTGTTATATCTTTTCCTTTTATTAGTTAGCATCCTTTTATTTCAGTTTGAAAAACTCCCTTTACCATTTCTTGTGAGGCAGGTCTAGTAGTGATGAACTCCCTTAGCTTTTGTTTTTCTGGGAAAGCTTTCATCTTTCCTTCATTTCTGAAGAATACAGATTTGCTGTGTAACATATTCTTGATTTGGAACTTTTTCTGCCAGCACATTGAATATATCACTCCACTCTTTCCTGGCCTGTAAAGTTTCTCCTGAGAAATCCACTCATAGTCTTACGGAGTTCCCTTGTATTTGGCAACTTTCGTTTCTCTTGATGCTCTCAAAATTCTTTCTTTGTCTTTGATTTTTGACAATTTTATTACAGTGGGTCTTGGTAGAGTCCTCTTTGGGTTGAAACTGTTTGAGGACTTCTGAGCTTCATGTCCGTGGATGACCATATTGCTTCCCAGATTTGGGAAGTTTTCAGCTATTACTTTTTGAAATAAGATTTCTGCCCTTTTATCTCTTTCTCTTCTTTTACTCCCGTAATCTTTATACAGATGGTCCCCAACAAATAACTGTACATCTTTTTTGACTTTACAATAGTGCAAAAGTGACAAGCATTTAGTAGAAACCCATACAACTATTTTGTTTTTCACTTTCAGTATGGTAGTCAATAAATTTACATGAGACATTCCATACTTTATTATAAAATAGGCTTTGTGTTAGATAATTTTGCCCAACTATAGGCTAGTGTAAGTGTTCTCAGCATGTTTAAGGTACACTAGGCTAAGCTATGATGTTTGGTAGGTTAGGTATATTAAATGCGTTTTTGACTTATGATATTTTCAACTTACGGCAGGTTTTGGTGATGTAAGCCCCTTGTAAATCAAAGAACATGTGCATTAATTCTCTTGGAGATGTCCCATAAAAACCATAGGCTATCTTCTCTCTTTTTAATTCTTTTTTGTTCACTAACTGGATAATTTCAAATGACCTGTCTTTGAGTCTACAGATTCTTTTCTCTGTTTGATTGAGTCTGCTGTTGAAAGTCTATATTACATTTTTCATTCCATACAGCTCCAGGGTTTGTTTGGTTCTTTTTTGTGTATATGTTAATGACTTCTGTCTATTTGTTGAATTTATTGTTTTGTTCATATATTGATTTCCTGATTATGTTGAGTTGTTTGTCTGTGTTCTCTTCTAGCTCACTGAGTTTCCTTAAAACAGTTTTTTTTTTTTTCAATTCTTTGTCAAGAAATTTGTAGATCTCCATTTACTTTGGGTTGGTTAGTAAAATGCTATTGTTCCTTTGGTGGTGCCATGTTTCCTTGATTTGTTTTGTTCCTGTAAGTCTTGCTTTTCTGTCTTTACATTTGACAAATCAGTCACCTCCTCCAGTCTACTGACTAGCTTTGGGAGAGAAACACATTCACCAATCAGTCTGGCTAGAGATTCTGAGGCTTTTTCAGAAATTGTTTAGGGATGCACCCATTCCACAGCTCTTTTTCCCTCTTGGGGGTGAATTATTAAGGTTTAATACCTTCTTCTGATCCTACAGAGCCAGACAAGGTGCTGAGATCCTCCCATTTGTTTTCCCTAGGGTGGTGTCCTGAAATTCTCAAGTTTGTATATTTTCTCCCAATTTTGCTGAGTTAGTCTGGCTGTGTACACATACTCACAAGCTTTCTGCAGAGGCTCACACTCATAGTCCATGGGGCCACACCTGGGGAGCCGACCCTGGGGGTTGAGGTGGTGTATGAGGCATGCAGAGCATTGGGGTGCCTATGAGCCAGTTGGGGAGTCTACAGGCAATTTATTCCAATCGGTTTTGGGGTGGGCTTTCTGATGAAGTCCATGAAGCAGTTAGTAGGAAGTGAAGCCCTTTGTTGAGTTCTGAGTCCTGGTCCCTGCTTCTCTTCCTTGCTCCCAACCTCTCCCAACCACTCAACTCTGCCAATCACCTCATTACTCTGGATTAGGAAAGAAAGATGTAGGCTTCTTGAGCAGCATCCCGCATGGCTTGGGAAGCCAGGGGCTCACTCCCTATGCTCTCACTTTCCCTTATGGGAGAAATCACAGGTTGAAAGGGTTTCTCTTGGCACTGAGCTATGCCACCCTGCGGGGAGGAGTGTCATGGGTAAAGTGAAACTTTCCTTCTTACCCTCTCTAAGTGCCTATTCTCATATTTTCCCCCAATAATGTGCTGGAACTTCTCTGCTGGATTTCTGGACTCCCACAAAAGTATTATGATGATTGAGTGGTTGTCAAAAGTGAGGCTCTGTGGGGAGATAATAGTAGAAAACTCTAATTCCACCATCTGCTGATGGCACTCTTCATACTGAGCTTTATGACAGTTAAAATATGGTATTAGGAATAAAAGTTTCAGTAAAAGATCTGTGTGATAAAGTAGAGGAAATCTTGAAAGTAGGTGGAAAAGAGGAGAGAAAAACTAGAAGACAGGGAGAAAATAGAGGATCTATCTAGGAGGCCAATATATGCTTAATAGGAATTCTAGAGAAAGGAAATAAAAAAGCTAAAGGAAAAATAATATCTAAGAAATAATAAATATTTCCTGTAACTGAAGGACATGAGTTTCTAGCTGGAAAGTGTCAACCAAAGTGCTCAAAACAATGGCATTAACATGGTCCTCACAAACACAGCATTGTCAAATTCCAGAATGCCAGAAATAGAGAAGATTTTAAAGCTTTCAGAGAGAAGAAATTGGTCATAAACAAAGGAGAGACATCAGAATGGCATGAGACTTCTAAATAGCTGCATTAGAAGCTAGAGGTCAGTGAAGAAGTGCCTTTACATTATTGAGGGGAAATGATTTCTATTCTTAAATAGCTTTTCCAGATAAACTATGAATCAAGCGTAAGGATTGAAAGGCATTTTTTTTTTTTTTTTTTTTGAGACAGAGTCTCGCTTTGTTGCCCAGGCTACAGTGAGTGCCGTGGCGTCAGCCTAGCTCACAGCAACCTCAAACTCCTGGCTCAAGCAATCCTCCTGCCTCAGCCTCCCAAGTAGCTGGGACTACAGGCATGCGCCACCATGCCCGGCTAATTTTTTGTATATATTAGTTGGCCAATTAATTTCTTTCTATTTATAGTAGAGACGGGGTCTCGCTCTTGCTCAGGCTGGTTTCGAACTCCTGACCTCGAGCAATCCGCCCGCCTCGGCCTCCCAGAGAGCTAGGATTACAGGCGTGAGCCACCGCACCCGGCCTGAAAGGCATTTTCAGATGTGTAAGATCTTGAAAATTTTGTATCCCATGGTAACTCTTCTCAGTTTGTGTTCAACCACATTGAGGGAGTAAAACTGCAAGGAGAAAATCATCAGATATTGGAAATAGGGGTCTAATACAAGAGAGAGCTGAAGGGAGTTCCCAGGCTGATGGTGAAAGAGGTCCCACAATGACTTCTGTTTGGCAGGTCTAGAAAGCTCTCAGTACAGGTTGGAAATGAAGGATGGAAGGTTCTGTGGTGGATGTCCTTTAGAAAAATGGAACTGAAAGACTGCTAATGGATTTGGGTATATTGAGAGAAATTCTTAGAGCTCCATGAGAGAGTTGGGGGACAAATTAGTGACAAGCACATAAAAAAATTAAGCAAATAATAATGTCAATTATAACCACACCATTAACACAACAAGACAATTCCAGGAAAAACACAAAGCTGTACAAGAAAAAAAAATGATGTCATGGTATGGTCACTTCTGTGAGCAATATATATATAGTTATGGTGTTGGAAATGCTGGAAAGTGATTTAACAAAACCATTATATATGTATATGAAAACAGAGAGAGAGGAAGGGCATGTAGGCAGGCAACTTATATGAGCAGATTAAGTAAGAAGTGAATAGATAATGCCTAAAATGAAAAAATCTAAAAGTTCTGGTTTATAAACATTATTTTTTAATATATGGAAGTAAATGCCAAGAGAAATAGTCCAAAGAACTGAAAGTCATTGGCCCTAGAGAGGGAATGAGATGTATGAAGAGTGATGAAGGCAACTCTTATTTTTATGCTATAAGCCCTGTGGAACGATTTGACTTTTAAAAAATGTTATACACCTTAAAGCGATCCAAGTAGATCTACCATTTGATCCAGCAATTCCACTCCTGGGCATATACCCAAAAGATAAAATGACACTCTACAAATGGGACACCTGCACTCGAATGTTTATAGCAGCACAATTCACAATTGCAAAGGTGTAGAAACCACCCAAGTGCCCATCAATACATGAGTGGATTAATAAAATGTGGTATATGTATACCATGGAGTACTATTCGGCTTTAAGAAACAATGGTGATATAGCACCTCTTGTATTTTCCTGGATAGAGCTGGAACCCATTCTACTAAGTGATGTATCTCAAGAATGGAAAAACAAGCACCACATGTACTCACCAGCAAACTGGTATTAACAGATCAACACCTAAGTGGACATATAGGAATAACATTTTTCGGGTGTTGGGCGGGTGGGGGGGTATGGGTAATATACATACCCTTAACATTTGTACCCCCATAATATGCTGAAATAAAAAAATGGAAAAAAAAAGATTTTATACAAATTACTCTGATAAAATGCAACTTAATTTTTTTTCTTTTCAAATGGACACATAAGAATTATACATATTTATAAGGCACATGTGATATTTTGATACAGGCATACACTGTGCAATGATCAAATCAGGATATTTAGGACATCCATCACTTCAAATATTTATCATTTCTTTGTGTTGAGAACATTTCAAATATTCGCTTCTAGCTATTTTGAAATATACAATGTTATTGTTAACTATGGTCACCCTGTTGCGCTGTTGAACTCTTGAACTTAATTCTTTCTATATAACTATGTTTGCACTCATTAATATCTATCTATTCCCACTCCACCCTCCTTTTCAGCCTCTGGTAGCCCCCATTCTTTTCTCTACCTCCATAAGATCAACTCCTTTACCTCCCACATATGAATGAGAACATGAGAGACATCTTTCTTTCAGTGCCTGCCTTATTTTACTTAACATAATGACCTCCAGTTCCATCCGTGTTGCTGCAAATGACAGGATTTGATAGCCAAATAGTATTCCATTGTGTATATATACAGTATATTCCATTGTGTACATATACAGTATATTCCATTGTGTATATATACATTTTCTTTATCCATTCATCTATTGATGGACACTTATATTGATTCCAAATCTTGGCTATTGTGAATAGTGCTGCAGTAAACCTGAGTGTACAGGCATCCCTTTGATATACTAATTTCCTTTCCTTTGGGTGAATGAATACCCAGTAGTGGAAATGTTGGAATGTATGGTAGTTCTATTTTTAGTTTTCTGAGAAACTTCAATACTGTTTTCCACAATGGCTATACTAATTTACATTCCCACCAACAGTGTGTATGTAAGAGTTCCCTCTTCTCCACATCCTCACCAGCATCTGTTATTTTTTTTTTTTTTTTGAGACAGAGTCTCGCTTTGTTGCCCAGGCTAGAGTGAGTGCCGTGGCGTCAGCCTAGCTCACAGCAACCTCAAACTCCTGGGCTCAAGCAATCCTTCTGCCTCAGCCTCCCGGGTAGCTGGGACTACAGGCATGCGCCACCATGCCCGGCTAATTTTTTTATATATATATATCAGTTGGCCAATTAATTTCTTTCTATTTATAGTAGAGACGGGGTCTCACTCTTGCTCAGGCTGATTTTGAACTCCTGACCTTGAGCAATCCGCCCGCCTCGGCCTCCCAAGAGCTAGGATTACAGGCGTGAGCCACAGCGCCCGGCCTGCATCTGTTATTTTTTTCCTCTTTTTTAGAATAGCCACTCTAACTGGGATGAGATGATATCTTATTGTGGTTTTGACTTGCATTCCCCTGATGATTAGTAATGTTGTGCATTTTTCATATGCTTGTTGGAAATTTGCACATTTTCTTTTGAGAAATATCTATTCAGATCCTTTGTCCATTTTTTAAAAATAGGATTATTTATATTTTTACCGTTGAGTTGCATTCCTTGTTATGTTCTGGATATTAGTCTCTTATCGAAGGAATACTTTGCAAATCTTTTTTCCCCATTTTGTATGTTATCTTTTCACTGTCGATTGTGTCCTTTGCTGTGAAAATGCTTTTTAGCTTAATATAGTCCCATTTGTCTATTTTTGCTCTTGTTGCCTGTGCTTTTGAAGTCTTAGCCATAAAATCTTTGCCTAGACCAATGTCCTGAAGCATTTCCTGTAGGTTTTTTTTTTTTTCTAGTAGTTTTATAGTTTGGGGTCTTACATTTAAGTCTTTAATCTATTTGGAGTTGATTTTTATAAATGGTGAGAGATAGGGTCTAGTTTCATTCTTCTCCATATGGATATCCAGTTTTCCCAGTACCATTTATCAAAGAGAGTGTTCTTTCCTCAATGTATTTTCTTAATGCATTTGTCAGAAATTATTGGCTGTAAATGTGTGGGTCTATTTCTGTGTTCTTTATTCTGTTCCGTGGGTCTATACGTTTGTTTTAACACCAGTATCGTGCTGTTTGGTTACTATAGCTTTGTAGTATCTTCTGAAGTCAGGTAGTTACATTTAAAAAGGAAACGAAGGTATCTTTTAATCTCACTGTCTACATATTAATTGTCAATAGTCTGGCAAGTATTCTTCTGGCCTTTGTTTTCTATGTGTAATATAGCAGAAATATAATTTTTTATGTTTCCAAGATTGGACAGTACTACATAAATTGTCTTCCATTTTCTCTTTTTCCCTTGTACCTTAGATTTTTTTTTCTACATTAGAGAGTATAATAGTAATAATTTTTAATGAATTTATGTCTTATTTTTCATAACTGCAACTTTGCATATCAGGGAAGCAGCACTGCCTGGATGCAGGGGAATAGCCAGGGGTTTCACTTGCTCTGGGGCTTTTCTGCAGCTGGCTCACTGTTGCTTGTTCTTTGTTCGAACTTCTACTCAGTTATTAATCATTAATCATGAGGGCTTCATAAAGTCTGATTTTCCCAGAGATATTTATAATTTAATAGAGAATTCCCAAGGATTAAATAACAACATTTTAACTTTAAGAATGAGCTACTAATAAGAAAATTTCAAGTGCTTTCATATAAATAAGGGAAGCAGGGTTAGGAAAAAAAATATATATAGAAAGAGATAGAGAGATTCCGTATGCAAAATGATGCAGGCTGCCTTTCTGGATACAATGAATACCTCCAGGGACAAGGATATTGATGCTTGGTGGCATCGAGGTTTTAATTTATTTTCTCTGACTTAAAAATTCATTCCATGCCAGGGCCTCTTTTGCACTGCATTGGAAAGCTTCCTTCTCGTGGCTGGGGGTCATTGAACTGGTACGAATGTTGCCAGTTTAGCCAAAGGAAGTCTGCTGCTTTAGTTTGAGCCCTGGAGGTATTCATTGTATCCAGAAAGGCAGTCTGCCTCATGACGTGGTGAGCTCTCATGGAATAGGATGCATAGGGAGGGGATAGTAAAAACTCAGAAACTTAAAAGTGAGTAAGGACACTGCTGTTCCCCAAAATTCTTCACTACCTAAACAGAAATTCTGTGCCCATTATCTCTATGAATTTGCTTATTCTAGATATTTCATATAACTGAATCATATATAACTGAATACAA
Organism: Microcebus murinus; assembly: GCF_040939455.1. Lineage (NCBI taxonomy): Eukaryota > Metazoa > Chordata > Mammalia > Primates > Cheirogaleidae > Microcebus > Microcebus murinus. The sequence continues at coordinate 23,794,375 of NC_134124.1, forward strand.
TAGTTGCCCTTTTGTGTCTAATTTCACTTAGTATAATGTTTTAAAGTTTCATATATGTTGTAGCATGTGTCAGAATTTCACTCCTTTTTATGGCTTAATAACATTCCATTGTATAGATATACCACTTTTTGTTTATCCATTCATCTGTCAATGGACTCTTGTGTTGTTTCTACCTTTTGGCTATTATGAATAATGCTGCAATGAACATTGTCATGCAAATATAAAAAAAAAAAGTGAGTAAGGAAACCACAGGGAAGTTGAGAGAAAAGTCTGCTCATTTCCTAAGAAAAGGGAGTAAATGAGTATCACTCTCCCCCGATATATTTCCAAGGCAAAATTTTGGTATGATAATATGTATCAAATTTATTAATGTGTTTGTCAGGGATGGTTACTGAGGCTGAATGATAAAGACTGCTGGGAGTATTGTGTTGAGAAGGATTCTGAAGTTCTATCTGGGCTCAGCCAGAAATGGTTCTATAAGTGATGAAGTGCACCCTGCCAGTGTCACAGAAGTAAAGCGTGGTGGTGTGCATCTTCCAGATCTGCCTGCCTCAGGGACTCAGGAATGTCATTCCTGAGGATTTGTCCCAGGGAACAATTACAAAGGAAGAAAAAAAATGCTATATGCCACAAAGGGATTCTCTGCGGTGTTACTCTAGCAGCAATTTGTCCTACAGAGGGAGAATGGTCATTTGTCAGAATTAAATCGTTGATCATGAAGACCACGTGGAAACACGGGAAAACGTGGGACATAACAATGTTGAGTAAAAAGAAAACATTTATATACACATAATGATTACAATGGGGTAAAAAAAGACATACGATACACACACGTGTTTTTGTGCATGTAGGCGCCATTTATTTCACGTTCACTGGTGTAAGGAAGCAAGCTGCTACCACAGTAGGTATGCAATAAATACTTGCTGACTATTTTACTGCTAGCTTTATGTATGTTTACAATAAAAATAGCTTCTGCCCCAGAGGAATAAAAACTAAAGCAAAAACCCCCAAGCCTCCCAAAGCGAATGTGTTAGTTTTTTCTCCCAAGAAATAACAATTTGTTCTGTTTTCTGCAGTCAGTCCCTCATTACATTCAGGTTCTTTCTAGAACTTCACTGAGCAACTCCAAATACCCAAGCTCCCGTTAAATTCTTACAGGCTACTGCACTTATCAACAAAGACACCTCTGCTCTTCCTTTGCCTCCAGATGCCCAGGCTCGGGCTTCTGAACTTCTGCAAGCACCCTGGTTTATTTTCCTACCAAAAATTCTTGGATTGCCCCAAAGGAAGTTTTTTTCTTTTTTTTCCATTTTGTGTAGTCTGAGAGATAACTAACTATGAGAATGGTCTCAACAGCATCTCCAAGGCCAGTTGAAAGTTTCTGATGGAATTCACAATTCAGACCTGAAGCCTATAAATATGGTTACTGGGAGTGATGGACAGATCGAAAGAGACCTCAGATGCTGACAAAACCTCTGCTCATTGGAATGACCTCTAACTCTATAGACAAGTGATCAATTACTGTGTACCTTCACTAACTTTAAAAACTCCTGATATTCCCTAATTCCATCTAACAATAAACATTTTTTTTTCTCCGGACCACACAAAGCACCTCATAGCTCTTGACTAGGAAATTAAAGTTTATTTTCAATTTCCTTGGGTAAGGCAAAGGCAAGGGTAAATTGACAGTCTGTGGCTTGTCTGGAACTAGAAAAGCATTGAAAATGTGGCGTGGAGGCACAATGTAGGAAAATCGTCCAAAGACAATGCAATATTTAGCTGATGGTAATCTCAGAAGATACGCTCAGAGAACAGCAGCAGCTGCATGAACAGGCAATATCTCTGAAAGCAAAGGAAAAGTGGAGAGGGAGGTAGTTATTTCAATGATTTAAACCAAGAAAAAAGCCATGGTTTATCTATCTACACCAATCTAATACACTAGACAACACAGTATCTGTCCATTTCCCTGGGTCCAAAATAGTCCATGCATTGTCACATGTAATTTACTCATTGTAAAGTAATGGTTTTCTGTCTGTCTTTATTTCTCACCTGAATATCTTCTGTTCGTAGCCCTTTCTTTTTAATAACCTCATCTTTTCTTACCATAACAATAATTCTTGCATGTATCTACCTTGCAAATTTTTATTGAATTTCTACCATGAGCAGGCACTATGCAAGGCCAGGGGATAGAGTGTGCAATAAAAAATGGACAGGGGGATGGGAAAATTAAAGAGATAATTACAATACGGTGCCATGATGCTAGATGTATTGAGCACTCCAGAAGCACCAAGGAGGGAGGCTAACTCAGGTTAGGGAAGCCTTTTTGCAGAAGGCGTCATATAAGCTAGTTCTAAAGATAAAATAGCTTGGGTGGTGGAGGAAGCATCCTCTAGCATCTGTAATCTTTCTTCTCAGATAAAAGAGCTATTAACATTTATGTGTATTTTCTTCTAGCATTTTACATACACACACAGATTGAATTTAAAGATATAATAATAATGATTACATAGGTGTACATAGATTCTTAAAACTGTGATCTATGTAGGATTCAATGCTGGTTTTTTTCCGTGTCATTAAGTATGTGCTGAAAACATGAGTTTTGATAGATTAATAATATTATATTGAATAGATGCTTCATAACATAGTTGATTACTCTCTTTGCGTCTGGCAGAGTTTTTGTTTGCTAGCCACAAAACACAACTATATGGCTATAGCAAGTGGAAGAGGAATTTTTTTTCTGAAATTATATTAGGCAGCCATAGAATCTATGGGAAGCTTGGAAAAACAGGCTAAGAGAACAGAGTAGAAATCAAGATGGTCTCAGCAGTGGGATCCTTAGCCAGGGCCAGCCACAGAAACAATCTGTCCCCAGCATTTTTGTTTTATTTACTGAGGTTTCAATGCTCTGAGAAGAAGCATCTTGCTGACCAAGGCTAGGTAACCGTGTCTGATCCTATCTGCCAGGGGACAAGCAGAGGGAAGAACTGAGCCATTAGATTTTGCAGTGAGAAGGAAGGCCCCAGGGCCACTAGGCCTCCCTAGTGGGGTCCTTCTCCTGAACAGGAAAGACATTAGGACATGACTAGCAGAAAAACTCCAAGACCACCCACTACCTCTCTGCTGTTAGACCTTTAGCTTGTTCCCCATTTTTCCCCTTTTTCCATTGTTTTATAAAACTATTGACCATTCTGCAAAATCTTCGAGTTCCTCTCTGTTTATCTCCTTAAGATAAATTCCCTGGAAATAAAATTTCTGGATGCAAGAGTATAAACATTTTTTCAGTCGCTTAACGTGTACTACCAAATGACTTTTCTGGAAGGTTGCATCTGTTTAAGTCAATCATGCAGGACACATGAGTGGGCCTGTTTTTCGTGCATTCTTCTCCGTATCGAATGTGATCGTTTCCAGGAGTGAATCTTCACATCCACTCCTTTCTGGTTTGTAGTCATTTGTGCAGCCTGTACCTCATTTACATTGTGGTTCTTTGAAGTTGAAATACCTAGCGGCAAATTGAACAGTTCAGTGAAAAAGTTGTTTGTTTTCTTAAGTTTATTCGTGATAATTACTTTTATTGATTTTCTCCCCCATTAATTTGATTAATTCAGGGGCTACTTCTTTGAGTATGCTGCAGAGAAGCTGTTTTTTTTTTCTATTCTAGAAAGGTAGGGTTTGCAGAGCAGTAAGTATGTCTGAAGTAACAGAAGATGGCGTGCTGGAAGTGAGGTTCTGGGAGGCGCACTCACCCTCCCTCGGCAGGTGGCTGTCACAGATGGTGTCTTGGGATCTCTCTCTCTCTCAGACCTCCTGGCCACATGGGCTGAGCACATCTGCAGAAGCAGGTCATTCAGAAGCCATAGCAGGGATGCAAGTCCCACAGCCCCTAAATTGGGATAAACATGAACCCCAGAGAGGTGAGGAAATGTTTCATGACTTTCCTATTAATTTAGAAGAACATCTTTTCAGCAAAAAAAAAAAAAATTGCAAGGCATGAAAAATATTAGGGCCTCTAAATTTCCATCAAGACAGTCGGAGTGATGTCCAGGAAGGATCATTTGATGAGGGACCAAGCACAGGAGATTTTTAGGGCAGTGAAACATCATATGGCAATAATATATTCTATGTGATACTATGATGGCAGAGACATGACATCACACATTTATTAAAACCCATAGAACTGTGTTACACAAAGAGTGAACTCAAATGTAAACAGTGGATTAATACTAATGTATCCATATTGATTCATTAATGATAACAACTGTGTCACACTCATGCAAGATGTTAATAATAGGAGAAGCTGTTGTGGGTAGGGGCTGGTATATGGGAACTCTCTGTACTATCTGCTCAATTTTTCTGGAAATGGAAAACTGTTCTAAAAGATAAAGCCTATTAACTAAAAGAATTTCAAAACACAGAGAGAAATAGAGTGTGATTAGGAAGCAGCACTTGACTAGGAGTCTGGGCCCCAGAATGCTGGCCCTGCTTTGCTGTTCACTAGCCGTGTGGCCTTGGAGAAGTCACTTCACCTCTCTGGGTTTCAGCAGAGAGTTGGGCCACGTTATCTCTAAGGGGACTTCCCCTCTGATAGCCTAAGATCTTAAGATTACTTACTTTGGATTTTTCACCCTTGTCCTGACTTCTGATGTCAGTAGTAATCAAAACATTCCTCTTACTTTGCTATCTGGGAGGAAATTACTAAACGAATAAACGCAAGTCTTTTCCCTTTGCCCTGGGGCTCAGAAACTTCTCTGGAACTAGCAAGATCTAGACAAAAGCCAGGCAGGCATAAGGCAAGCTGAATTCTTCCAGAGAAAGCCAATTTTTTCCTATTTGCATAATTTGATTCTCATGTTTTGCCCTTGTCAAGTCCTCTCCTACTTGGAGACATTTATACAATGGGTTATAATCGTATTATTTTATTGCTGGTCATTAACCATGGGTTAACCTTTTTAATGGGCTTATGTGGCTTATTAAGGATTCCATTCATGAAGACTAGAGATAAGTCCTGATTTGGGATCACTCACTGGTATGAACCAACAACTCTGGGTGTCTGCTTGGCAGGCAGCCAGGTCGATGCTGAGCTCCGATTGGTCGGATGCTCTTGTGGCCATGTGGCTTCAGGTCCAGGCAATGGTGCACATTCATGAGCTGGTGGGCTGAAGGAACCTCTCTGGTCTTGGAGGAATGTCGAACTCATTGAAAAGTTTATGTAACAAAGAGTAATTTTCAATTTTCCCTAAGTAAATATCTGGCAAAGCCCAAATTTGGATCAAGTCCAATTCTGCAGATAAAATGCCCCCAAACACATTTTCCCTGAAGAAAGCCTGAAAATATATGCACATTTATATTTGTCTAATTTAAGCAAATCTCATTAATGTGAATGATGCAGAATGAGGTACAGTGATGAAGTGGTTTATATTGTCATGCTAGTCCGGAAGGGAGTTCATTATGTTCCAACAGGAGGTTAGCACTTACCAAGGCTCCTTCTATAGATCTTTACACATGTAAGATCTTACTTGGTCCAGGGATAGCAAACACGTGGCACTTGTGCCTCAACTCTCCTTCCTGAGCTCGGAGCAGACAATATTAATGTAAAAGGACATTTTTTTCCTTCTGTGATGGCCAGTCACATATCCACGGCGGCTTGCAAGAAGGACCTAATTACTCTTTCTGCTCGATGGAGTCAACCAGCTTATCTTCATTGAGAAGCCGCCTTTTCCCAAGAAAAATGGAGATCTTTCTACTTCTTGGAGATGATTGATGGAATAAAATCTAGTGCCTTTAAGCTCATTGACTAATGGACCAGGATGTTAAATTGACTTTCATTGTGTTCTTAGAGGTTTAACTGAGTCCCCAGAACAGAGAGTAGTGATTATTAAGTACCTATCCTTGCTGGAAAAGATAGATGCTAGACATATCCTTGGGAAGTTACTGAGAGAGAGCAAAAATGGTCCCTCCTGTCTAACACCCACCTCTAGCCTGTATAAGAGAAAGAAGACCAGAAATTTGAGAAGATGGGATTAAATGAAAGCATGTCATAGGAGGGACTAGAGAGCACTGTGGATTCCCCCCGACCACCATTACTGCTCTCAGGCAAATAATAGAGCTGCAAGAATAAACATCTGGGGGACCAGGGGTGCATCCCCCAGCCTAGGACACTCTGAAAGCTGGAGCCTGGCTGGGTTTTCCCATGAGTAGGCACAGGGAGGACAGCCAGGCTCAGCCACCCTGAATGGGTTCCACCCCAGGGTGCTGTCTATTTGCTTCTTTTATCCAAGCACTAGTTCAAATGCTACATTCTCAGAGAAACCTTCTCTGACCACCTGGGTGACTATAGCGCCCCCTTCAGACACACTTCATTATAGCACCAGATTTATTTCCTTGGTAGCACTTACAGTGTCAACTTGTGTTTTACTTTTTCAATTTATATATTCTCTGGCACCTGTCCAAAATTTTGGGAGGGAGTTACGGGTGCAGAAGTGAAGGTTTGGGAAGGGCATCTGAAGGAGGCCACTCTTTAAAGAGTGATGGCTCAGTGTCCCCTCCTGGCTCTGAGGTCCCTCCTGGTTCTATAACCATGTCCCTGGTTCTGGGGTCACTTCTGTTTAAGGCACATCCTGGTTCTGTAACCACTCCTGGCATTTATGGAATGTAAATTCCATGAGAGCAGGGAGGCTATTCATCTCATTCACCACTATTCTCAGTGTTTAGAACAGAGCCTGGAACATAGTAGCTGCTCAACAAAAATATATAGCCTAAGTAAATACCTGCCAACCAAAAGCCCTAGGAGACAAACACATATCAATTGGTTACGAGAACGGCAATGTTTTAAGTCCATGGTCTGCTTATTGATGTCTGTGTTATTAAAAGGATATACTGAGAGAGTAGGGTCGGAACTATAAAATGGAATAAAACTGTTGTCTTCTCTGGGTTTCTATTATGCCAAGGTCTGGACACCTGGGAAGCAACCCTTTAGGGAAGTTTCTTCTTTCCATCTCGGTCTCTCCTCCTAATTTGCAAAGTCAGCTGCCCCTGGAAACTCACACGGGCACTTGGCCAGTTTTGATTGATTGGGTTGGCAGTGATGAGCTCTCCCCAGCCTCGAGGTGCCTCCAGGCTTCAGGGAAAGTTGAGCCCCTGTCCAGATGTTTGGAGACGATTTGGAAAAGTAGAAATATACAAAGGACACGCGCATTTGCCAGTGTTGTTTGTGGCTTTTGTGCTTATCTTCCTGAGTAACATTAAATTCAAATTGTTTACCTTAAGCAAGTGTATGCCTTCAGTGATTGGGACTCGAAACAAACAAATTTATGGAAAGAGCGTAGGTAAACTAGGGCATTTTAAAAGTCATGCATTTCCCATGCTTCTGATTAGAATCACAGATGAAACCTCCACAACCCCAGTAATATAGTGATGCAGGAAATTACAGCCTTTCCTTTCTGCAAGATGTTTTTTTTTTTGAAGGGCAGAAATAAAAATCAAAAGACAGTCAAACAGCACTTTGTAGTTTGTAAACACTTCTACCTATATTATATCATCTGGCTGAAAAAACGATAAATCATCTGGTAAACTTTAACTGGGAAAGTCCTAAAGCCGAAGAAGCTTCTGAGTGTCCAGTAAATAAATGAATGCCTGTTTGAGTAGAATGTGGAGTTACCACTGCACACTGCGTTTAGAGTTGCGATTACACAGCAGGTTGACCCTGAATGATGGATCCTATAAAAAAAAAAAAAATCAGTTTAAGCTGTTTTCAGAACTAAAAGGTCCAAGAAGTGCAACTAGATCCATGTCTAAGATTTGTAGGGCCCAGGATACCTACAAATAGAGACCCACTTACATACGTATGAATATTTAAAATGTATAAATCAATTCAGAAAACTGTTAAATAAAATATAGTCCCTCCTCCTACCTTAACAAGTAGAACTTCATGCTGCTCTGGATGGTTGGGTTTGAATTGAGACTTCTTGGATGGCTCAGCGTTCCTGATGGAGCACAGTGGGGAAAGCAGAGTCTGACTTGGGTGCTGTCTCCTTTTCTTTCCACTCTCAGCTCCTTCTCATTCCCCAGTGGCCTTGAGTCCAGGCTGATGCACATTCCAGCCCAAGTCCCCAACCACACTTTTCAGGAGGGTGGACCGGGGAAAGAGGCCTGGATGATCTCCAAGAGCAAACTTAGGGCCATTTAGGCAGGAAATTCCTAAATTCATACTAAGTATGAATTCATACTAATTCATACTTCATACTAAGTACCCAGGGTGCTGGGTACTTAGTATGAAGGAGGTGGGTACAGGAGCTGCGTGGGCATGTTTCTTTGGCTCCTGGGAGTTCTCACTCCATGGGAGAGGTGTAATAAGAGCAGGGAGAAAGCAGTCCTCTCTAAAGCGCAGGGATCCGGGCAGGGCTCCTCTTACCTGGGTCTAAGGGAGGTATAAAGTCCAGTGATAGTTGGTTCTATGATCTGAATGTTGGTGTCCCCTCCCCCAAATTCATACATTGAAATTATAACTCTGAAGGTGATGGTATTAGGAGGTGAGGCTTTTGGGAGGTAATTAAGTAATGGAATTAGTGCCCCTTATAAAAGAAGCCCCAGAGAGACTCTCACCCTTTCTACCAGATGAGGTTACAATGAGAAGACAGCTGTCTATGAAGTAGGAAACCAGCCCTCACCAGATATGAAATCTGCTAGTGCCTTGATCATGGCCTTCCCAGCCTCCATAACTGTGAGCAATAAATTTTTGTTGTTTATATGTTACCCAGTTTCATGAATTTTCATGATAACACCTCAAACTAATTCAGCTGGCAATAAACTGAGTGTTGTTTGCTTCTCAGCTTGTGTCTCAGTTACACTTTCCTTTAAGTAAAACATTTGTAAATACTATAGTGCCAAAAGGCTGCACTGCTCAAAGGCCTATGTTAAAGGAAGCCCAATTTAATTTTTAAAAAAATCTGGGGAGACATTGGGATGGAACATCCAATAGTTAGAACAAATGGACCAAAATTAGAACTATGAAGTAGAAAGATAAAGCATGCTGTCTCTAGTCTAGACAGATGAATTAAAAGAGCAATAATCATAATAATTATGTCCTTAAAAGTGTAATTTTTTTGTTTCCAGAGCACTTTCACTTTATATATGTATCATTGAATTCTTATGAAAATAAGCATCAATTCTTTGAAGTTTGAAAGACGCATACTGCAGACAAATAGAAAGTAGCACTTGACACTGTGAAGAGTAAATCTACAGACTCCATTAGCCCGAGGGGTGGTGGGAGCTAGAGGTGGAACGATGTGGGAGGAACCAAAGGCAGCAAACAGACTTCTGCTGTGGCCAGCTCTGATCTGTCCAGAGTGGCTGCCCGGAAGTGCTTGATTGAGAAAAGTCTCAGACCATGCCTGGCCTCAGTGGTTGGTGATGAATTAGCCATGCCTGTCATGGTCAAAGGAGGGGCCACGATGGCATGTGTGCCATGAAGGGGCCACCTCTGTGCTGGAGGAAGGCATGTGGCCTGGAGTAAGGGCAAGAGGGATGCTGAGATCATCCTTAATCTTTTGAAGTTGTTGGCAAGGAGGGCAGTCAATCCAAATTCCTAATAAGAATTCTCATGTTATTGAATATTTCTGTCTTCAAGCCCCAGCAAAAACAATTCATTTCAAGTTTCTTCGAGGAAGATGCTGCTTTGAACTTACTTTCTGGTATGGAGAAAAGATTAGATAGACATCTGTTAAGGTGTTAATTGGTGATAACTGGATTCATAGGAGATATGGATTCTTTTCTAATCTCTTTCACTAACTAGCAGTGTGACCTTGATCAAATCCCTTAACCTCTCTGGACCTCTATTTCCTAGTCTCCAAAATAGGGATATTATCTAAGTGAACTCTCAGAGTTTTATGAGGCTTAAAGGAGATAGTAGCAAAGCAATCACTTGAAATATAAAACGTTACGTAGTTGTAGACTATTATGATTCTACCGAATAATGAGCAAATTTGTCTAGGGTAGCATTTCCCAAAGTGTGTTCCTTGAAACATTAGTTCCATGGGATGTCAACAGGTGTCACACAGAAGCCATCAAACAAATAAACAAACAAAAAAGTGTTCGCTAGCCAAATAAACTTAGAAAACTCTATGCTAAATAAGCTTAAAGAGGTATTTTACCACAGGAATTATTAGAGTCTTTGCTTTCTAATGTGCACTTTTTAATTTTAAAAAAAATCTTAGCATATGATGGAGGTACAAATGTTTAGGCTATGTATATTTCCTTTGCCCCACCCAAGTCAGAGCTTCAAGCATGTCCATCCCCCAGATGGTGTGCACAGCACCCATTAGGTTGAATATACCCACCCCCTTCTCTCCCCTTAATGTGCATTTTGAATCATTAAAATTTGGAAATAATATGCATTGATTCATACACTTATTTGGACACAAACTCTTCATTTTCTCAAAATATTAGTTCTTTAGTATGCAGCCCTTTGGAAATCATCGAACAATCTGTGCTCCAAGTTCCCTTCTGGCTTGAATGCCCTCTGATGCATTCATTTATTCAACAAATACTCATAAGCCCCTATTATGTGCCAGGCACTGCTGAATATAAAAGAGACATCAGTATAGAACACAGAGGGGGAAAAAAATCCCTGCTTTCACGGAGCTTACATCCTAACACGATTTGTTGTCACTCACCCAAAGGGTGCTTGTGCTTAGAAAAGTGACTGCTATCCCTTAACTCAAAGAGCTAAAACTCCAAAGTACGATCATTAAGAACAGAGACAGGAGAGTGGGGAAGAGTGGTTTGCCTGCAAGTTGAAAAGACGGCTCTTATCCCTGCCTTGCCATCACTCAGCCTCTGATTTGAGGTTAAACCGTGAACTCAGATCTGAAGAAGCAGATGGCTTCTGCATGGGGGGGGGGAGGGGCACCAGATTGCATTCATTCTTTCACTTACGCCCTCCTTTATTCAACAAATAGTTAGGAGCATGATGTATGTCACGTACAATAGCGCAGATGACCCAATCTGTACCCCAGAGTGGAATTCCAGGTGGGCAGGCAGATGGGGATGTGACAGACTGCAACTTGGTATGTTACATGTGCTGTGGTGGGAGGACAGGGGAGCACATGGCAGGGGCACCCAACCCTAGACGTCAGAGAAGGCGTCTCAACAGACTTGACATTTAGACTGAAGATCGAGAGCCAGATAGGAGTTTGTGTAGCAAACTGGCTTAGGTGAGTGGGGGAAAGAGTGAGTAGGAAAAGTGCTCCAGGTGATGGAAGCATGCAACCAGAGTGGAACTGGCATGGAAGATACATTTATTTATATTGTATATTAGGGTTCTGTGTATGCCTTTCTTTGAAAAGGGGCTTTGTTGTTGAAATGAAACTTGAAAACTATTGGTGGTTTCACAAAGGAAATTTTTGAAGCTATTGCCATTTTTGTAATTCTTAAATTCTACCCGTCAGGATCAGTCTCTCCCAAAAGTGTTTATATTTCACGGTGAATTTTGGCAGATGGAGAATTCTTTCAAATCCAAGGTACATGTCGCTACTGGCAGCTGTATTCATTGAAATTATTTTGGTGATAAATGACAGAAGCCCCAATTCAAGATGACTTTAGCAGAATAGGGAATTAATTATCTTACAAGACAGAAAATTTCAGAAAAAGTTTGATTTGGAGATGCCAGACCCAGTCTCTCTCCATCTCTTAGTTCCTCTGGCCTTCAGATAATCTTTATCTCAGTTACAACATGGTGGCAAGATGGCTGCCAAGGTCTCCACGTCTACATCTTTTGTGTCCAAGTTTAGTGGAAAAGAGAGTTGTTTTTCCCGAAGCTACCACACAGGTCCCTGTACTTACTCACTTCTCTGATTGTCCATCTTATAGCATGTGCTCATCTGTGAACCAATCACTGTGACCAGCAAGATGGAATTGCAATGATTGGACTAGCTGGATCACGTACTCCAATCCTTGAACAGGAAGTGGAGGCCCTTCTTGACCACGTGATTGTGAATGGTTTCCTAAGGAAATGTAGGGCTATTAGCAGAAGACTAGCGAGGGAGGCAGAGGAGGAGGGAGGAATTCAGGAAGGGAGGGAGAGAAAGAAAAAGAACGAGAGAGAGAGATATCTAGGAAGGAAGAACAAGAAAGAAATATCAAGGAAAATAAAAATCTTTTATTTCCTTGTAACAAACATAAAAAATAAATCTATGCCACGAAGGTTGTTGGGACTAAAAGGGGAAATAGAGAGAAAGGAAGAAGGGTTGTGACTCTAATATTAATTAGATGCAGATATTCACGAGTCTGCCTTTCATCAGTCACACACCCATCACATCTCTAGGTAGCAGAGGAGTTTAGAGGTCATCCTAAGTGGTCATTGAATGCTTGGACCTCCTTCAGCCACACAGCCAGTATACAATCAACTTATGTCCTCGAAACACCTCCCAGCACCAGGAAAGTCTCAATAATTTCATCACTGAGTGTCTCCCATTATTGGCTTATTGGTTCTTATAGTGATCTGAAGTCTTCCTCCTTATAACTCTGCTGGCTTCAGTTCTCTCTCCACGGAGAGAAAGCTTAATTCAGTGGAGGTAAACTGGTGGACTGTGGCCAAATCTGGACCCAGACAAGATCATTGCCCAGAGCAGTGTTTTAAATACACTTGCAAGTGGCTTCAAGTGGGCAGGCATGGTCCTTGTCCTGTGGCCCCATAACTCCTTGCTCTCTACTCCCTGGGAACTTCATTTGTTCATGTCACCTGCCTGGACTGGGAAGGGATTTGACTTTGCAATTCTTGGGCTAATTCTTCTTTCATGTGGTAGTCGATCAGGTACTTGAAGACCATTAGGTGATGGATACAAAGAAAGAAAGGGCGAAGAAAAAGAAAAAGAAAAAGAATGCAACTTGAACTTTCACAGCCTGGTAAATTCTTCTTCAAAGCATCACCTTGGGGATAAGGTATGTGTTATGCTTTCACTCAGAAGGATTTTCGAACTCTTCTTGGAATTACTTTCAGAGCCTGAAGCACATTCTTTGAATCTGCTCAATGGTGGCAAATCCTCAGTGGCAAAACCACTTTGAGAGTGGTTTTGACTTTTGGAAGAAGCCACAAGCCATTGATTGCTGAGCGTTGAGGAGCAGGATGGCTGTGGCATCTGCCCACCTTTTTCTCTGTGACTCCAAAGCAAAGGGTGATATGCATTCATGAGTCTAAGATCCCTGTAGGTTCCTTTTATATTTTTTATTGTATTTATTACTTTTTAAATTTTTAAATTCATTAATTTAATAACCAATACATTCACATGTTTCCAATTTTCAAAGGCACGAAAAAAGTCCCTTCCCCTTCCTTGTCCCCCAGCCACATGGTTTTCCTTCCAGGTTTTGTATGTGTCTTTCCAAAGAGAGCCCATGCATATCCCTTAAATCTGCGGTCCCCAACTCTGTGGGCCATGGACCCATACGAGTCTGAGGCCTGTTAGGGATTGGCCACACAGCAGGAGGTGAGCAGTGGGAGAGCAAGCGAAGCTTCGTCTGTATTTACAGTTGCTCCCCATCACTCACATCACCGCCTGAGCTCTACCTCCTGTCGGATCAGTGGTGACATTAGATTCTGCACTATGGTGGGATGTATAATTATTTCATTATATATTACAATGTAATAATAATAGAAATAAAATGCACAATAAATTTAATGTACTTAAATCATCGTGAAACCATCTTCTCCCACCCCTGGTCCATCAAAAAATGGTCTTCCGTGAAACCAGTCCCTGGTGCCAAAAAGGTTGGGGACCACTGCCTTAAATGACTTGAAGAAGGCCCAGAGAGGTATCTATCAATATAAATAATTGAAGTATGGCTTGAATGCTGGCTGAGGAGTGCTAGGCTGTGTGTAAGCTCTGGTACATTTCTGCCAAACACAAGTCTCATTACTTTATCCTCAGGACCCTGGGAAGTCTCTGTAATGGGAGGTGGTCTCCAGGCTCAGCCACTTGAGCTGTGTGACATCAGGTAAGTTTATTTTTCTCTTTGAGCCCTGGTTTCTTCATCTGTAAAATGGGCATAATGTTAACATCTCTCCCCTCACCGTCTGCCCAGGTGATTGTGAGGATTAAGTGAGATGAAACATGAAAATGTCCCAAGGAGAGTGTATGATGGTTAATTTTATGTGGCAGCTTAGCTCGGCCATGGTACCCAGTTATTTGGTCAAATACTAGTCTAGGTGTTGCTGGGAAGTTATCTTGTAGGTGTGATTAACATTTACAACCAGGGGGCTTTAAGTAAAGCAGATTGTCTTCCATAATGTGGGTGGACTCTATGCAATCAGTTGAAGGCTCAGAGCAAAAACTGAAGTTTTGCAAAAAAGAAGGAATTCTGCCTCAAGACTATAACATAGAAACCCTGCCCCAATTTCCAGCCTGCCCTGTGCATTTCAGACTCGAGACTGCAACACCACCCTTACCTGAATTTCCAGCCTGCTGGCCTGCCCTGCAGATTTTGAACTTGTCAGCTGCCACAATTGCCTGAACCAATTTCTTAAAATAAATCTCTCTCTCTCTCCTCTCTCTCTCTCTCTCTCTCTCTCTCTCTCTCTTATTCTATTGATTCTGTTTCTCTGGAGGTCCCTAACTAATAGAGAGGGAAAAAACTGCATTTTTCAGGGAAGTGTTTGAATAAACCTAGATTTTAGTGCTGGCTCTTGCACAGACTGGCTAAAAACCTCTGGGCAAGACTCTTACCGCTGAGCTTCCAGTTTCCCCACTTGCCTAATGCCTCACAAGCTTGCTGGGAGGACAGACACTGTGAAATTGATTTGTCAAGCATCATATACATGCAGGTTATTATTATTTAGGTCTGTCTTCCTTTGAATGCACACATATTCTTTTTTTTCTTATTTTCTTTGTATTATTTTTTATTTCAGCATATTATGGGGATACAAATGCTTAGGGTATATGTGTTGCCTTTATTCCCCTTCCCCCCTGGAGTCAGAGCTTCAAGCGTGTGCATTCCCCAGATGGTACACATCACATTCATTGTGTATGTATATACCCATCCCCTCCCCCCTCCTCCCATCTCCCCGACACCCAGTAAATGTCATTCCTATATGTCCACTTAGGTGTTGATCAGTTAATACCAATTTGCTGGTGAGTACATGTGGTGAATGCACACATATTCTTAAAGTCACCCTTTAGTGGCTCTTAGACCTACACCCCTCTAGAGATGTCCCCTTCCCGGATATTGATTCTTGGCTCTGTCTTTCAGACTCATAGTCAGGGAACCAAATCCAACCCAACATCACGTAGTTGTCAAGGGAGTTGAAGGGCCCCACCCCAGGGGCGCTGCACCCCCAAGCCTGGGGAAGCAGAGGGCGGAGGGTAGGAGAAAGTGCAGGCAGGAACTTGTAGAGGTGGAAGCAGGGGCAGGGGAGGGCACCGAGAGAGGAAGGGGGACCTGTGTGCTATGACAGGTCCCCAGGGCTCTGGGGCTGATTTGCTGGGGTAGTTGGGTCGGCTCTGCAGATTGCAGACTGATTGCAGCAGATTAGCTGGGCCCTAAAACGGGCCTCGTCAGAGCACACGAAGCCAGTGCTGAGTGTTCTGCTGTTTCTCCCACCCAGGGGATAGAGCCAACCAAGCTGGAGCG
Organism: Microcebus murinus; assembly: GCF_040939455.1. Lineage (NCBI taxonomy): Eukaryota > Metazoa > Chordata > Mammalia > Primates > Cheirogaleidae > Microcebus > Microcebus murinus. The sequence continues at coordinate 23,809,990 of NC_134124.1, forward strand.
AGTCAGGGAGAAGCGCTATGAATAACCTGCCTCCTTTGCCATCATAGTGTCAAAACACCACTCAGTCCCATTTCCACTTGTTTTTTCCTCTGCCAGGGATTCAAGGGCCAGCACTTGAGAGACTTTCTGCAGTGCCTGGGGGGCGGGGGGTTCCTCTCTCCCCAGCCCTGGTCGCTGTCCTTCATTTCATCACTCAAATCTTTGCTGTCACACCACTGATCACGAGCTGAAATTATTCGATAAATAATTATTTACCAAAGACAGCTCTCTCCACTAGAAGGTGTCACGAGGTCAGGAGCCTTATCTTATTTGTTTGACCTGTAGTGCTGGCTCTCAGCAGAGTGATACACAATGGTGCCCGAGAAACATTCATAAGGAATGGGATGGATGAATGTCATTTACCGGGGACCCTCTGTGTGCCAGCAAGGAGCCCAGAGGTGTACTGGCATTTCTCATCCACTCATAATGATACCTCTGTGAAGGAGGGATTATCATCTTTATTTTACTGATGAGAAAACTAAAGCTCAGGAAGGTCAGGTAATGTGTTCATGGCCTCACAGTTAGAGCTGGTATTCTAGTCTAGATTAGACTGACTCCAAAGTATATTTTATCCCAATACCAGGGATAAAATATGCATTGTCTGCAGTGCCAGCATCAGTTGATTGGCAGTTGCTGCCAGGAGCCCTTAGCGGAGAAGATGCTAACATAGTTGACAAGAGTGCTGAGATCCATTAGTAATGTCTGCAAGGGGTGAAGTAAAATGTCTAGCAGCAAGCACATGCACCATGTATTTTCCATTCTTACACAATGTTATATTGCCTCCCTAAAGATGTGCAATAGAGGCAAAGTAAAAAAGAGAGAGAAACTAGGAAGCAGACATGCTTGGCTTCTTTTCTGGCCCTAGTTTTCAGTCCCTCGTTGCATTTGCCTTTTCTTTGCAATGGGAACACACCTACCTGCAGCTTGTTTGGAGCATAGCATGCAATCAGAAGCAGGATCCAGCTTTGAAGAGTTTTCAAACAAAGGTTGTCATATTGCTTCTTAATATGACTTCATGATATTTGGGGGGCTTTGGGTCACCTCATATTTCTAAGGGACTCCAACACTTCTGTGCAGGAACGGGGTGGGGGGTGACAGGCTGCTGAGCTGGATTTGGGGAATTGGAGCCTGGCTGCACGTAAGCCTTTGCAATCCATGGGATAATCATCATGTATTTGCCCTGCCCGGCTAAAACCTGGGAGGTAGCACAGCAAATTGGTTAAGAGTGGGGCTTGTAGAATTTAAGTCTCAATGTTGCTGCTTACTGTGTAATCTTGGATAAGTTATTTAACCTCTTTGAGCTTTGGTTGCTTACTTAAAATAGCATCTATCTTAGGGGCCTGGCACAAGAATGAAATGACACAGTTTGTGGATGTAAACAATTTGGCCCTGGCATATAGCAAACACTCCATGCATGTTAGTTACTGTGAGGAACCTGTATGCACATGTGGAAACTGGAAAAGTGGAGCAATGATCTGAATCTATCCATGCTGCCCCAATTCTGATAATTGGCAGGTTTTGTTTTTAATTTATTTCCTAGTTTGTATCTGGATGTTTTGAAAACCCAGCCTCAGTGTTTTTTTCAGAACTGGTGTCTTCAGAAAATAGAAGGGCAGGGTTGTTCAGAACTGTTCATCTTGAAGTGCACAGTCTGTAGTCCTTGTTGCTGCTGTTAAGCTGCTCTCTAATCAAACAAGGGGTAAAAATAATCCTCCCATTCTGTGTCAAAAAGCTGAGTTTTGAAAATATGAAGCTGGCACTGCTCTACATGCCCGCAATGAAACACACTGGTCCTGCTCAGCCCTCCTTCTCCTTCTCCTTGTTCTTGTCTTTGTCCTTGTCTTCTGCAAGAAACAGCCGAGATCGTGGTTGCCCATGGTGATGGCTAGAGTTTATTATCAGGCACCAGAAACTCTGTGCTCTTGACAGCCCTAATCTTGGTAGCCATGATTGCCATTCCTGCTTTGCAGATGATGAGATTGCAGCCCAGTATGTTTAACTTAACTTTCCAAAGTCACGTGGCCAGGAAGTAGCAGAGCTGGGATTCACGCCCAGCTCAGTCCGGCCTCAGCATCCCCACGCCAACCACTTGGCCAGAGTTTCTGTCTAACAGAAACTCTGCCTTAATGAAGAATCTGTTTGGCAGAGGGAGTGAAGTGTCACATTTATTAATGAGGGCCCATGAGCACTCATGGAGGTGTCACGGCTATGGTTCTTGTGCCCAGCTGCCCAGCTTAAGCACCTGAGGAACGTAAACTTGAGATGCCTGGTCCCCGTGTCCTGGGGCTTTTGATGCACTTGATCTAGGATGGAGCCAGAGATTTCCAGGTGATTGTGGCAGGTTTCCAGGCTTAAGAACCACAGGGGCAGAAGGAGAAGGTTGGGCGGGATCTGGCACGTTCCTTGTGGTCAGGAACGTTTCCATTCCCTCCTTCCTAGGAAGGGCTGACTCCCATTCCAGGTGGTCTCGCTTTACCTCGCTATCTCCATTTCCAGTGCGTGGTCAGTGGAGCTTGACAACAGCGCAGGGGGTTGGGTGGATAAACAGCTCGTAACGTGCCATTTAAATGGAAAGCATTGGGAAGAAGTGTTCCTGGGGCTCGAAGTGACCCCATTTCCGTTTCAGCGTGGGGGTGCCCTGGGCCACATCCTAAGCAACTCTGGGTCATCAGTGACCCCCGGGCAGCACAGGGTTAGTCCTGCAAGGCCAGGGTGCGGGGTACCTGCTCATGCAGCTGGGGGAAACTGGGGAACTCTCATTGCCCCATCCTTGGGTTGAGGGACAGTGCGAGCGGATGCTTAATTAGAACCATTAACTGGCTCTCAACATGGAGAAGGAGATTTGTGGCTCCTGCTCATGAAGGAAATATGAAACAGTAAACACACTTCTAGTTCTGGATTGGGCTAAACACACCATTAAACTCAATGCTAATGGCTGCCTCCTGTTCCCTTTGAACATTTCACCGTGGCAACCAGCAGGCAACCTTTCCTACCTTCTCTTTGATCTTCCCATAATTCTCCTCTGCTGTGGTTTTTTTTTTTGGATGCTAATGGGCACATGCCAGAAATAGTAGTTAGAAAGAGAATTAGAATTTAACGACACCAACAGAAAAGAGCAAATTAGGCTGGAGTAGTTTTCCAGCTCCTCGCGGATGTCTGCTTGTAGGATGTAGTGATCTCAGGTATTGAGAACAGGTTGAGACAGGCTGAGGTGGACATCTCTCATTGATGTGAGTGTCTTTAATATACTGCATACTAAAGGCATCAAGCATGACTTTCTGAGGGTTAGTCACTAACTTGTGGGGGCAGCATAACTTAGGGTTTAACAGCAGGAGGCTTGGAGTTTGACATACTTGGAAATAAATCCTTTCCCGTTGCCTAAAAGCCATGTCACTTGGGATGAGTAACTTTTCCCTCCCTGTGCCTAAGTGTCCCCATCTGCAAATTGAGGGTGATAATGATACCCACTGCCTCATAGCCTATGGGGGGTGGGGTGGTTAATGAAAAGTGGGCATGAAGCTCTTAGTACAGTGCCTGGCACTGAGCAGATCCTCAGTGATCAGTGGCCCTTCTCATGGTGATGGTGTAAATAACAACTTGCTGGGTGACTTTAGGCCAACGACTTCCCTGAGCTTCAAATCCTTCATTGGTAAAAAGGCAAGCTAATCACAGTACCCGGCTCGTTTATTTGTTTAAGGCTCCAGCTAAGGATTAAATGATGAGAACTACCTGGCACAGGGCTTGGCACACAGTAAGAGCTCAGGGAGGACTTGCTGAATGAATGGAAAAAATAAAGAAATAAATGCTATGCCAGCTGAAGCCGCTCAATCCTCAGACCCAAAGGGTTTACTATTAGACACAGAGGGAGAAAAACACAAATGGCCCTGGAGGTTTTGTCAGTGATGTTTTTTAGCCGCCAAAGACGTCCCATGGCTTCTCCTCGTTGCGCCTGTTCCTCCCAGCCCGTATCAAGGCTAGGTCCTGGAGAAAAGACAGCATGGTGCTGGCACATGTAGACGGGATCCCAGGGTTCCGAGCATGGCCTCAGACTGGAAGGGCCACATGGGGCAGCGCTGCCTGCACACCCCCGCTCAGCGGGCCTGGGGGGTCCTCCCCAGTCCCTGCCCCAGGCCCTCGAGTGGCCAGTGGCCTCCCCTTGAGCCCCACGCCCTCCTTTTCCCACTCAGTGTCCCCTCCTGCCTTGTTCCCCAGGGCAGTGACTCAGATCTGAAACTGCCTCTGCTTCCTCTGCCAAACTCCACTCTCCGCTCCCCTCTCCGCGCGCTCCCTGGGAGAAAACGACCTGGTAAAACAGTCACCCTGATAACTGCTTAGTCAGCCACTCTCTTGGGGGGTAACTGAAATGTCTTTTAAATAGCATTTGTGCTTTTAATTTCTAATTATAAAAGCGACATGTTTATTTTAGAAAACTTGGGGGGAAAAAATCTGGGGAAAGAAAACAAGCATGCAGAAGAAAATAAAAAGCCCAAGGCCCAGGTCACAGGCCAGGTCAAATTGATTAGAGTTTCTAGAAGTGGGATCCCTCTGCAGGATTATGTTTTCAAGTTGTCAAGGTGATTCTAGTGTGCAGGGAAGGTTGAATCGTCAATGTAGAGACACCTGCCAATAATACTTCAAAGTATTTCTTTCACTTTTTATTTTGATATTCAGGTCATACTGTACCTATTATTTAAAACCTGATTTTTTTTGGGGGGGGCTAACAATATATTATGAACATTTTCCCATGTCATTAAATAGTCTTTGAAAACATGATTTTTAAAAAAATGTCTATGTAATTTTCCATCTCTTGGATACACATAATTATTTTTAGTCAACAATCCGTTTATTAGGCCAGCCATGGTGGCTCACGCCTGAAATCCTGGCACTGTGGAAGATCGAGACAGGAGGACAGCTTGAACTCAGGAGTTCAAGACCAGCCTGAGCAAGAGTGAGACTCTGTCTCTACTAAAAATAGAAAAAATTAGCCAAGTGTGGTGGTGCATGCCTGTAGTCCCAGCTACTGAGGAGGCTGAGCCAGGAGGATCGCTTGAGCCCAGGAGTTTGAAGTTGCTGTGAGCTAGGCTGATGCCACAGCACTCTAGCCCAGGTGACAAAGCAAGACTCTGTCTCAAAAAAATAAAAAACCAATCCATTATTAGACGTTTTTCTAAAATTTTGCCACTTAAAACAATACTGAGATGTACTTCTGTTTCTATCTCTGATCACTTATATAGCATTTCATCACATGCTGGATACTATGCCAAGGTGTTCATATATTCACTGTCAGAGGAGAGATGGCATGGTCGGAGAAACATTTGTTGGGATTCTGATGTTTTACAGAAAGTCCTAAAGCCCCTTGCACTAAAGTAATCTGACTAAATTCCCTCCAGCTGTTCATGGAAACGTATGGAACTGATTTTCCAGGAGCCCTGGAGGGAGGGCAGAGGAGCCCTGAAGGCAGAGAGGATGGGGGGGCCCAGGAAAGAGAAGGAGGAGATAGGCAAGAGAGAAGGGACTTCTGGGAGCCGCCTTGGGGGGCTGTGGGGGCTGAGGTGCCTCCATGAGAAACATACAAAGCTCTGTGCACTACCTCCTGGTTTTTGAGAGCAGTGTCAAGTCTAGTAGTTAGCTTAGTCATTGTTATTTCTCCTCCAGAAGAGACCTGTAACTACCCAAGACTCTTCCTGTCATATCCTCACCCACCACACATGCGCTGACACTACCAACATTTCTGAGGGATTTCCTGTTTATAGGAGGAAAGCAAAAGTATTTCCCATGACTGTGAACTCCATGTTGTGTGTTTTTTTTCTTTTAATTATCATCATTCTCAGTGGCTTTGGCAGGTCACAATTTTCATTTCTATTTACAGGGCACCCCATTCTGTTGATTGAGGCTTTGGTGGTGATTATGTTAATGAACTGTATTTTGGTTCCTAGCTACAGAAACCCAGTTCAAACTTTCCTAAGTGAAAAAAGGGGAGAGTCCGGGATGGAAAGCAGGTATGGCTGGATTCAGAGTTTTGAAGGATGTTGTTTGTGTGTGTCCCTTTCTCTTTCCATCTCTCTCTCTCCATCTCTCCTTCTCTGGACTGGCCTCACTCTCCTACTTGTGAATAGGTTCCCCTCACATGGCCAGGGGAGATGCTTCCCTTGAATTTTATGTATGGGTGCTGGGAGAGAGAAATCACCCTTTGCCTAGGTCATTGGTAATCTGGGTGGATGAAGCATGAAGACTCATATGCCTATCTCACGTGATCCCAACTGCAGAGCCTAGTGGAGAGAAAGGACTGTCTCCTCCAGCGTCCATCCATCAATCCCAGAGAGATGCACTTGTTGACTTGACTTGAGTCCCATCGAATCAACTGACTACTGTACCCAGAAGAATGAGGCATCACAAGTGGCCAGACCATTTATGTGACAACCCATGTGATCAGGAGTGGCATCTGTGGCCGAAGAAAAGGGGTGGAAAAATAATCTGTCGGGAATATAAAACCCACTAAGAACCTTGTTGTAGTTCACACTTAGGTTTTCTGGTCCAGGAGTTTCAGGTGGTCCAGTTTACTTGGATTTTTATTTCTGTAATTAATGGCATGTTCTTTCTAGCACTAGTTCTTTCTAGCAAATAAGATAAATACTTGTTTTAACTAAAATCTGTTCTTTTTAGACCCTTCAGCTTCATTTTGCTTCCCTGTGCTTTCAAAACATGCAGGTATCATCGTATTTCCTGCCAAACTTTTTGAATGCGGAAGTCTATATACTTTTGAAGCCTCCATTTCTCCACCAGTTATTTATTGTAAACCCCTTTAAATATTGGGTCTGGCCATAGTCCTCTACCAAAGCTGCTGCTTGCAGGCCACTAATGACCCCTGAGTAGCTGAATCCCTTGTCCTTTGTTGGCCACATTCTCCTGGCTGCTGCAGCATTCCGTGATGGGCAATATTAACTTTACGGCGCCGTCTCCATTTTGGGAGCAAAAAAATGTCCTCATAAGGGACCCAGAAAAACTGTTTTCCTTCCTGGAACTCCTGACCTTTGGGGCTGTCTGGTTTTGTTCTCTGTCTATAAATAGAGGAGGGACTCATTGTTCACCCCCCACCACCCCCCCACCTTTCAGCAGGGCTATATTTTGCTTTTGGAAGGCAGAACGGACTTGTGGAATGGGGCAAATTTGGGTTCCCATCCTGGCTCCAGCGCTGACTAGTTACGGGGCTGTCAGTGAGGTTTTTTTGGGTAACTTCTCTGAGCATCATTTCCCTCTCCTGTAAGTGGAAGGAAAAATAGTGCCTGCCCCATAGGGCAGCTATACAGCTTCACGGCAAGGCCCAGCACCTGGTAAATGCTCCATAAATGTGAGTTGTCTCCCTTCCCCAAAGGTACGTGGCTTGTCCCCTGTCACTTTAGGTATGAGTTCTGTGCTGACTCACCACTTCTATATAACTTATAAAAATTGCCAGTCCATTAAATATTTTTAAACACGCTAATGGCTTCCGTATTCTAAAGAAGCCGGCCATTAGACACAATCCTCAAACTACTCTTTGGTAAAGGCCTTCCCTACTTTTTCTTAGAATAAAAATAGCTTTTCCTTTTATTCTTCTGGTGTAACAGACATCTCTTCCTGCCTCCTCCCCTCCATCCTGCTCAACATCCACTCCATTTCCCGTGGAAAGAGCACGCTCCTTTGGGGGAACTGTCCTTTTTTTCACACCAGGGTTCTGGTGGGCTAAGGTGTGTCATGTGACCAAGGCTTGACCAATCATGGCATCTCATTCCTCTTGCCTCCGTGATTGGCTCAGGAGTGACCACATGATCCAAGTTTGGTTCTCTGGTGTCCTTCCCTTGAAGATCTAAGATATGGAATGAAATGGGATGGGGGAGGAAGGAGAAGTGGAGAGAGAATATCATCATTTGGTTTCCTGAGGACAATGCTAGTCCTGTAGATAGGAACCAATAAACTCTGATTTTTCCTTAGGCCAGATTGGGCCTATTCCTTGAATTTGAGGGCCCTAATAAATTCATTGGTTTATTTCAAGTAACGTTTACCTTATAAGTCAGAGTTGTGTATATATCACAATGAAATCCCGACAGCTAATTTAGTTGCTAATAAGGGGCTGAGTCATATATCGAATGCCTACTAGGAGCGAAACGATCTGGGATGACAAAGCTGTTTATCACTAGCATAGTGCTTGGCACACGGGAGGCCCCAACATGTATTTGGAGGATAAAGTAGGGTCGAGGGGGGATCTTGGTGGTCCAGTGGGTCAGTCACCAGCCTGCACAGGCGAGCCCCTTAGCTGGACCTACAGCCTGGCTCTGTTTGGGTCAGGCACCTCACCCACGGTCAGGCCAGCTGGGGTGGAGAGAGCCACAGTACAGATAATAACCTCTTTTGCATAAAGAATTTTTGAAATCTGACTGTGAGCGTGGCAGGCACTCTTAGTCCCCGGGGGAGTGCAGACTAGCAGAGGAGCGCCTGGCTTGGCTTGTTCAGGATATTGGAGTCCTCCCACTTGAACCCTCAGCGGAGGGTTGGGAGAGCTGCGGGGGAGCTCAGAGAAGGCCGAGCTGTCCCGCTGAGGGTCTCCACTTGAGCTTCCCTTCCAGAGGGGAGCCATGACCTGGGACCGAGGGGGATTCTGGGAAACTGGGGGAGCCCGAAGCTACTGCCAGAGAAGGGGCTGACTCCAGAGCAACCGGCTGGAGCCTGTTGGTGAGAAATACTCCCATGCCACAGCGTGATCGCAGCCTCTGCTGGGGATGAGGGCCCGAGGAAGCAGCAACATTCTGTGTCAGCCTGGCCCTGGCCATGTCCCCAGGCCTTGTTCCCACTGTAAGCTGACACCGGCTGGGAGTGGGGGCCTCTCATCTCCTCCTTGAGGGCTGCAAGGCAGCCAGTGGGGGCTGTGGAAAGAGTGTAAGGAAAGCAAACCAAGCCCTGAGGAGGGCAGAGCCCAGGCCTTTCGGTCTTCCAGGGGACGCGGCTTTGGGACGTCGGCATTTGAAGTTGATTTTAATCTTGGCCTTGTCTATGTGGCAACAGGGTTAAACGGGGTGCAATGAGCTGTATGTGCAGGGGCAAGGGGTAGGGGCCTGGAAGCTTAGGGGGTAGCCCCAGCTCTTTCTCTAAGCGGTTTGTTGGTATCTCTGGGCCTCCTCAAGGTGAGCTGAAGAGGGTAGTTAGGCCATGTGCTCTTGGAGGTTCCTTCGAACCTGAGTAATCCCCTCTTCCCATCAAATTATTGATCTTGGCCGGGTGCGGTGGCTCATGCCTATAATCCTAGCACTCTGGGAGGCTGACGCGGGAGGATTGTTTGAGTTCAGGAGTTTGAGACCAGCCTAAGCAAGAGCAATACCCTGTCTCTACTAAAAATAGAAAGAAATTATATGGACAACTAAAAATATGTATAAAAAATGAGCCGGGCATGGTGGCACATGCCTGTTGTCCCAGCTACTTGGGAGGCTGAGGCAGGAAGATTGCTTGAGCCCTGGAGTTTGAGGTTGCTGTGAGCTAGGCTGATGCCACGGCACTCTAGCCTGGGCAACAGTGTGAGACTGTGTTCAAAAAAAAAAAAATATATATATATATATCAATTCACTTGTTCTCTTGAGATAATCAGGATAGAAGACGTGGGCCTCACAGTTAACCTTCTTTGTAGGCAGCAGGGGATGGATGGAAAGCAACATTATTCCACATAGAATGACAGCAGCAGTAATCATCACAGTAATGAGAATAACAAAACAACCCTGTTAGAAACTATTCACTATAAGCCAAGCACTCAATTAAGAATTTTCTGCATGCTATGTTGTTTAATCTTTTACAACACTCCTCTGGGGTGGATATTATTATAATGTCTATTTTGGAGATGAATCTCTCGAGGTATACAGAGGTTCAGTTACTTGCCCAACATCTCACTGGTAAAAGGTGGCAGAGCTGGGATTGGAACGCATGGTCTGCTTGATTCTAGAGACTGTGTTCTCATCTACTAGGTTATCCGGTGGGAGAATGGTGCCTTCTACTTTCTGCTGCAAAAACGTGGGGCACACAGATGCAGTAATTGTCCACCACTACAGCCGGCCTGGAAGGCAGGGTTGACTGTTCCTCAACTCTTAGCATGTCATAAATCCCGCAAGGATGTGGCCCCAGAGTCGTTTTCCAACCTCATCGCTTGCTATTTCCCCACCAAATGGCACGCCTCTCCACTCCCTGTTTTTCCATGGGCCACACTCTTCCATGCTGTGGAGCCTTTGCATGTGTTGGTGATTACTCTTGAAACCCTGGTTTTCTCTCTTACTTCTGGCACATTCCTGCTCAGGCAGGGTTCAGATGTCATCTCCTTTTTGAAGATGTTCTCTGATTTCCAAATGGCTAGCCACAACATACTTTTGCTTCTGTCATAGCATGTATCATGCCCTGTAATTATTTGTTTAGTCAACTTTCATTGAATAAATATTTGCCAAGTGACTCTATGTGCTTGGTACTGGGTTAGGTGCTTGTGAATTTTCTCTTGTCCCTTTCTCTGTCCTCCAGGCACCCAACACGATAAAACTCATAGGGTTTTGTGTTTTTTGTTTGTTTGTTTGTTTGTTTGTTTATAGAGTTGTGTCTTATTTCCCTTGAATTCCAGGTAATGCACACAGCCTGGTACACAGAAGTTGCTCAATAGCTATTCGAAGTGTGGATCTACTACCCAGAACTTACTCACCTGTGAATAACTGCCTGTTGCTTTCCTATATCCTCTACTAGATCCTTAGACTCTTATGGCCAGGAATTGGGTCTTGTTTTGCTTTTGTTCCCATTGCTTGGCACAGAGAAGGAATTCAATACATGTTTATTGAATGAATGATTAACTAGCAGTATGAGTTCTGGGGAGTGAATATGCTAATTCTGCAAGCATGGGTCACGTACTCACTGTGTGTCTAGCACTGAGATCATTACTTAGGTGGGCACCATGAAGGGTATATACTGTGTAGACCTCACACCCTTAGGATCCTGAGTGTCCGGTGAGTGGGCTTGCGCACACCAAGTAGCAAGAGAAAGATTCAGCAGAGGGAGAGCCTAGGCACCAGCCAGACGTCCACCCTGTCCAGAATCGCTTCCTTCAGAGGGCTCTCTGCCTCTGGAGAGAAAGGATATGGCCGTGAAAGAGCCCTGGGTTCATGGAGAGATGATCACCCATCCAACTGAATGTAAGTCACAGTAGAACATAGGACTGAGATGTGTCTCTGTGCCCAGGATCATTGCTGTGATGACTGGAAGGGCACAGAGGGTCATTTGGCCTGGTTCTAATCTTCTGTCTGCAAAAATCCTTGTAGCGGGGTAGGAAATGTGTCAACACCTGGCCCCAAATTTCACTTTTAGTGGGAGAACTGTCTTAAAACCCTCAGAGCAAAGTTGGTAGGAGACAAAGTGATAACAAGAGAACTTAATTGGATTTTTTTTTTTTTTTTGCATAAAATAGGGACTTTGGGTGAGGGGATTTGAAGGAAGAGAGGAAATAGAGGAGAGGACACAGTAGGGAGAAACTAGAACTTGGAATTTGTGTTGGTGGAACTTGTTAAGAATAGAGAATGCCTAAATTTTGATTGCCCATTTTTTTTGTTGAGTGTGTAAACCTTTCTATCTCTCCAGCAGTCTCCTCTACACACACATAAGGGCGGAGCAGGGCAGATGAGTACCCCCCTCCATGTCCCACTAGGTCTGTGGTTAGGCCTGAGTGATGCCACAGCATGTGGCTGGCAGATGGAGGAGAAAGGAGGGGTGTTGAGAACACAGTTCCTTATCTTCAAGTGCTAGGCCCTGCCCCTCCCCCAGGCTCTATCCTTGGCACGTCCAGACCTCCTAGCCTTCGCTTCAGCTGTGCCCTCCGCCTGGAATCCCCTTCCCTTTTGTGTTACCTGTTAATTCATTTTGTTCTTTAGCACTCAAGAGCCCCGCCTGGGAGCAATCTCTTCCAACTTCCCCTTCCCTGTGGGCTAGGCGTCTGTCCTCTGTGTATATCCTTACACTATTTCATCTTTACAATATGTATTGTTTGCCAAAATAGTTAACACAAGCACAGGGCAAAAAGTTCAAGCATGAAAAGGATATAAAGAGAAAAGTTGGGTCCTCAGAGGCCACCAGTCTTTCCTACACACACACACACACACACACACACACACACGGACACGTGTGCACACACACACAATCCCACTGCAGCTGTAGTGCCCACCTCACCAGACTCCCAGCACTGGGAGGGCAGGGCCTCCTTGTTTGCCTCTGGGGTACCGGCCACTAGGACAGCCCAGCCCCCTGCACAAGTTCAGCCACTGACTGGGAAGAGCCATGTTCTTGCAGAAGGAGAAGCGGGGGTGGGGGAAGGGGGTGGATCCTGTCTGAGATCACTTGGTGCCCCGCTCTATGATCTACGAGCTGCTTTTAATTTCCTGTGCTCGGCCGGCCGCTGGCAGCCTGATGAAATGAGGCAGATAGCAGGGCTTCAGATCTAGCCCTGCCTGGCCGGGGCTTGTCTGCTCGCTGCGGGGTTACAATCCCCAGGCCCTGAAGAGAGAAGAGCCTAGGGCACCCCCCAATCCATACCTTCTCCAGCCTCCTGCTGGGCAAGGGGAGAGGCAGAAACGAAGCTTCTTGGCAACCTCTGTGGTTCTTAGGGTGGTGGTTCCGAGTTCACTGCTTGGGTTTTGGGGTCAGACAGAGATGGTTTGGGTCCTGGCTCTGTCGCCTCCTGGCTGTATGACTTTGAGGCAAGTTACCTTAACTATCTGAGCCTCAGTTTCCTCAACTGTACATGGAAGCTATTAGAATCTACTCCATCTAGTTCTTATGAGGATTCAAAGGGAATGAATTCAGTGTCTGAGGCCAGGTGCCTGGAACCTAACTCATTCTGAGTTGGTGGCAGGTCTCATTGTTCTATTTGCCATGTGGTCACCAAGATCAGCTCTCAGCGAAATGGTCCATTCGGTGCCTTTTGTCTTCTATCTTCTTTCCTTCCAGGTACGGAGTGGTCTTAGGCTTCCTCACCTCTTCTGGTAAGAACAGCAGTCACTCCTCTGCTACTGTCACCATCATTGCTGCCACCACCACCACCTCTCATTGATTCTGTGTCAACTCTGTACCCCTAATGTGAAGTGTGCTGGCTCGTCTTTACAACAATCATTATCCCCATGTCAGAGTTGGGAAAACAGAGTCACAGAGGGTCAAGGTGATGTCCCCCAGGTCATGGAATGAACAATGAAAGCCAGCAGTCCGATGGTCATTCACACCATGGGATAGAGACAATGGAGTATCTCTATCATTGGGTTGGCATTTTCAAAGTAGTCTTCAAAAAGAAGCCAGAGCCTAGTCCAAAGGAATCAGTCGATCCTAAGAGCAAGTCAAGGTTCCTTGACAGGCTTGGGGAAGAAAGAATTTTGTTGGGGAACAAGGAATGCCTTTCTACTACGTTACAGAAATAAAACAAAGGCTACTACCTAACCCTTCAGAAATTAAGATCAGCCCCTGAAGGTGTCCATGAGAGAACAGTGCAAAATTCCCTTGCTGCATTTCACAAAACAGGCAACAGAGTGGATGTTCCCTGAGAATTCTACTTCCTGATTGCATGAGATCGTTTAACAAACACAAACTCCCCCCCAAGACTTAAAATCCGAAGAAAATCAAAGACCTTGTCCCAGCTTCCAGGAACTACCTACCACATAGCAGGGTGCTGAGCCTCCACCCTGAGCAGCTGCAGGGCTTCACGCCGCCTGCAGGTGTCGCTGGCGGCTACTGGCCCGCCTGGTGTTTGGCCGGTGGCAGGGCCAGGAGAAGGGGTGGGTCAGGAGAGTAGAGGTTGGAGACTGCCCCCAACGTGACACATTCTTTAGCTCCATGGACTCTTTAGGGGTAAACAACTCTGTTCTTTGTACAGAGAGGGTGCCAAGGAATGGGACATGTGACCAGGCTTAGTTTCCATATCCAGGGTCAGTGGACTGACCCACCCAAAATTTAGTGCACCTGAAGACATTTCTTTAATTATTATTATTATTATTTTATTTCAGCATAATATGGGGGTACAAATATTAAGGTTGCATATATTGCTGTTGCCTTCCCTCCCTCCTCGAGTCAGAGCTTCAAGCATGTCCATTTCTTGAGTGAGAATAATCAGGGTGCTGGATATTGTTACAGCTCAGGTCACTGTGAATCAAGCGCCTCCTTGATTCACCTCCCTTCCTCTTCCCCTTCCCTCTCTCTGCCTTTTCTCCTCTGATTGCCCTTCATCGCTCCCTCCTTCCCTTCCCATTCGGTCTTCACAACAACCACGCAAGTTTCCAGCATTTTAAAGGTGAGTAGCTGTGGCTTGGAGAGAGGACATCACATGCCTGAAGTCTCACCAAGATAAGTGACAGAAGGGGGACTGAGATGCCCCCAAATACCCCAATGGGATGCTCTACCACCTTGATGGGGCAGTACCGGCTCCGTTCCTGATTAACCATAAGTCCTGGAGCAAGTCACTTTGTTTCTCTGTGCCTCTGCCTCCTGGTCTGCAAATAGGACAGTAGCAATAGCTACCTCACAGGGTGGGAATTAAAGTGTCTGAAGTGCTCATCAGAGTCCATGGCACTTATCAAGTGCTTGACAAAGGTCACCTTTGTGCCCTACATCGTGACAATCCTCAACATTGTCATCGCAAAGATTATATGCACTCTTACTGATGTTCTGTGTTGGACTTGAGCTTATTTTGTGCTTTGTAATGTAAAAAATTTAATTTGCAGGACGAAATAAAAAGCAATCCATTTTTGACCTGTTGAAGATGTTAATACCAGTGCTGATGCGAGTGTGGTAGTAACGAGACGGGCGCTCTCGTGGGGGCTGCTACATTCACATAATGCCAGCCAGGGGCACCCCACCAGCCACCAGGGTTGCACAGTGAGGTGAGAGCCCTGGCTCATGCACCACTGAGTGGTTGGAACTTGGTGTCAGCTTTGGGAAAGCCAACTTTGGAGTCGTGCATTAGATGCTCTGGAATGTTCGACTTGAGGCAAAGCAGGAGAAGCAAAGCCCTAGAGTCTAAAATGGCAAGAAGTAACCTGTAGGGATGTGGACAAAGCAGTGAGCATTCATCCGGGGGTGTCACTACAACAGAGGAAAGGAATGAAAATGGGTGTGGGCAAGTGGAGAGGAAGAGGTTCAGACGATTGCTAGTTGAATACTAAGTGGAAGAGTGACCCCAGAAAACTGGACACCTTAAAACAACCTGCAAGCCCTACGTGGATGATTCAGACCCCTCAAACTTACCCATACTCCTGATTCCATGCCACCCTGTTAAACTTATCACTCCTGCCCATCCATTAAACACATTTCCACTGGCACCTTAAAGAAGATAAACACCCCTCCTCAGAAGGCAACGTGTGCAGTAAAACAGAGACTTCACCTCAAGGGGTTAGCACACAGTAAGTGCTCCAAAATGGTAGCTTTTCTTATGGAGGGAGGAGCTTCTTGGGCCACATTCCTTTGATACTGACTAGGAGACAAGAGTGCTGTCCTCATTCCGTCATTAGTCACCTGTTCTCATTGGCTCTGTAGTCTGGATAAGACCCTTAGTGCCTCTGAGACTCAGTTTTGTCATCTGTGAAATAGGAATAATAGTACCTGCCTTATAAGGTTGTTCTGAGTATTGATTGAGATAGTGCATAGAGCACCTGGAGTGATGTCTGTCACATAGTAAGTGCTAAACAAATGGTAGCAGTGAGCTCCTGTTACGATTGTTAGACTTGCTGCCTCTCTGGGAGGTGGTTTATTTTCACCAACTGCCACCTCTGGTGCCACCCATTGGCTTGATTGCTGCACTTTGCCACCCCTAGGGTGAGGACTAGACTCCAGTACCCTCTATCCAGCAAGAAAAATGATGGCAGGCAT
This sequence comes from Microcebus murinus, assembly GCF_040939455.1. Taxonomy (NCBI): domain Eukaryota; kingdom Metazoa; phylum Chordata; class Mammalia; order Primates; family Cheirogaleidae; genus Microcebus; species Microcebus murinus. Next base: position 23,825,917 of record NC_134124.1, read on the forward strand.
GCTGGGAGCATTTCCTCTTGCACATCTCTTTGGCTTAATTGCTATTTTGGGGCTGTGTGCTGCATACTTTTTGCAGATGAAGCCATCGCCACAGCAAGATTGGAACTCCATGCACAGGGTGACTGGCCCTAAGCTCTCCACCTCACTGTTGACTTTGGCACTGGGGACATTGGAGGAGGGCTGCCATGGTTGCATTCTTCAGAGCAGCAAAGAGAAGAGAAAACAGTGCGGCTCTTGCCAATTTCCTTGAGCTCCAAGGGAAAGAAATAGAAACAAGTAACATGAGTAACAACACGAAAATGAGATTGGAAGTGTGTTAGAAGGAGCTGAAAATCTTTGGGGCATGCTTCTTAAGCTGTTCCTGATTGGCTGCCTAGGGCTTTTTTTTTTTTTTTTTTTTTTTATGCTGGGTGGGTGTCTTGTGTTAGCAAAAGGAGGCAGAATTTCACCTAGGGTACCTGGGTTGGAGGGCATAGATTGTGGGAAGACTGGTGGTGACATCTATGGTAGACTCAATGTTTTCCTGTGTAGTAGAGGATGGAGCCATCTCTCCACCCCCAATTCAACTTTCAGTGGTGCCTGCATTAGTCTCCAGTGTTTTGGGAATTGAGTTTTTTTGAGGGAAGACCATAGCAGAGTGCTGAATGCAAACTCAAGGTTAACATTAAACGTGAGCAGAGGTGGCCAAAGGGGGCCTGCACATACTGATCACTACTGTATGAAAATGCAGCGACCTGCTTACTGATATAGGTCTCACCTTCCACCTGAAATAAAAGTGTTATATGGAGCACTCTCAAATTACTCTATTAGCGTGAATTAATAAGAAACATCAGTTGGCATAAACCTCTTCCCACCCTTGTCCTCCAGAAAGAGAATCCAGCATTATATACAGCTGAAGACAAATTGAGGGGGGATGACATGGGATCTTTCCAAATGGGGAGAAGAAGAAAGGGAATTTTCTTTAAGGTTAAAGAGACAGAAGAAGCTGTTGATACCCCAAGACCGGTGGTGTTCCCGCTGCTTTAAAAACCTCCCTGGCTTAAAACAACGGCATTTATTTAGCTCACAGATTGGCAGTTTGGCCAGGATTCTGCAGGGACGGTGTGTCTCTCTCTCTCCACTCAGCTGGGGCGGCTGGAAGGCTGGGGCTGGACTCCTCCCATGCTTTGCTCACTCACATGCCTCTAAATTAATGCTGGCTGTCAGCAGGGGCCCACGCCGGGGCTGCGGCCAGAACACCTCCTCGGCTCCACGTGGCCTGGCCTCCTCCTCTCCGCACGGTGGCGACGTTCCAGGGGTGAACATCTGGGGAGGGAATCAGACACAGGCCACACCACCTTTTCCGCCTTGAACCCGAGAAGTCAGGCAGCGGTTACTTGGAGCGCATCCTATTCTTCAGAAGTGAGTCGCCAAGGGCGTTAGTTTGCTGGGGCTGCCCTAACAGAGTACCTTGGCGTGGGTGGCTCAAGCCACAGAAATTTATGTTCTGTTCTGGAGGCTGGAAGGCATGAGAAGGGTTGGTTTCTTCTCAGGCTTCTCTCCTTGGCTTTTGGACGGCCAGCGTTTCCCTGTATCTGCACGTGGTCTTCCATCCGTGTATGTCTGTCCTGATCTCCTCTTCTTATGAGGACACCGGTTACGTTGGATTAGGGGCTCACCCTAATGGCCTTATTTTAACTTACCCACCTCTGTAAAGGCCTTATCTCCAAAAACAGTCACATTCTGAGGTACTGGGAGTTGGGACTTCAACAGTTAATTTGGGGTGGGGGTGCCATTGAGCGAGTCACACCCAGGCTAGCCCGTATTCAAAGGGAGAAGGAATCAGCCTGCACTTTTTGATGGGAGGAATGTCAAAGAAGGTGCAGGCATAATTTAAAACCCGCACAACCGGGGTTTGTGACAGGGGTCTGAGCAAGTCCTGTATTTGACGGGGCTCTATATTCCAACCCCACTCAGCATCCTCAAAAGGTTGTGAGGTCTCTGAGAACAGCTGGATTGTGGCTTCCGAAAAAGACTCAGCAGACTTCGGGTATGAGCAGCATGATCCAAAGGGCCGTGGGTTTCAACAATCGGCATCAGCAGTGAACTCGCTCAAGGAGACCCTTCTTCTGTTACCCAATCTGAATAAGATCCTGGATTCCAGTGTGAATTTATGGGGTAGAAGGGCTCTCAGAATCATGACTTGAGTTTCCCACCAGCCTGGGGAGTGAGACCTTAAGAGTTAGATTTATTGGACTGGAAGTAATGTGATGTTCCTTCTCACTGAGCTGGGAAGCAAAATTCATACCCATTCCCTGGGGCCAGGCACCTATGGGTTACAGTAGGATGTGAGTTATGTCAAATTCCTCACTTCAGATAACTCTTTGCATCGCTCCCCCTCCATTCCCCCAGGCATAGTATAATAGAGAGAGCTCGCAACTCACCACCTCTGTTCTGACAAACCATCTGTGATTCCAAACAGCTGTGGTGACTGGTGCATCTTCCCTCTGACAGCTACTCCCGTGAAAGTGGTTTTCAAAAATCAAATTAAAATAGCATTTTTCGAGGCAGGCTAGGCTGGTCAGTGGAGGGCAGTTTAGGAGGAGCTGACCCTGGGCAGAGGCAGACACCTGGACAGGGTGGATGTCCCCACTCCCCTTCTACCCTGCCCACAGTGTCCTTTCCCACAGAACATCAATGTTCATTACTCCCCATTTTCTACTTCTTGAAATACCACCAATCCAAGATTCAGTGAAGTTGACATATTTCTCTGGAAGGTATAAGGGGTGATCAGTTGATTCATTAATTTTGTATCAGGATATTTTGGTTGCATCACGGAGGTCATTACTTACTCCTCTGTTGGTAAGAGGGGCCTTTGTTTCTGCCCAGGAGAGATGGATGAGCTATTCTCACCTCTATTTTAGGAGCATGGTGGCCCTCTGTGAGGATAAAGATAAGAACGCCAACTTAAATCTCTTGCAGATTCAGTTCATAGTTATGAGGCCTGCAGTGGCCTCACCGAGGTCAGATTGTAGGAAGAATGATGAGGCCCCAGAAAGTTAATTCTCCACGAGGGTAAAGGAGAGTAGCCCAACAGGCTGTCTTTGCACCAAAGATGGGAAGTGAAAAGGGGTGTTGTTCTGGTCCACGGGAGTAGCTGACTCAGCACCTGTCATAGCCTTATGACAGGTTGGTTAGAACCAACACAACCTTTCACCCATCCTTATTTCAGCCGTGTGTCAATGCTAAGTCTCTGGATTCGGAAAGGACAAACAGGGCAAGCATATGTCATCTGAAGTGGGTAACCTCATTGCCTATTCTTTCCTGATCCTACCAGTCTCCATAAAGCAAAATATTAATAAATGCGACTACATAAAAATTAAAATGTCTTTATGGAAGCAAATTCCACAGCCAATAGACAAATGATAAAGTGGTACACAATATTTGCAACACACGCAAACAACAAAGAGCTAATTTCCTTATTTTACAAAGAGCTCATACAAATCAATAAGAATAAATATAAACAGGCCAAGCGAAAAATGGGCAAAGGATATGAAAGACGGTTCTCAGGAAAACAAAAGCAAATATCCAATAAACATATGAAAAGATGTTCAACTTTCCTCAAATTAAAGATACGCAAATCTGAACAACAAGGTGCCATTTTTTCACCTATCAGATTGGCAAAAATGTAAGAAGTTTGGTAATACAGTCATTCCTCCATCTCTGTGGAGGACTGGTTCCAGGACCCTTGTGAATACCAAAATTGGAGGATGCTCAAGTCCTTCACACACAATGGCGTAGTATTTGTGTATAACCTACGCACATCCTCCTGTATACCTTAAATCGTCTCTAGATTACTTATAATACCTAATACAATGTAAATGTTATATAAATAATTGTTATACTATATTTTAAAATTTGTATTATTTTTATCATTGTCTTTTTTTTTTTCTTTTTTACTTTTTAAATATTTTCAGTCTAAGGTTGGCTGGATCTGTGGTTACGAAAGCCCATGGATAGGGAGGGCCAATTGTATTCAGTATTGAGTGAATGAGGACTCTCATTCAAAGTCAATGTGCAGATACTAGATGGAATATTTTAGTTGTACATTTTGGCAATACCAATTATAATTGTAAATGCATGTACTCTTTGATTCATGGGCGAGAGTTTAATCCACAGATAAATTCATAGAAGTACATCAGATTTGGTTTTGCATACGAGAATGTTCATTGCAACATTGTTTGTGAAAGGGAGAAATTGGAAGGGGCAATAATTGGGGGCTAATTATTCCAATTATGGCACATCCTTAAGATGGAATATTATGGAGCCATAAAAAAAAACTTTAGCTGAACTATTTCTAAGCTATTACTGGAGGAAAGCAAAGTGCAGAATAGCATGCATTAATTGGTCTCATTTGTGTGACTAAAACAGAATATACGTACAGTCTATATAGAAAACATTTCTACAAAGATTATCAAAAAATTGGGAAACAGGAAGTCAAGAGTGAGAAAAGGCAGGGTTACTTCTTATTTCATATATCCATTATATTCATTTTTTAAACTATGTGCATATTTTATTTATTATTTTTAAAAAAACAGGTTTAAAGAAATCCCCTTGTAGTATAATTGCCTATTTACATATCTGTGTTCCATGAGTATGAACTTACTGAGTAGGTGGTGCCCAGCAACAGTACCCTGTGTGGGACAGGTGACACGTGGTAATTGCCAACCTGATTTATGAGCAGCACATGAGACACTAGAGGCAGACTTGGGGTGCTAAGGCCCTCTGTGAAGAAGGTGGAGCAAAAACAGTGTAATATCTGGGTTAAGACGGAAACCTCTCTGTATTTATACCCTAGGGGGACCTCAGAAAACTTGGATCACAGGATATTTGTTTTCTCTCCTGCCCTCCAACCCCTGCCCAGTTCTGGGCAAAGTTTCAGGTAGGACTGCGGTCTGCAGCGGAAGCTAAATGTGCATGAAAACAGGGCTTTGCGAGCATCAGTTCTTGCGCACAGACCCCAAGGGTGAAAGATTGTTCCTTTGACTTTATATATATATATATATATATATCCACTGATTTATTTTCCAAGTGGCAGCACTGCCTGCTCAGGGATTCTGCACAGGAGCAAGGCAGCATCTCAGAATGAAGATCCAAGGTGTCAGACCCTGCTCTGTGCAATGAACACCAGTAGGAAAAGTGCAACTCTGTCACCTCAGCGATGGCAGTTTCCAGTCTCAGGGCCAACCTGTGCGGCCACAGGAAGAATGCAACTGTTTCAACAGAACTGAAATTTTACCTCCAATTCCCATTCACTGCAGAAATAATGCTTTATAACAACAGTTTCCAAATGTTAGCAAGGCATCAGAACCACCTGGAAGGCATGTTAAGAGATTGCTGGGTCCCATCTCCAGGGCATCTGATTCGGTAGGTCTGGGATGGGGTCTGAGGATTTGCAAGTGCCCAAAACCATGCCGGTGCTGCCGGGCTCGGGACCATACTCTGAGAACCACTAGTTTAAAAGGACACTTTATCAATTTTTTTTTCCTCTCCCATCAACAACCCTCACATCATTTCACTATTCTCATGCTCTTTCCTTAAAATTCACCTAGAATAGATGCCTTCATTCATAATCACTAGACCTTGGACCTTTTTTTCCCCTTTCCTTTTCCTGCCATGTTCACTGGCCCAAAACCCCATCTGGCTTTGACTTCACGTAAGACAAGTGGACATTAATCTCCTATCTGGCGCTGGGCACACCAGCAGCGGGCAGCAGGTGGGGGGAGCTGTGGTCTCTGACTGTCCCCCCTGTGGCTGCCTAAGGGTAGGGGAGGCAGAGAGTCCCGTGGCCCCATTCCCAGAAGGGAAATTTTGGCAAGAGTAGAGGAAAAGTGATCCAAAGTGTTTGTTTTTGGAAGCGCTTGGTGGGGCCGGCTCCCTGCGGAGCCCTGTGGCTCCTCCTGTGGCTTCTCTTGCTCCCACTCCAGGGCCTCTTCTCCCCCCTGGGCTGGGTGGCTCCCTTCATCCTGGGGGCTGCGATCTCAGGCCACACACAGTGCTTATCCCAGAGGGGACCAAGGCCCCTGGGGACACGGGAGCAGAGTAATTCTTTTGCTGGAAAATGGTAGGAGCTTTCTTTTCCCTCTCCATTTTCCTAGTGGAAAAGAAAGAAGGAAGAAAGCAAAGAAGGGGAAGAAGGAATAAAAGAGAAAAAAAAGGAAGATAGAAAGGAAAGAGAGAAAGAATCTGGTTTAGAGTTTACTTGGGTTCAACCCTGTTGAAAAAACCGCCCTTCCTCCTTCTCTGGGTAACATGAATCTGCTAGGTAGAAGCAGTCCTTGTCCAAATTCAAAAGCACTTTTCCAGAAGAAGGAGGAATTCAGCCCAGCTGTTAAGTACGTGGTCTCATAGAGCAGTGTTTCTTATACCTTGAGGTGTATGCGAATCCCTTGTGGGTTTTGGTGAGATGTAGATCCTTCTGGAAGCCTGTGGCAGGGCCCAAGGTTCTGCATTTCTGACAAGGACTCAAAGGATGCCGCTGCTGCTGGCGTGTGGACATGACTTTGAGTAGCAAGGTCATACAATACTTAGAACTAGAAGCAACCTTAGCATGAATTTGAATCCAGTCATTTTGCAAGTAAGAAAACTGGGCTCTGGCGAGGTCACTCCCCAAGGCCCCACAGCTGGTTAACAGCAGGACCAGGACTAGAACTGTTGTCATATTCCCAGTCCGGGCCTCTTTCTACTTCCCCAGGAAGGAACTGGATAGGAATATAAACCAGGTGCTGCTCACCTGGAATATGAACATTTCAAAGGAGCTCTCGGACCTGGGGAAGTCCAAGTCCACTCTGCCAATGATCCCAAAATTGGGACCCTGGACTGTGAACCTCTCTTCACTAAGGAGCTGGTTACTACTGACTAGTCACTTGACAACCTGACACCTGGTCCATTAGGCAGCCCCTGGGAGGATAGCAGTGCCTAGGATAATGGGGCAGGGTAGGGCAGGAGTCTTTGCCAGGACAAGGCGTCAGGAGACAATCTAAGAACAGCTGATTCATACAGACTGAGTATCCCTCATCCCCTCTCTGCCCACCAAGCCCCAGACCCAAATGGGACATAATCAAGCTCCACAGTTGGCCTTGCGGAATCCACATATACAAAAAGTCAGCCCTCCATATACGTGGGTTTTTTGTCTGTGAATACTGTATTTTCAAAGTGCATTTGGTTGAAAAAAGCCCATGTATAGGTGGACCCATGACATTCAAGCCCTTGTTGTTCAAAGGGTCAACTGCATTTGCATTCTACTTACTGAATGAGCATCCCCAATCCAAAAATCCAAAATATAAAAAATGCTCCCTTGAGCACGAACTTTGAGCTCCTTGTTGGTGCTCAAAAAGTTTTAGATTTTGGAGCATTTTGGATTTCAGATGTTCAGATTAAAGATCCTCTACCTGTGTATTATAAAGCCATGGATGTTCAATTCCTGAGAGTCCTTCCCACGTCCCAGACCCTCTCATTTTTCACATTGGTATAATACTCCTCCCCATTGTTTTGAAGGTAATACTTTGTCCGAGATAGCTGGGAATCCCGAAACTGGAGGTCAGACTTTCCAGGAGGGAAGACAGTTATTCTGTAGCGTTTATGAGGACAAACCACGGCAGTGAGCTGGGTTACTACAGGAAGGCATCTATCTGGCTTGGATGTTTAAAGACACAAATTTCAAGCCTGGTCTTGCTGTCTTCCAGCCCTTGAGTGAGTTTCTAAGGAAATGGTACCATTTACTCACTCAATCAACATTTATTGAGCACCAAACTCTTGTTGGTTTATTTCTGCTTTCAGGGGATTCACAGTCTAATATGGGAAATGGATAAATCAACCAAGAACAACAATATAGCTATGGGACTGCACAAATCACTCAGGGGGTTGCAAGTTGCTAAATGTGGTTGGATCACAGGGTCCCTGGTGGTGTGATGTGAATGAGGTCAGGTCACAAGGGACTTTATGCACTGAACTGAGGTCAAGTTTCAGTTAGACAAGGCTGTGAAGTGAAAGTTGAGATAATAATTGTAATTATCACCATAGCTACATTCATCCAGCCTTCACTGTCGTTTGATCCTTACAGCAGCTCTGTGGGGTAGGCGCTGATGCTATATCTGTGTACAGATGTGGAATTTGAGGCTCAGAGAGTATGGATGACACAAAGTTGGGCAGCTGAGGCTCCCATACAGCAGCATTCCCAACCTCATCAGATCCAAAGCACCCTTTCATGACAGATATTTTAAAATTCTCTTTATTATTCTGAAATGAAATTCAAACATAATATAATCCACTTAGAATATACTTTTAAAAAAGCATAACGGTCATCTCTAATACAAGTAAAAACTATTAATAAGAGAAAAATAATCCAGAACAAAATAATATGTATTTCAATAGGGAAATGTTCAGACCTGACTATATTCTAGAAGCAAAGTAAAATAATCAATGGTTGTACTTATGTCACCTGGAATGCAATAGCTACCAAAGCAGACCGATACTTGTATGTTGAAAGAATGAAGTTGATATTATGAACAGTGATGCTAATGGTGAACTGATTTCCTCAAAGAGTGAACAATCTTTGGTAAAATTCTAAATGACAAAGTATGGCATTCCCTCAAAGACTGGTGGCAGAACTGGGATTTGAATACTGATCAGCTAATTCCAGGGTTTAAGCAAATAATCCCTACTTGGGGATGGTTGCTTTCTCATGGAGGTGACCTCATATTTCAGGGGCAGGCTGGGAGGGGCTTACAGTGACCCCTGGGAGAGCTGGGTGTGGTTCCTCCGAGTCCCAGATCTCTCCATTGAGCATCAGGATGACAAGTGGGGCTGCTTTGCTTGCTTAACATCGTTTTCCCAGTGGGTGAGATCTCTTCAATTCTGGGTTCTTCACTCAGAAATTTTCCCAGTCCTTCCACTGAGACTTCCAACTCTTTTGACCAGGGCTCTAACCCTATCTAGATGTTCCACTGGTGGAACATGTAATATTGCCCATCAGACTAAGACTCAGAGGACAATAGAGTCCTCACAGATTCTCGGAGTATTTTTTTGAGACTTAATTTTTTTGGTGACATACTGTTGTTAACAAACCACCCTAAAACTTAGTGTACTAAAACAATAATTGATTTCTCAAGATTTTATAGCTTACATGGGAGAAGCTTCTTCTTCCCGTGGGGGTGGCTGGGGCACTTAGAGACCAGTTGGTCAACCAAAGGCCTTGTTTCTCCTTTATGCAAGCCCCTACATCTAGCTACTTGGACTTCCTCACAACATGGCTGCTAGGTGCCTAAAATAACTCTCCAAGAGGCCAGGCAGAGGCTGCAGGAGTTGCATGGCATCATTTCTGCAGCATTCTAGTGGTTGAAACAGGTCATGGGACCAGCCCAGATTCATGGAGAGGTAAAACATACTCCATCTTTAGATGACGAGTTGAAAAAAATGTATGGTCACCTTTACCCCACCAAAACCTGTTCTATACTAGGCACAGTGCTAGGTTCTTGGGGTTGTTAATGGTGAACAAAATCAGACAGAATCTTTGTGCTCATGAGCTTATAGTCTGCTGGCGGGAGAAAGAATTCAATTAACCACACAAGTAAACGTGTAAGTGGAAGGACTACTAAGAGATAGATGTGCTTGTTGCCATAAGAACATAAAAAATAGGGGAACAAAACCATAATCAAGAAAAGCAGATTGTTACCTGGTAAAGTAGCACTCAGGCTGAGATCTGAAGATCAGTGGAGTTATTCGAGTTGTATGTATGCCTAGCATATGGTAGATCCTCAACTGGTATTTGTTGAATAAAGGAATGAATGATGGCCATGTGACAAACTCCATGTCAAGAAAGCCAGGGGGCCTGCAGAGCAGAGAGGATGAGGTTGTAGTAAGGCCAGAGGAGAGTAGACCACGTAGATCTTTGAGTATTTGGGTCTTCAGCCTTGCAGCAATGGGTTTTAAGCCAGAGCAATTAGGTTTAATGAGATTTGGGCTTTGAGAAGGTCACCCTGACTATAATGTGAAGAATCAAATGGCTTGAAAAGATAGGTGGTGGCTAGGAGGAGCAGACAATGAAAGGAGGAGGGAGATCCATTAGGATGCCCTGCAGTGGGCCACCCTGGTGGTGATGGCTACGGAGTTAGACAAAACTCTGAGGCATCCAGTCAAGACTTTGGGAAAGAAATAACCCTAAACTGGTGGACAGTTCCTCTTCTGTCAGTCCTTCCTGCCCTGGGAGCCTGTGGAAATCTATAGAAACTCTGGACCACCCTGCAGGGGTCTGAGCCTGGAAGGCAGCTTGTGGCACAAGGCGAGGCAAAGAAAGTGAGGCCAACACAACTTTCTTTCAGACCTGGGAGCTGCAGCTCGGGCCAGGTGGTGGCACCTTCTCCCACCCCAGGCTCTGAAGAAGAATATTGATTTTTGCAGCTGAGAATACAATTTTGGCACTTGCTCTTCAGCCTCTCATTTTGTGCTGCTGTTCCCCTGGGAAGGAGTGAGACCAGAGCTCTGGAGATCAATGCTGTGAATAGGGTGGAGGAGGGGAGAGCAGGGATTCTTTACTTGGCCTGTGCTGTCCCAGGGCAGCCCACGAATCACTGCCAACTCCCTGGGACACAGGAGCCGCAAAAACAAGGGCATGCATATAGGATACTCCATCAGCATAATTATGAGAGTTTTGCTTTCACCTTTTTTATTGGAGAAAATTTCAGAACTATTTAAAAATAGAGTAGTATAATGGATCTCACAATCAGCTACAACAATTACCAGCTCATGGCCAATCTCATTTCATCTGTATCCCCAATTTCCCTCCCCTGTATCATTGTGAAGCAAATTCTAGATAGCACGTAACTTCATATGTAAATATTAATATTTTAGTATGATTTTCTAAAATTTTCAAAAAAAATTTTTTAAAAAGCACAGCAATACTATTATCACACTTAATAATTACAAATATGTTTGTAATTATGATATATTGTTTTATGATATATTATGATTCTTTGAGATCATCAAAAATTAATAGATGGTTGTGCACTTTTCCCTAATTGTCTTATAGAAAGTAGTTGTTGTTTGTTTTTGTTGGTTCATTTGAATCAGAGTCCAAATAAAGTCCATACATTTCAATTGATACCTCTTAGGTTCCTTGTAATTGATAGGTTCTTCTTCTGTCTCTCTCTTTAAAACATTTTGTCTTGCAAATATTTTGTAGATAAAACGGGGTGGGTTCTCCTGCAGAGTTTTCCATACCTTGATCCTGTTCATGGCGTCTCTGTGGTGACATTTAACAGATTCCCTGTTAAATGTGCTTCCTGTCGATTTGGTAGATGGATGTTGAATTTTGATTAAATTCATAATCAGGTGTTTTTGTTTTTTTGGCAAGGCTACTTCAATTGGTGGTGCTCTGTTCTTCTAGCAGAAGGTACACAGTGTCTGATTGTCTCTCTCTGCAATGTGAGCAGTCATTGATCATTGCTCGGATGCATGAATTCATTAGGGATTGAAAATGGTGATAGATTAACTCTATATTCCATATTTTTTTACTAGCTAGAATACTTCTATACAGAGAAACTTTCCCTCATCAACGATTTGGTTATGCTGAGGCATAGTTCTTATAGAAAAGCATGATTAATGTTCTATTCTTTATCTTTTTTTTTTAACCAGTTTTCTAAATAATGTGTTGGTTTTGCAGTAACCGCTAAGGGTGACTAATGGATGTTTTTAAATATCACAGATTTAAACATACCAGATGTGATTTACAAGTTATTAATGCTGGAGTTGTCCCATCTTTGGCCAGTGAGAGTCTGTCCAAGTTGGCCCTTGAGTCCATTTGACATAATCCTAGTAATCTTTGATAGCTTCCTTGCTTTCTGGTATAACAAATTCTCCAGTCTTGTTTTGTACATTTCCTGCCCCAGACATGAAATGAGTCATTTTTCCAAGGAGCCCTGGTTTTTCTTACTGAGAAATGATATTTAGAGATAACAATCTAGACACAAGGAGTGCTCAGTGCTTCTGGATTGCTGTTTCTGGTTTTTTTCTGTGGATAGAACTAGAAAAATATGTATCATACTGATATGTATCATACAGATAGTTTTTATTCAAATTCAGCATTACAGGTTTTTAACTACCTTCATCTATCTCATATCTGTATTTCCTTTCTCCCGTGTTGAAATTCCTGGTTTTCAATGATAACCCACAAAATTATTCATTTGATTTATCTCACCGTACACTCACAATAGTCTCAGAATAACAATACCACTACCACCAACACAGTTATTTAAAAATTGTTCTTTCTGGTTCCTTTTCCTTTAGGATATATCTTAGTAGAGATGTACAGTCAAATAATTGTGCTTTAAAGCCACTTTGAGTAGTTCCTCTCTGTGTGGTTATGTCAATGACTAGTTACACATTTCAGTTCTGTTTCATTTAACTTTAAATCTTTAGGAAGTATTTTTTTTAAAACAAGATATATTAAAGGAAGTCTCTTCCATCTCCACTCCATTCCCTCCCTCTTGCTAGTAGTCACCACTTAAAATTTTTACAATTTATCTTTCCATAGATTTTATCTTGCATAGATGTAGAAACACAATGTTTCCTGTGGTTGTGTAAGTTCCACCCACCATCTCCCCTTCCCTGGATAAATTATAGTATATGATTTACCATTTTGCTTTTATTTATTTTTTTCCATGATTTTTTTTTTAATTTCGGCATATTATGGGGATACAGATTTTAAGGTTTCAATAAATGCCCATTTCCCCCCCTCCCCCCAAAAGTCTGAGTCTCCATCATGACCATCCCCCAGATGGTGCACATCTCACTCATTATGTATGTATATACCCGCCCCCTCCCCCCTCCCACCTGCCCAATACCCTATTACTGTAGTACCCATTTTGCTTTTATTTTTTAAACCAGTAATACATCCTGGATCACAAACACACACACACACACACACACACACACACACACAAAAACCAAAAAACCAAAAAACAAAAAACCAAAAAACAAAAAAACAAAACGGATTGAAATTCCACCTATGCCCCTTACTAGCTACGTGCCCTTGGGCATGTGTCTTAAACTCTGCGAGCTTAGTTCCCTCACCTATAAGTGGGCAATGATAACCAACTCCTAGGTTTGCTGTAAGGTTACATGTGCAAGGACAGACACAGTGGGTGCCATGTAGTAGGCACTCAATGTATAGTAGCACTAATGGTTTTATATTAATAGATGCTATAATATTTAATTATTTTTATGCACCTCCCATTTGATGTGACCCTTGTCGTTCCTCATTAATGCCCCACAGTGAAACTTAAGAGGGGGAAGGGGTGGGGAATTTGAGAATCACTGAACAAGGACTCAAAGAGTTAGAATGTTAATACTGGCAAGAGCCCTTAGAGACCTTGAGCAACTGTCCTGCTTATTCTACAGGGAGAGAAACAGAGACCCAAGAGACTTGTCTAAGCAAAGTTCATGTTCTGCTGTGGGGAGAAGTTTGTCTGCACATTCCTGCATTTTCTCTGTAAAAGGAGAAACCGGGTGAGGGACGGGTCAGGGAAACTATGCCTTGAAGAAGAGTTTCTTCCCTCCCTTGGTGTGTGAACACAGTAACCACGAGGAGGCTGATCTCTATCAGTGAGTGGGAGCTCATTAATACATCCAGCTGGGGACTGTGACGATAAGCAAGTTCCAGGAACCGTCCCTTGCCCTCAGGGGGCTTTAAGCCTATTAAAACAACTTCAAGCTCATTTTACATGGCTGTAAAAATATGTGTCCATGCTTAAAATAATAACGCACTTTAATGGCGATGTCTTATTTTTGTTACAACAACCCCATTATTACTTCTCTTTTACATATAAGAAAACTAAGGTTTAAGTAGATTTTGTGACTCTCCCAAAGTTAGTATATACAGCTAATGAGCTGTATAACTCATTCAAAGCTCATTCAAAGCTGGGTTTGAATTCTAGTCTATCTGACTCCAACTCCCATACCTTGAATTAGATGCTAACAGGGGTGTATGGTACATTTCCACTTTAACCCATTTGTTTGGAGACAAAGAGAAAGTAAAAAATAGAGTGTTCCGGAACAGTTGACAGTCATTTGATATTTAATTCATTCATTCCTTCACCCAGTCTTTCATTCTTTGCTCATTAAGTGCCCCAAGAATCTGAACTCTAAAGCCAGACCTCCCAAGTTTGAATTGTGGCTCTATCACTTACTAGTTGAGCAATTGAGTTACTTCTCTGTGCCTCAGTTTCCTCTTTAGTATAATGGGGATAATGGCACCTACCTTATGGGCTGTTGTGAGATTTAAATGAGGTAATATGTAAAAGTACTTAGAACTGTGGCAAGAGCTTTATAATCGTCAGTTGTGGTACTTCTGCTGCTGCTGCTGAGCTTTGTGTTTGGTGACGTGTTTTGGTAGAAAGAATCGGGAATTCTGGATTCTGGGTTAGCTCTGCCACCAATTAGCCACGTGATCGTGGACAAGTTACCTGTCACCTCTGAACCTCAATCTTCTTACCTGGAAAAGATAGGGCTTTGACCTTGTGATCTAGAAAATTTCTCCACCTCCAAGTTTCAGTGTTTTGAGGGTTATTTCCTCCACCCCCACCTCATCACAAATATGGAAACTGGTTTTTAAAAACAGAGTCTTTATAAGCTTGAAGCTCATTTGAAAAATATCCTATGTCCCACTCTCAATAGACAGCGAACGTGAGGCCAATGCATTTTCTATATTGTTTCTCAAAGTGTGACTGTTAGACTACCCACATTAGAACCGTCTGGGCTGTTGGTTAAAACATACAGATTCTTGGGCCTCAGCCCAGGCCGACTCCAGAGCTTCTGGAGGAGGAGTCTGGATGACTAACCATCTGTTTAATAAGGATCTCAGGTGATTCCTATGGGACCTCATGTTTGAAAACCACACAAAAAATAGAAATAGAGAAAAAGAACTGCAGCTTTGAGTCAAGTAAACTAGGGTAGGGCTCTTGAACTTCAATGTGCACATTACTCAGTTGAGGATCTTGCTAAAATGCAGACTCAGATTCAAGAGGTCTGAGGTAGTGCCCAAGAGTCTGCATTTCTTACAAACTTCTAGGGGATGTTGAAGCTGCTGGTCCATGGACCACACTTTGAGTAGCAAGACTTTGGAGCTCACCCCATGAGCTCTAGGACCTTGGGAGAATTACTTAATTTCTCTGATCCTCGGTTTCTTTATCTATGAAGAGGAATAAAAGGGGTACCTACATCACAGGATCGTTAGTTGGATTAAATCAAATAATGTATGTGAAGCTGCTTGTCCAAGCACTTAGGCAGTTATAAAAGATATTCTGAATAAATATGACTGTAATAGACGTTTCTATTGATTCAGACTCTCAGTGGGGTAGGATGCTGGGAATGTGCATTTTTAACTAAGATCTGTAGGTGACTCTAATGTGTAGGGAAGTTGCTAACCGTGTCCTCTGTCTCTGTCAAGGACAGGAAAAATCCCCAGCCTGATTCGAGTTCTCCAAATCCCACAGGTTTGCAAACGTTTGATTCAGGAAGCAATGCAGTGAGGGCTTCAGTGAAACTCTCGCTCCCCAAACAGCACAGGTAATAAGGGCTACGTGAGGCAGATTTCATTCCTTTCCAAGCAAAAGGACAGGGGAAGGCTCCTATTTCCCCCCAGGGTGTCAGAAATAAACCCAAATTGTCAATACGTGAGCATGAAAATCTAACCCTAGTTTCGGGCACATGAGCTGGGGGATAAATGGGAAGCGGAAGCTGGTATGGAATGCTGAGCCATAGGCTCAGAGCTCTTGATGGGGACCGAGGCTCCCGTGGGAGAGAAAACCATTTATAAGACAAACCGTTTTCCCCTCCATGTGGGGCCTCTGGCTACAACCTGACCTGGATTTAGATTCTGAAGTTTTCATTTATTGAGTTTGGGAAACACAATTCCACAAATCTTTATTGAGCATCTATCATGCCAGGCACTGCGCTGGGTACAGGGGACACAAGAATAACGCGACAGTGTCTATTCCAGGGGTGGCGGCGGCAGGTTGGAAGTACATGGACTAACAAATGAATAAGACCACTTTAGATTTCGATGAGGGCTAGGAAGAAAATAAGCCAAGAAATACGATAGAAAGAGACAGAATGAGACTGCCTTTTGAAGAGGGTCAGGGAAGGTTTCTCTGAAGAGGTGATAATTGAGCTAAGGTTCAAGCATGAGCATGCATTGACCCCACCTAGAGGGAAGGAACAGCATGCAAGAAAGAAGGAACAGCATATGTGGAGACTCTAAAGAGGCAAAGAGCTTGGCCTGTTGGAAGAACTGGAAGAAAATCAACATGGCTGGGGATTGCGTGTGTGTGTGTGTGTGTGTGTGTGTGTGTGGTGGGGCATGAGCAGTGGCCCCAAATGAGGTTGAAGACATCACTGATAACAATGGGCGACACTTCTTGAGGGCTTAAGGTATGCTGGGCACTGTTCTGAGAGCTTTGCATGTAACACTTCCTCTAATGCTCTCAACAACTCTTATCATATCTATTTTACAGATGATGAAACTGAGGCACAGAATGATGAAGCAAGGTCAAAGTCAGGGAGGACATAGTTAATCTCCTAGGAATTTGCAGTGTCTTTTCTCTGTAAAATATAAGACCAGAAAACTTAATTACAGGAATCTTTCCCCAATGCTTGGCTTTCTTCCCTCCTCTCTTCTTACCCTTTGGGTGCTGCTACCTTCTCACTCTCCACCCTCACCCCCAAGTTCCCAGAGAATATTGGACAGATACTGAAAGGCTGAAAATTGCAGAGGTGGGAGCTCTTCTGCTTGGTGGACTGCCATGCACAGCCAGCTCAGTTTCACCAAAATATTTTCTCTTTATTTATAATGATGTTTAATAAAAATCCATTAACAGCAGTGTGGTACAAGGGTTAAGGATATGGAACAGGGTAGAATAGTAGCTCTGCTGTTCTTCATATGTCCTGGAGCCTAAGAGACCATCAGGTGCATTATATTATTTTTTTTATTTATTTATTTTTTCTTTTTCTTTTTCTTTTTAGAAACAATTTAAAGATGGAAGGGTGCATTATATTAATACATTATTAAAGTCACAATGGGTCAAGGGAGAAATACTACACTAAAAATGTACTTCTGTTGTGAGATTATCTTTATTCCAGAAATGTTAAAATGTGAAAGGTACTAAACATGGTGTTGTAAGATCGAGGAGAGAGGGTGTGACAGTGGGGTGATTCCTCCAAACCTCAGCTGTCTCATCTGTAAAATGGGCATAATCACACATACCTTACTGGGTTACTGTGAGAAGTTCTAGATTTGTGAGCACAGCAGACCAAGTATATGTTTAAAGCCCCAGCAAGGAAGGGAAAAAAATGTGAAAAGTTCAACCTTGATGAATGAATTTCAAATGTCATAATGACACATCTAGAAAGAAGCTATTTCTAAAAGTGCATGCAAACTTTAATTTAAGCATGAATGGTTGTTGAAGCATGAATGTATGTTGAAGATAGTTGAGGGGGTACATTATAGTCTCTAAAAATGTCTTCTAAAAATGTTCACGTCTTCTAAAAATCATATCTGAGCCCTGTTGGGAAGAATGAATGGAATACTGCATGGCAGGTAATCAACATAGTGCCCACTATATATCAGCGCTGAGAAAATGTAATTTTCATCATTTAATACTCCAGGATGGGCTTTGGCATCTCTGCTGGGGAGACAAGAAGAGCCATGCATAGGATGTCAATATAATTTGTTTTCCAAACTGGGGCAATTTTGGAGAATACAAGAAAGTGCTACTGTTAATTAAACAGCAATGATGGGCATAGACTGGGTATGCCGTAGGCAAGCCAAGGGTGTATAGTTTCTGTGACCACAAAGTCCAGGAATTTACCAGCTAGTGGAAAATTATTATCAAACCTCACTCTCTCCGCTCTCCAGTCTTCATTTCATGGGATTCAAAGCCTCTCCAAGGCATGGACAGTAACCTACCTATTTGAGATTTCCTTCTGACTGAAGTCAAAGCTTCACATAACAAAAGACCTTGGTTTGCCTATGTGATTTCATCAAAATATATTTTTTTAAAAAAGTCTTCAGCAGCCATGGGGATACCATTCTCTGTGATGTAACGGTGAAATTCCTCTCCCATCTAGGGAGAAAAGACTTAAATTCTAAATTATAATGTCACAAGGAGAAGAAAGCCAATTAATTTCAGACTCCACTAACCTGGGATTTGAATTAACGTGGGCAGAGACTGGGACTGATATGCTCTTTTGCATTAGCGATTGCTAAAATAAATTTGTAAAAATGCATTTTCAATGTGCATGAAGAGAGGGCTGGATATGGAGTTTAGAGTGTGTTAAAACTACATGATAATAATATATTTTGAGTGCTTACTATGTCTCGTCTCAGGTCCTGAGCTAAGCTTTTTGTGTGTATTAATTTATCTAATTCTTTTGACAGCCCTGTGAGATTGGTACGAAGCAGGAAACTGAGGCCCAGAGAGGCTCACTTTTATAGTTATTAAAAAAAATGATGGAGCCAAAAACCAGACTACTGCTCTTACTAGCTTTTAAGCAAACTAAAAGCAACCACAACAACAACAAAAAAAAAAACCCCAAAAAAACCTAAACTATTTTATTTATAGATAATTGATACAAGAGGTTATCAGACTTACTCAGGGGATGCAGAGGAAATAAAACAGTATGTAGCTCAAATTTTATCTTCACTGTGAAGCCCACAGCACCATATATATATATATATATATATATATATATATATACTTTATGTTCTAATTATAAATTTTCACTTTTGTCTTTTCTCTCGAATTTGAGCAACTTATATGCATGCTTGCCGTATTGGGTGTCTAGCACATTGCCTGGTATTCATGTCAGTGTCCATTCATTTGCTCGTTGATTGAGTTCACCAGTATCGATTGTGGGCCCTCTGTATAGCAGGCGCGTGCTGAGTGCCGGGACAGGCGGTGAAGAAGACCCACGTGGTTCTCATCCTCATGGAGCTCAGAAGCTCGCATCCCTAAAACGTCATCGCTCAATGAATAGTCACAGGAAGAGCAAATTGAGCCACCAAACTGGAGGAGCCTTAGGTTCTCTCTACTGTGCCTCATATTCTTGGGAAGGATTGAGCCTTTAGGATTGAAGAAAACAGGGAAAGGTGGGCTTTTGATGAGGCCGGTAAAAATAGTGCAATTCTTCTCCCTCCCCAGGGTGTGTACAAATTATCCGAGGCACCTGTGAAATATGCAGTTTCTAGGCGCTGCTCTCAGAGGATATGATTTAGTGGGTTTGGAGCACTCCAGATAGTTGATTTATGTATTCAACAAATATTTACTGAGATCGCTTTATGTGCCAGGCACTGCTGGGGACCGCGGAGTTCTGATGTTAATAAGGTAGCCGTGTCCTTTCCCTGAGAGAGTTTACATTCCCGTGGAGAAGATAAAGAAACAAACAGATGAATAAAGAAGATCATTCCACACTGGGAGAAGTGCGAGGAAGCACGTGATGGGTTGAAGAACGGCCTGCAGGGAGGGGTAAGAGACTATTTTATGCATGGAATAGGGTGGGTGTCCAGGGAAACCTAAGTGGAGAAATGACATTTGAGTTGATTCTTGACTGACAGGAATGTGAAGAGCTGGGGAGGAGGGTTCTAGGCAAAGATTCTGAGGGATTGCCATAATCCAGGAACAGAAAGGAGATTGGAACTGGAATAAAGCCAGCCACAAGATGAGGTAGGAGAGGTAGGCAGGGGCCAGATCTAACCTGGTAGTCCATGGAAAGCCATGATGCTTGGACTACACTTTGGGGAATATTAACCCCCCAGTGGCTCAGCCTCAATCAAAGAAATAGGCTCCCAGGAATCTCACCGTTTCACGCCCCTGCCCATCTGCTCTCCTGCGAGTAGCCATGACGTGCCGTCTCTCAGGTAGCCATCTTTCTGTCACCGCCATTACCCGAGGGCTAGGAGGGGGTGTTTGGTGAGGAGCTGTGACAGACAGGTGACACAGTCACCTCATAAAATGGTTGTGGTTAAGTAGCGGGCATAACGCTCCTTTCCAGACTTTGGTGTCCTGAGGAGAGATAAAGCAGCTGTTTCCTCAGCTCTCATTAAGGGCGTAAGCCTTCTTCATATTGAAGAGCTTTCGTAAACAAAACCAGAGATTACTGGATGTTCCCACAAAAACTGTTTGTGTAACTGAGAGGCGTCTGTATAAGGGGAGCTCTTGGTGTTGGCGAATGGCATGAAAAATGTTCTATCCTGAGGCCTGGGGGGCCGGAGGGCCAGAGGGCCAGGGCAGCTTCCCAAGCTGCATGAGATTGCCCTTCCTGGATTAATTTTGTTCTTGAAGATGAGTCCTGAACTTGAGGAAGTGACCGTAACAATGCTGTTTCCCAGCCTCCACCTCAGACTTCTGATCCTGCACTGAGTGTATCCTGCCTGGTGTCTTCCCTCTTGGCAGCTCTGGGTCTCTGTTATTGAATTAGGAACACACGCTGGGTTCATCTCCCCCAGGTGGCAGCACGCTATTCTTCTTGGGTTGTTCTTGCCTTGTGGAGCCTGTCTTATATCCCCCAAATGCAAGATTATGCAGAACTTCTGGAATTTTCCAGAGAGTTCAGGTGACATTAGATGGCTCTCTTCCCAACAAGTCCTTTGTAAACATTGTGTTATATACCTTTTAGGTCCAGCCAAGTCCTCTGTCCTCTTCTCTGAAAATTGCCCTCTCGTTTGGCTGCCATGTCTATAGAATGTGATCCTTGTCTTCTTGGATGCTGTGGTTTGATTGGTCTCGCAAAAATTTAGGTGTTGGAAATTTCATCCCCAATGCAACAGTGTTGAGAAGTGGGACCTTTAAGAGGTGATTAATTGATTAATGTGCTTATCAAGGGAGTGGGTTCCTGAGAAAAAGGATGAGTTCAGCCCCCCCATCTCTCTCATGTGTGCTATCTTGCCTTTCCTCCTTCCTCCATGGGTTGACACAGCAAGAAGGCCCTCTTCTTGAGGGCCAGATGCATGCCCTTGACCTTGGACTTTCCAGCTTCCAGAACTATAAGAAATCTCTCTCTTTCTTTTTTTACTCAGTAACCCACTCTCAGGTATTCTGCTATAGCAGCACCAAATGGACTAAGCACTGGCCAAGGCTGATTGGAGATCTGGACACCAGACTCAATGTGAGCCAAAACCTTGAAATGGAGATTCAAGGGTCCCAGCCTTTCTCTGCTGGCTGCTAGAATCAAAGACGTGAACTCCAGATCTGTGCTGTCCAGTTTGGTAGCCACTCAAAATTTAAAACGTGGCCAATCCAAACTGTGATATGCTGTGTGTGAAAACTGCACACCGGATTTCAAAGAACTTGTTCAATTTTTTAAAATATTAAATTGCATATTAAATATTATTTTCAATATAGAGAGTAAAATCTATTTCAAAGATTAATTTCGTCTTTTTATTTTGCCTCTTTAAAATGCGGCTAGTACATAGAACATTTAACATCACATTTGTGGCTCACACCGTGTTTCCATCACGGAATGTGCTGCTCTCGATCTTGTTACAAGTGCCTGGAGAAAAAGAGAAAGCCAAGCCACGGAGGAGAAGAACAAAGCATATGGGCAGACAGATGCAGGCACAAATGAACATGTGTTGCAGAGGGAG
Organism: Microcebus murinus; assembly: GCF_040939455.1. NCBI lineage: Eukaryota > Metazoa > Chordata > Mammalia > Primates > Cheirogaleidae > Microcebus > Microcebus murinus. The sequence goes on from NC_134124.1 coordinate 23,847,590, forward strand.
AGAGACAGAGGATAAGGAGAAGGGGTAGGGGTGGATGAGGGGGCAGAAGAGTTAGAGTCAGACAGAGAAGGAATGTGACAGGGAGAGTCTGCCTGGGTTCCTGATGACATTTCATTTCTTGGTTCCAGTCCACGGAGAGGACTGTCAGCACTTCCTATCCCTGGGTTTCAAGAGACACCTCCATATTCTTATATAATACATTCTCCTTTTTTGGCTTAAGTGTGTTTGAGCTTACTTGCAACTAAAAGAGAAACTTCTAAGACATAATGATGTATAAATTGCTGAACTATGGGAATAAGGTTAAAGATACAGACATCATGATATTGCATAGGGATGGCAGATACCTGGTACATATGCTACCATTTTATCATCCCATCCCCTGTTAAGACATTGCTAATCCATCACAACCCAAGCCATGACCTTAGACTCTTTTTCAGTGCTAGATCTCTTATCAGCCACCACCACTAAACTACAAATGACATAGGAGGAAAATCCTATTTCTCATTCTTGGGGAAAATCATTGAGATAGAAGTCATAGGAGACAGATTTCTGGTCCTACTGAAACATGAATTTGTTTTGTATTTAGATCAATTGTTTTCTTTCTCAGAGCCTCAGTTGCCTTATCTGTGAAGTGGTGATAATAATAGCACCCACCCACAGGGTTGTTGTGAGAAGCAGGTAGAGTAATAGAAATGAACGCTCTCAGGAAAGAGAAACACAGATCTGAGTCGCTGTTCTGACCCAGGCCCTCAGCATTCAGAGCCAAAACAGGTCTTGCCTCCTCTGACCTTAGCCTCAAGACCAGGGGTCCTAAAAGTTTTTAAACAAGGGGCCAGTTCACTGTCCCTCAGACCTCTGGAGTGCACACACTGTGGGCCCGTGATGAGTCGGCTGCTAAGCAGGACAGGTAGCGTCGGCAAAACACCCGGCGAGCCAGATAAATGTCCTAGACGGAGGGCATGTGTCCCACAGGCTGTAGTTTGAGGACGCTTGCTCAAGACTAAGGAAAGGGTCCCTACCACAAGAAGCTAATCTTTGGAATTCCCAATAACCCGTAGTATATAAAATGGAGCTGTTTCTAGAAGCCAGCATGACCTATCGAATTCATGTCCTCTTATTTTATTTTCTGCACAGAGGATGTTGGTACTAAGTGGTAGTACCCATAAGGGAGATTTTGGAAAATGACTGACTTGAAATTTGCTGGAGGAGTCTGAAGTTGGCGAAACTTCAGTCTTTGGAAAGAGGAAAGGAGGGTGTGTGTGTGTGTGTGTGTGTGTGTGTGTGTGTTTTGTCTCTAAGTACTGTGCTGTCCCTGTAGCACATAGAAAGCAGTTCTCCAGGAGGGAGCTCATAATATGACTAGGTCTGGGTCTAATGTAAGTGATGTTTTTTTCTTAGGCTGCTACAGTGTTTGTTGGAGGGACAGGACTGTGAATTCATGCGAATGAAATCTACTCATAATTATGGCAAGAATGTGGGGCAGTTTTTATTTCAAGTGATCATTTCTATTTGCCCAATAGTGCAATCAGACCTATGAAATTATATGGTACAATTTGAGGTTCTGAAAATATGCCCACCATATCCACAATGCACACTGCTTTGCTTCTTCAACCCCACAGGAGATTGTCACTGTGGCCATTTTTGAATTATGTGCATGACCAAGGAAATGCACCAGGCAAACGCTGTCTTTCTATGTCCTAGCTGCAGCAAGCCCCCTCACAAGTGTCCTCAAATTATGGCCCGTGGGCCATATACGGGCAGCCTAGCACATTTAACTGGCCCTCCGGGTGTTTTCGCCACCACTGCCTGTCCTGCTTAGCAGCCGACTCGTCCCAGGCCCACAGTGAGCACTCCCCAATGGTCTGAGGGACAGTGAACTGGCCCCCTATTTAAAAAGTTTGAGGACCCCTGTACATAAGCCAGACATCAATACATTATCCCCATTTTACAGATAAGGATACTGAGGCAAAGAGAAATTGGGTAATTAGCTCAAGATTCCACAGCCGGTAAGCAAAAAAGATTAGACTCTTAATGACCGTGAAGATCTGGGCCATTAGGCAGGGAGAAGTGAATTCCAGAGCTATTATGAAGGAAGGATTAGTTGTACTCAGATCAGAAATAGCAGTGCAGACTATCAGAACGGAAGAAGTCAGTGACCACACGGCCCTCTTGGCTTATTTTAGAAAAGAGGAAACTGAGGTCCAGAAAGGTTAATTGATTTGCCCAAGGTCATGGAGAGACTCTGTGGCAGAGATAGCTCAAGTTTCCTGACTCCTGTTCTGTTGTTGATCCAATGGTTTCCTCACTGCCCCTGGGCCTGAGGGAAAGTCCCGTCTGAAGGCTGCCCAAGGCCTTTCAGTTCAGGTTTCCTAGAATGCTTCCAGCCCCTCTGCTCTGGCTGACCTTTCCTATAAAGGAGGAATTGAGGTCTCCCTCTGGGAGTTCAAATGCTATTTCAGACTTCCCTTTTCCGACTAGCATTGCCATGGTCCACCCTCCATGGGCCCGTTACATGGCTTTTCTCATAGCACCACTTGACCACTCATCCCTCCTCTGCTCAAGAACCTCCATTTTCCCCAGGATGTGGTGGTACCAAGGGCCGCAGGCCTGGCCCACAGTGATTGGTCCAGGGTTGCACATGTGACCTCAGCTGAGCCAATGACACTCGATCCTGGAACTTAGCAACAAGTAAAGGGTTACTAAACTCATAAGCTGTCTTTTGGAGAACAAGCAGGACCAACAGGGGGACAGAGGGGATTCCCGACGACACCGAGAACCCATGGGCTTCTCAGTAATATCACCCAGTGCATTCCATTTTTTGCTTAAGACAATTTGAATTTATAACCAAACAATTCTGTTGCTATTCCCTGTTTTAAAACAGGGAAATAGATTGATGTTTTCTCAAGTTTGTTCCCAGACTACCCACTAATTGGATTAATAGCAAGTATCTACCGTAAGTATAGGTAACAAAGACCAATGAAGATGACTAGGGCACAGTCTTTGCCTTCAAAGGCCTGATGGTCCAGGGAGGGAGCCGGGACTCGTGCAGAATGGTCCACCACACAAAGAAGAACTAAGGAGCCACCCCAGGGAGAGGCACACGGTTTGCTGTGAAGGAAAAAAGGAAGAGTCCACTCTTCATTGGAGAGAAGAGTAAGATGTTTCTTATAGTACATGAGATTTGAAGTAAATTTTGAAGATTGGGGAGGCACAAGGAGAATTTCAGACAGAGAGACCAACATAAACTAAAACGCAAAAGTGAGAACTTTCTGGACACAAAAGGGGATTGAATGGATAGTGCAGCTTATTTGGAACATGTATTTCAAGAGAAAGTGAAGCAGGAAATTAAATTCATTGTGTCAAATAGGATACAATGTGGACATATTAATGCTATAATGATTACAATCTTCCCTCCTAGAATGGACATTGTCTGTTGAACATATTAAATATTTTCTGAAGGAATGAATGCATATTTATCCTTTGCCCCTACATAGAAGCTTCATGAAGGCAAGGAGCATATGCATCTTGGTCTCTATTTTAGCCCCAGATGCTAGCACAATGTCTGCACAGAATGGATGCGCAATAAATATTTGTTGAACAAATGAATGAATATTATAGATGAGTTTAAATCTCAGACCACAGACTTTGTAGCTAACTCAAAAGATAATGGAGAGTCCTCAAAGATTTTGATACTTTTTCGATACTTAAAGAGAACCTACTATACGCCATCCACTCTGCAGGTGTGTGGATGATCAGCAATTGCATTAGGAAGACAGAGTGGATAGCAGTAGGGACGAAAGAAGAGAAATTGCGGTAGAGAGTCAGCTAACATCACCAATCACTCATATGGAAAGTTACTCGAACCTGCTCTTACAGTGTTATGAGGATGGAAGGCAGAGAATAGCTGTGGATGTAAAGATGGCAGCATTTGGTACCAGTCCCAGAAGAGAAGCAGGGAGGAGGATGGGAGGGGTGATGTGGCCAATTACATTGTCCAAAGTTGATCACAACAGGATCTTCTTTCCTACCATATCACAAAGTCTGATTCCTCGCCTCTTGGTTCTGAGAGGGCTCATCCTTCACTGGTAGCCAAGAGAATTTGGTGGAAGTGACACTACATGTCTTCTCATGGCAAGTCACAAGAAGTGACTTAGCTTCTGCCTGGCTGTCTGAAGTAATTTCACCCTTGGCATCTTTAGTCGCCAGATAAATAGTCTGACTGTCCGGAAGCCACCATGCTACAAGGAAGCCCAAACTTTCCCCCATGGAGAGACCACAAAGAGGGCCCCTGTGGCCATACTTGGAGACAGATAAAAAGAAAGAGAGAGATGGTTGGACAGATCCCAGTGGGAACAGACCCTCACTTTTTCAGCACCGGCCTCATTCAGAGACCTCAGGGGGAAATATCTAGCTGAGAGCTTCCTGAGTTTCTGACCCACAGAAACTGTGAGAAATAACAGGTGCATTCAGTTGTGGCCACGCTGAGTTAGGTATACAAGTGGACCCTGCAAATGTGACATCCAGCTGTTTGCTGGACAGGTGGATCTGGCACTTGTACATGAAGACCAGACTAGGGACATAGATTAGAGGGACATTTGAAGAGATGTGCTTCTTGAAGCTATGGGAATAGATGGAAGTGTCACAGGAGAGAATGTGTCCAGAAGAGAGCAGGACCAAGGGCCACATGTAGTTGGGTGAGAGAGAGGAGAGAATGTCGTAGGAAGAGGTGTAATTAAGTAGTTACATAATTATTAGCTGGTTCATGTGCTTATTGTCTAACTCCCTGGCTAGGCTATAAGATCCGTCAGAGCAGGGACTAAATCTGTTCTGCTGCGTTAATAAATGCATTAATCATGCTGGCTACAATAACACACTATCCAGTCCTCCCAGTGGCTTTCAGCAATGAACATTTCTCTTTCACTCCTGTAACACTCATGTTCCCCTGTGGGTCAGCTGTGGTTCTGAGCAGCAGCCTGCTCCCTGTGTCTTCCCATTCCAGGACTCAGTGGACAGAACAGCCTCTACCTTGGGGACATGCAGTTCTCTGGAAAGAGGGGAGAAGCAAGAGATCTACAGAAACTGGTGATGCTTCTTACAGCTTCTGCCTAGATGGGGCTCATGTTGTGCCTGTTCTCATTCCATTGGCCGAACGAAGCTTGGCACGTGGCCAAGCGCAAATACCCCTGTCATCAAAGCCACCCTGGCGCCCAGCACAATCACTGGCACTTAGGAAGTGGCCAGTCATATTTGTTGAATGAGCGAATGAATCAATATGGTTAGGGAGGTAGGAGAAGATAGAATGGTAGGCAGCGTCAGGGAACTCAAGCAAGATTTGACTTCATGATTTCAAAAAAGAATCTGACAGCAGACAACAGTGGACTTTATGAATCCAATGAGGCCGTAAAAGTAGATAGACTACATAGTATTTTCAATCTTTTTTCCATGGGAAATGTTGCAGATACCGGTCTCAGTTGTTGATCCTGCAAGAGAATTCATTTGCCCAAAGTTACAGGACACTCCTATTCCGCATCCCTCCTGAACCCCACCCCTCTTTGCCTGCTAGTCCATTTAGATCTCTTAAAGCGGGGGGCTGTTTGGTATGAGGTTAGGATGCAAAGGCTCCTTGCTCAACTCCTGGCAAATCAAAAAGCTGCAAAGATGAAGTTAACTATGAAAACCATATGCCTGTGTGGTAGGCAACAGGCCATTCTCCACATCTTTTGCTTGGAGTGAGGGCAGGCCACATGCTGCCGGGGCACAGAGGTGGCATTGCCAAACTGACTGTGGCTCTAGACGGGTCTCGCACTGGGGGAGAAAAAGGAGCGGGGTTGGCTCGCTCTGCAAACAACAAAACGAATGAAAATGCCGGTGCGGTGTAATTTAGAAATATCCATGCAAGCCATGCTTGTTAGCTTTCTTCTTTTTAATTCAAACTAATGAAAAATGGAAGGGAAATGAGATGTTCCACGAGATTTAGCCAAACACTGAATCGGTCTCGTGGAATCTGACTGCAAAATTAGTTACGGATGGCTTTGGGCAAAAGCCATTACTGAAATTAAAATACTGCTCGCCTGTTCCTAAAAGGTGGTGGTGCCAACTGGGAGGCCTCTGGTGGGCTATTGCAAAGGTCCCGTTCATAATTACCTAGGAGATGAAATTTTTAAAAAAGTTTAACTGTAGCATATGAGCTGTGCTTAGGTGGGGGTTTTTTGGCCAAGGCACTAAGGATCAAACAGCAAACGCAGAAAATTTTAAATTAGATTCTGAAATATTTGTGTGTGTATGTGTATGTGTGTATGTGTTGGTATTTGCACATGCACATATACATATATGGAAATGGCATAGAGATGCAATGATTTGTGAATTGGACACTATGAGAAAAGTGATCATCGCATGGTTGTCATACTTTCTAGCATGGAGCTGAGTATCTGACATGAATTTGTCTATCTTCAATATCTGGAAATATTTTGGGTGATGAACTCTGATCCCCTGAGTGTCTGGACTTAACCTCTGGTCCCTCTGCGTGGGCAGAAGGGAGACATTGGAGCTTAATATACTCTTCCTTCTAGCCGATTGGTAGTTTAATAGAATTTTACGTTAATATTAAAATAACAAGAGCCAGTGAGTTAAATCCTGTTAGTTTTGTTTGGTCATTTAACTTTCATACATCATTCTGGCTTGCCAGCCCTCTTGAAAATTGGGCGGAAGGATGAACAGAGATTTATTCCTCGTTGTTATAATAGCAGGACTTCCACGTTCGTGCACCATGCTCCAGCCACTCTGGGCTTCTCTGTCCCTCTGAGCACGCTGAGCTATTTCCAGGCCCGGGGTCTTTGTGAGGCTGTTCCCTTTGCCTGCTATGGTCTTCTCTGTTCTCTTTTCCTGGCTAACCTTGCAGGTCTCAACTGAAATGTCCCTTCCACAGAGAAGACTTTTGTAACCTTCCACACTCTACCCCCTTCCATCTGAGCTATGTTCCTCCTCCATTTTGCTTTCTCATAGCGCCCTGCCCTTTTCACAATTTATAAATCTCCATTTGTCTATGTGGTTGTTTAATGTCTCTTCTACCATACGACAAGGGCAGGGACAGTATGTGGTTCGCCACCTTAACAGAGTGCATGGCATGTGGATGCTCAGTACAAGTTGCTGAACATACAGAAGTTCTGCTAACAGTGGGTCAGAAACGTCCAGGATTGTTTGACTTTAGAGATGGAAAGATCTTAAAGACCCTACAAGAAAGATCTTAGAAGGGTTTATCTAACCATTCACGATACTAGTCACATGTCAACTGATGTCATTTGAGTTACTTTTATTCTGTCCTATGATTATGCCAGAGTATATTTATTCTTTTGTCAGTTGATTTGTTTCCAGTTTCTTGCTGTAATAAACAATGCAGCTACAAACACTCTTACATATGTTTCTTTGTGAACATTTGCAACAATTTCCCTAGAGAATATGCCTAGGAATGGAACTGCCAGGGAATAAGATATGCATATCTTTATCTTTACAAGATAGTGCCGATTTGTTTTCCAGGGCAGTTATTCCAATCATACCCCTGGCAGCTGAGTAGGAGCGTTCCTGTTGCTCCACTTCCTTGGCAACATTTGATTTGATCACATTTCTTAACATTTGCTAATCTTGTGAGTGTACCATCGTGGTTTCAATTTCCACAAGTCTAATTTGGTTAGGCCAGAGGTTGTAAATAAGCTGTGCATGCTGTATAAGGCCTTCAGTGAATGCCATCCACCCTTTTGTTTGACACGAAGGGTGTTTTTTTGAGCCCAAAAAAATCAAATTATTTGTCAACATTTAAAAATGAGAAGATTGCATTCAAGAATCTGGATTTCTGTATTTTCTTGGGGAAAAATACATCAGTACGCAGGGCTCATACCCTCACATGACAACAGCTGGCAACACTGGAGAAGCAGCTGCCTCTGCTTGTCAGGTGGGGAAGGTGTTTTGAAATCACCCCTGTCCTACAGTCAACCTGTATCTTTTGGTTACCTTAGTTTCCTGGCCGCTACAGGCTTTCAACTTGTCTGCCCTGCTTTGAGCCTTCATGGAAGAGAGAAAGGCCTCAGAAGTGGGGCAGTGGTAGATGGGCAGCCCCTTGCCCTTGCTATTCCTGACCCAGGAATAGCCCTGCACCATAGAGCACTAGGCGCATGGCTTCTAGATAATGACAAGAACGGCCACTGAGCTCAGGGCTTCCTCCCTAAAACCTGTCCCTGCTCCTTCTTCAGGTGCTGTCTTGTTTTCTCTGAACTTTCATAGCCCCTTTGTTTCATTTCGTGACCCTTATTTCTTTTCATCATTATCATGATTATTTGTGTACTTGCTCCCTTTTCTCTATTTTGCTGAAAGCACTGTGAGCTTTGGGACCATGTATTTGCACGTCTAGCTCATTGTTGTTCATTTATTGCTTGGCTTTTGGTCCTCCACAGGACTTTATTTAGAGACACAGTCTTGCTAGAGTGCAGGGGCATGGTCATAGCTCACTGCACCCTGGAACTCCTGGGAGGAAGCAATCCTCCTGCCTCAGCCTCCCAAGAAACTAGGACTACAGGTGTGCACCACCACAGTTGGCTAATTTTTCAATATTTCATAGACATGGGGTCTCTCTATGTCGCCTAGGCTGGTCTCAAACTCCTGGGCTCAAGCAATCCTCCCATCTCAACCTCCCAATGTGCTGCAATTACAGGCGTGAGCTGCCACAGCCAGCCCATAGTACTTTAAAGGAGAGACTTGCACATGGAAGATTCATTCACTCATTCATTCACTCAACAAACATTTACTAAGTGCTCATATGCCAGGCACAGTGCAAGGCAGTAAGAACAAGGCATGCCATTATTGCCTTCAGGGATCTGACAGAATCCAAAGGAAGAGAACCACATTTGTTCATTCATTCATTCATTCATTCATTCTTTTGAACAACAAATACCTGTTGAGTGCTTACTTTGGGCCAGGTGCTATGCTAGGTGCTGGGAAGCAAAAAACAGACAAGATCTCCGGCTTTATGATACTTACAGACTAGTGAGGAGTTAACAACTAGTTAAGTTGTTTATGACTCAGAAAGCTGACCTAGTCAGGGAGTTGGTCTTGGGGAGGCGAGGTTAGAGTTGGGCTGAGATGTGAAGGCTGAGTAGAAGACAGTCAGATGAAGGAGGGAAGGTGGAAAGGAAGGTTTGTTCCATGGCCACACAGAAGAGCCAGCATGTGTAAATGCCCTGTGGTGGCAGAGAGGAGGCCCTGCCCACTGCCTGGGAAGAAGAGGTAGTGTGGCCAGAGCTCGCTATCAGGTGCTGGCTAGTAGGAGATGAGGCTGGAGATGTAGGTAAGGGCCAGACCCCAAGAAGAAATGAATGCTGTAAAGTGCTTGGGCACTAAAACAGAGGGTGGTGAGTACAACTGAGCCATTCAGTTGTTGATTGCATTAATGCACAGGTTAGTGAAGACCTGGATGACTATTCTAGAAACCTGGCTTCTTAGAGAGAAGATAGATGGGGTGTCTAATGGACAGGTTGTTGTTGTTTAATCAGGAAGGGGCAGAATGGATGTTGAACATTTCAGACACCTGCACACTCTTCACTTCCTAGCCCTGGCCACAGTAATAAGAAGCCCGTGAGCCTGGGAATGTATTAAGGAAGGAAGGATGGCTCCTCTCCCTCAAGCCTGTCTGAAAAGGAACAGCTCTCCTCGGGATTCCACAGTCCCTGGAAAGAGGAGGATTGTTGCCTGTGGAGGATTAGCTGGAATAGGTCTATAATGAGCCCGCCCCAAGTCATTGACAGCACTTTGGCACTTAACCGTAAGGAGCGAGACTGATTCCCTAGCTCGTGCCTCGCTGGTGTACCTCAAGGCTTCTGAGGCGAACAATACTAATAAGTACATTTTTTTTCTAGCCCTCTGCTGCATTGAGGCTGACTGAAAGCTTCCCGCCCCTGAGTTGATATCTCAGGCCACGCGCAGTTTGCAGCGTTTTCTCAGGCACAGGATTGAAACCTAAAGCATGCTTGGGAAAAGCTCCCCTGCCACCCAATGCCACTTTCAAGAGTAGAGGAACTTTTTCCTCATAGAGTTGATCATAGTTGATTCCTGCAAATTACAGCTAAGAAATGTGAGACCCTACTGCCCTGCCCTGCAGGTGGGTGTTTTACTTGTTTGTTCTGTTGTCGTCGTTAATGGAAAAGGTTTTAAAGAAAGGAGCCTCCTGTCGCCCCAGTGTGTGGTGTGTCCTCTGTCCCTTTGCTCACTGGGACTTTTGCCTTCCTTTTCAGGGTCGTGTCACCTCCAGTCTTGCTGGACCACCACGCTCCCTCTCTCCTTCCTGATCTGCCCATAACTCCTACATTTCGGTTTTCGATTATATTGTTTGTGCATTTTCTCGGAGGCATAGGTCTTGGTTCTTCAACAAGATAATAACTCGGTAGTAGGCTGGTAAGTATTTGTGGAATGTACTGATGGCATGTCACACTGGAGGACAGGGACCAAGTTATATCCTTCTTTGCTTGCTCCTACTGTACTGAGGCCATTGATGGGATCATAAGAAATAGTAAATATTTTCGAAGCAACTTAAACTGAAGTTAGATTGGAAAGCAGTATAACAGAGTAAGAGCGTAGGATATGAAATCAGGTAGCTCTAAGTTGCCAGCTAAGTATGTGAACAAGTTCAATAATTTCTCCATGCCTCAATGTCCCCTTTTGTAAAATGGGGATGGTGGTAGTTTACATCTAGAAAGCTATTGTTGAGATTGAATAAGAATGCCTGTGCACAAGGCTAGCCCATACTTAATGTTGGTTGCGGAGGAGGCTGTGAATGATTTAACTGCTCAGGAAGGTTGGGGGTTTCAATGGGGCTTTGAGATTAGGAAAGGAAGCAAAGAAGTGAACAATTGTGCAGGGAGTTTGGAATCAATTTCACAACACAAGGCCTTCAGGAACCATTCCAAGGTGAGTGACAGGCAAGAGATGGTGTAGGGCAGACCAGAAAGCCAAACAAAGCAGATGGTACAAGCTGCCATTTCCCAAATTCATACCCCTCCTACCAACCCAATGTAGTTATTCCCTTTTCATCCTTTTTTCTAGCCTCTTACAGGAGGTGTTGATGGGCTTTTCGTTTGATGGAATTCTAGACTGTGGCTCTTTGTCCCTATTGAGCCCCTCTAAAATCTTTACTAATCGAGAGCCTTCACCTCAGTCTCTGATCCTCTGATAGACCCCATGTGCATTTTAACTAGAATTTAATATTATTATTTTGCTATTTATTTTTATGACTATCTTTAAGTTAAGCAATAATGGTTTTTCCATCAATGGTTAGTCATATAAAGTTTCCTTTTAAATGTATTTCTAGTAAAAAAAAGAAAGACAGAAAGAAAGACAGAAAGACAGAAAGACAGAAAGACAGAAAGACAGAAAGAAAGAAAGAAAGAAAGAAAGAAAGAAAGAAAGAAAGAAAGAAAGAAAGAAAAGACCTTAATTAAAAATGAAGTAAATAGCTTCGAGCGACAGCGACGCAAGATGGCAGCCACCACGGGCTCGGACAATTTATGAAAACCGAATATACAGCCTTAAAATAGAATGTGGACCTAAATACCCAGAAGCACCCCCCTTTGTAAGATTTGTAACAAAAATTAATATGAATGGAGTTAATAGTTCTAATGGAGTGGTGGATCCAAGAGCCATATCAGTGCTAGCAAAATGGCAGAATTCATATAGCATCAAAGTTGTCCTGCAAGAGCTTCGGCGCCTAATGATGTCTAAAGAAAATATGAAACTCCCTCAGCCACCTGAAGGACAGTGTTACAGCAATTAATCAAAAGGAAAAACCACAGGCCCTTCCCCTTACCCCTATTCGATTTAAGCAGTCTTCATTTTCCACAGTAGTAAATTTTCTAGATATGTCTTGTAGACCTCAAAGTACTGGAAAGGAAGCTCCCATTCAAAGGCAGTTTATCTTAAGATACTGTAAATGATACTAATTTTTTGTCCATTTGAAATATATAAGTTGTGCTATAACAAAAAAAAAAAAATGAAGTAAATAATCGTATAAGAAGTTCATGGCTAAGTAGAATATCATGGAGGTAGAACACCAATGGTTGATCAGAAAAATCTGTGGGCTTATGATTAGAAGTGGCTGGGTTCTATATATATATCAGTTCTGCCCTTAAGTAGATATGCAACCTCAGAAATTCATTTGACCTGCCTGAGCCTCCCATTTTCAGATCTGTAAAGTGGATGAATGAGCCGGACTAGAGTCACCATGGCACCATGGTTGTGTCTAGCTTGCATGTTCTGACATGTGGTCAGGAGAGGTGTCAGAAAATCCTCCCTGATGATGGTGGTGGGGGAGGGCTGCCTCGGCTTGGGGACCCGTTCTGCAGGGAGGTGGGCAACATCGAGGCTGAACAGACACACAATGCCAGGGACACAATCCGTGTATTTATTTCCTGGCTATATTTATTCATCTTCACATCTTCACTCAAGTTGCCATCCTTATTTTACAGCTGAAAGTAGTTTTTTGAGATACTCAAATTTGACTCGATTGTCAAGTAAATTGACACCAACATGTGGTCAATTCACACTTTTTTTATTTCCCCTGATTTTGGTTCCTTAGGACCTTGGAAAAGCAACGTTTTCATCCCTCTTATAGAAGGTGCTCTAGGTGGGTTCCATTCTCTATCTTCTGTCTATTGTGCCAAGAGTGCTCACTTACCAAGCTTTTAGCATGTACCAGGCACTCTGCAAAGCACTTTAAGCATATTATATTGCTTAATCTTGCAACAATTTGAAGAGGGAGATATTGCTATTATCCCTATTTCACAATGAGGAAACTAGGGCTCAGACAGCTTAAGTGATTTGCTTAAGGTCACATAGCTTATAAGAAGTAGAAACAGAATTCAAATACAGGTCTGTTGGATTCCAAAGCTCATTCTCTGAAACCATTAAATTATACACTGTTAGCATTTTTCGTATCAGTTTTTTTTTTACATGTTAAAGCAAAACTCAAGGAGTCAAAGATCAAATATTGAGAGTTTCTTTTTTATTTTAACTTAAATGCATTCAAGGTATGTTAACAGAGAGGAATGCTATCGGGTTATTAAAATAACAAGTGTGTGGGCCATGCCAATGCAGAAAATGTTTATGTGAAATACTATTTGTGAAAATCAGTGCAAGAGGGAATGTGCATACTAATTGCAACTCTGCTATAGCATTTTAAGCAAACATTGGCAAAAGCTGTATAGAATTTGAAGGATGCAGATTGTTTAGAGTTTAATGTGTTTTAGACTCTGTTTTCCTGCAAGTTACTTAACTCTTAAATATACAGGTTTATATAGAGGAGTAAGGAAGTTTTTTAAAAAGTGAGTAAACTTGGAATAATTCTTAAAGAAGTCCAGCTGTGGCCAGACTTTTAGACTGATACATCAGGGGCCCACCTAAAATATTTAGTGAGCAAGTGGTTCTTGTTTGAGACCAGACTGAATTAAAAATCTCTTCTGAACTCCCAGTCCCTTTTCGACCTGAGTCAACTATATTGAATCAGAATTCGGAGAGAAGGTTCCTCTTCCTAGAAGCTCATAAACGTTTTGGGTAACCAGTCTCAAGAAAAATGTGCATGTACACATACGTAATACTTTGCAAACATTTCCAGTAAATCCATGGATCTCTGGGCAGGTGAAGCACTCTGCTAAGAAAAATCATTCCGAAGTTCCAGCTTGGATGGCTGAAATAAAGTTAGAGTGAACCCAAAAGGGTCTGGTCTCACTGCAAGAAGGCAGAGATGTTCATTGTGACAACCTCTGCGGTTGGCGAGGTTTTTCTGAAGACTTCCGTGACTGTTTCGTCTTCACAACCGCCTTCCAGGCTGGACAGAGCAAAGCATGGTGTGATTTTAACAGTGTAGATTCTGGAGCCAGCAGCTAGGATTCAAACACCAAGTTCGTTATGTAAAATTAAGCATGTTACTTAATTTTTCTAAGCCTCTATCTCTTCTTTTGGAAAGTGGAGATGGTAGTAATGACAATGATGATAACAGTTGGGAAAGATTCAATGACACATGTTGTGTAAGCACTTAGCACAGTGCCTGACACGAAGAAAACTCTAAGTAAATGATAACACATTTGCTTAAGATAACACACTAGTAATAAGCAGGGTTGAGCCTTTTAATTCAGCTCACTCATCAACTCCAAGTCTACTTCTTATAATTTATCATAAACTACAACACATGTATTCATTCCTTTTTGATGACCTATCTACTGTATATAACTATATATTTTCCCTTTTTTTCCGCTTTCACATATATTAGGCATCTTTTCAGAGAAATTAGTGAACTGAACAGGAATTATTCCCGTCAATAAATCTTATTTCCTAGCAAGGTTAAAAGCTTTTTCTTAAGACATACTTGTAAAATTTTGTCACTTAAATCAAAGACTTATTCACTGTATGCCTATCTGGGATAAAGCTTGCTAATAATTTATGTAACATTGCTAGTGATTAATCCAGCCCTGTCTCTGCCACGTTCTCTGTCTAGTTCTCCCCAGGGGCCTCTTTCCCTGCCCTGCCCCTCACAGGGCCTACAAGATGGCTTCCTTCTCACCCTCTTCTCATCTTTCACATCTGGGTTCAAAGGTTACTTCCTCCACCTTCCCTAATCCCCACCCTGACCTCAGTCTTCCTCCTCTGCCCAAGCTAGCACAGAATTGCATTCCTTTCCTTTATCGTCCTTCTCTCTGTGTGCAATTAACTTGGGGGATTATTTGCTTCATATCTGTTTTCCCCATCAGACTGGAACAGACACGAAAGCAGGGCCCATATATTGTCTTCGCACTCCTGGACTTAACTTTTGGTTGAATAAACAAATGAGCCATTTCATTTGGGTACTGACTCTGTGCCCGGCTGCTAGAGTAGAACATGCTCTCAGCTTTTACAGCCAATGTTCAGGTAGGTTGCATTTTCTTTATGTTATACTCCAAGGAAGAGGAGGGTCGGAGGGGATAAATAACTTGCCTCAGAAGACAGGGTAGGTCAATGACAGAGTCCCCACTGGCTCTGTGATCTCTCTCAAGGCCCAGGGACCTCCAGGCAGTGAAAGGCAAGAGTCTGCAAACCTCTGGAGAGCTGGAAGCAGGATTCATGGAGTTCTCACCCCAGATAGCAGCAGTCAGCCTGCGAACTGATTAGAAGAGTAATCATCAGAAATCAAGTCCCCCTGACTAAGGAGGTGCCTGAAATTGAGATGTCACTTATAATCTTTTTCTTCCTGGACTATCTGGATCAAAATTCCAATGATTAAGGAATCATTTTAATTTTTCTTGGGGAAATCTAAACACTTGAACTTTTAAAAAAAAAATTGTCATCGGTAAGAAGGGTGAAATAGGTTTCAGTATTAACTTCTTAATGATTTCTGAAATGCACAGATCTTGCTGGAGCAGGCATGCACAAATGGATGATTTCCAATGTCCTCTTAAAATCTGGGATGCCTCAGAGGCTGTAAAAATAAAATTCTAAACACAAATTCATCCTGGCAAAGGCTGGGTAGCCATTCTGGATTGGACCAAAATATCGAATTTGGCTCCGACACAGATCACCAATGCTGTTCTCCAAGTGGTGGACTTCTTACATGGAGACTAACTGGAACCATGAGATTGTAATTAGTGGTAATTATAGGAATAGCGTCTTCTGTTTTTGTCTCTCTGCTGAGGCAATTGCCTGGGATGGTTTCGGAATAATTCGTTCCTGAGGCTGAGAAGGGCTTTGAAAAGGAAGGTTAGCAGTCTGTTCTCAAATACCCAATTTATACCTTCAGACAAAAAAATGAGTTGCTTTTAGAGTTATTCATTTCAAAAGCTTTTTATTTCCTCTCCCTTAAACTGAAGTTGTTTAGTCCTGCCAGGGCTTTCGGGCAGCAAAGAGGCCAGTTACCGGGTTGCAAACTTCAGTTGCACCACTGGGGGAGGGGCACCATGGCCAAGGTGGGAATGCTAATTAGACCAGAGAGATGTTTGTTCCTTTGGGAAAGCTGGGAATAAGAACTTCCTGCTTACATACCAGGCCCTTGGCACAACCACTTTTTTCTCTCTTCTCCAGTTATGTGTTTTGAATGTGAAACTCAGTTCCTACCAGGATGTCTGGAGCATGTCCACTATGGGATACTGGTTTTGTTCTTCCATCTCCTGTCTCATGGCCGGGTTCCATTATTCCATTATTTCCCTCCACTCAGTAAGAGAATTCTTTGGTGAAAATATCTACCACTTTTCTCCTTTTGTAAGCCCATTTTTTAAGATATAGAGTTACATGAACCCTACCAGGCCTGCATATGAGAAGTTCTAGTAACCCTTTAGCCTAGGCAAATGTACACTCTTGGCCTGCTGTAGGCCCTATTGAGGAATAGAAACATCGAAGACAGGTTCAGAATGCGTCTACAGCTTCTCTCAGAGCCCTCTAGAAGGAAGGTCCGTCTTGTGAGATTTTTATTCCTAAAGTAGTAATTAGAATAACAAGCAACAATTACATAGCAATTACTCCGTGCCAGTCAATCAATCAATAGAACTTTACCGCATGCACGCTAAGTTGCTGGCACTGTTTGTACCACCAGGAAGAAATCAAGGAAATTGTTCCTGATTCTGTCCCTACCCTTGTGACACTGTGTCACGATGGGAAGCTGAGCTTAAGTGTTTGAAGTTCTGCGTGGTGGAAAAGGAATTAGCCTTGCTCAGTCACTCTGGGAATCAGAGCTAGGGAAGAAGGAGTGGAAATGACAGGGAGGTAGATGTGTCAGGCCAGTGGTTCCCAGTGTGGTTCCAATCAGCAGTCCCAGCAGCACCAGTAACTTGTTCCAACAGGTATAGGGGAGACCTTGCTCTACAACTACTGAGTCAGAAGCTCTTGGGGTGGGACTCAGCAAGACAGCTCTCTTTAACTCGCCACTCATCTGTATGTGTGCTAAAGTTTGAGAACCACTGGATTTGACATAAGGAAAAATACTCCACCCAGTAAAGTTTTCCAACAGCAAAATGAGCCACCGCAGCTGGTATAGCAGCATTCTCCATCACTGGGTGTATGCAAACAGGACCGCTTGAAGAAGGAATGAAGGGTTTGGACTTCAGCATTTCTCGAGCTTATTTAATGATGCAATACTTTTATAATTATGAGGCGCTGACAGGACACCAACAAGGGCTTGTAAAGTAGTGGACAATTATGCATTAGATAAAGTAAACTGCAAAAAATGCTCCCAGAAGAAATCCTTGCCGCCAGAATTTATCCACAGTTATTTTTTATACTTTGTCATTTACACACAAAACAAATTAGAGTAATAAGATCATTTTAACTTATTAATGTGAGTATCATTAACAAAAACACCCCCTTTTTTTCCTCTTCCTCCTCCCCCAAAATACCTGTTATATATCATGGATGGGAAAACCAAATGCTTTGGCGTTCCTTCCAACCCTGGACAATGAACTTTAGGAAAAAACTGGAAGGTAGCAAAAATTGTATTTGGAATCTCTTTACCCTTTTCCACAACCTCTTCAAATCTCCATCACCTTCCTCCTTTCCTCTATTTCCAGGCAATACTCCATTCTTGCCTCCAAATCTGCTAGGACGTAGGTGCTGTGCCTTCACCTCTCTCTCCCCAACCCCAGCCCACAACCTTCCCAGTCTTTTCCTGCATTTGTCCCCAGGTCCAGGCCTTTCTGGCCTCGATCCACCTTTCTCAGCCTGCGTTCTTCCCCCAGAGTGCAGTGCATCCACCTGCTCAAGAACCTGTGTTGATGTTATGGCAGTTGCTAATGAGCTATTGTTTTATCTCTTGGGTAACATGTTTGCTTTTTAACTGGAGCTTTCTAGAGCCAGTGCCTGTGAGAGTGAGAGTTTTTAGGTAGTCAGCCTGAGGGAAGGGCACCACGTAGACAGAATGTCTGTGTCAGATCTAGACTCAGCCCATCTAGTGTTTTCCAGAAAGGTTTTTCTCTGGAGTGCCCCCTGCCTTGGGAACCGATATGGAAGGCGAAACATAACCACTGACTTGGCCTGAGTTTGATATGCAGAAGAGAGAGGATGTACCTGCTGCAGTCCTGTTACCCAGGGCTTCTCAATCAGCTACCTCCTTGGGGTTATAATTCTATTTGCTTTTTTCCCCCAGTGGGGCTAGAGGGCAGGGGAGACAGCAGGAAGAAGGCAGGGAGACAGGAGCACTTTGCTTTGCTTTCCCCATAACTACTGCATGTGAATGGAGACCTGTTTATGGTCACTTATTGTCCTCCATGATATTTGGGCCTCATTTATGGTGGGGATTAACATGATCTAGAGGCAGCTCGCTGGGTTCCTTTGCGATAATCTAAAAATAAACAAAGCCCAAAGGAGCCATTTCTTTTTCCTATTAATTTGAAGGAAGGCAGATGGTGCCCAATAACCTGATTTGAATTGCCAATAAAGCTCGTCATCTTTTTGCTAAGTGCTTGCCGTTAAATTTTAACGGATGGCGTCAGGTGGCGCAGAATGAGCTCCCAGAAAGGTTACTCTGGGCCCGCAGGGTGGGAGAGCAGGGAGAGGGAGCAATCAGTCTGTCTCCACACAACCGCCCTGGGAAGGAAGAGGGTTGGAGGGAGGAGAGAGGCCGGGGAGGGCTCTGAACACTGTTGAGACTGAGGGGAAGTGTGCAGAAAGGGGTGAGCTGGCAGGAAAGTGGTGTTTTCCAAGAAGCTCGAGGAACCCCAGGTTGTAGGTTTGAGATCTTGTAACTATGTCCCACGTTGCTACCTTCCTGTCACCCTTGGGTGCTCAGGAGGCAGTCCATAAATGATGGCTGAACGGGCGATGCAAAGTCTCGATGGGTGGAAAGTATGACACGGTAAGGAAGGAAGAAAGTAGGACCAAGACAGGGAGAGGAGGTGACTTCCTAGCACTGCAGAGAGGAATGGAAGAGTACCGGGCTTGGGGACTCAGGCTCCAGCCCCGACTCTGATCTTCCGTCACGAGAACGATCTTGTAAACCACCTGGTGGAGGAAGATGGCCACACTTTGCTTGGGTCACTCATTTGCTTCACCTTGGGACTAGAACCCGAGACTCCAAACCTTCCAGTGCCGCTTTCCCAAACCCCAACAAGCTTTGTCCTTGCTTCTGTGCTCTGTGAACGGTTTCTTGATTTGTCTAACTCAAAATGGTTAAATCTGTTGATCTTTTTTAAATGTCAAAATTAAGTGGCTGAACTGGAAGATCGATAAGGGCTTTTTCAATTCTAAAATCCTGCGGTGTATTCTATGATGTTTGTAGAGGGCCAGGTTTTGTTTTGTTTTGTTTTGCTGGGACAGAACTCCAGGGCCCCAAAGCCAGCCTAACACAGGTAAGGGCGCGAGAACATCCTGAAGGGCCACCATCCCTCGAGAAGAATAAATGGAGTCACGGCCATCTCAGCTCCAGGAACCAGACATCTTGCACTAACATGCGGGACTACAATAGCTTTGACCTGCTTATTATCCGCTTTCGCTATTCCTTTCCGCTCTCCCCATTCTCAGCCCATGTGCTGATGGTCAGGCTGACCTTGTCACCCCGGGGTGGACACCTGCCAATCCGATTGTTCTACACCCTCCTGCCACAGTGCTTGGTTTGAGGATGAGGACTCAAGCCTGTTGGAAATCGGCCTCTGGACTTTGGCCAAGACAATTGAGAATGCGACTCTCTGTTTTCACTGGGGTCACTAAACAACTGGGATATGAGCTTGAAGTTGCAGGTGGCCATCAGTTCTCGAGGGCATCGTCTGCTGAGAATGAAGCCAACTAAGAGGAAAACAAAACTGAAAAGTGAAGAGAGATGATCTCGTGGTGACGTCACAGCTGAAGGGAGATTTGCAGCCAGACCTTTCAGTCCCATGAGCCAGCACTTTCCCTCTTTTGGTTTTGTTTGTTTTAATTGGGTTTTTGTCACTTGCAGTGAGAAATGCCCCAACTAGCAGAGCCACCTTGGTGCTCAGGGTGAAGTGCAGGGAGAGGAGGAAGAGAAAATGCAATGAGCAAATACAGTGAGCAACAGCATACAACCTGCTGGCCGGCAGAGGAGGAAGGCTTCAGCAGCACGGCTTTGTTGCAGCTAAAATACAACCGACCGGTTTATGCTTGACCTTTTATAGTCACAGTGGTAGATGGCATCGTGGGAAAGCAGAATCCTCAAGCAATTGGCACCAGAGTCATCTAGGAAGTTTTGTTTTGTTTTGTTTTGTTTTTTTAAGAATTCAGATTCCAGGGCTTTACCCAGATCTAATATTCAGAAGCTGAGAGTAGAGAGACCTGGAATTTGCTTTCTTAAAAGATTCCTAGGTTACCCATTAAAGTTTGACTGTCATGGCAGTCATTAAAGTTTGACTGTCATTAAAGTTTGACATCCACTGTCATGGCACTAAGAGCTCAGACTTTAAAATGAGAAAATCTGTGTTTGAATCTAGTCTCTGTTGTTTACTGTCTGTATGGCCCTGGGCCAGTAACTTAAACTCCTCCAGCCCTCTTATCAGTGAAACGAGACCAGGATGCCTCAGACTTGTGAGGATAAGCGAGATAAGGTATGCATGTAAAGTGCTTGACAGTGTTTTCTTATATAAGAAGTTTTCAGTCACTGTTGTTATTATTAAAACCAACAACTACAAGGGAAGGGGGCAGACCTAAGAAAATGCAAAAGGAACAGATGCGAGTTAGGTGCCCCTCCGGGTCGACACAGCAAGCATAGTGGCTAAGACTGAAGTCTCAAGGAGGAGCACTTGAATGCCTGAATCAAATTCTGTTTCTGCCACTTACCAGCTCTGTGACCCCCTACTGCACTGCATTGTGCCTCGGTTTTCTCATCTGTAAAATGGGATTAATATTGGTACTTAACTCACGGCTTTTTTTTGGGGGGGGCGGGTAATGATGAAGTGAGATAATGAATGCCAAGGACATAGATGATACTTACTAGTTTTGCTATACCCATTTTCCTCCTTTTGCAATGACATGAATGCTTGTTTTTTATGCTTCGCTGCCACAGTGCCCTATTCCTCTGAGGCTCTCTCCCACCGGCCCCTGCCCTTGCTATTAATTATACAGAGAAATTATATTCAGAGAGAGGGCTGCCCACTCCAAGTCCTCCACTTGATCTGCACCGCCCCCCCCAGAGGGCCCCAGGGCGGGGGACAGTGGAGAGGGGAACGCTCTGTGCTACGGGCCCTGTTTTTGTGCTGGCAGCCTACGTGCTTGGAGAAACGTCTGGAACTTGCAGTTGACATTTGCGAAGTGTCAAGGCCCTGAGCGTTTCCTTTCTATCGGAACCCCAGGAAACCTGGGGGCCCACGTTCTAAGCAAATGAAGAAAGAGCTGCCGTCTTTGAGCTGTAAGTCATGCTGCCGTTGGAGCACTGTGCTCCTGCCTGCTAGAGCCGTGGAGGTATTGAACGTTCAAGGATCTGTTCAATACAACTTTTCAAATGAAAAAAAAAAAAAAAACATTAGCAAGTCATATGAATGAGAAAATAACTGCAGGGGCAAAATGACTGTGTTTGGCAGTGCTACAAAAGTGGTTGGAAGAGTTTGAGGGATCATCTAAACCCCAAATAGAAGTTGGGCCTCATCTTCCTCATCTATTAAATTAGATGATCTTTTAATGTTGCTTTTAACCTTTACTATTTCATATTCTTAGATTCCAGATTCTATGAGGTTATCCAAAGTTGCTTCTCTTAGGAAGTCTCTCTCTGTCCCCTCTGAATTCCCAGCAGTGGGAGGCGGGGTAGGTGCCATCTGCAGTTGAAACTGGGCCATGTTGTTGAGCAGTTGACAAATCCAAATGAGTCTCTTCTGCCTGGGATGGGTGCGGGGTTGCATATTAATTTACAATTACTCATAAAGGAGACAGCAAAGGCTTCTCTTTTGTCAACACTTGGACATACAAATTAGGTAATATTGAATGGGAAATGAATATTTCATTTCCACCCTGCCTCCTCGTGCCAGTCACCTTAAATGAGACTAGATTAATATCCGAAGTGACTCACATTTGGTTAGGTGTCCAGGTCTGGCCCTCTCAGATGAGCTCTATTTTGTCCTCGATTTGTCAGCTGAATTCTGTTATTGACTATGTCAGACAGAAGCAGAACCCAGTGGCCTACCTCAAGCTTATACTGGGCATGAACTTCAGTGTTTCAAAGTGATCTTTGGATCTGACAATATGGCAGAGCAAACTCATCAAAAAGATGAAAAATAGAAATATGATTTTTAAAAATACTCTGGCATATAAGAAAGAAAAATCCCCAGGTACAAGAAATGAAGAGAGAAATCAAAGCCAGGACAGTAATGGAGAGTTGGTTTTATAGCAAAATTTATGACCCAGATATAGGTCCCAGGAGTTGAAGTTTGGGGATTTAACACCCACTGGGATACAGGAAATGTGGCCTCAAGTCCCTGCTAGGTACGGAAACTAGAACTGAGCTTCAGCATAAAGCCATGAGCCTTGAAAAGTTGTACTGTCCATGGAACAGTGACTACAAAAACTCCATATCTGAGTCCAGGAAGGAATCGAGAAACCTTGTCACCTTTTTAACTAGGACTCTAGTTAAAAAGAAGAAAAACCCAGGCCAGGCACGGTGGATCATGTCTGTAATCCTAGCACTTGGGAGGCTGAGGTGGGAGGATCACTTGATCCCAGTTGTTGGAGACCAGCCTGGGTAACATGTGGAGACCCCAAGAAGAAATAGAAAAATTAGCCTGGAGTGGTGGCATGTGCCTATAGTCCCAGCTACTGGGGAGGCTGAGGTGGGAAGATCACTTGAGCCCAGGAGTTTGAGGTTATAGGGAGCTCTGATTACACCACTGCACTCTAGCCTGGGTGACAGAGTGACACCCTGCCTCTAAAAAAAAAGAAAGAAATCAAAACCCCAGGTCTGTGCCACATATGAGTGTGGTATCCAAATGTATACTACTCATAAGTTAGCAGAAACTGCTCAGGTTTATGAAATCCCTAGGATATAATAGAAACAATTGTAAAACTGCAGTGTTAGGACATTTTTACAACCCAGGGCACAAAGGACTCACACCAGGTAATTAACCACAATGAGGAAGAGTTAGTAAATGTACCAAAAGGGTAATTAGCATCCCAAGAATCCAAAAATAATAGAAGGTATCTTTCAGACTATAAAATAAGAACATTTGATATTATTAAAGGTATAAGAGGAGTAGCATGATAAAAAGAACCAGCAAATTTAAAAGAAATATATAAGTAGAACTCATGCATATGTTGGATTTGCACAAAACTGAGAAATTTCCCAGGAGACAAGACTTTCAATGCTAAAACAGGGAAAGTCTCATTGGGAAAACCAAGATGGTTGGTCGCCCTACTTCAATGGGGTTATTGAAGAGATTTTAATAAAGGGATGATTTACAAACTTTTGGACAGGGTTTGAGGAAACCAGTAAGGGCCGATGTAGCACCCTGGACCTAACAACAATGGGAAGCTGTTACTACCATTTAGCCTGAAGGGGCAAGGAGAAGATGTGGTTACAAAAACCCACAGAAGTAAGCTTTATGGAGGAGCCTTTAATGGAAGGAAAGAAGCGTAAACACATCATTTTCACTCTTCTCCTACCTCCCCTCTGAACCCCTGCTGGGACCTCCCATTGGCCAAACTCAGCTAAAGCCAGAGGGCAGGGGAAGCCATTGACCTGGTCCCTATAGGTCAGCCTCTGAGATATAGATAAAGAAGGGTGCAGCATGGGTCTTGAGGGGCAAATGAAAAATAATCAGGACAAACGCACCATGAAATCGATCATGTGAATACTTGTATATAAAACCTTGCAAGTTGAAGCAGGCTATAACAATACCAAAATCAGGAGAAAACATACCAGGCTGAAAGTCAGGAGGGCTGAGTCCCAGTGACATCTCTGTGTGGCTACGAGAGAATTCCTCCGTCAAACTTCTTATCTATTGATTAACAATGGAATTGTTCTAGAATAGAAGTCTCAAACTGGAAGCCCATGGCTCAAATCTTGTTGCAGCTATGTACTGTTTAGGCAGTACGATGTTTTAAAATGAATCTGAATCATTCTAAAACATTGAAAAAGTCAGGAAAATTCACATAAAAATCTAGATTTCTAGCTTTCTTTGTGCTTTCATTTGGCGACAGTTGCCCAAAGGAGCCCTTTTAGGCAAGCCCTCCTTCCCAGTTCTACACGGTCCCATCTGGTCCACTTCACTCATTTATATGATATTACCTGCCTACTCCCTATAGGAATTGAAATATGCAACCTTGAATGAGCTGTTTCAGCTTTCAGGCTTAACAATCTGTGAAATTTAAGGTATTGCTGTATTTTTTTGCATATGATCACAGGCTTTTTGAATTTTCTAATGGAGGTGGATTGGGAAGTTGGCAGGTGGCTATTTTTGCATCTCTTCCTTTACATCTTAAAGACAGCACATATGCAGTTTTATGAAGCATATGGTTTTCCATGTGCATGACTCCACTTTGTTGATTTTTCCTTTTCCTATGTTCTCCAAAAGCCCGGTAGAATAAACACAAGCTGCCACTTGGAAAACAGTTCTGAGGAAAAGCCCAGCTGGGGAGGCAAATGTGAGAGGATCCAAAAAGCTGCCAAGTGACCGTATTTGAGAGTAAGTGTCTGTAGTTCACGAAAACCATGGCTCCTTTTCTCCCCTTCCCCTGGGATATGATGAGCACGAAGTGAAACAGCTCCTGGGTGGTGTTGGCTTTGCTTGTTGCAGGACGTGGGGTTAGAAAAGGCAAATTCAGCCTCTCCGTGGCAAACCTTGACCGGAAACACGTGGAAATGATTTACCGGCTGGTGGCCCTGGGTTTTACGTTTGTCAACAGCCATGGCAGGAGGTGACAGCAAAAAGGAGAATCTTTTCTGGGCTTGGGGAAAGATAAACCTGAAAGGAGTTCTCCATAGACCAGTCCTGCTCAAGAGATGCTAACGGTGAGCTTGTCAGGTCAGGAAACCTCGAGGTAGGCAGGCATTAATAGGAATTGCGTTAACGTTCCCTATGGACCAGGAAACTGGGGTTCTCTAGCCCACATTTAGTCCTGAGAACGACTGCTCACCAGGCCCGTGGAGGATTTCCCTTCAACCCAGCCCTCAGTGCTGACCGGTTTCAGCTACTGCTGGGAAATGATTCAGCCAAAAGGTTGAAGTAGTCAAAGAGACGCTCCTAACTCCTTTTCTAGAATAAACAAGGATTGTAGGTTGAGTATGAATTATTAAAATGAATTCATTAAAATGTATTCATTTTTCTCTGGACAAGTCTGGCGCTCTCTAATCACCTTTGCCTCGAGGCACAGGTGACACTCCACCTGTGTGGAGTGTCGCAGGCTGGACTGGCTCCTGACGAAATTGTTAACGAACAAAATTTTGATTACTGTTCCAGAGTCTCTCCTGTTCTCTTTCCGGGGCCTCTTTTGTTGTCCACCATTTGTCATTCCTATGTCCTCCTGCACACCTGGCTTAGTGTACCTGCCTCACCTCCTAGCCCACCCGTCCCTCAGCCCCCACGAAAGCTAACTTCCCTGTGTCACTGTGTGTCAGTGAGCTTTCCTGATCTGTAGGCAGGCAAGTACAATTTAGCGTCCAAACTGGGACACTTTTGAGAGTCAAAGAGTACTGTTAGTAATTGTCTTAGTCTGAGGGGGCTGCTATAACAAAATGCTATGGACTTGGGGGGGGGGCTTATAAACAACAGAAATTTATTTCTCACCGTTCTGAAGGAGGGGAAGTCCAAGCTCAAGATGCTGACAGATTCCGTGTCTGGTGAGGGCCAACTTCCTGAGTCATAGATGTCGCCATCTTGCCGTGTCCTCATATGGTGCAAAAGGCAAACGAGTTTCCTTGGGCCTCTCTTATAAGGACACTAATCCTGTCCATGAGGGCAGAGGCTCCCAAAAGGCCCTACCTCCTAATTGCATCATCACTTTGGAGGCTAGAATTTGAACATCTGAATTTTGGAAGTACCATATCAATAATTACACCTACATGACAACATTTTTATCCACCCCAGAGATACATCTGTATTTCCACAGGGGGCATTCTAGAGACAGTTTGTTTTGACCCAAAAAGGGACTCTTAAGGTTGGAGATTTTGCTATTCTGATGTAGTAGCAGGTAAGTTCAATGATTTAGGGGCAGGTAGCCCTTTTGTAGCAGATCAAATCCAACCAAGTCAGTGTCTAGAGAGTCCTATTAAGAAATAAATAATCTGGCTCCCACGCTTAGAAACTTTTAATTTGATTTGTCAAGTCAGAACCAACAGGGGTGAAAAGGTAGTTGAGACAGATTTAAAGAAAAAAAAGTGATACGTGTGTCACTTTTTAATTAGAACAAATTTCAAACCTCCATCTCCCACACTTTTCAAGAAAGAGAAACAAAACGCTGCCCTGCTCTTGGCAGAGCTGGAAGCTTACATTCTGTGGGATGGCAAAGGGAGGTAAATAAACCATGAAATTGTAAGAACTGTTAATAAGTGCTATCAGGGAAACAAACTAAGAACAAAGGCAAACAGCCAAGTGGGCTAGGGCCTTAAAGACCTCTGTGGAGTCTGGAATTTATTCTAAATGGCACAAGGATCCCTTGAAGTACGCTGAAATGTACAGCACGCAAGTGTGCCGTTCTACCAGGAGTGACAAGTGCACACGCCCTATAATAGATTTCCTAGTCACAACTTAGAATATTCTAATCACCCCAGAAAGTTCCCTCATGCCCCCATTCCAATCAATTACTACCCCTAGCAGGCAACCATTCTTCTGTTCTACTACAATATACATGGTTTGCCTATTCTTAACTTCATATAAGGGAAATCATACACTGTGTATTGTTTCTTGTCTAGCTCCTGCTCAGCATAATGTTTTTGAGATTCATCCAAATTGTTATTTGTATTGCTAAGTAACATTCTATTATATAAGTATACCATAATTGGCTTATCCTTTTTTCCCGTAGGGGACTTTTTTGCCTTCCAGTTTTTGGTTATTACCAATAAAGCTACTATAAACATTTCTACTACACAAGTCTTTTTGAGGGCGTATGTTTTCTCTTCTCTTAGGTAAATAACTGGGAGTGGAATTTCTGGATCATAGGGTAAGTATATTATTATTTCCTTTTATGCTTTGAATTAATCAGCTTTATTGTGGTATAATTTACATACAATAAAATCTCACTATTTTAAGTAAATTATTTGATGAGTTTTGACAAATAGAGGCTGTGTGTAACCATCACCACAATCATAATGTAGAACTTTTACACCATCCCTCAATTCTCTGATACTTCTTTGCAGTCAATCCCATTGCCCTTGACAATCATTGATCTGATTTCTGTCATCATTTCTAGACTTTCATTCACACACACACACACACACACATACACACACATATATATACACACACACAAAAAAAATACACTTTTATTTTAGACAGAATCTTACTCTGTTGCCTAGACTAGAGTGCTATGATGTCAGCCTAGCTCACAGCAACCTCAAATTCCTGGGCCCAAGCAATTCTCCTGTCTCAGCCTCTCAAGTAGCTGGGCCTACAGGCCTGAACTACTACGCCTGGCTAATTTTTTTTTTTTTTTTGTATTTCTAGTTGTCTAGCTAATTTCTGTCTGTTTTTAGTAGAGATGGAGTCTAGCTCTTGCTCAGGCTGGTCTCGAACTCCTGCCCTCAAGCGATCCTTCTGCCTTGGCCTAGGATTATAGGCATAAGCCACTGTGCCTGGCCTACACTTTCATATATTAATGAAATTATATGTTTTATAGTCTTTTAAGTCTCACTTCTTTTACTTATCATAATGCTTTTGAGATTCATTCATGTTGGTACATATATCAGTATTCCCTTATATTGCTGAGTAGTATTCCATTGTAGACATATGCCATCATTTGTTTATTCATTCATCAATTGATGAACATTTAGGTTGTTTGCAATTTTTGTCTGTTTTGAAAAAAGTTGCCATAAACATTTAAATATAAGTCTTAAGAGTGGAGTTGCTGGGTTATGTGGAAAGTATATTTACTTTATATGAAAGTGAAATATGTATTCCAAAGTAGCTATTTATTTTGCATTTTGTACCAGTGGCCTCATACCCTTTTAAAAATTTTAACCATTCTAGTTAGTGTGTAGTAGACTATCATTTGGTTTTGACTTTTGACAATTTGATTATATGTGTATAAGTGCTAATCTCTCTGAATTTATCCAACTTTAAGTTTGTTGAACTTCTTGGATGTGTAGGTTAATGTTTTTCATCAAATTTGGGTAGGTTTTGGCCATTAGGCCTTGAAATATTCTTTCTGTCCCTTACCCACCTCACCCCCACTCTCATTCTGCATCTGTTTGTACACTTGATGGCATCCCACAGGTCTCTGAGGATCTGCTGATTTTCCCTTATTCTTTCTTCTTTCTATTCTTCAGATTGGGTAATTTCAATTAACCTCTCTTCACCTTTGTTAGTTATTTCTTCAGTCAGTTCAAATACACTGTTGAGCCCCTCTGGTGCATTTTCACTTCAGTTATTATGCTTTCCAACTCCAGGGTTTATATTTTGTTCTTTTATGTAATTTCTAATTTATTTACTGATATTCTGTATTTGGTGAGACATTGTTCTCATAATTTCCTTTCCTTTTTTTTAGATGTGGTATACTTTAATTCTTTAAAGATATTTAAAATCTTTGACTAGGAAATTCAATGTCTGTGCTTTTTCAGGGAGAGCTTCTATTGATTTCTTTTTCCCCCTGTGTATGGGTCATATCTTCTTATTTCTTTACATCTCATTTTTGCTGTTGTTGAAAACTGCATATTTTAAATAATATAATATGGCAACTCTGGAAATTAGATTCTTTTCTCTCCCCCTGGTTTGTTGTTGTTTCTTTTTCTTGTAGTTGTTTGTTTTAGTGACTTCTCTGACCTAATTCTGCCAAACCTGTATTCTTTGTTGAGGGTGACCACCTAAGTCATTTGTTAGTTAGCTTAGTGGACAACTAATGATTGGATAAATATTGTCTAAAATGCCTAGAACCAAAAAGTCACCCCGTCTTTGCAAAGGGGCTATGTGTGACTGCTGGAGCATGCCTTAAACCCTCAGCCAGGCAGTTGACAGCTCTACCTGAGCCCTCAACTCCTGCTTGCATAGAGCCTTGAGTAAGCCAGAGGTGAGAGGCTGGGCTTTCTCAGGTTGTTCCTGTACTCATGCACGTGGCCTCATAGATCCTCAAGAATATGTTAAATCTTTCCAAGGCCCCTGTGGACATCTCATTTTCCAGACTTTCTTTTAAGGCTTTTTGGTCCGTCACTTGTTTGCTAACTGTTACCCACTCCCTCAGACAGCCATGATAGTAAACATTTGCCTGTCACTACTTTTGACAAACGCCCCCAAGCGGGGACTGGGTGAGCTCTGACTCAGGTCAAATAAATACAGCCTTGTTATTGAAGTCTACCAAGGAACCAGAGACAGGTCAAATAATGGCAGTTCCTTGGGATTTGGTTTCGAAGGAGCTCTAACCCCATTCTGCCCTTCCAGTTGCTGCCACGATACTGGTTTTCACTAAGGGCAACTTACAATGATACAAAGCTCATTGTTATTACTGAGATTCAGTTCTTTTTCTTGAATAAATGTTCCCCAGATTGCTGCAAGGCTTTGGTTAATTCTGAGAATTCTAAAAAAGTTTATTCCAACCATTTTTGTAAGTTTTCTCATGCTTTTATGGAGGAGAGGATTTTCAGGGATGCTCACTCTGCCATTTTCCCCATTTGGTTTCAATATGCATTTTCCAATGACTGTTAACATCTTTTCACGTGCTTATGTGTCATTCTTACAGATTGGTGAAATGTCTGCTCAAATCTCTTTTCAATTTTTAAAAATTAGGTTATTTTATTTTTAGTGAGTTTCAAAAATTGTTTATATATTTTGTATACAAACCCTCTATCAGATATGTGTTCAATCAATATTTTCTCCAGTCTGCAGCATGTATTTTCAATTTTGTAACAGTATATTTTATAAAGCAATTTTTTTATTTTGATGAAGTCTAATTTATCATTGTTTTTTCTTTTATGGTTCATGTTTTATGTCCTTTCTTAGAAATCTTTCTCTAACTCAAGGTTATAAGGTTATCTTCTAGAAGTCCTGTAATTTTAGTCTTGGGTTTAGGTTTATGATCCATTTTGAGTTAATTTTTTTTATGGTGTGAGGTTCATTTTTGTATGTGTATATCTACCTGATCTTGCACCATTTTTTGAAAAGGCTATCCTGTCTCTAACTGAATTACTTTGATATTTTTGTCGAAAATCAATTTATTAATATTGTTATTCTCTATTTTGTCCCACTGTTCTATATGTCTATTCTTACACCATTATCACACTGTTTGGTCATTCTAGTATTATAGTAAGTCTTGAAATTGTGTGGTATGAGTCTTCAATTTTGTTCTTCTTTAGAAAGGGTATGTTTAACTTTATAACAAACTGCCCACAGCATCCCAAGGTAGTAGTGCCATTTTATTGTCCAAATGTATTGGAGTTCCAGTTGTTTCCAAAACTTGTCAATACTTGGGTTCTCTTCCTTTTTAATTTAGCCATCTTAATGGATGTGAAATAGTATCTCATTATAATTTTAATTTGCCTTTCCATGATAGCCAAATGATTTAGAGCACCTTTTTATTTGCTTTTTGGCATTACATATGTCTTCTTTTTGTGAAGTTTTATTTTCCTTTCGTGAAGTTGCTTTAATTGGGGTTTTTGCTTTTAATTATGAATTTGTAAAAGGATTTTATGTATTCTGGAAAACACGTATACATTTCCTCCTAGTCTAAGACTTGATTTTTCATTTTCTTATTTGTGTCTTTTCATGAGCATTAAGTTTCTAATTTTGATGAAGTCCATTTGATCTTTTTTCTTTTATGATTAGTGCTTTTGGTTTTGCATCTAAAAAACCTTTGCCTTTCCCAAGGTTTCAAATTATTTTAAGTTTCCTTCTAGAAGCAACACAGTTTTAGTTTTTATGTTTAGATCTCTGATTCACTTCGAATTATATTTTTGATTATACAGGGACCCATTTTTCTCCCCCCAGGCATTTATCCAGTTGTTCCAGTGCCAGTTACTTTTTCCCTTTGAACTGCCTTGGTGCTTCTTTGAAGGGCTTTAAGCAGAGCAGTAATATAAGGCATTCACTGATGTGAGGAAAGTGGATGTGAGGGGTAGAGAGATCAGTGAGGAGGCGACTACAGCAGTCCAGGGTTGTCTGACAGTGGCCGCAGCCAAGGCAGCAGTAGTGGAGATGGGAGAAGTAGAATTGTTGGTCCAGAGTGGTGGAGATTGCTTTGTGTTGATTCTGCCTATACCCCACTCTCACCCATCTCCACAGTGCCAGCACACAGAAAGGAACAGCATAATATGGCGGACAGTTCCATCAATGATGAGTCAAGAGTCGAAGGTTTTAGTCTGCCTTGTGAAAACTTCATTTTCTCATAAACAAGTACCTCATGAATGATGTCTTTTTCTATCCTCAAATTATATGAATCTATACTGTTCTCTGAATGCTCCAGTCAAGGTGGCCAATGAATTTCTGATATCAATAAACTCTCTTTGGTCTTTACCTTATTTGAGCTCTCCGTAACACTGTAGACTTCACTAGCCACTCCTTTCCTCTTGAAACTCTCCTTTTCCTGGGGTTCCGGGACTCTACTTCCCTAATTCTCCAATTTCTTCTCTGGTCAGTTTTTCCTAATCACTATCACCACCTCCTCCTCCATCTGCACAGCATCTAAACATTGGCCTCACCAGGATTCTTACCATGGGCATATTCTAATTGTACATTCTTTTCTGGGTCATCTCTTCCAAGATACTTCACATGTCTAGATGCTATTGACTCACAAATTTCTATTACCAGTTAAGATCTTTCTCTCTTGGGTCCTGAACTTACATAGTTAACTTATATCTGACCACCTGTGACTGGATATCTTTCAAGCTTAAAATTTAATTTGTTAACATCACTCCTCAAGCCATCTCCCTTCCTAGTTTTGATGACTGGCTCTCCTATCTACCCAGCCTTCCAAATCAGATGTTTGAGAGTCATTCTAGACTCTTCTCTCTCCTTGACTGTCCACACTCGATCCCTAAAACAGTTCCCTTCTCTTTCCTTAATATTATTTGTGTTCTTAACCAAATTAGAATGCTTATAAGAATGACGGGGGAGCTATTAGTCATTATGCCAGGATAACCGGTGGAAACCAGGACTACTGTGGGCCAACAGTGAAGTGTGATTAGCATAGAGTCCAGAAGCAGAAAGAATTTATCCCAGAGTAGTTTGTGAAAGCATACTGCCCTTGAC
Organism: Microcebus murinus; assembly: GCF_040939455.1. NCBI lineage: Eukaryota > Metazoa > Chordata > Mammalia > Primates > Cheirogaleidae > Microcebus > Microcebus murinus. The sequence continues at coordinate 23,879,902 of NC_134124.1, forward strand.
GAACTGAGAGAGTTGCTAGTCTGGGATGAGTGTGTGTGCACATGTGCAATGGGGAGTGACACAGTGAGAGATGAAGCTAGAAAGGTCACTGTGATATCAGGTTCTGCAGGCGTAAAATGTTTCTTACCTTTGGAATTAATCATGAGTGGCTGACATTATTACTTGCCTGCTTAGCATTCATTTCCTTTCCCTCCTAACAAAAGCCATCCTCCTTGTAGCCACAGACTTCAGGAGAAACTGACCCTACCGCCATCTCCTGTGGTGAGTCTAATTGGTCCAAGGGTCATCTCTGTCCTTTTGCCAGAGATTGGCTCATGGGGCAGATGACCTAGCTGTAGTAGTCAGTAGTACATTAAGGGAATCTGCTCCAGGGTTTCCGAAAGCGTGTCCTCATTCCTAACAGAAAACCACAAGAAGGGCTTGTCCTGCCTAGATGGCATGCCTGTAATTGCTGCAGCCATTTTAATTCCAGGTATGAGGTTGAAGCAATCACTGATGGCAGGGTGGGAGATGAAAGGGAGCAGGATTCTGGATGGGTTTGTGAGTTGCTAAGCGACCAACCCCTGCCCTACCTCTGGACTTCATCGAATTGGAAATGATGCTTGCTTTATTACTTAAGTCATTAAGTTGGCATTTTTCTATTACTCATAGCCAATAACACTCTGATATACCATGAAATTTAAGGATGTGAAGTAATGGCCTTGACTTTGAAAGAACTAGAGGAAGGGTAACTTCCATGTCACTTATTGGCACTATCGCTTGTTTGAAAATCAGGGCTGGTATTTATTTTACTTTGTGCTATTACTTATCTTTCCATGTGACTGTTTTGAACATCCATCTAGTCTGGAATCCTTTTAAAATCAAGGACTGGGATAAAACTTTTACTTCTTCGTAGGCCCAGAACTCTTTACATAATCCACACATTTTTGTCAATTAATGACCCCCACACAGATTCTTTTGGAAGATGACCAAAACGCTGTCTCTATTTGGGGATAATAATTAGTCTCATTTTTATAGGCTTCCTCTTGAATGTGGAGGGAATTACAGGATAAGTAAATAGGAACATGGTGGCCATGTGGGCTGCTGCCCCTGGATACTACTTGGAGACCAGCCTGGCATGGAAATGACCAGATGTTTGAAACTGAGCTACTGGTGAGTGAAATAAATAAGTTAGCTGTCCCACTTCCCATCTGCATGGATGGTTTCTGCATTGCCAAACCACTGGTGCCTGTCATCTCACATGGCAGCAATGGCTCTCTTAACCCCTTCCTAAACTTGGCGTTGGAAGGCCCTGGAAGGCCAGTCAGGCACTGTGGGCATGTGTACACTAGTGTCCATCTGTTACTGGCATTCCTGGAAGCGGTGGCTCAACTTAAATCATTACCCAGATACACAGGTGCTCCTGGACCTGACAAAGTGACCTGTAGTAAATGAGAAATGACCGGTTAAAGGCAATAAAAAGGAGGCAGAGGGGTTTATTAGACAGCCTTGAACTAGTGGAAGAAAGATGATGGTCCAATGTGTATTTGGGGTGTGCCAAAAAAGGGCTTGTCTTACAGGTTATTTGAAAACAGGAGTATGGTTTTCTTTCTCTCTCTCTTTCTCTCACTCCTCCCATTGATTCTTTTTCTGAGTGTACTGATACTATATGCTTTTTGTGAAACCTTTGAAAAATAGAGGAAAGTATAAGAAAAAAAAGTTAAATCACCTGTATATTTAGTTTCTAACATTTCAGTATATATCTATGCAGGGTTTTTTCCTAGCTGTGTGATCATTTATTCAGTCGACAACATTTCCACAAATATTTAATGCATTCTGTATGTGTCAGGCGCCATGTTGAGCAATGGAAATATAGTTGTGACTAATAATTGGCATAATCCTTTATCGCATATAACTTTGGGTCTAGCAGAAGTGACATATAAATACACAATTGCACTTAGAATTATTTAATCTCAAGTTTGACAAACTCTACAAAAAACAAATAGTGAGTCTTTTGGGAGAATAGGGGGTCCTAACCTGGCCTGGATGGATCTGGGAGTGCATCTAAGGGGAGGACCCTTAGGTCCCGCTGAAGCTGAGACCAGAATGGTGAGAAATGGCTGGCACGGGGAGAAATGGAGGGAGGAGCTTGCCTGAGGTACTGATGGGTAGACAGTGAATAGATGGGGGTCAAGTGGCTTTGTGGAAGTTGGAGAGAAAACTAGGGGCCAGATTCCATAGGACAAGTGTCTATAAACTACAGCTCAGGGGCCCCAATCCAGCACCCCACCTGTTTTTGTCAATAAAGTTTTATTGCAACACAACCACGCCCATTCATTTATGTGATGTCCATGATTGTTTTCACGCTACGATGGCAGAAATGAGAGGTCGCTACAGAGACTGTATGTTCTGCAAAGCCTAAAATATTTACTATCTGGGCTTGTACAGAAAAGTTTGCTGACCCCTGTTATAGAGCCTTGCAGCTGGGCATGTGGTGGAATTCTTTTATCACAAGTACAATGGGAAGGCTGTGAGAAGAAAGCAGGGAAGAAATGCAATCAGATTTTCTTTTAAAAGGACTCTGGCCACAGTAGGGGGGGGGTACAGATTAGAAATGAAGTCTCTGGACTGGGAGCAGTGGCTCACGTCTGTAATCTTAGCACTCTGGGAGGCCCAGGCGGGAGGATCTCTTGAGGTCAGGAGTTTGAGACCAGCCTGAGCAAGAGTGAGACCCTGTCTCTACTAAAAATAGAAATAATTAGGTGGATGTCATGGTGTGCACCTGTAGTCCCAGCTACTTGGGAGGCTGAGGCACAAGGGCCCTTGAGCCCAGGAGTTTGAGGTTGCTGTGATCTAGGCTGACGCTACAGCACTCTAGCCCTGGCAATGCAGTGAGATTCTGTCTCAAAAAAAAAAAAAAAAAAAAAAAAAAAAACAATTAGAAATGAAAACTCTGAGTGGGTTTGGGGCACCTAAGAGTATCCAGGAGAGAAGGGCTGGTGGTTTGGACTAAGATTGTGCCAAGTGGGCATGGAAAGAAATAGATGGAGACTTCTTTGGAACAGGACTTGGTGACCAATGGGGTAGGGAAAGTAAGGAGAGAGAGGCGTCCAGGGCCACACCCAGATTTCCGCCCAATGCACCTGCCCATTGGGAGCTCTAGAGGAAAAGCAGGACTAAGATGGAAAGTCAGGAGCTTTTAACGCCTGCCTAGTTTACCACAGTGGATAATATAACCTGACCCTATTATTGGACACGGATATTGTTTCTATCATTTTTCTTTTTAAAATAATGCAGTGATGAACTCATTTATGCATACCTCTCATTGTTTTCTTAGAATACAATCCTAGAAGCAGAATGGTTAGAAAAAAAGGCTGCACACACTCTTTAGCTCTTTGATCGGTATTGCCAAATTGCCCTCCAGAATGTTATTCCAGTTTATACTCCCACCTGTGTGTGCTGCCGCAGCCATTTTTGGCTTGATAGACAGCAAATGGCCATAGGGTTGGGTGTCAGAATCTGTACTGTGTCTTAAAAAAAAAAAAATCTCCTTTGTTTCCAGCTCAAGGTATTAGTGCTTGAAAGATTTTCCGTGTTTGAAGGGATTTTTATGGTGCTGGCCTGGCAGTTGACCTTTCTGTGGTGGATTGCGAACATTCTTCAAAACTGTGGCCGACACCCAAGGTAGGAATCTGGCAAACTGCCTCTCCAGTTTCGTCTCTCCTTGGTATGATAAAAGGCAACTTACAACCTGAGTCACATTAGACGCCTAATATATGTTAGCTGGTGTTCTGGGCCACATCTCTTCTCTGTCTCCAAAGAGGCTTTTGTTTTATGCGGCACATCCGTTTCCTGTCATCCTCCACGGCCTTGTATCCAGCCTGACTGCCACTGGGTAGCAGCCGGACTAATGAAGCCTTTTGGCACAAGGGACAGGTTTGTGGCATCAGGGAAGCCTTCTCGGTTGACAGTGGGAAGACAGGGAGGTCTGACTTCGGGAGCCAGACAACCCTGGACGTGAACCCCGGCCACATCTGTCATTGGCTGTCTATCGCGTGGGGTCACCTGACTGCTCTGACTTTCCTTTCTGATCTGTAAAGAGAGCTTCAGGGACTAGCTCAGAAGTTGTTGGCAGGATTAGCCACGGAGCCTGGCGGGTGCTGAGCCTAGTCCCTGGCACTGAGCAGGTGCTGGGAAATGGCGCTTTACTAAAAAATAAAATTGGGGGATCGTCTGTGGAGTTTGGGGGTCTGCTGCTCTCAGCTGCCTAAGCTCTGAGTCTCTAAATTCTCTCAACACCGAAGTGATCACAGCTCTTTATTTAAGAAGGAAGAAACGATGAGTGCGTTTAATTTTCCAATCCCTGTTTTAGGAGGCAGCTTTCCAATGGTGGAAAGACAGTCATGGACAAGGTGCGAGGCAGGGCCCGCCTTCCCCAGCCGGATGTACCACCTGAAACTGCCAGAGTGTATTTAGGTTAAAATTTCACCTCCAAGATGCCTTTGTTGAAATACAGATATCTTCAAAAGGGAGGTGGCAGACATTAGCACAGACGTTGAAATCAGATGACCTGGAGGTTAATCCCAGTTCTGCCACTTATATGCTGTGTGACTTTGAACAAGTTGCTTCATGTGCCTCAGTTTCCCCATCTGTATGATGGGCAGGGGCAGGTGGGATAATGCCTATGACAGAATAAGTGCTCAATAAAAGTTAGTTACTGCTAGAAGCTATTCCTAAACCCTGAGAAGAAGGGGCCGGTGATGATATGACTCCACTGAGAATAAATTTAAGTTTCTCTTTCATGCGGGTGAGTTTCCATCAGGCCTTGCAAAACAGGCGCTATTTTACAGATGAGGCCAACTAAGTCTCAGAGAGATTAATTGGTGCTGAGTCACATGGCTTCATTAGGATGGCCTGAAGAAAAGGGTATAATGCACATATATATATAGCCGTGTCCCCAGTAACCCTCCCGAATAACTTTTCTGGGTTCCCAGGCGGGCCCATGGTGGCAGCTCCTGAAATCCACCTGCACCCTATCTGTGCTGGACCGTTCCCAAATGCTTTCCATTTTAGGGGAAGACAGGGCCTTTGGCTTTGGAGAGCAACTTGCGAAAGCAAGGTCAGATTTCAAACCCAGAGGCCATACGGATCTCACACGTCGGCTCTTACGGTGGTGACTAGGCATTTTAGAGATGAAAAATCATCTCTGAGACAACATAGGCATCTTATTTACAGACGATTGATCCCACTGTGTACTAAGGCCAAATCCACTTCTGGCTTCATGCCTGGTGACGTGGGGAAAATACCACGGCTGCCACTTTGTGGGTACATTTCCATCTGCCGGGTGTTCTCTGGGTTCCTGGGGGAAGTGAGTCAACACTCTGTCAATACTATGGATTTAGTGTCTTGATGTGGGTTCTAATGAGAGAGTTTTCATAATGCTTCACACACTCCCAGCCCCGCCAGCCACAAGAATGAAATCAAACCCAGAGACCAGGTGCGTAGGAACTCGCTTTTCTTTAGCTTGAGATCTTTCGCCTGATAGAGTCCAAGATCCCTTATTTCCTTCAATATGTAGCTCATCAGCGCCTACTCTGCGCCCCTCACTGTTCCAGAAGAGAAGAAAGGAAGCTTCCAGAAAATTTGCTGCAGTCCAAATGAAGCTGAACTCAGACAATAATAATTACGATAACGCCTCCTATTTATTAAACATTTACTATGTGCCAGTCACTGTGCAGTTTATCCTCCCTAAAGTCCTCAGTTTTTAGGTATTGTTGTTATCCCTATTTTGCTCTTAATGAAAATAAGACACAAAGAGGTTAAGAATCTTTCCCCAAATGACATTGCTGGACAAGTAGTGGAGTTGAGTTTCAAGCCCAAATACATTTGATTCTCATATCTATAGCAGTTATATTCTATAAAGAGGCTGCAAACACTGAATTATCCAACACTGAGCCATTCATTGCTCCTAGGGGAAATATAGGGTTAGGTTCCTGTGAGCCTCTGACCACATTTTCATTAGTTGATGAATTTATAACCTTGTTTTAAGTGGTGTTTCCGTTGAAAGACATCTTATTGAATACATACTTTTGATTCATGAACGTTGAACTTACAGCCAACAGCACTATGACTCATGCCCAAATGCAACTTCTTCTAACACACACGTTTTCTCTGTGAGGCACATCAAGCTTTCTTATGCTTAGGATCACTAGGCAGTGATCCTTCAGCACTATGCTTTGGCACCATTTTAAACAGCAAAATCACCAACACAAAGCACAAAAATGAGAAAAATGTGGCACTTGATAGACTGCAAAAGGGACACTTGTTTACAGCCTGAGAACTGAAACAAAAAAAGAGCAGAGTGTCACCTTTTTGTCCCACTGCAGCTAGGAATATGTGTATTGGGCAACTCAAATTCTTTGCTGCTCTGAGAATGTCTGTAAATGACTGCACAAGTGCCACGAGCATTGATTTTGGAGTTATAAATACATTTTAACAAGTGGGGAAATTCGCAAATACAGAATCCATGAATGGGGAGGATTGATTGCAGTCTTATTCCAGAGCATGTTCCTGCTCGTCTTCACACTTCACCCTGCTGTGGTCAGCAGCCTCTGAGATTGTTCCCAGTGATCAATCCTCACCTCCTAGTCTGCATGCCCTTGGTAATGCCCTTGGACATGCCAATCCCCTTGAGTGTGTGCCAGACTTAGTGACTCATCTCTAATGAATAGAATGTGGTTGAAGGTCATAGGATATCACTTTCAAGATTAAATTACAAAAAGATTATAGCTTCCATCTTGTATACTTTTCTTCTCTTGTTTCTACTGTGGGAAGCTTGCTGCCATGTTTTGAGCTGCCTTGGGAAGTGGCCAATGCAGCAAGGAATTGAGAGAGCCAGCAGGAAAACGAGACCCTCAATACAGCAAGAGACCGAATCCTGCCAACAACCACGTGAGTGACTATGTCCTTCCCCAGCCAAGACTTCAGATGAGACTGCAGCCCCAACCAACACATTAGCTCTTGCCTTGTAAGAAACCTTAGAACAGAGGCAGCAAGCTAAGTCACACACAGATTCTTGGCCCAAAGAAACTATAAAATAATAAATGGTTTTGTTTCATGCCACTAAGTCTTGGGGTAATTTGTTATAAAGCAAAAGGTAACTGGCACAACTGCCTTCTCACAAGCTACATTTGTTATGTTGCTTGGCATTATAAGCTATGTTCTCTACACACCCCACTGCTTTTAATCTTCATGATGACCTGGTAAATTACTGATATCATTCTCATTTTGTAAATAAAACAATCGTCCCTCAGAAGGGCTGAGTAACTTGACCAATGTCAAACATATCTTTGACCTCAGATCAGATCAACCCCAAAACTCCAACCAGATTTGATTTGCATAACACCATAGAGCTGGGATTGGAATGGACCTCCTGATTTCAAGGCCCATTTGTTTTCCCTGTTTCTCATAAAAACAACCAACCTCAGGCTGAAGAAAGTTGAGATGAAACTGAAAGGCATGAGGGGTGACCACAGTGATACTTAGCATCTGCCACTGCTCCTCCCAAGCGCTTATCTGCAGAAGTGCTTCGTACCGAGGACTGTGTCAATGATATTTCTTACAAAGTGACCCAATCTGAATCTAATGATATTAGTATTTTCAGGCTGCCATAACAAAATACCAGAGACTGGGTGACTTAAACAACAGAAATTTATTTTCTCACAGTTCTGGGGGCTGGAAGTCCAAGATCAAGGTGCCCGCATGGTGAGGCCTCTCTTCCTGGCTTGTAGGTGGCCACTGTCTCACTATGTCCTCACATGGCTCTCACAGAGAGAGAGGGGGATCTCTATTGTCTTTTCATGCAAGGACACCAACTCCAACAGATTAGGGCACCATAATTACAACCTTATTTAACCTCATTACTCACTTTCTTCCCTCTCTCCAAATACCATTCCATGGGGAGTTAGAGCTTCAAGGTAGGAATTTTGGGGAGGGGCACAGTTCAGTTTGTAACATAAATCAACATTGATTTATTGGCCAACTATGTTCAAGGCTGGATAAAGATTCAAGATGCCACTCCCAGGGCATGGTCCTAACACCTGATGTGGGAACCGAAGGGATACCCAGTGACCCAGTCAATTCCTTACTTCTCTATACTTTGGTTTCTAACAGGCACTTTAAGACAGATGACCCCTGCATGGGAGGCCTGTCCTTGGGCTATGAATGACATTAGCAACTGGCCAAAACAAGTCCAACTTCTTCATTTCACAGATGAGGGCCTTGAGGCTCAGAGAGATAAAATGATCTGTCTGAGGTTGTAGAGCTTATTAGTGGCAGGGCCAGGACTCGGGCTAAGTGTCTTGGCTCCCATCCTTGAGACCCTTCTCCTTGGCCAGGCTGGGGAATGCGCATCCTGAGAAATCCTTATAGAAGAAAAGCACTGGAGCAATCCTTGCAGTCTCCTGGGTATCTGGGGGTGTGTTGGAGAGGGGTGGTGTGTGTGTGTGTTTGGTGGGGTGTGTGTGCGGAGTGGTGTTGGGCAGCACAAGATAGCATAGTGGGCACCTTTTTATTCCTCATTATTCAGTTTCTCCTCTTGGGCCTCTCTTCTTGTATAAAATAAAAGCCCCTCTTTGCAGCTCACTAGGGTAGGGATTGGCAAACTTTTTCTGAAAAGGACCAGCTAGTAAATAATTTAGGCTCTGTAGGCCAAAGGGTCTCTGTCTATGGCTAGCTTGAAAGTAGCCATAGACAATATCAAAGGAGTGTGTCTGTGTGCTAATAAAACTTTATTTACAAAACAGATGGTGAGCTGGATTTGATCCAAGGGGTGTATTTGCAGAGCCCCTGGAACTAGGGTTCTTTCCTCGTTCCTGACAAACACCCTCCCATGAACTCGCCCATCCCCTTTCTTATCTCAGGGAACCTCATGGCTCTGTCAGCCCCCCATCCCCCACCAGCTCTGGGCTAAATGTCACCATCACCAGTGCCACCCTGTCATTGTCCTATTCCATGCCAATCACTATATTAAACACCTTGCAGGCTTTATCACTTTCAATCCCTTCAAACAACACAGAGAGGTGGGTATTTCTCCCCACCTGGCATGAGTTGATTGAGACTTAGCCAACTAAGTAACCTATCTAAAGTTGTTGTAACTACTAAGTGCAGATTTGGGCTTGTTTTTTTCTGATTTCTAAATCTCAATTTATAAATCTCTTAATAAATTCTCTATTAACTAGTACAACGGGAAAACTCAACATAGTGAAAAAGAATACAGGGTAGCAAGTTAAAGCCCTCAATCCCAGTTGCAGACTTAGAGGTCTAGGCCAGGGGTCACTAGGCCAGGGGTCAAATGAAGGGTGAGTATCAGACTCTTCTGGGGAGGCTGTTAGCAGGCACAGTCCTGGGCCCAGCCCTCAGAGGTTCTGATTCATAGACATAGGAGGGGGCCCAGGAATCTGCATTTAAGCCAGCAACCCAGAAGCTTCTGGTCCAAGTTCTAGGAGCTGTGAGATGAACTGCAACTTCTAAAAAACTGGTAAACCCTGCAGTGAGACTTGGTGCAGCTAAGATTCTTTGGGGATGCCCACCTCCAGGTCCCTGGTCCTGTTGGGTTGCTCAGAAGTGCCACAGCTCTTCCCTTGATTCAGCGCTATGAACCTGACCTTGTGCTGCTTAGAAGGCATGACTGCTCCACACTGAGTGAGAACAGCCGCAAGAGGGTGAGAGATCTGCTTTTCTTTTCTTCTTCTTTCTTTCTTTCTTTTTTTTATTTCTCAATTCCTAGCATGTCCATGCATACCAAATGAGTTAATTCTACCAGAAACCTTTAATACCTCAATGCGGACATTTGGAGGCTTTGGAGGAAACAGGAGAGGGGCTTATTTGAATTTGAACCTTCAATAATCTCACTAATACAAATAAGTGAAGGATGACTCTGTTTAGCACATAAGTAGCTGGCACTTACGGCAATGTGGTAGTTAATGCATATTTTGCACAAATGATTTTTTTTCTGCTTGGTGATTTAGGCACTCACTCCCCCCCCCCCCCCTCAGGCAGCATCTCAGCTACAGTGTGGGAGGCAGTGAGAACTCAATTTTAGAAGGTGACCGTCCTTTCAAGTTGACAACTTGCTTGCTTTTGGTCAATCCCCGCTTGCCCGCCCCAGACCCATCCTTTCTAGAAGCGTCCCATTCTCCGCATGAATGAGAAATGAAGGCGCCGCTGCAGGCGCGCAGGTGCAATGCATCATCCGGAGTGTGCGGCCGCCTCGCCGTATACTCCCGACGCGCCGAGAATGCTAAATTGCAGCCACCGGGATTCTCCGGCCGACTTTCCATCAAGTGGGTATTGTTTGTGCGGGGGTGGTGGAAAGTGAGTAACGGCATGTAGTTTCATGGAGATGCTTGTTCTAATCAAATATTTCAAGGTCCGGTGTTCCAAATCTCATTACGACTTTGCTACAAGAACAAATGGAGTGTGTGTGTGTGTGTGTGTGTTTGTGTGTGTGTGTGTGTGTGTGTGAGAGAGAGAGAGAGAGAGAGAGAGACAGAGAGAGAGAGACAGACAGAGACAGAGAGAGAGACAGAGACAGAGAGAGAGAGAGAGAGAGAGAGAGAATGGAACAGATCAGGTTTATCTCCTAATATGTTAGCATAACAGAAAATAGCTCAGGAAAAGAAAGACAACAGAAGCCAAGCCCTCCCATCTGTGACACAGAATAACCCGTGGCTTAGGATATTTCGTGTAATGATTTTAAACCGCAGTAAAACCCCAGTACTTAAGAGCACAGACGCTGGAGGGAGACCCGCAGGATCTCAATCTTGGCTCCACTAAACGCTCCGGCTCTGCGGCTTTGGGAAATTCCCTCAACATCTCTAAGTCTCAGGCTCCTCGTCTTTAAAATGAAAGTAATAATGGTATTTCCCTCACTGGGTTCCTGCAAAGAGGAAATGAAATCGTGCATGTACAAGTACTTGCATGCCTGCCTTGCAGTAGGTGCTCAAAAAAAAAAAAAATGCTAGTGTCCTATTCATCAGCTTTTCATTCAATAAACATTTGTGGAGTGGCTTTTTATGTGCCACGCACTGTTTTTAGGTACCTAAGGAGAAAGCAGTGCACAGACAGACAGGAATCCCTACCTTTCTGCTTAAAGGGGTCAGACAAGTAAACTGCAACTGATATTAAGGGGTCATGAGTGCCTTGGAAAAAATTAAGCAGGAGATGGCACTAGGTAACAGCAGGGTGGGTAGGGATCGTTTTCCTGCTGTCCCCTGAGTTGCGTGAGGATTGCAATCTGGGACATGAGACTGGTGTGGGACTTCTGGGCATCTTATGATGACTGAAGAAAACTGGGATAAGAGGCATAAAGAGATTAGCACAGACCTGGTGATGTCAAGGCAGAGAATATTCGAGGGTGAGATGCGAGTAGGGATCTTTCCAGGAACACACAGAACACTGGAGCTGCCTCTTTCTCCCTACTGCTGTTAGTTAATGGAAGCTTGGGAAGGGGTGGTTTTACAGGCCATGATTATTATCTTTGCTATAAAAGGTTTCCTAGCTTGGGACGAATGGATGAGATAAAGGGAGCTTCTATAACTCCTGAATTTTTATGTAAAATGATGCATGTTTGTGTAGGGAGAAAAATCAGTAAATTTTATTCCATTCTCAAAGGAACCTTTGACCAAAGTAGGGTTGGGACTGCTTGTCTCTTTGATTCGTACCAGGGTGACCACACTGGACAGTGCCGGCTCACACCCATTGTCCGTGAAGAATATGAATAGGGTTCCTTTCCACCCTCCAAGCTGATATTAGGGTCTCCCAAGCTGTACTTCTCCGTTTGATGCACTTCTATATCTAGTGGATGGCCCTCAGCTCTATCGGTTGAGAAGAAGGGTCTAGAACACCATTCCAGTGGGCTATTGGGACCGCTGGGTCCCAATGTCCGTGGGTATCCCCTGACCACAGGGGAGAGGACAGGAGCGGCTCCACTTTGGGACTCGGCAGTAAGATTCCAGAAGATTCCTTCCAACATACTTCTTCTCCTCCCTAAGTCTCTTTACATGCTCCCTCAGTCCCCAAACTGAATCTGTGATGTGCCAACCAGGGCTGTAGGCAGGATAAAGCAAAAAAAACAAAGCTCCTGGATAATCGACAAGATGGATGACTAGAGCTCACAGCCCCTGACACCAGCGACTTAGGTGGGGAAATCCCAGGTCTCTTTCCACCGGACAGAACTTGAGGAATGTGTCTGCATGTCGGAGACGCTAATCTGAACTGGTGGCTGGAAGATCCTTCCCTTCTGGGCACTTGAAATGTCTGAGTGTTGCTTCCTTATCAGCAAAACAAACAGAGGTAAATGGAAAGTAAATGTTAGACTGCATAAGGAGCCAACAGCTTTAAATATAGATGAGTGACCTAATTCTAGAATGCTCACCCCCTGACTTTCTACTTTATTTCTTTTTGGTCTCCTTACAAGCTTTATCTCCGCAAGAAAGACTTTGGTTAATGACTTTGGACTCCTTTGGGTCTTCTGACCTTGGAGCAGCCAGGAAATAGAGTTGTGTTCAGGCTAGAGAGAGAAAAAGAAGAAAAAAAGCAAGAGTGTCCCTTGAGAAAAATACCCTCTTTGTCATTTTTGGAAGACTCGTTGTTTATGTTTCGAGGTCTAAGGCCATCAGTGAGTCATATTACATTTGCCTTATGGCTTTGGTGTAATAAGTGGAAACCCACTAGAGGTGGGCCTTCCAAATGACTCATATTTATTATAAAATTACTGAACATAAAGGATTATTCAATGCAGAACTATCTAACTTGATTAAACCAAGCTTCGTTATTAAGATACACCACCCTGTAGGCACATACACATTCCTTGGCCGGAGGGGAGGCCACAGTACCCCAACCTTTACACGAGGGATTGCAATGGTCCATGTAGGTGTGGATTGAAGCTCTGGATGCTTCTTCACTCTGAAGCCACCTAGACTAGCACTAAGGATTGGGATCTGGGATGAGATCCAGAGATTCTAGTCAGAGACTGCGCCCTCCGGCACCAGGACAGTGGAAAAAAGAGTCATGCAGCTATGGAAGCTCAGGGTTCTTACACTTGGTAAACCCTACTAGATATGACCAGTGCACACGCTGGCTTTACCATCCCCACCCATCAGGCTATAGACTGTACATTTATACAAATCAGGCAACTCTAATATGCTCATTCTGATGTTATACCAGGGCCCTCACTGGGGCATTGACAGCTGTACTGGATTGATAAGTTAAGGTAGTATAGGACTCAGAGTCAGAATTTAACACATACACCACACTTACTGTGCAGAGGCCATGGGTCAAATTGGATCTGTAGGCATAGTTTTTTTGCTACTATTGTGTTGTTTTTGCCTTCACAATGGGTTTGTTTGTTTTTGCACTCACATTTTAAAACCATGAGATTTTGCACGACAATCTGATTCCTGTTTTTTTGATTTTTTTTTTCTATCAGAAGATCTGTGTTCCTCTGGCCCTCATTTTCACACAACAGAAAGGAGCAGACATTTGCCTCCATTTGGTCTCTTTTTCTGCCTGGCACAGTTCTCTATCCCCAAAGGCATGCCACTCTACCACCTTGATTTGGAAGCTCACATTCTCCTACTCTCTCTGATCCAGACTGGTGACATTTAAGACTCCATCTAAGGAAAGACCTTTCCAATGACTCTCTCTGCCCTTTCTAGACAGCAGACACACCATGGGAAAACCGTGATGTCCTCCTCAGATTGAGAGAGCAGAGCCCATTACTCCTTTAAGATGAGGGCACAAGTATAAGAGCATTCCATGAGTAAAGAGAAGGTGTCTTAGTCTATTTGTGTTGCTATAACAAAACGCCTTAGACTGGGTAATTTATTACTGAGAAATAAATAAATGGAAATTTATTACTATTATAAACAGAAATAAATAAATAAACAGAAATTTATTACTCACAGTTCTGGATGCTTTCAAGTCCAAGATCAAGGTGCTGGCATTTTCAGTGTCTGGTGAGAGCCTGTTTTTCCTAGATGGCACCATCTATGCCTTCTCACATAGCGGAAGAACAAGGCAGCTATCTGGGGCTTCTTTTATAAGAGTACTAATCTCATTAACATGGGCAGAGCCCTCATAACTTGATCACCTCCCAAAGGCACCACCTTCTTATACCACCAACTTGGCCATTAGGTTTCAACATATGAATTTTAAGGAGACACAAACATTCAGATCACAGCAGGAGGGGAAACTTCATCTTTTCCATCTTAAAAAGTTGTTGATAATTTTCTCCTCTAACCTCTTCATTTATAGGTGTGAAAACACAAGCCCAGAAAAGTTCCATGGCTATTTCAAAGTTGCACACCTTGTCAGCAGTAGATCCAGGATGAAGGTCTAGGTCTTCTGATCCTTGGCCCAGCCAGGGGTGGGGAACCTGCATCCTTGGGGACACATGTGGCCATCTGGATCCTTGAGTGTGGCCTTCTGACTGAATCCAAATCTTACAGAACAAATCCTTTTAGTAAAGGGATTTGTTCTGTGAAGTTTGGAGTCTGTTGAGGGGCCACACCTGGGGCTCTAGAGGGCTACATGTGGCCTTGAAGCTGCAGGTTCCCCACCCCTGTGTCCTCTCCCCTTGCCAGTGTGTTATTCTAGGGTGAAGCCATCACTTCGTCTGCTCCTCCCCCTTCCCCAACAGAGGCCCTTTCATTTGCTTTCACTTTCTCTCTCCCTGCTAGTCAGTGGTCATGAATTTCACAAGTGCTGCAAGTGTGAATTGCCTCGGGTTACATCTCCTGATTGGGGTCTATGGCAGTCAATATTTTCTCAGGATGGTAGCTCTCAGCACGACTCAGGCCAATAAATGGCAAGCAGGCAATCAACAAGTACTTATTAATCCCTGATCTTTGCTCAGTACCACAGCCTTTCTGAAGAAGTATTACATTTAATTCCTCTATAGCAGGTGGCAGACACATTGTCAAAGTTGCTTAAGCAAAGGGGAAATTTATTGGCCCCAGAAGATAAGTGTGAATATCAAGTCATGGGCAGCATAGGGCCAGAGCTGGGCCTTGGGAAAACTGGAAGTAGAAACTCCAGCAATATCAATACTCTGTTTAGTTCTCACATCTGCTTCTCCCTGCATGTTGGCCTCATTCTCCGTGTTATAGAAAAATGTCCACCAATATTTCATGATGGTACCCTTTCTGTTTGATTGCTGGAAAGAGAATGACTTGTTTATTGTGGGTTCTGCAAAGCCTATGGAAATTCTAGGATTGGTCTGACCTAACCCAGGTGCCTATTCCTGGACAAATCAACCATGGTGGAAGTGGTGGAGGTACTCACCCAGTGTGGACCAATCAGCTGTGACCCAGGGTGGCTCACGTTGTACTAAGAGGAAAGCCTCTACTATAACCTTGTAGAATGGGATGAAGGTACAGAGGGAAGCCCCAGAAAAGGCAGGGAAGGCAGGTTTAGGAAGGCTAAACATTGTATCCAGAACATTTGCCTACAGGATTTCATAATTAACTGGGCAGTTAAGAATTATGTATAGAAGCAGCAGTGATAAAGGACTGATATGTCACTGATTGTTAGGAGTAAATATGCAAAAAGTGTTGATATTATAAAATATGACACCATCCAGGGCTGGCCTTCTCAAATTGGGATATTGTGGTAGCAGAAGCTTAAAATAAATGTGGTTCTTTTTCCTGGAGCCTCGATTTCACTCAGAATTGGGGTGAGTCTGTTAGGTAGTTAGCAAGTGATTCTGGGTCTCCTAGAGACAAAAGCAAGTGCTTTGCCTTGGTGCAATTGCCCTACCTGGGAAGAAAGACAAGGGTGGGCCCCAGGCCCCCTTCTTGGTTCTGCCCCACCTTGATCCTGCCCTGAGCTACTGCCATACCTGGGGGAGGAAGGAACACCCTACGAATCTGCCAATCAGAACTTAGCGTGCCAGCTGCAAAAGAATGCAGAGGACTGTCCAGCCTATGGACCAAGCAGCATAGGTACTATAAAGTCCAGAAATTGACCCAGAACAACCTACATGCATAGTAATGCAACCCCACTGTCCAATCAAAGTGTTTTCATGGTGACATCTGAGCCACTAGGGAGGTCCCAATCCAGGTGCTATAAAACAAGATGCAAGGTCATAACCAACCCCTTTTTGCACCCTTCATTTGCTCTCCCTTTGCTGTGACAATGGGTCATCATCTGTGGTATATGTATCACACTCTATAAACCCATATCTTGCTCCTGTTCTATAATCCTGTCTTTCTCTCCTTGATAAACCTCATTTTTGTGCTTGCCTGACTTTGGTGTACCTGCTCATTCCTTGACCATGAGCATGCCAAGAACTGACATTTCAGACTGAAACCTGACAAGTCCATTAAAACCAACATACAACACGGATTTATTATGGGTGATAACACAAAATTTGATGACTCTTAAAATAAAAGTACAATTTAAAAGATAAAGAAATTTGAGCTTTTTGGCCTGGGACACCACCAGTCCTCTCTTGGATACACTCTACTGTGCTAATGAAACTGGTGAAGAAGTTTAAAAAATCTGGAGGGCAAGTAGTGTCAGGTCCAGAGCCAAGAGGGAGACACATGAAGCCTCAGGCGTAGCAAAATGCCACTTATTTGAGCATCTAGGTGCAGATGGGTGGAAGCCAAAAAAAGCATCCACCATGAGGGAGGGGAAAGCCTTTGGTTTTATAGAGGTTTTTTTTTTTTTTTTTGAGGGAGTGAGCAACTGGGCCAGAACAGCCACTGTAATAAATTCTTTTTCAAACAGCCAGTTCCTGGGACCCCTGCATTGGTCTTATCCAGCAGAGATGGGGGGGGGGCAGCATCATCCTTATCAGAGGTGATAGGAATACTGGCTTCTCTGTAGCTGTGGTCAGAGTTAGATTTACAACCTCCGGAGTCTCCAGACTCCTGTGGCTTTTGTTTCATGGGCTTTATGATCACTATCTAAGTTTTCCACTAACAGCATTACATCCTATACATACTTTTTGGGTTCCCACCCTAAGCTAGCCTAACAAGTGGGAGTTCTTGAACATTGCTCATCAAGAGGCTATGTGGTCTTGGAGTACTTGCTTAGATCCTCTGGGCTAAAAGAATTTGAGGTGGGTGGGCAGGGGTGAGGTCGATTTGTGGAAAGGGATCCCCGAACTCCCTCTGGCAATACCATTCTGTGTAGGTTTTGTTTTGTTTCGTTTGTTTACTTTGAGAGGCAGGATTTAAGCAATAGAGCCACAAACTAGATGAGGTTTAATTAGTTTATAGTGCTTTTACATCAGTTCTGGGATTTATAGATTGTCCTTGGGATTAGCATATCACCTTCAATACTTTCTAGGTAAATGCTGCTTAAGTAATGCAAATGAGTAGAGCTATTTTGCTAATTAGGAGGAATTGACCCAAGGATACCAGGCCTCAAACAAACTGGAAGAGAGAATAAAGATAGAATGGAATCAACTGGAATGAGTCCAGTGGAGGTGGGAGGCCCTCGGGTCACTACCGGACAGTTGAACCTAAATAGAAGTAGACTTGGGAAAGGGACAGTGATCTTCTCCCTGGGATAGCTCAGCAGCACCTACTTTGCACCAGGATTTTCACAACTATTCCAATGGAAGACGCACTATTCTTGTCTAAGACACACCTTCACACTTGTATATCAAACAACTCCATTCCCTTCTAATTCTGGATCAATTGATTTTTAATAATTATCCCTTCTCTTGTGTATGGTTGGCCTCTACATCCCTGCTGGTATCTTCCATCGGCATTAAAGATGCTAAGTCTCTTCCCATATTAGACAAAACGCCACTCACTTGATGTCAGGCCCCTCTAGTGGAATCCTGGCTATCTCTCTCCTGCCATTTACAGCCAGGCTTCTTGAATTGTCTGCACTCTGTTTTCGCTTCCTTCCCTCCCACTCAGTGATCAATTCAGCAATTCTGCGTCTACTTCCTCCGTTCCATGGACACTCCTTTCTCTGAGGTCACCAGAGATGTACTTGTTTCTAGTTCCAGTGGACATATCTTCACCCCTGATCTCACCGGGGCTCTGGGCAGCATGTACCCCTTAAGCTGACCCCTTAGGCATTCTCTCCCGGTTTCCCATTCTCCTGGTATGTTGTCCTCCTAACTCTGTCTCCTCTTGGTGCCCATTTCTTCCAGCCATTTCTGCTCTTTCTCCTGCGTCAGGGAGGAAAAACTTTCCCTCTGCTCTTAGAGTCAGTAGCTGGGGGCCTATGGATCAAACTAATAAGAGACAGATTAACAGGAAAAAAGGTAGAATTTTTATTTAATACTTACACACACACAGGAGTTTGCAGAAAAGAAGTAAAATCCAAAGAAGTGGTTACATTCAGGGGATTATAGACCATTTAACAAAGGAAAGGAGGTTTGGGCTTCAGGGGATGATAAATCATGGGAAAGTGACCAGGAAATATACAAGGGAGCTGATGGAAGGGAAGGGTTGTTTTAGTAAGGTCTGCTTATGCAAACTGCTCTTGGTATGGACTCCCCGTCCCCAATGATAAGTGTGCCCTTTGCTTCCTGGTACAAGGGGGCACCTTTCTCAAGAAGAAATTTATGCCCTGTTTTTAGGCATTGAGGCTATGGGGGGAGGGCAGAAAACTTGCATGTGTCTGTTCATTCTCAGTTGCTTTCAGCTCAAATAATCCCCGTGCCACAGTGACATGTTTTAGGGTAGCATATTCTGATCTCCTTCACCTGCATCATCAGTTTTTCTCTGTATTGAACCATTCCCATCAGCATATAAATAAACCGTTTCTCCCAGCTTAAAAGGAAACCTCTGTTGACTCCTTTATTTCCCACTTTGGCTTCTCACCATTTCTCTCTTTCCTTTATAGAAAACTCACGGGAAGAGTTGTCTACAATGCCCTCTCCAGCTCCTCTTCTCTCTTCTCTCTTGAACTCTCTCTCATCATGTCTTTGCTCCTACTACTCCATGCAAACAGCACTCATCAAGTTACGATCTGGGGACATTAAAGGCTTCTCAAATGTAATTTATCCAAAACTGAAAATCTCCTGCCCCAGATTGTTCTATCCACGATATTCCCCAATGCAGGATTAATAATCTCATTCTTCACTTATTCAGGCCAAAACCCTGAAGTCATGCTTCACTCTCTATTCTTTCTTTCCCACCTCACATAAATAAATACATAACTATTAAATAAACAAATGTTTATTTCTATACCATCTAGACTCAACTTAGTACCGATAATATTGATAGGACATTTTGGGAAACATTTTTTTAAATGCCCATGTTTCTTGGGATTCTGCCCTAGATGATGTTTTTCTATATATTCTCCATGGGCAAACTCATCGACAACAAACGGTTTAAATTTCCATCCTCTTCTGACAATAATTCTATGATGCCAACTGGATGTCCTGCAATTTCATCCAGTTTTGACACTAATTACCTAGAGTTTGTGCAGACCCCACAAGTTAAGAGCAAATTTCACAATATTGCCCCCCCATTTCAGGACAACCAGCCACAAATCTCAGGGGCCACCCACATGTCTGACTGACTGGCTACAAATTCAGGGGGACCCATAACCCACTCAGGTTCAATATTTGATAGAACAACTCACAGAAGAACTCTCTGAAAGTGCCACACTTGGGATTGTGGTTGTGTTATAAAGAATACAACTCAGTAAAGCCCAAACAGAAGATATATATGAGGCAAAGGTCTGGGGAGGCAAAGGGACACAGAGCATCTATACCCTGTCTTCACAGAATCTGGGCATGTAACCTGCCAGCACATCAATGTGTTCACCAGCCAATATACTCCTTCAAAGCTTCGGGTCCAAAGGTTTTACTGGGGCTTCATTATATAGGCAAGATTGATTAGATCATTGGCCATATGATTGAATTTGATCTCCACCCCAACTTTCCTTCCTGGAGGTTGGGCTGGTGGCCTAAAGTTCCAGCCCTCCAATTATGTGGTTGACCTTTCCAGCCCCCATCCTAAAGCTATCCAGGGGCCCACCATGAGTGACTCCATTACCATAACAAGGACACTGAATTCCAAGGTTTTTGAAGCTTTGTGCCAGGAACAAGGACAAAGACCAGGTATATATTTTTTTATTATATCATATACACATATATAGATGAATCATCAATTTATATCTCAGCTCAGGTCTCTCTTCTGAAATTAAGACTCTCAGATCCACCTGGCACCTGGGTATCTTTTTCAGGTGGTACAACTGGTACCTTCTGTCCATCAATATCCAGAAAATAAACCCCAATCCTCACCTCGCCACCCTATCCAACACATTCACTTTCTCCCATATTTCTTCTTCGTAAATGTCATCAGGCCACCATTCACCCAGCTGCTTAAATCTAAAAACTGGGTTTTTCTTTCTTGCTCACATACTGTTTCCTCCTCTTTGAATGTCATTCTCCTTGCCACCCCTTCTCTCCCTATTTATTGTTTAGACCTTAGCTTAAAAGTCATGGTATCCAGGAGGCCTTTGCTGGTCTCCCACGACTGGTCAGGTGCTCCTGTACTTCATAATTATGGTGCTCATCACACGGTGCGATAATTTCCCCTTTGTCCCTCTTGCCCATTAGCTTGGTGAGGACAGTGATTGTGTCTCTCTTGTTCACTTTTATGTCCTTGTATCTGGACATCATTGGCACTCAATAAATATACACTGCATGGATGGATAAAATGATCCAAAACTGGAACATTTCAAAATAAGACTTCTCTCTTAAATAATTACTTTCTATTCCAGTAATTTATCAACTTTTCCTACTGAGGATGCTTTGGTGTAATCTTATTTTGAGAATTCAATGATTTATGTAGGTTTATAGTAACTGGATTATAATTGTCTTCATGCATACATCCATTTCTTAGATATGTATAGGATACCTACTAATGTAACAAGCATTGCCATGGTTCCTGTGGTCACAGTCTACTGGGAGAATCATATGTATAAACACAATCGCAGTAAAACGTGGTAGGTCCTGTAAAAGTGAGCAACATACTGTGGGAAATACTGAGTGTGATTATGTTAGATATTTGTTCCCAACTCTTTATTTCTTTCTATAAAGCATTACATACCCATGCCCTCTACCATATACTTCTTAGTACCTGTCACAATACATCAGCAGAATGCACATCCCTAGCCCCACCCACCTGGGCCTGGCTATGTGACTTGCTTTGACCAATTAGTATAGGCGGAAGTAAAATGACAGTGTGCCAGTTCTGAGCAGACATTTTGAGAGAGGTAACAAGAATCTGTCATACATCTCAAACTTTTGCCCTTGCCCATAAGGAGTATGTCTCAGATCACTGTTGTCCTTTTAGTCCAGGGGTCCTCAAACTTTTTAAACAGGGGGCCAGTTCACTGTCCCTCAGACTATTGGAGGGCCACATTCCACACATGCGCACTGTGGGCCCGGGACGAGTCGGCTGCTAAGCAGGACAGGCAGCGGTGGCAAAAACACCCGGTGGGCTGGATAAATGCCCTCGGTGGTCCGCATGTGGCCTGCGGACCGTAGTTGGAGGATGCCGGTTTTAGTCTGAGTCCTGGAATACAGACAGCTGGGCAAGCTTAAACACAAACCACAGACTGGAGTCCAGCCAACTGAGCCGAGCCAATTCCCAGGCAACCTACATTCCTATGAATGTGAAATAGATATTTCTTTTGTTAGTTATTGAATTTGGGGAAGAAGGTTGTTGTTAGACAACATTATAACAACTGAAATCTGCCCATATACTGCTTATCCGTCTAATGACTATGCTAGCATATGCAGCATAAGGAAATGGCTACAAGACTGTGGCTATTTCCCAGGACACTATGCTCCCAATTCTCTGCTGGTTGTAGACAATTAAAGAAAATGTCAATACAATGAACTCAGTGATTTATTCCATGCACTGTGAAACTTAGATTTCAGATGTGGCAAGAAATAAACATGGGACTCCTTAAAAGAATCTGGCCTATTCATAGCTTGAGAAGCTACCTGAGATGTATGGGTATTTCTCCAATAGCCTGAGTTTTCATAATGCAATCTAGATGCAGTGACATTGACCAATTAGGGCACCCAATTTTAACTGTGCAAAACCTTAGAGTTCTGATACAACCACAGTATAATTGTTACCCCTTGAAGAAGAAAGTTGGTCTTCCAAAGCAGAGAAGCACATTGCTACCTGTCAAGGTGGTTGGTTTTTGAGTGCGAGTTTTCTTGCCCACTTGTAGTTAGGAACTGTGCTATAATTTTTTTTCATTTTGTGCTAACTATGGACAGCAAAAGTGATAAAACTGTGTAAAAGAAATTCTCTAACTCCTAAACTCTTTTTCTCCCTGGCAATAATTTTGTTTGTTTGTTTTAAATGGAAGTGGTCAAGGATAATGATTAAGAAAACTCACTATGAATTAGATTTCTTTGAATTAGACTTTGAATCCAGGCCCACCAAGAATAGTGTAAAAATGATTTAAGTGCTCAGCTTCAGTGTCTTCATTTGTAAAATGAAGGTAATGATAATGCTTATCTCCTAAGAGTTGTGACGAGTCAATGAAATAATTGTGTCAGGGCTCAGCATAGTGCCTAGCGGATAATAAGCACTCAGTAAATTATAGAAATTATTGCAGGATGGATTTCGTTAGTGCAACTTTACTTAGGCAAACAGCTGTTCATTACAGAAAGACAGGCTGTGTCATGGCATTTGCTTTGACCTTTGCTATTGGAAAAAAATAAAAACTCAGGACCCAAATCATGATTCATTTATATGCTATGTTTATGAAAAGCTAAGCTTTTTCCATTTTGGTTCTCTAAGAGGAATAAGGATCAAAGACACAGAAAATTTGGACTCACCATAAAATGAACACTTCCTGAACCTTAATTTGGTTGAGATAAAATAATAGATGGCATCCCTGGTAATGAACTGTAGGCAAATTTTCAGGGAAACGTGCAGTGCACTTGGATTCTTCCACTCATACCACGCTGGACTGAGAGCAACTGTGCTGTGGAGAGGCCATGCTGAAATGTACCTCCAGTGAATTTGCCAGGAAGATAAGAAGAACATTCCAGCAGCTTATATGTTGCTCAAATGACAGGTCACCTCATTCTCAGATCCACTCATTTCTTGATTGCAGAGAATACCAGTGTAGATAGCCTTGGGTTTGTGGAACATGTGGTTGCCAAAGAAAGTTAATTCTCTTTGGAAACTGCAAGTTGATATTAGTTAATAATGGGTCTCATTTATGAGAAATAATTTGTTATAAGACATATTTGGCTGTGTACCTTGAAAGATGCTGCAGAGAGTGTGTGTTGTGTATGTGTGTGTCTGTGTTTGTGTGTGTGTGTGTGCATGGGCACATGTGCAGGTGACGCTGATTTGAAATTAACAAGCAATCATAACTTCCACATTACATGAATCAGCCATTTGAAGTAAGTCTCAAATTTCTTCCGAGGAGAAATACAACATTTTCCCCACTTCTAGGCATTCTGCTTCCTAATCCTTTTACATTCTTCCAGACATTTCAGAAAGCACTGGACATGGAGGTGAAGCTAGGGGGATTTACAAATTTAATTTCCGTAATACCAAGCTTGAAACTTGCCCCTATTCAAAATATATATATACGCACTCTTGAGTTCATACGGGGAAAAAAGCTATTAGTTTAATGTGTAATCCTAGAGCAAAGAGCAATATGACTCACATGAAGAATTAAGGATGGGTCACATAGTCAAAATCCACTTTATTTTATTTTTTAGACATCTTGCCTCTCTGAGAAATAAAAGAATAGGCAATATATACCATTATTCAATGAATAAAAATAAATTAAAAATATGCCCAGCAAGCATACATTGTGGAAGGGAAGTGGTAGAGAGTAAAGAGGGAAAAAAAAAAAAAAAAAAAAAGGGAAGAAGAAGAAAGGGAAAGAAAGAACATGGGGAGAAAGAATGAAAGTAGAAAACTGAGCCTGGTAAAGACAACCTAGGTACAGAAACATATACCGGACATCTTCAGAGGGCAGCATTAATGTCTATGACTCTTTTAAGGCCATTATTACTTTTTTTTTTAACTCTAAATCCAAATTGGGACATTTATTTGGGGGCACACGCTCTGTGGTCTGATGACATTTGCCTATACTTCTTGGTATTATTTTTACTAGTTAGCCATACAGAGATTAGAATATTGATCTTTTAATTTATCACAGTCACCTTTAATTATTACCATACTAAACCATGAACAATGTTAGAACTTTACAACGGTGTAATTCCATTTACCCCTCCCACCTTTGATGCTATTTGTCATATGTTTTACTTCTAATATATTATAAACCTGAGACTGTATTGGTATATATGCTCTAAATAAATAGCCATTAATCTTAGAGAAACTTTTAAATCTTCTTTTATATTTATGCCTGTAGTTATCCTTTCAAATGCTTTTCATTTCTACGTGCAGATGTAGACTTATATTTGGATCATTCTCCCTTCAGCCTGAAGAATATTTTTTAGTACATATTTTTGTAGTGCAGGTCTGTTGATCATAAATTCTCTCAGTTTTTGATTTTCTGAAAATATCTTAATTTTGCTTGCATTTATGAAGGATGTTTTCACTGAATTGAGTACTTTAGGTTAATAATTTTGTTTCTAGCACAGGGAAGATGTTCCATCATTTCCAATGAGAAGAAGTCAGTTATATTAATAATTCTTATTTTTGTTCCTATGAACATGATTTTTTCCCCTTTGACTGCCTTTAATACTTTCTATTTATCCTGTATTTTTAGTAGTTTGAATACAATGTGCCTGGATGTGGTTTTTCTTTGTATTTACTCTGCTTGGTATTTGCAGTGCTTTTAGAATGTATAGGTTGAAGTATTTCATCGATTTTGGAAAATTTGGAGCCATCATTTCTTCAAATATTTTTCTTCTCTGTTCTCTCTCTTTTCTATTTCTGAGGCTACAATTACATTTATGTTAGTTGAATTTATGTTATTCCACAGGTATTTGATATTCTACTGGGCTTTTTAAAAATTTTGTTCTTATCTTTATGCTTCAGTTTGAATAATTTCTATTGATTCACTTCCAGGTCACTAATCCTTTGTTCTGCTCTGTCCAGTCTGAGATTAAGCTCATACAGTAGTTTCTCCTTTTTTAAAAGATATATTTTAATTATAGAATTGCTATCTGCTTCTTTTGCACAGTTTTCATTTTTTGCCAAAATTCTCCATCTCTAGCCCCATTATGTCCCTCCTGTCCTCTCAATTTTTTAACATATTTATAAAAATATCTCTTTTTTGCTAAAAAATTCATTGTATGGGTCATCTGTGTGTCTGTATCTATCAACATGTTTTTATTTCTCTTGACTATATGTCACATTTTCCTCTTTCTTTGCATGTCATAATCTTTTATTTATATTTCAGCCATAGTATCTAAAAGACCAGTAGAGATTAAAGACGGTTATAATTTCCTCCAGAAGGGGGTCACCTTCTGCCTGACAAGCAGCAACAGTTAAGGGCTGAGCTCATCAATCTAATTAGCAGCTGAGCAGAATCCGGGCTGGGTTACCAGTCGAGTTAGTTTCAGTTCACCCCTGGATCAAATGTCTTCGGGGAGATCAGGCCCCTACTTTTGGCAGAATTTGGGAGTCCAAGCACCACGAGACTATGAGTTCCCTCTGTGCTTTCTAGACCTTATTCCAGGCTTTCTGATTACTCTACTTTTTGAATAAAATTCCCGTGGGGCTGAATTGGTGGACGGGGAAGGCTTAACTTTGAGTCTTGGGCTCCTCCAAATTGGAATCCACCATGCAAGTCCAGGAACAGCCTTTAAGAGCTTGGCTGATGTCTCCTTGTTTGCACAAAGTCCCTCTGCCTGCAGCCGTTCTGCCCCAGACTCAGAAACTCCCTTGGGGATTGAGATGGTCTCTTGTCTGCTCACCCAAGAAGGCCCTTCTCCTCTCTGGATTCCATTTTACTTAGACTTATAATTTTTATTATTATTATTATTTTGCATTTTATTTTTTTTTGAACAATCTTCAATGGCTTTCAAGAAACATAAGATTTTTTTTTTCTTAATTTACCTGATATTTTTGTTGCTATTAGAGTGACCATCTTACACAGACCTCTGTATTCTATAATCAGAACCCTCGAGTCTGATTCTAAGGAGTTGATTCCTTTGGCAACCCATTTTATTTAAAAATAACGCGATTGATGATTCACCAAGTTATAATGCTTGCACTTGAGTTAGTGCCCAAAGGCAACTAACTCAAGAAACCTTCAAAATTGTTATTCCCTGCCTCCTTGAAATGTCGAGATAGACGTGACACAGAGACCTGATTTATATAGAATGGAAATAAGAGTCATTAATACTTATTAAGTGCCAGGATGTAGTATGTCCCTAAGAGGTCTGCCTGGTCCTCTACCTACATCACTTTATTTTTTAAAATGCAAAAATGTTTACTGGGCATTTACACTGGGGTGGAGCAAACCAGTAGAGCTGGAGGTGACATGAAAGTCCTGGGGTCAAGGCCCCAGCCAGGGAACAGGAGGAAGGGATGAGAGATAGGTCTTTCTCGGGGAGGAGAGATGCTGAACACTTGGGAGTGTATTTACTTGCTCCTGATTTAGTGTGTACCAGGAACCAGGAAATGAAGCATGTAAGCCACACACTGTGACACTCGGTTCTGGTTCTCTGTTCAAAAAAGAGGACCTTTAGGCACCACCACGGTGGGAATTACAAAATAGCACAATCTCACAAATGTGGAATGCTTCGTTGCCCTGAATTTCCCACTACTTTACGGATAGTGCAGTTACTTCCTCTGTTCCATTTCCTGGGAAAGATTTTGTGTGTCATGGAAATAATGACAGCACAAGGCAGTGGCCTGAGGTGAAGGGCTGGCTTCTATGCTTCTAATGCAGCTTGGGCACAACTGATGAAATTGTGGGTAAGCCACATTACACTCTGCGGGAAACGGTGCACTTTGAATGATGTTCCCTCTAAACTTACAGCGAGGCTTGCCGAAAAGAAAATGAGCAGTTGCTTTCTGTTCTTGTCACTTAGCCCTATTTCCTCTCTGTGCAGTGTCACTGGCCAGATATATTTTCTCTCTCGTCCCCTCCCTTCCCCCTTCCCTCCTTCTCTCTGACCCCCCTCTCATCCCCTCCCCTTCAGTTTCTTTTGTTTTCTTATTTCTTCTTTCGTTTTTTCCCCCAAAATCATAAATCCCGTTGGTTTCACCAATATTCCTCTATTCTGAACTTGGGATGATCAATCTTGTCTCATTGTTATCCCCTATGCTTCCATATAGTACACTTCCATTTTTCAGAGCCCTTTTAGCTGTGATGATGACGATGATGGTGAAGGAGTTGGCAGCAATACTCGCACAGTACTTGTTTTGTTCGTTGCTATTCTAAGGGTTTTACATGTAATTAACCCATCAAAGCCTAAGAAAAAGCCTATTGAAATAGGTATCATTTTATTCCCATTTTATAGATGAGGAAGCTAAGGCACTGAGAGGTTCAGTAGCTTGCTCAAAGCCACTCAGTTGACAAGTGGCAGAATCGCGTTCTTATCCTGGGCAGTCTAGCCCCAGGGTACATGCTCTTAACCACTTTGGTACCAGCGTCGACTATAGTCGACAGCCACAGATGAACGCGCACAGTGACTTCAGCTGACAGCCGTGATAATGACTTTTCTAATTTTTCATTTATCAAAATAAAATTGTGAACATTTAAAAATAGCATAATGGGCCGGGCGCGGTGGCTCACGCCTGTAATCCTAGCACTCTGGGAGGCCGAGGTGGGCGGATTGCTCAAGGTCAGGAGTTCAAAACCAGCCTCAGCAAGAGTGAGACCCCATCTCTACTATAAATAGAAAGAAATTAATTGGCCAACTAATATATATAGAAAAAATTAGCCGGGCATGGTGGCGCATGCCTGTAGTCCCAGCTACTTGGGAGGCTGAGGCAGCAGGATTGCTTGAGCCCAGGAGTTTGAGGTTGCTGTGAGCTAGGCTGACGCCACGGCACTCACTCTAGCCTGGGCAACAAAGCGAGACTCTGTCTCAAAAAAAAAAAAAAAAAATAGCATAATGAAAACATATATGTATGTGTTACCTATTCTGATTTGCATTACAAGTAAAGCTGCCTGTAAAGTCAGACAAGCTTTCAGTGCTTTAAAGCTTTCCTCATCACACAAGAGCAAAACGGATTCGTCGTCAATGCACAGCACAAACTATCATGGGGACTCTGAGTGCCGGCTGTGGGCAAGGTTTTGCGGCCGGTGAGCGCCATACCGAAGTGGTTAAGCAGTGTCCTAAATCATCTCTCAATTAAATTACTTTATTTAATTCTTATCCAAAGCCCATGAGATCTTTAGGGAAGATGCTACTCTTTTGATTTTACAGTTGAAGAAACTGAAGCTAGAACTGGCCAGAACACTCCAAAATGACAGACATGAAATACAAGTCTCATAAAGTCACACCTTAGCCTAGTCTTAAATGCCTGTCCTTCCCAAATGCTCAGGTGTCTTGTTGCTGTAACTTCCAAAATTCTTCCATTGACAGGATTTTGGAAGAGAATAAGAGTGGGGGTAAGGGACTCTGGGCAGCCTAAATTTTAGGGCTGGATGAAGTGGGAGAGAATAAGAAATTCCATAAAAGGGAACTTGGGGACCAGGGAGCTCGAACCCAACTGGTTCCAGGTGCCACCTTCTTCTCAGTTGCCAGAGCATAATTTATTAACAAATGAGTGCATCCCAGACTCACCCTCCAAAGTTACCCAGTCCCTCACTTCTATCACTGGTGAACGGTTCAGAAGTAGCAGCAATGACATTGGGTGATGGGAAATTTCAAAGTACTGAGAGAGGAGGAAGAACTTGAGTCCCCTAACTCATAGCTCACAGCAACCTCAAACTCCTGGGCTCAAGCGATCCTCCTGCCTCAGCCTCCTGAGTCACTGGGTCTATAGGCATGCACCACCATGCCCGGCTATAAAATAGTAATTTAACAAGATCATCAGAACTCAGATCATTCCATTCTGCCATGCTCAGCATTTTAGTTTTTCGTCCTCATCCTGTAGACCTCATGAATGCAGGGTGGCTGCCTCAGCGCAAGCCGTCACATTTTCTCCTGATCACATACAAACACAGGAAACAAAGTCAACCGAGGTGTCTAGAAATTGTCCCATCTGGGTCCCCTTTTTATCAGGGAGGAAAATATTTCTCAGCATCCTTTCCTTTTCATAGCCTGGTGCCCATCATATAGACATGTACAACCACAGGGAAAGGCTGGAAAAGTGAGTGTCTGACAAAAAGATGCCAAGCTTGTCATGATTGAATTAGCAAAAGCAGTTATGATTCATCTCTTAGGGCTGTGGACTTAGCAATGCAAAAAAAAGAAAAAAATCAGGGTTCTGTCAGTGCTATATTGTGTGCATGGTAATTTACTTTAAAATACTTCAGTCTAAGTGGTATGATGTGTATGTGTGCGAGTTAACACCCATCAACACTCTAGGAATGAGTGGCTAATTAGTACGTGAAGAGTCCTTGTCTGAATCAATACTTTTGGGTTAGTTAATTAGCATATGGAATGTTAGGCATGATTTTTTTTATTGGTGAAATTAGTTGTGCTTAAGATCAAGTTAGGAGTGGGGTAGCAGGGTCCACCGCCTGTGAATGAATAAGGTAGAAGACACGAGCACATTCTGTCATCAGTACTAGAGGTGCAAGTTCTGGGGCGCATTGGCCCCATGTCCTCCCGCTTCCTGGAGTGTCTATCCTGCTAGGTGGCCCCGGGATGAGGCCTCTGATCACACTTGAAGGGAATCTGTTTCTTGGGGAGCTGCTTCTGCAAGGAGCTTGGCGGGGACCACGAAGTCAAGAGAGAGGAGGAATCCTTCTCAAGATACAAGTGGTTGTTCACCTGCTTGTTAGAAAACATCTGCATGGCCGGTGGAATTTGGCCTGAGGCTTGCTTTTATTTTGGAGCAAGGTTGCCGAATGGGGATACATCTCCTCCTCCTGCCTCCGACCACCAGAGGCTGCCGGCACATACTAAAAAGAATCTGAGCTTTGCTAACCAGCCAACTTAGCTTCAGTTCGGTCACTCCAGTTAGCCAGAGAGGAAAGGGGAGTGGTTTGGGGGGAAGACCATGAGGCCAGTAATATCACACGACAAGATGTTAAACTGACATCACTTCAATGGGAGCACCACAATGCAATGGATGTGAAATTCCAAAATGAGGCGATAAACCGAAATATAATTAAAGGAAAAAAAAAACCTATTTCAGAACACGAAGGCTTAAGAATCAATTTTGAAAACGAATTTATGACACACTGTATTTGGATTAATATGCTGCTATTCAGTGAGTCCCATCTTCCAAGGGTAGAACTGGGGGTGGTCTCCCCCTTACTTGGAGTGTAAAGAGCTGTCTCAGAAGACCACGTGGCATGCTGATATATGTCCCTTAGAGATGGAGGTGGCCATGGCAGACTATTGGTCGATACACTCTGTCCAACTCTGAAGGATTTCCACTGTGGATGGGAGGCAGAGAAGATGGAGTTGCTGCCATGTTGGGGAGGAACTTTGTCCCCTCTGTTGGTGGGTGACAGGTGCCAACAGAGGGGACAAAGTGATCGCTGGGCGCCAGATGAGGAATGCATAGTAAGAACGTCAGCATGGGGTAGTCTTACAAGGAATCTTGTGCAAGAGGACTTCTGCCAGAAGGCAGGTCACCCAAACAGGGAAGGACTGTACGATGTGGCCCTTCGGAACACAAACAGAGGCTGAGGAGAGAAGCAAGGAACAGCCACACGAAGGGGAGCTTTTGCCTGCATCATGGGTATAGCAGACCGGAGGATGCAGCAGGACAGCCACTGAAGTCACCCCAAAGAGCTCAGAGAAGAAAGCACCAGTTTTCCACCCCTGCCAGGCCCAGCGCCCAGAGTCATCTCACAGCAGTGCCAGACAGGTAAGGGCTTTCCCTGTTCTGCTCACTCACCAGCCCATCCTTTCTGGTCGCCAACGAGGGAGAGGCCAGAGCCACTACTAGCACGCTGAGGAAGGAGGGGTAGAGCAAGAAACAAAAAGCTGACCTCAGGCTGTGCCCAGGAGGCACAAGGCTGGCTTGTGGCTGGCTGTATCTGAAAGAAAGGAGAAAGGGGACACTTCAAATCTCATTACAGACCAATGCTGATTATTACAAGGGACTAGGCAGCAGAACGACCAAAATGGGACTGTGTTTTTGCTATTTCAGGTGTGGTAGGGCTTTCTGTTGCCCGAGAGTCGCTGGCTTGCAGGATTTTCCATGTGGGTCGCTGGACATGTTGAAAGGATAGAGGGAGACTCCCAAGATGGCATGAAGGGCGACCCTCCCCTCTCCCGTCCCCAGAGTTCGCACCATGTCTGCTCTCTGCTGCGCTTCATCTTGACTTCTGTGTCAGTTCTCCATTGCTGCATAGCAAATTCCCACAAACTTGGTGACTTAAAAAAGCATACGTTCATTATCTCACGATGTCTGGGGCCAGGAGTCGAGGCGTGGCCTAGCTGGGCGTCTCTGGTTCTAAGGGCTTTCCCAGGGCTTTCGCCACTGTGTAGGCCAGGACTGCCATCTCATCTCAAGGCTCCACCGGGGACGGACTGGCTTTAGGGCTTATGGGGTGGTTGGCAGAATTCAGTTCCTTGTAGCCTGTTGGACTGAGTGGCTCGGCCTCCTGCTGCCCGACAGGCAGAAGCTGCCCTCAGTTTCTCGCTGTTTGTAGGCCAAAGGCTGCTCAGACTTCACTGCCGTGTGTGTCTTCCAAATAGGGCTGCACGCTTCATCAAAGCCTGCAAGAGTCCTTTTCATAAGACAGGTGTTACAATCTTATGCAATGTAATCACAGAAGTGACTCATATCGGAGGCATATTGCCACATCCCGTGGGTTTGAAGCAGCTCCCAGATCTTGCTCACATTCAGGGGGAAGGGATTACCCAGGGCATGGATATCAGGTGGCTGGGAGGATTGGTGGCTATCGTACAGCGGGTCTTCCACC
The DNA here is from genome assembly GCF_040939455.1 of Microcebus murinus. NCBI lineage: Eukaryota > Metazoa > Chordata > Mammalia > Primates > Cheirogaleidae > Microcebus > Microcebus murinus. The sequence continues at coordinate 23,911,894 of NC_134124.1, forward strand.
GATTCTCATCTCTAATCTGCCTGTACCTCTAGCTTGCAGGACACGGATGGGATGAATTGCTAAAACAGCTACAGAGTGAAATGTCAATTACACAAATCTACTGTTCTAGGGTTGAGATAAAGCAACTTGCATAATACAACCCCACCGGATTATTATGGTAGAAAGCGTCTGCCCCTTTTTCCAGCCTACCCCAGATCTTCTACTATGTCAGTTTAGAGTGCCAAGACCCAGAAGAGGCTGAGTATGGGCTCCAGTCAAGGCCAGGGCTGAGGAGAGGAGAAAAGCCATTCCACCACTCTGAGCTGTATGAAGCACGTGCTAAATGGCAGGCCAAGGCTAAGCGCTTTCTCTGATTTATTCAAATAGTCCTCACAACAGCTCCATGAGAAAAGCATTCTTATTAGCTCCACTTTATAAATGGAAAAAAAACGGAGGCTTGGAATGTCTTAGTAACTTGACCTAGTAAATTATGGAGCCAGGACCTGATATGAGGTTTGTCTGCCTCCAAGCCTGGGTCTTATCTCCACCTTGAAGAAAAACTCAGGCAGTGGAGGCAACATGCAAACGGCCTTTTATTTGGAATCAGGTGATCTGAGCTCAAGTGTCACTCAAGCACTTTTGGCTCCTTACTTGACTTCCTTGGGCCTCACTTTTTCATTTGCAAAAAAGAAATAAAATAATTGTGTTACCAATATGCAAAAAAAAAAAAAAAAATTGACCCTAATCTCCCACCATGCATAAAAAATTGACTTAAAATGGATCAGAGGCTTACATGTAAGAAATAAAACTATAAAACTTAAGTTAGGCAAAGATTTCTTAGATATGCTATCAAAAGCACAATCTATAAAAGGAAAACATTAATAAATTGGATTTCATAAAACTAAGAAGTTTTGCTTTTCAAAAGACACTATTAAGAAAACAAAAAGACAAAGCTACAGTTTGGGGGAATATATAATAGTTGCAAATTATATATCTGATAAAGGACTGGCATCTAAATTATATGATGACCTTTTATAGCTTAGTAATATAGCAAACAACCCACTAAAAATGGGAAAGGATTTGAATGGATCCCTTGCCAAAAAAGATACATCATTAGTCATTAGGGAAATGCAAATTAAAATCACAATGAAATATCACCACATACCCACGATGTCATATATTAATTTTCTCTTTGAATCCTTACCAAAACTCTTTAAGAGGGGCTTTTATTATTCCCATTTTACAGGTGAGAATACTTACTGGCCTTAAGTGGCTACTTAAGGTCATAGAACTAAGATGCAGGACAGCAGGCTTCCAATGCAAGCGGTCTGAATCTAGTGCCCATGTGCTTATTATGACTTTAGTAAACCATTGGAATGTCAGCCCCACGAAGGCAAGGACTCGTCTGCCTCTGCACTGCTGGAGCTTTGGCACCCAACATGTAGAAGGCACTTGACATTTGCCAAATGTCAGCACACAGTGGGGCTCAGCCAGCGCTTCTTCCTACTGTCACAGGGCCTTTGCATAAAGGCCTTTGCATAAAGTCAAACCCACTTACAGTTTACAATGACCTTTTACGATGCCTTTTCTCTGATCTCAGAAAACTCTGCAACTAGTCTTGGAGGGGCCCCTCCACACTCCTCTTTTCCCTCACTTCCCTCCTTTTTCTGTTCACTTTCTTCTTTTCTTTTACTCCAGTGGGTTGCTCTGGCTTGACCTCGCTTTGGAGAGCACACGTGGGGATGCTGACCTCCAGGACCAGCCGCCTGGCTTTCCAAGACAGGAACTGTGGGTGCAGCACCCGCATCCTGCCCGTCCTGCCCTGAGGCCCTCGTTCTACCTGTGGCCAGCCTTCATGGGCCTTCACTTCCCTGCACCACAGGGGAGGCGAGCTGGCCCATTCCCTCCTGACCTAAGATCTGTCTGCTCGAAGTCCATCCCACGAGGAGTGCAAAATGCTCCTTTCTAAGAGAGGGCCCAGAAGGGTCTCAGAATAGTGCCCGTGGAGGAGGAAGGCAGCAGGGAGCCCGGACAGGAGGGGCCAAGCACCATGCAGCCGGCTGAGGCCTGTGCCTTCCTCGGGCTGAGGATAGAAGAGACAGGACTGCAAAATTTGCCTCCTCTCCTGCTTGGAAGGGAGGATGGGGGTTAAGCTGGGTTTGCTTTCAAGTCTTGAATCAACACCGGGCCTGCCTTGTCTGCCAGGCCATATGGCTTGCAGAGGCAGACTCGGACTGGGTTTTGGCAGATGGAGGGAGCTGTGCTGAAAATGACAGAGTCTAGCAGCTGGGGAGGCAAGGGAGCTGGCAGGCGAGAACCCGGGGAGAGGCTGATTGGGAGCAGGGAAAGACATAAGAGGCAGGAGGAGAAGCAAAAGGAAATATCTTTTTGTAGTAGAAAAAAGAAAACAAGCATTATTTGGCTTGGAGAGGAGAGAACCCAAGAGCCCTGCATACGGATAGGTGTGTGTGGTGCGACATAGTATTTCCCCAGCTCTTTTATTTCGCCACATCTGGGTGCCACCTATACCATATGTAGTTGATATTTTTTTTCTATACTGACATTTATTTCCAAAGGAAGGTTTTATCACTACCACATGTGGAAAGTTTGTCATAATTGGATGGTAATCATAAGCATAAGTGAAAACAATGTGGTGATATTAAATTCTAACTAGATACTATTGCCTCCTGGAGACTCTTTAAAAAATAAGAATTAGAAGTGTTAAAGATTTAATAGCATCAAACCGAGACGTTTTCTTTGATATTATCTGAAAGTTTAAAAAAGGCATGGTCTTTCTCACTGTGTGATTCAATGTTATTTAATGCAATACTACATCAATGATGCAAGTTTCACTGGAACGTTTTGGAAAACCCTAGGGAGATGGGTGGGAAGGATTAACATGGCCCTAGGAATTAGGAGACAGGGCTTCTAGCTCTTCGCCACTGTCATGCCTTGCCTTAGACATGTTTCCTTATGATGAATCAATTTTCTCATCTGTTGGAAGGAATGGGGTTAAAGTCCCAAGAAATAGCAAATTTGTTTCATCTTCTGGAGTTATATATTTAAAACAATTCTGAAGCTGTATCCAAGCTTAGTGGGAAAGAATGCCATGATAGATTAGTGATGTCTGCCACGGGTGCAGAGTGGGAGCATAGAGATGCGTATTGGGCATCTGCCATTCCTAGATTAGAAAATCTCTAGGGTATCCCCGAGTTCTGACAGCCTGTGATTGTATAATTTTTGTAATTATCCAAGAGCTTATTTGACTTGCTTATTTGCTCATGACTGATGGCAAAGTATGAAACAAGACAATTTTTGTAAGTGATAGGCCAAAAATTCAGTTGTACACTCATTGAGCACCTATGTTGTGCCAGGCCTTGAGTTGAGAATGCAAATATCAATAATAAGATGTAGTCTCTATTCTGGGGAAGCTCTCAGTCCTGGGCAGCGTGTTCGTACTTGTAGGGATGGCGGGGTGGTGTTGGTGACAGATACACAAACAGATGTCACACAGGTTTCAACATGATGCAATAAGCACTACGTTAGAGGTACATATAGGATGCTGGGGAGGCTCAGGGCTCACTGAATCAAGGTTTCCTAGAATCACATCCTGACCTACAGGGAGATGAAGTCAGTATGCTGGAAGTTCTCAGGGATTCTGGAGAGCTGACTACTATAGGTTGAATTGTGTCCCTTAAAAAGATATGCTGAAGTCCTAACTCCCAGTACATGTGGATGTGCCCTTATTTGGAAATAGGGTCTTTGCAGATTATTAAGGGTTGAATTCTGTCCTATGGTGCCCCCACACAAAAAAATATGGAGTCTTAAACTCCAGTACCTCAGAATGTGACCCTATTTTAAGATAAGGTTTTTACAGAGGTAATTAAAGTAAGATGAGATCATTAGGGGGGGTCCTAATCCAGCATCACTGGAGTCCTTATAAAAAGGGGAAATTGGAACACAGAGACAGATACACACACAGTCCTTGGAAGGAAGCAACACTGTAGAGAGAGGTTGCTTGTGGGCTTCTAATCTCCAGAACTATATGATAATAAATTGTTGTTGTTTATGTCACCCAGTTGGTGGTATTTTGTTACAGCAGTCCTAGCAAGCTAATCCCAGATGTGATTAAGTCAAGATTCAGGTGGGCCCTAATTCAATGAGTTGGTCTTTATAAGAAGAGGGAATAATACAACGTAATGATAGATGCAGAAGTTAGAATGATACTTCTACAAGCCAAGGAATGCCAAGGATGCATTCCAATCCAATGCAACCACCAAAAGCGAGGAGAGAGGCATGGACCAGACTCCCTTGAACCCTCTGGAAAGAACCAACCTCGACAACACCTTGACTTCAGAATTGTAGCCTCTAGAACCATGAGAGAATAAACTTTGTTTTAAGGTGCCCACTTTATGGTCATTTGTCATGTCAGCCTTAGGAAATGACACACTGGCTTTTCCCTTGCCCTCTCCTACCATCCCATCCCACCCTGGATAGCCTTTTGTTCCTCCTCTTTTGGGAAATCCACTCACCAAATAGATTACCCAGGCTCCTAAATAAACACCATGTTTATCAGATGAAAAAGTGAGGGGATTGTAACTTTGAAATATGGACCCGTGGTTTCTCTCTGGTATTTTCTGTAACCACTACCTGCCCCCCTACCCCCCCAACCCCCCGCCTACACACATACACTCGGACAGCTGGGTGCTAGCGGTTATAGCTTCAGAATAATGCACAAGTCAGGTCTTGATTTTGAGTCTAGAGTGAAGTAGAAGAGGCCTTGTGGTGGGAGGAGAGGACAAAGCAGTGATCTGTGTGGGTAAATAACCAGAGGCTGATGAGAACAGGGCCCTCCCTGTGGGTATCACCTAGCACCAGGATCAGCCCTCCTAAGCCCCATTCTGGCCTATATGGAACCACTAATACGCACACGCAATCCAGGAAGACGGGCGAGGAAAGACAGAGATGGGCCTGATACTGCTTCTACCACTAGCAGAATGGGACGTGTATGGGAGGACAGGATGAGAAGAAGGACCCAGAATACAAGTGAAGTTCAGTTCAGTTTAGAGAACCATACGTGACATTTCTTTTTCCACTCCAAAGTTGAGAGTGCAGATATGTATGTGCCAAAAGAATATGGCTCTTTTCTTTCCTCAGAGGGGAAATAAGCTCAAATGTGATTTGCATAGTTGAGCTTTTATTTTTTTGTAAATTTATTGAAGTACAACATATATGCAAATCAAAATTATCCAGCTCAATTAATATTCACAAAGTAAATTCACCTGTGTACCCAGCACCTACAACAGCAGAGCATTACCTGCGTTGCAGAAGTCTGCACATGCTCCCTCCTAATCACTAAGCATCCCTAAAGGGGAACCGCTCTCCTGACTTCCAACAGATCAGTTTTTATTGTATGAAAACCTTATATAAATAGAGTCAATCAAAATATACTCTCTCATGTCTGACTTCTTTTGCTCAATATGTTTGTGAGATTCATTCATGGTTTTATGTGCATTTATGTGCATTTCATTCTATGGCTATAAGGTGTTTCATTGTATGAGCATACTAGGATTTATGTATTCATTCTATTCTAAGCAGCATTTGGGCTATTTTCCATTTTTGGCTACTGCATATATGCTGCCATGAATACTCTTGTACCTGTCTTTGGTGCACATAGATGGGTATTTCTGTTGGGGGCAATCTTAGGAGTGGAATTACTGAGACATAGAATATGCATATGGGTCGGCTTTAGCAAACACTAACAAACAGTTTCCCAAACTGGTTGTGCTAATTACACTCCCCCAGGAGTGCACGAGAAGACCAGCCTTCCATATCCTTCCCAACACTTGGTACTGGTTGCCTTTTTCATTGTAGTCATTCTAGTTTATGTTAGGGTTTTACTCAGCTTGTGTCTAGAGTGGACACCAGTAGTGAGGAGCTAATTTCAAGATCCTGCAAAGCTTTTCCTTAGTCATTTCCTGTTTCAAATGACCCAATCCTCTCCTCCTCTCCCTTTTCTAGAGAATTTGAGAAAATAGGGACAACTATGTTGAACATCTTAACTTGTTCAACCATCATAGAATATTGGAACTAAGAGGTGTCCTTCAAGATCATTCATCCCACCTTCCCATTATCTGGATGGGAAAACTAACCAGGCAGGGTAAAGTGAGTTTTCCAGAACCAGCTAGTGCCTGAGGCAGGCCTAGGGCTCCAGCCCCCTGATTTTGAATCCACTACCTTTTCTGCCTCCCTGTGCTGTTTCTTCATTATAACTTTGAAATTTCACTACAACAAAGATATTCTTCGTTGAGTGCAGCAAACACATGTCTGGACACTAACCCGCCCAAAGCAGCCCATCCCTTTGGGTGATGAAACTGCAGGTTTCTAGACAGAGTGGATGAGCTGCACTTCCCAGCCTTCGAGTCTGCCTGGAGCTTGAGATGAGACTGCATTTCAAAGCTTCCAGAAGCCTCCCTAATCTTCATTTCTCATTAGCTTCTGCCCTCAAACTCTGCATCCTATTTCCCAGACCGAGCCACGACCGACAGCACACTGGGCTGAAGTGTGGCGATGTACACTTTCTCTTTCTCTTTCCTCCCGTCCATGTATCTTCTTATGTCAATAAACTGGTCTAGTCACTTTTTCACATGTGAGGTCAATACCAACATTTGAGTGCTTGCTACATGCCAGGCATCGTATCATCTAAAGCTCACAATTACCCTGTGAGGCTGGTACTATTTCATGCCTATTTCCCAGATGGAGCATGGGAATCTTTGAGAAACCATCTTGCCCCAAGACCCACTGCGAAGTGGCTGAGCCAGGACTTGGGCCCAAGAATTTGAGCCCACACTCTCAACCATGGCTCTACAGCCTCCGGTACTGGGAACCATTACCCTGCGATCCAGTAGAGAGAACATGCTGGCTCAGGGCATGCCTTTCTTTAAGAAAACCATATAAAGGAAAATCTGAAGCTATAAAGCAGATGTGCTTTCTTGCAGGAGGAACGCAGTGTTGTTCAAACCCAGTGCTCCACCGGGAACGCTGCAGTGTTTGTTTTCACAGAATTTACTACTTGACTTGGGGGCTTGGCACAGTCAGATTAAACTCACCCAGGGTGTCAGAGAACTTCTATCCTCCCGTGATCATTGGGAAACTGAGACAAAGTGTCTCTTCATTCGAAGGGGGCCAGGGAGGCATTCTGTAATCACAGATTTTGGAGCTGCTCCATAGACAGGAATAGCTACAGGTGCAAGAGAGTGATGGGGAAAGGGAATCGAATTGCGCAGAACACATTCAAGAAGGCTCCTGTACAAAACTGAAGGTACACCTGCCGTTCTTTTCCTGGGAGTAGGGAGGAGCCTACGGTGGAGTTCAGATGGGAGATTCAACAGGAAGAAGTCAAATGTACCTCTGGCTCGGACAGTGGACTTGAGAAATAGTCAGAGCAACTTACATTAGGGAGAAGGATGTTTAGAAAGCAGGGTCAAGGACCTATAAAAATGTGTGTGGAATCTTGGCTGAGAGTAGAGGTCAGTGTTAGAAATTTTGATTTTAAACATCTGAAGCCTGCTTCCCATAGTAGCCCTCGTGTCACTGTCCCCACTTTGCTGCCTAAAGCCTTCCAGTGTTTTCCTACTGTACTTAGAATAAAAGTCATGCCGAGGCCATCAAGTCACTACCTTTCCCAGTCTCTTCTTGTTCCACGCTCCTCTTTATTTCTCCAGCCACGCTGGCCTTGTTTGTTTCTTAAACATGCTGCCCTCTTTCCTAACTCAGGTCCTTTGCATTCAATGGTTCTTCTCCCTGGACGGTTCTTTACTGGCTCTTTGCATAACTGCCTCCTTCTAATGGTCCAGTCTCAGCTCCTAGGGTACTACCATAGACAGCCTCCCATTTCTCAGGGGAACCTGTTTCCTTCGTGGCACTTACCATAATCTCTAATTACCTGGTTTGTGTATCTCTTTCCTTGTTTATTGCCTGTTAATGGGAAAAAACCCAAACTCTGTAAAACAACTTAAAGAGGTTTATTTTGAGCCGAATATGTGTAACCGTGGCCTGGGCAGCCACACCCAAGAAGTCTTGAGCAAATGGTCCCACCACAGTTGGGTTACAATTTGGTTTTATACGTTTTAGGGAGGCAGGAATTGCAGGGGAATTAAAATACATCTGCACATAGAAGGTGTACATTGGTTTGGCCCCAAAAGATGGGACATCTCAAAGCGAGGTCTTGCAGGGTATGGGTGGGTTCAAAGATTCTTCGATTTGTAATTGATTAAAGAAATAAAGATTTAAGGCTTGGGATACTTCAAGTTAACATGAGGAAGTCTGTTAATCAGAGACAAGCCATAATACACTGACACAAGTGATCTGCCGAGCAAACTGATGGCCTGCAGGCAATTTAGCCTTTGCTCTGCACGGCCTGGGTCCCGTTAATAATTTTGTATCTTATTGTCTGAGGCATGTCCAACCTTCCTTCCCTTCATGGCTGGGGACTCAGTTTTAAGGCTTTTCTGGGATCCCCTTGGCTGTTCAGTTGGTGGGGGACTTAGGATTTTATTTTAGTTCACTTACCTGTGTTCAAACAATAGATTCCAAGGAAAAAACTTACTTTGTTTTGTTTTTGTTTAAACTCAGTGTCATTGGCACTTAGAACAGTGCTAAGAATTTCTGAACATTTGACATAAATTTGTTGAATGAATGAATGACCGATAGAACCAGATCTCTCACTAACCATGCAAAGAATATTCAGACTCCTAGTTCTCATTACTAAATACCAGTTTTAAAACAAAATAGAATCAGTTCTTCTTTAAAAACAAGTCTAAGCCTTCTCTAATAATCAAAAGTTCTGTGTGTTCCAGATCTAAAACTATCAAATACAAAGATCTGAAATGCAGACAATAGGATTGATTTTCTAATGACAGTGTGAGGAGCTTCATGAACCTACTCCCCAGTGAAGCTGTAGAAAATTATTTAAAGCAACCATTTAAATCCTCTGGAAATGGTCCTAAGGGCATATAACAAATGAAGAAACATCTATTCAAGAAAATCTATGAAAATTCAATAAGATAATTGAGACCCTTTGGTATCTGAAGGAAGGCCATTTCCTCTATTCCCCTCTCCCAGCTCAGGGAGGTGGAAATTCCACTCTAGACTGGTGCAGTCAAAACTATACCCTCAGATTTTGGTCCTGGGCTTTCTTCTCAGGGGAGCAGGACCCCTGCATGTCTCATCCTGCCCCCAGCTACCTTCACTAAGGAAAGGGGTGGGGGTGGGGGACTCCCTCCTAGCTCCTAAAGTGAGTGTGTTACTCAGAAAGAAGCATGCTATTGTTTCCACTTCCAGCTCCAGAGCTCTGGGTCAGAGATTCTGCCTGGGGGAGAAGCATGCCATACAGCAGACAGCTCCTCATCCGTTGTCAAAGCAAGCAACTTTGTTTGCAACAAAGTATTAAGAATTGAGGTCTAAGGGTGCTGTCAAAGCAGTGGAGGTAGGGGTCAAAGGCAATTGGGAAGAGGTTCCTAGATTCAAAGAAGATACAGGCTAAGCTGTAGGCTAGTTATGCTGTGGGGGAAAGCCAAGAAGAGAGAGCTGGGAGGAGCCCTGCTGGGGTGAGAACAAATATCAACCACTGACCTCAAGAACTGCTCCTTCAAGAGAGCCCATTTTGATTGAATTGGTCTGTAGAGCAGTTTATACCCAAGGGCATAGTTGTAAACCAATCAGTCAGCAGTTAGTAGAGCCTAACACTGCGGTGTGTGTGTTTTGGGGGTAAATGATAAACCACTGTCATCCCAGGGTGACTGTGGACACACCCCAAACTGGGCAACCCTAAGGAGCAGCGTCAGTGGCTTGGCACTGCAGAGGTGGGAGAGAAATGAACTTCAGTAAAATAATCCAGCCAGTCACTAAACAAATAAATAAGCAAATAGATAAATAACAATAACAGCTCTGGAAAGTGGGGGAGTACCCACAATCGCTATAAAATATTATCTAAAATGTCCAGTTCCCAACAACAAAAAACTTATGAGATATGCAAAGAAGCAAGGAAATATGATCTATATAACCCCTAAAAAGCAGGTAACAGAAACTATCTCAAGTAAGAACTAGATGTTAGATTTAATAGAAAAAGACTTCAAAGTACTGTAGATATGTTCAAAGAACTAAGAAAAACCATGACTTGAAAAGTAAAATAAAGTATGATGACAATGTTACATAAAATAGAGATTATCAATAAATAGGTAGAAAGTATAATAAGGAATTAAATGGAAATTCTGGAGTTGAAAAGTATAATACCCAAAATGAAAAACTTACTAGAGGGATTCAATGGTAGACTTGAAATGGCAGAAGAAAGAATTAGCAGATTTAAAGATGGATGAATAGAGATTATACAATCAAAAGGCCGGGTGCAGTGGCTCACGCCTGTAATCCTAGCACTCTGAGAGGCTGAGGCGGGAGGATCACTCAAGGTTAGGAATTCAAAACCAGCCTGAGCAAGAGTGAGACCCATCTCTACTAAAAATAGAAAGAAATGAATTGGACAACTAAAAATATACATAGAAAAAATTAGCCGGGCATGGTGGCACATGCCTGTAGTCCCAGCTACTTGGGAGGCTGAGGCAGAAGAATTGCTTGAGCCCAAGAGTTTGAGGTTGCTGTGAGCTAGGTTGACACCACAGCACTCTAGCCCGGGCAACAGAGTAAGACTCTGTCTCAAAAAAAAATTAAAAAATGAAAGAGGGAACATCATTACTGATCTTAGAGAAATAAAAAGGATTATAAAAGTATATAATGAACAATTGCATGCTAACAAAGTAGATAACTTAGATGGAATGGACAAATATCTAGAAAGACGGAAATGACTGAAGCTGATTCAAAAAGAATTAGGCAATCTGAAGAGACCTATAGCAGCTAAAAAGATTGAATTAATAATTTAAAAAAACTACCCACAAAGATAATCTCAGGCCCAGATGGCTTCGCCACTGAATTGTACCAAACATTTAAAAAAGAACTAATGCCAACTCTTCATAAACTCTTCCAAAAATAGAAGAGAATGAAACACATCCCAAGGCCATTATTACCCTAATACCAAAACCATACAAAGACATCATAAGAGAAGAAAACAAGAGATGAATATCTCTTATTTATGGGCATGAAATTCTCAACAAAATACTAGCAAACTGAATCTGGCAATATATGAAATCCAGGAAATCCGATTTTACAGTCAAAGCAGGGAAAGTTTCTATTTTCAAGGCAGTTCTGCCTCCATCTCTAATTCACAAACACACCTCCTGAGGAAGTGGGCCTCACTTGCATGAGTGCACCTCAGGAGAGTGTACACGCAGCTTGAGAAGTTAGTTGCATGGAGAAGAGCCAGTAGAAATAAAAATGTTCCTGAGACACTCAGAGAAAATAGCAACTAGAATGTATATATCATTTTATGCAATGGCCCTTGGTCTCAGAAAATCAGGAAAAAGTGAAGAAAAAGAGTATGGAGAAAATAAATGTTTTTGATTCTTCAGACTTTCTTGGAAGATACAGTATTTCTTTCTTCATAGCCATACATGTTAAGTATTCGTAAGATTTCTTAAGCACTCTATCAAAAATCCACAATTGTCTACCCATACTTTTCAGAGTCTCCCAACTTTGGCTTCAAAGTAATTCCTAGAGAAAAGTTATAATTAGCTCTCACATTGGCATTGTATCAGAATACTTTTGGCAATAAGCAATAGACAACCAGATGAACAATAGCTGAGACAATAAAGTCATTTATTACCTCTTCTAGCAAGAAGGCAGTTTCTGAGCTAGTTCATTAGCTCAACAATGCCACTAAAGATTTAGTATCTTTCTGCTCATTTCATCATCCTTAACTGTTGGTATTATGTCCTCAGTTCATTGCCGTACAATCATAAAATGGAAGCTGTGTCTCTAGACATCACACTGAGTTCAAAGTAGGGAGAAAGAAGAAAGGGTAGCACCAGAAAACTCTCTATACTCACTTGTACCTTTTTATAAAGAACAGATTATTTCCCAGAAACCCTCCCAGCAGACTGTTGTACAGACAGTTAACCCTTGAACAACGTGGTTAGGGACAATGACCCCCTGTGCAGTCAAAGATTCATGTATAACTTTGACTCCCCCCAAACTTAACCACGAATAGCCTTAGTGTTGACTGGAAGCCTTACTAATAACATACACAGTCAATTAACACATATTTTGTATGTTATATGCACTATATACTGTATCCGGACAATAAAATAAGCTAGAGAAAAGACAATGTCATTAAAGTCATAAGGAAGAGAAAATATATTCACTATTCATTAAGAGGAAGTGGGTCATTATAAAGGTCTTCATCCTTGTCATCTTTACAACAATTAGGCTGAGGAGGAGGAAGAGGAGGGGTTGGTCTTACTGACTCAGGGGTGACAGAGGCAGGAAAAAAAAAAAAAATCAACGTATATGTGGACCAGCGCAGTTCAAACTCATGTTGTCCAAGAATACCCTGTACACTAATGGACTGAACTGGGTCTCATGGCCACTCCTAGATACAAGTGAAGCTGAGAAAAAGGCTAATTAGTAAAAGCATAAGAGTGCCGAGGTTGGCTTAAAACAACCACGATCTAGTTCTTGAGGCAGAAAAAGCACTTCCTTGAATAAAATCAGGACTCTGCTAGCAGGGAGGAAGCCGAGAATGGCTGTTAGGTGAGCTGCCCACAGCACCTGCCACTTAATATTCTTTCCCTGGAGCTGTTTTCCATTCATATTCTAGCCTATCCTTACAACCTCCCAGGGAGGCAGGCAGGTTCTGTGTGCTGCAGATAAGTAAAGTTAGACTCTGGTAGGGGAGTGGCTCAGAGTGCTCGGGAGAGCTTTCTAAAAGGTGTTTCTCAGAATGAAAGCTCAATTCTGTGGTCAAAGTCTTTTGAGGAAATACAATGTTTAAAACACAGTACTCAAGGCCGGGCGTGGTGGCTCACGCCTGTAATCCTAGCACTTTGGGAGGCCAAGGCGGGCGGATTGCTCAAGGTCAGGAGTTCGAAACCAGCCTGAGCGAGACCCCGTCTCTACCAAAAATAGAAATAAATTAATTGACCAACTAAAAATATATATACGAAAAATTAGCCGGGCATGGGGGCACATGCCTGTAGTCCCAGCTACTCGGGAGGCTGAGGCAGTAGGATCGCTGAGCCCAGGAGATTGAGGTTGCTGTGAGCCAGGCTAACGCCATGACACTCACTCTAGCCTGGGCAACAAAGTGAGACTTTGTCTCAAAAAACAAACAAACAAACAAAAAAAAAACACAGTACTTGTTGAGTATCTGACACAAGAAAGTATGCTAGGTGCCCTAAATGTATTATCTCATTTAATCATCTCAGCAACCTGATACACAGGTCCTGGTATGATCTTCTTGTTTAAACAGACAACCAACCCAAGCTTTTTACAGGTTAAATAACTTTTTCAGTGACAGACAGCTGGTAAGTGGTAGCATCAGGATTCAGATTAAGGGGATCTCTTTCCAAAGCCTATAATCTTTATCAAAGAATGCTACAAAGTTAAAAAGATTGCCTAGTCCCAGGCCTTCTCAGAGCCTTTACTGTACTATAGATATATAATCTAAAATAAAATGTATTAGGATCTCCAAGAGAAGGGTCTAAATCATTGACCACAGAATTCTTTTCACTGAACGTCTAGCAGGACTTGGAAGGACTAATGTTCCCCAGTTAACACACTTCTGAAAACACTGGTGCAGTGAACATAACATTAAACTACAAATCAGAAAACATGGGTTCCCTCTGCCATTTCCCAACCCAGCAACCCTTCCTCTTGTAGCTAATCCATACTTGCCTCTGGACACTTCAACATTCCAGTCCAGCACATCTTCTCTAAGTAGCTTTTCTGGATCTCTGGGTCTGATTTTGGTGTCACCTTCTATGATTTCATCCTGCTCTATGCAGTGTTTCCCATCGAGGGCAACATTGCCTTCTCCCAAGGGGATATTTGGTAAGGTATGGTGACATGTTTGGTTGTCATAACTGACACGAGGGACAGTGTGCTACTGGCATTTAATGGGTAGAACCCAAGGATACTCCGAACGTCCTACAACACGTAGGAAAATGACCTTACCCCCACCTGAGGCCCATAACGAAAAATTATATTTAGCCCAAAATGTTGAGAGTTCCAAGGTTGAGAGATCCTTCTCTATGGTTACTTCAATCATAGCACTTACCAGTCTGAATTGTGTATTTTCTTGTCTGTGTTGGTCCCTCTTTTCAATTGTCAACTTCCTGACTAGAGATCTGGGCTTCTTAAATTTATCAGGCACAGCAAATCTTAACATTGCCTGTTGAAGAAAAAAAGTTAGTGATAGGGTGTAGTAGGTGCATTTTGACCCCAAAATGTCTACCTACCCCATAGCTCCCCATTCTTGAGTACTGTAGCATTTTACACCTATGGGTCCTGGCAGCCAGGTTTGTACAAGATTCTATTTCTTTGCTGTAGTCATTGGGACAGAGATGGACCCTGATCCTCACCTTGGTCCATCATATTCTCTCTACAGGGAGTTTAGAATTGATACTAAGAGGCACTCGTTAGACTCTGATGATTACTTGCACTTGAGTGCCATAGAACCACCATCTTCGTCATGGTGAGTGAAAAATCTGGTCCAAGCCAATGAACCTATTTCATGTGGCAGGCTGCAGAGGGTAATCCTGGTTCTTAATGGCTTTCCACTTGCTGGTTTCACTGAGCCTGCATGTCGCCCTCTTGCATGTTCCTGCCTGGGGTTCCACTGATGTACCCCTGTAATGAATTCCCTCTGTTTGATCTGAGTGCGTCTGAGTTTCTGTTTACACAGAACCAGAGAGCTTTAATCAAGACACAAGTTGGGAAACGCAATCCGATTTTCCTAACTTTAATACAAGGTTTTTCCTTCTCTCAAAACATGAAAGTTTGGAGGAGAAAAGAAATAGTGTCAAAGAGTCTATGAAGTGGACCTAGAAGGCAGCCTATCATCCCAGGTTCAGTGTTCTACAAAGGGTAGCCAGAAAGGCCATCCCTATTTTTAGATGATTACCCAGAAAGGGTGACTAATGCCTGGGGGGCTTGTTTTAGACTCTAAACTATATAATGTTGCAGAGGCATGCATTCTCCTCTGTAAAGGAAAGGCATTACTATCTACTTCAGTTTCGATACATCAAAAGAGGCTCGTGGAGACAATTATTTGCTGAAAGGGCACATGACCTTATTGGACCTGACATTTATTTTATCTTCCTTTGAAAACAGTTAAAATTGCACAATTGATATTTTTCACTTCTACTCTTTTGCTTCTTGGTCATTACCACAAAGAAATCATAATAAAAAAAAAGATTAAATCTGGCTGTTGGCTTGGAATAGATTTTAGACTTTTTTTTTTAGCTTTTGTGTGTGTTCCCCCCCCCCAAAGGAAAGCAAATAGAAACCTGGCTGTGCAATGTTTCAGGGAAGCCAGCCGCCACACGAATGTGACACATCCCTGGCCACCTCCAGCTCTGGTGGCCTGGAGAAGAGCAGGGGACAGCAGCTTCAGTTGCTGGTCTGAGCCCAGCCACCTTCAAGTTTGAGCTCTGTGCCTGGCTCCAGGTTTGCTTTGAGAACAGATTCTGTCCATGTTGTATTTTCTAACACAGGGCTGGCCGTTTCCCCAAAGTGGAACTACCCTCTGCTTGTTCCTTGACCTCCTCCCACACATCTGGGAGAGTTTTCTAGAGAAATAGCTATTACATTCCCCCACCTATTTTTGTCCTTGATTTGCCCAGTACGAACGCCAAGTAACATTTACACGAAGGATTAACACCCTTTGAGATCATCACTGCTCTTCTCCACGGCAGACTGTGGATTTGCAAGAACTCGACTATATACTCTTGTCAACATGGGCCATTTGTTCTTTTTTTCTTTATCTTTCAGAATCCTACCTCCTACCTTTTTGTTTTTCCCTTTCTGGGCCTACTCATTATAATGTTTCCAGATCTCAAAATAGTTTTGTCCCTACTCCATTTTCTTTGGTGACCTCCCCCTGCTCCAAACACCTTTCTCCTTGATGCTGGTTGAATTAGAGTCTCTTTCAAAAAAAAAAAAAAAAAATCCTGTTTCCTTACTGCCTTGATTTTCGGCTATAGATCTTCATTGATGCAGTGTGCTGGAAAGCTTCTGACAGCAGAAAGACTTTCTGCTTTCTAAAGCTCTGGTGTCAGGCTTAGATGTGGAATAAAGAGTTTAAAGCATCTTATTAACTTGGTAGTCAAACAATAAGCTCAGATTCAGAAAATTTTCTATCTGCATGAAAGGATTTTGTACATTGATTTAAAGAAAAAAAAAAAAAAGAATAGGAAAAAAATAAGATGACTCTTTGGATATAAGGCCAAAAATCAGAGTCAGGATTTCTTTGACTCTCTGGAGAAAAAGCCCATGCTAGCTCACTCACATTTTCTTTCTTTATTTCTTTCTTTTCTCCCCCCAAAAGTCTGTATTAGAATGTGGAAAGCAGCAGGGGGAAAGAAAAAATCTGTGATTTTAATGGGACTGCAGAGGCCACTTTGAAATATTGAACATGTCCACAAGAACAAATATAATAGCTTCCACCTGGTGTCTCAGTCACTGTCCCCTTTAAGGCTCCAAGTGTGCAGGCAAGTTCTCTTGACGTAGAATATGACTGGGTCCTTCAGGATACTGCAGGATGTCATTGGTAGGTCACAGCTGGCTCCCTGCTCTGTGACTCTTCCAAGACCTGGGGCTTTGATTTCAGTGTTCCTTCTCTAAAGCCATGGCCACTGCAGCCGGGCAGTGACTCAAGCAGATGGCTGACGGTGACAAGCCTCTTCTGATTGGTAATAAAAATACCAGAAGCTACATTGCATTGTGTACAAATACGTGAGGCTATTGCTGATTCCTTTGTATCTCTAGATGCTATTTTGAGAGAGCGGGTTGATCTTTTCCATGCAGAACCCTCGCAGAATGAGCAATCATGCCAGGTGTGTGTTTGAAGCATCTACTGCAGTGTGTGAGAGTCAGGATTTTTTCTTTTTTTTTAAATCAGGTTTCAAAATCATACACTCACCCTCTATGGTTTCTGACAGGCTGCCCATGATTTGGGGTGGGGGCAGAATTTCAATCTTCTTTTAGAGAAACCATCAGAGGCACTCCCGGATTGACAGACTAACTTAAACTGTGTCTCTTTCTTCCCGTAAGAGATGTTGCTAATGAACCCCCAAAGTGGGAAAATGTAGAATTCAGGATAGGGGCAGGAGTGAGGGCAGAATGTAAACACTGAATAATCCATTCCCTGGGTAACAAGTCCAGGAATAGTTGAGAGTTGACTTTGAACTAGGCAGTCTCTGTGTTTGCTCTTCTTAGTTCATTACATTGATTCCCAAACCTTTGACCATCGGAAGCACCTGGGAAGATTTTGTAAAACTGCAGTTTCCCAAGACCCACCCTCAGAGGTTCTGATTTGGCACGTTTAGGCTGGAGCCAGCGAATCTGTATTTTGAACAAGAACCTTGGTGATTCTAACCTGCTACTACTGCATTAAAATATGATATAAATAAGCATAAAAGTCGCAGGGCAAATTAAAGCCAAAGTCAGCTCACTGCTAACTCTGCGCCCTCTATGTCCTGATCATGAGGGTTTTGGTGAATGGGGTGAGAAGCAGGGGATGGAAAGAAAGGTCATTTATGAGCCATATGACCTTGGGCAAATGTCGCTGCGAGGCTCAGTGCCTCGTCTGCAGAATGAGGAGTGTAATTCATGCCTTGCTTACCTCATTGGGTTATGAGGATCATATGAGAAATAACTTTGTAAAACATTACAGGCTAGAAGTCACAATATTTTTATGGAGAGGCAGTACTTTCCGCCTTCAGTCTATTGATGGCACACTCACACTCTGAATCCCAGACCCAAATACCTCCATTCAATGAACCCATGAATTCTGCTGCATCACGAGGGCTGGTTTCCACTGTGGCTGGGAAAACAGTGGTTTTCAGAATCACCAGCTGTATGTGGGAAACAGGAAAACACTGGGGCTCCTTCCTGAATGAGAATCTTGCAGGTGTGGGTGGGAATCTGCCATTGTAATCCCGGTAGAGATCATCCATAACAGATTAGAAGGGGAGGAGTCACTGGGCATGGTAATGACAGAGGCTGGGGCCTAAGAGTTGAACATGACCTGGAAGGCCCCTTTCTTACTTCTCTGCCCCCTGAAAAAGGTGCTTTAGTGCCTGGCGCTCTCCTTCCCCTGCCCTAACCCTCTATCCCATTTGCTCTTTCTACCTCCCCTCTGGCTGGTCCAACTACTCATGCCTGAAGCCTCTGCCCTCTGCTCACTTCCCTGTCTCAAAACTCATTCCTTTCTTGCCAGGGCTTAAGCTACCTTTCTCCAAATCAAGTTCACTTGAAGGTGTCAGGTGCAGATTCTGGCACCCTCAAGACAGCTTTTGTTTTTAATCAGATTTTTTTGCATTTTATCTTTTTTTAAAAAAACAATTTTGCCAGTAGTTTACAAAAACACTTAAGCATTTTATCATTTTGCCAAGGCATTCCTAGAGAAATTCCATGAGTGTAGTGTCAGTCATCTGTGCCAGGTCAGTGAGGAAGACACTGTGGGACAAGGACCCCTGCCCTGAGCTCGTGTACCTGTCAGGGTAGCAGGGTAGCAGGTCTCCATGCCCAACAGCCTGATTCCAAATGGCTGATCCCTGGCTGCCTTCATCCTCTCCTGGGTCTGTCTTCTAACTTCCTCTACTCCCCACAGCAAGGAAACAGGGTGTTTCCTTTCTGCATATGGAATCTCTCTTCCCCTGGCCTTTCATCGTGTTATGATCCAGCTTGACAGCATCTAGCTCGGGTCTGATCTGAGATAACCGCCATGGATTTCCTAAGGCCTCCCACCCATTTTCCAGGGGGCTGGCAGCCTCCCTCCTGGGCAGGGCCTGGCACATTGAGATCTGTTTTTCTGTGTCCTGATTTCTGGTGTGACACTGGGCTCATAACATCAGAATTCTCAAGGCCGATGTTTCCCCAAAGTACCATTAAAATGAAAACTCATTCCATGAATATTGTGTTTTGATGAGAAGAGTGTGTCTTCAGCCAGTGTTTTTAAAGATTTTTTTTTGTTTGGTTTTGAGGAATGATTATTTTTTTAATTCTTTTTTTTTTTTAATTGAGAGAAAAAGTAAAAGGGACAGTAGGTTACAAAGATAAATATGGGGGTAGGTTGAGGAAAAGACTAATTTCAGCAGATTCCAAAGTGGGGTGGGATTGACCAGCCTTCCAGTCAGGGAGGCATGAAAATCAGGCAGCTAAAAGTGAGAGAATACTGGAACTAAGCAGCACTGAGATGGGCCAGAACACAGTTACTCTTTTATGACATACTATGTCTTACAGAAATGCTTTTAGGAATAATGGGCTGAAAAAAGTCCTGCTGCACCTCATCAACATCTAGAATAGGCGTCCGCAAGCTGTAATCCACCTCTTGTTTTTGTAAATAAAGTTTTATTGGAACAGAGCCACACCCATTAATATTCTCGGCAGCAATTTTCACCTTACAAAGACAGAGCAGTTGCGACAGAGACCATATGGCCTGCAAAGTCAAAAATAGTTACTATCTGGCTCTTTACAGACAAAAAGTTTGCCAAACCCTGGTCTAGAATGCTGTATCCTGTAGAGCACCATTTTACAAACTTCTTTCCTTAGCAACAGAATGCGTTTTTATGAAGAATATTTTAGATGAGGAAGCCCATGAAAAAAGGTAAGTAAGTACAGAGGTGATATGGGAAGGGGTCAGAGTCACAGAGCCCAAGAACTCAGCCTCCTGTTGGTCCCCCCTCCATCTCCGCTAATGGTGTCCCTAGAACCCAGGGTTCCATGGAATAGAGTTTGAAAATCTCTTTGGAGCACATGCTTCTTGAGGGTAGGACGATGCCTTCATTTCTTATGTGTCTATTTAGCATTGAATCCCTCTCTGATTTCTGTCATCCAAACGCCCCACAATAGTGACTCACACCCACTATCTCCTTTTCCCACACCCTCATGTGGCTGATTTCTGGCTGTAGCCCCATTGCTCAGCTGGGACTATTGTCATCTAGGTCCTCAGTGATTAACTAGGACTAGCAGTCCATGGGCT
This sequence comes from Microcebus murinus, assembly GCF_040939455.1. Classification (NCBI taxonomy): domain Eukaryota; kingdom Metazoa; phylum Chordata; class Mammalia; order Primates; family Cheirogaleidae; genus Microcebus; species Microcebus murinus. The sequence continues at coordinate 23,932,025 of NC_134124.1, forward strand.
TGCTTCAGTTCTTATCTTCAGGTGACCCTGTGAGCTTTTGACAATTCCTTAATCTTGCTTCCCCCTTGGCTTCTTTTCTTTTTTAACTTTCTAATTTTTAAAAAATGTGTTGAAAAATTTTAAATTTAAATTTTATTTTTAATTAACAAATAATAACTGTATATACTTATGCAGTACAATGTGATGTTTTGATATATGTATCCATTGTGAAATGATCAAATTAGGCTAATTAACATAGCCATTATCACATACACTTACAGTTTCTTTGTGGTGAGAACATTTAAAATTCATTCTTTTAGCTATTTTTAAATATACAATACATTTATTCTTAACTATAGTTGCCCTGCTTTATAATAGATCACCAGAATCTATTCCTCTTGTCTAATTGAAACTTTGCACCTTTTGACCAACATTTCCCCTTTTCCAATCCACATCCCCCAACCCCAACTCAACCACTGGTAACCACCATTCTATACAGAGGAAAAAGGGTTAATCTCCAAAATATACAAGGAACTCAAACTACTCAATAACAAGAAAACAAATAACCCTGTCATAAAATGGACAAAGGGCTTGAATAGGCATTTCTTGAAAGAAGACATACAAATGACCAACCAGATATATAAAAAATATGCCCAATGAGATATCATCTTACACCTGTTAGATTGGCCATTATAAAAAAGGTGAAAAATAACAAGTGTTTCTGAGGATGTGGAGAAACGAGAACACTTATACACCATTGGTGGTATTGTAAATTAATATGGTCATTTTGGAAAGCAATATGGAGTTTCCACAAAACACTAAAAATAGAACTATCATATGATCCAGCAATTCTTACTTCGGGGTATATATTCAAAGGAAATGAAATCATCATGTCAAAGAGAGGTTTGCACTCCCATGTTCATTGCAATGTTATTCACGGTAGCCAAGATATGGAAACAACTGAAGTGCCTAGCAATGGATGAATGGATTTAAAAGGTGTGGTATATATACACAATGGAAAGCTAAAGACTATTCAGCCTTCAAAAGGCAGAAAATTCTGTCATTTGCAACAACATGGAGGGAACTAGAGGACATTATGCTAAGTGAAATAAACCAGGCACAGAGAGACAAATACCACATGATTTCACTTATACGTGGAATCTAAAAAAGTCAAAACCCTTGGCCTCTCATTACCCTCTCATCTCCTGGTTATCTTCACCTCTCTCTGACATTTGCTTCCCTGTGTCTGAAGTGGACTCTGCTTTCTCTGAACTCTCCTTGAATGACAGTTTACTTGAAGCATTGACATCACCTCAAATCTGAATCTAAATGTTGAGTGCTCACAAGTGTATTTATTTTAAGTCCAGCCTGCCTCCTAAGCTTCAGAGTTATGTATCTAACCCCGTGCTACACAACTCCAGCTGATACCCCACACTCAACCTGTCTCAAACTTACCTTGCCATGTTTCCTGCAGATGTTTCTTCTTCAGAATTCTCTCTCACTTGATGATCCCATCATCTGGCCAGTTCTTGTCAACTCCAACCCTATGAGCTTGGCATCTTAAATCAAACCCCATTTTTACTCATTTGGGTGATCTAAGGGTTTCCTTGGCTCCATTCCCTTTCTCTCTCTCTTACCATTTCTCTCTGATGGCTGCACAGCTACTGAAGCTTGTCCTATAGTCCATTCTCCACTCTGCAGCCACAAGGATTATGCCACTCACCGACCCAATAGTCACATACTTATAAGCTATTCATGGCTTCCCAGTGCACCAAGGATAAAGGCCAAATCCATGAACATGGTTTGCAAGAACCTACAAGGGGTGGCCCCTGCTCATCTTTCCAATCTCATCCTGCATACTCTTCTTCGCTCATTGGCTCCCAGCTACACTGGTCTCTCTATCAGTCAAACATGCCATGCTCCTCCTGAATAGAGGGTCTTGAACCATGCTGCTCCCTATGCCTGGTATGGCCTTCCCTAAATAACTCCTATTCATCCTGTAAATAATAGTTTAATCACCATTTTATCTGGGATGCTGCCTTCCTCGATCAAACCCCAAATCCAATCATCATAGTATCCTAGGGCACCATGAATGTGTCCTTCCTAACTTATCACAGCTATAAATTCACGCTTGTTCTTATAATTATTACTTAATATAAATATTTATTCGCTATACCCTAGACTTCAAGAAGGCAGGAACAAATCTAATTTTGCCCTTACACATAACCCAGTGGCCACCCCAGTGTTGTGTACCATGTTTCCCCCAAAATAAGACTGGGTCTTATATTTATTTTTCTTCAAGAAGACACCCTAGGGCTTATTTTCAGGGGATGTGTTATTTTTTTTTAAGTACGGCACAACAATCTATATTTATTCAAATATAGTTAAGCCATCTTCTTCTGGAATATCATCATAACTCTCCAAACCCTGAATTCCATCCTGAATTTCTTGCGACTTTATTTCCCTTAGAACCATTGGCCCCAATCACTCATGTCAAGCAATAGAGCTCTCATGGGGCAGATGAGAAGGGCTGCTCGTCTTCTTTACCGCTCCGCGACGAAGTGCATGGGTTGTGCAGATGCGCTGCGTAGCCACGCCCATCACTAGGTCTTATTTTCAGGGTACGGCTTATATTGGGCAAATGTTTAGAAATCCTGCTAGGGCTTATTTTATGGGTAGGTCTAAATTTCGGGAAAACACGATATCCATATCCTCTAGCACAGGGGCTGGCTCCTGGAAGCACAAATAATTGAGTGAAGGAAATTACTTACTGCTCTGATTTGAACGTTCCCTCTGAAACTTACGTTGACACTTTTTTTCATTTTTTATGGTGATATTATTATTAATTTTATAATTATTAATATATAATCTTGTTCTCTACACCTGGAATACCTCATCCCTGGGACACCTTTCCCCCATGCCACTTCTCTACCAAGAAACTTCTATTTGTTCTTTAAGAACATGTCACCTCCTCTGAGGAACCTTCCCACATCCCATCTCCCCAGACCTCCAACCCTCTGGAATCCCACAAAAATTTGCTCAGATTTCTATTATAGCCCAAGTTATATTATAAAGTGTTCATTTTTATACCTCCTCCTTGTACTCAATTCAGGACTCCTCGAGGGCAAGAACTATGTCTAATTACGCCTTGTGGTTCCAGTGCTTAGCTCAGCTCATTGTAGGTGCTCAGGGAAAGTGAGATTGAATGAACCAATCATCACACCTCAAGGAGCCTCTGTTTCACAAGGTACCATGCTAAGAGATGCAAAATTAAAAAGGTCAGGCCTTTGGCCCCTTAAGGTTCATAAACATATTGAGGATGTGTTCCTATCTCTCAATTCTCCATTATAGAAACCCAACACAAACTAGCTTAAAAAGAAAAAAAGAATGTGGGCAGGGGACAGAATTTATTTTTTCTAGGCAGGTTACTTCTATTAATAGTTTCAGGAATAGGTGAATCTAAGATCAAAGGGTTTCCAACAATGTTACCCTCCAGATTAGGTCTCCTTCTATAACCTGCTCTTGGGTGGCTTCGTCCTCAGGAATTTTTTTCCACGTGAAAGCCCTCACAGCTCCATGTTTACATCCAACTGTAGCAAACATGGAGATTTTTATGCCAATGGTCCTAGTAAAAGTCCTAGGAGTAATTTTCAATGCTTTTAATTAAATCACCTGCCCTTCACTGAACCCATTATAGTAACTCTGAATAGGCCTACATCACATGCCTACCTCTGGATTTGGAAGTGGGGTTAACCCAATCCAAATCACATGGATTAAAAGTGAGGGAAGGTTGTTCACCAGAGGAAAATCAAGTTGTTGTTACTAAAAGGGGGACAAGATATTAGACAAGCAAAAACCAACACATGTCCTCCATAGAGGAGATGTCCTATACATCAGTAATTCTATGGTAAGGCTAGGAGTGATGCCTGTCTTAAGTGCTTACAGCCAAAGATCAGGTGGGAGAAATGGATCACTTCAAGGACAGCTGTCCACAAACCCCTTCTAGGGGGAAGCCTATGAACTAGGCCTTTTGGATAGGTAGGATTATGGCAGATGAAGTGAGGAGGCCTTTCAGATATGTGGAAAGGCATGCACAAATGCAGGGAGGTAAGGATCCTTTGGAGGTTTTCCAAGTTTGCTGGGAACTTTTGGGAATTAAGTCTGGAACTTTGGTTGGGCTCTAGATCTATACATAGTCTAATAAGTGCAAATCCTTTATGCAGATCTCTTTTATACATGATCTCAAAAAAGAGTAATTTTGGCAGGCACCAGGAGTAGGATTATTCTTCCCATGTTACTAATGGGGCAAGTGAGGCCTAGTGCAAGAGATGCCTGCTGAGAGTTCACCCTCTTGTGTCCAGAGACAAAACAGCATAAGAGGCCCAATTTCTGCCCTCCAGCCCAGGACTGTGCCCCTCCCCCCATCCACAGTAAAAATAAAATCTGGGGTTGGAAATCACCTGGACAGCAGCTGTGGCTCAGCCTCAGGGCCAGCCTGAGGACACCTGTGCAGGAAGCTGAGGGAACAACCATATAGGCAGAAAGAAGGTATCTGACTTGCGTAATGACTAAGAGCAGAGACTCTGGAGTCAGGCCTGGTTTTGATTCTCAGTTTCAGAGTTAAGGGGTTACCTTGGGCAGATTATATAACTTCTCTAAGCCTTAATTTCCTCATCTGTAAACAAGGTAGTGAACAATACCTATCTTATGGGATGATTCATGAGGTCCGAATGAGGTATTGCATATTAGGAACTTAGCACTCTCTTCCTTGTCCAGTCGGCTCTCCTCTTCCTCGTCCTGTCTGATCTTGTCTCCTCTTCTGGTCTCCTCTTATCTCCTCTTCCGGTCTTATCTCATCCCCTCTTCCGGTCTCTTCCCATCTCCTTCTGGTCTCCTCCCGTCTCCTCTTCCTCATCCAGTCTGGTCTCCTCTTCCGGTCTTATCTCGTCTCCTCATCCCGTCTCGTTTTGTCTCCTCTTCCGGTCTCCTCCTGTCTCTCCTTCCAGTGTCCTCCCGTCTCCTCTTCCGGTCCCTTCTGGTCTCCTCATCTGGTCTCATCTCCTCCTCCTTATCCAGTCTGGTCTCGTCTCCTCCTCTTCCTCATCCAGGCTGGTCTCCTCCTCCTTTTCTGGTCTCCTCTCTCCTCCTCATCGAGTCTGGTCTGGAAACTTATGTTGACACTTAATCCCCAATGTGGCAGTACTGAGAGGTGGAGCCTTTAAGAGGTGATTGGATTATGAGGGTTCTGCCTCCATGAATGGATTGATGGACTAATGAGTTAACTGGATTAGGGGATTATCATGGTAGGGGACTAGTGGCTTTATGAGAAGAGAAAGAGAGACCTGAGCTAGCACTTTAACATGCTCAGTCCCCTTTAGCGCATGCAGCCATGTGATACCTCGTACCACCTTGGCACTCTGTAGAGTCCCCAACAGCAGGAAGGCCCCCACCAGATGTGGCCCCTCAACCTTGGAATTCTCATAACTTTGGGAAATAAATTTATTTTCTTTATAAATTACCCAGTTTCAGGTTTCTGTCATAAGCAATATTAAACAGACTAATACACTTACTTTTCATCCAGATTGTTTCCCCTCAGATGTACCCTGACCACCTTCTACCTAAACACCCACCAGACCTTCTCCCTGCCCTGTGCTGCAGTGGCTCCCCTTGGCCTGCAGGATGAAGTCAGGCCTCGTGCTCCGCAAGCCTCAGAAGTCGTGATCTTCACCAGTCTCTGGGATCATCTCTGCTCTTGTTACTGGGCACATTGTGCTCCAGCAGCACGGGCCTGCTTCCTGGTTTCAGCACACACCATGCTATGTCACACCTAGGGGCCTTTGCTCCTGGGATATACTTCACTGGGATTCACAGAGCGTTAATAATATTTTAGCACAATCTCTCTCTCTCTCTCTCTCCCTCCCCCCCCCCTGGATTGTACATGTACAGTTGGAGCATTTGGGAAAAAGCTGAAGCCATCATGGCACTTTAGCACAGCACGTTTCTGCAGGTATCATCTAAGAATAAGGTCGTTCTTTTCCATCACCACAACAGAATCATCACACTTGGGAAATTCAGTATTAATATAATACTGTTTTGCAGACCATATTCATATTTTCCCAACTGCCTCAATAATGTGCTTTATAGCTTTTTGTTCTGTTTGGTTTTCCCTGATATCCCATCTCATTCCTGCCTGCCCCGTCTCTGTTCTACATGCAGTGTGCCAGCTCCCTGGTTTCCACAGGGCAGAGATTATGAGTTGTGTGCCAAAACACATCACTGCTTCTTTCTGAGCACACAGCTTGGCCACCTTTCTTAGCCTCCCTTGAAGTTTGGTATGTGACTATGTGACTGAGTTCTAATGACAGTGATGGTTGAAATTTGCAGGCCAAGGTTTTTAAAAAGTAGGGAGATCTCATCCATGGTCTCTCTTTTGTCAGCTCAGGGTAAGCAATGAAGACAATCCTCTAGGAAACAGTGGAGCCATTAGAAGGGGTCCTGAGTTATCAATTCACTGGACAGAGGAGAGTCTCATGCCAATAAGGAACACCTGCCTTGGGTTTATAGGTGGCCAAAAATACACTTCTATTAAGTTTGAGCCATTACACAATTTAGGATCTATTTGTTATAGTAGCTAACAACACCAAATAAAGTCAATGATCTTTCTATGGAAAAGGCACTACATGGATCTTCTTATCCAGGACCTCTTATCTCAAGAGAGAATGACAAGTGCAGGAGAAATCTTTGACCAGCTGGGAAACTGGTGGCCGCAGGAGCTAAAGGTAGGAATAGGAGCATTACTAGATGTGCGAACCCAGACTCCAATCCCTGATCTCTATCTTCTCACATGTGAGAGGATGTGCTTGTGTCTAATTATGCCTTTGTGCACTGAGAATGCCATTTAAATCTTAAATAGCCTTGGAAAAAACAGTTGATATGGAGGCATTTTAGAAATGCAAAACAACTAATAAAATAAAAAGAAAATTCATAAAAGTTTGGCTTAATAATATGAAAGTAAATGAATAAATAATTGCAGCCATTATGTAAACTTCTCATATTGTCTAATTACCATGCAGCACAATAACAAGATTTATTATGAAATATGTCAGATTTGCATTGTTGTTAATTTATTTGATCACAATACCAAACTTTGTTTTTGAATATACCGTCTGCATTGTTTGTTGTTCATATTGCTGCTCATAGCTAAGAAGTTAGAGGGAAACTTAGCACACTTAGCACATCAAAAGCAATAATGGCTGAAGAAAACTTGCAAACATTTCATTGGTATCTAAATTTTATGGTTCTTTATAACTTGTTTTAATGTTTGGCCACGTGGACTGAATTGGAAAGAGGCTGACGAGTAAGAAATGCTGCTGAGTCAGAGATCTGAGGCTTCTGATGGGTCCCTTGGTTCTGTCAAAGCCTGGATGCTTCATGCCACACTTGTGGTCATTTAGACGAGGCTTGCATTTGCCAGTTCCATAGTCTGACTTTGCTTCTAAGTTCTGGGCAGCTTGGTACATTTAATTAATTGAATATATTGCTTGCAATATTATTTGCACATATTATTTCATAATAATATACCAATGACACTAACATGCTCTGTCAGAGTTATTCCATACAAGTAGAAATGGAAAATCTCACACATCAACACTGGATGATGCTAATAAAATTATAACTGAATCTGACACTGGGCATGGACTGGGCAAGCACTGTTTTACATCTCAATAAATCTTTACAACAATCTCATGAGGGAGGTAGAGTGGTTCGCCACTTTCTCACCCAAAGTTTAAGAAGATATGGAGGCCAGGCGAGGTGGCTCACCCCTGTAATGCTAGCACTCTGGGAGGCCGAGGTGGGCAGATCGCTCAAGGTCAGGAGTTCGAGACCAGCCTGAGCAAGAGCAAGACCCTGTCTCTACTATAAATAGAAAGAAATTAATCGGACAACTAAAATTATGTACAAAAAAATTATCTGGGCATGGTGGCACATGCCTGTAGTCCCAGCTACTCGGGAGGCTGAGGCAGGAGGATTGCTTGAGCCCAGGAGTTTGAGGTTGCTGTGAGCTAGGCTGATGCCAGGGCACTCTAGCCCGGGCAACAGAGTGAGACTCTGTCTCAAAAAAAAAAAGTCGACATAGAACTTGCCCAAGATCACAAAGCCCCAGTAACCAAGGCTTATTGTGAGATGAGGTCATTAGCTTCATTCAACTCTTTCGATGTCTCTTCATCATTCGTTCTCCCTACTGTATCTTGAGATAATGCCAGTCCTGGTCTAGGCAAAACCATGATGTAGGGGAATTTGTGTTCACTGTCCCTTCATTGCTCCTTCAAGATTTTGGGAATATTGACATTGATTTTGAGTTGGGTTGGAGGGCTCTCATTGCACATATATTCAAAATTATTTAACCACTTTGGTACCATGCTCACCAGCCGCGAAAGCTTGCCCACAGCCGGAATTCATAGTCCCCGTGATAGTTTGTGCTGTGCATTGACGTCAAATCCGTTTTGCTCTTGTGTGATGAGGAAAGCTTTAAAGCACTGAAAGCTTGTTTGACTTTATAGGCAGCTTTACTTGTAATGCAAATCAGAATAGGTAACAAATACATATATGTTTTCATTATGTTATTTTTAAATGTTCGAAATTTTATTTTGATATATGAAAAATTAGAAAAGTCATATCATGGCTGTCGGCTAAAGTCACTGTGCACGTTCATCTGTGGCTATTGACCATGGTCGAGGCTGGTACCGAAGTGGTTAAAGAACAAGTATACTATTGCATAACAACTTGTTATGTGATCATTTGAAATAATGTTAAAATCAATTATTTATTTACTTATGGTCGATGTGAGGATGTCTCTTATGTTTCCAAACCCAGTGCCTGGGGGAATCAGAGCACCATTAAGATAAGCTGAAAATGACCAGGGAGAGCAGGTCTAGGGGTGCCGGTGGGAAATGCTAGGGTTGGGGTTGCCAAAAAGTTAATTTCAAGGCCATCCATGGCAGGGCAAGCAAGTGAAAATGTCCAATCAAGCGGTTGGCAATTTGGGAAGAGAGAGGAGAGGCGGAAGCAGATTTAGGTTTCTTTCCCAGAGGAATGGCCACACCTTAAATAAAACTCTTCTGGCATCAGAAGTCCCGGTGAAGGGGCAAACACACATCACCAGGGCTACTTAGACTTCTTTGCCCAAGGTGGAGAAAACTGATTGAGACCCAAGGGGTCTGGAGGTACAGCCCCTTGTCACTTACCTTTGACATCTCCTGCTCTGTTTTAAGACATCATGCGAATTTTCCATTCTACTCCACAATATACAAATAAGATTTTTAAATTACCTTTGACTAAAACTGACTCTGCAGCAAGACAGGTGGCATTTAGCCTGAGGCTTCACATAGGGTAAATTATTCTGGGCACACTCGCATGGAAAGGCGCTCACACTTCAGCTTGAGAAGTGAGCTATTCAGCAAGGGGCGGGAACCCCATCATCGGATTTAGCTGGGAAGCCCAGGCGTGAGTGGGACGCAGACAGCGAGATTCTGATGGGCGTCAGGCTATCAGGAAAGGTCTGCTATGAGGTGGAAGGGTTGTCTGGGTGGCAGCAGGGCTTGGGGCCGGATAGGATGGGATGAAGGACCCAGGAAGGGGCCAAGCAGCGCAGGGAAGCCAGGGATGGGCAGTGCCTGTAGACTGTGGGTGGAAGGCCAGGACCATGCCTTGGGCTGGGTGATCAGGGAGCCCTTTGCTTTGGGGCTCTGTGAACCAAGGACTTTGCAAAATTCTCCGCAGGACCACTAACAGGCCGCGATTTCTCTCCCGAGTGGAAACAGATTGCCTGAACTTCAGTCCCACACCATATTTCACTGACAGATTGGGTGCGATTTCTCCCCGACATGGGGGCGTTTCAAAAGCAGAGGAGGAAAGGGAGGCTGGGACGGGGGAGAGGGGCGGGGGAAGACAGCTGTCAGCTTCAGTGTGGCTTCAGGACAGCGCCTGCAGATGTGGGCAGAGCGACTGCTGCCAATTTCGCAAGCCACGGGGTGATGCACCAATCCCTGGGTCGAAGGAAGTGGGGGACAGTTGGGATTGTACCAGAGGGTCCCAAGAGAGGCTTTGGGTGGGTCCCCACCTAGCCTCAGGGTGGGTTCACTTCGTGTGTGAAACTAACATCTCTCCTTGTACCACATTAAACCAATTTGATCAAAATTTGTAATGCAGAGGAGCATAATTAAATTGAAGATTTTAATTAGGCACAGTTTTGATGAAACTTAACGGGAGCCGGCAGGAACAGTCTTGCTGTCTATTAAGTATAATCCTGCCTGGTGAAGAGCTCTTTAGCTGATGATCTTTAATGACTGCCCAGCTCTCAGCTTCCTCCCTGGTGTTGGTGTGGCACTCAGCCTGGAGGAGGGAGGGTGGGGGGAAGAAGCGAAGTGGGACTCGCATACGTGGGGAGGCGTCCCTTTCAAAGGAATATGGTGCCAAACTTTCGGGGTACCCAATTACTCGCTTTTCCTTTGCCAACGTGGAGAAACAGTGAAGCCTTATGAATATACGGAGGGCTGCTGTACAGTAATGAGTTGGGAAGGAGGGGCCCGGGCTCCCTGCAGGTTGAGAGGCGACTCCTCCGCCTTCTTTGCTAATTGCTTCGAGCCTAGAAACTCCACTTCTCAAACCTTGAGCTTTCCCCTGGCCTCCCAGCAAAAAAAAAAAAAAAAAAAAAAATCACAAAGGTCTCTGGGAACAGAGATCCGGGCAGAGCCCTCGGCCTGAAGGACTGGACCCTCAGAGAGGCCCGTTTCCCCAGCATAACACTCAGTGTACAGGGGAGACGAGCAAACTCCGCATCCCTGCAGGATGAAGGCACAAGCAAAGCAATAAAGGGGTAACTTTATTATCCCTAAAACTGGAACTCTCCTGCCAGAGAGAAAGGGTTAAAAAGTATGAGCCAGTCATAGCTGCTGCTATTTGACAAAAAACTGCCTGAGGTTGAAGAAAAAATCCTCCCTTCCTTTCTTTTTCCTTTCCTTTCTCCCCTTTCTTCCTTTATCCACCAAAGATTTACTGAGGCCTCATTGTGCAGCAAGCACTATACCAGGCTCTCTATATTTTGACAGATACGTAATAGTCCCAGTTCCCTCCTACCCTCCTCGTGAAGATAAGAGCCGAGTGCAAGAGACAGGGAGTGGGCACGTGTTTATGACTTAGGAGAAGCTCTGGGAGGCAATTACAGAGAAATCATACTCTGGCTTAGATCAGGGAGCAGCAAATGACAGCTGAGGGTCAAGTCAGGCTCATGGCCTATTTGTGTAAATAAAGTTTTATTGGAACACAGCCATGCCCATTCATTTACATATTCTCTATGGCTGCTTTGGCTACAATGGCAGAGTTGAAGTTGAGTAGTTGTGACAGAGACTTCATGGCCCATACAGTCTAAAATGTTTATTTTCTGGCTCCTGATAGAAAAAGTGTGTCAACTCCTGGCTTAGACGGTCAGGGCAGACCTTTTGGAGAAGAGGAGGTTTAGCTCAGACCAGGAGGAGAATTTAGCTGGGTGAGGAGTTCCATACCTGGGGAGGGCTGGGAGAAATTGGAGAGATAGCCCTACGATGGGGACAGATTGGGTGTGTTCAAAAACCTGGAGGAAGGTCTGTCGCATTGGAGGTGAGTGATGGAAGGACGAAGGGCCTGGATGAGTTAGTAGAGGAGGGTGGGCCGCTTCACCCAGAACTTTATAATTCAGCCCCCAGGAAGGGATATGGACATGATTCTGAGTGCGCTGGGAAAGCCACTGGAGGATACCATGCAGGAGCATGATATGATTTAGTTTTTAAAGACCACTCTGGCCACTGTGGTGAAGGTGACTTGGAGGAGAAATAATACGTTCAGATGGTGGTGGCCTGGATCAAGTTCATATCAGCAGCGGTGGAGACTCAAGGGTAGATTGGGGATGCATTTGGGAGGTAAAATCTATTTAGAAACAGATTAAATGTTAGAGGGGCTGGTTAGGAAGAGAAGGGGTCAAGAATGATCCTTCCCAGATTTTTGGCCTTAGCGACTGGGCAAAAAAGGGGGAAACATTTGCTGAGGTTGGGATTGGGAGGAAGAGAAGTTTGGGTAAGGAAACCTCAGTACTTTTTGTCCTCCTTAAAATTAAGATTCATGTGAGAATCCAAGTAGAGGTGACAGGGAGATAGTTGGATATATGATGCTCAAGTGCAGATGAGAAGCCCAGGCTAAAGATAAAAATTTGTGAGTCATCAGCATACAGATAGTATTTAAACAGCAGGCTGGATGAGTTCACCTGGGGTGGGAGGTAAAGAGAAAAGGAAATAAAGCCCATGGCTGATGATTTTCTGCAGCCTACTTAGCCTCCATTTGGCCTGTTACTACCCATGGCTATTTATCAAAGCACTAGGCTGAGAGTAAAATAGTAAAGAGACTTACTTATGGAATATGTTTAAGGAAATGCAATGAATTTTTCTTAAGTATATGCAGTTATACTGAGATGACCCCCCAAAGGTAGTATCAGAGGGAAGGCCTTGAATCTCTTTATATAATGAAAATATAAGTAGCCTATGCATTGCTTGCATGATGCATGAATGGTGTGCTGTTATGAACAGTTATGCATCCTTTTTCAAGTTGACTGGTAGTTGAGTTGTTTAAAGGGGTGGTTCCCCATCATAGCTACCCAGCAGAGTCATCTGACCAGCTGGATAAAACTATGGATTCCCTGGGCCCCCACCCAGAGAGATATAGTAGGTCTAGGGTAAGTTCCTGGGAATCTCTGTTTTTGAATTCTGAATTCTCTGTTTTTAACAAAGACCCCAGGAGATAGGAGATTCTGATGGCCGTGGTCTGGCATTTGGTAACAGTTTTCCTGGGTATTTCAAAGGCAAACTTGAGATCGGCTCTACTCAAATAATCGTATCTTCTAAAACTGACAGGGCTCTGAATTTGTGAGGTCGAGGTAGGATATAAATTTTTGCTTATACATGCAACTGAATTATTGACTTATCACATGCCTCCTTCCTTCTTCCTTCCTCTTTCTCGACCCTCTCCAAAGCCTGAAGATCTTAGTTCCTAAAAATCTTTCAACCAGCACACATATATATGATGCTCACAAATACACACAATGTCTCTCTTTCTCTTTCCCTCTCTCTCCCTCTTGTACATATGCACACATACACTCTTCTCTATTTGTTTTCACCAACACTGCCTCAGTTCAACACTGCCTCAGTTTTCACCAACACATGCCTCAGGAGGATGTTCTCGTCACCCTTCCCTCAGGCCACTGTCATAGTTTCCTAACTGCTTTCCCTGCCAGTCTACTCAATATCAGCTCTAGTCCATCCACCAATTGCTGCTGGAGCTAACTTTCATAACCCAAGTCTGATTCCCTCAGGCTCCTACTTCGTGAGAAGAATCTCTTTGGCCTATTGGGAAAAGTCCAAACCTGTTGGCATAGCATCCAATCACCGTCATCCATGTCACCCATAACACCGATCTCCTTTGTCAGCAAGGCTTCCTCCATTCCTGAGATCAATGGACTTGGGACCTATCCACACCCACATAAACACACCTATTCCTTCACACCTGCCCTCCCACACCTGTTCAGCCACCTATGCCCTTTGACACCTGCCTAGCCATAGCTGCCCAGCACACCTGTCCATACACGCATCCATGCCTGGGCCTAAAATTCACTCGTTCTGAGAACTGCCTGGTGAACTCTTACTCATCCTTTAAGATCCAACTCAGATGTTCCCTCCACTCATTAAGTTTTTCTCAGCCTCAAAGCCAGAGCCTGATATTTCTTCCTTTGTTCTCAGCATTGCAATTTGCACGTATCTTTACTGGAACATTTGCCATGCTGTGTTGTAATGGTTTGTTTCTTTCTCACCAATCCTCACTTCCTCAATCAAACTGTGAAATTATTCACCATTCAATGCATAGTGCCTAGCTCAATGTCATGCTTGGAGTAGGTCCTCAATAAATATTAAAAGTTTTTTTTTTTTTTCTTGGCCATCAAGCTCTCAACAAGGTGAGTTCTTGAGGTGATCTGTGTGCCTGTCTGTAGCAGATCATCTTCCATCTTCTGATTTGCTGGTGGCTAGGAAAGCAGATAGCTGAGCTTATTAGAATTTTGTGAAAAACAAGAGTTAATGAGTTCCTAGAGGGCACCAGAGTGACTCTCTTTGAATAAAATGCATCAGTTTTAGTGTGTGGCCTGCCAGCAGTCTCATCTTGCCTCCTGGGTTCTCAGTTGTGTTCTGATAATTTAGTCTGCTTCATTCTAATCTTTGAGCAAACAAGAAGTGTGTATTATGTACAATAAATAGAGCCACGTTGTTCATTTCTTCAGTCCCCAAAATTGAAATAGAGAACAATGGGGACTAAGAGGCCATGAATATTCGCAGCAGGTGTCTCAGTCTATTTCTATTGCTTATAACAGAGTACCTGAAACTGGGCAATTTGTAAAGAAAAGGAATTTACTTCTTACAGTTATGGCAGCTGAAAAGCTCAAGGTTGAGGGGCCATAACTGGTGAGGGCCTTCTTGCTGGCAGGGACTCTCTGTAGAGTCCTTAGGCAGCACAAGACATCATGTCGTGAGGGGGCTGAGTGTGCTAACATGCTTGCTCAGATCTCTCTTCTTCTTCTTATAAAGACACCAGTCACACTCCTATGATGACCCATTAATCCATTAATCTATGAATGAATTAATCCATTCATGAAGACAGAGCCCTTGTGACCCAATCACCTCTTAAAATCCCCACCTCCTAATACCCCCACACTGGGGATTAAGTTTCAACACAAGTTTTAGAGGGGACAAATATTTAAACCACAGCAGCAGGTGTCCTTGACCTGGAGTCACAGATAGACATTAGGCACTCCATGCGCTCTTACTGCATCATATGCAACATGTATGCACTTGCATGTGAATTCTGTGGGCACATGCCATGATTTTTATAAGATTCTCAAAGGGTTCTGACACCCATAAGAGTTAGAACATACTAAATTAAAATATATTTTTGTGCCTTTTTAAAATGCCCATATTTAAAATTAACATATGAATCTTAAAAGGCCTTTGGAGTATAAGTGACTTTAATGCTTTATGTTGACTCCCATGGTCTCCAATCTTCTCAATAATCTCCAGATTTACTTTTTTTCACCTGTTATTTTAGCCCCCAAGCCATGGAGAGAGCAAAGCGGTATCATTTCTAATAAGTCCTGTAAATAAACCCAGCTTCTGCTGCATTAGATCATTATAAAACAATTCCCTAAGGCCCAAGGGATTAAATAATGGAAGAAAATGCTTTCTACTAAACCAGGAAGATGATAGCAAATATTCTCACCATGGTAATTTACACAGATTACTGCATGACAAATTGGTTGTTTGAGCTAATCATATTGCTCACTAAAACATTGTGCAGATTCTCGCCTGGTTTTAGAAATGTTGCAAATGCATTCGGAGGCCCAGGGCCTTTTCTACTGACGGATTCACCAGCTTGCAAATGCACCTGAAGAAATGCTTGGTGATCTTAAAGCCAGAGTGTGAATGTTTTGCTTACAAATCAGTAGTCTTCATCCTTTCATGTCAACAAGTAGAAATTACCAGAGTTCATGTAACTTTCTCTGAGTAGTATTTAAGTATTGCCACCAGAGTCTGCTGGAAGAAGGACATGAGGTACCACATGATGATGAGTGGCCTTCCTTGGTGGCTGCATCTCTCCTCCTTGCCCCACTGTTCCAAGTCTGCTCTTCCTCTTGCATTTCCATCTCATTGAATGATGTCCATTCAAACACTTGACCAAATTGGAAAAAATGGCCACCATCTTATTTCCTCTCTCCAATCTCTCCATCTCTAAGTTTCTTTATCTTCTCATATTTGTCCATTTCCTTTGGTTTAGGATACTGAAATCTCTCATGCGGATGGCAGCAGAGGCCCCCAACTGGCTCCCCTTACTCCAGGCTTGCCCTGACTCCAGCTCAAAGAAATTCCTCAAAGCACACAACTGGTCATGTCCTTCCTGTTCTCTCTTATGATCCTTTTCCACCCCTACTGCACCCAGAGCTCAGCATCTCTCCAAATGAATGTCGAACAGCAACAATGTGAAGAAGAGTCAGACCATCACCGGGGGGATGACCCAAGGCCACACCCAGTCTGCACACGGCCAGTCCCTCCCTGTAACTGCCTGCTCCCTTGTTGGTCTCCCCACCAGCCTGTGCACTCCGGGAGGGCAGGAGCTGGGTCTTGTTTACGGCCATAGCCGTTTTCTACCAGAGTGTCCAGCACGTGGTTAGTGATCAGCAGGTACTGAATGAATAAATAAACTGCTCAAAACTTGAAGACAATAACAAATACTTTTCGATGACAACATAGATAATGAAGTTACAGACTTCTTACAACTAAAGGAGTACATACTGATGGGACAGAGGTGGTATGAGCATTTCTTTACCTGATGTTTACTAATCCTCACGTAAATTCAGTCATTTTTAGTACAAAATGCATTTCCTTGGATCCCAAATGGTAATGAGGGCACAGCTGGCACTGTAGACCTCACTCTGATTCCAGCTCCTTGCACTCAATCCACCAGGCTACCCTGCATATGGGATACTCGAAGGGCCAGGTTCATCAGTTGGTGAGATATCTAAGATTAGAATGAGGTTCTCCTCATTCCAAAGGATAATGTATGATTATCCAAGTCATAGATTGATACATTACATTAGCTTCAAAGCCTAAACAGCTCCGCACAAGACACCAGGCATTCATATTCATCCAGGCTGGCAGGAATAATTCAATACACCTTGTCTGCCAAATCTTTTCTTCTCTTGAACTAGGAACAAAATGGGCAGCTCTTAAAACAGTTGACAATTTCTAGTTCATTCTTTTATTTCCAGCGCCTTTGTTCAAATTGTAAAAGCTTGTTTCTGATAAGCAAGCACCTATATCTTTTCCAGGTATCTAGGTGCCAAGTGCCCATCTGCCTAATGGGCACAGGGTGGATTGAAAAGTATTGCATGTACTTGCTCATTCTGCTCCAGCCTGCATTCCCTGATTCATCCCAGGATACAGTCTGCTTCTCTTCTGCAAGTTATGGCCCTATGGAATCCAAGTCAAAGCCATGCCATAAAGACTTGATCCCTGGTTTCTCTGACAGCAAGAGGTTTAGAGGACTCAATTTGAGAAAGACCCTCTTTGGTAGCAATAATTTTTGGATCTCATATTCCCAGTCTTTTTTTTTTTTTCCTCTGGGGGACTCCTTCTTCCATCTTCTGAGGCCCTTGGAGGGCTGTCAATCATGATATCCCTGCCCCAACACAGGAAAGACGTGTGATCTAGACTGGCCAATCTGTGTACTGGGCCACAGGGACTGGTTCAAGTCTGGGCACAGAACCAAGCCAGGCCAATTAAATTAGAGCATCCTAGGATTGATATTTGAACACAAAGGGAAATTCTTTTTCCTCCGAGGTGATAGGCATGAAGGTTGCAGGTGTGTGGCTGAGGGTAGCCATTTTGCCACTTGGTGAAACTTTATCTGCAAAAGGAAGTCAAAGAAGGCAAGTGGTGGTGATGGTGGTCATGGTGTTGATGACGGAAGATATTTATTGAGTGTGACCATATAGCTAAGAACTACTGTAAGTATTTTACATGTATTAACTCATTTAATCTTTATAAACCTTATAATTATGATTACTGTCATCATAGTTATAATTATTATTGCTATTATTATCTCTATTTCACAGATGAGGAAACTGAGGCACTGAGGGGTTGAGTGACCCAAGGTTTAGAAAGCTATTAAGTAAGGGAGGGACAATTTGAACCGAGGCAGCCTGGCTCCTGAGCCTGAGTTCTTAACCCCTTTCCTCTCCTGGCTCCAGCAGTACTGACCAAGGAGGAGGAGCAGGGGGAGGAGGAGGGAGACCCAGGGCCCCAGGACGTTGCTGGAGCCCTTTCATCCAACCATGTCTGAAACTAAGACTCCTGGATTCCCAGTGAATCCAGGAGTCCAATACATTTTGTTGGTTATTTAGCCAGTTTGGGTTGGGGTTCCTGTCCCTTGCAATTTGCCTAAAATACTCTGCCTCCCACCATGTCTCATTATGATGATCCCTTGTCTGACTGCTTTGCCATAAACAACAATAATTTACAGAATAATATTGGAGCATTGTAGAAATTTGAAAAACACAAAAAAGATACCATAAATAAAATGAGATTTGCATGTGAATCAGCCAACTGGAGATAATACTTTTTATGTTTTCTTCCAGTCTTTTTCTAATCATTTACATATATACACATGTAAAGTTGTGTGTGTGTATTATATATATATATATTTCTTATCTTTCCTTTTTCACTTAATACTTCATTATATGCATTTCCCTAGATTAAATATTTTTGAAACCATAATTTTAAAGGCAATGTAATTTATGTCCACACACATGTGTGGTCATGCATATGCTAACATGTGCATATGTGTGTGAGAGAGTGTGTGTATGTGTGTGTGTGTGTGTGTCTTTCCATCCAACTTCTATGTGCTTCCCAATGCTTGACCTCTTTCCTGATATGACCTTCTGCTCTGGAACCTTCCTGGACACCAAAGGCTGTAGAAACAGGCTTGGTTTCTGCCTGTGTTCCTTGGCTTTTGACAGGGTGTTTAGAGTCCTGGTGACTGTGACTCTACAATGCACATCAGCTTCTGCCACAGCTTGGCCACTCAGGCAGAAATGTGACTACTTCAGAGATGTCAGAGGCAGAGGCCAACTTGCTGTTCCTTGTCCCTTTGAGCGGGAGCAGAAATCACCTGGACTCCGCAGCCAGCAGGTTGGGAATAAGACATGCTCAGGGAAAGACCCAAGCCTCTGTCACAGATCAGTAAGCACAGAGCCAGGATGGCCTGGCAGCTCCAGGTGTGACTTATTGTAAGGCATGCAGAGTTACCAGTTAGCACAGTAAGAAGCCTCTTGTTCCTGCCTCTTTAGTTCCACACGTCAATAACAATTTGCTTGGCAAAGCCCTGGGTGCTGGGCCTAAATATTCAAGCCACCAGGGGGAAACACAAGGATAACATTGAGAAATTAGACTTAAAATACCAAATAAACTCATTTCACTGTATCCCTCCCAGTGTTGTATCAAGGCTCATAACATTTATGAAGCATTAAATGCCACATAAAAGACTAATTATTGATGTGTATATGAGAAAAAAGAGAAGGTGATGGAAGTAGTAAAAGCAGTACGACTGTATATCATGCAGATGTCAGTTTCATAATTGAAAACTCTCTAGATGTTACTCAAAGCCATGGGCAGTGATGGATTAAAATGAAAGGCTTTTAAGCCCCAACCAGGGTACCTATGGCAAAAGTTAAAGACAGAAGCGGTGCTAGGTAGTCCATGGTTAAGGAGAACATGAAGCCAGAGGAGTTCATAACAGGGCCAGATACAATTCCAAGCCAGATACAATCACTGAAGCAAAGGCATCCACCCATCCTTCCACTCATTCATATTTTAACGATCAGCTATTCTACTACTATTATAACTATTAATTATTCATAGTTTGAGATTTACTGTGAATTACTATCATTTATTGAGGGCTAAATTCATGCTGGGCATTTTACAAATTGTTTTACATGAATCATTTTATTGAATCCTCATAACCATCCTTTAATCTGGGTGTTTTTATCTCTACCTTATTGGTGAGAAAACTGCAGCTAAGCGAGCTAAAGCAACCTGTGGAAGGTCAAACAGAAGCACGGGTCAGATCCAAAGACCCATGGATATAGCCATCCTCTCCTCTATGTTGTAGCTGTTGAGTCCCTACCAGGTACCAGGCTTTAATTGAGCATTGGGGCTACAGAGGAACCTAAGACATGGCCCCTACAACACTAATTCCTGGGGTAGATAAAGCTTGAAATGACCAGATGAGACCTTGGAGTTGGAAGACTGGTGGTTTCAGCGGTTGTCACTGGAACATGCAAAATGCAATGTCCAGAGGGTCATGGCAAGCTCAGAAAGAGAGACCTGACTCTGCTTGGATGGGCTGGATATTTAAGAATGACGAGTCTTGTTCATGAGACAGAGAGGTGGGAGACATACTCTGGATGGGGACAACAACACAGGCAATGACAGGAGACACGAAGGAGTATGGCTCTAGCAAGCAATTCAGGGACCATGCAGCAAAAGCAAGAGAATTTGGGAACCAAAGCATCACCTCTACCAAGCTGCATATGTTTATACAACTGTCCACAGAGGAGCCTGCAGGTGTGAACAGGTCAACGTCATTGCAGATTTGGCTGCAAGATGGCCAGGTCCTGTTCACCATCCCCTGCCACCAGCCTCATTACACTGGATCCCCTTTTTACCTTACTTTTTCACAGCACTTAACACTGAAATAATAAATTGTTTGCTGCTTTACTAGTTTCTTGCTCCTCTCCCCAGGAATATAAGCTCCATGGGAACAGAGGTTTCGCCCATGTCGTTCTCTGCTCTTTCCTCACTGCTTAATGTTGGGCACATGGTAGACTCTTGATATTTGCCGAATAAATAACAGAAGCTGACCAAGAAAGAGAGGAGGATCTTGTAGGAGCAATGGGAGTCCTGCTATGGGCCAGGGCCCCGTTACTTACCTGGAACCTGTGGTTACCCTCTAGTCATTGTAAGTGGTTTGGAGTCAAAATCCATTCCTTTCCCCTTGCATAGCTTGTGGACCTTGAAAATTAGGGTTCCTAGGCCTGCAATCCAAATGCTTCCTTTCGCCCATCTTCAAATCGTGGCAGGCAAATTGCTCGCAGTTGACCACGACTTCTCCCTCCTGCACTACGGCAGATGTTGCCAATCAGTCATGGCAATTTCTCTTACAGCCTTAGAATCCTTGTCAATATCACCCTCCAGACAGACACTGCAAACGGATAGGAGGTGGCATTAGAGGTGACACCCACTTTTCATTTTGAGCATGAAAAGAATTAAACAGATGCGAGAAGGGGGTAGGTAATAGAAGTAGGTGCAAGGAAGAAGAATTTCCATATTCTAAGGAAATATTGTAAGCTTTGTGTCTTCAGACTTACCTAGCAATGATGACTAGAACAGTTTGAAGACAATGCACCGCATTAATCATGAACAGGACCGTTGATGTCAAGCCAGCTGAGGCCCAGTCCTGGTTTTTACAGTTCTCTAGCCAGGCAGCTGTAAGCAAGGTATTTAACCTCTCTGAGCCTCAACTGTGAAGTAGAACTAGTGACCACACCTAACCATCAGATTGCTGTGGGGAAAACAACAAAATAACCCATGGAAATCACCCATCTCGGTGCCTAGGACATAGTAGGTGATCAATATAGATTAGTTATTGATCTTTTTTTCAAAATTGACAGATTAACAAGTATAAACTTAACCAGGGGCTGAAACTTGAACTCCAGAAATATTTGGACTGAAATGGGTCCCCTCTCTGTTAGGAATATATAAGCCAAGACCACTTTCCACTCAACCCCAACAAATTTTCTATTTCCTTTTTCCAATTTTTATTATATTTAAGCCACTATTATGAAAACATTAAAGAAAATGTTTTAAACAGGAAGCACTTTCCGTAATCACAGCCCTCCTACACAACTCATTTCATTTTTCATGTCTCTGCTCAGTCTTTCCCCAAGATTGGAAAGAAGTTTTTTAATATAATAATCTTGATCTTCCTGTTTTTTCCTATTAATTCTCTGAGCCAAGAGAGATTTAGTTTCTAGGCCTCTTCACACCATGTTGTTGCCACATGTAAGTTACCTGGTTTTTCTCTGGGCTCAGTGCCTGCAGTGTCTAACAAAGAGGAATAATTAAAAGTGCTTTGTTTACCTCATAGACTTGTTGGATGGAGCAGCTGAGAAAAATGGATATGAAAATGTGAAACAACAACAACAAAAAGGCTGTTGTAGTCACCTCAAAGGAGAATTATCTACAGGAGTAAGTGAAATGGCAAATATGAAAGAATTTACATAAAGTGGTGTTATTAAACGAGCAGGGAAAAGAGAGCTGAAACTGTAAAATTCAAAGAAAATGCAGAAATAATGCTTTAAATTGTAGGATTGGTTTGAAGCCCTTCAAAAATGATAGCAAATTCCACTCCACTCAAGTAATTCTCTTTGGTGATTATGGTAAATTATTGGATTTTCTTGTTTGGTTTTGTGTTTTGTTCTCTTTTCTACAATACATTTTAAGATTCAAAGGCAATTTTTCTCTGCCTTTGTAAGTAATGCAGTATCTTCCAAGATCCTCAAATATTTAAAGAACATATTAAACAAAGTCAGTTATAAATTACATTGATAGTAAAGAAAAAATATCAAAGTGGAATCATAGGCAAAAGTAGATACCTACATGGATGTGCATGAAACCCAGATATTAACAGTCACTTCATGTTCCTGAAGCTTTCCCAGATGAATTCCCTGACATCAAAGGACTAGTGGGCCATGTTGAATTAACTGAGGATCTCATGGGGTAGGGGACAGAGAGTAATCACAGCAAACAACTTAAAATGTTCTGTGTTAGTCAGTAGAGGTTAGGTTATGTTGCAGTAACAAACATCCCCCAAATCTCAGAGCCTTAGCACAACAGATGTTTCTCACTCACTCTAAGTGTTTAAAATGAGTCGATAGGGAGATCATGCTCAGTGTGCTCACTCAGGGAGAAAGGCTGATAGGGCCTTCATCTTGATATGTGTCTCCATGGTCACCTTGGCAAGAAGAAGCAAACAAGATCCAGAAGTAGCAAATGTATCTTCTCATCACTTCTGCTCACCTAATCCACCAAAGCCAATCACATGGTCATGCCTAACTTCAAAGGAGGTGGGGAAATGTAATTCTGCATGTACCTCAGGGGAGAAGGAGAAATGTTTGGTGGACAGCAATGATAGCTACTGTGTAATCCTTAGGTACTTATTCATTATCTCTTAGATCCTTTTATCTTTGTTCTTTCCAATATTGGAGAGCAAAGAGAAGTAAGAGAAAAGGTGGAGGGCATCCTTTGTCTCTCCATTCCTTATTTGCAGTACTTAGCCTCCGTGGCTTCTATGTCCTTCTAGATCATTCTCTAGAAAAATATAGAAGCCAAGGAGGCTGGGTACTGCAAACACTTGTCCTCCAAATTTCCCTTTTTTTATCATAAAGATTTTAAAATGTGGCAAACGGTGTTATTGCTCCCAAATTTGCATACCAGATTCTTCACCGGCCTCAGCTAATAAACAGACCTTGGTGCATGTTCAAATATCACTCTCCAGCTGACTTGAGTTTGATTATGAACAGCAAAATTAGTTGAAATTCTAGGATAAGAAAATGTTCAAGTGAAATATAAATAACACACACACACAGAAATGCATGCACGTGCTATTACATCTCCAATTTTTTTTCTATTTTTGATATACTTGGTAAAACGGGTCCTACCTAAATTTAACAGGGTTCAATCAGGACAAAAGCCAATTCTCTTATAAAGACGAGAAAGAACTCTGACCTGTCTTAACTAAATCCATCATAGCTCCAAAATAGAATATATTTTTCTTTGCCCAACATGGCAAGTTTCAGGGAGTGCCACGGCCCCGGAAGCAGAAGCACTAGGGTGAAGCAGAAACAGTTTGGTTCGTGTCAGCAGTTTGTTTGGCTTGCTGTAGGAAGAATTTGGGGGCACAGACGCAGTGGGAGAAAAGTGTCCTGCCTCCCACGGGAATGCAGATATGCAGAGCAGGGAATGCAGCTCCACGTCTTAATACAGACTCCTCCTGGTATTTGGGAATCTGCCTCTTGCTGCTTAACACGGACTCTGTTCTCACACCCTGGGCTGAGAGCTTTATCACAGATGCCAAGGGACAGGGCCTCCTTGGGACATTTGATTCCTGTTGCAAGGAGGTTAGCCGAGAAAGGTCATTGTTTTTAGTTTTACAAGAGCACATGGGACCGAAGGCTAGGCTGGTTGTTTGGACAGACGTCATCAGTCTTGTTCTTTGGCCCCTGGGCTGGTTGAAGAGGCCTTTGAGAGTGTCCTTGCTGGGGCCCGGGAAGCTAGAAGCACAAGTGGCGTCTCCCTTCCTGTTAGTTGGCCTTGCAACCATCCCCTATCTTCTAGATAAAACCCTGTAGCCTTGTTTCTCCAGCTGAGACCCCTCTGTACTTTCCTGGGATCAGGCAGCTTCTAGCCTTCTCTATTGATTCTGCAACTGAGGCAGTGTCTTTGCATTGAAGAAGCGGCGATAAGCGCTTTATTTACACCTATTGTTAACTCAGTAATACTCACCATAGCCCTAAAAGAGCGAGATCATTATGACTTTTTTTGCAAATGGGGACATATAGACAAAGAAAAACCGAGAGACCCAGGGGCGGAGGTGAGGATCCAACCCAGCTCCGACAGACTCCCCAGCCAGACCCTTGCCAGTGCTACCTGACACATGCGCATTCTGCACCCTCTCCCCCCGGTGGGTAATTCTGCAGATGTCGACTGAGCTGCATTGTGCTGGCCTTGTGTGGAAATAACGAGACACACAACACCAGCAAGTCCCTCAAGAAGCGGCCATGCATCACTCGAAGCACTGATTTGGAGCAAGAGGCTTGTATCCAGCTGAAAATGTGTTTGTGGTCAAAAGAAATGCTCCCACTCTTGAGGTTGGATCCAGAGCCGGTTTTAAATGTGCTACAAATGCTTCTCACCAAAAACCCCAGACTCCTCCCCAAAGTCCCGGCATGCCTCTTTTAGCCATGTGGTCCTTTGGTCAAATACACCGATGACAGCGCTTGGCACAGAGTTTTGGGAGTCTCTTTCCGGTTGCCTAAGCCCACTTCACCCTTGTGGCCAGAGGTGCAAACGCTGTGTCTATACAGGCACATGGACGGAGGGTTTGCAACCAGCCTTGAAAAGTTATTTAGTGAGCCCTGAGTGGGAGCAATCTGGGAGGCAGAAAGCCCCCCCAAGTAAATATATTGCCCTGGGGAGGTGGAATGGGGAGAGACTGCTTAATGGGTACAGAGTCTCCTTTGGGGGTGATGGAAATGTTTGGGAACTAGATAGAGCTGGTGGCTGCACAGCCTTGCAAGTGTACTAAATGTCCCTGAAATGTACACTTTAAGATGCTTAATTTTATATCATGTGAATTTCATCTTGATTTAAAAAAAAAAAAAAGAAAAATTATAAAAAATGATCGCCTCTGCCAAGTGTCATAGTTCTTGCAGGGCCACTGTTCAAAGTAGAACTAACTATCCTCTTGTCCTACCTCCCTCCAGCTCCTGTTGCTACCTGGACCTTCTGCCTTGTCTGAAGCAGTGGGCGGGTCACTTCTAGGTGTTTGTTTCTCTCTTATTTGCTCTTCCCAGGTTGGTGAGGCTGGGAAAAGAAAGAGGACTCTTTCAAGTCTTTGTCTTAAGGGTGTCCATGGACATAGTCATCAGCTCTGGGTTGATGCTGTTACCAGTTATAATATACATGCAAAAGGACTAAGGCCTCCCCAGCACCGCCCAGAGCCCCCTCCGCCCTCACCAGCTGCTCCCTGAGTCCCCCGATCACCAGATCCAAGTGAACCTCGATGTCTGTGTTCATGCTCTTCTTTGCAGGAGTAGGCTGGCCTTGGTTCTCTGCATAGGGCTTGTCTGTAAGGAGTATCCTACTCACTCCTTGATTACCTTGAAATTCTTAGTATTCAACAATTACCACTGAAATGGTGGTGATTGACATGCAGCTATTTTTATAGCAGAAATGTGTTTATTGATTTCCTTTACATTCAGTTGGCATTGTTCTAAATTCAAGAGGGCCCTTCTCGCTGTCAGTCACCAGCCTCTAGGCCCCCTTTGTCCTTCCAAGCCAATGGACACGTGACTCAATGTTAGCAGGACAAGTAAGATCGTTCTTTCAAAATCTACCATGTTCGGACATCTGGAACTTCAAAGAAAAACAAAAAAGACCTTTTTGTCCTCTTTCTTAGTTCGAGTTGTTTCTTCTTTGGAAGCTAATTTCTAATTGTAATCACAGGAGAAAGGAAGTTTAAGCAATCATGCAGCAAATCTGATCTGCAAAGGCAGCCCACTGGGATGCTGTTTTCCTCAGGAGCTGGAATTTTGGCCAAAATCATCTGGGAAACTTTCCTCTTCTTCTAATTTATTCTGCCTATGGAGATCTTGTTAATATTGCCAAAAATGCTTCACATTTGTATAGTCATTTTAAATATTTTCCAAACCCTCGTCACATTAATCATCTCACTTCACAAGTCTCTTGGGAGATGGGTAGAGAAGGGACTTGGGATTCATACATTACAGATAAGAGAAGTGAGCTCAGAGAGGTTAAGCAACTTGCTCAAGGTCACACAGCCAAACAGAAAGAACCAAGTCTAGAGATCTTATTTTCTAACCCTGTAGCTTTAGGTGTAGACTGGATCACCAACACAGATTACTGCCCTCCTGGTCTATATCAGAAACCCAACCATAAAACTCCCAAGAAGTAAAACTCCGCCTTGAATATATTTGGTTCTCTCTCCTCATTAATATTTGACTTGGGCGTGACAGTTGTTCTTTTGGAGCTACGTTTATCATACTGGTGACTTGTTGCTCTCCTCACCGTCTGCCTGATACTTAAAGAAATCAGAGGATGAGGGAGTGGTTTGGTAAATCTTCCGTTGATCTGCTTTAAATGAAATCCTATTTACAAGATACACTTCACTTCTTTTGATGTGCAGCTCACTAATTAGCTCACATCTGAGAGCAGGTTCCCTGGGAGAAAAAAAAAAATTAATTAGCTCTTTCCATCTCGAAAAGACACAATTCTTGAACTAATTATGGTATTTGAATGATTAATCTCCTTTGAATACACATGTGTTCAGGAGTATTACAGTTCGGAAGAATGTATAATGAGAAAGAAGATAGAATGCAAAGAGAAATGGAATGAGATGGCAGTTTGAGGCAAAAGTCCTGTCCTTCAAGGCCAAGAAAGGGTTTAGGGATTCTTTATTATCCAGGTGGAATATCACTTATATGAAAAAATGGGAGAGTAGTCAAAAGTTTGTTCCAAAACCTCTTCAAATCTTTTGCTTTTTGTTTCTTTACCAGCTCCTGAAAGCCAATGTTTTAAGATCAAACTACATATGAGAGTCTACTACCAGGAAAGTGATAATTTAATTTAAAAAAATTTTTAAAAATAATTTTTAAAAAAAGTGATAATTTAATTTATGCTAAAGTGTTAATGACTAATATCACTTTATATTTGGTTTTGCTCATCCCACAATTATTTACTTTTTAATAGGAAGCTACAGTTCTACTCCAGTGAATGATCCCCTATTTATGGATTTTTAGGAGATGGCATGTATTCAAGATCCAATTCTGACTGATTGGCAGTGGCTATGTGCTTCATGTCACAACCTGAACAAAATAGCTCAGTAATAAATAATGCTGTGGTTCGTTAGTGATGTCTGCTATGGGCATAGAAATTGGGAGTGGCCATACGCAAATTATGTGTCTGCCATCCTGATTGTAGTTTGTAGCAAAGTGATATTTGGCGTACTAGGGAGGGCGTTAGGAGGTTGGTGACATCACTCCATACAGGGTATCTCCTATTCTACTCAAAGGGCTGACTGCCACTGCTGGTCATATATCCAGTGGGTAAGGGCTCTTCTTTTCTTCAACATAGGTATTGTAAATCCCTTGAGAATAGAGACAGTTTATTTTTGTATCTCAAGCTTACGGCTCTTAATTGGTCCTAAATAAATATTTGTAAAAAAAAAAAAAAATCACAAAGGAGGTAGCACAGTAAGTGTGAAAGGAAATGTATTACTGGACCTAACAGTTCATATAAAAAGTTCAAAGCCAAGTGAGACCCAAGGGTATGAATATAGTAGACCCCTCTGATGAGCTGGTAACTGGAATTAAGCACAGATCTCCAGTCATCCTGGCAGCCAACACAAAATGAGCTACATGTTGGGTTATAGAGTTCTCATTATGTAATTAAAAACCACTATGCAAGTCCATCTGAAGGAGGGACATTTTTCCCCGGCACTAAATCCTAAGAGAAAGGTATCATGTGGCTTATCCTTTTTAAAGACCGTTGAGTAATATAATGGCCAACAGTTCTCAAAAGGAGTTTGTAAAAGCTCAGCAATATTCTCTTTTTTTTTTTTTTTTTTTGAGACAGAGTTTCGCTTTGTTGCCCAGGCTAGGGTGAGTGCCGTGGCGTCAGCCTAGCTCACAGCAACCTCAAACTCTTGTGCTCAGGCAATCCTGCTGCCTCAGCCTCCCGAGTAGCTGGGACTACAAGCATGCGCCACCATGCCAGGCTAATTATTTCTATATATATTAGTTGGCCAATTAATTTCTTTCTATTTATAGTAGAGATGGGGTCTCGCTCTTGTTCAGGCTGGTTTCGAACTCCTGACCTCGAGCAATCCACCCACCTCGGCCTCCCAGAGTGCTAGGATTATAGGCGTGAGCCACCGCCACGCCCGGCCAGCAATATTCTTGAAATGGAGTTTTTGTATCAACCCTCTAAGATACAGTGGAGATAGCATGGAACTGTGACCCAGTGCAGATATTTCTGAAATAATACGTAACAAAATAGTACGATAGGCAGTTACCATGGAGACTCCTGTCCCATGCCCCTGCCAAGGTGGGCTCCAGCCCTCTCTGTCATCCTGCTCCTTGTGTCTTGCCCTTTCTCAGGGCCTTCTTGTGCCCTGGGATGGAGGTGAGTGTCTCAGTGCGAAGTGGAAGCTGAGATCATCCTCGCAGGTGGAATGCTTCCCTCCCACCAGCCCCATCAAGTAAACTGAGGCACGGTGTAGTGCAGGGAGCAGGGATGAAGTGACATCCTGTCCCTGTCCTGGAGTGTTCACATGCCCTGGGGTAAGTCATTTCTCTCTCTGGGCTTTGTTTTCTCATCCATAAAATACAGAACGAGTTGAATTATCAGGGGTCTGCAAATATTTTCTAGTTTATAGAAAATAGTAAATATGTCAGGCTTTGCAGTTATTTTGTAATAACTCAACTCTGCCGTTAAAACATGAAAACACCCATAGACACACAATACGCAAAGGCAGGCGTCCTCAAACTATGGCCCGAGGGCCACACGCGGGTGTTTTTGCCCATTTGTTTTTTTACTTCAAAATAAGATATGTGCAGTGTGCATAGGAATTTGTTCATAGTTTTTTTTTTAAACTATAGTCCGGCCCTCCAACGGTCTGAGGGACAGTGAACTGGCCCCGTGTTTAAAAAGTTTGAGGACCATAACACTACTCCCTTCTTGCAAAAAAAAAAAAAAAAAAAAAAAAAAAAAAAAAAAAAAGTTTGAGGACCCCTGTGCAAAGGAATGGGTGTACCTGTGTTCCAATATAACTTTATTTACAGAAACAGACACTGAGCTGGGTGTGACTTGCAGGCCACAGTTTGCTGACCACTAGATGAGATTATCTAAAGACAGAGTTGTACAATAAAAATAGAACGCAAGCCACAAATGCAAGCCATATGTGTGGTTTTAAATTTTCTAAAAATCTTTTTTAAAAAGGCAAAATAAATTTTAATAACATTTTATTTAACTCAACATATCCAAAATATTATCATTTTCAATATATAATGAATATGAAAACTTACTCATGAGATGTTTTCCCCTCTTTTTTTTTTTTTTTTTATACTCGGACTTTGAAATCCAGACTGTATTTTACACATCAGCACATCTAAGTTGGGCATGTCACATTTTAAAGGCTCAGTATCTACCTGTGGCTCGAGGCCACCATCCTGGACAGCACAGTTCCAACAAATTCTTCCTAGTGTATCCCTGCTCTGTGTATTCGGCCAGAAACCACAAAGCAGCCACACTATTGTTCTGCCTCCTCATCCTGGTAATTTAATATATAAGTCTGCAAGAAATGTGATAATGAATGCCAATAGGTCGATGTGCTTCTGAGTGACTTACTACTATTTCCACTGCAATTCGTAAACAGCTGATGATGTCTTTATGCAAAACTTCAGAAAATGCCTCCTCCCACCCACCCCTAAGCACTCTCCTAACAGGAGGGAAGTGAAGAGGAAGAAAGGTGGGCTGGAGACATTGCTTCAAAAAGCTGCCCTAAATAAGGTATTCCTCTGAAGTTTCATGTTTTACTTTAATGTGTATTCAATTTTACTTTCTACTCTATACTATAATCTATTTTATTTTTTATTTGAATTTCTTACCAGTTAATGTATCCAAACCCCTGCCCTGCAAACACTCCCTTCAACACCTGCCCTTCTCACCACAAATTGGTGACCAAAATTCACGCTCCAAGAAGACGCACCACTTTGATCACGGTGCCCTTGGGAACAGGTTTATGGGACAAGGTGTTAAGCCAAGACAGGGCACACATCAAATGCTAAAGTGAGTTGTGGTGGACCGTAATGCAGAAATTTCCTTTGAGAACCATTTGCCCATAACAAGGGTACAAAAACGTGGGGAGAGAGGCTGTGCAGAGATTTCTCTGGAGAGGACCGGGTTGTTAGAATCATTCCCTGATCGCCCCACTCCCCTCTAAGCTAGTGACAGGGGCTGGCCAGGGGAGCTGGGGGCTTGGCAGTGGCACACAGAGGCTGAAATCCAAAGGGCAGAGGTGAGCTGGCCTGGTTAAAGCCCTTGGTGAGCGAAGAAGAGGTTGCAGTGCTGGAATTTGGTTGAGCTCCAAGAATATTCCAGAGCCAGGAGTCCATTTGAACCAGACACAGGGCCACGAATGAGAAGGAACAGGTGGGCAGGAAGGGAGGGTGGGGCAAGAAGGACGCTGGTCCTCCCCCCTAGTGGAGAGTGCAGTGCATGACAGATGCCAGTGAGGCCAAGAGCTTTGACCTTTTGGCCATTTTAGGATCAAGCGAGATTGCATGTCAGGAATTACAGCGACCTGGGTGCTTCATGTCACCTAACAGTGACCAGAAAAGCACTCCTCTGCCCATAAAAGAAAGAGGATGGTAGAATAAAACATGATTGTGTAATGCACTGGTTTAAGACTCCTAGCCCTAGGATGTTACTACGTACTTGTGGATAACACATTCACATCAAATGCTAAGAGAGAACAAGGCTCACTGCCTGTTGGATTAACTCCAACAATTGGAATTCCAGACCCATTCGCCAGGCTTGTCTGGGAGACGTGTTGTACAGGTGGTGGTCTTTCTGATTCCTCAAACAATACCAAATTCCCAAGACCAATACTGGTGCCTATGATGTGTAGATAACACACATTCTTAGAAAAAACAAGTAGACCCCCATCCAGAGGAAGGAATGATGACATCGATAACATAGCCATTTACCGAAGGATCACCATGTGCTATGCACTGTACTTTTCTTACAACAAAATCCAGGGTGGGTATTATGATCCCATTTTATAGAAGGGGAAACTGAGGCTTAGGGGGTTAAGCAACTTCTTGCAAATCACACAGGCATTTAAGTAGCAAAAACAGGATTTGAACACAGTTTTGTTCACCAAAACTGTGACCCTCTGCTGATTCTCTGTCCTAGCCCAGCTGTGGCCTTGGGACACTTGTTGTCTTTTTCTTTTATGCCTGTGTTCTCTTCTTCCTTCACTCTTCCCTTTCTTCTAGGTGGTGGGATTTTATTCTCAGCTGAACACAGAGCCTCTCTCCTTCCCTCCTACCTGAGGTGTATGAAATGAACAGAACTGCCCAAGACGCACCAGTTTTGCCTCCAGAGATCACAACCAGAATCTTAGCCAAATTCTGCAACACGCTGGCCAGACAAAAGAATGAAGGTGGAGAGAAGCAGATCTTACTACTTGGTGCAATCACAGCAGAGTCGTGTTCACATGGGGCTGGGTTGAGGATGAAGAAGGATTTTTCTGTGGGTGCCAAGCACACAGCATGGTTGTGGTTTATCAGGGAAAAACAAAATGCCACTGTCTCGTGACTTTTTCCACCATTGCTGGCCACCCTGAGAAGGCATCTGTTTAGTGAACACCTAGCAGGGCAGTTTACCATTGGAAAATGGATCAGAAACTTGGCCCAAGCTCCCAGCCCCCGGTCATTTCATTAGCATGCTTCCTTCTTTCAGGGCAGTGCCGGAGCATATTCATCCAAAGCTACAGGAGCACCCAGGCAGCAATTGTTAGACACCCTCAAAATAGCTGAGCTCCATTTACCTTGTCTACGAAGACCATTTCTTGCTCTTTCTTCCTTTGCTTTACTGAGCTATTTTTCTTAGGCTTCCATTATAAAATGGCAAAAATGAGTACTCAGACAGCCAACGTAATCACCATTTCAGCAGGCCTTACGCTAGAGCAGCACTGGATCTGAATGGCATTTTTTGATGAGTAGCGTCAGATTTCTTACGTGGGAATCTTCCCAGAATGAGCTTCTTGACCTGAGGGCAAGCCAGAGGAGCATTTTTTTTTTTTTTTTTTGCCTGGGTCTTCATGTGAACTCTGCCCTTGGATGTACATTTGAAAGAGGATGACAGAAATTCCTCTCTGCAAGGAGCTGATCCGGCCCCTCATTAAAATATGTTCGACTCTGAAATTAGTAGAGATCAGTGAAAAGAAATGAATGATGGCTTGATTCTGAATACTGCAGTGCCCTGACTGGGAAGGGGCAAGCCCCAGAGCAGGAAGAAACAACAATAAATTATAGCTGAAGCAGGACCAGACAAGAAGGACTCAAATTCATCTACAAATTCCTTGATCTGTTAATTTTTTACAAATGTATTGAGCACTCCAAAGGAAAAAATAAACCATTTTTTTTTTCTATTTCTTAACATAGTCACCCATCTGAATGCTGCTAAGACCAGATTCTCCAGCAGACACCAACTAGGTGTTCTATAATTTAATTCAATTCTGATACTGTTTATGTAGAGATAGTATAAGACCCCATGGGTGAAGGGCCGGGTCCCACAAGACTGCCCTGCTTGTGGGAATAGAGAATGGAGTGGGGAACAGCAAAAATATTTTCTGTCTCTTTGAAACTTCCCCCAGTCTTTTTCAGAACTGAAACCTGCATCCCTGCCTCAGGCCAGTGGTTGGGAGGAGCAAGGAGAAGTCCTTTTGTTCCTGCCAGGCAGGGCCCAGGCCCAGGTGGGACTTTATCTTAGAGAGAGGACAATTAAAATAGTTAACCACAATAGCCTGAAACTGAGGGGCCCTCCCTTTAAAAGCTCTTAATTCTGCTAATGTTCAGGAAATTTGGATTTTGAAATGAGAAGGTCTGCCATTTTTCCTCCTTTGCCGGGAAAATAATAAAACTTCTCTTTCCTTCCCCCCAAACCACTTGTTCTTATTCTTCTGATGTGGCTCAGAGGACAAGTGCCGAGCTTTGGGTAACATCCCCCTGCCCATTTCAGATGCCAATCACAAGCCCTAGGTTATGACCAGTGCTTCTGACCCACCAGCTGTGAACTGGGTTTCCCATGACCCTCTCCTCCAGTTCATTCATTTGCCAGAGCAACTTATAGAACTCAGGGAACTGTTTACTCATTTGCTACAAGGGCTATAATGAACAGCCAGATAAAGAGAAACACAGGGCGAGGTCTGGGAGGGTTTCCAAGTGCAAGACCTTCTGTGCCCATGGAGTTGGGGTGTGGCACCCTCTCAGCTCACGAATGTGTTCCTGTTCACCAACCTGAAAGCTCCGTGAACCCAGTCTCTTTGGGTTTTTATGGAGGGTTCGCTACACAGGCATGACTGGCCATTGGTGATCAACTTAAGCTTCAGGCCCCACCTGTCCCCAGAGGTGGGGGGAGGTGGGGTTGATTCCCATGGCAACCAGCCCCACCCTGAGGCTATCCAGAAGCCCCCAGTCATTTCATTAGCATGCAAAAAAACTCCTATCACTCCAGAGAGTCCAATTTTAAGAGATATGTGCCAGGAACAAGGGGCAGAAACCAAATATATATTTCTTATTGCATCATAATATCACAAGTACCTAGAAGGCTTGGCATTTTTCTGAATACCAAGGTGGATAATAATGAAAGAAACATTTCCTGAGTGTGTAACTATGAGCTGGGTGCTGAATAACAGCTTTAAATATATTGTTATATAATCCATCTAACAACCTTATGATACAGCTACTACTGTTACCTTTATTTGATAAATGAAGCCCAGAGAGATTACAGAACATGACTAAGGTCACACAACCAGCAAGGGTCAATCCAAATCAGGAATCCTGCCCATGATCTTTGCCACTGTTCAATTCTGCCCTGCAGGATAGACACTTAGGCAGATGCATAAAATAAAATAAATATGATTTTTAAAATGTATAATAAAATAAACAACATTTATGTAAATATATTTAAAAATAAATATAATAAAATGTAAAAAATAAAATAAAATAAAAATAAATCAAGGTAGAAACTCCAAATAGGACTTCTGTTTCCAGCAACATTTTGGACAGAATACTCTGAATATTACTGTCTGGTTAATTTATTGTGTCACAACACATCACCCCAACATTTAGCAGCTTGAAACAATAATAATTTGTCATGATTCTGTGGGTTGGCTGGGCTCAACGGAGACAGTTCTTCTGTTCCACGTGGTGTGATCTGGGCCCACTCATGTGGCTACATTTAGCTGAAGCTCATGCTGGGTCTGAAACTCCTATGGTTGCCTCTCCAATTCAGTCTGAACTTCTTAGATGGTAGATCTGGGCTTCCAAGAGAACAAAAGCAGATGCTCCAGGCCTCTTCAAGACATATTGATTAAGCTGGGGTCATCAAAGGCACTAACATATTCCCAGGTCAGTAGTGTCTCCCAGCTTCCCAAAGAGGCTAATATAAATCCTCTTTGGAGAAAAGCACCCTCAGTATGCTCCATCAGAATTCTCATTAACTTTAACTAAATATGAGCTCACAATTTTTAAAATCTCCCAAAACACAAGAAATAAGCCATCATGAGTAAACTTTCAAATAATACAATTAGACCCCCCAAAACCTTCAGATTTCAAAATCATCATATACAGGATATAAAATAACTGTATAAAAATATATGTTGAAAATAGTTTTATGAATCAACCATCAAAATAACTCAGCCAATATGAAAAGTGAAAATTTTAAAAATCGTAAATGTAATTATTGTCATTAAGCCAATGTTAGGGCTGAATAACATAGTAAGTATAGATGAAAGAGAGTAAGCAAACTAAGAGATGGAACTAAAGAAATTACCCAGAATACAACACAGAAAGACAAGGAGATAGAAAACAGGACAGATTAACAGACATGGAGAGCAGAATAAGAAAGTATCATTGCTTCCTTTGCCTAATAGAGGCCCAAAGGAAGAGAACAGGGAAGGGGATAATTCAGAGAGATAACTATTTAGAATTTCCAGATTAAAGTGGAAATCAATGAAATACAAAACAAAAAAAGTGAAGAAATTAATGAAATCATAAGTTGATTCTTTGAAAAGATCAACAAAATTGGCAAATCTTTAGACTAACCAAGAGAAAAAGAAGACATATATTAAAATTAGAAAGGAAAATGGGGATACTGCCAACTCCACAGAAATTAAAAAGGTAAGGAAATAACTTGAATAACTTTATACCAATAAATAGGCAATTTAGGTAAAATAAACAAATTCCTAGAAAGACATTGATTACCAAAACTGACCCATGAAGAATTAGAAAATCTGAATATTAATAGATCCATAACAAGGAAAGAAATCAAATTAGTAATTTCAAATCTTCCCACACACAAAAATCTCAGGCCTAGGTGGCCTCATTGGCGAATTCTATCAAGCATTTAAGAAATAACAGCAAACCTCCACAAATTCTTACAGAAAATATAGGAGGAAGGAATACTTCCCAACTCGTTCTATGAGATCAGTATTACTTTGATACCAAAGCCAGGATGAAGATATCACACAAAAAGAGAATTGCAGACCAATATTCTTCATGAATATAGACATAAAAATACTCAACAAAATATTAGCAAACTGAATCCAGTATCAAATAAAAAGAATAGACATCACAACCAGGTGAGATTTATCCCAGGAAAGCAAAACTCTTTTGACATTCGGGGCGACTGCCTAATCCTCCTCTTTCAGAGAAGTCTAGCTGCCAACCTATGCCTTCCATTGTGTTCCTCCTCCCATATGTTTTTATTAATGTTTATTTTTATTAGTTTTTGGTTTACCTTGCCAGAGTTTCCCTTTGCAAATAGACACAAATAGTATGTGTGTGTGTGTGTGTTTGTGTGTGTGTATATACACGTATGTGGTTTCCCCCTTCTTACACAAAAGTCATGTACACTGTTCTGCACCTCACTTTTTTCTCATCAAAGTGTCAAATTAGCATTTTGAAAAGATCACTCCATCTCCTTTACGGAGAAAAGATTAGTAATGGATTTTCCTGCTGGAAAGAGGGAAGCCAAACTAGGAGGCCAAGTCAGTGATCCCTGAACAAGTGACACTGGTGGTGGCTAAGACTAGGGTAGTGGCAGTGGAGACAGAGAAATCAAAAGCTTTGAGATAAACTTTGGAGGTTGAAGGGACAGGACTTAGAGCCTGGACGTAGTGTGCACCCAGCCTTGTGCAGAGAAACCTGGCCATCCCTTTGGTCCCATTCATATTCCCAGCAGGATGCAATTTTTTTATGGAATAGACTGGACCATATCCATACCATTTTCTTTTTTAGTTATTTTTTATTATAGATAATTTTAAACAAATAAATATAGAAGAGTATAATGACTGCCAGCATACTCATCACAGATATTCAACAAGTATCAAGCCATATCCTATCTGATTTTATCTGTAGTCCTAACTACTCTTATCCATTGCCCTTCCTGCCTCCCACTCCCCATATATTTTGAAGCAAATCCTGGACGTCCTATCTGTCTGTTCAGTACTTTCCAGCACCTTGGTGAGAGACATCGTTATCCAAATCCCACTGTCTCTTATCTTGGTCTCTGCCAATCTGCTAATTGATCCATTAAAGCTCATTCCTTTATTGAAAGGGCTTTGCTTCCTTTACAAATTCAACACAGTTTGTGTTTCAGAGAGATACCAAATGCACAGTTTGACTTAAAAATAGAATCCCTCTGTTTGCTGGAAGGTAGTGAAGGAGGAAAAGAAGGTCAGATGTAATTGTGATATATTCATCCACAAACACTCTTTGGATTCCTGACTTCCCCATGAAAACAGTTAGGCATGTTTGGCACTAGAGAGCCTCTGGTCAATTGTACCTTGTGCGTGGAGGGCAGAGAATGGGTGCATCTCTTTCATCTTAGAAAACCTCTTGACTGACAGCAACCACTCAGCCTCTTGTCCTGGACTTTCTACAGAGTCATGCCTCAGAGATAACTTCCTAGTCACGGTCCCAAACACTTGGGTGCTGTGTTACAGCTGTGTATGCTGGCTTCGGTAGAAGACCTTTCATCCCACTTGGAGTCGTCTTTGTCATGACTTGTCACGTGAAGCTGTTCTCACTTATCTCAACGTCCTTCCTCACTGATATCTGCTTCATTACATAAGCTATGCTTGCAGGAGGCTGAAGCCCAGTGCTCAGTTACTAGAAATTTCTTAACCTCCCTGAGACCTGCACTTCCCCACCTCTAATACAGACCCACGTCACTACCCACTTCATAACATCAATGTGACGATTACATTAAACATGGTACCTAAAGACACAGAGCACCATGTGTGGGACATGCCCCTATTATTGCACTTAATCCATTTATCTCACAGGTACTGGTTCAGCCGTCCACATTTATCCCATAATCTGAGTGACCTTTCTTTTCCATCCATTTGAATGATGATGATGATGATGATGATTGGGAGTGACAATCCTCAGACGGTGTCAGACGGAGAACCGTCTGACAAAGGAAACGTTCTTTGTCATCTTGAGTCTGTCAATATTCTCATCTATAAAGTAGGATTTTAACATGTTTTATCTGTAAAAAGCTGTTGTGTGGATTAAACCAAATAATACTTATAAAAGTGGCCGACACTGTGCCTGGCACATTGCAAATGTTCAACAAAGACTTGGGTGATGGTAAAAGGTTGGCTTGTTGGGAGGGGGGATCTTTTTGGCAAGGTGAAAATATTTAATCCCTCAGGTGGGCAGAGAGAAACAGGAGAAGCTGTTCTTGCCATTCTAACAAGTCTGATGCCACAACTTGTCCACAGTAGTAGTTCTCCTCGGGGACTATTTGGACCCAAAAGAGTGTCATCTCCAAACATAAAGTTATTTGAGGCCGGGCACGGTGGCTCGCGCCTGTAATCCCAGCACTCTGGGAGGCCGAGATGGAAGGATTGCCTGAACTCAGGAGATCGAAACCAGCCTGAGCAAGACTAAAAAATAAGCTGGGCATTGCAGCATGTACCTATAATGCCAGCTACTCGGGAGGCTGAGGCAAGAGGATCGTTTGAGCCCAGGAGTTTGAGGTTGCAGTGAGCTACGATGATGCCACTGCACTCTAGCCTGGGCAACAGAGTAAAACTCCTGTCTCCAAAAAAATAAAATAAGATAAAAAGTTATTTGAGCTAACCTGAATAGCTTAATAAATGCCACAGATTTCCAGAATTCTACAGGCACCCTAAAATGAAGTTGTTTCATTATTTATCAATTCTCTTCATATTATCAACCATAGTCATCTAATCATTTATCTTGTCCTGGAGCTAGGAAATCAATCCATTTTAGGTAGGTTATGAATGTAATTCTAAAACTCAGTAGCCTTTGTGCTACTAAACGCAGTCGAACAGGCCCCCAGGGATGAGGGGGTGGGAAGGAGACAGCACTATAGTGGAAAAAGTGGTTTTAATTTTAACTTTTATTCTGTATTAACCATTTTCCCACACTGCTTTGTAAATTACAGCAAGGAAAGAGAACAAAGCAATAAAAGAAAATGTATTCAAATAAAGCCCCAAGGTACAGCTTAGTAGTAGGTGGTGGTGCCCTGGGGGGATTATTTTTTTAATACTTAATTTGCTTCTGAATTTGAAATTTCAGAAGGCAGAAGAAAATCTCGGTTTTGACTTGCTTACAAAAATAGAGGTTTAGATTGCCTTTGAATCAACTTGCAGAAAATGCACCCCCCCCCAAACTCCTCTTGTTTTTCCAGGACACCATTCTGAGGAACTCATCCATTTTTTTAGTAATAAACAAGGAGAATATTAGCCCCTTACTTCTCAGATTTGTTTAGGGCTGTTGTACTAATCCATCTCTGTGCACAGTGGAGTCTCATCATACACACATTGAACTCTATGATTTCAAACTCGTGCACTTGGCAAAAGAGGAGAGAACGTGCTAGAAAGGATTGGAAAAGTGAAGGTGAGCTCACCCACCACGATGCTTGCTGAGCAACCGCTCCGTGGTTTCAGGCGAGGCTCTAATTGCAAAAGTGTTCATCCAGGCCAAGCATTGGAAATTTTAGTTTTTAAATAGATTATGGTCTCGAAGCTTCTTTGTTTGACCATCAAAAGAAGAAACAGCAATGGTTTTGCCCCCCAACAGTGGGGGAAATTTAATGGACTTTCAAGGGTAGATTTAGCTGTACACACCAACTTCAAACCAACCTCCCCAAAAGCTGTGACTTTGCTGCACGCCAGATGCGGGGTACGTGAGTCAGGGTGGCTGCCAAGATCACAGCAGTTGCCTCAGTGGTACCGTCTGTCCTGTCTCTGTGGCTGAGTAGTCCTGAGGCAGAAACATCTGACCCAAGCCGGGAAGATCAGATTCTCCCTGCCAGGAACCTGAAACTCAGTGCAGAGATGTAGACAGGGATGTCTCTGCAGCAGAATTATTTGAATGGTATTTCCAGTGACTCCTAGAGCTGAAATCCCCCGAAACTGCCCAGGTTTCAAATGCTAGTTGTTTGGCAACTTTTATGATTCCCGAGCTTTCCTAATATCTTCAACTAAGCCAGCTAAAGTTGCATTCTGTGTTTGCAACTAAAAGAACCTTAATTAATATACCAAGTAATCATCCCCTAAAGTTAAAAGCTTTTTGGAGTTAAAACTGAGTCATTAACAAAAGTTCTAAGAGCCCAGAGGGTACCTGCTACACAAACAGCTCTGAGTGGCACAAAACAAAGATGCCAAAGGGCAGAATCAGAGCAGTTCAGTGACAAAGGCTGGTGTTTCCAAATAGTTTCTATAGGACCCTAATCTAGCAGGATGATTTCTGATAAAAAGGTTCCATGATCAAACAAGTTTCAGATATGAAATGCACGCTATTCCTCACTCAAACATCATACCAGCCTTCCAGATGCACTTAAAATTCCTACAGAAAAGACATTAAATTTACTCAAACCAGAATTTCTAAAACATATTAAAAATAGCATCTAAGAAGCATTAATAGAGGCTATGGAGAGAGAATCTCTATTGAAATGTTGCCTGGGAGTTTTGGATTTACATTTGTAACTCTGGTCAAAGGTTTGGTCATTCCAGCACTTCTCAGGTGTTCACTGAGAACTATAAAGTGCTCGTCCCTGTGTTGGGTTTTCTAGGGGCAACCATGGTATGATAGGAGGAGTGAGAAGATCTAGTTCGAGGCTTAACACTGATCTAGAACTCAAAGCTGACTTGTTCCTTTGGGAACAACCTTGATCATATTCACACTCAATTTCTTCATCAAATAGGGCTATTGGATTATCTATCAGCCTCACCTCGCCATCGAATTGTAAAACAGATCTCATGAATAACAGACATGTGGGAACTTTGTAAACTTCAAGGCATTGACTGCATACTAGCTATTTCAAAGAATAAATAATTTAGAGAATGATATCAGATATTATGGAGAGAGAGAGCGTGCTAGCCGTGGGCTCTCAGCCTCATGCCTTGTAATTTTTGAATGTCGTAAATGTTTTAATATCACAGCTGAGCAATAATATGTCAAGCCAATTCACTAATCTACTAAAATATGAATTCTCATTTGTGCCTGTATATGTTAGTTTTTTGCGTAATAAACCACCTTGAGACTCAGTAGCATCCAATAATCTATATTTCTCATTCATGTGTCTAGCTAGGGATGGGCTGAGGTTCCACTGATCGAGGCCAGGCTTGGCTGGGTTTGACTTCAAAGTTGTGAGTTTGTCCAGGTCAGCTTGACAGGTCTCATGCTCCTTATACAGTGGCAATGATAATGGCAGAGGTACAAGAGGGCACACCCAACGATATGCACATGTCAGTCCCTAGTTTGGTCATGCCCATTAATATCCCATTGGACAAAGCAAGTCACATGACAAAGCCAACATCAGTGGGTGGGGGAAGAAGACTGTTCCTATGGATGTGGTGGGGGAGAGAAAGGAAGAGAATATTTACTGAATGATAGGCAGACCCAGAAAGAATTCCTCCCCCACGGGTTATTTTATGTGGGGGCAGAAGGGGAGCAAGAATGACCTGAAGGCAGCAACACCCCCTGTTTTTCATAACATCCTAGAGGCCAGGTGTGGTGGCTCACGCCTATAATCAATCCTAGTGCTCTGGGAGGCCAAGGCAGGAGGATCGCTTGAGGTCAGGAGTTCGAGACCAGCCTGAGCAAGAGTGAGACCCCCGTCTCTACTAAAAATAGAAAAATTAGCCAGACATAGTGGTGAGCACCTGTAGTCTCAGCTACTTGGGAGGCTGAGGCAGGAGGATCACTTGAGCCCAAGAGTTTGAGATTTCAGTGAGCTAAGCTGGTATCACTACACTCTAGCCTGGGCAACAGAGCAAGACTCTTTCTCAAACAAAAACAAAAAAACCCCAAACCCATAACAGCCTAGAAATTATTGAAGGAACTGTACC
The DNA here is from genome assembly GCF_040939455.1 of Microcebus murinus. Lineage (NCBI taxonomy): Eukaryota > Metazoa > Chordata > Mammalia > Primates > Cheirogaleidae > Microcebus > Microcebus murinus. Next base: position 23,973,662 of record NC_134124.1, read on the forward strand.
TTTGTGGTCAACCAGAAGTGAGAGAATGGCTTTGAAGTTAACCAGAAAAGAAAAGAAGAGAGTTTGCAAAATTTAAAAAGAGATCAGCATTAAGATGAGGTGGTCATCAGATAAAATGTGGGTCCTAAGTACAGGGATGCTTTGCCTAGGGAAAAAAAAAATTCTCCAGCCCCATAGGGAACTCAAAATGCTCAAAATAGAGCCCCCATACCTACAATGACCTCTGAGCCCTAAGCCATGAGCACATCGTTGGTTACCATAATAGCTTGGGGTATGGAGCCCTATCCCTGCTCTCTAGGTACTAGCTATAGCTCCTGGATAGAGATTGGACCCCAGGAAGGTGCAGGGCCCTATAATAGCTAAGGCTAAATTTCCAGAGATAGAATAGGTTACTTTTTGAAAAATGAAGATGGTGATATATCTTACACACCTGTATTTATGGCCTACGATTCATACTTGCTACATGGGTTGTTATTTCATTTTATTTTATCTTTGCCACCAGGAATGATGCCGTGGGCTTTTTGGGTGACTTTTTGGGTGACTTTTTGGGTGAATCTGGTGGCCAGATTTAGCAAATATAAATACAAGATGTCCAGTTAAATTTTCATTTCAGATAAACAACGAATAAATTTTTTTAGCATAAGTATATCCCATGCTATATTTGGGACGTACTTATAGCAAAAAATTTTATTCGTTGTTTATCTGAAATGGAAGTCGAATTGGGTGTATTTTATCTGGCAACCCTGTGTAGGATTTAAAGGCTTAAAGCATTTTTAAATCAGTCACGGAAAACTTTTGCCAACCTGGCCATTCCTGGCCTGTTCTGCAGGTCTACGCCATACAGTTTGAGGATGAGGGTTACTTGGAAATCATCCTGGAAGAAGTAGAAGGTAGACTTCCCACTGGTGACAGTCTAGGGGTGCTGAGCTCTGCTGTCCCCAGTGAATCAAGTGCTTGGCCCACGACTCGCCTCTCCCCCTGCAAGACACGTCAGGCCAGAGCAGCAGGAATTCTCACATCCAGCCTGCTCCTTCCCTAACCTTACTAATTTAAGATGGATTCCACAATTTTGTGGACATAACTGGGTAATCTAATAAAGGTAGATTAAATTACAGCCGAGTATTTTCAGATCTGAACATGGGAAAAATGTATCCTGTTTCAAAAAAAAAAACAAAAAAAAAAAAAAAACGATAAACCACCCCACACTCGTTTTGTTTTTCTTTTATCTGGGAACTGGGCAAACAGGAACTGTCTCAAGTTATTGTATGTGAAAGTCCTCACAGCTGTGTTGGCTTTTCTAACAGAAAGAAAGGAAGGAAGAAAGAAAGGAAAGAAAACTGTTGAATCCACAAAATTTTATTTTACCACATACCAAAGATGTGAAGGACCCAAACTACAACTTCAGAAATAGATATTTCATCTAAAAAAAAAGCACAAATGTTTCACCAACACCCCCCGCCCCCCCACGACACACACACACACACACACACACACACACACAATCCCATACACACGCCATTTCTAAAGGCTCTTCAAGTGAGAAATGCTGGCTACCAAATCACTTAGGTAATTCTGTGAGCAGAGTAAAAGAACAGGGATTTGAACCAAATGAAATATTGGCCCTGTCTGGGTTCAGCCTGTGGCATATTTAGATACAGAGATTTTGATCTCGTTCAATAGGGTTAGAATATTAGTGTGGTGAACTCTAGTTTTCAGTTCATATTGGAAGTTGAGTCCCAAGAGACAAAATGATGTTCTTTCCTACTTTGCCTCCTTAAGCAAACCTTGGGTAAAGTTTCCCTTTATTTATTTTTTTGTTTGGTGATATTAGTTTGGCCTGGTGGTTTAACACAGAATGGCATGTTTCCAATGAAGTGGAGTTTCTTTTTAAAAATCTCTGGGTATTTCTTTTTCTGTTTCTTTTCTTTTTTTCTCTCTCTCTCCTTCCTTCCTTCCTTCCTTCCCTCCCTCCCTCCCTCCCTCCCTCCCTCCCTCCTTCCTTCCTTCCTTCCTTCCTTCCTTCCTTCCTTCCTTCCTTCCTTCCTTCCTTCCTTCCTTCCTTCCTTCCTTCTTTCTTTCTTTCTTTCTTTCTTTCTTTCTTTCTTTCTTTCTTTCTTTCTTTCTGACAGATTCTCTCATTTGGTTGCCTGAGCTAGAGTGCCGTGGCGTCAGCCTAGCTCACAGCAACCTCAAACTCCTGGGCTCAAGCAATCCTGCTGCCTCAGCTTCCCGAGTAGCTGGAACTACAGGTGTGCACCACATCTGGCTAATTTTTTCTATATTTAGTAGAGACCAGGTCTTGCTCTTGCTCAGGCTGGTCTCGAACTCCCGAGCTCAAGCTAGCCTCCCAGAGTGCTAGGATTACAGGTGTGAGTCACGTCGCCCAGCCCAGACATTTTCTCGTGACCTAAGTGCCATGGTCAGAACACCTGTCAAGTTGCAAGGACTAGCATTGACCAAAGACCATTGGAAGTATAGTCTGAACCTCTTTTGGATCACCTCCAATAAGTTTTTTTCTCCTTGCCTTAGCAGAGGCAGAGCTTTCCAGAACTTAGAAAATTCAAGATGAGAAGGTCCAGAAAGCACAAGCTTTCCTTAACTCAGACAACGCACATTCTCAATCTATTACACTGATCTTTCCATGTTTGAGGAATAAATTGTCTGAAAACAAAGTGAGAATATATACAAAAACAAAAAAATAATAAAAAAATAAACTTTAAGGTGTATGAAATGTCCCAGAGAACAAACTGTTTTAAGCACTGTGAAATTCTAGAAACACCTATATATATAGTATACAAATTACAAACAATTCTTCGCTATTTATTTTTGAAGTTTCAAAAACCAATCTTTAAGAAGAAATAGGCAAACTTCCCAAATATACAACAAATCTACCCCTCACACTCAAATATGTATTTAAAAGGCAGGAAGGGTGTCTCTCCTGGTTTGATTATGTACATAGCCCAATAAACCTAAAATTGCTGTAAGTGCGGACTTTTCTTTTCTTTTCTTTTCTTTTCTTTTTTTTTTTTTTTTTTTGAGACAGAGTCTCACTTAGGTCACCTGGGTTAGAGTGCAATGGCATTATTATAGCTCACTGCAACCTCAAACTTCTGGGCTCATGCAATCCTCCTGTCTCAGCTTCCCAAGTAGCTGGTACTATAGTCATGCACCACCATACCCGGCTAATTTTTCTACTTTTAGTAGAGACGAGGTCTCACTCTTGCTCAGGCTGGTCTTGAACTCCTGAGCCCAAGCGATCCTCCCACCTTGGCCTCTCAAAGTGCTAAGATAACAGGTGTGAGCCTGGGCTATAAGGACAATGGACACCTTCCAGCTTCTGTTTACTGCTTGCTTGCTAACCGCAAGGCATTATGAGTACATTATGGGATGCAGAGGAGAAAGACAAAGAACTCAGAAACCGGAGTCTCTCAGCTAGGACCTGGAACAGGTTAGGGCCTATCAGGGGCAGGATGAAGTAAGAATCACTGTGGGGGTGGATGCATGACCAGTGTGTAAACAACTGAGTTATAAAAAGGGGACTAACACACAAAGGGGGGGGTCCCTGCCCAGAGAAGAGGCCACTGCGCTGGCATTCTGGGGGCTCGGACCCTAGCTCGAGCTATACAATAAAACTCCTTTTGATAATTACAGCCTCGGTGACGCTGTCTCTCTGTCCTGCAGCCTTGTGAATCTCGAATATAACAAGCCACCGCACCTAGCTACATAAGTGCAGACTTTTAAATTCAGCAATGTAGAAATGTCAAGCTCTGCAGGGCCACAGTCCTTTGATTTTGCAGATGAGTAAACTGAGGTTCAGAGCGGGGAGGTGACTTATTCAAGCTCACACGGTTCATGGTTTATGGAAGCAGGACCAAAACTTAAGTCTCCTGTTTAGGGGTTAGAGCATAAAAGGAATCGAAGCTCATAACAGTGTCCCTGGAGCCCCACAACAACTCGAATCATCCGGGAACAACTGACCTTTAGCCATTCTCCAGTCCTTAGGAGGCAAGAAAGGGAAATTGGATGTTCTGGAAAGATGTTGAATAATCCCTGGATTGGAACAAAAGCATTTTCTGCCTGACCCTTAATACAAAATTTCCGAAACAATCCAATTTCCTTAAGCATTCATAGCTGTCTTGCATTGTTTGGAAAGCCCTTACGTTCTACACGCCCCTCCTTGTCCAATCTCAAACAAAGGAGGGGGGGTATTTGTGAATTCAGGCTTAAGCTACAGGGTTTTCTAAGCTTTCCTAAGGGAGTCCTGCATACCTGAATCTAGACTTTCATTACAGTCCTGGGGTCTTGACGTTTGAGACACCTCTATTTATTAAGCATCATGGGATGATTAATCAATATTTTGCCATCTCGGCTGAGCACCTGTAATCCTAGCACTCTGGGAGGCCGAGGCAGGCGGATTGCTCGAGGTCAGGAGTTTGAAACCAGCCTGAGCAAGAGTGAGACCCCCGTCTCTACTATAAATAGGAAGAAATTAACTGACCAACTAAAAATATATTAGCTGGGCATGGTGGCGCATGCCTGTAGTCCCAGCTACTTGGGAGGCTGAGGGAGGAGGATTGCTTGAGCCCAGGAGTTTGAGGTTACTGTGAGCTAGGCTGACGTCACGGCACTCACTCCAGCCTAGACAACAAAGCGAGACTCTGTATCAAAAAAATATATATATATTTTGCCATCTCTTTTCCACTCTACGAGGAGAACATCATTGTTTAGCTTCCAGTCTTCCTTCATGCCAACAACAGCAAACCCTGACTCTAGGTTGACAAAGAAGAAAAAATGTGTAAACATCCTGGGATTAATTACTACTGGGATCTATCTGCTCATCCACGCTAATAAAGTACGAGACTTCCCTCTATTCATCATCTTTATTTCCTCAGAGACACCAGAAAACAGCCCTCCCTAACCAAGTGGAATGAATCTGATTAATGCAAGGGCTCAGCGGCCTGAATCCTTCATCACACCAGCAGAAATGAAGGGGGTGGGGGTGGGGTCACGTACAAAGTGGCTACATAACCTTTTGTCTCCCGTAGCCCACTGTCGCCAGCCAGATTAGCATCCGAGGCAGGGAGCACGACGGTCTGACATCCAGCTCTGTGTTTTTGCCGAAACTAATTTCCTTTCCAGCGTTCGAGGCCATGGCCACCGGGCCTTCCTGGCAGGTCTGGCTCTTTTGCCAAGGAACGAATGTCAGGGGCTTTCGTGTCTTGGAAAGGAATGTGCTGTTTCACTGGCCTGCAGCAGCGGCCAGGGGACCGGACACCAGGGCAGCGCCCCGTGTGCGCTGGCCGTTGACTGGTGGCAGCGCACACCGGCCAGAAGCACCGCCAACACCCTTGGCATGGTGCCCTCTGAGCATGTCTTCCCATTCCTTTGACAGAAAAGAGGACAGTGGGGTTAGGGAATGGGTTTTTGAGAAAGATAGGAGCCAACAAAAAGAAGTCATACAATCTGGAAAACAACATGGCCCCCGGCTCCTGCATGGTTGACCCGTCTCATTTTCCAGCGTCCTCTCCCTTCCTAGCTCCTGATACCCTCTAGGCACACTGGCCTTATTTCAAGGCCAAGTTCCCTCCCTCCGCAGGACCTTTGCACATGCTGTCCTCACTGCATGAACATCCCCCATCCCACCACCCCACCCTCCTCACCCTCCACTCGACACTCGGGCCTCAGTTCGAAGATCACTTCCTCAGGTTGCCCTCCTTGGTATTTTAGGCCAGGCCAGGCCCACCCGTGTAACAATTCAGAACACCTGCTTCTGCTGGAAGTTTACATTTATTTGTGGGATCGTTTGAATCATATGTTCTTGACATATGATGGTGACCTCCATGAAGTTAACTCCTGCCTCTTGCTTCTGTGGCGCGTGCAGCACCTGCCCCACTGCACCGCACGTAGGAGACACGACCGAGTAGGTGTCATGGCAGCGTTTTTTCCAAGGAGGAACCTAAGCCCTGGAGATATTAAGCACCTAGCCCAAGGTCAAAGGTCACGCAGCTAGTTAATGGTAGAGCAGAGGCCAGACATTCCAGTTGGCTTCTAATGCATGTGTATTGGCAGGTAACGTAGAGGACCTGGGTTTTAATCTTGACTCCTGCGTTTCCTTGCCATATAAACTTGGCCAAGTTACATGACTTCTTTTAGCTGCGTTTTTCCTCTTTTGCAAAATGGGATTAATGATATGCCTGCAACAGAAATTGACAAATGGGCGAATGCGTATAACTGATGTAATAATTATCAACTGTTATTATTCCAGTCATAGCTCAAAAATCCAGATGTTGTTAATTAAGAATCTGTGATAGTTCGGACAAGAACTTGGCTGGTGTTGACTTTTTCAAAATTTATGAAGAATTCCAAGCTCCTAAGAGCAGTTCAGAGCAACTTATTTGAGGCAAAGAGGGAAAGAAAAGAAGGAAGACTTAGATCGCAAAGAGAAAGTCTTAACGTTAACAAGAATATGTTTAAACTCCTTAAGAGGACAAATGGTTTTAAAAATATCAAGTTGGGCATTTTTAGGAGAATTTATTCACAGACAACCCTGCTGTGATAATTACAAATGGTTCTTCTCTATCCATCAAAGCAAGTCCCCAAGGATTTCTGCAGTATAGTCATTTATTAGCCTGCTTCTAAATGGGTATTGGTACTTGACAGTAACAAAACTACATATCCCTTAAAATATTTCAGAACCGGTCTCACTGGTTCCAGCAAGCCCATCTCTCCCAACTACAATGCTGCTATTCCTTCGCTGTCTTGCACAAAGGAAGTACCTCCTTGCCTCCAAATCTTTGCATATGCTGATCCCTCTGCCAGGAGTACCCTTCCCAAGGCCTTTACAAGGCACCTTCTTTCTCATCACTCAGGAGCCAAGGCAGGTTCATTCCTTTGGTTTAAATTACTTTCCAGCTCTCACCTTTTGGGGGAATTACCCTGGATCCATGTGGGTTTATTTAATTCCTCTCTCTGCCCCTGTAGGCCCAGGGCGTCCAGTGATAAGTGGCTTTTGTTTTGTCCCAGTGCCTGGTACATTGTAGACATCCAGGAATTACTCGTCGAATGAAGTGTGCAGTTTCTAAACCAATTTGACTGGGTTAGGAAAAATTGATTAGAGAGCTAATCCTGATAGAGCCAAACAAATAAACAAAATCCTTTAACCTGCTTGGCAGGAGAGCTCTTTCTTTCAGAAACAGCGTACTGTTTGGCATTTTTACAGAAAAATCCGGCTGCAATATTGGCAAACATCGGATAGTCACGAAGACAAGAACCGTTTAAAGGGTGTTGAAGATTGATGTTTTAATGACACAATCGACAACAAACCTCACTTTTCTCTCTCTCCCTACCCTACCCACACAACTCCACCGCCCTTTATAAAAGCTTCAACCTAGAAACACTTGGGACCAAATACTTTGTTTTGTGAAATTAATACAAGCTGGGAGAAGGCAGTGATGGTGTCGTTCACATGGTAACACAAATTCTAAGCTCAATAAATATTAAATCAATCATCCAGGAAAGCTAATATAAATAGTGTGTTGTCATTGATTAATTTATTTAAGAATCTCTAGCTGATGTACTCTGAGGAGCCCCAATGGAAAGTTCATTATTTGGCGATGAACGTGTTGGTGCAACCTTGTGCTAATGAGGAAACTTACTGACCCACAAAGATTACGTGCTTTGTTCAAGGAAATCTAAGGGGACCGTTTGGGGCAGGCGGGAAAAGAGAATGCTAATTCCTCCTGCTCTCCCCACCTGTGTGCCTTCCCGCTTCCTTGGCCTGGACTTTTCTCTTTCCACTTTCAAGTTTTCCCTCCCCTCTCATCTCTCCTCCTTCCCTCCACCCTTCTCTACTCCTCCTTTCAAAACCATCGCTCCTCAGTTATTGCCTTTGTGCTCTGGTCCGCATTTTGGGCGTGGCAGGAAAAGAAGGAGATGGTTCTGATACTAAAAATAATGCATATACATGAAGGCTCCCAAACTCAGGTACCTGTAGAAACTGGGCAGGTCATTTAAGTGAAGGAAGCAGATAAATGTCGCAATAGAGAGCAGTGGGGACTGCGGCAAACAGGAGAGGGCTGTTCCTCATCTACAGGGAGTCACTGCCACCCAGCTCTGTCCCATGTTGCCATGGAAAAATGTGAACCCAGCACGACCAGATCTATCAAGCTGGAAACTTGGGTTTTATGGGAAATTTCTCAAATTTTAAAACCCTGCGTGAGCCCCCAAATTTATGTTTGACTGGATTCAGCCCACAGGCTGGCTGCTTGCAAGCCCCGATGTCCACTGCCCCTGACTCAGAGTCCCTCTGCACTGCCGTCCCCAGTCCCCGTCTGGCCACTCATCTTCCTTTCTCATCACTCTCACCCCACCCCCCACTTCTACTCCCTTTTTCCCTTTACATTTACCTCCTCCCCCTCTGCCTGTCTCTGTGCCCCGTGTCTGTCCCCCTTGCCCTTCAGTCTGGTGTTTCCAAGCCCATCCCCTGCAAGGCCTGCTGAGACATCGCAACGAGGTTCGTGCAGAGAAGAAAAGTGGAGCCAGAAGAGCCGAGACCGGTTTACCAGGCTGAGTGGAGAGAAGGGAGTCGGCCCCTGGGCCCTTGCGAAGATCCAGCTTAGAGAACCGTGGAGAGCAAACGTCAGGGCAAGAAAGCAGGGGCCACCACAACCCCCACCCCACACTCTTCTCCCGCAGTACTCCCAGCTTCTCCTTCTAGTCCTACAGTAACACTGTCCGAAGGTTCCAGAGAGCTTTCCCCATGCTCCCAGAACAAGTAAACAGCCGAGGTAAAAAGAATCTCTATTGCCTTCCAAAGCAAAATCTTGGACTATGTTTTTGAGGCCAGAAGCGGCCACCAGCCCGCATCCTGTCTTGGTGAGGGACAGTGTGCCAGCTGGGCTGGGGTCCCACACAGCGACCGTGAGAAGAGAGCCACAGCTCTGTCTCCACATCCCAAGGCACCGTTTATGGGCCTGCCTGCTAGCAACGCAGAGACAGGCCCCAGTAACGCAGAGGTCACAGTCTCCGTGGGAGGACTCTAAGTGCTCTACGTGCATCCTGCCACTTAATTCTAACAACATCTCTATGAGGCAGAAACTACTAGGAGCTCCATTCTATAGATGGGGAAACCGAGCCAAAGATATATTAAGCAATATATTCAAGGTCACAAATGCACCCTTCCCAAGATTGCTGTGGAAACTTAATGGGATTCTGCACGAGCTACATTAATAAGCTGCAAAGTATCAAAGAAGTGTTCATTTTAATTTTAAACTAATTTGCACAGAGCTATTAGCAGCAGATAATATGTTAATATATTATCCTTCCCAGGAGACTCATTCATGCAATAAATACTGATTGAGCATCCACTATTGTGCCCTAGATGTAGGGATGCAGATGGAAGGTTCTAGAATCTCTATGACTCAGTCCAAGGTGGGGTCATGGCAGACAAATGAGGAAAGCCCCTTGCCCCTATCATGTGGCCCTAGACTAACCACCCCATTTGGCCCTGTCTTTAAGTGGGAGTGTACCCAGCAGAGAACGCTGGGTACGGTGCAACGGGAAGATCCTGCCCTTCTGGGGCCTCCGTTCTGAGCAGGCGTCTGCTGCAGCTCTCTGCCGAGTCTGCTGTCTGCCTCTTGAGTGGATGATAGATCGCAGGCCCTTCTTCCACCCAACACCACTTTTGCTGCCCCTGCCTGCCCTGCAAGCCTCTCTTCCCAGCCTTTCCTTCCTCATCTCATTTCTGTTCCTGGGCTCCAGAGCCAAGTCCATGATAAGTCACCTTGATGTGATTATAAGTGGCAAGTTCCAGGAAAAGGCCCTGCATGAACCTGCTTTCCTTCCCTTTTTGTGGGGCAATCCTCCTGCTCTGGGGCGTTTCAAGGGCCCAGATTCAGGCCAGCTGGTGCTCGGCTCAGCTTGCAAAGTAACTTCTCTTGGGGGGGTGGGGGTGGGGTGGCATTCTCTCCATTAGTGAACTGGGAAGGCTGGTCAAGATGTCCCCTGGGTGTCTTTGCTGTTCTCACTGTTGTGCTCAAATGATCGTAGACACTCAGACCAAAGGGGATCTGGCGTGCTCCAGACTTCCTCACCAGCAGGGTGTGCGTCCACCTCCATGGTGCAATTCCAAGAGAGGAAAGACCTTTCCCTGAATCCCCCCAAATCCCTCTTGTTGATTCCAGAAACTCTCGCATATTATCATCATCTTGAGAAACTGAATCCCTGTTAAAATGCAATACCATTAAATAAGCTTAACTTTAAGAATCCTTAGCTCAGGAGGAGAATGCACCTTGGGATTTCATAAGACAACTTCCACCATGGTGTGAAGCTGGCATTGCCAGGGGGCTTGAACAAGACAGGACTTCCGGGACGGAGCAGAGAGAAAGCACTGGACTAAGCCTGCCAGGGGGAGAAACAGTGCTTGCCTTTTCACTGCCATGTTCCTGATACAGCCACGGTCCCCTTCCATCTTAAGCCCTTCCTCTCTATTTGACAAGCAGGTGCGTAAACAAGACTTGTCTTCGGAGGAAGGAGGGTGGAGAGAAGTTCCGGGCAGGACCTTTTGCTTTCTGGCAGGAAGTGAACCGAACCTCCCCACAACAGCAGGGCTTTGACCCAAGCACCCATGGGAAACCATGAAGAGTAAAACCCAGTCCCTGCGCGTTAGGGATTTGTGATAAAGTAACCCACACACAAGTGACAGTAAAGCAAGGCGGACGGTGGGAGGCGTTGTGACAGTGGTGTGAAGGACACACTTGGGAGATGCTGAAATTAACTGTGACAACAATGAAGTGAGAAAATGAATTGAAATTACTCGTGGAAGCAGCAGATTTTAAAGGGTGAGTCGGCCAGGGGCGGTGGCGTTCTGGGCGCTCACCCAGCATGAGCACGAGCACGGAAGCAGGTGCTGCATGTGACCTGGTCTGGTCCGGCGGTCAGAATGTGACATCAGGTGCTGTAGAAAGTGGAGACTAGAGAGCAAAACCAAGTCGTGATGGTGGAGGGCCAAGGCCATGGGATTTCATTCCGAAGGCAACAGCGGGTGCACGAGAGGCAGGAGAGCATGGTGTCTGGCACCATGCCGCTGCCCTTGCTCCCAACGTCACTTCGTTTGCTTAATGTCGCTGAGCTCCAGTCTCCGTCTGCAACATGTTACAATTCAGGGGTCCTCAAACTTTAATCAGGAGGCCAGTTCACTGTCCCTCAGACCGTTGGAGAGAGCGCACTGTGGTCCCGGGACAAGTCGGCTACTAAGCAGGACAGGCAGCGGCGGCAAAACACACGGCGCACCGGATAAATGTCCTAGGCGGGCGGCATGTGGCCTGCGGGCTGTAGTTTGAGGAAGCCTGAAAATGATACTAGTCTCAGCCGGGCGCGGTGGCTCACGCCTGTAATCCTAGCTCTCTGGGAGGCTGAGGCGGGCGGATTGCTCGAGGTCAGGAGTTCGAAACCAGCCCGAGCAAGAGCGAGACCCCGTCTCTATTATAAATACAAAGAAATTAATTGGCCAACTAATATATATAGAAAAAATTAGCCGGGCATGGTGGCGCATGCCTGTAGTCCCAGCTACTTGGGGAGGCTGAGGCAGGAGGGATCGCTTGAGCCCAGGAGTTTGAGGTTGCTGTGAGCTAGGCTGACGCCATGGCACTCACTCTAGCCTGGGCAACAAAGCGAGACTCTGTCTCAAAAAAAAAAAAAAATGATACTAGTCTCATTTCATAGCCTCCTTGTGAAGACTCAACGAAGCAATGCGTGCAACTGTGTGCACGGTGCTGGGCACACACTAAGCATTTAGTAAACGCTTATTGTTAACTTTAAAGATTTCGACATGGAAAGTGACAAGGTCACGTCTTATCTCAGGATGCCAGCTGCGGGGCTAACCAGACCGGCTGGCTGGCTGAACGAAGGAAGCTGAGAGCATGGGACAGGGGACAGCTATGTTTGGACACACAGGAGGGGCTGGTCTAGAATGTAGGGCTGGCGGAGGGGAAGCATGGGGACAAGTCTGCAGCTGGGGTTGGGCTGAGAGGAGGAGTCCCAGCACCTGGCAGCCAAGGGAGGAAGAGTTTGCTTTGCTCATCCGAGAGGAAGAATCTTCTCTTCCCAAGAGAGGGTAGAAAGGACCTCAGTGTGCCCAGAGTATCTCTCAGGAGCTGCTTAGCCAATGGGGGTGAGAGAAAGGCCACAGCAAGGACGAAGGCCCAGAGGAGAGACGGGTGTGTGGAATAGCCCGGTGGCTGCTTGGCAGTCACACTTGTGCTGCAATGTCCTGGTATCTACACGGAAGGTGCCCCGAAGACGAGATTGGCCCAGCAGACTGCTCGTGTCTCATTTACACCAGCGCCTGCATTGCCCGCCCCGTCTCCTCTGCTTGTGCCGATTCTCCTTATCCTTCATGGCCCTGCTTAAGTCACACGTCCTCCTTGGGACGTTTTCCAGCAACTCCGGCCAGCACTGATCTCTCCCTTCTCTGAACTCCAGAAGCACCCGAGACAGACTCACTCTGTTGAGCAGTTAGTTGTTCTTTAATCTGCAAAGCAGGAAAACAACTACATAGAGCTTTCTCGTGTAGATGAAATGAAACGACCCTTGTAACGCACTCGGCACGGTACCTAGTGCCTCATCCGTGCACAGCAAACATTGGCGGTGCTCCTGCTGGCGCCCCTCCACTGCTCCACGCTGACACCGGTATCGTTGCTTGCACACATAAGGCGGATGACATCCCTAGGAGCAACACGCCCCTGGAGACAGGGGTTCGTGGGCGATAGCTGTTATGCCAACCCTTTCTCTCCCACTCAGGAAAACATTCTGGAGAACCAAGGGAGTGAATATGACAATATTATTGCGCTTACCTTGAATCCACTCTAATTCATGTTTGTTTTATAAATCATCTGCCAACATTGGTACTTTAGCTTCGTGAGTCACAAATTCCTTGTGGCACACCGCATAATATATTGTGACTCATCAGAGTGCTGTGGGCCCGAAGGTGAGAACATCTGCTCAGGTATTAGCCTATGTTAGCTCTATCTTCCTGGCTAGACCGTAGAGTCAGTGAGGACAGGGACTTCTTCCCTCCCACTATGGTTCCCAGCACAGTGATTGGCAGGTAGGCTCTTGATAAATAGTCACATGTTAATGAGCTGATGATATCTGGCAGTGCTAGATACAGGCCGTTCAAAGCTGGAACTTTCAGAGGTATGTCTAATTATGCCCAATTCCTATGAAAATCTCTCTAAAGGGAGAACATTTCATTAGGACTTTTCTGTTTATTCATCAGGATGTTTTGGGGTGCAAGTGGCAGAAATACAACTCAAACTCAAAAAAAACTCAACTCAAAAAAAAAAAAAAAACAGGCAAAAATTGTTTCATAGAACTGAAAAGTCCAGAGGTGTGGTTAAGTTCAGGTAAGGCTTGATCCAGATGCTCAAATTTTATCAACATGAATGTGTCTCTCTCAGTCCCTCAAATCTGTTTTTTTTCCTGATTTGTCTTTATTTTCTAGCATATTTGACAGTGCTTATGGCAAAGATAGCCACCAACATCTTTGGGCCCATATTCCCTCAGTTTGACAACAGCCGGCAAAGTCCTCTCACTTTCCTAATCGATTCAGCAGAATCCCAGAGCTGACACTTAGAGATGCAGAAAGGGTCACATCTTTCCCCAAAGAAAACCTTGATACATTTCCTAGAGGTAGAAGAAATGGATACTAGACAGGCAAATATTTTTGGCATTTGGGAAGCCTGAGTGATGCACGATGGTGATGTGTAAAAGCAAGAACAACCGTTTCCATGCCAACAGCTGTCACTATGGTGAGAAAGACACTGACCCATTGCATCATCTGTGAACAGAGGGTGGCCTTTTGCAGAGAGCTCTGAGCCCTGACTTTGCGGCCGGCATGGCAGAGCTGTAGTTAGAAGGCCCTCACAGAATCTGTCCCCATCAGAATGAAGAGATGTTGATGGCATCTGCTGAGCCGCGTGGAAGAGGGCTTTGCATGTGATTGAGCACACAGCTTACATAACCAGCATGGGAGGACATCTGGAAACAGCTGCTAGCCAGTTAGCAAGAATGTGAACACACTTCATCCTGGTGTGATTGCCCTGTCTCAGGAATTACCTTCTCTAGTGACCCCAAAGAAGACAATAACTCCACACCCCATCCCATCTCCATGCTTGATCCTCTCTCATCCATTACTTTCCATTCTCTAGAGACAAAAATTGACTTTGGCCAAGATCACTGCTGCCTACGGCCATGAAGAAATGTGCTGGTTTGGCAAGAAGCTCCAAGAAGCTTTTTCTTGGCCATTGTGCTCTGGAAGAGAAAAAAATATAACTATTGAAAGACAGGTTTTACTTATGAAGCAGACACCTTTCATCTTAATGGGTTTTTCTGCTGAGAACAGGTTGGGAAACATAGGAAGACCTTGTCTCTACAAAAAATAAGAAAAATAAGCCAAGCCGGGTGGCTAGTGCCTATCATCTCAGCTACTCGGGAGGCTGAGGCAGGAGGATCACTTGATCCCAGGAGTTGGAGGTTGTGGTGAGCTATGATCATACCACTGCACTCCAGCCTGGGTAACAGAGTGAGACCCTGTCTTAAGAAATAAACAAGAACCAGTCACTATGTCAAAATCTGACTAATGGCTTGTCAAAAGTTTATAGGGTCTTGAGGAAAGAGGATTTTTTTCTCTTTCAACCATGTAGATTCCATCTAGAAGAGACCAGAGGCTTAAGTAGTTGCTATGTCATCTTGAATGGTAACTCTTCAGGCTTTCAGGTTGATAGAGAACTACTTTATTTTACATGCTTTCCATCATTTCTCAGAAGAAATTAAAAAATCAGATGCTGTGTGCCACAGATTAATTTCTGGAGACTGCATACTCTTACCAATGAGTTTTCACTCCTTAGCAATCTGCAGGATAATAATTAGCATGTAGAAACCAGTCTACTTCAATGAGAAGCTCAAGATTTAGGTGTAAAGGACATCCCCCAGGAGTTCTTTACCCTCTTTTGTTGCTGGCTCTTTAGCATTGCAAGTGGTGGAAAAAAATGGCACTCTGAATGAAGTGCTCACTCAGGCGGCACACTCCCTTCCTTTCAGATTTTAGCCTAAGTGGCATTAGGAAGCAGTCAATCATGGACAATGTGGGCTCCTACAAATAACTGTAGAAGTTATTATAAATTGACTTTGTGTATAAGAGGAAAATGCCCCTGGAAGACATCTATTCAAATGAACCCATTGTACAGGGTCATGGATGCAGCCAGAAAGATCTTTAACAGGCTAGTCAAATTACTGTGGTAATAGGAGTAAAGAAAGAAGCTGGATCACTTGGATAATTGAAGCTGCAGATGATCAAAAACTCCTTTGGTGAATGGGACTAATAGGCTCCCAGATTGGCATCAATCCCAGTGAGCAAGGACTACAGCTACATTTGCCAGCAATAAGATCGTGCTTTTAAAGCTTGACTGTTAGATTCAAGAGAGGAGGAAGGAAAAAGGCATTTCAAGTCAGGGTGACTTGAAGGCTATTATGCAAATTCAACAGACATACAAGTAAAGACTACTAATCCAGAGGCTCCCGAAACATCCTTGGGCTCTAAGAGGCAATCAACCATTCCCTGCTACATACTAAGAAGAGGCAAAAGAACCTGATGTCAGTATTTGTAATTGGGTGTTATTGGAATGATCTAGTAATTGAGCTTAGGTCAACAGCAGGGCTCAGCAGTTTCTGACTCAAATAAGCATTGGGAGTTTGCACATCTCTAATTGTCAGGCAGAACTCACCATTATGTCTGTGTTAGCAACTGGTGCAATTGTGTTTATGATGGAAAGAGAAATTTATGAAGTAGATGCCCAGACTTTAAGAGAGAAAGAATGAGCATCTGAACTCTGCCTATTTAGAATGAGTGGTCCTACTCAGCTTATGAGGGACAAATGTGTGGTGATCATGGAAGAGTGGTTAATAGCTTGGTTTGGGTGTCAGCCTTGGAGCATATTTTCTACTACTTAATACCTTCCTGGCATTGATTATTTTAGTTATTTAAATTGATTGACTCTTAGCCTTTTCTCTTTAAAATGGGGAGGACAGTATCACCTATTTCTTCCTTATTAAAATGGGAATGATAGTACCATTGTTGTAAATATTAAATATAAAAATGTATTTAAGGTGCCTAGAGCTATGTGGAACACTTACAAAGATGGACCATGTTCTGGGACATAAAGCAAGTCTTAATACATTCAAAGGGATTCCAGTCATACAATATGTTTTCTGACTAAAATGGAATTACATTTGAGATCAACAATACAAAGATATCTATAAAATCCCCAAATAGTTGAAAGCTATATAAAACACTGCTTAATAATCCTTGAGTTAAAGAATAAATCCAAAGAGAATTGAGAAAGTATTTTGAACCAAATGCAAATGAAAACATGGCATATCAGAATTTATGGGCTGCTGCTAAAGCAGTATTTAGGGGGAAATTTATAGCTCTAAAATGCCTATACTGGAAAAGAATAAACTTTCTCAAATCAATGATCTGAGCTTCCACAGGGAAGAAAACAAAGCTAGAAAAAGAAGAATAAGGTAAAGTCAAAGTAAACAGAAGAAAGGAAATAATAAAAATAAATTAACACATCAATGACATAGAAAATAGAAAAACAATAGAGAAAATCATTGAAAAAACAAGCTGGTTCTTTGAGATCAATAAACTTGATAAACCACTAACTGGACTGAGTTGCAAAACAGAGAGAAGACATAAATTATGAAATATTAGGAAGCAGAAAAGTAACAGAGCTACAGATTCTACAGATATTAGAAGAAATATTATGGATAACTCTATGCCTATAAAATAAATAATAAGTTCCTCTAAATTTGACAACAAATGAAATGAACAAATTCCTTGAAAGACAAAATCTACCCAATGTTGCTCAGGGAGAAATAGCCTGAATTTGTGGTTAAAGACCTTCCCACATAAAACAAAACAAAACACCAAACTCCAGGCCTAGATAACTTCCTTGGGGAATCCTGGCAAACGTTTAAGAAATAATGTCCAAACTATTCCAGAAAATTGAAAAGAAAGGAATACTTACCAGCTCATTCTGTGAGCTCACCATTATAGATGATGCTATTACAAGATAAAAAATTTATGAACTAATATTCTTTAAGATCATAGAGCAAATAATCTTAACCAAAATAAATCAAACCTAAAAGCATATAAAAAGTATAATATATCATGACCAAGTAAATGGCATTATTCTGAAGTCTCCCCAAGAAATGTAAAGTTGGTCTAACATTGGAAAAATCAATCAATGTAATTCACCATATTAATAGACTAAAATACATACATATAGTCATCAAAACAGATGCAGAAAAGCTTTGACAAATTTTTGAAAGGAAAAAAATCTCTTAGCAAACTAGGAATAGAGGGAAATTCTTCAACTTGATAAAAGGCACCTACAAAACACCTATATTTATACATGCCTAATGATAAAATTAAGTGAAAGACTGAATGCATTCCCCCTAAGATCAGGAACAAGAAAAAGATGTCAATTCTCACCACCCCTACTCAATATTGCACTAATGCAATAAGGCAAGAGTAAATAAAGGGTATATAGACTAGAAAAGAAGTAAAACTGTCTTTATTTACAGATGATATGATTATATATATAGAAAATCCTATGGAACCTACAAAAACGTTACTAGAAGTTATAAATAAGTTTATCAAGCTTTCAGGATACAAAATAAATATAAAAGTTATATTTGTATATAATAGCAATGAATAATTATGAGCTAAAACTAAGCAATAATGCCATTTACAATAGTATAAAAAATATAAAATGGTTAGGGATTATATCTGACAAAATACTAAAATACATAATACTTGTACAATGAAAACTACAAAAGACTGCTGAAAGAAAGAAGACCTAGGAATGGTGATATATACAATGTTCATGGATCAGAAGATGCAAAATTAATCAATAGTTTCAATGCAATCCAAACCAAAATCCTATCCGATTTTACTGTATGAATTGACAAACTAACTCTTAAATTGATCTGGAAATACAAAAGACCTAGGATGGACAAAACAACTTTAAGAAGAACAAAGTTGGAAGTTAACGCTACTTGATTTTAAGAATTTTTATACAGATATGCTAATCAAGTCAATATTGTGTTGGTGTCAAGACAGATAAATGGAACAGAAAAAGAGTCCTGTAATAGACACAACAGATATATGACAGCTGATTTTCAGTAAAGGTGCAAAGGCAACTCAGTGGAGGAAGAATAATCTTTTTAACAAATAGTGCCAAAACATAAATATCTTATTTAAAAAAAAAACAGAACTTGGTCCATCCCTTGCACCATATATAAAAATTAACTCAAAATGGATCATAGACCTAAATACAAAACCTAAAACTATAAAATTCCTGGAAGAAAACATGGTAGGAAATCTTTGTGACCCTGGGTTAAGCAAAGATTTTTTAGATTCAACACCTAAAACACAACTCATGGAAGAAAAAAATTGATGAATGGTACTACATCGAAATTAAGGACTTTTGCTCTTAGAATTACCCTGTTAAGAGAAGGAAAATACAAGCCACGGGATTAGGGAAAATATTTGTAAATCACATATCTGACAAAGGAATTATATTCAGAATATATAAAGAACTCTCAAACCCAATAATAAGAAAACAAACAACACACTAAAAAAGTATAAAACATTTGAACTGATATTTTACCAAAGAAGATAAATAAATGGCAAATAAGCATATTACGAATATGATCAACATCATTATCTTTAAGTAAATGCAAATAAGGCAATGAGATACTACTACACATCTGTTAGAATGGCTAAAATTAAAAAGACTGACCACACTAAGCATTGCCAAGGACATGGGGCAACTGAAGTTCTCATACACTGCTGGTAAAATGGAACAACTACATTGGAAAACAGTTTGGCAGTTTCTTAGAAAGTTAAACATATACCTACCACATGGCCCAGCCATGGCACCCCTAGGTATTTATGCAAGAGAAATTAAAGCATATGCCCATACAAAGACTTGTATGTGAATATGGATAGCAGTTTTATTTGTAATAGCCCCAAACTGGAAACAATCCAAATTTTTATCATCAGGTGAAAAGATAAATATATTATGGTTTACCTCGAAATGCTAACTCAACAGTAAAAAGCAATGAACTACTAATGTACACAACAACATGGATAAACCTCAAAATCATTACACCAACTGAGACCAGAAAAAAAAAAGGTGTTTAGTGTGTGCCCACCTCTATACCAGTCTCTTTCCACGTATTTCGTCGGTCATCTTCACACCAACCCTTCCATGAAGTAAGTATGACCTCCTCCTTTGAGAGACAAGCATCAGAGAATTAAGATTTTTTTTTTTTTTTTTTGAGACAGAGTCTGGCTTTGTTGCCCAGGCTAGAGTGAGTGCCGTGGCGTCAGCCTAGCTCACAGCAACCTCAAACTCCTGGGCTCAAGCAATCCTCCTGCCTCAGCCTCCCGAGTAGCTGGGACTACAGGCATGTGCCACCATGCCCGGCTAATTTTTTCTATGTATGTTAGTTGGCCAATTAATTTCTATTTATAGTAGAGATGGGGTCTCGCTCTTGCTCAGGCTGGTCTCGAACTCCTGAGCTCAAACCATCCTCCCGCCTCGGCCTCCCAGAGAGCTAGGATTACAGGCGTGAGCCACCACGCCTGGCCGAGAATTAAGATTTTTATCTAAGTTCTTAACTCCAAATGCTGGCTTCTGTTTGCCTTCTCCTTGCTTCCAAACAAAGCACAGAGCCCTGTTAAAACCTAGGTGAACCAGGTTTCAAGTGTTGATGGAAAACAAGAACAAACACAGACAAAGAGCGTTTGACTTGGAACAATACTTCTGGCCCTGGAAATGGTGCACCTAGAGTTATTAGCACAGCTGGAGAGCCCAGAAGTGTCTTGGGAGTGGGGAAGGAAAAATACATTTCTAATATTTGGTAATTACCATGAAACTGCTTGTTTACACTTAAACTTCAGCACAGAGGAATGCTACTTATTTTCTCTCTCAGCACGACAGACTTGTGTGACGCATCCAGCCAGCTGCTGCACGGGGCTCCTGGCCTCTCTGGGCGTGGGGACTTGTTTATGCCTCCACCGAAGAGGCTGCACCGCCTGCATCCTTCCTGCCTTCACCCTCTCTTCCGAGAATGCTCCAGGCAGCTGCGTGGTGGACAGCACCCCGGATCTCCCTTTCTAGCAGTGAAATTGCAACACCATGTGTTGGGGCAGGGGAGGGAGCAAGACCCTAGATATCCTCCAAAACAGAACTGGGGCACCAGGCCAGGTCGCTGTCATTTGCCATTGCACTATTTTTCTTTAGAAGAAAGTTAATGAGTTGGAGGAGCAGAAGGGAAAGGTTGAGAGCCTGGATTCAGCACTGAGTAATTCCACGACTTAACCTCTCTGAGCCTGAAATTCTTTCACTCATAATATGAGAGTAATAACAGCACCACACATGGAAGTAACAATGGCTATCATTTACGGAGCACATACTTTGTACCAGCCACTGTGCTGAGGGTTTTACATGCAAACCTTACTCCTACGGTCTTATAAGAGACACACCATTGCCCCATTTTACAGATGAGGCTACAGAGGCTCACAGTCCATTAGTTACTTGCCTAAAGTTGCACAGCTAGTAAAGGAAACTAAGCAAGACACTTGCCTCTAAACTCAGAGCACCTAACTACTGTGGTCAAGTACTTAGCACAGCATGTTGTTCAATGATGTTAGCTAGAATTACACTGGCTTTAGTATTAGTATATTAGTATTAGTTGCTACCTGAGGTCCCCTTAACGCCCATGGCTTGTACTACTTGTTTATGGCAAAATAAAACACAGACTCAGAAAACCTTATAAGACTCCTGTATGGTCCATTGAGTTGTTATAAGACACACACTGTTGTAGTCACCACCAAGTCAAGAAATAGAATTTTTTTTTTTAATTTTCACATCTAATTTTATTTAATAAGGTGTCAACACTACATATTCAAAAACGTAATAAAAAGACATTATTTCAACAACAAGTTGTTCCATTTTACTTGCAGCTTTTCAGAGCAGTAATTCTAATATATATTAGGATCTAAAACTACTATCAGATAGCACCAATAGGGATTATGTATTTTAAAAACCGGATAAATGAAGCAAGAATATATTGAGATGTAAATCAGGAAGTAGTTATTTGCTTTACAAACCGTTCTTAAATATACAGATTAATTAATAACATATACCCTTTAAATAGTAAAGCATTTAAAATAAATTTACCAAAAACATCAACTTATATACTTTTTAAACCTCACCAATTACATAAATAGAGGCACTACTTTCATACACAAAGAGCATCAAAATGTTTTAACATTTCAAAAATAGAAACAGCCCAAAACAAGCGATTTCTCAGAAACAGTACAACTTAATAAGATGGCTACTCACAGTGCCTTTTAAGAAATTAATAATCTATATTTTTAAAGTTATTTTTCAGCCCTGAATTGTAACACACTTTGACTTCCAAGCCCACTGTGGGCCCCATCAAATCATAGCCACCCACCAAAAATAACCATAATCTTGACTTCTGTGGGCATAATTTTGTTGGATTTCCCTTTCATTTCATCATGCAGGGTGCATCCCTAAGACACTATAGTTTATTCTTTGGCGCATGTCTTGCATGTCTCTTTTAATATATTAATCTACAGCCTCCATCACCACCTTACCCCCTCCCCCAATTCTTTCTTTTTCTGCCTTGCTTTCTCAGATTTTCCCACTCTCCTCCCCCACCCCCAAGTTTTAACTGCATTTGCTTTTTTTCATCTCTATTGTCTGTTTTTTTGAGCTAGGGTCTTGCTCTGTCGCCTGGGCTAGAGTGCAATGACATCATCATAGGTCACTGCAGCCTCCAACTCCTGACCTCAAGCAATCCTCCCGCCTCAGCCTCCCAGAGTGCTAGGATTACAGATGTGAGCCACTGTGCCCAGGCCCTCTCTATTGTCTGTATCCTGTTCAATTTTTATTCTACTCGCAGCAATTTTTATTCTCCCGCCGTGTGGACCCCTGTCCTGGAAGGGGAGCCAAGGTGGTTAGTTTGGGGAGTTCACAGGGGCTAGACTGCTCCAGCCCTCCACCCTTTTCTTGGCTTCCTTACACTTCCCCACTGCTGGCTTGGGAAGAATGTCTCCTAGTTCCAGCTACCACCCTCAGATTGGTTCATCTGTTCTCCAGGAAGTACCTGCTGCCTGTTTGGGGTTTCTCCTGTCTCAGCTCTACGAGACACCCCCTCGCTCCTGCCCATCTTCATGCAGAGACACTGAAACCACGTGAGTCTGGGAGCAGTTGCTGTTTTGTTCCCATAGCTTATACTTTGCAGTCTTAGGACTACCTTGGCATCTCATTTTGTTTTTGATTTTGTTATGTATGTACTCTGTTCTTATGTGGATACCAAGTAAACTGAAAAATAATAATACCAACGCTCTCATCTTCTAAAATCCCCTAGAACTCCTGATCTTCTTTGATCACAGGACCCTGTCCAGACCATGCTTCTCCCTGTATGCATGGAAGATCACCAAATTTATCCCACAAGTGCCTGCCTCAAGATCCACTCACCCCTACTTCCATCGCTGGTGGTGGAAACAATAGGTTCTGGCAGGGCAGTCTGTATTCCTTTACAACAGATTTCCCCTCTCTGAGCAAAGAAAGGAGCTTCCAGGAAGACAAAAAATCAAAAATCCTACAGTAGGAGGAAGTTGGAGTGGAGGTTTAAGATCTCTTCCATTTTTAGTGTCTTGAAGTCCCAGACAGTTCAGGAAGAACCTCCCAAACATCCCAGCTTCCTTTAATTAACCTTATCTTGTGGTAACAGTAGAAGTCCCTGGGGATTAGACCTCTAAACTTTTCTGTTTGAGATTTCCAGAGGTCACCACAAAAAGACTAGAATCCTCTACGCCCATTTTCATCATTATGGGTATACAAATGGTTTTAGAAAAGAAGTTCCCATTCTTGGCCAGGCCCAGTGGCTCACACCTGTAATCCTAGCACTCTGGGAGGCTGAGGTGGGAGGATCACTTGAGCTCAGGAGTTCAAGACCAGCCTGAGCAAGAGCGAGATCCCATTTCTATGAAAAATAGGAAAATTATCCAGGTGTGGTAACACGTGCCTGTAGTTCCAGCTACCTGGGAGGCTGAGGCAGAAGGATTGCTTGAGCCCAGGAGTTTGAGGTTGCTGTGAGCTAGGCTGACCCCACAGCACTCTACTCAGGGCAACACAGAGGGACTCTGTCTCAAAAAAGAAGAAGTTCCCATTCTTGCTTACCTATCTCAGACACTGTCCGAAGAGGCAAGCATTACTCCTGCTTTCCATAAACTCATGGTCTGAGTCAATAGCATAAAATGCCATGACTTTATATTTATTTTATCTCCTATTCTTAAGAAGCCCCCAAAACAATATTTGGCTCAAAGAGGAAATTTCTTATCTTTGTTCATCAGCATGAATGGCTTGTCAATGACTTTGTATGTTTGCAGGAAAAAACAAAAAAACAAAAACTTATACAAAGAGCTTTTGGATTTTGTTGGTGTTTCTGTGAACACCTCTTAATGAACTATATTTTGCAAAAATATTCAAATACTTTTAGAACACTGGTGCTGGAGGAGGAAGGAAGTAAAAGGTCCTAGCCTCTCTCCTCCCTGCTAAGATCCCTCCCTCGCCACCCTTTTCCAGGAGAGAAGAATAACATGATGGACCCCATTCGAAGATACTGATTAAGTCTCAATAATGGGTCCCAAGATCACTGTGTGTGTAATGTTTTGTTCTGGTTGTAAAACACAAGTGTTACAGGCCTAGAATATTCTTTAGATACCTTCCTGTTTTGTTCTGTCAATACTTTTTCAACCATATCCTGAGAACGAAAGAAATCCAAAGGATATCTCATGGATCCTAAAAATATTCTTCGAATTTCATTTTTAACTACCCATAAATCACTTCAAAATCTACAACAAACAAATATAACTTAAAATGTACTATATATCAATTTCTAATCCTTTGAGTTTAACATACATATTCATTTGTCTCATTACTTTTGTGTGCAAGCATATATAAATCTTGGAATAAATCTACTGTTATCATTTTAAAAGAATTTTCTGACCTTACAAGATAAACTGCTTTTAAAACTACTTGCAATTACTTATCTGTTTGAGTCAGATTTTCTTAATGCTGGATGCAGTAGATATTTTTAGGTTGCAAAACACAGAAATCTAAATCAAACTGGCCTGAAAGACACAAGGGATATTACTGGTTTGCATAACAGAAAAGTCCAGGGGCAGGGCTGGATTGAGTTCCTGCTAGATCCAGATACTTCGATGGCGTCCTGTAGGTCCCGACCTCCTCTTGGTCTTGTCAGTGCTTTCTCCTGGGTTGGCTTCTTCCTCTCTGTGTTGCTGAGGTAGTCTCCAGCATCCAGGCTGACACTCTTCTAGCTTCAAGACACTCCATCTGCAGTAGATTAATTGCATTAATGGCCTCATTTCTTTACCTCCAACTTTCTCCACATCCTTTAACACACAAGTGTATTTTCCCCTCCCACTCTGACTCTGCATTTGACCCTGTGACTTGCTTTGGCCAATAGTATGTCAGTAAGTGTGACACAGACAAAGCTTTAAAAGCACTTGCACAGTTGGGCTTGCTCACTCTTGTTCCTCTACCTTCACTGTGAAAACAGACCCCGGCTGGCCTACTGGAAGGCAGGACACGTGGAACAGAGCCAAGCTGACCAGTCAGTCATGCCAGTTGAGGCCACTCTAGACCAACCAATAGTCAGTCAACTCCCAGACATATATGAGCTTAAACCAGAAGAACTGCCCAGCTGAGCCCTGCCTAAATCTCCAGCATGCAGATTTGTGAGCTAAATAAATGCTAATTGTTTTAATCCACTAAGTTTTCTGATTTTTTTCCCCACATCATTATTGTGGCAATCACTAACTATTATACTCCTTAACTAGGAGAGCAAGAATCTTATCTTACATCTTCTCTATCACTGTGTCTTACAAATAGAACTTAATACATATTTGCGAATGAAAATATGTTAAGGGCTCAGCTTTCACAAACTTGTCAAATTCTGAACCTCTTCAATTTCTCCAGCCCTCTTACAGCAATGATAGAGAAATGGAATTCCAAGATTTTTTAAAGCTGTCTAACATTCAGGTGCTCTGTGAGATAGTTTTTCTGCAGTACCTTGTTTCATCTCCACCATATCCTTGAGAGGTAGGTATGAATTTTCCCATTTTAAAGATGAAGAAACTGAGGGTCAGAGAAGTGAATTAGGTTACCTGAGGTCACACAGTGAGAGTGGCAGAGCTGGATTCTCCCCCCAGGTGAGCCTGCACCTCGTGCCACTTCTCAATCTCTGCTGCATTGGATGCCTACGCTCCTTGCACCAATGGTCAGAACCGCCTCACTTGGCCGTTCTCTAGATACCATCTTGTTCTCCAGTAGTGTCATATTTGTTAAACTTGGATCTTAGACTTTTCTTAGATATTTTTTTCTTCCCTTGTCATACTGGAAGATGATCTATTTATTGGCATACTGTCTTGACACCTTAAAAATAACAAATTGTTGATTTTCTTGTATTCGTTTTTTAGAAACTTTATTTATTGTACGTAAATGGGGGGAGGGGAGTTGCTTTCCAAAGATCTCAAGAATCTAGCATTTTCTTAGCCCAAATTTGGCCCTTACTCTAGGTTTCTGGCCCCAATATTTGAGTTATTCTCCTCTCCACACCCAACAGAAGTTATTTTTAAATTGCAGTTTTATCCAAAGAGCATTTTTCACAGAATGCCTTGGAAGGTCCTGGACTTTCTCTTCAGCTCAAGAACTGTCCCTCAGCCCCTCCCCCTCAGTCTGGGGAATTTATTTTGGTCTATGCAAGAGTCATATATTTTCTTTTGATGAAGTCATCGGGGTATTTTGCTTCCATGCCCGTGGTCCTATTTCCTTAAGGAAGGTTGGTTTATCTGAGACCTCCCAAGGGCAGAGAGGTGGGCACTAGTAAGAAACAGAATAACCACAAAGACACTGCCTCCCCACCCCTAACCACACCCATGCCTTATCCTTCTCTGTCTTCTGAGCCCAGCCCATCCCCCTCTCCTCCAAGATGAGGTCCTTGACTCATGAGTTTATATAATAATATCCCTCTTTTCTGAATGACTAAAGAGCCTAAAACACTTGATTGTGTAATTATTTATTTAACAACTTAGGATTTTTTTTTCCAAAATTTACAATGGTGCAAAAGCAATACATATTCAAAAAAAAACCCATACTTTGAATTTTTTTGTTGTTGTTGTTTTTTGGGGGTTTTTTTTTGTTGTTGTTGTTTTTGTTTTGTTTTGTTTTTTTGAGGTTGAACATCTTTTTTTATTTCGGCATATTATGGGGGTACAGATTTTAAGGTTTCAATAAATGCCCATTTCCCCCCTCCCCCCAAAAGTCTGAGTCTCCATCATGACCATCCCCTAGATGGTGCACATCTCACTCATTATGTATGTATATACCCGCCCTCCTTTCCCCTCCCACCTGCCCAATACCCTATTACTGTAGTACCTATGTGTCCACTTAGGTGCTACTCAGTTAATACCAGTTTGCTGGAGAATATATCTGGTGCTTGTTTTTCCATTCTTGGGATACTTCACTTAGTAGTATGGGTTCCAGCTCTAACTAGGAAAATATAAGATGTGCTATGTCACCATTGTTTCTTAGAGCTGAATAGTACTCCATGGTATACATATACCACATTTTATTAATCCATTCTTGGATGGATGGGCACTTGGGCTGTTTCCACAGCCTTGCAATTTTGAATTGTGCTGCTATAAACATTCGAGTGCAGGTGTCTTTTTTGTAGAGTGTCATTGGATCATTTGGGTAGATGCCCAGCAATGGGATTGCTGGATCAAATGGTAGATTCACCTGTATCGCTTTAAGGTATCTCCATATTGCTTTCCACAGAGGTTGAACTAGTTTGCAGTCCCACCAGCAGTGTAGGAGTGTTCCTCTCTCTCCGCAACCACGCCAGCATTTATTGTTTGGAGATTTTTTGATAAAGGCCATTCTCACTGGGGTTAAGTGATATCTCATTGTGGTTTTGATTTGCATTTATCTTTTCCCAGGCTATTGATAAGCAGTATGACATGCTCTGGTGATGCCGGGCAGTGGCAGCGAGCGCAGCTCCCAGTCAGCCATGTGATCACCAGGATAAAGAACTGATACTCTACAGTGTACTGTACTCAATAAATGATATGACACCTTCAACACTTTACTATAGCATAAATTTTGTTTTAGATGATCTTGCCCAACTGTAGGCTAATATAAGGGTTCTTAGCATGTTTAAGTTAGGGTAGGCTAAGCTACGCCATTCAGTAGGTTAGGTGTATTAAATGCATTTTCGACTTACCGTATCTTCAATTTGCAATGGATTTTTCAGGATGTAACCCCATTGTAAGTAGAGGAGCATCTATACTTACTGAGTGTATACATGTGCCAACCTCTACCCTCAGATAGCTTACGGTCTACCATAGATGATAAAACTACAAACAAAAACCTAAGATACATTCTGGTGGTGGCAACAATCATTTTTAAAACAGGATAACGGGCCCGGCGCGGTGGCTCACGCTTGTGATCCTAGCACTCTGGGAGGCCGAGGCGGGCGGATAGCTTGAGGTCAGGAGTTCGAAACCAGCCTGAGCAAGAGCGAGACCCCGTCTCTACTATAAATAGAAAGAAATTAATTGGCCAACTAATATATAGAGGAAAAAATGAGCCGGGCATGGTGGCGCATGCCTGTAGTCCCAGCTACTCGGGAGGCTGAGGCAGAAGGATTGCTTGAGCCCAGGAGATTAAGGTTGCTGTGAGCTAGGCTGACGTCATGGCACTCACTCTAGCCTGGGCAACAAAGTGAGACTTTGTCTCAAGAAAGGAAGGAAGGAAGGAAGGAAGGAAGGAAGGAAGGAAGGAAGGAAGGAAGGAAGGAAGGAAGGAAGGAAGGAAGGAAGGAAGGAAGGAAGGAAAAACCAGGATAATGGAATAGAATGAATAGAAGGTTGGGGAGGGCTATTTCAGATGAGAGTGATCAGGAAAAAGATCTCAGAGAAGGTGACATGTGCATTGAAAGGGTCCCTCTCCTCTGAGGGAAGAGTGGCTGGCGTGAAGGATATGGCAAATGCCAAGTCCCTGAGACAGAAACCAGCAGGGGCGTGAACAGAAAGGAGGCCAGTGTGACTAGATCACAGGGGATAAGAGGACAGTGGCACAGGGCAGGGTTGAAGAGAAGGGACAGGAGTATCAAGTATGCCAGAGGAAGGAGTTTGGATTTTGCTCTAAATGTAATTGAAGTATTGGAGAGTTTTAAGCATAGGTGTGATATTTGATCAGTGTTTATTAAAAATCAAAATGATTTTTAATATTTTTAATATACTATGTGGAAATTAGAATAACTAGAGGGATTGGGGAGGGTGATGGCTATTCAGTAGAAATAATATTTAGACAAAGATGGAGGAAAGGTTGCCATGATTTTTTTTTTACCAGCTTTTCCCTGCATATAATAAACTCTTTCCTTTCTATACTAAGTCCATTTCCTTTTAAACTTGTACTAGACTTGTATTTTGTTTTATTATTTACAAACCCAAACCATACTAGAACCCATCGTAAGTACTTAGCTATTGGACCAATTAACTCTCTTTGGTTTTAAAGCTAGATATTTAGATTATGCACTTGGTAACCCTACCCCCTTAAACTATAAGTAAAATTTGGAATGCACCTTTGAAGTCTTTGGGTCTAAGTTTACATTTCAGTCTGCCACCTAGTAAATCTTTTCATACACGCCTTCTAGACTGACCCACAACAGAAATGGCCATGACATTGATGTTATTATGAAGCAGTGGACTGTCTACTTGCAGAGGTATGGTTACCTGGGAAAAGAAACCTCTGTCCCGTATAAGCCCTTCTGGTCTGGTCTCTGTATCTTGCAGCCATCACAATCCTAATTGATATAACTGGTCACTTGAATATTGTTCAGACATGCCTCTACCTTCTTCCGCTCTGTGAATCGGTCAATGGCATACGGTGGGTAGTTTCTGGGGCTCTGCCAGACACCCTTCCAAGGCGTTCACACATTTACAAGGCAGCAGGTGACACCTGGGAAGTCTCCGGGCATTTTCAGAGCCTCCTCTTCAACAATTTCCTCACTCACTGTCAGATCTCACATCTCAGCAGCACAGCTTGTTATTCAAGGTGGCTAAACTCCTCCAGGTGAAGTGAGAATATCTCGACCTTTCTTTGTGAAGCGTCACCCTTTCTGTAAGCTCAACAGTGTCGCTAACGGATGACAAGATGATCTGCTGTGCACTTTGGTTCCTATAGATTTCTTAGGTTTATTTGAACAAGTCTTCTCTCTGCCCTTGGTAGCTGGCTGGGCCAAGGAAATGCAAGCCAAATGAAACCACTGACAAACTTGAGGTTTCCCCTTAAGCCAGGAGATACTTTTAGAGTAAGGAGCTATTTGATTCTTCAGTATAAGATTTTTAGAGGCAGAGGATTTTAGAGCCAGGAAGGGTGCTACAGGTCATCCAGTCATTTCACAGAAGGAAAATGTGAAGCAGAAAGTTTAATTTAATCTTTTATGATCATGGAGCTATGTACTATTCTCAGTACCAAGGCAAGGCAATCTCCTATGCATAAAATATCATTACATGCTATGTGCTATAGCAGGTTTTATATACACATTAATCTTATTTCTGCCTACCAACAATTTTAGGAAACAAATGCTGACATTATCACATTGCACATGAGGAAACTGAAGCCCAGAAAGCTGAAGCCTAGAGTTTCAAAATCTTTAGATGATGTGGTAGATTGCATTATTATTTATAAATATTCACGTCCTTATCCCCATAGTGGAGTATATCCCTACTCCCTAGATGTTGGGCTTAGCCATTTGACTTGCTTTGGCCAATGGAACAAGCAAAGGCTTTTAACATAATTGCACAGTTCAGCTTGGTTTCTTGTTCCCATGCCCTCTGTCATGAGAAGTTATGTCACAAAAGCTGTTGCTCCATTAACTTGGGTCCTACAGTAAAAAGAGGACCTGAATTTTACCACTGCCTAAGGAAGAGCTACAACTGACCTGTGGCCAAAACCATGTAATATGAAAAAGAAAGAAATGTTTGCTTTTAATGGGCATTTATTGAAACCTTAAAATCTGTACCCCCATAATATGCCGAAATAAAAAAAAAAGAGAGAGAGAGGGAATAAAACACAGGGAAAATTAATAAATAATTAAAACAAGAAAAAAAAAAAAAGAAAGAAATGTTTGCTTTTGTAAGCCACTGAGACTTGGAGCTATTTGTTACACAGCATGACCCAGGAAAAGGTGATAAACATAGATAGACAGAGCCAGGATCTATACCCAGACCTATCTACCTCCTAAGGCAATACCCTTTCGCCACCAAATATTCCTATCTATACACTCCAGTATGCTTTAGCCTCAGTCAACAGATAATGCTTTGTCTGACCCATGCCTTTAGACTCCCCTCTCCAGCACCCAAGATATTTTCTTTGACCATTTTCCTTAGCCTCAACATCCTGCTCTTACAAATGCTCTCCTACCAGCGCTCATCAAATGATGAACTTCTCTAGCCCACACACACAAAAAAGGAGAGACTGTCATGCACAAACTCCTTCAGCCTCCCTCCTGCACGTCCAGATTTATCGATACCATTACCTACTCTTCCTCCTCCTCTCTCAGCCCCGTGGGAAAGCTGTCCTACCTCCTGGGCAAGGCTGGCCCCTCGAATGTTCTCCTGATCCTCAGAATCTCACTCCAGCAATTACCTGTCTTTCTTGTTTCATTCATTCGTCTCCCTCTCTCCTTTTTTTTTATTTTATTCCTGTCAGCCTACAAATATGGAAGTTGCCCTCTTTTTCTAAAACAAAGCAAAAACATCTTCCCTAATTTTTTCTTCTTTTCAGGTTTCTTTTTTATTTCTCACCTTCCTTACACACCAAATCCTCCACCAAACTGATTCCCTCATCCATTTCACTTCCTGACCGTCTTCTTTTCCTCATCCGCTGACCGATTTCCAGATTCTGCCCACACTGCTGTGGTGAAACTACCCTTGCGTAGAACATCAGTGGCTTTCTAACTGAAAAAGCCAATGATTTTTGGCCAGTTTTGAGTCAACTCATGGGGTTAACAGATGAAATAAAAGATCCCCAGCTATATGCAATATTTGGGATATATATACTAAAAAGATTATTTGTATAATCTTTTATTTGAATTTCAGATGAAGTTAACTGGATCTCCTGTATTTTCACTTACTAAATCTGACAACCCCAGCAACTTGCCCCTGTTCCAATTCGATCTCCATGGAAGTTCCTTCTTCCTTGAAATCTTCTGTCTCAAAACAAAATTATATTTTTCTTCCTACCTCTGTGACCACTGTTTTTTTATCTCCATGAGGGTTCTTATGTTTTTACCTGGACCATAAATGTTGGTGTTTCCGGAGTTATGTTTTCAGTACTCTTCTCACTCCGGGAGAGCTAACTCACTCTCATGGGGTTTTGTCTCATTTATGCTGACTCCCAAATTATCCACTGCCAATTCTATCACTTTTTGCACATTAAATTGACATACCTAACAATTAGCAGAACATCTCCACTTGGGTGCCCATAGAAATCTTAACCTCAACATTCTTTAAAACACACGAGCTCCTTCCTGAAAACACAATCCTCTTACTCTGTCATCTATCTCAACTAAAAGCATCATCAAGACCAGAAATCTCAAAAATTTCAATGATTTTCCAAGCTGTGCCATAGGCATCTCATAAATTTAATGTCTGTCTTTTATCTGTTCCCTCCTCTCCACACCATGGTTACTGTCCTAGTTCAGGTCTCGCATGGCTTGTCTGGACACGGGTAGTGGCTTCTCCCTGCCCTCTAGTCTTGCAGGCCTTCCTGGCTATACTCTGCCCTGTAAATACAGAGCAATCTACCTCCCTCCTACATAATAATGTCATTGTTCGTAGGACAAATACTAACTACTTCATATGATACTAAAGGCTCTTCAAAATATGGTACACTTTATTCTTTCAACTTTATGTCCTGACACATCTGTTCTTGAACTCTATATTATAGTCACATTGAATGACTCATTATTCCTTCATCACAGACTGTACTTCACTTACCTTACTCATTTATTTTCCTTTGCAAATATTACAAATATTGCAAGAAATGTCATTATCACCTCTTCCCCAACAATCCCCCCACTGCCACACATACACACACTTGTTTCTCTGCAAAATGTTAGATACTTGGTGAAGGCCAGTTGAAATGGCGTCTCTTCTGCCAAAGCTCTCCTGGTTCCCTTCATAACAAGTTTCCCTGAATAATGTAGCATGTAGTATTTTCTATTTCAGATTTGTCAATGAGTGAGTGAGTTTCCTAAGACATGCTCACGTGAATGAATGAATCTTACCTGACTCTTACACATCAAACACTACTAGAGACTTGTCACTTAGTGCTCAGGATTAGATTTGCAGTTAGGTAAGATAAGTCTAGAGATCTAATGTATAGCATGAGGACTATAGTTAATAATTTGGATGCTGAAAATTTGCTAAAAGAGTAGATTTTAGGTGCTCTTACCACAAAAAAGGTAACTATGGAAGATGATAGACATGTTAATATGTTTGAGTGTAATGATCATTTCACTATGTATATAAATATCAAAACATCATGTTGCATATCTTAAATATATGCAATAAAAATAAATATTTAAAAAAGGGTATAGAGTTTAATGTCAACTATGAGGGTAGTTTGGCTCTATCCTCTGTCATCCAAGTTGCTGAGTTGAATTAACTACTCTAACTGAGCAAAAGTCCCTTTTATCACTTCTGGTTTCACCTGTGTACCCCTGAAGCTCTCAACTTGGTCCAAGAGAGCAACCACCGGAGGCATAAAACAGGACTACAGAGTAGTAGACGGATTCATTCTTGGGCCAACACCTTAATCAGTTAGTAGTAGCCTTCTAAAGTGCTGTATTGACACAAATTCCAAAGCCATGCCCAGATTTAGAGAAAAGAGTAATATAACTGATTACTTTTGCCTTCCACGAATATGAAAAGATGAGTAGCACTCAGCTCATAATTTTGGCATCTTATCAAGGATGTTTGAATAGCTATAATCCCTTTCTATAATCACCAAATAAGCTTCCATGGTTATGTTTTTAATGTGAAACTGCGTTTGCTTGCCTCAAGTCTTAGTGGTATTTACATTTCCTTTAAATGGTGTTTTTGTTTATTAGAGCTTGCAGTTCTGATGAAGAATATTTAATTAGAATATTTAATTTAAAGAAAAGCAACAAATACTTTTTTAGCATACAGTATTGGGCAATGGAGGATAAAATATAGTCTCTGTCTTTAAGGGAATCACTGTCTGGAAAGAAGACAAGCCATAGACTCATTAAAGATTTTTGAAATTTTGAGAGCTGAAATAATAATGCAAATAAAAATGCAAACTATATTGCAATCACTGCATGGTTAATTGCCAAATGAGCACTTTGAATTAGTATGATGAAGAGAGCGTGAAGATATTTGTTACAGCCTTGATCACTCCTGTCACTAGAAGAAAATGGTGAGTTTGCTTAGGAAGTGTTCGATGTAAAATGCACACTTATTTGTGAGATGTGAGCATATCATCTCTGAGGAATCATAAGATAATAACGAGATTTTACTTAAACAAATTACCATTTGCTGGTAGCAATGACTGATTTAGACTTTTCTTCTAAAATATTCCTCACCAGTTAGTCTTCCTGGTGGATACTTGAAGCGCATGCTCCTTAATTTTCACATGGTAGTCCACATGGGGCCCCCATGTCTTGCTCCAGGGATAAAACATGTGCCCCAAGACCCTGGCCAAAGCCAGTTCCATTCCTTGGCCACAGTGATTGGCTCAGAATAGATGTGTGACTCATGTCAAACTAATCTGGCTCAATTCAAGTTAATTGTGAGACTCTACTCACAAGGCAAGAAAGAGGCATTCAGACTTTCCCACCAAGCTAGAACTCGAGAGATTGTACCCATTCCAGCCACCTCACTGGCACGCAGAGCCTAGGAATGAAGGGACCACAGGGAAAAGAGGGCTGCTGAGTCCAGAGATAGGGTCCTGGTAGTACCTTCTGTCCTGGATCCAGCTGTACCTGAACCAAGCAAGGTCCAAACTTGGACTTTACACTACGTGCACCAATAAAGTTCTTTTTCTTGCTTAATCCAGTGTGAGTTGAATTTCTGTCTTTTATAACCAAGAGTTCTTAGTGTTAAAGTCCTTAGCCTCATTTCGATATATTAATAACATCTTGAATATAGCATCTAGCATACTTGATATACATCTCACACCAAACCCTTTTACTAATTCTTCCAAAGCTTGCCATCTTTTAACTTACTCAATCCCACCACTATTTTCTGAAGTGGACTAGGGCAAGTATTATTGTTCCTAGTTAACAGAAGCATTGACTTTAGCCCAAAGAGGCTGCCTTACTGAAGCTCCCAATGGGAATCCCCAAGTTAAAGCAAAATTCCTGGACTAGAGCCCAGGTCTTCTGATTGTTAGCCCAGGTTCTTTTGCTAAACCTTCTCCCCAGTTTTCCCTGACATTTCATTTCTGCACCTGCCAGTCTATAGCATCATTCCCAGAATTGTGATTCCTAGCTTGATTTTGGGAGAATACAAGCATCTTTCCTGTTGAAAAATCTTATAGAGGCTGCTGTAGGACTAGAGAAATTTTTTTGATTAGGGCTTCTCTACTCAGAAAATTGCCCCTATTAAGGGATAATTACAAACCTATCTGATGGGGCTGAATCTGTACTGGTGCTTGATGATGATGATGAAGACGATGATGATGATGATGACATGGCATCAGGATGAAGAGCCTTCCAAGAGACCACCAAACTCTGAGGACGCAAGACCCAGAGATCGACCACATCTGCGACTGGCAGTGACCACCACTGACAACTCTGCCCTCAGCAGCTTTCACCCTTGGCAGTCGCACCTTGTGCTAAATTAAGAGGTTCTCAGGCTGAGTGACGGAGCGTAGCATCGTTGGAAATCAGACCCCCAGGTACTGGAAGCCACTGGAGCCTGGCACGTAGGCAGAGCCACTTGGCAGTACAACATCCCCCTGGGGGAGCACACTGGAAGTGAAGTAAATGAATTTGACAGTGTCTGCTGTGGCCAAGCATAATTAAGCTGCTTCCCATAAGCAGTCATTTGCAAGACCGTAAGAGAATTCTGTCCTCTAGACAAGGGGTCTCCAGTGAGAGATCAGAACCTTCAGGTGGGTCTCAGAGTCTTCCCAAGTTGGTCTTAGATACCAGCGAGCAGCATCTCTCACTCTACTGACATCAAGAGCTGATCTGCCTCTAAGCCGATAGTAATCACCACTCACCCCACCCTTGACTTTCCCCCACATTTCAATAGCCTCCCCCAGGGAGATGAATTCTGCGCCTCTTGGGAGTCTTAAGTCAGGACATCTCACTCAGGTACTCAGAAATACTGTCCACACCTCTACCCACCCTTAATCTTCATGGTGTAGTATTTACTACTCTTTGAAGAAAGAAGGAAATCCTGTATTTTACAAAGGAAACGTTCTTATTTTTAAGTCAATTTACCACAATCAACGTCGAATTGGCTAGGATTGTTCATTCACTCATTCCTTCAGCACAGATTTATTCATCATCCACTGTAGCGAAGCACCAACGTGCCAGAATGTAAGAGTTCAGATTATGTCAAGTTCACTATCATATCCCAGTACCCAATCCATGATGTGGCATGTAGTAGCATTCAATAAATGTTTTCTGAATAAACTACAGTGATATGAAAAATTAAAAGAAATTTAACATGAAAGCCTGCGTTTCAAAGAGCTTACAGAAGGTTCCCAGCTCTGTAACATTGAAGGAGAGGATTGCTAAGATCCCTCCCCACTCTACAATTTTATGAAAACTTGGTTCTAAGTCTTAGTTAGAAGGCGTATTATCAAAAGCTTAAGAGAGAGAGCAGGAGTTGTCACAGAGCATTCAATAATGAGGACTATGAAAGAGGTAAGGATTAAAAGTACCAGAAGTGACTGTAGGAGGGAGAGTTCTTTTAGGCCTTGGGAAGGAAGGGTTTGTGGAGATAAAACTCGCACGAGACCTTGAAGAAAAGGAGCGTTGGGAAAGGCACCTGCTCTGTGCCAGGCACTCTCTTTAGGTGCTAGAGACACCGCAGCGAGCAAAATGGGCAAATCCATAGCCTCATGGTGTCCCCAAGCTTGCTAGGAGAGCAGACAATGCACAACATAAATGAGTAAAATACAGAGTGTGTTGGGAGGTGCTAAGTGTGATGGAGAGAAACAAAGTGGGAAGCAGTGATAGATGTTTGGAATAGAATGGAAGTGGTGATTATAAATACAACGGGCAGGACAGACCTCTCTGAGAACACAGTATTTGAGTGAAGACCTGCAGGTAGTGAGTGAGTGAGATTTGCAAGTGAATTGCAGAAGGAACCACAAGTGCAGGGGTCCCAGGGTGCAATACATCTTGTGTGCAGGCGGACAGCAGAGAGGCTGGGAGGCTGAAGCTAAGTAGGGGAGGGAGAGACCAATAAGAGAGAAAGCCAAAGAGCTAACATGGGTCAGGTTAGGGAGGCCTCATAGGCTGTTGTGCTGAACTTTGACCCTCAGCTTGACTCATGAGCTACCTGTCAGTCATTCCACTATACATGGGGAATGACGCTCTGGGAGGTGATGTGACTTGTCCGGAGTTATACATATGACAGGTAGCAGACCCAGGGTCCAAACTCAGGCCAACCTCTCCTCATTGTCCCCTCTCTTTGCATGATCCACTCATGTGCATGTAAGCACTCACACCCCACCCCACTGCGTTCAGTCCTCCAACACACCAAGCTCCTCCCTGCTCAGCGCCTTCACACATGCTGTTCCCTTTACTGGGATGCTCTTCCCCCTACTCTTGATCTTCTGGGTGCATCTTCAGGACCTCAGTTCTTTTGCAATGAACTCAGATGCCCTTCCTGATCCTCTACTATAATCTGGCTCCACCTGCCTGTACCTTGTCTCTCAAAGCCCCCATCCTACCCCGTTTGTAACTGCATATTCCTTTGCGTGTTGGTTTATCTGCTTCCCTCCGCCACCCCAGACTGTGTCCCCACCCATTGCCAGCCCAGGGCCTGGCACACAGGAGGCACCCAGTAAACATAACCGAATAACCAAGAAGACCTAAAGGGCTAAGAAGACCAAGTAGGAAGGACCCAGGGAGGTTTCCGGGCATCTGCAGGACAGGGAAACGATGGCTGCTGCAGGAGAGATTTGAGGTTATCTGCAGCCCAGGCCGACTCCTGCTCGGTTTTGGAAGGAGACGCTGCAGCCTGTCTCTGCCGGCTCCACAGTCTAATACATTCATCACGTGACTCGTCCCCCCAGCAGCCTCTGGAATGAATGTTATTTGGAGTAATTGGCCAAGCACTTAGAAAATGCTAAGGTTTATTTTTAAATATGATTAGGACCTGTCTCTTGCTTTCTGGAAAATCACGTGTGCCCCTCAGAGATACAAAATATGAGCACCGCACTCTTAAAACCAATTTTTTAATCTTGTCTCCCGAACAAACTTGCTAAGTCGGTTGAGGGGAAAAGCATAACCCATCCCCATTTGAATGGCAGGAAGACCGAGATGTTAGGGGAGATTAAATGCACCATCGCAACTAGCCCGATCGCTAGTGGAGAGTAGCTCTCTTGAAACGAGAGGGAGGGGCGTCCATCCTACTATCCTGCCTCCCCTTTGCTAGTACTGCAGATGGTTCCCCAAAGAGAAGAAAAATCTAGAAAAAGGGAGCCACCGCCCTCTTGGTTTGGTGTTTTATGTGGCAGCAGGGCAACCAATCATTCTAATTAGGCCACAGGAAGCCTGTCTCTCTTTAAGAACCCATTAGCAAGCTGGCAAAATCTCATCCCATTACCATGTAAATAAATAAGGATAAATTTTCCCACCTCAGCCTCCCAGGGCTGAACCAAAACTCTCCCCCTTTGCACATTTTTGATAACCTGCTCATTCTGGAATACTTCACAATTAAAGATAGCGTGCTCTGGAAGTCAATAATTCATCTTGGAGGGGGGAGAAAAGGACGAGATAATTAACATTCTCTGGCTAGCGTTGGCTGGGAAATAGCTTAGTAAGCACAAGGACATTTTTTGGGCTATTTCCATCACGAGCGTAGAATAAATAAAATGGATGCTTTCATGAGTTAGACCCGAAGGATCCACATCAAGCCGGTTGGCCCCAGGGCTCTCTGAGTTGGGTTCGGATCTCCACTGTGGCAAAGGAGGCTGACAAGCAATGCAGCTCTGGGGCTGCAACGTGGGGGAGGGGCAGGTGACAGGGGCTGGGGAGACTGAGTCTCAGAGCCACTCCTTCCTAAACTTCTAGCCCACACCTCCACCTTCAACTTTTCAATGAACTGCTGTCTGATGTTCAATTCCTTCTTCTCTGATCTCCTTTATCAAGCCGTGTAACCTCAACGAGGACCTCCTTAGTTTGCCCTTCTGTAAAATGGGGACGACAATACCAACAGGGTTGTGCGTGCAGCACTATCAATGATGAAAGCATCATCATCTTCATCCTCATCCTCTCATCACCACTGGCCTTTATGCATCATTACGACAGGTCGGGTTTTATGATGTGCTGGATAGACTTCATTTGCATTATGAAGGTTGATGCCTACTGGGATGTGAACTTCAGAGTAAGCTGGAAATACAGTCTTTAAAATTTTGTGTCACGCAGTAGAAAATAAACGAAATGCAGAACGCTGAGGGGGCTGGTGCCGTCAGTCAGAGAGGGTTTGGGTCTGTTTGTGCACGACACAGCCATAAATGGGTGCTGGGATGTACCTAACCTTTGGGGTTGACGTCATGGGGAAAATGGCTCCTCTGTGAAGCGGGATCAAGGCAGCGGGCAGTGCCCTCTGGGTGCCCGTCCCATGGGACCTCTGCTGGCAGCAGGACATCAGCCCATGTGGGTCATGGGTCTGTCCCAGTATGGCAAGTCCTATATTTTTATGTTGCTCTGATTCTTGGGAGAAAAAAATTTCTTCCAGCTGAGACTCCGGTTTCTACGCGGCCCCACCAACTGTTATCCGAGGATCTTTGTTCTGCCCAAATTCTATTTTCTTGACCTAAGCAGTGAAGATTTGGTGGCAATTTACTAGAGTGAGTCAGAAAGGAATTGTCTTAAAATGTCTGAGCATTTTAACCAGCACATGGGAAGTTGTCACCCACCTCCGTCCCTATTTGCACCTCCTAACGCCCCCCCCCGCATCCTGGCCTCCTGCTGGAAGGGTCACCCTCCTCCAGTCTCAGACTCATCCTGCCACCGGCGCGTCACTCTGCATCCCACCCTCCACATATCCCCCTCGGGAGCCTGACCTTATCCTCACGCTCCCCCTCTGCCCTTTATCCTCAGCCACCCCGGCTGTCTGCCTGGCTCCCCCACAGAAGTAGGCAAGCTTCATCTGTCTCTCTCTCTCTCTCTCATCTTAAAAAAATGCCTTCCCTTGATCCCTCATCCTTTCCCAGCTGCTGCCCTACCTCTTTCCCCCATCAAAGCCAATGATCCAAGAGAGGTGTCTACCTTCGTGTCTCTGCTTTCTCACCTCCCACTCTTCTCTGCAACCCAGGCTGGCCCCACTCCTGCTCCACCTCTGAAATGATTGCTGTCCCCAAGATTGCACTCTTGCTGGTGAAATCCAACAGGCACGTTGAGCCGCCCCGTTGGATCACTCCGTGGCAGTTGACGGGGAGGGCCTCCATCCTGCCCTCTCCTCTTGGATTTCCCAACATGAGATTTCCTTGTATCTCTCCAGGTCCTCCTCATTTTCCTTCAGAGTTTACCTAGGAATTTAGCCCTTTCTATCTAGGCTGTCTTCCCCTCTTGCTCTAGTCTGTCTCCCCGGGAGACCCGATGCCACTGCCCAGTCCAGGCAATGACTCCAATGTCCACTTCTCCATCCTGGATGTTTTCTGCTCGGCTCCTGGATGCCACCGCCTGGATTTCCCACAAGCTTCTTGCATTAGTTTCCTGTTGCTGCTGTAACAAATTTAATAGCTTAGAGCAGCACAAATTTTCTATCTTACAGCTCTGGAGGTCAGAAGCCTGAGATTGGTCTCAGTGGGCTAAAAATCAAGATGTCAGCAGAGCTGGATCCTTTCTGGAGGCTTCAGGGAGGAATCAATTTCTTCTTTTTCCAGCTCTGGGGCAGCCTGCATTCCTTGGCTCATGGCCCCATGTCACTCCAACCTTGGCTCCTGCTGTCTCGTCTCCTCCTCTGACTCTAACCCTCCTGCCTCCCTCTTATAAAGACTCTGGTGATTGCACTGGGCTCACCCAGGTAAGCCAGAATAATCTCCCACCTGAAAATACTTAATTTCATCATGTCTGCAAAGTCTTCTTTGCCACATTAGGTAACATGTTCTCGGGTTCTGGGAATGAGGATGTGGACATCTTTGGGCGGCCATTATGCAGCTTCCTGTACCCCTCAAGCACATGTCATGTCCAAACCTCAAATCATCTTCCCCACCGAGAGGCCTCTGTTTTGGTGATGACCCCCCACCCATCCTACTGAGCCAGCCAGAAACATGGCACCATCCTTGACTCTTTTTCTCTTGTCCTTATATCCAAGCAATGAGCTAATCCTAACAATCCCTAATATCTGGCAAATAAGTTCACATCCCTGCACCCCTATTGCTGGTATCTTGATTTAAGCCACCACCATTTCCATTTGGATTCCCACCACACACCTTCCCTGCTATTCTTGCTGCTGATCTCGACTCCTCCATCCATTCCAAATACTGTCCATAGAGTGTTCGTTAGAAAAGACAGATGTGAAAATTCCCACACTACCACCACCACCATTACCAGGAAAAGATCTGGGCTCCTTAATTATGATATTATGATATAATAATAAGATATATTTGGTCTTCATCCCCGGTTCCTGGCACAGAGCTCCTTCCTGGCCCAGGCCCTTGGAATTTCCTGACTGTTAAGGGAGAGAGGAGTGTCTTTTGTTATTCATAAAAAGCCTAATGAGTGGACTCTAGGCAGATGCAGCTGGTTGCCAGAGGAACCAACCATATGATTAGTGGATTGGAACTTTTAGCCCCAGCCCCGGCCCCAGACCTTCCAGGAGTGGAGAGAGGGCTGGAGATTGAGTCCAATCTCCAATGGCCAATGATTTAATCAGTCATGCCTACACAATAAAACTCCATTAAAAAAATCCATAGGCCGGGCGCTGTGGCTCACGCCTGTAATCCTAGCTCTTGGGAGGCCGAGGCGGGCGGATTGCTCAAGGTCAGGAGTTCAAAACCAGCCTGAGCAAGAGCGAGACCCCGTCTCTACTATAAATAGAAAGAAATTAATTGGCCAACTGATATATATATAAAAATTAGCCGGGCATGGTGGCGCATGCCTGTAGTCCCAGCTACTCGGGAGGCTGAGGCAGTAGGATTGCTGAGCCCCGGAGTTTGAGGTTGCTGTGAGCTAGGCTGACGCCACGGCACTCACTCTAGCCTGGGCAACAAAGCGAGACTCTGTCTCAAAAAAAAAAAAAAAAAAAAAATCCATAGCCCAGGGGTTCAGAGAGCATCCAGACTGGTGAACACATTGAGGTGCTGGGAGGGGCATGCCCAGAGAGGGTGTGGAAACTCCCTGCACACCACCATCCCATGCCTTACCCTAGGCATCTCTTTCATTTGACTGTTCCCCAGTTGGGTCCTTTATAATAAACCAGTAATAGTAAGTAGAGCATTTTCATGAGTTCTGTGAGCTGTTCTAGCAGATTATCAAACTCAAGGAGGGAATAATGGGAAGCCCTGTTTTATAGCTGGTTGGTCAGAAATATAGGTCATGACCTGGGACTTGTGACTATTGTCTGAAGTGGGGTCAGTGTTACAGGACTGAGCCCTTATTCTGGGCTGTGTGTAACTCCAGGTAGTTAGTGTCATTGAATTGTAAGACACCCAGTTGGTGTCTGGAGAGATGGATAATTGCTTAATATAAGGGGAAAACCCACATATTTGGTGTCAGAAGTGTTCTGCAAGTATAAAGAAAAACAGTGTGTCCCTTGTATTAGTGTAACTACAAGGCCCTTCATGACCTGGCTCCTACTTACCCTTCCAGCACCATCTGAAATTGCTCTCACCAAGACTGCACATACATTCATATAGATGGATAGTAAACATTTTAAAGAACATAAACCAATATGTTAGGAGCTGTTATTTCTAGACAATGGAATCTCAAGGGATTTTCTTTCCTCTTGCACTCTTAGCCTTTAACCACATGGAACCCCCCCCCTCACAATTCCCAGATGAGGCTCTGGGGATTTGTACATGCTGGTACACCTACTCCACATGACCTGGCCACAGCACACCTGTCGCTCTTTCACCTAACCAACCTCAATTCAGCCTTCAGAACCAGCTCAGCATCTCTTCCAAAAAAGTCTTGCCTGATATTGTAGATGGCAAAACTGGCCTGGATTCTTTACCCATCCCTGCATCCTCACCCTTTGTAGAGTGTTTTAACAGCTCCTCCCATGGAGATAGCATCTATTCCCCTACTCCTCAGTTCTGAGTGTTGCTGGGTGGCTTCCCTTGGCCAATGGGCTTTTGAGTTTCACACAAAGAGAAACTTTTGGGGGGCCTTATGTTTTGGTTTGGGTTTTTGTTTTATTATAACGGCAGTTTCCTCACTCTGCAGCTCCCTTGGTGGCCCAGTTCTGT
Organism: Microcebus murinus; assembly: GCF_040939455.1. Lineage (NCBI taxonomy): Eukaryota > Metazoa > Chordata > Mammalia > Primates > Cheirogaleidae > Microcebus > Microcebus murinus. The sequence goes on from NC_134124.1 coordinate 24,016,546, forward strand.
GCCATGGTTCGCAGAGTTATCCTCCAGGAAGTTTGCCCTAGAGACTGTTTATCCAGCCCATCAACCACTACACGAACTGTTTTGTAATAGTAATCATACTCCAACAATAACAACAAAAATAATAATAAACACTTTTGATCTATTTATTAATAAATCCTTTTCTGCGTAAACTAACCACAGTGGATTCTGTTGTCTGCAATTTGGACCTCTAGCAACGTGGAGGAAGAGGAAGGGAGGAAGGGAGAGGGGGATAAGAGAGAGAGGAAGCAGTGGCCAAGGTCTTTACTCTCTTTACGAATTTCTTTAAAGTATGTTAAATTCATGGAAAGATGCCCATGGCATATTACATTTCTAAAAATTTGTATCTTATGATCTAATATTTGCAAAGGAAAAAACAATGTACACATACATTCATATATATGGACAGTAAACATTTTAAAGAACATAAACCAATATGTTAGCAGCTGTTGTTTCTAGACAATGGACTCACAAGAGATTTTCTTTTTGATTCTTTTTAATTGTTTCATAATGAGCATGGATAATAATAATAGCTATATCTCATTTTCACCAGACCCCACTATTATTCTCTCATCTTGGTGGGTAATAAGCTTATCAGACACATCAGTCCTTGCAAATGGATGCTAGGCTGAATATACAGAACACGGTATTGCTGAAAAGCGTCCCTACTTTTACAGAAAAGAAAAGTGAGACTTGGAGAGGTGGCATAGCTGATCCTTTTAATGTGCTAACTCTCCCAGGTCACCAATGCCAGCCAGTAAATCGGCAAGAAGCACTAGTTTGGGAGTCAAAGTCTGGTTTCTAATCATTTTGGTCATTTAATAGCTAGATAAGAACTGGAGTTTCTTGACTTCTCTGAGCCTCTGTTTCCCTTATCTGAAAATTGGGTATAATAATAGTACCCACCTCCCAGGGTTGGTGTGAATCTCCAATGAGATACTGCAGTGCTTAAGGCGCTGCTTTGCAAATCATGCTCAATAAATGTTAGCTGCTACTACTGTTATTATTACTACCATTATCCTGCAGTAATAGGATCACTGTTATCACTATTATTATCCTACTATTATTGCTATTTTTATACTACTGTAAGTACTATTATAACTATTATTATCCTACTATAATACAACTCTATTACTCATATTTCTTTAATTCTAAGAGGATCAAGTGGAGACGCTGCCCTAAACATCTCTGTGATCTCAGCATGCAGCATAGCAGATGCTAATTTCAATGAATGGATGAGTGGGTACGTGGATAGATGATGGAAGGTTGAATGGAGACAAATATATAGATGGGAAGTAAATAAATGAGTGAGGTATTGATGGGGGTGGGGGGAGGGAGGAGTTTAAGTATGTCAAATGCCTGCATGGGAAAGCAGGTAGGTGGGTGGGTGGGTGGAGGAGTGGATGGATGAGAGGTGGGTGGGTGGGTGAGAGTGAGAGAGGGTCTTGAGTGACTTGTGTCAGGGAATGCCTAAATTAGAGGCTGTGATTGGGTGGTTGGATACTGGATAGACAGGAGCCCAGATGCCTGCTTTCTGGCTGTTCTCCCCTCCATCCCCTCGGCCTGCCCCTTCCCCAGTTCCAACCCGCCCCAGGGGTAAGCTCCCTGCCATTGGGCAGTGGCCTGGGGGCGCAGTGGGCCGTCTCCCCGCGGGGCACCCGAGAGTGCCTGGCTCATCTGCATTGACGTCGGCAGGGCTCTCAGGAGCCTGGGTAAATTATGATGCGCATCCAGCGCGGCTGCTAAAAAAAGGGCAGTGACTCACTCCACTGGCCGCGGAAACTTCCACGAGCGCCGGCCGGCCGCGCGGGGGCGGGGCGCAGATCCAACAGCGCGGCGCCCGGGGCGCGGGGCTGCGGCCAGGTGTGTCTCGAAAGCAAAACCGCCAAGGCGGTGGCACGGGGTCGGGTGGGAGCCAGAGAGTCGCCCCCTGGGGCTGAGCTCCAGCCGCCCCGCCTGGGTTCCACCGCTTGGAACTTTCTCTTGTCTGGAAAAAAATCTCAGGCAGGTGTGGCAGGTGGCAAAGGGGAGACCAATAGCTCGTACTCATTGCTCTCCAGTATGTGCTAAGTACTCTGTGGGTGACAGTGGCCCTGGAGGCAGGTAAGTGTTATCCCTGCTTTGCAGATGGGAATACTAAGGCCAGAGAGGGAAAGGGGCTTGTCAGAGGTGGTGCAGCTGGTACTCCCACCAGATTCCTCCTGTGCTCAATGAACTAGCAATTGACAGACACTGCCGAATGTCCCCCGCTGTGTGCCCAGGCCTGCGTGGGTGATACAGAGATGGATGAGAGTGGCCCCGCCTGCGTGGAGCTCACTGTACAGTGCTCTTTCTGAGATAAATCCAGAAGCATTTACCTGGGGGAACTCAATTCCATGCCTTTGCACCCCATGGACATTTTCAAGCCCTACTGTGTGCAGAGCACAGGGCAGAGGGGGCAGATAGAGGGTTACAAAGGTGACTAAAGCAGCCGTAATTCATTTGTGTGTTCACTCACCAAGTGGTTATTAAGACCTACCCCCAGGCCGGGCACGGTGGCTCACGCCTGTAATCCTAGCACTCTGGGAGGCCAGGGCGAGGGGATTGCTCGAGGTCAGGAGTTCGAAACCAGCCTGAGCAAGCGTGAGACCCTGTCTCTACTATAAATAGAAAGAAATTAATTGGCCAACTAATATATATATAGAAGAAATTAGCCAGGCATGGTGGCGCATGCCTGTAGTCCCAGCTACTCGGGAGGCTGAGGCAGGAGGATTGCTTGAGCCCAGGAGATTGAGGTTGCTGTGAGCTAGGCTGACGCCATGGCACTCACTCTAGCCTGGGAAACAAAGTGAGACTCTGTCCCCCAAAAAAAAGACCTACCCTGTGTGCCAGGCAGAGAAGGTAACCCTGCCCTATCCCTGCCCGCACGGAGCACACACTCTAGCAGGGACGATGGGTAACAGGTGTGAGAAATGCTACCTCGGGGCTCTAGAGGGACACATAACACACAGAAGGAACACCTCCCCTAACCTAGACAATCAAAGAGGGTTTCCTGATGGAAGAATGTTGAAGCCAAGGCCTGGAAGATAATTAGAAGTTAGACATATGGAAAGGAGGTGGGAAGAGAGTTCAGTTAGAGAGAACAGAATGGCGGGCATGGTGGCTCATGTCTGTAATCACAGCACTTCAGGAGGCTGAGGTAGGAGGATCGATTGAAGCCGGGAATTCAAGACCACCCTGGGCAACATAGCGAGACCTTGTCTCTACAAAATATTAGCCAGGCACAATGGTCCATGCCTGTAATCCCAGCTGCTTGGGAGGCTGAGGTGGGAGGATTGCTTGGGCCCAAAAGTTCAAGGCTGCAGTGAGCTATGCTTGGGCCATTGTACTCCAGCCAGGGTGACAGAGCAAGACTCTGTCTCAAAAAACAAACAAACAAAAATCCAGCATGTGCCAAAGTCCAGAGATGAGAGAGTTTATGGTGAGTTTGAAGAACTGAAGGCACTCAGTATACCTGCAGCAATGAGGGCGGGCAGGAGCCAGGCCATCCAGCGAACCTAGTTGAGAACTTGGGACTTAGAGAGCAAACGAGCTAACAGCTCAGACCACAGCTAGCTGCATCTACATAGCATTTGCACAGACAAGTAAATCAGTTCTGTTTGTACCAAAGAGCGAAGAATGCATGCCCTGCTGGTGCGAAATGGAAATCAGGGAGGGCTTCCTGGTGGAGGCATTTAGGCTGGCCCTGATTGATAGACTTTCTGTGGTAGAGGAAAAGAGAACAGCCTGGGAAGTGGCATGGATAGCATAACACCTCATCCAGGCTCTTTATAGACCCTCTTGAATGGCCGGGGAGCCACCCCCATGGCTAGAGCTAAGGCAGCATCATTCTCTTAGGGCCTAGGGTATAGATGAAGCGGCCGCAATGAGCACCATGGGAAGAGAAGACACAGCCCTGGTTTTTAAGAGGCATCTGTCCATTGCTGCTGGCAACTGGAAAACAGAAATCCTTTAATTATTCAACAATATGTATGGAGCACCTACCATGAGCCAGGTGCTGTGATAGGCACTAGAAATCCATTGATGAGCAAAAACAGACATGGTGCCCACCCTCAAGAAGTTTAATTCTAGGAGGGAAAACATTCATGAAAAAAAAAGACACAAATAAATGTGAAATTCCCTCCATAAGGATGCCCCAGGCACAGGTACCGTATTTCCCCGAAAATAAGACCTACCCATAAAATGAGCCCTAGCAGGATTTCTAAGCATTTGTGCAATAGAAGCCCCACCCCCAAAATAAGGCCTAGTGATGGGCGTGTCTGCACAACCCATGCATTTCATGGCGGAGCAGTAAAGAAGACGAGCAGCCCTTCTCATCTGCCCCATGACAGCTCTACTGCTTGACATGAGAGATTGGGGCCAATGGTTCTAAAGGAAATAGAGTCGCAAGAAATTCAGGATGGAATTTGGGGTTTGGAGAGTTATGATGATGTTCCAGAAGAAGACGACTTAACTATATTTGGTTAAATGTAGGTCATTGTACCGTACTTAAAAAAAATAACACATCCCCTGAAAATTAAGCCCTAGGGTGTCTTCTTGAAGAAAAATAAATATAAGACCCTGTCTTATTTTCGGGGAAACACTGTACATGGTCCTGTGAGAAGGCAGGTGAGGCTTGCTCCACTCTAGAGAGCTTGGGCCAGGTGCTTTAATGATGTGACAACTGAGCCAGGGTCGGAAAGATGAAAGGAAGGTAGCAAGGCAGGGGTGGGAGGCACGAGTGCTCAGGCAGAGGGATCAGGACATGCAGACCCCTCTGGAGTGGAAGGGGGGTGGGTCAGTGTGACTGGAACGATTGGGGATTGCGGCCTGGGAGCAGTGGCACGTCATCGGGGTGTGTGACATGGGCAAAACTGTGGGCAGCACATGCCAAGTTCTGTGGGGTTGCAGAGAACCCGGGGGAAGAAGAGAGCCACCATTACTGACCTGGGTCTTCATGCCTCTCCCTCACTTAACTTTGACGGTCACTCCGCAAGCTTCTAATCTCCATCCGAGTGAAGAGCAACCTAAGGCATCTGCCCATGTTGACAGCTAGTTCAGGAGAAGAAACCAAGATCCAAACGTCAGTCTTCATAACCCCATGATCTTTCTAATGGGGATGAGATTCGCCTTCCAGAACAAAGTAGGCCCGGATGTTAGCAGAACATAGGACTTGCAGGAGGTGAAGAACTTTTCCCAGAAGGGCACAAGGTCATCAGCAGCGTAGAGATGAGAATAAGGACAGCCCAAGGGAGAAGCAACACAGGCTCTGCCTATGTGGAAGATGAGGCGGAGGAAAAGACGAGAAGGAAATATACAAAGAGATTTCTCTCAGAGGCTTACCTCTGAGCATCATGGGAAACTCGTTTTTCTCTTTTTGCTTGTCTGTGTTTTCTAAATTTTCTATGATGAGTAGATGTTTCTTATATAAATAGGGAAATTTGCTGCAAATATACATTAAGGGTATCATGTAAGCTTTTTAAGTTCTCGCAGGCAGTATCTATATTATATTTATTTTTTCATTCTCCAACAAAACCTGGGACATAGTAGGTGCTCATAAAAAATAAGCTACAGGATGATGTAGCAGGAGACAGGGGTTAAAATGAGGCAAGATGATAGAAGCCCACATCCAGCATTTTGTTCCAAAACAATGTTCAGGCCAATGCGTCAAAAATCAATTAGTCTTGACCACCTGCACTCGAATGTTTATAGCAGCACAATTCACAATTGCAAAGCTATGGAAACAACCCAAGTGCCCATCAATTCATGAGTGGATTAGTAAAATGTGGTATATGTATACCATGGAGTACTACTCAGCTTTAAGAAACAATGGTAATATAGCATCTCTTGTATTTTCCTGGATAGAGCTGGAACCCATTCTACTAAGTGAAGTATCTCAAGAATGGAAAAACAAGCACCACATGTACTCACCGGCAAATTGGTATTAACGGATCAACACCTAAGTGGACATATAGGAGTAACATTTATCAGGTGTCAGGAGGGTGGGAGAGGGGAGGAAGGCAGGGGTATATACAAACACAACGAGTAAGATGTGCAACGTTTGGGGGATGGACACGCTTGAAGCTCTTACTCAAGGGGGGAGGGGGGCATGGGCAATATATGTAACTCTAACACTTGTACCCCCATAATACGCTAAAATTTTAAAAAAGGGGAAAAAATCAATTAGTCTTGAAACAAACCCTTGAAACTGTGAACTCACCTGCTGTTGCCTTCTTAACATGTAGTGACCACATTCTGACCATATGCTACCCGCACAGCCAACAGATTCCTTGGCAACTTTTAACTGAGCTCTTTTAACGTGTCCAGCCCTGCACAGGCTCTGCAGGGGAAATACATGCAAGAGAAGACTAAACCAGCACCCCTTGCCAGAGCAAATATTTTGGTGCTGAATGATCTGGCGAGAACCGAGAACACTCGCTCGGAGGAGGGCTTCCTCTCGTAACCAAATGGCAAGACATACTATGATGTTATGATATTAGGCTCTTAATCATGAAAACACGGGCATCTGTCTCTGCGGAAGCTCCCTCCCAGATGGCGCGTCCCACTGTTTTTTGTCGTCTGGAACAGTGTGAGGTTTCTTAAATGGCTTTGAGCTTCCAAATCATACTCCGTACAATGGCAGCCTGTTAATTAAGTGGTCCCTTTGTGATTGCATTTGATAAATATGAGATGAGAAGGGTTTATTGAGATGTGAAGGGAAGCCACAGGGAGGAACTGCTCAGGGCAGAGAGGACTCTGCGTGGGTGTCATCTGGTGGGCTTCAAGGAGTCGGGCACAGCTTTGGATGAAGCAGAAAGGAATCCGGTACACAGGGACAAAGCCACCTCCCCTGTCTAGTGGACGCCCGGTCGTGTGCAAGTGGTGCGTGAGGGGCTCTGTGACACCTCCGTCCTCAACTATCTCTTTCTACCGAGGCAGGCAGGGAAACGGAAGCCTTCCAGTTCTTTCTCAGAGCTGAGAGACGCGTGCCACTCCACGCTGCGCAGTTGTCACTCACACTGCCAGGGGCTCTTTTGACTCCAGCCAGCAAGACTTGGGAAGTGGAGCTCCAAAAAAGGTATCTGCTTTGGAAGCAGTGTTCTTTGGGTTCTTGGAACTGCAGATGACTGGTGACAACATACAATTAAATATAAACGCTCAGGCCGGAGAACTTGAGTTGGAGGGCTGGCGAAGTTTCTGAACTGACTTGTGAAACGTGGCTTTCTTCGGAGACCAGGCAACTTTTTCCAAAACACAGAAACACACCAAGGAATCAGGCCTAAGGACAAGTGGAGTCTTCAGTGGAATATAGATCTCTTGTCAACCATGCTTCTGCCTCCAGGCAGAAGTAAATCAGCCCCAGGCTAGATAAAAGGACCTGTGGTTACCAGATGTCTTCTTTGTCTTCGCTACTGGTTCAACCTTAATTCAATCATTCATGCAGCAAATCTATATTCAGCAGCTACTTGGAGGAAGGCACATATCTGGGGATGTGGGGCCTGTCAGATGTGTCCCTGTCTTTCAGGGGCTTACAGTCTAGCTGGCTCGTGACTGTGAGCCGCCTCGGGGCAGAGGCTTTGGCTTTTATCTTTTCACTTCCAGCACCTGGCACACTGCCTGCTGTGTAGCAGGTGCTCAGTAAATGTTTGCTGAGTGACTGCATGAGCGAATGCTATTTCCCACCCTCTTCTGCAATTTTGAAGTCCTTCTCTGTCTTCTAGATCCTCCTGCTGTTGCTAGTGCTTATTTGGGTGGCTCCAAAGAACAGCTGTTTCTTACCTTCTGTACTCTAATGTTTCATATACTTAGAAATTGTTAATAATTCATCTTTTAGCCTTCACTCCTCTAGCTTTTTCTCATCTTCCCCTGGCATCAGCGTCTGCTCTTGGTCACCTGTAATAAGAAAAATAATCGGGGAGGGGGGCGGGTATATACATACATAATGAGTGAGATGTGCACCATCTGGGGGATGGTCATGCTGGAGACTCAGACTTGTGGGGGGAGGGGGGAATGGGCATTTATTGAAACCTTAAAATCCGTACCCCCATAATATGCCGAAATAAAAAAAAAATTAAATTAAATTAAAAAAATTCCTAAAAGAAATACATCCGAATAAGGAACATAATAAAGTTCTAATTATTTTATATAGATTTTTAAAAAAAAAGAAAGAAAAATAATTTGTTTGAGAATCTAATGTCCCATTACAGCTTGCCAAGATTTTCACATGCATGATTTCAAGGATGTTCAGGAGAGCCCTAACAAGCCCCAGCACCACCCAGTTCCACCCCTAACCCCAAACTACCCCCAACTTGTACCCTTGACCCCGAACTCCCAAATCAGCAGATTTAAACTTTCATTCCACCATTAAAATAAGATTCACAGAGCACCTCCCCTAAAACAGGCATCGCATTGACACTCAAAATTTTTCACACTATCGTGTAAATCATACCAGATCCTGGGCTGCAAGTGGGTTATAATAGACAGGAAGGGAAACTGAGAAAGAGCAACAGAGTCCAGAGAATTTACCCCAGGCCAGACCTGCCCAGCAGCACATCTTTGACCTTAGCAGAGAGGTTCAGCAGTTATATATTTTTATTATTATTATTATTATTATTATTGCTATTAGGACTACTACTAGTACTGCTGTTACCATTAGTCTACTCTATACATTCCAGTCCAATAAATTTCAGCTTCTTTCATGAAACATGAGCTTGAGTGTTCAGTGACGTTTTCACAGCTATCCACAAACTGAGCTGAGATCCTTTTGCTTTTATTCACTTTAAGTGTCAACAGATGTTCTCTTAAAATATTCACAAGCTGTACCAAAGGGAAAGGTTTTGATGGCGAGTAAATTTAAATAGACCTGGGACTAAGAGGAAAGGATTTCTTTTGGGTAATAAGCACCAGACAGTGTTGTGATCTCATGGAGTCACTTGCTTCCTTGACTGTCTTTTAACCAGTTTTTTCCTCCTTCCCTGGGATGGGAGATCCTCATTTCACCAGCTGACTTCCTGGAGGATTTTGTGGAAGCTGGTGGAACTCTCTCTTGTGTGTTCAGGGGATGAGCCAGTGGCATTCTTAACTCTGAGCACTTCCTTCCCGCCACAGCTAGGTTACCCATTTGAGTCCTCTCTCCTGCAAGCCACCACCAGACCCTAGGGTGGCCGTCTCGGTTCCACGCCGGCTCTTCCACCGGTCAAGCGCTCCTGCATCCTATCCATTGGCTTCCGGTCTCCTGTCTTCTCACTTCCGCATATGTCTTGACTCCTTGCCCACAGCCTGCTTGGACTGCTCAGCTCCAGATGCTTCGGAGGTACACGCTGCCCCTCTTGCCTGATTTCCCCAGGCCTAGCTTCCTTCCCGGTCTCCACGAGCCATCATGATGGTGGCCCCTGCAGAACAGACACACAGAATCCAAAGCCATAACCTCCCAGACGTCCCCTTGAGATGACAGAGTGCAGAAGTCTGGCTGCAACTTGCTGGATGAGAAACGGGTCACGACCTGCCCCCAACAGCGCCTTGGTCCTCCTGGTTATCCCTGGCCATGGCCCGAGCACTTCCTCCCGTGACTGTCACAGCTCTGACCCGTCTTCCCTCCTGCCTGGCCAGCCTCCTCAGGAGATAGAAGCCACCAAATGGCAAATTCACAGAGGGACTGCCGAGTTCAGCTTTCCCCCTCAGCCTTGCTCACAGGGAGACAAAATTTCCTCCAGACGCATAGAAGGGAATACTGTTTTGGGTTTTTTTCTAAATAGATTTTATTTTTTCAAGCACTTTTAGGTTCACAGCAAAATGCAGTGGAAAGTACAAATTGTTCCCATAGAGCCCCTGCCCACACACATTTATAGCCTCTCCCACCATCAACATCTCCCACCAGAGAGGCACATTTGTTACAATACATGAACCTACATTGACACACCGTTATCACCCAAATCCACAGTTTACGTGAGGGCTCACTGTTGGGGCCGTGTATTCTATGGGTTTGGGCAAACGTATAACGATAGGTATCCACCATTGTTGTGTTATACTGAGTAACTTCGCTGTCTTAAAAATCTTCTGTGGCCCATCAATTCTTTCCTCCCTCCCCACAAACCCCTGGGAACCACTGATCCTTTTATTGCCTCCATAATTTTGCTTTTTCCAGAATGCCATGTAGTTGGGATCATATACTACGTAGCCTTTTCAGTGGCTTTTTCACTTAGTAATAGGCATTTAAGACTTCTCCCTGTCTTTTTTTTTTTTTTTTTTTTTTGGTGGGGGGGATTGAGGATGAGGGTCTCATTCTGTCACGCAGGCTGGAGTGCAGTGGTGTCCTCGAATTCCTGGGCTCAAGCGATCCTCCCGCCTCAGCCTCCTGAGTTGCTGGGTCTACAGGTATGTGCCACCATACCCAGCTAATTTATTTGTTGTAAAGATGGGTTCTTGCTATGTTGCCCAGGCTGGTTTCGAACTCCCTGGCCTCAAACAATTCTCCTGCCTCAGCCTCTCAAAGTGCTGGGATTATGTAGGCATGAGCCACCACACTCCTGGCCCTCCATGTCTTGTAATGGCTACATGGCTCTTTTCTTTTTAGTGCTGAATAATATTCCATAGTCTGGATGTACCTCAGTTTACCCATTTACCTACAGAAGTGCATCCTAGTTTCTTCCAAGTTTTGGCAATTATGAAAAAGTTGCTATAAACATCCATGTAGAATGTAATTTTTAAGAGCATGGATGAAGAGCATTCTTGAAGAGCATGGATGAGTTATAACAAACGTGTGGCTCAGTATGTAGGATACATAGCAAACCTGAGACTTCCCAAACACCTAACTGTAGATAAATCATTCAAGGAGCTTGTGGAAGACGTAGATTTTTGAGCCCCATCCCCACAGACAAATTCAGTAGACCTCTAGGAAATCATTGGGTATAAGGAACACAGGCTTAACCTACTAAAGGAAGGAAGTAATGAAAAGTTAAAATCTCCTTGTTGGCACCAGGGAGTGTCACGCACAATAAGGAGGTTGGAGACTAACATCCAAAACTCATCTGATGGAGACATTTTGTTCTTCCCTGAGCCTCTTGGGGACATGACATGGTGGCTTAAAGAATTGTTGATATGTGTTATCCTCTCCCATTAAAAGGAGCTAAAAAAGCCCTGGGCACCAAGATGTGAACTATTTCCTTCAGGGTAGAATGGAGCAGCTAAAAATAGCCTTGGAAAATAAGGAGTTGTAGAGGTTCAACAAGGAAAACAAATCAGAAATAAATTTGGCACTGAGAAAGAAAGGAGAAAGAGACAAACTCTCACAGGCAGTGGAGAGAAGGAGGCTATTAGCTTGGGCACATAAAAACAGGTACATTTTTCCCACCCACAGAGCTGCTGGCTGACATTCCTGCAGTGCAAATCAGTCCCTCCGGAGGGAAGGAAGATGAGTCAGAGGACCAGCCAGGAGAAGCTGGGTGATGCCAGAGTAACAACCAACCTCCCAACCTCAGCAGCTCCAAAGCACACGGGTTTACTTCTCCCCTGTGTTATGTGCCCAGTGTTAGTGACCGGGGCCTGTGCTCCTTGGATCACTCGGTGATCCAGATCGACAAAGGCTTCATTTTCCCATGTGCCTCCAGGACCCTGATGGCAGAGGTCAGAGGGTGCTGTACCGTCAGGCACTGGCCATTAAATGCACCTGCCCAGAAATGCTGCACATCCTTCTCGCTCACGTTTCATTGGCCAATGCAAGTCACATGGCCCTGCTTGCATTCCAGTGGGATAAGGAAGTGAGATCATACCATATGCCCAGAAGGAGGAGAATGAGAGTAGAGGTAAACAGCTCCATGGCTACTATAGTCAGATAAAGTCCCTGAGAAAGGACATGGGAAGTGGACAGAGGCAGTGGAGGGAAGCCTCCTTTGGAGCTACCAGTTTGCAACTTGGGGGTTCATCTCTCTCCTTAGCAGTCAAGAGGAGCAGGCCCATCCAAAGCCCCTGAGGGTATTCATGCTTCACTTCCTGCCTGTAAGAAGGCCAGAATAGACTGACCTCCATGCACATCCAGAACCTACCAGTTGTATGTCCTTGCCTTGCACAAGTCATTTAATCTCTCTGGACCTCTCTTTAGCTGTCCAGGGTTGTGAGGATTAATTGACAATTGTTGTGAGGATTAAGTGAAATTATACAAGGACAAAACGTCAGGCCAGAGCTGCTCAAACTGGGCAATACCAATGAGCCATTTGAGGAGCATTTTAACATGCAATTCTGAGTTAGCAGATCTTAGGCAGGGCCTGAGATCTTGCATAGCTAACGTGCTCCCAGGTGATGCCAATGTTGTTAGCCATGAACCACACTTTGGTGGCAAAAACTTAGAGCAGACAGTGCCCATGCACAATAGCTTATATGTGTTCTTAAGACTAGATCAAGGGATTCCCACGGTTCTACTGCTCCCACCATCAAGGAATAGAAGTTACAGCTGCTTGTTGGTACAGATGCCCACGTCTGATGCTTCCAGAGACAAATATTCCATGGAGGCCTTGTGGTTAAGGGATCCTGGCTTGTACCTAAGCTCCGTCACTTAGCAGCCATGTGGCTTGGATGAGAAACTCTCTGAGCTTCTGTATCTACATCAGTTAAATGAGCCTAATAATGCAACCCACCTTCCTTCCGCTGCAATCCCACCGTCCAACGAGCGATAAAAACCACAACTTTCGGCTGAGCGCAGTGGCTCACACCTGTAATCCTAGCACTCTGGGAGGCCAAGGCGGGCGGATTGCTTGAGGTCAGGAGTTCAAAACCAGGCTGAGCAATGAGCAAGACCCCGTCTCTACTATAAATAGAAAGAAATTAATTGGCCAACTAATATATATAGAAAAAAATTAGCCGGGCATGGTGGTGCATGCCTGTAGTCACAGCTACTTGGGAGGCTGAGGCAGGAGGATTGCTGAGCCCAGGAGTTTGAGGTTGCTGTGAGCTAGGCTGACGCCACGGCACTCACTCTAGCCTGGGCAACAAAGTGAGACTCTGTCTCAAAAAAAAAACAAAAAAACACAACTTTCTTCGTTAAGTTTGTCATCCACTGACTTGGGTGCAAAAGTTGACCTGTACTGACCTGAGGCTACTTATATCCTTTATTTATCCCTCTTTTGTGACTGTTTCTATGTTTTGCCACAGGACATGAATGCATTTAATAGCAAGATGCTGCTGCCGACTCTGGTGAGGGTGAGATGAAGTGCTGTGTGTGCACCATGTCACCTTTCTGAAACTTAAAAAAAAAATTCTTAATTCTGAAACACACTTGGCCTCAAGGGTTTTGGAGAAGAAATAACGGACCCAAAGGCTGGGCACGATGACTCATGCCTGTAATCCTAGCACTCTGGGAGGCTGAGGCGGGAGGATTGCTCGAGGTCAGGAGTTCAAAACCAGCCTGAGCAAGAGCGAGACTCTGTCTCTACTATAAATAGAAAGAAATTAATTGTCCAGCTAATATATAGAGAGAAAAAATTAGCCGGGGATGGTGACACATGCCTGTAGTCCCAGCTACTTGGGAGGCTGAGGCAGGAGGATTGCTTGAGCCCAGGAGTTTGAGGTTGCTGTGAGCTAGGCTGACGCCACGGCACTCACTCTAACCTCGGCAACAAAGTGAGACTGTGTCTCAACAACAACAAAAAAACAATAACGGACCTAAAGTACCTCTTTGTCTGGTGTTTGAACAGAGTGAGGAATAAATGCATGTACAGTTTACACCATACCTGGGACATAGTAAGGCTCAACAAATAGGTGTTATTACTGAAATTAAGATTTCTCCCAGTGCTTCTCATAGACAGAGGGCAAGAAGGGAATGTGGAGACAGTGCCTTGGGGTCCCCTAGAGATAGACAGGACAGGATCAAGATTGTCCCTATCAGTTTTCAGTTTTTGATTTGTCTTTTACTTTCTCCTAAAAAAAGAAGGGGAAAAATATGCAAGGAAATGAATGCGTACAATGAGTGCAGGCACAGGAAGACTGAGCAAAAGCCACACTCAGGTTGTGGAAAGAGCTCTCTCCTCGGCCTACAGAGAAGCAGCCCAGACCCCAGCTTCATAGTCAGCCAAGGACTGATGCTTTCCTTATGCCTCTTTGAATATACTACTGAAGAGTCTCCCTCAAGCAAAGGACTCTGAGCAAGGAGATGCGATTTCCATGTCTTACTCCGCCATTCACCTGCAGGGAAACTCAGGAATCCCTTCATCTTCACGGGTCTCAATTTTCCTCCATGAAAATGGGCCAGTGATGCAGAACTGCCTGCCACGGCCTTATTGCAGGGGGCCCCTTGAAAGCGATCCCAGATGTGAATGTGTTTGGAAAGGGAAAATCTGGGCTTGCAGGTAGAGTGTAATTAATTGTTCATTTTTAACTACAAGCAGGAAATCACTGAGAAGACCGACATCACGCAGGGAACGCTGCTTAGTGTGCTCTTTAATCACACGTCTGTTGTCAACTCTGGTGGCACCGCTGTTTGCACTTGGCCCCCTCCCCTTCGCCAGAGCCATTTGTGCTTGTCAGTTAGGCCTGCGTGGCTGGGTTTCCACAAGGTGGGAATTACCTGAGCTGCTCCAGCCCCACCATCACGCTGACACACAACCAAAATCAAGGCGCAGGGCAGCGGTCCCCAACTTTTTTGGCACAAGGGACCAGTTTCATGGAAGATGATTTTTCTGTGGAGTGGGGCGGGGGTGGGGGTGGTTTCCGGATGATTCAAGCACAACACATTTATCGTGCAATCAAACCTCTCTGCTAATGATCATCTGTATTTGCAGCTGCTCCCAGTGCTAACATCACCGCCTCAGCCCCACCGCACATCGTCAGGCATTAGATTCTCATAAGGACCGCGAGACCTAGATCTCTCGCATGCGCAGATGACAGTGGGGTTTGTGCTCCTATGAGAATCTAACGCCGCTGATGATCTGACGGGAGGTGGAGCTTATGCAGGGATGTGAGCGATGGGGAGTGGCTATAAATACAGGTAAAACTTCACGAGCTCACCCATGCCTCACCTTCTGCTGTGCAGCCCGCTTCCTAACAAGCCATATATTGCTACCAGTCCTCAGCCCCCGGGGTTGAGGACTGCAGCTTTAGGGCATTTTTTTAGGCTAATAAGTGACAATTATTTGAAAGAAAACAAATATAAACAGGATGCAGATTTGAGAATTTGTCCTTCCCACCTCTTCTACCTTTAGCTGTGTCTGCAGACTTACTGGCCAGTGGCTTTCTCCCTGTCTTCATGTCCCATGTTAAGAGCACTGGCTTTGGAGTCAGACCGGCCAGAGTGAGACCCAATTCAGATTCTTCCCTCACCTTCCTGTTTGTCCTTTGGCAAATTGCTGAACTCTCTAAGCCTCAGTGTTCTCATCTTTAAATGGGAATAACTGGAGCCCATCTGGCATGGGTTGTTGTAAGGTTTAGGCATGTAGGTAGGATGTTATGAAGAAGTGGTAGTTGGTTGGCAAGAGGACAGGTAAACATGGTGGACGAGGAAAAACTTCATAGCCCAATTCGTTCAACTTTTGAAGCGTTGGTTGTGCAAGGTGCAATAAGACATTGTCATGGAGAAGAATCGGGCCCTTTCTGGTGACCAATGCTGGCTGCAGGCGTTGCAGTTTTCAGTGCATCTCATCGATTTGCTGAGCACACTTCTCAGATGTCATGGTTTTGCTGAGTTTCAGAAAGCTGTAGGGGATCAGACCAGCAGCAGACCACTAAGCAGTGACCATGACCTTTTTTTGGTGCAAGTTTGGCTTTGGGAGGTGCTTTGGAGCTTCTTCTCGGTCCAGCCACTGAGCTGGTCATCACTGGTTGTCATATAAAATCCACTTTTCATCACACGTCACAATCCGATCAAGAAGGTCACGGAGGTTCATGGTCCTTATGTACAATAAGAGAAGATAACTCTTCAAAATGATGATTTTTTTAAATTTTCAGTCAGCTCATGAGCCATCTACTTATCAAGCTTTCTCACCTTTCCAATTTGCTTCAAATGCCAAATGAACATAGAATGGTCAGCGTTGAGTTCTTTGGCAACTTCTCGTGTAGTTGTAAAAGGATCAGCTTCGATGATTGCTCTCAATCAGTTGTTGTCAACTTCTGATGGCCGGCCACTGCGCTCCTCATTTTCAAGGCTCTTGTCTCCTTTGCAAAACTTCTTGAACCACCACTGCATGGCACGTTCATTAGCAGCTCCTGGGCCAAATGCGTTGTTAATGTTGTAAGTTGTCTCTACCGCTTTACGACCCATTTTGTACTCGAATAAGAAAATCACTCCTAGCCGGGCGCGGTGGCTCACGCCTGTAATCCTAGCACTCTGGGAGGCCGAAGCGGGAGGATTGCTTGAGCTCAAGAGTTCAAGGCCAGGAGTTTGAGTTCTTTTCTTTCGAAAAAGAAAATGGCTCAAATTTTCTTTTTGTCTAACATCATTTCCATACTCTAAAATAAATAGCAAGTAATAAGTCATTAGCAAAACAACATAAAGTGAGAAATGTGCATTAAAATGATGTATAGGCCGGGCGCGGTGGCTCACGCCTGTAATCCTAGCTCTCTGGGAGGCCGAGGCGGGCGGATTGCTCTAGGTCAGGAGTTCAAAACCAGCCTGAGCAAGAGCGAGACCCCGTCTCTACTATAAAAAAAATAGAAAGAAACTAATTGGCCAACTAATATATATAGAAAAAATTAGCCGGGCATGGTGGCACATGCCTATAGTCCCAGCTACTTGGGAGGCTGAGGCAGGAGGATCGCTTGAGCCCAGGTGTTTGAGGTTGCTGTGAGCTAGGCTGACGCCACGGCACTCACTCTAGCCTAGGCAACAAAGCGAGACTCTGTCTCAAAAAAAAAAAAAAAAATGATGTATAACATATCCACATTTAAGAATGTATTCCAATATCAAATGGCCAATATCAGCAATGCTAAAACTGCAATTACTTTTGCACCAACCTAATAAATTTAAATTCCTAAATGTCTCTAAAATTCAATTACAGCCTCCACACTGAATACAATAGACGGCAATTACCCCTATGTGCTACATACACAAAGGTGCGAGTTCCCTGGACACCTTTAGTACAAGATAGGAAAGCAGAACCAGTCCAGCAACAATAATCCCATTAACCAGCAACAGAAGAGAAGACTGGATATTCAAAAGGGGTCGGAAGAGTCTAGGGGCTCTGGTGTATGTCCCCTCTTCATCTCAGTGACAAAAAAAGAGGAGTGCCAAGTTCGTGGGAGGAGGGGAACGCGGCCAGGAGAAAACAGTCATGGAGGTTGGGGATGCCTGGAAGAACTGAGGCCTGGACAAGCTGTGGAAGCCAGCAGAGCTGAAGCTCATAGTGGGCCCCAGCAGTAAAATGCTGTGGAATGGACAACCTGGGCAGGAGCTGAGCAGTGTCCCACGGGGTCGGCCTGAATGTTCATTCAGGGCCTCTGAGAATCTGCAAGTGCACCCATGAGAGCCAGCAAGTGGCCGTCTGCCCCAAAGAAGGCACTGGTGGCTGCTGATCCCAGCATTCCTACAACAGAACCCCTTCATCCTTAACCACCCCCCACCCTGGCACCCATGCTGCGAGGCAGGAAAGAAAGTAAAGCACAAATGGAAAAAGAGAGCATGTCCCCCGCAAACCACTGCAGACCCTGATAGCTTGAGTTGGGGGTTGAGGGGACTTTGACTAGGATGGGAGACTGAAGCCTTGGTATAGCCTTGAGGGACCCTTTAACATTCGGAATTGAGCATGAGTATGAATACAAACAGTACTTGTTAACCTAAACTGATGAGAAAGCGGAGTCCGGATATGTCCAATATATCACCCAGGGGCTGGAAGGAGTTTGCGAACATTCGGGAATGCGGCATTTGGAGGGAAAAGAAATCCCTTTTCTGTCTGTGCCCCACTGAGTTCAGTCCACACCATGAACTGGTTCCATATAGCGAGTGCTTACCTCTGGGACTGGCACATGGTCAGCAGTCAGATGACAGTGGCTGTTACTGTCATTTTGATCCTAAAGTCCATTGCAAACTCATGTATACCTATTTAGGCAATGTGCAGAAACATAATATACCTAGTGCATGGGAGGATGGAGAGTTTTCTTATCTTGTTTTTAGGAATGTTAACAGTTCTTGTCTTCCCAGGTGAAATTGGAACCATCTTCAGAATCAGGCTGCTGTGTGGTCTGTCTATAGATTGCAATTGGAACCTGCAAGGGCTCTTCTCACATCTTGAAATATCACAGTGACGTTGTGTCTGCCACCAGCTTCAGCCACAGGAAGTTAGTGTGAGCCCTGGTATGTGCTTATCTTCCTGATGCCCGGTTAAGGTGTAATGGAAACCAGGTGCTGCTAGCCTTCTGTTGGGACAGAGTACCCAGCAAGCTCAGATCCTTCCGCTCCTTGTTCCTCCCTCAAAGTCTTCCTGTCCCAGGGCTCATTGCCTCCGTGTCTTGCTCTCTGCTTTCCCAGCACGTCTGAAAAACCAATCCATTGGTTGACATAGCTCTAAGAGGCCAAGGACCCAAGAATGGTAGAATCCTTGTTCTACCATTTACTACCTGGAAGCCCAGGCCAATCATCTTCCTCTCACCTGGCTTTTGCATTCCCATCTGTGAAATGGGAATGGTGGCACCTCCCCTGTTGACTTCACAGGGCCCTTCTGGGGTTCAGTAGCAGTTGTGGAGGTGGGCAGTCTTGGAAAACTTTAAAGCACCATATAAATGATTATCAAGGAGCTCATGAGTGTAATGTCTTCATTCCTTCTGCCCAGATAACGCTCTGCATGTGGATGGATTGGACCTCAGTGGTGAAATTCTAGAAACGTGATAGGGTCAGATTGAAACAGTTTTTGACAAACCTCAATCTGTCCCACTAGCTGATTAAAGATCTAGTTTGCCTCTGATACTAAAATCCCCACAGACTCAGTGTTTGATCTGGCCCACTCCTGGATTTGCCAAAAATTTGCTATTGGGGGAGGGGGGAAGCCTATCAAAATATAAAGTTTCTTTCGAACTTTCTTCCTCTTTTACGTAAACATTCCCCAGGTAAGGCACGCTTAGTACCTCCGATACAGTCAGTATGGTGGCTCAGCCCTGCCCTCCTCTTGAGTAAGGCTCGTGCTCTGTTTGACAGCCCTTGCAGGCCCTCGAATGGCTGGTCTGGCCAGCCCCACCTGTGCAGCTCTCTGCACGGGCCCAGAGTCTTCTGAGGAGCTGCCTTTGTCCTCGGTGCTGACAAGTAACACAAGTGCCCTAGAGCCAAGAAAAACACTTCCACGGGCCCATGAGAGGTAACGTCCAAGTCCAGTTGTGGCTCCAGACGGAACCGAGCAATTAAATCTGTGTCTGCCCCTGCCCCAGCCCTCAAAAATGTTAACATCTTGCACGTGTCAGGAGGGTTATTTATGAAACTATTTGCTTGTCAACCCCAGGAGGACATTCTGTACTTTTTCCTTGGAATACTGTATATTTATGAACCATGGCTCGAAAACTAACTTTGGCAGGAATATTTATCGGAGAAAAATTCTATTGTCTCCCCCGCTGCCCCCCCCTTACAAAGCACAGCCTGTGTCCAGTCACCGTCACGCAGTGGCTGGGCCAGGTCCTGGTGGGGAGCTGGTCTGTGGCTCCCTGCCCCAGAGAATGAATTCCAGATGTGTGCTTCTTCAGGGGAAGGATTGCAATTTCAGATAAGAGCCTTGCTTTTTTTTTTTTTTTTTTTACCCTCCATTCCCAATCTAGAAGCATGCTCAGATAATTAGCCTTCTGCATTTAGAACACGCAGCCTATCTGCCATCTCCTGCTTTTGATATTTGATGCTCTAGCATCCTCCTCCCTGACCTTTTAAGGTCCCCCAGTTTAAGGAGTGAAGCCTCTGATCTCCCCCATTTCAGCATCTGCTTGTCTATTGCTAGCATGTAACGCACAGAGAGCCACTTTGTGGTAAAACAGGGGACTGGTGCCATGTGGATAGACTCTAATCTGGGACATAAAAAGCCCTCCAGGAACTGCTGCCCCCAGCCTTCCCTAGGAACTGCACCCGTGGAACTAGAGCACCTCCGACACGGCCTTGTGGTCTGCTTCACTGGCCAACAGAGTCCTCTGCTGCTGTGCTGGGGACCCTGAGCCCTGCCATCATCCCAGCAGATTTCCTGCTTTCTCATGAGTTTGGGTGATGAATTTCTAATCCATTTTTCTGCTCTCTTCAGAGTTGAAGGGCCTAAGGTGAGAGTGGTCTCTGAGTATATATATATATATATATATATATATATATATATATATGTGTGTGTGTGTGTGTGTGTGTGTATATATATATATATATATATATATGTTGTTCGGTGACAGATAAAAGAAGACAAGGACATGTATACAGGGACCTAGAGAGACCCAGAGCAACAGAGAGATCTTTCTACTCAAAGAGGTGGCCGTGGGATTGATCTTCGTGTGATCTCCACAATATATTCCTATGGCTGAAAATGCCTCTGTTTTTATTCTTTAAAGCCTTTTCACCCTTGATTATGAGGGCTTATCCCTAAAAGCCTTGATCTGCAATGACACACCTGGCATTCTTGGAGATAAACAGCATGCTAGTTTCCTCACCATGCCACATGATAGTATACTAAATACCAGTGTTGTCATTTACTAAATACTTAGCATTTCGTATACTCTGTCTCTGATTCTTAGAAACTACAAAGATTTTATTATCCCTAATTTTCAGGTTAAAAAACTGCTGAGGCAGGTAAAGTTTAAGCAGCTTTCCAAAAGTCACATAGCTATAGGGGAGGCTGGTATTTGGACCTGGAATTTACCAGCTCTGTGATGGGAGAGAAAAAAAAAAAGAAATTGAAGGAAGGAGAGAGGGAGAAAGTTGAGGCATAAAACAGTACCATCAACTTTGGACATTTAGTGTTTTTTTTCCCCCCAAGCTGCACTTCCAGCCTCAGTTGACCTTCCTGGTTGATGCATGTCACCCGAAGCACATGTCCCCGCGTGGAGGGCTCCAGTGTGTACGTCCAAGAGAGCTCCAGGGCGGAATGTCTCCAGGGGAGAGGGCTCCATGTCATCCTTGGGCTTTTTGGCAATGGAGCCACCAGCAGATCCAGCAGGGGGTTATTTGGGGCCATATCAGGAATTTAAAATCCCTGAAAGCTTCTTGGGTTGGTCACTGGGACTCAAACTCCCCTGAATGCTTCTCCTTAGCAAGGTCAGGACACAGAATCAAGCTGTCTCTCTGCTCATTCCTCCTCTGCCCCAGGCCTTAGGTCACCCCACCCAGGCTGGCACCTTGCCGGCGGGGAGCGATGCCTTCTGGAAAAGGCAGGTTTTCGGGGCCCCGGCCACAGTATAGGGTCAGGAGGCTGTGGGGGGAGGCGGTCTACCCCAGTGGTGTGAGGGCAGCAGGGCTATAATTCCCAGGGCTGGGCAGGGGCAGAGAGCCAGCAAGCTCACCCAAGGAGCAGGGACAAGAGAAGGGAGGGCTGCTTGAGGAAGGGCTTGGGGCAGCTGCAGACCTTGGCAGTGAGTGAGGACTTCCTCCAAACACGATCTTTGCAGAGTCACCAGGGCAGCATTTCTGAGTCTCACATCCTTGTGAGTTTAAGCAGAGGTGCAAGATTGTGTCACCAAAGCCCCATCCTCAAAGCAAAGCCCACCCTGGTTCTTGTCCTTTTTCTGCTGATGGGTGAACTTGGCCATGCAGCTTGACCCCCAAGCCTTACTCTTCTTTCCTGAAAAATGGGAAAAAATGCTTTATCTCTGCTCCATCCAAGGGCAGAAGCTGTGTATTTGAGCTCTTAATTCAGATAGCCTCCTCTACTTCTTAGATGAGTTATTTAATCTTAGTTTCCTAGTCCTTAAAATGGAAATAATGATATATTTACTCCATAGAGGTGTTGTGAAGATAAACTGCAACATGAATAGAAAGAGATTTGGTTCTTGGCACATAAGAGGTGCTCAATCTGTGAGCTATTTTTTTTTTTAATAAATTTAACTTCCTGGAGAAAAAAATAAACATGGTTATGGTAATGTGTTTGGATACTATCTATTAATGAGAGGAATTATGAGTCCCTATATACAGATAGGTAAATTAAATTCAGAAACGCTATCAGATTTGGCCAAGTTGCATAGCCAGGCATGGCTGATTTGGGAAATAAACTCACATCTGCGATGATAAGAAAACTGCTCCCAGGTTGACCTTGTTCCAGGAAAGTCTATTTGCTAGGGAGGGAGGTGAGCAGATGGAAGAGCTCAAGAAGTGCAGTGATGCCCTAGATTAGGGCCAGTGACCATGCCAGTGCCATTAGAACTTTCTAGGAGGATGAGGCCTCCAGAGTGTATCCTTGCCAGGCACCCAATGGCCCACACTTGCCCAAGGCCACCACCTAAAGGAAGAACGACTGCTACGAATTGGGAGGCATGAGCTTTCCACATTTGAACTGCATCCCCGGGGCTGGATGGTACCAGCCAGTGTGGGTTAGTGGGAAGAGCAACCATGTTGAAGGCAGAGAATCCTAAGTTCAAATCCTCTCTCAACCACTTTCTTGCTGATCTTGGGCAACTTACTTAACCTCTTTGAGACTCAGTTTCCCCAGACTGTAAGATGTGGATAATGAGTGCCTTATTTCAGATCTATCAGAAGGATTAAAAGACATAAGTAGTAGGTGTTTACCTTACTAACATATTATTAACTGATTAACTTATTAAGCACCTTACTTCTCCTTGCGCATTTCACTGAAATGGGCCGTTGGTCAAATCCCACAAAATAAGAAAGGCCTCCACCCTTATGAATGCCCCGATACTTAGAGACACAGGATCAACTTCTAATCAAGAGGGCGGGGTAAACTGAGGCAAGAAGCCCTACCCCTTCAACGTTAGAAATGTCAGACTAACATTATTTTTAATTTTTAAGAAAATATATGGGCCTTACCGAAAATCAAGAGAGAATCCCCAGGTGCCAGGCATGAAGAGAGAAAGTTGGGCCTGCCTGAGTCACTGTGGAAGCCCACGCTGTCCAGAACAATGACCATGGCACTATGCAAAATTTCCAATCAACAAAGAGTCATTATGACTGGTATGCTACTCTTACAGATGCAGACAAGGACACTCGGACACTGTAAAAAGATTAATCTGGAAGTGTCCAGAATATTCCATTACCCAGAATCCCACACTCTGTGTCTTTCTTTTACCCTAGGTTTTACCGTGTCTATCAGGAAATGATTGCACTGACTTTTCCTTTTATCCATTATCACTCAGAGCATTTAGCCATTGTTCTTTTCTACCCTACTCTGCTCCTTTGGAGGGGAATGGGAGACCCTCCCCAGACAAGAATGAAATAATCTGACTATGGTTTTCAGGGACCATGGGCTTCTTTCTAGTATACCCCTAAAGACTATTTTTATGGGTAAAAAATGCAGACTAGGACCCTTGGTGTGGAGGAGATGAATGAGAGTTAGAGAAGGAAGGTGGAAGGGGATCCGATGACGGTTTGGCGAGGAGGGAGGGTTGTTATAAAGAGAGAAGGGCCCCAGGTCAGATGAGCAGAGGAGGATGCTGCAGAGCCCCGTCTGAGCCACGCTGGATTAACCCTCGGTTACAGGATCTGAGGACAGAATGGTGTGAGCTGAACCAAAGGGAAGAGAAGTAGAGTTAACAAAAGGCTCTGTACCTGCCAGGAAATGTATGATTCTTAGGGCCATATGGATTTAAGATACAAAAAGGGAACCCAATCCTCAAAACATATTCCTACAAAAAGGAAGACTGCAAAAGCTTACTAATAAGAATGTCATTTTGAGATTTGTGAAAATGCCCCCAACTTACATCTCCAACTGACAAAGAAATTCTGAAGTCACTGATGTTGAAAGTGGAATAATGAAAATGAAATAATATACGTCTATGAACCGTAGCTGTACCCCATACCAGCAGCATGGCCCAAGCACAACACTTGCTATTTCTGAACCTAAATTTCTTCACCTATAAAACAGTGTCACTTCATTAGTAGCACTGTGGGAATTAAATGAAAGAATGCTTTTAAGTATTTATTAAGTACAGGGACAGTTCATCATAAGCCCTAGATAAATGACCATGCTCATGGTTCAGATTATTGAAGCAGGGGCAGGGCTGTTTACCAAGATGCTAATCAGCCGTCTTGTGACCTTGGGTGGCTTTCCTTTGCAAAGCTGAGCTTGTAAATATGGCAATCAAGTATATATGAACTCTGGGTGTAGACAGTTTGGGATTGAATCCCAGCTCTGCTATTTACCAAAAAGTGAGTTGGGGTATATTATCTAACTTCACTGAGCCTCAGTTTTTTTAATCTATAAAATGGGGTTGATGACAGTACAGACCTCATAGCAAACTCTCAAAGAATGGTGACAATGTTAATTTTAAGAAGGCAGTTCTGAGATTGTGTATGTATTTTCTCAAACTCTTTGAGAGCAAACTCTCAAAGAATGGTGACAGTGTTAATTTTAAGAAGGCAGTTCTGAGATTGTGTATGTATTTTCCTGAGGTCAGACCCAAGGAATTACTTGTTTCCCACTGTCCTGTGTACCTATTTTCCTTCTCTGATTTGCTCATGTTTCCTCCCGCTATGGAAAGGAGGCACAGTGAGAGTTGTACACCTGTGAAAGCCACAGCCCACGCTAGGGACCCCATGAAAGCAACTTTCATTTTCTAACACTCAAGGGCACTGCCATGGTTGCTGCCTCAGAATCGTTGAACAATCCCTCATCATGACAGGGGGCAGCCCAAATATCGGCAGCAAAAATCCTAATTAATGTTATTAGGGGCAACAAGGAGAAGGGGGCTACACAACTACCCAAGGGTAGGCTCGACCTCCAGTAAATAATCCTTGCTAATTGTCCAGAAAAGCAAAGCTTCCATCTCCCCTCCCACTTCCTTTTGAAATCCATTTCTCCAAGACAGAGCCGTAAATATAGACTAGAGCTCAAATACATGGCAAGTGAGTCAAAATATTTAAAGGGAAGGAATCTCTGATTCATATGCCTCTGATTGCAGCTTGTAATTGCTCCTTCCATGCCAAATGGGCTTCCCGGGCGAGACTGGGAAATGGAGGAGACCCCGAAGCAGTAGCCAGGTGCAGGGTCTCCCTCACGTGACTGCCACGCATGTGACAGACTCCACGATGGAACACCAGAGGCCAAGAAGGAAGTGTGAGCACGTCTGAGGGGATGTTTGGCACACTAAAGCCAGGAAACAAGGAAATCAGACTACATAGCAGTTCAGAACCCAGCCTGTGAGACAGAATAGACCTGGTATGGCTTCTGCTACTTCCTGTGTGGCCTTAGACAAGTGTCTGAATCCTCCCTCAGGCCCAGTCTCCCCACCTGTGAAATTTGATGGGACTAATGAGAGAATTAACTTAGAGCGGGGATATAAACCATGTAGCAACAGGGCCTGGTACACAGTAGGTGCTCAGCAATTTACTCATTCAACATGTGGTTAGCAACAAACAGTGACTTGATACTTTTAATGGAAATCTCAGGCCCCCAGGGGACAGGTACTTGCCCAAGGTGACTCATCCAGTTGTTGGAACTCAGGGGGCCCAAACCCCTAGGCCAATGTTGTTCTCCTGGGAGGAACAATTCAATCATTCCTCCAAGTCTTGGGCAGGCCTAGCCATGAGGTGTCACGCCTGCTCTCTTTCGGTCACAAACTGAGCCGTTTCAGGGCCACCATGAGACCCCAGGTACCCTGGGAAGCCTCCCTGATGTATCCTCTTCTCTCTCCTGATATGAAGTTCTCCCATTCTCTCTGAGTTAGGCAATGGAGCAGAAAGAGACTGGTAATTCCTGAATTCCATTATGTATGTGCCAACACTGTTCTTGGCATGTTAAACATATCTAACTCTTTGTTTATTCTTCATAACATCTCTATGAAGTATTTCTGTCCTCAATCTGCAGGTGAAAAATTATTATGGGTTGAAATGTATTGCCCAAAACTCATATGTTGAAGTCTTAACCCCCAGTACCATGGACTGTGGGACCTAATCTGGAAGCAGGGTGATTGCAAATATAATTAGACTAAGTAAGAGGAGGTCCTTATATATGCAATATATATATTGGCAATATAGATCCAGTATATATCCAATATAACTGGCATCGTTACAAAGAAGGGAAGTTTAACACAGGGCAGGCAGAAGGGAGAGTGCCACGTGAAGATGAAAGCGGAAGTTAGGCTGACAAGTCTACAAGCCAAGGGACACTGAGATGATCTGTAAACCACTGAAAGTCAGGAGAAAAGCCTGGAACAGATTCTTCCTCACAGCCCTCAGGAGGAGCCACCCCTGATCTTGGACCTCCAGGCTCCAGAACCGTGAGATGATAAAGTTCTATCGTTTAAGCCACCAGTAAATGGCACTTTGTTATGGCATCCCCAGCAGACCGACACAGTAACTGTGAACCCACACGTGGACATTCAGTTATTCCCTGCCAGAAACCCAGAAGTCATTACTGGTTCCTCACTCTCCCTTATCCTCCTGTCCAATCCATAATCAAATCCTGTTAATGCTTTCCTTTCTTAATATTTCTCAAAGTCATCACCTCTTTCCATCTCCGTCACCACTGCTATGGCCCAGGTCAGCTGGGTCACCACAGTCATGTTCAAGGAGGTGTCCTTGACCTTTGGCCTATCCCAACCCAAATCCACTCTCTTCATAAGAGCCAGGGTGATCCTCATCAGACGAACCATCATCATTCTCCTGCTTGAAAACCTTGCAAGGGCTTCCCAGGCCTCCTGGGATGAAACTTCAACTCTACCTGGACCAGCAATCCTGGTTTCCTCCCCGGTCCTACCTTATCTCATCGGTGGTTTCTGAGCTTTATCCAAAGTCACTTTCCTTTAGCTATTCAGGCTCATCAAGCTCTTGGCTATCTCATGGTCTCTATACACACTGGTCTTTATGCTTGGAATGTTTTCCTACCACCCATCACCTAGATCTTCCCTTCAACTGCCTCCAGCGTAGCCCTCAGGTCTCAACCTCAAAGAGGCTTTCCCTCCCCACCATCTCCCTCTAAGAGAGTCCCACCTTGTTACTCTTTGACTGGGCACCATTTCTTTTTTCTTCAAAGACCTTATGACAGTTTGTTATCAATGTATTATTTAACGTACAGACTTCCCAAGAAGACTTTATGAGAATGAGGACCTTGTGTCTAGTGCACCATTTGTATCCCCAGTGCTGAGTACACGGTGCTTGGAATATTATTGGCATACAATGAATATTCGTGGAATGAAATAATGAAAGCCAGTGTTGGAATTCAAGCTGGGTTTTATATGTCTGAGGCTCTTCTACCACAGCATGCAGGCAATTGTCTCTCGAAGGTCATGATTTGAATTAAGCCATTACATAACTTTCGCTTCTAGATATGTTGGAGTAGCTTGATTCAAACCAACCCTCCCACTGAAAACAACTATAAAAGCTGGATGAAAGTAAAATACCAACAAAAGAGTCTGTTTGACAGCATCAGAGAACAACTACGGCAGCCAGGACTTGAGGGCACAAGATCCCAGAGAGAAGGGACTCGGAGAGGAGTGAGCGTGACCTTTTGCTCCACTTCCTACCTTAAGGCGTTTGGTGAATCCTGAACTGAGTGAGAGTGAGAGGCCAAGAAACCAAGCAGAGAGCACCTGCTTAAAGGCCAAAATGCTCTCGCAGAGCAGGAGAGACAGAAAATTGGAGGGAGTTCATAGATGCTCACAGAGAGGCCCCCTGGTAAACATTCCAGGCTTGCAATTAAGACAAAGAGTGAAGGCAACTAGAAAGAGACCAAACCTCACTACCTCTCAGCTCAGAACCATCTCGACCCCCGATGTGACCAGCATGATCTGTTCCTACTCTAACTACTGGCCAGAATAAATGAATTCTCCTTGGGGAGGGAAAGATGACATCATCTAGAACCTGTGCAACTTTTCATGCATGATGTCCAGCACTTTCCTCACTGAGGCCCTAAAATGTCTGTCGCCTTCAAAGAAGACCCAATATGCATCCATAAGTGTGAATCCCCTCAGGCAGGCCCAGGCAGATCCCAGGGGCAGAGGACAGAGTGAGGAGAGAGATCCAGGGTGACCAGACAAAGGTGACAATTGGAAGTTGTCAACCGAGAGCTCAGCGGACTGGAATTTCAGCTTGAAAATGGAAAACCCTGCCCACCGAGCTCAGACCTAAGGAGACCCTACGCCAAGAGCACGCAAAGCACGCGTCAGCAAAGGTGTGACTTCCCTTTAGACCAGCTATGAAATTGGCTTCAAATTATTCGGAATGATAGAAGGCTACAGCTGGAAGGGCTTTTGAAATTGATGGAAGCCAAACCCTTTGCTTTCATCGATTGAGGCCCCAAGATGGGAAATGACCCTCTTACAAAACTGCACCAAAAAACTCAGAGTTGGTTCTTGAACCCCGACAGCCGGGCTCCCTGTCCAGCCAAAGCCCCTGCTTCACTGCGTCCCCGAGGCCCCGAGCTCAGACAGCTCTAGCCCGCAGCCCATCAGCGCTGCAAACGGCTTCGACAAAGCTCCAAGTGTCATGTTAGATGGCGGATGATAAATGCGATTTCTCCTCTGCAAAGAGAGCCCTAAGGAGAGAATACAATGGGATTCCCCTCGAATTCAATCCTTCATCTCCCCAAGGACACTACAACAATTTCCCTTGTATAGTGTTGTCCTAATAAATACAAAAGAAGTCATAATTCACTGCTATTATTTAAAATAGTCGTGACGTCCTGGCTTTTATAACTCTTACCTTGAGCAGGATGTTTTCTATCAGGCAGCAGCTGGGCCTTTACAAAGCCCAAAGCTGGAGCTTCCATCTATGTTGTTATTTTAAAAATAGTGACGGAACCTCAGAGTGTAGAAAAGGGCAGCCAGCAGGGTGGCAGGAGGGTTAGGTTCCAGTCCTTGCTTTGGCACTGTCTGGTCTGGGTGCTTAACCTTGACATAATGAAACTACTTGTGAAGCTCTGTGTTAAGAGCTCAGACACCTCCTCTCTCGACACCCTCACGACAACCTTCAGAGGCAGGGACTGGGGAAATCGAGGCTCAGGGGGCTCTTGCCTTGCTTGGGGCCATAGAACTGATATGAGGGCTGGAGTGCAAACTCAGTTACAGGGCATCTGGTCCTAGAGCCAGAATCTGTTTGATTTTTGTTGTGTCGTGTTTGGTTTTGTTTGTCTGTACCAATGTCCTGTTGCCTTAGCCTCCTCATCTGCATGCCATCCCAGCGCCAGCTGAAGCCACCCATCCCTCAGATCGAGAAATAACCTTGACTCAGACATCACCTCATCCTCTGCCTGTGGCAGACCATAATTTCTCTAAATCTTCACGGGCGTGCCTTATCATGGGTGTCTTCGGCTTCCAATCTGTAAGTACAGTTCTGTCCCTATCTATCCTGCAGCGACATTCCCAGATGAGAAACTCTCAGGCTTGTGCATCCAAAAAAGAAAACAAGAAGAGTGCAACTAGGAGTCCTTGGGTTTAGCGACTTTCAAAGCAATTTGAGAATTCACAGGAGGAGTCATGGCACACAGTTCAGCTTTGTCTTGATCCTACCCCATCTGCCTGGCTCTCTCAACTAGTTTCCCTTCTCCCTACTTCCCTCAAGACCCCCAAAATATCTTGAGAGTAGCAGCGCTGGCCCATTTGCAAAAGCCTTGAAGTTGGCCAACATTCCTGAACTATAAGGACTCACCTGCCCAAGTAGGTTTATCCAATCAAACACTCTCTCCACAAGCCAAGAGCTCTCCCCAAAGGGGAGTCTCAGGCATTTGCTAAGAAAACAAATCTTTTTCTATACCTTACGTGCAAAATGAAGGAGTTAAGAGAGATCAGAGATTCCCAAACTGGGTTTTATGAACCCATAGGATCATGAACTATTGTCAGGATTTCCAAAAGTCTGGCAAATACTGCCCGTTTATTCTCAGTGAAGGTATATACAGTGTCAGATGTCTGATTCAATTTAAAAATTGTAGCAGCTCTGTGCGGTATCTGTGGTTTTCTCATGCTGATCACAAACCCCGATAGACATCTATTTATGGTTCTGGTTCATTAAAAGAGCTCACATAAATCCTTTATTACTTAACATTTGTTCATTCACTGATTCAGTAAACATTTATTGATCAATTACTCTATACCACGTTTGTGCGTTCAGTGGTAAATAAGATAAAGTCGCTGCTTTCAAGGTGGTGACAGACAGTAAGTAAATATATTTGCACAGGAGTGTTAGATGATTATTGGGGGACTTGGAATGGGGAGACACATGTCTGAATAAGTCTCCCATTGAAACCCAGTCTGAGGATTTCTAACTAGGTTTCCAAGTCTTTCTGCAATGGTTTTGACCCAAAGCGTATTCTAACCGAGGACACGAGTCCAGATGAGATTTGGTGTCCAGTCTTCATTGGATTAAGAACAGGAAAATATTTCTTTCGGGGAGACGTGATACTACTGCAGCAAATGCTACAGGCTGCACAGTTAGAGTGCATGCAACATCTGATTTGCATACAATGCATCTTGGATCCTAATTCAGACCAAGATGCCAAAGCCTTTTCCACTGAAAGGGAAGAGGGCAGAGGAGGGCAGAGGAGAAACAGCAAAGTGCCCGCAAGATCCTCGCTTGCTCTTTCATCTCCACAGACAGGTAATTAACCAGGCGGCCCCTTCCCAGGGCTTTCATCACCCTCACTCAGAGATGAGCCTTTTCAGGCCACAATCAAGTGCTTTCAAAGCTTAAAAGTCACAGCTTTTCAGTGACTGTAGCTTGTCCATTCCCATTTCATTCAGAACATAAGGGAAAGAGATTGCCCTTTGCCAAGTGAATAAGAAGTGGGGGGAGAAGGGGAAGACGAAAGACCAAAGAGAATCTATATTCTAAGTGCATGTAAGTGACGCTGGAGATGTTTAAATAGGCAGGACTGTGAGCAGCCTTTCAAGATTTCACAGGCTCATGGAAGGCAGAGTTGGGGAAGGTCTCAGAGATCTGCAAGTCCAATTCCATGCCTTGACAAAAGGGAAAACTGAGTCCCAAAAAAGGAAAAGTGGTCTTTCCACAATCACACGGTTGGTCAGCAGAGAAAGGACTAGAATTGTCCGGCACCCTTTCCATCACATCAGGCCGTTACCATATTTCTATTTTTTCACTTATTCTCTTCCATGTCTTTTTTATAAATTTGTTCCAGCATGTAGAATCCTCGCTCTCACACTAACCCAAATGCTCTCTAATTTTCAAAAACCAGTCTCTATTCCATGTGCTTTCCAAGAAGTTATCCCAGTTACCCTAGGGATAATTTCTGCTTTGTTCACTAAAATCACATTTGTCATCGGAATCCTGCATTTGTTTGTGTTGTGTCTTGCAAGTGACGACGTAGAATTTAAATTGTCTTAAGCAATAAGAAAAAGGGACATTTTGTTAGCTGCAAAACTGAAAAGTCCATGAGCAGATCTCACTTCGGGCATGACTGGGTCCTGGGGCTCAAACAACTGCATCGGGGGTCGTCATGATTTTCTCCCCCTCTCTCTTTCTCTGGGCGGGCTCCTTTCTCCGGTAGAGTTCGTTCCCACATCAGGGTGGCGAGATGGCTCCAGGCAGCTCCAAGCAGGAATCTTGAACTCTTAGCAGCACCAGATGGAAGAAGGTTCTCTCTTTCCCAGCAGTTCCGCAGAATTTTCATATAGGAGTTTCATTGGCTCTGATTGGGTCACATGTCTGTTGTCCGCCTACCGTGAGCTCACCTCCTCCTCGACCCCGGAGACAACTGTCATCATTAGACGGTTGCAGCGCCAGCATGGGGACATTTGGTTATTATTGCATGACTTGTGGACAATGTAGCATGATGGCATTAATGGCAAACCAAGACATTGACAAGACTTGCTAAAGGCAGTTTTTGCATCTATGACGTTGGAGTTTTCTGGTATGACATCTCCCTGGAAACTTCCTGAGACCCGCTAGCACCTCACATCTGAGAGGGCCAATTCCATCACCTCCAACCCAAGAGCGTCTTCCATGGGGAGCTGGAACACCTCAAGACGTTGAAGGCTCTGGGCATCCCTCAGCCTGTTGTCTCTGGGTATATTCTGCAGATAATATATCCTTTGAGCTTATGAAAGTAATTTGTAACTTCTGTAGAAGTTCGCTTCAGAGAGTGCATATGTGACAAGCTTCTGATGGCATCATGCTTATTTCTGAACCAATCAGTCACTGTAGCCACAGGAATGTGATGGGCTGGGTCACATGACTACCTGGGCAACTCCACATGGCCACAGAGCAGAAATGATTACAGTGTTGGATTCTTTTAATGCATATTTTTTTCCGGAGAATGCTGAACAGCTCCTAAGAGCATGGAGTTTGGACTGGCAATTCCAGCAAGGAAAACTATGGTCTGTTGCCAGAAGAAGAGGAAATGGATATTGGGTAGGGAAGAAAAATGCAAATCTCTAGGAACCAGTGCTGTCCCATCGTTTCATATGTATCAACCTTGCTTTTCCCAAATCAAGTATAAGCTCCTTGAGGGTGAAAATAGAGCTCAGAGTCTAATCAATAACCAATATGTTCTTGTTGATTAGTCGAAAGCAAATATTTATTGGGCATCACAGAGAACAAGATGCTGTGATATTTAGAGAGTTCTTAAAGATCAGACATTGCTCTAGATTTGGGACTCTAGTGCAGCAAACATATCCTGAATATCTGCCCTATGCCAAGCACAGTGCTAATGCCATGGACACAAAGTTGAAAAAGATATAGTCCCTGCCCTTAAAAAGCCTCACCTAGTGGAGTAAAAACATTCATACCACCATTTATGGAGCATCTACTGTATACTTATATTCCACATACATTAATCTTAAATCTCAGCACAACCCCTACAAGATATGATATGTCATTTTAATATAATTTTACTGAGTCCCAGAGAATGACTCTTAAAACCAGATAGTCAAACTTAGAGGTCAAAAAAATAAAAAATATTAAGAATGTCCAAATTCACAGAGCTAATAAATAGCAGAGTGTGAGTGGCTCTGAGTTGGTTCTGATAATCCAAATATGTATATGTTAAAATAGATTTTTAAAAATCCATTGCAGAAATACTTTTAGCAGACCTTCTTTGCTGAAGAATTCCGAAAAGCCCTAAAGACCTCACTGTTTTCCACCATAAGTGTGCACGTACCCATACACACACACACATCTCTTTGATTTTATTTTTGAATAAATTCCATCCTCAACCCTTTTGCGTGTGAATTTCAAAGGCATCCAACCCGTTAGAGGAGCTCAGTGCTGGATAAATACAATGTGTTATAATTATCATTTTGGTCATAATTTTTTTCCCTTTAATGGAGCAAACCCTTTGTGACCACTGAACCCTACTTCTGGTTGATTAGGCTCTTGGTATTTTATAAGCTTCAATAGGAAATGAGTAGAATTAGTACAGTATCTTGAATAATGAGCTGTTAATGTATTTTTAATGACCAAGATGTTCCAACAAGAAACTTGTTGATTTTTGTCACTAAAACATTATTGGAAAAATGATCTGCACATAGGCTAGATGGTGTTTTATTATGTGAAGAGTGATGATGTTCTACTACATTCAGAGTGCTCTTTTAGAAGCCAAGTAGATTTAGGGAAGTTGTCACAGAAAAAGGAAAGAGCTTAGAGATCGGAACTGGATATAAACTATAACATTTTTATTGTATTCTATTCATAGAAAAAAAATTATTTCCCATAGAGAATCTGACTTTATTTTCTTTGTTCCTTGCTTGATGGTAGTTGTTAACCCATTTTACACAGGGACTAAGTGGGAAGGCTTGTCCTGCTTGTTTTTCCTCTAAACTAGAAGAATCATTTCTGTCTGGGTCTTTCAGCACAGTCATGCTGTCAGTTCACTGGTTTTTCAGAATAGATTGTGTAATCTCTTTAGTTCTCAGTTTCTTCATATGTTATATGGAGATAATAAAGTGCATGTGTCATAGGATGGTGAAAGAATTAAATGAGATAATTCTTGTAAAACACCACTAACTCTTCTCCCCTTAAATTCACTAGGCCAAGTCAATATTAATGTCCCCTGCCTAAGATATTACTCTTTTTTGGGGAAATTCGCATTTCAGTAGCCTTTAATATCCTACTTGTTTTGTGAACTCTGTAAGGCCAGGGGTTGTATTTTACACATTTTTCTTTTTATTCCTTGCGTCGAGCACTATGTTGGGCTCAGAGCAGTTGACTGATAAACACCTGTCAAAAGATTGCCTCCAAAGTGTCCTCCAGGACTTACATGCTATTAACTAATTCCAAGAGACCTCTCCTCAAGGAGCTACAAAAAGTAACTTTGCACCTAGAGTTGCCTGCTCCGTTTGTAGAATCATGCACAAGAATTCCTGGCTTCACAATAGAAGTGTGAAATTGGCTCATTCATGGATCATTCACTATGACATCAAAATTTTGCAATTCTATGATAGTAAGGAATTTCACTGTAATGAATCCATACATAGACACCATCTTTCCAGTGAAAATGTAGCTGCAAATATTTCTTGGGGCAAGGGATGGGGGGGATTTGAAGAGTAACATGAAGTAAAGTTGATCGGAGAAGAGAAGAAAGGAGGAAGCCAAGTGCCCAGGATAACTGTATGCGGTGTTTTGTTTTCGATGGTGAATTTTAGTATCTAGGTGGATTGGGATATGTGAGGTACGGAGAAGTAAGGAAAGGGAAGAACATTTGCCATCTAATATACCACTGATAATGATGATGACAGTTACAATTTTATGAGCAGTTATGACATACAGGTACTATGCCAAACAGTTTATATCCATATTTCATTTCATCTTCATGTTCCCATTTTACAGATAAAAAATTTAGGCTTAGAGAGATTAATTCCCTTCACAAAGTCACGTAGCTAATAAGTAGTAGAGGCAGAATTTGAACCCAGTTCTGATGACTTAAAAATAGCATATTTGGGGGGGAAATGGGCATTTATTGAAACCTTAAAATCTGTACCCCCATAATATGCCGAAATAAAAAAAAAATCTCCAAAAAAAAAATAGCATATTTAAGCAATTCTCTAGCCGAATCCTGAGCCTTTCTCTTTTTCTAATGCAAACAATAAATTAAATAGTAATTTAATTGTTAAAATTACTACCATGTGTTTAGAGAATAAGAAAAACTCTATGTTGCATGGACAGATTTATTTAGCAATTTAATAATAACAATTGCCAGGGCCTTTTCAAGGGCTATAAGCCAGAAATCTTACACAGTGACATCGTAGGTATTATCTCATCTACAACCCCACAAAGAAGGTATAATAGGCCCATTTTACAGATGAGAAAACTAAACTCATGCAACTAAGGTAACCTCCCCCAATTCCCCAAACTGGTAAATAGCAAAGGACAGATCTTGACCCTAGGCCACGTTTTTCCTTTGATCTCTGCTGAGGTAGTATTACACTAGCAATATACTCTGCTATATAGAAAGAGCAGTTGGGGATAAACTATGCCAAAGACATTATAATTCAGCCTACTTTTTAAGTTCTGAGACTTTTTTTTTTATTGTTTTGATTCTTTTTTAAAGAAACTATTCAAAGGCATCTCCTAAAATGTTTGGGATTTGAGTAAGAAATGTGAAAACATGCTTGTTTCCTTAAGAATGTTCTTCTCTGTCTATTAAAATCCCTATGTAATTTCAGGCAAAATGTAATCCATATGTTTTTGATTCACTTCCCCGAGCTTATCACCATGTTTTGCAGGGGCCATTTGAAGTCCATGACTTTTGGAGTTGCTCTGAGCTACTTGTCTTTAAAGCAGGAAGTTAGATTTCCCATGAGGGCAGAGGACTTGGCCCTCAGAGGGAAGCTGTGTGTTCCAAGCCCCAAGGCACAAAGTGCATGTGGTTTCCAAGCCTGGCTGGTGTCTGCTTCTCCACCCCTCTAATGGAAGCCTCCATCCAGGGACACTTCTCTCAGTACCCATCTGCTCTATCTCTTTCTGTTTAAAATGCAGTATAGTATTTGAATCTAATTTCGAGAGCAATCAGACAAGAAAAAGAAAGAAAAATTCATCCAAACCAGAAAAGAAGTAAAATTATCCTTGTTTGCAAATGATATGATCCTATGTGTAGAAAACACTAAAGATTCAACAACAACAAAAAAAAACTATCATAACTAGTAATTAATTCAGTGAAATAGCAGGATACAACATCAACAAACAAAATACCCGAAAAAGGAAATCAAGAAAACAATCCCATTTATGATACCATCAAAAAGAATAAATACTTATGAATCACTTTAACCAAAGAGATTAAAGATGTGTACACTGAAAACTGTAAGATATTGATGAAAGAAATTGAAGACACAAGTAAATGGAAAGATATCTCCAGTTCATGGATTGAAATAATTAATATTGTTAAAATGTCCATGCTACCCAAAGTGATATATAGATTCTTTTGCAATCTCTGTCAAAATTCTGATGGCATTTTTCTCTCTTAATTTCTTTCAAATACATGTGACAGTTTCCTTGGGAAAATTTATAATGATAGGTTGCTTTGGTTTACACTCTAAGTACATAGACTACATATAACAACTATAGCATAATGGATGCAGGAGTGAGTAGAACTATATCCCTGTGAGTGTTCCATATTTTATAGAAAGTGGCACTGTATTTATTCTAATTAAACTCTAAAAAGCAACAAATTTGTCTTGTAGTCCTGTAGAGCAAAACTAAAAATATAATGCAAAGAAACATAACCAAAAAAATCAAGAGACAAATTAAGTGAACATTCTAAAAGATATTTTTAAAAACCCAGAATAAGACAAGAAGAATAAAAAACACAGAAGAAAACAGAAATCAAATATTGAAATGGTAGATCTCCATTCAACCATGTCAATATCCATATTAAAAGGTAACGAACCAGTAACTTAAGATGTTAATACTAGAATAAATGGGGTGTGCTGTATATGGGCAATTTCCAGACATCACTGCAATTTTTCTATAAATCTAAAATTGTTATAAAATGTAAAGTTTATTTTTAAAAAGATAATGGACTAAACACTCCAACTAAAAGGCAGAAATTAACAGAATGCATATAAAAGCAAGTCTGAACTATATGTTGTCTGCAAAGGACATACTTTAAACATAAAAACACTTACAGGTTGAAAGAAAATAGATGTCCCATGGTGTCTATGGATATACCATGCGCACAGTAAACATAAGAACAGTGGAGTAGCTACATCAAACTAAAATGAAACATATTTGGAGACAAAAAAAAATCATACCAGAAATAAATAAGGACATGTCAAAATGACAAAGGGTCAATTCATCAAGACGATGTGGTAATTATACCTATGTAAATGCTTAATAAAAAGCTTCAAAAGACATGAAGCAGAAGTTGACAGACCAAAAGAATAAATACATAAATTAAATCATGGTAGGAAATTTTAACGCCACTTTCTCACTAATTGATGGAACGAATTGGGTGCTAGAATGGAGGCTCCCACATACCGGTAGCTTAAACAACAAAAGGCGTTTCCATCTCTTTCTACCTATGCTCTACTGTGCCCAGGGGGTTGCCGCCCACAAGGGTGCATCACCTCATCCTCCCTCTATCAGTAAGAGAACAAAATGGGAGGGAAAGGGCACATCCTGCCCCTTTATGATCATGACCAGAAATTGCACACATGTTTCTGCTCGTAGAAATTATTAGTCTGGATTTAGTCACATGGCCACGCCCTGCTGCATAAAAGGATGGGAAATATAGTATTTATTCTCTGTTGCCAAATGCCCAGCTATAAATCAGGAGTCCTGTTTCTACAGAAGAATGGGAGAAGAGATATCAGGATATGATTAGAAGCTTTAGACATACTCCATTTTCATAATGTCTTTACTTATAGAAGAAAGGAGTTTTTCTGAACCAGCAAAGCAATGCTGCTGTTGTTTTAATGGCTGTGATCATGTCCTGTGATTGTAGATATTAAAGCTAAAGAACCTCTTACGGGATCACTTGGTGCAGCTCCCACTTTCAGTTGGAAAGGTAGAATCACATTTTATGGCCTGTCTCAAAGATCTTGGGGGTGGCACTACAGTCAGAATGTTTGGGTCCCTCTTCTGCACAAACTTCATATGTTGAAGCCTAACCCTAACCCCAAAGGTGATGGCATTGGGAGGTGGGCTCATTTGGGAGGTGATTATGTCATGAGGATAGTGTCTTCATGAATGGGATTAGCACCCTTACAAAATAGGCCCATATATTAACAGATCAACACCTAAGTGGACATATAGGAGTAACATTTATCCGGTGTAGGGAGGGTGGGAGGGGGGAGGGGGTATGGGTATATACAACCACAATGAGTAAGATGTGCAACGTTTGGGGGTGGACACGCTTGAAGCTCTTACTCGAGGGGGAGGGGAGCATGGGCAATATATGTAACCCAAACACTTGTACCTCCATAATATGCTAAAATAAAAAATAAAACAAAATATTTTAAAAAAATAGGCCCATAGAAGCTCATTCGCCCCTTCCACCAAGTGAGGACATAGGAAGAAGCAGTTGTCAATGGGCATGGGTCTTTCTCAGACACTGAATCTTCCGGCACCTTGATCTTGCATTTCTTAGCCTCCAGAACTGTGAGAAATAAATGTTTCCTATTTATAAGCCAGCCGTTGATGGTATTTTTATTATAGCAATCTGTATATTTTTGTATAGCAGCCTGAACAGACTAAGACAGAAAATTGGTCCCAAGGAACGGGAGTGCTGCTATACAAATATCTGAAAATGCAGATGTGGCTTTGGAACCGGGCGATGGGCAGAGGTTGGAAGAGTTCTGAGGTGCCTGCTATAAAAAGCCTACATTGCCAGGAACAGACCTTAGAGGGCAATTCTGGTGGTGGCACAGAAAGGAAAGAAGAGATTTGTAGAGAAAGCCTCAAGATTCTTAGAGACTATCTAAGTGGTTGTGAATGTTGATAGAAATATGGATGATAAAGACCATTCCGACATGATCTCGAATGGAAACAAGGAACACATTATTGGACAATAGAGGAAAGGCAATCCTTGTTGTAAAGTGGCAAAGAACTTGTCAGAGTTGTGTTTGTGTCCTAGTGTTTTGTGGAAGGCAGAACTTGTGAGCAATGAAATTGGCTATTTAGCTGAAGCTATTTCTAAGCAAAATCCTTGAAGGTACAACCTGGCTTCTCTTGAGTGCTCATAGTAAAATGTGAGTAGAGAGAAATGACCTAAAGAGTGATAGAATTATTAATCAAAACGGAAACAGAACTTAAAACTTTGGAGTCTCAGCCTAAAATTCATATTTTTTAAAAAATGAGAAAGCCCTTTTGGGAGAGAATAAGGATGTGGCCCAGTGACATTTTGGTAAGATTGGTATGAATGGGCCTTCCCAATGGAAGGCAGATGCTACTCATCAAGGCAAGGGAAGAATGACCCCCAAATGCATTTTGGAGATCATGGGGCTGCCACTTCTATTATGGCCAAGAATGCCAGGGCCTATGGGGCAGAAAAATTTCAAGGCTTTGCTCCCATGGGCAGCTCTGCTCTTGGGCTGCTCCAGGTTTGGCTTCAGCAGACCCAGGTGTTGCATGAGCCATAGTAGCTGCAACCCTCACCCCAGGGTACAGGCGGTAAACCTTGGTGCCTGTGAGATGCCATCTCTGCTGGCTCATGAGCTTTCTCCAACTAAATTTGAAACAATCCCCCAGAGAGCCAATGGACCTAGGCAGAGAACCACCACCAGGGCAGGGCCACTGCAGAGAGCCTCCACTAGGGCAATGTCCAGTGGGGTCATGGGGATGGCGTCACCCCTGAGAGCCCAGACCAGTAAAGCCATAGGCATGAGAACCAACCCAGGAGAGCTGCAGGCACCTGACTCCCACATTTTGAGAGCCCTGATGGAGGCAGGGCAGCCCAAGGTCACAAAGGCAGGGCTATTCAGAGTCTTGGGGACCCAACCTCTGCCTAGCAAAACTGGAAAGGCAAGACCTCTGCCCCAGTGGGCCTGGCAGGCAGGGCCTGGAATCAAAGATTATCCCGGACACTTAAGATTTTAGACTTGCTTGAGACCTGTTACATCTTCTTTCCTATTTCTCATTTTGGAATGGGCATGCCCTATCCTGTGTCTGTTCTACCATTGTATTTTGAAAGCACATAACTCATTTATTTCCGCAGTTCAGAGCTGGAGAGCAATTTGGCTCAGGATGATCGAACCTTGAGTCTCACCCATGTCTGATGCAGATGACATTTAGATGAGACTTTGGACTCTGACTTTAGAACTGATGCTGCAATGAGTGAAGACTTTGGAGGCTGTTGGGATGAAACAAATGCATTTTTCCATGTGAGAAGGAAGGACATGACTTTTGGAGGGCCAGAGCAGGATGCCGTGGTCTGAATGTGTGTGTTCCCCTGAGACTTCTGTGCTGACACCCAACCCTTAAGGTGATGATGGCCTTAGGAGCCGGGGCCTTTGGAAGGGGGACTATGGCCTGAAAGCCATGCCCACCTGAATGGGATCAGAGGCACAGGGGAGTTCTTTGGCCCTTTCCGCCAAGTGAGGGCACAGCCAAAAGATGCCACCCGTGAGGAAGCGGCCCTCACCAGACACCTTGATCTTGTAGTCCCGGCCTCTAGAACTTCGAGAAATTAATGTTTAGTTTGTCTAAGCCACCCAGTTTATGGTATTTTTATTACAGCAGCCCGAATGGACTAAGATAGGAGGCCTTTGGCTGGCTTAACCACCCAGCCTCCTCGGTGCCTGCTACAGTGCCTGACATCTAACAGGGGCTCCGTGAAACGTGTTGAGTAAGTGTTTACATTCCCCAATTTGATCTGCTCATTGTCTGGGAGTCTCTCGGTCTGTTCCATTAAAAGCACGAATGAGAAATCACTGTGGGACCAATTTGCCAAGGAATGTTAGGAATCTTCTAAAACAACGTAAGGAAGAGCTTTTATGAAAGGAGGGGGAGTAAAAGAGAAGTACTGTCCATCGCCTCTCGGGAAGCAGGGACTTCGTGCAAAGCCCTGGGCAGGCTTAGCCCGCCCCCCTTCGTAAACTCTCCGGTGTGATTCCAGGCCCTCTCACTCAGAAATGCCTCCCCTATTGGCCTGTGCAGATGCATGAAATTCTGCCACTACTTGTTCCTTGGGGTTAACTGAAGCCCCCTGCGAGAAGGGAAATGTGAGAGGGCACTACGACACATCGGATCTCTGTTAACTAACGACACCTTTCTAGGACTTTCCACCAGACTGCAGCAGGCAGGGCCCTAAAAAAAAAAAAAAAAAAAAAACAGGAACAATAGCAGCCAAATTTGTTTCACCATGGGGAGGAGCCCAGATCTTAGGGAGATGCCAAAAAGAGCAAATTGGAGCGAGGGAGGAAGGTGAGCAAAGCAGCCCGGCCGAGAGGCAACCTGAGGACGTGGGCACAATGGCGGAAATAGAAGCAAGAGGAGACCCAGGGCCAGCCACAGCTATCCTAACTGCGCAGGTGGCAGCAGGTGCTAGGGAAATACTTCTTGAAGAGGGCAGTGGGGCGCAATACTCATTCAATTTAGTTTTCTTAATAAATACTTATATCATGCTTACTGCGTGCCAGGTTCCATTCTAAGTGCTTAACAAATATGAACTTGAATTTAACCAGAGCAACGGCCTTGTGGAAGGGCAGAGTCTGAAAGCCAGCTCTATCAGCTTTGGCTGTGTGACCTTGGCCAGTGACCCCTGCTCTCTGGGGCTCACTTTTATCCCCTATAAAAAGGGAAAATTCGTGAAACGACCTCAGTGTTATTGCAAGGAACTATCAAGCCGAGAGCTTAAAAACACTTTATGGACTGTGAAATGTTTTGCCAGACATTGCTTATAAGCAAGCCTAGGGCTGGCTCAGCCTCAGGAAGTAACAGCAAAACTTCACCCCTTCCATGCTCATGATTGCTACCATCTATGCACGACGCAGCTCATGGACAGCGGAGTTGGATGGCTCCATTCATGACTGCGTTCAAATTCTGGTTCCCACCATTTTTCGCTGCATGGCTTTAAGCAAGCTGCTTAATCTCCCAGTGACTCTGTGTTCTCCTCCATAAAACTAGGGCCAGTAATAGATCTACTCCGTAAAGTTGCTGTGAAAACTTTAAAAAGATGATGAAAATACAGCACTCAGGACAACCACGTAGAGGAAATGATACATACCTCTGTTCTCGTACGCCTTACCATGTTACAAACTAAGTACTATTATGGTTGTTGCCCTCATTTCCAGAGGAGAAAAAAAAGAGGGCCGGAAAGGTCTGGTGGCTTGCCCAACGCCACATACCTGCAGAGTGACGGAGCTGGGATTCCGAGACAGGTCATTCTGACTCGGGCAGATGTTCTCACTGTTCCTAACCACACATCAGAAACACCTAGGGAAATTCTCAAGCGGAAGAAAGAAGGATTGCAAAGCTAGAAAACGGAGAGAGGTGACAAGTCCCTTACTTCTCTTTAAGTGCTAAGTGTTTGCAAAAGGGAATGATCATGCAAAACCTTCACACACAAATGCTGGGAGTTGGAGAGGCTCCTGGAGGCCACCTGGTCCCACCTCCTGCCCACCGCAGGCATTGCAGAGCCTGGCAGGTTGGGAACCAAACTGGTCTCCTCTTCCTCCTGGGCCGTGACCCAAACTTTGCAATCAGATACGATGGGATTCTAGCCAATGGCGTGTGAGAGGAAGGGATGTGCATCTCTTTCCAGGCCTGGCCGGTAATCACCTCCCTTTCTAGACTGCTCGATAGAATTGAGTGGGCAAGGGGACCAAAAAAGCCATGCATAGAAGATGATAAAGCCACAAGATGACTGGGGGCTGAGTCCCTGAGCCCCCTCCCAGAGGAGAGCTGCCTACCCGTCAGAAATAAACAGCTAAAGCCAGGCACGGTGGCTCACGCCTGTAATCCTAGCACTCTGGGAAGCCGAGGCGGGCGGATTGCTCGAGGTCAGGAGTTCAAAACCAGCCTGAACAAGAGCGAGACCCCGTCTCTACTAAAAGCTAGAAAGAAATTAATTGGCCGACTAATATATATAGAAAAAATTAGCCGGGCATGGTGGCGCATGCCTGTAGTCCCAGCTACTCGGGAGGCTGAGGCAGGAGGATTGCTTGAGCCCAGGAGATTGAGGTTGCTGTGAGCTAGGCTGACACCATGGCACTCGCTCTAGCCTGGACAACAAAGTGAGACTCTGTCTCAAAAAAAAAAAAAAAAAGAGGCTGGGCGTGGTGGCTCACGCCTGTAATCCTAGCACTCTGGGAGGCCGAGGCGGGCGGATTGCTGGAGGTCAGGAGTTCGAAACCAGCCTGAGCAAGAGCAAGACCCTGTCTCTACTATAAATAGAAAGAGATTAATTGGCCAACTAATATATATAGAAAAAATCAGCCAGGCATGGTGGCACATGCCTGTAGTCCCAGCTACTTGGGAGGCTGAGGCAGGAGGATTGCTTGAGTTCAGGAGTTTGAGGTTGCTGTGAGCTAGGCTGATGCCACGGCACTCACTCTAGCCTGGGCAACAGAGCGAGACTCTGTCTCAAAAAAAAAAAAAAAAAAAAAAAAAGAAACAAACAGCTAGGACTTTACACAAGCAAAAATAACTCCTTCATGATTGAGCCAGTACATAGTTTGGATTTGTTTGTCACAGCCACTAGCATAACTTTCACCAAAGCAAGGACAAGTGGACTTTGTGACTTTTGGTCACCTGACTTCTGCTTCAATCCTTCTGGTGAGGGGAAATTCATTTCCTCCCAAAGTATCATTCATTCTTCACTTGTTCAATCAACACGCGTTTACTGAGTTCCTGCTACATGCGAGGCACTGTGCCGGCCCCGGGGGAGGGGCAGAGATGAACAAGACACGGAGACCTCTGCCCTCGGGGACGTCGTGCCCCAAACTGGGAGACAGAAGATGAACAAGTGGGCAGGCAGGAAGCACGTTTATAGGCTTTCACGAGTAATTG
This sequence comes from Microcebus murinus, assembly GCF_040939455.1. Lineage (NCBI taxonomy): Eukaryota > Metazoa > Chordata > Mammalia > Primates > Cheirogaleidae > Microcebus > Microcebus murinus. Next base: position 24,060,503 of record NC_134124.1, read on the forward strand.
GCAAGAAGGAAGCAGATGGAGGAGGCAGAGTATCGGGGAGGAGGAGGAGCAGCTTTAGGTGGGGGAAGGGGGCGTCGACGGAAGCTCACTCTGGGAGGTGACTAAGCCCCAGACACAGTGGTAGACAGCCCTGGTCATCAAACTGGTTTTTGGTTGGTTTGTTTGCTCATAGTAGCAGGAAACTGTGTCTCTGTTACCCCTGGGTCCTGATCACATAGCTCGGGGTCGCAAAGAAGTCTGTTGTCTTTTTTTCCAGTGACAGCCTCGTCAACATCCAACCTTTGCAGACATTTCCCCCCTCACCCAGAGCCCCTCCGGCAGAGTCCCCTGAGATTGGGAGCCTAGACACTTGCTGTATGTAGCCGGCAGCAAGGATCCGGGTAGATGAGAGGGTCCCAGAGACTGAGGCTATGTGGACACTGCCAATGTCCTGGGGGTCATGGGTCCCATGCCCACAACTGCCTTATCCTGTCCTCCGGGCTGCTGCTGACTGCTGGCTCCCTTCAGGCGTTTATTCTCTGACATCGGGAGGGAGCAGGCGGGGACAGAAGCCTTCAAGGGCTCCTGCTGGAAGCTTTCTTTCTCTCTTAAAAACAATTTATTTATTCCATGTTAAAACCGTGTCCCTCCCCCCCTGGTTTGAACACAAAAACAAACCCAGCTGTCCCCAGCGCTGGGCCCAGACCGCAGGCGTCTGGCTGGAGTGCCAAAGAGGCAGCAGGAGGAGCTGCTCAGGCCTCGACCTGCAGATTCCTGCTGAGCCCTGCGGAGGCAGGGAGGCTCAGCCTCCCCCTCAGTCAGGACTAAAAGGGACAGCGCCTCAAGGGCAACAAGCCAGCCCTCCTCCTGATGGGGGTCACAGGAACAGAGGCTGATGCTGCCCTCCTGGGCCTCTGGGTTAGCCGACAGCCCCACCTGCCACCAATGCCCCCCAGCAGCTGGGGGACAGGGGGTCCCCCACAGTCGGGAGAGCGAGCGGAGTCCCTGTATCATGCACTGTCAACAACTGTTTTCCTTGCTTGGTTTGAGGATAAAAACAACTGCTGCTCCTTGCTTTCTCACACTTTCCACTGAGGTCACTTGGGGCAGGCCTGAGTCAAGACTTCCAGAGGGTGTGGCAATGTTGAGGAAGCAAACAGTGGGGCTCTGAGCACAGGACACGATGTGCCCGGTCCCCTCTGCGGGCGGCAGGGAGTCCAAGCAGACTCATGCAGCAGCCTGCAGCCCTGGCCTTTGCTGGCCTGCACGCCCCTTCACCCACTTCCTGGGCCCTTCTGCACGGCCCCTGACTCGTGGGTATGGCTCTCCTGACCCTATGGGGCCTCCCCCTTTCCTGCCTGCCCTCGCACGCAGGGCCAGGAGTACATGCTGCCTGGGAGGCAGCTGGGCCACAAAATTTAAGGAGGTGCTCACTCTCCGGGTCATGCAAGCTCAGGATCCCCCCAAGACTGAGCACCTCTTTACATTTTGCACCCTAGGAGGCGTTGGCGCTCACTTTAGCACCACCCAAGCCTGGTTTTCCATGCAGTTCCTTAAGGGAACGTTTCATTGCTTTGATTTCTCTCATCTCATGTCCCAAACTGCTGTTGGAAAGAATCTATAGATGGCTTAGCACTCACATCTGAAAGATCAAATCCAGCTTGCAGAGGTTTTGTTTTATTTTTTGGCCAGATAGTATGCTAATCTAATGTCTAAAATTCAGAAGAGTTCAAGTAAAAAAAAAAAAAAATCAATCACATCTTGGCTTCTCTTGAAAACACAGAAGATGCGTCCCCTCTAGACTGGAGCAGAGTGGCAGCTGCCCCTTTGGGCCCTTGGGGTGTGGCTGATGCTACCACCCCGCCCCAACCACCACCCCTGTACTGACTCACTATTTATACTACTTGTTTAGCCCCTGTAGGCATTCGAGGTTGCAACTTTTAACCTAAAGACAGATTCTGTCCAAACGTTAAGTAGCTCGTTTCTAATGGTGCAATTTCAGGCCCCAGCGACAGGCCAGGGTGGGAGACGGGGCCAGGATGGGAGGACGGCAGCTGGTCTACTGTGCTCAAAATCCAGGCAAGGAGGCGGGTCCCCGTCCCACCAGCCAGGGCGCACAGAGGATTAAAACCTGAAGTCTGCAGGTAGAAATGTGTTCTGTGACCGCATCAGAAGAGCAGCTGGGACAAAGGGACTCATCTTGATGGAAGCAGCACTGACCCAGGGCCAGAAGATCTCCACGGGTGTCCCATGTCCCACCACGACCTCCATGTGATGTTGAATACGACGCCTTCGAAGCTTCAGATTCCTCCCCTCTTCTTAAGGAGAGTCGGGCTGAATTATTTCCTTTCCAGCTCTCACTCTCTTGAATTTAATGCTTACTATTCTTAGACAGAATTATTCCAGTAAAAGAGAGTCCCCCTGAACATTGTTCGGGCCTAGCTTAGAAGAGCAATTGAGCGAAGATCAGAAACTACATTTCACTGGTAGCATGGAATTTTGCAACTTTTGCAGCTCTCTACTTATCCCTTTATAATTTCTTTTGGTTCCACTAAGAATATACACTTAGCGCAGCTCAAACAATAGCCTGACTCAACAGTCTCTTGCCTTAACAATCGCTGCCCTGCTGGAGAATTCACGAGGTGTGAAATCTACTTTGCCAATGACGGCATCTCTACCCTGAAGATGCCGGAGGAGAATAAGGCGACCAGAGCGGAATTCAATGCGACGGGTCATCAGTTAATATCCGGACAGCACTCTGTGTGCTATGGATTGTTGGGGGGGAAGTCTGGAAACACAACCGTGAGTAAAGCCCAGTCTCTGTCCCCAAGGAGATGACAGTAAGGCAGGGACGTGCACAGGATGCCCACTAAATCCAAACATATGAAAGAGTAAGATAAACGTCTATCGGAGCTATAAAGTGCTTGCTTAGCAAGAGTCACTAAAGGAAGGAGTTACATAGGTCTAAGGTGATGGAGGATGAACAGGCATTCAGCTGAGCTGAGGATAAGCAGGAAGGAACGATGGCTTCAGCCACTCATTCATCTGCCAAAGACGAAAGCTTCCCGAGCCTGCCTTTGCCCCAGGCGCTGCGACAGAGAATTAACAGGACAGCCAGGAGTCCTGCTTTCTTGTCACCTGCTCTCCCGTGGGGGACATAGACAAGTACACAGATACCTAAGATAATTTCAGATAGTATTAAGTGCTGCAAAGAATATTAAATGAGGGGACCATCAGCGATAGTGACTGTGAGGTGGACAGGGAAGCCCTCTCTGAAGAGGCTCCCGTTGAGCTGAATCATGAGATGATCTGGAGAAGAGACATTGAGGAAGAAGCGGCAGCAAGAGCAAAGGTCCTGTGGTGCAAACAAAAAAATCATGCAATATGTTTGCAGGCTGGGGGATGAGGAAGAAATCTGAAGGTAAGGTTCAGAGGTGAACAGGGGTGAGATCATTTGAAGTCTTGTCAATCAGAGGAAGGAGTTTGCGTATGATTCAGCTTGCCATGGGAAGCCAATGGATCTAAGTTGATCTATAATTTTATAGGACCCCTTGGCTATTGTATAAGGAATGGGGGTCTGAGTGCAAATTGGGAGGCTATATTACTATATTACTCTGCTCAAGCTGCCATGACAAAATATTATAGACTAGGTGGCTTAAAAAAGAGAAATTTATTTCTGTTTAGTTCTGGAGGCTGGAAGTCCAAGATTGAGGTGCTCACCAGCTGGGTTCCTGGGGAGGGCTCTCTTCCTGGCTTGCAGAAGGCTGCCTTCTGCCCATGTCCTCATGTGGCCTGTCCTCAATGCGTTCATGTGGAGGGAAAGAGATCTCTCCTCTCTCACCCGCTCTTCTTATAAAGCCACCCATGCTATTAGATTAGGACCCTACCTCTATGGCCTCAGTTAACCTTAATTACCTCCTAAAAGTCATATCTCCAAATACAATCACATCAGGTTAGGGCTTCAACATAAAAATTGGGGGATGAGGAAAGGGGCAGGACACAATTTGGTCTTTAGAAGAGAACAATAAGGAGGCTAATGGGTATCCTGGCAAGACTTATACCAGCAATCTGAAAGATAGGAACGATGAAACAGATTTTACTCTGGTGAAGGGTCTCTGGCCTCACACAGTCCCATTATAACCTGCTTTACCATTTAGATACTTTTTTTTTTTTTGAGACACGGTCTCACTCTGTTGCCTGGGCTAGAGTGCCATGGCTTCAGCCCAGCTCACAGCAACCTCAAACTCCTGGACTCAAGCAATCCTTCTGCCTCAGCCTCCCGAGTAGCTGGGACTACAGGCATGCGCCACCATGCCTGGTTCATTTTTTCTATATACATTTTTAGTTGGCCAATTAATTTCTTTATATTTACAATAGAGACGGGGTCTCGCTCTTGCTCAGGCTGGTTTCGAACTCCTGACCTTGAGTGATCCTCCCGCCTCAGGCTCCCAGAGTGCTAGGATTACAAGCGTGAGCCACCAAGCCTGGCCCATTTAGATACTTTTAATCACTGGTAAAATGGAAGGAGATAAACCACTTCTTTCTTCTTTTTTAGAATAATTAGTGTGGGTCTCTATCTCGAGATAGACATTGTGGTCCCATGCTAGAGAATTAATTCATCTCATTTGTTTCTAAGTATCTGGTTCTCATCATGGCATCTCCTGCAGGAGATGAAACCAACCAGCATGTCCAGCATAGAGAGACGGAGAAGTCCCAGCCACTGCTCTCAGGACAAAGGCGTAGCATTATGGATTAAATGCCACCATTGCTGAAGTCACTTGCTCTCACTTTTCTCTCCCTATCAAGGCTGATATCGAGTGAACTCCTTCCGTAAATTGAACACTCTGCTGCCAGAAAGCTAGGTGAGGAGGCTTTCCCTTTTTTTTTTTTTTTTGAGACAGAGTCTTACTCTGTTGCCCAGGCTAGAGTGAGTGCCATGGCGTCAGCCTAGCTCACAGCAACCTCAAACTCCTGGGCTCAAGCAATCCTACTGCCTCAGCCTCCCAAGTAGCTGGGACTACAGGCATGTGCCACCATGCCCAGCTAATTTTTTATATATATATATATATATATATTAGTTGGCCAATTAATTTCTTTCTATTTATAGTAGAGACGGGGTCTCGCTCTTGCTCAGGCTGGTTTCAAACTCCTGACCTCGAGCAATCGGCCCACCTTGGCCTCCCAGAGTGCTAGGATTACAGGTGTGAGCCACCACACTCGGCCAGCTTTTCTTATTTTTTAAATTAATACCTGTCTCCTGTCTTTAATATTAGATGACAAATATCCAGATCATTTTCAATATGCTAAATTAATTTGATGTGCTGATTATCTATTACTGTGTAGCACATTATTAATACTTTAAAAAACACAGTGGCTGTAATCCTGTAATCCTAGCACTCTGGGAGGCCGAGGCAGGCGGATTGCTTGAGGTCAGGGGTTCGAAACCAGCCTGAGCAAGAGTGAGAACCCGTCTCTACTATAAATAGAAAGAAATTAATTGGCCAACTAATATATGTAGAAAAAATCAGCTGGGCATGGTGGCGCATGCCTGTAGTCCCAGCTACTCTGGAGGCTGAGGCAATAGAATCGCTTGAGCCCAGGAGTTTGAGGTTGCTGTGAGCTAGGCTGACGCCACGGCACTCACTCTAGCCTGGACAACAAAGCGAGACTCTGTCTCAAAAAAAAAAGAGAGAAGATGCCTGGCCGGGCGCGGTGGCTCACGCCTGTAATCCTAGCACTCTGGGAGGCTGAGGCGGGCAGATTGCTCGAGGTCAGGAGTTCGAAACCACCCTGAGCAAGAGCGAGACCCCGTCTCTATAAATAAAAAAAGAAATTAATTGGCCAACTAATATATATAGAAAATATATATAGAATATATAATTAATTATATATAACTAATATATATAGAAAATATATATAAAAATTAGACGGGCATGGTGGTGCATGCCTGTAGTCCCAGCTACTCAGGAGGCTGAGGCAGAAGGATCTCTTGAGCCCAGGAGTTTGAGGTTGCTGTGAGCTAGGCTGACGCCACGGCACTCACTCTACCCTGGGCAACAAAGCGAGACTCTGTCTCAAAAAAAAAAAAAAAAACACAGTGGCTTAAAGCAGCCATTTTATTTTGCTCACAATTTTGTTTGCCAGGAATTGTCTTTTAAAGATGACAAGAGGGAAAAATAACATTAGGCTAATTCAATAAATATGTACCGAGCACCTACCATGTCTGCACTACGTCAGTGTTTCCCACGGGCATAAGCAAAGACACGGTGGAATAGAATGCCCGGATGCATTTAGGGAACCAGCTGCAAGTCCTGGGTATGGCTTGGAGTGTGGGTTTGTGTGGGACCCAGCAAGGGTTGGGCCGACATCAACTACAGAGTGCAGAGTAGACTGAGGCCAGATTCTTAAGAGCCTTGAGTGCCAAGCAAAAGACCTTCAACTTCATCCTGTAGGGTATGGGCAACAGGGAGCCGTGGAAGTCTTTTAAGCAGGGAAGAGTGACTGTCAGATCTACGCTGGGGATAGGCAGGGTAGGAACAGGTGCTCTCCTATATGAGACGAGTGAAAAGTCTGAGAAACTTGCTCTCTTAGTCAAGCCACACCCAGGGGATCTGGTCACCTTCATTCAGCAAAGCTGACCTCCTGGCCCGAATTTCATCCCAACCCTGTTTCTTCACCATTTGGCCCAGCTCAGCATGAGCGGGGCGGGAGTGAGCGCCAGGAGCCTCCCTGGGGAAGCAAGCGCCGTCCAGCAGTTGCTACGTTGCTCTGGATGGATTCCTGGCCCCAAAGGGTCACAGTCCTATGGCTCGAAAGGGAGTGGGGAATGAGGCTGCCTCGCCGTGGCCCAGAAAACATGTCCAGGCTTGGCAGCACCTGAGAACAATTTCTAAACTTCATACCAGGTTTTATTTGTTTTGTTCACAGGCCCTTAAAGTGAGGGCGTGGTTCTCCAGCTCCCACGAGCTGCAGAGAGCCTCCCCTGGCCCCCTTCCCTGACGGCCACTCCCTACCCCCATCAAGGCCCTCCGACCGCAGAGGAAACTGCGATCACCGGGTCAGCTCCAGGCAAAAGCATAGGGTGATATGAGGCTGCTACTAACCACCACGACAATAATACCTGTGATTTATTGAATGATAAATAATACTGGCCACCAAGTTAAATACTCTCATCTAATGGTCAGAACAGCCTAACGAAGCCGGCATTATTATTTTCTTCATTTATCAGATAAACTAAGGCACAGAGAGCAACTTGCTCAGTCACTCCCCTTTTGGAAGGAGTCTCAGCTCTGCCATGAATTAATTCTATGACCCTGAGAAAGTCCCTTCATCCCTCCGGGCCTCAGTCTTCCCATCAGTACAATGGGGGCACCCACTCTCTCTTATAGAATCAGTGCAGGGATTAAATCAGCTGGAGTGCCCCTGAGGTCTCAGGCGCCTGGGATGGGCACACGATTGGAAAATCTCATCAGGGTGGTGCAGAAGGGCTTGATCTCTGCCCAGGGGCAGTGAGCGCCCAGGAGGCATCCACAAACAGACTCAAGCAACAGGTGTCCACGCCCCGGCGCAGCTCGGTACCTGCCAACTCCGCTGGCAGAGCTCGCTCTTGGCTGTGTCCACAGAGAGAGGTCACATTCCATGGCCCGGCAGCCCAGCACAAGGAAACGGCCCTGCCCAGACACAAGGGAAAGTGAACATTAATGGGCTGTGCTTGTTTTGAAAAGGCCCAGGAGCCTCCAAGGTGGAGGCGAGAAGACGGAGGGGAGCCTGGGGCCACAGGAAGGGTGGGGAATCTCTCCATCCTAGCCGTTTGCAGAAGCTCTGTGCAAGCTTTCCCGACAAGCAGGCTGTGAACTGCTCTGAGCAGACCTCAGACTTGGGTGTGGCTTAAAAGGAACGTGGAGGTAGCCTTGTGAGGCGCATGTCGCACCTGCTTAATTACTGTCCTAGGGCTGCCATGGCGAAGTGTCACAACCTGGTGGCTTAGAACAGCAGACATTGATTGTCTCACAGTTCTGGACGGTAGAAGTCCAAGAGCAAGGTGTTGGCAGGGCCAGGCTCCTTCTGAAACTAATAGAGAGAAGATCATTCCTTTTCTCTTCCGGCTTCCGGTAGCTCCAGACAAGTGACAGTACCACTCGGATCTCTGCCTCCATCTTCACTTGGCACCGTCCCTCTTTCCCTCTGTGCATGTCTAATTCTATATCCAAATCCTCCCTTATAAGAACACCAAAATTGCAGATTAGGGCCAACGCTAGTGGCCCCATTTTAACTCGATTACCTCTCCAAAGGCCCTATTTCCAAATAAGGGCACACTCTGGGAGTTAGGATTTTTTTAGGGGCCACAATTCAACCCATAGCACCTGCCCTCTTCCTACAGTGTGTTTAGTGGGGGGGGAAATAAAGGCTCAAAAGAAACCAAGTAGGTGGGAGAGGGCAGAAAGGGATGGGTGAACTTACACCTAACATGTACAATGCACACTACTTTGGTCATGGGTACATTTATCACTTTGACTCAAATGGCACAAAAGCAAATCATGTAATCAAAGCGTTTGTACCCCTGTAATGTTCTGAAAATTTTTTAAAAAAAGAAGAAGAAATGTTCTACACAGGTAATTGTAGAATTATCGGACTGATCATTAGGTTGACCTAAAAGTGATTTTTAAAAAAGTATTTTTGGTAGCACAGTGTGAATAACTATAGGCTCTCTGTGAAACACTTCTATAATTCAAATCTGAAATAAATGAAGATAATGTGGGGGAAAAAGTCTGGGTTTGAGTCCTAGTTCTGCCAAACACTGGCTACTTGTTTTTTCACTAAATTGTTCTTTTCTTTTGTTCTAGCCTGCTGCTGAGCCTACTAGGAGAAGGCTACTTGGTTTTGATGAGTGATTTTTGACCATAGTTTCTCCTCTTGCTTACTTGGGGAAAAGATTAAATGAGATCATAGAAATCACCAAATTTATAGCTTGAAGTGGCTTCTGAGATCATCCACCATTTCCCAAAGTGTTCTCGCCAGAATATTAATCCACAAGGTCCCCTTGGGATAGAAAGGAGGGCTGGTTCTGTAAGTCCCTCTCAGAGAGTCTCAATGCACGTGGGCAGAGCAAAGGTCCTCAGAAGTCGCTCAGTAAAGAAGCGTTAGTTTGTCATCACATCTCCCAAGCCCGTTTCCATATGGAACGCTGTTATCTGGGTAACCGCTGGTAGCCTCTCTTGATCACGCATCCACACTTAGAAAATGCTTGGGTAGATTAACCCCTGTTAATGCACATTAGAAAACTTGGACTTAGACTTAGATCACCTCCTACCTCCTCCCAAATCCTTGTCTCAGGCTCAGCCTTCAGAAAAACCCAAGCTGAGGCAGATATATTTGTTCCCCAGGTTGAAAACCGTTTTACTGCTATATAGTTAAATTTTTAAAAATTATTTTTAATACTACGTACTCAGTACATTTTTAAACAACACACACCAAAAAAAGAATAAATAAGATAAGTAAAATGCACCTGAAATCTTCCCACCCTAAAATAACCAACTAAGGTGATACTACTTTCTTATTGCTTTATTACTTCTGCTGCGTTTTGGTCATGCAATGAGGTAATGAGGTTTAGGAGCTGGGAGGGGAGCTGAACCCAGAATCAGTGACTTCAGCAGCGTGTCCTGATATTAGGTATTAGGTGTTGCTCAAATTTGAAGCAAGACCCTTGTCCTCCTGTGCTCCACTTTCCCACCTTATGCCTTTAGGGAGAATGTCTATAGCAGAGCCTGAAAATTGGGAATATTCATGGCTACCATTTACCGGTTCCTACTATGTACACACAATATTATGTTACATGTTACTGCATCCAGGAAATTAACATAATCCTCAAAACCCTACCCAAGAGGGCAGGTGATACCATTGAGGCTTTAAGAATTTAAGTGACTTGCCTCAGGTCTCAGAACTGATAGCAGCAATGGAGCCAGAATCTAACCCCAGACCTGTCTGACCCTGGAACTTTCTGTGTAACTGTAATTCTAGGACTCCTTGTACCATGTGTTGCACGAATCAGTTCTATTTTCTGACTTCTCAGCTCCTGTTACATAGCCTTGCTGTATTTGGGATAGTTTTAGCTCTATGCATCCCACCTCTCCAAGGCAAAGTCTAGAAGATTCCGGTCAAACCTCAGCCTCCCTTGCAGCTTGGATGAAGGTGTGTGTCCAGGGTTCTATCAGACACATGCCTGTGAGACTTTGATTCTGAAGGGAGCAATCCAAGTAAAGAGGCCTTCCAGGGGATCTACTTTGCTGGCAAGGATGATGGCAATGAGTCTGACTTCGGGGAGTGACAATGTTTGCAAGGTTGAGATCTTGGCACAGCACAGTGGCAGTTTCTCCTAGGGCTTGGTAGGACAACAGTAGGGGTAACTTTCCCCCCATAGATCTAGTTCTATGGAGTGGTGTTTCCATTGTTCCTGGAAGGTTAGCTTCAGGCCTAGCCCTCTCTGTCTCCTAACAATTCTGAGATTGCTCAATATCCTTTTGGTAGTCTGTAATCCTAGCACTCTGGGAGGCCGAGGCAGGCGGATTGCTCCAGGTCAGGAGTTCGAAATCAGCCTGAGCAAGAGCGAGACCCTGTCTCTACTATAAATAGAAAGAAATTAATTGGCCAACTAATATATATATATAGAGAGAGAAAAAATTAGCCAGGTATGGTGGCGCATGCCTGTAGTCCCAGCTACTCGGGAAGCTGAGGCAATAGGATCCCTTGAGCCCAGGAGATTGAGGTTGCTGTGAGCTAGGCTGACGCCACGGCATGCACTCTAGCCTGGGCAACAAATCGAGACTCTGTCTCAAAAAATATATATATATATATATCCTTTTGGTAAAATCCTTCTCTGCCCAATGAGCCAGAGTCAGCTTCTGGTGCCTGCCATCAGAAACCCTGACAGATAATGGGCTGTGTCCGTGAGAGAGATTACTCTCGGTACACAGAACTCTAGTGGTTTTGTGTCTACAGACTACAAAGTAATGAACAGAGCTGGTCAGTTTCTGATCAATTTCATCAACATACATTAACAAATGCATTTGATCACAAAGTGAACTTTTGGCCAACGTTGAATTTGTTTAAACCGTACTGATCATAACACCCCTCGATGGCCTAATGTCAAGTTCACGTTCATTGTATTTCTGCCTGGAGTCCACGTGTCAGAAGCCAGCAGGAAACTAGACTTTCTTGCATGAGTCTTTGGAAAGAAGTTTAATTGAAAATCATATTTGTCCTTTAATCCAATGGTTCTCAAACTTTTTGGTCTTAAAACACCTTTACGCTCTTAAAAATATCAAAGACTCAAAAAGCTTTTGTTTGAGTTACATCTATGGGTCGTGTAAAGAGTGGCATTGTTTGCCATTTCTGCAAATCCCTTACCCATCTGGCTTTATAGAAGGCAGCTGGATTCTCCTATTTCCTTCTGCGTTTAGTCTGTTGTGGGTCACATGTAATGTATCCTCTGGAACACCCCACTGTACACTTGTGGAGAATGAGAATGAACGTTTTAACATTATTATGAAAATAGTTTTGACCTCGCAAACCTCCTGAAAAGATCTCCCCAGTCTACGCTTTGAGAACCGCTGACCTAATCGCTAAACTTTCTCATGCCTTACATCTTAGATTTCAAATTCAGGATGCAACTGTCATGCAACTGACAGGTCCCTTTGACATCTTTACTGTCAGCCTAAAAATGTGGTTCCATCCTTCAGAATTATTCTATTCACTGAACCCTAATCTCCCTTATTTGAGGTGTAACTGATTAGAAAAAGTTCTGCTTGAGAATCTGTAAACCTAGTTCTGCCACTAACTAGCTGTGTGACTTTGGACAGGTCAGGGACCTTGGATAGGTCCATTGGCCCCTCTGAGCCTTAGTTCTGTACTTGCCAAATGGATACTTGCTTAACTTACAAGACTACTTAAAGATCAAATTGGATGGTACACATGAAAATGCTTACAGCACATACATATAAAAGAATATTATTCCATTATTTAAAATGATTGCATTGCTTAGGATGCTTTGGGCTGCTAGTAACAGAAAATCTAACTCAAATAGGCTTAAATATATTGGCTCATTTAACTGAAAAGTCTAGAAGGGGTTCAGATGTCAGGCATGGTTTGACCAAGAGATTCCTGATGGAGTCTGGGCTGTGATTCATATTTTCTGCCAAACTCTCAGCTCTGCTCTGTCTAGCTTCGATCTCAGCTATTCCCCTTCCTGCTAGTAACAATGGCCACTGACCTTCCTACCCCACCTGCTTATGCCACACCACCCAAGGTAAGAGAAAGCATCCCCAGAAGCTTCCACGAAAGAAAAAGAAACTTTCTGTCTCAGAAGTTCTCAGCAAATGTTTCCTCTTTGCTCTAAACTGGGTCAAGTGCCCATCCTGAACCCAATCACCCAGGTCTGGATAATAAAATAAGCTGAAAAGCTAATCAAAGTGCAACCTGGAGCTCGGGGTAGGATGACTCATTCAAATTTTGAGTTCTGTTAAGAAATAAGAAGGTGGGAATAGTTGTTTGGAAGGCAATCAACGAATGTCCAACATAACCTCAAAAATCTGTTATTTGTTGGGCAAGAAAGATGATCACAACATACTACCCAGCAAAAAAATGAGATTAAAGAAGGATGTGTTTACTAAGATCCCCATCTTATGAAATGCATGTATATACATATATACATATATGTGCATGTATATATACACATATGTTTGTATATGTACATATATATTATATCCACATAGTGGTAATGGCTGAGAGGTAAGATTATGGAGAACTACACACTTTTGTTTGTTGTTTGTTTTTGCATCTCTGCCTTCTATATGACAAAAAGTGCAGTACTTTATGTAAATTTTCAATACAGGAAGAAGTCCGAGATACGATGTGAAACATGGTCACCAACCATCGCGTTTCCCACTCCGAGCACCCTCTGGTCTTGCATCCTAGGAACCTGGGCTGATCCTTCAGGTCACCTACTGGAGCCCTAGGCAAAGGATTGATCCAGGCTCAAGAAACATTTTGCGTCAACATCCCTAAAGAATCACAAAAACCAGGATCTCTGGCTCAGAATAGAAAGCGGTCTATTTTCATTCATATGCAATTCTAATTTCACTGGTTCTCTTCTCCCTCTCCCCAAGCTCACCGCCAGCTCCCATGACCTCATCATGATATTTAGAATAATAGTCTTTTCCCACAGGTCATCAGCTTCTAAAATAAATACATTTCCATCAACGGAAGCTGCAGAGTCACCGAAATTATTATACCTCGGTTCAGAGTCACAAGCTCATTAAAGCCTGATTATTGTGCCTTCCAAAAAGAATGGCAGTGGAAGAGGCAGATGCTTCTCTTTTATTTAACTAGGGAAAGAGATGCACGGGCAGATTAACGTAAAAGTCAGCCTTTGGAGGATGCAGCTGAGACAGCTAGAAGGTAAGAAAATGAGGAAACAAAGAAACGAAATAACTAATGTTTTAATAAGCATTTCAGTGGCCCCTGAATTTCCCTGGGAGAAACCGCTGGCGATGAGGCAGTTTGGTCAGAAGGAAGAAAACTTAGCAATAGAAGCAGAAATTCTAGATCCCATTCTGCACTTGACTATAGGCGGGACTCGGTCTACCTCCCCGGGCTCTTGAGGTTAGGTAAAGTCAGGGATATAGCAAATGATGGCCTCGTCCACTGCCCACCCCCCTTTCCTCTTCCTGGCCATCACGAATCCATGCCAGCACCTTCCCCAGTGATCCCAGATGTGGCCCGCAATCAGTACTGTGCCCCAAGCTGCCACTCCCTGTGTCAAAGTGAATGCAGGGAGCTGCCTACTGTCCTTAGGCTAAAGGTTTCTGAAATGCCCATAAAATCCTGACATTCTGATTCCCCTTTGCTGACCCAGGCCTACTTCACTTGCTAAATGCTCATAGCTGGCATTGAACAGTCAGTCATAACATTATTAACATCATTTATAAAAACAGCTGGTAGTTATGATGATATGCTTGCTATTGAGAGGAGATTGAAACGTCAGTGGGACGTCCAACTTTAAATGTTGGAGGGATCATCACGTGCAAGAGGCCTATCGGTATCATCCGTGCAACCCCAAGAGATAGGATGGGGACCACCGGATGCAAGTTTCAGGAAGTCTGGTGCTGTCGTTTGCAGGCAAAGTGGCTCTGCCACTTCCAGGGGAAGGCCTGCGGTGACCACAGAGCACACTGGTCCAGTCTGAAGCGGGCAGCTCCAAACAATGCAGCCCCGCGTTTATCCCCGCCCTCCCTGCCCAGCTTTCCAGCCACCTGGCCCCCTTGCACGCACGCCTCCCTCCCGTTGTCTCCTCGCTAAGCAACTAGCGGTGTCTGTCTGCACGGAGGCATGTGTAAATAATGAGAAGACGGTGTAAGTGGCATAAATGAGGCGTCATGGGAACGCAGAGCAAAGAGAGAAGGCCTTGGTGTAATGGGATTGACGGAGACTTCCCGCAGCACAAGGCACTGAAAGGGGGCGAGTCTAATGTGCGGAGTTCAAAGGAAGAGCACTCCAGGCCCGAACCAGCAAGAGCAAAGGCACTGGGGTAGGAAGATAGTACCACAGAGGGAACACGAAAAAAGAAAGCGATAAAGTGGAAACACGTCCCAACAGATCACAAAGGTTCTCAGATGCTTTGCAGAGGAACTTGGGATTTATGATTCAGGTTAGGGCTGCTTCCATGCTCCCAGCCGCTCAGCTTGCTCAGAACAACCCTCCCGGCCTCTTGCCCCACCTGTTACTCATGCCTGCCTGGGGAGGGGCATGGGAAATGGGCACAACTCATCTGATTGATGGGTTTGGGAGGGGAATGGGTGGAAGTGGTTCAGCCCCTGTGGAGCCACCTGTGTCTTGTGCTGCTGGCGGCTGGCCGTGGTATCAAAGGAAAGGGCCTCCTGTGGAGAAGCACATGGTGGTCTCACTCTGCAACCAGAGAAGTCTGTCTAATTCGGGGGGGGGGGGGAAGTAGTCAAAGGGGCCTGCTTGGCTTCTACGCCTAAAAGCTGCATTCTCCAAACAGCCTCATCAAGAATAAAGGTGACAGTGGCCTGTCCTAGCATCTATATTCCCCAACCATCCTTATTAACAAAACCTGCAGTTTTATTTAGAGCAGAACTGTGCCTCCCCAAAAGGATTATATTCCCCAGGCTCTGTTGCAGGTAGTTGCAGCCATGTGACTAAGTACTGGCCAATGAAATGTAAGCAGAAGTGTGATAGCAGATTCTGGGAAATTTTCTTAAAAGGCAGCTGGCATGAGCTCTTTTTCCCCACCATGTTTTACCTCTTCTTCTAAACTTCTGCTTAGAATATGGATGTGATGGCTGGAGCTGTAGCTGCCATTTTGGACCATGAGTACAATGGTCATACCCTTAGCCTAACAGAGCTAAAAGCTGCAGGGAAACTGAGTCACTGATTGCCACGAAACCACCACGTGTTAAAGAAAGAAATAAAGCCCTATCTTGTTCAAGCCTCTATTATATTTCATTGTCAGTCACCTGCTGCTGAACCTAATCCTAACTGATACAAAAGGAATATGAACCAAAATGTATCTTAATCACACCACTCCCTGCATTGGACATACTCAAATTATGTTCACAGGGACACAGATGTAAATGTCATTAAAAACCAAGAAGGCAGGAGGGCAGGAGGGTGGGTGTAGGATAAAAACTTACCTACTAGGCACAATGAACACTATTCTGGTAACAAGCACACCGAAAAACCTGACTTAAGCATTATACAAGGTATCCACATAACATAAACATTTGTACCCCCTTAATAGTTCAAAATTTAAAAAAAAACAAAGTGAGGGCTCATAATGTGCCAAGCACTAGGGACGGAATAAGGAACAAAGCTGGTGAGGTCCTGCCCTCTTATTACTCACAATCTACTGGAGGATATAGATGATTATTAATTAGAGAATAAAATAATCAAAAACGTAACAAGAGCAATAAAGAAAACAAATATGCTGAGATAGGAATGGGGAAGGGGAGGTGATCGGAAGACCTACAGTGGACAGATTGGCAGAGAAGCCTCTTCTAAAAAGGTGATATTTAAACAGAGGCCTAAAGAATGAAAAGGAACTGGCCTTGCAAAATGGGGGTAGAGGGAGAAGCTTTTCAGATAGAGGATATGGTATGTGCAAAGGCCCTGAGGCCGGAGAAGCCTGGTCAGAAAAAGAGACTAAAAGCAGAACAGGGCAGCCGGGCCACCAGTGGAGCAAAGACAATAGATAATTCTCACAGGAACTGACCTATTGACAAGGAACAAATCCATTTGGACATGCACCATGCCAGCCCTCATGGTAAACATTTACATCTCATATGAAATAACTTTCTGAATATTAAATACAACGGAGACCTCTGCAATGCCAAATGGCATGTGTTCGTGGCCAGAAGGAAGGGGCGAGCAAGCTTTTGTATGTTGTAGAGCTGAGGGAGGTGGTTGGTGGAAAAACAGATGGTTTTCCTGTTTGGAAATAAACTTCAAGGAGAGAAGAATATGTCTTTTGAGTTTATTCCTGAGTCCACAAAGCTCCGCTTTCTTAGCCAAACACGCCACACCCTGGGAACTTTCAGATACCAAGTCCT
The DNA here is from genome assembly GCF_040939455.1 of Microcebus murinus. Classification (NCBI taxonomy): domain Eukaryota; kingdom Metazoa; phylum Chordata; class Mammalia; order Primates; family Cheirogaleidae; genus Microcebus; species Microcebus murinus. The sequence goes on from NC_134124.1 coordinate 24,077,104, forward strand.
AGCATCTTTCAAGAATTTCCACTGGAAATGTGGTGCTCAGTGGTAGCTTGTCAGGATGGAAGGGAAGTAAACATTTTTAACAAAAGAAAAAAGGAAGTTAGTTGCAATGCCAATGAGAAGGCAGTTTCTCTAAACCAAGTAGCAGATAGGACCTAGAGCAAAGGCTCCTTTTTAAGAGCAAGTCGATGCTCTCAAAGTGCTGGTTCTCAACCCCACTGAGGCTAAGACCACTGGGGCCCTGGCTTCAAATATAGACACGGGGCCGTCCCCAAAGATTTGGGTTCAGCGAGCTGGGGCTAGGGCCCAGGGATCCGCCTGTTTAACAAGCCCCAGGTGTCTCTGCTGTCGCTGAGACACGCCGCCCCGCACAGGCTGGGAGACCAGGAGTGGGAGCAGGGCCGGAAGAAGGGAAGAGGGCTAGGACTCAGGTCTGCACAGCCCCGAGCTGCATTCGTGTCGTGCTTCCTGCAGACACCTCAACTGCTCGCCTGCTCCCACTCCGTCTCAGCCTCCTGGCAAAACCCCAGCCCTGAATACATTCTGCTTCCTGCAACCCCAACGGCTCCCTGTGGCTAGAAAATCGACAGGCACAAGGCTCACTAGTCTCTCTGAATAACTTCAGGCCACAAATCTCAAATCCCCATTGGCGATCCGCCTAAAACAGATGCCTGCACCCGTGCAGGGGAGCGCCATTGCTTCTCCCCGACTTGGGACTTTGCTGATATATTTCTCCCCGCTCTCTTCTACGTGAGCCCCTTCTCCTTCTCACCCGATCATGACTTAGGCCTAAGGACTCACCGGAATATCCCCCATGGCCTTGGCACCCATATCCGCCCGGCTGCCATGCCCCTTCCTCAGTCTCCCCTAGTGCAAACCTCCTTGAAACAACTGTCTCTGCTTGTCACCTTCGATCCCTCTGCCACACGTCGTCTTTGTCATCCTCTTCAGCCAGGCTTGCCATCCTTCCCTCTACCAAACCGTCTCCTCCTGAGGTCCCCAACCACCTCGTGTCACCAACCTAATGAGTCGTCAATGTGTCACCCCCTTAATTCTTGCTTGTGCCACTAGCAGCACGTGGCATAGCTGGTCACCTTTCCTTCTTGAAATACTTTCATCACTAGGCATCTTGGATCTTCCCCTGGTTTTTCAGCTCCAACTTTGGACCTTCTCCGTTCTCCACCTCTATGTCCTTCTGACCCCAATGCTGAAGGGGCCCCCGGGTTCCCCCCTCAGTCCTGTTCTCTCCAGTTCTACCCCTACTCTCCTGACCCATCCAGCCCTGCGACCTTAAATGCCATCTGTCCACTGACCTGTCCCAGCAGTCCCTCTGGACTCCAGATGTCAACTTCTCACCCAACACTGACCCCCATAATCATCTTTTGGGTGTCTCACACTTAATATATCCAAAGCAGAATTCTTGATTTCTCTCTTGACTCCCATTGAAAAAAATCTGCTCCTCCCCCAGGGCTTTCCATTGTAGCCAACGGCACCCCAGCCACCTGAGTCTCAGGCAAGATCTGTCATCCTTGCTACGTCTTTGTCCCTCACATCTCACCTCCAATCTATCGGCGGTTTGTGATGGCTCGAACATCAGAATGTATCCCACACCTGACCACTTTTCATCACCTCCACCTAACGCCATAGCCCATCATCCCCGCCCCGGACAACCCCGGGGGCTTCTCACTGTCCCTCCCATCGCCACCCCGACCCTGGCTCCCCGTGGTGTGGGACACGACAGCCGGCAGGTCCTCTCTGCCATTAAATCACATCCTGTCTTTCTCTTGGCACCTTGGAATAAAACCGAAAGGCCTTCACAGGGACAAGGGTGCCCCCCCCAAGGCCCAGCCTGCTGTCACCCCCGCTGTCGCCCGCCCCTCCCTCGCTCTCCTACTCCAGCCGCCGCTCCCCTGTCTGCCCTGCACACCGGCCCCCGAACAACCCTACGTCCTCAACCCGGAGCCCGTGACTGTGTGACCTCACCCAGCACAAAGGACTTTGCCGGTGTGACGAAGCGAAGGGCCGTGAGTGAGATGAGGAGATTTATCCTGGACCATCCGAATCGGCCCAACGTGGTCACATGGGTCTTTGTGAGAGGGAGACAGGAGGGTCAGAGGCAGAGAAAGGGATGTGACAATAAAAGCAGAGGTCTTACTCAAGGGGGGAGGAGGGCATGGGCAATATAAGTAACCTTAACACTTGTACCCCCATAATACACTAAAATAAAGAAATAAATTTAAAAAAATAAAAGCAGAAGGTCTGAGTGGTGTGAGGAAGGGATGAGCTAAGGGACACAGGAAGCTTCTAGAAGCTGAAAAGGGCAAGAAACAGATTCTCCCCTTGAGCAAAGGAACATTGCTCTGCCAACACCATGATTCCAACCCAGTGAGACCGGGTCAGACTGCCGACCTCAGAACTGTAAGGGGACACCTTTGTGATGCTTTAAGCCACTCTGTCTGTGCTAATTTGTTGCATGAATGACAGGAAACTAACATACTGAAGTCATATTGCGTATTATTTGTTTAATATCAGTCTTTCCTCAAAGGTTGTAAATTCCACAGGGGCAGAGACTTAGCCTGGTCTTGGAAGCATTCCCAGCACCTGAAACATTCTCTGGAAGTTTCTATAATATTACTATTTATTGAATGAACACACAACCGCTCTGAATTGGTTTTTCTTTTTAGTGATGAAAGAGAAAGAAGGAATTGGAGCTTGGGATTAGAAGCCAGTAAGGGCCCTCCACAGCCGCCCAGTGTACCATGACCATACTCTAAGTCATGCAGGTGGGCACTCACAAGGATTTTCTTTCATCTCTGGTTTTAGATGACTCCATAGTCTTTGTGCCCCCTGCTCCTGTCGTATCTGAGCTCATTAAATCCCTCTGACGCAATTTCAGCCTCCCACATCACCCTGATTCTCCACCACGGTCCTCCTCACCATAAGTACGTACGCAGGTCACTGCTGGCTAAATGAGCAAGTATGAACTAAGGATTTTGAGTAGCTTTGGCAACACCCAAGGATGTTAAAATCCAATGCTTTCTCTCTCTCTCTCTCTCTCTTTTTTTCCCTTTTATTGCTCTTTCCACTTCTAGTGTAAGCGGAGATCTTTCCAGAAGCATTTAAGAGAAATGGCTCCAGCTCTGTGCTCAGTTTTCTGCCACTTGCAATGTGTTTCTTGCTCACGAGGCTCACGATGGCATTTAGCTCCTCCACTGACAGATCTGAGATATATAAATAAGTGAATAACGTTGTAGCTCTGCAACTCACCACCTGCAAAATCATAGACTCTGACCGCATGGCACATGTTGTAGCTATCAGGGACTCTTGTTTGCAAGTTATAGACAACCCTTCTCAGACCGTCAGAACTATAAGGGGATACAAAGTGGAATGTCCTGGCTCATGTGACCGATTGGCCCCACAGGAGTATTGACTTCAGGTGTGATTTGATTGTCATCCTCTTCATCTCTTGACTCTGTCTCCTCCATGATTTCTCCATGCTGATGCTCTTTGTGATGTCAAGAGGGCTAGCCTCTCCTGGCCTACAGCCTTCCTGCTTCAAACCCAGTGGAAAAGGGAGCCATGCTTTTGATCACCAGTTCTCTTTGGCCAGCACTGGGTCACATGCCCATTCTTCCCCAGTCCCTGCAGCCAGAAGGATGCGATGCCAGACCTGGATCCCACAATCCCACCCTGGAAGCGAAGAGCCCAGTCACCACTGCCTCACTCGAGCCACATGCACTGTGAGTAGAGTTCTCGGCAGGAGTTCTAAGAGGAAAGTCAGGTACAGTTACCAAAAGAAAGAGGGTTGTTGGATGCTTGCGGACAAAACAAAAGATGAGCTGTTCCCTGTGAACATCTCGAGTTCAATTTCTGCTAGGTCACTTCAAAGGACGGGGAACTCACTACCTCGTGAAGGCTATCTACTCCATTTTTTTGTGCCAAATTGTTGGGAAAATCTTTCTCTCATCAGGTCATGGAAAACTTCCACGAACTGTCACTGACTCTGTTCTCAGCACAATACAGAGGGAATGTCTCCAGACACCCGACAGCCCTTTAGATACGCAACGACAGCTTTCATAATTCTCCCAAGTTTTCATTCTACAGATAAACATCCTCATTATCTCAACCGTTCTAATGACATTTCACCCTCCTTTTTATGAGCTCTGACTTGTCAACATCCCTCTCAAATTAAAGTAGAACCATCCCATCCATCAATCCCAACACTGTAGAGTCATTTCTTACATAGAAAGTGACTCAAAATCGGCACGCAGGGCAGAAACTGAGTATTGCCTAAATCATTCTTGAAAAGAGGTGGCTTTGGAGAACAGCATTTTCGCCTCTCAAGAAATCCAACAACTGCAAGTTTTCTCCCATGCTAGAACAGATCGCTGATCTTGGCTACATCACACAATTATAAGCTTGCATTTATGGAGCCACTTGTACTTTAAACATGGCATTAAAATATGTATCTACTGACTTACTCAGCCTAAGAACTGGGGTTTGTTAATCTGCTAGTCCCTTTGCTAGTTCTGTTTCCTTTGTGTCTCTGTACGTCCGAGTACTTCCCTGTGTTGAGTCTGATTCTGCTGTAGATGGATACATGGCAGCCCATTAAATATTCAAAGACGGTTTTCATAATTCTCCCAAGCTTTCCCTCTACAGGCAAAACATTCTCATGCCTTCAGCTGTTCTAATGATATTTCACCCTCCTTTTTATGAGCTCTGACCTGTCAATGTCCCTTCCCAGGTTAGTGCCAGGGACAGCCCTGATGAACTACAGTTCAACCCAAGCATTGCTGAAAGTAGAGACCAGATGGGAAGAGGCTGAGTGCAAAGCCCTGAGACAACCCATCCTCCTCTTCCTTCTTAATAGCCAGACACAGTTGGTCACCCAGCAAAAAAAAATGAAGCATCCTCATCACAAATCTCATCTCAGCCAAAAGAGATGCCACCAACGTTCTGCTGAGACCCAGACTCGCCATGCATGGCATCCCCTAGAGCCACCAAACTCACAGCCCCTAAAACCAAATAAGTTCTATCTGGCCTAACTCCTACAGAAACAAACCGAATCTCACAAACCACTCCTTAATTCAGTCACTCATCACTGTCTATGAAATTTGCTACCAACTGCCAACAAGTGGAAGCCTGTTCTCCCACTTTCATTGAGTTCCACGGAAAATCATTTTTCCAAGGTTGCAGAGCAGGGTTGGATTCAGTAGAGAAGAAAATCAGGAATGCTGAGGCTGGAGCTGAAGGAACGTAAATATCATCTAGTCTGTATTAGGTGTGTCTGTGTTCCCAGTAAAAGGATGGGGCATCTTCACCGTTGTCATGTGACTTTCAGTGCCCTACCGTAGGAAGAATATAGAGTTGGCTCTGAATATCCATTAGATTTGCATCAATTCCTTCAACCAACTGCAGATTGAAAGTATTTAGGGAAAAAAAATTAAGAAAGAATACAAGTTTTTAAAATACAGTATGATAACTATTTGTATAACATTTACATAGTACAGTCATGCACCACATAGTGACTACAACAGTGATCCCAAAATATTATAATACCATATTTTTACTGTACCTTTTCTACGTTTACATATGTTTAGATGCACAAATGCTTCTCAATGTGTGACAATTGCCTACAGTGTTCAGTCCATAAACATGCTGTATGGGTTTATAGCCTAGGAGCAATAGGCTATACCAGATAGCTTAAGTGTGTAGGAGGCTGTACCATCTAGGTTTGTGTGAGTACACTCTATGATGTTTGCACGACACAATCACCTAACAACTCACTTCTTAGAACATATCCCCATCATTAAGTGATGCTTGACTATATATAGTATGATAATTAATCTAGAGATGATTTAAAATCTATGGGAGGATGTGCGTAGGTTATGTGCAAATACTACACCATTTTACGTAAGGGACTTGAGCATCCTCAAGGTTTGGTATCCACAGGGCGTCCTGGATCCAATCCCCTTAGGATACCGGGGGACAACTGTACTTCCCTGCCCTATTAATGGTGGGCTTGCCCACATGGCTCGCTTCGAACCCTGGGGTGTGAGCAAACATGAAGCAGGCCTTGTTCAGGCAGAAGCTAAGAGCCATCGTGCAACTCAGCATGCTCCATCAAGGCAGCTCTTTCAACGTGGGTCCAGAATGAAGATTCCCTGTCATCAGTGTAGAGAGGTACCTGACCCATGTCCATGGGTAACATGAGCAAGACGTGGGCCTTTGTTACTCTCAGCCACTGAAATTCGGGGGTCATCTGTTTCCACTGCAAAGCTGACTGATACATAGCCCATCCTTGACCTTCGAACACAAGGAAATGAAAAATCCTAAAACTTGAGGTGAGTAGCTAGTTAGCATAGCTATTTACCAGTTGTCAGTAGAGCTTGCATTCAGGTCTCCTAATATTCAGTTCATTCATTTATCTTTCAATAGATGCACCTTGAAATTTTGTCAAGGAATAAGGGATAAAGCTCTTACAGTCAATGACAAAACCATCCCGATAACAGTTAGTATTGTTATCGTACTGGTATTAACAGGAGACCCGTAAGATAAGAGCTAAAGTATTATATGAGAATTTAGACATCCAGGTGTTCCCCCGGCCACATCTTAAAGTCAGCAAAGTTACTTTGGAAGATTTCAGTTCAGTAGCCATCCTGTCCCCATCACGGACGTGTCACGGCCACAGGTGCTGGGTGCTCAGCTGAAGTAAGGCCCAGGCCCCCTTTCCCCACAGTCAAACTTCCAGCACAGTCTGTTGTTCCCACGATGTGATCTGAGGAAGACCAGTCCTGGAAAGTGCTCTTTCTAAAAAGGTGGATACACTGTATATTATTTTCCCTCCTCTCAAGAATTCAAGATGGAGTTAGTTTAGTACAACTCTAAGATGTCCTATGGTAGAACAATCTGCTCCACTTTGTTTCAGCCAATATTTCCCTAACTTATTTGATCATGGAATCCCCATTTGGAATAACACCTGCTGCACCCTGCAGAACTTGTGTTCCGAGGCACAGCCCTATGGAAGCAATACCCCAACTCTACTCCCACTGATACTTACCCCAATGCTCCAATCAGGCCAGTCATAAGAGGGGAGCCACCAAGACCCACCCCCACCCTTTCGAGATTGACTAGACTTTGGGTCCTGCCTTCCTTTGGTCCCCTTCCTTCATTTCCACCAGTACAATTACTTCATCTGAGCTCCTGGAGGGGGTTAGCTTGGTGTAGATCCAGCACCAGTCCTGGGCAAGTTAATCTCCCATTTCCCAGGAAGGAGCTTCCGGGAGCGGGCCAGGAGACGTGGCTATTTTGGTGCAGGCAGGTGGTAAATCACAGCGCGGAGACAGCTGCCCACTCCTCCTGCTGTTAGGCTGCCGTGTGAGATGTTCTCACTCTCTGCAGTCCTGCCGCTGCGCTTCTAGAATGTCACCCTCGCTGCAGTGCTGACACATCGCGGGGCGGGCAACTCGCCTGCGCAACGTACACAGCCTCCCTCGCCCACGCTCCTCTTCTGTCCAGAGTTACGAGAATCCAAAGGTCACAGGAATCCGTGTTTAGAGCTCAGCTAGTCCAGTATCCTCACTTTGCGGATGAGAAAATCAAGGCACCAAGAAGCTAAACGACATACCCCAAATCAGTAAATAGCAACAGTAGCCCAAGCTTGTGGGCCCCCAAATCCAGGATGTTTTCCATTCTGTAATGAAGTGTCAGTAAAAGCAGAGGGCTGGAAAGAAATTACACATGCACAAACCTCCATGGTGTGCACGTATACACACGCATGTGCATATTGTCTTAAAAAATACAAATGGCATCATATTTATGGTTCTATAACTTATTTTTGTTTTGTTTTGTTTAATAATGTTTGACCCTCTTCCCTGTGGTTACAGCCAGAGCTACCTCCTTACAGAATCCTGGTCTCCCTGTTTCGGCTCTTGTCTTCCCATCAGCTGTGCTGAGCATGGCAGTCAGAATAGTCTTTTCAGACTGTACATCAGATCCTGTTTCCTCCAGGCTTAAAAGCCTTCGCTGGCCTCCCATCACTCTCATGATAAAGGCCAAACCGCCCAACCTGATGTCCAAGGCCTTAGACGACCTTGTTCCTCACTCCCCACCTGGCCTCTCCTCTGTGCAGCCACACGGGTTTATTTCAGTTCCTTAAAGGCACCAGGCTCCTTTGCTCAACTCAGGGCCTTCCAGAATGTTCTTTCATTGAAATCCTCCCATGCATGCACATACACATACATGTGTGCACGTATCTACATGCATGCATGCTTTTGTTCCCACATGCATTCACACACACACACACACACACACACACACACACACACACGTGTGCCTCATCTAGTCTTGAAAGCTCAGCTCAAGCAGAACTTTCTGGTTTTCCTGCCCCTACTGGTCTAACCCCACTCCAGACTACATCAGATCTGTTGCTAAACGCCACTCACCCTTATAGCAGCAGCTATTTTTCTTTCAGTTTTTATCCCAGTATATATATATATATATACATATACACACACACATATATATATATACATATTTATAAATATTTGCAGAATTACTTGATGAATGTATGTGTCCCCATGAGACTATAAGGTCTGTGGGAGTGAGGATCTGCTTTGTGTATTATTGTATCCTCTGCACTTAACCCACTACCTAACAAATCGTAGACACTCAATGAATCCTTATGAAATGGATGAATAAACAGAAATGTGAGAAAAACAGAAGACATGTGCAAGTGGTATAGGAAATATTGTCAAAGGAATAGAAACCCCTTTCCCTGAATGAGTCCGCATTGTGGAATCAGGAGGGCAGGTATAATACAAATTGCAGGCTTCAAACTCAAGTTTGAAAGAAACATCACCTTCTTTGGTCTTTGAAATTGATTTGTTCCCTACTCTGGGCGCTCAATCTGCCAGGCTGGAGGTGGAGGGGTAGAGTCCTGATGGGGGCACCCACATCCCCTCCACCTCCCAGCCTTGAGGAAGAACACAGGACAATTGTGTGATGCTCTGGAAACAGGACAAGGGGCTCTAACCTCCTGCCTATCATGGAAACCACTGATTTCTTCCAGGTCCACATGGACAGTGACCCCTTGAAGCATGGCAGGCCTCTCTCTTCCCCCGCCCTCGTGAGACCCAGAACGCACTGCCACCCACGTCCCTGGTTCCGGGGTCCTGCCTTCCTGGAACACTCACTGCCATCCCCATGGAGTCTCTTTGTTCCCTTAGACACCTGCCACAGAAACGTGCACAGTTCCCTGTGGCCAGAGAGACCTCCAGCCCAAGCTGAATGCACCACTCTTTGAGACTATGCCTGAGGGATGCATCCCTGGGCCCCTGGCCCTGCCTGTCCCCGCCCCAGACCTCTCTTTCTTTCCATTCCAGAAGACAGTGGCTCATCGCGTCCTCCTGCTCCTCCTCCAAGGACACCAAAGAGGATCTCTTCACAAGATGCAGGGGAACCGTGGGCTGCAGGCTGCTTCTGCTGACAAGAATCCCGGAAGCAAGAAGCCCAAGCTACCTGCTTACGATGGGGAGGAAGAAGAGAATCAAGGGAGCTCAAAGACATGTTAATACTCCAGGACTTCACAGTTATTGCCACACAAGTCATTTTGATGACTTATACGCCCCCACTTCCTGCCTGCGCCAGCTGCCATTAGCAAGGAGGTTCCCAGGGCAGTGGGAAGGAATGAGGACCAGGGGGAAGAGAGGAACTTGAAGAGGGCCTTGGGCCAATGAAAAGATTGAGAGCCAGGGTTGGGCGCAGTGGCTCATGCCTGTAATCCTAGCACTCTGGGAGGCCAAGGCGGGAGGATCATTGGAACTCAGGAGTTCGAGACCAGCCTGAGCAACAATGAGACCCATCTCTACTAAAAATAGAAAGAAAAGCTGGACAACTGAAAATATATGTAGAAAAAATTAGCCGGACATGGTGGCGTGTTCCTGTAATCCCAGCTACTCAGGAGGCTGAGGCAGGAGGATCACCTGAGCCCAGGAGTTTGAGGTTGCTGTGAGCTAGGCTGATGCCATGGCACTCTAGCCTGGGTAACAAAGTGAGACTCTGTCTCAAAAAAAAAAAAAAAAAAAAAAAAAAAAAACTGAGACCCAGGAACTGGGGCATCTGGAAGCTTCACCAGGACACTCTTCCCTCCTCAGTCCCAGTTGCCCCCTCCCTGCCTCAGTTGCTGCAAAGTGCTCTCCTGAGACCTCTATGGCAGAAACTCTTACACCCATGGGCGCTCAGTTGGGTTTCATCTGGGGGTCACGAGAATGCAGGACGCAAGAACGGGGCTCCTGTGGAGGGCGGTGGTGAGCAGTGGGTGGCACTGGCCCTCCCAGATCGGGCTGCTAGGGAGAGGCGGCGACAGGCTCAGCCCTTCAGGACTCATCAACCAGACGGCCCACCTGTCCCCATGGGGCAGAGAGGAGGGTCTTTGCCCACCCAAATTACACCAACGCAGTACACAATGGCCTCTCGGCACCTAGAAGCCAAAGCAAGGGGTGGACTCTGAGCCCGTGGCCTGGAAATAAAAGTTAGTCACACCTGTCACGTATGGGCGTCCTCGTGTAGAAAGCTCTCACCTGAGCTCAGCTGTAATCTCCGGCAGCTCCAGCCCTGCCAGAGCTTCCCAGCGCCCACTCCGGCGCCAGCCCTTGCGTGAACCGCAGGAGGCTGGAATGACTTATTTTCTCGGCTGATACGTAGCAGCAGCCCAGCTGGCTCACGCCTCAAAGGCAGAAATTCCTCCCCTAGTTCATCGGCACTGGTGTGTGCCAAGGGGCTGGGGAGGGGACAGGCTCTGGCCTCCCGCCAGGTGCTGCCTGGCACGTGGACCAGGACTCAGGCTGTTGTCAGGGGAGCCACTGATTACACGGGACCTGGCCAGCTCAGCCCACGGCGTCACCATGAGCGGGCTCTCTCCTTACCGCAGGCCCTCCTTGGCCGGAAACCTCCACCTGGATCCGGTGGCGATAGCAGGGTCATTGTAAGGGCCTCACCTCCCCTTGTCCTAGACAGAGATAAGAACCCCAGAGGACTACATACCAACAGCAGTGTCAGCCCTCAACGAATGCCCTGAGGGGAAATGCATGGCTTCTTATTAACAAATATTAACTGTACGGCATTCTGGAACGACTTGGGGTGCAGCGGAGGGTGCAAACGTAGTTTTGGATACTGTGTGTGTTTATGATCACAGGCTGGGTGAAGAAACCAGACTAATGCCATGAGCTGTGTTCATCCAGTAAGCATTGACGGAGCGCCTACTCTGTGTTTGTCGCTGTGCTGCCACAGCAGCTGTGACCAAGGAACCCCTGCCTCCCTGGAGGTTAGCAGCAAGAAATTAACGCGTAATTTACAATAAAGTATAATGGACGGTAGTGAGTGCTGAGGAATGCAAAAAAAGAAGACCTTTCACTGGAACATGCTGTTCAAGAAAAGGCTTCCTGGGGAAGGCAGAAGGGAGGGGAGAGAACACAGAGGCCCACGCCACAAAGACTGGGAGGGCGGACCACGCCTAGGCAGACCAGCTCAGAAGCCAGGGCAGAATCTGAGGTGTGACCAGCTCCTCGCATTCAAATCCCAGCCCCAGTACTTGGCATTGTTTGATCTTGAACGACTTTCTCACCTGGAGCCTCGGTTTTACCATCTGTAATAAGATGGTGCTAATACCGATGCCTGTCTCACAGGGTGGCCGGGAGGGTGAAATGAATTAATCAATACAAGGAAAGTTCTTACTTAGCAGAATAAATCCTCAGTATGCAACCACTAATATTATTGTTATCGCAAGAGCTTAGCTGAGGCTGGAACCAGGGAAATCATAACAAAAGCCTCAATCCAAGTCAGCCTGATGCAACCAAGTCATGGGACGTGGCGACAGGCTGTGTCCAGGTAACTGAGGAGTAAGAACGAGCAATGATTCTCCCGCTGCTGATGAGCAGAGTGAAAACCACAACAAACCCTGAATTAGGGCTTTGGAAGACTTGGGCTTGACTCCTGGCCCTGGCAGTTGGCAGCAGGGTAACACTAGAAAATCACTTGAGGCTCTGAGCCTCAGTGTTCACATCTGTACAATGGAGATAACATTGGTAGCACATTGTAAAGTGCTACCATCATGTGAATTATTGTTATCCTAAAAGTTCTAACTTGGAAAATCAAAGGAACCTCCTTTGGACTGAATCTCCAATACAAGAAAAATAATCTAGACGTATGTTTTCTTCTGTTATTTGCTTTTAAAAGTTCTAAAGCTGTGCTTCTCAAACTTGATGTGCCTGAAAAGCACCTTAGGATCTTGGTAAAATGCATAGTCTGATTGAGGAGGTCTGGAGTGGAGCCTGGGTTTCTCAATGTCAAACAGGCTCACAGGTGAGCAGTTCACTGGTGCTGCTGGTCCATGGAACCCACTTTGAGTACCAGGGTTCTCTAGGGGACCATGCAGACAAAGTGGCCACATTCCTCTGGGTGAGCGACAGAGCAGACTGAGCGGAGAGGTGGGACCCTGCGACAGTGTTCAGGATTCACAGGATTCACAGCTGTCAGGCCTGATTAGCTGCCGCTTTTTTATTAACAGTCTCTCTACAGTCTTTGCTGAGCATCAAGCACCATTCTATATACTTGGCAAATATTTGCTCGTATAATCCCTGCAACATCCCTATCTGACATCATTATTATCTGATATATTATCATCTCTATTTTATAGATTAAAAAAAAAACAACTAAGGCCCAGAGAGGTTAAATTGTTTGCCCAAGGTCACACAGCACACAATCCTTATACCCCCAAGTCCAGAGCAGAGGGTAATGAAACATGGCATTCTGCGCTCAGCTACCCCTCCACACCACAGAGCAGACGACCAGCTGCTGACACAGCGTTCCCTCCTGCAAGCTGGTTAGGACTGAGTCATTCGATGGCAGCGGCCTACAGACACAGTCCCAGATCTGCCCTGGTTCCTGCCCCACCCAGCGTTCCTGTCCCTTCCATTCTGTGAGCTGCCTACAATGTGTCCAATAAACCCCTTCCTTCTGCATATCACAGGGTTTAAAAGCTTTGGCTCTGAAGCCAGACTGCCTGGCTTCAAATCTTGGCTTCACCCCTTAAGTGTTCCAGGGCTCAGTTTTCTCATTTGTAACGTAGGGATAATAATAGTACTGACTCCATAGTGTTGTTAGAGAGGATTGAGCGTGATAATGCGCGTTGAGCACTGAGCCCAGCGCCCAACACGCAGCACGGGCTCCATAGCTGCTCCTGGTGTGATTGTCAAGGTGAAAGTAACAACAGACCCACGGACCCTGTATCGAGAAATCAGCCCACCGCACCCACCCACGGGACCCCTCCTCGGATGCGTGGAGAAGCCACCAGGCTGTGAGGGCTGGGGCACTTCGAATGACTCGTACTTCTGGCAGAAAGTTCCAGGCCATTGCACCTGCCAGCGGTTGTGCGACACAGCTTCTCTTGGAAAACGGGGAATGTGTCACATTTATGGGGCCCCCTTACCGCACATCAAGGAAGCGCTTTGCACAAATGTTTGGATCAACTTTTCATGACTCTGGCCCCGGGCCTGCTATGAGTCAGCCTTGCAGTCCCATCTCGGCGCCAGGCTCGCTCCAGAGACGGTCCTGAGGCTGCGGTTTCCGTCCCGCCAGCCTCCCTCCCCTGCCTCCTCCACTCCTACCTGCTGTCACCAGCCGCCACCCCGAGCCCCCCACCCCCTGAAACCCAGGATGAGAGAGAGATGTGGAGTGATGCGAATGACAATTGCCACACTGGCCCTCCAGGATTTGTTAACTGCTATTAAAAGATACTCCGAGTCATTATGGTGACATTATGAGAACTTAGCTGATTGCAGCTAATCTCAGACTCCCTTTGTGTTCCTAATGGAGGGGAGCGGCCTCGTGCGAAAAATCCCATTTGGTGTCTTTCCGTCTGAAATTTAGTTTGAGAAAAATAACTAGGGGCAAGATGCGATATTCAGCAATTGAAAACGAGCGAGATAAGGGTTTAAGTACAGAACAAGAAAATCACGAAATAGAACTTTGTGCAGCCAGGCGGGCCCTACGCAGCACATGCACGGCAGGAGTTGGGGGCTGCAGGGCTTTGAATCACTTGGCGAGCAAATTAGTCCCTGGAGACCCTCTTTCCCCACCTCCCATTACATCAGTGAGAAGCTCTCATTTTTAGGGTGTTTTTTTAAAACCCTCCGACACAGGATAATTCCCCCTTTCTAACAAAGAGAGAACAGATTCACACCAATAGGCAACGTAGCACGGCCTGCTTGGGTTAAAATCCCAGCTCAGGCACCCAGGGGCTCTGTGACCTTGGGGAAGTTACTAAACGTCTCTGTGGCTCAGTTTCTTCCTCTATGAAATGGGGTTAATCATAGTCCTGTTCTCAAAGAGTTACCGTGAGAATTAAATGAGTAACTGCACAGGAAGCAGGCTTGGCACCCAGCTGGTGTGAGCAAACGTGATGTGACAGCTGAGGGTATTTCACGGGGACTATAATAGCTTTGTGCTCGTTGTTCTTATTTTTAAGGTCACCTTCTGCTCTCGGGGGACGTGATACTGGTTTTCCATCTTTAATAGCAATATAAAATATATTTGCAAAAGAGATGCACTTAAAATGCACTCCAAAATAAAATATTGGGACTAGAACAGATAATATGAGGTTGTGACAAAATTCATGAAAATAGGTGCTTGAGCGACTGGATTTTGGGAAGCCGGATGCAATTGAATCCATTCATTTAACAAGTGAAGGCCTGAGGCCCAGAGAATGAAGGTGACGTCCCCAAGGCCACACAGGAAGCTGGCAGCAAAGCGGTTCTAGAATTCAGAACCCAGCTGGGTGTGTTACCCACACACTGTATTCAGGTTACTAAGTTAATAAAGTCTTATGTAAGAACAAATTAAAAGGCACCCCTTGAAATGAATGGCCAGCCCTTTGAAGTCCTATAACAGGAGCTATTATTATGGAAGTCCTCAGCTACAATGAGCCACTTTGCTCACCAACCAAAAATAAAAGGAAATAATATCATTTTCAGGGTTTTCAAAGAATTCAGGCAGGGCACAAAAACAACTCAGAACTCAGGATACTGTTTTCTTTGGAGCATACGAAAATACGCCTTTGGGTTCCTCATTTTTTTTTTTTTCATAAAAGCATATTCATGCTAAAGTAGAAAATACTGTGATGACTTTTTCACAAAAGCCAAATAGGCAGGCAAGAGAGCATTTGTCTCATTGGAGAACAAAGGATGAATTTATGTGGACCGGTGAAACCACAGCACGGCAAGATTACATCGGGGAGGTAAAGTCAACCCAGTGGCAATTGGATAGCAAAAAACAAATTGCCGTCCAGGCTTGGCCTAGGTGGTTACTCCCTCCGAACTGAACATTGAATTCCCAATCCTCTTCCATCTTTCTTGTTAGGAGGCAGGGCTGGGGGCCTTTTAATTTCAAAATTTCTTTAGGGACTGATCACTTTTGTAGATGCTCTAGAGACCAGGGAGTGGGCTTAGTTCTGTTAGTAGGAATGTATACCCACCTCCACCCAGCACTTCTAGAAAGAGTAGACCTCTCCACTCTGGAAGAGGTTCTTACTTCTCTTTAGGAAGATCAAACTCATGCCTTATGGCTAGAATATGAGCAAAGAGGAAGAGTTTGAGGTGAAACCAGAAAATGGGATCTAGTGAACATGAGTATTCCTGGGCGTAAACTTCCCACCCTCGACTCTGCAGATCCTGAACTCTGCAGCGATGTGCAAGGAAGGACATGCAGGGGACGGAAATGACTCGCAGGGGAGCAGGCCCTCTGGGCACAGTGGGGATGTGGAGAGCATGTGTCTCTCTAAAGGAGCCACAGCAACTCTGCTGCAGTCACCTGTTCCCTGGGGACAGGGGTCCAGTACTGGCAGATACTGCCATCATCAAACAGAAGCCAGAAGCCTAGATTTTTGTAGACTGTTCTGATTCCTAAATGTCAGTGACTAATTAATTCACTTTTCTCTAAAATTCAGTGAAGGCTCAACACAAGCATCGGAGTGCCAGCTTCGGCCTGCAGCCACCTCTGCTCTGTCCCCTTCCCTCGGCTGCCTTGTTCCTTCCCGAGCTTCACATGCCAAGCATGAGCCACGACCCCCCAGTGCACACTCCGGCCTGGGCCCCACCGGAGCTCCACGTCTGCACTGCTCAGCTCAGACCCGGCTCCTGGTCTGTGTGCATGTGTTTTGTTTTGGGTTGTCTTCTTTTTTGATTTTTTTTTTTTTTGACCAACATTTAAAGGCACTGATGAAGGAAGGAGAAGAACCTCACTGATGGCGTCCAGCATGGCAGAGAGGTCAAAATGGCCCCTGCCTCTTCCTTTCAGCCCCAACCAACCCTGAACACAATGCCTGGTACACAGCAGGTGCTTAACAAATGTCATTTATGATCAAATGACAAAACGAAGGAATACATTGGAAGACAAATAAAGCCACTGTGTCGTCCATAAGGAACGATGGCCAGGACCTGAAGCAGAAATGATCAGCCACTGAATGCAATCAGGGATAGAGAAACGAGAGCTTATGAGGTCAAAGGTCAAAATAAGAGGGAAAAGAAAGGTAGAGAATTTTAAATCTCATACCCTGAGTCAAACGTGGGATATATGGTTTGGAGACAGAAAGCCTGGATTGGAATCATTGCTCTGGCAATCGGTAGCCACGAGATTTGGGGCGAGTTGTGGACTCTTATGGGTCTTAGTCATTACATCTCAACACTTGGGAACTGGAACTGGGGTCATCTGGCTCCCTGAGATGAATGGGGGGCTCACACGAGCAAGCGGGTTTTCAAATGCTTCATAAACTGAAAAACACCCAGAAAGGTGGGAGAGGAGAACAGGAGAGTCCAGCCACGTAGC
The DNA here is from genome assembly GCF_040939455.1 of Microcebus murinus. Taxonomy (NCBI): domain Eukaryota; kingdom Metazoa; phylum Chordata; class Mammalia; order Primates; family Cheirogaleidae; genus Microcebus; species Microcebus murinus. The sequence goes on from NC_134124.1 coordinate 24,093,982, forward strand.
GGATAATGAGTCAGAAGGACGGAGCAGAGCCAACATGTTTCTTGGGCTGTCTGCAAAGACGGCTGCTGGCTTAGTCCTGGGCTTGAGTCACCCTGATTAACAGGTGCCTGGCCAGCCGGAAGTTTGGCTCTGACTAAACTGATTGGACGACTGAGTGGGGAGGATCTCCTTAGCTTGGCCAGTGACTGGAGAAAGCTGAGACAGCAGCCAAAAGCGAAAACAAACTTCCCATCCAGGGCAAGGACAGCTGGATCATCTGCGAAACTCCCCGACAGCCTGTCTCCAAGGGTACATGTGTGACAGTGCTTCCAGGGCCTCCGTGTTGATGAAGAGGGCACACCAACGAACAAGCTCATTCAGGGTGTGAATTATTTATGCTCGCTCCATGCAAGATTACACAGATCCATTAACAAAAATTACATCTGGCAACCACTTCTAAACAATTGCACTAACTGTGGTTTTCAGCGGCGAGCAAGACAATGAAATAGAGCAGCCATCCCCTAGCCTGTTGAGTATCTCTCCTTGACCTCAGCAGCTGAAAGCCATGATAGATAAATGGTTGAGATAAACGTGGGCTCTGGAAACAGACCTGGTTCCAATCCCAGCTCTATCACCTCGGGCCACTTACTTAACCTCTCTGAGTCTCAGTTTCCACAACTGTAAAATGGGAATAATAACAGCTACTTTCAAGAGGGATTGTTAGGAACGAATGACATGAACTTTGCAAAAAGCTAAGCATGGCTCTTCCTGCAGAGAAAGCAGTCCAAAAATGGTAGAAAATATATCTATTCTACAATTCCCTTCAATTCTGTCTTAGATCTAGTCCCTTTCTCACTGGGATCTGGAGGATTCTAGACTATTGAAGGTAGAAGGACTACTTAATTCAGACTTTTAGGACAGAGGGTTTATTTTCTTGGAGCCAGAGGGTATCTTGAAGATCCAAAAGGAGACAAAGAAGACCCCAAATTTAAAAGGCTCTAGGCAACCCTAGAGTTCTTCATCCAGCTTGGCTCCACTTTGATATGTTTTATTATATAGGAGGTGGGTGTGCCATTTTGCTCGATGAAAGGTTTTCACTAGTAAAAAATAATTCATTTTGTTCATGGTACAAAAAGAGAAGCTGAGGCCCAGGGAGAAGTGTCTTGCCCAAGAATACATGTACCAAATACAGGACTGGCTTTTATGTCTCCAAATGTTTGCTAAGCATAAATAATAATGTCTAAATTGTTAATTATTAGATAATTAATATCCCCAATCCAACTGTTCTGTTTTTTAATTAAATCAATGTTACAGTCAGTCCAACATGCTCTGTCTCGTTTGAGACATGGGCTGAAAGACCCATCTCCCATCCAGAGAGAGAGGGACTCTCACACAGGTGTCTCTATCCCTTGTGCCTGAGATCTGCCTTACAACCCAAGAACGTTCACATTCTGTTGTTTTGCTTTTGCTTTTATTTTCAGACGAGTTCATGGAAGAGCAAACCAAACCAAATTAAAAGAGATTGGGAAGAAATGAAGAGGGAGGGAGAAAAGAGAATCCATGAAATCCCAAATTAGAAGAGTTCTGTATGTGTGCAATGTCTTGCCCCCAGGAAAACACTAAATTACCATCATCGTGGCCTCACGTGCGCCCTCAGAGCTGGCCGCTGTTGAGCATTTATCTGAGCCAGGCCCTGTGCACACGTTCTCTCCTCTAGCTCTCTGAAGAACACTATGAGGCAGGTATTACTATTTCCCGTTTTCAGATGAGGAAAGAAGTACCGAGAGAATGAAATAAGTAGCACAAAATCACAAGGGAGGGGCAGAGCCAACATTTGAATTCACATCAATGGGACTCCAGAACTTTTGCCTTTAACCATAATACACAGTGAATTTACCCTATATGCACCCTACACGCATTCAACCAGGTATGTTCCAATAATCAAACAAAACAAGCAGAGAGAGAGAGAGAAACAAGCTAACAATGAATGTGGCCCCTCCGTGGACCCCAGGGTGAGTGTCAGATAGAGATGTGCTCCCATGGTCCTTGCACAGCCACGTGCCTTCTGTGGCATCGTCACCACGGCAATCAGAGAGTGACTCAGGGGAAACAACCCAGGTGCCCATCAATACATGCGTGGATTAATAAAATGTGGTATATGTATACCATGGAGTACTACTCAGCTTTAAGAAACAACGGTGATATAGCACCTCTTGTATTTTCCTGGATAGAGCTGGAACCCATTCAACGAAGTGAAGTAACTCAAGAATGGAAAAACAAGCACCACATGTGCTCACCAGCAAATTGGTATTAACGGATCAACACCTAAGTGGACATATAGGAGTAACATTTATCGGGTGTAGGGCAGGTGGGAGGGGGAGGAGGGGATGGGTATATACAACCACAACGAGTAAGATATGCAAAGTTTGGCGGATGGACACGCTTGAAGCTCTGACTCAAGGGGGCAGGGGGGCATGGGCAATATACGTAACCTTAACACTTGTACCCCCATAATACGCTAAAATAAAAAAATTAGTAAAAAAAAAAAGACCCACTTTTTCACTTCACCTAAATATGAGCCAGTTTGTCATTTGAGCCTCCAAGAAGCAACAGCAAGTAATCTGGGGGAAAAAAAACACAAAAATTGTTGGGTTTTGATTCTGTCCATCTCCAACAAGAGCAAGCCAGCCCTTCTGAGGGCTGTTCAAGGGAAATTCTGACCACACCCCATTTCTCCCTAGGTGTTCATGTTAGAACCAAACTCCCTTAGAGGTTGTGCCTTCTGTCTCTGTACTGAAAGGGAGCCTGATGGGAAGGCAGGAATCCAGCTTTTGGCCCTCACTCTGCCACCAGACTCGAGGGAGATACCTTCACACCATTACATTATCATCCTGCCAAAATAGGTACCCATTTGCTACTGGTAGGTACACTTACTCTCCATCACACCTGCCACCGGAGAGGTTGGACTAGGCTGACTGCTGGGGAACTAAATGATTAAGAAGCCCTGACTTGGTGTCAGGGTCTAGTCTCTGAAGTCTGCAGAAACTGGGTTAAGCCAAGTTGAACTTTACCAAGAGATGGTCCAGACCCTCAGGAAATTCTATGTGAGGGGTGGACCACCCACCAAGCCGCCTTCCCAGGAACTCCATTTTGTTTAGTGCCCAGGGTAATCCTCATCCCGGGGCTGTGGGAGAATAAAAGGGGGCAGTTTCCTGGCCTGGAGGCACAATTGCTGATGGGCTGGGGCTTGGACTTAGACTTAAGGAAACAAAGACAGGATGCAGCCCCTCTCCATCGAAATCAGACACTTGATCGTTTGTAATCTCAATAGCACAAGGCAGGTGGCAGGGGCCAAGAGGAGGAAGGAGATCCTTTCCAGCCGACTGCTATCTCAGTTGTTGAATCCAGAAGTTTATGTTATTAAACCTAAAAAAAAGGATGGCTGGGAGCGGTGGCTCATGCCTGTAATCCTAGCACTCTGGGAGGCCAAGGCGGGAGGATCGCTCAAGGTCAGGAGTTCGAAACCAGCCTGAGCAAGAGCAAGACCCCATCTCTACTAAAAATAGAAAGAAATTAATTGGCCAACTAAAAAAATAGAGAGAGAGAAAAAATTAGCTGGGCATGATGGTGCATGCCTGTAGTCCCAGCTACTTGGGAGGCTGAGGCAGGAGGATAGCTGGAGCCCAGGAGTTTGAGGTTGCTGTGAGCTAGGCTGACGCCACAGCACTCTAGCCTGGGCAACAGAGTGAGGCTCTGCCTCAAAAAATAAATAAATAAATATTTTTTAAAAAATAAATAAATAAAAATAAAATAAAATAAGGAAAGAAAAAGAGTTAACCAAGGGCGGTCACAGGGAGGGTGGGACAGCACACTGTGGGGCCCCCTGGTGAAAGAGGAGGAGGAGGAGGAGGAGGAGGACTTCCTCCTTCAGCCAGTGGCTGCTGTCTTTATCGTGCCAAACAGCCATCCACATTGGCTTTGTTTTCGCTAAATGAATTGACCCGTTTTATTTGAACAAATAGACCAATTGTTTGAGTTCCAGGCAACACGGCCTTGATACTCTCTTGCAAGTTAGCAAAGTTTCTCAAATAACAGCGCTGCACGCCTGCCCGGGCTGATGAAACGTGCAACTTAATCATCTAGGGCCGCGAGCCAGTGTGCTTGCAGGACGAGAGAGTCGGGTACAACAGTCTACGCGTAACGAGGGTCCAGGGCCCTGTGGAAGTCTGTGGAAAAAATTCTCTTTGGAGCTGCACCCTATTATGGTGGTTAAATCCTCCCCCAGTGGAATGACTTCACTTGTAATACTGAAAGGACCTCGAATCAGACACTTATTAATAGAAAAGGACCTAACCTTAACCATTCTGCTGCTTACACTGTACTTGGTAGCACAGTACCCCAGACTTCTGTGGTCTGCTCCTTGGAGAAGGGCCCTCTGCCCCTAACTAGAGGGGTGCTCTGTAGACCAGCCTGCTTCTCTGCCTCCAAAGGCTAAGACAGGCACCGTTTGCTACTGGTGCACTTATTCTCCAAACAGTTTTAGGAAAAGGTATGTGTGTGGGTGTTCATATATATTTAATATTACTATTATATATAGATATATGATATATGTACCATGTTTCCCCGAAAATAAGACCTACCCATAAAATAAGCCCTAGCAGGATTTCTAAGCATTTGCACAATACAAGCCCTACCCTGAAAATAAGACCTAGTGGTGGGCGTGGCTACGCTGCGTATCTGCACAACCCATGCATTTCGTCTCAGAGTGGTAAAGAAGATGAGCAGCCCTTCTCATCTGCCCCATGACAGCTCTATTGCTCCACATGAGAGATTGGGGCCAATGCTTCTAAAGGAAATAGAGTCACAAGAAATTCAGGATGGAATTCGGGGTTTGGAGAGTGATGATGATGTTCCAGAAGAAGACGACTTAACTATATTTGAATAAATGTAGATCGTTGTACTGTACTTAAAAAAAAAAATAACACATCCACTGAAAATAAGCCCTAGGGTGTCTTCTTGAGGAAAAATAAATGTAAGACCCTGTCTTATTTTCGGGAAAACACATATGTATCTTGTGCCTATTTAGCTTTCATACAACCCAAGAACCTTCCCTTCCCGTTGCCTTGCTTTTATTCCCAAATTGGTTTGCAGGGAAGTCTTTTCTTCTCTTACCAGGTTATAACTCACTAGGCCAGAACTATCTCTTGTATCCCTAAATCGGGAGAATTATCAGTGGATCTTAAAGGAGGAATCTTAAAGGTCCATTTTCCAATCCAGTGCTTGGCTCCCTATCCCTGAGCCCAGTCCAGGACTGGCTTGCAGTTGGCAATCGTAAATATTTGACAGCTTAATCAAGAGGCTGTTTAAAAAGCTGACTGGGGTTTGCCCCACTCAAAGCCAACTTCAGGGCCTTGGCTCTGCATCTTTGATGAGGCTAGAGCCAGAAGGGACCTCAGCCGCCATCTCATAAACACCTGCACACATACAATTGTAAGCTCTACAGGGGCATGTTAGGACCCCCCTCCCCCAGCCCCTTCCCAGGGCAGCCCCTGAGCCAAGGTTTCAAGTACAAGTAGTTCATTGGGGAGGTGATCCCAGAAAACACCAGCAGGAGATTTGGAAAATAAGATGGAAAAGGGGCCTGACGCTGTGGCTCACGCCTGTAATCCTAGCACTCTGGGAAGTGGAGGCAGGAGGATCAGTTGAGGCCAGCAGTTTGAGACCAGCCTGAGCAAGGGTGAGACCCTGTCTCTATAAAAAATAAAAACATTAGCCGGGCGTGGTGGCGCACACCCGTAGTCCTAGCCACACAGGAGGCTGAGGCAGGAAGATCACTTGAGTTCAGGAGTTTGAGATTGCAGTGAGCTATGATGATGCCACTGCACTGTTGCCCAGGTGACAGTGCAAGACTCTGTCTACCAAAAAAAAAAAAAAAAAAATGCAAAGCAGGCCAGGCGCGGTGGCTCACGCCTATAATCCTAGCACTCCAGGAGGCCAAGGTAGGCAGATACCTTAAGTTCAGGTGTTCAAAACCAGCCTGAGCAAGAATGAGACACCATCTCTACTAAAATTAGAAAGAAATTTATTAGCGCCAACTAAAATATATAGAAAAAATTAGCCGGGCATGGTGGCGCATGCCTGTAGTCCCAGCTACTAGGGAGGCTGAGGCAGAAGGATCGCTTGAGCCCAGGAGTTTGAGGTTGCTGTGAGCCATGATGACACTACTGCACCCTAGCCCAGGTAACAGAGCGAGACTGTGTTGCAAAAAACAAAGCAGCCAAAACATGAGGTGTTAACAAGCAACTGAGTCCTATTCCCAACGGGGCTCAGAGTTCACCGCTCCAAGGGGCATTTTCTACCACCCCCCATCTGTTAACGGAAGCCTTCCCCTGCAGACAATAGTCCCAGAACTCACTCCCAGACTGCCCTGAGCATCGGCAAGCACGCTGCTGCAGCCAAGACAGCCCCGCAGCACCCTGGTGCAGGCAGTAAGAAGCTGGTGAGAACAGGCAAGCACAGTCCCAGCAGGTGAGAGCAGGGCAGTGACAGTGGCAGATACAGTGGGATCCCCAGTGCCTACAGCAGTGCCTGGCGTGTAGCTGGTGTCAAATACAAAGTTGCATAAATGCATGCATTCATTCCATTGGTTTTCTAAAACTTTTTTGTTTCTTAAAAGGACACTTTCTTCAAAGCAAATCTTATGAACAAAATTCAAAATGTAAAAATGATTAAGGAAGGGTTGCCTGAGTTAAGGACTGAGGCCCCTTCCCCTCCCCCTACCATCCGCAGACACCTGTGAGGAACATCCAGGGTGTTTCAGAGCACGGGGTGGGAAGCCCTGATCGAATCCATCCCCTCGTCTCACACACAGGACAATTGAGTGCCATGTCGCTGGTGGCACCATGAGTTGGTGCTGGAAGTCAAAGGCGTCCCAAGAGAGTTGGTCGTTGAGAATGGTCACCACCCTGGGCTTTGGCTCCAACTGAGCAAAAGTCTCCTCTAGAAGCACTGGGACGCCCTGGCTGGAGACTGGAAGGTTCTTTCCCCAAGACTGGGGGAAAGGAGAAGCGTTGCTGCATGGCCATGACACCTCAACCAAGAACACAAGTGATTAAGCCCGTTGTCATTCACGTCCCACCGTCCCCTCGCTCTCACTCCAGAACCAAACGTTAGCAGCCAAGGGGAACGTCAACACCATCTCTTGTCACTCTCGTAGAAGCTGCTCTTCTCGGCTGCCAGAGGGGCTGTCATCTTGGACAGCAGACCCGACACACCCTTGTGGACCCGGAGCAAACACATCTTGAGGAGGTAGCTGGGAGCAACAGTCCCGAAGAAATTAAAAACACGAGTTTATGCTACAATGTCAACTTTGAGGTCACTAAACTGGAATGAACTCTCATGAACAGAGAGAGAGAGAGAGAGAAATGTGGAAGGAAAGATTTCAGCACTGACTTCCAGGAGCTTTTGGATTTCCTGTAGCGATGTTTGGCTCACACACACGGTATCCACCCTTCGGAGTCTGGATCTCCTGCCACCAACACGGACACCCCCGAGCCAGCTGCCTTCCTTCTGGTCTTGACATCAGTGCAAGCCCCAGGTGAGGCAGCCAAGCCCACCTCCTCGTTTTATGGATGCAAGGGGGAAAGCACCTCTTCCCCGGTCTCTTTGGAGTAGCTGGGCATTCCCTCTGGTGACAAAAAGAAAAAAAGAAGCAATAAGGAATGGTTTGATGTGAACCTCGGTGGAAACTAGTTCTCTGTCTCTAACTCTTCCCCAAAGAGGAGACTAATGGATCATTGCAACGGGGACATCTTGCCCCACCTCCTCATTTTACAGATGAAAATTGTAGGCCCCCAAAAAGGGGTTTGCTTGGCTAAGGTCACAGTTACTTAACGGAAGATCTAGGGCTAAAATGTCAGTTTTTCCTAATTCCTAGTCCAGTACCTCTTTTTCTACACTAATTTTAAATAAAATCTGCCTTTTGGGCTTTAACTCTGCTCTTTTCCCCCTTTCCTTTCTTTGTTTGTTTCTTTTCTCTTCTTTTCTTTTCTTTTTCCGCTCTACGCCTGGCACATAGACTCTCATTAAGTATTTGTTAAATGAAGCATTGTAAAAATACATGGGTGAATTTGCCTTCTCAAGGGAAGTTGGAACTTTGTTTTAAAAGCCCATTTTTCAGCCATCAGAGATCTTCCAAACAGCACCCACAGAAGCATGTTGCATAATAAGCTGCGTTCTTGATAGAAAACTGAAGTTGCTAGATGCAGGTCAAAGTTCAGAATAAGAAGGGGTGATAAAAAGTACGCGGTACATGGTAGCAATTGAGAAGAGAGTTACAGAAAGGCCTCCTGGGAGGATTCTTAGATCCCTCCCCTCCTTGGCCCAAGGCAGGGAGAAGTTCATCAAGAGCTTGCCTGGTGGCAGGCTGGAATTACTTCCCGGACCCAAAATTCTATAATTCAGCACATCAATTGACCTAAAACCAGGATATCCCTACTGTTGGCTATGATCATGTCTACACCCTTAAAACTCTTAGCCTGAGAAGGGGATGTGTAAAAATTGACTGTTTTGTACCAAAACAGTGTACCAAGCCACAGTGATTTCCACCTAAGAGAGAAGTCTCTAGACATGAGGGTGTCTCTGGGGCAGCCTGAGTTGTCTTCCCTTTGGCTTTATCTACTTGTCCTTAGCACTTGAGCATTGTGAAGCAATCAGTAGGTTTTGTTTATTTAGATTTTGCTATTTACTAACCATTCCTTTCCTTTCCAATAAAACAGGCTGGCTGTTAACATGATTTTTTTCCCCAAACAACACACACACTATCAATGAAGAAAATAAAAATGGCTGTCAACATTTTTATGAGTTCCTTCCTTTCACTTTCCTGACTCGATCACCCAACATTTTAGCTTCTTCCTGGTGCTCTCAGCCACTATGAACTACCTTTCTTTGAGTACATTAGGCTGAACCCTTTATGCTACCTCGCTTAATTCTCACAACATCCCACAAGGTGAAAACGGAGTTTCAGAGAGGCTGTGACCTGCCCCAGGGCACACAGCTAATAAGTGACAGAACTGGGTTTCGCATCCAGATTTACTTGATTTCCAAAGATCAAGTCTTAAAAAAAATAATAGCTACCATCGTGCCTTTACTATGTGCCAGGCACTGTACTAAGTGCCTTATATACATCAGCTCAGCCCTTTGAAGCACATGGATAAAGTAGGTTTTATTCTATGGTTGAGAAACTTAAGGTATAGAAGGGGAAACTGACTTGCCCAGAATTATACAGCTGATGAAATGCAGCCAAGAAGCAAATTTGGGATTTCTAACTCCTAAGTCCATGCTCTTAACCAGGAAGCTACATGATGCACTCCACTTCATGGGCTGAGACAGATTTATGCAAAGGTGGAGTCATGCTCCACCCTGTATTCTGCAATTTGTGGGGGTTTTTTGTTTGTTTGTTTTTTCTTATTTTTTTTAATTTATTTTTTTTTATATTTTTTTACCCATTTACCCATTGGATGCCAAGTTCTATCTATTCTGTAATTTGTTTGTGGGTTTTCAACCCTTACCTTTAAACTTGAAATGACATGACCCAATCTTGCTCCCTTAAGCCAACAATTGGCTCCTCTTCCATCTGGCGGCCCCTCTATTTGATCACAGCCTGCACGTGACCGTTGGTCTCAGCCATCTTGCCCTCTGCGCCTCCTTGACTCCTCATCTTTGACTCACCTTCAGTTTGTCATCTTGCACCTGCCCTTCAAACCTGGTGCTTCCTGCAGGCCACCCGCCCAGACCTCAGGCTTCAAACAAACCCTCTTCTCCATGATTTGGCCACCCCTGACCAAGGCTGCGGAGTGATGCCTCATCCAGCCTGTGACCCCGTGCTCCAAACTCCAGCACAGCTCTTGTCTTGCGACACTGGCCGCCCTCCCCCGCTTCCCTGGACTCGCTCTGCATTAATAAGTCAACAGAAGAAATTCCATCAGATAAGCTCCAAAATCCTTATAGTTGAAAGATAATATCCAGTGTTATCACTTCCACTTAACTAGAGAGATGAAAGTTTATTGATAAATATGTACAGACTACACTACTCTGAGGCTGAATTAGGGCCATCTCTCTGCTGGAGGAAATCTAGCTGTGTGGCTTTGGGCAAGTCACTTCACCTCTCTGGTCACCAGCTTCTTGATCTGTCAAATAATGGATAGAAGTAGGTAATCTGATGCACCTCCAAACTCTGAAAATCGATTATTCTATAATTAATGAAATGACAAGCCTGGTGGATATTACTCCTGTCAATGTTTTTGTCTAATCATTAACCAAACTAATGAGGCCCTTTCTGCAATTCAACTGCAAAGTTCACTTTCAGGGAGAAGGGGAGGACCCAGGGCAGTTGGACATTCCTGGACATCACTGGGGGCTGAACCCTAAGTTGATCACAGGGTGCTGGCAGCAGCGAGAGAAAATCTAGAGGATCCTACAGGCATGGGGTGCACTTTGGAATGAAGGAACACTTTCGGAGAGTAGAAATCTGTTAGCTGACCGAAGCCAAGATGAAACTCACTTTTTAAAAATGTTTGGATTTTTTTTTTTTTTAAGTTTGGCTCAATCACTTGTTTTTCACTGTTCCTTATGTAATCTTGTGGGATGCGGCGTCAGAAGTCATAAATCATTCATAGTGCTCTGGGAAAAAAAAAAATCACTGCGCAAAGCAGATGCAACTTAAAATGAAATGAGAGAAATTTTGGCATGAAACCCAAAAGAAAAGTGGAACTTGCCTGTTCCGTGGCCCACGCTGATCACTAACTCTCAAGATGGCTATAGGACTAGGTCACTTCTTTCTTGTTTCTTGTTGTGCTTGATTTTTTTTTTTTTGAGACAGAGTCTCGCTTTGTTGCCCAGGCTAGAGTGAGTGCCGTGGCGTCAGCCTAGCTCACAGCAACCTCAATCTCCTGGGCTCAAGCAATCCTCCTGCCTCAGCCTCCCGAGTAGCTGGAACTACAGGCACGCGCCACCATGCCCGGCTAAGTTTTTCTATATATATTAGTTGGCCAATTAATTTCTTTCTATTTATAGTAGAGACGGGGTCTCGCTCTTGCTCAGGCTGGTTTCGAACTCCTGACCTTGAGCAATCCGCCCGCCTCGGCCTCCCAGAGTGCTAGGATTACAGGCGTGAGCCACCGCACCCGGCCTGTTGTGCTTGATTTTAAGCGGGGACTAAGTTAAAGATATAGCCTGTCACGACAGCACTGCATTTTTCTAGAAATCTCTAAAAAGATGTTGTAGTCGTGGCATTTTCAGGAATGACAGAAACAGGCATATTTTTTATTTCCTGCTTGAAGAAACCCAGAAAGACCCTCTTTGTCCAAAACCCCTTTTTCAGTATGCCTGTCACTGCTGTCCCTAATCCCTATGACTTAATTAAACTCCCTTTGTAAACTATAAATACTGTTGCCCAAAATCCACACACAAAAACACAAAGTTGCCCCCGGCAGAGGTAACCCAGAAAGCTAACTCGCAAACATTAACAACTTAATAAAATTAGTTTGGCCAAATTATTTCTAATGTGGCAGCTGGCTGCGGTGAGGTTTCTAATAAACAGGAAAATTATGTTTTTTTAAACCTCTTTCATATTCATTAACTCATTCAAGAGTAGCAAGGATGGGTACTTGTTCATTCATTAACTCACTCCCACAACAAACTTTATTGACTGTCAAGCACTAAGTACCGATAATAACACTACTTGCCCTTGTGCCGCTAAAAGTGTATTGGGGGCGGGGAGACACAAACCTAAATGAGAACAGCTCCCAAAAGTTGTGTTTTGCCTTAAGTCAAACAGCTAGAAAGTTCTAGAGCAAGGATTTCCTCCCAAGTCTCACAAGTCTAAGTTCAGAACATTCTTAAAGACATTCTAGAAGTTTTTGTAAATGAGCAAATTTTTTTCTTTTTTTTTTATTTCGGCATATTATGAGGGTGCAGATTTTAAGGTTTCAATAAATGCCCATTCCCTCCCTCCCTCCCTCCACAAGTCTGAGTCTCCAGATGGTGCACATCTCACTCATTATGTATGTATATACCCGCCCCCTCCCCCCTCCCACCTGCCCAATACCCTATTACTGTAGTACCTATGTGTCCACTTAGGTGCTGCTCAGTTAATACCAATTTGCTGGTGAGTATATGTGGTGCTTGTTTTTCCATTCTTGGGAAACTTCACTTAATAGTATGGGTTCCAGCTCTAACCAGGAAAATATAAGATGTGCTATATCACCATTGTTTCTTAGATCTGAATAGTACTCCATGGTATACATATACCACATTTTATTAATCCATTCTTGGATGGATGGGCACTTGGGCTGTTTCCACAGCCTTGCAATTATGAATTGTGCTGCTATGAACATTCGAGTGCAGGTGTCTTTTTTGTAGAGTGTCATTGGATCTTTTGGGTAGATGCCCAGCAATGGGATTGCTGGATCAAATGGTAGATTCACTTGTATCACTTTAAGGTATCTCCATACTGCTTTCGACAGAGGTTGAACTAGTTTGAGCAAATTTTGATGGGAGAAAGTGAGGAAAAGAAAGCTCCCCAACTGAGGTCCTGTTAGCGAAAGAATAGTCTGGGTTAAGCACCTCAGGAGCTAGGGAGCAGCCAGCAGAACTGAGTGAGATCCCTCAGCAGAACCCAAGAAGGAAATGTTCCCGCAGATCAACTTCATGATTTCTCCCCAGCAGCCCGGAGTCGTTCTTGAACCAAGCCCAGTGTCTGGCATTGGGCTGGTGCTCAAGAACTATCTGTCTCTGTTAAACTGAACTTAAATTAGTCATAGGACCTCTCACAGGTATGTTATCAAATGGCACACAGTTACCAGCCCCCCCTAAAAAAGACCCTTGAAATCTCAGTGTTGTTGCTTTGAACCCCCAATTCTACAGCATGGGAAAGCCTTAAACCATCCTCAAGATCCTTCCTGTTGAGAATCGTATCATTTAGCTTACTAATTCCATTCTATCCCCATATCCCAAGGCATAGTCCTGCCTCCATTTTTCACAAGAAATCTATTTATGTCAACCATTTGCTAAGCTTTCAAGATGTCACCAAAGACCAGACAGTTCAAGGAGTGATTAAACCACATGCAACACAGCACAGCTGATTCACCATCTTGCTGGTTCTACCACCCTCTCCTTCTTCCTCCTCATACTTCCTTTTCCCTTTCCAGAGCAACAGATACTTTCTTCCTCTTTGCTCAGGTACAGCTATCCTATGTACCCAGAATCTCAACTTTTACAGGAAGTGGGCTTGTCAAGGGGTTTTCTCCACCCAAATGGGTATCGTCTCAGAAAGAATTCTCAGACCAACCAATTTCTCAGATGATACAAATTTTCTATCTCTTTCCATCCAAGACAGAAATCAAAGATGTAGACCACCAAATGTAAATTAGTAAAACCTCTACGGAAAACAATATGGGAATCTTCAAAGACTTAAAAGTAGACCTACCATTCAATCTGGCAATCCCACTACTGGGTGTCTACCCCCCTTCCAAAGAAAAGAAATCATTATATCAAAGAGACACATGCACTTGTATGTTTATTGCAGCATGATTTGCAATTGCAAAGACATAGAATCAACCTAAGTGTCCATCAGCTGATGAGTGGGTAAAGAAAATGTGGTATATATAGACGCCGTGGAGTGCTACTCAGCTATCAAAAAGAATGAAATAATGTGGTTCATTTGCAGCAACATGGCTGGACCTGGAAGCCATTATCCTAAGTGAAGTATCTCAGGAATGGAAAAACAAATACCATGTATACTCACTTATAAGTGAGAGGTAAGCAATGGGTGTACGGGGTCATAGAGTAGTATAATAGACTTTGGAGACTCAGAAGGGGGAAGGGTGGGATGGGGTGAGGGATCAAAAATTACCTATTGGGTACGATGTACACCATTAAATATATGGATGATGGATACACTAATAGCCCTGACTCCACCACTATAAAATTCATCTGTGTATTAAAAAAGTCCTTGTACCCCTGAAATCTATTGAAATTTTTCAAAAAATGTAGATCACTGCTCATTATTTTCAGCATTTCCTTTGGCCACATAATGAAAAATGGCAGAGAGTCGCTAGCATAATAGAGTTCCTAATGCTCTTCTAACTCAATGGAAGGACTGCGTTCACCTCAATCCAACGGCCAGCATATCCACCTAGCTTTGATTCTCTGGCACCACAGGCTTTCTATACCCTAAGTGTGCTCTGATGTGTTCTAGATCTGAGGCTACATGCAACAGAAAAAAGAAAAACTATTAAACACCCATTGCGTACAAAGTACAATGCCAGGGACCGGGGAGAATAACGAATCATGCCCTCTGTTCTCCAAGAACTTGTGAGCCCAGCTCTGGCACCAACCAATCACATAATGCTAGGAAAATTACTAAGCCTCAGTTTCCTCATCTATAAAATGGTAATGTTATAAATACCTACCTAATAGAGTCATTGCAAAGAATAAATAAGGTAAAAACAAACCACAAGGGAAAACATGTAAAGTACTTGGCTTGGCGCATGGTTAATAATGACAACAATAATAATAAATGGTATATAAATAAATAAGTCAATGCTGAGTGTTCAATGAAACAAGAAAAGATACATAATATAAGGCATACCTTGATCAATTTTCTAGGAAAGATACAAAGTACTAAGGTGATATGCGGGAGGGAAGGAGTCGTAGTTCTACTTGAGAGGATTGAGAAAGGTGACAAAGTAGATGGAAGTTGAGCTGTGTGTGAAGAATGGCTAGGATTTGGGAAAATGACCTTAGGAAGTTCACACAGGGTGTTCATAATTAGCGTTAAAAAGTTGAGTATTTTCGGTAGTGTTTCAGACTTAAAGGATGATGAGCATGGCTCCTACCCGTTAAGGTAAGAAAAAATGTTGCTATATTCAGAAATGATTTGGTTGCTAAAAGTCTTCAAAGGTTTATGACTAAAACTCTACCCGACCCATCTATGGGTGGCGTAGAATGATCAGACTGGAAGTTGCAGGTACCTGAAAGATGACTTAGACCAATACTCATGAGATGTCTCAACTGTTCCAGGTACAACATCCTTATCCAAAAGCCAACTAATTATCCTTTTGCACCCCTCCAAAGACAAAAAAAATTCATTGCCAATACCATGTTGGCCACAATTAACATCCAAAAGAACCCAAGATTGGGACACTCACCAGGTGGATGGGAGATCATGATACGAAGGACACGGTTCCTAGAAAGTATCGGTTTTGGAGGGAAACTTAGCTTGACCCTAAGCATGCCATTCAACCTCTCTGGACCTCACAGTATCTCTCCTGCTGCTTCTACTTTTCGTATCCTGAAACCTCAGATCAAAAAGATAACACAGACGAAATGACATGTTGTGGAGAAAATCAACTGAAATCAAGCGTGCAAATGTATTTTGTAACTTTTCAACTACAAAATAAAGGGATTATTATTATGACTACCATGAAAACATTCCATTTCAATTCAACAAGCAGCACATGAGTCCCAAGGTTACAGAAATGAATAATCCAACCCTACTCCACCCTGGACCAACCACGCCTGGAAGCCTTGCCTCCAGATGTGCACACCACAGTTTATCCAGGATCCCAACACACTAAAGTTTGGCCCAAAGCTGGAGATACCGAGGGGACAGAGGCTGTCATCTGATTGGAACTTACCATAACTATATGGGAGGAACTGAAATTCTTTTAAATTATTGAGGAAAGAGCAAATGTCCACAGGTGAAATGACCATGGGAGTAGAGTTCAGCTTTATGTGAGGAATAGAGCTGCTCAATTGGAAAAGTTAGTGAATCCTCATTGCCAGAAGTATTTCAGAAAGATCTGGAGAACTAACTCTCAGAGTAGTTGTGGGAGACATTTTTGCACTGGCTGGGAGATTAGCTCAGAAGCTATATAAGCGTACTTTCAGTTCTGAGTTCCCAAAGTCTCTCAATACATAATATTACATATCACAATTCATTCATTTATCCAGTAACTATGTAGTCAATGCCTCCTGACTTTGGGGCCTGGGTGCTTGCACTTAAAGTGACACAGCTGTGCCACTTCCAAGCTGTGAGACCTTGGACAAGTTAGCTTCTCTGTGTCTCAGTTTCCTTATCTGTAATATGGGAATAATAATAGTTCCCGCTGCATGGAGTTGCTGTGAAGATGAAAGGAGATGGTTTATGTAAAGGGCTTTCGAACAGTGTCTGGCACATATAATACACAGTTAAAATTAGACACTAGTAGCAGCAATATATAATATGTTTCTGCTGAAATGTATTATAGTCATATATCAGGCACTGAGCTAGACACTAGATCACGAGAGTTAAGAAAACAGACATCAATACTACCTTTCTTGAATCTAAAGTCAGCCAGGAGGTGGGAAGGTGGAAAAGATATTAAAAAGTCACAAAGCCATGACAATTGCTATGAAGGAAAGAGAGAAGAGAGAAATGCCATGATAATACAAGACAGAGGGAAGGGAACTTATTTAAATAGAGAGCTGCAGGGAGAGTTCTTTGAGGAACTGACATTTAAGCTGCATTGCAATGCAGGGGTATCCTTGTACCTGCTGTGTAAAAGAGTGCCCCATGCTTAGCTTTTTTTTTTTTTTTTTTTTTTTGAGGCAGAGTCTTACTCTATTGCCTGGGCTAGAGTGAGTGCCATGGCACCAGCCTAGCTCACAGCAACCTCCAATTCCTGGGCTCAAGTAATCCTCCTGCCTCAGCCTCCCGAGTAGCTGGGACTATAGGCGTGCATCACCATACCTGGCTAATTTTTATATATATTTTTAGTTGGCCAAGTAATTTCTTTCTATTTTTAATAGAGATGGGGGTCTCGCTCTTGCTCAGGCTGGTCTCGAACTCCTGAGCTCAAATGATCTGCCCACCTCAGCCTCCCAGAGTGCTAGGATTACAGGCTGAACCACCGCGCCCGGCCCCGTGCTTAGCTTTAAGTCCACAGAAAAAGCAAGCCAGCCATCTGCAAGGGTATAGAGTCACCTGGCAATCTGATTCCCAAATTGTACATCAAGCCTCACACTAGGCAGTGTTAAGTACAGACAGGCTCTCTTTGCTTTTGCTATTAGATTCCATTTGCTTTTTTCTGTGAAATCTGTAAACTCATCAATCTACCCATCCATCCATTCAACCACCCAGCTTGTGGGAGGTTCAAAGACACGTAGTCTCCATCTCAAAGAATCCCATAAGGGAGGCTGATGTGTGTACAAGTTCCTATCAGCAAAGACACATGGGAGTGATGGAAGAAAATAGAATGGAAGTTTGAAGAAGTTAGAAATTCAACAGAGATGAGGGTATGAGAGAACTTTTTGGAAAAGACCGCATACTGGAGCATGCCAGGGGATTCTAAGAAAGCGAATTCAAAAGAATCAAATCTTACTCAGCATTTGGGTTCTAAAATCAATACATCGAGCCAAAAAGAAATTATAAATAGAGGATACAGACTGTGTCAGAGAATGACACTATCTCTCAAGAAATCCAATCAGACACTGTGTCCTCTAGTTCTGAAATCAATCGTTGTTGCTTCAGTTGAGTTTGTGAGCGTGCTTTAAGGGGCCGTGTTGTATGACATAAAAAATTACGAAATCTTCTGTGCTTGATTCACACGTAGTACAACGAGAGGCTCATCCTGGGGGAAGACCACGACCACGGGAGTGGTGAACAGGACCGGTCATGGCCACCCATCCTGCATCCTGGCCACTGGGCAGCACCTGCCACTCAGCATGGAGAGGTGGGCGGAGCTGTCCCCAGTGGGGACAACTCTCAGCTCACTCTTGCTCTCAGCCCCTCTGTCCATCCATCTATCCATTTTATTTTTTTACTAGCTAGTTAAATGTGCATGCATGAAATATAAATATGATATGTGTCCAATGTAACAAGGTCAAAAACCCAAGGTCACTGCAAAGAGCTGGGATATTTAGGAAATAACTCGATGACCCAGTATAAGTGCAAGTTGGGGTCTACATTGTTTTTCTGGCGTTGCCATGACGAAGTACCACAAACTTGATGACTTAATGTGACAGAAATTTACTCTCTCACAGTTCTGGAGAGCAGAAGTGTAAAATCAAGGTGTCAGCAGGGCCACACTGCCTCTGGCAGCCCCAGGAGAGATTCCATTCTTTGCCTCTTCCAGCTTCTGGTGACCCTGGCATTCCTTGGCTTGTGGTGGCATTGGCTCTCATCTCTGCCACCGTCTTCACCTACCTCCTTCCCTGTGTCTCGGTGTCTCAACTCTCCCTCTCCTTTGTCTTATAAGGACAACACTCGTGGAATTCAGGACCCACCCTAAATCCAGGATGATGTCATCTCAAGATCCTTAGCACCTTCAAAGACTCCATTTCCAATAAGGTCACATTTACAGGTACCAGGGAGTTAGGACCTGGACATTAGGATCTTTTGGGAGGTCACTATTCAATCCATTACAAGGTCTAAGTAAGAGAGTAATCAAAGTAGATTAAAGTCCTATTTTGGTACGCTTTGAATGCCAATTTTGAATGACTTTGAGAGTCTAGTTCTCTGCAGAGTTGTGACAATGGCAATGCAGGGTGGCGAGGCCATCCTCTGCCCTGCAGTCCCTATCTGACACTCTGAAGCCCTCCTCCCCCTATATTGGGTACTCATCAGGGACCCTGCAGTACAATAAGCCCTGACATACTTCAACATCTGCTTGTCACATCATAATCAAAATTCCCATTCTGTAGCCCATCTTCTACACGAGTGACGGTTAAACCACTAAAATAGTATTTATTAAGGCACTGGCGTCATCAACATTGTGAAAAACTGCACATGTCGCCCTTAGAGTATGGTCACATTAGTGCCAGCTCTTGTTTGTGGAGATGTAGCTGCTGCAGGAGACGCCACCCGAAGCAGATGGGAGGACAGAAGTGCCCTGACCGGCCTCTTCTTCTTGTCCCCAGAACATCACTGGCCAACCCCAGCTAGAAGCCAGCTGCCACGGGAGCCTGGGAGCTGCAGCTCACAGATACCAGCTCCCTGCAATAGGACAGAGGGGGGGACGGGAATGACAGGGGCCTGAGGACAAGTGGGCCGAGGACCAGCACCCAATTCTTAGCCCCATTTTACAGAGGGGGACATGGAGCTCAGAGAAGGTGATGTGATCACCCAGGGTCACACAGCTAGTAAATGTCAGCGTGGACTTCGAGTCTGGATCTGGCTGAATCCTAAGCCTGAGGTCTCGATCTTTCCACGCTCTGTTCTTACCACCATCATAGACACTTCACTTGCTTTGTCCAACTGCTTTGATCAGGAGGTAGGTCGGGGTTCTTAAAGGCTGCTTCACCACTGTCAGATCTGCAAGAAGTCCTTCTCTGGACTCCAGACCTGGACTTTTTTTTGAAGGTCACAGAGTTGCACTGCTCAGACCTCCTTCGGGGAAGAACCCCTTGAGCCTGCTGTCGCAAGCGCTACCAGCAGATACTCTAGCGGTCAGGTCCAGCTCGGCCACCTCAGCTGCAGAGAGCCACCTCACCCGCGAGGGTGCCCTTCTCTGACAGCCATTCTCCAATAGCTGATACGGGCTCAGTCTTTTTGGCTCACTGGGGGACAACTCTAACGAGCACCTCAGTTCCACTTCTCCCTCTGTCCAATCCTGTGTCTTCTCCCTGCCCCAGGTATTGATCCCTAATGCCAAACACCGACAGTGACAGCCCAGGACAGGCATCGTGGTCGCTATTGTTCTCATCGTAGCACGTGACCCCCTCGGTCTACATGCACCAGTTGGTGAGGTGGGCAACAGCAGCGAAAGTAATGGGGATGACCCCCATGGAAGTGGTTGCCCCTCTGTTCTTCTCGAGACAGTCTACAGGCCTTTCCTCGCCGGGACATTTCTGGTTAATTCAGACAGACAAGTGAGTGGAGATACTGTCAGACGGTGAGGCATTTGGTCATTTTCTTGAGGATCATCCATTGCTGGTCTTCCCCGCAGAATGAACCACCAGGAAGGCATTTGCTTAGAAGGTCTGTAGAAACCCAACCATCGGCTCTTTAACCTTATCTCTTATTTTTTATACAGAGGGCAGAAAATGTCTTCTGAACTGCTTACTGTCTTGATGGCGTCCCCCCATGGGGACTGAGACATCTGACATTTCTTAGCACTTCTGGGCTATTGTGGTCTTCCCTCTAGAAGTAGCCTAGACTGGTCTCTGCTTCCTATAGAATGTTCCTTCTGAAGATCCCAGAATGCTTGGAGAAGTGCTCAGACCCACCGATTTCTAATGTAGCTTCCACAACCATGAAAAAGGCATGAAAAGCTTGGCAGGGCCTCCAGAAGCCATCAGGTCCAACTGTCTGTCCTTAGGAAGGATCTCCCAACAACAATGACGTACGTACATTTTCTTCCTTTAAAATGAAAGAAATTCTTTGTTTTCCTGGCTACCCTAACGCTCAGCTCCATTCAATCAGAAGGCACAAGCTAGAGAAGCGCTGTAGAACTCTGCAGAACTCCCCCGCACACTGTTTTCTTCCCTGCCAACTAATTTCTGCCCTTCACCTTCTGAGGTGTCAGTACAGCACCTATTATTCATAGCTTCATTGACATTTCTTCCAAATCCCTGAAGCTAGTGGTGAGTCATCCTCTCTTGTCATCGAGGGCCGTCATGGGGCTGTACACAGCATACTGCATGAAGTTCATGTTAGCTGTTCTCTGATGTCTTGCAACAATGGAAACTTTTAATTTGATGACCTAGAGGCAAACATGAATATTTCCAATTTAATAACCTACCGAATTAAATTCAGCAGCCTGGCTGGGGGATGCAGGGACCAGGACTCAGGGAGCAGAGTCCTCAGGTCCAAGGGAAGATAGTTTAGCAAAGGTCTAAAATGTCCACGGCCATCCAAGCCTTCCCTAGAGGCACCTGTCTGAGCTCATCCACCCACCAAAATTCTGTTACCATGGGAGGGCGGTGCCTCTGGATTTCCCATGGGATATTTTATTTTGCTGAAAAGAACTAAGAATTTACTGGGCTAAATGGGAATGTGGAATCCTTTCTCCAAGACAAAACTTGTGTCTCCACAGTACTAGCAACTAGGTCGCCTCTACCCCCATTCTTAGATGCTGGACCATGTTGATGCTTAGCTGTGAGAAAGGGGGCTTCGGTGACATGACTCACCATGAAGAAGGCAACATTGACCCTTTCAGTAAAATTGCACACAGGACCTATGCTAAGAGAAGGTCTACCCTGCAGGGCAAAGGTTTTTTGGCTTGCAAACGTCCCACCTTAATGACAGGCCACAGTTATGGCCTTTTCCCTCCCTTCTCCCATCCTCTTTCTCTTCCCGCCATACCACCCAAGCCCACGACCACAGCCCCACCCAACAGCAAAATCTGAAACATTAACAATTCGCTGACAGCCCTCACTTAAGCATCAAGCTCAGGAAGAGAGGGAACTCTGGGGTCAAAGCCAAGTCCCAAATGTGTGACCCTCAGACCATCCACTGTGCACAGATACGTTGGTTTGGTCTATACTGTATCTTTCTTTAAAATTTAAATGTGCATTTCTAAATGGAGAGATTCCACATAAAAATCTAGTTTTTCAATTTCTCTAGAAAAATAAAGACCTCTAGCCACACCTGGCTAGCATTCTGGCGTGGCCACTACCAGCTGGAACTCCATAGCCTGCACCAGCCCCTTCGCAAGGGGCATTCCCTCTCCAACTCGCCTGTCTCACGTCAGGCCAGTTTCACATTTCCATATTGCTGCCCTGGCCACTGCGGGCGTCCAGGTTTGAGTCCCCTGGGTCAAGGCAGGGAAAGGAGAAGAAAGAGGGAGAGCCAACTGAGGAGTGGTTTCCCTGATGTATTAGTTTGGGTGCTTTGGCATAGATGTATGCCTATTAAATAACTAAAAGTTGCTTAAGCAATATGGACTTTTTTTTACTATATTTAGCAAAAGTCTACAAGTTGGCCAGGCGCGGTGGCTCATGCCTGTAATCCTAGCACTCCGGGAGGCCGAGGCCGGCAGATTGCTCGAGGTCGGGAGTTCGAAACCACCCTGAGCAAGAGTGAGACCCCGTCTCTACTATAAATAGAAAGAAATTAATTGGCCAACTAATATATATAGAAAAAATTAGCCGGGCATGGTGGCGCATGCCTGTAGTCCCAGCTACTCGGGAGGCTGAGGCAGTAGGATGGCTTGAGCCCAGGAGTTTGAGGTTGCTGTGAGCTAGGCTGACACCACGGTCCTCACTCTAGCCTGGACAACAAAGCAAGACTCTGACTCAAAAAAATAAGTGTACAAGTTGGCAGTTCCAAAGTTAGATTGTGGCTCAACAATGTCAATGCTCTGCGTCATCTCCTCTGTAGTGTCTTTGCCTTTCTGCTCATGGTGGCAAGATGGCTGCCACAGCTCCAAGCACCACTTCCTCAGATAATTACATACAAAAGAAGAAGAGAAAGAATGAAATTTCTCCTCCTATGTTTCTTTCTTATCAGTTAGCAAAATCTTTCCAGAGCTCCCAGAAGACTTTGACTCAGGTCCCATTAGCCAGAACTGGACCACATGACCACCCCTAAATCAATCATGGGCAAATGTGAATGGCACTATCATGCTTGAATGGAAGCAGAGATGGCTCATCCCCTAGATCTAGCAGAGGGGTCCACCCTGGCACATTGCTGAGCATACGTTTCTGCTAAAAGCGAAGATGGGGAGAATGGCAGGTGTTTGTTGCCCACACTATTTGTGAAAGGTGTGGCCGTCCAGAGCGTCCTCAGTCTATTCTAATGGCTCCACGCCAGCTGAGATGCTGGGAAAGAATTGAACGGCAGCCACCGTGGGGGCTGCAGGGGCTGTAAGACATAACGTGAATACAAAGCAGAGGATCGTTTTTTGTCTCCTCCGTAAGGTCATTTCGTTATGAACTCTACCACCCTTCTCTTTCACCGTTAGGAGCCCGGTGCTTATGTTTCGTGTGTTTGTCAGGCCCCCACCCTCACCCAGTCCCCCATTGTTCTCTGGGTTTTCTTCCCATAAGGGGTGCAGGAAAAGGGGTTGCCTTGGGAGCAGGCCTGGGACTCAGACCTGCTGTCAGAAGGGCAGCTCCTCTGGCTAAACCTCTTTCTTGAAGGGACTGGTGATGTGGTTTCTGGAATGGGAGCCTCGGGTCATAAATCAGGGCTTGTTGCTTGGCCCCTTGTCACCTCCTCTGCTCGCTCAGCCCCGGGCAGCCTCAGAGTCCCGGGCTCTGGGAAACGGTCAGCAAATAAAGCTTTAGCCACCAATCCCCTGTGCCACCACCACCCCCATAAGCCACCAGGGGAGGACTGAGCAGAGCTGATGGGCTCAGAAGGCCCTGGGACAATGGGAGGGCTCTGTCTGAGCCCCTTCTGTCCCCCTGCACCAGAGGGAACTGTCACACCAGGAGCCAGCTCTGGGGGAGTCTGTCATGCCCTCTGGCTGCCAGGCTCCCAATCCACGTTCGATGGCACCTCCGTTGGCAAATTGCGAAAACTGAGAAAATAATCGTTTCAATATTCTATGTTGAGGTCATGCTCTCCAGTCTCCTTCCGAGCACATTCAAACCCCTTATCTCATCGGATCCACCTAACAGCCCCGAGCAGCCACCAGGGCAGGGGTCACAAAAGCCATGAAATCACAGTCCTCAGAGCTGCTATTGTATTGACTCCCTACTGTGTGCCATGCACTGTGTTAAGCATTTTACATCCGTATCTTGCTTGGTGCCCTCAACAGCCCCATACGGTAGGTTCCTTTTCCAACCCCATTGTGAAAGTGAGGAACCCAAAGCTCAAAGAGACGGTGCATCATACCCCAGACTGCACAAGTAGCAAGTGACATGGCCAACTTTAAAGCTCAGATGACTCCAGCCAAAAAGCCAGGGCTTGCAGTAACCACTACATTATTCTCCCCGTCTAGGAAGAGAGACTTTGATGGTGGCTGGAGTCAGCGCTCTTGAAATTCACTTCCTAATATTCTTCCTTCTCTCCCGAGCTGCCCTTTCTGCTCTCGGCCCTCACCCCGGAACAACCTCAAGGCTCAAGCGGGGAGACCTGGCGCTCTGTAACCTGGAAGAGCAGGTTCAGGTCTCTTCGGCTTGGTCCTGTCTGAACTAGGCTTTAGAATCGGGGGAGGAAGGCAGCAGGCTGCACCAAATGCCAGGGCAGCCTCAGGCAGTCCGAGGGGTCAGCACCAGCAGGCCCAGAGTGACCCACTTGAATAAACACAGTCCAGAGAAGAGCACCAGCTGTTCCCAAAGCCATGCTCGGGTCCAGGAGCCAAGGGACGTATCAGGGGCAAGAGGAGGAGCACGTGAGGGCAGAGCACAGGGTTTGCACTGGGCAGCTGGAGTATAGTCCGAGGCGCCTCCTGCCCCAGCTAGGAACGAAGTCCCAGGCACATACCTGAGCCAATGGAGAAGAGAACCCCCTCTCATGCCAAAGAGGAGGGCTCCAGGCCAAAGAGGAGGGCTGGGAAATAAGAAGCCATTAGACCAGACAGTCCCAGGCAGTCCTGGCATCTCTGTTTTCTGCTAGGTACAATTTGACCAAATGATTCAACTAAAGTGTTATTGGCTGATGATAATATCTCACCCCTCCCAGGTAGCACGTCATCATAGTGAGGTAACATATTTGTGCCATCCCTAATTCTTACCATGACCCCCCCACAAAACATAGTGGGCATCAGTGAGTCCCCATTTCACAGATGAACAAACTGAGGCTTGGAGAGATGAGGTGACCTGTCCAAAGCCTTCTAGAGGAAGAGGCAGGACTACACTTCTGGTCTGCTTGGCTCCCTAGAAAATGTTCTTTTCTCTCCATGATGCGTCTTAGCCAAGAACCAGAACCATGAAAACACTGCAGAGATCATGCATGCATCCATCATCAACTAACACCCTCCAGGCGCTGCCTCTGTGTCAAGCAGTGCGGGTGCTGGGGTGCCAGCGTGGATGAGACAGAGCGCCTGTGTCCAAGGAACTAGAATTCTCTGGGGTCCCTCAAAGCCCAGCCGAGAGGCAGCTGCCTCCTGCCACCCCACCCCAGCCCTCAGCGAGGCAGGTGGGGTCTGCTGTTGCCTATTGCTCACGCCAGTTGCTCCGCTGATGACAGAAACCACGCTGTTGACAGAGGCAAGGCTTTGGGGCCGGCGGCTTAGACTGTATCACTCTGAATCTGAGCTGCATCCTCTGTGATCAGTGGCCTCTGCTGTCCCAGAGCGGTTGCTGTGTGTTTGGGGCTGGGAAGATTTGCGCGGATTAGCATAGAGATTGCCTGTGCACCGAGGGAAGGGGCCCAGCGGCTGCTGACCGCGGACCAGCTGGAATGCAGTCCCCGCTGGACTCCTCCGGGGACCACAGCCCTGGAGTGACACAGCGCTTCTCCCGGCTCCACTAGCAACAGGCGCCCGCCTCCAAGAGAGCATGATGGTGGGAATGACATCTTTTGGTTTATCTGATCAGTCTCCATCACTGAAACTCTTTAGGAATGATTTCAGCCCCCTCTCCAGCAGCCAGGGCTATAAATAAAGATTCCCCTGGGGACACTGAATCCTGCCCTTCATCCTGGCTGCCTCTGTGACTCATTCCACAAGCAGATTCTTCTTCCATCTTCTTGATTATAGAGAGGGGGGGAATGAAAGTCTGTGCATGTCTAAATGCATGGGTGTGCATGGCCATGCTTGTCTGCATGCGTGTGCATTTATTTAGGTGCAGCCCATGTGCACGCATGCGTGTGTCTGTGTGTACACCTGTGTCTACTTGTGACTCCACGTTTAATTCTAAAGGGTGGAGAAGAGATGCATCTCTCATACAGGTTAGCTAAGACTTGTCGCGCCCGCCTCGCCAGCAAGGAAGACGCGGCAACTGGAGTTCTTCTGACAGCGCTTTAATGGGGATTGCTTAACTGGTTACATGCGGAAGACGCCGAGGAGCTCTCGGAGCGGGCTTATATAGGCACTAAGTTCATTAGGCAGAATCTGATTGGCTCACGCAAGAGCCCTCATTAGCATACTTGATGAGAGACAGGAAAAGCCCCTACACCTGCGCGGTTCACCCTGTTTATCAGTCTTGTAGTATGGGTGTGACCAGGAAGCCGGCGCCATCTTGCAATGGCGTTAACACCGCGCCCCACAAAGACTCCATATTGAGTCCGCGCACGGTGGCTC
This sequence comes from Microcebus murinus, assembly GCF_040939455.1. Taxonomy (NCBI): domain Eukaryota; kingdom Metazoa; phylum Chordata; class Mammalia; order Primates; family Cheirogaleidae; genus Microcebus; species Microcebus murinus. The sequence continues at coordinate 24,120,135 of NC_134124.1, forward strand.
ACGCCTGTAATCCTAGCACTCTGGGAGGCCGAGGGGGACGGATTGTTCGAGGTCAGGAGTTCGAAACTAGCCTGAGCAAGAGCGAGACCCCGTCTCTACTATAAATAGAAAGAAATCAATTGGCCAACTAATATATATAGAAAAAATTAGCCGGGCATGGTGGTGCATGCCTGTAGTCCCAGCTATTGGGGAGGCTGAGGCAGCAGGATTGCTTGAGCCCAGGAGATTGAGATTGCTGTGAGCTAGGCTGACGCCATGGTCCTCACTGTAGCCTGGGCAACAAAGCAAGACTCTGTCTCAAAAAAAAAAAAAAAAAGACTCCATATTGAATAACACCTACTGGCATTTATTAAGGCCCTTCTTTGGGTACTGCCCTATGCTAAGCAAGTTGAATACGACACAGCCTCTATCATCTTCATGGACTGCAGTTGTTTCAAGCAAATAAAAATCCTCGAGTGGCAGCAGGAGTTGAAAAAGCAGCATTTCGTGAGAAGAAAAGCCTCACCTGCACCAGAGAAGAGTAAAGAAAACACTCATTTACTGAATCTTTTCTTCTCTGTGCCAGGTGCTTACTAAGTGCTATGTAATTCACTTCTCACAACACCCCAACAGTTTCTTATCTCAGTTTTCACAGATGAGAAAACAGCCCCAGAGAAGCTGGATAACTTGCCTAAAATCACGCAGACCATGAGGACCCATGATGAAATTTGAACCCAGGGAATTGGGACAGAATCTTGGAGGTCATCTCACCTAAACCTTCATCTAATGCCTGCATCCATCCTACCTAACCCCTGCAAACTGGTCATTCGGTCCCTTGGTAGGAGAAATTCAACTCTTGAGACAAGCTGTTCCGCCTCTAGACAACACCAAACTTCTGGAAAGTTCTCCTCTACGTTGAGTCCCAATCTGTCCCCTTCTCATTCTACCCATGAATTCTCTTATGCTCTCTGGGGCTGACAAACCAAGTCTAATTCCTTATGGCTCCCCTTCAGTTACCAATGACAGCTATCATGCCGCTTTCTCACTCTTCCAGATCTTTCAACCATTCCACACTTGACATCATTTCAAATCCCTAAATATTTGCTCATCGCCCTATCCTCCATGCTGGTACCCACAGCGCGGCCACATTTAGGCCAGGTAAATATCAGCTGGGTGAATGAGGCGATGAATGTGCCCTTTCAGGGTAGATGGTGCCATGATTTGTTTCATTAAGTCTTTTATCTTAATTAAGAATTGCCTGGTGGCCAGGAACAGAGTCTATTCTGGCTAGTTCGAGTAAAAATTCAGGTTTGATGGAAGGATCCAGGGGACTCTAAAGGAGCTAAATGTAGGAAGATTGCAGGGCCCCGTGGAATGAGAACAATATCAGAAGCAGAAAGTCTCTCTCTCCCGACTCCCTGTGTTCTCTGCTCTCCACCCTCCCTTGGGGTGTCGGCTGCCTTCTCCCCTTGCCACGCTGGTTTTCTCTATTGCACGCGCCCCACGTGGGTGGCTGTCCCAAAGGCACATTCCCACGCAGCTTCATGTCTATCAGCATCTAAATGGCAGAGCCCCCGTGTCCCTGTACAGAGGCATCGATTGGTCAAGTGGTCACTCCCAGATCAATTAACAGTTGCCTTCAGGAAACAGGGAAGGGACTTCCGGTACAAACACGGCTACATTAGGTGCCTCGTTAGCGACGATTTGAAGACTGCATGTTAAAGGGGAGGGAAGATTCTTTGGGAAAGGGTTTGGATGAATAGAAATGCTGCCATCTCTCGTATACCTTTAAATACCAGTATTATAAATTGATCTGCAAGGCTTAGAGTGCTCTCAGAGAAGGAATTTGTCCTTGGGATGTGCAGACGCGAGCTCTAGGGACTGGAGGCTTTCAGAACTTATTGTACTTCTGAAATTCAGATTCAGGGCCATGAAGCCTTGGAAAGCCAGACCAGTGGCGTAGGTGGCTTAGAGAGGGCCCAGACTTCCCTCTTGCAGGAGGATCTTCTACTGGACCTATTTGTGCCTCCTCAGCCTCTTGTCAAAGGTCCTGGCCATCTGCAAAAACACGGAAGATCCAATGGGCAAATGCTAAACACAAAACAGCTCATTTTCTTCTTCCCTCTGTGCATAGAGAAAGTTGTACCTGTGCAGTGGTGAGGGTTATGCAATAGGGAGGGGAAGAAAAGAAGGGGAGTGTGGAAATGCAACTGTTCTGTAAAAGAAATAAATTGAATTAGAGACTGGAAAGCCCCTTAGAGATCATCTACCCATGTAGTCATCAAAGTGTGCTGCTCAGACCTCTAGGGTTCCCCAGAAGTACCTCAAGGACGAGAGAGGAGGTAACAGGAAGGATTCAGTAGGAAGGTTTGCATAATCAACTGTATCATCAGCTGAGTTATGCAACACACTGTTGTGAATGGCAAATGCTGGAATCTTGAAATTTCCTTTGGCTGGTTCTTAGTAGCTCACCCTCCCAGCAGCAGTGCAATTCTGATATTCTTGGTTTCATATGTTGGGTTGCTGTGTGCTGCTCCACTCATTTATACGCAAGGAAACTGACTGCAGAGAAGTGGAGTGACTTGCTCACGGTCACATAGCTAGCTAGGGCCTGACGGTGCTGGGTCCCAGCTGTGCTGACTCCCAGAGCCTTCTTTTTGCTGACAAAGGTCATATTGGGACAAGAAAGAGAACAATGATTTCTGACAAGGATAAGTGTCATGACAGCTAACCATCTGTGTCTTCCACCTACAGCAAAGCATCGGGCACTCACTGCTGACACGTCTCCGTCGCCCAATAGCCTGATTGTCCTACAGCTGTGCTTCGCAGAGTCCAGGCTGCAGGACGGTGATGAACTGGCGGCTTCCAGGCTTAAGCCCCTCAAACTGCCAAACTTGCTCCTTGGGTGCCTGCTTATTTTGCAATTAGCTAATTGGTAAAGGCACCAACCCCGTAACTGTTAGGGCAATTTAATTGCAATCAACAGAACTCAACTCTAACTAGCTTGATAGGGAAGGAGAGAGAGAAAAAGAGAAAATAACCATTGAGGAGCTCTGCAGACTGACACCATGTCAAGGCACCATGGCTGGAATGAAGGAAGGCCAACCAATTTTCCTAAGATTCAAGGTCCTGGGAGAGAGAGGGGAGGGAGACAGATTGGATAAGCTCAGTTCACATGACCACCTCTTTAGTGGCCACTGAAGTTCTCCTGTGCCGTGGCAGGTTCTAGACCCTCCATGCCACCTGTTCACCATTACCCTTGCACCAAGTCTTGGGTGGTCTGACTCCAGCAGTCACGGGTGCTCTATCTCACGAGTGTCCCTCGCCCTCAATCTCCTCTCCCATTCCAACCTGGTTCTTGTCCTGCTTCCACACCTAGAATCATAAGACCCACCTCTTATCAAACTCCCAAGCAGAGCTTCCCTGAATTCTCAAAGTCTTGCAGCCTGGTATTATGATTCTTTCATTTGACTCATATATGTGATTTCTCACCATGGCCTCTCTTCTAGGAACTTGGGGGAGGTTTCTTTGGGATTGGGATGGAGGGTAAGATGCAAAAAAAGTGTAGCATTCCAAATTAGTCCTTCTAGGCCACCCAAGAACTGGACCCAAACTTAAGAGTCAGTTCAGTGCAAGAGTTAAGGGGCAACTCTTATCCCCCATTTTGGTTCAAGAAATTTAGCCCAGAGCAAACTAGAGTCAGCTCCACCCTATTCCCTCATTGGTTCTTCTAGAAGGCCTATGGGGACTTCACACAAACAGAACCTCTGTGTCAGAGTCCCTGCATCAGTACACAAATTAGGCCTTCCCCATGGACTTGGCTGCGAAAACATTTACACACATAATGTCCAAAGTCCCTTCTAGCTCCAAGAGTCCATGACTCTGATGAAGCAAACTGAATTTATTTCTAAGAAGAGGGTGATGATCATCTTACTCAATGAACCGTAATTCACTCTGCCAGATTCCAATCCAGAGACTTCCTGGCTGATTCCTGAGAGTACTCCATGGTGCTGAATTCCTGCCACTTGCCCGGGAGTTTATGACATCAAGCAGAGTTTGATCTGACCCTTGGAGGAAAAATGTTATCTAAACTATGAGACAACAGGCTCATTTCTGCCCTCAAAACCAAGCACATCACTTTCTGGTAGACTCAGGCCAATTGAACCAGGGGATACAAGGTTGCTGATGGTTGATTGAACTGACTGCTGTAAGCAGAGAGGAGAAGTAGTCTGTACCATCTGCTCAACAAGCAGCCCTCATTGTGGCCAAAAGCCAAAAATAAATTAAAAGGAAAAAAATCAATTTAATTATGGATGTGGAACTAAGCTATGCTTCAGGGATGGAAAGAAAAAAAAAATTTTTGTTGTCTCATGTAACTGAGGAATATTTTCCCAACACCCAAATGTCATGTTATTATGTTTGGGCTTGTGTTATGGCTTGAATGTGTCCCCCAAAGTTCATACATTGGAAATTTGCAAACTTAGCTCCTAATTCAACAGTGTTGAGAGGTGGGACCTTTATGTGGTGATTAATGCTGTTATCAAGGAAGTGGGTTAGCTATCTTGGGAGTGAGTTCCTGTAATAGGCTGAGTTCAGCCCCCTTCCCCTCACTCTCTCTTGCATGTGCTCTCTTGCCCTTCCACCTTCTGCCATGGGATGCTGCAGCAAGAAGGGCCTTGCCCCTTGACCTTGGACTTCCCAGCCTCCAGAACTATAAAAAATAAATCTCTGTTCTTCATAAATTAATTGTCCAGTATGTGGCATTTTGTTATAGCAGCACAAAACAGACTAAGACAGATTGTTTCTCCAGAAATGGGAATGAATGGTTCTTCACCATTCCATCTACACTGGTCCTTATTTTTAAAAAAATTGTGTTAACCATTCAATCTATGACCACAAAACACAGGGGAGCTAGCTCAATGAGCTAGAGGTGTTTAAATCTACCACCCTGCAATCCGAAACACTGTCTGAGATGGGCTTGCCATCTTGAGTAGAGGAAGTATTGCTAGGTATGTGACTAAAAAGGCAGATGCTTTAGCACATAATCAACTGTCTCATCCGCTGAAGTTATACAACACACTGTTGTGAATGGCAAACACTGGAATCTTGAAATTTCCTTTGGCTGATTCTTAGTAGCTCAGCACACCTGAAGTGTTCGGCTCTTCCGCTGGAGGTATTTCTAAGACGGGAAAGAAAGTTGGAGCAGAAATGTTACATTTCAGCTGTCCTCTCATCAAAAGAGGCAGGAACCAAACTTAGCCCAGCCCATGCTGGGAATGCTGAGGGAGATCAGAGGCATGGACTCTCAGAACAGGAAAGAGCCTGGGGGAGCAAGCAGTCCACAGCAGAAACTGACAATAATAACAGTCATGATGGAATAATAATAGTGAAATGTATTGATTATAGGGATTTTTGTCAAATGCCTGGTCAGTAGCTATTATCTACCTTCTTCTTTCCCAGTAGAACCTCAGTTTTCTTTAGGGACCCAACCTCCCCCATGTAGCCTCAGGTGAGGCTGACTGCTGCCCCAACTCCAAGGTGAGTTCCATTAGCCAATTGCTTTTCACCAGCGATTGATCAGAACAGGCAGGGGCCCCAATTCCAGCCAATGAGACAAAAGCAGACGTTTGCTGGTAGGATTTTATAAAAATGTTTCTTTGTTTCAAATAAAGAGTCCCAGGAGGGACATCCTTCTTCTTGCTCTGGACACTGACACATCTAGATATGATGCCCAGGAATGATGCAGCGTCCTGCTATCAGCCTAAGGTTGGAGCCAACACTCTGGATCAAAAACAGAAATGCAAGAAGACCCAGGCCCTTGATGACACCACTGAGGCACCAATATAACCAACCCTGAAGACAGTCCTCTTCCTGAACCTCTGTTCACATGTAGCTAGTACACTTCCTTTTTTGAGACATTTGAGGTGGAGGTTTAACTAGTTGCATCCAAAAACATCGCAAGTTTGACAACGCTTAGCACGTGCCAGCTTCTGTGCTTGGTACCCTACAAGCATTATTGCACTTAACGCTTGTGACGACTTCCAGAGATGAATTTTATACTATTGGTATCCCCATGCTACAAATGAAAAAAAAAAAACTAAGTCTTGGAGAGGTTAAATAATTTGCTCAGAATCCGTTGCTAAATGGTGGAGACCAGATTCAAAATATAAGCACTCAGACTCTAGGGACTATACATTTAAACCCCATACTATGTGATCCAGAAAAGAGAAAAACTTGCTCCAAAAAATACTGTAAGTCAGCATCACTTAAGGATTGAAACTACAGTCCACTGTTCTTTCAGAGCTCCAGTAATAGTGATGATTTTGGAGATCAGGGACCAACGTGGTCACCCCTGCCACCTTTAGCCAAGGCATCCCTTCTTCTGGGATCCTTAAATGGCTGGTCCTTCTCTCCAACCATTGACCACATTCTCTGGCTTTCATGCTCATCTCCCTTCCCCCTCCTTTATTTCTACCTTTTCAGCTCATTAATTAACTTTTTGCAGCCATTAAAGTGAGACGTATGATTCTCCTACAAAATCCTCCATGACAGAAGCAAGATCATTGCCAGTGAAGAGTTCTCACCAGCCAGGGAATTAGGCTGTCTGCTGGGGGTGTGGAAAATGAGTTGGCAGGTTTCCCATGCTAATTAATTTTAATCTTGATTCAGGGATTCTCCCAAGCCAGGTGACAACTCAACTGTGCCCAGCAGTCCCAGGCAAGCACTTGGGAGGAAGGCAAGCACTTGGAGCTGCCTCAAACTGAGAATGAGTCACAGGGAGTTCCACCATAGGGACCTCATGGGGCTTGGATTGTCCATGATTGAGGGGACAGATGGATGATGACAATGCCATCATGCTAATATGACAAACAGGAATGGGGAACCCACCCTCACTGTGGGGTTCGGGAAAGGGAAGGCATTAGGGTGTCATGGTTACAAGCATGGTCTTATAATTAAGCAGATGTAGGTTTGGCTCCCAGTTTAGTTACTTGCTATCTGATGAATGCAAAAAAGTAATGGAACTTTCCTTGAACCAAGTTTTCCCCTCTGTAAAAAATGACAGTAGGATGGTGTGGGGATTAGATGTGATGGGCAAAGGCTACTGTCATCTATGGGCTCATTCGTGCATATTGGCATATTGGCTGTTGGCTGGGGGCTTAGCTGGGGCCATTGGCTGAAACACCCACACATGGGCCAGGGCTCCCTTACCCGTGACAGCTGGGTTCTAAGAGCCAGACAGAGCTGTATGGCCTCTCACAACCTAGCCTGGGAATCCATGTGGCATCACTTCTACCATACTCTACTGGTCAAAGCAGTGACAAAGCTCCACCCCATTTCAAGGGGAGGGAACAGAGACCTCTGACTCTCAAAGGAGGAATGTCAATGTCACATGGTAAGATGACCCTGTGGGAGGGGAAATCTGTTGATGTGGCCATCTTGGGAAAATATTGTCTGTCACAGTCACCTTCAGTAATTCCAGGTTAAAAAGAGCTCTTTGAACTCATTGTCCTGGAATCCTGCGGCAGCTCACTCTGCACCATCCCTTCTGAGTGAGTAGATCCCCTCAGTGAATCCAGAACATTCTACACCCACCCACCTCCTAAGAGGGGCGCTATGCTCCATGACTTCCAGTTTCTCTTCTGGCTCCTCCTTCTCAAGAAAAAAAAATAAGCAAATGCAAATGTCAACTCAAAAGGGCTCCCTGCTACAAACGTTGGCCCAGCGATGCTAATTTCAGTAACCGCTCAGAGCTATGCGCTGCTCACATTATGGTTCACGCTGCACGTCTGCTTGCACAGCCTCGTTTAATCAATACACTCCAAGATGACTTTCCTGATGAAAAGAGTAAATAAATTAAAACTACAAAAGTGGCTCGGAAATCTGCTCACCCTACACTTCCCCAGCTCAACTTCTGCCTCCTTGAATTATACCCTTAAGGCCCAGCCCCTCTGGGGCTGACAGTCAGCATGCATGGGGTGGGAGGGATCCAGGTGAGAGGTGGCCCACAGGGTCAGGAAGGGGAGGCTCCGGCAAACTTGAGTTAATGTTCCCAAGCTGAGGATCCTGCAGGGGCTGGATAATTTGGAGGCAGAAAGACACCAAATAAATTGGCTGTGATTTTAACCCTCAGGCAAAGCATCAGTGATTCATTGCTGAGAATTTTCCTAACACCCGCTGCAGCCCTGCTCCCTCAGGTCTTTGGCTGTAGGCCAAGCCTGATCCGCCATGCGACAAGGGCAAAATGGTGTCGGGGAAACCAGCATTGGGTACAAACTCTAGGCTGCTCGAGCAGCACAGAGATTCTAGGACCCGATTTTGCTGGGAGAGAATTGCTATACGTTTCAGCCATGACTATAGAGTAGGAGGAACTTACACTTGCCCAAAAGCTTGAGTTATCCATGCTGAAATTTGAAATTTGGTGGAAAACCAAAATAACCGTATCTTTTGGAGATGCTTGGTTTGTGTCACTCACTGAGCTCCATGAGTATCATTTAATGGAATTAATTAATCAAACACATGGTATTGAGTATCTACTATGGTCTCCTGGAGCTTATATTCTTTGAGGTAGACGCTGTCAGAGCTGGGACTGAAAATCAGCTCTGTGGAATTCCAGAAACGTTAACAACAAAGCCATAGAGCCGACTGCGGGTCACTGTTGTGTTTTGGGTGACCTGAGACATTGGTGCCAGGCATCCAGCAGGCCAAGCTAAGAGTTTAGTATATCCTGATAATCTGTAGAGACAACTCAATGGAAGAAAAAGGAGAGGCTCTAACAGGCCCCAGCTATGTAGAAAGGATGTCAAGAAGGACCAATCAGGCCTGGGTTTGAACCCCAGCTCTGCCAGGCCTTGGATGAGTGGATTCATCTGGCTGTAAAGAGGGAATAAAATGATGAGATGAGGTCATGAGCTTTCACACAGCCCGTAGGGAGTGATCAGGCAATGCCCAGTGGGGACAGGGAGGAGGATGACGCAACTAGAGCCTGGGAAGCCAAGAATGATAGTTGAGTGTGTCACCAAACAAAATGGGGAGCAAGACACAGGCCTCAGAGATGAACACTGAGAGTTGCACTAAACCAGGAAGAAGAGAGAAGGTCAGATGTCCAGAAAGATGCAGTTCACTTTTCATTTCATTCATTCATCCATTCAGTCATTAGGTAAATATTTCCCAGGTCCCTGCTACATGCAAGACGCTGTGTTGTACCAAAGGAGGAGAGGAGCTGGTGCCATCAGAGGAAGGTACAGGGGCTCAAATGTCACCAAAAGGCTTTTGGAAATATCAGTCCAGAGGTTTGGGGACTGCACTGGTGGGTCAGGAAGCAAAGTGGGGATTGCAGGTTTCCTGCACAGTTCAGATAGCCTCGCAGGCACTGAATCTGCACAGATTCTGGAAGTTTAAGAAGCAACAGGGGACTAGATGGGAAAGGCCTCTCTGGATGCCCATGTCCAGTCTGGACCACCCCAAGTGAACCTGATCACTCTGGGGGCCAAGCTCTAAGGTAGCTGGACCCTCACGTGGCCAAAATAGATAGCCATCTATGGATGCAAGAGGCCAATCAACCGCCACACCTCGCTGAACTGCCAGGAAGCCCCTCACCACAGCCAGCCTGCGGTGGCCCACAGGGAGGTACCCATTCCATGGCTTCACTCACGTCTACGGAATGCCTACTGTGTGCCAGCTCTGAGGGATGTCTGGAGCTACATAGTAAAATAAAGCAAACGAGACCCCTGCCCTCTTAGGGTTCATGTGCTGCTTAGGAATACAAACCATTAAGAGTCTGCAATCAGGTGGGAGCGGGGAGGAGGGGATGGGTATATGCAAACATAATGAGTGAGATGTGCAACGTTTGGGGGATGGTCACGCTTGAAGCTCTGACTTGAGGGGGAAGAGAGGGCATGGGCAATATACGTAACCTTAACACTTGTACCCCCATAATATGCTGAAATTTTAAAAAAGAAAAAAAAAAGAGTCTGCAATCCTTTATCTGAAACCCTTGTCACCAGATATTTTGGAAAACAGAGAATTTTTCACATTTTAGAGACGTAATGCAGTTCAAATCCCATCTAATATACGAGACCCCATAGTCCCTGAACCAGCACATCATAGTCAAAAGCATTAATAGTTCTGTGGCCACACATATAAATATTTACACTAAGAAAGATAATTTAATAAAGAAGATAGTTTCACATGAGTTAAGGTCAGATTTTGCTACAAAATCCACACATTCATATCAAAAATTAACCGACATGTGCCAAACCATTTTTTTTTTAACATTCCATCTTCAAGGTGTTTGGAATTTCAGAAGTATGCAGAGGGATTGTCACCAAGTTAATTTTAGTTAGTGATACAAGCAGTGAAGGCAACCAAAGAAGGTAACGTGGTTGTGCATGAGTTAGGGGTAGAGCAACCTCAGGTAACCCAGGACACTCACCGGACCGGGCAGGGCCCTTCACAGCCAAAGGCATGAGGCAAAGTCCCACAGCTGCAAAAGGCAGAGTCAAAATTCAAACTCAGGTCTCAGGTCTCCAAAGCTTGCTCAGTATTCACAGCCCCGGACTTCCTTAAGCTCATTCCCACTGTCCCTTTGGCATTGCAGGGATCTCTGTGACACAGCTGTACCAAAGGCCCCGCACACTGGTTTGCAGTTGTGGCTGCATCTGCCTCACCCACCAAGCCGTGAGCTCCTATTTGTTGATTGATTTATTATAACACACCCAACAGACTATAGGGGCTATGAAAGCAAGGATTTTTTCCTGCTTCTTTCAATTCTGTGTCCCCTTCCCATCAGCCAGTGGATGCTCAATGAACACTCCTTGGTGAATGAATGGATGAAAGGCTAGGTGGGCACCCACCCACGAACCTGGCACTCCCAGGACCTGGCACAGTGCTTGGCACAGAGAAGGATCTCATTGAAAATTCATGGAGCCAGTGAACGACAGTCCTGTTACTTGAAAATTAAGCAGAACTAAGGTCTTGTAATTCCATTTGCTAGAATTCAAAACAGTATGAATATTAAGTGAGACTTTCTTCTGTTAAAAATAAATAAATAAGCTACCAATAACAGGCAAAGGAAGAAGAAAGGATACTTTAAAATTCAGTTACTCAAGCTCAATTTAGATACACTTAACATTTGTAAAGCATTGGACTTAAAACCAAATCTGGGCCCGAAAAGAGTCATCTTTCGGGCGACGAGCTTCCACAAGTGTGCTTGCTGTAATCCCCAGCTCAGTGTCGATTCCCCGGAGATTGATGGCACTGACTAATTTCAAGTGACTAAATAAATTTGTTCCCGGAACTCTCAAGTGCTTCCCCGACTCAGATGGAAGGTGTGTGCTCAGGGAACAGAGGAAACATTTACAGAGCTATTGTTCATTGAACATGGATGTGGAAGAGCGGAGAGGAAGAGTAGGGACACCGGTGTCCCTTCTTTCTCATGGTTTGGAAACAAAATATGAGGCAAAACCAACTGCACATTGAAGAGCATGTTAAGTCCTGTGTCAAATCCATTCTTGTTCTATGATGTGATTATCTCAGGGTAACATCCTCATCAGCCCTGCTCCACTGGAATCTCAAACGTGACAACCCCTCTTGACAAAATTCTCAAGGACAGATAGTTCTAACCAGATCAGGGGAGAAAAAAACATCTCATTTCTCCAAGTCACCAAGGCAGAAAGACTCAGATAGTTAATGAGTTCACATGCAAAAGCCCAGCATACGAGAACGGTCAAACAGCTCCATGTAACCAAATTTTGCCCAAGAACCACATAATTATTTATAGAATATGGGACAATTGGAAAATTATCTGCATGTCTTTTCTATCTTTTTTTTTTTTCTCCCCAGCAACATTTGAAGACAATTGTCAATGGTTTTATCTCCACGAAATGAAAAAGGAAATCGAGGCTCAGACAACCAAGTAACTGACCCAAAGTCACACAACAAGGAGGTGACACAGCTGGGAGGAAAGTGCAGCTTTTTGGATGCGGGAACTGTTTCCCGAGATTCCTCTGCCTCCTCCACTAACTGATTTGGCTGTGTTCAGGACAGACCCCACCCGTGGATGTCAAGCAGGTAGCCCTTTAAGTGAAATGACTTATAAAATGTCCCTGCTTCCAGAATTTCCCTGCTTCCACTCCCCTAAGTGGTCTTCCAGTGTTCCTGAAGTCCCTGCCCCACCTCTCCTCAAGTTCAAGTGTCAACTGCTAACCCCCCACAGAGTTGTCCTGCCTGGGTCTCCAAAAGCACCCAGCCCTGTCCTTGTTGGTAAACATTTGGGTCAACATTTTGCTTCCAGACTCCCAGCGCCTTCATTTACAAAATGAAGAGTCTGGGTCACATGATCTTCAGACTCCTGACCTTGAGCGATCAGCCCTCCTCGGCCTCCCAGAGTGTTAGGATTACAGGCGTGAGCCACCGCAGGCATTCGGCCTGGGTCACATGATCTTGAGAGTCACTTCCTGAGGAGACATTCTCTGTCATTCTGATCCAGGGGGACATCTAAAGAGTTTGGCTATCTCTTCCTCATCCATTTATAAAAGGCCCAATAGCAGTGTGAGGACACGGGACACTAACCCCTGAACAGAAGTGCCCCTGCCAGAGGCTGTTATGAGGGAGAGCTCAGGGGCTGGCGCAGCTCCCAAGCCCAACGCCATGAAGCTAATGGCGTTCCGGCCACTTCCCGCCCCCTCCCGCCTCCCCTCCCTTCTTCTGCCTCGCCCTGCCTGGCTGGGCTGGCAGACCACGGGCAGAGAAGCCCTGGGCCAGGCTGGTCTATGGCGTCCCTGCTGGCTCTGCCGATGAGTCCACTCAAGGAAGCCAGTTGTGCCCGCAGCGTGGTCCTGCCAAATGTGCCTGGTTGCTTCTAGAATGCCAGTGGGAACCGCTGAAGGACCACTGAAGGACGGCTCCTCCTGTCCCCGGCCACCACTACAACCCTACAAGTTGGCTGCTTTCCTATGAACTCACAGAGCAGGGAAGAGGGAGGGAGAGAGAGAGAGAAAGAGAGAGATCAAGGAGATAGCCATATAGGCATGAAGGCAGAGAGAACCATCCCTCCCTCCCTGGATTTTAAAAGCTACTGGATCACAGAAACCGATTCCCAGAAGGAGTGAGAATGTGTGTGTGTGTGTGTGTGTGTGCGTGTGTGTGTGTGTGTGTGTGTGTGTGTGGTGTTTGACAACTGCAACTCTAATCAACATCTAATTCTCAATAATATTCAGCAATTTATATCTCCGATTTATGTTTGTAACCTAGGGGCCAGATTGAGAATACAGACAGGGCTGTTAGCACAAGGAACACATGTTTCTAGATTCCAACAAGGTGATTATTTTTTTTAACATTTTATTGTTGTTTTAAAATACTAATGACAGGCCATTAGCAAGATGCCAGCCACTCTGTAAGGGTTTTATGTGCATTATCGCATTTAATCCTTAAAACATCCTATGAAGTTACCATGGAAGTATTGATTGTTTTGTTTGGAGGTTTTGTCACCATCTGATGTTAGCATTAATGAATAGAAGCTTCGATAGAGACTTGAGAGACGGATCATTCTGAGGACAGATTTGAACTACTCACCTGAAACAGGAAAGCAAGTGGATTTCAGCTCAAGTGCCAGCTACAATTAAAAACTGGTGGAGCCACACACACATGGTGGCACACGTATAGTCCCAGCTACTGGGGAGGCTAAGGCAGGAGGATCGCTTGAGCCCAGGAGTTCAAGGCTGCAAAGCGCTATGATCCTGCCACTGCACTCCATGCAATCCAGACTGGGCAATAGAGTGAGATCCTACCTAAAAAAACAAAACAAAACACATTGCTAGTAAAAACCTAAAGGGCTGGGTTGAGAAAGATTCTGAGGTTAAGTCTGGGCTCAGTGGGAAAGAGTGACATGACTGACAGGCAATGCCTGTCATGGGTACTGGAGGAGGAAGTGTCACTACATGTGACAAATATTTCCATCCTTGTTGAATGAATTCCAGATGCATTGTCCCGAGCAGGATTCTTAAGTATGTTAATACAGGTTGTACTCTGCACAACTCCACAGGCTGCCATTCATATAGATTTGGCTGTAAATGGAACCTCCTGAAATTCTGCAGTCCACAACCTGCACAACTGTACCTGACAGCCCAGCTCCTATGATCCCCCATGGAAATGAAAACTGACGAAGCAGATAATGAATGGACTGTAAAGGCGGGTCGTCAAAGGGTAACTGCTTCAGTGCAAAGAGCTCCAAGTGGGAAGTATGGAACCCCTAGCCCTGCTCTTAATCTGTTGTGTGCCCTGGGGCCAGCTCTTGCCCCTTCTGGACCTCAGTTTGATAGACTTCGAAATGAGCTGCATAGACCACAGCGTCGCTGAAATCTCCACCAAGAGATTTGTCTGGAATTTATAGTGTATGTAAGGTGGGAAGTAGGGCTCGAACTCTTTTTTCCAAATATCCAATTAAAATGTCGATAAAGGTGACATTTCCATTCTTCACAAACGCCTTTATCAACGTATCAATTCTCATACATAGTTGGATCTGGTTTAGTTGGTCTATTCCATTCCAATAATCTGCCAGCCTAACCCTCTGCCAGTAGCACTCTGCTCTGCCTGTAGTCTCATTACCAAGCCTTTTACTCTGGTAGGGAAATTTCCCTCTACCCACCCCTCTTTTTTCTAAGTTTTTTTTTTTTTTTTTTTTTTTTTTTGGCCATTCTTAAGCATTGATTCTCTCGGAAGCACTTTGGAATGATTTCATTAAGCTCCCTCCAAATCCCATTGATATTTTCGACGGAATTGCATGGAATTAATAGATGGAATTGTGGGGCGTTGACAGCATTACAACTCCTCCAGACGGGTAATTGCTCTTCCCGTTTATTCAACTCCTCTTTTATGCCCTTCCGTAAAGTTGTGTCCTTTTCTTTATATAGGCCCTGTAGGTTTCTTGTTAACGTTTTCCTGGGCATTATATATTTGGTTGCTATTGTAAGTAGAATTTCTTTTCTACTCTATTTTTGGCAAGTTGAGCTGGTATGTAGCAAGCCATTGATTTTTTTCTATAGATATGTTTGTACTACTAGACCTGTCTGTGGAGTAGGAGCTGTGGAGTGATGAATCTTGACCAGAAATAGTCCCCGAGGGAGAGAGGGAGAGTCAGAGAAAGAGAGAAAAGAGAGACAGAGAGAAATGTCCTCACTTCTCCTGTGAGGACACTGCCCCACTGCCACACCCCTCGCCCCACTGCCACACCCCTCTGCTGACCAAACTTACCTGGCAGCCAGATGGCAGGGGAACCTGGAACACAAGAGGTGGCCCCCAGTCATACAAAGCAGTGCAAGGGAGGCCACGGAAGGGACCTGGGACAGACAGGCTAAGGACCAGCACGTGGAGTCTTCACAAGGACTGTTGGTTGCTTCTCAAAAATCACGTCTGTTCTCAAAGAATCAGCGTTTGGCTCCACCATGGCGGTCACAAGAACGTACACTGGTTTGAGAACAGTATCAAAGGAGGAGAGAAAACAGTCTTAACTGGATCTTGGAAACAAGCTTATCACCTGCTCTGAAGGGGAAAGCCTGCCTATGGACGTATCGGTGTTATTTTTAAATATGCTCATCAACTGAGAACTATTCATTACGTAAAATGGGTGTAATTCCAACAAGCTCCCAAGGAGTGAAGACTAAAGACAGTTCAGTCTCTTGAAGAACCCAGAGAATTCCCATTTTCCTCCCTTCTGCCTTAGAGTGATGCGGTCACCCTCCTCAGAGGATGACAGCACAGGGACACAGGGACACAGGGACCAGTGAAAGGGACTTCCCAGCAGGTACATCACTCGTTGCTCATCACTCATTGCTCCGGATAAATAAAATGTGGCATATACACACAATGGAATATTATTCAGCCTTAAAAAGGAAGGGAATTCTGACACCTGCTATGACATGGATGAATCTGGACAGCATTATGCTAAGTGAAATAAGTTAGTCACAAAGAGACAAATATTACTGATTCCACTTATATGAGGGGTCAAAGTAGTCAACTTCATAGACACATGAAGTAGAATGGTGGTTTCCAGGGGCTAGAGAGAGGGGCACGTGGGCAATTGATGTTTAGTAGGTGCAGAGTTTCTATTCCTATGAGAAAGTTCTAGAGATCCGCCCTACAACGAGGAGCGTGTAGATAACTATGCTGTACCGTAACTCACAAACTATTAAGACGGCAAATTGATGTTCTGTGTTTTTTATCACACTTAGAAAAAGAGGGAACTTTTGCGGTGAGGTTGAACCTATTCAAACACAAACGACTGGCCTGTACTCTTGGGGCTGGCCCACACTTCGAGTCCCACCCTGCGGACAGGCCCCTGCTGCCAGGTTTTATACCCCAACTTAGTCCATGGCGCTGTGGATGGTCGAGTCTGTGTTTTCCCCAAGTTTGTGTCTCCCACACAATCTCCCACAATGCCTGGCACAAAGCCATTGCTTAAGCGATGTTCATGGAGTCAATGGAGGAGCAGATAAGATGCGGCCTCAGTTTCCCCGTCTAGAAAATGGGAGAAACGCCTGCCTGTAAAACAGTGTGAGCAATGGAGGCATTCCTCTGGGTTCCTTTGCTTGCAGGAGGTGAGAACATAGGGGTTCTCCTTCCTCGGATGCCGCCGGCGTCTGTTCCTCTCCCCATGAGTCATCTGGGAGTCAGACACCATCGTTCTAGGACAGAACACGTCAGGTACTTGCTTGGGAGCAGCAGGCCCATAAATCTGTGCCGCATCCCCCGCGGTTACCTAGGGAACACTGGAGCACACAGCCAGGAGGGGCTCTGCAGACAGAGAGGGCTCAGGCCCATGTCCCAACCCTCTCCCGCCACAGCCCGGCAGGAGCTTCCCACCCTCTGGTTTGGAACCAGCGTCCTATCCCCTGTAGAGGGCAAAGGTATCCCCCAGTCAAGAAGCTCTGGAAAGCTCCAAGGGCCCCACCCCAAAGGTTGAAAGAGGTAGAAGCAATCAGTTGGGGAAATGACCGCAGCAGGAATCAGGGCAGCTGGGATCCGGTCCTGCATGTTAGCCCTTCATCATTACACAGGGAATCATAAGCAGATCCTTCCTTCCACTCTCTGTGGGTGCAAAGACTAAATGAAATGATGTATTCAACTGTTTCGCATGGCCCTGACATCTAGCAAGCAGTTAATAGAGGCATCTGTAAAATTTTATTATTATTTTTGTTAGCAGTAATAGTATACAATCCTCACTACAATCTCCCAAGTATTATCCCACTTTGCAGATGAACAAAATGGGCTCAGAGGTCAAGTGATTCGAGGCAGAATTGGATCCTCTGGTAATGGCCAACCAGCTACTTTATTTATTTATTTATTTTGAGATAGAGTCTCGCTTTGTTGCCCAGGCTAGAGTGAGTGCTGTGTCGTCAGCCTAGCTCACAGCAACCTCAAACTCCTGGGCTCAAGCGATCCTCCTGCCTCAGCCTCCTGAGTAGCCGAGACTACAGGCATGCGCCACCATGCCCGGCTAATTTGTTCTATATATATTAGTTGACCAATTAATTTCTTTCTATTTATAGTAGAGATGAGGTCTCACTCTTGCTCAAGCTGGTTTCGAACTCCTGACCTTGAGCAATCCTCCTGCCTCGGCCTCCCAGAGTGCTAGGATTACAGGCGTGAGCCACTGCGCCCGGCCCAAGCAGCTACTTTAAAGGATGGAGCTTATTTGAGTAACTCCGGTGGGAGCATGTGGGAGGGGCGGTGTGTCACTCACTCCGTTAACTCCGCACACCCGGACAGGTGGCCTCACTGTGGCCGTATGATGACCGACCTGAGCATCTCCAGACCTGGCTCCAAACTTTACATCCCTCATGTCCAAATCCCAGGTCAAAAGAGCCCCTGGGCACGCTCACTGGCTCTGACTGGGTCAGGGCCAACCCTACACCTGGAAGAGAGAATCAGCCTGGGCCGGAGAAGTGGAGACTCAGTGTAGTGGGGGTCACAGGCAGGCTAAACCGAGGCGAGGCCCAAACAAGATGCACCCGTGTGTGTGTGTGCGTGTGCGTGTGCCTGCACGTGCGCGTGTCCGTGTGTAAGGTGTAGGAAACATTCACCACAATGTTAACACTGATGTTTTCTCTAGATAGTAAATGAAGGGCGATTTTCCTTTTATTTTCTATTCCTTTCCATAGATGTGTAATAAGCACAATTTACCTTGATCATTTTTTGAAAGCTACTTTCATTTGTTTAATATTTAAATAATGAAAATAACCTACCGTTATTTTAAGTATATTTACTTTTTAAAGTATTGGGCTGGACATTAAAGGCCTCTGTTCTGATCGTGGCTCTGAGTGACCCTGGTCATGTCCTTTTCTGGCCTCAGTTTCCCCACCTATGAGATGAGGGAAGAGCTACATAACTTCTACAGTCTCTTCCAGCTCTGATTCTGAATGCCTCCCTCCTATGTGCCCACAGCAAGTTAAAAAATTAAAAGTGTGGGCCAGGCGTGGTAGCTCACGCCTGTAATCCTAGCACTCTGAGAGGCCGAGGTGGGCAGATTGCTAGAGGTCAGGAGTTCGAAACCAGCTTGAGCAAGAGCGAGACCTCATCTCTACTATAAATAAAAACAAATTAATTGGCCAACTAATATAGAAAAAATTAGCCGGGCATGGTGGCACATGCCTGTAGTACCAGCTACTCGGGAGGCTGAGGCAGCAGGATCGCTTGAGCCCAGGAGTTTGAGGTTGCTGTGAGCTAGGCTGATCCCATGGCACTCACTCCAGCCTGGACAACAAAGCGAGACTCTGTCTCAAAAATAAAAAAAGATTGTAAAAAAAATAGAAGTGTGGATAAGCTTTTTCTGGGAGACCTGCAAAGAGAATAATTGTTTCTAAATAGAAATCAATCCTGAGGGCAAATGGGTAGCATCGTGGAGTTGAAAAAAGTTTCTTCGCAAGTTGACTGTGCTTTCCAGAACCTTCAAGAGAGATCCCTCTTCTGTGGAGATCCAGAAAAATCTCTCCCTCCTTTAGAAGGAAGAATTAACATTACTGAGTGAACCTACTATGTGCCGAGCCCAATACGAAGTGCATTATACACACAGTCTGATTTGAATTCATAACACTCGTTGCCTTCATTTGTTTGGCAAGTAACTAGATACTGAAGTCCCTTGCGGTGTTGCGTAACTGCCATACCGTTATTGATTAGGAGTCGTGACTCACCTCCTCATAAAGGTCCTGGAGAGGAAGAAGTACTTTTGATTCATCCTTGTACGTCCTTCAGACCCTAACACAGCACTTGGTAAGTATTTGCTAATCATTAGAACCCGCCCCCTGTCCTCAGTGTCTCTTGGGCTCCATAAAGCCAACGATTTGACCAGCTCACACCTTCAGTTAAGAAATTGATGATCTTGGTTCGAATTAAAAGCAGAGGAAAAGAGTAATGGATCAGGCCATTACCCATTGTTGGCAGGAATCTGTCCCCTTGAAGTTTCTAATTCTCACAGTCCTTGGGGAAACAGGACATTGGACCATAGGCTTTGACTAGGAATGGAAGGTTAGGAAAAAATGTAATTTAGAGGTTGCTGGAGGCAACATGAGAGCTTTGGGATCATGGAGAGGGGTTATAGTTGAAAGGAAGGGAGGGTGCATAAAGGAGAATGGGTTCCCAACACAAAATTTACTGCAGAAATAGAACACTTGCAGTGATGCACAATCAAACCAAGCAAACCTCCTCCTACACAATTTTGTCTGCAGGAAGCTGCGGTTCCAGGAATGGGATGGGCAGTTAGAATCAAAAAGGCTGGGCCAGGAACAAGAATGACAACTTTAAAATGTCTAAAAAGACAATGAAGTTTTACAAATTTTGCTTTATTGACTTTCAAGTGAAGGCGGAGATCCACATACCCTTCTCATCCATTTATTCATGGATTCACTCGCTCACTCATCTAATAAATATTTATTGAACACTTACTATCCACCAGATACTGCACTAGGCCCTTGGATGAACAGAAAGAAACCCTGCTCTGCTGTCATTGAGCCTGAAGCCTTGGAAGGGTGGCAGAAAAATGATCAGTAATTACATGGAGGAGTGTCTAGGCACAAACCAAGGTGAATGCTATGAAGGAGAGGGGTGTGGTTTTCTGACAGTGCTGAACAAAGGAGCCTCACCCAGACTGGGGTGGGGAGGGCAAGACAGCCTTCCCTGAGAAAGTGACCCTGAGCACAAGTGTGATGCATGTGTAGACACTGGGCAAGAATAAGCCACAGCGAGTGGAGGCCAAGGCCATGGGTAATGGGTCCAGTGGAGGCCAGACAAGCTAGACTGGCAGTCAGAAAATCTGGGTTTAAGACCCAGATCCTACAAAAACCCTTCCTGCGAGACACGCAGCCAAGTCATTTGCTTTTTGGACCTCCACTGGATCTTCTGTAAAACGGAGAAGTTGGACTAAAATGACATCTCCCAAATTGTGGTTTTCTGCACTTAAATCTCTTGGATTACTTACAAAAAAATATAAGTTCCTGGACCTCATTCAGGCCGACTGAATCAGAATATCTAGGGCTGGGGCCCAGGAATCTGCGTTTAAGACTTGTTCTAGGGGATTCTCCCGCCCTGTGAAGTTGAGCAGCACTGACTATGTAAGTAACCCTTCGCCTGCTCACCGGCTCTGTCTTTCCTCCTTTCTAAAGTCCTAGCCTCCGATGGAGCATCACCAAGAAGGGGTAAAGTGGGTAGTCCCCTAGATTGAGCAAAGGAACACTCTAAAGCTTGGGGGGTAAAAACAAAGGGCTAAACTATCACACCTGGAGATGATCCAGCTGTTTTAGGGATGAGTTCCCCAGCTTGACTGGAGAGCTCCGGACTGAACCCTTTTTTTCTTTTCTACTCAGTCCCTTTGCTCCTTCTCTTCATCCCCTTCTTATAGACCTGGTCCTGTCTGGAGTATCTGGGAGCAGATGGAGGTTCAACTGGGCCTCCTTCCCTTCCCACTCTTCTAGGGTAAGAATGGTCAGCTTCTGCTGTGGTGGCTTATAGTCTGTGAGCCTCTTTGGTTTGATACACAAGGAAAATTCCTGTTGATGCCAATTGCACCAGGGGCCAACAATAATGGGCCAAGGGCCTGCCGCCCTGCCTGCTGACCCAAGCTGGGCTTCTCTTTCCCTCTGCACAGCAAGCTCACGGGGCTATCTGCCCCCGACACCCCACTCCCCAAGCTCACCAACACCCACACTGGCTTGGTCTGCAACCTCCCTGGGAGTTCTCTGAATATAGATATGTTTCCAAGACAAGCTCCGGATTCTCTGGATATGGCAATTTCAAACGTTGTAACTCAAAGGCCACATATATTATTTCTGCCTACCCAGTAAGATTCTTGTGTTAAAATGTGTAGAGCACGTAAAGCATAGAGCACATGCATAGCACACAGTAGGTTCTCAATAAATGTTAGCTGGTGTTATTTGTATTGTTCTTTTTCAGCCACTGTTTGTTCAGGGCAATTTATATCAGAAAAAAAAAAGGTTTGATTACATCAATTGGCAAGTAGAGGGTTGGAAAGATGACTAAGAGATGAACTAGGAAAATCTGTACCTAAATACTCCAGATACTGGGAAATCTGTTGTGTGTTCTTAAGATTATGCAAAAATATCAACAAATAACTAACATTTATTGAGAGCTTTCTAGGTGCCAGGCACAGTTCCATTTAATCCTCACAATAGCTCCATGTAGAAAACATTGTTAAAATCCCCATTTCACAGATAAACAAATGGAAGCTTAAATAAATGAAGTAACTTGCCCAAGATCACAAAGTCAGGAAGTGGCAGGAGCTAGAATTTGATCTGTCTGGATGAAAGCAGTCTGGTGTTTAATAAGCTACTTCCTTAGGGCTAACTTGCATCTGTCCTGCTATCTTGGGAGTCTATATATTCTCTCTCTCTCTCTCTCTCTCTCTCTCTCTCTTTCAGGGATAGACAATAGTTGATTGCCATCATGGGACAATAACTTTCACTGCCATTAAAGACAATTATTGGATCAGATCTCCCACCCTTCTTGGAAGAGTTGAGGCAGAAACCTGTTATAAACTCGCTTGAGGTTCCCAAGGAGGGGTTAGGAGGAGAGACTTACTCCTCAGACCTGATCCTGGAGAAGGGCTCATATTTGTGTTGTACAGTAGCACACAGCCCCAGATCGGTGTCCCTGGTCTACTGAGGCTTGCCCGGAAGTTCCTGTAGTTTTGTTAGCAGCAAGACCAGCCTGCAGCCAAATTTGAGGCATCTGGAAGGTGGAAAGTAGCAACCTTCAAGTCAAACTGCCTCTGCTCCAATACCAAATCTGAATAATCTTGGGCAAGTTAACGAATCTCTTATTCTCAGTTTCCTCACCTGTGAATTGGCACTAACAATATCTACCATGGAAGTGTTGTGCATAGGCTTACAGGAGAGGCTGCGTGTGGATTAGCTTGGCACAATGTCTTATGCATAACTACACTAAGTCATAGTTCATTCGAGAGGGACCAAAGAAAGCGGGCAATGCTCACCTCAAAGTGGATGGCACTCCAAAGGGCAAGGCAGATATCTGGAGGCCCTCCCAGGCCCTTGCAATTCACGCTATATAGCTAACTGCCATGACACCAGGCTCCTCCTTTCTAGAAGTTTCCACCAGATCTTCCCTCCTCCCGAAGCACTCACTAAGGCAGGCCCACAGGAGGCAGAAAAACCAAGATACTGCCTCTGCCTCCCCTCATCTTTTCAGGACTCCCAAGGCAACCTTCCAAATCATTTGGTTTGGTGTCCAGTAAACATCTGAGAGATGCTGGGTATTTCCTGTCCACACATTCCTCACTGCACAATGAAGAGCGCAAAGGAAGCGGCCTCTTTCTCACTCTCCTCCCCCCCTTCAGCAAGCTCCCCGTGCCCAGATTGATGCCACACACTATTGCCAAGCATGCCCACACCCTTCCCAGGGTCCCACACTGCCCCCTCTGCCAGAGACCAGAGATGCAAAGGCAGAAACTGCTCTGTGACCCCACTTCCTTGCCTTGCTCCCTTGGGGCCTGGTCTGTCCCCTCCAAAGCTGGGCTCTAACATTTGTCCAGATATAATTTTTAGATGCCCCCAAGGAAAAGGTTCCCACCACTTCCTTTAGACCTTTCTGAACTTGGTGGCCACAAGTGAAAATCCCCCAAAAGGATTGGATGGTTTGGTTCAGAGAGCACAAAAGAGGAAGAAGAGAGAGGAGGGAGAAATTTGAGATCTGTGTCATGAATTGTTTCTTTCCTTATTTAACTCACATCCCTGTTCAATGTCAGACAGTATTCTCTATGCAGCCTCCGTTCCCGTTCCCGTCATTCATCTTAGACTGCAAACTCCGGGAGGACGAGGAAGGCCAGCGTGGATTCGCTTTGCTCAGTTCAAATTCTGCTCCATGATAAATGGTAAAACACTGGATTAGTTCTGTTGCCCCAAAGTGAAAGGGGTTACATTGAGATGAGAGAGTTAGCAAGAGAGAAGCTCAGCAAACAAAAAGAAATAACAGGGTGTATATCCATGGATCAAAGGGAGGGCCCTGCCGGGGACTTGGCACTGAGTAATTCAGGGAAAGTGTAGGGTAAAGAACATATCCGCAGCGTTCAGCAGATTCTCAATAAGGTCTAGGACCCAAAAAGTTTAAGAACCACTGGTAAGGAACAGCTCTTTCCCTTAAGAAATTATATATGCATATATAAAATTATAGAGGACATCAATATAATAATAGCACAGATCTTTTTGTTGGGTGTTTTTATGAGCCAGGTCCCAGCCTAAGCATTCCAGACTATATATTAATAGCTCATTTAATTCTCCCAACCACCTAGTATGTGCATTATCTCAAGAAACAGAAAGCATTATCCCCAGGGGCACAGGTGAAAACCTGGAGGCTGAAAGGGTTTAGATTAGCTTGCCTATAGTCACACATCTGCTCAACTGCAGCTGAGAATTCAGACTCTGCCATGCTGCAGAAACAGATGATAGCAGCCACAACAACAAGTTGTAAGCATGGAGTCAAATCTCCCACGTACTGACTCTGCCTCAGTTAAATTTCTTCCCTTTTCTGCTCCTTTGTGTTCCCGACGTGTAAAATAAGAGCATTAGCCTAAATGAAGGGTTAACAAATTTTTACTGCAAAGAGCCAAGAGAATAAATATTTCAGGCTTTGCAGGACAGATGGTCTCTGTTGCAGCTACTCAACTCTGCCATTATAGCATAAAAGCAGCCACAGACAATATGCAAACAAATGGGCATAGCTGTGTGCCAATAAAACTTTATTTATAAAAACAGGCACAAGGCTGGATTTGATCCATGGGCTGAAGTTTGCAGACCTTGGACTAGATGAGCTCTAAAGTTTTGTGGTTCTGACATTTCCGTGGTCTATGATCCTTCCTTGTGGCAGTGGAGGCCAGAGGACCAGTGCCTTGAAAAGCCAGCTGTAAGGAGTCTATTGCCATAAGGGGTGTGTGTGTATGTGTGTGCGTGTGTGTTTTAACCTTTGATGATTTAGGACATGTGGTTAGAAAGTAAATCCTGGCAGTGGCAGTACCAAGACAGCTTGGTGGCAGAGGTGGAGTGGGTTACCCCAGTAAAATCTCCATCAGTTCCCTGCCCTTGGTCTATGATGTGGACAATGACATCTATCTTGTGGAGGTCATGGGGCAAACAGCTGCACACCCGCGCTTCAAATCAGATCGCGCCCTATAGACCTGTTCTAGAGAAATTCTGGACCCACCTCAGATTCCTGGGCAAAGAGATGGCAGCAAGCCACAACCAGCCAGAGACAGCCAGAGTCATTCCAGAAAACAGCAAATGTTTCTCTTCACCCTCGACTCTGTAGCACCATGGATTGGTTTTGCCAACCTGTTTACACTACCCCACCAGCATAGCTACTGGGGCATACGAGAGAGGATGGATCTGCTTTCCGGCTCCAGAGACAGCGCCTTCCAGAGTGTTTCGGGTCCCACCGCTGGCGCCCTGCACCCTCACACCGCAGCCCCAGCTCGGCGGGGGGGGGGGGGGGGGGGGGGGGGCGCTCTCCCCAGACATGTGATGCGAATTCAGCCCCTGGATGACTTGGCAATTCGTCTTCACCAGTCTGCCGTAAAGGTATGCGACTGAGCGCTGTCTACCTTCCCAGGGAGTGCCGTGCCACTAGGTTGGGGGAGTCCGTGCTCACCAAAGAGTGACAAGTTGTAATTACCAGAAAGAAAAGCAGTTTTTCCCAGAGGGAGCGGAAGTTTCTCACTCTTGGGAGCCTCTGGCCTGCTGCCTTTGGGGGCAGAAGAAAGGCCTCCGCTGTAGCCACGGCCCCTGCTCAGAAGAAAGGATGCGTCTCACCCTCCACCCAGGGGACAGAAGGGACAAAATTCCTCCTTGGGATCCCCACAGACCCCAGCAAAGACCTCATGAAGATGCCTCACTCCTCCAGTTCCTTTTTTGTCTTTAGCCTCATTTGTGGGATGTTTGTATTCTAGCTGCGCCCCCTGCTAGTCCTATGACCTCATGCAAGTCATTTAACCACTCTGGGCATCAGTTCCTCATCTGTACCATGTCCATAACAATAGCATGCACCTCGTACTATTATTGTTAGGATTTAATGAGATAATGTACATAAGGAACTTGGGGCCCAATGCCTGCTACCTAGTAAGCGCCTAATAACTCTTGGCTGATAGCATTACTATGACTCTGTGCTAGGCACTTGGCACACATTGTCACATTTAATCCTCACCATAGCCCTAGGAGGTAGATACTATGGTGATCTTCGTTACACAGGTGAGAAAACGGGGGTCCAGTGTGGTTAAGTGACTTGCCCAAGGACACACAGCTAATAAATTAGTGGAACTGGGACGTAAACCCAGATCTGTTTGATGCCAGAGTTCAGGTTCTTAATCACGTTACTCTCCTGCCCAAGGTCACATTAGTAGCTATTAAATGATAGAAATGGGATTAGATTCCAAGTTGGCTCTCAGCTCCTCAGCAGAACGAGCGCTGGCCCGGGAGGCAAGGAAGACTAACCCTCTCTAGAACCTTCCCTCCCAGACAGTGCTACCTGGCCCTCCCCTCCCTGACCTCTGCCTTACTCAAGACCCTGATCACATTCTGTTTTCTGCTGTTATTTCCTTCAGGCTAACACCGAGCCTTCTGCTGCCTATTTTTTTTTTTTTTAATCTCAGTCTGGTGAAGGGAGAAGGATGCAAGCTTTGGAGCCAGACAACAATGCTTTGAATACCAATGCTGCTTACTCATTGAATGGCCTTGGCCATGTCACCGAACCTCTCTGAACCTCAGTTTCCTCATTTGTAAAATGGAGAGAGAATTCCTCTCTTGCATTGTTGCAAAGATTGGCATAAATGCACACTGAGTACATAGCACAGTGCCTGGCACATAGTACTTTACCATTACCATCTCCCACAGCACCTAGCTCTGTGCTAGGTTATTGTTTGCTTACTTTAATTCATCTTTGATTGACTCACAGCACCTAGCGTGGTGCCTTACACAGAGTAGATGCTTCCTGTTTGCTTGGTTGAATTAAAACTGGAAACAGCCAGAGAGAGAAAGAACTATGCAAAACTACATGATCATGGGTGAGAGATCTCCTCCCACAGGTGCCTTAAGCAGATCCCTGAATCTCCCACAGCCTCAGTTTCCCACAGTCCAAATTTCGTGGCAGCTTCTCCTAGAGGGTTCACAAAAATGGGAGTTTGCAACATCAGAGGCTTCTAATGCAATAAGATGGGTAATGAAAAGGTTCTTCTTCCCCAAGCATCCAGTGAGTCAGAGCTCTGTGCTTGGCTTTGCCCCAGGGAGTACCGAGAAAATGAAATATCGTCTGTATCCTCATGACACCTAAACAAATGGTCAAGTCCATGGGTCAAAAATCAGCCAGAGGGGTTACGAGGCATCTCCAGTGAGGAGAGGAGAGAGGTAGCCAGGAAAGGACCATTTGCAAAGGTTGTTCAGTGGGGTCCTGCTGCATGGCTACTATTCAGGCTAATACCTATTTGCCTTGTGGTGGGATGTTTGTTTTGTCTTCATGAAAGATGCCAGTAAATGACAACATGTCTGAAATTTGCAAGCATTTTGAACTTCTCCATCTGGCCCAATAAATTCTTCCCCATCCTGACACCTGAATCACTGCATAAGTCCTCATCTAGGTAACAAACTCTTCTCCTTCATAATAAGGATAAACCAACTCTGAATCTCAAATTTGCTCTTTTTTTTTTTTCTCCCGACCTTTTACCACCATAGAAAAAATGTCTGCTAGGCTGAGTTTTCACGTTGCAGCTGGTTACTGCGATTGTGTAGACACGGCCTCCGTACATCCAATGGTGTGTAGCTGGCCGTTCAACAGCCGCTGAGATTAATGCCCAGGGATGTGGGAAATGGGCCACCACAATCAAAACTGTGGATTTGGAACTTGCTCTTCATCTCGCCCCACCTTTTGCCCTCCCCACACCCTTGCCTTTGTGCTAATTGCCAGCTTTATGTCAGATTTCTAGCATTCTCTTCCTCCTCCCTCTCCCCTTGGGAGTAAACCAGCTCAAGAGAAGTTCCATTATCCTAGACTTGACGACCACATGGGAATGAGTGTATGACACCTCATTCCTGCCTTCGTGGTACAAGATGTGTTGGAGAAAGGGCAGCAGGTGCGTTCGGGGGGCCACTTTGTCCAGCAATGGAAGCTGACCACCTGGAGCTACAGGATCTCAAAGACCATCTGGGCCAGCCCCTATCTACAGGCAGATGAGGACACATGAGCCACCCAGGACCAAGGACAATTTCTCCTTTACATGAAGACCCTTGGCAGAGGGCTGGCCATGCAGTGCAGTCTCACACCCCGCTGTGCAAACCATGAGTGTCTGCAACAGTGGAAGGAGCACCTTCCTGTGGGCCGGGGAAACAGAATTTGCTAACTAGCTCTGCCCCTGACCAGCTATGATGGCTTGTCAATTCCTTTGCCTTCCACCCCACCTCCAAAATGGGAAGATGGGCAAGCTAGGATCTGGAGAGCTCTTGAAGATCTAAATCACTATAAACCTGTAACTATCTTATTTTAAAATCTTCAAATACAACTTAGGCTAGTTTAATTTAAATAGGAAAAGAAGAACATCTATTTTCAGAGCTGTCTCTACCACAGATTTCTTAACCTCTGAGAAACCCCTTGAAATTGTGTATTTCGTGCATTTGAGAAGTCTGTGCATTTTGGTTGGAGAAGATTAAATCCTTAAACAGGTGTGTGATAATCCACCCGCCCTCCTTCCCAAAAACTAAAAACAAAAAGAGGTTAAGAACATACCTCTCGGCCGGGCACGGTGGCTCACACCTGTAACCCTAGAACTCTGGGAGGCCAAGGCGGGCGGATTGCTCGAGGTCAGGAGTTCAAAACCAGCCTGAGCAAGAGTGAGACCCTGTCTCTACTATAAATAGAAAGAAATTAATTGGTCAACTAAAAATATATAGAAAAAATTAGTTGGGCATGGTGGTGCATGCCTGTAGTCCTAGCTACTTGGGAGGCTGAGGCAGCAGGATTGCTTGAGCCCAGAATTTTGAGGTTGCTGTGAGCTAGGCTGACGCCACGGCACTCACTCTAGCCTGGGCAACAAAGCGAGACCCTGTCTCAAAAAAAAAAAAAAAAAAAAAGAACATACCTCTAGGTTGAGGAGCTTAGATGTAAATGGTTTCCCCACTACTGAATATCAAGTTAGAGACACGGTCTAGAGAGAGGTGAGAGTCTGAGATGCAGGCTGGTGGGCCGGGCTGGAGGAGAAGGAGGTGTCAGGCTTTACTTTTCCATCTGCAGCTGCCACTGCCCATTGCTCTGCCACATTTCTCCCAGCCTATGACCTCAGGAATCAGCTAACTCTGAACCGCCATTTCCTCATCTGTCAGTGGAGAATGGTTATGACTCTCTCAAAGAATTGTGAGGAATGAAAGATGAGTAACTGCTTGGCTATCCATTGGAGCTCAATAAATGGGAGTCCCCTCCCAGTACCAGTAGCTTGGGCCCCAAAATTTACTACTTAAAAGACAGCTCCACCTATAACAGTCATTCCATCCCCTTCCTTCCCCTGGGGTGTCGTACAGCTAAGTGTTATTCCGGTGATGGGCACATTTATAGCCCTGACTCAAGCCATGTAACCAAAAACATTTGTACCCCCTTAATATTTTGAAATTTTAAAACAAAGCAGCTAAGCGCTCAGCTTTGGAACAGAACCACAGTTGGGTTCAATTCCTAGCTCCTCTCCTCCATGACTGTGTGGACTCGGGCAAAGAATTAAACTTCCCTGTAGCTTGGTGTCTCATCCACAAAATAGAAATGAGGATGAGAACAGTCCTCTCATAAGAGTCATGCGAAAATGCAAAAAGAACTTAGCACACTGTCTAGGACATGAAGGTGCTGGATAAATGTTAACTAACATAATGTTCTTTTTTGGCTTTTTGGGCCCATCTTTGTCTCCTAAGTACCACTCACTCACCTCTGGGACAGTGTCCCTGTAGCTGAATGCCCAACATGGATATCAGACAGAAAATTAAAAATTCGACAAATAACCAAGATCCCCTACATCCTTTCCCCAGATACTTGGAGGGCTCTTACCCACCTCACCTCCTAGTCCCAGATAGCCAGCCAGCTTCCTCCCTCATTTCCTTCCGGTCTCTGCTCAAATATCACTTCAGTGACATCCCAAGCACCCAAATACAAGTTTGAATCACACACACACACACACACACACACACACACACACACACATCACTGCATTTCCCCCTCCTTGCATTTTCTCCCTAAAACCTGTCATTATATGACACACCTAGTATCTTGCTTATTTATTGTTTATTGTCTGTCTCTTGTCCCTAGAATGTAAGCTCACGGAGGGCAGGGGGCTTTGTCCATTCTGCTCGATTGCTACGCCCGCAGCGGCTAGAACAGACCCGGGTACTCGGTAACACAATTCCTGTAATGAAAGAGTGAGCGTCTGGGTGAACGAATGAACGGATGCAGAGAAGCCAGGTTTTATTGAGACCAAAGTGGTTGGTTGGTACGGGGGAGACACAAACGGGGGCTGGTCTCAGATCTGACTGGAGTCCCTTTCACCGGCCCAACCCTGGAAATCTTCCTCTCTCTCGGGAGCCAGACAGGTGGCATATCCCGATAAATCCAGGGCCTGACTCCAGGCGCCCCGATTCGAGGTGGGCACCCCCAACTCGCCTTTTGAAACTGAGGAGTAGCCAGGAGGGAAAATGATCCCAGCGGGCCACCTCGGGGTGCGTGACCGGGGATCTCCAGGCCCGGGTCCCTCCCCCGCGCCCACCCTGCGCAGGGCGCGCCGGGGAGCGGCGGGCGGGGGGCGGCGGCCTCGGCAGACCACGGTGACGGCGGCGTCGGGGCTGCGGGCGCCTTGGCTGGACCCGCATTGCCCCCTAGTGCCGCGCGGAGTCAGGGCGCCGGGCTCCCCCGCCTGATGTCACCGCCGAGCAGTCAGCCCAGAGGTGGCTCGTGGAGAGCAGACCCTCCTCGGCGCTCCGCTCGGGGCGGGCGGAGCCGGCGCCGCGTCCGCAGCCCCGCCAGCCCCGCAGGCCGAGCGCCCCCGGCCCGCGCCCTCCCCGCGCCGCCCCCGCCGCCCGCCCGCCCGGCGCGCCTGACGTGGACCATTAAACTTGGAGCTGCCGCCTCGTCCCCTCTCTCCTCCTCCTCCTCCTCCTCCTCCGCTGACAGGCGAGCGAGCGAGCGCGCGGCGCGGTGCGGGCAGGAGACGCGCCGCCGGGCCGGGCTGCCCGCGGAGATGACTCCTCGCCGGGAGGGCGCCTCTGGGAAGGAGACCACGGGGGACGCAAAGTTTCGGGGCAGCTGAGGAGCCTTCCCCGCCGCCCTTCCCAGCCCAATCACCCCCCTGGCTATGGAGGGCGGACTCTAAGATGAATCCCGACCTGGACACCGGCCACAACACATCAGCACCTGCCCACTGGGGAGAGTTGAAAGATGCCAACTTCACTGGCCCCAACCAGACCTCGAGCAACTCCACGCTGCCCCAGCTGGACGTCACCAGGGCCATCTCTGTGGGCCTGGTGCTGGGCGCCTTCATCCTCTTCGCCATCGTGGGCAACATCCTGGTCATCTTGTCTGTGGCCTGCAACCGGCACCTGCGGACGCCCACCAACTACTTCATCGTCAACCTGGCCATCGCCGACCTGCTACTGAGCTTCACGGTCCTGCCCTTCTCGGCTACCCTGGAGGTGCTCGGCTACTGGGTGCTGGGGCGAATCTTCTGCGACATCTGGGCGGCCGTGGACGTCCTGTGCTGCACAGCGTCCATCCTGAGCCTGTGCGCCATCTCCATCGATCGCTACATCGGGGTGCGCTACTCTCTGCAGTACCCCACGCTGGTCACCAGGAGGAAGGCCATCTTGGCGCTCCTCAGTGTCTGGGTACTGTCCACGGTCATCTCCATCGGGCCCCTCCTTGGGTGGAAGGAGCCAGCGCCCAATGATGACAAGGAATGCGGGGTCACTGAAGAACCCTTCTACGCCCTCTTCTCCTCCCTGGGCTCCTTCTACATCCCTCTGGCGGTCATTCTGGTCATGTATTGCCGCGTCTACATCGTAGCCAAGAGAACCACCAAGAACCTGGAGGCGGGAGTCATGAAGGAGATGTCCAATTCCAAGGAGCTGACCCTGAGGATCCACTCCAGGAACTTTCACGAGGACGCCCTCAGCAGTACCAAGGCCAAGGGCCACAACCCCAGGAGTTCCATAGCTGTCAAACTTTTTAAGTTCTCCAGGGAAAAGAAAGCAGCCAAGACCCTGGGCATTGTGGTCGGCATGTTCATCTTGTGTTGGCTACCCTTCTTCATCGCTCTGCCACTTGGTAAGTTGGGGACTGGCACAAGGGGACTGGGCATTTTCAGATCCTGGGTTTGCCGACGGGCTTACCCTAAAGTTTTTCGTGGTTTGTGTTTCTTACGCAGTCTGTGTGTGTTTGGAGATTGACTAATCTTGTTTGTTCTGCAAAGGCTTTGCAGATTGGGGAGCTGGCTAAGCACCAAACTCAGGTGTTAGTGGAACACGCTAAGGCACTAGCCACTAGAAATAGAACCACGGGAGGAAAATCTGGTATGTGGAATGACTCACTCGACAGCCTCGGTTTAATAATTAAAAAGGACGCCAGGCTTGAACATCACACACCAGCGTTATTTCGGTAGTAATGATGTGTCTGTCGGCTAAGGCAGCGTCACTAATGCAGCATACAAAATAGTTTGTAGTTACTGCAGACACGGCGTTGGGGAAGCAGGGAGGCAGCTCACACACGGGCGGTGTTCATTCAGCATTTTCAGGGCTTTTGCAGAGGCCACGCTTCTCAAGACCTTTGCAGAAGCTGCATTCTCCCCCTCCTCCCTTCCCCGATGGCTGTCGCCTCAATGAACTACGGTCATTAGCACTTAATAAGGGCATTTCGCAGCGACAGGGCCCCCACCAGCCTTTAAGCTATCTAAAGCTTGAGATTTGAGAGAGAAGATGACTGTAGGATCATACAGGTTTAACCTCAGAATGTTCCTAACTCTAGTGATTCATGGAATGCTCAGAATTAAATTATAGTTGTCCCTCACCTTCAGCCAACAGGCACCAGATCCTGGGAAGATGGAATTCAGTCATTCAGTGCGTCCCTCTCCTCTTATAAAATCGTGTCCACCTTCTTTGTGTTTGGTGTTCCTACAAACTGAATGGTTCAAAAGGCTACCTGATTTTTTTTCCTAAGGAAGAAGCCAAGGTCTGGTTGGGAGGTTAACTTAGAGTGGGGTTTGTCTGCATAGGTTGGGAAACCCATGTTCCTCCTTTCAGACAGTGCTTAGATTCCTTCCCTTGTCTCTGGGGGACACTACAGAAAATGAATGGAGGGAGGTTACCATGGCACAGTTTTGTGCCATGATATCAAGAGAGGTAACAGCTGCTACATGCCAGGGACCACATATGCCTGCAGTCACACCAGGGTCTCAGTGCTGAACGTAACCACATCTCTCATGCAACTAAAAATTCTGAAGACCTATTGCTCTCCAGAGAAAAAATCCAATGGAAAAGAAAGCAAACTGATATCAAGAGTTTTCATTTAAAAAGAAAGAAAGAGAGAAATAGAAAAAAAAAAACAGCTGTTTAACCTAATTCTCGGTGGCATCTTTTCTAAGGCAGGCTTGCAGGCCAATGGCTTTCAGAAATATTTTCAATGGTAAGTGTTAAGTGGAAAGGGTTTGAAGTTCTACCCCCCAGGAGGGATCACATCCCACCACAAAGAAGCTTGTTTTTCTTTGCCAATGTCTCCGAGTCCTTTTGCAGGTTTATTGGGTTAACAGCAGATGATGGCTCACGCTGCATTGGGCCATTACAAAGATCATGGTTGTACATGGAGGTGATTTGGCCTCTTATTAGACACATGATCTTGGGCAAAGGACCACTCCTGTGTGAGCCTCAGTTTCTTCATCTACAAAATGGAGCTAATTAGTATGTGTTTCGTAGGGTTTGAGCTTATGCATGGAAAGGACTTGGTGCAGTATCTGGTGCATAGAATATGCTCAATGAAAGTTAGCTGTTAGTACTGCAAACCAAATCATGATCTCCCCTTGAGTATAACTGTGTGTTTCCTCTTTCTCTACTCATTTGCCAATCCCACATCTTCTACTAAAGGCTCCGAAGAGCCTTCTTCCTTCTGCCCCTGCCCTCCAGTCTACAGAGGCTATGACCAGAGCATGCTCAGGAAGAAGAAGGCCCCAGGAGGGTGCAGGAGTGGATCAAGGGTGCAGGCTTTGGCTTTAGAGGATAGGGGAAACAGCTCCAAACAGGTAGAGAGGCTTCCAGCTGGTTGCAGTGGAAACAGCACTGCTCTGGTGGTCAGGAGCAATCGAGTTTCCCATCTGAGCTTTGCCACCAATTAGCTCTGTGCCTCTAGGCTTGTTGCTTTGCCTCTCTGGGCTTCAGATCTCACAACTGGAGAAGGTTGAACTAGATCAAGGGCTCTCAAATTTTAATAAGTATGAGAATCACCTGTGAAACTTGATAAAAAGGTAGCTGCCTGGGCTCGACCCACAGTGAATCTGACTCAGTAAATCAGAGAGATCACAGGAATCTGCCTGTTTAATTAGACTACCAAGTGATTCTGAAGTTCAGATCAGGCTTTGAGACTCACTGGCCAGAGGCTCTCTCAGCTCCCTTTAGGCCCCAGCATCTTGGATGCCAAGGTTCTAAATGTTCCACAGCTCAGAACTTTCCAGCCACATGGTGGTCTGGGATGATGTGGCTTCTCTCTGGATCTTGTCCTTCAAATTCATCAAGCCCACCCTCAGTTTCTTCTCATTCACATCACTCCCACTGTCTCTCTCCTTTCTGTCTGTGCCTTTTTGAGACCTTGTCCCCCTAACACCTCATGTCCTTGGTTCCTATGCAATAGAAAATAAGAGGTTCTTGCCCCCCTAACCCTAACCCCAACTCCAACCCCTAACCCTAATCCTAACCCCTGACCCTCACCCCTAACCAGAGCTTGTTTCTCCTCTCCTTGCAATGAAAACTGTCTGACTACCCACACCATGATCTCCCAGAGATCTCCCAATGTGCTATCCTTCCTCCCTGAAAATCCAAGAGGTGAGGAATGCAGACTCCAGGCCTTGGGTTTTAGATAGACTCCAAAGGGTACTCAAGAGCTTCAGACAGAAAAGGTACTTAATTAATGTTTGCCTAATAATTCAGGAAGAGTATTCTAGCAAAATGGAGATGTGGCTTTCTACTTCCTCTGAGCTGAAATAATACCCAAATAAAAGTAGCATGATGTGGAACAATAAACTCCTCTGGAATCTGAAAAAGGTTTCCAATTCTAAATTTTCCATAAAGGGCTTTTCACTCATAAGGGGAGGAGGCAGATCTGGGGGAAGACAGAGCTTGGCAAACAGAGAAGTGCAGGTACAAGTAACTTCCAATCGGTGATAGACTTGCAGGTGCCTGGATGGCATGAGATTTCCATAGTTGTGTTTGTTTTCTCCATGGGAGCGGAGGGCTGGGATTCCTCCTGGGGAGGAGAAAAAATAGCCATCTCCCCTACAGGATCCTGGTCAGGGGCCGCATTTGTTTTCCTTCATCCTTTATTTTTATTTTTGGGAGCAGAGTTGGGCTGCCTGCAGAGAGAGCCCTCTCAACTCCTGCTATGCCCGCTATGCCCTCCCCACCTGTGGCACCACCCTCCCCACGTCCCCTCCACCCTTTCCCTGTGGCCTCAGACCAAGTTGGACCAGGGGCCAGGGTGCACTCACTCAGGAGCAGGGATGGACTCCACCAAACAAGGACCTCTTTCTTTGGCCCCTGGGATCAGGCCAGGGAGGGACAGGGAATCATTGCAATAGAATATAGCAGTATTTCTACTGCATGGGCCACGCACAAGATGTCCAAGAGAATCTCCAGCTGCCCAGCATTATCATGAAGACCAACTTCCACTCACCCAGAGAAGGCCTGGTCAGGGTCTCAAGAAGTGACTGAGCGATCGATGGAGCATGTGCATTGCAGCGTGGGGGGAGGCGGGAAAGGGGTGGGTAGCAGGAAGCGCTGGGCAGCCAACTAGTCGCTGGGCTTAGTGAGTTGTTTAGAAAACACTGGAAGCTTTCCTTGCTCCAAATCTTTCTTCTGTCTTTTAAAATGCTGAAAGGCACCAGGAAGCCATTATTGAACTAACTGCTTTCCCCTCCAAATAAATGAAGGTCAATTTCAAAGAAATAGTTGTGCTCTCTGTGGTGCTGGAACCAACGAGGAATCCCTCTTTGCATTGATTCGATTCTCCAGCCCTTTCATTCAAATCGGGGCTGATGAATTTCCACCTTCCACGTGTGCAAGGGGTGGTGAGAGCCCCAGAGGTGACTCAAGACAGAGCTACCTGACAAACACATAATTTAATCTCCCAGCTCCGAGATTTCAAAACAAGGGATTAGAGTTGCCTACAAGGAAAGCAATTGGTTTGAGTACTGGGTGAGGAGATATTTTTACACACAGGGAATCCTTCCTGGAAGAGGGAAATCTTACTAAAGTAAAATGCATTTGACCGTGTAGTAAGTCATTAATGAAGACTTCCTAAAGCATCTGCTATGTGCTGGGCACTGTACTAGACATGCGGTAGTTGATCCAAAACAAGCATGGCCCTGCACGCAGCGGGCTCCCAGCCTAGCAAGATCCCGCTATTATTTGACACATACTAAGTGCCAGACATTCTGCTCGCCTCCTTCAGACATTATCTCATTAATCCTCACAGCCACCCGGACAAGGGAAAGAAACTACTCCCTTTTTACAGATGAATATACTGAAGCTCAGAGAGGTTAAGCTTCTTGTCCAGGGTCACACAGCAGTGAAGTGATAGGGCCAAGAGTTGAATCCAGGTCTGTCAGAACAGAGCTCCACTGCACCAGAGATGTGTGGCCTTTTTCTTTCTGGTGGCAACGTATTCTCATAGCAAATGGTCTCCAGGAAACCCAGAGCCATCCTGTCAAAAGCTAGTCATGATGCTTCTGTTGCAAGACCCCGCCTTCTTTCCACTGTCTGCTTGCTCCTGAAAAGAGACCAACGCATGAGATGTCAGGGCAGGCCATGCGTGTTCTAGCTTAGGGCTGGATGGTCTCCACACTCCTGCACTGTGTGTGACAAGGGTCTCTCAGGATTAGACACTTTGTCAGTCACCCCAGGCAGAAGAAAAAAGTGGGAGAAACCTTGCCCTTCTTCTAGGGATGTGGGTCCACATTTTTAATCATTTTCATTAATTAATTCACTGAAAAAATATGTGTTTATTAAGTGGTAAGTGTCTACTATGTCCAGGCATTATACTAGAGACATAATGGTGAGCAAAATAATTATATTCCATAGAATTTCATTTTCATGGGGAACACAGATATTTTGAAACACATGCACACACACACACACCAAAAAAAAAAAAAACCCATGAATTCAAATTATAATAAGTGACTTGAAGAAAAGGGGTGAGATGCTGTTAAGATTCTATATCAGGGATTAGTGTATCATGGGTCCCTGAGGGAGTGACATTTAGGCAGAGCCCCAAAGAGTGTGGCGGAGCTAATTCAGTCAAGGAGGCAGGCAGAGGGAGAGGGCTGTGGGCAGAAGGAAGGGAGGCAGCTACAAGTTGAGGCTGGAGGCCTGGGTGGAGGCCGGGCCATGTGGGGACTTTTAGGCCACATTAAAGACTTTAGATTTTTTTTATCTTAAGTGCATTGGCCACTGCATCAGGGTTTGAAGCAGTTGAAAGACACTATACTATAGTGTAGACCCAAATGACTCGAGTCACAGTGTGGAATGCAGACTAGAGACTTTGCAATGGCTGTGAGAGGTGATGGTGGCTTTGGCCAGGCTGGGGACAGTGGAAGTGGAGGGCAGCCAACCTCAAGGGCTTGGCGGTGGGCTGGGAATGGTGTAGGGGCATAGGAGGGTTAGGGAGAGAAAGAAATGTGTCCAGGATAAGCCTGGGTTGCTGGGGAGAGCTGCCTAGGTAGATGGCGGGTAACATTTGCTGAGAGGCGAACGATAGGGGGTAGAGGTGAGCGGGCAGGAGGTGGCTAAACAGCCAAGAAGATTCCTCTCAGAGCTCCCTCAGCCCTTTCAGCAGGGCTGTTACAACTCCATGCTAGAAACGACCCACCAGACACTCTCATTAGTTGAGCAGACAGAATACCCAACCCCAAAGCCAGGAGCCGTGAGCAACAGTAAACCTAGCTGCTCATCAGAAACATTTGGCAGGGGGACGGTTTTGTTTTTGTTTGTTTGTTTGTTTTGAGACAGAGTCCCATTCTGTTGCCTGGGCTAGAGTGCTGTGGCGTTAGCCTGGCTCACAGCAATCTCAAACTCCTGGGCTCAAGCGATCCTCCTGCCTCAGCCTCCCAAGTAGCTGGGACTACAGGCATGCGCCACCATGCCCGGCTAATTTTTTGTATATATTTTTAGTTGGCCAATTAATTTCTTCCTATTTTTAGTAGAGACAGGGTCTGGCTCTTGCTCAGGCTGGTTTCAAACTCCTTACCTTGAGTGATCCTCCTGCCTCGGCCTCCCAGAGTGCTAGGATTACAGGCGTGAGGCACCAAGCCCGGCCAGGGGTGCTGTTTTTAAAAGCATAGATTCTTAGGCTTCCTCATAGACATGTTATATCAGATTCTCTCATTGTTGTGCTGAGAATCTCAGTTTTTAACAAGTTTCCTGGGTGATTCTTATGCAGCCAGCACAGCACCAAACGTCCCCATGCCAAGGAACCCCTGGAATACTCTGCAGAGCAAGTGTCATCATGTCTGCCTTTACAGGTGAGGGAACTAAAGTTCAGAGAGGTTCAGTAACCTGCCCGAGGTCACACAGATAGTAAATGGTACAGTCTATCAGAGTAGATGTTTGGCACTCAATAAACATTCATTGCATTATTCCTGCTGTTACTACACTGCTTCTCCGATATTTATCTGAGGTCTGGCACCCAAAGTTTTTACTGGCTCATGGCAAAATGAGAAAAAAAAAATAGGAAAAAGCTGTGTTCTTCTAAAAACTAAATGTATTCCATATAAATGACTGTTCTTTTATTCTAAAGACTCTGTTCTTTCTATTTTGGGACAGTGAAATAGCATTTCTTTGATGGAATGATGGTAATAGAGTGCGTGCGTGTGTTTGTGTTTTAATGTTCTACTTGGCAAAGTAAAAAGTTGGTAACCCTGAGTCAGTCCCCCTCCAAAAAAATGTTTTGAAATTTTACCGTGAGTCTCCTAAAGTCTTGGGATCATGGAAGAAAGACACCACGGTGGCCAGACACGATAAATATTTGCCAGGACAAAAACAGGAGGGATGGAAGGGAGGGAAGGAAAGAAAAGAGGAAGGAGAGGAGGGAGGGATGGACAAATGAGTTAGCCTGAGTGTTGCTGGGAGGGTCCATGCCCTGGGCTGGAGGGACGGGGAGGGGAAGGATGACCTGGGAAGGATTGTGCCTGTCAGGTGTGACAGGGTGGGGACCAGTCGTGGAGGCACCCAGCCCTGCTGGGGCAAAACAGGCCACAGAAATGCCAGCAGGTGCATGTGGAGCTGCAGTGCCAGCACAGATGGTCCTGTTAAGCTCTGAGATTCAAGAGATGCCTTTACCTGGGTACATGTGTGGCTAGTAAAAATGACAGACGTCCGCCAGGCCACACTGGCAAATTGCTTCCTGCCACATATGCAGGATGTTTCTGCAGTCACGGTGCTCCCTGATCGTGCCTGATAATAATACTACTAATAGCTACCATTTCCAGGCTCACTGTTACCCCGTGCTGAGGGTGCTCTCTCTATATCCTCTCTCATCTGCTTCCCTCCACAGGCTTGGGAAGTGGGCCCTGGTGGTGTCCCCATTTTACAGATGAGAAAACAGCTCAGATTGAGGCACTGGCCTGGGACCTCCCCTGCTGATCAATGCTAAGACCTGGGTTCGAATCTAGACAATCACATGGGTTCATCATTGAAGGTCTCCGAGATGTGGGGCTCTGAGCCTCCATTTCTGGAAGTGCAGGAAGGAACTGGAGAAACCAGAGTTTATTCTGAGAAGGAAGAAAGACAGGGCATGTGGCTGCCGATCATTCAGCAACCGGGAGGCACGGTATCCCGGTGAGAACACAAAGAATATAAAAATAATTGGGTCTTCCCTCTAGCAAGATAAGGCAAAATTTTTCTTTTATTATTGATGCTTCAGAAGACTTTTTTTTTTTCAGCCACACAACTTATTGTTGGTAATGTCACATACATTTTTAAGGTTTTTATGAAATTTGAGGAAATACATAAAATTGGGGAGATTTTTTTTCGCAGCTTAGTTTCTGGCTGCGTACATTTCAGACCCAGATTCACCTCCGCCACCCACCTACATGTGGTGCCAGCACCACAGGACACTTTTCTATCTCAGATCAGCCTCTGGTCCTACCTCTTGATGTCACGGGTCAGGCGAGCCGGCATCGTGGGCGACAGAGTATTTCTAGAAGCTGTTTTTGCACTTGGCAGTACCTCTAGCTAGTGATGACCTAGCTGTACAGAAAGAAAAGATTTGCAGACCACATAGGATATATTCAACAGAACCCAAGCAAATGTGTCTTAACTCTTAGCTAGTTCCCTTATGCAGAGAAACACAAATAATATTTAAATAAGGAGGATAACCGAGTGCAGTTAATAGACGTGACTTCTGAAAACTTTGGCCATGGGGGGACATTGCTACGGTCCTTCCTCAGGCCTTGGAGGGTCCCTTGAAGAGAGGGGAGCCCTGAGGCTCAGTAAGCACTTTCCGTCCACACCCAAACACCCCGGGGGTTGGCTCTTTCTAGAAACCTCATGACCTTCTCCTTTACCAGCTGTGGACTTGTCAGCAGTGACCGAATCTCTGCCTAACACGGTGCTCACACAAGCTGAATGAATGAAACAATGAGCAGCGCTGTGCTTTCAGCAGAATCATTAGATCATTAGGAGTGCGTTCTAATTCCAGCAGAATTAGGCGCCAATTCCCAAGTACACCTTGCATCGTCCTTCCCCTGTGCACTCGAGCATGCTGTTCCCTCTCCCACCAGCACGCTTCCCGTAACCTCTGGACACCCAAATCCTGCTCATCTGTAAATGCGTGGTTCTGCCGACACCTTCCTCATGAAGTCTTCCTGCTTCCCCCACCCCTTGCCCTGACAACGATCACTCCCTTTATGTCTGGTTTGCGGCGCTTGTCACATTTGTCTGTGGGGCTAAGGACTGACACGTGCACCTGTAGCAGTGCTAACCCCGGGAGGAAGGCAGGTACTCCTCTTCTTGTCCTCTGTGCTGAGACATGTGTGCACGGTACACTTCCAGCAAAAACAGCTATGACAGCTGCTATTCATGCGGTGTGTGCCAGACTCTTCCCACCAGTTGGACCTCCCACAGCCCATCAGATAAATATTTTGCCCATTTTGTAAATAAGGAGATGGGCTTAGAGGGGTTAAGTGGCATGTCCCATCCCTTGAAACTACTGCAAACCCATTGCAAGGAGACCGTCATGGACTGGTCTTCTAAAACCAAAATGCCAATCTGGGTCTGGTGGATAGGTGAAGACCAGCATGGACATGGGGCAGGAGCTTGGTAGTTGGATGACGTCTTCAGTCTTTATTGAAAGGCTGCCATTCCTCCTGCCCCTGGTGGAGATCTGCATGGCCAGTTGGTCCCCAACTCCCTTCCTCTTACTAGCCCTGGTCACCTGCCTCTCACCTCTGGGAGGGATGTAGCCCCACTTGGTCCCCGCAGAAGCAGAAAAGGAGGAAACAAATCTGGTGACTTTACAGCAGGACCAGATTAAGACTTTTAGAGGCCCAAGGTATTGAGAAGGGAATAATGAAATGCTAAATTAGAACATGCACACATATACACACACATGTACACATAAGATAAAGGGAGGCCAATAATATTCGAACTTTTTTCATGAAGGTGACTTTGACTTCTTTAATGTCAAATTATTACCCCAAAAAGTGGAGGTGCCCCAGCTTTGCTAATGCTCTAAAGACACACTGGGTCTTTTTGTTGGGTAATAGAGCACCGCTCTCCAATGGGGTGACCATACATCCCAGTTTGCCCAGGACAGTCCCCATGTGTGCCTATTATCAAAGCATGGTTATTATTGTTATCATTATAAACCCCTCCCCCGATTCTCAATCTGAATGATAAAAAAATGTCCCTGTACGTTAAAACCTGGAATAAGGGTATTTATAGTGGCACGTCAATAGCACCCCAGAGCCTGAGATGAGGAGGGGAGAGAAATGGACACCAACAGCCACAACAGTCCGCAGAAAGATTCATCACGAGAGACCAAAGCCACCATCCACTTGGGAAGGAAAGAAACACCTTACCCTGTGTGCATTTTGTGGGAGGGAGGGGTTATTGTAAATGTTGGTTTGAATTTTTTAAATAAAAGCATTCATTTATTTCACTTCCCCCGATGACACAAGTGAGTGGCTGAGCTGGGATTTGAATCCACAGCTCATTGGGCCTAAATACTTAATGAATAAGTGAATAAATGAAAGAATGGATCGATTTCAAGCTAAATGGTATGATCCGAATGATGAGTGCCTCCAGAACACAGAGGAGACAGAAAGAAGAGTGGGCTGAAATAAGATTTGGGGGGGATAAGGAAAGTGAGCTGTGTTGTACGGACTTGTAAGGCCGGAATCCCTGTGGAGGGAGGGGACTCTCTGCCCCATCCATCATCGCCCCTCCTGGCATGACAGCATGAGTCAGCCCAGGCCACAGTAGAATCTGTCCTCACCTGCGGGCTTTGCTCTTAGGACGCTGTCAACAGCGCACCCTGGGCCACACCCACCAGCAGCACCTCTGCGCCCCCTTTGAGCATTCAGGTGCCCCCTCTGGTGTGAGCACACGCACTGTGCTGTCAAAGTTGCACCAAAGAGCAATTCCGTTCAAAATGTTCAGAAACAGAATGTTCTAGCATTTGCAAGTGGACCATTCCTCGCAGAACCCCATTTAGCTTTTTCCAGGGGTCTCTGCCCAGAGTGTCTTGCTCCCTCTAAGTGCTCGCTCTCTCGCTCTCTCTCTCGCTCTCTCTCTCTCTCTCTCTGGATGAATTTAGGGCTTGACTTTGCATGTTTTCTGAAATTCTTCTTTAAGATAGAGTTTCCTGCCAGGCCAACATGTATCGCTTAGAGGCTGAGCTTAGCACCCTGGCCGGGCCCCAGAAGGAGGTTAAAATGGGACCAAGGGCAAGCGGGGCTCACTGTCATTCGCAGGCACCGGCCCCAGGCTCACACCACCAGCACAGGGCCGGGCAGGGATCCAGGGAGGCAGCTGGTTGGGGGAGGAGGAGGATCCACCAAATGGAACAACAACAAAAAAATGTCATCTCCAATTCTTATATTCAGGCCATTAATCGCCTCCTGGCATCGGGAGAAAGTGGTAGGGTCCCTTCTCTGTGCTTCTAGGGATATCCCCACAG
Organism: Microcebus murinus; assembly: GCF_040939455.1. Classification (NCBI taxonomy): domain Eukaryota; kingdom Metazoa; phylum Chordata; class Mammalia; order Primates; family Cheirogaleidae; genus Microcebus; species Microcebus murinus. The sequence continues at coordinate 24,163,068 of NC_134124.1, forward strand.
TGCCCACGCGTGACTCCCTGTCCCCAACCCGTCAGAATTTACCTTCACGCAAGGGTCCCCGGGCTTTGCTGTCTCATGGAGCCTTGGGCAATCTGATGAAGCCCCTTGTCACAATAGACGCATAAAATAAAAGACAAAGGATTCCAAAGAAAGCCAATTATATTGAAATACAGTTAAAATGTTGGAAAAACAGATTTATTATAGAGCAGAAAAATGTCCTTTAACATATTAAATAAACAAGATGTAGCAGCAAGTCAAATAAATAACTACTATAATTTTGAAGTAGTGACAAGTGGAAATATTTCAAGATATCTGCAACAAATGTAATATGATATTACAAATGTGATTTCTATTGGTGACAAACCCTGCTTAACTCTGCTATGGCTTGTTGCCTACATTCCTATCAAAGGAAATGCAGACTTTCAGCCAAAGGTTAGTTTTGTTGTTGTTTTCTAGGGGACGAAAGGGATTTTTTTTCTTATCTAAGTCCCGGGATGCACACCCCCACCCCCAGAATAAGAACCCTACCTTGGAACATTCAGGTAGTTCAGGATGTAAGGTATCTTGTACTTTTCTTCTTCTTCTTCTTTTTTTTTTTTTAACAATTTTTTTGTAAAGAAAGATTTTTTTAGTCTTGGGACCACAGGGAACTTAAAAGTATGCCATCATGCTTTGCAACTATTTTGCATGATTACTTGTAGCAATTGTTTTAATCAACAGGTTTATTTAAAAATGATGTATGGACTTTTACTCGAATCTGAAAGAAGAAAAAAGAGAACAACAAAAAATATTCTGCCCTTACCAGATCCCAGGTTTATATCCGTCCAACACTCTCAGTCGTTTTCTCCGAGAGTAAACACCATTACCAGATTGTTTGTATATGCTTTCAGAAATATTCTACTTATTTGTAAGCATACATATTCATATATGCACGTGCATATATTTGAGTGTGTATGCGTATGGAATGTGTGCTTTCACCCTGTTTAGTTTTTTTTTTAGGTATGAAAATCCAGGTGTCTTTTATTAAGCCAGACAGTAAAGAGATTTGCAAAAATTATCACACGGTAGTTCTCAATCCAGGATGATTTTGTCCCTCAAGTGACATTTGGCAACCTCTGAAAACATTTCTGGTTGTCCTAACTGGGGAAAGTGCTATTGGCATCTATGGGTAGAGGACAGTGATATTGCTTAACATCCTATAATGCAAAGGACAGCCCCTCACAACAAAGAATTATGCAGGCCAAAATGGTGTCACTTTAGAAACACCAGGCCAAAATGGTGTCACTTTACTAATGGTGTCACTTTAGAAACAATTCAGCGAAGGTTATATTTTCCACTGAATAGCATATGTTACACCTAGTTCTGTCACAATGTGTAGAGTTACTGCTCTTTTTTCATAGCTGCATAGCAATCCATTTTATGGAGTGTTTTATTTTACTTACCAATTTTCCAACTGAGTGACATGTAGGTTATTTTTGGTCTTTTACTATAAACAATGTTGCAATGAATACTCTAGTATGTATGTCTGTGCCCACATATTCAGAATAAATTCCTAGAAATGAAATTGCTGGGGCAAGGAATATTTGGTATTTTAGCTTTAGCCTGATTACATTCAATTTTACAAACTTGAAATCTTATTTCAACCCACTCTTCTTTCTGCCTCCTCTGCATTCTGGATACACCCATCAATTCAGATCAAACCATTTAGCCTGTACTGAAATTGATCTATTCCTTCATTTATTCACTGCAATGCAATACAAAATGTTTTAAATGGCAAAATGTAAAGTGGTGTTAAAACAAATAGATTGGATCTATATCTACTGATCTATTAGTAGGGATGTTCATGATATCTAAGTAAAAAATCAAATCATAGAGTAATGTCTAATCCCATTTTTAAATGCTATTAACTTGGTTATTTCAAGGAGACTATTAGCTTTTTTGTACCTTCTGTATTATTTCACATGTTGCAATGAGCAAATACTCTATTTGTGATTGAGAACACCAAATTAAGAAAATATGATGGAATACAAATTGGGTTTCAATAGAAATATAGTAGTGACTATTATACATTTTTATGATTTTAGAAGCAAAAACTGTCAATGGCCAAAAAAGAAAAGACAATTGTCTTTAGTCATTTTCAGTCTAATTTTACAGGTTTAATATACATATCCTGCTTTGTGATTACTAGCCCTTAGAATATTTAGAAATTACTTTGGCCCTTTCCTCTGCTTGTTACAGCCCTGCCCACTCTTCCGGTTTGAAACCACTCTGTTAAGTTGCTTATTGGTTTTTATTTTTATGTTTTCTTCAAAATGAGAAGAATTTTCTCTCTCTTGGTAGCAAAAACAATTTTTTTTTTTGAGACAGAGTCTCACTTTGTTGCCCAGGCTAAAGTGAGTGCCATGGCGTCAGCCTAGCTCACAGCAACCTCAAACTCCTGGGCTCAAGTAATCCTGCCTCAGCCTCCCGAGTAGCTGGGACTACAGGCATGTGCCACCATGCCCGGCTAATTTTTTTTTCTATATATATTAGTTGGCCAATTAATTTCTATTTATAGTAGAGACGAGGTCTCGCTCTTGCTCAGGCTGGTTTTGAACTCCTGACCTAGAGCAATCCATCGGCCTCGGCCTCCCAGAGTGCTAGGATTACAGATGTGAGCCACCACGCCCGACCGCAAAAAAACAATTTATACATGACAGCAAAGTATAATAAAGAGAGGAAAATCACCCATGTCATACCACTGTTTTAGTCCATTCGGGCTGCTGTAACAAAATACCCTGGACTGGGCAATTCATAAACAACAGAACTTTATTGCTCAAGGTTCTGGAGGCTGGGAAGTTCAAGACCAAGGTCCTGGCACAGTCCGTGTTTGGTGAGGGCCTGTTTCTCAGAGATGGTGGCTTCTGTGTGCCTCACGTGGCAGAAGGGGCAAACAAGCTCTCTCAGGCCTCTTCTAGAAGGACACTGATCCCATTCATGAGGGCTCCACCCTTATAACCCAATCATGTCCCAGATGCCCCTCCACCCAACACCCCTGCACTGGGGATCGAGTTTCAACATATGAACAGACACAAACATTCAAACCATAGTACCATCTATATATAATAACCATGTTGAATATTTTCCTATGGAACTTTCCAGAATTTCTTGTGTGTGTGTGTGTGTGAACACAAATGGGATCACCCAGTGCTTTTCTCGCTAGTTATCAAGCATGGACTTCTTGTCATATCAAGAAATCTGTTTTTTCATTTTTTTGTTGTTGTTTTTCTTATCCTTTTAATGTTGCTTGAATTCCATAATAGAGGGTACCATAATGAACTTAACCAAACCAGTTATGTAAGCAACCCACTTATATAAATAGGTGAGGCACACACTAGGCATCGCATTCACGAGAGACAAATGTAGAGGGAAGAGTATGTCCCTCTCACTTATCTGACCCCTCAGCCATCCAATTCCCCTCCCTGGAAGCAACTACTGTTACCAGTTGCTTGTATAGCCTTTCAGACATGTTCTGTGCATATATAAATGTATTCATATGTTCTTTTTTAGTGGAAATAACATTGCAAACACTATTCTATACTTTGCTATTTTCACTGAACAATCTATCTTAAAGATCTTTCCACAACAACATAAATAGAGCAGCATCGTTCTTTTTAATAGCTGCATAGTATTCCTTTTGCCTTTAAATAGATCCCTGTGAAAGAACATTTAGGTTATTTAAAACTTTTCATTACTACAAAATGATATTCTTATACTTACTTCACCATTTTCCACATGAGTAAATATATCTGTAAGATAAAATCTCGGAAATGGACTATTCTGAGTACATTTTTCATTTTTACAAATATTGCCAAATCGCCCTCTGTAGATACTGTACCAATTCACGTTTTCATAACCGCCATTTGAGGGTGGCCATATTCACCAAGTGTGTTATCAAACTTTTTGATCTTTGCCAATTTGACAGGTGAAATGTTTGTGAAAGAGGTTAAGCATCTTTTCCTATGTTTAAGATAAGCCATCCTCTCTTGATGTCCAATTTGCTTTTAGCTGCGATAAATATTCTAATGCACACGTTTTCCCCTTAATATCTCTTGGGCACCTGCCTTTTAGGATTTCCTTAGGATAAAGTCTACTTTGAATGGTTAGATCAAAAGATGGACTCATGGGAAAAGGCCTCAGACATATATTGTGAAATTAGCTTCTGGGAAGTGGGTAGCAATGTGTGCTCCCACTAAGTATGTTCTAAACTAGCTGAAGAAAACCACTTTTTGTATTGATAGCTTCCCGTTGCCTGAGGCCCGAGAAGTTTCAGGCATCCACTGGAAAAGTCAGCTTCCCTCCGAGGTGATAAGATGGCTTGAAAGTTTCAAATCCTCCCAGCTCATTTGGTGTCAGCTTCCCAGGGCCCATGGCTAGCTAGCTGCCCTCTTGGAACACACCCCGCCCTTGGGGGAGCCAGAGAATACAGCAGCCTCAGAATGTGTGTATTTTACCCAGAACCCGAGAACAAAAAGCAGTCACCCACGGTGTGTAAACGGATTTGATCTTTCCCCTGGCTGCCAGGCCCACCCCTGACCCACCCAGGCCCACACCAGTGGTTTGAGGCTCCAGGACTGATGTCCCAATTTAAAACCAGAACAAAAGAAAACGCTGTTGCCACCCCCAGGAAAACAATCGCGTTCGAGGCGCCGAGTTAATAAGGAAGGGTTCCTCCAGGAGTCCAAGCGGGCCCCACCCCACCGTGGGGGCCTGTGCGGGTCCAGGGAACGCAGTGGGCAGTCTATATTTAGACAAGGGTGTGGCAAACGCACCACATTTGAGTTGCAAAATTCCAATTGGCCCTGGAAGATGCCAGGCTCACAGATTTTGAAAATGAAAATTCACTTGAGCACCACTCAAGAAGCAAGGAGCTGGCCCGCTGAGCAGATGTTGCCAGGGGAGGAGGCTTTTGAAGAGGGAGTAAGTGGGGCCCTGGTCAGTCAGGGCGTGATTTAATCCTGACCTTGAACTGCTGGTCTAGAAGGAGAGACCAGGTTATTTTCAGACTGTACTAAATCTAGAGGTGTTGGAACCAGCGACTAGAACAGGGCAGAGACAGGGTGAACTTTGACCGACTGCCACAGAGTTGGGAGATCAAGTGAATTCAGTAATACTACCTGGGCTCAACCAGTGATTCTCAGAATCTGACCAGGAAAGCCCTTCCTGCCACCTGGCTCTGTGTCACTGCCATCCTGTTTCCCCCGATGTCGATGAAGAGCGCTGGCATCTTCCCTTCTCTGGGACATCCTTGTTAGCTCTTCATGACTAACGTCTGAGGGACAGCTTAGAGTACCAGAAAGAGCAGGGACATTGGAATCAGACAATCTTGGTCTAAAGTCCTGGCTCTCCTGCTCACCTTTCTAAGCCTCAGTCAATTCATCTGTAAAATGGGACCACAATCATCTACCTCATAGAATTATAATGAGGAATAAATAAGAAATGGATGAAAAGGACTCAGCCGGGTGCTAAACACTAGCAAATGTTTCACAAACACGAGCTATTAACACACTTGAAGCTTCTCATACAAACATCCAATTCGGAGGAGAATTTCAGTACCTGTTAATGTTGTCAGGATTATGACAAATTCTATGAGTGGGCAACATCTTTTGGGGAAACAAATATGAGATGGGCTCCTTCTCATTAAATAGCTGGGAGAATGCCTGTGTTAAAAAAGAGGAAAAGAATAAAAAAAAACCTAAATCTTTTTAGAGCTCCAGGTATGATGGTCACATGCTCTGAAAATATTGGAAGACTTTTACCTAACATTTCTAGTGGTGTTTCTCTTCTTTTTAAATATTTTTTTTGTTTTTTTTTCTTTTTAAATTTTTTCCAGCGTATTATGGGGGTACAAATGTTAAGGTTACAAATGTTTCCTTGCCCCTCTCCTGCCTCGAGTCAGAGCTTCAAGCGTGTCCATCCCCCAGTTGATGCCCATCACACTGATTATGTATGTATATACCCATCCCCTCCCCCCACCTGCCCAACACTCGATAGATGTTATTACTATATGTCCACTTAGGTGTTGATCAGTTAATACCAGTTTGCTGGTGAGTACATGTGGTGCTTGTTTTTCCATTCTTGGAATACTTCACTTAATAGAATGGGTTCCAGCTCTATCCAGGAATATACAAGAGGTGCTATATCACCGTTGTTTTGTATAGCTGAATAGTGCTCCATGGTATACATATACTACATCTTATTAATCCACTCATGTATTGATGGACACTTCAGTTGTTTCCACATCTTTTGCAATTGTGAATTGTGCTGCTATAAACATTCGAATGCAGGTGTCTTTTTCATAGAGTGACTTTTTGTTCTTTGGGGTAGATGCCCAGTAATGGGATTGCTGGATCAAATGGTAGATCTACTTGTATCGCTTTAAGGTATCTCCATACTGCTTTCCACAGAGGTTGAACTAGTTTGCAGTCCCATAAAATTATTTTGATATTTAATTTTGTGATGTTTCAGTCCTTCCAAAAAGTACAAAAAGTAATTTGACACCCATGAATCCTCCACCCAAATTTTAATAATTTAACAAATTTAACATGTCACTGGATTTGCTACACATCTTTTAAGAAATAAAATGTTACAAATACATCTAAAAGGCCCAGACCCCTCACCCTATTCACCTCTCTCCTTCTCAGAGCCAATTACCACAATGCCTGTGACTGGGGGGAAACCCTTCTCTAAATATTCTTAAATATATGCTGTAAGAAGCAAAAAGACTAGTGGTCAAGATGGGGGCTCTGGATTGTCACTCCTGGGTTCAAATTCCACTCCTGCTCCTTCACTAGCTGTGTGGCCTTTGGCCAACTGCTTGACCTCTCTGTTCCTCCTTTCTCTTCTCTCTAAAATGAAACTACGAACACCTATTTCATTGGGTTGTTGCAAGGATGAAATAAGAGTATTCATGTAAAGCAGTAGCTCTCAACAAAGAACAATTTTGCCCCAGGGGACATTTGGCAGTGTAGGACACATTTTTTATTGCCACACTGGGGAGATGCTCCTGGCATCTAGAGGGAAAAGCCAGGGAGGCTGCTAAACATCTCACAGTGCACGGGACAGTTCCCCACAACAAAGAATTAACCAGCCCAAAATGTCCATATTGCTGAAGTGCGGAATACCTGACATAAAGCACGCTGTCACTCTGAAAGGACTCAGTAAACATTTGCTCAATAAACATTATAACATAAATTATTATAATTTTTAGTTGTAAGACATTACGTTAGACATTTTCACATACATTATCTCACTGGTATTTAGTGAGTTGCCCCTTCCTGCTAAAAAGAACGATGGACAGAAAACACTGTCTCTTCTGCATGTCTGAGTATTTGTTAAATCAAAATGGAAAACTTACTAAAAATGTAAAATTTCAGACTGGTAGCTTAATTGGAAGCTGTTACTCAGAGCCTAACTCCTCCTTGCTCTCAGTGAAAACAAATTGTATCAGTACTTTTCAGCCACAGAATCGGTTCATTGAAACCACAAATATGGCTTCCACCTGAGCAGGCCCAGGGACTGGCATAGCAATAAATAAATGAATAAGGCATCATCATCAAGAGAACCTTTTTGGCCCCTATTTGCAAGGACTGGCTATCGAGGGCTAAAGAAACCACAGAGGCAGGGTGGAAAGAGGGGCAGAGGACAGAAGCCAGACCTCTACTTCTCTGCGTCACCCCAGGCTTGGTGGACTAGGAATACTCTGCCCGAGGCCAACCAGGGATCCAAGCCGCTGCCTGTGCTTGTCTGAGAGCAGGCACGGGGAGTGGCCTTCTCTCTCCAAGTGGGGTTCCCAGCCCAGCAGCAAGGAACTTGGTTTTTTTGTTTATTTGTTTGTTTGTTTTTTGAGACAGAGTCTCACTTTGTTGCCCAGGCTAGAATGAGTGCTGTGGCATCAGCATAACTCACAGCAACCTCAAACTCTTGGGCTCAAGCGATCCTCCTGCCTCAGCCTCCCGAGTAGCTGGGACTACAGGTATGTGCCACCATGCCCGGCTAACTTTTTTCTATATATATTAGTTGGCCAATTAATTTCTTTCTATTTATAGTAGAGACAGGGTCTTGCTCTTGCTCAGGCTGGTTTCGAACTCCTGACCTTGAGGAATCCGCCCTCCTCAGCCTCCCAGAGTGCTAGAATTACAGGCATGAGCCACCTCGCCTGGCTGGAACTTGTTATAGATGACAATTCTTAGCCCCCCCCCCCACCTCAGAACAATGGACTCAGAAGCTGGGGGTGCAGCCTAGGTGATCTGGGTTCTCCCAAGCCTCCAGGCAATACCGGGGCACACACAAGGTTAAGAACCACGAACCTTGGCCGGGCGAGGTGGCTCACGCCTGTAATCCTAGCACTCTGGGAGGCCGAGGCGGGTGGATTGCTTGAGGTCAGGAGTTCGAAACCAACCTGAGCAAGAGCGAGACCCCATCTCTACTATAAATAGAAAGAAATTAATTGGCCAACTAATACATATAGAAAAAATTAGCTGGGCATGGTGGCGCATGCCTGTAGTCCCAGCTACTTGGGAGGCTGAGGCAGCAGGATCGCTTGAGCCCAGGAGTTTGAGGTTGCTGTGAGCTAGGCTGACACCATGGCACTCACTCTAGCCTGGGCAACAAAGTGTGACTCTGTCTCAAAAAAAAAAAAAAAAAAAACAACCACGAACCTATGAAGATCAGATCCCACCCTCCCTGTGTGTCCCTTTGCCATTTGCCGGCTGCAGCCGCGCAGCTCTCCAATGCCAACTCACAAGTGCAGGGGCCACTGCTCACTGGCACTTCCCTAGTGTCGGCTGCTTGACATGTGTCCTGTAACTTTCACAACAGGAATATGAGGAAGAGGCTTTTATCCCCTTTTCCAGATAAGAAAACCACGGCTTAGAGAACCCAAAAAACTTGCCCAGTGTCATACCCGCAGAAAAGAGCTGGAACCAGGGTCTGACTTTGGGTCAGCCTGATGCTAAACCCTGTGCTTTTTACAATGACAGCATACTGTGACATCACACTCCCCACTGATGAGTAAGAGAGAGAACACAAACAGATCAGCGCCACCCAGGCCAAATCGTGAGCCCTGTTAAGTTCGCCTCCAGTGCCCCTCTGTCATCCGTCCTGGGGTTCACCTGGCCCCAGGTGATACCAACCTCCTAGAGCCCAAGGCTTCCCACGTGGCAAGGCCACCTAGGCTTTCTCTCTTGCCAGCTGTGTGACTTTGAAGCTGACTCAACCTCTCTGTGCTCCCATTTCTCATCTTTAAAGCAGTGACAGTAATACATTCAGAGTAAGGTTGTTAAGAGAACCAAATGGGATAATAAATGTGAACGTATCTAGCCCAGAGCCTGGTGCAGAGTCAAAACTAATTCACTCTCGGTTTTCTTCCACCTTCCTCTATACATCAACAACTATCAAAACTGCTCCACCCAGGTTGGATTCCCTTGAAATCTCATTTATTGACCAATGAGCTGATATGATGAGCTGATCCTCACTGAGGTGTTAATTCATGATAGCAGCTTTCTGTGTTTCCCTCTTGTGTTTCTACCAGGGGCCCTCAACGTCTCCTCAAAATTTTGCAGCCAGAATGTTTATGGCAGCACAATTCACTACTGCAAGGGCATGGAAACTACCCAGGTGCCCGTCAATTCATGAGTGGATAACTAAAATGCGGTATATGCTCACAATGGAATACTACTCAATCCTAAAAAACGACAGTGAGCTAGCACCATTTATGCTATCCTGGATTAAGCTTAAGCCCGTAATAGAAAGTGAGACGACACAAGATCTGGAAATTGGGCTACACATCTACTCGCCATCAAATTGGGACTGACTAAAACTATGGTGCTCAAAAAACGGTAGTGTTCAACAGGGATTTGGGGGCGGAAGACCCACATCTTAAGGAAGTGGTGAGCATTGTGGAGGGGAAGGGATTACCTCTATCTCTTTTTAGGGAGAGGTAAAGATATACATTGTAACCAAAATGTCTGAAAAAAAATCTGTAATCAGGAAGTGGGCGGGGGAAGAGGGGAGGAAGGGGAAGGGTATGTACTTACGTGGTGGGTTTGGGGCGCATCACCTGGAGCCTGGACTCGCTAGAAGCTCTGGCATAGTGGGGTGGGGGATGGGGGGCAGGGGCAAGACATGTAACCCTAACAATATTTGTACCCCATAATATGCAGTAATAAAAAAAAACAATTTGCAGCCATGAAGTAATGAATGATGGGAATGTCGGGAAGGTAGAAGGCATGGAGAAGAAATTTCCTAGCCTTTCCTTATCCTTCACGTCACCCCAACGTTGTATTTCTAGAGTCAGCGGACAGGGAATCCCAGAGAGTGGGTCATGAGAAAGGAAAATCCGCCTTCAAGGTTGCACCTGGCTTTGAATAGGAAAAACGAACTACAGGCATCTGAATCTCAGGATGGGTGAGAACAATGCAAAAAAAGTGAAATCAAAGACTAATGAGTCATTTGCCAATGTTTAATAAAATTGCTTGCGATTTGCGTAGTTGAATGTAATAAAGCTTCGTTAAAAAGTAGTTATAACAACTAATAAGACCTTAACTAAATTAGCTGTCACTGGGCAAGCTGCTGCTGAGGTCCTAATTAGGTTATTCGCTGCCACTAGCCTAGCCTGAAAACAAAAGAAGACTCCGTTAAGTCCTCGGAGAGGCCTAGAAAGCCTGGTCTCTGGCCTTATGCGGGGAATGCCACGAGGCTCTAAGTTTGGGGGCAGCCAGTCCGCAACTATCTCAGCTTTCCAGAAATCATGGTGTGTGGCCAGAGTGAAGTCCCACTGCTCATAGGAGCCAGACAATTCTAAAGATGGAAAGGGTATATGAAGGCCAGGCACAGTGGCTCATGCCTGTCATCCTAGCACTGTGGGAGGCCAAGACAGGAGGATCGCTCAAGGTCAGGAGTTCGAAACCAGCCTGAGCAAGAGTGAGACCCTATCTCTACTAAAAATAGAAAGAAATTATTTAGACAACTAAAAATATATATATAAGAAATTAGCCGGGCATGGTGGCGCATGCCTGTAGTCCCAGCTACTCAGGAGGCTGAGGCAGAAGGATTGCTTGAGCCCAGGAGTTTGAGGTTGCTGTGAGCTAGGCTGATGCCACGGCACACTAACCCAGGAAACACAGCAAGCCTCTATCTCAAAAGGAAAAAAATGGGCATATGAAGGTGGGAATGCCAAGAATTTCATTTAACAGATGAGGAAACTGAGGCCATGTGAGAAGTGATTAGCCCAAGGTCCCTCAGCAAGAGGCAATGTCCCCCAAACCCCAATCTTCTTCCGCCATGATCTACAATAAATGTAAGACTCGGGGCTGCTCCCATGGGTTTTCATTTGGGAAGGGAGAAGGAAATAAAAAGTCCTGGGTTCTCAGAGGTACCTTTCATTGAAACATGTCAGATGTGTGTCTGTCTGTCTGTGTGTCTGTCTGTCTGTCTGTCTGTGTCTGTGTGTGTGTGTCTGAGAGAGAGAGAGATGTGCTGATGGTCGTTCAGCCCAAGGCAAATTGCTGATCCGCCTGCAGACTGTCTCTGCATTGCTGCTCAATGATCTTCCTGGAACACAGATCCAGTTGAACCAGTACCCCGCTGAACTGCCCACAGGGTGGCTTCTGAGCTCCTGAGCTGAGCTCCTGAGCGCGGCAGAAACGTCGCCTCCCAGTTGGAGCCTAACCTTCCTCATCTCTCGAGCCTAGGCTTTGTGCTCAAACAGACCAGAAGCCCAGCCCTGTCCCTCACTCCCTGTGCAAGCTTGGGCAAGTTACTCGATCTCTCTCAGCTCCCATTTTTCCACCTAGAAAACGGGAAAAACGTTTTACTTATCGCATTGGGCTAATAGGAGAATTAAGAGCCAGTGAGGCTGGCCCATGCTATTGCTCCTCCGGTCACACAGCATTCTTCCTTCCCTGAATATGCCTGGCTCATTCGTGCCCTAAGTCTTTGCATATGCTGTTCCTTCTGCCTGTGACACCCTTCCCCTTCTCTTCTGCACCATGAATTTTTCCAATTCAAGTGTCCAGCTCAAAAATCCCCTTTGCTGTCTTCCACAACTCCCCAAGTAGTGGCCACTGCCTCTCCTGTGCCTTCTCTGTCCTCTCCCTCCATGTCCATCAGAGCCTTGTCACACCGGCCTGAAATGAGCTTTCTGCTGTCCATCTCCCCCGGGAAAATTGGGTCTCACCGAGCACAGGCCTGGCGCACAGTGAGAACTCAGTAAGTGAACAAAATCTAATCACAACAGCTATGAGGAGGAACTATAAGGAAGGAACAAGATTAGTTCAATGTCACTTCTGTTCTTGTACCAATGCTAAAATACAGACGACTTTTGTGTGTACTGACAAAGAATTCTTCACTTGACCAAATCTTCATCAGCCTCCTGAACCTTCTCCTAGACCCATTTGTGCACTCCTTGTAAAATCCAGTTTTAGCAGGACCTCTGGTAAGCCAGTTTAACAAGAACCCCCCAGCTCTTGGTAGCTGATCACCTCGATTTCTGATCACTCCTGATATCTGATCACTCCCGATATCTGATCAGGGTCCTCACCCTCCACCATCCCCCAGGTGATACCAGCCTGCCTTCAATAAGAATCCTGCTTGGGCCAGGCATGGTGGCTCGTGCCTAAGATCCTAGCACTCTGGGAGGCCGAAGTGGACGGATTGCTCAAGGTCAGGGGTTCGAAACCAGCCTGAGCGAGACCCTGTCTCTACTAAAAATAGAAAGAAATTAATTAACCAACTAAAATATATATATATATATATATATATATATATATATATATATTAGCCAGGCATGGTGGCTCATGCCTGTAGTCCCAGCTACTCAGGAGGCTGAGGCAGGAGGATCGCTTGAGCCCTGGAGATTGAGGTTGCTGTGAGCTAGGCTGACACCATGGCACTCACTCTAGCCTGGACAACAAAGTGAGAGTCTGTCTCAAAAAAAAAAAAAAAAAAAAAAAGAATCCTGTTTGGTTTAGCCAGAACCCTCCTTACCCGTGGTGTTTCCTCATAGTAAATTTCCAAACACTGAGCCCACCCTGCTCCTTACCTATAAATTTCCACTTGCCCAGGCTGTATTCAGAGCTGAGCCCAATCTCTCTCCCACCCACTGCAAAATCCCATTGTAGTTGTCTATACCTATACCTTACTGTGCTTTAACAAGAATTGAATAATTTTTTTCTTTAACAGTACACACACATACCTGCATACACACACAAATATGCACCATCACCCCCCCAAGATATTTGCAGCAATTATCTGTGGTAGCTTTTATTTTCTTCTTATGCTTCTCTGTACTGAGCATAATATTATTGCTCTTGTGGTACAAAACAAAACAATAAAGACAGTTCTTTAAACCAATGGGCTGAAAGGATATACATGAAATGCCAACTTTCCAAACATATCCCTACAACAGTGGGAAGCTACCTGAATTTCAATGTGGTGCAATTATGATTTAAGGCATCGCAGTCTCTGAATTTCTTCTCTGTGATGTCTGTGACAAGAGCCATTTTGGAGCAGCAAGGTACATGCTGTAAGGTGAATCACTTCCCCAGTATCTGTGTGGTAACCTTTTTGAGTACTGGGAGTTTTTACAGACAGTAGAAGATAAGTACTGTGCTATCCACTATAGGAGCCACTAAACACATGAGGATAATCACGTTTAAATTAATTAAAACTAAAATTAAAAATTTAGTGCCTCAGTCATGGCAGTCACATTTCAGATGTTCGATAGCCACACGTGGCTAGTGGCTACCATATTGGACAGCACAGATTTAGAACATTTTCCTCATCACAGAAAGTTCTACTAGACGGTGCTAAGTTAGTATATTTTTTAGCTTGCTCCAAACATGGTTGACAATCCAGCAATCCTATTACTGGGCATCTACCCAAAGGAAAAAAAGACATTCTATAAAAAAAGACATCTGCACTGGAATGTTTATAGCAGCACAATTCACAATTGCAAAGATGTGGAAAGAACCCAAGTGCCCAAGAATACATGAGTGGATTAATAAAATGTGGTATATGTATACCATGGACTTCTACTCAGCCACAAAAGACAATGGTGACCTAGCACCTCTTGTACTGTCCTGGATAGGGCTGGAGCCCATTCTACTAAGTGAAGTATCCCAAGAATGGAAAAACAAGCACCACATGTATGCATCATCAAATTGGTATTAACTGATCAACACTTAAGTTCATATATAGTAATAAATATCGATCAAATATATTGATCGAGTGTTGCACAGACGGGACAGGGAAGGAGGGGATGGGTATATTCATACCTAATGGGTGTGGTGCCCACCATCTGGGGAATGGACACGCTTGAAGCTCTGAATCAGGTGGGCCAAAGGCAATATATGTAACATAAACATTTGTACCCTCGTAATATGCTGAAATTAAAAAAGAAAGACAGCAAAACAAACATGGTCGACGATGTCTTGAGAATAAACACATCCATTTGCCCTTCTTGTTTAAAAAAACAAGAGCATTCATGGAGATGTAAAAGGGCACACCAACTTTGGAAAACAGTTTGGCAATTCCTCAAAAAGTTAATCATGGACCTCATAACCTGGCAGTCTCACTCCTAGTATAGACCCAAGAGAATTGAAAACACATGCTAACACAAAAACCTGTACATAGATGTTCATAGCAGCATTATTCATAATGGCCAAAAAGTGAAAATAACCCAAATGTCTATCAGCTGCGAAATGGATAAACAAAATGTGGTATATCCATACAATGGAATATTACTTGGCCAAAAAAAAAGAATGAAGGACTGATACATGCTACAACACAGATGAACCTTGAACATGATATGCTAAGGGAAAGAAGCCAAAAACAAAAAATCACATACTATATGATTCTATTGATATGAAATGTCCAGAATAGACAAATTCACAAGGAGAGAAAGTAGATCAGTGTTTGCAGAAACTGAGAAGGGGGAAAGTGAGTGACTGCCATGGTTCCTTTTGGAGATGATGAAAATGTTTCATAATTAGATAGTGGTGATAGGCCACAACTCTGTAAATATACTAAAAACCACTGAATTGTACACTTTAAAAGGGTGAGTTTATGGTATGTGAATGATTGCTCAGTAAAGCTGGGGTTTTTTAAAATACTGTTCTAATTGGGAGACAACCTAATTGTCCATCCGTAGGCAAGTAAGGAAATAAACTCTGACACATCAGTACAGTGGATTGTGATGCAGCAGTTAGAAAAAATGAGTTAGATCTGTACACTAATTAAGAAAGATCTTTAAGACAAATTGTTAAGCGGGGGGAGCAAGTTTCAGAGTGCTGCATACAGTATAAAGTGTTACATTTTTTTAAAAATCCCAGATATTCTATTTTCTATGAGTATATATATGGAAATACATAGGAAAAACACTGAAAGGAGGTGCATCAAAAAGATAAAAATAGGGCCGGGCGCTGTGGCTCACGCCTGTAATCCTAGCTCTTGGGAGGCCGAGGCGGGCGGATTGCTCAAGGTCAGGAGTTCAAAACCAGCCTGAGCAAGAGCGAGACCCCGTCTCTACTACAAATAGAAAGAAATTAATTGGCCAACTGATATATATATAAAAAATTAGCCGGGCATGGTGGCGCATGCCTGTAGTCCCAGCTACCCGGGAGGCTGAGGCAGAAGGATCACTCGAGCCCAGGAGTTTGAGGTTGCTGTGAGCTAGGCTGACGCCACGGCACTCACTCTAGCCTGGGCAACAAAGCGAGACTCTGTCTCAAAAAAAAAAAAAAAAAAAAAAAAAAAAAAGATAAAAATAATTGCCTCTGAAGGAAGGTCCTGGAATTAGGGATGGTAATAAAAGGGTATCTTCTTAATTTTTAAAAGAAAAGGTATTCATTTATTACATGTGTAATTAACAATTTTTAAAGCTGTCTTTATGAAAATAAAAATATGAATTTGATCGTCTCTATGGGGGATAAAAAGAAATATAATGAAGAACAAGTTTCAAAGGAATAAACTACTTAAGTATAACCAAGTACTTTTTCTGTTTGTTAATTCAGCTCATATTTTCCCAGAAAAACAAACTTAACTCTTTTTTTTTTTTGAGACAGAGTCTCGCTTTGTTGCCCAGGCTAGAGTGTGGCGTCAGCCAGAAATCCTGCTGCCTCAGTCTCCCGAGTAGCTGAGACTACAGGCATGTGCCACCATGCCCGGCTTTGGCCAATTAATTTCTTTCTATGTATAGTAGAGACGGGTCTCACTCTTGCTCAGGCTGGTTTCGAACTCCTGACCTTGAGCAATCCGCCCACCTCGGCCTCCCAGAGTGCTAAGATTACAGGCATGAGCCACCGTGCCTGGCCTCAAACTTAACTCTTAATCTTTGCTTAGCCCTGAACTCGCAAGGGCTGAAAATACACCTGCTGGGCCAATTCCTCTGGTCTAAGACCCTGTCAAAGGAGCCCTAGACCTGAACGTCCCTAAGCGCCCTAGCTCCAACCTGATTAAAGATTGTTAGTCTAATGACTTCCTCTCTGTGTCACCTGTCAGCATCTCTCCCTACCCCAATCTATCTAAGTGATGCCTCAAAATTCTTTCATGCTTCCTGTAGCCTGAGCCTCTGCAGAGACGATTGAGAATACTGTGTATGACCTACTTAGGGGATTTTTTTTTTCAGGGATTAGGGAGAGAAACAGATTTATTTGCCTTTCATTTGATTCTTCCCCAATTTTTTCCAATCTTTTCTTCCTCCAGATCAAAAAAAAAAAAAAAAAAAGGTACAATTTTACAAAGAACAAAATGGAACACTTTCTCATTTGGTAGCTAAAATTCTGTGATGATTGTCTTCCAATCAGTGTATTGTTACCTGGGTGACTGACTTACTACCACAATTGCCTTCACTCTCATTCATTCTCTCTCTCCCTCTCTGACTCTCACTCCCCCATTTTATTCTTCTGCAATCTCCCTTCCTTTCAAATCAATAGCTCTTTGCCATTCAATGAGGTTCTTTACCCGAGATTTGCTCGATTATTTACATCACATCTAACAGAGATTGCTCTTTGTGAACCTAGATTATTAAAGCAGACAGGTCATGTTCCTTTCTGAACCTTTCGGGCAGGGCTCTTTTTTTTCTTTCTTTTTTTTTTTTTTTTAGCAAAACAGTTCTAAAGATACCAATTTACTCAGGATGTCCCAGGAACAAATGGCCCCATTTGTTACAGCACAGAGCGGTGGCTATCAGCTTCCTCTCCGGCCACCGTCTCCTGGCCCGAGTGCCGCGCTCCTGTGTTTTCATTTATTACCTGCCTGCCCGTGGCGTAGTGTCCTGCAGGCTGCTCATTATTCTGGATACGAATTCTATCCGCAGTGTCTCGGGAAGAATGATCCGAAGTAGCACAAGGTCTCTGTTAATCAGTTAATTATCGTACGTCACACAGAGAATGGCTAACACTTGGCCAGAGAAACATCAGAGTGACGCTGGGAAACCTGGTCTCTCGACAGGCCGGGTTACCGTTTTGTCAAAGTGCTCCTAATAAAAAACGATTGCTTGCTCATTATAAACGAATGAGAGAGGCCTTTGGTGGGCATAGAATTAACAAAGCCTCACGATTAGCACCCAGGGAATGCAGCCACCGTGTGTACCATGTGCCAGGCACTGTGCTGAGTGCCTCACATACATCGTCTCCTCTCATCTTTGCAGCAACCCTGGGGGAAAGGCTCGTTATTTACCTAATTTTACAGACATGGAAATTAAAGGTCAGAGAGTGAGAGGCTTTTAAAGATCACACAGCCAGATACCTTTTAGGTACCTTCTATGTGTCGGGTACACTTTTTTTTTTTGGAGACAGAGTCTCACTTTGTTGCCCAGGCTAGAGTGCCATGGCATCAGCCTAGCCTTACAGCAACCTCAATCTCCTGGGCTCAAGTAATCCTACTGCCTCAGCCTCCTGAGTAGCTGGGACTACAGGCATGCACCACCATGCTCAGCTAATTTTTTGTATATATATATTTTTTAGTTGGTCAATTAATTTCTTTCTATTTTGAGTAGAGACAGGGTCTGGCTCAGGCTGGTTTCGAACTCCTGACCTTGAGCAATCCGCCCGCCTCGGCCTCCCAGAGTGCTAGGATTACAGGCGTGAGCCACCACGCCCGGCCTGTCGGCACTAAAAGAGTGCCTTAAAGTGTAAGAGTGAACAAGATAGGCAATGCCTCCACCTCCATGAAGCTTATAGTCTTAGGGAGTGAGCAGGGACAAGTAGTACATATATAAATAAACAATATGATATCAGATAAATACTGTAGAGGAAATACAATGGGGTGGTGTTCTAGAGAGAGGCAAGGTGGTAAAGATCAAGAGAAAGCATGAGAAGGCTGAAAGGGAAGGACTCTTTGAGGTCACGGGCTAAAACTTGGTGGCTAGAAGGAGCCAGCCATGCAGGGATGTGGGGGGAGGGCATTCCGGGCAGCAAAGGCCCTGAGGTAGGAATGCATTTGACATGGTTGCCATGGAACATGGTGGCCAGAGTGCTGGCACGGAAGGAGGGAAGAGGAGAGAGGTGACAGATGATGCCCCATAGGAAGGAAGCATGGACATCTCGCGAGGCCTTGTAGGTCACAGTGAAGAGGTTAGCATTTTCTCTTAAGTGCAATAGAAAATCTCAGGAAGGTTTTGGAAAGGGAAGAGCAATTTAATCCGATTTGCATTTTTAAAGACCTCATGGGGTAAATAGAGAATGGGTTATAGAGGCTCAAGGGTGAAGTCAGGGAGATCAAAGGTCCAGAGAGAGATGACAATAGCTTCGAATTGCATTCTGTTCTTAAATTTAAAAATCTAGACCACCTGGGGAAAAGCCTGATCCAGGATTTGCAGAGAATTCCCCGGCTTCCTTAGTCAATTGACAGGAGACATCTTCAGGACTTGACCCACCTCATAATGAATGTGTACAAAGCGCGTGCCACTTATTTTTCTTTGAATAGACTTTTTATTGAAGTGTGATATATATGCAGAAAAGTGCACCACTCATAAGGGCACGGCCCTGTCAGTTCTCACGAAATGAACACATCCGTGTAAGCAGCACCCAAAGGGAGAAAGAAAAGATTATCTGCACCCCCAAAGCTCCCTCCCCACCGCTCCAGTCACTCTCTGCCATTCCACGTGTGTGTCTGTCATGTGTTTTGCCAGAATGACATTCTGTAAATCCATTTTCTCCATCTTGCTTAACCCATGACCCTCTTTTCTGAACTGAAAAATTGCCCTCTGCAATCAGGGATTTTCTTATACCACCAGTCAAGATTATTTGAATTTTGAGTTCTGCGATGTGTGTTATGCAAACAGCAGGGTTTTTACATTTAAAAAGTATAGATAATACTAAACATGCTTTTTTCAAACTTGACATAAATTCCCATTCCCAGATTCTGTTGTGCCCCCTCTTAAGAATCGGAGCTCAGTGGCTGGGTACGGTGGCTCATGCCTGTCATCCTAGCACTTCAAGAGGCCAAGGTGGGAGGATTCTTGAGGTCAGGAGTTCAAGACCAGCTTGAGCAAGAGTGAGACACTGTCTCTAGAAGAAAATAGAAAAAAATTAGCCGGGTGTGGTGGCACACATCTGTAGTCCCAGCTACTTGGGAGGCTGAGGCAGGAGGATGGCTTGAGCCCAGGAGTTTGAAATTGCTGTGAGCTATGCTAACACCACTGCATCCCAGCTGGGGTGACAAAGTGAGACTCTGACTAAAAAAAAAAAAGAAAAAAGTATCAGAGCTCACACATATAAACATAGCATAAATTCTGGAAAGCCTCCAGGCTACTTTGTCTTGTCTAGAACAGTCTTGAAATCCAATGTCACAGACAGTTGGATTATGATACATGAGTTTCTTTCTTTTTTTTTTTTGAGACAGAGTCCCACTTTGTTGCCCAGGCTAGAGTGAGTGCCATGGCATCAGCCTAGCTCACAGCAACCTCAAACTCCTGGGCTCAAGCAATCCTCCTGCCTCAGCCTCCCGAGTAGCTGGAACTACAGGCATGCACCACCATGCCTGGCTAATTTTTTGTATATATATTTTTAGTTGATCAATTAATTTCTTTCTATTTTTAGTAGAGACGGGGGGGGGGGGTGTCTCGCTCAGGCTGGGTTCGAACTCCTGACCTCGAGCAATCCGCCCGCCTCAACCTCCCAGAGTGCTGGGATTACATACAGGCGTGAGCCACCACACCCCGCCCGATACATGAGTTTCTAATAAAGAACAAAGACAGGATTTCGTGCTTTGTTCAGAGGGCAAGACACTGATGGAAAACTAATATTTACTGAGCATTTACTATGTCCCCAACACTGAGCTAGGTGTTTTAGTATGTTATCTTATTTAATCTTCACAACCCTTTGAGGATGGTGTAATTACGTCCATTGTATGAATAAGAAAACCAAGAATCAGAAAGGTAAAATAATTGACCCAGGTTCTCAGGGCTCATGAGTGACAGAGCTCAGCTTGCAGTGAGCTCTCTCTGCCCCCAAATCCCATGCTTATTCCACTCAACCAAAGCAGCCTCTTCAGTGCTTTGATCTGCACTAAATAGGTTGAAAATGTTGGACTCCACACTTGGGTGCTGCAATAAGCCTCATTTCTTCTAATGGTTTCCCTTTTAAATTCCTTTTTTAATACACTGGCTTTCAAATTAACGGTAAAGCTATTCCTAAATGAAATGAGGGACCCAGCTATGACTTTGCTTCTTTCCACAAGCCTTTCAAAGGCTCTTTAAGCCTGATGAAGTTTAATGCTTGCTGTAAATCCGGGCAAGAAATGAATGAGCACAATTTAAGTCGCCCCCAGTCCAGAGTCTGGCCACGTGAGGGACATGGGAGGTATGTTGCGTCACATCACCGTATTTTCTGTAATTGAGAAAGGAGCCAGCAATTAGCAAAGCAATTTAGATTAGCCACATTAACATCTCGGAGAGGGATTCACGTTCTCTGGCTTTCTGGACGCTCCTCCAAACTCCAGCTGTCCCTGGGTTCTTTGGCTTTGCGTCATGAAGGGAATTGATTTGATCAATTACTTTGCTGCTGCTTAATTAGAAAGCATGGCCATACTTGCCCATCGGTTTCACAGAGATTAAACTTGGGATCCTGACTGCAGACCAATTTTCGTGGCTGAAAGTCTCGGTACCTTTCATCGTCAATCCATACCAAGTTCCCAGAGTTAATCATAATGGGCCTTTAGCCCCGGGGCTGGAGGAATGTTCTCGAAGTCCAGACAGCTGGGCCTCCTGAGTCCTGCTGCACAACAGTAGAGATTATTTTACAAAAGCCCCTTGGCTTAAGAAGCCCTGTTTTTCCACACATGCCACGTACCACCCTACACAAAGCACTTTTCCGCTCCCCCTTTCATTTGAGTTTCCCAGTATCGCAACAGGAAAGAAGCTATAACCCACGTGCAACATGAAGAAGAGAACCCTCCTAGAAATGACCACTGAAAGCCAAAAAGTATTTTTCAACTGCGATCAGTCATCATTTTTTCAAAAAGTAACTTTTATTGGATGAGTTTCATCTTCTTACAAGAAGTTATACACTTCAGTGGAGTGCAGAAAATTTAGAAACTACAGAAAAACAAAGGGAAGATAATAAAAAGCTGCCCCTCAAACATAACCACTAAAATGTTTAATGCATGTTTATTCAGCCATTTTTCTATGGGATGATGTCATACATACTATTTTGTACCTGCTCTTTATCTTTTAACATATTATGAACACTTTTCTAATCATATGCACTAATTTAATCTTCACTGGTTGAGCTGCATGTATCATTAAGCCAATCACTTATGTGGAATATTTGGGGTTGTTTCCAATTTTTAGTGATGATATAACAAATAATGTGGCAATAAAATCTTTGTATCTAAATAATAATAACATTTATTGAGTATTTATTGTGTCTCAGATACGGTACTAAGTGCTTTATATGTATTTTCTCATTTAAGCCTTCCAAAAATCCTATGGATAAATAACATTACCTCCATTTTACAGATGAGGAAACTGAGGCCTAGAGAGGTTAAGTAACTTGCCCACAGTGACATAGATAATAGGTAGCAATGCTCAAATTTGATGCAAGTCAATCTGACTCCAGAACTAGGACACTTAGCCACTAAGATAAATTCTTAGAATTATAATTTCGGGCAAACTAAATTCCTAAAACTAAATTCTTAAAACTGAGCCTTTGAGTCACATTACCCAATTACCTTCCAGAAAGCATGTTCCAGTGTATACTCCCACCACCAGGGTATGAATACCCATTCATTCACATTGTTACCCACATGAGGTACTATTAAATTTGTATTGTTCATTAGGGAAATGAAAGCCAATCTTCTGACAGCTCATTCACGCTTTCAGAGCATGCATGCAATCTCGTTCCTGATCAAAACAGTGATTTTCTTTAAATCAATGGCTCTTATCCTTTTTTCAGTACATAGGCCCTTTTGAAAATTTGCAGGTAGCTATGAAACAGCTACACGGAAAACATACATATGCACATCAAATAACCCTTTATTTTTTCAATGACTCACAGACACCATTAAGAACTCCTGTGCTTACTAGGGGATTGATGCGCTAACGACATTAAAATTAAAACTAAGAGTGGGACTAATAAACCCAGTCATCAAGTGCAGGTTTTTACCAGATTGTTCTTTTTAACAATCCTGCAGCATAAGGATCCTGAGCGGGAGAGACTGGAATAAAATGCCCAGGCACTATAATGATGCATTTGCCATGTGAAGGCAAGTGCCCAGGTCAAGACTGTCTCCTGAGGTCATGCTGTCCTCTACCGGGCCAGCAAGACCTCAGAGCAGATGGACCGGCCAGCACCAGCCTGCCTCCATTTGTGCACTTCAGCAGCCTCCGAAGAACAAGTCTGGAAGCCTCTTGCCAAATGCACTTCCTCACACGCTGGTGTTTTTCATTATCTCCCCTTGCATCCTACTCCTTTATGGTTTGCAAAGCCTCGTCCCAGATCAGTCAAACCTCCACCATCCCTACGCGCCCCTCCTCCTGCCACGAGCAGCGGATCAGGGCAAGGGAGGAGGGGAGAGTGAGGTCCAGGGCCTCGCCCATCCATCTGCTCTGAATGCTGCTATGCCAGGCACATTTTTTTTTCTTCGAGGCCTCCTTGGCCTGAGCACGTGCCTCCGGGAGTAACGGGGCTGTTTTTCATAATGATCCATCGAGGCTCAGTGACACTTTCAGAATTGGGGCTGGAACATCTGGTCCCAGCCTATAAAGAAGAAGATGGACAGAGGAATTAGCAAGCTTGAGTGAACTGCCCTTTTGGGCAACCCAGTGGAGAATTTAGCTCCCTCTAGATGGGCAGGGCCACACCACCGTGACACACGCACGAGAATGCAGGCAGCTCCTCGGGCTGGGACCTGAGCTGCCCTGGCCTGGCCACCCCCCCCCATGGCCACCTTTGGGGTCTCATTGTGCTCAAGACCACCTACCTCATCCTAGGCAGAAATATGGAGAGGAGTAGTGATAGGAACAAGGGCTGGCGGGCCTTTTTTTAGGGCTTTTTTACTGCCTGGCTTGATTCTATCTTTTCATCTCCACCCTGTGAAAACTTAACCTTTGTCTCATCTTCTCGCTTTTGTCCTTGGCATTGCCCATCTACAGATCATGGAAGAATCTATGAGTTGAGCGTCCACTCTCCCTCCACCTTCTCAGGTGCACTTTTCACAAGGCCTAGAGATGGCAGAAGGATAACTTTTCAATTCTAAATAATTACAGTTTCTCCTGGATTTGGCTGGAAAGAGAAGTCATCTGAAAACAGTATATTCACACCCAAACATGGCTCTTCTTTATCCTCCTTGCACCTCCCACTGTCCTGTGGACTCTGCTCCACTTTCTCAGATTTCCTTTTGGTACAGTGGTCACCCCATATCCGTGGGGGGTTCATGCCAAGATCCCCAGTGGATGCCTGAAATCACAGATAGCACCGAACTCTACACTGTTTCTTCCTATACACACATACCTGTGATAAAGTTTAATTTGTAAATTAGGCGCAGTAAGGGATTAACAGTAATCTGTAGATGGGCAATGCCAAGCACAAAAGCGCAAAGATCGGGCAAGGGTAAATTTTCACAGGATGGAGATGAAAAGATAGAATTAAGCCAAGCAATAAAAAGGCACAACAGGCCAGGCACCGTGGCTCACGCCTGTAATCCTAGCACTCTGGGAGGCCGAGGCGGGCGGATTGCTCCAGGTCAGGAGTTCGAAACCAGCCTGAGCAAGAGCAAGACCCTGTCTCTACTATAAATAGAAAGAAATTAATTGGCCAACTAATATATGTAGAAAAAATTAGCCGGCCATGGTGGTGCATGCCTGTAGTCCTAGCTACTTGGGAGGCTGAGGCAGCAGGATTGCTTGAGCCCAGGAGATTGAGGTTGCTGTGAGCTAGGCTGATGCCATGGCACTCACTCTAGGCTGAGCAACAAAGCGAGACTCTTGTCTCAAAAAAAAAAGGCACAACAGCCCTTGTTCCCATCACCACTCCTCCCTGTGTTTCTGCCTAGGATGAGGTGGTCTTGTGCACAATTAGCTATTGCTATGATTAGAACAATCATAATAATATACTATAATAAAAGTTATATGAATGTGATCTCCGTCTCTCTCAAAATATCTTATTGTTTCAAGATATTTTATCATGTGAAAAAAAAATATCTTATTGCATGTAATATTTTCGGACTGCAGTTGACCACCAGGTAACTACAACAGTGGAAAGCAAAACTATAAATTAGGGAGAACTACTGTCCTTGGTTTCCTGGTTTCTTGGTGTCCTGCCTCACAAGATCCAAACAGTAGTAGATGGGAAGCAGGAACTCGTGGCTTGTAACGATCTAGTTCTGTAACTCTGAAGAAACTGATTCTTTTCTAAGCTTCCATTTCAGCATCTGTAAAATTGGGATAGTTATCTGTACCTCCCTCTTAGAATTCTTTGGGGCACTGAAGGAGTCATGCATCTTAGGGGTTAGTTACAGGACTTGCCCCCATGAGCTCTGGATAGATGGTAACTGCTTTTGCTGTTGCTGTTTTCGTTATTAAAGTCCGATCACCATCATCTTCTGTATTTTCTTTGGAAAACTCATAAAGATTGAGTCTATTTCTATTACGTGAGTCAACACACATTCTCCAAGACACTGTGTAAGAAGTCAGGCCTCCTCCCTCCAGAGCTCAATAACCTTCTTAAGTTACGGGCTTTCTGAAACACACTTTCCCGGCTGCGGTTACACCCCCACCCACAAACGGGGTGCTAGTCCCTGCCCTTCCAGCTTCTGTCTTTTCAAAACATGCAAAGATGGAATCATTTTTGCAGGAACATTCTTTGAAAGTAGCAATATCAAATGACACCTCCTTCCTGCAAGATCCCTCCCACATGTCTCTCCAACCCTACATGTTATCCAGCACCTCCTGGATTTCCTCTAGACACCTCCACAGCGAATGTTCCAGGGGAGTGACAAGTCTCCAGGCTTGGGGAATCAGCACTGGGATAGTGGAAAGACCAGTAGTTCTGGGTTAGGCCTGGAATTCTATCTCCATTGCTATGTAATCTTGAGTATGTTTCTTAATCACTCTGAGCTGTCTTTTTTTTTTTTCCATCTACAAATGGGCTTAATAAATATAACCACCTCATAGACTTGGGAGAACTGAATAATCAGCAAAATCTCTGTTTCCCTAGTCAATGTTAATCTCCTTGACTATATGCTCAGCCCAGCTGCAAGCATCTAAGAACTATTCAATAAACTTTCTCATGGCCAGGTGGGGTAGCTCACGCCTGTAATCCTAGCACTCTGGGAGGCCGAGGCTGGCGGATTGCTCAAGGTCAGGAGTTCGAAACCAGCCTGAGCAAGAGCAAGACCCTGTCTCTACTAAAAATAGAAAGAAGTTAATTGGCCAACTTATATATATAGAAAAAAATCAGCTGGGCATGGTGGTGCATGCTTGTAGTCCCAGCTACTCAGGAGGCTGAGGCAGAAGGATTGCTTGAGCCCAGGAAATTGAGGCTGCTGTAAGCTAGTCTGACGCTGTGGCACTCACTCTAGCCTGGGCAACAAAGCGAGACTCTGTCTCAAAAAAAAAAAGACTCTCTCATCCCAGCACTCTGGCAGGCCGAGGCAGGAGGATCACTTAAAGTTAGGAGTTCAAAACCACCCTGAGCAAGAGTGAGACCCAGTCTCTATTAAAAATAGAAATAAATAAATTGGCCAACTAACAATATGTAGAAAAAATTAGCCGGGCATGGTGGCACATGCCTGTAATCCCAGCTACTCAGGAGGCTGAGGCAGGAGGATCGCTTGAACCCAGGAGTTTGAGGTTGCAGTGAGCTAGGCTGATGCCACAGCACTCTAGCCTGGGCAACACAGTGAGACTCTGTTTCAAAAAAAAAAAGACTTTCTCAGTAAAGGGGACCAAAGCTTGGAGTCCCTAAGAATGATAATCCAAAAATCTATGTCAAATGGAGAATGGAGCATTTATTCACATGAAAAAAGGTAGAGAGAACTGTTTTTTCTGAAAAATCTATATTTTCTTTGAGGAAAGGAACTGTCTTTGGAGAAATAGCTTGCAACTGTCTTTGGAGAAATAGCTTGCTTAGAGGTAGAGGCAGAAGATGAAACCCATCTCCCACCATCACCACCCCACCTCTCCCCTCCCTGCTGCCCTCAACAAGGCTGACCCCAAAGCTACTGCAAGAAAGGATGGAAATGCTCGCCTTAAAAGAGACATAAGAATTTGGAACTCCTGGGGCAATCTGGGAGGGAGGAGGAGAAGAACAGAAATGAGAGGGGCAAGGAGAGCATCAGAGAGCTCAGCATTGAGTAGTTCTAAATGCTTGGTGTCTGAGTCTTTCAGCCTGCTAAAACAAGGTGCCCTAGAATGGGTGGCTTATAAACAACAAATTTAGGCCAGCCGCAGTGGCTCACGCCTGTAATCCTAGCACTCTGAGAGGCCGAGGCGGGCGGATTACTCAAGGTCAGGAGTTCGAAACCAGCCTGAGCAAGAGCAAGACCCCGTCTCTACTAAAAAAAGCAAGAAATTAATTGGCCAACTAAAAACATATAGAAAAAATTAGCCAGGCATGGTGGCACATGCCTATAGCCCCAGCTACTCGGGAGGCTGAGGCAGGAGGATCACTTGAGCCCAAGAGTTTGAGGTTGCTGTGAGCTAGGCTGATGCCATGGCACTCAGTCTAGCCCGGGCAACAGAGTGAGACTCTATCTCAAAAAAACAAACAAACAAACAAACAAAAAAACAGATTTGTTCCTCACAGTTCTGGAGGCTGAAAGTCTGAGATCAAGGTATCAGTATGGTTGGGTTCTAGTGAGGGCTCTCTTCCAGGCTGCAGACGGCCACCTTCCTGTTGTAGCCCCACATGGAGGAAAGAAGGCAAGAGAGCTCTCTGGGGTCCCTTCTATAAGGGCACTAATCCCATTCATGAGGACTCCACCCTTATGACCTGATTACCTCCTAAAGGCCCCACCTCCTAATACGATCACATTGCAGGTTACAGCTTTAAACACTCAGTCCATTGCACTTCGTGTGGGTGATTTTTCTCTTGTGGAATCATTGCCTCAATATGGCATAAGAAAAGGAAGCTGTCAAGGGAAATGGAGCCCAAGAGGCAAGAGAGGCCAGATTGGAGTGAGTCCCCCTGTCCTACTCCAGGAATCCAGAGACTCTAAGGGAGGGCTTTGAACTTCCAGGGTTACAACAAAAAGATACAGGAGATAATCTCACCTAGCTTTCAAGGGGTGGAAAGGCCCCCAGCTGGTGTCTGAGCTACACATATATAAACAGCACAGGCAAGAATGCTGAACACACTCAGACCTTTCTTCATTGAATTTCTCGGAAAGCACTCTTGCGTGGCTACAGCAAGCCCACCCACCTTGGTGTCCTACCAATCTCCTAGTTGAGCAATAAATCATGCTCCAGGACCTTCCACCTGGAAATAAACCATGCTCAAGGACCACGCTCCAGGACCTTCCACCTGGAAAGGTTTCTCTCGAGCTGTGGGATAGGGCAGGAATTTCAGGCTCGTGTTAGGACACGTCTTGTAGACCTGGACAGAGAAGGAAGACAAAGCCACACCTTGCTGGGATCCGAGAGGGGCACACATTGGGCAGCAAAAGCCAATCATTTCGTTATACAATACTCACGGCGCCAGGCAACGTGTTTGGCTCTCGGGATACAGAAAGGCAAGGGAGGGTGCTGGCGAGAAGAAAGACGCCCTAGAGACACACACCATCATCATACACTCAGGGCTGAGAAACCCTGAGGGCTACAGGCGACAAGGAAGGCATGAGTCCCAGGCGTGGCCGGTCAGGGAGGAATGTGTCCCAGACTGGACCAGACAAGTGGAGAGGTGACGCAGAGCCCTGGCATACCCCTCTGAACATAGGAAAAGTTTTGATTCCCACCAGCCAAAGAACAGAACAAAGGGATGAGTCAGAGAAAAGAGGGCAGGGAACCCAGTAGCAAGCCGCCACTGAGAGAGGGGATGAAAGGGACCACACGGAGTCTGATGGCTTGAGTGGCCCAATCTGGGTGTTTTACCATCCCATTCTCCAGGGCCAGGAACTGTCCCTGTTCTCTCATGGAGCCTTTCATCCCAGACACCCAGGCCTGTCTGCCGGTGGGCAGGTTCATCGACTCCCTTGGAAGAAAGGATCTAGTGTCTCGGGGCCTGTTTGTCGCAGGCTCAAAGCAGCTCCGGCCGGAGGTATATTTGTACCTTCTCCCCAAATTTCCATTTGTTCTCTAAAGAGTGAACACAAGGCTTAGAGTCAGAGAAAGAGGAGGCCCTGGTAGCTAATGCAACCCTCATATTTGTGCATGGAAAAACTGGGGCCCAAAAAGGCCACAACCCAGCCTGATTGTCTGCCAGCTAATATCTCGTGGCTGGCTATATACATATATATATATATATTTTAGTTAAACTCATGTTCAGGACATCTCCCCCTATATTTTCTTTCTTTCTTTTTTTTTTTTTTTTTTTTTGAGACAGAGTCTTACTTTGTTGCCCAGACTAGACTGAGTGCAGTGGCGTCAGCCTAGCTCACAGCAACCTCAAACTCCTGGGCTCAAGCAATCCTTCTGCCTCAGCCTCCTGAGTAGCTGGGACTACAGGCATTTGCCACCATGGCCAGCTTATTTTTTCTATATATATTAGTTGGCCAATTAATTTGTTTCTATTTATAGTACAGATGGGGTCTCGCTCTTGCTCAGGCTGGTTTCGAACTCCTGACCTGGAGCAATCCGCCCGACTCGGCCTCCCAGAGTGCTAGGATTACAGGCGTGAGCCACCACACCGAGCTCCCCCTATATTTTCAACCTTTGTCTCTCTCTCAATATCACTCTCTTCTCTCTCTCTCTCTCTCTCTCTCTCTCTCTCTCTCTCATTACAAAAGCAATATTTGTTCATTGCAAAAATAATTACAAATACAAAGTGAAAATCTTTACATAAACATATGTTCCAGAGATAACTGCTATGAACAGTTTTGTATATATCCATCCAGATGTTTTTGCTGTAAACATACTGATACACACATACACAGTTTTTTATAGAAACCAGATCACACTCAGCATTCTCTCTTAAAATTTGCCTCATTGCCAGCTTAGCTTACCATTTCAATAGATGTACAGGTTTTCTTTGTGTGAATGCTACATGGTTTATTTGACGATCCCTTATTGTTGGAAATTTAGGTTATTTCCTATTTGGGAACATTATTTCAGTTCCTTATACTTTCATCTTTGCTCTCTTTCAAGAATACTTCCATAGGATAAATTCCTGAATGTCAAGTACTTAGATCAAAACCCATACGCGTTAATCTTATTAGATAATGCTAATTTTCTGCCCAAAATTGATACCCCACCCAGAATGTATGACAATGTGCGTTTTCCCACACCCTCACCAAATTAAGCATAAGCATTTTAAAAAATATCTTCCAAATTAATAGACCTAAAATATTTTGCTGCTTTTAAATTTGTATCATTTACTTTATAAAGTAATTTCATATTTTTTCACTAATTCATTGGGTATCTATTATAGTTATTCTTGTTTATTTGCTCATTCATATGATTTGTTTATTTTTCAATTGAGTCGTTTTTCCCTTATTGATTTGAAAGAGATTTTTGTGTATTAGAAATAGTGTTCCTTTTACTGTCATTTGAATTACAAATATTTCTCTCAATTCTCCTTTTAACTTTGTTTTTGAAGTGTACAGTCTTATAGAAATGTCTAGATACATTTCTTCACAGATCCTGAAATTCAGTCATGCTTAAGAAGGTCTTTCCTATTTCATAATTATAAAAATATTTACGTATATCCTCTTCTAATATTTTAATAACTTTTTATATTTAAAATCTTGGATCTGTCTGGGTTTATTTCAGTATAAGAAATAAAGTAGGGATCCAGCCTTATTTGTCTCTAAATAGCTATCCTGTTGTCCCAGTACCATTTATAGAATAATCTATTTTTTCCCCAAAAGCATTGAAATAGTATAAAAGTTCCTGTGGATATTTGGTTCTCTTTCTAAACTACATAATCTCATTGATTGTTCTGCCTTTTCCTGCACTTCCTGCCCTACTATTTTTTAATTACTATGATTTTATGATAGCTTTATTATGTATAGAGGTGATTTACCCATTTCCCCAAACCACACCCCTACCATTCCTATTTATTTTCAATTGACCTGGAATTTTTCTCATAGTTATTCTTTCAAATTCCATGTTCTTCCATATATTTGGTTTTGGATCATTTAGCACACTCTCACTCTTTCTCTCTCTCTCATGCACATGCACATACAAAAGGCAAAAACAAAAAAAAACAAAGAAAAAAACTTGTTAGAATTTTAATGAGATTGTTTTGAATTTTCAGATCAATTTGGGGAGAACTGAAATTATCTTGGATAGAGACTTCCTGTACAAAAGCAAGCTATGTCTCTCCATTTATAGATGTGTTCTTCTTATGACCCTTTATAAAGTTTCACAGCTTCTTTACATCAAGTCCCACAAATCTCAGTTTCTAAAAGTGTTCTGCAGGGAAATTGCCATTTTCAGTGAGGTCAAAGCATGGAACAAACCCAGTTTCACATAGAAGACAAACTCATAAGTGCTGCAGAAACCATTCTGTCCCATCTGCTCCCTACTCTGGGTCTAAGCCAGGAGGTTGCTCTCTTACTGGAAGTCAGAACAGGTTGATCAATTAATCAATTGGCAATCGATGGGCACTGACTGCACACCCAGCCCTGTGCTAGCAGTCCTGTGCTAGAAGTGTAAGACACAAACCCCATCTTTAAGGAGTTGAAACAAGGCCTAAAGTGACAAGAGGCACATCCCCTAACCACGGCGTTCTATATTAACCCACGTTCTATGGACACTGTTTGATGGGAAA
Source organism: Microcebus murinus (assembly GCF_040939455.1). Taxonomy (NCBI): domain Eukaryota; kingdom Metazoa; phylum Chordata; class Mammalia; order Primates; family Cheirogaleidae; genus Microcebus; species Microcebus murinus. The sequence goes on from NC_134124.1 coordinate 24,194,477, forward strand.
TAAAAAAGAAGAGGTCTGGAGCAACCAGGGAATGTTTCAGGGAGAAGATGGGTGAACTAAGAAGAAGATGGGAACTAAGCTGGGTGTCAGCACAGGGTTATCTAGATAGATGAAGAAGAAGAAGAAGAAGGAATCCAAGTTCAAGTGGGAAATCAAACAACCATTTAATCAGCACCTACTATGAACTTGACACTGAGCTAGGCACCTGAAAAGGTTATGTGCTCAACAAATATTTTTACACATTCACTATAAGCCAAGTTCTGTCTTGGGTGCTAGAGGAACAGAGATAAGTAAGATTGACCCTGGCCTCAAGAAGTTTGTGAGCAAGGAAAACAGACCCTTAAATAAGTTCAACAGCTGTTATAATACAAATCTGTGGAGAGAATAGCAGAGACTCTTAATCAGGGGACTATGTACCTCCCAGATGTCCATGGATAGGATTCAGCAGGCCTGTGAGTCCCTGAAATTACATGGTGCTAAACTATCTGCTTAACGAGTATTGTCAGGCTCAGAATCACTGGGGCAGAGTGACACAAAATTCTTGGCTTCTAGATACTTGCCTTTTAGTAGCTAGATAAAATTGCTCTGGAGCTGAGCAGATTTGGGTTTGAATCCTAACTCTACCACTTGATAGCCATGAATTCTGCACACTCGTAGCCCTGATTTCCACATTTGTAAATTGAGAATTACAGAACCCACCTGTCTCTCTTGCCTATTGTGAAGAAGAAATTAGGTAAGGAGTGCAAGCCACCTGGATTTTAGCTGGTCTTCTTGGCCTGCTCACTCCTCCCTCCTGCCTTCACATTTCAGAGGAAGCTGGTTAGGAGAAGAAGGAATTTGAGCCAGCCTGGAAAGGATGGAAGGGAAGAAAGGAGAGGAAGGGGCATCTTAGACCAGTAGACAGCCTAAATAAAGGAAAAGCGTCCAGATAAGTCAATGAGTGTTGCAAAGGATCAGTCCACTGCAGCCAAGTTGAGCGGGTCTGAAATTCCACCCTAAGCAGTTTGAACTTTATCCTATAAACTGCAGGAGTCACTGGAGGATTGGGAGCACATGGGAGCACAGGAGTCAATCCCATGGTGAGGTGGCTGTCAGCCCAGCCCTTGCTCACTCCTGAAGCCCAAGATATGCAGGGAAATAATTTTTAAAAATAAAATTGTAATGCAAACGAAGGCAATACTTCTTACCTTGGGATCTTGTTAAAAAGCAGATTCTAGGCCGGACGTGGTGGCTCACGCCTGTAATCCTAGCACTCTGGGAGGCCGAGGTGGGCGGATTGCTCGAGGTCAGGAGTTCGAAACCAGCCTGAGCAAGAGCGAGACCCCATCTCTACTATAAATAGAAAGAAATTAATTGGCCAACTAATATATATAGAAAAAATTAGCCGGGCATGGTGGCACATGCCTGCAGTCCCAGCTACTCAGGAGGCTGAGGCAGTAGGATTGCTTGAGCCCAGGGGTTTGAGGTTGCTGTGAGCTAGGCTGACGCCACGGCACTCACTCTAGCCTGAGCCTGGGCAACAAAGTAAGACTCTGTCTCAAAAAAAAAAAAAAAAAAGAAAAGAGAAAATATTTTGAAAACTTAAAAATTTTAAAGAATTAAAAAAAAAAAACAAGTTTCAAAACCTGTTTCAAACCTCTCTTTCTGTCTCTTCCCTGAGGGGCCCTTGGTCTGGGGTTGTTCTCCACGAGTCCCCGTTGCTTCACCTGTAAAACAGGGATAAGCCCACCCTGCTCTGGGAGCTACAGTTGGGATTAAATAAAATGGGACCCAAGAACACCAGCTGGCACATGACAAGGATCTGATAAGCACCGCATCTTTCGGCTTGTTTGTTTTTTAGCTTGTAAATAAAAGTCACTGGACTTTCTCCCAGTTCCAGAAGTAATTCATGTTTATGGGGAACATTTTGGAAAACACCGAAAAACCCAGAGAAGGAAAATTCACCCATAATTCCCCCACTCAAGGCTGGGCACAGTGGCTCACGCCTGTAATCCTAGCACTCTGGGAGGCCGAGGCGGGAGGATTGATTGCTCGAGGTCAGGAGTTCGAAACCAGCCTGAGCAAGAGCGAGACCCCGTCTCTACTATAAATAGAAAGAAATTAATTGGCCAACTAAAAATATATAGAAAAAATTAGCCGGGCATGGTGGCGCATGCCTGTAGTCCCAGCTACTCGGGAGGCTGAGGCAGGAGGATCACTCGAGCCCAGGAGTTTGAGGTTGCTGTGAGCTAGGCTGACTCCATGACACTCACTCTAGCCTGGGCAACAAAGTGAGACTCTGTCTCAAAAAAAAAAAAAAAATTCCCCCACTCAAGGATAAGCACTGTGGATGTCCCAGTGTGTGTCCTTCCAGCCGTTCGCACACACCAGCATGTATGTTCTGTCTCCCTGTGAGCTGTTTTGTTGGCGACTAAGAGCCTCTGGTAGAGGCTGCCTGGATTCAAATTCTAATCTTCTATCACCTACTAGCTCTGTGCCCTCTGGCAGCTTACCTATCAAATCCGAGTCTCTGTTGCCCTGCGTGTAATAATCACAGCCCCCAGCCCCGGACATGCAAGTCGGCCGTACAGTCACCAAGGAGTGTTGTAGGCGACAGTATGAGTGTTGACCCCCTAGAGCCGTGCACGGCACAGTCGAAAGGGGCTGCCCTGGAAACAGGGACTGCTGAAGAAGTAACTGGCACACCAGCGGTTAAGCACTTAGCCCAGTGCCTGGAACAGGGTAAGAGCTTGTTTTGAAGAGTGGAGGTTCACAGAGGGCTGAGACCTTCAGTGCTCGCTGTTTACTGTTCAGATTTCAGTGGCACCTTAAGGATGACCCGCTGGGACCACGTCCAGCCAAGAAATACTTCTCCCTGTACAGATTCTGCTCGGCATTAGCCTTTGATCCTTGCACTTCTCAATCTCTCTAAATCGCCCTTGGGCACTCAAAGCCCAAGTGACGTGGGTGGGTTTACAGCAACATCTGTTCCTGGACTTACCCCTCCTCCCCCAAGCTTCACCTTCTATTCCCTCAGCCCCCCCCCCGGGGGGTGGGGGGGGAAAGGGGTAAAAATAATAGAAATGCCTCCCCAAGGTGGTGAGCTTCTAACCCCTCTAAGCCCTTTCAGAAGTCTTGTCTCATTTGATCTGCTTAATGAGCCTAAACAAGAGGCTGCCAGGAGATACCAGAGTAGAGCTGCAGAGTGTCCAACGTGCGGTTTCTCAGGGCCACACCTGCACTGCAGGTCGAATTCACTATAGATGTGGTGGTTGGTGACAGCTAGAGACAGCACAAGAAACTCTGAGTCACATATTCAGTCAGTCAATGAGAAAAATATTTATTTAGCACCTACTATGTGCCAGGGCCTGGGCTCTCCACTGATCAAGTGGTTCCCTATTCACGTTTCTTTCAATCTTTTAGGTTCCTCGAAAAGAGATGCCACTCAGTTTAGGGCCAAAATGTCTCAACACTTTTCAACCCCTGGTAATTTTCCTTTTTGAGGAAGAGAGCGGGCCTCAGGCCCACCACAGTCTGGAGAGATCCAGAAGGTACAAATACTATTTTGTTTTCATCTTCTTTTTCTCTAGCATGACATTTTATTTATAACAAATGATGCAGGTTTTAAAGTCGTGACAGAAAGCTTCCTTCAAAGGAATAGAGTTGGGGCCGGACGCAGTGGCTCACACCTGTAATCCTAGCACTCAGGGAGGCTGAGGTGGGCGGATTGCTCGAGGTCGGGAATTCAAAACCAGCCTGAGCAAGAGTGAGACCCCATTTCTACTATAAATTGAAAGAAATTAATTGGCCAACTAATATATATAGAAAAAAATTAGCTGGACATGGTGGCACATGCCTGTAGTCCCAGCTACTTGGGAGGCTGAGGCAGCAGGATCGCTTGAGCCCAGGAGTTTGAGGTTGCTGTGAGCTAGGCTGACTCCATGACACTCACTCTAGCCTGGGCAACAAAGTGAGACACTGTCTCAAAAAAAAAAAAAAAAGAACAGAGTTGAGATACCAAAAGTGAATCGACTCATAGAAAAGCGTTTAAGTTAAGTGGTCCAGATGCCTGGCAAGCCCTAGACTTGAGATGGGTCAGCATCTTAACCCTTTGAGGGTTACTGGTCCCTTCAAGACCATGATGACAGCTATGGACCCTCCCCCTGGAAAAATGCACAAATGTTGCACACAATCCTAGCAGGTTCGGAAACCACGTGGAGTCCATCCTTGGGCTTGTCTTGGAAAGAGCAGTAGGGTAAGAGTCCCGAGGCCTGGACAGTGCAGTAGACATCATTCTCTTTGCCACTGTCCTCATCTCTGTAGAAGACCACTTCTACAGAGCGAAAGTGGCTGCTGGTGGTGGCAGCAGCACTGGTAGTAGAAATAGCAGGATTCAAAGCAATCTTCATAGCTGCATTTATTGAGAGCTTTTGATATGCCAGGCACTTACCAAGCCTAAACTCATCTCATCCATGCAAAAAAAGAACTATCTCCCTCCCCATTTTTCAGGAAACTGAGCCTTTCCAAAATCAAAGAGTTCCTCCAAAGTCACACAACTGAGAATTCCAGGGCTAGGATTTGAACCCAGATCAACCTGCCCATGACACCAGAGCAGGTCCTTAACCACTGAACTTCTCTGCCTCCATAAATGTTTGTTGAAGCAAATGAATGGCAAGTTGAACAGGTCCTGGCAGCCACTCTGCCATTCGCCACCTGAGGGACCTTGAGCGAGACACTCACCCTGGCCCCTGGCGAGCCTCCATTAAGGAATGAGGTCTCTCAGTCCTGGCAAGCCATAATTTTGAGAGCCAGGGCAAGGAGCACTGGGATCATTTCAAGAGCAAGAGAAGTGGAGCCAGGCTCAGGGACATGCACAGTGAGTTAGTGGCACTGTCAAAGAGCCCAGCACAGCCTTGACTTCCAGCACAAAGCCTGGAGTCTTCCAGAAGCCTACACTTCTTTATATTTGCTCCCCTCTCCTGGCAGCTTCCTCAGTCCTCTCCTACCCTCCTCCAGGGAAAGGTCTCTCTGGGTACCCAGAGAAAAAGATCTCTGTCACCCATCCTCTCACATGCCTAACGGGCTCAGCACCTTGTCAATTAACTGCAGCTTCTTGGCTCTCACCCGGGCAGGCGCAGCAAACAGGGCCCCTAATCCCAGTAGCTACTGTGCTGCTGCGGGAAGAGGGAGGTGGGAAGAGGCCAAAATATTCATGGAATCTGTGGCAGCCTGGAGGTCCAGTCCCTGGCACACACTGCCCCTCTGTGGTGAGAGTCTAGCACAGCAGGGACGGGCAGGGCTTTCGTCTCTAGCTTCATGGAGACTGAATTTTAGACCAAACTCAATCCACTCAATTAAAGAAGGAAAACTGGCCGGGCGCTGTGGCTCACGCCTGTAATCCTAGCACTCTGGGAGGCCGAGGTGGGCGGATTGCTCGAAGTCAGGAGTTTGAAACCAGCCTGAGTGAGACCCCGTCTCTACTATAAATAGAAAGAAATTAAAACTAATATATATTTAGGAAAAAAAATTAGCCGAGCATGGTGGCGCGTGCCTGTAGTGCCAGCTACCTGAGGCAGGAGGATTGCTTGAGCCCATGAGATTGAGGTTGCTGTGAGCTAGGCTGATGCCACAGCACTCACTCTAGCCTGGGCAACAAAGCGAGACTCTGTATCAAAAAAACAAAATAAAATAAAGAAGGAAAACTGGGGTGGAATGGGGAAGCAATTTATCCAAAATGGTACATGGAGTTAGCAAACATAGATCCCAAATCTCTTTCCTAAAATTAGATTTCCAGCCCAATCAGTCATTTACAGAAATAATATAATAATTATTATTTGGTTAATTATGGTTAATGCAGAGTTGATTGGGTGGCAGGCACCTGGTACGCAGAGTGCTCATGAGGACTTCACATGGGTTATCTTGCTTCATCCTCATAACAACCCAGAGAGGTCGATACTGCTATGAGCCCCATTTTACTAAATGTGGACCTGAGGCTTAGGGACAGCGTGCAATTTACCCAAGGTCACAAGGCTGCAGGTGAGACAGCCAAGATTCTACTCCTGAGAGTCCCATTCCAACAAAAAAAAGGAGGAGAAGGGCTTCCTGGGAGAAGTCCCTGAGGGCTTGTTCAGGGTGGGCGTGCCATGCTGGGGTCTTCCTGAGGACAAAATTAAAAGCAATGAAAGGACACGATCATTGGGAAAATGTCACACTCCTGCACAGTCGATGGGAGGGTATTGGTGCAACCAGTTCAGAAGGTAATTCTGCTATCAGTGCTGAAACGTGGAAATGGCCCAGTGATTCTCCATGTGGGAATTTGTTCTACACAAACACTCAAATGTGCAAAATGTGAAATGTGTGAGGCTTTTCATCACTGCAGTCCAGAATAGCCAAACATTGGAAATCGCCTACTCGACTATCATTAGAGAAGTGTTAAATAAACTACTGTATATCCAGACAGGAGGCTGCAATGCAGCTCTTGAGGGGAGGGGAGAGAAGTGAAATAGCATCATAGACCCTGACATGAGGAAATATACATATTCTAAGCAAAGAAAGTAATTTGGGGAAAGGTCTGTGTAGTATGAACCCATGGAAAAAAAAGCTAGAAGGATTAAAAACAAAATTGTTAACTCTGGTCCCTTCTTCTGGAATGGAGAAAGAATTTTCACTCTATACTTAATAGATTTTTTTGTAATATGTAATTATTTAAATTTGGCATGCATCACTTTTGCAATAAAAATATACAAATCTGGAAGGGAAAAAGAAAAGAAATGAAGAGAGGGTTCCTGCCCAGAAGGAATTTACAGTCTTGGTGGTGAACGAGGACTCAGCCAGCCCCAGGATGGCTTAATATTAACAAGCAAACAATAAAATAACAAAATAAGATCTGGTTGTATGGCTGGGAGTGGTGGCTCACGCCTGTAATCCTAGCACTCTTGGGAGAGGCGCGAGGATCGCTTGAGGTCAGGAGTTCAAGACCAGCCTGAGCAAGAGCAAGACCCTGTCTCTACTAAAAATAGAAAAAATTAGCTGGGCATGGTGGTGTGTGCCTCCCAGCTACTTGGGAGGCTGTGGCAGGAGGACTGCTTGAACCCAGGAGTTGGAGGTTGCTATGAGCTGTGATGATGCCACGGCACTCTACCCAGGCAACAGATCGAGACTCTATCTCAAAATAAATAAATAACGTAAAATATTCCCGTGGACAGAGATAACTCACCCACATCATGAGATGCTAGGTGTTCACACATCACAGTGGCATTTCAGCTGCATTTTATTAACCTAATGTTGTGGCCCTTGTCACAAATCAGACCAGGAGATGGCGCCCTCACCTGACTCACTTAGAGCAAATCTAGAACGTAGCCCTCAGCTTTTCCCCTAAGTTGAGAAAAGAGGTCAATATTACAGTTAGCACTTACATGCAGGCATCGACAACTCTCTAAGTTTAAACTCCTGGCTGGCTTCGTCCTGTACCAGGAGCCCAGCTGTCTCCTCCCAGCTGTCACCAGTGGGTTACTGAGCAGATAAATAGGAGTTGGGCTCCCTGTATCCACAGGCCAAATCTCACATAATCAAGGTGAAGTGCAACAGAAAGGAAACGCAAGGGCAATCCAAAATCAAAGATAGGAATTCTTGTGGCATCTGTGTCACCATCTGGGGGATTTTCAGCTACTCTCTGTGTCTCAATGTCTCCATCTGCAAAATGGTTGGACTTTGCAATTGCTAAGCTCCCTCTCGTTCAGATATTCTAGGAGTGCTGGCTCTTCAACAAATGGATCAAAGATGATCCCACAGCCCAGGCCCTTGGGAATCTCAGTCTAACAGAAGAGATACAGCAGGAATATGAAAGTCGTTATGCCACAGGTCAGGCAGCAGGGTTAGGGACATGGTTTAAAGATTCAAAATGTTCTGAAAAGTATAACCCAATTTTTAAAAAATATTTAAATATGTATATACATATTTAACAGAATACATATAACATTTAAAAAATATGAAAGTATATGCACCTAAATGTGATATTTTGGCATTGCAGGATTATGTGTGTTTTTAAATATTTTTTCTTTTCTTTTTGCTTTTTTATATTCTCTCATTTTTCCACAAAGAGCATTATTAATAGCATCCTTTTTTAAAAAAAAAAAACAACCTATTTTGTATTCAAATAAAATTTAGTTTAAATCCCAGCTATATTACAAACATACTAGTGACCTGGGGCAAGTTACTTAACTTCTGCAAGTTTCAGTTGCCTTATATTTAAAATGGAAATCATTTTTAATTTAATATTGCCATAAAATGTTTTTGGATCTCAAATTCAGAGGGGTGAGTTAATCATGTTTTTTGATTCCTAACATCTCATCATCAGTCTATGCCAGGCTTCACTCATTTTATTGATTTATTTCCTTTTGTTCCCATTTCCCTCTGCCTCCACCCCTAGGCAAACATTCTGTGTTTAATACGTTTTTTTTAATTTGAAAGGTTTTTTGCAAAATGCATGCAGTTGTTTGCTGAGTTACTTAAATGGTCTTAGGTCATAAATATCATTCTATTTCCTACTTTTTTTTTTTTTTACAAAGAACGATGTCTTTCCATATTGCTGCTATGTAGACATGTCATTCTGGGCCTCTGAGTTGCTGCATAATCTTCAGGTATGCACTTTTCCCAGGGGGAGTCACCCAGGTTTTCTCCCACTCCCTGTCACCACACACAATACTGCCATAGGCACCTTCATACATGTCCCCTTATGGATCTGTGTGACAATTATTTGAGATCTGTGCCCTGGAGCAGAATGGCTAGCTCACAAGGTGTGTATATACATAATTAGACCAAGTGGTGCCACAGCCTTCTCCAGAATGTCTGAACAGCCTCTGCCCTCCCCAGCCACACAGAAGGTCCCCCAAATCCGCTACACTTGGAATTATCCAGTTTCCTAATTTTTGCCAGCCCATCAAATATATTCTATCTCAGGGATCCTCAAACTTTTTAAACAAGGGCCAGTTCACTGTCCCTCAGACCGTTGGAGGGCCGGACTATAGTTTAAAAAAAAAAACTATGAACAAATTCCTATGCACACTGCACTTATTTTAAAGTAAAAAAGCAAATGGGCAAAAACACCTGCATGTGGCCCGCGGGACGTAGTTTGAGGACGCCTGTTCTCTTTGTGGTTTCTATTTTTCACTTATTTGACTGCCTAATATTTTGAGCATCTTGTAATGTGTTCATTAGCCCTTGGGTTTTCTATTTTGCAAACTGTTCATTTTCTTTGCCTGTGTTTCTACTGGGAACACTTTTTCTTGTTGATTTGTGGGTGCTCCTTATATATTCTAAGTGTCAGTCCCTTGACTGTTTTAGACGTTGCAAATATCTTCTCCCATTTTTGGTTCACGGTTTATCCTTTTGAAGTGTTAAGTTGTTTTTGTCTTCACCCCTAGATCAAAAAGAAATTGTCCTTTATATTGTCTTATTTTACCTTTAAAGTCTTGCCTTTCACGTTTAGGTCTTTAATAAATCTCCTATTAGCCATGGAAATAAATCAATGTCATTGCGTCTTGTGAAGGATAAACTACTATAGGTAAAACACCCAGCACAGTAGCTGGTCCAAAAGAGGTGTGCAATTATGGGTAATGCTTATTATCACACAGGTTGAATATAGCAAGTGCCGCTCGAAGAAATATATAGATATAGGAGCTTAGATTCTATTTGGAGAGATCAGAAAAGGGTTCACGGACAAAGAGGAAGTTTGAGGTTGAGGTTAGCCCAAAAAATGTCTGTAGGATTCATTCATGGAAGCAGAAAGGTGACGGTCCCTGGGGAACGGCTGGCAGCAGGGATGCTGCGGATGACAAGGTTGAGGGGGGGCTCACTGGGGAGAGAGCGTGACTACTCACAAACTGCTGTCTGTCTCTCTGCCCGTCCCCCCTCCGCCCCTCTCCCCTGCAGGCTCCCTGTTCTCCACCCTGAAGCCCCCCGACGCCGTGTTCAAGGTGGTGTTCTGGCTGGGCTACTTCAACAGCTGCCTCAACCCCATCATCTACCCCTGCTCCAGCAAGGAGTTCAAGCGCGCCTTCGTGCGCATCCTCGGGTGCCAGTGCCGCGGCCGCCGCCGCCGCCGTCGCCGTCGCCGCCTGGGCGGCTGCGCCTACACCTACCGGCCGTGGACGCGCGGCGGCTCGCTGGAGCGCTCGCAGTCGCGCAAGGACTCGCTGGATGACAGCGGCAGCTGCCTGAGCGGCAGCCAGCGGACCCTGCCCTCGGCCTCGCCGAGCCCGGGCTACCTGGGCCGCGGCGCGCCGCCGCCCGTCGAGCTGTGCGCCTTCCCGGAGTGGAAAGCGCCCGGCGCCCTCCTGAGCCTGCCCGCGCCCGAGCACCCCGGCCGCCGCGGCCGCCTGGACTCGGGCCCGCTCTTCACCTTCAAGCTGCTGGCCGAGCCCGAGAGCCCCGGCGCCGACGGGGGCTCCAGCCTCGGGGGCTGCGACGCTGCGGCCGACGTGGCCAACGGGCAGCCCGGCTTCAAAAGCAACATGCCCCTGGCGCCCGGGCAGTTCTAGGGCGGCTGCGCGCAGCTTCCTTTCCCAGGGGTGGGGGACATCACCGTGGGTGGGGGGCGGGCGGAGGGGGAGGGCAGCGTCCGCGCCCGGGACTCGCGCGCCCCAGGGGACGGGGGAGGGCGGGCAGAGGGGCCGCGGCTTTTCTGGCAGGGGCATGGGTGCCAGGTACAGCGCGGAGAGCGGGCCGAGCATGCCGAGAGCCGGGGGACCCGACGCCGCCGGGACTCACCTCCCCGCCTCTCTCCCTGTGTATATATACAAACGAGTCCCTCTCCCCATGTATTTAACCGCGGGTACCCGTGCGTGCGTGCGTCCGTGCGTGTGCGTGTGGTCTGCATGTGTGCCTGCGTGGCCCGCGGGCAGAGCGAGTGTGCGCCCGGAGGCAGCCGCGGGCGTCGTCTGTCTCGTGACTTCGTACCTCTCGAGCCCCTCCTTGTACTTCACTGAACGGTGGCACTTCGGTGGGGTTGGAAACAAAGTCAGACATTAAAGGTCATTTCTCCTGTGCGGCTTGGAGTAGTTTGTGAACGCGGCGGAGGCAGGCAGAGCCTTGGGGGACTGGGGGGAGGTCCCCGCTCTCTCAGATTTGACCCGGTCCTAGGTCTTAGGCTCCTTCTTCCCTCGGGTTCCCTCCACGCCACCTCAAGGCCTGCTCTCTCGAGGAAGGCGCAGCCGCGGCCCGCCCTCCGGTCCTGCGGGCAATAGTTGTGCCAATGCCCTGGGCTCACCTCTGCCTTTGCCATTCCTGACCTCCAGGGGTAAATGAGGCTGGCCCTGTGACTGAAAGTGGCCCCCTGCCCTTGCTTCAGAAACCCTGCTTACCTGCTTTTGACACTTAGCAGCATCGAAATCTTCCTGCCGCTGCTTCCTGCTGTGACTGACACCGGGCAATGTCTGGCCCGGCCCTGATCCCTAGAACCCTGAACCCAGCTGGGGGTACCCGGCCAGTGCCCTAGGTGGGCCTGTCCCCTGAGAAGGGATGGGACCCAGGCAGAGAGACGGGTGGGTCCCCTTCTCCTCCTCTCTGCATGCCCACGCCTAACACTCCATTGTCTGCCTGCGCCCACAGAATCAGAAAAGAAATCCGGACTGCAGAAGTTTCTGGATGAGGCATGAATCCTGTGGCCCCGAAACACAAAGGCGCAAAATTTTTCTCAAGCTCTTCTTATTTGTGAGCCTGCCTGGGAAAGAAGCACTAAGGAAAGTCGCACAGAGAGGGGGAGCATTCTTTGGAGAACATAGCTTGGGTTCTAGTCTCAGCCCTGCTACTGATTTACTGTGTAACCAGGAGAAAATCACATCTCTCTGGATCTTAGTTTCCCATCTGTGTAATAAGCGGGTTGATTCTAAAGTCTTTTCTGCTTCCAAGACCCTCCAGTTTGAGAAGAGAATAAAGGACAAGGAACAAAATATAAAACATTTTTCTTCAGAGATTCGGAAAAGCATGGGAGGAATTCCCCTCCCCCATCCCTTCCCTTTCTCTTCCTACTTTGCTTTTATAAGTTGAGCTTTATATTTTCAAATGGCTAAGAGCCTGTTCCAATAGTATTAGCACATCAGTCATTCATTCTGTAGGTGACTGAAATACAGCCAGAAGTTCAGGTAGTTTAAAAGTGTGGGGGTATTTTCTGTCATTAATTTACAATCATAGATGGAAAAAAAAAGTGGAGGGGGGTATCAGGTATAGCTGGATCCAGGGGCTTAAACAAGATTGTCAGTTTATTCACAGCTCTTGCTCTTTCATCTAGCTACCATATTTTAGTTCCACTTATCTTTGTATGTTGCCCTTGTTTCCTTACTGCAAATAGCTTCCTCACGCCATTCTTAAAACTTGATACTTCACCCCGAAAGGAGAAACAACAGCAGTTCTGCCAAAAAAATGAAAAATATATTTTTTAAAAGTCCTGGGAAGCCAGAGATTCTGTATTTCAGACTCCTTTAACCACTTCAGCATGGCACTCACCATCCGTGAAACCTTGCCCACAGCCGGCACTCACAGTCCACACAATAGTTTGTGCTGTGCATTGACAATGAATCCATTTTGCTCTTGTGTGATGAGGAAAGCTTTAAAGCACTGAAAGCTTGTTTTACTTTACAGGCAGCTCTACTTGTAATGTAAATCAGAATAGGTAACATATCCATATATGTTTTCATTACGTTATTTTTGCGCTCCGCTGTGCGCCTTCATCTGTGGCTATTGACTACAGTCAATGCTTGTACCAAAGTGGTTAATACTTTGATGAAAGGTGTAGACACTCTTTCCCCAAAAATGCACATATAAAAAAAAATTTAGAACCTTTTCATGCAATTTTAGGTACTTCATCTCTGTTTAAGATCTCATGAATTCAGCATGGTAGCCAAGATTCACGGGTTATGTGAGCTGAACTGGATCTTAGTAATTATATGAGCCCACTCCCTCATTTTTACCGATGGGGCTACTGTGGTAGATAACTTTCCCAAGTCACGTCAAAGCTAGAGTTAGAACCCAGTCTTCTGCCTCCTTGTCCAGTACCTTTTACAATCCCCTGTGCCACCATCCTGGAGTTGAGTACATCCCTTCTTGCCCCTAGAGAGAAAAGGGGGTCCTAGAAAAAGAAAAGTATCAACCCCATTCCCAGGGCAAAAGGAATAGTTTGAGGAAGTTCCAAAAACTTTTTGGTAGCAACACAACTCTTTCAAACAAACCGCACACAGAGTCCTGATATAAGAGCAGCCCAGAGTAAAGTGGGGTAAGGAGGACAGAGACTGGCTCTCATGGCCTCCTCCTCAGCCCCTTGCTCTGGCCTGCCCGAATCACCCTGGGGTTCCACTGGTCCAGTGCGAGTGAATGGGATTTGGAGTCAGTATAGGTTGGGTTCAACTCTTGGTTCTACATGACCTTGGGCAGTTCATCTTGCCTCTTCCAATCTAGCAAATGGACATGATCGTCACAGCCCACCAGGAAGCACAAAGGACTCAATGAGATCATCGTGGTATAAACAGTGAAATGTAATCACTGGGCAGAGGCAAGTTATAATTTGGCCCTTGGATATCTGAAGCCACCAGCACCAAAAGCATTTCCCGAGCTGCTCAGTTCTGATGCTCTCATTCATCACTGGTGTTTGGAGGTCACCCGGGCAGTACAGAGAGGCAGTGGCTGCCTCCTGCCTCTTTCCAGAAGGAAGGTTGGCCAGGCAGTGGCTCACATCCCCTAGAGAGTGCTGAGTTACAGATCTGTCGCTAGCCGGAGTCCACAGAGTACGCTAGCCTCTCCTAGTCCCCTCACTGTGGCCAGGCCCAGGGAGGGTCCAGAGTTCATCAAGAGCCCCTGGGGCAGACAGGGCCTCTCTGCTCTGACCTCCCAAGTGTCAGCAAAGCAGCCCTACTTTATCCTCCAGCCACCCAAGCACTGCTGGGTCATTTGTCACCACTGAGACACGCACAGAGATAAATCTGCCAACCCAAGTAAAGAGCCAAGTGGCTTTGCTAGTGGACTACTAGTTAATCCTCCAGACCGGGGCTCACATCCCACCTCTGCCAGTTAGCAGCTGTTTGTCATTGGGCAACTTACATGCTGGTCTAAACCTGTTTCCTTAACTATAAAATAGGGATAATAATAGCACCTACTTCACGGGGACATTGGGAGGATCAAATGAGATCTCGAGGCTAAAACAGCACCATGCCAAGCACTTGGTGAGCATCCCATAAATAGTTGCTATTAACAGATGTATTAGTTATTCAGTTATTTACTTCGATATCTGAAATATAGAGACAAAGAGCCCATTTTGTTCATCAGATTCCAGTTTTTCAGGACTCAGTGTCCACCTTGAAGAAGAAAGACATAAATTTATTACAGAGTAAAAGAATCTTGCATCCTCCAGCATGAAGAAATGTGTTACTCAAAGAGGTAAATCACCTGTAATCCTAGCACTCTGGGAGGCCAAGGCGGGAGGATCGCTCAAAGTCAGAAGTTTGAAACCAGCCTAAACAAGATGGAGACCCTGTCTCTACTAAAAATAGAAATAAATTAATTGGCCAACTAAAAATATATAGAAAAAAAACATTAGCCGAGCATGGTGGCATGTGCTTGTAGTCCCAGCTACTCGGGAGGCTGAGGCAGGAGGATTGGTTGAGCCCAGGAGTTTGAGGTTGCTGTGAGCTAGGCTGATGCTATTGTATTCTAGCCTGGGCAACAGAGTGAGACTCTGTCTCAAAAAAAAAAAAAAAAAAAAAAAAAAAAAGAGGTGAAGTCTAATTACCTACTTCTTGAATATAATGCAGCACGAGTCACCTGTGGGACTTCCAAAGTCATATAAGGTAATTCAGTTTCCACCTGTCTTTCTCTCTTGGAATGCTCATCCTTGGAACCTATCCACCATTCTACGAGAAAGTTCAGGCCACATGAAGAGGCCACATAGAGATGTTCCTGTCAGCTAAGTTCCCAGCCAACAGTTAGCCTTAACCACCAGGCATGTAAATTACCCTTGAATGAGATCCACCCAGCTGAGCCCCGTCAACCTCCATAATCATAATAGATAATAACATAAATGATTATTGTTATTTTATACCAAGTTTGTTATACCACAACCGATAACTAGAAAAGAAAGGAAGATCTAAAATTTCTACGTAAATAGTCTCAACCCACATTTGTGACCATTTACCCCTAGTACCTAACAGGTGCTCAAAAAATATTCCCTCTCTCTTAACAGAGCTAATGAAATACTGGGCAAGATTTGAAGTCTGGCACCTTCTGGCCTTGACTTGCAAAGGAGTCAGAAGGCATGATAGGGAAGAATAGGAAATCGAGCCAGAAACAGATGTGCTTTTTTTTTTTGAGACAGAGTCTCACTTTTGTTGCCCAGGCTAGAGTGAGTGCCGTGGCGTCAGCCTAGCTCACAGCAACCTCAAACTCCTGGGCTCAAGCAATCCTCCTGCCTCAGCCTCCCAAGTAGCTGGGACTACAGGCATGTGCCACCATGCCCGGCTAATTTTTTGTATATATATTTTTAGTTGGTCAATTAATTTCTTTCTATTTTTAGTAGAGACGGGGTCTCGCTCAGGATGGTTTCGAACTCCCAACCTCGAGCAATCCGCCCACCTCGGCCTCCCAGAGTGCTAGGATTACAGGCGTGAGCCACCGCGCCCGGCCTAGATGTGCTTTTTGTTTTGATGCTTTCCCCCCCATCCAAATTAGAGTAGGCAGGTTTGTGCTCTCCAACCTCAGGGACCTCCAAAGTTTATTTAATAGGATTATTCCAGAACCTTGAGACTAAAACCACAATGTTGGGATAACACATCAATGAGGTAATCATCATTGTTATCCCATTTTTAGGCTTAGAAAAATTAAGGTGATTAATCCAAGATAACATGGCTTCCAGGTGGGAGAGCCAGGATTTGAATCATGCACCTGACCAACCTGCAGCTGCACATTCCCAGCCTGGAGAAACCTCTGGATCTGGGAGGAAGCTCCTTGCACCCTCCTGCTTCTCCGAGCTCCCTTCTCCTAGAAACCTTGCAAGCTTCTCCTGCTTCCCTTCTCGCCCACACCTCACCAAAGGAGTAAGGCACAAAGCCTGCTACCTGACTGAATCAGGCAGAGGAAGGAGCAGAAACATGAATGAATATCCCAAAATATCAGTCAGTCACTCTTGACCCACATGTCTCATCATCCCCAGAGCAGGCGGGGGGCGGCGGCTCACGCCTGTAATCCTAGCACTCTAGGAGGCTGAGGCGGGAGGATAGCTCAAGGTCAGGAGTTCGAGGCCAGCCTGAGCAAGAGCGAGACCCCGTCTCTACTAAAAATAGAAAGAAATTAATTGGCCAACTAAAAATATAGAGAAAAAATTAGCCAGGCATGGTGGCATAAGCCTGTAGTCCCAGCTACTGGGGAGGCTGAGGCAGGAGGATCGCTTGAGCCCAGGAGTTTGAGGTTGCTATGAGCTAGGCTGATGCCATGGCACTCTAGCCTAGGTGACACAGTGAGACTCTGTCTCAAAAAACAAAAAACTTGCAGTTGTGTAATATCATCGTAGAAAAAAAAGTAAAAAAAAAACAAAAAAACAAAAAAACAGAGGCTGGGCGCGGTGGCTCACGCCTGTAATCCTAGTCCTCTGGGAGGCTGAGGCGGGCGGATTGCTCGAGGTCAGGAGTTCGAAACCAGCCTGAGCAAGAGTGAGACCCCATCTCTACTATAAATAGAAAGAAATTAATTGGCCAACTAATATATATAGAAAAAATTAGCCGGGCATGGTGGCGCATGCCTGTAGTCCCAGCTACTTGGGAGGCTGAGACAGGAGGATGGCTTGAGCCCAGGAGTTTGAGGTTGCTGTAAGCTAGGCTGACGCCACGGCACTCACTCTAGCCTGGGCAACAAAGCGAGACTCTGTCTCAAAAAAAAAAAAAAAAAAAAAAACAAAAAAAGGGTGGAGGCAGCTCTTGACATGCTCTGTGCGTGCACATACACACACGTGCAGGACGGAGCTTTCTGACCCAGCTCAGTGTGCATGAGGTGGAGCTGGTCCAGCTCAAGACCACCCCTCAATAGCTCATGCAGAGCAGGGATTGATGATGAAGCATCTACTGCAGAATTTAGGGTTGAAAGTGGCCTCCAACCTGACTCCAGGATGAACCCAGAGGTTTCTCATGAAGGGGTTCCAAAGGCAGAGGCTAGTGGCTTTCCCAACCATGGCAGAAAGAGCAGGACTTCCCCCATCCCAAACCAGACTACTCTGCTGCCTCAGAAAGCCCTAGGGGCCGGCTAGCCCAGGGCTATGATCAGTGCTTGGGGACACTCTGGGCAGGGCTTTCCTCCCTGGGCCCCTCAATGCAGGGAAACACCTATGGTGAGACATCAGGGAGCACCAGATGCTTTCTTTTAGGATTCTCCCCACTGCAAGTCTCAAACCCCATATATTCCAGCATTGCTGTCCATCAATGTCATTCCTAAGGTAGTAACTGAGACACAGGTACTCCTTCAACACCCAATCGCCACATACTGCTGAGGCCTCCTCTCAGCCAGACATGCTTAAGATGCAGGCAGTGATGAACAGGTATTTTGTCACTGCTAAACTGAAACTGGGATTCGAGGTTTGATCGTGCCTCCTGCACGAGTGGCCCAGAGGCTCTCCCAAGCATCTGCTTGCATAAGGTGACATGCATGGAGTCACAGGAGTCTACAAGAAGGGAAATTTTATAGATGGGTCCCTGGGGCCAGAGAGACAATGTCTTCTTTTTTTTCCTAGCCTCACTGATTTTTCCTTTTCTTCCTCTGTTGACCCACATTGCCCTCCAGGTACAAAAGTACTTCTTTATTTCCCTTAACAAAAACACTCCTTCATGTTTATACCCCATTGCCCACCCCCATTCTCTCTCTCATTCATTGAAGCCAGCTTTCATCCTCACTCCTCCCTGGGAACCTTGCTTATCAAGGTTGTGAAGGGCCTGCCTGCTGCCAAAGCCAAGTCTCTTTTCAATCCTTGTCCTCCTGCACCTCTCAGCAACATTGGTCACC
Organism: Microcebus murinus; assembly: GCF_040939455.1. Lineage (NCBI taxonomy): Eukaryota > Metazoa > Chordata > Mammalia > Primates > Cheirogaleidae > Microcebus > Microcebus murinus. Next base: position 24,212,483 of record NC_134124.1, read on the forward strand.
GCTTGATGTGCTCCTTTTTATTTTTAAGCTCTTCTTTCATGCTGCTTCCAACCTCACTGACCACTCCTTCTCAGTGAAGAACCTTCGCCTCTCAATGGTAAGGTGCCCAGGGCTCAGTCCTGGGGCCTTTCTCTTCACTCCCTGGTGACCCCAACCACTCCCATGGCTTTAAGCTCTAGCCACATGGTGATGACTCCCAGATTATGTCACCAGGTGAGGCCTTTCATAGACATCTCAAACTTAACGCGTCCAGAACTGACCTCTTGTTTCTCTCCCAAAATGGCTCCCGACCCCAATTCCAGGAACTGTGCCAGTGTTCACCTGATTGCACAAACAAACAATTTTAGAGTATTCTTCACTTCTCTCTGGCTCTGAAATCCCACATCCATCATCAAAAGGTCCTCTTTCAAAGTGTATCCAGAATCCATCCACTTCACGCCACCTCCACGGTCACCCCCACCACCATCCTCTCCGGCCTGAACTAAGGCACTTGCCTCCCAGCTAAGAGCCCTGCTTCCACCTTAGAAAACTGTCCCTTTGCACCATTTGCACCTCTCCGGCTGTAAGGCTGGTAGCAGGCCCCCTCCTCTGCGTAGATCAAAAAGAAAAGGCTCATGAGATCAGACCCACCAAGGACAAAACTGCCAGGCCCCGCTGAGAGGATCCACACCCAGATGTCCACCTGGATAAGAAGGTTTCAGCTCTTGGATTCCACAAATACCTCCAGCCCCTCCTAAAAACCCCAGCTCTTCCCACCAAAAGTCCCTAGCCAGGCCCAAAGGGTATAAAAAGGCCTCAAACAGCGACGACTTCTGGGGCCCCCCCTCTCTTGGGGCCCCAGAACCTCGTCCACGAGTGTATAATAAAGCCACGTGGTTTGGCCCCCACTCTTTCTCTCTGTCTTTTCTTTTCGCCGCCACCGAAAAACCTCACACTGGCTACCAGAACGATCTCTTTGAAAAGTGAATGAGACCTAGCCCCTGATCACACCCTCCAGGGATTTCCCATCCCAATGCAACCCATATTCTGCTTCATGATCTTCCCCTCCCTGTTTCCTCTCCCACCTCCTCTCCTTACACTCCCCTCCCTCACTCTGCTCCAGCCAATGGGCCCCCTTGACGAACACACCAGGGACACTCCTTTCTTAGGGCCTTTGCTCTCGCTGCTCCCTCTGCTTGTGCTCATTCCAGATGTTTACAGATTTCACATGCTTTGGGGCTGTTCATATGTGATCACCTCACAGGGTGTTCCCTGACCACTCATTCTGTAGCTCCCTACCCGTTTTGCCTTTTTTATAGCACGTGTCATGAACAGACCTATTATTTATTTCTCCTTTTTTTGAGACAGAGTCTCACTCTGTCGCCCGGGCTAGAGTGCCGTGGCATCTGCCTAGCTCACTCCTGGGCTCACGCAATCCTCCTGCCTCAGCCTCCCGAATAGCTAGGACTACAGGCATGCGCCACCATGCCCGGCTAATTTTTTTCTATATATTTTTAGTTGGCCAATTAATTTCTTTCTATTTTTAGTAGAGACGGGGGGGGGGGGGGGGGGGTCTCACTCTTGCTCAGGCTGGTTTTGAACTCCTGACCTTGAGCAATCCTCCCGCCTCAGCCTCCCAGAGTGCTAGGATTACAAGCGTGAGCCACCGCGCCTGGCCTCAGGACGCCATTATTAAGGAGGCAGTGGTAGAAAAGGAACCCGCAGGGGCTTCCAGAAATATTGGGGGGGGGGTGACTTTCTAAGAAAACCTGAGATTTGACAGGTGGGGACTACTAGACAAAAAATATTGATTATTCACATTCACATGACTTAATTTGCAGCTTCCTACTGGGGGTCTAGAGAGTCAACTTTGGAAGGAGGTGTGTGCCCCAAAGCCTGGCTCTTGTATCTGAACTGCCAGCTTTTGGTACCAAGAGCTGGGGCTGCATAGTACTCAAACTCAGCAGAAGAATCCCTCAGGGAACTTATAAAAAAACACGTACAGTCATCACCTTCAGCCCCCTCCAACTAACTGATATAGCCAGTGGAGGTCAGACCTAGCATTTTTAAGAAATGATGCGCTCACGCCTGTAATCCTAGCACTCTGGGAGGCTGAGGCGGGAGGATCGCTCGAGGTCAGGAGTTCGAAACCAGCCTGAGCAAGAGTGAGACCCCGTCTCTACTATAAATAGAAAGAAATTAATCGGCCAACTAATACATATAGAAAAAATTAGCCGGGCATGGTGGCACATGCCTCTAGTCCCAGCTACTCAGGAGGCTGAGGCAGAAGGATTGCTTGAGCCCAGGAGTTTGAGGTTGCTGTGAGCTAGGCTGACGCCACGGCACTCACTCTATCCTGGGCAACAAAGCGAGACTCTGTCTCAAAAAATAAAAAATGATGCAGTTGATCCATGGACCAGATTTTGAGAAGCATTGTACAGACTGTCCCCGATTTCCCATGGTTCCATTTTTGGGTTGTCCACTTTACCATGAGTTTACGGTACATGGCACCATCGCGTAATTCAAGGAACATCATAATGAATGAGCATGCATTCCGTCGTGCTAGGTTTTACGCCTCTCTGGATGGCGCCTCCTGTCTTCTGGGACCCACTTTGCTAAACACTGAGTTGGAAAGCTGCTTCCTCCCTTTCCCAGGCTCTGACAGCGCTGCTTGCTGGCGCAATTTAGGCCCGCCCTCTGCTTTAAGCTCTCAGAACCGGGGATGTCTGCAGAGAAAGTAAGCCTGCCTTCTGACCCGTTCCTTCCCAGGTGGTTAACGTCCACACCCTGAGCCAGGCCCGAGGGCAAAAGGGCGGGGTTTTAAGAAGCTCAAGAGCCCGTTTCCAGAAACTAAGCAGCAGTTGTTTCCATGCCTTTTAAATCCCGCAGAGAGGTATCAGTTTCCTCCTTTGCAGGCTTATAAATATTTGCCTTTGGGTTTCTGTGTTTTCTGCGGTTGCCGGGAGCTCCGACCCGCCCTTCCCGGTGGGGCGCAGCGCGCGCCCAGGTGCCCGGGTGTGTCCTGCAGGCTCGGTCGGGGGCGCCGCGGCGTCGCCAGCAGCGCGCAGCAAGGACGGCGGGGCCGCTCCTCGCCGCATGCAACGGGGCGTCCTTCCTCCGTACGTGCGGAGACTGGGAAACAGTTCTTTAGACACTGCAGTGACCGACACCGCTCCACGCCCCCGCTGCCTTGAGCAGGTGCTCGCAGAGGGGACAAGCTCCGCGCGGAGGCGGACGGGCGCGCCACCTGCTGTCCATCGCGCCTAAGCGACAGGAGTGTAAAGAATTAAACTTGGTTTGCAATTAGCTTGTGCTGCTCTGCGGTGCTGGTGTTTGAGCGGCAGCCAGACATTCTAGAATTCTAGGCTAGGGACACTTGACATGGGGTCCGTGTGTTGGCTTCAAGGAATCTGGGAACCCTCTAAAATGTCACGCAGAATGTGATGTTTTTCCGGAAAAGAGGTGCACAGTTTTCATGGGTATGACTGATAAATATGGCATATGGACCATGCGCCAGGCACTCTGCAAGCCTTTAGTGCTCAGTGGTGACCAAGCAGATATGTCACTTCTCAGGGACTCTACAGTGTGTAGTAGGCTGAAGAATGGACCCCCAGGATGGACACGCTTGAAGCTCTTACTCGAGGGGGCAGGGGGGCCTGGGCAATATATGTAACCTTAACACTTGTACCCCCATAATACGCCAAAATAAATAAAAAATAAGCAACTTCAGCATACACACACACACAAAGAATGGCCCCCCAAATATGTCCACGTCCTAATCCCTGGAACCTGTGAATGTTACCTTATATGGCAAAAGGGACTTTGCAGATTTGATCAAGTTAAAGATCTTGGCTGGGCGAAGTGGCTCAAGCCTGTAATCCTAGCACTTTGAGAGATGCAGGCAGGAGGATTGCTTGAGGTCAAGAGTTCAAGACCAGTGTGAGCAAGAGTGAGACCCATCTCTACAAAAATAAGAAAAAGTAGAGGGTGTAGCGCAGGACTGTAGTCCCAGCTACCAGAGAGGCTGAAGCAGGAGGATTGCTTGAGCCCAGGAATTGGATGGAGATTGTAGTGCACTATAATGATGCCACTGTGCTCTAGCCAGGGTGACAGAGTGAGACCCTGCATAAATAAATAAACAAACAAACAAACCAGCCCTGGGTATAGTGAGCCATGTGTCTGCCTCACTTAGAGGCTTTGCGTCGTCTAAGGAGACCCCCACATTGGCAGCCATTAGCACCCTAAGTGGTCCCCGAACCATCGGTGCTAAGGAAAGCAATGTCAAAGCCAAGAAAAGAACCAGGTAGAGAAATGGCAACATGTTTTTTGGTTGTTTTTTTTTGTTTTTTTTTGTTTTTTTTTTTTTTGAGACAGAGTCTCACTTTTTGTTGCCCAGGCTAGAGTAAGTGCCGTGGCGTCAGCCTAGCTCACAACAACCTGAAACTCCTGGGCTCAAGCGATCCTGCTACCTCAGCTTCCCAAGTAGCTGGGACTACAGGCATGCGCCACCATGCCTGGCTAATTTTTTCTATGTCTATTAGTTGGCCAATTAATTACTTTCTATTTATAGTAGAGACAGGATCTTGCTCTTGCTCAGGCTGGTTTCAAACTCCTGACCTCAAGCAATCCGCGTGCCTCAGCCTCCCAGAGTGCTAGGATTACAGGCGTGAGCCACGGCGCTCGGTCGGCACCATGTTTTGACAGGACTGTAGGCCACATGTGTCTTTGGGAACCCCATGACATCTTTGTCCTTGGACTCCTTCTCAGACCCGTTGACTTACTCTGCCCTACGTGACCCAGGGGGACCCACTTCAGTGGGAGAAGGTCCAGCACAGGGGCCACTGGAAGAGAGAAGGTGTTTGGGGTCCAGAGGTTCTTCACAGCCCCCTATAACCTCTGCACCACTTCTCTTCCCACATTCTTTCTCTAAAGTCAGCTCTGCGGGCAGAAATACTATCTCTGGGGCCAGATGTGGTGGCTCACACCTATAATCCTAGCACTCTGGGAGGCTGAGGAGGGAGGATGGCTTGAGGTCAGGAGTTCAAGACCAGCCTGAGCAAGATCTAGACCCCATCTCTACTAAAAACAGAAAAATTCACTGGGCTTGGTGCCCCGTGCCTGTAGTCCCAACTACTTGGGAGGCTGTGGCAGGAGGATCACTTGAGCCCCAGAGTTTGAGGTCACTGTGAACTAGGCTGACGCCACTGCACTCTAACCTGGGCACCAGAACAAGACTCTGTCAAAAAAAAAAAAAAAGTATAAAAGAAAGACAGACTGTACTGGGGACTCGGGCAATAAATTTAAGGAATAAATGAGAAGTTACTTCAGTCCCCTGAATTTATATAAACCTCCTAATTACCTCCATGTCTGTGGTTGCTAGCCACTAATTATTAGGTGTTTTTACTCTGTCAGCATTTTCATAAACTGTTCCTTTCTGTGGGACGTGATAAGCATTTCATTGAGGCTGAATCTGAGGCATGTGATGTGTACCAGAGCTGCAGCAGGAGGGCTTGCCTCGGTGGGGGGGGAGCTTGAGGGATTTTGAGTCTGTGTGTGTGGTTTTTGAGCTATGAGTCAATATGGCTGAAAGAACACTGAACTGAGATCCATCCACCAAGACAGCAATAATATTAATAACAACTGCCTTTTATTGTCCCAGGCACTGTGGCAAGTCCCCTGTATGCTCTCATCCTCATCAAAAAACCTTGAGTGGTGCTCTTGTCAATGAGGGACTCATGGCTTAGAGAGGGTTTAAGTCACCTGGCCAGGAAGAGCGGTGTATCCGTTAGGGAGTGAGTTCAGCTGCACATGATAGAATACAAATAACTGGCTTGAACGAGTCAAAAGCATTATTTTTCCCCCTCTCATGTGAGAAGTTGGGAGGTGGGTACTCCAGGGACAGTATGGCTAATCCATACTGTTGGGAGGGGCCCATGTCCCTTCAGGTGTTTGTCGGCACCTTCCTTAAAATGTGGCCATAATGTCCCTCTTCCAAGCAGGGAGGGAGAGAGACAAAGGCAAAAGGCACAACACACAGCTGAATCTGCCCTCTTCGATGGAGATTTCCAGAAAGTCTCAACTAGCTGCTTCTACTGTGTCATGTGGCCACTGTGTCATGTGTTTTCTACAAATGGCTATTGTGTTATTGGCACTGTGCTAAGCATTTGGATATATTATTACATTTATTCTTCATAACACCCCTGTAGGGAAGGTGCTATCAGCCCCTGGGTTCTAGTTTAATCCCTGCTATTATATAGCTAAGTAGTCTTAGATAAATCACTTTTCCTCTCTGGCCTGGATTTTTTCATCTGTTTTACATGCGATTAGACTAGATAAGGATTTCTTAATTCGGCGTCTACAGACCCCTAAGGGGACCATGGATAAAATTCAGGGGAGAAGGTTGTGAATTTGACTGGGGGAAAAAAATACATTCTTATTTTCACTGACCTCTAATAGAAATTTAGCATTTCCTAAGCCAAGCACAGAAAGACAAATTTCTTTGGAGATTATTTGGAGATAGAGAGTTGAAAGATGATTACCAGAGGCTGGGAAGGGTAGCAAGGAGGGGGAAATAAAGTGGGGATAAGGGCACAAAAATACAAGTAGATAGAATGAACACTATCTAATACTTCATAGCACAACAGGGTGACTATAGTGAACAATAGGTTGCAGTATACTTTGAATAACTAAAAGAATTGGAATGTTCCTAACAAAAGGAAATGATAAATGCTTGAGGTAACAGATACCCCAATTACCCTGATTTATTACACATTGTATGCCTGTATCAAAACATCACATGTACCCCATAAATATATACAATTATTATGTGATCATAATAATTAAAAGTTAAAAATTTTTTTAATTATAAAGAAAACCAAAAAAAAGGCAATGTAGCATTTCCTTTTTTCGATGACTTTGGGCAATAGACCACAGTAGTATTAGCAGAGCCTATGACTTTTTCACCAGAAGAATCACAGATATTTTATAGTATATTACTTTTATATATAGTTTATAGTATATATTATATATATTTTATAGTATATTACAGTTGTTTCAGATATATTTCAATTTTGAAATATTGTGTACTCATCACTGCTTCAAAATTTTGGTCATTATTAGACCTGCTACATTTAATGTGGTAATAAAGAGGTTATGTGTATATATATGTAGATATCTTGCAAATTTTATTGTTAATATTCTAATAATTGTGTTTCAATTTATGTCCTTCATAATCCTGTGTATTTTGTTTTATGCACTTAAAAACATTTTTCTGAGGAGAAAGCCGTAGGCATCAGCAGGCCATTAAAAGAGTTCATAGACCAGATAAGATCAAGAACTCCTAGACTAAGATCTCTTTGCCCCCCTGGCTGTAATTATAACTCTACCACAAGTTATCATGGTCATCCTGACAAATTCCTTCAGCTCTCAATTTCCTCAATTTTCTCTTCTGTAAAATGGGAATAAAACTTGCCTTGCCTAGCTCAGAGGTGTTAGGGAAACCAAAGTAAGCACACACAAATGCAGAGCTTATGTGTATTCAGTTACACAGTGTCAGCTTTTTTTTTATTATTTTAAACTATTTTTAAAGGCTGGTCAAGTGGAGCAGTGGGAGTGGAGAAGGAACAAAGGAATCTGTAACTGGTTGTGATCAATCAGTTGTAAACACCACTGCACTGGGACCAACCAGTGCCAGCTTTTGAAGTGCTAAGTAAATGCTGAGCCTTACAAAATTATTCCACTGTAGGCCTATTTCCCAGAGATGCTGATATTTTTCTATCACTTCCACATAAGTGTCTTTCTACGACCGTATATTTTTTAGTGGCATATTGGGATTGAACTAGTATAAAATTCAATAATAAAGGGGCAAATGCACCTTAAGTACCCTTGGATGGAATTACTTAAGAACACAGGAGATAAAATGAGATTTCACTTATGGCTCATGTAACTCCAATTATCTTGGGCTCTTTGAAAAACTTGAGTCAGCAGACCATGATTTAAAAAAAAAACTTATAGATCAACCACTGTCATTTTCTCTGCAATCTCTAAATACAGCAATTAACTAGACAAAGGACAGAAAAATTAGGAAAGTTGGCCTGTCTCCACAATCTCTGCCTTTGAAATATATGGGAATACTTACTAAATATTTATTCATTCCATAAGTTTGCTTAGATGGACATAATGTTTTAAATAACAAAATAAAGATCTACAAAGATCTTATCTGTTAAATTACATTGAGGAAAGAACATCGAATTATGTTTTGGGTGCTACTGAATGCTTTTACAGTCTTGAACTCAAAGAAACAGGGTACTGTGAGGTAAATTGCTTGAATAAGTGAGGTGGTTCCTGAACAAGCTGCTGGGGTTTTTTGTTTTGTTTTATTTTGGTTTGGTTTTTGTTTTTTGGGGGGTTGGATCTCACAATGCTGCGCAGGCTGGTCTCGAACTCCTAGGCTCCCCCAATCCTCCTGCCTCAGCCTCCACAGTAGCAGGGATTATTCCAGGCACACGCCACCAGGCCCAGCTCAAGCCGCTATTTTGATCAAATTCTCCAAAAATCTACAGAAATACTCTGAGATGTTTATTCTAGGGAGGATGTTGGGTTTGCACAGTGGAAGCTGCCCTTTTATTCTGGCTTCAAGAGGATTTCAGACTGGAAGCGTGCTGCTGAGGCCTGGGAATGGCATTTCGCAGCGGGAGACCAGAGCACGGCTGTCCCCAGAGCTGTTTTACAAGAATGAAGCATGGGCCAGGTGCGGTGGCTCACGCCTGTAATCCTAGCACTCTGGGAGGCCGAGGCGGGCAGATTGCTCGAGGTCCGGAGTTCAAAACCAGCCTGAGCAAGAGCGAGACTTTGTCTCTATTAAATATAGAAAGAAATTAATTGGCCAACTAATATATTAGCCGGGCATGGTGGCACATGCCTGTAGTCCCAGCTACTCGGGAGGCTGAGGCAGCAGGATTGCTTGAGCCCAGGAGTTTGAGGTTGCTGTGAGCTAGGCTGATGCCATGGCACTCACTCTAGTCTGGGCAACAAAGTGAGACTCTGTCTCAAAAAAAGGAAAGAAAGGAAGGAAGGAAGGAAGGAAGGAAGGAAGGAAGGAAGGAAGGAAGGAAGGAAGGAAGGAAGGAAGGAAGGAAGGAAGGAAGGAAGGAAGGAAGGAAGGAAGGAAGGAAGGAAGGAAGGAAGGAAGGAAAGAAAGAAAGAAAGATTAATGCCAGGCACGGTGGCACATGCCTGTAGTCCCAGCTACTTGGGAGGCTGAGGCAGGAGGATCGCTTGAGCCCAGGAGTCTGAGGTTGCTGTGAGCTGGGCTGACGCCATAGCACTCTAGCCCGGGCAACACAGTGAGACTCTATCTCAAAAATAATAATAATAGGCCGGGCGCAGTGGCTCACGCCTGTAATCCTGGCACTCTGGGAGGCCAAGGTGGGTGAATTGCTCAAGGTCAGGAGTTCAAAACCAGCCTGAGCGAGACCCCGTCTCTACTAAAAATAGAAAGAAACTAATTGACCAGCTAAAAATATATAAATAGAAAAAATTAGCTGGGCATGGTGGCACATGCCTGTAGTCCCAGCTACTTGGGTGACTGAGGCAGTAAGGATCGCTTGAGGCCAGGAGATTGACATTGCTGTGAGCTAGGCTGATACCACCGCACTCACTCTAGCCTGAGCAACAAAGTGAGAATCTGTCTCAAAAATAATAATAATAATAATAATAATGGGCCGGGCGAGGTGGCTCACGCTTGTAATCCTAGCACTCTGGGAGGCCAAGGCGGGCGGATTGCTTAAGGTCAGGAGTTCAAAACCAGCCTGAGCGAGACCCCCTCTCTACTATAAAAATAGAAAGAAATTAATTGGTCAACTAATATATATATATATATATATATATATATATATATATATATGAATTAGCCGGGCATGGTGGCGCGTGCCTGTAGTCCCACCTACTCGGGAGGCTGAGGCAGTAGGATTGCTTGAGCCCAGGAGTTTGAGGTTGCTGTGAGCTAGGCTGACGCCATGGCACTCACTCTAGCCTGGGCAACAAAGTGAGACTCTGTATCAAAAATAATAATAATAATAATAATGAAGTGTGGAAATAGTTCACAACTTACAGATGCTGGCTGGCTCGACCAAGGTGGCTGGGCGAGCGCTGAAGCACCTCTGCCCGCCTGAGGGTCTGCCTGTTACCTGTTATATGTTGGCTGTGGTTTTTGGGCTGAGGGGAGAACATCTCTCCGCTGAGGGGCACTATTGGGCAGGCTTCGACATCAGCCCTGCCATGCTGGATGAGGCCTTGAACCGAGACTTGGAGGGAAACCTGCTTTGGGGAGACATGGGCCAAGGCATCCCCTTCAAACTGGTCACCTTTGATTGCTGTATAAGCATTTCTGCTGTGCAGTGGCTCTGTGAGGCTAACAAGAAATCTGACATCCCTGCCAAGCATCTGTACTGCTTTTTTTTCTTCTTTTTATTCCATTCTTGCCCGAGCTGTCCTGGAGCTGTACCCCGAGAACTCCAAGCAGTGGGAACCGATCATAACCCGGGCCACGAAGCCAAGTGGTGGCATCATTGTGGACTGCCCAAACGGTGCCAAAGCAAAGACGTTCTACCTCTACTTATTTTCTGGGCCTTCGACCTTCCTGCCAAAGGGACAGAATGAAAATCAGGATGGAGAGGAGGCCGGGGAGTCCACATTCACTACTGAGGGCATCCGGTACAGGATAGCGAGGCTGGGGGTGGTTTTAATTTGCATTTCCCTGATGATTAGTGATGTTGAGCTTTTTTTCCCTTTATGTTTGTTGGCCATTCATTTGTCTGTCTTCTTTTGAGAAAAATCTGTTCATGTCTTTTGCCCACTTTTTGATGGAGGTTTTTGTTTTTTTCTTGCTGATTTGTTTGAGTTCTTTGTAGATTCTGGCTATTAGCCCTTTGTGGGATGTATTGTTTGTGTGGTTTGTCTATTTACTCTGTTGATTATTTCCTTTGCTGTGCAGAGGCTTTTTAGTTCAATTAAATACCACTTGTTTATTTTGCTGTTGCTGTATTTGCTTTTGAGGTCTTAGTCATAAATTCTTCGCCTAGGCCAATGTTGAGAAGAGTGTTTTCTACATTTTCTTCTAGAATTTCTATGGTTTTAGAGCTTACATTTGTTTTTAATCCTTTTTTTTTTTTTTTTTTTTTTTTTTTTGAGACAGGGTCTCACTCTGTCACCCGGACTATAGCAGTGGTATTGTCATAGCTCACTGTAGCCTCGAAGTCCTGGGCTCAAGTGGTCCTCCTGCCTCAGCTTCACAGGTAGCTGGGACTACACACTGGCACCACCACACCCAGATAATTTTTCTTTTCTTTTCTTTTCTTTTCTTTTCTTTTCTTTTCTTTTCTTTTCTTTAGTAGAGATAAGGTCTTGTTCAGGCTATTCTCAAAATCCTGGCCTCAAGCAATCCTCCCTCCTCAGCCTTCCAAAGTGCTAGGATTATAAATGCAAACCTGGCCTTTTAATCCATCTTGAGTTAATTTTTTTTTTTTTTTTTTTTTTTTTTTTTTTTGAGACAGAGTCTCACTTTTGTTGCCCAGGCTAGAGTGAGTGCCGTGGCGTCAGCCTAGCTCACAGCAACCTCAAACTCCTGGGCTCAAGCGATCCTCCTGCCTCAGCCTCCCGAGTAGCTAGGACTACAGGCATGCACCACCATGCCCGGCTTATTTTTTGTATATATACTTTTAGTTGGTCAATTAATTTCTTTCTATTTTTAGTAGAGACGGGGTCTTGCTCAGGCTGGTTTCGAACTCCCGACCTTGAGCAATCCGCCCGCCTCGGCCTCCCAGAGTGCTAGGATTTGAGTTAATTTTTGTATATAGTGAGAGCTAGAGATCCAGTTTCATTCCTCTGCATGTGGCTATCCAGTTTTCCCAGTACTGTTTATTGAATAGGGTGTCCTGTCCCCAGTGTACATCTTTGTCTGCTTTGTTGAAAATTAGTTTGTTGAGCCAAGTGTGGTGGCTCACGCCTGTAATCCTAGCACTCTGGGAGGCCGAGGCGGGCGGATTGCTCGAGGTCAGGAGTTCGAAACCACCCTGAGCGAGACCCCGTCTCTACTAAAAATAGAAAGAAATTAATTGACCAACTAAAAATACATATACGAAAAATTAGCTGGGCATGATGGCGCATGCCTGTAGTCCCAGCTACTTGGGAGGCTGAGGCAGTAGGATCACTTGAGCCCAGGAGATTGAGGTTGCTGTGAGCTAGGCTGACGCCACGGCACTCACTCTAGCCTGGGCAACAAAGTGAGACTCTGTCTCAAAAAAAAAAAAAGAAAGAAAGAAAGAGAGAGAGAGTTTGGCTGGGTGCTTGGCACTCAGGCAGCGCTCTCGGCAAATGTTCTCTTCTTCCGTCAGACTCCAGTCCTTGCCACCTGCTGGACCAACACTGGCCTCCTGCCTGAACTTGCAAGGGTTTGGACACAATGCTTTATGCTTTTAAATGGGCATTTAATATAATAAAGTGGGGGTAGGATGTTTGTTTCGTAACTCAGAATAAATTGCTTGGTCCGGTTGATGAGTCCCAAGGCAAAAAATGTGCTTGCTTCAATCATTCCATTTGTGGTTGAGGCACTGAACTGTCTTTTTTGGTCCAAAGGACCAAGGTCTAGGGCAAAGAGGGCTTGGGCACTCAGACAAGTGGGAGTAGGATGCTGGCTTTGGCAGCCTTCTGGATGATTCTCTCCAAGACTGTCAGTCTTCATTTCATATGGTACCTTCACCCATCCAACACCAGCATTAAAAACCTCATCTTTAACCAGGCTCTGAGCTATTTGCCTGACACTGAAAAGCTGCTCAGTTTTCCTGCCAAATATATATCAATATATATGTATAGATATAAATCACCTTCAAGCCACTTCTCCTTTTTGCAGTTAAGGTTACCACGTCTGTCTGGCCCCTTTGTTCTTTAGAAGGACATAGACTTTGTGCTTAGACTGGACTTTAAGTCCCTGTTCCGCTCTACTATGTGACCTTGGGAAAAACTTTTAACCTCTCTGAGCCTCGGTCTTTTTTTTTTTTTGAGACAGAGTCTCGCTTTGTTGCCCAGGCTAGACCGAGTGCCGTGGCGTCAGCTTAGCTCACAGCAACCTCAAACACCTGGGCTCAAGCAATCCTCCTGCCTCAGCCTCCCAAGTAGCTGGGACTACAGGCATTCGCCACCATGCCCGGCTAATTTTTTGTATATATATATTAGTTGGGCAATTAATTTCTTTCTATTTATAGTAGAGACGGGGTCTCGCTCTTGCTCAGGCTGGTTTCGAACTCCTGACCTTGAGCAATCCGCCCGCCTCAGCCTCCCAGAGTGCTAGGATTACAGGCGTGAGCCTCCAGAGCCTCAGTCTTATCATTTGTGATAATAATACCTACAAATTTCATACATTTATACAACAAATATTGAGTGTCTATTGTGTGCCAGGCACTGTGAAAAATCGAAAAATCTAGAGATTTCACAGCAAATAGTTCAGACAAGATCCCTATCCTTGTGGTTCTTACAGTCTAGTAGAAGGAGTTATAATAACCAAGCAAATAAATACTCAAGCCTATTACAGAGGGTGATAAATGAGTGAGATAAGAGGGTGATGTAATAGAGTGAGACACTTAAGAGTCATTGCAGGAAGACATGAAGCATGAAAACAAGCAAACCATGGAAAGAGCTGTTAATGGCATCACACAGTAGGAACATTGAGCTCAAAGGTGTGGAGACAGAAAAAAGGGTTATTTTAAAAACACAGAGCAGCACAATGTCCAAGAGGGAAAGTGATATAAGATGAGATCCAAGGGAAAGGTGGAGGCCAGGAAACATGAACTTTATGGGTCACAGGAAGGATTTTACATTTTATTCTAATCAGGGTGGGAAAGCAATACAAATGGTTAAGAATTGTATAGGATTTACGTTTTTAAAAGATCAATTTGGCTGGGTGTGGTGGCTCACGCCTGTAATCCTAGCATTCTGGGAGGCCAAGGAGGGCGGATTGCTTGAGGTCAGGAGTTCAAAACCAGCCTGAGCAAGAGTGAGAGCCGTCTCTACTATAAATAGAAAGAAATTAATTGGCCAACTAATATATATATATAGAAAAAATTAGCCGGGCATGGTGGCACATGCCTGTAGTCCCAGCTACTTGAGAGGCTGAGACAGGAGGATTGCTTGAGCCCAGGACTTTGAGGTTTCTGTGAGCTAGGCTGATGCCACAGCACTCAGCACTCACTCTAGCCTTCTGTCTAAAAAAAAGATCAATTTGGCCAGACAGAGTGGCTCACGCCTGTAATCCTAGCACTCTGGGAGGTCAAGGCAGGAGGATCGCTTAAGGTCAGGAGTTTGAAACCAGCTTGAGCAAGAGCGAGACCCTGTCTCTACTAAAATTAGAAAGAAATTAATTGGCCAACTAATATATATAGAAAAAATCAGCCCGTCATGGTGGCGCATGCCTGTAGTCTCAGCTACTCGGGTGGCTGAGGCAGTAGGATTGCTTGAGCCCAGGAGTTTGAGGTTGCTGTGAGCTAGGCTGACAACCACGGCACTCTAGCCTGGGCAATAAAGTGAGACTGTCTCAAAAAAAAAAAAGATCAATTTGAGCTGGATGTGGTGGCACATGCCTAAAGTCCTAGCTACTCGGAAGGCTGAGGCAGAAAGATCGCTTGAGCCCAGGAGTTGGGGCCACAATGGGCTATGAGCTTGTCTGTGAATAGCCACTGCACTCCAGCCTGGGCGACACAGTGAGACCTTCTTAAAAAATAAATTAATTGGCCGGGCGCTGCGGCTCACGCCTGTAATCCTAGCTCTTGGGAGGCCGAGGCGGGCGGATTGCTCAAGGTCAGGAGTTCAAAACCAGCCTGAGCAAGAGCGAGACCCCGTCTCTACTATAAACAGAAAGAAATTAATTGGCCAACTGATATATATATAAAAAAAATTAGCCAGGCATAGTGGCGCATGCCTGTAGTCCCAGCTACTCGGGAGGCTGAGGCAGAAGGATCACTCGAGCCCAGGAGTTTGAGGTTACTGTGAGCTAGGCTGACGCCACGGCACTCACTCTAGCCTGGACAACAAAGTGAGACTCTGTCTCAAAAAAAAAAAAATAAATAAATAAAATAAATTAATTAATTAAAAATAAATAACATCAATTTGGTTACCATGTTGGAAAAGGATTATAAGAAACAAGGGAAGCCAGGGTTATAGTGAGGATTACCTATAATTACAAATGTAAAATAATGAACACAGCCCTTGAAGCATGTAAGTTCTCTATAGATGCTAATTAGTTGTTCTATAAACTCTAAGCCTGTGACATCCAATACAGTAGCCACTAGCCACATGTGACTATTGAACATTTGAAATGTGGCTAGTGCAACCAAGGACATAAATTTCTTATTTTATTTAATTAAAATTTATATTTAAAAACGGATATTTGATTCAGTTATAGAGAAGTATGTTTGAAAAATTTGGATATATGAATCTACTTTTTAAATATAAATTTTATAAAATGTGAATACAGATTCAAGTATTAAGTATTTTTGATAAAAAATTGTGTCCAAATTGAGATATCCTATAAAATACATACATGATCTCAAAGACTTAGTATGAAAAAGAGAATGTAAAATAACTTATTAATAATTTTTATATTGATCAAACATGTTCAAAGGATAATATTTTGTACATATTTGGTTAAATAAAATATGTATTTTACTGAATAATAGTATTATATATTAATTTTACTTCTTTTACTGATGCTACTAGAAAATTTTAAATTTCATATGTGGTTCACATTGCATTTCTACTGGACATGCTGATCTAAGGGAAAACAGAAATCTAGAAATTTAAATGCACAGAATATTAACTCTTTTTTTTTTCTTTTTCTTTTTTTTTTTTGGGACAGAGTCACTCACTGTGTTGCCCAGGCTAGAGTGTCATGGCCTCACTACAGTTCACTGCAATCTCCAATTCTTGGGCTCGAGCAATCCCTCCTGCCTCAGCCTCCTGAATAGCTAGGACTACAGGCACACACCACCACACCAAGCTAATTTTTTCTATTTTTGGTAGAAACAGGGTCTCGCTCTTGACTTTAAGTGATCCTCCTGCCTCAGCTTCCCAGAGTGCTAGGAT
Organism: Microcebus murinus; assembly: GCF_040939455.1. Classification (NCBI taxonomy): domain Eukaryota; kingdom Metazoa; phylum Chordata; class Mammalia; order Primates; family Cheirogaleidae; genus Microcebus; species Microcebus murinus. The sequence continues at coordinate 24,228,593 of NC_134124.1, forward strand.
TAACAGGCCTAAACCACTGCACTGGGCCAGAATATTAACTCTTGATTATGTTTCTTATCAGAAATCTCAATTCAAAGATTGGACCTGGGAAAAAATAAAAGGCAATGGCATCTTTTGGAGACACTATAGGAATGCAGGGTCTACATTCTCAGTTATGTATTTTACATGCATCTCATTCTCAAGGAGTTCTTTTGGCATTCCTGACTGTTCCTAGGTATTGGACCCTGCTTTGCCAAGCTCAGGGAGTCCAACCCTGGGGGAAGGAGGAGAGTGGAGCCCAGGACTTAGAGGATCCCAGAGTGTAAGGTTTTATCCCCAAAACTGGGCTCAGTAAGCCTGTTTGTATTAGTATATCCACTTTGAGCACAGAAAGGACTGAGTCAGTCTAGCATAGCTTTAAATTTCTAACTCTAGGGAGTGTAGATGCACAGAGCTTCCCAGAAGTTTAGGAGAGCATGTGCATAATAAGTCACTGGGCAAGACAGTAGTGACTCCTGTCTCTGCCTGCAGATTATCTGCAAAGCCATTTAAAAAAAAATTTTTTTAACCCTGCAGTATATAGACGGTAAGGTAATTAATTTCAAGTTAAAGTTATGTGCCAGAGTCTGCACTAAGTGCTTTTTAGTTTGTTACTTCATTTAAGTCTCATGAAACCTTATGAGGTGGTTATCACTGTTACATCCATACTATGTTAATCAAGGTTCAATGACTTATCCAAGATCATATAGTAAGAGGCAGTTTCACTCTAGAATCTATGCTTTTAACCACCACACTGGACAGCAATCCAGTGGTCATGGTAATGACCCACAGGACCACCCTTGAGGAAGAGATTTCTTCTCTTGTATCCTCCATCATTACCAGTCATGCTGAGACTTGCTCATTTCTCCCTAGTGCCTACCCTGATCCTGGCACAGAGCTGGCCACAAAATAAGTGGGCAACTTGTTACTAATTGAGGGATGGACATGTGTCATTAAGAAACCACCCAGCTGCTCCCCTAGAAAGAAAAGCAGAGGGAAACCTGGTTCCTTTGCTACTCTCTTGGTCTACTGCTGTACCCTCCACTTGGACCTAGTATGATGCCCAGCATTCATTCATTATTCCATCATTCATGTTCAACATCAATTCTTTCAACAAATTTGGGTGCTCAGCCTTCTAAAGGGTGTGAATAAAAGCTTCATAAACATTACCACTATTAATAATATTATTAGGAATCATCAATAACAATAGTAATAATTAACAAAATTGCTATTACTGATAGTCATTGATCATAATAGTAATATCTGTGAGACTTTCATTAACAATAATGATTACAATAGCAACATGTATTGAGCACTTACCATGCTAAGTGCTATTAATATTAAAGTATTTTTTTCTATCTTGAGCACTTCATTTTCTGTGTTTGAGATTAGACATGACACCATTTAATTCTTACAACAACCCTATAATTCCAAAAATCTCAGTATTCATCTACTCAACTCAGAGAGCTGAGTACCCAGTGTTTGGGCTATAAATTCCTGAAATAGGACCCCTCAAAACTGTAAATTGGCAGTCATGATCTCTGCCCCAGGGAAATAACAACAGAACTGCCTCTAAATGAAAAATATATCTTTTCCTTTTACAGAGTGGTTGTAAAGACTAAAGAGACAAAATCTTCATGGCTTGGAACTGGAGGGTGAGCTTCCATCATTAAAGATTTGTTGTTTGGCTGGGCACGTGGCTCACGCCTGTAATCCTAGCACTCTGGGAGGCTGAGGCGTGCAGATCACTCCAGGTCAGGAGTTCCAAACCAGCCTGAGTAAGAGTGAGACCCTGTCTCTACTATAAATAGAAAGAAATTAATTGGCCAACTAATATATATAAAAAAAATTAGCTGGGCATGGTGGTGGTGCCTGTAGTCCCAGCTACTCAGGAGCTTGAGGCAGTAGGATTGCTTGAGCCCAGGAGTTTGAGGTTGCTGTGAGCTAGGCTGACGCCATGGCACTCACTCTAGCCTGGGCAACAAAGTGAGATTCTGTCTCAAAAAAAAAAAAAAAAAAAGATTTGTTGTTTGCTTCATGCTCTATACTTTATTTAGTTAGTTAGGGTTTTGTTTGTTTGTTTGTTTTTTGAGACTCTTCTCACTCTGTTGCCTTGGCTGGAGTGCGGTGGCATCAGCCTAGCTCACAGCAACCTCAAACTCCTGGGCTGGAGCAATCTTTCTGCCTCAGCCTCCGAGGTAGCTGGGACTACAGGCAAGCGCCACCATGCCCCTCTAATTTTTTTTCTATATATTTTTATTTGGTGAATTAATTTATTTCTATTTTTAGTAGAAATGGGGTCTCGCTCTCTGGTTTAACAGCTGAATTTTCCTATCTCCTTCTGCCTTCAATCCGTTACACTAGCACATGACACATAGTTTCTGAAAAACTCCACTGTACCTTCATGAGAAAATGAATGTGAAAAAGGTAAATCACAGCTTGGTATTATTATGAAAACTGCTGATCTCGAACTGGAACCCATGAAAGGAACACTTTGAGACCCAGTAGAGGGAAAAGTTCATTTTTGGACAAGGTTTATGCTTCACGATTCCTCAATACTTTGCTAGAACGAGAGAGGTTAGAGTGAATAAAACGAACACCATGGAGACAGACTTTTTTTTTTCTTTTTTTCCTGTTATGCTGAGTAACTCGGAGTTTTGCCGTAACCCAAGATGTCAGTCGCTTCTCAAATTTCAGTCCGTACAATGACGTCACACAGCGACAGCGACGCCCTCCTTCCCTAGGGTTCCACTACATTACCCAGGATGCCGTGCCAACAGCGACGCCATTGGTCGGCGCCGACGGAAGTGCACCTGACTGGACGGAAGTAGAAGGTCTCAGAGGCCAAGAAGGTGTAGAGAGGAGGGTCTGTGAGGTTGTGAGTATCCTGGTGTGTGTGGAGCGTTGGCGGTAAGGAATATAGATAGGGGACAATCCACTGGGAAGCGCGGGGTGGCAATTCCCAAACTCTGGGGGGCTCATCCTCATATGTTCTTCTACTAGTCCTGAGAGCAAAGAGAAACAAGACATTGCTGTGGAGGCGAAGTCTCCATATCACGATTTTGCTGTTTTTGAGTTTTGGAACAAGCTAGGGCTAATTTGGACTCCGGTCGCTACACGAGGGTCGTCGGCGTGATTTGGCTGCGATCAGAGGGACTGGGCTGCTGACAGTCTGACTCAGCTTCTAGAGCAGTGGTTAGCAATTGGCTGCCCACTGAATCACCTGGGTTTTTTTTTTTTTTTTTCAAATTACAGATGCCCTTGCCTGAAGCCAGACCAATAAATCAAAATCTGGGCAGGGTCTGGGCAGTGGTATTTTTTAAAGCATCTCTAATGTTCTGTTATGCAACCAGGGTTTAGAGTTACCCTTTCAGTGCCTGATTCTGACCCACACGGGGATCCTGATTAGGACCACCTGAGTCAGCGCTCCCTTCCACTATAAGATGCGTAGGCCCTACCACATGCATTTGGATTAAGCTGATGATCATAGTTTGGGCATGGATTCTATTTGAGCTCCACTAGACCCTTATTCTGAGCTTCCTGTGATGGTGCTGTAAAGACAAACTGTAGTTCAGAAGTCGTAGTTTGTTATTCACAGCTTGGTCATTCATTGTATATGAAAAGTAGAGCTGCTTCATTTTTCTTGCCACTGTTTTAGTTTCTGCCTGTTTTTTACCACCTCAACAAAATTCGAGTGGTGGAATGTGGAAGAGCCACATTAAAATCCGGTCTCTTTTGTTGCTGATAAGAAGTTCTGGTACCAGAGTACCAGATTTAACCAGATGAAAGGGATATCAATTAAAATGATGTTTGTCATTATTTATGGGCTTATGATAACTTTTTTTTATATAGTGAATTCCAATGAGAGAAAGCTAGGGTGTGTTTTTGGCTATGATGCCGAGGTTCAGTTAAGTATGAAGGGCAGATTTGGTTTTTTTTTTTTCAATATAAATACCGTTACATAGCAGATGTTTTTTTCTTTCCCAGAGGTTTGGCGTCACCTCCCTCACTGAATTCAGCATGGGAGAGAAGTCAGAGAACTGTAGGGTTCCAGAGGATCTGTTCAATGGTTTGAAGGTAACAGATACCCAGGAAACAGAGTGTGCTGACCATTCAGTTCCTGATCCCAAAGATCAGCGTTCCCAGAACAAGCCACTCAAGGATGATGAGGCCCGTTCCCAGGAGGACCAGGAAGAAGAGGAGTGTTTTCATGACTGTAGTGCTTCATTTGAGGAGGACCCAGGGGTAGACAAGGTTGAGAAGAAACCTGATGATGATGTGAATTCCTCTGAACTAGATGAAGAGTACCTAGTAGAACTGGAAAAAAACATGCCAGAAGAAGAGAAACAGGTAAATATTTCATTTATTGTATACAATGTACCACTTAAACTTTTAAAAATAAATGTGGTGGGCTGGGCATGGTGGCTCACGCCTGTAATCCTAGCACTCTGGGAGACCGAGGTGGGAGGATCACTCAAGGTCAGGAGTTCGAAACCACCCTGAGCAACAGTGAGACCCCCATCTCTACTAAAAATAGAAAGGCCAGGCGTGGTGGCTCACATCTGTAATCCTAGCATTTGGGAGGCCAAGGTGGTGGATTGCTGCTCGAGGTCAAGAGTTCGAAACCAGCTTGAGCAAGAGCGAGACCCTGTCTCTACTATAAATAGAAACAAATTAATTGGCCAACTAACATATATATAGAAAAAATAAGCCGGACATGGTGGTGCGTGCCTGTAGTCCCAGCTACTCGGGAGGCTGAGGCAACAGGATTGCTTGATCCCAGGAGTTTGAGGTTGCTGTGAGCTAGGCTGACACCATGGCATTCACTCTAGCCTGGGCAACAAAGCAAGACTCTGTCTCAAAAAAAAAAAAAAAAAAAAAACAAAGAAAGAAAGAAATTGGCCAACTAAAAAATATATAGAAAAAATTAGCCGGGCATGGTGGCACATGCCTGTGGTCCCAGCTACTCGGGAGGCTAAAGCAGGAGGATCGCTTGACTCCAGGAGTTTGAGATTGCTGTAAGCTAGGCTGACGCCACGACACTCTAGCCCGGGCAACAGAGTGAGACTCTGTCTCAAAAAAATAAAAATAAATCAGCTGGACAACTAAAAAATACATATACATATATATATATACACACACACACACACACACACACATATAAAATTAACCAGGCATGCCTGTGGTCCCAGTTACTCGGGAGACTGAGACAGGAGGATCGCCTGAGCCCAGGACTTTGAAGTTGCTGTGAGCTAGGCTGAGGCCATGGTACTCTAGCCTGGGCAACAGGGTGAGAATCTGTCTCAATCAATCAATAAATAAGTAAGTAAGAACGATACTGTATCATAGACCATTTCATATGCAGTAAAGAGTAACTTCATCTTATTCCTTTAGTAGTGATGGATCACAGATAAATCAGCATGAGAGGGAAGCATTGAGTGTGTCTGCTTAGCAAAGAAATTTCCTTTTTTTTTCTGTGAACTTTGAGCTGTATATTTGTGTCCTACTTCAGGAGTCTGTAACATAACAGTCCTTTTATTTAATTATTTTTGACGTGTGTGTGTGTGTGTGTGTGTGTGTGTGTGTGTGTATACACATGCACACCTTTTAACTTTGCTTTTTTTTTTTTTTTTTAAGAGATGGGGTCTTGCTCTGTTACCTAGGCTGGAGTGCAGTGGCAGGAACATAGTTCACTGTAGCCTTGAACTCCTGGGTTCAAGCAGTCTTCCCACCTCAGCCTCCCACATAGCCGGGACTACAGGCACACAACTCCATGCCCAGCTCATTATTCTTTTTTTTGTAGAGATGGGGTCTCACTATTGCCCAGGCTGCTCTCTAACTACTGGCCTGGAGTGATCCTTCCACCTTGACCTCACTAAGTGCTAGAATTACAGGTGTGAGCCACTATATCGGGCTCTTCTAGCTTTCTTTTATGACCTTTTCTATGATTGCTAAAATTTCTGCAATGAACATTTTTTGTAAGACTATTTAGGTATGCTTCTTGTTTATGTTGATCCTTTGTTAGCAAAATATGACTGCCTGAATATCTTGGTGCTGTTTTGGTTACTGAGGACAGTGATTGGGTCTCAAAGAACAGAATTGTGGATGAAAGGAGCAATCATTTGATGAACGTCTATAATGTGCCAGCTACTGAGCTTAAAATGTTACTTGTGTTTTCATTCAATCCTCACAACACACCTATGAGATATATACTGTTATTATTTCCCATAAGGGAACAGAACTTAGAGTAGTAAAGTAACTTGCCCAATATGGAACACCTAATAAATGTCAGAACTGATTCTCAAATAGAGATCTGTTTGATTCCAAAGCCAAAGGAAAATGTAAAATTTAATAACAAAAACATCTCTCTTCCTACAAAGCAGATACATTAATAAAATGTTCAGTTTCCTGTTTCTTTGACCCTGGGCTACATCCTTAAGTGAAAGCAAGCCTTCACTTTTGGATACAAATCCTGCTGGCTTCCACATATCCTTCTTCTGATCTCACAAGCAAAGTAGTCTTTGAAGAGTTATCATAATATCTGAATTTGTCTGCAAAGAACTTGAATGAGATCATAGTTTATGACACTAAAGAGCTCACTCACTGAACAGGTTGTGATAGGTTGGTAATAAATAGGTTGAGATAAATGTGTAGCATAAGGCCGGGCGCTGTGGCTCACGCCTGTAATCCTAGCTCTTGGGAGGCCGAGGCGGGCGGATTGCTCAAGGTCAGGAGTTCAAAACCAGCCTGAGCGAGACCCCGTCTCTACTATAAATAGAAAGAAATTAATTGGCCAACTGATATATATATAAAAAAAATTAGCCGGGCATGGTGGCGCATGCCTGTAATCCCAGCTACTTGAGAGGCTGAGGCAGAAGGATCACTCGAGCCCAGGAGTTTGAGGTTGCTGTGAGCTAGGCTGACGCCACGGCACTCACTCTAGCCTGGGCAACAAAGTGAGACTCTGTCTCAAAAAAAAAAAAAAAAATGTGCAGCATAATGGGGAGGTGCAGCGTGAGATGCGGAAGAGCATCTTCTCTTTATCTCTTCTTAGGCACTTTTCATGATTGAATCATATGGTTATAGTGTGACAATATTAGCTTTTGTGCTGGTGTGCTCCACCAGGAGAGGAAGATAAAGGGTGAAAATGAGCCAATTACATAAACTACCTCAAAAAGTATGGCTTGGATAATTAAATCAAGTACTGTTTTCATAACATTATAGAAATGATGTTCCGGAAAGTGACCTCTGAGTTCAGGTTTCAGGCTTTTAGAAACATTGATTAAATGTCTGTGTTAAAAAGTTAGCAGTGCTTTTCTGATACTTTAAATATATTTTGCCCTAATGTCATAGTGCATTTTCTAGCGCCATCTGGGTTTAACAATCAAGTGGTTTGGCTCAAAGTGGCACATACTCTGCTTTCCACGTCTAATTTAATAAAACTTTTTTTTTTTTTTTTTTTTTTGAGACAGAGTCTCCCTCTGTTGCCCTGGCTAGAGTGAGTGCCGCGGCGTCAGCCTGGTTCACAGCAACCTTAAACTCCTGGGCTCAGGCAATCCTCCTGCCTCAGCCTCTCAAGTAGCTGGGACTACAAGCATATGCCACCATCCCCGGCTAATTTTTTCTATATATACTTTTTGGTTTTTGTTTTTATTTTGAGACAGAGTCTCAATTTGTTGCCCAGGCTAGAGTGAGTGCCATGATGTCAGCCTAGCTCACAGCAACCTCAGTCTCCTGGGCTCAAGCAATCAATCTTACTGCGTCAGCCTCCCGAGTATCTGGGACTACAGGCATGCACCACCATGCCTGGCTAATTTTTTGTATATATATTTTTAGTTGATCCAATTAATTTCTTTCTATTTTTGGTAGAGACGGGGTCTTGCTCAGGCTGGTTTCGAACTCCTGACCTCGAGCAATCTGCCTGCCTCGGCCTCCCAGAGTGCTAGGATTACAGGTGTGAGCCACCACACCCAGCCTCTATATATACGCTTAGTTGGCCAATTAATTTCTTTCTATTTTTAGTAGAGACGGGGTCTTGCTCTTGCTCAGGCTGGTTTCGAACTCCTGACCTTAAGCGATCCACCTGTACCTGCCTTAGCACTCCCAGAGTGCTAGGATTACAGGAGTGAGCCACCGCGCCCAGCCTTACTAAGACTTTTTTATGGTCTCCTAGACCAGGATATCTATCTTAAAGTCTATAAATATTTTTAATTTAATTACTTTTATTGCCTATAAATTTAATATTCTAAATAGCACAATACTTTTTTCACTCTTTTAAAAATTGAGATATAACTTACATATAATGAATCAGTTCTAATATGTACAGTTTAATGAGTTTTGACAACTGTATACACCTGTGTAACTCACATTCCTATAGAATGTTTCCATCATGTTATAAACTCCCTTTGTGTTGCTTTACCAGTCATTCCTTCCCCACCCCCACCAATCCAGGGAATCACTGCTTTTTTTTTTAAATGAGTACACTTATATTCTTTTTCCCCTTTCTTCTTTCCCTTCCCTTTCCTCTTTAGTGTTCAGATTCCTATCCCATAGGTGGTTTTTTTCCCTGTTCCAGACTTTCATCTAATCATTCCGTAGTATTCACATTTAAAATATTAAAAAAAAAAAAAAAAAAAGGAAACAGTCTAGAAAGTGCAAACTGCCTTTAGCTAATTGTGGTACTACTCTATTAGCTATTTTTATGTATTTTGATAAATACTTTTGTGAAATTATCAAGAAACCAGCAAAGAGTTGAAAAAAATGTCTTTGTCTTCACTGAATATATGGTTTGGTTTTTATAGTTCATCAGCACTAGGATAGCATTACATTTGAATCTTTTCAAATAAGTAAAGTTCAGATAATTCAACAAAAAAAGAAACACAAATGGCCAAAAAAAATGAAGATTATCAGCCTCTTGAATAACAAAAATGCAAATTAAAACATGTCTTATCTGTCAGATCAGAACATTGATCTATCTGATAGATAAGAAGACTTAGGGCCAGGCATGGTGGCTCACGCCTGTAATCCTAACACTTTGGGAGGCTGAAGCGGGAGGATTGCTTGAGGTCAGGAGGTGGAGACCAGCCTGAGCAAGAGCAAGACCTTATCTGTACAAAAATAAAAAAAATAAATAGAAAAATTTGCCAAGCATTGTGGCAGGTGCCTGTAGTCCAAGCTACTTGGGAGGCTGAGGCGGGAGGATCACTTGAGCCCAGGAGTTTGAGGTTTCAGTGTGCTATGATCACGCCACTGCACTCCTACACTCTAGCCTGGGTGACAGAGTGAGACCTTGTCTCAAAAAAAAAAAAAAAAAAAAAAAAAAGAGGACATGGAAGAGACTCATGTACTAATATTGGAAATTTAAATTGCTACATCACTTTTATTTTTGGAGACTGGGTCTGGGTCCCTGACTAGAGTGCAGTGGCATCATCATAGCTCATTGCAACCTCAAAGCCCTCGGCTCTAGCTGTCCTGCCTCAACCTCCTCAGTAGCTGGGACTACTCAGGTACACCACCACACCTGGCCAATTTCTCTATTTTTTGTAGAGATGGCATTCTCACCAGGTTGCCCAGGCTCGTCTTGAACTGCTGTTCTCAAGCAGTCCTCCTGCCTAGACCTCCCAAAGTGCTGGGATTACAGGCATGAGCCACTGTGCTGGTCCCCTGCTATACCACTTCTATGGGATACAGATACCAAATTTTTATACAAACATTTTTTTAGGCAGGGCTATCAGTAGAACCCTATGCGGTGATGGGAATGTTCTGTCTGCAGTGTCCAATAGGTAGCCACTGGCCACATGGCTGTTGAGCGCTTGACATGTGTCTAGTACAGCTGAGGAACTGAATTTTATTTTAATTAAGTCAATTTAAAGAGTCATATGTGGCTAGAGGCTACCATATTGGATAATATGGCTTTAAACCACTGATTCTTTTCTAATCATTTGTTTTAGAGAAATTATTAGAGAAATGCACAAATGTATATACATAGATGTGTTGTAGCATCATTCATGATTTTGGAAAGCTAGAAAATGTTGAACAGATGTATTTCTGGTATAATAAATATATTTGGTCTTTGTCCCTAAAAGGGACAGATCTTTGTTCCTCTCACAGAGCCCAAGAAGGTGTTAGGAGGGTGATATGGTAAAGCTCTCTGCCCCTTCTCACACACATTGCCTGTGCATCTCTACACCTGGCTGCTCATCTGTACCCTTTCCAGCACCCTTTATAATGAACTGCTAAAGTGTCATAAGTAAAGTATTTCCCTGGGTTCTGTAAGTCATTCTGTATAGGAAATTATTGAATCCAAGGAACACTTTGGTAAGCAGTCAGAAGAACAGGTCACAACCCGGGACTTGTGATTAGCATATGAAGTGGGACCAGAATTATGGGACTGAGGCCTTAAATTGTGGGATCTGATACTGTCTCCAGGTAAATAGTGTCAGAATTGAATTGAATTGAATTGAATTATAGGACACCCAGTTCGTGTCCACTGGAGAATTGCTTGGTGTGGAAGAAACTCTCACATCTAGTATCAGAAGTATTGTGAGAGTAGGAGAGAGACAGGGTGTTTTTCCCAGAGTATTATTTAAATTTTTTGTCATATTTGTACAGTATACAGTGCAGTTGTTAAATAGGTAAATCTTAGGAATTAACATGGAAAGATGCCTGTAATACAATGTTAAATGAATTAAGTAGGCTGGGCGAGGTGGCTCATGCCTGTAATCCTAGTACTCTGGGCAGCTGAGGTGAGAGGATCGCTCAAGGTCAGGAGTTCGAAACCAGCCTGAGCAAGAGTGAGACCCTGTCTCTACTATAAATAGAAAGAAATTAATTGGCCAGCTAATATATATAGAAAAAATTAGCCGGGCATCGTGGCACTTGCCTGTAGTCGCAGCCACTCGGGAAGCTGAGGCAGTAGGATTGCTTGACCCCAGGAGTTTGAGGTTGCTGTGAGCTAGGCTGATGCCACAGGACTCACTCTAGCCTGGGCAGCAAAGTGAGACTCTGTCTCAAAAAAAAAGAATTAAGCATGTTATACAACAGTGGTGATTCCTTTTAAGTTAAAAACCTATGTGAAGGCTGGGCGCGGTGGCTCGCCTGTAATCCTAGCACTCTGGGAGGCCGAGGTGGGAGGATTGCTCAAGGTCAAGAGTTCAAGACCAGCTTGAGCAAAAGTGAAACCCTGTCTCTACTAAAAATAAAAAGAAATTAAATGGCCAACTAAAAATATATAGAAAAAATTAGCTGGGCATGGTGGCACATGCCTGTAGTCCCAGCTACTTGGGAGGCTGAGGCAGGAGGATCGCTTGAGCCCAGGAGTTTGAGGCTGCTGTGAGCTAGGCTGACGCCACGGCACTCTGGCCTGGGCAACAGAGTGAGACTCTGTCTCAAAAAAAAAAAAAAAAAAACAACCTATGTGAAAATATGTTCATATATAAAAGTTTGGAAGGGTATATACCAAAGTATAAGTAGTAGCTTTGAGGGGTATGATTATTAGGGATTTTATTTATATTTAATGTAATTTATAATATTTGATTTTTAATAGCAAACATATATTACCTTTATAATCAATAGCCACAAAAAATGTTGATTCCATTTTGAAAATATAAATAAATAACAACTGATTCTTTACAACCAGTGTACATTCTCCCAAAAAAGCACATAAAGCCAACCTCTAAGGATTTGGGAAAGAAGTACTATCCAGCCTGCAGTCCCCAACTTCTGGGGCCATGTCCCAGTATTGGACTGTGGCCTGTTAGGAACCGGGCCACACATCACTGCCTGAGCTCTGCCCCCACCTTCTGTGGAAAAATTGTCAGGCCACATGCAGAAGGTGAGCAGTGGGCAAGTGAGAGAAGCTTTGTCTTTATCACTGCCTGAGCTCCCCTGCCACCCGCCCATTGGAAAAGCTGTCTTCCATGAAACCAGTTCTTGGTGCCCGGAAGGTTGGAGACCACTGCTATAGGATCTATTTGTCAAATAAAAGTTTCTCTTTGGGCACGGTATCAATAGCCAAGGTCTGTTTGTTAATCAAGCTTATGTCTGGGAAGATAATTCAGACTCAAATAGTATGTCACTTCTCAACAGAATTCAGAAATCAAGAGTAATGGAGGAGAAGGGCTATTAAGATTTGGTAAAAACCAGGAAGATCTCTTAATGAGAGCACAGTGTGTGTGTGTGTGTGTGTGTGTGTGTGTGTGTTTATTTCAACAGCAAATCTGAACTATTTGTGAAAGCTTAAATGTAGACATGACTACCCACAGGAATGGGATTTTGGCTAACATTTGTGATGTACTAGATATATGAGGGAAATAAGTGATTCTGAAAGGATTGGGTGAGATCTAGCAGCAGATGAGAATTATTGCTATAATATCATACAAATATACTTACTATCTTTGTACGGCTATAACAAAATACAAAGTATAAATGGATAATTTATAATCCATAGGAATTTATTACTTGCAGTTCTGAAGTCTGGGAAGTCCAAGTTTGAGGTGCTAGCAGTTGCAGCGTCCAGTGAGGACCTGTTCCTCACAGATGGCACCTTCTGTGTCCTCAATGGTGGAAGGGGCAAGGCAGGTCCCTTCAACCTCTTTTATAAGGGCACTAATCTCACTCATGAGGAGAGCTCTCATGACTGAATCACATCCCAGTAGGTCCCATCTCTTAATTATCAGCACAAAGGGGATTAGGTTTCAACATGAATTTTGGAGGGACACATTCAGATGCTTGTATAATAGTATTGGAACCTGTGGCATGTACTATAGTATGTTGCTATTGATCTTATGAGAAGATCACCTTTTTTTTTTTCCCCCGCTTTGTTGCCCAGGCTAGAGTGAGTGCCATGGCATCAGCCTAGCTCACAGCAACCTCAAACTCCTGGGCTCAAGCAATCCTGCTGCCTCAGCCTCCCAAGTAGCTGGGACTACAGGCATGCGCCACCATGCCCAGCTAATTTTTTCTATATATATTAGTTGGCCAATTAATAGTAGAGATGAGGTCTTGCTCTTGCTCAGGCTGGTTTTGAACTCCTGACCTCAAGCAATCTGCCCGCCTCAGCCTCCCAGAGTGCTAGGATTACAGGCGTGAGCCACCGCACCCGGCCAGAAGATCACCTTTGACGGACTGCTTGTCACAATGCAATATCTTAGGCCTCATGTATAAATTTCCTGGATAATTCATATGCACACACTGAAGCTTGAGAACCACTGTCATGGGGCCTCACCCATAGTCTTCATTATATAGCTCCTGAATGAATAGTATTATCTCTCCCATAAGGGCCAGTAATTGGCCTTAAAAGTTACAGTAATTTTCTCTCGTTCATTTATTCAAGAAATATTTGCATTTCTTCCATGCGCCAGACATCGTTTGGGGCCATGAGGGATACAGTGGTGAACAAGACAGAGAAGGTTTCTGTTCTCTCATAGGCATATGCTAGTTGAGAATTATGAAGAAATGTTAAGATGAAGTGATACAGGTTGAGGGTTAGAAGGATGATGCTAGGTTTTGAATGTTTGTGTCCCTCTGAAATTCACATTGGAACTTAATCCCCAATGGAATAGTATTAAGAGGTAGAGCCTTTAGGAGGTGATTGTAAGAATTCATATCCTTATAAAAGGGCTTAAGGGAGCCTGTTTGGCCCTTCCACTCCCCTTTCACCCCTGGTTCCACCAGGTGAAGACACAGCAAGAAGACACCATCTTAGAAGCTGAGAACAGCCCATTACCAGACACACAATCTGCTAATGCCTTGATTTTGGATTTCTCAGCCTCTAGAACAGTGAAAAAATTTTCTTATTTATAAATTACCCATTCTGTGTTATTTTGTTATAGTAGCCTGAACAGACTAAGGCAGATGAAGAAGACTACTTGAGATTGGCTAGTCAAGAAAGGCCTCTCTGGAGAGGTGGGCTATCAGCAGAGACCTGGTGGGGGGAGGTGGAAATGAGCCAAGCATGTGACAATCTGAGAGGGGAGCATTCTAGATAAAGAGCAGTTTGTGTGAACATAAAGGCCCTAGAAAAGCAACAAGCTTGGTGTTTTCTTGGTGTGTTCCAGGAATGGAAGGGCCAATAGCTGAAGCATAGTGATTAAAGAAGAGAATGGGGTGATAGAGTGAGCAGGAGTCTGATAATGGAATAGTTCATAAACCGTGGTAAAGAATTTGAAGTTTATCCCAAGTGCAGTAAGAAACAGATGGGTAATTTTAAGCCAGGGGAGGAACAGGAATTATTAACATTTTAATAAGAGAATTTAGGTTCTTGTCCCTAGAATGGAGGGTGTAGGGGTAGGAGAGGGACATGAATGGAACATTGGAGACCAGTTAGAGCCTAATGCAATAACTAGGCAAAGATGAAGTAGCTTGAACTGTGGATCTGAAGCAAAATAATGAATGATTTCAGGATATAGTTTAGAGGTAAAATTGACAAGACATACTGGTGGATTTGATTGGAGGGATAGAGTGGGAAATTAGGATGATTTCTTGGCTTCAGCCCTGGATAGATGGCGGTGGACTTTACTAATACAAAGAAGATGAAGGGACTTTGAGTTCATCGGGACTTTGGTGATTTAATTCTTGCCTGCAAACAAAAAAGTTTTTAATTTTTAAGCCAAAATGCAGATTTAGTTATTATAACAGGCTTGCTCCCTGTCACCAGTTGTTTGTACATGATACATACATACATACATAGATCCTTTTAAGTAAGGGATCCAAAGGTCTGCTGCTTGGTGAACGTGGACTCAGAATGCATGGTATCTGGGATTTTAAAAATTTTTATTAGGCTCTGAAAATGTAAGAGATTATTCTTTCCTTTAAGGCTGTTTTCTCTTTAACTAGGAAAAACTTTAATTATCAAAGTTTAGAAGAGAAGTTTCAATTTAGAACAGAAGTTACATTTCATTTCCCCTGCCCATCCCTGTTATTTTTCCTAAATTCCACATTATTTAATCTTTTGGATTTCCATGTTGCTGCCACCTCATGGTATCATTTCCATAATCTTTTTTTTTTTTTTTTTTTTTTTTGGAGACAAGAGTCTCACTCTCTTGCCCGGGCTAGAGTGCCATGGCGTCAACCTAGCTCACAGCAACCTCAAACTCCTGGGCTCAAGCGATCCTCCTGCCTCAGCCTCCCAAGTAGCTGGTACTCAGGCACATGCCACCATGCCCAGCTAATTTTTTCCATTTTTAGTAGAGACGGGGTCTCAACTCTTGCTCAGGGCTTAGGCTGATCTCGAACTCGTGAGCTCAGGGTATCCTCCTGCCTTGGGATCCTCCCAGAGTGCTAGGATTATAGGCATGAGCCACTGCGCCTGACCAGTTAGCAAACACTTTCTGATTTTGTTGTTTCTCTTTCCTTTCATTTCAAATGGGCACCCTTTGGAACTAAGGTTGCCATTTTTATTAACTTCTTAGAGTTACTGGTATTGGCTTAATGCTATTGGCAAGTGATTGAATCAAATGTTGCAATTTATGAGCTGGGAGGGACCTTAGATTTCTGATTCTGAGATTTAATTCAGAGAAAATAAGGGCTGCTTGCTCTAAAACTTTTGGAAGTTAATGAGATGTGTTTACAGTATTTGCTGGTAGAAAAGTTAAAGTGGCATCCATTATTTCCTGTGTTTATTAAGGAAGATCAGTTTGTGTAGATGAGTGATTGTCAAACTTTATTGTACCTAAGAATCACAGGAAACTTATTAATCATGCGAAGCCCTGAGAAGTGTCTGATAGCACAAACCTGTGAGGTGGCAACCAGGCATCTACTTTGTAAAGAGGCATCCCCAGGTAATTTTGATATAGGAAGAACTGTGGCCACACTTTGGGAAACAGAGAGCCAGAGACACAGAGGACTAACTGTCCAAAACAAAAAGTATTGATCTAACCAGTACACTGACTGCATTCAACATCAGAAGTAAATAGGAGGTTTTCGTTTATTCACATCTGTGCTCAAGGTCTGAAAATGACTTTTTAGATGGAATTTAAGCAATACCAAAATAGAAAATTTATTGAGTTTTGGGAAATAGAATTTTCTGAGTGAAGAAACCAGGAAATATTTCCAAGATTAATTCCTCAGAGATCAGTCATTTTTTCCTCAGAAGGGTAAGACTTAATGAGAGCCAGGTTCTAACTGTAGATCCATCCAAAGATCCTCCCTCTTGATTTCCTAGAGGGCCTATAAAAGTGACTTGTGGAAAAAATAAATATGTCCATGTGTGAAAAGCAAATGATGTCTGATTTCAAAGAAAAGAAAACTGAAAGCTCTTTTTATTTCTTTTTTTTGGGGGGGTGTTAGTGAATTCCCTTCAGAATAATTTATAGGACTGGTGTCCCTAGCCCTTTCAGTATTTGCATTGCAAATATAGTTGTCTCATTCCACCTAGATAGGACTAAAGCATAAAATTTTGTTGCATGCGCCTCCATTTTCTACCACGTTGGTGAGTATGTAGCTCTCTTTATTCTCCTTTTTACTCAAATTAATTGATCTCTGGGAACTGTGCTTGACTTAAATTTATGATGTTTTCTTTTGTAGCAATTACTTCACAAAGCTGCAGAGGGAAGCAGAGGGCTGCTGATAGATTTATAATGTGGCTATCAATTTGCTGGCCTGAAGCTCTTGGCTTTCTCCCTGTTTATCTGTTAAACACATGCTCATCATAGGATTATTAAGAAATTATTTTTAATGCATTTAATGCAATTTTTTATTATTTAATAATGATGGAAGGGATATATACTTGAAAGCTCCTCATCAAATGTGTTTATGTTATATTCACTGACATAAAGTGAAAGGAATAGTCTAGCCAGCTACTGCGTTATACAGTATCTGTTGGAGAATGGTTTATTTGTAAGGGAATAGAGGAGCACTCTCTAACATTTTTACCAGGTTACACCAAGATTTAAAATTATATCAGTTGAGGCCGGGCGTGGTGGCTCACGCCTGTAATCCTAGCACTCTGGGTGGCCGAGGCAGGAGGATTGCTCGAGGTCAGGAGTTCGAAACCATCCTGAGCAAGAGTGAGACCCCCATCTCTACTATAAATAGAAATAAATTAATTGGCCAACTAATGTATATAGAAAAAATTAGCCAGGCATGGTGGTACATGCCTGTAGTCCCAGCTACCCCGGAGGCTGAGGGAGCAGGATTGCTTGAGCCCAGGAGTTTGAGGTTGCTGTGAGCTAGGCTGATGCCACGGCACTCACTCTAGCCTGGGCAACAAAGCGAGAGACTGTCTCAAAAAAAAAATTATATCAGTTGAATTTGGGGGAGTTTTGTTCATTAAAAAAATAAAATTCCAATTCCTAATATTTTAAAAAAGTGAATTAATCCATGTAAAGCCTTTAGTACAATGTCTGACACATAGTATTCTTCATTTTAGCTATTTAAGGTACTGATGTGAAAACTTCAGTCTCTGCTTCTGGGTGGAGACTATGATATATACTTTTATGAGTTTTAGCTCATTGAATGATGAGTTATATAGTCATGGAATCAGACATTGAATCTAGTATAGGTAATCTAAGCAAATAGGATTACTATATTAGAAAATATGAATTGGCAAGGTAAGATTATAGCCAAGTTATGGTTATTTGCTTTACAGGAAGAGTCTTCACTTAGCAGTACTATGATACCATTTTCCATCTTAACCAGTATTATAATTTATCTTCTTTATAGAACATCTTCTTTATACAAAGCAATACATCATTTTAAAATCCTTGATTCTCTAATTTCATTGTTCAGAAAGGATACCTGTGATAGTTTTCACCCCCATATCCTTTTCAGATAAATGAAAATTAAGCCATATATGCTACAGATTCAGAGTAATTCTGAAAGTTGAGTCATTCATTCAGCAGACATTTATTAGTGCCCTCAATAATAGTCAAAATTGGTTTTCCTAAAGAAAATGGTTTCCCCTGTCAAGAAATTCACCATTGAGCTAGGGAGACACATAACTATGCTTATATTTTTATTTTAGGCAGTTTCATGTTTTATTAACATACTCTAGTTAGCATGTAAGTGTGGTGGGCAATAAGTAGAGCCTTATCCTATGTACTATTGTGTTCCCAAGCATTTAACACAGTGCCTGCACATTATGTATTATGTGCCGTAAATATGTTGAATAACTGTTATTACTGATGTAGGAATTTAAAATCTTTACTGGAAATATTATATTTAGCCCTTCAAGGATGAAAATTATTTCTCAAGTAGGGCATTCCATTTTAACTTTTTATTTTGAAGTCAATTTTTATTTTTTTAAAGACTGGGTCTTCTTGCTCTGTCACTCAGGCAGGAATGCAGTGCTATGATCATAGTTCACTGCACCCTTGAACTTCTGGGCTCCAGTAATCCTCCTGGCTCAGCCCCCTGAGTAGCTGAAACTATAGGCATGCATCACCACACTGGCTAATCTTTGTTAATTTTTGTAGAGATGAGGTCTCACTATCTTGCCCAGGCTTACCTCGAACTCCTGGCCTGAAGTGATCCTCTTGCCTTGGCCTCCCTAAGTGCTGGGGTTATAGGAGTGAGCCACCATGCCCAGCCTTGAAATCATTTTACACTTAGAGAACAGTAGCAAAAATCCAAGCCTGAGCAAGAGTGAGACCCCCGTCTCTACTATAAACAGAAAGAAATTAATTGGCCAACTAAAAAATATATATATAAAAAAATTAGCTGGGCTGGCTGAGGCAGGAGGATTGCTTGAGCCCAGGAGTTTGGGGTTGCTGTGAGCTAGGCCGACAACAGGGCACTCTAGCCTGGGCAACAGAATGAGACTCTGTAACAGTAGCAAAAATCATAGTTTTCAGCTTCCCCTAATGTTAACAGCTCACATAATCCTAATGCAATTATCAAAACCAGGAAATAAACATTAGTACAATACTATAAACTACAGACCTTGAGTTTCATCACATTTTCTATGAATGTCTTTTTTTCTGTTCCAGGATCCAGTCCAATATCCCATGTTGCATTTAG
Source organism: Microcebus murinus (assembly GCF_040939455.1). Lineage (NCBI taxonomy): Eukaryota > Metazoa > Chordata > Mammalia > Primates > Cheirogaleidae > Microcebus > Microcebus murinus. The sequence goes on from NC_134124.1 coordinate 24,247,568, forward strand.
TTTTCATGTTGCCTTAGTTTCCTCCAGTTGATGATGATTCCACAATCTTTCCTTGTCTTCTATGTCCTTAGTGTACTCAGTTATTTCGTATACTATCCCTCAGTTTGGATTTGTCTAATTTTTTGTGTGTGATTCCACTGAAATTATGTGTTTGGGGCAAAAATACCCCAGAAGCGATGTTGTGCCCTTTACAGTGCATCCTGTCCACAGTTGTGTGGTGTTACATCTTATTACTAGTGATCTTAACTTTGATCAGTTGGTTAGGGTGGTCCTCTTTCTTCCCTATAAAGTTTTATGTAAATTTTCCTTTGTAATTAATATCTTGAGGGAGGTACCTTGAGAGTTACTTAGGTTGGATTGTTTTTTCCCATCTACATCAATCTGAAATACAGTTAGGTTCATTTGTTACTATTTGTATTCCATTTTGGGTTCCCCGTACATCTTGGTTTATTTTCATTTTTTGTTTTTGGGTGTATGAAACATAACTGGTTCTCCTAGTCAGAGTTATACAAAAAGGTACACTGAACAAATATTACTCGCTCTTCATCCCTACTGCCTCATTCCAGTTTTTTCTACCCCTTTTTCACCTACTCCCTAGGTAACCAATCTCTTTAGTTTCTATTCTGTCCAACCTGTATTTCTTTTACACAAATAAGCAGATACATGTGTATTTTCTTATATTCCTTTTTTTTTTTTATTTCGGCATATTATGGGGGTACAGATTTTAAGGTTTCAATAAATGCCCATTTCCCCCCCTCCCCCCAAAAGTCTGAGTCTCCATCATGACCATCCCCCAGATGGTGCACATCTCACTCATTATGTATGTATATACCCGCCCACTCCCCCCTCCCACCTGCCCAATACCCTATTACTGTAGTACCTATGTGTCCATTTAGGTGCTACTCAGTTAATACCAGTTTGCTGGAGAATATATCTGGTGCTTGTTTTTCCATTCTTGGGATACTTCACTTAGTAGTATGGGTTCCAGCTCTAACCAGGAAAATATAAGATGTGCTATCCTTTTTTATGTGAAAGCTAGCATATTACACATACTTTATTATACTTCATTTTTTTCACTTAACAGTGTGTCCTGGAAAAAATTATATCAGTTCATAGCGTATCTGCAGTCTTTTTTTCCAGCTAAATAGTACTCTATTATATGTGGGTGCCATCATTTATTTAATCACTCCTATGCATAAGCATTCAGATTATGTTCATTATTTTGCAATTACAAACATTACTGCAATGAATAATCTCACGTGTATATTTTCGTATTGTTGGAGATGTATCTTCAGGTTAGATTCCTTAAAATGGGATTGTTGGGTCAAAAGGTAGGTGCAGCCAGGTGCAGTGGCACGTGGCTATAGTCCCAGCTACTTGGGAAGGCTGAGGTGGGAGGACCACTTGAGCCCAGCATTTCAAGGCCAACCTGGGCAACATAGCAAAACTCCACCTCTTTTTTTTGTTGTTGTTGTTGTGGTTTTTTTTTTTTTGGTTTTTTTTTTGAGACAGAGTCTCGCTTTGTTGCCTAGGCTAGAGTGAGTGCCGTGGCGTCAGACTAGCTCACAGCAACCTCAAACTCCTGGGCTCAAGCAATCCTTCTGCCTCAGCCTCTGGAGTAGCTGGGACTACAGGCATACGCCACCATGCCCGGCTAATTTTTTCTATATATATTAGGTGGCCAATTAATTTCTTTCTATTTATAGTAGAGACAGGGTCTCGCTCTTGCTCAGGCTGGTTTCGAACTCCTGACCTCGAGCAATCCGCCCGCCTCAGCCTCCCAGAGAGCTAGGATTACAGGCGTGAGCCACCGCGCACGGCTGTGTTGTTTTTTTTTTATTTCAGCATATTATGGGGGTACAGATTTTAAGGTTTCAATAAATGTCCTTTCTGCCCTCCCCCCACAAAAACTCCACCTCTTAAAAAAAAAAAACAAAAAAAACCAGGTAAGTGTGCATATATAACTTTCTTAGGAATTGTCACATCCCCCTCCAGAAGGGTTGTACCAGTTTGCATCCCCACCAGCAGTGAGTGTATGAGGGGTCCTCTTTCCTCACAGCCTCATCCATAGTATATGTTGTCATACCTTTTAATTTTTGCCGGTCTGATAGAGAAAGCATATCTCAGTGTTATTTTATGTTGCCTTTATTTAATTATAGCGAGTTCAAGCATTTTTTCATATATTTGAGGGCCATTTTTTGTGAATTGTCTCTTCTTTTCCCCATTTTTCTATGGAGTTTTACTCCTTCGGTCCTCAACTTTTAAGAGTTTTTAAAAATGTATCAGAGATTTTGGCTCTTGTGGTATATGTTGCAAATATCTTCTCCCTGTTTTTCCATTTTTGTTTTTAATTGTGGTAAAGTATACATAGCATAAAATTTACCTATTAATCATTTTTAAGTGTACACTTCAGTTGCATTAAGTACATTTGCATTGTTGAACAACCATTACCACTGTCCATCTCCAGAACTTTTCATCTTCTCAAATTGAAACCCCATATCCATTAAACAGTAATTCCCCACTCCCTCTTTCCCCTATACCCTAATAACCACCATCCTACTTTCTTTCTGTCTTTATGAATTTGACTACTCTTTAGGTACCTTATATTATATAAGTGGAATCATATTAATACAATGTCCTTTCGTGTCTGGCTTATTTCACTAAGCATGATGTTTTCAAGATTCATCCATGTTGTAGCATGTATGAGAACTTCATTCCTTCCAAAGATTGAATAGTATTCCATTGTATGTATAATATCACATTTTATTTATCCATTCATCCATCCATGGACACTCAGGTTGCTTCCACCTTTTGGCTATTGTGATTAATGCTGTTACAAACATAAATGTACAAGTATCTGATGTCCATTGTCTTTTGACTTTGTTTATAGTGGAATGTTTGTTTTATTTTGTTGGCCAAATAATTATTTTAGTTTTTCTGTAATCAGATTTAGTAATCTTTTCTTGTCTTACCTTTGGATTTTGTTTTTTTTTTTTTTGAGACAGAGTCTCGCTTTGTTGCCCAGGCTAGAGTGAGTGCCATGGCGTCAGCCTAGCTCACAGCAACTTCAAACTCCTGGGCTCGAGTGATCCTTCTGCCTCAGCCTCCCGGGTAGCTGGGACTACAGGCATGCGCCACCATGCCCGGCTAATTTTATATATATATATATCAGTTGGCCAATTAATTTCTTTCTATTTATAGTAGAGACGGGGTCTCGCTCTTGCTCAGGCTGGTTTTGAACTCCTGACCTTGAGCAATCCGCCCGCCTCGGCCTCCCAAGAGCTAGGATTACAGGCGTGAGCCACAGCGCCCGGCCTTACCTTTGGATTTTGAATCAGAGTTAGAAAGCCATTCCCCATACTGATGTCAAAGAGGAATTCACCTACATTTTCTTCTCACTTTTTACATTTAGATCCCCAATCCATTTCAAGTTTATTCTTGTATAGGAAGTGACCTGTGGATCTAATTTTATCTTTTTCCTAATGACTACCAAGTTATCCTAGTGCCATTTTGAAAAGTCCATCTTTGCCTCAATGATCTTAGTTTTAATAGCAACAAACATGAAGTTTGTGTCCCTCTACAAATGTTCACCTTATACTTGTTTGTCATTATCATTTAAAACCTGAGTTTATAGTGACATCAAAGAACCTCAGTGGACCTTGCCGAGGAAGTATAGTTAAAGTCTTTCTTCCCACTGGTGTGGTGTCTAAGTCAGAATCTCTTCAAGAGCCTGAACAGCTGTGGAAGCTCTTCATGGAGCGCTGAGCTTTGAAACAGCTGATGAAAGTCTCAGAAGGCACTTTGGGCAATGGGAAATGCTCGTGGACTATTTGGTAATGAGAGATCCAAACAGCAAGCATTCCAGGGGCTTTAGGTTTGTCACGTATGCCAGTGTGGAGGAGATGGATGCAGCCATGAATGCAAGGCCACACCTGGAGGATGGAAGAGCTGTAGACCAAAGAGGACTGTCTCTAGAGAAGATTCTCAAAGACCATGGGCCCACTTAACTGCAAAAAAATCTTTGGTGGCATTAAAGAAGACACTGAAGAACATCACTTAAGAGATTATTTTGGGCTGGGCACGGTGGCTCACACCTGTAATCCTAACACTTTTGGAGGTATCTGCTTGAAGTCAGGAGTTTGAGACCAGCCTGAGCAAGAACAAGACCCTGTTTCAACAAAAAATATAAAAGTTAACCGGGTGTGGTGGTGTACACCTATAGTCCCAGCTACTTGAGAGTCTGAAGTGGGAGGATCACTTGAGTCCAGGAATTTGAGGTTGCAGTGAGCTATAATCATGCCACTGCACTCTAGCTTAGGCTATATGTTTTTTAAGATGGTTTTTTGCAATGTAATATTTCAAAGTTTTTTCTTTGTCTTCAAGAAAGTACAGTTTCCTATGAAACCTGAAATTCTCTCTTATCCTCTAACTCAAGAAAATCATTCCCTGGAAAATAGAGTTAAAAAAAAATTTTGAGCATCGCCATATTTGTGAAGGCAAAAAATAGATTTTTTTTTTTTTTTTCTTTTTTTTTTTTTTAAGACTAGTCAAGTGCAGTAGTGAGGAGGGGGGAAAGTAGTAGAACAAGGAGTTCAATCTGTAACTGACTGTGAACAATCACGCAAAAAATAGATTTTTAAATATTTGCAAATTGAATTGGTCCATCAGCAAAGATGTAGAAAGGAACCTATTTTGCTAGCTCTGTGGAAGATGGTCTTAGATTAATAATAGAACAATCTAAGACTTGTGGTCCAAATCCCTGATTCAGTGAGGAACAAGTTTATTTTTAACATAGGTCTCCAAATGACTATCGATCAGCACTCTGTGACTCAGTAACGTGTTCTGGAGCAGTGTCATCCTCTTTTCAAATGCCCTAATTCTTGACAGCAAGGGAATTAGAAGTGACTTTAGGACTATGAAAATTATAAGCTCTGTGCTCACCTTTTTGCAGCAGTTTCTGTGCCCTACTCAATTTCTACTTCCTGCCAACAATTCTTTATTTCCACACCTGTGGAAGACAATATGGGTTTGTATGAAAAAATGCTTGAACTCACTATAGTTAAATAAAGGCTTGTGGTTAAGAACATAAACTTTAAAGTGTTAGACAGATCTGCCCTAGCTCTATCATTTAACTTGCCGTTAAGTGGAATTATAATAGTACCTATCATAAAGTTGTTGTGAGGATTAAATGACTAGCGTATTAAAGCATCAGAAACTAACTATAGCTGTTAAGTCTAAATGTACCATGAGTGTAGATCATAAAATACTTCATGGTCTAGAACTTCAAAGATCTCTTTAAAGTCATCTTTATTTTCAGTAAAATATAGAAACTTGGCTTTAATATAGCTCCATTTCCTCCCCCCAGCTTTGTACTACCATTTTCATTTGCTTTCTGTATCAATATAGGTTGTAAACCAAACCATCTAGTGTCATAATTAATGCTTTTTATAATCCTTTGTCTTTTAAAGATATTAAGAAAAGAGAGAAAATGCTATTAGTCTTCGATATATTTACCACTTCTGGTGTTCTTCATTTCTTCCCATGATTTTGAGTGACCATCAAGTGTCATTTCCTTAAGCCTTATACTGACTACTTATTTAGTATTTACGTATTGTAAGGCAGGATTTGTAGCAGTAAATTCTGTCTTCATCTGTGCATGTCTTCATTTTGCCTTCATTTTGAGTTAATTTTGCTAAAGACAATAATTCTTCATTGACTTTTTTTTCCTTTCACCATTTTAATTATGTCGTTACATAATTATGCCTTCTGGCCTCCATTGTTTCTGGTGAGAAGTCATAAATTAGTTGTTCCCTTATACCATTTTTCTCCTGTTGCTTTCAAATTTTCTATTTGTCTTTATCTTTCACCAGTTTGGCTCTTGTGTTTTTAGATGTAGTTTTCTTTTCTATTTAGGGTTCACTGAGATGAGTTTCTTTGATCTTTAGATGAATGTCTTTCATCAGAATTTTCAAGTTAGCCTTTATTTCTTTAAATATTCTGTCCTTGGCCAGGCGCGGTGGCTCACGCCTGTAATCCTAGCACTTTGGGAGGCTGAGGCAGGCGGATTGCTCCAGGTCAGGAGTTCGAAACCAGCCTGACCAAGAGCGAGACCCCGTCTCTACTACAAATAGAAATAAATTAATTGGCCAACTAATATATATATAGAAAAAATTAGCCAGCATGGTGGCGTGTGCCTGTAGTCCCAGCTACTCGGGAGGCTGAGGCAGGAGGATTGCTTGAGCCCAGGAGTTTGAGGTTGCTGTGAGTTAGGCTGACGCCACGGCACTCTAGCCTGGGCAACAAAGCAAGACTCTGTCTCAAAAATAAATAAATAAATAAATACTCTGTCCTTTTCTCTTTCCCCTTCTTCTGGGACTTCCATTGATATTGTAAGGGTTCTGTACATTTTTCTCCAATCTTTTTACTTCTCCTCATTCTTTGGCTTGGATATAGTTCTTATTGAGCCAACTTCAGGTTTATTTATTCTTTCTTATGTAAGTTCAGATCTGCTGTTGATTCCCTCTGTGAATTTTTCATTTATTGAACTTTTGGACTTTGTTTTTTGTTTTGTTTTTGTTTTTAAATAATTTGTCACTTTATCATGGTTCTCCTTTTTTTTTTTTTAAATCATCATGCTCTCCTTTATGTCTGTAAACACAGTTTTCTTTACTTCTTTGAACATTTTTTCCTTTTTTTTTTTCTTTTTTTCTTTTTTTTTTTTTTCTTTTCTTTTTTTTTTTTGAGACAGAGTCTCACTTTGTTGCCCAGGCTAGAGTGAGTGCCGTGGCGTCAGCCTGGCTCACAGCAACCTCAATCTCCGGGGCTCAGCGATCCTACTGCCTCAGCCTCCCGAGTAGCTGGGACTACAGGCATGCGCCACCATGCCCAGCTAATTTTTTGTATATATATTTTTAGTTGGTCAATTAATTTATTTCTATTTTTGGTAGAGATGGGGTCTCGCTCAGGCTGGTTTCGAACTCCTGACCTTGAGCAATCCGCCCACCTCAGCCTCCCAAAGTGCTAGGATTACAGGCGTGAGCCACCACGCCCGGCCTGAACATTTTTATTTATAATTACTTTCAAATCTTTGCTAGATCTAACTTCTGAGGATACTTCCTGTTGACTGCTTTTTTTTTTCCTGATTGTGGGTCAAGCTTTCCTGTCTTATTGCATGTCTTGTAATTTTTTTTTTTTTTTGAAACTAGACATTTTAGGTAATATTGTAGCAGCTCTGGATTCTGACTCCCCACCCACCCTTGTTATTTTTGTAGTTACTATTTTGTTTGTTTACTTATTTAGTAATTTACCTGGATTTAGCTGTGAAATCCATTTCCCCTGTGGGGTGTGGCCACTAATGGCTCTGCTCAGTAGAGTTTTGTTTATGTTTTTTATTTTTACTTTTACGCTTGCCTTTCTTGGGCTTTCTTTTTCTGCATAGCTTAGTGGTCAGCCAATAATTAGTCATAGATATGTTCAACACCTCAAACCAGTGAGGCCTCACCCACTGTGTGGGTCTCTGTGTGGAATCAGAAGTACATTCAAAGTTCAGGCAGTTTTCAAATCTGGCCCAGCTGGACCCTCTTATGTCTCCTCATTGCATGTGCATAGGTTCCTGTTAGTACAAGCGTATATGAGTAGCTTCAACTCTTAATCATCTCCAAACATGTGCACCGTCATTAGTCAGCCACGGATATTTGGAGAGCTTATCAAGCACCTCTGTGATGGTCTCTTCCTACATCTCCCTGTTACATTTCTGACTAGTCGATGGGTCCTTGCCAGCTCTTAACAGGGACTGCAACCTCAGACTAGTAAAACCCCTGCCCTTCCCCATTTGCTTGCCACTCACATTGCTACTTATGACTGATAGCACCACTGGACATGGATTATTTTATCTCCTGCTCCAAAGCAGGTCCACTTCCTCCAGCAGTGAAACTGCTGGTTATTCACAGCCTGCCTCGCTCTTTTAGAATTACACATTGAATGATGGGGAGAAGAGTGGGAGCAGTCCCTGGCAAGTACACCACAGATTTTCATGGTATTTTCCTGCAGTTCAGTAGTTTTTCACAAATAAGTGTTGCTTTTTAAGCCTCTGGTCAATTTCCAGGGCACTGCAATGGTGGGTTTTTATAATTTTGTCTAGTTTTATAATTGGTTGGTTTTTAGAGAAAGAGGATTTGGCAGCCTCCCTACTTTGCCACATCAGAAATTCCACATAGTATTGAGTCTTGAACTGTGTAACTATTAAATCAAAGGATGAGAAAAAAGCCTTAAAATTGACTATAAACAAGGGCCAGTGCAAGGGTGGTTCATGCCTGTAATCCTAGCATTCAGGGAGGCCAAGGTGGAAGGATCTCTTGAGCTTAGGAGTTCAAGACCAGCCTGAGCTCTAAGCAAGAGCAAGACCCTATCTCTACTAAAATAGAAAAAAATTAGTCAGGCATGGTGGCATGCACCAGTAGTCCTAGCTACTCAGGAGGTTGAGGCAAGAGGATCGCTTAAGCTAAGGATTTTGAGGTTGCTGTGAGCTAGGCTGATGCCATGGTACTCTAGCCCAGGCGACAGAGGGAAAAAAAAAAAAAAACTACAAACAGAAAAAATTAACTGTAACAAATCAATTATGTAGAGAAAATAATTTCAGTAACTTTGGACACCGACTCTGTGTACCTTTAAAGTCTAAAAGAACTATAGTGAAACCTTGAACTTTACATAGTAGGTTCATTGTTGGTAATGATATTTGTATAGTAATTTTGAAACTCTAGTTTATCGTAGGTTAGTTAGAGCAAATTAGTAAATATATTGCTATTCTGAGAACTAGAGTTTTCATTGTGAGGGAAGGTGAGGAAGAAACTTCTTTTGTTGGATTTCACTTTAAGTCTTTGTACTCATGAGGTTTTTGTTCTGGGTTTTTTTTTTTTTGTTTTTTTGGTTTTTTTAAAGATGTGTTTCCCGGGTTTGTTCACTGAGAGGGCCTAAAAGCAGTAATACCCTAGTAACACTGAGCACACTAGCACCCAGATCTTGGTTTCTAAATACCATTCCACACTAAAAGGATCCAGGGTTCCTTGGAGAAATGGCCAATTCCAGGTCTAGGGCAGGCAAAGTACAAAATATTGCACCTGGAGTATTATGTTGTAGGTTTACAACAAAGTTCACCCTTGGGAGGACAGACCTAAGTAAAAGGCCCCTGCAGATCCTGGAAGTAGGCTAGGAAGGCCTGAGCAGGAAATCCTGGGGAACTCAGTACCTGGAACATGGTCTAAAAGAGTCCTATGGGGAATGGGTGGGGCTAGAGGAGGGCCTTCACAGGAGCCTCTTTTGCTTAAGTCTGAGAGCTTAAAAGCATTCTACAACCCATGAAACCATTTAAGCATTAAGTAACATTCCAAACTTTTTACAATGCTTTTATTGTTTTTATAATTTTTTTTTTAATTTTTATTTTTTACGTAACCTAAACATTTGTATGTTTTTATAATTTTTTAAAAAAATCTGTAAGGCAGAATTGAATTCCCAGATTAGAAGCGGTATGTACAGTCTGCGTTCAAAGAAAGATCCTGTGGGAAAGGAAACGAAAGGTGGCCCAGGGAAGGAAATATGGTTTGTGCTAGACTTTGAAAACTAGGGAAAATTTTGTTTGGGGAGTTGGAAGGGGGATAAGGAAGAGCATTCCAAGGTGGGGATGCATGAGCAATCAGATGGAATGAAGAATAAACATGGTAAGTATTGTGAGAAAATAATAAGATGTGACTCTAGAAGGGATCCTTAGTCTTGGGTAGTAACGTGAGATAGGTTAGGTAGGTTAGAAGTTTGATGTAGTATAAAGAATAAGAGATTTCTAAGTCTTGATTTTTTTCACCTGTTAAATGGGTAAAGACTTCCATGCTTACCTCTCAGAATTGTTTTGAAAAATAAATGAGCTAGTGTATGTGACAGCAGATTTTAAGCAGTAAGATGCTATGATGGTGTAGGTTGTACTAAATTTTGAATACCAAGCTGAGAAGTTTGCAGTTGTGGTAGTAATTGTTGAAATAAATTTTATTTGTTGAGGACATTGTCTATTTGGGGTTTTTCTTGGCAGTTCCTATGATGATTTACAATGCAGAATAGTGTCATTATTTCCCCCTTGAGTTTCCAGTAATGGGGAGGAGTACTGAGTAGAGCCCTGTAAAATTTCTTTGGATCCTATTTCTGTGGAAGTATAATTCAAGAGCAGATGTTTCCCTGCGAGGCCTCCTTGGAATGTGTTAAAAATCACTGTGGAGGCGTGTAAGAGGGCTCCTAACCACATTAGAAGCTTCTGTTTGTAGAACAAAACCTGAAAAGATTTGCCTCTGATGGTGCTGCAGAATAGCAGCACAACCAGCTCATGTATGTGTAAATGCTTCTGGCACTTAGCATGCTAAGTAAGACGCATACACTATAAAATCTGTCCTTGAATTCCAATAACATTATATTAATACAATATGCATGTCATCCTTTGGAGAAAGAGTATATTCAGGCTGCAGAATAAATCATGGTCTTTGTACTGGGATCAAGTACAAAGCTCTTTGCACAGCTGGGAGTAGTACAACTTTCTCCTTCAAGTGCTATTTTTAGCTGTTTCCAAGGAGATGTTCAACATGATATTGATAATTGCATTAATCCTCAATTTATACAATCTGTGGAGAGGGAAGCAGCAGTTCTTTCTCATTGTTTACTGCTTAATAAGCCACTGGGTTGTGGTTTATCAGCCAAAACAATAAGATGTCTTTCTTAAAATAATCTCAGAATTATGTTCTGGAGCCCTTCACTTTGTTGGTTCAACTTTTAGTCCTCCTGCTTAAAAAGAAATGGTGAGCTTTTCTCAGGGTGGCTGCTCCTTATCAGTAAGTCCTTTCTGCGTGTATGTTAGGTCTAGGCTTTGCCCACTGGGAACCTGATGTTATAAATTTACCAAAGAATGATAGGTCTTCTAAAACACAAACACACCCTCTTTTACACACACACACACACACACACACACACACACACACACACACACACACACTTCACAAAGAGCCTCATCTCGCAGTCTGAGTGATTCATCTGTTCATAGAGCATTCCTAATGAGTTGACTCTGAAGAACAGATTATGGATCAGAAAGTTGCCTGAGATTAGAGTCAAAGCAAAGGAAATAGAAAGTTCTTAAAGGATGAGCATTAAGCTCTAATAACTTGATGAATTATCCTTTTCTAAGGAATTTCCATTTTTTCAAATAACTGTTAACTGGATTTGTTCTGTTTTCTTGGCTCTCCAGCATCCAACTCCTCTTCCTGTTTGGAGGAATTCTCCTGTGTTGTAATCTTTTTTTTTTTTTTTTGAGACAGAGTCTCACTCTGATGCCCGGGCTAGAGTGCAGTGGTGTCAGCCTAGCTCACCGCAACCTCAAACTCCTGAGCTCAAGCAATCCTTCTGCCTCAGCCTCCTGAGTAGCTGGGACTACAGGCATGTGCCACCATGCCCGGCTAATTTTTTCTATATATTTTTTGTTGTCCAGATGATCCGCTTTCTATTTTTAGTAGAGATGGAGTCTTGTTCTTGCTCAGGCTGGTCTCTAACTCCTGACCTTGAGCAATTCTCCCATCTCGGCCTCCCAGAGTGCTAGGATTACAGGCATGAGCCACCACGCCTGACCACTTTCTTCTTCTTAATAGAGCTAGCTGCCTTGAGTTCTGCCTGTTTTCTAAGCCTGTTCTTTAAGCCTCCCATTGATTCTGTGACCCCTAATATCTTTCCAATAAACTTACCCCTTAAAATTGTTTGCTTAAGGTAGTCTTTTGCTTGCATACAAAAACTGTAAACAATACAGTAGGGCTCATTGCAATCCAGGCACCTCTCTTGTGGGAAGTGCTGGCAAATGTGGCCACATTCTTGTATTTTTATTTCCTCCATCACCACTACCCATTTTATTTTTTCTGAATTTCCTTAGAATAGCCCTTCCTCATATATGTTATATCTTAAGTGAATTAGGATTTGTATCTGCTGCGTGTTTGGCACATGGTAGACACCATAAAAATTAGATTCAGTTTATACTTACCTTTTAGTTCATTTATTGACATTTTATCAAGTGCTCTGTTTTATCCACAGTATTATAATAATAAGGCATTTGGGAAACACCCTGATCTCAGCAATAGCACATTTACAAATCTTTTTTAGAAAAATAATATTTTTACTTTGGTTCCTAATTTAAGTTAAGAGTACTAATTGTTCAGGATCCAGGCTTCTCCTCTGTTTGAAATACCCTGCTAACTATATTTCCCCCCTTTAAAGTTTTTATTTAATCACAAGCTTCAAAAATGAAGGGAGGTTAGCTGGGCCTGATGATGTGTGCCTGTAGTCCCAGCTACTCAGGAGCCCGAGGCAGAAGGATCACTTGAGTCCAGGAGTTCAAGGTTGTAGTGCATCATGATTGTGCCTTTGAATAACCACTACACTCAAGCCAGGCAACTTAGTGAGACCCCATCTCTTTAAAAAAAAGAAAAGTGAGGGAGGGATTAAAGGGAATTCTCTGTTTTAAAGAAAAAAAAAAAAAAAAGCTCTGTCAAAAGTGGCAGGCAGGCAGACTCTTCTGCCAGTTTGGCATGTGCCAACCATATTGTTAAGATGTTCAGGAAGAAAGCGTGCATAGACTCAGCACGTGTCATCTTTGCTTTGCAGGATAACTTTCTCTCTGCCTTTGTGTTTGGTGGGTGGCTGGCCATCTGTGTGAATTTCTGAGTTTGAAGAAGCTAAGAAAAGAGAGATTTATTTAGGTTTCTTTAAATTTCCCAGTGTTAGCCTGCTAACAGCACAGTGCCCTGACCTTGCAGACATGGCTTATCCTCTTAATGCATTCTCCCACCATCCTGTATGTCTCCATATAGTATTAAATTACTTCTTTTACAGAAAGAAAAAACCAGTATATATTTACTGAGTCCTTGCTAATCACTGTATTGGAGGCTTTAAGTACATTATCACATTAATCCATTAAATATTCATCCATAAAACTGTTAAAGCTTAATTTTTTAGATGAAGAAGCTAAGGCTCCGAAAGGACAAATTGGGAAATTTGTCCAAGACCATGCTATCACAGTAAGCAATAGAAGTCAGAATTTGAATTTACACTGGTATGCAAACCATTGGGTATGTCATTTAGTTTCATTTCTGAGTGAATAAAAATTAAATGACACCTAAATTAGCATTCCATGCAAAAGATAACATAGATAGCAAAGAACATGCCAAGAAAACCTAGGTTTTGTGTTGTTTTTTTTTTTTTTTTTTTGAGACAGAGTCTTGCTTTGTTGCCTAGGCTAGAGTGAGTGCCGTGGCGTCAGCCTAGCTCACAGCAACCTCAAACTCCTGGGCTCAAGCAATCCTCCTGCCTCAGCCTCCCAAGTAGCTGAGACTACAGGCATGAGCCACCATGTCCGGCTAATTTTTTCTATATATATTAGTTGGCCAATTAGTTTCTTTCTATTTATAGTAGAGACGGGGTCTCGCTCTTGCTCAGGCTGGTTTCGAACTCCCGACCTCGAGCGATCTGCCCGCCTCGGCCTCCCAGAGAGCTAGGATTACAGGCGTGAGCCACCGCGCCCGGCCGGTTTTGTGTTTTAAACATCAAGAATACAATCAATTATGGTCATCTCTTTTTCCTCTATCACTATTTGAGTTTTAGGTGAAACTGATCCAGTCCTTAAAAGTCAGTTGCAGCCTATTAAATAGACTTGTGTGTAAAGAAAGCAGACGTTTTTGTTCATTTATAATAATATTATGAGAAATTATGTAATTGTCTGATCTCTTTCAGAAAAGAAGAGAAGAGAGCACTAAACTAAAGGAGGAGGGAAATGAGCAGTTTAAGAAAGGAGGTAAGATAACTGTTTTAGCACTGATATCTGATCATCTTGACTCCTCATCCTGTTTTAGAGCCTGTGAAGAAACACTAAAGAACATTTGGAAACAACTAGCAAACCTAAACTCACAATATAATGTTGCTTCTCAGCACCTTGGAATTTTAGGTTTTTTACCAGGCCAAATTGTTTTTAGCTGACCGTGACCAGTTACCATGTGTCTGTTGGCCCAGGTACAGTTTTTCTTTTCTGTAATCCACTATCTGTTAATCCAGAAATCAGGGATAAAACTTTTCAGCTGTTGCTTTGGAAAACACTAGCCTTGAATGATAAAAGGCTTTTTGCCACATTGCTGCAAAAATTGGGTCCACATTCCTCACTTGCTAAAGTACTGTAACAACAGGCCTGACCACTTCATTATGGCCTAGGGAAGTACTTTGCCTGTTCTTTGGTTGCTCTTTTTTTTTTTTTTTAATTGTCTATACTACTTCAGAAGTGTTGCTCTTTTATGTGCTTTTTTTCTTTCGCTAGTTTAAGTAGAAAGATGTTTTTTCTTCATGTGCTTCCACATGTCCTACATTTGCTTCGAAATAATTTGGCAGTTCATTCCAATAATTTGGGGAAACTATTTGATCTTACAATAGCCTTCTGTCACATCTCAAACTGTATATGCTTCAGAAATCTAGAAGTGTTAACATTTTTCGCTAGTTATTTTCAGGTTTAAAATTTTTTTTCTTATATCCTAGTACAGTAATTATCATTTCTTTTTTTTTTTTTTTTTTACAAGGTGCAAGGCATCAACATTTCTTTTTTTTCTACTAGAAACTAATGCTTCTAATTTTGAAAGCATTTCTCTTTATATGTTAATATTAAATATTTCAAACCAGAGAAAGGAGTGAGTAGGTTATTTTCTTAATATCCTGACCATAATTCTTCATATAACAATGAATATATAAATGTATCACCATTTTCTCTTTTGAAGTCTTGAATTAAATACTGATTTTTACATTGTTGGTTTTAGCTCCATAAAATGTTTCTCTCCAAACATTTCATGGATGCAATTTTAGCCAGGTTGACTAAATGAAAACATAATAGCCTTAATAAAAATGGATACATAGAATTTTTTTCTTGATCCCAGGCCATGGTTCCAGAGTTTAGTTTCTTTCATCTGTGCAGTTCCCTAACCTCCTCTGAAAACTCCTTGCTAAATTGATAAGTCAAATAAAAGCTGAACATCTAGGGCATGCTAGGACTCCTGAGCATTGAGGGCTCTTCACCAACTACAGGTTCAGCTGTCAGTTTGCCAAGCACACCTCATGAGATTGGCACAAGCAAGCTCTATTTCTTCAAAGAGAGAGGATAGGAAGAATGACTTTTACTGTCCAGAACTTAATAGACCATGACTATCTTTTTTTTTTTTTTTTTTTTTTTTTTTGAGACAGAGTCTCACTCTGTTGCCCAGGCTAGAGTGAGTGCCGTGGCGTCAGCCTCGCTCACAGCAACCTCAAACTCCTGGGCTCAAGCGATCCTCCTGCCTCAGCCTCCCGAGTAGCTGGGACTACAGGCATGCGCCACCATGCCCGGCTAATTTTTTGTATATATATTTTTAGTTGGTCAATTAATTTATTTCTATTTTTGGTAGAGACGGGGTCTCGCTCAGGCTGGTTTCGAACTCCTGACCTTGAGCAATCCGCCCGCCTCGGCCTCCCAAAGTGCTAGGATTACAGGCGTGAGCCACCGCGCCCGGCCTCATGACTATCTTTTTATTTGAAATTTTTGTCCTATGATTGGCAAACTATGCATTCTGAGATTCTATGGAATATAATACCATCAGGAATAAAATCATAATGACCATTCATCTTTGTCATATCATCCTCAGATTATATAGAAGCTGAAAGTTCTTACAGTCGAGCCCTGGAGATGTGCCCATCCTGCTTCCAAAAAGACAGATCTATTCTATTTTCAAATAGAGCTGCTGCAAGGATGAAACAGGTATGAATCTTTGACCTTTTCTTTTTAAGAAGCACATAGAATGCATTGTTTCCATAGGGTAGTTTCTCTCCAAAAACTAGCATATCGGGACTAAAAGTTACTACCTCCCTTTTCCTGCCCATATGTTTCCCTAATATAAAGGGCACAGGGAGGACAGAAAAATGTTTTTTCAAACTTGAGTCCAATTACTGTTAACATTCTTCATTAATGTAGCTGAGTGAATACTTTCATGGAAGGAAGGCTGGCAAAGTTTTCACTAAACTAGGGCAGGTTAACAAGCAGAGACAAGCAGTGCATGTCCCAGAATAGCTATAGATGCTTATTTTAGACCCTTAGAATTCAAGATAAGGATTCAAAGGCACAGAGAACTACTGATTGAAACTCTAGGCTTATTCGTAAGATTGTGATTTTTCTGTTGAAAGTATGAACATTGGGAGAAATGTTCAATAGTTGGGGTGAAAGTTATCTTTAAATGCAAAGTAGGTGTCAGGGAAAGTTCAGAAGTGTTTTATATTTCCAAAAGATTGAGAACCTGGTATAGCAGGGTGAGTGTAGAATAGATGAGAGTGCAAACATATTTCTTTTATACTGTATTGGTATTAAAAGTTAGATTTGCATCAGAGTGAGATTCTGTCTCAAAAAAAAAAAGTTAGATTTGTTGCTGATTTGTCTGATTTTCCTATTTAGTCATCATAGTAAGTCTCACTGGATTGAAATGAAGAGTTTAAACAATATATACCATTTGTTTAACTATGGCTACTTACATCCAAAGTGCAAAGGGTAGGTTATTTAACCTACCTTTAAGCAACCATGATTGGCTCAAGATTGGGTATAGTGGGTTTTTTGTTTAGAGAGGATGTCTCTTTGATATTCCCTGAAATTCTTTAGTACCTCTACCATAGTTACTTTAGGTGACCAGTTTTTTGTTTTTTTTTAAGGCCCTGAGGTGAAGAAGGAGGTGTGTGCTTGAATGCTTGGGCATACAGAAAGGTTTTGTCTCTTTTTTTTGACTGTTGTATAATTAGTTGGATTCAGTCTCCAAGGCAAAGTATTTTTGGAGTGTTTCATGTGGCATGAGAGAAGAAAAACTATAATTGTACAGAGTATATAGACCAATGTTTTGTATTAGAGAAAATAAAACAATTGTTTTAAGTTTATTTAAAACAATAGAGCCGGGCATGGTGGCTCACACCTGTAATCCTGGCACACTGGGAGGCCAAGGCAGGAGGATCACATGAGGTCAGGAGTTTGAGACCAGCCTTAGCAAGAGCAAGACCCCATCTCTACTAAAAATAGAAAGATTAGCCAGGCATGGTGGTGCCAGCTACAAAGTCCCAGCTACTTGGGAGGCTAAGGCAGGACGATCGCTTGAGCTCAGGAGTTTGAGGTTGCTGTGAGCTAGGCTGACACCACAGCACTCTAGCCTGGGCAACAAAGTGAGACTCTGTCTCAAAGAAATAAAAATTTAAAAAGTGAAACAATTAATGCATTTTACAAGAGATCAGATTCCACACCTAACCATTTTTACACTTAACTGGAAATTTTGCATAATTGCTTCACCTTGCCACATTCTCAGACTGGACATGATCATTATGAAATGGGATCAAGGATACCTTCAATGTCAGAGAAAATGTATTAATATCATACCCATTTGGGATTCTTTGTTTCCACAGTTACCCAAGTTATTGATATTTCTAGGTTTGAGCTAGCATAACAGACTCTTATTGAATTAGGAAAATGTATGCTCTTGTTAGTCTTTTGTTTATCACATGTGAGGAGAACTCAGACGAACATTGCTCTATGACTGCTTTCTGTACAAAGGATAGTTTTGTTGGTGGAGGTTTTTGTTTTGTTTTTTTAAGTTGCATTCTTAATACTTTGAGAAGACTCTAAAATTAGAGGCTTGAAAACTTTCAGGATTAGTGTCCTGACATATGGATCATATTCTGACTTTTTTAGAAAGTGATAGGTTAACTGCTTTGAAAGGTTAAGAAGAATTTCTGAAAGGCAGGCTTGCAGGCTCAGCATCCCAGAATGAGTGCCCCTGGCCAAATTTACATTTCATCTGGAAAGAGAGGTGGTAAACTGGTGTTAAGGCAGACTGTCAAATCTAGGTCTTGCTAGTTATACAAGAGCAGACAGCCCTAGAAGAAAGGTCTCTGAATTTTTTAAAACTACTGGCCTTAGATATTATGCACATTGTTTTAATATGTAGAGGTAGATTTGTCTTTATATATTATATACATTTGTTTTGTCCATATATTATGTACATTACTTTATGTAGACATTTATCCATATAAAATTATGAAAGGATGGTAAACTAGTTCTGGTTTGGAGACTACCACTCAAAGCAGCAGACACCTGGGTCCCCTGAGGTGTTTGTTCGTAGAATATGAGCCTCAAACAAAGGATTCTGCAGTAAAATACCATAATTTGTGATTTGAAGAGGCCAATTGATGGTAAAATGCACTGCACCTTAGTAATCACTTCTAGGCATACAAAAAATACCACATAGCAGCTGTACACATAAATTGTAAAGATTTATTCCTATTTCAGAAACATTAGGAAATTATGTGTCTTTGATTTATGGAAATGTGATAAGTTGGAGAAATACTGACTTATATAAAGTTATACAGATTTCTTTACTACAAGACTTCTTAGAGCTTTTAATATTTGAATTGGTGTGATGAACATGGGAAGAGATACAATACAGCGTTTCCCAGATGCCACTGGAACCTTTTTTGTTTTGTGTTTTGTAAAATAGACATAACAGAAAATTGTCCAATTTAACCATTTTAAAGTACAATCATGGATTGCTTAACAACAGGCATAGTTCTGAGAAGTGTGTCTTTAGACAATTTCATCCTTGTGCAACAAACCTAGATTGCATAGCCTCCTAAACACCTAGGCTATACTGTACAACCTGTTGCTCCTGTGTTAGAAACACAGCATGTTACTGTACTGAATACTGTAGGCAGTTGTAACACCATCGTATGTGTGTATCTAAACATATCTAACTAAACATTTTTAAAAAGTACAGTAAAAATACAGTATAAAAGATAAAAAGTGGTACACCTGTATAGGGCATTTACCGTGACTGGATCTTGCAGGACTGTACGTTGCTCTGGGTAAGTCCATGAGTAAGTGGTGAGTGAATGTGGAGGCCTAGGACATTACTGTACTCTACTATAGACTTTATAAAAACATTGTCCACTTAGGTTACACTAAATGTATTAAAACACATATTCTTTAATTAACAAGTTAACCTTAGCTTACTGTAGCTTTTGTACTTTATAAACTTTTTAATTTTTTTAACCATTCAACTATTATATAACACTTAGCTTAAAACAGAAACCACATTGTACAGCTGTACAAAAATATTTTCTTTATATCCTTTTTCTTTAAGCTTTTTTCTATTTTTAATTTTTTTTTTAACTTTTTAAACTGCTTTATTAAAAGTAAGACATAAGCGCATACATTAGCTTGGGCCTACACACAGGGTCAGAATCATCAATACCACTGACTTCCACCTCCACATCTTGTCCCACTGGAAGGTCTTCAGGGACAATAAAGGCATGGAGCTGCCATCTGTTATGATAACAATGCCTTCTTCTGGTTACCTCCTATAGGACCTGCCTGAGGCTGTTTTACAGTTAACTTTTTTTTTTTTTTTAGTAGAAGGAGTAGACTCTAAAATAGGGGTCCTCAAACTTTTTAAACAGGGGACCAGTTCACTGTCCCTCAAACTGTTGGAGAGTGCACACTGTGGGCCCGGGACGAGTCATCTGTTAAGCAGGACAGGCAGCATCGGCAAAAGCACCCAGTGGGCTGGATAAATGTCCTAGGTGGGCGGCATGTGGCCCACAGGCCGTAGTTTGAGGATGCTTGCTCTAAAATAATGATAAAGAGTATTAGTAACAGTCGTTTGTTATCTTTATGAAGTGTTATATACTATACATAACTGTACTTTCATAACACCAGCAGCACAGTCGGTTTGTTTACACCAGCAGCACACAAACACATGAGTAATGTGTTGCACAGTGACGTTAGATGGCTGTTACCTCGTTGGGTGATAGAAATGTTTCAGCTCCATTATAATCTTATGGAATCACTGTCATATATGTGGTCCATCATTGATTGAAACATTGTTATGTGATGCATGACTGTGTACCATTCAGTGGCATTAAATACCTTTAACCATTCAACTATTATATAACACTTAGCTTAAAACAAAAAACACATTGTACAGCTGTACAAAAATGTTTTCTTTATATCCTTTTTCTTGCTACAATGCTACACAACCATCACTACTATCTAGTCCCAGAACTTTTCCATCACCCTAAAAAGATACCCCAGACTCGTTAAGTATTCACTCCCCATTCTGAAACTGTTTTTGATTGAATCCTGAAACACAATTTAGTAGACTTCACTCTAAAATATTCTGCAAAATATTTAGTACTTGCTACTAAATTCCTAGGCATTATAGGAATATTGAACATTAATTTAAAATAACATTTCTCGGCCGGGCGCGGTGGCTCACGCCTGTAATCCTAGCTCTCTGGGAGGCCGAGGCGGGCGGATTGCTCGAGGTCAGGAGTTCGAAACCAGCCTGAGCAAGAGCGAGACCCTGTCTCTACTATAAATAGAAAGAAACTAATTGGCCAACTAATATATATAGAAAAAATTAGCCGGGCATGGTGGCTCATGCCTGTAGTCCCAGCTACTCGGGAGGCTGAGGCAGGAGGATTGCTTGAGCCAGGAGTTTGAGGTTGCTGTGAGCTAGGCTGACGCCATGGCACTCACTCTAGCCTAGGCAACAAAGCAAGACTCTGTCTCAAAAAAAATAAATAAATAAAATAAAATAACATTTCTCTAATATTGCAGAAAACTTCTAATTTGGGAAAAATAGACATTTTAGAGCTAGAAGACATCTTATATAACATTCAGTCCAGCCTGCTCATATTTTAGATGAGAAACTGAGCCCTAGTGAAGGAAAGTAGCATGACCAATATTAAACAGCAGGTTAGGGTCAGAGCTAGACCGGAATCTGGTTCTTTTGACATCCACTGTTTTTTTCCACTATGCCATGCTTCTAAGACTCAGCAAGTCAAATTAATTATTTTATTTGGTGAATTGTTTTGTATTTTTGTTTCATCAATGGATAAATTAAAGTTTATAACTGAGACTACATGACAAGCCACACTGAGTGTCTGTAGATGGACCATCTGTATACTTTCTAGAAAAATACCACTTTGAGTGTGATGGTATAACAACTATCCAAAGAGGAAGGTAATTAATTCAGTTATTCACATATCATTTTCTCTGTTTATTGATCACAAAGTCTTCTCAACATCAGCATTCTAATGTAAAGTATCTTGCAAAAGTAATAGTTTAATTAGAACAATCTAAAGACACTTTAGAAAAGAAGCTACCTGAATCATTTGTTACTAGGAGGCTTTTAGGTCAGAACCAGCCCCACATTAATTTTGATTTTTATCTTGGAGGTAACATGTTTGTTTTCATGGGATTTCTTTGAAAAGCATTCTGTATCTCTACACACAGTTTTTTTGTTTGTTTGTTTGTTTTTGAGACAGAGTCTCGCTTTGTTGCCCAGGCTAGAGTGAGTGCCATGGCGTCAGCCTAGCTCACAGCAACCTCAAACTCCTGGGCTCAAGCAATCCTCCTGCCTCAGCCTCCCGAGTAGCTGGGACTACAGGCATGTGCCACCATGCCCGGCTAATTTTTTTTTTATATATATATATATTAGTTGGTCAATTAATTTGTTTCTATTTATAGTAGAGACAGGGTCTCGCTCTTGCTCAGGCTGGTTTCGAACTCCTGACCTTGAGCAATCCGCCCGCCTCGGCCTCCCAGAGTGCTAGGATTACAGGTGTGAGCCACCGCACCCGGCCTCTACACACAGTTATTAATGAGATCATGTCATTGAGCCTTTGGGCCATTGAGCTAAAACTAGGGCAACATATATTAATGTTGTTTTTCCTTTTAGGACAAAAAAGAGATGGCCATCAAAGACTGCAGCAAAGGTACAACTTTTTTTGTCTTACTACATGTTAACATATAAGAACATTACCTCACCTAGGCAAAAAGAGGGGCTTTTGGCTAGGTGTATAGTTGTGCACGTGTACCCTTCCTCTAGGGCCTTTAAAGAAGCTTTAGAATTCAGTATTTTCGGAGATACTGTATAGTAGTCATCTTAGAGTAAGCATGCTTTGGGGTGGATAGTTCAACCAGTTTCTCCTATATTAGTAAATATGTGAAGAGAAATTCAAAGCTGCCTTAGCAATAGAACTCATGGAATAGAATGTACTTCCTATAGTCTCTGAACTACTTTCCTTTGCGATTCAAATTAAACATCTTAGCTGCTATCAGGGCTTTTGGATCTGTGTGTTTGGGAAGGGGGACAACTATGGTGAGGAATGGTTTCTATTAGTGAATTAGTAGTCTCTTCATATGTAATAATTCTTCCAAACCTACTTGCCATCATTTCAATTATCCTTTCAGGTTCCACACAATGAATCAAGTCATGCTATATGATATCTGAGTTCTATTAAGGTCTTTCCATCCCACTGACACCCTCTATAGGAGGGGTCCTCAAACTTTTTAAACAGGGGGCCAGTTCACTGTCCCTCAGACCGTTGGAGAGTGCGGCGCACATTCCACACATGCGCACTGTGGCCCGGGACGAGTCAGCTGCTAAGCAGGACAGGTAGTGGCAGCAAAAACACCCAGTGGGCCGGATAAATGTCCTAGGCGGGTAGAATGTAGCCCTCGGGCCATAGTTTGAGGATGCCTACTCTACAGGATCTCTATTGCATATTTTTCCCAAAAACTTTCCTGATAGGCTAGTTTTCTTGCCTTTCTAACCAACTTGATGTGGAAAACACACATAATCACTTTTCCTTGCATCTTATTAGTCTCATGAGTTTTTCTAGCTAATTGCTATTTTTGTATTTCATATTTTTTCGGTTTTCCTTCTTTGGATAATATTTTCTGAGAGAATCATAGAGTTGGAAAGAACCCTTCTGCAGCATGTCAAGCAGAGAAAAAAAAGAACCTTATATGTTGTCTAGCTCCCCTCTCACATTAAACATGAATTCCTTCTATTTTTTTTTCTTTATGTTAATTAATTTGGTACCCTCTCTACTGGCTTTTCTTTATACTCGGTATTTCTTTTTCTTTTTCTTTTTTTATTCTTTTTATTCTTTTTTTTTCTCCCAGCTGTTATTTGCTTTTGAATATACTCAGTATTTCTTTATAGTATCTGAATGAAACTGTTACTACATTATAATCTAGCAAGCTATTTCTGGTCTATTACTGTCATGGACTAGAACTAATTCTGAATGTACTATTTTGTTTGGAGGAAGGTATTTAACCTATTTCCTTTATGGGAGATGTGGGGGTTTGAAGAGTTTAAATTAGGAACAATCTGCTGGTTTTCAGAGCTTCTTTCTCTGTAACCAAATGGTGAGAAAATGCCTTGCAAGTTTGATTAGCATGGTACCATGAGAAATAGTTCATTTCCAGCTATAGCCCTAAGTGTCTGGGGAGCCTTGCTTAGAAAATGACAGGAAAGGATAGAAGGTGTTTTCCAATCAAAGTGTTTTCCAGATTTGTTTTTGGATTTGCTTAAACTAAGATTCCTATGCTCAGACATAGTTATTATGGATACTTTGCATTATACCTATAGGCAAATTACATTGATGTTAATGTGGTTTATTTGTATTGAAGTTCTCTCTCTCTCACTCTCTCAATTCATAAACGTTAGCAAAGAGCTTATTTCTAAGGCCATGTTGGATCTCCTTACTACTAGTCATATGGAACAATATTTAATGCCATTCACCTTAGGGTTTTCTTTATATTGAGAAGGAAACTCACAGAGTGAGATGTTGATTTTAGAGGTTTCTATAAAGTAATCATGGGAAAAGTTCCTTCTTATCAGTGTGTCAACGGACAAGTGAATGCACAGTACAAATGCCTTGAGAAGTTCTGTTCTGGTGATTTTAACCTTGAAAATGAGCCACCTGGGCGACCTGAGACCAAGGTGGAGAATGATGAGCTGAAAGCTGTAGTGGAAGCAGGTCCATCTCTACCTACTTGTGAATTAGCAGCAAGATTTGACATTACTAATCCAACAATGTTGGACCATTTGAAACAAATCAGCAAGGTAAAGAAGCTGGATAGATGGGTACCACATGAATTAAACAAACGTCAAAAGAGAAATTGTCTAGTAGCTTGCCTGTTTGGCTGTCACGACATAAAGGTGAACCATTTCTACACCACATTTTTATGTGTGATGGAAAATGGGTTCCTTTTGACAATCGCAAGCATTCAACACAATGGTTGGATAAAGACAAAGTGCCAAAACACAGTTCAAAACTGAATATTCAGCAAAAAAGCGAATAGTGTCTGGTGTGCCAGTGCTGGTATTATCTACTATGGCTTCATGAAACCCAGTCAATTGATTACAGTGGATGTCTGCTGCAACCAATTAGACGAAATTATGAGGATGCTTGTGATTAAGCAGCTAAAATTGGTCAATAGAGACAGGCCAATCCTCTCACAAGACAACGCTCAACCACATGTCATACAAACAACGATGCTCAAACTACAGGGCCTGGACTTGGAAACTGTCTGTCATCCATTGTATTCACCAGATTTTGCACCAACTGACTACCACTTCTTCCAGGCTTTGGACCACTTCTTGCAAGAAGAAATATTCAAATCTCAACAAGCTGTGGAAAACACTTATTGCAATTTCATCACCACTTAGTCTCCAGGCTTCTTTGCTGCTACATAAATAAGCTGCTGTTAAGATGACAAAACTCTGTTGATAGTTAGGCACATACTTTGATTAATCATACTGCTTCTTGTTTGAAATACAGTATACTAAACTTTGATTCAAAATTGAGATTTTGGCAGGGCGTGGGGGCTTATGCCTGTAATCCCAGTGCTCTGGGAGGCTGAGGTAGGCGGATCATTTGAGCTCAGGAGTTCGAGACCAGCCTGAGCAAGAGCAAGACCCCATCTCTACTAAAAAGAAAATGAGAAAGAAATTAGCTGGACAACTAAAAGATATATATATATATATTAATTAGCTGTGCATGGTGGCATATGTCTGTAGTCCCAGCTACCTGGGAGGCTGAGGCAGGAGGATGGCTTGAACCTAGAAGTTTGAGGTTGCTGTGAGCGAGGCTGATACCACAGCACTCTACTCAGGGCAACAGAGTGAGACTCTGTCTCAAAAAAAAAAAAAAAAAAACTTCTATAGCCAGGACATTGCTTTCTAATAAAGAAGCTACTCAGAAGGGAATAGGAGAAATGCAGTATACTTGAACCAAAAGACAGCAAAGGATTATTAGAAGAGCAGTTGTTGCCAAATAAAGGAAAAGCTATTATGCACCAGCTACCTGGTGCTGGAGTCATAGTTTGAAAACAGTGAGAGTTTAGCTAGAAATATAATCTAAGTAGTCAAGGCCTAAAAAAAAAGAGAATGATAAAGTCTGCCACTAGATGGTTTTCGCTCAACTCTAATTTATATCCTCACATTCTCTCACTCTTTTTATTGTGCATTGAACTCTGTTATCTGGTGTATTCTGGACTGGGTGAAAGACAAGTAGGCAAAAACCAGGGCTTGGAGTGTAGACCAGGGTATGGCAAACTACAGCCAAATCCAGCCTGCCACCTGTTTTTGTATAGCCTGCAAACTAAGAATGGTTTTTATATTTCCAAATGGTAGGAAATCAAATCAAAAGAAAAACAATATCTCATGATAATGTAAAAATTATGTGAAACTCAAATTTCAGGGTTCATAAAGTTTTATTAGAACACAGCCACCTTTATTTGTTTACATATTATCTATGCCTGCTTTCATGCTACAGTACCATAGTTGAGTAGTTGTGACAGAGATGAGATCTGTATGGCCCACAAAGCCTAAAATATTTACTATCTTGCTCTTTACAGAAAAAGTTTGCTAACCTCAGATATAGACTTTGACAAATTATTTTTCCTTTCATACTCCTGAAGGATGGTTGATAAAGGAATTTGATACAGCCAAATGTATAGGTCTTTTTCTTTGTGCTAATAATGATTTCTTCTCTTTTTACAGCAATTCAGTTAAACCCCAGCTATATAAGGGCAATATTGAGGAGAGCAGAGCTGTATGAGAAAACGGACAAACTAGATGAAGCCCTGGAAGATTATAAATCTATATTAGAAAAAGATCCATCAATACATCAAGCAAGAGAAGCTTGTATGGTAAAACCCAAAATTTTAAAATATTTTTTCTTCTGTTCTCTATGTGAATCCTAAATACTTTTTTCTAACACAACTAAATTCCATTTCATTGCTTTTGAAGAGCTTATCAAAATTTAGGAGATCTTTGTTTTATTATAATAAAATAAATTATTTATTTTGATTTTTTAATAGTGAGTTATTACTAGAATCCCAAAGTTCTTGACAGAGCTAAAATTGACCATTAACACATTGACAGCCACACTAGAAAAAAAATTATTTCCCTGGGGCCATGGTGTTTTTATTATGAAAATAGAATAAAAACTTCAGAAAGAAAACAATCCCTTCTAATTTAATGAAAATTTTGTTATTTTTATTGTTTTCTGTGTGTGAATTATATGCAACTTGAAAAATAGTTCACACAGCTCCCAAGGTAAAGAGACGTGTAAGTGACATATGCTTCACCAGGCCCTGGGCTCAAAACTAGCATGAGTTAAATACAACTCACATGGCAGTGAATGTGTTAAAAGACTCTAATTTTGGTTCCCAGGGACATGTGTCAATGTCTAGAGACCTTTTGATTGTCATGACTGGGAAGGTGCTACTGGCATCTAGTGGATAGAGGTGAGAGGTGCTGCCAAACATCCTGCAGTGCACAAGACAGCCCCCTACAACAAAGAATTATCCAGTCCAGAATGTCAATAAGTTCCAGAGTTGAAAAACCCTGAGCTAGGTGATTATTTAATAATGCCCAAGATTGATCTGACCCTTTCTTAACAAATTATTTTTTTTTATTGTATTATTTTTTTTGAGACAGTCTCATTCTATTGTCCAGGCTAGAGTGCCATAGCATCAGCCTAGCTCACAGCAACCTCAAACTCCTGGGCTCAAGCAATCCTTCTGCCTCAGCCAGCCTCCCAAGTAGGTGGGATTACAGGAATGCGCCACCATGCCTGGCTAATTTTTTCTATATATTTTTAGTTGGGTAGAGATAGGGTCTCGCTCTTGCTTGGGCTGGTTTCAAACTCCTGACCTTGAGCAATCCTCCCGCCTCAGCCTCCCAGAGTGCTAGGATTACAGGCATGAGCCACCACGCCTGGCCCAACAAATTAGATTATATAAAGAAGGGACTTCAAGTTAGAAAACACAAATAAGTTAAAAAAAAAAATTAAAAGAGTATTACCCATAACATAATTCTACCACCTAAGTATACCACTGTTAACATCTGATATATAGCCTTTCAGACTTTTTTTCCCAGTATATATTTATTCACCAAATTTTTATTGAGGCCCCTCCTTTGATCCAAGCATTCTGTTACAAACTGGGAATATAGCCAAACAAAACTTCTGGCTTTATGTAGCTTGCCCACATACATAAATACTTGGTTTTTTCTTTAATAGGATCATAGCTATATACTTAACTTGATCTTATTTTCACATTAGGTTTTTAAAGTTTCTCAAATTCAAAATAAAGGCAAAGGATTTTTCACCAACTCTTGTTTCTCCCCTTTTTCCCTCAGAGATTACCTAAGCAAATTGAAGAACGTAATGAAAAATTGAAAGAAGAAATGTTAGGTAAGTTTGCTTCCCTTACTTTCTCCTGATCATAAACAGCTAGGAAGCAAGGGTATTTTTATTCACTAGAGAACAAAACTGGTAGAAATAGCTTTAGGTCTCTTCCTTTGCTGTGAGCTGCAATACCATGGGCTAGTGACTTAGTCATTTCTGACCCCAGAAGGAGCAGTGTGGTTTAAAGAAGATGTCAGCTTTTTCAGAAGCCAAATTTCCTTTTTGGTTTTCTTGGAAAACTTTCTTGCCTTCAAGAATGCAAACATAGGCCGGGCGGGGTGGTTCATGCCTGTAATCCTAGCATTCAGGGAGGCTGAGATGGGCGGATCGCTCAAGGTCAGGAGTTCAAAAGCAGCCTGAGCAAAAGTGAGACCCCCATCTCTACTAAAAAAACAAAAAATAGAAATTAATTGACTAACTAAAAAAAAAAAAAAATATATATATATATATATATATATATATATATATATATATATATAAAAATTAGCCGGGCATGGTGGCACGTGCCTGTAGTCCCAGCTACTCGGGAGGCTGAGGCAGAAGGCTCGCTTGAGCCCAGGAGTTAGAGGTTGCTGTGAGCTAGGCAGATGCCATGGCACTCTAGCCTGGGCAACAAAGTAAGACTCTGTCTCAAAAAAATAAAATAAAATAGAAGGAATGCAAGTATAATTCACCTCCCAACCTGGGATACCACCAACCTCTAGATCAGATAATAATTCCATACAAACTATTGGATTTCTTCACTGAGTAGTCACTCCTTAAGGTTTTAAGTTCATTAGGATGTAGTCAGTACTGCCAGTACCATGTCAGGATCAAGGGAATTTGTTTTGAAAATGGCACTGAGAGTCCTTTTAGTGTTTGAGAACACATGAGAGGGTGGGAATTAGGAGTAAACAGTAAAGTAAGAAAAGACTGGGGGTGTAGGTAGAGCAAATGGATTCATTTGATCCATGTTTTAGTTCTTTTATTTGCCAAAGCATTTTAGAGATGGAATCTGAGAACCTCTCTTGCGTAGTCTGCTTGACAAAAAGGAGTGAGAGTTCCAAGACAAAGAGCTAGCATATTCTGCTTATGACTTGTGAGATAGTTCCCTGGTCAAGATCTTCCCTGGTCAGTGTTCTTCTTTATGAGTATTTTCTAAACCTTTTATGTGAATTACATGTAATATATTGCAACATGTGGGCCTAAAGGAACAATCATTTAGAATAAATTTGTCTGCCATTTATGACTTCAGAGATTAGTATCCAGAGAATGAGAATAAATTTCCCAAAGGATCAGTCTGGTAGTAGAGTTGACTAAGAGAAAGCCATTAACCTAGACTATCCAGAGTCTTTTGGCCCTTGCTAGGTAGACTCAGACTCTAAGGAGAGCCTCTTCAGACTCAGGATATTTCTGAGACTTTTGTTGGTTTTTCCCAAAAAGGCTGTTTTCCCAATTTATATATTTAATTAAACTTGACACCATGTTTGAATAGAAAAATTATTTTGGAGGTACTCTTTCTTCAAAGAAGAGGGAAAAGAGCATTTTCTCATCTATTGTACTAGCAATGATGCTTTATTTTAGCAAAAATAAAACAAGTATTTGAATATAGCCAAAGTGGATTTCATGCTGGAAGAGATGACTTTGTGAATGGCCATGACTTGGAAGACAATTCTCTTAGGCATTGGCTTCTAGGCCCATTTTTCTTTAAGCCAATCTAGTAAATGGACTGGTGCAAACTGGTTCTTACTATCCATTGTCAGTTCCAGATGAAATCAAAACTTCCATCTGTCTTTGTCACTCTAAATTCTAATGAGCAAAAGTTTTCTGTCTCCATGCCTTTGGTTTTTACTTATATAGTTCTCTTTATTTGAAATATTCCAATTGAATTCATTCCCTCAGTTGCTTCTATAACGAATTCACCTTTCATTGGACCTAAGCAACTTCAGTTGCTTGGTAAATAATGTTTTGTTATGCATCAGTAGTTTGAGTCACTACCCTCTTTTTTTTTTTTCCTTAATGAATACAGTTAACATTATGGAGATACTTCTTTCCTTAAACTTCATGAGCCAACCTCTGCTAGCTTCCGATTTTTCTTCCTTACCCCTCTGTCTTCATAGAACTGAAAAGAGTTAGGACCTTGTTCTGGATTAAGCTTTGATTTAAGGGAATATTTTGGCTGGTTTCATCTTCTATCTGGACCACTAGAACTTTTTCCATATCAACAATAAGGCTGTTCCGCTTCCTTATCATTTGTGTGTTCACTGGAGTAGAACTTTTAATTTCCTTCAAAAACTTTTCCTTTGTATTCACAACTTGTGCACAAGGCCTCACTTTCAGCCCATCTTGGCTTTTGACATGCCTTCCCCACTAAGCTTAGTCATGTCTAGCTTTTGATTTAACGTGAGAGATATGCAACTCTTCCTTTCACTTGAATACTTAGAGGCCATTGTAGGGTTATTAATTGGCCTAATTTTAATATTTTTATATCTCGAAATAGGGAGGCCTGAGGAAGAGAGAGGCAGAGGAATGGTTAGTCACAGGAGCAGTTAGAATTACACACAACAGGCCGGGCGCTGTGGCTCACGCCTGTAATCCTAGCTCTTGGGAGGCCGAGGCGGGCGGATTGCTCAAGGTCAGGAGTTCAAAACCAGCCTGAGCAAGAGTGAGACCCCGTCTCTACTATAAATACAAAGAAATTAATTGGCCAACTGATATATATATAAAAAATTAGCCGGGCATGGTGGCGCATGCCTGTAGTCCCAGCTACCCGGGAGGCTGAGGCAGAAGGATCGCTCGAGCCCAGGAGTTTGAGGTTGCTGTGAGCTAGGCTGACGCCACGGCACTCACTCTAGCCTGGGCAACAAAGTGAGACTCTGTCTCAAAAAAAAAAAAAATAAATAAAATAAAAATTAAAAAAAAAAAAAAAAAAAAGAATTACACACAACAGCTATCGACTAAGTTCACTGTTTACGTGGGCACAGTTTGTGGCACGCCAAAACGATTATAATAGTAACATCAGATATCACTGACCAGAGATCACCATAACAGATATAATAATAATGAAAAAGTTTGAAATATTGCAAGAATTATCAAAATATGACACAGAGACACAAATTGAGCACATGCTGTTGGAAAGATGGCACCATAGACTTGCTCCATGCTGGGTTGCCACAAACCATCAATTTGTGGGGGGAAAAAAAAAACACAGTATCTGTGAAATACAACAAAGCAAAGTGCAATCAAATGATGTATGCCTGTATAAGAATCTAAATTGGGTGTGAATTATATCCTTTCCATGCTGTGCTATCTCTTGATTTGCCTTTTGCTCAGAAAAGCAAGAATTAGCTGCATGGCTTGGTTTCCTGGCTCATAAGAAGAAATGTAGTATTAGGATTCAGTTGTATGTAATTAGATTCTTCAAAATAGAGGAGAAAGTCCCAAAGGAGCTATTCCATTGCACCCAAACCCCAGTGTTCTTAAGGAGATGAAAACAAACAGCATCACCGGCTATCCTCAGGGTAAACTGCCTACTGCGTGGCATCTCCAAAAAGAAATTATGCAAAAGAAAATCAATAGGGTTATTGTGATATAATATTACTCAGAGGCAGAGGAATTAATATTTATCAATAGTATCCAGTAGCTAGCATTGATCTGTAGTCCTAAATATTTTTTTATTGTTTTTTCATTTTTTTAATATTATAATTATTTTTTCTTTTCTTTTTTTTGTTTTTGTACTACTGTGACTTTATTTGGAAATATCTAGTCCTAAATATTCTTGTCGGAGCACAAGCAGTTTTGGACTCTTCTCTTTGTCATGAGATCTAGTCTAATAGATGAGATCCTAATAGTTAGGGACATGTTGACACATTCAGGTTGAGTAAAGGCACCAGATGTACTACAAGTGGAAACAAAGACAAGACACAAAGACGGGTTGAATCTTTTTTTACCACTCCTTTCCTCTCTTCCTGCCCAAGCTAGGAGGAATCTTCCTCTTACTAACTCTTGTAGCATTTTATACCTCAGCTACATATAAACTTGCTTTTGTGTGTCTGTCTTATCTTCCCTGTCAAATTCTAAACTTATTTTGGTGTATAGACTGTGTCATGTATGTCTGCATCCTCACTACACATGGCAAGGTGCTACACACGTGTACCTGGTACATGTTGGTTGAATTAAGTCAGGTAACCTTAGATCTTCACTAACATGGAGACTGTTTAATCATGTGTCTTTATTAGGTGTCTGCTACCTGCCAGGTACTTTATATATGTTGTCTCATTTAGCAGGCAGAACCTCCCATTTTCCGTTCTGTTCTGGAAGCCATAGTTGGTTAAACTATTACGGAATGTTATAAAGGCATAGATACTGGAATAGAAGGAAAAAGAATACCATATGTTAGGTCGCCTCCAAAAAATAGAAGCCAAGATAGGATTAGAAGTATAAGAGGTTTATTGGGGGAAACACCTGCAAGGGAAAGTGGGGCAGGAGCTGCAGGAGGCTGGCAGAGCCATCAGACCGTGGGCGGGGGGGGCAGGGGAGAGATGGTAGAAAGGAAAAGTCTTCCACTGCAGTGTGGTGCTAAGAATGTTTCAGCAAAGCCACTGGGGAGCCAAAGTGGCCCATCAGAGGAGTCTATCCCTGGTCTATCCCTCCCATGCCCACGCATTGGCTAGAGCAGCCCATTGGAAAGGTGGCCTCTGCACGAACATGCTGATGGGTTTTGAAGTACAGTCACTGTGTCCCCTGTGTCTGGAAAAGCCTATATCCTCATGACTGCCACACCACAGAATCAACAAGCTGTAAGTCCAAAGCTGCCGCCCAAAGGTGGCAGGCAAGTCCTTCTGCCAGTTAAACAAAGGGAGGGTCTGGGAAAAAGGATTCTCTCTCTCATCTGCAGTTTGCATATTTGCACGCTTAGCTTAGAATGGCCTTTCTGCACTAGAGGAAAACTCTTTCTTTAGTGCTACCTGAGGGAGCCCCGTCTCTGGAGCATGGTGGCCTGCCATCATCCTGGACCTGCACACCGTGCTTCACAGCACTGCAGTGTGTGGCTTCCGCGAGATCAGCGAGCACCTGTGGGCACACCTCGGTCTATCGTGTCTGTTTTCCCCGCTAGGCTGTGAGCATTGCAAAAGCTGGAAACTGCTCTTAAGCTTTAGATCACAGAGCCTCACAGAGTAGATGCCAAGTAAAATACTCGGTTTGTACTTGACATTGTTTTTCTGGCACTGGAGATGGGCTTTCAGTGATCCCTCCAGCCAGCCAGTGCCCTGTGGCTCAGTCAACAGTCAAGTAGCCCTCAACAGAGACTTCTCCGAAATGGAACTGCCCCTCCCTGGAGTCTAAAGTGAGTGGCTCTTAACACATTCTAACTTCACTAACTCCATGTCACAAGAGCCAAGGATTGTCCCAGTAACGACATTTTATTGGGCTTCTTTAGTCTTTTCCTCCTTATTCTCTTTTCCCAACCCCACGACAAACTGCCAAAGTTCTGGGTCAGTTTTGTCAACTCACTGAGGAAGCCCTGTCTTGTCTTTGCATGTTGTGATCCCCTCCCTGTACGTCTGTCTACCCGTGCTGAGCTCTGGGCCTCTCTGCGCTGCTGCTGCTGCGTGCAGACACCCAAGGCTCGTGCCAGTGGTTCTCTTAAAAGAGCAGCACTGAGCATGTGTGTCCCAGGTTTGAGTTTAGGAAGTCTGGCTGGAGAGTGGTCAGCCTGGGCTCTGGGAGCTTTTCCTGTTAGTGTTTTCTGCAAGAATGGGATGGCCTTTCTCTAAACATGGTAAGCTTCTGTGGGCTAGATCTTAAGACAGACCAAAAGTTCTCACTATGAGTTATCAGGAAGGCCTTTAAAAGGTAAAGGCCATGGCCAGGCATGGTGGCTCAAGCCTGTAATCTCAGCACTTTGGGAGGCCGGGATGGGAGAATTACTTGAGGCTTGGAGTTTAAAACCAGCCTGGGCAGCATGGAGGGGCACATCTATAGTCCTAGCTACTGGGGAGGCTGAGGTGGGAGGATCACTTGAGCCCAGGAGTGCAAGGCCGCAGCAAGCTCATGATGGCACCACTGCACTCCAGCCTGGGTGACAGAGCAAGATTTCATCTCTAAAAGATAAATAATTTTTAAAAGAATATTCAATAAAATGTAAAGGGAGTTCTTTACCTAGACTTTAAGATGGGAGGCTATCTTAGAATAAAGCCCTTTTTATCACTTTACTTAGAGTGACAGAAGCTGCTAATAAGTAGCAAGGTGGGAAGGAGCCTGTACCTCTCATGACTAGGAGTTTCTCTTCCCGTCTACCCCCATTCTCATCTCCACTGGAAGCAAACCTGCAAGAAAAATTACAGCAGTTTAGAGAGGGTTGATACTGTTTATTCACCCATACCAGCCAAGATTTTCCAGAACACTCCTAATTTCAAATATTCCATCCCGTTGCCCTGGAAATTCCTGTAAATCTCTAAAATGCCCTGGAAATTCCAACTTTTGACATACAAACTCAGCGGCCCTCTTGTATCTAAAAACAGCATAACAACCTTTGATATATACCATGTGTCTCAATTTTGACTTTAGGACCTGAAACTTGGCAAGAGGAGACTGGACTGTTGAGGTTGACGGTGCTCTGTACTAATAAGCGAGACCCCATGTCCCAAGAAATGATAAGTTTGGCGTAGTAGTTATGAATTTGCTTAGAGAAGCAGGAGGCTCTGGAGTTTGAATCCAGGCCCAGCAGAAATTTGCTGAGTTGAATTAAATTTAGCAAATGGCTGCTGCTGTTTTAGGGAGAACAGACACGTGGAAGGGCCCTCTGCCTTCACCGCCTACAGACTAGGCTTGGCGGGCTGACAGGGAGCAGCGGTTGATTTTCACAGCATTCCTCCCAGGAGCCTGTGTCCTTTGGTCATCCTGGCCAGTTTGGACAGGGAGCTCTGATCTCCCAGAGGGAGCCAGCAGGACTCCCTCCCGCCCCCCCATCTCTGCAGGCACAGGCTGGTGGGGGGGAGGGCGGCACTCAAGTGACTGCACTGCTGAGTGGGGAATGGGGGCTGGGAACTCGCCTGGAAGGTTTCATCGTATCATCAAAGGCAGGCATTTCTTTTTTTTTTTTTTTTTTTTTTTTTTGAGACAGAGTCTCGCTTTGTTGTCCAGGCTAGAGTGAGTGCCGTGGCGTCAGCCTAGCTCACAGCAACCTCAAACTCCTGGGCTTGAGCGATCCTTCTGCCTCAGCCTCCCGAGTAGCTGGGACTACAGGCATGCGCCACCATGCCCGGCTAATTTTTATATATATATATCAGTTGGCCAATTAATTTCTTTCTATTTATAGTAGAGACGGGGTCTCGCTCTTGCTCAGGCTGGTTTTGAACTCCTGACCTTGAGCAATCCGCCCGCCTCGGCCTCCCAAGAGCTAGGATTACAGGCGTGAGCCACAGCGCCCGGCCAGGCAGGCATTTCTTTAAACAGAGAGATACTTTTTATATTTCGTAAGCAGAGCGTAAGGTAAGATTAATTGGTGTCTTTTTGCTTCTGTTCCTGTATTCATTAGAGTTTTTACTTTTACGTTGCAGGTAAACTAAAAGATCTTGGGAACTTGGTTCTCCGACCTTTTGGGCTCTCCACAGAAAATTTCCAGATCAAACAGGATTCCTCCACCGGCTCCTACTCCATCAATTTTGTTCAAAATCCAAATAATAACAGATAACAAAGATAACAGTAGCCTTAACAGCTGACGTGGAAATCGTGTGCTGCTTGCTGTTAGCGAGGGGAAAGGCCCTGCCAATATTTAACTTTCAAAAGCATCTTATCTAAAGGAAAGGCTACCCAGTAGAGCCCAGTGCTCCCTTTTCCCTGTTGTTTTATGATCAGGGTGAAATATGCTTCCCGATGAAGTGAGCCCAATTTGATTTCCCTTTTAAGGCGGCGTCTGTAGTTGTTGTCCCTGGTCCTGGCTGTCGCTTGTCCAGGAAGAAGCCTACTTTCAAGGCTGACCTTCCTGAGCCACGCAGACACGCCAGCCAGGCCAAAGCCTCTCCTGGACCCAGCAAACCTGTTGGCTGGGAGACTGCCCAGACATGATGGACGATGACACAGGGTTCCTGCCTGCAGCCCCCTTCCCTGATCACACACGCTAAGGAGGCTGCTGTACGTGACCTCCTGCATTTCCTGATTTCCGATCTCTGTGGTAATAAAAGCTTTCTGTGACAGTCCGGGCTGGGTTGTAAATTTTGTCCCCCTAACGACAGCTAAAGCAGAAGACTTCCCTGGCTTTGGAGCAGTGTTCGTTTTAAGCAGGGTTACTGATTCTGAATTCCACAGATTAGCCTGAAGTTTTAGTTGCCACCTTGAAGATTTATCTTGAAGAGTTGACCATTCTACCAGGTACTAGAATTCAGAAACTCCACCTCACCAGCCGTCTCGGGCCCCACCAGGTTTGTATAGATAATTATGAAATCAGTGTTTTTGACCAAGTATTAATCTTAGTAATTTCAACTTAAAATGGCTTCATTTAGGAATGGTGGAATGCGAATCCCAGAACAAAGCCATGTTCATTTAGACTGCATGAACCCAGACGTTTCAAAGATTGACTCTTTTTTCCTACTCATCAGTTGATGCTAGTGATTAGCTTTCAGTTGTTCTGATTTAAGTGTCAAAGGCAGTGACATGCAGCAGTCACACTCCCAGCGTTCAAGCCTGTGCTGATTCTTTTGATCTGTTCCCAAAAGCCTCTTACAGTACATTGGTAGACGGGGAGGGAGGGATGTGTGGTATTAACTCTGTGATTCGCCAAACTGTCTCACAGATTGAAATGTAATCCTTCGTGCAACTTCCAAGGGGAAAGGGAAAGAGAGAAAGAGGAGTTGATTTTACTTCACTATCTTTACATTAAATCTGGCATCAAGGCTTCCCAAAAAAAAGTTGTGTATGAAGAATCAACACAAGTCCCGAAAGCTCAGTAGAAAGAGTGCAGCTTGGCAGCCGTCTCCCAAGCTTCCTGCGCAGCCAGCATTGTGCCAGGGCCGTGGTTCTCAAACTGTCTAATCTCAGGACCCCTCGCGCTGTCGAAGAATATTTAAAGAGCATTGCATGTATGTAGATTCTATTAATATGTACCATATTAGAAATCAAGATAGGAAATTGTTATTTGGTTTAATCCCTTTAAAAATAAACATTTCATGTTAATATAAATATTTTTATGAGAAAAGTCTTCCAAATCAAAGACATTTTGGTGAGAAGAATGATGAGACTGTACATTTCTGCAATCTCTCCTTTAATGTGTGACTTGATGGAAGGCAGCAAGGCTCTCACATCGTCTGTGCTGTTTGTCCTGATACCACACATCATGTCTTTGGGAAATGCAGCTGTGCACTTGAGACAAGATGACGTGAAAAAAGTAACGGTTTAGTCTTACGAAAAATAGTTTTGACCTTGTGGACACCTGAAAGGGTCTGAGGAACCTCTAGGGAACCCTGGCTACATTTTGAGAACTGCTTTGTCAGACTGACTCTTGAGCTCAAGGGTGAGACTAAACAAAATCAGGGCCGAGATACCAAAGGACATCTGTGCTCCAAGGAACAGGAAACAGACTTGTTTGTCTAGAAAATCTCCATTAAGAGAAGATGCCTGGCCTGGCGCGGTGGCTCACGCCTGTAATCCTAGCACTCTGGGAAGCCGAGGCGGGCAGATTGCTCGAGGTCAGGAGTTCGAAACCACCCTGAGCAAGAGCGAGACCCCGTCTCTATAAATAAAAAAAGAAATTAATTGGCTAACTAATATATATAGAAAAAATTAGCCAGGCATGGTGGCGCATGCCTGTAGTCCCAGCTACTCAGAAGGCTGAGGCAGGAGGATCTCTTGAGCCCAGGAGATTGAGGTTGCTGTGAGCTAGGCTGACACCACGGCACTCACTCTAGCCTGGACAACAAAGCGAGACTCTGTCTCAAAAAAAAACAAAAAAAACAAAAGAGAAGACGCCTGAGACTACCATTGCTACTGAATGTAGAGGTTTTGCTTCTTAGGCCTCCCTGCTCCTCCTCTCCCTCCTTCTCCTCCTCTTCCTCTCCACCACCCTGAACTTACAGGATGCCAAACTTACAGGATGCCAAACAAGGCCAACATTTGTGTGCTTCCAGTGAGTGGGCCAAGCCGTGCCTCCGGAAAGGAAAGGAAGAGATCTCAGTATGAATTTACTGAAGCCAAAGAGTTTTTATCTAGTACTGTTACTTCTCTGCTTCCAAAATTTATACAAAAAGATTTCAAACCTTTTGAAAATGTTTGCCCGCAGGAAAAACCCAAGAGTGTTCAAAAGTAGGAAGTATATAAGACAGGAAGGTGGCCTATATTTGCCTACTGCTGCTAAGATGTATGATTTTGTTTTTGTTTTTTGTTGAGACAGAGTTTCGCTTTGTTGCCCAGGCTAGAGCGAGAGCTGTGGGCATCAGCCTAGCTCACAGCAACCTCAATCTCCTGGGCTCAAGCAATCCTGCTGCCTCAGCCTCCCGAGTAGCTGGGACTACAGGCATGTGCACCATGCCCAGCTAATTTTTTTCTATATGTATTAGTTGGCCAATTAATTTCTTTCTATTTATAGTAGAGACGGCATCTCGCTCTTGCTCAGGCTGGTTTCGAACTCCTGACCTCAAGCAATTCGCCCTCCTTGGCCTCCCAGAGTGCTAGGATTACAGGCGTGAGCCACCTCGCCCGGCCTGATTTTGAAGTTCAATGGTGATGCCTTCCTCCCCCCACCAAAAAATAAAGTATACCAGAATTTACCTTTAAGGTATTAAACAATGGCATTGTATGTTTTTTTATTCCAACAATACTGCAATGGATCGATTTCTTTTTTTTTTTTTTTTTGACAGAGTCTCTATTGCCCCAGGTAGAGTACAGCGGTGTCACCATAGCTCACTATAACCTCAAACACCTACGCTCAAGCACTCCCCCTGCCTCAGCCTCCCAAGCTACTGGGTCTTCAGGCACATGCCACAATGCCTGCCTAGTTTTTCTATTTTTGGTAGAGATGGGGTCTGACTTTTCCTCAGGCTGGGCTTGAACTCCTGAGCTTAAGCAATCCTCCCACCTTGGCCTCCCAGAGTGCTAGGATTATAAGCGTGAGCCATCGAGCCTGGCCCAAAATAATTTTTTTTTTTTTTTTTTTTTTTGAGACAGAGTCCCACTCTGTTGCCCAGGCTAGGAAGTGCCGTGGTGTCAGCCTAGCTCACAGCAACCTCAAACTCCTGGGCTCAAGCAATCCTCCTGCCTCAGCCTCCCGAGTAGCTGGGACTACGGAGTGCACCACCATGCCCGACTAATTTTTTCTATATGTTTTAGTTGGCCAATTAATTTCTATTTTTAGTAAAGACAGGGTCTTGTTCTTGCTCAGGCTGGTTTCGAACTCCTGACCTTGAGTGATCCTCCTGCCTTGGCCTCCCACAGTGCTAGGATTACAGGTGTGAGCCACCACGCCCCACCCGAAATAATTTTTTATCTCCTTTTAGGATTGCCTTGAAGGCTCTCAGACACATTTTTTTTTTATTTTTATTTTTATTTTTTTCTTTTTTTCCATCCTAGTTTGTCCTATTTTTTTTATTTTTTTATTATTTTTTTTTTTTAGACACATTCTTTAAAATACTGTGATCTATTGTTTCCCTATCTGCCTCCATGAATAGGCCACAAGATTCTAGAAAGAAAGGGCCATGCTTACGTTCTTAATAGCACTAGCAACTGCCACTCTACTAGAGACTTAGTAAACTGGTATTAAAGGACATTCCACAAGAGCTGGTCTCAGTGTGAGCAACTATCACAATCCAATTCTACCCCTTTAGTGCCTGTTTTTAAAAATGTCTCTTTTGCTACTAACCAGTTATCTGCTACCTCAGGACAAGTAGAAACTAGTCATCTTCTCCTTAAATTTTAAGACACAGCAAGTATAATAATTCAAATGTCAGCTTAGAAGACTTCCTTGCTATTTTTCACAATCCAAAGAATGCAGTGGGAGGCAGTAAGAGACAGCAGTTTGATGTCACCTAATCAAGGCCAATGAACTATCTGTGACTTCCCTGGGTATTGGCCAGAACAGCCTCCCCCACACCCTGGAGTTTCCGGTCCTAGTAACTCAGGCAAACTTTCTGCACTAGGGTTCTTATGTGGGTAAGTGTGCAGTTCTAGCAAATTTGGAGGGCTCAGCTAGGGCTTCTCAACAGAGAATTCTCTGAGTGTTCCCATGAAGCTCAAAAAGACGTTCTGCAAAGAGGGTCACTTTAAGCCAGGGGGGCCTATCTTGCACAGCCCTGCAGAATGTCCTCAGATGTTGAACATTCAACTTGGCTTATAAGCATCTGTCTCCTGGTTTTTTTGTTTTTGTTTTTTTGAGACAGAGTCTCACTTTGTTGCCCAGGCTAGAGTGAGTGCCGTGGCGTCAGCCTAGGTCACAGCAACCTCAAACTCCTAAGCTCAAGCGATCCTCCTGCCTCAGCCTCCCGAGTAGCTGGGACTACAGGCATGCGCCACCATGCCCGGCTAATTTTTTGTATATATATTTTTAGTTGATCAATTTTTTTCTATTTTTAGTAGAGACGGGGTCTCGCTCAGGCTGGTTTCGAACTCCTGACCTTGAGCAATCTGCCCACCTCGGCTTCCCAGAGTGCTAAGAGTACAGGCGTGAGCCACCACGCCCAGCTGTCTCCTGGTTTTCAAGTTTTCAGTTTTTGCATCTTGGAAATTTGCAAGGATTTGTCCTGAGACTTATCAGAAATCCCCAATTTGTCCTTTAGTTTCTGCCTCCCACCTTCTCCAGAGCACATTTCCATCGAGTCTTGTGTTTTGTGTATATTCCCACACTACATTTAACTACTTTTCCAACTTCCACATGAGCACCTTTTCCATTGGCTGGAGCCTCTGCAAGAGGCTTACCCAGGAAATCGGACCTATTAACTACAACTACTTCATACTCCTCTGGCGGTTTTCCTGTGTAGAACGCACTACGGATTATTTCACCTTGCTCCAAGCTTGCCTCACTTCCCAAAATGCCACAGCTTCTCCCTTTACAAGTAGTTGCTTGTAAGGAGTAGAGAACATCATCCCATGTCCAGATGTGGAGGCTGGGGAGTGGCTGGGCCAATTTAGCTAATGATGGTAGCAACATCACAGCACTGGGCCTACCTCTGAGCTTCAGCAAAACGACAAGGCCTCACACACTGGCCCATCAGAGTTGCTCATGTATAGTCAGATGTGAAAGTCTGTTTAATCCATAAATGGTAAGAGTCACATATAGTTCCTACATTTTGTGTAAAGGTAGTGGAGTGCTTAAGGCACTCTTGCTGGGCTTAGTGATTATTTCTGGTCCCGAGTCTCTGAGCTGGCCTCAAGACTACTGGTAAGTAACACTTCACTCAGCTTTCAAGCTAGAATCTAAGCTGATTCAGGAAGACCAGGCACAGGTACTTTTTGGAGACATTTTATTGCATGGATAGTGGGACGGGGAGCTAGCAGCAGGTGTCAATGTAAACCTAATTGGAAGATGTATTTTGGCGAGGGTTGTTTGATGCCAAGAGCTAAGACGGCCTACAAATCTTATCTTCTACAACCAGTTCTTCAAAACTTGGGATGTCAAAGGGGAAGGCTATAATAATAGTATGTCAAAGAGGGCTGTTGACGCAGCTGTGCAAGTCAATGGCTGCTTTAATCTCCTTGACAACCAGTGATCTTTTAAGAGGAAGAGTGGGGGGAGAGGGGGCATCGGCAATATATGTAACCTTAACACTTGTACCCCCATAATTCGCTAAAATAAAAAAAGAGGAAGAGTGTGATAACCACCCACAAACAAAATGCAAATCTGAGATACCACACAGGGTGGCATATATCTTGACAAGCACTCCCTTTCCTGTTATCGGTGCTCTCCTAAGCTTGCCCTTGGCAGACATAAAGGGCTGGGGCTGCTGCGGCTCAGCTGCGCCCCGCCCCCACATACAGCTTCCTAAGCCTGCGGCCTGTGGTCGCTCCAGTCGGGCTGTGTGTTCCTTCCTGCTGCTTTCTGTGATCACTTCCCGTCCTTATCATGCCTTTCCTCTCCCTACCTTCGTCCCCGTGCCTCGTGTTTCTTAAGGCACCGAGCTCTGCCTCTGATCCTATCTGTGTGTACTCTGTACCTGACACACGCCCACGCAGCCCAAGGAGTCACTTCGGTTAGGGATCCTTTCCAGGCTGTCGCCTCTCTATTCAGCAGTAACAAGCTGAAACCTTCCGTCACCTGGACTAACTTTAAAAAGGGAAGTATGTGCACATCCCACCAGGAATGGCTGGAAAATCTGTTCCTTCAAACTGCACAATTAAGAGCTTCACAAGGAGGCCGAGTCAGGCGGATTGCTCGAGGTCAGGAGTTCGAAGCCAGCCTGAGCAAGAGCGAGACCCCATCTCTACTATAAATAGAAAGAAATTAATTGGCCAACTAATATATATAGAAAAAAATCAGCTGGGCATGGTGGCGCATGCCTGTAGTCCCAGCTACTCCGGAGGCTGAGGCAGTAGGATTGCTTGAGCCCAGGAGTCTGAGGTTGCTGTGAGCTAGGCTGACGCCTCGGCACTCATTCTAGCCTGGGCAACAAAGCAAGACTCTGTCTCAAAAAAAAAAAAAAAGCTGCACAGGGAAAGAAGGCACCGTTTTTAATCACTTCCTCCCGTTGTATGTAGAGATGTCCTAGAGGGAGTCCATTAGTGCTCCTGAAAGTGAGAACTGGATTACTTGCCACCAGCCAGCCCAAGAGGCAGGGGCTAAAATAACCTTAGAGCATGAGAACAACTGCTTAAAACCTTCAAGGGACAATCAAAGAAACTAAAGACAAAATTGGTTTGTGAAAACTAGTAAGGATGTCCTTGATTTTTATATTTCAAAGCATCCAAAATTTTAATCTTCCTGGCCACAGTGGGTAACTATTGAAGCTAGAATTGGTACACAGGGCATTTTTTACACTGGTCTACCTTTACAAATGTTTCTATGATCAAAAAATAAAATTAAATTGCCTCTAGTTGTTCTACAATCCAAGCTAAGAATAAGCTCCATCATACAGAAGTTCTATCAGCCAGAACCAGAAACATGACTCTCTACCTTCTTTTTCCTTTCAGTCAAGGGGAAACTTTGGAAGCTCACATTCCCCCTTTGCTAAGGCACAGCAGGGCCTGCTGCCTCGCTGCCAGGGAAGACCACAGCTAACAATCTGTGGCAGCGACCCAGCGTCAACTAGTCTTCATGCTGTCAGTCCCAGCTTGCAGAAAAATACAGCCTACCAGGATGGGGGCTGCTAGAAGGCACCGGGGCTCACCAGCC
This sequence comes from Microcebus murinus, assembly GCF_040939455.1. NCBI lineage: Eukaryota > Metazoa > Chordata > Mammalia > Primates > Cheirogaleidae > Microcebus > Microcebus murinus. The sequence goes on from NC_134124.1 coordinate 24,290,511, forward strand.
CTCCATCATCACGACAGACATGAAGGGAACCAACCCACGGGCTTTTGGGGAAACCCTTAGTTCCAAATGCGAAGAGCTGGATCTGAAGATACTGGAATCTCATTGTCCCTCTGTGGTTTGCTGATGTCCACATCAGACATAGCGCCTGGACTCACACCAGGCAGCCACCACATGCCAACTAAGCACATGAGCACACAGCTTCCAGTCAGTGCTTCCAACTCAAAGTCAAATCCACAATCCTGAAACTCTTCAAGCAAACTACGAGTCTTCAGGGAGGAGGCCAAGGATGGGAAGCAAGGAAATGAAGTAGAGAGAACAGTAATTAAATGTAGAAGGATATAGGCTTTGGTAGGCTATACATGGTATTTGATCTCAAGTACGTAAGCCTGTTTTATAAGGGTGGTTCGACTGTCCCAAAACAATATGCTGTTTGTAGCTTTGCCTCATGAACTTAAATTAGGAGAAAAGGTCTGATAGTTTTCTACAGCAGGGTGATACTTGGATTGGATTCTGCCATTAGCAGTTAGTATCAGAGGCCGGGGATTATATTACAATTTCAGCTTGTGCTGCAAAAGCTTGTCCAGCCTGCCTCATTTTCTACAGGTGTTAAAGGAGCTGCATTTAAACATGTGAGGATCACACCCCTCACTCTCTTTGTAAGGTTGCTTTGTGTCTTACCAAAGGCCCTGGCTGTGTTTTTCTGGTGCAATGACAGTCAAGCTCCCCTTTTACCTCAAGGGACTTCACGCTGATGTTACCATTTACTTTATTTAGAAGATCGCACAAGTTAAGTTTTGAGCTGTCTCTGAGCTGTCAAGATCCAGAGAATTTAGGCACTTAGCTTAGGCAGAACTCAGAAACAATGGTTTACAGAATACTTCAATTAACAACAGAAAAAGTTTCCTGACGTCTCCCCAGTGTTTTTGGCCTTGGGCTGAGGAGGAACTTCAGAGCTTGGTGATTGGGACAATGAATTTCACATCCCATTTTGCCAGGGAGGGTACTGTGTGATTCTGCTGTCAGGAAAGTCATGGACAGAACTAAGGTTAGAACCCAAGTCTTACCTCTTAAGACTAAGGCAGTATAAAAACGTCTTCCTTTCAACATCACCAACTCACCTTCTCTCCTTCACATTACAAGCCTGCTTCTACAAACTCGCCTCATAAGGAAAAGATGAAAGGACTAACCCTAGAAGCACTCAACTCTTAATGACCTCACCACCATCAGCTCTTCCTTCCTCTGGCACATTATTCCTGAATCCATTTTCCCTCACCCCAGGTTCATCACCTTCTTGACACCAAAGCAAAGAAGGAGTTGTTCCTTTGTCCCATGAAATTTCATTCTGAATAAGCAAAGACTTGGCAGGACACTCATCACTAGAGAAAAGTATGCTTAAAAAACAAAGTATGCTTTATTCAAAGCACTGAGAAAAGAATCTTCACTTGAAAAAGGAAAAATGAACTTATACTTCATTATCTGAAGTCCAGCATCAGTAAGATTTTAAGTGGCATCCATGTGTTTCGTCACTCATTCTTTGTATTTTGTAAAAGTTGTGTCTATAAATATACCAATATATGAATACAACATGCCCAAGAATGGCATGGGTCTCAAGTAGGCCTTCCCAGATAAGGAGCACGTGGATTGTTAACCTTTCCTGGTTCTATCTTGTTTCACTTTCATTAATGAGAAACTTGAGAGAAAAAAGATATTAACAGAGCCAGATTCCCGTGGCCTCCTTTTTTACACTCATTTAGATAAAGTGAAATGGGAGAATGTTTAAGATTAAAGACTCCATGTTACTCTGGAATAAGGGACAGCGTTCTAAAGGATTGCTTTACTGAAATGGAAAAAAAAAAAGGTCACTGACCTATGTTTCTGGGTCAATCCTAAAAAACCTCAACTATCTGGTAGGTTTTAAAAGACCAATTTTTTCCTAATAACCAAGTGTTTCTGGTTCTCAGGCCAAACAACTTGGACCTCATAATGAACATGCTGGGCTTTTTTTTAAAGAAGCAACCATTTATCCACAAGGGTAAGGCTCCTTAAAGTTAAAACAAAACAAACCCACCAATAAATGTTTAATTACATCCAACTCTGAAAGGTAAGTTGTTTCCATCAGAAAAAAAGTTATGTTTATGCACAGGGTCCTAATTAAACAATTCACCCTTCCTCTATCCTTGGTCATACAGAGGTCCCATAAAATCTCCTAGTGATTGGAAACCTACAGGCTGTTGTTCTCCTTAGGAAGCATTACTTCTCAAACACTAGTACTTGATTTTTTATTTTTATTTTTTGACAGAGTCTCACTTTGTTGCCCAGGCTAGAGTGAGTGCCGTGGCATCAGCCTAGCTCACAGCAACCTCAATCTCCTGGGCTCAAGCAATACTACTGCCTCAGCCTCCCGAGTAGCTGGGACTACAGGCATGCGCCACCATGCCCGGCTAATTTTTTGTATATATATTTTTAGTTGGTCAATTAATTTCTTTCTATTTATAGTAGAGATGGGGTCTCGCTCTTGCTCAGGCTGGTTTCGAACTCCTGACCTCAAGCAATCTGCCTGCCTCGGCCTCCCAGAGTGCTAGGATTACAGGCATGAGCCACCACGCCCGGCCTTAGTGCTTGAATTTTAATAGTTAAAAAATAATAATAATAATCTTTAAATACTAACTCCTAAAAAGTAAACAGTTTTTAAATAACTAAATTTTAAAAAAATCAAAGACTTTATTGGATAAATGTTACACAACATTCTTTAACATTTAAAACTCTGAGCATACTTAAGAGGAGAAACAATTTTTATCATTCAAGTCTACAAAACAAAATAGGCTTATGAAGTTTGAAATACAGACAAAAGGTAGCATGAAGCAAAGCTTAAATATTAAGCAACTAAAGCAATGAAAGTGAAATAGCAACATGGTAGGTCTAGCTTTTACATACCACCAAGTTTCATTTTTTAAAAAATGAAAATCTGGTTTGTAACAAAACACCTGTGAGAATTTGTCATGAGAAAAAAAAATATTTAGATACTTAAAACCTGATCTCTCCAAATTCATTTGCTTTATATTATTACTTCTTGGTCATTTCCATCACTCTACACAAATAAAGAATTCTAAAGCTCAATTAAAAATCTTGATTATACAATCCATGTGTAATTCCACCATGGCTTGGGCATTATCTAGTTCTTGAAGTGAGCCTGAAAGGTACTGCTGGTGTTTATGTATCTGAAAGAACAAGACAGACCCAAGCCAAAGCTCAAGGGCCTTATAGAGTAGGGCGCCCTTTGTACTACATGTCATCTTTAGAACTCCCTGCTGCTTCAGTTCCTGAGCTGACTTTTTCTGATTTGATAAAATATATAATGAATTCACAATATGGAACTTTCCAAAAGGACAATTTCACAATGCAACCAAAACTTTTAATTACTTGTAGTGTAATTAGAATTTGCATTAAGCTCATTAGATGCAAGACTGTCTGCCTTTTCTTTTTGAGTTGTAAAACAAATCAGTCAGGTATACTAAATATTAATATTCTAAAACTCTCACCCAGAACCTTTTGTTAATCCTGAGCATGGGGTTATTAGCAAATTCCAAGCCTATACAGTAACATTATGGAAAGTTTGAATACTTCAGCCAAGTACTCAGTTATCTGTTATGCTGCTTCAAATGGATTTTATGGTTTTTTATTTTTTGGCATTTTTTTCCTTTTTTTTGTAATAAGTAATCAATACGGATTATCTTTCTAGTTTAAAAAATAAATCAGTATTGCCACTAAAAAACTTCAGTTTTATTATTATTAAAAGTACGGCACCATCAAATATAAAATGCCTTAAAAAATGTAGTACTAACAGGTCCATCTGGTTTTCTCATGTTTTCTCCATTCATTAAAAAAGAAAAATTAAGGTTTTTCATATGTATTTACCAAAGACAAGAAAAAAAAATTACAATCTCTATTAATAAGAATTCATGCTCCATGCATGAAAAGTCTGATGCTGTCTTTATGGATCTGTTCCTGCCACTTGTCCCCCAGGGCCAAGTCCTACTTGACACCTGTGAGAATTTCTTGCACTTAGACAGAAGGGGAGGGGCTCTTTGTGGAAAAATGTCTACATCAAAATTTAGATATTGTCACCTTTTCTGAACTAGATAAAATCAGTAAGGATAGAGACAATAATAAAAGCCTTTCCAGCTCAGTAGAATTAATAACTAGCTCTTGGAGTGTATGTTTTCACTCCAAGATCAACACTAGCCTATCCGCTTTGAGTCAAAATTTGAAAGAATGCAGTTATGAAAATGTGCACAAAATGTTAAATACTAGTGGCAAATAAATACATCTTAATATGTTCTAACAAGCAAACATATATTCAAGATAATACAGCCCTGCTTTATTAAAGAAGATCCAAATTTCAGGGGCGTGGGGTGGGGCACCTGCCATCCTTTCAGCAGGATGTTACATACTCTTTTCTGTTGTTTCTACCAGGACCCTGGACACACCATTGGCCTTGGCATACATGACTATTGCTGTTTCACAGAGAGTCTTTTTAGAAACACCTTTCCTCATATCTGAACTGATTAACATAAACCTTGGAGAAAAGCACAAAGTTTAAGTATGAAAAATAATTCAACATTTCAGCATCATCCCATACCTTTTAGGCATGTCCAAACTGTACTGATAAGAACTTCACATTCAAAAGAAGTTACCGTCAGTGATTCTTCATACAAAAAATTCAAGTGAGTTCTTGTTTGTGTATTTCACATCACTTTTCTCCTCATCTCATGCATAATTTATTGCAATAGTTTATTTTTTATAAAATACTCCCTAATACCTTTTCTTCGGTTTATTATAGCACAATGTGCAAGTGCCCCAGTATAGACTGTTGGTTTGAACCACTGCCTTAACATTTACTTCTTAGTGCAGCTTTAAAAATCTCCAATGTCATTCAGTCCTGATGCTCTGGTGTTCTCTGTGTCATGTGGTACAGGTCCATGAAACCAGCAGCCTGCTAATGTCTTTGTGCTGAAATATAGTAAAGAAAAGGAAGAAAATGTAGTTAAGCACAAGTAATTATATTAGAAAAATGAGGTCTTCATTGTTTAAATTAAGCCTTACATAGATTGTGGGATCACACCTGATTTTTTTCCTTTAAATCAGTTAAACTTGTCCAATGTTTTTTGTTTTTGTTTTTGTTGAGAAAACAACTTACAACCACTGTAAACCAGCAGAAGCACTCATGTTATTTCTGAAGTGTGTCAGGCCAGATTCCAACACAAGTAAGATGGCTGTTATCTTCATATAGTCAATCTGCACTTGAGTGTTTTTTTTAAAACTACTTGCTTATGAATATTTGCTTAATAACAGGGGAATTTTAACTCTGTTCTCTGTGTTGCCATTTCACAGGTAACAATACTAAACTCTGAGAGTTGGTTTAGCTGTGGACTGCTATGAAGTACCAACAGCTTTTCTCCAGCACAGGCTTGCCTACAGTCTTAGGAAGAAAATTTATATACGGAACCCAGCTATGTACAAATCAGCGGCAGATCACACTGTCTATATTTTTGCAAAGAGCAAAAAAAGAAGGGAGTGGAGGGTGCCTCCCAGAGGTAGACACAGCACATCAGAAGGCATCAAGAGCACCACTTTGATACAAGAAGACAACTTATGTACCCTGGTTAGACTGGCCACAGTGTCCCTGTTACACCAGCGAACCTCAGTATCAACAGAGGCGCGCTCCACCACACCTCCAGCAAAAAGCAAGACTCCAAGCATAACATTTGTAAAGTGCAAGGCTTATAAAAATTACTGCCAAGTAGCATGATCCGGAATGCCCAACATTACCAACCTCCCTCTGCTACCATGAAGTAGTAAGAATCCCACTGAAACCCTCTACAATCCACAGTTATGCCTCTCAAACCTCGGAGCCCAGGCACCAGTAAAAAAAATTCCAAAAGAGGTGATCCATGGAAAGAAAGATGAATTTTTTGGTCAAATGCAGTTTTGAACCAAAGATATGATATTTCAGTGGAATAACAACAGACAAAACAAACACAGAATGCAAAAAGGAAAAGAAAAACCCCCAATCCTTCCCAATATTTAAGATCCAAAAATGTCAAAGTAGGTATCTTTCCCATGATTTGACAGAACTCTTGACTTTATGTTGACTTCCCAGTATTGCCATGCTTTAACTTGCTTACTAGATCCAGGCCTATAAAATAAATTTTGCAGGGTATTCTATCATATTTCTTCTCAAGCAATGAAAATGACTTCTAGCCATAAATACTATACACATTAAGAAGAAAACTAAATGTAGCCCTTGCTTTTGAAGAAACAATTTAAAAATTTTTAAAGTTGACACTGAGCTAAGCAGTTTTTACTTTCTAAAACTAAGATACTGTACTAATATGATTATAATATTAACAGATTTAGACTCTCACAGAACTTTGGAAGAAAATGTTCCCATTTTATAAACTGAAAGAGAAAAAAAGGTAAATAGCCAATCCCATATACAATTCCACTTCCTTCTATTTAAGACTCTCTCAATATTTGTCTTCAACTTCAATGAGGCCTATTCAAGTTCAGTTGAAGACAAGGGCAAGAAAGCCAAGGATTCCAGATCTTACTATTCCTATGAGGAACACACACCAAAAAAACAAACAAACAAAAAAAAAACAACAAAAAACACTATTCCCTCAAGAGCTCACTGTAACATAGCTACCATCCCGATTCAGATAAGTGTCCAAATTCCGAGCCCCAACCTCTGATCCAAAATTGGCCATTCTGATCCAACTTGTAAATTATAGCTTATTTACGACTACACAGCTCTTCACTAGCTACACAAACACCAGAGGGTTAAATAACCTTAATTCAAGGAAGTAATAAAAGATCATAAGTTTAAAAGCAATGCACACACAGAAAAACCCCTAAACCTTTCCTAACATGTAAGGGCCCAAAATAAGCCTTTTAGGCATTACCTAAGAAGCCACTTAAATAAACAGATTACAACTACATTTCAGCATTATCTTTTACCACCCTCTGAAGTTTTGACCTGCCTTTGTAAATGACAATGGTTTGAGATTAATTCACTAAGAATATATATATATGTTCATATATATAATTCTTATATAGAGAGCAAGAAGTAATGACTATTTAAGAAGTTAAAGTAATGAATATAAAAGTGACAAAGAAAGACTGGGATAGTGAAAAGATAAGAAATCCAGTATTTGACTTTCCATGGAGACTCAGTTACTATTTGACATCTGTAACATAACACCCAACCTTCTACTACCCTAAGAAAAACTGCTCTCAATTCATGAAAGCTCACAAGAGGCTCTAATTTTTTGGCACGGCACGTAATATCAATTGAAAGTTATTTTCACCCATTAAAACTATCACCTATGTGAGACATACCTAGCTATCAAGGTCAATGAAAACTAAAGAAAAAGAACAAGAACTAATGAATTCTTTTAAGTCTAGCCTAATCTACTTCAGGAATGAGCAAGTGATGACATGATGCCCTCTTCACTTTGTGGCAGGGCTTAAAACAGACAGACCTGCCCGTTTCACTGTTAACTTCAATGCTCCCAGACTGAATCCACAGTGGTCTGTCAGACACTGTAAGGGAGCAGCAGGACTCGTCACTGTCTGATGTAATAGCTGCCATTTGTTGAGACCTATGGTAGAAAAAACCAAGTTAACAAAAATAGAGCAGTCATTTGAGTTCTTTTTAATCCATTTTACCAAAAAATAATTTAAAAATAAGACCAAAATTCAGCGGAATTTCCATAACGAATTTTTTCTGGATAACTTGCTGGCTTCGCAGAATGCAAAGCTTTGCTACCAAAGGAAAACAGACTTGACAGCTGTGTAGACACACCAGCCTTGGCCAGGAGAGGGCACTCCCCGGCCCAAGTCAAATAAGCAGCAAAATGCCACACCAAGATGCTGCCCTCCAAGCAAATTTACAAATGAAAGTGGAAATGCTAACTCACATTTAACGTTCTAGACAAAAAATTTTTACTAATCCAACACTGGCCTAGTGTTGTAGTAAATGATCTTCAGTGGTGCTGAACTTGTCATCCCTATCCATATTACCTCATTAATGAGCTCAATGACCCTGTTTAGCACAATGACCAAAAACTGCCTGAAACCCTTTCTCCTTTTACCCCAATGACCACCCTTGCATACTATTAAGGACCTAAACTTACTGTGTGAGGTAACAACTGGTTGAAATAATATTTATGACAAGATAAGCTTTCTCACTTAAGCTTTCAGAACAGAGACTTCAAATGCTAAGCATAATTTCAAGTGAAGGATGACTGTGTTAAGCCTTATTTTTAAACATACTTGTTTACTTCCCTAGTTTAAGTATAAATAAAGAACAATTCATCTATCATATCAGTGTAGTTAACTTTGGGATCATTAAGCTAGAAAACATTCAGTCCTTATAATAATTACTTATTAAAATGCTAAATCAGAAGTAATATCATATAATGAAAACTTTTAAAAAGGCTTTTCTGACGTTGAAAAGGAGAAATTTTATATATACCTAATTTAGAATTTTAACTCAGAGGAAAACAGTTGTTTAAAAATGAGATTTAGGGGGGAAAGGGCATTTATTGAAACCTTAAAATCTGTACCCCCATAATATGCCGAAATAAAAAAAAAAGAACACTACCCAGAATCAAAGTGAATCTGAAAAAAAAAGAGATTTAATAATGAGGTATTTACCTCTTTGTTCCCAGAAAAATTTAAATATACTATTAACTATAATCCAACAGTAATCACACAAACAAAAAGAATGTGAATGCACTAAAGAATTTATCTTTGAAACTCTCCCTCTCTAAAAGTTCTGTTAGGTTTCAACAATCATTCTGTCATTCTCCTTTTCAATTTTAGGCAGAGAGTCAAGATGCATCAAAAAATCATCTCATCTTTCCCTGTGCAATTCTTCGCCTGCAACCTCCTGAAATACCATGTAAAATATTAACATACCAGTCCACAGTGCCTTGCTTGTGGGTCTAATGTTTAAGATGAGCTACCCCTCAATGCTTTTAGGGTCTCAAGGTTTCTCTTTAGAAATTACCACTAGTACAGAATATCCATTAGGAATAGCCAGGGAGCCCCAGCTGTGATGCAGTAAATGGAGGGATATGCCCATGAAAAGGTGATTTCATTGGAAATGACTTATTTTCTCCATTAAGAGAAAGCTTAAGTGCAACAGTAACAACTATTCTGGGAGGTAGCAGAGATCTAAAGGGGAAATCACAACAGGGTAAGTAAACACTCATTCTCCCTTTTAGAGTGTATGAACAAAGTGGAGGTCCGGCTCTTAGAGCAAAGCCCAGAATTAAAATCTAAAAAATTAAGATCACATGCACGCAACATAAACTTTCTTAATACAGTAAAGTATGATGTAACATGAACAAGCAGGGAAAGCATAAACAGTACCTGGTTTTACAACAGGACATTCTGGTTTTCTAGCCCTCGTGCTCTTTTTCTAACCAGTTATTTTTCTAGAGTTTTAGACAAACTGCACGTAGTTATTCCAGCATACCAGGACTCACACCAAGATTTGCCACTCCCAGCCAGATTCCTTGGTAAAAACTAAACTGTGAGAGATCATGAGTTTGTGATCAATAGCATCTCAAAAATGAGCCATGGGGCCAGGCACAGTGGCCCACGCCTATAATCCTAGGACTCTGTAAGACCAAGGCAGGAGGACCCCTTGAGCTCAGAAGTTTGAGACCAGCAAGAGTGAGACTGTCTCTACTAAAAACAGAAAAATAAGGCAGGCATCAAGGCCCATGCCCATAGATATAGTCCCAGCTACTTGGAAGGCTGAGGCAGGAGAATTGCTTGAGCCCAGGAATTTGAGGTTGCAGTGAGTATAACGACGTCACTGCACTCTATCCAGGACAACAGGGTGACAGAGCAAGACTCTGTCTCAAAAAAAAAAAAGAAAGAAAGAAAAGAAAAGAAAAGAAAAAAGAAAAAGAATGAGCCATGGATGAAAATGACTATCCTCTGGAAAATATGGCCATGACACATACAGATCAAGGCCTTTGGAATGTATGGTATTTCCCTCCTAGAAAGGGGAAACAATCTCCTACTCAATCATACAAGTAGCAATAAAAAAATGTTCAAATTAATCTCCACTTTTTCACCATTCAGCAAAACATTAAAATAATAAAATGCCAGGGTCCCTGGGGAACACAACACCTGTGTAAATCAGCTAATTTACCTAAAAGCTGACAAGTGTAACTCTGGTCTAACATCTTAGTAAAGCTCTCCTAACAAACAAGACCTCCACTACACTGAGCCCCACCAGCTCAGATTCTATCCCTTGGAAAGGATTTGGGATGTGCGGGGCATCTGAGATGGTGATTGGTGGTTTGTCTATGTCTGAACCAAAATTACTCTTCCTCATACATTCACAAGAAAACAATGTTTCTACTCATGCCAGCCCTGTGCTTGGCACAAGGGAGAACGGAAATGGGAAAGTGAGCACTAGATCCCAGGAATTCATGCTCCACACATGAATGGGGCAAGAGTTGAAAGATAATGTTAATACAAGTCTCCCTTAACCATAACCCCACGACCCGTTACCCTCCCTCCACAAATGCTTGTTAAAACTAGTGGGTTTGTGTTCCTTCCAGATATTTGTATAATCATACTATAATTACTGACATTTTCAGGTAAAAATTACATTACTATAACTTTTCCATTTATACTGAGCATACGTTGCAGAAAGACATTATCAAATGCTACCAGAATGAAATTCCTATGCCACACACATAAAGCGGTGGTAGTGGTGGTAATGATAGCAAGTATTATTATAGATCCTGTGCAAGGCACTTTATTATTGCGTTAAATATTCATTTAAATTCTCACAACTACTTTATAAGGAGGTACTATTATTCTCCCCATTTCACAGATGACATTAAGATAAACAGCCTAGGGTCACACAGCTTATAAATGGCAGATCCAATCAGGCTTCAAATCTAGGAAATCTGGCTCAAGAGCTTATACGTTCAACCATGTGTCCACAAAGTGAGATAAGGAGTCTTTATTCAATAAAAGCCTGCTGTCTAGCACTACTGGTGCAAAACTGTTAGACTGTTCCACCTCACCTGCATCCCTGGCAAGTTAAATACTCATAAGTACTCATTCCTATCTTTTACACTCAACTGGATGAAATATTTCTACAAAAACCCAGGCAATGAAAAAATTCTGTATTTTACCTGGAAAAAAAAATATACACCTAGGCTTTTTCAGTAGCTTTTAAGTGAATCTAAGCCAGGGACACTAAGGGTTACAGAATTACCTTAAATAGTAAAAAAATTAAAAAGCCCTTGCCAAAACCAGATATGCATTATAATTACAAGTTTTTTCATTTATGAGAAAAGGAATAAAGTCTGATTATAATAGTCTAACATTTCAGCTTTGAAATATTTGGTTTTTCTTTTAGATACTGACACCAGGATAGAAAAAATTCTAAGAACTTTTAAACATGGTTTCTAGTCAAGACTCAGATTTCTAAGGCAGTGTGAGGTAACTCACATTCTTATGATACAAGGAAAATTCCATATTTAAATAATGACTGTGTTTTCAACTTTTTAATAAGACCTTACAAAAATATCAGGAATCTGAAGAAAATATATTTAATTTTAAACTTTTATGACTGGCCTGCTTTTAATATCCAAGCTTTATGAAACTGTTTTACAAACAAAAGTTTTGTTCAACAAAAGAAGGCCCATCAAGTCAGACAGTGTGAACTACAGCCATCTAAGTTACTCAGCTGAAAAATAAGACTTTGAGTCAGAGGCCAGGTGCGGTGGCTCACGCCTGTAATCCTAGCTCTGGGAGGCCGAGGCGGGTGGATTGCTCGAGGTCAGGAGTTCGAAACCAGCCTGAGCAAGAGTGAGACCCCATCTCTACTATAAATAGAAAGAAATTAATTGGCCAACTAATACATATAGGAAAAAATTAGCCGGGCATGGTGGCACATGCCTGTAGTCCCAGCTACTTGGGAGGCTGAGGCAGCAGGATTGCTTGAGCCCAGGAGTTTGAGGTTGCTGTGAGCCAGGCTGACGCCACAGCACTCACTCTAGCCTGGGCAACAAAGTGAGACTCTGTCTCAAAAAAAGACTTTGAGTCAGAAATTCAGTATTTTGATAAGTCATGACTAAATTTCGAGTCAATACTGTCTCCTTTTCCTTTACACCTCCTCCCCAATCTATCTTTATGTCAAAATAATACAGGAATTTTTAACAAAATTCAAATTTGGTAATTAGTTATTTCAGAGAATTAAAGGCATTACAATTTGACTCAATCCACCCCAAGATGGACATAAAGGCATGATATAAAAATTAATCCAGGCCAGGCACAGTGGCTCAAGCCTGTAATCCTGACACTCTGGGAGTCGGGAGTTCACTCAAAGTCAGGAGTTCGAAACCAGCCTGAGCAAGAGCGAGACCCCATGTCTACTAAAAATACAAAGAAATTAATTAATCAACTAAAAATATATAAAACAAAATTAGCCGGGCATGGTGGCACATGCCTGTAGTCCCAGCTACTCGGGAGACTGAGGCAGAAGGATTGCTTGAGCCCAGAAGTTTGAGGTTGCTGTGAGCTAGGCTGATGCCACAGCACTCTAGCCCGGGCAACCAGAGCGAGACTGTGTCTCAAAAAAAGAAAAAAAGAAAAAAAAAAAATTAATCCAGTGTTTCCAACCAAATTGTGATACAGAAGATGACCTTAGAATTTTATTAGGGCTATCCATGTTATGTCAAGGCGTATTTGTTTTCTATTAACTGTACCGACATAAAAAGTGGGAAAAGTCAATAAGCCAAAGAAAATGGTACACATTATGAAAATATGGCATAAAGTATGATGGTATATAAAACTTGACATTTGGAAACTAATTACATTACTGAAATAATTTAAATGATTTCCATATTCAGAATTGTCCAAAAAAATTGTTTATTATGTCACTGGAAAGGGACAGTTTTAACTAAAACCTACTCTTAAGCGTACTAATAAGAATATACAGTCACACTAATTCATTTATTTTACCAAGAGGCAGTTACAGTTCTTAAAAGTGAGGGCACCATTAGCACTGTAGACAACAATATTTCCTTGTACAGGACTGCAGGTTGATTAGGAAGGAATCCTGGAAGCCAGGCACTGCCAGTAGCATAGTCCAATGACAACCCTGACCAAGAAAAACATTTCCTTGACTTAATTTACAAACATCTTCTAGAATAATACCATCCCAAATTTAAAAGATTCCTATCAAAAAACAAATTACAGATGGAAGGTGGTGATGGTTGCACAACAATGTGAATGTACTTAATGCCACAGAACCGTACAATTAAAAATGGTTAGGATTGTAAATTGTTATATCTATTTAATCAACTTTTAAAATACCACACACAAAAATAATCATAGTTCTCTACTGACATAAAGAGAACATTATTTCCAATTAGTACCACAAGGAAAGTAAAGGCAAAAAAAAAAAATCCTGTTTGGATCTATAAAGTCTCTTATTTAAGACTAAACAGGCTGGGTGCAGTGGCTCACACCTGTAATCCTAGCACTCTGGGAGGCCGAGGTGGGCAGATCGTTTGATCTCAGGAGTTCAAAACCAGCCTAGAGCGAGACCCCGTCTCTACTAAAAATACAAAGAAATTAATTGGCCAACTAAAAATATATAGAAAAAATTAGCCGGGCATGGTGGCGCATGCCTGTAGTCCCAGCTACTTGGGAGGCTGAGGCAGGACGATTGCTTGAGCCCAGGAGTTTGAGGTTGCTGTGAGCTAAGCTGACACGATGACACTCTAGCCCCGGGGCAACAGAGTGACACTCTGTCTCAAAAAAAAAAAAAGACTAAACAGAGTTGTTTCTCTTCTCATCTTAATGTCAATTATCCAAGGTCAAGACACCAAGATACCCTGGAAAACTAAAAATATATAGATCATCTATATCACTATAACTTTATACTTATTCCTTTATTCAAAATGTTGTAACAGAGCATATTATTTGCTAATGCTTTCATTTTTTAATTCTATTCACTTTGTTGAAGGAATACAGTAAGTATACACAAACTATAAATACAGAATATGAAGAGCCTATTAATTAAGTCAAGTAATTAATGCAGCTTTGCTGTTTTATTTTCTCCTGGAAATTGGCATGGCACCAGCCTCTTGTTCTATTTCTGAATTCCTCTATACTAGACATTTCTATGAGAGATTAATATTTAATAGCTATTAGTACAATCCCAGACCAAAAACTAAATTTTCCCCAACTTAGAAAATGGGTCTACATTTTCTCTGGCAAATTTCTTACTTTAGGCCATCAATAGGCACAAATCCCTGAATCAAAACATTGTCAACTTTTCTACACATTTGCCCATCTCTTCCCTAAGTACTAACAAAAGTGAACCCATGCAGGCACAAACCACAGAACATTCACAACTTAAAAGGGAAAATTTACTCCCACTGCTCCACTTGACCAGTCTTAAAAAAAAAAAAAAAGGGAAAATTTAATTTTAGATCCAAATTCTTGATTTCTTAAGGTATTTCCAAGTCAGTTATTCTATATTCTTATAGTCTTTAAATGTGCACCTTTCCTTCAACATAAGCTGCTTAAATAGGGGTATAACTCAATTTAATATTTTATGACACAGGAAGAGTTCTTAAAAATAAAAAAGAAAAAAAAAATATTTTGTAATTTAGATACTCAGATCACTAATGAACATGCATGTATTCACTGATATCAGTATCAGCTCCATGTTCTTTGCCTATTCTACTTACTACTAATCTACAACTACTATTTTCAGATTTTCCCATCAAAACACTTAGGAATACATCACATAGTCATGCAAATAATATTCAGACTAGTGAATCCTAGTTTCCCTATAACTCACTGGTATTTTTTAGGTCTCTGACTCCACATCTGTAAATGAGAGTTCAATAGATATCCTTTCCCAGTGATTAGCTTCCTGGTCTACATAAGTTCTAGAAAATGCAACGGTAAAAAATATTGTTTCTGAGAGTTTCTAGAAGTAAAGACATCCTTAGGTTCCACAACTCTTACTTAACTTGGTTTCTCACGTTGCTAATCCTGTTTTTGCCACCGCTCTTAGGTCACTGGAGATTATGTCTAGGGCCTAGTTTTCTCCCTCTGCAAGGGGAAAAAATACCCTCTTCGGTTATCGCCATACGAAGTTGTGCCTCCTTTTAGCATTTCAAAGAGAAATGTCAAAGTGGCCTACAATTACCCAATTCAATTCTATCTACAGTAGACACTGGACAAATTTAGCTGTCTAAGAAACTAACATTTGAATAAAACATTGTTTAATATATAGCTATTAGTGTTTAGGATATGCATTTAAGATTACAGAGATTCTTTAAAACTTGTTTCCTTATTGAAACTTCTGATGAAATATGCCTACCAATTTAACATGGAGGGATCATTTACCATGATAATTAGATGATTCAAATTTGTGATTATGCTGCAACCTTTTTCAAAGGTATGTTCTACAAAACTGAATATTAGCTTTGTACTTATCACAATTTTATTCTTTTCTTTCTTTTTCCCCATGGCTTCTGGGACAAACCAAACTTGGTTTATGCCACAAGAGCACATTTACCAAAGCACCTGACTGTATTAGTAAACTCCACTTTCAAAACCACCATGTTAAGGTGACTTCTCGGGCCCCTCTCTCCGGACCCATGAACCTCGCCAAAAAAAAACAAAAAAAAACCTCACTATGTTAAGATAAAACTCATCACTACACAAAGCCTTGGAATTACATATTTTGGGTGACTTTTATTTAAATCTTTCTGAACTTTAGATTTCAAACTTTCAAAATTACTTGAATGAACAAGTTCATTAATCTGAAACAAATACTTGGAAAAACTTAGGATACTTTCTTATAAACCCCCCAATCACATTATGTTCTTCTTTCAACCTGTTATAATCAAACAAAGAATTTTTTAAAATAGTATATAACTGTTTCTGTTTGCAGGAAAGAATATGTTCTATTCAAGTGAAACATCTTTTTAAAACTGTGTGTTTATTATAATCAAAAAGCATTGACTGAGTTCCCCAAAAGAAATTCTACTTGCTTTTGCAGAAATTGGTAATTAATCAAAGTCCATAACCTTAAGAAAGCTGGCAAGACTACTGATTTTCAATCTTCATTATTCTTTTCATTATTAATTCCATAGCAAATAAGATATTTCCAACTGAATTATTTAGAAATTCACAAAAAGCTGCTCTCTTTAAATTTTTAAGTTTCCAAAAGTATCAAATTAAAATTATATCATATGTAAAAGTTAAGTCAGACACAAAAAGTAAGAAAGCAAATTTAAAAACCTTGGGATAAACTTGCCTCCACAGGCAATCATATATATTTTTACTAATAATGCAAGGCTAAAAGTGGAAAATAAGAAATCAAATCTTAGGGACAGATGGACCATGCAGAAAAATAATAAGCTAAGTTACTAGCCCCAAAAGCAGTGATACATGAGGCAGAAGACCAAACAGAAGAGACCAGTTAGAATTACCCAAATGTAAAAAAATGAAGCATGTGATAAAATATTAAGGCTAAAAATAGGCCGGGCGCGGTGGCTCACGCCTGTAATCCTAGCTCTCTGGGAGGCCGAGGCGGGCGGATTGCTCGAGGTCAGGAGTTCGAAACCAGCCTGAGCAAGAGCGAGACCCCGTCTCTACTATAAAATAGAAAGAAATTAATTGGCCAACTAATATATACAAAAAATTAGCCGGGCATGGTGGCGAATGCCTGTAGTCCCAGCTACTCGGGAGGCTGAGGCAGGAGGATTGCTTGAGCCAGGAGTTTGAGGTTGCTATGAGCTAGGCTGACGCCATGGCACTCACTCTAGCCTGGGCAACAAAGCGAGACTCTGTCTCAAAAAAAAAAAAAAATAAAAAATAAAAAAAAATAAAAATTTACACCCATACATTTATGAGAAATTGGCGGGAGGTATCAAATCTAGAATCATATCAGATCTCTACAATACAAAACCTCATTTTAAGAATATACTGATTCATCTCTTATTACTGAAGTTTAACTATTCTCAGATAATATATTCCCTAATAGGGTGAATAGCAAAATAGAAGTTTGACTTTTTACCTCCTCTAAACGCTATTACAAAGAATAATTTTCTACCATTTTGAAATTTTTCAAAGCTTTTTGAGAAACACACACAAATAATTTGGATTTAGTCGATTTTATTTACAGCTTTTTGTTTTTTTGTTTACATTTCAGAACATTACACAATTACATTTTCTCATTTTCTGACCTGCAAACAGATACCTTAAACGGAAATTATTTTTTTTAAATTATCAAATTAGGTACATCCAAAATGCAACAATTACACACATGACAATTAATTCACAAAGTGTAATTTACTGGGACGTATCCTAAGAATTTAGGAACAGCAGGTCAGGAGAAATCTGACCATATTTAGCAATCAACTATTTACATATCCAAAAATCAAACCTATCTAAACTCCCAAACCAGAAGCTTGAAAGTTTTTGTTAAATCGCCATTGGACAAAAGAGAGTGGTGATTCAAACCTATCCAATCTTGATAGTTTTAGTACCAAATACTGGGCCATTCCCCAGTATGTAACTGAATAGCAAGCACCTGTCAAACACCTAAGCATCAAACTTTTACACCATTATGCGCATAGATAGGCTAAGTGTTCATTATTAAAAAAACAAGTAGTCATTAAATACCCACACTATTCTCCCAACTCACCAGCTCTTACTGCAATCCCAAATATGCAACCTGTGTCACATAGTGACAGGCTATAGTTCATGTGTGTGTGTGTGTGTGCATATATATATATATATATATATATGTGCATATATATATGCACACACACACATATACACACAATATTAGGTACAAATGGCAATTAACAGTCTCTACAAAAATTCAGTTTTAGTTGAGGCTATGGCTCCTATGCCTTGGGATGGTTTTGGACTTCAAAACTGAAAAATACTGCTAAAATCTCAGTTCCTTAAGATAAAATTTGATTGCACGTTCAATTTGGGTTTCTCAGTCTAAAAATGGCTATAAGGTAAGTATTAAAAAGCCAGACAACTGAGTGTAACTTGTCTTTCCAATCTGGCCAAGCTACTTGTAAAAATTATTCCTAACTAGACTAGAAAATCTGTGGCGACTTCCAGTGGTCTTGCCTACCTTACTGTCCATGTTCACGTTTCAAACTGTGTCAACAAAGCCCGCACTTCAGGGGTCAGCTGCTTGGCAGCCTTAGCTGCCTCTGTGATAGCCTTGCGATACAGGCCCTTTCTCTTCTTATTAAAGCGTGACTGGAAGTTTTCTAAAAAGGGAGAGAGTTGCGAAAGAGCAAGGAAAGATGTTGTTGGAGACCCAAACCATGAGATACAGGCCTCCTGTCGGACTAAAAGGCCGTTATCTTTCCGGCTCACAGTTATAGTAAGAATACGGGCTGGCCACCAAGGGAAGCCATATATCTTGGCCCAAACAATGTCCCCTACGCATATGGTCCTGCCATCTGGTGTGACGCATTTAGAGACGTTTTTGGAAAAGACTTTCATTTTCAAGGAATTACTGAGTTTCTCTTCCTTTGAAGAGGAGGAAGTGGAGGAGGTGGAAGGTGCATGCATACTGCCTGGAGGATAATCAAAGCTTTCAGAAGAACTACACTCAGAGTTGGAAGATTTCAAATCATCTGTGCTATCAATGCTACACACTGAAGCACTGGAAGAGTCAGATTTCTTTTGATTTAGGGTCATGTAAACAGAGATATTGCTTTTGCTGCCCTTTTTGCCCAATGTCTGTGGTTCATCCTGCTCACCAGGCACATGCACTTCATTTGTGTCCTGAACCTCACTGCTGGCCTCTTCAGGGCCTTTTGAGGGACTCTGATTTTCTGAAGGGGCCTCACCTGCTGAGCGGGTAGAGGTGCAACGAGACTGGGGCTTGGGTGCCATCTTGCCACTCCGCATTTTCTCAAGTCCTGTCTTCAGAGAAGAGTCATTTTCTTCATTTCTGTACCTCTGTGGTTTTAAACGAACCCGGGGTGGAAGGGAACCTGAGCTAGGATTCTGATATCGACGTGTGAAATGGACTTTTGAATGTGCATTTTTGGAAGTAGAGGTTTCACTTTGCTTTTTTTGTGCCTTTTCTTTGGCAATTTTTAACACTTCCCGAGCTTTTGCATGATCCATGTTCTTACTCTGGAGTACTTTTTTAGTACTTAACTGAGCTTTTGACGTATTTGCCTGAGCAGAAACTTTTACGACTCTGCCTCTGCTATGAGCAATATTTGAAACCTTAACCACAGCATTTCTTTTCTGGCTTTCGTTTTGGTTTTTCCCATCCACTTTATGGTCAGTTTTCAGTTTTTTGTTCACAGTAGTTACACTTTCATTTCTCCGTTTTTTATCTTCATATTTAGAAGAGTCACTCGCACTACTACCTTTTCTAATTTCCTTTTTTTCAGCAACAACACTGTTTTTACATTTATCACATAGGACTTGCCTGGGTCGTAGTTTAATAGCATTCATTATTGAAGTGGGTTCTTCCCTGTACATTTTTCGTTTGGGTCGCTTAATTTTCCGAGGAGGAGGCTGAGGTATTGATTGGTTATATGTGTCCCTGATAAACAAAGGGGGAGGATAAGGTGCTCCTTCATGGAAGAGAGGTGGTGGTTTGGAAGTCCACAGGCTTTCAGCCAAGCTCAGCTCAGGAGGTGGGACAGGAGAAGGGTCATCAGGAACAGCACCATTTACTTCACACTTGACTTCTCTCCCTTCTTGGAATGTATTACTTTGGAGCTGCATGGCTTCCGGTTTATCCTTATATTCCCTTTTGGGAAATACTGTCACAGGGATACCATGGGGCCCAAACCTTTAAAAGAAATGAAAGAAAAACAAGGAGACATTAAGTTAACATCTATAATACAACTTCTTAAATGTAAAGAATACCTAATGTTTACTTTGAGTCCTACATTTTTGGTAAAAACAAATGGTTGCCCTAAGCAATGCCAGAATAGCTGACTTTACCTGAAAATAAGTCTTTCCAGTTTTGAATCAGAAAAAATGTTCTCTCAGATAGCTTAATAATAAACATCATGTGACAGTATACAATATTTTCAGCAAATGCAATTATAAATTTATGACATAAATATATATTTCCCTTTGATTATAACAGCTTTCAAAAACTTCATAGTAGGCCAGGCGCGGTGGCTCACGCCTGTAATCCTAGCTCTCTGGGAGGCCGAGGCGGGTGGATTGCTCAAAGTCAGGAGTTCAAAACCAGCCTGAGCAAGAGCAAGACCCCGTCTCTACTATAAATAGAAAGAAATTAATTGGCCAACTGATATATATATAAAATTAGCCGGGCATAGTGGCACATGCCTGTAGTCCCAGCTACTCGGGAGGCTGAGGCAGTAGGATCTTTTGAGCCCAGGAGTTTGAGGTTGCTGTGAACTAGGCTGATGCCACGGCACTCACTCTAGCCTGGGCAACAAAGCGAGACACTGTCTCAAAAAAAAAAAAAAAAAACTTCATAGTAAATTCAGTCTTAACTACCCAAATATACTGAATCAGTAAAATCTCATCTCAACTTTATCAGTTAATTGCTAAAGATTCAAAGAAAACTTGTTCCTTTATTCTTGTATCCTCTTAAGCCTCCTATTCTGTCCCCCAAAACCACAAAAATACCAGGAACTCAGATAATCAAATTATCTCCAAAGTAAACAGGTATAGAACTGTGGCTTTCAAATTCTTAAAATTATATCTCACATAAGAAATATTTTCCCATTATACCCCAATAAAAACATTTATGTATGTATACATGCATGCATAACTACACACATTTAAGCAAAAGTTTCACCAAATACTTAACATTTGATTATGTGATACATAATGATTTTCCTCCTCTGGTCTACGTCATTTGTTTGTTTGTTTTGTTTTGTTTTGTTTGAGACGGCATCTTACTCTGTTGCCTGGGCTTGGAGTGCAATGGCGTCATCATAGCTCACTACGGCCTCGAACTCCGTAGTCTGAGTGATCCCTCTGCCTCAGCCCACCACAGTGCTCAGTACCCAAGGATTGGCTTCAGGAAGTCAGTCAGGTAAACCCCAGAAACTAGATGCAAATGTTTTGTATACGTCTGTTTTTACAGAAAACAAGTCTTTGGTTCTCAGATTCTCTAAAATGTTATATTCTGCAAAGGTTCAGAGTACCTTTGCTGCGAAGAAATCTTGAGATTATGTACTAACAGCTGCAGACACACCTAAACTTCAGCAAGGATTTAGAAAGAACAAATAGGTATTTGGTTTCTAACACCTAAATACTTTTCTTCCTATAGTCTTTGTTAGCTTGGGTACCACAAACCAACAACTTAGAGCAAACACTTACAAACCATAAAGGAAGAGGAAAGCATTTTTTACCTAAGGTAGGAGAAGTTTGGCTGTGGGCTAGACCAAAGAGGAAGGGTACCCTCCTCATTATATCAGAATTCACAGAAAGTTGCTTTCTTGTTTGCTTCCTGACTACTTAATTGGAAGGCACTTTGAGCATTTAACCCTTTCTTATATAGTATACAGGTGTTCAATATCTACTTTTTCAAGATGACAGGACAAAAGAGGTAATTTTTGTCTTTTAACATAGAGCTATGTGAAACAACATGCCTTATCTGAGGTGAGACCACTATTTACATTAATAAAACTTTCTAACTCATAAGATGCCATCGTTATGCCCCATTAAATTTTCACAATATTTCCATAGCTGAATAAATAAAAATTCCCTTCTTTTTATTAGGAATAACTAAACCATAATTATCTTAATGTTTGACATGAAGTTTCACAGCTGTCTCTTATCAACTGTTTGTATCCTATAACTTCAGTTTTTACATGTGTAAACGAGCAACACTATTTCCTACCTTAAAAATTCAGGTAAAGATAAATAGGCCAATGTTAGTCACTGTTGTTGGCTAAAATTTACTGTATTTAATTTATTTCATGTAAGTAATTTTGACCTTATTTTCAAACTAATACTTTACTAGAGTTTAGGGTTCTTTCCATAGCTTTAATTTATGCTCTGAATGAGACAATAATCCAGCCAATTTTCTGACAGCTGTTTATATCGAGTAAGTTGTGGAATCTGCTATGTTTATGGAGTTCAAAAAGAACATTAATATTTCACAACTGGATTTTTTTCTTTAATTTTTTTTTTTTTTTTTTTTTTGAGAAAGAATCTCACTCTGTTGCCCAGGCTAGAGTGAGTGCCGTGGCATCAGCCTAGCTCACAGCAACCTCAAACTCCTGGGCTCAAGCCATCCTCCTGCCTCAGCCTCCTGAGTAGCTAGGACTACAGGCATGCGCCACCATGCCTGGCTAATTTTTTTCTATATATTTTTAGTTGGCCAATTAATTTATTTCTATTTTTAGTAGAGACGGGTCTCGCTTTTGCTCAGGCTGGTCTCAAACTTCTGACCTTGAGTAATCCACCTGCCTCGGCCCCCCAGAGTGCTAGGATTACAGTCGTGAGCCACTGCGCCCAGCCTAATTTATATATATATATATATATATATATATTTTTTTTTTTTTTTTAGTTATCCAGTTAATTTCTATTTTTTTTATTAGAGACAGGGTTTCACTCTTGCTCAGGCTGGTCTCGAACTCCTGAGCTCAAATGATCCACCAGCCTCGGCCTCCCAGAGTGCTAGGATTACAGGCATGATGAGCCACTGTACTTGGCCTTATATATATATAATACACACACACACACACATACATACATATATATATATATTTTTTTTTGAGACAAGGTCTTGCTCTGTTGCCTCTGCTAGAGTGTAGTGACATCATCATAACACACAGGAACCTCAAATTCCTGGGCTCAAGAGATCCTTGACCTCTTGAGTAGCTACAAGTATATGCACATACCACCAGACCTGGCTGATTTTTTAAAAATTTTTTTTAGATCAATGTCTCACTATTTCCCAGGCTGGTCTCAAACTCCTGGCCGCAAGTGAACCTCCTGCTTTGGCTTCCCTCACTCTAGATTATAGGCATGAGCCTCCACATCTGGCCTGGATTGTTTTTTCTTCTTTTCCTTTTCATTGTTTTTAAATAGAGACAGGGTCTTGCTATGTTGCCTAGGTTGTTCTTGAACTCCTGGGCTCAAGCAATCATCTTGCCTCAGCCTCTTGAGTAGCTAGAACTATGGGTGGGCACACATGCCACTGCACTCAGCTTGTTTTCTTAATTTGCCTTTCCCTCATAAGCTTACAAAACACTCGGGCATTATATGTTTTTGATATGATAGGGAAGTACCTAACTGTGTAATGATGAATGGAATTGTAGGCTACCAAAAGAGGGGGGGAGTAAACCAAACTGATAACTGTGGGTAGTGAATAACTGATGAAGCAGAAAAATATTTCTAAATAATAACAAAACCTCTCCAAAGGACTAGAAGGATAAATCACTTTAAGAGGAAAAGAGGGACTGAATAATAACATGCCCTTAGTCCTAGCTATTCGGGAGGCCGAGTCAGGAGGATGACTTGAGCCCAGGAGTTGGAAGTCGTACAGAGCTATGATCACACCACTGACCTCCAGCTTGGGTGACAAGGCAAGATCCTGTCTCTAAATAAATAAAAATAAAAATAAATTTTAAAAACTAGAAAAGGGGAATCACATGTCCTTGCTTCATCTCAGTAATCATGCTGTTATCCTTACATGGAGGACACTTAATACCTAGGACAGTGATATCAAACTGAGGATGGAGATATTGGTTATGGAATCAATTTCAAGAGTCACACTATGATTAAGAACAGTATAAGTATTGTTTGGCATTCTGCTATAAAAGAAAAAAAGAACAGTAAAAGTAAATATCTAAAATGAAATGAATCTGTTTCATGTATGTTTATAAGTATATATGGATCCAGATGTTAAACAGATTTCTAGCTACGCTAAAAAGTCTGAAAGCCACTAACCTATAAAACTGTAACCTTAATAAGAATAAAAAATAGCAACAGGGACTGTGGTCCCTTAAAAATCCCAAATCCTAATTTCTCAAGTTCAATCTGTGAAAATCATCATAACACTGTGAAGTATTTGAAATGGAAATTCCTAAGATCTGCCCTTACAATGAATTATTGTTACAGTGGATCTCAATTTTTAGCAAGTACTTTTCCTTTTATCTTTTCTAAGGTGAAAACATTTGTCCCATGAGAATAAAGGGCTCACTAGAGGGCAAACTTGAGCAAGAAAGATTTTAATGAGCCAAGGCTCATGCCTATAATCCTACCATCTGGGAAGCTGAGGCAGAGGATCACTTCAGCTCAGGAGTTCAAGACCAGCCTGAGCAAGAGCAAGATCCCTGTCTCTACTAAAAATGGAAAAAATTAGCTGGATAACTAAATATAGAAAGAAAAAATTAGCCAGGCGTGGTGGTGCAAAGCTGTAGTCCCAGCTACTCAGGAGGCTGAGGCAGAAGGATGGCTTGAGCCCAAGAGTTTGAGGTTGCTGTGAGCTAGGCTGAAGCCAGGGCACTGTGGCCCCAGTAAACAGAGTGAAGACTCTGTCTCAAAAAAAAGCATCCCTTGCTTGAACTTTTCCTAAAAGAAACTTTACAAATACTCCAAGAGTTGAGTAATAAGACACAAGAACCTCCCCTCTTACCCCTATTCCTTTGTGCAGCATGAGAACATTTATTAACGTACTAATGACTCATTCTAACTCTTACCCATTTCTCTGTATTATCTTTGCAACTTTCTGTGAATCTATAATTCTTTCAAAATAAAAAATTTTTAAAAATATCTATCTTCTTAATAATTTACAAGTAACAAGTGCCAAAATTTTGAGCAGGGAGAATTCTAAAGTTGTAATAAGTTACTTGTGTCAAGGCAGAAGGTAATCACTGTGGAAAAAATCCTCAGCGTAATGCAAAGGCGAAACAAATGTAAATGTGGAGAATTTAAGTCAAAATTTTAAAGGTGACTATTACAGGAAGTATGGAAATGTTTTCTAATATTTGGGTCCCATTTAATGTGTCTGAATTTTATGGATGAATTCTAGCTTGACTAAATGAATAAGTCTTCGTTTACCTACTGATCAACTTTACAAAATTATGGCATTTGGTCAAGATTTCTAGCATTACCAATCAATCCTATACTTGAATATGCATCCCTTCTTGGGAAAAAGCTCATAACCATCATCCAAATTCTCTTTCAAAAGGAATACTTGAAACAAAACTAAAAATGTTTAACAAAAAACTACCAATTTGTTTTTAAAGTCAGACGTATTTATAATTCTTACCTATTATTTTCAAAGTGTTTTTTAAATGCTGATCATCAGCATTAACTTCACAGCAACTTCAGTCAGCTCATCTCTGCCCTAGGATTATATTCTTTCCTTCCTGTTCACAACAATTTAACTGTGCACAACTGATTCTCATTTTCTTCCCTCCAATTCTTGTTGCCAAACTGCAACTGCAGAAGGGAATTCTTTTTAAAATATTCTACACTAAAATTTCAAAAAGAACCTACAGTAGGAAAAACTTATATGCAATTCACCATTTAAAAAAATAATACCCAGATTTATTTCAAGCAGATGTTTTTCAGAAACTACCTCTCTTTACAATTGGCAACAAGTTAAATCAAAAAATAAGGAAAACTGTGAAGCAAGCTTATTTTGGTTCACATTTTATCTTCTTGTGAGATTGGTTATTATATCAAAGTTTAATCTCAGAACAAACTAATCGAATAGCTAAATATAGAGAATTTAACCCAAAAAACTGTACATGTATTCCTCAAAAAATTAAAAATAGAATTATCATATAATCTAGCAACCCCACTTCTGGGTATATATCCAAAAAAAAGTGAAAGGAGAATCTCAAAGACATATTAGCCAAGAGGTGGGAGCAGCCCAACTCTGTCCACTGACCAATGAATGGATAAACAAATGTGGTATATGGCCTGGCACAGTAGCACACGCCTATAATCCTAGCACTCTGGGAGGCAGGCAGATTGCTCCAGGTCAGGAGTTCGAAACCAGCCTAAGCAAGAATGAGACCCCGTCTCTACTGTAAGTAGAAAGAAATTAATTGGCCTACTTATATTTAGAAAAAATTAGCCGGGCATGGTAGCGCATGCCTGTAGTCCCAGCTACTCGGGAGGCTGAGGCAGTAGGATTGCTTGAGCCCAGGAGTTTGAGGTTGCAGTGAGCTAGGCTGATGCCACAGCACTCACTCTAGCCTGGGCAACAAAGCAAGACTCTTTCTCAAAAAAAATAAATTAATAAAAATTAAAATTAAAAAATGTGGTATATATACACACAAAGTAGTATTTTTCCATCCTAAAAAAGAAATTGTGCCACATGCTAGAGCCCTGAGGACATTATGCTAAGTGAAACAAGTCAATCACAAAAAGATACTGTATGAATCCATTTATATGAGAGGTATCTGAAATAGTCAAATTCATAGAAACAATGTAGAATGGTGGTTACCAGGGGCTAGAGAAAGAAGGAAATGGAAAAGTTGTTGCTAGTTTCAGTTTTGAAAAATGGCAAAGTACTGGAGATCTTTTTCACAACATTGTGAATATACTTAATACTACTGAACTGTGCACTTAATAGTTGAGACATTTTATGGGTTTTTTTTTTTTTAGTTTCTGTTTTTTACAATTTAAAAAACTTCTCAGGCCGGGCGCTGTGGCTCACGCCTGTAATCCTAGCTCTTGGGAGGCCGAGGCGGGCGGATTGCTCAAGGTCAGGAGTTCAAAACCAGCCTGAGCAAGAGCGAGACCCCGTCTCTACTATAAATAGAAAGAAATTAATTGGCCAACTGATATATATATATATATATAAAAAAGTAGCCGGGCATGGTGGCGCATGCCTGTAGTCCCAGCTACTCGGGAGGCTGAGGCAGGAGGATCGCTTGAGCCCAGGAGATTGAGGTTGCTGTGAGCTAGGCTGACGCCACGGCACTCACTCTAGCCTGGACAACAAAGTGAGACTCTGTCTCAAAAAAAAAAAATAAATAAAAAAAAATAAAAATAAAAATAAAAAACTTCTCAAAATATGCATCTAAGCCAGGCACACCTGTAGTCCCAGATACTCAGGAAGCTGAGGTGGTAGGACTGCTTAAGTCCAGGAGTTTCAGGCCAGCCTGAGCAACACAGTGAGACTTTAAAAGAAAAAAGAAAAAAAAAAAAACAGTATGTAAATATAGATTATTATTTTCATGGAATTATTAGTGCAAGAGAGCAGAAATTACACAGTGGAGAAACAAGACAGCACCCTAACTTGATGGACAATCAAAGTGAACATCACCAATGAGGGCAAACGGCTATCATGGGCCTGCAGATGTGGTACCCTAAGAACACAACATTGCCTGTGTAATCTGAACCTCTCAGGAATAAACACCAGACAAATCCAAATTGTGGAATATTCTCTATATAATGATTTAATAATAATACAATTTCTATATTATTTTGTATCTAAATGTAATATGTAAACATTTACTAGAAGATTAAAAAGCTTTGAAGTAAATTTTTACTGGAAAAAGTGATGAAAGAATGAAATATGGAATATAAATCATATAAGTGTTCTATCATTGTTTCCTAAATTTGAAAAATATACTGTGACTATAGTTAATCTTTGATCTTAGGAAAGAAATGCTCAAGTATTAAGTAAAGGAGAATGATGTCTTTAACCTATTCTCTAACAGTTCAGAAAAAGTGTTTACACAGAGAATGAAAAAGCAAATGTGGCAAAATGTTAAAAAATAGTGACTCTACTCTAGATCAAAGAGTTTATAAGAGTTCTTTGCTATTTTTAAATTACTTCAAAATAAGAAGTTTTTAAAAAGCATAATCTTTTTTTTTATTTCGGCATATTATGGGGGTACAAATTTTAAGGTTTCAAAAAATGCCCATTCCCTTCCTTCCCCCCTCAAGTCTGAGTTTCCAGTGTGACCATCCTCCAGATAGTGCACATCTCACTCATTATGTATGTATATACCCACTCCCCTCCCTAAAAAGCATAATCTTAGGTCAGGCGAGGTGGCTCACGCCTGTAATCCTAGCACTCTGGGAGTTCGAGGGGGGCGGATTGCTCAAGGTCAGGAGTTCTAAACCACCCTGAGCAAGAGCGAGACCCCATCTCTACTATAAATAGAAACAAATTGATTGGCCAACTAATATATATAGAAAAAATTAGCCAGGCATGGTGGCGCATGCTTGTAGTCCCAGCTACTCAGGAGGCTGAGGCAGGGGGATCGCTTGAGCCCTTGAGGTTGCTGTGAGCTAGGCTGACGCCATGGCACTCACTCTAGCCTGGGCAACAAAGCAAGACTCTGTCTCAAAAAAAAAAAAAAAAAAAAGCATAATCTTAAATTCGGTTTCTCTAAATTCCAACAAAAACCTGTATGCAAAGAAACTATTTAAAAAAGAAAATTTGTCCTACGTAAGTGTAAATGCCAGCAAATTCACCAAGTACCACAAATCTATATTCAAAAACAAGTATGCTAATTAGTCTAATAGACTCTGACCCAGCTTTAGTAGATAAGACCAAAATGCAACAGTCAATGCCAAATGAGATTACAGGTTTCAGAGGGCAAGAAATCACTGTGGATTACTGATCAGGAGATGGGCTTTGCAGGGGAACTGGACCTAGAAAGGCCCAAGCAGATTAAGTGAAGAGTAAAACAGGGAACGGTGAATAGTGAAGACAATTTATCCATTTTTGAAATGTTGGTAAGGATTCAGAGGTTTAAATAAGCAACAAAATAAAGGTAAACCACATAGAAGAGAAGAGGGCATACTGATGAGTGTGTCACAGGAGAGGGGGTTGTTAAGCTAAAAGTGCGGTAAATGGAGAATAACTAGTCTCTTTTTGTTTTTTTTTTGAGACAGGGTCTCACTTTGTTGCCCAGGCTAGAGTGAGTGCCGTGGCATCAGCCTAGCTCACAGCAACCTCAAACTCCTGGGCTCAAGCGATCCTGCTGCCTCAGCCTCCCGAGTAGCTGGGACCACAGGCATGCGCCACCATGCCCGGCTAATTTTTTGTATATATCTTAGTTAGCCAATTAATTTCTTTCTATTTATAGTAGAGACGGAGTCTCGCTCTTGCTCAGGCTGGTTTCGAACTCCTGACGTCGAGCCATCCGCCCGCCTCAGCCTCCCAGAGTGCTAGGATTACAGGCGTGAGCCACCGCACCCGGCCACTAGTCTCTTAAAGGGGAGGCCAGTAAAGATTTCAAACCAGCCCAGCGCCATGGCTCATGCCTGCAATCCTAGCACTCTGGGAGGCTGAGGCAGGCGGATTGTTCAAGGTCAGGAGTTGTAAACCAGCATGAGAAAGAGCAAGATCCCATCTCTACTAAAAATAGAAAAAAATTAATTGGCCAACTAAAAATATATAGAAAAAAATAAGCCGGGCATGGTGGCACATGCCTGTAGTCCCATCTACCTGGGAGGCTGAAGCAGGAGGATCGCCTGAGCCCTGGAGTTTTAGGTTGCTGTGAGCTAGGCTGATGCCACAGCACTCTAGCCTGGGCAACAGAGTGAGACTTTGCCTCAAAAAAAAAAAAAAAAAAAAAGTAAAAAGAAGAGCACAAAAATATCTTCCTTTCCCTTACTTTGAAACGTGTCATTCTCAAAGGTGAGGCTCTTTTCAATTTTAAAAAGCGCATACGGCAAGATGCAGTGGCTCAAGTCTATGATCCTAGCCCTTTGGGAGGCCAAGGTGGAAGGACCGCTTGAGGTCAGGGGTTCGAAACCAGCCTGAGCAAGAGTGAGATCCCCGTCTCTATTAAAAATAGAAAAAAAATTAGCTGGGCGTGGTGGCATGCACCTGTAGTCCCAGCCACTCAGGAGGCTGAGGAAGGATGGCTTGAGGCCAGGACTTTGAGGTGCTGTGAGCTAGGATGACGCCACTGCACTCCATGTTGGGCAACAGAGCGAGACCCTGTCTCAAAAAAAAAAAGAAAGAAAGAATAATAAATAAATAAAGCATATAAGAAGCAGACTGTAAGGACTAAATTTCTCTACTGAGACTACAACTTGCTCTTCATGACAAAGCCTATAATTTCCTCATAAGCCATCTGTCTCAGGTGCTAATGGTAAAAGATTGAGAAACACCCCCCATCCTCTGTTATGCAAACTGTTATCTCACTACCTAGTAAAATTTAAACATCATCCTTCCTAATTAAAAAGAGAAAGTTGGCCAGGCGGGTGGCTCACCCCTGTAATCCTAGCACTCTGGGAGGCTGAGGCAGGCGGATTGCTCAAGGTCAAGAATTTGAAACCAGCCTGAGCAAGAGCAAGACTCTGTCTCTACAATAAATAGAAAGAAATTAATTGGCCAACTAATATATATAGAAAAAATCAGCCGGGCATGGTGGCGCATGCCTGTAGTCCCAGCTACCTGGGAGGCTGAAACAGCAGGATTGCTTGAGCCCAGGAGTTTGAGGTTGCTGTGAGCTAGGCTGACGCCACGGCACTCACTCTAGCCTGGGCAACAAAGCGAGACTCTGTCTCAAAAAAAAATAAAAATAAAAAGGGAAAGTTATACTTTGCCAGTAGTATCAGAAACTACCTGAAACTCCTACAGACTTTTTTAAAGCATTTTAAAGATGTAGATTATACTGCAGACCACAGTACAAGAGAATTTAGGTTCGGTGTATATTCAAGTAAACCCGTATTAAGTAACTTCAAGAGCTTTTATCACATTCATCCTAGCTCTGCCACTTAATACCCACTTCATAAAAGTAATAGTAAACACATAGCACCACTATATGCCAGGTACCATTTTAAATATGTAGCTACATTAATTGACTTAATCACCACAGCAACCCTATTAGTAAAGTATTATTACTACCTCCATTTTATAGATGAGGAAATTAATGCACAGAGAAGACAAGTGACAATCCCAAGGTCACACAGCTAGTAAGCTGTAGAGCCAGTATATGAATACAGGCAATCAGCCCACAGTGACTTTAACTATCTCCCCTCATTTCATCAAGTTACTTAATCTCTCTCCTCCACCTCCACTTCTCCTCTAAGGGAGTGGAGAAGCTAATAGTCACATGCTCTTTTCTGAATCCTGTAGAGGCAGACAGGCTTCAGAATTCAGAATTTTCCTAGTTTTCAGAAGATAATAAGTACTCCATTATCAGGCCTATTAATATTTCAATAGTCAAACAAAATGAAAGCACATTCACATTAAATGGGATGAATAAATAGCTGTAATAGACTTATATCATTGCAAATCAAATTAGGTTTTGTCACCAAAAAAGTAATATAAAGTGCAATTTTCAGAGCTATTTGGATTTTGGAATTGTAGCTAACAAACTTGGTAGAATTGTCATCAAAATTAAATAATACATATACATAAGTGCTTACCACAGGACCTAGTACACAGTAAGTAGGCACAATATATGGTTGCTATTATATTAAAAATAAAATGTTGTTTTATTAACTGTACATGATTGGATACATTTTTAATTAAAAGCCCCAAGTAACAGGGCAACAGTGCAGGGTACCCAAATGGATGAGGTGTGGTTGGGGGAAGATGCCTTAGCAACATTAAAAACAAAACATGCACCTATTATGAATAAAGATACCAGGAAATATCTTATAAAATTAAGAGGTGGGAAGGAAGGCTCCAAAAAAATTCTCCAGAGGACATTTTTCAGACCATAAGAATTTAAGCAATCTTTTTAAAAAAAAGTCTATTCAATTCTCTTTTATAAAATCACAGGTAGCTTTGGAGGAGGAAAAAAAGGGTTTAAAACTCTAATAATTTGAATTTTAGGTTCTCAGCATTGTATCCTCTGAAACACATTACCTGAACAATTAGGTTTGGAAATAAAAATGGAAACAACTACAGATATATTTTTTAAAAAAACCACTAAGGCTGGGCGTGGTGGCTCATGCCTGTAATCCTAGCACTCTGGAAGGCCAAGGCGGGAGGATCGCTCAAGATCAGGAGTTTGAGACTAGCCCGAACAAGAGTAAGAGCAAGACCCCCCATCTCTACTAAAAATAGAAATAAATTAATTGGCCAACTAAAAACATATAGAAAAAATTAGCCAGGCATAGTGGCACATGCCTGTAAGTCCCAGCTACTCGGGAGGCTGGCTGAGGCAGAAGGATCGCTTGAGCCCAGGAGTTTGAGGTTGCTGTAAGCTAGGCTGACACCAGGGCACTCTAGCCCAGGCAATACAGTGAGACTCTGTCTCAAAGAAAAAAAATACTAGGCTGGGCAAGGTGGCTCATGCCTGTAATCCCACCACTTTTGAGAAGCTGAGGTGGGAGGATCACTTGATGTCAGAAATTCTGAGACCAGCCTGGACAACACAGTGAGACCTGGTCTCTACAAAAAATTTAAAAATTAGCTGGGAGTTGTGGGGCAAACCTGTAGTCCCAGCTATTTGGGAGGCTAAGGCAAGAGAATGGCTTAGGCCCAGGAATTTGAAGTTGCAGTGAGCTATGATAATACCACTGCACTCTAGCCTGGGTGACAGAGCAAGACCCTTTCTCAAAAAAAAAAAACAAAAAAATTCATGCTTCAGTCTTTTCAAAAGCAATAATGATTTAACTCTTCAACAGACAATTCCTTTATAAATAACCATCCAAGAAAATTATAATAGTCACACAGTGGCAAAATATTTAAGATCACACAAATCTTTACTTTTGCACAACATAACACAGCAACATACTCGACAGTTTTCAAAGAAAATAAATGCTGGTATAAAAGGATCTTTTGAATTATTAATGTAAATACTCATCACAATTATCAAACACTTAAACAGAATTCTCTTGGTCCTGGCTCTAAGATACTAATAAGCAGTGTTAGGTTTCCTGTTTCCGTTATGATTTCAATGTACTTTTAATATTTTATTTGTATTATGTCTAATGGGGTCCATCACACAGAGATCTAAGTATTTCTCAACTTCTTTTTTTGAAAAAAAGCAACATGTTCAATTTATTTCACTTTTCCTATTTTCCTATTCCAAAAATAGGTTATTTAACAACTTACTATATTTTAGTCTTTAAATCCTTTTTAAATTCAGTCATCCAGCACTTAGTGAACACTGATCTATGCTTAACAAGCTTCAAAGCTGACAATCTGTGTTTCCCTTATGAACAAGTGGATTTCAGTATTGCCAGGGCCAGGCCAACCAAGGCAAAACAGAATTTATCTAATTTAAGACCCTGAACCACTCACAAGAAGAATCCAATTTCCTAAAATGTCCATAGCTAACTACACTGACTTGAAAAACAATATTTTTACAGCAAACAGGTATTGCCTGGGTGAGAAACAGAAGAATGCTATCATTTCTAACTACCAGGTTAACTACTTACCAAAACCATAAGCTAAATGCTAGCGGCAAAATATAGGTAAATCCATTTTTATTAAAACAGGGTTGTTTTCAAACCTTAAAGAACTGTGTATCATTCAAAAATGCATCCAGAATACCTAATATCTACCATTTATAACCTTAGGCAATTTACTTAATCTCTGAGCCTTGGAGGTTTTATCTGTGAAATGGAGATTAATAGAATTTACTTAATTGGATTTTTAGCATCAAATGAAACAATGTAGCATCAAATGAAACAATGTATACAAAGTATTGGCACAGTACTGGCACTAGAAAATACATAGTAGCTATTATTAAGTACAGAAAGTAAAGCTTGGCAACTTTCTTAGATGGCAAGAATATACAGAGTATTATAAGAAGTATGAGATTTTTTTTTTTTTTTTTTTTTTTGAGACAGAGTCTCACTCTGTTGCCCAGGCTAGAGTGCCGAGATGTAAACCTGGCTCACAGCAACCACAAACTCCTAGGCTCAAGCAATCCTTATGCCTTAGCTTCCCAAGTAGCTGGGACAACAGGCATGCACCACCACACCCGGCTAATTTTTTCTACACATTTTTAGTTGTGCAGCTAATTTCTTTCTATTTTTAGTAGAGGTGGGGTCTCACTCTTATTCAGGCTGGTCTTGAACTCCTGAGCTCAAACGATCCTCCTGCCTTGGCCTCTCGGAGTGTTAGAATTACAGGCGTGAGCCACCGCGCGTGGCCAGGAATATGAGTTTTTAAAGGCTAAAAACCACTCTTCTATAGTAAGGTGACTATATAAAATTGGTTCAAGGGGAAAGATGAAATTATGTACTACTTAAACTTGAAGTGGGCAACCAGATTTGTGAAACCATTTGCAAGACTAATTACCAGTTCTACAAGGATTGGGATCTGCCACCCAAGTTACCCATCCCCAGATGTAACTGCTTTGTTCAGTTTGCCAGTATGTCCCATTCTGAATTTACAAGTAACTTTTAAAACAGGTTTAACACATTTATCAATTTACTATTTATCCCTAAAAATCAGTTACCTCCAAACATTGTCTAAGAATCATCTGCATCAGAATCACTTATTTAAAATGCAGATTGGTGGAGTAGAGCTCAGAAATCTATGCACATGTGTTTTGAGGTCCACTGTTTAGCAAAACATTCTATATTAAAACCACCCAAAACATAACTTGACCTCCAACTACTTTCTTGCAGTATCTGTCACTACAATAAGCTTCTGTTCTACTGGTAATGTCTGGATTAATTCAGGAAGGTAGGGAGAACAGTACCAATAAATATCCAGAAATAAAGATGCACTTTAAAGACACGAGTAACTAGTAAGAAGTAACAAGTTTCATTTTTTATCAACATGAAATTAACTCAGCCATTAACAGTTAAGAACATAAACCAGGCTCACGCCTGTAATCCTAACACTCTGGGAGGCCAAGGTGGGCAGATTGCTCAAGGTCAGGAGTTCGAAACCAACCTGAGCAAGAGTGAGACCCCATCTCTACTAAAATAGAAAGAAATTAATTGGACAACTAATATATAGAGAAAAAATTAGCCAGGCATGGTGGCACATGCCTGTAGTCCCAACTACTCGGGAGGCTGAGGCAGTAGGATTGCTTGAGCCCAGGAGTTTGATGTTGCTGTGAGCTAGGCTGAGGCCATGGCACTCACTCTAGCCTGGGCAATGAAGCGAGACTGCCTCAAAAACAAACAAACAAAAAGAACATAAATTAGGCCCTATAGAAAAGTTGAACTTAGGAAGATAAGATCTAGTTTCATAAAGAGCTGTATTCTAAAATAGTACACAGTAAAGTACGGTTTTCTTTACATGTAAAAGGTTGAAAATTAACCTCATTAGAAACTTCAAGTCTAATAAAACATGCCTGGCATAGTTTGGATATAACACATCTAGTTATTTAGTATATAAAATCTACTTGCAAAATTTATTTTTAATTCCATGTTACAGGTTTCTTTCCACTCAGATTCAAACTAGGTTTTTAATGCCTAACGAATAATCACTTCCAAAACAAATCAAACTAATGGAACATGCAATGGAAGAGCTCACTCTCAATACAGTACTGTATAGCAATAGGCATACTACAGCTGTGTAAGTCAGAAAGTGACTGACATTTGACTCTACTATTTATTTTACTGTGAGAGCCCTTTATTGACACCTGGGCAGACAAACAGAATAATCACCAAAAATTAAGTGTTTTAACTATGTACAACCCAACACAATCATTCAAGCATACTACTTGAGGGCCTAAATTCTCAACCTGGACACTTTAGTAGAAGCTACTGATACCACTACTCACTGCTTCACCAGAATGGCTGTATATTTTTCCCACCAAAAGTAGCGCTATTGCACCATACGTTTCATGGTCTCTGTAAAGAAAAGAAATCATTGTCTTGGTTTATATTTCCTTCAAAAACAAGTAAATTTTCTACAAATTGCTTTAAAAACTTAGTGAAATCTGAAGTTTTTTAAAGAAATTATCTCGATTCTTTTTAATGCAACAGTACCCCCACATACAGTCAATATTTGTAGAAAGATCAATTTGAAAATACAACCAGCTACAACCTTTAATACACATGTACCAAAAAATTTAAATGCACTAGCATTTTTAAGCACAATTTATGGTTCCTCATTTCATGTCAGGTCACAAAAAAAATGGAGTGAGATTTTTCAGGACTTCAAAATGGCTTTATAACTATTTTTAAGATGTGGAGAACAACTGACAGATTAAATCCCCAGAAAAGGGAAAAACCACTGGTTCGAGGAAATAAAGTCCCTTCATGTATGGATTAAGAAGGCTAAAAAACTACCTTTTCAGAAGCCTGGGCTGAAGGCTTTTACCTTTTGCAAACAATCTTGATTGGTTCAATTTTTCTATGTTTGGAATTACTAAAGTTAGAGGTGTGTTTAGGGGATAGACCTAAAAGTTTGCAGCCAGATAAGAGATATCCAGCCAGGCATGGTGGCTCACGCCTGTAATCCTAGCTCTCTGGGAGGCTGAGGTGGGCAGATCATTTGAGCTCAGGAGTTCGAAACCAACCTTAGCAAGAACGAAACGCTATCTCTACTATAAATAGAAAGAAATTAATTGGCCAACTAATATATATGGAAAAAATTAGCCGGGCATGGTGGCACATGCCTGTAGTCCCAGCCACTTGGGAGGCTGAGGCAGGAGGATCGCTTGAGTCCAAGAATTTGAGGTTGCTGTGAGCTTGGCTGATGCCACCGCACTCACTCTAGCCTGGGCAACAAAGTGAGACTCTGTCTCAAAAAAAAAAAGAGATATCCATACTCATTTCTACTGACCCCAAACAAGGAACAAGGCCCAAAAGAGGCCCTGAGAAGACTGTGGCTGTTGCCCCTTCAGTTTGCTTCTGAGGGAAAAGAACTATTTTATCTTTATTTTTTTGAGACAGAGTCTCACTGTATTGGCAAGGCTAGAGTGCTGTGGTGTCAACCTAGCTCACAGGAACCTCAAATTCCTAGGCTCAAACGATCCTCCCACCTCAGCCTCCACAGGAGGTAAGACTACAGGCATGCGCCACCATGCCTGGCTAATTTTTTTCTATATATTCTTAGTTGGCCAATTAGTTTATTTCTATTTTTAGTAGAGACTGGGTCTCGCTATTGCTCAGGCTGGTTTAGAACTCCTGAGCTCAAACGATCCGCCTACCTCGGCCTCCCAGAGTGCAGGATTACAGGTGTGAGCCACCATTCCGGCCAAGAACTATTTTAAAACATGGATATGCAGCCAAAGGGGGATGCAACCGGGAAAAAAAAATCCAGAATGTAGAAAATTCTACAAAACGAAGTCCATGGTTTAACAAATAAACTGCGGAGGAATAAAATAGCAGAACTACAAATAAAAACAACTTAAGAAAAATCAACCATTTGCAATGTATGAATTTTATTTGGATCCTAATTTGAAAAGTCTTGAGATGTTAGCTTGGACTTGATATTTGATGATATAAAGGAATTGTTGCTAATATTTTAGGTGTGACAATGGTAGTATGGTTATTTAAGTTCTTATCTGTTTAGAGATCTACACTGAAATATTTATGGAAAAGTGATATGCCTTGGCTTAACTTCAAAATAATACACTGGAGACACACATGTGATTTAACGTTTGGCTGAAAGTTTATGTTGAAGCTGGGAGATACAGACATGCAGGTTCATTTCCCATAATAAAAAAGTAAAGGCTGGGCGAGGAGGCTCACACCTGTAATCCTAGCACTCTGAGGCAGAAGGGCTGCTTAAACTCAGGAGTTCAAGACCAGTATGAGCAAGAGTGAGACCCCATCTCTACTAAAAGTAAAAAAAATTAGCCTGGCACTGTGGTGCATGCCAGTAATCCCAGCTATTCGGAAGGCTGAGGCAGAAGGATCACTTGAGCCCAGAAGTTTGAGATTGCAGTGAGCTATGATGATGCCACTATACTCTAGCCAAGGTAACCAAGCGAGACTCTGTCTTAAAAACAAAAAAAAAATGTTCAACAGAAAGCATGGCACAACCACTAATTTATTATCCTGTCTAAAATAGTCGCAAGATAGTTAAGCAACCTGAAGGAATACTTTTTATACATTAAAAGTACAAAAGCATAAGATTAAGAAAACAGAATAAGAAAAAACAATTTGTAGGGTTGAATATGCTCATCTGCTAGCACAGATTATTGTCATTAGACATTGCTAATGAGCTCAAGAGTAGGCAGATAGTTTAAATTAGCCAAGAGGGCTGGGTATAAAACAGTAGAGGAGCTGAGGCTAAACTAAAGACTACATGTTTCACCTAAAGGCATCCAGATTTATTTATTTATTTACATGAGGTCCTTCAAGGAAAGGCATCCAGTTTTTAAATAAATACTATGCCCCCCAAAAATCTGTTTTTAACCATTTACTCCAAATATCCTCACATATCATGTCATTTATGAGCCAAAGGAAGAAGTAACAATCAAACCAAGATGATACAGAAAACCAGGCCACCTGATCACTCTATTCACTTTACATACACATAAACTGAGGAATAGTTTGCTTGTTTGTGTTTAAGTGAACTGCCCAAAGCCAAATGAATTTGCTTCATAAGACCTAGCTAAAGCCTAGAGGCCGTGAATTGCCCAAAGTCACAGTGCTAATTGGAAAAGGCCGGTACAGGTACTAGAACTCTGAATCCAAGTACCCTGAAACTCTGTCCAAGTTAATAATCTACTATTTTGTACAATTTTCTTTTCTGGAGTCACATGTGTCTGGCTCCTTTTTTTCACAAAAAGATTTTTCTCAAAAATGTGTTCTTCAACCACATTCTGAAAATAAGCCCAAATAAATAATGCAATGACAGGGAAGTGAAGAATTTCAAATACTCACAAAGGCAGACTCCTAGTCATCCATACACACATAATAATCCTGTGTTCTACAGACACCTTTTCCACATGATGGACAACTCTTCCAATTTTGAAACACAATTCTATACCATATATAATGTTAGTAATAAAATATAGCAGAAATTAATAAAAGCAATTAACTAGCCCTTTTGAGGACTGGAAAAAAACATACATACATTGACACATTTAATACCCAAATGTTCATTCTTTCCTATCTCACTGGACAGGCAAGAACCAAAACTTCAGAGCTTACTACATTTGCCCCAATATTCAGCTAAGCAAATGAGGAGCCTCCAGAGCAGTTTTCATCGGTATTAACTGACTTAAGAATCTGGT
This sequence comes from Microcebus murinus, assembly GCF_040939455.1. Taxonomy (NCBI): domain Eukaryota; kingdom Metazoa; phylum Chordata; class Mammalia; order Primates; family Cheirogaleidae; genus Microcebus; species Microcebus murinus. The sequence continues at coordinate 24,329,621 of NC_134124.1, forward strand.
TGGCTCCAATACCTATATCCTTTATATTATCCCAAACAGCCACTGGAATCAAGGTAAGCACTAAATTTCAGAAATATGTAATTCTTTACTTGCTGCTTAAAATAAAACTGGCCCAACTAACTTTATAATACAAAACTAGAAAAAGCACAGGTTTTAGAATCAGACCAATCTATATTTAACCCTTACTTTGCCACTTAGAAGGTAACTGGCAAATTAAATGAGCTTCAATTTCTTCTTATATAAATGAAAAATACCACCATAGCTATAAAGACTAAAGCATGAGATACAATGCCTAGCACATAACAGGCCCTCAGTAGGAAGCTCTTATTATTTTTACCAAGATGTTTTTATTTTAAAGTCACTGATGGGCTGGGTAAGGTGGCTCACACCTGTAATCCTAGCACTCTGGGAGACCGAGGCAGGCGGATGGCTCAAGGTCAGGAGTTTGAAACCAGCCTAAGCAAGACCCCGTCTCTACCAAAAATAGAAAGAAATTAATTGACCAACTAATATATATAGAAAAAATTATCCGGGCATGGTGGCACATGCCTGTAGTCCCAGCTACTCCAGAGGCTGAGGCAGAAGGATTGCTTGAGCCCAGGAGATTGAGGTTGCTGTGAGCCTGGCTGATGCCACGGCACTCACTCTAGCCTAGGCAACAAAGCGAGACTCTGTCTCAAAAAATAAAATAAAATAAAATAAATAAAGCCACTGATGAATATTATTCACAGCCTTGGTAAAGTCTATAAAAAGTATCTCTTGAGTCCATCTGTTAACTCCAAAACTGCACATGAAGTAGTCAATCAATGTAAGTGCAAATTACAAAATAAACTGGCAGATCTATTTGTCCACATTATATTAAATTACAAAAAAGGGATACCCAATTAGTCAATCATTGGTCCAATAATAATTCCTTGAATTGCTAAATTTAAAAGTAAAGTAAAATGGAATTTCCTTTTCATTTCCATAACTGGTGCCTCCCATATAATAAGCCTCTGGAGTACAGAAGTATGTCTTATATATGCTATACTCAGAATACCTAGGAAGGTGCCTTTTCTTACAATGTGCTCAATAAATATTTGTTAAATTAAAAGTTCTCTTAATAGCTTTTTAAAAAATTAGTATTTTTTAATAGGATCCTTTCACTTCAAAACATTCAAATGTAAAAGGTTCATATTAGGAATAGCTCCTCCAAAGAAATCGCTGTTTATAAGAAGCACTATTAACAAAAGAGACTAAAACTAAAATTGCAATTCTCTTCCAAAGAAAATTTTAAAAACAAACAAAAACACTGACACACTGAGCACCTCAAAACAGGAAAGCACTATCCATTCCATTTCCAAAATCAACTTACCTTTCTGCACCTTCCTTTTGCAGATTTGAAATCCAGATTCTCACACAATCACTGGCCTTCTTTTCTGTTTGATCCAATAGCATACACACTACTGAGTATCTCTCCTCTCTCTCTCTTTTTCTCTCTCACATATATCAATAGAAAGCACACTTGTCTTATCTAGCTTTCTAACAATAAAAACAAAAGTACAAAAATCCTAACCCAAAATTCTTTAAAAAAAAAAAAAACAACAGGCTGGGTACCGTGGCTCACACCTGTAATCCTAGCACTCTGGGAGGCTGAAGCAGGTGGATCATTTGGGTTAAGGAGTTTGAGACCAGCCTGAGCAAGAGCAAGATCCTGTCTCTACTAAAAAAAAAGAAAGAAATAAGCTGGACAACTAAAAATATATAGAAAAAAATAGCCAGGCATGGTGGCGCATGCCTATAATCTCAGCTTGGGGGGGGGGGGGGGAAGGGGGCTGAGGCAGGAGAATCCCTTGAGCCCAGGAGCTGGAGATTGCTGTGAGCTAGGCTGACGCCATGGCACTCTAGCCCAGGCAACAGAGACTCTGTCTCAAAAATATAAAAAATTGGTCAGGCACAGTGGCTCACGCCTGTAATCCCAGCTCTCTGGGAGGCTGAGGCGGGCGGATTGCTGGAGGTCAGGAGTTCAAAACCAGCCTGAGCAAGAGTGAGACCTTGTCTCTACTATAAATAGAAACAAATTAATTGGCCAACTAATATATATAGAAAAAATTAGCCGGGCATGGTGGCGCATGCCTGTAGTCCCAGCTACTCGGGAGGCTGAGGCAGAAGGATTGCTTGAGCACAGGAGTTTGAGGTTGCTGTGAGCTAGGCTGACGACACGGCACTCACTCTAACCTAGGCAACAAAGCGAGACTGTCTCAAAAATAATAATAATAATAATAATTTAAAAAAACCCTTCAAGGCCGGGTGCGGTGGCTCAGGCCTGTAATCCTAGCACTCTGGGAGGCCGAGGCAGGCGGATTGCTCAAGGTCTGGAGTTCAAAACCAGCCTGAGCAAGAGTGAGACCCCGTCTCTACCATAAAAATAGAAAGAAATTAATTGGCCAACTAACATATATATATATATATATATAAATCAGCCGGGCATGGTGGCTCGTGCCTGTAGTCCCAGCTACTCGGGAGGCTGAGGCAGGAGGATCGCTTGAGCCCAGGAGTTTGAGGTTGCTGTGAACTAGGCTGACGCCACGGCATTCACTCTAGCCTAGGCAAGAAAGCGAGACTCTGTCTCAAAAAAAAAAAACCCTTCAGATTAAACAAGGTATAGAGTAACTGTAAAGGCTGTCACCTTTTCCCCCTGAACATCATACTTCAATATGAATGTAAACTGCTTTTTTCCCCAAATGGGAAAGGATTCTTGTGTCTTGGTGGGAGAGCAAGGAGTTAAAAATGAAATATATATACATATATATTAACAAGCCACTTCGAAACAGATGAGATACTATCAGAGTGTGTGCTATTGCAGGAAACAGAATGGAGAGCCATGAAAGGGAGTCTCTGCACTTCATATCTGCAAAAGAAGAGAATAAAAAGGTTAACTTAACTCTGGACTTACATTATCTCCTTTACCTGTTTAAAGCAGTGTCCATAAATGGTTTAAATCAAAAGATGAAAATGTACTGGTTAAAACAGGTTTGTAGGTGAACTCAACCTTCTTGTCCTTTAATACATAAATTTAAACTGTATCTATAGTACAATATTAGAAGTCACTTTAACACTTTTCTGCCACTCCACCTTGACATTAAAGGTTAAAAAAACATATCTCCGATCTCTTCTTTAAACTTTTCTTAAAACTACCACTAAAATTAGCAAAATGTGCTTCCCTAATAAACACTTATCCTAAGGGAAATTACTTCTAACAGTAAGAATAAGAGTTAAAAGGCTCACTTTTACAAATCCTCGTCCCCCTGCAAGGGGTGACAGGTAACCTTTTGGGAACCCCAGCGTCCACACCTCTTTCTCGAACCCTACTAAGCTCTACTAAAGTTAAAGGTTAATTTGAGGACAGACAAGTGCCTCACAAGCAATCTCCCCCGCTCAGTACCCCATTCTCTGCAAAAAAAAAAAAAAAAAAACTCCATCTGCCTTTTGTATCAATTAACCCACCCGACCCAGTGTGGGTAAGCCAGGGCCAGGATGCAGGAGGCCAGGGATGAAGGCTGAGACTCGCGAGCCCATCTGCACCCGCGCCCTGCCACCTGGGGCAGGGACCGCCCTCTTCTGGCCTGGCGCGCCTGCCCCACTCCCAGCGCGCGCCACGCGCCGCGCAGGACCAGAGGGCGGTGCAGGCGGCGGGGCCCGCGGGCGCCGGAGAGGCGAGAGCCCGGGGTGAGGGGGCCGCTCGGGCTCGCTCCTTCCCTCGGGACCGAGCGGAGCGGGCCGGAGAAAGCTGGGGTCAAGCGCGGTACCTTTTGGACAGGTCCATGAGGACCCCGGAGAAGAGCTTCTCCCCGAGGCGGAACGACACGACGAGCGCGTCCTCAATGATGTGGTCCAGCGTGACCCGCACCTCGGAGCCCGGAATCAATTGCGACACCGCCGAGTCCCCGCCCGCCGGCGGCACGAGCGCCGGGGCTGCGGGCTGAGGCAGCGGCGTCTCCTCGCGCTCCTCCGGAGCCAGGGGCTGCTCCGGCGGCGGTGCAGAAGGTGGAAGTTCGGGCCCTTCCTGAGGCGCGGCTGCCGCCGGCTCCGCCACCCGAACGGGCAGCTTCTCCTCAGCCTCCAGCTCTGGCCCCGCCGCCTCTGGGCTGTGGGCGAGCTCCCCCGGCGGCGGCGGTGGTGGCGGGAGCGGCGGCTCGTCGGCCTGAGGAGCAGACTTCTGCCCGTCGGCCTCGCCATCCGGCACAGACGCTTCCGTGGCCGTGACCGGGAGGGGGTCAGTGCCGGCCTCGCTGCCGGGGATGGGTTCCATCTCCGGCTCGGCCTCGCCGGCGCCCCCCTCCCCGGGGGACGCTGCAGTCGCTGCCGCCTCTGCAGCTACGGCCGCCATTTTCTTCCTGGCTTCTCCCTCCTCCAACTCGGGCAGCAGCGGCGGCGGCGGCAGCGCTGCTTGGTTCCCTGAGCCTTCCCCGCCCTCCCGCGAACAGTTTTGTCCCGCCCTTTCCCTGATGCTCGTTATTGGCACCGCGCCATTGGTTCCGTGCTACCCCCGCTCCCGCACTTGTGATCTTCCATTGGCCAGACTGGGAAGTCTATCATCTAGTCAGTCCGTCCCTCCCACGGAGAGTAGGAACTTCTCATTGGCCAGATGAGTTGTCAAATGTGGACTCTGAGAGGAGGAGTGAGGGGGGTGGGCTCAAAGGGGGCGGGGGAAGTCACAAAAGATGAACCGTATACTTATCGCTTCTTTCTATTGGCTGGAAGGGGAAATGTAGTTTTATGGTTGGCCTACGCTCCTGCCCGTTATCAGCCAAGTCTTCGGAGGTGGGAGAAAGGAGGCAATCACGTGGCGTACCAGTTCTTTCAAAGGCAACCGAGGGGAGGAGCAACAAGGTAATGCGAGAGGGGAACCGCTTCCCAAGAATCTCTGCGCAGAGATCCTTATAATAAATGTTATTTCTAGGCACGGACCTTCTTGTGGCCGCGTGTGGGCACGACAAGCTCCTGTGGGAAAGACAACTAAAGTTTGAAATATAATCCTACACACACTTTTGAGTATCTGCTATGCTAATCACGGTACGAGGTGCTGGGGATTGAATGATGTCCCTAACCTCATGGCAGCTACTTCAGCCTCCACATAAAGAATGTTGTTTGTTTTTTTTTTTACTTCTCCCCACTTTGTAGGAACAAAGCACCTACTTATCTTTAAAAAAAAAAAAAAAAAAGGAAAATGCTAATGGCAAAGGAGAGACTTGGTGGAGTCCTGAGACATTGCTGGACTACCATGTGAACACTGCTTATTCTCCAAATCCACTGGAAACTGGACACACCTGGTTTCCTGCTTAAGCCTTTTTCTTTCCTGTCCTCTCCTATGTTGTCCTACACAGTATCTCTCTCTTCAGCGTCCTGATGCCTCTCTCTCTCTACTTTCACTTCAAATCTCTTGCTTTTACAGAAGTAGAAAATTGACATAAAAAAAAAAAAAAAAAGAAAGAAATCTCTTGCTTTGTTGTTTCTGGAAGAATTTGCTGAACTCATTTCTCTCAAATGGCACCCCAGACTCAGCCTTTCCTCCAGAAGAGATCGTAGGCACTGACAATGCCTACAGGACATGGGAGAAAAGATGCTAGCATTAAGGGGAGTAAAAATAAAATTCTATTTAAAAAAAAAAGGTCGGAGGAGGGAGGGAAAGGGTATTTATTGAAACCTTAAAATCTGTACCCTCATAATATGCCGAAATAAAAAATAAATAAATAGACACTAAACCATGTCATGCAACCATTACCAGTGGTCAGATATAGAAACATATTCAGTGTTCCAGTAGCCAGCTGTACTCAAGCCTTCTTTCAGACACTATGTCCCATCAAAGGATGACCACTATCCTGACTCTAACATCATAGATATGTTTTGTATAATATATGTGTGTGTGTACATATATGAAATAGCATTGCTTGAAACATTTCAATAAACATTTGCTAAACCTTAAAAAAAAAAAAAAAAAAAAAAAAAAAGGTCTAGGCCGGGCCCAGTGGCTCACCCCTGTAATCCTAGCACTCTGAGGCCGAGGTGGGCCGATCATTTGATCTCAGGAGTTCAAGACCAGCCTGAGCAAGAGCAAGACCCAATCTCTACTATAAATAAAAAGAAATTAGTTGGCCAACTAAAAATATATAGGAAAAAATATGTAGAAAAAAATATATAGAAAAAATGGTGGTGCATGCCCGTAGCCCCAGCTACTCTGGAGGCTGAGGCCGGAGGATGGCTTGAGCTCAGGAGTTTGAGGTTGCTGTGAGCTGGGCTGATGCCGCCACACTCTAGCCCAGGCAACAGAGTAAGACTCTGTCTCAAAAAAAAAAGGTCTGGTCATGATGGCTCACACCTGTAATCCCAGCATTTTAGGAGGCTGAGGAAAGAGGATAGCTGGAGGCTGTAAATTCAAGACCAACATGGACAACATTGCAAGACTCTATCTCCACACACACAAAAAAAAAAATTTCAAAAGAATGATTACAGCCAGAATTTTTTTTTTTTTTTTTTTTTTTTGAGACAGAGTCTCGCTTTGTTGCCCAGGCTAGAGTGAGTGCCATGGCGTCAGCCTAGCTCACAGTAACCTCAAACTCCTGGGCTCAAGCAATCCTGCTGCCTCAGCCTCCCGAGTAGCTGGGGCTACAGGCATGCGCCACCATGCCCGGCTAATTTTTTCTATATATATTAGTTGACCAATTAATTTCTTTTGTTATTTATAGTAGAGACGGGGTCTCACTCTTGCTCAGGCTGGTTTCAAACTCCTGACCTTGAGCAATCCGCCCACAACGGTCTCCCAGAGTACTAGGATTACAGGTGTGAGCCACCGGGCTCGGCCTACAGCCAGCATTTCTTAAGTACCATGTATCAGGCACTAGTATAAACAGTATGGTATATCATCTCATTTAATTCTTAACAATAAGGCAGGTACTACTATTATACTCATTTGATATCATTTTATAAATTGAGATTTTGAGACATGAAGAGAATGCCCAAGGTCACTCAACTGGAAAGTTGCATAGTCAGAATTACAGTTTTACATGGAAAAGACTGAAAATGCAATAAGCAAATATCACCATATGCTCTGCCTATTTCAAGCCAGGTGGCTCTTGAGGAAAGGCCAGTAGGAAATCCTAGTCAGGGCAGTTCCAGAATCTCATTTCAAAATAACAGAAGGAAATGAATGTACTTTGTGTTCACTTTGTACCAGAGATTTTCCCATAAACTCTCGTTTAAAATCCTGTAAGTTAAGTCTTCTTCTTCTTTTACAGATAAGGAAATTGAGCCTCAACTCTGTTAAAGATCTTATGGTACATAGCTAGCCAGCAGCAGGTCCTATCTAACCCAGGTCCTTCCAAGTTCATGACTGTTTCACTAATTCATTCATTCGACAGATAGTTATTTCCTGCAGGCTAGATGGCTGCCATTAGCAGACACAGATCCTGCCTTCCAGGGATTTCACCATGACACTTTGTAGTTAACCATAATCAATTAATTTAACACAACATAGTGTCTATGAAATTGCTAGACCCTGAGGTCCCACATTGTATAATCCCCCTTAGGGAGAATACTACAGTTTCCATCCTGGGATGGGATTACCTCTTGCAGTAATTCATCGCAGGATGCTGCAGTGAATAATTTAAATTTCAGGTTTATAGCAGTTTTTGGCATACCAAGTTACTCTCCATTAGTACTGGCATACTTACCAAGTAAGCCACCATTTTCAACTTGCCAGTCGACAGCCTCTACTGGCTCCCTGAGTGCACATGGAGTGTACCACCTTTGGCTTGGCTTTTAAGGCTGTGTTCTCACCCTATCTTTCAAGGTCTGTTCTCCGCTACTCTTCAGGCTCCCTGATACTAGGAAGATCTGGTCATGTATTCCTCATCCATTCATCCAACCAATAAACATCGAAGGCCTATTACGTGTCAGTTACTGGACTAGGCAATAAAGAACATAAAAAATTTAGTAACTGCCCTCTGCTGGGGCTTATTTTTCTAGTCAAGAAGCTAGAAAATAGGCCGGGTGTGGTGGCTCACACCTGTAATCCTAGCACTCTGGGAGGCCAAGGCGGGTGGATTGCTCGAGGTCAGGAGTTCAAAACCAGCATGAGCAAGAACGAGACCCCGTCTCTACTAAAAATAGAAAGAAATTAATTGACCAACTAAAAATATACATACGAAATGGTGACACATGCCTGTAGTCCCAGCTACTTGGGAGGCTGAGGCAGGAGGATTGCTTGAGCCCAGGAGTTTGAGGTTGCTGTGAGCTAGGCTGATGCCACGGCACTCACTCTAGCCTGGGCAACAAAATGAGACTCTGTCTCAAAAAAAAAAAAAAAAAGAAGCTAGAAAATAAACAAACAATGAATAAACAAGATGATGACATATTGTGAGCAGCACCATAAGAGAAATAGAGATGATAGAGAGTAGCTGGTGGAGGACCTGAAGGGTGTCACCTTCAGGTAAGGTGGTCAGAAAAGGCCTCTCTGAGGACAGGACATTTTAACTAAGATGCAAAGGGAAAAAAGGAGTCAGCTATTGGCATTGCTGGATGAACATTTGACTCAAAAGGAATAACAATTGCTTAAAGTTCTCAGGCAAAAGAGGGCTTGGCTTATTCCAGAAACCATTTAGTTGAAAAGGAATGAGGATGAAAAGGAAAACACGGCCGGGCCAGGTGGCTCACGCCTGTAATTCTAGCACTCTGGGAGGCTGAGGCGGAGGATCACTTAGGTCAGGAGTTCGAAACCAGCCTGAGCAAGAGTGAGACCCTGTCTCTACTAAAAATAGAAAGAAATTAATTGGCCAACTAAAAATGTAGAGAGAAAAAATTAGCTGGGTGTGGTGGCACATGCCTGTAGTCCCAGCTACTCAGAAGACTGAGACAGAAGGATCTCTTGAGCCCAGGAGTTTGAGGTCACTGTGAGCTAGGCTGACACCATGGCACTCTAGCCCGGGCAACACAGTGAGACTCTGTCTCCAAAAAAAAAAAAAAGGAAAGGAAAACAGGACCCAAATCATATGTTATATACTACAGATACAAACTCAAGGGATTCTGGGGGGAGCTCCAAATCTAGTGGGGAACGTGGCTTTTCCATTTGCTGTTGTATCCTAGTCCGCTCTGCATTCAGCCTCCTCCTGGCATAGAATTAGCATACAGGAGGCCCTTGATATTTGTGTGATGAATAATCAATTGGTATTTGTGGCTGGCTAGATGGATGGATGGATGGATGGAGGAGGGTTCAGTGGATTGGAAGGTTGGATGGATGGTTGATAGATTGGCTGCATAGTTGGAGGATTAGACAGATGGTTGACTAGATGGATACATGGTTGGATAGACAGATGAATGGTAGGGACAAGGAATCCAGCCGATTGCTGAAGCAGATGCTCACTGTCATGAGCAGACTTTGATCTCAAGCTCTGCAGGGTACTATAGTTTGGTGGCTAAAAACTCAGAAAGTAGAAGTGAATGAACCTGTATCTGACTCCCAGTCAGACTCTGACTAGCTATATAATCTGAGCATGATCTCAGACAAGTTGCTCAACTTGTCTGTTTCCTCATAAAATATCTTAATAATAACTAACTACCAATAGGGTCTATTTGTTTTTAAATTAGTTACCTTGGGCCGGGCGTGGTGGCTCATGCCTGTAATCCTAACACTCTGGGAGGCCGAGGCAGGCAGATTGCTGGAGGTCAGGAGTTCGAAACCAGCCTGAGCAAGAGTGAGACCCCGTCTCTACTATAAATAGAAAGAAATTAATTGGCCAACTAATATATATATATAGAAAAAATTAGCCGGGTATGGTGGCACATGCCTCCCAGCTACTCGGGAGGCTGAGGCAGGAGAATTGCTTGAGCCCAGGAGTTTGAGGTTGCTGTGAGCTAGGCTGATGCCACGGCACTAACTCTAGCCTAGGCAACAAAGTGAGACTCTGTCTCAAAAAAATAAAAATCTACCTGATCTATGTCCTATTTTTTTATTTTTTAGTAGAGACGGGGTCTCGATGTTGCTTAGGCTAGTCTTGAACTCCTGAGCTCAAACGATCTGCCCACCTCGGCCTCCCAGAGTGCTAGGATTACAGGTGTGAGCCACCGCACCCAGCCTCAGAAATGCAGTCTTATTGTTGCAACTGGGGTTGATCATACTCGAGGGGTGCTGACTCTCACCCATAACCAAATCTGTGAAAAATTAAGTAAAATCCCAAACAACAGGGGCTTGGTTCATGAGAGGGAAAATATGGCTAAATATGGCTTAGTGGTTATTTTCTCTGGGCATGGTTGCTCAGGAAATCAAGCTATAGACACAAGATAACAGGAGGGACATGGCTGTCAAACCAGGGAGGCTGAATAAATTGCTCCTCCTGTTCTAGGCCTGTTACTGTCTAGGTAACTAATATTTCTCTTCTAGAATCAGATCACCTGCTCCCAGACCAAGACTGTGATGGATAACTACTGACAAATATGTCAGTCATTGCCTCTGTGTGTGTGTGTGTGTAAGTACGTGTGTGTCAGTGGTTGTCAGTCTATCAAGGGATCTTTCTGAGAATCTGCTAAAAAACTATTTCATACATATTGTGTGATCCCATTTATATATAGTACAAAAACAAGCAAAACAAATTTATGCTTTTTGAAGTCAGGATGGGGTTACTCTTGGGGATAGGAGGGCAGTATAGCTAGTGACTAAAAGGAACATGAATGGTGCTTTCTGGGACTCTGATAATTTCTATTTCTTGATCTGGGTACTGGTTACACAGGTATGTTTAGCTTTTAAAAATTCATCAAGCTGTGCACTTGTGTGTACTTTTCTGGAGGTAAATTTGTATTAGTTATCCATAACTGCTAGTGTCTTAACAACATACAATTATTTTATTATAGTGTCTGTGGGTCACAAATCCAGGAATGATTTAACTGGATCCTCTGTTTCAGGGCCTGTCACAAGGCTACAATAAAGATGTTAGCTTGGGCCAGGCCCGGTGGCTCACGCCTGTAATCCTAGCACTCTGGGAGGCCGAGGTGGGGGCGGGGATCCTTCTCAAGTTCAGGAGTTTGAAACAAGCATGAGTAAGAGTAAGTTCCCGTCTCTACTAAAAATAGAAAGAAATTAATTGGACAACTAAAAATATATAGAAAAAAAAAATTAGCCGGGCATGGTGGCACATGTCTGTAGTCTCAGCTACTTGGAGGCTGAGGCAGAAGGATCACTTGAGCCCAGGAATTTGTGGCTGCTGTGAGCTAGACTGATGCCACGGCACTCTAGCCCAGCCAACACAGTGAGACACTATTTCAAAAAAAAAAAAAAAAAGATGTTAGCTTGTGCTGGGCATGGTGGCTCACCCCTGTAATCCTAGCACTCTGGGAGGCTGAGGCGGGAGGATTGCTCCAGGTCAGGAGTTTGAAACCAGCCTGAGCAAGAGCGAGACCCTGTCTCTACTATAAATAGAAAGAAATTAATTGGCCAACTAATATATATAGAAAAAAATTAGCCCAGCATGGTGGTGCATGCCTGTACAGTCCCAGCTACTTGAGAGGCTGAGGCAGGAGGATCGCTTGAGCCCAGGAGTTTGAGGTTGCTGTGAGCTAGGCTGACGCCACGGCACTCTAGCCTGGACAGCAGAGTGAGACTCTGTCTCAAAAATAAATAAATAAGGCCTGGTGCGGTTGCTCACGCCTGTAATCCCACCACTCTGGGAGGCTGAGGCAGGAGGATTGCTCGAGGTCAGGAGTTCGAAACCAGCCTGAGCAAGAGCGAGACCCTATCTCTACTATAAATAGAAAGAAATTAATTGGCCAACTAATACATATAGAAATAAATAAATAAACAAAAAAATAAGTAATAAAATAGGTTTTATTTTAAGGCCGGGGTTGCCTTGTAATAATAGGAGGATCCCAAAGGTGAGTTCTCTGAGCCGAGAGTGCAGAGCCACAGGTGAGACGGGGTTACCCAGGATCTGATGGGTCAGAGCGAACAAGGGAGTCGCCCTCTGAAAAGCCAGAGGCTCTCACAGCCTGCTGTTTCCACTGTCCTTTGAGTCACAACACCTCATTTTCTGCTCTGGTATGTTTGCAGGGTGAAGGAGAAAAGCAAGTCCCAGGAGAGTTTGTCAAGGGCTCTAGATGATTCATAGGTCACTCTCCGCCTCCAGCAGAGGCGAGGCCTGGGACTTGCCTGTCTCTGCACAGCATTGGAGCTGCCACTGCTCCTGTCCCCACCCTCAGCCCACCACCCCGCCCCAGAACCTTCAGAGGCGACCCTCTTCTGTGTGAGTTGGCCCCTGTGTCGAAAGCCGAATTCCTTCCAGACTCAGCCCACTCCATCAAGGTCAGTGGATGCTGACGAAGAAGGGAACACATGAAGCCAATTTATTTGTCCTTTCTTTGTTCCCTTGACCTTGAGGCACTTAACTCCGCAGAGCTCGCGATGCAGGGAGCCCGGCAGAGTTCTGGAATGAAAGGCAAGAGACCTTGGAGGGCTCGTGCAGCCTGCACTCTTTCGTTCTGCTTTGGTCGCCATAGTGACTTCTGTCTGAAGCCTCAACCCTGCGGTTACTGCTCGATACTCATTTATAATAAGGCCACCCCTGAGTTTTCCGCCCACTGTGGAAGCAAGCACCGTGTGCACTGGAAGTTACAAAGCTGCCGCACTGGGGTCCTTAAACAGTGTATCTCCGGGAGGGCGACACGGTCTTAGGCTGGGCAGAGCGGAAAAGTCAGAGCTGGAAAGGAATTCACATCCCCTCTGGTTCTGTCCCCTCGGTTTATGTTTGTTTTTTTGTTTGTTGTTTTTTGTTTTTGAGACAAAGTCTTGCTTTGGTGCCCAGGCTACAGTGAATGCCGTGGCGTCAGCCTAGCTCACAGCAACCTCAATCTCCTGGGCTCAAGCAATCCTCCTGCCTCAGCCTCCCGAGTGGCTGGGACTACAGGCACGCGCCACCATGCCCGGCTAATTTTTTCTATATATATTAGTTGGCCAATTAATTTCTTTCTATTTATAGTAGAGACAGGGTCTCGCTCTTGCTCAGGCTGGTTTCGAACTCCTGACCTCGAGCAATCCGCCCACCTTGGCCTCTCAGAGTGCTCGGATTACAGACGTGAGCCACCGCACCAGGCCATGTCCCCTCAGTTTAAAGAAGAGAATTGCCCAGGGTTTCTCAGGGCTTCCAAGGGACAGCCAGGACCGGAACAGGAGATGCCTGCCTCACTGCACTCTGTCACGAGCCGGCGTGTGCAAGGCCCATCCTCTCAGTCCAGATTGTCTAACTTCTTGGACTTTTGCACCCAGCACCGGGCTTACATCTTCCAAGATTGTCACTAAAGGTAACCACAATTTATGGTAATCACAGCATGAATCCCTAGTGAAAGAGCTGAACTAAAACTCCTGAAGCCCACTGGGGCTCGGTGGCTCACCCCTGTAATCCTAGCACTCTGGGAGGCCAAAGCAGGAGGATCGCTTGAGCTCAGGAGTTCGAGACCAGCCTGAGCAAGAACGAGACCCTGTCTCTACTATAAATAGAAAGAGATTAGCCAAACAACTAAAAATAGAAAAAAAATAGCCGGGCACGGTGGTGTGTGCCTGTAGTAATCCCAGCTACTTGGTAGGCTGAGGCAGAAGGATTGCTTGAGCCCAGGAGATTGAGGTTGCCGTGAGCTAGGCTGATGCCACGGCATTCACTCTAGCCTGGGTAACAAAGTGAGACTCTGTCTCAAAAAAAATAAAAAATAAAAAACAACTCCTGAAGCCAGTCAAAAGATTTCCATTGCCGGTACAGATTTGCAAGAAGTAAATTAGCTCATTTAGTCCTCAAAATTACACACACACACACACACACACACACACACACACACACACACACACACGAGGCAACTATTATTATTCCTTTCTTAAAGTGAGAAACCTGGATCTTCAGAGATTGCCTGAATGGATCAACTTGGAGTCAGATAGTGAAGGTGAATCCTAGCTCTGCAATTGACTAATGACAAAGACTGGCATAAAAGCTCAGTAATACAGGCGATGACTTCAGACTCAGCTAGATCAAGTCCTGCCACGTCCTTGCTGTGTGACTTTGGGCAAGATACTTAACTTCTCTGAACCTTCATGTCTCCAGTAAAAACAGCATAACAATAGAACCTGCTTCATAGTGTCATTATGAAGATTAAGTAATGTATGTAAATCACTTAGCACGTGAGTGGTACTTTATAAGTAGTTTCTATTATTCCAAGATTTGAAAGTCAAAGACAAAAAGAGAAAATCTGCATCCCACTGCCAGACTCACCTACAGCCCAAGGTCTTCCTTTGTGTCAACCTAGGAAACAAATGCTTGGAAAAAAGGACATTCCAAGGTGAGTAAAGTGGATTTGAAAGATGATTTTCATAGCTTGACTTTTGAGCTTTTTAAAAGACTAAGAGGAAGGCGGGGTGAGGTGGCTCACGCCTGTAATCCTAGCACTCTGGGAGGCTGAGGCGGGCGGATGGCTTGAGGTCAGGAGTTCGAAACCAGCCTGAGCAAGAGTGAGACCCGTCTCTACTATAAATAGAAAGAAATTAATTGGCCAACTAATATATATAGAAAAAATTAGCCAGGCCTGGTGGCGCATGCCTATAGTCCCAGCCACTTGGGAGGCTGAGGCAGGAGGATTGCTTGAGCCCAGGAGATTGAGGTTGCTGTGAGCTAGGCTGAGGCCACGGCACTCACTCTAGCCTGGGCAACAAAGTGAGACTCTGTCTCAAAAAAAAAAAAAAAAAAAAAAAAGACTAAGATGAGGGAAGAGAAGGAAATAGTTGACACTGGTGTCTTTCTATAGCTTTGCTGCCAATACTCCCCAGGCCTATGCTCCCTGAGACAAAAGCCACCAGCTCCCTGTATGTATTGAACACATAAATGTGCCTGGTTCAAATTGAGATGTGCTGTAAGTATAAAACACACATTCCATCTTAAAGACTGAGCGTGAAAAAAAATTGTTAAATAATCTAATTGATAATTTTTATTTTTAGTACATATTTTTTTTTTTTTTTTGAGACAGAGTCTCTCTTTGTTACCCAGGCTAGAGTGAGTGCCATGGCATCAGCCTAGCTCACAGCAACCTCAAACTCCTGGGCTCAAGCGATCCTCCTGCCTCAGCCTCCCAAGTAGCTGGGACTACAGGCATGCCCCACCATGCCCGGCTAATTTTTTCTATATATATTAGTTGGCCAATTAATTTCTCTCTATTTATAGTAGAGATGGGTCTCACTCTTGCTCAGGCTGGTTTCGAACTCCTGACCTTGAGCGATCTGCCCGCCTCGGCCTCCCAGAGTGCTAGGATTACAGGCGTGAGCCATATTTTTAGTACATACTAAAATAATATTTAAAATAGGATACATCATTAAAGTTAGTTTCACCCATTTCTTTTTATGCTTTTTTCATGTGAGACTGTCTCCAGATTTTGCCTTTGTTTTATTTGTTTTTTTTTTTTTTTTTTTTTTTTTTTTTTTTTTTTTTGAGACAGAGTCCCGCTTTGTTGCCCAGGCTAGAGTGAGTGCCGTGGCGTCAGCCTAGCTCACAGCAACCTCAAACTCCTGGCTCAAGCAATCCTCCTGCCTCAGCCTCCCAAGTAGCTGGGACTACAGGCATTCGCCACCATGCCCGGCTAATTTTTTGTATATATTAGTTGGCCAATTAATTTCTTTCTATTTATAGTAGAGACGGGGTCTCGCTCTTGCTCAGGCTGGTTTCGAACTCCTGACCTCGAGCAATTCGCCCGCCTCGGCCTCCCAGAGAGCTAGGATTACAGGCGTGAGCCACCGCGCCCGGCCTGTTTTATTTTTTTAAATAGAGACATAGTCACTCTGTCACCCAGGCTGGAATGCAGTGGCAAGATCATAGCTAGCTCACTGCAGCCTGGAACTCCTGGGTTCAAATTACCCTCCTGCCTCAACCTCCCAAGTAAGTTTATCCAGCTTTTTCTGCTTCTAATATGGCTACCAGAAAATGTTCATTTATATATGTGGCTCCCATTATTTTTCTACAGGACAGAGTAGGAAAATCTGATTCCAGCTCAAACAAACTGTGTTAGACACCTCCCCACATTTCCCTCCTTTAATTCTTACAATTTTGTCTGGAAGGTATTATTATCTACATTTTACTCCTAGAGGACAAGCTTAGGAAATAAAAACCTTCACATTGCCAGGTAAGGGCATGAAAAATAAAAGAAAAAAGCCGGGCGCGGTGGCTCACGCCTGTAATCCTAGCTCTCTGGGAGGCTGAGGCGGGCGGATTGCTCGAAGTCAGGAGTTCGAAACCAGCCTGAGTAAGAGTGAGACCCCGTCTCTACTATAAATAGAAAGAAATTAATTGGCCAACTAATATATATACAAAAAATTAGCCGAGCATGGTGGCGAATGCCTGTAGTCCCAGCTACTTGGGAGGCTGAGGCAGGAGGATTGCTTGAGCCCAGGAGTTTGAGGTTGCTGTGAGCTAGGCTGACGCCATGGCACTCACTCTAGCCTGGGCAACAAAGGAGACTCTATCTCAACAAAAAAAAAAAAAAAAAAAAAAAAAAAAAAGAGGCCGGGCGCTGTGGCTCACGCCTGTAATCCTAGCTCTTGGGAGGCCGAGGCGGGCGGATTGCTCAAGGTCAGGAGTTCAAAACCAGCCTGAGCAAGAGCGAGACCCCGTCTCTACTATAAATAGAAAGAAATTAATTGGCCAACTGATATATATATAAAAAATTAGCCGGGCATGGTGGCGCATGCCTGTAGTCCCAGCTACTCGGGAGGCTGAGGCAGAAGGATCACTCGAGCCCAGGAGTTTGAGGTTGCTGTGAGCTAGGCTGACGCCACGGCACTCACTCTAGCCTGGACAACAAAGCGAGACTCTGTCTCAAAAAAAAAAAAAAAAAAAAAAAAAAGAAAAAAATGCCTATTATTATGTACTATTATAATTTCAGGGCCGGGTGCAGTGGCTCACACCAGTAATCCAGTAGTTCTAGAACTCTGGAAGGCCGAGGCGGGAGGATCGCTTGAGGTCAGGAGTTCAAGACCAGCCTGAGCAAGAGCAAGATCTCGTCTCTACTAAAAACTAGGAAAAAAATTAGCCAGACAACTAAAAATAGAAAAAATTAACCAGGCATGGTGGCATGCACCTGTAGTCCCAGCCACTTGGGAGGCTGAGGCAGGAGGATTGCTGGTGTTACAGCAAGTGTTACAGTGGGTGGTTCGAGGACAAACTGAGTGGCACACGCAGAGTCAGAGAATCCAAGTTTGTTCAACCGACAGGGGCTCAGAGGGCCTCGCCACCAAATTCTGAGCCTTGTCTACCCAATTTTTTCCACTTTCATTAAGTTGGGGTGGTCCGAGGGGTGAGGTTTCAGGTGGCTGACGCACCGCCAGGTAATAGGTTAGTGGATGTGCCAGGTAATAGATGGGGGTTTTCCTTATCACTTGAGCGGGGGAGTTTGAGGTTGCTATGAGCTAGGCTGTCGCCAGTACACTCTAGCCTGGGCAACAGAGTGAGACTCTGCCTCAAAGAAAAAACAATTCATTAAGAAGACCATTTTTAGGCCGGTCGTGGTGGCTCTTATCTGTAAATCCTAGCACTCTGGGAGGCCAAGGTGGGCAGATTGCTCAAGGTCAGGAGTTCGAAACCAGCCTGAGCGAGACCCCGTCTCTACCAAAAATAGAAAGAAATTAATTGACCAACTAAAAATATATACAAAAAATTAGCCGGGCATGGTGGCACATGCCTGTAGTCCCAGCTACTCAGGAGGCTGAGCAGGAGGATTGCTTGAGCCCAGGAGTTTGAGGTTGCTGTGAGCTAGGCTGACGCCACGGCACTCACTCTAGCCTGAGCAACAAAGTGAGACACTGTCTCAAAAAAAAAAAAAAAAAAAAAAAAACATTTTTTCCTTTTCTACAGCTTTTGTAAAAAAAGAAGACAATAAAAAAATAAAAGTAAAATATTTTAAAACAAGAAAAAAAAGAACATTTTTAATACCAACAGAATTAAAACTTTCAACTATGAAACTCAGTACTTTGCCCCTCACAGCTGTCTCCCATTATAAAAGTAGCTGACATTTCTTAAGAACCTACTACCCCTGCAGGTACTTGGTTATTATATGCTTTTTCTCATTTGGTTCTGTGAAACCCATGTTCCAGTGCTATTATTATTGTTGTTGTTGTTTTGAGACAGTGTCTCGCTCTGTCACCCAGGCTAGAGTGCCATGAACTACAGGCACCTGCCACCAGGCCTGGCTAATTTTTCTATTTTTAGTAGAGACGGTGTCTTGCTCTTGCTCAGGCTGGTCTTAAACTCCTGAGCTCAAGCAATCCTCCCACCTAGGCCACCTAGAGTGCTAGGATTACAGACGTGAGCCACTGCGCCTGGCCGAGTGCTATTATTTATTACACCCATTTAAGAGGTAAGGAAACGGAGGCCCTGAGAGCCACTTGGCTAATAACTGGGGACTGTAAGATTGTACCTACATCTGGTAAAATCTAAAGCCTATTTTCTGTCAGTTCTACTGTCCTATAATTGTCCCAGGGAGTGATTGCAGTTTGCATTTGGCTATAAATTTGATAAGGTTATTATTATTTTAGAATCCTAGTATAATTCATGTCCTTTCCCCACCCTCCCCACCCCAGTCTGTACTTAAATGTGGAAAAAGGCGATTACAGTCGAAGCAACATATGTGCTTAAAAGGAGATCAACACATCTGCCTCCATCCTGCTTGAATATGGAAGTGGCATTTCCATCTAAGCAGCCCTCATTTTCCCTGCTGGTGGGAAATGCCAGGAAGCTCTGGTGACCAAACCCAGCCCATTCAGAAGGCATCCAGTGGAGGCCGGGCTATCCTAGGGCCACTCTAAGGCTTCATCTGCATCCTTCCAGAAAGTTCCCAGGCCATGGGAGACCAGGGGCTGCCAGAGGGTTACCACTCCACTCCAGGCTCTTTCCCACTTGACAGAGAATTTAGGACTGAGCTTCCCATGCTGAGTTACAATTGATTTCTGACTTTCCACCTCCTGGCTGGCTTTCAGAAGCTCAGCCCTCAGGGAAATCATGCCTGACTTCTAGACTTCTAAAGCTGTGAAACCCGCTCAGCGTTAACCTTGAACTCCAAATTCAAATTCTGAAGTTGCAGATTTGCAAGATAGGGGATTAGGGGAGCTGGCGTTTTAAAGCCACAAGTATAAGGGGAGGCCATAATAACAATACCTTGTAGTCATACTGGGTTTGTTACAACGATGACTGTTTCTTGTTAGGTGCTTTGCAAACATGGTCTCATTTAGTCTTCCTAGCAACCTGGGAGGTCAGTCTTAGTCATCATACAAATGAGAAAACTGAGGCAAAGAGAAGTAAAGCGACTTGTCCAAGGTCACATAGCTAGTGACGGCTGAGCCAAGGTTCCAAACCTGGTCTGTTAGACTCCACAGCTTAGATCTGTGAACTAGTTTCCTCAAGGTCTCGTCGTAGCTAATAAGTGATGGAGCCAAAATTCTAGCTAAAACAAAAATGAGAGACCATGCCTTCCACCAGCAAACTGCAAAGACTACAAAAGAGGTGGAACTAAGAAATCTGGCAAAAAGTAAGCTGTTCCTTGTGGCTGAGGTGACAGTGACCCTGGATTCCTATTTAAACATCTGGATTCCCTGCCATAACATCTTCTGCCACCTATAGCTAAAATGAAGTGTTGTCTTGGAGCCTATTGTACATTTAAGAATATTTTTTTTTTTTGAGACAGAGTCTCACTTTGTTGCCCAGGCTAGAGTGAGTGCCGTGCCATCAGCCTAGCTCACAGCAACCTCAAACTCCTGGGCTCAAGCGATCCTACTGCCTCAGCCTCCTGAGTAGCTGGGACTACAGGCATGTGCCACCATGCCCAGCTAATTTTTTGTATATATTTTTTTAGTTGGTCAATTAATTTCTATTTTTAGTAGAGACGGGGTCTTGCTCAGGGTGGTTTCGAACTCCTGACCTTGAGCAATCCGCCCACCTCGGCCTCCCAGAGTGCTAGTATCACAGGCGTGAGCCACGGCGCCCAGCCAAGAATAAATTTTTGTAAAAAAAAAAAAAAAAAGACATACAAGCGGCTCACCATCTCTATGTTTTGTTTTGTTTGAGGCAGAGTCTTGCTCTGTTGCCTGGGCTAGAATGCCATGGTGTCAGCCTAGCTCACAGCAACTCAAACTCCCGGCTCAAGCAATCCTTCTGCCTCAGCCTCCTGAGTAGCTGAGACTACAGGTGTGTGTCACCACACCCTACTAATTTTTTCTATTTTCAGTAGAGCTGGGGTCTTACTCTTGCTCAGACTGGTCTTGAACTCCTAAAGTCAAGCAGTCCTCCCACCTCAGCCTCCCAGAGTGCTAGGACTATAGGCATGAACCACCACACCCAGCCTCACCATCTCTTTAGTTGTTTGCACTCAGTCATTCCCACCTTAGCTGTGAATTAAAGTAAAACCAGCCCAGAATCCTGCCAGAGTCTGCTCTTTTTTTTTTTTTTTTTTTGAGACAGAGTCTCGCTCTGACGCCCGGCCTAGAGTGCTGTGGTGTCTGCCTGGCTCACAGCAACCTCAAACTCCTGGGCTCAAGCGATCCTTCTGCCTCAGCCTCCCCAGTAGCTGGGACTACAGGAATGTGCCACCATACCCGGCTAATTTTTTTCTATATATTTTTAGTTTATACAACTAATTTCTTTCTAATTTTAGTAGAGACAGGGTCTCCCTCTTGCTCAGGCTGTGGTCTTTGTTCTATTTAAATTCTGTATCACTTGGAATTAAACTAATTTGGAAAAAAAAGATATTTTTCCGTAACAATATTTATTCTTTAGTGGGTAAACATTGACCACTTTAAAGAACATTTGGTCTCTGAAAGCTATTCTAAGAGAAGAGAACTCATAAATGAATAACACCAAAATTCTTGGAATAAGTACAAAGTAGTCGCGGGGGCAGGGGGGAAATGGGCATTTATTGAAACCTTAAAATCTGTACCCCCATAATATGCCAAAAAAAAAAGTAGTCTAAAGTGTCTAATTTGAAGCGAAAATGATAGTTTGTCTAGATTCTGTACTGCCCTCCTCTTGCTACCCCTGTGTTTGACTTTCTTCTCAGCACTGGTGGGGGTACAGGAAATGATAGATCTTATTTACTCATGTAACTTAATTGTTGTCCCCGCTGTGTACTTCCCCCATGTCCCTTACCCCTGCTTCTAGAGCAGTCTCTGGCTCTCTGTAAGACTCAACAATTGAAGAGGGAATAAATTTGCTCTTACCCTGACATTTCCCTAAGGCCAAAGTGCTATTATCATCTCTTAAAATCAGTAGTTCAAAGGAAAGAACTTGAGAAGGGAATTTCATTTGAAAATATCTCTGTTCTACCTGGCATCTGGTATAAGAAACATTTGGCAGTCTCTAACAGGTCAGGATTCCCATAATAAATCATTCCCATTGCCAACTTTACCAAAAGAATATTCCATTGTTAGACAATAATGCTAACAAAAATAACTACCGTGTTTGGAATGTTTACTACATGCCAAGGACTGGGTTAATAAGCATTTCTTGCGTGTTGATATCTTTCCATCTCTACAGTAGCCCTATGGGGAGATATGATGATTCTCATTGTATACATGAAGAAACGGAGTCTCAAAGAGGTTAAATAACTTGCGTAAGGTCACCCACATGGTAGGTGGTAGAGCCAGGATTCAAAGTAAGAACCCTATGGTTTTCTTCCCTGGTTAAGCATGAGAAAATGGGGATTACCGGGCCCTACCCAAAGTTTCAAGTTCAGGCTTCCCTGGGTGTGGCCCTGGGATATAGTGAAAAGTCTCCACAGGTGACCTGAAGCCCACCAAAATTTGAAGACCTAAGGCCGGGCGCGGTGCTCATGCCTATAATCCTAGCACTCTGGGAGGCCAAGGTGGGCAGATTGCTCAAGGTCAGGAGTTCAAAACCAGCCTGAGAGGGACCCTGTCTCTACTAAAAATAGAAAAAAATTATTTGGCAACTAAAATATATAGAAAAAATTAGCCGGGCATGGTGGCGCATGCCTGTAGTCCCAGCTACTAGGGAGGCTGAGGCAGAAGGATCACTTGAGCTCAGGAGTTTGAGGTTGCTGTGAGCTAGGCTGATGCCATGGCACTCACTCTAGCCTGGGCAACAGAGTGAGACTGTCTCAAAACAAAAAGAAGTTGATGACCTAAACCAAATTTGGTCTTAACCCCAAACCCACCCTTTTCACTGCTCACTTGCCTTGAACCCAGTACTAATCGTATTTTGTTACTGACCCCCAAAGAATCTTTGGCAGAACTACTGGTGGCGGGGTACCCTGGAAAAGAACAGGCTTTGGAGACAGCCTTGAGATTACATCCTGGCTTTGTCATTTGTCCTCTCTGGGGCTCTCTCTGGGCCTCTCTCTGGGCCTCAGTTTTCCAGTCTGTTATTTGGCTTAATAATTCCTACCCTC
The DNA here is from genome assembly GCF_040939455.1 of Microcebus murinus. Taxonomy (NCBI): domain Eukaryota; kingdom Metazoa; phylum Chordata; class Mammalia; order Primates; family Cheirogaleidae; genus Microcebus; species Microcebus murinus. Next base: position 24,352,061 of record NC_134124.1, read on the forward strand.
AAGATTATTATGAGGGTTAGATGATCTGAAACAACCAACCATGATACATCATACCTGGCAGCAGGCATACGACACATTTGTTTCCTTTCTTCAATGTCCCCCCTTCTCCATGTGTCATCTGAATCTGAAGGCTATTCTAATAAGGTTCTTTTTCAGGGAAAGTTCTCCAGCTGCGGTACGAAGGCAGCTGTGGCCTTTGCTCATGTCTGCCTGCTCCCTCACCAAACACTTCTCATCTATTTCTAGCTCATTGCTCACCACGGTCCTTCCCCTTTTCCGAGGTAGCTAGGATACAGGCTTGTCAGGCCGGGCCCTGAATTCCCTGAGGTGGCCACAGCAGGGCCTTGGGCAGAGGGACACGTGGGGAAGCTGGAAAGGACAGAATCAATGGGAAAAAAATTGTCCTGAGGATGGGCGCAAGGCCCACAAAGCCCTCTCCCCTCACAGCAGCTCAGAACCAGAAAGATGAATGAGCCAGGCTGGAGAAACCCGAGTCCCAGGAGGGAGGGTCGTGGGTAAGGCGGCTGGGAATTAGCAGCAGTCCTTATCCTGTGAGCAAACCTGGGTGGGGTTTCTTTCATTCTTTCTCTATCTCCCTTCCTTCTTTTTACCTCCCTCCTTCCCTCTTTCCCTTCCTTCCTTTCTTTCTAGATAAAGGTTAGTATTTTTTTTTTATTTAAAGGATTGAATGCACAACTGTATTAACTCCCCTTAGATGAAAGAAAAGAAAAAAAAAAGTAAAAAAAAATTAAATTAAAAAAATAAATAAATAGGCCAGGCACAGTGGCTCACGCCTATAATCCTAGCACTCTGGGAGGCCGAGGCGGGCGGATTGCTCGAGGTCAGGAGTTCGAAGCCAGCCTGAGCAAGAGCTAGACCCCCGTCTCTACTATAAATAGAAATAAATTAATTGGCCAACTAATATATATAGAAAAAATTAGCTGGGCATGGTGGCACATGCCTGTAGTCCCAGCTACTTGGGAGGGTGAGGCAGAAGGATTGCTTGAGCCCAGGAGTTTGAGGTTGCTGTGAGCTAGGCTGACGCCACGGCACTCACTCTAGCCTGGGCAACAAAACGAGACTCTATCTCAAATAAATAAATAAATAAATAAAGGATTGAATGATTTGGGACTTCAGGGGACCTGAGCATTGACTGGGACCCATGACAGTCTGGGAAGGACAGTGTCTTGGTGGGAGCAAGCTCCTGTGGCCTGTTTCAGCATAAGGAAAAATTAGAATAGTATGTACTTTCCCATGGGTTTTTTTTTTGAGGGGAGAGAGTAAACTTCCTGCTTGGCAATGCAAGCAACTGGAAGAATGTCACCTGCCAGGGCAATGGACCATAAGTCTCTCTCCCCGACAGCAGTGAGAGAACACAGAATGGGTACACGGAGAGCGTCCTGACCAAAATGTGGGCTCAAATGTCCCTTCCTATAGGCAGCTCTGCTCATTTTTTTCTTATTTATTTTTCTGATTAAAACTTTTTTCCAGTGAATATATGCACATAATGAACAATTCAGACTATTCAGGGGATCAAGTGAAAAGTAAGCCTTCTTCCCATCCCAGGTTTTAGGTTCTTGGGTACAACTATAGCCTCTTTCCTTAATATATTACATGACTTGGCCGGGCGCGGTGGCTCGTGCCTGTAATCCTAGCTCTCTGGGAGGCTGAGGCAGGCGGATCATTTGTGCTCAGGAGTTCGAGACCAGCCTGAGCAAGAGAGAGACCCCGTCTCTACTATAAATTGAAAGAAATTAATTGGCCAACTAATATATATAGAAAAAATTAGCCGGGCATGGTGGTGCATGTCCCAGCTACTCGGGAGGCTGAGGCAGGAGGATCGCTTGAGCCCAGGAGATTGAGGTTGCTGTGAGCTAGGCTGACGCCACAGTACTCACTCTAATCTGGGCAACAAAGCGAGACTCTGTCTCAAAAAAAAAAAAAAAAAGTATTACTAGACTTAGCTCTCCAAATCCAAACATTTCCCTTCCCATGAATTATTTCAATTACCAAATATGTATTGAGCCCCTTCTATGTGGTAGGCACCAGGCTAGGCGCTGGGATACCATGGTGAGCATACAGACAGTCCTGGCCTTGAGGAAGGAAATCAATAAACAAGTAATTGCTTAATTAATTAATTAATTAATTAGAGACAGGGTCACCTTCTGTTGTCCAGGCTAGAGTGCAATGGCCCGGTCATAGTCACTGCTGGCCTCAAGCCATCCTCCTGCCTCGGCTCCCGAGTGCTAGGATTTCAGGTGTGAGCCACTGCACCTGGCCAGCATATGCATAATTATTTAACTATAATCATGAAAAGTGCCATAAGGAAAATTACCGGGTGCTTTGAAAGCATATAACATCCCTGACCAGGAAAATGACGTTTAAGCTGAGGCCTAAGGTATAGGTAGGAGTTATTAAAACCAGAGGGAAAGGCCGGGCGCTGTGGCTCACGCCTGTAATCCTAGCTCTTGGGAGGCCGAGGCGGGCGGATTGCTCAAGGTCAGGAGTTCAAAAAACCAGCCTGAGCAAGAGCGAGACCCCGTCTCTACTATAAATAGAAAGAAATTAATTGGCCAACTGATATATATATAAAAAATTAGCCGGGCATGGTGGCGCATGCCTGTAGTCCCAGCTACTCGGGAGGCTGAGGCAGAAGGATCACTCAAGCCCAGGAGTTTGAGGTTGCTGTGAGCTAGGCTGACGCCACGGCACTCACTCTAGCCTGGACAACAAAGTGAGACTCTGTCTCAAAAAAAAAAAAAAAAAAAAAAAAAACCAGAGGGAAAGAGTTTTCCTGCCAGTGGTAACAGCACGTGCAAAGGCCCTGTGGAGGGACATATCTGACAGGAGGGGTTGAAGGAAGGCAGGTGTAGCCACACAGAGTGACAGGGAAACATGAGGTGAGGTTCAAGGGTGGGCAGGGCTGGGTCACTCAATAATCTGGAAGCTCCAGCAAACAGCCTAAAAATATCCAGAGTCGTTACCTTAACAAGGCCCTATGCCAAGTGCTTTGGGGGAATCAAAGTAACTTCCAGAAGTTACTTTAAAGAAATAAAATATAGGCCAGGCGTAGTGGCAAGCTGAGGCGGATGGATTGCTCGAGGTCAGGAGTTCGAAACCAGCCTGAGCAATAGCGAGACCCCCATCTCTACTATAATTGGAAAGAAATTAATTGGCTAACTGATATATCTAGAAAAAATTAGCTGAGCATGGTGGCACCTGCCTGTAGTCCCAGCTACTCAGGAGGCTGAGGCAGGAGGATCGCTTGAGCCCAGGAGTTTGAGGTTGCTGTGAGGTAGGCTGACGCCACGGCACTCACCCTAGCCTGGGCAACAGAGCGAGACTCTGTCTCAAAAAAAAAAGAAAGAAAGAAAAAGAAATAAAATATAGTCAAACGAAGAGAGGGTTAACAGCATGGAATTCGAGCCAGGGGGACAGAATAGGCCTTAGGTGGCTTAGGAGCCGGGACAGAAGGCCTCACCCGGCTCAGAGTGGAGGGAATGTGGCTTTGGAATCAGATGCTTACTAACTTGCATCCTCAGGCAAGTGGATTACTTCTCCCAGTGTAAGTTCCATCCTTGCACTTACAATCTTAGTACAAAGATGCTGTGAGGTTGAAGAACACGATGAGAACAGATTTGCTTGATTTTTTTTTAACAGAATTTTTTAACAGATTTTTTTTATTTTAACAGAAATATTTGTTGAGGTCATTTTAGATTTACATACAATTGTGAAAAATAATACAGACCGAGCCCTGCTATGCTTTGCCCAGTTTACTCCAATGGTAACTGTGGTGTAATGTCACAACCAGGATACTGACATTGATACAATCCACTCATTTATTAGATTTTCCCCTGTTTTCCTTGTACTCATTTGTGTGTGTTTGTATGTGCGTATGTAGGAGTGTATTTATTCTACACAATTTTATCACCTACAGACATTCTTGTGTCTATCGCCACAGTCAAGATACAGAACATTTCCACCACAACAAGAATGCCTTGTGTTGCCTTTTTATTTTTATTTTTTTAACTTTTTTAAAATTTTATCTTAGAGACAGGGTCTCACTATGTTTTCCAGGCTGGAGTACAGTGGCTGTCCACAGGTGCAATCACAGAGCACTGCAGCCTCAAGCTCCTGGGCTTGAGCGATCCTCCTGCCTCAGCCTCCTGTGCAGCTGGGACTATAGGTGCAGGCCACCACTGTGTTACCCTTTTACAACCACACCGAGCTTCACCCCTGCCTCTGTGCTCCCTCCCTAATTCCTGGCAACCACTAATCCGTCTGTAAATGGAGTTATATAGTAAGTAATATTTTTTTCCTTTTTTTTTTATTTTGGCATATTATGGGGGTACAGATTTTAAGGTTTCAATAAATGCCCATTCCCCCTCTCTGTAAGTAATATTTTGTATTTGGCTTTTTTCACTTACTTAATTCCCTGCACATTCATCCAGGTGGTTGCACATAACAGTAGTTCGTTCCTTCTTATTGCCAACTAGTGCTCCATGGTATGTATGTTCCAATTTGTTTGACCATTCATCCATTGACAGACATCTGAGTTGATTTCAGTTTTTATTTATTTATTATTATTATTATTATTTTGAGACAGAGTCTCGTTTTATTGCCCAGGCTAGAGTGAGTGCCGTGGCGTCAGCCTAGCTCACAGCAACCTCAATCTCCTGGGCTCAAGCGATCCTCCTGCCTCAGCCTCCCAAGTAGCTGGAACTACAGGCATGCGCCACCATGCCTGGCTAATTTTTTCTAGATATATTAGTTGGCCAATTAATTTCTTTCTATTTGTAGTAGAGACGGGGTCTCTCTCTTGCTCAGGCTGGTTTCGAACTCCTGACCTCGAGCAATCCGCCCGCCTCGCCCTCCCAGAGTGCTAGGATTACAGGTGTGAGCCACCGCACCTGGCCGATTTCAGTTTTTAACTATTACGAATAATGCTGCTATGAGCATTTCTATACAGGTTATTTGTGTAAACATAAGTTTTATTTCTTTGGGATAAATGCCTAGGAGTGCAATTGCTGGGTTGTATAATTGTTACATGTTTAGTTTTTTGTTTTGATTTATTTTTATTTTTATATTTTTTACTTAATTTATTTTTTGTATTTACCATTTTTCCTGTCATCAGTCCTGACCTATGTTTTGTTTTGTTTCGTTTTCATGTGTTTGTTTTTTGAGATAGGGTCTTGCTTGTCACCCTTGCCTAGAGTGCAGTGGCATCATCATAGCTCACTGCAACCTCAAACTCCTGGGCTCAAGTGATCCTCCTGCTTCAGCCTCCTGAGTAGCTGGAACTACAGGACCCACAATGCCCTGCCAATTTTTCTATTGTTCGTAAAGACTAGGTCTTGCTTCGGCTGGTCTCCAACTCCTGGCCTCAGTGATGCTCCCGCCTCAGCCTCACACAGTGCTAGGATTACAGGCATGAGCCACCACGTCCAGCTACATGTTTAGTTTTTTAAGAAACTGCCAAATTGTTTTCCACAGTGGCTGTGCCATTTATATTCCCATCAGTAATGTATGAGTGATCGAGTTTCTGTGCATTCTCATCAGCATTTGGTGTTGTCTCTATTTTTTATTTTAGCCATTCTGATACATGTGTAAGTAATATCTCACTGTGGTTTTAATTTGCATTTCACTAATGGCTAATGATGTTGAACATGAAAATACACTTATTTGCTGTCTGTATATCCTCTTTCATGATCTTTGCTTTCATTTTTTTTACCCATTTTCTAACTTGATTGTTTGGATTTTTTACTATTGAGTTTGAGAGTTTTTGATATATTCTAGAAACAGGTCCTTTGTTGGGGATATGTAGCTTGCAAATATTTTCTTCCATGGTGTATCTTGTCTTTTCCTTGTTTTCACATGGGCTTTCACAGAGCAAAAGTTTAACATTTTGATAAGGTTCAATTAATCAGTTTTTTGTTTTATAAATCATGCTTTTTGGGTGTCAAGTCTAAGAACTCTTTCCCCAGCTGTAGATACTGAATTGTCACTTATTTTTTTCATAAAAGTTCTATAGCTTTACATTCTACATGTAAGTCTATAATCCATTTTTATTTGACTTTTGTATAAGATCTGAGGTTTTGTATAACCTCACATCTGTGGATGTCTGATTAGATTTGCTTAATTTTTTTTTTTTTTTTTTGAGACAGGGTCTCCTTCTGTCACCCTGTCTAGAGTGCAGTGGTCTCATCATAGCTCACTGCAACCTCAAACTCCTGGGCTCAAGTGATTTTCCTGATTTAGCCTCCTGAGTAGCTGGGACTATAGGCATGTGCCACCACATCTGGCTAATTTTTAAAGATTTTTTTATAGAGATGAGGTCTTGTTATGTTGTTCAAGCTGATCTTAAACTCCTGGCCTCTAGGGATCCTTCCACCTTAGCCTCCAGAGTGCTAGGATTACAGGTATGAGCCACTGTACCCTGCCATCCCCTCTGTCTCCCTCACTACTCATTCCCATTACATGAAATACACTCCCCACAACTATTTTAGGGCGTGCAGTGTTAGGTTTTGTTTTGATCTAAAATAAACAGATATTATTAGAGATTTTTACAGAATCCCCCTAGGGCACTAGAGACTCCTAGATGTCCCCAAAATTAGTTTGAGAATCAGTGCATCAGAAGCCTTTGGGACGGGAGGCTGAGGCAGAAGGATTGCTTGAGCCCAGGAGTTTGAGGTTGCTGTGAGCTAGGCTGACGCCATGGCACTCACTCTAGCCTGTGCAACAAAGTGAGACTCTGTCTCAAAAAAAAAAAAAAAAAAAAGAAGCCTTTGGGAGTTTAACATACTCTGGCTTTTCTAATTTACTCACTGATTCCAAACTACACTTAACCATGCTAGTAGTTCCTTGCATGGGATCTAGCCATGTGCCACTTGGTTTGCACTGTTTCTCTTTTTATCTTCATAGTATTTCTGTAAAGTGGGTATTTTTGTGCTTATTTTACCGATAAGGAAATTGAGGATAAGGGAAGTTAAATAATTTGCCTAAGGTCACAGATTAGTAAGTGGGAGAACTGGAGTTTGAACCCAGTGCTTGTTATTTTTTTTCTATTTTTTAATTTTTATTTATTAAAAATTATTTACTTAATTTAATTTTTTTATAATTATTTTTAGGGTTGCATTTGCATTGTAAGTGCTTGTTATTTTAAAGCCTGTGTCGAAAGTGAAAATACAATCTTGTGCTTCCTTTGGCAGCACATATACTAAAATTGGAACGATATAGAAAAGATTAGCATGGCCCTGAACAAGGTGTAAGGTTTATCGGCAGTGGCGAAAAGACAGACACAGAGAGAGAAAGAGTGGGGGCCAAGCCACGTGGCTTTATTATACATTCATGGACGAGGTTCTGGGATCCCAAGAGAGGGGGGCCCCAGAAGTCGCCGCTGTTTGAAGGGGCCCGAGGCCTTTTATACCCTTTGGGCCTGGCTAGGGATTTTTGGCGGGAAGAGCTGGGGATTTTAGGAGGGTCTGGAGGTATTTGTGGAATCCAGGAGCCAAAACATTCTTATCCAAGTGGACATCTGGGTGTGGATCCTCTCAGCGAGGCCTGGCAGTTTTGTCCTTGGTGGGTCTGGTCTCATGAGCCTTTTCTTTTTGGATCTAGGGAACGGAGGGGGCCTGCCACCAGCCTTACACAAGGATGACATGCAAATTTATAAAGCATTCCTTATTTATTTATTTTCTTTTATTTCATCATATTATGGAGGTACAAATATTGTTGGGGTTACAAATATTGCCCCTGCCCCCTCCCTCCTCCAGCATTCCATATATATATATATTTTTTTTTTTTTTTTTTTTTTGAGACAGAGTCTCGCTTTGTTGCCTAAGCTAGAGTGAGTGCCGTGGCGTCAGCCTAGCTCACAGCAACCTCAAACTCCTGGGCTCAAGCAATCCTTCTGCCTCAGCCTCCCAAGTGGCTGGGACTACAGGCATGGGCCACCATGCCCGGCTAATTTTTTCTATATATATTATTTGGCCAATTAATTTCTTTCTATTTATAGTAGAGACAGGATCTCGCTCTTGCTCAGGCTGGTTTCGAACTCCTGACCTCGAGCAATCCGCCTGCCTCGGCCTCCCAGAGAGCTAGGATTACAGGCGTGAGCCACCGCGCCCGGCTAGCATTCCATATTTTAAAAAAAGAAAATGAAAAGAAGACAGTCTACAGAATGGGAAAAAATTTTTGCAAATTATGTATCTGATAAGGGAGTTGTATCTAGAATATACAAAAAAATTTTACAACTCAATAATAAAAAGACAACCTAATTTAAAATTGGGCAAAAGGCCAGGCTCGGTGGCTCACGCCTGTAATGCTAGCACTCTGGGAGGCTGAGGCGGGTGAATTGCTCGAGGTCCGGAGTTTGAAACCAGCCTGAGCAAAAGCGAGACCCCGTCTCTACTATAAATAGAAAGAAATTAATTGGCCTACTAATATATATAGAAAAAATTAGCCGAGCATGGTGGCGCATGCCTATAGTCCCAGCTACTTGGGAGGCTGAGGCAGGAGGATTGCTTGAGCCCAGGAGTTTGAAGTTGCTATGAGCTAGGCACGGCACTCACTCTAGCCTGGGCAACAAAGCGAGACTCTGTATCAAAAATAAAATAAAATATAATATAATATAATTGGGCAAAGGCATTGAGTAGACATTTCTCCAAAGAAGATATACAAATGCTGGGAGGCCGAGGCCGGAGGATTGCTTAGGTCAGGAGTTCGAGACCAGCCTGAGCAAGAGTAAGACCCCCGTCTCTACTAAAAATAAAAAGATATTAATTGGCCAACTAAAAATATATAGAGAAAAATTAGCCGGGCATGGTGGCATATGCCTGTAGTCCCAGCTACTCAGGAGGCTGAGGCAGAAGGATTACTTGAGCCCAGGAATTTGAGGTTGCTGTGAGCCAGGCTGATGCCATGGCACTCTAGCTGAGGCAACAGAGTGAGACTCTGTCTCAAAAAAAAAAAAAAAAAAAGAAGATATACAAATGGCCAATAAGTATACAAAACAATGCTCAATATCACTAGCTATCAGGTAAATGTAAAAAACAAAACAAAACAAAAAGAATCACCATGAGATACCACTTCACACTCACTAGATGGCTATAATATTAAAAAGACAGATAATAACTGGCTTTGGCCAGGATGTGGACAGACTGGAACCCTCATACGTGTTGGTGAGAAGCTAAAATGGTGCAGCTACTTTGGAAAACAGGCTGGCCATTTCTCACAAGGTTAAAACAGAACTACCACGTGACACAGCAATTCCAATCCTAGGCGAATACCCAAGAGGAATGGAAACATACGTCCACACAAATGCTTCTTTGTGGAAGATCACAGCAGCCTTATTCGTAATAACCAAAAAATAGAAACAACTCAAATGTCCATCAGTGGATGAATAAATAAATTATGATGTGTCTATACAATGGAATGTTATTTGACAATAAAAAGAAATGATCGATTGAGCCCAGGAGTTTGAGGTTGTAGTGAGCTGTCATAATGCCACTGCACACTCTACCCGGGGTGACAGAGTGAGACTTTGTCTCAAAAAAAAAAAAAAAAAAAAAAAGTAGATTAATGGTTGCCCAGGGCTGGGAGGAAGTGGGAGGAAAATGAGTAGTGACTGCTAATGATTAGAGGCATCTTTTGGGATAATGAAAATGTTTCAGAATTGATTTTGGTGATGGTAAGCATTGAACTTTAAAAGGGTGAATGGTATTTGGATTATATCTCAGTAAAGCTGTTATACAAAAGTGTAAGGCCTGTGTTACCAAATGGCTTCTCAAGGCTTAGTCAGCCATTCAATTAGTCATTCAACAAATATTTCTGAAATCCCTGCTGTGCTCCAGGCACTACTGTAGGACCACTGACACAGCGGTCTATAGCCAAGCGAGGGCCCTGCCCTCTTGAGGCTAACATTCTAGTGTAGGGAGACAGAATATCAACACATACATTTTACAAAGATCATTTCAAATATGAGTACCATACATGCTAGAAAGAAATTAAAGAATTGTTTTAAGGCAGAAAGTGGCTGTATCAGCCAGGCACGGTGACTCACATCTATAATTCTGCCACTTTGGGAGGCTGAGGCAGCAGGATCATTTGAGGCCAGGAGTTGGAGACCAGGCTGGGCAACATAGCAAGATCCTGTTTCTAAAAAAAAAAAAAAATGTTTTTTAATTAGCAAGGCATGATGGCCTGTAGTCCCAGCTACTTGGGAGGTTAAGGTGAGAGGATTGCTTGAGCTCAGGAGCTGAGGTTACAGTGAGCTATAATGATGCCACTGCACTGCAGCCTGGGTGACAGAGTGAGACCCCATCTCAAGAAAGAAAGAAAGAAAGAAAGAAAGAAAGAAAGAAAGAAAGAAAGAAAGAAAGAAAGAAAGTTAGTTGCTGCATCAAAGGGGAAGTGAAGTTCAAATAGGGTTGTGAAGCAAGGCATTTAATTGATTGAGTTATTCATTTATTCATTCAGCAAACATCCTCTGAGCTTACAGAGGGTGCCAGGCACTGTGATAGGAACTCACACCATCGTTCACTCTCAGTGGCAACCATTGCCCTTTCTTTCTTTTTTTTTTTTTTTGAGACAAAGTCTCACTCTGTTGCCCGGGCTAGAGTACTGTGGGGTCAGCCTAGCTCACAGCAACTTCAAACTCTAGGGCTCAAGCAATCCTGCTGCCTCAGCCTCCCGAGTAGCTGGGACTACAGGCATGCACCAACCATGCCCGGCTAATTTTCTCTATATATTTTTAGTTGGCCAATTAATTTCTTTCTATTTTTAGTAGAAACGGGGTCTCGCTCTTGCTTGGGCTGGTCTCAAACTCCTGACCTCAAGCAATCCTCCTGCCTCAGCCTCCCAGAGGGCTAGTATTACAGGCGTGAGCCACTGCACCCGGCCCCATTGCCCTTTCTGACGAATGTTTCTTGCTTAACCGGGTGATCGGTGGCATCTCGCCTTTCCTGTGGTGGGAGGAAGGGAGCAAAAATCATTTCCCCTTCAGACAATAAAATAAAAGTCATCAGCAGTTGCAGAGAAAAACCAGAAGTAAAGCACACATTTTCTCATAATTAGAGCCATGTTCTAAACACATAGGTTTGGTTCAAGTCTCTGGGAATTTCCCCTCATCCTATATGAACCTGGTTGACAAGTGAAAAATGGAGTCCTAGAGGTGAAACTGCTGACTGATGGGACCATGGCCTCTGCTCAATAATTTTAGGGGGCCCTGGGGTCCAGACTCAGGTGCAGAACAGTTCTGTGAGTTTCTTCATGAGTCCATGATTTTTCCTCTCAGGACTCTAATCCCAGTCAGCGGTGGGGCCGGTGACACAGGTAGCACCAGCTGGCTCTGAGACCCTGTCTCTCCAGAGCTCTCCACCATTTTGAATGCTCCCGGAAGTGGGTATTGCTGAGCTTGAGTACAGCAAGCAGCCCCTTTGCCAGGGTCTGAGGCAGACCGACCTCAGGAGACCCCAGGAGGGGCCTTGCGCTGGGAGTCAGCTGCCCAAGTTCTCTTCCTGTTTCTGGCACCCACCAACCCTGTATCTTACGGAGGTCCCATCACTATGGGGCCTTTGGTTTGTGTAAAGGGGTTTGGACCAGTTCGGGGATGACTGAGCCCAGACCTGCATTCTGCCACACACACCCTGCTGTCACAGGTATCACCAATTGATCCCAGCACTCACGGTGATCAGCCTCAGAATCCTTCTCAATACAGTGTTCTCATCAGCTATCACCAACGACTCAGGGTTAGCACAGAGCTTAGCACCTACTAGCCATGTGCTTGAAAGAGATCATTCCTGGCAGGCATGGTGGCTCACGCCTGTATTCCTAGCACTCCTAGTCTCAGGAGTTCGAGACCAGCCTGAGCAAGAGTGAGACCCTGTCTCTACCAAAAATAGAAAAAATTATCCAGGCATGGCAGCACATGCCTGTAGTCCCAGCTACTTGGGAGGCTGATGCAGGAGGATTGCCTGAGCCCAGGAGTTTGAGGTTGCTATGAGCTAGGCAGATGCCACGGCACTCAACCCCGGGCGACAGAGTGAGACTCTGTCTCAAAAAAAAAAAAAAAAAGAGATCATTCCTAAGGACCCATCCAACGCTGATATTCTGATGGATTTGAGCCTCTAGGTTTGCAATCACAACAACAGGAAGAGGAATGGGAACAATAGGAACATGGGCATTAGAAAACCCTAGGATTGAATCCCAGCAATGCCATTCACTGGTTATATGCAATCTTGGGCGAGTCATTTCTCTTTGAGCTTCAGTTTAGTCTTCTCTATAAAACAGGATCAGAATCCCTAACACACAAGGGGTTTCATAGGTTAAATTAGAGATACCGCCTATAATGTACCTTTTGCTTGCATATAGCAGGGACTCCATAAAAGGAACATAAACAGACACGCCCAGCAAATGTGTACACTGAGATTTGTCTCCTACCTGCTCGTGCTGCCCTCTCCCTCCCACAGAGCAGAGAAGCCCTGACAGATGGCTTCTGACTCACTCTGCCTGGAGCCCCTTTCTCCCTGAGCTGTCTCTTCTGCCACTGTCAGACTGTTCCCTGCCCTTCCAAAACGCCCTAGGACCTGCTGGGATGTCAGGGAACTCAGAGCAGCCTTACACACAGTCTTCTGGGCACAGCTCCAGAGAACCACCCAGGACCGGAGAGCCCCTGGGGCTGTCCCCAGCTTTCACACTTGGCCTCTGCTTAACAAACACAGGCACCTGTCGAATGCCGAATGCCGGATTCAGGTGGGAATGTAGTTTTCTAGAAGCGGGGCTGGTTTTTGTATTGGTACCAGGGGCTATTGTGGGAAAACTTGGTTCATAATTTCTTCAGGCCTTAGATGGCAAGTTCATGGCCCAAGTAGGGACACCACCACCACCACCACCCACTTTGCTGTCTTAGGGCGTGATTCCCAAGGAAGTAGAATCTGAGACAGAGATTTGCATGCAGGAAGTTTCCTGGTAATGCTTTCAGGAGCAACAGCTATGGGAGGGAAGGAAGCAGGATGGGGCAGAAAGAGAAACTGAGTTATGATGTAGGTGCAACAAAGACCCCAGTGGACTCTACAGGAAGTTCCAGAACTGGAGTGACCTGTGCAGAGTTGTCTCCCAGTGTTGGCTGGTGCAGTAGATCTCTCAGGCAAGGGCAGGTCCCAGCGAAGGATGCAGCTGAGTTGCCCCCAACAACATTCCCAGCAGCTGGGGGAAGAACAACTCAGCCCTGAAGCAGTAAACCTGCAGCACTCTGCAAGGGCTACTACACGTGCTCATGCAGACATTGCCAATCGATTACAGCACCCCCCTCCCAGCCAAGGCAGAGCTTCAGACTGCCATCAGCAATTCATAAGGGCAGGTGTGTTAGGGAAAACATGTTTGTCATAGCTCGCCTAATACAGAGTCGGAAACTGAGACTCAGAGAAGCAGAGTTGCCCAGGGCCAAATAGGTGAGTTAAAGGCAGAGGCAGAACTGGAATCTAAGTCCTTTAAATGAAGCTGATGTTTGAGACCTGTCCAGATTTAAATTTGAATTCATCACAATTAAATAAAAGAAAGAATTGAGGTCCACAGTTACATCTGCCAGGCCGGGCGCAGTGGCTCACGCCTGTAATCCTAGCACTCTGGAAGGCTGAGGCGAGAGGATTGCTCGAGGTCAGGAGTTAGAAACCAGCCTGAGCAAGAGCAAGACCCCTGTATCTACTAAAAATAGAAAGAAATTAATTGGCCAACTAAAATATATAGAAAAAATTAGCCGGGCATGGTGGCGCATGCCTGTAGTCCCAGCTACTCAGGAGGCTGAGGCAGAAAGATCGCTTGAGCCCAGGAATTCAAGGTTGCTGTGAGGTAGGCTGACACCACAGCACTCACTCTAGCCTGGACAACAAAGGGAGAGTCTGTCTCAAAAAAAAAAAAAAAAAAAAAAAAAGAAAGAAATTAATTGGCCAACTATAAGTATATTAAAAAAATTAGCCGGGCATGGTGGCGCATGCCTGTAGTCCCAGCTACTCGGGAGGCTGAGGCAGGAGGATCGCTTGAGCCCAGGAGTTTGAGGTTGCTGTGAGCTAGGCTGACGCCACAGCACTGTAGACCGGGCAACAGAGTGAGACTCTGTCTCAAAAAATAAAATAAAATTTAAAAAGGCCTCTCTGGTTGCTGGGTGAGAGAAGGGCTGAGGCTGGGAGACCTCTGGGGAGGCTGCTGGTGGCGTTGGCCGTGGAGATGCAGCAGAGCGACCGGACTCGAGAGCCGTGGGGCAGCTGTGAGGCTTGGGGACCGGCCGTGGTGAAGCTGGGGAGGACCTGGCACTTGGCACAGCTCTGATTCACTTTTTGAGTAATTAACTGCTTAATTTCTTTCTTCTCCCTCCCTAGACTGTAAGTTACGAGAAGAAGGCTGCGTGTCCAGCATCGTGCCGTGCCTGGCACGTGGCAGAGTGTGTGAATGCAGGAATGGCCGTGGGCTCTGACATGGTGGTGCCCTTCGCTGAGATGGAGACTCAGGAAGAGGCAGCCAGGGACTGGCCAAGTCCATCCAGTTGCAGGAAAACGTAAGGACCTTGAGGCTCATGGGTCTAATGGGACAGACAGACATAAACATCATAACTTTTTTTTTTTTTTTTTTTTGAGACAGAGTCTCACTTTGTTGCCCAGGCTAGAGTGAGTGCCGTGGCATCAGCCTAGCTCACAGCAACCTCAATCTCCTGGGCTCAAGTGATCCTCCTGCCTCAGCCTCCTGAGTAGCTGGGACTACAGGCATGTGCCTCCATGCCCGGCTAATTTTTTCTATATATATTAGTTGGCCAATTAATTACTTTCTATTTGTAGTAGAGACGGGGTCTCGCTCTTGCTCAGGCTGGTTTCAAACTCCTGACCTCGAGCAATCCTCCCGCCTGGGCCTCCCAGAGTGCTAGGATTACAGGCGTGAGCCTCTGCGCCCGGTCTACATCATACCTTTCAATCTACTTCCTGGCCTTGGGAAAATGAATTTTTGAGGCCTGGTTTCTCCATTTATAAAATGCAGATGATATTGGTACCTTCCTTCTTAGCTAAATAATAAAATTGGATGAACGATCCAGCAATTCCACTTCTAGGTATTACCCAAAAGAATTGAAAAAAGGAACCCAGACCGACATTTGTGCACCCATCGTCACAGTAGCACTGTTCTCGATACCATAAAGGGGAAACAACCCAGATGTCCATCGACAGATGAATGGATAAACAAAGCGTGTTGGATATGTACATGCAATGGAATATTATTCAGCCTTAGAAATGAATGAAATTTTCTTGCATGCTGCAACAGGGATGAATCCTCAAAACATCAGGCTGAGTGAAATAAGCGAGGCACAAAAGGACAAATGTTGTAAGCACAAAGAGGCACCTAGAGCAGGCAAATTCACAGAGGCAGAAAGTAGAATGGTGGTTGCCAAGGGCTGGTTGCACGACAGTGTGAGTACCTAATACCATTGAATTATACATTTAAAAATGGTAAATTTTACGTTATATATATTTTACCACAATAACAAAAATATTAAAGAAGACCTTTCTTTTTTGAGGCAGAGTCTCACTCTCTTGCCCAGGCTAGAGTGCCATGGCATAAGCCTAGCTCACAGCAACCTCAAACTCCTGGGCTCAAGCGATCCTTCTGCCTCAGCCTCCCAAGTAGCTGGGACTATAGTCACATGCCACCATGCCTGGCTAATTTTCCTTTTTTTTTTTTTTTTTTTTTTTTGAGACAGAGTCTCACTTTGTTGCCCAGGCTAGAGTGAGTGCCGTGGCATCAGCCTAGCTCACAGCAACCTCAAACTCCTGGGCTCAAGAGATCCTACTGCCTCAGCCTCCCAAGTAGCTGGGACTACAGGCATGCACCACCATGCCCGGCCAATTTTTTGTATATATATCTTAGTTAGCCAATTTCTTTCTATTTATAGTAGAGACGGGGTCTCGCTCTTGCTCAGGCTGGTCTTGAACTCCTGAGCTCAAGCAATCCTCCCCCTCGGCCTCCCAGAGTGCTAGGATTACAGGCGGGAGCCCCCACTCCCGGCCTAATGAGTTCATTTTATACAGTCTCTTAGCATGGGGCCAAATATGTATTATTATCACTTTGTCCCTAGAAGTGGTCTAATACAGGGAGAAACCAAGAGCTGGGAGAGCGGAAGCAGGCAAGTTGGCTAACGCTGTCTGTGACCTGAGTCAGGTGCCAGGTGCCACTTCACAGCCCATGTGACACTGGACTGAGATTTTGCTGCCCAGCTAGAAGAGGAAGCTCTCGTGAGCATGGATCCACCAGAATATAAACACTGTAAGTAACTACAGGGAGGCTCCCCTAGCCTTATCGGGGGGTAGGCGCTAGGGGCAGCCCACCTGCCTATGCCCTTCCCTTCCCAGACTGCCAGAAGTCCTGTCCTTTGTTTTAACAGGGCAGGAATTGCCAGGCCTGGGAGATTTGCATTTGGTGTCTTAACTACTGGCCTGTTCCCACAGCCGCTAAACCACTGATACACTTTCTCTCTCTGAAACCCCAGTGGGCAGGTAAAGTCAGTAAGCCTGGCCCTACCAACTTTTGTGTCATAATTGGCATTTTATTCCTTGCGTAGAGAGAAAATAGCCCGAACACCTGCCCTCAGAGGCGTCAGTTGCCGGCAGAACTCCTTTGTACATTCTTTATAGATATGATTTTAGAGGAGAGAGCTTGAGGAGTCTCCTGGTCCGACCCATTCATTTTACAGGGAAGCCGCTGCCATGCCAGAGGAGTAAACAGACGTGCAGTGCAAGGGGCGTGATGGTTCAAATCCCGGGCGGCCACTTTCAAGCTTTCCGACTCCGACAAGTTACTTACCCTCTGTAAGTGTCATTCTCCCACAGTAGAATAAGGATGATAATACTTTCCTCTTGGGGATCTGCTGAGGAATGGAGGCCACAGTGAAGTTTCAAGCCAACCGCAGCTTGCCGGAGGGAAGCTCAGCCGGCCCCACCTCTGAGAATCCTGTCTACACCAGCTGTCTCTTCCCGCTTCATCACCCGACTTGGGATTATTGTCTCCCTGACATGTATACTCAGTTGAAGTTGTTTGTGTATGTACTTTTTTTTTCTTTTTTTGAGCTAGAGTCTCACTCCGTTGCCCAGGCTAGAGTGCCGTGGCGTCAGCCTAGCTCACAGCAACCTCAAACTCCTGGGCTCAAGCGATCCTCCTGCCTCAGCCTCCCCAGTAACTGGGACTACAGGCATGCGCCACCATGCCTGGCTAATTTTTTCTATATATTTTTGGTTGGCCAATTAATTTCTTTCTATTTATAGTAGAGACAGGATCTCGCTCTTGCTCAGGCTTGTTTCGAACTCCTGACCTTGAGGAATCCACCCACCTCGGTCTCCCAGAGTGCTAGGACTACAGGCATGAGCCACCACGCCCGGCCTGTGCGTGTGTACTTCTTGCTTTGCTCTTGCCCCTTCCTCCAGGAGAAAGCAGCTCTGACCCACCCTGGCCCAACAGCTAGGGCTGTGTCTGGTGTACTACTGGCTTTTAATAAATGTTTGTGGAATAAATGGCCCTCTAGAGTCACTGTGGGGAGAACCAGATCTTGTTTATTGAAATCCACACAAAACTGTCCGTGTTGGACACTTTGTGTACATTATTTCACTGACTGTTGAGAAGCCATCAACCTGAGAGGGAGATATATTTAGCTGTGTGGGACCAGGAAGTAGCTCATACCTCCAGGGCCTGGGGAAAAAAGAGTAAATAAACTAAAACCTTTTGTAGCAGCAGCTTTATAGCCAGCTCCAGGAACAAATTTCTTTTTTTTTCTTTTTTTTTTTTTGAGACAGAGTCTCGCTTTGTTGCCCAGGCTAGAGTGAGTGCCGTGGCATCAGCCTAGCTCACAGCAACCTCAATCTCCTGGGCTCAAGCAATCCTCCTGCCTCAGCCTCCCAAGTGGCTGGGACTACAGGCATTCGCCACCATGCCTGGCTAATTTTTTCTATATACATTAGTTGGCCAATTAATTTATTTCTATTTATAGTAGAGACAGGATCTCACTCTTGCTCAGGCTGGTTTCGAACTCCTGACCTTGAGCCATCTGCCCGCCTAGGCCTCCCAGAGTGCTAGGATTACAGGTGTGAGCCACCGTGCCCAGCCTCCAGGAACAAATTTCAGTGACCCCTATATGTTTTTTAGAATACTTTCCCTCAACTAAATACATGACCTTTTGAGGTATTTCCCAGATATGTTGGATTTTCTGCAAGACAAAGGAGCTGAGACTCTGAAGGCCCTAGGACAGACTTCCTGACAACTCACTTCCGCCCAGACCTGCCCCAAGGTACAAGACCCCTCCCTGGTGAGCACATGATCTCCAATAGTCTGAGACACTGGTTTGAGGCAACTTTCTCGCAGGTGTCTGCTGTAGGAAAAAATTGCCTGGCTGTCCTCCCTGTCTCAATAATTGGATCTTTGTGTGGTGAGCAACTGAACCTAGGCTGCAACTCCCTTGTGGTTTTGATAACACCTTCTTTGTGGAACCCAATGGCCTAGTAACCCAGGAGAAGCACTAGGGTTCTGAGAGTAGAGGTGGGAAGGAGATGAATGTGAGTGTGTAAGACATAGTGGGTAGGGACAAAACGACAACCTGCAGTTGAACTGGCTCTCCTAGGCATCTGATGCTTGGCCATGGAGGGTATTGAAATCGTTGTGTTGGCGGGCGAGGTATCTCACGCCTGTAGTCCTAGCGCTCTGGGAGGCCGAGGCCGGTGGATCCTTTGAGCTCAGGAGTTCGTGACCAGCCTGAGCAAGAGCAAGACCTGTCTCTACTAAAAATAGAAAGAAATTAATTGGCCAACTAAAAATATATAGAAAAAATTAGCCAGGCATGGTGGCACATGCCTGTAGTCCCAGCTACTCGGAAGGCTGAGGCAGGAGGATTGCTTGAGCCCAGGAGTTTGAGGTTGCTGTGAGCCAGGCTGACGCCACAGCACTCTAGCCCAGGCAAGGCAACAGACTCTGTCTTAAAAGAAAAAAATTTTTAAATTAAAAAAAAAGAAATTATTGTGTTGAACAGGGTAGCTTAGTGGCAAAGTACATGGGCTCCAGGTCTAAAACTAGCTCCATCTCTTACCTCTTGTGTGATTTGGAGTCAGGTTTGTTTCTTCTCTGAGCCTCAGTTTCTTTGCCTGTAAAAATGGGATAATAATACAAGCTACTTTACGAAGTTAGCCCATGGTTAAAGGAGATCAGCTATGCAATGGTCAGCACAGTGCTTAGCACAGGAGAGTGACCAAATAATTCCTAGCTATAGTTTCATCCAAATGAAGCCTTGAGATACAGCACAGACATGACTGCCAGTTAGTGTCAGATCCTGGACTGGAACCCAGGGCTCCCGAGCTCGTGCTCTTTCCAGCTATATGTGGTAGCTGCCATTTCTTGTCCCCAAAAGCCTGAGAGTCTAAGAGAGGGGGCTGAATATGTACAAAATAAATCTCAGAAACATGTAGGGGTGACAACTGAGGCTTAGTGTATACAGTAAAGTAGACCTGTGCTTTGTGATTTTAGGATCTCCAAGAAGAGCCCTCCAACTGAGAATGATGGTGACAAATATAATTTACGAAGTGCTTCTGTATGCCAGACCTTGGTTGAGTGCTTGAAATGAATTATCTTATTTAATCTTCAAAGCAACTCTAGGAAGCAGTAGCTGTTATGACTGCCATCTTACAAATGTGTCCACTAAGGCCATAAGAAATTTAACTAGTTCAAAGCCGTGTAAGAAAATTCAGCTGGCCGGGCGCGGTGGCTCACGCCTGTAATCCTAGCACTCTAGGAGGCCAAGGCGGGAGGATTGCTTGAGCTCAGGAGTTCGAGATCAGCCTGAGCAAGAGCGAGACCCCCATCTCTACTATAAATAGAAAGAAATTAGCCAAACAACTAAAAATAGAAAAAATCAACCGGGCGTGGTTGCACGTGCCTGTAGTCCCAGCTACTTGGGAGGCTGAAGCAGGCGGGTCGCTTGAGCCCAGGAGTTTGAGGTTGCTGTGAGCTAGGCTGACGCCACGCCATGGCACTCTGGCCTGGGCAACAGAGTGAGACTCTGTCTCAAAAAAAAAGAAAATTCAGCGGAGGGGAGGGAGGAGAGCAAAAAGAAAATTCTAAGTTCTAAGTTTAGTGATGGGGCTTCTCCTCCTTACCTTTCCACAGATTGATGTCCACCATCTGAGAGTCCTGCTGGTTGATCATAGCATTGCCCCTGGCAAAATGCAAAGACTATATTAAGGCTTGCCAGTTACACATTTAAAATATCTGAGTTTGTTCAGAGTAGAATCTCAGGGTGGAAAAGAACATCAGCAATAATCATAGCTAACACTGTGCTAAGAAGTTCTCTTAACCCTTTAAAGTAAGACTACAAAGTAGGTACTATTGTCCTTGTCTCATGGATGCAGAAACAGTGACAGAGAGAGGTTAAGCAGTCGGCCACTGGAATGGCATCGCTGATGGCCATGAACCGAGCAGAGAGTCAAACTCAGCCCACAGGCAATACTGTGCTCCTAATTTGACATAGTCTTGCCTCATGACAGTCTACCTACCCAGCTGTTTGATAACCTTTTTTGTGTTTTGTTTTGTTTTGTTTTGTTTTCCTGAGACAGAATCTTGCACTGTTAACCAGGCTAGAGTGCAGTAGCATCACCATAGCTCACAGCGACCTCAAACTCCTGAGCTGAAGTGATCGTCCTGCCTCAGTCTCCCAAGTAGGTGGGACTATAGGTGTGTGCCACCATGCTCTGTTAATTTTTGTATTTTTTTTTGTAGAGATGCCACTATGCCTAGCTGATAACTGTAAGGTTTTTCGGCGGTGGCGAAAAGAAAAGAGACACAGAAAGAGAAAGAGTGGGGGGCCAAACCACGTGGCTTTATTATACACTCGTGGACGAGGTTCTGGGGCCCCAAGAGCGGGGGGGGGGCCCCGGAAGTCGCCGCAGTTTGAAGGGGCTGAGGCCTTTTATATCCTTTGGGCCTGGCTAGGGACTTTTGGCGGGAAGAGCTGGGGATTTTAGGAGGGGCTGGAGGTGTTTGTGGAATCCAGGAGCCAAAACATTCTTATCTAGGTGGACATCTGGGTGTGGATCCTCTCAGCAGGGCCTGACAGCTTTGTCCTTGGCGGGTCTGGTCTCATGAGTCTTCTCTTTTTGATCCAGGGAAGGGAGGGGGCCCGCCACCAGCCTTACAATAACCTTTAAAAAAATTTTTAAAATTCTTTTATTGATATATAATAAAATTATATACATGTACATATTTTTGAGGTACATGTGATATTTTGATACATTATACAATGTATAATGTAAATGATCAAATCAAGGTAATGGGGGGTATCTATTGTGTCAAGTTTTCACCTCTTCCCATCCAAGTACCTACCAGGCCTGAGTCTGCTTAGTTTCCAAGATCAGAGGAGATGGGGCGTGTCCAAGGTGGTATGGCAGTAGACCAGTGTTTATCTTTTCTTTGTGTTGGGAACATTACAAATCTTATCTTCTAGTAATTTAAAAATATACAATCCTAGCACTCTGGGAGGCCAAGGCGGGCGGATTGCTTTCGAGGTCAGGAGTTCAAAACCAGCCTGAGCAAGAGCAAGACCCCCATCTCTACTATACATAGAAAGAAATTAATTGGCCAACTAATGATACAGAAAAAATTAGCCGGGCATGGTGGCGCATGCCTGTAGTCCCAGCTATTCGAGAGGCTGAAGCAGGAGGATTGCTTGAGCCCAGGAGTTTGAGGTTGCTGTGAGCTAGGCTGACGCCACAGCACTCACTCTGGCCTGGGCAACAAAGCGAGACACTGTCTCAAAAAAAAAAAAAATACAATAAATTATTGTTAACTATAATTTCCCTACTGTACTACCAAATTGTAGAACTTACTCCTCTCTAACTGTATTTTTACACCCCTTAACTAACTTCTCTTCATCTCCTCCTCTCCCCTCCCTTTCATGGCCTCTGGTAACCACTATTGTACTCTTTACCTCCATGAGAACCACTTTTTTAGCTCCCACTTATGAGTGACAACATGGAGTATTTGTCTTTCTGTGCCTGGCTTATTTCACTTAACCTAATGACCTCTAGTTCCATCCATGTTGCTGCGAATGTCATGATTTCATCTTTTTTATGGTCAAATAATTCTGTTATATATATAGACCACATTTTTCACCTATTCATCTGTTTAAGGCTATTTAGGTTGATTCCATATCTTGTTTGTTTGTTTGTTTGAGACAAGATCTTGATCTATCTTCACCCCAGGTAGAGTGCAGTGGCATCATCATAGCTCACAGCTACCTCAAACTCCCGGGGTCATGTAACCTCCTGCCTCAGCCTTTCCAAGTAGCTGGGACTACATGTGCATGCCATGATGCCCTGCCAATTTTTCTACTTTTTTTTTCTTTTCTTTGAGACAGGGTCTCACTCTGTTGCCCAGGCTAGAGTGCCGTGACGTCAGCCTAGTTCACAGCAACCTCAAACTCCTGGGCTCAAGCAATCCTCCTGCCTCAGCCTCCCGAGTAGCTGAGACTACAGGCATGCACCACCATGCCCAGCTAATTTTTTCTATATATATTTTTAGGTGGCCAATTAATTTCTTTCTTTCTTTTTTTTTTGAGACAGAGTCTCACTTTGTTGCCCAGGCTAGAGTGCCGTGGCATCAGCCTAGCTCACAGCAACCTCAAACTCCTGGGCTCAGGCAATCTTGCTGCCTCAGCCTCCCTAGTAGCTGGGACTACAGGCATGCGCCACCATGCCCGGCTAATTTTTTCTATATATATTAGTTGGCCAATTAATTTCTTTCTATTTATAGTAGAGACAGGGTCTCGCTCTTGCTCAGGCTAGTTTCGAACTCCTGACCTCAAGCAATCCACCTGCCTCGGCCTCCCAGAGTGCTAGGATTACAGGCGTGAGCCACTACGCCCGGCCTTCTTTCTGTTTTTAGTAGAGATGGGGTCTCGCTCTTGCTCAGGCTGGTTTCGAACTCCTGACCTCAAGCAATCCACCTGTCTCAGCCTCCCAGAGTGCTAGGGTTACAGGCGTGAGCCACCACGCCCGGCCAATTCCATATCTTGGCTATTGTGAATAGTGCTGCAATAAACATGGGAGTGCAGATATCTCTTCAATAAGCTGATTTCCTTTCTTTTGGATACATACCTACCCAGCAGCAGGATTGCTGGATCACATGGTAGTTCTGTTTTTAGTTTTTTGAGGATGATAATCTTTCCGTAGCTCAGATGACCCTACTGAATCTGAAAAAAGTCACACTCTCCCCAGACGCACAACTCTCTGTGATTTTAGGGGGCTCCCCAAGCCTCTAATATTTATCTGAAAACCTCCAAAAAGTAACCTCGGCTCAACCCAGAGGCTCTGGTTGCCATCTTGCTACAGCACCGCCATCGGTGGCTTCCTGCCTTTCTGTATGGTCTCCAAGAGCAGGCACTTCCTATCTCTCCAGGCTCATTCTTAGAACATCAAGATCCAACAGAAACTTCTTCCTTCTGGTAAGCAGAAGTGTGTCTCTCGGGGACCACTGCACAGAGCCTGGAGCCCGAGAGCAAGTCAGCTCCCCGCTCCCAGACAGCCCTTCAGATGATGGCCTTGCTCCCTCCCACCCCTCCTTCCTCAAAGGCTTCTGTTTTTTGTTGTTGTTGTTGTTTGGTGGTTTTTTTTTGTTTCTTTTCGAGACAGAGTCTCACTCTGTTGCCCGGGCTAGAGTGCCATGGCATCAGCCTAGCTCACAGCAACCTCAAACTCTTGGGCTCAAGCGATCCTCCTGCCTCAGCCTCCCGAGTAGCTGGGACTACAGGCATGCACCACCATGCCCGGCTAATTTTATATATATATATATATATTTTTTTTTTTTTTTTTTTTTTTTTTGAGACAGAGTCTCACTCTGTTGCCCGGGCTACAGTGCTGTGGCATCAGCCTAGCTCACAGCAACCTCAAACTGCTGGGTTCAAGCAATCCTCCTGCCTCAGCCTCCCTAGTAGCTGGGACTACAGGCATGTGCCACCATGCCCAGCTAATTTTTTTTCTATATATATTAGTTGGCTGTCGCGCCCGCCTCGCCAGCAAGGAAGACGCGGCAACCGGAGATCTTCTGACAGTGCTTTAATGGGGTTCCCTTTAGACTTACATGATGCGGAAGACCCAGCCCAGCAGCGCGCAGGCTGCTATATACCCTAGAAGCACAACCCCTAAGCTGGGATAGGCCGCTCAGCTGTCGAGCCACCAAAGCATTAGTCCATAGCAGGACCCTTCGTTTGCATGCTCGCGCCACAGGGCAACCGACAATTGCGCGTGCGCTGAACTTGTTTGCTGCTCTAGGCAAAGCCGGAAACAGGCGCCAACTTGTAATGGCGTTGACACCGCGCCCCACAGTTGGCCAATTAATTTCTTTCTATTTATAGTAGAGACGGGGTCTCGCTCTTGCTCAGGCTGGTTTCGAACTGCTGACCTTGAGCAATCCACCTGTCTCAGCCTCCCAGAGTGCTAGGATTACAGGCGTGAGCCACCGCGCCCGGCCCCCTCAAAGGCTTCTGGCCCTGCCACTTGTGTCCTCTGCAAAGACCCCTGTGAAAGCAGGAGGTGCAGAGATGAGGGTGGTGCTCCTTCTTAAAAGATGCCCTCAGCCCTGCTGGGAGCAGGTGTAACCGAGGGAAGCCAAAGGCCCCTTGCCATCTAAGACGTGCAGGTATAGATACCTTTCCCCTGGCCCACTGTGCATCCTTGGCCAAGAGACTGGACTGTACCTTTCTGGGCCCAGATGAATCCTTCTGCAAAACTAGGGGTGGGAGGGTGATTAAATTTGGATTGCAAACCCAAATGCTTACTGGGGCCAAGCCAATGATAGAAACACCTAGGAATAGTCATTTCCTCTATAAAGAGGCGGGTTCTCTTGGGATTTCCTTGAAACATGTCACCCTCTCACTCTTTCATTTCCTATTTCTGATGGAGCCGTAGAGACCAACTAGCTAAAGTAATAAAAACGAAAATGTAAGAGTGAAAGAAAATGACAACTGGCACTTGGTCTCATCAGATGGGAACAAAGGGGACCTGAGATCTACTCCCTGTCCATGCAGCAAATGTAGGATGCCTGCTGTCTTCAGGAGCAACTGACACCCAACACTGGCCATTAATGCCACAGGGACATGCAGGCCCAGTGTCAGCAGATCTTACAAGCTTTTTAGAGAAGTCAGACACATGAATTTTTATGTGAAATCTACCAATTTTTAAATGTTGGCTCAAATTTTTCTTAACAAGTGGGAGGGCCAAATACAACATGTCCTGGACTATGAGGTGCCAGTCTGCAATCTCCAGATTAGATGTTTTTAAAGCTCCCTTTCTGCTGGAACATTCTGTGATGGGAGAAGTGGAGAAGGAAGGAGGAAGGGAAGAAGGGATGGCAGGAGCCACTAGGGAATCTGAGACCTGCTTCAGCCTCTGCCGAACCTCTGAACCTCTGCTGGTTGAGCAGAGGGTGTGGGGAGAAGGAGAGGAAGGCCTGGCCTTCCCACCCTGCAAGGCGTCGTTTTAGGTTAACCCTTCCTTTCCTCTTGCTGTTGGCTCTCACTTGGGAGAACTGTGATGGCCCAGGCCTCAGGAATGTCTGAGCAGGTCTGAACAGGATGCTCCAGTCTGTGGTTGGAGAGGCGTGATCGTGGCTCCTAGGCCCCATGCTGATTGGAGAGGGGAGACTCTGGCATCCTAGTCCCGAGTGGGACCTCAGCCCTGGCCTCAGAGTCGACTGCTCCCTGCACCCTGTCCTACTTCTAGCTCTGGAGGAGCCCCGGATGTCCTTCCGACTGGGCCTCTGTGTCAGGGAGAGAGAATGTAGTCTGTGGTCAGCATGGCTGGTGGCCAGCCTGGCGGAGGGCCAGAGTCCGGAGCTCACTGGGAAGAAGCATAAACAAGGCCTGGTGGGCAGCTGTGACCCAGAATCTTCCAGTGAAAGAGCAGTGAGGAAGGAGGGGGAATGGCAGGGACACACTGCCCCTGACCCCCAGGCTGCCCAGGACACAGGAATCAGCCAGGGACAGAATGGGGCTCCCTGGGGTAACTAGGCAAGCCGTTGTCACATAAAGGGCTGGGTGAGCCCACATTTAAGGGGCCTTCTGAGACTCTGTGATTCCACGACTCTGTGATCTAGCTTCTCTCACGCTGTAGAATTCTCTCTCTGTAGAGAGGACATCTGTGGCTTTCCCTTGCCCAGCATCCACTCTGCTCCTTCTGCTAGCAGCACCCCAGTTATCCATCCCGAAGCCACCTCTTCTCCACTGTCTGTCCACGTGGTTTGGGCGAGGCTGACATTCTCTGCCCTCCCACCCTCTGGCTCCAGGGTGGGTGTGTGCGCCAGGCCTGGCCAGTCAGCAGATTGCTTCGGCTGCTGGATCCAAGGAGATCCAATCCCAGGGATTTGCTGGAACTCTTGGGAACAGTAAAATTGCCAGCACTTGGCGTGATGCATATCTGAAAGTGCTGGGGGCCACCTGGCCCTGCCAGGAGAGGAGACTGCCTGAGAATGAGACCATCACAGAGAAGGCAGAGAAGACAGGGAGGGAGAGGGCAACAGATGGAGTCATTGACATCTATAAGAGGGCACAGGGACTTGAGACTTGTTGAAATAGTTTGAGCCCCTAGATCTAGCTTTAACTGATGCAGTCAGTATCTTATCCCTGGACTTCTCAGTGAAGGAATCCTGAATACACCACCAGGGCATGAAAATTATTTTGAGCACAAGGCATTTGAGTTCCTGAAATCATTTATCTGCCTAAAAGCAGAGCCTCAGAAATCTCCTCCCAGGAGCAATCAGGGAAGATCAACTCTTATCATTGCATGCTAAAGGTCACCAAATCTAAACTAGGAGGGTCACAAAATCATCCTATCTTCCTGTAAATGTCATTCTCCCCTCACTTCCTCTATTTAGATGGTTTATACCATCCCACCCAATCTCCTCCAATCCTAAACACCTCCTTGGTTCACATTTTTCTGTGAATTCCTGGAGGGGCATGATTAAATTGTCTTTTCTCTTGCTAATCTGTCTTTTGTCGGTTTAATCCAGAGGCCTGGCTCCCAATTGTTAAACCTAAGAGGGCAGAGAGAAAGTTTTCCCTCCTCCCACCCCAATCAGTTATGTAAGCAAAAAATCACCTCTGACTTAAGCTTCTATGACTCTAACATTCCCAAGTCTATGATTTCCCTAAAGATAAAATTCTTTTTTTATTTTATTTTTTT
Organism: Microcebus murinus; assembly: GCF_040939455.1. Lineage (NCBI taxonomy): Eukaryota > Metazoa > Chordata > Mammalia > Primates > Cheirogaleidae > Microcebus > Microcebus murinus. Next base: position 24,379,300 of record NC_134124.1, read on the forward strand.
TTACTAGAGACAGGGCCTTGCTCTTGCTGGTCTAGAACTCCTGACCTCAAGTGATCCTCCCGCCTCGGCCTCCCAGAATGCTAGGATTACTGGTGTGAACCACCATGCCCAACCTGTAGGGCAGAGGAAGGGCAGAGGAATTTTTCCAATTGTCGGGAATTTACTTGGGTGGGGCAATGAGCTAACTGCAAACTTTTGCTTCTGGTCATTGCTTGCTACACCGCTGTATGGGGAATTATGGGATGAGGTCATTGAAGCTTGGGCGACTGGCCCATCAGGCAATAGGGAGCAACCAACCCGCCAATTATTTCAAAAGGCAATAGTGGGCAACCAATCATTTTAAAGGTCAACGCATGATCCATGCGTAGTCAGCTTGTGCACCATGGGGATAAAAGGCATGCCGTTGTTCCGGTCGGGGTCCTTGCCTGCGAGAGTGGCCACTGCGTTGGTGCTCTGGGGCTTGGACCCTGGCTAGCCAGAAAATAAACCTCCTCTTGTGTGATTGCATCCTCGATGTCTCTGCTTTTCTGTCCGGTGGGGCTGTGGAAGGTCGGTCACTAACACAACCCTTAAGAGTAAATTCTACTTTATTTTCTGCAGGGCAGAAAGAAGCCAGCAATGACCTGGGCACCTTAAAGCCTGCCCTGGTTACCTGAAATCAGAGGGATTTGCCTCAAGGAACCCCGCTGCATTCCTGCCCTGCCCGCAAGCCCAGCAGATGCCCCAGGCAGCCCTGGTCTCTGCCCAGACCTGCAAAGGGGATGCCATGGGTCCTAGTGGTGTCCCTCACTCATTCATCCATCAATTCAACACACATTTATGGAGCACCAACTGTGTTCAAAGATGAAGTTCTTACCCTCAGAGAATCTAGGATTTAATGAGGAAAACAGACCAGTAAAAGGAATTTCATTAGAATGTGATTAGTGGCTGGGCGTGGTGGCTCACGCCTGTAATCCTAGCACCCTGGGAGCCCGAGGTGAGCAGATTGCTCCACGTCAGGAGTTCGAGACCAGCCTGAGCAAAAGTTAGACACCGTCTCTACCATAAATAGAAAGAAATTAATTGGCCAACTAAAATATATATAGAAAAAATTAGCCAGGCATGGTGGCGGCGCATGCCTATAGTCCCAACTACTTAGGAGGCTGAGGCAGTAGGATTGCTTGAGCCCAGGAGTTTGAGGTTGCTGTGAGCTAAGCTGATGCCATGGCACTCACTCTAGCCTGGGCAACAAAGTGAGACTCTGTCTCAAAAAAAAAAAAAAAAGAACACACAGATAGGAAGCAACACAGCCCCCGTCCCAAACCTGAGCCCAGGGCAAAGCCTGTCCACAGAGTAGAAAACAAGCCTGCAGACCTCCATCCAGGGCTCTGAGCCAAGTGGTACAGCAGACCCTTGAGCACAGTATGGGTGAGCTCCTTGCCCAGCAAAAGCACTCGGACCTTTCCCTGTTGAAAGTTACTGGAGGGAAAAGCAAGGCTTTTCGTCACAGCCTTGGCTTCTTCCTGGGCACAAGGATGTCCAATCATGATATCTCCTTTTTGGCAACAGCAACTGGTCCTTGGGGTGGGCTCAAGCCTCAAGCAGGCCAACCAGAGCCTGCCTTGGGAGAGAATCTCTTCCTGGGCTTCCTGAGCTGGGAGAATACAAGTCTGGAGAGAGCCTGTCTATCTGTGGATAAAGTCACTTCTCAGAAGGAAACAGAGCCGAGGTGGTGAAGACGGTGTAGACATCCTTGTGCATTGCTTGAAGCCAAATCCACGCCTAGACTTCCTAGTTCCAAGGGCCAATTCATTAGCCTTTCCCTTATTTAGTTGGGTTTCCTTTACTTACAGCCACAGGAATCTTAAATTATTTAGCAGGTAAAGCCTTGAGCACAGTGTCCGCCACATAAGAAGGGCTCAATGAATGGTCACGACAATGCAGAGGGTGAAAATGATCTTATTCCCCTTCCCCACACTTCTTTTTTCTCCCAGTTCCACCCCTTTTCCCTCTGGCCTGGGGAACAGGCTGCTGGCTGGGTGGGCTTTCTACTTGCAAGGGTGGGCTGGAGGTGAGGAATGTAGCAATAGGCAGGCCAAGCCACCCGAGGCCCAACTGTCAGCATGGGTGCCTCAGCAGCACCCCCAAAGTCCCTAGCCTGTTCACCAAATGCGATTCGAATCAACTGCATGATGGAGCAGGATTAAGCTGGAGTCAGAATGACCTAGTTTGAATCCTGTCACTATAGCTGTGTGACCTCCAAAAGGTCACTTTATCTTTCCAGGTTTCTGTTTCCTTATCTACAAAACCAAGACAAAAATAAGCCCTGTCTTTCCAAGAGAAGTTGTGAGGATTAAATGAGAATGAAAAAGAACCCTAAAATTAATATCGTGCTGTATATGTTCCAGAGCGTGTTCTAAGCACTTTGCAAACTGTTAGTCCAATTAACCTTCACACCAAGCCTGGATGGTATTATTATTCTTCCCACATAACAGAAGAAGAAATTGAGGCACAGAGAGGTTAGTGTGCCCAGAAGTAGAACCCAGCACTTATGGTACATCCTGTGATACCTGAAAAGCAAGGAAAGGGCAACTGGGGGCCCTCCTGTCCCTCCTCCCCCAGACCTTTGCACATCTGGAAGATTCTACAGATTGCTCTGTACAGCTGGGTGCAGACCTGACACAAGAAGCGAGCTCTCTTTTCTCTTTTTAGGGAGTAGGGGAGTAGGAGCAGCCTGGATCACCCCACAAACTGCTTTGGGCTCTGAGAGAAGCAGATGCAGCAGCTGCAGAAGATCAGGAGGCAGATAAGTGGGGTGAGGTGCCCCGCAGCTCCCTCATTTCCTTCTTTTACAAAAGCCATCACATCACCCCCTGCTTGGTCCCTGTCCCGGCCCGCCCGCGGGACCTTCTGTTACTCACGGGGGTCAAGGGGGACCTTGCCTGAAAGAGATGGGTGAGAGAAAGGAATGAGACCAAGCAAAGGGTTGTCAAGGTCGACTTTACTTAGATTCTTAGTAGGTTTTATAAGCATACAGAAACAAGGAAGTAGAAACAAAAAATGCAGTGGGGTGACGGTGAGTCTTGGGTTTGGGCTAATCAGCCCCAATCAGTATCTTATCGGTATCTGTATCAAGGTTTGTGACTGATTACTCGACCCCAACCTGGCAGGTGGTCGGGAACAATTGCAGTTAGCACACCCTGGAGCATTTTGGATCTTTTCAGAGCTATAACTGGAGGGTGGGGTGTTGTTTTTGTCCTAGGAATTTTTCTAGGGCGAGGCCCGTGCGTAGGACAAGTCATAGGGGAGTTGAGGGTCTTTGAGGGTCCTTGCCTCTAACAGGTCCCCTCATTCCCTTACCCCTGCAGGCCTCTGTATAACCTTGATGAGTAGCTGGGAAACAGCTGCCACTTGCTGCCCTGGAGCAGGCAGGATCCCACAGGTGACAGAGAGCACGAGCAAGGGCAAAAGATCCTGGCCAGCACACAAGAGATGTAGGGTCTGAGCCTGCTCTGGTGGGATACAGCATAGATAGTCATGGGAAACCTGCCCTTTGACGCAGCATTCTGTCTCTAGGAATTTAATCTTGCACAGGGGTCCTCAAACTTTTAAAACAGGGGCCAGTTCACTGTCCCTCAGACCGTTGGAGAGTGTGGCACACATTCCACACATGCACACTGTGGGCCCGGGACAAGTTGGCTGCTAAGCAGGACAAGCAGCGGTGTCCTTGGTGGGCCGCATGTGGCCCATGGCCGTAGTTTGAGGACCCTGATCCTTGCACAAGTGCACAAAGACTTCTGGAAAAGGCTATCCACTGCAGTGTGGATTATGATTAGCGGAAGACTGGAGAAAAAGAGCAAGTAGCCAATAGGAGGTGATTTAATTAAACACATTACAGTGCATTTGAACAATGAAATTGCTCCATGCTCATACAAGAAATGAGGCCCATGTATATGTGCTGAAACAGGCTGATCTTTCAGATAAATTATTAAGTGAAAGATGCAAGGCACAGAATTGTATATCTAGTATACTCACATTTTGGAGGGGGAGTAAAAAGAGGTATTTGTATGTATATTTATGCAAGCATCATTTGCTATCCAAATCTATTTATGTTTCTGAATTCAGATAGTGAGGAGTCAGAAAGCATGGAATGCTACATTATTGGAATCTTTGACTCCTGTATTTCATTTTAGATAGCAAATAGCAAGAGTCAGATAGCAAATAGATCATCCAGGAGGTTATCTGAATCCATTTGGTTTTTATGTTGGAATAGTATTAATATTTGGATAGTCAGAGTAGATAATAGAGATATATGTACATGCCTAACTCTCATGCCTATATATATGTGCACTCTCTCTGGGAAGACACACAAGAAATTGGTTAGTAGTAGTTGCTGCTGGGCTGGTGGGTAATTCAGCCCTGAGATGATGGGGTAGAAGGAAAACTTATTTTTCAGTTAACGTATAATGTTGTGATGATTTTAAAGCATGGTCCCAGAATTCTTTGAGAGACAGAATCTATGTCCCCTCTCATTAGATCTGAGTGGTTTGCAAATGGTTAGAAAAATAAAGAATGGTGGGACTGACATTATGATTTTTTTTTTTTTTTTGAGACAGAGTCTCACTTTGTTGCCCAGGCTAGAGTGAGTGCCATGGCGTCAGCCTAGCTCACAGCAACCTCAAACTCCTGGGCTCAAGCGATCCTTCTGCCTCAGCCTCCCAAGTAGCTGGGACTACAGGAATGTGCCACCATGCCCGGCTCATTTTTCTATATATATTAGTTGGCCAATTAATTTCTTTCTATTTATAGTAGAGATGGGGTCTCACTCTTGCTCAGAGCTAGTTTCGAACTCCTGACCTCAAGCAATCCACCCTCCTAGGCCTTCCAGAGTGCTAGGATTACAAGCGTGAGCTACCGCGCCCGGCCTGATACTATGATTTTTAAGGTGAGGTAGAAGATCATGCGGCTACCCCAGGTTCTCTTGGATTGCTTGCTCTTGCTATGTTCTCTCTCAGACCCCAGCCACCATGCTGGGAGAAGCCCAAGCCACATGGAGTGACCCCACGGAGGCACCATGGTCCATCCGAGCTCCCCATTGACAGCTAACATCATAGGTCAGGCGTGTAAATATGCCAACTTGGTAGGTCAGTCCCTGTCAAACGTTCAAATGACTGTGCTCCCAGTTGTCATGTGACCTCAACAACTCCTGAGACCCCTGGTGAGATCCGCCCATCTGAACTAAGTCAACATGCAGAGCCACAAGAGACAACAATATATTATTGTTTCAAGCCACTAAGTACTTTGGTGGCCTGTGTGTGTGTGTGTTATATTACCATGCATATAACCTATTTAAAATTTAGAGTATCTTCCTTGTCAACATACAAGGGAGGGTGCTAAGTGTTAAATGTGCAGTATCTATTTTAATCCATTTTGCAGATGAGGAAACTGAGGCTCAGAGGGGTTCCTCGGTTACCTGCCAAGAGTCATGCAGCTCATAAGAGATATGAATCCAGGAGGCTTCTCCGCTCCAGGGCTGTCACTCGTGGGTCCCTGCGTAAGTTCCTTGCGCTCTGTGGGCCTCACTTTCCCCAGTGGGGGGGTTCAACAGAAAACTCCAAGGGTGGGGGGCGCCTGGGGAACACAAAGGGGTGCAGTGGGCGTGGCGGGCTCTGTCTGGAGCAGTCTCAACTCAGCTCTGGGAAAGGCCAGCCCAGAGTTGCCAGATCTTTGGAGAATTTAAGGGAAACCAGAAATCAGACTTTTATGTGCAATCTATTCCCGTTTAAATGTCGGAAACTAATTCTTCTTCTTTTTTTTTTAATTGTGCAGACTAAAAGCAAAACAAAAACAAAAGCCAAGGGCCGCTGCTTTGCCTCTCTGGACTAGATGGTGTCTGGGGAGTCTTGGGCTCAGACGTCTCGAGTTTCAGCACAAAGCCCCTCCCGGGAGGCCGCGATGGAGGAGGGAGAGGCTGCCGGGGAGGGCGGAGATGCCCGGCCGCGCCGCCACGCCCTCCCGGGTGCAGGGGGCGCCGGTCCGGGAAGCCAGGGAGCCCCAGCGGGCGTGTGCGGGAGGGCAGCCCGGCCGCCACCCGTCGGCGCCGGGGCCGCCCGTTTCCCGGAGCTCCAGTCTGCTCCCGGGAGCCGCGGGGCGCGGGCCGGCTCCAGCCGGGCCGAGTTTCCGCTGCGGGGGGAAGCCGCCCGCCACGCAGCCATCTCCTCCGCCTCTGCTGTCCCTCTGCTGTCCCGGTGGAACCCTGCCCTGCCTCCGCCCCTCCTTAGCCGCCGGGAACCGGATCGATCCCGCCCGGGCCTGTCTGTCTGAGCCTTCCCTCCCTCCCTCCCGCCCTCGCGGCGGCTTCGGTCCCCTCCTGAGCCCGCGGCCCGCCCCGGCTCCCGCAGACTCGTCTTCCCCCGAGATCCGCCCGGCCGCGTGATCGATGGGCTGCGACGCTGGGCTGGCGGGCGGGTGGCAGCCGGCCAGGACCACGGCTCTCTCTGGCGCGCTAGATAGCAGGGCTGCCCCCGGGGAGAGCCCGCAGCCACCGGGATGCGACGCTCCCTGGGGTCCCCCTCTGCTCCCCCTACCCCATGCCTAGGCTGCTGGTGGCGGCCACTCTGGGCAGAGCAGACAGCCACAGGGGCCACTGGGCACTGTATCTGGCACGCAGTAGGCCCCCGGTCAGTGGGGGCTCCCTTCTTCCCCCACTCCAAAACAGAGACCCAAGGAGATGAAGACAGGGAGCTCCTGAAAGCTGGAAGTGTCTGTCATTCAGTCATGCCACTCATTCCAGGTGTTTATAATTTGCTCATTCATTCATTTATTCATGCATGAGGGTTTGCTATTAATAGGAGGCTCAGCACACCACTGGAACTGTAATTGTGGTCTTGGGGCGCAGGCTGGTTTCAATCCTGGCTCCATCCCTTCCTAGCTGGTGACCTTGAGCAGGTCAAGTCACCTGCCTAAGCTGCAGCTTCGATCTTGGGGTTGCCACTGCAAGATTCAGTCAGATAGTGCATGCAAAATGCCCAGAACAGAGCCTGGCATATAAAGAGATCAGTAAGTTCATTCATCCTGTCACTGATACCTGAGGGCCTGTGATGGCCTGGGTTCTGGGGCCACAGCGGTGAGCCAGGCAGGTAAGGTCCCTGATGGCAGGCAGTTAGTCTTAGAAAGAGGAAGGCTGCCCACCCCCCCAGGTGGCTCATGCCTGTAATCCTAGCACTCTGGGAGGCCGAGGCAGGAGGACTGCTCAAGGTCAGGAGTTCGAAACCAGCCTGAGCAAGAGTAAGATCCCGTCTCTACTAAAAAAATAATACAAAGAAATTAATTGGCCAATTAAAAATATACAGAGAAAAAAAATTAGCCAGGTGTGGTGGCGCATGCCTGTAGTCCCGGCTACTCGGGAGGCTGAGGGAGGAGGATCACTCTAGCCCAAGAGTTTGAGGTTGCAGTGAGATACACCACTGCACTCTAGCCCGTGCAACAGAGCAAGACTCTTGTCTCAAAAAAAAAATTAAAAAAAGAAAGAGGAAGGCTGACAATAAACACATACCTTGATGACCAAAGGAGGAAATGAGGGGGGCCGGGATAAGTGGGTGTAGAATGGGAGTGGTGGTGGGGAGGGTGGGTGGTCATGAAGGCTGAGTTTGGTTGAGAAGGAAGCAGTCTAGCGGTCTGGAACATCTGGGGAAATAGCATTCTAGCTGGAGGGAACAGCACATGTTCCTTGAGGCAAGAATAGACCTTGGAGTGTGTAATAATCAGAAAAAGAATGACTAGGGACTGGGAGAGCAGAGCAGTGTGGGGAGAGGAGTGGAGGGAAGAGGAGTGTACAGGAGGAGAGCTCAGAGACAGACAAGCCAAAGCTGCAAGGGCCTGCAGACCAGGACAAAGGTTTTACTTCTAGCCCTGTATGAAGTGACTGTGCTTTTGTTTTTGTTTTGCTTTCACTCTGCATAGCGTGAAAAAAAAAAAAAAACAGCAACAATTAGTTTTAAGCAGGAGTGGGGTGTGATGGGGGTAGTAGAAGAGAGAGCCTCTCAGCAGCTGCCTAGGTGGCTGGGGCAGATTCCAGATGGTTTGAGGGGCAGAGGGGACTGATCTTTTCCCGGATACCTGGGAAGAGGGAAATCAAAATCAAGGAGTCCATCCTGATTCCTCGGTTTCCCATTTGTGCCCCCTGATGAGTGGTGGGCTGAGTGCCGAGCTGGCGCAGGCCAGAGAGACAGTGTTGGGCTCTGCTCATGGATAATGAGGATTTTACTTTAACTAGTGAGTTAAGAATAGGCCGGGCGCAGTGGCTCACTCCTATAATCCTAGCACTCTGGGAGGGCGACGCAGGCGGATTCTTCGAGGTCAGGAGTTCAAAACCAGCCTGAGCAAGAGCTAGACCCCGTCTCTACTATAAATAGAAAGAAATTAATTGGACAACTACTATATAGAGAAAAAAATTAGCTGGGCATGGTGGCACATGCCTGTAGTCCCAGCTACTCGGGAGGCTGAGGCTGCCTCATGTTACAAATGAGGAAACCGAGGCCCTGAGAGGGAATGGATTTGTGCCAGTTCACACAGCAAGCCAGTGGCAGAGCTGGGATGGGAGCCCAGTGTCCTGACTGCTGGTTGGGAGCCTTTCCCAGTTTGTCCCACCTTCTGTCAATCCACTTCCAGCCCTCTGCCTTTCAAGTTGTCAGAAACCAGCAGATTAGAGCCAACAGGAAACCCCCAGCGCCTTTTACCAGAGTGAAGGCATTGGGTTACAGGGAGAGCAGATGGGGCGACCCCATTAGCTAACACTGAGTTCCTGTAGGTTCCATTAGCGTCTCTGATTAGCCCATTTTAGCACCCAGGGGAAGCCGGAAGCACAGGGACCGCAGAGGGGATGAGTCACTCAGTAAATCAGCTTTTTTTTTTTTTTAATTTATTTATTTTGTTTTTTTATTTTTTTCCACCCGCCCCCCCCCCAGTAAATCAGCTTTGAGAGGTCGAAGGAACAGAGGTAGAGAGAGAGAGGGAGGGGTCTTTCCTCTTTCTTTGGAAAGTGGCTCAAAGGTGATGAGAGTGTCCCTGGCAGTGTCAGGGATGATAAGGACCAGGCAGGCCTCAGAGTCGTGGCATTTGGGAGCTCCAGGGAGCCTGTTGAACTGACCCATTGTACAGATAGAAAAACTGAGCTTCGGAGAGAAGGAAATTGTTTCTGAGTCACAGAGACCCAGGCTTCCTGCCCATCACAGTATGTTATGGGACTGAAGAGTGCTGTAAGAGTTACAGCCAAAATTACAGCCACCATGCTAACTGCTCTGCATACATTATTTGATTCTCATGGCAACCCTGGGAGATAGGTACCATCACTCCGATTTATAGGGCAAAACTGCCATCCTGCTGAGCAGCAGAAATAGAGTTACCATTTCATTTGATAAATACTATCTGCTGAACCCTTCACACACACAGGGCATGCTTTATATTACAACCACTTTGAGATGATATTATCCTATTTTACAGGTGAAAATTCCAAGCCACAGTGAGGCCCAGTAACCTACTTATGTCACTCATACACAAATATCATCAGAAATCTGTTTGTCTCTTTTTCTTTTTTTTTTTTTTTTTGTTTGAGACAGAGTCTCACTCTGTTGCACGGGCTAGAGTGCAGTAGTGTAGCTCACTGCAACCTCAAACTCTTGGGCTAGAGTGATCCTCCTGCCTCAGCCTCCCAAGTAGCTAGGACTATAGGCATGTGCTATCACGAAAGGCTAATTTTTAAATTTTTATATAGAGATGAGGTCTTGTTCTTGCTCAGGCTGGTCTCAAACTCCTGGGTTCAAAGTGATCTTCCTGCCTCAGCCTCCCAGAGTGCTAGTATTACAGGAGTGAGCCACTTCACCGGCCTCCCTCCCCACATTTGTTTCACTTCAAAGCTAAGGCTCTTGGCCACTCCACTACATGAATGAGATCCCACGCCCCAAGTTAGGACAACTGTATAATGCGCCACATCCATGCCTGGCACCCAGATCGATGCATCCACTTAATCATTTGTTCATTCACTCATTCAACAAACATGATGTCGAGCACCTGTTGTGTGCCAGGTTCTCCCTTGCTTACAAGAGCAGTGGGGTTCCAGCACCCTTGCAGCTTACATTCTTGGGGGACAGTCAGACAAGCAGTTCCAGTATGGCAGGGATGAGCATTGGGTGTTGTGACATGGCCTAGTCCTAGGCCACAGAGAAGGCCAAGTTGAGTCTTACAGGCCAAGTACGTGTTGTCCGGGCAAACAGAGGACCAAGGGCTGGCACATGCAGAGGCCCAGAGGCCTAAAAGAGCACCAGGGCAGCGACAGCAGGGCAGGGAGAGGAGTTTGGGGTTTAGCCAGGAGACAACGGGGAGCCACTGTGGCGTATTAGGCATGGTGACATGGATTTGCATTTAGAAAGCTTGGGAGCCGGGCATGGTGGCTCATGCCTGTAGTCCCAGCTACTCGGGAGGCTGAGGCAGAAGGATTGCTTGAGCCCAGGAGTTTGAGGTTGCTGTGAGCTAGGCTGACGCCACGGCACTCACTCTAGCCTGGACAACAAAGCGAGACTCTGTCTCAAAAAAAAAGGAAAAAAAAAAAAAAATAGAAAGCTTGGGGTCTGGAGGAAGGATGCCAGGAGGCTGATTGCATAGAGTTGCCAGAGATAAGGAGGGCCTTTGGCGACTGATTAGATCTGAGAGGGAGAGGTACAGGGGAGGCCTGGTTTCTGACTGGAGTGACAGCCACAGGGTGGGATGAGGCTGGGGATAAGGAACCTTGGAAGAAAAGCCTGGAGAAGAGAGATAAGTTCTGTTCTAGAACTACTGAGTGTGAGAGGCCTGAGGGTGTCCAGGAGCCTCTGTTCAGACTGCAGCTGGACTTAAGGCCTGGATTTTTTCTTTTTCTTTCTTTTTTTTTGAGACGGAGTCTCGCTTTGTAGAGTGAGTGCCGTGGTGTCAGCCTAGCTCACAGCAACCTCAAACTCCTGGGCTTAAGCAATCCTCCTGCCTCAGCCTCCCAAGTAGCTGGGACTACAGGCATGCGCCACCATGCCCGGCTAACTTTTTCTATATATATTAGTTTGCCAATTAATTTCTTCCTATTTATAGTAGAGACAGGGTCTCGCTCTTGCTCAGGTTAGTTTCGAACTCCTGGACTCAAACGATCCGCCCGCCTCAGCCTCCCAGAGAGCTAGGATTACAGGCGTGAGCCACCGTGCCCGGCCTCTTTCTTTTTCTTAGACAGTCTCACTGGGTTGCCCAGGCTAGAATGCCATGGTGTCAGCCTAGCTCCCAGCAACCTCAAACTCCTAGGCTCAAGCAATCCTCTGTCTCAGCCTCCTGAGTAGCTGGGACTACAGGCATGTGCCACCATACCCAGCTAATTTTCTCTATATACATTTTTAGTTGGCCAATTAATTTCTTTCAATTTTTAGTAGAGATGGGGTCTGGCACTTGCTTAGAGCTGGTTTCAAACTCCTGACCTTCAGCAATCCTCTTGCCTCGGCCTCCCAGTGTTCTAGGATTATAGGCGTGAGGCACCATGACTGGCCCAAGGCCTGGATTTTAGGAGAGTACTCCAAAGTTTCTATAGAGAACCGGCTCCTGACTCGCCTTCCCTGTACCTCAGTTTCCCCATCTGTAAAATGGCTAATAATATTACCTATCTCATAGAGTTATAAAGATTAAATGGAGGCTGGGCGAGGTGGCTCACGCCTATAATCCTAGCACTCTGGGAGGCCCAGGCGGGTGGATTGCTCGAGGTCAGGAGTTTGAAACCAGCCTGAGCAAGAGCGAGACCCCGTCTCTACTATAAATAGAAAGAAATTAATTGGCCAACTAATATATATAGAAAAAGTTAGCCGGGCATGGTGGCACATGCCTGTAGTCCCAGCTACTTGGGAGGCTGAGGCAGGAGGATGGCTTGAGCCCAGGAGTTGGAGGTTGCTGTGAGCTAGGCTGACGCCATGGCACTCACTCTAGCCTGGGCAACAAAGTGAGACTCTGTCTCAACAAAATAAATAATTTTTTGACTCTTTATAATAATACAGCTTAAATGCAAACACATTGTACAGCTGTACAAAATTATTTTTTTTCTTTATATCTTTATTCTATAAGCTTTTTTCCTACTTAAAAAGCTTTTTTTTTTTATGTTTTAAACTGTTTTGTTAAAAACTACGACACAAACACGCACGTGAGCCTAGGCCTACACAGGGTCAGGACGGTCAGCGTCACTGTCTTCTACCTCCACACCTCGTCCCCCCGGAAGGACTTCAGGGGCAGTAACATGCTTGGAGCTGTCATCTCCTATGACAACAATGCCTTCTTCCAGAATACCTCCTGACGGACCCACCTGGGGCTGTTTTACTTTTTTTTTTTTTTTGAGACAGAGTCTCTCTCTGTTTCCCAGGCTAGAGTGAGTGCCGTGGCGTCAGCCTAGCTCACAGCAACCTCAAACTCCTGGGCTCAAGCAATCCTTCTGCCTCAGCCTCCCGAGTAGCTGGGACTACAGGCATGCGCCACCATGCCCGGCTAATTTTTTTTCTCTATATATGTATATACTTTTTGTTTGTTTGTTTTGAGACAGAGTCTCGCTTTATTGCCCAGGCTAGAGTGAGTGCCATGGTGTCAGCCTACCTCACAACAACCTCAATCTCCTGGGCTCAACCAATCCTACTGCCTCAGCCTCCTGAGTAGCTGGGACTACAGGCATGCATCACCATGCCCACCTAATGCTATATATTTTTAGCTGGCCAATTAATTTCTTTCTATTTTTAGTAGAGATGGGGTCTCGAGATCTTGCTCAGGCTGACCTTGAGCGATCCACCCGCCTGGGCCTCCCAGAGTGCTGGGATTACAGGCGTGAGCCACTGCGCCAGGCTGCATTTTTTTTGTATATAAAAGAAGAAGGAGTACACCGTAACATAATGATAAAAAGTATAGTATAGTAATGTAGGGCAGAGGAATTTGTAGGACAGAGGAAGGGCAGAGGAGTTTTTCCAATTGTCAGGAATTTACTTGGGTGGGGCAATGAGCTAACCGCAAACCTTTGCTTCTGGTCATTGCTTGCTTGCTACACCGCTGTATGGGGAATTATGGGATGAGGTCATTAAAGCATGGGCGACTGGCCCATCAGGCAATAGGGGGCAACCAACCCGCCAATTATTTCAAAAGGCAATAGTGGGCAACCAATCATTTTAAAGGTGAACGCATGATCCATGCGTGGTCAGCTTGTGTGCAGCTTGTGCACCATGGGGATAAAAGGCATGCCGTTGTTCTGGTTGGGGTCCTTGCCTGCGAGAGTGGCCACTGCGTTGGTGCTCTGGGGCTTGGACCCTGGCTAGCCAGAAAATAAACCTCCTCTTGTGTGATTGCATCCTCGATGTCTCTGCTTTTCTGTCCGGTGGGGCTGTGGAAGGTCGGTCCCTAACAGTAAATACATAAGCCAGTAACATAGTTGTTTATTATCATTGTCAAGTATTATGTATTTGATGGGAGTTTTTCAGCTCCGTTAGAATCTTATGGAAACACTATCATATATGCGGTCTGACCAAAGGTCTTTATGCGGTACATGACTGTAATTACTGTATGAAGCACTTAACAAAAGACCAGCCACATGTGTAAGGCTTAATAAAGGTTAACTGAATAAATATACAAATGGGTAGTTCTTTCAGCCATGGCAGATAGAAGCTACTTAGGAAGAAAGAGTTGATCTATAAACCCAAGGACATTTCCCTCCCTCTTAGTTATTCAGGGTTGGGTGGGGAGGTAAGGGAAAAGTATAGGAATGCAAGTGTTATCTGGAAAGGATTCAGTGGGGGAGGGGATGGTGCTGTTTCTCATCCCCACCCCCACCCCCCACCCAGGAGACAGACAGACAGACACACACACGTACACTCAGGAGGTCAATCCTTTGCTAGATATTGAATAACATAAGCATTATGACCGAGAGGACTTTTGGAGGTTTTGCAGGACTTTGGTTCTATAGGCGTGGAGCTTTGAGCATTGTTTTGGGAGGAAAGGAATGGCCAGGCCTTCTCTGGCTCTCTTCCTCTCAACAGGGCTGACATTTTAAGCTAAAGAAAGTAATAGACACAAAAGTAATACCATTGGGTGAGTCTGGGAAGGGGAACTGGGTGTCTGTCTTCTCATGCAGAGATTAAGATATAAAGGTAAAAGAGTTTATTTTATCTTCTCAGAAGGATAGAGAGAATAAGAGAGTGAGAGAAAGAGGGAGAAAGAGAGAGGGGAAGGGGAGGAAGAGAGCAGGGAGCTGGGCGTGGCATCCCCAAAGAAATAGCAGGGGTGCCAGTAGCAAGGCCAAGTGGCTCGCTGATTTTAAGGGGGACCAAGAGAAGGAAAAAATAGCGGCAGCTGTCAGTTGATAACAAAAGTGGCAGCGGGTAGATAACAAAAGCTGCAAGGATGTCAAAGTCCAAGACTTGGTTTTCTGCCTTTCCTTGGAGGAGGAATTATCACAGGAGATGTGACTCTGTCCTCAAGATATGGTTGAGGCTGTAGCTCGGTCTCCTGCTGTTTACTCAAGAACTCTGTAAAAGCAGGTTCTAAAAAAAACAATTTTGGAAGAGAGATTGACATCTCTTTTCTGCCCATACAGCTATCTTCAGAAGTTGTGCAAAACAGAACTCCTGCAGGGTACCTGTTAGTGAGAGAACTCATAGGGTTGATCTTGAACCGTTACTGGGGAAATTGTAGGATTAGGCATTTTCCTGTTATTTTTGCAAGGCTGCCCCTTTCAGCCGGGGTTTGGGGGGCCCAGAGAGTGGGAGACCGAGGCTGGGTGAACAGTTACTCTCCTGCTGGGTTCTGAGCCACGCCCTTAACACATGTTTGTGATTATTTTTATTATTTCTCCAGGCTACAAGAGAGGGCGTCTTCTGAATTCCTCTGGGGCAGTACTCTCATTTCACCCAGGAGGAAAGCAGGCAGGGGTCCGGCAGGCGAGGAGGACTCCAGCGGGAAGCAGGGCTGAGGTGGGCGGCTGGGGCGGTGGCAGCCCAGGGCTGCTCTCCAGGCGTCCTGCAGATTCCTATCAGCCGGGAGCTCCAGTTTCTCCCACCAAACGAGATCAATGCTGCTTCGGATTCCAAGGAAGCTGGGTGCGTTTCTGTGCTTTGCAAGAAAAGCAGGACAGAAAAGCCCCCGGTGAATCCCAGGGCCCAGGTAGCAGGCGGCTGGGTGGCCCCGGCCTGCAGCTGGGGAGGGGAGTGGAGGGCTTTGCTCCGAAGCCCAAGCTGGGTGCAGGCTGAGCACGGGACAGATAGGGAGGCCAAGCCGCAGGCGCCTCGCCTGTGCCGCCCTGGCCCAGCTCAACCGAGGGGGCCCCTGAGGCCTGAGGCGCCGCCCTCGGGGCTGCGCTAGCCTGATGCGACCCCCAGTGTGGCCCTGGTCTCCCCGCTGCCGCTGAGGAGGCAGCTCCTGGACCTGGCTGTTAGCCACGTGCTGGGTGGCTTTGGGCAGATTGCCTCCTCTCTCTGGGCCTCAGATTTTTCTCATCTAAAAGAGGGAGCAGGACTCTTTCTCCAAGATCCCTCTCACTGGCTGCAGTCCCTGCAATGCCTTTTCTTCTTTGGATTTGAAACTCTTGCATTCTCCATAGCCTTAGGGGACGCAGGGGAGGGAGGTTCCAGGGTTATCTCTGGGTGGCATTTATCCTGTCTGTCTCTTTGGAGAGAGGTGGTGCTGTGCAGCTGCCATTTTAGAGCTGAGGCCTGCACCCTTTTTCTTCTTTTTTCTTGTTGTTGTTTTTGTTTGTTTGTTTTTGTTGTTTTTAACATCCAGAACGCACAATGGAAGCACTCTTTTTCTATTGATATAAAGGGCCAGAGAGTAAATATTTTGGGCTTCACAGGCCATCCTTTGTAGCAACAACTCAACTTTACCACTGTAGCAAAAGCAGCCACGGATGAGGGATAAATGAATGGGCCTGGATGGTTCCCATGAAACTTTGCTTATGGCAGCTGACATTTTTTTTTTTTTTTTTTTGAGACAGAGTCTTGCTTTGTAGCCCAGGCTAGAGTGAGTGCCATGGCGTCAGCCTAGCTCACAGCAACCTCAAACTCCTGGGCTCCAGCAATCCTACTGCCTCAGCCTCCCAAGTAGCTGGGACTACAGGCATGCGCCACCATGCCCGGCTAATTTTTTCTATATATATTAGTTGGCCAATTAATTTCTTTCTATTTATAGTAGAGACGGGGTCTTGCTCTTGCTCAGGCTGGTTTCGAACTCCTGACCTTGAGCAAATCCACCCATCTCTGCCTCCCAGAGTGCTAGGATTACAGGCCTGAGCCACTGCGCCCGCCCGGCCGGCAGCTGACATTTGATTGCTCATGTGTCAAGAAGTTTTATTCTTCTTTTGATTTTTTTCCAGCTATTTAAAACCACTGCTGGCTAGCAGGCTGTAATAACACAGGGACTTGGCCACAGGTGGACGGTTTCCCCAGCCCTGGTTTAGAGCCCAGACTTTGTCATGTGGACTTTAGGGCTCCTGACATAGCTCAGGCATACTTGCGGGATGAAGCTACAGCATGAATGACAGTCATCGTGTCGTTGCTGGTGGGTGTCCCCAGCACAAGGTGGAGGCTTAGAGGTTAGGGTGGTGTGTCTTGTTGGCCCTTGCATTGTCCCCGTTTCCTGAGCACTTCTGGTGAGACAGGCACTGTGCTAGGTGTCCACTGTGCAATATCTCATTTAATCATCTCAGCCTAGGAGATAAAAATGACACATTCCCACTTTATAGGAAAGAAGACTGGGACTCAGAGCCAAGATTTGAACTTGGTGTGTTAGATCTGCCCCCAGAGCCCCTAATTCATCCTCCTCCTTTTCCTCAGTTTGAATAAACTTGAAGTTGCTTGGTCTAGCTACGGGACATTTTTTTTTCTTGAGACACAGTCTCGCTTTGTTGCCCAGGCTAGAGTGAGTGTAGTGGCATCAGCCTAGCTCACAGCAACCTCACTCTCCTGGGCTCAAGCAATCCTGCTGCCTCAGCCTCCCGAGTAGCTGGGCATACAGGCATGCGCCACCATGGCCAGCTAATTTTTTCTATATATATATTAGTTGGCCAATTAATTTCTTCCTATTTATAGTAGAGACGGGGTCTCGCTCTTGCTCAGGCTGGTTTTGAACTCCTGACCTCGAGCAATCTGCCTGCCTCGGCCTCCCAGAGTGCTAGGATTACAGGCGTGAGCCACCATGCTCGGCCGATGTGACTTTATTTTTTTATATATTTTTTATTTTAGCGTATTATGGGGGTAAAAGTATTA
Source organism: Microcebus murinus (assembly GCF_040939455.1). Classification (NCBI taxonomy): domain Eukaryota; kingdom Metazoa; phylum Chordata; class Mammalia; order Primates; family Cheirogaleidae; genus Microcebus; species Microcebus murinus. The sequence continues at coordinate 24,396,567 of NC_134124.1, forward strand.
AGGTTACGTATATTGCCCATACCTCCCCCCCCCCCCAGTTACCTGACTTTAAACAGAGCACTTTATTTTTTCTGGAAGCCTATAACTTCTTTGGTCAAGGGATAAGAATTAAGACTTTCTATGTACAACTATCATCTTGTCCCTATTTTACAGAAGAGAAAACTGAAGCTTGAAGAGATTAAGGTAAGGATTGAAATTCGTGGCTGCCTGACCTCAAAACTGAGCTCTTTCTACTGAGAACAGCTCCAGACTAAATAGTTGCACAGGCTCCAAGCCTAGCAGCCCTCTAGGCCTCTTCCCTTTCCTAAACCTGTGTCCAATATACTGGCAAGTTGTTCTCATTCATCCTCGAAAATATATCCTGAGTCTATCCATTTTGGGGAAAGTAAGCCATAGCCTTCTTTGGGATCTACCACGGTGTTCTAAAAGTACAAATCAGATCATGCTGCATACCTGCCTAGAACCTCAGAAGGCTTCCTAGTTGACTTAGAATAAAATCTGGAACCTTACCTTGCCCATAGGACGCTGTGCCACCTAGCCTCTGCCCAACTCTCTACTATGTCCCCCTCTCAAGCCCTCATTCCCTTATTTGTTTATTATTATTATTATTTTTTTTTTTTTTTTTGAGTCAGAGTCTCACTCTGTTGCCCGGACTAGCTCACAGGAACCTCAAATGTCTGGGCTCAAGCAATCCTGCTGCCTCAGCCTCCCAAGTAGCTGGGACTACAGGCATGCACCACCATGCCCAGCTAATTTTTTGTATATATATTTTTAGTTGGTCAATTTCGTTCTTGCTATTTTTAGTAGAGGCGGGGTCTCGTTCTTGCTCAGGCTGGTTTCGAACTCCTGACCTTGAGTGATCCACCCGCCTCAGCCTCCCAGAGTGCTAGGATTACAGGTTTGAGCCACCATGCCCGGCCTTTTTTTATTTTTATTTTTTAAAGCCAGTCCAATTTAGCAGTGAGGGGTTGAATATCAACTTTAGTGACACTAATGTGAATAAGTTCTGATAACCCACTACCATCCGACCAGCCAAGCCCTCATTCCTTTTGCTCTGGCCCCAGTGGCTTCCTTTCTATTCCTTTACCTAGCCAGGGAGCCATGTCCCTTGCCTTCACCTGACCCTTTGCACTTTCCTGCTGGTCTTCACATGGGTAATGGCCCCAATGACACCTCCCCAGCCAGCCTTCCCTGGCCACCCCCACTGGTCCTCTTATCCCATACCCTATTTTATCTTGTTTCCAGCCGTCTTCCCGAACTGACATTCTTCTGCATACGCTGTGTCTCTCCCAGTGGGATGTTAGCTCCATTCCAGCAGGAACCTTGTTTGTTTATTCTCCACCAAGTCCCCAGGCTGAGCCTGTATCTGGCACACAGAAAGTGCTCAACACGAATCTGATGAGCTGATGACTCATTATGCCTCCATCTCTATCCCCTTTGCGGGAGATCATGAACTTGCAACAGAATCATCCAGTAGACATTGGGCCCTACTACGTGCCTGGCATTGTGCCAGACAGCAGGGCAGGCACAGAGACACAGGCCCAGTCCTGGGCTGAGGAACTCACTGGCCCACTGGGCAGAGACAATGTGCACTTACAGTAGTAGTAAGGTCAGACAAGGAGCATGTACCCAGGTTCTGCTGAAAGATGGCCTGGGTTCAAGGGCAGCCAGACATAATGCCAACATGGCTCCTGAGTCCTATCAGGAATCCCCATGCCCACTCTGTCCCACAGCTGGGCCTCTCCCCCGGGACTCCCTCTGCCTGGAACACCTTCCTCCACTGCAGCCCCAGCTCTCCCGGGCTTTTGTTCATTCTTCTGACCCCAGTTTCCACATCACCTCTCCAGGACGCCTTCCCTGGCCCCTCGTGTCCCACCTCGATGGCAGTCCCCTTAGAAGCCAGTCCTAGTGCTGGTCACTGCTGCGCTCTGCTGCCTGTTTCTTTTTCTTTTCTTTTCTTTTTTCTTCTTTTTGAGACAGTCTTTGTTGTCCAGGCTAGAGTGAGTGCCGTGGCATCAGCCTAGCTCACAGCAACCTCCAACTCCTGGGCTCAAGCAATCCTGCTGCCTCAGCCTCCCAAGTAGCTGGGACTACAGGCATGAGCCACCACGCCTGGCTAATTTTTTTCTATTTATATTAGTTGGCCAATTAATTTCTTTCTATTAATAGTAGAGACGGGGTCTCGCTCTTGCTCAGGCTGGTTTCAAACTCCTGACTTCAAGCAATCCGCCCGCCTCGGCCTCCCAGAGTGCTCTGCTGCCTATTTCCCTGTCTGTCTGTACTTCCACATCCGCCACTCCCTGCCCACCCACAGGTCTATTTGTCCAGGAAAGCACCCAGTGCAGTGCTAAACACATAGTAGGAGCTTAAGAAATATTTGTTGCTTGAATGAGCAAATACATGGACGAAGGGTTTCCTGGAAAGACAGAATTTAGTTTCCTTTCTGAAACCAGGACAAGGGGATGAGAACAAGAGCCTCTGCATGGTCACAGCCTGTTCTCAGTCTGTGTTCGCTGTTGGCCTGGCCGCCGCCTCGTTTAGGGGCTCCAGTGCCAAGCCTCCAATCAATTCTTTTTTTTTTTTTTTTTTTTTTGAGACAGAGTCTCACTTTGTTGCCCAGGCTAGAGTGAGTGCCGTGGCGTCAGCCTAGCTCACAGCAACCTCAATCTCTGGGCTCAAGCAATCCTCCTACCTCAGTCTCCCAAATAGCTGGGACTACAGGCACGCGCCACCATGCCTGGCTAATTTTTTCTATTATATTAGTTGGCCAATTAATTTCTTTCTATTTATAGTAGAAACAGGGTCTTGCTCTTGCTCAGGCTGGTTTTGAACTCCTGACCTCGAGCAATCCGCCTGCCTCGGCCTCCCAGAGTGCTAGGATTACAGGTGTGAGCCGCTGTGCCCGGCCCTCCAATCAATTCTTTCTCTTTTATTATTATTACTTTTTCAATAGGTCCACCAAGGTTCACCTTTCAAGAGGTACACAAGGGTGTGCACCAGTGCATCTGCCTCCTCCCCTCCAGAGGTAGCTGGGCTTCCCGTGTTGTCCTCCACTCTGGGGTACATTCAGGCCACATAACCCTGCAGCCTGCATGGGAGCCCCAGCGCCACTCGCTGTTTCAAAGGAGGGTTCAGCTCTGGTGCCGGCAGCCCCGCTCCAGGGCAGCGGATCCAGGCAGAGGCAATGGAGGCTGTGAACACAAAGGGGACATGGCCTGGAGGATTCATTCCAGGCTGGAAGATGCCCAGCTCCCGGGCAGCCGGAGAACCCCATGCAGAGAGAACAGACAGTGCCCACTGTCCCCCATCACAGGGTCCTCCTGGTCAAACCACCTGTGGCAATGCCAGGCTGCTTGATGAAGGGTAGGAAAGGTCTCACTCCAGTGGGGGGACCTGGAGAAGGGACAGCCCTAATCTGGGCCCCTCTGCCAGTTCTAGCCCAAACCTTCCCCAAGAGGACTGAGAAAGTGGTAAATATCTCAACTATAGACCCTCTGTCTGCCCAGACAGGAATCCTGGTAATATCAGGTTAAGATGAATGGCAGGAGGACCCTGGGAAGGAAGGCACTGCAGTTGGTGGAGGCTTTCTTGGGGACCTGGTGTCTTATGAGCCCCAAGTCTTGTGGATTTGCCAGCTCAATTTTGAGTCACTGCTGAGTTGCAAGGAGTGGGGAGGGGCAAGACAGCTTCTAGCCAAATTGCATTTCCTATTCCCCATATCTGAGGACAGAGGAGGCAGATGCTGGGCACTCGGAGCCACTCCCATGTCCTCTTCCTGCTCCAGACCTTACTCACTGACCATGTGTCTGCTATGCAACCCACGTTTGCACTGAGACAAAGCCCATTTGCTATCCCTGCCTTAAAGGCAAGTGTGCCTTACCCCCACAAGGAAGCCCACGGGAATGGCGTCCCCCAGAGTTTTGCAGTGCACAACCTGTGCCCCCCTCCATGGTGGCCCTGCCAAGGTGGACAGATGGCCTTGGAGGCTCCATAGGGAGGACAGGAAGGAGGTGGAGCTGTGGGGGAGGGGGGCTGACACCCTCCCCCACCTCTTGAGCTTCACCCAGGCAGTTCTCCTTTATCTCTCTTACACACTGGACTTCCAAGTGAGCCTTCACTTGATACAATGTGTCCCATTGCCAAGACAATGACATACCTTTTTTTTTTTTTTTTTGAGACAGAGTCTTGCTTTGTTGCCCAGGCTAGAGTGAGTGCCATGGCGTCAGCCTAGCTCACAGCAACCTCAGACTCCTGGGCTCAAGCGATCCTGCTGCCTCAGCCTCCCAAGTAGCTGGGACTACAGGCACGCGCCACCATGCCAGGCTAATTTTTTCTATATATATTAGTTGGCCAATTAATTTCTTTCTATTAATAGTAGAGACGGGATCTCGCTCTTGCTCAGGCTGGTTTCGAACCTGGAGCAATCCACCCACCTCAGCCTCCCAGAGTGCTAGGATTACAGGCGTGAGCCACCATGCCCGGCCATGACATACCTTTTGAAAAGCCCCTCCCTAGGGAGAGAGGCCCGTTAAACCACAGGCTCTATAGTCAGAATCCCGGCTCCATGCCCTTGGGCAGATAATACTACCTTCTCAGTGTGGCAGAGAAGACTGACAGAGATAATGCAGGGACAGTGTGGCCACACAGCTACTGCCTGATACACGGCCACGTGGTGACAGTGGGACCATGAGGAAGAGGACAGTCCCTTCCTCCAGCCCTGACGGCAGAGCCTGGGGAAGGGGCTCCCAGCTTCAGCACTGTGGACTCTTGGGGCATGATCATCCCTCGCTGTGGGGCTGGCCTGCGCATCCCTGGTCTCTAGCCACTTGTCCTGCCCCCTCCCTAGTTATAACAACCGAAAATGTCTCCAGAGGTTGCCAGGTGTCCCGGGAGACAGAGTAGCCTCCGGTGGAGAGCCACGGGTCTAGGAGAAATGCGGAGGGAAGCTGACAGGGCGATGTGGAGGCGGCGGGAGCCGGAAGGAATGTAGAAGGCGCAGAAGTCGCCTCCCCCTGCTCAGAAACCGCCACCGTCAGCGCCTCTTGCGCTGTCCCTGGAGACAGCTTGTCTTTGCTAAAGGCTTCCTCCTGATAAGGCTGCAGTAAACTGCCTGTGTGTGTGTGTGTGTGTGTGTGTGTGTGTGTGTGTGTGTGTGTGAGAGAGAGAGAGAGAGAGAGACACGGAGGAAGAGGGGAAGCTGGAGAGGGAAGGGAGAGGGAGAGAAGAGAGAAGGGAGGAGGGGTGGAGGAGAGGGACTGCAGAGGCAGGCAGGGAGAGGACAGCTATATGAGGCTGAAAACACCTCCGGCCCCCAGGTCCCTTGTTTCTGGACAGACCCAAGACAGCTCTGAGACCCAGGGACCTCTGGCAGCAGAATCTGGGGTCCTTTGCCCCCCCTCCTCTTAGGGACCTCAGGGCGATGACTCAGAGGGCCCCCCACCCAGGCTGAAAGGGGTGCAAAGGAGGAGGGAAAGGTGCCCAGTCTGTCCTTCGCTGTCCCTGTCCCCTCCCAGGCAGTCCAGCAGCAGGTCTTGCCCACCGTGCCTCAATAGTCTCCATCGGTACCTGACTGCTCCCGGCTGCCTGGCCTGGTCACCACGTATGTGTTTCCGGAGCCGGGAAGTTGCTCCTCTCTGGTCTGATTCCATGTTCCCTCTTCCTACCACGCACTCTCCTCAGAGCAGGCGAACGGCATAGGGAAAACGCAAATGGGATTGTGCCACCCCTGTGCCACAGCCCTCCTTGGACCCGCTAAGCTTCCGTAGAAGCTGAACCTTTGTTTGCAGTGCCTCGCCCTGCGTCCTCAGCACTAGGGCAGCCACGCAAATGTCCCTTTGCCAGACAGGCCTTCCGCCACCCGATCTGAACCTGCCCCCTGGGACGCTCACACATAGCCCTGTTGTCTATTGTTCTCAGCACTCCTCGTCCTCTCCTCTCCGTGCCTTCCCTGCCTGGAATCTGAGTCCCCAGGGGACAGGCCCTCCCCTGTCCTTTTGCGTCCCCAGGGCCCCTGTGTCTGGCAGGTATTGAACAGACAATGGGTGCGTGGTTAGATGGGCTCCAGCCCAGTCTGAGCCTTGCTCTCCATCTTACTGCAGGCTTTGTCACCTCTGGCTCAGTGGTGCCCACGGGCGGAGCTGGCCTAGCCCAGAGGCGAGGAAGACGGTGGTAATGACGGTGGTGGGGCAGCAGGTGCTGACCGGGCATCCCTGAAGCTGGAAAGAGGTCATTGAGGCAAATGAAAGGATGTCCCGGGTCACCGTGGGGAGGACACCAGGCAGGCATGTCCACCTTTCCCCGACAGCAGACTTGCTATGGCTTCGAGCACCCTTTTCCTCCTTTCAACTGTCTCTTCGTGAGAGTCTCACTGTGACTTTACTGAACTGGCTTCCCTTAGAGGAGGGACACTCTCCGGGTGGTGGCAGGCCCGCCCTCCGTTAGAGACGATGTCCCTTGGCCCAGCCCCTCCCAAGCCTCCCTGGCCGGGCCGGACCGAGTGGCCGCCAGAGGGCGCTGCAGGTCGCGGCGTCCGGGCTCTGTGGCGGCGGGAGGCGGCTGGGCGGGGCCCGGCGCTTTCCCACTGAGGCCTCCGGCTTCTCCTCCCCTGTCCTCCCCATGGAGCCCCTCGCCTTCCTCTCCGGGAGCAAGCCGGCATGGCCTGTCCTGTGCTCAGCCCCCGTGTCAGGCACAGGCGGGGACACAGACGCGTCTCAGTGGGGTCTCTGCCCGCCAGGCAGCTCACCGCCTAACCCACACCAGCCTGGGAGTGATGAAGCCTCATAGGAGGACTGCTGGGAGGATTGCAGGGAGGATTCCTGGGAGGATTCCTGGGAGGATTGCAGGGAGGACTCCTGGGAGGATTCCTGGGAGGACTCCTGGGAGGATTGCTGGGAGGACTGCAGGGAGGACTCCTGGGAGGACTGCAGGGAGGACTCCTGGGAGGATTCCTGGGAGGACTCCTGTGAGGACTGCTGGGAAAACTCCTGGGAGGACTGCTGGGAGGACTCCTGGGAGGACTGCTGGGAGGACTCCTGGGAGGACTCCTGGGAGGACTGCAGGGAGGACTCCTGGGAGGATTGCTGGGAGGATTGCTGGGCGGATTACAGGAGGTGGAGCAAGACACGGTCTTCCCAGCACAGGGGGCTCCAAGTCCTCCACCCGTCCCAAGCCAGTTGCTCTCTGGGGTGCTACTCACTGGGCTGTCACAGCACACGTGGCTTCCTGAGACAGAAAAGGCTTAGGCAGATCTGGCTGCCTCATCTCACTGAGACTCCAGCTTAAATATAGTAAAACATAGTGTTAAGTATGGGTTCAAATCCTGACACTGCTGCTTAATAGCTAGACGACCTTGGACAGGTTCCTTTTTTTTTTGAGACAGAGTCTCACTGTGTTGCCCAGGCTAGAGTGAGTGCTGTGGCGTCAGCCCAGCTCACGGCAACCTCAAACTCCTGGGCTCAAGCAATCCTGCTGCCTCAGCCTCCCGAGTAGCTGGGACTACAGGCATGCGCCACCATGCCCAGCTAATTTTTTCTATATATATTAGTTGGCCAGTTATTTCTTTCTATTTATAGTAGAGACGGGGTCTCGCTCTTGCTCAGGCTGGTTTCGAACCCCTGACCTCGAGCAATCCGCCCGCCTGGGCCTCCCAGAGAGCTAGGATTACAGGCGTGAGCCACCGTGCCGGCCTTGGACAGGTTCCTTAACCTCTCTGAGCCCAGGCTGCGCACGTACCAGCCTCTTAGGGTTATGGGAGATCACACATGCAACGTGCTCACCCGTGTGCCTGGAGTCAGCTGCTCCCTTATGAAAGTGGCCTGCCCAGGGCCACCTGATGAGCAGAGGTGGCAGATATAGGCCCAGAATCCCCATCTCTGAACTCTGAGGCCCCAGCTCTTCCTGCTGTGGGGAGTCGAGGCTGCAGGCAACAGCAGCGGTGGCTACCTGTGGGTGGGTCCTTATTTTGGAGGAGAGCTCCGTGTTACCCGCTGATATTAAAGGACTGTCCCCAGCTGCCTCATCTGTGTTTTCCTGCCACAGGCTTCTCTCAGGATGGCGCCACCCTTCCTCCTGGCCTGGCCACACCTGATCTCCCAGCAAACCCAGGTGTGGGGTGGGGAGGAAGGGTCTTCAGACATTACTGGGGGAACAGAAACTAGCACCACCCCCATGGAGGAAGCTCTGCCAACAATGTCTAGCAATATTCTGACCCAGCTGTTCTACTTAAATCAGGGGATTTAACACTACCGATATAATCTTACAGATGCAAAATAAAATAATGTACAACATTTTCCACTACGGTTTTGTTTATGATAACCTAATAACCTAAATATTCTAAATAACCTAAACATTCCTTCAGTAGGTGACCGGTTAAATACATTATGGTGCATAGTCATAGAATGAAATACTAGGCAGTTGCAGAAAAGAATTAGGATCTCTTTCGTACCCTTGTGAAACATTCTCCAAGCCATATTAAATTGAAAAATCAAAGTGTGAAAAAGGGGGGAAATATATATACACACACATATAAATGTACAAGTATTTGTGTGCATATGCATCGTGTCTCTCTGAAGGATACGTAAGAAACTGGTAGTTTTGTTTCCTGGGGGGAAATCAAGGGGTGGGGGTGGAGATGGGGGTGGCAGATTTTCTCTATAGCCTCATTTATTACTCTTTTTATTTTGGAGACAGGGCCTTGCTTAGGCGTCAGGGCTAGAGTGCAATGGCATCACTGAAACCTCCAACTCCTGGGCTCAAGCCATCCTCCTGCCTCAGCCTCCTGAGTAGCTGGGACTACAGGCACAAGCCACCGCGTCCAGCTAAATTTTCTTTTCTTTCCTTTTCCTTTTTTTTTTTTTTTTAGGAGAGACGAGGTCTCACTTTTGCTCAAGCCGGTCTTGAACTCCTGGCCTCAAGCAATTCTCCTGCCTTAGTCTCCCTAAATGCGAGGATTACAGGCGTGAATTATCATGCCCAGCTTACTTTTTGCATTAATATTATTTATTACTTTTTTTTTTTTTTTGAGACAGAGTCTCACTCTTGCCCGGGCTAGAGTGCCGTGGCATCAGCCTAGCTCACAGCAACCTCAAACTCCTCTGCTTAAGCAATCCTCCTGCCTCAGCCTCCCAAGTAGCTGGGACTACAGGCATGCACCACCATGCATGGCTAATTTATATATATATATATATATATATATATATATATATATATATATTTATAGTTGTCCAGCTAATTTCTTTCTTTTTTTTTTTTAGCAGAGATGGGGGGTCTCGCTCTTGCTCAGGCTGGTTTCGAACTCCTTAGCTCAAATGATCCTCCCGCCTCAGTCCCCAGAGTGCTAGGATTGATTACAGGCGTGAGTCACTGCGCTCGGCCCTGTATCCCCTTCTATTTGGTGACGGGGCTCTGGAATGAGGCAGACTGGAGTTCCTGTCCCACCTCTGCTAATTATAAATGGGGAGTCTGTGGGGAATCACTTTCCCTCTCTGAGCATCCATTTCCTTGTCTGTAAAAAGACCACAGGGTCCTTGCTTCAGAGCTCATTGTGGAGACTGAGTGAAATTCCACAGAGGACACATGTGAGTGGCGCATGAACATGCTCAGTCCATGGCGCTTCCTCCCCTGCTCTGTTTCCCCACCCCTCGTATCTTCTTTCCCGGGAGACGCTGTGCAGAGTGAAGAGAAGTCGGGGGCTTGGGGCCTAGTGGAGGTGGGAGGCCTCACCCTGCCAGCAGCCTTGAGCTCGGGTCCTGCTCTCTGAGAAATCCTGTCCTGAGGTTTACAGGCGTGGGTGGGGATGGGATGCAGATTGGGGAAGGAGGGGGTATAATGACCAAAGTTCCCACTGGCTGTTTTATATTTTATTTTATTTTTTGAGACAGAGTCTCACTCTGTTGCCCGGGCTAGAGTGCCGCGCCATCAGCCTAGCTCACAGCAACCTCAAACTCCTGGGCTCAAGCAATCCTCCTGCCTCAGCCTCCCGAGTAGCTGGGACTACAGGCATGCCCCACCATGCCCAGCTAATTTTTTGTATATATATTTTTAGTTGGCCAATTAATTTCTTTCTATTTTTAGTAGAGACGGGGTCTCGGTCTTGCTCAGGCTGGTTTTGAACTCCTGACCTCGAGCAATCCGCCCACCTCGGCCTCCTAGAGTGCTAGGATTACAGGCGTGAGCCACCGCACCCGGCCCCCATGGGCTATTGGGGGCCAGCAGTGCCCCAGGTAGAAAACCCCTGGCCTGGAAGTCTCTCAGGGCATAAGAAAAAAACGTGGAAGCTTCTTCCCCCACTGCTGGCATTGCAGTTTGGGTGGGGTAATGAAAAGGGCTGCAAGGCCTTCCGGTCAAGGACAAGATCCCAGTCGTGATTAGATCGTTACCTTGGCCAGGATCTGCTGTCTCAGCACACCTACCCAGAAAGGCCCCAGTTGTGGCAGGACTCCACTATGCACGCACATGTCTCCCTTTCCTCCACTACACATGCCCCCAGCTCAGGTGGACATGTGCACAACTCCTTGTGTGTGTCAATATAACATGTGCACACATACAGGCACATATATGTGCACATATATGTGCACTCCCGCATACACATACCACTCTCCTTAATGTACACACTCGATGCACCCACACCCAGGGCCGTGTGACTCTGCACCTAAGCCTTCAGCTTCCATCCAAAGGTTTTCTCGTGCCAAACTCCCAAATTACATTGAAAAGACATTTTGGGAGATAAGGTAGCAATAGGCGAATTTCCTTTCTGGCTTGTGTGTGAAGTTATTTGGGTTTTAGTCTCTAAATTGCCATTCTTTTGACTCTTTTTATAACAAAGAGGAGTTACCAAGGATATTCTTGCAAATTGGTTTTTATTTATTATTTGACAATGTAAATTCACATTTCAGAAATGTCATGTTTCTAAGTTTAATAAAAAGCTATTTCCAAAATAGTACGTGTGTGGTATGATTCTGTTTTGGATAAAATGTTTGCATGTGTATTTATATGTGCATATAATAAGATCTAGAAGGAGATACACACCAACTGTTAAACAATAGTTATATATGAGTGACAGGATTGCAGATCATTTTTATCTTCTTTAGTCTTTTCTGCATTTTTCTGAATTTTAGGCAAAAAGCATAGGTTACTTTTATCATCAGGAGAAAATGATTTCAAATTTTAAAAAAAGTTTAATCTTCATTGCTATGGTTTGGATGTTTGTCTCCTGTGAAACCTATGTTGGAACCTAATCCCTGGCCAGGCATAGTGAGTGGCTCAGGCCTATAATCCTAGCACTCTGGGAGACCGAGGCAGAAGGATCACTTGAGGTTAGTAGTTCAAGACCAGCCTGAGCAAGAGCAAGATCCCATCTCTACTAAAAATAGAAAAAATTAACCGGGCATGGTGGCACATGCCTATAGTCCCAGCTACTCAGGAGGCTGAGGCAGGAGGATCACTTGAGCACAGGAGTTTGAGTTTGCTGTGAAGAGGTAGGCTGATGCCATGGCACTCTAGCCTGGGTGACAGAGTGAGACTCCATCTCAAAAATAATAATAATAATAATGAAGTCATATTTGGGGGGAGGAGAAAGGAAGAAAATGTTTCTTTATTAAAATTTTTTCTTTTTTTATATTATTATTTTTTTAATTAAAAAAAAAGGAAGAAGAAACTTAATCCCCAATGTAACATTATTAAGAGGTGGTGATAGGGTCTCAAAGGCTCTGCCCTCATGAATGGATTAATGCACTCCTGGATTAATGGATTAACGGGTTATCACAGGAGTGGGTTAGTTGTCAAGACAGTGGGTCTATTATAAAAGCCAGTTTGGGTTCCCAGTGAGCTCTCTCGCCATGTGATGCCCGGCACCACTACTTCTGCAGAGAGTCCTCACCAGCAGAAAGCCCCCCACCAAATATGACCTCTAGACCTTGGACTTCCCAGCCTCCAGAACTGTAAGAAATAAAATTTTTTCTTTTTTTTTTTTCCAGCATATTATGGGGGTACAAATGTTAAAATTACATATATTGCCCTTGTCCCCCCTCCCCCCCTTTTTTTCTCAATAAATTATCCAATTCCCAGGTACTCAGTTATAGCAACAGAAACTGAACTAAGATACACATTTTAACCACAAGTATAAAACGGGTTGTAAGAAAATTTCGGAAAGAAGTGGAAAAAGAAAGCATAAAATCAGCCTGTGTGTGATAGAATCTTCTGGATATTTCAGGACACCTGACCTGAGCTAACCGAGGGAGCCCTGCAGCACCATCTTCTGAATCAAGGCAAGTCAACAGGTAATGAGGATCACAGAAAGGGCTCCGACCTCAAGAACGTCCGATCTAAGTGGAAGGATGAGTCACACAGGCATGAAAAGCACAGCAGGCAATAAATGAAAGGTGAGCTGGAAAGAGAATTCGCCTGGGTGCCAGGAGATATGGGTTCTGATGTCAGTTCTGGCACCCAGCGACCTTGGGAACCCAGTGGCTTTGCCTCTATGAACCCCAATCTCCTTATCTGTCAAAGGGGTTTAATGACAATAATTGGGATGTCATGATGATCAGATGAGATAACCTATCTCTGACTGCTTTGTGAACTGGGAGGTGGGGAATAGGTCGCCTTTCTACCTGGAACAGCACCTCAAACAGGAAGAAAATGTATACCCAAGGAGTGGGCAGATGGGGTAGACCATCTGGGGACAGGGCCACCTTTGGATGGCCCTTAAAAATCCAGGCACACAGAGGCAGGCTGCCCAGCTCCCACACTGCAGAATATGAAGTCAGGGAGGGCATCCCTGCCTCAGCTCAGAGCCCTTTGTAGAGCAGTGCACCCCAAGGAGAAAATGCAGCAGCAGCCACATCTTGGCCTTCTCCAAATGGCCAATCCTTCCCATAATTTGACTGCTTGCTCTGCATAATTACTTTTCTGTTGCTTATGAGCTTAGAGCAATAGTAGTTCCCAATAACTAGAGACTTAATAAGGCTAAATTACAATGAGTGTCCTGCGGAATTACACACCGCATTAACACCAAATGAGTTCATTAGAAATTCATTAGGAATGATTCCTGTGGCTGCCACAGGAATTAATCACGGTTAGCCAGCGGCAGGAGATGGGGCGATGTATAATTTCATGGGGGACTGGAAGACCTTTTGGCATCTGACTTTGGCCTGAAGCAAATGTTTTTCAGGGATCATGGGCTGCTTTGGAGGTGAGGCTGCTTGGATGTTGTTGAACCTGTCTCCCACTCTTCCTCCTCCTCCTTCTTCTTGGCTATGGCCCCAGTTGGGATTAGACCTGTAGATGGGGTGAGCAATCGTTGTCAGTCCTGGGGAGCTGAGAATCACAGTTAGCACTCCTGTGCTAGCTAGCTCCTGCCTGTCCAGCATCCGTTTCCCCTTCTTCCGTCAGAGGACTTCTGTGTTCTTTGAAGAGCTACCCTTGGAAGATCCTGCTGCATGTGGGTCTTCATGGAGCTGTCAATCAAGATCCTCCACCCACCTCACCCACTCCCAGGAGTGGGTACACGTCCCTAGCTAAGTCAGTGGACTTTCCTTCCTGGTATATTTTTAATCTCTGATATTTATGAATATCAAGCTGTCTAGGTGCCAGCCCTTTCTCTAAGGATCTTCCTGTATTGAGTATCCAACCCTCCTATTACCCTAGGAGCTGGGTTTAATTGTTAGCTCCATTCTTTTTTTTTTTTTTTTTTTTTTTTTGAGACAGAGTCTCACTCTGTTGCCTGGGCTAGAGTGTCATGGCATCAGCCTAGCTCATAGCAACTTCAAACTCCTGGGCTCAAGCGATCCTACTGCCTCAGCCTCCCGAGTAGCTAGGACTACAGGCATCTGCCGCCATGCCCGGCTATTTTTTTCTATATATTTTAGTTGGCCAATTAATTTTTTTCTACTTTTTAGTAGAGATGGGATCTTGCTCTTGCTCAGGCTAGTTTCGAACTCCTGACCTTGAGCAATCCTCCTGCCCTGGCCTCCCAGAGTGCTAGGATTACAGGCGTGAGCCACCGCGCCCGGCCTAATTGTTAGCCCCATTCTGCCAACAAGGAAAAAGAGGGTTAGTGACCTGTCCAAGTTACTGGCCAAGCTGGGACTTTGAGTCTTGGGTGCTGTGCTATAAAGATGAAAGATTGGTGAAGGTGATTGACCAGAGGGCAGTGCCCCAGGGAGTCTCTCTCTTCCTTCTTGCTCCCTGGCGCCATGTGCTATTTGGTAGTTCGGCTCTTCCATCCTTTTTACGAGCTACCCATTACCCTTCCAAGAAATTTCTTTTTTGGCTTGCTACCAAGAGTCAGTGTCTGTTCCATCTGTAAAAGCCCTGGATGATGCTCGAGCCAACCAACACGTGTAAAGCCCCAGGTATAGGCCCTGTTCTGGGTCAGCCGCTGTATAGTTCACATAAAAGCATATGGCGGGCTTCCTGCTTTGCAAGTGCTTACATCTCAGATGGAAAACCAATGTTAATGATTTCATCTTCTATCCTCCTATGCAGGTTCTGAGTGAAAGAGAGACCAGGATGGGGTAGATTGGGAGGAAGAAAGAAAGGCTTCATGGAGGGCACATGAACTGACCAGGATCTCTGGGGAGCGGTCACTGTTGTGGACACTCTTTGAGCATCTACCCAGCCCACAGTCCCTTCTCCAAGACTGTCCACCCAAAGCAATTGGCCCTCATGGCCAAGGTGGTCTTTCATGACCCTGTCAGTGGGATCGAGCATCTGCACCCTTTTCTTTGTTTAGAGAACTCCCCACTCCATGGGTCCTGGTGGAAGGTGGGTCCACCTCCCAGTGCAAAGCTGAAAAGGCCAGATACTCATGTCCCCTCACCCTGTGGCAATGAGGGTGACCGCTCATGAGGTGGGCTCAGCCTCTGCAGCTTGTGATGACAATATGTGGGGACAGGATAATCCATTCTGCCGCAGGCGGTGGCCCTATCCCATGCACAGGGAAGTGGCCCTGCAGTGCCAGCAGTGCTACCGTGATATGGGAGCAAACTGCCCAGGCCAGCTTGCAACAGTACTGGCAGCAGGATCCTCACAAAACCATTTCTGGCTGTTTGTTCTCTCCTGTCCCTGCTTGTTTTGCAAGCTTGGAAATTCCGTGATCTAGTGGATATCCTTTCCATAAATGTCTTTTTTTTTTTTTTTTTTGAGACAGAGTCTCACTTTGTTGCCTGGGCTAGAGTAAGTGCCGTGGTGTCAGCCTAGCTCACAGCAACCTCAGACTCCTGGGCTCAAACAATCCTTCTGCCTCAGCCTCCTGAGTAGCTGGGACTACAAGCATGTGCCACCATGCCCGGCTAATTTGTGCTATATATTTTTAGTTGGCCAATTAGTTTCTTTCTATTTTTAGTGGAGATGGGGTCTTGCTCTTGCCAGGCTAGTTTCGAACTTCCCACCTCAGCCTCCCAGAGAGCTAGGATTCCAGGTGGTTCCACGCCCGGCAAATTTCTTTTCTACTCAAATCAGTTTCCATTGCTTGCAATTAGAAGCCTTGCAATGAAGAGCTCCGCCTTCCTGCCCACAGCTGATAGGACCAAAGGCGAACACTTGACACGAGATAGACCAATCAGATGATTTCTCTCCTAACTTAGCTTCTGAAAGCCACCTTGTCTGGGTGTCCGCGGGTCAGCAGGGAAGGGAGGTCTGCAGAGAATGACGTAAGCACAGAGAGGAGAGGGGCGGGGGATGAGGAGGTAGGCAATGGTTCTTGAGGTGGTCCAGTTCCTGGTTCTAGTTCCTAATGAACCCAGACTTCATTTCTTAACTCTTGAGCTCCCTGAATGTCCCTGCATCCTTAGAATATTGGCGTGAACCATACGAAATTGTTGTTTTTCTAGGTCAAAAAGGTCCAGTACTGGCAATTGCAAATGGTTTGACCTAATAAAGTCCCCTCGTTTGGCCTAAGCTAGCTCAAATGGGTTTCTGTACTTGTAACCCAAAGGACTTTGTCTGCGACAGTCAGAAATTCCATGAACTCAAAAGCAGGGAGTGAAATAGCAGAGACACAGCATGGAAGCAGCAGATAAAGATTTTCCTGTCTGGCATTTTCCTGTTCCCAGTAAGGAGCTGCCCTGAAGTCCAATGGCGCAGGATTTCCCATATTGTCTCCGGTCACCATCCTAGAGGTCACTGTTCTCCGCTAGTTTATGACCCATGAACCTCTGGCAGAACTTCAGCCCCACCCTACTTCCAGCTACTTGGGAGTTTCAGCTACTTTGGAGGCTGAGGCAGAAGGATTACTTGAGCCCAGGAGTTTGAGGTTGCTGTGAGCTAGGCTGACGCCACGGCACTCACTCTAGCCCGGACAACAAAGTGAGACCCTGTCTCAAAAAAAAAAAAAAAAAAAAAAAAAAAGAAGAAGAAGAAGAAGAAGAAGAAAAAGAAAAAGTAAAGGAAAAAGAAAAATAGGACTTTTGGACATGTTAAGTTCAAGACAGCATAAGCATAGAGTGGAGGAGTTAGGTATGCAGTGGAATATACTAAGTCCAGAGAAGAGGTCTGAGATAGATGGAAAAAACTCAGAGTTATCAGCATGAGATGATCTTTAGAGGTATGGGCTGGACGAGGTCAGCAAGGCAATGAGTGCTCAGAGAGAGGACAGGAAGGGGAACTGGACGCTGGGGCATCTGGTGCTGGGAGAGGAGGGAGGTGATTGTCACTACAAAGCTGGGATGGGGCACAGTGCATGGAAGCTGCGCGGCCAACCTGCCCCTGCAACCTGCACTTTACACGCTCCTCTATATTCAGTGCCAGGCCCTGTAAAAGTGCTTTTAAAAAAATTAACTCATGTAATACTAGTAATATTCCTTTCAAGCAGGCACTATTATTATCCTCATTTTGTAGGACAGAAAACTGACACATAGAAAGATAAACAACTTGTCCAAGGCCACACAGCCAGTGAGTGGAAGAGCTGGGATTCAAACCCGGGTAGCCTGGCCCCAGAGTCTCTATCTCTTCCATTTTTTTTCTTTTTTTTTGAGACAGAGTCTTGCTTTGTTGCCCAGGCTAGAGTGAGTGCCGTGGCGTCAGCCTAGCTCACAGCAACCTCAATCTCCTGGACTCAAGCAATCCTCCTGCCTCAGCCTCCTGAGTAGCTGGGACTACAGGCATGCGCCACCATGCCCGGCTAATTTTTTTCTATATATATTAGTTGGCCAATTAATTTCTTTCTATTTATAGTAGAGATGGGGTCTCGCTCTTGCTAAGGCTGGTCTTGAACTCCTGACCTCGAGCAATCCCGCCTGCCTTAGCCTCCCAGAGTGCTAGGATTACAGGCGTGAGCCACCGCGCCCAGCCTATTCCATTTCTCACTGTGGGTGAACACAGTGCCCACTGGACTTTCCAAGGGAATGCTGAAGTTCTTAGCCTTCGACTCTTGAGAGTAGAGCTAGAAGAATCATCATGGAATAAATCGCCTCCCATGTAGTCCTGACATTCTAGGATCAATGGCAATTAGCATTTCAGATTCTTGGTTGAGGAAAGAGGAAGGGGGTTTAATCAAGGAATTGACAGCTCTGATAGTTCGCTTAGTCTATGCAAGGCCTGTAAGGTCCTGGGGATGGGGAGGGCAGGAGAAGGCCCAGGGCTCCTCCTCCCACCGTGGACTCAAGCACCTGCACTCCCACCCCCTTTTCTAGGCATCACTCTCAGCATGGTGCTGCCCATCAAAGGCAGGAGCCAGAGTCCAGATGGGAAGTTTGGGTGGCCCGGGGAGATTAGCCTTGGGCCCTTCTTTATCTCCATGGGGTAGAGTTATTCTATTAGTTCAATTGCCCCATAAAACCTCCCTGTGATACGGAGGCAGTCTGAGTTCATTTACCCCTTCTGGGAGGTTCTCAATGAGGGTCCAAACAAATAGGTGAACTGCAGGAGAAGAGGGGGAGAGGCAGGTGTGGATGGATGCAGACTGCAGGGTCAGGTGCACACCTGAATCAGCCGAGGGGTAGGAGCACAGCTGAGTCAGGAGGCCCTGTGCCAACGTCGCCCTTTCCCACACCCCACCACTCCCATCCTGCCGTGGACGCTGACCTTGGACGAGTAGCAGCTAAGGAAGAAACAGTTCTGACTGTGCAGCAGGAAATCAATGAAAACAAGAGTTAAGTGGGGACCTAGAGAAGCTACCTGGTCCATCCTGCCAGCTTCTTGCCCACATGCCCTGGTTGGTCTGGGGCTTTTCTTTTCTTTTCTTTTCTTTTTGAGACAGAGTCTCACTTTGTTGCCCAGGCTAGAGTGAGTGCCATGGCGTCAGCCTAGCTCATAGCAACCTCAAACTCCTGTGCTCAAGCAATCCTCCTGCCTCAGCCTCTGGAGTAGCTGGGACTACAGGCATGCGCCACCATGCCCGGCTAATTTTTTCTATATACGTATTAGTTGGCCAATTAATTTCTTTTTATTTATAGTAGAGACGGGGGTCTCGCTCTTGCTTAGGCTGGTTTCGAACTCCTGACCTCAAGCAATCCGCCCGCCTCAGCCTCCCAGAGTGCTAGGATTACAGGCGTGAGCCACTGCGCCAGGCCTGGTCTGGGGCTTTTCAAGGTCACTGAGCACAACAATTTTAGGGTCCCACCCCAGACCTACCAATTCAGAATTTCCTGGGATCAGGACCTAGGGATTCTCATTTTTCATAAGCCCTCCCATCCTTCACCCCCAGCAGTGTCTGACGAAGACCACACTTGAAAGAACACGGCCTATTCCAGACTGATCTGAACAGATATAATAGAATCAACAGCACCCCCATGCCCACTAGTACACACACATAAGGAAATATGAAAGGCATCCTGTATCCTGGAAGGGTTTACAATCTAGTTAAGAGATAAAAGACTCACTTTGTGAAGAGTTAAATTAGTGCCACAATATGTAAACAGTAATTCAAAACAATAAGCAGATAGGTTGGACAAATTGCCAGTGAGTGAAAATAACAGCAGATGTCCTTCAACGATCACGTATGAAATGCTGGATCCTGTCCTAAGCGCTTTATATTATATTCTTTCATTTAATCTCATTAAAAACTCTGGAAGGTAGTTGTTTATATCCCCACACAAGAATGAGTGAGTTAAGGCTTCAGCTTATTTGTCAGTTCCTCTCAGATCAGCCTTCCCTGACCCTTAAGAGGTGGTCAGAGTAATGTCTCAGTGTTCCCCAAATATCCTTGTCTCATTGATCACACTATGCTGTAATTGCTTATTTACCAGCCTGGGTCTCCCACTAAACTTGAGGACAGATACTTGATGTTTCCAGAACCCAGTGAACTGTAGGAGCTCAGCTAATGTTTGCTGCCTGAATGCAGGTTGTGTGTCTGCAGCCTCAGAGCTCACACATGAAGGGGTCTGAGTGACTCTAATGTCCCGGTACCCCCTGCCCTCTCAGAGCCATTGCAAAGAGATGGTACAGGCCACGCAGATTCCTGTAAGGGACGGTCTCTATAGGTTGGAGCAATCGGAGAAGCCTCCCTGGAGGAGGTGCAGGTGGAAGGACTAATAATTAAGAGTTCAAGACAGAGGGGAGTTGAGCATTCATTCCAGGCAAGCCAAGGCATGAAGGAGAGGTTCTACAAGGTGCAAGGGGTTCTACAAGTCTTCTTCTAAGACTAGAGACCACTGGGGACTCCAGGAGTCAGTGCCCCATGCCCTGAGCCTTTCTAGCTCACCCTCTGGCTGTCACCTTATGTCTGACTTGCATCTCCATTACTGCTGCAGAATTATTTTACCCCAGGGTTTTCAGGGAGACGGCAAAACCTCCATTGTTTCCCCATGCCTGGAGCAGGGCGACATCACGTATTCTATTAGTGGATTTGTCCATTTGGAAAGCCCTTTTTAATGACGAATGGGGTATTTTCCAGTTTCCGCGAAGAAATAAGACTCATTTATGTTCATGATATATGACTAAGCAAAAAA
This sequence comes from Microcebus murinus, assembly GCF_040939455.1. Classification (NCBI taxonomy): domain Eukaryota; kingdom Metazoa; phylum Chordata; class Mammalia; order Primates; family Cheirogaleidae; genus Microcebus; species Microcebus murinus. The sequence continues at coordinate 24,416,450 of NC_134124.1, forward strand.
AAAAAAGCAAAACAAAACAGATTTCTGGATTTCCTTTTCGTTATAAAGAACAGCGGAGAAAGAGAATAAGCACAAATATGTTTGTGTGCATGTGGGAAACATCTAGGAAGTCGTATACTGAATTTAACAGCAGCAGGCTCTGGAAAATTAGATGTAGTGGGATTTTTACCTTTTACATAGTCTTATGCTTTTGTCTTTTTTAAACATCGAGTATGTATTCATTTTACAATTGAAAAATAATTTTGTTTGGTAGGATAATAGGTAGCTTTTAATTTATTTGTGCTTTGTTCTTCCCAAATTTTCTGATATGAAGAATTATTACTTCCCAAATAGAAAACCCTTTCCACTATAAATGTTGACAAAGGAAAAGAAATAGATTCTCAAGATGGTGCAGTTTGTGACGTTGAGGTGCAGGATGTCTGGGGAAAGTACCAGAAATTTTCTAAGCCTTGAGTCCCAAGAGATTAAGAACTCAGGTAAGTGGGGTGTAAACCAATTCGGTCCCAACGTGGCAAAACATCTTAAGAGCTGCAAAAAATGCTTTAGATCTCTCTCTCTCTCTTTTTTTTTTTTTTTTGAGACAGAGTCTTACTCTGTTGCCCAGGCTAGAGTGAGTGCCATGGCGTCAGCCTAGCTCACAGCAACCTCAAACTCCTGGCCTCAAGCGATCCTCCTGCCTCAGCCTCCTGAGTAGCTGGGACTACAGGCATGTGCCACCATGCCCGGCTAATTTTTGTATATGTATCAGTTGGCCAATTAATTTCTTTCTATTTTTAGTAGAGATGGGGTCTCTTGCTCAGAGCTGGTCTTGAATTCCTGACCTTGAGCAATCCGCCCGCCTCGGCCTCCCAGAGTGCTAGGATTACAGGCGTGAGCCACTGCAGCCGGCCTATGCCACCATTTCTAACAATAAACATGACAGCTTTATAGAAACATGGGACTGTGTTTATCAGCTAATGCTGTGTGAAGAAAAGCAGAATGCAATATTGCATTTGTGGTTATTACATATTTGTTATAGAGTTGATCAGAAAGAGAGCAAAGATGAGCAAAGAGAGAGATAGTGTTAAGAGGGAGGAAAAGAGTAGAAAAAAATAAATACAGTTACTGTGTTAGGTTTATAGGATTATTGGGATTTTTTTCTGGTGAAATATCCTCCAAAGATGTTGAAAGTTGTTTCGATAATAAATATGAACTATACACCGGGGCTCTGTGACTTCAGGCAAGTTACTTAACTTCCCTGAACCTCTGTTTGCTCCTAGGCAAAATGGGAACAACAATATTACATATTTTATAGAGTTGTTTTGAAGATTCAATGAGATCATCCCGGCCCTTCAGGATGCCAAGGCAAGAGGATCACTGGAGGCCAGGAGTTTGAGACCAGTTTGAGCAAAATAATAGACACTGTCTCTACAAAAAAAAAAAAACAAAAACAGAAAAATCAGCCGGGTGTGGTGGTGTGAGCCTGTAGTCCCAGCTATTTGGGAGGCTGAGCCAGGAGGATCTCTTGAGCCCAGGAGTTAGGTTTTAGTGAGCTGTGATGACACTACTGCACTCCAACCTGGGTGACAGAGCAAGAACTTGTCTCCAAAAGATAAGAAAAAGAGAGAGATAATCCATATAAAACACTCAGTAGATTGCCAAATAAACACTCATAATAATGTTAGCTGCTATTGTCCTTGTTCCTTCATCATTATTTTTATCAATGAGGGAAATTCTCATAAGCTCTATCTGGGTGGGAGTGTAAACTGTTACAGACTGTCTAAAAGGCAGTAGAGTAATAGATATAACAATTTTAAACACAAAAATCCCCTGTTCCAGGAATTTCATGTCTGGGAATTCATCCTCAGCAAATAACTTTAGTAAGTAATCTGACATGTACACTGGGAGGTGTAAACAAGAGTATTTATATCAGAGTTATTTATAATAAAAAATTGGAGGCCGGGCACAGTGGCTCACGCCTGTAATCCTAGCACTCTGGGAGACCGATGTGGGGCAGATTGCTCGAGGTCAGGAGTTCGAAATCAGCCTGAGCAAGAGCGAGACCCCGTCTCTACTATAAATAGAAAGAAATTAATTGGCCAACTAATATATATAGAAAAAATCAGCCGGGCATGGTGGCGAGTGCCTGTAGTCCCAGTTACTCGGGAGGCTGAGGCAGCAGGATTGCTTGAGCCCAGGAGTGTGAGGTTGCTGTGAGCTAGGCTGATGCCGAGGCACTCACTCTAGCCTGGGCAACAAAGTGAGACTCTGTCTCAAAAAAACCCAACAAATCCTATAAGCCCTCCGAGACCTGTAGCAAATGCCACCTCCTCCCCAAAGGTGCACCAGCCCCCCACTGGACACCGTTGGTCCTTCCCCAGGCCCCAGGCCCCCCATCTGCTTTGCTCCCGGGACACTACCACTTCCTATGCACACAAGAGCTCTGCAGGTGTGTGCCTGGTCTAAACCGGAAGCTCTTTTGGGGAAGGCGCGAGTCCCATTGACCCATGTTTCCTCGGTGCAGGCCCCACGTGCAGCAGTGCTCAGTCTCTGGTTGCTGAGTGAGGGGCGCAGGGGACAATGAGAGCCAGGAGGGCATGGTGGGAGGGCAGGGCGTGGGTGAATGGAGGGAGGGGTGGGCAGAGAGCCGGGTGACTCCTCCAACCCGGGGCAGTGCTGGCCCTGGCCTTTGCTGACAGTGGCAATGGGAACACAGCCAGCACTTCTCCAGGGTGAATAACCCCGGGGCTCTGCCCCCCTAGGTCCTGCCCATGTCGTAAAACAGCAAGAGCTTCCTCTTCAGGGCTGGACGGAGAGGAGGATGGGGTGATTTAGGGGCCGAGCCTCAGTGGGAGCAGAGTTTATAAGCCAGGACACCAGGCCCCTCGGCATCAACTGTCCTCCTCACCCCTCTGCTCTCTGGCCCTCCAGCCTCCCAGCGCCATGGCCTTCAACGGCAAGTTTGAGATGGAGAGCGAGAAGAATTATGACGAGTTCATGAAGCGCCTGGGTGAGTGAGCTCCTGAGTATGCCTTCCCTGGGGCCGGTTTGTCACAGCCAGCTTGGGGCCAGGAACCCAAAACCCTAAGGTAGAGTGGGGCAGGACTTCATTCATTCATTCACACATTTGTTGAGCAACTACTCTGTTCTAGACTCTGAGGATAACAAGAACTCTAAGACATTCTTTAAAACACTTAGAGAATATTAGTATCTCCACTTTACTGATGGAAAACTTAAAAGCCCAGAGAAGGTGAGTGACTACCTCAAGGTCACACAGCTAGTAATTAGTGAAGTGGAGACTTGTTTAAAGTAGAGATTTGGTGTTTATTCATTCATTAAAGCTTTTATTGAATGTCTGCAGTATACAAGGGCTATCCCAGTGTTACGGATGGGGCCTCAGCCTGACTTGCCCAAGTCAGTAGCCAAGGTCATTAACACCCAGCATCCTATGATGAGTGGTGTCACCACATCCTGCCTAGGAGAGGTGACCGAGGGGTAAGTCTGAGACAGTGCAATTGTCAAGATTCCGAAGACAGCCCCAGAGAACTCAGGCTCTACCTCTTGGCGGCCACATCTTGCCTGCCTACTGGTCCTGAGCCCTGAGAGGAGGGCCTCTGTGCCCTGGGGCCTTGGAGAGGCAAGAGCCCTTTGCAGTCAATTATTGGCAGTGACTGGGCTTCACCTGTCACAGTCCAGTGCTGTCAAACTGGAAGTGAGCCCACCCCAGTTCTTGACCCGATTCTGCCATTAAACTCCACCACGAAGCTGGGAAGCCACCCTCCTGCTCTGGGTCTTCATTTCCTACCTGCAAAACAGACGCATTAGAAGATATAGTCTTGAAGGTCTCATTCATTCCAGAACTTTCCGAGCTTGGCAAGTTTCTGTTATATTTATTTGCTATTAATATCAGAAGATCGGCTATAATTTACAAGCACCCACTGTGTACCACGAGCTTCACAAGACACAACTGAGTTGAATTTAATTCTTGCAACAGCCCTGTGAGATGGGCCTTAGTATCCCCAGATTGTAGACGGAAACACTGAGGCTCAGGGAGGGAGTGACTTGCCCTGGGCACCCTGCTCACCGCAGAGCTGGGATTTGAAGGCACGGACTATCTGTCTCAGGCACTGTGTTCTTAACCTGCAGGCCCCAGGGATGGGGGGAGCTCTTTCCCCAAGTCATGGGTTAAAGGCAGCTCTTAAATGGCCACTCTGCTTGTCGCCGGGTTCAGGTCTCTCCAGCGACGTGATCGAAAAGGCCCGCAACTTCAAGACCATCACGGAGGTGCAGCAGGACGGGCAGAACTTCACCTGGTCCCAGCACTACTCCGGGGGCCACATCATGACCAACAAGTTCACCATCGGCAAGGAATGCGACTTACAGACCATAGGTGGCAAGAAGGTCAAGGTGAGAGGCTGCTGCCTACTTCTCCTTCTCAAACATGTCCTCAATGCTCCCAAGCTGAGGCCCCTCTCTTGAGTTTAGCCTCTAGCATTAAAAGCTTGAGTGACTTGGCAATTTAATGCTCCTGGTTTTTAATGGTCAATAATCGACACTGTAATATAATAAAAATAGCTAATATTTGCTGAGCACTTACTATAACCTAGACACTTGCTAAATAGTTGATACTTTTTTTTTTTTTTTGAAACAGAGTCTTGCTTTGTTGCCCAGGCTAGAGTGAGTGCCATGGCGTCAGCCTAGCTCACAGCAACCTCACACTCCTGGGCTCAAGCAATCCTTCTGCTTCAGCCTCCCGAGTAGCTGGGACTACAGGCATGTGCCACCATGCACAGCTAATTTTTTCTATATATATTAGTTGTCCAATTAATTTCTTTCTATTTATAGTAGAGACCGGGTCTCGCTCTTGCTCTCGCTCTGCTCTCGAACTCCTGACCTCGAGCAATCCGCCCACCTCGGCCTCCCAAAGAACTAGGATTACAGGCGTGAGCCACCGCTCTGGCGGTTGATTCACCTTAATGCAGTTAATCCTATGAAACTGCTACAATTACTCTCAGAATTTTACAGCTGGGGGGCAGAGTCATGGGATTAAATAGCTTGTCACCTGTCCCACAGCAGGGACAGACCTTCACGCCCAGGCCTTTGCACTGAGGCAGGTAACTATCTGAGCCTCCGGAGAGTATAACTGATTTGTCGTGCTGTCTCCCAGGCTGGATTGGAAACCCTGCTCTCCCGCCTGCAACTGTGGGGCCTTGGGCAATCACTTCATATCCCTGAGCCTCAGCTCTCTAGTGTGCAAAATGGGACTAGGTGCAGCCCCTGGCTCAAATGAGGAGCTGCGATGAAGATTAAAAAAGAAGTGACGGGAGCACCTAGCATAGTGGCTGCCATTAGTGAATGCTGAAAGAAAACAATTTAGTAGGGCGCATTCTGGGGCCCCCCTCTCTTGGGGCCCCAGAACCTCGTCCACGAAGAAAACAAAACAAAACAAAACAAAAAGAAAACAATTTAGTAATTTGCTTTTTCTCTTTTTATTCTTTTTTGTTTTTGTTTTTGAGACAGAGTCTCACTCTGTTGCTTGGGCTACAGTGCTGTGGCATCAGCCTAGCTCACAGCAACCTCAATCTCCTGGGCTCAAGCGATCCTCCTGCCTCACCCTCCTGAGTAGCTGGGTCTACAGGCATGCGCCACCATGCCCGGCTAATTTTTTCTATTTATTTTTAGTTGGCCAACTAATTTCTTTCTATTTTTAGTAGAGACAGGGTGTTGCTCTTGCTCAGGATGGTTTCGAATTCCTGATTTTGAACAATCCACCTGCCTCGGCCTCCCAGAGTGCTAGGATTACAGGCATGAGCTACGGCGCCCGGCATGCCTTATTCTTAATGGCTACACAGTATCCGAGAGCATGGAAATGCCATAATTTATTCAACCATTCCCTCATGGATAGATGTTCAGGTTATTTACTGGTGGATAGCCTAAGTTGGATAGTTAGGTTGTTCACTGTTACAAACAATGCTGCAGTCAACATCCTTGGATAGCGTCATATTGTCCTAATACTGATGACCATAACTAACTCTGTAGGTCACACTTAGGGAGAGACACTGCATGCCACTGCAGTGTCATTGCATGCCAGACACTGTTCTCTCTACACTGTACATGTGTCACTTAATCCTCCCAACAACCTATAAGGTAGGTACAGTTACTACCTCCATTTTAGAGGTGGGTAAATGGAGGCACAGAGAGGTTAAGTGGTTTATTTAAGGTTATCTATCTGTATCTATCTTTGGAAATATGTAATTGTATGTACGCGGGCAGATTCCTAGAGGAGCTCGCTGGGCTGTAGGCAAAGTCCTTTGTCCCCAAGGGGGTGCCTGTGCAGGGAGCCCTGATGGCACAGGCTCAGTGTTGTGCTTCCCTTCCAGGTCACCGTGGAGATGGAGGGCTCGAAGGTGGTGGCGAACTTCCCCAACTACCGCCAGACCTCGGAGATTGTGGGTGACAAGCTGGTGGAGGTGAGTGTGCTGCTGGGACCTGGCTCACTGCAGCCTCAAACACCTGGGCTCAAGCGATCCTCCTGCCTCAGCCTCCCAAAGTAGCTGGGACTACAGGCACATGCCACCACCTCAGCTAATTTTTTGTTTTGTTTAGAGGTTGGTCTCACTATGTTGTCCAGGCTGGCCTTGAACTCCTGGGCTCAAGTGATTCTCTCGCCTTGGTTTCCCAAAGTGCTGGGATTACAGGTGTGAGCCATTACGCCTGGAGTTTCATGTCTTCTTACAAGCACACCAATCCCTCATGACCTAACTACCTCCTAGAGGTCCCATCTCCAAATAGCATCACATTGGGGATTAGGGCTTCCACATATGACTTGGGGGCAGGGGTACACACAAACATGCAGTCCATAACACAGCCCAAGAGGCTCTGTGCCCTCCCATTATTCCCATTTTACAGAGAAGCCTTACAAGGCTCAGAGACAGCATGTGACTTGCCTAAGGCCACACAGCTAGTGCATGGTAAAGGCAGATCCATCAGCTGACTTTTGGACTAGGCTGTCTGCCTGTTCTTCTCAGGCCAGCAGGTCTTTTATCTTCTTTACATTTTTTTTTTTTCTTTTTGAGACAGAGTCTCACTTTGTTGCCCAGGCTGGAGTGCCACAGTATCAGCCTAGCTCACAGCAACCTCACATTCCTGGGCTCAAGAGATCCTCCTGCCTCAGCCTCCCAAGTAGCTGGGACTACAGGCATGCGCCACCATGCCCAGCTAATTTTTTCTATATATATTAGTTGGCCAATTAATTTGTTTCTCTTTATAGTAGAGACGGGGTCTCGCTCTTGCTCAGGCTGGTTTTGAACTCCTGACCTCGAGCAATCCGCCTGCTTCGGCCTCCCAGAGTGCTAGGATTACAGGCGTGAGCCACCACACCTGGCCCCTTTTACATTTTTTTAAATTTAAAAATTAATAGATATATAGTGTTGAAAAACGTGCAGAAAAAGAACAAAAGTGACTCTCTTCTCCTGGGTGAAAGTTGACCGCTTAGAGGATCTGATGAAAGTGTGGGACACGTTTGGACAGGAACTGTCCGCCAGTGGGTTCTGACTCCCAGAAGCAAAGCTCCCTGCCTGTGAAAAGCACAGGGCAGGAGAAATAGAGCAGGTTTGTGCCTGACAAGAGCATCGATTTTCCCAAGCAGAACGAATCTGCTTCTCAGTTCCCAGAGGCTCCTGACCATAGATCCCGTGTGGTGTGAGCGGTGCCTGCAGTTCAGGGCCGGCATGCACACACACACACACACGCAATTGCACACCCACTGGGCACTGAGAAGAGCTGTCCTGGTTGCAAGTCTCCCATCTCCATAGACCCAGAATTTTCAAGGGCGTGCCCCTCCTTCTGCACTAGCAGGGAGTGTGCATTTTGTAACCACCCCTCCTCCTGCCTCCAGCACCAGCACCCCTGCCTCGCTGCTCTCCTCACCTCTCCCCTATACGGGGAGTGCAGGGGGAGCCCCCAGCATCCTGCCTGCTCCCACCCCTCCCCCACTCCATCTTCCATCCATTCCCCGTGCAAATCGCCTTGCACCAGCTGCCCTTTGTTATAATCAGGCCCAACCTCCTCCGGATGCTCCTGTCCAGCACTGCCTCCTCCCACTAGTCCCGGCTGCCCAGCCCCCTGCAGGAGCGGCCCCACCCTCTCCCGGCTCCCTTTCTGTGCCACGTGGCTCCTTCTGCTCTGAATTCCCTTTCTCCTGTTTGCTTTTCCAAATCCAGTATATGCTTCAGGATTCTGTCCAAAGGCCTCTTCTCTCCCCACTTTCACTCATCAGTGGCTCCCTGCCTCCTTTGGGATCACCCACCCCGTCCCACAGGGGTGCCCCTTTCTCTGCTAGGAGTCAGCGCTGGCTGAGGACAGGTGCACATCCCCCAACAGGGCGGCAGGTCTCGATGGCAGGGGCCCAGGGCAGAGCACGCTGTGGGCCTTCAACGAACAGTGTCCCCTTGCCTGCCTCTGCCACTAGATTTTAGGCTTCCTGAGGGTGGGGACCGTATCGTCCCATCACCAAGCATGTGACAGGTGCCCGCAAAGCTATGTGGCACAGTGCTGGAGTACGGCCTCTTGGCCTAGGAAGGGTTGCTTGAGTTCTCTAAGCTTCAGTTTTCCCATCTGTTTAATGGGTACAGCCTCACAGGGCTGCTGGGAGGATTAAATGGAATCAAGCAAGGGAAGAGCCGCAGGGCTGAACTGAAAGGAACAGAGAGGGAAGGTTGTCACCCCAGAGCCACATCCCTCTCATAGCGGGTTGGCATTTTCATCATGTTGAGTCTGCACACTGACTACTGGGACAAAGTGGGAAACTGAGGCCTGGCGGAGTGGCGCACCTGACTCCTGACTATTTGGGGCTGGGACTGGCGGCTGGTTTTCCTTCGGCTGTGCCCCCTGGTCCCCTTGGGGCCTCTGCCTGGAGTGGGGACTGACTCCCTCTGTCCCGGCTGCTTCTTTCAGACCTCCACCGTCGGAGACGTGACCTACGAGCGCGTGAGCAAGAGGCTGGCTTAGGCGGCCCGGCCGGGTCCAACGGGCAACAAACCCACCAATAAAACTGAGATACGGATAGAAAATGCTCGCTCCAGAACCTATTTGTTTCTGTTTTCTGGCAATTTGGGGCCGCCTAGGGCTGGGTGGGGGTGGGAAAGCCCCCAAGGATGGCCAAACGGGCCAAACGCTGGCCCTGAGGTCCCTTGGGGGCTGTGTCATGGCAGAGCGAGACACGAGTGTGGACTGCAGGACTCCTGACCCCTGGGGAGGCCACAGGTGGGCACACCTCTGTGGGCACCCCCTGCCACCATCACTTTGCTTCGCCGCTCCTTTAAGGAGACAAAGTCTCCTGGGAGGGGTAACAGGTCAATTCTCAGATGGGCCACAGGACAGGCCTGGCAGGCCCTGGGGGTGCGGGAAAGGCCCCTGGCAGCCAGCCAGGCTCCAAGGCAGGCGTGGATGTACCAGGCTCACCCTGGGAGGCCGTGATTGCTCAACGATGGTGCCTCTGCTCTTATTTGCTGTAGAGTCATCTTCTTGGGTCTCGGTTTAACTACTGGTACATCGAGGACCGGGAGGAAGAAATGGGGAAAAAATGGTAGTCTATGAGAAGGCAGAGGGGCAGTGGGGGTGACAGGAGAGACAGGGAGGGGCTGGAATGTCCTGGTTTGGACTCGAAGGGCTGGGACAGGGTGCCTGGGAGGAACCGAGAGAGGCTGCGGTGGGCTAGGAAAGGTGGTCCCGAGGACCACTCTGATCCCTTGGCAGGCGCCCGGAACCTGGGTTGACCAGCATTCTGCTGCCACATTTGGGTTTAGCAGATGTCCTGCGACCGACGGGAAAGTGCGCCGGCCCCGGGTTGGGAGTGGAGGAGGGTGGCCCTTCTCGACACCCCTGGCTAGATAATCCTTAACCAAAGAGCCCTGAATGAGGCTTTTTTCATCTTCCCCTCTCCTTGGGAGTATTGTCACCTCTGGGTGACACCTTGCCTTCTTTTTACCCAATATCTTTTCTGCATGACAATTCACTTATTTGTACTGCAACGGAAACTTTATGTCACTTCCATACAGTGACAGCCACTATCATATGCCATAAGTAGAGTAAAACTATTTAAAAAGCCAAAGCTGCATGACATTGACTTTTAGCTAGATTCTGCTGCCTGCTCAAAGCCCTGAGCCCAAGACCTCCCTTTGTGAAAAGGGTGAGAGAAGTAAAAGACAGAGTAGTATAAAATGGGAAGCTTCCTCCTTAACTAATCAAAATTACTGAAAGACTACGGAAAAGAGATCATACTATACGAGTTGAATTATGTAAGGCAAGGAATACTTAGATTGTCTTCAATGTACAAGTTTCACATATAGGGCTTAAGAAATAAGGTTTGGGCCGGGCGCAGTGGCTCACGCCTGTAATCCTAGTTCTCTGGGAGGCTAAGGCGGGCGGATTGCTCGAGGTCAGGAGTTCGAAACTAGCCTGAGCAAGAGACCCCCCCCCATCTCTACTATAAATAGAAAGAAATTAATTGGCCAACTAATATATATAGAAAAAATTAGCCGAGCATGGTGGCACAAGCCTGTAGTCCCAGCTACTCGGGAGGCTGAGGCAGAAGGATCGCTTGAGCCCGGGAGTTTGAGGTTGCTGTAAGCTAGGCTGACACTATGGCACTCACTCTAGCCTGGGCAACAAAGTGAGACTCTGTCTCAAAAAAAAAAAAAGAAAAGAAATAAGGTTTGCCCAGCACCTTGCATAGGGTCTGGCAAACAGCAGGTGCATAATAATTGCTGCTTGTCCTACTAGCCCTGTGCAATCTGCAGCTTTTCACTTTGAAGGACCAGCCTCGACCCGGACAGATGTCATGGCCCAGCTCACTGGCAGTCTGTTCTCTGCCTGCTTTCACAATTCTACTCCAGAACCTTATTTATCTTTCCAAGAACAGTCCACAGCCTCTCCCCACTCACCAGCCTGGCCAGCACCCCATGACTTCCATCGTTTTGCCAAGACTTATTGCTAATTAAGTGAACTAGGTAAGCATTAAATTAAACTAGCAGTGTTGCTGTTTCTTCTCCAGACTGAATAATTACTCATAATGAGCTTGGATAATAAGTCTCTAAATAATAGAGTTAACCATAATTAGGCTGAAAATTGAGAGAGAGAGGGAGAGAGAAGGAAAAGGAAGGAGAGAGAGAGAGGGAGGGGAAAAAAGGGAGAGAGAGAAAAAAAGAGAATTTCACTCATGTAATTGATTCAAGGACAAATTCAAATTGCAAGCAGGAGAGAAATTTTTTTTTTTTTTTTTGAGACAGAGTCTTGCTTTGTTGCCCAGCTTACAGTGAGTGCCGTGGCATCAGCCTAGCTCACAGCAACCTCAATCTTCTGGGCTCAAGCAATCCTCCTGCCTCAGCCTCCCGAGTAGCTGGGACTACAGGCATGCGCCACCATGCCCGGCTAATTTTTTGTATACATATTTTTAGTTGGTCAATTAATTTCTTTCTATATTTGGTAGAGACGGGGTCTCACTCAGGCTGGTTTCGAACTCCTGACCTGGAGCAATCTGCCCACCTCAGCCTCCCAGAGTGCTAGGATTACAGGCGTGAGCCACAGCGCCCGGCAGGAGGAATTCTTAAGTCTGTGTTGTTACAGACTCACAGACTCATGGAATCTGGAATGGCAAGACCTCAGTTCTCAACTAGTTTGAACTCTGTGTTTCACAGATATGGAAACGGTGGCTCAGAGAGGAGAAGACATTCGTGCAAGGTCACATGGCAGAGAGTGAGTGAGTCTCTGAGAGAGATGTGGGGTTGGGCTTCACTCACTGACAGAGGAAGGTGAGCTGGCGTAAAGCAGCCCCTAGTAGTCATCTGGGCAGGGAGGCTCCTCAGCCAGAAGTGACAGTGGTTGAGAGTCACATTGCTAGGGTTTGAATCTCTTTTCTTTCACCCAGTAGCTGTGTCACCTTAGGGAAGTTCACCCATTTCTCTGAGCCCAGTTTCCTTGCCTGTAAATGGGGACAGAAACTGTACCTACCGTACAGAATTGCTACAAACTCAGTATGAGCGGCTACCACTGCCACCGCCGTCACTTCTATTATCACCACCATCATTCTCAAGTCAGTGTGATTAAAGGGCTAGGACCAACTTGTGAGTCACGTGGGCAAGCCACTGCACCTCTCTGAGCCTTATCTTGTCCATGTGTAAAATGAGTTAATGTGACCTCCCTTACTTGGTCACAGGGGAGTTGCAATGATAAAGGGTAAAAATCCACATTAATGGCTTCCAGAAAGTTAGATTGGCTTCATCATTTGTGTTCAAGATGCTGTAGGGACTCCCCAATCCAGTCCTCAGTTCAGGCGCCCTTTGCAACCCTGGCTCTTTATGACCTTCACCTTGACCTTTGATTGTCATCTTTCGCCCTCTGCCAGGGTAACTGCATCCCTCTTGCCAAGCTCAATCCGGTGAAACATGGCGCTACCCAAAATATCTCTAAAGGTCTCCACCAGGTGGCGCTCTGTCACCTGCCTGCTGTCACATGGACACCAGGTGCGGGTACTGTATGTGGGCGGGTGGGGGGAGCAGTGATATCCTGAATGATTGGGCCTTGATGTGGTTTGTGTGTCACCTCAGGTGACATGGCTTGGGAGGCCACATGGGCTCCTCAGACACACCTAAATGTGAAACCCATTCCCACTTCTCACCCATGGTTAGACCTTGAGCCTCCCTGAACTTCAGTATCCTCGACTGGACAATGGCAGTAATACTACTAGCTCATGGTGGCATTGCGAGGACAAAAGAGGAGTCGGGGGAATCAGAGAGCATGAGGAAAGTGCCAAAGGCAGGGCCTGCGACATAGCGAGTATTCCCAAGAGAGCTATTAAGGGCTCTGCTCAAGAGTTCTACAAGTAAGAACGGGCACACACACAGAGTCAGGCCTTTAGAGCAGGGGAAAGTGTCCCAAGTCTGCCTGTACACCAGCCTCTCCTGGGGGATCTGCCATCCCTGACCTTCCAAACCCATCTCTTAGGTACAAAGACCAGGCACTGCCACTGGACATGCTCGCCAGCAAGGCATGAACTTGGAGACCAGTCCAGTCCCAACCCTCCCATTTTGCAGATGAAAAAACTGAGGTCTAGAAAGGGGAAATGACCTGCCCAAGTGAGTCCACAAAGCTAAAGAGCAGCAGAAGGCCTGTGCTTCCTGTGAGTCCTGACTGCCGTGTCTCTGGGAAGTGCAAGGGCCTCCACACGGCTGAGTGGCCCAGCAGAAGCCTGACCTTTGAGTTCTTCCTTTAAAGCTAGAGCTGAGAGGGAGGGAGGTGAAGCTCAGAGACTCACCTGAGCCCCCAAAGAAGGGGGGAGCCCACTTATTGACAATATTCCTTGTAGAACTCACTGCTGAATAATGACACCATATATTTCTATGCTTCCTTACTACAAATCTGAAGTGTAGACCAGGCTGATAGCTTTCCCACCTTACAGAAGAGGGGACAGGTTCCAAGCGGAGAGATGGCTGTTCCCAAGGTCACCCGGGTAGGAGCAGACGAGCTCAGACCCTCCACCTCTCAGGCTCAGTGTTCTTGTCCACACTAGAAGTTGCAAACCTATGTTTTTTGTTTTTTTTTTTGAGACAGAGTCTCGCTTTGTTGCCCAGGCAAGAGTGAGTGCCATGGCGTCAGCCTAGCTCACAGCAACCTCAAACTCCTGGGTTCAAGCGATCCTGCTGCCTCAGCCTCCCGAGTAGCTGGGACTACAGGCATGCGCTGCCATGCCTGGCTGATTTTTTCTATATATATTAGTTTGTCAATTAATTTCTTTCTATTTATAGTAGAGACAGGCTCTCGCTCTTGCTCAGGCTGGTTTCGAACTCCTGACCTTGAGCAATCCATCCGCCTCGGCCTCCCAGAGTGCTAGGATTACAGGCTTGAGCCACCGCGCCCGGCCCAAACCTATGTTTTATTGGCTTTTCTATTGTGTTAAAATGTTTTCAATTTAATTTAGAAAATTCCTAAAATTAGATTTCCTAGAAAGTGTAGATTTCCAGATTCTCTGGAAGCCTAAATGTTTGGCAACACGAACCTTACATCCCTGAAAGGTAAGAATAAGCCGGCGCTAAGTAGACTCTCTATCCTCTAAGGGGGACACTGGCTTTACAACTCAACACCGTCCCCACCGCCTCACTCTGTCATCGTCACCCAGCTAGATTCACGTACTTATGCCACCTGCCTGGTCCTGGCAGGCATTCGGGCTTGAAACACCTGCCAAATGCTATGCTGCCTTTTTGCTGAAATTTAATTCACAGAAGTCTTCTCTGAGAAACAGGCCCTGGCTAAGGAGGGCTGGTAAGATTCTTTTCCAGGCACTTGGTGCCAGGGATTGCCCCAGAAACACAAGGATGCAGGTTCCTGGTCAGCGTGCTCTGAGAGAGGCCAGGCCGCGCTGGAACTCAGGAGTGGGAACGCCAGGCAGCTCCTTTCTTTCATGAACCTCTGTCCATTATTCTGTCCCGCTGGGGTCTTCCGTACCGGGTGAGAGGGATGGCCAAGCTGCAGCGGCCACGGAGCCTTTCACTCGTTCATTCCAAAGACTTTTTTTTTTTTTTGAGACAGAGTCTCGCTTTGTTGCCCAGGCTAGAGTGAGTGCCGTGGCGTCAGCCTAGCTCACAGCAACCTCAAACTCCTGGGCTCAAGTGATCCTCCTGCCTCAGCCTCCCAAGTAGCTGGGACTACAGGCATGCGCCACCATGCTCGGCTGATTTTTTTGTATATATATTTTTAGTTGGCCAATTAATTTCTTTCTATTTATAGTAGAGACGGGGTCTCGCTCTTGCTCAGGCTGGTTTCGAACTCCTGACCTCGAGCAATCTGCCCGCCTCGGCCCTCCCATCATTCCGAAGCCTTGAGTCAGGTGGCTCAGGACAGCGGCCGATGCAGACTGCTTGGGTTTGAATTGTGGCTCCTTCCTTAGGCAAATAACCTCTCCGTGCCCTTGTTTTCTGATCCGTAAAATACAGCTAGTAACAGCTCCTACTCTGTAGCATTATTAGGATGATTATAAGAAATAATAGGAGCAAGTTCCTGATATGCAGTGAGTGCTGCATAGATGCTGGCTGCACTAACTACTGCCACCGGGACCGGGAGCTATATTCTATCGGTAGTTCAGGGCACAGCCGTAGAACCAAGTAAACAAACCAATAAGATCATTTCAGATGGTTTAATACCATGAAGAAAGTAAACAGGGGGTAATGAGGGTGACTAGAGTTATTACAGAGGCCCCTGCTGGAGGTGGCATGCAAGCTGAGACCCAAAGCAGGCTTCTGAACTTCAGCACCACTGGCATTTGAGGCTGGATAATTCGTTTTTTTTTTTTTTTTTTTTTTGGAGACAAGAGTCTCACTCTGTTGCCCAGGCTAGAGTGCTGTGGCGTCAGCCTAGCTCACAGCAACCTCAAACTCCTGGGCTCAAGCGATCCTCCTGCCTCAGCCTCCCAAATAGCTGGGACTACAGGCATGTGCCACCATGCCTGGCTAATATATATATATATATATATATATATATATATATATATATATATATTTTTTTTTTTTTTTAGTTGTCCAGGTAATTTCTTTCTAGTTTTTAGTAGAGACAGGGTCTCGTTCTTGCTCAGGCTGGTCTGGAACTCCTGAGCTCCAATGATCCACCCACCTCAGCCTCCCACGGTGCTGGGATTACAGGCGTGAGCCACCGCGCAGGCCGAAGCCAGATAATTCTTTGTCATGGGTGGGGGTGGGGGGCTGTCCTGTGCAATGCAGGATGTTTAGCAGCACCTGGGTTATGACCACCAAGTATGTGTTCAGACACTGCCAAATGTCCCCTGAAGGGCAAAACTGAGCCCAGTTGAGAATCACTCACATAAAGGGTGAGGAGACAGTCGCACAGGGTGAAGGGGAAGAGCATTCCCGATGGGAGCACACAGCTTTGGAGAGATGGGCTTTGAACTTGGAGGACACGAGGCACTGAAACTTCGCCCCTACCCCTAAGCCAGGAATTTGCAAAGCTAGTCTAGAAAGCAGCAGGTTCTCCTTGAAAAAGGAGTCTGGGTGTCCCAAGCCTTCGCACAGCTTGATCAAAGAAATACTAAGTCTAGAACAAAGTTGTGGTTTAGAACTCAGATGGTCCACAAATTCAGGTAGGAAAGCTGTTTCTTTACTCTCTCCTTTGAGCTTGGGAACCACAGCCTGTACATTTAATTTTTTGTTGGATCCTCAAAGAAACTGTGCACTCAGATCACCAGGAAACTGAACAAAAATGTAGATTCTGGGGCCCCACCCTTCTTAGAGAAGGCTCCAGGTCTTTCTGCAGCTTGCTCAGGTTTGCAGACCTCTGGATTGAACCATATGTCAGCCCTAGGAGGACTTTAAGCCATCTCTGTGCAATGTTCCTAGCCACCTCCCAGCATGAGAACTAACAAAATAAAATCTGACATGGAGAGCCCTGTGTGGAAGAATTGTAAGTGGGTACCTCTGGCTGAAGGCAGGAGGCCAGGGACTCTGTGGCAAAGCCCCCTCCAAGGACTCAAAACCATCCATCAACTTGACTGTCTCCATGGCAACTGATGGGGAAGCTGAAGTCTAGAGGGGCGATTTTTTTTTTTTTTGAGACAGAGTCTCACTCTGTTGCCCTGAGTGGAGTGCAGTGGCGTCAGCCTCGCTCACAGCAACCTCAAATTCCTGACTCAGTCTCCTGAGTAGCTGAGACTACAGGTGTGCACTACCATGCCCAGCTAATTTTTCTTTTTTTGGAGACAGTCTCACTTTGCTGCCCAGGCAAGAGTGAGTGCTGTGGCGTCAGCCTAGCTCACAGCAACCTCAAACTTCTGAGTTCAAGCGATCCTCCTGCCTCAGCCTCCCAAGTAGCTGGGACTACAGGCATGCGCCACCATGCCCGGCTAATTTTTTCTATATATATAGTTGGCCAATTAATTTATTTCTATTTATAGTAGAGACAGGGTCTCGCTCTGGCTCAGGCTGGTCTCGAACTCCTGACCTTGAGCAATCTGCCTGCCTCAGCCTCCCAGAGAGCTGGGATTACAGGCGTGAGCCACCACGCTCAGCCAAATTTTTCTATTGTTAGTAGAGACGGGGTTTCCCTCTTGCTCAGGCTGGTCTAAAACTCCTGAGCTCAAACGATCCACCCGCCTCGGCCTCCCAGAGCTCTAGGATTATAGGTGTGAGCTGCCGCGCACAGCCTAGAGGGGATATTTGCCCAAAGGGAAGTGGGTGCTCTTGGTAAACCCAACACTTGCCTTGTCTCTAAACCTCCAAAACCCAGAGCCTCCTGCCCCGCCTGGCCTTGCCCAGGGCAGATGCGGGCCACCTGCAGGCCCTGCCTGCTAACAGACATGGTTTCCAGACACCCTCCTGGTTCTGGGCTTCAGCCTCATGCCCCAAGCACATCTCCCCATTGCTCCCCACCCTAATTGAAGGCATCTGCACTTAGCAAATACCTCAGCCCCACACTGACACCAGCTCTCTGTGGTGGTTCTCCTGCTGGAAACTGGGTGGGCAGAGGGCAGGACAGAGGTCCTGAGTGAGACCCCCGTCACAGGGGAGTAAGAATCTGACAGTTTTCATAATAGCTGATGCTATATCCCATCAGTTCTACCATATACTTTCACTTTTTCGGAGGCAGAGTCTCACTCTGTCACTCCAGGTAGAGTGCAGTGGTGTCATCATAGCTCACTGCAACCTCAAATTCCTGAGCTCAAGTAAGCCTCCAACCTCAGCCTTCTCAGTAGCTGGGACTACAGGTGCATGCCACTGTGCCTGGCTAATTTTTCTATTTTTTGTAGAGATGGGGTCTCGGTCTTCCTGAGGCTGGTCTTGAACTCCTGACCTCCTGCTTTGGCCTCCTAGAGTGCAGTGGCGTCATCATAGTTCACAACAACCTCAAACTCCTGGGCTCAAGTGAGCCTCCTGCCTCAGCCTCCTGAGTAGCTGGGACTACAGGCACACACCACGTCTGGCTAATTTTTGTATTTTTTGTAGAGATGGGTTCTTGCACTCATTCAGCTGGTCTCAAACTCCTCAAGTAATCCTCCCACCTTGGCCTCCCCAAGTGCTAGGATTACAGGTTCGAACCATTGCACCCAGCCTTATTTAAATTTCTTATTGGTACATAAAAATAATGTCACACCTTCCACAAAGTAGATCGTATGTTTATAGAAATATGATTATCCCTTTTTGGAGGTACCAGCTTTGATGTACATTATGTTATTTAATCCTCATGAAAGCCCTATGAGGCAAGTGCTGTTTTCACCCCATTTTAACAGGTGAGAAGACTGAGGCTCAGAGAGGTTGGTTCAACTGCCAACCTCAGAAGCTAATTTTATGTATCAACTTGACTAAACTATGGTGACCATTACTTGGTCAAACACTAGTCTAAACATATTTTTAATTTGATTTTTAAAAATTAATCAATTATTTATTTTTAGAGATAGGGACTCACTCTGTCACTCAGGCTGGAGTGCAGTGGTACAATCATAGCTCACTGCAGTCTCGAACTCCTGACTCAAGGGATCCTCTCA
The DNA here is from genome assembly GCF_040939455.1 of Microcebus murinus. Classification (NCBI taxonomy): domain Eukaryota; kingdom Metazoa; phylum Chordata; class Mammalia; order Primates; family Cheirogaleidae; genus Microcebus; species Microcebus murinus. The sequence goes on from NC_134124.1 coordinate 24,434,970, forward strand.
CCTCAGCATCTCAAAGTAGCTAGGACCACAGGCCCACACCACTGCAGCGGGGTAGTTAAAAAAAAAATTTTGTTTTTCAGAGATGGGGTCTCACTATGTTGCCCAGGCTTCTCTCAAACTCCTGGCCTCAAGCAATCCTCTTGCCTTGGTGCTCCAAAGTGCTGGGATTACTGGTGTGAGCCAGTGTGCCCGGCCTAGATGTATTTTTTAGACATGATTAACATTTACAATCGGTTGACTTTAAGAAAAAGCGGATTACCCTCCATAATGTGGGTGGGCCCCATCTAATCAGTTAAAAGCCTTAACAGCAAAGATTAAGGTTTCCTGGAGAAGGAATTTGGTCTCAAGACTGTAACACAGAAATCATGCCTGAGCTCCCTGCCTGCTGGCCTGCCATGGCAATTTTGGACTCAACTGCAACATCAACTCTTACCTGAATTTCCAGCCTGCTGGGCATGCCCTACCAATTTTGGACTTGCCAGGCCTCGTAATCACATAAGGCGATTCCTTAAAATAAGTCTGTCTCTCTATACATCCTGTTGGTTTGTTTCTCTGGAGAACCCTGAGACAGTGGTGGAGCTGGGATGTCAAGCCTTATACACCCCTCTGCCCAGCCTCTGTGTCCCCAGGGAGCCCCAGCTCCAAGGGAACCAGCCTTGCTGGTGCCAACCCCATACACGCCCGGCACCTCTCATCACGAGACACCCACCAGGGCTGATCTGGAAGAGGGAGGGAGGGGCTGGCCTGAACAGGGATCCCCAGGAAGAGAGCAGAGAGACCAAGAGCAGGTGACATGTTTATTGCAGGATGCCTTTTTCTGGGGGCCATGCTGGCTGTGAGCTCTACTACGGGGCCCCTCACGAGCCCCAAGCCCCAGAACAGATACAATAACCTGGAATCCAAACTGGTTGCACATAAATAGGAGGAGGTTGGCAAAGGAAAAAGAAAAAAACAACAAACGAATGAGCAGTTTCCTATGCTCGTGTGACTGCGTGGTGGCTCCTTGTCCACGCCCAGTCTCTTCTCTCCTGTTTCCACACTGAGACTTCTGATCTGCTCTGAAAAAACCTTCACCAACTTCGGATCCGACTCAGCAGCGTGCTACTGCCTTCCTGGCAGCCTCCTGCCACCGTCTTCTAGACTGGCAAAAGATCCAAGAAAATCAAGATGGGTTCTTCTTAAAAAAAAAAACACAACAAAACAAAACAAAACAAATAAACATTGTTTCCATGGTCCTTTGCACCTCCCAGTTCTGATGGGTGAACAACGTGTCCCCTGACCCCAAACCAACCAAAAGAAAGAACATGCTGAGCACAAGCCATGAGTCAGAACAAAAACATATTGCACATGGTTACAAGAGTCTTCCTGAGATCCCTCTCGCTGCAGATCCCTAAATACTGTCTTTCCATCCAACCAATCACTTGCCTATCAACGGTGGTGTCATATATCGATGCACATCCCCCCGTTCCAAATCCGGGTGGCATTAAGCAGACATTCCACATCATTATCCTTCACTCTCAAGCCAAACTCAGAGCTGAGGCTGGGCGTAACCTCACGCACTGCAAGCACGTGGCAGAGGGAGGTGAGGATTGTTTCAATCCTTTGTCTCCTTTTCAACAAGCTTCCCCCCTCCTTGGGTAGTTCCCGAAGTTCTACGGGTGAACACAGCATCCAAGATGTGGAATCTTCTGGAACCAAGAGCTGGGAAAGTGGTTCTCCCCAACCATATGCTTTTGAGAAAAGGGAATTCTGTTGTTCCCTGCAGGTCCGCCACAAGCTGGGCTGAAACTCAGCAGCCCTCACGTGGGATGGGCAGTGTTGCCATGACATTTGCTTTTTTCTCTTAAGGAATTTTCAAGTATCACAAAAATCCCTGATGCAGTATGTAAACAAGACGCCTTACTGAACAGAAAGCTAGATCACTTCGGGAAGCAGCAGCACGTGAAATATCTAAAAGGCAGGGAAAAAGGTTTTAGGTTCGACAACAAAGGCAAGAGAGCCAGCCGCCCTGCTGAGACTTGCAAGGGCAACGCTCAGGCATAAACAAGCACGCTGGCCCCTCTCTAGGAGCCAGGGAAAGAAAAGCACCTGATTGATACCCATCTCCCGGGGGTCCTGAGAACACACCAGGCTGCCCCTCCTTCGTCAGTGGTGTAGCTGCCATCGGCGAAGAGTGAAAAAGTCTTTGATGCCAAAAACCAGACACGCATGTGGACTAGTGGCTTGCGTCCAGCTCCCAGGCTCCTGGCCTCTTACTGAGTCCTTCTTGATGCATTGGGCCCCTGCTCGAGGGGACGGCCACGGAGCCATCCCTCTGTGCCCCGGCCACACGTGGAAGACGTCTTTCGGAGGAATGCTCTCAGCTCTGAGGTATGTCACTGAATGTTTCGCTCTGGGTCAGTTTTATTCAAAAGGAGTATGAGCCCTTCACGTTCACTGGCAATGAGGCTCTCTGGGAATGGCCTCCCAGAGCCTCACTCGGCTGAGCTCTCATCGTCAATGTCCTCCTCCTCTGCCCGGGTCTCCAAGGCTTCCCTTCTGGTCCAGAGGTGGCCTATCTGTCAAAACAGCCCGTGGGGAACAGGTGGCTCCCACTGAAGTAGCTGCTTCCGTAGGTGGTGGCGAGGCAGTGCCTGGGCTCGGCTGCAATGGCCATCTGCATGCTCAGGGACACGGGGACGGGCACAGGACACACATCCAGGGGTTGGAGGGTGGGGTATGGGGTGTGGAGAGATGAGCCTGTGCCCCCCGAGAGCAGGCTCCCCGAACGGTGGGCCTGCAGCGAGTCCCGATAGGCCAGGCATAGGTCCTGCACGGGGGTCTGGAACTGAGCCAGGGTGGTCGCCGGCTGGCCGAGGGCAGGGTAGGCGGGTGGCTGGAAGAGCACTTGGGTGGGCGTGGGGGGCGTGCCAGGCACCATCGCCAAGGCCTGGCTCTTGACTGCGACGGCGTCCTTGAGGACGTTGTCATATGCCCTGAAATCAGGAAAAGGCCTGGATGAGACTTGGAGGTCAAAGGCCACCAGACACTTGCATGCGCCTCTACCTGCCTTGCTCAGTGGGGTCTGAAGAGATGCCCTGTAGCCACCAGGCCTTGCCCAGGCTGCCCTCGCCTCCTGCAGCACAGGCCCAGCTGTTCTCAGACTAGACCCAGGCACGGAGGTCCTCTTCCGACCCCTCGAAACTAGACTAGCTGTCCCCGCAGCCCTACACTGCCCTGTCTCAGCAGTCAACACCTACGAGGGTCACTTCCGGTCACTACCTGGCTTCCAGGGAGGATGCTATCCACTTTTTTTTTGAGACAGAGTCTCGCTTTGTTGCCCAGGCTAGAGTGAGAGCCGTGGCGTCAGCCTAGCTCACAGCAACCTCTAACTCCTGGGCTCAAGCGATCCTCCTGCCTCAGCCTCCCAAGTAGCTGGGACTACAGGCATGCGCCACCATGCCCAGCTAATGTTTTCTATATATATTAGTTGGCCAGCTAATTTCTTTCTATTTATACTAGAGACGGGGTCTCGCTCTTGCTCAGGCTGGTTTCGAACTCCTGACCTCGAGCAATCCGCCTGCCTGGGCCTCCCAGAGAGCTAGGATTACTGGCGTGAGCCACCACACCAGGCCAAAAGCACCAATCTTAAAACAAGGCCACCAGTTAAGGGAGCAGGACTGACATTTCTAAGAAAAGAGACAAAGGCAGCCACCAGCAAGGCTGCCCACCTTGGGGAGCGGTGAGGAGGCTTTTGCTTGCCCCTCACGGCCCCCGGGTCGGTCAGGCCAGCACCCGGGACATGCTGCCACCTGTGGGTAAAAGAGGAGAGGCCCTGTCCCGTCCACCCTCCTCCCTGCAGTCACCATGAAGCTCTTTTGCCTCCAATGTCACTTTCCCGGTGTTGGGTGCATGATGCCTTTCATTAAGCATCTTTTCTGCCTCACGAACAATTTCTCCCCAAGATCCCAGGGAGGACGCCTGCAAGGAGGCTGTGGCTCTTCTCTGAAGTCAGTCTGGGCTCAGCTGGCTAAGCTGAGGTCAATTTTGTGGCCATGTTTGAGAAAAGTAGCTTATAATCAGAGTCCGTCAATGTGATTATCCACCAGATTACACTGGGACTCAGATCAAAGAGCCCAGGCATTTATTTATATTTAATATTTTTTAAATATTTCTTTGTCGTTTTTTTTCTTTTTCCAAAATTGCAATCAGTTCTCTCAAAGAGCCCAGAGATTTAAAGGAGATATACACAGTCCTCTGCTTCCTGGCTCGCTGACCTTAAAGATGCAAACCCAAAGCTACCCAAGACAGAAAGAGCTGACTTCCCCACTTCTATGAGGAGTCACCACGGCCGGCTTTGCATGAGACACTTAAGCTGGGGCAACCGTCACAAGCTCCTGACTTAGGAAATCGCTTGTCAACCTGAGGCAGGCCTTGAGAGCAAATGGAGCCCAGTATTTCAGAAACACCGAGTTCAGGAGAGGAACTTACACTAGCAGGATTTCGATACATGTGCTGAGATGTTCCAGGGAGTAGTTAGAGATCCTCTGCAGGTCTCTGGTCCAGTAGGGAGAAAGCTGCAGGCAAATCCTGGAGGCCCCGACGCAGGCTGCGGCCACCACAGAAGGCTGGAATTTGTAGAATATATGATCTAAGAGAGAATGACACAGGGGGTCAGCAGCAAAAAGCCCCTCCTTGGAGTCCCCTGCCCACTCTGAGAATCGGAGGGCAAATGAATTGGTTCAAAGGCTGTTAATTACTGCCCTATACATAGGCTGAAAAATGAGAAACTGTGAAGTTCCATTTTTTTTTTTTCCTTTTTTGAGACAGAGTCTCACTCTGTTGCCCTGGCATCAGCCTAGCTCACAGCAACCTCAAACTCCTGGGCTCAAGCAATCCTGCTGCCTCAGCCTCCCGAGTAGCTGGGACTACAGGCATGCGCCACCATGCCCGGCTGATTTTTTCTATGTGCATTAGTTGGCCAATTAATTTCTTTCTATTTATACTAGAGACGGGGTCTCGTTCTTGCTCAGGCTGGTTTCGAACTCCTGACCATGAGCAATCCCGCCCGCCTCGGCCTCCCGGAGTGCTACGATTACAGGCATGAGCCACCATACCTGGCCTGAAGTTCCATTTTTGAACCTTAAACACCTTGGCTCTCAGTGTGGGATTGCTGATGTCTGCCTAGAGAGGTGACTTTCAAAATATTGTCCACAGCTCCCAGAGGGCCGCAAGGGGGTTTGTTGATGTTCTACAAACAAAACTGCAAAACATTTGTCTTTTCTTTGGCTGTTAGGGGTGAATGACACACGATTTCAAAGGCTTCCGTTCTGGTGTATGACTAAATTAATGATAACAATGCCTGGCCCACAGTAGCGCTGGAAATCTGTTGAATAAATGGCTTTAAGAGCTTGATGATCATAACTGAAACTGGCACTTTACTCGGGACATTAATGTCCTACTAAGACATCTGGCCACGTGGCAAAGTAGGTACCATTTACGTGCAAAGGAAAACAGTTGAAATTCCTGCAGTTTTCATGAAGGCCACTCGGTTTTCAATGCATTATTATGTTGTCTTACATAATTGTTCATGATTTTCAATGACTCCGACTTCTGCCTTTTAAAGCATCAGTCAGGCTGGTATTAGGGTTCCAGAACAGTCACCGAGTCAGATCCTCCCCAGGTTCAAATCCTAGCAATGGCCTTGGGGAAGTTACTCACCTCTTAAGCACCAACTCCCCCCCATTTGTAAAATGGGAGTAATAAAAATGATTTTGTGTGGGGTCACTGGGAGGGTCAGATGAGATAACGTGCCCAAAGCACTCAAGCAAGCTGCCCGGTGCACAGCACGTGTCCGGCTAATGCTTCGCATGGCAGCCACTGATGTTGACGCTCCCCACCACTGTGCTTGTGGTAGGTTACAGGGGGTCGTATCAGCAGATTTCTGATGCACTATTTTACCTAACACCTAAATTTTAAGACACTGGTCAGAATGAGTTTCAAGTAAGAGTCTCCAAATAGGATAACTTTTATTGCTAAAACAGACGGAGGTCGGGTGCAGTGGCTCACGCCTATAATCCTAGCTCTCTGGGAGGCCAAGGCGGGCGGATTGCTCAAGGTCAGGAGTTCGAGACCAGCCTGAGCAAGAGCGAGACCCCATCTCTACTACAAATAGTAAGAAATTAATTGGCCAACTAATATATATAGAAAAAAATTAGCCAGGCATGGTGGCGCATGCCTGTAGTCCCAGCTACTCGGGAGGCTGAGGCAGGAGGATTGCTTGAGCCCAGGAGATTGAGGTTGCTGTGAGCTAGGCTGACGCCATGGCACTCACTCTAGCCTGGGCAACAAAGCAAGACTCTGTCTCAAAAAGTAAAATAAAATAAAATAAAAAAATAAAACAGACGGAAACGGAAACACAGTTCCCTAACCTCATCCTATCTGTATGACGACTGGTCTTTGGGACTGACCTACCTGCAAATCTGTACTATTGAAATCAACTGCAGTGTTCGGTTGACCACAAAAAAAATGCCCAGGTGGTCTGCAGGTCTGCAGGGTACCAGCTCCCTGCATGTAAGCTGCTCTTGCTCTTCTATGTGTCATTGGTACCACACTGGGTTCATCCTCACCCCTTCTTTGCTCATCCCTTGCAAAGTAGGAGTGGTCTGGGTGCACAGGCCTAGTCAATAAGAAGACCACCCCCTACCCCGCCCCCGAGACAGATGTGCCCCTCAGAGCCACCTGACCCCAGCTGCTGTGCTGAAGGGGAAGGGTGAGAGGTCATCACCTTGCAGGGTGACCTCCAGGAAGTAGTGGGCGTACTCCTTGAGGCACTCTTTGGTCTTGCGGGGGCAGGTGGTGGGCCAGGCGTGGCAGTGGTGGTCCTTCTGGCTGACGGAGGCCAAGAGGTAGTAGTCCAGGAAGTGGGCGGGCGTGGGCAGGCAGAGGTTCCAGCTGAAGGCCTCCAGCAGCAGCAGCTCTGTGCTCAGCAGCTCCTTCTTGGTGAGGGTGACGTTCTGGCTGCTCAGGATCCTCGTGCTGTTTATCTGCTCCAACTTGGGCACGCGGTCTTCCCTATCCTCGAACTTGCCTGTGCGGGGCGAAGCGGGAGCAGAGGTTACTGGAAGGCACTTACCTGTACCCAGGGAGCTACAGGCCCACCTTACGGCGCCTGGAAAGTGCCGGCAGAGAGGACAGAAGGCAGAAAGGCTGGGCTGCGAGCACATATCGTGCGCCTGTCAAACCTGGGCTCGAACCCCCAAGCCGTCACTGCCAGCTGTGTGACCACAGCCAGGTGTCCCAACCTCCCTATGGCTCAGCTTCCTCATCTGCAACGTGCAACCTATACTTCATGGGGCTTTTGTTAGATTTAAGGGGAAAACACACACCCAAGGCTCCGGCCAGTGGCCGGGACGCAGAAGGCAGGTGACAGCAGTCAGCAAAGGCACTCACCGGCTGGAGAATGAGGTGCCCCCACGCCCCTCCATCTGGCCCTCACCAACCCAACCTCAGATTTGACCTTGCACATCTGACCCTGTCCCTCCAGACGTGGAAAAGCCCCTCACTGGCTCTCCCCCATCCTTGGTATTCAGTTCAAACTCTGAAAAATGGGATCTTAGTTTGGGTCCCTTTGAAACAATTTGCTTGGAAGGTGAGCCCAGGAAAAATCAGTAGGTGGAGAGGAAAACAGGAAAGGGAAGGCAGCCCAAAAGGGCACATGAGCAAGTCACCACTGTGGACAACTGCAGCTTAATCCTACCGAGGAAGGCATATAAGACAGCCTTTGGGTTATCCCACCCCAGGGGCAAGGAAAAGAGGTGTTTACACGTCACCCCCAGTAGTCACCAGTTGTGGATTGCTCTCAGGGGACAAAAGGGCTCCTCGTGCACTGGGCTGGGGTACATGGCAGCCCCCACTGTGTGAGGCTCTGGGGCACGGGGCTTCACCTCTGCAGCCGCGACACTGTTCGCAGCCTGGCCGTGGACTCCATCACTGGCAGATCTTGCCTAGAAACCCTCATTACGCAGCCCCTGCCTGGGACACCCTTTCTCGCCCCCTCTTCCCTCAGCCAACGTTTTATGCCCTTTACCTCCGGAGTCCCTGCCTCTTGGAAGCTTTCCCCGCCCCCAGTCCCCGAGTACTGTTCCGCTCCCACATCACGTGGTGAGAGCCCCTGGCCTGGCCTGGTCACCTGTGATCCCAAGCCCAGCTCCGTGCGGTCAGGAGCTGCTGCCGGGCGAGTGACAGAAGAGGCAGCGGGGTGGCCTGGCTGACCTCGAAGCACGTGTCAGTGGCAACGCCGGCATCAACAAAGAAAGCATGCACGCACCTGCTCACAGCTGCGAGAGCCTCTGACCCAGTTCCCACCAGCCTCGCACGCTGCTGCCCGGGGGAGATAAGGAAGTAACCAGCGCAGGCCGCAGTGGATACCGCGCGTTCCCGAGTGAGGCCTCAAAAGACATCACGGGGCCGAGCGCTGTGGCTCACGCCTGTAATCCTAGCTCTTGGGAGGCCGAGGCGGACGGATTGCTCAAGGTCAGGAGTTCAAAACCAGCCTGAGCAAGAGCGAGACCCCGTCTCTACTATAAATAGAAAGAAATTAATTGGCCAACTAATATATATATATAAAATTAGCCGGGCGTGGTGGCGCATGCCTGTAGTCCCAGCTACTTGGGAGGCTGAGGCAGCAGGATTGCTTGAGCCCAGGAGTTTGAGGTTGCTGTGAGCTAGGCTGACGCCACGGCACTCACTCTAGCCTGGGCAACAAAGCGAGACTCTGTCTCAAAAAAAAAAAAAAAAAAAAGACATCACGGGGAAATGAAACCCCGAGTCCGGGCGGGCCAGGGCCTCAGCGTGCCTGGCAACAGCCTGCTTGGTGGGTAAAGACGGCGTGACGTGAGCTCTGGTCGTTCATGGGGAGGAGTTGAGCGCATGGATGAGGACAAATAGCACGGCGAAGCGCAGAGACCCTGCCAGTCCCGTCCTGCACACCCACAGCAGCCCCATGCTCCATCCCCTCCACCTCTGCAGTACACACCTTCTCCCGTCTTGCACACACAGGCAACTGAGGCAGGCCAATGCAAGGTCAAAGCTGCCCAAGGTAGGAAGAGCCTCTTCTATAGCTGGAAATCCCAGGAGAGAGGCCTGGCTGGATCAGGCCCTGCTGGCCTCTGCAGCCCCTCACCCAACACTCCCTCTCCAAGCACAGCGTCCAGCCGCGTGGAACTCGGATCCTCCCCCACCCCACCATCCGTGTCCTCCAGAGCCCAGTCCAGAGACCCCCAGATGTCCTCGAGGCACTTCGCACATTCAGATCACCTGCTTAATACCAAGTATTCATACTGATGTCCAGCACCTGACTCTAAGCCCCCTGAGGGCAGGAACCGGGGCCAACCCATTCGCTGCTGTGCCACCTGTTCCCAGCGCAGTGCCTGGCACTCGGTAAGTGCCCAATGAGTATTTACTGAATGAATGAATGGTACTCTCTGGACAGAGGGATGGTAGGCCATTTGAAATTTTCTCTGATGATCTCTGCATGATCTTATATCCCCTACTTTTTCCTCCAGGGATTATGTATTCTTGGTACAACTTAAAAAGGAAAAAAAATTTATTTTATCTTTGCAAAGTTGCCCAGGTTTCCCTGAACATCGTGCTGAACGGAGCCAACCTTGGTCACGCGCCCTCAATAGCTCTCTTGTCCTCCACGGAGCGGAAGGTGGCGAGGGGGCAGTGCCACATACAGGGAGTGGCACTAAGACCCTCGCACAGCACTGCCGGCAGCCTGCAGGCTACTATAGCTGCAGATGCGCTCAATCAGATTAGTTTCCTCCTCCCCTCCCTGCTTTTCAAGCCTTTCAGAGCTCTGCGGCCAGGCCCGAGAGGATTATCCTCCAATGGAAGGCGCCACGGATTACTGGGGAATCTGACTTCACCTGCTCCCTCTGCCTCCTGGGGGACCCGCCACACTGCAGACCCGAGCCAAGCAGGGCTGGGTCTGAATGCTCCAGAGTTTGCTCTGGACCTAACAGCATGCAACTCCACAGGCTGTTTCTCTTCCAGGAATACGCCCATGTGAAGGTGAAAGGGTCCCGCAGAACGGAAGGAGCTTCACAAATGCCCACCACACGCTGGATCCTCAAAGGAACCTTCCAGGCGGTTCCCGTACAATCTCCAGAGGCTCAGAGAAAAAGCCGATGGGAGAACTCAGCTTCCCCACCCAGAAGCGGACTTCAGAGGCCCTGCTCTTCCAGCCCAGCTTAGCGACTCCTCCCCAGCACAATACATTTCGCAGCCAGACAAGAGTTTATGAGCTTCCTGGTGTTGCACGTGCCTGGCAGACATTTCCTCCCCTCCTCCCACGATTGTGAGCGGGGCGGTCCCTTGTCCCCAGAGCCGGCTGCCCCCACCGAGCCTCGTTACTCAGCTGCTTCCTCCTTATCGCCAAACTGCAGACAACAGATGCCCAGAAGTCTTCAGCCGGCTCCCCCGGGAGAGGCCGGGAACAGAAGTCCGAGTCTTTCCAAGTCAGACAATGGCCACAGACTCTCCTCCACTCCTTTGATGCACTTTTTATTTTGAAAATTTTTCAAATCCACAGAAAAGATGAAAGAATAGAACAATGAACACATAACAGCCCTTCACCGATTGCTGACACCGAGTCACGTTTGCTTTGTTTGCATGTTGCATATAAATATTGGTGTTGCCGGACCATTTCTAGTTCGGTTGCAGACGTGACATGCCACCAGCATTTCAGCATGCATTTCTGAGGTCATTTTCTTATTAATCATAATGCTATTAGCAATTTTTTTTGAAGTAGTTAATATTTTCATTTCTTGGCGCACAATAAAATAGAAGTTTAATTCACTTGCCAAAGACCACAGCTAGTTAGTTGCAAAGCTGAGAATTCAAATTCAGTTAGTCTGGCTCCAGAGTTCATTAGCTTTAACATCTCTGCAGATGTTATTTGTCATGTACAACACTACTTAAATGATCCTTTCAAATATCCATCTCCCTGCAGGGCATGGTGGCTCAAGCCTGTAATCCTAGCACTCAGGGAGGCCCAGGCAGGCGGATCACTCAAGGTCATGAGTTCGAAACCAGCCTGAGCAAGATCGAGACCCAGTCTCTACTATAAATAGAAAGAAATTAATTGGCCAACTAAAAATATATAGAAAAAATTAGCCTGGCATGGTGGTGCATGCCTGTAGTCCCAGCTACTTGGGAGGCTGAGGCAGTAGGATCGCTTGAGCCCAGGAGTTTGAGGTTGCTGTGCGCTAGGGTGATGGCATGACACTCACTCTAGCCTGGGTAACAAAGCAAGACTCTGTCTCAAAAAAATAAAAATAAAGAGTTATATACAGCATCAATTTGTCCCAGTAGTCCCAGTAATAGCGATGCTATGTTTGATCACTTGATTAATGTCGAAACACCAGATCTCTCCATTTTAAAGCCAGCACTGTGAAATTAATAAGTAACCTGCAAGGCTTGAGACTATGTGAATATCCTCTTTCTCAACAACCTTTAACTCCATGGCCTGGAATCCATGGATGATCCTTTCCTAAATAAATTATTACACTGGGAAAACAAGATCTAAAAATCCTATCATTCCATCTACATTTCTCTTTTTATTTCCCCATATCATCTGATGCTCAGGAATACATTCTTATTTTTTATTTTATTTTTATTTATTTATTTTTTGAGACACAGTCTCACTCTGTTGCCTGGGCCAGAGTGCCGTGGCGTCAGCCTAGCTCACAGCAACCTCCAACTCCTGGGCTCAAGCAATCCTTCTGCCTCAGCCTCCCGAGTAGCTGGGACTACAGGCATGCGCCACCATGCCAGGCTAATTTTTTCTATATATTTTTAGTTGGTCAATTAATTTCTTTCTATTTTTAGTAGAGACGGGGGTCTCGCTCTTGCTCAGGCTGGTTTCGAACTCCCGGCCTTGAGCGATTCACCCTCCTCGGCCTTCCAGAGTGCTAACATTACAGGCGTGAGCCACCGCGCCCGGCGAGGGCAGGGAGCTTTGACATCTGGTTCTCTGCTGCATGTCAAGACCGAGGCATAGTGGGCATCGGACATGCTGGCAGGCCCTGTGCCACACCTCGCTTTACCGCAGGATGTGGGGGGAGGATGGCAGGCCCTGGACTGCGCTTGTTATGCCCTTAGATGCTCCCTCACTTCATTCTGGTAACAACCCTGGGAGGGCGGGGGTGTTTGTCACATGGAAACAGACGCTCAGAAAGGTTAAGTGAGTTGCTGGCGATCACCCAGCTGGTAAGGCACAAAGCAAAGGTAGGAAGCCTGGCTGTCTGCTCCACGAGGCTGGGCACACACCTGTCCTGCAGGACACTGTAGATCCCGTTCACCTGACACAGCCCCTGCCATAAAGTAAGCAATAGCTTCTGTGTTCTTTTTAAATGAAAGAATAAACGATTCCAAAGTCCCGAGCTTTGTATAGCATAAGCAGGAAACCTTATATATATAGTCACAGGCTCCCACAGGCTCCGTAATGGGTATGTCTATTTCGGAGGAGGAATTCCCAAGAATGTGGGTGTCGGACCAGATGCAGCCTCTCCCCAGCGAGCCACCCCCTTCTTCTCCACAAATAGTCTTGTCTTCAGTCTCCCCTCTGCTTATGCTATTTCGCAGTTTAATTCCAGAGCCTTTCCACTAGAGATCTGTACGATCAAGAGGACTTACCGTTTTTTCTTCCAGTGACAGAATTTAAGTTAAAGGAAACTTTCTGTCCTAAAGGCACCCCTCACTTAAAAAAAAAAACAACCAAAAAACAAAAAAACTCTCTGGCTTTTTGTAGTGATCGGAGGCAAGAAAGGTGCTTCCTACTCTTCCCGAAAGGAGGCACTCACTGCTCATACATCCAGCGGACAAGTGTCCTTCCAAGGAAATGGGGGAGATGGATTTTGAGTGATTTGATGGAGAAGGCAGGAAACTACCTGAGGGCAACACCTGCTGACAAAGCTGTTCTCACCGTGTAATGCAACACAGCGGGGCAGAGCTCACACTCGGATGACAACTGTCCTGGGTTCTAAGGGACAGACGCTCAGCCCTTGCTGGCTGTGTGGTCCAGGGCAAGCCTCACCTTTTCACACCTGTGCTCCCTCCCCTGCGAAATGGGAATGACAGGAGACAGGGTTGCGGTGAGGACGACATGACGGCTTCGTGTGCTGAGAACGGAGCCTTCTCCCTGCTCACAGCAGAGGGTGGAACAGAGGATCCAGGTGCCCTTTATAAGCCTGTGCTCAGGCCGGGCGCGGTGGCTCACGCCTGTAATCCCAGCACTCTGGGAGGCCGAGGCGGGCGGATTGCTCGAGGTCAGGAGTTCGAAACCAGACTGAGCAAGAGCAAGACCATGTCTCTACTATAAATAGAAAGAAATTAATTGGCCAACTAATTTATATATAGAAAAAATTAGCTGGGCATGGTGGCACATGCCTGTAGTCCCAGCCACTTGGGAGGCTGAGGCAGAAGGATCGCCTGAGCCCAGGAGTTTGAGGTTGCTGTGAGCCAGCCTGATGCCATGCCACTATAGCCCGGGCAAGAGAGTGAGACTCTGTCTCAAAAAAAAAATAATAATAATAATAATAAGCCTGTGCTCAACCTGTGCACCAACCCCGTAATCGCAGTCCCAGAGCCTACAGCAGTTTGGTTTCTGGATGGGATTCGATGTGGGAAAAGCCAGGAGCAAAGCAAGAACTGCCCCCCACCTCCAAGAGGGAGCTTCTGTGGTCTTCAGGGAGGGGAGGAAGCTGTACATACCATGGGGCTAAGGAGCAGGTAACACCCCTCACCCCTACTCTGCCCTTAAGAACCTGCTGCAGCTAAGTCCAAGATCTCTGGCCCCTCTGGGATCCTGAGGTTAGGAAACGTTCCGGAGAAACAAGCCTCCAACACCAGCCACGCCTGGGCCTCAGAGACCCGCTGGGCAGGCCTGGCCTGGAGGGGGACCCAACAGCCCCCGGCCTGGCTGAGCTCCCCCCATCCCTTAGGGAACAAGGGAGGCAGGGAGCGCTCTCTTTCCTCTGTCAAGAGCAAGGCTGATCTGTTCCTGACTGCGCCTCCCGCCTCTGGCATAGAGGGGGGTCCTGGATAAATAACGGACGGATGGGTGGATGCACGGAAAAGTGGAAGCAGCCCATTTCTGACCGGCTCAATCAACTCCTGAGCCCCATTTTGAAAACAGACACCAGAGGTGAGGCTGCGGATGGCTGTTTTCTTCAGGAGGAAATTGTAAAAATGCCTCGAGGGTCAGAGGTGGCATCCGGCCAGCCGGGTCACACGCAGGCTTCCCTCCTTGCTGCGAGGACTTCCCTGTGTCAGGACGGAGGGGCCAGTGAGATGACTCCACGCGGTGGCCTGGGCAAACCCCTCACTCTTTTGTGCTCTGCTTCGCAAGCGACCCACATAATTTCACTGGCCGTCTGGGGGCAGGGGCTGTGAGGTGGGGGCCATTTGTCACATAGACAGCTGGCATCTGGGGCTAGTGCTTCGTGTGGAGGAGCGGGGCTCCCCGCTGTCACGAGGGTGCTGGTGTCACTGCTGTGCAGAATGCCCGTTCCCCACCGACTGGGGGCTGCCTCTGGACCAGGAGTTGCGGGGCTGCTGTGCGCAAGGTGGGTGTCAGGGCGCCGGATCCTCCCTTCCACCCTCTTCCTCGAGCAGGCAGAAGGACGAGGGGCAACCGTGGCCTCGCTCTCCAGGTCTGCAGGGGACCCTCTTCCAGACGCCAGAGCCTGAGGGCTGATGTTTTCATCCAGGTCAGCTAAAAATGTCGCTCTGCCGGCTCAGAAAGCAGATGACCCCCTGGCTGGGCTCAGTGGCTCACGCCTGTGATCCTAACACTCTGGGAGGCCGAGGCAGGAGGATCATTTGAGCTCAGGAGTTCGAGACCAGCCTGAGCAAGAGTGAGACCCCGTTTCTACTAAAAATAGAAGGAAATTAGCTTGGCAACTAAAAATACATAGAAAAAATTAGCCGGGCATGGTGGCGCATGCCTGTAGTCCCAGCTACTCGGGAAGCTGAGGCAGGAGGATCGCTTGAGCCCAGGAGCTTGAGGTTGCTGTGAGCTAGGCTGACGCCATGGCACTCACTCTAGCCTGGGCAACAGAGTGAGACTCTGTCTCAAAAAAGAAGAAGAAAGCAAGCAGACGACCCGGGAGTCTCCCCGCAGTCTCTCCACTTGCTGACCAGAGACTTCCTGCTCCAGGCGAGGAAGGAAGCGGTCTGGCGGGACGACAAAGGCCCTTGTTGTACAGTAGCCAAAAGCCACTGAGTCGGCCCCCCAAGGCCACTACCTAGGTTCCCATCCTAGCCACACCCCTTCCCAGCTATGTGATTTTAGCCAAGTTACCTAACTTATGGACACCTCAGCTTCCTCCTCTGCTAACCGGGGAAAATACTACTGCCCATCTCCTTTTGGATTGCTTTGTGGATTAAATGAGTAAATATGTGTAAAAAACTCAGCACACCACCAGACACGTAAACATTCAATAAACATCAGCTATTCCATTATCAGTGAGGCTAGGATTTATTCTCCACTCCTAAATTCTGGGTATGGGGGAAAAAATGCAATGAGATTAGAAATGATTTGTATTTTACTCTTTATATTTTTTTCTATCTCCTGATATTCTACAAGGAACGAATATCTCTCTCCCACTAAGGAAAAACATCTCAAACGCCTCAGAGGGCACAACACTGTTGATGAGAACCTAGAAGCCAGAAGTGGCAGAGTAACTGCCAGAGAAGGTTCCAGAATATGGGTCTGCTCTGGTCCAAAAATATCTGGTCACGAACCTGTTTTACAAGTGCACACAAGTCAGACTTTCCTAGAAGAGTCTCGGAAACCCCACCATTTCTGACAAAGAAGAGACTTTTCCTGTCTAGACTCCGAAATGCTTTCAATTAAAATTAAGACTCAGGAGGCAAGGAGAGGCAGCACATACTCCTTGAAGACAATCTTGAAAATCCAGGCAAACACTCCAAACATAAAAATAATCTCTAATCTCACCGCCCAGGGATGTGACAGGCTGGCATACCTCCACCGAGTCTAGACCTGGCAGGTGACCGGTGCCCAGCGAAGGGTGGGCTACTGCGACCAGGGGTCCCGCCCCAGCTCGGGGTGAAGTCTCTACCACATGCGTGAACCCGAGACTCCTAGACAAGGCACGTAAGAGCTCCAACATGGAAACCTGGGTGGTTTCCCTAGAGGTCAAGGAGTCCAGTGAACAAGCACTCCAGAGCTCTTCCCTCATGGACATGAACAGGAGAACGTGTATAATGCAATCCCGGCCATCACAGGAGTACTTAAGGCACTATAAGATACAAATATTCACTACAGAAGCGGTTCACAGTTAATGTCAATAAAAAGAAAATGAAAACAAATGCCAGGCTCCCAGAAGCCCAGCTTCCGAGAACACAAAGAGCAGAAGGCATTCGTGATGTCAGCGTCCTAGTCATCCTCCTGCTAACTGTGCCCGCCAGGCTGTTCTCCTAACAGCAAGGACACTTGGATGTTCTTAGCAGGGAGGCCGGCTTGTTCCTGGCACCTCTCCAGAGACCTGTTGGTAATGCCAGGCTTGAAGCTGCTTCTTTAGGGGACGCGTCCAGGTCCCAAGCAGCTTGAGGACGAGGGCTCCATCTGCTCTGTGCTCCACTCTCTCCCCAGCACTCAGCACGGACCCAGCGCGTAGTAGGTACGTGCATGTGGAATGAATGAATCATCTTCGGCGACAAGGACTGTTTTTTTGGGTTTTTTTTTGAGACAGAGTCTCGCTTTGTTGCCCAGGCTAGAGTGAGTGCCGTGGCGTCAGCCTAGCTCACAGCAACCTCAATCTCCTGGGCTCGGGCGATCCTTTTGCCTCAGCCTCCCGAGTAGCTGGGACTACAGGCATGCGCCACCATGCCCGCTAATTTTTTCTATACATATTAGTTGGCCAATTAATTTCTTTCTGTTTATAGTAGAGACGGGGTCTCGCTCTTGCTCAGGCTGGTTTCGAACTCCTGACCTTGAGCAATCCGCCCGCCTTGGCCTCCCAGAGTGCTAGGATTACAGGCGTGAGCCACTGCACCCGGCCTGCGACAAGGACTATTGACATTCCGTCCGCTCACCACCGTGTCCCCAGGGCCAGTGGTGCCTCCAATATAGTAGAGGCCAAATAAATGTTTGTCTTGAATGATTTCTCTGTGTGGATCAGGGCCTCCTGAGCAACGCATGTTCAATTAACTTCTGCAGCTTGAGATCCAAACCCCCCCTCTCCAAAACAAAAACAAAAGCTCCTCACAGCCCAGAAATTCAGGCCCTGGACAAACAGGTCTGGGCGCTAGACTTGCTAAGTTGAACTGTACAATTTAAAGAGCTTCCGGCCCCAGCCAGCTGTCTGACAGGCAGTTCACACAGAAATCCCTCCCCTGAAATAGCTCGAAGCCTGCCAGTCTGCAGGGATGTGAACAGGAAATGGAAAATCACCATGTCTTCAGCTTAACTGTGCGGTGTGACATTCGAGCCCAGTGCTTGGAGCTGCTCAGCGAGGCCCTCGTGTGACAGACCACCCCTTCCAGTCCTCCCCGTGCTATGTGGCCACCAGTGATTAAAGAGATACGCCATCGATGTTGTAGCAGCTTTTTGGAGGGGGAAAAAACCAGCCGTCGCATTAAGTGCACACATCAAATCCAAGACCTATCCTGAAATGTTCAAATATTGTCAAATGCTCTTCACAGCAGGGAAGAAAGAAGTGTTCCTCCCGGCCACTCTTGTGCAAGATGCAAGGAGCTATTAAATTATCTCCTGCCGTGGGGCTGCCAAGTTTCCTTGCAGATTTGGGTTTAATTCTATCAACATACCTTATGTTTTGTCCGAAATACACCCTTGAAAAAGACCACCTAGAGAAATCGCCCCTTTTGTAGCCACAGCCTACAATTAGAACCCTGGAGGCATGTCAAGCAGTCCCAGCTTTGGGGAGAGCTGATGTGCTTAACTTCCCCAGGCAGGAAGCAGCGTATAAGTTCATCCCTGTCTACCAGGAGGGATTAAGACTGCTTTCAAGTTTCTGAACTCTCAGTGGGGTGACCCCATCCCACCCCCTGCCTTGCTGTCAAAGAAGTTGCTTTTCAGAAGCAACACCTGCCAAGTGATCACAGCAGGGGTGTGTGGATGAGGGGGGGCGTTAAGGAGGAGGGATGCTGGTTTATCAGGAGAAAGACAAGCCTGTCCTAGAATCTCCTGAAGCCCCCAGTGCAAGCACCCGGCAGGCAATAGCTTTTAGTGGTGTCTGCCCTAAGACACCAGGCTATTGATTTCTGGCTTAAGGAGCCCTAAGAGCAATTGGCCTGGAAACGATTCCTTGTCTGTGCTTCCTGAACAGGGCAAGGCAGGAACTCAGAAGGCAAATGCACTCCCTGCTGGGAGCACAGAAGGGAAGCCACAGTGGGCACTGGCGAGGGGGCAGGATGGAGAAGGCACACTGCTCGTCTTTTAACAGTGCACTGCTGAGGTGGAGAAGAGTGGTTCCAAAGGCTCCCGCATAAAAAGTTCAGTTTAAGAAAACAGTGATCTCATCAGCTGTCGAGTTAAGACTTCTGCAAGGTGTGCCGGGATGATGCCACTGCACTCTAGCCTGGGCAACAGACTGAGACCCTGTCTCAAAAAACAAAACAACAACCCCCCCCCAAACTTCTGCAAGGTAATTTGGCGCTAGCTATCAAAATCCCCAGTGCATGCACCCTTCGACCAAACAATGCCACCTTTAAGAATTTGTCTTAAATGTGCAAAGACATAGGGAAAAGGACAGTCACCATCATATTTTTTATAGTGAGGGGAGAAAAAAAAAAGAAGAATGGCAACCTAAAGGTTCATCAGTGGAGGAATCATTAAATAAATGACAGTGTTTGTAAAATGGAGGGCTCTGCAGTCAATAAAAAGAGCAAAGTAAATCCACACAGGCTGATGGAAAAAGATGTTCCCTGAAGCACCTTTAGTATTAACCCACTGTGTAACTATTAATATATCCAGAGATTCTTGTTGTTCATGGTGGTTGTGTTCTATGAAGTCACCTTGAACACTGAATTGGTGAATACTGAACCACTGCTCCTAGGGGACAATACCTGGTTGGGTTCCTGCAAGTCTCTGATCACGTTTCATCAACTGATCAATAGATAACCTTGTTTTATGTGTTTGTTTAATAAATTGTTGATTCCTTAACATTGAACTCACAGCCAACAGCACTATAACTCTTGCCTGAACAAAGTTTATCTAACACATGTATTTTCCCTTCCTCCCTTCCTTCCTTCCTTCCTTCCTTCCTTCCTTCCTTCCTTCCTTCCTTCCTTCCTTCCTTCCTTCCTTCCTTCCTTCCTTCCTTCCCTCCTTCCCTCCCTCCTTCCCTCCCTCCCTCCTTTTCTTTTTTTCTTTTTTTTTTTTTTTTTGACAGGGTCTTGCTGTGTTGCCCAGGCTGGAGTGCAGTGGCTATTCAACAGGTGCAATCACATTTGCACTGCAGCCTCCTGGTCTCAAGCAATCCTCCTGCCTCAGCCTCCTGAATAGCCGGGACTACAGGCATGTACCACCCATCCAGCTAACACATGTATTTTCTCTACAAGGAATATCACATCCTTCTTGAGTTTAGGAACACTAGACAGCACTTCAGCCCTATGCTTGGAGATTGTTTAAACCAAAATCACCACCAAAAAGCACAAAAATATGAAAAATGTAGCATTAAATAGACTAAAAAAGGACACCTGTTTGTAGTACAAGAGCTGAAACAAAAAGGCAGAGTGCTTGTTGCTCCATCTCAGCTGGGAATACGTGTACAGGGCAACTCAAAATTTGTCACTGTTCTGTACATGTCCATCAACGATCACAAAGCACTGTCACTGAGTCTGGGTTTACAAAAACAATTTACCGAGTAGGCAAATTCACAAGTACAGAAGCTGTGAATAATGAGGATCAACTGTGTGTCTGTATATGCACGGAACATTTTTAGAAAAATATACTAGATCGATTTTGGAAGAAGACACAAGAAACTGTTCCTGGAAGTTACTTCGGGAGAGTGGGATGGGAAAAAGGATTTTTATTTTATTCTTTGGATCTCACAAGTGAATATATACCATTTCTAATTTTAAAAACCTACGGTAAGGAGATGGGCCGTTCTACAGCTAAGCTCAGCACAACACGACAGACTCGCTCTGGCGTAGGGGACTCTGCCTGCAGGAGGACCAGCGTTCAGAGAAGGGTCTTTTCCTGGCAGAAGGGCCACATGTCCACCCTCCTGGGGAGAAGGAGCAGGGCCAGGACTAGACAGATCCACACAGACAGACAGCAGACTAGTGGTTGCCAGGGCTGGGGGGTTGGAAAGATTGGGAAGTGACTGCTTCATGGGTACAAAGGTTCCTTATAGGGTGATGAAAATGCTCTGGAACTAGATAGAATAATGGTTGTACGACAGTGTGACTGTACTAAATGCCATTAAAATGTATAGTTTAAAATGGTTAACATGGTGAATTTTATTTTATTTATTTTTTTATTTTTTTGAGACAGAGTCTCACTTTGTTGCCCAGGCTAGACTGAGTGCTGTGGCATCAGCCTAGCTCACAGCAACCTCAAACTCCTGGGCTCAAGCAATCCTCCTGCCTCAGCCTCCCGAGTAGCTGAGACAACAGGCATGTGCCACCATGCCCGGCTAATTTTTTGTATATTTTTAGTTGATCAATTCATTTCTTTCTATTTATAGTAGAGACGGGGTCTCGCTCTTGCTCAGGCTGGTTTGGAACTCCTGACCTTGAGCAATCTGCCCGCCTTGGCCTCCCAGAGTGCTAGGATTACAGGTGTGAGCCACCACACCCGGCCAACATGGTGAATTTTACATTGCAGTATGAATTTTACCTCAATTTTTTTTTTAAACCAAAACCCCAAGTTGTGTGACCTTGGCAAGTTCCTTGGCCTCTCTGAACTTACAAAATGGGCAGATGACAGCACGATCACAGAGGCTGGTCATGAGGATTCCGTCTGATGTGTGTGAAGGGCTTGGCACAGGGCGGGGCATGGAGCAAGCAATGAGGTAAGCAATGAGGCTGTAGCCACTGCGACACTGATTATCATGGTGCATTGTCAAAGCCAACTCACCTGTGACCGTGGGGTTTCCATGCTGTCACATTATCCTTTTAATCACGTAACAAGAACAACAAAAAAAGATGGGGAAGGAGTGATACATAAGATGAAAGGATAAAGAAGAGGGTGGTTCAACTATATTTGTAGTATAGTTATAGTCATGCTATATTTATATTCTATCCTGTGTTAGGGTAGGAGACACAAACAACTAGTCACAGAGAGACAGGGGGGTGGCTTTGCCACATGTCCACTGTGGAATGACCTAAAAGCTCGCCATGATTTTGCCTCCTCCTGTAGGCCTGCACACAAGGGCTCTTTACTGACTCTGTTTTATGGGAGCATGTAGGTGAGAAGGTCTCGTCTATGCAAAAGCCCTTATCTGCAAGCAGATTTAAAAACCCGAGAACGGACAGGTGTGGGCAAGAATTCGAGCTCTTGTCATTGCAAAATAATTTGGTACCAGGTTAGCAGAACTCCAAACCTCCTGAGGCAAGGTGACCCCCCCCCACCCTTGTGGTTGACAGTGGCCCGGGGAGGGGGGAGGGAAGAATGAATAGGATTTCAGGCTGTCATGGAGACTTTTCTTCCCTCTGGCCTCCAGAGCATATGGCAGGTGTCCTGAAAAATCCTGCCGCCCCAGGCTGGCTGCTGCGCTCAGACATGCGGATGGGGGCGTCTGCCTCTCCGTCTGAAAGGGCCCCCCCCTCCGCCAGGGCGACAGCAGCACAAAGGAGTCTCCAGTGTGTGCCTCACGTTCCAGACCCCCAGACAGACGCTCGGGGAGGGCCTCCAATGGCCCCACGGAAATATAAGTCCCCTGCCCCCAGGAGGCCTCGACACAGCCCACAGATCACAGACAGGAGCAGGCCAGAGGCCACGGCGCGGATTTCTCCTGCGCCACCTGAAATGCCATGCCCAGTCTGCACCCCGGCCACCCTGATGGGGTCGTCTCACAGGCCCGGCCATCTCTTCCCAAGGCAAGGGGATTTGGGGACACTGAAGTAGCCAACAGGCTAGACTCCCAGAAAGACTGGCTCCCATTCACACGGGAACTCCAGCCAGCCCAAGGTAGAGAAAAAGCACCAACTGTGAGGCCGTAAACCTAAAGCAGCCGGAGGGATTATAAACAGCAGCAGGTAGAAGGTGCCAGCGTGGAAAACACGACAGAATTCTGAAAACTCTAAAGCTGGGCCTCTCGAACTGGGAGCTCGTGCCCCTGGGGTTCATGGCCCCATGCCCAGAGTAGACAAAGCCACAGGGCAAAATGGGAGCGGTGGTCCCGCACCATCCGTGGGACTCAAGGATGGGGGCAGCGGGAATGTATAATAAAACAGGACAATAGCACATCATGGAGGAGAATGTAAAATCTGATTGCACTTTAAGGATAAAACACTAAATGTCAAAGACATGTCCTAATTGCACCCGGCCACTTTGAGCCCAAGGCCTTTGGGGCCTTGCATTCATTCCTCTGCATTAAGGGCTACCTGAGGAAGTATAGAAGCTGGTTCTAAAGGAACCCTTAGCTCCATTCATTTCATTTATTCCAAAATGTTTTTTTAAGGTGTTACTCTATGCCAAGCTCCTTTCCCTCCCTGAAACTCACTGTCCAGTGGGGGCAGTGGGTGTTAATTCAAAGCACACGACGCCATCAGTCTCTATATCAGCAGGATCTCCCTGCCCAGGGTGGTGGGGGAAGGTTTTCACAGGGATGCAGAGACTGAGTGACATTTAACCAGAACTAGGCGAGCAGGGGGAGCAATCCAGCTACAGGGAAAAGCATGTGCAAAGTTCTGCGACAAGCTGGGGCCTGGCCAGTGTGGCTGGAACCCAGGGAGCAAAGAGGAGAAAGGCATGAGGTCAGAGAGGCAGGGACTTGAGGGTTGGTCTTTATCCTAAGACTGTTGGTAAACTATGGGACAATCTTAAGTGGCAGAGTGGCATGGCAGAACTTCATTTTAATATCATCCCAGCATCAGCAAATTAATACAGTAATTCCTACCAACACGGACAGACAGATGCTGTCCTTTGAGTAAGGCCTCTTTGGAAGATGCAAACCCCAAGTGGGCCAAGCCCAGGCCTGGTGACCACATAATGGGTCCTACTTAAGTCCGAATCAAGCAGTCCCATTTCTAAACACCTCTAACAACAGTGGTTGCTAGAGTTCCCCACCCGGCACATTCAGAGTCCCTAAACCAGAAGGGAGGAGACCTGGGGTTAATTAAGAACACAGGTTCTGGCATCATGCAGTTCTGGGGTCAAATTTTGTCTGCCATATACTGCCTGGGCAACCCAAAGCAAGTTTCTTAACCTCTCTGTGCCTTGGTAGAAGGAGGTGCAAAGAATATCTGTCTCCTACAGCCACTGTGTGGATTAAGTAAGATCAAGCTGCCCAAATCCCATCACCTAGCCCGGTACATCATAGATGCTAAAACATGTTGATGATTATTGATACAGTTCATACTCTACGAAGGATGAACACGGAAGACGTGCAAAGACCACTGAGATGTAAAAGACACGGGAGCAGCGAGGCCTGCTGAGGGGAGGAGGCAGCACAGCGCAGAGAAGCAGCGGCTTCCACTTACTTGCGAGCAGGAGGCAGGAGACAGCCACGGTGTACAGCTGCTTGGAGGTGGTGATGTTATAGCGGTCCATGAAGTGGTCCAGCAAGTAGACGGCCAGGTGCCGGGCAGCAGGGCACAGCTGGCAGTGGCTGCTCAGCAGGGTCAGGGTGTCCACGAAGAACCGGCGGCTCTTCAGGAGCGGGGAGTGGGCTCGGAAGGTGGGCAGCTTCAGTTCCTGGAGGACACGTGGGGCAGAGGGGGGAGTCAGGGCTGCCTCCTAAAGAGCCTGGGATGTCCCGGGAAATCAAGACCTCAGGGGCCTGGCCGATGACTGGTTGGCGGAGAGGGGCAGGGCAACAATTCCCTCCAGACCTTTGTTCATTTTCCTGCAAGCCCCAAGATGGCAGCCCCTCTGTTCTAGAAACTTCCAGGCTGTCTCCCATCCGCTTTCACTATGCACAGCCTCATAAACTATCAGGGACGTACCGGATGACAGAGGAAGTGGTCATTCCCAGGGAAAGGTCTGCTATTTGAGATACACCAGGCGGTAAAAGAATGAAGGCCTTCAGGTCAGTGGCCCACATTCAAATACTTGTTCCACTACTCAGCCAAGTTGTGTGACCCTGGTCACCTGCCATCACCTTTGTTTCCTCCTCAATAGCTGAGAATTAAAAGAAAAATGTATGCGAAACGCCCAGTACACAGTGACCTCTCAGGGTCCACAGCTCAGGGGAAGAATTTCAGTTTGTAATGTCTACACTGCCACGTCACCTAAATTTATTTGTCTACCTCAAGAAAAACCAGCAAAAGAAATAACAAACCAACAAAAGATTTTTATGGCAGAGAAAATGTTCTTATATACAGTACCTACCATATTTACCATTTAACCAAAGTAGATTAGATACTATTTATTTAGGAAATGTTTAAGCAGCATTTTGTTAAATAGGGAAACTAGAGAGAAGCAAAACTGAAGGAAAATAGGAAAGAAAATGGCAGAAAAGGAATGTGACAAGTCACTAATGGCAGGTTCATGATGGGAACAAGATTGAAACAAATTAGTGTCTCTCTTCCGCATGATGCCTAAACATCATGCATGTTGCTTAAACAGCAACAGATCTAGGACTAGAAGGAGGTATCTGTTTGTTCATTCATTCACTCAAGAGAAGTTAATTCATTCATTATACTCTGTAGATATCAAGTACCTTCTATGCATTAGGCAGTATTCTAAGGCACTGGAGATAGAATCTGGAATAAGATAAACACAGACCTAGATGCAAAACGTAAAACTATAAAACTCTTAGAAAGAAAACAGAAGCAAATCTTCCTGATCTTAGATTAGGCAATGGTTTCTTAGATATGACACCCAAAGCAGAAGCAACCAAAGGAAAAAAAAAATACACAAGTTGGATTTCAAAATTAAAAACTTTCATGCTTCAAAAGACACCATCTAGAAAGTGAAAAGACAACCCACAGAATGGGAGAAAATATCTGAAAATCTATGTCAATAAGACACCGTATCCAGATTGTATAAAAAACTCTTACAAATCAACAATAAAAAGACAAACAACCCGATTTAAAAGTGGGCAGTGAATTGAATAGATATTTCCTCAAAGAGGGTATGAAAATGGCCACAAAGCACAGGAAGAGACGTTCGATGATACTAATCATTAGAGGAACACAAA
The DNA here is from genome assembly GCF_040939455.1 of Microcebus murinus. Taxonomy (NCBI): domain Eukaryota; kingdom Metazoa; phylum Chordata; class Mammalia; order Primates; family Cheirogaleidae; genus Microcebus; species Microcebus murinus. The sequence continues at coordinate 24,460,313 of NC_134124.1, forward strand.
GCAAAGCCTCAGTAAGATCCCACCTCACACCCATTATTAGTATGGTTGTTATTTTAAAAATCAACACAAAACTGAAAGTAAGTGTTGGTGAAGATGTGGGCAAACTAGAACCTTCATTTACTGCTGGTGGGAAAGTAAAGTAGTGCAGACTGTGGGAAACAGTATGGGGGCTAGTCAAGATCTAAACACGGAGTTAGACGACCCTGCAATTCTAATCCTTCCTATATGCCTAAGAGAAAGGAAAACATATGGCTGCACAGAAACTGGACATGAATATTCGTAGTAGCATTATTCATAAGAGCCCCACAATAGAAACAACCCAAATGTCCACCAACTGATGAATGGATAAACAAAATGTAGTGTTACCCACCAAGGGAATAATATTACACATAGTACATGTATGTACCTTGAAACATGTATGAACCTTGAAAATATTATGCTAAGTGAAAAAAGCCTGTCATTGGCCAGGCGCGGTGGCTCATGCCTGTAATCCTAGCACTCTGGGAGGCCGAGGCGGGCGGATTGCTCGAGGTCAGGAGTTCGAAACCAGCCTGAACAAGAGCGAGACCCCGTCTCTACTATAAACAGAAAGAAATTAATTGGCCAACTAATATATAGAAAAAAAATTAGCAGGGCACGGTGGCGCATGCCTGTAGTCCCAGCTACTCGGGAGGCTGAGGCAGAAGGATTGCCTGAGCCCAGGAGTTTGAGGTTGCTGTGAGCTAGGCTGATGCCACGGCACTCACTCTAGCCTGGGCAACAAAGCGAGACTCTGTCTCAAAAAAAAAAAAAAAAAGCCAGTCATGAAAGGCCACATGTATGATTCCATTGATATGAAATGTCCAGAACAGGCAAATCCATACAAGCAGAAAGTAGGTTAGCAGTGGCCAGGGCCGGAGTTAAAGGGGAGTAACTGCTGGCAGGTGTGGGGTTTCTTTTCGGCATTATAAAGCTGGTCTGAGATTAGATAATGGTGACAGTTGTACAACTGTGAATATACTAAGAACAAGCGAACTATACACTTTAAAAAGGTGAAATTTTATGGTATGTGAATCATTATAGCTCAATAAAGCTACTATAAAAAAAATAAGATAGACACATCATCCACGCTCACGGAGCCTGCGAGTCCGGTAAGATGGCAATCAAATAACAAGGCAGCTCCAGGACTCCACGCTGCGATGAACACAAGAGAAAGCTACAGATGCCAGGAGGGCCCCACCCTCTCTGCAGGGAGAAGTGAAGCCTGAGTTAGGATTTCACACTGATTCCTTCTCGTCTGGCCTGTCTCCCAGAGAGCCCAGAGGCCAGGACTCAGCTATCTTTTCCACCCTAGAGCTTTGCTAGTGGAAGGTGCTCAAAGCCTGAACAAATTATTTCTTCTCCTTTATGTTTATATATGAACAAACTGAGTTTGGAAAAGTCCCCTAACTCCAGGGCTTTATTTAACCAGCAACAGATCTGAACTAGACTTTCAATGTATCCTTTTTTCCAACCTTTTTTTGTAAGTGCTGGACATCTTTTATCTCTAGCTTAATTTCTTCAAGGAAAAGACCTGACATCATGATGAATCTATGTGGCCATGTGGGAGCTCAAACCCCCCAAGGGCAGGTCTGGGACTGCTTTTGCTCACCACACTGTCCTCAGCTCCCCACCGTGACTGGAACAGGGTCAGGTGCCCAGTAACTGTTGATGGAAGGAAAGGAGGGACAGGAAAGAAAAGGAGGGAAGACTCACGCCTGTAATCCTAGCACTCTGGGAGGCCGAGAACGGCAGATCGCTCAAGATCAGGAGTTCAAGACCAGCCTAAGCAAGAGCGAGACCCTGTCTCTACTAAAAATAGAAAGAAATTAATTGGCCAACTAAAAATATATAGAAAAAAATTAGCCAGGCATGGTGGCACATGCCTGTAGTCCCAGCTACTTGGGAGGCTGAGGCAGGAGGATTGCTCGAGCCCAAGAGTTTGAGGTTGCTGTAAGCCAGGCTGATGCCATGGAACTCTAGCCTGGGCAACAGAGTGAGACTCTGTCAAAAAAAAAAAAAAAAAAAGGAGGGAAGAATTGCAGTGGTGGATACAGAAGGCCCGGGGCCTTCAGTGGGAAGGCGTGACCAATGACCACCTCCATAGGGTAGCAGGTCTGCGGGGACTTTGAAAAGGAGAGATCGAGGCAAGTTTTTTGCTTTTTTGAGAAAGAGTCTCACTCTGTTGCCCGGGCTAGAGTGCTGTGGCGTCAGCCTAGCTCACAACAACCTCAAACTCCTGGGCTCCACCAATCCTCCTGCCTCAGCCTCCCGAATAGCTAGAACTACAGGCATGCACCACCATGCCCAGCTAATTTTTTCTACATATATTTTTAGTTGTCCAGCTAATTTCTTTCTATTTTTAGTAGAGACGGGGTCTTGCTCTTGCCCAGGCTGGTCTCGAACTCCTGACCTTGAGCAATCCACCCACCTTGGCCTCACAGAGTGTTAGGATTACAGGCGTGAGCCACCACGTGCGGCCTCCAGGCAAGTTTTGAAAGGACATCTAGGAGTTTACCCGTTGAAGATGCAGGAAGGGAAGAATGCTCAACAGGAGAAACGGCACCTGCAAAGCCATATCTGTGTCCCATCTGGGGAATCTGGAACGGCTGGAACAGCCAGACAGGCGGGGTGCGCCTAGATAAGGCAGGCTGGAAAAGCGGGCAGGGTCCCAGCTTGCGTGCCTTGCTAAAGTAACTGCCCTGCCCTGAGGGCAATGGGGAGCCATGGAAGGATGTAGAGCACGCCATCAGCCTGGTCCAAGCAGTGCTGCATGAAGGTCTCTTGGCCAGTGTCTTCCCAGGCTAAGGCCGGATGGCCGGTGGCAGCAGCCAGGGTGTGGCCCAACAGAGCCAACAGCACTCCTGTCTTCCAACACCCTCCAAGAGCTTGCAGGCCCCTTGGGTGTTTCCTCTAAGTACAAGGCTCTAAGCTCAGGGTCATGACAAGAAATACCACAATCACAGATCCTCCGTGTCTGGTAGGCTGCAGGTGCCGGAAATCAGCCTTAGTTAGCCTAGTGACTTTGGGCCAAGCCACGCTGCCCTCATCAGCGCCGCCAATCACCCAAACGCAAGTCAGAGAGGCAACGTCCTGACTTCCCGCCCCGCTCAACTGTGCCCTGCTCAATGCCTTTTAGATATTCCCTCGAGCCAAGGGAGAGAAGAGAGCTCAAAGCAACACATTATGTCCTTCCTGCACACTTTTCTGGGGAAGAGTCCTTTGCCTAGAGCAAATTCTCCAACGGAGCCATTGATGCATAAAAGAGAGAGCGGTAGACCTTTGGAATGGGCAGCAATATGTGTCAGGAGGAGTTAGCAAGTAAAGCTTTCTGGAAGAGGCCATCTCAGAAGAGCAGGACTTTGAAAGCCAGAACACCAGCTCCCTGGGATGCTTTTCAATCCTATTTCTACTTATCCTATAAATATTGGTTTAAATGTCACATGCTAAGAGAGGCCGTCTCTGACTTCCCCATCATTCCAAGTCAGGTTCCCCTTATCCTCTAAGGCAGGCGTCCTCAAACTATGCCCGCAGGCCACACGCAGGTGTTTTGGCCCTTCAAAACACCTTGGTTTTTTCCTTCAAAATAAGATATGTGCAGTGTGCATAGGAATTTGTTCATAGTTTTTTTTAAAACTATAGTCTGGCCCTCCAGTGGTCTGAGGGACAGTGAACTGGCCCCCTGTTTAGAGGACCCCTGCTCTAAGGTCTGTTCTTCGTGACCCAAAATCTACTTATTTATGTGTCTCTTCCTGTTAAAGTACAGACTCCAGAAAGCAGGGGCCAGGGTGTTTCACCCACGTCAAGTGCCCAGGGCCTGGTTTCTGTGCCAGCATGGTGGCTGGCACGGAAAGAAGTGTTCAAAAAATATCTGTTGAGGCTGGGCGCGGTGGCTCACGCCTGTAATCCTAGCACTCTGGGAGGCCGAGGCGGGGGGATTGCTCGAGGTCAGGAGTTCGAAACCAGCCTGAGCCAGAGCGAGACCCCGTCTCTACTATAAATAGAAAGAAATTAATTGGCCAACTAATATACATAGAAAAAATTAGCCGGGCATGGTGGCGCATGCCTGTAGTCCCAGCTACTTGGGAGGCTGAGGCAGGAGGATTGCTTGAGCCCAGGAGTTTGAGGTTGCTGTGAGCTAGGCTGACGCCATGGCACTCACTCTAGCCTGGGCAACAAAGTGAGACTCTGTCTCAAAAAAAAAAAAAAAATCTGTTGAGTAAAAAAGAATGAGCACAAAAGATGTCCCTCCCTGTAGCAAACACCCCCGGCCCCCGCATACCACCGAGCAGCTCGACACAGATTGTGAGGTCGGGCGGTTCTGGCTTGGAATCTCAGTTCCAGTAACCTTGGGCATGTGAATGGATCCTCAGTGTCCTCATCTGAGCAATGGGGATGACACTGCCAGAAATGGAGAGTAACTGCAGCTCAGCAAGCAGTGGGCCCTTCCCCTTCCCTCAAGCTGGGGAATCGAACCTCATATAAGTTGAGTTTCTCTTTTTCTTTTTTGAGACAGAGTCTCACTCTGTTGCCCAGGCTGGAGTGCCACGGCGTCGGCCTAGCTCACAGCAACCTCAAACTCCTGGGCTCAAGGGATCCTTCTGCCTCAGCCTCCCGAGTAGCTGGGATTACAGGCATGCACCACCATGCCCAGCTAGCTTTTTCTATATATTTTTAGTTGGCCAATTAATTTGTTCCTATTTTTAGTAGAGATGGGAGTCTTGCTCTTGCTCAGGCTGGTCTCGAACTCCTGAGCTCAAGCAATCCTCCCGCCTTGGCCTCCCAGAGTGCCAGGATTACAGGGATGAGCCACCGCTCCTGGCCTCACCTTAGGGCTTGTTGACGGCTGAGGCTCCCTCGCTGGAAAGGACACCTGTCTATCAGCATGCCCCTCCGCAGAGCCCCCGAACCAAACAGCATTAAGAGCTCTGGGCCTCGGCTTCTTCCTGTCACCCAGAGAAGGGCGACACTGTGGCACATAAACGACAACGGGGGACGGCGGCAGCATGCCAGCTCTGTTTAGTTTGAGAGTCCAGCTGATTATGTCACTAACCAATCAGGGGCGGGGACGGCATTCACGTCAGCGCCTCTGCTCTGAGGGTCTGCATTCCCCCCCCCCAAGTACTCCTGACCTTAGTCTGCTTGAAGGCCGCGGCCTCCTGGGGCAGGAAGCCAGCCCCTCTGCTCAGTGGTCTGGATTCCAGAAACAAAAGAGCAGCCTGCCTGGGCGGCTTGCGAAGCTCTCCCCAGATTAGGCAGGCGCTTGGCAGGCACTCAGCAAGCGGGCCAGGCAGGGTGACCTTCCTCTTGGCAGGCCTGGCAGGGCCACAGGCAGCATCAGTGTGGCCGGCAGAAAGGCTGGGGGAGGGCAGAGAAGAACAGGGGAGGGGGGCGGGGCAGAGGCTTCCAGACAACTCTCCCTGCCCAGCTGTCGCCCTTTTATCACCTGAGCCAGACAGGGGCGCCCATCACAGGTGGGGCCGGAGCTGAACAGGTGGAGACATGGGACAGATGGCCCCGATGGAGGTCAAAGGGAAAAAAAAAAATCTACCTTACAATAAACCCTGCTTTTGTTATCACAGTAGTTGATTTTAGTTTTCAACATAACTATGGCCTAGAAAAAACTAGAAAATGCACACACAAAAATGTTAACAGTGGTTATCTTGGCAGCAATGAGCTCTTGTGTGATTTTCACTTTAATGCTGCTCAACACTGTCTGAATTTTTAAAAAAATATTTGATGTATAATCACTTTATTATTTCAGTTACTATGTTTCCAGTTTGGAAAAAAAAAGAGAGAGAGAGAGAGAAGGACTAGATACCAAACATATTAAGCCCCAGCTCAAAACATATTCCCACGGAAATCCTGGCAAACCTACACTGTCTCTTTAACAAAATCAGTCCTGTAAAAACAACCCCAGAAAGTATCTCACTTCATCCTCCTACCATGCAAAGCCCCGCCAAGGGCTTCCCCAAAAGTAGTTTCCCTTTTTCTTTTCCTTTCTTTTCTTTTTTTTTTTTTGAAACAGAGTCTCACTTTGTTGCCCAGACTAGAGTGCGTGCCTTGGTGTCAGCCTAGCTCACAGCAACCTCAAACTCCTGGGCTCAAGCAATCCTTCTGCCTCAGCCTCCCAAGTAGCTAATCTTTTTTTTTCTATATATATTAGTTGACCAATTAATTTCTTTCTATTTATAGTAGAGACGGGGGTCTTGCTCTTGTTCAGGCTGGTTTCGAACTCCTGACCTCGAGAAATCCGCCCGCCTCCCAGAGTGCTAGGATTACAGGCATGAGCCACCACGCCCGGCTCTTTTCTTTTTATTAATTATAAATTTTATGTTCACTGATGAATTTTAAAAAGTAAAAAAATAACAAATATTTATAATTCCTCATTCAGAGGGATGCAGAGAGTACCGTTAAGTTTTACATGGATCCATCAGAGGTTTGGTTGGGCAAATTTTCATAAAACGGGATCACCATCTGCAATGGCTTCCTGAGGAGTCACGGGAAGCAATGTCTCAGTGCCGGCCGGCGTTGCATTTCACTGTAGCGGGGGAACATGACTGCGACAAACCCTAACTGGGGCTTTTGGGCTGTTTCTCTCCCTTCAAGTCCAAGCCATTCCTCGAAGATGCCTTCCACACCTCCCTCCCACCCTGCAGCCTCCTGTGTTTACTTGTTAACTGTCCTCCCCAAAGAAGGGGACCCGGTGAGGGAGACACGTTCCTCTCCTGTTCTTGGCTGTCCCCTTGGTACCCGGCACACAGTAAGGGCCGATGAGCATCTGCTGAATGAGTGAACTGCTGTATGCATTAATGAATGCAATGTTTTGGGGGAGTCCTCCCTCCACCTCCAGCCCTCTGTGCCCTCCTTCCCCCTTGGGGCCCCCTCATCTCCTCCCCACATCCTTCCCTGGGGTAACTGATGGGGTACCTGTCTCCCAAGTAGAAGCCCCAGTGTGACATGTGCACCAGCGTTTCTGAGCGCAAAGGAGCCATTCTGGGGCAGGGGTGGTGGTGGCTCCTTTGGAAACCACTCTGCTGTTGCCCAACAACCAGTGAATCACAACACAGAGTCTTGCTCTGTCACCCTGGGGTAGGATGCAATGGTGTCATCATAGCTCACTGCAACCTCCAACTCCTGAGCTCAAGGGATCCTCCTGCCTCAGCCTCCAAAGTAGCTGGGACTACCGGTGCGCACCACCACCCAGATAATTTTTCTATTTTTAGTAGAGACAGGGTCTCGCTCTTGCTCAGGCTGGTCTCGAACTCCTGAGCTCAAGCAATCCTTCCGCCTCGGAAGGCCGAGCTACACGCAGAGCTGCACAGAGGCAGTGGCGCAGTGTGGACAGGTCTGCAGATATTCTACACGCATGTCCGGTCCGCGGCTGCCCCTGCCCCCTTAAGCGCTCACCTGGGCAGAGCTACAAACACTTTTCAAAGTCCAAATTAAATTCCCCCTACCCCTGGCCCTTCATTCATTCATTTATTTATTTATTTATTCATTCATTCATTCATTCATTTATTCATTCATTTATTTATTTAATTTTGGCAGCTCCCAATCCTCCAAGGCTGAGTGTGGTGGTATGCATCTATGGAGGCAAGAGGATGGCTTGAGCCCAGGAGTTCTGGGCTGCAGTGTGCTACATCCATTGGGTGTCCACAAAGTTCAGAGCAGGGAACCACCACACTGACTAAGGAATTGGCCCAGGCTGGAAACGCAGCAGATCAAAACATCCAACATGAGTGCTGATCTTTTGTGGGATCCCCTGCACTCCAGCCTGGGCAGTGTAGCGAGATCCTGTCTCTTTAAAAAAAACACACACATACACAGACACAGACACGCACACACATACACACACACACACAATATTGACTTGCTTCCTTCTTGCAAACCCCCTGTTGCTACTTGGTAGACTGAGGCACATGCCACCCTAAGGCAAGGAAGGATGGAGCATTTTCCTTCCACTGAAATTTAGCTCCCTGAGGTTCTCATCCCTCCCCCCAGGTCTACATGAGTATCTGGAATTGCTTATTATGATGAACAGTCTTATATAGCCTTACGGGATATATAGCTACATAGATATAAATTAAGAATATATGACTTGAAAGCTTATATATGTTTACGGCATCTGTCAGACACCGTGTTCCATGCATTTTGTCTTCTAATTCTCCAACAGGCCCACAAGGTAGAGATGACCAACATCCCAGTATTACAGACAAGGACGGCTCAGAGAGGCCAAGTAACTTGCTTGAAGTTACCCAGTTAATACACAGCAAATGGGAACCTGGGTCTTCCGATTCCCGTGATCTTAACACTAAGTTCCAGGGCCCCCAATGCAATAGTTCAAGTTTGTTTGTATTTTCCTTCCAAAATAATGTTTTATTTCACCGATTATAAAATACCTGATCACTATAGAAATTTTAGAAAATAGAGAGGAGCACAAAGAGAATTAAAAACCCCAGCAGTCTCACCAGCAGGAGAATTCCAGGGGTTTGTACAGATGTCGGTATACGCCCTTCCAGTCTGTTTCTCTGTGTGTGCACACGCCCACTTCTCTCTCATGAGACTGTCTCCCCCCTTAAACCCTTTGCACTCGTGCTTGCTTTTTTCTCGATTCCTTTATTCTACTCGAGATTTAATTTTTTAAATACCCCAGATTTTACAAAAACTGGAGTTTCTTTGCATACAAACTTATTTATTTAGATTTTTAAATATTTCACATTATTGATACATTCAAAGAGTAACTTTAATCTCTGTAATTTTTCATGGTGTGAGCTGCTACCGATGCTAACCGTGTCGAGTCACACTTGACATCCAAGTGCAAAGGGTTATAGCTGTGACCCAACGCAGGGACTATGTGCATTCGGTCCACTCCGACACCACCCTCTGCAGGTGGGCCCAGCACTGGCACTAGAACCCAGGAAACCGAGGCACAGAAGTGCAACTGCCAAGGCCACACTGCAGGTCAGCGGCAAATCCTGGTCTTGTACGTGGAGGAGCCGGCCAGGGCCTGGGGTGTGCCACCATTTGGAGTGTGACACTACTTCAAGGAGAGGAGCAGGGCTGAGCTGCTCTTGAACACCAGCCCCCAAGAGAAGCCACCCTGGCTCACCTCCTCTGAGCTCCCTACCGCTGCCAGCCACAGTCACCAAGCCCAGGGCTGGTGGCTGGGGAAACGCTGAGAACAAAGAGCAGCAGAGAAGTGAAGAAACACCATGTGTAACCAAGGTGACCAACAGGAAGTGGAGACTTGCAAATTTAAAGGGAAAAAGAAAGGGGACGGGGGAAGTACACAGCCCGAGTTGGGGGCCAGCAGAGCGCAGGCTCGCCCCCCTCCCCTCTCTGCCCCATTGCTTCATAAGGCCCAGGGAGGCGTTTTCAGTAAAGCGGGGACAGCTCTGCGGGAACACTATTTCAACATTCTGCAGAGGGTGCCCTGTGGCACATGAAGCCAGCAGTGCCGGTAACACCCCCGCCTGCTCAAGTCCAGCCTGTAGCTTCCTCCCAGCAGAGTGACAGTTCACCCCCAACCCTACATTTTTCGGTGGCCCAGGTACCCCCCGGCCAATAACAGGCGGGCCAGCTCCAAGCACACCTCCTCCTCCCCGGGAGCCAGAGCCACCGCCTTGCCAGGCAGCTCCGTACTGCCATGACCACAGCTGCCAGGGCCCCCACAGTGACCACTGTGACCACACTGGTCCCCATCCAACCCATGACTCCGGGCCCTCCAAGCATCCCCACAGGCAACATTCACAAGGTCTTTATAAAATGTCCCTGCCCAAGTTTTCACTTCGGCCAGCTTCTTGTGTGACCACAGCCCTCACACCCTCAGGACCGGGGCATGGCAGTGCCCCCCATTCTCCCATGTCTCCATAATCCAGGGTCCAATCCTGGGATCTCTCCTCTTCCATTCTTATTTTTTTATTTTTTTTTTTTTTTTTGAGACAGAGTCTCACTTTTGTTGCCCGGGCCAGAGTGCCACAGCATCAGCTTAGCTCACAGCAACCTCAAACTCCTGGGCTCAAGCGATCCTCCTGCCTCAGCCTCCCAAGTAGCTGGGACTACAAGCATGCACCACCATGCCCAGCCATATATATATGTTTAGTTGGCCAATTAATTTCTATTTATAGTAGAGATGAGGGTCTCGCTCTTGCTCAGGCTGGTTTTGAACTCCTGACCTCGAGCAATCCACCCGCCTCGGCCTCCCAGAGTGCTAGGATTACAGCCATGAGGCACCTCGCCATTCTTACACAGTGGCACCAAAGCTCTTCACTCCACACTACCAGTTCCTGTTCCCAATTTCCAGATTCCTTCTTCTGGATTCTCCTGGGCACCTTGACCCTGACATGAAGCCCAAAATGGGTCAGTAGAGTGACCAACCACCACCACTACCCTTCATCGGGGACTCTATCCCCTACCCATCTGCAGTTCAGGGTTTGCTAGTGACCGTCAGTTGACCACATGCATTGGAATCTCTTGGGGACCTATTTAAAAATGGAGGTTCCCCCCCATACTTGGTGGAAGAGTGTCCCTCTCCAAAACTGATGTCTACCCAAAACCTCAGAATGTAACCTTATTTGAAAATAGGGTCTTTACAGATAGAATCAAGTGAAAATGAGGTCATACTGGATTAAGATGAACCCTAATCCAACGGCAACTGGTGTCCTTGTAAGAAGAGAAAACAGGCTGGGTGTGGTGGCTCACGCCTGTAATCCTAGCACTCTGGGAGGCCGAGGCAGGTGGATCGTTTGAGTTCAGGAGTTCGAGACCAGCCTGAGCAAGAGCAAGACCCCGTCTCTACTAAAAATAGAAAGAAATTAATTGGACAACTGAAAATATATAGAAAACATTAGCTGGGCATGGTGGCGCATGCCTGTAGTCCCAGCTACTCGGGAGGCTGAGGCAGGAGGATCACTAAAACCCAAGAGTTTGAGGTTGCTGTGAGCTAGGCTGACGCTACTGCACTCTAGCCTGGGCAATAGAGTGAGACTCTGTCTCAAAAAAAAAAAAAAAAGAAGAGAAAACAGACACACAGAGAGACACACAGAGAGACACACAGAGGGAAGACAAGGTGAAGACAGATAAGGAGAAAAGCATTATAAAGATGGAGCAATGTTGCTACAAGCCAAGGAAGACACTGGAAGAGGTAAGAAAGGGTCCTCCCCTGGGGCCCCTAGAAGGAGCACGGCCTGCAGACACCTCGATTTCAGAGCTGTGAGAGGGTGCATTTCTGTTGTAGCTTGGGATGCTCTGTCACAGCCGCCCTAGGATCTAACACCCCCATCTCCTGCCTTATTGAATCAGAGTCCCTAAGCATGGAGCTGGCACCTACCTAGGATTCCCAAGTGCTTCGTCCCAGCCTGCTGCCCAACACTAAGCTCCGGGAAGGTAGAGATTTTTGTTCTGTTCACCACTTACATGGTGGCTAGCACAGTGCCACACGGCTGGCTCCTAAAAACAACGTGTTAAGTGCGAGGCGAACCTGCACTGATATTCAAGACCTGCTAGTGCCTCTGTCGGTACATTTAGCTCGTCCTTTTTCTCTTTGAAGCAACATTAATAATCAAATAAGACAATGTGTACAGGCATTTAACAGTCTCTGCCCAATAAACATCGACTCCCTTCATTTCGTGGGCAGCGGGAGCCCTTCCAGATTAGATAGAAACTGACCATTTCCAGAAGGGGCTCCCCAAGAACAATGTTCACTATGAAAAAGGCCAACCATGCTCAGCCGAGGAAAGTTACTTTGTTCCAAGCAGTAAGAAACTTGAAATCTTTCATTCGTTTTGTTAACTGGTCCTTTTGGGGTTATTGTCTGAAACCTCCCAAGTCTCCCCACTTCCTGCCCTGGTTCAGAGGCCATCGCTTGGGATCGCTGCAATAACTGGTCTCTGAGGCCACATCCATTTCCAGGGAGCCTGAACCCCCCTCTCCACCCCCCCCCATCCTTCTCATAGCCCCCCACCTTCTCCCAAGAACAGATGCAGATATCTAGGAAGACCCACATCCCCAAAGCCAAATGCCCCTGGTCTCTCCTGGTCCTCCCCGAAACTTACCAGGCCGCCCCAACAGGCTATTGACACGTGACCATCACATGCTGCCCTGGACCCTGGCGCATGAACTCTCTCCACACCTTTCTCTGCCTGGCAAGCTTCTACTCACCCTTTAGAACCCTATCAAACAGCACCTCCTAGGCCGGGCGCGGTGGCTCACGCCTGTAATCCTAGCTCTCTGGGAGGCTGAGGCGGGCGGATTGCTCGAGGTCAGGAGTTCGAAACCAGCCTGAGCAAGAGTGAGACCCCGTCTCTACTATAAATAGAAAGAAATTAATTGGCCAAATAATATATACAGAGAAATTAGCCAGGCATGGTGGCACATGCCTGTAGTCCCAGCTCCTCGGGAGGCTGAGGCAGAAGGATTGCTTAAGCCCAGGAGTTTGAGGTTGCTGTGAGCTAGGCTGACGCCACGGCACTCACTCTAGCCTAGGCAACAAAGCGAGACTCTGTCTCAAAAAAAAATAAAAAACAGCACCTCCTCTTTGATGCTTTTTAAGACTTCCCCAGGCAACTGGATTTCATCTTTGGTACAGTGGTTACAAATATGAGCTTTGGAGCCAGGTTGCCCACCAGCTGTGTGATCTTGGGTAAGTTATTTAACTCTCTAACCTTAGCATGCCCCATCTGTAAAATGGGAATATTGATAGGGCCTCCTACTAGAGGGGCTGCCTGAGGGCTTAGCTAATCGCAGGAACTCAAGCTCTCAGCACACAGCAGGTGCTCGTTAAATGTGCACTATCATTTTTAACATTAACTGGCTATTTTGGCCATTACCATCAGGCTGTAAGAAGGTTTAAATGACTGTATCTTCAGCTATGCTAAGGCTCCCCAGGGCAAGGTTTAGGTTTCGGCTTCCACAGGGCTCACTAAATGACAAACCGCTGGATACAGAGGCCACCTCACAGGCGCTGTGTGTCAACAAGCCAAGGAGATGGCCCAAAGAGACAAGACGGAACCTGCCTTTTCCAGACTCCAGCCAGCAAAGCCCACACTACCTGCTGCTGGCTGACTTCCTCCTGTCTAACCAGAATGCTGAATCTCTTCCTCCGGAAACACGCTTCCAGAGGTCCCTGACACCCGGGAAGATGTCCCTAGCGGTCTGCCCAAGGTTCCCCCATAATAGATTCATGGCCCATTTTTAAAGTAACCATGAGAAATAAACTCTCAAGTATTAATGGACAGGCTGGGCGCAGTGGCTCACACCTGTAAATCTAGCACTCTGGGAGGCCCAAGCGGGCGGATTGCTTGAGCTCAGGAGTTCGAAACCAGCCTGAGCAAGAGCGAGACCCCATCTCTACTATAAATAGAAAGAAATTAATTGGCCAACTAATATATATAGAAAAAATAAGCCGGGCATGGTGGTGCATGCCTGTAGTCCCAGTTACTCAGGAGGCTGAGGCAGGAGGATTGCTTGAGCCCAGGAGTTGGAGGTTGCTGTGAGCTAGGCTGACCCCATGGTACTCACTCTAGCCTGGGCAACAGAGTGAGACTCTGTCTCAAAAAAAAAAAAAAAAAAGTATTAATGGACAATGGCATATTACTTCTGCAACTTGGTTCAGGAAAAGAAATGCATACATTGAGAAAAAGAGAATGAAAATGCAAAGCAAATGTGTTAACATGTTCACGAAATTACGAAATTACGTACTGTGCTTGCAACTCTTCTCTAAGTTTGAAAAGATTTCAAAACCGAAAGTTAACCCAAAAGGAAAGACCAAAGGGAGATTTTTAACTCAGAGGCAAGAGCTTTGTTCCACTAACCTCCCCCACTTCTCACCTAGCAGGGCGACTGCCCAGGCTGCGGGCTGTGCGTGAGGGGAAGTCCGAGTTACACCATGCCGCCTGCAAGGCCGCGCTGCAGTTCCTCTGCTGCTCTGTGTGTCTTGTCAAGGTCAGACTGCAAAATTTTAAGGCCCCAACTCTCCCACTTAAAAAGGGACCCTGTCTATAAAGATGCAGACCTTATGTGTGGGAAAAGAAAAAAAAAGTTAAAAATTGATAATATCTTTTAAGAATATTTTAAAAATTTAAATTAAAAAAAAAAAAAAGGAGACCCTGGTCAAATGCCCAACTAACCCCTTTGGAGTGATGACCACTTCTGGGCTAAGTCGCTGGCAGTACAGCATGGCTGTCCCTAGCATGCGAATTCCCAGGCTCTGGCACCATCTGCTCCAAGGATAAGGGACTCAGTGTCTCAGGACAATTCAAATTCTGCCTCAGAAGGATCCAGTTACCAAGTGACTGCCCCGTGGGGGCTGGGGCAGCACACACCACAATGCCGGGCTGACAGCGGGCAGGGGTGTCCTGCAGGGTCGCTCCAAGAGGCCTCACCCAGCCCCTGACACGGGTCTCAGGCTGGTTCCCTGAGGCAGATGGGGCTCCACCAACCCGGGAAAGGATTCAGAGTTCCTTTCCCCTCTCCTTTCCACCCTCCCGCAATTTTCCCACCCTGGGTTCCTGATCCTTTTCAATACAGCCAATGAGACACCTTTTTTTTTTTTTTTTTTTTTTGAGACAGAGTCTCACTTTGTTGCCCAGGCTAGAGTAAGTGCCATGGCATCAGCCTAGCTCACAGCAACCTTAAACTCCTGGGCTCAAGCAATCCTCCTGCCTCAGCCTCCCAAGTAGCTGAGACTACAGGCATGCGCCACGGTGCTCAGCTAATTTTTTCTATATATATTAGTTCGCCAATTAATTTCTTTCTCTTTATAGTAGAGACGGGGTCTCGCTGTTGCTCAGGGTGGTTTTGAACTCCTGACCTTGGGCAATCCGCCCGCCTCGGCCTCCCAGAGTGCTAGGATTACAGGTGTGAGCCACCACACCTGGCCAAGAGACACCATTTTTAACCTATCCAAATGGCACTAATTTTTTTTTTTTTTAAAGAATAATAGCCAGGGTTAGCAAAGTTGTTGGGAAGCAGGCATTCTTCCACACCAGTGATGGAAGTGTTAGCTGATTCAACCTTTTAGGATTTTATTGACTGGTGATATGCAAGCTTCTTAAAATCATACCCTGTTATCAACACTTGCATTTGAGGAATTTATTCCCGTGAGCATACTCATAAAGACAAGGATCACTGACACAGTGCTATGCAAGATCAAACAGTGCACTGGAAAAAACCCAAAATGCATCCGATGAGGGAATGGGTAAGTAAATTGTGTTATATATCTACAATGGAAAACCGCTCAGCAGCAAAAAGAAACTTCTGACAGACACAACAACAGGGCCAAACCTCAAAAGCAAGACATTAAGTTAAAAAAGGCAGGCGGAAAGAGTATGTACATGGGACTCCATTTATAAGACACTCTAGAAAAGACAAATCTAGTATACAATGACAAAAAAGCAAATCAGCCATTGCCTGGGGCTGGAGCAGGATGGGGGTGACTGACCAGAGAACTTTCTAGGTTGATGGTAAGTCCTATATATTGATTACGGTGGTGGTTATGTAAGTGTATACATTTGTCAAAATTCACTATACACTGTAAACTACATGTTCACTTAAGATCTGTATATTGTACTGTATATAAATTATACTTCAATTTTTAAAAAATGAATAAGTAAGGCCAGGCACTTCAGGAGGCTGAGGTATGAGGATTACTTGAGGCCAGGAGTTCAAGACCACCATGGGCAACCTAGGGAGACCCCATCCCCACAAAAAAGATTTAAAAAAAAGAAAAATTAGCTGGGAGTGGTGACATATGCCTATCGTCTCCACTACTTGAGAAACTGAGGCAGAAGGACTGCTTGAGCCCAGGAGTTCAAGGCTGCAGTGAGCAATGCTATGACCCAGTACCATTTCACTCCAATCTGGGTGACAAAGAGAGCCCCTGTCTTCAGTTAAAAAAAAAAAAAGAATAAGCAGCTCCTTTAATATACAATAGGAGATGAGTTAGTCAAATCATGGTGTATCTATAAAATAAAACAGTATGCACGAGAGTGCAGAAGAATAGTTAATGACAGAAAGTTATTTAGCATATGCAGTTAAGAAAAAGTTACAAAACTGTGATACACTTGATGGTATTTTTGTAAAATAAAATGCACACATCTGAATAGAAAATGAACAAAAGAAAATGTTCTATTCATTAATTCAATACAAATATTATTGGGTATCCACTGTATACCATTATTGTTACATTGAGCAGAAAAGACAAAAAAAAATCCCTTTTGTTCATGGAGCTTGTTCCATAGTTTCATAAAAATTATCTAGATTATTTAAGTCTGAACATGAAAATAATGAAATGGTATAGGAAAATATATAAATTATACTGCCACTTGTATCAAAACACACATAATTTATGCTTGTTTATGTATAGACTAACCTCTTGAAGGAGTCATAAGATATTGAGATCAGTGACACCTCTTGGGGAGAGAAATCAGGGGACAGGGTGGCAGGAAGCCTTTTCACCAACTACCCTTTTTACATAGCTCGATTTTTTGGTACCATGTTCGTATGTTATCCATTCTAAACAAACACAATTGAATGCTTCTAAATTTTTTGCTAGTGTCCAATAATCAGGAACTGGGTGAAGAATGATATAGAAAGATGTATATGGGATGTAGATGTATATGGAATGATATAGATGTATATGATATACATGTACATATGGAATGATATAGATGTATATGGAATGATATAGAAAGATGTATATGTATAAAGTGTTTTACAACAAGATAGTTCCCATTTCTAGTAAAAAAAAGAATCCAAAATAAACATGGGTTGTGATGACATACATACAAAAGAACAGAAAGACACACACCAAAATCTCAACAGAGATTATTTCCAAGTGGTGGGACTGAGGGGAATTTTACTTTCTTCCTTTTAAATGTATTTATTTCTGCATTTTCCTAAATAAACACTTTGTGTATGTGTTTATGTGTATGAGCAGGAAAGAAAGAAAGAAAGAAAGAAAGAAAGAAAGAAAGAAAGAAAGAAAGAAAGAAAGAAAGAAAGAAAGAAAGAAAGAAAGAAAGAAGAAAGAAAGAAAGAGAGAGAGCGAGCAGGCTTGCCATGTCACCTCTTTCTGCCAGGTGCTCAGACACATTAGAGAATTGTTGGCTGCACTCCCTTTACCCAAGGGGCTGTGTGATTTAGGAAGACAAAGAACAAGACAAGAGCAAGGGCACGGGGCCAGCTCCAAGCCTTAAATGTCCTCCCCTCACTTATACAGCACAGGCGCCCTCAGCCAGCCAGGGAGCCCAGCCAAGTCCCTTGCCCATCCCACCATCTGGAGGGTGGAGGGAGTGCCCCCACACCCACTCTCTCCCTGGACACCTGGGAGGCAGGTGGGGCAGAGATCGGTGTCCTGGTTTTACAGATGAAAGGGAGCCTGCAAAGATCATTTGTTTCTTCCACAGATAAGGTGCACTGAGACCAAGTCTTGACTGGAGGTTGTGCACACACTGAGCATTTTGGTACTCTAAGACCTAAAAGACTCAAGTCACAATGCCACATTCTGATCCAAGTTTTGTCACTGGCTTCCTACAGAGTATAGCTGAAGCTCGATATTCTAGGACAGCCTGAATCACCTCTACAATTTGGACCGTAGGAAACTCCTCCTTGTACAACACACCTCCGTATCCTCACCTCCAGGAAGGGGCCATGCGGGCAGAATGCTTGGGGTCTCACTTGAAGACCACGGCCACAAGGCAGCCCTGTCATTAGAGTGGGTATGAGCTTTTTAAACCAGCATTTGGGTTTGAAAGGCCTGAATTAGATGTTGCTGGCACTAAGCTGGACAGACGCGTCCCACTGCGCGTGTGCGGAATACTTTCTTATTGGTAGGTCTGGGTACCTCTTGTGATTTGGGGTGAACTGCCCCCAGGGATGCAGGAAACCAAAAGGGCGGGAGGGAAGTGGAAACACCAGCTGGAGGATGATCTAGCCAAATCGTTGAGCCCTTTCTTGAGCAGAGACCTTGGTCGCCACTTTCTGTTACTGTAAGATATTCAGCCTTGAAGTGGAGAAATCTGAAGAATTTACTGGAAGGAGTAAGGTCTATGACCATCCAGCTGTCAGAATCCAGGTGAAAGAGGGAAGCTTTTAGGTGTTCTTTTCCTTGGCAAGAGAGAGGGGCAGGCCTGGCAGAGGCCCAGATCACTTCAAGGTAAGAAACAGCACACACAGGAGAGGTCTGGGCATGGCCACCCACAGGGACCAAATAAAGGACACCCCAGCCCAGCGACTAGCCCAGAGCAAGGCCCTGAGCCCAGAGCAGCTAGCTTTTCAGGGTGGTTTAAGGAGAGCACATCCCTTGGAGACCATCGTAAACCAAACTAAAACACAAGAACCCATGTTGTGGATGACAGAGGCTCGATTTCTCCATGCCTTGCACTTCCATTCTTTGTTAAAATGGATGTCTTTCCAAATGAACTTACATTCCAGCTTTGATATCATCAGCTGTTCATCTCAAGACACTTAACTCTCTGAGCCTCGCAGCTTCTCATCTGTAAAATGGGTTTAATCCCAGCCCCAGGGCCAAAGTGAGGAGTAAATGAGATAACCTATGGAGCATGCCAGTGCACTACCTGAAAATCCAGTAAGTCCTCAGTAACAGTCGCCACTAACGTTATCATCACTAACCAGAATTTCTGATGGCAGTGTTTTGGAAGATCTTTGTATAAATTCAGTCACAAATCAGTAAAAATGTGCATCAGTCCACTGGTTCAAGAAACCTGATCTCACACAGCCAAAGTCCTCTAAGGACCTAATGAAGTAAGCTTCAGAAGTAGACCTGGAATGGTGGCTCACACCTGTAATCCTAGCACTCTGGGAGGCCAAGGCGAGAGGATGGTTCAAGGTCAGGAGTTTGAAACCAGCCTGAGCAAGAGCGAGACCCCATCTCTACTATAAATAAAAAGAAATTAATTGGACAACTAAAAATATATAGAAAAAAGTAGCCGGGCATGGCGGCGCATGGTGGCACATGCCTATAGTCCCAGCTACTCGGGAGACTGAGGCAGAAGGACTGCTTGAGCCCAAGAGTCTGAGGTTGCTGTGAGCTAGACTGACACCATGGCACTCTACCCAAGGCAAAGAGTGAGACTCTGTCTCAAAAAAAAAAAAAAAAAAAAAAAAAGCTTCAGAAGTAGGAAAAACCCATTAGATGGCTGGTTGCTCTGCAGATCCCAAATCTCGGGCAGGCTGAGAAGACCCCGAAGGTATCAGTGACTCCAATCCTGGGAGAAGATGAACACCCCATGGAGGAGGGGGCACCCCCTGGCCTGTGGGCCTCCCAGTGCCAAGGAAGATAGATCTGTGAGGTCATGTCACACAGGGCTTGTGAACATTGCTTTGGGAAAGAGGGATATTTTTTTTACCCCAAGTACTCTAAGAATCCCTATATTCAGAAAGTCTTCCACACACCCAAGGAGCCTTAAATCATAGTGGCACAGGTCCTTAAACATTTTCTTTGCTTAACTAACATAACTACTTCCTCCTGATTGGAGAGTGAAGATTATGTGTAAAATGGACATAAATCAAAAGGAGATAAGAGCAAGTTCTATTTTGCAGCTCATAAAATTCAGGAAGAAACACAGAACTTCCTGATAGAAGTCTCAGAGGGATTATCTAGATTTCTATTATCTGGGCTCAACCTGTAGTTATTTTCCTAAGATCCTTAAGCTGCACTTTGGTCCAGGCCAGTAAATGTGCCCTCGTGGATAATTCCTTTTTTAACTTCCTGCCTGGTATGATCTGAGAGGAGGCCCATGCAAGTGTTCAGGAAGCTGGGGAGATATCCTCCACCGGGTCCTGTGCCTGGCACCACAACCTGGCCAGGCCAAGTGGCATCTCCTGACAGATGCCAAAGGCCCAGTGTGGATTCCTGGGAAGCGTTCCCGCACGACCATTCACCGCTTCCCGGAAGAGTGCACCTGGGCCTGGCCTCACACTTGTGTGCGCTCACAATGCCTGTGCCTGCAGCAGGTGAGGCAGTGGGCACCCCAAGGTCCCTCTGTGCACCAGACAGTGGTCTGGGAATGAGGGACAAGGCACACCGCATGCCTGCAAGGAGCTCACTGTCAGGGGGTAGGACAAGTCACTATACAGGGTGACAAAGACTGAGAGAATTAAGAATGAGGTTGGGGGGCCGGGCGCGGTGGCTCACGCCTGTAATCCTAGCTCTTGGGAGGCCGAGGCGGGCGGATTGCTCAAGGTCAGGAGTTCAAAACCAGCCTGAGCAAGAGCGAGACCCCGTCTCTACTATAAATAGAAAGAAATTAATTGGCCAACTGATATATATATAAAAAATTAGCCGGGCATGGTGGCGCATGCCTGTAGTCCCAGCTACTCGGGAGGCTGAGGCAGAAGGATCGCTCGAGCCCAGGAGTTTGAGGTTGCTGTGAGCTAGGCTGATGCCATGGCACTCACTCTAGCCTGGATAACAAAGCGAGACTCTGTCTCAAAAAAAAAAAAAAAAAAAAAAAAAGAATGAGGTTGGGGCCAGGACACATGGCACAGGGGAGAGAGGCTTGAAGGACAAGGACAGTGGTCTTCGAGCTGTGTGTGTCCCCAGGCCCTAATTCCACCAAAACTTGCCAAAAGGGTTTCAAGACCTTACTTATTTTATTTTATTTTAATTTTTTTTTGAGACAGAGTCTCACTTTGTTGCCCAGGCTAAGGTGAGTGCCGTGGCGTCAGCCTAGCTCACAGCAACCTCAATCTCCTGGGCTCAAGCAATCCTGCTTGCCTCAGCCTCCCGAGTAGCTGGGACTACAGGCATGCGCCACCATGCCCGGCTAATTTTTCTATATATATCAGTTGGCCAATTAATTTCTTTCTGTTTATGGTAGAGATGGGGTCTCGCTTTGCTCAGGCTGGTTTCGAACTCCTGACCTCGAGCGATTCTCCGGCCTCGGCCTCCCAGAGTGCTAGGATTCCAGGCGTGAGCCACCGCGCCCGGCCAGACCTTACTAATTTTAAACTTAGGTGGATGCATCTTTTGAGGGGGAAAACAGTGGCTCTGGGTTTTAATCTGCGTGCTCACGGTGGCATAGACGTGGTTACCAGAAAAACATCACCAATAGCCTCCTCACCGTGGACACTGGCCTGGCGATGATCTGCTCCGACCTCGTTCGGGGCCAAGGGGCACACAGGCAGCAGGTGAGAAACCCGGCTCCCCTGCACTGGCCGGCACCCCCAACCCCAGGAGAAAGGTCAGGAGGAGGGGGGTTTCTACCCCGGCTTCGGCAGAAGCAACAGGGCCAGGAAGGATGATCAAAGGAAGAATTTAAGGGCTGAGCACAGGATAAAGGCGGCCTGGGAGAGATCTCTCCAGAGTGATTTGGGTAGGAGAAGGGTTCCACTCCCCCCACTCACCAGGCCGGTTAGAAGGTCCCGCCGATGGGGGTCTCACTCCTAGGTCCCAGCAGATACTTGACTTTTGGCAAACTGCTGCCTTTCCTGACTTCAATTCCATCATGGGTCCAAGGGTCCAATGGGATAACAATGCCTCACTCACAAGGATTACCCATCACATCTGTGGACTCCTGGGAAGGTGGTCACCAAACCCAAGCCTCGCCCCAGGCACGCACCATATGAAGGGGCTGTCGGTCTCCACGATGCAACCTCAAGCGGAAAGATGCAATGCTTCCCTCCTACCTACCACGTGACCCACACTGTTCTTAGTTCTCTCGCCTAATCCTAACATTCCTACAAAATATGTCTCCCATTTTACAGAAGAGGAGAGGAAAGGCTGACTTATTATTCATTCATCTGTCATCCCATACGTATCAGCATAAGACGAACACAGGCCTACCCTTGTGGAGCTTGTATTCCGTCGTGCGTGTGGCGGGGGAGATGACAAGTAAACAGAAAATAATTTCAGATGCTGGTAAATGCTATAGAGAAAACAAAACAGGGTAATTTGATAGAGTGACACGGAAGGGCAGTAATAGATCACGGGAGGCAACCATGCGACACACTCAGAGAAGCAGAATCCACACAGAGGTGACAACCAGTGCAAAGGCCCTGGGGCACGAATAGGCTTGACTTGTTCAAGGAACAGAAAGGAGGTCAGTGTGGCTCAAGAAGAATAGAGGGTGGCGAGGGGGCAAGAGACAGGGTCGGAGAGCAGGCCAGGGCCAGACCGCGCTGGGCATTCCAGGCAGGGGTGAGGACTGGGAATTCTATCCTAAGTGCAGTGGGATGACACTGGAGGTCTTCAAGCAGGGAGGTGACACGGTCTAAATTCTGGCCAATGTGGGAAGAATGGACGATAGGGTTTAGAGAGGTTTACAGAGGTTGAATAAGCAGCTCAGGCCAGGTTTGCATGAGGCATCAAGACTCCGGTCTACCGTGTCACGTTTTTTACACCCTGCACTACGATGCTAGACTGGAATCCCACATCTGACAAAGCGGGGCCCCCCTGCCTCCCTGATCTCAGCTTTGCCCCCTGCGCCGGTCACTTGAGGATAACTGTTTGTGGCCCCACAATAATTACACGGCATATATGTAAACGCGCTTTGTCTTCATCTGGCAACATTCAACAAAGAGTGTGTGTCTACTGTGTGCCAGGCACTTGTAAAGTCGGTCTACAGTGTCACAAATGCACTGTCAGAGTAGATGTTTGATAACAAGATTATCCCTGTCTGGGAAAAACAAAGGGCCAGCCCTCACTCCTCCAGAAAGGCCAGGCCAGCATGGATGCTGGTTTCCCTAGTTTTTACTCCTCTCAGCAAACTCTCCATGAAGCCAAATTTTCTTTTCTTTTCTTTTCTTTTTTTGACAGTGTCTCACTCTGTTGCCCTGGCTAGAGTGCCATGGCATCAGCCTAGCTCACAGCAACCTCCAACTCCTGGGCTCAAGCGATCCTCCTGCCTCAGCCTCCCGAGTAGCTGGGACTACAGGCCTGCACCACCATGCCCCGCTAAGTTTTTCTATACATTTTTAGTTGGCCAATTAATTTCTTTCTATTTTTACTAGAGAGAGACGGGGGTCTCGCTCTTGCTCAGGCTGGTCTTGAACTCCTGGGCTCAAACGATCTGCCCACCTCGGCCTCCCAGAGTGCTAGGATTACAGGTGTGAGCCACCGCGCCAGGCCATGCCAAATTTTCTTAAGCAGCATCTTCTTCATTGAAGAGGGAGAGGAAATAAAGGAGAAAAACGACGAGCAGTGTTTTGTGGAGGTGGGACACTATAACCAAGGAACTTGGGAGTTGCCTTGATAAGGCCTGCTTCAAGTCATGTGACCCTGGGCATCCATCCCTGAGTGAGTTTTCTATTCTAACCTGTAGAAGTGGGGCAAACACAGCTTCCCTGAGAGGTGGGCAGCCCAGTAGTAAACCAGCATGGCACTATGGCAGGGGTAAAGCACGGGCCATGGAGAACTGCCTTTCTTCTCTGAGCAGCTTGGGGGCAAGTTTAGAACACCCTCATTTATATATACAAGGTTGGGGATTCTCAGGTAACTGAACTAGTGGAATTTATTGCTCTTAGACATCCTTCCCTCTAGAAAGGGGTAATTAGGTTGAAGTCATTCATCCTAAGCTATGAGCAGAAATGACAAACATTCCCGCCTACCATAAACAAAGAAGCCCAATTTCCGTGATAGCTCTCACTGAACTCTGTTTAGCCACCACCTTTGGAAAAGAACCAAGACCATACTGCCCAGTCTAGCACCACCCCCCATCACTGTCTCTGCCTTTTTTATTTTTT
Source organism: Microcebus murinus (assembly GCF_040939455.1). NCBI lineage: Eukaryota > Metazoa > Chordata > Mammalia > Primates > Cheirogaleidae > Microcebus > Microcebus murinus. The sequence goes on from NC_134124.1 coordinate 24,484,037, forward strand.
GAGACAGAGGCTCACTCTATCACCCCAAATAGAGTGCAGTGGCATCATCATAGCTCACTGCAACCTCAGACTCTTGGGCTCAAGCGATCCTCCTGCTTCAGCCTCTAAAGTAACTGGGACTACAGGCGTATGCCATGCTGCCCCGCTAATTTTTCTATTTTTAGTAGAGACGGGGTCTCACTCTTGCTCAGGCTGGTCTCAAACTCCTGAGCTCAAGCGATCCTCCTGTCTCGGCCTCCCAGAGTGCTAGGATTACGGGCATGAGTCACTGCACGCAGCCTTGTCCCTGCTTTTTAATTAAACCACCAAGACCTGGATTTCTTCTTTAGATATCTAGAATGTGCTGCAGCTTGGCCACTCTACTCACTTGGGAAGAAGACCAAGAAAAGAGGAAAGCTACAGCCCTGTCAAGCAATGCAAGATATAGATAGATCAGCAAGTACAGGAAAAGAGGAAAAAAAGTATTAATTTGATTGGAAGACAGCCACTCCTTAATGAGGAAAAAACCCTGAATAGCTGGGGGTTCTTTAAGCAGAGCTCCCAAAGACACTTGGTATAAATGCGCTGAATATGGAACCTGTCTGTGTAGACACCCAGGTACCCCACCAGGAAGACGTGTCCCTTCCTGTACTGGGTTGAACAGTGTCCCCCCCCCAAATCCATGTCTACCTGGAACCTCAAAATGTGATCGTAGTTGGAATAAGTCTTTTCAGATGTAAATAATTAATTATGATAAAATCTTATTAGATTAGGCTGGGTCCTGTTCCAATGACTGGTGTCCTTATAAGAAAACAAAGACGCTGACATACAAAGAACCACGTGACAACAGAGGCAGAGGCTGCAAAGATGCCGCTACAAGCCAAGGAATGCCAAGGATTGCCAACCACCACCAAAATTTAAGAAGAAAGGAGGAAAGGTCCTCCCCTAGAGCCTCCAGAGAGAGTACGGCCCTGCTAACGCCTTGATCTTGGACTTTAAGCCTCCAGAGCTGAGAGAGAACAAGTATCTGTGGCTCGAAGCCCTTCAGGTCGTGGTACCTGCTATGGCAGCCCCAGGAAACCCATCCACTCCCTACTGCACACCTGTTCCCCAAAGCAGCTTCCTGGTCTCAGCCTGGGGGCAGGAGGGAAGACACGCAGGCCAGGCCTCCAGCCCCCTGGGACTCTTCCACATCCCAATGCCCATCAGGACTTCTCGCCTTGAGGGGAGGGGGTGCGGGGATCACATTTCAGCTGCTCTCCCCCCACACACACCTTCTGCCCTGAGAGACAAACTGGCAGGGGAGTTTGTGTTTCCTTCCCTCAGCCTCCCAGTTTCCTAGCCTCTTTAAATTAGATTGCTGTTTCTCCAATTTCAATCATGCATTCCCATCCTAGATATATATACGTATTTGGCCACAACTATGTACTCTCTGTAACTACCATTTACCTAGTTTTTATATCGAAACACTATTTTTACTTAAACAAATTTATTTAAAAGAAAGTGCTACATCATTATTAAAATAAATGGAAGATCACATCATTTATCTTATGCAGAACTTGCTAGATAATACGTCCACATATTTTTAAGTTGCACATGAAAATGAATACACAAGTATTTTTTAAAGGTCCATTCATGTACCATTTAAAATAATCTCGGGTGGCAATACTATAGGAAATACTGCCTTAGAGGGACAGTGACTGTCTCCGTTTAGTTGGCTCTGAGGTCCTAATCAGAAAAACCTACTTCAATCTCTCCAATCTCCTCCTCCCCAACCCCACAACCCAGACACCCCGCGAGAAGGTAAAGGGCCGGAGGAAAGGCACCCAGGAGTTCTGAGTTCCAACGCAGGGCGACCTGAGAACACCGAGTCGAGAGCGAAAGACACTACTACCCAGTCCTGCGAGTGACAGGGGCGGGGAGGGACTGACCTTCTCGCGCAGGGTGCAGTGGACGTCCGAGGCGACGCGCCCTTCCCACCACGGCTCATCCATCATCGGGTATGCAGCGCCGCGACCCGAGGCTACCGCGCTCTCCGGGCGCACCCTGCGTGGACACGGGCAACTTCAGCACCGCAGCGCGCCCCCGGCTCCCACCCCCGGTGTCCCTATCCTCGCCCGCCCCCCCGGCCCAGGACCCGGACGGGCGCCCCTTCCTGCGCCGCTCAGCCGAGCCGGCGGTCGCCTCCCGTCCGGGGAAGGTTGCGGTGCCCCCTCCTCCCCTTTGCTCGTGGACACCGGACGATGCGGAGCTGTGCAACAACTTGCAGAATTTTTATCTTCCCTTTTGCAAAAGTTGCAGAGAAAGTTGCCGGCTCCGCTAGCTCGCCCGAGGCTGGGGCTCTGGCGGCGGCCACCGGCTCGCCGTCCCCAACTCCTCCCCCGCCGCCCAGCCTTTGTCCTGCTCCCACATCCTGCCCTCGAGCCGGGGCGACACTCACGCATCCCTCTCCAGGCGTGGGGGGCTGCGGGCGCCGGGCCCCTCCCCGGGCCGAGCCACCGGTGCCCTCGGGTGCCCGCCCGCGGCTGGACCCTGGCCCGCGGCGCTCCGCACTCTCGACGGCCACCTCCGCAGCCCGGCTCGCCCCGGCCGCCGCCGCGCCCCTGCGTGCGCCCGGGTCCCGCCGCGGCTCGCAGCCTCCCGGCCGCCGGGGGCCTCCCTCCCTCGCTGGGGGAATTGGGGGCCGGGCCTCGCGCATGCGCCGCCTGCTCCCCGCGCCCCGCGGGGCGGGGGGCTGGGAATTGGAGTCTTTCTTTGCCAGGGCTGGCTTCGCTTCCTGCCCGCCCTCCTCCCTCGCCTCGGCGGAAAGCTTCCTCTCACCTTCGCGGAGAGCCGCGGTGGCCTTCTGGGCGCCCCGCCGGCTGGCGCGGGGACCAAGGGGACCGCCGCACCACCTGCGCCCGCCACGCGTGAAAGGCGCAGGCGGGATGCCCCGCGAGCGTCCTGCCCCCCGCGTGCACCGCTCTGGCCATCCTTACGTCGGATCCACCTGTTTTTCTCTCTCTTTCCTTTTTTTTTTAAAAACCTGTCCTGCGAAGGAGAGGCAGATTTCCAAACGCACAAATCCCCTGAAAACTCCAGAAAAGCAACTCTTGATTATCCACGAGTTTCCTAGTCCCTAATTCTTACTCAGTAAGTCACTGGTATTTATTGTGCTCCTCCTGCAAAGTATTCATCCACGCCTTACATCGGAGGAAAACTAGTTTTTTTGGAGGATGGGAAGCATTGTCTTTTTAATTCAGTTGATTGGTTTTCGGAGAGGCATTCTCTTGAATCAGAGACGACATGGCATTGGGCTGGCCTCTTGGCTGATTGATTTTTGTGATAGTTTTGGAGATTCACAAACTGGAAATTAAGTCCTCATACCAACTGGGTGATTTTTTGTCAAGTTCCTCTAACTCTCAGAGTCTGGGATCCTTCATGTACGAAATGGGAATAAAAGTTGCACGAACCTGCTAGAGATATCATTAAATGAGATAAGGCATGTAAAGAAAGGGATAATCACAAGACCAGGTATAAAACGAACCCTCAATAAATAACTGCTACTAAAGACCCTATAGTTTCTGACTGCTTTCCTGCAAGTAAAGCCCCACCTGGAAAAAAGTTTTTATTTATTTTTATTAATTAAAAAAAAATTTTATCTTTATTTTTTTTCTTTCAGAGCCAAAAAAAAAATTTTTAAGTCAACTTTGAGAAGCTTCAATTGGACCTTGAAGAATAATGTAAAAAAAAAAATTAGGACCTTTGGTAAAAGTGTAAAATGCCTAGGAATAAACTTAATAAATGTGCAGGCTCTTAATGAGGAAATTACAAAGGTTGAAATATAATAAAGAAGTCTTGAAGAAATAAAAGGAGGTAAAAATACCAACTTAAACCAAGGTACTCTATTTAATAAAATGTTAATGGTTATGGGTGGATGGGGGGACTTAATTTTTGTAACATTCAGGTGGAAGGCTATCTGTGAGAAAAGCTAAGAAATTTATATTTTAAAAGTGTGTGACCCCACTAAAGACAGCAAAAAAAAAAAAAAAAAAAAAAAAAAGTGTGTGTGTGGAGGGAGAGGGTAGACCTGTATTACCAAATCTTAAAGCATATTGCAAAGCTATCATTAAAACAGTGTGGTGTTGACAGAAGAATAGGTGAATTAAACATCAGTGGAATAACTCAAAGTCATGTGAAGTATACTTAAAAATTCAGTGTATGATAAATATAGCATTTCACTTGTGTGGCAAAAGAATAAATGGTTAAATTTTTAAATAAATTAGGCTGGGGAAGTTAATTTAGAAAAAAAAAAGTAAAGCTAAGGATTTATTTTAAAATCACCAAAATAGGCCCGGCGCAGTTGCTCACACGTGTAATCCTAGCACTCTGGGAGGCCGAGACAGGCAAATCGTTTGAGCTCAGGAGTTCGAGACCAGCCTGAGCAAGAGCGAGACCCTGTCTCTACTAAAAATAGAAAAAAATTAATTGGCCAACTAAAAATAAATAGAAAAACTTAGCAGGGCGTGGTGGCACATGCCTGTTAGTCCCAGCTACTCAGAAGGCTGAGGCAGGAGGATCGCTTGAGCCCAGGAGTTTGAGGTTGCTGTGAGCTAGGCTGACGCCACAGCACTCTAGCCCCGGCAACAGAGTGAGACTCTTGTCTCCAAAAAAAAAAAAAAAATCACCAAAATAAATATAAGAACTTAAAGAGTGGCAAACAAACAAATCACAAGAAAATTAGAAAAAAATATAGGTGAATGATACAGAGGGGAAAGCCTAGATACTAGGGCATAGGAAGAAACCAATGGCCAGGATGAGTAGGTATATTTGAATAAATGCGAAAGACTTAGATACATCAAATATCATTACCAAAAAGGCAAATAACAGATTGGAGAAAAATGTTTTTAACAGATGTGACCAAAGATTGATCTTACAATATAGACCTCTTTTAAATCAATGTGTAAAATACTAACACCCTGCATGCAGAGATGGATGAAGGGCATGAACAGGCATGCCATCAAAGAAGAAATTCATACCGATAAATATCATTTTTTAAACAAAATAAGATGATGAGTATAAAGATTTATTTACAAAGGGTATCATCAAAATGCTTTTTCATTATAGTGAACTATTAGAACAGAGAACTGGTTAAATAATGATTTGGCTCTTAAAAAACATTTTTTAAAAGGCTGAATAATGAATTGGGATGCGATCCCAATTAAACTACATCCATGCACACATAGGAAACAAATTGAACACTGATAAAAATATTAACTATGTAAGTCGAGTGAGAGCATTACGGGAAATTTTAATTTACTTTTTTCCCTAGTGTATATATATATATTTTCTAAATTTTCTACAGGAAACATGCATTACTTTGATAACCAGAAAAAAAGAGTGAATGTTATTTAAAAACAATCACCTATTTACTAGAGGGGCCTTCCAGTGAACAGCTCACAGTGGTGTTGTGTTGTTTTGTTTTTCATAGCAGTCTTATTTTTTTCTCAGTAATCTGTCTACCTGGGCACACTAAAAGAAGAAAGGCCTTTATCATTCCCTGGTTTGAAGTGCCCTTTTCCTAGACTGCAGCTATCAGTTATCAAGAGTTCTGATCTCTGATAAGAGAGGGAAGCAGAAACTCTGGGCTTTTCTCCAGGAGCTGTTTTAAGGGGATTCTAAATGTGCCCCTTCTGCACTTCTTAGAGTATCATTCTCAGGAGTGCCTCATTTTCCCAGTACCTCTGAAGAGTAAAGCTATATTGCACCAATAAAGTGATGGTTCTGGTGGAGACTCACCGTCCACAGGTATCCTTAACCGAGGGAGGCTTTCTGGGCAGGAAATACCAATGCAGCTGGAATTACTTCTCCCACCAGCTCTATCCCCACCCAGGCCAAGAAGTATTCATTGATTTATTCAAACACCAAACTTTGAAAGTGGATTTTATAAGGTTGAAAAAAAAAACACAAAACTCAGCTTGTATTAAGTGCTTGCTATGAGTCAATTACCATCCCTCCACCCTCAGCTTCTGAAGCTCACAGGTTGGGATGCACAGGTTTAGAGCAAGTGCAATCTACCCATCTTCAACTTCCCCATGTCCAAATGAGACAAAAAAAAAAAAATCCTCTGCCGTTTTCAATCTTCCTTACAGGACAAATCAGTCTAATATTTGCACTGCAGTCTTACTTCACTGACTGCTCACTGTATGCTAATATTTCACTCTTATTTCATATGATACAAACGCTCATATTTGGCAAAATGCACGTGTTCTCTCCCTGGTCCCAGGCCTCATTCTCCTCCCCAAGGATAACCAGAGCCTATGTTTCCTTCACAAATGATCTATACAGTCACCAACATAGGCATTCATGCTCTTTTGCATTTTATACAAGTGGGAGCATACTATGCACATCTTCCTGTGCCTTATTTATTTATTTATTTATTTTTCTGAGACAGAGTCTCACTCTGTTGCCCTGGCTAGAGTGCAGTGGCGTCAGCCTAGCTCACAGCAACCTCAAACTCCTGGGCTCAAGCAATCCTCCTGCCTCAGCCTCTCGAGTAGCTGGGACTATAGGCATGTGCCACCGTGTCTGGCTACTTTTATATATATATATATATTTTTTTTTTAATTGTCCAGCTAATTTCTTTCTATTTTTTTAGTAGAGGCGGGGTCTTGCTGTTACTCAGGCTGGTCTCGAACTCCTGAGCTCAAACAATCCTCCTGCCTTGGCCTCCCAGAGTGCTAGAATTACAGGTGTGAGCCACCACACCCAGCCCATATGCCTTATTTTTTTTTTTCCACTTGGTTATTTCATGACTTATGTCACTAGCCTTTTGCTGCCATAACCACACGGCGGGGAATATCCTGGGCAGGAGAGTCAGGGATACAAATTCCTCCAACACACAGCTTTTCAGGGGCAGCTGAGGCATATACTTTGAGTAGAGTTTCCTCAGTCTTAATGGTTCGCATTGCTTCATTTAGGACCGAAAGCATGAAGTCTGGCTCAGTTTATAGGGACAGAAGGAAGGCATCTGTCTTATCAGCACTTTGATCTTTAACCAAAAACCAAGCCAACACCTTTAAACTGTTTCCAGTCATGTGTTCTACTTAGTCAAGGGAACAGTTGCCAAATCATTTATGATCCTTGACTAGAAATTCTTGAGATATAATTCTGCAGATTAGGTCTGAGAATCAGGCAGGAAGAATTAAAAAAACAACATTTTACAAACAGAACTCAAAACCCAGGGCATTTATAAAGCTGGCCGTATTACTTTTTTTTAATTAAAAAAAAAAGGTACAAAAGGAATAAGTGAAAAATAAATCTCCCTCCCACCTGGGGCCAGCTTCAGGCATGGGTGTGAGACCTATGCAGTTGCATAGCACCCTGGGCTCAGAAGGGCCCTGTGTTGGAATTCTTAAGAATTTCATCTTTGGGCCGGGCACGGTGGCTCACGCCTATAATCCTAGCACTCTGGGAGGCTGAGGCTGGTGGATTGCTCCAGGTCAGGAGTTCAATACCAGCCTGAACAAGAGCGAGACCCCATCTCTACCATAAACAGAAAGAAATTAATTGGCCAACTGATATATATAGAAAAAATTAGCCAGGCATGGTGCCGCATGCCTGTAGTCCCAGCTTCTTGGGAGGCTGAGGCAGGAGGATCGCTTGAGCCCAGGAGTTTGAGGTTGCTGTCTAAGAGTTAGGCTGATGCCACAGCACTCACTCTAGCACAGACAACAAATCGAGACTCTGTCTCAAAAAAATAAAATAAAAAATAAAAAGAATTTCATCTTTGAACCTGTGTTTTGTGTATGAAGTCCGTGAGACAAATAGGTGTCTGCTCTTCCTGTTGCCCTGTTTGCATATAGAGCTCCTCATACCTCATGAGCACAGACCTCCAGTGGACCTACTATGCATGGAATTCAGTAAGAATTGAGAGAGTGGAAGGTAAGTGGGGTATGTCTACACGTGGGTATGGGAACAGAGGGGGGGACACACTGACAATCCGGAGAGGCCATGTTTCCCATTTGAACCAGAACTTGCTTTGAACATGGAAAGAAGGTATTGTCAATTTCCTAGGGCTGCCATAACAAAGTACCACAATGGGGTGGCTTGGAACAACAGAAATTCATTCTCTCACAGTCTGGATGCTAGAAGTCTGAAATCACGATGTCAGCAGGGCCATCCTCCCTCTAAAAACCCTAGGGAAGAATTCTTTTTTGCCTCTTCCTAGTTTCTGGTAATGGCCAGGAATCCTTGCTGTTCCTTGGCTTGTAGCTACATCACTCCAAGCTCTGCCTCCATCTTCACACAGCCTTCTTCTCTCTTATCTTCATATAGTTTTCTTATAAGGACACTGGTCATATGGGACTAAGGGCCCACCCTACTCCAGCATGACCTCATTGCAACTAACAACATCAGCAATGACCCTATTTCCAAATAAGATCACATTTGAAATAAGGTACCTCCCTCTTCGGCCTCCCAGAGTGTACTAGGATTACAGGCATGAGCCTCCGTGCCCGGCCAGGGCTGTATCTTTTCGGTCTCAGTATCACCAGCCCCTAGCACACGGCTGCAGTGAGGGAGGTGGACGACACAGACTTGCTGAATTTATAGACAACATACACAGGGACAGCAGAGCTGACGGAGGCCTGCAGGGATCACCTGGCCTGGACTTCAGCCTCGTCAGAGGTTATTGTCCTCATGTTTCAAATGAGACCTGGAAAATTGTTGGACACTTAGGCCACCTATGGGCCTTGTTGTTTGTATTAGTAAAATGAAGGAACTGCCCTTTCCTTAAAGGACTGTTGTCACTATGAAAACAAGAACCATGAGTGGAAGTATAACCTGCTCTCTCATTTTGTCTTTCATAATTATAACATAACATGCTAGAAGCTTCCTGTGACATTGCTCTTTAGAGCCTGAAGCAAGGCCTCTGGAAACTCACTTGAGTTGGGACTTGAGTGAGTAGCCTTCCTTCCATGGGCCTCAGTTTCTCCTTCTGTGAAAGGAGGGCATGGGATTAGATTCTGGGGGCTGGGCGAGGACACAAACCCAGGGAAATAAGAGAGTCGGGAAGACATTGTAAGTGAGAAGAAAACATCTCCCAACCCTCCTGGCCTAACTCCCCTCCCCTGCCACCTTTGACAGAGACCTGGAGACAGATAAGTATTTCTCTTTGTGAGGAAAAACCTGCACAGGCTTGATAGTCAGCGGCCACACCAGCCCCAGTGACCCCAAAACAGGTATGGAGCACCGGGGCTAAGGTGAGCCAGAGAGCTCATGCTACACCCAAGATGGGGGCCCCTCTGCTCCCCCTCAGATTATTGCAGCTCAGGAATTTGGGCCCACAAGGCCGGGCACGGTGGCTCACACCTGTAATCCTAGCACTCTGGGAGGCTGAGGCAGGCAGATTGCTCGAGGTAAGGAGTTCAAAACCAGCCTGAGCAAGAGCGAGACCCTGTCTCTACTATAAATAGGAAGAAATTAATTGGCCAATTAATATATATAGAGAAAATTAGCCGGGCATGGTGGCACATGCCTGTAGTCCCAGCTACTCGGGAGGCTGAGGCAGGAGGATCGCTTGAGCCCAGGAGTTTGAGGTTGCTGTGAGCTAGGCTGATGCCATGGCACTCACTCTAGCCTGGGCAACAAAGTCTCAACAAAAAAAAAAAAAAAAAAAAAAAAGGAATTTGGGCCCACTATTGCCAGATTGTTTGGCTTTTCAAAAGAAAGAAGAAATCAAGACATCTCCTGATTTTTAAAAACAGCCTCAGCCCTCAGGTGGGAGCCGGGAAGAGGTGTGCCAAGGAGCCTGGCTGAGATTCCGTGGGGACAGTGGGGCGGGAGGCTGAGAGCTCTCCAGACGGCAGGAGGAGGAAATCAAAGGCACCATTAACTTCAAAGCCCCTGAGCCTGCCAGCCCCCTCCCCTGACAGACAATGAACAGGAAGGAGACTGAGACTGGACAGTGAAAGGTGACCAGACAAGCCTGCAGGGGACCCTCACGCCCGCCCAGGAGGTCCTAACTGCCAGCAGCAGGGCGCTGCTTTCCTTGGGCCACCTGCACGCTGCAAAGTACCTTCTATGAGGGGCATCCAAAGCTTCCAGGTGGGCCGAGACCCGGTGGTGGAGGGTGCTGGGAAATCTATTTTATTTTATTTATTTTTTTTGAGACAGAGTCTCACTGTGTTGCCTGGGCTAGAGTGAGTGCCATGGCGTCAGCCCAGCTCATAGCAACCTCAAACTCCTGGGCTCAAGCGATCCTCCTGCCTCAGCTTCCCAAGTAGCTGGGACTACAGGCATGCGCCACCATGCCTGGCTAATTTTTTCTATATATATTAGTTGGCCAATTAATTTCTTCCTATTTATAGTAGAGACGGGGTCTCGGTCTTGCTCAGGCTGGTTTCGAACTCCTGACCTCGAGCAATCCACTCCCCTGGGCCTCCCAGAGTGCTAGGATTACAGGCGTGAGCCACCGCGCCTGGCCCATATTTTATTAATAAATTTTTTTCATTCCACAAGTACAGTCTCCTTGTTACACTATTAAAGGCACAAGTGAAATATGATTAAAATTTTGAACGGCCCCACCCCTAGCCCAGCAGGTGACCCCCGTGATATTGATGTAGGATATTGATGTAACGGTGTCCCTGGAGGGGCACACAGGCAGAGCAGGTTGCAGGCTGCTGTAATAATCCAGCCGAGGGATGGGGGTGACTCGGGCCAGGAGGAAGTAGTGGGAGAGGGAAGAGAGGTTGGATCCTTGAGCATAGTTTGAAATAAGAGCCCGTAGGATCTGCTGATGGAATAGATGTGGGGTTTGAGAGGACGAAGGGAATCGGGATGACCCCAAGTTTGAGTTCTGAGCACTGAAGGTCAAGTTCCCACCTGCTAAGATGAGGAACTAAATCCTGCCTCCCAGCTGCCCTCCGCTCTCTACCCCTCCCTGCCAGCGTCTACCCTGCCTCCCACCAGCTCTGAGGATAACTGCCCCGGACTTCAGTCTTGGCCTTGATTCTTTCTGGTTGATGATCTCAGATAAGTTAGTTAACCCCAGGTTCCTTGTTTGCAAAATGGGGGTAATAACAGTATTACCTTAATAGGGTTACATGAAGATCAAATGACATAATGCCTGGTATGTAGAGGGTGCTGAAGAAGTACCAACCAAAATTACTATACAGGCCGGGCGTGGTGGCTCACGCCAGTAATCCTAGCACTATGGGAGGCTGAGGCGGGAGGATCGCTCAAGGTCAGGGGTTCAAAACTAGCCTGAGTGAGACCCTGTCTCTACTAAAAATAGAAGGAAATTAATTGACCAACTAAAAATATATATACAAAAAAAACTTAGCCGGGCATGGTGGCGCATGCCTGTAGTTCCAGCTACTCGGGAGGCTGAGGCAGGAGGATTGCTTGAGCCCAGGAGTTTGAGGTTGCTGTGAGCTAGGCTGATGCCATGGCACTCACTCTAGCCTGGGCAACAAAGTGAGACTCTGTCTCAAAAAAAAAAAAAAAAAAAAAAAAAAACAGAAGAAGACAAAATTACTATACAATCATTAAGTTGTAATCATATGTATAAATAGCTTTGTATCCTGCTACTTCTAAGCTCAAAATGATCTCATGAGCATTTTTCATGATACTTAAGGATATCTTTCAAAAATGGCTAATAATATTCTATCATATAGACAATTCATTTAGTCTTTTATTGTTGGATATTTTAAAATATGACTAAGCACTATTGGTAAATCTTCTGTTTCTGGCTTTTCTCTGTGTGTTACAAACAACACGGAGATGAAAATCCTAAAAACGCACTTTCTTTATGCTTCTCTAATATCCTGAGGATACACTCCTAGAAGTGAAATTGCTGTGACGAAGGGCATGATGGTTAATTTTGTGTGTCCACTTGACTGGACCATGGGGTGCCCACATATTTGGCCAAACATTGTTCTGGGTGTGTCTGTGAGGGTGTTTCTGGAAGAGAGTAACATTTGAATCGGCAGAGTGAAGCAGATTGCTCCCCCCTAATGTGAGTGGGCCTCATCCACTCAGCTGAAGGTCTGAAGAGAACAAAAGGCCAAGAGAATTCTTTTTCTGTCCGACTGTCTTTGAGTTGGGACATTGGTTTTTCCTACTTTTGGACTCAAATTGAAACATCGGCTCTTCCTGGGTTTCGAACTCCCCAGCGCGCAGACTGGAACTATACCGTCAGCTCTCCTGGCTCTTGTGCTTTAGGTCTTAGCTGGAGCTACACCATCAGATCTCCTGGGCCTCCAGCTTGTCAGCTGCAGATCTTGGGACTTGTCAGCCTTCATAATGTGTGAATCTATTCCTTATCATCAATCAATCCTCTATTTGTTCTGATTCCCTGGAGAACCCTGACTTATACAAAGGGTATGAACCGTTCTAAGACTTCTGAGGCCGGGCGCAGTGGCTCACGCCTGTAATCCTAGCACTCTAGGAGGCCGAGGCAGGAGGCTTGTTTTAGCTCAGGAGTTCAAAACCAGCCTGAGCAAGAGTGAGACCCTATCTCTACAAAAAATAGAAAAATTAGCCAGGCATTGTGGTGTGCACTTATCGTCCCAGCTACTTGAGTGCCTGAGGCAGGAGAACCTCTTGAGCCCAGGAGTTTGAGGTTGCAATGAGCTATGATGATGCCGCTGCACTCTACCCTAGCGGGGCAGAATGAGACTCTGTCTAAAAAAAAAAAAAAAAAAAGAAGAAGAAGACTTCTGAAACAGATTATAAATTGACCACTAGGAAAACTGTACCAAAACACATCCCCATAAAAAGCAATGTTATAATAGAAAGTGGATGCTCCCCAAGATTAAGTCAGCATTAAAAAAAAAAGAAAAAAATACATATTCAATGTTTTCTCAAATTGATTATGAAATTGAATATATTGTTTTAGTTCACATATCTTTGCTCTCCAGCAAGACCAGAGTTTTCCAAATGTGAATATGTGTCATTGGTATTTCTCTTACAAACTGTCCTTATAGATCTTTCTGTTGGCGTATTAGAGTTTTGCTGAAGGGTTAATTAGACATTAAAACTAACAAGCCTTGGTCTGTTGAATTTGTTACACACGTTTTTCCTGCTGTCTTTAAACTTGATGTTGGATTTTTATTTTTTTTTTTTTTGAGACAGAGTCTCGCTTTGTTGTCCAGGCTAGAGTGAGTGCCGTGGCGTCAGCCTAGCTCACAGCAACCTCAAACTCCTGGGCTTGAGTGATCCTCCTGCCTCAGCCTCCCGAGTAGCTGGGACTACAGGCATGCGCCACCATGCCCGGCTAATTTTTTATATATATATCAGTTGGCCAATTAGTTTCTTTCTATTTATAGTAGAGACGGGGTCTCGCTCTTGCTCAGGCTGGTTTTGAACTCCTGACCTTGAGCAATCCGCCCGCCTCGGCCTCCCAAGAGCTAGGATTACAGGCGTGAGCCACAGCGCCCGGCCTGATGTTGGATTTTTATGACCTACAGCGCATGTGTAGTCAGACGTTTTTTTTTTTCCTTGGTGAGAGTACACGCTTCCAAAGCGCTCCGGTGGGTGTCACCCTGGGAACCCCGGTTCCAGGCCTGCCTCTGCCCTGGCTTGCTGCGTGGCCCTGGGCCCAGGATGTCTGTCTCTCGGATCACAGTTTCTGGGCTGTCAATGGGGGCAGAGTTGGTGAGACCTCTGAGCTTCATCCCAGCTCTGGCATTCTGTGACCTAGATATCAGGCATGTTGGCTCTGGGCTAAGAGCTCATTTCAAGAAACTGTTACTGCCTGATACAGCAGTCTCTTCACTGGGCTCCCTGTATTTGAACGCTCTGTGCCTGGGTACTGCTCACGCCAACCTTTCTGAAGGTCGGTTCTGTGCACCCTGCTCAGCGTCTCCAGTACAGCCCCCAGCCCCCTTATTGCCTGCTGCTCCCTGCCAAAATGAACGTTTGTGGTTCCCCAGATACTTTTGCTCATAGCACTGCCTTTGCTGGGAATGTTCCCATGTCCTAAATTTTACATAAAAAAAATAAAACTTACCTAACTTTTATTTTTTTATTTAATTAAATTAATTAATTTATTTTTTAGACAAAGTCTCACTTTTTTTTTTTTTTTTTTTTGAGACAGCGTCTCACTTTGTTGCCCAGGCTAGAGTGAGTGCCATGGCGTCAGCCTAGCTCACAGCAACCTCACACTCCTGGGCTCAAGCAATCCTGCTTCCTCAGCCTCCCGAGTACCTGGGACTACAGGCATGCGCCACCATACCCAGCTAGTTTTTTCTATATACATTTTTAGTTGGCCAATTAATTTCTTTCTATTTATAGTAGAGATGGGGTCTCGCTCTTGCTCAGGCTGGTTTCGAACTCCTGATTTTGAGCAATCTGCCCGCCTCAGCCTCCCAGAGTGCTAGGATTACAGGCGTGAGCCATTGTGCCTGGTGCAAAGTCTCACTTTGTTGTCCAGGCTAGAGTGAGTGCCGTGGCGTCAGCCTAGCTCACAGCAACCTCAATCTCCTGGGCTCAAGCAGTCCTACTGCCTCAGCCTCCCGAGTAGCTGGTACTACAGGCATGTGCCACCATGCCCGGCTAATTTTTTGTATATTTTTAGTTGGTCAATTCATTTCTTTCTATTTTTAGTAGAGACAGGGTCTCGCTCTTGCTCAGGCTGGTTTCGGACGCCTGACCTTGAGGGATCCTCCTGCCTTCGCCTCCCAGAGTGCTAGGATTACAGGCGTGAGCCACCTCGCCCAGCCTTACCTAACTTTTAAATCCCAGCTAAGTACCATCTCCTCCATAAAGTCGTTAGTAACTATTTCCTGGTCTGGAGGAATTTTTCTGTCGTTTGAACTACAGTATTTTTCATATGCCATGTGTCCTATGGTTGTTGATATTTATGTCCTATTTACTGAACAGAAGTATACAAATCTCTGAGGCCATATGGCAGGGCACTAAATTAGGGCGTGCATGCAGGCAGCCCACACTATATTTTCAGAATGGAGAAATTTTACATAAAAATCCCTCTTTCCATCTTCTCTTGAAAGATCAGAAGATCTGGCTTATGTTCTTAAAAACAGGGGTCAGCAAATTATAGCCTGTGGGCCAAATATGGCCTGGCCTCTGTTTTTGTAAATAAAGTTTTATTGGAACACAGCCATGCCCATTTGTTTATATATTCTCAGTGACTACTTTCCTGCCGCAGTGGCAGGGATGAGTAGTTGTGACAGAGACTACGTAGCCTGGAAAGCCTACTTACTATCTGGCCCTTTGCCAAAAAAGCTTTTCCCATCCTTGCTATTAATATAAGCCACCAACTGTGAAGCATGAGAAAGCTCTCTTTCAATGAAGCGCATGCTCCAAGACCTCCTACCTGACATCAAACCCAGCCAGATGCAAGTATTTATCCTGCCCTCCAAGACCTTTGAACCATTTGAGTTTTTCATCCCTAATAATCCTCTAAATCATACCCTAATACAACACGAAAGCTATTATGCCATATAAGCAAGGCAATCTTTTAAAAAATATCCAAAAACATCATACTACTAATATTAAATGTGACGGTCAAGTCTAATAATATTCCTCTGATGAAGTAGGTTTTTAGCATCAAAAGCTTTAGGTGGAAGGTCAGATGGGGCCAGGCTTGTGTCCACAGTCCCAGAGTTTTGGGAGGCCAACGTGGGAGGATTGCTTGAGGCCAGGAGTTTGAGACCAGCCTGGGCAACATGGCAAGTCCCGGTCTTTATAAAAAACATTAGCTGGGCATGGTTGTACATGCCTGTAGTCCCAGCTACTTGGGTGGCTGAGGATTGCTTGAGCCCAGGAGTTTGAGGCTGCCGTGAGCTAGCTATGCCACCACACTCCAGCCTGGGTGACAGAGTGAGACCGCTGTCTCTTAAAAAAAAATAAATGAAGTCAGATGACCTGGATTCATATTCCAGCTGTACCACCCCTGTGAGCTGGGTCACCCCAGTAAGCAAGACTCTTAGTTTCCTCACCTTGAAATGAGGAGAACAACAGTACCTACCCCTGGATTGGTGGAAGGATTAAGTTCATCCAGCTAATATTTATTGATACCTGTTATGTGTCAGGCACCATGCCAGGCTCTTGGGAAGTATCAGTGAACAGAAACAGCCACGTCTCCCATCCCTGGAGTGTGATAAAAGAAATAACAAAATTAAAAAAATTAAAAAAAAAAAAAAAGAAAGAAAGAAACAGCCACGTCTCCCATCCATGGAGTGTGATAAAAGACATAACAAAATAAAAAAAATTTTAAGAAAAGGCCAGGCGAGGTGGCTCACGCCTGTAATCCTAGCACTCTGGGAGGCCGAGGCAGGCGGATTGCTCGAGGCCAGGAGTTCGAAACCAACCTGAGCAAGAGCGTGACCCCGTCTCTACTATAAATAGAAAGAAATTAATTGGCCAACTAATAAATATAGAAAAAATTAGCCAGGCATGGTGGCGCACGCCTGTAGTCCCAGGTACTCGGAAGGCTGAAGCAGCAGGATTGCTTGAGCCCAGGAGTTTGAGGTTGCTGTGAGCTAGGCTGATGCCATGGCACTCACTCTAGCCTGGGCAACAAAGTGAGACTCTGTCAAGGAAAGAAAGAAAGAAAGAAAGAAAGAAAGAAAGAAAGAAAGAAAGAAAGAAAGAAAGAAAGAAAGAAAGAAAGAAAGAAAGAAAGAAAGAAAGAAAGAAAGAAAGAAAGAAAGGAGGGAGGGAGGGAGGGAGGGAGGGAGGGAGGGAGGGAGGGAGGGAGGGAGGGAGGGAGGGAGGGAGGGAGGGAGGGAGGGAGGGAGGGAGGGAGGGAGGGAGGGAGGGAGGGAGGAAGGAAGAGCCATGTCTCCATTTATGAAGCGCTTACACTCCAGTGGGGGGAATGGATCAGGCAGCACACACCAATGGTGCCTGCTATACGGCTGCTCGGCCACAGCTGTAGGGGGCAGTTCTGACCCTCCTCGGACACCAGAGACTTCTCCAATGTAGCTGAAACTAGCTGGGCCTTCAGGCAGGCACCACCTGGAAGTGAGGGCGTTAATGCCCCAGGGAGACAGCCCTCAGCCGATGGGGATGAGAGTCAGCGGATAAAGGCTTTGGCCTCCCACTTTTCGAACAACAACTCTGGGAGGTATTCTGTATACTCCTGTACGTCTGAGTACAGGTGAGACTGATAAGCCCCTTCACCTTCACCTTGAGTCTTTCCCGTATCACTTTCCTTGCTTTTTGACAACACGTTCTAAATAAACTATCTGCATCTAAATCTTTGTCTCAGTCTCTGCTTTGGGGAAAATTCAAAGTAGAACAAATCACAGACAAACGGAAACAAGAAAATGCAAAAGAGTGAATACCATGCAGAGAATTAAAATGAGTGTGAACAAAGTGAGTGATCAGAGGCCACCTGGCACTGGGGCCATGGGAGGCCTCTGCTGAGACCCGAGAGATGGGAAGACGCGCAGCCACGTGCAGACGAGGCGGGCAGAGCGCTTCGGGCAGAGGGAACAGCTGGTGCAGAGGTGCGGAGCAGGAGTGCACTTGCCATGTTGAAGAACAGAAAGGCCAGGAAGCCGGGAATCTAGTGGGTGAGGAAATGGGGTAAAGAGGAAGGCCACATTGGGAGGGCCTTTGCAGTATCCAGGTTCATTGAGTTGTGACTTCATTTCATGTATGAGAAGTCACTGGAAGATTTTAAGCAAAGGAGTAATATGTATTAATCTGCAGTTTCTCCCTGGCTGCAGCATGAGAGTGGGGTAGAGAAGAAGGCAAAGAAAGGGATGGAAACAGGACCCCTGGGAAGTGGTGATGGTGTCTTGGACAGAGGGTGTAATAATGGGGATAAGAGTAGAAGATTTGGAATATATCTTGTAAAAAAGGGCAAACACAGTAGTGCCCACTGTAGGCCAGCCATTCTTCTAGCATGGAGATATAGTAAATCATTTCATGCTCATGAAATCCCTCAGAGGTGGGTGCTCTTATTAGCCCCATTTTACAGATGGGAAAACAGAGGCACAGAAAGATTGAGTAACTTACCCAAGGTCAACCAGAGCAGAGATTTGAACCCAGATTTCTGGCTCCACAGTCAGTGCTCTAACCACTGCACACTCCTGCCTCCCTAGAGCCACCCACTGACTGAGGGATCAGATGGGAGGGGAGGAGGAGGCAGGCATTTAGAAAGATAAATGAGAGACCAGAGATGAAACTGTATGTACCATGTGATTAAGACATTTCCTATATAAACTATACACATATAATATAATGTTATAAATATGTTTTTAAAAATCAGAGTCGATAGCATTAAGAGAAGAAAAATATTTTTTTTGAGACAGAGTCTCACTTTGTTGCCCAGGCTAGAATGAGTGCAATGGCGTCAGCTTAGCTCACAGCAACCTCAAACTCCTGGGCTCAAGGAATCCTTCTGCCTCAGCCTTCTGAGTAGCTGGGACTACAGGCATGCGCCACCATGCCCGGCTAATTTTTTCTATATATATTAGTTGGCCAATTAATTTCTTTCTATTTACTGTGGAGACGGGGTCTCACTCTTGCTCAGGCTGGTTTCGAACTCCTGACCTTGAGCAATCTGCCCGCCTCGGCCTCCCAGAGAGCTAGGATTACAGCATGAGCCTCTGCACCCGGCCTATCATCCTCATTTCAAGATGAGAAAATTGAGGCACAGAAAGGTTAAGAGACTTGACCAAGATCACACAGGTAAGTGAAGGAATTAGACTAGAACCTGACACTTCAGCTCTGGAATCTACTCTCAGAACAACTACACTGGCCTCTCAGGATGCACTAACTTCACACACTGCTGACGTCACTGAGCAATTATGCCATATTTCCTTAGGCAGTGTTCTCCGGTGACACCGGGCATCAGATCCACCTTGAGGGTTTGTTAAACACGGATGGCTGGAGCCCACTTGCTGAGTTTCTGGATCCACAAGAAGGGGTGGCCTGATGATTGCCCCTTTTAAGAATGGCCAAGTGACCACATGTACTCACCAGCAAATTGGTATTAATGGATCAACACCTAAGTGGACATATAGGAAAAACATTTATCAAGTGTCGGGCGGGTGGGAGGGGGGAGGAAGGGATGGGTATATACAAACA
This sequence comes from Microcebus murinus, assembly GCF_040939455.1. Classification (NCBI taxonomy): domain Eukaryota; kingdom Metazoa; phylum Chordata; class Mammalia; order Primates; family Cheirogaleidae; genus Microcebus; species Microcebus murinus. Next base: position 24,503,063 of record NC_134124.1, read on the forward strand.
CAGTGAGTGACATGTGCAATGTTTGGGGGATGGTCACGCTTGAAGCTCTGACTTGAGGGGGGGGAGGGGCATGGCCAATATATGTAACCTTAACATTTGTACCCTCATAATATGCTGAAATAAAAAAAAAAAGAATGGCCAGGTGAAGCCCCTGTGCTGGCTAGGCCCCACCTGGAGGACTGTGGCCCTAGTCCACTCATCCCTTCCGCTCACAGGCCACCATTTCACACCTTTTCTCAACCTCCAACACCTTGTCCCCTGTCCTCACTCTTGACTGATGAGTTTGCCTCTGAACCCACTAAGAAAACAGGAGCAAATGAGAAGAGAACTCTCACCAGCTCCCCTATCACGTTGCCTCACCTCTGTACCTGTGCCTGTGGGCCGCCCTCCCTCCTGTTATTGGGGACAGGCCGCCTCCCTACCGGATCACTCCCACCCCTGTATGAACACACCATAACTTCTCCCACTGTAAAACAAAACAAAACAGTACTTCCAATTCCCCTGTAGCTGCTTCTCTCTGCATTACAATAAAACTTCTCAAAACAGTTGTCTGTAGTCCCTGTCTCCAACTATTCACCTGTCCTTTTTTAAATTAAAATGTGTTCATTGTGATAAAAATATATACAAGATACAGTATGCCCTTTTAACCATTTTAAGTGTACAATTGTACACTTTAAAGAATGGTATTAATTACCATTCACCAATTCTGCAACCATCTCCAGTTTCCAAATCTTTTCCTATGTATGGAAAATCCTAAAGAGTGCACATGGAAGCTACTAGAGCTAATAAATGAATTCAGCAGAGTCTCAGCCTCCTGTTGTTTCTTGAACCTTCCCCAGGTGTGTTTCGCCTCCATTCCTCCACCCAAAACCCTCTTCCAAAGTCACTCTGAGCTCTATCTTGCTAAAGCCAATTGTCAATACTTGGTCCTTGTCTTAATTTTCCCGTGTGTCCATCATCTGATAGGGTTGATCATTCCCTCTTTTTTCTAAGTGCATCTTTGCTTGACTTCCCGGCTTGGTCGCCACTGCCTACTTCTCAGTCTCTTTGCCGGTGCCTCCTCATCTCCCATACTCCACATTCGAGAGTGTTCCAGGGCTCGGACCCTCCTCTTCTTTATCTGCATCTTCTCCCCTGGTGGTCTTCTCTAGAACCACGGCTGGCAAGACCATCTATAAACTGAGGACTTCTAAATTTGTATTGTCAGTCAAGGCCTCTCCTCTGAACTCGACCCGCATATATTCAACCATCCACTCACCATCTCGACTTCAGTGATGATGGTCCTAAAAAACATACATCTATGACAAACCCCTGGAACCTGTGAATGTGACCCCATTTGGAAAAAGGGTCTTTGCAGACATAATTACAAATCTTGAGATGAGAAGGTCACTAAGGTGGGCCCCAAATTAAACACAAGTTGTGAAGCCTCCTGCTAAGTGCTTTCTTTTAGCTTATGTATATTGCTTGTTTTTGGGAAGTTGGGTTGAGCGGGCTGATCCCAGTAAATTTTGGGATGAAACAAAAGGGCAAATGCATGGGCACAAGGGGCCAGCCAATCAATGTAAAGGTCAAGCTCATGGGCACAAGGGACCAACCAATCAATGTAAAGGTCAAGTGTGTGGACAGGTTATGCACCTAGGGTATAAAGGGCTCCGCCCCACAGTGGGTCTTTGTCCCAATAGAGGCCGCCGTATCGGTGCTCTGGGACTTGGACCCTAGCTCAAGCTAGTCAATAAAACTCCTCTTGATGATTTCAGCCTCAGTGCCCCTGTCTCTTTGTTCTGTGGTACTACAGTTTCCCACTCTAACAAAGTGTCCCTATAAGAGACACACAGGGGACAAACACAAAGAAAAGGAGGAGGCCACGTGACTGAGGAGGTGCCGATTGGAGTGTGACAGCCACCAGAAGCTGGAAGGGGCAAGGAACAGATTCTCATTTAGAGTCTTCATGGTGAGCACGGCCCTGCTGGCACTTGGATTTCAGACTTGTGGCTTCCAGAACTGTGAGAGAATCAATATCTATTGTCTTTTTTTGAGACAGAGTCTCATTCTGTTGCCCAGGCTAGAGTGTTGTGGCATCAGCCTAGCTCACAGCAACCTCAAACTCCTGGGCTCAAGCGATCCTCCTGCCTCAGCCTCCCAAGTAGCTACAGGCCTGTGCCACCATGCCCAGCTAATTGTTTTCTATGTATTTTTAGTTGGCCAATTAATTTGCTTCTATTTTTAGTAGAGATGAGGGTCTTGCTCTTGCTCAGGCTGGTTTCGAACTCTTGACCTTGAGAGATCCACCTGCCTCAGCCTCCCAGAGTGCTAGGATTACAGATGTGAGCCACCTCACCCGGCCCAATATCTATTGTTTTATTTTATTTATTTATTTATTTTTTGAGACAGAGTCTCACTTTGTTGCCCAGGCTAGAGTGAGTGCCGTGGCGTCAGCCTAGCTCACAGCAACCTCAATCTCCTGGGCTCAAGTGATCCTCCTGCCTCAGCCTCCCAAGTAGCTGGGACTACAGGCATGCGCCACCATGCCCGGCTAATTTTTTTTTTTGTATATATATTTTTAGTTGGTCAATTAATTTCTTTCTATTTTTAGTAGAGAAAGGGTCTCGCTCAGGGTGGTTTCGAACTCCTGACCTCGAGCAATCCGCCCGCCTCGGCCTCCCAGAGTGCTAGGATTACAGGCGTGAGCCACCACGCCTGGCCCATCTATTGTTTTAAATCACCAAGTTGGTGATAATTTGTTATGGCAGCCCTAGAAAATTAATACAGCTATCTAATAGACATCTCCAATTTAACATGTCCCAAAACAAGTTCTTCATTGATCTCCTTCCTGCTCCCACCCACAGAACCTGCTTCTCCCAGGAGCAGTCTTTCCCATCTCAGTAAAGGGCAGTTCCAGGTCAGGGATGGTGGCTCATGCCTGCAATCCTAGCACTTTGGGAGGCTCAGGTGGGAGGATCACTTGAGGTCAAGAGTTGGAGACCAGTCTCACTCAGCTAGAGCAAAACCCTGTTTCTACAAAAAAAAAAAAATAGAAAAATTAGCTGGGCATCATGGTGTACCTATAGTCCCAGCTACTCGGGAGGCTGAGGCAGGAAGATCGCTTGAGCCTAGGAGTTGGAGGTTGCAGTGACCTTTGACCTTTGACCACTGCACTCTTGCCCCAGGCAGTAGAGTGAGACCCTGACTCAAAAAAAAAAGTTGTGTGTGTGTGAATTCCAGCCTTTAAGTTGCTCAGGCCAAATCCCTGATGTCATCGTTTACCTTCCCCTTTCCAACACACCCCACGCCAGCAAACCCTGTTGGCTCTATCTTCAAAGACAGCCAAAGCTAGACCATTCCTTCCCTCTTACTTGCAACCACCTGGGTCCAAGCCTGCATCTCATCGTCTCTTGCTTGGATTATTACAACAGTCTCCCCTCCCCCTGCTTCGTCCTTGCCCCTCACAGTCTACTCTCGAATAGAGCTGGGGTGTTGCTGTTCTAATCTAAGTCAGGCGTCATCACGCATCTGCTCAAAACCCTCCAGAGATCCTGTCCCACTCAGTGTAAGAGCCAAGTCCCTACAACTTCCTGCAGGGGCCTACAGGCGCTGGGTGCTCGGAAGGAACTTCTCTGATGTCGTTGTCTGCTGCTCTCCTCCTCTGTCACTCGGCTCCCTGAACCCACTGTGCTGGTTCCCACCTCAGGGACCTTTCAATGGGAATATCATCGGGGGTTTGGGAGGGAGCTGGTAGAATTACCAGGCTACATTTTGTGTCATTTGAGATTTGTAGGCACGAATTTAAAGTGAGACCCAATCAGCTCAGTTGTGTTCTCTTTACCATTCACTTGGGAACGAGTGAGTGGAGAAAGAGGAGGATTGGGTTTGGCCGCACTAAGATCTTGCTAGGGAAGTGGGATGAAAGGAGAACGGCAGCCGGGGCAGTGGCTCACGCCTGTAATCCTAGCTCTCTGGGAGGCCAAGGCAGGAGGATTGCTCAAGGTCAGGAGTTGGAGACCAGGAGTTTGAGCAAGAGCAAGACCCCGTCTCTGCTATAAATAGAAAGAAATTAATTGGCCTGTTGGGCCGTAGAAATGTACAGCCCGTTTGGGAGAGAGAGACGACCGCCCAAAAAGACTCAGAGTCCAGAGGCTTGATGCAAGAGAGCAAGAGGATTTATTTCCAGCGCGCGCAGGGGCTAAACAGCATCACCAAGATGGGGAGGCTGCCGCCCCGAAGCTCTCAAGCTTAGGGTTTTTATGGGGCGAGACCACATGCAGGTGGCCGGGGAGTTTAGGGTGGGGAAATTCCAGTAGCTCCATGTTGCACAACCAGTTGCACGACCACTACCCAATTCCGAGAACTTGCAATGGACACTTAGGGGAAAAGATAAAGAAAAAGGGAGGGGTAGGGGTCTTAATTACCTATGAGCAAGCATAGTTACAGAAGCGAAAAGCTGGTTAGGCTAGTTTGGGCCTTTAGGCTAGTTTGGGCCTTTAGGCTAGTTTGGGCCTTTCAGGCCAACTAATATATATAGAAAAAATGAGCCAGGCATGGTGGTGCATGCCTGTAGTCCCAGCCACTCGGGAGGCTGAGGCAGATAGATTGCTTGAACCCAGGAGTTGAGGTTGCTGTGAGTTAGGCTGATGCCACGGCACTCTAGCCTGGGCAAAAGAGTGAAACTCTGTCTCAAAAAAAAAAAAGGGAGAAGGGCAAGGGTATTAAGGCCATTTGTATAAGGGAGTGATTATAATGTCGAACCATGAAATCTCTGCTGGGTAAGAGGAAATTAAGTTGGGTGATGCATGTAAAACACTTACTACAGGGCCTGGCACGTTGTAAAAGCCCAGTAAGCATGAGCTGTTATTACCACAAGCATTCGTTCTGAGTTTACTAAAAGTGCTCTTAAACCTAAAAAAGTCCTGGCAAAATGAACCGCAGTACCACACGCTAGCCTAGCACTTGTCATTAAACCTCAATCCATATAAACAAGAGGTGGCTTTGAAGATAGAGCAATAAAATCCAAGACAAGGATAATACTTAAGCAATCTATATGTATATATATTAGATATAAATAAATAAAAGGTATAATTTTAACATCATCCCTGCCAGAATGGAATGTCATTATTGGCTTTTCAACCCTAAGACTCTGTAATGAGCAACATGCGAAAAACATATCCAAACACATTCTTCAATTTAAATACATAAATATTTACTTCCTCCTCCAAATATTTCAGCCTGATAGTATTGTGACTGTCCCTTCGATGTGTGCCTCATTGTACAAATCGTCATCGACTTGCTTTCAGCTATCCATTAATGCTGACACAGAAAGTGTTTTCTCATCTGTTACCCAGATCCGCCAAGTCGCAAGCTGTGGTTGACTAATTGGAAACACACAACCAAATGGATCAGCTTTATCAGCGTGTTCCAGGTACCCAAGGCCGTGGCCCATTTTCCTGGAGCTGCAATATTATTCAAAAGATTTGGCTAAGAAAAACATTTCATTTTTAGGTTCATACAAATAGAGATGTTAATAAGGAGAATGTCAAAATCACGTATATTTTAAAGATTTGAAACATTTCAGCAAAATTCAGGAGCTGGGCCCTGGATCAAGAAATCAACAGATGGGAGTTATAGTAGGCACGCCATCTGCCAAGTCAAGGTCCCGCTAATTTAGGACTGAGACAAACCCTCTGCGACAACACTGCGGTGGAGGGAATTATCTCTGCATTTTTGCGCTGAGCACCTGGGCGCATGGAGTTGCCAGCTATTAAAATGAGGGAGCTGGGGCTGGAACCAAAGGCCGTGGGTTCAAATCCCTGATTGTTTACTTCTAACTCCGAAACTGAAACTCGGTTTTATTATCTGTGGGGTGGATGTGATAACTCCGAATTTCCTCAATCCTATCATTCCCTTTTTTTTTTTTTTAAACATTTCTGCCATTGAGAAGGTGTCTTCAAATGAATCTATTTGAAGAGGCAGTGCTTGTCTTTTAATGGGAAAAAATCTTCTCAAGTTGAAAGCATTTCTTTTACATGGCGTTGATTAAAACTGTAACAAAGCAGATAGGACCCAGCTCATAAAGTTGCTGCAGAGGATTAAGCTGGTTTGAATGAGATGTTGTTTGAAAAGCTTTTAGGAGAGTGGGTCTGGCCCTCCAGAGGGGTGAGGGGAGGCAGAAGGAGGGCAGAGGCTGCAGCCTGAGAATGTCCTACTTCCCTGTCCCCGTGTGCCGCTAAGATTTCCATCATCACCTCATCTGGAGCTTGGCTGAAAAAGGAGAGGGAAACCAGCCCTACCCGGCTCTGCACGACTATTTCTTATCTATAATTTATTGTAGCTAGGTCCGGGAATGTGCGTTTCTCTTGAGCTTTTCCCTACCCCACCCCCCTGTTTTTGTTAGTCCCCCGTGAAACCCACTTGAGGACAATGTCAGATTCTGGCCCACCCCATTAACATCTCTGCAGGGGCGTCTGGAGCTCACACTTATTTCCTGTTTACATATGAGTAATTTGTTTAAAACCATTGTTCAAAACACTCCAGGGGCCAGCTGCCAGGTCAATGGTCCATAATGCCAGCCACGATCTGCCCCCCCCCATTATCTCTCTGACCAGACTCCAGTCACTGTCACGGTGGCCTCTTGGCTATTCTTTCAGCACACCAGGCATGCTTCCGTCCCAGGTTTGTGCATTTAACGTTCCCTCCGCCTGAAATGCTGCCTGCCATCCCCCCTACCCCAGCTATTCTCATCTCACCTTCTAAAAGGTCATTAGTCAAATGTCACCTTTGCATAACACCTTCTCTCCCCACCCCCTACAGTTGCAACCCAATTTTTTTTGTTTTTTATTTTTGGAGACAGTCTCGCTTTGTGAGTGCCGTGGTGTCAGCTTAGCTCACAGCAACCTCAAACTCCTGGGCTCAAGCAATCTTGCTGCCTCAGCCTCCCGAGTAGCTGGGACTATAGGCATGTACCACCATGCCCAGCTAATTTCTTCTATGTATAGATGGTCAATGTATAGTTGTCAATGTATAGACCAACTATGTATAGTTGGTCAATTAATTTCTTTCTATTTTTAGTAGAGACGGGGGTCTCGCTCTTGCTCAGGCTGGTTTCGAACTTGAGCAATCTGCCCACCTCGGCCTCCCAGAGTGCTAGGATTATAGGCGTGAGCCACCGTGCCTGGCCTGCAATCCACTTTTAACCAGCCCCCTCTTCTCTCCCCTACTTTATTTTTTCTCTCTAGCACTTTGACCATTTAACACACTATTTTATCTGTTCAGCTGGTTTATTGCCATTCTCTGCATTGGAATGTAAGTTCCATGGCGGAATCTTTCTCTGTTTTGTTCACTGCTTTATCGCCACTGCCCCGAACAGAGAGCTTGGCACATATAGGTACTCAGTAAATATTGTTAAATAACATTCGTAGGAGGCCATGGGTTTGGATTGAGCCCCTGCGCTAGGCCCAAATGACCAAACCAAAATGAAGTCACTGGTGCTGAAGTTCCACGGCACCAAGCCAAAACTAAGTTGCTTACCTGAGAAATCAGGAGAGAGAGAAAGATAATTGCCAAATCCCCAAACAAACCAGTTTGAGCTGGCATGATAAGGAAATCCCCTCTGCTTTAACCTTTACAAGGAAAGTAACTTTGAAACCACCAATACACTTTTTGTTCCCTGTTTCTGTTTTCCGCAGCCCCGTTCTGCCTAGGAAACAAACTCCTCCTCAGCTCATTCAAACACTCATTCTATTTTATAGACTATGAGGTGTTGCCTGATTCTGCAATTGCAAATAAAAGCCAACTGAGATCTTTAAACCAAATTTATTGTAATTTTTGTCCTTTGACTATATTTCCATCACCAGTCTTTGTGTATTTAGCATTTCCCTTCGTCAAATTAGGACTTTGGGCCAAAAGGGATGAATGTTTTTTGTATTCTTCATCTAGGTTGTTGAGTATATCAACAGTTTCTTCCTATTTATTGTTTAGTAGTATTTCTCAACCATTCCCCCACTGAAGGGCATCTGGGTTGTTCCAGTTTGGGGCAATTATAATAAAGAAAGCTGCTACAAATAATTGTGTACAGGTTTTTGTGTGAATGAAAATCTTCATTTCTCTGGGATAAATGCCCAGGTGTATAATTGTGAGTTGATTTGGTAGTTGTGTGTTTAGTTTTTTTAAGAAAGTGCGAAACTGTTTTCCAGAGGGCTAAAACATTTTATTTCTTCACCAGCAATGTATGAGTGATTCAGTTTCTCTGCATCTTTGCCAGCATTTGGTATTGTCAATAATTTTTATTTTAGCAATTTTGATAGGTGTGTAATGATATCATGGATTTAATTTGTATTTCTTTAATGGCTAATGGTCTTAAACATCCTTTCATGTGTTTTTGTTTTTTTTTTTTGAGACAGAGTCTCACTTTGTTGCCCAGGCTAGAGTGAGTGCCGTGGCGACAGCCTAGCTCACAGCAACCTCAAACTCCTGGGCTCAAGCAATCCTCCTGCCTCAGCCTCCCGAGTAGCTGGGGCTACAGGCATGCACCACCATGCCTGGCTAATTTTTTCTATATATATTAGTTGGCCAATTAATTTCTTTCTATTTTTGGTAGAGACTGGGTCTCGCTCAGGCTGGTTTCAAACTCCTGACCTCGAGCAATCCGCCACCTCGGCCTCCCAGAGTGCTAGGATTACAGGCATGAGCCATAGAAAGTTCTTCTTCAGGGTAAGTTGAACTGTTCTTACAGCTGCAAGAGTGATGCAAAGTGAGCTAGCTAGCACCTGCACACGCAGTGGGAGAATGCAGAGGAGGAATAAGAGGAGAATCCTGAACTTTGGGACCCAAATCTGTTTGATACAATATTTTATAATGCTCCAGAAGTAGACATTATTTTTCTTATTCTGGACAATAAGCAAACCTGCCCTTATTTTTGCTAGAGGCAATCACTGTACAGACAAGTTTGGAAAGATAGCCTGGAACAAAGATAGAGCCTCTGCTCATGAGACCAGCTGAACTGTGAGAGACCCATGGAGAACTGTCTCCCAACAGTTTATACATTTTAATTTTTATGAATAGTAATGGTTGCGTTTAACAACCAGCTCACAAAATTCCTGAAAATGTAACAATAGATTCTCAGAATCTAGTACAAGCTGGTTTAAGAGGGGAAGAAAAGAAAGGACAAAGAGAGAAATCCCTCTGTTGATTTTACCAGCTGGGAGCCCAGAAGGTAGGAAATGATGCCCAGTGGTTGGAGGGAGCTTTTTGATTGTTTGTTTCTCAGAATGGTTATGATTATAATGAAAATTATAATAATGACAATTAAAATTTAAATGACAGCTATTCCTTTTTTTTAATTTCAGCATATTATGGGGGTACAAATGTTAAGGTTACGTATATTGCCCATGCTCCCCTCCCCCCACAAGTCAGAGCTTCAAGCATGACCATCCCCCAAATGTTGCACATCTCACTCATTGAGTTTGTATATACCCATCCCCTCCTCCCCCGTCCCACTTGCCCGACACCCGATAAATGTTATTCCTATATGTCCACTTAGGTGTTGATCCATTAATACCAATTTGCTGGTGAGTACATGTGGTGCTGCTTTTTCCATTCTTGAGATACTTCACTTAGTAGAATGGGTTCCAGCTCTATCCAGGAAAATACAAGAGGTGCTATATCACCATTGTTTCTTAAAGCTGAGTAGTACTCCATGGTATACATATACTATATTTTATTAATCCACTCATGAATTGATGGGCACTTGAGTTGTTTCCACAACTTTGCAATTGTGAATTGTGCTGCTATAAACATTCGAGTGCAGGTGTCTTTTTCATAAAGTGACTTTTGATCTTTTGGGTAGATGCCCAGTAGTAGAATTGCTGGATCAAATGGTAGATCTACTTGTATTGCTTTAAGGTATCTCCATACTGCTTTCCACAGAGGTTGAACTAGTTTGCAGTCCCACCAGCAGTGTAGGAGTGTTCCTCTCTCTCCACATCCACGCCAGCATTTATTGTTTGGAGACTTTTTGATAAAGGCCATTCTCACTGGAGTTAAGTGATATCTCATTGCAGTTTTGATTTGCATTTCCCTGATGATTAGAGATGTTGAGCAGTTTTTCATATGTTTGTTGGCCATTATTCTGTCTTCTTTTGAGAAGTTTCTGTTCATGTCCTTTGCCCATTTTTTGATAGAGTTGTTTGAGTTTTTCTTGCTGATTTTCCCGAGTCCTAAATAGATTGTAGTTATCAGCCCTTTATCGAAGGTGTAGTTTGCGAAAATTTTCTCCCATTCTGTGGGTTATCTGTTTGCTCTCTTGACCATTTCTTTGGCTGTGCAGAAGCTTTTAATTTGATTAGGTCCCATTTATTTATTTTTGTTGCTGGACAGCTATTCTTTATATTACCTGCCATGCATTTTTGGACTTTTAAAAATCTAATTTTCAGGCCGGGCCTGGTGGCTCACGCCTGTAATCCTAGCACTCTGGGAGGCCAAGGCGGGTGGATCGCTCAAGGTCAGGAGTTCAAAACCAGCCTGAGCAAGCGAGAGACCCCCATCTCTACTAAAATTAGAAAGAAATTAATTGGCCAACTAAAAATATATAGAAAAAACTAGCTGGGCATGGTGGCGCATGCCTGTAGTCCCAGCTACTTGGGAGGCTGAGGCAGGAGGATCGCAGGAGCCCAGGAATTTGAGGTTCCTGTGAGCTAGGCTGATGCCACAACACTCTAGACCGGGCAACAGAGTGAGACTCTGTCTCAAAAAAAAAAAATCTAATTTTCACAATGATCTTATGATTAAGGACCATTACTATCCTCATTTAATAGATGAGAAAACTTAGGCCACAGAAGTCAAGGAAAAAAGCTGGGGCGGGGAGAAAATTGTCTGGCAAATTGTAGTTCTGAGGAGTTAAGAACTCACAGTCCTGAAAGCAACTTTTCCAGTCAAAACTGGTACCAACTGGCATTATTTGCACCCTACCTGCCTTCTCTTTGTCTCTCTCTAAAGCAGGGCCCTGTGGTGGAATGGTGGGAAGGGCTGAGGGTGGAGCCTTCTGGTCTCTGTCACTGATGTCCTATGTCACCTTGGGCAGATGGATCTATCTCTGTATCTCTGTTTCCTCATCTGTAAAATGGGCTCACAGTACTTACTGCTTTGCCGGTCTTATTTATTTATTTATTTATTTTGAGACAGAGTTTTGCTTTGTTGCCCAGGCTAGAGTGAGTGCCGTGGCGTCAGCCTAGCTCACAGCAACCTCAAACTCCCAGGCTCAAGCAATCCTCCTGCCTCAGCCTCCCAATTAATTTCTTTCTATTTATAGTAGAGACGGGGTCTTGCTCTTGCTCAGGCTGGTTTCGAACTCCTGATCTCAAGCAATCCTCCCACCTCAGCCTCCCAGAGTGCTAGGATTACAGGCGTGAGCCACCGCGCCCGGCCTGCTTTGCCAGTCTTGAGTAGTTATCCTAAGAATCAAAGGTGTGTCGGAATCATCTAAGATTATGGATTAAGCCTTGTCACTCCCCAGATGCATGACTTTGTATGAGTCAGAAAATCTCTGGCCCCCCAAATTTGTTTATATTATGAGTTGGGCCACTTGAGGTCACCATGAGCCTTGTTAGATTCTGAGTCTATAAATGAGACAATAGCTCCAAAAGGGCCCGGAAAAGGCGGCAAGCAGCCCGCAGGGGTGAGGTATTGTTTTTCCCTCCCCTCTGCCCATCTCTTCCCACAGGTGTGCAGCCACTGGGCTAAGAGAGGGTCAGGTAAGCACTGTGGCTTGAGTCTTTGGACTGTAGTAGTGATGGCAGTTCAGGTGGGACTGGTCTCCCGGGAGGCAGACGAAACATCCCCCAGATACCAGAGAGGAGATGGCCAGAAGCAAGGGGTTCAGGCACAGCCTGGCTTTGAGGCCTGCCACACAGCAGCTTCTCAGAACACCTGCCAAAGAGCCAGGCCTGGGTTCTAGGGCCAGAGGTGTCCCCAGGCCACCTGGTGCCCACTAGCAAGCTGCTTCATCCTCCAGAGTAGCTGTCTCTTCCTCTAAGAAATGGGGACGGAAGCCCCTCATAGAGGTTGTGAGTGAGGCTCCCATGAAGAGTATATCTCAACATAAATTCAGCATCAATCATTAATAATTGTAGCCAGTGTGATTAGTGGCAAAGCTGGGAGTAAGGTGTTTGACTTTCAAAGCAATAACCCTGTGTGGCTGGGCGTGGTGGCTCACGTCTGTAATCCTGGCACTCTGGGAGGCCAAGGCAGGAAGATCACTTGAGGTCATGGGGTTGAGGTTGCAATAAGCAATGATGCTGCCACTGCATTCTAGCTAGGGGTGACAGAATGAGACTCTGGCTCCAAAAAAAAAAAAAAAAAAAAAAGCAATAGCCTCTTCATTTTTCATGATAATAACAAGCAGCAACCTCAGCAGATGGGTGTTGTTTCACTCCCATGTTACAGATTGGAAAACTATAAAATTGAGAGATTGGGTCCCTTGCCTAATGTCACACAGTAGATGTGTGTGGAGCCTGGATTTAAACCCTAGCCCACCTGACTCCAGAGTTCTCGCTCATCGTTAACCATGAGGTGTACTGTCGCCTGTGGCACCCACGCTACCCAGGGGCAGCAAGCAGGTGGACAAACATTTGGTGCATTCCGACTGCACACTGGGCCCCCTTCTAAATGCCAAAGGTGTGAAGGCCTTGCCTCTAGGGGACTTTATACATTCTAAAAGGAGATAAGATATACACATAAACAAACACACATGTTAAGATGTATTTAATATAAAGGGCTATAAAGATAATTAAACAGGCTCTGTGCTGAGGAATGAAGGCAGCAAGGAGAGGCAATGGCTTTGGGGAAGGTGCTTGAGGAGGTGGCCATCTGAGCCGAGAACTGCAGGAGGAGAAAGAGGCAGCCACATAAACCGCTGGAGGAGGGCGATCCAAGGCCAGGCACCAGTGAGTGCAGGAGTCTCGAGGGGGGAATGAGCTTTGCACGTTCAAGCAATAGGAGGGAGACCAGGTGGCTGGAGAGAGGAAGAGGAAGAGGTCATATGTCGCAACGTGCCCTGAGCAGCAGAACCCTCGAGAAGCCAAGCAGCCACAAGGGTCAGGTGTGGAATGTTCTCTCAGGTTTCTTTTGTTTTTTGAAACAGAGTCTCTCTCTGTTGCCTGGGCTAGAGTGAGTCCTGTGGCGTCAGCCTAGCTCACAGCAACCTCAAACTCCTGGGCTCAAGCAATTCTTCTGCCTCAGCCTCCCGGAGTGCTAGGATTACAGGCATGAGCCAGTGAGCATGGCCTCTCTCTCTATATTTTAAATGGCCAATTAATTTTTTTCTATTTTTAGTAGAGACGGAGTGTTACTCTTGCTCAGGCTGGTTTCGAACTCCTGACCTTGAGGATCCGCCGCCTTGGCCTCCCAGAGTGCTAGGATTACAGGCGTGAGCCACCGTGCCCGGCCCTCTAAGGTTTTTTAACCACTCAGCCCTCAGGCATGGTCACCCCTGGCCTCTGGGGGATCTCCCACAGCTCCTGACACTTTCAAAGGAGTGGATCGGTCCCTGGCCAACAGCTGGCAGCATCCAGCTGTGGCAGCGCCCACTGTGCACCTGCTGACTTCATTTCTTCTCCTCCTAGCTTGTTTGCAGGCTGGGTCTGGGCCAGAGGGAAGATGGCTGGCAGAGCTCGGAGAAGCAGCCTTGAGGACTTGGCTCTCCCAGCCCAGCCATTAGAGCTGACACGTGTTACCAAAGTCCCTCAGCCTCCATCTGTCCGTTCTAGAAATCCAATCACCTTGGGGGAAAGGCTTCTGGCCGCAGAACTGGTGAATCATGAAATCACAGAATATCTGAGCTGGAAGGGAACTCAGAGATTGCCAAGTCCAGCCAGAGAGACGGCTCTCTGCTGCAACAGCTCTCCCAAAGGTTTTCTGTACTGTCGCCTGTGGGTCTCAACCTGCCTGTGTCACAGCTTCCGTTGGGGTTTCCGAAAATTCCCAATGCCCAGCTGCACCCAGGCTAATTGCATCAGAATCACGTGGGGTGGGGGTGGGGGCAGCAGGATTCAGATTTTTAACACTCCGCCCAGGTGACTCCAACGTGCATCCAACGTGAGGACCAGGGATGTGGTCCCTTGCAGCCTCCTGGCTGTCAGGGTGCTGCAGCAATTATGACTGTGACCAGCGAGGTCAGCAAGACTTGGATTTGAGCTCCTGCTCTGCAACTTCTCCAACTGGGTGACCACAATTGACTTTCTGAACCTCTCTGAGCCTCTATTTCTTCATCTGTAAAAAGCATGTCATGGTAATACACCTACCTTGTAGGTTGTTCTTAAGGCCAAATGTATTAATCCATGAAAAGTACATGGCACAGTGCTTCATTCCTACCCGGTAAGAACTTAACGCATGTCAGCTTTCATTGTTTTTACTTTCCCAAGCTCTAGCATTTTGTCAGAAAGTTCTTTTTTTTTTTGAGACAGAGTCTCACATTGCTGCCCAGGCTAGGGTGAGTGCCATGGTGTCAGCCTAGCTCACAGCAACCTCAATCTCCTGGGCTCAAGCGATCCTGCTGTCTCAGTCTCCCGAGTAGCTGGGACTACAGGCATGCGCCACCATGCCTGGCCAATTTTTTCTATATATATTAGTTGGCCAATTAATTTCTTTCTATTTTTAGTAGAGACTGGGTCTCGCTCAGGCTGGTTTCGAACTCCTGACCTCGAGCAATCTGCCACCTCGGCCTCCCAGAGTGCTAGGATTACAGGCATGAGCCATAGAAAGTTCTTCTTTAGGGTAAGTTGAAATGTTCTTACAGCGTAAGAGTGATCTTCTCAAAACCTAAGGCTAGGCCGGGCGCGGTGGCTCACATCTGTAATCCTAGCACTCTGGGAGGCCGAGGTGGTAGATTGCTCGAGGTCAGGAGTTCGAAACCAGCCTGAGCAAGAGCAAGACTCTGTCTCTACCAAAAATAGAAAAAATTAGCTGGGTATGGTGGTGCATGCCTGTTGTCCCAGCTACTCGGGAGGCTGAGGCAGGAGGATTGCTTGAGCCCAGGAGTTTGAGGTTGCTGTGAGCTAGGCTGACACCACGGCACTCTAGCCCGGGCAACAGAGCGAGACTGTCTCAAAAAACAAAAACCCAAAAGCCTAAGGCTGCTTACCTCACCTACCCACTTAAGATCATTCTGTGGTTTTCTATTATTGTCAAGTTCAAGACAGAATTCTTTAATTTGACCTACCAGACTTCAACGTCTGGGCTCTGCCCTCAGCTTCCCATCTTGCACTCTTTCCCCCATGACCTGGGGGAGGGGCTTCTTTGATTCCCCCACAAGCCATGGTTTGTCCCAACACAGGGCCTTTGCCTATCATGCCCCTCCCTGAAAGGCCTTCCCCCAGCTTCCCCCAGTCAACTCCCACTCACCCTTCCGCTCTCAGCTCTGTTGTCACCCCACCAGCCAAGTTCTCCTTGACATTCCCACCAGGACAAACCCTCACCTTGCCATTCCCTTGGCATCGTGCTGCAGCTGACATTTATTTGCGTGATCATTTGTCCAACATCTGTCGCCTGTGCTAGACTCTATACTCCAGGATGACAGAGACCACATTTGTGTGTTGCTGATCCCAGGATCCCTAACTCAGTGCTGGGCACATAGTTAAGGGTCAATAAATATTTGTAGAATAAACAAACTGGCCTCATTTGGCCTCTTTTTTTTAAAGACAGAGTCTCACTCTGTCATCCCAAATAGAGTGCTACGGTGGAGTCATTATTGCTCACAGCAACCTCAAACTCCTGGGCTCAAGCGATCCATCTGCCTCAGCCTCCTGAATAGCTGGGACTACAGGTGCGTACCACCATGCCTGGCTAATTTTTCTATTTTTAGTAGAGAGGGGCTTTCACTCTTGCTCAGGGCTCAGGCTGGTCTCAAACTCCTGAGCTCAAGCGATCCTCCAGCCTCAGCATCCCAGAGTGCCAGGATTACAGGTGTGAGCCACTCGGCCTGGCCCCCATCTGGCCGCATGATAAAGGCCACCAGTCGTTTAAGTTCTGCCCTCTACAGCTCCTCAGAGCAGTCATGCTTTCTATCCCAGGACCACCCTGCAGGGGTGGGTGGGCACCTTCCAGACTCCCACGATTCTCTCCCCAAGGCTGAACAGCCATTGCTCCTATGGCAGGTGGCTCTTCCAGACCCTCCACACCCTGCTCTGGACAGATTCGGGTTGTAAGCTGCTTGGAACCAGCCTCAACACTAGGGAATGGGCAGCTTTTCAAAAGCAATTTGCCCATACGGTTCTGCCAAGTGACGGTGTGGCCCTGAGGTTGTTCAGGATTAATGTCCTAGTTAGCCGTTCAGCTCTGAGGCCCTTGGTCTCCAGGTCATTAAGCTCATGCATTCAATGGACATCTCACTCTAGGAAGTATCGGCTTGAAAACCACTTCAGGTGGGGATGCACGGGTTTACAAGTTTACAAGGGCATCGGCAAAGATAAATACCAGGATGAAGCTGAGATTTTCCCTCTTGTTTTTAAATCAGGGCCAATGTGAAGCAAAATTATGAATTAGATGAAGAATGTCTGAAAGAAAAAAAAAATGCCATTTGCCTGGAGCCATCTTGGGGCCATTTCTAAAACATTCTCTTTGGGAATTCGCAGAGAGGCTGTTGGGAGCACCCTCAGGCGCTGTGGCTGAGAAGCCCGGCCTGCAAGGTTACCTTCAAACTCACCCTCAAAGCTTCATTTTCAATGCCACATGGGCCTGAGGACAGCCGTGGAGGCGACACCAGGAAGCACACAATGTCCCACACCCCACTAAAGGGCAGAATTGGAGTCTTTTCTGTGCCAGTTTTCCCATCAGCGCGGCCCAGGGAGTGGCAGAGGCGAGGAGCTTGTTCAAAGGCCAGACTCGCAGGCCCCACGGTGGCAGCTGTCCCCTGGGGAGATCCCGCATCTGAGCCTCTGCACAGGTTGAAGTGGCAGATAGATCCTGACTCCTCACCTGGCTTGGGGACCCGGCTGCATTCCCTGGCCTTGCCATGGCAAGCGCTTAGGAGACGTCTACTGGATTGAAATGAAACCTTCAATGGATCGGACAAGAGCCCGCTTTGTGGGAGGGGATCTAGAAAACAGCCTGAAGAAAGACCAGGGTTGGGAGACCTTCCAGCCTCCCTGCAGCAGGACTGAGATTTGTGTAGTAGACGAGCTCCCTCCAGTGGCGAAAGTGAAGATGACAGGCAGGAGTGAAGAAAAGCGTTTCCAGTGGACTACTAGGCGTGGCTGCCCGGCTTGGTGTCTCATGGTGCAACCTGTCTTTGCACGACTCGCCCTCCCTTGCCTCTCCCTAATCCCAGCCCTGCCAAATCATAACTTAAAATTTGATATTTTGTGTATCATAGTTTTTTGCATTAATTTAAAATATTATATATATTATATTAAAATATTATTTGTATTGATTACTGAGTTTTTTGGCATCTTCTTAAATTATGTGTGAGGTGAGTGTTTCAATTGCCTCCCACCCGCCTCTGCTCCTAGTCATAGTTCTCACCTAGAAGTCAGCCCAGAAGGTCTCCCTAGATATATGCAGAGCACCCCCCTCATTTGTTGGGTGAGCAGGGAGGGCCAACGAGGGGCAGGGCCTGGCCTGTTGGGAAACACCTGTGGGCTGTTCCGTGCACCACAATCATGTGAGCTGCAGACTCCCCAGCTTCCTCCAGACTGGGACGCCTGCCGTTCAAAGTACATCCGAATGAGAAAAGACCATTGGATCAAGGATGATTTTATTGCACAAAGATGTACCGGGTTCTGCGTGCAGACCGAAAGGCGGGACCTGGTTGCCGAGGCCCGCTGCAATCAGCCAGCGCTCAGAAGAGGGGCTGGGGCTGCAGTGCATCTGGGAAGGCCACTTGCCTTGGAATCCGTTCCTCATTTGGGCCGCCATCCTGCATCATTTACCTGGAACCTCCAAGTGGCTCCCCAAGAAGGCGGCCACCCTCAGAAGTGTCAGGGGATAAAGTAGCACTCCTCCTTGCCATCAGCTGGCTGCCAGGAACCCCTCAGCTGCAACACCTGCTTCTGCCCCACCTGCCACGAACCCCATCTCCAGCAACCCTGCACCCCATCCAAGGAAGACAAGCCCCCAGCCCCGAGACCTGGAAGATCTCTGCCTCCATCTGCTCCACCTCCACAAGAGTGCCACGTCTTCCCCCATCATCCCACTGCCTTCCCTAAGCAGCCCTCGGTAGGTGCCAAGGGGACGTGTGTTCAGTCCAGGCCCAGAGTGGCAACCACAGAGCTTTGGGGGGGCCTGCACAGCTTGCTCGGGCTGGATAATTGCCCATGCCATAAAGGGTTAAGTCGACTATCTTCAAATGCCTATGTCCCTGGGGGAAAGAAGAGGAAGTGGCTAAAGGCTCTCCTAAAAAAAGATAAGAAAAAAAGAAAAAGAAAAAAAGAAAGAACTGTTCACAAAGGTCCCCCTCAAGCTCAGAAGCTGGCTTCTTCCAACAGGGTGCCTCAGGGAACCCTGACCCATGCATTGATCTGCTTGGCCCACTAAGCCCATCCTGGGCTTTTTATTTTTAAAATTTTATTTTTGTAGAGGTAGGGTCTTGCTATGTTGCCCAGGCTGGTGTGGAACTCCTAGGCTCAAGCCATCCTCCCACCTCGGCCTCCCAAGTCTATGGGATTATAAGCGAGAGCCACCGGTGCCTGGCTCCTTCCTGAGTTTTTCAGACCCACTTTAATCCCATACCATTTGTGGCCCAGTGAGAATAAAGTTATTATTATTATTTTTTGAGACAGAGTCTTGCTTTGTTGCCCAGGCTAGAGTGAGTACCATGGCATCAGCCTAGCTCACAGCAACCTCAAACTCCTGGGCTCAAGCAATCCTCCTGCCTCAGCCTCCTGAGTAGCTGGGACTACAGGCATGCACCACCATGCCCGGCTAATGTTTTCTATATATATTAGTTGGCCAATTAATTTCTTTCTATTTATAGTAGAGACGGGGTCTCGCTCTTGCTCAGGCTGGTTTCGAACTTCTGACCTTGAGCGATCCGCCCTCCTAGGCCTACCAGAGTGCTAGGATTATAGGCGTGAGCCACTGCGCCTGGTGGAGAATAAAGTTATTTTAAATAACCACCATTTTATTTGTGAAGGGGCCACTCCTGCCATCTTAGAGCAACAGCTCTCAGTATCATGCTGTGTCTCACTCACTGAGAACCAGGCCTGCAAGACATTTGTAACGAATATAAAGTGCTCGAGTCTGTGACTGAGTGGACTCATGCATCGAGCAGATTTGAGCTCATCCCTGTATCAAAGCCTCGCTCCCTCTTGCATTCCGATAAGCTGTCTTGAGTGGAATGAACTCTGCCGAGGCCTGTGAGGTTCTGCATTATCTCGCAGCCTCAAGCCTTGTGCCTCCTTTCTTACCTGGGCCTCTCCCTCTGGCCAAGCTCCTACCTGTGTCAAGGCCTTTGAACTTGCAGCTCCCTTGGCCAGGAGACCCCTGCCCCCAGACCTTCCCATGGCTCTGTCTCCCACTTCCTGGCTCAGCTTAAAAAGGAACCTCTTCCTGGTTGCAAAAGTCTTAAGGGAGGCTTTGGGGGAGGCAGGTGGAAATAGTTTGTTCTCGATCTACGTGACGGTTACAAGGTGTGCACGTAAGTATAAATTCACTGAGCTGTCCACTTAAAATCTGTAGACTTGCACTCTCTCCTGTTACTCCTACTGCTCTCAATTGTGCCATGTTCATTTCCTTCCTGCCATAATAATTACATTCTTTGTTTATTTGTAAATTGTACCTCCTGCTAGAATGTAAGCCTCATGAGGACATTCTGTCTTGTCCATTGCTGTGTCATCCAGAGGGTAGCACAGTTCCTGCTAAACAGTAGATACTAAAAATAATTAGTGAATGAAGAGATGGATGGACGAATTAAAAAAGCTTGGATTTAATGATGGAGATAAAAAGAGGCAGAGGAGGTCAGTCTGAGGCTAGAAGCTCCTTCAGCCCCCAGCCCCCTTACAGTTTAGGGGTCTTGCACCATATGCCCAAGTCCAGATGCTATTCCCTGCTGGGAGGCCCAACCTCGGCGTGTCTACACCTCATTGGGGTTGTCCTGGTCGGCGTAGATGAGGAAGCCCGTGAAGAGGCTGTCGGTCCAGTAAGGGTCATAGAAGAGCCCATTCTGCTCCGAGTAGAAGATCTGCAGCCAGACCTCGTCACCCTGCTTTAAAGCCAGGATGGTGGAGCCCGAGGCCACGTCGTGGTTGCCGGTGTTGGCATCGAAGGTCCGGATGCGGTACTGGCCGTTGTGCACCAGGCCGATGGCCAAGTGCTTGTTGGCCAGCGTGATGTCGTAGGTGAAGTAGTAGATCCCTGGCACGCTGCAGACGAACTTGCCGCTGGAGGCGTTGTAGTGGCCGCCCTCGTTCATCAGGATCTTGTCAAACTTGATGGGCAGCCGCTCCCGTGGGTAGCTCTTGGTCACCGCCACCGAGAAGGCCGACTTGGCGCGGCCACTGCCGCAGCTGCAGGGGCCCGGGAGGCCTGGCTCCCCCTTCTTGCCCTTGGGCCCCTTCTTGCCTGGCGTGCCATGCTTCCCAGGGGTACCACTGACCCCCTTGGGGCCTCGGGGGCCAGCCCGCCCAATGGCCCCGGCTTTGCCCTTTGGTCCTGGCTTTCCCCGGTTACCTGTCCGGCCAGGTGGACCTGGAAGACAGAGCAGCTGGTGTTATGGAGGGGCCGCCACAGGCCTAGGCAGAGGTTATGGGCCTTGGCTTTCCATCCTGGGAGCGGGAGCCGGTGGGTAATGGAAAGACCAAGAAGGCTTTGGAGGGAGACACCCAGAAATGAGTGTAAGTCCTGATGGTGTAACTGGGGCTGTTCTCCCAGCCTTATCTGGAAAATGGGAATGAGGATACTTACCTTCCAGAGCCACTGTGGATCATGGCACAAAAAGAATAACAAAACAAATTCCCACCTTTCCTTGTCCTGCCTTCTAAGAAGAGTCTGGCTTGTCTGCCAGATCAATCCTTCTAGGGGCTATGCTGATATTGGGCTGAGAGGGAACTGAAAGAAGCCTCTTCATTTATTCCCTTGATCCTGATAAAATCCCTGCCTGGTGCACGAGGGCCCTGTCCACATGTACTAGGGTTTTATTGCAGCATTGCTTATAAAAGCAAAATAATAGGAACAACTAAATGCCCATCCAAAGGGCATTAATTTAAAAATTATGGTCCATCCATACTGTGGAATTCTACACAGGAGTTAAGAAAATGAGGCGCATTTACGTGCACCATGTGAAACCTCTAAAATATCTTGTTAAGAGGAAAGAACATGTGGCCGAACCTTTTATGTTAAAAGGAATCCACAATGCTAATTATTTCTATACCACTTAAGTGTATAGGAGAGGCCTGGCCTATTGCGAACACCCACTAAATACTAGTTGACATATCTTACAGAACATTAATATTTTCCTGTAAGATTGCCTTTTAGCTTTTAATACTCATATTTCATAAAATGTACATTTCTCTCAATACAGCTGTTGACCATTTATTATATAGAAAACACTTAATTTATACCCCTCCACTCAGTACAACATATATGGATAAAGATTTGAGTTCATTGGACACAAAACAACTGTTTGTTACAACCAACCATATGAACTGGGTGATCAAGGAAGAGTTGCGTTAGGCATTTTACATCCTAACAAGGTACTTTATTTCTTATATGTATACATGGAGGCATTTCACTGTGTTTTAGAGTTTTGAGTTAAACTGTAATGCATTTAAATTTTTCCTAGTTTACATAATTGGGAAATAGGTTTCCAAATCACATTTTCTCACTGAACATCTAATTTTCAGGAACAGATTCCTTATGTTAAGTGCCTGGCAATGCCTGGTATTATTTTACACATATGTAAATACACAGAAAAAGGGCAGGAAGGACACACACCTAACCAAGGGTGAGGGGAGGGTGAGAAGGGGTAGTAATTAAGGACTTCTCCTTTAGTGGTATTGGTTGAATATATTACAATGAGATTGTATTTGCATATTATTTGTGTAAATAAAAATAATAGGGGCCAGGTGCGGTGGCTCACTCACATCTGTAATCCTAGCACTCTGGAAGGCCAACGCAGCAGGATTGCTCAAGGTCAGGAGTTCGAAACCAGCTTGAGCAAGAGTGAGACTCCGTCTCTACTAAAATCAGAAAGAAATTAATTGGCCAACTAAAAATATATAGAAAAAATTAGCCGGGCATGGTGGTGCATGTCTGTAGTCCCAGCTACTTGGGAGGCTGAGGCAGGAGGATTGCTTGAGCCCAGGAGTTTGAGGTGGCTGTGAGCGAGGCTGATGCCACGGCACTCACTCTAGCCTGGGGAATAGAGTGAGACTCTGTCTCAAAAAAAAAAAAAAGGAAAAAATTATACTAAGAAAGGTCACAAAGCTGCTCTTTGAAAAAATGAAAATAAAATGTGGGAGAAGGGGCTGAGAGAAGAGGAGGAGGAGGAATCGTTTTGGCTTGGAGTTTTTGGGGGGAGATAAATAGATAAGAAAGCTTGCCAGGAAGTTCTACCATGCATTTTATGAAGTGCTTACTTCTTTATGACTTGTTTGAGAGACTTCAGGAAAAGCTGACTTTGTTTTTCACGACTTCTTTGGAGGTGGGTCTGTGTGTGTGGTGAGGGTGTTGGACGTTATCCTGAACTGATCCCAGGGAGACAGGGAGACCTGGCTTTATCTGGGTTACCTAGGCCAGGACTCTCCACCTCTCAAGACTGCCTTCCTTGGCGTGGTGGCTTAGTTCTCAGCAGAGACTCAGTGCATGGTAGAAGGGATGACAAAGCAGCCCCCTGCCTACATCGTCACAGCTCTTGATTAAGGGGAAAATGTCAACTACAGAGACTCTCTCCCTCAGGATCCATAAGGCAAATCTCAGGGGAAACTCTAGCTCGTCCTGCTTGGAGCACATGCCCAGCCTTGAGTCTACCACTGTCATCAGGGAACTGGATACCAGGACACCAGTGCCTAGCACACTGTAAGACCTCCTCAAGTCAAAGCCATTATCGTTACCTTTCTAGTTATTTTTCTGGGAAGGAGGTACTTTTTTTTTTTTTTTTTTTTTGAGACAGAGTCTCACTCTGTTGACTGGGCTAGAGCGCAGTGGCATCAGCCTAGCTCACAGCAACCTCAAACTCCTGGGCTCAGGTGATCCTCCTGCCTCAGCCTCCCGAGTAGCTGGGACTACAGGCATGCACCACCATGCCCAGCTAATCTTTTTAATATATATATATTTTTGTTGGCCAATTAATTTCTTTCTATTTTTAGTAGAGACGGGGTCTTGCTCTTGCTCAGGCTGGTTTCAAACTCCTGACTTTGAGCAATCAGCCCGCCTCGGCCTCCCAGAGTGCTAGGATTATAGATGTGAGCCACCATGGCTGGCCGGAAGGAGGTAATTTTAAAGAAGTTTGTTTGTAGGAAAAGGCCTGGATTTGGAGCCTGCTACTAGCCTGTTACGTGAGCTCAGTAAGTGATTTAGGGGGTACCATTTATTCCATGTCTACTCTAAGCCCACTGCTTGACATGCTATTGTATGTCATGCTATTTTGTATGCTATTGTATGACATGCTATTTTATTTCATTTTTACCGCAACCCTGTGAGGTTGCTATTATTATCCCTAATTTAGAGATGAGGAAACTGAGGTTTGGAGAGAGGTTAAGTAGTTTGCCAAAATTAGTATCCAGGTTGGTTTCCAAAGTTTAAGTTCTTGCAGCTATGACATTCTGTTCTCAACTTGATTGCTCTGTTTCCTCATCTGCAACATGGAGATAATAGTTAGTTTTATGAGCCTATAAGTTCCTTTTGGGGCTATAAATTGGGTTTCTGTGACTTGCAACCAAAAGCGTTTTGAATAATGCTTTAGGAGACTTGCCCAAAGTCACTTAGCAAACCGAAGGTACAGCTGGGGCAGGAACACAAGATTCAATAACCACTGTTCCTTTTCGAATACACTGCTTTGTTTATAAGGAGATAGTAATTCGACTTATAATCAAAGGGATTAATACCAGTTTTAGGAATTTCAGATGCTGTCAGCCCCAGGTGGGAACAGGAGGGGTAGGCTCTGGGCTTCTTACCTTCCTCTCCACTGTCCCCCCGGTCCCCGTCCTGGCCATCCTGACCATCTTTGCCAGGAAAGCCCATTCGTCCCACCATTCCTGAGGGCCCTGGGGCTCCCGGGGGGCCAGGTGGGCCCTGGGGGCCAGGCAGGCTGCAGATGAGTTGAGGGGAGCCTTTCTGGAAGTCCCTGCGAGCGAAGGCGCCAATCAGCGGGTCAGCAGCACAGGGGAGGGCACAGGCCAAGAGCACCCAGGGGATCATGGTGGTGACCTGTGGGAGGCAAGAGAGCTGTGGCAGGTGAGTGTGGCCACCGAGCTGAGCTAGTGGTTGGTCAGAGGGGATGCAGAGGAGGAGGAGGAGGAGGAGGAGGAGGAAGAGGAGGAGGAGGCAGCTGGGATAGACTCAACTGTGTTCTGTCTCTTGCTCTTTCTTACATCACACACAAATAGTTGGACAGAGTGTTGTCATATGGTGAGGACATATTTGGACAAGCTGAGTCATATGCCCAGCATACACTTTGGAGGGGCCTTGGGGGTGAGGCACCCATCATCAGACCATCATCTTCTGTAGTGGCCGAGATGGATGCAGGACTTATGGCCCAAAGACTGACGACTGGAAGGAGATGTGCATGGAGAGAAATGATCCATAGTTTCATTCAAATATGTGGCATGAAATGAAATCAAAGTCATGCAATTAGCAGGTGACAGGGCTGGGGTTTGAACCAGGCCGTCCAGATCCAGAGCCTGTGCCTTCCTGTCCCAGGCTAGATTGTGCGCCCTTGAGGCTGACAGCAGCAGTAGCACGATCCCACCAGAGATCAGTGCGATAGGCACTCAGGGCTTATCCACTTCCTGCCACTGACTGTGCATATGCAGAAACTGAGGCCTAGAGCAGAAATAGGCAACTTATCCAAGATCTCTCAACAAATTGCTTCTGTCCCTTTGCAATCAACAGCCTCTACCCAGAGAATGAAACCAGGAGGGAGAAGACTCCAGGCATAACTTCCTGCCATGGGGATGAGCTATGAAGTGGTACCTTGATTTGTGACCTTAGTTAGGCAAGCCCTTTTCCCTTTCTATTTCTCAATTTCCCTACCTGAACAACAAGGGGTTGGACTAGAGAAGTGGCTCCCAAACTTGAATGTGCATCAGACTCACCCTGAAGGCCTGATAAAACATAGATTGTTGGGCCCCACTCTCCAATTTTCTGATTCGTCAGTTCTGGGGTGGGGCAGGGCAATTTGCGTTTCTAATAAGTTTCCAAGTGATGCTGCTGATAGTGGTCTGGGGACCCCACTTTGAGAACCACTGGACTAGGTGGTCTCTAAGTTTCCTTGCAGCTCTGATACCAAGCCTTTCAAGCTCCAATCTGCCCACTCTTTCCAGATGTGAAGCACTGTTGGCTTCACTGTTTCCATTCAGTCTTTGGCTTCTGAGTCTTCTGTAGAACCTCCCAGCTGTGGGGGTCATAGATTCAAGGGTTGCATCACACACAGTGTGCATCCATTCTTAAAGGATCTTGGGCAGGCCCCCACAAGCATACATATAGACCCTGGAAACCCCCAGACAGGAACACAGAGCCAGGGCCCCAAGACAGAACCGCTACTAGGGTGTAAGGAAGGCATGTTGGGTCTACATAGAGGAACAGACGTGGACAGAGGTACATATTAGCTTTGAGTATCTAGTCATCTGGAAAGATGGCAAAAGAAGGCTGAGTGGATGAGTGTAAGAGGATGTTAAAATTGAAAGTCCGACTTGGGCACCAAGACAAAGGAAACACTGCATGCCAAATTGAGGTCAGGCCCGAATGCAGGATTTACAAAAGAACAGTTTAAGACCCCATCCTCCAGCTCTTGGCACTCACTCTTGTCAGATCAAGAATTTTAAAATGTGACCCATGTCATTGGAGTGGGAGGGAGAATGGACCACGTCTGAGGCCTGCAGGAAAAAGTTAGAAGAGAGAGACCGGCAAGCTGCCTGGGGGGAAGGGTCTGACTACATTGCCTTCTCACCCTCCCAAGGTAGATGGAAGGTACCAGAGGCCCTGCCAGCTTCACACTTGGCTGGGGGAACAGGAGGAAGTCTCACCTTTGAATGAAGATTGAAGTGTGGACGCCTGGATTGGAGATTCAGCCAGGCAGAAGGGGGAGCTCCCCTCACTGGCTAAATTACAAGAGGGAAGAAGGAGGCAAAAATAAAGGTGTAGGTTGATTATATTTCTGGTGTCACACTTGCTCAACCTAGATCACATAAATATAATAATAGTAGAGGTGGTAGGCAGATAAGGCAGGTGCTTTTGTAAAACTGTGGCCTAGACACTCCGCAGGCCCTGCGACTAGCCATCTCTCTCCCTTGCCTGCTTAATGAGTCTTGGAAAGAAACTGGCTAGTGTTACCTGACAGCTGCAGCACATCTGGGGGCCCCAGAATAGAAACTGAATTTTTAAAGTAAGTTTGAAATAGTTTAGAAAGTTGCAATCTACAAACATTTTGGAGTAGGGAAAGAGGGAGGAAGGAAGTGGGTGGGAGCGAGTCTTTGCGGAGGATCAGAATCCTGCAAATGGCTAGATGAAGACAGGCAGGAAAGGCCCAGCCAGATGAGAGCGGGAGGAGACAGAGGGGGACCATCTGTCGCAGTTGACGACGATGACGCAGTAGATGGTGTCCACGCCCAGCTACACGAGAAGGGGGAGGGCTTGCTCTCTGGCCCGTCTGCCCTGTGTCAGCCTCTTTGGACAAAGAGGGGACTCCTCTCTGCAGCGACAGCTGGGTCTGGGCAGGCCCAACCCTCTGGGTGGAGGAGGGGGGGCGGCCTGGGACAATTTAGGAGGAAGGATTTTCTAAGCTGGAATCTAGAGGCTCCTGTAGCCCCAGAGGAGTCCTGGCAGCTTGAGCCAGGAACTGTTTTGGAAATAATGGTGGGGAAACTAGATTCTGGTTCCAAACCTAGAGGGAGGGAGAGGAGAATCTCCTTGCCTCCAGGGTACCTCCAAGAAAAACAAGACTCCAAATAGCTCTGCTCCCAGCCTGCGCCCCACCCTCACCCACTCTACAATGGTGCTGAGAAAATCTGGGTTGGGGTGCTTAGAGCAGAGCCAAGGCCCCAAGGAATCCAGATGGATTAACTCTTCCAGTGCCTAGTAAATAAATTTAGGATCACAAACTTGGGGAGGGCTCCCAGGGACCTGTCTTCTCCAACCTCTTCAGTTACAGATAGGGAAAGCCAGGCTGAGCCAAACTGATTTTATCACACACCTACCCCATTCCAAGCACTGTGTGAAGCTATTTGCCTGCACTGTTTTATTTGAAATTTACAGTGAAGCCCATGAAGGCAGTATACTTATGTCTCCATTTTTCCAGAGGAAGAACCAGATGCTCCAAGATGCGAAGTGATTTAGCCAAAGTCGCACCATCAGGGAGCAATGGAGACAGCCTCCAAAAACCCACGTCTGAGCATCTCTGAAGACTATGCTTACTCCACTCTACCTTGCTTCCTTCCCCTGCTAAATTATTCCTATTTCACAGAAGACTCGAAATTCGGAGAAGCTAATTTGCTCATGTTTACGAAACTAGTTAGCGGCAGAAGTTATATTTGAACTTGGGTTTGGCCGACCCTGGTACCCAAATGCTTTCCATTATGTCAGCATCTCTTCGATTTTTCCTCCCAAATAATCCAAATTACAGAAGAGACCTTGAAGCATATGCCAAAGCCGCACACAGCAATAGAGAAATTGCTTTGATATCCTGTAGTTTACTTTACAATTTTATACACACACAAGCACGTACTACATGACTTCAAAAATGTAAAAGTGATGCTATTCTCTCTCAGGATACTTGAGCAAATTGATGCTTGAGGGAGACCTGTCCTTTGAAAGGGTCATATTTGGCTTAGCCAAGATGAAGGGTAGGGGATCAGGGGGGAGCCTCTTGGGCCCCCACTCCCCACTGGAAGCCCCCGAGTGTTGATGGGGGTCCTGCCGAGGCCTGAGCTGAAAGTTCAGGGGGTCACTCCCCAAGACCCTCCAGTACCTGCTGGCTGCACAGAAAAGCTTGGAACCCTTGCCATGGCCCATAGGGGCCTAAGGACCTGGCCTCTACCTCCACTCCAACCTCAGCTACCCCACCCCTTCCCTCCACTCCTCTGGCCTCCCCCAGACCAATCTCCACTCCATCCCAAGGCGCCAGCCCCTTAGCCAGTAACCTAGTGGGCTCCACTCTTTGGGTTTGCTGGCTCTTTGTCTGTTGTGTTCTGGCTTAAATGCCACTTCCTCCAGGCCATCCCTGACCTGCCCTCTCAGGCAGTGCTCCTTTGATTCCAGCACTTTCTTTCTTTCCTGGCCCTTACAACAACTTGCCAGTATTCACTTTATTCCCATTAAAATGTAAGCCCCATAAGAACAGGGACTTCAGTGGGCCACCTGGCTTCAAACTTCCCTGCACACAGGGGGTGTTCAAGAACTACTGGCTTAATTAATGAACGTCTGAGATGCTGACTCTGCCCTCAAGAAAATCCACAGCGAAAACAAGGTAGTGGCATAAATCCAGAAGGGAACTGACACCCTTGATTCATATCACTTCTCTTTCTTCTTTCACTTTTGCTAACTAAAACTAGATCTGATCCCTCCTTCCTTGTGACCTCCTAGAGTAGAGGGGCTATGTCTTTCTCTCTCTGCCCCCTGGGGTGGGGGCTGGCCTTGCAGAATACCGTACTATAGTAGATGCTCCACCATGAGTTGTTCGATTGATCAGGAAAAAAGTATCAGTCCTTCCTCAGCTTTTAAAAAACTATCTTAGTCCCTAAATTGTCCTTTCTGGGGGTGGAAAGGTGTGAGTTAAACAGAAAAGGCTTCATTACAGTCTTCCTGCTGAAGGGGAAAAAAAATGTTAGTTGGTTAAATCCCAGAAATGGAATCATGAGGTGCTAAACTTGGACGAGTTCTTAAGTCTGGTTTTAATCTACCCAGTCCCTGGGCTTCTCATCTCTCAGTTAAGTAGCTAAACATTCATAAATACACATGTTCTAGAAAAACGCTAGGGGCTAAAGGGCTGCAGCCTTAAGTCCACTATCAGGAAACAGCCTTCCTCCTCCCTCCCTTTTGCTCTTGGCCCATAGAACATGGTCTTCTGGTTGATTCCTGAGGGTCCTTTGCTCAGACTGTGGGGTGGAAGGGCCAGAACTGGGGACATTGGCCTGTCCCTGATTCTCCCAGTAGGTGTCTGCCAGCAGAAACTCCAGGAACACTTCTCTGGGCCTTGAGCAAGGCTTCTAAGCCTGGGTGCTGAACAATCTCCCCTTGCAGATTGGAAGACATAAATTATGCTCAAATAAATTTGACCTGTTTGTTATCAGGTTTTGACGTGCTGACAGGTAGGGGTGGTGTTTAACTCAGTGGTTAAGTGCCATGGGAAACCCAGCCTCTTGGTTTCTTCAACTATCCAACGGAGCTAGTAGGAAACTTACCTGAGGGAGTTTGTGTGAGAAATGAGATAATGCATTCAAAGATTGTAGCTCAGTGTTTGACGGTTGCAGAGAACTCAGCCTAAAATGCCCCCTAATCCTAGCTTCCTCCGAAAAGCCCTCCCGTAGCAGCCAGCCTTGTCCTTCAAGAGTGAGGTCTTAATACCACCTCCTCAGAGAACCTGCCCTGATCACTTGATCCAAAGCATCCCACAAACCCCTGCATATGCTCTTGTATCACCCTGTTCTTTGAAAGTACTTGGCCCATTTGTGATTATGTACTTATTTTTTTTTTTTTTTTTTTGAGACAGAGTCTCACTCTGCACAGGCTAGACTGCCTTGGCATCAGCCTAGTTTACAGCAACCTCAAACTCCTGGGCTCAAATGATCCTTCTGCCTCAGCCTCCCAAGTAGCTGGGACTACAGGCATGCGCCACCATGTCCGGCTAATTTTTCTATATATTTTTAGTTGGCCAATTAATTTCTTTCTATTTATAGTAGAGATGGGGTCTCGCTCTTGCTCAGGCTGGTTTCGAACTCCTGACCTCGAGCGATCCGCCTGCCTCGGCCTCCCAGAGTGCTAGGTGTATTTGTTTCTTGACTAGTTAACTGTCTGTCTCCTCCCCTGAATGGAAGGTCCGGGCCCTCCATGTTGCTCCCTGTGGTACCACCGGAGTCTAGCATGGTGCCCATGAACACAGTAAGTGCTCAGCACAGTTGCTGAACAGCCTTGAATGAAGAAGTGGTCACTCTTAAAATTAATAAACTATCAACAGGATCACAAGGATCTGGATAAAAATGAGGATGGCAAATTCACACTTGGTTACTGAGGAAAACCCTGTGAGATGACTGGTCTTGGATTCGGAAGACCCGAGTCTCAGTCCTAGTTTTGTAACTTATTGGCCATGTGACTGTGGAAAAATCATTTCACCTTATCTGGGCCTCTATTTTCTCACCTGTAAAATGGAGATAACTTGCTCAGGCTGAGTGTGGTGGCTCATGCCCGTAATCCTAGCACTCTGGGACGCCGAGGCAGGTGGATTGCTTGAGGTCAGGAGTTCGAAACCAGCCTGAGCAAGAGCGAGACCCCGTCTCTACTAAAAATAGAAAGAAATTAATTGGCCAACTAATATATATAGAAAAAATTAGCCGAGCATGGTGGCGCATGCCTGTAGTCCCAGCTACTCGGGAGGCTGAGGCAGGAGGATTGCTTGAGCCCAGGAGTTTGAGGTTGCTGTGAGCTAGGCTCACACCACGGCACTCACTTTAGCCTGGGCAACAAAGTGAGACTCTGTCTCCAAAAAAAAAAAAAAAAAAATAGATAATGGGTGTGAAAGCAAAACATGATACGAAAGTTACAGCTTTATTTAAAATTGTAAGTGCCACCAACTGCAGTCCTGAAGTCCCACTCCTGGAGTGTTTTGGAGGAGACCTAGTCCTGGGTGGAGGGGGACACCTGAATCCAACCTGGTGGGGCAATTCTCCCTGTGTCCAGAGTTAAAAGGACAAGGCTGCCAGTTGGAATGAGACAGTGCTTACTTGCAGATGAAGCCTGCTGAAAATCCGCTTTGATGGAGTGGGAATACTACAGTGAAAAACACCCCACACCCTCCTCGAATTCTAGGAAGTAAATTGGAAACAGCCCTCTCCAGCTTCTCTGAAAAGCCAAAGAAGTCGACTGGAGGGGAGAGGGGCTGGCTCCTCACACACCACACACGAAATGTCCCCTTTCCTGGGATCTTGAGATGGAGGCCCACTTGGAAACGCTCCAGCACCCAGAGTGTAAATAAAAAGGATTAACAGTTATAGGACCCACTTTCCAGAAAATAGCTGATCTGTTGTTTTCTCTCATTCTCTCCCCCTATTTCTGGCTCAGCCTAGAAAAAGAGGTCCAAGGACAAATCTGACCTAAAGAGGTCTAAGAAGCCAGGGGTTTGTCTCAGCAAGCATTCCTGAAAGCACACAGGAAGTCAGCCTGGGTGTTAGAGCTAAAGAATCATATCTTCTGACATATACACTCCCCGGCTTTACAACCCAACCAACGTGGTGCATAATGTGGTGAGCAGTGGGGCCCACCCCTCTGGGCCCTGGGCTGCTCCACATCTGAGCCCCAGCTGCCTGCCCTGCACAAGGAGGACAAGAGTCAGGTTCTGGGGTGGCTGAGGACAAAGCCATCCAGCTTTGGCCCTGCGCTTGGCTGTTTTCTGCCACGTGGACACCAAGGAACTGCACTGAGAGAGAAGAATGCAGCTGTTGTGCAGGATGCGAGGGGGAGAGATGGAGGCCGAGGCTGGTCGGATTCCTGTATCCAGCGTCTCTGGAGGGCCAGTCTCCACGCAGCAGACCAGAGCGGTGGGGGAGTGTGTGTGAGCAGCCCTGTCCAGAAGGAAAATGATTTAAATGGTCTCATTGCCCCATTAAAAAAGTAAAAAGAAGGCTGGGCCTGGTGGCTCACGCCTGTAATCCTAGCACTCTGGGAGGCCGAGGCGGGCAGGGATCGCTCAAGGTCAGGAGTTTGAAATCAGCCTGAGCAAGAGTGAGACCCCCGTCTCTACTAAAAACAGAAAGAAATTAATTGGCCAATTAATTTAATTTATTATAATTTAATAATTATTTAATTGGCCAATTAACTTAATTTATATAAAAATATATAGAAAAACTTAGCCAGGCATGGTGGCGCTTGCCTGTAGTCCCAGCTACTCGGGAGGCTGAGGCAGGAGGATCACTTGAGCCCAGGAGTTTGAGGTTGCTGTGAGCTAGGCTGATGCCACGGCACTCACTCTGCTACCCTGGGCAACAAAGTGAGACTCTGTCTCAAAAAAAAAAAAAAAAAAGTAAAAAGAAGGTGAAATTAATCTTAATGTTATTTAGCCCAATATTTTCCAAATCATGCAATCAATGTAAATTTTATTAATGAGACATTTTACGCTCTTTAATTAGCGCTAAGTCTTTGAAGCCCACTGATGTATTTTAGCACTTGCAGCACATTTCAATTCAAACTGGCCACATTCAAGCGCTCAATAGCCACACAGTGGCTATTATATTAGCTCCAGCTTGAGTTCAAATCCCACAAACTAGCTGTAGAAGGACCTTTTACAAGTTACTTATCCTCTGTTCCTCAGTCTCCTCCTCTCCAAAATAGGGATGGTAATAATAGTACCGACCGTAGAGGGTTATTATGAGGATCAAATGTTTCTAGAAAAAGGCTTGGAATATGGTCAGAGGTATAAAAGCATTTTCTACTATTATTTTATCATATCTTAACTCTTCTGAAAATCAAACAAGATAATGGATGTTGAAAGTAAAACATGATAAAAAATGTAAGACCTGCTTAAAATTGTAATTATCACTAACTGCAGCTGAACTAATAAAAACAGTCCTGACCTCCCACCCGGAGTCCTGTGGCTTTTCAGGCAGAGGCCCCTATATCTTCTAGTCAATCCTCATTTTCTTTCTTCCTTTTTTTTTTTTTTGAGACAGAGTCTCACTTTGTTGCCTAGGCTAGAGTGAGTGCCGTGGCATCAGCCTAGCTCACAGAAACCTCAAACTCCTGGGCTCAAGTGATCCTCCTGCCTCAGCCTCCCGAGTAGCTGGGACTACAGGCATGTGCCACCATGCTCGGCTAATTATATATATATATATTAGTTGGCCAATTAATTTCTTTCTATTTATAGTAGAGACAGGTCTCACTCTTGCTCAGGCTGGTTTCAAACTCCTGACCTCAAGCAATCTGCCCCGCCTCGGCCTCCCAGAGTGCTAGAGCTGGCCCCCATTTTCATTTAAATTAGCGTGAGCTGTGTCTCTGTCAGTTGCTACCAGATGAGAGTCCTAGGGAGACTTGATCTTTGCTTCTGCCTGCTGTTCCGTCCCGAGGGACCTGGGATGCCCATGCTCCATCGCACAAAGACCAGTGGGTCAATGGGACAGTGTTTGGCTCATCAAGTGAGAGGGGCCAAGTGGGGTACCATGTGTGCGTGCTTGGTACCACGCTTTGGCACATGAATACCCAATAGACAGTGCCCCTTATTACACTGCCTTCGAGGCCAGACAGTGGGGACTTTGAGGTGAAAAGATGTGCTTGCTGCTCCTGTAGGGCACACTATGAGCCCTGTAACGACCTGGGCACATTTAACTATCCGGCTACACTGAGGGCCCAGCCTGGCACACCTGTGTGACCAGGGGAGAAAACAAGCTTCCCGGAAGCATCTAGATGTAACAGAATCCAGGAAGAGGCAGGTGGCAAGGGAAGAAAATTTGGGGGCTGGATGATCCCTCCAACGATATAGAAGGCACCATGTTTGAAGATCTAAGAACAGAGGGAGAGGAACAAATTCTGAACCTTGAAGGGCTGGGAGAGGAAACGCTAAGTTTTCTTTGACTTTTCTGAGCAACTTCCATGGAGTCACTTCCGGTGAGTCCCTGGTGGGCACTTAGGGTAACCCTAAAGACATGTTGTCTGATGTGTAGCATTAGAGAAGCACAGAGCTGGTTTAGTAGTTAAAAGATGGTTAAGAGTCATTTTCTAGCTGTTTGACTTTGGGCAAGTTATTTAACCTCTCTAAGCCTCAGTTTCCTTTGTCTGTTAAATGGGAAAAATAATACTCTATGGTCTCATTTGAATTTGAAACAGCACAATGTAAACTTATTGATTGTTTTCACTTTATGTATAAAATCTGAAATAACCCCAAATCCCCAAATTAAAAGTTGTCACAAACCTTATAAAGCAGTGTGAATTGTATTTACGTTATAGCCACATAATAGCACTATCCTAACAGGTAACAGAAATACCTGCCATCCTTCAGCAGGTGGGTTTTGAATCATACCAATTTTGAATTATTGGCGGTCTTCAGGAAGGTTTCCCTGGAGTCATCTGATTGCCCGAACC
This sequence comes from Microcebus murinus, assembly GCF_040939455.1. Classification (NCBI taxonomy): domain Eukaryota; kingdom Metazoa; phylum Chordata; class Mammalia; order Primates; family Cheirogaleidae; genus Microcebus; species Microcebus murinus. Next base: position 24,537,476 of record NC_134124.1, read on the forward strand.
TCCCTTCTAGAGTAATTGTGAGTAGTGAGTGAGATAATGCAGCCAGCAGCCCAGAGGAAGCACTCAGTAATAGTAGTGTTATTCTGATATAATCGTTTGTGGAGAGAGACAATATAAAAGGAGAAGGTTGCTACACACATGTGGATAAACAAACAGATTTGGTCTGCTGTTTCCTCATTTGTAAATGGCATGTGGTATAATGGTGAGCCTATGAAGAGTATAATTGTTAGCTTTGGCATAAACAGCAACGAAGGCAGTTATAATAGCTAATGCTATTTTATTTCACAGCATGAATGCAAAGGTACAGGGTTTCTACAGATGTGCCCAACTTTAAACAAGGTTGTAAAATTTGAATTTAGTCATTCAATGATCAGCTTTTTGTTACTATTGCAGTGTGCAAGAACTGGCTGAGAGGGATTAAAGAGTTACGGAACACAGTCCTGCCACTGAGGAAATGACAGTCTAGACAAGTGGTGATCAACTGGCTTATCAATGGCCTCATTCAGACCATGGGTTATATTGTGATTATTGTTTTTGTTTTTTTTATTTGAAATTGTTGTCAATGTAAAACTTGGGAGATTTTATGTTAAAATAAAACTTTCCAGCTTTTCTTGAGAACCTTAAAGATCTGGCAATGCTGAGCATGCATTCTGGCAGGTCACCAACTGCTTGCCCCTTGAGACAAGGTATTATGGGCTGAATTTTATCTTTCCAAAAGTCATGTTTTTTTTTTTTGAGACAGTCTCACTGTGTTGCCTTTGCTAGAGTGCCGTGGCATCAGCCTAGCTCACAGCAACCTCTAATTCCTGGGCTCAAGCGGTCCTTCTGCCTCAGCCTCCCGAGTGCTGGGACTACAGGCACACACCACCATGCCCGGCTAATTTATTTTACTATATATTTTTAGTTAGCCAATTAATTTCTTTCTATTTTTAGTAGAGATGGGGTCTCGCTCTTGCTCAGGCTGGTTTTGAACTCCTGACCTTGAGTCCGCCTCAGCCTCCAAGAGTGCTAGGATTATAGGCGTGAGCCACCTCGCCTGGCCTTCAAAAGTCATGTTGAAGTGCCAACTCCTAGAATCTCAGAATGATTGGAAATAGGACTTTTAAGGTCCTTATAGGTTATTAAAGTAAAATGAGTCATATGCGTGGGTCCGAATTCAATGTGATTGGTGTCATTATAAGAAGAGATTAGACAGACACACACAGAGGGACAACTATGTGAAGACACAGCAAGAAGATGGCCATCTGCAAACCAAGAGAGAGGCCTCAGAAGAAAGCAACCTGCTAACACCTGATCATGGACTTCCAGCCTCCAGGACTGTGAGAAACAAATATCTGTTGTTTCAGCCCCTCAGTCTGTGATATTTTTTTTTTTTAATTTTTAAAAATATTTTTATGTTTTCTAATTTTTTTTTTATTTTAGAGATTATGGGGGTACAAATGCTTTGGTTGCATAAATTGCCTTTGCACTGCCTGAGTCAAAGCTACAACTGTGCCCATTCCCCAGACATCATGCACCGCACTCGTTAGGTGTGAGTTTACCTATCCCTTCCTCCCCCCTACCTGCCCAACACCCAATGAATGTTACTTCCATATCTGCACATAAGTTTTGATTGACTAGTATCAACTTAATAGTGAGTACATGTGGTTTGTTTTTCCATTCTTGTGGTATTCCACTTAGAAGAATGGGCTCCATGTGGCATTGTTACGGTGGACCACGCTGACTAAGACACAGAGTCTGCATTCTTCAGTGTCAAGTTCTAACCACTCCCAAAGGTCATGCATTCGGTTCACATGCATATCGTGTACAACCCCTGTCAGCATCTGAGTTTACAACCCCTAATCTAGAAGAGGAGAGTAATGATTCTCCATGAATACTGGAGAATACAAGGCTTTGCTGTTCATATTTCCTTTAATTCTCCTCACAGTTCTAAGAGGCTGCTATGCTACTGCATTCTCCACTTGGCAGAAGAGAAAACAGAGCTCAGAAAAGTGAAAAATCATTTTGCCCAGGTCAAAACTGGAGTGGAACCCAGGCTTGACGACTCAGGGCCCAGCACTCACGTCCTTCTACCATGGCCCCTCTGCTAACAGGGTGAGTTGCTAACAGGGCAGTGGTGTGTGTGTGTATGTATATGTGTGTTATAGAAGTAAGCCATTTATAGAAGTGAACAAATCCGGAGGGGGATTATTTGCTTGAAAAAATATTTGGCATTGAATTCCTTTCCCAAGTAAATCCAGACTAGAACTTGATTAACAGAAATCTGGTTTATGCAGGAGTTCGTCTCATGGAGGCAAAGTTAAGGTGGGCAGGCCTTTGACCTGGAAGAGGCAGTGGGGAAGCTGTGAGTATGTAGAGGGACTGTGTTACCCCTGCAATGAGCATTCAGGAGCAGGAAGCATCAGAGACAGACTGCAGGAGAGAATGTCCCAACAGCAGGGTCAGGACGAGAGAAGGAATAGCAAGACAGGGAAGATCTGTAGAGAAAAAAGTGACTTCTTGGGGAACTTGTCGAATATGTGATAGAAACAGAGTAGCTTCAAAGAAATGACCCTAGATTGTGGGGAGGAAAAAAAAAACTCAATTCACTTGTATAATGACACACTATGACATTATAAGAACAAAGCAGGTCAATATATGCAGATTTGTAAACATAGCCAGGATACACTGTTAAATGAAAAAAGCAAGCTGCAACATAGAATGTAAAGGATGATTCTCTTTGAGTTAAAAAAAAAGACAGACACGTAAATATATATAGTATATATATTAATACATATATATGGAGGAGAATTTCTTAAAGGAGACAAAATTTTGTTTAAAGGGCTACCTTTCAGAATTGGGAAGGAGTGTGTGGGCTTTTACTTTTCACTTTCTCCTTTTTGAACTGTCTGGATTTCTTATGAACATAATTACTTTTATAACATTTAAAACCTTAAATCCTAAGCTTTAAGGATTAGAAGACGGGCAAAGGTGGTATCCCTGCTAGGAGACAGGGAGAAGTCAGATATTTGGGAAGAAACAAACTCTGCAGTGAACCTGATGTGTCAGAATGAAGGGCAGAAGTCATGTTCAGAAAAGTGTGGAGGGTCTGAGGAGTTGGCAGTTGAAAGCAAGAGTAATAGATATAATTTCTAGATAACAATAAATTAGAAGAAAATGGTACAGATGGGAGGGCAGAAATAAGGATACGAAAGGACAGTTGTTTTTTTTTTCCAAGACAGAGTCTCACCCTGTTGCCCAGGCTAGAGTGTCGTGGCGTCAGCCTGGCTCACAGCAACCTCAAACTCCTGGGCTCAAGCAATCCTGCTGCCTCAGCCTCCCGAGTAGCTGGGACTACAGGCATGTGCCACCATGCCCAGCTGATTTTTTAGTATTTTTAGTTGGCCAATTAATTTCTTTGTATTTTTAGTAGAGATGGGATCTCACTCTTGCTCAGGCTGCTCTCGAACTCCTGATCTTGAGCAATCCGCCCTCCTGGGCTTCCCAGAGTGCTAGGATTACAGGCGTGAGCCACCGCGCCCCATCGGAGACGACAGATTTTTAACAATACTAACTGAGCATCAGCCTTGGGTTGACACGTATAAGACAGTCATCACTATTGCTGCTGGCAGAAACCTGGCAGAAACACAGGATCTTTGAGAGGTGGCCAGTCTAAGGAAGGGACCCTTGAAGGGTTCCAAGCAAGGCAAGTCTGTGGTCAAAGAGCAGAGGAGAATGACACCAAGGCTGTTTAAAAAGTCTCATAGTGATAGGGGAGAGATCTGGGCTGGGAGACCAGTAGGGACCACTGCGGTACTTCAGTTGAGAGACAAGGTGCTGTAACTGGGGCAGTGGCAGCGGGGATGCAGAAACAAGAACAAAGCATATACATACAAGGCTTGGAGACAAGCAGTTTGGGGCAGGAGGTAGAGTGCAGAGAGTTGTAAAGAACTGGGTGCAAATCTCTGCCTGCCTGCCATTCAGTACCTTTTGAGCTCAGTTTGCCTGACTGTATAATGTATTTAATTAAAGAAATGTGAAGAGTAAATGAGATAATACACTCAGTAAATGTTAACTACTGTTGTTAGCTCGGGTATTGCTCTTACCCTTACCAGGGTTCTAGTCCCTTTATCATCAGTTGCTAGCTGTGCAACCTTGGGCATGTCATTAATGCCTCTGAGACCGGTTCCTCGTTTGTAGATGGGGGGACAACCTGTTGCCACGAAAACGAAAGAGCCCGCAAGTAAACTGCTGGCAAAGCTTGGCACAAAGTAGGAGCTCAATAAATGGGAGAGCTACAAGTATCACCGTCCTAACGGGTAAATCACTGAGCATAGAGCCTGGCACACAATTTGCACTCAAGAAATGTTAATTCATGTTATAATTCATAAGGAACGCCGCCCAGCCCGCAATAAGGGGGCGCTCGCCGCACTCACCCCTTCCGCTTTCCCCGCCCCCAGCCGCCGCCCGGATACCGCGTATCTTCCCCCTCCCCGCGCGCACTTTCTGCCCGGGCGGCACCGCCGTGCAGGGCACTTACCCTAGCTGCTGCCGGCCACGTCCAGGGTCGTCGCGGCGAGGAAGCTCTCGGCCGGCCGTGCTCCTAATGCTCCGCGTCCCCGCCTTGCGCAGCGGCTGCCGCCGGGCCAAGCGCCGGCCCCAGGCATAGTTTTCCCATCCCGTCATGGGCGGGAGCGCCCTCCTCCCGGTCACGTGGGCCGGCCCGTGGCGGTTTGGAAAAAACTTACAGTGCTGGTGACGACTTGGCTGTGTCGAGGCATCTCTCTGCGTGCAAAGCTTGTCAGTGTGTTTGAAGGTTTTGTGCAAGAGCGTTTCCCCGTGCGTTTGCAAAGGGTGTCAGTACGAGTGCATGTGAAGAGACATCTGTCTGTGCGCATGTGAGAGTTTATCTCACTGTGGATCTTTGGAGTGTGTGTAGGCATGGCAGCTTACAAGAATACATTTCCCTGTGTACTAAACGTGTCTGTAAATTGAGAGGGATTATGGATCCTATGTACGTGTTCAGTTGTGTGTGCGTGCATAATTGCACTTACCCAGATGTTCATCAGGGCCTGGGTATGCACATGTCCAGGATGGCAGCTTGGTGTATAACTGAAGTGCACTTCAGTTGCTGGCTGTACACCTAGTGGCTAGATATCTGTGTGCTGGGTGCATGTTTAAATGTGTGTGAGTGTGCATAAACACGTGTTTGTGTGTATGTGCATAAGGTCTGTGTTGCATCTGTAATTGTGCAATGGCTCATTCTGTATGTTGATATCGCTTGTGCGTTGGTGTGGATTTTGTCTGGATGTGGGTATACACACACATAATAGTGTGGACACAGGTAACCCTGTTGCCCAGCCCTCATCTCTCTCCTACCCAGAAGTCAAGGCTTTGCTGGCCTTGCTAACTCTCTAGCCCACCCTCGAGTCATTTAGAGAGGTATATTATATACCCTACTGGAGGGTCTCAGTTCCCAAGACAGGCAGAGCAATCCTGTTTAGGTAGCAAGTAGACACTGGAGAAAAGGAAAATCATCAGAGGGCTGGCTTTTGCTTCTCTCTGTTCCTTCCATTGCTTTCTTCTACTAGCTGCCCATATTTCACTTGGCTGCCAGAGCATCTGGTTAACAGCTGGTATGAGACAAGGTTTACAGTCAGAATTTTAATGCACATATGCATTCGAATTCTAATGCTGGATCCACTGCCCTACACAAGTCAACCTTATAGATGGTGTTTCATTTTCTGAAAAGTGGGGAAATAATATTACCTGCACTATCTTTCCCCCCAAATTTGGGACACTCACCTATAAAGGTGTTTGGTAAGCCATTGAACAATGTAGAAAATCATTACTAATTATTACATAAATACTGTTTGGGGATGAAAGTTTCTAGGCTCAATATTCATTCAACAAATATTTAATAAGCATCTATTATGTGTCAGTCCTGAGCTAGATGCTGGGGATAGGAGAAAACCAAATAGGCTTGGTGCCTGCTCTCATGCAACTTGGAGTCCAGTGGCAGTGACACAAGAGGTTACAAGTGAAGTGAGTGTTCCTGAAGAGAAAAACTTTGAGTATAAAACTGGGTGGTCAGAGGAAGGCTAGAAGGGTTCTTCTGCATCTTCACCTGAACCCTAATTGGTACATCATGTTATGAACTATTAAGTGCCATGAAAGTCAGGGAAGGAAGATGAGCGTGGATCAGAACAAGCAGGGAAGAAATCCAGAGAACTGCTGTCTTTCCTCTTTCCATCCTTCTATGCTGAACCCCATTTCAATCCAATCATTGACCTTCAAATTAATCCATGGATTACACATGAAACAACTAAAATGCACCAGGCACTCCACTTGACGTTGGGGTCACAGTGATGGGCAAATAATGAAGGCCTCTACCTCCACAGAGCTTATGAGGAGACAGACATTAAACTAGCACTCAAATAAACATGCAATTCAAAAGTGTGGTAAGAGTTATGAAGAAAAAGGAGATCATCTATGGGAGAGAAGGGTGGTATGGAGTCTGTGAGAAAACTTTTTGATTGGGAATTTTGGATAGATCTCTTTGGTAGGTAACATTTAAGCTCAGTCCCAAAGGATAAAAAGTGGGTAGCCATAAAAAGTGCCAGGCAGAAGAAACAGTATGTAAAAGCTATATTAGCCTTTCTAAACATCTTTCTCGTGTTCCTCCATGTAATAACAGAGAATAAAGCCTAAACTCCTGAAGCCTTTTTTGTTGTGGGGCTGTCCTGTGCATCGCAGGATTTTTAGTAGGAGCTCTGGTTCCTGTCCACTAGGTAGTACCTTGTAGTAGTAGCTCCCTTGCCTCCAGCTGTGACAACCAAAATGTCTCCAGACATTGCCAAATGTTCCCAGAGGGGCAAAGCTGTCCTCTGTTGCACACCACTGTGCTATATATAGCCCTGCTCTGGTCAGAGTGGTCTCTTTCTGATTCTCAAATGCACCTTCAACATTTATGTTTCTTCATCTCCAGATATGTGGTTCCCTCTGATTTGTATCTGCTCTTTTGCCTCTCCACAAAGTCTTACCCATATGTCTATTAGAGCTGAACGTTTTTCTACCGGGGAACTCTGTTTGGATGACTCTCATGTGTTTTGGGCCATAAGGAAAGAGTGGTCCATCCAAGTGCTCTGCCTGCCCTCTGGCCACAGAGGCAGAGGCGTATGAATTACATACTCTTTCCTTTTCTGCCTGGGTAAGAGTAAAAATGGGCCGGGCGCTGTGGCTCACACCTGTAATCCTAGCACTCTGGGAGGCCAAGGCAGGCGATCACTGAAGGTCAGGAGTTTGAAACCAGCCTGGGCAAGAGCAAGACCCCGTCTCTACTAAAAATAGAAAGAAATTAATTGGCCAACTGAAAGTGTATAGAAAAAATTAGCCGGGCATGGCGGCACATGCCTGTAGTCCCAGCTACTCGGGAGGCTGAGGCAGGAGGATTCCTTGAGCCCAGGAGTTTGAGGTTGCTGTGAGCTAGGCTCACACCACGGCACTCTAGCCCAGGCAACAGAATGGGACTCTGAGGGTCAAAATGGTGGGCATTAGACCCAAGTGAGCCAATCAATAAGTCTTTCCATGTGTTCTCCATGAAAAGTTGTTGCTTTTCTTCTGAATTGTTAACTACAAAGATATAATTCTGTGCTGCCAGAAGCTGTATTTTCCTGCCACGTGGAGAGAGCCTACTTTAACGGCAGGAGACAATGACATCAATACATAAATAGAAGCAGATTCAAGAAGAACTGAAAGGTGGAGAGAATGCAATGACTACGTTATTAAACCCTTTGTTCAGATACTTGGACTAAAACAGTCACATTCTCATATTCTTTTTCTTTCTTTCTTTAAGCTAGTTTGAACTGTCTCTGTCAGTAACCATGGAAAGAGTCCTAATGCAATATCCTTCAATTCCTTGTTCAGATCTCTCTTCTTTCCTGAAGTTCTCTCAACACAGAACAGTATGAAGAAAATGCTTTCTCAGAATTCTTAACTAGTGGTTTGCTGGATCTCAGCAGCCAATTCTGTGCTTCTCCTCCCAACTCTGAGTTCAGTGAGGCCATGTTGGTAGCTTGAAATCATCACAGTGGGAGTAATTATACCAAAACTGGGAAATGCAATTGGGCTGTCTTCCTTTCACCCCACTCCCCAGCCTGTTCACCTGCACACCACCGTTAGATTTAGATCCCTTCTCAGTTGTACCACCTACTTGGATAGTAATCATGCACTGATTTGTGTCATCTTTTGGTTTTTGAAAATGGTGAAATTGAGAGGACAAGTACCCTCTATGCTGCATCTGAATCTTCAGAATCTCAAAAAAAGGAAAGGTTTTGAGAAATAATCTGGTCCATGGCCCTCATTTCACACACAAAAACAAAGAGGTCCAGAGTCCTTCAGTGACTTGATAGTTGTGGAGCCAAGATGCAGAGAGAGTTCAAGATCTTTTGACTTACATCCATTATTAAAATGTAGGCTTTTTTTTTTTTTTTTTTTGCCATTTTTCAACCCTTTCTCCAATTTTGGTACAAAAAATGTTTAAAAACTACTGATGAATCATTCCAAACAGCTGATGGCCAAGACCCAAGTTGTCATATGCTCACTTTCAACAAGGGGCTTTGCAGCTGTGAAGTTCTCCAGAGTGAGATCATTCCTGACGGGGTCTCAATAACGTGGCAGTACTGGGGAGACAGCTGTTATAGGGAGGACTTGTTGCCATTCCACAGACTTCTAAGACAGCAAAGCTGGGGAACTATACTCACTGTTGTAATGTCGTTTGAGGGAAAAGATCAAAATAGCTTAGGTTAAAAGACTACAATGTTAAAGGAAATGTTGGCTGCTCTGTGTACTGTGTCACTTAGAATGAAACAAGATCAAACTCCAAATAAAGCTTGCAGATTTATAAAAATTCAAAAAATATATAGCAGTTCTGTTTCCAGGAACTTATTCTGAAAGTTTACATATGGATATTCATTGCAACCTTGTTTAAACTAATAAAAGACTGGAAACCATCTAAATGAACAGCAATAGGGAACTGATTTAATAAATCAATGCACATACATACGTAGAGGCAGAACTCTATGTACTGTATGGAATTATCTCCAAGATATATTGTTTAGTGAGAAAAATAAGTGGCAGAACCATGTGTATATTTTGCTACTATTCAATTTAAAAAAAGATAGAAAAGGGGAGGAAAACACACAAACATGAATGAGTATAAAAGCATAATCTATTTCTGGAAGGAAGTAAGAAATTGTAACACATGAAGTTGTCTCTGGAGAGGGGAACTAGAAAACAGTGGTGTGAGAGAGACTTATTTTTCACTGTATGTTTTTGGGAACTATTTGATTTTTAAAACCATGGGAATATGTTACTTATTCAACACTCCTTCTTCAATAAAATAAAAAATAAAAGCGTATGCTGCATTATAGTTTTTGAAAATTCTTCCTTTGCTCTTACTGGCTGGATCTGAGGATATGGCAGAAAGTTTGGACAGTTAATAACAGTAACCACCTTACATTATATACTTTCTTTTAAAAAAAACATTTAAAATAGTACTTTGCTCCATCTTCCAAATTTCGGACGAGTATTTCCCCCGTTATCAGCTGAAGGAACTGAGGCACAGTGGCAGGCCATCTTCTTAAGGTTACGCACTGAATGAGGGGCAGAGTTGGGATTACTCAAATCTTGGGACCTATGGGGTGGCAGACAGCTTCAAAAAGCAGAGTACTTTTCATGCGAAGGAAGAGAAGAACCAGAGAGTTCTGAGAGGCTTTTCTTACCTAAGGCTTCAGGAAAGTTAAAGCCTTGAGACAACTAGAGTCCCAGTACAAATGAAATCAGACCAAAATAGACACCACTTACATTCAACGGGAAATGACCCAGAAAAGTTCCAACTGGCTTCCAGATGTAACTTGAAGGGCCTCAGCTGGAGAGACTTCATTTTGGAATCTGATGCAAAAAGCTCTTGATGAGGTTTCTCAACTCAGTGTGTGGATCAGAAATGAACAAACATTTGATTTTAAGAAAATGCTCTGCTAAGACGGTCTAGAGGCTTCTGCTTTGTAGAATCAAACTTTGAGAAAGTAGTATATGAAATGAGTCTAGAAACAAGCTTTGCCACATTTTGCCAGCATAATTTTGTGAGGGAATATGAGAAATAAAGGATTCATTTCTGCCTTTTGGCTGGAAAGAAAAGTAAAAATCCCAGATTAAGGAAATGAAACATGATTAAACTGCATAAATGAGATTTAGCTAGTGGCTGGAAAGAGATACTTTGCCTGTTAGCTGTTTTGAAGTAGATGGAGACTAATTTCTCTAAATCTTGTATTTCAAAAGACTTATTTTAAAAGACATATTTACTTTAAATAACACTCAGAAAACACTTAGCTCTATATACCTCATCCACTTAATTTACATGCAGTAAATTTAATTTACCCACAGTAAATTAAAAATCTTGAAGCATACAAGAATGTGTCTAGTATGCTAACATTGTGAAGAAAAAAAATGTTACACACACACACACACACTGTATATTGCATAACCATCTCTTTAAAGATACATAACCTGGTAGCAGTAGCTGCCTCTGGGGAGGAGAATTATGGAATTGGGAGATGTAACGGGAGTCACAGCTTTCACTGTATTGTTGCAATTTATCATATGCATGTATTACAGATTAAAAATAAAACATACTCCAAAGAAAGCTCAAAGGGAAAAACATAGCTTTATAATGGAGAGATTTGGTAGCCACTCTGTTAACCAAGTAAGCAAATTTAGCATTACCAAAGGTGTAACAACCTGACATTATGTACCCACTAATATGATACTAACCTGAATCTAACCAAGCCTGTAGACCTAACTTCTGATTAGCAGAAAACTTCTAGAATAGTGGAACTAAATAAAATGGCATAAAATAAAATAATCAGTTCAGTGAGTGAGATACTCTTCAAAATGTTAATGTAATGAAAAAATAGAAGGGTAGTTGAAATTTCAGGAATAAAAATATTTTGGGTGTAGTTGGAGGAACTTTGATATGGTCTGAGTATTATGCAATATTATAATGGTTTTGTGGTTACATAAGATATTGTCCTTACTTTTAGGAGATGCATGCTGAAGGATGTAAGGGTGAAGACATGTAACATTGGGAACTCACTTTAAAATGACTCAGAAAATGTAGGCGTGCACACATACACACACACACACACACACACAGTTATTACAGTTTTTAAGCCGTAGTCTCTCAGCTCCAAACTCGGCTATGGTGACGTCAGGGTCTTTGCAAATCACATTTCTCCTTTGCCAGCTGGCCTTCTGTTAGTCTGCCAACAGGGGGCACTAGAGGAAGACTGGAAATCTAGAGTGTCAAGGAACTTGGTCCTTTTTGTTTTGTTCCTGTTACTGTCAGGATCACCAAGCAACAGTTCCTTCACCCCTGCAATGACAATTATTTCCTATACGAGCAACTGGTTCATTTTTTTCCCACAACCCCAGAACCAGAATCATTACACTTCTTCAGACAACGAGTATCAGCTGGCAGATTCTCTCTGTCTCAGCTCTGTGGGACCCTCCATCCAAGATTCTGTGTTTTAATAATCCCAAATTTTTTTCCATGTTCACCTGGCCATAGGGATGGTATCTGCTTTGTGCATTTATAACAGTATTTCTTTAACTTTTCCAGCTCTCCAATACCTGGTTAATATTTCTTTAAATTCTCTCTGTGAGAGTAACTGGTATAGTTGCTTTCTGCTGAATGATGAAGAAATTGGTATCAGGACTCTCAGAGATGGAATTCTTGAAGTGTTTGCATCTTTCTTTAGACTTGAATGCAATGTTGAGCTCCTTGTCATGGAACTAGGATGCTGGTAATCCATGGCATGGAGTGGCACTGGTTATTCAGTAGATTATTGTGATAAAGAGCCCCCTGAAGCAGGTATCTTGGGTGCCCAAGTGGCTGCTGGGAATAATGACGACTATAAGGACTGTGTGGTGGAATGCCATCTTCTGAGTGCATTGGAGTGCTTACAGAAAGAAAATGTCACACTCAGCTCTTTCAAATCTTAGCTCAAGTCCCAGAACTAGATAGCACCCATGACAGTCCTAAAAGTATCTCAAATCCCTTGTAGCTGCAAGAACAACCTGCTGAAATTCAGAGACAGTATTTAATTCTGAGTGTTGCAGAATTAAATGTAAGTTGAATTTGTAGCCTAGATCTCTCAGTGAAAGTTAGGGTGAGGACTGGGAAAGTGTCCCCGAGACTTCAAATGAGGACATCTGTGTGGACATGGATGAAACTGAAAATCTTAGCCTCTGAGTCTTCTTTGCCTTCACTTTCCATGTCTGAGATTACCCTTCCTTTGCTTGAAGATTCTGTAATAATCTCACCTGAGGCAGGTGCCTTTCAAGGAGATGCCTATGTTCTTCAAGACATATCCCAACTACTCCTTGTTGCCACCAGACCCCAAACGAGGGTCAAAGTCAGCATATACCAAGGGAACAAGTACAAAGTCTGATCTTTTTTTTTTTTTCTTTTTTAAGACAGTCTCATTCTGTTGCCTGGGCTACAGTGCCGTGGCATCAGGCTAGCTCACAGCAACTTCAAACTCCTGGGCTCAAGTAAGCCTACTTGAGTAGGATCGAGTAGTAGTCCTGAGTAGCTGGGACTACAGGCATGCACCTGTAGTCTGTAGCCACCATGCCCAGCTAATTTTTTCTATGTAATTTTTTTAGTTGTCCAGCTAATTTCTTTGTATTTTTTTTAGTAGAGACAAGGTCTCACTCTTGCTCAGGCTGGTTGTGAACAAAGTCTGATCTTGAAGGAAAGATTTCATAATCAAAAATAACTGCAAGATTTTTCTAATTTATATAGGCAAAAACCTGATGAATATGTGTGGGAATGGGATTCTAAGAGCGTTAGCCCAAAGAAGGCAGAAATATAACAGGCCAAATTTACTGATATGGGCGTAATTATTAGGGATTCTGGATTTAATGAGCTAACTTGTATTAAGAATTCACTTACTTGGTTGACAGAAACTTGGACTAAACAGTGAACTACATATAACGAGTTTGAGAATCCCAGAACTTCCTGGTGTAATGTGGAGAAAAGAATCCAAAGACTCAGAGAATCTTAGTGATCAGGCAAATGTTTTGTTTTGTTTTTTTCTCTATACCAATTTGTAATGACCACTAGAAGCAGTTTGTTTTTACCTGGATGAGCCAAGAGACCACCTTCACAGACTTGCCTTAGGGCTACATCATTTTACTGACTGCTAAAATGTAGTCTGCAGAGATCTTGATCATCTTGACATTTCACGGAGTAATTGATGATATTATGCAGACTGGATCTTACAAGATAGTAGCAAGTACTTCGGAGTCTTACTAAAATGCATGTGAGTCAGAGAATATGCGAGATAAACACCACAAAAATTCAGGGACTCACAACCTTGGTTAAGTTTCCTATGAGCTAATAGTCTGGAGCATGTTGTAATATCCTCTTCAAGGTAAAAGACAAGTTGCTGTACCTTGCATTACCTACCACTACAGCAGATGTACAGGGCTTTTTGTCTTTCGGAGGCAACATATACCACATTTGAGTGGTGTTGCCCTGACCCATTTACCAAGCAACCATAGACTGCTAGTTTTTAGTGTAGACCAAAACACAAAAAGGCTCTGCAGCAAGTCCAGGTGGTAGTGCTATTAACAGCTACTCTGCCACTTGGTGCTTAAGACCCAGTAGATTGAATGACACTTGAATATGGTAAATAGAGATTCTTTATGGAGCCTTTGGAAAATGCCAATAGAACTGAAGCATTGACCTCCAAGGTTCTGGAGAAAATCCATACCCTCTTCTGTAGATAACTATCCTTTTGAAAAATAGCTTCTGGTTTGTTACTAGGCCCTGTTAAGAGTGAGCACCTAACCATGGGAATGGGTGTTATCTGATCTGGAAAGCCATAAATTGGAGTCTGCACAGCAGCAATCTATTATCAAATAGAAATGGTACAGAAGAGACAGAAATTAAGCAGATTTGGAAAGCACAAGCAAGTTGCCTAAGAAGGTGGCTTAACTCTTTTGACTCCTACTTCTGCCGTAAGGCTTCTTTTTTCTCAATCCATAACCTTGGCTGCATGGGGAGATCCTTATGACCAGCTGAGTAGGAGGAAGAAACTTAGACCTGGTTTATGGTTTATTCTGACAAATATGCTAGTATGAGCTAGTTGCTGCAAAAACTGTTGTAGCATTACAACCCCAATCAGGTATGTCTCTGAAAGATTCTAATGAAGGGAAATGTTCCTAGGGAGAATTCTGAGCAGTACATTTTGTTGTCTACTATGACCAAACTGAGCAATATCCAGAAGTATAGATCTAAACTACAGTAGTCAAGAGGAGTTACTAATGGTTTGATGGATGGTAAGGGAATTGGAAAGAATAGATCTAAAGAAAAGTGACAAGAAGGTCTGGAGGAGAGATATGTAAATGGACGTCTCAAAACAGGCAGAGAATTAAAGATAACTGTGCTCCAGGTGAATGCTCACCAAAGGACATGTGGCCATAAGAATGCACTTTGCAGACTTGTAACTATAGGACTACAGGGAATGTAATTAACCAAGGGCCCCAGCTGCTGCACTCTGAAATTCATCATTGCATTTGTGCCAGTTCATGCTTCCCAGGGGCTACTCCCAGCAAATGTCTGAGCATGGCAGGAATACTAATGTATGCCTATTCCTGGTATATAAGGTCTCTTGTGATGGCTGACTTTGAGGTCTTCTTAATTGCCTTGCTGAGCCTAAACACACAGAGACATCCATTCACTACAGAGGATGCTCTCAATAATCAGTAAGACCAGATGAAACACTTTTCACATAGGCCAATGGAACAGATTAGGCTGTAGCAGTCCCCAACGGTTTTGGCACTAGGGACCATTTTCATGGAAGACAATTTTTCCACAGACTAGGGGCGGCAGGGCAGGGTGGGGGGAGATGGTTTCGGGATGATTCAAGTACATTACATTTTTCTTTTTTTTGAGACAGAGTCTTGCTCTGTTGCCTGGGCTAGGGTGTCATGGCGTCAGGCTAGCTCACAGCAACCTCAAACTCCTGGGCTTAAGCAATCCTTCTGCCTCAGCCTACTGAGTAGCTGGGACTACAGGCATGCGCCACCATGCCCGGCTAATTTTATCTATGTATTTTTAGTTGTGCAGCTAATTTCTTTCTATTTTTAGTAGAGACGGGGTCTCACTCTTGCACAGGCTGGTCTTGAACTCCTGACCTTGAGTGATCCTCCCGCCTCAGCCTCCCAGAGTGCTAGGATTACAGTGTGAGCCACCACACCCTGCCTCAAGTGCATTACATTTATTATGCACTTTATTCCTATTATTATTACACTGCAATATATAATGAAATAATTATACAACTCACCATAGGTTGAGTACCCCTGGATTAGAGAACCTAAAAATAAATCTGTGTATTTATAGCCAACTCATTTTCAACAAAGGTGTCAAGATCATACATTGGCAGGAAGGCAGTCTCTTTAATAAATGGTGCTGGGAAAACTGGATATCCATAAGCAGAAGAATTAAACTAGATCCTTATTTTTCACCATATATAAAAATCAACTAGGCCGGGCGCGGTGGCTCACGCTTGTAATCCTAGCACTCTGGGAGGCCGAGGCGGGCGGATTGCTCAAGGTCAGGAGTTCAAAACCAGCCTGAGCGAGACCCCGTCTCTACTATAAAAATAGAAAGAAATTAATTGGCCAACTAATATATATATATAAAAAATTAGCCGGGCATGGTGGCTCGTGCCTGTAGTCCCAGCAACTCGGGAGGCTGAGACAGCAGGATTGCTTGAGCCCAGGAGATTGAGGTTGCTGTGAGCTAGGCTGACGCCACGGCACTCACTCTAGCCTAGGCAAGAAAGCGAGACTCTGTCTCAAAAAAAAAAAAAAAAAAAAAAAATCAACTAAAAATGGAGTTGATTTCTAACCTAATGATCTCCCAAAGGCCCCATCTCCAAATCACACTGTTACACAGATTAGGGGTTAGGACTTCAACATATGAATGTGTGGGGGACACAAACATTCAGTCCATAACAGAGTGTGGCAACAGACTGATGCCCATGGAACTTATTGGTTTTGTCATGTAATTCATCACCCAGAAGTAGCTGGTCTGTGAGAATGATGGAATGATCTACTTAAGACTCCAATTACTTGCAACTGAGAGAAAATACCCTAAGGTTATTTATTATGAGGTTATATCTTATAGGATGCAGTATGTGCTTAGAATTGGTAATTCAACAAATATGGTCTCCCACTCCAGGCCAGGATAAGAATCTAGGAATAAAGCGGGCATGACTCATGTTACTATTGCACTCAATAATTCCATTCACAGAACTTTTGCTTCTCATTACTGCAACTGTGAACTCAGTTTGGAAATCTTGTTTCCCAAGGGAGTAATGCTTCCATCAGGGGACATAACAGTTCTATTGAACTGGAAGTTGAGACTACCACTGGTTATTTTGGGCTTGTGCTTGTGAGGGTTAATCCCAGTGGACCTGAATGCACAGCACCAACTCCTGATGAAGGCATAATAGGTCTTGATTAATAATGTTGTTTGGTAATACACATGGGGAGCTTCAGGGTTTTTTGTACCAGTTTGTCAACACTGTTTAATAGCGAGATGGATGATTTACACCTGGAGACCTCTGCCCCTCCCTCTCTCCTCCTTCCCCAGTGACACAAAAACTTCGTAGCTGGGGCTTGTTATGAAGCAAGAATATATCCGTGTGACCATCAGGGTATAAAACCCCATTTTGGACCCTCTGGTCCTGAGGTGTTCCATGCTCATACTGGTGATTCTTGATCCAAAAGAATGTATCCCTACGCCTTCTATTAATTTCCCATTGCTGCTGTAACACTTCACCACAAAATTAGTGGCTTAAAGCAATAAAAATATATTTATTATCTTACAGTTCTGGAGGTCAGAAGTCCAGAATCAGTCTTATGGTCTAAAGTCAAGGTGTCAGCAGGGCTGATTACTTCTAGAAGCTCAAATGGAGATTCCATGTTCTTGCCTTTTCTGACTAGTAGAGGCTGCTTGCAATCTTTGCCTGGTGGCATCTTCTTCCATCTTCAAAGCTAGCACAGTAACATCTTCAAATCTCTCCCTGACTCACCGACCTTTGCTTCTGTCCTCCCATCTCCTTCTTTGACTCTCCTGCCTCCCTCTGAGAAGGACCCTTGTGACTACAATGGGACCACAGGATAATCTGGGATAATCTCCCCATCTCATTCCCTTCAATTAATCACATCTGCAAAATCCCCCTTGTCACATAAAGTAACATATGCATAGGTTTCAGAGATTAGGACACAGACATCTTTGGGAGTCCATTTTCTGCCCACCACAGGCTCTGACACAGGGAGGACAATTAAAGCTCACAACTGTCCTCACCACACCACTTGGCATGAAGCAGACATTGGCTATGATGTGTAGCCTTATTTTAATGCTATTATATTGTATCCTTTTCCTGTAATAAACTATAGATCTGTTAGCTTTGTCATTCTGGGTCTTGTTCTTTAGCCATTGAACTTTTGCACCATTAGCACTGGGCTCCCCAAGTCGCTGAACTAATAGGCAAAGATTGGAGACACTTTACTGGCTGGCGTGACTGACTGTCTCCAAATGGAGAAATTGGGTTGCTGCTACACAAAGGGAGAAAGACTATGTATGGGACACCAGTGGATGCTCTTAGGACACCTCTTAGAGCTTCTATGTCCAATAGCAAAGATTAGTAAAAAGCAATCATTCTTTTCCAATTTGGATGCCTCTTATTTCCTTGCCTAATTGCCATGACTAGAACCTCCAAGTACAATGTTAAATACAAGGGGTGAGAGTGGACATTTTTGTCTTTCCTGATCTTACGGGGAAGGCTTTCTTTTACCACTAATATTAGCTGTGGGTTTTTCATAAATGCTCCTCAAGCCGAGGTTTCCTTCTATTTTGTTTTTTTCATTAAAGGATACTGGATTTTGTCCAGCACTTCTTCTGTCTGTTGAAATGATCATGTGGTTTCTTTCTCTCTTTTTTGAGACAGAGGCTTACTCCGTTGCTTTGAGTACAGTGTTGTGGCATCAGCCTAGCTCACAGCAACCTCAAACTACTGGGCTTAAGTGATCCTACTGCCTCAGCCTCCTGAGTAGCTGGGACTACAGGCGCACACCACAATGTCTGGCTAATTTTTATATTTTTAGTAGAGATGGGGTCTTGCTCTTGCTCAAGCTGGTCTTGAACTCCTGAGCTCAAGCAATCTTTCCACCTTGGCCTCCCAGATTGCTAGGATTACAGGCATGAACCACCATGCCCAGCCCATGTAGTTTCTTTTATTCTATTAGTTTGATGTATTATACTGACTAATCTTAATGTTGAGCCAATCTTGTATTCCTGGATAAATCCCACTTGGTCATGGTATATAATTTTTTTTTTCCCCGACAGAGTCTCAATCTGTCACCTGGGCTAAGAGTGCAGAGGTGTCATCACAACTCACTGCAACCTTAAACTCCTAGGCTCAAGTGATCCTCTTGCCTAGCCTCCTCAATAGCTGGGACTATAGGTACGTACCACCACACTCAGATAATTTTTGTTTTTTGTAGAGATGAGGTCTCTTGCTCAGGCTGGTCTCCAACTCCTGAACTCAAGTGATTCTCCTGCCTCAGCCTCTCAGAGTATTAGGATTACAAACGTTAGCCACTATGCCCAACTTATAATCTTTTTTATATGTTGTTGGATTCTGTTTGCTAGTATTTTGATGAGGATTTTTATGACCATATTCATAAAGAATATTAGTCTGTAGTTTTTTGTGTGTGGTATTTTCCTGGTTTCGTATCACAGAATGCATTAAGTGTTCCTTCCTCTTCAATTTGGAAGAGTTTGTGAAGAATTGGTGTTCTTTAAACATTTGGTAGAATTCACCAGATGACAGTGAAGCCATCTGATCCTGAGAATTTTTCCGATTACTGGGCTTTTTTGATTACTGACTCAAATCTCCTTACTTGTTATAGCTCTACTCAGATTTTCTATTTCTTCTCCAGTTTTGGGAGTTTGTGCCTTTTACAAGTTTTTCCATTTTATCTAGGTTATCTAATTTGTTGGTATACAATTGTTCATAGTATTTCCTTATAAGCCTTTTTGTTTCTGTAACATTGCTGGTAATGTCCCCTCTTTCATTCTTTTGAGTTGTGGTCTTTTTCCCCTAGGTGAGTCTAGCTTAAGGTTTGTCAATTTTGTTGATCTTTTCAGTGGACCAACTCTTGGTTTAAATGATTTTTCTGTATTGTTTATTTATTTCTACTCTAATCTTTATTTCCTTCCTTCTGCTTGCTTTGGGTTTAGTTTGCTCTTGTTTTTCTAGTTTCTTAAGGTGGAACTTCAGGTCATTGAAGATTTTGCTTTTTAACATAAGCATTTACAGCTGTATATTTCAGTATTATCTTTGTTGCATTCTGTATGTTTTGGTATGTAGTGTTTTTGTTTTCATTTATGTCAAAGTATTTTCTAATTTCTCTGTGGTTTATTCTTTGACCTACTGATTATTTAGGAGTGGTGTGTTATTTTATGCAAGGATTATTACTGGTAGTTAACTTTATAATTTAGTTTTTAGGCAACAGAATACTTTGTGGGATGGCTACTAAATATGAGAAGTGAGTTCAGACTTTGTGTCTCATTTTGGGGAGTGAGGATGTATCTGTTTGTTAGGAAGGATAGTTATGTCTTAAAAGAACTACCAAGCTATATTTATTGTATAGAAACTGAAATATGTATAGAAGGGTATAAATGGATGTTGAGTAGCCAAAGGGTCTTTATCGCCTTTATCTTTCTTTATCACCTAGCTTTCTGTTAGGCTCATCATACTGGAAGCAATTCCAGTAGCAGCAGCTGATTTAAGTTTTTAGTTTTTTCTCACTTCCAAAACCAGTCTCATCATGCCCTCTCAGATGGCTGCACCAGCAGTCTAGCACCTGTTCTTGACTTTTAAGCTGATAAAACAATACCATTCAAGCAGGGTCCCCATACCAAAATGGGTCTCATTTCCAAGGACCCTTCATCCAAGCTTCTAAGTTTCAATAATCCCAACCTCTTTTATTGTTTACCTAACCCTGTGATGCTGGCTGCATCCTGCATTTACTTATCTTTCTGATACCTCAGTATCTCCTTTCACCTTTCCAGTTCTCTAATATCTGGTTGATGGTTCTTTATAGTGGATTTTATTTGTTTAAAAACTGGTATGGAAACAGAAATCATACCAGTTTTTTTTTTTTTTTTTCATGGAACTTCAGTTCTGTGATGTTCCATGAAAAAAAAAAAATAAAAAAATAAAAACTGGTATGATTTCTGTTTCCTTACTGGATCCTATTTGATACATACACCTATACACTTATATAGACAGATAGCTATGGCAAAATGTTAATTTTTGAATTTAGAAAATAGGCACATGGGTGTTCACTGTATTACTCTTCCAACTTTTTGGTACATTTAAAATCTTTCATAATACTGGGGATAAAGGCTCTAGAAAATTTGGATAGGGCTTTTGTTAGTAAAAGGATAAACAGGAATTGTAATTGGTCCATAAATCAAACTGATGGCACTACAAAAACAAAACACCCCAAACCAAAACAAAAACCCAAAGTCTAGTTTTCTCTTTATATCTAGAAAGAGCTCTTCACAATGATGTCAGTGCCACCAAAATTACGCAAATAAAATATGGCCTCTGTGGAAAAAGTGAAAGGGTTTTGTAGGGAAAACCTGTTTCATCTTACAGGGGAGAAAACTGAGGCTCAGGACTGGTAACTGATGTCCAAATCACATAATAAACTTAATTGAGACATCATTTTCCCATTACTGATTGTTAGTAAGATTGGAAAGCAAGTATATGAGGCAAGTCAGGAAACAAATAGGCTTAAGTAAAAAAGGGAACACATTAGTGCATATACATGAAAGGAAAAAAAGGTATAACTTTATTTAGAGGCTACAGTAATGCCATGAGAAATCTTTTCCCTTTTCTTGGCTTCTCTGTTAGATTTATTCTCTGGCAGTTTCTCTGTATAAGGTAGCAAAATTGACCATTGGAAGTCCAGACACATCCTGCTAATTGACATGTATAGCATCTTTCCCATTAATGCCAGCAAAAGTATTGGAGCTAACTCTATTCGCCAAGATGGGGCCATATGGACTTAATGGGAGTTGAGGGGAAGGAGAGTTCCTTAAAGAAAAATCAGGATGCTATTATTTTAAAGAAGCAAGTGGGTTGGGTGTAGTGGCTCATGTGGTAATCCCATAATCCCAGCACTCTGGGAAATTGACATGGGAGGATTGAGGCCAGGGTTTAAGATCAGCCTGGGCAACAGTGAGACTGTCTCTACCAAAAAACAAAAACAAAAAAACCCAAATATATATATATATATATATATATGTAAACTGGGCATGGTAGCTCATGACTATAGTGCTAGCTGCTCGAGAGGCTGAGACAGGAGGATCACTTGAGTCCAGGAGTTTGAAGTTACAGTGAGCTATGATCATGCCATTGTACTCCAGTGTGGGCAACAGAATGTAACCCTGTCTCTAAAAAAAAAATAAATAAATAAAATAAAAGCAAGTGAATGAATAAATGTGTTGAACAGGTCAAAATAAGATGATCATCTGCCAGATCTTTTGATTCCCATATGCTGACAGATACAAAGTTTATACAGCTAGTAAGTAGACAAGCCAGACAGAACTCAAATCCATTTCTGAATTTCAGTAAGATCTGTAGCAAATTTGTAAAAACAGAAGGAAAATAACCTTAGGTATACCTTTTTATTCTTAGAAGACAAAGTACAAACTATAACAAATTAGACAATAACCTTATATTGCCCTTCAAGTTAAGGTAGAGTTTTAAAGCTTTAAATTTGACTTTTCTAAATGCTTGGTAAACATTAAAACCAACCTTACAATATTTTGATATAATTTAGTGCTAAAAAGACTCTACACTATAAATATCCAGAGCCAATTTTTAAAAAGATATAACTCAAGTATTGTTTTGATTCCCATTGGATCATGTCTGAAAATGCTGATTAGTTCACTGACTTCAAGCAGCTTTTGGTAGCTTAGAAAAGCAGCCAAGGCCGGAGGCGATTGCTCACTCCTGTAATCCTAGCACTCTGGCAGGCTGAGGAGGGAGGATCGCTTGAGGTCAGGAGTTCAAGACCAGCCTGAGCGAGAGTGAGACCCAGTATCCACTAAAAATAGAAAAAATTCGCCGGGCATGGTGTCACATGCCTGTAGTCCCAGCTACTCGGGAAGCTGAGGCAAAAGGACTGCTTGAGCTCAGGAGTTTGAGGTTACTGTGAACTAGGCTGAGGCCCTGGCACTCTAGCCCAGGAAACAGAGTGAGACTTTGTCTCCAAAAAAAAAAAAAAAAAAAAAAAAGCAGCCAGTATGTCAAAAATCCACATGCTCAAGCCAATTTTTTATAAAAAGCCATTTATATCTTCTCTTTTCCAACTTTGTTTCCCAGTGATTTCTTGCAGGCTGGTAGTTACTGGCTCCACTAGAGTTCTGTCTGTCAATTTTGAGCCAGCAGAGGCTTAGGCAGGACATTTTCAATTTGAGTCACTAATACCTTTCTAGAGATGTTTAAAATCAGGTATTTGGCTAAACCTGTAATGAGAGTTAAGTTTGCTTTTAACCAAACTTGCACAGAGAGTGACATCTGCTGGTCATAAAAATTACCACTGTTATCCTGTCTTAATTCCTTTTCAAAATTTATCAATGACTCTATTTAAATAGTAAAACTATGAGAAAAACAATGATCTCTTCCTTGGGAAAAAAAGAAATTAATGTGTATGAATTTTTCTTTTTTTGAGACAGAGTCTCACTCTGTTGCCTGGGCTAAGTGCTGTGGCGTCAGCCTAGCTCACAGCAACTTCAAACTCGTGGGCTCAAGTGGTCTTCCTGCCTTGGCTTCAGGAGTACTTGGGACTACAGGCATGTGTCACCTCACCCAGCTAATTTTTTCTATTTTTAGTAGGGATGGAGTCTCACTCTTGCTCAGGCTAGTCTGTAACCTCCTGACCTCAAGCGATCCTCCTACCTCAGTCTCGGCCTCCCAGAGTGCTAGGATTACAGGTGTGAGCCACCACACCCAGCCAGAATTTTAGACTAAAAAAAGAAAGAGGCCAGGCGTGGTGGTTCATGCCTATAATACTAGCGCTGTGGGAGGTGGAGGCAGGCGGATCGTTTCAGCTCAGGAGTTTGAGACTAGCTCTGAGTAAGAGCAAGACCCCATCTCTACTAAAAAAATAGAAAAAAATTAATTGGCCAACTAAAAATATATAGAAAACATTAGCCGGGCATGGTGGTGCATGCCTGTAGTCCCAGCTACTTGGAAGGCTGAGGCAGGAGGATCACTTGAGCCCAGGAGTTTGAGGTTGCCGTGAGCTAGGCTGATGCCACGGCCCTGTAGCCTGGGCAACAGAGTGAGACTCTGTCTCAAAAGAAAACTCTAAATTTCTTCATCATTTTAGCAAACACTGCAGTCTCTCTCATTTGATCAGAAGAAAAAAAATAGTTGTAAAATCTGAAAATGAATTCAAAACCACCTAGCAATTTCCTTAAGAATGTCCTTTGGATTTTTGTTTCAGAAAAGTAATTAAGTCTAAGAGAGAATTCTAATAGATTCAATGAAAGAATGGCTATCAAAGGTCATTTTATCCTAGTCCTTCTATTTTATTATTAGGTCCCAGGCTTCATACATGCCCTTGCGCCCATTTCTACATCCTTCCTATTTTTAGAACTGCATACAAATTAAACTTTATATATGTACATCTAGATTTATTCCTGTGTTAGTTTTGGAAATTTTTCCCACTGTTTGTGAGGGGAGAATTTTCCTATTATAACATGGAAAGTTAGAACTTCTATTCTGTCACTATATTTTTAAAGGAAAAAAGGAATGTATTGATATTTACTGATAAAATATAAACTTTGATTTATACTACACAAGTTGCATCTCTAAATTTGGTAGTCAGATTCTATTTCCTGTCACAGTTTTTAAAAAAATTTTAGTACTATAAAAATGTAGTGATCATCCACCTTATAATTAAAACTTTTGGACATATAGGATTCTTTCCACGTGATAAATTTCTAGAGGAAAAAAATCTCAAAGAACCCTGTTATTACAGTGATATAATAAAAAATTGAGAATGGTAGAAGATGGACATTTTGTAAATTCGATTCTTCTTATCTAGAGGAGTCAATATATAACTTCTAAAGTTGATAAAACTACCACATGTGCTTAGTATGAACATATTACTTAGAGATATGGGTGGAATCACAGGAAGTTAAAGTGGAAATGGTTACAATAATTGGGCAAGAAGGGGATTGTGGCTTTTCCTCACAGGACTCTCTATACCATTTTCCCCTCAGTCTTGAGTATATACTACTTTGATAAAACATTAAAATTTTAAAATAAAAATGTAAATTTATTTAAATAAAAAATAAATTTTGCCAAATTATCATCCAGAAAAAGTGTACTAAGTTGGATTCCCATGAGGAATTTTTGATGGCCTGGAATTACTCCAGTGATTTCATGTCAATTTATTTATAATTTATACTCTAACCGACTCAAAAATTTTGAACTTAGAAAAAAATGCATATAGTCCAAGATGTGATATAAATGAGGAGCTTGGAGTAAAGAAAAAATAAGTGGAGGAAAAATTAGATTAAGCCAAAGGACCAAAAATTCCATTGGAATTATCTGGAAAGCTGGTTAAGAATGGGGATCTTTGACATTACTGCAGACCTGGAAAATCAGAATCTCTAGGGGAAGGCTCAAGAATCTTACAGCCTTGATGACCTAGAGTCCTAAAGTAATTTAGAAGACAAACAGTAACTAATACGATATTAGCATATTTATTAATATCATGGTATTTAAAGCATGGGATCTAAGGGAATAGACACTGTGAGACGAACTCCAAAGAGTATATTTAAAAATAAGTCTTATATAAGCTAGATTATCCTTTTTCCCATTATATTTTATAATCCTCTTCCTATTTCATTAACCTCCCCATAATAACACAAAAATGGGAGGATTTGGTCATTTTGTCCTTTGACTTTTGGGAGGTCTTCTCCTTCTCTTGGCTCAATTCCTAGCCTATTATTAAACCATTCAGTTGGATATTCTAGTGCTTGAGTGTCTTTCTTATGTGCCACATCAACAGGTTAAACAGATACTCAGAATTAGAAAAATCTTATGCATCAACTAGGTAGTAGTACTTAATCTTTTCTGCAGTTTGTGTTCTTATTCTCAAAACACACTTTCACATGCCTCATTAAAAGTTGCTAAATTTTTTAAACATAGAATTCAGTATACCATAAATATAAAAGGAAAGAAAGAATTGTAGCTTAATTTTACAATATTAAGAATATATTAAAATTATACATTAAAAAAGTATACCAGCTTACAGTGACTTCTGCTGTAGATGTAGCTTTTGTTCAATGATGTCTGAGAAACGAGGAACTTTTTTTGAAATAGCCACACGAATGTCATCACTCAGATTAAAGCAGCTTCTGGACTTTGTTTTAAAATGTAAAAGTGATGAAAATCCCAACTCACAAAGGTATGTAGTTGCAAATGGTGTAAGTATTTCTAGAGCTGTCTTTGCCAGGTTTGGAAACACTGTGAATTGAGCACACCAAAAATCCTCAAGCTTCATTGTCTCAAATTCCATTAGGATTTGGCCACTAGCTCGTAATTCAGCAAGATCATTTTTCATTAAATAACCATCATTGACAAAATCAAGATTAAAAAGAAATGGATCTAGTATCCATTTACTTGCCTCATCAAGATCTCCAATAGAGAAATATCCATGTAAGAAGTTGCTCAACTGTTGCAGATGCAGTGTTATTTCAGCTGCAATAAATACGTCTTCATTATCTGAAACAATTATTTCTTCAAGAAAAGGAAAGTTGGTAAAATTTCTTTTCTCAATTCGTTTTTGCCAAAATGGAAACTTCCTAACAAAAGCAGATAACTTCTCCCTAGCTGATACTGTGTTCATCCCAGTCCTTTGCATAGAGGCGCTAAGTTCGTTTAGGTGTTTGAATAAATCTGCAAGGTATGCTAGGTGAATTTTAAACTCTTTATTTTCAAAGACATCAACTAAATTACTGCTTTGGTGGTGAAGAAACTGATTTATTTCTTCATACATTTCAAAAATATGAGCAAGTATTTGGCCTCGGGAAAGCCACCTCATTTCAGTATGGAAAAGGAGGACACTATATTCTATACCAATTTCTTCAAAGAAGGCCTGAAATAGTCGATGATTTGGAGCTCGCCCTTTGATGAAATTTATTACCCTCACCACGGTAAACAGAGCATCCCTCAATTTTGTAGGCAATGTCTTTATGACAAGTGCATGAGGATTCAACAAACAATGTGTGATCATGATATGAGGTACCTCTTTCTTCACACAGGCAACAAATTCTGAATTTTCTCCTAACAGAGAAGAGGTACCATCAGTACAAACAGAGCCACATACATCAAGTGCTATCTTATGTTTCAAAAAGAAATCTCTGAAGAGATTGAACACATCTATTCCTTTCATGGTTAACTGCAATGGTTCACAGAACAGGAATTCTTCTATGATCTCTCTTTCTTTTATATATCGCACAAATGCCATCAGTTGACTGCAGTCATCCATGTCAGTTGTCTCAGCAAGCTGAATACCCACTTTAAGAGAACTGGCTTTGATATCTTCTAGAACTTGCTGTAAGATATCCTGGCTCATTTCATCAATTCTAGAATGGATCACATCATCTGATAAGGGTACCTGCTGAAGCTTCTTTTGTGCATCTGGTCCCAAAACTATTTGTGCTATTTCCAATGCACAAGGTTTCACTAATTTTTCAGCTATTGTATGAGGATTCTTCTCCTTGGCACATAAATATGCAAACTGATATGACGCTTGTAATAAGGCATCCTCATGAGATGCAACTCCAAATGCTTTCAAGGTTTTACTCTGATCAGATGGTGTAGGCATATGCTTCAGGCTATTGAGATCATGCCCAGCTACACCACCATGCTGTCTGTTAAAATGGTCTGACAGTTTTGATGGCCTGAGGTCAGCATTTGAAAATACTGAGTTACATAACACACACTGTGGGCGCTGAGTTCCATCAACCTCTGTTGTACAGGTGAACCAGTAACGAACATAGTCATCATCCCATTTGCGTTTCTTCGACATGGCACACAAAAATTCTCAGGTAGTACTCCAGAGATGAAACAGAATTTTGCTTTGGGAGTAAAATAACCCACACATTAAAAATCAGTTGGCTAATGGAGTTTAAACAAAGCCACATCACCTGCTATCTTGTCATCACATGCTATCCTGTACATGTTAAATATAACCTGCAGTTTGAAGTAAGCCATGACAGAATGACAATGCAACTTACAGCTAGTAACTCATGGCTAATGAGTTAGCCTGGAATAAATGAATGCCAGCAAATTATACATGGGAGATTTGAGCTTAGCCAAGTTATAAATACCAGTAAGTCCTTTATTGGTGAATCTTACTATGTTGCCCAGGCTGGAGTGCAGTGGCCCAATCATAGCTCTCCGCAGCCTCCAACTCCTGGGCTCATGTGATCCTTCTGCCTCAGCCTCCTGATTAGCTAGGACTGCAGACATGCACCACCATGCCTGGCTAATTTTTCTATTTTTTGTAGGAAGGGGTTTTGCTTTATTGCCCAGGTCGGTCTCAAACTCCTTGGCTCAAGCGATCCTCTCACCTCAGTCTCCCAAAGTGCTGGGATTACAGGCCTGAGCCATTACATCCAGCTAGTTCTTTTTAATAGTTAAGTGTTAAAGAGGTCTGTAAAACTATTTGATCCTTGAGCAGCTTTGACTGCAACTTAAGCAGAAAATTTCAATCAGGTCTTTAAGTAAGCCACCTTTGACACCAAGGCAGGCTACAAATTTGGCTTAGAGGTTCCTGGCTGCCAAGTGTAACATACTATCAATCCATGAGTTGTCCATATATAAAAGTGAAACAATTTGCTCAGGAGAAACACGACTAATTCCTTTTACTGAGACTTAAGAAAAATTCGTCTCATATGAGAACACCCTTAACTACAATAAGAAATTTCACAATGCTTTTTCATCTAAGTTTTTACCCCTCAGTAAAAAAGCCGAAACAATAGAATGAGAATAAACAGCATTCTTAAGGTTGAGTTTAAGACAAAATTAGAATATAGAAAGCAGTGGTTCTCTAGTTTAGTAAATGGAGGAATTATCTGGGTCCCTTACTAAAATGCAGATTCCTGGCCCCACTCCTAGAGATTCTGATTCTCTAGCTCTAGAGTAGGAGCTTCCAAATAAGCATTTATGTAATGTTTATTAATAGTAACTAGAACAGTGATCTGTAACAAGAGATGCCCACCACAATCACTGGGAACCTTTTTGAAAGTATACATGTCCCTTTACCTTAGAACTAATAAATCATCTCCAGAAGCAGGACAAAGGAATATGAAATAAAAGTAGTCTGGATGATCCTGAAACACATCCTAGTAGGAAGTCAGATTTAGAGGAATGAAAACATATCCTTCAAACCAATCCCTAGTTTGCACATATTCCAGGTTGCCATTTAAACAGTCCACATGCTTTAATAGGCATTTAAGTTTTCTGAGTTGATGATGGCCTCCTCTAAAAGTTAAGAGACTTAAAGAAAGCCATGCCTTCTCTCTTTTTTTCTCTCCTTAGCAAAGAGTAAGGGTATAAGCCACAGCTAAGCTCAAACAGATCTTAGAAAACAATTCTATTTCCCAGATCAATTAGTAATCCCCAAAGTTTTCAAAGTTTCGTGCAACAGAACATGGCTGAAATAATTTAATAGGTACACATTTAAATCAAAATACCCACTTTGACCATAAAAAAAAAAAAATCACAGTAAGTAAGCCAACAGCTGGATGTGGTGGCTCATGCCTATAACCTAACTACTCTGGAGGCTGAGGCTGGAGGATCGCTTGAGCCCCGGACATTCAGACCAACCCAGGTGATACAGCAAGATCCCTTCTCCAGAAAAGCCAAGAATATCTACTTAAAGCACTAGCTTTCTAGTGAATCTGCCAAGATGAACTAGTTGTAAACTGTACTTCTATGTAACTTAACAAGTTGGTCTGTCATATAGTTGTTTGTTACAAGCCAGTTAAAAACTGGAGTATGTCTGCCAATCAAAAAAGGCAATCTGAAGTTTAAAGAGTTAATCTAATCTAAACCTCCATCTCAAGGAATAAGACTCTACACCACTGTGTCATTAATTATAATAATTAATTAATGACAATAAAATGACATCACCATAAAAGTGTCTACTTTTCTGTATTCTGTTATGTATATTTACCATGTATATTTGGAGAGGCAGAGGGAATGAAGGAAAAGCTTTGTTTAAGGCTCATTAGAAACCATTACAGGAACTGTTAAGAGTTCATTCCTATCCACCCTAACTATGGTACTCAAGTAAATTTTACGATTTACAATTTACCTGTTTTGAACAAAATATTTCTTAGGAAAATCCATTTACAGTATTTATAATATTATTCTCCATCCTACTCAAAAAGGGAGGATAGCAAGAATTTTCAAGATCCTCAAAGATGAACTTACCGCCCAAGAGGCTTTCTTGTGTTTTAGAACCTCACAATTTTCACTTGCTCCTTTGTGGTATTTAGGAATTACAATATCCTAAAAAATGTAAACATCAAAAAAGCATCATCATAATAAGGAATTATTGTTAATTTAAACAGGTATTAATTTAATGGCATTGTGGTTGTGTTTTTAAAAAGCCATCATTTGTTAGAAATACGGACTTAATTATTTTACAAGTGAAATAATATTTTGGATTTCCTTTGAAATACTGTACTTCAGCACACACACAAAGTGGGGTGGAGATAAAAGATGGGCTGAAAGTTGGTAATTGTTGAAGCTGGATGACAGGTACACATCATGACACCATTCTTACTATTTTAATGTAGACTGGAAATTTTCCGCAATAAAAAGATAAACAAAATGCATTATCTTAAGACAGATATTCATTTTAAGAATGATTCTTCTGAGAGAGATGTAGAATGGAAGACCTGATATATGACAAAGTAGAATGTTTCTGCAAGTTTATGAAGGGTAGATACGAAAAAGTATCACAACTGAGAGAAAAATCAGTTAAAAGTGAACATTCACACGACAGAAATCTTCAGGGAATGCTAAAATACAAACATTCCAGCAGTGAAAACACCAAAAGTTGAGTTGCAAAACTAAAACTCCAAACCAGATACAATTCAACTTTTATCTAGCTACTGCCTATGCAAGTGCACAGTAGGCGCTGGTGTTTGGGAGGCAGAGGATTCAACCATCGCGTTTTACAGTTAAAATCAATAGTCAGGGGAAAGGGGGCGCGGGAGTGTGGCAGCTCCGCAGACGCTGCAGAGACTAACGCCTGGGATCGTGGCTCTGTCACTTACAGGCTGGGACTTTTCCAAGCCTCAGTCCTTCGAGGGAGTAACAGTACCTACCTTCCAGGGTTGCTGGGAGGTTTAATTATGAGAATGCATGCAAAGAACACGTAGCCCTTAACTGACAGGGCCTGGTGGTGTTATTGTGAAGGACGGAGATTTTTAAAGCCGGCCGGGCGAGCGAAGGGCGCCAGCCGCGAGGGAAAAAGGACGCCGCTCGGTCTCCGCCCGCCCGTCTCCGAGGAGCCTGAGGCGCAGGCCCCAGGGATGCTCGGGCTTCCTTTAGGCGCCCGCTTCAGGTTCCAGTCCTGCCCTCCGCTCAGCCTGGACGCTCAGCCTATGGCCATCGGAACCAGTCCAGGCGGGGGTTCCTCAGGTCGGAGCCCCCAGCAGGAACCTGCGGAGCGCGGGGAAACAGCGAGATGCGGAACCAGCTCCACCTCAGCCAGGCCAGGCTTCCATCCGGGTTCTCCCGGCTGCTTCCCGCCGGCAGGCTAGGCTAGGCATCTTCCCGCACGCAGGCGCAGTAGCAACCGGCTGAGGGGGCCGGCGGGCTGGAGTGGGGAGCATGCGCACTGGGCCTCCCCAGTTAGAATACGTGGAGCTGGAAATTTTTTCATTATTGTTCACTAGAAAGAGTGAACTCTAGAATTTCAGGAATGTAAGGTACTCTAAAGCTCACATAATTCTTTTTAACATTCAGAGCACTTATATCCAAATTTTTTATTGTGTCAGGCTTTGAGCTTGGAGATGATAAAACTTGACAATTACCATGTTCCACGTGGAATTAATGAGGAAAAAGAGAAGGAAGCTTATTGTATTTCCAAATTAAATATTCAAGCAAATAGGACAGGCTTTAAATTCTATTAAGATATTCAAAATTGAGGATATGCTTCCATAGCTTGTGTCCTGTTGCCCATGCAGTTTGCTTCGCCTCCCCATAAATTAGAGCATGTAGCTGAATTCTCTAAGAATCATCATCCATCTTAAAGATTTTTAATTTTGTTAAAAAAATTTTAACCACATGATTTTAAAGTAATAAGCTCATATTAGGGAGGTTTTAGAGAAGAATCCCAAAGTAGAAAACATTGAAAGAAACAAATCCAAATATAGTCCTCTTTATTATTTTGGGGGTATTTTCTTCCAGAATTCTTATATTCATTTTTGTACAATGAAACTTGTTAGAAGCATTTCACAAATGCTGGTGTGGGGTGAGGGCAGTGTAGGGGATGTCAAAGAATGTGGGACAAATGCATCATTATCAAGTACTGGGGTGAGCCTGTTAAACATTGAAGGCCTCCGTAAGGTTTTTGTTGATGTAAGAAGCTGTAAAAAAACAGCCTTCCTGGGCCAGCATGGGTGGCTCACGCCTGTAATCCCACCCCTTTGTGAGGCTGAGGCAGGAGGATTGCTTGAGGCCAGGAGTTGAACAGCTTGGACAAAATATGAGGCCCTTCTCTGCCCCTAATCTCTACAAAAAATTAAAACAATTAGCTGGGTGTGGTGGTGTGTGCCTGCAACCATAGCAATTTGGGAGGCTGGGTGGGTGGCGGGGGGCAAGAAATCCCTTGAGTCCAGAAGTTTGAGGTTACAGTGAGCTATGATTAGGCCACTACACTCCAGCTTGGGAGACAGAGGAAGACCTTGTTTCTTAAAAAAACAAAGCAAAAATCAAAACAAAACAAAACCCACACCAGACTTCCTAGCCCAGAAAATAGGGCTTTAAATACTAGAAAAAGGGTAGGCTTCAGAATCTGACTCTTGGCTCCAACACTTTTAACTATTTGGACTTGAGCAAATTACTTGGTGTCGTTAATTCCATGAACTTATTGTAAAACAGAGAGATCATCTGTTACTCACCTCATGAAGTTCTTTTGAGGTAACAGGAAAATCACAGTACACAGTTTCTGCACCCAAAAGGCAGTTATTGAGATAATAAAATCAAAGCTCATATTTGAATAATGTTCTAGGTGTTACCCTTTTTCCAAAATGAAACAGCAGACAAAATTCTTCTGAAAATCAGAGTAGACTGAGCCTCATCAAGAGGGGACAGAGGTGCAGAAAGTTTAGAGCATGTTTTTTTTTCTTTTTTCTTTTTGAGACAGAGTCTCTCTCTTGCCTGGGCTAGAGTGCTGTGGCATCAGCCTAGCTCACAGCAACCTTGTACTGGGCTCAAGCAATCCTTCCGCCTCAGCCTCTCGAGTAGCTGGGACTACAGGCATGCACTACCATGCCTGGCTAATTTTTTTTCCATATATTTTTAGTTGGCCAATTAATTTCTTTCTATTTTTAGTAGAGACGGGGTTCTTGCTCTTGCTCAGGCTGGTTTCCAACTCCTGAGCTCAAGCAATCCTCCCACCTCAGCCTCCCAGAGTGCTAGGATTACAGGAGTGACCCACTGCGCCTACCCAGGGCATGTTTTTTGAGATAAAGGATGCTGTAGTTTTCTAACACAGACTCACAGATGCTGATCCAGTTTCCCTGCCAGTCTTATAATCTACTTTTCTGCCAAATATTAGAAATAATGCTACAAGTCACTCACAGTTAAGTATCATCATTTATATATCTTTAACAAAAGATAAAATATAAAATAGACACACCAATATCAGACTTTATGTTGAACCATCCTGTTAAGGCAGGAATATGAGAACAATTTTTTGTATCCTTAGAGATCTACTTGCATTGCAGTTTTAAATTCATACTAGTCTAAATATAAACACCATATGTATCCATAGTACTTGACAATTTTACTCAGTTACTCTAACATCACCACTATTTCTGAGATGCTGACTTAACCTAGTATTCTGCAGGTGGTTTTTGTTAGCTTACAAAAGCCAGAGAGTTGCTAAAAATCAATGTACTCATGTCAGAGGTTTTATAAATTTTTATTTAATTAATTTATTTATAATAAATCCTTCATTGGACATGTCAGAGGTTTTTAGCAGGCTGTTTTCACTGATTCCTTTCTGTTAGTATTATCTTCACAATGCTCTTAGAAAAGACTTGGGGATCATGACAATTACAGTTACTAATATCCCTAGATATTCTTGCAATTCTTTGAAGGAGCCAACTTCAGGTTTTGCTTTTTAGAAATTTTACAAAGTGACAGTTGCTGGCTATAAAGATTAGGATATTCTATAGTTTTAAACAATCTAATATTCATGATTGCTACATAAAGGCAACCATAATCAAAACAACAAATAGTATCATAAACCATATATCTTCTACGATAAGAAAAGGATTTTTTTTTTTTTTTTTTGAGACAGAGTCTTGCTTTGTTGCCCAAGTTAGAGTGAGTGCCATGGCGTTGGCCAAGCTCACAGAAACCTCAATCTCCTGGGCTTAAGTGATCTTTCTGCCTCAGCCTCCTGAGTAGCTGGGACTACAGGCATGTGCTACCATGCCCGGCTAATTTTTTCTATATAGATTAGTTAGCCAATTAATTTCTTTCTATTTATAGTAGAGACAGGGTCTCACTCTTGCTCAGGCTGGTTTCGAACTCCTGACCTCGAGCAATCCGCCCACCTCGGCCTCCCAGAGTGCTAGGATTACAGGCGTGGGCCACTGTGCCAGGCCAAGAAAAGGATTTCTATGTCTAAAGGCTTATGTCCAGAATGCCAAAAGATCTAATACTAATCAGTCAATATTGACCTAATGATGGGAAAATAGTTATTTCACTCAAAGGACACATTTCATTTTAAGTATAAGGTACAAGGAAATGTATTAACAATCAAAATTTTATAACCAAGTGAAAAACAGTTTTATTACTACACAGATTTACATGGGGAAGAAAGATATTTACATGTTCTACAGATTTCCTTTCAGTGATCCAAAGCCCAAGGTAGAATAATTTTTTTTTTAACTTCAGACCAGGAAAACCTTAGAAGGCAAAAACAAATGATTAAAAATAAATGCAATTATAGTTACTGGTAATTAAAAAAAATGAAGCCCTAGTTTTTAGAAAGAGTAATCTACCTTCAAAATGAGTGCTAATACTAGATAAAGGGAGACAAAAATTGAAGAAATAAAGTCTGAGGCTTAATAACTTCAAACTCTGACACTCTTGATAGGTGGAGAGCCAAGGCCTCTTTCCACGTCACTAATATAAAGTTGGAAGCAAAATCTTAATCCACATTTAATGTACCTCCTTTTTGTTTTTCTTCTTTGTTTCTTCAGTGTGGAAAGGAATGAATTTACTATGAGACTTCTGAAAGATTTATTAAAGTTAGGCAGCAAGAAGAGTAGCCAAGAACTTTTCTATCTACAACCGTAAGCAAGAAGCCAAAAAGAACTCATTAGTTGCATCTATCTTGGGTGATGATCTTCTATGACTAGTAACTACTGTCCGAGAAAAGAGGCCATGGGGTCATCTGGCCTCTGACGTTTCATTCTATAGGCCTCCATTTCCTCTTCCGTGGGTTCCCGAGTTTCATATATGCTATTGTAAGGCCGCTTCCTCTCATCAATCTGCATGATCTCTTTGACGTGAAGAAGACGGGCCTCCTCTGCATTCAGTGCCTGCAGTGAGAGGAAAAAAATAAATGAGTATCACAGCTCTATATTAGATCTCTTTTCTTCAAAAGTGGCAGAGTACCACAAGACCCCACTGAATATGAATTGCTGTATCAAAAACCTAGATTGCCTGAAGGAGCTCAGGAGTCAGCCTTTTCACTGTTAAACTACAACTAATTACTATTTGGCTCATATGATTTTTTCAGAGAGCACAAAACATTTTTAGTCAATGTTAAAGAAATTGTATTTAATAACAAAAACTAAAGGAGGTTTCATTTTACTAACACAAGCCCACAACTGATGCTTCTGGTAGAGACTGCAATTCTGACTTTTCCTCAAGGACTTGCTGAAACTTACAAATTATGGAGCCAGAAGGCAATTCTTCCTAAGCAACATGTCAATTATTCTAAAACAGTTTTATAAAGAGCACATTTCTTCTGTCCATTAGTGATATTTATTAAATACTCTAAGAAGAAGGCAATACCTAGACTTGCACAATCTCTATTAATATAACCTGGGCAAATCAACCAGACTCTGGCTAGACTCCTTTCATTATTTTTAAAATGAGTTTGGAGACAGGACTAGATCATTTCCTAAGGTCCTTACAAATAAAGAATAATGCTATTTGTCATTTTTACTATTTAGACTTCACCAAGTACCTTTTTCAATTTTTCATGTTTCTTTTCTTCATCATCACTATCTGAATTGCTCTTTCGATGCTTCCTCTTTTTCTTTTTCTTCTTCTTTTTCTCCTCTTTTAGTTTTTCTTGATGTAGCTGAGAGGGAAGATCGAAATACAGTGTTATTAATGTGAAAACAAAACTACAGTGCAAGTTTTTAAGTTCTCCCTCCAGGTCTTAAAAATTTAGGACAAATGAATATAGACTTACCTCCATAAGGGTTTGAGGCTTTTTTACAGATTCTTCCCCAGTTATGTCATTTATAATACTTTCCTCTGAATTCTGTGGGAAAATAATATGTAATTTGAGTGTCACAGTTACCAATCATCTGAGAAAAAGTTAAAATTTGAAACATGAGAAAATATGATTCATACAGTTTGACTTAGGAGCTTCGGTGTTTTATGCTTTTAAGAACCAAAGGACAATTACTCACAATAATCTCCTTTCCAGCTTCTCCAGTGCAATAGGAATACTTGAAAAAAGAGTGACAGCATTTGTATCCCCATCGGCCTTCTTTCCAGTAAGATCCCCAGATATGCTACAGAGAGAGAGAGAGAGAAATTACTTAAAAAGGAACCTAAAACTAGGAACTTGTATATAATGTTGACAGGAGCATAAAATAATACAGCCCTTTTAAAGGTAATATGGAAGGCTGGGCGTGGTGGCTCACGCCTGTAATCCTAGCACTCTGGGAGGCCGAGGCGGGCGGATTGCTCGAGGTCAGGAGTTCAAAACCAGCCTGAGCAAGAGCAAGACCCTGTCTCTACTATAAATAGAAAGAAATTAATTGGCCAACTAAAAAAAATATATAGAAAAAATGAGCCGGGCACGGTGGCGCGTGCCTGTAGTCCCAGCTACTTGGGAGGCTGAGGCAGCAGGATTACTTGACGCCAGGAGTTTGAGGTTGCTGTGAGTTAGGCTGACACCATGGCACTCACTCTAGCCTGGGCAAAAAAGCGAGACTCTGTCTCAAAATAAATAAATAAATAAATAAAAAAGGTAATACAGAAGAAAAATTATGGGGATTCAAGGACTGGCCAACAAGAAGAGGGTGGCCCAACCTCAAGTATAAGAAGCAGGCATTGCAGTTAAAAGGTCTCAAATTTCATTCCCAAAAGCCTATGAAAACATTTAGGATATTTGACTTTCTTGAAAAATTATGGAGTGGGAAATTCTGAGCCCATATTCCCACTTGGCAATAATTGGCTGTTGCTGAACAGTAGATGCCCTTATTAGATAGGGTTTGTATTCACTAGTTTGTACAGTTTGCCTGGCTCACTTTACTCATATACCATCACTGTCCTGAATCCTATAGGTAGTTAGGATTTTTTACCTCCAACTTAGACAATTATAATCTGGTTACTTTAAGACAACAGCAAATGCCAATATATGCTTTATGATGTGATGCAACATTAAAGGTACTGTATCACCCATTAAGAATTCTTGTCTAAATATTTAACTTATATCCAATCAAGCCTTTAGACCTGAATTCCTGTTTATAGGACATATGTAGGATAGAAGAACAAGTTATATGATACTACTAGGATACAGTCTAATACAGAATATGAGACAGTTTACAACATCTGATCTGTAAAATGGTCACTGTTGTGAAAATGGGAAGATATACTCTAGAAGAAAGACATAATAACCAAACAATGATCAAAAAAAACTTCAAAGGGATTCTGACTAAAACAAACAAAAAGGCTACTGAAGGCATTTTTGTGTATATTTTGGAAAATGTGATTAAGGACTAGATATTAGATAATATTAAGGAATTATTCTTAGAGATTACTTAAGTTGTTAAAGAAAACAAGCCATTAGTGTTAATTTTCTGAAGTGCAATAATGGTAATGTGGTTACATAGGAGAATGTCCTTCTTTTTAGGAGATATGTGATAAAATGTTTATGGATGAAATATGACATCTGTAATCTCCAAATGTTTTAGTCAAAAATATATAAATATACTATGTATATGTATGTATGTATATATAGCTATCAGCATGCACACATAAATACACACTTAGACAAAGCATATATGGCACCACGTTAATAATTTTTGAACCTTAGTGGTGGGTATATAGGCAAACATAGTAATATCCTTTCAAAATTTTCCTATTTTTGATAAAATTCTATGAAACAAAATTAAAACGTTTTATGAAAAAAAAGCAGGATAGTAATGGTTGGCTAATGAAGTTGTAATAGAAAAATACAATACAGAGCAAAGCTAACAAGGACACAAAATGGTTCTAGTTTAGAACATACTGTGTGATTGTGGATCTTCACATCCTCCTCATACTTAGAGCAGGCAACAGCCCGCTCCTGTCCTTTGATGACTGTCCCATGTCTTGAGTACTCCACATAGTCTTCAGTCTGGGCTAAAAGCAACTCAGGTGGAGGGGCATCCAAATGTTCTTGGCCACCATACTAAAAGGACATTGGATATTATTCAATATATTTTATAACAAAGATTTGCATTTAAATCTAAAGTCTTTATTTCTAATCAGAAAGAAAAAGGAACATTCTTTACTGGGTTTTGTTATAGAAAGCACAGTGGAAAGAAAGGCCACCAAATTTTCATAGGGAAATAAATGATGTCTTAGCTGCTATTCATTTGTTGAGTGTGGTAGGTTACAGGATGGCCATAAAAAAATAAATTAATTAATAAAATAAAAAGATGGCCATAAATTCCTTTTATCTTTCAATACACACCTTTTTGTCACATTGCTGCTCCTGAATCTGGGCTTGGCCATGTTACTTGCTTTGGCCAATGAGAAGATGGTAAATGTGATGCAAACAAAGGCACTTATGTACTGCAGCATACTTTTATTGCTACTCTCTGGAGCATGAGAATGCCAAGTAAAAATGCTGGGTTAGCCTATCAGAGGATAAGAGATCATGTGGGGTGGACATGAGCTGTCCCAGATGAGGTCCTTTTAGGACAATTAGCCTGCTAACTGCTAAACACAAATAAGGACATCTCAGATCATCCAGCCTCAGCCGAGCAAGTCCAGATCAGGAGACCCAGCTGACACACAGAATTGTGAAAAATAACAAATGTTTATTTTAAAGTACTAAGATTTGAGGTGGTGTGTTTTGCTGCAAAAGCTCACTGATACAAAGTGTATACCAACTAAGATGATGGAAGGAAAGGACTATTCTTCACCAATTAAGAGGGGTTTTCTCAACTTCTTTTGATGTAAAGGAAAAGAAAAAAACAAAGAAAAAAAATAAGTAAATAAAAGAAAAAAGAAAAAAAAAGAGAGGCTCTTTTTGTACTGTATTCCAAATGTAAAACTAATGCTCATTAACTAGTAAGTTCTCTTTAAGGAAAGTTCTTCTTCAGCATTTTGGTCAAAATTACCTTTTCCAGGATGCTTTCTTTCTGCTGTTCCTTGAAGTCTTCTTTTTTGACTTTGAAGGACTTATACAACAGCTCTAGTTTTGTAGGATCTGCCTGCAGATGCACTTCAGATCCCTTGTCATAGGCTTCCCAAGCAAACACTAGAGTAATTCAAAACATATTAATGAGTTGCCAACTACATTACTGCATGCCTCATGAAAACAAGCTTTAGAAAACAATTCCCAACTTCTTATGAGCTAATAAAAAGTGCCTTGACATACAGTAAACACTTACACTGTGTCTGAGCCATTGAAATGGTGTCTCCTGTGTATCTAACGAAGTTATCTCCCGCATAACTCACTCTGTAAATACAAATTTTAAAAAATTGTTTCAGGGATTGATTTAAGAAAAACTGATTTGTAAAATTGAATCTGAATTAAAATGAATCCCATCTATGGTTGGGTCAGAAAAAAATTAACTTCCCTCATCTTGAAATCTGTAAATTTAACATGATACTTACTCATCTGGATTCTTTCCAGCATTGGCATAAGGATTCTCTCTCATCGCTCTAGTTTTTGGATCATAATAGGCAGAATTTGGATCTAAATTCCTTAAATACTAGAAGAAAAAATGTTTAAAAAATGAATTAATGTTTATTTGCAGCAAAAAAGATCTCAGAAGACTAGGAGAGGAGTTGAACATGATCAGTTAAACGTGTGTGCATTTCTGGGGTACAAGTGAAAAGACAGGCCAGAATATCTTATCCTAGAATGGCTCTGACTATATTATCCATAGATAAAATTTAGGCTCGGAAGACAAATATTTTTCAAATGTCTATGTTAAGTTGGCAAGACTTACTTTTGCAATGTCTTCTCGAATCCTAAGATTCCGTACAGTAATTCGTCTCTTAGAGTCAAAATTCTGTCCAGGCATGTCAATATCATCTGCATATTTATCTTCATCCTCATCTTCACTATTATGATCTTTTTCCTGAAAGGAGAGGGGGAAAAATATTAAGAAAAAGAGAGAGCAGCATCTAGTTCTTATTTTCCTTTCCTTTCCTGTCATTTGTGTTCTTTAAAAGATTATTATTATTATTAGCCATCAGAAATTAAAAATTTTAATGTATACCCAGAGAGGGCAAAAATTTATTACCGTCTGAGAATTTGGTTCCTCTTCTCCCCACTGGTGTTTTGGAGAACTCTGCATCATGAAAGAAGAAAAAGAATTTGTAATTTTATTCTACTTAATCCATTGATTAATGGTTTCAAAACATAGTCAAGAATACAGAAATTCTGAATACAAGTATATCACTGTGAAGTTTATTAGATTATCTACAAAGCCAGAACGTTTCTGGTAAATTTTCCTTAATACAGGATTATGATCACAAAATAACATGAAGATGACCAAAGTACCTGATACATACTAATTTCCAAATGTGTTAGTCTTCAGACATACCATCATGTTCATTACACCTTACTAGTTTTTTAGGTAAGTCCAAAAAAGAAAATGTTACTAGGATTATATAATAAGTATCTTCATAGCCAAAACAACCTCTGTAAAGTTTGAGCAATGAAGGAATCTTCTCAGTGGACACAATATTGTGATTTAAGGAGAGTACAAAATCCTTGTCACAAAGATAAGGATCTTCATTAAGAAATTGGTCAGGATACTTTCTAACTCACAAAATGCCTATAGTAAAGTGGTCAGTGTTTCATCATGTTCTTTTACAAATGCTTCAAAGATGAAAAAGAATACTTAAATACTTTATAGTATTAGTGAGGGGATGTGGAAACAGGTGTATGTATATATAATATATCGATAAAAGCATAAACCTGTATAGCTTTTCTGAATGGTAGCTAAATGATACATCATCAAAAATTCATATATATATATAGTCACTATATCAACATTTATACTTGTAGGAATTTATCCTAAGGAAATAATATGTCAATTATATAAAGATATACGTATAAGGATGTGATGTGCAGTTTTGTGTATAATATCAAAATATTGGGGAAAAAAACAAATTAACAATAAATGACTGCTTATATAATTTATTGTATTCAATGGAGGAACACTGAACAACCATTAAAAGTGATTCTATCCAAGGTTCAGAAAAATATGTATAATTTCCTAATTTTTGGTTTAAAAAAGGGGGGAAGTGAAAAGGGGGTGAAAATAAGAGCATATATTTGTATTTATTCAAGAACTCTCAGGGGAGCTACAAAAAAAGGGGAGGCTATGAGGAGGTGAGCTTAGAGACAGGCTGGATAGAAACAAGAATGGTTCCTTCACCGCACGTGCAAAAAATAAATAAATAAATAAATGGAAGACTTTTCACTGTGTGTCTTCTTAAATTGTTTTAATTTTTGAACCATGTCAATTTTTGTAAAAATAAATGATGCTATAAGTCCATAAATATAGACAGAAGACAAGTTTCTGTGGTATTATATGCTGTTAAATTTTAAAAAAAAGGTAATAAATGAGTATATAAACATGAATCCAGTAAAGAAACACGTTGTATTATAATTGTACATCGGAATAGATATCTAGAGGGGCGGGAGACCTGCAAAGACCTACTTCAAAATGTTCATAGTTAGCACAGATGATATTTATTTTCTTCTTTATAATTTTCTATTTTTTTCACTTAATACGTATTACTTTCTTTCAAAATCAGAAATATAAGTATTTTATAAAAAGTAATTTTTTTGGCCTTCCCACTAGCTGCTAGTTCAACAAAAGACATTTACGTACACAGCTGTAGCAAAAGCTAAGTCTCTATAGTAGAGATTGCTCTACTATATGCAGTTCATCTTAATATCAAAGCATCCAAATGGGCAAAAATCATCAATCCTCTACATTCATTTAAGTATCCTTACTGGGAAAATAAATTACACTATGTTTACAACAAACAATAAGGAATATGTTAGAACAACAAAAACAGGCCCTTCTTTCCTGTCATGTCATAGTCAAAAATAAATGGAAAAAAAAGAAAGAAAAAAAAGTAGAAACAGGTCCCTTTCCTTTTTTCAGAGTTGGTAATAATTAACAATAATTATAAAAATAGGTATTGTCATCTCTATTTCAGACATGATAAGCAGAGACTTAAACAGGCAAATTAACCAGGAGCAGAGCTGGATTTTAGACACTTATCTGGTAACTTCTGCTGTTAACATGCCTAATAAGTTACCTCAGTAACTGCTTGCTTGGTAATTACTTGAGTTTGTAACACATACATGCTGAGCATCCCTTTTAGAAATTTAAACTTGAAAACTCTAAATGCTTATTTATTTGTGCCAATAATTTGTTAAAAAGAAACTTTTACAATTCTAATATGCATAATATATTTACTAAGTTGGTAAGAATTTTTAAAAAGAAAGAAAAACTGGCTATAATAGACTTTTTATTCACATGAGAATTTTTTGCTCAGCTGTAAAATTAGCACATATTCATTGTAAAGATATGGAAAATACTACAGAAAAAGATAATAAAAGTCACTAATTCTACATTAAATGAAAACTGGTATTCTGGTCTTTTTTTCTGTGGGATATAATATCTGTTCACGTATCATTAAAATATAAATGTTATCCAGTGTTAATGAAGTCTTGAGAAAAGCCACTTTAAGAGCTAAGCAATACTGTATCATGCAGATGATATCATGCAGATGACAAGGGCTTACTTAACCAATTCTCTGTTCTTGGACATTTAAGCTATTTCAATTTCTTTACTATTATAAAAAATACTGCAACATCTTTGTATATAACATTTTTTCTAAATTCTAGAAAATTCTTTAAGATGGATAAATCTAATAATTTAATTCCAGGAAAAGTATGTATGTATATATATACATTTATATATTTTATGGCAATATTCTCCCTAAATTGATTGCATCAATTTATACTATGAACCATATAAAAAGTGCCAGTTTTACTCTTTCCCCTCAATCGTTATTTCTCTCTTCCTTTTCTAACTGAAAAGATATAAAATGAATTCTTGTTTCAATTTTCATTTCTTTGTTTAAAAGGGGTTTAACATTT
The DNA here is from genome assembly GCF_040939455.1 of Microcebus murinus. Taxonomy (NCBI): domain Eukaryota; kingdom Metazoa; phylum Chordata; class Mammalia; order Primates; family Cheirogaleidae; genus Microcebus; species Microcebus murinus. The sequence continues at coordinate 24,580,547 of NC_134124.1, forward strand.
TTTATTGATCATTTTTATTACTTACAGCCTGTTCTACTAATTTTCCTGAGGCTAATTCCTCTTGGAGTTTCTGGGCTTTCAATGTTCGTTTTGCCTAAAAGAAAAAAATTTAAATTTTACTTACAACATTCAAATGACCACTTTAATTTTTATATATTTAAAATGAATAACTTTATGTTGTTTTTAGAAAAGGTCACTGAACAAGGCTATCTTTTTGAGATTCCTTGGAGCTCTACACCTGAGATTCTCAAGAACAGGAGTTACACACTCCTGTTTGAACCAGGCATCGATATAAACTGAGCCAGATGGCACCAGTGGTAAACGGCAAGGAGCAAGCCCTGACAAAAAAAGACAGCTGCTGTATAACTCCAGATGCTTGACTCTTGCCAGGCAGGCCCAGGGTTACTATAATATTATAATGTTCAAGAAAAGAAATCTATATTTTTATATGAAATTTCATGATTTTAAAATGTTACTCTAATACTCTGGTTTCTCTTCAGATCATATAAATCTTTCGCCTTTCAAAATGTTACCTCTAACTAAAAAAAGAAAAGGCAGTGTGACCATGGCTTTGAGGGAGTGGGATGAGTAGGTGAAATCATAACAGTAAAAACTGAAAATAAAATAAAATTTTCTGAAACAATCTGTTCCCCTTCCACTAATCCCAAATGTTATATGATACAACTATAAAATAGGTCCACAGGCAAACTACAGCCGTCGGGCCATAAGTTTCTGACTTCAAAAAGCCAAAAGCTTTGTATACTCATCTATTCTCATGCTTTCAGTATTTTTTGCTACCTAAATCAGGAAGTAAAGGACAATATAAGAATCAAATGAAAACAAACTGCTGCCAAATAGAGCTTGCACTCTGTTTATTTCCACTATTCAATATTACAATTACAAAGGTAGCCTATACCTATACTATACCACTACTACTATTTTTAAAAATGTTACCATTTTTACAATGCTTCAGGACTTGAATAAAAGAGTTGCTAAATCAGAGATACAGCAAAATGACAATTTTTTAAGGCCAGCAGCAGGAAAGCAGGGATTTTGCTCACCAGATCCACTTTGGCATATTCTTCTACAATTTTCATGTGTTCTTCTGGATTGTAGCCATTCCACCGATCCCTCTTCCCATCATAGTCAAACATTAGTTGAGGTTGGACATGTTCATCTGGAGCTATATTAGTACCTGTAAATTTAGCTCCAACTCGCCTAGGTCTCTGGAAAATACAGTAAGATTTAATCTTTTCCTAAGCATATATAGCCCAGAGGAAAATTTCATATAACCTTTACAGAGTGGGCATGAACATATCATGAGACTTTATAATTTATTCCATTATCAGTTAGTCCTACAGCAGAAAGTTTTGTTGATGCTGGATCAATTCAACTTGAACTAATTTTTATTTAACTTGTACCTAAATATAGGCAATTTTAGAAAGAGAGAAGTTCTCCGACAAGGAAAAAAGAAAGACTGACAACAGTTTTCAAAATTTTCAAAGGGGAACTTACCTCAAAGCAGTCTTTCTTTTTGTGTGTCATGGCCCCACAATTTTCACATGCTCCTTTGCGGTACTTTGTAATTATGGAATTCTATAAATGTATAAAAACAAAACACCAAAGAAAATATCTTATCTGAATAAGTTGGAAATAACTTTGGCTCTTATAACTATTTTGTCTAAATATTCCTTTGGGAAAAGGAAAACCAGTTAGAATCATCACACATTTATAAAATGACGAAGTTTAAGGACTTTAGCAATATAAAATTTATATAAGAAAATACAGAAACTAAAGTTGTATGCATTATGAATTTCAAAACTGGATAAAGGGTTATATATTCTGTTTCTACTTTATATAGTATTGCATTAAAGGTTCTTATGCTAAGTTCTTAAAATCTCAGTACCCATGAGGATATATACAGGTTGCTTATATACCTCTTTTACACCCCTCTTGTACCATTCTCCGGATGAGCTGTACTGCTTTTGTTTCTCTGGTTGTGGTCTCTGGTGCTTTAACGTAGGTCTTTTTGATGGATCAATATACCATGGCACTGAAGAAATATACTGAGGAATATGAGGGTTGATGTCTCTGTTTAAAAAAATTTAAGAATCAAGTTTGAATAGAATCAATATTACAATTGCAAAGGTAACCCATACAGAATCTAAGCATAGAAATATTGCAGTGGGAGGGGAGATAGAATATGGTTGCTATTTCTATAAAAAAGGACAATTAAAAACAAAGAAGTAATTTATTATTATGGTAAAAAAATTTCCAACCAAGAAACTCAAATCAGTGATGTAACAAAGGGGGAGGAGAGAAGAAGGAAGACAGACATATGTGTTGGTGATCTAAATCTTCCATCAGAACAAGAAGTCTTGCATCAGATAATGTCTAGAGTTAACTGATTAACTGATTAGTTGTGTAGGTATTATTATTTAGAGATGTAAAAGTAGCAACAAGAAAAACTCAAAATAGATTTAAAAGTAGTCACTTCTGTGGAGCAGAGCAGGAGTGAGAAGGGTGGAAAAGGACTGCCGCTGTTCATTATGAGCCCTTCAGTGTTACTTGATACCAAAACATTACTGTCTGTGAGTTTGATAAAATAATAAAACCAAAAATGATATAAATGATAAAGATAGCTTTCTCTCAAAACAAAGAATGAGAAACTGATGAACTACATAGACATGAATTTGAATTCTGAATGAACAACTCATTTAAAAAATTACTTACTTTCCTTCTTCATCAACTTCTGCAGGAGCATTGCCCAATTTTCGCTGTTCTTCTAGCTCCTTCTTCTTTCTCCAGTCCTCTCTGGTCATTTTCTTTGGTTCTTCCAAACTCATTTCTTTAGACCCCATTGGGGGTGCAGCATTAACTGCATCTACAACTACAGCTGCCATGGTTACCTGGCCTCCCCTAAGAAAAGAAAGAAGTCATATTTACAGTAGACTTTCTCATTATTTAATGTTAGATTCTTTTTTTTTTTTTTTGAGACAGAGTCTCACTTTGTTGTCCAGGCTAGAGTGAGTGCCGTGGCGTCAGCCTAGCTCACAGCAACCTCAAACTCCTGGGCTCAAGCGATCCTCCTGCCTCAGCCTCCCGAGTAGCTGGGACTACAGGCATGCGCCACCATGCCCGGCTAATTTTTTATATATATCAGTTGGCCAATTAATTTCTTTCTATTTTATAGTAGAGACGGGGTCTCGCTCTTGCTCAGGCTGGTTTTGAACTCCTGACCTTGAGCAATCCGCCCGCCTCGGCCTCCCATAATGTTAGATTCTTTAAGACTAAATCAGTACCTCTTTCATCACTCTAAACTTGACTGGTGGACAAGTTCAATTACTTCCAAGGCTTCAACAGCCATAATATAACACTGTTGGCTTTCTATTTTTCTACACCAGACTTTCATCTGAGCTTCAGATACATATATCCAATTGCTGACCTGACCTCTCCTCTTAGAGGTCTCAGAGACACCTAAACTCAACACATCTTAGTTCAAACTCATGATCTTCCTTCTGAAATCTCATTTCCTTTCACTGTTCCTTATCTCAATAAGAGATAATACCATCCATCTCTTTACATAAGTAATTCAGCTTATTCCCATTTTTATTTCAATGCTAAGAATTATTATTTTTATCTTCTGAATATCATTCAAATTCATCTGCTTCTTTCCATTCTCAATGCTACTACCTTAGTGCAAGTTATTCCTTTTTCCTACTTACTGGCCTCCTGATTCCCTCCAACTAATTCTCCACGCTGCAGTGTTAATTTTTCAAAACACAAATTTGATCATGGATGTCCCACTGTCCAAGCTTAAAACCCTCCGATGCAGCACCACCCAAGAGAAACACAATGTCAGCCCCATATGTAATTTTATCTTTTCTAGTAATCATATTTAAAATGTACATTAGGACACAGTGGGTAGCAGTAAAAAAAAAAGTAAAAAAATAAAAAAATAAAAAAAAAATGTACAAAAAAGATAAAATTACTTTTACACAATCTGAAGAGAAGCCAGAGTATTAAAAATCACTTTTGCAAAGTTTTATTTAACCCAGTATACCCAACATATTATAATTTCAAATTTCAATCAACATAAAAAAAATCAAGGCAGTCTTTAAAAGCCGCTGTAAATTTTACACTTATTAGGACTTGCTATATCTCCAGCCTCAAAGACCACAAATAGTTTCCCAGAGAAACTATTTACTACCTTGTCTCCACTCTGCTTGGGCCACCTCAACTAAGACACTGATGTTATAAATAATGAGCTTGATCACTATATTATTTACTGAATGAGTGCATAAATGCTCTTCCAGAAGCATTTACTGGTAACCATGTAAATTAGCAAGAAGTTACTGACAAGGTCCTAGACTCCTAAATAACTAAAAGGATAAAGATCCAATGGATCTTACCATTCTTACTATAAAAACCAACATCTTTTTAACACACCTACATGGTTCACCATGGTCTGGCAACTATCTACCGTCATACTCACCATTACAACTGCCCCCCTATTTCTTCTCTACCAACTACAGACCTTGTAGTTCCTCTTAACACACCAGGCTCCCTGTAGACATTAGGCCTTTACACAAGCTCTTTCTCAACAGAAAGTGCTCAATAGCTAGGAGTCTATGATGCTGCTCAAAGGTGTTTTTTCCTCCTGTGTCTCTGACCTATAGAAAATCTCCAGATGTTTATGTAATATATGAACAGAAAAGGCCCAATTATACTCTTTACAAAGATGCTTTCATTGAACTCTCCATAATACCTCCGTGAAGTAGGACCATCCCTACCTAACGCGAAAAGCTGAAGCTCAAAGAAATTTTTCTGGCGAGGAAACAAAGTCTGTCATCTTGAGTACTGGAAGCGGCTTTTCACGCTTGCAGCCTAGAGATCGCTCAAGATGTCCGAGGAGAACTTAAAACATCCGCGACAAAGGGGACACTCTCACAGTTATCCCGACTCTTTCCCTGAAGGCGCAGTCTTGGTCTGGCTGGGCACGAGTACCATTCCTGTGCCCTAGAACAGCGGCTTCCTCCTCAGCCCCTGGTGCTCGCTCCCTCCTCTACCTGGGGCTCATCACTCCCGTGACGATATACCTAATCATCAGGAGCCTTTGATACACTTTCTGAGGTTACCCAACTTTCCCTCGTCTGCAAATTTTACGAATATTTTCTTACTCAGTCCCGCCGCAGCCGACCCCAAAACCATCCGACAGAAACGAAGCCAATCGCGCAATGTTTACTTCCCGGATTCCTGCCCCTTTCCCGGCAGGCGCTGCGGTAGCTTCCGGATACCAACACATGCGCACTAATAACTTCCGGGGGCTTTGGCTGTCCCGTGCCGTGAGTCTCGCGACATTTCGAGGTGTGCGTATAAGTCTACTTACGTGAGGGCCGGGGTTACGAAGATTGAGCACTTTATTTTTGGCTTCTATTCGTGAACTCTCTCTCTCTCTCTTTTTTTTTTTTAGAATCGCAGAATTTTAGGACGTTAAAAAAAAAAATTAGGGCAGGGCGCGGTGGCTCACGCCTCTAATCCTAGCACTCTGGGAGGCCGAGGCGGGAGGCTGGAGGTATGGAGTTCGAGACCAGCCTGAGGAAGAGCGAGACCCCCGTCTCTACTAAGAACAGAAAGAAATTAATTGGCCAACTGAAAATATATGGAAAAAATTAGCCGGGCATGGTGGCACATAACCTGTAGTCCCAGCAACTCAGGAGGCTGAAGCAGGAGGATTGCTTGAGCCCAGGAGTTTGAGGTTGCTGTGAGGTGGGCTGGCGCCACGGCACGCACTCTAGCTCGAGCAACAGAGCGAGACCCTTTCTCCAAAAAAAAAAAAAAATTAGTACCCAGAACAGACAACAACTTAAGCCTCAGTAGAAGACTATGAAATGAATGCGGAAGTTGGTGACCGTATAACTAAAATAAACAGTTAAAATTAGTATTAGTTAGTAGCCAGGCTGTGTAAAACGCTGGGGATGTGGTGAACACAGAGTTTCTTTACTTCCTGGAATTTACATCATCCAGTGTTTTCCACCTAAAAAATATTCCTAAACTTGCTTACTAAATCCCAATTAGCCATAACCACAAGACATAAATACCAGAGAGTACATTTCCCAGGGGAATCAGAATGCGCTGGGCAAGAGGGATGAATTTTTTGTAACATTTGGAGTCCCTCTGGAGGGTTCTGGGAGGGTTTGGGGAAGCAGAGATTGGCTCTGGATGGGTTGCTGTTTGTAAAGCAGGACTGGGAGTTACTGGGAGTAACTAGGGACTAGGTGCTGTTATGAATGAGAGCGGTTAAGCAATTGGGTATCCCCGGTAATAAATGCGAGTAGCAGAGTTGGTCTGGGAGCATCAATAGTAAGAAAATTGTGTTTATTCAAAGAGAGGGTGGTTATGGTTTACAGCTGCTCCATGATCTTAGAAGAAACAATGCTTCCTGTTGGTGGGGGAAAAAAGAAGAGGAAGACATCCTAAGGAGATAAACCTTGCACCTGAAACCTTAGAAGATAGAGAGTCCCCCCTAGGAAGCTGTAGGTGTTTTGCAGATTTAATCTAAAAAATTAATACTTTTGTGTGCTGATGATATAATATGGACATGTGAAATTTAGAAATACAGGGAGAAAAGGGGCAGGGATAAAGGAAAAAGGACAGGGAAGGGACAGTAAAGGTATGCATGGGTTTTTGTCTTTTTCTTCGCTTTAAGTTAGAATCTTTTCTTTTTAATGCCTCACATAGTGTCCAGAATTTGTTAGGCATTCAGTAAATATTTGTTGAATGCATGAGTCATTTAATCAATTTGGTCCTGAAATGCCAGGGAAGAAAGGATGATGAACTGGCATATATTGAGAACCATGTTTGCCAGGGGTAGTACTGAACCTTTTGTGAAAGAGTAGTATAGGGTCAAGTCCTCTCTCCCTGTTTATCTGCAGGTTAAAATGTATTTGGTGACCTGTAGGAAGTAGAATTTTGAATGACATAGCCTTAATCTTTTGAATTTATTCCTTTCTCTTGTATTTGTTCAATATATTCCCATTTACTGTAGAAATAAGAAAAGGTCATTGACTTTTTCAAGCAAAATATCTTCTAATATCTGGGAAACTGGAATTCCTTTTCTATATGTTTATTATTTCTCTGATCTCTTGTTCCCTGGCCAGGCCCTTCCAGGCAGCTTTGATGAATATATTATTGAAATGTTAGAGGATGAAAATAAATGGTATCACTATTAAATGACATTACAGAATTTTAAGGAAAGACTACATTATGTATTCATTAGGATCATCACTTTGTTCCCAAGACAGGTTTGTGATGCCGTAATAGAAACAGCATCCTAGCCTGAAGTGTTGAGTTCTCCAATTAGGGAATAATCAATCCATTTTGAATCACAAGCATTACAGAATGACTCAAACACTGCTGTTTTATCTATATTTACATTTCTTAATATTGAATTCTGCTCTGCTAGTAGTCTCTAGACTCAATATTGGTTGTTTTCCCCAATATTGGTACAATATTTCTATTTATTTTAAAAACTTTCTACAGTGCCATTTATTTTATTTTTTTGAGACAGTCTCACTCTGTTGCCCAGGCTAGAGTGAGTGCCATGCCGTCGGCCTAGCTCACAGCAACCTCAAACTCCTGGGCTCAAGCAATCCTCCTGCCTCAGCCTCCCGAGTAGCTGGGACTACAGGCATGCGCCACCATGCCCGGCTAATTTTTTCTATGTATTTTTAGTTGGTCAATTAATTTCTTTCTAATTTTTTAGCAGAGACGGGGGCTCGCTCTTGCTCAGGCTGGTCTCGAACTCCTGAGCTCAAGGAATCCACCCGCCTCAGCCTCCGGACTGCTAGGATTACTGGCTTGAGCCACCGCCCCCGGCCTACAGTGCCGTTTAAATAAAAAGACCTTAAAGCAACAAAACAGCCTCATTGGGTCAGTGCTTCGGTCCATGTAGCACAATAATACGGAGAACAAAAAGCCTCTCAGGTTTTTTGAATGTTAGAAGATTGGTAGTTTTTTCCTTCCCAAGAAACACGCCACAAACGCCGAGGAAGCGCTTTCTGGGCGGAGCCCCGGCAGTTTAAGTTCCTCCTATTGGCTCTTCTTGGAGACCCCGCCCTCAAGTCCCGCCTCTCGGGAAGACGAGCCAATTGGGTCGCGAGTTGTGGTTTAAACCGGGAGTGTGCCGGGCCCGTTAGCAGCGGTCTTAGGTGAGTTTGGCTGTGCAAGCCGACGTGGGTAAACGGGAGCGGCGTGAGTGGTTGGGCTAGCCGGGTCTAGGGCTGGAAATTGGGGCTGGGCGGGGGGTTCCCTGGGGTGTTGATGGCTTCGAGCCTGGTTGAGCCGCGGCCTCGGACTGCAAGCTGTTACCTGTGGCGATTCTCTTCGGAAGGGTGCCAGCTCCAAACCGCCTGCTCCTCAGTACCTGAGAGCCTCTGACTCAGGCTGGAAGACTTAAGAGCTGGGTTAAGTGCTTTTTGGCTCAAGCACGCGCTCCTGTCTGTGATCAGCTCTTGTTTTTGTGTGGGCATACCTAGGATAAAAAGTTTGGTCTGTTCATATACTTTAGCTTCTCTCGCATTCCCCAAATTCCCAGTATCTAATGTATTTCTCACCCTTAGAATAATCCAGAATGGCTACTCTGATCTTTGTCGATAAGGAAAATGGAGAACTAGGTACCCGTGTGGCTCCTAAGGATGGGCTGAAGCTGAGGTCTGGGCCTTGTAAGTATACAAGGCTGCAATCGGATACCCTGGTATTGTGGGTGTGGGTGAGGCATTTAGTATACTTTGTGGGCAATTGCAGTCAAGTTTGTTATCGGCCCCATTTCATGTTCAGTAGCTTAACGAGATGATTTAGTAGAGTACTGAACCTCAGTGCTATTTGGCATGCCGTAGCCATGCCACTGCCAGAAATGGAGGTTGGGTTTGGGGGTGATAATTAGGTCAAGTTTATATACACAGCATTCAAGTTGCACAGGTATTTGCTGCTCACATATTCTTATGGTAAGAATTTTTCTTCAGCAACCAAAGCCTCAGATGGGAGATCTCAGGTTTCAACACCGCATGTTGGCAAAATATTTGATGCTCCACCAGCCTTACCTAAAACTGCCAGAAAGGCTTTGGGAACTGTCAACAGAGCTACAGAAAAGTCAGTTAAGACTAATGGACCCCTCAAACAAAAACAGCCAACCTTCCCTGCCAAAAAGGTAAGTGTTGGCTATAAAGACACTGTTTCAACTTTTATGCACTTTTGGCTCTTAACGTGACTATTGACATCCTACCTGGCTTTCTTCCCTCTGAGTAGAAGGGAAATATAGTCTAGTAAACATAGATTAACAGGTGAAGCATATTGTCCTTGTGGACTTCTCTGTACCTTGAAATTGGAAGTCTCAAACTCAGCTAATGCATATTTTTGCCTCACCTGTCCTTAACTAGTGTCATGAAGCAGATTAGTATCTACTTTTAGTTAAAGTACCGAGAGAGATTACATTGCTGATATAACTCAGGTGCTGCCATTTTCCTCCTTGCCTTCTGAGCAATCACCAGCTTGTTAGATGACAATTTACTAGCATGTTGATCTTTGAGTATGGGTCACAAGCTACAGGTCTGTGTATCCCAAAACGAGAGGATTTTGCTATGAAAGATGACTTTAGCATGTGGATTAACACTTCTTTTTAGTAACTGTTTTGTTTAATTTGTATTAAGAGAATTATGTGTATGCGTCTTTAGACAAGGAAGGATATCTTTTTTTAAGAGACAGGGTCTCACCTGCAACTCGAATGTTTATTGTAGCACAATTCACAATTACAGAGATGTGGAATCATCCCAAGTGCTCATCAACTCATGAGTGTACTAACAAAATGTGGTATATGTATACCATGGAGTACTAGTACTCAGCCATAAAAAAGAATGCCTTTTGTAGCAATTTGGATGGAACTGGAGACCATTATTCTAAGTGAAGTATCTCAGGAATGGGAAAACACCACATGTATTCTCTAATAATCTGTAACTAATTGATGGGCACATATGGGCACAGAAAAAAGTAAAAATCGTTGGAAACTAAGAAGGAGGGAAACCTACCTAACAGGTACAATGAACACTATTTAGGTGATGGGCACACCTGTAGTCCTGACTAAAGCATTATAAAAGCTATCTGTGTAACGACATTTGTACCCCCTTAATATTTTGAAATGAAAAAGACAGGGTCTTGCTCTGTCACCCAGGCTGGAGTGCAGTGGCACCATCATAACTTGCTGCAACCTCAAGGAAAGGATAATGTTTTTAAAAAAGTGAATTGAGGCCGGGTGCGTTGGCTCACACCTATAATCCTAGCACTCTGGGAGACTGAGGCGGGAGGATCGCTCAAGATCAGAAGTTTAAGACCAGCCTGAGCAAGAGTGAGACCCCATCTCTACTATAAATAGAAATTAATTGGCCAACTAAAAATATATAGAAAGAATTAGCTGGGCATAGTAGTTGCATGCCTGTAGTCCCAGCTACTCGGGAGGCTGAGGCGGAAGGATTGCTTGAGCCCAGGAGTTTGAAGTTGCTGTGAGCTAAGCTGATACCACCACACTCTAGCCCAGGCAACAGAGTGAGACTCTGTCTCAAAAAAAAAAAGTGAATTGACTTAAAAATGTTAAATATGGGCATTGCAAAGATGTGGGGAAGAATGAGACTGTTACACCACTTAAGTGTGGGAAACTCTGCTGTAGGATTTCCTCTGGGTATGCACATTTGAGGTGACATAAATCAAGAATATGCAGGCTTCCATTTTGGCTTACTTCTATAGTAGACTGTCTACCTGCTAACTCCAGATTAGGGAATTATTCATGTTCTTCTAAAGTCCTTGACTGTCTTTTGCTGTTTCTTAACTCAGTGTATTTGAGGAACATAAACTTGTTTTTAAATATTAACCAAGCAAATAATTAAGGTAACACTGGAAAAAAATCATACTTCTATAAGCCAAAATTCCAGCTTTAAGGATTAGCTACTCTTTTGGGTGACTCACGCCCATTTTCTCCTCTGTTAGGTTGAATAATTAAGTTGATTAGCTCTGAATTAACTCTGTTCTGCCTTAATGACCTATGCTGACAGGTGCTAATACTGAAATTTCAGACTTTTAAGCCATGCTACTAGCACTGTATTTATTTTATTATTTGAATTATATTTAGGTATAATCATATGAACTAAGGAATATGGCTGCTTACAAGGCAGCATGAAATTGGCAAATTTTAAAACGTGGTGAAGCAATCATGTTTTGAAGAGCCCTACTATCTTCTGTACTAATTGGTTGATGAGGCTTCCACTCTCACTAATCTATATTTTCTTTGGGTTGTTCCAGGTGACTGAGAAGACTATTAAAGCAAAAAGCTCGGTTCCTGCCTCTGATGACACCTATCCAGAAATAGAAAAGTTCTTTCCCTTCAATCCTCTAGGTAGTATCTCTTGGTATTGCAAAAATACTTTTGGCCTTTAATTTCTTTTAGAATTCAACTCAGCTATAACTTGATGTGAACATGATGTGACCTAAAACTATAACGAGACTGTCTGAATCTGGGTTGCTTTGGACAAATATACTTTTTGGTGGAATTATTTGCAATGTATCATCTTAAGTCAGGAGGGAATATAGGAGCAAAGATGTAGAGAGCATTGTTCCTGTTCTCAAAAGCTTAGCACCGAAGGGGTAGGTAAGATGTACTCATTAGTACTGAACAAGTGTTAGTATGGACAGTCTTTCTAGCCAGCTTTTTTTCAAAAAAAAGTGGGCTTTATGTCAAGTTGAGCAATGCCTGAGAGTACTTTGGTAGAATTGTTTCTTTGGTTGGAAAAATCTATGTAGACAGTGAAGATGTGTTTTTCAAACTTTTTCAACCTGCTACATGTATCTGAAATATTTCTGTTAGAGAAACAGCTTTTCAAGCTTTAATTGAACATTTGAGGGAGAGGCAACCATGTGCCGAGCACTATTAGGCTTTGGATGCAGTGGTTAACAAGGCAGGCCCCACACCCTAATTGTGCAGCCCACAATTTGGAGGGAAAGTCAAACATTGAACAGATCATCTCACTATGAGCGTGAGGGAGAAGAAAGCATTGTAGATCAAAGTGTGTGCAAAGATCCTGAGGTAGGAAAAAGGACCAGAGTGGTTCTGGGAAATGAAGGACAGAATGAAGGAGGATACAAGTAAAGTGTGGGGGCAGATCAGGAGCTGGATTTTTTTTTTTTTTTTTACACTTTTAGTGAAAGGGCATTTAGTCATTCTTTTCCTAACATACACTCAGGTAGTTCTGGCTTTTATAAATTAAAAACAAATCTACAATTTGTATTCTTAAAATTATATTGTTGTGAGTTTGTGAGTATATACGGAGGGAAATTCTAAGGATTGCTGAGTTAAAGGGTGTGTGATTAAGTTTTAATAAAATATGGGACATCTATGCTAATATTACCATTCAGCTATTAAGGAAAATGAGGTAGATATATGCATATTTACCAGGAGGGAAGACCATAATATCCTGGTTTGAGGAAAGAGATATTGCCAAAGTAGTGTTACCAAATCCACCTATAGTGGATGACAGACAGTGTCTTCTCCCATGATCTCTAACTGCAATGTTTTAAAACTCTAATCTTTGCCGAAAAGGCAATGATATCTCATTGTTAGGTTCTGTGTCTTATTGGCCATTTATAGTTTTTTCTTCCTTTGTGTGTGTGTTTTTTTTTTTGTTGTTTGTTTTCCTTTGACTATGTGACTTTCTTACTGATTTTTTTTTTTGAGACAGAGTCTCACTTTGTTGCCCAGGCTAGAGTGAGTGCCGTGGCATCAGCCTGGCTCACAGCAACCTCAATCTCCGGGGCTCAGCGATCCTACTGCCTCAGCCTCCCGAGTAGCTGGGACTACAGGCATGTGCCACCATGCCCAGCTAATTTTTTTTTTTGTATATATATTTTTAGTTGGTCAATTAATTTATTTCTATTTTTGGTAGAGACGGGGTCTTGCTCAGGCTGGTTTCGAACTCCTGACCTTGAGCAATCCGCCCGCCTCGGCCTCCCAAAGTGCTAGGATTACAGGCGTGAGCCACCACGCCCGGCCTGATTTTTTTTTTTTTTTGAGACAGAGTCTCACTTTGTTGCCCAGCTAGATTGAGTGCTGTGTCATCAGCCTAGCAACCTCAGTCTCCTGGGCTCAAGCAATCCTTCTGCTTCAGCCTCCCGAGTAGCTGGGACTACAGGCATGCGCCACCCATGACCGGCTAATTTTTTCTATATATATTTTTAGTTGGTCAATTAATTTCTTTCTATTTTTAGTAGAGACTGGGTCTTGCTCAGGCTGGTTTCAAACTCCTGACCTTGAGCAGTCTGCGTGCCTCAGCCTCCCAGAGTGCTAGGATTACAGGCGTGAGCCACCACACCCGGCCTGATTTTTGTTTTTTTTAAAGGCTTTTTGTGGATAAAGAGATTAGCCCTTACAGATGAAATGTCTAAGGAAAAAAAGAAAAAAAACATAGAATTAGCCCTGTTATATTGCAGACTTCTTAACTCTGGAGTGTTTTATATGTTTATGGTTTCCTTTACAATTCTGTGGTTTCAAATTAAGTAGTCACATGTCACTCAGTTGCTTTTTGACTTCTGGGTTTTAGTATGCTTGAAAAAAGAGCAAACTAATTCTTGAGTATTTAGGCTTTAGAGAACTTTCACACCTAAGGATAAAGATAAGGAGAACGATGATTTTTAAGCTTTTGAGAAAACAATCTCCTTAAAAAGATGAAAAACTCAATACTTAAATCATACTTTTGTTACTGTCCGGAAAATTGATGGTTTTAAATAATTCCTAAGAAGTAAGGCACTTAGACTTCATGAAGGAATATCACCTAACACAGTGGTTCTCAAACTTTTTGGTTGCAGGACCCTTTTGTACTCTTAGAAATTGAAGACTACAAAGAACTTTTGCTTGTGTGTTCTTATATTTTCTGTATTAGAGATTAAAACTGAGAAATTAAAATATTTATTAAGTAATCCATTATATTAGTGTAAATAACACATTTTTCATAAAGTAACTTTTCCAAACCAAAAATTTAGTAAGAAGAATGGCACAGTTTAGTTTTGAAAATTTGCTTAATTTGGCTTAACATAAAACAAATGGATTCTTATCAAATTCTATATTCATCTTGTTGCATCTGTTTGATTTAAAGTATTTGAAAAACACCTGGCCTCATGTGGATATGGTAGTTGGGAAAGAGAGGACCATTTTATTTATTTATTTTTTTTTGTATTTTTTTTTTTTTTTAGAAAGCTATGAGTGGGGAGAGAGGACCATTTTAATCTTTTCAGATAAGTGTTTATAGTTTTTTTTGCTACTACACTAAAACTGACAAGTGGCTGTTTCTGAATGTATAATTGCAATGTGGAATCAGAAACCATATCAATGAGCGTTTTGTATCCTGACAGTAAAATCCACTGTTTTGCATTTGGAATGTATCTTTTACCTTTGTATTTATCATGCACTGATCATTTAGAAATATTGGTTTATTGGCCAGGTGCGGTGGCTGATCCTGTAATCCTAGTACTCTGGGTGGGAGGATCGCTTGAGCTCAGGAGTTCGAGACCAGCCTGAGCAAGAGTGAGACCCCCTCATCTCTACTAAAAACAGAAAAACTTAGCGGGGCATGGTGATGAGCACCTGTAGTCCCAGCTACTGAGGAAGCTGAGGCAAGAGAATAGCTTGAACCCAGGAGTTTGAGGTTACTGTGAGCTGGGCTGATGCCACAGCAATAGAGCAAGACTGTCTCGGAAAAAAAAAAGTTCACTGAGATATGTAGATACCCAAATGTTGAGATATTTCATTATACAGTATTAAAAGCACATTCATTAATATCACAACTGATCTCATCAGAAAAGTCTAAGGAAACTGTAAAGCTAATGATTGCAGATAAATTTTCCAAAATTCTAGTTTTTTTCTTGACATTTTGAATTCTGTCATTGGCAACAAACACTGTCAGTTGTCCTTGAAGTCACAGAATTTTTCTTTTTTGAGAAAATGTGACAGATACCCCAAATCTGAGTGACCATAGTCTGTCTTTCAGTTCTTTCAGTAAAAATGATGTTCCAGGAAAACGTCCTCTAGTTTAGCTAGCAAGTCATATAATTGCACAAATCCTTTTTCTTTGAGATGATCATTATTCTTTGGTATGCAGCAGAAGTGCTTTATGACATACTTACTTTATCATGCAGCATGTTAAAAAGACATCATCTCGAGCTGAGAGCTAATAAAATTAATACCTTTTATTGCATATGGTAAAGTGACATTAAATGAAACTGGCTTTTTAATTTTTTTTTACTACAAGTGAATAGTGGTGAAGGATACAATGACTACTAATACAGTTTATTGCCACTGTCTTGATTTGTGTTAAGGCACCAGCAGTTTTTTTTTATCCACTAGTGCCTTTGTACCATCATTGGAAATATCAACACAGTGGAAAAAGGTGTTCATATTATCATGAAAATGGTTTTGAAGTCATGGACCCTCTGATAGGGTCTTGGACCACCAGGGGTATGGTGACCGTGCTGAGAACTACTGCACTGACAAAATACTTCCTCTTTGAGACAGATTTTGAGAGTTTTGACCTGCCTGAAGAGCACCAGATTGCAGACCTCCCCTTGAATGGAGTGCCGCTCATGATCCTTGATGAGGAGAGAGAACTTGAAAAGCTGTTACAGCTGGGCCCCCCTTCACCTGTGAAGATTTCCTCTTCACCATGGGAATCTGGTGAGCAAGGGCCCTTCTAGAAGGGCGGCAAACAATCTGTTTTCATTACTGTGGGGATAGCTGTGCAGGAAGGTTAGTGAGTAATTTCTATCCTTTGAACTATAGGGATAAAATTTCGGAATAATGAAAACTATTGTCAGTTGGTATTAATTCTTAGTCCCAAATGCCCCAGTAAAAATTAAGTTATTCTGGAACAGTTATTTATACAGTCTTAGATGCAGCAAGAAGAGATTAAATCTAACATATCTTCTTAGGCTGTAAGCTGAAGTGTATAATAAACTTGCTTGGAATGAGGATTCCAAGTTATATTCAAAGATAACATAGGATCAAGACACCTGCGCTATATCATAGAATGATAGTACCTTACTGCAGAAGGTCTTAGGTTAAACTGGTAGTCAAGAGCCATCATTATGTTCTTTGTTCTGATGAGATAACTTGTACTAATAAATTACATTAATGAGACTGTTACTCTTACTTTGGTCTCTAAGAACAGTAGAGATTCAGTTACTTCTAAGACTTTTCCTAATGAAGGTCAATTCTGGGGCCACTGCCACATTCTAAGAAATATATATGAGGAGTGGGTAGAGGTAGGAATTCATTAGACGAAGGGAAAAGTGTGAATTTATGATTAAAGATGACAGCTGATATCTGCATTTTTATGGACAGTGACTCAAGGATTTGCAGAAATTTAATGAGAATTTCTGTTTTCTAGATCCGTTGCAGTCTCCTTCAAGCATTCTGTCGACCCTGGATGTTGAATTGCCACCTGTTTGCTATGACATAGATATTTAAAATTCTTAGTGCTTTGTAGTTTGTCTGTTTGTATTAATAAAGCATTTCTTTAGTAGATTCTAGTATTGTGGTTGGTTGGTATTCCTTGGAGTTTACTTAAGATAGTATGAAATGTAGCTATGTAGATAGTATGAAGTGTTTAGGCTATGATCTGATAATAGAGATTTGTCTGATTTATAAAACTTAAATCCCTTTAGTTTGTTTAAACAGCTGATTTTAGAAGCTGCCATTGTTTTCACTGAAAAGTATATCCCTCAATGTGTGTACTTTATTGCCTTTTTGTGGCCATTAAGTAGTGACAGTTATTAGATCTCTTAATTAGAAGAGCCACTTCTAGCTCATTAAGTATCTATTGCTAGGCATTCTTTATCGCTGGTTCTATTGAGATTCTAATGACTTTAATACTCAGTATTCAGTAATCAGAATTTGAAAGACCCTAAATCTTCTGAGAACTCAGCCTCCTTGGGATCTTTAATTAGCTTCTTGAAAGATCACTGCAAATAATTTACTGATAGTAAGATCTACTTTATACCTATAGGAAACTGTATTTAGTTGTTTACTCCATGTTAGACATTAAGTATTTGAGCATTATTGTGTTTAATATTTGATACTACTTTTTTTTGAAAGCATCAGTTTGAAAAATGACACTATTTTTCAAATGAGGACAATGAGGCTCAGAAGTTCATTGATTTGCCAAAGGCATGAAGAGCTAGAAAACGAGAGCTGGTATTTTGATTCCAAAGCTGAGATTGGAATCAAAGTAGCAATCACAAATGGTTGCCTATGGGTTTTCTTTTTTGGGGGAGAGGGGTAGATGATATTTTAAATTGTTTCTACTGTTTAAAATTCCAGTGTTTTACTACTCTGGTTTTAGAGCTTAAATTGGAAAAGCAGATCTGTCCATAGTAGGCTCTGTTTCCAACACTTGCTGGGCTGGCTGTGGAGTGCTCACTGCCTTTTTTGTGGAGTGTGGGTTGTCAATTCCACAGACCCTATGGTAGGTAAATGGCCTTAAGGGGGAACTGGAGTATTCCTTTTTGTCTCTCTTCTCAGATTTAGCCTGCTTAACTCACTTTACTTGCTTGGGCCATGTAGTTAATTGAATTTGATCCTTGCTTGATATTAAGCTTTACAGGAAGCCTTTCCCCTGAAGTATCTGTAGCATCTATAATCAGGTTAGATGCAAAGCCCTTTTTTGCCATTGTTATTGGAGGAAGCTGAAAGATATTAGGCATGAAATACTAAGAACACCTACATCTCCTGATATGACTTAAAAACTTTTTACTCTCTAAATATAACTGAAAATCAGTCTGAATTTCTGGAATTAATACAAAGGCAGACCTCTAGGAGAAGAGAATACAATAGGACTATTACAGCACTTGGCTTTAGGGGAGTGTATTAGGTCTAGTGTCCTCAGATATAATAGGGCTGCTGAAAAAAGGTATAGTTTTGAATGGCTTTCGTACTCTGCAATACAAACTTGGTTGTCTCAGGATGACCGAAGCCTTCAATGGGACATTGGATTGTTGTCACTTTAGGGGAGTAAGGGGACTAATCAGTCCCTTGCCAAATAATTACTGTCCTCTGGATCAGAACTGAGCATGGAATGAGGTGACCTTTTCATCTGCTATTAGATTGCAATGTGCTTAATGTTTCCAGACTTTAATTGAGAACTTTAAGCAGATGCTCCTCCATTAATGTAGATAATTTGCACCTTGTGGGGATTGTTGCTGTTTTGTTTTTTAAACACAATTCTAACATCTGTTGAAATAAGACAAGACTATTCATACCTTCTCTACTTTATAAATTTCTACGTTTCTCCCCACCAATATTGCCTTCCAGGGTACCGTACCTCTTCCTGGTAGAGGAGCTAACAGGAATGCCCTCATCTTGCTACCCCTTATTCTTCAGGTCTCCTGCATCTTGCATAAGCTGTGTACCTCCTGCTCTTATGGGCCAGTCCCTCCACATGTACCTAGTCGCCTCCCTCTTTCTGTGGTTGCAGCCTCTCTAGGCTCCACTCCATCACTGAAATCCCTTCCTTGTCTCTACATCTTTCTTTAGCTAGGAACTTGTCTGTTTTAGTCTTCAGTGGTAGACTGTGAAAGCTCAGCCTTGGCCTCTTCTCTCACTCTACAAACTCCCTGTGTGACCTTATCGATTTCTGTGGTTTAACATAGCACTGGTGTATCTCTAACTTGGGTCTCTCCCCTCAACATCAGCTTTTATCCATAGTTGCTTGAGATCTCCAGTTATGTCTAAAATGGAACTTTTGATCCTCCCAAATCTGCCCTGTGCTTGCCTTCTCTACCTTAGTAAGTGGCATTTACTCCTATATCACTAACCTGGACCCTATCCTCATCAACATCTCTTTTCACATCTGTTCAACAACCAGGGATTGAGAATTCTGCTCCTGGCTGCATTCCTAGTTTGCTCACTTCTCCTCTACGCTTGTGTGCAAGCAGTCTCAGGACACCAAACCTGCCTAACAGGGTGCCTACCTCTGCTCACCCACTTCCTGTCCATTCTCCACCCTCCTCTAGAGTGACATTTTCAAATGCAAATCTGTCCCCTGGTTAAAGCATTCCGGTTCTTTTTATGCCTCAGATAAAATCTCAGCCTTGGCTCTGTGTCATCTGGGCCCTGCCTGGCGCTTTGCTGTCATCCTGCTCCATGCTGGTCCTACCCAGAAGCCAGCTGTACCAGCCTTTTGGTTCCTGAGTGCACCAGGCTTGCCTGTGGCTCAGAACACTGCAGGGCATGTGCGTCTGGTCTTATGACTGCTGCCTTCTGGGTCGCGTTTGTGGCTCAGATTCCCCCACCCATCGTTGGTTCCACCTAATGTCAAAAGGGCCTGCTTCTTCCCAGCTCTATTGTTACTATGTCCGACCGCCACCACTTCTCACCTGAGATGTTTTAACAGCTTCCTGTTCCTACTTTAATATTTCTTTACAAATCCATTCTCCAGATGGTGGCCAGGCTGAGCTTTCCTGTTCAGCAGATGTGATGGTATTGTTTACTTTTATTATTTTTTTTTTTGAGACAGAGTCTCACTTTGTTGCCCAGGCTAGAGTGAGTGCTGTGGCGTCAGCCTAGCTCACAGCAACCTCAAACTCCTGGGCTCAAGCAATCCTACTGCCTCAGCCTCCCAAGTAGCTGGGACTACAGGCATGCGCCACCATTCCCGGCTAATTCTTTTTTCTATATATGTTAGTTGGCCAATTAATTTCTATTTTTATAGTAGAGACGAGGGGATCTCGCTCTTGCTCAGGCTGGTTTTGAACTCCTGAACTAGAGCAATCTACCCGCCTCAGCCTCCCATAGTGCTAGGATTATAGGCGTGAGCCACTGAGCCCAGCCTGGTATTGTTTACTTTTAATTTCAGACATTGTGGTTCTCAACTCAAAGTTCGATTTGAGTACTTTTTATATTTTCCAGGTCTCTACGTTTTGAACACATGTTTTTGAAATCTTTTAATGTCCTTATCAGCTAATTTTAACATCTGTGTCAATTCTGGGTTGGTTTTAATTGTTTTCAGTTTTTTTTTCTCTTTTTTTCTCATAGTTGTTTTTATACTTCTTTTGCATGCCAGACATGGATTTTGCCTTTTTTTATGCTAGGTGATTTTTACATTTCTATAAATTTTGTTCTGGGATATGTTTAAGTTACTTGGAAACAATTTGATTCATTTGAGTCTTGCCTTTAAGTTTTGTTAGGCAAGACCAGAGCAGCGTTTAACATAGGGCTGATTTCCCCTACTACTTAGGTGTAAAACTCTAGGACTCTACCCCATTGTTCTCTGAGTTACAGGGTTTTCTGATCTGGCTGGTGGGAACACATCATTTCCTGGCCCCGTGTGAGCTCTGGACATTCTTCCCTGTAGCCTTTTCAGCTGGTTTTTCATGTTCATGCTGATCTCTGCTCTTCTGAATGCTAACAGGGAGGCCCTCTACACTTCCAGGGCTCTCTCCCTCTCTGGCCAGCGCTCTTCTCTCCAGTGCTCTACCTTGACTCTCTGCTCTGTCTCTTAGACTGGGACTCTGCTGGGCTCTGATCTGGTTCCTCTTCCTTCTCTACTCTGAGGCCTGGGGCAGCCAGTGGGCTCACCTTATTTCACATTCCAGGGATCAAGTTGCCTGACATCTACTCTCTTGGAAGCCATTGCTTCATACATTTTCATCCTGTTTTTTTCTTGTTTTAGGCAGGAGGGTAAATCTGGCCCCTGTTACCCCATCTTGGTTGGAATTGAAAATTTTCTCTAGGTGTCATTTGCTTTTGCTTTTTTTTTTTTTTTTTTATTGAGGCAAAATTCACTGTTTTAAAGCTTATAATTTTTTGTTGTTGTTGTTTTTTGTTTTTGAGACGAAGAGCCTCGCTTTGTTGCCCAGGCTAGAGTGAGTGCCGTGGCGTCAGCCTAGCTCATAGCAACCTCAAACTCCTGGGCTCAAGCGATCTTTCTGCCTCAGCCTCCCGAGTATCTGAGACTACGGGCATCTGCCACCATACATACCCAACTTATTTTTTCTATATATATTAGTTGGCCAATTAATTTCTTTCTATTTATAGTAGAGACGGGGTCTTGCTCTTGCTCAGGCTGGTTTCGAACTCCTGACCTTGAGCAATCTGCCCGCCTCAGCCTCCCAGAGTGCTAGGATTATAGGCGTGAGCCACCATGCTGGCCTAAAGCTTATAATTGAGAGGCTTTTAGTACATTCAATGTGTGCAGCCATCACCACTATCTAATTTCAGAACACTTTCATCACCCCAGAAAAGAAACCTGTACCTCTCAAGCAGTCACTCCCTGCTTTATTTGCTCTTTAATGGTGCCCTCTGGAATGAAGAAGTCGCTGAATGTGGCTCACGAGGCTGCGAGGTGGCTCCTTGGGAGATGCTGTTTTCTCTCCTGATTTATCTGGCTCACACCTATCCACACTCTGTCTCTTCTCTGAGATGCTTCTACTGGAAGCCTTTCCCCATACCCCAAGATTGGCTAGGTGCCCCCTAATTTGCTCAATTAGCTCCAGACACTTAGCTGCCTCCTGGCACTCACCATGCTAAGTTGTATCTGCCTACTTTGCCATCTCCTGCTATGCTAGGAGCTGGGCGAGGTCTGTCCTGTTCACTGTAATATAATATTTTCATGCCTCGCATGAGGCAGGTGCTCTGGGACTTGTTGGAATGAGTGAAGATGTCATCAGTCCCTGGGCATCCAGGCTCCTAGAGACCCAATGACCGAGATGTAACTACTGTTAGCATCTTGTGGTGTCAGGGCCAGGGAGTTTGCCTTCAAGGTTTGCAGAGAGATAGTGGTAGTGGCAGAGTGCAAGACTAGGAGGCCAGCCCCTATCCCTGCTAGACAGTTCCTGGGCCTGTTGATCTGCGTACTGCTCAGCCAAGATATAACCTGTTTCCTGAGACGGTCCAATTCCTCAGGGGGGAAACGTGAACTGGTTTTCTTTCTTCAGTAACTGCTACCAACTGTTCAGTTGACTTCTCCTCCCTGCAGGGAGGTGGGTGATGCTTAGCAGCATTCAGAAAAATTTTGTAGCTTTCCAATTTTGGTTAAAATTAAATTTTAGTTTAGAATATAAGCCTGAGTCCTGCTCATTCTAAAAGGAGGCTCAAAGTCATTTCAGGCTCTCCTCTCTCGCCCCCAACACAGTTGACAGCTGGGTCAAAGCCTGTGTACATTCTGCTTGACATATACCTCCCTCCTCCCCTTTGAGTGTTGGGTGCATGCCACTATGCCTGGCTAATTTTTCTTTTTTTTTTCTTTTTTTTTTTTTTTTTTGCAGAGACAGGGTCTTGCTCAGGCTGGTCTCAAACTCCTGGCCTCAAGCAATTCTCTCATCTTGGCCTCCCAAAATGCTAGGATTACAGGCACAAGCCACTGCACACAGCCCCAATGTTTCTTTTACTGATTTCTATTTTTATTTCATTGTGGTCAGAAAATACTTTCAATTTTTTTGAAGTTTTTAAGACTTGTGGCCTAACATATAGTCTATCCTTAAGAATGATCTATGAGCTGAGGAAAAGAAGCATGAATTCTGTAGCTGTTAGATAAAATGTTCTGTAAATATCTATTAGGTCCATTTGGTCTATGGTGCAGATTAAGTCCAATGTTTCTTTGTTGATTTTCTGTCTGGATGGATGATCTGTCCACTGCTGAAAGTGGAGTGTTGAGTATGTTGTGGTCTCTCTGTTTAGCTCTGATAAGATTTGCTTTATATATCTGGGTGCTCTAGTGTTGGGTGCACATATATTGAGAATTGTTATATCCTCTTGGTGAATTGATCCCTTTCTCATTATATTATGATGTTGTCTCTTTACAGTTTTTTTTCCTTGAAATCTATTTTATCTGATAGAACTATAGTTCTGCTCTTGCTTAGTTTCCATTTGTATGGAATATCTTTTCCATCCCTTTACTTTCAGTCTATGTGTGTGTTTATAGGTGAAGTGGATTTCTTATAGACAACATGTAGTTGGCTCTTATTTTTTAATCCACTTAGCCACTCTGTCTTTTGATTGGAGAATTTAGTCCATTCACTTTCAATGTGATTGATAAGTAAGGACTTATCAATTATTGCCATGTTATTTGATTTTTGGTGGTTTTGTTGTCCTCTCTACCCTCCCTCCCTTTGTTAAAAGTGATTTTCTCTGGTAGTGTGTTTTAATTTCTTGCTTTTTATTTTTTGTGTATTTGTTGTAGGATTTTTGATTTGAGGTTACCATGAGGCTTGCAAAAAAATTTTATAACCAATTATTTTAAACATATTATAATACAACTCTGCTTACAAAGAAATAAGCAAAGAGAAGTCTAAAAGAAATTCTACCTTTTAACTCCATCCCTCCTTGCTTTTTAGCTTTTTGTTGTTTTCATCTATATCTTTTTATAATATCTCTCTCAAAAAGTTGTAGTGATTTTTGATAGGTTTGTCTTAGTTTTCCTACTCAAGATGTAAATGGTTTATACATGGCAATTATAGCAATATTCTGTATTTGCGTACTTTTACCAGTGAGTTTTAAACTTTCAGATGATTTCCTACTGTTCATTAACGTCTTTTTCTTTCAAAATGAAGAATTCCTTTTAGCATTTCTTGTAAAACAGGACTAGTATTGATGAAATTCCTCAACCTCAACTTTTGTTTGTCTGGGAAAGTATTGATTTCTCCTTTATATTTGAAGAATATTTTTTGCAGAATATAATATTCTAGGGTTAAGATTTTTTCCTTCGGCACTTCGAATATGTCACGCCACACTCTCATGTCTTATAAGGTTTCCTCTGAGAACTCTGAAGCCAGACATACTGAAGCTCCTTTACATGTAATTTTTTTCTTGCTTCCCATAGGACCTTTTCTTTATCCATGACATTTGAGGGCTTGATTATTAAATGTCTTGAGGTAGTCTTGTTTGGGCTAAATCTGCTTGGTGTTCTGTGACCTTCTTATACTTGGATATTGATATCTTTAGGTTTGGAAAGTTCTCTATTGTTTTTTCTTTAATTTATTTGTAGTACCAGGTGGATATTGTTATTTCTTTGAATAAACTTTTTACCCTACTCTCTCTCTCTACCTCCTCTTTAAGGCTAATAACTCTTAGATTTTCCCTTTTGAGGCTATTTTCTAGATTTTGTAGGTGTGTTTTATTTTTTCTTTCTTCTCTTCTGACTGTGTATTTTCAAATAGCCTGTCTTTAAACCCACTAATTCTTTGTTTTGCTTGATCAATTCTGCTGTTGAAAGATACTGATACATTTCTCAGTTTGTCAACTGAATTTTTCAGCACCAGAATTTCTGCTTGATTTTTTTTTTTTTTTTTTTGAGACAGAGTCTCACTTTGTTGCTCAGGCTAGAGTGAGTGCCGTGGCGTCAGCCTGGCTCACAGCAACCTCAATCTCCAGGGCTCAGTGATCCTACTGCCTCAGCCTCCCGAGTAGCTGGGACTACAGGCATGCACCACCATGCCCAGCTAATTTTTTGTATATATATTTTTAGTTGGTCAATTTATTTCTATTTTTGGTAGAGACGGGGTCTCGCTCAGGCTGGTTTCGAACTCCTGACCTTGAGCAATCCGCCCGCCTGGGCCTCCCAAAGTGCTAGGATTACAGGCGTGAGCCACCATGCCCGGCCAGCTGCTTGATTTTTAAAAATGATTTCAATCTCTTTGTTAAGTTTATCTGATAGGCTTCTGAATTGTTGTCTTAATGTTCAGTTGTTGTCTCGATGTTGTCTTGTGTTCAGTTTGTTGTGTTGTCTTACGTTGTCTTGATGTTCAGTTTGCTTCTTTAGGGCAGCTATTTTGAATTCTTTGTCTGACAGGTCATACATCTCCATCATTCCAGGACTGGTCGATGGTATCTTATTTACTTTCTTTGGTGAGATAATGTCTTTCTGGATGTACTTGAGGCTTGTGGATGTTTGTTGATGTCTGAACATCGAAGAGTTAGGTATTTATTTTAATCTTCATAGTCTGGGCTTATTTCAACCTGTCCTTCTTAAGAAGGCTTTCCATATATTCAAGGGGGCATTGAGTGTTGTGATCTAAGTTTTTGGTCACTACAGCCATATGGGTGCGACCCAAGCCCAATAATGCTGTGACTCTTGCAGATTCCTGGTGGTACCACCTTGGTGGACTTGGGTAAGATACAGGAGAATTTCCTGGGTTTCCAGGCACTTTCTTCCCTCATTCTCTGCACTGGGCTGCTGGAGTTGGGGGAGGAGTGATGTGGGCACTCCCTTGTGGCCAACACAGCTAGGACTGCACCAGGTCACACCTGAAGCCAGCCCAGTCTCACCCAAAACCTGTGGTGACTGTTGCCTGGCTACCTCTGATGTTTATTCAAAGCCCAAAGGCTCTTTAGCAAGTGGTGAGTCCTGCCAGGACTGGGTCCTTCCCTTCAGGGCAGCATGTTTCCTTCTGGCCCAGGGTGGGCCTAGAAATGCTGCTCAGGAACTAAGACCTGGACTCAGGGACCTCAGGAATCTGCTTGATACTTTATTTTACTGTGGCTGAGCTGGTACCAAAGTTGCAAAACAAACTCCTCTGAGCTCTTCCCTTTCCTTTCCTCAAGTGGAAGAAAACTCTCCTTGAGCTGCACTGCCTGGAACTGGGGGAGGGGTGACACAGGCACTGGCATGGCCACTGCTGCTGGCGTCTCACTGGGTCATGTGTACTCCAAGTCCACTGGCTTTGAACCAGCACAGCTGTAGGAATTGCCCAAGGACTGTAACCTTTGTGGCCCGACTACTTTATGAATTTATTCCAGGGCCCAGGTCACTTTTTTTGTCAGCCAGCAGTGGGGCTAGCTGAAACTTGTGCTTGGGGCAGAGTATTTTTCCCTCTGGCTGGGCCGATCTAAATGTTCCCTCTATTGGCACTGGCAGTATTCTGCCCTGTGATGTGTTCCCCTGTGACAGGGTGGCCAACCCAAGGTCCAAAGCAAAGTCCCACAATCCCTTCACCCTCCCTCCCCCAGGTCCACAGATGCTTGTTGATGTCTGAACATGGAAGCATGTTTAGCACGGCTGGAGAATGCGGGAGGGGTGGGTGGCGTAGGTAAAGCAAGACTGTCATTTCTCTCCTCTTCTTCAGTGTCTCTTTCCTTGATATAATGTTAAAACCAGGTACTGTGATCATTTGTCTGATTTTTGGTTCTTCTGAAAGCACCTCCTTGCATGGATAGTTGTTGAATTTGGTTTCTTTTTCTTTTTAATATTTTTTTTGAGATAGAGTCTCACTCTGTTGCCCAGGCTAGAGTGAGTGCCGTGGAGTCAGCCTGGCTCACAGCAACCTCAAACTCCTGGGCTCAAGCAATCCTACTGCCTCAGCCTCCCGAGTAGCTGGGACTACAGGCATGCACCACCATGCCCAGCTAATTTCTTCTATATATATTTTTAGTTGGTCAAGTAATTTCTTTCTTTCTTTTTTTTTTTTTTTTTTCTGAGGATATTGAAGTCTTAAAGTAATTTCTTTCTATTTTTGGTAGAGATGGGGTCTCGCTCAGGCTGGTTTCGAACTCCTGACCTCGAGCAATCTGCCCACCTGGGCCTCCCAGAGTGCTAGGATTACAGGCGTGAGCCACCACGCCCAGCCTGAATTTGGTTTCTATTGGGCCACTTTGCCTCGTGGCTCCCCCCACTGCCTCCCGGTGATCTAATGACCACTGGGGTCCTTTCCACTCCCTTCGAGGGCCACAGAGAACCAAGATTGGGTGAAGCTTTCTCAGCATGCCACATCAGAGGGTCTTCAGGCTCTGCAGGCCTGGGCTACTCCAGCAGGTGTTCCACCTTGTGAAATCTCTGGGCCAGCACAGGTACCAGTCTCTGAGTGCAAGTCAGTCCCCACATGCTGTCGGTCCTCCCATTCTCCCCGTGGTGCGGTAAGAAGACTGAAATGAACATGTGGCATGTTTTCAGGCCCACAGAATATTCCCTCAAGAGCCTTCTCTCTCTCTACTCTTGGCTCTGTTGGCACCAGGGTGGGCCGACCACTTCTGCAGTTCAGCAGACATGCATCTGGGGGTGAGGGGCCAGTCTTCCCTTCTTGAAGATCTCAGTTTTTATATGTTCCTTTAGAGCTTCTCATAGCTGCAGGAAGGAGAAGCAGCCCCCTTTCCCAACATGGACACAGCTTTTCTCTGCAGACACCCCAAAAGCTAACCACCTCCTCTCAGGTCTCTTCCTTTCCTGATGGCTGATGCTCTGAGGACTGGCAGCTCTCAGCAAGCCCGGAGCTAACTTTAGAATATTCTTCTCTTAGTAGCTTTTGGGTACCTTAGCCACATGTGTCCAAGCAATAGGAAGAGTCAAACAGCAGAGCTGTCCCTCCCCTCCAGCTGGAGTGAACTCATGCCAAGGGTCTTGTTTACTCCAGGCAAAACTTGGAAACTACAAGGATAAATGATCAGTGTGTTGCTTGAATATAGCAGGAAGAGTGAGAGCAAAGTGGTTCCGTTTGTTCCCGCGTGCACAGGCTCCTGGGAGGATTTGTGCCTATGCTCCTTCGTAAAGAGGCCTCTTTCTCCTGTAAGAGGAGCCTGGGACTGATGAGCCACTTCTCTCAGTGCACAAAGTGAAACAGACCACAGGTCCTGCCTTCGTCTGGTGCCCAGGAGTGGGAGTGGGTTTCCATGGTGATGGCACGCAGCGGCGTTGCTCACCTCCGACTTGCAGCCTCACTGCAGAGGTGGGAGCCGCCTGCCATTGGTATGCTGCTCAGAGCCCAGGCCGGGCTAGCTCCTGGCTTCCTGCATGCTCGTACCAACGTGCTGGAAGGGACAGACAGCACTGTGAGGACACTAGCCCAGATGTGTGAGGCAGGGGCAGGGCACATGGCTAAGAAGCATCTTCATCTTCCTAGAGAGATTAAAAGTAAGCTGAGTACAATGGCCTGTGGTACTAGTTCCAACACTGGGCATTGACTGGAGCTGCACAACACAGTGTTTGTCAGTCCTGCATCGCAGTAAGTGGCAGAGTGTCGTGGTGAGATGTCTGAAGGGGCCAGGTGGGGGAAGAGAGGGAAAGGCAGGCACAATTCATACCTGGAAAAAGAGGCAGAACTGGAGGCCAGGCACGGTGGCTCATGCCTGTAATCCTTAGCACTCTGGGAGGCCAAGGCAGGTGGATCGCTTAAGGTCAGGAGTTCGAGACCAGCCTGAGCAAGAGTGAGACCCCTGTCTCTACTAAAATTAGAAAGAAATTAATTGGCCAATGAAAAACATATGGAGAAAAAATTAGCTAGGCATGGTGACACTTGCCTATAGTCCCGGCTACTCGGGAGGCTGAGGCAGGAGGATCGCTTGAGCCCAGGAGTTTGAGGTTGCTGTGAGATAGGCTGACGCCACAGAACTCTAGCCTGGGCAACACAGTGAGACTCTGTCTCAAAAAAACAAAAACAAAACAGAACTGGGAATCAAGGAAGCAGCAGACACAAAAGCACACAGCGCTTTGGCACCTAGCAGATACTCAAACAGAAGCCTCTCGAGTTTTATGGGAGGACTATGTTTCTGAAGACCTTGCATCACTATTAAAAATGTGCATAATTTAAGACTAATCCTGACATGCATGTTGTATTTGTGCGAGGGCTTCTATAATAGAATACCGCAGACTGGGTGGCTGAAACAACAGACATTTATTTTCTCATAATTGCAAGGCCAAGGTGTGGCAGGGTTAGTGCCTTCTGAGGGCTCTCTCCTTGGCTTGCAAATGTGTCCTTAGCCTCTGATTGTTTCCCCTCCCGGTCTTTGCTCTGTGTTTGTGCCTTAATCTCTTCCTCTCATAATGACACCAGTCAGATGGGATTAGGGCCCACCCTAATGACTCCATTTTAACTTAATTACCTCTTCAATGGCCCTATCTCCAGATACAGTCACATTCTGAGATGCTAGAGGTTAGGTCTTAAACATATGAATTTTTTGAGGGGGGTTGTGAGGGACACAATTCAGTCCATAACAGATGTCATGTATTCCCATTAAAGCAGAATAGTTATGTGGCAAAGCCATAAACATAACTTAAATTTCACTCTTAAACCAGTTTGACATTAGATAATTCTTGATAAATTCTAAAAAGTTGGTCAATGTTTTGTTTAAAATTTTATGTAGAAGGTGAGATTTAGTAATCCTTTTAGTTTATTTCATTTATTTTTTATTTCTCTTGATCTTGGACTTTTAATTTTTATTATTTCAAACCTGCATAGTCCAATTTCCTTCATTCGTGCAAAAAATATCTATCGTGTGGCCATTATGGGTCCTAAGGATAAGGCACTGAACTAAACAGACAAAAGTCTCTGCCCTCTGTTACGTAGATAGTGAGGGATTCCTGGTCTCTTAGGGACAAAAGTGGATGCTGTTGCTTTGGTGCAATTGTCCTACCTGGGAAGAAGGACAAGGGGGAGGTGAACACAAGTAGGGTGTTCCCTCCTCCCCCATCTTGGTCTTGCCCCACCTTGGTCCTGCCCAGAGCTACTGCCATACCTGGGGGAGGCGGGAACACCCTACAAATCTGCCAATTAGAACTTAGCATGCCAACTGCCAAAGGATGCAAGGACTCTAGCCCAAGGGCCAAGCAGCATAGGTACCATAGAGTTGGAAAATTGAACTAGAACAACCTGCATGCATGCAACTCCCACCTGTCCAATCAAAGTGTTTCCATGGTGACGTCTCAGCCACTAGGGAGGTCCCAATCCAGGCACTATAAAACAAGATGCAAGGTCATAACCAACCTTTTTGCACCCTTCCTTTTGCTTTTCCTGCTGTGACACTGGGTCGTCATCTGTGGCCTATGTATCATGCTTTGTAAACCTATGTCTTGCTCTTGCTCTATAATCCTTTCTCTTGTCAATAAACATCATTTTTGTGCTTGCCTTACTTTGGCATGTCTGGTCATTCCTGGGCTGTGAGTGTGCTAAGAACCTACATTTCAGACTAAAACCTGACACTCCCCTCCTGAAATTTACATCTTAGCCAGAAGAAATAGACTATCTACAAAACATTAGGTTAAAAGGTATGCTAGAAAGTGATAGGTGACATGGAAAAAAATTAAGTAGGGAAGGGGGTAGATCATGTGGGTGAGTGGGTGAATGAATGGGTAGAGGAGTTGCAATTTTAAATAGAAAAGTTATAGAAGGCCTCATTTGTTACAGCAAGTGTTACAGCAACTAACCAGGGAAAGAACCCAGCGGCACAGAGAGAATCAGAGAATCAGCCTTTATTTTGAGGGCGGGCTCAGAGGGGCATGACACCAAATTCTGAGCCCTGCTTCCTTATTTCTCTCCAGTCTTATACATTTCTTAGGTTACACACAACCAATCAACTATGAGCATGCAAAATTATCCAATCAGCGATGGGATTCAAAAGCATCCAATCAACAGTTGGATCCCAAAGCATCCAATCAGCAGTAAGCTTCACATGTATCCAATCAGGAGTGGATTTTGCCTCAGGGCACCCCCAGGGTGGGGGAGGTGGGGGTGGGGCTTTTCCCTATCACACTGAGGAGGTGCTTTTGAACAAAGATTTGAAGGAGGTGAGAGAGGTACCCTGAGGACATCTTGTGGGGGCCTGTGAGGGTGGCTATCCTGGAACAGAAGAGAACATGTGCAAAGGCCCTGAGGTAGGAATGGGCTTGGAATGTTTGAGGAATTGCACAAAGGTCAGTGGGGCTGGAGCACAGTGAGAGGGAGAGGAGTAGGAGACAGTGCCAGAGAGGTGGGCAGAGGCTGTGTCACAGGTTCTTAAGGGCCATGGACATGAGTTTGGATTTTAAATGTACATCCCTGGGAGGCTAGTAGAATGGGACAGAGTAATGTTGAACTGGGAAGATGGAGAGTGGGGTGCTTGAAGATCAGATAATCAGATTATGGAGAGTTTGAAGTTTGTGGTCATGACAATGCCTGGGAGATGACCATGGGAGTGAGTGGCTGAGGTAGATGAAGACAAGCTCATTGAAGGAGAATTGTCAAAGAACTGTGAGGACAGGGTCTTGGAAGGTATAGACAGAATGAAGGAGTGGTATTAATATGCCAGTGAACTAAGGACAAAATCTTCAAGGAGAGAAGAGAATGAACCAGGTGTTTGCAACAAGACAGGTAGAAGATCGTACTGTCTGATGATGTGAAAGTCCCCGCCAGAGTTTGGGGGCAGAGGGAGAGTGTGGGCTGGGAGCAGCCATAAAGATCCTAGAGGACATTATCACACCATGCTACAGTCCTGGTGAGGGGATGGGTGGAGCAGGGTCCCCTCTTCAGCTATGTTGATGGGGAGGCCAGATGAGGAGGGACGACAGCCAGGGGAGCCCAGGCTGCCTCCAGGTATGAAATGTGATGTCTTTTATAAGACTGCTATTAATGACTCATGTTTATATATTTTAATGAACATATGGGGGTATCACTTCTTTTTTTTTTTTTTTTTTTTTGAGACAGAGTCTCACTTTGTTGCCCAGGCTAGAGTGAGTGCCGTGGCGTCAGCCTGGCTCACAGCAACCTCAATCTCCTGGGCTCAGCGATCCTACTGCCTCAGCCTCCCGAGTAGCTGGGACTACAGGCATGTGCCACCATGCCCGGCTAATTTTTTCTATATATATTTTTAGTTGGTCAATTAATTTCTTTCTATTTTTGGTAGAGACGGGGTCTCGCTCAGGCTGGTTTCGAACTCCTGACCTTGAGCGATCCGCCCGCCTCGGCCTCCCAAAGTGCTAGGATTACAGGCGTGAGCCACCGCGCCCGGCCTATCACTTCTTAATACTGGGCTCTTAGTCTGGTATTAGACTAATTGGGTGAGGACTTTTAAGTTCTGTCGGGCAGTCTGTTCTCAGTTCTTGGTGTGCTCTTGGCTGAAGAATGACCAGACACAGCCATAGCAAGGCCAGTATGAAACGAAGTTTAGTGAGGAAGAACAAGAGAAGTTTGTAGAGCAAGAGCAAGATATATTTGCTACAGAGATAAACGGGCCCCCTGTCATAACAAGAGGCCCTGGTTAAGATCTGGGGTCCTGTTTTGTCTGAATTGAGCCCATCTTGGGGTTCAAACATCACCATTGAACCACTTTGATGGACAGTTAATGACATGGTAATTAGCCTTAGGTTACTCTAGGTCATTTTGCAGACCCTATTGTGCCTGGGCTGTCTGGCCTGAGGGCTGGGAATTCCCTGCTTACTGTCACAGATTGGCGGGTTCCTCCTTCCTCCAGGTGTGGCAATTGCTCGGGCAGGATCAGGGTGGGGCACATCAAGACACGGGGCCTGCCCTTGTCCTTCTTCCCCGGGTGTGGAAGTTGCTCCAGGCAGCACCAAGGCAGACACTGCTTTTGTCCCTAGGAGAGCTAGAGATCCCTAACTCTCTACCTTAGACATGGAATATAATTAGGACTAAATAGATTATGTTCCTTGGTCTTTTTTTTTTTTTTTTTTTTTTTTTTTTTTTTTTTGAGACAGAGTCTCACTTTCTTGCCCAGGCTAGAGTGAGTGCCGTGGTGTCAGCCTGGCTCACAGCAACCTCAAACTCCTGGGCTCAGCGATCCTACTATCTCAGCCTCCCTAGTAGCTGGGACTACAGGCATGCGCCACCATGCCCGGCTAATTTTTTTTGTATATATATTTTTAGTTAGTCAATTAATTTCTTTCTATATTTTGGTAGAGACGGGGTCTTGCTCAGGCTGGTTTTGAACTCCTGACCTCCAGCAATCCGCCCGCCTCAGCCTCCCAGAGTGCTAGGATTACAGGCGTGAGCCACCGCGCCCGGCCGTTCCTTGGTCTTTATATAGATTAGGATTTTATCTAGGATTAAAACCTGGGGTCCCTTCTTATTGCTTTGAAGGATTCCATCTTGGGGTTCATCATTGCTCTGACAGCTGCATCCAGAGCATAGAGAAAGAGTTGCTTTAGAAGATGTGCAATTGCCAGCAAAAGAGCAGGAATGGAGGGAAAAAAGAGGATGAAGTGGAGTTTGCAAAGCCAATAAGGACGTTACAGGTGGAATGAATTCCCTGGAGATGTCACTGTCAGGAGGGCGGAGCCCTTTGTTCATTCGCCTTATGTTTTTTCTTTTTTTTTTTTTTTTTTTTTTTTTTTGAGACAGAGTCTCACTTTGTTGCCCAGGCTAGAGTGAGTGCCGTGGCGTCAGCCCAGCTCACAGCAACCTCAAACTCCTGGGCTCAAGCGATCCTCCTGCCTCAGCCTCCCGAGTAGCTGGGACTACAGGCATGCGCCACCATGCCCGGCTAATTTTTTATATATATATCAGTTGGCCAATTAATTTCTTTCTATTTATAGTAGAGACGGGGTCTCGCTCTTGCTCAGGCTGGTTTTGAACTCCTGACCTTGAGCAATCCGCCCGCCTCGGCCTCCCAAGAGCTAGGATTACAGGCGTGAGCCACCGCGCCCGGCCCATTCGCCTTATGGACAGTGTTGTACAACAGTGCTTCTCAAAGGGTGTCCAGAGACACTACTGGTCCCAAAGACCCTTTAGGGGTACATGATGGCAGAACCATGTCAATAATAGTACTAATTCCTTGGAGAGTATATTTCCTGTAAAAGAAAAGAAAAAAGAAAAAGAAAAACAATTAAAAAAATAATAATAGTACTAAGATTTTATTTGCCTTTTTCACTCTCATTCTCTTACAGGTGTACAGTAGAGTTTTCTAGAAACTATTCCAAGTGTGATATCACAGCAGTAAACGCAGAAGCAGATAGGAGAAATCAGCTGCCTTCTTTTAAGCAATATATTAAAGGGATTTGCAGAAATATAAAACAATGCTAGTCCCTCACTAAATATTTTTTGGGAGGGCTTGGGAAAATAATTATTTTTCATAAAAGTATGTTTAAAAATGTCAATCATGTTAATATTAATAGGTTTGTTATGATAATGTTTAAATCAATGAATAAATATTTAAAAATTTCCTCAGTTTTAATTTCTAATACTGTAAATATTGGTAGATATAATTCTTATAAACAAAAGCTCTTTTTGGTCCTTAATAACTTTTCTTTTTTTTTTTTCTTTTTTGTTAATAACTTTTCTTAAGAGTGTAAAGGAATCCTGAGATCAAATAGCTTGAGAACTTCTGGTCTGGGCTCTTGCTCACTAGACCAGCGGTTCTAGACCAGAGAGTTCTAACTCTCTGGAGTTAGTGTGCATGGGTTCAAATCCCGGCTTTGTGATTTGGGGCAAGTTATTTAACCTCTCTGAGACTTTATTACCTTATCTGTAAACTAGGCTACCTCATACAGTTATTGTGAGCAACCAGTGACATAATGTATTCTCATAGTGCTGGGCACAGAATGATCATGTCATAAGTATATTATTTCAAGGAATTTATTGAATACTGTATCTATTATATGCATAACCCTGTGTTACATACTGTGAAGGATATAAGATGGCCCAAGTCACAGCTCCTACTCTCAAGAGGCTTGCTGTCCACGAAGAGATTTCTGGATCTGTAGTGGACATCTTTGGGTTCAATTCCTGGCTCTACCCTTGGCTAACCAACCTGACCTTGAGCAAGTCACTTGAGCTGCTGGGTAAAGTCAGATCATAAAGGCATCTACAATGGTCCTCTGCGTAAATCCTCACTTGCAAATCCTCACAGCAAATCCTCACTTGTATCTTGCAGGCATCACTCGGCTTCACACTTGGTTTTGTCCTTCCCTTTGAAAATTAAGTCCTCTGCTTTCCACCTTTCGTCTCACGCTAGCGTAACTATGCCACTAGAGGGCGCCTCCTGCCTTCTTATCCAGTCACTTGCTGCTTTCTCTGATTTGGGAAATGTTCCTTCAGCTAAAATGGGTGGCAGGTTGAGATCTGATGTCTTTAGAACATTCTCAGCTTGACGGGTGTGGTGAGTTTTGCTGGAAAATCCTGACTCTGTTTTTAATCAGTCAATGCATATTTACTGAGACTTCTTTAAATAAAGCTGGAGTGGAGAGGTTGGTGGAAGGGAGATTTAAATCCTAAGCGTTTATCAACACTTCCTGCCAGATCTGTGCTGGGTGCCTCACGTGCACCATCTCACGAATCTCAGGGCGGCCCCACTGGGGTGTGGGTTGGCACAAGCATTCGCTTTTTGACAGCCGGAAACTTGGGCTCTGATTGGTTAAGCAACTTACGCAGCCTCCCCGCTGGAAGGCACACTTGGCACTACGAAATGACCTCCTTAGGGGTCTGTCCCACCCTGGCTGTAAGTAAACAGGGAGGCAGACGGTCCAACTGCTCTAGGACAATGATTCCCAACCTTGTCAGACACAAAAACCCCTTGCTGTGTCATGTATTTTGTAACATCCTGTTTACTGTCCTGAAGTGGTATCCATAGGCGGTGCGCACTCACGCTTACACGTCTACTTACATGTAATAATACAAAGGAGATGTAAAAGGAAAGCGCTTCGTCACAAGCATCAATCAGATTTGAGTATCTATCAGAGACCTGCCTGTCTGCACCAGAAGACAAAACAGGCACGGGCGCTGATTTCCAAAGTGTCCGCCAGGGGGCGGCACAGCGCTGCCGGAGCTGCCACCCGCTCGCTCGGGCCCCGCTCCGCGGCGGCAGTGGGCTGATTCCCCCCGCGGGGCCTCGTGTGAGCCTGCACCTGCCGTCCCCGAGCGGAAAGGGGGTTGTGGCGGGGGAGCGACGAGAGGGGCTGGCAGGGCATGCAGCTGACCCCCGGGTCGGTGCGATGGATTTCTAGCCGCATGTACCCACCACGAGTAGAGCCATGAGCTCTAAAGTTTTAGTTTTGTTCCTGAGTTGTTTGCTTACAAAGCCTTAGTGCAGTAGCACGTTTGTTTTCATTGACGTTGGTTTTTAGTTTGCTTTGTATTATAGTAAACTGATATGAACCAGCCAGTGATCAGGATTCATTTAATATTTTTCTTTGAACTGTCTCAATTTTTCTTTAGCCCAAATACATATATTAAATGGAAATTTTAATGTATTATATAAATTAATATAATATTTATATCATATATAATCTTTATATAATTATGTAATTTATATAAATGGAAAATTTACATCACTTGACAAAATTGGAGGGTAACAAAAAACAAAGAAAACAATGTTACTAGATTCTTGCTAAGGTAGATACTGTTTCCTACTAAAGATCCAGGCTCTGTTTTTCTTTCTTTCTTTCTTTTTTTTTTGAGACAGAGTCTTGCTTTGTTGCCTAGGCTAGAGTGAGTGCCGTGGCGTCAGCCTAGCTCACAGCAACCTCAAACTCCTGGGCTTAAGCAATCCTCTTGCCTCAGCCTCCCGAGTAGCTGGGACTACAGGCATGCGCCACCATGCCCGGCTAATTTTTTCTATGTATATTAGTTGGCCAATTAATTTCTTTCTATTTTTAGTAGAGACGGTGTCTCATTCTTGGCTCAGGCTGGTTTTGAACTCCTGACCTTGAACGATCTTCCCACTTTGGCCTCCTAGGGTGTTATGATTACAGGCGTGAGCCACCATGCCTGGCCTCTTTCTTTTTTGTCCCAATTCGTAATGCAGATCCAGTCACTCTCTTAAAAGGGCCAGTTTAGCAAGTGTTTCAGAGCTGTTAAAGACTTACCAACATCTAACTGACACCCTCCTTAAAGTAATCAGAAAGACCAAAGCAGAAGTGAGAAGGGAATAGTTTTCTCATTAAGTGGATCAACATTATTTAAAGCTTTATCTATGTACCCCTGAAATCATCTCCCATATAATAGTGGACAAAATATGTGCCACTGTGCCACTGTGGGGACATAGTGGATGGCTTCCTGGACTTGAGTTGAGAGATCAGTCTCCAGCTGTGTGTCCCACACTTTTTGCTTGCCCTCTCTGGGCCTCTCTGTCCTCACCTGAGGAGGTTAGAAAAGATGACCTCTCAAATTTTTCTGGAGCTAAAGGTCTAAGACTCTCCAAAGTTCTGATCCTACTGGAAGGAGGTAAAGGACTTCGGGAGAACATCCTCTTGTTTTGTGCTTAGAGTCTCTGAAGGGGGTAGGGACAGCTGCAGATTCTCAAAAGCCCCAGCTGACACCCTTTTCTCCTGGGAGGCAATTTAACCTCTAGGAATAGCTGAGAGCTTAGAGCCTGGAGTCTAAGAGACCTGGACTTAAATCCTTGCTCTGCCTTCTACTAGCTTTGGGACTTTGCGCAGGTTACTGAATCTTGGTGGCCCCAGTTCCCCTATCTATAAAATAGGAACAATAATGGTATTTATCCTTCCTGTGAAGATTAAATTACAGTATGCATGCTAAGTTTTCCCACAGTGCCGGGCCCATATATTTGCTATTATTGTAGTAATTCCTAAGATTTGAAAAAAAAAAAAAAATGAAAATAGGAATTGCTGAAAATAGGAAAAAATGAAAATAGGACTTAAGCCATTGGAGAAATTATTTGTTGGCCCTGTCCCCAATATTTTTAAACCGATGCAAGGAAATGAATGTCATAGGTACCCAAGAAAGGGAGGCCTTCTCTGAGAAAGTTGAGTGTGAATGTATATAGCTGTTCCACCCACATGTGGCCTGGGTGATAATGTGAGGGTTTAGTGTATCTGCGTGGGTTTCGGAATTTAAAAAATATTAAGATTTTTTTGTTGTTGTTTTAAAGCACTAGCTGAGCAACTCATAGCTTTCCAGCCCACGGGCTTCCTGATCTCTGCTTAGGCCCTATGAGTAGGTGCCTGCAAGTATGTATGGGGGGAACTGGAGTGTGGGGTAGTGTGAGTTCACCCCTGGTGGCCCTTGGTCCACTCCACCACCAGTGCAGGCCTCCTCTAGCCTGGGCGCTGGGTAGGGTGGCTGGGGCAGTGAACACCTGATGTTTGGAAAAGCTGCATTGACCATGCTGGGAAACTCCTTCTTGTGAGGGCTTTGCTGCCTGTTCTGGAACATTCCTGACCTGGTGGAATTCTCCTGATGAAGGCATTGAGAATTCTGGTATTTGATCTGTGGACCCAGATTTTCATCCCGACCTGACCTCTAATTAGCTCTGTGACTTTGGGAAAGACAATGAACATGCCTGGTTCTTCCTTTCCTTATTCTTATTTGCAAAATGAAAGATTGGACCATACTAGTGGTTTTTAAGTTCAAAATTTTGTTTGTATGTTTGTGTGGTAGGTAGGTCTCAGGGCCTTTTGACAAACTGAGGGTTATAGACCCTCTCTCCAGAAAAATGTAGGTCCCCAAAACATTTTATATAAAATTTCAAGGTGTTTTAAGGCCACCTCCCCCCATGCTGAAAACCCATCCGTAGATTCCAGATTTCGAACTGCTGATTCTTGCGTATAAGCTTCTGTGAAGCCCATGGCTTCCAAGTTGGCTTCCCTACTCAACTCAAACCAAATGAAGATTCTGTTCATTTGTAAACCTCTGTTTAGTGTATTCTCCTTCAAATCCCAACCAACTCAGCCATGCTCAGCCCAACAGGGCCTCGGAAGAGATGTGCTACCAAGGCCTTCATATGTAGCAGTCCAGGTATTCCCTGCACAAGGTGTCCCTAGCTGCTTGCCAAGCCTTTTCCTGATTGATGTGAAGATGGGACATGGGCCAGGAGCAGCCTTTGTGACACATATTTGAGCGCCAAAATATAAAGTCCCATTGGAGATTCTCTATCTGAAGGCTTGACTTGCATCTGGTTCTCCTTGTGTGGGCTCAGTGGACAGTATTAACTAGTGGCTAGGGCGAGGGACAAGGAAGATGGAAATACACACTTAAAGAGGACTCGGGCAAGGCCAAGCTCCTGGAACTAGTTGGGACTCTTGTGGGAAGTAACTGGATCCACTGGAGTTCTTAACCGAAGACAACAGAAACCAATCCTTGCTGACTTAAGCCAGGAAGGGACTTATAAGAAAATGTCAGGTGGTTCATAGACATTCCAGGAAAGCTACAGAAGAGGCATCGTATAAAAGATGCTAAGACAGAGGTCAGGCCTCAGCTGGGGTAGCAGTCTGGGTGATGATGACACAGTGCCAGCCTGGCATGGGTGCTGCAACCATCAAAAACCCCAGCTTACGCCACCACCTCTAGTGACACAGGATGGAGGGTGATGCTGTTGTCACCATCACCATTAAAATGAATTCTCTCAGGCCTCATTTTATTGCATATGTACATCAGATTGGTTGAACCTAGGCCATGTCCTCAGCCATCTCAGCTGCGAGGGATACAAGAAAGTGAGTGACTGACATTTCCAACGTCTGTCGTGGGAGGTGCTCTCTGCTTCCCACCAAGACTTTTAAGTGGGGGAATTCCTCAAACAATCAGAGGCAGCCCTCCAAAGGCAACAATCACTCTGCAGAAACCAGCGTGAACTAGCTTCAGTAAAAAAAGACTCTTGCAGGTTAGAGGTGTCTTATGAAACCAAGGATGGCAGAGAAGCCAGACCACTGGAAGAGCTTGGAACCAGGTACTCGAACATCAGAGAACTCTTTCCCTAGCTCTTGTCTCTCTTTTTCTGTGCTGTTTCTTCAGTTTTTTTTTTTTTTTTTTCTCTCTGCATTCTGACATTTTATTTTCTCAGCCCAGGAGCTAGGATCAAGTGGTAAAAATGGGGCCTTTGGAAAGGCTCCCTCCCATGGCTCAAAGGGTACCTTCCAGAAAGGTGGACGAGGCATTCGCCATAAGGGATGGCTTCTACCTGCCTTCATGCCTTCATTCTGGCCACCCAAGATGGGTCTCTGCTCTTTGATACTCTTTTCTCCACCACCTTCTGTTGGGTTCCTTTTGATAGCCTGAACATCCTTGTGTCTCTCCCAGACTGCGGTTAGAAGCTCATATATTCCTAGAATGTTATGTCTTCCTCATTTTACAGATAAGTCTGGGGTCTAAGAAATTAGGTGACTTACTTGAGATTCTGACTGTCCCATGAATGAGTTGGTATGTAGTCAGAGCTTAGCATGCAGAAAACTCTTAATAGATGTTAGTTATGTCACTGGGATTTCTTCTAGTCCAAAGCATATTTCTTTCATCTTCTCCCTTTCTCTCCCTGCTCCCTTCCTCCCTTATTTATTCATTCTTTCCAAAAATATGTACTGCGGCCTTCTGTGTGCCCAGAAACATTCCAAATGCTGGGAACTCATCCATGAACAAGGCAGACAAGATTCCTGCCCTCCCAGGGCTTTTATTTCAATGGAAATCAAGTAAACAAGATTATTCCTGATGGTTATAAGTGCTTTGAAAGAAATAGAGAAGTGACAGGGGTTGGCTCTGGGGGTGGGCTACTTTTGACAGGATGCTGGGGGAAGATGCCTCTGAGTTAGTGATTGGGGACTGAGGGCTGAAGGATGGGAGCTGAGAAAAGAGAGAACAGAAAATGCCACAGCCTTGAGGTGAGAGCGAGCTGGAGTTCATTAGCAACAGAAAGAAAGCAGCCCCCATGCCTGGCACGCGATGGGGGAGAGGGTGAAGGGAGGAGATTGCAGAGGCCAGCTCAGGAATGGCTTTGTAGTGGCACGATTAATCTAAGCACAAGCGGAGGGAAAGCACAGGAGTGATTTAAGTAGGAGAGTGTCATGATCTGATTTAGATTTAAAAAGCTACTTTTATTAGACTACTTCAAATTGAGAGACATTCTACAACCAAACCAAACTAAACAATGACAACACCAAAACTGGCCTGCAGTTTTCAAAATGTCAACGTCATTGTGATCCTTTGCCCATTTTTTAATAAGATTATTATTATTATTTTGCTATTAAGTTGTTTGAGTTCCTTGTATATTCTGGATATTAATCCCTTGTTGGATGAATAGTTTGCAAATATTTTCTCCCATTCAGCAGGTTGTCTCTTCACTGTGTTGATTGTTTTCTTCGCTGTGCAGAAGCTTTTTAGTTTGTTGCAGTACCATTTGTCTCTTTTTGTTCTTGTTTATGCTTTTGAAGTCTTACCCATAAAATCTTTGCCTAGACCGATGTCCTGAAGTGTTTCCTTTACATTTGAATAGACGTTTCTCAAAAGAAGATATACAAATGGCCAAAAAGCATATTAAAAATGCTCCACATCGCTAATCATCAGGGGAATGCAAGTCAAAACCACAATGAGATATCATCTCACCCCAGTTAGAATGGCTTTTATCGAAAAGACAAAAAATAACAAATACTAGCAGGGATGCAGAGAAAAGGGGACTCATACACTGTTGGTGAGAATGTAAATTACTGGAGTCACTATGGAAAACAGTATGGAGTTGTTTTCAAAAAAGTAAAAATAGAGCTACCATATGATCCAGCGATTCCCACCACTGAATATTTATTCAAAGGAAAGGAAATCAGTACATCGAAGAGATACCTGTGCCCTCATGTTTATTGCGGCTCTATTCACAGTAGCCAAGACATGAAATCAGCCTAAACATCCACCAGCAGATGAACTGATAAAAAAAAATGTGGTATACATACACAATAAGATATTAATCAGCCAATAGAAAATGAAATCCTGTCATTTGTGGCAATATGGATGAGCCCAGGGGACGTTATGAAGCAAAATAAGTCAGGCACAGAAAGATAAACATTGCACATTCTCATTTATACATGGGAGCTAAAAAAAGTTGAGTTCATAGAAGCAGAGAATAGAACTGTGGTCATTAGGAGCTGGGAAGGGTGGGGTGGGGAGGGAAGGTAGGGAGAGGTTGATTAACGAATACAAGGTTACAGCTTGATGGGAGGAACAAATTCCAGTGTTCTGTAGCACTGTAGGGTGAGTATGGTTAACAGGAATCTAGTGTATATTTTCAAAAAGCTAGAAAGGAGCGTGTTGAATGTTCACAGCATGAAGAAATGATAAATGTTTGAGGTGATGGATATGCTGATTACCCCGATTTGATCATCACACATTGTAGACACATGTATTGAAATATCACTCTGTATCCCATAAATATGTATGATTATCACATGTCAACAAAAAATAAAAGGAGAAAAACGTCAAGATCATGAAAGACAAAGAAGGGCTGGGGAACAGTTCCATATTAAAGAGACGTGACAGTTTAATGCAGTTGGCAATTGTGGGCTGGGTCCTGGATTGAGAAATAAGTTGGTACAGGAACGCTACA
Source organism: Microcebus murinus (assembly GCF_040939455.1). Classification (NCBI taxonomy): domain Eukaryota; kingdom Metazoa; phylum Chordata; class Mammalia; order Primates; family Cheirogaleidae; genus Microcebus; species Microcebus murinus. The sequence continues at coordinate 24,622,578 of NC_134124.1, forward strand.
AGGGGAACTGATGAAATTTAAAATTGGACTCTTTTTTTTTTTTTTAGATAAAAGGATTGTATTACTGTTAAATTTCCAGAATTTGATAACTCGACTGTGGTTACGTAAGAAAATGTCCTTGTTCTTAGAAAATACATGTGAAAGTGTATGGGGTAAAAGGGCTTGATGTCTGCAACACACTCTCAAAATATTCAGAAAAAAAGGTATGTATTGGGTGCATGGTAAAAGCAAAGTGTGGAACAACATTGAAAGTTGGTGAATCTGCATGTAATCTAGAGTTGAGTTCTTTGTACTCTTCTCACCACTTTTCCATAGTTTTGATTATTGATATGGCTAGGTTTAAGTCTATCATCTTACTGTTCATTTTCTATTTGTTCCATCTGTTCTTTGGTTCCCTTTTCCTCTTTTCTGTCTTCTTTTGGAGTGAACATTTAAAAAATAATCTTCTCTTTTTTTTTTTTTTTTTGAGACAGAGTCTCGCTTGTTGACCAGGCTAGAGTGAGTGCCGTGGCGTCAGCCTAGCTCACAGCAACCTCAAACTCCTGGGCTCAAGCAATCCTACTGCCTCAGCCTCCCAAGTAGCTGGGACTACAGGCATTCACCACCATGCCCGGCTAATTTTATATATATATTAGTTGGCCAATTAATTTCTTTCTATTTATAGTAGAGACGGGGTCTTGCTCTTGCTCACGCTGGTTTCGAACTCCTGACCTCGAGCAATCCTCCCGCCTCAGCCTCCCAGAGTGATAGGATTACAGGCGTGAGCCACCGCGCCCGGCTAAAAAATAATCTTCTCTGTTGCCTTATTTTTTTTTTTTAAGTGTTATAAAATTTATTCGTGTAAGCATTCAGACATTTGCAGGTGGGATCTGTTGCCTTATTAGCTATAACTTTTTTAAGTGGTTGCTTTTGAGTTTTTAAGTCTGCATCTTTAACTTGTCGCAATAGACTTTCAAGTGTTAAAGTCACTTTACATAGAGTGTAAGAACCTTGCAACAATATACTTCCATTTCTCTCCTCCTGGCCTTTGTGCTATTATTGTCATACATTTTTACTTCCTAATATGTTATAAACCCTGTATTATGTTGTCATTATTTTTGTTTAAACAGTTAATTATCTCTTAAAGAGATTTAAGTAGTAAGAAAACTTTAAAAACCTTTTTCAGTGTATTCTTTATTCCTTTGTGTGGATTTCCATCTTTTTTCCTTGTGTCTGAAGAAACTTCTTTCAACATTTTTTGTAGTGCGGGTCTTTTGGTGATGAATTCTTTCAGCTTTTGTACATCTGGAAAAGTCTTATTAAAGAATTCTGAATTCACAGTGGTTTTTCCTTTCAGTGCTTTAAGGATTCTGCTCCATTGTCTTCTCATTGGCATATTTTTTAGGGAAAACCTGCTTTTGTCCTTTTCCTTGTTGGTCTATAGCTAGAATGTCCTTTTTGTCTTCCCTCCCTCTGACATCGATTTTGAATGATTAGATTATGATGTTCCTTGGTGTCATTTTCACTATTTTATTTTATTTTATTGTGTGTTTGAGGTTTGCTGAGTTTCTTGGATGTCTGCGCTTATAATTTTCATCAATTTTTTTTCATCCATTATTTCTTGAATTTTTTTTTTCTGTCTACTTCCCTTCTTTTGAGGACTACCATTTCATGTATCATAGGCCTCTTGAAGTTGTCCCATAGCTCACTGATGCTCTGTTTATTTTTCCCAGCCTTTAACTTTCTGTTTCCATTTTGTAGAGTTTCTATTGGTATGTCTTGAATTTCACTAATATTTTCTCCCACAATTTCTAATCTGCTCTTACTCCCATCCAGTGTACTTTCCATTTTAGACATTATAGTTTTCACTTCTTGGAATTTGATTTGGGTCTTTTAAAAATATCTTCTATGACTCTACTTAACTCTTTCAATATACAGGATACATTATAATTCCTGTTATAATGTTCTTGTCTGGTAATTCTAACATCTGTGTTAGCTCTGGGCAAGAAAGTTCAATTAATTGACCTTTCTCCTTATTATGGATCTTGTTTTTCTGCTTCTATGTATGTATGTATATATATATATATATTTTTTTTTTTTTTCTTTTTTGGATGCCAGACATTGTACATTTTAACTTTTTGGGTGCTGAATAGTTTTGTTTTCCTGAAATATTTTTGCTATTCTGGATATTTTTCATTGTTAAATGTTCTTGAGCTTTCATCTAGGATGCAGTTAAGTTACTTGGAAACAGATTAATCCTTTCAGACCTTTTAAGATTTGGTAAGCAGGATGAGAGCAGCATCTAGTGTAGGGCCAGTTATTTCCCTCTACTAAGGCAAGAGCCTTCTTACTACTCTATCCAATGCTCCATGAATTATGAGGTTTCCCAGCCTGGTGGGAGGGAACAGGTACTACTTCTGGCCCAGAGTGAATGCCAGGGCTCTTCCCTGTAATTCTTTCAGGTCTTCTTTCCCTAGCCTTGGGTAGTTTTTGTTTTTGTTTTTTTTTTTGTTGTTGTTTTCTTGTTTTATTTTTTTCATATGCATTCAATGTATGCATTCCATACTCTCCTGAATACTCAAGGGAGACCTTCTGCAGGACGCTGGGGTGCTCTCTCTGTGTACCTGCTTCTCTCTGGTACTTTCTCCTGTGAACTCTAGTCACTGTTCACAGTGGCTCTTGACTCTGTCTTAACTCAAAGGAATTTTCTGGGCTCTGCCCGGCTTGCCCCTCTCTGTGTTCTGGCCTGGAAAGTCTCATAAGGCTTTATTTTTTTTATTTTTTTATTTTTTCTCATAAGGCTTTAAACTGGAGCAATTGAGGGCTTGCCTCCTTTGTTGCCACTTCTCAGACATCACTGTATTTCACTGTCTTGGAAACCTATGTTTTGTATATTTTGTTTAGTTTTTCAGTTGTTTCAGGAGGCAGAATAAATCTAGTTCCTATTGCTCCATCTTGGCCAGAATTAGATAGTATTCTATAAGCTTGACATTATTTAAAATAAAAAGTTTAAAAAATAATTCTAATTGCCATGTGTAGGGGAAGAATAGAAACAGGGAACCAGTGGTCCAGGGAAAGAGAATGGATGCTTGGAATTGGCTGGTGACAGTGGAGTTGGAGAAAAGCAGATGCATTGGTGATTTGTTTTGGAAATTGTCTCAGTTGGCTTGGACTGCTATAACGAAATACCACAGAGTGGGTGGCTTAAACAATAGAAATTTTTTTCTCACAGTTCTGGAGTCTGGGAAGCCCAAGCAAGATTAAGGTGCCAGATAATTTGGTTCCTGGTAAAGTCTCTCTTCCTGGTTTGCAGAGAGCTGACTTCTTGCAGTATCCTCACAGCATAGAGACAGTAAGCTTCTCATGTCTTTGCTTATAAGGGTCCCAATCCCATCATGAGAGCTCCACCCTCCTAACCTCATCTAAATGTAATTATCTCCTAAAGGCCCCGTCTCCAAATTTCACATCACACTAGGAGCTAGGGGTTCAACATTTAAGTTTGGAGGTAGAGGATAAACAATTTAGTCCATGGAAGAAGCAGATTTATAAGACTGGCTATTGGAGTGGGTGGCCAGGAATGAGTGTGAGACTTGGTCTGACGGACATGGAGGAGTCAATACTTTTGCATCTTACTTTCTTGATCATTTACCTCTTATGTCTTGACTTAAAAATACCCAGCAATATGTTATGTGAGGAAGGTACTCCCTAAAGCCAAATGGCATTTCCTTACTGGAAAACCAGATGTTCATAAACACCTTGATAAACTGTTCAGACACTTTATACCTCATGCACTCAAATGCATTGCATGGTCTATGACTAAGGACAACCATTGGTCTTTGGAAAAACATTTAATTTCAAGTTTCATAGAGTCATTCCAAGTTTCTGCTTTCCAAAGACTACATTTGAATTGGGCAAAACTTCCCATTACCTCCAATTTTCAGGGGTCAGTATTCTTGTTAGGGAAGGAAACATATGGTGTCTGTTGAAAAAGGCTTTGCTGTGGGAATGTTTATTAAGGATGTTGTATTAGAAAAGTCAGTGACAGAGCCTTTGTTTTTATCACCTTTTTAAAGCTGAATCTGGCCCAGTCAGAGGAAGCAACCCCAAGAGGACCAAAGGACTCTGTCTGGTCCTCTGTCAATGATGCTAGACCAGATACTTGACCCCAAATCAGCCAATGAATGGTTTGTAGCATCCTGTGATGGGGCCTGGTATCCAAAGATGAGCTTGCCCATTGGAGTCTCTCTTTACTGGGAATTTTGATCTAAGAAATACCCGAGAGAGCTGAAGTTGTAGAAAACCTGGAGTGGTCCTGATGCAACCGGTGAAAGTTATGCTTTTTAGTGCACATAGGAGTCACTTGAGATGCTTATTTAACATGCCTATTCCCAGACCTCAGCTCCAGAAATGCAGATTTCGTTGTTCTGGGATGGGGCTCAGGCACTGGGGCAGTATTTTAAACCATGCCCTGAGTGATTCCGATGCATCTGATCCAGGACCATATTTTTGGCCTCTAAAAAAAAATAATTAATTTTGTTTCATGTAATCTTGTTTCTTAACTTAAAAAGCATTTTTTAAACTTAAAGTTGCAGGAAAAGAACTTCTGTTTACCTTTTAACCAGATTCACCAACTGCAAACATTTGCCACACTTGCTTTATTCTTTCTCTCTACAAACACACACGCATTTTTTTCTGTACTATTTGAGAGTAGTTTGCATACATCAAGCCCCTTTACTCCTAAACCCCTCAGTATATATTTTCTGAGAACGAGACTATTCTCTTACACGATCAAAGTGCAGTGGTGAAATTCGGGAAATTTAGCATTGATACAATACTCTTATCTGATCTTCAGCCTGATATCACTGGCTAGCCTGATAATGTCCTTTATACAGCCCAGGATCCTTTCTAGAGTCAATAATTCACTTAATTGTCAAGTCTCTTCAGTGTCCCAAGGAGCAAGTTTGAGAAACACAGGAATGGCAGAGGCCCAAGAGAAAGGGCCACCTGCTGCATGTCCCTGGGCCTCTTTGGATGAGAGCCAGCATCTGTCAGACTGCCCTCTGGAATGGTTCTGCTTTTCCCGATGTCCCACTGTGCTTCCCGGATTCCCCTACATCCTGCCTCATTATTTACCCAGCACTTTCTTCCATCCCTCCATCGCTTGCCGCAAACAAAATAAACAAATCTCTGTTACATGCAACTAATAGAGTGGGAAAGGAAGGAGGAAATGAATGCAGAGAAAAAGAATGAGAGAAGTAAGTGGTAAAACAGAGTAAAGCAAGCTATCCTGCTCACAAACTCACAAATTACTAGGCGACCTCGGGCTGGGTACATAGTGTTTTGAAGAACCAAAATCAAAATAAAACTGGCTCTACTTTACTGTGTCTCGAGGGTGAGACAATGGTTATTATGGTCTTGGGGGCTGTTATTACTGCCTAGTGAAAAGATGAGAGAAGTCTACAGACGGAGTTCTATACGTGTGGATGTCCCACTTTGTCACACTTGCATATCAACCTTCACATGGATGTTTGCACAAGGTTTTATTTTTCTTTTATTAAGAGAAGAGGGGTGAAAGGAGGAACTCAGTGCACATGACATTGTTGGGGCTGAAATGAAAACCCCTATTTAGAAATCTGATACAAATGCAAAATCATCATTTCAAATCAAAACTTGGCTCTGCCTCGGTGGCTGGACTCGTGCTTCTGCTCAGGCTTTGCGAGGACACTCCCAGGCCCATGTGACTCGACACAATCCTTCCAAGTGTGCAGACTGGACCCGTAGGGGCGGGGGCCGCTGCTGCTTCTTGCTGGCCCTGAGAAATGCCCAGAGAGTCAATCTTTTGCATGAAGTCCAAGCATGCGACCTCATTACCTGGCCCCACTTCCACCTACTCCCCACCTTCCATTCTCCATGCAGCCATATGCCATTTCTGTAGCTCCTCCAGCTCTCAAGGCCACCGTGCTTGTTGTTTTCTCTGCTTAGAATGTTCTTTCCCGGTCTTTGCCTTTTTAAATCCTATTTCGCTTTCTGTTCTCAGCTTTGAAACCAAGTTCTAAGCTTTAGAGGAAATCTCAGTTTGGAGTAGGGACCCCTACTTGAAATCTCAATATCCCATGAATTCTCCTATCTGAGCATGGTCGTGATGGTCTGTCAACCTGCCAGGACTCCCAAGTGGATTTTAAGTACTGTGAGATCCAGGACTGTGTTTTCCTCACTGTTGTGTGGCTGGCTCATGGCACAGCTGCTGATGTGCAATGAGTGCTCAGTAAATGTTTATTGAAGGACTTAAAGAGAAGCTTGCTCAGGGCTTCTGACAGGTTAGAAATTAAAACAAAAAGAGCAAACTGTGTTTGGCAACATTATACATACGGACATGTATCCCCGTTTCCCTCTCCAACTGTCAGGGAAAGCTCAGGTTTATTGCATTAACTAGAAGTCTGGAGTTTTTCTTCAACTTCTTCCTCACCTTCCCCACTAAACACCCAACTGGTCATAAAACCTTAGGGAGTCCATTTACATCCTAGGGTTACTCAGATTCCATCTCTCACTTCCATTCTCACTGCCACTGCCCTCATCGCCTTCCTTATTGGGTCAAGAAATTCCACTGCTCCTCAACCTTCAGTATCTACTTTGTTCTGAAAGCTCCTCCTCCCAGCATTTGCAACCTCACCCTCATTGACCCCTGGTCTCCCACGATGGAGGTACCCACTCTGGGTTCTTTGTCATTCCTCAGACATTTATCGCTGTTTTGTCTGAATGCATGTTGTTTTCTCAGCAAGGAATTCCTGTCTTTTCTTCTTTCCCCCCCTCTGCCTATTGAAGTCCTACTTATCTTTCAAGGCTTAGCTCAGATTCCTCTTCTAAGCTTCTTAAGAAAAAGAATACCCTCTACTCTGAATCTATTTTGTTCTTTTTTTTTTTTTTTCTTGACAGAGTCTCACTCTGTTGCCCAGGCTGGAGTGCCGTGGCATCAGCCTAGCCCCCTGCAACCTCAAACTCCTGGGCTCAAGGGATCCTCCTGCCTCAGCCTCCTGAGTAGCTGGGACTACAGGCATGTGCCACCATGCCCGGTAATTTTTTCTATGTATTTTTAGTTGGCGAATTAATTTCTTTCTAGTTTTAGTAGAGATGGGGTCTCGCTCTTGATCAGGCTGGTCTCGAACTCCTGACCTTGAGCGATCTGCCCGCCTCAGCCTCCCAGAGTGCTAGGATTACAGGCGTGAGCCACGTGCCCGGCCTATTTTGTTCTTGAGTTCAGATAGCATGTTTGGATGGGGAGGGAGAGTGAGTTATAAAAAACTAAGAGGTTCCTGATTTCGAGAGAACAGATTGGAATAGAGAACCTACCTGTTATAACAATGCCCCGTGCTTGTTGCACTTGCTCCTGTTTACTAAGAACCAGGGCTGGGCATTGCATCTGCTGTATCTCCTTTATTCTTCATACCAGCTCCAGGAGGGTGGGGGAGTGGCTGTTTGGATATCCTCATTTTACAGATAAAGAAGTGGAGGTGTGATCTGATTTTCCCACAGTCACAGCTGTAGGGAAGTTTTGGATCCTCAGTGCACCTTGAATGTACTCCGCTTCCCTCCAGAGGTTCAGACGTTATCTGGGTGGCATGTGCTTGTCCCAGCTACTTGGGAGGCTGAGGCAGGAGGATTCTACTGAGCCCAGGAGTTTGAGGTTGCAGTGAGCTACAATGACGCCACTGCACTCTACCCAGGGCAATACACTGAGACTCTGTGTAAATAAATAAATAAATAACACACTGTAAAAATACAACAACAACAAAAACAGACGTCATCTGCCGTGCCCTCCTAAAAGAATAATCCAAGTCTCAGGCATCTCCGCATGGCTAGTGCTTGTGGCATGTCACTTTGCACATAATAAATGCTCTATCAATCTTTTAAATGAATACTTTCTAATTGGCATTAACAGAATATGATCTTTCATCATCTTCTATCATTAATATTGATAACAATATAGTACATAAATGTGGCCCTTTTGTTTATTTAAATAGAAATTCTGCGCATAAATAATGAAAAAATTAAGCAGTACGAGAGTGTATAGAATGAAAATAAAGTTTCATTTCCTTTTACTCAAGCCACCTAGTCTAATCCCCAGAGATAACCGCTGGTAACAGTTTCTTGTTTACCCTTCTGGGAAAATTCCATGTATAAATCAGCATATGTGAATATAGATTTCTTTGCAAGAAAAAAACAACACCCAAATGGGAGCCTGGTATACATTGCTGTGCATCTTGCTTTTTTCATCTAGGAAAGGGTTCTGGAGAACATTTCGTTTTGCATGTACAGATCTACTGCATTCTCTTTAAGGGCAGCCAGGTATTCTTTAGAACGGATGTACCCGTGATTGATTTGGTGGACATTTAGATTATTTCTCCTATTTTGATCTTACCAACAAAGCCGTAGGAAATACCACTGCACATACTCCTTTGCTCTCATGATGATTGATCTATATCCCCTTACATATAAATATGCCTCCTCGTGAGGTAGCTCTGAGCAGTTGCTCCCTTTTGTAAAATGGAGCATGGAGGTTTGTAAGAATTTTTTTGCCGAGTGTGGTGTGGTGGCTCACACCTGTAATCCTAGCACTGTGAGAGGTCAAGGTGGGACGGTGGCTTGAGCTCAGTAGTTCAAGACCAGCCTGGGCAACATAGTGAGACCCCATTTCTACAAAAAAACAGAAAAAATTAGCCAGGCATGGTGATGCACACCTGTAGTCCCAACTACTCAGAAAGCTGAGGCAGGAGGTTCCTTGAGCCCAAGAGTTCAAGGCTGTGGTGAGCTATGATCATGCCACTGCATTCTAGTGTATCTCAAAAACAAAAACACCAAAAAAAAAAAAAAAAAAACCACAACAAATTTTTTTTGAACAAAGGGTTGGAAGGAGGAGGTCAGAATTTTCCCCATTTTCAGAACAGAGCCCGATTGTAAGCTTACAAATATGAAAAGATTACAGTGCTCCCTTCCATAAGCAAAAATCATAAAATTAGTATAAAGACATCCAGAAAAGCTCAGATGTTTCCCCATGAGAAACCATCTTGGTGTTTTTGTTGAATTATCTGTTGCTTTTGAAACATTTCTTTCTTTGGTGTCCCTGATTTTCTGGGGCCCTTCTGTACTGGCTGGGAGTGAGGAGTGAAGCAGCACAAGGAACACTTGTGAGGACTGGCCATGGTCAGTGCTCAGAGAGAAACTGAGCCTGAATTCACAGCCTTCATCACAGCCACCAACTCGGCGGACGAGAGAACTGGGACCCAGAGAGATGCCATGCTACCACCGGAAACTAACATCATCTCAACACAGGCCTCCCAAACCTAGGCAACCACCCATAAATACATGTAGGCTTAATTCATCATTTTTAAATTTCACCAGTGCAAATAGGCAGCATCAAGACACTCATCAGCCTGCTCTAGGTCAATGGCAAATTAAATGTCAGCTGCCTCCTGCCCTGGAAGGATATGTCACTTGAGATGGAACTATGACTTACAATGTTCTGATAGGAGATGTGGAGAGCAAGAGTACACGGGTCTCGGAGGCCTGATGTGCGCTGACACTGTCTGTCACTCAGACATTCCGATGGCCACATTGGTAGCCTGGAGGATGACCGAGAGTTGCCTCTTAGATAATATTTCAAGCTGGAGGTGGTGCTATCCAGTGCCCTGTTGACACGGTTGCGAGAGCTCCCAGCCACTGCTTTGATCAAGCTACTATCTCAGCTGGCAATGTTCCCTGTTGAAAGAACCTTGTGAGTCAAAGCTTGTCCAGAGGAGATGGCAGCCTTGGTGGCTGATGTGAGTCGTTGGAGGCAAGGAAACTTCTGGGAGCTCCTTGGTGCATATGGCCCTCCTGTTTATTTTTCCTTCATTCCGGTTCAAGGGCTGGCAGCGTGGTATGGTGCTTGAGGGTAAGCTCAGGAATGAGGAATATCTGGATTCGAATCTTAGCTCCATGACACACTGCAGGGTGACCCCGAGTGAATTGCTCACACCTCAGTGTGTCGTTAGCTTGGAGCAGGAGCATGACTCTCTCAATGCTGTGTCTCCGTGTGAAAATAAAGTTAAGAATGTTGGACTATGGTGATTGATTAGTGGCTTCATAGGAATTGACTTGGTTTCAAACGTCCACTGGCTTGAATGGAAACTTGGGTTGTAGTTAGGTAGTCGTGAGCACAGTTCTGGGCCCAGGCTGCTGCCTTTCGTCCGTGCTGGGGTTTCTACCACCTTGCCACTGTGTGACCCTGGACACCCCACTTCACTGCTCTGTGCCCAAGTTTCCTCAACTCTAAAAAGGGATAACAATGGCACTTACTGAATGCACAAGTTAATGTGAGGATTGCATGAGATGCATGTGAAAAGTGACACAAGCAAATCACATCCAACTAGCACTGTGCTTGCAGGTGGAGGTCTTGTTTTGAAAGGCAGTGGCTAAATCTGCAACTCCTATACTCCCTTCTCCAAATACAATATGCCTTCCCTTTTTTCCTACTTGTTAACTTGCTTCGTTAAAAATATGCATGTAGGCCGGGCGAGGTGGCTCACACCTGTAATCCTAGCACTCTGGGAGGCCGAGGCGGGCGGATTGCTCGAGGTCAGGAGTTCGAAACCAGCCTGAGCAAGAGTGAGATCCCATCTCTACTATAAATAGAAAGAAATTAATTGGCCAACTGATATATATATAAAAAATTAGCCGGGCATGGTGGCGCATGCCTGTGGTCCCAGCTACTCAGGAGGCTGAGGCAGCAGGATTGCTTGAGCCCAGGAGTTTGAGGTTGCTGTGAGCTAGGCTGACGCCACGGCACTCGCTCTAGCCTGGGCGACAAAGTGAGACTCTGTCTCAAAAAAAAAACCAAACATGTATGTAATAAAGTATGCTCATGTGCTTATGACATTCATTCATATTTGTTCATTCATGGAATATTTATTGCACCTTACTATGTGCCAATTACTGTGTTCTGCTAGGCACTGGAGACACATCAATGAACACGACAGACACAAATCCCTGCCCTCAGGGAGCTTACATTTTAGTGGGGGAAGACAGATGACAACGAATATAGTAAATAAGAAAGTTACACAGTATGTTAGAAGGTGACCAAATGCTATGGAAAAAATGGTGGAAAGTGAATAAGGCAGAAGAGAACTGGGGTGTAGGTGTGATTTAATGTATGCAGCATCTCCTTAAGAAGGTACGATGTGAGCAAAGCCTTGAAGGAGCTGAAGGAGGGAGGCTGAGCAGAGTTCTGCAGAGCAGCAAGAAGGCCCTTGTCACCCATTGGAGAGGGCAGGGAGTATTGGTAGGAAGTGATGTCCCAAGGGGCGAGGTGAGGTGCAGAATTCACTGGGCCATTGGAAGGATTTTCATCCTTTCTGTGAATGAAACCAGATTCTCCTGGAGATTTTTGAGTGGAGCAATGACATGATCTGATGTGCTTTTTGAAGGATAATTTTTTTTTTTTTTTTTTTTTTTTTTTTGAGACAGAGTCTCGCTTTGTTGCACAGGCTAGAGTGAGTGCCGTGGCGTCAGCCTAGCTCACAGCAACCTCAAACTCCTGGGCTCAAGCAATCCTTCTGCCTCAGCCTCCCGAGTAGCTGGGACTACAGGCATGCGCCACCACGCCCGGCTAATTTTTATATATATATATTAGTTGGCCAATTAATTTCTTTCTATTTATAGTAGAGACGGGGTCTCACTCTTGCTCAGGCTGGTTTCGAACTCCTGACCTCGAGCAATCCGCCCGCCTCGGCCTCCCAGAGTGCTAGGATTACAGGCTTGAGCCACCGCGCCTGGCCTGAAGGATAATTTTAAGAAGTGACTCTTTTCAGCATTGTTTTTATTTGAGCAAAGACTGGAAACTACCTAGATGCCTATCAGGAAGGGGGGTGTTAAATAAATGCAGCTATAGAAAAGGAAGCATGATGCATATGGATATGGTACATATTATGGACTGAATGTTTATGTGCCCCCACCCCAAATTTATATGTTGAAGCCCAGTCCACGAAATGGTGCCTTTGGGAGGTAATTAGGTCATGAGAGCTCATGTGCTTTCTCTCTCTCTCTCTCTCTCTCTCTCTGCCATGTGAGGACACAGCAAGAAGGCATCCGTCTGCAAACTTGGAAGAGGGCTTTCACCAAGAACCTGCTCATGCTGGCACCCCGATCTCAGACTCCCAGCCTCTAGAACTGTGAGAAATAAATATTTTGTTGTGTAAGCCACCCAGAATACCACCCTATGGTATTTGGTTATAGCAGCCTGAACTGACTAGACAACATAGAGCCAAGAAATGTTGTCAAGCGAAAAACAACCAAGGTGCAATGTTTTGTATTATGCATACATACATAGATCTCAGTATTTGCATTAGCTGCCTCTGGAAAGATACACAGGAAACTGAGAGCCTACTCTGGAAGACAGAGTGAGTAGAATACTTTTTACTCTATGTGCTTTTGTCTCTTTTAAATTTTGAACCATGCGAATATATTACCTATTTAAAAAAAGAATTATTTTTAGAACAAAAATAAAAGTATGCATGCCTGTACCAAGTCAGATGATAGAATTTGTAAATAAAAAGTTAATAATTGCCTCCTTCTATCTTCCAGTTCCATCCCCTGAGGAAACCAATGTTGTACGTATTTTCATACCTTTGTTCAAACATGAGTATGCAAACCATGAACACATCTACATGTTCCTATTAAAGCCAAGAAACCAACAAAAATGAGAATATGTTATATTTATTGGTCTCCAACTTGCTTTCCCCCAGTGCTTAACAAAACACCATGGGCATTCTCAAGGCCAAGCCAGTAAACCTAACATTTGTTATTATTATTTTTTTTAGTAGCAAAAGCATCCATTATACTGATGTGCCATAGTTTACTTAACAAGACCTCACTTGGAGTGCATTTAAGGTATTTCCAGTGTCTTTGTGTGTGTGCATGTGGCTGCTACTTCTGACAGTGCTGTAATGAACATCTTTATTCATAATAATAGGCCTTTTCAACTGCTTTCAAATACCCCATCTCAGTTTTATGGGAGTCCTGTGGGGCTGGGGGCAGGCAGTTCATCCTTTTATTTGTGGAGCACTGTCGTGAGCCACAGGAAGAGCTGGGTTTTAGGCCAGCTCTGCCACTAACCAACTCACCGTGTAACTTTGGGCAAATCCCTCCCTCTGTCTGGGTCTCAATCCTTGCATCTGTCAAAGGGAGAATTGGACCATGTGATCCCTAAGAGTCTTTGCACTTCTCGGATCTTCATGGGATTGCAAGTTCCACAAGGAGACGGACCCTGTTTGTTTTATTCATTGTTGTTTCCTGAGTGTTAAGCGCATAGTGGACCCTTAACGAGCATTTGTTGAACAAATGCATGAATGAATTCTTTGTCCTGTTTAAGGTCTTGTAGCTCAATCATAGCAAAGCTGTGAGCTCCTGTTTTTTTTTTTTTTCCCCTCTACATCACGCTGCCTCCCACCTCTTAAATATCTGTGCCCTTGACCTTTACATCTCGTAACCACATGATCTTTTGCTCATCTACTGATACTCATGTGATGTGTGATTCACTGTCAATGTGTCTTTTACATAGTAGGCCAGGGTTCTAATCTTAGCCCCATCGTTTACTACCTGTCTGGCCCCAGGCAAGCTGTCTGATTCCGTTTTCTCCTCTATAAATAGGAATGGAAGTTCAGTACTTGCCATGCAGATGTGCTTTGAGATAAACTATCTATGAGAATGTGTATGAATTGGCCAGCAAAGTGCCTGGTGGATAGTGGGTGTTCAATAAATGGTTGCAATTGTGGTTTAAGCAAGTGTAGCCTAAATGACAGGCATTTGGATTCAACAAGTGTGTACTGGTCCCTATTGCATGTGAGACACTGGGCTAGGTGTTGGGGTGATTCGAAGCTGTGTTAGCAGATTCTAAGCTGTGCCCAGCCTTTCTAGCAGCTTTTCACAAAATCCCAGAAACATTTATATTGTAGTGGAATTTCATCAGAATGATTAAATATATTGTTGCAAATTATATTTCTTGCACTTCCCTCTCGGGTAGTTACTGGATTAACAGGCACATAGATATGCAAAGAACACAAAGTTTTATGCTTCTGACTTAGTTTCTGTGTTTTTTTTTTTATTCTAAACTACTGGATCATTTTTCATTTCCTGTGGTTGGCTTTGGAGGGTACCTTGGACATTGGGCAAGGGGGTTGCAATAGTTGAGGTAGGAAAGGCTGAGGGCAGCTGAAGGTTTATTTGCTTTCATTTTCTGTAAAGAAAATGAAAGGGAGTGTGAGACTCAACTCTTCATCAGATTCTGTTGATGAGAGAATGCCTGGAACATACTAAGCGTTCAGACAAAGAAAGGCAAAGGATTATCCATTTTAGAAAAGCGGGTCAATTAGGGCTTCTAATGTGCAAATTGCAAAAGACCAAACTTAACTGGAATAAATAACAGTTTATTGCTTCATAGTGCTGAGATGTTTAGCAGATCTTACCTCAGGTGAGGCCTGATCCAGGGATCCCAGTGATACCACCAAGAGCTTTCTTTAGCATTGGCTTCGTTTCAGCTCTTATATGAGGCCCGTTGGCACCTCCCTTACGGTAGCCGAATGGCTGTGGCAGCTGCAGGCTCCGTCTTCATACACAACACCCTCTAGGGGAGGAGGGATCTCCTCTGCAGACTCTTCACAAGCTTCAGGATTGCTTCTGTCTCATGGGCCTGAATTGGGTCATAGGCCCTCTCCTGAAACCATCATCAGCATTCAGAAGAATGGTTTAAGCCAATCAGTGCCCACCCTTGGAGGTGAGCGTAGGATCAATTCCACCCAAAATAACAGGGTAAAGAACAGGAGAGTAGTGATTTCATGAGGGTAATCTGAAATAGAGTTAGGAAGGGGAATGCATGCCAGGCAACCAATGCACTAGAATAACCAATCATTCATTTATGGAGTACCTCCTAAACATCGGTCAAGGCTCTAAACACTCATTTAATCCTAGTAAAAGCCCTGCGAGGTACCACTATTTTTTTCTAGCCCCAGAATGAGGCAAGAGAGGCAGACAGAGCTCAAGCAGTGGCCCATTTGGTACATGGAAGCGAAGGGACTGCGGCCGGGGCTCTGTCCCTTCCTCCACCTCTGCTTGCAACACTGTGTCACACTGTGACTCAAGTTGGGACCCACAGGTAGTGCAGCGCCACACAATCATTTCCTTAATACTGTTTGCTGTAAACTGCATTTTCCCTTGAGATGCTTTTGGAAGAAGATGATGTTCCCGTATTGCTCCGTCTGGATCATTCCACTCAGTTGAAAGCTTTTGGGTAGTTTCAGGACACTTTCATGCTTTTAGGAGTGCATGGGGAAGACAAAGAAATTTTTGCTTTAAATTATCCTTAAATTGCACTTATCTCTGATCATAAATATTTACTATGTGTTAGTGCATTGGATATATGTTCCTAGCCTTTCATCTGTAATCTTTTGCTAGCAGCATGGCTTGCATTGCTTTTCCTACCCTGAAGCTTTGAAGAGGCAGAGCAGACAGGCTTGTAGGGGGGAAGGAAGCAGCTTGGTAGGAAGATGTATATCAGCCTCTGCTTTCTGAGCTCCTTCCATTCCTTTTTTTCCTTTTCCTCCTCCCTCTCCTTCTTCCTTTCTCTCACATTAACAATTCCCTCCTTTGTATAAAAGCATGCTACACTTATTTTTTTTTTTTAATATAGAAAGCACAGATGAGAAAAGGTGAAGAAAGATCTCACATAGTCCCATCTACCTTCTATAAATAACTGCTGTTATCTTTTTGGCGTGTTGCTCCACTTCTTACAGATAAGAGCTGACAACATCAAGCATTTTATAGCATTATTTTCCCTTTTAACATACATCTAGAAGATATTTTTAATGTTATTAAGTATTCTTTAGCATCTTCATTTTAAATAGTGCTTATTTTATAGATGCACCATAATTTATTTAACCAATTCTCCACTTTGGACAACTAGATTCATTGCCAGTATTTTTTTTTTTTTTTGAGACAGAGTCTCACTTTGTTACCCAGGCTAGAGTGAGTGCCGTGGCATCAACCTAGCTCACAGCAACCTCAAACTCCTGGGCTCAAGCAATCCTCCTGCCTCAGCCTCCCGAGTAGCTGGGACTACAGGCATGCGCCACCATGCCTGGCTAATTTTTTTCTCTCCATATATTTGTTGGCCAATTAATTTCTTTCTATTTATATTAGAGACGGGGTCTCGCTCTTGCTCAGGCTGGTTTCGAACTCCTGACCTCGAGCAATCCTCCCGCCTCGGCCTCCCAGAGTGCTAGGATTACAGGCATGAGCCACCGCGCCCGGCCTTGTTGCCAGTATTTTGATGCTAAGACAGCTTTACTCGTGAACGTTGTTTGGCTGAATCCTTGCCCACGCTGTTGATGATTTCCTCAGTTTGCTGGGTGGGTCAGGGTGTGCTCTCTTGGCGAGTAATGCCTGTCTTTCTTTTGCTCGCCTTGCTGGGTGTGGCAGTCTTCACCATGAGTGCAAAGACGACTCACGGGTCCCCCGTGTGCTGTGAGTCGGACTCCAGCGTCTGCAGACTTCTGAGTGGAGAGATGGCCCTGCTGTAGGCCCACTTCCTTTGTTTCTACCTCCAGAGATGTGGCGATTTTCCATTTACAGATTTTCAAGGTGCAGGAACACAACTGGCATCATTTTTGTTTTCCTGCACTTTGATATTGACAGCATGGTACGATCTCTTTCCCTAGTGCGAGGCTTTCCAATAGCTCTCTGGGGGTCCAGTTGGGCAGAGCACACGTAAGATACACAGCAAAGATATTTAATGGCGATCTCTTTGTTCTATCATTTCCAGGGCCTGCTATGGACTATGTATTATGTCTGACACTTTACTGGCTTTTAAAATAAATTTAATCTTTAATGCAACACTGTCAGGCAGGGATTATTTCTGATTTTTTTTAGAAGAATGGCTTAGAGAGGTTAAGTTAGTTTTTCTCAGCCTGGCTCTTTTGATGACTCCCTGTTGCCTTTACAGGTGTTTAAACCAGTTGAAGAGACCAGTTGTGCACAAATGAAAAGTTAAAGATGTTGTACAAGGTATCTCTGGCTATCTGCCAGATAGCCCTATGCTCTGATAAAAGAAGGGAGAAAGCATGGGTTGTGCCAGCCAGCAGGATGTCTGGTGACCGTTATGATTTATATGCCCCACTTGGGGCAGAAGGGCATTTGGCTACGTGAGATTTTTCTTTGGATAGAGGCAGTCCTGCAGGGAGTGAACCCTCGCTTGAATCTGTAGAGACAGGGGTGAATTGAATCTCTCACCTGGCTCCTGGCTGAAATGCAAGTTGATCAAGACACCAGCTCTAACCCTCAACCCTGTAGCAGCTGTCTATTTGGGGAATTTCCTGGGTTTAAGAACCCTAAGCATCTCAGCTACCAAGTGGGTTGGAAACACAAACACTGTCATCACACTTGGGGGGGTTATTTTTCATAGCAGTCTACGTCACAATTTCCTACTACCAGATCAGAGAGTCTGAGGGCCAGAGAACTCAGGTGGAGACATTCCCATAATACTTGGGGCACAGTTGAGGGTCATCTTTCTGGTTTTACATTTTTGTACTTCTGAACTCACATCGTGACATTTAAAGTGAACAGTGGCGAGATTCTCAAGCCCCCAGTATGTGCAATGTAAAGCATAGAGCAAAACCATTACTTAAACGTGGAGCCAAGTAAAACATCAGGGACTCTGGACACTGTGTGTATGTGCTTTTCTGGAGTTCACGGGGAAAAAAATCAATTGGTTCCAAAATTCAAAAAGAAAAATACAAAATCAATGCTAGTAAATGTTTAATTTAATGCTTCCTCAATGTAACATCATAGCATTGAATTAATTTATTACCTTTAACTCTCATGTCAATGTTACTGCAGAACTGTGCAAGTCGAGGACATGGTTCTGACATTTGCAATTTTCAGGGAACAGTAGAGTCATTCCTTGGTATCCACAGAAGATTGGTTCCAGGAACCCCAATGGATACCAAGATTTACAGATGCTCAAATCCCTTATATAAAATGGTATGGTACTGAACTGTGCACAATGGTGTGGGTGCATTTTAAAATGTCTAATACAATTGGGAGAGGCGAGGAGAGAGTAAGGCACTCACAGGAAAGGGACTCTACTTGGAATTAAAATAAAAATGCAGGGCTCAAAAAAAATCTTCATACCCATGTTCAAGATCGCCTCCTAAGTAAGGGTAGACAATAGCTCCAATGCAATAATTCAGTTCGTTTTTGCATTTATGAGCACCTGGGGGGAATGCAGCGTGACATTTAGTTGGACTCCAAACCAGGAAAGGCACAGCTCTTGTCACCAGGGAAGATTCATCCTCACAATTCCCTTCCTCTCAGCATCTCTTTGCATTTAATCGTAGGAAGCTGGTTAGCTTGTCTGAGCGACCGTCGTCTGCACGTTTGTTTCTGTCATGTGGAGATGGCAATGCCCATCCCAGAAGCATTAAACGAGACAATGGTGGCGAAGTGCACAGCACTTTGCCTGGCATGTAAAGTAAGTTCCATAAATGGTGTTTGAGTTCACCTCCGCCCTGTCCCGCAACCAAATGAAACAAAAAAAATGATATACATTTTGATTATAAAAGGATGAGGCTGAATTCCTGTGTCATCCCTGAAAACCTGCCTCAAGATTATTTAGAGTCTATTTTTCCCCAGGCAAAAGGCAGCTGATGGAGGCCTACAGCTGGCGGCATATAGCTATTTAAATTCTGGCTCCAAGCATCCACATTCCTTTTTCTGGAAAACCATACCAAATGAGCCCCAGGTGTTGTGAAGGAGCCCTTAGGAACACAGAAGTGGAGCTAACCGACTGGCACGGGATAATGAACTTGTTAGCAGAAACCAGTCAGGCCTGCCTCCCACTTGCTCCATCTGAGTCTAGCCTCAGTCCACGGATCCAAATGACTTCTGATTTCTTTAAACAGAATTGTCACTAATTGACATTGTGCAGTTCTTAACCTTTTATAAAAGCTTCACAAATAGGTCATTTACTCCTTAATATGACATGGGATGGGTTAACAGTACTCTTTTTTTTTTTTTTTTTTTTTTGAGACACAGTCTTACTCTGTTGCCCTGGCTAGAGTGCCGTGGCATCAGCCTGGCTCACAGCAACCTCAAACTCCTGGGCTCAAGTGATCCTCCTGCCTCAGCCTCCCGAGTAGCTGGGACTATAGGCATGCAGCACCATGCTCAGCTAATTTTTTCTATATATTTTTAGTTGGCCAATTAATTTCTTTCTATTTTAAGTAGAGATGGGGTCTCGCTCTTGCTCAGGCTGGTCTTGAAGTCCTGAGCTCAAACGTTCTGCCCACCCTGGCCTCCCAGAGTGCTAGGATTACAGTCGTGAGCCACTGCACCTGGCCAGCAGTACTCTTAACTCTTCTGGTCACCTTGTGCTTCCTTCTATCCACCCAGTGTTCCAGCAAACCCTGCACGGTGCCCAGCTCAGAGCCAACTCAGATGTGGGGGTCTAGACCACACCCCAAGCAGCTCCCTTCCAATGGGACAGAGCCCCAACCAAGGGATAGTTTTGCCCTTTGAGAGGCAGTGTAGTGCAGCGTATGGGGTTCAGAGATTTGGAGACAGCAAACCTCAGTTCAAATCCTGGCTCTGCTAATTTCTAGCTGTGTGACCTTGGGCACAGGTTTGAACTCTCTGAGCCTCAGTTTTCTCATTTCTAATCTGGTCATAATAATATTAATAGTAAAATCTACTTTGGGGGGTTGTTGGGAAGATTAAATAAGAACATGTATGTACGTTCAGTGTCTGGCATATAGTAAGTGCTCAATAAATATTTGCTTTTTAAATGGGATCTATAATAGAAGTTGCAACAAACCTTTTGGAAGCCCAGCAAGATAAGCAATGGGCACCTTCTGGGGAGGTCAGGGAAGTGACTTCCTCTGCCTGGAAGCAAGATTCTTTGAAATGGCTCTTTTCTGTACCTGGGCAAATTTTCAGGTAGGAAGGCTGTATTTATCTTGACTGGGAATTTGAATTTGCAGTTGCACATTCCAAGGGCCTTGCAAGGCCTTTCTAGTTTGTGCAAAGGAGCAGCAAAGGGTGCCTGCAGAAGCCTGTACTAATTGTGCTAGAGACACTTAGGCAAGTGTCCCTAACCTCACCAAAGATAACATTCCCTTATCTGCAAAATGGAGATCATAATCCTGGCCATTTGATGTCACCGCTTGTGGCATCAGGAGAGAATGGGAAACCTTTAGCAGAGTGCCTGGCGCCTAGTAGGTGCTCTTTAAGATTTAGCCGTTAACAGCTTGCATTCTCTGAGACCCAAGACTGCCTCGAATTCCCACATGTCCAGAGAAAGGTGCTTGGGAAGAGAGATTTCTGAGCCTCCCGCCTGCCTGCCTGCACGTCGCCCGATTCTCTCTCTCTTGTTCAATGCCTGCACACACGTTATTT
This sequence comes from Microcebus murinus, assembly GCF_040939455.1. Classification (NCBI taxonomy): domain Eukaryota; kingdom Metazoa; phylum Chordata; class Mammalia; order Primates; family Cheirogaleidae; genus Microcebus; species Microcebus murinus. The sequence continues at coordinate 24,643,032 of NC_134124.1, forward strand.
ATTTATTTTTGGTTAACGTTAAATTGAGGTTTTGGCCGAAACTCAGCCTCCTCCGTACTTGAAAAGCCAACAGGCTCGTTGGGCAGCCGATAAAGCTCTCGGGATTTCCCCGCGGGGCCGCGGGGAGTACAGGCAGGAAGCTCGGGGACCCAGCGCCTGACCAGAACTTCCTCGGGGGAGGCGGGAGGGGCGCACGCGCGCCCTGCACAGAACCCTCCAGGGCGCGCAGGCCAACGCAGCCTCCTGTCCCCCTCGCGCGCTGGAAGAGGGTCCCCGACCCCCACCCCCCAGCCCCTGTGGGCGAGGACCCTGCAGGCAGCAGGCGGGGGGGGGGGGCGCCTCCCCCAGGAAGAGGCCGACTGACACAGCCAGGCTGGAACCTTCCATTCCGGCCCAGCCTCTTCCTCCCTCGCCGCACACCGAGGAGGCATTTAGAAGGGACTTTCCAGAGAGCGTTCGCGTGCAGGGTGTGGAAATGGAATAAAAGCATATGCAAATAGGCCTCTGCGTGCCTTCCTCTACCCCAGTGAGCAAGAGTCTTTCTCCAGAAAGATGCTCTTTCTCCAAGACACTTGACAGCTCTCTTCCTTCCCTGGATGGCCGCAGCAGGGCCGTTGGAGTGGTAAAACCCAAAAAGGGGGTGGGCAGGATGGACAGGACAGAGGAGCAAAATGAAAAGGGGGGGAAGGGGGAGCCGGGTAGGGGGAAGGCTGAATTGGGAATGCCAAAATAAAATGAAATTTTAGGAGCTCGCTGTTGAGTATGAGCTGGGGAAAAGAAAATAATCGTTGCAAGCTGATTTATTATGTACTTTATCTTTCTCTGAGAGGCAGCAGGCTTTTGTACAGTGGATTATTGCAGAGTAAAATGGCACATTAAAGATATAATCAAGATGTTTAAAGCATATTGAATGACATTAGAATTAAAGTAGGTGAGACTTTTGTCATGGTCTATAAATATAAAAATGTCAGTGACTTGGGAGATATTTCCAATGCTTTAGTTAAGATGTGATTCCATTTCCAAAAGGAAAATTATTTTTAACCTTTTGTTATTTCCAGGGTGGGGTGGGGAAGTGGTTTAGAACCTCTCTATGGATGATAAAATAATATGCTTTAAGCCCTGGAGTTGTAGACTGTGGCCTCTATTTAGCAAGTCATAAACATTCTTGCAGTGACAATGGATAAAAATATTGCACAGTAAATAAGGGTGCAACATTTACTGCAATATTGAGAGCCTGGAGGCTGGGGCATTATGGCTATTACTTTTTATTTATTGTGTTCCTATTCTCAATCTCATTCAACCTTTGGATGTTGAGTTTTTTTAATTTTCTATCTTTTTTTTAAAGAATCTTTTTTACATGCTGAGCTCGACTTGGATATTAATTGGCAAGCAGTGTCGCTCTTGTTTCTGGATGCCTTGATGGGCTTAATTATTGCATCTATTTTCTTGTGATTTGGGACCTTCACGTTAGTGCCCATTATTTTATTTGTCTTGCCAGGTTCTTCTTTGCTCTTACCCCAAACCTTTCTGACTGTAGGGCCATGCTGACAATGGGGTTTGTGGACAGAACAGACTTCTGTCTTCATTTGTTTTTTTTTTTTTTGAGACAGAGTCTCACTTTGTTGTCCAGGCTAGAGTGAGTGCCGTGGCGTCAGCCTAGCTCACAGCAACCTCAAACTCCTGGGCTCGAGTGATCCTTCTGCCTCAGCCTCCCGAGTAGCTGGGACTACAGGCATGCGCCACCATGCCCGGCTAATTTTTTTTTTATATATATATCAGTTGGCCAATTAATTTCTTTCTATTTATAGTAGAGACGGGGTCTCGCTCTTGCTCAGGCTGGTTTTGAACTCCTGACCTTGAGCAATCCGCCCGCCTCGGCCTCCCAAGAGCTAGGATTACAGGCGTGAGCCACAGCGCCCGGCCTGTTTTTGTTTTTTAAATCACATTTCTGTCCTTATGCATAGCATTCCTTGGAACAGATGAGGAGCAGTATAAGAAGCTCTTTGTGGTGGGGCTCACAGAGAGAGAGCAGAAGGGAGAAACTTTGACTCTAGGGGTTATTCAGGCTGTTTGGATTTACTTGGACTGTTAGCACGTGGGGTAGGTGGTGACTGGTATTAACTTCAGGATTCCACAAGGCCCAGGCCTGGGATGGGGCGAAGAGCTGCCTGGATAGCTGGGCGACGCATTCTTGGTCCTCTTCTCATCCCTGAATTCCTATAGTCACTCTTTCTCCAAAGGTCCTCTGGGATCAGACCAATGTAGTGCATCTACTCCGTGAAGTCTTATCTTTTCATTGTAGGCCTTTGGGCTAAACCTGTAGTGAGTATTTGTTTTTCCTAGCTGTCAGCAATTTATAGTCTTGGGTGTGGTCCCTAAAAGCCAGTTTTGGGGCACTTTTTGAAGTGCAATGGTGATTTTTCCCTCTGGCTGGTCTAAAATCTGGCAAAACTTCTTTATTTGTTCCTGGCTTCAGTCTTAACAATAGAAAATTATCTATTTATTTATTTAGAGATGAGGTCTTGCTATGTTGCCCAGGCTGGTCTCAAACTCCTAGGCTCAGACGATCCTCCCATCTCAGCCTCCTGAATACCTGGGATTACAGGCGAGTGCCACTACTCTCAGTTTCTAAATTCTTTTTTTGTTTTTTAAATAGTAATTTATGAAGTATTTTTATGATTTACAATTTGCAAAGCATTTTCATGTAATTCTTTCATGAACCTTTCATTTGTAAGGTTAGAGACAGTAGAATTGGCACATAATGGGAGCTTATTAAATATTTTTTGAATGAATGAATGAAATCCATTTTACTGCTAAGGAAATTGAGACTTAAAGAGGTCAAGTAATCTAGCCAAGGCCCTACTGCCCAGTAAGGACTCCCATCTGACTTCCCTCATTCAGACGGGCTTTTATACTTTTACATACTATTTTTTATCTTTTCTCCGAGATTTTTTTTTGGAGACAGGATCTTGCTCTGTTGCCCGGGCTAGAGTGCACTGGTGTCCTCATAGCTCACAGCAACCTCAAACTCCTGGGCTGAAACAATCCTCTTGCCTCAGTCTCCCAAGTATTTGGGACTCTAGATGTGTGTCACTATGCCCTGCTAATTTTTGTATTTTTTGTAGAGACAGGGTCTTGCTATTTTACGCGGGCTGGTCTTGAACTCCTGGCCTCAACTGATCCTCCTACCTTGGCCTCCCAAAGTGCTAGGAATACAGGTGTGAGCCACTGCGCCCAATCTCTCCAAAATCCTAGAATGATCTTTTTATTCTTTAAGAAAAGATAATAGGACAATGCAAATAGTTGGATATACCATCAAAGGGGTGGCTTGTTTGCCTTTCTGTAGTTCCTGACTCTTCAGAAGACTTATATCTTTAAGGATATGACTATTTAGATGCATTCCTTGTTGGCGACAAGAACACAAGTTTATATTGAAAAAAATGACTTAATATTTCTTGGAGGTTTGGGCATAAAACTCTGCAGAGCTCAAGGGAAGCTAATTGCAGAGTTCTGCATGTGGAACTGAACATTTTCTCTAGCTTTTTCTGGAGGGAGTCATGCGGTGCCACCATTTGGGCACAGGCCTGGTGTGCAGGGATCAGCAGTTGTCCGGCCTACAGTCCTTGCCAGCTGGTCCCACTGCTGGAGAAAATGCCACCCAGATCAGTTCAGACATTTAAATAACAAAAAAAAAAGGAGCCAACTGTTCTAGCAAAGCCCGGAATTAGGCTCTAGGGTTGCACCAATAACCCTGCATGTGCTTGCCAGAGACTTCCTTGACCTGGTGACACCAGGAACAGAGAGAAGGAAGGAGAATGTGTCTCCTAAATCTCAAGCTAATGAGAGAGGCATGCCGGTGGTGTTCCACCACGGGCCTTTCCCTGGGCCTTCTGCAACCCGAGAGTCAAAGCTTTCCACTGCGAAATGTCTCCCCAAGGAAAGCTGCGAAAACAGTTCTGATTATTTCTTTTTTTTTTTTTTTTTTTTTTTGAGACAGAGTCTCGCTTTGTTGCCCAGGCTAGAGTGAGTGCCATGGCATCAGCCTAGCTCACAGCAACCTCAAACTCCTGGGCTCGAGTGATCCTTCTGCCTCAGCCTCCCGGGTAGCTGGGACTACAGGCATGCGCCACCATGCCCGGCTAATTTTTTTATATATATATTAGTTGGCCAATTAATTTCTTTCTATTTATAGTAGAGACGGGGTCTCGCTCTTGCTCAGGCTGGTTTTGAACTCCTGACCTTGAGCAATCCGCCCGCCTCGGCCTCCCAAGAGCTAGGATTACAGGCGTGAGCCACAGCGCCCGGCCACTGATTATTTCTTTACTGGAGTGACACTCCTCACCTCTCCAACGTGCGGTTGTATTGCCGCACAGGTTGTCCCAAACCTGTTAGTCTTTTCTGTAATGATTTCTGTGTCTCGTTGAGAAAGTGAAGGTTATAAAGATTTATTCTTATGTTTACTTCTAAAACTTTTATAGTTTCTGTTACCGCATTGTTCATTTGCACTTAACTTTTTCATCCACCTGAAGGGTGTTTTTTTTGTGTGTGTGCAACGTGAGACATTATCTGATGTTAGTTTTTTCCCCCTCTACTAGGTACTAGCTTTTCCCTCTACTTTTTTTTTTTTAAATAAGCTTTTAACTTAGGATAGTTTTATATTTACAGAAGAGTTGCATAGATAGTACAGAGAGTTCCTGTCTACCCTTCTCTTCTTTGTGATTAGTTCCTCTGCTTTGAAAGGATATTTTTACTTGCTCCTAAATTGCACATATATGTATATATCTCTCTAGAGTCTCACTTTTTTACTCTGTTGAACCATTTGCTGTTTCTGCCCCAATGTAACATATTTGATTATTATTTCTAGAGATGTCATAGCTTTTGATAGGGAACCCGAGGGCTCACAGGGCTTTTACGAGGTCAAATTCAGCCTTTGGGCAAGTGAATGCAGCCCTGTTTGTGGATGGTGTTGCTACTGAGGTGACTTGCCAGGAAGTAGCACAGCTAGAACATAGGGAAGGGAGGTGACCACTGGTGATCGGCCCTTTTCTGTGAGTGCAAGCCCTGAACACAATAGCAAGAACACAATAGCTTTGGAGTAGGGTTTCTTTACCTCGGCACTATTAATATTTTGGGACTGATAGTTCTTTACCATCAGGGTCTAACCTGTGCGTTGTAGGATGTTTAGCAGTATCTCTGGCCTCTACCCACTAGAAGTCCCCTGACACATGACACCTTGACAATGACAACCAACTCATAACAATCAAAAATATTTCTAGGCCAGGCGCGGTGGCTCACGCCTGTAATCCTAGCACTCTGGGAGGCCGAGGCGGGCGGGTTGCTCGAGGTCAGGAGTTCGAAACCAGCCTGAGCAAGATTGAGACCCCGTCTCTACTAAAAATAGAAAGAAATTAATTGACCAACTAAAATATATATATACAAAAAATTAGCCAGGCATGGTGGCGCATGCCTGTAGTCCCAGCTACTTGGGAGGCTGAGGCAGTAGGATTGCTTGAGCCCAGGAGATTGAGGTTGCTGTGAGCTAGGCTGATGCCACGGCACTCACTCTAGCCTGGGCAACAAAGTGAGACTCTGTCTCTAAAAAAAAAAAAAAAAAAAAAAAATTTCCAGACATTGCAAATGTCCATTGGGGGTAACCCCTGCCCCCCGCATTGAGGACCACTGCTCTGCAGTCGGCTGAGTGTCACCCCCAGCCCTACCGCTCGGTGATAGTTCAGTGCCTCATTTCTTCCTGTATCAAGTGCAAACAGTAATAGTGCCTGTCTCCTAGGATCGACCTGAAGACCAAAGGAGCTAATACTCATGAAATACTCAGAACAGACTCTGGCAGGGACAGACCCCAGCTCATTGCGAACCGTTACAAGTATTTCAGAAATCTTTTATATTTGATTTCACTCCTAAGAAACACACAGACTTCACATTTTTCCTTTGTCTCCACATCTTCCCCGCTGTGGAGCGAAAGTGTTTAAATCACAACAATATGCACCAGAAACATTACATGTCTACGTTAATGAAATGGAACTCTACTTTCAGGGCTCCGTGACTGCTAATTAATCAGCTCCCATGATAACCTCATCTAAGCTGCGTGTGATTTTTATTTGCAGCTGCGGAGCAGCAATTCCAGTTAGTTAACAGGCCTTTAAGTGACAATCCAGCTCGGTGGAGCGGCAGAAAGGCCCAGAAATGATTTTCTAAGCAAGATGGTAATGATGGTGGGGAAGATAGAAATCTGGGCTAAGGAGAAGACTGAGGATTTACTTGATTGATTAACTGGATGGCTTTGGGAAAGCCATGTTCATTTACTGTTAAACTACATCATCATCTTGCAATGCAGAGGGGGATGGATGAAGACCCATCTTCTAGCAATTGATGTTAATTAGTCTCCCAGAACTATTATTATTATTATTATTGTGCGCGTGTTGCCTTACGTAGCAGGAGCTATTGTAAAACCATGGTGTCTGCTATTCAGCTTGCTTGAGAGTCCCTCTCATGGGGACAATTATTTCTGGTGTGCAAGAAGATATGGCTGAGGATGGTGGGTGTGAGTTGTCTCTCTACCTTTGTCCAGAGGGCTCACTTCCTTCTTCCAGTGAAACCAGGATTTGGTGTGAAGACGAGAGGGGAGTGCCCTGGCCCGAGCACTGGGGGCTGTAGGACAGGTCAGGCTTGTTAGTGTGACGGCCTTGGTGAATTCGCTTAGTGCTTAGCGAGTGCAGCAGACAGCTTGGGGTTCTCCGTCCTGGAGTGGGGATGAAAACCCGGTTCTTTAACTTGCCAGCTGTGTGGCCTTGGGCAAGCTGCTGAGCCTTTCCCAGCCTCATTCTTCTCATCTGCAAAATGATATTGAGCAGGTGGCTCACGCCTGTAATCCTAGCACTCTGGAAGGTCGAGGTGGGAGGATAACTCAAAGGTCAGGAGTTCGAGACCAGCCTGTGCAAGGGCAAGACCCCGTCTCTACTAAAAATAGAAAAAAGTTAGCCGGACAACTAAAAATGTATATGGAGAAAATTAGCTGGGTGTGGTGGTGCATGCCTGTAGTCCCAGCTACTCGGGAGGCTGAGGCAGGAGGATTGCTTGAGCCCAGGAGTTTGAGGTTGCTGTGAGCTGGGCTGATGCCACGGCACTCACTCTAGCCTGGGCAACAGAGTGAGACTCTGTCTCAAAAAAAAAAAAATGATATTGATCAAAGTACCTGCTTCACATCTTTGTTGTGCATTTTAGGTGAGATAATTGATGTAGCCCAGTGGCTGACATGTAATACGCACTTGATACACATCAGCTATGATGATGGCTGTTATTACTCATTTGAGTGCCTCCCACAACCCAGGCATTGTGCTCGGGAGGGGGATCCATTCAGGTCAAATAAGACACTTAGTGCCTCCAAAGAGCGTCTTCTCTGGAGACTGGAATGAGAGGAGTGTGTCCACAGAGGTAAGCACTGAAGGTTGTGGAAGTTGGGCGGGAGTGACAGAAGCTCTGCGGGACTGGTGACCTTAACCGAGAGACTTGTCCCCAGAGACTGGTACCTCAGTAACTACCAAGGGAATGGACTCTAGACACAGGCAGAGCCTATGCATATAGGGAGACACCATCAAGACCATGGAAACAGGGGCGTGATGCCTAGAATATTTTCCTCCCCCCTCGCCCCCACCAACAGAAAACAGTTACCAAGTTTGAAATGGATAGGCTGGAAGACCAGAGAGAAACGTATCGCCTGCTTCTGCTTAGTGAATCCAGCCAATAGTTGCTGGGACTTTAAGCATTTTGTGTCGGGTGTCTGATTTCCAGCCACCTGGGCCCCAGAGCCTGGAGGTGCCTGGCGCAAGGTGCATGGGCTGCAATTATTTGTTTGGTGACTTGTGCTTAGTAAAGACTCTTTTCTTCTTACAAGCACTCGCCTCATGGTTATAAGGGGAATTTGTTTTACAGAAAGGGCTAGCAAAGTTCAAAACTGGAGGATGACCTTGTAGTTTCTTTTTCTTTGTAAAAATTTGTTGACCCCAGAATGTTCCCATGTCAGCCCTGGCTTTCATCCTAAGGCTATGTGTGGCGAACTAAATGAGATAATTATACAGACTATTTAATTTTTTTAAAAATAAAAGTTCTAAGGGACTATTTTTTTATAGCTAACATATAAAACAATTTGAATGCATCTCTTTTATACCTATTGAGAGTGAAGTGGGAGACTAGCGTTAATTTAGCTTTGAAAGGGTATTAAATTTTGTAAAGTTATACTAGATTCATGTCTCTCTTAAAAGCCTCTCATATTAGCCGGGCGCGGTGGCTCACGCCTGTAATCCTAGCACTCTGGGAGGCTGAGGCGGGCGGATTGCTCGAGGTCAGGAGTTCGAAACCAGCCTGAGCAAGAGTGAGACCCCGTCTCTACCATAAATAGAAAGAAATTAATTGGCCACCTAATATATATATATATAATTAGCTGGGCATGGTGGTGCATGCCTGTAGTCCCAGCTACTTGGGAGGGTGAGGCAGGAGAATTGCTTGAGCCCAGGAGATTGAGGTTGCTGTGAGCTAGGCTGACGCCACGGCACTCACTCTAGCCTGGTCAACAAGCGAGACTCTGTCTCAAAAAAAAAAAAAAAAAAGCCTCACATATTGAAAACTCATTCCTTTACTCTAACTCTCTATATAGCAAAAACAAAGTGCCACCCAAGTATTTTTTGGTGCAAGGGCTGGCAAAGTCATATTTGTAACAACTTTTGGGTTAGATTTTAGTTTTCCCTCATATGATAGGACAAATACATAAAAGGAAAAGGAGCGAATTCTTGGAAATAGAAATGAATAACTTCTCTGTCATAGTGAACCATGACCAAATGAGGTGTGGGATTTCTTTTCACAGGACAAGTTATATATTTGCCCAACGGAGTTACACAATGGGACTCTGTCTTAAGAGAGAGTTCAGCTTTTTATTGATTTCATACAACTGCAATTTTCCTAGGCTCTGCGCTGGGGAAATGCTAATAACAGATCTCGCTGTCGTGCTGAAAAATGTAAACGGTCAATGGCTAAAAGACCTTCATATTGTTCTTCTGTTTCCGTGTTTTCTGAGTACAAGTCTCATGAAGTTGACAAAACGGCTCGTAGCGAAAAGTGCGTTCTGCTAAATAGGAGGCGATTACTTTGCCGTGTTGCTCTGTCCTGCTCCCGGTTCTGGCTGAGAAATGGTCAGGGCTGTGCCGTGTAAGTTCGTTTTGACCTGGCTGCTTCAGCAGTACTGGAGCAGGCTGTGCCTCCCTGGACAGGTAGACTCTGGGGAGCTGGTGGTTGGAATGGCTGGGTACAGGCTGGGGTAGGGACTAGATAGGGGACCAAGAAGTGGCTCCCCTTTCAGATCAAGACTGCTCTGATGTCCGGCTTTCCACGCAATGCAGTGGCTGTTCAGGGAGCTTGTGGGAGGTATTCTGGAAGTTACGGTGGTCTTCAGAAACAGAACATGTCAGGCAGAGGGTGGGAAAGGGACTTGGGGACAGGAGGGGAATCTTTCAGAGGGCAGAGAGAAGGAGTCGTTAATTATAATAATATAAAAGGATCGAGTTTGTTGTCATAAAATAGTTTATTAAGAAGAGTTTTCTAATTGTCTACCACGTGCCCTGCCCTGCTGTTGTGAGGAGGGGGTTAAAAGAGGTAGAAAACATGATATCTGTCTTTGAGAATTTCACAGCCTCACAAGACTTGCACGATGGGTTCAAGACCCCGCAGGATCACATGTTAAGTTGCGTGATCGGATGATGGGTGTGCGGAACTATTTCTTACCCTCCTCCTAACTGTGGACCACATCCAGCTGGAGTATTTAAACAACGCCATCTGGATCACATCCCTCCCCTGCTTCCTCTGTCTGCTGTTAAGGTCAACTCCAAATTCCTAAGCAAGGCCAACGTGACCCGGCCCTTCCCTGCCTGGGCCTGCCTGGCCTCCTGCCATCCCCAGTGTCATTATTGGCCTCAACAGAGGGGCCCCTGTCTGTCCCCACCAATGAGCTCCATCACATCCCATTTCGGGAGTGTTTGAACATTCTGTTCCCTCTGCCTGGGACTCCTTTCACCTGGTCTTCACTAGACCACGGCCTTAATTAGCTATGATCCTCCAGGATTTCTCCTTAAATGTCACTCCTGATCACCACGTGCTTCATAGGACCTTGAGCTTTTTGGCTGGTGACGCTTATCACATTTGGACGCACGTGTTCGTGTGGTTGTCAGTGAGCTCTCAGCCTCTTCTGTTGTTTGGTGAGCTCCACGAGGACGAGGACAGGGCTGGGCTTGTCTTGCTCCCTGCTGCGTCCTGGGCATCTGGCGCAGGCCTGACACCTAGCAGGTGTCCCGTCAGTGAGTGACGAGTGAATGGATATGCCTGGAGATAGTCCATGGGGTTGATGCAGTCGTCCTGGCCAAGCACTGTGTTTCTCTTCCTCCTGGAGCACTTGGTATGTTGTACTAAACACCCTGTTCCTCTACCCTCATGCATCCATCAGCTTCCAGAGGGCGGGGATTGGATTGTGATCATCTTTCTGTCTGCAGAGCCTGGCTCACGTAGGAATTCAATGGAGGTTTGTGGGGTGAAGGAAAGAATGAATGGCGCATGAATAGGGTTTTAAAGCATGCCTGGGGATAAGGGTGCAGGAAAAGTGAATTTAAGGATCTGGAATAGCAGTGGGGAGCTGGTATGTAAAACAAGATTAGATTTTTTTTAAGTTTTTTTTTTTTTTTTAATGCTGAAAATCTGAATTAGAAAAATACCGGATAGTCACCAGACACAGCATGACAGGATGTACTCATGCTACAAAGATTGGAGGGCTGGGGTGGGGAGGAGGTTTGGAATTTCCCCAGCTGAGCTTTGTACCTCGAATGATGTCTGTCTTTCAGCTCGCTGCCTACCCATCCATTCAACAAATACCCATTGAGCACCTCTTCCACACATTCTCAGTGAGGAATATATTGTTCCCCACCCTGCCAAGACATGAAAATTGGCTCTTGGGAAGTAAAAACAAATCTTACTCTCTGTATGTATAAAGCACAGATATACATATAGCACATAAATGCATACATATCATAGTGGGGGCAATTAGGAAAAATGAGGATGATAATGAAAAAAAGGTTGAGAAACTGACCTGCTCTATAAAGAGGAGGAGCCAGCCTGGCACGGTGGCTCATGCCTGTAATCCTAGCACTCTGGGAGGCCGAGGTGGGCTGATTGTTCGAGGTCAGGAGTTCGAAACCAGCCTGAGCAAGACCCCCCTCCCCCGCCCCCCGTCTCTACTAAAAATAGAAATAAATTAATTGACCAACTAAAAAGATACATATACAAAAGATTAGCCGGGCATGGTGGCACATGCCTGTAGTCCCAGCTACTCGGGAGGCTGAGGCAGGAGGATCACCTGAGCCCAGGAGTTTGAGGTTGCTGTGAGCTAGGCTGATGCCACGGCACTCACTCTAGCCTGGGCAACAAAGCGAGACTCTGTCTCAAAAAAAAAAAAAAAAAAAAAAAAAAAAAGAGGAGGAGCAGGCCGAGGGGAGAGGACACACGAGGTGGGCAGTGGGGCATGTCAGTGGTTATTTAGGTAGAGCAGTGACGAGGTGACATTTGAGAAGAGTCTGGAGGAAGTGAGGGGTGGACAGTGGAGACTGTTCTGGGGGAAGAGTATCCAGGAAGAGGCCACAGCTTGGTGCAATTAGGGACAGCCAGGAGGCCAGTGGGTGGGAGCGGATGGAGGAGGGAAGGCTAGTGGCAGATGAGGTGGGGACGGAGGCAGGGTCCCTGTCTCCAGGGCCCATGCAGGCCATCTGAAGAGGGGTTTGGCTTTTGTTCCAGTTTGATGGGAAGCTGCTGGAGAGCTCCACGCAGGGGAGTGACATGACCCCATTTATCTTTTAGTAGGATCGCCCTGGCTGCCGTCTGGAGGGTGGACTGTAGAGGCAGGCGTGGAGTCAGGACGCCTGGCTGGTGTCGAGGCCCAGGTGGGACATGACGACGGTGACTTGGGGCAGGGTGAGCGGTTCGATTCCAGGTGCACTGTGAAGGCAGAGCTTGCAGGGCTTGTAGCAGGATTGAATGAAGGGTCTCCTTTCCACCAGCTGCCAGCCCCTCTTAATCCCTTTAGAGAGGAAACTAGTTTTGTTTATGTCTGCAAGAGGCCACAGCCGGGGCAGATGGTTACAAGTGTTAGTCATGTGCGTTAGAGTGGGTGTTTTCATTGCTTGGCTTCTCCTCCTCCTCTGTCCCCTCTTTCTTTCTTTTCATCAAGCGAGGATGACAACAGTATTCTCCTATGGCTTTGTGAGAGTGAAGTGAGATGTGCTTGCAAAGTGCCTGGCTTGGGTCTGACATGTGTTGGCACCTGGGGAGTGGTGGTTTTTATACTGCGTGGCTTCCCTCTTTTCATCAGATTTCTGCATTGCTGGCTCTCCTGTCTCAGGGTCACCTAATTTGGAGCACTTTGGGTCAGGATATCACTTTTCCTCTTTCTATGTCTTGGTTTTTCTTCATGTGAAAAGGGGGGGCAGAAGGCCGGGCGAGGTGGCTCATGCCTGTAATCCTAGCACTCTGGGAGGCCAAGGCGGGTGGATCCCTCAAGGTCAGGAGTTCAAAACCAGCCTGAGCGAGACCCCCTGTCTCTACTAAAAATAGAAAGAAATTAATTGACCAACTAAAAAGATACATATACAAAAGATTAGCCGGGCATGGTGGCGCATGCCTGTAGTCCCAGCTACTCGGGAGGCTGAGGCAGAAGGATTGCTTGAGCCCAGGAGATTGAGGTTGCTGTGAGCTAGGCTGATGCCACGGCATTCACTCTAGCCTGGGCAACAAAGTGAGACTCTGTCTCAAAAAGAAAAAAAAAAAAAAAGAAAGAAAAAAAAAGTGGGAGGCAGAGCTTGCTTAACAGGTGAAACAGTGGATACTCTCAAGTAATTGACACTGTGTTCTAAGTCTGCAAGGCCACGTTGAGCTGGCGGTGATGGAGAAGCCATTACTTGTCACTTGAGGGAAGCGAGTGTCTAGTGGATCCTGTGGAGTGATCAGAATTGAGGCTGCCGCATGAGCAGCACAAGACATTTATACAGTAATCACCAAATTGTGTGGATCCAACCAGAATAAAAAAGTGCCCGGAGCTTTGGCTTAGGGCCAGCGACGAATGGGAGCATGAAGCCTGGCATGGAACAGAGGGATGGAAGGCATGGATGTAGCACAGTGACAGACAGAAATAGATCAAGTTTACGCGGAGACGAAATGCGTGGCTGCCTCTTCCCCCTCCGCACTCACGGCAGACTTGGAGCCGGAATTAGAACCCTGGCAGCCAAACCCCAGAGCCTGTTTTCTAAGCATTACACTTGTCTGTCTCCAGATATACCCAAATGCCACCTCAGAATCCTTCCACCTGATAACTGAATTCCCCACTGCTTCATTAAGATGGTGAAATTCGGTCGGGCGCCGTGGCTCGCCCCTGTAATCCTAGCACTCTGGGAGGCCGAGGCCGGAGGATTGTTTGAGCTCGGGAGTTCGAAACCAGCCTGAGCAAGAGCAAGACCCCGTCTCTACTTAATATAGAAAGAAATGAATTGGCCAACTAAAAATATACAGAAAAAATTATCTGGGCATGGTGGCACATGCCTGTAGTCCCAGCTACTCTGGGAGGCTGAGGCAGAAGGATGGCTTGAGCCTGGCAATTTGAGGTTGTTGTGAGCTAGGCTGATGCCACAGCACTCTAGCCCGAGCAACAGAGACTCTGTCTAAAAAAAAAAAGATGGTGAAATTCAGGTTCATATTACAGTTGCCATTCATTTGTTCGTTCACTTATCCACTAATGAAACAATACTTTTTTTTTTTTTTTGAGACAGAGTCTCGCTTTGTTGCCCAGGCTAGAGTGAGTGCCGTGGTGTCAGCCTAGCTCACAGCAACCTCAAACTCCTGGGCTCAAGCAATCCTCCTGCCTCAGCCTCCTGAGTAGCTGGGACTACAGGCATGCACCACCATGCCCGGCTGATTTTTTCTATATATATTAGTTGGCCAATTAATTTTTTTCTATTTATAGTAGAGATGGGGTCTCGCTCTTGCTCAGGCTGGTTTTGAACTCCTGACCTCGAGCAATCCGCCCGCCTTGGCCTCCCAGGGTACTAGGATTACAGGCGTTAGCCACTGCGCCCAGCCATGAAACAATACTTTTGTGCATCTACTGTTTGCCACGGATAGTGTTAGATGCTGGGGATCCAGCAGGGAATCAGACACAGCCCTGTTCGGGGCTACGTTTAGTGGAAACAACACTTCTTGCCTAGGACTTTCAGTGGTGTGGAGGACCCAGGGTCTGTGTGATTGGTGGCTAATTTAGTGGTGCCCTTCTCTGCCTTGAATCAGAAAGTCTCTCTCCATTGGTGACAAAAATCAGCAACAATCTGAAACATGAATTATGATGCCCCATCATGCAGCTTAGACCAGACATTGGGCCACCTGCCATCTTTTTCTGACTTGGCTGAGTTAACTATTTGACCCTGGGCCTCATTATAACTCGTGTTCATGCAATACTTTCTCATATGTTAATTCACTTTGCTCCTTCCCGTACTTGATTGGAGAGAGGGCCATTTTCTGAGGACGTCTCTGATGTGCAGAGAGGTTATGTGACCTGCCTCGTTCTCATACATGGTAGGAGACAAGCTGGGACTCAAACTCAGTTCTAACTCCTATTTCCTTGTTTTTATTATCTCATCCTGCCGTCATCTTAATGTCTTTTTTTTTTTTTTTTGAGACAGAGTCTCACTTTGTTGCCGGGCTAGAGTGAGTGCCATGGCATCAGCGTAGCTCACAGCAACTTCGAACTCCTGGGCTCAAGTGATCCTCCTGCCTCAGCCTCCCGAGTAGCTGGGACTACAGGCATGCACCACCATGCCCAGCTAATTTTTTCTATATATATTAGTTGGCCAATTAATTTCTTTTTTATTTATAGTAGAGACGAGGTCTCACTCTTGCTCAGGCTGGTTTCGAACTCCTGACCTTGAGCAATCCGCCCACCTCGGCCTCCCAGAATGCTAGGATTACAGGCGTGAGCCACCTCGCCCAGCCATCTTAATGTCTTTAGTCTCTAAAAGTTCCTTCCCTCCCTCCCTCCCATCATTTCTTTCTTTCTTCCAAATCATTGGAGTGCCTACTATGATGTAGACATCATGCTAGAAGCCGGAAATGTTATGGCAAACACACACAGACATGGAAGTTAAAAGGCAACCCACAGAATGGGAGAAAATATTTGCAAATCACACATATAAGACTTGGATATAGAATATATAAAGAACCCTTACAACA
This sequence comes from Microcebus murinus, assembly GCF_040939455.1. Taxonomy (NCBI): domain Eukaryota; kingdom Metazoa; phylum Chordata; class Mammalia; order Primates; family Cheirogaleidae; genus Microcebus; species Microcebus murinus. The sequence continues at coordinate 24,658,350 of NC_134124.1, forward strand.
CAATAATAAAAAGGCAGACAACCCAATTGAGAAATTGACAAAGAATCTGAATAGCCATTTCTCCAAAAAAGCTATGCAAATGGCCAGTAAGCACATGAAAAGATGCTCAACATTATTAGCCGTCAGGGAGATGCAAATCCAAACCGCAGTGAGACACTACTTCACACTCACTAGGTTGGCTCTAATGAAAAGATAGACAATAACAAGCATTGACAAGGTTGTGAAGAAATTGAAACCCTCATACACTGCTGGTGGAATTGTAAGATGGCGCAGCCACTTTGGAAAACAGTCTAGCAGTTCCTCACAAGGTTAGTCATAGAGTTAACATCTGACCTAGAAATTCCACTCTTAGACATCCAAGAGAAATGAAAACATATGTCCACGCAAAAGTGATTCGTGAGTGTTCACAGAAGCATTATTCATAACAGGCAAAAGGTAGAAAAACCTGGATCTCCATCAGCTGATGAATGGGTAAATGAAATGTGGTAGATCCATACAATGGAACATTATTCATCCATAAAATGGAATGAAGTACTGATACATGCTAAAACATGGATGAACGTTAAAACATTATCATAAGTGAAAGAAATGAGTCACGAAAGGCCACGTATTATATGATTCCATTTATATGCAATCTCCAGATTAGGCAAATATATAGACCGAAAGTAGACTAGTGATTGCCTAGGGGCTGGGGCAGGAGGATGGAGAGTGACTGCTAGTAGGTATGGGGTCTGTTTTAGGGAATGATGAAAATGTTCTCAAATTATTATTGTGGTGGTCATACAACTCTGTGACTATACTAAAAACCAATGAATTTTACACTTTATTTTTTTCCATTAACATCTTATGAGTGCATCATTTTATACTTTAAATAGATGAATTATATGGTATATGAGTTATAGCTCAATAAAAATATTATGTATATATTTTTTAAAAACCACTAGCATGGGCCGGGCGCTGTGGCTCACGCCTGTAATCCTAGCTCTTGGGAGGCCGAGGCGGGCGGATTGCTCAAGGTCAGGAGTTCAAAACCAGCCTGAGCAAGAGCGAGACCCCGTCTCTACTATAAATAGAAAGAAATTAATTGGCCAACTGATATATATATAAAAAATTAGCCGGGCATGGTGGCGCATGCCTGTAGTCCCAGCTACTCGGGAGGCTGAGGCAGAAGGATCACTCAAGCCCAGGAGATTGAGGTTGCTGTGAGCTAGGCTAACGCCACGGCACTCACTCTAGCCTGGGCAACAAAGTGAGACTCTGTCTCAAAAAAAAAAAAAAAAAAAAAACCACTAGCATGGTCTCTGCCCTCGTGGAAAACATAATCTTGCTGGGGAGATAATATTCATAAAATAATTATAAATATACAATATAACTAAAATTATACAATAATTAATGAAATTATGAAATAATTATTTAAAAAATCTAACGGTTACAAATTATGGTAAGTGCTATGAAGGGAAAGAACCAGATATTAAGAGAGAGACTAGCAGGAGGTTAATGGGGGTAAGGGTATGCAAACATTCAAGGGCTCTAACAGAGATCCCCAAAGTGGCTTAAACAAAGTAGACGTTCAATGCTTGCTGATATATCAGTGCAGGCATAAGCAGTCTAGGGCTCATCTGGAATAAGCCCACAATTTTGGGGATCTGCCCTCAGGCTGCTCTGCCCTTCCCTGGGGTAGCTGTGCTCATTTGCATTGTCCCCAGTGACTCTGTACCACATCTGCAGTCCAAACCGGAGAAGAGGGAAGGAAAGAGTGGAAAACTCATCACTTCCGCTCACATCAGCATTTAGTCACACGAGGCTAGGAAGTGAAGTCTCTGTACCAGGTGTTCATGTTGCCCAGATACAACTTAGGGGTTCAATTAATATAGAAGGAGGAGAGAACATATGTTCGGCAAACCTTTAGCAGTCTCTGCCTAGGTGGCTTCTCTGAGGAAGTGTCATTGAAGGCGAGAACCTCAGGATGAATTGGTGTTAAAGACCGAGAGTCTTCCAGGCCAGGGGGACAGCATGCGTGAGGGCCACGAGACAGGAAAGACTTGCTACCAAATTTAGTAAGTTTAAGGATGCGCGTGTCTACCATGCACATCCCTCCAGAAGTTTCTGACGCATGAACACCAGGACTGGACCTGGTATAGGAAGTCGCTGTGCCGAATTTACCAGACTTTTCTCTCTTGTATCTTGCAGGGCTGGGACAGGCCTGGGCTGCGTGGAGGAGTCTTTGCGCCATCTCTGGAGAGCCTGTGTGTATCCTCAGCTTTGAGAACTGAATTCCATGGGTTGTGTCAGTGTCAGACCTGTGAATTTCAGTTCTTCAGCTGGGATATCTCTGTCGTCGTGGGCTTGAGGACCCTGGGGAGAGTGGATCCCGAAGACATTGTTGCAGTCTGCTGAGGAGCTTGGAAGACTGGAGACAGGGGCATTAAGTCTGAGCCTCTGAGGGACTCAGGAGTGTGAGTTCGTGTGAGAGGCACTCATTTGATTGTGAGAAGACTTGAATGTTACGCCAAGCAGGGTTCCAACTAGCTAAATGAATGATCTCAGCAAGCAGCTCTTACTACTGCTGCTGCCGCTACTCGTTTACATTTATTGATTGCTCACGATGATTCGGGTACTGTACTAAGTGCTTTACATGCTGTTCTAGGAGACTCTTGGGAAAAATCACTTTAAGGACGCTTGAGACACATGGCATTGCCATGCGATGACTTTTTTCCCTCTTCATGGGATCAGATGGAATTAATAGAATGTGACAATTACACTTCAGCGTCGACTGCTGAGATTTCTGGTCCCTTTTTAAAATCTGTGATGAAACAAGATAAGAAACATGTCTACATCCTTCCCCTCCCCCCCTTTTATTTATTTATTTATTTATTTTTAAATTTCAGGATATTGTGAGGGTACAAACATTTTGATTACATTTTATTTATATCATTGACTCTCCCTAGCCAGGGTTAGAGGCCTGCCCTTTCCCCCTACTCCCCTCCCCCCCCCCTTTTTTGAGGCAGTCTCACTCTGTTTCCCCTGGCTAGAGTGCTGTGGCGTCAGCCTGGCTCACAGCAACCTCAAACTCCTGGGCTCAAGCAATCCTGCTGCCTCAGCCTCCCAAGTAGCTGGGACTACAGGCATGCGCCACCATGCCCGGCTAATTTTTTCTATATATTTTTAGTTGGCCAATTAATTTGTTTCTATTTTTAGTAGAGACAGGGTCTTGCTCTTGCTCAGGCTGGTTTCGAACTCCTGACCTCAAGCGATCTGCCTGCCTTGGCCTTCCAATCCTAGCCCCCTCCCCTTTTTTGAGTCTCTACTTCTTTGCCTTCCATAAATACTTTAGGGCTGCACTGCACTTTTGTATTCCAAAGGAGGGAAAAAGAGGTTGTAATTAGACCTCACCACAACCCCCAGCTTCTCCAGGGAAAAGGAATACAAAGGTTTTGAAGGCCCTCTCCGTTTGCTGTCATGGTCAGCTGTATATTGTGGATCAAATCCTCCAATTTTTGCTCATAGGTAATATCTGGACTTTATTAGGCTTTAGATTTGGTGGGGAATAAGGGATGTGATTTGTCTTTTGGGAACTCATCTTTGATTTACCGCTGTCTCTTGGTGTCCTGGAATTTCCATGTCATTATTATTTCCAGCATGAATGTTTAATCTGGCCCTGAGAGGGGAGGCAGGCACAAGACCAGAGAGCCTACAGCATGCTCCTTCTCACCCTGTCTTCTCAGTGACACTGGGTTTACTGAACGCCTGCTACGTGCCCAGCCTTGTGCCCCAAGGCTTTGCATGTGCGACCTCAGTGAATCTCACCAAACCTCATCTGGAAAATGGGGACACGTTAACAAAAGGATATCCAATAAACAAAAAGTGTGACCATGTTCTACAGAGGCAAAAGTGTGCTTGGTTATTATGAAAGCCCCCTGGCAAGGGTGTGGGACGTGGGTGTGTTCTCTGGTCTGTACTGATCAAATCAAGGCCCTCCCCCACCCTTCTCATACACTCTGCCCACTTCCGCCCTTTGCTTATCAGGCCCTTAGCCAGTGACTCATTCTAGAACCAGATCATTGGTGAATCTCAAGTGAGACCAGAGATCAGTGTCTTCCATCGTAGACTGCTGGAGAAAATCCAGAATTTATACTAGAAGCTCCAGATGCTCTGGGTTCCAGCTCCTCTGTGCTGTGGACATTGAGTTGGACCCAGAACTTCGGTTGACTACAGAAGACTCCTTTTTATTTCAGGTGCACTCTTCCAAAAGCAAGCCTGATAAACGAAATATGGAATTCTCTCTCTCTTTCTCTCACACATACACAGAGGAACTTAAAAAAAAAAACGACTTGGTGTATCTATGAAGAGTAGGCAAAACTTCACCATATAAAAAGAATGCTTCATTTCGTAAGAGGACTTGTGTTAAGATTCCATTAGGTAGTACATTTCCCAAAGATTTTTGAGGCTGTGTTTGCTTTATTAAAACTTAATTTATAGAAGTGGAAAAAGCAGGTTTCAAAATAACTTGAATTCTGTGGTTCAATTTGTGTAAAATTATAAATGTATATAGGAATATGGATAGTGAAAGATGTACATCAATTTATTAGCATGAGTTATCTCCAGGGTGGTGAGATTTGAGATGTGTTTTCCTTTTTTCCTTTTTTTTTTTTGTATTTTTCTCATGTTTAACTCCTACACTGAACATGTTTAGTTAAAACAATAAAGTTATTGAAGAAAATTAATCACTCAATTGTGATGAATCCAGATAGTACTAGTGGTATGCAGTTGTTAGAAATTATGTTGCAAAGCTGGGTCTTGGAGAAGTGGAGGGAGGCTCTCATGTCTTATCCTATGAAGGTGATAAGCACAGGGCAGTATGTTGTGTGATTTTTTTCTTTTTTTTTGAAAGAGGAGAAATGTGTGTGCGCGTGCGTATGTGTTTATCTGTGTGAGTGTATGAGAGTCTACTGAGTATTGGCTGGTAAAGTAGCAGGTGATTTTTTTTCTCTCCATTATGCTTTTCTGCCCAAATAAATAAAGAACACTCTGTGTGCTACTTTCCAAAAATCCGTCTAATCACCTGGTAACTTGTTAGAAATGTAAAGTCTCAGGCCTGCCCAAGACCTACTGAATTTGTTTTCCACACCCTTTGGCTGACTTTTACGTACACTGAAAGTTTTGGCACTGCTGTGGTCAATCAAGGGACATCCCTGTTTCAGTGAATTGCAATGTAGGTGATAATGATGATAGGAAAGATGCCGGCCCACTCCTAGAGTGTGCATGTAGATATTCCCCAAAGTTTATCTCTGAGAGACGAACAGCAGGACCACAAACTTCAAGATTGTTATCAGTGATACTTCCACCAGTGAATAGATCTCTAAGTTGTCTTTTTTTTTTTTTTTTTGAGACAAGGTCTTGCTTTGTTGCCCAGGCTGGAGGGCTATGGCACAGTCATAGCTGGGCCCAAGTGGTCCTCCCGCCTCAGCCTTTTCAAAGTGCTGGGATTGCAAACATGAGCCACCATGCCCAACTCTGAGTTTTTAAGGTGCAAACTTTAGGTACCTAAAATCATCTAAAGCAGTTGTTAGTTAAGGTAGGTGCCTAGGTCATACCTCTGACCCATGGACTCAACATCTCTAGGGACCTGTCATTTTCACCATAACTCATAATGAATTATATCAAAGAAGTTCTAGGACAACACTTTGAGCAAATGTTCTAGTCTTTTTCAGACTTTTTTTTTTTTCTTTCCTGTATCCTTACGTTTCTTCTTTCCAATTCATCCTTTCCCTTCCTGTTGTGATTGATGGGGTCTCAGAAGCAGATTAGTCATCCTTTTGGCTCTGTGCTTGGGAGAAAACAGCTGAGCTGCTGCTAGAGAGCTGCCTTGGGAGCAATAACAATAATAATAATAATGGAAGTATTGATTTGCCATCCTCAGATATCAGAAGAAGGTCATGATTTATCAGCTCACATTGATGGGAAGCTGTGGGAAGTTGGACACAGTACTCAATAGTCTTCCTAACCATGGCACCCAGTGATTTAGGGTCGTGGTAGCTTTCTACGCCTGCCAGCAGTCAAAGTTTTGTTAGTTAAAATGGAAGTATTCTTTTGTCATATTTTTTCACATCTAGACTCTCTTGCCCTCTATTCTGATGATATTTCAGAAAGGCAGCTACCAGCTTGGGTGTCCAGGGGGTCAGAGAGTCTAGAAAAATACTCTGGGGGGACAGGGGTGGGGAATCAGGCATCCCGTCCAGTTCCTCTTTGCTTTTCTCAGCACGAAGGTGATTTCACAACTGTTTTTAAAGAAAGTTCTGCTCCTGTCTCCTGGGGAAGCCCTTCCAAGTAGAAGAGCTAATTTTGATTATTCCTGGGAATGTGCAGACAATATAATTAGAACTCTCCTTTACTGGATATTTACAATGCTGCAGGTGTCTTGTGTTAATGAAAGATTTCATCTCCATTTTCCAGATCTGAACACTGAGGCTCAGGGAGGTTATACACTTTGCTTACATTTTATATACTATTAAATGATGCAGCTCGCATGTTAATCAAACTGCCTAATTGGAGCCTAGGTTCCTCTCCCTAAAGTTTGTACTGGGATTTACAGTTTATAAAGCACTTTAACACGTTAGTATATTTGCTGAACACGGCATTCCCCAATGAAGTAGGTCTTCTTATAATCTTAATTTTAGAGGTGGGAAAATGGAGTTTTCAAAAGGTTATGCAACTTATCCGTCCCCTGTACCATACGGCTGGTGAAGCTGAACCTCAAAACCACAATCTCTAGAGTGAAAAGATCAATTTTATCTAAAAATTTTTATAAGACTCTACATAAACTTAGAAGAAAGGAAAGAAAAAACTCTCCAATGTGAATGAAAATGGAAGTGTATAGAGAGGCCCATTCTGACTTATTCCTCTGCCTGTACAGGAGTGAGCCCTTATTCAACGAGTCCACCCCCTGGGGCACAGTTACACTTTGAAATACATTAAAATTACATTGTTGGTAGCTTCTAAGAAACCATAATGTACTTTTGCTCTAGGTCCTGCAATGCTGCTAAGATTGGTCAAATTCCATCTGTCTCTGGGCAACAAATATGTCATCTTATTTGAAAAACTAACTTATTTTTCTTATTATATATGTAATGCAAGTTTATTGCAAATAATTTTGTAAACACAACAGAGTGTAAAAGAGAAAAGTTTTATTTATTTATTTATTTATTTTTTATTTTTCTTTTCCTCTTAACAACTTGGATGGAATTGGAAAAAGAGAAAAGTTTTAAAATTAAAAACCTTTGTTATACAATGGTTATGTATTTTTACTGGGAATTTGAAAACTTCAGAAAATCATAAAGGAGAAAAAAGTTATCTATAAGCTTGTGGATTATCGATTTGGATTATTTCTTTTCATTTTCACTTTTTTTTTTTTTTTACAGAATTGGAAAATGTAGTTTGTGTGTGTGTGTGTTTGTGTGTGTGTGTGTTGTTGTTATTTAACATTTTATCACAAGCATTTCTCCATATCCTTACATGTCTTTTTATGCATTTTAAATGGCTGCGTAGGTATACCATGGTGTAGACGTGCCTTTGTTTACACGATCATTTCCTTATTACCAGACATTTTGAACCTGGGCCTCCTGACTTCAAATCTGCTATGTGTTTCTCTTTGTCGCATATCTGTCTCTAGTTCCTTTTAACTCTTTGCTTGCGTTTATTTGGGGATTATTTGTGACGGTTTCAGGAGGGTAAAAAACAGCCCGGCATCTTCTTATTTATTAATATGTAGCAGTGGTAGTGTTGAGGATTTACTGTGTGCCAAGCTCTATTTCAAGACTTTGAGTAGATTGTCATTAAAGCCCTCACGTCCCACAACAACCGGAGGTACTACTGTCATTTCCATTAAACAGATGAGATCACAGAGGTGCAGGGAGGGCCAGTATCAGAACCCCTTCATTTGTGTCGAGCAAAACATACAGCTTACAGAGCCTTACGCAAATAGGCATTTATTTCTTTTCTTGCCCAGTCTTAATATAGACAATGCCTAGCATTGGATTAGAGGCTCAGTGACGTCGAGGCTGCTGTCACCTGCAGTCCTTTTCTCCTGTGACTCTTGGTCTTAAAATGCCTTCAACAGCTCTAGATATCACATCCCGATTCGGGGCAGGAAGAGTGTGAAACTGATGGTGCTGACTGACCACATCTGCCCCTTTTATCAAGAAAGCACGTTCTCGTCCCAGGACCCCCCTCTCTCCCTCCAGTGGAATTCCACTCGTGAACCATGATGTTTTACATGACCACTAGTTGCAGAAAGGGCTGGGAAAATGATTGTTTAACTTTTCCAACCTCTGGAGTGGAAGGTGACTAGGAAAGTTGGATTTGGGAATGACTTTTGGATCAGTCAACCAATAATGGTACTATGGACTGGATGGTGTTCACCTCAAGTCCATATGTTGACGCCTTACCCGCCCCCGAACCCATGTGGTTGTATCTGGAGATAGGGTCTTCAGGAGGTAATTATGGTAAAATGAGATCATAAGGGTGGGGCCCTAATTTGGTAGGATTATGGTTTTATAAGAGGAAGATAGCTCTCTCTCTCTCTCTCTCTTTCTCTCTCTCTCCCTCTCTCCTCTGTCTGCCATGTGAGGACACAGTGAGGAGGAAGCCAGCCAGGAAGCCAGCCCTCAGCAGAACTTGACCACATGGGCACCCTGATCTTAGACTTCTAGCTTCCAAACTGCGAGAAAATAAATCTCTATAGTTTAAGCTACCCTATGGTATTTTGTTATGGTATTTTGGTGTTATGGCATTTTGGTATTATGGTATTTTGTTATGGTAGCCCAAACTGACTGAGACAGTGGCCACCACAAGATAGTTGCCAAAGTCAAATGCTGGTCTAATTTGGCCCTAGCAGTCTGTTTCATACAGGGACCGCCATCAGCAGGGGAACTGCTGTTTCTCACATCTCTGGCCTGGACTATGGTTCGAAGTGGCCCAGAGCCTGCCAAACCCCATCTCTCACTGAATATAACACCGTCTAACACATGCTAACATTTTTCATCACTATTAGTGTCACCGCAAACTGCCGTTAAAATAGAAGTGGTTTCATACATTATTTATCTGCAGTGTGTCCACCGAGTTGTTCTTTTGCCGGAGAGCTGGTTCCTTGGCATTCATAAACTCAGTAACAAATCTGCAGCTCACTGGGTTTGTGTCCTCAGGCTGTGACAGGGGAGAGAAGGGTCCATGAACCGTTGGGGCTAAAACTTGTTGCTACATCTCTCAGCTGTGGGCACATTTTTACAGTGCCTGGGTTGCAGGTGATCCAAACTAGGGGCTAGAGAGTGGAGATTCTGAAAATGACGACTGTATCCCACTTCGTTCTAATTAGAGGGTGTTCAAAAAGGATCCATCATTTACTAGTGATTTTCAACTGTGGTTGTTTTCACAGCAGAAGTTTAAACAGGCAATTCTAGTCACTAGGGATGTAGTAACAAATAAAATAGTCATTACTGTCCCTATGAAACTGATAGTCTAGTAAAGGGGAGATTTCATATATAAAACTAGATTTCTGGCTGTTTGAAGTATCAGAAGAACTGACAACCCTGGGCTGACTTTTCTTCATAACAACCATCACCTGAATCCAGGGATCCACTGCCTCCCTTTTACCTGGGATATGAGCTCTGTAGTTTGTCACACTCCCCACCACTCCCTCTTGTCCCATTTGATCCACATGGAGTCTCAGTGGCATAGATTCCACTATTATTATTATTGCCAATTAAAGACAAAGAAACTGAAGCCCAAAGAGGTGAAGTGACTGGTCCCAGGTTGTCTACCTGTAGAAGGAGTAATGGCATAGGAACCCAGTTCTCTGAAACCTCAGAGGCTCAGGTCTTTGCCACCATGCAGAGTGGTGATGCAGGAGGCAGGAACACAGAAATATCACCAAGCACAAACACTCAACCCATATAAGATCAAATTAGAGCGGTGTATCAGCAGGAAACAGATGGCACCCTCAAATTAGGATAACTCAAGCAGAGCTTCATAAAGAAACTATTTACAAAGGCGTGGGCGGACTGTAGGGAAACCGCAAGGCATAGTGCAGAACCCCAGATTAGTAATAGCAGGGCTCCATCACCACTCCCAAGCATTTAGGGGCAGCTGAGGGGTGGGTTGCTGGAACCAGAGGGTTAGAACTATGGGGTAGAGCCACCTTATCTGAGCGGAGATATTTTGCAGTGAAATGCAGCCAGCCCTTGGGGACCAAACAAGGGGGGAACTTGGAGAATAAATACCCCAGCCTCACTCTCCAAGTTCTCTCTACTCCTTCCCATTGATCTCCTGAGGTGCCAAACCCAAGTGGGCATCAGAGGGCAAAGAGCCATCCCTACAGCTCAGCCTCTGGCAGCACCCAGCAGCGTAGAGAGGAGCACAGAGAGGCTCCGGAGGGGCAGACAAGACACCCAGCTGGAAGGACAGGTCAAAGCCAAGAACATGTTAGGGGACCAGGCTGTCCAGGGAATCAGAACATGCCTCCTCACAACATGCTGCTTTGGTGTAAAGATTATTTTGAAGGCATTTGAAGTTCAACAAATGCAGAAATAAGCCTTCCCGAAGTTTCCCTTATATGACAAAAAGCAGAAACTCATGAGAAATGAGGACTTCCATAAATTCCCTCTCTCGGGGAAGTTTTATGGCCACAAAAATGGAAAGTGGCACCGAAATGGACCTGCACCAACAAACCTTGCTAAGAAGGCTCTTATCTTCCATTAATTTCCCGCATATATTCACCTTCCCACAGTTTGCCACCAGGGAAGCCTAAAACCCCCTTTGCTTTGTCTTGTCACTTTTCTACAAATTTATGATCCTTTTTTGAAATAGCATGAACGCCTCCAAACCTAGCTGCTTTTTGGGGGGTTTTCGCTTGTCTATGAACCGCCCCCATCCATGCCACATAAAACATATAATATCAAATAGAATGTGTATGCTCCTCCACCTTCCATTGTTAATCTCTGTCTTTTGACAGTCTGCTTTGCAGGCCCAGCCACTAAACCTAAGCGGGTAGAGGGATCCATCCCCCCTCACCCTCTGCCAGTAGTGATGATGAGTAGGGGAAGAAACAAGGATGAGGATTACTTCCGGGTCCAGCTTTGGTGGGGCTGGGGCAGCATCCCCTCCTCCTTCTCGCACTTTCTTCCTCTCAGCCATGCTTGGCCACCTTGTCTACCAGAAAAATCACTGATTCTACACCAGAGATCCCTCGAGTTTGCAACACAGGGCTTGAGACCTCTGTCTTGAGGACTTTCCAAATGGCTGAACTGTACAGGCTGGTGTCTTCTTCCAGTTTTTCTTAGAGGAGTAGCAGAGGGCATTGAACCTTACCTTTAGAAAGCTGTATCTTAAAACCTCCAAGGCTGGTCTGCCTGTTTTTCAAGTTCTCCTCTAAAATCCATTCTGCTTGATCCTTGTCAAACACCAGGTAGCCTGCTAAACTGAGCCATATATTACCACCATCGACAACCATTTTATTTTCAGAATTCATAGTTTCTGGAATCAACTGGACCATGGCTTTGGATCGTTAGTGAAGTTGATTTTCATCAGTGTGCTTTCGTCATCTTTACAGTGACATTTCCCTCAGCCCCTCCCAGAGGCTTTATGAATATCACTGTCAGCATAAGTAACGGTAACAAATTCAGGGACACTTTGGCTGACACTTTAACAATTGGAACAGTCTATAAACTTACTATACCTAGTTCAGAAACAATGTGCTTCTGAGATTACATAAAACAGGAGGAAAGGAGCACACAGACTGGTTGGGTGAGAACACTCCTAAGAGCATGGTGTCATAATTAATTTAGGGAATACTTGTGACACTATTGATTATGTCTCTGTGAGCCTTTCCCCTTCTTTTTCCTTGTTAATGGAACCCCAATATTGTTCAGAGAGTAGGCAAGCCATGTGTCTCAAAAGAAGCTGAGTTGTCAACCCCAGGGAGCAAATCATTTGTCTCATTCAGGCTTGGTGACCTCATTCTTTACCAGTGCCTGGATTAGCAGGGAATGGGATGCAATTCTGACCACTAGGCAGCGACAAGTTAGCTGGGGGGTTTTGTAGTACCGTGGCTCCCTTATGCACAGGGGATACCTTCAAAGACCCCCAATGGATGCCTGAAACCAAGAATAGCACCAAGTCTGATTGCTGTCGGTTGGAACATGTTCTGTTTATGTCTCCTACCCACAAATATAATGTCTTTTCCATCGTAACTAAGTACTTACCACACATTGTGGTTGTAACTTTTGCAGGATGAGGTGCAACGGTGAAACTAACACAAATTTCTTTTTCCTTCTTTGCAATTTTATGGAGGATTCATTCTTACCATAGATATCAGCAACATTAGCATATGATTTTTTTCTTTCCTTATTAAGTCGAGAACTTTCACCTTTTCACTTAAAGGGAAGCATTTTACAGCTTTGCTTTGGCATATTTGAATTGTCAGCATCACGACTCTTGTTCTTTGGGGCCATTACTAAGTAAACTAAGGGTGACTTGAACCCAAGCACTGTGATACCGGGACAGTAGATCTGATAACGGAGACAGCTCCTAAGTGACTAACGGGCAGGTTATGTAGACAGCGTGGATCGACTGGACAAAGGGATGATTCACCTAGGAAGAAAGAGGTGCCTCTTTTTCTACTAGACATTATCACAGCAGCTTGCGGTGCCTCGAATTGTGGCAGCCAGGAAATGTCGCACAGGGAGCCGGATCTCATTCTGAGAATGGGAGGGTGCAAAGATGCTTTACGGTTGTGGTTCCCAACTCCCAGGCTGCAGACTAGTGCCAGTCCATGGCCTGTTAGGAACCTGGCTGTGCATCACCAGCTGAGCTCCACCTCCTTCCCTCTCCCCGCCGTGGAAAAATTGTCTTCCATGAAACTTAGGAATCTGGGGGCCACAGGGCCGGAGGTGAGTGGCAGGTGCGCAAGCAAAGCCTCATCTGAATTTACAGCTGATCTGCTTTGAATTGCTCACATCGCTGCCTGAGGCCATCCCCCCCCATATCCAAAATAGATATATTGTCTTCCAATTTTAGGTGCCAAAGAGGTTGGGGACAGCTGCTTTATGGCGTCCATGAACCACTGAGTTAAGCAACTCAAGTCCTATCCTACCTCAGGTCTTCTGATGTGAGACAATAAATTTCTTACTGTTGAAGCCAGTAGACATAGGAGGTTGGGATCTTGATACATAGGACAGATGCATGAAATTCAGGAGGCCGGGCGCGGTGGCTCATGCCTGTAATCCTAGCTCTCTGGGAGGCCGAGGCGGGAGGATTGCTCGAGGTCAGGAGTTCAAAACCAGCCTGAGGAAGAGCAAGACCCCATCTCTACTAGAAATAGAAAGAAATTAATTGGCCAACTAATATATATAGAAAAAATTAGCCGGGCATGGTGGTGCATGTCTGTAGTCCCAGCTACCTCGGGAGGCTGAGGCAGGAGGATTGCTTGAGCCCAGGAGTTTGAGGTTGCTGTGAGCTAGGCTGACGCCATGGCACTCACTCCAGCCTGGGCAACAAAGCCAGACTCTGTTTCAAAAATAAAAAAATAAATAAATAAATATATAAATAAAAAGAAATTCAGGAGCCAGAGGGGAAGGGGAAGAGAAGCTAATCGTTTTAACACATTGCTTTCCTATTTTCTGATTAAAAAGTAATATACAAATGAAAAATTCAATCAAAATGGAAGTGTTGAGAATAAAACTGGAAGTCTCCTATCATTCTCTACCTCCTGCCTCCCCATGTTAATGTCATGTTAAAAAAATAGGATCAGAGTTGGACTACCTAAAAGTAAAGCTTGGTCTTTCATGTAAATACATGTAGATTTACTCCATTCTTTTATATAACTGTGTAATATATTATAGTTTTTAAAATCTAGTATTGGTGGTGCTTTAAAAAAAAATGTGACAGCGCCCTATATTCATGAGGCCCCAATCTCTACCTGCAGTCACTTTTAGCAAGTTTTAGTGTCATTCACAGAGGCGTGCTCAGGGAGCAGCTGTGTCTCGCAGAGGAGGGGACACAGGGCGTGGGGTCAGGCAGATCGGGGCTGGGGTTCAGCCCTACCACATGCTAGTCATGTGATCTTGGAAAGTGATTAAACCCTTTATGCCTCAGTTGGGTTATCTGCAAACAACAACAACAACAACAACAACAATAAAAAACCTCCCTATCTCTTAAGGTTGTTGTAAGAATTAGGGAATAAAACAGCTATTGTCTCCATGAAATAGTATAACTATCTTTGCTCATTCTCACTGTGAACACAACAGACAAATACACACGTGTACTTGTTAGTCTAAAATAATTTCTTGAAATTACAGAGCAATTTTTCCCTAAATGGTGCGAAGTAGCCCACAGAAACAAGCAATCTAAATTCACCCTTGTGTCAGTCTTGTAAAGAAGATACCCAACATTTAACCTCCATTTCATGGACAGATGCCTGCAGAAAGAGTTTGGGCAATTTATCAAATAGGCTGGAAAAAGACATCATTCATATTAAGAAGATCTCAATAGACTGGAGGGATGAGCTAAATTAAACAAAGTGAACTGTTTTAGGGGAAAAATGTGAAATTTATCTCTTTGGCTCTGTTTCTTTCTTTCTTTCTATTTTTTTTTTTTTTGCACAATACGGAAGGGGGCAATGTGACTTAATAGCAGATGTGAAAAAGGCTTAGAGATTTTAGGTGGCTGAGGTTCAACATGAAGCCACCAGTGTGATCCATTCAGCCATCTAAATAAGCAAATGTAATCTTAGTTCTCATAAAGAGAAGCAGGAAATTCAGAATGAGGAAGGTGATGACTCCACTTAGTTGGCCCTTGTTAGACCACATGCTCGAACGGTGGGGATGGCAAGAAACTGCCTTGCAGGCTGAGGTTTCTCGCTGGCATGCCCATGACAGACACCACTAATTAATCATATTCCATGGAGCTTAGATGTAGCCTCTGAAACCCTCTCATGGCAGTCTTTTAGGCAGCCAATATATATATATATTTTTTTTTTCTGAGACAGAGTCTTGCTCTGTTGCCCAGGCTAGAGTGCCATGGTGTCAGCCTAGCTCACAGCAACCCCAAACTCCTGGGCTCAAGCGATCCTTCTGCCACAGCCTCCGGAGTAGCTGGGACTACAGGCATGTGCCACCATGCCTGGCTAATTTTTTCTATATATTTTTAGTTGTCCAGCTATTTTTTTCTATTTTTAGTAGAGACAGGGTCTCACTCTTGCTCAGGCTCATCTTGAACTCCTAAGCTTAAATGATCCTCCTGTCTCGGCCTCCCAGAGTGCTAGGATTACAGGCGTGAGCCACCACGCCTGGCCGGGCCAGCCAATATTTTTCGTATAGATGAAACCTACTGATAACTGATGGACTCCAGGTTTATTCCTACCTCTCTTTTTTTTTTTTTTTTTTTTTTTGAGACAGAGTCTCGCTTTGTTGTCCAGGCTAGAGTGAGTGCCGTGGCGTCAGCCTAGCTCACAGCAACCTCAAACTCCTGGGCTTGAGTGATCCTTCTGCCTCAGCCTCCCGAGTAGCTGGGACTACAGGCATTCGCCACCATGCCCGGCTAATTTTTTATATATATATCAGTTGGCCAATTAATTTCTTTCTATTTATAGTAGAGATGGGGTCTCGCTCTTGCTCAGGCTGGTTTTGAACTCCTGACCTTGAGCAATCCGCCCGCCTCGGCCTCCCAAGAGCTAGGATTACAGGCGTGAGCCACAGCGCCCGGCCTCCTACCTCTCTTTTTAAGGGGGCAGCACTTGCTTATAGCGTGTAGTCCCACCTTTTACCAGCCACAGAAGATTGGAAAGGACCCAATCCATAGGCTACTTTGAAGAGCTTTATCGAAACTGGAACAAGCTTATCCACTTGGATTCTATCTTTTGGGAATTTCAACTGGGAAAGAGAGCAAATCAGGCAGTTGGTGGAATGCTCAGAAGCTGAAGTGTTCATGGAGAGAAACCATGCCATTTTAGAGGCCAAAAGGGAGCATAAGGAAACAAGAAAACAGCAACAAGAATGAGGAAGCAGAGGCTATGTGGTAGAGAAAATCTTATGGGGAGAGGGAATAAGGAATTGGTTGTTGGCGTAGAAATAGTAGAGGAGGCTGAGAGAGCTGAGGACAACTAGAGTCCTGGTGCTAAGGGACTAGCAAGATCTCTTAACATGAGGTTCCTCTTTTTCTTACATCCGAAATGAGCACCTCCTTTCCTTGAGGTAGTCTGAGGGATATCTTTGTTCCTTGTAACCCTAAATGTCTACTCGAGGTTCCTTGTCTAATTCCGGGCGCCATATTGGCAAAATAGAGCAGGGAGGGAGAGCAGGGTGGTAAGGAGGCTTGGGAGCTCTCACGATGAAGGAGTTTGCAAACGAATGAGGAGTGCTTATCTGGAGCAGTAGTTCTCAGAGTGTGATCACCAAGCAGCAGCAGTGGCATCTTGGAGATGTAAATTTCTGGGCCCATCCCAGACCAATTAAACCAGAAACCCTAGGAGTAGGACACTGGCCCATGCGGTTTAGCAAGATGTCCATGTCTGCTGCATGCTTAAGTTTGAGAACCACTGGCCCAGAGAAGAGAAGACTCAGGTAGATGATGAGGATGGTCTCCAGTTCTTTGAAGGAGTCAGGAGGAGGTGTGATATGAGATCCTCAAGGGCAGCCACTAGAACTGTTGGCTGGAAAAGATGGGAGACAGATTTCAGGGTAATAGAAGGAAGACTTTGCAAACAAGCCTGGTTTGAGAAAGATCTGGGCCTGGGGGGTAGTGAGCTGCTTGTCCCTGGGGGTGTTCAAGGAAAGACTGAGTGACCACGAGTTGGTAGATATTGCAGAGGACTGTGAATTACACAGGATAGAGAAGAGGGAACTGAAAGAGGAAGTGTGTATTAGGAAGGTTCTGCAAATCAGGAACAGCGATGGAGGACTGGCATCCGAGGGCTCTCTCATTGCCACGGTGCCAGTGGGGGTGGGGGTGGTAGCCAGCTAATTGTGATTATGAGCTTCAGCTGGGGCTTTTTCTGGGCACTTTCTTGAGTTAGTGGCAGATCCGGGATCCTGGTCTCTGCCAAACAACAGATCCTAACTCCTGGGACCAGGATCCCACTTGGGACTTGCTCAGATTCCTATCTCTAGATTCCAGCTCCTTGAGCAAAAGGCAGAGACTCCAATACGGGGGCAAACAGGTGGAGGAAATCTGAACACCCACCCAACCATCTTGGGATAGGAAACTGCATCTAGACAACGAATACTGATATCGAACCTACACATTGTGTTTAGTGGGTAAAAGTGTTGACCCTGTAGTCAGAAGGCTGGATATGTAATTGCATGACCTTGAGAATGTTACTTTTCTCTGCCTTATTTTCCTGGTCTCTTAAAATGCTTCTACTAGTTTCTCTCTTAAAGGATTGTTTCTGGATGATTAAGACAATAGCACTGTGCTAGTACATGATAAGTGCTCAATGTATTTCAGCTGTTACTATTACCATGATTGTTTTAGCTCATTGAACTCCTAAATTGCCTGTAAGAAAGGTAGAGTGGGTTTTATTAACCCCATTTTACAGCCTTAGAAACTGAGGCAAAGGATACGTAAGACCCACTCTGACATCACACTGCTTCAGTATTACCGGCAGAATAGAACTAGAACTTAGTTCTCCTGACTTCAAGTGGACAAGACAAAGGACAGATTCTGTATGTGTGTTCTAGAAAGGGGAGCAGAATTTATTTTTTGAAAAGGCAATATATGCATGAAAGAAAAACTCTACAAAAAGGTGTGCAGCAAAAAAATCAGTCTTCTTCCCGTCCCCTGACCCTCCCGTCATTTGGTGCCTTTCTGTTGACAGAGTCTATGCATCCCTGAGGAGCTGTTTCCTGCACATGCAAACCCAGTGTGTGTGTATATCCGTAGGAACTATTTCTAAGGCCCCATCCTACTCCTGTCCCTGATGCAGGTGTGTGTGTGTATGTGCATGCATGCACAGGGGCAGGTGGGCAGGGCTAACTCTGGAGGTTTTCTGGGGGCAGAAGTGGACGTTTGGGATCTGGGCTTGCCCTTGGGAAGAGGGGACAGTAGGTCTTGGGCAGCACCAATGATAAACCAAGGCCAATGCTGCCTCCCATCTCCCTCAGATCCGGAGCCTCTGAGTTCCTGACTCTGTGCGGGAAGGCACAGGAGGGTGACCTGGTGCGAAAGCTGGACCACTTGCCCCTCCCTTCCCCTGGCTTTTGTCTCCTTAAGACTCTGCCATTTCCCCTGTGGCCTGAACTTTCTGGGGAATGCTCGTGGGGAACCCAGGCCTCAAGCTGATGACTGTCTGGCTTGGAACACAGGACATGTCACAGGGGTGTGGCTCACAGGCCCAGGGACCCCATCTCTTTGGCTCTCCCCTTCTCTCCTGGGGGCGTCTCTGCTCACCGGACTTCTGGGGAAATGTCAGACTTGTTCAGCTTCAGTAATCCTGCCACTTTCTCAGCTACGAGGAAAAGTCTTTGCGTTTATTATTGTTTAACATCTAGAAGCTATTCCCTGACAAACACAGAATGGCACTGGCTGTCTGCCATCTTGGCTGGGAGACTAGGGACCGGGCTGGCCGACAATACAGTCCTCGCTGGGGTCGGCTGGGGCAGGCAGGGACAAGCAACTGAGACGAGACCACCTGTCAGAGCCAGTTCCCACAGGCCTGTAGGCGTCAGAGCAGGTTTCTGTGCTCCCTGACTGCTGGTTTTCTGCAGCTTTCCTCTCTGCTTTTCCTTTTCCCTGGCCTGAGAACTCAGAGGGTGCCGGGTGAAAGACCCGGTCCCCTGCTGCATGCATCCTCCAAGCCACCCTCGGCAGGACCCTGACTCTCTGATCCCCGAAATGATTTAAAAACATCCCTGTTCAACAGCTTCTTGCTGGCTGATGCCAGCTTGCATATATCCAGTCATGGGGAACTCACCACTTCCTGAATCTCTCCATTTCATTCTTAGATGGTTCTAGAGGGAGGAGCAGAACTGGAATTTGTGTCTAGGGCTGTGTGAACTGACAGCTTCTGGGCTCCTAACCGCAAATTCCTCTTTCACTTAAAAAATCCTGGGGGCTCTTGCTGTTCGTGTTTCCAGCTCTTTGGACACTTCCCTTAGGGTCAGGTGTCCAGAGAGGTGGACCCGCCTAAAACTTGAGGGAGTGGGGCCCCTCGCTAGTGGGAAGTGGTTTAAGTATAGGAGAAACCCATCTGTCGCTAGGGAGAATCAGGTAGGGGGGATGGGCAAGGGGACTTCTCAGGTTCTGTTCTTAGGCACTTGGGCTCCCACCTTCTTCCTGCATGCTACGAAGCAGTTCGGGTCTGCAATTCTTGGACCTTGTCCTCAGCTTGAGGAAAACAAGTTGGAGAAAGTGACAGTGTCCTGGGATGAGCCCAGCAGCTTTCTTCCTTTTCTCACTCAGCCTCTGCCTCTCTCCTCCCCCCCCCCCCACCGTTTCCTGCCTGGGGCGGTACAGCCAGCAGCCAAAGCGCCTGAGCCCTGTTATTTAAAAATTCAGCCGTCACCATGGCAACCTGCATCCTGCTCCATTTCAACCAGAGATACAAAGAAGCAGTGAAAGGGAAAGTTTAATAAGATTTTTTTTTTTTTATGAATCTTATTGACAGTGTCCATCTTTTTGGGAAATAGAAATGTTCCATTTTAGTGGCATTATCAAAATGTCATTTGTTTTCATGCCCTGTGGCTCCTGGAGGGTCAAAGTTACTGCTGGCTTTCTAGGGTGGCTGATGTCACCCCTTTCCACTTCGGAATGGGTTATTTGGCAGTTAGTCTCTTGGAAAGGTTTGGGGTTGGGCTATCTCTAGAGAGAGTGTGGCTTTATTCTCCCTTCCATTTCCCTGGTATCAAATCCCAGAGTCAGGGCAGGGTAAAAAAAAAGCTGGAAGAGTCCTTAAAGATCATGTACTCTGCAGTGCCATTTTTGTTATCATGGGTCTAGCAACTGTTCCCCATGGTTCTGAGAGTGCTTCCCGATTACTCTTGGAGGAGCGTGGCCTCTGCCAGTGTCGGTCCCTGTCATTCACCCGGAGCCGAGTCTGTCCCCCGTCCAGTCCACTGCAATCGGCTCATGTGGCCCAAAGGCCACCACTGAGGGGGCAGTTCTGGGTCTTTTGTCTGCTACTTTTCCGCTGTGGGGATGAAAGCCTGGAGCTGTTGGAGACCCCCTTAGAGAAGGAACTTGCCTACAAGCACAGCGAAAGCAAGGGGAAACAGAGCCGATAGATAGAGAAGGGAAACCAGCCTCTGATGACATTGCTTGATATCCTGGACTGAGTTAACCCTGAATCCATGGCTTCGCAGTTTCATGAGCAATATAGTCCTTTTTATTTCCCCCTTTGGGCCAGTTTAAGATGGAGTTTCTGACATCCGAAAAATATGCTTTTGATGTTACGTACCCCAAGATCCTTCTTTTACAAGTGGGACAATGGAGACTCAGGGCAGAGAGTTGACATCCAAGTTCACACAGGGAGGCAGCTCCAAGGATCAGGTCTCCTGATGTCTGCACAGCCTTTCAATCTACTAGTTCTCAGCTCTTATGTGGATTTTACTACCTTGGGACAAAAGCTGAGCTTATGGACGCTGCCATTAGAAAGTGTAATTATGGCAAAGATTTCTGCCTAGCTGCCTATCCCAGGGCAATGGTGAGCATTTGGGCCGATAATCAAGGGAAATCTCTACCCTCTGAAAGTTTATGTGCCTTTTTGAGGCTGATGGGAAGAGAAGTACCTAACATAGCTGGCTCTGCAAAGCCCACCCGGACAGATCCGATATGCGGTCTGCCTGCTTTCTCCACTGAGACAAGATCTGCTTGTGTAGTCTGTAAACAAATGTAGTGCAGTCATTCAACCACCTAGGATTTTATTAATTTCATTGAACAGTATTAACTGAGAGCCCTTATGTGCGAATCACTGTTTTGGGGGCACAGATTCAATGGTTAACAAGGCAGCCTCAGTGTCCTTCCTCATGGAACTTATACCTCACTGTGGGCATGAAAATAATCAGAGACACATAAAATTGGGGACTGTGAAACAGGTCTTATGCTGGGACAGTTCCCAACGCCATGAGAGTGTAAGATGAGGGCCCATCTCATCTGCTGAGTCTGACGTCCTGAGCTGAGATGGGCAGAATGGACAGACGTCCTCTGAGCAAAGGGAGGTAGGGTTGGAGACCAGGGCGACCGAATGTTGGGCACAGCCTGTGCAAAGCTGCAGGGGAGGGGGAGGGAGGCAGGACTTTGAATTGATTCCTGCCAGTGTCGGTGGGGACACCACATGCCGATGTCATCCTCCTTTGCCATTTTAAGCCCTTCCGTGCCTGCCCTGTAGATTCCCTGAGCCCCCTCATTCTCACGAGTCCTTTGGTCAGTTATATAATCTGTTTTTCAGCCCAGGATGCTTGGTGCCCAAGTTCAGATTTGTTTCAGGCTAAAGTCTAATTAATCACGTTTTTGTGTGTGAGGTTAACAGCCTTTCCCATTGTAACGAGGCTTGCTTTTTTAGAGAAGGATGCAGGTTGCCTTCGTCCTTCCCGAAAAGTGCTATCTTCTCCCCAAATATCCTTTCCATTTGTCATCTGCAGATGAATGTGACCGCAGTAAAGACTGTTGCCACTAGGGGGCAGGAGCACCAAGGCAAAGGACCAAGGGCCGAGAAGGCG
The DNA here is from genome assembly GCF_040939455.1 of Microcebus murinus. Lineage (NCBI taxonomy): Eukaryota > Metazoa > Chordata > Mammalia > Primates > Cheirogaleidae > Microcebus > Microcebus murinus. The sequence continues at coordinate 24,680,051 of NC_134124.1, forward strand.
GTGAAGTTCGCGGCAGCACCGACCCTCCCACCGGGTTTGCGCTGGTGGGCACCGGCCAGGTTCCAAGCCCAAGCTCTGCGTGTCTTGCTCCGGATACGCCACGTCTGCTTCCTCCGACGGTTTCATGCTACACACTGTGGTCGCTGCAGATGCTAGTGCCAGGGAAGAAATTGTGAAAGAATTTGGTGGGGGAGGTTCGTACTGTTTGTAAAACAAAAGAATGGGGGCTTGATTAGAATTTAACTTTTTAAGAGTCCTTTAAAATGTGCACTGGAGTCAGAGGGCCCCGATCCTGGTGCCTGGTGTGCTGTGTGACCTTGCTTAAGAAACAAAAGCCCCTCTGAGCCTAGGTTGTCCCTTCATAAAAGGATGAGATGATGTGCAAAGTCCCTTCTGATTCAAAGAATCTGAGTGGCGAAGACAGTCGAGACTGGAGAACTGCCCCCTTACATGCCTATTTGTGTACTTTCTAATTTGGGGGGCTCTTTCACACTGAGGGAGTTTTGTTTTCCTGACTCAGACCTTTTTCATTTCAGCAGATGAATATACTTTAGCACAAAGGAATGAAGAGGGAAGCTGGGACGTTGACAAGGGGTGAGAGAGGTCTCCTGGGCTCTTCCCAGTGACACCAGGACAGTCAGTATTCTCTTTGCCTTCATGGGGATGAGGCATTTGGCCCTAATTTGGGAGACTTGGTGAGTGTCTGTGAGTATTGAGTCTCTCCATGAAACTCGGGTGAAACTATCCTTTTTTTTTTTTTTTTTTTTTTTTTGAGACAGAGTCTCACTTTGTTGTCCAGGCTAGAGTGAGTGCCGTGGCGTCAGCCTAGCTCACAGCAACCTCAAACTCCTGGGCTCGAGTGATCCTTCTGCCTCAGCCTCCCGAGTAGCTGGGACTACAGGCATGTGCCACTATGCCCCGCTAATTTTTTTTTTTATATATATATATCAGTTGGCCAATTAATTTCTTTCTGTTTATAGTAGAGACGGGGTCTTGCTCTTGCTCAGGCTGGTTTTGAACTCCTGACCTTGAGCAATCCGCCCGCCTCGGCCTCCCAAGAGCTAGGATTACAGGCGTGAGCCACAGCGCCCGGCCTGAAACTATCCTTTATCCCGGGATCCAGAGCCTTACTGAATGAGAGATTGCCAGTTCGAGAACAGCATGGAAACAGGACTGGTTTGGGAGTGAGGGATGATCTATGTCTCATCATTCCAGAATGAGATTTATGTACAGACAGGACTGTCTCTTGGAGGCTGGGCTCCAACAAGAAGAGGAGCTTCTGCCTAAAGCCACAGTCTTTTTCTACGGGGGTCCCTAAGAACCTGTGCTCCCAGTCCGGGCGTGGTGGCTCACGCCTGTAATCCTAGCTCTCTGGGAGGCCGAGGTGAGCGGATTGCTCAAAGTCAGGAGTTCGAAACCAGCCTGAGCAAGAGCAAGACCCCGTCTCTACTATAAATAGAAAGAAATTAATTGGCCAACTAATATATATAGAAAAAATTATCTGGGCATGGTGGCGCATGCCTGTAGTCCCAGCTACTCGGGAGGCTGAGGCAGCAGGATAGCTTGAGCCCAGGAGTTTGAGGTTGCTGTGAGCTAGGCTGACACCACGACACTCACTCTAGCCTGGGCAACAGAGTGAGACTCTGTCTCAAAAAAAAAAAAAAAAAAAAAAAGAACCTGTGCTCTTGCCTACACTCCTCTTGCTGCCTTAGGTTGGGGAAAGGTGTTGGGTTGGGCCATGCACTTGGCCATGGAACATCATGAAGACAAAACCCCCAAACTAATCAAGACAAGGGGCAACACAAATCCTATCTAAAAATCTTCTTTCTCTGGCAGCCCCAGTTTCTGGGAGTCACATTCTCAGACAAGTTAGTCTGAAAATACAGAGGGGAGGGGTCAGCAGGGCTGAGCTGAGGCTGTGCTTGGATGTCCCTTTGTCTCCAGACCTTTGGGGACGCCCCTCCCACTGTCTGCCATCATTCTTCCGCATTCAACGCTGCCTGATTGACAGGCATTGCCGCTCCATGCTGCCGCTGCCACTCTCGCTTAGCGAGCTATTATAAATGCCTTCAGTCTCAATTAATATAGATTAGCACCATTCTCTTTCCCTGTGAAGATGACTTTAATGGAAATTCATTTTTTTTTGGTCGGGTGGCGTCGGCACCGTGATTTTTAATGATCCTGCGACGCCACCTGTTGCACATCCTGTTAGGGGCCTCGCTTGCTCCTGTCACAGGTAGACTCACAGGATCTCAGGGACAGCCCTCCGTAGCCTGCCCTTCCCTGTCATAGAGAAGGGAGATGGCATTGAGCCAAGGCCGGACTAGGACTGGAACCCAGGTCTGATGATGTCCCACCTGCTGCCATGTGTACTTTGTCAGCCGTACTCAGGGCAGGCGTGAAGGGACACGAAGGGACTTCACAATCCTATGCACTAGGTGATTTACAGACGATGAACACAAATGTCCCCTGACGCATTTTTGGATTGTCTCCCATGCTTTTAGAGTAAGTGTCCCCAGCTGATTGTTTATTGGACACATTTGGTCTCACCCTCCTTGCTGTGCCCCCAAACATCATTTTAAACCCCTCTATACCCTCTCCCAGTTCTGTCCCACCCCTGCCTCCCCCGACTATTGAAATTCCCAAGGGCGATTGCCACACAGTGGCAGCAACCCAGTCACAAGATGACTAAATATAAACGGTGCAGACTGCAAATAAGCCTCCGCTGATCATCTGCTCCTTTGTTTAGCTTGTTATCCTCCCAAATCAAACTCCAGAGGAGGCTCGCGCATCGTCCGTGCTGGGCGGGACCTGGAGGGTGTTCGTGTCCGACAGGAAAAAAAAAACCAAACAAACGGAGAAACTCTGCTGGGAGCCCAGTCATTCCGCTTCCCCAGCGGAGCAGGGCCTGCTTTTTAGATAAAGCCGGCAATCCCCAGGCTTTGATTTCCTGAGCAAATCACTGCAAATCACATCAATATTGGGGACAGATGCAGCAGTCTGGCCGACCAGCTGTGTGCAGCCAAGCAGCCAGGGACATGGAACCAGGAACAAAGAGGTGCTGGCACTGAGATGCGTTTCATCTCGGCTGTCTCTGCCGCCTGGGGTCGGGGATGGGGGTGGAGACAATGAGGCAGGCAGGGGGCACCAGGGTCTAGGCTGCACCGGCAAGGACCGGAGACACACAGTCCCCCCAGAGACATGCATTTCCAGGTGGAGCTTCTGATCCCTTCGGGATGTGGACCCAGGTTTGGTGGGTATTAAGAGGCATGCTGCATGTTTTCCATCTTTGATGCAGACGAAACCAATCGCCGTATGTGGGATTTCTTAGCTCGTAGGGTGGAGCGGAGTCTCCAGGATGCTACAGGCTTAGCCGAAGCCCAGAGCTGTCCTGTTGAAACAGTCATAGCATCTAAGTCTTCAAGGAAGACTGATTTTCCCAGAGGTTGGAGGTCACTTTGAATCCTGGATGGCAATGAATGCAAGAGACAGCAAAGAACTCGTGCTTGGAAAAGACCTGGAGTTTGATCTCCATCATGAAAGGGCACTGATGGTGCCCATTGCTCATCTAATGGCTATTTTCAATCTTTATCCTAAATGAATCCTTATCAGCACTTTGTTCCTTCCCTGGCTTATGAACACTATCCTGCCTTTTCTTCTGTCTCTATGTTATCTCCTCTGTTGCTCTTGGGGTTCTTCTTCCTCTGCTGCTAACTGTCATGGTTCCCCTGTGCTGGCCCCAGGCCCATTCCTTTTCCCTCCCTGCATTCTCTCCCTAGGTGATCTCACTCTAGCCAGTTACTGCAACTCCCACCTACATGTATATACTTAACATTTTATATCTTGAGCCATGCAAACACCCTCAACGCCAACAGTCTGACATCTCCACTAGGATGTCTCAAACTCAACCTGGGATCTCCCATCTGCGCCCCATCTACCTGGATCTCTTTTGGTATTTCTTTTTTTTTTTTTATTTCAATAGATTTAGGGTGTACAAGTAGTTTTTTGTTACATGGACGAATTATGTAGTGGTGAAGTCAGGGCTTTTAGTGTACTTGTCACCTGAATAGTGTACATTGTACCGATATGTCCTGGTATTTCATCGAATGACACCACCATCCAGTTAAAGGAGCCAGAGACATCATCCAGAACACATCTCTCTCCCTCTCTCTTTCTGTATCCGATCCATCGCCTAGCTCTCATGATTCTACCTCATAAATATTTTTGAATCTGTCCTCTTTCTCCTTTCACAATCACCATCCTAGTTGAAGTTCTATCATCTCTTGCTTGGTTCACTACAGATGGACCCAACCTCTAATTCTTTTTCTTAAACTCTTTCCAGCTCCCAAGTTAATCAAAAAAGGTCTTTATTAGGAGGAAGATCGAATTATCCACCCTTCCCAGTCCCCCAAGGCTTCTACTCTGATGCTTGCCTCTTGTTTACTGCGATACAGGTTGAGCAGCCCTTATTCGAAATGCTTGGGACCAGAAGTGTTTTGGATGAGGATCTGTCTTCACTCAGATATGAAATGCAGGGGCAGCGTTTCAGTCCTCTCATGGATTCTTCTCCGTGACTCTGCATGACTATGACTGGGGGTCGGATCACAGCTTGATGCCTCCCGGAGAAGGGCTGGGGTTTTAGTCTTGCTCGGGAAAAGATTGAGTGTGGGAGGAATGAAAGCCCTCAGTGTTCTGACAGAGAGGGTAATGAGAAGTGAAAACAATCCACTGTGAATGAGCTCTTGTGACAACTTGAAATAAAAGTAGGTAGGATACAGGAATGGAGAATTCGAGGGCAGAAGGAGTCAAAGCAGTGAAGCGCCAATGATCGCAGGTTCCCAGATACAATCCATACAGCTTCCATCTGAGAACATGCCAGAAGTTTCTGTGTATGTATAGCTTGCTGCACCTTCTTCAGCGTATCTGAATTAAAGACTTCTAAAGCTGCAGAAGATTGTTACTGGATTGAATAAACAGGAGAAACTCCCTTTGTTGAGGTGGCCTTTCTCTGGGAACTTTTCATTAGGCTGGAAACAAAAACACAGACATTTCCTTATCACGGGCATGAATATGACATGTGGCCAATCTGTGCACCACGTGGAGCAGGGATGGTAAATAAGGTCTATTTCCTGTGGAACCCCTGACTATGTCGTGGTGGCTGTCTGGAATACTGGGATGAGTAAGATTTAAAAGCCAAAGGTGGCATTGACGGGGAGCCATGTGGCAATGGATTAGCAATGTCTGCCGTGGCTGAGGACTGATGCATCAGGAGTGTGAGTACTGACCTGGAACAGCGCTGCCCAAAGTGTGGTCTGCAAATGGGCCTACGTCTACAAAATATTTCTTACTCATGAGGAAATGAGTACAGAAGTGAGGAGTAAGCATTTAGAAACACTTGATGGCAAGTTGACGTTGCTGCCACATCCAAGCATACAATTTCTGTATTTTATAAAGTATTGATCTATGATGGATCGAAAATAAAAATGAAACTTGGCCCTTGACCAGAGGTAGTTTGAGAGGCATTGACCTAGAGGACTGCATTTGACCTCATTGGTTCCTGTGGAAGACTTTGAAATGCCCTGGACTTGGGGAGCTTACGAATGCAGCTGAAGTCCTGTGCACATCATGTTTACACAGCGTCATTAACTGAGCATGGGTGTTTGCTAGTTTTCCTCCTCTTGCTTGGCAGAAGGATTATGACACTAACTACTCAGAGATTGCCAGACATGCCTTCCCTCCTCTACCTGTTTCCACTTTCCATTGACACCATAAAGCCTTTGCTAACATTGATTTCTTCTGGGAGCGTGTCAGTGAGGCCAGCAAAGAGTTATGTCATTAGAAGTACTGAAGGCTGATCATAGAGAGGTGTCTAACTCAGCTGTTGAGCAGACCTGGGTGGCTGCTGAGGCCATGTATCAATTCACCCATTCACTTACCAATTCTCAAGTTCTCACTCATTCATTCCGTCCTTCAGCCACCCTTTGTGGAATGCCAGCCTTGTGTGTCACAGTGCCAGGTCCTGGGGATCTGACGATGATCAAGACAGACAAGTTCTCCGCCTTTGTGAAAATGACAGTCTAGGAGGGGAGACAGAAATTAAATCAATAATGTATACAAGTAGTGATATTAATACTGGTAGGTGCTCCAATGGGGAAACTCTGAGAATTTTTAGCAGGGGCCTAATCCTATCCTAGGGTGTCTTGGAAGAGACCTGGAAGAAGTGATGTGTCTGCCAGTGTGGCCGGCCCATAGTGAGTGACCAGAGGACAAAGGAGGTGACTCGAGGTGATCCTGGAGAGGTGAGCAAAGGACTGATGGTGCAAGACCTTGTAGGCTGCAAAGGAGTTTGCACTTGATCTCGAGAGCAGCGGGGGTCCAGATGGAGTTACAAATAGGGTCCCTGCTCTCACAAGGCCGTCGGTCTGGTGGGGGAGAAAGATACCCCAGCAACTAGCTGTAATGTAGTGTGGCCTGGGTTATATAGACGTGTACACACAGATGAGAAATGATGGGGTTAGGGAACAGAAATGATTTAACAGAAGAGGTTTGACCTTGTCACACTCCCACTTTAAACACTTCCGTAGCTGCACGTTGTTCTTAGAATAGAGTCACAATCTTTTTACTTAGCCCTGTGGTCCAGTGGCTGCCTTCCTCCTCTGCCTCTTCTATGGCTCTCTCTCTCTCTCTCTCTTTCTCTCTCTCTCTCTTTCTCTCTGCACCTGGTGTCCCAGCCGGTCCTTCTTCCCAGATGCCACAGGTCTTCTTCCTATAGCGTGGTCTTTGTACCTGCTGTCCTTTCATTTGGGATGCTCTCCCTATGCCCTGTACATGCTATTTGACCTGCTAATTCTCTAGTTTTCCAGGTCTCAATGTAAATGTCTCCAGTTACCCTGAGAACCCTGCTCTCCTCCCTCATAGTATTAGGATAGTGCAATTATTTATTTGTATGATTAATTTGTATGATTAATTACTTATATGATTATTTGTATGCTTGGCACAGTAAATATCCATTAAATACTCCACAAATGAATGAATGAATGAATGGCTGAGAAGAGAGCTGGCCCGGCGGGGGCAATGAGCAGTACTGGCGTGAGAGACAGTGAGTGTGGGGTGTGGCTGGGGCTGAGCGTGGAGGGTAGCGCGTGACCAGTCCCAGAGCACAGCTGTTTCCCCTTGGTTGGCTTTTCCTCTTTCCCAAGCATGTGTGAAATGAACCACGATGTGATGGGAGTCTCTGAAAGGCCACTTTCAAGGGATTATCAATGCCAATCCTTAGCTCTTTAGGGAAAGCAAACATCCCAGGTTAATAAACTGTGCTTAGTCCTATCTCTGTGAATTATAGGAAAATCCTTCAACTGTAAAATTGCTCAGGACTAGAGAGCTCCTTTTGGAATATGTGGCCCAGTGGGGTGATGGGCGTGTTGGCAGACTGGCCTCCCTCTGCCTTCCCCTCTGTCCTGCACGGATGAAGCCTTGCTGGCCTTGTGGTCTTCATTTGAGAATCAGGGGTCCCAATGTCTGTGAACATCCCTGCATTAGTCATCTAACGCTGTGTAACATCTTATTCCAAAATTTACTGGCTTAAAATAATCATTTAATGTCTCTCACAGTTTCTGCAGGTCAGGAATTCAGAGCACAGGGGCAGAACTTGTCTCTGTTCCAAGGTGCCTGGGGGCCCTGCTGGAATCATCGAAAGGCTCATTCACCTATGAGTCTGGTGGTTGTTGCTGGTGTTGGCTGGGGGTCTCGCTGGGTCCGTTGGCCAGAACACCAAAATGTGGCTTCTCCATGCGCTTGGGCTTCCTTACAACATGGTGGCTGAATCCCAGGGGCAAGCATCTCAAGACAGAGAGCAGGGTGAAAGATGTATTTTTTTTTTTAAGAACCCAGTTCTGGAAGTCACACAGCATCCTTTTTTTTTTTTTTTTTTAAACCACATTTGGTTTGTTAAAAAGAAATCACACAATTCTCCCCATGTTCAAGGGAAAGGAAATGAGACTCCACTTTTTAGAGACATATTTTAAAACCACCACATTTCCTTAAACAAAAGTGCAGAGAGGACCCTGGAAGAGCAATATGAGTTCAAATGTGGAAGAAAGATTGGCATCATAGCAAAATGTCTCTTCTGAGGTCTTGTAGGGCTCTACCCTCAACAGTATTTTGGCAGCTGCCCCTACCTCCCACCTCCTCATTGGCTTTTGAGAAGGTTCTCTACCCTTGTTTAATTACATGTAGGACAATCTAATTTTGTTGTGTTTGTGTGTATGTGGTGGGGGCTGGGGGCCGAGCACCTTGGGCCATCCATAGTTCACCAGAAACACGACAGACACTGTGGCCACTGTCTTGGAACATTGGGTAGATTCATAAAGTTAAATCTGTGATATTTTAGGGCTGCCCAAAGAGAAAATAATTAAATAAGCCACACTAATGGTGAAGAGTTATATTTAAGAGAAGGTTCTTTGACTGAACTAGTTTAAATGTTAATTTTATTACTCAAGAGAGCACTTTGGAACTCCCTGTCATTATGAAACAATTAAACTGTAGTTCCTTATTAATTTTTACTGCCTTCCTAGGGTAATTAGTGGTATATAATGTGAATTGCATCCCATTAATGAATAGATTTTTGAATGTGAGTGGGCAAAATCTTTTATTTGGCTATCCAACAAGACAGGCCTGGGAAAGGAACAAGTTTGGGACCTTCCAGAGTGGGCGGCCTCCACACACCTCCCTGAGTCTATAGCTAACCCTGGCAACACCCTACATAGAACACGTAGTCATCAAATGTTCAGGAAGGTATGATGGTTCTGGCTCCCTCTCCTTGATCATGAAGTTGGCAGTCAGGTTTTCCCTGAAAGCAACAAATTTCCTTACCATTTTTTAAATAAAGTATTAACCAATAAGGTTTCTGTTAAAAGTAATAATATAAAAATACAGTTAGATAGAAGGAATAAGTTCTAGTATTTTATAGTATGGTAGGGAAATTATAGTTAACAATAATTTATTGTATATTTCGAAATAGCTAGAAGACAAGAATTGTAATGTTCCTAACACAAAGAAAAGGTAAATGTTTGAGGTGATGGATTTACCAGTTATCTTGATTTGATCATTAAACATTGCATACATTTGCCAAAATATCACATGTACCCCGATAATATGTACAACTATGATATAGCAATAAAAACATAAAAAAGCAACAAGATAAAAAAAAAAGAAAGAAAATGGAAAAGTCTTTTGGAACAAAGATTTGGAAATCAAAACAGGATATTGAGATTCCTGAAGTCCTGGCGGCAGATAATCACTTGAGGATTCATCTTTTTTGTTTTGTTTGAAGTAGCATTTATGAAGTACCCAGTTTGCCCCTGGCATTTTGCTAGGCAATATAAACCTATTATTTAATTCTCAAAACTTCTTCATGAGATTGGCATTATTATCTCCGCTTTATAGATGAGGAAAACATATCTCAAGCTTCCAAACATAAGGTCATATGGAAAGTGACAGATCTTGGCCCTAAGCCCAGGTCTGGCCCAGTCTGGAGCCTGAACTCCCAACCACTGCCTCACACTGCTCCTTGGTCGGGCCATATCTTTAGTTCATCCTCAGTTGCTCTGATTTTTTTTTTTTTTTAGACAGAGTCTCGCTCTGTTGCCCTGGCTAGAGTGCCATGGCATCAGCCTAGCTCACAGCAACCTCAAACTCCTGGGCTCAAGCAATCCTCCTGCCTCAGCCTCCAGAGTAGCTGGGACTACAGGCACGCACCACCATGCTCGGCTAATTTTTTCTATGTATTTTTTAGTTGTCTGGCTACTTTTCTTTCTATTTTTAGTAGAGACAGGGTCTCGCTCTTGCTTAGGCTGGTCTCGAACTCCTGAGCTCAAATGATCCTCCCGCCTCGGCCTCCCAGAGTGCTAGGATTACAGGCATGAGCCACCGCGCCCGGCCAGTTGCTCTGATTTTAACTCCATTCTTGTCTGTGTGTGCCTTAGCTATAGAACAGAGCACCAGTGTTAAAAGGACTTTAGAGACTGCAATGTGATCTGCATGTCATAGATGAGGAAGCTGAGGCCCAGGGAGGAGGATGGGTCATCCAAACCAGGGAGGGACTTGTGCATCTTACCCAGGCACAGCTCAGGGGAAGAGAGAGTCTTGGCTGCTAGCAGTTCCCCGACTCCAGCCCTGTCTGCACAGTCCTCAAATCCTGACGCAGAATTCTAACTCTGGTTTCTCGGGCAGGCCACTCACCGGCTGTGTCACCTGCACTGGGAATCTAGGCCAGCATCGTCTGGGTGGGAAAACTGTAGCCAACTCTGTCTTGTCCAGTTGCAACCAAACGTCATCAGCCTGTGAAATACAAATTATGTTGGCACAAGCCCCTACCTGCTTGGTGGTTGGCATTTGGTCCCTCAAAGTATTCCCTGGATTTCCAAGGCTTTTCTCAGGAGCACCGGTGGCCAGGCTGCAGCTGTGGACTTCACACGGTCCCTCCCTCCTCTCTTCTGACTCTCCCCAGTCATATCCACTGCCTGGCAAGCCGCCTGCCGAAGCCTCGCTAATGCCCACCGCAAGGACATTTGGCTTTCCAGGCCAAAGATACTCTCTCTGGAGGCTCCTAAAGCTTCTAACTTCCTGTGGACATGGCATTGCTGGGTTTTGTGGTGTCCAGAGAAGTGGCCAGCCCCGTGCCCTATTGCTACCGGGCTCCTGTGAGCAGAGCCATGAGCTTCCGGCCGTCACCCCTTACCTAGAACCTCATCAGGGTGCTCCTGACTTAGGGACCCATCACTTTCTGGCCTTTAGTCCTTCAACCACAGGAGCTCAAACCCCTTCTAAGATTAGATGGGAAGCAGATGCAACACCATTCCTTCCACCCTCCTTTGCTCCCCAATCCACACTCCTCCCTCCATCCTTGCAGAACAAAGGTGTTCACGGATGCATCGAATATGCTTTCGTTGGACGCTGGCTATGTGCCAGGCCTTCTGCGGTGTGCTGGCCATACCACTGGGGCTGACATCGATATTGGCTAGTCTTTCTTTCAAGCTGTCATGGAATATCAGCTTTGACTGGGGCAAAAATCTGTCAGATCCCAATGGAGAGTCATTCATGATTGTTCTAAATGGATTAGGACAATACCTCTCTCTTCCCTCGCCCCTATGTAGTGGACATTTGATCTTGAACTAGATGGGATGTGAAGGAAAGGAGGGTGTGACATGAAAGGGGGCCTGGGTGGCGCTGCCCCCTTCTTCTTTCGTTCCTGCATTGAACAGGGAGATGATGCTTGGGGCCTGAATGCGTGGGGCACGGAGCCTGGGCTGCAGGAAGAGCCAGCACGAGGCTGATGGAGCAGAAATTCTGGAAGAACCTGGATCCTGATGGCTTGCTTGAGCTCTCAGACCAACTCTGAGGCTGCCTTCCCACTTAGAAAACAACAAATGCAGAATGGGTTAAGACATTTATGGGCCATTTCCAACTGAGAGCTATCTGATACGGTTTGGCCCCTCCAAATCTCATGTTGAAATTTGGTCCCCAGTGTTGGAGGTGGGGCTGGTGGGAGGTGTTTGGGTCATGGGGGCGGACCCCTCACGAATGGCTTGGTGCTCTCCTCGAGATAATCAGTGAGTTCTCACTCTATTAGCTCAGGGGAGAGCTGGCTGTTGAAAAGAGCTGGTGCCACCTCCTCCTGCTCTCGATCCAGCTCTTGCCTAGGTGACACACCTGCTCCCCCTTCACCTTCTGCCTGGATTGCAAGCTCCCTGAGCCCTCACCAGAAGCAGATGCTGGTGCCGTGCTCCTTGTGCAGTCTGTAGAACTGCAAGCCCAATCAAACTCTTTTCCTTATAAATTACCCAGTCTCAGGTATGCCTTTACAGCAATGCAAAACGGACAAACAGACTCTCCTAGCAGACTTCAGAGTGGTGAGGGACACAGACACACTGCCCAGCCCCGGAGTTCACAGGCACATAGGTGGGGACCAGAGATGCTGCAAAGGACACAGAGTTGCCAACTCAGGCACATGCCTGGCACCAACCTGACCATTCTCTTTCGTTTTCTTTGTACACTGTGGCTTTGCTCTGTAGAATTAGATTCCACTTCTATCTGCTTTTACTTTCAACTTCTAATTTCCTAGTGTAAATATGAGCCAGGAAGAACTGATCAAGGAAGCAGCTGCTCCTGGGACCCTGGCTGCTCTGGGGCCTGGCAGATCGCGAGCTCACTTAGAGGACACTGTGGATCCATGATGATTTCAGTTACGCAGAAGCAGAGTGTTTGAAGCCAGTGATACTGAGGGTGGTGGTTGGTGATTGTTCCATTTGGAATGCTTGGGCAAAGGGTAAAGACCTGTTCCTTCCCTCTTCCTCTGCAGAGGGGGAAGTAATTTCTTTTTTTGGCTGTAGGGTTGCTGGGTCAGTAAGCCCCAGGAAGGGCTGATTCACTGCTTGGGTTTTCTCCCAGAGGGGGCGAGTTTTGCTGGCACAAACGCAGTGTCCGATGGTGGTTAAGAGTTCCAGCTCTGAGAATCCAGATCTGCCTCTTTGTATGCTGTGTGACCTTGGGCAAGTTACTCAGCCTGGCTGGGCCTCTAATTTTTTTTTTTTTTTTTTATCAGAGTGTTCTGCGGATCATCACAGTGGATAAGGCTTCTGTTGGCACTTAGCAGGCCTTTTGTAAATCCTCTGAGGAGTGTGATTACCAAGGCGTGGAGCTATGAGGAAGTGGCTTTGTGACATGCATAGGAATAAATCCTAACAGCTGGGGGTGAAACATAAGTCAAGGTACAGGGGCAAAACAAAACAAAATAAAAATACAAAACAAAAATGCAAGCTGTGTTTTGGGGAGGGGACCTAGGGTGTTGTCAGAAGGTATGGGGAAGAGCTCAGTTCTGTCTCCTTGCGTCGTTCTTTGTCCACTGGTACTGCCAAGATCCTGTCCCGTGAGAAGTGCCTCGTGTTAAGATTGAACTGAAACACTCCCCAAAGTATGACAGCCAAAAATAAATATCTTAAATGATACTCAAAGTTTCTGTGTTTTCCATGGGGGAAATAGGCATCTTTATGCTGCTGGTAGATTGTATCTTAAGAAAATATTTTAGGAGGCCAATTTGACAATATGAATCAAGAGCCCTAAAAATGTTCGTATGTTTTGACCTAGCAATACTATTTTCAGGAAATAATTCTAAGGAAATATAAATCTGCATATGGGAAAATTGAATTAACATGCTTTTTACACAGCTTTGTAAAATTTGAGAGAAACTATCCAACAGTTCCGTAAGTAAATTCTGGTGAATCTGCACGGTGGAGTACCACGTTGCCATTAAAAGAAAGCAAAACAATATTGAGAAACTGATAAGAGATTCAAGACAAATGCAGATGTGACACATGAAGAAAATGGACTTATACTCCTGGACTTATAAACCTGCTTCTTCTACTTCCTAGCTGTGTGATGTTAGACAAATTACATAACCTCTCTGTGTCTAAGATTCTTCATCTGAAAATAGGGGTTATAGACAATAATTACTTTATGGGTTTGTCATAACTAAGGTAATCATTGTAAAACTTGTAAAACAGTGACAAGCACATGGTAAGTGCCTTGCCTGTCATTCAGTGAAAACTACGAGGGTATGTTTCAAAAATAAAAAAAAAAAAGGAAACAAAAAAGAAAAAAATAGATGTTCAAGAAAAAAAGAAGATAGAATAGAATTAATTGATTAATTAATTCTATGCATATTTATTGAATACCCCCTACGTGCCAGGCTCTGGGAAACATTATGAACAAAAGAAATGCAAATATCTGCATTTGGAGGGTTTACAGTTCAGAGAAGTCTTCCTAAGAATGGTGCCTTTTAGCAATGCAGATGCTGGAGAAAAGCCTTAGAAATCTGACTTTCTGCAGATGTGGGGGTAGGTCCAGGTGGCTTCACGTTGTGCCTGCACCAGGGGATTCTGCTGCAGGCCTTTCTTCTGAGGTTATACTGGTAGATATACCACCAAGCAGTGGTTGGAAAGGAATTAGGATTAATTATAATTTCTTTTTGTTTCCTGTGTTTTGCAAAGTTTCTACATTTAGAATGTATTTTTTAATAATTAGAAGAAAATAAACATCACACACACGCACACACACACACACACACACACACACACACACACACACATATGTAGCAGCTATGCCCTGCCAGTCTGTCTTCTCCCACACCCAACCAATCCTCATTCTTTGCACAATAACAGAAGCACATTGCACAGACTCCAGATTAGGAAAGGCCTCTGGGAATGGATGGTGGGGGCTGCGATTCTCAGATAGCTGCAAAATCACAAGGAGAAGGTGGAAAATTTCTTGCCCAAATCATCTGCTTTTGTTTGAACATGCTCCAGCCCCGCCTCTCCTATGCGAAGGGACCTCTTTAAAGATGCATTTCATGTGCTTTCCTTTCTCTGCAAATCCTCCCGACCTTGAGATTTACCCAGTGGCTCTGGTAACTGGTGCAGTTTCCAGAATCATTTGTATGGACACTGTGTAGTGCAAAGGTAGGAGGAGAAATCTCCACAGTCATCCTGTGCTTGTATCAGGTGAATTTGTATTTTATGGTTTTTGGTCAGATTGATTTTTGCAAAACACCCTGGGGTGTTTGCAAATATGAAAGTTCTTGTAGTGCTGGTTGCTTGTTTGCATTTACAGGAAGAATAAAAAGAAGAAGAAAAAATTGCTCTCTCTGCCGACAAACTCCATCTTCCCCAGGAGTGTGGTAGGGAAGGAGATGAAGGATTTCCAACAGGAAGGAAAATTAGAGGCCATGAGCTCAGAGATCAGGGGGTGAAGCTGCCTGTGGGGGCTGATCCACACCAGAAATCGTTGGCAGGCGTGGGTAGCAAGTTCACAAGTACTGGCTAGGTCTTACGCAAGAACCAGATTAGGATAAACAAAACTTCTGTGATTAAAGGCTTTAAAATCCATAAATTCTGTGATGAGTGGGCTCTGTGGTCCTGCCTTGAGTTCATTCTGGGGCATACTGTTCATTTTGGGCTGTTGGTCTTTTATAGAGAATGCATACCTGCTAACTTGGTTATATAAATTGAAAAATATATCCTCAACCCCAAACTAAAGCAAAGCCAAGCCAAGCCAACCAGATCACTTAACTTCCTGCATGAGTCAGTTCTGATGTTGGAAACACTTTTATTTTGGTAAAGACAGGCACAGTAAGCATGTAGCACACATAGAACTAACTCTTACTTCTGAGCCCATGGCAGACATTACTAATCAATCATAATACTCTCTATTGCTGAGGCCAGATGTCAGCACTAGTGCGTAATATTCTCACCTATAGTCTAGGGCAGAACATTCTTTTGGGGTTGGTCTTAAGTGTATAGAGAGTAGGTGTTTAACGTAATTAGCAGAACTTGTAAGTCCTCCGCTACTCCATAAAAGTTTCCCCATTAAGCAACCTTGATGCTTGAATTTGTCACCATCATAATCATCCCTTTTGGATAAACCATGGTTGGCCAATACAAACCATCTGTACTGCCGTTCTTTCTTTCTTTCTTTCTTTCTTTTTTTTTTTTTTAATAATCTTCAAAAGCCTGAATGCACTGCCATTCTTACTGTAATTCCTCCCGCCAATAATAAATCCCAACACTCACAATGTGCTCAGGTGTGACCTTAGGATCTTTCTTAAAACAGTTTTCCAGTCAGCTTCTACCAATAGATGGAATTTTGTAATGAACAGGAAAAGTATTACCCATCCCTGGGTTATCTGAAAATGGGGGAACAAGGTATCTGCCATTAACCCATTTGCAAATTTTTTTTTTTTTTGAGACTGAGTCTCACTCTGTTGCCTGGGCTAGAGTGCCATGGCGTCAGCCTAGCTCACAGCAACCTCAAACTCCTGGGCTCATGCAATCCTTCTGCCTCAGCCTCCAGAGTAGCTGGGACTACAGGCGTGCACCACCATGCCTAGCTAATTTTTTTTCTATATATATATATTTTTAGTTGTCCAGCTAATTTCTTTCTATTTTTTTAGTAGAGACAGGGTCTCACTCTTGTTCAGGCTGGTCTCGAACTCCTGAGCTCAAATGATTCACCCACCTCAGCCTCCCAGAGTGCTAGGATTACAGGCATGAGCCACCGCACCTGGCTCCCGTTTGCAAATTAATTCATCAGCTTAGTGTTACCAAGGAATGGAGGGAAAAGGTCAGGTGTAAACTCTGCAGTCTGAGATTTATGACTCTTCCTGGTTAGCCTTCAGTTTCTATTTCTGATCGTACAGCTTATGTCTGCTAAGACAATCTTTTCTACTTGTTTCCACACATCTTGTCATTTTCCTTTTTTAGTTCTCTGCTCACTCAGTTGTACCCACCTGGAACACCCTCTCTCTTTTCCACCCATCCAATTCTTGCCATTCTATTCTCTAAGGCTTAGTCCATGTCTTTTGCTAAGTCTTTTCTAAATATGAGCAATGATTTCTTGATGGTCTAAATTCCCATGGCGTTTATAATTTATTCAACTCACTTGGCATTGAATTTCTTCCCCCAAAATGTTTATTCTCATTTAATGTCTATGTGTTTTAATTTTTTAACCACTAGACTATAAATCTTTCCAGCAGGGTTCAGGCCTTCATCCTCCTTTGTGTTAAATGCACACATTGAGCAAGAGTCCTTTGTCCGGGGTTGGTTGGAGGAGAAGATACTGCTGGAGGAGGGAGTGAACCCCCACTTCATCTGCTCTGCACTCTGGTTGAAGCCCATCTCTGTTTCCATTTCAGGTCTTTTAAAGAGGATCTAAAACATAGACTAGGATGTCTGAGGGTTTTTCCAAGAAAAGCTAACGCAGCATCCAGAGATACTGAGAATATCTGGAAATTGCCAGAACATCCACAGACCCCCAGGTGGTAGGATACAGTACGAGGTACATTGCAGTTCCCTTTCTAAGAGGTTATGAAGATACTTCATATTCACAGTCATTTAATTCTCAGTCCTGGCATTGGAGAAGAATTGCATTTTATCGAATCAACTAGCCGTGCTGTTCCTCTGCCCTGTTCAGCATCAGGCATTACACAGAATAAGTAGAGCTTATTTTGTATATTTGAAATATTCCTTAGTAAGTTTAAAAAAAAAACAAAGCTTCAGTACTACATAAAATCGATGCAGTTTTTATCATTCAAAGCACAGAGATGAGAAATAACAGAAATCAGATTTGATACTTGCTTTCTGAGTTTTTTCTGTGTATTTCCAAATTACATAATGATGTTTTATCCTGAACAATTTTCCTTACCTACTATAACGTCAACATATTTTTATTTTATTTAGGGAACAAATCCATAGCAAACACACCAACTCGTATAAAAACATTCAATGAAAAATTGGTATGCAAGTCACTGAACGCATAAATGATCTGTTTTCTTCATGGTAATGGAAGCTAAGGCCTAAGTCACTGAGAACAAGAAAGTTTAATGGAAAAACTGAAACCCAAAGGATGAGGGTCTCTTGGCTAAGGGCCAGGCTTTGATAATGCAACATAAAAAACAAGTCCTAGATTTTTCTCCACTGCCTCGTATGTATACATCCTGTTTCCACAGCTAGTTGGTAAATCCCTTGATATTGAAGATCTGGTGTCTAGCTCAGGCAGTCTGTCCCCGATTAGCTGTGAGACCTTGGGCAAGCTGTTACACTGTTGATTTCCACAGTCCTCATCTGCAAAATGAAGAGATTGGATGTGGGTTTCAAACTGTGCTCTCTGGTTCCCTGGGTAGGGCAAGAGGGCGGCTCTCCTTTTATCAAGCCCTTCCACTAGAGCAGCTCTGTCTTTAGTTATTGTTTTTTGGTGTTATAATTAAGATCTGATTTGGAAAAAATGGAGTGGATGGTATCTAAGTTGTTCAGCTTTAAAAAATTCTAACTCTATGTCCAGGTTTTATTCCCAATGGTTAGTTCAGCGAATACGAAAGGGCTTAATACGTTTTGTTAGCAAAGGAAATACAACGAAAATTTTTGTGAATAATGGCTAACATTTATGGGATGCCTATGATGTGCCGAACGTGTCATTACTATTTCATTCGTTCTTTGCAGCAGGTCTATGAAGTAGGTTTTATTATAATCTTCACAGAGGAACTGAGATTTTTATGCAACTTGGATAGGGCACATTGCTGGTAAGTGGAACTATGCTTATATTTTAAAATTATTATTATTTTATCAATTAAACATTTTATTTTTCTTAGAAGTACTATAAGGTACATCAAAATATCTTAAAACTCCCCCCCCAAATTAAAAACTCCCACCTATTAATGTTTTCTTTTCTTTCTTTCTTTTTTTTTTTTTTTTCCATTTCAGAATATTACGGGTGTATAAACGTTTAGGTTACATATATTGCTTTTGTCCTGCCCGAGTCAGAGCTACAAGTGTGTCCACCCTGCAGTGCTCACTGCACCCATTAGGTGTGAATATACCCATCTCCTCCTCCCCTCTCCCACCTGCCTGACACCCGAAGAATGTTACTTCTGTATGTGCATGTAAGTGTTGATCAATTAGTACCAATTTGATGGTGAGTACATGTGGTGCTTGTTTGTCTATTTTTTTAAATTTTATTTTTATTCATTTTCTTCTTTTTTATAAATATTGAAATACTTATTTTCTTTTTCTTTTTTATTTTTTATAGTTAGTGTCTAACATCATTCGAATGTTTGTCCATTTTTGAGATGCTTCACTTAGTAGAATGGGGTCCAGCTCCACCCAGGGTAATACAACAGGTGCTACGTCACCATTGTTTTTTGTGGCTGAGACTTTGTATTCAGGTTCCACTCTCAAAACCTCTGTATATGATTATACTCATTCCCCCTTAGCTCTCCAGGCCCTCTCCATCCAAAAGTCCACTAGCCCTCCTGGATCAAAATTTTAAATCATCTCAGGAAGAAAATAGACAGTTACTTCCCTAGACCTGTGTTCTTGAGGCTGCCTTAAACATTTAACCCATAGACAGAAGATTAGATGAAATGACCTCATGAAGTTAATTTCCCAGTTTCTGGTTTTGTTTTCATATACAGTGATGGGCGAGATGTCTGTTGCATCTAGGCCCATATTTCTGAGTTGATTTCTGTCTTCAGCATCCAAGGAACATTTGCCCTCTAGTAACTGCGCTCTCCTGGAAACCTGGGGGTGTCGCAGAAGGCTTGGAGAAAGTGATTCCCAACCTCAGCTTTGACAAGAGGAAGCACTTTTGACAAAGCTGGGTTTTTTTTTTTTTCACATAGACTTATTTCGAACTGATTACTAAGGACATTTAAAGCCCCTAGGCCCTAAGAAAGCTAATGTCTGAAGGCCCCACCTCAATCATATCAAACATATTAAAGATATCTATGTACATATGGCATATACATGCATTTTTATTATGGTAAAATATGGATAGCATAGAATTCATCATTTTAACCATTTTTTTCCTTCTTACTTTTATTTCATCATATTCATTTTAACCATTTTTAAGTGGACAATCCAGTAGCGTGAAATACATCCACCATGTTGTGCAACCATGGCCGCTACCCATTTCTAGAACGTGTTCATCATCGCAAACAGAAATTCCATACCTGTTAAACAGTTACTTCCTCCTCCTCTAGCCCTTGGTAACCTATATTCTACATTCTCTATTTATTTGCCTTTTCTAGGTACCTTGTATAAGTGTAATCTTACAACATTTGTTCTTTTGTGTTTGGTTTATTTTAGTTAGCATAATATTTTTAAGATAGCATATATCAGAATTTTATTCATTTTAGTGGCTGGATAATATTCTACTGTATGTATATACCAGATTTTGTTTGTCAATTGGTTATTGTAAATAATGCTGCTATGAACACTGGTGTCCAAGTATCTGTTTGAGTCACTGCTTTCAATTCTTTGGGGTTATATATACATCTAGGAGCGGAATTACTGGGCCATATGGTAATTCTTATTTCTTTTCCTTTTTTTTTTTTAAATTGTAGTAAGAACACTTAATATGAGATCTACTCTCTTAACAAAATTTTAAGTGTATTATACAGTATTGTTAACAGGCACAAAGTTGTACAACAGACCCCCAGGGCTTATTCATCTTGCATAACTGGAACTGAACTGCATCTCCCCCTTTACCCCCAAGCCCCCAGTTCCTGGCAACCATTATATTCTACTTTCTGCTTCTATGAGTTTGACTATCTTAGATACCTCATATAAATGGAATCATACAGTGTTTGTTGTTTTGTGACTGCCTTATTTCACTTAGCATGATGTCCTCAAGATTTATCATGTCACATACAAAAATAGATTTCTTTTTTTATTTAAAGGCTGAATGCTATTCCACTGCTATAGTTTGGATATTTTATGATTTTTTTTGAGACAGAGTCTCACTGCGTTGCCTAGGCTAGAGTGCTGTGGCATCAGCCTAGCTCACAGCAACCTCAAACTCCTGGGCTCAAGCAATCCTGCTGCCTTAGCCTGCTGAGTAGCTGGGACTACAGGCGTGCGCCACCATGCCTGGATAATTATATATATATATATATATTTTTTTTTTTTAGTTGCCCAGCTAATTTCTTTCTATTTTTTTAGTAGAGATAAGGTCTTGCCCTTGCTCAGGCTGGTCTTGAACTCCTGAGCTCAGATGATCCACCCACCTCGGCCTCCCAGAGTGCTAGGATTATAGGCGTGAGCCACGGTGCCTGGCCCCTTTGCCCATTTTAATTCAGGTTGTTTCTCTGCTGTTGAGTTATAGGAGTTCCTAACATATTTTGGATATTAACCCCTTAGCACATATATGGTTTAAAATATTTTCTCCCATTTTGTAGGTTGCCTTGTTCATTCAGTTGATTGTTTCCTTTGCTGTACAGAAGTTTTTAGTAGTCCCAGTCGTCTATTTTTGCTTTGATTGCCCATGCTTTTGGTATCATATCCAAGACACCATTGCCAAGATCAATGTCATTGAAGCTTTCTCCCTGTGTTTTCTTCTAGGAGTTTTACAGTTTCAAGTCTTATGTTTAAATCTTTAATCCATTTTAAGTTGAGTTTTGTCTATGGTGTAAGATAAGAGTCTATTTCATTCTTTTGCATGTGGGTATGTTTTCCCAACACTATTGAAGAACCTATCCTTTTCACCTTATATATTCTTGACACCTTTGTTGAGGATCAGTCGAACTATGGTTGTATGTGTATGTGTGTGTATCTCCTCAAAAAGTTAAATATACATTATTACCACAATAGTGTGTGTATATATATAAATGCACATTTGCACATACATGTATACATAGCAGTAGAAATTTTTGAAAGGATTTCAAAATGGACTTTATAAATTACTTGCTTACTTATTATCATTTCATTTTTGATTGGCTATTTTAATTTTTAGTTTATATGATTACTATCCCTTTATTTTGGTAACCATCTAGCATAGTGGTTCTCAGATTTTACAATGTGTTAGAATCCCTTGAAGGGGTGTTCAGCAGATAATTGGGCTCCATCTCCAGAGTTTCTGATTCAGTAGATCTAAGGTGGGGCCCAAGAGTTTCAATTTCTAACAAGTCCTTGAATGATGCTGATGTGGCTGTTCTAGGGTCACATACTGGGAATTCTTGTGATAAGAATATAACTTTCCAACTGTTTTCAAATTTAATACAAATTTTATGAACACTAAGCCTAAAAATGACTAAAGTTGACATATGCTTTATAGACAAACATTTATTAATTACAATTTTGCAGTTTTATATTTATTTTTATATTTTGTAATCAATTTTTTTAGGTCTCAATTATTTTACTTTTTAAAATTTTTTAATTTTATTTCAGAATATTATGGGGGTACAAATGTTTTGGTTACATAAATTGCTTTTGTACTGTTTGAGTCAAAGTTATAAGTGTGCCTATCACACAGATAGTGTGTGAATTTACCCAGTCCCTCCTCTCTCCTGCCCTCTGCTTGATTTCCAATGAATGTTATTTCCATATGTACACATAAGTGTTGATTGATTAATACTGATTTAATGGTAAATATATGTGGTGTTTGTGTTTTCATTTTTGTGATACTTCACATAGAAGAATGTTTCCAGTTCTATCCAGGTTAATACAAGAGGTATTAGTTCATCATTTTTTATGGTTGAGTAGTGCTCCATGGTATACATATATCACATTTTATTCATCCACTCATGTATTGATGGGCACTTGGGTTGTTTCCACATCTTTGCAACTGTGAATTGTGCTGCTATAACATTCAAGCTCAGGTATCTTTTTTTACAGGATGTCCTTTTATCCTTTGGGTAAATACCCAGAACCTTTTCAAAAGAAGATAGACTAATGGCCAGCAAACATATGAAAAAATGCTCAACATCTCTAATCATCAGGGAAATGCAAATCAAAACACAATGAGATAACACTTAACTCTAGTACAAATGGCTTTTATCAAAAAGTAACCAAACAGCAAATGTTGGTGTGGATGTGGAGAAATAGGAACACTCATACACTGTTGGTGTAACTGCAAACTAGTACAACCTCTATTGAAAGTAGTATAGAGATACTTCAATTAGTTTTATAGGCCCCCCCAAAGTTAATCACTGTGCCCAAAGCACTGATGTAGAAAATGGGCTTGCACAATACCTATAGATTTGCCTCACTAAAAAAAAAAAAAGACCGGAAGCCTGGGTAGTGTCCCATGTATGGATGCACAATAATTTAGTTAATCACATTCAGTCAATAAACTGTAGTCATTTGCATTGTTTTTCTCCTATAAGCAAAGCTTCAGTGAACATCCCTTTACAACTGGGGTTCATACTTCTGGCTGCATGTTAGAATGACCTGTAGAGTTTTCCATTACTATGCTTGGACCTTAATACCAAAGGCTCTGATTGCATTGGTTTGAGTGCTGCCCAGGCATGAGTATTTTTTAAAAGGCTCTCAAGTGATTCTAATGTGCAGCCAGGGTTGAGGACCACTGCTCTACATGCATCTTTCACCACTTGTACTGTGTTTTGTCTTGTACAGGACATTCCCTGCACAAGAGATCTGGTGCTAACCAAGAAGATTCATCATTATCTTTTTAAAAGTGATGCTGAAATGACCCTTCCACAAATCAAGAGATGCTATGTTGTCAGAGCATTGGCAGTGCCAAAAAGTATCCCTCTATCTTCTTCTTCTCTAAATCATGCCCACGGGTACCTTTCTCCTGCAAAGATGCTTGTCTTTTAATTGCCATGGAGGGGCATAAAAGAACATTAAAAAGACAAGCTTCATTGAAGGGATCAGGATGGTATTCTTTATCCTTAATAGAATCTCTATATTAGTTGTTTTTGTTATTCAAATTTTGGCATTGAAGAAATATTCAGTGTTGAAACATTAGGACGTATTAATAAGTGGAAAGAAAAATACATAAGTGTCTATTTTCTATTTAATGAAAAATAATGAGCATCAAGTCTAATCATCTTAATCAATGGCAGTGTTCAAGCACAAGTATTACATTTTGGGTTTGAGAAAATGAATGACTAGCAACGGATGCAGAGATTTTTGTCACTGTTGCTTGTACGTGAAGGCAGATGTAACTCTATGAATCAAGCCAAAAAACAAGAGTGGTGTCCAAAACATGTAACAGCTGGTATGACATGGACCCTGGGGCCAGCCAGTATACAGCTCCGGTCCATGTTAATCGAACACCAACCCTGCAAATACATTGGCATAGGAATACAAAGGTTCCCCTGCTATCACAAAGCTACCCCACTGGCCTGTCACATTGTCTAAGTTTCCACCATTCTCTTGAGTAAAGATTTTTTTTTTTCCCTCAAAACGGTTTTTACTGCCGGGTTAAATGGTTTTAAATCCAATTGTTCCTTTGACATAATTTCGCTAACTTGCATAGTGGTTTATATCTTTATTTATTTATTAATTTTTTAGTTGGATTTTTTAAAAAAAAAATTTTTTCAAAATATTAAAAGGGTACAAATGTTTTTGGTTACATGGGTTGCTTTTGTAATGTTTGCATCACAACTATAAGTGTGCCCATTACGGAAATAGTGTTCATTGTACCTGTTAGGTAGCTTTCTGCCTGTCCCCTCTTCCCCCTGCCCCCTTGAGTAAAGATTTTACCTTTCCTAGGAGGTAAACACAGATACCCTTTTAAGGAGGGTATGTGTGTGAGACTTTTCTCTCTTAATAGCTTTTGCCTTAGCATTGATGACATCATAGTTTATAGTATAATGTAAGAAGATTCTTCCTTTGAAAGTTTCCCTATTGGATTGGACATAGGACATGTCAGTGTTGATGGGGAGAGAGAAAATTCAGGACTACGGAGTGCTGCTTGGGGAGAAAAGGCCTCGCTCATGAAATATTATCATTAGGGATGGGGGGATGGGAAGAGGACTTGAAGATCAGTCTAACCTGTTTTTTTTTTTTTTTTAAATTTTGCCAAGTAATTAACCTTGCCAAAGAATACCAGATCTCCCAGGAACTGTATAGATGACCCATTCTACTTGCTCCAATTTACCTATGAGGAAACTGAGCCCAGAGTGGGAAAGTGACACGGCCAAGGCTACACAACTACTTAGTTCGGCAGGTGGGAAGGACTTTAGTGTCAGCACTGGCTTCAGGGTTTGGCTCTATTCCTGATGAGATGTGGTTCTTCTATTCCCCTTGAGACTGAGATTTCCTTATCTGAAAAATGGGTTGCAAGTTTCAAAAAACTTCAAAACAATTCATACAAAAGACAATCAACAGGCCAGGTGCACTGGCTCACACCTGTAATCCTAGCACTCTGGGAGGCCAAGGCGGGCGGATTGCTCAAGGTCAGGAGTTCAAAACCAGCCTGAGCAAGAGCAAGACCCCATCTCTACTATAAATAGAAAAAAATTAATTGGCCAATTGAAAATATATAGAAAAAATTAGCCAGGCATGGTGGTGCGTGCCTGTAGTCCCAGCTACTCGGGAGGCTGAGGCAGTAGGATCACTTGAGCCCAGGAGTTTGAGGTTGCTGTGAGCTAGGCTGACACCACGACACTCACTCTAGCCTGGGCAACAGAGTGAGACTCTGTCTCAAAAAAAAAAAAAAAAAAAGAATAAAAGAAAAAAAAGAGAAAAGACAATGAACATATGTCAAAGATTTTGTTTAGTTTATTAATGAATGAATGATTCAGTAAGAAAGTAGAGCTGGTTCAATAAAAGAATTTGAGGAATACAGATTTATACAGTAAACCAGTCAAAGGAATGTGGAGATGAATTTGCTGAAAGATAAAAATTGGTTAATGTTTTACAGGGTAATGCAATCGTAACTTTTGGGACAGAAATCTATAAGTCAGCATTATTTTCACAATGTCTGTTTTCTGATCAAGTAGTGAATGGCAGCATCAAATGAAGTCCTTGATAAATTAAATAATCCTCTGGTGAGTCTATTCATGACATTGAAAGGGCATGCATTGCTCACCTTATTTTACTTCTAAGTTTTAGGTAATCTTTCTTAATAAGGATTAGTATGAGGATGTGATGAAAAAAATCTGTCTAAAGTTTTCCTCAGATGTTACTATTAATATTTAGCAGGAAAATGTGTTTCTGGACTTTTCTGGGTTCTTGATTCTTTGAGAGTCCATCCATTTACATTTCTCATATGTAGGTATTGCAGGAGAAAGTTGTCCTTGGAAGGAAAAAGTTTTTCTTTTGATCCTCCCACTGCTAATCAGTCAAACTGCTGAATATTTGAAATCTCAGGCCCAGGAGGTGCCTAATCTTTGCTAGAAGCCAAAGTAAACAGATCCTTGTCAGTTCAGCCAAGAATGTGCAGAAATAAGTCCATCTCTTAAAGTTTTGGGGCAGAAGGCCTGATGAATTGAGGTGGGGGTTGGGCAACTCAGCTCTCCCCTTCCTTTTATGGGGTACAGCAGCAGTGCCTGAAATCATTTCACTTCCTTCTTTTCTCACCTTGGTGTCAAGAGACAGCCACATGCTTTGGTGATTCTGCAAGTCCAGGCCTTGCCTATGAGTTCTGGGCAGAGCTGAATCAGCCCCAGTCAAGGTTCTCTTGGGACCTCCTATTTCTGAGTTTGCCTCTGTTTGCATTTCAAATACTTTAATTATTTGATTAAGAAATAGGCTGTTTGTTCCTTGTTCTTAGACTGGCGGTGATCCCACGGAAATAGTTTGGAAATACCGAGTTTATTTGTACTAATATTTCTCACAGCTCACTGAGTCCCTGAGCTGAGCTGTCTGTGCTCTCTCGTATATCTGCAGAGATGGTACAGAAGCGCCATAAATTAACACTTAGCTTCTGTCTTTGGCCATATTGTGAAGTGTTTGGAGCATGTTCTTCCCTGTACCTATGAACCTATTAGACAGAAAGCCCCCACCCCAGGCCTCATATCTTCTACTCACCCCATCAAACTTCTTATGTGGGTGATATACACTCCATTCACTCATGCCAAGGAATAAATGACTGGCAGATCTTCATTTGTTACCAGTTCCAGAAATTTAATTCTTAAGAAATATATTTTTTTAATAAGAAAAAGTTGTTGTTTATTATTAAAGGTTTAGGAAATACAGAAATGTATTAAGAAGAAAATGTAAATCACCTCTAATACCGCTATCCAGAGATAATAAATGTTGTTAATATAGTGCTATATTTGTCTTCACATATATACATACTTAAAAATTATTATTTTATTAACATTTTAATTGTGATGGAAGCTAGCTCCAAGGGTGAAAATTTCACATATCCATCAGGGGATTGCAGAGATTTTTTTTGGATGGGAAAGGGGAAGGACGTTATTGGGAGTGGGAGCATATGGATGCCTATGAGCTAATACCCTGAAAGTCCAACCATCCAAAGAAATGATCCTCTGGCCCCGTGTTGGGCTGGCAGAGGTGATATCTTAGAGAGGGAAGATTTTTGGAGCTATTTACATGACTGTGTATGCAGAGGGCAGGTGAATCTAAGGCATTGTCTCTCTGGTTTGAGAATGTACTCCAGCCCTCCCCAGCTTTGGACATGGTGCCACTGCCCATCTGGTTACCCAAGCTACCTTGCCTCACTTCTTGCATTTTTGAAGACTTTACCTTTAAAATATGTCCGAAATCTGATCGCTTCTCATTATCTTCACCATTACCACCTTCATCTAAGTCTCTATCATTTCATTTCTTTTTGTTTTTTTTTGAGACAGAGTCTTACTCTGTTGCCCTGGCTAGAGTGCCGTGGCATCAGCCTAGCTCACAGCAACCTCAAACTCCTGGGCTCAAGCAATCCTACTGCCTCAGCCTCCCAAGTAGCTGGGACTACAGGCACGCACCACCATGCCTGGCTAATTTTTTCTATGTATTTTTAGTTGGCCAATTAATTTCTTTCTATTTTTAGTAGAGATGGGGTTCTTGCTCTGCTCAGGCTGGTCTTGAACTCCTAAGCTCAAATGATCCGCCCGCCTCGGTCTCCCAGACTGCTAGGATTACAGGCGTGAGCCACCACGCCCGGCCAGTCTCTATCATTTCTTACCCAGATGAATTCAGTTAATGCTTACAGAAATAAACTAATACCAACCCAATGAGAACAGGCAAAGCCTTTCTGTTCAGAACTTGCTGTAGTAAGGGAGTCAGCCACCACCATTTGCATTTGCTAGTGGCTCAAAGGTAGACAGAGGGGTGGAAAAATTTTATATTAATAGTAGAAGGAAGTAAGGCTTCAAATATGCTGTGATTGGAGGCCATTGGCAGGGGAAAGCTGGAGGCAGGGTATGTGGGTTTCCCTGGTTGGTTCTAAGTTGGAAGGAGGAACAAGATTTAGTGAAGCTGCCAGTTATTAATCAAGTCCTGCCTGTTCTGGGCTGCTTATACAGGGGATATTATTTGGCTTCCTGGGTTGGTTGCTTCTCTAGCAGACAATGGTTTAGTGGTCTGACTTCCTACAAGTATGTCTTGGCTGGTTACTGAAGATAATGGTGTTATCCAGAAGACAACAGTCCTCACTTGAGGGATCTTCAGGGAAAGTCTCATTTTCAGGGGAGAGCTGGGATTCTGTTAAAATGATCCCTTTGGAACATTCAGAGAATAGGTTAAGTGTTTCACTTCCCATGGCACAGAACAACGAAAAAATAAAAAACAAAACAAAACAAGAGAATAGGTTAAGTGTATAGGGAATGATAGGGGATAACAATCTAATCCAATGTAAATACACATGTTGCTTTGCTTGCTCAGAGAAGGGATGGGGTGGGAGAGGGTGGTGGAAAAGAAGGTGACAGTTGACCTGAGTCTTGAAGGATGGCTGGAAGTTCTCCAGGCAGATAGGGAGGAAGGCAGGAGAGAGGAGAGCATGAACAAAGGCACGGTGTTGCCGTTGGATTTGGGGAAGTGGAAATTCTGTTGAGAAAAGAGGAGGAGGGATGAGGGGCGGGAGAGTTGGAGACAGGGGCCCCATTAGGAATGGCCTCCAATGCCACATTCAGAGTTTGAACTTTTCTTGGAAACGATTATGAGCCTTCGAAGGAGTATAAGCCAGACAGTGACTGGGTTTTAAAAAAAAGTGTTGAATTCGGTAAGACAACCATTGTGTGATTTGCATTTGTTTAGTCACCTATGTATGTATGAATGCACACATACACTGAGGGCTGTCGGGAAAGTTTCCAGCCATGGATACGAAGACTACATGGATACAATGGCTGGATACTTTCTGGATAGCACTCGTATATGTTGGCTTATATGATGCTAAATATGAAGTTCAACTTCAAGTTCAAGTTGTTTCATTTCAGGTTATTTTGGCATTTGGATTCAACCAAATACTAAAGATTTAAGGCAGAGGCCAGAGCACTAAGTCTCTTGGTGAAGGGAGCTAAAGACCCCTAGTGATTACAAGACTTTGCTGACACATAGACCTGAATTTCATTTTCTCAGGTTGTTATTTACTGGTTTATACCCTAGGACAAATTGCCTAATTTCTCTGACCTTATTTTCTCAGGTTGTCATTTACTGGTTTATACCCTAGGACAAATTGCTTAATTTCTCTGACCTTCCTTACGTAGGTAAAATGAGAATAATAGTCCCTACTTGAAAGGTTTCGGTGAGAATTAAATGAGATCATGCAGTAATGTAATTAGTAAAGTGACTGGCACATGTAAGTTCTCAGTAAAATATTACTTGTTATTTTCACAGTGTATTAATATCAAAGCCCACATATCTCTTTCAATACTTCCTCTGTGGCTTGGCTGCACATCAGAATCACCTTGTTCTGGTTTTTAAAACCACATATACCTCAGTCCTACCCATGGGGATTGTGATGTAATTGGACAGGAGTATGGCCTGGGTGATTTTGTAAGCTCTGCAAGGTAATTCTGATGGGCAATGATGGTGAGTGCTGCCGATTCTCCAAGTGTTAGACCCTGAACCAACAGTATTGGCATCACCTGGTAACTAGTTAGAAATGAAAAACTTCCTAATAAACTAAATCAGAAAACCTGGGGGTTAGGGTCCAGCAACCTGTGATTTAACAAGCTCCCCAGGTGATTCTAATGTACACGTAGGTTTTAAAACCACTGATCTAGAGCTAGAGATTCATGGTGGTCAGTTGGCCTTTGGTATCTCTTGTACTGAACCTTACAGGTATCTCAACTCCGCTGGCTGCCCCTCCTTTTTTTTCTTACTGATTGGATTTAGGGTTGATGTTTCTTATTCTTTGGCTTATTTAATTTTGTGCTTTTTATTTTTTTTCAATGGATTCTTCCATTCTCCCCACAAAATCTAGGTGCTGGGTATTGATGATACAGAGCTGAATAAGGAAGACACAGCTCTTAATCCTAAGGAATATGGAAAAAAAAAGAAAAGAAAAGAAAAGAAAAAAAGTGGCCAGCTGTGCTGGCCTTGGGCAGATGTATGAAAGGTGATTTAGTTCCTCAGCCTGCCCATTTCTCATCCTCTCTACCTGTAATCCTGTTCTCTCTGCCCTGCCCATGTGAAAACCTGTTCTCAGGTATGGCTGTAACCTCAGTCATTTGTAATTTAGTTTGAGCGATTCGGAGTGAGTCCTGTTTGCTGACCAGACTGCATGCACCTGGGGGAAGGGACTGTGACTATATTTCTTTGCATGAATGCACTTCTCCCTAGCCCTCTTCCCAGTTCAGATTCCTGCAATAACATGCCACTTACATTTTAAGTGGTGTAGTGCCAAAGAGTGCTGACTTTGGCATTGTGGATGTGGGGTTGAATATGTGTTTTATTAGCTGTGTAATCTTGGGCAAACCATGGCACTTCTTGGCAACCTCAATTTCCTCACCTATAAAGTGGGTTTAATAATTTTTTTTTCTTTTTTTGAGAGAGGGTCTTGCTCTGTCACCCAGGCTGCAGTATAGTGGCATGATCCTAGCTCACTGTAACCTCTAACTCCTGGGTTCAAGCAATCTTCCTGCCTCAACCTCCCCAGTAGCTGGGACTACAGGCATGCGCCACCACATCCTTCTAATTTTTAAAATTTTTGTAGAGACGGGGTCTCATTATGTTGTCCAGGCTTGTCTTGAACTTCTGCCCTCAAGTGATCCTCCTACTTTGGCCTTCCAGAATGCTGGGATTACAAGCATAAACTACTGCACCTGGCTGGCTTGATAATTTTTGACCTCATACAATTGTGGAGGCTATATAAAATAATGAATGGGGCTGGGTGTGGCGGCTCACACCTATAATCCTAACACTCTGGAAGGCCGAGGTGGGTGGATTGCTCGAGGTCAGGGGTTTAAAACCAGCCTGAGCAAGAGCGAGACCCCCGTCTCTACTATAGATAGAAAGAAATTAATTGGCCAAGAAATATATATAGAAAAAATGAGCCGGGCACGGTGGAGCATGGCTGTAGTCCCAGTTACTTGGGAGGCTGAGGCAGGAGGATCACTTGAGCCCAGGAGTTTGAGGTTGCTGTGAGCTAGGCTGACGCCACGGCACTCACTCTAGCCTGGGCAACAAAGCGAAACTCTGTCTCAAAAAAAAAAAATAATAATGAATGGAATGTGCTGAAATCTAAGATATAGAGAGCCTCAGTGAAAATGGATGGTATTTTAAGATAATAGTTATTAAACTTCATTTCCTTATATGGAAAGATAGGTTTTATCAGGAGCAATATGATAAAATTGATGTCAGACTCCTAGTGGCTCCCAGTGAGGCATTGGCAAGCGTTGGGGAAGAGTCTGTTGTCCCTAAAGCATAGTTCCCACACTGACCATCCCTTTCCAAGCAGCCTAGAACTCATATCCTCTGATGCCTTCCAGCGCATTCATTGCCTGCCAAGCCCTTACGCTTTCCTACAGTCTCCCCAGTGCTCATGCTGAAGCTGGCTTCAGCCAGACCTAAATCTTTTCTTCAGGGAATTTAATACCTTGCAAAAGCTTCAAGCCTGTTTTAATTGAATTATTTCATTCAGTGTCAGGCTTAAAGAGCACCCTACAGGGCCTCAGCTCTGAATGAACGCATTAAAAAAATCAAACAGTATAGATTATGGCATAATCCTTGAGGGAGATATAAATAGAATCCCCTCCATTGCCTTTTCATTTCCCTACATTAGTTAATAAACACACTTTTATAGCATCTGCTTTTTCTTTTCCTCCCCTAATGCTCTTTAGTTGCCTTAGTAAGAAAGAGAATAAATGTCAGAATATAACAAAATGTTGCAAGAATTTACCATATTAATTTTCAGGGCTGGAAGGTATTTTAGACGTTATCTGGTCTAACCTCTAGTTAATTTACCTGGTGTGGGCAGAGGTCTAGAGGAGGAGGTCATAGGAAGTCATAGAATTCGTCTCCAGCTCCACATCACTAATGATCAGGGAAATGCAAATCAAAACCACAATGAGATATCATCTCATGCCAGTTAGAATGGCTATTGTCAAAAAGACAAATAGCAAATGCTGGCAAGGATGGGGTGACAAGGAAACTAAATTAGTATAGCCATTATGGAAAACAGTATGGCAGTTCCTCAAAAAACTAAAAATAGAAGTATCATAAAACCCAGCAATCTCCCTATTGGATATTTATCCAAAGAAAAGAAAATCAGTATATCAATGAGATGCCTGCACCCCCATGTTTATCGTAGCACTATTCACAATAGCCAAGATATCGAATTGACACGCATCCATCAACAGATGAATGGATAAAGAAAATGTGATATGTATATACAATAGAATACTATTCAGCCAAATGCCAGAATAAAATCATGGCATTTGCAGCACCACGGATGGGACTGGATGTTATTATATTAAGTGAAATCAGTCAGGCACAGAATGACAAATACTACATGTTCTTACTCATATGTGGGAGCTACAAAAGTTGATCTAATGGAGGTAGAGAGTAGAATGATGGTTATCGGAAGCTGGGAAGGATCGGGAGGAGTGAAGAGAAGTTGGTTAATGGGTATGAACATAGAATTGGGTAGAAGGAATACGTTCTACTATTTGCTTAGTACAGTAGAGAGACTATAGTTAATAATTTGTTGTGTATTTCAAAATGGCTAGAAGATTTGAAATGTTCCCAACACAAAGAAACAATAAATGTCTGAGGTGATGGATGTCCTAAATACCCTGGTTTAATCACTACACATTGTATGCCTGTATCAAAATATCACATGTACCCCGTAGGTATAATTATGTATCAATAAAAATGACATTAAGGATGATATATTTACATAAAAATAGATACAGTATTCATTGTGTGTGTGTATTAGATTTTGATTACAGAATACTATGTACACACACACCAGCGGAGACAACTCTTTATTAGGGTCTCTCTTGGGGAACACAGTTTATGTCTTTAAAAATATACTTTGCTTGGGGAGGAGGTGGTCTGGAGTAAATCCTAAGTAACAGAAAATGCTGCTAAATTTGCCCAAATAGTAAAGCAGTGTTTTGGAGGGAAGTAGGGTCCAATGAGGCAGGACATTATGGATAAGGACAGGAGAGAGATTTTGTATTTTTCCCTGACATCCCTTCTACCCTCTTTCTCCTTGATGTTCCCCCTCCCCTCCCCAAGCACAGCCTAGGAGGGACTTTGAGACAACAGAGACCTAGTGAGGGAGATTAGGAGTGGTTTCCATGGAGTGTGTGATGTAAATGCCTTCTCCCCCTTTCCTCTGAGATCGGCACTCATCTATTTATTGTTCTTTTCAGCGAGCATAGAAGAATATACTTAAGGTATTGACAGTGATTGTTTTGGGGTACTGGGAATTTGACTTCTTTCCTTGTTGTTTATTCAAAGCATATTAATTTGTATTTGAAAATACTCCTTCTCTTTTCATGGGTGAACTCAGAAGAACTGATCAGCCTCTTCTGCGTCTTCCCTCGAGGCAGGGTTTGGGGTGTTGCGTCCACCAGAGCAGGGCCAGGTGACTGGCTTCAGCGCTGGCTCTCCACCTCTGTCGCCACGGGAATGGGGCCTTTGGGGCCATTATTATGGGAGAGTCTGTTCAAGACGCTCTGGTAGAAGTTTGAATCTGGGCATTTGGATCCATACCAGATTCATAGTGTTTCATTTTCTATTCTGCAATTCTAGCTTAGAGAACAGACTTGGAGAAGAGAAAAACAAGACCTAACATATATTAAGTTTTTATAAACTTTGTTTCATCGATTTTTCACAACAGACCTTATTTTGCAGCTGAGAAAATTTGAGGTTCAGAGAGCTTAATGACTTACAAAAAGTCATAGCAGAGCTGAAATTATCCAAGGTCAATCTGATGTCTGGTTTTTTTTTTTTTTTAAAATAATTCCAACAGGCCAAAGATGAAAATTTAAAGAATCTGGCTGGGGCTATTTAACCTAAGTAAAGAAAGTGTTTTATTTGTAGAAAATAGCCTTAAAAAAGGAGAAAATCCTGCCACTTGTGACAGTATGAATGAACTTAGAGGACACTACATTAAGTGAAATCAGCCAGACACAGAAAGACAAATACTGCACAATCTCACTTGTATGTGGAATCTAAATAAATTAAACTTACAGAAACAGGGAGTGGAAAAGTGGTTGCAAGGGGCTGAGAGGTAATGCAAGAATTTTGGTCAAAGGGTAAAAACTTTCAATTATAAGATGAATATATTTTGGAGATCACACGTATAGCACGATGACTACAGTTAATGATAATGTATTGTGTACTTGAAATGTGCTAAGAGAGTAGATCTCAAGCGTTCTACACACACACACACAGATAACTACAGTCATGCATCACTTAATGACAAGGATATGTTCTGAGAAATGTAAGTTGATTTTGTCATCATGCAAACATCATAGAGTTCACTTACACAAACCTTGATGGCATAGCCTACTACATACCTAGGCTATATGGTATAGCCTATTGCTCCCATGCTACAAACCTGTACAACATGTGACTGTACATAATACTGTAAGCAATTGTGATATGATGGTATTTGTATATCTATCTAAACATAGAAAAGATACAGTAAAATATGGTATTATAATTTTATGGAACCATCATCATATGAGGTCTGTTGTTGACTGAAACATTGTTATTTGGTACATGCCTGTATATCTTGATTGTGGTAATCACTTCACAGTGTCTACAAAAATATCACATTGTACGTGTTAAATACATACAATCAATAAAGGTGGGGGAGAGGGGCAAGACAATTTATTTATTTATTTTTTATTTTGTGAGACAGAGTCTCACTCTGTAGCCTGGGCTACAGTGCTGTGGCATCAGCCTAGCTCACAACAACCTCAAACTCCTGGGCTTAAGTGATCCTTCTGCCTCAGCCTCCCAAGTGGCTGGGACTACAGGCACGCGCCACTGTGCCCAGCTAATTTTTTCTATTTTTAGTAGTTTGGCTAATTTTTTTCATCCTATTTATAGTAGAGACAGGGTCTCACTCTTGCTCAGGCTGGTCTCTAACTCCTGAGCTCAAGCAATCCTCCTGCCTTGGCCTCCCAGAGTGCTAGGATTACAGGCATGAGCCACCATATCCGGCCGGGGCAAGACAATTTCTATCAGCCACTCTTTTTTCCTTCTGAGAAAGAAATAAGAGGAAAGAGACAAAAACTGCAGGTGGAGGGAATGAGGCTGAAGATTACAGAAGAAAATCCTTGACAATGATGCGACATTCATTAGACACTGGAGTTGGTTGCCAGGTATTTAAACAGGCTGAGCTTTGGCCTGCAGGTAATCTTATCTCTAAACTGCCTGACAGGGATGATCTCCTCAGCCCCTTGAACGCTATGTTTGGCACAGAATGGGGCGAGGCCACATGTATCAAAATTGCCTGGGGTGCTTCAATTGAGGATTTACATTTTTAACAAGTTTCCCTTATCAATCATGGTC
Organism: Microcebus murinus; assembly: GCF_040939455.1. Classification (NCBI taxonomy): domain Eukaryota; kingdom Metazoa; phylum Chordata; class Mammalia; order Primates; family Cheirogaleidae; genus Microcebus; species Microcebus murinus. The sequence goes on from NC_134124.1 coordinate 24,715,276, forward strand.
CAATCAGAAAAACAGCAATGGAGATAGATTTAATGCTAGGAATCAGTTAACTGTATCAGTTATCTATGGCAGAGTAACAAAACATCCTAAGACCAGTAGCTTAGAAGAACAATCATTTACGATTGTTGTAGGCAAGTAAGTCTACTGGTCAGCTGATTGTTGTTCTGGTCTTGCCTGTGCTCCCTCATATACCTGGTGGAGATCAGGTCAGCGAGCTGGCTCTGATTCTGGGTCTGTTGATAATTGGCCAGGGCCATGTGCTTCTCCTCTGGGATATCTCTCATCCTCCAGCAGCCTGGGCTTGTGCATTTAGTACCCAGCAGGATTTCACAAGCAAGCATGTAAGCACGCAAAGTCTCTTTAGATCTAGAGTCAGAACTGACACAATAGTGCTTTTACTGCAATTCGTTGGCCAAAAGAAGTCATAAGGTCAACTCAGATGCAAGAGGTAGAGAAATGGACTCCACCTTTTGATGGGAGAAGCTTTAAAGTCACATTGCTAACCACCATGGAGAGAGGGAAGGGATTCATCGGGACCCTTTTCTGCCAATAGTCTACCATTGTTATAAAGGTGCTAGGAGGGCTGGGGGGATAGAAGGAAGGAGTATGCTAAGGATTAAAAAGATGAAGGGAGCCTCTTGATGAGGAAGCTGCTGATCTGGAGCCCAAATGAGCAGTGCTGGGGCGTCAGTGAGAGAGAGAGAGAGATAGGTCATGCCGCCGCTGCTGGAATTGCTGAAGAGACACCACCTCTGCTGATACTAGCAGCAGATGACTTCTCCTTTCTGGCTGCCAGTGATTCACATCAGCCGAACCTAGCCAAAAGCCCTGGCAAGAGAATCTGGGAAGTGCAACAGGCAGGATTCCAGGGCAGGCAGTATACAGCAGGATACAGATGCAGAAAAACGATTGTCAGATTTTGTGACATTCTTATCACAGTTTTGGGACCCATTGCTCTAATATGCTATCATTCTAGGGAAATAGAGAAATATAAGCCCCATTCCAAAGGGGAGCACTGGCCGGGTCAACTGTGAGCTAGTGAAGAATTCCCAGGGAATTATCCCTGTTAATTTTGCACCGTGGCTTGGCTGGGGGTAGAGTTATGGACTAGATAACTAGTTTGAAAAGGCGAGAAAATCACATTTTAATCACATGATTCTCTTGAAAGAGATAATCTCTGGGAAGAAAGAATAGATACAAAAATCTTGATGGTTGCTGTCTGACGTGTCGCTTGGCGAATACTCTCTTAGCACAGAGAGTGTTCGCAGGCAGGGGTACGTGAGTGGGGTACAGAGAGACAGGCAATCAGAAAGAAAAAGTGCAAGGATATTAATCAAATGGAAATGATTAAGCAAAAAGTCAGTCTATTAAAAGTCTTTCAAGACACGGCTACAGATTGTTTAATGAGAAGAAGGGATTTAGAGACACATTGTTAGAGAAATCCAGGAGCTGCCACTTAGAGCCAATGCTAACCACCCCTGCCACCAGACACTCACGGGATGGCGACAGGGACAGGAGGCAGGAGGCAGGACAACAGATAGTCCAAGGATGAGTCTGCTATGGAGGAGTTTATATTATACAAATCCCACAACTTAATTATGGATCCTGAAGACATTTAAGTATACAAGGGACTGGTCTGGCACGTTAAAGTGTTTTAAATATGCATTACTTTCCTGTAAGAACTATTTATCAGTGATTATTTGTACTGGGGGTTAATGAATTACTGTGTGAAATTAGCCTGTCGATGTGAAAAACGCACAGCCACGTGATCTTAAGACGCTGAAGAAATCACCTACTCCTTTCCCCTCACTGAATATATATAATGGAACTGGAGCCCAGGAGCTGATGTGGTCAGTTTGAGGTCACGCAGCTGATTGAAGACAAAATCAGGACCAGACCTCAAGCTTCCTGTTCCTAGTCCAGTGGGTTTCTATGTCCCCAGCTTTGATAAAATCTACACCTTGTATTTTGACAGAGGCTCGGCCCGTTTCTAAGTGAAACTTGAAGGCAATGTTTTCTAGAGTCATCAGAATCACCTGCAGGTACTTTTTCAGACTTGCTATGCCAGGGCCTAACCCAAGACTTCAGTGGTAGAACTCTTGGGTCAAGGAACAGAGACTTAGGAATGTTCATTTTCAAATAAACTTTGCTATGCGATTCTGATGCTCTGCTTGCCATTTCCCTTGCCCTGCCTTGTGCTAAGAGTATGGTTTTAGGCATTGATTGGCAGAAAGAAGAATCCTTTCCAGGTGTCTACATACATCCACTTAGGTAAGAATTTTGCATGGAGCTGCTCCTCGGGTGACTTCCTGAGCAGCTCACCTGGTTTCTGCCCTCAGTAGAGATTTTCCATGGGTTCATCGTTTGTATTGAAGGTAATAGCACTGAAGATATGATAAGGGAAGTAGCCATCACCAGGTTGGCTCCTCCAAGTTTCTGCAGTCCAGAAAATTGTGGGACAATGTCCAGTTCAGGCCACCTTGAGTATTGGACCCTAGACACCAGGTGGTTGGTGTGTTTACTCAATGGTGAGTGTGAGTTACAATCAGGGAGGGAGCCAGCTCTAGGGGCAAGTGAATCAGAAGAGACCTTGTGTCTTATGTCCAGCGAGATATCTGCAGCTCCTAGAATAGTACCTGGAACGTGTTAGGTGTTCAGTAAATATTTGCCTACCGAATGAATGAAAGGGAGTCCCTTATGGGTGTCAGCTGTGGAACATCTGTATTTAATGTATCTTGGGTCACTACATGTTCTCTTCCTAGAAGTGTGGTTGGATTCTGAATGTCGTTGGGATTTATCCAGTAAAGCTCCACAAGGCCTAATGTACGATGATAAATCATAACCCTTCTAGGTGTTCAGAATCAATTTCACACCTCATCTGTTATCATGAGCAGAGTGTGTGAGAAAGTCCCCTCACTGTGGTAATACATCAGCTCACAAAAATCAAAAACGCCTGAAGATCAGAAAAGGGAACACTGTTATAGTCCATGGTGCTTAATCAGCTACCCAGACATTGACGGATTGCGGGGGATATTTACATTTGAATCATGGCATCCAGAATGTCTCAGGCAGAATCCTTAGTTTATGGGCAGCGTGGAAGGAATTACAAAAAAAAATCATTTCTTATTATCTGTAGTCAGAAACGAGGTCTTTCTTTGTAGAAATATTCTCTCTCTAAGTAGAAAAACAAGAACAGAGCTGGGATAAAGTACTGTCTAGATTGCTGGGCTGGCCCAATCCTCACTGTGCCCATGATGGACATGACTAACTGCTCACAGTGTATTTTCCTGCTGTGCCTGGGTGCAGCCTCATTGCTTCTTAATCCAAGGCTCTAAGAAGCCACTGCTGGTTGATTCGAACTGGCGTGCTGAACTGAAACTCATTGAGCATCGCTGATCGAGACTTTCTCTTTGGCTATTGTGTCTCTGGAAAGATAACATTAACAGGTACTGAGAGAGAATGAAGGAGAAAGCAAATGAAATACTATGGGTTTGGAAATAGTCTTGAATTAGGTCAGCTGGTTCTCTCCCTTGCTTCTGGGCAGGATAAGAATATTTAAAGTCTTAAAGCTGAATAGTACTCCATGGTATACATATACCACATTTTATTAATCCACTCATTCAGCTTTAAGAAACAATGGTGATATAGCACCTCTTGTATTTTCCTGGGTAGAGCTGGAACCCATTCTACTAAGTGATGTATCTCAAGAATGGAAAAACAAGCACCACATGTACTCACCAGCAAATTGGTATTAACGGATCAACACTTAAGTGGACATATAGGAATAACATTTATTGGGTGTTGGGTGGGTGGGAGGGAGGGCATGGGCAATATATATAACCTTAACATTTATATCCCCATAATATGCTGAAATAATAAAAAAAAGAATATTTAAAGTCATGGACTAAAGGTGATTTCCTCAATGGCAGCGTTTTACCAACTTAGATTTTGGTGCCTCACTCAAGACTTACTGAATCAGAACCTCTGGGTCTGAAGCCGGGGATACTACATTGGGACAAGTATCCCAATGTGTCTGTTACTCCAAAGTTGTAGAACCACTGCCCTATGGAGACCTAGGTTCTAGTCCCAGCTCCGACATTCACTTGTATGAACTTGGGTACATTCCCCACTTGAACCTCAGTTTTCTCAGCTTAAGGAGGACTAATAACTTCTGTGCTGTCTGGTCTACCTAATAGGACAGTCATGAGGCTCTCTTGAAGGTGCTTTGAAAAGAAGTAAGTGCTATAAACATGGAGTATATTGTTGGCCACCTGTTATACTTGGTGAGGAGTTGGGAAATTGAGGTGGAGTTTTAAAAGTGTATTATAATTTTATCAGGAGTCAGTGATCTACTAAAAACCAGAGTGGCATAGGAGAAAAACAAAACAGTTCTATTGAGGAGACCAGAGCAGTAGTCACCACCATGACTACAAACTAGAATCATCTGGAGGAGATTTTAAAACTAGTTAAGTCAGGGCCCTGTACAAGACACAGTTAAAGAGAATCCAGGGGGTAGGGCCTGGGCCTTGGCTGCTCTCATGGGAGGAATCTGGTTTCTGTCCTTCCCAAGGAATTGCTGACCTGTTTGGTTGTTTTCCTTGAAGCCTACCTGGCATTCCAATATTCACCCAACACATTTCTTTCTTTTTCTTTTCCTTTTTCTTTTCTAGAGACAAAATCTTACTCTGTCACACAGGCTGTTGTATAGTGGCATAATCATAGCTCACTGTAACCTCAAACTCCTGGGCTCAAGCAATCCTCCCACCTCAGCCTCCTGAGTAGCTAGGACTACAGGTATGTGCCACCAATAATTATTTTATTTTCTGTAGATTTGCAGTCTCTCTATGTTGTCCAGGCTGGTCTTGAACTCCTGGTCTCAAGCAATCCTACCATCTTGGACTCCCAAAGTGCTGGGATTATTGGCACGAGCCATTGCACCTGGTCCAAACACAGTTCTTTCTATTTAAGTTACTCAGGGTCATGTCTGTTGCTGGCAACCAGAAAACTCTAACTGACATCTTATTAGCCGGTTAACTCCAAGAAAGCAGGGAACCAAGGATGTCTCATTCGCCTCTGGGACATTAGTGACTAGCACAGTTCCTGACCCACAGTAGAGGTAAAAAATTTGTTTAACAAATAAATTGAGAGCTACCCAAGAACTGATCCTAATTGGAACCAATTAAGTCTAGGTTTCTTCAAAGCAAAGAGATAATGTACTTAAAGTTCCTGGCTTTTATATGTGGATACTAAGGGAATAACTTCAGTGTTTTGTTTTTTTTTTTTTTTTAGCATGTTATGGGGGCACAAGTGTTATGGCCATGTATATTGTCCATGCCCCCACTCCCCCCCTCAAGTCACAGCCTCAGACGTGACCGTCTTCAGTGGTTGTTTTTGAACACCATGGAGATACAAAGTGAGTATGACTGACATGAGTTTCCGGTAAATAAAATTTAATGAAGTAAGAAATCAAGCTTTATTGGGACACAGCCATTCTCATTCATTTATGTATTATCTGTGACTGCTTTTGTGCTATAATAGCAGAGTTAAGTAGTAGTAACAGATGGTTCTTTACAAAAATTTTTGCTGACCCCTAGTCTAAGGGAATAGATTCAAGACATGCATATGTGTAAGCCAGGCATCCTCAAACTACGGCCTGTGGGCCACATGCGGCTGTTTTTGCCCATTTGATTTTTTACTTCAAAATAAGATATGTGCAGTGTGGATAGGAATTTGTTCATAGTTTTTTTTTTAAACTATAGTCCGGCCCTCCAACGGTCTGAGGGACAGTGAACTGGCCCCCTGTTTAAAAAGTTTGAGGGACCCTGGTGTAAGCTATCCTCCTTCTGCCCCCCTTGATCAACTTTCCATCCCTCCCACCCTGTTTTGCACCCCAGGAGGCTGGCCTGTGTTGGGCGAGCCTGTGGTGGTGGTTCTCCACGTGTGCTCCTGGGTCAGCATCATGCCAGTATCACCTGTGATCTTGCAGTAACTTCTTGAGTACCACCCTAGACCAACTGAACCAGAATCTCTAGGGCTGGGGCCCAGGAATCTTTATTTTGACAGCCCTCCAGGTGAGCTCCGATGCTTATTAAAGTTTGAGACACAGTGGTCTATGGCAATGAGCTCCCTTTCCCTTTAGCCTGTTTGAGTTCTGCCAATGGGAGCATCAGCAAGAAATGGGCGGGAGGGACCATCGGAGTAGAGAGAGCAAGGTAAGGTATTTGGTCACTGTCTCCTACCCTACAGGTACTTAATTTCTCAGGCATCAGGCAGCCCTCTCTGAGCTGCCTTCTTTTTATCAGGTTCCATTAGCCACAGCTATTCCCCTCCTCTCCCCCCTTTTAGGCCTGGGAGTGGTTAGAGGAAACTCTGTTCCCAGACTTGGGGTTCATACTGGCTGCTGTGGTTTCCCTATAATTTCCCAATGTAAATTTTCCTTTGTAAATAGGCTCTTTATTAACGATTCCTCAAATCATTCTAATTTGAATGTGCCTCTTGCTGGGATCTTGACAAATACAACATATAAAATGGTTACTTGTAAGATGTCCTATTAACAAGACAGAATAAATGACACTCAATGAGGCTTTTGACAGCCCAGAAAACAGAAAATCTCTGCAAAAACTTTTGGGGGCTGGAGTGCTCACAGAAGTTTCCAGACGAGGTGTGACCTTGGCTGGTCTCTTAAAGTTGTGTATTATACATTTTAGCAGCAAAAATCCTTCCAAGCTAGGGGAGTGATATATATAAAACACACAGGCAGGGAGTATGTACCACTTTTTGGGCAACAGGGAGTCATTGAATTTGGCTGATGTATAATGTTGGGTTTGAGAACCACTGCTATAGGCAGTAAGGTGCTATTGAAACTTTCCAAGCAGGTAAGTGATTATCTCCTCCTGTGATAGAAGCTTAAGAATGAGTCAGAACAATCCAGAATTTTGTGGGTAGGAACACAGGCTTTGGAATTGGAAGGACTAAAATTAAAATCCAGCTTTGCTATCTACTAGCTGTGCAGCCATTTGTAAATAAGTTCAACCTCTGTGGAAAGCAATATGGAGATACCTTAAAGCGATACAAGTGAATCTACCATTTGATCCAGCAATCCCATTGCTGGGCATCTACCCAAATGATCCAATGACACTCTACAAAAAAGACACCTGCACTCGAATGTTTATAGCAGCACAATTCATAATTGCAAGGCTGTGGAAACAGCCCAAGTGCCCATCAATCCAAGAATGGATTAATAAAATGTGGTATATGTATACCATGGAGTACTATTCAGCTCTAAGAAACAACGGTGATATAGCACATCTTATATTTTCCTGGTTAGAGCTGGAACCCATACTACTAAGTGAAGTATCCCAAGAATGGAAAAACAAGCACCAGATATATTCTCCAGCAAACTGGTATTAACTGAGTAGCACCTAAGTGGACACATAGGTACTACAGTAATAGGGTATTGGGCAGGTGGGAGGGGGGAGGGGGGCGGGTATATACATACATAATGAGTGAGATGTGCACCATCTGGGGGATGGTCATGATGGAGACTCAGACTTTTGGGGGGAGGGGGGGAAATGGGCATTTATTGAAACCTTAAAATCTGTACCCCCATAATATGCCGAAATAAAAAAAAAATAACAGAAATCTCTAAGCCGTAGTTTCCTCTATAAAATAGAAATGGTGATACCTGGTACAGATGTCATACAGATTAAGGGAAGAGTTGTAGGTAGAGCATAAGTATAGGGCCTCAAATACTGCGCATGCTCAAGAAATGGTAGTTATCAGTGTGGACACTCTTATTCTTCTCCACAACCCTGAGGACTTAGTGCTTGATGGCTGTCAGTGTTTGAAAGGGACGCACAGTGACCTGGGCTCTAGCTGGTAGATGGTGCATCTTGATGGCATCAAACATTGTCCTCCAATGCCACCTCCTTTCTCTGAAGGTCTTCTGAAGAAGTCACTGTGCTCTGACCAAGCTACTTCCCCTACAGCCATCTCTAAGAGACATAGGGTCAAAAGGGTTTGCATTGGGGGTGTCAATATAGAAATTATTTGTGCATTTATAATTTAAAGTGCAAGGGAGAAGGTAGAATTTTCTCCTCAGAGAAGGCTACAAAGAACAAAAATATATTGCATGTAAAAACATTGGTATTTCCTTGGTGCTTGTTTGCAGGTGGTTTCATTTGCAGGTGAGGTCATTTTGGCCAATTAAAAAGTGAGCAAGAAAACAAATAAAAAGTGAGCAAGACAAAGACATACTGGGGGTGGGGTGGGAAGGCAGACAGATTACTGGGTGCTTCTGTTGGGGCATCTAGATGTGGCAGACTCTGTTTTCACCTAATGCCACCCTCCCCAAAAATAGGACTTGGAAATTTGATCCACCACTTAAGAAGATACAGCTCCAAAAAGTGTGCCTACTCTTCAGTAGGTTTATATCTTTATAAGTCCTTAACTCACATTCTAGTGTGATTTTAGGAGAAAGCAGAGATAGGTGCTAAGCCAATCCACTATGTTTAACCAGAAGTTGAGCTGATGTTCTCAGTTTATTATATGTTTCAAAAGAGAACTTTGGGCTGGGCGAGGTGGCTCACGCCTGTAATCCTAGCACTCTGGGAGGCCGAGGCGGGCAGATGGCTCGAGGTCAGGAGTTCGAGACCAGCCTGAGCAAGAGCGAAACCCTGTCTCTACTATAAATAGAAAGAAATTAATTGGCCAACTAATATACATAGAAAAAATGAGCCGGGCATGGTGGCGCATGCCTGTAGTCCCAGCTACTTGGGAGGCTGAGGCAGCAGGATTGCTTGAGCCCAGGAGTTTGAGGTTGCTGTGAGCTAGGCTGATGCCACGGCACTTACTCTAGCCTGGGCAGCAGAGCAAGACTCTGTCTCAAAAAAAAAAAAAAAAAAAAAAAAGAGAACTTTGTCTTCCAGTTTTGGCTATTTGGTTTGACCTGGGTTTCCTTAACTAGAGTCATTGAATTTCATCTTGGAAGACTCAAGGAGATTTCTTTTAGGTTTCAGAGTTTGCCTTCAGAAGATTTTCACCAAGGGTGCTGATCCTTCCCTGTTATTGAAGCTTGCGTGGGTGAGCAGTGCATCCCTTCATGACAGAGGGGATAGACAGTCTCATTAATCCCTGGACCTACCAGCCTGGACCAGAGGGACTTTCCCTTTGAGCTATGTCAGTTATGAAAAAAAGTCTATACCCCCCCAAAGTCATACTTTTCAGGTCCTATATACACTGTTTATATATACATGGTCATTCTTATCATTACTGGGTATTTTCTCTGCTTTGCTGGGATTCATGTTAATCCCCTTCCTCCTTCTGTCTGTCTCTTGTATCTCTTTGACACTGGAAATGCAACCACACAGCTGCTTCTGAGCTAGCATGGTGGATTCCTTATACCACTTCAGCTCTTACTACTTTATAGACTCTAGAGCTATGGAGGATTTTAGAGCTCATCTGGTGATTCCAAACATGCATTCTACAAATTAAAACGAAGAATTTTCTTTACACAAAATCTTGGGGGCATGCCTGGAATGCGAAGCAGGAAAGATGAGAGCAGCTTTGGTAATGTAGGGAAGGGAACCTGACCCTCTGCACCCTGCTTGCATCTACCCAGGGGTTTAAGGAACAAGACTGAAACACCACTGAATACCACTGGTTCTGTTAACTCTCAGTTTGAAGATAAACTGAATCTACAAGAGGGAAAGTAATTTGTTCAAGGTCACATGCTGGATTAGTCCAGGATTTGAATTGAGGCCTTTTTGCACTTTACTGCATCCTCTGGATCCACAAATAATGAAGCCTGAAGGGCAAATGGAGATTTTGAAGTGAGTGATCAACCAGTGGGTGCCTCCTCTTAGCCAGACTGCCCCTTTCTTCAAAGCCTCCTAACCTTCCCCTCCATCTATAGTGTTATATGAAAAATCATAAATGAAAATTCTCCCTGAAACTGCCTCCTTCCTGCCTCAGTGTTTGCATCCTGCTGGCTTGTTAATTTCAGTTTGGGAGTCAGACACTTAGCGAAGACCACTATCTTGCAGGGCTTCTTTGCTGCTCAATAAATGCTAATAAACCATAATCTGCAATCCTAACAATCCCTGCCGCCTGAACCAAAATGCAAGGGCAAAGATTACTTTGGTCTGAATTGGATTTGAAAAGGCTGAAAGAACAGGCTTCGAGTGCGCAGTGGAAATGCCAGTTGAATATTAATTACAGCGGCGCTGCTGGTCTGTGGAGGGTGCAATGGTTTAGCAACGAGAGCTGAAGGGGGCAATGGAATGCGGATGAGATGCTCTGGCATGTAGAATCCAAGAGTGTGGCTTCATACAGATCCCAGGGAGCCTTGGGGTGTCTTTTTGCAGTTCTCCTGGTGCTCGGAGAGGTCCTTCTGGTCTTCCAATTTGCTCTTCTTATTTACTCCTCAGAATCACCAGGGTGACTTGGCCAGCAGCGATCTTAGGGGCAGGTTTTAATTAGTGGCTTGGGGATTCAGAAAAATAGCAAGGCAGATGAGGGTTCCAGAACCTCTTTGCCCCTCTAATTATTTCCCACATTCCAGGAATGGAAATGCTCACGTCTCCAGTGATCCAGAAACATAATTATGATAACCCTGCTCTGCACAAGAGGTGTCTGCACACAAACACACAGAGCGTTAGTAGAATGGGGCTGGGGGGCGGTGTAGATATAGAGATTTGCTTATGGATATACTGAGCCATAGGCGAGAGATGATTTCCATATATCTCAACCCCTGGAATACTTCTAAATTATGTATACTGAATAATTTCCTAGAGATCTAACTGCCCAATAGATTGCGTGACTAATTGTTTCTTTCCACTTAAAATGGGAACCTCCTGGTAGGCTGTATGTTTTGGTGCAATTATATCGGCCCCCGGCCAGGGCCAGGCCATTTTAGCCACCTGAGGAGCGTGCTAATTGTCCTGAAGTATGCAGCATGGTGTGTGCCTCATTGCTGTAGTGGTTTTAATGGGAACTTCTAATTAAAAATAAGAAGAGAGCCAGGGCTGAGTGTATTCCTCCGGCATCAGGGTTCAGGCAGGGCCCCTTGGAGCAAGCCGGGGTGAGCCGGCCCATCATGGGCACCAGCTGGGGCAGAAATTAATGTGCCTCTGGTTTGGTTTGTCTACTAGGCATGGCTCAAGCTGTTGAAGCCGTAATTAGAGCGGGGCCAATGTCAACATATCTTTCCAGGGCACCAATCCTACCAGCGCCATGTCTGAGTTTGGAGTGAGTAGCTGGCTATAGAGAACGTGGGAGAGAAGGAGGCTGGACAGTTTATGCAGCTGCCCGAGCCATGCCTACTAGACAAGAACCATCGATTTCTCTGGAACTTTGACCACTGCATCACCATCTGGTTTTTGCTTATGGAGAAAAGAAGAAGGGGAGGCCAAGACAGAGACCTCCTGGCGTGAGGAAAGCAAGGGAAAAAGTCTTTCCCCACCTCTGCCTCCTGGGCTGGTGGTCAGGACTAGATAAGAGAACACCCTTCTAAGCTTGTCCTCCACTGTCGTTGGCCAGGGCGTGGTTGCTAGCCCTGGGAAGACCTGAAGTCGAATCATTCATGGCCTGTGACTTCAGGCTCTCTCATCCCAGCAGGAGTGATTAGAAAACCCCACAGACACGAGCAACCAAAAGCAAGTCTGTATTGGGTTCCACAGCGATGTTCAAAGAGCTTTGGAAGTTCAGTGCCTGGGGTAGTAGCTTTATGGAAGAAGTGGTCTTCTGAGGTCTGAATCTGAGATCTGGGCTTTAGAGCAGGCACTCTGGGCACAGGACATGGCTGGGATAAAGGCACAGAGGTTGGAAAATAGAAAATGTGTTCAGAATGTCGGCAGTGAGTAAAAGTTCCCACGAGGTTCCTACAGGCGTGGGCTCTGAGCCTGGCAGGGCAGGGTGAGCTCAGTGATGGTGGCTGAGTGAGCACCTGTTATAGGAGCCGGGGGCATAAATAGAGCATGTGTCTTTTTGCTTATTTACTTTGGGAGGTATCTTAATATCCTTCAGACTCCTTTCCTATCACCCGCTTACCCTCTCTGCCTCTGCCCACCCTCAGTCTATGTGACTTGCTAATGCTTAGCCAATCAGCAGGTTTTCAGTTGACTTACTAGTGGCTTTAATTATCTTTTCCAGGACTTGGATCAGTCTGGCTTCTAATACATCTATCAAAAAAAAAAATGATTTCTGATTGACAGTTTGAGTGCTTGAGTGAAAGCTTCAAGGGCATTCAGGTATGAGCTGAGCATGTGTTTTCAGAGATGAGAACCACACATTCAGAAAACTTTGGAGCCCTTAGACGTCCTCCAGGCCAACACCCTCATTTTACAGGTAAAGGAAAGGGGAAGAAAAAAGAAATTTACAGATCTGAGAACCCAGATTTCCTGACTCTAAACCGAGTCAGGGATTTCACCGTACTATGGAAGGAAGGCAGCCTAGTGGGGGATATTTTGGTCCCTGAAGTTGGGCAACTGGGGGTTGAAACTTGGCTCTCAGACATATACTTGCCTGTTGACTTTGGAAAAGGTATCAAACCTCAAGTTGCCCATTTATAAAATGGGCCAAGGGAGTCAAATGGAGAAACACGTTAGCATTTGCAGGGAACAAGCAAAGGAGGTCTATTCCCCGTTTGTCATGCTGTGTGAGGAGCAGCCTGCTGTGTAGACTATCACTACAATGGGGTCTTCCATGCCACCCTGCCTTGAGAATCCCATGCCTGCTTCTCCTTCAGGATAAAGTACCCCAAACTGCTATTAAAATACAGAGATGAGTTGCCAAGATGAGCTGTCATGTTAGGTCAAGATGTTCATTAAGACTACGGCTTCAATGATGTCTTCTGATCATCTTAAGCCAGTTGGCTGATGGGGGTGCCAGGAGGATGATATGAGATCCTACTTGGGAAGGCACCACTAGGCCCATTTGGTAAAAGCCTCTACAACAGGGCTCGAGTGAATGCCAGAAGTTCTATTTTCAACATGGAACTGGTCTTCTAAATCGCTCTCCTCTGGCCACCAGGGACAGGCTCATGGGGGCAGTGGAGAGTAGCAGAGGTGGCTCTCAGCCTCTGGCAAGTTCACCTCCTCTCTCTGGGCCTCCGTTCCTTGCTCTCTAAAAGGAAGAGGGCTTGGCTAGAAGCCTAGTAAATGTTAAGTTGCCCTGGGTTCTTGTATTCCCTTTCTGGAAAGGAAATGCTTGTTGTCCAACATACGAGTCTGTTATAAACAGGGAAAGCAAATGCAGGTCTCTCTTCACCCATTTGTCTCTTGCACCCAGTAAAAGGGACACATGCTTTATAGATATTGTTTTTGTACGTGGGAAAAAGTTGGGGTCATTTTAAAGGTGGGACTGGGGGCTCAGGAGTGGCAGTGGGTGCTCCGGAATTCTTTTCTGCCTGTGCAGATGGAAGAGCAATGCAGACGGGAGGAGAGAACACGGAGAGGTGCTGCTATAGCTTTACCCCTAGGCTGCCCCTCTGCAACCAGAGTGATATGAGGAGTTCTGGAAGGATCCCACAGTCAAACAGATCTACTCTGACTCACCTGCCATGGGGCTTGATATTTGATCATTTCACCCTTTTGGGTGAATCATCTTATTTTTAAACATTCAAATAACCACCGAAAGGATTGTCTGTTAATCTCTGTCTGATGAGATTATTGAAGAGCCCTCGCTGAGGGGTGTCAGGAGACCCCAATTCTAGTCCCAGCTTTGCCGCCAAATTGCTTGGTGACCCTGGGCACATCTACTTATCTTTCACCTGAGTTTCATCATCTGCATGAAATGGTGACATTTTATGCGCAGGAATGCCTTTCACCTCATCTCGTGGGAACACAGGTTAGCTGGGATAGGAAGGGCTCTTGGCACTGAGGGAAAACAAACGTTTTCCTCAAATTCAGTCAAGTCTCCACTCAGGCGTTCTCTCCCCTTAGCTGTTCTGGGGTTTGAGGATCAGGTGACTTGGTCCCTGTGGTGCCTGGGCCTGACCTAGGGGGTTGTGGGGAGTAGGGGGTGCCGGGGGAGAGTTGCCCCCTCTCACAGAACAACTGAGAGTCAGGAGAGCCGGTGGCAGTCCACATATGGGCAAGGGGCTTTGGGGCAGGGAAATGCTTGGAAGGGGGACTAGAGATTTTTCTCGGTGCTTCATTTCCATAGCAGGCTCCCGTGTTGTTGGGGGTGGCTGGAGGTGTTGGTGGAGATTCTGGGAGATGGACACCCCCTTTCCCCCACTCCTGAATGCACCTCAGGGACAGAGGTGTCCCAGCTCGGGCTTCCCTCCTCACAGTTGGAAATGGCATCTGCCCTGGGCCCTTATTAGGTCCTTAAGGTAACCCAGGGCCTCAAAAAGGCCAAGGGGTGCACTGCCTCCCCAGATGGGGCTGCTGCCCTCCCGCCCTCACACTTTCACTTGAGCCCAGCCTCCATTTATGATTTTCCTCAGCAGCGACAGTTGTGATATTGTTGAGCGCTGCCATGAGCCAAGCGCTGGGAACACAGCAGGGAGGGAGGCCAGGGCCCCCCGTCTGTGTGGAGCTGGAGAATTAAGTAGCTGCACGAATAGTAAGTCATGAGGCCTTGAATGTCCCAGAGGTTGTTCCTACCCTGCAATCGACCTCCCCAGGTAGCTCCTAGAATCACAGAATGTTAGAACCAGTCCAGCATCCACCTTGAGAGTTTGGGGAAACTGAGGCGAACTTCAGTTTGAGGTTGAAACCTGGGAGGGGATTGTCTAGCGTCATTGTGGAGACTGCTGGCGGACCCAGACTTGAAGCTTAGCCTTGGGCTCCCAGCTCTGTCCCCTGTCTTCTCTCTCCTGTTGCAGTAAGAACTGTCCCTGAGGCTCCTCCTCCACCCATGCTCGGTGGCACCAGAACACCTTCCAACGAGAGGCTCCCGGGCTCAGCCCCTGTCTGAAAATGCCCAGATCCTCATGGCGGGTGTCCTGAAGTGTTGGCTGGGCCGCACTCCTCTGTTAGTGCCCTCAGAAAGCCTGCCCGGGCTGGGCGCGGTGGCTCAAGCCTGTAATCCTAGCACTCTGGGGGGCGGAGGCGGGAGGATCACTCAAAGGCAGGAGTTCGAAACCAGCCTGAGCAAGAGGGAGACCCCGTCTCTACTATAAATAGAAAGAAATTAATTGGCCAACTAAAAATATATAGAAAAAATCAGCCGGGCATGGTGGCGCCTGCCTGTAGTCCCAGCTACGAGGGAGGCTGAGGCAGGAGGATCGCTTGAGCCCAGGAGTTTGAGGTTGCTGTGAGTGAGTCTGACACCATGGCACTGTAGCCAGGGCAACAGAGTGAGACTCTGTCTCAAAATAAATAAATAAATAAATAAAAGGAAGACCTGCCTGCTCAAGGCGCCACCCCAGCTCTCTAGCCTCCTGTATCAGTGGATTGCTGCCTGGATTCCAGCCCTCCTTGGGGGTCTGTTCTTTGGTTACCTGGGAGGATTCACTCTTGTGTGGTTGATTTCTCCTGGGGGCTCTCTGTGCCCATGACGACATCTGGCTGGGTGCCCAGCTCGGGTGGGGGGGCATATTTTAGGGCAATGCAGGCATGAATTCTGGTTCTCCTTAGGTGCTAGTATCTTCCTTATTTACTGATGCTTTTGTCTGGACAGCAACCCAGCTGGACACAGTGTGGTCATTCCCCAGGTCACATTGCCAGTCCGTGACAGTTGGAACGAAATTCAGGCTTGCTAACCACTGCACCACCTGGCATCTCAAGAGAATGTTGGGGAGACAAGACTGTCTGTCATCTGGTCCCTACCTACCCTCCAGCCTCATCTCGTGGTTGTGCAGATCAAGAGTGCAGCTTCTCGTTTTAGACCCCCCACATTAGAATGCTGCCTCGCCACTTGTTAATTGTGTGAATGTGATGTCCCCCTTTCTAAATGAGGATGTGGTAGATTGCAAATGGCCTCAAGTGTATTCACAGCTCCTCCCATCAAAAGGCAGAGCGTATTTCCCTACACCCTTGAAACTGGGCTGGCCTGGTGACTCGCTTCCGTGGAATGTGGTGAGCAGTGATGACGTGTGAGCTCTGAGCTTAGGTCTCAAGAGGCTTTGCAGCTTCTGCTGTCATTCCCAGAGTGTTGCTGCCATGTGACAGGGCCAGGCTGGCTTCCCTGAGCACGAGAGACCGTGTGGAGAGAGATCCCAGCCATCCTAGCCAAGGCCCCATGTGGAAGCAAGTATAGCTGACCCCATGTGGAGTAGAGATGAGATGTCTTGGGGGGGCCTACCCCGAGTTGCCCACACACAGCGTTATGAGCACAGAAATGATTGCTGTATTAATCTACCAAGTTTTGGGGGTAGTTTGTTACACAGCAGAAGCTAACGGAAATAGGGTAGAGTAATAGTTTTTACCTTGTAAGGTTGCTGTGATCTTTAGAAGATAATAATAACCTAGTGCACAGTGAGCTAATAGGTTATTACTACTAACATGATCATGAGGCACTTCCTCTTGCTTATTGGGTTTTAGCCACACTATTTAGCCACCTTTCTTTTCCTTGCATATCTTTTCCTTCTTCAAGGTTTTTGTGCTTAATTCTCTTGAATAGTCTTTCTTTGCTGTCTTGTTTTCATGGTTGAGGTCTCAGCTGAAATGTCTCCTTCCTGGGGAGCCCTTTTCTGACCATCCTGGGAATCCCTCTCTTCCCTCTCTCTATTCTTGCTTCCTCTCTTAATGTGTAATACCACATTTATTGGCTTCTTTGAATAGTGTCTGTCTCTCCTTGCAGATTGTGAATTCTTAGAAGACAGGAGCTGGTCTTTTTGTGCTCCTTATCTCATCCTTGCTGCCTACCACCATGCTGTTGGCAGCACACACTCAACTGACGCTGATTGAATGAGCACATGAAAGAGGCATCTGAATCTCTCTGGGTTTGGGGTTAGATCCAGACTCCCAGGAACCTGGGAGTAGCTGGGTTAGAATTTCAAACTGTGTGTGTTGATTCTGATTCTTAGAGCTTTTTTGGTTTGTGTCGCACTCTGACATTGGGTCAAGTGTGTTCATGATACTCTGTCTTGGGGGCGAGGTGTCCAACAAGGCTATGAGCTTCTGTAAGACAGGGACTGAGCTCCTCACAGTTCCTAGCACATTGCCAAACATCTAATAGGGCTTAATGGAAGTTTACTGAGTAGATAAATGGATGGATGAATAAATGAATGCAAAGGAGGATGAGCAGATGAGAGAGTATTCAGAACAAGTGATAATGATATAAGGAAATAATAAGAACTTTAGTTTGGAAAGCAACTATGAAAAACCATGTTTATTTTATTTCTTTAATAAAGGGTGACTTATTTCCAATCAGTAAAATATCATAAAAGTATAAAACTATTCTAAGTATAACCATTAGCATTATGTTATAGGGAAATAGTTGTAACTTCTCCCCTAAGATGGCGCATTGGATGGTCACAGCTGATTTACAAAGAGGGGCAAGAGTTGGTGACCAGTTGTACCAGTTGACCCAGTTTCCCAGGATGTTGAACTTTGTGAAAAATGAGTAAGTCCTAGGGAAACTGGGACGGTTGGTCATGTAAGAAAAAGAGCAGCATCAGAATGTTGGGTAGTTTGGAATTTAAGAAGAGGGATCAGACATTTTTTTTTTCAACTTCCCCGTCACCTCTTTCTCTCTTAACTCTGAAATAAAAATCCCTTGTGTTATTCCTGAGGATGTTACAGCTTTCAAAGTGTTTTCACCACTGGGTTTCATGTAATTTTGACTTGATCCTTATGCCAAGCCTGGGAGGTAGGGCGGTTCTAACCTACTTCGTGGGTGTGGGATCCTGGACCCTAGAGAGAACAGAGGCAGAGCAAAGATGCAAACTCAGGTCTCCTGAGGCCGCTGTTCTGTTCTTTTCTGAAACATCCTACCTGGCTCTTACTGGCTTTTGGTAATAGGCAGGAATCATCTGGGGGAAATGGCGCCCTAAGATCCAAGATTTGACTCAGTCCCCTCACTTGGAGCAATTCATATCGTCACTGCTTTGCCTGGTGGTTTTCCCTGCGTCTCCCTTGGCAACCTTCACGTGGGATTGCCCTGAATACCCACCAGCCGGCTGGTGCTGGCATCATTGCGTGGCAGAGGCAGCAAGAGAGAGCAAGTGCATTGGCTCTAGGATGATGCTCCTAATAGCCCCTGCAGTCCAGGTTTGCCAGGAAGACGGTCAGAGGGCCAGCCCAGTCTGTCTCTTGCCAACTGGATAGTTGACTGTTTTTTGGCACCTTTGCTGAGAAGGTACCCAAGTGATTGGCCAACTCGTGGCTGGTGGCTATGACTCTTGGGCTCAAAGACCTGCCACACTCATATCCATTCTTTTTCCTTTTGCCTTATAGGCACTACCTTAAGGAGGGAGGGTTCAGTAACCCTCCTTGACTTATCTTAAAAGACGAGGGACAGGCTCTACCTGCCCACAGAAGACTTGGTTTCTCTGGACAGCCCGTTAGAATTCTATTGTCCATTCATTTCTTTAAAGACTGTTTATTTTTTATTTTTATTTTTTGAGACAGAGTCTCACTCTGTTGCCTGGGCTAGAGTGCCATGGCGTCAGCCTAGCTCATAGCAACCTCAAACTCCTGGGCTCAAGGGATCTTTCTGCCTCAGCCTCCTGCGTAGCTGGGACTACAGATATACACCACCATGCCCGGCTAATTTTTTCTATATATTTTTAGTTAATTAATTTCTTTCTATTTTTAGTAGAGACGGGGTCTTGCTCTTGCTCAGGCTGGTTTCGAACTCCTGACCTTGAGCAATCCGCCCGCCTCGGCCTCCCAGAGTGCTAGGATTCCAGGCGTGAGCCACCGCGCCCAGCCTAAAGACTGTTTTGAACTCTTTGACCACTTTGACATTTATGACCTCTAGGGATAAGAAATCTATGCAATCCTTCTCTCCCTGTGAAGAGAAACTCTGACTCTCCTTGATTTAACTGAAGCATGTGCCAGTGTCTTCCAGGAGGTGGTATTCTGGGACAAGCTGAATGAATGGGGTTTAAAGCTAGCCCTACCCTTGAAGATGTCATTGTTTGAGCTCAGAGCTGCTCCATCATATGGATCTATTCTGGGTGCAGATGTGCTAAGATCTCCTGATCTTAGAGGGCTTTTTTATTTTTTTAAATTCTAAGAGCTGAATGAGGATGGGTAATTTTATTTAAAAATAAATACAATAAATAGATTTAGAAAAGAGTGCTGCCTGTGTCCTGTTGGCAGATTTCCCAGATGGTGAGACATATGGTCTATGAGCTAAAACAGGGGGTATCTGGTGCACCTGTTCCCTTCAGCATGTCTCTTCTTCTTGCCTCTTACATGAGCTTTGACTCTACAACCCTCGGAAGTGTCTGTGACACTGAGTTCAAATCCACTTTTCATCTTTAGATGTGGTTTTTCTTTGTCTTAGAGACAAAGAGCAGACCCAACTCTCTGTGAGTGGAAGGGATGTTAACACTGACTTGGCCATCACAGCATACGCTTGAGATGAAGCCCTTGTGTACGTGGGTCTCTTCTGACAGTTTAACCCTTGACACAAGCCCAGTAACTTCCATATCCTGAGATATTGCCTGGGTTGATACACTTCTTAGGACCTTGGAAACTTATGGTCCAGTTGCATTGGGTCATAGGCTGTACTTATCTGAAGAATGTCTCTGGGCTAAAAAAATTGATAACTCAATGCAACAGAAACATAGCCTCCTTATACAAACTTGTTTGCAAGATGGGCTGCCTGGAAGCAGCAGAAAACTAGAGACCAACAGGTTTTCCAGTCTTTTTGTATCAAGGCCCTAGGAGCCAGCACTTCCTCCAAGGAAGTCAAGCCTGGTGGGGAGAAAAGATTAAGACTGGCACATTCTTCCCTCTATGAAGAGGAAGGGTCAAGGGTTACCTGGGCCCATGATTTGGTAGCCTCTGCTGAGTTTGCACAGAGTCCTGCAGCCCCCTCATATGGTCAGAGAACTCTGGGATCGGCGATGGCTGCCGCCCTTTGAGCGCCGGGACATGTTGGTCTGTCCACTTGGGTTGGGTCCAGGTGCCATTGTCCTGTTAGGCCCCAGAAGGTGTTCCCCAGATGAGAGTTTAGCAGAGGAGTCCCTGGAGCCTGGGTCATCTTTCATGTGCTCTCTGATGCCTCTCTGCCCATGGAGCACCCAGTCCTCAATGTGCTTCCGCTTGCGAGAGCTGGAGCTCTTTGGGGTGCTGGCTCTGAAGGCTTGTTCTGGGCCAGGTGGCGCTGGATGGTGGGTGTGCCCAGACACGCCAGGGACAGGGGCGGGCCTCCGTCTGCTTCTCCAACTCTGGATTTCTAGGTCTCTTTTATCCATGGGGAGTTGGTCAATTTTCTCAGCTTTTGAGATAAGAGACTTCCCATAGGTCCCTTGGAGAGATAGGAAAAAGTACCTGGTGGGAAATAACAGAGGATAGATAATTCCTGATTGCTGTTGACTTTATAAATTTCAGCATTGAAAATGGTCTTAGAATTCAACTGCCTGCCTAGGGCAAGGTCCTTTACTGCACTAACTGATGCTTATCAAGTCCATGCCTGGGCACCTCTAATGTTGAGGAGCTCAACAACAACAACAAAATATAACAACAGTTATTATATGTTCCAGGATTATTCTAAGTGCTTTACATATAATTAACTCATTTTATTTTCTGGACAATCCCATGTGGTTAGTACTTTAGTTTCCCCGTGTACAGATAAGGAAACTGAGGCAGCTAAGAGATTTAGTGGTTCGTCCAAAACCACATAGTGGTCAAGCTATGGTCAGAACCAAGCTCTCTAGACTCAGAGGCTTGTCTCTTATCTACCATGCACAAGGCAGCCCATTCTATTTCTGGGCCATTTGAATTTAGGAAAATTCAGTTGCTTTGTAATGTTAAGCCTTTGCGGAACTTAAATGATTTTTAAGTAGTTTTAAAGTCCATATTCTTTTCTTGAATCTGTCTGTGGGCCATGCTGACTTGACAACGTCACAGTATTATTGCTATTTGCTAGATAAAGAGACAGAGGTCCCAAGTGGTGACGTGGGATTCTCGAGGTCTCTGAGAAGTTAAGAGAGAGATCTCTATTGAGTGGCTCAGGGTTTTTGCAGCCTGTAGTAGACTCTGGTATTGGGAGTCTCTATATGTGCCTAGAATGTTCTCTCTGTTCAACGTGTAGTCAGGGAAGGGGTGAGAAGGTGAATTAAACTATGTAGTCCATGAGGAAAGCATACAGCAGTTTGTGCCACTGGGTAACTAATCCCCTTCTCCATGTGTCAGTTGCTTTATCTAAAAAGTAACCCATTTAGCCCAGAGGACATCTAAGGTCATTTCCAAAAACAGTCTCTTTAAAAAAAATTTTCTTAAAGCCTTATAAGCAGAGAGGCTCCCATTCTCCCAAAAGCGGCAGGGAGACCCCACAGTGGGCAAGAAATTTCTGAAGACTACAGTAGACCCGAGGCATCAGATAAGATTTCCTCCATTCTTTCTCATCTCGCCCATGAGGTAGTTGGGGCCATGCATGTGTTCCAGGGAAGATTTGACTTCTTGCTTGTAAACTGGAATTTCCTTAGTGTAAACCTTTCCTCCAAGCCACCACCTTCCTCCTCCACCCATTTATTCAACAAGTACTTTCAAGTCCCCACAATGGGCCAGCCCCCAAAGAGGTAAGACAAGGCTCTTTCTCTCATGTAACATGTGAATACAGTTATAAACTGGAGGGAGCGATGAAAGTGTCAAACACCTGATCCTGTCTGGAAGACCTTCCTTGAGGAAGAAATACAGGAGGTAGCCAGGCAAAGGGGGTGAGAACTGAAACCCAGATGCAATGACCAAAGTGTGGCGAGTAAGGACTACAGCAGGGAAATAGGACCCAGAAGGGCTTGGCAAGAACTATGGGCTGGGTTTTGGTTTTCATGCTTTATTGCAAAGGTCTTAGGGAAGCCTTTAAAGAGTTATAAATAGGTGATATAATTACACTTTGATAAATGATAATAGGCTAGAGTAAGACCCCATAGGATACTATTCAAGTAATTGGGTAAACGGGTTATTAATAGTCTATCTGGGGTGGTGGCTGTACAAATGGCAATAGCAGACGAATTTGAGAAATACATAGCAGATAAAAACTGTCAGGACTTGGTGACAGGCTAGATATGGGCCTGAGTTAGCAGGTGATGTCAAGGATAACTCCCAGGGCCCTGCTTTGGTCCTGAGTGGGTGGCATCTGCTGTAGGAAACTCTGGAAGAGACCTGGGTTTCTGGGATGGTGGTGGTGAGAGAGGGTGGAGTCATGAATAAATTATAGATGTCTCCCAGTTTCTTCAGACTTAATATGCCCAGTGGCGGTGATGAACAGATAGCTGGAAAGATGTGTCTGGAATTAAGAAGACAGGTCTGGGCTGGGGATGTATGGGGAGATTCATCTGTTAAAAATGATTTTTAAATCCATAGCAATGATTGCTATGTTTATGGGGAAAACATAAAGTTAGAAGACAAGAGAACCTAGGACAGAGGCTTGACCTACACCATGCCAAGGACATGAGTCAGCAAAGGAAATAAAGTAGAAGAAGTAGGAGCAAAACCAAGAGTGTGTAGAGTCACCAAAGCCAAGGTAGAAGTGTCCAAGGACGGTTACTCTCTATTGTATCTAATTAAGAAGCTGCATTGGGTTTTAAGGTTAGTACACTAGTTAATTTTGTTTTATCTGTAAAATAATTTACATGAATCTATATTTCTAGTTTAAGAGAGTTTTCTCTGTCCTTTCAAACTGGTTGAATTAATTAGACCAAGATGAGTGAGGCCATGGTTTGTGGGCTAATTATTACAAGCTTGGTGAGCAAAATCAATCTCCATTATGATAAATATCACTTACAACTTTCAGTGAACACATACAGTTTTCTACAGCAAACATTCTATCATGCAGCCTTCTGTAAACAAACAGTCATTTTCCAAGGTTACAAGCCAGCAGTCTTTAGAACTATTAGAATAATCCTTTCACTATCAGAGAAAAATCTCTTTGCCTTTCTTAGTAAACAGAATTAAACAGACATTCAGCTTTATTATGATACTATAGAATAAGCAAAGATTTAACTTATGTGTTATAGCAAGTAAATATTTGCTAACTTTTTCCTAACTTGCCTCTCATCTGTTCAACAAGCTGCAAGGTGAAGTGCTTGTCTTCCCAAAACACACGTGCCAACCATCTTTGCATACATTTTAAGGCCTCTCATCAAACTCCTGATTCACCCTTGTAAGAGTCTGGCTCCAAGTATGTTTTCTAGTCAAGGCAGAGATAGAGAATGTGGAGCTTATAAATTTCTCTTTCCATACCCCAAATAAGATATAGAATAGAGGAGCTCACACTTGGCCAGTGGTGATCACAGCTGTGTTTAACCTTAAAAGTGGAGACAAAATATTTAACCTACATGTGTGATGCCCCTTCTAACAAGGACATGATGCTCATGGCCCCTCCCAGGGGTCTCTCCCTAGAGGTTGGGCTGAAGGAAGGGTGGTGGGGGCGGGTGGGGGAACTTGTGTTTGTTCTTGATTGTGTCCCACTTTCTATCCTCAGGGCTTCTGTTAATGCCAGTCACTTTCACCTGTGTTGTGGTCAGACTTACATCCAAATCATCCACTGGAGAGCAGGCTATGAACAGCAAGGGCCCTGTTTTATTCATCTTTTGTTCCTTCAGCATCTATTGCTCATTCCTCTATAGGTGCAGATTATGTGATGGGAACTGAGCCAGGTGAGGGTTAAATAAAGATAAGGAGACATCTTCTCTCCGGGAATTGATGGTCAGATGGAGGACATATAAATAATTTATGATAAATGGGAAAGAGGAGTGACAGAGATACACCCAGATGCTGGGGACATGTGAGAGAGGGATGTGTCTCAGCTCGAGGAGGGCAGGCGAGGTCACAGAGCCTCTGGAATTGGTCGTGCCTGACGTGGTGTCAAAGGGCGAGGAGGTTTGGTGATGGAAAGGGAATTCCAAATAGAAGGAATAGCGAGAGCAAAGGCAGGGAGGCGAGAGGCCCTGGGGCCTTTAAGGAAGTTCAAGTAGTTTGGTGGAGCCCAAAGTTTGAAGCAAGGAGTCAGGAGATTAGGTGCAGAAGACCAGCAGGGGCCGAGCGGGGAGGCTGTACACAGAGCAAATACTTAGAACTCAGCCAACGCCTATGGAGTTCACTGACTGCAACGGTATTCGCCATCTTGGTATTTTCAGCCTCCAACCCTGCATTGGAGGTTGAGGTTCTGAAGTGGCTTAAGAAAAATGGAGATCAAACTAGGGTAAGCAAGCCACTAAACTTAATAAAAGAAGCAAGGCCTGTTGATGCCTAATTTGGGGATAGAAAAAGTTTTGTACAATGTTGCAATTGCCTGTTGACTGTAGCTTAGAATGACAAGGTGGCTCAACTGTGATGCTCAGAGTGGTGAGAGCTTGGAGATGGAGAGAGGCCAAGTCTCACCTATGGGCTCATCATTGTCAAGTTCACCGATTGCTCTGATGGGAGAGTGTGGGCTGCAGAATAGGACTAGCCTCTGAATTGTGGTGGGATTATGTACACATTCTGGTCCCTCTTGGGACCTGAGCTGTCCCATGAGCAAGTGGGACTAGACCATTGCTCTGCCCAACTGTAAGCTGATGGCAGACGCAAAATGAGAGGCTAGATATGAGAGCATATGTTGAGAGTGAGCTCCAAGGCAAGGCAAGGCATTATTTCTGCTGTTGCTATTTTTCTGGAAAAGGTGAATGCGGAGGTTTTACCCTGGAAATGTCAGAAATAGTCTCTGGGCATGGATGATTTATGTGGCTAATGAAGATTTTATATGAGTTGTGTGTGTGAGTGTTTAAACAAATTTGAGCAATATTGAAATTTTTCTTCTAATATCTACCCTTCATCTGGCTTGCTGTGGTTGCTTGCCTTTCCCTGTAGGCACTTGAGTGGGAGACGCTTAAGCTAATACACGAAGGACCCAGAGAGCTTTTCAAAATGATTTCTTATCACACAATAAAATTTGTAAGGCAGGAGGGTAGGAATTATTACTCCCATTTTACAGATGTTACAACCGAGGCCACACCAGATTTGGTGACTTTGCTACTCTGTGGCTGACTTGAGACCAGAGTCCACGTTATTTGCCTCCTGGTTCATTGTTCTTTCTGTCCTAGGAGACTGTCTCTAGACAGGCGTCCTCAAACTACGGCCCGCAGGCCACACGCCGCCCGCCTAGGACATTTTTCCGGCCCATCGGTGTTTCTGCCACCGCTGCCTGTCCTGCTTAGCAGCCGACTGGTCCCGGGCCCACAGTGCGCACTCTCCAACAGTCTGAGGGACAGTGAACTGGCCCCCTGTTTAAAAAGTTTGAGGACCCCTGCTCTAGAACAACAGCCTGAAGGATCCTGGCAGAGATCAAACTCATGACTCTTGGGTTATGAAAATAGCATATTGAGGGGGTGACTGATAATACTAGGGATGAAACAGCCCAGTGCACAAACCTTGGGAGAAGAGCCACGGCAGGTGTGAGGAGGCAGACGAGGTAGAAAGTGGGGTCTGAGAGCTGGTCCTCCATCACCCAGTAGGGATTGGTGGGGCTGTTGCAGGTGACACAGATGGCATTGTACAGTAGGGATACCACAAAGTACATCAGGAAGCTGCCTAGGAGGACTAGCCCGTGGATGATGGTCTGCGGAGGGAAAGAAGAAGTAGACACGGTTGAAGGTACTGCTTCGGCGGCCAGTGCAACTATGCTTCTTGGCTCACACTGTTTTAAACTTTTTAAAAATGCAACACCTACTCTGGGAGGCCGAGGCGGTTGGATTGCTCGAGGTCAGGAGTTCGAAACCAGCCTGAGCAAGAGCGAGACCCCATCTCTACTATAAATAGAAAGAAATTAATTGGTCAACTAATATATATATAGAAAAAATTAGCCAGGCATGGTGGCGCATGCCTGTAGTTCCAGCTACTTGGGAGGCTGAGGCAGAAGGATCGCTTGAGCCCAGCCATGGCACTCACTCTAGCCTGGGCAACAAAGCGAGACTCTGTTTCAAAAAAAAAAAAAAATGCAACACCTGTTTTAAAAATTTTTTTAAAAACATAATTTAATGGATCATTATAAGCAAACACCCACATTGCCACCACCCAGAATTTGTACACACATACCTCCAAGATCCCTAAATCTTCTGCCTCAACCCGACTTTGGTAATAATTTCCATGCTACCCTTTGCAGTTTTACCTATCTAGGTTTCCCTATATGACCTGTTTTTAAATATTGGATAAATAGAATCATATTTTCCCCCCTCGATATTATGTTTGTGTGCTGAGTCCATTTTTTCCACATGTGGCGGTAGTTTATTCATTTTCAAAGCCGGTTAGCTTTGGAAGATGGCATGTATATCTTAGTCAGTTGGGATCATATTCATTTAAAAGTAAATGACTACTTAGGCTTTTTGTGATCAAAGGTGTTGTATAATTTTAGAAAACATACTGAGGTTTCTACTTTCCTGGATTTTATAATTATTGCATTGATATAAACAGCAAGTTTTAAAAGTTATAAAATGTTAAAGAATAACATACAAAATTCTAAAGGAAGAAGATGATTCATTACTAAAGCACTGGTCTAGTGAGTACCCCTGAACTTTTTGTCAATATTATCTATTTAAAAAAATTATCTACTTTTGCAACTAATTGTCTTCATGTTTTGTATGTGTTAGTTTTAGCATCCTGGCTAGATGACAAGCAAGTTGAGGCCAGGAATTTTACCTTTTTTTTTTTTTTTTTTTACCTCTTTCATCCCTGTACCAGTGAGACATAGGTAGGAAGTCAATGTGTATATACTTAGTGTATCAATAATACAGAGTGAAACGACTCAGAAATCTAAATGTAGCCAATGAACAGGAACACAATTTTTAAGCCCCAGGGGCCCTGGGACCCTTACCCATGTCTTCATCTCCATCGCCTGGTGCAAGAGGATTGTGGTGAGGGAGATGGTGTTAATCGGTGTCCCAAAGGTGAAGACGTCGATGTCAGAGTCCTTGTAGGTCTGCAGAGGGGGGGACAAGCAGTCATTGTCTACTGTGCCCAGGCACTTAAGGCTTTGGCTTTGACACGGTGATTATAAAGCCTCAGTGAAGGCAGGTGGCAAGGGAGGGGGAGGAACAGGGAGAGAAGAGGGTCTCCAGCTGCCCATCCATGTGAACCTGACCCAAGGAACGGACCAAGATGAGAAGCGAGTTGATAGTACTAAATCATTTAGAAACATGTTTGTCAGAGGAAGCCACAATGGGGGCTGTACAATGACTGTGGAATGAATGAAGAAAGAATTTATCGAGCACCCACCAGGCACTGTGCTAACTGCTGAGGCTACTTCTGTGTCTACCTTCAAGGAGATTACAGTCTATGAGGCAGGGCAGAGTTACAATTTAAGAGGGTAAGAGCTATAGTAGAGGCAAGTATGAGGTACCCTGGAAACACAGAAGAGAAGACATATCAGCAGAAACCAGAATAAGGGGGGTCGATTGCTTGAAAGAGGGGGGAAATGCAGTTCCAACACAGGAACTGAGGGTGGACACCGTGGGTTTGTAGAACGCCAGAGTCCTCCGCCATAGGTCTATTGAGCATATGGAAGGGCAAAAGATACGGCAGGAAAGGAAAGCAGAGGCCTGGCCAGAGAGGGTATTGTAAGCCGGGAAATTCAAACAGAGCACAAAAATGCCTGCCTCCCCTACCCCCATCGTGTTGCTAATTGCAAAAGAATATGAGCCTAGAGGCTGGGCAAGCACCACTGTTTAGCTGGTGGCAATTGCCCCATATCCTGGCTCCCTGTCCCAAAAGAATACAGGAATCCTTTGCTATCTAAATTCTATTTAAACTGGGAAATCAGACTGAGATTGGGCTATCTGCATTCTTCCTATTTATTTCAGTATAATATAGCATCTCCTATTATCAGAACTTGCTGCCTTGACCTTGGAAGCACAAATCTGTATGAAAATCAAGAAGAGTAAATTCAAATACCTTCAGCAGTCAAGTGGGAAACAGTTAATGAATGAAGACGGCCAGGTGTGAGACAAAAGGGAGTGGTGGGGACTTTGGCAAACTGGAGACCATGCTCCGCTTCTGAGCAGAGTTACAAGTCAACCCCAGATTTTTGCCATGAAGATAAACTGGCTCAGGGAAAAGATAGCTTTTGGTTTTTCAAGAGCCACCAGAAGTTAAGATGTTTGGGTAAAGTGTTCCGACTTTTCAAACACCCTGGGTTGGATGTGGCCTGCAGGCCACTTGTTTGGAGCCCCTGTTCTGAAGTGTCCAGAAAGACATTACCAGCCTGAAATTTCATATAAACGGGCCGGTTCTACCTGTGATTTGTGTGGTTTGAATAGGACTGTATTACTTACCAGGTAAGGGATAAAGAAACAGACGAGGCTCTGGTAGAACGCATCCGCCATGGAAATCCAGAAAGTCGACAGGTTGTAGCACTGCCGGGAAAGAACACGCCATCAGTTACCCCCATCCACGTGAGCCTCTATTCTTTGCAAGCAACTTTCTTGTGTGTGGCTTGGGCAGAGGATATGGCGCTTACAGTGCCTCTTATCTTCATGGCAATTATTTAACAGAACGCAGTGATTAAGAGCACAGGCTTGAGGGTGATAGACCTCAGTTCAAGTCTCGGCTCTGCCACTAACTGTGTGACCTTGTGAAAATTACTAAACTGCTCTGAGAACTGATTTCCTCTTCCATGAAATGGGCACACCTGTTTCCTTGGGTTTTGAGAGGACTAAACGCAATCATGCCTTAGTATCCGGTAAGTGCCCAGTTATTCGTTAGCTCTATTGCTAGTGCTACTGCAGACTTGGTAAGTTCAGAGATTCTAAGGTTTCTAAGTGGCATCTGAAAGGGAGACTTCAATCACAGCCTGGGATCATAGATTTCCGAGAGACAGAGCTCAATGGCTTCTGGGACGAGCCTTCTCATTTTGTACTTCAATCTTTGTGCCTTCCCTGGGAGCAGTGAAAGCTTTACAGTTTTTGGTGTTTGGTATGCTAACCTCTTTTAATAGTAGATACCCTAGGAGTTGGCTGTGCAGCCAGCACGCTGATAGGAAGGGTGGAGTTAGAAGACCCCAAGATGTACATGTCCACTATCCCCCACGCTTCCTTTGTCCGAACTGTGTGGACTGCTCTGTCACTCTCCTCTAGTCCTTGGGTGACCACTGGGCTTGTTTCCTTGCTGGCTGTCCACAACAAATCACCTGCCCTCAAACATCACATCTGGCTTTGCCCTCCTTCCCCCAGCTGCAAAGATACTCCCTGGCATTTCCAAGTCCCTTTTCCTAGTGCTCCGCCTTTGAGGCGGCCGTGATCCCTTCATCCCACCTCCTTGCTGGGCCTGGAGTGCCTGCCCCTGACGTCTCCAAGTCAGTCAGGGCTGCAGTGTGGCCTTTCTGGGCCTTCTCGGAAGCCCCATGATTGCTTCTTAGGCCTTCCTTTGTCTACTTGACACCAGCAAGTTCTAGACCATACATAATCTTGAGTTCTAAGCTTTGCCTTTCCTGATGTGAACAGAAGCATTCGTTTATGTGTGCCTTACGCAGTGATGAGAAAACTATGACAGCTGCCAGTCTCGGGGGTCCCCAAACTGGGTGCTGTTGGTACTCCTCAGGGCCTGAAGGCACCCACTAAGAGGCATGGGATTTTTCTGCCTTCCCTCTCTTCCTTCAACTAGGGCCATCCCATATATCGATGTGTGATATAATTAAGAAATGATTAAAAAGAGAAATGCCCACTGATCTGCTCCAATACCCTCAATACCAAACGAGAAACAGGCCAGGAATGGGGAGAGGAGTTACTCAAAGTCACATGAAAAGTAAGTGGCAGCACAGTGGCAGAATTCAGGCTCCTGACCCCTGGCCCACGGCTCTTTCTCCGATGCCTTCAGGGACAAGACAGAGGTCAGGGAGAGACTGAGGCCACCTTCCTCCGGCTGTCTGAGCCCCTTACCTCGGAGTTCTGGCCACTCTTGTACAGCTCAGGCAATGCCAGGAGGGTTTCTGCAGAGACGTCTTTGTCCAGGACTCCAAAGACGAGAGGCGGCAAGGAGGTGAAGAAGAGGTTGAAGAAGACCATCTGCCAGTAATCGATCATGGTGGAGGCTGAGAAACCGCAGAAGAACTGGTACCAGAAGAGCAGGTTGACGTAGCACTGCGGGCAGAGAGCGTGGCCTCGTGAGGGACGCCTAGCGCAGCCGGTCACCAGCCTAGGAGCTCC
Source organism: Microcebus murinus (assembly GCF_040939455.1). Taxonomy (NCBI): domain Eukaryota; kingdom Metazoa; phylum Chordata; class Mammalia; order Primates; family Cheirogaleidae; genus Microcebus; species Microcebus murinus. The sequence goes on from NC_134124.1 coordinate 24,745,517, forward strand.
CGCGTGGCTGGAGCGTCCGTCTCCTCGTTTGTAACATGCGGGCTTGTGTCAGGGTTAGAGGTAAGTCCCATCCTTCCAGCAGGACCTGTTGCTCCTCCTCTCCTGCTGTATTGCTATTAATGTTCCTCAGGACCTGAAGGGAGCCCCGCTGACTTGTTGAGTACACAGTCAGTCCTCACTTAACGTTGTCAATAGGCTCTTAGAAACTACAACGTTAAGCAAAGTGACATATAACACCACCATTTTTTTCCTCATCAACGTTACAACAAAACAGCATTGGATGAAATGATGTTATTTGAGGTCCTGTTGTACCTCAATTTGCTTAAAGTTGCAGTTTCTAGGAACCTATTGATGACATTGAGGACTTACTGGAAGGTAGTGTTAAGAGCAGAGAGGGCTGGGTTGTGAAACCCCAATTCTGTCACTTAGTAGCTGTGTAACCTTGGGAAAATGGCTTAACTTGTCTGAACATAATTCTGTCATCTGTCAGAGGGGAATAGCAGTGTCCAGACTGGGGCATATGAAACATGAATGGCAGTAGTGTGGAAACAAAAAGGGATGTCACCGAGGAAGTGACGGTAGAAATAAAGACTGAACCATGAGCAGGAAGCCCGGCGAGAAGACAACCTCGTGAGAAGGTTCATCTCACATCTTCCCAATGATCATGGAACTCAGAGGGTAAGAGCATCTTCTGCCTAAATATTGCTTATTTTTTCCAAAGCTCTTTTGCACGTAAGATCTCCCCACCTGTGGACAGACTGGGTCACTGTCATTGCCTACTGTATTGTGATATGCTTTGGTGATTTGACCAAGGTCATGTAAGCAGCTGGTCCTGGAGTTAGGATTAGAACTCAGTTCTGGGGGAACGGAGGCACAGGGACATGAATAGTCTTGCAAGAAATCATTTGGCAGGTTTGTGTTCAAACTGAAATTCTCATTTCCTAACTGCTGGGCCTGTGTTATTTTGAAGAAACTCTCTATTCATTATTATTACTAACAGTAATAATATTAACACATTAATATTATCACTAGTGGTGACACCAATTATATTTATTTGAGCTTCTATATGTACCAGGTGTGTGATGTGCATTATAGTATATCGGTATATTAGTATATAGTACCTTATCAGATGTGCAATACACACTATAGTGTGTCCTAACAACTTTGCAAGACTAATACTGTTGCCAATAATATTAATAGCATATTTTATATTATGCTAATATAAGATCACATATTGATAATAATATTAACAATGATATTAATACTATTAACAATATTAATAATAATGTTAATACTGTTAATGACAATAATATTAACAATAATGTTAATTATGTTTAATAACAGTAATGTCATTATGTTAATATTAACAATAATGTTAATATTATTCGCCCCACTCTACAGATGAGGAATCTGAGGCTCCTAGCTAAGCAGTTGCCCCTTGTCCAAGTTCAGAGCTAGAAAGTGGTACAACCAGCATCTGAATTTTCAAAGCTCTTTAACAACCCCCGACCTTTCTCAGTACTATCTTTGGCTTACACAAGGAGCTGAAAATATTTTTTATCTGGCCTTTGCAGAAAAGCTTGCCGAGCCCTGATGTAGATGGTAAAGATCACAGGGGCAGGGACCGCGGCTGGCTCCATTCCTGCTCTATGCCCATTGCCCACTACCGTTCCTGACACACACCAGACATTCAGTAGTTATTGGAGGAAACGAGGTTGATCTTAGCTCTATTGTTCTAACTCTCATCCTGGAGTTTTCACATTACAGGATGCTCCTTTCCTGCTGGTGCCCTGGTCGGCTCTTGCCTGTTTTCTATTTCTTCTGCCTCGCTGGAACCTTTGCACCTCGCAGGGAGGGCGCTGAGCCCGGCGACAACATCGCTGAGATTGGACGCCTGCTGTGCCCCTCGAGAAGCTACAGCGCAGTCATTAATTCATTGTTCAAATTTCAGAGCAGGCAGGGTTTTAATCCCCCTCTGAAATTGGTTTCCGATGTGAAAGTCATAGTTCTCCACCCTCTAATTGCAACCGGGAGATTATGTGGCCTCAGTACCGCGATTTCGAGCGTGGCATTGGGCTAGAAATAAATATCATTTAAGCTTTGAAAGACTGGCTGGCTGGCTGGCAACATTTTCTTTTCTATTTCACAAATTTAATGCAGAGAGGAGGCTGTGCTTATTCAAAAGAATGATTCCTTTGGATACCAAAAAAAAAAAAAAAAAAAAGTTAAACAAGCATTTTGAATTCTAAGTAAACAGTCTTTCTTGCTCAGAGTGAGTTTCGAGTCAAATGGAAGTGACTTGTTTGCATAGACTTGCTGAGATAATATTACCATCCAGTTGATCGAATTTTCATTATTTTTTGTTGTGCTGTTTATCTCACTCCTGAGCGAGAATGACTCTGTCAGAACCTGAAAGAAAGACTGCGAGAATGAAGCAAGAGGGGGAAAAAAATTGCAATTTTGTCGCACTGCGTGGCCAATATATTTCTTTTCCATCACCTCGGTCTAATCCTTCCCTTTTCCTCATGCGAAGAGGAATCAGATTCTATTTGGAAACTTATGGGGACGACTGAAAGGTCCTTGAACTAGATGTTCAATGTTCTGACTTCTCATACCCATTGTTAATCAAGGACTTTTCAAAGGAGATCTTCTGACAGTTTTAATACCTGCCTCAGTTGGTGCATGCTTGCTTTGGGCCCTTATCAACAAGACAGAAACCAACGCGTTTTAAAGGATATCTCCTTTAATATCTCCATGTCATTGTTTGTACCGTGCTATGTGCTTTCCAGAGCTCTGACACTAAAGCCTCTTAATAACACTTCTAGGGACAGAGAGAGTCATAGTCTGCCCATATTGTTGATGAGCAAACTGAGGCTCAGAGAGAGTAAGTGGCCTTTCCAGGGTCACACAGCATGCTAGAGTCACGTGAGATTACAACCCAGATGATCTCCTCGCCCCAAACATCTTTGGCAATAGATATTTCATTTCGTGTCCTTGCCTCCAAGAACTCCCTTGTAAAGAAACCTGGTGGTGCCGAAGTGACGTGCAGGTCACAGGTTGAAGCTATGGGCTCCAGTCTTATATTCTGTGAGGAACTGTCACCTCTACTCTCCCCAGTCCTGGGATATAGCTCTTAACATTGGGGGGGGGCCCTATCTGGGGAGGAAACCTAAGATGCAAGTCAGGCTAGTTTTTCTTGAAATCATTCTTCCTTGCAATCAGAAAATAAATCTCATCTGTGAAATTTAACTCTATGAGTAATGACAGCAACAACAATGATAATAAAAAAATAATGGCTAACCTTAGAGAGCGATTGTTACATGCTAATTACTTTATATACAGCTTTCATTTAATCTTCACAGCAAAGATATGAAAAAGGTACTATGACCACCCCCATTCTACGGATGGTGAAACTGAGGTTTAGGGACATCACCACCTATGAGAGTCTGGATTTGAACCCAATGTGCTGGATTCCACAGTCTATGCTCGTAAACAAAACGCCCCCTACGTTCCAGGTGTTTTCCATATAGGATTGTCAATTCTCACAGTAATTTCACAAAAATGGAAAGTATTAGCTCTATTTTATCAGAGAGGAAATTAAGGCCCAGAGAAGTGAATAGTTTGGCCCAAGGTCACTGAGCAAAGAAGGAACAGTTTCAGGATCCGAAATCCAGGCCAGCCTGACTCCTTCCCTTATGCTGAGAAGCTGTGGGCAGACCTGGCCCCATGGTGGGGACTCCTCGGGCCCAGGGCGGAGACTGCCATGGGGCTACTCACCACATTCTTGTAGAAGTAGTACACCACCATCCTGGCCAAGCGTGAGTAGCACCAGTGCCCATGCACGAGCAGCAGCTTCTTGAGGTGCCTAAAGCGCGAGATGGCAAAGTCGCTGGACATGACAGCCTGGGAGGGGGAGAGCACACAGGTCAGCTTCCGCCCATGGCCACCGACGCCCAAAGAGGCCCCCTCAAGGGTGACGCTTTGTTTTATGTCCACAGCTGGCAGGGTCTGAACGACCCCTTGGTCGTTATGTGTTCACTCTTGGGTGGCTCTTTGGATTCTGACACCCCACCCTCTCTTCCACGAAATCAACACCTCACTGGAATCCAAGGAGGGCAGATCAGAAGGACCAGTGCTGCAGGCTGGTCCTTCCTCCATTTACCCAGCAAGCATTTACATGGCCCGGGATGTGTCAGGCGCTGCGCCAGGGATGTGACGTTAACGAGAGAGGAGGGACTTCCATTCGAGTAACTCCCAAATCTCTGAACACCCGCACCGTCTCCCAAGGCAGGCCAGTGGCTCCTTCGCAGATGGAGCTGCTGGTTAGATGGCTCTTCTTCTGCGTGGAGCTCAGGATGACCCAGAATTAGACATAGTTTGTGTATTCTTTTAAAGTATGAAGCCATGTTTAGACACACCTGGTCATAAATCCTGGTATGAGTCTTGGTCTGGCTATTTAAACTCCCCAAGCCTCAGTTTCCCCATCTGAAAACAATGGAGTAACAATCCCTAACACACAGGGTTGTGGTGATTATTAAAATCCAGTGAGATACTAAATGTGAAGAGTCTAACAGAGTGTGGACACATGGGAGACACTCAGAGGGTACTACTCAGAGCTATCTGTGGCTTTCCGGTCAATGCTCTTTTATCCTCATCAACGAATTTAGGCAATGCCAAATGTCTGCACTGGTGGTGGGAAAATTATTGTTAATGGTTCAAAAAGCACAAAATGGGGTCATTTCAATGGGAAAAGCTAGCTGTCAAGTTCGCATGCTTATTCCAAGCTGAATTTTGACTAAATAGGTCCTCCATGAAGGTGTACCAAACAATTTATGGGTTAAACTAGCCATCAGGACTAAAATGGGAATTGAAAGATGTTTTCAAATGTCCTTATGTCTGTCCTTACTTATGGAGGGCATTGCAACTGTGGATGTAGGTGGAAACTCTTGAACAGAAGTTCTTCCAACACTGTGGGGAGTTCCTTAAATCTCCAATAAGGATAAAGAAGATTAAGGAAGAAACAAGAACAGTCAACAATACCTGCATTCCTTCCTGTCCAGATATGCCAATGCCAATGTCAGCAGCTTGAATCATGCTTACATCATTTGCTCCATCACCTGAAAGAAGAGAGGTCATGAGATGCCTTTATGCCTGGTCCAACTGCTCAGTGACAATGACATGGCTCTAAAGTGTCCCTATTTCTTTTAACATTGCTCTGAATAGTCCTATAGAAAGTCACTGCTACAGTACTTAGCCTGAGAGTTGTCTTTTCTTCTTTGGACAAGAAGCCCTACTTTTTTCTTTATCATTCAACAAATACAGTACTGATTAAGTGTCTTTTTTTTCTAGGCACAATGCTAGGTATTGGGGATACAATGGTGATTGAGTGAGATGTGGGCAGTGCTTTAGAGTTTACAAAAAAGGGCCTTCATGAATGCTACGATGGACTTTACTGATGAGCAAATGTAGAATATGAGTGATTCAGAGATAGTTAAGGGTAATCCAGCCAGATAAGGGAGCCAGGAGAATCAGAGCTCAGACCTTTCTGATTCCTGGGCTCTTAGCTTCCCTGACTAAGTCAAACTTGAAATACTGATGGAATTAAGAAAACTGAACAATTTGGACATGAGAGATTTTTAATAGTGTCCAAGGAGAGGACAGCATTAAGTTTTGTTTCTGAATTTAGAAAAATGAGATGAAAGTGAGATTAAAAATGAATATTTTTGTTGAGATCCATTTAGTCACATTGAGTTCTCATTCAATGAACTGAGTTGTTTTGGGAAGCTGCAGGCAAGGCCATGGAAACACACATGCACGCACACACAGGCATGCACATGCACACACAAACGCATGCATACGCACATACACGCACGCACATGCACGTGCACATGCACGCACACGCACACACAGACATGGCTTCTCTTTAAACCAGAACTGTTAAACAGATTTTTCTGTGATGATGGACATGTTCTGTGTCTTCACTGTTCAGTACAGAAACCATTAGATACATGTGGCTATGGAAACTGGGCTGGCGAAATGCTACGTAACTTTAATTAAAATTGAGTAGCCACAGCTACTCTATACGGCAAGGTCTTCTCCAGAGGCCAGAATCTCCCCAGCGCTTTATCTTTTAGATCAGAGTTTAGCAAACTTTTTCTGTAAAGGGTCAGATAGTAAATATTTTAGGCTTTGTGAGCCAAGAAGGAAAATCAAACAACTGTTATTGCTGAAAGGCTATTAGTCTTTTACAAATTTTACATTTAAAAATAGAAAAACTGTTTTTAGCATCCATCCAAAAACATGCAGTGGGCTGGATCCGGCCTGCAGGCTGTAACATGCCCGCCCCTGCTGGAGACCATGTGGACTTCATCCTCTTCCTGGCCCCACCTCTTTCCCCAGTGGCTTCTCAGCATAAACTGTAATTAAATTTATATTATTCATCGTAGAGGATATGGGATTGGGGGGAAAGAATAATTCTTCCCCTAATTATTTGGTAACAGATCAAATAATTCTTCCCCTAATTATTTGGTAATTGATCTTAAAAATTTTGTCATTGGAAGTAGCCTTTGTTCTCGTAATTTTTTTAGATCACATAACATATATAATTTTAAACTTCCCCATGGCAGAACAAATCCAACCTCTAACCTCTTCTGTTAGCTAACCGGGAGAAGTAGAAATGTGAAACTGTGCTATTTTCTCACCCTGCTGGTTTTGTTTCTGTTGTTATGGGAGTGAAGCCAATATCTAACCCCAGGGAATCAGTCCTGGGCTATTGCCTTGGGTGTGTCTGAATTTCTGAAGAGGGCAATTCAGGGTATAAAAGTAGAATACAGTTGCTAAAGTTCTTCCTCCACTTTTTTTTTGTTGTTCTGAACTGTATTTACCTGAAGACCGGGAAGAGACCCATCATGTTTGAAATGCCAGGAAAGAAAATCTCTTTCCATGTATGTGATGAGGAAGAGAGGTTGGCACCATCTGTGAGAATGTCCCAAAGTGAATGCAGTATTTGCTATGCTCTGGGCCTGGGATCCAACAGTGAATAAGGCTGACATTGCTCCTATACTCAAGCAATGCTACAGCTATATGCTATAATGCTATAGCTATAATGCTATAATGCTATAGCTATGCTAATGCTATGTTATAGCTATAGCTCCTATACTCAAAGGTCCCCAGAGCAGGCCATCACAGGAGGTGTGACAGTGCTTTGGAGCTATGAGTACTGGGTGCTGTGGGAGCCCCTAGAGGAAAGCAAAGTTAGATGGGATTGGAAGAAGGAGTGTTTGGCAGAGGAAATAACTTGTGCAAAGACCCTGAAGTGAGAGAGGACAAGGCCCATGGAAAATGGTAAACAGTTTCATTAGGTTGGAACGCTTGGGAGCCAAGCGTTGGGAAGAAGAAGGCAGCCATGGTGGGAGATGTGGCTGGAGAGGCATGAAGACCAGATCATGAAGATTCTTGTAAACCAGGTTTGGTTGTTCCTGGAAGGTGTTAAGTACAATTTTTAGCTCTCTGCCTCAATTTTATTAAAGGTTAGCCCCTTCTGAGCAATTCTTTATCAACCAACTAGCTAGTCTTTACTGAGACTATGCTTTGCGCTGGCCTTGTATTTAGAAACGAACATACAAAATTTAACATGGGACAGTCCTGATCTTTAAAATATCCCCACCAGCCACCATTGACCCTCAGAAGAATATCAAATCCATAAACACCTGAGGCTGTGCCATGTGTAAAGTATTGAAGGGGAAACGCTTTGCATCCCACAGTTGAGATGGCCTGAGTATACATTGTAGATGGTAACACTTCTTGAGCTACCTGGATGTCCTGAACTCAAGGTCCTGTTGGTGTCAGCCTCCATCTAAGTCTTGACTTTTCTTTAGCTGACTTCCTAGTCCAAGGTCTTTGATTCACTCTCCCCCTCTATTCAGCCTCTGTGTCACCTCCCAGTTGCCACGTCTTGACTGTCATTCTGCACTCTCTCCCCCTGAGACAATGACCCGTAGGCTAAGCATCTTGACTATGACACTTGTCCTCCCACCTCTGGCCCAGGCCTCTCATCAGATCGTCCCTGCCAAGCTGCCACCTGAGTCTCAGCACAGTGGATACCTATGGAAAGCGTCATGACGCTCAGCTTGTCTCGCACCAGCTTGACGATCATACTCTTCTGGAGTGGCGTGCAGCGGCAGCACAGGACAGACCGACAATACTGGGTCAACTCCAGGAACTTCTTCTCCAGCTTTCCCTGGGAAATGGCATTCAGCGTCTTCCCATCGACGACCAGTCCAACTTCTGGAACCACAGCCCCTGAGCTGGTGGATGATGGTGTCTGGGAACAGAGGCGGAACCCGAAGAGCCTGCGCTCTGGCTTCTGTGGTTCATGAAATTGCTTGACCTCTTCCAATGCACAATTGAGGATGGATTCACAGGTTTCCTATGAAGAGTTATAATAATCTAGTATTAGTAAGCAACCTTGGAAATGTATGTTAACAGTTTCACTTTATTCTTTAGTAAGATAGTTGTAAAACTCTACTGCCATAGAGACTGCTTAGGAGTTATTCTCCAATTTTTACATTTCTCTGCAGTATGTGAAATAGCATCAGAGCAATTATAATTTGGAACCACATTAATGGTCAAAATAAGAGACACTTCTTGGGAATGGGAGTGAAAATAGCTCAGCAAGATGGAGACTGAAACAAGGACAGTATAAGACAATAAATAACACTAATGTGATGTTAAATTATGACACCTGTCATGCAGGTATGGTGCTTTCTATTTCTCAAAGGTCATTTAAGTTCTCCTTTGTTCCTTAAACATTCCTGTGTGATAGGTAGGGTGTTTATTGCAGATCTTAATTTAGAAATGAGGAAGTGGAAATAAGATCTTTAGTAACTCATCCAAGGTCATCCAAACTCAGTAGTGGTGGCAGTATCATTACTACTTGAACTGTGGCTTCCTAATTAAAGAAAATACATTGTCCCTGTGTTTATCCGTTGGTCTACTCCATGAAGGGTGCTAAAAACTGTGGTTCTTCTTACTGATTTTTTTCTGGTGTTTACCTTGAAACATAGTAGGAAAGCTATTTCCTTTCAGTGATTTTCTTCTATTACTTTTTATTATAGCAAAGATAAAGTCAGATTTTGATTTTAATTGTATTCTTAACATCTCTTTTAACGTCTGTGAAGATCACCTTTATTTTTTTTTGAGACAGAGGAGCTAGAGTGTAGTGGTGTCAGCCTAGCTCACAGAAACCTCAAACTCCAGGGCTCAAGGGATCCTCCTGCCTCAGCCTCCCGAATAGCTGGGATCACAGGCACATGCCACCACATTTGGCTAATTTTTCTATTTTTTACTATAGATGGGGTCTCTCTCTTGCTCAGGCTGGTCTTGAACTCCTGAGCTCAAGTGATCCTCCCAGCTTGGCCTCCCAGAGTTCTAGGATTACAGGTGTGAGCTACCATGCCTGGCCAACTTTTTAACAAAGATAAATTACAGCACACAACAGTATTATCAATTTTAACAGCATCGTTTTCTTCACATGCTCTTCATTTTACAGTGTTCTTTTATCCTTAGCAAGAGATGATGATTTTTTACTTATTCATGTGCTAAAAATTTCTTCTAAAAATAAACAATGTTCAAAGGGAGTCAATTTAAATGAAATCATTAAGTAAAAAAAAGTACAGATCATATGTGGATTTTGGAGAAAATTGTGAAAGTAGTTCTGAAGGGACAGGTTTGAGGAACACTGATCTAGAGATTTCTGTCTGGGAATGTCTAGAATAATTTCTTTTGGAAGGAATAGAGCCACACTTCATTATTCCTGGGCCTTCCTATTAGATGCTAAATTGAGCGTTGCAGGCAATAGGGTTGCACAAAGCCTAGAGGAGCCACAGGAAGTGGTTCCAGGAGCAAAGGGTTGTGCCAGAGGCACTTATCTGGGAGGGAGATCGAGGTGGTCCTCGGTGAAAGTTGGGATTGGTACCAATTATATAAATTCCTCCAGTATATGACTGCAGCAAAATTAAGTCTCTAAATTTAATTATGTCTGACTTTTTAAAGCAATAATCACAATAGTTACTTACCATTCCCTGAATATTTAGCGTATGTCAGGTGCTGTGGTAGGCAACCTGGAAGATGGTTCCCAGTGATTTCCACTTCCTGGTATTCATGCTCTTGTGTAATCTCCTTCCATTGTGTGTGGGCTAGACTGAGTGACCCCTTTGTAATGAAGGAAATTCTGCAATGGATGTCACTCCCCATATTAGGTTATAAAAAGTCTGTGGCTTCCAATTTGGTGTTCTTTCTTACTTTCTCTTGAATGTCTTGCCCTGGGGGAAACCACATGCCATGTTGTAGAGCAATGCTATGGAGATGCAGGGAGCATGTGAGTGATGCTAATAATCATGTGAATGAACTTGGAAGCAGAACTCCTTCTCACTCCCAAACCACCCACCCAGTTGAGCCTTCAGATGAGCTCGCAGCCCTGATTGACAGCTTGACTGCAACCTCAAGAGAGACCTTAAACTTGAGGCACACAGCTAAGATGTTTCTGGACTGCTAACCTACAGAAACCATGGGGTAATACATGTCTATTGTTTCAGCTGCTAAGATTTGGGGTAATTTGTTATTAAGCTATAGATAACTAATATCTATTGTGATAAGTAAGAACTTTTCTTCTATCATTTTATTTAATCCTCCCAATATCCTGTAACAGAGTTATTTTTAACTTCTGTTTTACAGATGAGCAGAATGGAAGTGCAAAAACCATGGTACTTGGATCATATTAAGCCTTCAATATATGTTAATAAGAAGAATAATAGCTATTGTTATTATTTGTTCCTATTTAATATAGTCCCTTTTAAAACTCCTTGACAGGTCAACACTTCCAGTGATGAGTTGGTAATTCCCTCATCTTGCGGCTGGGAACCCTGAAGTCCAGGGAGGTCTCACAACTTGCTTATTGCTTTAGGATGCATAGCAAAGAGACAGTAGCCCTAAATCAATTTATAGTGAATTAGGCAAATTAAAGCCCTTGGAGGAAATATCCACTGAATATGTAATTACATTAAGCTGGGGTTTAAATAAATTTAAGATTTAGAATGTATTCCCCCCATTTCTGGCTTAACATATTTATGCATCTCTAACTTATTCCTAGGCAAAGGGATAAGAAAGGCTAATGCTACAGGTTTAGTGGGCCCCGGAGTGTAGGCAGGGCTGAGGATTCAGGCACCGTCTTGTACGGGTTCTGGACAGCGTTAAAAGAATTGACATTGACCGAATTAAAGATGGAGTGTGGCTGACTGTTTCTTAGGAACTCTGGCTATTTAACCACCAAATATCTCCAGCTCCCTACAGGAATGCATGGCATTTAACAGAACCCACAGAAGCCCACTCCACCCTTCTCGGGCTGGCTGCCTCCCTGGTTTGTGGATGTCCTGCCTTCCAGAATTACCTGGAGTGAAAGAATCATTGCAAACCGAATTTCTATCACAAGCAGGGCAGGCAGGCACAGGGATCAAGCACTCGAGCAAGCTGAAAATTACTTTCTTTCCTAATCATAATATTAAAGCCAAAGGTTTTTTTCTTCTCTCTGAGATTATTTTCATTTTGAACATTCACTGGGGTTTAATCTAATCATAGCATAATCTGTGCACCTGACAGGAAAGTAAATGATTTTTCCAATTCATATAAAAGGGCCTCCAGCATTTTTCAGTCTATACTACCTTTTTTTTTTTTTTGAAATTATGTGTATATGGTTTCTTCAGGGAATAAAACCCAAATATTACCCTCCCCCCCCAAACTTCTATTCTGGGTCTTGATCAGCTGGCACGGTGGCTCATGCCTGTAATCCTAGCAATTTTGGGAGGCCTAGATGGGAGGGTTGCTTGGGCACAAGAGTTTAAGGTTGCTGCGAGCTATAAGGATGCTATTGCACTCTAGCCAGGGCATCAGAGAGACTCTGTCCAGAAAAAAAAAAAAAAAAAAAAGGAGATTGCAGTGTTCTTCCTGCCTCTGTTTCTGGAAGCTTCTCTTTTCCTGTCTTCCTCCATCCTCTCTGTTCTTTTCCCCATGGTATCCCTGGGGCTCCAGGTACCCTCTGCTCACTACCTCTGCAATAAGGTGCTCTCCTTATTAGTCTCCTCTACAAAATCCAGTGCCTGCTCCCTTCTGATAGGAGCACTCATATCTCATTGCCCCTCTCATCTTCATCAGCCAAGAAGATGGTGGAACATTTTTCTTCTGCAATTTGCATGGTGAAACGGACTTTTTCCTTCTAAATCCAAAATTGTATTATAGCTTTGAATGCGCTTCTTCAGATTTCCCACAGTCCTGTCTCCAAATCTCACTCCTGGACACCCGTGCCCGATTCTGATCGAGAAAGTTGCAGTTTTAGGACGTGGCTTCTTCATTCTTTCTCTCTCCCATCCCCTCAAAATGTACTGGCCTCGTGTATTATATTCCCTTCAGGCTTCTGCCGTGTGGCAGACCAATGTGACATAGAAATTGGTGCTGAAATCTTAAACTCAGAATGCTTTCAGTTTAATTGGGACTTTTTCAATGGATGAGTTGATCTTAAGTAGCAAGAAACTGACAATTGAGGTTCTATGAGCGAACAGTGTGGTAGAATGTAAATAGCACCAGTCACGCAGGAGGACAGAGGTCTAGGCTTAGTTCTGTTTATCAGAAACTATCAGGGTGAACCTGGGCAAGTGATTTGGCCCCAGTGATCTTCAAAGTCCTCACCTATAAAATGGGGAGATGGGACCAAGGGTAGAATTTGGAAGAGGTAAAACTTCCTACTACCATGTTTCCCCAAAAATATGACAGGGTCTTATATTTATTTTTCCTCAAGAAGACACCCTAGGGCTTATTTTCAGGGGATGTGTTATTTTTTTTAAGTACGGTACAACAATCTACATTTATTCAAACACAGTTAAGTCGTCTTCTTCTGGAACATCATCATAACTCTCCAAACCCCGAATTCCATCCTGAATTTCTTGGGACTCTATTTTCTTTAGAACCATTGGCCCCAATCTCTCATGTCGAGCACTATAGCTCTCATGGGGCAGATGAGAAGGGCTGCTCATCTTCTTTACCACTCTGCGACGAAATGCATGGGTTGTGCAGATACGCTGCGTAGCTTCAGGTCTTATTTTCGGGGTAGGGCTTCTATTGCGCAAATGCTTAGAAATCCTGCTAGGGCTTATTTTATGGGTAGGTCTTATTTTCGGGGAAACACGGTACGTAGTGCTAGACTAAGTAATATGAAAGACACCAGTCAACCATAAGTGGGGACGAAGTACAAGACATTGGACTGGATGACTTCCAGGGTTCTCCAAAATCCACGATTCAGTGATATTTTGGGGCGGGAGTGCTTTCCCAGTGGACCCAAATCCCACCCATAAGCCTGACTCCTATTGGCTTAGGGGCTGCTCTGTACTTGGACATCTGGTCCCCGGCCTCACCTGATTCTCTGTGTTAATGGTGTAAACAGTGTCGGTTTGATCCAACAGTCTGCAGGAATAGGCGATATTGACCGCCGTCTCCTGCTTGTCGCCAGTCAAGACCCAGAGCTGGATGCCAGCCTCCCGCAGAGCAGCGACGGTGTCTGGAACTCCTTCCTGCAGCCGATCTTCGATCCCGGTCGCTCCTGGAGTGACCAAAGACACCAGAGCTCACGTTTGTGGTCAAAGAGTAGCTGCTTAATTCCTCCAAAGCTCCGTGGAGCCAGGCAATGTTTAGTAGACATGATCCCTGGGCTAGGCTGTACCAGGCACCCGGGACACAAAAGTGAACTAGAGAGAGCGGGTCTCTAACCTGTCGGAGCTCAAAGGTTGTTGAATAAGGATTTATAACTGCGATATATGATGACAGAAGGTCAGGGTGCCATGTGAATTAATGTCAGGAGACCCTACCTTCACCTAGAAGACCAGGGCGGGCCTTGCTGGGGAAGTGCCATTTAAGCTCAGACCTGGAAGACAAAGCCAGAAGGTGGCAGAGGAGGAGAATTCCAGGCACAGGGATCAGCATGAACGGAGGCCCAGAGGTTAGAGTAGAAGACACAGAAAGGGAGGCAGAGTGAGGTGAGAGATGAGTCTGGGAGGGAGGTAAGAACTGTGGGATCATGCAGAGCCTTGTCCGGGTGCAAAGGGTTTGCAATTTCTTTGGTACCAAAGAAAGCTATTCAAGGGTCTTAAGCTAGGGAGTGACAGAATCAGTTTTGAGTTTTAAGATCGTTCTAGAGAATAGATTGGAGATTGGAGAAAGGGAACGAGATTCAGGGCTAGCAGCTACTTAGGAGGCTGGGTAGGGGTGCAGAGGAGCGCTGACAGCTGCCTGGAGCAATACGAACAGGGAAGTGGGGAGACTGACATCTCTGCCCCGCAACCCGATCACGGAATGAATAGCGGCTCACATTTCTGATAATATTCATGCAGGGAATTAAACATGCAGATTCCATAATTTTTGAATGATCTCAAGCTTAGCATCAACCTTGATGAATGTATACCCAAGTATTGAATAGTTGCTAAGAGATTAAGCGAAAATAAATCTGCATTTCAATTGAGATTCATTTCAGACCAAAGACTGATGGCTGTGCCCATCTCACTCTGGGCAGGAGCGAGGCATTTTGTTTCTTTTGATAATCCAGAGTGACACTAGGTTGGCAAAGCAGCTACATTGGATGCATATTGAAAAGATCATTTCATATTTTGAGACGCAGCGTTTTGATGGTGTGCTAGCGTGTCAGTGTGAAGATGAAATCTCTTCTCAGTTCAGTCCTCTCCTTTCCAAGCCACCCTGGGGGAGGAAAACCAGCTCTCTATCCGGAAGGGTGCCTGTTTTGCATTTCAGGTTCAAACGTGCCACCAGTAAACAGCCCCATGGAAAGTGATGGCTCGAGCCTCATCTTTCCTTTGGTGGGCTAGTCTGGAAGGTGAGATGCTCAGGCTGATTTATATGACAGCGAGGCAGAATGAAGGAGAGACTAGGAAAAACACATTTATTTGTGTGAAAGAGAAAATGAAACAGGAAGGTCGCGAAAGCCTTTCCCAGCCAGGGGAAGCGACAGGTTCTGACAAGTGTGCTCTATTCATGCAGAACTGGTGATCAACCCCTTCCACTGACAGGGACCACAGTGCTGCATGAAACAAAGGAGTTCAGGGGGTGGGGGACAAGAAGGGGCTCGGGTGCCCTAATGGGATGACTTTCTGGTGGCCATGTACGGTGGATCGAGTTGTCTGGCCTGGCCACCCTCTGGTTCTTGTTATTAATAAAATGAGTCCTTGTGTCCAGCCTGAAATGGGGCCTTTTAAGGCAGCATGCAAAGGCCTCTGCAGCCGAAACATAAGAAACAGAAGGCTAGCCGGGCATGGTGGCTCACGCCTGTAATCCTAGCACTCTGGGAGGCCGAGGTGGGCAGATCGCTCAAGGTCAGGAGTTCAAAACCAGCCTGAGCAAGAGAGAGACCCCGTCTCTACTAAAAATAGAAAGAAATTAATTGGCCAACTAAAAATATATAGAAAAAATTAGCCAGGCATGGTGGCACATACCTGTAGTCCCAGCTACTTGGGAGGCTGAGGCAGGAGGATTGCTTGAGCCCAGGAATTTGAGGTTGCTGTGAGCTAGGCTGATGCCATGGCACTCTAGCCTGGGCAACAGAGTGAGACTCTGTCTCACAAACAACAAAACAAAACAAAACAAAACAAAACCGAAAAAGAAAAACAAAAAGAAATAAAACGCTGAAGGAAGTGGCCTTCTCCCTACCTTGCCAGCCAACCTGGAAACTAAATCTTGTTGCTGCTGCTTTTTATGTGCACAGGCATCACCATGTGACAGCGACCTGGGGTCTTTCCCCTCGATCCCCTGCCTGGCTGGGCAGCTCAAGCAGTGTGATTCAGCCAGACGAGAAGCCAAGGCTCAGAGGGGCACAGGGGCATGTTCCTGAGTACACAGCAAGGTCACAACAGGGCTGGAATTTGAGCCTCGTCCCCAGGCCAGCATTGCCCGCCAAGATGAAAGAAGGCTTTTGCCACGTGGTCAGAGCATGCTGCTTGAGCACTGCGTACCTAGAGCTTGCTCCCAAGGTAGGAGGAGATTAATCCTGATCAATAAAGCCTCCCCTTTGCCCCTTGGTAATACTTTTTCCCCAACTGACACAGCCTGTCTCTTAACTGGTCTCTGTCTTCTCATCTTTCCCCCAGTGCAGCAGCCGAACTTGTGCACAGCAGCAGCCAGAGTAACTTTTGTCACGCACAACCTGTCCCTGCCTTCACTCCTGGCCCTCTCCGAACTTTTAGCTTATGATTTATGCAGTGCTTTGTAATCTGGGTCCTGCTGACCTCTGTCCCCTCACACCATTTCTTCCCCACACCCCCTGGTCCAGCCACAGCAGACCTCTGTGTTTTCTGCCAGCCCAGGCTCCTAACTCTGGGCCTTCATTTGGGCCCTTCCTTCTGCCTGACAAGCTCCTCTTCTTCCTTTCTGTTAACGGCCTTCCTAGGACCTGCTCCCCCCTCCCCCCCCCCGGCTCCCTGGCTAGGTTGGCATCTCCTACTTTGTGCTTTCATCCCACCTGGTCCATCTTCCAGCCCAGTTCTCATCACACTCTGTTAAAAATCACTTGGCTAATCATCCAGCGTCCTCCTAGAGCTCTTGGAGAACAGACTCTGTGGCTCCTGTTCCTTATCGTAGCCCTGTTGCCTAGCATGCTACAAGGTACATAGTAGGTGCTCAACAAACATCTAAATGAACGGAGGAGTGTGCTGCTGGAGAAGGAGCCAAACTCCGCGGCTTCCTCCTGCAGGGAGCAAAGTAATGCTCCCAGGGCATCCTCGGGAAGCTGTGCGAGGAGTCTGGGTTAGGTACCAGCACAGCCCACTTATGCCAAATGCCTGGAAGGGCACCCCAGGGAAGGCTGCTAATTGAGACATATTTGTAGCAGTGTCAGAATCAGGGCCAAGAACTTCCTTCCCAACTTGCCGCTTTCCTTTTTTTTTCATATAATGATGACTTATTTTTAGCTACCGAGTAAGGTGAGTTGATTCTCCAGATGCTGCGCCGTCTCCATTAGAAGCTCCTCTCGGTTTTCGAGGGATGCCTCGGCCTCACGCCGGAAGCTGGCCCACCTCTGGAAGTCCTCTTCACTTATGACCTGTGGGACAGGGAAATGCTCTTTAACAATCTCAGGTGGTCATTAAGAGAATTCCCTCCCCCTTCCCTATCCCATGGGCCTGTTGGAACCTCATTACATATTAATGATTAGATGGGGCTTTCTCCTCCTTGATATATATATATATATATATTTTTGAATGCCTGAATCAATGAAGATGGGTCCTTATGTTCCATTACCACCAAGCATCCATTGAGCCCTCACTGTGAGCAGGGCACTAGAGATGATCGAGACAGACAAGGTCCCTGTACGCCTGGGCTCATATCTGGCGGAGGCTGCGAGATAATATCCAAGCATAAAATTTAAAAGAATAGATCAATTTTTGGTGATATAGCACCTCTTGTATATTCCTGGATACAGCTGGAACCCATTCTACTAAGTGAAGTATCTCAAGAATGGAAAAACCAGCACCACATGTACTCACCAGCAAATTGGTATTAACGGATCAACACCTAAGTGGACATATAGGAAAAACATTTATCAGGTGTCCGGTGGGAGGGTGGGAGGGGGGAGGAGGGGATGGGTATACACAACCACAATGAGTAAGATGTGCAACGTTTGGGGGATGCTTGAAGCTCTTACTCGAGGGGGGAGGGAGGCATGGGCAATATATGTAACCTTAACACTTGTACCCCCATAATACGCTAAAATAAAAAAAGAAAGAAAAAGAAAAAGAAAGAGAACAGATCAGTTTCCAAGGAGTGCTATGCAGAAAATAAGGGTGATGTGATGGACTGTAATGGGGTAGGGGAATAACTGCAGGGGGCGCTGCTTTTTTTTGGATGTTCAGGTCACCCCCACAAGGTGACGTGCAAGCTAAGTGCAAAGACAAGAGAGGTCGGTCACGGAGAAGACCAAGTGCAAAGGCTGTGAAACAGCAATGGACTTGCCCTTCTTTCTGTGCCTTGAATAGATCAGGTGGTGGGAGGGTGGAAATCAAGGTGGAGAAGGTTCAGAATAAGGTTGGGGGGCCGGGCGCGGTGGCTCACGCCTGTAATCCTAGCACTCTAGGAGGCTGAGGCTGGTGGATTGCTTGAGGTCAGGTGTTCGAAACCAGCCTGAGCAAGAGTGAGACGCCGTCTCTACTATAAATAGAAAGCAATTAATTGGCCAACTAATATATATAGAAAAATTCAGCCAGGCATGGTGGTGCATGCCTGTAGTCCCAGCTACTCGGGAGGCTGAGGCAGGAGGATTGCTTGAGCCCAGGAGTTTGAGGTTGCTGTGAGCTAGGCTGACGCCACAGCACTCACTCTAGCCTGGGCAACAAAGCGAGACTCTGTCTCAAAAAAAAAAAATATCTTGTGTCTTCTCCTTTGGTGCCATGAGGCTCAAAGAAATCAACCTATCTGCAAGTCATTGGCTAAGGGTGACGTCCTTTGCCAAGACCTTTGCCAAGACAAAAAAAAAAGAATGAGGTTGGAAAGAAGAGCAGCAGCCAGATCTTACATAGCCTGCCAACCACCCCAGCAGGCATGGTGTCACACACAGGAGGTGCCTGAGAGCTGGCAGAATCCAGCTAGTGGCCACATCTTCCTTCCTTAGAGTCCCATAGCACTTTCAGACTCTTCTCTTGGCATTGCATGCATACTGTCTCTTATAGCAATGAAGGATTCTTTTGTCCAAGGGTCAAATATTCCCTGAGTCCCTCTGCATGGTGCTACAGGGAAAACCAAGGGGAACAACAGTAGGCCTTTTGCTTTTGAGGAATGCACAGTATCTTAGGGGAGGCAAAACATGCATAAATAACTTCAATGAAAAGTAGAACGCGGTAAGGGTATAATTCCAATCTGTAGAGTGGTATTAAGGATACATCGCTGTGCCACATGCTGTGCACGTGTGATCTTAGTTATTCTCCATGACAACTGCATGAGGTAGGGAGGATTAGCACATTTTATAGATAAAACTCAGAGAGATGAAGAAATTTGATTAAGGTCACATATCTACAAGTAGTGATACTGAGACTTGCGCCCAGGGGGGTCTGGCTTTAAAGTGGGTGCTCAACTTCAGTACTCTATTATGCACTATCAAAGAGATGCAGAGCCCTGGGATTTATGGACGGGAAACCACTTCTAGCTACCTAGAAATGTATGCCCATCCTAACACCCCTGGAGTTTAGATGCCTCAGTAGATGCCCTTGCTCTATAATTCACAGCACTCACTGGCTACAAAGTCTAAGGTCTGCAGAATGTGAGGTGGATAAATATACATGACTATACCTAGGCCAAGGGCAACGCAGTAGGGAGTGGTAGGGACCACGGCCAAGTGCAGAACACAACTGAATGTATCTCTCATCAAAGGAATTGACTGCTGCCTGGTTGTAGCTGATTGCTGCCATTCAAAAATGGAGACAGTTTGCCAGATCCTCTAAATTTTTAAGAGAAACCAGAAATCTAGATTTTCATGTGAACACAAAACAGCTCCCCAAATTGAAGCTTAGGCAAGTAGTGCAAATTTTAAAAGAATCCTTTGAAGACAAAATTATAGTTTAAATTACCTTATAAATTATGGGTTACCTATTAATGAAAAGCAGGAAACGACAAAGCCACACTGATATGGGACCTCTGCTCCTGGAAAATGGTCAGTTACAGGTTTTAGTGGTGAGTCAGAATAGCTAATCTTGAAAATATTAGAACAACCAACTCTAATGGTCTTTTGTAAAGAAAATAAGACAGAAAAGCAGGGTTGAGGCCGTCGAGCAATGGCGTTGGAAGCACACCGGGAAGAATCCGTTCTTACCTTCTTGGCGATGCACAGCGTACGCAGGCCGTCTCTTGCATACAAGTCCAGGTGCTTCTGGGTCTGGGCTCGGATTTTCTTCAGCTTCTTTTCCATGTCAATGTTAGTCACTGTCAAATAGTCATTGTCCCCATGAGGCCATGTACAAATGCTTAGAGATGCCCGTCCCCAACACCCTGGGATCTTCTTGGGTGGCTGCAAATGCTTTAGGGAAGGAATTCCCTTCCCAGCCCACCCTAGAAACACAGAGGAGCTCTCCTGGCTGTCAAGTTGCCCTAGCAGGTGACAACTCCAGGAGTCCTGACGTTGTCCACTCTCTTTATCTTGTCATCAAAAGCCTGGCTGAGAAAAATGCTATTTAACGAAGGTGGGTGGTCTAAGGGACTACTTCCAAGCACCTGTTTTGATGAGAACCACCTGGGAACTTAATCAAATACTAGAGATTCTCAGGGCCAACTGAAGCCCAGCAGAATCAGGGCACCAGAAAGTCTGAACCTTTATTGTCACCTAAGGTGTTTTTTTTTTTTTTTTTTTGAGACAGAGTCTCGCTTTGTTGCCCAGGCTAGAGTGAGTGCCGTGGCATCAGCCTAGCTCACAGCAACCTCAAACTCCTGGGCTCAAGCAGTCCTTCTGCCTCAGCCTCCCGAGTAGCTTGGACTACAGGCATGCGCCACCACGCCTGGCTAATTTTTTCTATATATATATTAGTTGGCCAATTAATTGCTTCCTATTTTTATAGTAGAGACAGGGTCTCACTCTTGCTCAGGCTGGTTTTGAACTCCTGACCTCGAGCAATCCGCCCGCCTCGGCCTCCCAGAGACCTAGGATTACAGGCGTGAGCTACCGTGCCCGGCTATCCTAAGGTGTTTTGTGTCGCCACTTTAGCCCTGGATGGCCACCTGACTTCAGAAACTGTTCTCAGTCTTAGACTATTGTCCTCTCTGTCATCTACTTTGGTTCTTGCACCAAATTAGATCCCAAGACAGCTACAAACCTGGATGTCACTAGCTAAGTTCTTCACTGCATTGGGTTTGCTGAGTTAGGCTTTTTTCTATGCAAGAAATGGTGTCAGAAAAAAACGGGGTTTTTTTGCATTTCCTGTAAATCTAGTGTGAAGAATATTTCAGTGTGTTGCTCAAAGTCCACTTTGTGAAGTTCTACATACATTTCTGACAGAAGTAATTTGTTTTTTTCTCTTGAAATTTCAGTCCTTTTATCTATCTAGTTCTATAATAAAAAGTTTTAAGCCTGGATTGGCTGGTGTGTGGGGGAAATCGATGTCACAACCATTTTCTTTATCTAAGCTGCCACTGGTATCACTTATTCATCACAGCACTTTGTAAAGCTGAGCTTGGAAAAGACTTTAGAATTTTTCTTATTTAACTATGGCTGGATTGTAGTTTTTAGAAGGGCTCATAATGAACAGAATCTGTGCACCTCATTCATCCCTGCATTTAATGGAAAATTAAAAATATAACTCTTTTTTCTTATTTATTTATTTTTTTTTTGGAGACAGAGTCTCACTTTGTTGCCCAGGCTAGAGTGAGTGCTATGGCATCAGCCTAGCTCACAGCAACCTCAAACTCCTGGGCTCAAGCGATCCTCCTGCCTCAGCCTCCCTCGTATCTGGGACTACAGGGATATGCCACCATGCCCGGCTAATTTTTTCTATATATTTTTAGTTGGCTACTTAATTTCTTTCTATTTATAGTAGAGACAGGGTCTTGATCTTGCTCAGGCTGATCTCCTGACCTTGAGCAATCTGCCCGCCTCGGCTTCCTAGAGTGCTAGGATTACAAGCGTGAGCCACCGTGCCCGGCCTAAAAATATAATTCTTAATAACGAGGTAAGTATAGAAAAGTCCAACAAAATTCTAATTTTTTTTCCCGTGGTACTACTCTAAGGCTGTTTTTATGTAATATAAAAATACTTTCAAAGACTATTTTAATAATTATATTATTTATCTAATATGCTAGTGGACACTGTGATTCATTTTTCAGATGCTCCTGTTTTTTCTGGTACCTTAAACAGTCTCCTTTTGTGCATTGTCTTATTGAGTGCTATTAACAATGCTTTATTTTGAAAGACAACAGCTCCTGAAATTAAACCTTTTCTGTTTTCTATTTGCTAACTTCTGAGTTTACCTTTTCACTCAGGCTGCCAGGAACCTCCACGTCAAATCCAATATTCAAACACCATAAATATTATTAAACCTGGGATTTTTCCCCCCTGCCCCCATTCAAAGCTTTGCTTCTTAATTCTCAGAGTAACATTGTGGATGTGCCCTGTATTGGAAACGTCTCTAATCTATTTTGCAATCAGATGAGGAGCAAATAAAGAAACATCCCCAGAGCTGCTCAGATGGCTGCTGCCCAAGGATAGGTCTCTTAACTCAAAAGCACTGAATTTACTTGTCTGCCAGAGTCTGGGATAAAGAGAACTAATTAGCTCCCTTCCCATTCTAAACACTAATCAATCCCCATGAACCTCTTGGCCCCAGTCCATGGCTGATAATGCATGAGGCACAGGGCTGCCTGGGTGATTCTAAAGCTTGGCTAGAATCTACTATCCTGGGAGAATCATAGCCCTATAACTGTCTTCGCCTTGTTAGCAATCAGAAAACGGCTGCACACTGATTCATGCTGCTCCCAAATCGGACAATGACATGTACGGATTTTGGAATATTTTTTTTTTGGCTCAGGGGAAGGTGGGGGAAAAGGATGAGAAAGGACATCTGAGGCTTCCCAGAGTGCCCTGAGCCCGGTGCAGGATTCTGGTGGCATAAAACAAGATCTGAACAGAAATACCTGGACCTGGGATACCTGGTCCTGGGATTTAACACCAGTTAGCTGTGTTACCTCTGCTAAGTCACTTCTCTTTATAGGTTGATTTGGATTCTCGCTGAAGCGAAGAGTTAGGACCACAATGTGTGCTAGAGTGTGCTAATGGACATTCTTGTGCAAAAAATTACGTGCGAATAATCCATGTTTAAATGGGTTTGGAAACCTGGAAATTGGGATCAATAAAGATAAAGACGTTTCTCTACTAAGAGAAGACCGTATAGTCTTTGACGTGCTAATGGACACTGTGATTCTCTAGGCCAAGGAGATGTAAAATAGAGAGTGTTTTAAGGATCTTGCTTTGAGGAGAGCATCTTGTGGATCTGTATTCCAGTTGGGACCTGCTGGGCCAGGTGGCACCGTAACCTGAGTGCCTGATTCCCATTGCGCACAGCTTCTTAAACTCCTGAGCCCTTTGTCCCTGGGGCACTGGTGAGGCAGGACTCACCGCAGGCTGGGTCTTCCAGCAGGTCCATGATGACTGAGTCAGCGCCCTTGGTGTAGACGACGATCTCACCCGTCAGTGGGTGCCTCACCACCACGGACATTCTCTTCCTGACGGAGTCAAAGCCCAGGGTGCAGAGGAGGTCGAAGGTCAGGCAGGTGCCCTGGGGCAGGCGCACGGTCACCTGCTCAGGTGTCCGGGACACCAGCGTGAAGCTGTAGGCATGGGCAGCGTGCACCAGGGCCGCCTCGTCAGGGCTCTCAGCCTCGTAACAGAGCTCGGGCTCAGCCAGGCCTGGAGCAGGGGCTTCTAGCACCTCCTCCAAGGATGCGCCCGACCCAGAACCCAGAATGTCGCCTTGGTCCCACACGCTGCTCCTGTAGCCACCATCGGTAGAGTAGCCTCCACTGCACACGGACGCGTCGTCTCTCTCGTCCGAGTCCGGGGTGGGGGCGTTGGCACCCAGGCTCTCCCCCAGGTCAGTGTCAGAGGGAGCGGTGGACGAGAATGACTGGCTGAGGCTCGATAGCTTCAGCTTCTGGAAGAGCTGGTGAATCTTCTCCAAGGACATCACCAGAGCCTTGGTTGAGGGTGGGATGGTGACCTTGTGGCCAAAAGAAGAAAGCAGAGCATTACTCTCAACGTTGGAGGTATAGCAAGCTGTCTTTTGCAGAATATGAAGGCAATTTTGCAATAGGTAGACTATTTTGGCCTTCAGTGATCATGGTCAAGTCTCTTCTCGTCTATGGGCCTCAGTTTCCCTGCCCATAAAATGAGGGAGTTAGGGCAGATATTTCCTTCCAGCCCTGACATTCTTGGGGTTGACGGTGCTCATTTTCCTCTATTTTTTGATCATCCTATTCTGAGCATGGGCAAAAGAAAGAAAAGGAGATGAGAGTTTGCATTTCTTGAAGACTTACGGTAACCTTTTCTAGTTCTTCTTTGTGTGCAGTATCTCAATTCTCAGCAACTCTATGGGATACTATCATCATCCCAGTTTTTGGATGAGGACATTGAGGCACAAAGAAGTTAAATAAATTGGCCATGATCACCCGTGTTCAGGGAGGAGAGCTTGGACTCAAAGCTGGGTCTGCCTGGCCCAGAGACTGGGCTCCGGAGCTCTCTGCCATCTAAAGCTCCCTCGTTAACTTGGAAATTGAGAGTCGGGTACTATCCTTAAAATGTCACTTCTTCACCCCTCGGAAATACAGTTAATTTCTCAGATAATGCTTCCTGCCTCCCCAAACTCCCTGAACACCTCTGATAACTTGGTGACTTTTCAGGGTGGTTTAGAATCTGGGCAGAGCAAGGAAAGGCTGTGGTGTGGAGCCTGAGTGAACCCTCTTGTCTTGGTTTCATAGACACAAGTTGCACCACTTAATTATTCCTGCCAGCAACTCCACAGGGAGCAGCTTGGCTGAGAGTTTGTGGAAAATTAAAGACAAATCTACCTTCAGTAGATTTCAAAGTATAACTCTACATAAATGACCATCCGGCTGCATTATTTCCATGGGAAGAACATCACAGTATTCATTATTTTGAGCCCCTATGTATAAAGAAAAGCAGAGAGCGGTGTGACAGAACTATTAGGAGTTGGTATGGAGTCACATGGACAGTTCTGCCATGTGGGGATTGTATGTTCTTTGTTAAGTTACTCAAGTTCTCTGAGCCGCCATTTTTTACTTGTTAAATCCAAGAATATATCAACTCATAGAGCTGTTGGGCTGTGAGAATTAAATGATCATGCAGGTATAGTGTTTGACATCAGGCTTGGCACATAGCTAAGTGCTCAGTAAATATTAACTCTTTATAGCTACCCTGTGGACAGAAAGACAAAGTTTGAAAGCTAGACAAAGAGCTCACAGATAATGTCTTCCATTTTATTTAAAAATGAGGAAGCAGGCTCAGAGAGGGTAAGAGATCTGTTCAAGTTCTCATAGTGATGGAATGGTGACACCACGGCCAGGCGCCAGGCATCGTGTCTCCTTGATCAGGGTATCCCACATCACCCTAGCCCTGCCTTCTACTTCCCTATCTCCCCTCCTCTCCACCCCCAATCTTCACCAGTCCTTACCCTCTGCCTGGGCTTGGTGGTTGTGGACACCATGACGGAGTTACAGATGGTTAGGGCAAGGAAGAAGTCAGCAATGGAGGAGGTGGTGGAGAGGGAAGGCTTGGTGGGTCTGTTGTCTGACAAGGTTTCCAGCCATAGGGCAGCATCTCGAACCTTGGTCAGTAGGTTTCTATCTGGAGTCACGTCTTTTTCCTGGAAGAGAAAGGCCAGAGTGAGAACCTTTCCTGAAGGGCCTGGGAAGGAAGGCCCCGGCAGCAGAATCTTTGCATGACTGGGGAAAGGATGATACAGTCTACACTGCGGTCTTGTATCTTGCATGTTCCCCTCTCCCACAGGCCTGCTCATTTCCCATTCTTATTTGATTTCTTCTTGCTCCTCAACCCAACATGTCCATCAACTGCCAGTTTTTCCCTCCCAGGATCTCCCCACCATTTATCACCCATTCCTGCTGCTTCCTGCCATGCTCAGACCCTCTATCCTGGATTTCTGCATCAGCCTCTAACCAATGTTGCTGCCTCTCACCTCTTTTTCTTTTTAACCTTTCATGGGCATATGAAATGCAATCTTCCTAAAACTCCATTTTCCTCCTTGACCTCAGAAAACTGAGGTCTGAGGAGAAAACTCAGGAGCTCTCCCTTTTTGGGACAATCAATTCACCTGATGTTTAGATTCTTCCACAGTTTGCATCTCTGCATATTGGCCTATATCTTCTTTTATTATTTGTTTGATTGTTTGTTTTCTCTTGCTCTGCCTTCTCTATTTCTCCTAGAGATCTGATGCCCTGACAGCTTCTCCCAGGTGGTGAGAACTTGAAGACCCAGAAACAGCTGGATCAGAGGTGGTGGCGGCAGCAGCAGCAGTGGCCTTGGGCTCTGCCTATCTCCCCACCAGCATCTAGACTTGACCTATATTTTATTTTATTTTTTTGAGACAGAGTTTTGCTTTGTTGCCCAGGCTAGAGTGAGCACTGTGGCGTCAGCCTAGCTCACAGCAACCTCAAACTCCTGGGCTCAAGCAATCCTACTGCCTCAGCCTCCTGAGTAGCTGGGACTACAAGCATGTGCCACCATGCCCAGCTAATTTTTTCTCTCTATATATTAGTTGGCCAATTAATTTCTTTCTATTTTTAGTAGAGACGGGGTCTCGCTCTTGCTCAGGCTGGTTTCGAACTCCTGACCTCGAGCAATCCGCCAGCCTCGGCCTCCCAGAGTGCTAGGATTACAGGCGTGAGCCACCGCGCCCGGCCTTGACCTATATTTTAAATTCACTTTTCTTATGTCCATGTTTAATCTCCCTAGAGGTAAGGTAAGAGCCTCGAAGATAGAGAGATTGAATTTTCCACAAAGCTGTATCTTTTAGAGCTCTAATGACAGCCTTGTTTGAAGCAGAAGCTCAGCAAACACCAGCGCTCAATAGTTCGATATGACAAAGCCATTTTGCAAAGAAGCTTTCGCGTAAGACCATTTCTGTCAGTGCTCAGAGTTCACAGATAAATTATAGTGTAGAAGAAAGTCAATGGTTGAAAAAGATAGACCGAAGGAATCTTGATTGATTCTTGCAGCGTGAAGACGGAGGGCCAATGAGTTGTACAAATAAGAACCCAAGTTCAGATTAAAAAAAATCTCACAGGAAAAGAGTCCTCAGACTGTTTTTTTTTTTCTGACTGTCAAATGCAGTGGCTTCCAGAAGTGTGATTCTGTCCTCCCCAGAGCTGCTGCTAGAGGGAAGGAAACAGATACATCCCTCTGGAGTGAAGCGTGCACTCTCTAAGAGTTCCAGCCTCCATTTGGGGTGCTCTCCACGAGTCAACACCCTAACTTGTTCATACCATCTTAAGAAGACAACTTCCAGGACGAAAGTCTACTCATTACAAGGAAGAGTGCTATTCATAATAAAACTACATCAAATCTGCATTTCCTTCCATTGCCTTGTAAGCAATGGTGAACTATTCATACCACGTGGAGTCATTATTTTTGGAAAGTTTGGGAAAGATGCATGCATTATGCATCCTCTCTGGCTTCGACAGCAGTCTTCATAACAGGAGCTCACATGTGCGAAGCTCGTCCTACCTTCCCAAGCAATGTCACTTATATGATCTCACCAGATCTCCTCAGTCCCACATTGAGATGAAACGAATCCTAACTTGAAATTGAATTGAAACCCAGAGAGATAGGCTGATTTAACCAATGTCACCCAGTGTGTCAGTATAAAGCCAGACTCAGAGCTCAGACACCTGGACTGCTATTCTAAAGCTTTTCCTTTCTGTGGTCACAGTGAAATAGCTATGTTCTCTTACTAATGCTCTTCTGCAAACTCCTTATACCAGATTCCAGGGTCCATTCAGTGCCTACCTCCCGTCAGTTCCCCAACCCCACTCCAGGAACTCTGACCCCACTTCTCATGGTGGTAAGAGAGCTAGTCACGTGGCGTTTCTTATGTTCCGGGACACCCAGTATCTCTCATTGCATCCCTGCAGCAATACCGTCTGTCGAATGCTGCTAGCCTCCCAGTCACCTCGGTTTTTCCTATGAGGAAACTGATGCCGGGGAAGTTAAGTGTCTTGCCCAATCTCACGCAGTGAGTGGGAGGAATTTCTTCAGTTGATTCCAGATAGTCTGACTCCAGAATTCATGCTCTTTAACCCCCAGGCCAGGCAAGTCATGAGAAGGAAGCAGGCGTTGAGACTGCCAGCCAGGTCTTTAGTGTCTGGCATCCCACACACAATATATGGTCTTGTATATCTTTAAGCCTCAGCAGACAGTCTGCGAGATTATAAAGGGGATTGTGGAAATCTTCCTTTTTCAGAGAATAGATTTTTTGGGGGGGAGGAATGTATGAATAGGATGCCATTAACCCTTAACACAGACACTAGAGTCGGGGAACAAGCTTGGAGGCCATCAAAGCCAAATCCCCTTTTTTTCTGATGATGAACCTGAGTGCTAGAGAGGAAGTCAGGGAACTGCTTGAGATTGTACACTGACTGAGGGTCAGAGCTAGGATAGCTTTTGCACCACCAGACTCCCAGCCTCTTACAATGCCCTGCTTTGCTCCAAGCTATGCATCATGTATTTCCAAATTGCAACACAGTTAAAATGACTTAATGGCTATTTATTTCATGCTCATTTAGCCTCTTGTCTATAAGTCCCATGGGGGCAGAGACTGTCTCTGATGGGCTCACGGTGTCTGGCAGATTGCAGACACTTAAGACATTGGTTGACTGACTGCTATCTAGGGTACTACCTCACCACTGATTAACTCTTTCTTTGTTTAAAACTATTCTTTAGTATACAGCAATGCATTAAAAAAAGTCTTCTCTGCAGAGGGCCAACCTCCCTGGCCTTGGCGGGCAGCCCAGCCTGCAGGTTCCAGGAGCAGATGTCAGCTAACCTTTATCAAGTCACCATAGACCTGCCTACCCCTGCGCTACAAAGTTCTTCATGATTCCTTTTGCTCCAGGCCACTGGTTTCCCATATGATCCATTAATATTTAGGAACTTGCCCCCTAGAATACTAGAAAGAAAGCAATGCCCTCACACACTGCTGGCCCTTTGTCCAGCCTATTTCTCTGAAGGAAAAGAGAAAAAGATTTGTAGGGCTACTTGTTTTCGAATTTGAACTTTGTGGCAGCCAGATACTCAACAGGTTGGATTTCTTCCTATTGCAGAACACCTAAAACTCACACGCACCCTCTTTGAGGAAGGTGATCTTTGAGCTCTAACTACACCCTCGAGGGTCCTATTGCTATCATTAGAGAATACTTACAGAGAACGTACAGCAAAGTCAGGCACTGGGCTAAGTGCTTTCACGTCCATCATCTAATCATCATAATGGCATTGATATAGCTACTAACATTCCATTTTAATTACGAAGGAAATGAAGCTCATCAAAGCTAAGTAAGTTGCCCAAGGTCGCAAAGTCAGAAACGATGTTCAGGGACTTAAATCCAGTCCTGCCTGATGCCAAAGGCTGAACCCTTAAACACTATGCCAGCGCTTCCCAAACGTTAACATGCACACAGATAAACTGGGGTTCTTATTAAAATGCAGCTTCTAATTCAGCAGGTCTGGAGTAAGTCCTGAGCATTTGCATTTTTGACAAACTCCTGGGTGGTGTTCATGGTGCTGGTCCATGGACCCCAGTTTGAGTAGCAAGGGTCTATGCTACATGGCTACCCTATTCCTCCCATTTCCTTTCTGGCTGGGATGTGTTCCCACACTGAAGGCTGGGGAAAGTAGGCCACACTCCATTCTGCTGTTCTTCTCTTAGTTTTAATAATAACTCACCCAAGTTTACACTAATGATTATCACTGATTGGATGCAACAGTTTGCTGCTGCAGGAAACCACAGAGCCAGCCATGGAAATAAACAGGAGTCTTGTTGCCTGGGCCTGGAAGAAAACCCTTTGTGGCATAGTTCCTCCTATGTCTCCTTTTTCTCATTCTCCTCTCTCAAACATGCAGCTTTCACTCCAGCTACTCCTAAGAACCCCAATTCTCTATCTTGCTTACATAGATTGTTTCCTCTTGTAACAACCTGCACTTCTCACTCCCTCCCCACTAGTTCATCTCCTCCTCTCACTGGTGCTCTTCTTGGCCCTTCATTGGGCTGTAAGCTCGCGAAATCAGGGGCAATGTCATATTAGGATCCCCAGTGTCTAGCACAGTATATGCCATGGAGCGGATGCTCTCTGAATGGTTGTTGACTGTCTGACTGACCAAATAAATTAAAGTCTATTTTAAAGAACTAGGAGGAAGCAGACTCTTCTATTTGTTGTTGGTGAGGGTCTCAACTGGTACAACATCTTCAGAAGAATCAACCAAAATAAAAAAAAAAGTACATATCGGCCAATTTTGCAATTATGCTCTAAGAATTAATACTGTAGAGAAACTCACGCATGTATAAACAGATGATGATGGCTCAACCATCTGACAAATTCTAATGACCATTACTAAAAAGACAACGCAGCTCTCTATTGAATATCTTTCTGTCTGTCTGTCTACACATAGGAGATATTCTCCAAGATTCATTAGGTTAAAAATAAAAAGCAAAGTCCAAAACAATGTATATGGTATGCTTCCACCTGTCGTAAGGGATGTTCTTATGTGTATGCCACATTTGTGGGGAGGATACACAAGAGCTGCTAATAATGATTGTCTCTGAGTAGTGGGAACAGAGGAGATGGGCAGTGGTGGAGGGACATACTTTTTCCCACCATTTGGCCTCTGATCCCTCCTGCATACTTAACCCCGTGGTGTATTACTATCATGGAAACAGATTTTCTTGGTTGCTGGTGAGCTGTAGGCTCAAATATTGCTCAGGGCAGTAATATTTTTGCCTGGGTTGAGGTTGTCACCCTGATGATATTTGGTTTGGATAAAGAACTGGGAAAACCCAATTTTAGTAAATGCCCACTCAAGTAGAAAGACATGGACTGTTGGGGTAAACTTTTCCCAAACGGGACATAAGCCCACAGGAAAAAACTCAGTGGCCCAGCAAGAGGGGGAGTTTTCCAGATCTTTCTAGACCCCGCCTCTTGTGAACAGTGTCACTGCAGCTGCACGCCCCCCACCCCCATATGGGACACTGGGGGCTAAGAGAAGCACAGATCCGCTTCCCTGGTTCTTGCCCTGTGTGGTTCCATCACTTCCAGAGAGATTTTGTGTGCTTGCCTAATTAAATCAGGACTCTTACCTAACCCGACAGTGGGCGTGTGTGCGTGTGGGCTGTCCCACCAATCTGGAGCAGACTGGGAGTGCTGCCATAAATCTCTTCCAAAGAAAGAAAGGAGGGCTAAGGTTGGCGAAAGGAGGCAGAGGTCCAATGACATCACCTTTGCTCCTCTCTATTGCATTTTCTCTGGTGAGGGGGAAGGGGAATACCCATAGAGGGTAGCCGTGAGGAAGTTTGGAGCAGCCTGGCTAGCCTCTGTGCAAAGTCTACAATTAGGTCTGATGGTTTACCATTTGGTCTGATGGTTCTGAAAAGCATTCTGCAAGTGATACTTTTAAACCAAGACTGTCTGCTCAAATCTTGGTTGCTTACAGACCAGGAACAAAAAAAAAAAAGCATTTCATTTTCCATCTGCCAGTACTATTAAACATTGGCTCAGAACTCACCATTTTTATAAGGATATTACTCCCACCTTAAAGCCACAGAGTTTATAGCAGGCAATTAGGCGACAATCACTGATGCTTCCTTGTGTTTTTATAGTAAAAGAAAAAAAAAAAAAACAACCCTAGGTTTTGATGCTGTTGCTCTTGTTGATTCTTGTTTTATTTTTGGCTTAGAGCAAAGTGCCAAGGAATCCAACAACCGGTTTCTTTAGAATGTGATGGAACGCTCCCTGGGGGTTTCAGCAAGTTCTGCCTGAGTTCACAGAGGGAAGGGAAAGCACTGGTGGTTCCAAGAGATGATCAGACCAGACCTGATGCCAGATGGGCAGGTGAGGGCAGGTTGGAAGCCACCTGGGAGAGGCGCAAGCTTAGGGCCTGCCAAGGGTGGATGGGAGTGGGCGCCATGGGACCCTCCTGGGGCTGCCACAGAAGCAGTCTGGAATTACTTTAAGGATCTGGCTGCAGCCAGAGGAAATTGATGGGTTGGCTTGAGAGCCCTTAGGTGGCATAAATCAGGCCCTTAGACTAATGCTTCAAAGCTGTAGGAGGTGCCTGTTTGAGCCAAATTGAAGACTGTTTCCTGGTGGAACATCGGTCTGCTTACAAAGGTTCTCAATCTTGGCTGTTGACCAGAACCATCAGAAATAAAAATAAGAATGTCCAGGACCCACCCTAGACCAAATATACCAGCATCTCAGGGGAGAGAGCACAACTATTGTATTCTGTGAAAACTCCCTATTCCTCTCCGTGATGCCGATACATGAATATTTATTCAAGGCAGACAGCTTTCCTTTAGAAAGATCATTTAAAACTTCTGTTTGGTATCCACCTGCCTAGAACACATAATTTGAAGATCAAATCCTCAAAATAAACTCATAAGCCTGAACAATCATGTTCATTTTAACAATGGGGAAGGGAAGGCTTCCAGTTCAGTAAATTGACCACGGCCATAGACCTAACTCATGGTGCAGCTGAGATGAAAACCTGGGGCTTTGGACCCCAGATATGCCTAATTCATAGCTGCAAGTGATCTTGCAGATGTTATTTGATCTTTAGAATGTTTGGTGAGGATTTTAAGTAAATTATTTGCAGGTGATGGAAGACAGCTAGAAAGAGGTTTAACATGTTGCTTAAGGTTACCCAGCAAGCCAGTAGCAGAGCTAAATCCAGAACCTATATTTCCTGACTCTTAGATCAGTGCTCTCCCTAACAACAACCCAAGGATGCTATTGCCCCACTAACCCCATATTTTCAAGTGACCTTATTATAGAACAGTGCACTTAGCTGCTCATAAAAGTAACACATCACCATCTCCACCTGCTCAGGCAACAACCATCGGGTCTTGTGTCAATTTCCTTATTGCTCCTGAATAAACTTTGCCAGAGCTTGCCTTTGGAACTGCCAGCCAGGGCAGGATGATAACATCCAGGATCTGGAGATAGATCCAGGGTTAGTGTGTCCCTATCAGCTAAGGGCCCAGAATAAAAGTTATACTGCCTGGTTCAGGGCTGCGGTTTTTCTGGGCTGCTGAGATTTTTCAGGCTGAACAAGGGGCAATAAATTGGTGTGTCCCAACTGAGATCCACAAAGGAAAGCTTCCTTTCTCTCTCCTTGAGTTCTGGGGAAAGACATTCTTAGGCACATGGGATGCCAGTGGTACCTAGAACCAGAAGGCGCCAGAATGAGAATTCCATAAGGTCATTTTACAAATATTTAGGGAAAGAGCTGGGGGAAGTACATTCCATTTATAGGGGGCAGAATTAAATTAAAGAAGAGAAAGACTCGATAATAGGCACACCCTGCTGTTATCTCACTTGGGAAAGTCAAAAAGAAAAAAAAAAAAAATCCCACGGAAATCTTCCTAGAGGTATCTATGGACCATTCCACTTGTGTATTTATGGCGATCATACGTCTTTAACACCCCGTTCTTGTTTTATCCTTGTTAATGGTGCATTTCTGTGCATGACAATAATGCAAGAGAGTGAACTCAACTTTGTACTCATCCAAAGTTAGATGAGTAACAACTCAGAACACAGACTCACAGCATTTTTCTTTGTCACACGTCAGAAAACACAGTCCTGGGTTATGAATACTAAGGAGCAATATGAAAAATGCTTTTGGTAGCATGTTGAGTTAAGAAAAACAAACCTGTACTACTTAACCCTGCACGAAGGAAAGAAAGAAAAACAAAAAACAAAAACCAAAACCCTGGCACCTACAATTGATATGTACCATGATTGCAAATGATGTTTGACATATATAGTTATGTGTGCTTGTGTGTGTGTTCATGGAGGAAATAAAAGACTGGAAGGAAACTGACCAAAAGGATCATTTTTATAATCTAGGTCCCATCTGTTAGTATGTGTCTCTTGTTCAAGATAGTCGGGGCTCCCTGTGGCCTCTTCTGCAAGTGCAGAGATTCCAGATGATGTGGTTTTATGTTCCCTGGACAAAGAACACATGCAGAGGAAAGAAGACTAGGACAGGAGTCAGAAGGCCCAGGTCTGGCCTTGACTTCTGAGGGATGCTGCGTAATCTTGGGGGAGGAACTCAGCCTCTTCACCTGCTGCCTGGATGTTTGCTGATGGCTGTCCCAGTGGCTCAAAGGACCACATGCAGAAAGCCCCAGACTGAAGTCACACACTCAAATGTCCATAAGGACCAGGCAGTTAACCTAAGGTAGTCATGTAGGCTGGATAATTGTGACATAGATATTCTTTGCTTTATAACTATTTAAGACTAATTTTTGATCATCACCAAAAAGTATACTCTCCCATTTTTCTTCAAACATGAGCCTTACAGGCTTATCTTTTGCTTTTGCGCTTTGTAGAAATATGGGCATAACAAATATTTCTCATTTCTCTTAATTGTATAATTTCTCTCTCTCCGCTTTTTTTTTTTTTTTGAGATGAGGTCTCACTATGTTGCCTAGGCTGGAGTGCAGTGACACAATAGTAGCTCACTAGAGCCTTGAAATCTAGGGTTGAATGATTCTCTTGCCCCAGTCTACCAAGTAGCTAGGACCACAGGTATGTGTGAATACACATGGCTAATTTGTTGCTTTTTTTCTTGTACAGACTAGGTCTTGCTGTAATTGTCTAGGCTGGTTTCAAATCCATGGCCTCAAGCAATCCTCCTAGCTCAGCCTCCCAAAGTGCTGGGGTTACAGGCATGAACAAGGCCTGAACTGCATAATTTAAAAAACATGCATACCTAACATGCTGCTGGCTCTCAGCTCAGTGGTGGGAGAAATAGAGGAAGTGGTGGGGAGAGGGCTGTGATCTGAAGACTGCGTGCTCAGTCTAAGCGATATAGACTCCTCAACTCAAATCAATTGTTGCCACGAGGAAATGCTAACTTAGTGTGTAGAATTTCTGCAATTTTCATTTTTTAAAGAGAAGCCAGAAATCTATATGTTTATATGAAATCTCCTGATTTCTAAACATTGAGCATTTCAAATTAACAAAAATTGTTGTTTATGCCAACGAAATACATGTGTGGACTACATGCAAGACCAAGGGTGCCATTTTGAGAGCTCTAGATGGTGTGTACAATCTTTTCTCTTTAACATCCCAAAGTCCTCTCCCACCTCTTCCTACCATGGGACATTTGCAGTTCAAAGGGGGAAAGGCAAGGACTTACTATGGAGCTGCTGAAGGCCACCGGAGGCTGAGAGCTTTCACAGCGTCCCATGGACCTTTGCCGGGAGTGGCCCTGGATGGGCACACGGGCACTCTGGCTCCTCCTCAGGGGCTGGGCACCTCTTTGGCTTCTCATAGTTGCTGGACCCTGGGCCCATCTGGCTGGGAAGGACAGGCATTGATATTGGGTCCACTCTTCACTGTCTGAGTCCAACTCCTTTGGGGTTTCCAGTCGCTTGGCTGCAAGAAAAGAGTCTTGTTATTACACCAGTCATAAGTTGGCTGGGCCACAGTTGAGTGATCCTTGACTTTGGGGTCGGGCAAGAGCACAGAAAGGGCCCACTCTAGAAAACTGGCGATGGAGCTACTGCGATTGGAGAAATAGGGGTGCCACCAAGTCCCCCAGATTTAAATCCTGGCTCTACTCCCTGCTAGTTATGTGACTTTGAGCTTTGACTTAACCCAACTCTGTATTTCCCCAATTAGGGTTTTTTTTTTAAAAAATACCCAACTCATAGGGTTGTTTTGAAGATTTAATGATATTATGTGTTAAAGTGATTCGCATACTCCAAGTACTGGTAATGGTAGCTGTTATTATTATTAAAAGGAGATCAGGAGTTCCCACATAAATGGTCAACTATCACCATAGCAAAGAGGATAGGCCCGTCTATAATATTCCCTCCTCTTTCTCTTTCTCCAGGCCTCCTACCCAAAAGTATGAGTGTATGCCCTCTTGAGAGTTTCTTTTCTTAGAAAGTGTGTATATGGGGTGGTGGTGGTGGTGGCTGAGGGAATCAAGTCAGCTTTATGAGCAACCTTTAGTTCATGCACGATAACAGTCCGGGTATCTTACAGCCCTATCTCCCAAATCAGAACTTTGCCCCAGGGAGAATCACTTTCTAGATCTGTCAAATCTCAGCATGTGCCTTGCCCTAGACCTGTCTGACATGTCAGGTAAGCTGACCTGAGAAATTTCTAAGCCTTGGTTGTATGATTGGCACATAACTGGGAAATGTCTCCAATCTGTTGCTCACAGGTAAAAATCCCGTGTTGTATATGGTACCAGATAAAGATCGACTGGAGGAGCACCACGTATGGGATCGCTTCCAGCCTTTGTGAACAAATAAGAGTTTACAGGTATCGTGTTTAATCGAAAATAAGACCTACCCGTAAAATAAACCCTAGCAGGATTTCTAAGCATTTGCGCAATATAAGCCCTACCCCGAAAATAAGACCTAGTGATGGGCGTGGCTACGCAGCCTGTCTGCACAACCCAGGCATTTCATCACAGGCAGTAAATAAGATGAGCAGCCCTTCTCATCTGCCCCATGAGAGCTCTATTGCTCGACATGAGAGATTGGGGCCAATGCTTCTAAAGGAAATAGAGTTGCAAGAAATTCAGGATGGAATTCAGGGGTTGGAGAGTGATGATGATGTTCCAGAAGAAGACGACTTAACTGTGTTTGAATGTAGATTGTTGTACCGTGCTTAAAAAAAAATAACACATTCCCTAAAAGTAAGCCCTAGGGTTCCTTCTTGAGGAAAAATAATTATGAGACCCTGTCTTATTTTCGGGGAAACACGGTAATTACAACAGCACTGATCTGTGACAAGGAAGACCACAGGGATACAGGAAACAACTCGCCAAAATGCCACACAGCCTCTATGGGGAGCCAGGATAGTGTCTCTCATCTCCTCTTCTCTTGGAAGAGCAAGATGTTTCCTTTTAGAGAGAGGGAGGATGGAGGCCCGTGGGGGCCCTCATACCATTTTCTTGGTGAGAGTACTCGCTGCCCATGATGGTGCAGCGCCGGAACACCATCTTGTTCTCTGTCAGGGTCCCTGTCTTGTCCGAGAAGACGTACTGGATCTGGCCCAGGTCCTCAGTGATGTTGAGGGCTCGACACTGAATGGGCGAATCGGTCTCTTCATCGTACAGGTCGAGGTCATTGTGCAGGAAGAATACTTGCCCGAGCTTCACCAGCTCGATGGAGACGTACAGAGAGATTGGGATGAGCACCTGTGGAAAGATGGATTCCCACGGAGTCAGAAACCAGGCTGCTCACCAGCAGGTGGAAAGGCACTTAATGGAACACAGGGTGGACTTTCTCTGAGAAATTAGAGGTCAATGACTTCACATCTCTCTTGGAATTCTTATGGAGAATCTGAAAAAGCAATATGCCTTCTTCCCCCGGGGTGTCTGGTGGGTCGTGGGCACTCACCACTGGTGGTCAGTCACTGAGCTGGAGGGAGAGAAGCAGCCTCTGCCCAGAGTCACCTGACTCCCCTTGGGTCTCTGTGCCACTGAGGGCTGCCACCCACTTTTACAGGCACTCAAATTCTTGGTTGATTTCTGCCCACTGATTTGACCCTGAATATTTATCCAGTGCTTGCTGTGTGTTGCATTCTATCCCAAGTCCTGGAAATGGGGGTCAACCAAACCAAATCCCTTGCCCTTGAAGAACTTACATTCCAGTGACAGTAAACAAATAAATAATATATATGTATATGGGTGGTAGTGAGTCTCATGAGAGAGAACAAAGAAAAGTAAAGAGGGTAGAGTGATGGCTGGGAGGGGCTCTTTTATAAACCATGACCTTTGAGCAGAGACCTGAAGAACTGAGGGTGTGAGTCACGAGGTTATCAGTGGGAGGAGGTTCCAGGCAGAGGAAAAGGCCAGGCAAAGGCTGGGCAGTGGGGGTGGGCAGGTGTTTGGGGAGTAACAATGAGCAGGCCTTAGACATGTGAGAGGAGGAGGAAGGGCCGGGAGACAAGGTCAGGGAGTGGGTCAAGGTCCAGACCACGCAGGGCTGTGTTGGCCGCAGTAAGGACTGCGAAGGGCACTTTGAGCAGGTGTGAAACCATTGGAGGGTTCTGCGGAGAGGAAGGGTATAATTTGATTCACATTTAAAAAAGATTACTCTGCTAGATGAATGAATGAAGGGAAAAGGTTCACCGATACGAGGGCAGTGAAACATTCTCAAATACCATGAGGAATCTAATGTAGATGGAGCCTCATTAAAGCAAAATTGCACTTTCTTCACCTTTTGGGAGATTGTTATTTTCTTAGAATGAAGATTCTTTATTCATCTCTTTTTCCCTTACTGCCTCACATTTTGTAGATGCTCTCCATGTTTTGTTTTGGTTTTTTTTCCTTTTATATAGGGACAAGTCTGTTTTCCTCCATCTCAATCTACCAAATGTTAAAACACAAACTGGGAGGTTTCTCTCTCTCGATGTTTGGAGCATAAGAGTTCTCTTTAACTTACTGTGCTGCTTCATCTTCTTTTGTTCCTAGATCATTAATGTTTTACCTGTTCTATATCTGAAAAAAGGGCAGACACATGTGGGTAACTGCTGTAATCTTAAACAGAAAAGCCTGATAAGTATATTCCTCTAGATATTATCTGGGGGCAGGGTTCTTCCCCTTCCCCCATAATGCAGAGTGATCTCGACATTTCCCAAAATGTGAATACTTTCAAAGCAACAAGCATCTCCTCTTCTCAGCCTAGTTCATTCTTTTGGGGCCAGTACCAATGTTTATTTATTTTGCATAGTTATAGGAGTATTGGTCACATGTATTCTCAGGTCTCTGGTTAGGGAGGGTTTCCTACCTGGAGCAGGATGATCATTGAGAGGAACATGTAGACACCCTCAAGGGCAAAGGGAAGGAAGTTGCCATCGGCATCTGGCACATCGAAGGGAGGGCGTTCTTCAAAGGTCCCATTCCAGAGGGTGTGACCTGAGAGGAGGCAAAACCAGGGGCGAGACAGAATCTCCACTTAGTCCTGAAGTCGGTCAATTACATCAGCCCTTGACCCATTCCTAGAAACAAGTGTGCTTTGGAGAACCCAGCCTTCTTCCATATGACATAGCTCTCTCTCTGCGTGTGTGTGTGTGTGTGTGTGTGTGTGTGTGTGTGTGTATGTGTAGTCATTTAGCTCTGAAGTGGTCCTTCATATACCCTACATTTCAATGCCTAGGCATTAAGTCTGTTTTACAAGAGGAGATCGGCATGGGTATTATGTTTTCATGAAGTTCTGTTAAATAGGGTTTGAAACGAGAGAAAGGGACACATACTCTTTTTAATTGTATAGTGGAAAGTACATGGCTGGGGAATGTTGACAGATCTATTTCCCAATCTCCCTTCTCCTATCCAATACCCATCTACCCAGCTATCCACCATTCATCCATCCACACACCCATCCATCCATTCACCTATCCATCCACACGTCCATCCATCCACCCACCCAACCATTCATCCAACCATCCATCCATCCATCCATCCATCCACCCACTCACCCATCCATTATCCATCCACACATCCATTCACCCATCTATCCATCTACCCACCCATCCATCCATCCACCCATCTACACATCCATCCATTCATCTCTGTTTACCTATTCATCCCTCCCTTTATCCAACATTTATTAATTCAAGGAGTCAGTCCTAGTTCTTGTCCTTGAGGAGTTCCTTTCCATTAGGGAGCTGGATATAAAGGGAAAAACCACATGGAGCATGAGAGGTGCTATTGCAGGGCCTGGGATGCTATGAGAGCCCATAGAAGAGCACCAGATGTGCACTGAACTCTCTATTTCCTTATCTGCAAAGGATAACCTGGGGATAAAAACACCCATTATCTGATGATTATGTAATATGACGTGCATCCAGCACCTGCTACAGAGCTCTTTGAACCTCAGTGTCCTTGTCTGTTAAATAGTAATAATATCTTCCCTATAGAATTACTGTGAGAATAGAATAACCTAACATGTAAAATGCTCTCGGATCTAGGGTAAGAACTTTAGGGAATAAAATGCATAGGGAATACTGCACTGCCTGAAGATACTTCCTCACCCCGGAGGTTGGGCCAAATGCCGCATAAGTGGCAGAAGAAAGGAGATTTACTGACATGAAGGTATTTGAAGATATTATTATAGAGCAAATGAGTGAGGGCCACTGGCCTTCAAAGGAGCAAGACAAGAGTACAGGAGAGACCAGAGAAGACTGCATGGAGGGGGAGGACTAAAGAGGTCCTAGAGCCCACGCGGGGAGGTCAGGAAGGCCAGAGGAGGACATTCCAGGCAAGGAAAGAAGAAACATCATCTTTCCAAAATCAAAGTAAACACGTGGTCAAGAACCGTGGAATGGCTCATTCTAGAGCTTGTACCTCCTGCAGGGCTTTGCTTTAATGAGGTGCCAATAGAATCCTGTTGGGTGTATGAGTGGCTATTCTCAGACAGAATAGAATTCTGCCCCTCACTATGAACTTCCTTCCTTCCTTTATTATTTTGGGGAATCTGCCAAGCCAATTCTGGCTTGCTATGCCTTATCTCACTCTGCAACCGTTTAATCATTAATTTCCTTCCTCTGGAAACACAGTGAGATGATCTCCGAAATGCCCTTTCAGCTCTGACATGCCTTGAAAAACCTGTCCTGACGCTGAGGCAACAGTTGCCACAGTGTTTCTGGGGACACAGAGGCGGCCACGTGGACAGGGGTGCAAATTGGGGGGATGGCGTGGTGTCAAAGTTTTCTAGGTGCTTTCTGGGGGCTCTCCTTACAGCTGTGAGCCAGGCTCGAGTGGAATGCTAGCAGACACGCTTGGGAAGCATGTTAATTAAAGCTCCCAGGCCACCCACAAGACTAAATCCCATCATCTTCATTGTGGTGGCACGCAAAATCTCTCTGAGCCCCAGGAAGCTCTTTGCCTTCAGATGCTGTCTTTCTTTATTAACAACAGCAAGGGCTACGATTTCTGACTAAGACAAGTAGAAAGCAAACATCACTGCTGTGCATTGGTTTGGGGCTTTTGGACTCAGCACATGAGTTCTTCCTTTTAACTGTCCTTGGCCCTTCTTTGGATCCTGAGAACCATCCTTAGAGTTAAGTATAAAGGGGAAGAAGGGGTCAGAGCTCCAATGAGATCCCCTCTTGGCCTCCACGCTAAGGATCAGGTTAAATGGGTCCAGATCACTCCTGTCTCTACCTCCTGTTCTGCTGAGGCCTCCATTCTCGGTCTTTCTCTTGCCACACTGAACAGCCAACTGCTCCTCTGCACAAATTGATTTTCCTACCTCTGTGCTCCTCTTGCACTGTCCCTGGGGCTAAGCGTGGCCTCGCTGTCTCTCCTCACAGCTGTCTGCCCTGTCCTGCTTCTAAACTTGCCCCTGCCACCTACCTCCTCTGGAGAGAGCCTCCGCCATGGTCTCACAGTTTTAGCAGCTACCTCTTCAAGAA
Organism: Microcebus murinus; assembly: GCF_040939455.1. NCBI lineage: Eukaryota > Metazoa > Chordata > Mammalia > Primates > Cheirogaleidae > Microcebus > Microcebus murinus. The sequence goes on from NC_134124.1 coordinate 24,786,773, forward strand.
AGACTTCTCTCGTTTGAGCTTCCATAATACTTGTGGTAGGTGGAATAATCCCCCCACCCTAAGATGCATTCTAATCCTGGGGCCCTGTGAATATGCTGTCTTTTATGGCAAAAGGGGCATTGCAGATGCGATTAAGTCATCCACCTTGAGACGGGAAGAGTATCCTGGATTAACCAGATGGAAAATGAAGAAATCAATTGGATGATATAATCACAAGTGTCCTTATAAAAGAGAGGCTGCTGCAGATGAGGAGAAGGAAATGTGAGCAGAGATTGGAGTGGCACACTTTGAAGATGGAAGAAGGAGCCCAAAACCAAGGAGTACAGGAACCACGAGAAGCTGAAAAAGACAGGAACAATTCAGAGCCTTTGGAAGAAACCAGACCTGCCAATACCTTGACTTTAACCCAATGAAACTGATTTTGGACTTCTGACCTCCAGAGCGGTAGTATAATACATTTGTGTTGTTTTGAACAACTAGGTGAGTGTTAATGTTTACGGCAGTGTGGGGAACAAATACAGTTCCCGTGTACGGCCTCATGCAGTGGGGCAGACTGTATTCCTGGTTCTGTCTGCATGTTTGAGCCCTTGCTAGACTATACCAGGAGCTCTTTGAGGACCAGTCCTGTGACTGATTCCTTTGTTATCATTCCATGCGAAGACAATGCCTGGGTCCTGTCAATATTCCTTCAACAAATAAGTGATAGGTGACATTCCTAATATTTAAAGAGCACATACCGCTTTCAGGAGATTTTCACTTGCATTTTCCTTTCATTGGCATCCTGACAAAGAGGTGGGGCAGGCTTTATTTTTTAATTAGCCCTATTTTATAGACTAGGCAACTGAGGCTCAGAGAATTGAAGCAATTTGTCCAAAGAAAAAGAAGATTACTGTGTTCTCGTTCCTTCCAGATCATTCCATACCTACAGCTCCAATGAGGCACATGAGGAAGAGAAGCCCGATGCAGAAGAAGATGTCAGTGTTCATGCGCCGCTCAATCTTGCTGCGCTTGTAGCGGGGGCCGCTGTTGTTCAGCATGGCTTTTGTCTCATGGCCTTTGAGAGAAAATGAGGAAATCAGGTCCTTGGTTTTTGTTGCCTCTGTTTTAGACCACGCCCTCTCACGGGAGCTTGTGATAAAAGAGAGGCTTTCTTCTTTAACCCGAACCGGTCCTGCCTCAGGGAGGTTGCTGAGACTAGCTATAGGGGCCTCACATAATGTGTCCACAGGTATTCACAGAGCATCCTCTGAGTGCCCAGCACTGTGGTGGGCACTGAACGTAGCTAGCATGCACAGGTTGTGCACTGCACAACTCTGGAAGGTACCTTTCATTTTGAAGTTGTCAAAGACCTGTAAGTTTATTATGACAACTTTCTGGCAAATGATAGCTGTCTTGAGGAAGTGCTATCTTCTAATTTGTACAAAGGTGCTGTTCTGGCTGATATAGGCTAGCGGTGGGATACAACAGAAAGACAGATGGTTCACATTTTGGTGAAGATACAAGGAAACAAATAAATAAGATGATTACCTTTATTAATAAGTCCTATGAAATAAATAATAAACAGTAAACAAAAAGCCAAGGCAGATAAGAGATAGTGCTAGAGAGCATGCCCAGGGAAAGTTTCTTTAGGAAATGACATTTAAGGGGAAACCTGAAAGGACAGAGAAAAGTTAGGAGCAGAGAGTTTAAGACTCATGGAACTGTATGTGCAAAGGCCCTGTGGTAGGACAGTACTTGGGGCCTGTATTTTCCACACTTGTTTCTTTGGTCGTGCGTAAGGTGTTGGTGTTGCCTATGCAAGAGTAGTAGGGACCAAAGGCCCCCAGCTCCCCATTAACTCTGAGCAGCTCCACTCCTATGTTGGAGTTCTGCATAAAATTTAGTTCCAAAAAAAGGTGACAAAGTTTCAAAAGTACCAATCTCTTACAGTCACCTCCTTTCCCAGTTGGGGAAACCGAAGACAGAGTAAAAAGGATCTGCCCAAAGTGAAAGAATAAATTAATATATCGGAGTCACAATGGGAACCCAAGATTCTGCTTCCCAGTCCATTTCTCCTTCCTCCAACCCGTGGTATCCAAGGCCACAGAGCTGAGAGCTAAGAGTCAAACTGAGACTTTGCCTTTAGAATCTCTCATTCGGGGCTGCTGAATCTTAACTACTGTGCGGTACTCCTCAGCAGTCAAATTAAAAAAAGGAAATGCCAGGCATATATTTTCTGTGCAAAATTAAAGCAAACGAATACAGCTCCAGAAGCAAATGGCTTTAATGCTGTTTAACTGGTTGCCTTATGGATTTAAAGCAGGAAAAAAAAAACCAAAACCGGTAGGAGTGAATAAACTCTAGGCTTTTGAAATTAGACACAAGTAGCTGCAGTTGGAGAGGGTTCCAGAAGCATGATGGGCACAGACCAATTACACTGATGGCCCATAGCCTCTCCACCTGTATCTCATGCTCACTGCATACGAGGGGTCCTGGGACCACCCTCTTCACCAAGCTTCTCCTTGTCTTCTGAAAGCCTCGGCTCTTTTGGCAAGGGTTGGGTTCGAGGGGAAGGCAGTACGCTATAGTGGTTAGAATGTGGGCTCCAGAGGCAGACGGAGCTCAGCTCTGCAGATGCGCGATCTTGGGTTACAGAAAGTTACTCTCAAGGTATATGTGACCTTCGGCGAATGAATCCCTTTGTACCTCAATTCCTCTGAAAAATGGGAGAGAATGATCAAGTGTGTGCAGGAGGAAATCAACAAACACAAAGTACTTAAATTAGTTTCTGAGACACAGTAGGGGCTCAGTAAATGTTTGTTGTAAGAAGCACACACCTCTACACTGGCTCTCTTCCTTCTGGAAAGGAAAGCTCAGCTTGGCCTTTCTGGGCCTCTGACTTCTGAGGTCCTGCTATTTTGTCTATTGATAATATCAAGGGAGAAATGATAACCCCAGATCCAGTTGTTTTCAGCTTGGGGTGGTTGTACTCCCCAGGGGACATGTGACAATGCCTTGAAAAATTTTTGGCTATCACAGCTTGGGGTGGGGGGGTGGGGCTAATATGTCTAGCGGGTAGAGGCCAGGGATGCTGCTAAACACCTTACAGGACAGCGCCTGGCCACAAAGAATAATCTGGACCAAAACATCAAGCCTGCTGAGGTCGAGAACCACTGCTCTAGATAATAATATTAAAAACAATGTGTCATTTTTGCTCACATTTTTGCAAGCCTAATACATTTCTGCCATTGTTAGGCCCTTTTCACAGATAATCTTATTTGAACCTATAACCTTACAAGGAAGGAACTATTAGTCCCTCTTATGTTGAAAGTTTAACCAACTTGCTCAAGACATGCAGAACACGAGTGCATTTTACCCTAGGCAGCCTGCCACCCTGGGGCCCTGGTTAACATTCTCCCCATATCAGCCCCCTCATATACCACTCCAATCACCCACTCGGGGTGTCTTCTTTGTTTCTGTTTAGGAGGAAGCAAAGCTCTAAGCCTATGTGTGTCTTTTTTGTAGGGTGGAGATTGCTGGAGAGTTTATTTTTAGTAGCTCTACCAGATGTCTTTGAACTCCATTGCTTAAGACTGTAGAAAGAAGTCACCTAAACTAGCAAATATAATCCTCCTTCCCCAAATCAGGGAAAGCTAGCTAGCTTGTGACTTTATTTTTAAAAAGATCTGTTTTTCTTTGACAATCCCAAGAGGTGAATCTTAAGGTAGATGGGTATTTTAGTGTTCTTCCGTGTCCATCAAAAGTGGGATTCTACTCAGACCAAACCAAAGCAAACAAAAAAAACAAAAAAAACAAAAAAAAAAAAAAAAAAATCAAAATATTCCCAGTGTCCCAGTGAGTGGAAGACTCATGGGGGAACATATTCTAGAGTCTTCCAGTTTGAGCAGACACTCCAGGGAGTCTGTGTTTCCTCTGAGGCAGAAGAAGTCTTCAGTTCTTCATATTATTTATTAAACACCTTCCAAGGGCTGGCGTTAGGCACTGGAGATATAATAGTCCCAAGACTGTCCTCCAGGACTTTAGATGTCATTGTGAGAAGTGTGACTGTTACCTTTTATTCCTTGAGAAGCAAAATTGAGGTGCAAAGGAGAGCTAGACTTCCATATCGAGGGGCCATAAAATAAACAAAGATAACAGTAAACACATAACTGCAAAACTAGCAGCTGAAACTCACTTCACTAGAGACAGTGTTGGGTGCTTTCCACGTGTTGGGTCATTTGATCCTCGTGCATATTCTATGAGGCAGATACAAATATTCTTCCTACTGTACAATTGAGGAAGTGGAGGCACAAAAGGTGACATTGTTAAGTTCGGTGAGGTTATTCCACAGGATCAGGGAGATGCTCTTCATCCTGCCTTTGGTTAGCATCACAAAACCACTGGGTTGGATGAGTGTGCACCCCTCTCCCCGTCTTGCTCAGGTGAGTGCTATCAACTTGGAATCTCATTTTTGTCTATTTGTGGATGGAGTGAACCGCTGTGATTTCCAGTCTCAGTGTGCTGAGCTGAGAAATGGGAAGTTACATGACTCTACACTGCCTGAAGATGGGTTTGGAGGAGGGAGGATAAAGGGGAGTTTGGACAATAAAAAAACCACCCAGAGACAATGACCTGCATAGATGACGATGCCAACAGCCACCTCGGTGTTTCGGACGGTGCAGCCTCGAAGCAGAAGATTCTCACTGCCAAAGCCAGTCCTGGTCTGGTCAGGATGCTCCCTGGGGATGAGGAATAAAAGATGGGGTAGTTTGGTGGCTTCTCCATGCTGCCACTGGCTAGTGTCGCAGAACAAGAAGTGGCGGGTGAACATGATCTGTCTCCTCTCTGTGTTTATAAACTACATTTAATTCCATGATTGTATTTGACTGTTTGTGGTTCTGGGAAGTTAGCAGGGTGACTGACTATCCTTATTCATGGAAAAGCTGAAGCTCAGAGTGGCTGAGAGATTTTTCCAAGGCCACACACCTGGTGCAAGGAACATCCTAAGACTTGGGAATCCAGGTCACAGACACCAACCCCATTGTGATTTTCACTACTCTAGAGATCCCAAAGTACAGCCCCATCCACTTACCCTGAATCAGAGAGTCATTTCCATTTTCAATTCTGCTGAGTCTATCAAGGAGGATGTCTCCATTTCATGCTGGTATGTTGTTAACCCTATTCTACCACTTGTTTATCCTACTTCTTAACACAGAGTGGCTTTGGCAAATAATCATCTGAATTTAGAATATAATGATAGCTGTTTTGATTTCATTGTATTAATTTTTACTATCACCTACTATGTATAACAAGTGATAGTGGTTTCCCATAGGGCCAGTGATTTAAAATTTCCTTTTGAAATAAATTTAAGAAAAAATAACTCAATTAAAAATTTTGGTAGATAGAAGTATAGATCTTTATGAATATGATAAAAATCATAAAGGTGGTCCAAGAATGGCTGAAGTAAAGGATCCACCATGTCGTCAAGGAGGAGGTTGGCCATGGACTCAATACTGGGTTAAGGAGTCTCACATGCCTCACTGTCAGAATATTTTTATGATACTCTGAGATGATAACACAAGATAGAGGCGTCTTCTTCCAGTCATAATATCCCTTTTTCATTGGATGGCAGAAAAGGACTAGTTATGTCACAGCTGCTGTTCTGTGTGGTGCTCTTGGTTTGCAGGGATGCTCTATTTAACTGACTCCAGAGTAGCATTTCTCAATCTGGGCACTATTCACATTTTGGGCTGGACAGTTCTCTGGTAGGGGGCTGGCCTGTGCATTTGTATGGTGTTACCAGCATTCCCCCTACTCCACCCACTCAATGCCAGCAGCACCCCTCCCCAGTGTGACAACCAAAAATGTTTCCAGACATTGCCAAATGTCCCTTGGTTGGAATGGTAGTGATGGTGATCGCCTCTGGTTGACGACCACTGCTCTGTCTGCTCTATAGAGATCCTTTTATTTAAAAGTTGCATTTTCAAATCAGACCCCCCTCATCTTCAAATAGTTTGTTAAAAGCGGTTCATCTTCTGGCTGGCCTGTGCAGTCTCAGGGAACTTCTAAATTAATGGGACCCAGAGAAACTTTCAGGAAACAAGAGGCGTCAGACCAGTGGGTCTGCCCAGGAAGAGGGTGCAGACCACCTGTGGGTGCCGGGCCTGAAATCTATCTGATTTCTATCCTGAAATCTGTCTGAGAGGGGCAGGCTGGAGCCCAGGCTGAAAGCTGAGAAAGGCCAGCTGCTGGCATGAGTTGTTTGCAGGGGCAGAAAGGTCCTAACAGAAATCCAGCAATGAGGCTGTTCTCTTAGAGGGTAAGGAGAATGGCTCAGGGCATGGGCGGTTTGGGAGGAACCATATCTACAAAGCTCGGCACAAGGAGTGCACTCCTATCAAGGACAGTGACCGGCTCTGTCTCACTAGATGCCTGCAATGGAGTTCTCCTCTTCCTCGGGACCTCGTTCCCTTCTCTGCCTGTCCCTGTCTGCTCTCTCTGCGCATTTTAAAAGTCATTTGCCTTTAAAACTACTGCTTCTCTTGTCTTGTTCTTATTCTTTCCCCTCTTGTATTCGTCCTCCTGACATCCCATATGGCCTGAGAAAACGTGGGTGGAGGAAAGCAGAGACATCTGCGTTCCAAGGTGGCTTCGTAAGTCCCTCCCAGGCCCTGTTGGTGGAGAAGTTGGCATAACAGGGCCAAGCTATGCACTGCACAGCAACGGAAAACGCACTGGGGCTGGCGTCAAAAGACCCAGATTCAAGTCCTGGCTTTGTCTTGTACCTGCTGTGTGACTTTGGCAGAATCTTGCAAAGTCTTAGACCATCAGAATCCCCGTCTGAGCAACTGAGATCGTGACACTTGCTTCCTTTGGTTGTTGTGAAGATTACATGAGATGATGCTCTGTAGAAGGACTCTAGAAACTCCTAGAGCACTGCATTAGGGCATCGACTCACATCTCTTACTATTGCTCTTATTTTGCAGGAAGACCAGTAAAATTCGATGTGGGAGCAGAATTACTATAAAATTCTTAGGCTGAACCAAAGTTGAGGAGTAAGAATAACGATATTCCCAATAGTGGCAGCCACCATTAACTGAGTATTTACTCCAGGGATCCTCAAACTTTTTAAACAGGGAGCCAGTTCACTGTCCCTCAGACCATTGAAGAGTGTGCACTGTGGGCCTGGGACGAGTTGGCTGCTAAGCAGGACAGGCAGTGGCGGCAAAAACACCTGGAGGGCCGGATAAATGTGCTAGGCGGCCCACATGTGGTCTGCGGGCCGTTAGTTTGAGGACCCCTGATTTACTCTTTGTAGATTGCTGTGCTAAGGGCTCTGTGTATGAAAAACAACTTAATTCCTAGAAAAGAAACATCTTATGATGTAGATATTACAATCTTCATTTTATAGATCTGGAAACCAAGGCCTGGAGAGGTTAATTAAGTTACCCAAGGTCACACAGCTTGTACTTGGCAGAACCCTGATTCAAGCCCAGGTCTGTCAAACTTCAAAGTCCCTGTTCTTACCTACAATCCAACACAGGCCCTTTTAGAAAATCAATCTTAATTAAATCATAGTTGCCTCCCATGAATCAGAGCACAATCTTGATTCTGATGCTACTTCACAAAGGTTCTAAAAAGGAATCACTAGTGAATTTAATTTAGCCTTGCAAGATAAATATAATTAACTATCACTCAGCAACAAAAAAAAAAAAAAAAAAAGAAAAAAAGAATAGAAAAAGTTTCCCAACTTAGATTTCTCTAGTCCTTCTTTACAGAAATAAATATAAAAGAAACAAACTTCCTCAGGATCCAGATGCTTATCTGTTGGATCAGTTCAAGCAAATGTATTTTCTAGCTGCAGAGGACGTATTTCCTAGTAGTACAGGTGCAATGGATACTTACATATAACCCTTGAACCTGTTGAGGTGGTTGTTGGGCTTCTCACACACGATGGTATTGCGGAAATGTTCTGGTTCGAACCGCACCTCCTGCAGGAAAGAGGACTCTGTCAGGTTATTAATTCAGAGGGATCTAGTCTTAATAGGATCATGGGGAGAGCTAATCACCGTTAGAACCATTGCAAATAAGGTAATCCCTGCTTTGTCACACGGTGATAATAGTAATGGGTTAAAAGAGTTAAATCCTCATTAAGGAAGAGAAAGTAGATGCAAGTGAGAAATGGGATACAGGGCGGAGCCTGTCACTGCCCCGACTGCATTTCTCTGGCACTCCTGGGTTTGGGGCTCCAGCCCAGGGTGGTACAATAGAACTTCCTGCAGTGATGGAAATATTCTAAGTCTGCACTGTGCAAAATATAGAAGCCACTCGTCGCACGTGGCTACTGAGCACTTGAATTGTGGTAGTTTGACCGAGAAATAGGTTTCTTCATTTCATTTCATTTTGATTAATTTAATGCTAAATAGCTGCATGTGGCTAGTGGCTACCATATTAGGCACCACAGAAATAGATGATGAAAAAGGAGGGATTATAAATCACACCACCTAGAGATATCTGCAGCTAAATGCTTGTTAATATCTCTAGGTGTGTGTGTGTGTATATATCCACACACACATATATTTATAACTATATATGCATACATTTATGCATTTCAAAAATAAGATCTAGTGTTCAGATATCTTGGACATTTTTACATGCCATTAAATTTTTCTACATCATCATCAACACCTGCACAGAAACCTATTGTATGAATGCACCATATTTCCTTTAACCATTTCACTATTGAATATTTACATTGTTTCAAATTGTTTTGCTATTATAAAAATGCCATGAAAATAGTAGCTAAAAAAAAAAAAAGTAGTATTTACTACCTGGAATTTTATTTCTACCAGGCTCTGTGATGAGAACTTTATACATAGTATTTATTTTCAAGCTTACAATTATTTTATGAAGTAGGAACTTTAATTACCCCCTTTCTTTAGCCATAGGAAACCTGTGACTCAGAAAGGTGAAGTAGGCTACCCATGGTAATACCAGGGTTGGGATTTGAACCCAAGGCTAACTGGAGACCCTCTGTTCTTTACTCGCATAACACATTGCCTCCTGGTGAGCAAGCTTGTAGCTAAGTACTTTAGACACATCCTTGACTCTGCTTCGTTTAGGTGTTTCAGCTGTACAAGTTGGTAGAGTCTAATGTGGGTAAAACACAACTAGAGGTGGGGAGATCTTGCTTCCAACTCTCCTCCACATTGACTAATACTATGTTCAAATCTTAAGCCTCAGTTTCTTCATCTGTAGAATGGGGCTAACACCACTTGCCCTGCCTATCTCATTTGTGCCTCAGAAAACAGAATCTATGTGGAGAAGTTCTGAGACCTGTAACATGCCATGCAAATAGGAGGTAGTAGTGCTAAAGGTGGGCTTGGAAATGGTTTCCTGGGTAGAACTTTTAGCACGAGGAGTGAATTTACCACTTAGAGCTTCAAAGTACAGCTGTTCACTGATAGGCGCACCATCTGAGGGATGGTCATGCTGGAGACTCAGACTTGTGGGGGGAGGAGGGAAGGGCATTTATTGAAACTTTAAAATCTGTACCCCCATAATATGCCGAAATAAAGTAATAATAATAATAATAATAATAATAATAAAAAAGTACAGCTGTTCAAAGGGACAAATGGATTCGAAGAAATGATAGCATTTTCTGGCTTCGTGTAAATATACTGCCCATCGGATCTGTGGGGGTGCCAACATAAATAAATTCTCTACTCACTTGAAATAAATTTCCCATCCAGGAGTTTCTAAAAATACGGCCCTTTTCCCTCTGGGTATCGATTCTTTCAGGGACAAACGCTTGCCGAGCTCTGAGATGATGACAAATCACACTGTAATTTGTCAGCTGCTTTTGTGCCCCTGATGAAGTCGTGCGCTTCACTCCTGCTCCGCACCGCCCGGCTCAAGGCTGGGTTTCTAAATCCAAACTCATTTTCAGACACGAGTGGCAGTGGGCTTTGAGAGCTAATGATCCTTCTGCAGTGCCTCTGAGCCCTGTTGTCGGTTTAATCATATCCCCCGTGTCCCCAGCAATGGCGAAGTTCGACTCTCTTGTTCCTCTCTTGGGGCTTCCCAGCAACCTTCCTACTGAAGTGTCCCTTTCCTGGTTCTGAGTTCTCCTTTCCTTCTGGGTGCTGGCCCTTGGTCCTCTGTCTGTCTTTCTCTCTTCATGGAGGGGTGACCTTGGTCTTCTTAGCTACCTGTCCCCCAGGCTCTTTTCTTCCCTCCCCAAGATGGGCAGTGGAGCAGGTGTATGGGACCTGCTTGCTTTTAAGGATTTGCTGTAGCTCACGCCAGGTAAGCTGTGGGGCTTCCCAAGGACAGAGAGAATTGCCTGTCCTTACAACTCTGTCAAGGTTCTTATTTTAGCCTTATCCAGTAGTTTCTGATTCCTTTCTGAGATGGACTAGGGTCCTCTCACCACCCTAACAGTTTTTCTTAACTTATGGATGGAGCTCACCTAACTGACCATTTCTTTTGACCCAAGCTTTTATCTAAGGCATTTCACTTTGATGAAAGACACACTCACTGGAAAAAAACCTGGGGAGTCATCAGGATTCAGGAAAAGACAAGCTCTTTCCAGAGGAGAGTCGTGTCTCTGCAGTTCTTTAGGCCAGAACTACCTATCCTGAGCACGTAGCATGTGCCAAGCACCTGTCATTAAGTTCTCACAGTCACCTTAAGAGGTTTGACAGATGTGCAGATGGAGATGGATGTAAAGTGACCGTCTCGTGGTTGGTAGGTAACGGAGCCAGGATTGCAACTCACATCATCAGAATCCAAAACCAATCATTGTTGCTGTCATCATCATCATCATCATCATCATCATCATCATCATCATCACCTCTATTCCTTTCCTCCTACTGTTGTTATTATTGCTATAGCACTTACTGAATGCTTAATATGTACCAAGAACCAACTAAATATTGTATACATGCCATCTTCTTTAATTCTTACAAGAACTCTATCAGGTAGGTACCACTATTATTCCTAGTTTACAAATGAAAAAAATGAAGGCTTAGGGAGAATTCATGACTCCCCCAGTGCCATGCAGCGAGCAGTGCAGGCTTTGACCTTCATACCACTGACTCCCCGAGAGTCTGCTCTCTTAACTGCAGTGTTACTTGGATGTACAGAGGAAAGATTAGCATCTAAGCTCTCCTCCTGGCCTGATTTCCCTTTCTATATTCACTTCCCACTTCCTATGATTGAAGTACCTGATATAACAAATATATTCACTCTCTAATAAAGGGTAGAAAAAATATGTAAAAAGATTACTAGGACTAATAAGCAATGCAATGTGTTACCTCTTCCAAGTATGTTTGCATTTTAACGTAAGGTACCCACAAAGGGTGAGGGTAAAGGTTAAGGCACTAAATAAATTGCCAGGAGGACATTCTTTTGAGTATTTTTATTTTATTTTCAATTTTTTAGCATTTAATATTTTTTTTGGCCAACCCTTCTATGAAGCTTACTATAATTTCCACAGATCTTTCCCCACCAGCCAGATGGAATTAATTGCTCCTTTTTATGTGCTTCCACCCACAAGGTTATACCTCCATCGAACACTTATGTGCCTAGATCTGTGCATCCTCTAGTCGACGGCCAGCTTCCTCTGGGTGACCTCCTGCAATGCCTTCTTTCAGCAGGCATACCATAAAGATTTGCTGAGGCAAGGTTAGTCTTGGGGAAGTTGATGTTGGGAATGTACATATTGAAAGGTGATGGATGAGGAGATACAAAGCAGACCTCACTGTACAGACAGACCCAGGTACCTAGGAAAAGCTTCAGGTACAATCTTAACTTTGATTGATGGGAGTAGGACCACATCTTTCATGGGAATTCTTTGGCTCAACTAATAAAAATTGTCATCAAAGTCCTGGATCCTGACTTGGGCCAGTCTAGACTCCCATTCATTCCTTCTTGCATTCAAACACTTATCGAAAATACCTGTGATAGATGAGCCACATGGGAAAGTGAGAGAGAGAACCAGAGGGAAGAAAGGGGTTATTGACACGAATCAATGATTACAGCCATAAGACAATTCAAGTTTCCCAGGCCAGCTCAGGCGTATCAATAGAAGTATCTTTCAAAGGAAAGGAAAGTGGGCCTTGTGCCAGTGTGAAATAACTCCCTGGGGTTGAGGTACCCTTTGCTGACCTATGTCCTAGATGCAGCAAGCCTACTCCCTCCCAGAGCCACTGGGGAGGCCAAGATAAAGCATTCAGGCTGGCGTAGCTTCCAGCAGCTAGAATCAGCCATTTCCTTGGTGCCTGTCTCAAAGCTTACTTTTCTAGGCTTATATTCCACTATTCTTCACAACCGATAATCAAATTCATCAATAAATGTGTTTAAATAAATATATGAATGATCTTTGGAGATTGTTTGTAGTGGTTAATGGTTAGTTTTCCGGCTACCCACCTTCCATCCCAGCCTTCTTGTATAACAGCCCTGTGACATCCGTTTGGGAAATGACTGTGTTTAGATGCCCCACCCATTAGACTCACCCACTGTGGGACTTTGACTTGAGTGAAATGATTCAAGGAAGGAAAAGAAAAAAATGAGACCATCAACTAAGTCCTGCTATCAAGCTGTTTCTGTCAACTAGCGGTTTCCAACTGGTAGATGAAGCTATTGCAACTTGTCTACAGATCCTCTGTATAGGCGCCAAAGTGCTCTCTGTAGACAGAATAAAAATAAGACTCTCACACACACGTACCACTAGTTTTCGAATTTCTGTGGGAATTCTTGAGATGAATACATGAAAAATTCATTTAAAAAGTCACTAAATTTATAGTAGCTCTTTGTTTGAATGTGTCTTCTTAAAATGAATGTATTTCTGAAAAATGAACACTTAAAGGACAACCGCTTTTTTGATAGTCACAAAATCTTTATGTTAAAAAAAAAAGGGACCCTACTCCTAAGTTCTTAGAGGAAGCACATCTTAGACCACTTCGAAACCTGTCTATGGCATTCAAAAAAGATTTTTGTTAATTGAAGAAAGAGAAACCAGCTAAACTCTTTCCTGAAACACAGAACACATTTACTTACTGAGGTTTTACTAGGGGCCAAGAACATTCATGAAAAAGAAGAGTTGGACCAGTGATCACCATGCTTCTGTGCAGCTCTCAGAGTCTGTTCCTACATGATCGTCAGGGTAGAGGATTACAAAGGAGAACCACCACCACCTGGGGATGATGATGGAAAACCAGCCACCGTGACCCTCTTGTGGGGACTGCTCACCTGGGCCGAGCCAAGGAGCAAGAGTTAGAGGTAGGCAAACCACGATAACCAGGGAAGGTACACTGGGAGTGCATTGCAGACTCATAAGGATACTGTGTAAAGATTTTTTTTTTTTGGAGACAGAGTCTCACTCTGTTGCCCAGGCTAGAGTGAGTGCCATGGCATCAGCCTAGCTTACAGCAACCTCAAACTCCTGGGCTCAAGCAATCCTTCTGCCTCAGCCTCCCGAGTAGCTGGGACTACAGGCATGTGCCACCATGCCCCGCTAATTTTTTCTATATATTTTCAATTGGCCAATTAATTTCTTTCTATTTTTGGTAGAGACGGGGATCTCGTTCTTGCTCAGGCTGGTTTTGAACTCCTGACCTTGAGCAATCTGCCCGCCTTGGCCTCCCAGAGTGCTAGGATTACAGGCACGGCCTTTTGTTTGTTTTTGTTTTCAAGTTTACCAGTTTGTCTAAAGGGTGAAAGCAAATGTTCTTCACCCCCCAGCTACTAATCTAGGTGATTGAGGTTTTCTTCCTGGCATACAAAGTAAGCAACCTCCAGATTTCTGAGAATCCTATCTGAAAACTAATGACAATGACCAGCCCTTGATAACCTTTGTGCTTCCTTGTAGGTGGGGGTTCTTTTCAAGATAATCCACAAGGGAGTGACTGGCAGTGACTTTCCTCTGGCTCTGGGTGACAAAACAGTCTGCATTTTCAATCACCCCAGAGTTCCCTGCCTGCTCGGGTCAATCTCCCACAAAAGCACACAGATTTGGGCTGGAGGACGCTGTGGGGAAGACTGTCTCAAGGATTCCTTACAGTCTGAATTCTCTTTCATCAAGGGACACATATTCTGTTTCTCAATAGGGATGGCTAAATGTAATCTTTTTTTTTTTTTTTTTGGACCAGCATAAACTTATTTTTATTTTATTATAACAAATGTTTTGTATTTACGAAATGTACATAGATAGGTAACTACTTCCTCCCGGTACCAAAGCCAATAGCTAAGCATGACAATTGCAATAGGAATTTGATAGGAAGATTTGTGGTTACATGAAAAATCTAGTTACAAATACACGAGAGGCAGAATTCAACATTCTGAACTGTTGGTAAGTTGTGTATGTCATCGTGCCCTGAACAAATAACTGGCACTGGTTTAAACATTAAAAACCACGCACGCGCCTCCTCAGGCCTCTTGCTGATTCCCAAACGGACTTCTGTATCATGGCCTTTTCCCTGCTCTTCCCCAACCTGGAATACTTTCCATCCAACTATTTTTCTGCATATTAAATGTAATCTTGAGACCCTGCTATGGAATTTCCCTAACATATAAGGCATTGGTTTGGCATGCCATGCAAACAATGGAAAAAGGATGATTTCTTCTGTCATTTCTAAAATTAATTGTTGATGGAATTGTTTGTTAGTGACTGCTTGTGTAATTTCCTGTTAGACATTCACAGCCTGAATCTCTCTTGTTTATTCCTGAGCTATAGCGTCCAGCACATAGAAAGACTTCAATACATATTTGACGAACGAATGAGTGTGTGGCAGGATGCCTGAAATATGGGTGGGTGCCACCAGATGGACGGTGGTGGCTTCAGGGAGCATTGCACGGACAGATCTTTTCTATGCAAATTTTCTCTGGCTGTGGATAACAGAGATGCAAGAAAATGATATGAGATCCAATGTTTTGTAGCTCATGTTTTTGGCAGAAGAGGTCACAAAGCAGAGAGTATGAATTTTGGTTTGAGAAACTATGTTAAGTTGTTCACAGAAGATATGATTACAATGTGTCATCTCTGCTGATAAACAGCAATGACACAAATCCTAGCACAGTATCTGGCAGCAAGAGGACCTCACCAGATGTTGGTTGAGTAAGTGAATTTATTGCATGAACTATACTAGCTGAGAGTGGCTAGAACATAAATGCATGGGAGCACCAAGAAAGCAGTGATCCCCTCTGGGCACACTGTACAGAGCATTGCCCTGGCAGAGCAAGGCCAGGCAGGGGAGAGGGAAAGCACTAGGACCATAGAACAGAGGAAGAGAGGATCCGTCTCTTCAAGGATGGATGACTGTGGTCACGTGTAAGTCAGGCTTTTGTTACATGCAACCATGAGCCTTGACGAATCCACATACTGTATTAGACTGGTATGGTTCTCATTTGAGACACCAAATATTTTCCACGTTGACCTTAAATATTCACAATTATCTTAGTGCTTAAGGCAGTGAAGGCCAATTCGGAAATATAAAAATGTTATCTTGGGCTATGGAGGTAGTAGGAAGGAGAAAAACTTTAAGCTATCATCCATCATTAACACCTTAGCATGAGTACATCTTTCACATAACCTAGCAGAGTTTTCTTATAAGGCCCTGAAGGGATAAAAATAGAAGAAGAGATGTTTTAATGGAAGTGTGCAAATAATGCTAAACATTGGGGAGAGGGGATGTTGTGTGTGTGGGTTTGGGGGTGTGTGTGTGTGCCACACCCCAGTAGAAGGCCGGAGGAGGTTACCAAAAGGAGGCCAGAAGTCTGTAAAAATAATAAATGTAACAGTTTTTCATAGGATCACTCCATTGCTATTGTTATTATTATTATAAATAATGATAACCTAAAACTTACATAGCTTTAGTATTTTCGTACATATGAAAATTATATCCATTTGAGAAATAAAAAATACCTATAAAGGCATGTAAGAACTACTTCAGTGATGGGAAAAATCATCAGATACATTAGGATTACGTTCTCATTTGGGCTCAACACCACATTATCTGGGTAATCTTTGACAGATTCAACCTCTCTGACATTGTTTCCTTATCTCTATAATGTTGTGAGTTCCTTGCTTGTCTACCTCAAAATATGTCTGTGAGTGTCAAATATCAAAAGGAGATGGTGTAGCACAGTGGTTAAGGACTTTGCCCGATGTGGGAGAAGGACTTACACATTTAATATTGATGAGGTGGAGTAAAAACCTCTAGTCCTAAATTTGAAGTGAAATATTAGCATGAATCCTAAAGTATTTATCCTTTAAAAAGGTCCTAGTTTTGTTCATTTAAATGGCATAGAAATAATGGTCAACCCAATAGCAATGAACACCTCTAGCATGTACTTATTATGGTTTCTAAATATCATTTATTAAAAGGAGTCAGATCTGTCAAAAACTACTGGGATCACCAAAAGAACTAAGGAGCTGCTTCTTTTCGAGAGGTTCCCACTGGCTAGAGATGTAGTAATCAGGAGAGAGAACAGTTGCACTGATTTCACATACTCAGATATGTGTAAATCTGTGAGTTCATCTTGACGCTAAAAAAGAAAAACTCACCGGACACTTTTGTAGGATGCTAGGGAAACCAGCTCATTATTTTGAAAACTGATAAATAAAAGGAAAGAAGCAAGCACTTATCCTGTATTTTCTTTATGGAGGAAACCTCAGAAGAACCAAATACTTAATGAGGGGAAATTTTTCTTTAAAAATGAATTAGAATATCACCATTTTGTAAATTCCATTGAATTAATGGATCTAAGCAACCATCATAAATGACTATTATCACTGAAAAAAGACAGTCAGACATTGTGCCTCAAGACAGTAGTACACTATATTTCCTGTGATGTATCATTGGCACACACATGCACAAACACCAGATCTAATCTGAATCTGATTTCAGCACTGAAGCCTGCTACCAATCTGTAGAATTATGGTGGTCAGGGAAACATCTTAAATGATACCACAGGGAGACAATGCAATAGCATAATCCAGACTATGGGGGAAATTTTATAGGACAAACAACCCTGGTTCATTAAGCGACAAAAGCTAAATATGCATTTAAAACAAGAGAGTGCTAAATGGGGAACCTATAGAGTAAAAGAGATTAATGAAACTAATCTCAGTATTTGGACTTATTTGGATCCTGAGTCAAACAAACTGGAAAATATTGGCCACTGACTTTAAAGTTGATTATCAAGAAATTATTGCTAACTTTTAGGGTATAATGATGGTATAATTGTATATATTAAATATCTTATCCTTTAGAGATACATATTGAAATATTTACAGATGAAATGTGATATTCAAAATCAAAGTCAAAATAATTTGCAGAGAGCAGAGTGTGGGGATATAGATAAAACAAGATTGGGTGATGAGTTGATTGTTGAAGTTAGGTGATAAGTTTATAAAAATTTGTCATATTATTTTCTGTAGTTTCGTATATACTTAAAAATTTCCATAATAAAAAGTAAAAAACAAAATAAAACAAACAAAAAAACCCACAACCCAACTCTGCCTGAGTTTAAATCTGAGCTCAGTCAACCTAGCAACCTAGAGGGGTTACTTAACTGCTCTTGCCTCATTTGACAAATGGGATAATAAAAGTACCTATCTTGTAGGATTATTTGTGAGGAATAGAAAGAGATAATAGGCATAGAACACTTAGAAGAACTGCCTCTGGCACATAGTTTGTGCTCAATGCAGTTATTTATTGTTATTACTTATTCTTATATATTGTTATGTAGTCCTATTTTAAAAGAATTGTAGAAAATGTGGTCTGTGTTCAACATTTAAGCAGTGATCAACAGGTAGAAAGCACTAAGTATCATTCTTTTTTTTTTTTTTTTTTTTTTTTTTTTTTTTTTTTTTTGCTTTCGTAGCTGAGCTATACTAAGTATCATTCTTAAAGGAAGTTTGGAACAACCTGTCTGGAGCAGATCCCATTACAAACCCACGAGAAAAGAGGACTTTTCTCTGGTTCTCAAGGGCAAGCAAAGTGAGAGGACAGGCAGCTACCTTTTGCTTCATTTGAGGCTAGTCATTACTGAACTGGGATGGTGATAAATTTCTCCTTACCGGACCTCAACTCTATATCAGCAAAATGCTCCCTTGTCTAAATACGTTAAATCAGTGCACACTTTTCACCGCAGAGGATCCAAACTACCGCAGCTGTTCCTAACCGAGCAAATGGCTTATTAGCACTAACCATCAGTGAAATGCAAGTCAGTCTAAAGGGACACTCAGTGAAGAATTAACTTGAGCGATAAACAGATAAACACGATGATTACATTCATCAGTGATGCCCAAGGGCAGTGCTTTTCAAACTTTCATGGGCACATGAATCCCTGTGGGTCTTGTTACAATGCAGATTCTGGTTCATTCTGGGTGGGGCCTGAGATTCCACGTTTCTGATGAGCTGTCGGGTGATGCTGACTGCAACGGCCAGTCCGCAGATCATACCTGGCGTAGCAAGCGTCCAGTTGGCACCAGGAAATGATCTGACACAGACTTCAGTAGGACTTAGGCTTTGATGATCTGGATAATATTTAACCAGGAATATGTTTGATCTGAAATACTAATTGGAAGAACTCATTTCTGACTCTTTGGCTTTGGTGACTGTTCCATTTATCAAAGTGAATGGCACATACTCCATTTCAGGTGTTAAATCCCTAGGTTACAACCCCTTTTAAAGAAGTTGTTTCAGGTATTAGAATGTTACCAAAGAGAAAACTGTACAATTTAATTCTCTAATAAAGTCCTTTTGCCAGCTGAGTGGACTTTAGTATAATCCTAATTTCGAATTCCTTCCTTTTATCTCCTTTTCCTAGTAATGGGAAATGAGAATGAATATTAAAAAAAAATAGGTCAATAATTTCATAAATTCAAAGATGGCCCATTGTGTTAAAAGCTTCAACTGATTTAAAAAAATTTGGTCCAAGATAAATTCTGATAAAAAAATTTTTGAACTCTTTAGCAACCTTGAGAATAATTTGCAATGTCGTGGGAGGAAGACTCTTTTAAGAAGCCCATTCGTGTTTATAATTTAATTTGAACCTAAACAGGAAAGGGAAGAATGAACTGCCTAAGTAATGAGAATTGTCAGCTTCTCTGTACCATAATCCAGGTTAACATTTCCCCAAAAGTTCCATGGGAATGCTAATAATATTTGTGTGGAAAAAGTAATTCTGAGGTTAAATAAGTTTGGAGAGGTGAGGGTCAAAGAAAGTTTAACAGGTCTGTTGGTTCCAGCCCTTCTCAGAGACCTAAAAATGTTAATGAACAATAGAACCTTCCAGAGGGGTCCACAGCTCACAAGCTTTCCAATTTTACTTGCCCATGTTTTCCAAGAACTGTCTCTTGGCATAAGTGTTAGGCAGATTCTACCTTGAGAAATGTTGATCCAGGGAGGGGACAAAGTATATCTTGCTGACTTTGAATTAACAAAATATGGCAATCTCTCATTATCCACAAATAGTGAAAATGAGTGTGGGTGTATGCGTGGCTGGGAAGTTTCTAGAAATCTCTGTGGTTAGTAAAAACTTTTTAATGAGGTGAAGGTCTTACAGACAATAGTGATTTAGGTGGAGAACAAACTAACAAAAGCCACTAATACTTATTATTTAAGACATTAAACTTTCAAACAAACCATACTGGTAGGTGTTCAAAATCTTTTCTGAGACAGTTAGTGAGATTTGCCTTTTCTGGGCCTCAGAGTTTTCATCGATAAAATGGGGACAATAATTTCCACCTCACAGGGTGGTTGTCAGGTCTAAAAGAGACAATGCATGCCACAGCCCTGGCCCCAAGTAAGAGGCGTGTAGATGGTAGTTTTGTTCTCGTTATGACAAGTGGGATTTTGGGAGTACTTGAGATGCTGCCTTGCTTTTGTTGTGCAGGTTTTTCAAGGAGGTGGTGATAAGTTCATCTCAAGGTCATCTAAGGGAACACTTTCAAAATATGCAGGATGAGACCTGTACTCAGTCCTGGTGAATCATAATTTAGTGGTGGTTATAAGGAAGGATGCATGTATATTTTTGAAAAACTTCCCCCACGGTTATGATGCTACACTCTAAATACCTGTAACGTATTTGCAGCAAATCCCTAAGTGGGGATCCCATCCCTTCTGCAGTAGTTCTGGGGTATGTTCCTTGGAATAAAAGGTTTCTGTGCTTAAATATTTAGAAATGCTACATACTAGTACCTGCCCCGTCTCCTCCTTGGGGCTTAGTAAAGTATCGGAGAAGTTCTACAGGACACAATATTTAAAAACTCATAGTTTATCATCTTCTGATCTTATGGCCTTGCGTTTATTTTTCTTGCAACTCTCATAAACATTTTTGCTCAACACATTCAGGAAATCCTGTGGTACAGAGTTAGCCAGAAGTGAGTTCCACCCACATTCAGAAATGTGTTTGCACTGGACATACAGGGGGAAAGAAGCGGAGCAAAGAGCAATCACGACTCCTGCCCCAGGGAGAGGGCTGGGCCCACTTTTATGCTTCCTGCCACCTGCTACACGTATGGGGAGAGAATATTGATAATGCATGCTTACAAAAGTAAGTGTTTCTTGGCAAACTCAAGGAAACAGTCCAAAGGCCAGGGAGATGAGCTACTGCAGACTTCAAGAACAAAGCTGGCTTCGAATCCCGGCTTCAGCACTTCCCGGCTCAAGACCTTGGGCAAGTGATAAGACCTCGCTATGCCCCAGTTTTCTTATGTATAAAATGAAGGCAATAATAGCACCCAACTCATTGGGTTGCTATGAGGATAAATGAGATTACCATCAAAGCTCTTACTATGTGCTCAAAACTTTACTATTATTATTGAAATGGAAAAACACACTGGAACAAATGAGGAGGAAAACCAAGAACTGAGACAGAATAGAACAGAGAACTTTGGGAAACTTTAAGCTCAAATAAACTTTCCTTTCACATATACATTTATCATATATATATATATATATATATATATATATTATTTTTTTAAATCATTACACCCAGTACCCTGTGAGAATTTGGGGTTAGAGTTTGAGAGACGTATTAAATTGGCTGATCTACTCTGCTGGAATGTGAATGACCTTTTTGTCTGACTCTTCCTTCCAGTTAAATCCCAAACGATCTGACTAATTAATAGTCAAGAAACAGCTTGGGAGCTGCTGCCAAAGACAGAAAGAAAAGTCACTGGTTGAAATGCAGCAACACTGAAACGACTGCCCGAGAGAGCAAAAAATGACGCAGGATAGAATGACGGTGTCGGCGAGGGGAGGCCGAAGGGGACATTTGTCAGCAAATACAAGCTTCCCTGCTCCTAGAACTTCAAACAAAACAGAAACAGAACAGAAAGTCTCAGAGTGCCTTGCAGGTGGTAAGGCTAAGGCCCCAGTTTCACACACGCTCACACACATGCACGTGTGTGTGTGTAATATATATTTCTCGTTGTGAGTCACAGTTCAAAAGGTCTGAAGACCTCAGGCCCAGTGGGCAGGCCACGTGGCCCAGAGCCTAGGAATGGACTGTTATTGCTCGTCTAGAATGGCTTTGTGAACTTAGGCTAGATCTCGCCTTGCCTTTTCGCAAACACCAGGGTGATTCAGCGAATAAGGTCATGACAAGGGAGAGAAAACTCAGAGGCCAGGCCCTGCTCGGGGGCTCAGGGGCTGACTCAGAGCCTGGAGACCGGGGGCCATGCTGGGGACAGCAGGGCATGATGGTGCTTTCCATTTCCAGTGGTGGCGTTGCAGTCCCCGAGGCAGCAACGGTCCCCATTGGTTGTGTATCTATCGGTACCAAACCCTGTGTTTTGTTCTTTACTTTCCTTATCCCGTATGAATTTCACAGCGAAACTGTGGGACAGCTATTATCATACCCATTGGAAGGATGAGAGAACTGAGTTTCAGAGAGGTCAGAGGAGTGTTAGAGAGGATTCATGGAGGGAGACGTGCTAGACCTGGGATGGGTTGGTCCCAAGGGTGATCGAATGGATATTAGACTCCTTGGTTTAGAACAGAGAGTATAATTTTCTTAGTTGAACAGAGTGGGTCCCCATTTAGAAACTCTCAGGCCTTCAGCAGGTTATTTAACTTTTCTAAGCCTCAGTTTCCTCATCTGTGATATGGGGATAATAACATCTCAGGGGGCTCCTGGGCAGATTAAGTGTATCTAAAGTGCCTGGGACAAGGCAGTGCCCATTACTTTCCCCTCCACCCAGCAGCTTGAGTTCAATTTTCCTGTGGAGTTGACTCACTTCCTCCCCTTGCCTTTGCCGTTGAAGACCTTAGAAAGAGCCCTACCTGCTGTGAGAAGCCCTTCACAACACGCCTCTGTTTGAGGTTCGTCTCTCCATCCAAGTTGGCAGTTTCCAGGTGGCAGATCCCACTGGGGTCCGAGGAAAAGAGGAGGAGTATATCCGCTGGGATGATCTCGTTGCATTGCACTTGGATGAAGTCTCCCACGCGCACGTCCTTCCAGCGCTTCTTCACGTAGCTCTGCTCCTTTCTTGGGTGGGAGAAAGACAGGGGTCTGAGTGAGCTTTAAGGTTCTTCAGAAAATTAATGGGTGAATAGAGGAAGGTCCCACCTGAACCTTAATATCATCCAAGTCAGCCTGTCATGAGACTGCCCTGTATTCTCCCTTGCCCTGAAGACCACCATCATGATCTATGTGGCCCAGTTAGGCATGAGCTATAGAATCCTGCTAGTGAAAGATCTATCCTAGGGATCATTTAGACTTCTGATTGACTGCCAGGTCTGGACTGGTCCTGTGTTCAGCCCTTGCTTCTTAGCAGGAGAAACATCTAAAAAAGGAGGGTAACTGCACTGTTATATTAACATGATACTCTTAATATACGTTATTTACTAGAATAGCCAGTTTTCGCCAAAGAAAGCAGGGTTTCAAGGGACTGAAAAGAGGCAAGATTGTTTTTGATTATGGGGAAGAGAGAGGCAATAGGAAAGGTGAGAATATCACCTGGCGTGGAGCTAAAACAGAAACCTCTGGGCAGTCAGGGAATTAGGAAGAAGGCACGACGAACATTGATGGGGTGGGATCCACAGTAACTATGGAATCAGAGGCCGAAGAAATCTGAGGAAATTAGGCATTTTATCTTCCCATCCAATTTATCAAGCTGAGATAATAACAGTGGCAGCAACATTAGCAGATTTAGTGTTTCCTACCTGCCAAGCACTAGTGTTAATTAACATTTCATTTACTTGCATAAAACAACCCACAGGAGTGGCTATTATCATACCTTTTCCACAAATGAGGAAATTGAGGGTCAAAAACCAATTTCCCGCGTCTCACAGAAACAGAGCTGGGACCCGAACCCGGGTCCATCCAGCTTGACACCGAAGCCCGCGGTTTTCACTGCTCAGGTACCTTGCCTCCCTTTAGATGGTATCACAGCCTCCACTTTTCCACTTCCAGCAAGGAAATGCCTGAATGCTTTCCGTTTCCAAAGAGCTCTCATTTCAGAAAGTCTTCCTTCTCCCTGGCCTTCTCCCTTTAAACGGTTCTGCTCCTCCAGCTAATATGGTCATTAAATATTTTAAGGTGTTCACCAGGTGTGCCATGAAGCCTTTGGACCTCTCAAGTCGAATTTAACTTTCCATGGGCCCCCATTTATTTCTTGTGTGACACAGTTTCCAGATCTTTCCTGGAGGTGTGGGGTCTTCAAAATCTGTATTTGGAAATGTCCCTCTTTAAATGTGGGATTCAGAACCAAACCCGTATTCCACGTGTGGTCTTTTCTACTGAGCCCAGCTGGCTCGAGGCCGGGAGCCTTTGAAGGCAGCCAGACCTGGAGAGGCAGGCTTCCCCGGGCTGCGCTTCTCCACGTATGCCTCTGGGCATGCTATTGTCCCTGTTGGAATCTGAACTGCCCTGGGCATGACACGTCCACGCTTCCACAGAGAGAGAGATGTGAATAGAGTTCCACTTTTCTGCTTTGACCTCACAAAAGTCCCTGAGGGGGCTGAGGGGTTTGGTATCTTCCTCCCTTCCTCCAGAAACTCTAGAGATATCCAGACAAGTCTTCTAAAGATCCCATCTTCCTGGTCATAAAAGATCCTCCCAGAGGATTCCCCCTGCCCTCTGAAATAAAGCTGCTTCCATCTGGAAGGCCAAGGTAAGATCTGATCAGAGTCTATAAAATAAACAGGGACTTGAGACCTGGGGAGCAGCCTTGTGACATGGAAGAACCGCCGAGTTCCGTGGCAGGGCCCCATGGCTCTGGGAGCTCAGTGCAGCAGCCACAGCTAAATCAATCCATGGACAATATTATCCACATGGCTATTGGGACCACCTGCGGGAATTTTGGAGAAAATGCATCCGTAGCATTTTGGTAATAATTCTTCCTTATGTTCAAAAGCACATAACAGGTTTCCAAGCACTTTTCATTCCATCAGCTCATTCTGTGCTTCTGCTCTGCTCAATCTCTTCATTTTTGCATGAAGAATAGGGGCAGTCACCCCAGATTTGTTTCCCTGTGTCATTGTGGAAATACATTTGTTTATGTGTATATTTAGGGTGGATACTCCTCCACCACGATTGCCGTTGTAACTCTTAAATGCTTTATGGTCTCTCTGCTGGGAATGATTTTTTTTTTTTTTCCTTCAAAGCAGTCCTGAGAATACTTTTTACATATCCAAGCACAAGGCTCCTTTGCACTGGCATGGGCTGTACTCTCTATGAGAAAAGGAATCTCATGGAGTGAAGGAGGGATTGATTTTCTATTTTTTTTTTTCTGTTTGAGAGAGTGCTTTTAAAAAAGAGAATATTAAATATGACAGCAAAATTCCCCCAAGGAACAAGGAATTAAATCTTATCTGCGTTTCCCCTTCTTTCCCACTTTTGGCTTTTGTATCCCATTGGATAATGCTTTTGGGAACATAGGTTGCTTGCTACAACTTTGCATTCTACCTAGTATTTGAGAGTGGATTAAGGGAGAGAATACCTTTGAGCAATATCCCAACACTTTCAGAGCACATTGGTTCTGAAGGTTTTGGCAAATGTGAGTCGGCTAGCATCTGCATACACAGGCATCTCAAAGACAAGAAGGCAAGAATCTCATTCTTCCCCTTTCTAATAAAAGACTCCACTGCTTATGTGGGTTCTGAAGGGGCTGGAAGATGGAGAGCTATGGAGATGAGCTTATGGCATATGTATTTTTATGAACAGTCCTTTCTGTGAGTTGAGCTGGATCATTGTCTTGTCAAATGCCATTATGATGGAGGATCACAAGGTCAATGGGGCCACCCACAAGCTGTGAGGCAGGCTAGACTCTGTCTCTTTTATGTCAGTATTATTTCTTGGATCCCAAGGAGGTCACTGCTGTGCTGGTAAAAATTGCCTGTCTTTCCTTTAGATGCAATCCTCTCTTTTTCAGGATGACATGCAGCAGTAAAGGAACATTCTCAGTCCCTGTCATAGGCTTGCCATCCCTGAGACAGACTGTCCAACTTCAGGGCTGTGATCCCCACACAGAAGCACACAGACGTCCAGAAATACTGAAGCTATGGGATCAACATCATTTTGGCATATTTTTTTTTAAAAAAAGATTTTTTGGGGAGACATCGTTTAGTAATTCACCTGGTACAAAATTTGAAGAATAGCATTGATAGTAACCTAAGCATAGTTATGTTATGGAAGCAGAGGAAATTTTATAGGGATTTTAGGGATAAAACAGGGAGGCCTCAGGGACATCTCCTTCTTGTACTGGGTCACTCTGTGCTGGTCTCCCGATTCTTTGGGGTCCACTTGTCTGCTCAGCTGTCAAAAGCATGTCTGCGGAAAAGCCGGGATGCACAACCCAAGGGAGGTGAAGCCAGGGGAGGTGACGACTGGCTGAATCCAGCCGAAGCGGAAAAGCAGCGTGCTCTCGCACTGAGCGACACCCAGACACGACCAGCAGCTGGCCGGGAGCCGCCCGGGGACGTCACTCCCCATCAATTCAGCCTGTTTGGAACAGCTGCCCCAGGTGGACGCGTTCACACACTCTGGATTGTCCCCCTGCTCAGTGAGTCCACACCTGGGAACAGACTGCCATTTTAGTGTCATGCGATGTTTACTGCTGTTTAAAAATAAGACAAATCAACATGGCTTGGGACGAAGGCTCCATCTGGCAGATTCCGCCTGGAGGAGAAATTAAGTGGTGTAGCGCTAAACGGCTTTCCGAGAGGAGATAGGGCTTATTAAGCGGTAAACAAACAGCAAGAGAGGTTTGAAGCTGCCAGGGTGCCAGGGGGGAGCAGGTGAAAGAGGGGAAACGGAGGAGGAGAGGAAGCTTAAGGTAGCGTTTCTCGAGTATCTGGGTTTTATGAAAAGAATCTCAGGGCTCTAGAGTAGAGGGGATTTGTCAGGAGGGTTAGTTGTCCTGCGGTACT
This sequence comes from Microcebus murinus, assembly GCF_040939455.1. Taxonomy (NCBI): domain Eukaryota; kingdom Metazoa; phylum Chordata; class Mammalia; order Primates; family Cheirogaleidae; genus Microcebus; species Microcebus murinus. The sequence goes on from NC_134124.1 coordinate 24,813,139, forward strand.
TCCTCGTCACCTGCTCTGTCTGTCCTTCAGGAGGCCGGAATGCCAGGCTCGGAGCGCTCAGTGTCCTGGCCAGGGTGGTGGGGTTGGTCGGGGGAGCGGAACACCCCAGAGGATGACAACAGTGTAGGGGTTAAGAGAGGGTTTGAATCCCAGCTTCCCAGCTTACGACCAGTGTGACCTGGGGCAAATCACGTAACCTCTCAGAACCTCTGTCTCTTCATCTGTCAGTGGAAGGCAGTGAGAGCACTTGCCCCAGAGGGTTGTTGAAAGGATTGGAGTTATGACGCCTGTAAGGAACTGAGCGCAGGACTTTGCACTTAGTAAGTACTCAATAAATGCAAGCTTATATGATAATGATTGCCATGAAAACAATGATTGCTCTCGTTCTAGTGAGAGCTAACCACCGCTCTGGAGGCCACTTCATTTTCTTCTTCATGCTATTTTATGCTCATGATTACCTTTCATGGCCTGAGCCCAGGCACACAATACCCTGCAAACACAAACACTGTCCAACTTCAGGGCTGTGATCCTGAAGTTGGACAGTGTTTGTGCAACTTCAGTCTGCAAACCAAACCGCTCCCCCAAGCCCAGAAAAGAGGGACCCAAGCTCAGTAGATTGAAAACTCTGGCTACTGAGTCAGACTCTCAGAAATGTGTATCCTTAACATCCAGGCTGGAGGGGGATTTGGAACCTGTCCAAGTCAACCCCTCCTGTTCAGGTGAGGAAGCTGCGGCTGTGAGAAGGGGAATAACCCGGCCAGGCTGCAGGGTACCAAGGCTCAGGCTGGAGCGTCGCCCTCTTCATGGCTCCCAGGAGGAGAACCAAGGGTGGGGGAGGAGGCTGATTCGGGAATGTTCGAGATACCCCTTGTTAGGGCAGTGGTGTGTTGAGGTAGAGGCAGTGCTGTGGAGTGGCGAAGCGCTTTGGAATCAGGTGAACTGCATTTGAAACCTGGAACTACCGGGTACCCGTAGTGTGACCTTGAACCTGCTACTTAATTTCCAACTCTCCAGTTCATTCGTCTACTAAATGGGATAAACGTACAGGTTGTAGTGAGAGTTACGGTAGTGTATGAAAAGTGCCTAATAATCTCGCAGCAAATGGCATTTAGTGCTGCTATTATTGTCATTGGAGTTATTATTGGCTTGCAGCGGACAGGATGGCTGCTGTGGGGACGGTGAACTAGAGACTGCAAAGGATGTTTTCATCAGCTGGTATAAATGAGGTGTGGGATGTCTTGGCTGGAGGAAGCAGGCCAGCAAAAGGGAGTAGGAGGGAGAGAGAGAAGTGAGTCCTCAGCCTCTGACCTGGCTCTGAGAGATGGAACAGCAGCTGAAGGAGTCACATTAAAGACAGCCTGGGCCTGGGGCAGAGGGCCCCAGTGCACTGGCTTCTCCCCACGCTGCTATTCTTTGTCCCCTGTCCCTGCCTATCTGCTGCACCCCACCACGATGTAGGGGAAGGGGGTGTTTAGACTTGGAGGGCCCAGGGAAGCACCAGGAGGGAACAGCTGAGGTCAGAGGAGCAGAAGGGGACCAGGACCCCTGGCTGGGCTGGATATAGTGGGGAACACGACTGATATTTACCATATCTGATATATCCCAGATATATCCGCGGAGGCCTGAGAAGTAGGGTAGGAGGACTGAAGTCTCAAGTCAGCAGGTTGGGGGTTGAGTGGCACTGTCACTGGGGTATTTTTATTAATGAGACCTAATTCTTACCCAGAGGCGCGTGAGGCCTGGTGCACTTGGGTGGCATTGGTGCAGTAGAAAGTTCTTTATACTGTACTTATACGTTGAAGCCCCAGGTCTGGGGGTAGCCCACCCCGACCTCTTTCACTGCATGGCTGCCACATACGGAAAGCAGAGCTGAGCACAGACTGTGTCACCAAGCAGTGATGGCCATGGAAACATCATGCTTCAGAGGACACAGAAATCCCAGGTGTTGTCCACAAGGTCATGGCCACAGGTCATGCAGAAGCAGCCTGGGGGTACTCAAAGGCATACAGTGCCGCCCCAAATGTTCTTCCTCTAACCTCTGAAAATCCAAATGCTGCCTTTCTATTTTCACTCCTGGGGACTGGGACATCCATGGTGTACATCTTTTTGCCACATTTCCTTTCATCTTATGATCCTGTTTCCTAACTGTTTCATGTATCTTCTATTTTAAACTATGTAAAGCTTTAGAAGTTTAGAAGAAGCTTAGAAGAAGCTTGCTAAGGGCTGGGATAATCCTGGGTCTTAAATTTGTGTGCCTATATAGGTTCGAGTATGATGTCTGGCACATGGGGCGTGTTCAGTAAATATTTATTTGTAGATTCTTGGTAGATTTGTCTTGAACACGAAGCAGTAGAAAGAAACCTTTTCCTAGCCTTTAGACATTTTGACATCTAATCTATCTTTTTTTGTAATGGACACCCTATGGGAGACTTCTGACATTGATATGATCCTGTATTATTAGCTTACATGTACTGGGTGCCTACAATGAACCCAGAACTTAACCTACAGGAGCATTTAGCTGCCTTATAATCAGATAGTTTTTATTATAATTATTATCCTTATTTTATAGATGAGGAAACCATGGCTCAGAAAGATTAACTTGCACAAGGTCACACAGGCGTGTCTACAAGGACACATGAGTGACCTCGTGGGGGTGTCGTGGCTCACTGTGGCCTGGTGGTTCTGTTTGGGAATGAGGCACGAAGCACATGGGGGCTCAGAGAAGGTGATGTCAACCTAGCAGAGGCTGGGTTGAGAGCAGGAGCTTCCCCTTTTGGAATTCTGAGCCCCTTAACGGCAAAGCAGAGCCTATAAATCCTCACCCATCGAAGTACAAATCATGCCTGGTGACAAGAGTGCAGAGCTTCAGGGACACTTGAATTCTTGTTTTATGACTCTCCCACCTCCCACTGAATTTTGGGGGAGGACATAATGCATTCTCTCCTGAAATGACAAGTGGAATTGGCCCAAATGGTTTATGGCCTTCTGTGAGCACAGGGCGCGGCAGTGGGAGTAGCCTGGGTGCTTGTGAAATTGATGCTTCAGAGAGGAGCCCGCCTTGCTGGTGCCAAATGCAGAGCAAAGACCTGGGGGCTGGACACAGCGGTCTGCTGGTCTGTCAGCTCCAGCCAGTGGCACTTTTCCTAGCCGTGCTTCACATGATTCTGGGTGGTATGCATTTTTCAGAGTCTTCCCCAAGGCTCATTTTGCTGTGTTACTAGAGCTTGGAGTCAAGTTCTATGGTTGAAGATGTTTATCTTCTTTCATGCCATCCCAAACTCCCAGCAGGGCAGTCGCCATTCATTCTTGTTCCCCTTGGGCCAAGCTCATGGTGACTTCTGGTCATCAAGGATATAGAACTCTGCTTAGCAATATTTGAGCTAACATTTTCTGAGTGCTACTGAGTGCCAGGCACTAAGCTAAGCATTTCCCATGCATTAACTCATTTAATGTCTGTAGCAACCCCAGGATGTAGACTTTAGGGCAAAGGTGGGTTTATGATTGTATTTGGATTTTAGGATGGCTTTGGCAAAGCTGAAATTCTGTCCTGTCAATCACCTCATTTCCTTTTGGGAGTTTCTCAGAGAGCTGTTATGCAGAGAAAATAATAGAAGAATGGAAACCAAACAGCTGTTTCATCACAGCTGCACAAACATGATATTCTAATGCACGCTGTATGTTAGAAGTTGGGTTAGACCAAGCAGCTTAGGCCCTGGGCTAGATAAAACCACCTACATCCCTTCTCCGTATCTGAATCTTGGTGGGGGTGTGCTCAGGTGTGCTGTGGATAGGGAGAGGAGAAAGAGGGCCAGATTCCAGGAAGGTAACCTGAATTCAGATTTTAAAATCCTGACACAGAGAACAGGAAACAAAAACGAGAAAGCAGGGCACAGGTTTTTCCTTTTAAATCCTTGTAATCCTGTCCACTGGTAAAGGAGGGTCTGTGAATGTCCTTGGCTTTCTCCAGTAAAACTAGCAATTTCTCCCTTGTCTGTGTGGGGCACATAGCAAGAAGGATGAAGGACACATAGCTCAGGCTGGGACTGGCACTGAAAAAATTAGAGTTGAGATGATTGGAAATTTGAAAATATTATTTAGTGCTACTTCTCTTGTAGGCACCGAGTTAAGCGATTTATAAGCATGATCTCATCGGATCCACATGACCCTGGGGGATGGGTTCTAGGATTGTCCCCATTTTATGGATGTTGACATGGAGACTTAAGTGATCAAATAACTACACGTGGCCACACATTTGGTAAATGGTGGCTCTGAGATGCCCAGGTCCCATGTCAAAACCCTCAATGCCAAGCATCCAGGAACATCACTGCTGAGACTGCTTTCTGCCCCCTCCTGTGGCATTATATTCTATAGTTTGTTTCTGTTGCTCCATTATTTTCAAGCACTCTTGAGTGTCATCTGCACATCTTTTCACAAAATATACCAGAGAGACATTATGATTCCTATTTAAAGAGGAGAAAAAAATGGGACTCTGACTGCTTATGTGGCTTCATTGAAGTTATACACTTAATTAGTGATACAGCCAAGATTGGGACCTCTGGTTTCCTCATTGGCAGGTTTTCCTGAGGATACAGGCACAAAAGGTAACAAAAATAGGAATAGGTCACAGGGCACACCAAGCTCCCAGGGCCATGGTGTCAGAGCCTGGCTGCACAGGAAATTATTTTTACATTATAATAGCCACCTGACTTGCAGAAGGAAGACTCTCCGTGTCTCGGTCAAAATTCAGATTTTTAAAAATTCTAATCTGTGTGATTTTTTTTTTTTTACCTAAATTTCTGACATTTCTTGGTCCTGGTCTTTCTGATACCAGCGCAAATCACACATGGAACTTTTCATTGACAAGTGAATAAGCTGTGAGCAGAAATGTGTTCCCTCTGCCTGGCTAACTGTGGCTCTTCCTTCTGTGCCCTCCTGAAATGTCACCTCTTCAGGGAAGGCTTTCGTTAGCCTTGATGTTTCTTGGTGGCAGGCGAGTCACTGCATCCTCTGCACTCCTGTGTTCCTTTGAGCATAGGCTACCAAAGCACATGGGACACTGTAGCTGTTTACAAATTCCTCGTGACCCCTGGACTGAGAGTCCCTTCAGGGCACACAGGGTCTGCCAGGGCAGTGCACACACTAAGTCCTGAATTAATATTTGATTGACAGATGAATAAGTGAGTGATCGGCTGCTGCAACTCTGGAAGGCTTTTGTTCCACTACGATATGGGGACAAAACCCACCCTGGCTTCCCTTGGCTCCCATCCCTCCCTCCATACTGTATGTCTTCTGAATACAAATGAAAATTTACTGAGCTGGATGGAAAAATACAAATCTCTTGGCTGGGTATGGTTTCTAGATTCATTAAACTGAGCCCTGGGAGAAACTAAACTAATACAATTCTGAAGCTAATCTCTCCTTGAAGTCATTCCATAAATCTGATTAATGGGTCACCTTTAGACCACAAGCACAGTTACTATATTAAAAGAAAATGCTCTAATGGGATGGTAATGCTGTTAACAAGGCTTCTGCTGTTTGCAAAAAAGACATTTTTCTCACAGTATAAACAAGTCTAGGCTGGATGATGCATGGGATTAGGACACGAGCAAAACTCTTAGGGCTCTAGTACTCAATTGCACACAAATGAAAAACAAAGAGCATCAGTTCCTCAAATGCGTAAATCTGAGATGAAATCGATAAAGTGGATAAAGCCAGTGTGTGAGATATAAGCTTTTATGTTGCTTCTCAGATAAAAAAATTGTCCTCTCAGATCTTGTATTCTTTGCTGACTTCCATCATGTGTCACTGATATTTGGCAAGAGGATATGCCCTTTAGCATCAATCAGTTAAGGTAATTACTATGCTTATCTAGAATTTCCCAGCTTCCTGTGCTGGAGTCTTTCATAGAATCAATGAGTTGGAAGAACTTTAGGGACAGATAGTATAATATGTCCCAAAGTGTGTATATTTCTGTTAATATGTGGAAACCAATTTACAAGCAGTCAAGGCTCAAAAATGTTTTAAGATGGTAGTGTTGAGGACATGGAGGTGGCCTCTCCAACATCTGTTCCCCCCTTCTCTTGGAAACTATCTCATTTTTCCATTGGGTTTTACATCTTCCCAGAGTGGCCCATATGCTTTCAGGGAAGATGACTTCTTGCTGAGCTCTGTGGGTGGGGATTGGCACTCAGGTATAACCTAATTAGCATCATCCCATCCCCTGCCCCTATGGATTGCTTCAGGGATGGGCATGTGATCGATTGGGGGCCACTGAGATGTGAGGAAGATCTAAAGTATACGCCTTCTTAACCTTCTGAGAGGATTACCAGAAGTATCTTTCTTTTCCCCTTTGAGAATCAGTACATGTAGATGTGAGGGCTGGAGCTGCTGCAGCTGTCTTGTTGCCATGAAGGAAGTCTGCCTGAGAGTTAAGACGACAGAGGGGAGCTGAATTTAAAGAACTGCCAAGAGCTGGATCTAGAATGCTGGATTGAACCATGCTGATCATCTGCCCACCTTAGGACACTTGAAGTGACTTAAGCCAATAGAGTCCCTTTTTTGTTTAAACCTGTTTGAGTGGAAGTTTCTACTACTTGCAAGCAGAGAACTTTTCAACTGACACAGCTGAGTTAAACAAAATTGGATAGGCTACTTCCTGAGCATTGTCCCAGAATCTTTAATGTATTAATGTGCAAATTTATTTGGCTGTGGGTTCTGTTCTTACATAGTGCATCTCACAGGACAAAATCTTGTCTGACTCCCAAGTTTTGCAAAAGTGGAAACTGAGATCCAGAGATTTAAGTGACTTTCCTAAGCTATAAATAGGCAGGTATTAAAAAAATTTTCTAAGTCCCTGCAAGTTTGGAGCAACACTGAGTTAGTTAAAAATCAACAGATTTCTTTACTGTGTATCTTTCCTTAGTTATTTATGGGCCATGGGTCAGGAGGGCTGGCATACAATTTTTGGCCATGGGTATCTTTTTTCGGAGAATATTTCTTTGTCACTGTTATTCAACTGTTATTCACTTTGGGAAATACTGCCAGGAAAACTCTGTATCTCTTCCTGTCAGTGAGCTGGTGGACTAATGTCTCTTTTTTTGAGGTGATTATCACCTTGGCTTTCTTAACGTTCCTTGGAAGCTGCCATGAGAACAGAACAATAGCCTGGCCATGGTCCAGCCAGCTCCCAGCACAGGTGAGTCTGTGCTCTGATACACACTGAGATTATTCCCAAGAACAGGTCCATTATATTAAGATGTTCTGGCAGAGCAGAGAGAACAGGACCAGGCTCATTAAGGCCCACACATGCATTCTTCCCCAAGGAACCAGCTTCCTGGCTGGGCACTCTGCATCCTCTATGAAAAAAACAACAAAGGAGAAAGGTGGAAAACAAAAAGTGATGGTGTATTGGTGCCAAAAAAAAAAAACAACCCACAACAATGCTTTCTTAAAAATCTCCTTTTCAAAGGAAGCCATCATACCCCAGCTGTCATTTCTTCCTCTCTTTATAATTTTCTTACTTAAAGGTGAGGAATGATTGCATCTCAACTCTGGGTGTCCATCCTGCTCACAACATTGAAGACAATTAAATGTGGCTAAAGAAAAAATACGCTTCAGACTAATTTTTCTAGATGTGCAATGATGGCCCTCCAAGCAAAGAGGCCAGAAGCTCATTTGCCACTGAGGGACAAGGATGATCTTTCTTGTAGGGGTTCTTAGAGACATTCAAGTCCTTGTATTAGGTACTCCTTGGAGGCTTCCCCTGGCTACAACTTTCCAAGTGGAGTTTGGCTTATAAACCCTTTCAGCTGCCAGCTCCAAAACTTGGTCACCTTTCATTCCCCTTGGGAAGAGAACTCTTCCTTAGAAGTAAGTAGTCCCTAAACTGCTGGAGTGCACAGCTCAAAGCAAATCCCTTTCATTCTAATAAGGACCGGAGCCACGGGGTCAGTTTGATCATTTGCTCAATCGAATCTTTGTAGAACAACCGCATGTATGAAATTACACTCAATAAGGTGACAAGACAGGTGGTATGCAGTCTTTGCTTTGGTTGGGACAACATCAGAGGGAACTCTCAAGGATGGACTTAATGATGAAGAAAATATGAGTTTTAGATTCTAAAAATAAAGCAATCGCAATTTGCATTTACTGAGCACTTATTATGTCAGGTGTAGTACTAAGCATTTTCTAAGGATTACCTTGTGCAATTCTCACAACCACCCCAGGAAGTGCACCAATTCTAAGAATGACAAAATGAAGCTGAGAGAATTTACTTCACTTGCCTGAGCTCATGCAGTTAGGAAGAGTTGGAAATTGTGTTCCACCCAGGAAGTGTGTCTGCTGCCTTGGTTCTCCTAACACAATAGTCCACTGCTCCCCTTAAAAGCAGAGAGGTTTCTTCCCTCCCAGTGTCCCCAAACAGGCTCAAATGTGCTCGTGGCCACACTGCACTAAGAAGGGATGAGAATTTGTGTAAAATTCTTAAATGCTGGACAAATTCGAAACAGCAAAGAACCACATAATAAAGACCTCCTCATTTTAAAAGACAGACTTAATGCTTTTTGTTTGTTTTGAATTTTAGACAATGATCCTTACTGTAAAAAATTGAACAGCTTCCCTGACATAAAAATAATGATATGTCCCTACTCCATCCCTTTATAAGCAGTAGCTGCAGTGTTAGCAGCCACAGGAAGAACTGAGTTGGGCCGGCAAGTCTTCCCTGGAGTTTTTGCCTTACCTGCTGTAGAAGAGGCATTCTTGGTTATTGATGACTTTATCCGATTTGTACCTCCGGAGGTCTTCCCACGCATCCTTGATGGCAGTGACTGCCAGGATGGCACAGATGGGTATCATGCTCACCACAGGCTGGAAAGCATTGACCACAGGGACAAAATTCAGAATCACAATGCCCACAAAATAGAGATTGGCAAACCGGTGGAGCTGCTCAAAGATGTTCTTGGGGATGAAGGACAACACGGTGTACTTGCTGGTCTTAATTTGATTCCCACAGTGATGTCTGTTGGGGTTCTCTTTACGGGACCTTCCTTCAAAGGGCAGGTTGGAGACCACCACTCGTTTCTTGTCTTCCTTCCTTTTCCGCCGTTTCCTCCCTTCCTTTCTCATCTCTGCTCAATCCTGGCTCTTTAATTCTCATAATTTAATTCTCATCTTTTACTTGCCTTTTCTGCTGAAAATTTTTCTCTCTTCTTTCAAAAGGAAACTAAAACTGAAAAGCCAGCACACAGAGAGCAGGGGAGAAATGTGACAAGGAAGGAGCTTACAGAGAACGGGTGTGTATCCACTCAGCCACTTCCTTCTACTTCTTTGAGACTCCACCTGTTGGAATGTAGACGTCACCCACAGGTATCTTCCTTTTCCACCCTGGTAGCCAAGAACAGGTGTACGAACTCTGGGTCCTAAAACCTACCTGGTTAAGTTTTAAAAGCAAGGATTATCTTTACCCAAGAAACTCAGAGGCTTCAGAAATGGCATAGATTTTCTTGTTTGGGAGACATTGTTTGACATCCTTCAAAGAGCTTCTCCTGAACTTAGTCTCCTGAGATGATTCAGTCATCTTAGAATTTAATTCTTGAGCTTTTCAACATGCTTGTGCTTAATAATATGAGTGTTTATACAAGTTAAAACAAGGTTTCTTAACCTCAGTATATTGACATTTTCGACTGGGTAATAATTCTTCACTAGGAAGGCTGTTTTGTGTGTTGTAGGACTTCCAGCAGCACCCAGCCTCTACCCACTAGATGCCAGTAGCACCCTTCCTCCCAATATGACAACCAAAAATGTCTTCAGACATTACCAAATGACCACTAGCGTCAAAATTGCCCCCAGCTGAGAATCACTGTATTAAATGAATTTAAGGAAATATAACACAAGAAAAGAGACCGATCCTTTGACCATGCTGGTGAGTTTGCATTACCTTTTTGCACACGAGAACACAGAGACATGATTTCTCTTACCTTTCATATATTCGAATGTCGGAACAGTTTATCTCTTTATCAAAGCGGTGCCTCTTGAAGTCCTCTACCCCATCTTTGACCATGATGATGAACAGGACAATGGCCAGGGGTAGCATGGTGATCTCCCGGTGGAAGACTTCCATGGAGGGTACCCAGTTCAGAATCACCAGGAACAGGAAATAGAGGTTAGCCCATCTGGAAGGGGCAAGCGTGGTGAGTGTAAAACCCATGGAGAAGAAAAATACACTGTCTCCTCTAATTCTTCCCCACTGTTGGCCCTTATCAAGTAAAATGACACTCTTTCAATGTCACCTCAAACATTACAGAAAGTGCTTTGAAGCCAAACCGATCTATATTTAAATTCTGTTGCTGTTGTTTACTAGTTGTGTGACCTTCCTGAGCTCATTTCCTCTTGTGTAAAATGGGGATAGAACCAACTACTTTAAAGGGATCTTATAAATATTACACGGTATTGCTGGGTGCAGTGCCTGTAATCCTAGCACTCTGGGAGGCCGAGGCAGGAGGATCACTTGAGGTCAGGAGTTTGAGACCAGCCTGAGCAAGAGTGAGACCTTGTCTCTACAAAAAATAGAAAAAATAGCTGGTGCACATGCCTGTAGTCCCAGCTAATGGGGAGCCTGAGGCAGGAGGATCACTTGAGTCCAGGGGTTGGAGGTTGCTGTGAGCTAGGCTGATGCCACTAGCTCGGGTGACAGAGGGAGACTCTGTTTCAAAAATAAATAAATAAATACAAATAAATAGATATTACATGGTATAATATTTGCTAGGTACATAGTGGAGAATTCTGGAGCATATTAGTTGCTCAATAAATGGTAGCTTATAATAATAATTACAAAATTTAGGATGATATATAAGCACATATTTTCACCTTTAATTAAAAATCATCCTATATATTATCTCAAAAGAGTAGTTTATGTTTTTAAGTTTTTAAGGTGCAACTTGTTCTCCCTTGCCACAGTGCCTTTGCACATGCAGGTCTGTCTGCAGGGATATTTTTCTGGCTTCCTTTTCTGACTTCTCACTGCCCCCTTTCACCCAGTTAATGCATTTTCCTCTTTCGGGTTATTATACTTCAATTCCCTAACTTCCTCAACTAGACTAGATTTCCCTAACACCATATACTTCTCCTTGGAAGTATTAATTCTAGTTATAACTTTATATCAATTTATATCATTTAAAAATTAATGTCTATCTCTTTCACTAGACATATACTCAATGAGAACAGCCTCTCTCTCTCTATCTCTCTCTTTCTCATATATTCCTAGCACCCAATACATGGCCCGAAACAGAGTAGAACCTGATAAATATTTGCAGAATGAATGAATGAATGACAAAAACTTCTTAAAGTATATGCATTTGGATATTAAAGGAAAGGGGTGCCTCTCAGTCCATTTAAATGGCAAATACTTGATTAAAAGGTATCTTGTTGGAACAGGTGGGTCTGTACCTGTGAAACTGCTCAAAGAGATTCCGGGGCAGGAAGGTGAAGAAGGTGTATTTGGCCGTGCAGATTCTGTTGCCAAGGTAGCTCCTGGAGACCTTTTCCCAGTCCTGGTGGAAGGTGCTGTTGTTGGGGAACACGACCCGCTGCAGGCTCAGGTTGTAGCTCCGCCTCCCGTTCTCTGGAGAGAGCAGTGGTGTGGTTTCCGATGGAGACTGTGGGGACTCGTCTCTGACCCGCCACTGCCACCGGTGCCAAGAGGAGTCCACCGAGAGGGCCATTCCTGGCAGCAGGCTGAAGTCTGAAAACAGACACATGAAGTCACTATGGTCTGCAGAAATGTGGGGCACGTCGGCCTGTTCACTGGCTCCCATCCACGCAGTGTAGACACAGGGCTATGGTGTGAGGGAAGTGGGCTCAACCCCTGTAATCTAGAATCTAGGGTGGGAGACATCAATCAAATAATCATGTAAATAACCATTCTACTCACACTGTCGTAAGTGTCGTGAAAGCATGTAAGTGGGGGGGAAGGTGTTGGGGGCCGAGCTGGGGCTGTCAGAGAAATGCTAAAGGATGGCCTAGTGGGCTGTGACTCTGGAGATCAGAATTCTAGTTCTGGAACATTCCTAATGCTGAACTGTCGCTTCTCAGTTTTTTCACCCTGAAATGAGGAAAACTGTTCTTACCATACTTTTTTTTTCCACAAGATTTTTTGTGAGGAACAATTTGGGCAGTACATAAACATATGTTGGAACATGTCTTGAAGTAAAGGGGAAAGTATTTATTCTTTAGGTTTTCTGTGGCTCTCGAATTTTCTGATACTGATGACATTTTGTAGAAATTCCTCTGGGCTCAGAACCTCAAATGAGAGTGATGACGTGGACTAGAGGAGACAGGCCCTTTCCTAGGAAATCTGGGCCTGAGGGGACTGGGCTGTGCTACTCTCATTCCATGACTCTTTCTGATCTGGTTGGCTGGGGTGGGGCTGGGGGATCCCTTCTTTTCTCTCCACTCCATTTGGTAGATTCTGAAACCAAGCACTTGGTCAAGCAGACACTCTTCCCAGATGGCAAAAGAGTGCTACTTTATCGAGAATATTCCAGTTTCTGAGAGCTTTTAATGGAACTTATAAGGAAACTCTCAAAGTTCCTCTTGGCCAAATTTTGCTTAAAAACCCAGAAGGTTATTATTCAAAGACATACTTTGTAAAGTTAGAATTTGGGGATAATGGGCCTTCTCACTTAGTAGGCTCATAGGATGATTTTCTTTTGAATAAGTGGTTGAGAGAATGTCAAGTATTATCAATCGTACAATGAACAATCCAGTCTGCAATTGTAAATATGATCGCTTAGGAAAAAGAGTTTTATTTCTACTTTAAATGATAATATTTTATCTTCTGGATGCCCATATGATCTGATCCTCATCATAATTCTCCTCATGGCTTTAATCAATCCAAATGATTTTCAATCCACAGACCCCATGGCCGTGGGAAGCTCTTCAGAGCCTAAGTAAGCCCTTGTAGCAAGCATGAAAAAAAATAAATGCAATTACGATGTCTATCATAACATGACTAAAAGCAATATGATGACATTTAGCAAGCCAGAAATAATATCCTATATCTTCTTTTTCATTATAAAAAATATACTCCCTTCATGGATTCTTTTATTTAATGCCAGAAAAAAAAAAAAGGAAATGAAAAGATAATTCACAAATAGAGTTGAAAATGCACACGAGAAATCTTGCCTTGGCTAACACCATACATATCAGACTCCTTTCACTTTTAGGTGGCAAGATTATCTTTTTTTTTTTTTTTTTGGAGACAGAGTCTCGCTTTGTTGCCCAGGCTAGAGTGAGTGCCATGGTGTCAGCCTAGCTCACAGCAACCTCAATCTCTTGGGCTCAAGCAATCCTACTGCCTCAGCCTCCCGAGTAGCTGGGACTACAGGCACGCGCCACTATGCCTGGCTAATTTTTTCTATATATATTAGTTGGCCAATTAATTTCTTTCTATTTATAGTAGAGATGGGGTCTTTCTGTTGCTCAGGCTGGTTTCGAACTCCTGACCTTGAGCAATCCGCCCGCCTCGGCCTCCCAGAGTACAGGCGTGAGCGACCGTGCCTGGCCAAGATTATCTTAAATGAAGAGATTGGATTGCTATGGGAGAGGAGGTGGGGTACTTTAAAAGACCATTCATCATAAATTTTTATTTTTATTTTTTAACAATGTAAAATAAGCTTCCTTAAAAATAAAGCAGATGTAACATGGATGCCAAATTAGTGGAGAAAATTTGATGAGGAACTATATATTTCCATAGTTTTCAAAATATCCTCCCCCAATGTTATTAATTACAATGATTAAAACGAATCACTTTGTAGTGGAAAAAGCTGACAGACACCACCGTACCCAAGAGATCAAAGCAAGCGTCACCCATATTGGGTTAAGCTGACACCTCGTGCCTCCTGGTGTGATGTACTGAGAAGAACACAAGTCACTTTGGTGGCAGAAACATTAAAACACCTCAAACTCAGGGCTATTCTACAAAACAAATAGCCTGTGTTTTTCAAGTGGAAAAGGTCAAAGAAAGGCAGAGGAACTGTTTGTGATGAAAGGAAGCTAAAAATATGTGAAAACTAAATGTGATGTGTGATTCTCTGTTGAATCCTGGACTCGGGGGAGCTAGAATAGGTATTATGTAAAGATATTATTGGGCAATGGGCAAAATTTGAATATGAGCCGAAGATTGGGGTCATGGTAATTTAATAATGCCTAATTTCCTGATTTTGATAATTATATGGTGGTCACATACAAAAATCTTCTTGTTCTTAGGAAATCTTCCCTTAAGTATGTAGTGGTAAAGGGCAAGATGTCCCAATGATACAGAAAAAAAAATGTATATGTATATATGTGTATATGTATATATGTATATACATATTTGTACATATGTATATACATATATGTGTATATGTATACACACACACACACACACACACACACATACACGATGGCAGAGTCAGGAAAGGCTTCCTGGAAAAAGGAACATGTATTTAAACAGTTACCTGAAGAAACATGTAAGAGTTAGCTGGGTAGCAGGTTAGTGAGGGGTGCTCCAGGTGGAGGAACCAGTTCCAGAAACAGAAAGTGACGCTATGGAATACAGGGAACTGGAAGGACAAAGACGGGCAAAAGTTGAGGCTGGAGAGACAGACCAGGTCAGACGGCCTGGTGAGGCTATTGTGTTGAAAGCAGGAAAAAATCCTGAGGAATTTTAGGCAGGGAAGTGACGTGATGTCACTTTTTCGGCCAAAGCACTTAATAGGGACTGGCGGAGTGCAGACTGGGGGTCAGAAAGCAGCTTTCTAACACTCCGCCCCTTCTCTCCTCCAGATAAAGTATTTCTTCCCGAGAGTGGAGCAGGAAGCAAAGGAGATTGTGTAATCCTTTATCTGAGGTGTGGTTTATTACTGGTTTCAGAAATTATAGGGAGGGGCCTAAACTAACTCCCCAGGGTCCTTTCAGTGGTAAAGTCTCTCACTCTAGTCTTTCCGAAATGGCACCTCCCATTACAAATAGACTTGGTTGCTTAGTTTTGCTAATTGCACTCAGATCAGCTCTGGCTAGAAGTGACGAACCTCTCAAGCACCACCCTGAATGTCCTCTGGGCAGAATGTCTTTTAGATGGTAGGGGACAATTCTGTATGATAGGCCACGGCCTAACGTACTGTGTTAACTACAATTTTCTGAGGAAGCTTGTTTCTCTTTCCCAAACTTCTTCTCTACCCTGCCTGGCTCACATTTCCAATAGACTCCAGCTCCTTTCTTTTTCATTTTAATGAACCCTAATAAACCCCATCTTTAGCAAATTCTATTTTCACAGTTAGGGGATCAAACAACTAGTTGTTGTTCATTGAATCAACAAATACTTTATGAAACCTTTGTTTGTACCAGGTGAGTAAAACCTACACACATCCTTCTCCACCTGAGCTTACATTAATGCAGCTAAGAGATTTTAAACACACACTCCTAGAAATAAATGTTAATATATATTCACCAACCAACATAAATCCCACCGTCAAAAGACAAATCACAACAGATTTAGTTTAAAGATTTTAATTGGCTTTATGTGCAATTCGAGAATTGGGCAAACTATTCTATAAAACAGAGTAAGTGTTCCAATGAGCTGAGCAGAGGAAATTGGTTTTATAGACAGAAAGGGCTGAAGAAAGCAGAAACAAGGAACAAAAGGTGGATTGATCATTTCTAAGATACTTTTCTTATAAGGAAGAGAAACAATAGAAAAACAACTGACGGTTACCTCAGGTTACTGTTTGTTGTAAGGATTAAAGGCAGAGGGAACTTCATTATGCTGATTGAAACTGGCCTGTTTGGGAAATTTGGCTATTATCCCTCTCTCCTGATTTTTTGCAAGGTCGGAAAACAATTTAGTTTCAGTTTGGTGACATAGAACTTTAGTATGAGTGACTCAGCTTTGATTTTTAGTCTGGTCTGTTGGGATCTAGTGCAGGAATGGGGTCCAAAACAATGGACCCCATTCCCACTCTAATTTTTATTAACATCACAAAGTAGAGCAGGGTACAGTGAGATCTCATTATACAGAAATGTGACCTTGTCCTGGAAGAGGTGAGGCTTGAGCCTAGATGGAGAAATGAGACGGGGGTGGCTGGGAGGAGAGCTATGCGTGGTGTCCGTGTTTCTGTGAGCAAGCATGCTAGGAAGAAGGTGCCACATTTGCAAGCCTCCTGTGGCCAGAGCAAACCTGTTGACCTTGGCTTTTAGCTAAACACAGGAATTTTTAAAGCACTCTACCCTGAGGATAAAATGTGTAAATCTCAAAAAGAAAAAAAATTTCCATTAGACACTTAGTTAACAAATAATAACCACTTTGGAAGAAATGGTCTGGACTTAGCATGTCCTCAAAACAATCAGTTCTATCAGTTTTCCTCAAATTGCAATCATCATTGACTCCCCAATTTTTACCACATCCAAATAGCATTTGTTTTAGTAAATGCAATCTATTTTGCTTCAAGTCAACTCACTTCTCAAAAGCTTAAATATTAACTTTGGCTTTGTGCTAAAGCATTGATATCCAAAATGAAGGGGTTTGACAGTCTTGTTATTTTGTGTAATAGGGAATAACAAGAGCTACTTTTTATTCAAATAAAAACTGTGGGTACATTATGACAATATTGCCATACATCTTCTAGGTCTCTATTTGCTGTTCTGGGAACGAGGGTCAGAAAGGACCAAGCTCACCAAGAAAGCATCAGTCATTTCCGCTATTTGAGGCTTACCTACTAAGACAGGACAGGCTGATAACATGGTTTGCAAAGTACCACCCCTCCCCCGCCCCTGGCCCCAGAGGGGTCAAAACAATGGCTACAGGTTTTTCATCAACCTTCAATGCAGTAAAAATTTCAGTGAACCAGATTCCTATCAATTTTGCAAGACTTCCAGTAGATCAAGTAAGGCTTTGCAATAATCTCATTATCAATTTCTCATTTTTTTTTAACTTATTTTGATTGGATTTGCTTGAGGAAATGGCCATTGCTTTTGTGTAGTCTTTCACTGATTTTCACAAACCCATTTACAGATGAAGAAACAAATGTCAGGGAAATAGGACAATTTCTCTCCAGAGCCTGTAATGTCTTCCTACTCCCTTTCAATAAAAGCTATATTTACTAGAATCCAAGATGTCATTTTTTTCACATTTTAAAATTTTGAACCTCGATTGTTTCACACAATTGATATGGTAGCGTTTATTTATTTAAAAATTGTTTTTATACACTCAAAGTATTATTAAACTGATGGCATCTTAGATTCAAGAAAATACGTGTAGTTGCACAAACTTATGCCAGAAAACAGAAATCACCACTTGAAAGACTCTCAATAAGTGTTCTAGTCCTGGGACCTCACCAGGAAAGTTCAGCAAGGCCTTGGTGGGAAAGGACTAGTCAAAGAGGAATCCTTACTCCACTGTGGGGTTTGAAGAGGCGAGACACCCCAGGGAAGGCCGAAGTTCAGAATCCTTATCTGCATTGCACTCAGCTGCAGGTGTCCACATCCAGAGCTTGCATGTAAGCTGTTCTTAGGAGCACCAGAAAGTGCTCTGTCCTTCCCAATGGGAAGAGCAAGAGCTGGAATTGTGCCTCATTCACAGACTATAAAACTTGTCCTATAGTTAGGATGCCACATGCTATGCTGACTTCCTCTAGAGAGGAAGAAATATTGGGTAAGAACGTGTGCAAGGGTGGGATAGAGATTGTTGTCCTCCCTCCCCATGAAGCGTGGGGAAGGGAGGGGAGAGTGAGAAAGAAATAGCAACCACCTTAAATAACATTAATCGAAGGATACCATTCTGTAGAAGATAATGAAAGCACATGGCAAGTGAAATCCTATAGAATGGGCCTTTGTGGGAAGGGAATGATCGCAAGGGAGACCCTCTCATGTCTTGGCATTGTCCGCCTGCCTTGCTTAACCTCCATCGCTAGTCTTTGAGCTAATGCTCTGATTGGTTTTCTCTTAGCTATCCAGCCCATAAGAGCCTTCTAGTAGATTTTCAAGGACAAATATTTTTTAAACAGACAAGAAGACATTTCTAGTCTACCATGTTATACATCATCATCCCTCCAAATTCAGGAGAATTTAGGGTGTCAGTAGTTACCTGGCAAGCTGGTCTCCCATTAGGTGTATTTGGACCTCAGACCTCTCTCATGAGAGTGTCCTGTTGCTTTTTTGGCATCTCTACTTGTTTTCTAGGTAGCTCAACTTGAACATTTCAAAAACTCTTTGATTCTATCCCAAATTCACTTTGATTCCAGTAGCTCCCATTTCAATGAATAGCATCTCCATTTACCTGAATCACTTAAGAGTTATCTTTGACTTCTCCTTCATTTACTATAGCCAATTTCTTTTAACTTCTGTCCATTTTTGACTCCTAAATATTTTCAAAATCCATCTGCTTCTCAACATTTCTACTGCTTTCTAATGTAATAAAAAGCACTGTTCTCTCTTGCCTGGACTATAGTAATAGACTCCTAACTGTTTCTTCCACACTTACTTGCTTCCTTTCCATTCTAGTCTTCATACAGCAGCCAGCGTTATTTTTTTCTAAAGTGGAAATCAGGCCATGTCTCTCTTCTTCTTAATGCTGTTAATGATTATAGTTGCCTTTATATAAAATCCAGACTTCTCACTGTGGCCCGCATTGCTCCATATGACTGAGCCCTGCCTACCTCTTTCCTTCTACCTCAATATTCTCTAGATTCTCAAGCATGCCAGTGTTCTCTCTCTCTCTCCACCACACCCCTGTAGGCATTTAGTAGTTGCTTTCCTTTAGAAGCTCTTTCTTCACTCTTTGCTTAGCATCTTATTCAAGGTAGGCTAGACTATGCTGTAAAAACAAATAAAGCTCAAATTTCAGTGGCTTAGAATAACCCACTAAGAGTTTGCAGGTGTGGGCGACTCTTCCACCCAATGACTCTGGGATCTAGGCTCCCTCTACCTCATAATCTCACCATGTGGCTTTAAATATAGCCATACAGGGACCCAGATGTGGACTGCACCACTTTGCTCATAGTCTAATGGCCAGAACTACTTTCATGGCCTCATCCCAACTGCATGGGAGGCTAGACTATGTGGGAAGCACATAGAACTTTATATTCAAACATTTTAAAATGATACATAATAATTATACACATTTATGGAGTACATGTGATATTTTGATACATGTATACAAAGTATAATGATTAAATCAGGGTATTTAGGATATCCATCACCTCAAATATTTATCATTTCTTTGTGTTGGGAATATTTAAAGTCTTCTCTTCTAGGTATTTTATAATATACAATATACTGTTGTAAATTGTCATCACCCTACTGTGCTATTGAACTTGTATCTAACTATGTATTTGTACTCATTGACCACCCCTCCCATTCTACTCTCTATCTCTTTGAGATTAACTTTTTTAGATTCGCTGTAAGAGTGAGAACATGCAGTATTTGTCTTTCTAACATAGAATATTTAGAGAGCACTGATTATCTCTCCAGGGTCCAGATTAAATGACATTTCTTCAGAGAGTTGGGTATGGCACTAATCCAGTGAGGTCTTACTGGAGTAACTTTATGGCAATAAGATATGGTTGGACCTGTCATTATTGGCTTGTTAACTGAAACTCTTATACTATAATTTCCAAACACTGACATCCTTCTATTTGGGTGCCTCACTCCAAATTTGAGGCCAGAGAGTTGCCCCTAAACCCTGGCCCCTACACATTGTCCTAAGGTAGACTATTTACTGATGGCAGGATGTCAGAGAATTCATATGTGCTCCTGATAAAGTCTGTAGATGGAACACATTATATGCTTCATACATATGGGAGTCACTATTTTTGCGCATACTGTTGAGATCGACATATTGCAAATTTATTCGAAGGCATTACTGATTTGATGGTAAAATTTGCAATAATATAATTTCCTCAATCCACGAATACTAAAATTATAGCTACTTGCAAGCAGAAATTGTGAATTCTTTGATGACAAAAGGGATCTTTTGGGCTCTGAAAGGCTGTTCACAGTGGTGTAGTACAGGGAGCCCAGAGCTAAGAGCAGGGTGCTAAGTGAGGTGCAGACAGGAATAGCAGTGATGCAGATTTTCTGACCTAACAAAGTGGTCGGGTAGGTGAGATATATATATATATGGAAAGGTAACTGGATGGGCTATCAATGGGGAATTGGGCAAATGGCATATAGCAAGCACCAGGAGTTTTTAGAGATGGAAGAAAATATAGATGGCTGAGAAGGACAAGGCCAGCATTCTGGAGAAGTACAAGTGGCGATTACTGAGTCAGAACTGGGTAGCCAGGGGCAGGCAGGAGTCCAGAAAGTACAAGAATTGGCCACCTCTTGTCCCACATCAGCCCCTCCCTCCGAATCAGAAGCTCTGGAAATGGGCATGGGAAATCTGCACTCTTAACCAGCTCCCAAGCCATGCTAAAGTAAGGGTTGCCAAACAGCACACTTGGAGAAACACTGCCTTATACACTCATCTATCTGCTTTCCACTGAAAACTGCAACTACCACTTCCCATTTCTTTCCCTTTATTCCAAGCCTGATTTCCCAGGTACCTTCCTAATGAAAGTCAAAAGATCTTGGGAAATAAAAAGACAAGGCAGGCCATCTTTCCTTTGTAAGAGACAGGTAAAATAAGATGCATAATTTCATTTTTACTATCCCTCTAGGCAGAATGGGATTTCACTTAAAAATTGTTTTATAGATTCTTTTGTTTTGTTTTACTGACAAAATAATTAAGTTGGGTCTAATTAAAAGTAAATAAATTGCTCACAGAGGCTGAATAAATTGGTGCTGAGCTGAGAGGTGAAAAAAGTTATTCACAGTCCATAGGGCTGAAAGCAATTAAAAGACAATAGCACACATTGACTAGTTCACCTCACTCAGACATTTGCATGGTACCATACGTGAGTTACATGCTGACTAACACACCTGGGAAAAACTAAGTCAGGGCAGGCAGACAGCAGACCCTGGGAAATTTGGGAGCAACTTCCTCAAGGTCAAATGGACTAGGCACCTGGTTTACTGCAGAGTGTGGGGGCAGATTTGTGAAATGGGGTGAGGAAAACTGATATTAGTTGCCTCTAGAGTGTTCTTAGGGGACTAATATACTCTTCATCAGCACTTGGAGTGAAAGGCAAGGAGACAAGAATTAAGGGGAAAAAGAAAAGGAAGAAGGAGAAGGAGGGAGAATTAGTGGACAAAAACACAAGAAATCGAGATTAAAACGGTAGCAGGTTGGTGTCTGTGTTGGCAGAAAAGGGCAAAGGACTTTTTTTAAGTCAAATATTCACTTAGAAAAATATGTAATATTGTAATATAATGTCTTTCCATGTTACTTAAAATTGTTAGTAAAAGTTTACAAGATAGAGTTGCCAACTAGGAAAGGTATGATTTGATTGGGAATAGAGGTCTAGAAGAAAAAGAGGCTGTCCACATATTTGGCTCAATGCCAAGGGGAAAAGATAAAATAAAGAGTGGAGAATGAGAAATCTACCAAATACTGGAAGTCAGAACTGGAGACGCCTGGGAGAAACATAAATCCCACAGGAATTGCAGTGGTTGTGGGAGAAGTGGCGCTGGGTTTTCATTAGAGTACAGGCTGGATGTTCAGGTGGATTTCATCTAGATCTTAAAAGGCAGGGTAAGCTGAACATCTGGCTCCTACATCCCACTAACCAGCTGTGTGGCTGTGGGCAAGTCATTATGATCCTTGGACCCTACTTCCTTCCTCTATAAAATGAGGGAATTGGAGCAGGTGGTGTTAGGGCCCATATACATCTCTAGCACTTTCAACTCAGGTTTAATTAGCACCTTGACTGACTTGAAGTCAAGAGCATGACTGACGCTGATCAGAGACCTTTCCAGAGGGCAGATTATTTCCTCCTCAAATGACAGTCTTGACTCTCTTTAAAAGGTAAGTGATCTCTGAGCACATAATTGCTAAGTGGCTGATCCTTTCTCTGTTCAGAGATGGAGAATTTTCATTCATCTCTTTGGATTGAGTTATTCTCTCATATTTTCTTTGGGCTAGACATTCTCACAGTTCCAGAGAAATAATGAAACCTTCTCATCTTTATTACTTTCTGTCTTGTATTAGAGTAATAGAACAATAAGGTTCTCAAAAGGTTTCCATATGTTTCAAACGTCTAGTTCCAAAGTAGGGAGAAATTTCGAGAAAGATGCAACTGCCTATTGAACATTGCCACTTGGTTGTCTCCCAAGAACATCAATCTCAGTTTGCCTCCAAATAGACTCTGTATCTTTAACCCTACACATTCTATTGCTCCATATTTCCTCTCTCATGAAATGGCAATGCTATCCTTTTTGTTGCCCAACCCTTTGATTCCTCTTTCATCTCATGTATCCAATCAAATATGGAGCCCTGTTGATTGTAACTCACAAATATGGTTTGTTCTAGCCATGCTTCTCTGGGCCCACTGCCACCACACCTGTCCCGGCCACCTTCATCTCTTGCCTTGCTTACTTGAACAGTTTCATGATTTGTCTTCCTGCTTCTAATTATGCTGCCCTCCAATCTCTTTTCCACAGTGACATCCCAAAAGATGTTATCAAACAGTAAATTCATTCATGCCATCCCCTTGCTTAAAACCCTTTCTGGCTTTGATTTCTCTCAGCATAAGGACCACAACCTTAACATAATTTCCAACTGCTTCTCCCCATGAACAGCCTTATCTTTTGTTAATCTCTCTTTTACACTCTAGCCATGAAGATATTATCTTATTTTCTATTGTATTCTTCTTCCCACTGTCACACCATCACCATCAGCATTCTTCCCCACTTCCCATTCCCCCAAAGCCTAGCTAATTTCTGTTCATTCTTAGGACTTAAAGGTTACCTCCCACAGAAAGCCTTCCCTGACCCTTGAAGTATGATTGAAGGGCTACTCATGTGCTCCATAGTACTCTTCCTTATTCCATTTTAGCACTTAGTTATGTGTATTTAGTCTATGTACTTCTCTAGATTGAGGGCTTCTACAGGGCTGTCACCATTCTACCCCAGTGCCTGCTGGGAGCAGTCACCCCTCTGCCCCAGTGCCTCCTGGGAGAAGTCACCCCTCTGCCCAAGAGCCTCCCGGGAGCAGTCACCCCTCTGCCCCAGCGCCTCCCGGGAGCAGTCACCCCTCTGCCCCAGCACCTCCCGGGAGTAGTCACCCCTCTGCCCCAGTGCCTCCCGGGAGTAGTCACCCCTCTGCCCCAGTGCCTCCCGGGAGTAGTCACCCCTCTGCCCCAGTGCCTCCCAGGAGCAGTCACCCCTCTGCCCCAGCGCCTCCCGGGAGTAGTCACCCCTCTGCCCCAGTGCCTCCCGGGAGCAGTCACCCCTCTGCCCCAGCGCCTCCCGGGAGCAGTCACCCCTCTGCCCCAGTGCCTCCTGGGAGCAGTCATGCCTCTGCTCCAGTGCCTCCTGGCAGTAGTCACCCCTCTACCCCAGTGTCTCATGGGGGAAGTCATCACTTTGTACCTTGTTCCTAGGTGCAGTACTGGCACCAATAAGTGCTTGATTTGTTTGATGAATAAAATACAACAATTTGCAATTTATAATTATTTTTAAAATTTTCAAAAAACTGCATCCCTATTTATCTCCTTTTATCCCCCAAACAATCCTTTGAGGTAGGTTGGGCCTGTATTTTAGCAGTTCTTTGTAGTTGTAGGGGTTAAATTCCTCAATATTTCCATTTAGAAGCATCTGTGGTTAAGGAATTTAAGAACTTAGAAGTTTCCCCTTTTTTGGACTAAGTTTTGGGAGCATAACAAAAATCATTTTGAACCAAACAATCAAGGTAGCATACTAAATAATGTCAATGCAAATGACATTTATTCATTCAAATAACAATATGTATGATGCAATTTTACTTAGGCTCTGCTCCCTAGAACTTTTTAATGTTTACCTCTCCTGACACAAGAAACTTGAAATTAATTTTGTTTGTAGGTAATCTCTGTTATGAAGCATTAAAACAAAAATCGTTCTGATGTTATGACTCAGGGCTTTTGACTTCTGGTTCCTTGGAGCTCAGAGAATTATGAGTAATTGGATTTTTGAGATTGATGAATTATTGGGGAAGGCTTTCTGAAACTCCCTTCCCATTATACAAGATTACACGTCTTTAATTCTGCTCAGGAGAATTTCTGGCCAAAGTATACCTGTTACAGGACATGAGCATACCTCTCAGGAAAGGCTCTCTTCCAACAGACTCAGGATACACATCTAAGATCAAAACTCACTTGCTTTTATTATTCTTTATTTTTCACTCATAGTTCATACGATCTCTATTTCCTGTAAGCCACCTTTACTTATTTCTAACCCTTTAGTTCCCTCTTTTCTTAGAAATGACTTGATATTTGCACATGCTAGAAGTGAAATTGTCTGGATCAACTAGAAGATCTGCAAAAGTTAATTTGTTTATATTGGATTTTCATATATGATGGAAATTGTGGGTTGAAGGGTATGGCTGTGGGTAATTACAAATTTTTCTATATTTTGCCAATGAATATGATTGCCTTTTATTCTGGAATAATAAATATTTATAGTAATTTATAATGTGTATATAATTATATCCAAGCATACCTCAGAGATATTGTAGGTTTGGTTCCAGACCACCACAATAAAGTGATTGTTGCAATAAACAACAGTGAATCAGACAGATTTTGGGTTTTCCAATTCATATAAAAATTACGTTTTTACACTATACTATAATCTAATAAGTGTGCCATAGTATTACATTTACAAAAACAGTGTACATACCTTAACTAAAACATACTTTGTTGTTAAAAACTGCTAACTGATAAAATTTGATAAAAAACTGATAAAATTTGAACATTCAGCTAATCATACTCTTTTTGCTGGTGGAGGGTATGGCCTCAATGTTGATGGCTGCTGACAGGTCAGGACGGTGGTTGCTGATTAGGATGGTTGTGGCAATTTCTTAAAATAAGACAACAATGAAGTATGCCACATCAGTTGACTTCTTCTTTCATGAAAGATTTCTCTGTAGCATATGATGCTGTTTGCTAGAATTTTACCCACAGTAGAACATTTTGCAAAATTGCAGTCAATCCTCTCAAACCCTGCCACTGCTTTATCAGTTAAGTTTATGTAATCTTCTAAATCTTTTGCTGTCATTTCAACAATGTTCACAGCATCTTCACCAGGAGTAGATTCCATTTCAAGAAACCATTTTCTTTGCTCATCCATTAGAAGTGACTCCTCATCTGTTCAAGTTTTATCATGAGATTGCAGCAATTCAATCACATCTTTAGGTTCCACTTCTAACTGTAGTTCTCTTGCTATTATATTTCTACCCCATCTGTAGTTACTTCTTCCACTGCAGTCTTGAACCCCTCAAAGTCATTCATGAGGGTTGGGATCAAATTTTTCCCAACTCCTGTTAATGTTGATATTTTGACCTCCTCCCATGAATCATGAATGTTCTTATGGAATGTATTTCTTTTTTTATTTTTTTGGCATTTCTTTTTATTTTAGCGTATTATGGGGGTACAAGTGTTAAGGTTATGTATATTGCCCATATCCCCCCTCCCCTCTTGAGTCAGAGCTTCAAGCGTGTCCATCCCTGGAATGTAGTTCTTAAATAATAGGACTTGAATGTCATAATGATTTATTGATCTATGAGCTACAGAATGAATGTTGTGCTTACAGGTATGAAAACAACATTAATCTACCTGTAAATCCC
This sequence comes from Microcebus murinus, assembly GCF_040939455.1. Lineage (NCBI taxonomy): Eukaryota > Metazoa > Chordata > Mammalia > Primates > Cheirogaleidae > Microcebus > Microcebus murinus. The sequence goes on from NC_134124.1 coordinate 24,838,868, forward strand.
CATCAGAGCTCTTGGGTGACCAGGTGCATTTTCAATGACTAATAATCTTTTGAAAGGAAATCTTTTTTCCTGAGTAGTAGATCTCAACAGTGGGCTTAAAATATTCAGTAAACCGTGCTGTAAACAGATGTGCTATAATCCAGATTTTGTTGTTCCATTTATGGAGTACAGTCAGAGTAGATTTAGCATAATTCTTTAAGGACCAAGGATATTCAGATTGGTATAAAAGCATTGGCTTCAACTTAAAGTCTCCAGCTGCATTATCCCCTAACAAGAGAGTTAACCTGTACTTCGAAACTTTGAATTCGGCATTGACTTCTCCTCTCTAGCTAGGAAAGGCTTAGATGGCATCTTCTTCCAATAGAAGGCTCTTTGGTCTACATTGAAAATCTGCTGTTTGGTGTAGCCACCTTCATAAATTATCTTAGCTAGATTTGTTGGATAACTTGCTGCAGCTTCTACATCAACACTTGCTGCTTCACTCTGCACTTTCATGTTATGAAGACAGTTTCTTTCCTTAAACCTCATGAACCAACCTTATCTAATGTCCAGCTTTTCTTCTGAAGTTTCCTCACCTCTCTCAGCCTTCCTAGAGTTGAAGAGAGTTAGGGCCTTGCTCTGGATTAGGCATAGGCTTAAGGGAGCGTTGTGACTGGTTTAATCTTCTATCTAGATCTCCTGACACTTTCTCTGTATCAGTAACAAGGCTGTTTTGCTCTCTTATCTTCCTTGTGTTCACTGGAGTAGCACTTTTATTAATGATTTCCTTCAAGAACTTTTTCTTTGCATTCACAACTTGGCCAACTGGTGCAAGAGGCTGAGATTTCAGCCCATCTCAGCTTTTGACATGCCTTCCTCACTAAGTTTGATCATTTCTAGCTTTTGACTTAAAGTGAGAGATGTACAACTCTTCCTTTCACTTGAACATTTAGAGGCCATTGTGGGGTTATTAGTTGGCCTAATTTCAATGTTGTTGTGTCTCAGGGAATAGAGAGGCCTGAGGAGAGTGAGAGAGATGGGAGGATGGTTGGTAGGTAGAACACACATGTATGTTAAGTAAGTTTGCTGTCTTATATGGGTACAGTTCATGGTGCCCACCAAAAGTTACAGTAGTAATATCAAAGATCACTGATTCCAGATCATTGTAACAGATAGAATAAGTCTTTGAAATATTGTGAGAATTACCAAATGAGACACAGAGACAGAAAGTGAGCACATGCTGTTGGAAAAATGGCGCTGATAGACTTGCTCAATGCAGGGTTGCCACAAACCTTTAATTTGTAAAAAACACAGTATCTGCAAAACACGATAATGTGAAGTGCAATAAAATGAGGTATACCTGTATTATTATATAAGTATATATAAAATTTGTCATAGTAAATAATAAAAATGAAGGAAGGCTAGGTGTCTTGCTTAAGGTCACAAAAATGGTCAGGAGCATAGCTAAAATCAGCTCCCTACTGCCCAAGTGCAGAGACACCTTGGTTATTGGTTTTTATACCTCAATGTGAGCCAGAATTCCACTTAGGTATCCCTATAGCCTGAGACATCTGTGATTGCCCTGTTGATTTGTTTAAAAATAGTCTTTCTATTTTGCAATAATTTTAGGTTTACAGAAAAGTTGCAAAGATGACAGAGAAAAGTTGCAAAAAGAATACAGCAAGTTTCTTTACCTGAGATTCTCCTAATCTTTTTTTCCCTTTTTTTTTTAGAGACGGGGTCTTTATTGCCTGGGCTAAAGTGCAGCGGTGTGATGATAGCTCATAGTAACCTCAAACTCCTGGGCTCAAGCGATCCTCCCACTTCAGCCTCCTGAGTAACTGAGACTACAGGTGCACACCATCACGCCTGGCTAGTTTTTTTTATATTTTGTAGAGACAGGATTTCACTATGTTGCTCAGACTGGTGGGGAGCTCCTGGCCTAAAAGGATCCTCCCACCTCGATCTCCCTCAGTGGTAGGATTACAGACATGTGCCACCATGCCCGGCCAGATTCTCCTAATCTTACATAACCAAAATACATTTGCCAAAACTAAAAAACTAACATCAGTACGATACAATGAACCAAACTACAGATTTTATTGGAATTTCAAATGGGTGAAATTTTAATTTCTCAATTAGAAAGCATTTAAAATTAGAGGAAAGCCCAGAAGCTGACTTCAGTGTCGCAATGACATACAAGGCTCAGGGCACCAAGAGACTCAGTTGACCAAAGGTCTGTGGACTGTTGCTTTGTTTTATGTCTCTTTATTTTTACCTTACTAAGTGACTTTTCAATGTTACCCACACTACTTCTAGCTCTTACACTGTGGTAGGACCCCTGAGTCTAGGTCCTCTGGGCTGGTACAGATGGGCAGAGATTTGGCTCTTCCCAGCAGGAACCCTGGGCTCTTGATGACAGCCCATCACAACTTTCTTGCATCCCTTGAGACTCTATAAGGGCTCTCTGGTTATTCTAAGATTCATTGTACTGCAAGCAAGCATATTTCTGGACAGAGAAGTTCCCTTGGAATGTGACAATATCATATACTTTTCCCTTTATTGCAATATGCACATTTTATTTTCTGAATAGGGACACACAGATCCAAGTACATCTTTCTGAAGAATAATAGACCACAGTTGTTATTCTGCATATTTCTTATAGTAACAATGTTTTTTTTTTTTTTTTTTTTTTTTTTTTTTTTGAGACAGAGTCTCACTTTTGTTGCCTGGGCTAGAGTGCCGTGGGGTCAGCTTAGTTCACAGCAACCTCAAACTCCTGGGCTCAAACGATCCTCCTGCCTCAGCCTCCTGAGTAGCTGTGAATACAGGCATGTGTCACCATGCCTGGCTAATTTATATATATATATATATATATATTTAGTTGGCCAATTAATTTCTTTCTATTTATAGTAGAGACGGGGTCTCGCTCTTGCTTAGGCTGGTCTCAAACTCCTGACCTTGAGCAATCCACCTGCCTTGGTCTCCCAGAGTGCTAGGATTACAGGTGTGAGTCACCGCGCCTGGCCAGTAACAAAGTTTTTTAACATTAGATGAGTGGAAGAGGGTCTGTAAGGTTGTAAAAGGGAAAATGACCAAAAATCTCCAGTAATGAGACCATAAACCCACAGAAGCAGAGAGAGAAGAGTCAAAAAAGAAATGCAAAGAAAGTAGAGATACAGGTTTCAGTACTTAAATACTCCTCTGGCTTAAATGGGCTTAAAGGCCCTTGTAGACTTGGATGAGCCGCACAGAGATAAATCAATCAGTGCAGAGATAAATCAGCCACTATGGGCTGGAAGGAGAATGACAGACTGAAGTCCCCTGGCAGGACTGCTTCCCGGGGTTGGCAGCTACACATGGCTCCAGGAAATACACCTCTCCTGAAGACTTAGTCTCTGAGGCCCAATTTTCCCCTCCTCATTAAATCTCAGTTGTTGGTAAGAGATCCTGGATGTTTATTAAAAGTGCTGGGCATTTCTTTTTCAGTTTCTGTCTGATTGAATTCTGATTGAGACCACTGAGGCAGACCTACTAACATACCCTGGTGTCCAGAGAGGTTGGCAATCGTTTCAACATTTTTAGGGTGTTGTAGGGGTTTTGTTGCCTGATTTTCAAAACAAAATTAGCTTTCTCTCTGGGTATTTTGTCTTATTATTCTGATATAAGAAATTGAGATAAAAGCAAATTAACGTGTAGGTAGCTACACTCACCACCTCTCCCTCTCCACCTTCCTAGTAACTTCCTTTTGTCTTTTCATGAGAAAGCCAATGAGATGACATTCCATCTGGGGAGTGGATAATTTATTTTCACTTTTCTCAGTCTTGTTAGAGTTGTGTATGTGGGGATTTGGTGACCTCTCACATCTCCAATATAATGATCCACAAGTGCTTCATACCTATCCAGGCTATAAATATTGTATCTAAGCAACTTTTCTTCCTTTTTGGCCCATTAGTAAGAGGGACAGCATTGCTGTTCAGCAGGTGGAGTGGGGCCCTGCTGAGTACAGAACCACGTGGAGAAGACCCTGCTGGCAGCAGAAGGCACAAGTGGGTTTGGGAGTCTGAAATATCACAAGGTATATATTGAGAAGAGGAGCAAAAGGCAAGTTTGAGTGAAGCCTGTTCCTCCCTTCTTCTGTGTTTCTACAGCACCAAGGCTTGTTCTACAACACACTGGAAGAGCTGTCTATCTAGGGGAAAATTCATCCTAACGATAATTTGATGTATCTGCATGTTACCAATAAACCAAGGTTTCTGAATTATCTTATGGATTAAAGACCCTTTAGAGACTGAGATTCAGACAGTGTGTATTGGCTCCAGGACAGCAAACAGGAAAATGATACACACCAGAGAGTCAGGCAATAGAGCTGTGTATATATGGGGACTTGTTTTGTGGCAGACATGGCCTTGTACATCGGTACAGAGAGACTACTCAGTAAATAAATGTTGAGATCATTGATAGCCTGTGCAACAACAGCAACAACACATAGTTTCTACTTCACACGCAGAAAGTCAATTCTAGGTGCATTAAAGACCTCTCTCATGGGGAGGGTGGCTTTAAAAAAAAATAAGAAAATATCCTTATGGCCTTGAGGTAGGGAGGGAACTCTTAAGTCATAGGTAACAATAATGAGATTGATAAATCTGACTACATTAAACTTTCTGTGCCCTAAGCAACATGGAAAGGCAAACCACAGATTGGGGGGAGATGTTTGTAACGTGATTATATATACAAATTCAAAAAGGAAAAGATCAACAACCCATTAGGAAAATAAGAAATGATAGGAATGGGTGGTTTGCAGAAGAGGAAACCCAAATAGCTCCAACTCATACAAAATTAGTTTCAGCTTCGCTAGTAATCAGGGACATGCAAATTAAAGCAACAATGAAGTGATACCTTGTTATACTGTCAGACTGGCACAAAATAAGAAGTCTAATTAAATTGAGATTTGAGGAAGATGAGATGCAATGGGCTCTTTCATATATACAAATTGTTGTGACCACTTTGGGAAGAAATTTAGCTTTATCAAGCCAAGCTTAGTGCCCATGTGCTTAGACCCAGCGTTTCCACTTCTAGGTAGATAATCCTGAATACACTTGCACACATGTGCACAAGGAGATATATTCAGAAATGTTCATCACACCATCATTTAGTAAATGTTAAACATAGAAACAACTTTAATGTCTATTGAACAGTAGAATAAAATACAAATTGTAGCATATTTGTAAAATGGAATGTTAATATGGCAGTTAAAATGGTGCTCTATCTCACGAATAAATAGCAAAATAATAGTGAATAAGTCTCATTAAGGGTTAGTTATTATTTTGCTGTGGGTAGTTTGGTACCAAAGTGCTTACAAAGCTAAGCACTTTGCCTGTCAATATTAACTCATATAATTATCACAACAACCCTGTAATGGGGGTAGTATTAGCATCCTCATTTTATACATGAGGAGAGTAAGGTACAGAGAAGTTTCAGTAATTACCAAAAGGTCCCATAGCTGTCAATGAGCCAGTCTAACTCCAGAATTGGTGCTTTAAACACTCCACTTGCCTTGTAAAACAGACTGCTGGGCAGCAAGGGTATAATGTTGAGAAAAAAATTCAGTTTGGAAGATGATACACACAGTATGATACTCTATTGTTTAGGGTTAGGTTCTACCACATTTAACAACAACAGCTACTACAAAAACAATAACAACAAGTGGGTTAAACAAGATAGAGATGCATATGACATAAACCAGATCTACAAATAGGTAGTCCAAGGCTGTTATGGAATGTCCAAGGTCATGAGGCACCCAGATCTTTCTTCTCTTCCATCATCTTTTTTTTTTTTGAGACAGAGTCTCACTTTGTTGCCCAGGCTAGAGTGAGTGCCGTGGCGTCAGCCTAGCTCACAGCAACCTCAAACTCCTGGGCTCAAGCAATCCTGCTGCCTCAGCCTCCCGAGTAGCTGGGACTACAGGCATGCGCCACCATGCCCGGCTAATTTTTTCTATATATATTAGTTGGCCAATTAATTTTTTTCTATTTATAGTAGAGACAGGGTCTTCCTCTTGCTCAGGCTGGTTTCGAACTCCTGACCTCGAGCAATCCGCCCGCCTCGGCCTCCCAGAGTGCTAGGATTATGTTCCATCATCTTCACTACTGATTTCCGACATCAAGGTGGTGTCATGAACCAAAGGACTATTGGAGCTTTATCTACCACAGTCATGATCCAAGTAGGAAGAGGAAAGAAAAGGGGAGGGAAAAGAAAAGATACACCTGCCACATGAGTCCCTTTAAGGAGGTTATCCCAGTGACCTTTGCTCTGACCCTATAGCCAAAAGAGGAGGAGAGAAATGTAGTTCTTTAGTTGAATGTTGCCCCACATAAACTGCATGTTCTGTAAAGAAAAAAAGTAATATTGAGTAGGCAACTAAGATGTTCTGCCATAAATACCACTCATAAGGCTTAAAACAATGCTGTATATTATTTATGCAAAACAATATCATTGGGATCTTATAGGTACTTATGATAGTATAAAAGCATGCATGGAAAAAATTAATACCAAATTTAGGAGAATAGTTATATTTGGAGAAGGAGGGAAAGAGAAGGATTGGAGAGGGATACACAATAAACTTAAACTATATCTCCAACTTAAAAAAAAACAAAGGAAAAATGACCTAATGTTAAAATTTGATCAGCTGGGTGGAGCTTAAAATGTAGTGTGTCTTTGGGGAGTATATATGTGTCTCCAATTCTCTCTTTCTTTTTTTTTGTGTGTAGTTTACTCACTCTTTCTGTCTCATTTTCTTCTATTGCCATAGAAAAAGGTCTGGATCTCTGAGAACTGCCTCCCCTGTTGAAAATTGAAGTCCTCAGTGAACTTGGGACAGCTTGTTCCAAAGTGAATCATTTTTGGAGAGACCTGCTTTAGCAATCATACATTGGTTGAAAGCTTATCAATGTCACACACTAAGCTAAGCCCTTTGCATATATGAATTTATTTAATCCTTGCAAGAGCCCTGAAAACTAAAACTATTGTTATTTTCGTATTATAGAAGAGGAAACTAGGGCTCAGAGAGGTTAAATGTCTTCCTTAAAACCCCACAGTTCACAGAGGTAGGGTTCAGGTTGGGATCTACACCTGTCTGACTTCAGATCTGGGTCCTGAAATGGCCATGCTGCACTGAGACACTCAATGAGCTCTTTCAATGTCCCTGCCCACCTCCTACTCGAACCTCTAGGAAAAGCTCTCTGGTTTGTACCCCAAACAAGACACAAACGATAAAGAGGGGTACTGGGTGTGGAATGGAAACACAGGCTGAATTTACCCTGTGCTTGGTGGGTCTCAGCTTAGGGGGCCACCTAGGGCCAGGCTGAGATGAAGGAGGAAGTAAGCAAGAGGCTAATCGCTCAGGGAGAGGACTTGGTCTAGAAACTAAAGAAAGAAGGAGGGCTTCTTAAGCTTTTTGTTATTCACAGTCTTGCCTCTGCAGGGCAGGAAGCAGCCAGGCACTGGAGGTGCAAACTTGGGCCAGGAAGAGTGTACACACACCAACACCGCTAGTCCTGCTTCTTTCCAAAATCTAAACTAGGTCATGGCACTAATCACTCTGCACCGTCATTGCCTGTTCACTTGGTTTCGCCTTGCCTTAGTCTGTTTTGTGTTGTTACTGAGACTGGGTAATTTATAAAGAAATGAGGTTTATTTAGCTCATGGTACTGTGGGCTGAGAAGTTTGGGCATGGCCCTGGCTTCCGGCAAGAGCTTTTATGCTGTATTATCCCATAGTGGAGAAGGTCAAAGGGGAAGTGGGCACACGTGAAGGGAGGAAACTGGAGGGGCATCCTGGCTTTACGACAACCCACTCTCTCTGGAACGAATCCATTTTTTGAGAACAAATCCAGCCCCACGGGAGTGGAAACTTAACTACCATGAAACTTACTGCCATTCATAAGAGATCTTCCCCCACCACCCAAACACCTCCCACAAGGCCCATGTCCAATCACTGCCACATTGAGGATCTCAAATTTCAACACGAGTTTTGGTGGGGACAAAACAAACCATAACAGCCCTCTAGAGATCTCCTTGAGGACAGGGACTGTCTTGGGTTCAAGATCTACCCCAGTGCTGGCACATGGTAGGAAATGGAATGTTTGCTAAAGAAACATAAGAATGAACAAATGAATAGGTAAGTAAACTCAATGGAATTGAAGTTCACCAGCATTCTCTAAACTGGGACTTAGCACTGAGCACAAGTAACAGCAAAATTAAAGTTCCCAGAGGGCAAAGACCAATGCATTATTTGTGTTTGTATGCCTTGCCTTAGCACTCTGCCCACAGTAGTGCTTGCTGAATAGTTGTCGAGTTGAATTGAGATGAATTATTTTTAAGAAAACCCAGAGATTTATGACAACAAACTTGGATGGTATAGGGTATTCCAGAGATCTGTATGTAAAGAGCCAGCAGGTTGTTTGAAAATAACCTCAAACCTCTAATAGAAACATCATTATCTTAATTATCAAAAATAAAATAACTATGGTCATCATTTGTCTGGTCCATCCTACGTGTCAGTTTCTGTTGATTACCTAATGCTTACCATCACCTTGCAAGGGAGGTATTATTATTATCACCAGTCTCAGAAGGTGAAGAAATTTCTGAAGCTCAAACAAATCCTAAAAGACCCAGTTAGGATTTATATACAGGTCTCTTAGCCTCCAAGATCTATGATTCTGCCATCCCAAGAAAAACTAACAAAACTATTGGAGTGGTTGAACTTTTTTCCTTTCGCATGCTGAACTGCAGCATCAACAAATGGCGGTAACGAAGTCTGCATTTCTCCTTGAGGAAAGATTCTGGAATGTCCTGTAATTCCTCTCCAGGCATTGGTGATTTTATGGCTACTCTGAATATACTTGAGCTGCAACTCCTAACCTAATTGTTTTCTGCTGGCAAATCTAGCGAATGTAATATAAACCCTTATTTCCCCTTGGTGTGATGTTATGAATTGGTATTATGCTATGAAAACTCTTCGTATGCCATAAAAGCACCAACACTAATCATGAAAATAAATGAAGAGAAAAATTATCCCCCAAAATATGAGCTTTTGCAAACATTTATTAGGAAGCAAAAATCAAACACCAAATGTAAAGGCTAGAGTGCAATTTTTTTTTTCTTTCTTTTTAAAGAGGCTTTTGAAAAATCTGAGTGCAGTGAAGTTTGAAATGAAAACACTGGTTTCTTTTCCTGGAAAATATGTCTCTTAACAAGCTTCTTAAGCACTTTTTTCTGTTCCAGGGTCCTCTGGACTAAATTTCAAATAAGTCAATTCTCTTAAAACTTTTCTTATGAATGAATATGCTTAAACGCCTCTGCCATCAGACTTTGACCAAGAAAGTTTGATCCTTGTTGTGTGATGTAAAATATTCTTCAATTACTATCCTCTTAATTCAACAAGTTTAGCTCAGCTGTCTGGAAGATGTTTCCTTTGTTTCTTTTTTGCATTTGCAGCTTTTCCCTGAGTTTATAGCCCTCTCTCCCTAAAGAGCTCAAACCATCCTTTACTCACGCTGAAAACTCCTTCCTGGATGTCTCACCTCATGGGTTCTTAGCTTTTCAAAGAGAAATGTTGCCTTGGGAAGCACAGTAGCTTTAGTGGAAAAGCATATGATTTGCATATCTGCTCACAAAGCCATGCGATCAAAAATTATTCCACTTCATAACTCACCCCATTGCTTTTCTTCTTATTATTGGTTATAGTGGCCTGATGCCAAATTACTCAACTGATGATTGGCATGAGAGTTGGTTGTATTAAGTAGGCTAGTTGTAAATACAAGTTGGGGATACCAAGAAGTGTGTGTGTGTGTGTGTGTGTGTGTGTGTGAGTGTGTGTGTATTTATAATATAATAAATAAAAAAACAGCTTAAATGTGGAAAGTTGCCATTTGGACTTTCATAGTTTGGGGACTGTTGCATACATCTTGCTTTTTTTGAATCATGGGACAGACAGGATATGTCCGAACACTGAGGGACTCATGGAGCATGGTGTGCTCTGTCCATATGGAATGTCCACGCTTCCTGAATAATAGGCATCCACAGAAAATTAAATCATTGTAATGTTGACTTGATTTATAATATTGATTTTAATCACACGGAAAAATAAGGTTTCAAGGTATAAAATAGGTTCAGTGAGATCTCCAAAATCTGCCACACCTGGGCTGATACATACTTTTCCTTCCTCTAGGCCCAGGTTCATTGCCACTGGTGTCATGGCATAAAGGATGCAGAGTTCTGAACAGGCTACTGCATCTCTTCAAGATTTCCAATGAAGCTTCTGAAAATTAAACTTTTAAAACTCTGTCCATTTCGGCTAGTCACTGTTATCTTTAAAGTCACAGATGACTGGGAGACTGACAGAAACTGTGAGAGCCAGATGGAAAAGGCTAGGAAGGTGGTGCCACTGTGCTAGCCACCCATGAGGGGCCATGTTCAAGCTGATGAGTGGGCGCCGGGGCCCGGCTTGCAGAAAAAACACAAAGAGCTAAGAGATCAGGCAGATGGCTGCAAAGGCTTCTTTTGACGTTACAGTCCCTCATTCCAATTTCTTACAAGGCTGACTGCTCTCTTTGCTCTTGGATTCTAAGAGATGGCCCTGATTCCTTTCAATGTGCCCTCCTTTATAAGACAAAATTAAAAAGCAACTCCAATGAAGACTCTCTCTTGGACCCATCATGCCACTTTGCATATGATTGGATCCAGAATACCTGGATCAAATCCCAGCTTTGCCACTTACCATCTGAGAGACCCATCGACCTGCTTAGAATTTCAATTACCTTCTCTGTGTGAGGATGATAATAATATGTACCTCCTAGGTTGTGAAGATTCCATGAGAAAATATTTCTAAAACATTGAAATAATGACTATCCTATAGGAAATAGTATCATTATAAGTGGTTGTTAACTAAAAATATTCAAATAAACACATTTCAGACATCCTATGGATTCTAATGAATCCATTGATCTAGATTAATGAATCCATTAAAAATCCCCTAATTTGGATTGAAATTTGTGTTTAACTTGGAATGGGATACTATTTGCTTGAAGATTACATTCTGTGGAATACCATCTATACAAAGACTTAGAACAACAACATATAGGCTAAATAATATGTATACTAAATTCTTTAGCTTATTTCCCCATCATTCAGCTAAAATAAGTGGAAATAATTATTGAGGCTTTACTCATTCATTTATTTATAACATCATTTGTTCTGTGTATTCCTTTCCTATTGGGTTGTTTTAGCACCATGTGAACTGGTCATTGGTGCCCTTCTGAACCTGTCTAACTACTAGTTGCTACTTTAGCTGCTCCCAAGAATTTGAAATATTCATTTCTAACCAAATAGCCTTTTTGCCCACAGCAAGCATGTCAAAACACAGGGAAAAAGACTCAGGGATTCAAAAAATACATATAAGACACAGAGAACAGGACTTGCCATACCAAATGGAGCAGATCTTATTTACAAATGACCTTTAACCTCTGAGATCAGCCCAAATAAAGAAGCATCTGTCATCTTTGAGAACATCCAATGCTCTTCACTGTGACAAGGGGCCTCCAAAGACTAGATTCCATTTCAATCTAATTGGCTCCTTGCCCTTTCCTGCCTCCCTGAAGCCATGCACGGCAAGCTAAACCATCTTGGGATGGAAAGCCAGCCCAGAGATGTGCAACACCTTGACAGCAGAACCAGGGGGTGGAGGAGGCAGGGCAGCAGCTCTGCTAATTACAGAACAACAGCGTGCATCGATTTCAGCTTCGGCAGGAGCAGGCCTAGATTGCCGTGCTTGGCATCTTGGAGCTCTTGCTGATGGCTGTGTTTAACTGGAAATTTCCCTCTCATCCAGGCATAGCACACAGATAGATCTTCCTGAGTGGGCCATCTAACCTATCTGTGGTCCATCTTAATGGCAGTGACCAAATTTTCCAAGCCACAAATGGACAGGTATGAGCGTGTGAAACAGATAGTACTTACAGAGAGGGAGATTCAAGGGAAAATCCAGGCTGCCTGGCTGTTATACCTTTTCATGCTTCTACTCATCATATATTCACCAAGCCTATACTAAGATTGAAACACTGTCATAAAAGCTGATGATATGTCATGAACTTGACAAATAAGACTGTTGCCCTCATAAAACCTACATTTTGGTGGAAGAGGATACATTAAAAAAAAAAACACCAACAAACAAGATCGTATCAAACTGTGCTGAGTTCTCTGAAGGAGTATGTTGGGAAGGGAGGAAAAAGATGGTAGCAGTAGCTAACACATACTTTTTATGCACCAGGCACAATTCTAACCATTTTGCTTGTATTAACTTATTGACCTTTCATAACCACCTTACCATTTCAGTTATTTTCCCCATTTGGCAGATGAGAAAACTGAGGCAGAGAGAGATTAAGCATCATTTGTCCTCAAATGACCATGGCAACTTCATCGTTCTAGTTGTTGGTCAAAACTTTTGAATCATTCTTTTCTCTCTCTCTCTCTCTCTCTCTCTCTGATCCTATGTTCAATCACAGACAATTAATCAAGAAATACCACCTTCTCTCTGTTCTCTACGCCAGTATATATGCAGTTTGACCACTTCTCATCACCTTCACTGACGCTACCCTGACCCAAGCCACCGTTCTCTCTCAATTGGCTTATAGCAATAAACCCTCACTGGTTGGACTTCTGCCTTGCCTATTGAGTCTGTTCTCAAGGAGTAGCTATAATCATTCTTAAAACTGTAAGTCAAGTAATTTCTCAACTGCATTCAATGGCTTCCTTTATGTTGTACTGTGACTGTGATTCACTCGTGCTTGCATCCCTTGGTTACTCTGCAGTTACTACCAAAGCCCCTACACACTGGGCCTTTCCCCTCTTCTCTGACCATGGTTCCAAGTCCCCCTTCTCTCCTGCTCACTCTGTCCCAGCCACAGCAGCCTCCTGGCTGTTCTCAGGGCACACTAGTCACCTGCCCTCAAAGCCTTCGAGCCTGCGGTCACCTCTGTCTTGATATCCACCAGGCTCCCTGGACCACCTCCTTGGCCCTTGCTCTTTTCAATAAGGGCTTCCTTGACTGCCCTATCAAAAACCGCAAGCGCTCTCTGTCCCAATGGTCTTTGTCGTATTTTCTTACATTTTTTTTCCTTCAGAGCATTTATTATAATCTGATACGGTACACATTTTTACTATTTTTGTTTGCTTATCACTTGCTTTCCACAACTAACATATAAACTACACAAGAGCAGGGATTTTTGTTTTGTTTGTTGCTTTTTCCAGAATGTCAGAATAGTTCCTTGCATGTAGGTGATGCCTAATAAATATCTTTTGACTGAATGAGTTAAGGAAGAAGACCTATTTCTCTGATTTGATAATAAAAAAGTTTAAGATTTAAAAAGATGATGATATCTGATCTAGATGAGAAAGAGGAAAAAGAATGACTACAAAATAGATGAAGGGAGGAGGGTATGCTCATAGGGGATGAATAATGTGAAGCTAAACAAAGAGGGCAGTCATCAAAATAGCCTGAACACATGGAAAGCAAAATGTTTGATTTAGTTCACTTCAGTTCAGTCTTCACCAATCACCCTGCTTTGCTCACTAAGAATGTCTATGACTTGGAGAAGTGACTTTCTCTCTCTGGACCTTGTAGGTAAAATAAAGTTGGTGCATGCGTGTTTGATTGTCTTACCCAGCTCTAATTGCAGGGACTACGGCACCGGCTTACTGCGGGAGTCTCAGGCAGGAAGGCCCGTTGTCATTGGCCTTTCTGAATGCTACACTTGTGGGAAGAGGTGAAGCAAAGGAAATGGCACAATCTATGACTCAGATCTTTAATAGTCTGAAAACTAGAACCCTAAACTAGGAAGTTTGTTTTGTTTTGTTGCTTTTTTTTTTTTTTTTTTCTTCATGAGTATAGCCCTATAAAGAATAGGATATGTAGTCAGGGAGAGGTATGGGGGTAGGAGAAGTTATTTTTGGAGAAAGTGTACATGGAAGGCTTATCTCTATCATGGAATATGGGTCTGGGGAAGGTTTGCCTTTCCCCAAACTGCAGAACAATTCTAAGATGCATCAGGAGAGCTGTTGAGAGACTCACAAGCCTAATTTGGGATGGTGCAAGTTCTGTGGTCTCACTATGACTTTGCTTCATAATGTGGTCAATGTTACTCCAGGGTGCCTTAGACTCTTTCTCTATGTGGTGAGTTTATTGTTTGCTCACACCCTGGAGAAGTGCAGGGTTTTTCTTCAGAAAAGTTGTCTGGCATGTGAGCACAGTCATGTGAGCCCTAAAGAGAAGCCCAGACAAGACTATTGTGTAACTGAAGGTGAAACAGGCCCAGACATCAGCAGCAGCCTGGGTATTTTTGGAAAACACATTTTCATCTTCAATTTACACCAGACGTGGAGTGGAGCTAAGTTATTACAAAGTGTTAGTCCTGTTCATCCCAGCCCTGGGCAGCTAGCTTTGTTAAACACATACTGTCAGTGCCATCTCTAGAGGGCAGGGTACCCCAAGGCTGCTGCAAAGATTTGGTTCCCTTCAATTTGACATTTCCTTATTCACAGCACACTGAAGTGACATCCTCCTACCCTGAGAGACAAAGGGAGGCTGGAAAAGGAGTCAAAGAGCAATTGGGATCGGGGAAGAGGAAAAGGGAGAGGAAGAAGAGGAGGAGGAGAGAGTAAATAATAGCAGAAGGTTATTAATGTGAGCTTTCATTTATTAGGTGCCTTTATATTAGCATGATATTAAGTACGTTGAAAGTATGAACTCTGATCCTTACAAACACCACAAGGGATAAGCACCTCTTTCTCCATTTTACAAAGGGGAAAACTGAGACTTAGAGGCTGAGGTCTAAGTACAAGTGTTGGAGCCTGCACAGCCTGTCTGACTCCCAAGCACATGTATTTTTTGGTGTGCTTTGCTGAAGTGAGAGTGAGGAAGGTCAGAAAGAATATCTGTGCTGGGCTCTATTTGGTAAAGAAGTTTTTTTTTTTTTTAATTTTAGCATATTAAGGGGGTACAAGTGTTAAGGTTACATACATTGCCCATGCTCTCTCTCCCCCAAGTAAGAGCTTCAAGCGTGTCCATTCCCCAAAGATTTGGTAAAGAATTTAACCTTGCCCAAAAGAGGTCTGCCTTTGCCTCTGGCTTCTGGTAATCTTTAAGCCCTTAGAATGTCATGCCTGAGAGTGTTCTTGTTTTTGTTTGATCAGGTATTGAGTCATGCCTGAGGAGACCAAGGTCAGCCATAATGAAGTGATGGAGCCTCAGTAAAAACCCTGGACACGGAGGCATGGGTGAGCTTCCCTGGTGGGCAATCCTCTGTGAGTGCTGTCACAACTTGATGCCAGGAAAGTAACATTGTCCATGACTCCATGGGAAGAGGATAATGGAAACTCTGCATTTGGAACTTTCCTGGACTCTGTCCCATGTGTCTCTTTGGTTGATTACAAATTGTATCATTTCCATGTGATAAAACCTAGCCATGAATATAACTTGCAGTGCGTTCTGTGAGTCCTGCTAGTGGATGATCAAACTGGAGGGTAGTCTTGAGGACCCCTCCAAACTTGCAGTTGGTGTCAGACATTGATTAGGATGGTCTTGTGAACTGTGCTTCTTCTAACTTTGCTCTCTCACTCAGCCCTCTTGCTGGCAACCTCATTCTCCTGGGATGTTACTCTCTTCTCTCTTTGTCTGAGTAACAAGCCCCTGGAATGAGTCACTGTCTCACTGGGCTGGGCCAGCAGGGAACTGAGGGTGTGGGGCCAGGGGTCAAGACCAGGGAAATAAAAATCAGGCAAAGCCAATGGTAGGTAGGAGCCAATGAGGGGATGCTCGGGATGTGACAGATGCAGAGGTCCCTGGGGCTTATTTGCTGAATACCTTTGGGGGACAGAGGTTAAATCTCTCTTGGCCTCAGTTTGTATATCTGTAGTATGGAGATACTGAATTAAATTATCAGTAGGTCCCTGAGAGCTTCAGGTTTTCTGGGATTTCAACAATCTGACAGCATGGAAATATTAAACATTCTTGGGGGTTCTAATCAAAGGAAGAAGTTCCTTTTTCCATTTCTGGATATTCTTGGTGGGCTGTGCAGCGTGGTTGGTTAAAACACAGTGCTGATGCTTAAAATAGTCACAGATCTGTGCTCCATGGAGGGCAGCTCACAGCACACCTTCCTTCTGTTCTCCTGCCCTCCTTCCTTCTCTCCTTTCCAAGGACTACTGTGTTCTCCCTGTGTGTCCACCATTGTGCTAGCTGAAAGGGATTACAAAGATGATTATAACACACACCTCCCCTTCTGCCCTAAAGGGGCTTGTTGGGGGTGGGAGGTTGGGTCAGGTAAGTAGCTAAATAGAGTATCTCAATAAAATTATGGCTACATAGGAATGGAGGTACATGCAGCAGAGGGGCCTAGGTCTAGGAGAAGGTTTTATTGGACCTGAAATATGAATTTCAGCAGGTAGAGACAAGTCAAAGGATCATTCCAAGAGTAGAAAATGGAAAGAAGAAAGGAACAGAGATTGTGAAGTATGGAGTGTGTGGGGAGAATGGCCAGTAGCTAGGGGCCTGGGCTGCAGAGTGGGGCAGGGGTGGCGGTGGGAACAGGAAACAGGAAGAGGGACAGGTGAGGCTGGAAGACTGTCATCAGAGCCCAGACAGCCTCATCTGTCAAGCCGAGGCATTTTTATCTTACTCGATAGCAATGAAGACTCTTTTGAAGAAGGAAGGATAAGATTATACTTTAAAGCTGTACTTTCTTTGTTCTTGGTTCCTTGGAACCTGTGGTTCCTTGAATCAGTGACGATGCTGATGACAATAGTCATGCTGACAATAATAACGTAAACCCCACCGTGTGCATCTCTACGTATTTCACATTTTCCAAAACACTATCACTTACAGTTTTTAACCACAGTTTTAACCCATCTAACTATTAGACTTTATGCACAGTGATTTATTTACGTCACACAATGCTGACCAAGTCCACAGTGGGCTTACCTGACCTTGTTTCATAGAAGTGGAGAGTGCAGCTCAGAGGAGGCGAGGCATGTGCCTCACTTTTAGGGATGGCAGGGTAGGACCAGGGGTCGACCTAGGTGTCAAAGTTCAAGTCCGCACCCTCAGCATCTGCACCTGCTCCCTGCTCTCTCACTGCGTACTGACCCTGCGTGGGAAAATAGTACTCTTCCCGTTTTACAGATGAAGAACCAGAGGCAAATAAAGATTAAGTCCTAAATCTAAGGCCACACAACCAGGATGGAAATTAATTCCTTGGCTTTCCTAATGTGCTTTCCCCCTGCTTGATGGAGGTTGTTAACGATGCTTACTAGACACAGTGAGCACAGCTGTTGCATATGCTTAAGGCTGAATGAGATGTTGGGAAAAATCTGGTTTTTTTTTTGTTGTTGGACTGGTTGACTGAGTACAAAAAGTGTTTTAAGTTTGTATGTGTACACTGCCTCCAAAGCAGCTCCTCTGAAATCGCCTTTCTGTTTTCCCAATGGCCCCTCCACCCACTTATGTGTTCTAGAGACCCCCCCAGGGGGTCTGTCCAGTTAGTCCCCCTCTTCTGAAAAATGCACCCTTCCGACCCCCACACTGTGTTTCTAGTATACGACCCACCTGCTGTGCACGTGGTGGAACTTGAATGCATCAGATAGGCCAGTCGGATTCTCTCCAGACCTGGAGTTGCTGGGGAGTCACTCTATGGGCAGAACACTCATGGAAGGAGTCTTGAAGCCTCCCGCCGAGGCTCATGGGTGGCCCTGGCCCCTGCTCTCCCTGAAGCCTGATTCGGCCGTTCTCTGGGTCCTATGTGAAACTTCATTAACCTTCCATAAATGCCTTTTTTTTTTTCTTTTCTCTAGTTTGAAGTAAGTAAACGAAAGACATCGAACCAAGAATATAGTTGTGATTACAGAATCTATAGGGGAGATATAAAAGCTGCTTTTTAAATTCAATAGTAGTCTCTCTCGTTGTTATTTTCAGTTCATTTTAAATATTAAAAGTCTTAAACCCAGGACACCTACCAAGATGAGTCAGCCTTGTTTGCTGTTTGTGGGAAAAGATGGGGAATCTGAATGCTTCTAATGTGTTTGAGTTCTGAGCAGCCATGTGGTCCTGACTAACCTTCTGTCATGATGACTGGCCAGACCGTGCCTGGGCTCATCCTCTGTGGGTGAGTTTGGCTTTGCACGGGGGTCACTCTCTGGCAAGTAAATAGGTACCTGCTCCTAATAGCTTTGCAAATGTTTGACTTGGAGTAAGTTTATACAAAGAGGCCCATTCATGGGCATTGTGCAATGGCTTTCTCAACTCTGGACACCTGGTATCTGGATGAAGAATCTGGCCTAATGGTCAGGTGAGTCATATGGAATGTGGTCTCTGTTTTTTCTGTTTTTGGCCTGTGGGACAGCACACTTGATGAAGAGTAGTTAGTAGGGGTGTTGGCAGAAAAACCTCTGTCTTTGTGGCATGGGTAACTAGAGGACTGAGTCTGGGGCAGCCATACTCACTGTAGAATGAAGGAGGAATGATTCCAGGAGGGAAAGATCCAGAAAGAAAATCCCCAATTTTTGTCTGCCCTCATTTTTGGCTGACCCTGAACTATATGCATGCTTGGAACAAACTCAAAGAAGATGAATTGAAAAAAAAATTTTTTTTGAACCAATATGGGAGCTGCTGCTCACCCAAAAAAGAATTTGCAATTCAATTCCAACCAAGTAAAGTCCTTGCTAAATGAAAAGAACCTACAGTTTTTATAAAAAAATTTCAGGATCCAGTCTCCATATTTAACACTTGTTATATCATATCAGGGATACTGACCATCTAAGACCCCTGAAAATGTGACCAATTCTTAAAGGAAAAGACCATTAAGTAGGACCAATCCCCAAATGACCCAGATGTTGGAATAAGCAGACATGAAATTTAAAGGAATTATTATAATTACCCTTAATGATGTAAACAAAAATGTGCTTGCCATGAATGAAAAGACTAAAGATCTCAGCAGAACTATGGGAACAATGAAAAAGAACAAAATTAATATCCTAGAACCAAAAACAAAATAACTGAAATTAAAAAATTCACTGGATAGATTTAACAGGAGAATAGAAATTACAGAGGAAAAACCGAATCTGAAGATATATCAATAAAGTTTTGGTTTGCTTTTGTTGCCTGTGCTTTTGAAATCTTACCCATAAAATCTTTGCCCACATCAATGTCCTGAAGAATCTCTCTTATGTTTTCTGCTAGTAGTTTTATGGTTTCAGGTCTTATATTTAAGCAAGTAGATCCAATCTGGGTAAATTTTTGTATAAGGTGAGAAGTAAAGGTCTAGTTTCATTCTTCTGCATATAGATATCCAGTTTTCTCGACACCATTTATTGAAGAGGCTGTCCTTTTCCCGATGTACATTCTTGGCAATTTTGTTAAAAGTCAGTTGGCTGTTAAATTAAGTGAATTTATTTCTGTATTCTCTATTCTGCTCTGTTGGTCTGTGTGTCTGTTTTTGTGCCAATATCTGCTGTTTGGTTATTATAGCTTTAGCATATTTTAAAGTGAGGTAGTGTGATGCCTCCAGCTTTCTTCTTTTCACTCAGTATTGCTTTATGTACTTGGGGTCTTTTGCTTTATAATCGTGTTTTGTATTCTTGTAGAGAACGTCATTGGCATTTTAATAGGGATTGCATTGACCATGTAGATTGCTTTGGGTGGTATGGTCATTTTAATGATATTAATTCTTCCAGTCTATGAATATGAGATTTCTTTCATTTTCTTTGCATTCCTCAAATTCTTTCATCAGTGTTTTGTAATTTTTACTGTAGAGATCTTCCACCTCCTTGGTTACATTTATTTCTAGGTTTTTTTTTTTTTAAAGTTATTACGAATGGGATTGCTTTTAAAAATTCTTTTCCAGCCAGTTTATTAGTGTATAATGTGAAGAACAGAGAGCAAATGAGCAGAGCCTCAGGGACCTGTTAGACAATATAAAACAATCTAACATATGATATTGAAGTTCTCGAAGGAGAGAAATGAAACGGGGCATAAAAACTACCTAAAGAAATAATTTCCAGGGAGGGGGGCGGGTATATACATACATAATGAGTGAGATGTGCACCATCTAGGGGATGGTCATGATGGAGACTCAGACTTTTGGGGGGAGGGGGGAAATGGGCATTTATTGAAACCTTAAAATCTGTACCCCCATGATATGCCGAAATAAAAAAAAAAGAAAGAAAGAATTTCCAAAAACTTCCCAAATTTGACAAAAGATATAAATTACATAATCAAGGTGTTCAATAAACCATAAGCAGAAAGCAGAATAAATATGAAAATGGCTATAGGTGCATGGATGTGCCAATGACCATGAAAAGCCAAGGAGAAGGGCAAATGAGAGAAGTTGGAGAAAAATGACACATTACCTATAAGGAAACAATGATTTGATTAAAGGCCAGAAGTGGTTGGGACAACATCTTTAAAGAGCCAAAGAAAAACAAACAACCCAGAATTATATAAGCAGCACAAATAATTCTTTAAGAATGAAGGCAAAACGTATGTATTTAGGTAAAACAAAACTATGGGCATTTGTTGCCACTAGACCTGCATTGTAAGAAATGCTAAAAAACAATCTTCTTTAGGCTACAGCAAAAGTAATACCAGATGGAAACTCAAATCCCCAGAAAGGCATAAAGATCACCAGAAGTGGTAAATATCTGTGTAAATATAAAAAAGACTATTTTTTTTGCCTTTTTCTTTTTAATTCATTTATAATACATGTGCCTGTTTAAAGAAAAAAAAATAGCATTGCCTTCTGGAACGTTTTATGTAAGCAGATGTAATACATATAACAATAGCATAGTGGATGGAAGTAGGAGAATAAATGAATTTACATGATTGGAAAGCTTCATGTGAAGTTGTATACATAAACCCTAAGAAGATTTATTAAAAGTTAAGGATTTATATTAATTTGTAAGATGAATAAGATTTAGTATGACCACTAAAAAATAATGTGAAGAAGTGTAGCTAAAAAGCCAAGGGAAAAATTAAAATGGAATTCTAAAAATTGTTAAAATAACTCAAAACTTTCGGGAAAAGAGGGAAAACAATACCATAATAAAAACAAAACAAACCACCAAAATAGAGGGGGCAAGTTGAAGATAGATAACGAAACAGTAGACTAAAACATAACCATATAAAAAGTAATTAAATGTTCAATTTAAAGGCAGAAAGTATCAGAATGGATAAAAATCAATGAATTAAAAATAAATAAAAATAAAGTAAAAATTTAAAATAGATAAAAAGGCACAGATAAGATGAAAATAAATGAATGGGAAAGATACCACATGTACAGTAAACATAAGAACCCTGGGGTGGTTATATTAATGTCAGTGAAAAAAATTATAAAATAAAGATAAGAAGAGATATTTCATAATATTAAAAGGATCAATTCATTAGGAAGACATAACAATTATGTATGTATATATGTCTAATAATAGATCTTTGAAATAGGCAAAGCAAAAAATTATAGAGTTAAAGGGGGAAAAAGACAATTCCACAAGTATAGTTGGAGATTTAACATGTTTCAGCAATTGGTAGAACTAGACACAAAAATTAGTAAAGCTATTGAAAATTTGAACATTGCTGTCAACCTTTATCTGGTTGATATTTGTAGAGCTATTAATATAACCTAATAACCACAGCATACACTTTTTTTAAGGGCACATGCTTATTAGGATATGTTAGGCCAATAAACAAATGTCAGCAAATCTAAAAAGTCTGAAATTATGCACAGTATGTTTTCTGACAATATGGAATTAGGTTGAAGATCAATAGTAATAAATTATCCATGAAAGTCCAAGTATTTAGAAATTAAACAATGCTTTTCTGAATAATTTGTGGGCTAAAGAAGTAATCAATAGGGAAATAAAAAATATTTTGAATAAGTGATAATTAAAATAAAACATCAACATATGTGGGATGCAGATAAATGAATGCTTAGATAAATATTTATAACTTTCAATGCTTATGTTAGAAACAGAAAAAAGAGCTAAAAATCAAGGATCTAGGTTTCCACCTTAAGAATTAGAAAAAAGATCAAATTAAACTCAATGTAACAAAAGGAAGAAGACATAAAGATAAGTACAGAAATGTATGAAATCAAAAATGGACATAAAATAGAAAAAAATTAATGGAATCAAAAGCTATTTCTTCAAAAAGATTAATAAAATTGACATGCTATAATTTGATTATTAGTCAAGAAGATACAAGAAATAAAATGCCAATATCACCAATGTGTAGGATAGCACTACATATCCTACAGTCATGAAAGGATAAGAGAATGTTATCAACAATTTTATGGCAATAAATTTGATAACTAAAAATGGACAAACAATTCAAAAGACATAAATGATCAAAACTGACCCAAGAAGAAGGAGAAAAATAAATAATCCTATGTCAACTGAAAATCTGAATTCAAAATAGAAATATCCTTACATAAAAGAACAAGGCACAAATGGCTTTACTGAGAGACTCTATCTACATTTAAGGTAACATAAGACCAATCTAACACAGACTCCTTTAGAAATAAGAAGGGAATCTTTCTCAAACAATGTTATAAGCCCAGTATTATCAGGCAAATACATTACAAGAAAATAAAACTATATACCAATATCTCTCATGAACACAGGTTAAAAATCCTTACTAAAATATTAGCAAATCAAATCCAGTAATATATAAAAGGGATAGTATGTTATGTCCAACTGTGATTTATTCCATGAAATCAAGGTTGGATTTAACATACAAAAATCAATTAATTCAACTCACCATACTAATAAAATAAAGGGAAAACCCCACATGGACTTTTCAGTAGATGTGGAAAAATTTTGATGAAATTCAATTTGCATTTATGATAAAATCTTTAGGAAACTAGGAATGAATGGGATTTTCCTCAACTCAATAAGGGTATCTACACAAATTTTTACAACTAATATCATATTTGATGGTGAAAGACTGAATGCCGTTTCTCTAAGATCAGGAACAGGGCTAGGATGTCTACTCTCACAATTTTTATCAACATTATATTAGAGGAATTAGTGCAATAAGGCAAGAAAACCAACTGAAAGTCATACAGATTCAAAAGCAAGATGTAAAAACATCTTTATTTGCATACAACATGATTAGATACATAGAAAATCCTAAAAGGTAGCAGAATTTATAAGTGAGATAGAAAGGTTGCAAAGTACAAGGTCAATTATATTTCTATATATTAGCAATGAGCAGTTGAAACATAAAATTGAAATAATAAACCCATTAGCAATGCCATAAAAATACTAAAGAACAAATGTAATGAAAAATGTGCAAGATCTGTGCAATGTTCAATTCTGTCATTCCATCCATTCACAGACCTGGTGCCCTGGTGGGAGCACAGGTGAGAGACGTGAATGGCTGTGATTCCTTCAATTCTCAAGCATCTAACTTCCCTGAGAGTGATTCTGCTGTTTATAAATACCCATTTTCTTTTTCTTTTCCTTTTTAAATAAATAAATAAATAAAGACAGAATAAATAAATAAATGAGGGAGAGGGACAGCTCATGGAAATAATCATTAAGCAAACACCATAGTAATAACTTTGCAGACAAGATCCATTGATGACTGTGAAAGTGGGAATATATATGTATGTATACACACACACACACACACACACACACACATAGGTAGAAAATCCATTTTTGGACAACGTTGTTCTCAGAGGCAACTCAGCTTTAACTGTCCAGTGTTGTGAAAAATAAAATTATGTATTAATTGCATTTCATAGTCAACTTAAGGCATTTTTCAAAGGTAATTTTGACGAAAAATAATTTTTGTTTAGTGCCAAGTGTCAAAGTTAATTCTTGCATATGCTGTGACTTCATTAAACTTCAGAAGAACCCTGAGTCTACAACAGAATGCAGTTTGTAAAGCATTCTGTGTGGAGACGTCTAGTGGATAACTTATTACCTCATAGAGCATTCTGTTCCATTCTGGACCACTGAATTGTTGACTCTCCTAACGTAGGATCATCTTGCTATAGTTTGCCTTGGCTGTGCTCTAAGGATCCATGTTGAAAAATTGCCATCTTTTCCCTGATAGTTCAATATCTGAGGAGCTATGAGGTTCACCTTTGGCCTTCTCTTTCTAATACTAAACAATCCCAGTACTAGATACATTTTTTTCTTCTCTTCTGTAGTAATCAGTCTAGCAATGGCCTGTGGCCACAATCCAAAACAAATGCTGAATTAAGCAGTGGTTAATGGGTACCACCTGTCCTCAGGTTACTTAACTTCAGCTATTGCAAAGTATAGGAGGCCCTGAAATATCCAGAGTTCTTGTAATAGTCATGTTTTTCCAGCTGAGCTCTGCAAGGAGGAGTAGCAGTGGTGAAAGTCTTTGGACCTTTGGTCTCTCTCCCAAACCTGTCGTCTATCTGCTTTCGGAGATATGCCATCCTTTGACAGCTCTGTAATTGACTTGGCTCCCATCTCCATGAGACATTATAAGCTCACGGAATAGAAATGGCCTTCCCAATCCTCACTCCCCTTGCTCTGGCCTCCATCAGGGAGCTGTTTATTATACAGGAATGATCTTTAAGAAGTTGCATATTTATTCTGCAGGCAATCTCTGCTGCCTCCCACAGTGGACTGAGCCCTCTCCCAGGCTTGTACAAACAGCTCTCCCGGAGGCAGCCACGCTGTATGAACTGTGCACAGAGTAAGCACATCACCGGCTGTCAGCCTCTGAACACTCTTTTGCCCTGAAGAGCTAGAAAAGGAAGAAAAGACAAATAGCTCTGAAGAAGCACTTCTGCAACTTTAGCAAAGGGAATGGCTACACAGAATCATCTGATGCCTCTTATTTTGTTAATGCCATTAGTCAATACATCTAGCCTCCCTATGAGGTCCAAAGGGAGGATGGGAGCAGTCCCTGTACGACCCTTCCTATTCCATGAGTGAGAAGTAAAATTAGACTGGTGGTCAAAGGCTTGGGTCCTAATCTGGACTCTGCCTTGAGTCATATTCTGCGATGGTTTCTAGCAATCACTCCGTATCTAGGGGTGGACTAGAAGAGCTCATAGGGTAAACAGCCTGTCAACTACCATTGCCAGGATCAAATGGAACAGCAGCAGCAGCAGCAGCAGCAGCAGCAGCAGCAGCAGCAGGCGAAGAATGAGAAAATCATTAATGAGTTAAATTTGTTTTGTATTTGACACTTTTCAAGGGTCCTTTCTACCAAGTTGAGCCCTTTACTATCTTTATAAGCAATTAGAGGCAGATGATATTTCCTCCATACGGGCCTGAAATTATGCTGCAGAAGTTGAGACAGTAGCTCAAGATAACTTAACATTTATTTATGGACAGATCTGGTAGCTCAGATCCACTTGGGAGCAAGTGCTGAGCACTTTGTATACTGTTCTGCATACACCATCATTATCCTCATACAAATAATTGTTATCTTCAAAATATTTACTGAGAATTTATTAAATGTCAAGCTTTGGGCTAAGTGCTTTGCCAACATTGTATATATCCTGAATCATTAGAAATCCCATCCAGAAGAAATATATCTATGAAAACTGAGGCTCCAGTAGGTCAAATAACTTGCTTGAGTTGTCACTTTCAGATCCATGATGGATATGTAAGTTTGAGCAACTGACAACCTCTCTGACTCTTGGTTTAATAGGGTTAATGATATCTACTCCTGGTATCCCAAAGGCCAGCTAATGTGGGGACCATCTGTGCTAATGGAGAGGAGAATATCTTGAAATGTGTGAGGTGACAATCCTTTTCTCATGGCTAGTAAATGGCAGAGCTGGGATAAAAATCCAAGCCTGTGCATTTCCAGACTGAGAATATAAGCATGACTGCATATGAATGACATCCCCCTAAATGCTATTACCCAGACCCTTCATTGTTGGCTGTCTGCATAGAAGACATAGGACTCCATAAACTTTTAAATTTTTGCTGATTAAAAAAAAAGGTCTAGCAGTCTTCTGAACCCTTCTCACATCCCACAGTGCTGTTTCCCTCATGCTGAACACAAGGTAGCAAGGAGTTAATGCTATTTGGTGTTGAAGGGGCAGTAGTTACTTTGGCTGCAGCTAAGATTCACCTCTTCCATGCAGGTCTTTGCTTTCCACTTGCTGAGCAAATAACCATCAAGGAAGCAAGATCTTTTCTCCCTATCATTCTGTACTCTAGTGTAGCCACTCCAAATGATGGCAGTAGCTACTTTTGGAAAAGGAAAGCTGAATGGAGTCGGGGAGACCCTATGTAGGTACCTAAGGAAAGAAAGAAGGGAAGAGAGATTTGTGGGGCTTGGGGGGAATTTTGAGGGACTTTCTGGCTTCTGGTTCTGGCTGCGTTCATTGTAGACATTATAGGGATATCTTGCCTGTTGATCTCAGAGCGATTGGAAGGTATGATGGAACAACTTTTAATTACCTTTGGAAAATATTTACTTCTACAAAAGTTCCTCAAGCAATCCCTTGGCTGCCTGAAGTCATTACCTCCAGATACTTCCAGCTGAAATAGGAGGAAAGGGAATGAAGTGATAATTAAAAATCATTATAATGGTGATGATGGTAGAGGTAATAGCAGGTTTTGAATATTTACTATATGGATAGGACTTTGCTAAACATTTCACATACAGGATTTGATCAAATCCTCACCACAACCCTATCAGGCTGGCACTATTACTGTCCCAGTTTTATAGATAATAAAACTGAAGCTGAAAATTTCAGGAACGTGCCCCCAATCCTGAAACTAGCGGGTGGATGGCTGGATGAGCCAGGATTCAAATGCAGGCTGTGATCTGGTTATGAAGTTCCAACTCTTAAGCCCTGTGCTTACATAGAATGTGTGCCTTAAGCCGCCATTAAGTAATTAAGCAGTAATTATTGAAGAACGTTGGTGGGAAAAAGACAATTTAAAAATATAAAGTAAAAAAATGAACGATGCTCCTTGACCAGAGGAAACTCTTCTGGGTGAGCTATGCTGCCTTAGCCAAGACACTTGACATTTATTTTTATTTTTCTTCTAGCTTCACAATTGTGGGAAAAGAGGTATGAGAAGAGAAGGGAGTTTTAGTAACAGAAGGTAGTGAGAGAGGTCAATCTGTGCAGGGCTAGTAGCTAAATTTTTTTAGCAACTGACTTGAGGTCAAGTAGCCAAGAGCAAATGGAATGACAGCAAACCACTGTGATCTTGACCTCAACCTATGAACCAGGGCATCTAGACAAAGGACATGTCTAGCAGTACAAAAAATATATTGATTTACACTGTTTATTTCAAAGTTATCTAAAATATTATAAGGATCATAAGACTATAGCTAAACAGTACTTCTGAAATCATCTAATTCAGTGTTCTCAACTGGAATTAATTTTCTCCTCCACCCCATCAAGAAGACATTTGGTGCTGTTTAGAGATATTTTTGATCATTAAAAATGGGGAGCAGGGGGAGCATGCTAGGGGCATGTAGTGGGTAGAAGCCAGGAATGCTTTTGATCATCCTACAATACACAGGACAGCCCCACAACAAAGAATTAGCCAGTCCAAAATGTCAATAATGCCACGGTTGAGAAACCTGTTCTAGTTCAACTGTCTAGAAGCTTAATGTTTAAGTTCCATGTTTTATTTAAAAGTTATATTTTATCAGTAAAATGTAAAAAAAAAATAAAGCACAAGATATGTTTAATTTATTATTATTTGCACTGTCAGCCTCAGCCTAATCATGCAAATTAAATACCTGTGTTTGGTCCCACATAACCCCGGAATCAGCAGTACCTATGCAAATCTGAGATGAGTCATTATAATTCTCAGAAGGTGCTGGAAACCCCCTGTGGGCCTGAGGGTCAGAGAACAGGGATTACTGTCCCCTCTCTCCCGACGACACCTCCATACTCTCTCTTAAGCCCATCCTACTTCTGAATGCTGTCATTTTCCCCCCAGCCACAGGTCAAAACAATTTTCTCTCCCTTTCCCAGAGGTAGCAGACAAGCTTGTTTCCAGTGGCTAGAACCCCGGCTCTCTGGCTGGGTTCTCAGATCCAGGGTTCCTTGAAGATGTCTCATGGGCTGCTGAGCTCTGGGTCCTCATCTCCCTTCAGTCAAGGCAGCTCTGTCTTTGTCTACACAAACGCAATGAAACTCGGGTCTGTGTGCTCCTCACTGCACTAAAGGCTGGACAGGTTTTCACCAAATATATGTAGATCAGGGGTCCTCAAACTTTTTAACCAGGGCGCCAGTTCACTGTCCCTCAGACCGTTGGAGGGCCTTTGGAGAGTGCGGTGCACATTCCACACATGCGCGCTGTGGGCCCGGGGCCGAGTCGGCTGCTAAGCAGGACAGGCAGCGGTGGCAAAAAACAGCCGGCAGGCCAGATAAATGTCCTCAGCGGCCAGCCACAGGTGGCCCACTGGCCGTAGTTTAAGGACGCCTGATGTAGAGTAACACTTGGTATAGTCTCACTTATGATTGAAACTTTGGAGGCAGACGTGGATTTCCCTTTGAGTGACTCTAGGAAGCATTTCAATGATGCTCTTTGTAACTGTCAGTTGGGACGGACAATGCACATGTGTTAAGTCCCTGCAGGTAGTAAAGTCTAACAGTGATTTCAAATACGACCCTGCATTTCAGACCACTGGGTGCAGCTTCCGCTGCGGGCTCCTGTTGGCAGCCAGCTGCTTCTCACGTGGGCATCCCTGCAGAGTGCAGGGCTGAACGGCAGAGCAGCAGGACAGAGAAGCCTGCAGGCTTTGGGGACAGGCTGCCTGACTGCCACGCTGAGCTCTGTGACCTTAAGCAGATTATTTGGCACCACGATGCCTCAGTTTCCTCATAGTGTTGTTGTAAGGCTTGAACCAGTGACCGTAGGTAAGGTCTTAGAACAAAGCGGCTAGCACAGGGCGAGGATTTGCTGCTATTACGGCCATCGTAATTACTATTAGGCCTCTGCAGCACATAACGGACACCAGCTGATTCAATTTTATATGCTGGCATTCTATGTCAGATTTCATTTTTTTTTTAAATAGGTTTCTGCTAAAAATAAATATGAACAACCACTGGTAGCTTCATTTTCACATCAAGAGCTTTTAAGACTAAATTAAAGCCAGATTCCTCTTATTTTTGAAGCAAGGATCAACATTGTCACGGGACAGGAAAATAAGAGCTCCATGATGCAATCTTAGGCCAACTAATTGGTGTTGAGGAGGGACCTTCCTGCCTCTTCTTTGCTCCTCATGTTTACAGACATCTATACAATCCTTCTGGCATTCACTTTCACCTTTACTGTCCTTCACTGGGGTTTGTTAAAGATATTAGCCCGAGCAAGTCTGTTGGCATCCTGTGTCCCATCTGGATCTGGGTAGCTTGGTGGGTAGAAGGGTCTTAGAAAAGCATCAGAATCACTTATAGAAGACTGTACAATCAATAAACTTAGCGACCCTGCACTGCCTGGGCTTAAATGCCGGGCTTTGCTGCATACAAACTCTGTGATCTTGGCAAGTTATTGAACCTCTCAGTCATGGCCCAGAGAGGGTATGCAATTCACCCAAGGTCACACAGAAAATGGTGAGGCTTGCACTGAAACCCAAGGCTCATGCCCAGAGTTTTCAAAGTGTCTGCTCACGAGCTGGGCCCAGTCTGCCAAGGGACTTAGTTTAGATTGCATGATGTTTTGAAAAATATTTGATTTCATTGCCACATTCAAAGGAACTGGGGGATTTTACCTAAAGCTCTGGAATCTAGCTTCTCTGTTTCCTCGTCAATGAAATAGGGGTGGTTATAGTAATATCTACCTCCCAGGGTTGGCCTGAGGATGAGTAATCCATAAAACGTCTTAGTGCAGTGCCTCATATGTGGAATATGCATTAGTGATTGGCTGATCACAAAGAACATTAGTGATTAACTGCTGTAGTTAGTTGGTAGCATCAAAGCCTGATTCCAGGCTTTCTGTCTGTCTCTACTGCCATCTTTCTTGCCTACTAGACTGAATCTCCCTCATGTCTCTGCAGACAGAATCTGTGCTTTTAACCACTGTGCTAAACAGCCTCACTCAGAGAGGAGCCCTGAACGGAGTTAAGCATGAGGAGAATAATTATTCAGCGTTAGGCTGCGGCAGGCACTTTCTAGTGGCTTTCAATTGATCTCTTATATAATGCTTAGAACAACTGACTGAGGCTGCTCAACTCTCCAGTGCATAAGCCTTGTTTCACTTTGTTGCCCAGGCTAGAGTGAGTGCCATGGCGTCAGCCTAGCTCACAGCAACCTCAAACTCCTGGGGTCAAGCAATCCTGCTGCCTCAGCCTCCCGAGTAGCTGGGACTACAGGCATGTGCCACCATGCCTGGCTAATTTTTTTCTATATATATTAGTTGGCCAATTCATTTATTTCTATTTATAGTAGAGACGGGGTCTCGCTCTTGCTCAGGCTGGTTTCGAACTCTTGACCTCGAGCAATCTGCCCGCCTCGGCCTCCCAGAGTGCTAGGATTATAGGCATGAGCTACGGTGCCCGGCCAAGCCTTGTTTCTTAACCTAATCTGTAAGCACCTACAGTGTGGGCCTGGCATCCCACACCTCTGAACACTCACCACCATTCAGCACGGTACCCCGTTGGCTGATCAAGACCGTCTCACTCCTTAGGAAATTGTGGCCCAGAGACGGGAGGTAAACTGCCTAAGGTCACACAGCAAGTGGCAAGCCCGAGATTTGAACCTAAGGCTTTATTCCTGAGGTGGCAAATTGGCTGCTCTTGGCTCTGTCTTTTTTGCAGATGGGTTTAGTTTGGCTTGCATCAAGTTTGGGGGAAAAATGGCTTCCTGAGTTTTAAACAAAATTGGGAGATTTTACATAGAAATCTGGATTCCTGGCTCCTCATTAGATCCGGCTTCTCTAGGCCCCAGTCCCACAAGGTGACAACGGCTGGAACTGAGTCGTTTTGCCCTTGTGTAGGGTATGCCCTCCAGTTCACTGCTGTGTCCCATGAATCCAGGCTGAAGGACAACCACCGTTTTCTTACTCTGCAACCTATTATCTTACTTGCCTGGCCTCTGCAGGCTTTTCCGTTTGTGACCCTGAATTCCTGACTAGTACTTTTCCACATTCCCTGTGGCCTTCTACAGTGCTGGACCGAATTAACCAGGCAGCAGTCTTCTAAATGGCCTGTTGTGGATTAAATTGCATCTGCCTAAAAGACACGTTTGAGGTCCTAACTCCCAGTACCTGTGAATATGACCTTATTCAGAAATAGGGTCTTGGCAGATGTAATCGAGTTCAAATGAGATCACACTGGATTAGGGTAGACTGTACCTACAGAAGAGACAGACACGGACACATTGGAAGACATCCGTGTGGGGACAGAGGCAGAGATTGCAGTGATGGGACCACAAGCCAAGGAACACCTGGGGCCCCCAGAAACGGGAAGAAGCAAGGAAAGATGCCCCATTAGAGGCTTCAGAAATGTCCTGCTGACACCTTGACTTCAGATTTTCAGCCTCCTGAGCTATAAAAGAATAAATGTCTATAGTTTTAAGCCACCTAGTTTGTGGTGCTTTGTTACGGCAGCCCTGGGCAACGAAGACAAGCCCTATCGTAGCTCTCTTCCATTCTTGTCCTCCCAGCTGGTTTTTGCTTTGTATTCCTTCTTTCCCCCCTCCACTCTCTCTTCTCATCCCTCTTCTGGTACATTTCTATCACGCTGTCTGCCTCAGGTCGACGGGGGACCCTAAGCCTGACTCAGAACTAACCAGGATGAAAAGGTAGCTGGGCCCAGCTGAGAGCTCAGCAAACAGGACAGAGGGGTGTGACTATTTGTGGGTGTTGATGTGGCTTACAGCTGGGTGGCACAGTCGCCAGGCTGCCAGAAACAGCTGCAGAAACCTGAAATGTATGGTGTAGACTACTGCAGTACTGCTTTTGGAAGCTGCTAGAACACTAAGCTTGCCCAATTTCTGTGAATTGGCCTGGACACCTCCACTCCCTCCCCAGCATCTTGAAATTGACTTTAGCAGCTTCTTAGCATTCAGCACGGCCCTCGCCGGTGAGGCTTAGACAGGCTGTACGCTCCCTACAAAGCAGGCCACTGACAGCTTTTTTCTTTTCCCTCCCTCATTGCTTAATCTGTCTGCTTCCTGATACTAATGGATTTTTAAATGAGCCTGGGACAATTGATAGCATTTCCCAATTAAAAGCAAATACCCTTCATCTACCCTTCACACTGCATTGGGTACAGAAGAGCATGGGGAGCAAAGGCCCAGGTAGACATCTCTCTCCGGCGCTCCCACCTCCTGCCCTCTTTGCTTGCAGAGGGGCCGCCCACTCCCGCCGGGCCTGGCTCCTGGACAGGTGTTCCCAGGTGCGGGAGTCACTTCTAGGCCCCGGCTGAAGTGATGCTGGCTGAGACTTCTGAGCAGTCACGGGGCTAGAGTCAGAGACAGGAATTTTTCCCAGTCCTCTCTGATGTTAATGGTTGGTTTCATAACCACTGGATTCAGATGCTTTCCTTAGGACTGAGGGAAACTATTATGCAGCTGGAGTCATTCCGAGCAGGTTTGAGGGAGGGTGGGCTATGGGCCTGGGGAAGCATAATCTCTTCATTTTTTATTATTATAAATTATTGGAAATAAAATAACGTGGCTACTGCTTAAGGAGAGCTTGCTCCGTGCTAGGTCCTGCACTTGGCCCTTTGCTGAAATGATCTCTAATCTCTATAGCAGTGCTTGGGAAAGATTATCTCTGTTTTACAGATGAGGAAGTGGACACTCTGAGAAGTTAAATGATTTATCCAAGAGTGCACACCTAGTAAATGTCAGAGGCGAATCGAGGTAGTCGGAATCCAGATCCGTGTTCTTTCTGCTACTCCAGGAGTGACTTATTACTTACCCGCTGGAAGGAGCATAAATTAAGTCACCGTATTTGTGGACTGTGCTCAAGGCTGCCTTGGAGGGTGGATGCAGTGAACATGCAGAGGAGGGCTTATTTATTTATTGTCTTACCCATGCAGGAGAAGGAACACCTGGGAGTGGTAGCTCCTGTGCACATAGGGAACGCTATCTTCTCAGACTTGGTGCTCTCCTGTAGGAGATCCAAGGTTACTCCAAGGGGATGCCATTCGGAGAGAGCTAGATGTGCACGCAGGGCAGCAGGAAGAAGGAGTTGGAGGGATTCACTCCTCTTCTTTCCACAGCCCAGCTGCCCTTCCCATGCTAGGATAGGAAAAGCCCTAACACCTGTTCCTGTTTCCATCCCTCTTCCCCAGGTCTTATCTTATTTATTCCTCATTACCACCTGGTGGGTGGTAGGAAGGGTTGGGTTTGGTGAGAATTGTTATTGTCACTATTATCCCTCTAATACGGAGAAGGAAACTTTTTGAGAATTTAAGCAACATATTTAAGATTAACACAAGAGCTACTTGTGGCTCTGGGTCTCACACCCAGATCTTCTGACTTCACCTGCAACCCTGGCATTGGCAATGGCAGAAACCAAGATCTCGTGTGGCTGTGTGTGAGAATGACTTCAGCACTGGACTTGCTGGAAGGGAGAAGAGAGGGGAAGTGAGCACACGGGAGGATCACAGTGGAATCCTCTAGCCGGTGGGTCAACCACCTCTAGAAACAACTCCTGCAGGCCACACCCTGTCCTCACGGGACCCCATCATGTGTCACCTTGGGCATTCTCCCTATAAATTTCTCCAAGGCTGAATGAAAGTGTTGAACTCTACAAGAGCTAAGTTCCTGGATACTGGTTGCAAATAGCAACAGGGGAATTATATTTCCTTCTACTTCCAAGGCTAAGGGCCACCTCCAGTCTCTCATGTGCAGCCAGCAGTAATGAAAGATGTGGAAGGTATGCAGGTTTTAATTAAAGACAGAGAGTAAAAAGGTGCTCTGAACTGTGTTGCTGTGGTTGCTCTTATGCATTTGAGGGTGGGGTCTACACATGATCTCATTCCGGACTGTCCTGGTCATGTCCTCAGCCAAATGTGTCATCTTCTCATAGTATTCCTTGAGACCTGTTTCAAGCTCTGGGCATTTTCATGTGCAATCTCACACAAAAGCTTGACAAGCGCCATTCTAAAGGCTTCACGTGGCCCATCCAACTCATCCAACTTGGCTTCTTCATAACCAAGCAAATGGCCCCAAACCTTGTCCTCCATCAGTGACTCCCCTTTAGTGAGTGGCAGCAGCAATGTGTGCATCATTGGTCATTTCTCTCTCTTCACCTACAATAAGTGCTCTTGCTTCTAAGTCATTACATTTCTAGACTCCATCCCCATCACTCCACCCTCACCATCACTGGTCTGGTCTATACCGCGATCAGCCACGCTGTTGACTTGAGAGCGTCTCCCTCGTCCCTTCCACCATCAATGGCCCCAGGATTTGACTCCACTCTGCTGCTGGGATGACTTTGATTGTCACAACCCTGCTTAACCCACTTTAATGGCTCCTCATTACCTTCCAGATAATTTTCACACCATTAAATATGCCTTATTATAAGCCATGTTACAATTTAGCTCCTGCTAACTTCTCCAGCTGAGCCTACCCCTTGCCCTAAGCCCTAAGGAGCATCCTCATGTCCTCCAAGTCCAGGTGTCTCTCACCTGAAGGCCCCTGCATGTTTCACTCTCTCAGCCGGGAATGCCCCAGGACGTTTTCACCTGCTCTCCTCCACGCCTTCCTCACATACCAGCACTGACATTTCCTGTGGGAAATCTGCCTTCCATCCATGCCCCAAACACCTGTGCCAGCGCCACCTGCCACCTGCTCCCACTCTACCCTGTGCTGATGCCCTGGCACCCGCCCCCCCCACTGGAACGGCTTGTTTACCTGTCTTTCTCTTCCAGGCGCAATGCTCTGAGAGCCCACGGGGTGTGCATTATTAAGCACGGCACCAGGCATGTGGTGGGCACTCAATGCATATTTATTACTTTCTTTTCTCCCCTCTCTGTTTTATTGGCATTGACCACATCAGCCACATCTCAAACCTGTTTCCAGTGTCCCCAGGCTCCTCCCTCTCACGTCCTCCTCTCATTTTTGCTCTTATAAAGGTGTTTCAGACTCATTTTTGCTCTTATAAAGGTGTTTCAGACTCATTTTTGCTCTTATAAAGATGCCGTGAAATGTCACTTCACAATATTTGACAAAAAACAGAGAGAAGCTCAGTGTTGTTTCCCTCCCCCCCCCCCTCAAGTCTTTCATAGTGACAGGATGAACTAAGCAGGTAGTGGATCTGAGTTGCCATGGTAACTGGTAATGGTCTAGTCCTTTCGCTCTCTTTGTAGGGGGAACACATATCTCTTTTCCTGTAACTAGCAAGAGATGAGGATTTATCCTACCGTCCGCAATATACCTAATGGCTCAAAGGACTTGCTCCCAATCACCTAGTGCTTTCATACTATTCTGGGGACTCTTTGCTGCTGGTCAAAATGGTCTGTCAGAACTGACATGTGTCACTGGCACTGTCCCCTTGGTCCCTCTAGAGCTTCCCAAAGGCTTGGCAGAAGGAATTCTAAAATATTTGACATGAGGGATCTGGAGAAATAAATGTGTGTGTGTTTGTGTGTGTGTGTGTCTGTTTGTGGTGAGGGGATAGGGAAAGGGGTAGGTATGTTTTGCATTTTTGCCCTTGCTGGACTGAGTCATTAGATGTAACCACTCAGGAGCTCTCTGAACACGGGGTCCCGTAAGGATTAGAAGATTCTCAGAGGCCCAGGACGGGTGTAGGTCCCTCTAATTGGCCGTATGTGTAGGAGTTAAAGATGGCCGCTCATAGGCATTCTCGGCTCTAAGTAGGGCAGCCACATTTCCAATTCTTAAGTTAAAGGGAAAAAAAAAAAAGGATCTTTACATAAAAAGGCATTTGTGCATGCAAGAAAATAAAGATAAGCTAGAGCCAACTCTAACTCCAGGGGCCAAGTCCTCCCACTTTTTGTTCCAGGAAAAAGAAAAAAAAATGATTCTTTCCATTTGCAGAGCCCTTAGATCTCCTGGGTAGTTTCTCATTAGGGTTGCCAGTGCTATGAGGTAAGCACGGTAGATTATTCCAGAGTCCAGAGAGGCTAAATGGCCTGGTGAAGGTCACAGAGGGAGATTGTAATGGGCTCAATGAGAATCCAGGCCTGCAAACTTGTAACCCAATGACCAACCCGTCCACCACACAAGGACTCCCTCTCAGGAGGGAGCTGGGTCTTCTTATAGCAGCCATCTTTTTTCCATTCTACCTCCACTGGCCTCAATGTAAATGCTCATGGCAAAAGTCTCTGGGGCTAGACATGGAAGCAGAAGGATACTAGACAGTCTTCTGGAAGATTCTCTGTAAGGTATCTGCATCCATGTTGTGAGTAGAGTTTGTTGCTGTTGCTGCTGATATAATCTCACTCCTCCCAGCAACCCAGTGTGGTCAGTACTAATATGGTCCCTGTTTTAAAAACAAAGAAAGAGGCTCAGAAACATTAAGTTCCTTGCCCAACATCAAAGAGTTAATGACTTGTGGAACCAAATAGAAAGAAAAGAGAAAGGGAAAAAAGGAAGAGAAGAAAAGAAAACTATTTTGGTTGAACATTTTGCCTGCGAAGTTCTGGGCCCTGTGCTAGGCACTTTCAAATGCAGCAGTTGATTCAATCCTATAACATCCCTAAGGGTGGCCAGTATTTATTCTATACATGAGGAAACTGAGGTTCAAAGAGGTTAAATAGCATTCTGGAGATCACACAGCAAGTAAGTAGCAAAGCAGGAATAGCAGCCCAGTTCTACATGGTCAGGCAAGGCCTGTGCTCTTAACCTTTGCGTGATGCTACCTGCTTCTCATAGCTAGCATTAGTGGCATCCAAGAAAGGCTGTAAGGGCACAAACACTATGCAACAACTTTAGGACTGAAGGAAGTCTACAAGCATGCTCTTAGCCCTTTTATGGATGTAGGGAGTAGAAATACAAGAATTCTCAAGCAGGGTCTGACCCATGTTCCAGCATGTTCAGTGTAGTGGACTCAGAGTTGTGTTGGTGAAGGCCATGGTAATTTGCCACCAATTATAATAGCTGTGTGATGTTGGGCAGATTGTCCACCCTCCGATCCTGTTTTTCCATGTTAAATGTGGTGGTTGGATTAGAACAGTATTGGCAGGAAGACTTCAATGCACATGCCAATGTTGATTAATTCATTGGTAGTGGCTGCTTGGGATGCTGTGTTGTGAAGGACTCCAAGAGGGGCACCTGTGCCATGATTTTCTGCTTTGGTTGCTGTAGGTGGAAATATAGGTGGAGCACATATGTCATAGACTTGCCAGCTTGAGATCGAATGAATATTAATGGTAAACATTTATAGTTTTATCATATTTGTTTATTTGCTCAGTCTCTTGCAAAACAATTTCTATTTGTGATCTATGTTGGCTGCAGTAATAAATTCTCATACTCTGCATGGATCTTTATTTTCAAGCTACAGGGAACAACCCTCCTACATCCATTAGTAAAGAATTTGCTGAACAAACCTATCTTTCTCCTGCCCAGTCCCATGGTGATTTCATGAACTTCAATCATTCCAAAGTTTTGCTGTATCTTTCCAGATGAAATTATCTTGAAAATTTCAGCCCTTTCCCCCCTTAATCATTAAAATCATCGGAGGAATGGATAGGTAGAGGGATTTTTTTGATTTATTGAAAAATGTTGGATTTTTCATTTTGGAACGTATGCAGTTTAAGTCAACATGATTGAAATGTATAAAAACACAGCTAGCTAAGTCAACGTGAGCTTTTTGCGAGATTCACAAATAGTTATTAAGAGACTTCTTTGGAAAACAATGAAGAAAGCTACTTTAGGGCAGAGGTTTTCAAGGTGTTAGTTGAATAACATTTGGGGTTTCTAGGAAGTACTTTAGGGCTGGCTATAGGGATCAGGGGTGTGAGTAGGGTCTGCTTGGGTGGCCACTGGCTTCATTTTTCAACTTATACCCCTGAGCTCCTCTTATTTTCTGCTTTAGGAATTGTATTTCCATGCAAGATCTAGGGTAAATAAATATAAGTTTGAAAATCAGGCATGCAAAATGAATAAAAGTACTGCTTTACATAATAGGCAATGAAATTATTGAACCAACTAGATTAGGGAGTCCTCCGGGATATTGTTGAGATAGAATCATTGATTCAAAAAGTTGAGATCATTTTCTGAAGGAAAAGCCAAAAGGTAACTGACAGAGGAAGTTGTGCTCTAGCTAACACCACAGTGAGGAAACTTCATGCTCCTGTCAGGAGACACACCGTGGGCAGAACTCACTATGGCAAGTCTGAATTCCTAGCCTTGAGATTGCCCTTGCGTAGATGGCACTCTGCTTGTTCTGAATACCCTTTCTAGAAGCACTCTTGCTGTTTATGTAGAGAATAGCATGCCTACTCCCAAGCTGATAGGAGGATTAAAAAAGTAGCAAGTACTCAGAATCAATTAGCTTTGATTTATAAAGCAGCAACACTGACATACATGATAATTAAAATCTCACATTAGTTATTATTCTATTTGCTTTGCTGAGCAACACACACACATGCACAAACACTCTCAGGAAAAAAGGTGTCATTCTTACTGTGATCTGAAGAACATCCAGGGTTTCTTGGAAATACTTAAGGGGTGGTTGTAGGGGACAGAAATTGTTTTGAAAACCAAAAGAGACAGACGGTTTTCGGTGAACAATGCCTACCATTTATCCAACACCTGTTATGCAGCAGACATTGTAACAAATGGCTGCAGTAATAATGATGATGGCAGCTAACATTTATTGACTTCTCATCCTGTGCCAGGTACTATTGCAAATGTTTTATGTGCATTAATTAATTGAACCCCTATACTAACCTTATAAGCTGGATGCTCTTATTATCCTCAATTTATAGATGAGGAAACTGAGGCATAGAGTGTACAAAGTCAGGACTGAAATGTAGACTGTTTAGCTTCAGATTCCATGATCTGTACCACCATATTATAGCTTTTTATAAGGTTGCTTAAATACTATATCTTATTAAACCTTGCAATAATTATCCTCTTTCAACTCCTGACCTTGAGCGATCCTCCTGCCTCGGCCTCCCAGAGTGCTAGGATTATAGGCGTGAGCCACCACGCCTGGCCCAATAATTATCCTCTTTTACAGAAGAGAAAACTCAGGTTCACAGGAGTTAAGAAACTTGCCAAAGTTCGTACAGCTAGGAAATCATACAAACGGGCTTTGAGTCCAGATTTGGGCACAAAGTTTGCGGTCATGTCTACTAAAGTAGGCAGCCTCTCAGGTATAATATAAATTATAGCCATTTTCTATTTAATATCCACAGACGTAGAGAAGATTGATGGTAAAATGATAAAAAAATCTGTCAAGGAGCGTCATCAACCCTTTCCCAAACACGGTCCGTGTAAATCCCTAACTCTCAAACACAAGCTTGACCCACATTCAAGAAGACAGTTGATGGGAAATCAATCTGATCTGATGAATTGTGGTTTCTACGTGGCTCAGGCTCTCACTCTTTGTTGGTCAGGAAAGAGATATTGTACAGTCAAAACTAATAAGCTTTCAAAGACACATGATCGGGGGTACAAATAAAGATATGAAATGAGACTCAGGTATGGCGAGGGTCTGTGGAAATGAAAGACGTGCCCAGACACTGCCTTTTGGCGGGTTGGGACTCAGATGACCTCCAAGCTGTGCCTTTGACTCCAAAATGGTGTAACTCAATCTTTACTTAATGATGCAGATTGCCCAAGAGGAGGCCACCAATGTCACCGATGTGTACCATCTAAGCATTTGTTGCTTTTTTAGTTCTTTGGGGACGGGCAGGCAGATCACCAGTGACAGACCAGGAGAACCCTCCTGGCGATGACAGGCATTAGGAGAGCTCACGGGCTGGCACCAAAGGCACTCATGTGGCCGCTGCAGTTAGCACTCCAGGGACAGAAAGAGATGCTACAGCCCCTCAAATGGAGAAAGGCATCCCAAGGTCACCCATGTTACACATTTTTTAAATTTTATTTTACTTTATTTCATTTTTCTACAGTTTTATTGGGGTGTATTTGAGGTGCAATACACGACACATGTAGTCACGTGTTGCTTAATGTTGGGGATACATTCTGAGAAATGTGTAATTAGGCAATTTCATTGTGGGAACATCATCGTGTACTCACACAAAGTATAGCCTGCTATACACCTAGATGCTATGGTATAGCCTGTTGCTCTTAGGCTACAAACCTGTACAGCTATATAAGGTGGGAGTGGTGTTGAAAGTGGATTTCTTATATTTATAGCCAACAGTAGGGGGCCATCCACCACAGTAGTTATGTCAACACTGAGTAGACAGCTGAAGTAGGTGCAACCTGATCTTTCTAAGCCCCAGTTTTCTTATCTGTGACACAAGCATAACAATGCCAAGCCCATAGGTTTCTGTGAAAATTAAATGCAATAATGTACGTAATGTACGTAAAGCCCCCTGACTAGCACATAGTATATACTTGATTCACAGTAGAAATTATAATTTAACAATCTGGAAAAGAAGGTTGTACTTGTATTTCAGGGTCCTTTCAAGCTCTAATTATTTTCTCTGAGTTTTCCTTATTGTCTGACTTTGGATCAAATTCTAGGCACAGATACTATTAAATATTTTGTACCCTTCATGATAAGGAAAGCCCTGCCTGGTATCTCTCTGGTGGATCAATCTATATTATAATGTTTTTCAAAGTCTCTTCTGGAATGATAATTCACATTCTGAGTAATACTTCAGTCATTAAGTTGTATCACAAAGGAAACACACATAAGCACGGTAACTTATTCTCAGTCTCTAACCCAGATAATAAGAAAATAGCTTTGTC
Source organism: Microcebus murinus (assembly GCF_040939455.1). Lineage (NCBI taxonomy): Eukaryota > Metazoa > Chordata > Mammalia > Primates > Cheirogaleidae > Microcebus > Microcebus murinus. Next base: position 24,879,729 of record NC_134124.1, read on the forward strand.
ACCCAGGAATGATGTGCCTGTAATCATCTTTCACTGAATATACAGAAAGAAAATAAAACAGAACCAGTATTTTTTTTCTTTCTCTTTTTTAAAGATTGTCATTTCTCCACGTGTTTTACTGAATTTAGTAAGGCATGGGTAAATATCTGAGGTCTTTCTAAATCTGGTCTTTCCGAATCTCTGAGCTTATGTTTTCCAGCTATTTATAGCAATAGGCTGGGGAGGAATAGCCAATATGGCTGCACCCAAAGGAATAGCCCTCCAACCGTCTCTTTCCACTCCCTCCCTGCAAACATTTCATTCTTTGCCTTCTATCCTCACCAAAGGCTAATTGTTTTCCTTTTAGAAACATCTTCCTCTGGAGAGGAGATCTGAATATTTTGCCTATTTCCTTAAATTCTGTTTCCTGTTTGACTACAGTAGCTCATCCCTCATTTTCTGTCTGGCTTTGCTCCAGGATTTGCTTGTTAACAGGGAAGCTGGAGTCCTTCCATGACCCCTGACACTCCCACCACGGCCCGAATGCAGAGGCAGCATCTACACCAGCTCATGGGGTCTTGGGCCCTGCCTTTAGCATCTCACGAGGGTTCTCAGAATCATAATCTTTGGCAACAGAGGAAAATACCAGGGGTTTTAGAATACGGCTCCCAAATTCTGAACATCAAGAGAGGGATCAAATTTCATTCCTATTCTAGGCAGAACAGGCAGCCTGAGCTATTTGTTAACCTGTTACCTTAGAACAAAAGTCCAACACCTCCACTTACTAACTGCTAGCAGGCACTTTACAAACACTTAAAACAGCAGCAGTTGTATTTCAGTGAAAGGAGGTGTTTTAAATTGTGTGCATATGGGTTGAAATAATCAATAACTGAGCAGGCTAGAATCTTTTTTTTCCCCTAAGACCTTGCTTTCTGGATATACCCAAACACACAATACCTGTGGATAAAAGCTACTGTGATTGCTCCTAATGTCCCCAGCAGCAAAACCAGCAATTTCTGCTTCTCAGGCCAAAGTTCCCATCCTTTAGAATTACATGCTGCAGTAAAATTTTCAAACAAACGTTGGCAACTGATCTAACATTGCCAAGTTTTTACTTTTCTAATTAAAGTCATTAAAAACAAACCCAACACACTATTTTCACTTTCATGGTTTTATTTTGTTAAAAATGTTAGGAAGGCCATGATCTTAGAATAAATGATTGTCTGTGAAGTTAAATAACTTTAGATTTATGACAAACATATTATATTGTCTTTGTTTTTCTCATTTTGCTGCAGATGACTTGAGGGTAAATGATGGTGTTATTTTGTGCACACACCTTCACCCAGACCATGGTCAAGTCAGCTGGAGTTGGACACCTGCCCTCACTCAGGCTTTGGAGAATTTTCCAAGCTGGGAGAAGTTCCAGGCTCCCAGGGTCTACTGGGTCAATATTCTCACCTTTGGATTTTCGTTTTCCCTACAGCACTTGAGCAATATGAGGAAGTCCTGTTTTGGGTAACCCAAGAAAAAGCAACTCTCTCTCATTGAATATTCCCAATGTGTCAGGCACTGTGCTTAATGCTTACCTATATTTTAATCCACTTAAACAAAACCAAGAAAGATATTTTTTTATTTCGTTTTACCAAATTACTGTGCTTCATAGATGTTAAACAACTTGTCTGAACTCACAGTGCCATTGAATGGTAATTCTGGGATTTGAATCCAATTCTGTCTGATTGCAAAGTCCTCAATTTGGAATTAAATAAGTGTGGCCATGAAATGGATTATAACTATGACTTCAGTAGATGCAAAAAAAAAAAATAACAATTTACTTCTAATATAGGGAGGGGAGGACATCCTCAGAAAATAGCAAAATATCAGGTTACCCTGACTGGTTCTGGTCCTTGAAATCTTAGAACCTTGAGTATTTCACACAAAAACTTGGCTCTGCAAGAAGGCAGTTTAATCCTGGATTCTTGCCATGCTAAGGTCTGTGGCTATGTCTTCATGTTTGTGAATATGGTAATCACATGAGACCGTCTTTGTTTTCCTACCATGAACAGACAAATGTAAACTTGGTATCTTTGGTAATTTTGCCTTTTAGTCCCTTAAAGATTTGTGTTTTGCATTTGCTGAGCCTGGCCCAGTGGAGTCTCATTCCCTTGCATTCTTTGCAAGAAAACTTAGCTTGTCCTCTCCTGAATGTTTCTATCTCTCTATACTTCTTTGCAACTTCTCAGTTTTCTAGGATTTCTTGAATCTATTACTCTACCCTACTCAATGCTAGTTTACCTGCAGCCCCCACTCCTTCCCATGAAACATGTATCTCTTCTTTTTCTCTATTCAGGCCAATCTACCACCGAGTTTTGGTCATTAATGCCATTGTCATCATCCTCCTTCTCTTCTTTCCTACTGTCATCATTATGTTTTAGCATTTACTATATGTCTAGACTTTTGCTAAATCCTTTAAACATATTGCCTCCTTTAATCCTAATTATTTCTGGAAGTCATGTGGCAGCATCACAATTACTGTCATTTTTTAAAAGAGAAAACTAATGTTTAGACAGATAATGCTATTTACCTAAATTTCTATGGTGGGAAAATGGTGAAGGCGGGAAAATGGTGAAGCTGGGATTGTAAACCAGGCCTGTCTAAAACCCATGCTAACTACTTTATATTGCCTTCCCTCTTTATCTGGAAGACTTTCCACAATTTCTCTGACTACATTCCATCACAGTCTAAAGCAAGGTCTTTCTCAGTTTCCTGAACCATAGAGAATTCCTTCTCCTCTCCAGACTTAATCAGAACCACAGATTAGACACTGTTCTGTTCTATCATTTGCCACTATGTCACAAGTGCCCTGTCTCTTCCCCTAAAATGTAAACTAGCTGGGATCCCATAGGCATGCAACAGATAGTTAGGAAACAATATAAACCCAAAAGGAGCATCCCAGTTTTCTAGTCAGTGAGCATACTGACAGGTGGAATTTTCCAGAAAGTTACCCAGGGAGGGCCCAAAGCTTTGAGGACATCCTGAAGGATGCATTCAGGAAGCTCATGGGTCGCAGTAGTCTGGCAATACGAAGTCGGCTGGCTTATGATTCATCCTTTCTTTCCACAAATGCTTATTGAGCACAGACACTGTGGGAGGTATTGGGGCCCTAGCGGTGAATAAAGCAATGTTACAGGTGGGCTCCATAAAACAGGAGGCTCCGTCTTGAGTCATTCCCAACTTCCAAGTGGGAAAGTAAGAGGTCTTCCCCACGTCATGGAAACACAAGAGTGCACGAGGCCACCCTGATCACCTCCTGTCACATTTGCCTCCTTCTCGGTGCCAGATGTGCACCTTCTGCTGCACATGGAAAGGCAGAGGTGCATTAGATGAGGTTGGAGCCGTGCAGGGGTGCATTAAACAGAGGAGGGAAAATGATCATTTAAATCCTTGGCAAATGTTGCCATCTTTATAAATTCAGCTTTCTTCCTAGAGCCCCATCTCTCTTCCCTCTGCCCTGAAAGGTTTCAAAGACTGCTCCGCTGCTGATTGTCCCTCTGACTGACTGTGTTTGTCATAAAGATTGACAGGAGAGTGAAGCGTGTGTTACATAAGGAGCCGAGAGGAGTACCTGGAATTGGGACGGGGCCCACATTTCACAATTGCGGTGCATTCTACAAGGCCCACACAATTGCTCTATTAAATTAAATGACTGCAGTCTCCATCTGCACTCATAATCTCCACATAGGCTGGGCGCCTTTACAGCCAATAGCCTGCAGGTGTGCAAATAAGCTCTCACAGTCCATACCAGATGTCAGGGCCTAATTAAAATATAGAATGAAAGTGCTCTTCCCTAGGTACCGAGCAGGCAGCGCTGTGGTGCTTCTTGGGACAGGAAGTGGCAAAGTCAGAAAATTTAATTCTGGTTGTAGAAGCAAATGTCTGCAAGAAATCCACCTCCTGAGAACCACTTAGCAAGAAGTGGAAAGTCAAAAAGAAACCATCTCATTCCCCTGTTCAACATCATTTTCAGTTGGCTGCCATAATACAATTAATATTGCTATTTTTTAGACTGAGGGCAGAGACTCAGAGTTAGGGATCCCAGCTTGATTTTTCAGATGCTGGAGTCAGACTGTCCTGATTATGAGCATGTCATACAGTCCATAATTTTGCCCTAGGGGGATGCCGTGTCACCTGGATTCTGAGCAAAGTTCTAAAGGCTTAAAAGAAAAGAGCAGCTGAAGAGCTATTCATCAGGTAAATAACATACAAAGAGGAGTGATAGGAGTAACTGCATCTTTAAAACCCACAGGAGCCCAAGTTTGGGGTGATAATAAAAGTTTATAATCAATCAAGAATGTACCAAATCCTTTCCTTCCCTCTTTTTACTAATGTATTGTCTCTCTCTGTTTCTCTGTCTCTGTCTTACTCTCTTGTCTCTGTCTCTCTGGATGCCCATATACTGGTCCTCTTCCTGCATTTTTGTTGTTCCTTCTCGTTGTTTTTTCTGTGTAGTGAAAAACATAGGGCTTGTAATTACAAATGTCTGAGTGTGAGTTCTGGCCCTGGCATATTTTCATTTCATTTTAACTGAACACATTTTTTCCCCCTATTCCTTAGGCTTAATTTAAAAATCAGATGAATTGAATTCCAAGGTACTCTCTCAAAATCCCAAAATTAAGTTATTTAAAATATGTTGATTATTAAAAGCTGTCGATTATTTTTTTAGAGGCCCTAAGAAACACTCTTTTTCATTTAAAAGGGAGCTTTCACATGCTTACTGCAGAATTTTCCAACGTTTGGTGTTCTATCTCTGGTGATAACATAGGGTAATTTCGGTCAGTACACTTTTATTTGGACATATCTTAGAAAAAATGAAATAAGCACATCAAAATCATGATTTCATGGATAAGGACAAAAAGGTGATTTAAAGGATATTAATTAAGCCATTGAATAGATAGTATGCAGTTATAGCAAAAATCATGAATATGTTATAGTTTTAGAAAGAAAGAGGATTTCTCTAGTGAAAGTATTAACATACTCTACCACATATGGGGGAACACCATACTCTAGGTGTACCCACTTATGTTGTTATTGGCCCTTTTTGTCATCATCCTCTCAAGTTATGAGGCTCTGAGTGGTTAATAAATTTGCTGAAGGAGATCAGACCGGAAATGAATTATGGCTGTGGCCTCAGTACCGAAGCCACATACTTCCAGTTCTACCACAATGCCTTAGAAGCATGCACAGGGCCTGCACATGGTTAGCTTGCAAGAAATGGCAGAAATTCATTAGCAATGTCATTTTATGTTAAACATATTCTTAAACTCTCATATCAGCCCTATAAGGTAAACATTTATCTCTTCCTATCACAGGTGATAAAATAGGCATAAAATGGTTATGTGATTTATACCAAGGATTGAGAAGTATTTGGGATTATTCCTAAATCCTGTCTAATAATACCATACCATAGCATCTTTAACCCTTTATTCCTGATAAGTGCAAAGTGATGAAAGGTCTTGAGTGTCTCACGTATGAGGTATAATTATGAAACAATGAGAATAATCTTTAAAGAATTATTTTGTAAGTTGTATAAAAGGCAAGTCATTCTCATTATTTTATTCTCCCATCTTGTTTCTTTTTCATTTAAAAAATATGTCTTTACTTTAAAAATACTTTATTGTGTATATTTAAGATATACAACATGATGTTTTGATATACATATATATAATGAGATGCATACTGTAGTGAAGGAAATTAGCATATCCATCATATCATATAGTTACCTTTTTGTAGTAAGAACACCTAAATCTATTCTCTTAGCAAATTTCTACTAGACAATAAATGTTATTATAATAACTATAGTCTTCATGCTGTACCTTAGCTCCTTGTCCCATCTTGCTTTGATCTAAGCTAGAGTTGAGGAGAAAATGTATCTGTGGCACAAAAAATTCTAAGATAGTTCCCAAAATTCCTGGTTCTTGTTTTATACATACCATCTCCCACTAATTCAATTAAATCCTATACTAGGTACTGCTGGGAAGGGGTTGGCAGGTATACATAAGGTCCCAAAGCAGTTGACCTTAAGATAGAAAGATTATCTTGCATGAACCAGGCTAATCAGGAGAGCCCCCCAAAGGGCTCTTCCTGGCAAGACAGATCTGAGGTATGAGTGAGATTTTCCATTGCTGGCTTTGATGATGGGTGGATGGATGGAGGGGCCATGTGGTAAGGAATATGGGTGACCTCTAGGAGCTAAGAATAGTTCTAGCTCTGACAATCAACAAAATAATGGGAATCTTAGGGCTACAACTGCAAGGAACTGAACTTGGGCAAGAACCTGAATAAACTTAGAAGTGGATTTTTTCCCAGGGGCACTGGACAGGAACATAACCCAGATGATACCTTGATTTTGGCCTTGCAAAATCCTGAGCAGAGAACCCAGTCATGCTTTGCCTGGACTTCTGATCTGTAAGAACTGTGACATAATAAATGGGTGCTGTTTTAAGCTGTGAAGTTTCTGGCAATTGGTTATATAGCAACAAAATACTAATACATATCTGAAGCCTTAGATGGCAGCCATGATTATATAAATGTAATATTTTTATTACATATAAATGCACTCACCATAATCATTCATTGTATTTTCACTCTTATTTGAGTTAATTCTACTGCTTATAAAAACCAAATCCATAGTCCAATAGTAATTATCATAATAGCTAACATTCATTGAACAATTATGATGTGTTCATTTTCTAAGTGCTTTATGTGCAATAAATCATTTCATCTTCATGACTTTAAAAAGTGGGCACATGATGGATCCTTTACAGTTGAGGAAACTAGAACCTAGAGGAATGTTGAAGGTAACAAACATTCTGTTACTTAAAGGAAAAGTTGCTGTTAACCATTCTGGCATTTATTAAAAATAAAATTTGTCTCCTTAGTAAAGGTAGGATTCTTCCACCTTTTTTCATATGCCTTTGTGCCCATTTCAGGCATGTACCCTAACCCTCAAGCTCACATGTCCTCATCCTCACAATGATAAGTAAGAAAAGGAGGTAAGTAGGAATAAAGGATCAATAAGTGTACTGTCCCCTCCTAGGAATGATGAAGCAAGTTACCTCAATATTCAACACTCTTCCTGGTACATAGTAGGCTCTCAGGGAAAAGTAGCTCTTAGTTTTTAATTTTTATTTTTTTTTAGTTGTAAATCGACAAATTATATTTGTACATATTTATGGGATACAAGGTGATGTTATGGTTTAGGAATACAATGTGGAATAATAAAATCAGGCTAGTTAACATATGTATCACCTCAGATACTTACATCATTTTTTTGTGGTGAGCACATTTGAAATTTACTCTCTTAGTGATTTTGTAAAGTACAATATTATTTAGTTTATTCACCATACTGTGCAATATATCTCAAAGCTTAAATAAATGTATTTCCCCTGTCTAATTAAGGCTTTCTACCCCTTGATCATCATCTCTTCATTCCCTTTACCTGCTCAGCCTCTGGTACTCACCATTATACTCTCTGTGTCTTTGAGTTTGTTTGTTTCATAGTCCACATATGAGTGAAAACATGTGGGTATTTGTCTTTCTGTGTCTGGCTTATTTCAGTTAGCATAATGTACTTCAATTCCATCCATGTTGTCTCAAATGACAAAATTTCTTTCTTTTTTAAGGTTGAATAGTATTCCATTGCATATACGTACCATATTTTCTTTATCCATTTGTCTGCTGATGGAAACTTAGGTTGCTTACGTAGCTTGGTTATTGTGAATAGTGCTGCAATGAGCATGGGAGTAGAGAGATCTCTTTGACACAGTTATTTCAAATCTTTTGGGTTAATATCCAGAAGTGGGATTGCTGGATCATATGGTTATTCTGCTTTTAGTTTTTCTGAGGAACCTCCATGCAGTTTTCCATAATGACTATACTAATGTACATACCCACCAACAGTATACAAGGGTTCCCTGTTTTCCACAAGCTCATCTTATACTATCCTCAGATTACATCTGCAATATGTAACATTCCTTATGGGTTTGTGTGCCAGGTTTGCTCTTCTGCTCTGCTCATTTCCTCCTGGGCAGTATTCCTCTCATCCAGAAAGTCAAGAGGTGGTGGTACCTGTGGGATGTAGATGTGATTCCTGGACTGTGGCCTTGTGTCTTAAAATGCCAGTCTTCCCTGGGTCAAATCAGCGATGCTTAAACACTCAGACGTATCTCCAAATATCCCGGGATTTGTGATTCTAACTGAAACCTACAGTGCTAAGTCCTTAGGGAGAAATCTGTTGACGGCTCTAAACAGCTGCTAACACGTGGCAGCCCAGGACCATATGGATCGCACTTAACACAATCAACCGTGAAAACTGTCCTGTTCTTTTTGTAATTTTTTGTTGTGCTGACTTGGTGAAAAGGTTATTAGACTGGAAATGGGAAAACCTGAGGGTATGTTTGTTGCCACGGTTATTATTAATAATTATTTGCTAAGTAGTTCTGTGGTTCTATGACCTTTAGGTCACTCAGCTTTTCTAGGGCTTTAAGTTAGTGGCCCCTCAAGGTCATTTCAAGGACTGATGCTAATCTGGCTGCTTCAGAATCACCTGAGAAACTTTGAAAAACAGAGACGCCTGGTCCCTAACCTCGGTGGTTTTTAGAAATAGTTGCATTCATAGCTAACAGAGGCTCCATGCTTTTGCCCTAGTTGTAAGTCCTCATCAAAGAACAGGGAAGACTGTGAAGCTGAGAGCCTAAAGCAGGCTGTATGGGTGGGAAGTCTGGGGCCCACCCACATGCATTTCTAGAAGGCACCTCATGTGATATGGTGCTCAGTGGGTTGTGAGAATACCTGGGTGAGCTCTATGAAATGACACTACTGCTACTAATGAGATTACCCATTTATTCAGCTAAATACTCTATGCGCTATTTGTTAGATCCATTAGCAGCTCTATCTTATAGCTGAAGTATTACAGACTTGGAGCAGCTCGTATTTCTCCGGCATTACATAGCTAGAAAGTAGCATATCTAGGCCCTGAACCTCATTTGATCTGACTCTTGACTACTTTGTTACTATTGATTCTTCAGCAGTGGAGCAGCACGTTCTGGGCCAGAGTGTTTCAGGGCATCAGAAACATCCCAAAGTCCCAGAAAGGGCAGACTCTCCTGTCCTGAGCAGCCTGCCCTCCCAGCGCCTTTGATTGCAGAATCTGTCTAGGTAGTAGCATGGTGTTTCCATTAGCAACAACAAAACCTACTTTAGAAAAAAAAACCCAACATGCTGGTTCCAAAGGCTCTTGGGCCATTTGCCATCGTAAAGACTCACGTACGCTTTTGTGGAGTTATCACAATTGCAGCTTATTTTCTCCTCTGTTTATTCACATACAGAGTCCTGATTCAGTGTTCTCCTCTGCAGGTAGGAAAATGTAGCAGACTCTTCTAAGAGCTCTAATGGAGGATGATGTTTTCTTCTGCCGTGGTTCATTAGACGCTTTGCCAGTGTAACCCCAGGAGGTGGACACACAAAGTAAATGACATTGGTCTTCAGTTCTGCCTCATAGGAAGAACAACTGGAGTTCCCAGCAGCTTAATGACAGCTAATGAGGACCGAGGGCTCCTCAGGCTGTACTTGCTGTGCAAAGCACCCGCCATGCGTTATCCCATTTCCCGGGAGAAGCAGCTGAAGACTAAGTGTGCATTAGGAACAGAGATAGCCAGGGTTCCGGTTCTCTTTCTTCCATCAAATTGCTGCATGACTTTAGGCAGATCTCTCAACCTATGTGGATGTCCAGAATTTGTACCCGTGTCAAATGTGTTTTACACATTTGTGTCTTGCACATTTGTGTTACACACTTGTGTCTTGCCGGGTGCGGTGGCTCACGCCTGTAATCCTAGCACTTTGGGAGGCTGAGGCCGGCGGATTGCTCAAGGTCAGGAGTTTGAAACCAGCCTGAGCAAGAGCGAGACCCGTCTCTACTATAAATAAAAAAAGAAATTAATTGGCCAACTAATATATATATAGAAAAAATTAGTCAGGCATGGTGGTGCATGCCTGTAGTCCCAGCTACTCGGGAGGCTGAGGCAGCAGGATTGCTTGAGCCCAGGAGTTTGAGGTTGCTGTGACTAGGCTGATGCCACGGCACTCACTCTAGCCTGGGCAACAAAGCGAGACTTTGTCTCAAAAAAAAAAAAAAATATCTTGTGTCTCCTCCTTTGGTGCCATGAGGCTCAAAGAAGTCAACCTATCTGCAAGCCATTGGCTAAGGATGACGTCCTTTGCCAAGACCTGCCTCTATTAACCATTCCCCGCCTCCTCGGCACAGTCCTGGGCCATTCTTTATTTTCCTGAGCTGATCGTCTGCCCTGGGTGGCAGGCAGGGACTTGCTGCATGAAGGATTTACTGCTTTAGGTTTCTTAATTCCAGGTTGGGGACCAGAACACACATCCATTTTTTGCTGGGTGTTGTGTTTTGCAAGTAAGTAACACAGACCTAAACCCGGGCTCCGGCTGTGTCTGGCTCTGTCTGTTTGTGAAGGGCAAGGCCTCTTTGTTTTCTGCAGGGAGCCTCTCTTCTCTGCTTCATTTTTTATTCCCAGTCAACAATTTTGCAGCGTCTTAGGGTTATGCCGAGCCTGCATCACTGGCTGGTAACCGTGAGCCGTGAATAAAGCCAGCAAATGGGGAAAATCATCCTGGCGGCATTTTACTCATTGCTGGCGTCACTGGCTCCCTGGCCCCACCAGGCGCCTGTGGAGATTCAGATGAATCTTCTGAATCAGGGAGGCAGAAATGGAGTTTGTTCGACTCCTTTGAACACAGCCCTCTCTGTGATCTGCAGCAGCTCAGCGGAAGTCACCGGGCCGTGGCTGTGTTTATCAGCCAGGCTCCCGGGTTTGGCCCCAGCCTATGTCTCCGTGGGCCATGCTGGTCTACACTCAGCCCGGTCAAACTCCCTTTCCAGGGGCTAAGGGTGGCCAGTGTTTGCTACCTGCCAACATAACCAAGCTTGTCCCTCGATGCTGCGGTGCTTGAAAATGCCACTAAGTAGAGATTAAGACAGTAGATTTAGCCAGTGTGTCCTTCTGCCTGATTTTAACTTGATAGTGTCTGATTTCTTTGTTTTCATGGCTAAATGTCCCTTCTAGTACTTTTTAACCAAAGAAACTCAGTGCACACAAATATAAGAAACATCTCATGTGTGATTTGATATGTGCTGCAGCAGTGACCATTTTGTTCTAGCTCCGATGCTAGTCACAAGGCATCCCGACTCCTTTAAACAATCCAATGGACTGTGCTAGCAGGTTGCCTGGGTTCAAATCCAGCTCTACCATTTTCTAGCTGCATGGGTTCAACAAGCCATTCTGTCTTCTGCAAGCTTTAAAATTTTAATCTGTGAAATGGGGATAATAATCGTAGGGCTACTGGAGAGATTAAATAAACTCCCAATGAATTTTAGCTATTGCAGTTACTGCCAAGAGTATCCAGGGGCATTTCAACTTAGGTGCCCTGGGGCAGCTTTACAAAGGGAGTGAATGGCAGGTGTGTCAAGGGGTCTCATGGCACCGCATTAGGCTGTGAATTCTACGAGGGCTGGGATCCTGCCTTGCTCACTTGCTTCTCTATTCCCAGTGCTTAGAACATAGGAAGCACCCAATAAATATTTAAATAATAAGGCAGATGACCTAAATACAAATCCTAGTTCTGCTACTTCTGGTCTTGGGCAAGTTATCTATCTTCTTGCATTCCAAGTTTGCACATATATGAAATGGGGGGAAAAATCTTGCGGGGACAGCTATAAAACTAGTCAACTGATATTCTGTGCTTACAATGTTCCAGGCACTGGCTAAATACTTCCCAGGGGCTACACTGCTTGATTTTTCACAACAGCCCTATGAAGTAGGTGAATTACTGCTCTGCTTTGTGGATCGTGAACTGTTGTTCAGAAAGTTCAAAAAATATTCCAGGTGACATGGTGACTGAGTGATAGAGATGAGGTTCCAAGCCAGTTAGGCTGGTCCCCTACTCTACAGATGCTGTATGCCTCATACAGACTCTGGGATAAAATAAGAACTGAAATTGTAGCCTCTGCTACTGCTTTGGTTATTATTTAGAATTTTTTTCCTGGGACACTTTGCACACGGGAAAGATTCAGGCAGCCTAGTCATTTCTATGCTTATGACAATATGTACACACTTGAAAAATCTCGCCCAGTCAGAACTTAGAGGTTGAGGTTTCTGTTAGTGTGTGTTTGTCCCCTTTGCCAGAATACTGACTTGAAAATCAAAGCAAACACTTGTTTTCAGAAGGCTTTTCAGTTGGGCAACTGCTGATAATTCTCACATGCAGCCAGCCAGGAAGGCAAGAGAAAGGGCAGATTCCCACATCTGGGGAGCTCCAAGTGATCTGATAAGATAAGGATCAAACAAAATAAAGACAGATGCCCGAACCAGATCTCACCCCGCTGATATGTGATGGAAAATCACAACGCTGGGGAGAGCTTGAGATGGATGGAATCTTAGAGGTCATCTGGTCACAGTGAAGAAAGAGGACTGGAGAGGCATGGATATCCTGGGCTGTGGAAAGGGTGGTGATGAGGGTCTACTTGAACAGTCCCTGAAGTGGGTACCTGGGGTTTGTGCCAGGCCAGCACCCACTACCCCATCTTTTGGTGACAGTATCTTGATTTGGGGAACCACCCACATGAGTTTAGTACACTGACCACACTGTGCTGCCTCCCATAACATTCTGGATAAATCCTGCCAGCTAGTTGATGGCAGAGTTCTTACAATTATTTTCCACAACTCCATTGGAAGTTCCAAAGATGGAAGACAGAGACTTAATTTCTCTAGTGGTCCAGGAAAGTCACATAATGTAAGTCTTGTTCTCCCTCAGTAGCATTGTGGGGCTTGTTCAACTAAGGTACCAAGTAATGAAGCAAGGGGAGTGCTATCAGAGAATTACACAAGAGACATGAAGAAGGTGTTATATTAATACATTCTTGTTATTCAATGTTGCTACCTACCCGCAACCTGGCTCCAGCAGTGACTATAAGGTCCTTATACAATCAGGAGAAAGCTACTAGACACTAACAGGGAAAACCAAGTGCTTTCCGAAGCAATTCTCTAGAGGATATATTTATTGCAGCATTGTTTACAGGAGCAAAAGATTGAAATCAACCCAAATATCCATCTATAGGGAACTGGTTATATAAATCTTGGTGCATTTATGCTATAGAATATTACGTGGCCATTAAGAAGAATAAGTAGAGGTTGTGTATACTAATATAACACCATCTCCAAGAAATAATAAATGAAGAAAATCAAGGCACAAACAGTGGATATAGTATTTGGGTTATCAAAAAAATATGGGAAATCCACATGTATATCTGTATGGATATAGACACTCACTGGAAAGAAACATACATACCAATTGGTTGCTTTAGGGGAGGAGAGCAGAGAGGTTACAGGCAGGCTCCACAGAGAGCTCCATTTTCACTAAATATCCCTAATGTGTTAAACATGATTTCACCATGTCCATGGATTATTTAAAGTAAACAAATAATTTTAAAACAATAAATAGCTATTTATAAAATATAGAGCCTCACTTGGAAACGGCGTCTGAACTTTCCTTCATCACTCAATCCCAACGAGGAGGCAGCATTTAAAGGCCTTTTGTTCCCCCACAGTGGAGTCTGTAGCTCCAAGACTAAGACAAAGGCTGCTCCAATCCTACAGTATCCTTTCTTAAGAGACTTGATGATATAAAGTGAGAGGAGGGAGTTGTCCAACTTCTACTCATTCAGTATTTCTCTGAACAGTCACAATAGGGTGAGGAGGAGGCTGATATCCAGTTTTTTCTCCCTGTTTTGAGTGTCTGGGCAGCAAGTCTTCCAACTCGATCTCTGATCGGCCTACCTGATTGTCAACTAGGAAGTCATGGATCATGATCCCAGGGGAGGGCAAGACAGCACGTTGTGGTATGAATAAAAGAACTTCTATTCATAATCACTCCCATCTCAAAAGTAAGCTGTACTCATTTTTAATTACAGATTAAGATGTACCTTATAATGCATGCACATATAGTGAGGGCATATTCTGAAAAGTTTTTGCTAATAGGGATTCATGGTCAAAATATTTTGAAGACTACTTTATAGAATAATTCCAGAGAGGCAAAAAGTATAGTAGCAATAACATCAGCTTTAAGGTCAGGTGAACCAGTGTCTAAATCCCAGTTCTGTCCTTTATTAGCTTTGCCACCCTGAATAAGTGATTTTGCCTCTCTGTTTTGCTTCATCACTCACAAGAATGGGATAATACATGCCTGTGTGGTAGGCAGCTTGTGAGAGGGTCCCAATGATTCCACCTCCTGGGATTCATACCTTTGTGTTACCCACTCCCCTTGAGTGGATATAGTGACTTATGTCTGATGAATACATCAGATAAAAGTGATTGGATGTCACATCCATAATTAGGTTACAAAAGACTTCCACTCTTCTTGCAGATGTGCCCTAATTGAGAGGGCGATAGGGAAGGAACTGGAGGGAGTCTTGGGACAATGGCCAGTGAGGAACTTAGACACTCAGAGCAACAGCCCTAGAGGAACTGAATGTGATCACTATCCACGTAAGTGAGCTTGGAATTGGATCTTTCCCCAGTTAAACCTTCAGGTGAGACTGCAGCTTTGGCTGATCCCTTGATTGTGTACTACTGAGAAGTCCTGAGACTGAGAACTCAGGTAAGTTGTTCAAAGATGCCTGACCCACAGAAACTAAATATCCCTAATAGTATTTAGGTTACCAAAAAGTAAAAAAATAAATAAAAAATAAGGGACATTCGCATGTATGTATGTATGGATATTGACATTCACTGGAAGGGTAGGTACATACAAAGTGGTTGCGTTAGGGCAGGAGAGCAGAGAGGTTATAGGTATTATTCTTTAAAGTGGAACTATTATTCTTTTAAGAGGTATTATTCTTTTAAGCCACTACATTTTGTAATAATTTGCTATTCAGCAATAGACAACTAATATAGCATGCAAGTATTTAACAACGTATGATGTGTGAAAGTTTAGTAAATGGGAGTATGAACCATTACATAGCAGACATATATGACCATGTCCTTATCTCATACCATTGCAGACATCACTGATCACAAAATATCACCAAGATATTTTTTTCCTGGTGAACCCAGATTCAGTCTCAGAATCTTAAAACAGAGCTCCAGGAAGCTATCAACTGTTCAGATGAAACTTAATTCTGATCTAGTCAATATTTCTTTATACTTTCTCATATGTTATTTTCCTCTAATGGGATACCAATTCTTTTTTTCACGGTAAGTGATAGGACTACAAATTATGAGAACAAAACTATAAATGTACATAAAATACAAGTGGCTGACATCATGTGCTGTCCCAAGTATAGATTTTGCTCTTGAGAAAAGAGAGAAAGAGAGAGCGAGAGGGAGAGAGAAACAGACTGGGAATATCAAAAGCCTTAAGAGAATAGAGGAGACAAGCCCAGTAGGAGCACCAAATCTCACCTTATATCTCATTTTTACCATAATTTTTGGTTTTCCTGTAGGGCTACCATTTTGAACAAATAAAGGAATGAAGAGGAAATTGGTATGAAACTGATGAAATGATCTAAGGAGTAAACTATTGTTTTTAAATACAGAACATTTCCTTCAAATCAGTATGCAACATTTTCTTTGCCTAATACAATAATGGTGTAAGCTATTGAAATAATGCACTTTTAGTTATTTATGTGCTTCTTTTTGTTAGTGAAAGCAGGGAGATATCTTGGAAACAAGAAAATATCAGGACAAATGACCCCTAGGAATTGTCCTTTAGATATCTACAACATGCATAACTAGTATCTGAGGATCTTAGGAAAATGTACATTCTGGCTCAGCAGGTTGGTCTAGGGTGAGATTCTGTATTTCTAAGAGGCTACTACGTGATACTGCTGGTCTGCAGACCTCGCTTTGAATTGCCAAATAGCAATCTCTCTTCTGTCTTGGGGATGTTTGAAAGACTTCTAGGTCAATGCTACTTTAAGTCCAGAAGCCCATGCGGTTGTCAGTTCGTGGTGGGTGGAGGGTGTCTCTGTTCAGCTACCTCTTTGGCTAGGCACAGAACTGCAGGTAGACATTAAGTGAGTTACAGAAATTGAAAACTCTAGCTGTTCTGGAAAGGATGATAAGAATTTAAGAAACTTAGATAAAGCCCTGAATTATATGACAGGAAATATCTTTGGAAATAGAAAAGGCAAATAAATACCATTTATGGAAAGAGAAAAAATATCTCGTCTTTCCAGTGTGTTTTGGAGCAACTCAAACTGGCACAACATTACAGAGCCCATCCATCTTGCAATGGATAGAATTTCGTATGAGGTCACATCTCTCAGTCCATCCCTACTTTGAATTTCATAATCTCACAGCACTTCATCTTTTTATAAAAAGAGAAGTAAAAGATAAAAATAAATCAAATGCTGGTCATAAAAATAGGTTGACCTTGGGGCGTGGGGTTGAGTGAATTACGTTTAAAGATGAACTCTTGACTGATAGAGATGTCCCATTTAGTACGAGCTGCTCCTTATGCAGTACTTTCCGAGGCAGGATTATCTTTTGCCTTAAAATAGTGGAGTAACCCCTGAAATTGTATGACTCCATATTCCCATTGTTTTTTTTTTTTTTTTTTTTTGAGACAGAGTCTCGCTTTCTTGCCTAGGCTAGAGTGAGTGCCATGGCATCAGCCTAGCTCACAGCAACCTCAAACTCCTGGGCTCAAGCAATCCTACTGCCTCAGCCTCCCGAGTTGCTGGGACTACAGGCACGAGCCACCATGCCCGGCTAATTTTTTATATATATATATTAGTTGGCCAATTGATTTCTTTCTATTTTTATAGTAGAGACGGGGTCTCGCTCAGGCTGGGTTTGAACTCCTGACCTTGAGCAATCCGCCCACCTCGGCCTCCCAGAGTGCTAGGATTACAAGCGTGAGCCACCGCGCCCGGCCCCCCCATTGTTGTGGAATGGAAAGTATTATATATAACAGAGATACCGGAGGTTGGGTGAGAAGATTGGGAAGAGAATAGATTCCTTAGAAACGTCACTCTTTAGGAAATTCTTTCAAAATCTCTTTTTACTATGGAAGATTTTCTATATAATTCATTCATTCTTTCACCCAGAAAATATTTACATGGAGTAATGTAAATGTGCCAGGCACTTGCTATATATTGTTGAACAACAACAGTAACAACAAACACCAGACCTGGCTCCTGCCCACATGCAATTTACAGTCTAAAGACAAAGCACGAGTAGACATTGCTCAGTAAACACACAAAAAATATGATGATTGTAATGCAATTGTGGGGATTCTGTTATTTTTCTGTGACAGCTCAGTATAAAATGTGACATTAGCTAAGTTTCTTTGGTGCACATTGTCTCTATTTTCTTCCTCCTATTATTTAAAGTCTTCCTGCTGTAGGATTCCAGGCATATCCAGAGCCCCCAGAGCGGCCCATGCAGCATCAAGATTCTAGTCCTCTATGGTTCTCCTCTTAATGTAATCAGATGGCCTCTCTCCAGACAGCAATTGCCCTTCTAGGAACTTGACTACCAAGATAACCATATATGCAGAGAAGGATCTCTGTGCACAAGAATGTTTTGGTATAATCTAAAATAGTAAAAATGTAACTATCCTTTAAGAGGGGATTGAGGAAATGAATTACCATTAATTCCTTAGATTCAATATTAATCAATAGTAAAAAATGACATGTACACACACATAGCCCTACCCCGCAAAGGAAAGATGTCTATAATGTATTGTTAAGTTCACAAAGCAGGTCATAAAATAGCTTGTATAATGGGAACTCCCTTATGTAACATTGTTTTGTGTGTGTTGTGTGTTTATAAATTACATAGATATGTAACAATATATGTAACAATGTTACATAAGGGAGTTCCCATTATACAAGCTTTGTATGTATGTAATGTGTAGTATAGCTCCAGGAAGAGTTCTCTCTATGTATATACACATCTGTGTCCTTGTCCCAGTCATCATTGGGGCTAATCAATGAACTTAAATTGTGGCACACAACAACAGCTTAATCCACCTTGGCCAGGTAGCATATTTGTACTGTAGCTGGGACCTTCAAGGCCCAAGTCAGGGATTTGTGTGGATATTTGAGGCAGATCAATAAGACAGAGATTTTGGAAAGTCTTTCTGAAACTGTTGAACCACTTCCTATAAATTTCTAAATATAAGGTGAAACAAAGTTCACAGGTGATTCCCAAAACAGAATGGAGACATCTTGGGAAAATTCTATCTTCTTTTGGCTGCACAAAGCAATTTCCTATCCTTGAATGGTAGTAGTCAATGTATGGAACAATGAATTTGAGAGTCATTTTAATAGAATGAACCTCTACAGGTAATTTTTAGGCATAAACTCAAATTCTTTAGCTAAAAAATTAATTTTTAGCTTTTCTTTTCTTGTTGATTTCTTTTTAGGCAGGTGAAAGGTTTTCTTAAGCACTCAATATCTGTGGATTGCGCACATCTTTGTGAAGATCCCAGACACATTAGAAAGTCAGATTAGCAATTCATATTTAATACTGCTTTGTAGTTGTTTTTTTTTTTTTTTGAGTTGGCAGCAATGTTTACTCTTTGGGGGGGAGTTTATAATTATGCAAATCGGAGAAACAGTCTGCACATGGTATAATGATAATGCCTTGGTTTCTGTATCCAGAGTCAAAAGCATTTCTTTCATTTTACCCATTACTGGAGGGGAGGTTAGCCAAGGCTAGGTGCCTGCTTTCTCTACAGTGATGGAGTATATGAGGTCTTGGAACTTGGGTACTTGTATAAGCTTTTATCTTTGAGGAAGTACTGCTGAGATTTGCATAGTATCATCTTACAGCAGATACTGTTGGTTGTCTTCACAACAACCATTCATCCTTCCTTTTTTTCTTCTAACAAGGCTTTAATTGTGCTCAGATATCCACTTTCCTCTATGAAACCATGTTCTTCAGGGAATATGGCTTCCATCCATAGCCCCAGGGATAGACTAATGATTGATCTAAGCTAATCTTGGTGGTCCCATTCACTTTGCCAAGGATTGATTTAGGCAAGTCTATTTGACACACTTCTGGACAATGAAGGTGAGTGGATATTTGCTGGGGGATTTCTGGAAAGGCTGATAGAAAGAGAGACGTGAAAGAGAAAGCCTCCTGAAGATATCAAAACCCAAGTTGTGGTGACATTGTCGATCTACTACATTAACCATTGATGGACCTGCTCTACCTTAGGACTTCTTGTAATGAGAGCTAATGACTTCTTTCTTATTATTTAAGCCACCTTGAGTCTACATTTTCTGTTACTTGCAGCCAAGAACACATCTTAAGTGATATGTACTTTGATAGTTCCTATGTTGCCCTTGGGAATATATATAATAGAGAAAACTTAAGCATATATTTGGTATCGGATTTACCAATGAGATTAGTTGATATTTGCTTTAGTGGATCGGAGGAAGAAATGATAGTTTAATAAAGCTCATCTAGCAGGAGAGGAGTCTGTATCCTACAACGAATGAATGATAAGAAAAACTACTCACTATTAATCACACTGTTGCTTTCAATGAAACAAGTGTCACCATCAGTCCTGGTCCTCCTGGCAAAGCACACCTGTAAGACACAGGAGAGAAAATAAAAAAATAATATACAATCTCATTTTGGCATCAGGCAGTAATTAAGTATTTCCCCCTATTTTTTCCATCTTTAAACAAACTCCATAGAGCAGGCTGGGCATATTCCCAGGAAGCTGTTTCATTAAGTATGGTTTATTCCTACCAGGGAGTCAGGTCTGCTACTTTATCTGCCACCATCCAGAATGCAAATCATGTTCCCATCGACTCAGCTAAATGCCTAACTGGTCTAAGAAATGCATGCCGGTCCAGCTAGTGAGAGCATTTCGTCTTCGCTGCCACATCAGCTGGCTCAGGAATGGGCTCAGGACTTGCTTCAAACCAATGAAAGCCAGTCCTGAAACCTGTGTTGAAAACATAAGGGAAGAGAAGATCTCTTTTCCTGGGACTTCATTGGCGAAGATGTCTACTACTCAGAGCTGTAGGCAGCCAACATGGGAAGTGAAGACTGCAGTTTGAGTGAGACGTACCCAGCTCTAACTTATTTGGAGCCCTGGATTCAGCTATGATTGAAATTTCAGTTGTATAAATCAATATATACCCTTTTTTGCTTAGGCCAGTTTCTTTTTCTTTCTTTTTGTAAACCAGTTGTGATATGAGAGATAGGGCAGGTATCATATTTTCACTTTACAGAATATGAAATGAAGGCTCTGAGAAAAGTCAGGGTGGGAAGGGCCAGGACCCTACTCAAGGGCTCCTTCCATTCCATCCTACTGCCTACTCATTCAGTGATCCCTTACAGTCAAATGGAAAGAGTTGACATGCCCTCTGCTATTTTTACTAACTGTAAACATTTCTGCTCTGGATAAAATTGAGTAGTCTTCCCCAGGGTTACTTAGGGAGACAATCTATATTATTTTAGCAAGGTAAAGATACACACACACACACACACACACACACACACACACACACACACACACTGGGTGCTTTAGATTTGGGGACGGCTGCCCCCCAACCTTGGGACAGCCTCAACCTCCTCAGTCTTGTCTTCCTGACCTGGTCACCTCCGTGCCAGTTCTCCCTTCTGGCCTGTGACTACACTGATCACAAACTCAACCACCCGGCTGACGGACCTGCCTAGTGACTGGTCCACTCTCAGGGAGTCACTAAACAGAGGTCACAAAGAGAAAGCCCACAGCCCAAATCCCACTGCTTTATGGGTGTTGACCCTTAGATCTATATATTTAATTGAACTACATTTACACACTGAAAACATTTATGCAAAAAGTTAGATTTCAAGATTCGTAAGGAAGAAAATAAAAGAGCCCATCAACATAACCTGCATTTCATGCTGCACCAAGGGCTGAATCTGAGCAGTGTTGACATGGTTCTGGCAGGGCGCATTTGCTGCATTTGCCATATTCCTCATCTGGCCTCCTGTACTCATTTCTGCCACCTGCCTGGTGTTGTTTTCAATCCCCGCCTTAACTTTCCCGCAACCCACATGGGGCTAAGCCAACTGAGGTGCCACCTCGCCCCCCAGTGGCTGTGTCTGGAAGCAGCCGGTGTCCAGCTAGGTTCCCCCCCCCCCAGCAATGAGTCTTCTCATAAGTAACATGGCACCACTGTGTGATTTTACTTTATTTTTCCTTGTCTTTGTTGTATCTTCCAAATTCTCTGTATAAAATAGGAATTATTTATTTAAATCAGAGAAAAAATGTTTCTAAATGCTCTTGTGAGAATGAAGCCACCCTGTGCTCAGCAGGGGCAGGGATGGGAGGGAGCTGTGAGGTGTAATCAGCAGGGCACTGGAGGGGCGCCAGAAGATTTGGTCATTCTGTGATATTTTATAAACTATTTCCATCTCATGACCTCAGTTTCCCTGTCTATCAAATAAGGAAGCCATGCTAGATCAGAAGTTATAAACTGGTGGCTCATAGGCCATATTTAGCCAATAGATGGTATCTTTTTTCTTTTTTAAGATAGATGTGAACAGCTAAAAAGAATGAACTTTCAATTAACAATCCAGATTGCAGACTTCTTGGCAACTGTCTAGCAACAATCAGCCATGGTCCAGCATTCCTGCATGACAATGATGGTTAGATAGGATAAGGTTTGCTCTAGTCCTCACCTACTTCCTAGAGTACATACATACACCCCCAGCACCTGTTTTATTCTTTACGTCCCTGCTTGACTTCATAGGCATTGGCTCTTTCCATCTTTGAATGAGGATCTCTAGGGACCCTGCTGCCCCCCTTCTGTGAGTGGAGGCTGGTGCTCTGTGTGTTAGAGACCGTCTGGGGAAGAGGAAAATGTTCTGAGCCAAAAGATCACCCCAGAGCATTCCAGTAAACCTTAATGAATTGCTCCTCCTCCCCACTTGGCCAAGAGTTGAAACAGCAAGACGCCCAGGCCTTTGTGACAGTCCCACTACATGGTTAAACCCAAAAAGGCAACAGCAGGTTTTGAAAGTAGCAGAAATATTCTTCCGTTGGGGTTGCTAGCTGATTCTCTAAGTAATTTGCAATTCAAGTGTCTCTTTGTTTTGTATGAAAATTTGCTGCTATTTGAAAAGTGGGGAAGAGCTAAATTGCATCCTGCTGGTTTTACTTTGGCTGTATCAAAAAAGAAACTGTTAATCTGGTTCCATAATTAACTTTCCTGTTCTAAAAAGGCCCTGGGAGAGAGTCCAGAGAGTGGCTGTCAACTCCCTGCTTCTCTACTCAATAACTCCTTTCAATAGGATGCCCTGAAAGCAGAATGATTCCAGGTGGGGATTTGGTCTTGATTTTTCTCTTTTTCATATTTTTCTCCTCCTTTATCCCCATCCAACAAACATTTAGTGAGCACCTACTGTGGGTAAAGCATTATGCTGACCAGTGGGGCGTATAAAAATAAATAAATCCCTGTGGAGCTTCCAGAGAACATAAATAAGTTAATTTTCCATCCATCCACCCATCCACCCATCCATCCATTCATCCATCCAAAATGTGTTAGGTTTCCATATTATGCCAGACACTGTGTTAGGCATTTGTGTTAAGCGTATGTGATAAACGCAAAAGTGACTTAATCGGCATTCAAGAATTCTAAAGTGAAGAGATGACTTCTGACTAGGGCCTCAGTATTTGGCTTCGTGGAGAAGGTAGCATTTAAATTGGTTTTGGTACCTATGATATTTGTATGCATGCATGAGTGAATACATACGCCCTCGTGCACATGTATTCATTCATACATGTGCGTGAAATGCTGGAGGGACAAGCTGAATGACACAAGCAGAGGCATGTAGGCTGGGAATTAAGTTTGATAATCAAGAGGAGACCCCTTTGGCAGAAGCAGTGGCTTTGAACTAACATTAAGTGCTAATGAGTTTGAGTACAATCATGCATCACTTAATGACATGAATCTGTCCTGAAAAATTCATTGTTAGAAGATTTTATGGTCATGGAAACATCATAGAGTGTACTTACATAAATCTAGATGATCTAGCCTACCACAGACCTAGGCTGTATGGTATAGCCTATTGCTCCTAGGCTATAAACCTACCTGTACTGCATGTTACTATATTGAATACTGTAGGTAATGGTAACACAATCGTATTTGTTTATTAAATATATCTAAACATGGAAAAGGTACAGTAAAAATACAATATTTTATTTAATAATTTTATGGGACCACTGTTGTGTATGTAGTCCATCCTTGACCACAATGTCATTTTGTGGTGCATGACTGTACTGCTAGGCACTGTGCTAAGCACTTTCTGTCTATTATTTCAATGAAACCTCACAAAGTCAAATAGTAATCATGGGCTACAAGTTACAGACGGAAAACAGAGTCAAGTAAGTTTCTAGGGAATACATTGGCAGAATAAATGGCAGGGGTGAGACCTATATCCATGTCTGATTTCAAAGCATAAGGTTTAACTACTAGGAAATACTGCCCAGTAGGGGAAAAAAACTGAAGAAGGACTTGAGTACCCATTAATCAATCAATCAATCAATCAACCAATAATCAATAATTGATTGATTCATGAAATATTATATATATTCGCTGAGTCCTCAGTGAAAAGCATTACTCCAAGAGCTAAGGGTAAATAAAATAAAACAGACAAGATCATTGTCCTCTGGGAGCTTACTTTCCAATAACCTCACACTGAAATGCTCACCTTCCCCAACAAACATAAGAGAGAACACACAAAGATCAAGCCAGAGTTGATCTCCAAGTTGATCCCCAAGGAGAGGACTTCCAATCAGGTGACCTTCGTCCAGTTCCACCCGGATAATTTTGTTGATACCCCATTTCCTATTTTTTAAAGGGGGCTTTGTTCCTTCTTTTCTCTTCTCTCTGAAATTACTGCCTTGGATATGACATGCCCATTTTCCAATCCTATCCTCAACTCTAACTTTACAGAAAGAATCTATAAGGAACTTGCTCTTTGCAAACCATTGAACAAACCTAAGTAATTTTTCAGGGTTGCCCCAGGCTCTTTTAAATTCTAGCTTTGGGGTAATTTCGAAAGAGAGCCTAGTCTTCATCCTGGTCCCCAGTCCACACCCACCTTAGAAAACTACTCCCAGCAGTCACCAGATTTGGCCTGAAACCTGGCTCTTGAAACATTCATTAGATATCTTTTTGGATTTATTGCCTCACTCCAAATATGTATGTGGAATCAGGCAAAGACACTGCATTATTCCTTAGAATGAGAACAGGGCAGGAGTCCTGGCTATGTCAGAGCTATATAGAAGCATCCCAGGAAAACTCCACCCCCCAGGTTCTTGCACCTGTAAATGAGGAGGACAGATGAAATAAAAGCTTAAGTTGGCAGAAGAATGAGGTTGCCGAGGGAATCTTTTATTTTCTGACGGAATGATGGCTCCCCAGAGATAGCCATGCCCTAATACCTGGAACCTATAACTATGTTACACAGCACAGCAAAAGGATCTTTGCAAGCGGGATTAAGGTTGCAAGACTGGGAGATGGTGCAGAATGATCTGGATGGGTCCAAAATAACCTTGTGTGTCCTTAAAAGTGGCAGAGGCAGGCAGTAGGGCTGATCAGGGACACGTGGTGATGGAAGAAGAGGTAGGCGAGTTCTGCAGTGTGAGAGGGACTTGACCCACTGTCGCTGGTTTGAAGGTGGAAGAAGGAGGTCATGGGCCAAGCATGTGGGCAGCTGCTAAAAGCTGAGACTAGGCCTCAGGGGACAGCTGGCAAGGAAGTGGGGCCCTCAGCCCTGCAACTGCCAGGAACTAAATTCAGCCAACAACCTGAAAGGATGCGGGTTTTCCCTGGTTCCTCCAGAGAGGAATCGAGTTCTGCTAACATCTTGATTTTAACATAGTGAGACCCAAGCTGGACTTCTGACTTACAGAACTGTAAGATAAATAAACAAAGTTGTGCTGTTTTAAGCCACTAACTTTGTGGCTTAATTTGTTATAGTATTAATAGGAAATGAAAGCACTGTTGACTGAACTTCCATCCATTGGTAAGTTTGATAGGAACAGTGGGGCTTGAAAGCTGCCTGTGCTCCTTAGGACTTGGTGTGACTGAATGTGGCTGAAAGCCCCAAATGATAGTGGCTTAAACACCTAAAGACTTATTTTTCTTTTGCTTTAAAGAAGTCTGGAGATATGCCATCCAGGGCTTTCCATTATGGTGTTTCTACAGAGCCATCAGGAAAGCAGGCTGATTCTAACTCTTGACGGCCACTTCCAGGGCCAGTTCTCATTCTTCTGCTCCAAAATGGCTACCAGAGCTCTAGCCATCACATCTAAGTTCCAGGCAGCAGAATCAAGGAGACACAAAGAAAAGTTGTTTGCTTGGGGATACTTCTCAGCAGTTGCTTATGATACTTCGACTTCCACTCATTGGCCAAAACTTGGCTGGTTCATCACACATGGCTCTACAGAAGGATAAGGAGGGCGATTTGCTTAAGTAAAAGTTAGGATTCTCATCACTAAGGAAATAGGACAGAATGGATTTGGAGAGATAGCCAATAGGATTCACTTCATGTGGTCATTTTTGTGGGATTGCTGGATGGCTCTCAAAGGGCCATTGCTATGAAAATGATTCTGGCTGGGATGACCAAAGACAATTCTTTCCCTCTTTCCAGTCCTTTTTCCTAACTCCCATTCCCAGTCCACCCAAGTCAATCTTAAGGGCCCATTTAAGATATTGCCTCCTCCAAGAATTTTTCATAAGTCCTACTCAGAGGGAAATAATCCTCCCTTTCCCTAAACTTCCATAACACAGGGTTTATATTCACCACTTGTCGTACTCACACATATATGTGAGCATTATTCCTGTATGTGAGCATGTCTATTGAGTTCTTGAATGCACGCCATTGTTTTCTTCATGGCTATATTTCCCACCATGCCTCAAACATGGCAGGAACTCAATGCATGCATGACACAGCAGAGACTGCTGTTGTGTCTCCCAGTATCCATAGTCCTCTTTTCCTTTAGAAATAACCCCTCTACCTTGCCTTAAGTGTTATCTGGAGTACGTGGCCATCCAACTTGAGAATTCAGGGCCCAGTCTCCTTTGTGGTTAGGTGTGACCCTGCGATGGCATTAGGGCCAATGGAATATGGGTAGGAGTGATATTTGCAAGTTTGAGGTCATCTCTATGAAGACAAATCTACTTGCTAGGTTTCTTTCCCCAGCCTCCTTCCTGTTGGCTGGATAACAGCACAGCAATTCCCTCGGATCCAGAGATAGAAGCCACATGTTGAGGAGGGCAGAGCCAGCTGGCCAGACTGTGACTCACGATGGCGTTCTGGAACTGACTACTTGCTCTAGACTACCCTCCCACCTTTGCACTATGAGGGACACACATACTTGCTCTTCTAAGCTGCTGTACTTGCTCCCATGACAGCAGTTTACTTGTGCCTCAACTTACCCACGTGATTAATGCCATTGGTTACCCTTGGCCTGTGGACAGAAGTCTGGCTTCCTTTCCAGCTGTCTTTTCCTAGAAGGCTGACATCTAACCTAAAATGACAAGACCTAAAGTACTCAACTGTACATGCCACATGCCATGCCCTAAAAGCAGCCATGAGCACTTAATGGAGTTGTGGGCTCAGACTCTTGCAAACTGGTTAGCCAGGAGGATTAAGGGAACAGGTTTGTGTCTAGTTTGACATTATTTCTGTTGGAGTCACTCTTGAAAATATTTTTAATCAGGAGTATGTTCAGACTTCTTAAATAATGTTTTGTACTGACATTCATTGCTGATTCATTCTTCTCAAACCCATCATTTTAGAAAATTGTCTTTTGCTGCCTAAGTATTTTTTGCCATTTGAAACTTTCTCTACAAAGTTCCATTTTTTGTCATACTCTCTAGGAGCCTATTTAGGCAATCCTGCTGAGCATTCATTTTCTAGCTGACTATTAACAACAAAATGCCTTGTATTTGTATGTTGTTTAATACTTTCCAAAGCTCATTCACAATGTAACAGCATTTAATCATCAGAGAAGCCTGGTAAGTTATGTAGCTTTAAGTATTAGTATTCCCACTCTGTGGACCAACAACCCCAATGATAGTTTGGTATAACAGTAGTATTTACCTATCCGTTCTGAAGTATGTTATATCACAAATACAGTCACGTGCTGCATAATGACGTTTTGGTCAAGAGCAGACCACCTATATCAAGGTGGTTCCATATGATTATAATGGAGCTGAAAAATCCCTATGACCTAGTGACATCATGGCTGTCCTAATGCAGTACAAGTATTTATTTTTCTTTATAAATTTAGTATAGCCTAAGTGTGCAGTGTTTATAAAGTCCACAATAGTGTATAGTAATGTTCTAGGCCTTCACATTCACTCACCCCTCACTTATGGACTCACTCTGAGCAACTTCTTGTCCTGCAAGCTCCATTCACGGTAAGGGCCCTATGCAGGTGTACCCTTTTAAAAAAAATCTTTTTTTTTTTTTTTTGAGACAGAATCTCACTTTGCTGCCCAAGCTAGAGTGAATGCTGTGGCATCAGCCTACCTCACAGCAACCTCAAACTCCTGGGCTCAAGCAATCCTGCTACCTCAGCCTCCTGAGTAGCTGGGACTACAGGCATGCGCCACCATGCCTGGCTTATTTTTTCTATATATATTAGTTGGCCAATTAATTTCTATTTATAGTAGAGATGGGGTCTCGCTCTTGCTCAGGCTGGTTTTGAACTCCTGACCTCAAGTAATCGGCCCACCTCGGCCTCCCAGAGTGCTAAGATTACAGGCGTGAGCCACCGCGCCTGGCCTAAAAAATCTTTTATACTGTCTTTTACTGTACTTTTTCTATGTTTAGATACACAAACATTTACCATTGTGTTACAGTTGCCTACAGTATTCAGTATAGGAACATGCTGGACAGATTTGTAGCCTCAGAGCAATGTGCTATATCATACAGCCTAGGTGTGTAGTAGGCCATACCATCTAGGTTTGTAGCACTCTGCGATGTTTGCACGATGACAAAAATCACCCAATGACACACTTCTCAGAACATATCCCTGTCATTAAGCAATGCATAGCTGTAATATTTTTTTTTCTGGTAGTAAAATGTCATCCTTATAATTCATCCCATAAATCCAATAGATAGTTTGTCCTAGGCACCGTGCGTCCTCAGTGTGAGAACACAAGAATGAATAAGAGAGATAATATTCCTGCTTCTAAGGATATGGCGAGCAGCTGATGAAGCACCACCTTTTGAGCAGGATGGTGGAAGTCTACTCTCTTGTCTGTCCTGCATCACCCTCTTCCTCTGGGCAACTGATTTCCTGTTGCTCCGGTCATGTGATTCTGGGCATGCTGACCACAGAGGACGGCAGGTAATTCAGGTCTGGCTTTTCTGAGTTTTGCATTTCTCTGGTCACTGTGATTGGGTCAAGTGAAGTCACATGACCCAAACCTAAGCCAATCAAAGTCTTTCCTGGGATTTAGGAAACAGGAGGAGCTAGAAGCTCTTTTTTGATTTGTCATCACTGGGATGGCATGATGTAATTCTGGAGCCAAGTGTAGCAGTATCTTTTGCCACATAGAGGAAGACTTTTTGCAATAGAGGAAGCATCACTTTTTCTACTCAGCTCTAAGTTCTGGCCACATTGGCCCTCTGACTGTTCCAAGAACATGTCAAAATCATTGGCCCCTTAAGGCAAGGCCCATTGTGTTTTGAGATGAAACGTCCAGTCTTATCCTAGGCGCTGTGGAGATTTCTACTTCTGATGTGGAAACATTAATATTGATATTGCTATTAATAGTAGCAGGAGTAATAGCAGCTGACAGTAACTGGTTGCGTACCACGTATCAGTCACTGTGTTAAGCACTTTCTATGTATTATCTCCCTCATCCTCCAAAAACAGTGCCTCCCAAAGGACTTCCTTCACAGACACATTCAGGGTTCAAGGTCTGCCATCACATCTGGGACCCCCAATTAGTGTTGTCTTGCCACACATTTACCTGCGTCCTTCCACAGGGTCTCCTTTCTCCAGGAGGGCATTTGATTCTAACCAGAAAATTGCAGAGAAAACTTTACATTTTATATTTGCTGCATCTCAAGCGATTCCCTTTTCCTCTGGCATCTTGTCTATTGTAGACTTCCGAGATGTGAGAATCTTGAGCACGAACATTTCACCCAGGTACAGCCCACCTGCACCTGGAGGACCAGAAGGGACTCCAGAGGAGTGGGAGGGAAAGCAAAAAGGGTGGCTCTCCAAGCCAGCTGCCTCTTGAAGAAAAAGGTTGAGTGTCATTTGCCCAAGAAGCAGCAGGATTTAGTTTAACCTGGAGCTTAAAAAATAATTTTCGTAGGCTGAGAACTGCAGGGAAGGAGGCAGGAAACTAAAGAAAACTGTCATGCAGAACCTGTCTCAGCTTCCTGGAGCACCCAAGGGTGGGCAGCAAAAGCTCCCCCTGAGTTGTCGATGGATTTTAAGACTCATTAATCACATTCAGCTTCCAGACCTCTAGAAGAACCAGGGCCCAGGAACCCCTGGCTTGGAAAGGCATCATCGGCTGCATCTTCCACCTGATTGCCTTCCCTGATGTGGCAGCTGGGCTCCGACACCCACTGCACAGGGCTCCGCTGAGTCCAGCCCACAGATGTGCTGATTGCCCTGGAGGTTACCCATGGTTGCATGCACAATGAATTATTCCCACTTTTTTGCATCAATACCAGCTCCCTTTTGCTCTGAAAGCAACTTTCCAAGTTCATCCCCACCTGTGTCCCTCCGCTCTCCTGAGGCTGCTGGCTTTGCTCAATTGTTGGCTTGGAGTTGCTCCTGCTGCACTTTTCCAGTCCCTCTCTGCTTGAACTTTTATTGCATCTTAGAATTATTTGTGTCCACCTCTGATCTCATCGAAGTTCCTTGAGGGCATGGGTTATATTTCATATCCTCCATGTTTCCCTGAGTCTGTAGTGTTTGGCCTTCCATATAACAGAAACTCAAGTGCTTTCTTTACTAAACAACAATTCATGTAGTACGTAATATGCAACAGGGACTTTATAAGGTGCTGGGTGAACAAAGCAGAAGAAGACAAATGAGTGGAGATCCTGGTGGACAAACTGACATTTTGGTAAGAAAGCTAAAAATACACACATACACACAGAAAGAGAGAAAGAAAAAGCATTGACATGATGCTAAGTACAAGAAAAGAAACAAGTATGGAAACTGAGAAAATTAGTGGGAACAGGAGCTTAGATATGGGGGGCAAGGGAAGTCTTCTTTGAAGTGGTGACATTAAACCAAGACCTGAAGGATGAGGTGGAACCAGCCAGGACAAGAGGGGCGATGGAGGGCACAGTTCTAGACAAGGAGGACGTGGAAGTTGACAGGGATGAAGGTGGAAAAGAGAATTTGACAACTTTAGAGAACTGAGGGGAAGCCACTATGGCTAGAGCTCAGCTGGTGAATTGGGGAGTAGGAAGGGAGTGCACTGGGTTGAATCACATCTTCTTAAAATTCGGGGACACTTGGAACCTCAGAATGCAATTTTATTTAGAAATAGGGTCTTTGCATGTGCAATTTGTCAAGATGAGGTGATATTGGAATGTAGTGGGCCCTGATCCAATGCCTTGTGTCCTTATGAGAAGAGAGGACACAGACACAGAGCCAGAGATGCACAGGGAAGAAGGCCATGTGAAGACAGAGGCAGGAATTGGAGTCAAGCATCTATGAGTTAAGGAACGCCAAGGACAGCCGGCCACCGCCGGGGGCTAAGGAGCAGGGACGCCTCCTGCCCTGGAGCCTTCAGAGAGGGAGTGGTCCTGCTGACTCCTTCATTTCAGCTTCTGGCCCCCAGAACAGCGAGAATACATTTCTGCTGCTTAAAGCCACCAAATGTGGTAATTTGTTATGGTAGCCCTAGAACACTAATAGAGGGGGCAAGGAAAAGACTGTGTTTTATTATTGGTGAAATGGAAATCCATCAAAGGATGTTAGGCTGTTACAGGAGCTGACATTTTTTTTTTTTCCAGATTTGTGTGTTAAAAAGATACAGCAACTGAGCAAAGAAAGTCCTCATGTTCAGAGCCCTTCCCCGCACCTTTCCTTAGGGCTAAGAGGCCGATGCCATTTGAGGTGTCCTCAAGCAACATAGCTGCCCACTGACCAGGCACAGCGTGGCACGCTGGGAAATGAGTCATCAGGTTGAACCACCTCCACCACTAAGCACTTGAGGTTTCAAAACATCTTCCTTCTATTTTTAAGCAAACAGGAGTCTGCTTGCACATTCTGAATTTAGCGCTCCCTTCCCCAGACACGTGGTGGCACCATGTGTTGTCCCTTGTCCTCTTCCCTCTGGCCCCCTTCAGATCTAATGGAAAAAATTACACAGTCCCAAGTCACTGTTAATTAATGCTGATGTTTGCTTTGCTGACGTTGCTGTAAAAAGTGCTTATTTGAGGGAGAGAGAACATGGTCTTCCTGATTCTCAACACAGCTTTCAGCATGGGCCTAAAACTCGATGGGTGACTGGGTTCAGATGCACAATTACAGTCTGAATTAAGCCACTCATGAAGGCTAGCTGTCTGACACGTGGGGGAAAAAACACACACAGCTTAGGAGAAAGAGTGGTCGAATGGGGAAATAGGGAAGGAGCCAGAAGGTTCTGGAGCACACAGCTTTCTTTATGCAGCCTGATAGGATTTAGAGTTTTCAAGTTTTTAGAGTTCTGGAGAAAACAATTTTCCTTTTTCTTTACAGCTGATGGGTTCACTCATAGTTCTCATTCATTCTAGATGAAAAATTTACTGATTAGGAATATGAGCCTCACTCCTTACCAACTGTAATAAGGACTTATGTTGCATATTCATCATATCGTCTAAGAAGGAAAATGGGCACCACTGATAATGATGAAAATGACAGTAGCAATCATTTAGTGAGTGTCATAATCTTGGTTGGTACTTCATATACATTATTTCATATAATCCTGTCATTTCAAGGTAGTAAAGTAAAGTATGAACTTGGAATTCAATACCCTGGGTTTAAATCTTGGCTCTGCAACTTAGTAGCTAAGTGACTTTGGTTAGTTTCTTAATCTCTCTAGGCCTCAGTTTCATCTATAAAATGGAAATAATAAAAGTGCCAATCTCATAAGGATTAAATGAAATCATGGGATCCAATCTGGCCTATAATAATAAAGAAGATGATGACAAAAATTATAATAATAGTAACAAGTGTATACCATTTACTATGTGCTAAGAATTCTTCTACACTTAGGTATTATTATTATTATTCCTATTTCACAGATGAGAACATCAAAAAGCAGAGATGTTAAGACACTTGTCCTTTGTCATACAGCTAAAATGTGGTAGAGCTGGAATTTGATTCATTAATGTGAGCCATTGTTAGTATTATAATCTAGAGTTCATACTACCATGTTCTGCACAAAGTACATGCTGAATGTGTATTTGTGGATCCAATTCTTCTCTTCTTCCAAGAGAAGAATTTTAGATCTTGTTTAACAATTTCTACTTATACTTGACTTGGCTCCTAATATAAATGGTTTTTTTTCTTCCTCCACTGGATTCAGCAGAGATAGGCCATTCCCTTTTGATTCTGAGTATTCGCTCAGTCTGGGCAGAAAGTACTTCCTAGCTATCATTTGGGAATGATGACATCAGCTTAAGAAACAAATTTAAAACATCCCTACTTCAAAGCTCAGATAAAGGCCTAACTTTTCCAGGAAGCTTTGAAACTTCTTTTTTATCTGGAGCCCTACAGAGGACTCACAACCTAGGCCTTTTTTTTTTTTTTTTGCTTCTTATTAAGTAGGTTTGCAATGCAGAGTTTGCTGGCTCTTGGTCCCACTTCCATGCTGTAGAACTTTGGTCAGCACTCAGAATGTCCTAGAATTACTTTCAGGGGTTCTTGTGGGAATTTCACACATATTTGTGAAATTCTGGCCTCCTCCTTGATTTCTCGGTCCCAGGAATCCACTGGTGATGTATTTGACCAGCATGCCCTCTGCCTTGGTCCTCTTTATAAACACTGAGTCTCTGCTCATGGAGCACCCAAAGACACAAATCCTATTGAGAGATAAAACCATGCTACCCTCCCTATGGAAATGCAGATACTGCCCCTCTTAACAACTCACCATTTCACTTTGTTTTGATCCTGCAGTGGCTCTACTTATGCTCATATCTCACAAAGTCCTTCGGGTTAACAGTTCTTTTAGCATCTCCTTGTAGCACCCATTGCCCTTAGACTCAGACTGCAGCCAGGCCAAGCAACAGGGAGATGTCTGATAGTTCCCTTTTTCACTCTTACCTAGAATGGCAATTACATATTTTCATTGTGCTATTTCTATCTAATAGCTATCTTCCCCATTAGATGGTAAAATCCATGAGGGAATAGATTGAATATGTTTTTGTTACTATCTCATATTCAGAAGAGCACAGTCCTGAAAATAATAGTGCTTAGTAAATATGTGTTGAATGAATGACTATTGTGTTCTCCTGAACCCATTATCCTCCAAACCAGGGATCCAGGCAAGAAAGACAGAAGTTCTAATGTGGATCAATGCCTAGGACGAGCTCAATCACCCACGCTGGCCCTTGGCAATATACTGCCCCAGTTAATGAGACAGAGTCAAATTCTGGACTCTAAGTTTAGGTCTTGAACTTAGAAGATTTATATATGGTCCTTACCACATGATTCTTCCAAACAGATTAGAAGCTTTGGACTTGGGAACAATGCCTTCTTTATATTAGCACCTTCCACCTGTCTATCATAACCTTCACTTTGTCTAGCATAATGCCTAGCAAAGAAGATCTTCCCAAGAAACATTTGTTGGCAAGCATGATGGTCAAAGTGAATATTTGCTAGCTTTCTAGGGTTCCCATCGATCTGCCACAGGCTTCCAACTGCATCTGTAGAGATGGTGGTTGAGACAGGAAAGTGGTTTCTGTAGCAACTTTTCCCTTCAGCTCACCTCTCTGGAAATGGTTCATACCACCTCACATTAGGTGCTGAGAAATAATTTCCTAAAAATATAGATGGCTCACAGCAAGCCCAAAATAAGCTGAGGAAGACGAGCACCTCATGACTGCCTCCTTCCACTCTAGGCAACGAGATGGGCCAACTGCTTCCTGATTTGTCCTGATTTGTAGCATTTGTGGCCTGATATTAACTAAGGAAAAAGCTAGGAACAAGCCTAACCCACAACCACGGCCTGTTTTCAAGTCATCCTATAGCAGTGGTTCTCAAATGGAAGCAATTTTGTTTTCCAGAGGACATTTGGCAATGTCTGGACATATTTGTTTGTTATGACCTGGGGAGCTCTACTGATATCCAAAGGGGTGAGGCCAGAGATACTGCTAAACATTCTACAGTGAATGCACAGAACATTCCTCCCCATCCGCAACAGTAAGTCAATAGTACTGAGGCTGAAGAAATCTTGATCTAGACAAGTCCAAAACACAGGGCAGGGGATCTTGCTATTACACATGGAGAGCCTGGTGCCTACTGATTAAGGCACTTGAGTTCTTTCCCTTTTCTTCCTGCCTAAAGTTAGTTGCCAACGGCTGCAGCATGTCTGATCCCACAGCTGCAGCCTCCTGCACGTGGACAGCGTACTACGTTAGGGGGCAGCTTGGTCTCAGACTTGCAGTCGCTGCCCAGGCAGGATTCAGAGCCCCAGAGGGGAGGGGAATGCTTTTTGTCTGGCTTCTCTTTCTCATCTTTCTTTTGCTGAGCTCAAGGGAGAGGAACCAGTTTCCCTCCAGTTCCCTAATTTTGCATCCCCCATCCCCATTCCAGAAAATGGCAGGAGGGGAAATAATTGGGGGACAACATAAGGTCGTCAGCTGCTTGCTCAGAAGGAAGGAGTTACTTCCAGCTGACCTCACTCTCCTGCACACGCTCCCTGAGCAGCCTTTTGCTCTAGCGCTTTCTCCATGGTATGTTCCTGTTCAAAAGACTTCTGCTGGCTCGCTTGGCGTGGTGGGTTTGGAACTAGCTGACCTGGGTTTGACTAGCTATATAACTTTAGATCTCTAAACCCCAGTTTTTTCTTTTATGTTAAAGGAGGATGCTATGACCAACCATTTAGGTTGTGCTATATGGATTAAAAAAACCACAGCATCCCTGCTGTTGACCACTACCTCAGTTAACATTGCCATGAGGATTACCATGTATCAGGGACTGTGCTTAGTATGTTGCACATTATCTGATTTAACCCTCATTGTAACCCATTTTTTCAGAGGAGTAAAATGAGGCACATAAAAAGCAGTTACTTGTTCAAGATCACACAGCTTGTATGTGGTGGAATTCTTTAAACCTGGTAGTCCAACCACTGAGCTCTGCTTAAATGATACAGGGAAAAGGGGTTCTGAATAATGTGAGTTGCTATACAAATCCCAGAACTTTCCCCCTATGTTTTACATTTGTTATTTATTCATTTAACTAATATTTATTGACTACCTCATATATGCTAGAGACTATGCTAGAGGAGGTCAACGCTGAAGTCTTTTTTAATCTCAGGATTCACAGGGAAGGCAGAGATTCAATCTCTGACACCAATTTCTGACCTAGTCAACTGTGCCCTAATGGCCTCCCAAGTTCAAAAGCTCAAATTTACATTAAAAAACAAAACTAAACTAAAAACAAGTCAAATATCCTACACTCACACCCACGCAGATCTGTTTGGCCAAGTAGGTATTTCTATAAGGTATGAAGGTCACGTGTGCTCATCACTTCCTCAGGGAAACTTTGCAGTCTTGGTCAAAAGCCATTTGCATAGTCGCACAGTAGCATGCACCTCTCTTCTCAGTACTTGTCCAGTCTTGGCCATACACTCATTTGTGTGTATGTGAGTATTAGGTAGGGGTGAAGGTATGCAGGTGGCATGGACCAATGAGGATAAAGAGTAGAAACCACAACAGCAGGAAATGGTGGTTTAGAAACTTTCCCTCCTTCAGGACATGCACAGGGGAATGGAGAACCTGTCCGTGGGTGACCTTTTCCTCATTAACATAGTAAAAATCACACCCCCTAGCACCGTGACAGTTCCAGAGCCAGCCATACAAGGACAGAAAATGGGAGGGTACATAATTCTGGGAATCTCCACCCACTTCCCTTGAAAAGACATGAATATTCCACCCCCAGCTCAACATATTATTAGCAATTACCATAAAGGACAGAATCTAACCATGGGATGATGCTGTTCCTTATTGGAGTAGTCAACTCTCTACTGACCTCGAAAGTGTACTATACTTTCTATACTCTGTCTTTAAACTCAGGGTCACCTCCACTCATAGGGACAGATCTGTTCCTCTCTCTGGAACTTACTTTCGCTTTGCAATAAAAGCTGCTTGTGTGGACGTGCTTTGTGTCTGTCATCACTCCATTGCATCACCCTTGCTTGTGATTCCTCCAAAGGAAGGAGGCAACGAACCAGGACGACTCTCTCTAACCACCCCTGGCATGATAAGTTCATGAACTCTATCGTACTGTTTGTGTTTATCATTTGGTCCCCAGTATCTACCCCAGGGTGGTATAGAGAAAGTGCTCTATAAATATCTGTCCAGTAAATGAACTTGAGTTTATACTACATGTCAGTACCTGTGCTAGGCTCTCTATATGCATTACCTGACCATGTGAGCAAGCATTAATACTGACATTTTCCAGGTGAGGAAATAGGCTTAGGAGCCCACAATCACACAACTGGTAAGTCAGAATTCTAACCCAGGTTCATCTGGATCCAAAGTCCCTGTCCTTTTTGTATGAGACTAAACTAGAGTTTGAAAACTAGATATTTGCAAGTCTTCAATCATCTTGGAGAGAGTACGGTCGGCAGTTAAGCTTGTGGGCTCCAGACTTGGATGGCTTGAGTTCAAATCTTGGTTCTATTACTTCCTATTTGTTGGACCCTGAAGTACGTGTTTGCCCTGTGACTCAGTTTCCTTCTATATAAAATAGAAGGAAAAACAGGGGGACCTCATGGTGTCACTGTGATGGTTATTTGTATTATTTGTAAAGTTCTTAGAATAGCGCTTGGCATATAGTATGTGTTCACATACTATACATGTCAGCCTTTATTCTCCTTTGGAGAATGAAGGGCTTTAAAGACTATATCCTTGTGTATATATTGTATTTAGGATCCTGCACATTGGGTATCCCAATTTGATAAGAAATATTGAGATTTAAATGCTGGTGATTAAAATAATTTAACAGTAATTAATAATAATGTGTGCCTCCTGCACGGCAGCTCCTCTGCATATCCGTATGAAACAATCACTGGTATTTAACAGCATCTTGTTAAATTTAATTGTCTTGTTAAATCTGAATTAAGTGTATCTTAAAGAAGCTGTTTAGATCATCGCTGAAGTTTTAAGCTGTCTGCTCAATTTAGAAATTGAACCAGAGCTGCCCGGGATGCTGTTGATTCCAGGTCTGGCATGCACATGCAGACAGTTCCAGGTTACTACGCTAACTGGGTCACCCCCACCTAGAAGGGCCACTGGGACTAACCCACATTCTCCAGAGCCAGAAACCTGTCTCGCTGCCTGCCAGGGCCCCAGGTACAGTGAAATATAAGGCATTTAAGAACATTTACACAGTGTGGGCAGTGGCCCGGCATGCCCCAGAGGCTCTTGTTATCTCGTCTGTGTTTGGCAGCTGTGTCTGTGAGCAGATGGCTCCAGCTTTGGGACGCGGAGGGTATTAGGTTCTCCAGAGAAACAGAACCAATAAGAGATATCTGTGCGTCGCTCTATATGTGTATGTGTATGTATTACATAGATAAATACATAAATAGATCTCTCTATATATTTATTATGAGGAATTGGCTCACACGATTACGGAAGCTGAGAGGTCCCAGGATCTGTCACCTGCAAGCTGGAGATCCAGGAAAGCCATTGGTGTAGTTTCGGTCCATGCTGAAGGCCTGAGAACCAGGAGAATCAGCGATGTACATCCTAGTACGAGGGCAGGAGGAGACCAATGTCTCAGCTTACGGAGTCAGGCAGATAGAGTGAATTCTCCCTTCCTCCACGTTTTTGTTCTATTTTGGTCCTCAACAGATTGGATTAGGCTCACCCACATTGGGGACAGCAATCTGCTTTGCTCAGTGCATCAGTTCAAATAATACCGTCTTTCAGAAACACCCTCACCGACACACCCAGAAATAGTGTTTAACCAGATATCTGGGCATCCTGTATCCCAG
Organism: Microcebus murinus; assembly: GCF_040939455.1. Classification (NCBI taxonomy): domain Eukaryota; kingdom Metazoa; phylum Chordata; class Mammalia; order Primates; family Cheirogaleidae; genus Microcebus; species Microcebus murinus. Next base: position 24,917,998 of record NC_134124.1, read on the forward strand.
TCAAGTTGATACATAAAATTAACCATCAGCACAGGGAGTCTATGTAAAGATAATTGCAAGTCAAATTACATTCTCTGGACACAGACGAAGCTCAGCTTCCCAACAGTGTTCCCTAACACAGACCAAGGTCAGCAGCCAGTTAGGACAGGGTCTGAAAACAAGCTACCAGGCAGAGTTTTGGGGGACAACCAGGCACTACTAAATTTCCTTAATAAGTATACAATTGCCCCCCAGAACAGAGAGAATATGGTTCAGAAGACACTCACCTCCTGCTGTGCAGCCTGGCACCTAACAGGCCTTGGACCAGTACCAGTCTGAAGCCTGGGGTTTGGGGACTACAGGTGTAAAGAGTATCTTGAAGGAAAGACTGGGGCTTGGAGCCCTTCTAATGAATTTGATTTTATTATTCTGACATTCCTGGAAATGGTGATTTCACTATGTTAAGCTTTCTGAGGCCTGTCAGGGGGTCCTATACCATGAACATGGCCTTGGTGACCCCAAACATATGAGGACAAATTTGACTTTGGGATTTCTGTTTTTGGTAATCATTTATTCTTCCAAAGGCGCAAGAACCTATACTCTATCATCACGCTCCCCCACCCCCGATAATATTCCTTTTAAAATCAGTTTTAGATAAGCTTTTCCCAACCTTAACTGGATTGGCTACACTGTTCCCTCTCCCTGGGGTGCCATCCCCCAAACTCTTGGCATGTCTGAATCTTCCTTCCAATGTCACCTTAAATAAAACACTCTCAGGAAGATTTTCTATGTCCATTTTATCTAGGAGGATCCTCCATTGTTTTTGAATACATTGCCTCATTTGTTATCTTGAAAGAAAGTTAGGTTGCTAGGGCTGCTGTGACAAAGTACCATGAGGTGAATGATTGGAAGAGCAGAAATGTGTTGTCTCAGTCCTGGAGGCTGGAACCCTGAGACCAAGGTGATGTCAGGACTGGTTCCTTCTGAGGGCTGTAAAGAAAAATCAGTTCCATGCTTCTCCTCTGGTTTCTGGTGGTCTGCTGGCAGTTTTTGGTGCTTCTTGGCTTGTAGAAGCATCAGCCCAATCTCTTACTTCACCTTTGTATGGGGTTCTACCTGTGTGCTTGCCTCTGTATCCAAATGTCCCCTTTTTATAAGGACACCTATATTGGATTAATTTTACAATCAAGGATCCAAATCAGGGATCGATACACTTATTCTGTAAAGGGCTAGATAGGAAATGTTTTAGGCTCTGTAGGTGTCATTTCATCTCCATGTCTTCTTCTTCTTTCTCCAAACAACCCTTTAAAAATATAAAAACCATTCTTAGTCTGTAAGCCATTCAACAAAAGGCTCCACCGGCCAGATTGGCCTGAAGGCTGTAGCTTGCTGATCCCTGCTCTTAATGAACAGTTTTAATTCGTTATTTTATTTCAGATTATCTATCAATGTTCACTAGTGAGACAGATGGCTGATAGTTTTTCTTTCTTACCGTGCTTGTCTGGTTTTGCCCTTCAAGGTTATATTAGCTTTAAATATGAATTAGAAATGTTTTTTCCTGTTCTAGCACAGTTTAACAGTGATAGTATCTGTTCCTTGAACATACAACAGAACTCACCTGATACCTGCATTGGTATGTGTGGAAAGGATTGAGGCTGAGAAAAAAAGAGAGAGATTTTTTACTATTAATTCCATTTTTTAAAATTCTTATTGGATATTAGGCTTTTGGGCTCTTTAGTAATTATCTGGCTTTTCTATTTTTTTCCCCCTGAATTAGCTTTGATAAAATTATGTTTTTTAAAGACATTAATCAGATAACCTAAAATTTTCAAAATTATTGACCTAAAGTTATACATAGTGTTCTGGACCTCTTTTTAATCTCTATAGTATCTTCTCTTTCTTTTCCTGATCAGTTTTGCCAAAAGTATGTCTGGTTTGTAAGTCTTTTCAAATAAATAACTAACGACTTTTTTTCCCTCTAATAAATCAGTTTGTTTTTCAAGGTTTTATTTCCCTATTATTGTACATCATAATATGGAAATTTCAGGCATTAATTTTTCTTCTACTAAGGTTTGTAGTTTGATATGATGCATTTTCATTATTTTTGTGTGAAATATTTTCAATTTCTATTCTTCTTTCTTTTTTGATCCATTTATTTTGGGTGAGTGTTTAAAAATATTTCTAAATATATGGAATTTTTATAAGTTATCTTATTATTGATTAATAATTAAATTCTAATTAAATTTGTTGATATGATGCCAACTTTCTAGCATTTATTGAGATTTGTTTTATATTTAGTGCATGGACAATTTTGTAAATGTCTGTGTGTATTTAAAGAGAATACCTATTCTCTAATTTAGGCTCTGGGTTCTCTGTGTGTCCATTTCATCAAGCTTGCTAAATGAATTATTCGAATCCTTTTATGTTCTTATTAAATTGTCATGTGCTTGATCTTACAATTAATCAGAAAGCAATGCTAATTTACCAGATTATGGTTTTGTAATTCTGCAAATTCGCTTATATTTATGAGGCTACGTCCTTAGATGCATGAAAAGTTTAGATTTTCTGGAGGATTGTAACTTTTATCAATGTTGTGAGCCTCTTTGTTTTAATAATAATTTTGCTTGAATGTCTTCATCATGTAAAGTTGATCTTGCTATGTCAACTTTTTTTGGTTAGAATCTTCCTGGTAAGTCTTTTCATATCCTTCTACTTTCAACCTTTTTGTGTTCTTAATTTTAAAAATAGCTTCAAGTTGGTTTGAGTAATTTCAACCCAATATGTTTTTTTTTTTCTATTTATAGTAGAGACGGGGTCTCGCTCTTGCTCAGGCTGGTTTTGAACTCCTGACCTCGAGCAATCCACCCGCCTCGGCCTCCCAGAGTGCTAGGATTACAGGCGTGAACCACCACGCCCGGCCTCAACCCAATATGTTAATCTCTATCTTCATAGGCAAGCTTAACTTATTCATGCCTTACTTTGATTTATTTTGTCATCTTATTCGGTACTTTCTAGTTAAACATTTTCTATTTCTATTTTTTTTATTTTCTACTGATTTGGAAGTTATACAATGTATTTTCTTCTTTTTATTGAGTATTCTTAAGAACTTACCATGCATACTTAACAAAGTTGAAGTTACTCATGCCTTTACCTCCCCTGTGGATCTTTGAACTCTTTAACTTTGATCACCTCCCTGTCTGGCCTCTACCCCATCTGTCTTACCAGTTGTTATCCAGTTGTTTTATATTTCTTGCCCCTAAATTAAATGGTATTATTGTTTTTTCATACAGTCTATACTTGTTTAGATTTTCCCCAAATGTTTTCAAAATATTTTTCAGAGCATTATAATACCTAATATGTAAATGCTATATAAATAGCTATTATACTATGTTTTTAAGGTTTATATTATTTTTCATTGTTGTAGTTATTTTAATTAATTTTTTCCCAAATATTTTCTATCTAAGTTTGGTTGAATCTGCATATGCAGAACCCACTGATGTGGAAGGCTGACTATATATCTAATTATTTAGGTTTCTTTGATTTATCGCAGCAGAATTTTGTAGACAACATACTTTGTTTAATGGGCTTTTATTGATGCTTATAAATGGTATTTAAAATCCATTTTCAACCTTTTCTTTAGTTTATAAAAATATAAATTTTTAAATATATTTGCCTTGTGATCTTCCTAAATTTACTTACAGTTTTAGTAGCTTTTTTGAAGTTTTTTAATATCCATAATTATGTTTTCGTGAGTAATTTAATAATTCTTATCTATGTTTCTTTCTAGGTAATAAGTATTTTTTTCCTCTGGCTGTTGTTAAAATTTTATTTTTTATCACCATTTTTTTTGGCAGTTTAATTGTGATGTGTTCTAGTGTGGTTTTCCTTATGTTTATTCTACTCACAGTTCGTTAAACTTGTTGAATTTGTAATTTTATAGTTTTCATCAATTTTGAAAAATTTTCACTCGTTATTACTTCAAAACATTTTTTGACCACTCCCCCTTCTGGGACTCTACACATAGTTGACTTCTTATTGCCTATAGGTAATTGAGTCTGTTTTTTCTTTTTTTCTCCATTATTTTGTTTCTCTCTTTGCTCTAGTTTGGATAGCTGTATTCTTTGTCTTTAAGCTCACAGTCTTCTGCAAAATATAACTGAGTGTTAATGTGATTATAGTAAATTTTTCATTTAAATATTCTATTCCTTATTTCTATTTTTCTTCTCAATGTGTTTACTCATGTTTTTCTTTAAATCATTGAAATACTTATAATAGCTACATTAAGGTCCTTGTCTGCTAATTCCATCATTTCTATCATTCATCATTTCTATCATTTCTGGATTTGTTTTTGTTGAATGATTTTTTCCCGTGGATATGGGTCACATTTTCCTGTGTCATTGTGAGTATAGCAGTGTTTGACTGGATGCTGGACGTGGGAGTTTTATTCCTGTTGAGTATCTGGACTTTTTTTTTTGTCTTCCATTAAGAGAGAGTTGGCCTTTGTTCTGGTAGTCAGGTGAGTTATTTGATCTTTTGAATCTTATTTTTGAGATTCTTTAGAGATAGTCTAAGGTAACTTGTACTGGGTGCTAATTTAGCCAAACCACTAAGGTGAGTAAGGTGTGATTCTTACAAGGTTGCTACTCAATTTCCCCTGCATCCAGTGATTGCTTTCCACTGTGACTGGTCAGGACTTGAATGTTTCCCAGCCCTGTGTGAGCTCTGTGAATTGACCAGCTTGTTGTCCCCAAGTTTTTCTCTGTCTGATCTCAGGGAGTTTTATCCTGTATGTGCGCAGCTTAGCATTCAGCAACAGAATCAAGGAGCCCTTATCCAATTTTCTGGAACTCTTTTTCCTGTATGGTTTCCTCTTCTCTGGTACACTGCCCCAAAAGTTCCATTCATCTTAGTCTTTCTAAACTCTTTTTTCTGTCTTCTGAAATCATTGAGTCTGCTGTGTATTGCTTGTGTTCTGCCTTCCTATGACTTGGTCTAGAAAGTTCCCATAGGCAAAAGGTTAGGGCAATTGTGGGGCAGACTTCATTTGTATGATTTGGCTTTAGAATCATAGAAACTTTCTCTTAGGGACCAACAGTGCCTTTTGTTTAATGCTTGAAAAGACTTGTTGCATATATTTTGTCCAGTTTTCTGATTATTCACGGAGGGAGGCAAGTCTAGTTGCAGTTTCTCTTTCATGGCCAGAAATAGAAGATGCTGAGACCATTTGTATATGTGCATTTTACAGCTTTAATAATTTCTGGAACAAGTAGATGGTATAAAAATCAAACTTCAAAGACAAGTGGACACAGACTCATGAATTTTCAGGTGAGTTTTCTTTGTTCCTTTTCTTGAGCTCAGGACATGGTATATCATAAACTTCTAGTGTTCCTTTGCCAATGGGCAGATTTTTTTTCAATTCTAGCTATTCACTGAAGTTGTAGTCCTTTGAAGTTGCTGGCTTTATATAGGCAAATTAATTTAAAATTCTTCAAATATTGAGACCCCCCCCCAAATCTTGGATCCTACATACCAGTGAGTGTTAAAAAAAATCAAATTGTTATGGTATAGAAACCAGCAGCTCTATGTGCTATTACCAAAACTTACTACAGGCACTCACAGTAACACTGCCTATGATTTCTTTTCTTGTCCTATTTTGGTTTTGACACCTTGGCATTATCTTTACTTTCTTCAGTACTTAGTCAGTATTTAAAAGGATGTTTGTTATGTATTCACTTCTAAATGATTTTCAGAGTATGTATTCAAATTGTCTTATAAGATTTTTAGTTCTACTCATCAGCTGTAATGTCAGAAATGAAAACATACATTATGATAAATAATTTTATACAGCTATATAGCTATTAATTAGTATTTTTAGTGGCCTTAATAATGTTCTAAAAATTGACCTAACTTATCTAGACTTTCTCCACTATTTGACATTTAAGGTATTTGTGGTAATTTTTACTATTAAAACTAGTTCTCTTAAAAGTGTGTTTAGTAAAATGAATCTGTTTCTCCTTTTGAGTAACCTCTCTTAGATAATCTTCTAAGAAGAGGAATTTGGGGGCCTAGGTAAATGAACATTTTTAAGATTCCCTTCTAGTTCCTAGAAAACAACTTTCTTGCCACTATATCTCAACTGCTTAATGAGTAAAACTAAAAGGGGATTCAGACTGAATAGCAGATAGATATTGATTTTTCAGTTTTCATTATTTGTGAATAATAAAGGGAGTTAAACTAATGCCTGGAAAAGACAGTAGTTCTTAGTAACCAAGCAATACATCCAACACAATCCTCCAAGCCATGGCATTGCAGAAATACAGTAGTTGTTTATTTCCATTCTTGTTATGCTGGGAAGGAGGTTTCTCGGTCAACACCAGCAGGTTTCACTTTGTTGCAGGTGGCTCTAATGTAAAATAATTCTCATAAAGGAACCTCTGTCATATTTTGCAATAAAAGTGTTTATTTCAAACTGCTTGCATTATCCTTTGGTTTCTGGCAAGTACTTAGGCATGCTCACAACTATTCATCCCAACCTAAGAAACTCAACGGTGGTGGATGCAACTGCTTCCCAGGCAAGAACTGTGCCAGAAAAGGTGGCATACCTTCCTTGAATAGAGTCATGCATTGCTTAACCTCAGGGACGTGTTCTGAGAAATGCATCGTCAGGTGATTTCATCGCTGTGTGAGTATAATAGAGTACTTACACAAACCTAGATGGTACAGCCTACTACACACCTAGGCTCTATATTGGTCCTAGGCCATAAACCTGTGCAGAATCTGACTGTACTGCATACTGTAGGCCTGCAGTCCCCAACCCTCGGGTAATGGACTGGTACTAGTTGCTGAGCTGTTAGGAACTGGGCTAAGCGGGAGGAGGTGAGCCACGAGTGAGCTAGTGAAACTTCCTCTGTATTTACAGCTACTCGCCATCGCTTACATCACCGCATAAACTCCATCTCCTGTCAGATCAGAGGAGGCATTAGATTCTCATAAGAGCGTGAACCCTACTGTAAACTGAGCATGCGAGGCATCTAGGTTGTGTGCTCCTTATGAGAATCTAGTGCCTGGTGATTTGAGGTGGAGCTGAGGTGGTGATGCTAGCGCTGAGGGTGGCTGCAAATACAGATTATCATTAGCAGAGAGGATTGACTGCACAATAAATGTAAAGTACTTCAATCATCACAAAACCATCCTTCTCCACAGGCCATGGAAAAATTGCCTTCCATGAAACTGGTCCCTGGTGCCAAAAAAGGGTAGGGACCACTGCTGTAGGCAATTATAACACAATAGTAGATATTTGTGTGTCTAAATATGTGCAAACATAGAAAAGGTAGAGTAAAAATATGGTACTATAATCTTATGGAACCAGTGTTATACCCACAATCTGTCATTGACCGAAAGATTGTTACACAGAGGGTGACTGTATCTCTAACAAAGATTCTCAACCGCAAGTGAGAAGGCTTCTACTCCTTTTTTTTTCCCAATTACTAGCTTTGGGCAAGCAAGCCACCTTCTCTCTCTGTGCCTGGTTTCATTTTTGGTTAGAATAGGTCTGTTTTCTCTGACATTTCCAGAGGACAAATATAGCATGTCCACTAGCTTTATGCATTTGCATAAAAAATAACCGATTCTCTAGGACTCTTATTCACCTTTTTGTTTCTGCCACTATTATACCCCTGGAAAATTGTGTGGTTATTATTTTTTTTATGTCTCTTCCCCACTCAGCTGTAAGATGTTTGAGGTCAGAGACTATCTTATACATTCCTCATGATCTTAGGACTTAGCACATGTCTGGTGTGTAATAGTTATGCAGCTAATACTTGTTGAATGAGTATGATGTTTCCAATAGGAAATTCATTTTACCAATGCCATTTAATTATTTCCTGCCAATGTTTATTTGTATGCCAGAAGTTAGTAGCAGATATTTTTATATTTTCTTTAATTTTCTGTTTTATAAAATCTTCCCAAATACACTCAAGCAATTCGCTCCTTAATTTTTTCCAGGTGTTTGTGTGGGCATTGTGATAATTGACATGGTGTCTTGGAAGTGAAATGTTCAATATATGTTTTCTGAATAAATATGTTTTCTGTATGTGGGTGATTGTAATCATGACACCAGATCAAATAGGCCTAAGGTTTTTTGAGCTTTGGAAACCTGTGCTTTGCTTTCTCAAGTGTGCTCCCAGCTGCAGATTAATCTAAGCCTTTCTTTGTTCTTGTATTGATTGGCTATCCGCAGAGAAAACACTGTTGACTTCATTTAATCTAAAATTTGTTAGGAATTGAGCTAAATTTCTATATATGAAACTCTCTGGACTGTTCCTCACCCCCCTTTTTGTCCTTAGCTCAGAGATCTCTATGATCCCTTTATCTGCAGGATAGATTTCTATTGCATATTCTACAACTGATGTCAGCGGGAGCTCCAGAGGAGAAATGAGTGCAGCATATAGAATGGGATCTAGAAGGATGATTGACAAGTGGAAATTTTACCCCAGCTTGGCCCAAGTTTCATCCTCTGACTCTTATTTTAGTTAATCTGACATATCCAAACCATGGCTTTGGTTCTCGTTCTCTTTGTCTCTCCTCTCTCTCTCCCTCTGTTTCTCTCTCTCTCTCTCTCAGTAGACAGAATAATGTAGTAGTTAAAGACACATTTTGAAATTGGGTAGACTTGATTTAAATCTCAGCTCTGTCACTTATTTTTTCATTTGCTCTGTGATTTCAAATAAGGGCTTTTTTTTTTCTTAGCTTTACTTAGCCCAACATTCTTTATCTGTCAATGGAGATAATAATAGTATTTCTTAGCCTGGTGTTGAGTGAAGTAAATGAGATGATTCAGGTAAACTTTTTAGCACAGTGGCTGGCATATAGTCAGTTCTTAATTAATAGTGATTCTACCTAATATGGAGTCTCCCTTGTTAACTGCACAGATCTCTTCTGATACCTTATGATGAATAAAATTACTGAATTTTCATCCTTTTCTGATGGAATATATTCCCTCTACCTAAACCTTAGATAATCAGGAGAGTTTCCTAAATCAGAACTTCAGGAGATTACCAAATACATCATACTTCATATATGAAAATACAAGTGAGAATCTTGAAAGAAGAAAAGAAGGGTTTTGTGAAGGTCAAATAGGTTTAATAGAGTTCAAACATTAGAAACTTTCATTATTGACTTATGGGATAGCTCCTCAGGCTTTCTTTTAAAGTTTGCTTATTTCTAGTTTATAAACAATTCTAGCAAATTCCCCATCTCTTCGTAAAAAACCTTTCTGGAATAGCAGATTAGGAGAAAATACAATTCACCGTGGAAAGTGCTAAATTCTGAATTACCAGGGAAGAGATTGAAGGAACAGAAACAATTTATTTTTAAAAGAACAAAATTGTAAGAGTGGCAGTTCCCAAATTGCGTTCTAAGGATGTCAAGAGGTAATAGGCAATAAAAGAGTTCCTTGATCAATATGTGTGGGAAACACTGAATTAAATAAAGTTAATTGCTTGCTCTTTTTTTCATGGCCTCCCAGAGACTTTAATCTCCAAGAAAAGAGAGCAGGTGAGTGTAGTGTACTGGGATTCTCAATCTTACTTGACTACGGGACTTTCTTTATAGAACATTCATGGGAACTGTGCTCCACAGAACCTACTCTGGGTTACTCCGGTCTCAAGCCTTTGTTCAATGGGTCAAATAGATGAATATTTGTCAATCAGTAATCAGGACATGCCAGCAGTATAGCAGTAATAATCATATTGATGCCACAAAACCATATGAAAAGATGACATTGTGTTCAATGTTATCCTTTGAAAGAAGTTATTTTACACTTAGGAATTCAACTTAGAAATACTCTGAGTACCATTATAAGATTATTCATGGGTACATTATTTATAGTATTAAATATTTTAACAAGTAAATGTCCATCAGTAAGAAATTTCTTGGGTAAGTAATGTTTCAGCCAATACAATGGAATACTGTAAAAATGTTCAAAAAAAATGAGATAGCTTTACAAGTAGTCACATGGAAATATACACCCAACACATTGTTGAGAAAAAAAATTCAAGTTGTATAGAGAATGCACAGCAAGATAAATATTGATTTTAAAAGTCACATGTGTATGCATACACTAAAATAAACAATGTGTGTGTGTGTGCACACGTGTGTGTGTGTGTGTGCACACTTGGATGCATCTAGGGAGCAAGAAGGTAGGCTTTCAATTTTTACTCTATGACTTGTGCTTCCAGGATATAGAATGTTGTGTAGAATGCTTTGCTCCCACCTTGCAATGATATAAAGCTGGATAAGCCACAGAAATATACTTCTGAAAAACCCACCAGTGCTGAAGACACAAAGAAACCTAAACGTTATAAACAGAAAGAGAATGAGCTACTCCTGGATGAGAGCACTACCACAGCTGCTATCATCCCTGAGGACACAGCCAAAGAGGAACCAAACCTGCCACAGTGGGAGTAAGGAGAAACATGCCCAATGTGTAACAATGTTTTTGTGGCCAAGCATGGGCTGGCATGACAAATTAGAATCCTGAGCAAATCCAAACCAAAGTAAGTCTGCACTCACTATCCAACCCTTTCCACAGCACTTTCACCAAGTGAACAGTGTTATTGTGTCAAATTCTAGGGTAGGACAAGTGATCTGAGAAGGATTTTCTCTAAGGAGCATGGGGTCTTCACTAGGTGTAAAATATCAGGCTACTGAAAGCTGGTGGCAGGCTAGTATGGTGGGGAGATATCACAAGGCACAGAAAACTATGGAATTGGAGAGCAAACTATATTGCCTTAAAAGCTTATGGCTGTGTTATAAAAACAAAGAGAGAGAAAGAGAAATCTCCCACAATTTGGAGAGCAGAAAGCTGGCTTATAGAGTATAAGGAATCTCATGATTATCACTAATAATCAGATCCCAAACCCCTGATCCTGCCTTCAAATTGTTAGTGGTAAACTGCATCAAACTAGACAAAGCTGCAGCAAGTCTCACATCCAGTTCAATTATAGATTAGATGATTAGATTGACTCATCTTTCTATATCAGCAGTCTGAAGAGGAAGGGATACACTCTTTTCAAGGAGTTAATCTTTATTTCATCCTATGATTCATTTTCTACACAATGTCTAGCATACAGCCAAAAATTATGAGACAGGCAAAGATGCAGAAAAAGGTGATTCATAATCAAGTTAAATGATAGTCAATCAAAGCAGTCCAGATGTTGGATTAGAAGATAAAGACTGTAAAATAACTGTGATTAAAATATGGTAAAAGATCGAGTGGAGGAAGTAGACAATTCAAACAGATGGAGAATTTTAGCTGAGAAATGAAAACTTATTATAAAAAAGAACCATATTTTCACTTTGTGTGATTCTTGTATCAATTACATTTGGCAGTGAGGAAATGTGTTTTAAATTTTAAAAAATGACTTTAAAAACATATTTCCAAATGTTTTCATGCAAAACGGTTAAAGTATAATTCAAATACTTCAGGGGGAAATCTCAACTTTACTTAAAGCTTTGTTACGAATCCATTCATGATCTTAGATTTACTGGCTATAATGGTTTTATTATATTTAGAGGCAGTCATATAAGCAAAGTCACCAAATGGACACCTGGGTGTTAAAATAGTGAGCAAACCAAGAGTGCTTTTAAAAGCCTATGTACAAGAGGTAGACTTTTCAATTCCAGCCACATGATTCCAAGAAAAACAACTGTCCCTAAGGGAGAGTGAGAAGAACTCTTTTTTCTTGGAAAAGACTTTGCACTCGTATCTTTTCAAGGAGCAACAGCGGATTTTTATGCTCCTAGAGGAAGGGGCATGCCATCTAGGGTGACCAAGTTCAGTCTTGTGCTACAAGTGGCAGAAACCAGTAAGTGTTGATTTTTAAGATATATTTAATTAATCTGCACAAAAGGCTGCTCCTTCTCAGTGCAATGTTCTCTGTGAAATGCTATTAATGGAGAAAAATGTGAATACAACAGGAAAAAAGTAGAGATGGGTCAACAGTATGTATCATACTTAAAATTTAAGGAAATAAAGCCTTAACCAGGGACTCCAATGACAATCCATTTTCTTAGTTTATGATGTTCTTTCAGATACTCAGACATAAATTCTCACCAGGCAGAGAAACGTTTTGGTCACATTCCTTGTTGTATACATTTCAGAATTTTTTCCCCCACAGATTTCTTCCACAAGTATCAACAAATTATCATGACAGGCTTTTCCTTGAGGATTGAGGATCTGTAAGACCTTAGTACCTTTAATTCTTCTTCTCAAAGGTGCTGACCAGAACAAGCCTAGTCTCCATGCATCTAGAAGAGCCCTTGACTAGAAGTTGATGGCTGCCTCATTTGCCACCCCTACCATCCCTGTCTTATAAGAACTTACTTTGTGTGTTCCCCTAGAAGCTGAGAGTGTAGGTTTTCCTCAAAAAGCAGTGACAGCTGAGATATAGATTATTGATGAGGCTGAAGTTCCTCTAAACACATGCTCAGTGGGAGGCTATCCAAGAGATGCTATAGAGCTGAAGGAGAAATAATTCCTCGGCAGGATTTTTTTTTTTTTTTTTAATCTTTAAGAGCTCTGTTTCTCACACCCTGGATTAAGATGTGGCAAAAAAAAATTGAAAGAAGGGGGAGCAAAATTATTGGCTTGAGCTGTCACTTCAAATGCCAAACACTGGCTCAGAAATGGACCGTGCTTGTTGAAGAACAAACTGAGATATATAGCTTGTGGTGGTTTCTTGTTGGAAGGGACATAAAGTCCCTGCTTTCCAGTCACTTACAGGGGAGAGGAGAATAGAAAATGACAAGCAGAAAATGAAAAGAGGAGCATATGGTCATCTCTGTCTGCTGCCCAAGGTTTTACAGAACATGTTGTTCTGTGGAGCCTCCTACCTGCATCATGAATAAGCTCATGTGCTACATTTGGATCTTGCCCCACTGGCTTGAAGCCAGCTGCTCTCCCTCCTCAGGGGTTAAGGAAGAAGGCAGGCTTAGGGCACACACAACTTTGTGAGGCTAAATATCACCATACCATTTTCAACCAAAGACTCTTTCCCTCTCCCCAATTCCAAATCCTGGTTTGTCGAGCAGTTATTGCCTACACTGTACAGGTTTGGATAATGTCTAAATAGGAAGTTGGGCATGGCTTAGGATGTTTGGCTTCTAGGTAAAGGATTTTTCTTTATGCATTGAAAATATGCAAAAAGGATAGTTTTTCTACAGGGTTTCTGATTGCCATTTGGAGTAGTCAGATCTGATATTTGATCAGATCATCTGGTTTCCTAGATATCATTTTGATCTCGGTGGAAATAAACCAATAGGATTAATATGGAAATATAACAGACAGCCAAGTTGGTTCATTTGTTTGTTTCATGAAATTTGTAATCTTTTGTGTGGTTCCATCTTGACTACTGATATCCTTGGGAGTGGAATGCAGACCTTTTCAATACAGTTGGGCAATTGAACCTTGACGACCCCCAACACCTTGTAAACTTATGACCAATTGATAATTAAGTATCATTTTAAATAGTATTAATTAATGTCAGTATGCTAATATTGATTTTTAGTTAATATTTCATAATATATTAAATATTATTTAAATACTTAAAATAATGTCATTTTAAGTATTCCTTGGGGAAAATGGAATATTTCTCCATTTTTCTAGCCTCCACAGATTCTTGAATGTGGTAGACATGCTAATAATCCAGTGCCGAGTGAATGAAATATTTGTGGAATGCCAGTTATTGCAGAGAGATAATGTCCTTGTGCTTTCTACTCTCTGGTCTGGACTAGTGTCACACATACTGTACTTACGCTTTATGTTGCTCTTCCAAAGTGATCTTTCTAAAGCTCTTGTTTCAGCGTATTTTTCTTCACATGCTGCATTCTCTTCATAGCTTATTGAATAACACTCTTTGTGAGCTAGTTGCAAATTATCTTTGCTTTCTCAGCTATTACCAACCCAGCAGGTAAATTACTTTGCCCCACAAAATTCCTGGCAAATTCAGGGCTTCATATGTTTGCTCACTCTGGTTCCTCTGACTCAGTTATTCTTTCCCACAGACTCTACCCATCCATATCCTTCAAAGGCTTAGATTACATGCCACCTCCTCCAAGGAGGCTTCCTTCATATCCAATCTCTAACCACCGTTTTGTTTTGTTTTTTCTTATATGCTATAGCACAATCATCCCTTGTAGTTTTTACCTGAATTGTAAGGTTATATCAATAGATTCTCCTATTGGAGTGATCAAATATTCCCTTGTTCAAGCTGAAAATGCCTCTTTTTGATGTCTTACTTTTCCTTTTCTTACAGGTTTTACATTACAACAACACTTTGCAAAAATCAGTCTTTGGCTTCTAGGCATATGGATTCACTGTCTTATCACATATCCAGGCAATCAAAAGTCTTTGTACCTCATCAGTCAGTCCATCCTGTTTTCTCATCATTGCTGATTACATTTTCCCAACACTGCAAGTTGTTTGGCAATTCTCAGAAAGAGATTTGTGGATTTTTTTCAACTAGAAAGGTCATAAAAGCAGAGATTAAAAAATCAGCTACTATACACGTGGGTGGGCCATTTATACATTGTCACTATCTCTTATGATACAATACAAAAGATTTAGCTTTTGAAATATTCTTCACAAAATTATAAATGCCTTGAGGTCAAGGGATCTATTTTATTCTTCTTTATGTCACTTTGGTACTTAGCATGGTGTCATGCCATGACCATAGCAAGACCTTGTCAAATATTTGTTGAATTGAATAATTTCTGAAAAAGAAACCCATTTTAGTATTTTTCTTTCTAAAATATGTTGTTATTTCACTTAATGAAAAAGGCTCAGCAGAGCTTCTAAAATATGATCAAGGTCTCTCTACCAAGATGTGTTTTTTTTTCAGTGAAATCACAGCAAAGTAACACATTTTTTATGCTAGTCATTAAAATATCATTTGTTGGTAGTTTTCTCCTCTCAAGTTAATAATCCTTAGCAAAGAAGCTATCCTACAGAAAACACAGGCACTGCCTTCAGAGCAGAAATGTAAATAGCTATAATTTATTCTCCCCCATTTTTCAAATATACTACCATCTGGTTTATTCCTTA
This sequence comes from Microcebus murinus, assembly GCF_040939455.1. NCBI lineage: Eukaryota > Metazoa > Chordata > Mammalia > Primates > Cheirogaleidae > Microcebus > Microcebus murinus. The sequence continues at coordinate 24,933,080 of NC_134124.1, forward strand.
GCCCTGGAGAACCATGTTTAGAGTTATTTTTCCACGTTCCATTCTCCATCTTATTCTTGCCCTGGAGATATTTCTGTACTTATTATTAGCTCACCAGGATACAATAGCCATTACTGTTCATAAAGGTATTTTATGTCCCATAGAAGTTTGAGCAAATTTATTGGAACCAAATTCTTTGACATCAGGATTCTGCAATGTAGCCACAGATTGTGGGCACCAGTTGGGATTAGGCTATCTTTCACTCATAAACTTTCGCCAGAATTACAAGATTATGCTGGTACTTAAAAGCCAAATCCAGTTGTCTTTTCATCTGGCACAAAATTTGAAGCCCCAGGTTACTGAACTATACCTCATCAATTCATGATGCCTCTCTTCTCTGCTTTATGCAGCATGAAGTTGGAAAATTGCATGGGGCAGCTGGTGCTAGACTTCCATTCTGGAGGTTTCTCATTGTACATGTTTTACTAGTGGATTCAGAATGTGCCCTTATCTTAGATTCATGATGGAACGGGCCAGGGAACATAAGAAAACAGGCCCTCATATACTATCAGAATAAGATGGAGATGGACCTTTCAAATTGTGATGGGGAAACAGTCTAGAGAAAAACTTTGACAGACAGGGCTATCATCCGGTTGTTAGGCAGGGCCAACCATTTGCATCTTCAGTGCCAAATATCATTCCACATCTGTTCTCTGTTTGAAAGCCTCAAAATCCAGGCTTTCAAGTTTTAGAATTTTAACTGGACCATCATTTTAATGACATGAAGAAACCATGAAAAATGTATTATTTAGTTGAAAGGATTATTCAAATATTTTTCTTTGGCCTTCAGAATCTACCTGTGGTTAATATTAATAATGGCTAGTAGTGGCCCAAACTTTGAAGAAAAAAATCAAATATTACGCTAAAGGCTAATGAATGATGTGGGGGTGATCTTTTGAATAAGGGGCTTAGGGACTTTTTGATGATGAGATGAAATTTGAGCCAAGACCTAAATGAAGTGAGATAGTGAATTGTGTCAAAATTTGGGGAAAGAATAATCAGATAGAGAAAATATAGGTGCAAAGGCTTCAGATGGGAACATGTTTGAGGATGAACAAGAAAGCTATATTGATGGAGTTTAGTGATTAAGTGCAGAATAGTAGAAATAAACTGTAGATAAACAGTCAAAAACCAGGTTATGAAAGGCCTTGTGGACCATAGTAAGGATATTGGATTTTATTCTGAGACATGGAAGCCATTGAAAGGTTTGAGATAGTAAAATGTTAGAAAGAACAAAAAAATACCAAGGGTATTATAGAGGTGCACAGCTAAACACTGCAACAAAACCACAAAAGGTCATAAATAGCCAAAGGGGAAAAGCAAAGCAAAGACATATTAAATAGAAAAAACGCAAGTACCAGCCTTAGTACTTGGTACTTGGGCAACATAGCAAGACCCCATCTCTATTAAAAAAAAAAAAAAATTAGCCAGGCGTGTGCTTATAGTCCTAGCTACTTGGAAAGCTGAGCCAGGAGGACTGCTTGAGCCAAGGAGTTTGAGGTTGTAGTGAGCTATGATCATGCCACTGCACTCTAGCCTGAGCAACAGAGTGAGCGTCTGTCAAACCAAACCAAAACACAGTAAATCTACCATAATCCCCACAGTAATTACAATGTAAGATGAGAGACTTGGCATTAATCATAACAGTCATATCAATAAACATGAATGAGTTTATCTTAGTTATTAAGATAAAAAATTCTCAAATTGACCCATTCATTAAATCTCAACTCTATATTGTGTATAAGACATATTCAAAATGTAGTAATTCAAAAAGGCTAAAAATAAAGGAATGGACAAAGTTTTTATCAGGCATCTAAAAACAATAAGAAAGCAGAAACTGAAATCTTCATACCAGACAAAGCAGTATTTAAGCCAATAGCATAACATGAAGCAAAAGACATTTTATAATGCTAAAAACCATATTTCACAAATAAAAATATTAATATAACAAAACTCAACAGCATTTATGTATATAGACAATAGTTAAAAGATACAATGAATGAGAAAAATTTTATTTGCAACAGCAACAAAAAGGATAAAATATTTAGTAACAAGCATAATGAGAAATGTTCAAGTCTACATGAAGAAAACTATAAATACTCCTGGAAGATGCAAAAGTAGATTTGAGTAAGTGGATAAAGATGGCCCATGTTCTTGTTGAGGATGCCTCAACATAAAGAAGATCTAATTTTTCACTGTTAATTTATAGATTTACTGTAATCCCAACAAAATATGGGCAAGATTTATTATCAAGCTAGATATATCAAGACCAAAGTTTATATGATAAAATAAATACATAAGGATTGGTAGGAAAACAATGAATAGGAAGAGCTATGTAGCAGGTCTAGTCCTGTGGATATTAATACTATAAATACTCAGTAATTAAAACAGTGTACTGCCTTATGATGATACATACACACAGACCAATGGAATAGAATAAAATTCTATAAAACTCTAGTATATTAAAAAGATGGTATCTCAAATCACTGGGGCAAAGTTGGTCTTTTAAATAAATGATGTTGGCAACTGGATAGCCATTTTTTGTAAGTGAAAAAAAATAGATTCCTTCCTCATGTCATGTATAAGAAGAAACTCTAAATGGACCAGAATTCTAAATGCAAAATAATAAAACCTTGCCAGTAGTAGAAGAAAGTCTGGGTGAGAATTCCTCTATAGTCTGAGTTTATGGAAAAGTTTTTTGCTGATACTAAAAATTCCAGATGTGATAAAGGATTGATAAATTAACTACATAAAGCAAAAAGCACCATAAGCAAAATCAAAAGACAAATAACAAATTGGGAAATAGTATTTGCAACATACATAGTGGAAAAAAGGGGAAATATCACTAATGTACAAAAATTTTAACACTTGAAGGAAAAATAAATAATAATCCTATAGAAAAATGGGCAAAAGAAATGAAGAGGCAATTTGCAAAATGATATAAATATGGACCATGAACATGTGAAAAGATATTAAAATTCACTCATATTAAGATAAATGAAAGTTAAAATTCACTGAGACAATTTCTCATTCATCAGTTTGGCAAAAATTCAAAGCTTGACAATATACTATACACATTGTTGTGGAAAACAGACACTCTTATACATTTCTGGTAGGAATGCAAAATCCTTACTGAGGGAAATTTGTCTCCAGCTAAAAAAACTATATATGCATCTATCCTTCAACTCAACAACCCCCTTCTAGGAATTTATCCTGAAGATACAACTCCAATGGTGCATATGTACATATGCACAAAGCTACACATTGCAGTATTTCTGAAGGAAACTACTGAAATATCTAAGCATAGGAGATTGATTGAATAAATTATGGCCCTATACACCTAATAGAGTATTATGCAGCTGTAAACAAAGAATGAGAAAAGATCTCTATGAACTGATGTAGAGTGATCTCTGGGAGGTATTGTTAAATGAAAAAAGGCAAATTGCAATGGAGTTTACATGCTACCCTTGCAAGAAGGAGAAACAAGAGAACATATATACATGCGCTTATCTTTATAAAGAGAAACACAAGAAGAAGCAGAAACAATATTGCTGGCTACCTACACGGGGTAGGGGAAATAAGGTAGAATGAATACAGGAGGCAGTAACACTTTTCTGAGTATATCTTTTTGTGTAGTTTTGATTTTTAGAAGTGTCTATGAACATACTTTATCTTCTACATATTCAAAAATAAAACTTAAAACTGAAAGCAAATTGATAAGAATATAAACAATAAACAAGCTGATGATCACAACCTCGGATTTTTTAACAGTGCCATATTGTAATAACCCCTATATATCGGGATTAAACCCTTCAAAGGACCCCCAAACCCCAGTCATCTTTATTCCCTGGAATGATGAAAAGTAAACCCGATGTGGTACCTGCTAACTAGAACCAGCACTGTTAAAATTGTTAAGTGTTTTGTACAAGAGCAAAGAAACACCGTCATTTTTTTCACCTTAAATAGAATAAGTAGTCAAGAAATTCCCTTGAGAAGCAACAAGATGTGATCGAAGTTTTCAGAATTTCCTATTATTCTATCAAGTTCACTTGACAGCGAAGGACAAACTGCCTTTCAAATGCTATAAGCGAACGCATCAGCAATTCTGAAGGAAAAACGCTGCTTATTAAGTAGGAACAAGTCTCTCTGAATGTATTTACACCAAGTCATGGAAACCATTGTCCTGAGAAACCTCTGTGAAAATCTATTTTCTAGTCTCAGTATTGCTTTAAGTTTGACAGATGATAATAAAATACAATGAAATTACCTTTGAGCTCTGAAATGTACATCAGCTCCCACATTTCTCACTATTTGAGTTTTTATTTTTCCAACGCAGCCAACTACTTTCAATAATATTCTCAAGCATTCAAGTTTTATGTCTGGGGAACAGAGCTACATATGTCTAAGCTGTACTTTTATAAAGGTAGGGAGTACAGAATTTATTATAGATGTTTGCACACACGCATACAATATACATGTATAAATACGTATTGGTTAAGAGCAGGAAGGAGCCTTTTATATCGTCAAGTCTCCTTTACCATTGCCTTACAAATGAGGAATCTGGAACCTAGACAGAAATGCTATTCTGAAGGCCACACGGAAAACTGGGCTCAAAATAAGGCTTGAGGAAATCAGAATTTATCAAATACCTACCATATTCTGAGGATCGCACAAGGCATATTCCATACATAAGTCCATAGATTATTTCTATGATATTGGCATCACTTTCATTTGATAGATGAGAACATTGAGGCTAAGAAAAATAGCACAGCTAATAAAAGGCACAAATGGAATGAAAACACTGATATAACTAGGTTCTCTCTAGAATACCAGCATTTCTCTAAACATCCTCACCTCCATATCACAGACCTAAGTTTTGTTAACCCACATGCAACTGTATTATTGTTTTCTTGACTTTTTTTTTTTTAACGAACTGAGTAATGCAAATCTTTATAAAGGAAACTTTTTAAAATCACCACTTAAATAGTGTGCCATAAAGAGAAGAAACAAAATATCTCCAATTCTAGCTGGACCCCAGTGCTCCCAAAATCCTGCGCTTGTTTTTAGAAAGGGCAATTAGTAAGAGTTAGAGACATGTGAAAGACCTGGCACTATCAAACTGAGACTTAAGGATTAAAAGAGAATTAAGAGAGGGAAAACTTTCACTGTGTGATTCAGCAGTTTGATGCCACATCTGAATGCTACCTAAAGTCATCTTTGTCCTACCTTAGATCATTTTGAGTGCTGGCCTGATACCTGCCCCTCACTGTGCGAAACATTGCCATCCATAAAGTAGCTGGGCAGATGCTCCAGGTCATGGTTCTGTATCTCCAGTGACCACCAGCATCACCTGGAGGCTTTTTAAAAAGAGATTTCTGAGTCATCCCTAGAGTTTCGGATTCAGCATGTCTGGGGCAGAGCCTGAGATTTTGCATTTCTAACAAGTTCCTGAGTAATTCTGATACAGCTGGCTCAGGAACCACTTTTGAGAACCACTGCTCAAGTGATACTTGGGGAGGAGGAAGTACACAACATTTGTTGGCATGAATGTGAAAACTTCACCATCAAGCTTGCTAGTTGAGTGCAGGATCTGGAATTTTCATTTAATCAGGCAGATGAGGCAAAGAACCACTCAATGTATTCTTGTGATTCTGTGTCATTTCTTCAATCTAGTGGGTTCAAACTGATACTATACTACACCAGACCAGCCTGCAAAAACTTTGGCTGAGAGATAAAAGCAGGTTCCCTGCTTTGACAGCAGCAGCCAGTGATTACTCAATACCTAAAGCAGAAAATGAGATTCTCCTTCTTTCATCTAGATATTTAGACAGCACTTAGCATTTAAAAAAAGCCATGGCAGTTGACTTTCCCTGTCATTTGGTTCCAATTAGTAGTAATAACCCATAATTATTAAATGCCTTTTGTGGGCTAATCATTGCCCACTAGAGTGATTATGTACAAACACACACACATACTCTTTCAAATTGAGGATTTGAGAAGCTAAGTTACTTATTCAAGGTCATGCAATTATAAGAAGTAGAACTGAAATTCATATCCAAATTTTATTCCAAAACCCATGTAATTTCTACTGAGTCATACCACTGCTGTTGTGACTATCCAATTTACTTGATCTCTTAATAAAAGTCTATTTTATAGAAAGCTATAAGATGAGGAGAAAGGGCCCCAGAGGCTTCAACTTTGTAGAAGAGAGAATTTAAAGCAATGCCACAAGAAAAGGACAAATAAGTGCTATTTAATTAGCAAACCAACAACAACAACAACAAAACCATAGAGCTCTCTATGCAAAGCAAAAGCAGGGTTTAAGAATGCCTTGCTGAGTTTTACTTTTAGGAGAGTGGGTAAGTAGATAGAACTAGTCCCGGGAATCCAACATGTTTTACCATGCTTTTGTATCAAGAAGGAGATTTTAATTCCCTGATGATATGGCAGGAGAGAGTGAGGATGAGTGTGATAGAAGAACCAACACTTGGACTTTGGTGTCTTTTTGTCTCACTAACTCAGACTTCATTTCTCTAGGTCCCCGTTTTATCATTTGTAAACCAGGCAGCTGGGCTAAGTCCCTTCCCTTCTTCAAAGTTTCATTCCTTTGAAAATCTCTCTTTCAGCCTGATCTATTAGCACCATATGTCCCAACATAATGCCCATCTTTTAGCACCAGGGGAGTACGATTTGATTGCAAACTCAGCATGTAGGTTTCCACCTTCAGTCTCTCAAGATCCTATTACTCCACCCACACGTGATGTCACCCTGCTACACTCTTTGGCAAATACATGGTGAAATTCTGAGGAGTTTCCTGAATCCTTCAAGGTGGAAATACAACTTAAATCCATAGAAATAGAGTTTAAGAAATGAATTATCTGGCCGGGCGCAGTGGCCCACGCCTGTAATCCCAGCTCTCTGGGAGGCCGAGGCGGGAGGATTGCTCCAGGTCAGGAGTTCCAAACCAGCCTGAGCAAGAGTGAGACCCTGTCTCTACTATAAATAGAAAGAAATGAATTGGCCAACTAATACATATAGAAAAAAATTAGCCGGGCATGGTGGCACATGCCTGTAGTCCCAGCTACTTGGGAGGCTGAGGCAGAAGGACCGCTTGAGTCCAGGAGTTTGAGGTTGCTGTGAGCTAGGCTGACGCCACGGCACTCACTCTAGCCTGGGCAACAAAGCGAGACTCTGTCTCAAAAAAAAAAAAAGAATTATCTGATACATTTTTAAAAAGTCATCAATGGCAATGAAATGACAAACTCGGTAGGTGTTATTAAGAGTAATTATAGTAACATCTAGAAAGAAAACAACATCTGTGATTTGTCTGATTAATGGCTTAATGTAACAGTGCATCTGTTAATGGAGTAACACTCCCAGCACTCCTAACTGTTCTCAGATCTTGAAGCAGAGAAGGGGCTGTAGGAGGAGAAAGGAGTGAAGCGCCAGATTGGCTTTTGGCGGTCAAGCTCCTCCCTACAGTTGTCAAATCCCCCTATGCCTACCTTGGCCAGAATTGTCACAAAAGCAAGTTCCACTGGGTGCATGCACACCTGCAGGCAAAACAACTGGCAGCTATGAGTGATTTTTTTAAATATTTACTTTTCATTTTAGGATTAGAGATGGGGTTACCCCAGCCTTAATGGTGTGCCAAAGTAGGATTGTACTGCATGTGTTCATCATAGACCAACCTGTATGCACAAAGCTAAATAGAATAAGTAAGTAATACTCAGGGAGTAAACACATTTGTTCTTTAAACAAGCTTTCCCCTTTTAACTCGAAGGAAAGCCAAATTTCCCACCTATCATTGAAAACCACTGTGATGGACTAGCTTCAGAGTTTATGGAGATGAAATTGGGAAGCCATGTAATGATCTCATTCTCCTCCTCAAAGCTGTGGTTTCTTTCTGCTTTGAGAACAAGGCACTAACCCCATCTGCTTCCTCGGGCTGCACTGGATGAATGCAGAATATATTATTTTTCATAAAACGTATTCAGGCACATTCAGGCTGCAAGCTCTGTTGCTTGAGGAAGTAGCATTTGCCATCGGCTTATCATAATGAAATCAATTGAAGAAAAAATACAGCATTCTGTTAGAAAAGAAACGTGGATCTCACACTCAGCAAGTCAAACGAAATTTCAAATGCAGAATCCCAAGTGGTTATAACCTGGGCCTGATTCAGAACTTCGATTCAGTGATCGTAAGAGGCGATTACTCCCCCATCCTATGGGTAGGGCCAGGATGCTTTTACTTACCCCAGCCAAGCTGATGTCCCTACTGAGCAGGCTCCATGAGAAACTATGGAAAATAGTGCTTGAAAGTGGCAGTATTTCTCTTGTACACCTTGGCTAAAATATTTCTCTTTCCTATGGCATTTTTCATTTCTCTGATTATATCTGATTATGTCAAGGCAAAACCTTAAGCTAACACTCCCTCGGAAACTCAGAGAAGATACACTGGAAAGAAATAACCGTGACTAGAGAAGGAAAGGGGAAAAATAAGCTGCCTCACTAGACCCAGGAGTGAAGGAGAAGAATAGCAAAGCTGTGAGTGTGGGGCCCAGTCTCAGAACAGTGAAGGCAGTGTTCTCCAGCCTGGCTGCACATTTACATAGCAGCATCACTGTTAGACATGGCTCTTGCATGCATTTCTCCCCTCTGTGAATCAATGAGCCAGCAATATCAAAATTCATAAGCGATTTTATTCTCTATGCATGGTACAAAAGTGACTTTGTCCATCTACCTTTTGCAATGCATGCAATTAGGCGTGAGACAATTATAATCTTGTAGCTCTCTTCGGGGGCCTGGAATATAATTCAGTTGCTGGGCTTCAAGGGTACTTAAGAAAGAAAGAAAAGACTCTCTGCAGTGACTTTTATATGTGCTCTGATGATGAATTTGCCCTCAAAGCTTCAGAAGCTTCATTTTACAATAGTCATAGTTCTTATTGATTACTGTTTGATTATACAAAATAAGGAAAGTGGGACCAATAAATCACACTTAAAGATTATGTGAATGCTGCAAGCATACAGAAAATCAGAATTATTTGTGGGCTTATTGATAGCTTCGATTCATACTCTAAAAAGAAATTTTTATATACTATATAATCCTTTTACTGAGTTGCCTGTAAATCAAATAATTGGGATAAATGTCATGAGGCAGTTGCTGTATTGATGGATAGTTACAGGTGGGTCCATAAATAAAAGAGAAGGTAGAACAAGCAAACCTCTCTTTTGAGGGTAGCAAAAGAGAAATATCACCAAGCTTGAAAATAAAAGGTAGTGGAAGGAAATGAACATAATATCTAATTGCATCAAAATTTTTATATAAGTGTGGTCGGTTGCTAGGGTAACTATGAACCTTACATGTACCTATGGATCTTATCAGACTACTGAGAAGAAACATGGACATAAGAAGTATTTCACAAGAGAAGAGACACCCACAACATCTAAAATCTGAATAGCTGAAGCTGTAAGATACAAACTAGGAATTTTTAAGAACATGAAATTTGTCTAATGCTTTGGAGAGTCTAGAATTTGTAAAGACACCAATTGGCATTTCAAAGTTCTCCATCTGCCAAAGAGAAGAGTGCTTTCAAGTCCCTGTTCCTTTTCTTCCCTTTGCTCAGAGTCCCATCGTTTCTTGGTACACAGTGTGATCTAGAATGACAGATTTGGTTAAATTGCAGAATGTTAGCACCAGACAGTAACCCTCCGGTTGTTTAGTGCTACTTTCTTGTACTGTGAGTGAGGAAGCTGAAGCCCAGAGAAGTGAATATGTCTACTCAAGGCTACACAGGAAGCTGGTGACAGACAGGGGACCACAGACCACACCCCCATACTCCTAAGACTAGCACTCTTTCCCCTCGCCACTTTCCGGGTAAAAAGAGAGGCATTGCAGTTCTCAGACAAGTGTGTCTGTAGCATCCCTTGGGCACTCATGCCAATCAATGGATATGGAGTCCTCAAAGCATACGCCCATTTTCCAAACTGCCTAGAAATTGTCAATACTAATGCGCATTGGCAAATTATTTGTATCGTGTATTGCAATTAAATGCCACTGTCTGGCTAACTAGAACTCTAATAACAAATAATAGATAAGAAATGCTATGTTCAGTTTTTGTTAGAGGGACTATCTTTCTTTTGTGTGGCTGCTGGAATTCCCTAATAAATCATGTTAAAGGATCACACTTTACAGAGTTTTACTTATAGTTCCCGTTTATAGCAGGCAACTGTAGTTCTACACTTACATGATTGTAGCATTTTGTGCGTGTTCACATTTCTCACTGAATACATCATGCTTTTCACTCCTGATTTTTGCAATGTGTCATGTTTAGCCTTTATATTCTTGCTGCCCAAACATGCCAGTTAAAGAAACAATTGTTGACACAGGCTTTTGCCCTGTTCCCCCATCACCAGTGCCACACAATCAGGATGCATTTTTTAAGTGTAAGACTGATTATTTTCTACAAGAGGTGTACAATTTTACTGGTAGTAATCGTTATAACTATTATTGGGGACTTATTTTGTGCTGGGCACTGTATTAAGCACTCTACATAGTCTAACTCGTTTATTTCCCTCAACAACGTTGAATTAGCATAATTATTATTCTTTTACAAGAGAGAAAATGGAGGCAAAGGAATAAAATAATATATAACTAAATATGACTAAATATATGTTTTCACATAACCAGGAAGTAACTGATACTTAAACTACAGATTGTGTAACCATTTACCTTCAAAGGACATCTGGGCTGTTTCCAGCTTTTGTCTATTATGAATAAAGTTGTTATAAATATTTGTGCACAGGTTTTATATGAAAATAGGTCTTCATTTTTCTAGAATAAATGCATAAGCATTCGATTCCTGGATTATATGGTAGTTGCATGTTTAGTATTTTAAGAAACTTCCATACTCTTTCAGAGTCTTAATTAATTTTAGCCACGAGAAAGGCAAGGTCTAGATTAATTTCATTGAGTAAGCAAAATTATTTTAAGTACTTAGAATGGAAAATAACTTGGTGCCTTTTGGCTGGTTAAACAGGGGCAAACACTGGCATTAAAATAATGAGAAGGGGTTGGAAGAAGCATTGAACAAGTAACAAAAATATGAGGAGGAGTTGATCATTTGAGAGATTAGGCACAAAGCTAGTTCTTCATGGCTGGAGTAAGGAGGACAGATAGCAGGAAGTTGCCCAGGCCATGAAACACCTCTGGAAATGTAACACGAATGAATAATTTCATTTATTAGAGCTTCTCTTAGGAAGAGTATAATGTAAGCAGCCTGGGAAGAGGTGAGAGAACCCCAAGGGGCATGCACACATAACCCCAAATCAGTAGTTCTCAGAAAGAAGAGGTGATGGTGCATGCCAGAGGACATGCAGCAGTATCTGCAGATATTTTTGATTCTCATAACTGGGTTGCGGTTGCTACTGGCAACTAGTGGGTAGAGGCCAAGGATACTGTTGAACAACCTACGATGCACAGTGCAGCTACCCACAGCAAAGGATGGGTGGCCCCAAATGTCAACAGTGCTGTGACTGAGAAAGTCTGCCTAAGGGGATGGGTTATAATAATTGCAAGACTGATTCACTGAGTAAAAAAAGTAAGTTGGGTGGGTTGAATTTAGTGAATTTTTCATTTATTTACTGTATTGTTTGTGGTTTCTTTGTGTTGGTTTCCCATTTTCTCTTGTATTTTGTTGAGCTTCTTTATAATCCATTTTTTGAATTCTTTATATGTCATTTCAATATTTTCATTTTGGTTGGTATCCATCGGTAAAGAGTTGTTGTTTCCTCTTGGGGGTGTCCTGTCACTCTGATTTTTCATGCTTCCAGAGTATGGCCTCTCGATGCCTTCTCATCTGGCCTCTTGATTGAGTCCTGGGGATACTAAGCCTGGCCTGCGGGCCTGTCCCTGGGTCCCTGAAGGTCAATCCTTGACCATGCCAGGGAGAAGAGTGCTGGTCCCAAGTTGCCTACGGGGTGTTCAAGCAGGTTTGATGATCCTCTCGGGTTGCCTCTGTCTTACTGTCTTCACCTCTTCCCAGCAGCGTGAATTGTGTTGGGTCTCCCAGCTTAATCTCCGAGATGGTTGGTGGTACTTGTGAGCAAGAGTCAGCCATGCCCTGTTTGCCTGAGTTGGGAGATGCTATGATGAGCTATAGAGTTGTTCTTCCTGTCACTGGTTCATGTTTGTGTGAAAGAGCCAGCTACCGAGATGTTCCTATGTGCCCACCGTAGACTCTGGTCTCCCAGGTGGTCTGTGACTCCCAGGGGGTTGCTTGATCTCCACCAAGCAAGGTGGTTTGGAAGAGCAAGGCAGTATTGTGGCTAGGTTACAGGAACCTGAAAGGCTTTGCAAAGCCTTGGCCGTGCTCAGAGTTTGCCTTTCCGGCCACTAGGGGGAGCCACAGGTAGGAGGGTCAGGACAAGCTCTACAAACCAGCATGGCTGTTCATGGAGGGGGTTGGAGTAGGGGGCAGTTAATACCTGGGTGCTAAGGCGGAGGGCTGGGATCTTTCTGCTCTTATCCAGTACATGGCCGTTTGGGCATTCTCCCAAATTGGTGCTCTGGGACCCCCACAGCGCACTCCCACCAATTCAGTCCACTTGTGCTCCCTCTCCATCCCAGTCTAAGCTCTTAAACCTCCCAGTGAAACGTTCCCGGATGTGCACACCTGTTCCATTGCAAGTCTTCAAAGGAAGAGGCATGGGCCCCTCTATCTGTGGAGACCTCAGCCTGGGGCACGTGCCTGCCTGAGAGAAAGAACCAGCTGCTCATGAAGTTTTTGGCGCAAACTGCTTTCCCTGTTGTAAAGAGTGGAGCTGGTCCAGCTGAGGGAGGGCAACTTCTGTCTTAAAGATGCTATTCATACTCCTTTTACCGTTGTTCATTAGAATGACACTATAGAATGACAATGTGTTTTGAAATGTGTATAATTTTGTTTAGCTTAATTTTTATCAAATCAAATTTGTACCGTCTTTTGACCATTTTTGTTGTAACCATAATCTTTTCTTTCCCATGACTTTCCCTCCCATTGTTTGGTTAATCAAAAAGTGACTAAATAGTGAAAAGAAATGTATGTTCCTAATTTACCCACAGCCACCACAATTTCTTCCCTGCTCACTTTGTCAGCTGACTCATTTTTTTTAGTAGATAAAACATGAATAAAAATGTCCCCCAAATAAATATTTTGACCATTGTGTAAAGAAATTTGGCAGGGGATAACTTTCTGAAATTTGCAGAAAGTAAGTTTTAGAATAAAAATACTGAATACTAATGTTAAAAGTGTTCATAGACAAAATTTAAATAGGTATTTGATAGCATAAAAGCAAGTTGGAAAAGAGGTCACAAAAAGAGCTTGTGATTCTTTGAATAATAATTTGTCCAAATCAGTGCATAAGAAGAAATGGATTAGATAGTTTTGATATTCATAAAATATGGGCAAGTTTTTACACTGTCTATGCTGTGCAGTAGAAGACATTTGTAATGATTTATGCCAAATATAAGAACCATTGAGTTCTTTGTTTTGATAAGAATAAGGTAACATAATCATTCCATTTGTATAGGATATTGTTTCTTATGCCTCTTGGAATCTGTACTCCTTCACACTCTTAAAAATTATTTAGGACTCATGAGATTTTGTTTGTGTGGATTATAGCCATTCATATTTACTGTATTAGAAAATTAAAATTAGAAAATTTTAAAATAATGGTTTATTTATTTAAAAATAACAATATATTCATTACACATTAACATATTGCATACTTTTATGATAAATAATTATATTTTCTGATGCAAAAAATTAGTAAGAGTTTTTTTCTGTGGTGTTTGGATTAATAGATTAATAGGTTCTCTTATTTGCCTATACATTCAGTCCATTGCACTTTGTTGTTTTCATTAAAGCACATGAAGGAATATTTAGCCTCATACATAATCAGACAAGGGAGCATTCATAGACACCTTAAAAGAGTTTGGGACTACAATTTTTAGTTTTATGTGTCAGCCTGGCTAGTTACAGTTTCCAGTTATTTAACCCTTTGCACTCGCTTGCTTTTTTCTCATTATCCACTCGACATTATCCATACTCGACATCCGAGTGCGAAGGGTTAATTGAACATTCATCTCTATTAGTGTTGTTGTTACAGTATTTTGTAGGTGTGATTAAAGTCCATAATCAGCTGATTTTTTTTTTTTTTTTTTTTTTTTTTTTTTTTTTTTTTTTGAGACAGAGTCTCGCTTTGTTGCCCAGGCTAGAGTGAGTGCCGTGGCGTCAGCCTAGCTCACAGCAACCTCAAACTCCTGGGCTCGAGTGATCCTTCTGCCTCAGCCTCCCGGGTAGCTGGGACTACAGGCATGTGCCACCATGCCCGGCTAATTTTTTATATATATATCAGTTGGCCAATTAATTTCTTTCTATTTATAGTAGAGACGGGGTCTCGCTCTTGCTCAGGCTGGTTTTGAACTCCTGACCTTGAGCAATCCGCCCGCCTCGGCCTCCCAAGAGCTAGGATTACAGGCGTGAGCCACAGCGCCCGGCCTAATCAGCTGATTTTTAATAGGAGGGGTTATCCTGGATAATCTGGGTGGGCCTAATTCAATCAGTTGAAAGGCTTTAGAAGCAGAACTAAGTCTTCCCTGAAGAAGAAGAAATTGATCTGTGGATAGCAGCATCGGCTTATGCTTAGGAATTCCCTTCCTGATGGCCTACCCTAAAAATTTCACATTTACCTGGCCAGTCCCCACAATCATGGAAGCCAACTCCTTGCAATAAATCTCTTAATAAATATCTTCTGCAGTTTTTTTTTTTTTTTTTTTTTCTGCTATGATTGAACTGTTACTGATAAAGGGACCCTTTAGGGTCCTCAGTCTTTACTTTAAGAATCACTGGTACACTGGATACTTTATAAAGATTTTTATGTCACTGATCTAATTGGCTTAACATAATAATTATATGGAGCCAACAAGGCAGGATTTTTCACTTCTGTCCTCAGAGAGGATATTAATAAATGGCACACATTCATCAGTGGCTGTTAGTCTAGATCCTTAAACTCCTGCTTCCTATTCTAATCCATCACTCATTTTTATCTTTTACCATAATAACCTTCTAATATATTTGGAAACATATTTGAAGATATAAACTTTCATATTACTTAACACACACATGCCACAAAAAAAAAAAAATTTCTTGGAAATAGTCCACAGGATGTAAAACAGAGATATACACATACCTGTTGGGCAAGAACATATCAAAGATTTATTACATACCGATTTCTAAGCTATGAATAAAAGTGATACAAAAGAAACATAGTACTTTGTTTTATGTTCAAGGAGCTTGTAATTCACCTGGAAGAAATAAGCTTATTTAACCCTGCACATATGAGATGAGAGTTGATAAAGAATCTGATTCTACCTATATTTTTTTGAGCCTTGGATACTGGTACAGGTTCACTTTCATCTTTTTAGCTACTTCTTCTATGGAATATAATTTTTTCTTCATAGCTGGTGCCTTTACTAGTCAGTGAGTTTGTGGAAAATGAGGATAGTAACCAATCAGCAGGTGCTTAATAACTGCTTGTTGATTGAGTGACTGACTGATTGAGGGTCCAGAGAATGGGTATGATACTGAAAGGTTAAAAGGAAGAATAAAAGTGGAAAAGTTGGGAGAAATGACAAAAAAAAAAAATTGAAAGATGGAATATGATAAGATAATAAAAAAAACTGAGCTGGAGAAGAGAGTGTATGTTAAAAAGTAACAAAAGATTTATGTAAACAAATTAAAGGGTTTCCATTTTATGAAAGACTAGACAAAAAGCCTATGTTTCATCACAAGCAAGAGGCAGTATAGCATCATGGCTAAGAGTATGAACTTAGTTCAGATAGATTTGGGTTTGTGTCTTAGTTATATCACATACTAGCTATGTGATCTTGGATATATTACCTAACCTTTTTGAGTCTCAGTTTCCACATCTGTGAACTTGCACAGAGTTATTGTGAAAATTAAATGTGTACCAGTCATATGAATGTCTTTGTGTATAGCATTTTATAAAAGTTATATGTGGGTGCATATGTGTATATATGGATATAAAAATATCTGCAGAGCTTAAAAGTGGTGGCTATTATCACTCAATAACTCATTTATAAATATCTGGGTTCAGTGGAGGTAAATTCAGTTGATGACAGGTAGTTGTACTAGGAGGCAACCAGGAGAACTCACTTTCCTAGCTATAGCACTGGTTTTATGTCTTTAAACAATAAGTAATAATGGCATCTTTTAAATATTAAGCAAGTTAAAATTTGGCCTTAGTGTGAAGCTTAATGTTTCTTTTGGAACACATACAGAACTGGGACTATTATTGAGCAGCTCGCCACATAACAGAATGGCAATGGGGTAAATCTTAGGTTTTTCTAAAGTTATACAATTTTAGCAATCTGTACATACTTCATTATAAGAACAAACATGCCTTCATACATAATACTTTGACTTTGGAGAATGAATGAGAAATGCTATAGAACACTGAACAGAATTATGACATAGCTGCTGATTTAAAGTGGAATTCCTAGTCTTAGAGCCTGTTGGCATATTTGTATTTGTGTTTTAGTGTAATCGATGTGAATCCCCTTCTCAAAGCAATTAGAAATTTTAATTTTCTAATTGTGCATTTGTGTAAAAATCATTGATTGGAATAAATGTTATAAGAATACAAGGGAAAAAAACCAAAGATATAGTAAGAGAAATCATATAATGGCCTTTGTATATGATTTCCTATGCATTGAATGCAAGTACTTAGATTGATTTTCCAGGTAAAAGGGATAAATTTCCTCAGAGCGAAACATACATTGTTATATAGGCCTTCTGGCTATTGAACATCACATATTTGCAAGGTATCTGCTTGGGATAGATGTGGAGTGAAATCTGGGAACAGAGGCGATGTGATCTTTATCTAGAAATAAAAGCTGTGTACAGCAGGTCCTTGAATAATGTTTCTTTCATGATTTTTGATGGGGCCACTGTGTGGAGTTCATACATTCTCTCCATGTCTGCATGGGTTTTCTTTGGGTACTTTGTTTTCCTCCCCCATCCAAAGACGTGCCCATTAGGTGAACTGGTGTGTCCACCTGGCCCTGGTTTGAGTAAGTGTCGGTGTGTATGTGAGTGTGCCCTGCTATGCAATGGTGTCCTGGCCAGGTTGGTTTCTACCTTGTTCCCTGAGCTGTGGAGATAGACCCTAGCCTCCCGTGATCCTGAACTGGAATGAGCAGGATGGAAGAGGAATGAGTGAATGAATACAAATGATTATAAAATAAAAATTCATAATGTATTCAGTAACCATACAAATGCAAGGCAGTAAATGATGTGGTACAAAAGCGCTCAAAACCTATTTGTCATCGTTTTTGACAAATTTGCATGGTGGGAGAAGGTGCTCCTTACAATTTTCATTTTGCAAACACTTATTCTGTCATTTAACCACCACCACTGCAACTGCTGTCACTCACTGAGTCACCAAAAACTGTGTAAATGATCATCTTACCTTTTTTTAAATCTTTCTTAAATGTACATATAGCTCACATTTATTTCAATGTTTAAGATTAGAAGAGTTTCGGATCTTTATTTAGAAGTTTAATGATGTTTCTGTGACCACAAATATGCTATAGGAACTTAGCTCTTATTTATATCAATTAGCCTGTTGTAAAATTGATTTCATTATACATCATCTCCTTAAAGCCACTGTTACCAAGAACCTATTGACGATGTTGAGTGAGGTCTTCCTGCACTGGCTAGCTGTGCAAATAAGCAGTGTGTGGGGCTCACCATTCCGTGACTTCTAAGTGAGAGACAACTATGAATTAATAAAGTTAAAGCAGTGGACTTGGACCAAGAACAGAAGCTGAAATGGACCCTCAGAGTTTACATGATCCAGTATCATCATATCACTGATGGACGAGACTGAGACTCAGGAAGACTAAGTAATTTGTTTGAGGTCACAAGTCAGTGTCACAACCAAGCCTATCTCTTAATGCCTAATCCAGTGTACTTTTGCCACCTCACACTGTTTCACTGAGGTCACCTTAATTACTGTATTTCTGTTCGACTGGTTTCTATCCAATTCAAACTACTTAAGCAGAAAGAGGAATTCACTGGCTCACAGAACTGGAATGCTCAGAGATCCAAGGACTCCAACAATGTTTTCAGCTCTCTCCTTGCATGTTTTAGACTGGTTCTTTCCATGTGGTAGGCCAGATGGCATTTGGAAACTCCAGACACACATATTGACTCAGTCTAGAAGCCTCAATACAAAGTCTTTCCTAACAAATTTTATTTTGCCTGAAGTCCCAGGGAAGACTCCGATTGGTTCACTTTGGACCAATCACTGTTCCCACAAGGGGGACACTCTTGATACTAACAAATACTCTTGATACTAACAAATCAAGAGGGATACTCTTGATTCGTTAGCTCATGTACATCCCTCCGTGGCAAGGTCAGCTCTTTTAATCATATGGAATGTGTTCTTCAGAAGAAAAGGGGGTTTTCTGATCATAAGGGCAGGGATTCTAGATAGACTCTCACAACAAATATTTATTATAAATGAACATATTCTAAAATGCAACTTCATGGAAGGAAATATCTCAGAACAGAAACTTACCAAGCACTGGAATACCAACCAGGGAAATGGTGTTGCTTTTCTTCTAAATAACTTGTGAAAACAGCTGTAATTATAAGGATAAAAAAATTAATTTCTAGAAATAAAAGAAAAGATTGACTCACTATGGTTTACATCAGGATAATTTCTTTCATACACACTTAACATATAAAATATTTTATATTCTTAGAATGATTTCAGGCATTTAATGGATGCTAATTCCTTTTCTTTTCACATATATGTAGTCCATATATAATTGTTTTTTTATTTGTGCCAAGGCTACTGTCACCATCTTTTATTACCATATGCTATGAAGACCTCTGTGTGGATTAATCCAGTGTTGTTTATGTTATAAAATCTTAATTGAAAGACAAAATATTATCCACTGTTTCATATTTTTGGCTCTCAATGTTTGGGTTTTTGAATGCCACAATTCCCCAAATGCCAGACCATTGCTCTTTGTGAGCTGTACATTCTCTCCATGTCTGCCTGGATCTTCTTTGGGTACCCTGTTTTCCTTGCACATCCCAAAGACGTGCCTGTTAGGTGACTTGACGTGTGTACATGGCCCTATTCTGAGTAAGTGTGAATGTGTTCTGCTATGGGTTGACACATTCCCACAACACACATTTCCCACCCTCTTAACACTGCAGTGGGGCTTTTGTTACTCTGACTTCTTTTTAATTTTAATTCATATGAACTTTAATTTGGTTTTGAGAACTTCATGATATAGCTGGAGATAATGGGGAATCTGGCAAAATTAGGGTTCTATTATGTCACTTTTGAAAAAAAACTGAAGACTTAAATGTAGCCCAAATGCTCAATTTGAGAAATTGCCACCTTACTGCAGAAGAATTATAAACAGAGGCCTCAGTGATTTTGTGGATTTAATAACCCTTATCAAGGCCAAACAGGCAGTGTATGGTGATGGTTTGGAGTTAGGGCTCTTAAGTTCTGGGTTCAAATTCTAGTTTCTTTACTAGCTGTGTGATCTTAGGCAGGATATTTCACTTTTTAAGCCTTAATGACCTCACCTGTAATGTGAGGACAGCACTGTTACCTAATTCATAGATAATACACACAAGAGTACTCAGTGTCCTATGAGCTATAAATAAAGAATAGCCATTGTTATGACAGTCGTTATGAAATAATTTATGTGTAGATGATAAAATTAAGAGCAGATATAGCATCTACTGCAGTTCCTAGCACATAATGGGCAGCACACATACATTTGTGGAATTGAATACTGATTTTTATTGATAGAGGAATCTATCTTTCACATTTTTTCCAAGAAGCCTTCCCAAATTCCTCTATTCTCATTTACCCATCTCCTTTCAACTCTTTATAATTGCAAACAGATTTAATTTTTGATCACAGATTGCTTGTGAAATGTCATTGCATTAGTATTCTCTCCAACTTGAATTTAAGCTACTTTTTCTGCAGAAATTACATCTTGCTTTTTGTTTACTCTCTATAGCAACATCCTAAGCTAACAGTAAGTACTCAGTAAATACTTGTCAATGAATTGACGAGAAGAAGGAACTTCCTTTTCCCCTAACTCTTTTAAATGAAATAAGATAATTTTACATAAGTGGGCAATAGACCCACATACCAGTAGACTATAGGTATACGTACTGGGATGAGAACCCTTCTTATATAGTGTAAGACTCCTCAAATTTTACTTTTATAAAGATGTATCCAAGGCCCACCAATCATAAATTCTTATTCACTCTCTCTCACAAAAGCCCAAATAAGATTGTGTTTGATTTCTATTAACTTTTAATGTCCTTCCACTACAATAGATATGAGAGAAAAGGAATGGATCCAGTGAAGATGGATTTTCTGATAACTCCAGTACCCTTGGTTTCATGTCATTTTTGACACCATGGCTTGTACAGAGGCTGAGGTGGGGAGGGTCACTCAGTCCCTGACTATAACCTGTGGTATATAAAGTGTCTCCTGGGACTTTGGTACAAGAGCAGCATCTGTGGGTGCTACAGGGTGACATTTTGAATAGAATCAAGCCTTTGATATATCCAATAAGATGTTTCCCTGATTCCTTTCCTGAACAGCAAGGTGGAGGCAGAGCTATCAGCTGTGAGCACATCTCAGATTGTGCCTGAACAGTAGGAAGAGCCTAGAGACTCATTATTTGCTGTCACTTCATTGCTTCTTCCATTTCTTGTCTCCTTCATGTTGTCATTTGCATAGCATGTAGATTTTATAGTCCTGTTTTTGATTTCCCGAGTCAGCCTTGACTTTCAGTGCTTGTGCAGGGTATGAATCTCATTTCTGCCATTCCATCAGTGACACTGGATAGAGATTCCCAACTGTTTTTCCATAAGTGACCCTCCTGCCAATTCTACCTTATAACAAACTTGAACTGGGCCAGAGACTATAGGATGACAGGTTCATGTTTGATTTCCCATCAACCTCAGTAGTGATTAATATTCCACCACCCTTGATAGCTTTTTTTTTTTTTTTTTGAGAAGTTCTGTGGGAAAAATACATTCAAATTAGTCTTAGAAGACTCAAAGGTCATATTACCATATATTCTCACTTTATTACATACCAATATTTCTGAAATTGTGGTACATTTTATACTTGATGCATACTTTCAATGAGATATTTTTAATCCCAAAATGTTATTATCATATATTTACAATTCAGTGTACAATTGATGGCATCTTAAACTTAAGTTATATGGTAATATTACAATTCATGTTAGAAGTTCTTAAGTATACTTTATAACTTGGCTTCATATATTGCTCATACATGCATTTAACAGAAAAGCTATATAAATTAGCCAAATCCTGAGCATCATAGCAACACAAGGTAAAGGAAGCATTAAGCCTGGATTGCACAGTTATGCCTGGTCTACCCTGTGAGTTTCTGTAAAAAAACCCAGCAGCCTTTACTCATTGAGAGAAGCTTCCAGACCACCATCACATATTAGGTAGAGTAGCAGCTGATTTTGCCCAAAAGAATCAATACCTGTTTGACTTTTTTGCCTAGATTATTTTGGCTTCCAGATCAATTTGAACTTGTTAAACAGTTGGCTATTATCTCAGGGAAAACCTACAATACTTTTTCTACCCTTTACCTTTTCTCTCTCATTTAAGTCGACCAGGAAACCTCACCACCAGGCTCACAATGAAGGTTTAAGCAATTTTCTGCACATATTAATACATTCAATATTTTATTTGCTGAAACAACTGCTGTGAAGTTTGTGATTTTCATTAAAAATAGTGCGTATATTCCAACAAGAACTTCATTTCTAAGGCATGTGAGCATATGATCAAAAACAAATTCAAATTCCCATACGACAACATTCTGCCTTGATTTCTTTCTCTTACTCACAAAAAAGGGGGAAAAGGGCATGACTATATCTCTCTGACCTGGATATCAGAGGTTGGGTTATCATAATGTAGAGAAAAGTCTTTCTTTTCTCAACAAATCAACTACATGATACTACTTTAAATTCCAGGAGGGTATATAACCTCTAAGACACACAAACGGGTGAGGACTAGGATTTATTGACATTATACATTAGGCATGGATTTGACTTTCCAGGAATATTTGATGAGGAAGATACTGGAATTCATACCATTATACTTAGAGAGATTAAGAAAATCAAGAATTGGAATTCATACCATTATACTTAGAGAGATTAAGAAAATCATCCTCAGTAATGGATGAAGCCAGGGACATATTATTACATGTACAATCTACAACTATTTTTAAACAAGGAAGCCAAGAAATTCGTATAAGGGTTAATTTTGTATCAGCCACTGGGAAAAGTATGCATTGGAATTGATTTGAACAGGCCTGGTTCTAATTTCATCTCTGCCCCTTTTACTGATTGATCTTTGAAAGCGATTTTATCTCTCTGCTTTAGTTTCTTCATCTGCAAAATAATAATACATACATACTTTACATAGTTATTGTAAAATTTATATATATACACACATACATATATATGGAAATTATACATATAGATGACATCATATATGTGTGTGTATACGTACACATAATCTGGCATAATAAATATTCAAATGGCAGTTGCTA
This sequence comes from Microcebus murinus, assembly GCF_040939455.1. Taxonomy (NCBI): domain Eukaryota; kingdom Metazoa; phylum Chordata; class Mammalia; order Primates; family Cheirogaleidae; genus Microcebus; species Microcebus murinus. The sequence continues at coordinate 24,955,827 of NC_134124.1, forward strand.
TTATTACCATACTCTTCCCAACTCAATTGTAATTCAAGAACCATGTCTAAGTGTTCTTATTTTTTCCCATCAATAAAAGAATTGGATAATGCAATTTGTTTCCTAGGCCACTATTATTATTACTTATCACCCCTTCCTGACTCTTATTTGATTAAGAGAAGCTGAGTGGTTATGGCTGAAATTGGACAAAAGTCCAATTTCCTTAAAACAGTACCTGTGGGACAAAAAGTAGTCCTATAACTGCCCATTTATTTTAGTTGGGGAAAGAAAAGTCTCAAAACTCTTTATTTAAAATTCTCCCTACACTTCTGGCTTCTGGTTCTGCATGCATGGAGCTCGGAAGGTGATATTCTGTCCTAACAAAAAGTAAAAAGCTGAGCAGACTGAAAAATCAATAACTCTCCTTGGATCAGTGAGAGAGGTGAGGATATAGAGCAAACCTCTGCCCCTAAGATTGAGAGAGAGACAGGTGAATTCAGGGAATTATGCCTGACTGGAGCAGAGACTCACAAGCGGAAACCATGGTGGGAATGCCAGCGTAGGAGATCCGGAACTGTAACTGACAAGGTGCTAAGACTTAGTGTGGACAAGTCTGAGAGTTAAACTCCAGGGAACCCAATCACAGGGCCCACATTTTTGTGAGTTTCACCTCCACGAACTTGACCAGGTTCTCACAATAAATATAGGAGAAAAACCCTTATGCTTCTACCAGAGGAAAGGGAAAAGGAATTATTTTGAAATATACCAGAACACTCTGTTCTTCTTAACAAGGACTGCCCTCAGGAGAAATCAGTTAGCCAGAGCCTAAATTGTTGGGATATTATTGATAAGAAAAACCCCCATCTACTACTTAGTAGGGCGTCAGCCACCGGGAGACCCCCACCCCTCATGGAAGACAAGCATCAGCATAATAGTAACCTATTACCTGGCCCAGCAACTAACCTATTACCTGGTGCATCAGTATAACACTGAACCTATTACATGATGCATCAACATAATACTAACCTATTACCTGGCGGGCATTAGCAACCTGATACCCCACCCCTTGCACTACCTCAACTTAATAAAAGTGGGAAAAATTGGGTAGATGGGGATCAGAATTTGGTGGCGAGGAGACCCCTCTGAGCCCGCCTTCTAATACATTTTAATTCTCTGACTCTCCGTGTGCCGCTCAGTTTGTCCTTGGGACCACCCGCTGTAACACTTGCTGTAACACTTGCTGTAACATTATCAGAGCCTAAATGACTGATGGGAAGGAAAAAAAAAAACCCAACAGCATCTCTCTCTAGCCTTCCTTCCATATGAGAGAAGAAAAATACTAAATCCCAGTCCACTGCAGTGATTCTGTCCCTTAAATGGAGCAGAAAAAATAAAAAAGACTGAGAGGCACATGCAAAATTCACAGTCCAGAGGCATAGGCTCACTAAATTCTGAGCCTAAATCACAGGACTGTAGAGCACTTCCCCTCTCCTCCACACCTACCACTTCATTACTAACGGCCTATTTGCAGCTGCTCCTTTTACCTAGTACATCATGCCCAGCTATCATGAAAAAATTGCAAGACTTACTGAAAGTCAAAAAACACAATTTATGGAGACAGAGAAAGCCTCAGAACCAGACATGGAAAGAATCTCTGAGCTTGAGAATACATCAACAGAAACCTTCAAACCTAAAAAACAAAGAAAAAAAAGATTGAGAAAAGAAAAAGCCCAGAGAAGAATATCCAAGGACTGTGTGACAACTACCACAAAATGTGTAATATATGCATAATGGGCTGATCAGAAGGGGAGAAAAAGTGAAAAGAACAACAACAACAACAACAAAAAAAAAACCCTGAAAACAATAATGATTGATCATTTCCCCAAATTAATATCAGACACCAAACCAGGAAGCTCAGAGAATGTTAACCAGAAGAAAAAGTTATACTCTGCACACAAATTTGCATGTTTTGGTTGGGCAGAAAGCAGAAACCCAGAAATCCAACAAACCTCTCTTTTGCTGCAATAGAGCCAGGGCCAAATTCCAATCACCTTTGGAGCTAGTGGCAATACCTCATCCTTCCTTTCTGTTTGTATCCCTGGCTACCCTGTTTTGCATCATGTTTGATCCCACAAGCCACCTCTGATCCTTTTGGGAATAGGCAGAGTATATAAAAAGGGAGGTGATTAATCAGTATTTGTTGAATAAATGAATACATAAGTGAATGAATAAGTAAACAGAGAAAACAGATGAGCTGAGAGGGAGAATTGCATAGCTCTGATTGTTCTTAGCTTCCTGTTTTCATAAGGAGGGTTGATGCAGGGAGCACACTGTGATTCTAACAAGGAAGGCAGCACCCTGCATGGCCCAGATGGGGAACATGGAGCCTGAACCAGCAGGAAATTAGAGAAAAAGCAGTTCCTCACTGAGTGTTTGTCTTCTCCCCAGATGCGTTTGCAGGGCTGGCCAATAACCCCATGTAAACAAAGGACACAGAAGTGACTTTTTAGGTAAGTCAGAGGAAGCTGGAGTTTATAGACACCGTGGCTAAACCTCAAGATCAAATGTATTGATCCCTAATTTATAGAAATCATGAAAACAGAAGTCTTTGTTGTTGTTGGAAAGGAAAGTTGTTAAATCCCATTTGGAGTGGGAACTCAGCCTGAATTAATGAGAGAGAAAAAACATGGCATAGAATGAGTGTGTCTTTGTTCTCTGCTCAGGAAGGGCATCAGCATGACACTGAAAGCTCTTCTAGGGACAAGAGAAAATCCCTCCTGGCCTTGTGAAAGTTGTTTTCATCCTAGTTGATGGGATGATTCATGGACTGTTGAGGAAAATATCTATGGCAGGGCAAAGAGAAACACCAGAATGAATTTAACTTCTTGTACCTGACTCTCTAGCTTTTAGCACTTCTTTCTTTGTTTCATATTATAGTAATTTACATGCATGTCCTTCCTTCTTCTAAATTGGACTCTCCCAGAAGGCAGGATCTACTTGATTCATTGTTGCATTTTCCCCAGTAGCCGTTATTTGAGAAACAGTTGTGCTCAGTGTATATTGGTTAAATGTGTGAATGAAAGTAGACATCTGAAAATTGCTGCAGCTACTATACAAATTCTTTTCTGTGAATATTTATGCACCTACCATGAAGCAGACACTGCCTTCGGCCACTGAGGGAAATTAAAAAAATAAAATAAAATTAGCATAACAGCTAGCTCCTGATTTGTAAACCCATGGCTGAGGTTGCAATGAGCACAATTAACTTATACCACTAAGAACATGGGAAGCAAAGTGAAGAGAGAGAGGGTTGAGGCAAAAGGATGGGAGCGCACAGAGAAAGTGGAATCAGATTTCAGCCCTGGGGGTTGCTTAGGGTGGGGATAGAGGAAGAAACATTTGATGGAGGACTTGAAGGATGACATTCAACAGGTGTGGACAACTCTGGAGAAGAACATTCCAAGGGAAAATTATACCATACGCAAAATTTGGAGTGTGTTTTGGGGTTCTGAATAGTATAGAGGGGCTATAATAATCTCCAGAATGTAGGGGTGTATGTGTGTGTGTGTGTGTGTATGTGTGTGTGTGTGTGTGTGTGTGTGTGTGTGTGTTGGTAGGAGGAGGCAACAGGGAAAGAATCAAGGAGTTAAAGCCTATCTGGGCATTAATTTCAGAGAGCCTTGAAAACCCAGCAAGGCCATTTGCATTTGACTTTAAATAATAAAGGTCACAGAGCATGGAATTTCAGCACTATGAAAGATACATTTTAGGATGAAGACACAATAATTGGCTCATCTGACCCACAGATCTTGGGAAGCATTATTCACATCCTTTCTTCCAGAACCGTCCGTTCCTTTGCTGGTATCATGGATGCACCGTGCAAAAGGAGCCTCTAAAACATGACAGCTAACTCAGCGCAGTGGCTCCATGCCTGAATTTCATCCCAGGCAGTAAGCGAGATGGACCGTGGGAGAGTTCCTAGAGCACAAGGCAGTCTGTTTCTATCTGAGGTGGCTATTAAAAGAAAAAAAGAAGAGCTTTCCTTGAAAATTCTCCATTAAAGGGAACAACTTAAGCATTCACTTGCACTCTTCAGCAGGAAATGTATTCCTGGGTAATCAAATACCCAAAGGTGATGAGAGAAAACTCTGCTTCACAAAGGAATGTCAGCTGGTAAGTGTAGAATGAGTGACAGAACTAGAAAAAGCATTTTGCAAGCTCTAATGTAATTGATTCAGGCATGAATTTTCAATTGGTGTTATTATAAGACTGTTAGGCAAATGGAAATACAGTCGGCCCTAGGTATCCATGAGGGTTGGTTCCAGGACCTCCCTTAGATGCTAAAACCCATGGATGCTCAAGTACCCGATATAAAATGGTGTAATATTTGCATATAACCTGTGCAACCCTGTCCTATACTTTAAATAATCTCTACATTACTTATAACGCCTAATACAATGTAAATACTATGTAAATAGTTGTTATACCGTATTGCTTAGGGAATAAAGACAACTAAGAATAAAAATCTGTACATATTCAATACAGATGAAGTGTTTTTAAAAATATTTTTTTCTTTGTGGTTGGTTGAATCTGTGGGGTACAAACCCACAGGTATGGAGGGCCAACTATATAAACATATAATAAATAAAACACAAATGAGATCACACCACTCCTCTGGTCAAAACTCATCACTGCCCTGTTTCACTCTAGGAGCATACACGGTCTCACACAATCTGTGCCCATTGCTTCTTTGACCTCACCCTTGCTATGACCCCCTCACTCGTGTGTCCAGCTGCACTAACTTCCTGAATAGTCACATTCTTTGGAAACCTAGGGACTTTCACTCACTGTTCCTGCTGTCTGGATTGGTTTCACCCTAGATATCTGCATGGCTAACTCTTTCCTGATACAAGTCCTTTGTCAACTTCCCAAAACCCTATTTCCAAACACGCCCCACCCCATTGCTGCCCTCTGGCACTCCCCTCTCTTACCCACTTATCGACTTCTAACCTATGGTATTATTTACTTAAGCTGTGAGGCAGAAATTCTTGTCTTTGGTTCACTACAAAAATCCCAAGCATCTAGAATAATACCTGAAACATAATAGTCACTCAAATATTTGTTTAATGTATGAAATAAAAGGTACACGGGCAAAGGAGTCTTTGATGCATCTCACTTGGTAAGTGACTCCTTCCCTGCCTTTGCATACAGTTTTGCACAGGTGACCAGAATGGACAGACCTCTGGGTGCACGGAGGGGCGATGTTGGCCCCTGAGCATTCACTACCATAAATATGTGAGAAGTGGTGCCTAATTAGAGGATAAAGGAAATGTATTAATGCTGAGACATTAATGAGCTTGGGGAAAAGAAAATCAGTGCCTCTGACAAAGAAATCTGTTAAAAAAAAAAATAAAATAAATGCAGCAGAGGTCAAGAGAGGGGACAGCACTGATTTCCAGACCTGGGGCCTGTTTGCTTCAAAGATCCAGAAGTTTTGCTTCTCATTAAGCAGCCAACAGAATTCTCACAGTATCCAGGCAGTTTCTGTGAACCTTTCTCATTTTGTGAGCTATTCTGGAAGCCACCCAGGGTCTGCCCACTGGTGAAAGAATGTTTCATCTGGCCCACGAGCAAGATAGCTGCTTCTTGAATGTGAAAGGACCTTTGCTGGGCTGGAATCAGGATGCAGAGGGGAGAAGGCAGAAGGAAGCAGCACAGCCTGATGCAGGCTGCAAAACCATTCTATTTCCCTCTACGATCGGCTTTGTCTTTCTCTGTCCCTAGGATTCTAATCTTTCATGTTTTCCATGCCAGTGGTTTAAGCATCACATGAATTAAGATTCACGAGGCCACCAAATGAGTAACAGAGGTCTGCAAACCCGTGAGCACTAGACATTGTCCCTAGATTGAATAAATATCAGATTTTACACATACATACCTACATATATGCTATTTTTGAGATTTAGGTGTTCCTGAGAATAAGAATTCTATTAAAAGTGTTGCTGAATTCACAATACTCATAACACAGTAATCTTTTGTCATAATGGCTTAAAGAAACTTCAGTTGTTAATGTCACAATGGTAGATAAAATCTTCTGTGGGAAAAAAATAGGGTGGGGATAAGCCATCCAGATCAAGTTCATCATTTACATGCTTAACACGGTGGAGAATCAGAGACATAGAGACCATAAGGTGTCGTGGTGCAGTGACAAGGGGCTGGGCTAGAATCCAGGTCTCTGGACGCCGATCCCAGTGCTCTCTCAACAAGCACACTAACCTGCCAGCCAAACCCAGCCTCCCACCATTCCCCACTGAATGGGCGCTCCCTCTATTCTTTTACTTCCTGGAGTTTAACCTCTGCTGGGGAAGTCCGAATCAAGGGGCCAAAGTGCTCAGCTGATACGAAGGTCTTAACTCTTCAAGGTTAAGACCTGCTTTTTGGGAAAGAACAGCCACTGCCAATGCACAGGCAGCAGAGCACATACAGGGATTTTTCAGGAGGAGTAGCTGAAACCCCAAGCTCTTCCTTCTACTATAGGATTGATCAGCTGGCTGCCCTGCCTCTCCTCTCACCCCCAACTAATCCATTCTTCAGACTGCAGCCATAGTGATATTTTCAAAATGGAAATCTATGGATTTATTCAACAGGTCTTTGAGCACCAAGTCCTTGCTGTGTGCTGGGCACACATTAGTAAGCAGAAAGAATCTGTCCCATAGAAGTGGCGGGAGATGTCCTAAAGGTAGGAAATGCAGGGCGGTAAGTGCGAGGGGAGTGGTGATGGGAAGTGTTTCCTACTCTTCCCAGGACTCGGACCTGCAGGATCTGGCCCTGCTGCCCTTCCAGCCTTGCTGTCTTCTCACATCACAACCAGCCACAAAAGCTTCCCTTTAGATCCCAACCTCTACCGCGAAACCTCCAGTCACTGGACCTTCGCAAGTGCTGTTCCTTCTGCCTAGCATGCTGTTCTCTGTCCTCCTCTACCACTCCCACCTCCTGACAAATTCTTCAGAAGATTCTAGCTATAATTTGCATTCTTGATACTTGATGAATGTTCATTTCTTCCACTAGAAAGTAACCTCCATGAAGGCACAGAGCACATATTATTTGGCTCATCCTAGAACATAATCTAACAGGAATTTAATAGATAGGTACAGAATGAATAAAGAAACTATCTAAAGATTCTCCTTATGGACTGTTAAGGTTTCTCAGCTGAGGATTTGGGGTGTTTTCCCCATGACATTACTGGATGTTTTTATGAAGTGAAATTCATGTAACATAAAATTCATAAAAATTAGCCATTTCAAAGTATGCAAACAGTGGCATTTAGTACATTTACAGTATTGTGCAACCATCACCTTTAATTCTAGCATTTCCATCATCCCAAAAGAAAAATCTGGAAGCATTAAGCAGTCACTTCCCATACCCCACTCCAGTCACTTGACAACCCGTCATCTGCTTGCTGTCCCTTTCGATTTGCCTGTTCTGGGCATTTCATGTTAAGTGGAATAATACAATATGTGACCTCTTGCATATGGCTTCTTTCACTTAAAATAATGTTTCTGAGATTCCTCTGTACTGCAGCGTGTGTCAGAATTTTCTTTCTTTTGATGAATACCAGTGCCGTTGTACTGGTAAGGCTACATTATGTTTATCTATTCATCATTTGATGGCCATTTGGGTTGCTTTTCATTCACCTTTTGATGATTGTGAATAGAACTGCTGTTACCATATGTGTGCACGCATTTATTATGTTTTGTTTTGTTCTTGAATACATGTTTTCCATTCTTTTGGGTATATACATAGGAGTCCAGGAGTGAAATTGTGGAATTGCTGGTCATATTGGAACTCTGTGTTTAACTTTTTGAGGCCTTTTGTGTATGAAGAATAGATACTAATGTTTGTGCCAGTTGCTGAGGTTTGCTTCTCTTTGCCAAAGTTCCATGTTGCCAGAACCGGCAGGTTTCCATGACTTGCCCCTTGTGTAACTGTGCCCAGTGGCAGAGTAACTTTTCACATAGTCCAGAAGACCACGGTGGCCATTCTGTCCCTTGCCCTGGAATCCCACTAGCTTGTGTCCTTCACCCCCAGTGATTTTCTCCATTACTTTCTCCTCCCAATGCATGACCTATTTTCTTTCTAAAAGCCAGTGGCTTCTGCAGAGGCAGGGAAACAGGTTTTAAATAAGTCCCCATGGTGCAAAGTTGCCAAAGAGTTTTGATAGAAAGGGACATTTTCCCTGGTTTTATTAATTTACTAAGGTAAGCTATTCTTGAAGTTTTGCAAACTTGGGAAAATTATTTAACCTCTGAGTCATTTCTCTCATCTGTAAAATAGGAATAATACGTGTTCTGTAGAGGTTAATGAACAATATGGGTAAAATGCCTGGAGTTACACCTGGCAGATCGCAGGCTTCAGTATAAAATAGTCATCTGTAATTTTTCTCTAAGCAAAGGTGCCGTAGTATAGAGATAATTTTATACTCATAATTACTTGTTTTAGTCAGAAAGCTAATATTATCTCCATTTATGTGTCCTTAATGAGGAACTGCAATCTTTAACAATTCAAATTGTGATTAAAACCATTCTATGGCCCCTCATTGCATTTATTTTTTATTTTTATTTTTTTGAGACAGAGTCTCACTCTGTTGCCCGGGCTAGAGTGCCATGGCGTCAGCCTAGCTCACAGCAACCTCAAACTCCTGGGCTCAAGTGATTCTTCTGCCTCAGCCTCCTGAGTAGCTGGGATTACAGGCATGTGCCACCATGCCCAGCTAATTTTTTCTACACATTTTTAGTTCGCCAATTAATTTCTTTCTATTTTTAGTAGAGACAGGATCTCGCTCTTTCTCAGGCTGGTTTCAAACTCCTGACGTTGAGTGATCCGCCTGCCTCACCCTCCCAGAGTGCTAGGATTACAGGCATGAGCTACCGCACCTGCCCCCCGATTGCATTTAGAATAAAACCCAAGCTCCTTCCATGGCCTTCAAGGACTCCCAATGACTCCAGTGGTCTGGCCTCTGCCTTCCCCTCCAGCTTTATCTTCAGGCCTTTCTCCTCCGCCCCCTCCCCATTTCTCCCATGCTCCAGCCATGCTGCCTTGCTGTTCTCTTGAGGCCCCAACTTCTTTCCTCTCATGTGCTTAGCATATGCGAATGACCAGCCTAGAACATCATTCCCCAGACTTCCCCAGGCTTTTGGTAATTAAAGGGTAAGAAGGAACCTGTTATCAACTTCATACATTGCTTCTACTCTCACAGGCCCTTCCTTATGCTTTGCATTTTAAATTAAAGTATCATTTTTTTTTATAACTGCATGCTTTTGTTTTCCTTCAATAAATGATACTTTTTTGTTTACTTGGTTGTGGCCTGTCCCCTTTTCTAAACTGTGAGTTTCATGCAGCACAAGAAACCTTGCGTGATTTGCTTTTCCCCATACACACACACACAGAACCTCTACAGAGACCTTCCCTTTGTCAAATGAACAAAGCCATGATTTCTGTTCTGTCTCTGGTGCCCAAACTGTCTCCAGTTATTTTATTTCCAATTCCACAGGAAAATCAGAAATGGTAATAAGAGTTGATTAAAAAGCATTTCAATTTGCAGTAATACACACAGAGAGACACAGCTGCTTTTACACAAGCTGCTTAGACACTGGGAGTGGTCACGGGTTTTTAGTGGGATATGAGGAAATATATTCCTCTCCTAGAAAAAATAGAGAAACCATAGGAACATACTAATATGAAACTGTCTAATCTTTATTAAAAGTAAAAAAGTGGGAAATGGAAGAAAAATATAGCCAAATAGAAAGTATTTAGGGGACAAGGTGATGTTTGGAGAAATTACAAAGGGGCACATGGAATCTTTGGGGGTGATGCACGTGTTCATGACCTTGATTGTGGTGATGGTTTCACAGTATATACAGGTGTCACAACTTAAATTATATGATTTCAGTATGCACAGTTTACTGTACAGCACTTATATTCAATAAAGCTATTAAAAACTTAAAAATGTGGATGGCAATCAACAGCAACAGTTTTTCTCTGGCTAGTGAGCTCAAAACCTAAATTTCAGTAGGTGGGGATAATGCATGTCACTTCTGCTGGGAATTCTGGGGTGGGACCCCCGTGAGGTCTCTTTCCCAAAGGAGGAATAGAAATAACAATGTGAGACAGCTGCTGTCCCCTGCTCCCTACCTCCATCCTCAAGGGGGCTCCCTTCCCTGGGGGAGCAGAGCAAAGACTCTCTGCCAAACCAGGCACTGTCAATGCCTTCCAGCCCAGACAAGCACACTCAGGATAGATAGTGCTGTGGCTGTTACTGTGTTCTATTTTTTCCCCTAAAACAGTGTGGCGCTCAGACACACAGATCTGTCGCTCCTGTAGCAAATCCACCACGTCCCACGCAGTGATCCCTGTCACCCTTGGCGAGGCTGCCCTTCGTCTTCCAGCCTTCCCTTAACTACTGCATGTCCCCCTGTTTATGGACAAGACGTCCCCACCCCTCCTCAATCTTTCCTTTTTCTTTCCTTGCTTTTTCTTTGCTCACATTTCTGTCCTCTTTCCTTCTTGTTCTAATCCCCCTTTAACTATAAAATTGACATTTGTTGAACACTGTGAGGCCAAGCGCTTTACTTATTCTATTTAATCCTTAGAACCACCACAGGAAACAGTTGCCAATACTGTTTCTATTTCACAGATGAGAAAAAATGAAAACGATGCTTCAACGGGGTCAGAGGCTTGCTGACGTCCTGCCTCTTGCAAATGCAGAGCTCAGCCTTGAACTTGCATCCACCTGCAGTGTCTCAGCTCTTCCAAACATATGTCCTTTCCTGACTTCCCCAAATTTTCCTCTTTCTTTTCCCTTTAAACAGGTGTTCTTGTGTGCTACTGCCATTAGATGAAGTATTATATGTTTATAAAATACAATGTGCTAGAAATATATTAGGTGGCATGGTAAGGGATCCTTGCATACCGTTAAGCATAAAAAGCACATGCAGTAATTATGTACCTTAAGATTGGTACATATGCATGCAATGAATTAGAAATATGTACACCAAAATACATCAATGGTCATCTGCATAATGAGATAGTGGATAAGATTTACTTTCTTCTCTTTGCTTATTTGTATTTTCTTAAATAATTGGGGCGAACATGTATTACTCATGTCATTGAAAAACATATAGGAATGCTCTATCAAAACTAAGAATCCTTTTGGAGGGGAGAGATGTATTCTTTTTTTCCCTCTTTATAATCTTTGCTCTGACTAGTGCATGGATTCTTTTCTCTCCCAGGAGAGCAACATAATGTGGTTGCCCTGAGATTGTAGGAAAAGATCAGAGGTGCAAATCAAAACATGTCTAAAGCAAAACTCAGTTCTCAGCTCAGAATGGGGGATTTCTTCCTAAGAGTCACCACACGCCAAACCAAGAATGAGGCTCTGTCCAGGGAGTGCTTTGCAAATGCTGTGGCCTTCACTCAAATGTCACCTTCTACCTGAGATTTCTACGCTCCTTAATCTCTACCACTTCTTTCCTTTTTCTTCGGCACTTGGCATTTCCATTTATACCTACCTCATAAAGTCCATCATTGTTTGCTCTTCATAAAGTGTTAATAGAAATAGAGGAGTTTTTAAAGGTCCTTACACTTCTCCTCTTGACTGGGAGTGAGTTCAAGGAAAGGGTTAGGGCTGCTTTGTTTCTCAGTGTAGTCTCAGCATCTAGGATTCATTCATTCAATTAAAAATAGTTAGAATGTCTATTTTGTTCCAAACACTGGACTGAGTCCTGGGATTTAGTAATGAAAAGCAGAGGTGCTCAGGCCTTTCCCAATTTATAGAGAAGGAACTACCAATAAACACTGCAATGAAATAGAACCCTATAGATTGTGAAAAGCTCCATGAAGGAAAGACACAAGGTGACACTATGAAAAGTAATTGAGCAGCTGATTTGAGATATGGTGCTCTGGAAAGACCTTTCTGCACAGATGATATTTGAGCTGAGAATTGGAAGTATTGGGGTTACACAGAGAGTGCCTGTTAGGGACTCATCAAATATTTCCTTCACGAACAAATGGGTCAGCTAGTTCTGCATCTCCCAACAGTACCTAGTGTACAGTAGGAGACCAATAAATTGTTGAACTTGACTCAGACAATGGTTTACTGTGCTCCTGTTTATCTGCTAAGCATCATGTTTTATTAACTCCACCTTATTTAACCTACCTAATAACCTACCTAAAAATGAATCATAAAATAGTTTTTTTTGTTTGTTTTCTGCTGCTGAACAACATACTTGGTAAGATTAACTTGCCTAAAGTCATGCTGTTGGTGAACAACAGAACCAAGATCCAAGCCCATACCTGTTAGGCACCCTCCAGAATGCACCTGCTTCTACTAATCCCAGAAGGAGTGCAGGTATGAAAGCATATACAACAGAGGTTTCATGAGAGAGCTAATTAAAAACAAGCACATTACATTTACATTGTGAAAATGCAAATCCAAATGATAGTTTTATAGAAGTCATTTTCTTTTTAAAGAGTGAGGTGAAAGTCTAGATAAATGAGACCATTCTTTAAGATGAAAAGAAGATCAGTCTCATTGCTTTGGGAACACCTTGGATAGACTTCTAAAAAGTATTGCTGTGGGCAGGAGGGTGGAAAAGTGCTGACTGAGTGAGACTTCACATCTTGTCTCCCAGGCTGGTCTTGCAATTGATTCGCTGTGTGACTTGCTAGAAACAAATTCACCACTCCTGACTTCAGGGGTCCCTAATGACGCATTCGCTGTCAAACAGTCAACAATGGGAGAGATTCTGGCAAATGTGTGGGTGAGAACTAGTGGGGTTGAACTTCCCCGAAAATGGAGAAAGGCTGGGCATTTGATGAGATAAAGAATGACATAGTTGAAAATAGTTTTGAAATCAGCTCTGGGAAAAAAGAATGGAGCTCTTGATGGAGGAAAGGAGAATAATGTCAGGCCAAGAACTGAAGATGATGGAGAGAAAAACTGGGGCATCTTTTCTTCCCAAATGGCCATAGGTTCCTTAATGGCAGTGCCTGTTATTTTTTTCTAATTTATTTTTCCACCCTGAAACCTATCAGAAGGCCTAACACAAATATGAAGTGCTTGACAAGTGATTGCTTAATAATTTAGAACATTCTGAGAGATGGGAAGGGACATGTTGATTAATAAGTGACAAATAAGAGAGACACAAAGGCAGGTGATTAAAGAGATCCCCTGTGTAAGTTTGTCACCAGCAATTAGCATGGACACAGAGGGAGAGTGTCCCTTGGTTTGAATGGGTGCATGTGAGCACAGGGTATGAGTATCTGCGGATGGCAGCATTTGATTCAGAAGAGAAATTGAGGCATCCACCTTACCTTAAAAACTAATAATAATAGTAACTGTTAACAACAGTGGTGAGTGGCTGAGGGTTTGTTTGAGCCCTGCGACATGCTAAAGAGGAAGGGGTGTTAGAGACCATCTAATCAAACCATTATGTCTTATACACAGAGAAGCTGAGGCACGGGAAATTGCTTGTTTGGGTCAGAACTAAGACCAGAACCTGGTCTGCTGACTCAAAGTCTCTAAGTCGCTAGGCTGCATCTCAAAAGAAGCTTGTCCCCGTTCTCAGTGAGTGAGACTGAGCAGGCAGCAGGCACTGGAGCTGGGAGGTGTCCCACGTGTGGTCCCCAGCTCGCCATCCCTAGCGCACAGAGAAAGAGACGCTTCCTGCAGGCCTTGGTGTATAGGCTTTCGCAGGTCCAAACACATTTGTGCTGGAGTGGGCTGAACAGAGTCATTGAGGGACCAGAGCCCCACAGCGTCTCTTTGTAAATGGAAAACTTGTCATGACATGAATCTGCTCTTTCATGTTGCACAAAGTGCTAAATCCCTACCAATTTGATGGTCCACTGCAAATACAATATTACAGAAGCTTTGGTACAGTTTTAATATGTTTTTTCCCTTCCCATTTAAATTATGGCAGAGCAACCCCCATCATCATTTAAGGTGTCTCTGCTACGTGCTTGACAAGAGTGCAGCTCTGCTGCTCCCCCCGGATGTCACATATAGAGGAGTGGAGCAGGAGCAGAGGGTGGCTTCCCTGTCCCTTCACGTTTTTCCTTGTATAGAGAGGAGGGGAGGTGTGCAAAGGTGGCTGCAAACTGTGGCTCTATTTGCCCATGAGGCCAGCAAGGAACGGACTCTGCTTCAGGGGGCTGTCTCTGGCTAGCAGCCCAGGTTGGTGTCTGCTGGGTGAGTGAAGAGGCAGGACACACAGGAGGTCAGAACACTCATGGGGCAGCCTCCCCTGGCAGCTTCTTCACTGCAGGCTTGAATACAGGCTTCAGCTTTGGCAATACAGGCTTCAACAAGCCCACATGGGGGGCTTTCTGCTAAGGATACCAACCCTGCACTCTCCCCTGCAACCTGCGGTAGCTCCCTAGGACCGGGCAGGAGGAGTCCGGTGCTTTTTTACTATCAGGAAGCCAGACATGGTTTCCTGTTTTTTAAAAGGGGCTTGAGTTCAGAAAACCTCAGAATGTTCTAAGCATAGTCCAGTGGTTGATAATATAAAGTCTCAAGAGTCAGACTGCCAGGGTGCCCTTTTCTTAGCTGGGAAGCTATTCTACTTAATCTTATCAAACCTCATATCCTTATCTATATAGAGATAGAGATATTAATATATCTGCATTATATGGCAACTGTGAGGAGTAGATTCTGGGTCTTCACAAGCTAGACATAGATGCAAGATGGGCAGACAGTTCTGACAAAGCATAAGGTATCACATTACCAATCTATAGATCTCTTTACATAGATATATCTGTGTGTGTGTGCATCACATTATGTATTTTAGCTAATGTGATATCTTGTTAAGACTGTCTGTCCAATTTGGAAAATATATATTTTGGGCAAAATATATACTTTGCCAACATCAGCAAGAGAGAAGGAAAGGGATGAGCAGATCCTTGAATTAGTATACATATGATAATGTATCTATAATGTTCTGAAGAGCAGTTGGCATGGAGCAAAGGCTCTACCAATGACAGCTATTATAATCATAGGAACTTGGGGGCTGTTGGCACTTCTGTTGCCAACAATAACCATGTGTTTATTTTCACAGAGACCTTATGCTTCCCTTAGGTACCGGCATAAGACAGCATGGCTTCATTTGGCACTGACGGTGAAATATGAGAAGTGTGGAATGACAGCTGCAAGGGGACTCAGAGAATATTGAGACAAACTCTTATCTATTTCACAAATGGGAAAACAAGGCCTAGAGAGAGAAGGAGATTCTTTAAGACTATACAGTGAGTTAGAAAATGAAACTCAAATAAGCTGCAAAAAAAAAAAAAAAAAAAAAAGCAACTAGCAGTTACTGAACAGTAACTCTGGATTGGGTATTTTATTAAGCCCTTACAACAAATCTATCACATACCATTGTACCATTAGTCTTATTTTACAGAAAAGTAAGCCGAGGCTTGGAGAAGTTAAGAAACTTGCCTAATGACAGAGAGCTAGTTTGGTTCCAGAGTCTGTGTTTTTGACTACTACATTATACTGTGTATGAAACTCTTGATAGTGGAATTAGAGGTAAGGATTTCAATACTAGATATGTTCAGCCATTGCTAAGAAGCCTTGTGGAATAGCCCAGCTTTGCATTTAAGATTCAGATGGGCCTGAGTCTAATCTCAGCTCTGTCATTTAATAGTTTTGCTGTTGGCCTTGGGCATGTTACCCATCTCCTTGAGTCCTGGGATCCTTGGGTATAAGATGAGACAATCTGTATCCTATACAGCTGCTGAGAAAATTAAACAGCAGCATATCCCAGTGCTTAAGAGAGCTAGCCTGACACATTGCTCTACTACTGTAAACTATGATATTTCACATGTATTATAACTTGCCTGGGTCCTCCATTTTCTCATCTAAAATAGGTCAAGTCATAGGACCTTTACATGGTGGGTTGTGGTGATGAGTAAAGAAGATCATTTATGGAAAGCACACAGCACAGAGCACAGAGCCTGGGGCTCGGTGAGCACTGCCTACATGTTAACTAATATTGCTATGATAAAGTATATAAAACCCTAACTATGGCATGTCACACATTGAAGATATTCAATAAATACTGTCTATTAAATGGATGATAAACTGAGTTCTTTTGTAAAATATTGAAAAGCGTAAGTATTTAAGTCTAGGCTTCTGTCTCAAGCCTACCTGGTTTCACTGGAATGAAAACAAATGTGTCTGGGGTGAGAAATTGGATGGGGAGAGGGCTAAGAAAGAAATGAGACAAATTTATTTACACAATGAATTAGAGCTCTCAAGAGACTCACTCATGTCCTTCTTCCATTCTCTTTGTTCGCCCTTTTTCTTCTGTTACACATGGAAACCTGCTCCCCCCCCCCCCCCGGGTATCTGGTATCTGGAACTGTGTCAGTCCCTGGCTTTTAAATTTTGATTTTGGAATATAAAATCTGAGAGAGATTGGTTCTGAGGGAAATTAGAAATAGCTTCCACTTATTGAAAATTTAGAATGGATCAAGTACTATGTAAGGCATGTTGATACCGTAAAATATTCTGCTATCGGCTGGGCGAGGTGGCTCAAGCCTGTAATCCTAGCACTCTAGGAGGCCGAGGTGGGTGGATCATTTAAGCTCAGGAGTTCGAGACCAGGCTGAGCAAGAGGGAGACCCCATCTCTACCAAAAATAGAAAAAATTAGCCGGGCATGGTGGCACATGCCTGTAGTCCCAGCTACTCGGGAGGCTGAGGCAGGAGGATTGCTTGAGCCCTGGAGTTTGAGGTTGCTGTGAGCTAGGCTGATGCCACAGCACTCTAGCCAGGGCAATAGAGTGAGATTCTGTCTCAAAAAAAAATATTCTGCTATCTTCCTTGTTAACATGTGACCATGAAAGTAGATTGTGCTCAGACCTTTGAGATATCTCAGTATAGAGGGAGCTTCCCTCTAAACACCTTAGAGGGAAGAGCCAGCACAAGGAATTCTTTAGAACAATCTGTATTTCCTTGCACCTCTTGCCTTTAGCAGAATGCTGATTTATTAACATTAATATTAAACTGTGGACATTTGACAGACATCCATGTCCAGCCTTCTCCTTTACTTAAATCTGCCAAAGGCTATTTAAAAAAAACTAAAAGAATTTCCCAAGATCCCTTGCAGCTAGGACTGTACCATCAGGTACAATTTTGTCCAGTGAGATGTAATGGGAGTCTACTGGTACCACCTTTCTCTCTTCCTCCTGCTGGACATGAAATGGCCATCTTGTGACTACAAGGTACAGAGATGAGGTGCCAATGTGCAAAGAATGCCAGAGAGGAAAGTTAGAAAGCCTGGGTCTCTGACAGCATCACTGAGTCAATTTACCAATTGACTGCTTCCCTTTGTGCTCGTGTTTAAGTCACTGTGATTGAGTCTTGTTTGATTTATTCTGAACTGATGCCATGAATGGGCATTTGTTATTTTTGGCCACTCTGGCTCCACTCCCTCTCTTCCAGGAACAGCACCCAGATTTCCTTTAAAATGACTACCTTTTCCCTATACAGAGCCTTAGGAGAGAAGAACTGTCAAGAAACCCAGCCCTTGGTTTGCCAAGGGTCTGGCACTTGGCCAAATAGTTTCCTAAACTTCCTGCCATGAGCCCCAGCTGCCTGTCCTTTACAATCTGGCTATCCAGTCTTCACTTAGATTCTGTAAGTTACTCCAAATCCCTCCAATAAATTCCATATTTTCTTAAGTTAACTAAGCCTATTTCTGTTGCCTACATGGTATTTATTAATTTGCACAATAATGTGGATATTGCATAGTTTTTACCTGCTAGGCAATGTTCTGAATGCTTTACATGAGTCACCCCTTATAATTCTTACAAAGCTCCATGCAGTAGGAACTATTAAGTCCATTTCAAAGTTGAGGAAACCAAGGCTCAAAGAAGTTGAGTGATCGCTCCAATGTCATCCCACAAGAAAGTGGCTGTGGCAGAGATAGTGCCACCAAATATCCACGTGCTGCTCTGTATTTGCCAGTCCTCCTTGTGTTTAGGTTGAGCCTTGTGACTGGCACTGGTCAATGACATATGAGTGGCGGTGACATGTGTCACCCCCAGGCTGAGGCAGCTAGGAATTGGTATACCTCATTCATCTCTTGTGCTCTGCTTCAGTGACCCTGGAGAGCTTGGAACATGGCTTGGCTACTGATTGGATGGGGACCTCCCGACCCACACAGGACTGTGACACAGAGAGAAGGAAATCACCACCCAGGAAGCCACTGGGAGTTCAGGGTTTGTCCGTTGTGCACTTAGAGTTAGTTGTCCTGACCAATGCATGAGCAGAGCCAGAATCTGAAGTCATTTCTGGCTCATTCCACTGTGTTTTATCTTTTCACAAAACAACAAAGAACTAAAAGAGGAAATGCAATTACTAAAAAGCAACCCCTTTTGAGTTCTCTGATCCTGGCCTGGTTCTCTCTCAAAGATTTTCACTTTCTGTTTTCCTGCTTTGGATACACACCTATGGAGGTCTCCATAGCACAATAACAAAATGACCATATAAGATAATAATCAGTATTATTAGAAGGACAACCTCTACCATTTATTGAATGTTCACTTGATAATAGTATTGAACTAGTAAGTGGAAGAATATGGGTTCGAACCACAGAAGACCTGATTTCACAGCTCGTACTCAGACGCTTCCTCAGTGAGGCTGCTCATCTGCTTCTGAAGGCTTGGGATTTGCTGACACTGCTCACTTTTTTGCTCCCTCCCTTTGTCTCTCTCTCTCTCACAAAGATCTCATCTCCAAGGGAACCCTGGGGGCAGCCATGTTGGAGCATCGCTTACTCCATTCTCAGGAAAGCAACAGGGATCTGAAAGGCATGGAGGCTGGGAGAGAGACTCCCCTGGTTACCTCCCAGCTCCCAGCATGAGGAGATTCTGGTTCTCATCATGCTAATGTAATGATTTTGCTAATTTTATTTCATTTATCCCCATACCCCTGCTGAAAGAGAAGCAGACAGTACAGTTAGATACTCATTATTCTTTTATTCAACCCTCCTTCCTCCCTCTCATCCAGTACAACCTTCTGTCAGGTTTTATACCCTCCAAGTTCTGACCACAACTTCCTTATTTCCCACCCACCACCCTCTACTTTAGGAAAGCTGATCTTGATTGGATTCAATATATTAAGTGGTAATCAAATACCTACTCTGGGCCAGGTAGTGTGCATGGCTCTGGGGAATGAATGGTGGACACAGGAGGTGTGACACCTGCTCGCCTCAAATGTCCTGCAACCTCGTGGGGTCAGACACAGGCAGGCCATTGCAGTACAGAGTGACAAAAGCTCGGCCAGGGAAAGGACCTGGTGGTCTGGGGTCCTTGGAGAGGCACTGCTGCCCAGACTATCAGGAGGGGTGTCCTTCCCCAGTACTACAAGAAGCCAGTTTATTTAGCCAAGAATTCAAACCACTGATGGAAGACTTATCTTGCAACAAATGTTGGCTATATTTTTCCCGAACTCCTGGTTCCCAAACAGGACGTGTAGCTGCTGGTAACTCGTCTACACAGATACAGTGGCTAGAGAAGATTCTGCCACATCGGAATCATATTTAGGGCTTACATTAACATTTCTGGATGAAGTAAGAACTCTAAGACTTATTTAAAAGTATCAGTCTTCACAGACTCTTCAACTTGGTAGCAAAGAGGCTACATTCTCAGCCTGGGAGAAAGCAGAGTTGGTACCCAGGTGTCCGCCAAAACTTTCTCTGCCTCCAACTCTCTGAAAACCCATTTCCCTCACAAGGGACCTAACCCAGGTTGGGGCAGGGGTTGTCATCTCCTCACCATCCTCTCCCCGTCTACACATGCCCAGTCTCTGCCCCTACCGCTGTTGGTCCCTAGCCTGGAAGTCCACCGCCTCTCTTCTCCTTTTATTCTAATCTTGCCCCACTCAAGCTACCTCCCCATCCCTTCCAGCATTTTCCACAAAAGCATCTCTGCCTGCTCTAGTTTGCATTCCTCTCTCCTCTTTTTCTTTCTCCCAAGAATATCCACTCTGATATTTGCAGGTATGAAATCTTAAAGAATATTCTAGCTGGAAATTATCCTTGTAAGAGTCCTAGCTCTTTAGGACAGGAACTGTGTCTCATTGTATCTCCCATAGGTTTTTTTAATGCCTGGTATGATGACAGGCATGTGGTAGGCACCCCTAAATATTAATTAGTTGGGTGTATATGGTATAGTTCGAGGCATCCAGTAGGTGTTCATTAAATAGTTTTTGCACCAGCTTATTATGGATGGAGCAAAAAGAGGCAGATGGACCTGGGAAATGGACAGTCCCTGGTTCTGAGACATTTGGGGAAAGGAAGGGATCCACGGCGCCAGATACTTTGCTAGATGCTGCACATGTTATCCCAGTTAATTATCACAAAAGCCCTCTGAGTTAAGTACTATTATTCTCACTTACTAGATAAGGAGATCTAATATGACATTGGAAAAATGACTGAAATTCTAAGTCTGATATCAGAATTTTGGTCTTATCCCATAACACACTGGTTCTGCCACCAGGTATGCCCCAGGACGGTCCCTGAAACACACATAAGCAGAGGAACATGTTGGAGGGCTGTGAACGACTTTTGACTTTTGCAGACCCACCTCTTAAGACAGTGAATGTCCTGAATCCCGGAGCAGGATTCTGTTAGATAAAATGGGTCATCGTACGATTCCCCAAGGAGCAGTGACAGAGGCAGTTCAGAGGAGCTGGTCTGCAGAGCCACCCGCCAGAGCTTATTTCCATCTTGACTATTTCAACATTTATATAACTAACATTGACTTAAATGGCTTGGAATCACTTATTTTTCTTTTGTTTATAAAACAGCTAAGTGATGATAATATATTCATCTCTAATTAGGAGGGAAATAATATATTAAAGAAAGAACTTGGGAGAAATCACAATCGTGGAGAGTGCAGAGCAGCCCCGAGTTCCATCTCCAAGGCTGACGTGGAAGCTGCTGGTTGCAAGCGGCTCAGTAAAGCAGAACTACAACTGTCAGGAAGTGAAGAGATCTAATTCCCAAAACCATAGAGTGTTTCAATGACCTTGAACAAGTCACTTCACCTTTGGGCTTTGGTTCCTGAGTTTGTTAAAGGCAGGGGCTGGATAAATTAAAATCCAAACTCTTTATCACAGCCTAAGAGACACTATAGGATCTGGTCTCTGCTCCTTTCTCTCCTTATCCTGCCCTTCCCTGCCCCATGTCCACAAAGCTCCAGCCACGCTCTTTCCCCCTCTGACTCTTGACAAGCCTTTGCGCTTGTTTTTACCATGCCTGAAATGCTCTCCCATCCTCTTCCCTTCAAGATGAGACTGGTTCCTTTTTGACATTCAGTTTCAGCTCAAATAGGTTTTCCCTGACTGTCTTAGCTTAAAAGGTCCTCCCAGGGTACTACTCAATTACCTTGTTCATTTTATTCATAGCATGCATCACTTTCTGAGATCTCCCTTATTTGTGTGCATGTTCTCAAACTCTTCTCACTGGGAGGAAAACTCCACGAGAGTAGGGACTTTGTCAACTTTGTTCAATGCTCTAGCCTCTATACTGAGAACGAAGTCTGGCACACAGTATATGCTCAATAAATGTCTAATAGCCAACTGCATAATAGTAATAACAACAATGCATGTTTATATAGGTCTCTGCAGTTTTCAAGATACTCTACCAAGTTTAGTCTTATTCAGGCTTCACTTCCCTTTCAATTAAGCAAAAAAAAAAATTGTATTTCGGTACCAAGACGGATTTTTTTTTAGTAGTAAGACAATTTCTTGGTAATTTTGGGGAATGATAAAGGGAAAGGGGAAGAAACTCTATATTGGATGTGCTTATAATTTATAAGGCTGAATCTGATCAACAGATATTAATTGCAAAAAATGTATATTACTTAGAATCAAGGAAATGTAATTTATATTCACTTTAAAAATGAGACAAAACTTTCCCAATGGCCTGCAGCTGGCCAGTGGTAGAGGCTCTCTGTCTAATGTCTTTTGCATCCAGGTTTAACATTCACAGGTAGCATGATCTTTGTTATGTCATGGCTCAGAGGACAGAGGAGATACAATTACAAACTGACTCTTCTGTTCCATCTTGAAAACTTTTGGAATTCTACATTCTCCCTCATCCTCACCTCCACATCCCTCAGTTTTAAGACAACACCTGAGAATTAAAAAGGAGGAGCATGAGCTTCCATTGACCTAGGAGGATTTGGTGAGAGAAAAGAATGGACTGAAATGAATTATGCAGGAAGACTGAAGCTGCCATCAGCAAATGTGGCTGGTTAAGTACAGAGTTGGCTGAAAGTAGAAGGTTGGACTAGGTGCATCTCAAGGTCATTTCTACACTAGAGCTTGGTTTTGGTTGGGAAGGGGAGTGAACATGCTCACAGGACATGCTCAGGCATATTGAAACTTAACCCTAAGCATATGTGAGTTTGGTGCATTGATAGCCTGTGAAATTGGTTAAACAGTTAGGTCTTAAAAAGTAAACTATGGGAAATAGTCTTCCTTCAACATGACTTAAGACAAGACAAAAAAGTTTCTCTTCAGGAGGTCTGAGATGGGAAATCATCAGAGGATTATACTCTTCGGGATAAAATCCACCTTCAGGGACTATATGACTCAGCTTGATTTCTTTAGACGTGAAAAATATGATAATATTATTCTCATTTAACCTATGAGGCAACAGTAACCTCCTTGTTAACTATAATCATACACATAGAGATCTGAGATCAGTGTCTGACAAATAGTAAATGTGAAACTATTTTGGTTAATGTCATAAATAGTTACATTCTAGTTGATAAATATTTAAATAAACACTTTACTATGTGTAAAGGTATAAGAAGAAGACACACAAAAAGTAGCCACTGCCAGGGAGCTTGCACTCCAGCAGGGAGAAAGATCACATCTGTGGGTGTTGCAGGGACCATGTGATGAGGGGCTCCGGGCTGGAAAAGGACAGGCAGAGCCCATGTCCCCCGCATAGCTGTTGAACTCTCATTCTCACAAGGAGGACTTGAATAAAGACCAATTAAAAGGTTGAAATGAAATAATGAAAACTAAGTTACCAAGGAAGAACAGGATGTTGTGGGGTGAGAACGATCATTTTTAATTTTCAAGATTCTAGAAGGGTATCAAATAATTGTGCTTTCCCTACCACTTGAGACCCTGAGAACTCCAGGGTGGGATGGTTCCGGGTGGGGGTGGGGGTGGGGGTGGGGGTGGGTGCGGTCTACACGGCATGCAACACTTCCCTGTGTTCTCTGAAGCCCTAAAGAGTGGAGTTTGCAGATTCAGAAGGAGTTTGTGTTCCCCTGTTTCTTTGAAAAATAGGTATTTAAAAGGAGAGTACTGCAGGTGAGGCAGAAGGGCTTCGAGGCCATGGGCTCAGTGGGGCAGGCAAGAGGACAAAATGGCCTATGACTCATTTATATGTCAGTGTCCCGCTGTCCCTAGTGCTATGGCCATTCTGCAGTTTGTGACAGCATTCCCAATTTGATTGAGACATTTATCTCTGTTAAACAAGGCGACAAGAACCCTTCCTAATAGGGCTCCAGGCAGCTAAGCAGATAAGAGGGCTCTTTCTTATTCTTCTACAGAATCAGCACTGCAATGAGAATTAAGATAGTGCTATGTTTCTTTTTCTTTTCTTTTCTTTTCTTTTTTTTTTTTTTTTTGAGACAGAGTCTCACTTTGTTGCCCAGGCTAGAGTGAGTGCCTGGTGTCAGCCTAGCTCACAGCAACCTCAATCTCTTGGACTCAAGCGATCCTCCTGTCTCAGCCTCCAGAGTAGCTGGGACTACAGGCATGCGCTGCCATGCTCGGCTAACTTTTTTTTTTGTATATATATTTTTAGTTGGTCAATTAATTTCTTTCTATTTTTAGTAGAGACCGGGTCTCGCTCAGGCTGGTTTCGAACTCCTGACCTCGAGCGATCTGCCAGCCTTGGGCCCCCTAGAGTGCTAGGATTACAGGCGTGAGCCACCGTGCCCAGCCTTGAGAGAGAGTGCTATGTTTCTGCAGCCTTCAGCAAGACTCTGAACCAGCCTGTACAAGTGGGACTGGCTGCTCCCTGGGGCCCCTAAAATCCCAGGAGCTAAGATTTGAGGGAGAAAATGGGACACTGGAGAGATTTTCTTTTGGCTCCTTTTATTTTCTTCCCTCCCTCAGAATTTTGTTGGATCACAGAGCCCAAGTTGGCCCAGGAAGCATTTGCTGTGGGACTGAAGCCTCATAAAACCAGCTTTGACAAAGGAGAAACATCATCTACCTGGTGTTTGCACGCGCAAGCTGGCCTCCCTGAGCTCATTATCCCAGTCCATACACTATCTCCTTCACCCCTGTCCACTTGGCCCAAATCTCCCATCCTAATTTGGCTATGCTACTTGTCTCTTTAATTTCCCTCTAGTTAAAGGCTCCTAGGAAGAACATGCTGGCAAAAAAAAAAAAGGCGAATGAATTTAAAGAACCTGAGTTTTCTGTCTCCTTTATGTATTCTTTATGCTCTTGTACCTTATATGGGGTTGGAAGCTGAACTGATAGTAATGAGTTATTCAGGGCATGCGGTGTGACTGGGCCTGGGTGTAATGTAAATGGAATTATTTGCCTTGGAAATACCCAGTCCAATCTCTTAGCAAATTGCAATTCCTGAAACTAGGTCCCTTTGGAGGATTCTTGAATAAATGTATACCTTGTTTGAGAGATTTGTAGCAATTCAAGAGAAATACTGGGTTCTTTCCCATTATGAAAATAGATTGGCTTTGCTTTATGTGTCATAAAATTTAATTAGGAATCATTTATCAGAACTTGTTAATTGCCTAATTGTTCATTATTCGATAGGTCAGGTTGAATCAGTAAAAGACTTCTCAAAACATTTCCAACTATTTTCCACTTCAATATACATGTATACATGTGTGTGTTTATGTATGTATGCATGTATTTATGAAAGAAAATTTGGCAAGCTTTTATGTTTTGTCTGGTTAGGTATACAAATATTTGTTAAACTGTGCTTTCTCATATGTTCAGAACTATGTTAGAGCCAATGTCAAAGAGGTTATAGAACACCACTCTACTCTCAAGAAGCTTTACAAATCTAACTGAGGAGATATGTACTTATAAACATTAACCAACTATAATTGTCCTTTGGTATTCACAGGGGATTAGTTCCTAGACTTCCATATCCACAGATACCAACACCAGGGAATACCCAAGTACCTTATATAAAATGGTGTAGTATTTGCATACAACCCATGCATGCCCTCCTGCATACTTTAAATCATCTCTGGATTACTTATAATACCTAATACAATGCAGATGCTATGTAAATGTTCGTTATACTGTATTGGCTTTTTATTTGTATTATTTTTTATTGTTGTATTACTATTTTTAATTTTTTAAAAATATTTTCAATCCACAATTGGTTAATGCATGGATGGAGAACTGGCAGATATGGAGGGCTGACTATAGATGAAAAATTCAAGGCTATATGTAGCCAAGATCATATGATCAGGCACTAATTACACAGATTTTCAGGAAAGAACTTTACTAACATGGGATGGAGGAGGTGGACTTTCTGCAAGGGCTGGGGAAGTTGCCCAATGGATCATGAGAAAAATCCCTTTCCCAGTTCAGACCTGGGAAGCAACGTGCCTCTCCTGGGGAGCAGCATGACAACTGTAATCCCAGGCAAGGCATATCATGGGTATTTCATAAAGCCTGAGAGAGGTTTCAGTTGAGGCTGGTCCCCAAACACAAGCTGGGGACCAGTTTAGGGGCTTAGCGATAGAATTCTGTAAAGACCACTGTGCCTGCCATAGTAAGGAAAGTGCCTGAATTCAAATCAGGAGTCCTGGGTTTGCACGCCAGCCTCACCAATAACTCCCTAAACCTTCTTGAAATCATATTAAATGATGCCTTTAAAAGTTTTTAAAAATCTGATGAAATAAGATTCGAAGGTGGAGAGGGATGGTTGTTTGAAGGTTGTGCCATTGAGGAAGCTTTATGCCTGGATATTTAGGGAAGGAGAAATATTAAATAGACAGAATGAAGCATTTATTCTCCCCCTGTGTGGGCCTGGAGCTATCCCTAAAGTGCACCAATGTGTTCTCTAGTACCATCATATGTTTTGGAGATAAATCCTTCACAAGTCCTTGGCCTGCCACCTGTGCAGAGGGTAGTCTTTACTTCCTGGAACAGCCCGTCTATTGCCTTAGAAACAGTGCATAGAGCAGGGGCATCTCCTCTACTCTGTGCTCCCACTAAGGCGGGATCTTTATAGCAGCCCATGAGTTATAACATATCCCCATTCTACAGATCAGGAAACCAAGGCTCAGAAGTATTCAGAAACTTGCCCAGAGTCATACAATTATTAAGTGGAAAAGCAGTTACAGAATCCAAGTCTATGAGACAATCTTATACCATGTCGGGTATATATACTGAAAAGAACTCTAGCTTGGAATTTGGAAGCCTGGACTCTAGTCCTTGTTTTACTCCCACTTCATTACATGACTTTAGGAAAATCTCTTTCTTATGTTGGGCCTGTTTTCAACTGAAAACAGTGGGCCAAATGCTCCCTGAGACGAACGTGAAAGATGTTTTGGTCTGTAGCTTTCCAGGGAAAGGGTCCATAGCATCAACAGATTTACAGAGGGATCCATGATCCCCCAAAATGGTGCGCACTGATTTAATAATTCTAAGCAATAAGATCATAACTGCCAACAATCGTGAATACCTCTATTGTGTTCAGCATTGTTCTAAGCATTTCACATGTTAACTTTTCTAATTCTCACGACTCAGAGGTAGGTACTCCTTTATGTCCATTTTAGAGATGAAGAAACTAAAGCACAGAGAGGTTATGTAACTTTCCTAAGATCACACAGTGAGTACATAGTAGAAGCCAGATTTAAAACTAGGCGGGTCTGGCTCCCACATTTTTTTTTCTTTTTTTTGAGACAGAGTCTCGCTTTGTTGCCCAGGCTAGAGTGAGTGCCATGGCGTCAGCCTAGCTCACAGCAACCTCAAACTCCTGGGCTCAAGCAATCCTCCTGCCTCAGCCTCCCAAGTAGCTGGGACTACAGGCATGCGCCACCGTGGCTGGCTAATTTTTTCTCTATATATTAGTTGGCCAATTAATTTATTTCTATTTATAGTAGAGATGGGGTCTTACCCTTGCTCAGGCTGGTTTCGAACACCTGACCTTGAGCAATCCACCCGCCTTGGCCTCCCAGAGTGCTAAGATTACAGGTGTGAGCCACTGCGCCTGGCCCTGGCTCCCACATATTTAACTATTACACTCTTTTGACTTTCTAATAGCTGCCTTGTTGAGATTGGACTGCCATCTCAATATTATAGCTGAGGCTCAGGGTTCCATCTTTGTCATATTCCATTGGACGCTATTTTCTTACCATCCATAGTGCTGTGTGTCCTTCACAGTATGCTGGGACATAAAACAGGTGAAGCTTCCCTGAGAAGAGAGAACAGGAGTGTATGTGGGTGCGTCTGAATGTATGTGCAAGTGTGTGCACGCACGCGTGTGCAAGAAACGGGGTCAAGTGTGTGGATGAATGTCTCAGCGTTCTACACCTTTGCCCACCATGGTGGCTCTAAATCATCTCTTCCAAACCTTGCAGCTCCAGAGAGCACCCTGAGAAAACCACCAATCTACTCCTGCCCTGTTGTCTTCAGGGGGTCAAATGAGCCCCAGAGCAGGTAGCAAGGGACATAGAGCACGTCAGATGGAGCTGGGCGCAGGGCCAGGCTCCTGACCCCAGGGTGCTTTTCTCTTTGTGCCTGATCTCCTCACCCTAACCAGGCCATGTCCAACCCACGTCCAAGGGCGTGTTCTCCGTCAGGGACAAACATGCACACATACATGCCTTCCGTGGCTTTCCCTGGGCTGCCTGCATGTTTATACACTTCTAGCCATGAACTGGCTGGGAACAAACACCGGTCCCCAGCTTTCTAGGGTGGGGGACAAAAGCTTTGGGATGGTTTGGCAATGGCAGGAACGCCAATGTTCTGTCAAAGTCAGTGACAGAAAAACATTCAGGTATAAGTGGTGGAATTGGAGTGGGAGCAAGGGTTTGGATAGAATATCATTACAAACCTCACGTCAAATGACACCATTTGTCTGCTTTGAGTGGGGCCGCCGGGTGGAGGAGGAAGATAGCATCTCTCACCCTGCCAGCCCACAGCAACCGGTGAGGCTTATTTTTCCAGACAGAATACTTCTGGGGATGTCAGACCCACGCACGAGACGTATCTTTGCTGGCCTTCTGCCACCTGCCTTCCCTTCCAGGTTCGCTGTCACGCCCCTTTGCTGTCTCAGCAGTTGTCAGCGTCACTTGGCCGAGCGCTCCAAGGATCAGCTCTCCAGGAGCCGTGGCCTGATTTGAGTGGGGAGGGGAGCGCTGTGGGGTCGGGTGGGGACCTGC
This sequence comes from Microcebus murinus, assembly GCF_040939455.1. Lineage (NCBI taxonomy): Eukaryota > Metazoa > Chordata > Mammalia > Primates > Cheirogaleidae > Microcebus > Microcebus murinus. Next base: position 24,984,281 of record NC_134124.1, read on the forward strand.
AGGCACAGTGCTTCCTGGCAAGTCCCAGAGATGCTGCAAAACTGGGCAGAGTCTCTGCACAGCCAGCTGAGGGACCCTTCCAAGACCACCATGAGGAAGGGAAGCTGGGCGTTCTCATCCTGCTGTGCTCTCTTTTCACACTCAGGGGTCTAATAGGGCTGCAGATGATCAAATATTCATTCTCAATGAGCACCTACAGCGCGGTGTGCTAGGCACTGTGTTAGGTGCTAGGGGAAAGTGGAAATAGAGTCGGTCCTCCTGAAGCTTCTGGTAATGAAGTGGGAGGTTAACTTAAGCCAAATGAGCACGCAGGTCATAATTAGACATGGTAGTCACACATGCAAGGAAACGTCAGGAGCTAGAAGCACATAAACAAGGGACTTGATTGAGTCTGGGGGGTGGGGCAGGGAAGGCTTCCATGCGGCAGTGATAGAATCTATCTGAGCTCTGAAGGGGAGATAAAATGATGATGAGGAGAGGCGGGAAGAGCATCTCAGTAGAGGGAACAGCAAGTGTGGAAGCACTGAGGTGAGATGGACCACTACATGATATTCACCACAAATATCAACACCACATTTATACACACACATGTCCTACTCACTCATCATTTTCCATACCACACACACTCTGTGTTTTCTCATTTCTTTTTTTTTCTTAAGGGCAGGCAGACACAAACATGGGACACAGTTAAGCGAAATGGGAGGTTAGGCTGGAGCACACAAGGATATGAGGGAGGTTGTGACAGCCTAGCAAGACAGCCAGCCAAGGGAAGTGTACTGGCCGAGATACCCTTGCTCAGAGTAAGATTTTCCAGGCAAGGTGAGAGAGGGGAGGTGACAATCTTAGGCACGGGGTATTATGTAAGCAAACGCTTAGAGGTAGAAAACAACCTAGTAGCTGTACAGGGAGCTAGCAGCATTTCGGTGTTACTGGGAGAAACGGTGCAAAGCAGGGAGTGGAAGATTAGGCAGGAAGCCCTCATGTGACATCCTTGCACACATTTATTCTTTCCATGAATATTTATTGATCATCTGCCATGTACTAGGCCCTAGGGCTGTGATGCACAGAATCAGACTTGGCCTTGGAACCAGGGCTCACACAAAGTGAGTACTCAATCCATCGAGGGGGACAATCCAATAATCAAACAAATGGGATTTGGGGAGATGACTGGGAGAAATAGCTGGAAGTCAGGCTTTGTAGACCCTATTAATGGTGGTACTCATTCTTAAAGCAGTGAGACTCTCTTAGAGGGTTTTTAGCAGGAGTTTAAACATGTTCAGATTTGCATTTTGAAAGGATGGTTCTGGTTGCTGTGAAGGAGGATATCTATTCTCTGATTAGACCGCCCAAGCCCTCTCCCCGGACTGATTTCTGTCATGTCAATGGAAGGGAACCAGGGAATCCACTCTAGAGCGTCATCTACCCATGCAGAAATCCCAGCATGATAGCTTCTACCAGCTCTCTTTACACTTGCAGCTTTCTCGGGTCTCTAACGACAACGCCTTCCCCGCTGCCTCTGAGGCCAACCGCAATGTCTTGGCAACAATTCTATTAATATCAGAGCTAGGAATGAGTTGATGGAAAGCTGTTCATCCATGTAATGAGGTTTCAGTTATATTTTAGAAACGTGTCAGATAATTTGGTAAGGGACAGCAGAGGTTTTCCGTTTGTCAAGAGACGGGGGAGGTGGAACTCAAGTTCCTTGGCTTCGACGGCAACGTGAGAAATGTCCTCTGCACCTAAGAGCTCAAGGCAGAATAAGCAAATGTGAAGGGACAGGGACAGCCAGAGAAGCTCGGGACACCTGTAGGTGGCAGCGGAAGGGAAGGAGAATGCAGATATCATGATTATCAACACCTACACTGCCTCGTTTAAATATGACAGCCCTATGCGATGGGTATTAACCCACTTGACATGAGGCTCACAGAGGCGTTCAAATCCATATCTCTCTAACTCCAAAGTCTGATTTTCCCATCACCTTGACTTTGGGCTCCATTGCTGCATGAAAGGGGCCTTGATAGGTACACGCTTTCGTGTAGAATTGTGAAGTCAATTTTATATAAGAAGAAAATGGCCTCAAAGCTAGTAAATAGGAGTTTCTTTCCCACCACGCTTAGGCAAATGTCAATATTTCATGTTCTATGTTCTCAACATTCATGAGATCGGAGATGGCCATTCTGGCCAGTGCGCTCAAGTGTGGGGCATGCAAGGATTTTTTAAGAGGCACGAGAAACTCACTTTGAATAAAATTGAATCACATAGTAACAAAATTGGTCCTACTTCAACTGCTTTCAGTGTTCCCAATTATGTGAAGTGAGTGGTTTGCAACACAACTGCCCCTGGGGAGCTTTAATAAACTCCCAGGCTCAAGCCCCACCTCAGAGATGCTGATTTAATTAGCCCCCTGTGGTGCTTCAGATTCTGATCCCAAGGGTCTGGGTGGGGCTTGAGATTCTGCATTTGTAACAAACTCCCAGGTGATGCCTGGTCGGGACCTCACTTTGAACAGCTGGAGTTTGGGGTGCAGCCTGGGTTGAGAACCATGGCTTTAAGGAGACAGTCTTAGTTTGGTGCTGATCTTTCTTTGGTCTTTTTTTTATTTATATTTTTGAGGGATAAAAAAATTATTATGATCAACTAGAATGAGTTACACATATACATGGGACACAAACCAAATGGTAGGCAGTGAACAAAGAACCTTTCTCTCTTTCTGTTCTCAACCACCAGAACCCCTTTCACTCCACAGAATCGAATATTGTCATCCTCCCAGAGGGATCCTTGCATATGCAACTATTGATGTATATGAATACAAAAAAGCTACAAATGGCAGTGTTCTGTTTAGCACTTTGCTTTTTTTCACTTACAATATATCTTGAAGATTGTTTCATAATTGTACATAAAGAGCTGCTTCATTCTTTTTTTTTTCCATTGTGGCAAAATATAGCATAAAATTTACCCATTCAGCCATTTTTAAGTATATAGTCCAGTGGCATTAAACACATTCACATCATTGTGTAATCATCGCCACCATCCGTCTACTGAACTTGTTCGTCTTCCCAGTCTGGAACTCTTTATCCACTAAATGGTGCCAGTTCATTTAACTCTCCTTTTAAACAAAACAAGAACCTATCTCAGGGCCAGAGCTTTCAGCAAGCTTTGGCTGGAGTGCACACACATTGCTCTGTGCTCATTTTATTTAGTTTTATAGTCACTCTCTTGTTTGTGATAAGAAATATTAATTTCCCACATAAAGCAGTTCCCTTTTTAAACAAATCTAAGTTCCACGGAGATTATGATGTCTGGTATTAGTGAAGGCTGCACCTGGCTGTGCCACAAGATGTGCAGTTGAACACATTCCCCTCCCCCTTCTGAGCACCCAAATGACATTTACCGCCACTCACGGGGGCAGCAGCAATGGCTTTCCCTTTAGGCCCTCGTGACTTATATCCTCAGCCAGTGCTAGAGTCATTTTCAGGCCTTACAGCAGTCCCTTTTTCCTCTCCTAACAGAATGGCAATCAAAAATAAAGGCTCAGGCCTCTTGTGAGATTTCATGTCCCCTAACAGAGACGGGGAACTCAAGCCCAGGCGTTTTACCGTAGGTGACATTAAGGGACTGCCTGTCTAGAAAATAACACCTTTTCATGTGGATGGGTATCTGGCTTGAGTAAAGTCAGAGAAGAGCACAATATCTGTGTGTTATGGGAAGCTTCCTAACAGACCTCAGCTGCAGGCAAGGGGCGGACCCACTGTGCAGCCTGGTGACAAGAGCTTAGCCTTGGGAGCAGGCCTGGGACTGAGGTCTGGGCTCGCCCCCAACTTGTTGTGTGTCCTGCAGCAGGTCACTTTTAAGTCTCCAAGCATCAGCTTTGTTTCATCTGCAAAATGTTGAGGTGGAGCTCTTATAAAGATTACACATGGTAGTATTTGAGGGTATTTGGCACATTGCTAATAGTCAATAAATGGAAATCTTATAGTCCTGGACTCTTCGCTGAAAAGGGAGTAAGGAAAGAAGAAGGATGTGGACAAAAAGTGCGCTCCAGGGACACTCAGATGGTCACCGCCCAGCCAAACTTCCACCTGTGACTGCTGTGACTAGCTGGGCAGAGAAATATCATACTAAGATGTTGATAGAAAACATGTCTACAAACGTAAGAATTCCAATGACCCAGCACTCAACCCTCTTATTTTTTTTTTTTTTTACTCTTAACCAACCCCCCCAAAATCTGAAAAACAAATCTGCACTAGACACACATTTGTCTTAGAAGCTGACACACTGATTGAGTGAATATATGTATAAGCCTCTCCCGTGTGTTTGGAACTTCTCTGGATGCTGGGGGACAGTGACAAGTGAGACAGAGAAGACCCTGCCCTTCACAGGCTCGGCTCACATCCTCATTGGTTGCCTCCAAGTCCCTGACTCTGTGGCCCATTCAGTTCCCCCACAGACAGCCCCTGCCTGTCCCTCAGTGCTCTGCAAGTTCAACAGCGTCTGGGGACTTTTCTGCCATGCAGAGGAAGAGGAAATAGATGGTTTTATTTTCAGAGGTAAGCACAAGTATTTGTTCGGAAGATCTTCCAATTATTAGGGGAGCAAAAAAGATTTACACGTATTGATGAAGTGTCTTTCTGAGATGGGGAGAGCAGACGGAGCGGAAGGGATAATGAGTGCGGCTGGGGCATGGGCCAGAGCCGCTCCTGTCATCGATCGGAAGGTTGGCAAATGAGGAGAAGCAGGGCCGTTTGACAGGCCTTGGGAACGTGTCCTTGGCATGAGCTTCAGAAGGTGACTGTGCACATGGAAAGAGTCGTACGTGAGCTCATGGTAGAAAAGGAAAGATTAACATCAAATCCTCACCCAGGGCATGATGTTGGTGCAGGGAATGGATTTTGACATCTAAAGAACTAGTTCTATATCCAAGCTTTTAACCTCACCAACCTTACTTTTCTCATTTGCAAAATGACAATTGCAGTGTTTATCTCATTAGGTTGGAGGTTAAGGGAAAAGGTGCACATATAGGGTGAGCACAGTGCACAGACAATGTAAAAGTGTTATCCGTTAATATGTGCAAAGCTGAACAAACTGAACACAGTATTATGCTACTGTAGAAAATAAGTTTTTTGTCCATAATCACAAAGGCATTAAAGGAGATGATGTCGAAGCTTTCACCAGATGTTTTCCAACTTCTCTCTGCATACTTTACTGATAACAGCACTGTTGCATAAACACCAGGAACAGTGTTAGGAGGGACAGTACTTTCTTGACATACAGCCACAATGTGGACCACCTATGTCTATCTTTGCACATGACGGAATTCACAAGCTAGTTCTCAAGCTAAGATGCCAATTATTTGAATAATCTCACAGCATTGAAAATATGCTTTATGATCTCTGATCAAATCTGGCTTGCTATTAAACCAGACTAAAAGTGAACAAGGCAGGAAAGAGGAAATTGGAAAAAAATGCAACAGGGTTACTCTTCCAAAAGGTTAAGGATGGGGCTGAGGATAACTTGGAGAAACAAAACCCCTGTCCTCTTGTTTACCTATTGTGATATGCCCGTGATTAAAGGGTTGTCTGGGAAAGCCAAGCTGACTAGTTAAGGAGCTCAACCACATCCAGACAAAATGAGGCAAAGGAAAAATAAACAGGCTCCACCAGCCAGGCCAGGGCTGGGAGACTCAGGAAAACAGGAGTGGCAGGTTTGTCCACATCTCCTGTGGGGTGGCCCAGTAGGACAGGTTAATCTGTAATGTGCTATCAAACCATCTCTGTTAGGGTGATTCAGGCAAGAGGAGTTTGGAGCAGTTGAGCACAGAGATGAAGGGTGTGTGTTTAGCGACCTAGGTTTAGGATTATACCTGGGTGTTGCCACTTTCAGATGGCGACCCTGGCCACATGTGTGGGCTTCCTGACTTTCAGCTTCCTTTGCCCTAAAATGGAGAGGATAATACTAGAACCTACTGTAGCATGTTGTTGTGTTAGGATTACATGAACTAATTTAGTAAACTCACACATAGCAAGTATTCAATAAAAAGAAGCTCTTATTAATTATTAATTACTGTTATTACTTGGGAAGCATCTGAGAGCTGTGCATGCTTCGTGCAGACAGCAGAAGGACGACTGCTTTCTCAGCGTCATGGTGCACTTATTGTGTGTTGGGATCGTGGCAGAAGCTAGCTCCCACCCAGGGGCAGACTGAGCCAGTACAACTCCAATGTCCAGCTGGCCATCACGCTACAGAACACAAGAAATGATAACTATCTTTGGGCAGCCCAGCACAGACCTTGAAACAATTTCTTCTTATCACTTACCCAAACATTGGTGATAACTCAAGAGATTTTCTATCAGTGGACTTAAGCCAGCATAGGACAATGTTATCACAGAATGGAAAGAAGCCCCCAAAGTGGCCAGGTCAGAGCTCTGTCATGGGGAACAGTAGTTGCATTGATTAATTTTAACAAGCAAACTTATCTCCTCATGGCTAGTGTGGTTGCCTCCCCACAAAGAGGAGAAAGTTCTGGCAGGTCTGGTGAAATTCTAGAGACACAATTTAACTCGATTTAACTCACCACCCTAAAGATGACAGGAGGCCAATAAGTACCTGTAAGTGGGCGCATGGAGAAAAAGTAGGTTGGATCTTGGAGTACAAACTCCTGTCAAACTGAATTCCCAGAGCAATTTGTGTTTTCTTGAGAGTTTATTAGAATATGAGGAGGGAAGGCTTTGGATGAATACAGTGGGAAGTTCAGTCCTGATTCTAGCCGCGTGGGCCGACAATGCATCAGTTCCTACACTTATAAGGTGGGGGAGGATAGGAACTATTTCAGAAAAAGGCTGAGGGAAAACAGCAGCAAACATTGGAGAGTTCGTCACATACCTGGCAGTGTTTAAGCACTTTATGTGTATTCATTTATATAACCTCACAATAACCCTAGGGGTATGGGTGATTATTAACCTCACTTGCAGACAGGAAAACTAAAACATAGAGTGGCTGAGAAACTTGTCCAAGGTCTACAGCTAGCAAATGACAGTGCCAGGCACTGTAACCATGAGCCCACCTCCTTTAGCCACTGTGTTATTTCTTGCATGTGAGATAACCTGAGAAAAATGTTTCTACCAGTGCCAGATATGAAGAAATAGTTAATAAATGTCGGCTAATATTCTTATGTTAGGAGTCCCCCGCAAAGCTTACAGTAGCTGCAGATTTTCCCAAAAATTTAAAGAATTTAAAACAGCCTCATAAACAACATATGCTCTAGGTTCGGGCTGATTCTCATCCTCTCTTTTGGCAAGAGGCACCATTTTGCCTTCTTTGTTAAAATATTTGTCATTTTCTTTAAAGGCCACAGAGGCACCCGTAGAGAAAAGGGGGCCCTTTAGAAATTTTTTTCTAAATCTTCGTAAAGAAGACAAGCGGACAATGGTGAAATAAAACCGCACAGTTTCTAAGGATGTTCATAAGTATCGTCCTATTGGATGACATCCTGTAAGGAGGACAGGCCTGGTTATGTCACCTCACGTATAAAGGATTGCAGAGTAGTGCAGTTGGCTGGAAGGCCGTGCACCTGGTGGATAAGAGCAGATGTTCTTGAATCAACCAGTGTGCGTTCGAATCTGGGATGTATCACTAACTACCTGGTCACCTTGCATCCTCTAATTCTCGCATTCTCCATTTCCAAAACACAGAGATACAAGGCATGATAGCAGGCCTTGGATAATCTCAGTGGTTATCTGAGGAAAAGCTCTTGGAACTTAGTGAGTTCTCAACAGAAGTTCATTGCCAATGTTGCTATTCTCCCCATCTGGCCCAAGGAGGTGGAAAAAACTTCCTGAGCAGCATGGCCAGGATTAAAGCCTAGGTCTCGAGATGGTTCATGCACTTCTTTTTCCCCTGCACAACATTGCTTACAGCCCTCTCTTTCCCTGGGAAATCATCAGGACTCTGGCTTGGCTCCTGATTCAAAATTTATTTTCTTTCAAAAAAAGCATTCTCTAAAATCTGCAAATCAAGACTAGAACAAGGGATTAGAACATGATAAGGAGTGACTTAAAAATAAGATCGCAGAACCAACCTGAGGATCAGACATAAAATCAGATGTCTCTTAAATCAAACAGGGAGGGAACTAGGGCTGATGCCAGGAACGCTTAACACCCATTACAATGAAGAACGCATAAGTGCAATAAGGGACCCATAAAAACCAGCAGCATGTGAAATACTGCCAAACGCCAAGCGGTTGCCAGGAGGAAGCATCACTAAGCTGGATTCTAATGCTCCTTTCTGCAAAGCAAATAGGCTGGGTGTTAATTAAAGTGTGTAAGTCGATTCTTGAGGTAGCTGCCCGGAAAAAGGACTCCTGCGTAGAAGTCTCTTCCTCTGATAGATTTCTTTTGGAATTGTGAATTTTTGGCAAGTGAAATTCTCCCAAACAAACACAACTTTCTGTGTATTCTCTGCTCCCCATTGCTTGTGGGGCTGGGTGCTTTTGAATAACGGATATATTACACTGGTTTCTACATCACTGTCAAACTCAGTACTTTGCAAAGGGCTAACACCACATGTGCATCTCACAACAACCTTGTGCTTATTATCGAGGGCCACAGTTATCATTTCACTTTATCGAGGAGAAACACGAGAAACAGAGGCACTAAGGGACTTTCCCCTGCATTGCAGAGAGTGGTAGAGCCCATAGAAACACTTTGGATCCCTTGATCCCAATTATGGGTCTCTTTCCATCCTAAAAACTAGTGACACCCAAACCAGCAAGAGATATGTGAGCAGAGCCTGGTGGGAATTTAAGTGGGTGGGTTGATAAAGCAGGAAAGAAGGGTGCAGTCACAGCTTTCTGAAATTGTATTGGCCTGACAAGTACCCTAGGCATTGCTAAGATCAATACCACATCTAGTGTCTAGAAGTGCAAGCTGGGGTGAGTCATAGCGGGTGCTGCTTATTGGGACTGGTCGGCAGTCTTACCATGCCTTGCTATTTCTCAGGGAACTAAACCCATTTGATGCCACTTAACCTTTTTCCTTATGTTTTCTCAAGAATGAAATCAGTTGCCCCCTGAGTACTTGAAACTGAACCCCTGCTCTTACTAGGAACTGTGCTACACCCTAGGGACCCAGTAGTGTCCAGGAGGTAGAAGACCCAGGAAGTCTCTACCCTCATGGAATTTATGTGCTACTTAGGGAGATTAAAAAAAATAAAAAAGAAGACAGGATTTCAGATTGTGATAAGCATTATGAAAATAATCAACATGGTGAGGGAGAGTACTTGGGGGATAGTATTTTAGATGCTGTGGTCTAGGAAGCCCTCTGTGAAAAGACAGCCTTTGAGCTGGAACTAGATTACAAAGAGGGAGCCAGTTTTGGGAAAAGCCCAGGGAAAAGTGTTCCAGGCAAAAGGAAGACCAAGTGCACAGGTCCTGAGGAGGGCAAGGACAGAAGTAGCCAATGTTGCCGGGGGACCTGGTATCAGGTGAAATTGGGGACAGGGCCAGATTTGGAGTCATAAGCAGTCTGGTGAACCACACCTCGAAGGTTGGATTTAATTCTAAGTGGCCACCACATGCTGGTCCAGTGTCTGGCTTTCCATTCTCAAATATATTCCTTTCCCTCTTCTATGGATGGTTCTGGAGCGTCAAGGATTTGCTCCACTTCTCAGTTGCACAGTCTCTGTGTTCATAATGGCGCAGACCATGTGGGTTACCTCTTGCTGATGGTGGGCGCTTAACAGTCTCCAAGTCCACACAAAGGGGCCAATGAGGACTGAGAAGTGGAGATTGAGCTCTGAACTAGTTGGTGAGCCTGGCAGTTGGTGACAGAGGCTATCAGCTCTGTTCTTCCTGGAGAAAAGCTCTTTATAAACCCAAGTTGGTCCTCACCAGTTCTGTGAGTCTGGAATACCCTCAGTTAAATCTGGCCTCTGTGACATTAGTCAAGCACATGGGTTCTGGGATCAGTAAACTCAGGTTTGGCTCAGTGAATCTCCCTGAGTCTCACCATCCTTGCCAGTAATTATGGATAATAACAACACCTGCCTCACGAGCTTGTGACAATCCATAAAGTGCTTCCCAGTCATGCTTTGCAAAGCATAAGATTTCAATAAGCTCTTACCATTACTGTTTTCATTAGGCACCATCATAAAAATTTCAACTTTCACTCTCTTCCCCACACACATTTGCTTCTTTCAAATGCTGCATAATGATTTTATACATTTTTGGACAGAGGCCTTGAAATAGTACAAGTAATGACTAATTCCCCTATATTGTAGTCTCTCCATGCAGGTAACTAATTGTCAAACCATAGGTAGCAGAGTTTACCTACAAGGGCTGTCTGCTTTGGAGTGTGTGGAAGGCGCCAGGACTACGTAGAGCAATCAACATCATCATCTGCAACAGCCCTCAAAACCCTGCAACTGCATGCCCTAGGCCTGCTGGCTTGGGCAAAGAGCTTCCCAAATAGAGGATTGAGGGTCCTTGGGAGCCTGGAGTTGCTGGTGGCTGGGGGTAGACAAAGCTACAGCCCCAGGACTCAGAGTACAGAGGTCAAGAGCAGCCTTGAAGGCTCCCTTTGAAGTAGCATCCCCACCCCTGGCCAGCAGGCGGTGGGGAGAACTGAGAAGAAAAGGCCACCCCCCCAATCTTAGGATCTAGCAGAATGCTTACCTTCTCCCTCCTTGGTTCAGGATCTACAGCTATGGCAGGTGGAGTCAGCAGTGCTTGAGCATTTTTATTCTGCTGGGGCACTAGGAAAGAAGGCTGCACTGCTACCACCCCCAGGTATCCCATCAAAGGGGAGTGACAGCCAGAGAGCCTCCTTCTCATCCCTGGTTGAAGCAGCCAGCCCCAACACCTTCTAGAAGCCCTGCCTTCAGCGTCGCATGCCTGAACATAGTTCCTCCACCCAGATTTCTCCTAGCCTGGCCTGCTTAGTCCCGCCCTCCTCATCCATTCTAGGCTCCTGTTCCAAGCCCTGCATCTCCGCCCTCCTCTCCCTCCTCCTCTTCCTTCTTGGCTCCTGGAAGGACTGGCCTAACCGGCTCAGGTGCCCCAGAGAGGCTGTCTGTGTGCTGCTGTTAGCTGGTGGGTTGTTAGCTCTGGTCCCCACAGGCCAGGCTCTGGCCCCTAGGATTTATTTTGAGAGAGCATCTGGGTTAGTTAGAGCAAGAACTTGGGACTTTGGACCAGACTTGAGAAAATGGAGAGTATCTGTTTTCTAATGCTTGCTTTAAAAACTATAGGGAAATAAGGGCTAGGTATTAGGAGACAGGGGTCTCTGCCTGGCTGCTGCCACACAATGACTGCAGTACAGGCCATGGAGACTCTGTCTCTAGTACCAGAGATTTGGCTGTATTGCACCTTTACCCCTAGGGTAAAGGACTTTCTCAGGACAGATGCAACAGAGAGAACTAGAGCAACATTTTGAAATCTGATCACCTAGCCCAAAGGAGATTCTAGTTTGTTCTCTTTGTAGTATTGGGGAAATAAGCAAAAAAAAAAAAAAAAAAAAAAAGTTTAGCAATGCATCCCATGTCTGTTATTAAAAAGCAATCAGTCACCCCAATTAATGGCTATTCTACTGAATCCACAGGTGACCTTAAAGATGAGTTAAATTATCTTTGAAAAAGAATAATCATTGCTCATGTCCCAAATCTAAGGATTTAGGATTTTATTTCCCTACCCTGGCAAGTTAGTATTATTTTCTTTCAGATCAGAGATTGCCAGATATTAGAATTCATAGGAATTATATGAGGTGTTAAAAATGCAGATTTCTGCATGCAACCCTCAGATTCCATGAGGGCCAAGGAATCTATATTTTAAAAATTTCCCCTAGGTGTTTCTGATGTGCACCTGTACTTGCAGAAATGTTGCCCTAGAATACATCTAAATTCTGTGTTCCCAGCCTGGCCTTTCTTGGTGCGTGTAAGACCCAGTTGGGGATCCCATTCTTTCCAACTCACTCTTCTACCCCTGCCATCAGGAATTTTTCAGCTGACTCCAGCATCTTCCTCCTCCCTTTAACTCACAATTGAGCTTTGTCAGAGAAGAGAGTCTTAGCCTCACAGATAGTCCATCTGTAAGAGGCCTTAGAGTGATATCATTGTCCTGTTCGCATTACACCAACACAGACACTGAGCCATGGGTTTTACTCTTTCTCCACCTGAGGCCCAGATCTCACGCTACTGCCACCTCCAAGTGACAGATAACCTTATCTGTCCCTAAGTTAATTCCCCAAGGCCAGCCCCTCCCTTGGGCTCTACTACTTCTGGAAAAGATTTCAAGTGCATGGGCTCAACAATCAGTTCCTCTCCCTGGTCCATGGCCGAGGCAATCAGTGTTCTGGTGCCTAATTTCTTGAGTCAGGTTTAGTTTCAGAATGAGATCTCACGGCCTATCTGCTCCCCTAAATGGAGTTATTATACAGGCAATTAGAGCTCATATGACTGTTTGTTCATGTCAATCATTTAATCATAGGGCACGAACCACAGGAGCCATTAGATTCAAATCACATCCGACTAAGCACCTAAGATGTGTAGGCGTCTTGCTGGACACAGAAAGGATGTGCAGAGGCCTCGAGGGGTTGATGCTGTGGTTATTGTAAGTGGCACTCTTTTTCTAGTGAATTGGGTGGAGGGAACTAATGGGAGTCTAATGATATGAGAGTGATGTGGGAAAATCCACATTTAAGTCCATATTTCCCCAAGGGAAATGCTCTCTTGGGGCTGTCCATCCCACTCCTTCAGCAGCTCAGGGGATCGGGTAATACAATAAAAACAATGTGTCTTTGCCTCACCTGTGAGTTTCACATTTTCCCAGTGCTTATGACCTGGCCTCTGGCTTTGCCTTTCACCAGGTGTCATGAATGGCAGCATAGTCCAGTGGTTACAAACGGAGACATTGGCACCAGGCTGCTGGGATTCGACTCTTTGGCTCCACCAGGTCTCTACTGTGTGGGTTGGGCAAAGTGCTGGCCCTCCCTGGAGAACAATAAATAGTACTTGCCTCTCGGGGCTGTTATCAGGATGATATGAACTAATATGTGTAAGTGCTTTTAACAGCGAGAGTGTTTAAATACTATTATCATTCAGGAGATCCTGGACGTTGCCACCATGTGTCTATATTCACTATAAAGAGAAGTGGCACCAGAATATTCCAGATAAAGAAACATCACGCACCAGGTATAGTAGTCAGTTTTGCTGCAGCAATAAATGATCTCCAAATCTCAGTGGTTTCCACCATGAGGTTTATTACCTTGAGGCTGTGGGGTGACTGTAGCTGTGCTTGGGCTGTGGCTGTGCTTCTCATTTAGGGACTCAACATGTCCCCTAAGCGGGACACACTGTTCTCGTGGCAGAAAGGAAGATCAGAAGCACTGTGGAATCTTGTCCTGGCTCTTAAAGCTTCTGCTTGGATGTGGCCTCTGTCGTGTCTGCATTCATTCCTTTGGTCAAAGCCCCACGCCTTTGAGCATACATACATATATACATACAAGTATGTATATTCCCCCTACCGGCAGTGGCAGGAATGTACTCTTACAGAGAAGGGGGTGAGCATGGCTGTTGCAGAAATAATATAATCTACTACATTAAGGCTCCGTGGTAGAAGGAAAATGGCAAGAGACTTGGAGCTCTGTGTGGTTAGAGCTGAGGGAGCTGGTAGGAGCATAGTGAGAGAAGAAAGAGGGTGGGTGGGGAGCAGGCGGGGCCAGCCAGGTAAGCAAATCTGACCTTGATGCTCTGAGTGATGGAAACCACTGACCTTCACCCATCTGACTTCTCTCCTTCATGGTGAAATGAATACTTTTCATGTTTTTTCTGGTCTCTGAAGTAATAAATGTTCATTATAGAAAATTTGGAAGTGACAGGTGAATGAAAAGAAAAGAATACAAATTTAATTTTAGAACTCAGAGAGAACCATCATTGAATGATATTTTGGTGAGACCATTTCTAGATTTTTAGATGCTTTTTAATGCAAATATTTTTAAAGCCAGAATTGGATCACATTCCTCATCAGTTGTTATGAATATTTTCTAAGTTATTAAACATTCTCTCCTTTGTAATTCTGTCATCATATGGATGTACCATAATTTAACTAGATTTAACTAATGTAGTAGAAAATTTCTACTATTGGACATCTAGGGTTTTTCATTTTTATAAAAGTTTCACAGTGAAGTTCCTTATATTTAGCAACATCATGTGATTTCTTAAAAGAGTCTTTTTTGTCTCAAAAGGTATAATAAATTTTAAATAGATACACATTTTGTCCCAAAAGGTATAATAAATTTTAAATTGATACACATTGCCAGTTGTCCCTCAAGAAAAGTTGAAGTCAATCACACACAACCCCAAAGCATGATTTGCCAGCTCTAATGATAATTATTTTATATTGCCAATTTGATCAGTGGAAAATATTGCCTTATTTTTATCTTGCATTTGTTTCATAATTAAAGCAGAACTTATTATGTTTTAAATAACTCCTTGTGCTTTCATAGGGAAAGACTCACCTAATTCAAAATCTGGGACTTTGGATGTGGTGGTTAGGATGCAGGACTGGGTCCTCTTCTGCAAATTATGACTATTTGGTCCCTCTGACTCATTGCAAGATTTTCTTCTTCTTTCTGCAGGAAACTGTCTTTGATCATTTTCTTACTGTGGGAGCTGCCAGTATGGATGTGGGTAGTGAGTTCCATGTATATGGTGGAACAACATGGTTCATATGCATCTTGTCTCCTCATACAGACAGGCTGCTCTCCTGGAATTTAATGTTGTGCCGTCCTGTAGTGTCTCACCCTGTACTCTGCATGTTTTATGGTCCATAAATATTTTCTGATGTGATGCTAACAAAAAGCATCATGGCACAATGGGTGGCTGATTTTTGACTTGATGGGTGACTTAGTCATGGAAACTTACACACAGCTATACTAATAAAAGATTGCAGACCCAAAGTCATTGTGAATATCATTCAAGATCTCTTTCGAAATTGTACACCCCCACTAATTTTTCAACTTTCATAATATAGCTTAGCAATATACGGCATTTTGATTTGACAGAAACCCTATCATTTTCTCTCTTTCTGATATTTTTATTTTTTTATTCCCAGCCAGAGTCAAAGAATTTCTATCCACTGAAATGTGGCATGGTTTTCAGTTATTTTTTATTTAGAATTTGAGGTGTTTTTTTTTTCCCCTCCTGTTATAGGTTGTGCCAATGTCTTGTCAAGCTGGCCTCACAATGTAAATTGTACCTTCATTTTCCCATTTTCATGTTAAGGGGAGAAAGCAAAAGACTTAGAACATGAAAAGACCATTAACAGAGCATCTGACTGTGTCATTGGGGAAGGCAGAGAAAATAGCAACCCTGGTTGACATGGTCTTGCCTTCTTGGTAGTAGGTTAAGTGCTCAGAAGTCTCTCATGGGCCTCGGTGGATTGGGGATATGATGATGTCTATCTTGGCATCATTCTAACTGGCCATGCTTTATCTGTAGTCTGTCACTCACTCATACCCTTGTCTTGAAGGAGCAGGGACTCAAGCCTGTCAAGCATTTGTGCCATCATCTCATGCCTTCTACACTCATTAGAAGTCTAATTTTAGGATTATTCTCATTAAAAAGCTCCACTTTACTTTCTATGTGTATCTCTTAACATCATGCTGTAAACCTCAAATATACACAATAAAATTTATTTAAAAAAAGAGAAAAGCTTCATACTGCCACCTTCAGTGACTAGAATGGTTACATGAGATGAAACATGTTTGTCTTCCTTACATGTGTCAAGTCAATATCATCAGATGGTGCTTGACTCTACATGCAGTCTAACATACGTTCTATCTGCCCTTCCCCATTTTGCAAATATTGTTTATGCCTTCAAACAAATAGGTGCATGTCTCCTTCCAGGAACAGTGAGATTTGGTTTTTAATCATTGTTTTCCAAGTAAAGCCAAGGCACACCTGAACAGGTGTTCTCTCTATGAATTACTTAATTAAAACAGCTCCCCGAAGGCCTTTGTAATACGAGAGGAAGAGAGTAAAGCAGAGAGATTTAATTTTGAGTAATTCCTTTATTAAAGTGGAAAGAAATACAATCTGGCCTGCTTTAACTTAGAAGGGCTCTATAAAAAACCATCATCAAGAAGTGATACCCTTTAATCGAGCAGTGTTTCCAGCATGTAATATGAAGACCGCCTACATTAGAATGATTTGGGAACTTGTGAAAAATTTGGGTTTTGGCTTTACCCCAAACCCACTAAACTCTTGAAGGTGGAGCTGCATTTTAACACCCACCTCTGATGATTTCTATGTACTAATACAGGACATAAAGCTATTTTGAGGAGAGTCTGACTGTGACATTGTCATCTTAAAACTCTGTGTGTCATAACACGGTGCCTCCACCACTACATGCTAGTCCTGTGAATGTAGGGACAAAGTCAGTTTGCTCCAGTATTCCCCTGGTCCTGTACAAGCATGTCACATAGCAGGTTTTCAGTAATTAGTTAAGAGAATCATAAATGAACCCAATGGCTTGACCATTGGCAGAGATGACTGAGCCCATCTAAACCCGATAATGTCTTGGAAAAAAAGTAAGAGGACATGTGTCCTTAAGAAGAAGGAATTGGGCCATTGGAATATTTAAGATAGATGGGAGCCCTGCAGATTCTTTTCCATTGCTAAGGTGGAGTCACTACTCAAGTATGCTCAGAAGTGTCTGAAGGGTAGGGGTGAACATATTGGTTAGAAAGAAAAAAATTGAGATTTGGAGTGAAACTTGATTCTCATTCTCTTCCTTTATTGATGCTGGTAATGAAAGAGTCCTTAAAAGTGATCTGGTGCACAGGCTGTGGTCTTTCTCATCTCTGATTTGATGCCTAACCAGCTTCAGGGTGAGCAAGTTTTGTTTCGTTTTGTTTCAATAGATTTAGGAGGTAAGAGTGTTTTTTTGTTATAGGGATGAATTGTATAATACTGAAGTCAGGGCTTTCAGTGTACTCATCACAAGAATAGTGTACATTGTACACAAAAGGTAGATTTTTACCCCTCACCCCATGACCTACTACCCCCTGCTTAGTTTGAAATGTCCAATACACCACTTTATGAGCATATACATCCCTGATTCAGCTCCTGCTTACAAGTGAGAATACCTGGCATTTGTTTTTCCATTCCTGAGATACTTCACTTAGGATAATGATCTCCAGTTCCATCTAAGTTGCTGAAATGAAACATTATTTCATTCCTTTTTATGGCTGAGTAGTACTTCATGGTGTGTGTGTGTGTATTCACACCACATATTCTTTATCCACTTATCAGTTGATGGGTACGTAGGTTGATTCCATATCTTTGCAGTTGTGAATTATGAATTGTGCTGCAATAAACATTTGGGTGCAAGAGTCTTTTAATAAAGTGATTTCATTTCCTTTAGGTAGACACCTGGTACCTGGTGGGGTTGCTGAATGGAATGGTAGGTTTACTTTTAGTTCTTTGAAGAAATGCCATACTGTTTTCTACAGCGGTTGTATTAGTTTACATCACCACCAAGAGAGAATAAGCATTCCCTTTTCATTGCATCTGTGCTGACATCTATTTTTACTTGACTTTTTTTTTTTTTTTTTTTGGCTATTCTAACAGGAGTAAGGTGGCATCTCATTGTGATTTTAATTTGCATTTCCCTGATGATTAGTGATATTGAGCATTTTTTCATATGCTTATTGGCCATTTGTCTATCTTCATTTAAAAACAATCTGTTTATGTCTTTCATCTACTTTTTTATGGACTTATTTATTTTTTCTTTTTATTTGTTTGAGTTTTTTGTGGGTTCTGGATATTAGCCCTTTGTTTGATGTATATTTTGTGAATATTTCCTGGTGAGGAAGTTTTTGGTTTAGACCGCTGATTTCTCTTTCAGATCTGTGTTCTAGTTCTTCTTTTCTTTGTGTTCTCACTGGAAGCAGAGGCAGAGGACCTACAAGTAGAACTACCATTTGATCCAGCAATCCCATTACTGGGCATATATCCAAAATGAAAAGAAGACATCTGCACTCAGGTGCTAATAGCAGCACAATTCACAATTGCAAAGACATGGAAAGAACCCAAGTGCCCATCAATACATGAGTGGATTAAGAAAATGCAGTATACATATACCGTGGAGCTCTTCTTAGCCACAAAAAACAATGGTGATCTAGCACCTCTTGTATTATCCTAGATAGAGCTGGAACCCATTCTAGTAAGTGAAATATCACAATAATGGAAAAACAAGCACCATATGTACTCATCATCAAATTGGTATTAACTGATCAACAGTTACCTGTACATTTAGTAGTAATATTCATTGGGTATCAGACAGGTGGGAGGGGCCAGGAGGGGATAGGTGTATTTACACCTAAAGGTTGTGGTGTGCACCCTTTGGTGGCTGGACATGCTTGAAGCTTTGACTCTGGTGGGGCAAAGGCAATATATGTAACCTAAACATTTGTACCCCCGTAATATGCTGAAATAAAACATAAATAATAATAAATAAAAAATAAAGCATCCTATAAGTGGCAGAGCAGGTGTCCTTATTCTAAGACCTGCTTTCCCCCCTATGGTTTGTTACTTTCTTCTATTCTTTATTCTTCTTCTATGTTCAGCTAAGTATTCTTCTTCTAAAAATCAAAGAGGAGCTATAACATTAAGCTGTCTTTCTTCAATTACTCCTACCTAGAAGCAAGTTCCCTGCAGTCACCTCGCTTTATATCCAGACCATAGCAGATTTTCTTTCCCTATTACTTCCCCTTTGTATTTTCTCTTTAGCCAAAATGGTCTATTTAAGTTGTAATGATCATTTACATCTCAGAATTCTGGCAACCTACTGAAAAATAACAGATGCAAGAAAATCAAGTGGAGAAGGGCAGCATGAAGAGCTGGGCTTTCAAAGAATAAAGCAGCAGCTTTGCTGACTTTTTGTTCATATTTCTAAGATTAATATATTTAAATGCATAAAATACAAGATCATCTCAAGCAGCTGTTCATTTTTGAGGCTTTTGGCACCAGTTGCCTAGACTTGACTTTTTGAAAATCGAATGATTGATGCTTTCTTTCATCTTTATTTTTCATATTTTTTTGTGTGGATGCTTGTTCCTAACTAGATCTTAAAGCAAGTTGCAGGCTGAGATATTTGAAGGGTACTAGAAAACTTCTCCAAAATCTAACCCATCTTTCTATTGGCCTATTAAACAGTCTAGAATTAGACATTCAGTCTTTTCATAAAAACATTGTGTCTTTAGGGACCCCCTATAAAATTGTTAGGACTAGTCCACCTAGGATACTATATATCATTAGCTATTGAGTCATGGGTTAGTTTACCACAAAAGCAGTTTTTACCTTGAAAATATGAAAAAATATAATCCTTTTCATAAATGGGAAGTAAGACAGGTAAGTTTTGATACATGACAGTTTGGAAGATATATCTGTCTACAGAGAAAGAAGCAGGCAAAATAAGAAGACCCTAGTGGGAAGAGTAAGTAGTAAGAAAGTAGCTATGAGGGTACTTAATTAAAGATTATATTTTTCTCATTTTGCAAGGGACAAGACTTGGTAGGAAGAAAAATTATGACTCTTTGAAAATCCAACTTCACTCATCTATTTTCTTTATGACCAAATATTTTGTGGACACTTATGATTTATAGGGCTTAGTGGGCAAGGTGAGAAAAGAAAGAGAAGGCAAAATGTTTGGTCTCCATCTTGATGCAATACATAGTATAGAAATGGAGGAAACATGTAACTTAAGGATTCAAAATAGGGCAACATTAAATATAGTCTATAATAGAAGAGAATGCTAAAATTAGGACAGGAAGGAGAAATCATTAATTCTAATAGTGTCAACTTTGTGTTTCAGAGGCATCTCTATGCCACCTCAGTGATTCTTTCAAGTTTGGAGAGAAATATATCACTCTTTTAGAGAAAATGTAAATTGAGAGGTTAAATGCCCTTAAATCATCTTCTGGATTGAGCACAAGTAGATGTTTCTGTCTCAGTTATGCTAGGAGATGTTTCTTAAATGTGAAAGCATCCTCAACTTACCTTCTCTATACTACCCCATTATTAATTTCTTTTAGCTGATGCTCTGGAAGAAGATTTTGATACCTTCACTTTTTAAAATATTCTTAAGCTCTTTCCTTAGATTTCATCCTTTTGGTAGAAAGGGAAATTAATGCTCTTCTATATTAGCCCCAAATGCGAACAGTACAAGAGTTACCATAACCAGATTCCAAAATTCAGGTTTTTAACCGTTTCACTACACTCTCTGCTAAAGAAAACCCTTTAGATGGAAACATCTGATTTCAGAAGTCCTCAGCCAAATTTTAATGAATAACAACATCTCCTGGAAAAAAAGATTTCTCCACAATTATTATCTCAACCCACTGCTTTAGTTTTATTAATACCTTATCAGTTTGAATCCTTGCTCAAATCATGCAAGTCTAGAGTTCGTGTTTAGTTGAGAGGTGGCATTTATCTTAGATTTCTGAGCTATGGAAGAGACTTTATCTAGATCAAAGGTTTTCTGGAAAAGTCTGTTTCTAAGAAAGAGTAGTTGCTTATTTCAAATTAGGATCACATAGGGCAGGACATAGTTATTATCCCAGTAGATTAATACTTAATGGTTCTTCTTGTTTACTTTCAGGTTATCTTTTGCCTTCTCAACTCACTTTTCATATTGGGTGTTTTATTTTGTGCAAATCTATTTAAGAAATTGACATTGCTTTTCTGGGCACTGGGCCCAGAGTTTCTAGAGTTTGGTTTGCTATCTCATAGGTGATCTCAGATCACACTTGGAGATGAACACATTCATTAGTGACAAAAATATATATCAGTTTAGGAGAGGAGCTCTTTAACTTGCCTCCAAAGATGATAGGTGAAAGGGATGCCCTATGAGTTAAAAGTGCTATTGTGCTTTATGAAAGATGAGACATGAAAACAAATCTTGCTATATTACCATGGAAGCACTTGTTCCTCTTATTTGCTATGAAATAGAATCCTGTTTTAGTTTGAATGTGATTCAACCATGGTGTTTAGAATATTAACATTTTATCCCCAAATATGCTGACAAACCATAAATCATACTAGTAAATATCCATGGATCATGCTGTTTTGTTTCCTAGGAAAGTATAAAAAGTAGAGAAAATCTTATGGGGTCAGAGCTTTGGGTGTGGCAGAGAATAAGATTGAGTATCAGCAGAGTTAAGCTAGCAATAAATTTGGGTCTATATTTGTGGAGCTCGATTACAAAATAACCTCAAGAACTTTCAGAGATAAATGACGCTGGGAAATGATGAAACCAAACTTTCTGGCCCAATCCAAGCACATGCAGGCTGGAATACTGGAGTACTTATAGCAAATGCACTTCATCTAATATCTTGTCCTGCATTTTGGAAAATGCTTTAGATTTACCAAGCATTTGCACATGGATTTTTTTAAACCTGGTTCTTTGATATGGCTGAATCAGGTTTTATTAACCTCAATTCCAAAATGAGAAAAGACTGATGTTCTTTGATCTTAAATGACTTGCTTATGGTTATAAGGCGTATAACTTGGAGAATAGGGCCTGGATTCTGGTCCATTGACTTGTGATCCAGAATTCTTTCAGGTAAACCTTACCATTCAGGTTTGGACTTAGGATACTGCTTTCTCTGGTAGGCTTTTTCTGGGCTCCAAAAAGTGCTCTATAATATACCCTATAATATAAATAGCCTAATTTTCATCAAATTGGGCTGTAAAGAATTATTTCCTTGCCTTTATTTCCCACTGGATTATGATCTCCATGAGAGATCATAATCCCAGTTTACCGTGGTAAACCTAGTTACCTCGGTTAACTAGTTTACCTAGTGCCTAGTTTACCATGGTAACCCTAACACATGGGTATATAGTATATGTTCTATAAATATTTGCTGAAGTGAACTGAATTCCAACGCTCACTTTGCCAAAGCTAAAAGGACAAGAAAAGGCCCAACATTTAGACTGACAGGCTCCAAGTCTGGATAGAATGGGTATTTCCAAAGCAGGGCAAGTCGCTGGTCTTGCCAACTTTAAAAACTCATTCCAGATGCCCAAGGGGGAACTCAAAAGTTCTTCCTAACACAGACCATAGTTCTGCTTTGGGAATTAACTCTATTTCAGTCTCAATTAAAGGACATTTCTACCTCATTGTTAATTCAAGTTGGTGAAGGAAGATGGAATCCCAAAATTCCTCTCAATGCCCACAACCCTGCAGAAGAGGGGATGTGTGTGTTTGATTCCCTGGAGAAGCTGTATCTCTTCCCCCAAACAGCCATTCTCTTCCAGGGAGATAATTGTGGTGATGAGGTTGGCAGAGGTGCTGAGTGATGTCTCATCATCCCTGATGGAAAAGGAACAAACATTAAGTGAAGAAAAACAATTAAAAAGTCCATTTAAAAGCCATAATGTTAGGTGATTCAAAATTGGAAGTGGGACTTAGGATCTTACTCCCCTTTGGAAATTTGGAAATTCTACCCCATTTCTGTAAGATTTTCCAATGCAGCCAGCACAGCTAGAGTTGGCTGGACTCCCAGGTGCAATGCAGAGTCCATCTGTTCGGTCACTCTGTCTGGTATGGGCTTAGAGAATGAATTATGTACATGGGATTGTTTCTAGTCCAATGTGGATTTTCTAAAGATATTAAAAATGTGGGTGTGAGTCCTGAATTCAACGAGCCCTGGGAGTTAGAGATTCCCACTGTAGGTTCCCTCCATAACTCTTTCAGTCCCTACACAATATGGGTTTAGAGGAATATGCCCTGCTGCAAGGCTGAGAAATCTAGCTTAGCACAGTGCCTGGGTCAGAGTAGGTATTTAATAGATAATTTTTAGTAATAATAGTAATAGTTTTTTTTTTAGTATTTTTAGTATTTAGTATTTTTTTAGTATACATTATGTGATATGCTAAGTACTTTTCTTTCTCTCTCTGTCTCTCAGTGTCTCTTTCTTTCTCTCTTCCCCTCCCTTTTTCTCTCTCTTCTTTTCTTCCTTTCTACACATATTCATTGCATTCCCTCTAAATGTCAGGTACTGTTTTAAGAGCTTGAGCTGTAGCAGAGAACAAATGACATTCTACACCTTAAATTCTAGTTGTAGGGATAATAATAAACAAATAAACAACACAAATTCAGATAATGATAAATATTATGAAAACATAAATAAAACAGTATTATGATAGTGACAGGAAACAGAAAGCTACTTCAGTTGGGTGTACAGGGAAAACTTACTTATGGGAGAGACTGAAACCTCAATGAGTAAGAAAGAATTTGCAATGTTATGGTCTGGCAGGGTGTAGTTTTCTAGGTAGTTGAGCATTCCAAGGTAAATGCCCCAAATGAACCAGTTTGTGTGTGAAATAAAAAAAGCCAATATCTCTTGAGCAAGATTTACAATGGCGAACAGTAGCACACATACGAGGTTGAGGAGGAAAGAGGTAGCAGGCCATGGAGAGATGTTGTTGGCTATGGTGAATAAGACTTCAATGTATCGTCTTTGTTAACCAACACAAAAACCTATGATATACGTGCTACTTGTATCTCATCTGTAGAGGAGAAAAGCGAGACTTAGAAAGATGAAATAGCATGGCCAAGGTACCATTGCTGGCAAGTGGCAGAGTATAGATTTGAAACCAGCCAGTCTGGCTCCAGAGCTTGCCATACTTATGTCAACATAAGACATTATCAACAGGACCTTAGAATCACACCTCCATACTTCCAACCGTGCATCCATCATGTTCCCATCCCCAACAGGGAATACTGGGTACCATCATGGTTATAGTCAGAGACAAACAAACTCAGCTGAAAATACCAGCTCTGCCTTGGCTGCCATGTCATCTGGAAAGTAATCTAATTCCTAAGAGTTTCAGTCTTATCATCTGTAAAATGAGACTAATAATAAGTACTTTCCTCCCACTTCTTAAAGTTGTGAGAGTAAAGTGAGATCATACTTACCCATGGTAAGTGCTTCAAGGAATTCTTAACTGTTAATGACAGCTACCACTTGAACTCAATTACTACAATCCATCCATTCCCCCTTTCCACTTTCCTACCATTATCTGTGTTGCAGACCACTACTACTACCATCTTGTCCTCCTGAATCAGATTTGAAGATGGGGTCTAGGAAGTCGCATTTTTAACACTCTCCTCTACTGATTCTGATGCAAAACAGAGTTTAGGACCATTAAAATAGACCATAAACCAAGATACAAAAAGATCTTTGTAGATCTTGGTGCCAACCTTGGAAATTGTAACTGTACTTGCAAATACATACTGAGTTAGTGTTAAATGAGTTTTGGGGTCTCTTGGATTCTATAGCCAGAGTTTAGGTAGTTCATGAATCCTGACCTGCTATTGCCTGTCTTCCATGTTTCCCTGTTCTCATGATGTTCCTGTGTAAATTATACGCAAGGAATAACCAAATGGTGTTTAAAGTACAATGTGTAATAACTCTCAGTGCACAGTTATGGTAAAATCTAGTTTGATGCAGCTGTTTAGGTTCAAGTGCTAACATTTAATTCAAATGTTGACAACTCAATTTGGATCTTCAATAGAAATATTAAATATTAATATTTAATTTTAAGTTTAAATATTAAGTATTAATATTTAATTTAATATTTAAAAAATTTATTATCTTTCTTCCAAATCTGCTCCTTCAAAAATCTTTCCCACTTAGGGAAAAGCATATCTATCCTTCTAGCTGCTCAGACTAAAAGTCCTGGAGGGATCAGTCTCTCTTCTATTTTTCTCATGATCCATATCAGCAAAACATGTTGGTTTTGTTTTTAAAACATTTCCAAGATATGACTTCTCAATATCTCTGCTGCCACCATCCTGGACTAAACCATCATCACCTTCCTCCCTGAGGTATTGTAAGAGCCACCTAACTGGTTTCCTTGTTTCTGCCCTCACACTCCAAAAGTTTATTTTCAACAGAACAGCCAGAGAAGCCTTTGGAAGTGTGAGTAAAAACAGAGTATCTGTGGTAGGCTGAACAATGCCCCTTCCCTAACATATCCATGTCCTAATCCCTGAAACCTATGAATATTACCTTATATGGCAAAACAGAATTTGCAAATATGGTTAAGGATCTTGGGATGGGGTGATCATCCTGGATTATCAGGGTGGATCTGATGTAATCACTACAGGCTTCGTAAGAGAGATGCTGGTGTAGTCAGAATCTGAACAAAAAGTGACATGACGATGAAAGCAGAGACTGGCGTGAGTACTGAAGATGGAGGAAGGGCCAAGCAAAGGAATACAGGTGGTCACTCGACCTTGAAAAGGGCAAAGAAACAGATTTTCTCCTCACAGCTTCCAGAAGGAATCAGCCTTGCTTATACCTTGACCTTAGCACAGTGAAGTTTTATTTTGTATCTCTGACTTTCAGAACTATAAGGGAATAGATTTGTGGTGTTTTAAGTTGCTAAACTTGTGGTGATTTACAACAAATTTATAATAGCAGCAATGTGAAACTAAGACAGCACCCCCTCTATTCATCTTTTCTTGAGAAAAATCTAAACCCCTCATAATGACCTATAAAGCCCCATGCAATTTGCTTCCCTCAGTCTACCTGGTAGCCCTGACCTCACCTCCTGTTATCCTCCTTTGCTCACTGTGTCCTAACCCCTTTGGCCTCCTTGCTGCTCACAGACACACAGGCATGCCTCCTCCTTGGATCCAAACTTGATCTTTGCTTCCTTGGATGTGGTTCAACCATCACCTTCTCAGTGAGGGCTTTCCTAACCATCCAGCTTGAAATCAAAACCTAGCTCCTTTCCCCCACTCCATTCCCAGGTCCCCTTGCCTGCCTTATTTTGCTACAAAGCACTTATCATCATCTGATGAATTTTAGGTTTTACTTATTAGAATTTATCTATTTATTAGAATGAAAGATCTAGTTTTCTTTGCTTTGTATATTGCTGGATGCCCACCACCTATAATGTTGTCTTCACATAATGGGTGCTCAAAATATTTTTGTTAACTGGAAGGGCTTGAAAGTGAATGGAATATTAACCTAGTGCGATGTCTAGAGTGATTTGGCATGCAGGCAGAATAAGGGCAGGGTTCCAGGGAAAACCCTGACTCAGCTAGGTGAGTGTTTTGTGAAGTTTCAGGCTGGGAGAGTCAGTAGACAAGTCTCGCCAAGGGCAGGTCCTGATTTGACTACTGACCAAGCTGTGCACAGTGGGAGGCATATAGATAGGAGAAGAAGATGGATTAAGGCCTTTTCATCAGTGGCTCTAACCATTAATATTCATGGCACAATTAATTCTTGGTCTCTGCTCAATTCTCTGCACCCCCACCTGCTTTGAAAGGAGACCTCTAAAGGTGGTGGAGAGACAAAAGGTTAACATTTCTTGTCTCTATAAAGAGTTGTTTTTAATATCTTCAGAGAGCCTCAAGAAAGTAATTTAATAGGAACTCACACATTTCCAGGCTTTCCCTCAATGACAAATGATGATCCATGAGCAAAATTTGGCTTCCTTTTCAGCATAAGAATCTGTTCTGTGCAAATTAAAAGCTCCTCACTAGTTATCCATTAGCAACAACATGATCTACTAAACCACACAATCACATCGCACAAATGCAAGGGAAATTGACACTTTTGGCGTCCAAACTGTGGATAGGATTCAAAGAAAAAGCCTTGCCTAACAGCTGCAGGGATGGCAGGTAGACCAGCTTACTTGTCACTTCTAGAATAGCTGCCTGAAGCCCCGAGGCCTCCTCTAGAAGCAATTGGATCAAGTGCTGATGCAGAGAATTAGCGATGCTGGTTTTGTGCTCTGGGAAGGCACACACGTGGCAATGTTGCTTGCTTTGCATTGGAGAAAACCTTTTAGAGATTAAGATTACTGAACAAACCAATGGAGGCCAAGACCCTGTGTATCTTCTATCCCTTCCCTTTCCCTGGGTTGTCACCCCTGCCTAATATCTTACTTTAGGAATGAACAAAGCAAGGGAGAAAGAGATTAAAGGATCTGGTTGAACCAACACAGTTAATGTATGGAACAGCAAAAAGTCCCAACGTTGACAGCACCCTCGTTACCATTAAGTGACTACATGTGACACATTGAAGGCTAGCTCTCACAGAACAATACTTTGACTGCATGGAGTCTTCCATGGATGAATAAAAACCTACTTTCTTCATCCTGACCTATCATTTCTTACCATATGAGCTGTTTATCAGAAAAGCAACTCTCTAACCATCAACCATATGAGGTTGAGACAAGAAGACAAAATTAAAAGACACAAAAATCAGGAGTCCAGGAAAGCACCCATCCCCTAATCTTTGTTACTGTAGTGGATTGCCTAGTCTGGTATGCTCTTGAGGTTGGCTTCGAGTCAGCCTCCTTTGGAGACCTGCTCATCATGTCACCAATATGGGTTTGATATGTAGCAGATGAGGATTTTTCAAAACACATGGTCAGTGAAGTGGGTGGTCACAGCTTAAGTGAAATCAGCATGGTTCTTGGCCTGGCTTCAGTCAAAGGACCTGGGAGGAAGAGTCTATGGAAGCTCATGTGAATTTACCTGGCAATAACCTTCCATCTTCTTATCAACCTCCAGGTCCTCAGAAGTCCCTTGCCCTGGGGGCCCCTTGCCCAGGTGCTTTCATAATCTGTTGGGATTAGGGCCTCTTCTGACATTCTCAGGTATATTTCTAAAATCATCCTCCATCATCTCTCTGCTCTGAAATTATTTTGTGCATGATTCTGGCAGCCAGTCCCATACAATGCTGTTCTTGGTAGTTGCAAAGCTTCTGGTGGTAGAATGTTTTCCTGCAGCATTTACCCCTGGTGGTGGGGATAGTATATGCCAGGTGACACCAGGTAGAACAGATGGCCTCATTTTTTGCCTAGTTTCTATTTCAATTTAAGTTCTCCTCCTCTGATATCATGTGTGTCAAAATCCATTCCTCCTAAGCAATAATTTCTACTTATTATACATTTAATATTCCTGGATTCTAATTTGCCCTGGAAAAAATTCAAATGTAATTAAAAAAATTAAATGTATTTACTATATAAATTAAAAATGTACATGGTAAAATAAATTCTAAAACTGTACAGGAAGGCAGGAAATAAAAAAAAAGTCCCTTTTTTTCTCTACCTCTTCTACTGTCTCTCTTATTAAAAGTAAACACTGATAAACCTTCCTACATATCCGTACAGAAATATATCTCTATTTCTATCTCTCCCTATCATCTTTGTCTCTATCTATATCGATCTCTTTCTCTATCTATATATCCATATCTCTATCAATCTACCTGTCTATATTCATCTATTCTTTGCATAATTCCCAGAATTGGGATAACACTTTACATACTATTCTCAGCTTTTTATTTTTATTAATAATATGTTTTAGAGAACTTGTCATATAATCACAAGCATTCTTTTAACCCAGTATTTTTTTTATTGACAATATATTTTTTCATATAAACCTTCCAAAATTTATTTCATCCCGCCCCTATAGATGGACATTTGTGCTTTTCCAGTATCTGTCGTTACTTTTGCTGTTACAAATGTTACCATAATGACCATCCTTGTACTGGGTGCACTTTTGTATAGGCTTGATATTTTTGAAAGACTTTGCTCTCTTTCCTTATGGCTCCCAGTAATTCTTTTGTACCTCACCCTGCTTTATTCTTCATAGAATTTAGTGTTATCTGAGATCACTCATTTACTTCTACTTATTTCCTGTTCCCTCTAAATGAGAATATTCAGTGTCCCAAGAATAGGCAGTGTCGCCTCATTCACCTCTGTATTACCAGCACCTAAAATAGTCCATGACACATAGTGGGTACTTAACAAACACACATGAATTTAAAAAGAATGGACCTCAACATATCTGGTAGAATGTATTTGGCTGAATGTCCCCAAAAACTGTAATACAGAGTAGTGTAAGCAAAAAGGAAATTTATCTCACAAAGCCAGATGTCTAGGGTTATGGCAGGTTCTGGGCATTTTTAATTGGTGCCTTAATAAGGTCACCAAAGACCCAATTCTTCCTATCTTTTTATTTTGCCATCTTTAGCATAGGCTTCATTTTATGGAAAATTATATGCACAATGATGGCTGCAAGATTTTCGTGTCTCACCTCCAGACATGATAATACCCAGAGAAGGATGATTGGCCATTTCTGTCCTTCTTTTCTAGGGATAATGGATTCTTTAATGGAAGTCCCCAGAAGATTCTCTGCAAACATTTTTATTAACCAGCTCAGTCACATGTACATTTCAGAGTCAACCATTAGCAAAAATCATGGAATTACCTGGATTAGACTAATCACCTCTAGTGGAATCAGTACCGTGGCATCACTCCTAAATGTCCACACCGCTTGGGCTCTGGAGTCAAACTAACAGTCCTGGTATTTAGGAGTTCTAATCCTAGCCACGGGCAAGGTAGTAGTTAATTATATAGTGTAAATAGGACCAAAGGAGGAGGTCGGGGGCTGGAACCAGCAGGACTTTAGGGCACTAGTCAGTTATGTAATCATATGAAACATTTTCTGTGTTACAGGCAGAGATACTTATTTTTAGATTCTCTTTATTTTAGGGGTAATTTTACTTTCTAAGTAGAAGTTTAGACTTGAAATGTGACTAAAATGGATGACTTGCTCTAAGGTAACGTGTGCATTTTTAATTTGATTCTAGCCCACAGGTGTCAGAGACTGCAACAGAGGAGATGTCATGAAAGTTGTGCGGGCGTGGAGACCACCTCAGGCCATGGTGGCACAATTGGAGAAGCAAGATCCTATTGGCTTCACCTTCAAATTGTATCACGGAGTTGAACCAGGCTCATCATCTCCACTCTTCCCAACTTAGACGAAACACTTCTCATCTTCTGCCTGGATCACTCCTGGCTGGTGTCTCAGCCTTCTCTTGCCTCCACATAGCAACCAAGTGAGCCTTTAAAAACAAAATCAGTTGTGTCATTCCCTGACGCAAATCCTCACTGTAGCTTTTCACCACACTAGTAAAATGTGTTCTCCTTACCCGTATGTTTTCAAGCTCTCCACCAGGGGGTGATAGACCATGACTGTTTCCATAATTCAATGGGATGCTTTTCTTGGGCATGCCCAGTTGTCATCATCTACAGGTCTTCCCACTGGACTGCCAGTTTGTCACATGATTGCTCCCTTCATCCGATTCAGGTCTTATCTCCAAAGTCACAGCCTCCGTGGGTCTTCCCTGAGCACTGTAGCTGATGCAGTTCCACCCCAACTGCCAGCAAATCTCTGGCTCGTGTTTTATTTGAACTTCTCCATAGTTTGATCACTCTATGATATCTCATGTGTTTATTTGTTTATTTATATATTTTCAGTCTGTCCTAACCAGACGGCAAACTCTTTGAAGGAAGGGATTTTGTTTAGTATTTGATTCCCAGCACTTAGAACAATACCTAGCTCAATTAAGATTTGAGCACTTAATTAAGATTTGTTAACAACAATACCAAGCCCTGTTTTTTTTGACTCCTTTTGCATGGGATTTTCACATCATACGTTGCATATGAAGGCCTGGAGAAGAAATGACTTCATAGCGGGCATGGTTAGTTTGGAGGACAGAAAAGAGGGCTGGTATTGACTTAAGAAATTTTGTCAAATATATAAAGTACTGTCATGTGCAAGAGTGACTCTGGGGTCAAGTCACATCTTTCAACAGGATCAGTAGGTAGGAATTAGAGGACATTGACCTAGACTCATACAGCCCACAAAAAAGAATCCCAAAATTGCAAGATCAATTTCTTCCTCTTCTAAAAGAAGGACGCTTTCTTGCTGAGAGAGAGGCCAAATCAAACTGTAGAATAAAGGGCCGGGAGATGGAGGGCAGTGTAGAGGAGAAGGAAAGGACAGCTGCCTTAGTGGGGGCAGCGAAGGAATTGGAGGAGGAGGATGGTGACAACAGCTGCACTTGGAGACAAAAGGATGGAGGAGGAGAGAGTTTTGTTACATAGTGCTGTTGTCCCTTTATTTTGAGCCCTTCTTATGCTCTTGAATGGAGAACAGAATTCCTTTCCCATTATTTTTGAATATCAACTATACTTCCTGAATGTGAATTCTATGACCCTGAATGAATATAGAAGTCTTAATAAAAATACAACTTTAAAGCAATGGACTGAAAATGGGGAAAACTGCCTGATAAGGAAGTTAGTGGTAAGATGCTATTTAAAATTTAAGTAGAACCTCAAAGGCAATTTGCAAGGGAGTAAAGTGCAGATTAACTTCTAAGGTCTGTTGCACTTCTCGCCAGACTATATCTCTCATCCACTGTCAGGTAGAGCAAGCTTCTGGGGTAGAAAGGAAGGGAGATTTGTATTTTATCACAGATGGCCTCTTGGGTGAAAGTTGGCTAGTTTGGATTTGGAAATGGGTACAGTAATGAGACATTGATTGTTTCTGTTTTTCCATCTATAGTTTCATGCCCAAATCACTTGCAGGATGAACACTGTGGAGAGATGAGGAGTGTGGTATCAGTTCTGGTCAGAGTTGGGTGTGTGACTTGGGCTAGCCCCTAATCTCTCTCTGTGCTTTCCCTCCTGTCTGCTGAAAGCAGGGGAATGATCCTCTCTCTATAGAAAAAAAAAAAGATGGTTTGGGAGCTGCTCTGACCTCAGCAAAAGCTAGGCCCCTGGAACAGATGGAGCACAGGACCAGATGATGCTCTGGGCATAGCGAACTGCCAGGGAGGGCGCCAGACTGGAGTTTCTCTAAGTGACCACAGAGTCCCTACCCGCTCTGGGCTGCACTCTGTTTGTTTGTGAACCAACGGACTAGTCAAGATCTTCTGAAAACTCTCCTTACTCTGATGATGTCCTTAGCAAATCTGCAGGTCAGTATGTTTTCACTATTGCATAATCCTTGAAAAGTTAAGATTTAGAATAAAATTAGGATATAAAAATAAGGCAGAGGATGGCATCAAGAAAGGAATAAAAAGAATTGGACAAGAAAGACACCAATTAGAGTGTGGAAAATCATAAATTTGGTTAGACAGCATAACTGTACAATTGGCAAGGGAAAGGAAAGTATTGTTAGAAATTCTCAACAGACTCTCTTCAGGTGAAAGTATCCTGAGATGTGAAGAACTATAGATGAGAAATCTCTTTTGTCCTTCTTCCTTACTCTTCATAGCTGGTCTGAAAATTTGATCTTTAATGACACACAAGGCTCTCCTGGATCTGCCCCCATCTGTCTTTTTCTACTTTATCTCTCTATAATCCTTCCTGGTCTTTTGTTATCCTGTCTACTTCAGACTCTTCCTCACAAGGGCTTTGTACTGGGCTATCGCACAGACTTTGCTCAAATTTTTGCCTCCTGAAATATCTTCTTCCTTTTCTATCTTTAAAAATCCTACATATCCTTTAATTTCCATCTCAAAGTCCCCTTCTTCCCTTTTTTCCTCCTTCGCTCCCTCTGTAGGTAGTTTTTTGTTTAATTGAAAAGGTGTTACTAATACTTGTACATGATGTTATGATAAAAGTACAAAAGAGTTATCATGTAAATGATAAAACTTTTTCACATCCTAAACCCCCCATCCAAAGTGCTCCTCTGCAAGCTTGTTTGTATTACTGTCTGGGGAGTCTCTTGTATGACTCTTGCCACCCACCTCCTGGCCATTAGGCCACGTTGACTAGAGGGAGCAGGTAATTCTAACCTAGGGGTAGATAAAGGCATCCTAGGCTGTTGTATAGAATCACCATACAAGGTCTTCCTCAAGTCCGTATGATGACGAGAGCTCCCTCCCTACGCAGGGCATGTGGAATGGGCTTGGGCTTTATGAATCGCACAGACTTCCATTGGAATCCAAGCTCAGATCTCCCTACTTGTATACTCTGGACAAATTGTTTCATCACTTTGGAGCCTCTGTTTTCTTGTCTATAAAGTAGGGACAATAGTCTAGGTGTGGTGGCGTGCACCTGTAGTCCTAGCTACTCAGGAGGCTGAGGCAGGAGGATCGCTTGAGCCTAGGAGTTTGAGGTTTTAGTGAGCTGTGATGATGCCACTGCACTTCAGCCTGGGTGACAGAGTGAGGCCCTGCCTCAATAAACAAACAAACAAATAAATAAATAAAATAAATGAAACTTAAAAAAATAACAATAAAATAAGGACAGTAATTATACCTTCTTCGGAGAGCCATGGGATGAAATGAAAGGTTGCTTATGCAATGGCTTGGAGATAGCACACAGTGGTGCTGCAGAAATCTTCCCTTTCACTCCTGTCTGGGCTTCTGTGGGACTCGCTGCATCTAATTCATTATTCATAGGGACTCTTTTAAGGGCAGGGGCCACGTGGGTGTTGTCTTTGAAGACCCCACTGATTCTAGCTCAGTGTCTATTTAAGTGATTAATAAGCATTAAATTAAATTTAAGACCGGATCAATCTGGCTCACAAATGACAAGGTATCATGTTTTGTGGGGGAAGACATGGGTGAGTAACCCAGTTCTGTCACCTAATTGAGGTGCGGCCTCGGGCAAGCCATTTAAACCTCTCCGATCCTCAAGTTTCCTATTTGTTGAATGTGGGTGGCTGTTGCCACCTTCCAGGGCTGTTGGGAGAAAAGACTGAGAGCAGTGCCTGAGCTGCTGGAGGTGACAGAGTGACCTAGCGTTATGAGGACATTTCTTCTCAGGTTTTGTTTTCCTCTTACATGCGATTCTCGGGGAAATACACAGTGTTCCTGTGGCGATCACTCTCCCCTTAGCCATGTTGAAAGCTCACAATCAGTTACCAAGGGTCAGAGGGAAGACAGAAACTAAGGTCTGCGCCAGTGTCGTAAGAGTTACTCCTTTCCTAAATCCGGAAAGTTTAGAGCTGCATAGAGCAACTTTCCCTCAAAGTGACTTGCGTGAGTCATCTCTGTGGTAGGCTCTGGAGGAAGCCTCACATGACCATTTATTTAACAATGGGCTCCCCATCGGTCTGCACACGCCTGTCCTCCTAAAATACAGTCAGCAGCTGAGCAGCAGGATGTCAGTCACTTTGTGATCTGTTTGGGGCCACTCAGCATCTTCTCTGCAGAGAACTGCAACATCCAGCTCTCGGGGACCTCATTTGATATTCCAGAATCTTCCATCTGGCTGTCCCCTGGGGTGAAGTGTACAGTGTCCTCTCTGACCTCATCCCACGTCCCCATCTCCAAGATCGTATCCTGAGTCGATCTTAATATTAAAAACAGAGACAGCATTCTGAAGCAGGAGTCAGGGCAGTGCGGCAGGCAGGGTTGGTGGTAGGGAGTGGGTGCTGGGTGGTGGGCAGACATTTGGAAGGGGGTGACAGAGTTTCTCCAGATCAGTAGTTCTCAGACATTTTAGTCCCAGGAGGCCTTTGCACTTGTGACAATGATTAAGAATTCTACAAAGGTTTTGTTTACCTGGATTATATCCATATAGTTACTGCATTGGAAATTAGGAAAATAAGCAATCTTTTTGTAAATTTATTTAAAAATACCGATAATAAGTTCATTACATGTTGACATCAGAGGGATAGCATCAATACACCTCCTTTAGCCTCTGAGAAACTTCATTTTACCCTCAAGAAAAAAGAAAGTGAAAAAGGCAATTAATATTGTAGCATTATTACAAAAATAATTTGACCTCGTGGGTGATTGAAAATGGTCTTGGGGACCTTTGAGAACTATTGGTCTAGTCAAGGACATTGGAGATTAGGGGCAAAATGTGTGTGTTTGTGTGTGTGTGTGTCTAAGATCATGAATCTCTCTTTCTCTCTGTAATAATGATAGCACATTGAGTGTTTACTGTGGATTATATATAATGCTAGTTCACAGTCATTATTTCATTTAATTTCCCTAATAATCCAGGAGATCCTATTATTATACCTATTTTACAGATTGAGAAATGAGGCATAGAGAAGTTAACATTCAAAGTGAGGCCAAATTCATATGAAAAATATCAGAAAAGGACAAATTAGTTATATATCTTCTCATAACTTAGGCTCCTAAAATACAATTTAAAATGGAAATGCAAACTAGTGTGTGGGTAGGGGGAGTATCTTAAAGCATGCAGATAGAAAACAAAAAAATGTCGAGGAACACTCTTTTGCAAACAAAACTGCAGATTAAGGGTTCTTTGACCTTGGAGTATGACAAGAGCAGCTTCCTGGTTGAGGTCAGGAGAGACAGGCAGAGAAGGCTATACTGGATGCTGTCAGGAGCTGAGGCCCTCATATATTGATAGCTAACTGCTTTCAGTTGAGTTCCTCTCTGGGAATTATTCTCAGTCAAAGAAAGCTGTGAATACAAGGCCATCCTCCCTTCCCTTGGGCAGCTTAAAGCCTGACTGGTTAGCAGGCATAAAAAAGCCTGGCTGACTTGCCTCAAGGCAGGACAACCCTAAAGCCCATTCTCCCTCTAAACCTTCCCATGGGATCTGCCAGGCCTTTACCACTTGTGCATCATAAGCTTGCGCCTGCCTCTGCCCAGCCCTGCTTCTCTCCCTCCTCCTGCAGGTGCTGATCCTGACAGCACTTCCGAATCCACATCCTGCACCCAAATCTCCCTCTCAGAGTCTGTTCCCTGGTACAATAGACCTAAAGACAAAGATAGATTCTTGTCTTCTTCAGCACAGTTCACTCCAATTCCTTGTCAGTATTAGGTCTCCATATGGTTAATATTAAACCTCTTTAGACTGAACAACTGGTGTGATAGTCTTGACTTATACTTATTCAGCCTCCTAGGGTTTTCATGCCATGTTGGGAGCTTCTGATTTTGAGGGTTATTCTTTCTACTGAGTTGAAACCAGCCTGCCTGGTATCCATCCATGGTTCTTAGTTTTCCATGTGGACCTTTACAGATTGGCCCATTCATTCTTCCATCATGGCTGTTCACGTTACTGTCTGGGTGGGGTCTTTGAACAGGATGGGTGAGGACCTCATCACAGTCAGAGAGGGGACCAGACAATATTTTAGGTGCTTCCTAGTGCTGACGATTTCTGGTTCCAGACAGCTTTTTCTGGTAAGTTGTTCATTGTAAAATGTTCATCTTATATATCCTCCCCCTTCCACACCAACTTGGATGCCCCAAACCACAGAACGATAGTAGTAAAACAAACTCGCTTCTAGTTTGTTTACTGTTATGGTAAAGTGGGGGTGAAGATTTAAGGCTCCTTAGCCCCACGGTTTTCCTTTTGGCACTGGATGCCTTCTTTCTTGTGACCCAACTTATTTTTGCACAGTGTCATCTCCCCTGCTGAGTTCTGGAAGCAGGACAATTTCCAGTGTTATTTTTAATCATGTAGCACTCAGGGAGATAATGATATTGATTAAAATGCGAGCCTAGGGAAGGTATTTCTCTTTGAGAGGGTTATGTGGGAGAAGTGTGTTTTGCTTCCAAAGTGCCACTAGGTGGCATTTTATTAAAGCAGTATTGCTACTGTGGTTATTGACCACCATTGCTCACACTATTATTCTTAAAGGAATAGTATTGAGCTCCTTGAAAATTTGAATGTCTATATTTCCGTGGATGATTCTAGTGAGGATCTAAAACAAAAGCTTGTCATATTTTAAAACTAAAATATCTAGATCCATGCCTGCCAAATCCAGCTTATTTTAAAAGGAGATTTGAGACAAAATTTCTAACCTGGGCTCTGACGTTTATTTATTATTAACTTGCCCTGATGCCAGCCACTTTCTCTCTCTGGTTTGATGTCCTCTTGTTTGAAATGAGAGAGAAAGCAAATTAGATATTCTCTACGATCTTTTTACCTCTAATACTTATAATTCTATTTCATTCATTACTGTGTTTGAATTATAAGTTTTCTAATATTCACCTCACCAAATTTATAATGATAGTAAAGTTAAACCATTGGTTTGTTTATAAAATACGTTATATAAAACATTGTTATGATTTTTAAATATTTTAATTTTTAATTATTGAGGAAGACCTTCCTCAGGAAGACCTGAGGAAGAATGAGAAGCATTTCTTCTCATGCTGAGTTTCAGAATCTTTTATTTCAAGCCAAACAACTTTAACTGCCGACAACCTCTTTTCTAGCCTTTCAAGTTGCTGTGGAACGAGTTTCTTTGAAACCTAGAGAAACTCATCTAAGGGAGCAAGAGAGGTCTTCACAGATAATTATCAGCATTAGCCAGGTGAAGAGTGCCCAGTTTTTTTGTCCAGTTCTGCAAAGGAAACCTCTTTCAAGTTTCTGTTTTCCAGAGTGCTTTTGCCTGAGTTATAAAAATCCCACTGAACGGAGGCTTATAATATTTTACAATGTCATAGAATTTTTCTTCATCTTCCTATTAGAGACAGACAGGCTTCATAAAAAGGAAGAATCGTTCCTTCAGAGCCCAAGCTCGTCTAGGCCTGTGAATTTGGTCTTCAGGAAAGGCAGTTTAACTCTTTGACAGCATCCCTGCTCTGCTGTGGCTGTCGGATGAGGCTGCACTGATTCCGTGGTTTCAAATCTGTTTCTCTTTCATCCCCACTGCTGTCCTTACTCCCCAATCAAAAAGCCTAGGGTTGTCAAAATCACAAAGGACTTTGCCAGTTGGTTGCCTGGCTCCAGGCTTTGAAAGGGTGTTCCATTAACTAAGAGGCACTATAGGAAAAAGAACTGGCTGTTTCATCAAAGTTTTAGAAAGGCTGCAAAAAAAAATCCCACCTTCAAATAGTCACAGCGTATATGAGCATTTTCTCTCTCTGAGAATTGCTGCAGTAAGGAAACCTATACACATAAGCCATTGTTCTGCAAACTCATGGAATGCTTTGGGGACTATAGCTCTAATTTAATCACTTTATTTTATATATAATAAAGAAACTAAGTTTAGTTGAGGATAAAGTCAAGAATTTAGTCACAACAAAAGCATAGAGGTAGAATTGAATTCAAAACCATACATTTCCTGGCTTTGATCCTGTTCCTTTTTTCATACATTCTACTTGCAGATTCAGATCTTGAACATCTCTATAA
Organism: Microcebus murinus; assembly: GCF_040939455.1. Lineage (NCBI taxonomy): Eukaryota > Metazoa > Chordata > Mammalia > Primates > Cheirogaleidae > Microcebus > Microcebus murinus. The sequence continues at coordinate 25,022,219 of NC_134124.1, forward strand.
TTTTTCAAAATGTAATGTGATTACACACATCTTAAAACAAAATGGATCTAGACGATTGCTTAATGTTGTGCTATTAATGAGCAAAGTCAGACCCAGAGATGTTGAATGATGTCATGATCATATAACTAAGTAAGAGAATAACTTGAGGTAAGAAGTGAATTTTCTTGAATATCTATCTAGGGGTGGTATCTATAATCATGCCATCTGTCCACATTAACTCATACCTTTGAATTAAGAATGAAGACCATTACATCTAAGTCATTTTATACCTTATGTCATTATCAGCCATTGATGATTTCAATTGAATAGGATCTTTCCTTTTGCCTTAACAGAGGATTGTGACAATAATAGAACAGGTAAATTTTGATGACACCATTGCAACAATGAAGAGCCAATAAAAATAGGCATTAGACTAAAAAATGTCAAATACTTAACTTTAGATACACACTCACCTCTTTTAAAGTTTGGCCTAGACTAGTTTTATGAAGAATTGTATTATTAATAGATTTTTGTATACAATTCCAGCTCTAGGTAGTAGTGACAAAGAGCCCAAGTATTAAATATAGTAATTATAGAAATATGGATAATATTTCCTAAGAGTTTGCAGTGCCAGGCATGGTGCTAAGGACTCACCCATACTTACCCCTCACAATAGCCCTCTGTGGTAGGTTTTTCCATTTTATGGAAGGTCAAGCGAAGCTCAGAGAGGTTAAGAGACTTGCAAAAGATGACACAATAGCAAGTAATAGAATAAGGATTTGAACCTAGAATTCTAGAGCCAGTGTTCTTAAACAGTTACAATATTAATTTAATGCCACATTGAAAATCCAATCTGAAAATGCTATGTGGGAGAAATGTCTTCCTTTCTTGAATGCTCTCTTTCCCAACAGGAAGCATGAAGTCCCCATTCTCCTACCCATTTAAGTCAGTGAGTTCATTGCTGGTCCCTCCCTAGAAAAGTCATGATGCCTTATTTTCTGAGAGCTCTTAAAAGATGCACAGAAATGCTTCCAGTTTCATGTGTACTGGAATGGAAGAGAGGTTGGATGTAGTCAACCTTTCATGCTCTGTGAAGAAAGAGTTTGCCAAATAAAGCAATGATATGAATAAGATGACCCTTAGGTGTAGTCTGCATCAAAAAACAAAAACACAACACTAGCCCAAGTTAGTGGGCAGCTTTAACAAATGTGCTCATTTCCAAGATGTCTGCTTATCTAAGCTTACTTGGCAATAATCTTTGTGTTCTCCTATAACCTATGTCTCCTATAAGGTGATAGTAGTGGCCTCCTTGCCTTTTGCAGAACAAAACAATCTTGGTTTAAATGGCTGGTTCTATAGCTCTGGGAAGGCTGAAGCTTCACCTAGATTATTTGGAGTTCCCAGGAGCTTGCTTCCTCCTGGTGACATCTGTCCCTAGCTCCTGCAGCCATTTATGTCATTGGCCCATTTTCCTGTCTCCAGGGAAATAAAGCTACTCTCCTTTTGTGAGTTAGATCACCTTGCTGAAGATGTGTGGGGTCAAGGGGAGAAGCCACGTGGTGTCCTGCAGAGTTCTCTGCCACTCTTGTCTCTCTCTCCTCCCCTTCCCTTCCTTCTCTCTGCTTTCATCTTTCCCTCTCAGGAACATATTTTCCTTCCTGCCGTGAGGAGGTGGTTCTGCCCGGCTGAGGGCTTTGTGTAAGCTGACATGCACCCCCCACAGTGGCTCAATGACCCTAAAAGAGCTTCTCAAAGCATTCTTCAAGAAATGCAGTTTTCTCCTTAAGAGGAATTCTGTAGCATATCACCAAAAATACATTTTTCTCTACTTGTTAGAACTGTATGTACTTGGAAATAGCAAAATTATGTCATTTCTCTCAAAATCTGTACTTCTGACTTCTTACCAATGCCATCTACCTGTCTTCCTGGTAATTTAATACCAATACTTTATGAAGAAAATAGCCCTATCTTTTAAAATTTCTATGTCTCTAAGTCATCTGTTATCTTATGAATTCTCACCCTTCCCATACAGAGAAGATGCTGCTTAATTTTCTTTAAAGATAAAGAAAATCGAGGCCTGAAATGGTGAAATGATTAGTCAAAATCCAACCTGCTACATATCTGTCACCAACACCCACGTTCTTGCTCCGTGTTTTCCTGCCTCCCTCATTTACATCCCCCAAAGCTTAGTTTCAGGGACCACCAGTTTCATTAGCATACAAGCATACATGCATCATGGCAAGTTCTGCAGTTCAGTTCTGGAACTGGAGACCACTACAAAGAGAGAGAAAGATGGGAGAAACACAGGCAAAGACAATGTCATCATCATTGGCCTTCCCAAGGCTTTGGTCAGGCCATCAGCGAGGAGCTCTCCGCCATCTTGCAGAAGGAATGTGCTTTAAAAATTAATTGGATTTTTGTCAAAGTTCATGTAGCTCCCATTTGCCTCATGAACACAGTCCTGGGTGATCTACTCGTGCCTTGTTTTCATCCTCACTTGAGCTACCTGCCCCTTCCAATGCTCCAGCCACCTGGCCTCTTCCTAACTCTTCCAATGAGCCATCCCACCCTGTGTCCCAGAATCCTCCTCCAAGCTCTTCTCCCTGCCTAAACTGTAACCCCCTCACCCCACCTGGTACCTTTCTACCTAGTTCTATAATTTCTATGTATTTGTTTTCTCCTTTGGAAAGCCCTTCCCCACTACTCTGTGTTGGGAAGTCTGTCACCCATTTTTGCCTTATTTATTGATGTTATAGCACCCTTCACAAATGGTCATTATTTGTCTATTTGATTGCTTATTTTTTATCATCTCTAGTTCCCACTAGACAGTAATGAGCTCCGAGGGCAGTGCTTGGTGTAATCCCTGACACATAGCAAACTTTCAACAAATAATGTTGAATGAATAAAAAGAGCACAGCAGCATGGAAGAGTATTTTCTTTTGTCTGCGCTCGGCCCGTTTATTTGCCCATTCTACAAATGCCAATTAGGCATTCACTTCTTTGCGTGTGCATTAAGGGGACCCAGAATTGTATCTGACGCCAGCCCTGTCATCCAACATTTGCAACCAAGTGGGAAGTTGTCTGGGAGGCAGTTTTGAAGCATGGTAACCGAGCACAGACATTGCCTTTGCCAAGCCTCCTTATCTACAGCCTTCCAGAATCTCCTTAAGGCTGCCCAACACGTTCACACCCCGTACATCACGATGACCTTTAAGCTGCCAGGTCAGCTGTATTGAATAAGCTTAGCAGGGCTCCTCTGTCCTGCTGCAGTGCCTGCGATTTCCAGGCTACAGTTTTGCAATTTCCTGAAGAACTGCAAGGCCTCGTGGGATTAGTAGCTGAATTTAATCTGTTTGTTTATCACGAATTGAGAAGGCCAGTCTGGCTGTTTTCTCCTAAAAGGGAAAACATTTTTAAATTACATGCTAGAGTGCTTATCCCAATTCTCCCCAACCTTTGGAGCCCACCCAAGCCCATCTCCTCTCCCTGAACTAGCCTGGCCTATTGTTAATTTTCTGTATGCATTCTCTCTGCCTCTCGTTTCATCACACAATCATGTATATTCAGATATTATTATTAATACCAAAATAATGTTGCATCATTATTTGATTATTTTAAGGGTGTGTGTGTGTGTGTGTATGTGAGCATCCACTCATGTATTCTATCCCACCCAGGAGACAAGGAAGTGTATACTTCGTTATAAACCCCACAGTGTTCAGCATGGACCTCAGTATTCCTCAAAAATTCAAGGATATAGGTCCCAAATAATGTCACATGTTGGGTTCTCTGGAAGCAGACACTGAGATGAAGTTTACCTTGCAGGATATTTGTTAGAGATCAACAAATGTGGAGGAGAGGTGGGAGGAGAAGGACTAGACAGATGAAGTCAAACTGGGACGCAGGCTTGACAAAACCTCAGCTAAAGAGGGACACAGAGTGGTTCCATGATGGGTTCCTGCCTTGATCAGTCCTGCGTGTGAGGCTCCCCAGGAAGGGGCTGTCCTTGGGTGTCTTTCTGCTGCTGAAGCAAGTCCTGAAGACACTGTCAGCAGAGGCTGCCTGCTGACAACAGGGCAACAGGTCCTTCCTGAAGGGGCATCTGGGTAGCATCTTTCCTTGTCCACCCTAAAGTAGATGACACACCCAATGAAAACCTATGAGACTGAAATTTGGTAAATATTCATGAAACCGAATCCCATGGACCAGACCTCTAGTTAAGCTCAGAGACTGCCTCACGAGCCCAGACTCTTATAAGCCCATGAGCCCAGACTCCTAATAAGAAAAAATAATGATGATACCTTGGTGTGAGGGTCTGGGGTGATATGGGGCATATAATGCATCCCCTAAAATGTAGAAGGTTGCTGGGCACATAGAAACATTCTCATACTTCCTCAAAATCCATCTAAAACTGTCGCTTCATAGATAGTTCTGATTTGTTCAGGGTAGAAATGATCCCCACCTAATGATTTACTCAGTTAAAAATATTCCCTTCACAATGCCTGAAATCTCTTCCATTTCAGCATGTATGACATCATCTGACTTGTATAAAAACCTATGAGACAGCAATACTATTCCTTACTGAACACCTACAATATACCAGTCATTTTCCAGATCTATTTCTTAATGTTTATGGGGTTATATGCCTGGCCCTGTGCTAAGCATGTTTCTTGGATTGTGTAATTTAACCATAAGAATAATATATTATAATTCTCTTATTCCTACTTTATAGACAGAAAAACTGAAATTTTACAAGGGGAGGCCATGTGCCCAAGGTCACAAGCTAATAAATTGTAGAACCAGAATTTTAATCCAGGCAGTTTGACCCTATGGCAGTTAAAAGGACTTTTTTTTATAAGGACAATACTTCTTCATTAAAGATACTTGTCTGATTTGTTTTCATAAGTCTCCTTAGGGTTTTAAGGCCTCAGGGGGACTTTCTACCTTCAGGGAGTAGAAAGCTATTCTGCATAATAATAGCAGAGTGAACAATTCAAATTCTCTAGTTGAAGGGAATGAGCAGGCAGGTAGACTAGTCCCTCCATGGAGGAAAAAGTTAGAAAGCACTCCTGACCCCATCATTAGGACAGCTCAGCTGAAGGTCTTTAGGAGAGTGAAGAAAAAAAAAAAGTAATGAAAGTAAAAAAAAAAAAAAAATCATGGATGTAGTATAAACTTCCTCTTCAATCTTATAAAAGCTTCAGTAAAATTGACATTGCACATGTGTGAGTAGACTTTTTAGAAGAACTTGAGGAAGTGCTGAGATCTCATCCATAGGTACTGGGGATTCCCAGTACAACAAAACAGCTGATCACTGGGTTTCCTTTTCATTCAAAATCACCCATACGTTTAGCTGATATTTCCATTTTATGGCTAGAGCAATAGTGCCCATGAGACATTAACTTACCCAGTGTCACGCAGAGAATAATGACAAACCTAGACGTCATGTCAAACCAGTTATCATAGTCTAAACCTTTTTTTTCTATAACCCTAAGCTGTCATCAGAGGAGATCAGGGGAAACATTGAAACAAATGAATAAAAACTGCTAATATGTGTTTCCTCTCTTACGTTCTTAATTTTAATCTCTTTGACCTGAGCAGAGGAAGCCAAATGGAAAGTGAAGGCCACAAATAAGAATCTTGCTGAGTGATTGTGTGTATAATGAGAGGAAACTCTGACCCCATCCATTGCAAATGCTCCCTCCTTCCCCATAAATGACAGTAATCACTCCATAATGAAATCACAGGAGGAGATGCAGGAAGCTAGGGAATTTTCAGCCCCAGAGAGGCTGCAGAAGCTACACATCATAACCCTTTAAGATGGAGGCTTCTATTCCTACCCATGAAAATTTCTGCAAAGCAGTCATGAAATTTAATTTCAGGGAGATTGGAGTGGTTCTTCAGAAGGCAAGAACCTAACCCTCCAAAGAGCTGCAGTGTTTACATACATATATAAAACCCTGGAACATGAAAGCTTGCTACCAACATCACATGAGAAACCCAACCAGAGAGCTCTCCTCTAGTTGTTCTATTTTCCTTGCCACAGGCATGCCGGCCAGTAGGGTTTGCAGACCTAGATGTCCTCATTCGACCCATGGATGGGAGAACAGAAGAATCAGACCAACTCTGGTAAAGGTTCGGAGCTTTGAATGTTTACTTCATACAAAGCTTTGATCTCTCTTGTGGTGACACAAGAGAGAAGAGTGATGCCATCCTTGCCCTCCTGGAGCTAATGGTTTCAGGGGTAAGATGAATAGGAAGATCTTCAAAACAAGACAGGGAACCAAGAGAAGTTCTCAAACTCAGGAGTTAAAGCTCTCAGCTATTTAAACAAAGGGGCTTTGGGAATAAAAAACAAGCAAAATCTCGGTTATTGGAAACATTTTTCTCTAGGCCCACGATTCAGCATGCAGGGCACGCTGAAGGTATTGGGGTGGAGCCAGATTGAGCTTTGGTCACCCCTCTGGGCATAAAGATCAGCAGTGGTATAGCAGGGGCTGAGGGAATTCTTTCATTACACTTTTTATGCCGACCTTTCACAAAACCTTTGTGCCTTTCTTTGGGAGCTCCCACCCCTTGGAAAACTTCTTTGTCAGTAACTCCTACCCTTGGCCATTCAGTATCTCAGTCTCAGTTGATGAGGATGGAGGTGAGAAAATATCTGGTGCCTTTTGCCACTTTGGCTCCAGTGGGCTCCTAATTGGAAGTCCAAGGTGACCCTAGAAACACTGTGTCTTCAGGAAAGATGTGGGACCTACCTGTGGTGCCTTGGCTGAGGGCATCCCTGGAGGAAACTTGTCATGAAGATCAGAAGGTGAGAGACCCAATTAGGGAAGATGGGGACTGTCCAATTCTTTCTAACCAACGGTTGATTCTTTCTCCTTTTCATTCTTTCTGTTTCCCATTCACTGTATGCACATTTTTCTTACCCTGCCTCATTTTTCCTTTGGCGCTGTTGGCTGCACTGTGAATGTCCCATCACTGATGCCTGGATTGTCTCTTTTCCTGCAAGGAAGTAAAAAAGGCAGGCACTGGGCAGAGACTTCTTGGGGAGGACCTTCCCTTCCAGAAGTAGTCCACCCAGGAGGGTGACAGCATTGTCAAGTTCAAAGTTTATTCCTAGACAGATCAACACCCCAGATATTAAGGTCCTTAGCAAATACTCCTATCTCTGGCTCTTCCTCAGCCTTCCCAAGGTCCACTGCACCAACATCCTAAAACATACCCTCACTCATTGCCATGCACAAGGCCCACACAGCTCTGTGTCTGTTGGAAACTGGCTATATTTTCAAAAATTTAGAATGCCAAAATAATCAATGCTCTAATCATTAAGGAAATGCAAATAGTTTGGGGTAATAAATTTATTTTGCATTGATTTTTTTTGGTATGGGGAAAAATAGGGGTCTAGCTTTATTCTTCTACATATGGTTATCCAGTTTTCCCAGAATCATTTATTGAAGTGGGTGGCCTTTCCCCAATGTTTGTTCTTGGCACCTTTGTAGAAAATCAGTTGGCTGGAAATATTAATACATTGATATATTTCTGAGTTCTCTATTCTGTTCTATTCATCTATATGTCTGTTTTTATATAGTATTCTGTTTTGGTTACTATAACTTTGTAGTATATTTTGAAGTCAGTAATGTGATGCCTCCAGCTTTGTTCTTTTAGCTCAGGATTGCTTTGTCTATTTGGAATCTTTTTTGGTTCCATATGAATTTCAAGGTTGTTTTTTATTGCTGTGAAAAATGTCATTGCTATTTTGATAGAGATTGTGTTGAATATATAGATTGCTTTGGTTAATATGGTCATTTTGAAAATATTAATTCTTCCAGTCTATGAATATGAGTTGTCTATTTTTTGGTGTCCTTTTCAATTTCTTTCATCAGTGTTTTGTAGTTTTCCTTGTGGAGATATTTCAAATTCTTTGATCAGATTTATTCCTAGCTATTGGGGTGTGTGTGTGTGTGTGTGTGTCTGTTGTAAATGGGGTTGTCTTCTTGATTTCTTTTTCAGTTAGTTCATTGTTGCTGTATAGAAGCAGTGCCAATTTTTGTCTGTTTATTTTGTATTCTTCAACTCTACTAAATCCATTTGTTCTGATAGTTTTTTTGTGGGATTTTTTTAAATATATAAGATCATGTCATTCTGCAAACAGGGACAATTTGACTTCCTCTTTTCCAACTTGGATTCCTTTTATATCCTTTTCTTCCATAATTTCTATGGCTAAGACTTCCAATAATATATTAAATAACAGTGGTAAAAGTGGGTCTTCTTATTTTGCTTAAATTTTTAGAAAAAAGCTTTCAACTTTTCCCAATTCAATATGATATTGTATATGACGATTACTATGTTGAGTTACATTTCTTCTATACCTAGTTTGTTGAGAGTTTTTATCATGAAGGGTGTTGAATTTTATCAAATGCTTTTTCTGCATCTATTGAGATGATAATATGGTTTTTCCCCTTCACTGTCTAGATGGGATATATTTCATTTATTGATTTATGTATGCTGAGCTTCCTTGCTTCCCTAGGATAAATCCCACTTTATCACGGTGTACAATCTTTTTGATGCATTGTTGGATTTAGTTTGCTAGGGTTTTGCCTAGGATTTTTGCATTTAAGTTTACTAGGGATATTATCCTATAGTTTTCTCTTTTGTTGTTGCTATTGTATCTTCATCTGTTGTGGTGTCAGGGCAATGATGCCATCATAAAATGAGTTTGGAAGTTTCCTTCTCTTCCATTTTTTGAAATAGTTTGAGAAGAATTCATATCAGTTCTTCTCTAAAAGTTTGGTAGAATTCGGCAGTGAAGCTATCTGGCCTTAGGCTTTTTTTCTTGGAAGACTATATTTTGTCTATAGTACAATTTGTGTCTGATGTTTCTTTGCTAATTTTCTATCGAGATGATCTGTCCATTGATGAGAGTGGGGTTTTGAAATCTCTAACTACTGCTATATTAGGGGCTATCTTTCCCTTTATCTCTAGTAATATTTGCTTTATGTCTGGGAGCTTCAGTATTGAGTGCATACATATATAAAATTGTTATCTCCTCTTGATAAATTGATCCCCTTATCATTATATAATTACCTTCTTTGTTTCTTTTCGTATTTTTGACTCAAATTCTATTTTATCTGATGTAATAATAGCTACTCTTATTCATTTTTTTGTTGTTGTTGTTTTCATTTGCATGGAATATCTTTTTCTATCCCTTTCAGTCTGTGTGACTTTATAGGTAAAGTGAGTTTCTTGTAGACAGCATATAGTTTGGTCTTGTTTTTTAACTATTCAGTCAGTCCATATTTTTTAATTAGGGGATTTAAATCATTTACATTCAAGGTTGTTATTGATAGGTGTGGACTTATTTCTATTGTTTTGATACTTGTTTTTTGGTTGTTTTGTATATCCTTTGTTCCTTTCTTCCTCTATTATTATATTTTTCTTCCTGGTTTGGTGGTTATCTTCAGTGATAAGGTTTTTTCCTTTATCTTTCTCATTTGTGTATCTGCTCTACTAGTGAGTTTTATTCTTTAATGCATTTTCATGATGATAGTTAGCATATTTTTGCTTCCAGATGTAGGACTCCTTTAAATTTTTTTTTTTATAGGACTGATCTAGTGGTGATGAATTCTTTCAGTTTTGCTTATCTAGGATAAACTTAATTTCTCTTTCATTTTTGAAGGATAGTTTTGCTAGATATAGCATTCTTGACTCACAAGTTTTTTTTCTCTTTTTCTTTCAGCATTTAGACTATATTATCCCATTCTTTCCAGGCCTGTAAAGTATCTGCTGAGAAATCTGTTGTTAGTCAGATGAGGATGCCCTTATGTGTGACTTGACACTTTTTTCTTACTGTTTTCTGAATTCTCCCATTGTCTTTGACTTTTGAGAGTGTGACTATAATGTGCCTAAAATAGCACATATTGGGTTGAATTTTCTTGAGTATCTTTGAGCTTCCTGGATCTGGATGTCCCTATCTATCTCTCTCAAATATAGGAATTATTTAGCTATTATTTAATTAAATGGATTCTCCATGCCTGTTCCCATCTGTTCACTTTATGAAATTCCTATAATGTGAAAATTTGTTTGCTTAATGTTGTTCCATGAGTCTGATAGTATTTCTTCATTCTTTCTTACCCTTTTTGTTTTTTCTTTTCTTTTCTTTTCTTTTCTTTTCTTTTCTTTTCTTTTCTTTTCTTTTCTTTTCTTTTCTTTTCTTTTCTTTTCTTTCTTTCTTTCTTTCTTTCTTTCTTTCTTTCTTTCTTTCTTTCTTTCTTTCTTTCTTTCTTTCTTGTATGTATGTGTGACGGAGTTAATTCAAAACAACTGTTTTCAAATTCAGAAATTCTTTCTTCTGTTTGTCCTAGTCTATTATTGATGCTCTCAATCGTTTTTTATTTCATTCATTAAATTATCTAGTTCTGAAATTTGGGTTTTTTAATAATATCTATCTCTTTGTTGAACATTTCATTTAGATTATGAATTTTTTTCTGATTTTGTTGAATTGTTTTCTGTATTCTGTTGTATCTTGGTGAGTTTCCTTAAGATCATTATTTTGAATTTCTTATTTGGCATTTCATAGATTTACTCTTCATTGGGGGCTATTACTGGAAAATTAATTGTGTACTTTTGAAGGTGTAATGTTTCCTTGCTTTTTTATTCTTCTTTGTTACCTGAATTGATATCTGTGCAACTGGTGGAATAGTTGCTTCTTCTAATTTTACAAAGTAGCTTTCATAGGGAAAGACTTTTCATATAGATGTGTCCTATAGTGTTGGTTTGGTAGACTATTTTGGTTTGGTTTTGGGTGAGTGCAGTAGTAGAGTCTTTGTGGATTTTTTTTGGCTATATTCAATATTAGTATTGTTTGCATGTGCCTCAGTGGCCTAGGCTGTGGGTGTTAGTGGAGGATATGATGCAACTTTTCTGGGCTCAGGAGCTACCTGTCAGGCCAGTCCTCAGGCCCTTGAGTGTCAGTGCACAGACACATGGTGGCTGGGGCACTAGAATGTGTGCAGGCCCTGTGTGGGCTGGTCTTTGGGTCCCTGGCAGGGGCATGCAGTGTCTCTGCTGCTGAAGTAGGCAGAGTTACCAGCTGTGGCAGATCCACACAAGCTGGTCTTTAGGCTCCTGGAAGTGCACAGTGGCTCTGCCATTGGAACAGGTAGAATCACTGGCAGAGGCATGACCCAGGCTGTCACCTCTCAGGCTTTGTGGAGTGCACGCTTTACCTCCCTGTATCTTGGGGTTACCTCCCTGCTGTGCTTTACTCTTTGTTCTCCAGGGTTCTGGGCACTGTGTGAGCTCAGGTGCCAGGTTTGTGGCTTTGCTGTTGGATCCAGGTTTGTGACTGTGCTATTGGGTCATGCCTGTATCCTTCTGTATGGGAGTGGTGAGATGACAGTAGGGCCCCAAGGACGTGGAGATGCAGAGGCTATTGGGCTCTTGGACAGAACTCATTCTGGCAGTGGCTCTGTCCTCACAATGATGTAATGCCACAGGAACCTGGGTCCTAGGTTGTCAGGGAGGATTCAGTGTGGGTTCTCTCTCTGGAGTAGTACATTCACATGGACTCTAGGCATCTCCCTACACTGGGCATAGGGTCTATGGGGACTGTGGGACTCTCCAGCAGCTAGGCTTGCATTCATCTGTAGTGGGAATGTGAACTGCTAGGGATCTCCTGCTCATTTTTTCCTCACAATGGGGAGTCCCGTCATTAAACAATGCAATCAATTGCATTGCAGTCTTTGTCTGCTAAACATCTGGAGCCCCTCAGAGATCATTTATATTGATGCTTTTTTCCTGTGTATTGGCCACATTTTCATATTTTGTTCCATTTTTCATGTTTTTGTCAGTAACTGGACATTTTAGACAATACACTGTAGCACTCTGGATTCCTATTTCCCCACTCTCCAGGGACATTGTTGTTGTTTTAGTTGTTAGTTTATTTAGTGACTTGACTGGTCTAATTCTGACAAACATTTCTCCTCTGCATTTCATAACCACTGTTGTATCTGCTCAGGTTTTTTTCTTAATTATTTTTTAACCCTTGAACTTCTCTCTCTTTTTTTACTTTTTGGTTTACCCGTGTCAGTATAGCTTAATGGTGAGCTAAAGGTTGGTCAAAAGTTGTGCTTAAACATCTTAAGAGTTTCAGTTTTTGCTGATGGCTCTGTGTGTAAATTGTAGAATGCCTTCAAAGTTTAGGCAGTTGTAAAATATGCCCCAGCTTTTACTTTCTGCCTGTGCAAGGCCTCATATTCAGCCGAAGGTGAGTAGTTAGCTAGGACTTTCTCTGCTCTCTGCTGAGCAGACACACAGCTTTCCAGACCACCAAAAACAGCTGGTATGTTAGCAAGACCCACTGTGTCTGCCTTGTTCCTTGGATTTCCCTACTACATTTCTGGCTAATCTGTTGCTTGGCTCAGTCTTTATTGCAGCCTCAGGAAGCTATGATGTTTTCCCTCCCCGATTGGCACTGGGATTGCTATTATTTTTGACAATGCCTTTTGGCATGTGGCTTTTTTCCACTTTGCTCCAAATCAACCTAACCTCTCTGGTGGCAGAACTGTCTGTTCTCACACTATGCCCAGCCATAGTAGAACTTCCATGCCATGGAGCTGTAAGTAGGGATAAAGCAGCCCAAGAAGTCACTGAATCTCACGTCTTTATAGATGTTTACTAATTTTTCTTGAATAAATATTTCCAAATTTATTGTATATCTGTGGTCAATGTCCAGCATCTGAGATTGGTTAGTTTTAACAATTTTGTTCAGCTTTATCATTGCTCTTTGGGGAGAAGATTTGCCAGTCTCCTCTCTGACATTTTGTGGGGCACTATTAAGTAATCAAGCTCCATAGCTGAATCCCCAAACCATCAGGAGATACTGTCCAATACCCTGCAGCAATCCATAAACAAATTGTAGTCTCTTCCTTGCTTCCTCTGAAAAATTTATAATTTTAATAATATCAAGATTAAAAGACAGAACACGACTAAAATATTCTGTTATTTGATCGGTAATAAGGAGAGAGGGAAGAGAAAAGTTCGAAACTTATTTTATTTCCAGTGTAGCATCAATTAGGAATGATGTGAAGAATTGAGACCTAGAAGGAATTGGATGGTAGAGTTGTCATAGATCTAAACATCATTTATTTGACTCCCTCATTGTACAGATGAGCAAACTGAGTCCCAGGGAGATTAGCTGTAGGAGCAAGTTTTAGATTATGACTTTTTGAAGACTTGTTTATATGTATGTAGTGTATGTAGCTACCATTTTTTTTTTTTTTTTTTTTTTTTTTAGAAGTGGCAGATAGAGTTGGGAAGGTTGAAAAGCTGTGTGGCAGACTGATGTTCACTGTTTGGCAGGATAAAAGTACTCCTAGTAATTTCTTTTACTTTCTTTCTAAGGGGAAGAATATGCTTTGTTGTGACAGCAAAGGACTCTTTCTACAGGAAAGGAAAAATCAATTTCTACAGATGCCAGCTCTGCATTCCCTAGGTATGTGGTTAGAAATACAAAATTGAAATGTAATGATCAGGAATTTGTATTAGGATTCAATTGGGGATGTGTATTGGGGAGAGGATGTAATGAACTCACATTGCATTGCTTCTGTACTCACAGTTTAGGATCAGAGTTTGAGTCACTGCTATCAATTCTCAAACTGCATCCTCTAGTGTCTCTCACAAGGTTCTGGGTTGAAACAAGACATCTACTCCCAGAAATGGGCTAGGCATGAACAAATGAACCTCTTTTAAAAAGGTATCAATTTCCTGTGGTTTGATGATAGTCTTTATCTTCCCCCATCCCTAACGGGTGGTGACTTGTGCTTAATGCCTCCCCATTATGTTAGAATGCTCTGTTTGGACTTTGCTACACTTGGGTCTTCCTTTGTACCTTCTGCACCCAATAATTGGTAACAGGGTACAGATATAAAATCTCTGTGATCATGGATGTGGCTTGTACAGCAGACACTAGGAAAAGGGACTTTCAGCCAAAATAATAAACAGTTTTTAAAGAGAGTAGAGGGAGGACTAGGGGAGTGATATTTCTAGGTTCTCAAATGTCAAGATTTAAAAATATCTGATGTTAGTCAGAACTATTTTCAGATAGGGATAAATCTTGTTGACTTGATGTAACACTGACCACAAGCCACAGGATCAGAAAAGCCTAATTCCCTGAGGTGGAAGGAGGGGCGGGGGTGGTCAGGAGAAAGAGAGGAGAGGATGGAGAAACAAAGGGAAAAAAGGAAGAGAAGAAACAGAACTTGGAGGAGGAGGAGGAGGTAGCAGAATGGGAAAGGATGAAATTTGGAGGAAGTAGAAGAATAATGGAAGATGAGGAAGAAGAAAACCAGGAGAGGTGATAACAAAAGCTGTATTATACATACAGGGCCTGGGCACCAGTGTTCTACTTAAGAGAGATGCGTTCATCTCTGTGACTTTATGTTTTTCCACCTGTTGAACCAGTAGGCTGGACTAGGTAATGGCTTAGATCCTTGCTGGCTTAACAGCGTGTGAGAATAATACTGTCCTTTCATAGACTACATTTCACAGTGCATCTGCCGCTGGCCCAGGTGGGGAACCCGTCACCTCAAGGCCACATGGGGTCCTCTGGATCTGCAAGCGTGGTCCCTTGACCAAATCCAACTTCACAAAACAAATACCTTTCTTAAAAGAATTTGTTCTGTAAAATTTGGATTCAGTCAAAAGGCCAAACTCAAGGATCCAGAAGGCCACATGTGGCCCCAAGACTGCAGGTTGCCCACCCCACTGTCTGGAAGTGTTCTTCCATTGGGCCTTCATGGGGCGCACTCCCCATCCATTTTCTGCTCAAATATCGCCTCCTTTGGGAGTCCTTCCCTGATCTTCCTGTGTAGTAGGAGTCTTCACCAGCTCTCTTGCCTTCTTCCTTCTCTGTCCTATTATCCCATTCTATTTATTTGCTGTGCAGTATAATATGGTATAGTATAAGCGCACATGTTTACATATTTATTATCTGGTTTCTTCATGAGGCAAGGATTTGGCCTTGTTCTCTAAGGTATCCTTAGCATCAGTGACAGTACCCAGGACATAGTAGACACTCAATAAATATTTAGAGAATGAATCTCACATCTAGCTGTGGTGGTAGATCAGGGGGGGGTTAATACTCACATTTTATAAACCAGGAAACCACAGTGTATAACAGAGCATCAGCTTAAAGCATCCTGTGAATTGGTGGTTATTTTTGTCTTATTCCCCCTGTCACTGTGTGCTCCCGCCTAGCGTTTATACTAGACTTCAGCACTGTGCTTCCCCCCATGACATCCTGCTCTGATTAATAAATTGCAATCAATTGCAATGCCTAATTATCTCCTTAGGAGGCCTGAAAAGGATGTAATAGATGGAGCATACCTCTCAGCATGGGAAGGGAGCTATGGCTGGGTAACCAGAAAAAAGTGCTTCAAGGAGAAAAAAAATAATAAAAGAACAAATGAAAAGTTGTTCTAGGCAAAAATAAGTGCAATGTGTTTGCTACTTCCAAATATCAAGTTTAATAAAAGTTGGTTTGGGGTCTGGAGCGCTGAAGGCATGTTTCTCCACGTGTGGCCAGTAAAACCACCTGATTCAAAGATACCAAAGACACATGATAAAAACGCAAGTGCCCAAGAAAGCTCCAGATTGACAGAATCAGAATCTCTGAGGATATAGCCCAGAAATCTGCATCTTTACTAACTTCATGCTGTTTTCTGAAGCACACTAGAGTTTAGATGAAAATTGGCTGGAACATTGTTCAATTTTATATTGTTTTTTTAAACAGCAATATGCTTCAGAATAGGTATTCTTTCCTTGATTTGTCAACAGACATGTGCTGAGTGCCTGCTATACGAGAGACACTGTTCTGGGTGTTTGGACACAGAGATGAGCGAGATATGAGCTTTGTGGCAAAGGACCTCTGTCTGTTCAAATCCCTGAAATACAGAGAAAGAAGACAGTGCAGTGCAGAGGAGGGATCCCATCCTGAGGCTTGGGCTTTGCATGAGAAAACTGCTGTCAGGATTTTGAAGAGTCATTCAATGTGACCCAGAGGACAGAACTAAAGCCAATGGGTGACTGTCTCAGGAAAGTCAATTTGGGCTTCATATGGAGAAAAATTTTCCTGCAATCACTTGCTCCATCACTGGCCTGATCCAAGTGGGATTGAAAGACCACATGTTAGAGATTTTGAAAAGGGAGTCCCACTCTCAGTGGGAGATGGAGCTCCTTTGATTTTGGCTTCCTTCTGACTCTGAGATTCACTGATTTGCTGAAAATGTCATATTAATTGATATTCCAAAATCAAAGTTTTGATATATGGACACAATTTTTTTTTTTTTTACACTTACACTCTGAGAAGGATCTAAGGCAACCAACACAGGCTTACTATTCTTAGAGAACAGAAGACAAAGACAAGTGCTCAGGCTGATAGCTGGCATCTCTAGTATACTTACTGTATGCTAACCCTTGTGTTAAGCATCTTCCATGCATTGCTTTCTTTTGTCTTTAGAACAACCCTACAAGGTGAATACCATTACTATTTCCATTTTACAAATGGAATCAATGAGATTTTAACACAGTGGCCCTTCCAGGGAGTAGAGAACCATCTTGGAATGACTGTTCTGCAGGTTTTGAAATGTTAAGACAAAGTTTCCATGCGATTCTTTGACTATTTCCCTGGCTAATGTCTATTCAGCTTTCAGGTCCTGCCTTCAATGTCACTTCCTGGGACAAACTTCTCCCACCCAAGTACTAAACAGGACTGACCCTGCTTAGCTTCTGAGATCAGAGGAGATTGGGCACATTCAGAGTGGTATGCTGTAGACGGGACAAACTTCTCTATCCTCCCTAGATTAAACCAGATGTCCTGATTATCTGCCCCATGGTACTACAGAAGTCTCCTTCTTAACTATTAATATTAGCCATTATTCTAGTTGCTAGGAACTATTATAAGGCTAGGAAATAGCTTGAAATCCATTTGATAGAGATTCAATTTATTCTTTAAAACTCACATTATCATATAATGGCATCATGATTGATGAAGCTTAAGTGCTCCTGGAGGGTTGCTCAGCCTGGAAGAGAAATACCGGGTTTCATGTTTAGTACAGTCTGTATCTGTCACACAAAAGTCACAGGGGTTCCTGGGCACACAGTCAGTGGCTCTAGCGTTGTACACAAAGTCCTCCTCGAAGTGGTCCCTGAGCACCGCTCTCTACTAACTCTTCTTCCATATTCCCCATGCCCCACTTACCAATCGCAAGTGCCAGCTATGCTGAACTATTGACAGTTCTCTCATGAGCCTGCTGTTTCCTCTCCATTATTTTGCTGACACTGCTTGGATACCTTTCAAGACATTATTTTTTCTTTTCTGTGAATTCACCCCCTACTTTATTTTAGCTCATACCATATGCCTCATGTAGAAATTTATAACAACATCTGCCACACTTGATTTCACTTAACCCTCCTCCTACTAGATCAGGGATCAGTAAACTTTTTCTTAAAGCCTCAATAAATATTTTTGGCTTTAGGAGTTGCATAATTTTTGTCACAATTATGCAATTCTTCTGTTGTAACACAAAAGTTGCCATAGACAATGTGTAAATGAATGGGCATGGGCGTGTCCCAATAAAACCTGATTTAACAAAACAGGCATTGGGTCAACTGTGGGCCACAAGTCCATACTTTGTTGATTTCTGTTCTAAGTTATGGATTCCCTTAGGACATCAACTGTGTTTTATTTTATCTATCTTTACCTAGATAGACCCTGATACCGAGAACAGAATAGGTATTTAGAAAATGTTTGTTGGTTCAATAAATGATTCCAGGCTGGGCGCGGTGGCTCACACCTGTAATCCTAGCACTCTGGGAGGCTGAGGCGGGCGGATTGCTCAAGGTCAGGAGTTTGAAACCAGCCTGAGCAAGAGTGAGACCCTGTCTCTACTATAAATAGAAAGAAATTAATTGGCCAACTAATATATATAGAAAAAATTAGCCGGGCATGGTGGTGCATGCCTGTAGTCCCAGCTACTCAGGAGGCTGAGGCAGCAGGGTTGCTTGAACCCAGGAGTTTGAGGTTGCTGTGAGCTAGGCTGACGCCATGGCACTCACTCTAGCCTGGGCAACAAAGCGAGACTCTGTCTCAAAAAAATAAAAATAAAAAAAGTTAAAAAATAAATAAATGATTCCAATCCTGATATAAACTATGTCATATTTTACAATCACTCTTTACATTTTGAGCTTTAATTTCATCAACGGATGAGTGAAACATCAGTTACCCTGGATTACTCATGGGGTTTTGAAGGGGATCAAGGTGATGCTGCATGTGGATGTGGACTTCTATAAAGCAAAGCACACATAGATAGCACCCACGTGAGGGGCTTTATCTTCTGTCATGTGCTGCTGGACCTACGGCCTGTGAGGTCTTTATGAAAATTGAGTGGACAAGGAACATGCAAATGTGAGGTCTAGTTTGGCAAATGAAACTACGTACATGACAGAGAAAGATCTGAGGAGCAATTCAACAGATGGAAGAAGTGGGCGAATCACTTGCATCCAGCAGTTGCACTTTCTTGCCTTTACTCAACCTCTGCTGGTGCTGAAGTTGTTCCCCTGCCTCATTGCCACTTAGTTGGCTCTCTAGCCATGGATGGCAAACTGGGCAAACTGATTTGTACCCCAAGTTGCCAGTGCTGGTTGCTTCTCAGGAGCTGCCCAACGCTGAGAAGGATTCTCAGACTATGTCCATCTTCAGTGAGGAGTTTTGCGTGAGTAAATGTTGTTAGGGGAACTATGCCATTTAGCGGGAGACATGCCATAGATCAAGTTGCCTTGGGGACCTGAGTGTGTCCACTATCCTGGGGAGCTAAGGAAAATGCATAGGTCTTAGGCACCTAGAAAAAGAATACAAGACACTTTAGAAAATGAAGTGAGAAGATGCCAAAATCTAATCTGGACTACTGCAAAATTTTAGTTAGATTCAGGCCAGGAAAAATGACAGAATCTGTCATCTCTTCTTTCTTCCTCTTCCTCTGCAGAGCCCAAATGCTGTCTTGTATTATTGGTACTTTAGGTTGCCTGTAATATGGGTCAATTATGCTTCAGTGGGCTATTCTAGAAATTTTTTTTTTCATTTAGAACATTGCCTTTATCAGTAAGTTAATTCCAAGGTTTTCCCAATTGTATAAACTTATGAACAAATGTGTAAGCCAATTCTAGTCTGTTTGGATTCTGTATAATAGGTTTTTCTGCTTTGTTTTCTTGCTATTTGTGCACAATCTAATCCCAGCTCATCCACCTGCCTCTGACTCTGTCTAGATCTGCTCTGTGGCTCTTAGCATTCCCTGTGCTGAAAAATCATCTGTGGAACTTTTAAGATGGTTTGATGGCTGAAACACCATTAACAGAGGTTCTAGTTTAATTAGTGTGGGCAGAGCCTGAGCATCAGTATTTTTTAAAAGTCTCCAGAGAAGATTCTAATTTTTTGCTGAACTTAAATGCAGTAGTTAGAGCTTAAGCCCCTGGATAGACAGGGATGGTTTTGTGTCCTAGCTCCCCCATCTACTGTGTGACCATAGAAAAGTAGCATCATTTCTCTTTTCCTTACATATTTCACCTCATTTAATGGGGATAAAAATAGTACCTTCCTCATGGGGTATTATTGTGGGGAACAGATAAGATAAAAAATAAAAAGCATTTAGAACAGAATCTAGCTCATGGTAAGTATGCAATTAATATCAACTATTGTGGTTATTGCAGTTTTTGTTCTTTTGGCAGTTGTTTTTCTTGCTGTTGTGATTAGGACAATGATGATAATTATTCCCAGCCTGATATACATGCTTGACTTCATTTGCCTTCTCGTGTATCCCATGGTTATTTCCAGGTACAACCACAAGCTAATTTTCTATTTTTGCTTTTTCATTCCATATGAGGCTGTGTAATGGACATGGGGAACAGGGGTCCAGAACAGGAGTCGGAGATCTAGGTTCCAGAACCCAGTTCTGCCTTATGTTGCAAAGAGAATGCTACCATTCCCTCAGGGGAGAAATGTTCATACTTCTTCTCTTTGTGCATGCTGTTCCACTAGCCTGGAATGTCTTTCCTTTTGATTCTTCTAGTATAATCCTTTAAAAACAAAAAAAAAAAAAAAAAAAAAAAAATCTACCTTTTGGTTAAGAACATTTGAATAGCATCAGTTTTACTCTTATATTCCCATAGTATATTATTGGTAATTCTATTGGCACTTTTTTATTTTGCTTCCAATTATAACTAGTTGTTTATTTCTCCTCTTATTGTGAGGTCATTGAAGATAAAGAGTACTTTTTTGTCCTATTTGTGTTCTGATTTTTTCTAGAACAGAACCTAACATGTTATGTTATTGAACTATATAACTTCATGACAAACATTCTCAAAATTTCAGAGGCATACAAAATAAGCATTGATTTCTTGATCATTCTTTGTTGGTCAGCTAGGGAAGTCCTGCTTCAGGCTGCAGGTCTGTGGATTGGCTAGGGCTGCTCCCCTCCATATCTCTCATCCTCTTTCTGGGACATGTGAGTTAGCTGGGGCATGCTTTTCTCATGATCGTGGCAGATGTGCAAGAGGACAAGCCCCATTATATAAGCTCATTCAAAGCTGTTGCTCCTATTGGGTCCGTTAATATACTATTGCACAAAGGGAGTCACATGGTCAAGACTGAAGTCATCATTTACGGGAAGGACAGAAAAGTTACATGGCAGAGATTATGGATACAGGAAGGGATGAAGAATTGTAACCAGTAATTCAATCTTGTATCCATAGTAAGATTGAGGGGAAAGGCAAATAAAAAAGCAAAAAAGCATTTTCATCTAATAAAACACCTCTGGGTGGTAGAAGAGCATTTCTCAGAATGTTTATTATGAAACACTAATCCCAGCAGACATGGCTAGGTGCTTCATTATATAAGAGGGGAGGGGAGAAATTCTATAGTAGAATAAGTATGGGAAATACAGGGTTACATTTAAATGGCATTTTTTTGTTAACTGAAGCACTTCCAGGGCTTTAAACTTGTGTCATGAATATGCTCAAGAACAATATAGTAGGTAGCTTTATCAAAACTTACATGAGCATGAAACCCTCTCTTTAGGACTCCAAACCACTCTCTTCTTGTTGGACTGGTGCTCTGTGGAACCCATTTTAGGACATACTATGTGGAATGATGGAATGCAGTTTTCTTGATCTTTCTCTCAAGAGGTTGAAGAAGGGTTAAGTTAGGGCAGAAGAATGACCAATTAGGAAGCTGAATAAATGCATTCTTATGTATGGTTAAGATAAAGGTAGAGCTTAATTACATGTGGATATCCAGTTTTCCCAGCACCATTTGTGGAAGAGACAATTCTTTCTCCATTGTGTATTCTTGATACTCTTGTCAAAGATCAGTTGACTGTATATGCTTGGGTTTACTTTTCTGCTGTCTGTTGTGTACCATTGAACTCTACGTCTGTTTTTATGTTTATACTATACTGTTTTAATTACTATAGCTTTGTAATATATTTTGAAATAAGGAATTATGATACATCCAGCTTTGTTGTTTCTCAATATTGTTTTGGCTATTGTTCTTGTGGTTCAGTATGAATTTTAGGATTACTTTTTCTATTTCTGTAAAAAAAAAAAGGCATTAAGATTATGATAGGTATTGCATTGACTCTGTAGATTGTTTTGGGTACTGTGGACATTTTAACAATATTTGGTCTTTCAACCCATGAACATGAGATGTCTTTCTATTCATTTTTGTCTTTTTAAATTTCTTTCATTAATGATTTATAGTTCTCAATGTACAAGTCTTCCACTTCCTTGCTTAAGTTTGTTCTTAAGTGTTTTATTCCTTTTACTTACTACTATAAATAAATTTTTTCATTAATTTCTTTTTCAGATTTTTTTTGTTATTATATAGAAATGAAACTGAGTTTTGTATGTTGATTTTATATCCTGTAACTTTACTATTTAGCTTATTAGTTTTAACAGGATTTCTTGGTGTGTGGAGTCTTTAGGACTTTTGTACATTATAAGATCATGTCATTTGCAAATAGAGATAATTTTACTCCCTCATTTCTGATTTACATGACTTTTTTTTTTTTTTTTTTTGTCTAGTTGCTCTGGCTAGTAATTCTAGTATAGTGTTGAATAGAAGTGGTGACAGTGGGCATCCTTGCTTTGTTTTTGATTTTAGGGGAAAGGCTTTCAGTTTTCCACCATCACCATTGAGTAAAATAGATTAAAGATTTCAATGGAGCTTTAAAATTCCTCAGAGAAAACATAGAGGAAAAACTTCATAACATTAAGTGTGGCAATTATTTCATTGATACGACACCAAAAGCACAAGCAACACAACGAAATCAGACAAGTGGGACAACATGAAACTAGAAAGTTTTGCACAGGGAAGGAAACAATTAACAGAATGAAAATGCAACCTACAGAATGGGAAAAAGTATCTGACAATCATATGTCTGATAAGAGATTAACATCCAAAATATAAGCTCTCTTACAACTCAATAATAAAAAAACAAAACAAGAACATAAAAACTGTGATTTAAAAATGGGCAAAGAATATAAATAGATATTTCTCAAAAGAAAACATATAAATGGCTACAGGTATATGAAAAGATGCTCAAAGTCACTTATCATCAGGGAAATGCAAATCAAAACCACAATGAGGTATCACCTCATACCTGTTAGGATGGTTATTTTCAAAAAAAGAAAACACAGTGTTAGCAAGGAGCTGGAGAAATTGAAGTACTTATACATTATTTGTGACAATGTGAAATTGTGCAACTGCTATGGACAACAGTATGATAGGTCCTCAGAAAACCAAATATAGAATTAGTTAATGATTCAGCAATCTCACTTCTGGTAATATATCCAAAAGAATTAAAATCTGGATCTCAAAGAGATACATAGGTTCTACAATATTCATTGCAGCATTATTCACAAAAGCCAAGATATGGAAACAATATAAATTCATTGACAGATAAATGGATCAAAAACAATGTAGTATATACATAATATGTAATATTATTCAGCATTAAAAAAAGATATCTGGATAAAAGCCATGTGGTATACACATAATAAGAAATATTATTCAGCCTTAAAAAAGGAGATCCTGCCATAGGTGATAATATGGGTGAACCTTGAGGATATTATGCAAAAGGAAATAAACCAGTCACAAAAGGACAAATACTGCATAATTCCACTTATGTGAGGTATCTAAAACAGTCAAACTCATAGAGTCAGGGAGTTAAGTAATGGTTTTCAGGGGCTGAGGGTAGGTGAAAATGGGAAAGATACTGTTAAGTGGGTATAAAGTTTCAGTTATACAAGATGAATGAATTCTAGGGATCAGCTGTACAACATTTGCGCCTGTAGTTAACAATATTGTACTGAACATTTATGAATAAAACTTTAAGTGGGCAGATCTCATGCCAAGTATTCTTATCACTATAAAAAAGTTTTAAATGAAATATAGTATTCTCCTCTTTTCCATGGTTTCACTTTCTGAGGTTTCGAATACCCATGGTACAGTACAAGATATTTTGACAGACAGCGAGCGCACATTCATATAATTTTTATTACAGTATATTGTTAAAATTACCCTATTTTGTGATTAGTTATTGTTGTTAATCTTTTACTGTGCTTACTTCATAAATTAATCTTTATCATAGGTATTTATGTACAGGGAAAAAAGTAGTCTATATAGAGTTCAGTACTGTCCACAGTTTCAGACATTCACTGGGGGGCTTGGAAAGTATCCCTTGTGGATAATTGGGGACCACTGTAAAGAAAAGAGGGCTAAAAATGCAGTTATAATGAATGTATTTCTGGGAATGTTGAGAAAATTATTTTAAAATAAAAACTCAATTCTGGGATAGCGCATAAAAAAGTTGAATGAGTATTCCAATTGATGATAGAAAGTACACACAGTGAGGCGATTATTTTAAAACATCACACTCTTGGGGAATCCAAATGACAAATACATTTAGAAATACAGAATTTTATGAACACCTTCCATGCTTCGAGGCACTATATTGTCAATGTGTACTGTCAACCAGGTCAATGTATACCTGGTTGACAGATCGGAGAGTTATGACTTTGAATTAAAATTGTATTAAATTAAATGTGCTGAGGTTGGCCTGGCTGGGCTGTCCCCATTCTCTGAGGCCACACGCCTCAGGCTGCAAAGCTGGAGCTGATTTTCAGGCTCAGAGGGAGTAGATTATCAGCTCATGCTGCTCTCCAATCAATGTCCATCTTCCCTCTCAGTCCTTTGTCCTCTGCTTTTCAACTTCTTACTGAACTCTAATCTCCAGAACATGGAGTCGGGACTCACCCGGCTCTGTTGACAAATAGCTGATGCATTGATTAGATGGATGGAACTGATAGGAGCCAAGCTATTGTTGGGAGTGGAATGAAGAATGTAGATAAGTGCAGGGAGGGAGAGAACTAGCACAAAAGACACAA
This sequence comes from Microcebus murinus, assembly GCF_040939455.1. Taxonomy (NCBI): domain Eukaryota; kingdom Metazoa; phylum Chordata; class Mammalia; order Primates; family Cheirogaleidae; genus Microcebus; species Microcebus murinus. Next base: position 25,046,693 of record NC_134124.1, read on the forward strand.
AACCAATCTCGCAGAGTGGGAGAGAGCTTATGCTGCACCCAAGGGGGCCAGGCTGCAGGGAAATTTATTTAGATGGGTTTGTAAACAGGGAAGAAATGATCATCCAAGGTGAGAGAGAGGAGTGAGAAGCACAAAATTTGAGGAGGCACAAAGAGCATTAAATAGTGTCTTTCTGACAGTTTCAAAAAGAAATATGTATTTAAGTTCTTTGATCTCATCATTGTTACAAGTTTTTAGAGCAAAATGTTGACATTCCTTGTCAAGAAATAAAATAATAAAGATATCTTTTATAGCATAGGTAATAGACTCAAGTGCCCGGAGAGTCTAAGGAGATGATGTCAGTGGGTGGAGCTGGGCAGGGATAAACTGAGGGGGTCGGGAAGGATAGTGGTGAGTGGACCAGAAGGCACATGCCACCTCAAGAGCATTGAAAGTAGGGAGCAAGTACTTACTCATCTTCAGGCAATTGTGTCCCTGCTGGAATGGGGACTCAGAATTGCCAGATGTTCTGATTTTCTAAGAAAGCCTATAACTGCACATTTTGCATGTAAATTAATACCCTTTGAGACAATGCTCTGTGGGTATAGACCGACTCAACATTCAGGAGTCTGTAAGTTCTGACCCATAGGATTACTGGGAGGCAGGACTTGGAACGCTGGAGTTAGCATTGATGTCGGACACATGGCCGTGGATCCCTGTGACCCAGAGATTACTTAAAAACTGACTTGAAGTTTCCTTACCAATAAGATGGGGATGATAATACCTACCTCATGGATTTAAGTGGTCTAACATGGTCAAAGTTGCCCCAGCAGGGAAAGCTAGCTGTCCACCAATGTTTTGCTATTCTTTCTTGGTACAGAGTCATTTCTGAGAAGCGACTGCCCCACTGTAACTGCATTTCCTAGCTCCTCCTTACATTCTGCTATGCCTCTATGATTAGTTCTCATAACCAACTGAGAACAGAAATTATTATTTTTTTTTTATCACTTTTGGACCAAGACCTTCAGGAGGGAGGGTTGCTTTCTTCATCTTCTCTTTATCAGCTGAATGCATGTGACAATGGTGGTGACCAAACCACAAGATGGAAGGAGCCTGGGTCTCAGAACCACCCTATGGAGGAAAGCTGGCTGCCAACTGGGAACATGCACCTTCATAGTTAGATAAGTGTGAGAAATAAATTCCTATTAATGTTTTGTTTGAACCATGATACACTTTGAGATCAATTTGACACTACAGCTTGTCCCACCCTAATGACACAACTCTTGACACATGGCAAGACTCATATGTCATGTGCATATGAGTTCTTTTCTCTGCAATTGTGCTCATAATTATGCACAGTTACCTTTTCTTCTATATTATGTGTGCAGTATCCTCACGTGCCTATTATGTATACACCTTTATATGTACAGATCTGTGGGGAGGAATGACACCTTTCTTGGTACAGAGTCATTTCTGAGAAGCGACTACCCCACCGTAACTGCATTTACTAGCTCCTCCTTACATTCTGCCATGCCTCTATGATTAGTTCTCATAACCAACTGAGAACAGAAATGATTTTTTTTTATCACTTTTGGACCAAGACTTTCAGGAAGGAGGGGTGGCCTGCACCATGTCATTCCTCATCACAGGTTTGCAAGGCAGATATTATCACTTTCACTTTATAAATGTGGAATTAGCAACTCTGAGAAGTCAAGTTATACATCCAAGGTGACCCAGCTGGTAAGTGGTAGAGCTGCAATGTGAACTATGTCTACCTAATTCTACTTCTGGGCTCTTTCTTGCAGAGCACCCTGTTTTCCTGTCCTGGAACCTGAGGATAAATGTAGTTTAATGGGAGAAAGATTCCACATGGCCCTGAATACTGTGCTTGAAGCTTTTAGTACTTTTTTCTTCTTTACTAATAAATGGAGCATAGGCAGCTTCAGGAAACTTTTCAATAATTTAGAATGATTTTTGTGACACCCTACTGGAACTAAAAAGTATTTTTGCTTATCTAAGTTGGATAAAGGATCTGATTTTCCAAAGACACTTCACACTGAATTATTCTATGATAATACTATCAGACTGGACTTGCTTAGTTGCATTTAAAATAAGTGAAGGAAAAAGATTTTTCAATGTACAAGAGACAATATGGTCTAATCTCAAGTTTATCTTGGTATCCTTAGGGCATACACGGTCCCTAGCATATAATAGGCACCCAATTATGGTTTGGAAGAAAGGAAGAAAAAGAGGAAGGAATAGTGGAAGGGAGGGTGGAAAGAAGGGAAAAAGGGAGTGAGGGAAAGAGAAGGTGAAGAAGGAAGGAGTGAAAGTGACAAGAAGAGGAGAGGAAAGGGATGAGGAAAGGAAGGAGAGGAGAGACGAGAAGGAGAGATGGAGGGAAGAAAGAGGGAGAAAGAGTTGGAGAAGCTGTATATTACCAACCTGTAGCCCCTCGTTCTACTTTGGATTGAAGTCCCAATGCTTGTACTAACTGGCTCTGTAAACTTCTAACATAAGTTTAGAATCAACAGTCACCCTGGATATCTTGTCTGACCCCCTTTTTGAAGATGAGGAATCTGAGATTCAGGGGATAGACAAACTTTGCAAGGTCTCTCTACTAGTTATTTTTAGAACGAGGATTAGAACCTAGTTCTCTTGGTTCCCAATTACATTGCCTTTTAAAAATTTTCACCATACAATTAATTGCTGCTGCAATGATAATTGTGGTTGAGATGGAAGCACAGCCTCTCAGGCAGAAAAGTCACCATAAGTATATATGTGTAACCACATAGTTTCATTACTCTGAGCTGGTGGCTTATAGCCAAGCTGGCTAAATTTCACAGAGTTCAGTCAAGTCCCGATGCACATTTAATTTTGGCAAACTTAACTCCAGGAGCTCAGTAAAAATCAGGAGAAGGAAAGAAAATGGGAAGAGTTTAAGTAATGCAGAGAATCTCACCAGCCCCTCTACTCAAACATATGGCCCGAGGCAGCCCAACATGGAAGCCACGATCTGCTGTTCCTCTGTTGCTGGTAAGTTCTCCTGTGTTTCCCATGGAGTGAGCATTTCACTCTGCTGAGTGTTTAGTGTTTAAAGATACATATTTTTCATACAACATTGCCCCTGAATGCAAGCCAACTCTCCACTTCATCTGGTGCTCAACTGAAGAGAGAGCAATCTGTTCCAAAATTGGAGCAAATGTAATCTGTGTTGGATATTCTGAGTTAGTATTATGAGCTCCAATGTGATACCTTTTGAGGGGTGTTGAAGGATGATTTTTTTGAGTGTTTGTCATGTCTGCTTTAGAAGCTGATTGAGCACCCAATCCCCCGGTGAGATGTGACATCTCTGAATTGATTTCTACAATGTAAATTTAGTGTCTTATTTGCTTGCTTCCCTGACATTAGCATGGCCAAACAGCATGCACTTTAATCACGATTAGTGACTTTGTAATCTTGACTCAAACTGTGTTATCAGAATTTATGCCTGGGTGATGGATAATGTTGAAGATTCCTGTCATACTGGGGAACCAATAATATCAGACTGGAAATTTTTAATTTTCAATCCACATATTTAAGATTCCTCTAATAATGAAGAACAAAAATGAGTATTCTTCCAAAGACATGAAGTGTCTTAGACTTTAAAGACTAGTCTAAGCCAAAGGTCAAAGGTCTTGATTTTGAATCTTAGCTCTGCCATTGATAGCTGATGGCACCTGGCATGTCAATTACACCATCTGGGATTTGATTTCATCATTTAAAACATGTGCAGGCAAGTAATAATGATCTCAAAAGTTAATTCTAGATTTTATATTGTTCAGTCTATCAAATATATTTCCCTTTCTTGCACACATGAGGACAAGAGAAAATAGCTCCCTAGAATCTGTTTGCCCACCTGCCACTTGGTAGATAAGAAAGCAAGAACCAAAATGAGACTATAATTTGGCTCATTCCCAAATTAGAAGTTTGATACTATATTGCTTTCTTCTACAGGACTTTTTTTGCTGTTGCAGGTGCAGTTACTCCTTGGATTCAACTTTACTTTTTATACCCAGCATTCAAAATGGAAGAAATACCCAATGTGTGTCTTACTTTCCTCCCACTGTAGCCTTGATCCAGTGAATTTGTGACTTGCTGGTGGGTCATGGTTTTCCTGAACTCTGGCTTTCAAGCTGATCATGTTGTATTATTTTGATGTCACCCAAAGCCTGTTACCTTGGAGATTCTGTCCACTTCTATCTGGTTCTGCCAAGAATCTGTGACAAGTGGATTTGATATCTCATCAAAATCTGAGAAAAGAATACCCTGTGATCCTAAGCTTGCCTTTTCTTTCCACTAACCAAAAGTATCAGTGAAAAATTCCTGTCCCAGCCAGAGAACAATATAGCCCCCTAACACCCTATCCACTTTTGAGTTAAGCAAGTACCACCCATGAGGGGGCTAAGATGAGAGGACTCAAACACTGCTCATTGGGGAAGAAAAAAGAAAAGATGTCAATAATTCAAAGTTTTACAAAACAGGATGGAGCTTCAGATGAATGAAATGCACCCTCCTCTCCTTTTGGGAAGTCCTCCAAAAGATGAGAGATCTCTAACTGAAAGAGATTAGATACTTGTGAAGGAAAAAAGGCTGAAAATATAACTTATTAAAATGAAAAGATAAATTCACAGGTCCTTGAACCTTGTCTGAGTCATTAATAGGGTGGTTTGTTCCTCTCAGGGCCAACACATGGATGTGACTTCTCATGTCATAGAGGAGTGTGTTCTTGGCATTTCTGTCTATCTTCCTCACTTGTGAGGGCTCAGAGCAGGTACTTAATACATGTTTCTCTCTTTTTTTAAAAAACATGCTTTCAGAATATCTCTGCTTTCACTATTCTCATCTTAAAAAAGTCTCCCTAGTTTTCTGTACCATGGAGACAGAAAAAAAAAAAAAGGATGGAAGAGAGGGTGAAGTTCAAGGTCCACTTTTAGGAGTATATTTATGTAAGAGTAATTTGTAACTGGAAAATCCTATATAGACAAGAGCGATGATTACTGGGAAGGCTGAGCAAACTGAACAGAATGATTCAAAGTTAGAATACAGGCAAGATCTAAGCAATTTCATGTACGAGGAAAACATAAAAAGAATTCTGAGAAAGGGAAGATGACTGTGGGCTAGAGCCTCGTGTGGCATTCAGCTGCCAGAGCCATGTTTAGAAAAGCACACCCTGCATAACACTCTAGTTGAATTTGTAGGGTGGGCAGTTAGAGAGAGATCTTACGTTTGTATTGTCTTTATCCTTTCATTTTAACAGAGTCACAGAGGGCCCAAATCTTCATCCAGTAGGAGAAGCCATGTTTCCTGAAGAGACCATCTCTGCTCTTTGGCCATTGGTGTATGGCGGGGAAAAGGTCTGGTCCGTGGAGAATAATATATTCTCTTGCTATAATTAAAAGCCATGATGCTCCATAGTAACTAATTTGTCAGAAAGTATTTCTACTATTTGCTTTGTAATAACATCAAATACCAAGTATCAAACACCAAGTGCAAGTGATAATCCAGGGATGAAAGGTGAGTACAGTGCTAAAAGAACAATGGTGGGTAATGAAGAAATATGTAGCTGATTTAATTAAAAAGAAAGCCAAAAAAAATGTTTCTGAAAGATGGAGAAGATTCAGATGGTACATATTTTTGTAGCTGGTCTGAATTTAGCCCCTGATGAGAAGGCTGTGGAAGATTTTGCTGAAGTTTACTCTGGGACAGGCATTTAGCTAAATACTTTCCATGGCTTCTCTCACGCAACCCTCTCAAACAGCACTATATGTTATAGACAATTATTGGACTTGTTTTTGAAGATGTGGAAATTATACACAACGAGGTTACATAAATCTGCCAATAAATCCTGGAGCCAACACAAAAACCCAGACAGGGCACACATTTTCAGGCATTGTTCATGGTGACAGCTGTCTCTTATTATGCCAGGTATTATGTTGGATGCTTTAAAACTATATTATTTAGGCATCTCTCTCCAAAAAATTAAAATAGAGGGAAATTGCGTGACTTGCCTGATACCACATAGCCAGTAAGTAATTGAGACAAACCTGTTCATTTCAAAGCTACACTTTTCTCCTGGGAATAGAGGGGATAGAGGAAAAACAGATATTGACTCCTTCCCTCTAGAACCATAGAGTCTTATGAAAGATACAGAAAACAAGAGACAGAAATAGCAAAAGTGGAATAGAATTTCTGGCTCAAGATACAAGGTTTAGCAGTTGACTGCTACGGGCCAGGAGGAATGGGAGATAGTGACAAGGCTGGGTGGCCCTGAAAGCTCTTAGAGGAGTGGGGTTAGTGCTGGAATTTGCAGAAAGACTTGTCAGTTTCTCCTTTTAGTCATCTCTGCAACTATCTGTTTCCCCTCCATGGATCTTGAAATAAACCTCTTGTCTATTTTCAGCTGAATGGTGTCATGGAGACAGGCCTGGTGTCCAGGAAGTAGAGATTCAAGCAATCTGTCCTGGAGTGCCCTGTGACTCCCAATCCAGGGCCAGGGGCAGAGAGCTATCTTCCTTGTGAGGCTGGCCTGTGTATGGTAGGAGGCGGCTGTGCTGCGGTGTGGGCTGCCGAGGAAGGTCTCAGGGAGGTATATTAGAAACTGCAAGTACAGGTTGCCAATTACTGGCATTTCACCTGGGGAAGCTTTGGCAAACATTTGCAGAGAAATAAAGTCAGTGCAGTTATGTGCAGAAAAATGGGCCAAGGAAATACTCATAAGAGAGAAGGAAAAGCATGTCTATTATATACTTTCATATATTTTTGAATTTTATCGAGAAAACATGAATAGCTACCTTATGTTGTGTGTCCTATGAGCCAGATGCTGTCTGTGCATACCTGATCTCTATTTGCAGGGATTCCTTTCTCATGGGGGAGAGAAATCGAAAAGTCCAAAGAAGTTAAAGTAAAATTTCACATCTTGGAGTCCAGATTGGTCTGAATCCAATGCCCATGACTTTTTAACTCAGTACTGTAATGTTCTGCACCTGCTCCGAGAACCCATGCCATAGATAAGGCACAATTTCAGACCTTCCTCTCAAGCAAATTTATGTTGTGGTTTCTATATTGGGGTGTGGGAAACAGGCAACAAGAGGTGGTAGCTATACACATTGAGACCGGATCTTCTGGCAAGCTCAGTGGTGGAGGTAAAACTTCTACTCCCTACCTCCATCATCCTTGGCCCAAGTGGCAGGTGACATGTACCATAGAGCTTTCACAGACTGGCTTTTGGGATGATAGGGCATTTTTCCTAGGTGTACTTATTCCTGATTAAATAGCAGCCTAGTATAGTTCCCAGACATTATGTAAGATTGTAAGAAAGCATTTTTCTGTTTGCATGAGCCAGAGTAGACTCAGTGGTCTGCAAATGTCCCTATGGCTCATATTACCTCCTTTGACAAGTGGGGAAACAGGCTCAGGGATGATGGGATGTGCCTAAGTATTTCTACCCCCTGACATACTCTTTTTGCAGAGGTAAAAAGATTTTTCTCTGAAAGGTTGTCTAGGGATGAAGTTTATCTACAAGAAGCATGAGCTTAGCTTACTTATGGCTTTTACCCTCAGTGATTATCATGTGGCATTATTTCATGTAACATATGGAATTCTCTTTTTGACCCAACCTTAAAGAAGAATTCTTAAAAATACCACACATGGGAGGCAATCGCAGTGCACTAAAGTCAAGGCTGTGCTATTTTAGCCTGCTCAGCAGCCCTTCTCCCTTTTCCGGTAAGAGAGCCTCCTGCTTCTCCTGGAGGGAACTATTATTCCACTCTCAGAGCAATTCTGATGGGGCTGAATTAAGAAGGGCCCCTCATGGGTCCAGCATGTGACTCAGAATAGCCAATCAGAGTCCTCATGCGGTCCAGGTGAGGGCACGTGTGAGGTCAACTAGAGTCAGTTTTAGTTGCTTATTTTGACTTTTGAGAGGGAGCGATCTCTATTGTACTCTGGGCTGAAGCACGGAAACTTGAAATGTCAAGAGGCCATCTTGCTACCGTGTGGAATAAACCTACTTGAGAACGACATTTAAAGAGACAAAAACAGAGCTGATGACTTAGAAAGAGGAGAGCCAGGTAAAGAAAACAGCTGGAGAAAGAGAGACAGAGAGATAGGCAGAGAGAGACTGATAGAAAAAGGCAGGAAGAGACCAAAGGGAAACAAGAGACACAAATAGAGAAAGAGGAGGCACTCCAGGCATATACACACACAGATCACACAGAAACAGACACGTGGACACATAGAAGGCCAGGGAGGACAGTATTTATAGACACATACAGACACACGCACTCACAGGTACCTATACACATGCACTCACGCTCACACACACACACACACAAAGATATCTATTATGAAGATATAGTCTGAGGGCCTCAATGCCACAGACACTTAATGGTATCATTGCAATCCCTGGAACCATCTGTGCTTAAAACTATATTTGTTCATTAGATTTCCTGGCTCTGAGAGCCAACATACTTCTCTTTTCCTTAAGCCCACCTTGGTTGGAGTCCCGAAGAATACGGACTAAGACTGTGTTGTTTCTGACTCCATCTTGGTCACTCAACCAACACTGTGACCTCACTTTATCTCAGATTCCTCAGTTCTCTCATCTTTAAAAAGATAGTGATGATACCTGCTTTCTCCACCTCCCAATGTTTTGAGAGCTGATACGATAAGACTATGAAAGGGCTTTGAAAGTAAAAAGAGAAAAATAAAATGCTACATAGGTACATGGACATCATCATGGAACATCTATCCTGAAAAAATCGCCGTGGTAGGGATTTGGTGGTGGTGATTGTTTTTTAAATGCAGCAGTTTTCACAGTGGACAAGGCTGTGGACGAGCCAATCCACACTGGCAACGCTTTTTTTTTTTTTTTTTTTTGAGACAGAGTCTCACTCTGTTGCCTGGGCTAGGGTGCCATGGCATCAGCCTAGCTCACAGCAACCTCAAACTCTTGGGCTCAAGCCATCCTCTTGCCTCAGTCTCCTGAGTAGCTGGGACTACAGGCATGTGCCACCATGCCTGGCTAATTTTTTCTATATATATTTTTAGTTCACCAATTATTTTCTTTCTATTTTTAGTAGAGACGTGGGTTTCGCTCTTGCTCAGGCTGGTCTCGAACTCCTGACCTTGAGTGATCCTCTGGCTCAGCCTCCCAGAGTGCTAAGATTATAGGCATGAGCCACCACACCCCGCCCTCTGGCAATGCTTTTGGAGGAGGTAACAGAAGCAGCTATTAGAAGATAGCAAACATTTGGGGAGCTGACGTGTCTAACGGGAGGGAATTGCTTTGAACAGAGATGATTGCTACTTTTAAGGGCACCTTGAGGAAATGGCCCAGAAAATTAGCATGATCACCTGCTGCAAAGTGGTTCTCACTTCTTCATTTGCTTTCAGATGAAAAGAAAATAGTAGAAGGACACAAAATCCTGATCTTTATTTTTACTGATTCTGCAGAGTTAAATCTTTGGTTAAAAGGAAGAAACACATTTCTCTGACTTTATCCTCATGCTTTACAGACAGGAGGTGTTTTGATTGTGGTTTGTTAGTTTCTTGGCTGGTTTTCTTTAGCAGCAATAATGCTATAACCACCCCGTGTGGTGAAGAAATAATAGATACATGGCAGTTATGATCAATAGGTTGCCTCCTAAAACCACACTGAAATTTTCTGGAAGAAACCATCTCAAAAGTATTAATGCAAAGTAAGATCTAATAAGTCCAGGACAATGAAATAGATGTTTCATGTCCTTCAATTTCATTTAGTACTGACATGTGAGGTACGTATTGAAGATATGTCTTATAGGCGGTGGAACTGAGGTGTGGAAAATTTAGATGAGAGGCTCCCAAATCTGGTTCCACATCAGCATCACCTGGGTGCTTATTTTAAAAACAGCTTCTTTGGCTGAAGCCCCAGAGATTCTGTTTTAGGAGCTTGCAAGGAGAGCCCCAGACTTATGTGGATTAAGTCAGTTCCCCGAGTAATTCTGATGTGTGACTAGGTTTGGTTAATACGTGCTAAGTAATGTGGCTGAGATTATACTGCCAGTTGATAGAACCGGTACTTAATCTAGGTCTGTCTGAGTCCAAATTTCACTTTCTTTTTATTTCATCATTTTTATTGGTGATCCTTCCCAGTAACTTAAATGAAACAAAACAACCAACCGCAGACAGCTTTTGTATTGCTCCCTATACTGGAAACATTTCATCAAGAGATGTGAATTCACAAATCCCATTGAGTCTACATTTGTGGCCAAATGGGAAGGAATAATATTTTCCCTCTAGGAATGGCGTTGACGATTTTACACCAAACACAGGGCAAATTAAATGCTCGTTGTCCTATGCCAGGTTTCGTGTGTGACATTGGACTGGTTATCTGCTTGCTGAAGAAATTAAGAGAACAAAATACATTCACTAGAGTGTGGAAGGTCAGCTCTCCTTAATAAAGAGTTTGTGGCTTTGTGAAATTGGAAACGAAATGATGTATTCTGAAACTATTTTCGTCCCATTAACTTAAGTCAAGAAGAATAAAGGCGAATGCAGTTTCAAAGATTAGCTTCTACATCTGATGTGCATTGAAGGGGAATGCTGACTTTTTCTACCACCTCCACTGTCCTTTGTCCCTGTGCCCCCCCAGCTTGGAGACTTGGAGCCGGAACATTCTCAAATGCTGGGAGTATACATGTACTTGTTATGTTTCTCTACCACGGGACACCCAGGGTCTGCAAATTTACTGATCCCTAGGGAAGAGATGGATTCTGCTTCCTTCTCTGAGGCCAGGGAGCTCTTCACTGCCAAGCTATTGTGGCTTCACATTTTGTCCCTGTCTTCATGAAAGTTCTCTTCCCTTTCCAGTCACCTCAGTTGGTAAGATTTCCAGGTTTCTCCTGTGTTCCACACACCCTGTGCTTGACCTCTGACTTTTCCCACACTATGGCATTCTGGGAAACCACTTGTTTCACTACAGCCCCAGCCTTCCGGAGGTTTCCACCTGCATCTGCAGACTTAGTTGGTGTCCCTTTGTCCTTGCTGAGGTTTCTGTGACAGGCATCATTTACTCCATTTTCTACCAGTTCACCAGATAACCAGATCAGACACTACATCTGACTAATTTGTGGAAGGTGCCTGTTATTAGGTCTATATTATTAGGTCTCTGATGGCAAGATCCTCAATGACCAAATGCCTGATTCTGTCTAGCATAGCCCCTGCCAACCCTTGTTCTCCATCTCTGTCCCCCAGAGAGGGAGATACTCAGAAGTTAATGTGGGCAAATATCCATTCAATAGTTTTCAGGCTCTGGTTCCAACTCCTTTGTATTTTACACATCTGCAGAACTGGCCTGGAGCAATGTGACCCACTAAAGTGTCTTTTATCCACATTAGTGGCTGGCGTCAGTGTTTTCCTTCATCATTACCCTGTTTCTTCTTGGCTTTCCAAGTTGAAAGGAAGAAGTCCTCTAGCCTTCCAGGAGAAGAATTCAGGTCTTTTAACTTCACAGGACTAAAAGAATTAAACGATGCCAAAAGACAAAAAGGCTACGAGAGAATTCTACTCCCCACTTTAGTTCCATTTACAACCTCTTTAATCTTCTCTATTTCTTCCATTTTGTTCTTCAACTCTATCAGGGCATTTCTTCTTTCTTAATGGTGAAGTGAGACGTGGTGGAGAGTGTGTGTGTGTGTGTGTGTGTTTTGGGGGATCTCTCTTGGGACTAGAATGGGTATTCCCAAGGACACCTGGTGAGAGAGAGCTGGAAGGTAAAAGTTGGGGAAATCAGACATTCTCAAGGCTGCTGCCTGAAGGGCAAATTGGTAAAAGCTTTCCTGAGAATAACCTGTTCATATTTATCAATCATTTTAAAATGTACATTTATATTTTTACAGAGATAATAAAAAATAGAAAAGGATGTGTACACAACAATCTGAATCTCGGCATCACTTATCCCAGTGAAAAAAAATCAAACTTATCAGATACATTATGAAATATTTACACAATGGGATTTTGTCATTAAATATAATGTTCCTGAAGAATTTTTAATGATGGGGAAATGATTATGCTAAGTGAAAAGGATAGATTTAAAACCATGCAAATATAATATCAGTTTTGCCAAAAATGAAATATTAAAAAGGATGGCACAGAAAATGTTAATTGGATTTGGGGTAATTTTTTTTTCTTTCTTCTTTGTGTTTTCAGTGTTTAAACCACACACACAGGAGTGCACACGCAAACCCAAACACACACACCTTCCAAACAATAACCGCTAGGACAAAAGAAGAAATAAGGCTTAAGGTTGATTAAACCAGACCAAACACGGCAAACCTTCCATGCCAGGTTCCTTGTAAACAACAGAAGCCAACCCTGGCAGACTAAAGCAAAAAAGGATTTACTGGGAAGATACCTGGGGCTTGTAGAGCAGTGAGAAGCCTGGCGACAAGGCTGGAGACGAACAGGTAGGCCTCACCAAACATTTGTGGAGCCAGGACAAGGGTACGAACAGTGGCTGGTTGACTACATGTTTAAATATTTATGAGTTATAAATAAATCTAATAAGCTATTATCTAAAATGTGTTCTGTCCTTTGCCCTTGCCAAATATGTCTTCCTAACAACAACAAAAACATGTGCAAAGCTGCAGTTACTTCCAAACAGCTGAATAGTGTGCACGTTTGCCCTGGGCTGCGTAGATACCACAGAGGAATGAGGGAAAGAGGATAAAGAAGAATTCTCTCCAGCTTGCTTGGTTCTTCCCTCCATCTGTGGATGGTTGAGGAAACCCATAAGATAAGCTGCCCTTTTTTCTCCCTCTTTGAGGTGTTCTGGGAGGCTCTTTATTCTTACCAGTTGCTCACCCACTAATAACCCATTTTCCTCCATTTGGGATGCTCACTTCACAAGCCATGCAGTTTTGCCTCACCATCACAGTCCAGACTACACAAGCTATCTTCACAGCCCCTGCTGGCATTGCCCTCCCACATTTTTTGAAGGTACCTCTGTCCTCCACTCTCCTCACTCACCCACAGGCCCTTGGAAGGGCCTTGCTAGAGCAAATATGGACCCCCCTCCCAGACCAAGTTCTAGCCACACCCTCCTGAGTACTTGTAACAAGCCACCCCTTGGCCAACCTTAGGTCCTAGGGGGATGCACACCTGGGCAGTGTGGTCTACCCTCAGGATCGTAAATATGGGGAAGCTCTGGAGGCAAGCTGGGGCCAGTGGAGCAGGGAATTCTAGGGCCCTGGGTGCCCAGAATGGGGTGGGTGGGCTCCAAGTGGGCACATCTCCTTGGCCCCACTGGAAACAGGAACAAAGAAGTCCCAGAGGATACAGAAGAAGGAAGCAGGAAACCAAGGCTGTCTGGAAGCCAGAAGAGCCTGGTCAGCAAGGTTCTGACATTGTCGCAGCTGCCTCTGGGTTGGTCGTAGGTTGAAAATTCAAGGTCCAGGGAGAGGCCTTCTGATTGGTCATATCTGGGTTTCTGACAGCCCCTAGATGTACCTGATAACAGATACAGGAAACACCATGCTACTATATATAGTTGGGGGAAGGGGAACTGAAAACTCTTCTCCCAAGACAATATATAATGGAAAGGGGATTTTCCATATGAATATAAGGAGAAGGTTAGGAAGGAGATGCAATGCTAGGGAACCACCTGGAAAGAAGCAAGGGTGTTTACCTATTAATATAAAATAACTTACCTGTGCAACAGAGAGGTACAGTCACCAATGTTCTCTTAGAAGATTAATGTGGTAAGAGTTAATGAAATAAACTGCAGATGGGAAGATGAGTTAAGAATGCTCTCCACCTTGGAGTGAATGTTAGTGGTCAGCTCTGGGACAAGTGGTCATCTAAGATAGCGATCTTCAGATTGTAGTGGTGGGCTTGGGCTCCAGGTGTTTCCTGACACCCTCTCTAGGTTTGAGAGTGATTGCTCCTGCCCACCTGGTTGGAGTGTATGCGATGCTGGGTGAATCTGGTAGCTCTCTGCTTGCCCCAGCTGTGCAATGCATTAGGAGGCACAGGTGCAGGTGGGCAGTCTTGGGTTGGGAAGAACTGCCCCTAGATGGAAGTAATCATATCAAGCCCCCTGTGTCTCAGAGCACGCTTCCTGTGAAGGATTAAACGGCTTCCTTGTGGAATATATGTGTCACCCACATACCCACACAGAATGCTAAGGGGACCTACGTTAAGTAAAAGAATGTGCAATCTCAAAATGTAAACGTGAATGCATGCAAGGAGAGGGCTGGGGGAAGAACCCCTTGTTTCATACCTCAACATGTGAGTTTAATGCCTAGTTTGTGGTTAAGTGCTTTTGAAAATCACAGCAGATGACGATCTCTGGGATTTGGGATTACAAATTGTCTCCCATATGACCCGTTATTTCAAAAACCTCTAACTCAAGTGTGTAAACGCCCGTGTCTCTAGGCTGAATGATTCATGGCCTCTGACGTATATTTTCTCCTTTGAAGGTTGAAGCGATGGTGATGTTTTGTACCTTATTCGTTTCCTCTGTCCTTGCATGTTCTCTCTGTCCTTCCATCCCAGGCTTTTCTTTCCCTCCTTCCTCCAGCTTCCCTCCTGCTCCAAAGTAGCCACCTTCTCAGACCCTGCCATTTCTGTCAGTGGGGTGATTATGGTACATGTCACTCAGAATTGATAACTACACAACATCATCAACTCCTCCTTTCTCCTCACATCTAGTCAGGCATGTTTTCTGTCCACTCTGTCAATGTCACCTGCATGACATCTCCCATAGCCTACTATTCATTCAGCCCCACAGTCACCTCCAGCTTCTATTCTTAATCACCTTACATCTATATTAAGTCCAGAGATCAATAGTCTCTTTTTAAAAAATTTTCTCCCTTTGCTCACTCCTATATACTGTTAAAAGATCAGCACAGTTACTAAACTCTGTTTTAAAACTTTCCAAGGAATTTTCCAGTCTAAAATATAAATTCCAAATTCCCTAACATTTAGTGACACCCACGGCTGTCAATCCTGCCTTCTCCCCACCTTTGCTTCCTCAGCTCTTATCTCTGCACTGGTCCATGAAGGAGTCTTCACCATCCCAAGAGCATTAGTACCTGGATATCTTGCTTCTTTCGTTCCAACTGCCTGGAATTCCTTCCCTTTGTCTCTACTCTTGCCAAACCTTATGTATCCTTTAAAGCTCGTCACAAACCTGACCTTGGCTTTGAAACACTTCCTGATTGCCTAGTTTATAATACTGTCCTCTCCTTTAGTAACTTCTGTACCATTCTCTTATTTTAATCTAGTATTAGCTGTAATGTTATTTTTCTATTGGTGGAGATGTCCTGTTTCTGTATATTCCTGAGTGCATAACCTTTCTCTTATGAGTTGAAACTGATAACAAACAGTAAAAATAATAATAGCTCCGTTCATTGGGGACTTGCTATGTGTCAGGCACTCTGCTAAGTGTTTTATGTATGGAATCTCACTTGACTCCTTACCACCACTAAATGGAGTAGGACTGTCATTGTTTCCCCTCTGCAGATAAGGAAATTTAAGCTTAGAGAAGGAAAGTAACTTGTCTGGGGTCATAAAACTAGGAGTTTGCAAAGCCAACATTTGAACCTTGGTCTTTGTCATAGCGAAGTCTAAACTCATAAACCTCTTCTTATAAACCCAATATTTGGCTCAGTGAACCTCATCCAAAGGGTTTTTAAAGTCAACCAAATACAAAGTATTACCCTATTAACTGATTCATCGATATGATAACTAAAAATAACCAAAAGCCACTCAAACTATCTTACCTGAAATAGGCTATTTCCTGTGGAGGCACAAAATATTCTTGGAGAACCCAAGTGCAGCCAGACATCACAAAAGACCACGTGATGGATTAAGGGTGGCTACGTATTCCTTTCTACTTTGTTTCATTGAGAGGGCAAGTCTCATTCTCCTCCCCTTGAATCTGAACTGAACTTAGCCAGTTGCTTAAGTAGAAGAGAATGCAGTTCCAGCCTCCAGCCCTAGACCTTACAGGACTGGCGTCTTCCACTTGGGAGAGTTCTCTTGGAACTCTTTCTGGGGGAATCCCGAGCAAGTCTGAAAGAAGTCTGATTACTCTGAAACTGCTATACTATAGA
Organism: Microcebus murinus; assembly: GCF_040939455.1. Taxonomy (NCBI): domain Eukaryota; kingdom Metazoa; phylum Chordata; class Mammalia; order Primates; family Cheirogaleidae; genus Microcebus; species Microcebus murinus. The sequence continues at coordinate 25,062,808 of NC_134124.1, forward strand.
GGCCACATGTAGAAGTTCAGGTCAACAGTTCTAGCTGAGCCTTCCTGTCAACTCCACCAAGACACCAGACACATAAGTGAAGCCATCATGGGCCCTCCAGACCAGCCTGTCTGCCAGCCAAATACCACTGAGTAATTGCAGGCAGGACATATGAAACAAGAGAACCACACTACCAAGCTCTACCCTGATTCCTAACCCACAGAATCATAGATATAATAAAATGGTTGTTTAAAAAGCTGAATCAATCAATCAATCAATAAATGGTTGTTTAAGGTACTAAGGTTTGGGTTACCCTGTCGCACAGCAATTGGTAACTGAAACCTACTAGAATCAGGGACTGTTCATTAGACACTGCTCTGTTTGGGTCTCCGAGCTTGTGGGGTCTGCCATCACCCTTCCTTTCTACGTGCCTGTGTCATTCTTCTTCCTTTCTGTGGACTGACTTCCTCTGTTTTCCTGTGGGAAATATAGCAGGGATTGGTCATTGCGTAGCTCCCTAGTTTATATGTGCTTCTAGCTTATATGATAAAAATTGAAATAATATCTCTTGTTTCAATGCTAAATTTCCATGAGTGATATTGTGTGCGGGGCTCAGCTTGAGTCAGTTTACAGCCTCTGCTTCAAAAAGCAAGAGCCAAGGAGAAGGGGTCAGCAATGCAGATGTAGTTTCTGGCAGCCACAACTGTGTGTGTCTCAAGCAGGTCTCAAAAAGGTACTCAGCCATGCTTCACTTAAGGGCCTGCTTTCCTTATTTTCCCATCTTCAAATGACTCTGCTCTCTGCTTCTAGACTGTGGAGTGTATCAGCCTCCTCGAGCGTCTCACATGCTTATTAGCACAATATTGATCTCTTGAGTGGCCTCCATTACTCACTGTCTTTCAGGAGTTCTTTGAGAAGCACAGGAAATTGGCACCCAAGCACGTCCAGCCTCTGTCCTCTCCTTTTCTTGGTTAAACATCCTCCCCATGAACAGTGATGGGAAGTGCTGGTCTAGGGGCAGAGTAGCAGGTGGTTAGGAAAGAGGCTAAGATATATATTTACATTGCATAATGTGACATATCCCAGACTTCAGTCATTCGTTGCTACCTTTTGAATTTGGGACCATTTTCATCTACTATAGATACTAATATTTATAATTTTCTTTAAATAAATTCTTCTATTTAAAACATAAAAAATTTACTTAAAAACCAATGGCAACTACCACAAACGGAAGACCAGTATTAACTGCCATGAATAAAGGGATACTGCAAAAATAAGCACAGTGGAAACAAATTCATAGCATTTATGACTGGGCACTGTTGTTTGCTAAAATCCTAGAAGCTGAGATATATTCCTTTGTTAAATAAGATTAGCACATATAGATGCGTTAAAGACACACTATTACTAAACTGAGACTTTCCTACTCAGGTAATCAGAGTGAGTTGAAGAGAACACAAAAGAGAATGCCTATGCCACTATGTTACTTAATGCCACAAGTTCATTGATCAAAAATAATCACGTGTGCACCTAATATGTACATCTGACATTTTAGGAAATCTTTGAGTAGTGTTCCAGAGAGCTACTTCTTGAGATAGACTGTCTGGGCTTAAATTCCTGCTCTGCCCACTTACAAGGCTGTGTGACCTTGGGAAAATTACTTCTTCTCTCTGAATGGTGGCGCCTAAAGTGGGAAATAATAATATAATAAATAGAATCCATCTTACAGGGTTGTCATTGGGATTAAGTGAGATAACCCATGTAAACCACTTAGGAGAGACTCAATTTTTCGCTCAATAGGTATTACTTTTAATATGCACTATCTATCAGGACATGCTAAACCACAGCCACAGGGAGTAGAAAAAAAAAAAAAGAGCCGAGATGCTTCTCTCATTCTGAACTATTTCCCCATCAATTTGAAACATTTGTACCGTTCTATAAGATATCCATAAATGTCAATGGTATTATATACCAGTGGTTCTCAATTTTGGTTGTACAACAGAATAATCTGAAGGGCTGTGAGAAGAAATACTGATTTTCTAGCTCCTGTTAGACCTCATGAACAAAACAATTCCTTGTATGAACCCCAAGCCTCTTTCAAAATGCTCTCCAGGTGATTTTGATATCCAAATGTATTTATTAGTTTCCTAGGACTGCCACAAATGGGGGAATGCTTAAAATAATAAAAAGATGAAAATTTATTGTTTCATGGTTCTGGAGGCTAGAAGTTCAAAGCCTGTAGGGGAGAATCCTTTCTTGCTTCTGTCTAGTTTCTGATGGTTGTCAGAGGTGTAGAGACCTTCCCTCTTCTCCCCAAAAGGCCACAAGTAATTTGAAGATCATTTCTGGGACATCCACAGGGTGAAGAATGGCTTGTCTGATGGGTGATATCCAGGAAGAGGATGAGAGGGAGTCTTGGATCAGCAGTTCAGTTGGCATTCTCATGCTGGGCCATCACCTACTTGTGCTTGCTTTCTCTCTGCTTTTCTTGCAGTGAGCAAGTTGGGGAGGCCATGTTGTCGAGTGTGATGCTTGCAGGCATCTGTTTGCTCCACCTTGAGTAGGTAGGTGCTACGGCTTGAATGTCTCTTCCCAAAATCAAGTTGAAATTTAATTACCTTTATGATGGCATTGATAGGTGGGACCTTTAAGAGGTGATTAGGTAATTGATTAATGCCATTATTGTGGGAGTGGGTTAGTTATTATGGAAGTGAATTAGTTATCTCAGTTATCACCCCTAATAAAAAGGACAAGTTTGGCTCTGATTTGCTCTGTATCTTGTGCACTCACTTTCACCTTCCATCTTCTGCCAGATGCTGAAGAACTTGCCATGCTCTTGAACTTCTCAGCCTCCAGAACCATGGGGAAACAAATTTCTGTTTTTAAAGTTACCCAGTCTGCAGTATTTTGTTATAGCAACAGAAAACACGCTGAAACAGAAAATTGGTGCCCACAAGTTGTGTTGTTGCTATTACAAATTCCTGAACATGTGGAAGCATCTTTGGAACTGGGTAATTGATAGAGGCTGGGAGAATTTTGAGAAGCAGTCTAGAGAAAGCCTGTATTGTCATCAATGGAGAGTTAGGGGCAATTCTGGTGAGAGATTAGAAGAAGAGAGCTGTTGGGAAAGTCTGAATCTTCTTAGCGATTACTTACATGATTGTGACCAGAATTTTCATAGAAATATGGGTAGTAAAAGCCATTGTGATATGAGGTCTCTGACGGAAATGAGAAACAAGGCATTGGAAATTGGAGTAAAAGCCATTCTTGTTATGAAGTAGCAAAGACCTAAAGCTGTATTCTTTTCATGTCCTAAAACTTTACAGAATATAGAATTTAAGAGTGATCAACTAGGCAATCTGGCAGAAGAACTATTTAAGCAGCAAAGCTTTCATGCTGTTGTGTGGCTACTTTTAACTGCATAAAGTGAGGTGTGAGAGGTAAGCAATGACTTAAGGAATTTATAATTAAAATGGAAACAGAGTGGAAAAATTTGGAAAATTTGCAGCCTGGCAATGTAAAGACTGAAAAAGCATGTTTGAGAGAGAAAACCAAGGGTGCAGCTAAGTGACCATTCACTAAAGATATTACCAAGAATAGAAGGAAGCCAGGTAGTATTCATCAAGACAAATCCAAAGGTATTTCAAAGATCTTTAAAGCTTCCTCTCCCAGCATATCCCAAGAGCTCCAAAAGGGCAGAATGATTTTGGAGGACAGGTCCAGGGCATCCTCTGTGGGCTCACTGCCCAAAGCCGCCTCAGTACATTCCAGTGCAGTGCCCCTTGACTGCCCCAGCTATGGCTCAAGCAGGATCAGGTACAGCTCAGGCTGCTCCGGAAGGTGCAATCAGTAAGTTTGGTAGTGTCCACATGGTGCTAATGCTGTAGGCATGTAGAATGCAAGATCTGTGGGGGCATGGCTTCCTTTGCCTAGATTACAAAGGCTATCTTGCACTGAGTGGAAGCCCAGGCATAAAACTGCCATGGAGCAGAGCCACCACAGAGAGTCCCGACTAGGGCAATGCCTAGGGGAGCCATGGATGTGGGGGTACCCTCAAGACCCAAGAACTGTAGAGCTACCAGCATGCAACTTCAGCCTGGAAATTGTATTTTGTATTTCACTATTGTATTTTGAAAGTAGATAACTTGTTTGATGTCACAAGCTTACAGTTGGAAGGCATTTGCCTTAAGATGAATGATGACTTGAGTTTCACCTATATCTGATTCAGACGAGACTCTGGAACTTTGAACATTTGAGTTGGGGCTAAAACAAGTTTAGACTTTGGGGGGAGTATTGGGATGCAACGAATGAGCTTTATATGTGAAAAAAGACATGAGTTGGAGCAGGGCCAGGGGTAGGGGCAAAATGCTATGGTTTGAATGTCCCCTGAAAAGCTTATGTTGAAATTGAATTGCCATTATGATGGTATTGAGAGGTGGGACCTTTAAGAGATAATTAGATTACAAAGGCTCTGCCTTCATGAATGGATTAATGCCATTATTGTGGGAATGCGTTAGTTATTGTCGGAGTTGGTTCTTGATGAAAAGAATGAATTCAGCCCCTGTTTGTTCTCTTTCTTGTATGGTATGCTCACTTCTACCACCAAACCTCTGTTGTGGAATGACCCTTGCCAGATGCTGGCACCATGATCTTGGACTTCCCAGCCTCCAGAACCATGAGCCAAATAAACTTCTATTATTCATAAATTACCCAGTTTTTGGTATCCTGTTACAGCAACAAAGAACAAACTAAGACAGTGGGGAAGTTCATTTCACTAGAGTTTGAGTGAAAAACCCATTTTAACCTTGGAAAAAAGCCAGCCCAGTTTATACCCATGAGATGAAGGTGAAGAAGGGAAAAACAATCTTATTTTCCCTATCTGCCTTCTGTATCTATTTCTCAATTGGTTATGAATATGAAGGATAGAGGGTTGAGATTATCATATTCAAAACTCCAATAGAGTGTTTAATGTTTAGTATATAACAAAAGTAATCAAGATAGCCTTGAGGAGCATGACTATAAAGAGCTTAATGTGGCTGGGTAGATATTAAAAAGTAGCATATGATAAATTTAAAATGAATGGTGTTCTGAATTGAGCCAGAGGGAAGTATTCATAGACTTGTTAATATGAGAGCTGGAAAGAATCTCAGAAATACACTCATTTGACAAAAGAGGTGATGTGTTCTAGAGATGGAAGCTACCTTGTCTATCTAAATTCACCCAGGCAGATAGAGGGCAGCAGATGCTCCCAAATTTCCAATGCTTGTTCTTGCTCTCTCACCACTTTGTCATCACACTCAAGCTAGTATGTGCTGGTTTTCAATGGTAGCCAGTAATGACATTACAAGTATCTACTGAACACCAGGTGGCTGCATCCTGTGCTCAACAGTAGGCAATTCACATGCCTACACTACTTGATCCACTATGCGACACTATGAGATAGGTATCATCATGAGTCTATTTTTACAGATGAAGTTATTAAAGCCTAGATACTCTAAGTTCCTTGCCTGAAGTTGTAGCTTCATGGGTTCAGGAGCCCACATCTGTCTGATTCCAAAGTTATGCTTCAACTACTTAGCTGTACTGGTTTTCTTTTCTTTTCTTTTTCTTTCTTTCTTTCTTTCTTTCTTTCTTTCTTTCTTTCTTTCTTTCTTTCTTTCTTTCTTTCTTTCTTTCTTTCTTTCTTTCTTTCTTTCTTTCTTTCTTTCTTTCTTTTTTTTTTTTGGTGGTCATGTAATCATTAACTTCTTCCTGTTGTAAGTCCCAGAGATAAACCAAAACATGCTCAGCAGCGACCCCGAGCCCTGGGAATGGCCCTGGGGAGGTTGGATAAATCATCAAAGGCCACAGAATGAAAATGCCCGGATTCATTGACATTTATAGTGCCTATTTTTGATTCCAGAAAGGATTGTTGTAATGCCGGCAAGGCAGTGTGTGTGGGTCACCCTTCAGAAAAGAGGACAGGTGGCCAGATTTTCAGTTATGGTTGTGTGAGGAGATCAACAGACCTTCTCCCTAAAAATAACCTGTAAAGAATCAACATAAACAACTATTTCAGTGCTGTGGAAATTGACTAGAGGCACAAAGCGATATGAGGCTGAACTTTGGGTAAGAACAGCGGGAGTCAGTGGTGTTCTTACCTGGGCTAGTTCCCACCCCTAGCTCCTAGCTCCACTGGCATAGAGTTTCTTCCAGGGTGGGACAGGCCATGAGGATCAGCAGCTTTACTGTCACGTTTGAGGGGATCCTGCTAGATTTGGAGATGTGGCAAAGCTCAGCAATATATTTGGTAGAGTGATGATGTCAGGTGACACACAGCTGGAGTTTGCAGTTGTGGCTGCAGCACACATATTGTTGGCTAGGACAGCATGCATGTCTTGTGCTGAATGAAAAATGCCCGGATAAAAGTAAAAATTTGGGTCATGTTTTAAAATGGTCAGAACTTTTAATGCTGTTCGTTGTCCATACAGATCCTCAGTAGCTAAAGGTATTTGATGCAGCCTACATGTAATCATTGGCCGTTAACTAAGTTAGGTAGACTCAAAGGTGACCCCTATGAAACATGAGTTAAAAGTGAAAACAAGAATTAAAAACAGAAAGGAAAAGAAATAAGACCTTAAGGAGAGACATCAGAGGCTGCACACCCCAGGAGAGGTAGATTTCACAGTTAGCCCAGGCATGTCACCAAACAAAGAAACAAAGAAAAAGTAGCAATAACAACCTCTGGGGAAGAGGTGGCAAAGCAGAATCAAAACTTGCTATAATATATTATCTAAAATGTCAAGTTTTCAGCATAAGTTCTGAGACATTCAAAAAAGATAAAAGAAAATATAAACCATACACAGAAAAAAAAAAGCAGTCAATATAGTCAATAGAAACTGTCTCTAAGTGTTCTCAGATATTAGATTTAGTGGACAAAATACTTCAAAATACCTAGTATGAATATTCAAAGAACTAAAGGAAATCCTGTTTAAAGAATGAACAATGATATGACAATGATAAATGAAAATAGAGAATGTTTTAAAATAAGGAAGTAGAAATTATAAGAAAGGAACCAAATGGAAATTCTGGATTTAAAGTACACAAAAGCTGAAATAAAAAATTCACTAGAGAGATCAACAGAAGATTTGACCTGGCAGAAGAATCAGTGAACCTAGAGATAGATCAATAGAAATTGTTCGATGTATACAGAAAAAACAACTGAAATGAAAAGAGTCTCAGAGACCTATAGGACAATATCCAGAGCATTAAAAGATGTGTAATGGCAGCGGCAGAATGAAAAACAAAGAGAAAAAAGGCAATAAAAAATGTTTGAAGAAATAATGGGAGGATTTCCCTGATTTAAATGAAAATCATTAATCAACATACTGACAATGCTAAATAAACCTCAAGTGGAATAAACACTAAGAAATTTACACCTAGACACATCATGGTCAAACTGATGAAAGCCAAAGGCAAACAGCAATAAGGCCATAACTACCTGAGGGTCTCACAGTCTTTAGATCAAAACCCTGCACAAAGACATCTCTGATTTCTACTTCTGTGGTAGGCGTATGATTAGTTCTCTTATCCAAGGCCACATGGGATTTGTATAGAACCAACAAGTCTCTCTTGACTAGGTCCCCAGTGATCATCTGTAGATAGTATTTTGTCTATGACTGCTGAACAGAGTAATACTAACTTGTACACAAACGTTTAATGATCAAATCTACACGACTTGGCTGTGTTCAAAGCAGTTATTCTAGTTTGATGGGGTATACCTAGAATGGACTGTTTGACTCAGAGAAAGGTGTCAGTTGCTTCTTAACATTCCAGACACATTAGACTCCCCAGAAAAGATGGTGAGGAACTCCCACCTCTTCTGAAAAATGGTGACAGTGACCTCCACATCTGGGGAGGGCATATAGAAGCCTATTAATAAATACACCGACAGCTAGCCAGCATGCATTAAAGCCTGGCTGCTCCTGCCTATCTTTCTCTCCCCAAACTCTGCAATTGCTCATTCTCTCTCTCCAGACAGTCTCCCAAGTCAGGCTGACTTCTTCATTTAGGGATTTCTAATAGCACCTTTGAGAACTGAATGCTCAATTCAAAGCATGGAGGGCTGAGGAATAATACAAGTCTGTCTCCGGTACCATCCATTCTCTGTACCATTCCCCTGATTTCTTGGGACAACAAATCTTTTTTCGTTGTGAATTTGCAGCCCAGACAACAATCTCTGGGAAAGTACAAAGCCTCACATTAGTTTGTCTGGCAGTATCTCATCAACAATAGGCCTTGCAGTGCCTGGAATAGGTCATAAGCTGGGCAGATCGAGACAATTGAAGAATTTTCTACTCTAATCTTCTTACTCCCCTTATCGTGAAAGGGTATTACATTAGCGGGATTCAAAGAGGGTCTCCTGCTGTTGGCAAAACTCTGGGAAGTAGAAAGAAAAGAAATAGCAAGCCTAAGTCCAAACTCCCAGCTCAGAGGAGAAATGAAAAGGGTCTGACTTCTAGCAGTGACATTGCAATGTTCTTACTAGATTTATGAATTACTTAAGCGCAGGGGTCAGGACTTATTTTTTCTGGTATCTTTTAACACTAGTATGTAGTAGACACTCAATGTTGAAACTTTACTTGCAGAGTATCTTTTTGGAGTGATTAAAATTGGGCCTGTGATTCAAACCAATTAATTGGTCTCCAGGTAGAATTGGTTAGAGCTGTGGAACTACCTAAAATATACATTTACCTAGCCTTTCTGGATGCTGAAGATTCTTTAATGTTTAGAGTCTTTCTAGTTTCTTTTTATGATTCTCCTAATGAAGCTCCATTTCTTCTACACTCAGTACATTTCACAGTGCATTAACATATATTGGCTTATGTTTTCTTTTTTTTAAATTACACGTATTTATAAATGTACTGTGCAACCAGCAAAATTTAAATATACATATTAACAATATTTTTTCAATTTGCTAAGCTGAAAAAAATTCCTTATAAATCAAATATATTAAAATTTTTATTCTTTTGCCTTTTCTTACTTTCTTTGCCAGCCTGTTTCTCTTCTTATCCAATGGGAAGGTGAGGGGATGGGCAGGGAGGAATTATAAACACAAAACATTCTTTTGTACATGGTGTCTTTTTTTCCCCCTTGCCAGATTCTTTGGTAGTGACTATCTCTGGCATTAAGACTTTATATTAGCTTTTGCTATCAACTTGAGCTTTGAGCATGTTCAGATTTTTTTTCTCTATTTTATTAAAGATATTGTTTAGAGTCTCTAGCCCCTAAACCATATATGGTCCACAGGTAGGTGGGGCATCAGCATTGCCAGGAAGCCTGTTTGAAACTTAGAATGTCAAGCCCCAACCCAGACCCATTGGATAAGAGTCTACATTTTATCAAGATTGGAAGTGATTTGTATGAACCTTAAGGTTTGGAAAGCCTTACTCTAATCCACTAGTCCTTAAACCTGACTGTGCATTGGAATCATCTAAGATGTCTTTAAAATATATCAATAATAGGTCTCACTCTTAGAATTCTGATTAAATTGGCATGAGCATTGGGATTGAAAAAAACATTCCCTGGGAAATTTTAATACACAGTAAAGTTTGAGAACTACAGCTATCACACATATGTTACATTTGCAGATATACATGAATAGATCTCTGTTAATAAATTTTAAGTAATGTGCCTGTGTTCTTAGTAAAACTGGAGATCAACAGGTAGGTTATTACTAATGAAGTAAATAAAACTTAGGAAGGATAAGTCAGACAGAAGGGGTAATGATGATCAAGTCTATCCTATAACATCCTCTTCTGCTGATCCTTTTTCTTATACTGTCACATTGCCTCTTACATTAGTAAGATACAAATTGCTGTTTTTAAAACTTTGTCTTAGCCTAAATTTACTGCATGCATGCTTTTTCAAAGCCTGTCACCAAAAGCAAGTTTCATTAAAACAATTTGATTTTTCTACATAGGTTATTCTACAAGGCATGTTAAGTTGGAATAAAATAATACCAGCATAATATCATGACTTAAGTAGCTTATGTTATTTGTTATTTTAAAAAATAAAGAACAATGAAGAGGTGGCAGGGTTCCTGAGATGGGTGATGGTTACACAGATGTTTGCTTGATAGTAAACCATTGAGTTGTACATTTTGTTTTGTGCACATTTCTGAATATGTTTTACATTTCATGAGTAAAAATGAAGAAATGTATATATGCTAAGCATGTATGGAGTGATATAAAAAATAAAATTTTAACAGTAGTTATACTATTTGTATTATTTCATTTTTTGCATTTTTCTTTTTATTTCAGAATATTACAGGAGTACAAATGTTTTGGTTACATAAATTGCTTTTGTACAATTTGAGTCAAAGTTACAATGCCCAGAGAGTGTGCATTGTACCCGTTAGGTGTGAATTTACACATCCTCCCCCCCCACTTGATTTCTGTTAAATTTTACTACCATATGTACACGAGTGTTGTTCACTTAGTTCCAACTTAATGTGAGTACATGTGGTGTTTTTTATTCCACTCTTGCCATACTTCACTTAGGAGGATGGTCTCCAGTTCCATCCAGGTTGTTACAAAAGGTATTAGTTCACCCTTCTTTTTTTATGGCTGAGTAGTTTCTTTACTCTGAGGAGAGAGGCTGTGGAATAGTGAAAAAATGGGAGTTTTTCATTATGCTTTTCCTTATGCTTTTCATAAGTAAATGAACATTTAAAAATGTAAAAAATAAAGATCAAAGTTGCTGAAGCACCCGACCAAAAGCCACTAGGAAGAGTAGGCATAGAAAAATGTTGATTAATTTAGTTTGCTGCAGTAGGGGAGAGCACCTTTTAGAGCAACCATGAGAACATCTTACTAAAAGGGTAGGAGGCTAGGACGAGCTTCTTATGGGATTTAGGCTTGTGCTGGATAATTCTTGGGAGGGATTAAGGAAGCACTGGATCTCAATCGAAGGCTCTTCAATAAGCTGGGTAATTTGGTGATTGGGTATCTTAATGCATTTTATCTAGAAGACAGGAGAATTACAAGGAGCTAAAGTTATCACTGGTAAAGAAGCAACCAAATCACTCACATCAGCCACAAGAGGCAGAGTTTAGCCATTTGTGGTTGCAGAGCATGACCTCACCTCTGCCTTTCTCTGGACGTGGTCTTAATGTCTTCTTTCTTTCTTTCTTTCCCTTTCTTTCTTTTGTTGCTGCATTCAGACACATTTTTTTTATTTTTATATTTTATTTATTTATTTATTTTTATTTTGGCATATTATGAGGTTACAAATATCTAGGTTACATATATTGCCTTTGCCCCACCAGTCAGAGCTTTAAGCATGTCCATCCCCCAGATAGTGTGCACCTCACCCACTAGGTATGAATATAATCATCCTCTCCCCCCCATTCACATGGGACAAAATATCTTCACATCTTTTTCCCACTCAGAGAGATCTATCTAGCTATCTCTTCCCCAAATTTCTTTGTCACCTATTTTCCAATAATGTTTCTTCCAGGCCTCTAACCATCCGGCCAAACCATTGGCCTACAGTTCATGAATCAGCATATGGATTGCACATCTGGCCATTTCTGCTTCCAAACAAGGGACTCAAGCAGGTGTGCTGCCCAAAGTTCTGTCTGTTGAGAAGAGTTCCCAATACCACTGTCCTTCCGGGATGTTTCAGAAAGGGGTTATAGTGCTGCAGCTATCCACTTTTGGGTAGTGCCTGCCTATCATGCAGAACTATCTTTAAACCAGGCCCAAGATTCACTTGCTCTATCAACTAATCATAGGGTACTCCCCATGAGGCCATGGGCGATGGCAGGAGAGACAAGGCAGTGTAACAGGAGTGGGAGTGGGGCCTGAGGGCATTTGGGCCACTTTGTCATGTAACTTACTTGTGCCTTCAAGACCTGCTCTTGTTGATCAGGTTTACACTACTTCCATTTGATGATGGAGTGCTACTATACATGACTAACCTATGGCTTGGTGGATCAGATAACACTCAGCTTGTGATAGGCAGCCCAGGTCACATGGAAACTTGGTCGCTCATGATCAAGAATTCATTTTCTACTAAAGCCCAGTATCAGTCCAATATCTATCTTTCAAAAGGAGAGTAGTTAACTGCAGATAATGTCAGGGCCTTGTGTCCAAATCCTAGGGGCTTCTGCTACAATTCACCTTATAGCAGCCTGCCAAGGGCTTCAGATAGCATCTTTATCTGCTACTGATACCCTAAGTATTATTGGATCCACTGGATCATATGGGCCAAGTGGCAGAGCAGCTTGCACAGCAGCCTGGACCAGTTGCAGAGCCTTCTCCTGTTTCTTACCCCACTCAAAACTAGCAGCTTTTCAAGTTACTCAGTAGATGGGCCATAATAACACACTCAAATGAGAAATGGGTTGCCTCCAAAATCCAAATTGACCCACTGGATGTTGTGCCTCTTTTTTGGTTGTAGGAGGGCCAGATGCAACAACTTAACCTTCACTTAAGAAGAGATATCTCTACATACCCTACACCACTGGACCATTAGAAATTCCACTGAGATGGAAGGCCCCTGGATTTTAACTGGATTTATTTCCTACCCTCTGACATGCAAATGTCTTACCAATAAGTCCAGAGGAGTTGCTGCCTTATGCTCACTAGGTTCAATCAGCATAATGTTATCTATGTAATGGACTAGCATGATAGTTTGTGGAAAAAGAAAATGATCAAGATCCCTTTGAGCTCAATGTGACCCAGGGATAGAGAGCTGATACACCTCAAGGTAGTATGGTAAGGGTACATTGCTGGCTTTGCCAGCTAAAAGCAAACTACATCTGGTTGAACTTAAGGACAGGTATGGAGAAAAAGGCATTTGCCATATTTATGGCTGGTACCAGGAGATGTGTTAATTTGCTTAAGCAATGAGCACATTGCGCGTTGCCCATTGCACAAGCAATGAAACCACATCTGATACAGCAGCTGCAATGGGAGTCACCATTTGGTTAAGCTTACAACAATCCACTATCATTATCCAGGTCCATCTGTCTCCTGCGTAGGCCAAATAGGAGTTTAATGGGAATGTAGTGGGAATCACTGTCTTTACGTATTTCAAGTCCTTGATGGTGGCACTAATCTCCAAAATCCCTCCAGGGATGAAGTACTGTTTCTGATTTACTATTTTTCTAGCTACAGGCAGCTCTAATGGCTTCCATTTGGCTTTTTCTACCACAATGGTCCTCATTCCACAGCTTAGGGACTAGCGTGGGGATTCTGCCAGATGCTAAGTATGTCTATTGTAATTATGCATTCTGGAACTGGGGAAATGACCACAGGATGGGCTGGGGGACCCACTGGACCCACTGTGAGTTGGACCTGAGCTAAAACTCCATTGATTACCTGACATCCATAAGTCCCTACTCTGACTAGAGGGCCACAGCAATGTTTTGGGTTTCCTGGAATCAATATCAATTAATAGCCAGTGTCCAGTAGTCCCCCAAAGTTCTGATTATTACCCTTTTCCCAATGCACAGTTACCTTGTTGAAAGATCACAGGTCCCTTTGGGTAATGATGGCAGAAATATTAACAGTATAAATTTTTGGTAGTGTATCAGGATTCTTCCCCTCCATTCAAGGGATGCTGGTTCTGTAAACTAGCTAAAGTCTGGGAATTGACTGAAGGACCATGCTTCTTTGTTTTTATGATTTGAGTTAGACTTTTGTTCACTTGACCTGAAAGTTTTCTACCTCTATAGATCAAGTAAGAATTTGGTAAATTTTCTGTCCAATTCACTTTTAGGAATACCATGTTTAGCTAGCCAACACCATAGATCTACGTGAGTCAGACTATTTTGATTGTTGCTTTGTCTCTACTGTGGTAACTATGCCCACCTTACCTTTGATGATTGAGTGCCAGCACTTGCACCCTGCCACTTTGAAATCCAATTGTTCCCATTGAATTTAAGTTTTCCAATTGAGTGACTGACTGTGATTCCCACTGGATGTTCTGACCTACAGAGAAGAGCAATCATGGAACTTCTCAGGGTGCTGAGAAATCTATTTCTCAATGTATTGGTGAAAGGTATGTCTTTTGTACTCTCCCAGTGTGGATGAGTAGGTTTTAAGTTCAAAATCCACTCTAGCAATCTTCCTAAGCATTTGAACCCCTTTCTATGGTAAACCAAGGGAGATCAGGTATCTCCAACTTGCTCACAGAGGGCCATCTTTTGATTCATGCAACCAACCAACCAAACTGTTAGCACCCTTCCTAACTCCCTGATCTACAACATTAAGTGCAAAATCTCTGCTTACTGGGCCCATAGCAATAAATTCAGCCCAATCCAACTTTATATTCCTTCCACCATTATTCCACACCCTGAATATTCATTCCACATATGTTCCCAGGATTTCTGCTTGTATAATTTTTTTTAAAATAAACCTCAAGTAGTTCTTTTGGAGTGTAGCGCTCTTCCTCATGGGTCACATTTTGTAGCTCACTTTTAGGGACCTGCTGGGACTTGAGTCTAGTGCTGGGACCCATAGGTCTGGAAACAAAGAGGGGCAGTGAGGGTGGATCCTGAGGAGAATCAACATCGTCTCACCTGGCAACTGCCTCAGGGTAGGCCATTACAGTTCCTCAGGCAATGCAAAGTTGACCCCTAGGACAGAGGTGGAAAGGTCTCACTGCTGTGGGTGAGGATGCTGCTGTCTCTGGGGGGTCCAGAGGCCATTTCTGTTGGCAAACAAGGCATCAGAATTTAGGAACTCAATGTTTCCTTCTTCATCAGCATCTTCCTGAACATTCCCATCACAACTTACAGGATCCTATTTTTTTCCCAACCAGTGCTCAGTAGCTACCTTCTGAGGCTGAGAGTTTAATTTTTATTGTAATTCAGCCAACTGCTTGATGAGGGCTTGTGTTTGATTCAGTGATTTCAGCCCTGTGGCCACAGGAGAGAAGATTCTGGCTCAGGGAACACTTAGAAGCTGTTAGGCTATTTATGTGGGGCTGGAGCTGGAAATTAGAATCCCTGATTTCATCCCTTTCTTTCATCACCTTGGCCAGTGACATTAGAAGCAATTAACCAATGTCATTATATTCCTTTGCTTCCCATAAATGCTCTAAATTATCACATGCAGACTTACCAATTTCCTTGCTTCTTGTAAGTGGTTGATTAGGAGTAGCAAATGCGGATATTTTGCATATTTCCATAAACAGTTCATGCCACGGACTACCAATGCTCTCTCTACTATTAGAGGTAGAGTCTTTAGCTTTCTTAGGTCTAATCAGATTAGATAGCCAGTTCCAAAAGCCCCCAAACCAATTAAAGAAGCTCATCCTTAAAATTTTGTTCCTCCAGAACCACTCCTAGTATCAAAATTTGTATTAGTCAGGGTTCTTTAGTGAGAACCAATATTGTGAAAGTTGTCAGAATCAAAATGGAGTCACTTGTGTTCAGAAAAAAAAAAGAGGCAGATAAGAATGTGAAGGGAGGATTCTCATACAAAAGTGCTTGATAACAAAAACTATCACAAAAGACTAAAAAACCCACAACCTTGCACAAAGGCTATCACAACCTTACACACACACACACACACACACACACACACACACACACACACACACACAAATATTGTGATGACATCTGCACAGCAACTGACTGTCCTAGCTTGGACTGGCACCATCCTTGCTATTGATCCTTGAAGCCATGGATAATTATTTCAAGACAATTATGCAATCCTATTCATTTTTTTAAAAAAAATCTTGTTTTATCTCCCTAAATATACGCATAGTTTACTATGGCCAAGTATTTCCATTGCAGCACCCATTTCTGAATAAATACCTTTTCCTTTTAGAGAGTCTTCCTGTCTGTTTGTTATTTAGGTTGACAATATAGATATACAGATGTAGATATAGATTTAGGTAGATATAGAGAAAGAGGGGATTTATTAGGAGATTTGGCCAATGCAATTATGGAGATGGAGAAGTTCTATCATAGTCCGTCTGTAAGCTGGAGAGACTGAGATGCTGGTGGTGTGGCTCAATTCAAGTTTTAAAGCCTCAGAACCAGTAAAGCTGATGGTGTAATTCTCAGTATGAAGCCAAAGGCCCAAGAATTCAGAGGGCCACTGGTGTAAGTCCTGGAGTCTCAAGTGTGGAGAGCCTGGAATTCTGATGTCCAAGGGAAGGAGGAAGAGAGTGTCTCCACTCCAAGAGAAAGAGAAGTCCTTTTCTCTCCTTTTTTGTTTTCTGTGTGGGCCCCCAACCAATTAGATGGTGTCCACCCACATTAAGTGTAGACCTTCCCTACTTAGTCCCCTGACTCACATGCCAGTCTCCTCTGGAAACACCCTCGCAGGCATAGCAAGAAGTAATGCTTTAGGAGCTCTCTAGGTATTCCTTTTGTTTGTTTGTTTGTTTGTTTGAGACAGAGTCTCACTTTGTTGCTCAGGCTGAGTGAGTGCCGTGGTGTCAGCCTAGCTCACAGCAACCTCAAACTCCTGGGCTAAAGTAATCCTTCTGCCTCAGCCTCTTGAGTAGGTGGGACTATAGGCATGTGCCACCATGCCCTGATAATTTTTTCTGTATATATTAGTTGGCCAATTAATTTCTTTCTATTTTACAGTAGAGACGGGGGTCTCACTCTTGCTCAGGCTGGTTTCAAACTCCTGAGCTAGAGAAATCCGCCCGCCTCAGCCTCCCAGAGTGCTAGGATTACAGGCGTGAGCCACCGCGCCCGGCCTCTCTAGGTATTCCTTAATCCAGTCAAGTTTACATGTACAATTAAACATCATGGTGCCCTTGCAAAAGAGATACTGGAGACCTGTCTTGCCCCTTCCACCATGGGACATCACAGCAAGAAGGCACCATCTATGAACCAAGAAGGAGAGCCTCACTAGATACTACAGTAAATCTGCTGGTGCTTTGATCTTGGACTTCCTAGCCTCATGAGCTGCGAAAAAAATATTTCTGCTATTTATATGCCATTAGTCTGTAGTAGTTTGTCACAGCAGCCCAAATAGACTAAGACAGACTCATATATGTTTGTTGTTAGAGTCTATCACTCAACTATAAAAGTTAGGAAAAATTAATTGAGCTACAAAGATATCAAACCCACTGAATTTCTTAGTAATGTTCATCACCGTAATTAATATTCCTTTCTTTACTGACTTGAGTCATTTAGTTTATATGTGAGTGCAAAAAATTAAGAAATTAAATATGAATGTGTGAAACAGAAGGAACTGTATTAACTGAGCAAGTACTGTGTGCCAAGTGCTATTCCAGGCATTTGGCATACATTATCTGATTTAATTCTTAATACAAACTTAAAGCAGTACTGTTAATATTAATATTATTTCCATATATAGGCAAGGAACATGGATTCACAGACACTGGGTGACTTATTAAACAACTTCAAGTTCCAAAGACCAGAGTCAAATGCACATTCATTTCCACAATACCATGCTTCTTCATATCTATAAAGTTTATTTTTTAATACTCATACAAGCTTCTGGGTAAGTACTATTATCTCTATTTTACAGACTAGGACACTGAGGCTCAGAGAGGTTAAGTAAATAGCCCAAGATGGCATAGTTTGTATGATATAGACAAAGAACCAAAATTCTCATTAAGGTATGTCTGACTCCAACAGATTATATGTATTAGCAAAAGCATCTGTGTTTTAGCATTTCAGTTTTTTAAATAAAATACTGTCCAACTGAGCCAATGGACCATTGACTTGCAACTTGAAAATTGGGAGGCTGGTTTGGCATCCAGACAGAGTCAGCATCATACATGGACAGAGGAGCTAGTAGTCTCAAAAGTATGCCCCTACTAGCCACATAGCAAACCTAACCTCTTCATTTTGTCTAACCAAGGGGCTGAGAAGTCACTGGCAATATTGGTTCTTCAAAGCTTGATTTAGGACAATTGTTCTTGTGTTGAGCAGTGGGATTATATAACTCAGATGAAAAGTACAACAGAAAGTATTATTTTGCTTGCTAACTCATGACTACCATGACTACCCTAGGCGTAGTGGTGCCTAGGGTGTGGAGAACAGGGCAGTGGGAAAGGACTGGGAAACCTGATGGTCAATTCTCAGGCTGAGCTGAGATTTGAACAAAGCAAATCTGATTTTGCAACACTGCTTCACCTACTGGGTGACCGGAGATTAAATAAATTTGTGCAGGTGATATATTTGGCATAGATCCTGGCACATAGTAATAAGCACTCCATAATTGGTCATTAGTTTATCATTATAGCATCACCCAGGGCAGAGGGGTGAGAGTGGAAGCTCCCACTTTCCTTAACCATTTCAGTCCAGTCTAACGTCTATCTTGGTTCATTCAAGGTGTTGCCTCTTTCTCTTTACTTCACTGTGAAAAGGAAAGGGTGGGGGGCAACTCAAAGAAGGCATGCAGGAGGGACCTCTTGAGAGGCTTCCTACAGCTTTGCTGTGCAGCCTGCTCTGAGGACCAGGTGTTCCAGTCACCAAATCTTTTGCAGGTATTTAGCAAATCAAAGCTGACAGCAGGAGGCTGTCAGCCTGACATATGATAAACACCCTCTGCAATTTAGCACTTTAACACAGGGAGTGAGCTAGCAGGATGAGTTAATTGCCAAGCTATCAACTGAGCTGAGCTGATGTTTCTTGAGCACCCTACAAGCCAGCTGAGAATATCTCAGAAACTCTGGGAAACTCTGGGGTGGAAGGGTATTTTCAGGGAAGAAGAGAAAAGTGGGTGGGGGTGGTCAGTGAGGGGATGGACTGGCAGTAACACGAACTATATTAACAAACTATTGAAAATATAATTTCCTACAAGCAGATAAAAAAATCAAAATCAGGAGGATTCTGAGAAATAATATAATAAAAGCTCCTTTTTTTATAGGAGAATAAACTAGGGCCAGGAGCAAGGTAGGGTTTGAGAGGTGAGGGATGTAATGAAGGCTACAGACTTCATCAGCAACAAAGCCAGTGACTGGAATCTTAATCTTGAAGTCTGAATTAAGTTTTCTTGCAATCATATAACCTTGTTGTCCATGCTTTTACTATTAATATGTTCCTCTACAATTCATAATGAGCAGCACAGTGTAGACTCTGGCATATTTTTTATTTGGCCAATTACTAGTTCTGTCATCTCAGTCCAATTATTTAATCTTTCTGCACCTCAGGTTCCTCACCCAAAGTGAGTTAATATTAGTATCTATTCTAAAGGATTATTATTATTAAATGAGACAATGCATGTTCAAAGTTTGAAATATTGTAAAAGTGTCAATAAAATTAATCAAATATTTCTATTATTATTATAGATTTTAGATTATTGGCTTTGAATTACTTAGTGATGGGCTCAGCTGGGATGTTAGTGGTGACTGAGTATATGGCAGAGATACAAGCTCTCTGCTAATTGCCACAAGAGATCCCTCTTGTAGTTCTGAAGCATATATGGACAGAATAAAGATAGACAGAGCAAAAGAGCCCTGGACTAGTGTTATGAAATTCATGCATTAATTACTGGATTAACCACAAACAGTATACTTGATTCATTTGAGCCTCTCTTTCCTTATCTGTAAAAGAAATAATACTGTTGATATCATTGTGTTATTGTGAGGATCATATCAGAATATACATATGAAATATTTAGTGAAATCCATGTTAACAAAATATAAGCATATATATGTATATATTATATATATAGGCTTTTCTCTTAATAGACTTCATTGTTAGGGGAGTTTTAGATTTGCAAAACTGAGCAAAAGTTATAGAGGTTTTCCATATCCCCCCACTGCCACACACACATGGCCTCCCCCATTGTCAGCTTCCCCCACTAGAGAGATATCTGTGTTACAATCAGTGAACCTACACTGACACATCATTATCGCTCAGAGTCCAGAGTTTACGTTAGGGTTCAACCTCAGTGTTGTACATTCTATAGATTTGGAAAAATGTATAATGGCATGTATCTACCATTATGGCATCACACAGAACAGTTTCATTGCTCAGTTTCAATCCTCTGTGGTCCACCTATCCATCCTTCCCTCCCCCTAACCCCTGGCAACTACTTATCTTTTTACTGTTTCCATAGTTTTGCCTTTTCCACAATGTCACATAATTGGAATCCATAACATGTAGACTTTTCAGATCCATTTCTTTCACTTACTAACATGCATTTAATTTTCCTCCATGTCTAAACTGAACATGCTCTCCCTCTATGATCCAAGAATAGGGCTCCTTGGTATTTACCCAAAGGAGTTGAAAACTTATGTCTGTAGAAAAAAACTGTACATGGATGTTTATAGAAGTTTTATTCATAACTGCCAAAACTTGATAGCAACTAAGACATCCATCAGGAGGTAAGTAGATAAATAAACTGCAATATATCTAGACAATAGAACATTATTCAGTGTTAAAAAAATAAGCTATCAAGGCACCAAAAAATGGAAGAAACTTTTATTTTTTTAAGTCAAAACTTTAGACTTCTCCCTTCCTATCATTTCCCTATTTGTTCTTTCAGCAGATGCTACTGATTCTAACTTTAAAATATATGTCAAATTGAACTGGTTATTCACCTCCACTGGCACCATCTTAATCCAAGCCATTGTCATTTTTTCACCTGGGTACACACAGTAGTCTTCTAGCCCAGCTCCCTGTGTTCACTCTTACTCTCTTCCAAACCATTCTTCACAGAGCAAATTGGCACTTCCCTGCTTAGAACTATTCAACAGAAGAAATATAAAACCTTAACACCATCATAAGGCTTTGTATGACTTGGCCTCTGAATCTCATGTTGATCTCATCTACCATGATATTCCTTCTCACTGAAGCTTGCATGTTTTCAAATCCTTGATAAATCATCTCTTTCTTGCTTCAGGTTATTGCATGCTATGTTTTTTCTGCTCGAAATGGTCTTGCCTCCACTCTTTGCTGAAATAATTTCTCATTTTTCAGATATCATCTTAATTGTCAATTCGGAGAGGATATGCCTGACCCTGCAATCTAAATCCGTAGCCTCTTGCTCTCTTTCACCTCATGCTTTTCTTTCATAGACTTAACTCTTTTAATTGTGTGCTTACAACTTTCCCACTCAGTTGTAAGCCCTGTAATGCCAAGGACCATACCATATATGTATTGATTGTACTTGTATTCCCTGAACCTAGCACAGTGCCCGGTACTTAGTAAGTCCTCAGTAAGTGTTTGTCAAATAAACAGGTAAATACATTTGTAATTTTTCAAGATGGAGAGCCTGGTGAGAAGTTGAAGAGGGAAGTTATTGAGAAATTTTGCATCTGAAATTCATTGTGGAAGTTTTGTTTCCAAGTAATGTAAAATAACAAGTAAGAAGGCAAGGCATAGCTTCTATGCAACAACATAACATAACTAAATTAATATTTTAGAATTTATTTTAAAAGTACTGCTGTAATATTCTGAAATTATATATATATATAAAATAAAATGAATAATTAAAAAAGGAATACAGATTTTAGCAATAGTAAAGAAATTTGTACTAGAACTAATGAATAACTTTTCTTGTGTTATAAAGTGTAATTTTAATATAAAAGGAGGAAATTTCAGGGTTAATACTAATAAAATAAAACGTTCTACAAAATATTAGGAGTAGACTCCTAAAGTATTATTGGTCAAGGGGCCATTTCAGATCTTGCCAAAATATTTTAATCTGCAAATATAGTAGAAAACACTGAATAAGAGTAGACGAATGTAGTAATAGTCATATGTTAAGAAAATAAAGTTTGATATATAAAACAAAAAAAGACATTGGAGAGCTATGGAAGCAAAGAGAGATAGATGACCTAAAATTCCTGAGAGAAAAGAGCCCTTTCCAAATAAGCTTAGGTAAATGTCCTTTTCTTTTTTCCTGAAGGCATTTTCCAAGTGTGAAAGTAGGCTGTCAGTCTGGCTTCCTATTGCCAGAGGGGGCACTTCTAGGAAAACCAGTGAAACATTTGACAGCCATGATTTCTGTTGTGGCAATCTGAAATCTAAAGGATTTCCTATTGTATGGTTGGTTTTTCCACCAGGACATTTATAGCAGGTTGAAATGACATGGGAAACTGGGGTACTGGGCAGGAGAGTAATAATATAATCTTGTACAATTTTGGAGTACTTAGGAGAAAAAAGTCCCACTCATGGGATATACTTAGAATAAGCACACGACAGGTCTTACACTTAAAGATAGATTGAATCTAACTAAGGCCGCAACCAGTCTTGACTCTGCTCAATTCTCAATTGGATTAAAGTAATCAGCTTTTCAGTCGGTGCCTGAAAGAGGAAAGAGAAAACACTCTTCTGGGGAAAATAACATCAATCTCAGTATCTACAACTCTTTTATATATAATATCTACTATACAATAAAAAAATTACTAGACACATGAATTGTCAGGAAAATGTAACAGGTAATTAAGAGAAAAAGGTATTCGTAGAATCAGAGATGCAGATAAAGCTAAAGATAAAGATATTGGAGAAGGCAGAAAAATAACTTAAAATAACTATTATAAATAAATCAAAGAGAATAGAGAATGGACAATATCAATAAAAAAGAAAAAAATTTCAACAGAGATTCCAATTTCTAAAGAAATGGACATTCTAAGGTGAAAAAATACAACATTTGAAACTAAGAACTAATTGGATAGGTTAAACAGCGATCATTATACAGCAGAATAGAGGATTAGTTAACTCAAAACAGATCAGTAGAAAATATACAACTGAAGCTTGGAGAGAAAAGTGGATGAAAAATCAAGCATGAAGCATCAGAGCCATGTGGGACACAGGATTGAATTTTAATATTCATGTCAGACTCCCAGAAAAAATGAGGAGAGAGACAAATATGTAGATGAGATTATGATTGAGAAGTTGTTACAGTCGATTAAAAACATGAACCCATACATTCCAGAAGCAAATCCCAAGCAGGATAAAAAATAAATTGCAAAAAAAAAAAAAAATAAAATAAATAAATAAATAAATTGCACCTTGGAAGAAAGGATTAAACTGCTGAAAACCAAGGACAAAGGAAAATATTTAAGCAGCCAGAGACACAAACAAAACAACGCAAAACAAAACATAGTAAGGCTTTCCAATGAGAACTATGGAAGTCAGAAAAAAATGGATTAACTTTACATTGCAGAAAGAAAAACAGCACTTCACTATGAAAAATCATTCAAAAATAAATGCAAATTAAGAGATGTTTCAAGGAACAAGGGCTGAGAAAATGTGTGACCAGCCTACTGACACTACGAAGAATACACTGAAGTTCTTTTAGGCTGAAGAAAAATTATCATAGAGGAAGTACAAAAGTCTATAAGAGAATTATGAGAATCAGAAATATAAATTTATATGAATGCTGACTATTCAAATCAATAATAATAACTTTGCTGTGATTGTTGAAGTATTGCCCCTTGGCTGCAAGACAAAATGAACCCGTTGGCTAACGAGACACTCAGAGTTAATACAGAACCAGGTGGCTATGGATGGGTGAGGGAGTGGTCCCATACTTGGCATTTTCAGAAAAATATTGTAAAATTATGATAGCATCTCCCTTTCTACAGTCAAGCCAAACCAATTGCTATTGTCAGTGCCAAGATAAACTGCAGCTGGAATTCCTCTGGCCCCAACACTGGCCATTTGAAAGAAACATCTGACAGAGATTTGTGGTTTGGGGGTTGAAAACCAACAAATAAGAGCTTACCTGCTCCAGTTAATCAGGGCTCAACTATATCAATTAATCAGGACTCATCTGTATCAATCAATCAGGACTCAGTTATACCAGCCAATCAGAACAAAGTGAGTTTCAATTCGTCGTTTGCATAAATGGACCTGATTGGGAACCTAGGTAGGAACTTTTGCTATAAAACCTGAACCCTCTCTTTGTTCTCTGGAATGCACTTTTATTTTACACTGAAGGCTGTATCTCCTTGGTTTACGAACTGTTCACTGGAATGAAGTATCTTTCCAAATTCCTTTTCAGAGAACTTTTGTTCATATGGTGTTTATACCAGGTAGAAGTAGTATACATAAAAACAATAGCTCAGGGTGGAGATAAGTAAAACCATTAAACAGTAATAAGGTTCTTGCATTATTTGGGAAAAATTAAAGGTAGACTACGTAAATTCAGGATGCACACTGTAATCTCTAGAATAGCCACTAAAATAATAAGGCAAAAGTATAACCAAAAAGCTAATGGAACATTTGAATACCAGACTCCATCCCAGTATGATCTGTCTCTTGGGTCCCTCATACAGAAATGCATCTCACTGAACAAGTGACCAATGATCTTAAAGAACTTGTGCAGCAAGTAACTCCAGGTGATATCGTAAGCATGTATTGAGTTTGAAAAGCAATGGGGTTTTTCATTCCCTCCCCTGTCGTAGAAAACAACTTTGTAGATTTAACAGAAGATTTTGAAGAACCTAAAAAGACTGATGTTGCTGAGTGTGGACCTGATGAGATTTAAAGTCAACTGGCATTTGATTATATATTATGCACATATTTTTTTCATTCTTACCTTGGAAATGCTTTCCAGAAGATACTAAATATCTCGTAAATTGTGTTTTTAATTAAACTTTGGAACAGTCAGTTTTAATGTTCCAGAGATTGCACTTATATTAGATAATAAAGCTGAACCTGGGACTCTGGAAAAAGAAAAGGTAATGGAAGAGATAACAAAACACTTGATTAATAAAAAAAGATTGTAGGATAGGATGCGTAAACAAAGAACAAATGGAACAGAAAGAAAATTGAATATCAACATGGTAGATCTAAAGCAATATTAGCAGTAATTACATTAGATATAAATGGACTTAGCATCCCAAGTAAAAGACAAAGATTGTGAGACTTGATAAATTTTAAAAAATATATCTGTTTATAAGAGCTACATTGTACATATAAGCTTATAGAAAGGTTGACATTAAAAATATGAAAAAAAAATATGAAAAAAGATATACCAAACTCTAGCAAAGGACACTGGGTGGCAATGTTATCAGTCAAATAAAGCTTTAAGACTAGAGGTATTGCTAACCATAAAAAGGACATTTTATAATAGTAAAAAAGTTAAACAGGCAGACATAACTATCCAACATTTCTATGTACTTAGTAACATAGCGTTAAAATATATAAAGCAAAAGTTGACAGAACTAAGAGAAGAAATAGACAAATACACAGTAATAGCTGAAATACTAGCACAGCTTTTTCAGTAATAAAAAAAAACAGACAAGAAATCAGGAAGTGGATTTTGCTTAAAGATGAAACACCCAACGAGTGCAGATACAAACTCATTTTAAATGTAAATGGAACATTTACTAAAATAAAACCCTTGTCTGGGCCCAAAGCAACAAATTTCGAAGGACTGAAATTATAAGAGTGCATATTCTCTTAGAATAATTAAATTAAACTAGAAATTCACAAAAAGAAAACTAGACTATTCATGTGTGTTCGGAAATTAAGCATCATATTTCTTAGTTCCCAATGGTTAAAGATTAAGTCAGAATGAAAATTAAAAAAATATTTCGAAATGGCACAAAAGTGGAAAAATGATATAATTTAAAAATCACATTATATCTAGAGTTCTTATAGTTAAAGATTTTCAGAAATAAAAGTAAAATTGAAAAACCATGTGGACAGATGGTGCATTAGTTTGCTAGGGCTGCCACAACAAAATACCACAGATTGGGTGACTTAACAGAAATTGTTTCTTCCCAGTTCTGGATGTTGGAAGTCCAAGATCAAGGTGTCTGCAGGTTTGATTTCTCTGGAGGCCTCTGTCCTTGGCCACTTTCTTGCTTTGTCCTCACATGGCCTTTCCTCCATGCACATGAATCTTTGAAGACTCTTCCTTTTCTTAGAAAGACACCAGTCCCATCAAATTAAGGCCCCACCCTTCTGCCCTCATTTAACCTCAATCATCATTTTAAAGGCCCTATCTCCAAATTACATTTTGAGGAATTGGGAGCTGGGCATTCAAGGTATATATTTTGAAAGGGGCATAATTCAGTCCATAACAAGTGGAAATAGTTTGGCTTGGCCCCTCCACATCATTTGGGATGGGGGACAAAGAGAAGAGGCAGAGCTGAAGAATAAAATGATACTTCTTAAAAAAAAAACAGAGAGGTTCAGGGAAACAAACAAACAAACAAACAAACAAAAAACCCCGAAAATATGGGTTATTATCAATTATCAAAAGACTACAAAAAACAGCCACAATAATAGTACTAGCCACTTATATTCACTGCATGCTCATTATTAGGGTTTTCTTGATAATTAAATGAGATGATAGTGTAAGACTTCAGCAAAATCCAGAGCATACAACAAGCAATCAATAAATGTTGCATATCGTTATCATTTCTGAGTTTGTTTTGCTCCTTCTGGAAGAAAGTGGCAAGCTGTGGTTTAGGAGCTGAAGTTTTGATTAAAATGTAGGTGTTAAAAATGTATGGTGCTGTTTTATCAAGTTCATTTTCAGAAGCGAAATGGTAAATGGAGGTTAGAAGGGACATGCTGAATGTGTAATAGAAAGTACTGGTTGTCATGGTAAATAAAGCCATAAAGTGAACAGAACATGTTTCATTTTTTTTTAACTCTCATCTAAATGTCTTTGAGAGCCCCTTCTCTCATTTGGGAAGAGACACAAGCGAGGTAAGAAAAATTGATTTCTCCCCAACAGGACATTTGGCAAAGGTGGTATAAATATGTGTAAACAAGAAGGGAAAAAATCATTTTAAGTTTCATTGTAGTTGAGACTAAAAGGAGACAAGCTGGGATTGCAGTCTGGACAGGCTTCCTGATATCACCCTCCGAGGTCTCTACCACCCTTTCTGTTCCAGAGAGCATCTGTGATACAAATAATAATAATGCCTGTTATTGAGCACCCACCATAAGCCATGCAGTATAAATCTTTCTCTTTCTCCTAGCAACTAAATAAAATAGGAAATTGGATCTCAGAGGGATTTATATCACCCCCAAGCTCAAGTAGCTGTAGATGGGTGAACCTAGATGCCAATCCAAGTTTGCTGAATTGAAATCCCATTCTTTTTCTGTGAAAGAGGTGTTTGTTTATTCAGTGGTTATTAGGCAAGTTAGAGACAGATCTAATATCATGATGCTCCACTGCTGAGTAAAGACTCTGAGGCTCACTGCTGAGCTTCCCCAGGAGCTCAGAGATGGCCCTTTGTCCTATATGGTTACTGCAGAGGCCAGCTGGGTAACCCTCCTAGGACCTTTCCATCCGTCATCCTTCCTCGTTTTCCCCTGTGCCATTTCCACTAGTCAAACAGTTTCTCTCACCAGACTTCAGGAACAACCTTCTAACTTACCTTCCTATCTCTAGTTAGTCCCCAATCACTTATCCTCTATGTACACTGCTACCATGCTCAGATTTTCTGAAGCACAGCTTGGAATGTGTTACTTTGCTAGAGTAGTAGCAAGAACAAAATCATTTCCTTGTATGATATTCAGAACAACATCACAATTAACTCCAAGCTGCCTCTCCTACCTTACCTTCCACTCTACTCTTCCCATACTTATGGGTGTCCAGCCACACCGAGTTCAATAATCTATGGAAACATGCCCTCCAATTCTCTACTTCCCTGCCTTCGCCAATGCTAATCTCTGGCCTGTCCTCCCATGCAATGTATTCCCATCTAGACACTTAGAGTCCCACTTCTCCCAGAGCAATGTCTGTCTTTACTATTACATTTGACATAGCTATTTTATTGGTTCTTCAAAAAACAAGCTGTTTGAAGGTAGTAGCCATGGTCTCGTTATTGCTACTGTTTGACAAATACTCTCTTCACTATGTGTTTAATTTGGTTGAATGAATAATTCTGTGATACATTTACTTCACAGTCATACTATTTACTAAATGTTTTGTTATAGAATTTTGGAAGAAAGGAAAACAAAATGGCAATGAGGGTTCCAGAGTGGGAGTAAAAATTTGGGGTTCTAGTGCTTGCCTTCTTGATAATTTCTTGACTTTGAATAAATTAACTCATCTAATTTTCTTTTTTTTAAATATAGATTTAGCTATCCAGCCCTTATTACCTACCATACTAAAATTTGAGGCTTACTGCTGTCAGGTTTCAAAAATAAAGAGAATTCATCACGAAAACATCTAATTCTAGCTAAAAATCCTCAGGAGAGAGCTTTCCAAATGCCTCATATTATGTTTCTCAAATTCGTAACCTTTTATACTGAAATTTATCTTGAAAATCAATAATTATTTTTCTCATTTTCTAGGTGTGACCTTCTGGTTCAGAGAGGCAGTGGGACTTGTCTAAGATTTTGTGCTGGCTAGAGATCTGAGACAGGAAGGGAGCACGTAGAATACCCATTTCATTTTAGGAGCTGGGTTTGTTTATAGGCCTCAATTGTAGCACATGAAATCAGGAAAATGTGTCTGTAACTGCTGGGAAAATAGCTCTATCTTTACTTTGCCAAATATATATCAAGTTAGTTCAGAGATATAACTCCTGATTTGGGCTTCAGCAATTTCTAAGGGTGTTCAAATAAAATAACATATAATATAGTTAAAAACTATAACATCTTATTTGGTCTAACTTGGTATAATTTTAGAACCTTGTGTACCTTCAGAGACAGAATTATTTTTCTCATGGAAGAAATACCTACACAATTTATACAGAAAGACTATATTGTGAAAATCAAAGTGAAGATTACAAACTCATTTTTCTTTTCTCTGATAGAAAACTAACATATCAATCAAGGCTGAAACAAACAAACAAAAAATGGAGAGAGAAAGGGCAAGAAGAGGAAACACAGAATGGTAGAACTAGAAACCTATTTATTTTACACATGGGGAAATTGAGGCATGTGATATTTTCATGAGGTCCTAGAACAGACAAAGAACATTAAGTTTAGACTTCAGTTAATAGTAACATATCAATAGTGGTGACAAATGTGCCATATTAACTGATATAAGATATTAATAATTGAGAAAACTGAGTATGGGCTATAAAGATATTCTACTATCTTTCCTAATTTTTCTTTAAATCTAAAATTATTGTAAGACATAGAGTTTATTTTTTAAATGATGGAAAAAGCATTCCTAACTCAAGTGAAGGTTTTATAAAACCTAACTGGTTTTATAATGTTCTTGTTTTAGAAACATCTGTTGGCATATTTGAGTTTCAATGTTCATATGTGTACTTGATGCCAAAGAAAATGCTTCCAATATAGCATTTAAAACCAAATATGCTAACTGTCCCTGAGATAAAAGTCTTCTTTAGTAACATAGCTTTGTGGCTCATAGTTTAATTGGTTTTTGTTGTTGATAGCTAGAACCCCTCTCCTATGTGATTTGTACAATGGCAGCTGGAGCAGCTGTTGGGATTATAGTCTACTCAGACTTTCCTAATGATTTGTTTAAAGCTTTTAATTTTTTATTTGAGGAGAGGGAGAAAAAGATGCTTTTTTTAAAATTTCAGAATATTATGGGAATACAAACGTTTTGGTTACATAACTTGCTTTTGTATCATTTGAGTCAAAGTTATATATACATGGACTCATCACCTAGATACTGTGCATTGTACCAGTTAAAGATGCTTTGAAATAATGAGACATTTGTGACTTATTTGCACTGGTGTATATCTTGATCTTTTGTGTGCTGCTATAACAGAACATCACAGACGGGGTAATTTATAATGGACAGAAACTTATTTCTCACAGTTCTGGAGCCTGGGAAGTCCAAGATCAAGGTGTTGGCACATTCCACCTCCTGTTCCAAGATGGCACCCTGTTGATTAGTTCTCTGAAGTGGAGGAACGTTTTGTCTTCGTGTGCAGAAGAGCAGAAGACAGAGAACCCACCCCTGCAAGCCCTTTTCGTAGCAGCATTAATCCATTTATGAGGGCAGAAGCCTCCTGACATAAACACCTCCTTATAGACTTCACCTCCCAATTCCTCTGCATTGAGGATAAAGTTTTTAACTCATGAATTTGCTGGACACGGTCAAACTGTATCAGTATATAAGCCTTTTCCTATATCTTCACTATAATACCAGAGTTCACATTTTCCAGAAAGGAAACTTACCAACTGAATTTAGTGTGTTTGGAGATTGGATATAGTTCTTTTTATATGAAGTTTGTTGAAAAACACAGTCTCCATTAATCCTTTGACATGTGGATTTTTGTATATGTATAAACACCTATTCTGTTTCTGAGATTTCAGCTTGAAATGATACTTTCTAATGAACACTAATATTAAAAAATCAATCAGAAAGTACTTTAATATATAATTGAAGAAAGATACTTGGAGCTTCAATATAATACATTTAATACAGAATTATCTGGGAATTTGTCTTTGTAATTAAGATATGTTGGCAAATATTGATTGAGCCAGTTAGTAATTATAATCTATCAGCAAATTAGTATTTTAATATGTACATTTAGACAGGAAAATGATATGATATGCTTTAAATAATTAAATATTTATTTAGCTTGTGAGAATGATTAAAAATTGGTGTTTTCTCCCACAAATTTAGAAAGGAATTTTAAGCACTCTTTAAGGATGTTCTATTTTTATTTAAATGTGGGGTGGAGGAGAGTGAGGAAAGATAGTGCAAAAATTATGAAACAAATTTACAATTTTCTTTCTGGCAGGGATTCCCTTTCTCAATTTTGCCTTGAAAATCTTTAAAGTTGTGCCTATAATGGCCTTTCCTTGAAAACCTTATAGTTGCCCATATATAAAAAATATCTCCCTCTTCAGAAATCCCATTAACTTCTCAGATAAACAGATTACAAACAGATGAAAAATTCTTATATCTAGCTATCCTCAGAGAAAGGCAGTTCAAAGATTGCTTTGGCTATACAAGATCTTCTCTAGTTCCATACAAAGCATAGAATTATTTTTTCTAGATCCATAAAGAATGATAATGGTACTTTGATAGGGATTGCATTAATTCTTTAGATCACTTTAGATAGTATGGACATTGTAACAATATCAATTCTGCCAATCCATGAGCATGGTAGGATTTTCCATCTGATTACACCTTCAACTGGAACCAGAAAAGATAGCCCACTATCTCCACTTCTATTCAACATAGTGCCGGAAGTCCTTGCAAAAGCAATCAGATAATAGAGGGGAATTAAGGGTGTCCAAACGAGGGAAAAGGAGGTGAAACTGTCACTCTTTGCTGATGATATGATATTATATCTAGAAAATCCCAAAGATTCAACCAAGATATTTCTTGAATTGATAAATGAATTCAGTAAAGTCTCAGGATACAAAATCAATGCATACATATCAGTGGCATTCATATACACCAATAACAGTCAAACCGAAAATCAAATCAAAGACACAATACCTTTCACAATAGTATCAAAGAAAATTAAACATTTAGGATTATATTTAAGAAAACAGGTGAGAGACCTATATAGGGAGAACTGCAAAATACTGAGCAAATATTTCTCTCTTAATAAAGACATACAGAAAACAATGTAAAGAAATGAATATCCAATTAAAGATTATTAAGAGACAGGCCAATTGCAGGGCATTGTTCAATCTTTGATTGTCTGGTTTGAGGCTGCTAGGCAGTACCAATGGAGGGGACAGGGTTGCCTTCATTTTTGTAGGGAGCTGTTAATCTCATTAAAGGCTCTCAGATAATTGCTCAAACATTTTATCAGGAATTTTAGTTACATTAGTCCTCCCATCCTTGCAGTTTTGCTTTCCATGGTTTCAGTTATCCCTGGTCAACCATAGTCCAAAAATAATAGATGGAAAATTCCAGAAATAAACAATTTATAAATTGTCAATTGCATGCCATTCTGAGAAGGAAATCTGGTACCATCGTGCTCCTTTCTGACTGAGTTGAAAAATGTCCCTTTGTCTAGCCTATCCACACTTATTCACCAGCTAGTAACTTAGTAGCCATCTTGGTTTTCAGATGAAAAGGCATAGTATATATAGAGTCTGGTACTTTCTGAAATTTCAGGCATTCCCTGTGGGTCTTTTAAAGTATCCCCAGCAGAAAAGGGGGTGGGGGGGCAATATTCTACTTTCTAGAAGGGGTTATAAATTACATCATGCAAAAGTGTTCTGTCCCAAATAAGGTTTAGAAAAATTTCCTTTCTCTGCATCGAACAGCTTATCTGAAACAGGGCACTTGGTGGTAGACTGCATAACACAAGAAGCCGAGGAATACATATGGACTATTGACTACATATTGACTACTGGTTTTACTAGAAGAATTTTTGGAAGGAACATTTTTTTTCCCTTTTCTTAAAGGAATTTACTACACACGTGGACTGATAAATCAAAAAAATGTCTCTTTCCCTCACTGACCCAATTTATCTTTTCATCCTTAGGTTCCATGCAAGTTTGAGAAACAGAAGGCTTACATGTATGAGTAACGAGAGGATTTTCTACTTGTGTGGTTTCACAAACATTGTGGTATTTGTGCTACATTAAATCAAAGTGAAGTATTTCATATTTCTGATCATAAAACAGAATAGCAATATCACTATTCAGATGCAATAGATAAGCAAAGAGTGTGGTTTTATTTATTTATTTAAACCATTTTTACTGATACATAGTATTTGTACATATTTATGGGGTACACTTAATATTTTGATACATTCATACAGTGTGTAATGATCAAATCAGGCATTTATTAATAGGCTATCCATTCACCTCAAACACATCATTTTTTGTGTGTTGGGGACATTTCAAACTTTCTCTTTTAGCTATTTTGAAATATACAATATATTATTGTTAACTATAGTTACCTTACTGTGCTATCGAACACTAGAACTGACTCCTTATCTGTATGTTTATACCCATTAACCAACCTTTTTGCCTCCTTCCACCCTTCTCAGCCTCTGTTAACTATCATTCTCCTCCCTACTTCCATGAGATCAAACTTTTTAGCTCCCATATGAGTGAGAATATGCACTATTTGTCTTGCTGTGCCTGGCTTATTTCACTTAACATAAGGACCTCCAGTTCCATCCATATCGCTGCAAATTACAGGATTTCCCTCTTTTTTATGGCTGAATAGTTTTCCATTGTTTATATGTACCACATTTTCTTTATCTATTCATCTGTTGATGGACACTTATGTTGATTTTATATCTTGGCTATTGTGAATAGTGCTACAATAAACATGGGGGTGCAGGTATCACTTTGGTATGCTGATTTCCTACCCATTAGTGGGATTTCCGGGTTGTATGGTAGTTCTGTTTTTAGTTTGTTTAAGAAAGGTCCATACTATTTTCCATACATGCTGTAATAATTTATATTCCCACCAACAGTGTATAATAGCTCCCTTTTCTCTGCATCCTCACCAGCATTTGTTATTTTGTAAGACTGCAGCTTTAGAAAAGTTCATTTACTACCTTAGAAATTAGGGTTTGCTTCCCCATCCCGCAGTACTGATTACAAATTCAAAAAAGCACCAGCTTCCACAAACCAATTCAACTTCCTGTACATTCATTCAAATTTTTTATTCACAAACAAGGAACTATATTCAATTTCAGTTCCCATGTAACAAAAGAATTCCCAATTTTTGGGTATTGAGATTTTCATTTTTTCTCTTTTCTTTTTTGGCCTCAAATTACAATAATTTCACTTGCAACAAGAAGCACAAATTGTTGAATAAAATAAGATATCTTAAGCCTATGCTTAAAACCAGTGAAAAGATGAAGGAAATTCAGAATAATTTTAAATCACTAATGCTTTTGACAGAAAATGATATTGATGTTGATACCACAATAAACTTAACAGTGGAAAAGATGATAGCAATTCCAACTACAATTAGAACTCTATGCACTCCATTCTTAGTATTTGATAGTGCAAGCAGACAAAAAGTCAGAAAGGATTTTTCAGTGTATATACAATATATAATATACTTTTCAACTGCTTGGAAGACTGCAGGTTACCTAATTCTTTTCTTAACTACTGTTGTTAAAAACTTTTTAATTTTTAATTATTATGGTTGCATAATTGTACATATTGATGGGATATATGTGATGTTTTGCTACAGGCATACAATGTGTAATGATCAAATCAGAGTAATCAGGGTATCCATCACCTCACACATTCATTCTTTCTTTGTGTTTGGAACATTCCAATTCCACTCTTTTAGTTATTTTTAAATGTACAATACATTGTTGTTAACTATAGTCATTCTATTATGCTATCAGCTACTAGATCTTATTCATTCTTATTGTATTTTTGTATTGATTAGCCATCCCCACTTTCCCCACCTCTTATTCTTCCCAGCCTCTGGTGACCATCATTCTACTCTATATAGTCATGAGTTTATTTATTTATTTATTTTTAGCTCTCACATAGAGGGGAGAATATGTAATAAATAATAATAAAAAAAAACTAAACAAAAATGCCATCCTGGTTTCATCATTTTATAAATATTTCTTAAGTATCCTTAGTGCTATGGTCTGAAAATTTGTGTCTTCCCCTAACCCCCACCAAAATTCATATGTTGAAATTTTAAACTTCAAGGTGATCATGTTAGGAGGGGATTTGGAGGTGATGAGGACCTCCCTAAATCCTGATATTCATGGCAGTGCACTCATGGTATTCATGAGGCAGAGCCCTCGTGAATGGGATCAATGCTCTTATAAAAGATGGGAAAAGGATCCCTCCCCCTTCCCCCCATGTAAGGTCACAGTGAGACAGTGCCATCTATGAATGAAGTGGGCCCTTACCAGACACTGAATTTGCTGCCATCCTGACCTGGAACTTCTCAGCCTCTAGAACTTTAAGAAATGAATTTCTGTTGTTTATAAGCCACCCAGTCTATGTTTTTTATAGTAGCTGAAAGAAACTAAGACACATAGAGTGATGAAGTCTGAAATTATATTAATTTACAAATGATTTATGGTAAAATAATTATCAAAGACAATTTCACTATGATATTCAATTGTGCATTGCTTAATGTTGGGGATACATTCTGCAAAATGCATTTTAGGTGATTTGTTATTGTGTGGACACCACAGAGTGTACTTTGTCAAACCCAGATGGTATAGCCTACTACATCCATAGGCTATATGTATACCCTATTGTTCCTAGGCTACAAACCTGTAGAGTGTGTTACTATAGTGAGTACTGTAGGCATTTGTAACACACTGGGAAGTATTTGTGTATCTAAACATATCTAAACATGGAAAAGGTGCAGTGAAAATACAGTAGAAAAGATAAAAAATGGTGCACCTGTACAGAGCACTTGCCATAAATGCAGCTCTCAGGAACTTGATCATGACCTCTGGGCTTTCTCAGTTCACCAATGGACTTCGTCATTCAAATTTCTCTTTCGATTGCTTTGATGTGTACAGTTCAGGAAGCTACTTTAAAAATAGTTTAAACATGTATTTTGAATACAATCTTTTTAGAAACATTTATAAGGAAATAGGAACATGTTATCAAAGACCTCACTTTCCATCCCATCATAAGGAACCAATCAGAATAAACAAAATTAGGGTTTGAATTTTATTTCCTTCAGGAGGATAAAAATAAAATGGATCACAACACCAAGAGAAATTATTATTATTATTGATTGAATAAAATAATAGTTCAGGTTAACAATCAAGGGGCTTTACAGATTTGATTAATGTAGTAAATAGTTGCTCAAGGCCACACACTTTTAATCAACAATTGCAAGGCAAAAGCTGTAAATGTTTTTATGGAGCATGGAAGGATTGCTGCAATGCAAAACAGGTTTGAGCAGTGGAAGAAGTAAACTGTCCATAGAGACTGCAAGCTATTTGGGATTCTGGGTTCGTTGAGATGTGTTGAAAATAAATTAGCAAAAAAAGTAAAACATCAGTAATGTTTAATTTCTTTCTGTGTCTGTCTGTCTGTCTCTCACTCTCTCTTTCCCTCTCTCACGTGTACATGAGCCTTATGGTGGCTATTCTGCTGAGAAAGTAAAATACATCGACTATTTAAGTCCAAGATATGGCCTACTATTTGGCCTATGAGAAAAGAAGGCGCTTGTGGAAACTTCCATTGAACGTCACGGATTCTTCAGTGGCATTCTGATCAAACTGGCACAGCTCCTGAGAGAGCAAAAGAAGTGTTTTGATTTGTATCCACAGGCCTAGTTTTGCATTTGCTAAAACATTTGCTGAAGTCTAGCCTTGGCATCACTTAGTCTCAAGCATTTCAGAGAATAGAGTTGATAATTTCAGACCAACTTTAACCACTTTAAAGAATGTTAGAAATTGGAAGAAACATAGTTAGGAAATAGTCTCACACATCCCTCCTCCCCTGTTTTACAGATGTAGAAGGCCCAGAGAAGTGAACAGCACTTTTCAGGTTGTAGCTGCTCAGTGGTTAGGATTTCACCTACATGGAAACCACTGTAGCCATTGTGGATATTTTGACAATTTACCAAATGTGCTAAAGAAAATAGAGTTAATAAAAAAAAAAACTGACATAGATATGCATTGACTATTTTGGTAAGTTGCATGAACTAATTTTTAAAAACAAAATGTAATAAATATTTTTAATTTTAAATAAAGTAAATTAGATTTTCTAAAGCAAATCTAACAATTAGGGGTACCATATTCTTTTATAGCTATACTATTAATAATTTTTAATAACATTTTATCCATACTTGATAAGTCCTTAATTGTAGTAATTTGGTTTCAAAAGACAGAGATTTTTTTTTTAAAACAAGCAATAATAGCAATGTACTTCCTTATAAAGATATTTTATAGCTAGATCTGGCCATTCTATAATGTATGCATATCAAAACATCATGTTGTAAACCATAAATATATATAATTTTTGTCAAATTAAAATAAATAAATTTCTTTCTACCTTATTTGTGGATGACAATGGATTATCTGATAATTTATTATCTGGATAGTGAAGGGGAGATGTTTTGCAATCTCTATCATACATGTATTAAAATTCTATATTAAGGGTTCATTTTTGATGGCAGGCTGTCAGGATAATGAATATGTTTGCCTGATATTTTTTTTTCCAAGGTTCTGATATATGATAACAAGGTGTTCAAAGGTCATGGTCATCCTGGAGCATTCACTAAATCATAAAACTCTTGCAGGAAGTTCAGAGCTAGTAAAGTTTCAAACGGTAATTGTGACTTGGTTGAAGTGAAAACTATTGCATGTAATATTATTGGCTTTCAAGATTGAACAAAGATCATCAAGACATGTATGTAGTTTAAAAGCAAAGTTTCTCTTTTCTTTCAGAGCTCACACATAGAGTTTTGATTAGTAGTCACCATAGCAGTATTTTCTGATATTTTATGACATTTCATACAACCCTTATGTTGTACATTCACTTATATTACTTGTACACACTTACCAAGACAAACAGAAAAAATAAAAACTATATTTCATTCTTCTCTTCGATTCATTAAGCATGTGACCTAAAGTGGACAGGAGAAGGAAGAAATAAATTGGCTCTTCTTTCTCCTAAGTGCTGTGTGCCTCTTTCCCTATAAACCCTCACCTCACTAAGTGTGAGTCCATTTGCTGTCCAAAGGTGCAAATCTTTCACACAGTTGGGATCTTAAGCCAATTTTCTCCACCTAGTTCTTTTTTTTTTCCCTTTTATTTCATCATATTATGAAGGTACAAATATTGTTAGGGTTACAAATATTGCCCCTGCCCCCCTCCCTCCCCGCCATGTGTCCAATCCCCCCGTGGTATGCACCACACACGTTATGAAAGTGTACACCCCTCTCCTCCTCCCCTCTCCCACCTGCCCATGGCCTGATAAAAAGTTTTTTGGTTTTTTTTTTTGACATTTTGGTTACATTGTATATCTTTGGCTCTCCCTAAGAAGGGTTAGAGTTATGCCCTTCCCCTCCAAAGTGCTCGCCGCATCCCTAAGATTGGGTCCTCCCACTCCGAATCCCTGGTGAGCATTGCCACCATTTGAAAACCACAGTTTTAATCAGTCAGTACCAATTTGACGGCGAGTAGATGTGGGGTCCATTTTCCATGTCTTGTGTCACCTCACTTTAGATAACGGGCTTAAGCTTAATCCAGGATAGCATAAACGGTGCTAGCTCACAGTCATTGCTTAGGATTAAGTAATATTCCATTGTGAGCATATACCACATTTTAATTATCCATTCATGAATTGATAAGCACTTGGGTTGTTTCCATGATCCACCTAGTTCTTAAGTGAGGAAACATAGATATGTTCTAAGAGTGGAGAAAAAGCAGGCTGTATTGGACTTACAGGGAGATGCTCACATTAGCTCTCTCATGGTGCATGAAGTAGCCATAAATTAAAGTTGCCACATAAAATACAGGCTGTCCAGCACTGTAATGAAGGTTTGAGGACCCCCCCCAATGTATATGTTGAAGACCTAATCACCATTGTCATGGTATAGGGGGTCCAAGATTGCTTCTTTTGGGAAGTAATTAGATGAGGGTTGAAGCCTCACGAATAGGATTAATGTTGTCTTAAAAGAGGCCCCATGCTCTGCTTAGCCTCTTTCCCACCATGTGAAGTTACAGCCAGAAGACAACCCTCACCAGTTACCAAATCTGCTGGTGCCTTGATCTTGGACTTCCCAGACTTCAGAGCTGTGAGAAATAAATTTCTGTTGTTTCTAAGTCACCCAGTTTTTGGTATTTTATTATAGCAGCCCAAATAAATGATGACTACCCTGTTAAATTTGAATTGTAGATAAACAACAAATATTTTCTTAATATGCTTACATATATGTGATGTTTGGCAACCCTGCCATAAATCTTATGCTTTAAAGGGTATTTAAACAATTGTTTTCCACAGGTAATTTTGCCTTCAACTGATTTTCATTTCATGTACTGATTTTAGAATCTAATCCTCAT
This sequence comes from Microcebus murinus, assembly GCF_040939455.1. NCBI lineage: Eukaryota > Metazoa > Chordata > Mammalia > Primates > Cheirogaleidae > Microcebus > Microcebus murinus. The sequence continues at coordinate 25,101,568 of NC_134124.1, forward strand.
GTGTGATGAAACCATTCTGCATTTTTATAAAATTCACCCACAGCCATTATCTCATTAGATCTTCACAGCAGTTTTTATGGAGACTCAAGATCTATCTTTTACATCTCCATTTTCCAAATGGAGTTGTTGATATTCAGAAAGAATAATTATGTTAACTCAAGGCTGTTTGAAGACTTAGGAGGCAGGATTTGGACTTATATCTGAATTGTCTATCTTCTAGTCCAGTGCTCTCCCTTTTACAAACTCATTCCTACAGGAGAGTGGATAATAATTGATTAATCTTGTGAATATATTCTAGAATATATACATATATATTATATAGTATATTGTACTATTATATAGTACAATATACTATATAATATATAGTATTTGCTATATTATAGTATATGCTATATATATTATAATACTATAAAATAAAATTATATAATAACATTTCCTCTTTCATAATCTTGTGCCTTAACCTAATAAAAATCTGTTGTGCCTTAGCCTAATAAAAATGTTTGTTTTTTTTTTCAAAAGCCTAAATAGAGATGATTCAGGACATTATAGCCTTATAAGCCTATCTGGAATACCTTAAAATTTCACCATGTAGTTATCATCCTGAAAGTGTGTTGTGGCATAAAAAATATTGGTGCATGAATTATGGAAAATAATTTTTATTTGACAATAGGCATTTACATGGTTAAACTCTCTTGAGGACCCCTGTCCCTCATGCCTGCACTTATACAAGCTCCTACTGCTCTCTGAATTTCCTCTCATGAAATCACTTTCAAATGTATTATCCTATCGAGTTTTATGGTTTTGATAGTGTTGACCTGTTTTCCTTTCATGGCTGTTTTGATTTACGGGAATAGCAGAAATTACACAATGCCAACAGGATATAATAATTATGTTATTTACTCAAAAAATTTTTCAAAACGGAAGGTGTGTAGTCATGACTGGAGCGGTTTTCAAGTCAGTCATTTCTCCGGTGTAATTATGTCCCTTAATCATTTCAGATCTTCTTGATAGAAGGGAGGAGTTAATGGTAATATCAAGAGAAATAAATTCTGAGTGAATAATTTTTTGGAATGTTGAAAATGCCCTGAGCATAGTCTTCATGGTATTGTCGATTACTGCCTTCTCAAAATGCCATAAATTCAAAGAATAGAGCAGACAGGTGCCAACCTAAATGTGGCTCATCAGGGCACACTGGAATAGAAAAACCTGTAAGGGATTAATATATATGAGAAAATGTGGATGACATTTACCTATTCCTACACATTTATTAGTTGGTGAGCTCATTCTCTGAATGCTTTACCTCCCTCAAGGTCAGCTCATCAATTCCGTTTTCAGTTAAATCTTTGCCACTTTATCTGGCAGACAAGTTTCTCTTCTTCATCAAGGATAGAGGACAGGGTAGCTTTAATGAAGAAATCCAAGCAGTCTTGGAACAGAAAAAACATTCGGAAAGAGAAAAGAAGTTAGAGAGCAGGGCAGTCAAAGTGGAAGAGAGAGTACTTACAAAGAAAATATAGAAATTGGGACTTAAAGTCCTTTTTGATAGTGGAAAATTATGACCTTCCTTCCTCAAAGGAAAATAGAGATCTTACAAGTTCCTTGGACATCAAATACAATTTTGATACTTGACACTTCAATGAAGGAGAAATGTACTGCTTGAAGTTCTTTTGAAATCCACATTGGATGTAAAATTCAAGTCTAAAAATGTTTTTAGCATAAATAAATTTATAGACTACCAGCTCTTGAAGAACCTACAAATAGATCAAAACACAACCCTACAGTACCCCAGTTTTCCCCCCTCTCTGCTCTGGTATAGAGGTGGTATTTTGATTTTTTATTTAAATAAAGAAGCAGTGGCTAAAAAGATGCAATGAGCACAGATTCAAATGAACAGAACTGATGATGTGGAAATGAATGTGCTTGAATTAATCATAATGTTTTAATCAGGGTTTTCTAATGCTTGTTAATTGCATCCACAAAATGTAGCACCAAATAAGCTTGGTGAGTTGTAAAAGGGAGACTTAGAGACTCCAAATAGGGTCTTGTTTTGAACAGGGTGATGTCCAAAAATTGACCAATTGCCATTCAAGCTGTTGTGTGTCCAACTGACTGAATAAGCTTGGCTATCAGTCAACAATTAAATTGTAGGCATAAATTAAACTTACGTCACAAAGCTATCATATTCCACTTCATTTATTTTTCTAAGTAATTCTGCTCCCAAGAGACACTAGAAATTTCCTGTCACTGAGAATAAATTATCTTTCTTTTCCAAAAGAGTTTCCATTAATTTGCTTCCACCGCCTAATAATTGGAATAATTCAGTCCCTGTGGTATTGGGGTATCTATTGTTCAATGTGATTGTGGTCCCTAACAATATAAAAGCAGGGGACTCTATGAACTCTCCCTTTCAGACATTACTCTGGCTTCTCTGACAGGACCCAAAATTTCTGTCACTAAGTCCTCTCTTTGAAGTAGCAAATAAAAGATTTGTATTCTGCCCTGCCCATGTGATATGGAGGACTATATCTTAGGCACTGCATTTGTTGTGGTCAATAAGCAATTTTGATAATTGCAACTAAACCATTCTTCTCAACAGCATATTCAGGCTGGGCGCGGTGGCTCATGCCTGTAATCCTAGCACTCTGGGAGGCCAAGGCGGGTGGATTGTTCAAGGTCCAGAGTTCAAAAACAGCCTGAGCAAGAGTGAGACCCCGTCTCTACTATAAATAAAAAGAAATTAATTGGCCAACTAATATATATAGAAAAAATTGGCTGGGCATGGTGGCGCATGCCTGTAGTCCCAGCTACTAGGGAGGCTGAGGGAGGAGGATTGCTTGAGCCCAGGAGTTTAAGGTTGCTGTGAGCTAGGCTGACGCCATGGCACTCACTCTAGCCTGGGCAACAAAATGAGACTCTGTCTCAAAAAACAAACAAACAAACAAAAAAACCCCAAAAACCCCAGCGTATTCATTTGACTCCACAGCAAAGACTTACTGTGGAAATAGGCGTCATTACCATTTGTAAGCAGCTAAAGTCTCTGTGCCCCTCGCCATAGATGGACTTGTTTCAATATCTGAGTCTGTAAGAGCCACGGTGTTCTGAGAAAAGGCCATTTTCATTTAGGACATGCAATTTTCATAAATAAGAATCTAATCTTTCTGAAGTTTCTTTTTATTTATTTATTTATTTATTTTTATTTTAGCATATTATGGGGGTACAAGTGTTAAGGTTACATATATTGCCCATGCCCCCACACCCCCTCGAGTAAGAACTTCAGACTTCAAGCGTGTCCATCCCCCAAACATTGCACATCTTACTTGTTGTGGTTGTATATGCCCATCCCTTCCTCCCCCCTTCCACCCTCCCGACACCCGATAAATGTTACTCCTATATGTCCTCTTAGGTGTTGATCCGTTGATCCAATTTGCTGGTGAGTACCTGTGGTGCTGGTTTTTCCATTCTTGAGATACTTATAAGCCTTAAGATTTCAGATCTTTGAGGCTGATACTAATGGTTTTATGATTCACATTTCTAATAAATTACTTTGTCTTTTTGAGGAGAGACCTTCTGTTTATATAGTTATTTTCTAGTTTGATGAGTTGAATGATGTCAAGTCATGAGAGTGAATACACAAGTAAGAAAGTTAATTTATTGTGGAGGTGGGGAGTGGTAGGGTGGGGAAATGCATGGTGGATGGGGAGAGTGAATTCATCCAGTGAAGATGCATTGCACAAGCCAAGCCAATCCTTCTTATGTTTACAATCCTGGACTATGAGGTCTATTATCCAAAACGCATCCACCTGATTTATCTAAAAATGACATTATACATATATACTATATCTACTATATGTATATACACATTGTATTTATTACATATACACAGTATTTACTACAGATATATATATATATACACTATTTATTACATATAAATATATATTTACTAGTTTTATGCCCAACCTTTTCAAAGTCAGGACACTAGCAGATGAGTGTTTTTTGATTACTTGTATTGAACAAGTTACTCAGTAAATTTTGCTACATTGACACATTAGTTTTGGTCTGAAAAAGTGTATTCTTTGTGTTATAGTAGATACCTAATTTCCTCTCTCCGAATAATACAGAAAGGCAGATTCTAGGAAAATCTTGAAATGGGCAGATTATTTTATTATTTATCTGCTCTTCCTGTCTTATTCTTCTAATACCCCTTTTTGGTCACCTCTCTCCTAAAAATCTCAAAATCTCTTCCTGGGCTGCCCAACAGTTTAGGACAGAGATATATAAAAGGGAGTTTTCTATTAAGTTGTGAAAGGTAGTAATAGGCTAACCTTTCTATACCTCAGTTTTCTCATCTGAAAACTTACATGTAATATATCTCTTCACAGAAAAATCACAGGATCAAGATAAATAAAGTTTATAATATACACAAAAAACACAAGACCACACCAAAGCTTCTCTTTTCCATTTCACTCATTTACAATAAAAGGAAACATTGGAGCGTGAGGTAGACTGTTTCAAACATGGATGCATCAATTCCTCCCATGCTTTGCAATGTGACTTTGAAGCTAGTCCCATCAAGAGGTGCAGACTAGATTTCCTAACTTTTAAACACATCTAGCCTTGTTACTTGCTCTGACCAATAGGATATGAGATGACTTCTACAGCTTGGTCATAGGAAGCCTTGCAGCTTTTGGTTTTTACCATTTTTAGAATGCTTTCCTGAGATCATCATTTAAGGAAGGCGGCAAGACTAGGATGAAAGTCCCCACAGTGAAAAAATCTCAGCTGAGTCCAGCCCTTGGCTGATTCTTTAGCAGACTGGCTTCATGAGTATACCCAGGTGAGACCAGCAGGACTTCCAAATTAACACCCAGAATCTTGAGAAATAATAATTTTTACTTGTTTTAGGTCATAAAGCTTTAGGACAGTTTGTTTTACAGTAACAGATAACTCATAGAAACATTACGATAAGCGTTAGCACTAAACAGTAGAGAATTTCCCTGTTTTATATACCTACATTATAGTTGCAAAAATTATAAAAATTGTATTGCAGTTGAGACATATCTTATGTGTTCTTTTTTTTCATATTACATGCAGCGATGGCATGTAAAAACATGTGTTTAATAATTTGTCAAGGTTATCTGTGGTGTTTCGCAGGAAACATGCTGTAGTTAATGGCTGAAATTTTGAACAATTACTATATAACAGGCATGGATATGTTTATATGCATGAATTCATTTAATATGCAATTGCTCTCTATGATATGCACTATTACTAGTCCTACTTTGGATAAAAAGAAACTGAGATGCAGAGAGGGTAATAGCTTTATTTGAGGTCACATAGATAGTAACTACAGAAGTTAAAGTTCCAATTTAAGCATTCTGGTTCCAGAGTCCATGCCCTTAACTTCTGCCCACTTTTGGACTAAGACAATTATTGTAATTTCATAGAAATTCTCCCACTTGGAGCTCTTAGATAATTTGGGAAGGTTGATTTTAATTATAAAGTATGAGATAAGAAGTAAAGCAAATTAGGTATGTAAATCTCTTAATATTCCCATTGAGTTTTTTCAAAGATAGATTTATGAATTTTCTAGACTTTTTTCCAGCATCACTTAGACTTTTCCTCAAGGTAATATATAAAGTCTAAATTACATTTATTAAAACAGGCAAATTGCACTAAAGATTCAGTTATATTAGATATCTAATTAAAGTTTATTCTAAATAGATATTATTATTTAATTCATATATTTTGCTCACTAATACTTGGAAAATCTATAAAATATACACTTTTAGTTTATCTGCATTCTAATTTATTGATTTTTTTGATTAAAACACAAGTACTTACTTTTTTTTTGAGACAGATTCTTGCTCTGTTGCTCTAGCTAGAGTGTAGTAACATCATCATAGTTCACTGCAACCTCAAACTTCTGGGCTCAAGCAATCCTCCTGCCTCAGCCTCCTGAGTAACTTGAACTACAGGCATGCACCACCACACCCAGCTAATTTTTCTATTTTTAGTAGAGACAGAGTCTTGCTCTTGCTCAGTCTGCTCTCGATCTCCTGACCTCAAGCAATCCTCCCACCTCAGATTTCCAGAATGCTAGAATTACAGGCGTGAGTCACCATGCCTGGCTAGTACTTCTAAGTGTCGATTGTGTTAGAATTAGCTTCCCTGCATTTGTTTTTTGCAGACATTTACTTTCAGCACCATGGAGAAGAACCCAGCCCCATCTAGGCTGATGATTCACTTGTACCCACTTGATGGTTGAGACATTTACTTTCAGCACCATGGAGAGAACCCAGCCCCATCTAGGAAGATGATTCACTCATACCCACCTGATGGCTGCTAAACATTTGCTAGGGAAAAAACAAACACCACAAAAAAATCTAAACAATACAGAACCCAAAGCCCATTAAAGATCTACTGAATCATAATACTCAGAACTGGGGACCAGTAACATTGAGTAACTCTGAAGATCAGCCAAGTATGAAATTCCTGACCTTGGTCTTGGTTTTATCAAAGGATTGTGGAACATTACTGTATCTCTATGCACTTCCTCTGAGGGTATAGGGTTGCCAGGGAAAGTAATTTTTTCTTCAATGTAATGACAGCTCTTGAAAAAAAACTAAGGAATTCTTGAAGTTTACATTCAGAGTCCTGACTTCGAGTTCACGGTTCTTCCTGTTTGTTTATCCTTTTCTCTTAACTCAGGGACTTAACACCTATATGTTATATCTCTCTGTGTAGACCTACTCCTAAATATACTACAACAACCAATTCATGAACAATTGTTTTTAAAATTAAAAAGATGCTGAACTTCATAGACTACCAGGTAAATAAAATTCGAATAAGCATATATATCTTTTTATAAGTCATAAGACTGGGAAGAAAGCTTCAGATTTCTAATGCTGGCAACAATGCCATAAAATGAGCATTTTCAGATACTTTTACAGGCCTAAAAACACTGATATTTTGCTAACTCATACCCATTTCCCACCACTTTCTCCTTTGCTTGCCTCAACTGTAGAGACTAGAAATATAAATACTTATTTTCCCAGCTCTCTTTGCAGCCGTGGTGGTCATGTGACATCTTTCTAATCAATAAACATACTGTGGAGGTCTAATAAACAGTAAATATACTGTGAAGGTATATAAGAAAGTGAGTATTTACTGATAAGAAGTAGGTAACTCTCTTCTCTGCTTCATTATGTTTTTTTTTTTTTTTTTTTTTTTTTTTTTTTTTTTTTTTTTTTTTTTTGAGACAGAGTCTCACTTTGTTGCCCAGGCTAGAGTGAGTGCCATGGCATCAGCCTCGCTCACAGCAACCTCAATCTCCTGGGCTCAAGCGATCCTCCTATCTCAGCCTCCCGAGTAGCTGGGACTACAGGCATGTGCCACCATGCCCGGCCAATTTTTTGTATATATATTTTTAGTTGGTCAATTAATTTCTTTCTATTTTTGGTAGAGACGGGGTCTCACTCAGGCTGGTTTCGAACTCCTGACCTTGAGCTATCCGCCCGCCTCGGCCTCCCAAAGTGCTAGGATTACAGGCGTGAGCCACTGCGCCCGGCCTTCATTATGTTTTGAATGTAGACAAGATGCCCAGAGCAATGGCTGTCATCTTATCATCATAAGATAAAGGCCAAGGAACTCACAGATATGCAGCTATGATATTTTTAGGCCATTGAACGAATACCAGTAGCTGCTACTCCAGACCTACTATTTTGTGAGAAAAACAAACTCTATTTATTTAGACTATTTTTAATTAGCATTTTTTGTTACTTGCAAAATTCTTAACAAACAAAATGAGATTCTAAATGGATAAAATGTTTTGGAAGGAGATTTGACACAATCTATCAAGTTGTAAATGCAGTAAGTATTATTCTTGCAATTTTATGTTTGGAGTGTATAAATTTATCTTAATGAAAATATCATCCATATAAACAAAGATACATATGCATAAGAACATTGATTTCAGCACTTTTTGAAATAGCAAGTAATTGGAAATAATCTGATGTTCACTATTGAGGAAAGTAGTTAAATAAATCATCATTACTATGCATGCATAAAATAGAGGCCATACATATACTTGGAAAAAAAGTATGTATAATATGGCCACATTTATGTAAAAATATATGTGTGTGTATTTAAGTTTGTATTTGAAACTTTGAGAATGGGCTATTTTTTGCAGGAAAGAGGATGGAAGATTTTCAGTTGTTCTTTCCAATTCTCAGTACTGCTTGATTCTTGGCCAATGAGAATATTAAATATATTCTCATAATCAGGCTAAATAAATAAGTTTATTCATATCAAAATATAACCACTTGATAATAGCTTGAATGCCTACCTTTACCATGAAAATTTGAGTTTCAAATACTAATTAAAGGAACTGACTGGAATTTCAGGTAAGCAGAAGAGAAATATATACATAAACCTCTTTGGCCCCTGAAATCATACAGTATAAGTGGCAACTTCTTTAGCTCTCTCTAAAGCTAGTCATCTCCCTTTGGTATTAAAAGAAAAAGAAATAAATCTTCAGAAAGAAAAGTGAAGCATTTATTAACATAATAGTAAAAAAGTTCTTGTTTGCCATTAATTCTGATTAGATGTCCAAAGAAAACTTAGAAATTTGTAAGTTAAGGGTTTGTCTAAATTATTTTCTCATTCTAGCGCTTCTTGACTGTTTGGTTTTTGAATTAGAATGAATCATTTTTACTGACCAACATTTTGAGAATGATAAATATTATTTAGAGCCAGAAAATTAATTTTTATCTTTTTAATGATTATTGATGCCTAATTGATTAGATGTTATGTAGTTTCTTTGATTTGATTATTATCACTATCCATCCCAAATCAAAAATGGAAATCTCTTAAGGCAATCAGTCTTTTAAATATTTTAGCTCACACTTTCATGGCAGTTTGATAATATTGATGAATTCAAGTTTACAGATTGGATCTGTTATTTCCATACCTACTCTAAAAACATGGGGTATTCATTTTTCCCCTCCCTCCCTCCCTCCCTTCCTTCCTTCCTTCCTTCCTTCCTTCCTTCCTTCCTTCCTTCCTTCCTTCTTTCCGTCCTTCCTTCTTTCTTTTCTTCCTTCCTTTCTTTCTTTCATTTGTTAGTTCATAAACAGAGTATATTCAAAATATCTACAGATATTTGATAAGTGAAGCAAGGACAGAATCTATTACTGATGTGAGCTCTTCTGAAAAGTGAGAATCGATGATTAGTGTATCTTTGCAATAGGCATCACTTTTGTTATAATATCTAACATTTGTTGATGACTTATTATGTCCCTACTATAATGGCAATCATTGGACATGCATTCTTTCATTTAATCTTTTCAACAATATGTGAGATAGATACTATTACTTTTTCCGGTTTCCTGGTAAAGTAGCTACTGCTTAGAGAAATTAAGAGATGTGCCCAAGATCAGATAGCTAGTATGGGATTCTACCCCAGGTCTTTAAGGCTCCTGAATTCAAACTGTTAATTATTATTCTATACAGCCTACAAAAGGCATCAGTCATGGACTGGCATATGATATTAATATATGCACAATGAGTTTGTATATGTTTCTTGTCAACTGGGACATTGTGTTGTTCAACACCATATAGATAGGACCAGGAATAAACTAGATAGTCAACATATGTGTTTGTTGGATTAATAGACACATATATGCATGAATGAAGGGCTAATGATCTGGATATAAAATTGAACTAACTCCTTTTTCTTCACAAAACCAGATCACTTCTCAGGATGCTATTTATTAAGAGATTTTCTTCTTTGCATATTTGGCTGGAAAGAACTGTTAGGATGACTACATCCCTCCAGTTTAATAGTTTTCCATTCTAGGAAATACTTTTTATTAGTTCCAGAGAAGCAACCAAAAAAAAAAAAACACACAAAAAAACCAAAAACAAAACAGAACCTAACTGAATTTTTCATCCATGGATGGAGAGATACCAAGTAGAACAGTGCTTGAAAATGACCTCAAAACAATGTGTTCTTTGCTTTTCCTCTACTCAGTGGGTCATAAAGAAAGGTGCTGAGAGAGCTGACTTTTTTTTTTTTTTTTTTTTTGAGACAGAGTCTCGCTTTGTTGTCCAGGCTAGAGTGAGTGCCGTGGCATCAGCCTAGCTCACAGCAACCTCAAACTCCTGGCCTCGAGCGATCCTTCTGCCTCAGCCTCCCGAGTAGCTGGGACTACAGGCATGCGCCACCATGCCCGGCTAATTTTTTATATATATATATCAGTTGGCCAATTAATTTCTTTCTATTTATAGTAGAGATGGGGTCTCGCTCTTGCTCAGGCTGGTTTCGAACTCCTGACCTTGAGCAATCCGCCCGCCTCGGCCTCCCAAGAGCTAGGATTACAGGCGTGAGCCACCGCGCCGGGCCGAGAGCTGACTTTGAAGAGCTCCCAAGCTAGTTTTCCAGATGACCTCTTGGTCACAAGGGCCTGTTATTTTGAAAGACTTAAGTACCATAGAGAGAGCAAAGTGAATGGGTGAAATTTCTTTCCTTGATTGGTGTATTATGCTGAGAAGTGCTGATGCAGATTGTCCTGACTCAGAGGGAAGGAGCCAGAGCCCCTGGCTTTGCCTAATTTACAAATTTGGGAACTAATTAACCTTTTAGAACTAAATTAAACTTCTCGAGCTAAAGAAAATTAGAATAATTTCTACATACATGACAAAGTACAAGCAAAAGAAAACCCAGAATCTACATTTTTCAGTACATATAGAGACCAGAGGTAGGGCCTGCCTGTAATTCAGGTCACCCTCTGCTACTCCCAGGTTAATCCTTCTAGGCCACAGTGTGTGTGTGTTGGGGGAATGGGGGCGGGGTAAACCATTTTGCTGTTTCAGCACAGTGCATAACTCTCACTGCCTAGAATACTGAATTCTGAGTCTCCACTTAGCTCTAGCACTCTCACTTTCCCACATTATTACTAATCTATATGAATTCTCTGCTCCAGATAAAATGTTTTATTAGCCTCTATTCTAAAATGAGCTTCAAGGCATGGCAACATTAACATTTAGCACTTATCAAGCATGTACTATGTGTTAAATATTCTGTCTAAATGCTTTACATAGATTATCTCATTTAACTTTATGACTCTATGAGGTAAGTACCACTGTGTGTGTGTGTCTGTGTGCGTATAGATAGATAGATAGCATAATAAGATTCCACAGCTGTCAGTGGTGAACTAGAATTTGAACTTAAGATCCTGATGTCATTCTTTTAGATAAATACTTAGAAGTGGGCTTGCTGGATCATATGATAGTTGTAAAAGAAGGAAACCCTGCAATGTGACAACATGGATGAACCTTGAGGACATCATAGTAAATGAAATGTACCAGTCACAGAAGGATAAGCACTGCATGGTTGCACTTGTATGAGGTATCTAAAATAGTTAAACTCACAGAATCAGAGGGTAGAATTGTGGTCACCAGGGGCTGGGAGGATGAAGAAATGGGGAGTTGGTGTTCAATGGGCATGAAGTTTCAGTTTTACAAGATAAATAAGTTCTAGAGATCTGCTGTACAACACGGTCCCAATAGTTAGCAATACCATTTTGTACACTTAAAACTTTGTTAAGAGTGTAGATTTCATGCTGTGTTCTAACCACAGTAACAATAATAAAACACATCTGTAAGTCAGAGTCTATCCACATGTTGCCAGTTGCATCTTACTCAATGTGTGTGCATGTATATGTGTGTATTTGTGTGTTGAGTTTGAGAGATTAGAAACAGTCTGGCTTGTTTCTAACTCAGCCCCATGATTGAACTGGAAGAACATATTACCCAAGGATTCTATTTCAAAACTGGTAGAATATAAAATGAAGGAAGGCAGGAACCCTTGTGAAAGATTCCATAAAGGAAAGGAGGAATTAAATCAACAGCTGAGGAAGATACAAGGAGAATTTGACAAAAGAATCAGGATCAGGAGCAATGTCAGAGTCAGCATGTGCTTTCCTACAAAAACATCACATAAAGTTTATTTTAACCAATGCCACTTTCCTATGGGCTCTTTTGCTCTGAGATAGAGAACAAGCAGGTCATTTCTTCTCTGTCCTGGATTTATGGCAGGAAGAAACACTTCCTTTGAAACTTCAGCATTAGGGATAAAGAAAGCCTAAGCTTCTCAGAGGAGTTTCTTGCAGCCCAACCCCACCTGTCAGTTGGTCCTCTTGTAGGATGTGGGCATTCCTGTTCTCTAGGCATGTTTTGACTCACTTTCCCACTTACACAGACCATTGATGAATCTAAACCCAAATGCAGAAGATTCAAGTTTTAGAACCACTTAGCAGAACATTTTACCCAGAAATAGGAGGAAAAATATCACCCACATCACTTTGAATGACTTTGTAAGTACAGGAAAAAAAACTGATAAAATCAATTCTTTTATGGCATGTTTGTGCATTTGGTAAGCAGAAGGGAGATTTCTCAATAATATGGGAAAGAATAGAAAATGTTTTGCACATGGTAAGCATCCCATAGAGGGTCAGCAATGTACAAAAAGAGAAAGTAGAATGGTGATTACTAGGGACTGAGAGTGGGAGGAAGAGTTGTTTAACAGGCATAGAGGTTCAGATTTGCAAAATGAAAATGTTCTGGACGTCTGATTTACAACAATATGAATATACTTGACTCTACTGAACTGTACACTTAAAAATGGTTAAGATGATAGATTTTATGTTATGCATTTTTTTACCACAATAAAAAAGAAAAAATGCTAATGTTCTCAAAGACCAAGTCCATCAACTAGCATCCTATTGAAATATAAATAGTAACTGTTATTATCCAGTCTTGACAGATTGCCTTGCAGTTTGTAAACCTCAGTACTTCTCAGCTCTTGAATTTATTCCTGTAGGTGCATTACCTTTGAAAACACAATCTGCTGATTGTATTCAAAGGTATCAAAATGTACCTCTTACACTGATATCATACTTAAAGTTTATCGAGTGTTCTCAAGTATATTATTTCATCTGAACCTTTATAATAGTCTTCAGGTATACGGTATCTTATCTTGAAAATATGCAAACTATCTTTGAGGGGTTAAAGGACTTGTCTGGGACCCCAGGTGGGGCAGGGCTGGACCTTGAACTCATAAATTCTGACTCCAGATTTAGGACTATTCTCATTGCCCCAGGCCATTGTGAGACCTAACTTATCTTTACATCCTTAGACTTTTGCTCCTCATCATATGTAAAGCCATACTATGATGTGCTATGAAAATCACTTTCCAATGTATTAATGTGCTTTTAAATGATATTCAAGGACTTGAATCATTTTTCTAACACTTAGAAGCTAAATAATGAAAGTCTAAAAGCCCACAAGGACCAGTAGAGACTCCAACATATTCATTGATTATAATTTAGTTTGGATGTACATTATTCTCCAGCCATCCAATCAATAACAAGTGATTAAAATAACTGATTAAATGATAAACATATTGGGGTTTTCAGTCTTTTTATTGACTGGCTTGGATTGAGTGCACAGCCCAGCCATAGCGTACAGATCATTAACATGCTCACCGACAATGTATTCAGGGATAAATGTGTGTTTGGCCAAGAAGACATTGTAAAGGTTTTAAAGAGCAGGTTAGAAAAATGTTTAAGAGCATAAACTCTTGGAAATCTGAGTTTGAGTCTCAACTAAATTATGCCATTTACTAGCTGTATCTTAAGGCAAGTTCCTTAATATTTCTAAAGCTCAGGATACTAATCCATGTAATATAGCTAACAATTTTACTCACTTGGAATGTTTCTTGTGGGGATTGAGTCAATTGAGTACAGGAATTACAGAATTAGCTATTATCTTATAAAATTGCATGAAATGAATATTAAGTGATATTATGGAAATTATTATCTATTTAGTGTCCCTAACTTAAGTTTCCTCATTAATTTCTTTAACCATAGACAGTGGTTAAGAGAAACCTATCAGCTCACTGTGCTGGTATCAGAGTTAATGGGATAAGGAAGGGATTCTCACCCCGGGATTTACACACCCTGACCACTCAATGAGTATCAGGGACTCTGTGGGACACCTCCTTTGCCCTGTTTCATATCCTCTTGGCCTTCCACTCCAGCCATTGCTAGGCAGCTTGCTTCATGTTGGGGCAGCCTCACAGCACCTCACTCACCTCCCACAGCCATATCTTGTCTTTCACTTTCTAAGCCCGGATTTTCTATGTGGCTGAGTTGGGGAAAATGTGTGGAAATCCTCTTGGCATGGGTGCATGTACAAATCTAGAATTGTTAACCTAGTTAACACCCCATGAGGGACTTGCAGATGAAAGATCAAAGCTGATAGATAAATGCTCCCTTCTTCCAGCCTCAAATGGGCATTCTAGTTGCATTTTACACAGCTCTTCAGGAAATCCTTGAGAATTGAGCTTCAGTTGCTCACCGCAGTGATCAGCTCAATAACATCCTTTTCCTCATACCCTATTTCAACATTTCTGATTCCCCACTGCTGTTTCCTGGTATCACTTCCCAAATAAACTACCTGAGTGCAAAAGCTTGTTTCTAGCTCTACTTTCAGGGAACCCAGAGTGCTATTACATGTGGCTATAAAAAGTCTAAATGAAATCGATGTATTTTGTCTTTTAGGTTGTGTCTCCCACAGATCATATTGAGATATTTTTATGGTATCAGAAGATGATTGAAATGGATCTTGAAGGTAATTTGTACCAATCTATTGGCTGTATCTAGAGCCCCTTTTAATGACCTTAAGCAATATTCTAACCCAGAGGTTGGCAATCTTTTTCTGTAAAGACACAGACTTTAAATACTTAGGCTTTGCAAGTCAGGTGGTCTCTGTCGCAATGGCTCAACTTTACTTTTGTAGCATGAAAACAATAAAAGATAATGTAAATGAATGAAATGGGTGTGGCTGCTTTCTAGTAAGTATTTATAAAAATATGTGGCTAGTTTAGGCTTGCAGTATAGCTATGATGTATGATGTCAGGTATTTTTCAGGCAGATTTATTAAAATGGTATTAATTTTAATTTTCTGCCCTAAAATTGCTTTTCTCAAAAAATTTACTCTATAATAACCAAATAAATCTCTAAGTATGTCTACCCATCCTTATCCCTATCCACACAGATGAATTACGCTGACTCTAGGAAGGGCTTGGGATGAATATCTGAGAACTTAATGGTTAGTAATATCATTTATTGAGTGCCTACCATGTTTCAGATTTATACTAAGTTCTCTTCCTGAATTCGCTCATTTAATTCTTGAGAAATTACAATTAGCAAGGCTAGGCAACTTGCCTAGTTCCTCACAGCAAGTAAGTGGCAAAAGTGAGATTTGAATCCAAATCCATCTCCAAACTATAACCTTTAAGGACCACAAGATAGTCTGTAAAATCTAACAATTCTCCCTTACAGCAAAGCAAATTATATTTCAATATATGGAGGCTAAACCAGGAGAGGAGAAAAAACTAATGTGGTTGTCTTAAGTAGATTGTATCTACCATTCTCTGTCAAAATATTTAACATAGTTTTGGAGTATATGACCAATTCCACAACTCCAAAAATATCTAAAATGTGTTGCGGCTGTCACATTGAACATAGTTAGTTATGCCATAGTAATTTTTTAAATTGGATTTTCATAGTTCATTGGGATTGGTCCAAGAATGAAGCAGAGTATGAAACTTCATATATGGACATTTAAAACATTTATAGCCATGCTAAGAATATATTTACTGTGGTTGACAACTGTCACTGAAACAGCAGATAATTAGAAGAAAAACAAATATAATAAAAACAAGCCAGACTGTTTTATAATTGAAGAGGACCCAGCATCATATTCAAGTTGTGATGTACACATTTGTGAGAATGGTATAAAAGATATATTTTGCAGCTAAACAAGAAGCTGATTTGAACACTGTAAATAACAGCATGTTTTAAGCAGTATCTGACTAAGAGAAAAATGGCAACAAAGAGGAAGGACCACAAATCTAATCTTGCATATAGAGGAGAACAGAGACCAGGAACAGCGGAATTAGTTTGAGGAAACTTTGATACCTTTTCTTGTAATGATGTGAAGATTTTGATATATCTCTTTCCTCTTGAAAATTATCCAAGAAATAATTTTTATCATTCCTAGACTACATTTTAAGACTTGGCTCTGCTTTAAGGACTATAAATTCAATATGAATCCAATTCAATTATTCATTCATTTATTCAACAAGTGGAAATCTTTATTTTGCTGTTCTTCCCTTTAGCAAAACTTTAAAGTTTTTCTTTAGTATTCATATGCTCTTTGGTACATATAATAAGGTGGCATGGGTGGGTTCCACAGGCTCCATTCTCTGATTTCAAGAGTATCCTGGGTTAGCTTACGCCCATCGACATAACTATCTCCGTGGATACCAAGATGGATTCAAGGATCAGCATATCATAGCCAATTAAAAATAAGAAGAAGCTATTTGCCCTCTTGGAAATAGGATTTTCCCTTCTCTTCTACATGAGCAACTAGAAGAGAATCTCTTTCTTTCCTTAATGATATGATGTAAAGCTATGGAGCCTGGAACCACTAAAGCCATTTTGCTGCCCAAAGAAGACACATGGACCTTGGTGGGTTTGAACCACTGTATCAAGTCTTCCCCCAAATCAGAACATATTCTGGACTTTTTAGTTTAGTGAGTTAAATAAAAACAAAACCTGCTCTATTGTTTAAGCTTGTTTTTTGTTTGTTGGTTGGTTTGTTTTTGGTGGGTTTTTTTTTTTTTGTTTGTTTGTTTTTGTCATCACTTGCTTTCAAGGGTTTTTGCAGAGTCCAAATACATTGTGCTAGGTTCTGGGGAACCCAGACAAATAAAACTATGCTGTGTTTTTAGAAGGCTTCCTTTGTCATGGAAATACAACCACTGAGCAACAAATTGATGTACACATGGCCACTCTCAGGCAAGAGACTGGAACACTAGAAGAAAATAACTAGATTAGATTTTTTTAAAAGGAAAACTATCAGAGGAAAGAAAAGGAAGAAATGTTGGCCAGTGAGCCAGAATATGGAAATACATAACAAAAGCTTATGCTACCCCCATGCATAGGATAAACAGTGAACCAAAACATAATCTGCAAAAGTTTGCAAAGTTTGATTTGGAGGCAAATAAACCAGTTTCTATGAAAAATAGTTATATATCCTGAAGGCGTGTTGTGCAGAACAGAGGACTTGGAGAGTGTGCACAGCCTCTGAGAGCAAGGAGGATGTTCTTTCTATCAACAAATAATTGGGGACAAGATGTCTATCCAGAATTAATTTGATTGGTGTCAAGGATGAGTTACAAAACCAGCAACATCTAAGAGATCAACTGTGTTATCTTTATCCTTAAGATCAATTTAAGATATAAATAGCAGATTGATTATATCTTGAGCTCATAGCTATATTCAATTACATCCTCTGACACAGAAAAAATGGCTGAGATTTTTAACCTTTCTTTTTTAAGAGTAAAAGCAGCCCCCTGGCATTATCAGGAATGGTCCTATTTACTGAACACAAAATTGAGATTTATGGTGCTGGGTTATATAAAAGAAAAAGGAAAAGAAATGTATTTGTCTTGTGGCTATAAAGAATAGTCCTTTGTAGATTTAGTTTTGGACTTCTGCATACAAAATAGGGATGCGTGACGTAGAACAGTAAGACTAAACTCTAATGTGTATACAAATTGCCTGAATAGCTTGCTGAAATGCAGACTCAGATATAGGAGATCAAGGATAGGGCTTTAGATCTGCATTTGTGGTAAGAGCCCCACTCATGCCAATGCTTTCCCATCCATGGGTTACACTTTAGGAAGCAAAGATACAGAGAAAAGAGCTGGGGTATATAGAATTCAAGAGGTCTATTTAGTCAGTTTTGTCACTAACCGGTTGTGAGACCTTGCCAATATCACTTAACTCTGCATTTTCCTCATGTATAAAATGAGGAGGTTGGGTTGAGTCATCTCAAAATTCCTTACAAAATCCAACAAGATTAAAAAGAGGTTTACATGCTATGCATGGTGTCTTCAAATCTTCTCTATACATTTTTCTTTATTCTTTTTCTTCATGGAAAGTATTATCTAATAATACCAAGCCTGCAACATGAATATTGTCCTTAGCCCTTCCTTTCTAATTATCTCCCTTTATTTATTCAAATCTTGAGTCTCCTCCAGTTCCTTCTTAAATAATTCTGGTCTCTTTTATTTATTTATTTTTTAACTCATACTGGTACCGTGTTTCCCCGAGAATAAGATAGGGTCTTGTATTTCTTTTTCCTCAAGAAGACACCCTAGGGCTTATTTTCAGGGGATGTGTTATATTCCCCTCAAAGCCTCAGCTTGCAGCACGCACAGAATGGCCAGGGGACCTGACAGAAGGAGCCAACCTTGGGCTGCCTGCACCTTTCTAGTCTCCTCTGGGATAGTAGCTGTCACAATGGAGCAGATGAGAAGGGCTGCTTGTCTTCTTTACCGCTCCATCACAAAATGCATGGGTTGTGCAGATACGCTGCGTAGCCACACCCATCACTATGTCTTATTTTCGGGGTAGGGCTTATATTGGGCAAATGCTTAGAAATCCTGCTAGGGCTTATTTTATGGATAGGTCTTATTTTTTGGGAAACAGGGTACTACTAAAATTCAAGTAACAGCTATCTCCCTCTTGAGAACACAATAACAGAGTCCTAAAAGATCTCTATCCCTTCTCTTCCCTCTTCCAACCCATTATTCATTCATTTATTCAGCAAATGGATACCTTTAACAGCCTGTAATATTTCTGTTGTCTAAGCATAACATTTTTAATACACTCTAGCATACCTCTGCTCCTGTCCCCTGAGCCATGTGGTCTGAGTGTTCTCCACTTACCTTCCTATTCCAATATTTAATTTATATCTAATATCTAATCACTTTATGCCCCTGTATGAACCCCTTCAATGATTTCCCATGTCTCTTTAAGGATATGGACTGCAATCTCTATCACAACATATGGAAAAGTCTCTATCATGTCTTTATCATGACTGAGGAACTGCAGTCTATCATGACATAAGCTATACATGAACTTACCCTCACCCATACCTTCTCTTCCTTGTCTTGTTCTCACATTTTAGTCTTACTGGGCTCCTTTAAGGGCTTCTCTAGTCTTCCATCCCTTCCCAAATCGACATCCCTTGTGAGGAAAGTTGTCTACTGAGAAGATGCTTATACATCCAGCTAATTGCAAAATTTTAGCTTCTGTTACAAACTCATTCAGGAAAGTAATTGTACGCATCTCTGTCCAATAGAAATATAATGCAAGCCACAACTATAAGTTTAAATTTTCTAGTGGCAACTTAAAAATTTTAAAGGACAAAAATAATTTTAATAATATATTTTATACAATATACCTCAAACATTATAATTTATGTATGCAATCAATATAAAATTATAATGAGATATTTTGCATTTTTTTTCTTGTGTCATACTAAATCTGGTATATATTTCATACTTAAAAGACATCTCAAATGCTCAATAGCCACACGTAGTTACTGGCTACTCTGTTAGTTAGCATAGCCTTAGAGAAATACAGAGACCATTATTGACTTTTTTAAAAAGTTTATTTTGAATTAATTGCAGATTTATAAGAATTTTCCAAGAAAAGTAGAGTAAGGTCCTGTAGACCCTTCATCCTTTGTCTACCAATGCTGGTATCTTGCATAACTATAGTACAATAACATTGTCTTCTAAAAGGAGAGGCCTTTTCCTCCCTGTATACCTAGATTTCTCTGAGATTATCAATTGGATAAGTTCTTCCTTTTCCTATGGTGAAAAATGAATAATAATATAGAGAGACAGGCTAGAGCCATTTCATTCCAATTTTTCTTTCTCTTAGAGTATAGAGCAGATGTCATCTTCCACTTATGAGAGGAAGATATCTTCCCTCTACCCACTCCAGTATATCATACTCTGCCTTATTTTAGTTCTAGTTTTACCAAAGAGGTAATAAGATCCTGAAATATGGACAATCTCACTCATGTCTACATCTCCCACACGCTTATTGGTTTGCACAAAGAAAATGCTCAGTGTGTATTTAATAAGGTAGATCATTGACATAATCCAACTGCTATGTGAAAGACAGTTTAAATTCACATTTTCAAGCCATTTAACTGTTGCATACCTAAAAGGGAAATGATATAACCTATGAATAAGTTTGACAGATGGCTTTTCTTGGGCAAGAAAGATTGCACTTTGATTTACAGGACACATAGTAAATTAGCCAGTAGGGAATATTTTATCTGTCTAGAGGTACAAGCTTTTTTTCTTAGCTTGGTTTTAATTAGAATTAGGTCTTTGAATACTTCCCATTCATTCCATGGATAGCTTTTATTCAATTTCACATCTTCACACTTCAAAAGGAGAAAAGTAAAGATATAAAGACCTTCCAGGCAAACTAGCCTATACGATTTTTCAGCTAACAATTCATGCATAGATACAAAGCATTGCTTTTTCTTCCCAATTCCTGCAGTCTATAAATGTTGAAACAGCTCCAAGAGCTACACATAGATTTTCTTTTCTCTCTCTCTCTCTCTCTCTTTTTGTGACAAGGTCTCTCTCTATCACCTGGGCTAGAATGCAGTGGTATAATCCTAGCTCACTGCACCCTCAAACTCCTGAGCTAAAGTGATCCTCCTTCCTCAGCTGCCCAAGCAGCTGGGATCACAGGTGCATGCTACCATATCTGGCTAACTTTTTTATTTTTGTAGAGATGGGGTCTTGCTGTGTTGCCCAAGCTGGTCTTGAGCTCCTGGCCTCAAACAATCCTCCCACTTTGGCCTCCCAAAGTGCTGGGATTATAGGCACAAGCCACTGCATGCAGCCCTAAGCAGTTAACATCTACTTGCAATTTTTGATCCTCTCCTGGAAAGTGCCATGTACCAGCTGCTTCTAGTCCACCATCTTGCTCCCATCCCCAATTAACTGCCTTTTAGAAAATCTAAGGAAAAGTGTTGAACTTCTTTCTAGGAAAAGGTGTGTGTGTGTGTGTGTGTGTGTGTGTGTGTGTGTGTGCATGACACTGACAATATTGTTTAGCATTTCAGGTTGAGAAGCATTGCTTCAAATGAAATTTATAGATGTTTTTAAGACCAGCTCTGGGCAAGATTTTGAAAATACTGAAGTTTGATTTTAATTTCATTTCACCCTTTTATTAGCTTTCTTTTTGTTCAGTCACTTACAGGTGCTTGGATTATCTCCATTTTGCTTTAAAATCTCTCAAATATTTCTCAATTGCCAAGAAATATTACTTACCCAGCAGACACAAAAATTGCAAAAGAAATTTAAAGGCCTGGTAATTATGTAATAATATTGATAATGGTTAACACATGTTGAACACTCACTAAATGCCAGGCATTATCGTAAGTACTATAATTGGACTATTAGTTTAATTCTCACACTTCTATTATCACATAGCACCAATAAAATAGATACTCATATTATTCCCATTTTTAAGATGAAAAAATAAAAGCACAAGAAATTTACTTTCCCAGTACTACAAGGTTAGCAAGTAACAGAGTTACAAATTCAAATATTCTGGTTCTGAGTTTTTTGATCTTAAAAACTTTCATTAACAATCAAAGAAAATTAGTTAAAACAGTGATGTACCCTTGTGCCTATAATATTCATTAATTTTTAAGCCAATATTATTGTTACTGGTGAGATAGTGAGTATTCTCAACTACTGCTGGCTTGAGTACAAATAGGAGCAAATAATCTCAGGAAATTTGATGAGAATTTAAAGCATCTACATTCTTCAACACTTTCACTTTGGTATTCTATTTTACAAATATAATCAAGTGATATAAAAATGTGAATAAATAATTTATAAAACATGAAAACTGGAAATAATTATAATGTTTTTGAATATGGTCAATTGATTTTTTACAAAGGCATTGATATAGTGAAATGGCAAAAGGAATGTCTTTCCAATAATTAAAACTAACCAATGATCACACATGTGCACAGAGGGAAGTAAAACTCAGTGTAAATCAACTAGGAGGAAGGAGGGAAAAGGAAATGGGTACAAACCTACCTAATGGGTACAATGAATACTATTTAGGTGATGAGCACACCTATAGATTGGGACTCAAGCATTACAAAAGTGATTCATGTAACCTAAAACATTTGTAACCCCTTAATATTTTGAAATTTAAAAAAGTAAAATTAAATTAAATAATGAGAAGGGTCATGGGCTAAAAGTAAAGGCTAGAGGCATAAGGTTTTCTAGAAGAAAACTTAGGAGAATATATTTATGAATTTGAGGAAGGCAAAGATTTCTTAAAGAGAATACAAACAACACTGATAACTAAGGAGAAAAAAACAAATTGAACTTCATCAAAATTTAAAACTTCTGTTTATCAAAAGACAACATTATCTGCTTTGTCAAAGATGAGATGGCTATATGAGGATGGTTTTATATCAGGATTCTCACATCTGTTCCACTGGTCAATATTCCTGTTTTTGTGCCAATACCATATTGTTTTAATTACTACAGCTTTGTAGTATAGTTTGATATCTGGCATATTAATGCCTCCCATTTTGTTTTTGTTGCCTAGAATTGCTCTTGATATTCGGGGTCTTCTTTGGTTCCATACGAAGCGTAAAATTATTTTTTCTATATCTGTGAAGAATGCTGATGGGATTTTAATAGGTATTGCATTGAATCTGTAGATCAGTTTGGGTAGTATAGACATTTTGATGATATTGAGTCTGCCGATCCACGAGCATGGTATGGATTTCCATCTGTTTACATCCTCTGCTATTTCCTTCCTCAGTGTTTCATAGTTCTCCCTGTAGAGGTCTTTTACCTCTTTGGTTAAATATATTCCTAGGTACTTTAATTTCTTTGTTGCTATTGTGAAGGGAATTGAGTCTTTGATTTGGTTCTCAATTAGATTGTTGTTGGCGTATATGAATGCCTCTGATTTCTGTGTATTGATTTTGTATCCTGAGACTTTACTAAATTCATTGATCAGTTCCAGGAGTTTCTTGGTTGAATCCTTGGGGTTTTCTAGATACAATATCATATCATCAGCAAACAGTGAAAGTTTGATCTCTTCTGCCCCTATTTGGATACCTTTGATTCCATTTTCCTGTCTGATTGCTGTAGCCAAGACTTCCAGCACTATGTTGAACAGAAGTGGAGATAGTGGGCAGCCTTGTCTGGTTCCAGTTCTAAGTGGGAATGATTTCAATCTTTCCCCATTCAGTATGATGTTGGCTATGGGTCTGTCATATATGGCTTGTATCATTTTTAGGTATGTCCCTTCTATGCCTATTTTCTTAAGTGTTCGTATCATGAAAGGGTGTTGAATTTTGTCAAAAGCTTTTTCTGCATCTATTGAAAGAATCATGTGGTCTTTGTTTTTGCTTCTGTTGATGTGGTGAATTGCATTTATAGATTTACGTATGTTGAACCATCCCTGCATCCCTGGGATGAAGCCCACTTGGTCGTGGTGGATTATTTTTTTGATAAGTGTCTGGATTCGGTTAGCTAAGATTTTGTTGAAAATTTTTGCATCTATATTCATTAGGGATATTGGTCTGTAGTTTTCTTTTTTTGTTGCATCCTTTCCTGGTTTTGGTATCAGAGTAATATTCGCTTCATAAAAGGTGTCGGGGAGGTTTCCGTTCTTCTCGATGCTGGGGAAAAGAATCTCTCTTCAATAAATGGTGCTGGGAAAACTGGATAGCCACCTGTAGAAGGCTAAAACAGGACCCACACCTTTCACCTCTCACAAAAACCAACTCACGCTGGATAACAGACTTAAACCTAAGATATGAAACTATTAGAACTCTAGAGGAAAAAGTTGGAAACACTCTCCTAGACATCGGCCTGGGCAAAGAGTTTATGAAGAAGTCCCCAAAGGCAATCACAGCAGCAACAAAAATAAATAAATGGGACATGATCAAGCTACAAAGCTTCTGCACAGCCAAAGAAATAGTCATGAAAGTAAACAGACAACCTACAGAATGGGAGAAAATTTTTGCATCCTATGCATCCGATAAGGGACTGATAACTAGAATATACTTAGAACTCACGAAAATTAGGAAGAAAAAATCAAATAACCCCATTAAAAAGTGGGCAAAAGACTTGAACAGAAATTTTTCTAAAGAAGACAGAAGAATGGCCAACAAACATATGAAGAAATGCTCAACATCTCTAATCATCAGGGAAATGCAAATCAAAACCACAATGAGATATCACTTAACCCCAGTGAGAATGGCCTTTATCAAAAAATCTCCAAACAATAAATGCTGGCGTGGTTGCGGAGAGAGAGGAACACTCCTACACTGCTGGTGGGACTGCAAACTAGTTCAACCTCTGTGGAAAGCAATATGGAGATACTTTAAAGCGATACAAGTGAATCTACCATTTGATCCAGCAATCCCATTGCTGGGCATCTACCCAAATGATCCAGTGACACTCTACAAAAAAGACACCTGCACTCGAATGTTTATAGCAGCACAATTCACAATTGCAAGGCTGTGGAAACAGCCCAAGTGCCCATCAATCCAAGAATGGATTAATAAAATGTGGTATATGTATACCATGGAGTACTATTCAGCTCTAAGAAACAATGGTGATATAGCACATCTTATATTTTCCTGGTTAGAGCTGGAACCCATACTACTAAGTGAAGTATCCCAAGAATGGAAAAACAAGCACCAGATATATTCTCCAGAAAACTGGTATTAACTGACTAGCACCTAAGTGGACACATAGGTACTACAGTAATAGGGTATTGGGCAGGTGGGAGGGGGGAGGGGGGTGGGTATATACATACATAATGAGTGAGATGTGCACCATCTGGGGGATGGTCATGATGGAGACTCAGACTTTTGGGGGGAGGGGGGAAATGGACATTTATTGAAACCTTAAAATCTGTACCCCCATAATATGCCAAAATAAAAAAAAAAAAAAAAAAAGACAACATTAATAAAGTAAAAAGGCTAACCACAGGTTGGGAAGAAATACTTTTAATACATATATCTGACAAAGAATTCATGTTTAGAATATACAAGGAACTTCCGCAAATCAATAATAAAAAGATAAATCTCCCCTTTTATTATTTAATAAAATAATAAAAATTATTTTATTAATTTATTAATAAAATAATCAATAAGCATATGAAAATCCTTATTAAGGAAGTGCATATTAGAAACACAATGAGATACTACTCTATCTATTAGAATAACTAAAGCTAAAAGACCAAGTGTTGTTAAGGATGTGGATCAATGGAAATTCTAATACATGTTGTTGAGAATGCAAAATCATAAGCCACTTAGAAAACCATTTTGGTTTTGGAAAACTGAAACCAACTTAATAGCCTAGCGATTTTGTTTCTAGGTATGTACCCAAGAGAAATGAATACACATGGCTGCAAAAAAACATTATCAGAATATTCACAGATGCTTTATTCATAACATTCCTAAATGAAAAGCAATATAAATGTCCAAAAGTCCATTAACAATGTTCAGCATCAAAATTGGGGCATATTTATAAAATAGAATACTTTTCAGACATATAAATATACAAGCTAATGATTCATGGAACAGTATGGGTAAATCTCAAGTCATTATGTTGAGTAAAAGAGCTAGATAATAAAAAAGTACATTTTATATTCAGCATGAAATAATCTATATGTAAATAAAGAACATCAAAAACATGCAAAACTTACCCATGGTGATAGAAACCAGAATACTTCTTGTTTTGGGTAGGGGGATTGAGTGGAAAGAGGCAAAAGGGAACTTTTTGGCATGATGGAAATATTCCACATCTTGGTCTGGGTGCTTACCTGGGTAAATAAATTAAGATGTTCACATTTGCTCTACTTAATTATACCTCTGTAAAGTCCTGTTAGCACTAAAAATACAGAGAATTTAAAAAAGAAAAATGACTAACAATTTTGGGTAATTATATTCAAGAGCATTAATTATTATATTCAAGTTTACCTTCAGTAAATATTTGGTGACATGAGAAATGCTTATGACATAATCTTAAGTGAGATTCATAATTCTTTATTCTATATTGCCAAATTTGTAGGAAAATATCTGTTTATGTGTATACAAATGAGTATGTGAGAAAGAGTACAAGGGATTATATACAATATTAATGGTGACTATCTCAGGGTAAGAAAGTTATGTTAAGCTTTATCTTTTCATATTATTTGGTATTTTTAGAAAATATGGAAGAATTACCCTCATCATTTGATAAAAATATAAGCATTTTTAAAAAAATAAAATCTTAGCTGTCCAGTGTCCCATTTCCTCAGAGTCCCATTAGGGCTTATCGCGAAAGTTAATTGAATCCCAAGACTAATCGCAGCATAATATGCTATTTATCCAAGATCATCTAGGTGAATACACTACTTTAGTATCTTAAACCAAAGAATTTTATGTACAGTTTGGATATGTACTAGGATGAATAATGAACCTCCTAAGATCTCCATGTCTTAATCCATGGAATCTGTGATTATGTTAATTTACAGGGCAAAGGGATTTTGTAGATGTGATTAAGTTAAGAATTTAAAAGTGGGAGATTATCCTGGATTATCTAGGTAGGCCCAGTGTAATCACAAGGGTGCTTTTAAAGTGGAAGCAGTCGTTTCAGAGTCAGTGGGAAGGTGGGGTGATGGCAGAAGCAGAGAAAAATTTGAAGATGCTCCTCTGCTGACAGTGAGGTGGAGGAATGGGCAATGAGGCAAGGAATTCAGGTCGTCTCTTGAAGCTGCAAAAGGTACGAAAATGGCCTCCTCCCTGGGGCCTCCAGAAGGACTCAACTCTACCAACAATCTGTCCGGGAGAGAGACTGATTTGGGACTCCCGATCTCCAGAACTGTAAGATAATAAGTATGCATTGTTTTTAAGACACTAGGTTTGTGGGCAATTGTTACATCATCAATAGGAAATTACTGTAGGTAGAGTTGATATCTTGAGTTTGGGCAGTATGGCATTGCTCAGATTGTCATTTATATAGCCACCTAGGGTAAATCAAAGAAATTGTGAACAATGTGTGAAGAATCAAGAAATCGTCACACTCTCTGAAGTCATTTTTTTTATTTATCTCTCAGTAACAGTGAATATCTTCAAAGAAGCTTGTGTTTACTTTCCCTACCCTCAGATAGAGGGATGGTGGACCAGGTGACTTTATATGTGTTGGCCAAAATAAATATAACCCCTTCCTCTAGACCCAGAGTGCTTAAATTTGGGGGATATTATATATTCCATCAAGATTCTGATAACAGCTCTGCTAGGAAAACTATACATTCACAATTTTTTGCACATAAATTTGAATGTCTCAGAGAATTCCCTGAGGCCAAACTCTGGACCCACTCTATAGATGGTTCTGAATCCCAGCTTAATAACCCCTGCTCTGATGGCAAAAAACAAATCCCATTCTCATTCAGATGGTCACATATCATAGAACTGCCTCTTAGAACTGCAGCTCTAAATCCAGCAAGCTTAATGATAACAGCTTGAGACACAGCAGCATCTGGCTGTGCCAGGAACCTGCTTCTTCAGGGCCTGAAATTGTGGGCAGGCCTGGGACTATGGGCATGTTCTATTTCATCCACTGGCATGGTTTAGAGTAGAAATAATTACTTGGGGTTTTGTTTGTTTGTTTGTTTGTTTTGTGACAACCTTGCTTTAAATTAACCAGATGGTGTTTCCAGTCCATCCTGCATGTCCTGGCAGGTGAGTCTTTCTCCATCACTGCATTGCTTCAGTCACTACTTTCTTAAAAAACATTAGGTAACTCTCCAGTGCTCACTGTAGAAAGTAAAAGTCCCCAAATATTGCTCCAACCTATGTTTTCCATCTTATCTTCATTGCTCCCGTTGGAACAGTTTCTACTGTAATCAAACTATTTTTCTTTGTTTCCGAAACACCCATACACATTGCTGTATCTGAGCCTTTCTCACATCATGTTCCCTTCATGATTCATCTATGGATAGATGATTTGTTCCTTTTAACAAAAGAGCACCTTCCAGATTCGAGGTAATGGAGTAGATAGGACAGGCATAGTGGTGAACAAAAGAAATTTCTCCCTTCACAGAACTTAAAGTCTAATGAGTGAGGCAAATTAATCAAATAAATAAAAAAAAGACAAACTAGTATTAGTGTGGGGAACAGAAATGATAGGGAGTTATCAGAGAGATTACATAGGAAATGGATCTTGATGTGGCAGCCAGGAAGGATTCCTAGAGGAAAGACTGCTTGGGTTGAGGTGTAAAGGATATGAAATTAAACTGGATGAAGTTAGGGGTGTAAGTGTATGGGGGGGGGGTTGGAGGATGAATAAAGGGAAATGGCTTGAGGAAGTGAAGGAAAACCAGTGTGGTTGGCACCAGAAGAACAAGGTGACCAGGAGTGCTGGAGCAGCTTTGGGAGGAAGGCAGGGCTCAGACCCTGCATGTCTCTGTAGGCCATGGGCACTCAGCTTTTGACTGTATCTATGGGGCAATGGGAGTTTTCCATTTTGCCCTTGGCATTTTTTGATCTTTAATACTTGCTGATAAGCACTGAAAGATTGGGCTTACCTAGACATCTTGATGCCTAAATCATAGCTTGGCTCCTTCTTCATGTTCAGCTTTAGCATCCATTTGAATATCAAAATTATATAGATTCTACATATCAACCAGGTGTAAGGTTGAAAGCATTTTAGGATAATAATGGAGTGCAGACTATCTCCAGGTGGCCCAGACAAATCTAATAGATGAGAAAAAACAGAAGACGGAAGTGTCACTTTAAAAATGCCTTGATCCTAAAGAATAATGAAAAGAGAATTTTCATTAGAATAGATTTTTCACCACTTAAAACAGGAGTCCATTATAACACCCCAATTCCAATAGATTATTATCTTTTCATTGTTTAAGTTCTCCAAAAACTTTTCTCTGGTTTCTGTTTCTAAATTATGGTGGAGGAATTAGTCATTCTTCGATTCTACTAACAGTCTATGAACTTTCCATCCAGGTCATAGCCAAGAGCTATTGAATCTCTTTTGCATAGTGTATTTCAGTAGCTTATTTACTCCCACTTCCCTAGTCTGTGAGAAAAGGAGTTTGAGCCCAGGAGTTTGAGGTTGCTGTGAGCTAGGCTGACACCACAGCACTCTAGCCTGAGCAACAGAGAGAGACTCTGTCTCAAAAAAAAAAAAAAAAAAAAAAAAATTAACCATCAAACCCATAGAGACTGAACAGAAAGAACTTAAGCAAGCCTCCCTGGTATGTATATTAGAATTATGTCAATAATGCATCACCAACAAGTAGAGGAACAATAAAACATAACAAGTTTTCTAACTACATATTGCTGAAAACCAAGAGCAATTAGTTGACTGCGAGTTACTTATAAAGGTATACTACATCAGAGACCGTTGTAATGATTTGTAAATCCTTGGTTTTTATGTGTCAGGAAAATATTTCCTAATTTCTTCCTCCTAATGTCCTATATTTAAAACTCATTTTTTTCAAATATTGTCAAGCTGAAAATCCAAGGGGCTCCTAACCTACCCTTGAAGAAATTTTTCATCATTTCTGCCAGTGATCAGAGGGATGGCTTGAAGTTTTAGTTAAGGATGGGGTGGAGGAGGGGAACTCCTCCTCCACCCCATCCTTGTCTTGGCTGCCATAGTTAGGAAAATTTTTGGCCAAATTTTTCCTTTTAAATCCTCAAGTTGAAAGTAATTTCCATATCTGTGAAAGGACCAGAGATAAGATTGAGTTGGGAATCTGTGAAGGGGACAATGACCTCCTGAAACAGGGCTTTCCAAGGAGACTGATTAGGTCTCTTGTATTGTTCAAGTGGATAAAAGAGAGCAGAGAGGTGTTTGATGTAGAACTCGAACAGAGCCTCTCTGGGATCAAACATGTTTCTATCCCTCTACTCAGGCTCTTCAGGTCAACTTCAAACTTCTGTTTCTGACAGAAGCTTGAGTACAGGAGGCTCCTTTCTCCTGGGTCTTGAAAGCTGGACAGCCTAAGGCTTCCTTGTTTCATTGAATAAATATATTCTCTGTACTGAGCTGGGTAGCAGGAATAAGAAATAAGGACAATGCCCCTTTCCTAATCCAGGGAGTTTGAGAAGGTCATCAAATAATAAATATTTCAGTCCCAGTGATAATTACCTAGTTAGGACCTTTAAAGCCAATGCTGTTTGTTTGTTTGTTTATTTATTTATTTATTTATTTATTTTTGAGACAGAGTCTCTGTTGCCCTGGCTAAAGTGCAGTGGAGTCATCACAGCTCACGTTAACCTCAAACTCCCGGGCTTATTAGATCCTCCTGCCTCAGCCTCACGAGTAGCTGGGACTACAGGTGCACACCACCACGTCCAGATAATTTTTTTTTTTTTTATTAGAGACCAGGGTCTCACTCTTGCTTAGGCTGGTCTTTAACTCCTGACCTCAAGCAATCCTCCCATCTTGGCCTCCCAAAAGTCAATGCTCTTAACCACTACACAGTATGTCTAGTTTTAATAGGGCAGTAAGGCAGTGAGTTTTTGATTTTTTGTTTGCGTGTTTGTTTATTTTACCACATTATGCTCTAGTTAAGAATCTTTGCTTATCTTCAACTTTCATATCTGTAATACAGGATTTTCAGCAATGTTATTTCCAAATCCAGCACGCATGGTTTCAGGGAAGCCTCGTGATTTGAAATAATTTCCTAATATTACCATAGCAACGTATGTGAATATGCAGATACTGGGAACATAAATCCCCAACAAAATTGTTAGGAAGGAAAAATTTCAACACATATTCAGTTAGAATCAAATACAAACAGAATTGTGTTTTAGAGGGGTGATGGTGTAGAAAGTGTTAAAAATAGATCTGATTTATTTATTTTTTTAATATGAGAAACTCTGTAAGGGAAATTCAATGCAATATGACAGGTGTAAAAAAAAATCCTGAAGAAAATAGTGCTTGTGTTGCAATGTAAGACAAGGCTGCATAAGGACTTTGTATATTAGAAGCAGGTTGAAAATGCACTGAACAGGTACAGCTGGTGAATAATTCAGAGGATTGATGAAGATCATTAATAATGCGATTATTAGATTACTCCTTGCCCCAGCAAATGTGCCCAATTTGGGAGTTTCGAAGCTAGGGAATCAAAGACTATCAGAAAAGATTTTTAGAGGTCAGTTATGATGCTTGACTCTGCCTTACAAATTCTTCAGTAAATGGATATGCCAGTAATATATGGTGGTGGCTATTGGCTGTTTTGCCTACACAACTTCTACTCTTCTTTCACGTGGTAATGTATGCTACGATTTTCTTTTGTAAAACACCCTACCTCATCACAGTCTTGTGTTTGAGTACAGCTGGGTCTACCCCAACCCCAGGCTCTTAGGGAGGATGCATGACCCAGAGCAGCATTCCCTGACCACAGAAATAAGCCAGGGCTGAAGTCCAGCAGATGAGAGCTCCCTCAGGTTTTTTCTGGAACTATTGGGGAAAAGGCTTTTTCTTTCCACTAGATTTGCTAAGGTAGGATATAAGCCAAGAGAAGCAGATAGTTACCTTGGCACAAACAGCACTGAGCCTGCCAGAGAATGAAAGCAGCATCCAGAAATGTGACTGAAAACCTCAAGTGACCCTTGCAATGCCTGGCAATTCTAATATATTTTTCTGGTCAATCTACTCTCTCATTTTCTAAGAGGTCCATTTCAAACCTTCTCCTCTCTCTTCAAGCTTCCAATATGTTTCCCTCACCATCCACTTGCATCTGATGTTCCTGTTTTTTTTTTTTCTTTCTGTTTTCTTTTTCTTTTTTTAAACTTCACTGTGAAAATAAAGGCAATTGGAAAAGAACTTCCTATGTTTCCAATGGTAAACCTATCAAACTTCCAGCTTATTTAGCCATGTTTTTTCTTCCCTTCATTGCAATAGTGATCTGTCCATGCTCTTATCTAATATCAACTCCCTCCTATGTGCACTGGATCCCAAACTGTAGCTCCTACTACTCAAAGAGTTTGCTGCAATTAGCCTTAATCTCCTTCATTGTCAATGTTCTGTCAACTGTGGCACAGCCAGTAGTTTACAAGCTTTCTGTGACTTTTCTCCACTTAACAAAACAACAACAACAAAATTCCTTCCTTTAACTTTCACATCTTCCTTCAAGCTCTGCCCTATTTCTCTATTGTCCTTTACAGTGAACTTCCTTCAAAGTATTAATATATTCCCTGCCTCTTCTTTTTAGCCTCTCATTTCCTCTGTAACCCTTAGTAATCAGGACTAGCATCCCATCATCACACTGAAATTGCTCTTGTCATGTTCTCGTCATCCTCCTGTCTCGGTAGTGCTTGGCACTATTGATCAATCCCACCTTTTTGACATATTGACTTCAGTTGACTTTGAGGAGGTTATGTTTTCCTCCGGTCACTTGCTGTTTCTTCTCATTTTTTGTGGCCTGATCCTTTCCCTCTTTTAGCACAGAGCTCATCCTAGACCTTCTTCTCTATTTACACTCAATGTCCACAGCTTTTAACATCATGTTTCCACTCCTAGATAATTGTCATGTGTTTCCTTTCAGCCTTGACTTCTCCCCTGAGATGGTCTAATATGCATCTCTGTGAATCTCCAAATATGCATGCATGAATATTTTTTTTTTTTGCTTAGATCCCAAAATATCAGAATCAATCTTGACTTCTCTCTTTGTCTTACATCATACATCTAGTCCATCGTTAAGTCCTGTTGGTTACAAATCTAACGACCTCTCTTCACCTTTACAGTGTTATCACCGTCCAAGTCAGCATCATTTCTCACCTGGATTGTAATTGTCGTCCCATAATTGGGTTTCCTGCTTCTCAGAATGTCTCACTCCCTTCAGACACTATTCAGCAGGCAGATGAATTCTTTTAAAATATAAATCAGATTATGTTACTTCACTGCCACAAACCTCCAATGGTTTTGCATCAGTCTAGTGGTAAAATCTAAACTACTGACTCTGGCCACATGCACTGGTTTCTTTTCTCTCCTAAACTCTTTTTCTACCACTCTCAGTCTCATTCACCTGGCCCCAACCATACAGAACTTCTTGAACTCCTCAACATGCAGGCATGCTTCATGCCTGCCATTTGTGCACTTGCTGCTCCTTTCACTTGGGCTGCTCTTCTCAAGGTATTTATACAGTGCACATCCTGTTCATTGTCACCTCCCTGGCCACCCAACCTTCCATGCCTGATCACTCTATCATTTTATATATTTATTTGTTTTTTTATTGTCCCCACCACAAGAGCATAACTTCATTAGGGTGGAACTATGTCCACTCTACTACTGTGCATTCAACATAAAGATAGTACCTGACATGGAGGGGATACTCAACAAATCGTTTTGAACAAATCAATGAATAAATGAATGAATGAAAGCAGCAAAGTTTCTAACACAACATCTGAGCACCCGAGTCCAGCAATACCAGGATGTTGCCCTCTCCTCAACTTCTCAGCTACATGAACCAAAACTCTCTCTTTTTAAGTCATATCTGAATTAAATTTTCTATAACTTATAGCTGGAAGAGTTTAGACTATAGACAGCGCTGTGCTAGAGCTGGCTCATACCAGCTCATGAGAATGGAGTGTGCTCTTTTCTTCCAAACTCTACTTTCAGCGGTGTTAGTTTGAAGTCAAACATGATGACAGTATTTACATCATGGAAATCAACAAATTCACAAATCAGAGATTTTTTTTTCTCCTCTTGTAGAACTAGTTTTAAACATTTGCCAGCTGTTTTAAAAATATTGTTCAGATTTTTATGTGAAGTATAGCTTGTCAGGGTCAAGCATGGAAGCAGGGAGAAAAATTGAAAATAATCCAAGAAAGAGAGGCAGCTTGGTCTCATCAGTAGAGATGACTGTGTTTTGAAGGGTGTGTATTGAAGGCTGAGCCAATACGACTGTAGGATAGACCAGGTGAAAATATTAAGAAATGAAGAATGAGTTCTTGGTTGACTATATGCACTGCTAGTGATGACATTTACCAAGATAAGAAAGAATGAGGTGTAACCAACTTATAAAGGACCTGGGTCTTCAGTGTCAGAGAAATGGGAGAGCAAATCCTTTCAGATAGACATTGTGGAAGCAAAAGAACAATTTGTTGCACATTAGGAGAACCGATTTCTACCTGTAGATATCTCTCCTCTTTGCTTTATTTATTTATCTGTTTTATTCTTTATTTGTTATTTCAGAATATTATGGGGGTACAAATGTTTAGGTTACATATATTGCTTTTGCCCCACCTGAATCAGAGCTTCAAGCGTTTCCATCCCCCAGACAGTGTGCACTGCACCCATTAGGTGTGAATATACCCATCCTCTAGATCTCTTGGTGATTCCATAAGTCTTCCCAGGCATTGCCCCTAAACATGCCCAGAGAAGTTTTAGATTTTTTTATTCTTTATGTGACTGAACTAGTCTAGGTGTTTTTCAGCTACTCTCTTATTTCCAGCAACACTTGCTTCTCCACAGTCCAACACTCACAAGTTCCTGTTGTCTCTCAAGAAGAGAAGTCCTTGTTCTCAAAGTCAGAGCTGGCTGTTCTCTTCCTTGCCCCCTCACTTTAACTAAAATTATTTTGCATTTTCCCGTTGGCCAGGCAACTGACTGGATAATAGTTTGCATGCATTTAAATACTAGCTTTCGAGCTGTGTTAAGTTCATCTCTTTAAAACACATGCTTGAAATAGTTTGTTTTATTCAAATTGGGTCTTACAATGGGAGAAGTGCATTAGGAGTGTGTGTATGGAAGTCATATGTACTTCTTATCTCTACTGAAGGATATTTTCTGATGGTCAAATTTGTTCAAATGAAAGACATCTCAGAAATGGTATAGGTAGATATTTATAAAGAAGGAGGGTAAAAGTAAACAAAGTAAGAAAGATTAATGAGTCTACCTTCAGGAGTAATGTGCTGCCTGCCTGAGAAAGAACTGAGTACCGTTGGTTCCAATAATGCTTCCATTAATCAAAACCTTGAAGTAACTGCATAATGAGGCAAAGAAGCTAATGGATATTAGCAAATTGCTGTGCTCTCTTTTTTGCTGGCATGAGCAGCAAGCTTCAAGTCTTCTTTCTGTCCTCAAATATCATAGCTGGGGAGAAAGAAGCAATGGCTACAGCAGTTCCCAAAGAGGGCTTTGCAGACCACTCCCAAACATTAAAATATGCACCAAAAAGGATAAAACAGTTTCTCAGTTAGCACATGTAGAAAATCTTGCATACTCTACACTTGTCTTGGAGGTTTACAAAGCATATTATTAACATAAAACCTCACAGTGAAATAACCTGTTTACTTTTGTTGCATCCAAAGTTTCTCGAATTAGTTTGCTAATGCTATAACAATCTAGAATACACTTTGAGAAAGGTAGAGCTACTCTGTTTTCACAAAGTCTCTCTAGTTTCATTATTCATTTAATTCTATCTGAGTATAAACAAGCTAGAATTATACAACTTGGGCTCCACAAGGCTCTATAGTATGGCATTTATGTTGTCGTTATCTGGGCACAGTGCCTAGAACAGAACTTGTGCCAAGTGGGCTTCAAAAAATATTAACTCAATTTGAATTACATTCAGCTTAGCACTTGCCTGATGCCGATGTGGATTGTCCATCTCAGTTTCAGTCAAAGTGTGAAGCTATTTTCCCAAACAGCATAGTTAATCCCCATTGGAAGTCTATCTTCCAAAAACATGTTTTAAATGTATTTGAAGGCTCAGCTTTTAGAAAATTCCATACAGTTATTTCTCAGTTTGAAATCTACAATTACCTTTTACTTGTTCAAAACATACTGTTTTAAAGCTTTTTGGAAGTCTCTCTGGTCTTAATTGTTATAAAGTGTGTTTTTTGTTTTTTTGCGGGTTTTTTTTTTGGTTTAAAAGGAAAACTGCCATTTTAAAATTTCCAATTGCCTTCCTTGAAATGGCAAATCTCAGAGCAGTTTTCTTTGTTCTGGGAAGAATTTGACTGGATTCTCTGAGGTGAAACCTAGACACACAGGGCCACAGCACTTCTAGGGACTGTATAACAACACCATCCTACCGCATTGAGCTGAGCTACGGAGGAAGCTGGTTGGTTTCTATGGCTGAAATAGCCTTTTGGCAGGGAAACGATGGAAACCTTTCCTTTTGGAGAAATTATTGGAAATTCTCTGATAAATTAAAATGGTCCTACAAAATTTTTGCTATTAAAAACAAAAAGGGGGGAGTCTCAAAAGGGAATTCATCATAAAGAAAGGGAAATCTAATTGAGTGAAGAAAGAGGCAGTCATGAAAGAAAATCTAGTTTGCACAGACAACAGCATTTTGGTGCTTAAGGCCAATTTAGGGATAATGACTACACTGGTAAAGTGTAACCTAAAGAGCTCCCACAGGGGCAGGGAACTTCAGGTACATCAGTGCAGCACAGAATGCAGGCAAATTATGCTACATGGGACTAATCTCCAGCAACCGTATTGTGTAGCATTAATAGAAGCTCCTGCAAGTCAGAGCCTGGAATGTTTGAGTAGAAAGATAACATTTTCTAATTCTTTCTGTCTGGGAATGGACTTACCCATTTGGCTGGAGTAAGCACCTTAGTGACCTGTAAATTAGATGCAGGAAATTTGGGTGATTAATAGGCTTTTAAGAAGACATGTGACTTTATTTTGTGTTTGCTCATTCCCGGCCAGAGTTGTCCTGATTGCTTCAGAAGTCTGACAACTTGGCCCTGTGCTCAAACTCTCCTATATTTGGCCCTGTGCTCAAACTCTCCTGTCACCCACAACATCCTCTTTCCTATCTAAAGAATGTTTGCCCTTTTTCTGTTGCTTGTTTTTCAGGAGGGGAGCCTGCTGAGAATATGTGAGGAAGCACAAAAAGGAAGGTAAACTTTTTTACTGAAAAGTTTCTTTATCTGATACAAACGGGGAAAATGTCCAAATTCCTCCCTAGATCATTTAATATAAAAGCTTTTTCATTTACCAAAGGATTAATCTATCATTTTTATGTCCCCCAACATCTAGCAAAAATATGTACATATTTTGGTATGTGTGTGTTAGGTATTAACTCTTTGCACTCAGATGTCGAGTGTGGATAATGGCGAGTGGATAATGAGAAAAAAGCAAGCGAGTGCAAAGGGTTAAAAATTCTTGTTGGTTGGTAAGAGGAGGGGAAATATGGCATCAACAGAATGATGCTCATGTAGAAAGCAAAGACCACAATGACTTCCCAGCCCCTGAACTTGCCAGGTAAGTCATCCAGTCTCTCTGGGCCTCTCTTTCCACTTCTGTATCATGAAGGTTGAAACTAAACTCTGAAATACCATCTAACATTAAAGTTTTGAAGACCCAGTTTAAGCATAATATTACTTAAAGGATTTGTATTTCTGGACAAGTTTCTCTGTTATTATCAGATAAATTCTAAATGAGGAAGCGGTTTTTAGTTATTAGAAATATGTTGATTTCTGTTTATTTCCATTGTTATCAGAGAATATACTTTTGTTTTATTTCAATTTTAAAAAATGTGAGGTTTGTTTTATGATAAAAAGTATGGTCCATGTGCACTTGAAAAGAATGTTTCTTTTACTGCTATTCAGTGGGGTGTTCTATAAATTTCAATTAGGTCAAATTGGTTGATAGTGTTGTTCAGGATTTTTATATCTTTGTTGATTTTTCTGTCTACTATCAACTAATGAAAAAGGAATATTGAATACTCCAACTACAACTGGGGTTTGGCCATTCTTCCTTTCAGTTTCATTAGTTTTTGCTTCATATGTTTTGAAGCTCTGTTATTAGATGTGCTAAAATTTAAAATAGTCATAACTTCTTGGTGAATTGACCCCTTTATCATTGTACAATATCTTCTTTTTTAGTGGTAATATTCCTTTTTCTGAAGTCTACTTTTCTGATATTAACATAGTTGTTCCAGATTTGTTTTGAGTAGTGTTTGCATGGTATACATTATTCCATCCTTTCATTTTTAAACACAGGTGTTTATATTTAAATCATGTTAATTTTAGATGGCATATAGTTGGATCTTGCTTTTTTTCAGTCTAATTTGACAATCTCTTTTCGTTAGTATGGTAAAATAATTGTAATTATTTATATTGTTGGATTTAAATCTTCCACCTTGCTAGTTGCTTTCTATTAATATTTGTTCCATCTACTTTTGTTTGATGTTTTGAATTAAATATTATTATTATACTATTTTATCTACACTATTGGCTTATGAGCTATATCACTATTTCTAATTTCCTTAGTGATTGTCTTAGTGTTTACAATATAAATCTTTAATTTATCATTATCTACCTTCAAATAATATTACATGACTTCATACATACTATAAGAACCTTACGATAGTGTATTTTCTATTTCACTATCCTATTCTTTGTTTTCTGTTTTTATACATATGATCCTTTTATATATGTTATAAAACAAAATACATTTTCAATATTTTTGCTTCATATTGTCAATTGTGTTTTAGAATGGTTAAAAATAAGAAAAAATGCCTTTTGTATTTACATTCATTTTTAACATTTTCTAGAACTTTTATGCTTCATATGTAGATGGAAATCTCTGTTTGGTATTATGTCCTTTTGAAGAACTTTATTTAACACTTATTATGGCACATGTGTGCTAACAATAAATTCTCTCAGCTTTTGTTTGTCTTTATTTCACC
This sequence comes from Microcebus murinus, assembly GCF_040939455.1. Classification (NCBI taxonomy): domain Eukaryota; kingdom Metazoa; phylum Chordata; class Mammalia; order Primates; family Cheirogaleidae; genus Microcebus; species Microcebus murinus. The sequence continues at coordinate 25,140,234 of NC_134124.1, forward strand.
TTAATTTTAGGAACATATTCTTACTAGGTATAGAATTCTGGGATGACTTTTTAAAAAATGTCTTTAAAGATATTACTCCATTATATTCTGGCTAGAAGTCTACAATAATTTCTATCTTTATTCCTTTGTATGTAATATGTAATGTTTTTTCTCTACCTGCTTTCAATATTTTCTCTTTATGTTTGGTTTTCAGCAGTTTTGGTGTTTTAGTTTTATCTTTTTTCTCCTCCTGCTTAAAGTTTTCTGCACTGCTTGGTCCTGTGGATTGATGCTTTTCAATGTTTTTGGAACATTCTTGGCCATTATGTCTTCAAATATTTCTTATGCTCTACTCTATCTTTCTTTTCCTTCTTGAATTCTGATTATATGTATGTTAGATAATTTGATATTGTCAACACAACACTTTGAGCTCTATTCTATTTTTATGCTATTTTTTCTGTTTGTGTTTTAGTTTGGATGATCTCTACTGACCCATCTTCAGGTTCACTAATTATTTCTTTGACTGTGTTGAGTCTATTGCTAAGCCTGCTGAATAAATTCTTTATCTCCGGTGTCCTGTGTATTAGTTTTCCACTGTTACTGTATTAAATGACTACAAATTTTGTGGCTTAAAAAAACGCAAATGTATTATGTTATAGTTCTGGAGGTCTGAAATCTAAAATGGACCAGCAGGGGTGCATTTCTTTTGGAGGCTCCAAGGGAGGATCTGTTTCCTTGTCATTTCTAGCTTCTAAAGGCTGCCTGGCTTACTTGGTTAGAAACCTCTCCCTTCATCTTCAAAGCCAGCAGCATGCCACTTTCAAATCCTATTCTTTCTTTCTGATCTCTGCTTCTATTGTCACATCTCCTTCTCTCACATTGCCCCACCTGCCTCCTGCTTTTAAGGACCTTTGTGATTACATTGGGCCCAACTAAAAAACCCAGTATAATTTTCCCATCTGAAGATCTTTAACTTAATCATATATGCCAAGTCCCTTTTGTCATGTAAGGCAACATATTGACAGGTTTTGAGAACTAGGATGTGGATGTCTTTGGGGGACCATTATTTTGTCTACCACACCCATGCCTTATTCTTGACTTCTAGCATTTCTATTTAATTTTTCTTATAACATTTACATCTCTGCTGAAACCACCCCATCTTTTCATTGCAAATTTTTACCTTTTCCACCGTATCCTTTAACATGTTAATCGTATTTATTTCAAGTTCTGTGACTGATAGTTCCAATAGCTGGGTCATCTCTGAGTCTTTTTCTTTTGTTTGCTTTGCCTTTCGACAATAGATTGATTTTGTTTTGGTTTTTGTTTTTTGTATGAAACATGATTTTTTATTAAATACTGGGCATCTTATATAGAATGGAGGACATTGAGTTGAATAATATTATAATATTTATATCTGGAAATAAACATGTCTCTTCTCAAGCAGTAAGTGTGGAGAATTGGGTCAATCTACCTAGGAACTGAGTTCATTCTGTGTTTGTTATTGTTATGGTTTCCTTCAATATTCCACCAGTTTTAATTCCATAATGATGCCTTGGGCTTAAGGAGAGGCTGGGGCTGACAGAGAGTTTTTATCAATTTTTTTGTCCCACCCTAAACTTTCAGCCTTTCTTATACGCCAGTGCCCCAAAGAGGCTCCTCCATGTTCTTGCCCCACCCTTAGTGGTAGATTCTGTTGCTTTATGTGATTCTTGCTAGGCTGGTAGTTAGGGTTGAAGTGGCTTCTGTGACCCTTTTATTGCTTTAGTTTTAGTAAAATCTATATCCCTAAGTTTGGGAATAAGATTTTCTTAGCAGTCCTATCCTTCTTCCCCATTGCCAGCAGCCAAATTCTCCCTTGTATCTGTAGCATGGGAGAGTTACATTCCTCCTTCCAGTGCTATGAGACCTCTAATAGTATTACTGTGGGATCATGTACTCAGGACTACTTATTGACCCTGCCTCATGGTTGGAATGCTGGTTTCCCAAGTAATATTGATCGTTTTCCCTTTTTCTTGGAGGTTATGGAGTTGGCAGTATCTCCTTATGATGCTTAAGACTTTTGAGTAAAAGGCCATCTTGGGAGTCCTGGCTGATTTCTTCTTCTTCTTTTTTTTTTTGTCCATACTTACAATACCAAGAGAAGCTTTCTATGGTCACTTGACATGCCCCTAATCTTTCTTGTAAGCATCTGGTAAAAATTCATAGAAGAGAGCCTATAAATATGTCCCAAATCCCTTTTTGTCTATGGCTCCACGTTAGTCCACATTTGAGCTTTAGCAATTTGCTACAAACATACCTCATACTTTCTTCCCTGCTTTATGGTGGTCCCATGTTTTTCCTGTACTCCATCACAGCGAGGTGGTCCAAGTACTAACTCTCTTGGGGGGCCTGGTGGGGTGATCCTCCTTAGATTTCAAGCTACTTGGTTTCTCTGCCAACTCATTTGCTACATAACAATAAATGTAGTGATTTTCCAGTTTATCTAGCTTTTATTTTCCCATGTTTGTGTGGGATTGACAGTCTTTCCAGACACCTACATCTGTTTCAATATAACAGGCCACTGTTACATTGAAGCAAAACTACCTATAAAATTATTTATGCACAGAAATATTGATGTTTCCCTTTTCCAAGAAGGAGAAAAGTTTTGGTTAACCATGTGATCTCATTCTCTTTTATTAACACTCCCCTAAGTAATAATAAAAATGATGACACTGATGGTATTGAGGATGCTATTACTGATTACGGCAGCTTCCTTTCATTAAATGCTTATTGTGTTCTAGACAGTGAGCTAAGTACTTTATATGCATGATTTATTTTTTATTAATAATACTTTCAACAAACCTAGAGGGCAGGTATGATTATTATCATCTCCAGTCTACATGTGGGAAAAGATGTTTAAAACTTTTCTACTGAGCAGAAGACCTGTTTAAGCCAAGTAAGCCTTATATGAGTGCCCACCTTCTAACTTAACCCCTGTGTTTCACCAATTCCTTCTTTCCTTTCTTTGTATTAAAGTGTTCTCTTGCTCAAATTCCTTCTCTTTCCATTAGCCTTTAATAATTCACTGGGACTGATGTCTTTTTAAACTTTGTTCTTTCCCTTTCTAAATGATATATCATTCCTTATATTTATTGTCATGACAAGTTTTACCTCCCTACTAGACTCCTGGATCTAAGACTAGATTTGGAATAATCTAATCCTGTCTAATCCACCATGATGCCACCCAAAGTTCTTACTGCAAGGCCTTGAACCTAGATAAGTTTTACACATGAGTTTGCCAATCAATCCCCTCCAACTGATTTGCAGGAATTTTGGGAAAGGATACTCCACTTTTTGCTACTTGACTTAGGAGAATAGAAGAAGAGATCTGAAAATGCCATGAATAGCTTAGTCATTTCTGGACATTTTCAGTTATTTCTGTAGAGCTGAAGGAATCTATAGAATTAATTCACCACCTCCCACTTCCCGATTCCCCCCAAAATGCCCCTCCACCTAAATGTGAGATTCCTTCTCCCAGGTTTTCTACTGAAGTAAAAAGTACCATTAGCTACCTTATTATCAAGACAGGAACCCTAACATAGTCTTTGTTTCCTATGTTCCAACCCTCCACCCACTGCATGCAATCTAGCACCAAATCCTATAGCTTCCTAGCTCTTATGTATTTCTTGAATTATTCTCTTCATCTCTCTTACTATTGCCCTTGTTTAGGCCACTTTTGTATTGTCTGGATCTGTGCAGTATCTCCCAAATTAGTCTTCCTAATTTAAGGGTTTTACTCATGATTCTTGCACATCAGAGCTAGAATGATCTCTCTAATATGTTAATATGATCTTGTTACTTATCTGCTTAAAACCCTTGAGTGTCTCCCCACTGCCTCATAGAGAAAAAGGGCCAAACTTTGTGAGAAGTGTTCTAGTTACTATTGCTGAACAACAAACCACTCCTGGGTAGGATTTTAGATAAAGCATGGTGGGGTCCAATTGTTTCTGCTATGATGTCGAGGGTCTTATCTGGGAAGACTTGAAGACCCAGGGTAATGTGATGGCTGAGGGCTGTCATCCTCTGAAGGAGAATTCACTTATATGTTTGGTGGCTGATATTACCTGGTTTTTGGACATCAGTCAGCAATCGGCCACAATACCTACGTGTGACCTCTCTTTGTCATCTTTTTGCATGGGCTAACTTAAAAATTTCTCGGTGCAAGTTAGCTGAGTTCTAAAAGTAAATGTAATCAGAGAGTAAGACAGAAGTGCATGGCATTTTGATAATTTGGTTTCAGAAATCAAAATGACCACCCATGTTCAAGAGTAGAGGGCATATCATTTGATGGGAGAAACCTAAAAGGGTCACATTTCAAAAGGACATGTGAGATGGAAGAGCCTACTGTAGTCACCTTTCAAAAATACAATCTGCCACAATTTGCATAAGGCCTTTCATGATCTGATCCCTGCATACGTCTCTGTAACATTCCCCTCATCTGCCTTGAACCCTGATCACCAAGGTAACCTCTAAGGCTAGTATGTGCTAACCTGCAGTAGTGGTTCAAAAAAGTTTGTTGAAAGAATAAAGTATTGTGTTTCCTTGGTAATCTATAGAGGTTTGTTTGGAGAATTCATGAGGCTAGACGGAGCTCTTTGAAGAAGGCTCCATGCTGGACCAGTGCTATATGAACTGTCGTTAATAGAACTCTTCAGAATTGTCAATAGCCTATTGTTTTAACATCCCAAGACTTCTTGCAAGCTGATTCCATCCCTCACTCAAATCAACATTCTCTGCTCAAAGCAAAGAAGCTAAATTGGTCATATAAGAACTTGCCAAGTGAAGAACATCCTAAAATTGCTGCCAGAAACTCCACTAGGGGTTGAAAAGAAGAAATTATATGGCTTTTCCACTCTCAAATTGGGTAACGGTGCTATGTGAGCTTCTCAGTCTTCCTCTAACATTGCTATGGTAACTGACAGGTAATTAGCTATTTATCACACACACTCACACAGTTTTACCTGCAGTCCTCTTGCTGCATCAGCCTGTTAGAATAAAAATAGGAACTCAATTTGCAGACTGTTCTTAAAATTTCATTTTTTGGAAAGTTTTCCCATAGTGAATCTTCTGGGAAAACAAAATATTTATGCTATAGACAAACATTATTAAAAATGAGCATATTTTCAACTGTCCCTTAAATATTCTTTCTTTCACACCTCCCTTAAAAATAAAATTTTTGTTCAAGAATGCATTCTCTGAGCTGAAGAGCTGAGAGAAGAGATTGCAAAACAAAGAGATAGAGATAATAATAGCAACACAAATGTTTCACCTGTTAAGAAAACACACAAAGAAACCAAGTTTCCTTTCAGTTAGAGGTCATGATGACTTTTTTTCTTCTATTCAGTGACATGCTCCATAGTGCTAATCTGAAAAAGAAATAGACAAGGTAGATACTAAAAGAGAGCAAATTGCTTATTTTGGTCCTAATCTATATTATTTTATGAGAAGAATACTAAATCCTATTGTGCATTTTATTCACATAATTTCTGAACATATTTGTATATAATAACCTTCCACCCATATGTAATTATATCCTATTTACGTATAATCAAAACAGGCAGTTGTAAGAAAAACAAGTTTGTAAGCAGATCTGCAATAGAGATTAAGGTAAGCCTAACTAATATTTTTAAGGAGAATGAATTCTTTCTCAATGCACACTTTATAATTATGTCATTTAAGTTTCTTGATGTGCAACTTTCTTTGGAAGAATAAAGAAAAAACAAAAAACAACTTTGAAACAATTACCAGAGTAGCTATTTGGTCTTGCTTAAGGGAACATGGAGGCAGATGTTTCTTTGCATGGAGACAGAACCTAAGCTAGCCTAATATTTATTAAATGATAACACATATCATAGATCAAATGAGTTTAAAGAGCATATTTTAGAAATTGTGCTAATGTGTTTCTCAGCAAGGAGCCTGTGCTCCTTGATCACTTCTCTCCAGGAAGGCAAGTCTGGTGTCATCCATTAGCAGACATGAGGTTGGAGGAGATAAGTCATCAAGACAGAGGCGGGAAACCTACTTTGTAAACTCTTGACAGGAGTCATGATTGGAACTTTACATGTGTAATATGCCTCCCAGTGAACTCTAACATTCTGGACTACTACAGTGTATCCAGAGCCATATTTAACGGAACACAGGCAGGAGGTGTTGTCTCTGCCTCTTGAGTGTGATATTTAAGAATTATCTTGGTGGTCAGAGCAAGAAACTAGGGTCTCTCTTTCCACACTCCAGATTTCCCAGTCCCAGCCCTTGCCTCCAATGAGATGAGAATGCTCCTTTGGGCTTTCTAGACTCAAACACCTAAGAGAAAATAATGGGCACCTGCAGCAACTCTGGTGGCTTATAGTTTGGCAGGTAGAGGATATGAGCGTGTGTGCGTGCACACAGACACACACTTATCAAGCTGAGGTTGAGTTTCAACTTCATCAGACCATGATTGATTAAAACTGGGGATCAGTCTGGGATCCATGACTGGGGAAGAGTGGATGCAACAGCACTCAGGATCGCTTCTCTGGGCTCCTGCCATGGACTGCACTGTGTATCCCCAAAATTCACATGTTGAAGCCATAACCCCCAATGTGGCTGTATTTGGAGATGGGGCCTATAAAGAGGTCATTAAGGTTAAATGAGGTCATGAGGGTGGGTCCTTATGATGTGATTAGTAGCCCCATTAGAAAAGGTACTAGAGAGCCTGCTCTCCCTCTCTCTCCTCCCTCTGTCCCTCTCTCTCTCTCTTTCTTTCTCTCTCTCCACTGTATGAGGATTCAGCAAAAGGTTGACCATCTGCAAGCTAGGATGTGGGTCCTCATCAGAAATTGAATCAGCAGGCACTTTAGTCTTAGACTTCTTAGCCTCCGGAATTGTGAGAAACATCGTTTATAGGCCACCCAATCCGTGGCACTTTGGCAGCCCAAGCTAAGACAGCCCCAGAGTCTCTGATGGAGGCAAAACTGACAATAACACTGTCTGTGCATAAGGGATCATGTTGGATCTGAAAGCTCTAGTCTTGACATATCGCTGCCCTTTTATACTCAGGGTTCTGTCAATTACTACTTCTTATTCAGAGAATGCTTGCAAACCTACAGCACTCAGTGCTCCAGCATGGACACAATCATATGCTTTACTGTGGTGAGCCTGGGGAGGAGATGGGGAGGGGAAAGCAAAGTCACTGCCCAGAATTCCTGAGGAATATCTCTGTCTCTAGCTTTCTCACCTCCAGGACAACCCATTTTATCATACTCACATTCCTGTATTTCCTGTAGGAAAGTTCACCACTTTCTGACGTGACAGCAAAGACAAGGATCGTTTTTTATTCTTCTATAATTCTTGTGCCACTGTGAGGTGTTTTCCACCTCCTTCTTCCAGGTGAGCTGTCTGAGGAGCTCAGTTGTTTGCCCAAGATCACAGGTTCAGGTTCTAGACTTGAGCCCTGGTCTGGCTGACTATGATTCTAATATAAGAAATTCATCCAAAGTAGCCAATTAAGTGGGTAAAAACCTGATAGAATGTGGAACTAACTTGATAAATGAATCCAGACTCATGGGTTAGATAATGGCTTAATAAGATATTCCTTTGGGCAATGTACTTGAATCTTAATAAGCACCATTAACTGCAGAAATCATTTCAAATTGGGAAGAATTTGGCCTTTATAATTAGATGTGTAAGAAATCTTATCATAAAAGGGAAGAATAAAAGGCTCATGGTTAACTTTGTGGTTTATTCAAAGCATGAAAAGAATCCGGAAAACAAAGTTCCACTTTCAAAAGCAAGTTCATTATAATAAAAAATACTGGGTGTGGGTTAGGGTGTTACAATTATGAGTGTGCTTTTCTTATTTGTCATGGTTTCTGTATGTTATTAAATTGCTTTCATGATGAAAAAATGTTACAACAATGTTTACTGAAAACTTACTCTTAAGTTCTAAATGCTTAACTGATTATTAGCCCATTTCATCCTTGTAACAACTTTGTGTGTTCATTACCATCACTGTGTTTGTTTTGCAGATGAGGAAACTGAGGCCTCGAGAAGTTTAATACTAAAAAGTGGCAGAGCCAGGATATAAAGGCAGGCCTTCTTTCTCCTGAGCCCAGGCACTAAACTCCTACAATGTGCTGCTTTTTTGAATAGATGAGTCTACTGAAAGAGAGAAGTTCAGAGTATTAGAATTTGGAAGTCTAAGACAGAGGAGGAGAAGGAGGTGAGACACAGCCTCTAGGGTGCTGGACAAAGACCCTGTATACCTGAGGAGAACTCAACTTGCTCCTGGTCCAGAAGAGGTGGCAGAAAGAGCTTGGCTCTGTGGCAGTCCCCTTTCTAAAGTTACTATATTTTTAACTCCCAGTCCTAAAATGAATAAGCAGCTTTATATCCTTATATTCTTATCCACAATAATCATATTTCACGTGTTATTTTGCTCAGAGTCTCTCATTACAAATTTCAGGGTAAATGCCTTTAATATGTATTTTTTCACCATAATTAGTGACCTTACATAGCAAATGTGCTCACATAGCAAATTATTTTTTATGTAATCCCATCCAGAAAGGGCAACAGTTTTAGTACTGTAGTGGTTTGTAAATATTAGAAGCAACATATGTCATCTGAAAGCCAGGACACTACTTAGGTCAAGAAAAATAACTCCCTGATCTTATATTAACACATCACCCCTCAAAAATAAACACGTAAATCATATTATTTACATTCAATGTGCAATAATAATGATAATGCAAATCAATCTGGAAGAGCAAATATCACCTTTTGTGTATTCTAATGGTTTCACCCTGGGTAATGAATTTTATCTCATTTGAGGGGAGCTTTTTGGCAATATCAGCAAAATCACCATTTGGAATGGCTATGTAGAAAAATAGCACACAAGTTCCTTACATCCATGCATCCGACTCATTCATCCTCCCATTGTGTCTATCCATCTACCCATCCACTCACCTATCTATCCTTCAGTCACTCCTCCCCAGGTACACAGTGATTTAGTAAGTATTTGGTGAACACCTACACTGAGTGTAGCTCAGTCAGGGCCTGCTCATCTGCTGCTGTATATCTTGTTTGGGTGCTTTCTCTTCATTTGCTTCTTGTCCATTATTTTTTTCTAAGTGTTGTATGTGGATCCCTTGCCTCACAATCTCCTAGGATTCTTCTCAAAAACACACACTACAGGTATTCGTCATAGATATACTTTATCAGAATTGCTGGCAGGAATATTCATTCTTTAAAGTTCCAAAAACAAATTTAATCTACTATAGTTTAAGAAACACTAACCTGGACCAACTCTGTTGCATAAGGATTCTTCTAAAAAAAGGTTCAGAGGGGAAAAACCACTACAGCCATTCATTCAAAGGCATGTGTTAGTCTCTAGACACCTGATGATCTAGAGGGAAGGAAGTGTGAAAGGATGCTAAAGACCTTGAAAGGATATTAGCAGGAGCTGAGTTTTCTCAGGCTGGACTCCAGAGATAAGAGCCTAGATTGAGAGGGGGTCAAATCAAAAATGTCTGAAAATTCTCAGACAACGCTGGCTGTTCATTCTTTCATATATGATGGTCTCTGACCATTCACCATTCATTTCAGAAGGCTGCATAACTGACTGTCTTTGCTTGGAATAAGAACCTCAGATTACTTGTATGTTCACAGCCAAGGCACCTAATCTCTCTGGTCTTTAGATTTCTTATCTGCAAAACGGGAACCACGCAACTCTTAGACTGTTTAGAAACAAATGCTGGCTATTACATTACTTTTGGTTTTAAGCTTACCACTAAATTATGCTGTGGATGGCTCTCAGCTACCTCTAACTCCCTAGTCATGTCAAACCTGTTTATTGTTTATTACTTCCTTCGACTGGACTCCCCTCCCTTTAACCATCTTCCTCAAAGAGCCCCAAATTCTCCTTTAAACTTAAACTTGTGTTGGATGTGAGGAGTTATTTGTCTATATATATGCTTATTAAGATCTGACAATATAGATATGCCCCCAAAAGTTGAATTTTGACTAATTCAGAGCAGGAATTTCTCCCACAAGTATGCACAAGACAATGAGGTAGCAACCAATGTAAAATTTCATAGTCGATGACATTGCAAACAGATGAATGAGAGCCCAGACTAAATTCCAAAATGAATGATAAATTCAAAAAATGCTTCTTTTATAAATATTAACGCCAAAACATCATTTACTCATTCACTTATACATTCATTTATTTAGTTACTGAGCACGGCTTGATTTTCTATGTGTCAAACAGTATGCTAGAAGCTGGGACGTTAGCAAGGAATGAAAGAGTTAGGATATCTGCTTTCCCAGATCTTACAGTCTAGTGGAGGAATAGAACAATGTCATTTCATGCATGAGGACAGAAAGACAGAATAGGCCCTTGGGAAGAAAAAGTTAGTGATGTTAAAGCAAGTTAGTTTTTCCCTATACTTGAAAATTAAACTTGACACACTATGCAGATCTATGTGGGATGGAAAAGGGATCTTGCAGTAAATAAATTGGAAAGAGAGGTTTATATTTTCCCGGGCATAAAGGGGATACATTTTAGGATTTTTTGTCTCTGTTCTCCAGTTCTACAATGATTATTTTTTATGAAATCAACAAAGCATTGTTCACGGTCATGTCCAAAATTCTTCCCACTCAGATAGTTTGACATGTTCATTAAAGTAGTAGGTGACTGTTCCAAAGTAGAGCTGTTTGGGGTATGTGTGTGTGTTTGCGTCTATATGTGCGTGTGTGTTGAGTGTGCATGCGATGAGAAGGAATGGTCCATAAACTAGGATTGAATTTTCTGTTCTGAAGCTAAAGTGGCAAATAGCCCAGCACAAAGGTCAGGGAAAGTGGATGAAGAGAAACAAACCCATAAGTGGGCTCTGGCCTAGTTCTATATAGGGGCTGGTCCCCAGAAGCAATGGGGTATACAAAATGGATAAATGCCACGACCAATATCAGCAAGTTGTCATGTCCAGAATAGAAAAGTGCCTTATCCAAGATCATGAAGCAAGTTGGCAAGAGAGCCAAGGTGAGAGCACAGGTGCTTCTGTTTTCAGTCTAATGTTCTTTCCATCACGTTTCACTGTCCAAGAGGCCACTCATCCTCTGGGTCTATCTCTGGAAACTGCTTACAGACAACTCATTTTTCACTGACTATGTAACATACAAGTGAGAGACCTATACCAGATGCCCCAGTGACCTTGGTAACCTCTCCCCTATGATGTTGAGGAAGCACTGTCTAGAGCAAGACACCCGGAATGTGAGGTTGCAGTTCACATCACGAAAGGCTTCACTCAAACGGTTTTGTGTCATAGAGCTGACACTTATTATTCTCATCATTGTTGTTAGTGTCAAAGCCATCAGCGTCACCCATATAATCAACATTAATGTGTGACAGACACTGGAGATGGTAAAAAAATTCACAGTCTAATAGCATATACACATATGCTTACTTAACTTATCATGCATTAATTCAACTCTACAGTTGCTTTTGTGCCAAAAAAAAAAAAGCATGTGTAGGGGTTGAGATAGAGACAGAAGAAGAAGAAACAGAGAGGAAGAAACAAAAATGTTAAATAATATTGGCAATTTTACCCACTCATCCCCAAATGTCTTTGCCACTTGGCAGAAACAATGACTCATTCCAACCATTAGATTGTTCTCTTCAGATAAAACTTTTGGCAATTTGCACAGTATGTGGCATGAGGGAGAGATACTAACATTGGGCACTGAATTCGTGCCAAATGCTACATGTAAAGCTCTCATCGCATTGCCCCATTTAATCTTTCCAACAGCCTGACAAGCCAAGGAATAGCTCTCCATAGTACAGGTTCTGGAAACACAAAACAGAGAAACGTTTTCTCTAACAATACCAGCTTTCATTTGTGTGGGGGATTATTATGCTTTTCAAAGCGTATCCACCTCCTTAATCTTACTGAATTCATTTATTTTAAAGATGGGGAAATAGTAGAAATGGCAGTTCTTTCTCTAACAATAGTGCTTTCTTTTGGTGAATTTCTCTTTCCCCCTTCTCTGTGGTCTTGGTGGGGATGTCAGTCATCGTGCTTCTGAGCTGCTGCTCTACCTTCCACCCTGCCAGCACTCAGGGGTGAGCATGTCATCAGCCTGAATTCCTGACTGTATTCACCTGGTTCCTTAGTTTTGATATGTGGACCAGAGAGATGGAGAGATCCTTCCTGCCTATGGGTAGTGAGTTACAAGGCAAAATGCTTGAGGCTAACAATGACCATATTTGCTACCACATGCAGTCAATATGACAAGAATGTCTACATAAAAAGGGTTAGAGTTTGGATTAGGTCAAAAGAAGGAGGGTTGAGAAATGGACAAGAGACAGAGGTTGCTGTGATTAAGACTCAGGATCCAGCAATGCATGAAACCTCCACCTCCCTTGTGCTTCAATTATGCAAGCCCATGGTTTTCTCCCCTGGCTCCTATTTCTTAAACTGATTTGATCTGGGTTTCTATAACTTCAACCAAAGAAGTCATAAATAACACACCTACAGATCAGGGACCAGAACCAGAATCCTAGTCTTTTCTGGCATCTAGTCCAGGGCTCTTTCTCCTAAACCATGATGTACAGGGACATATGGTTCTTGAGAACTCATCCAGAGAAGGCATATTCAGAAGTGGTAGCAGATTTGGGACTATTTTTCTGCTAAAAGAAAAAGGAGGGATACAGTGTAAAACTGATCAGTTACGTAGGAAAGGGCAAAATGAAAGAGAACTAAGAAGTGAGCACAATGAATATGAGTATACTTCTTTCTTAATTTTACCAGTAGTTATCCCTAAAAATTATACTCAGCTGCCACCCACTGCTGACTCCAAGGCAACGAGTCTTGTCAAGGAATTCACAGCTTCATTACTTAGGCATGGTAACTAAAATGGGGGTAGTGTTACCTTCCTTTCCATCTTTACCATGATTTTTCACAATCCGGGACTTTTGACCTGCTTAGAATATGTTAATTCGCAGAATGCAGTCATTTCCCTTATCAGACCCTCCAGGCAGTTGGCAAGAAGTATTTTCAGCTACAGACATTGCAATCAGACACTCAGACCTGCTGGCTTCCTGTGCCCTGACAGATAGAGCTAATTAGCACTCAGCAGCTTTTATGCATTATCTCTGACTCCAGAACATCCCTATAAATGAGGGGCAGCTTTGTCTCCACCCCTAAGGGACAAGAAGAAAACCTCAGAGATTTGGAGGTTATACAACTTTCTGAAAGTTCCTCCTTCTGTCTCAATTCCACTTATTATTTAATGATCAGCTCATGTCCCATGTTTTCCGAGTAGCCTTAGGAGATCACATCAAACATTTTCAGGATGTTTCCTTTGTCACGTAGACTAGCGCACCATTTTCTTAACACACACCATCCCCATACACAGTGCAACAACCAGTGGCATAGTTCTTATCCATCCATCCATCCATCCATCCATCCATCCATCCATCCGTCTGTCCGTCCATCCATCCCTGCATCCATTCATCCATTCAGCCAACCAATGTTTATTGAACACCTACTATGTGTCAAGCACAAGCAGGGATTCTTTGAACCATGCAGAAAAGACCTTAGCTACATGCCAGTTGGGAAAGAGAAATGACAGATTAAAAAAAAACAAACAGATAAGCAAGATCTTTACTGATCATGAAGAAAGCTACAGAGCTAATAAAATCAAATAACAATATGCAGAGTGAGGGGAGGATTAAGATTAGAAAAGGCCTCTCTGAGGATGTGACACGTAAGCTCAGAAAAGAAAGAGTTAGCTGAGCAAAGATGCAGGGAAGAGCATCTTCCAGAAAGAAGGAAGCAGTGGGGGCAAAGGCCTTGGTGTGGAAACGAGGTCTGTGCAGTGGAGAAACAGAAGGAAGGTCAGTGTGGCTGGAGCATAATGACTGAGGGAGAGGGAGACTGGAGAAGGGGTCAGTGATTCACCCCTTCTTTTCAATTTCTCCTAACCGCAGTGGAAAGTCATTAGAGGGCTTTTATAGCATCAAGTGGCAGGAACTGATTTAAGTTTTCAAAAGATCACTCTGGTTGCTGAGTGTGGACTGGACTATGGGGGCAGGAGACCTGGGTGGAGCAGCAGCTGCACTACCATTCTCGTGCTTACGACGTGCCTGACCCTGTGCTCAACGCTCCCCTTGTGCCGTTCCTCCCAGATCAAAGAGGCATTGATTACATTCATATTTCACAAATGAAAAGCTGGTTAATAATTTACTCAATGTTTCATAAATGTTAAGTGGCTAAGCGAAGATTTAAATCTACATTAAAATAACTCCAAAGCTTTTGTGCTTAAAATACTTCATTTATTGCGTCATGCTATGCCATAGATGCTTGACCTTTATAGATTTAACAATCAAGGGTTTGATGGATTCTAAGGAATCCTAATGTTCCATGATATATTAACTTTAATTTTGTGGAAACATCCACTTTTGTGCACTATAAAGGTGGTGTGAAGCAGAGAGGCCTTCAACTGGTGAGTGGTTCTTCAGCTGAAAACATGCAGTAACTCCTGGGGAATGTCTCTCTAGAGGCTGAGCCTAAGGAATGTCTGATTCTCCAGGGAACTATGATTCAGAAGCAGTTTTCTCCTGATATATAGAATCAAGAATGCGAAGGAGCACTTCATTTTTCAAATATTACTGCTTTTTGAAGGGAATGTATGTGCTATGGGAATATTTGCAAACTGGGGGTTTCTGAATGTCTACAGATCTAATTCCTCAGCATGTTAAGGGTCTATAGTGTTTCTATAAATGAAGTCTTGGGAATAACCATCATCAGGCCCTTCCAGTGAGGCTGTCAGACTTTGTTCCTTTAATCTCACCTTAAAATTTAAGAAAATCTAAATTTTGTTACAGAATTCAATAGTCATTTGAACTCCATGATGAAATTAATTAAGTTAAGCCATGAAAGCTTTTATAATAGCCTTCAAATCTGGGACCAAGATGTCGGAGGCATCAAAACATTTGGGAGATTTTCTTTTTCAAACGAAGAGTGACAAGTGGGGGTAAGATCCCCTCCCCACACTTTAGAGGACATTGGGTAGAAAGGAATCCTTTTCCTGGCTTTCCAAGGGACATAGCAGAATTCTATACACGTTGTGCCTGACCAAACTCCTCCTCTCCTTAGAAACACACCTGCAGTAGGTCTTTTCCTATTTGGAGGCCCTTTTTTCATATATCTCAGAGTATATAAAGTTACCCCAGCTAAGGTCATGACCTGTGATCTTATGGAGATAAGGCCCATCCCAAAGACCCAGATGCCAGGAAAGCTCCATGGGAAACAAATATCTGGATAATTAGGCATCATATGGCTCCCTAACTACCCATTTACTCAAGGATTCCAGTTATTTATTAAGGACCAGCCTATGCAGATGCCTCAAAAACAAAGTACTAGTAGACTCTAGTGTCTGAAGGGTAGAAAAGCCCAGAAAGTTCTTGTTTTGGCAAATAGCCTCAACTTTGCTCCCTATATTTTATTCATCCAACAAGTTTTTATTGAAAATCTACTATGTGATAGGCATGGTTCCAGGTGCTTGGGACACATCAACCAACCAACCAAACAAAATCCTCTGCCTTCTGTTCACAGTAACCAAGATGGGAAATCAGCTTGGATAACCATTGACAGATGAATGGATAAGCAAAATGTGGTATCTATATACAATGAAAAAGGAAGAATTAAAAAAGAAGGAAATCCTATTTAATGCTACAACATCAATGGACATTGAGGACAGACACTATGCTAAGTGAAATAAATCAACCACAAAAGAACAAAAACTGTATGATTCCACTTATATGAGATATTTAAAGTAGTCAAATTCATAGAAATAGAAAGCAGAATGGTGGTTACCAGGGACAGGTGATGGTAGGAGACAGAGGGATTGTTGTTTATTGGATATAGAGTTTCAGTTCTATAGGTGAAAAAAGTCTGGAGCTGTTTCACAACGATATACATATATATAACACTACTGACCTGTATACTTAAGATTAAGATGGCAAATTTTATGATGTGCATTTTTTACCACCTCCCTGCCTCATGGAACTCATATTTATTCTAGTGGGAACACATATGCAACACTGTCATATAATAAGCATGATAAAATTATTATAAAGTATGTTAGAAGATGATAAATTCTATGGAAAAAAGTAAAAGGTAGGATAGATAAGGGAGTGTTCAGAGGGGTTGATTGCAGAGGGAAGTTCGGTTTTAAATGAATAGCATATAAGACCTTATTAAAAATGATACTTGAGATAAACTTGAAATAAATGAGCAAGTTAGTCGAACATGTAACTAGGAGGAAGGCAAACATTTTAGGGAAAGGAAACAGAGTACAGTACATGCCTACTGTGTTAGAGGAATAGCAAGAAGCCAGTATATTTATCTTGGTAAATTACTCATAGTACCTGGGGGGGGGCATTCAACAGCAGGGTAGAGAGGTCTATGTTGTTGTGGGGAAGGTGGTAAGAGTTCTATTCTACAACCCATCGTTTTTATGTTGTTATTGCGTGCTTTCCTATTCATACAATTCTCAATATGGTGCTGAAGGTTGAAGATCCAATGGTAAGCAAGACAGGTATGTTCTCGCTGCCAGCAGGGGAGAGGAGCAATTGCAGCAATAGTGTAACTGTGGCCAGTGTTTTGTAGGGAGGTAGAAAAAGGACTAATTTCATCCAGGAGGTCAGAGAAGGCTTCTGTGAGGATGGAATGAATGTTCCAGCCAAGACGACAAAGACTGGGAGTGAATGAGAAAACGGGCAAGGGGAACAGTGCTCTGAGCAATGGGAAAGCATGTCAAAAGACCTGGAGGCTCCAGAATTTTGTCATGTTGCCAAACCAAAACTTTATTCTGACTTTATACCACTTCCCCATTGACCCTTTCTCCTTGCTCCTGGCAACCCTTACATACTACTTTCTGTCTCAATAACTTTGACTACTTTAGATACCTCATATAAATAGAATAGTACAATATTCTCTTTTTTTGTGATTGGCTTATTTCACTCAGCATAGTATCCTTAAGTTTCATCAATGTTGTAGCATGTGACAGGCTCGTCTTCTTTTCTAAGGCTGACTAATATTCCACTGTATGAATATGCCACATCATTCCCTGTATGTTTATTTCTGCAAGAGCACTCTACCTACTCCGGGTAGGGTTTGGAGGGAAAAGAAATAGTCCACAGGAGGGCTGTGACATTCAAATTCCACTAGAGGGATTGACCCTTGAATCCTGTGCATTCCCACACAAAAGATTAGTTAACCGGGTTTCCCCAAGCCAGTGTACCACATGCTCCTGGCATGATGCCTGATGCCTGGGAATTATCATCTCTGTGGTGAATCTGTCATGACGGGTGGAAACCCACACATGTCTCACAGTGTGAGATCAGACCATCCACATGAGCTGAGATCTACAGAGTTCCAAAGGCCAAAGCAGGCAGGGGGACCTCTATACTTCCTCAAATGGCCAATGTATTTTCTTCCACTTTTTTTTTTCTAGCAGCAACTCTTCACATTGAGTACCAGACACAAAAATGAGAGCTTTTAATAGTGTCTTTCTTTCCTTTTCATTAATTTGTACATGGCCCCTTTCTGGAACACTTGTGAATAAACAGGAAATTAATGGGGTCAGAAAGGATCAAGCTGAATCCTAGTGGAAAAGATGAATAAAAAGGAGGCAGGGAGTGAGAGAATCTTAGGAGGTCAAAAAACCAGTTGGTCAGAGAGATTCAGAGGGAAGTATGCAAGGCAGAATGTTCACTGTGGCAAAGAGCATTACAAAAGCTACAAAAACAAGTCGGTGGGGAGGAATCAGAGGGAGAAAGGGCAGAGAAAGGGGCAGCGACCAGAGGCGGGAAATGGCCCAATGAAATCCTGCCAACTCCCAGGGAGATTGCTGAGGGGTTCCAACCTGCGGATCCATCTGTCTCCTAGAATTCTAGGGCAAACCTCATTAGTGTGAGGAGGCACCCCATGGCTTAGTCCCTACCTCTGAGACCTCAGATCCCCATCTGGCAAGCTAAAAGAACAAGTGTGTTTGCTCTGCCGTGAGAGAGCATCTCACTCACTCTTTTTATAATAAGAAAAATGTACCTTTCCCACTCTCTGTTAGCTTTCATTTGGTGTGTCACTCTATGTTATTCTAGCCTTAGGAGTCATGCTAAATTAATTTTATGTTGATTGCCGAAGAAAGCTAATAACTTAACTCTGTGTAATTAAACCGTGAAAAGCAAATCCTCGTTCTTAGTTATCTGACCTGGCAGGAGGTCAAAGACATCTACCAGGTTGCCAAATCATGGTTCCTTGGATGCAGGCCAGAGGGTGCAGTGCTGGGGTTACTCAGAAGGCTAGCGGGTTGTGTGCTTGATGAGAAGTTCTATTTCTTCCTGGAAGGAAAGAGAAGTTTAAGCGACCACCATAAATCTAGAGATGTACATCTCTAGACGTGAAAAATGATATATAGAGCAATCCAATGAACATCTAAACAACAATAACTGAAATTTATGCAAGAGGCATCTAAGCACATGGCCAGAGCTTACATGAAGGTAGCTAAAGCTCTCATAGTGACCCTTTCTCTGCCAAAGCAAAAAATTCATTTTAATTCAGAATTTGAGGGCTTGACACTCTCTTTGTACTTACTGGGTTCATTTATTTATTCAACTAATATGTATCAAGTGTTTCCCCAATGCCATCATTGTGGTAGGTAATAGGGCTAGAGTCCTGTAAAAGATTATTTTTTCTTGTCCTTATGGAGCTTACAGTATCTTACCATAATTGAGACTGCATTAGGAGAGGGCAAATTGTCAAGGACCCTTGCAGATGACATAAATCACACTCGTCTTCTTTGGGATAGTTGCAGACATTGCTTCAGATTCCTCCCTGTCCTCCACTCACTTGAGAATAAAGCAAGGGAAAGAAAGAGAGATGGGAATCACAACACCTGCCTTGCTCTCTCAGCTCCTCTGTGTATCTGTTGTGTGACCTTGAATAGATCATGTCACCTTTCTGAGCCTACATGTACCATGTCTATGAAATCCATCCTGCTGGATTTACTTATCTCACCAAACATCTGTGCTTTTGAAATAAAAACAAATACAAGAATCACTTTGTCCATTGTAAGGCATTACAACATAAGGTGTTCTCTTCTGCCCCTCTTCCCTTGGGCTTTGGTTTCAGGCCTTAGGGTGCTCAAATTTCCACTATGCCACACACCCAGTTGTGTGATTGATGGTGTTTTTATGAGAATTTCTGAGGCTTAGTTTCCTCAACTGTAAAGAGACTATTATAGCATATAGCACATGTGATTGCAAAAATTTTAAAAAGTAACAATTAAAATGTTACTCTGTTAAGGCCCTTGATAAAGAATAATTCAGCAAGCAAGAAAAAAAACAATGAGAAGATAAGCCACTTCTTACTTCCAGTATTCTCTTAACACCCATGACACCTGAGAGAGTTGCCTCATTCTTACATTTTTATTCACATCACTTTTAACCTTGCATAATGGTTACATGCCTATTTTAGTGTAGGAATTAAAGAAATAGCATAAAATTCTCTTCCTCACCATGAATGATGTGTTTTGACAATAAATATAAATAGCTTGAATTTATTCCAAGTGTCAGGTCTTTTTCACATATACCTGTTGTGAATGTTTATTATGTTTGAATACTGATCTCACTTCTGCATTGGGCAGGGGAAGCCAGGATAGAAGATGTGACCTTTACTTTGGTAATTACACCATATAGACACTACATGCATCTACATCATCGTCTTGTGTTTCTTGAGGGAGCAGCAAGTGCATAAGAATGTGGTAAAATGTCCCTTCTCATAATCTTCAGACGGAAGTTTTGCTTCATTCTGTCCTCCCCCTTCAGATAAATCAAAGGTGTCTGTAGAAAGCACTTGTCTTAGTCTGTTCTGTGTTGCTATAATAATACCACAAACTGGGTAACTTATAAAGAAAAGAGATTTATTTGGTTCACAACTCTTTGTTTTAATTTTTAAAAAATTAAAACATTTCAGCATATTATGGGGGTAAAAATGTTTAGATTATGTGTGTTGCCTTCTCCCCGCTCCTCGGAGTCAGAGCTTCAAGTGTGTCCACAATTGTGAAGTATGGGAAGTCCAAGATCAATGGGCTGCACCTGGTGAGGGATTTCTTGCTGTGACATCACCTGGCAGAAAGCATCACATGGTGAGAAAACACACCCCTGCAAGACAGAGAGAGAAAGTCATGCTAAACTCATCTTTTATCAGGAACCCAAACCCTCCATAATGGCATTAACCCATTCATGAGGGCAGTTTCATGACCTAATCACCCCTTAAAGGTCACAATTGTGAATGCTATCACAATGTCAATTAAATTTCAACATGACATTTGGATGGGACTTTCAAACCATAGCAGCTATTAAAGAAGGTAGATAGGGTCCCAGCTTTGGAATAGGAGCTGTGTTAGTTGGGTCCTCTGGGAAATAGATGTTTAGATAGAATCAGGAGTACAAGAAGTTTATTGGGTGAAAGATAAAAGGGGAAGCAACATTGGGCATGATAAGCTTCTAACCACAGTGTAGATATGACAAAAGTTTTGGCAAACCCAGTGGAGGATCTCTGGAGCAAATATTTCCCATTAGAAGAGCTCTTTGTTAAAGAGAAATATCCAGACCCTAGGATCCTTACCATGCCCTGTCTGGGGCTGCTCAGGAAGAGCAAACTTCAGCTTGAAAGGTGAAGAAGCTTCCGAAAGTGTTCACACCTGGAAGCTGTCAGCTTACTGCACTGCTTGTAACAAAATGGCAAGTTCTTTCTTGAAGGGAGATCCAAGTAGCCACTATGCTGGCTGTCACAGTAGCCCATGAAAAGCCTTTTGATCTTGTTGTCATATGTAACGATTTAACTCCCAAATCTCCTAAAAATTCTTTAGCATGATGCATTCTCTTCAAAGCCTTTTTATACTTCATTGCATTTTTTAAAAAGTTTTTGTCTTAGGGAAAACAATATATATCCTTAATTTTTTCCAGTCCATTTAAAAATAATGTAGTACTTCTTCACACAAAACATAGAAGCTTTGCAATGGTATATATCTGTGTACATCTAAAACCTTGATACAGTTGTTATAAACATATATATGTGTGTTACAGATTCATAACTGTTATAAATTTTGCTTTCAACAGTTATGTAATTTATAAAGAAATTACGAGAAAAAAGAATCAGTCTTAAATTTATCCAGATATTTATCATTTTCAGTGTTCTTCAGTGTTATCTAAGGATTTGCGTTTTCAACTGATATCATTTCTTTTCAGCAAGTAGGATTTCCTTAAGCATGTTTGCTCGTCAATAATTATCTTAACTTTCCTTAGTCTGAACGTGTTTTTATTCTTGAGGGTTTTTTTTTTTTTCTGGATGTAGAATCTGGTGTGATTTTTTTTTTTTTCTGTTTCTTTCAGCACTTTAAAAATGTTGTTTCACTTTCTTCTGGCCTCTGTGGTTTCTAGGAAATCCGATATTAATTAGATCATTGTTCCTTTATAAGCAATGTGTCCTCTTTCCATTGCTGCCTTGAAGATTTACTCTTCATCTTTGGCTTTTAACAGTTTGACTCTGAGCTAAGCCTCAGTGCAGGTTTCTTTTTGTTTATTCTGCTTTATGTTCATTAACCATCTTGTATCTGTAAGTTTCCTTCAATATGGGGAATTTTTTGGCCATTGTCTCCAAGTACTTTTTCTGTCATAATTTTTCCCTTTCTCAGGGACTCTAATTGCACATATGTTGGACCATTTAATATTAAAGAGGTCCCTGTTGCTCTCTCCATTTTATTTTTTTCTTTTCCTCTTTTTTTCGAATTTGATGATTTCCACTAACCTACCTTCAAGTTAGCTTATACTTATTTCTGTCATCTGCAGATATTTTGTCTTTAGCTGAGCTGCTCTGAGTCTAGTCACGTGTGGTTCAGGGATCCATCAGAGATGTGTGTAGAACAACTTGGGGATCCTTTCTTTACCCTTCTGGAGTTCTCTCATTGTCTTCAGCAGCTACAATTCTCCAAGCTAGAAAAAAATGCATTTAATTTTCTTCAACAAGACCCTTGCCATCTCACATGAGCCAAACTACTGCACTCAGCCCTAGGCTAAAGACTGTGAAAATAAAATGTACTTTGTTCATCCCCCCTCCACCTCTGCTCTGAATGTGCATGCTCCACCAAAGTCTGCCTTTTGCTCAGTTGCCTATGCCTAAGGTAGCTTCTTTTTAAATTATTATTGTGATGTTCAGATTTTATAGCTATTTTTCTGCAGGGGAGTCATCAGATAGGGTCTTACTTTGCCATTACTAGATGCTGCTAACCAAATGCTTTTTAAAATACCTCATCTGTAATTCAACTGCGTCTGACTTTGTTACTTTGTTAATTTCACTCCCTGAGCATCTCTTGGACCTGGTCAGCTCTTTCCAGATGGACCACCTCCATACTTGTGCCATTCCCTCCGCCCTGTTCAACTGGTTTCCTTGAATCTACTCTTGTGTGAAAAACCCCAGTTGAAAATAATTCTCTACAAAATTGCCAGAGAGAGCCCATTACAGTACAAATCTAACTAGGTCACTCTCCTATTTAAACCTCTAAATGTATTCCCAATACTTTCAGGGGGAAAAAAAAAATCAAAATCCTTACATAAACAAGGACCCGCATTAGGCTTTCACCTACTTTTCTTGGCTTAATCCTTCTTTGTGAGCTCCAGCCACAGGGCCTTCTTTTCTCTTTTCAGTGACATGAATTGTTTGTTGCCTATGAGCTAGGGGTTATGGGAGATATTCTATTGTTCTTTGCAGGGTGATGCCCATTCCTCCTTGAGATCTCCAGCTCAAATATCAGTTCTCCAGGTAAGGCCTTCTTGCCCTTCTGATTACAATAGAGCCCTTGTAACAGGCTCTCATTGCCCGCAAGTCTTTCACCATCAGCAGTGTGTTATTCTATCCTTTAATTTTTGAAACAACATCTCACAATAATAAATATTTTGGTTTTACATTTAGGAATTTAAGACAAATTTATTTCTGAATAGATTCTAAACCCCCTTTTTTAGTTTCTGTAGCTTGAGGCTACCTTTCATGTGCTGCATCTTAATGAAGCATCAAAAGAATCACACATTATGACAACTAGAGAACTGAACATGTTTGGGCACTTGGGGAATAGTAATATTGTTGGCCATCGATGTTCTACTCTTGGAAATGTAGACCCTGTTCTTGCATATACATTCCTGGTGGCTTTCGCATAGGATCATCATTTGAGTTTTGATAAATCTGAGTGCCTTTATATGATTCGGGCCAAGGGCTAAGTTGTCTTTGTTTCATATTTTTAGTTTTGAAAAGAAGTTAAAGCACTTTGAAATTTATAAAACTTTAGTTTAAAAAGATCTTAGGTTTCAAAATTGAAGCTATGGCTGCAGGAGCTAAACCCCCCTGGAAGATGTAGAGAAAATGAGAGAATTTGTTGAAAAACTTTGTATCTTTCTCTTCACTGTTAGGGAAAAGTACCCTTTTATATCTCATAAAACAGAGTTCAAGGACTCAATTTGCCATCCTAAAAATGTCTTTGACTTCAGGTTTCATATTCTTTAAGAGGACTGAAAAAAATCTGACTTTTTTGGATTTATATATGTATTTATGTATACTAGGTTTACTTATCACATGAAAAGGAGCACTATAGTTATACTGTGCTTAATGCATTTTTTTCTTGTTTACCCTTGTTTTATAGAAAGTAAAGAAAAAAACAGGAAAGGTGCATTGTAAACATGTCAACATATGAATTTAAATCTCTATACAGTGCTTCACCTTTTTTATTGAGATAAAATTCATATAACATAAAATTAACCACTTTACTGTGTAATATTCAGTGAAATGTAGTACATTTACAATATTATGCAACCCTCACCTCTATCTAGTTTCAAAACAGTTTCATTATCACCCAAGAAAAGTCAAATCATCAAGCAATCATTCCATTCATTTATAATTTGTGCTTTTGGTATCATATATAACTATCCATTTCCAAAATCAAGGTTATAAAGATTTACACCTATGTTTTCCTGTAAGAGTTTTATAGGTTCAGCTCTTACATAGAGGTGTTTGAACCATTTTGAGTTAATATTTATGTGTGGAGTGAGGGATGGGTCCAATTTCACCTTTTGCATATGGATATCCAGTTGTCAGAGCACCATTTGTTAAAGAGGCTATTCTTCAGTTGACCATAGATGCATGGGTCTAATGCATTCTTGTTCACCAATGTTTTAACACTCATAAACATTACTTCACCTGCATAATGGAAACAAGATATGTTACTTTTAATTTGCATACTTTGTTTTTGGAAATCAATCCAATCTCTACATTTCACTTGTTAGAATAAATATTGACATTCTATGAAATAATATATTACACTGCTCTTTTGTTCCACTGTTCATTACTTTCATTGTAAAATTATGGCTTTTCCCATAGATGCCAAAGTTATTTATGGGCTTAGATCTGCCCTTGCTCTCTTGGTTCTTAAATTTCATTAAATGTCAAAGAAGTACTTACAACATCTATCCTGCATGTTAATCTATTATAAAATGGCACGTGAGTGTGCAGGCGCCTTCAGGTTACTGGACTTGCCATGGAGTGGAAAGAGCTTGCATTCCAGGCCAGAAAGAAAAGGACCAAGGCCAAGAACAAAGCCCAAAGGAAACCTGAAAGTCAACGCAGAGGATCTGAACCCCACTGTGAGTGTGATCTACCAGAGCAGGAAGAAGAGATTCTGGGATCCAATGATGATGAACAGGAAAACCACAGTGATTATTGTAAACGAGGTTATCATCTTGTGAAAATCAGAGGTCTATTCAATGGGAGGTAACATGTGATCCAAAAGTTGGGATGGGGACACTTTTTGACAGTGAGGTTATGGTTATCATGGGATATTCAGGGAAAGAAATCTGTGGCCATGAAAGTAGTTAAAAGTGCTAAGCATTATACTGAAACTGTGCTAGATGAAATCCTGTTCCTGAAATCCCTAATGATCCAAATAGGGAAACAATTGTTCAACTACTAGATGACTTTAAAATATCAGGAGTTAATGGAACAGATATCTGCATGGTATTTGACATTTTGGAGTATCATCTGCTCAAGTGTATCATCAAGTCCAACTATCAGGTGCTTCTGCTGCCGTGTGTCGAAAAAAATTATTCAGCAAGATTTACAGGGTCTGGATTATTTACACATCAAGTGCCATATCATCCACACTGACATTAAACCAGAAAACATCTTCTGTCAGTGAAGAAGCGGTATAGTCTGAGGCTGGCTGTAGAATGGCAGCGATCTGGAGCTCCTCCACTTTCCAGATCCCCACAGCCATTGCGTTTCTTAGGTGAATTTGGCCTTGGTTGGGATCTGCCAAAGACTAATGGATTAAATATGAAACAGCCTCTTGCCCTGTACCCTTGCCTTTCCACTAGGGCATGCTTTATATTATAAGCATCCTTTTAAAAAAAGAGCAAGGAAGACCCATGAGCCCATCATTTTATTCACTGACTCTCAGTCATTTTTTTCTAATGCATATCCTATCGACAGCATAAGGATGAGGAGGGAAAAGAGTGTTAATTCTTTGTACAGCAGAGACATTAAACTTGCTGAATCCAGGCTGCCTCATCTTCCTGGATTGTTTCTGTTGTTCTCTATGTTCACACATTTTCCTGCAACTTTTAAGCTATTATCTTCTTTAATGAGCTGCGTAAACACTGAATTTGGGTACCATTTTATCACTGTTCAAAGCACTATCAAATTCCTTTGATGACTTTAAGATCCTTGACTCTTCAGTCTGATTGTTAGTGTAAGCAAAAATGGAACCGTTGACTAGTTCTTGAGAACCTCAGGTGTTCTGTAAACAGTTCTTTCCTGTGTGTCTTCTGTCACCCTAAGAGCACAGTTATTTTGATTGGCTGTTTTGTTTTATTTTTTGTTGTTTTAAGCCCTGGCTGGCACTTTTACTCATTGCACTTGAGTTTTTTGCTCCATAACTAAAGAATCAGAATGACTCTAGAAAAGAGATCTGGGTTTCACAGCTGTCCCATTTACAGATATGTCCTAGGGTTCTGATTCTTTTCCAAACAGTCCCTGCTTTTATTTACAGCTTTTCCTTTACTTTGCCCAAACCACTGGCCTTGACACAATTTCCCTCTGTGGCTTTGCTTTCTCATTTTCTCAGAAATTTGGGGTCTTTAATGAAACCCTAGATTAAAGAACCAAGAGGGGTGGGACAGCACTTTTATTGTTTGTTTGTTTTAAGATTAGCCATTCTCTGCTGCTATTTCCTTGAATAATGTAGTTCTGTTTTGAGATGATTGAGTTGTCTTTGAGACTTTTTTTTAAATGAGAAAAGATTTTGTGAATTTTATCTTAGGATGGGCCTCTCCTAGACTTGCTGTAGACATTACATATTCCTTGTAATATTGCAAAACAAAAAAGGGGCAAGATTGGGGTCACAGATGCTTGTTCAGCATGAACCAGGTAAGCCTTGGGGATGACAGCATCTTCCAGAAGCAGCTACAGGACTCTAATTTATAGAAAGCCAAGCAGGTGCAACTTGAGGCTCTGCTAGCAAGCTACCAGTGAGACTTGGGTAGCCACTTTTC
The DNA here is from genome assembly GCF_040939455.1 of Microcebus murinus. Taxonomy (NCBI): domain Eukaryota; kingdom Metazoa; phylum Chordata; class Mammalia; order Primates; family Cheirogaleidae; genus Microcebus; species Microcebus murinus. The sequence goes on from NC_134124.1 coordinate 25,166,887, forward strand.
TATATGGGAGATTGGAATCTACTTTGTCACTTTCCCACCAACAATAACAAAGAAAAAGTGGTGCCATTATACAGTCCATTTAGCTCATGAGTATGTTACCCTTAGTAACTGGCCAGCCATTCATCAGATACTTGATTGGATGCTCCTGAAATCAGAGAGTTTCTGTAGCAAGAATTTTAAGTTAGGCTGTCTATGCACCTATCAAGAATAAAGACAATAGAGTTTATCAAACAACAGCAGAGAAATCCTTCAGCAATTCTAATCCACTTTGGATTTTCAGCTGTATTTATATCTAAAACAACAGACTAGAACTGAATTCTCCTCTACATTGTAAAATCACAATTGTGGGATTTAAGGAATGCTGGTGATGATATTAAGGTGAAATAACCAAAAACACCAACAAACAAAAGACCCTATTTTAACAATTGACATGATAGGAAATTTTAACATAACTTAATTTTGAGAATATTTCTCCACCAAATAAGGGATTTTTCTTTTAAAAGAGCCAGATAATTACAAGATGTGGAAAGATGCAGCTAGAGAACTTGAATTTCCACGTACCCCAAGTACATTTATTGAGCTCAATCATAATACTATCAAATTGCCACGATCTCACTAAAGGATTTCTATTTGTTGTCAGTTAGAAATAAAACCCTGAATACATTTTTATTCTTTCTACTTAGTGCACTGTCTGTTTTCTTTGGAAATGCAATATAATAAACAAATTATTTAATAATAAGAAACTCTATTATAAAATGGTTATTAAGATAGTTGTAGGAAATACCATTAATATTGGATATTTTGAACATATTTAATATCTAGCATTTTTCTTTATTATCAATTTTTAAACTTAATGCTGAAATTGATGTCTTTTGATTATACCGTATCTATTACATTATCTCCACTCAATTTCATTATGTTAAAATAAAATGGATAATTTCAATTTAATGACTTATACTGAATACAAATAAGTGCCTATTTAATTTAAATTTTATAAAATATATTCAATGAACTCTCTTTTCAATTCTAACTTTATGAAGAAATGGCTTTAAATATAAAGGAGTTTAAATTTAAAAGTAATGTGGAAAAAAATCTAGAGAGACTAATGGAAACTATGTATCAACGTAAGTTTTACTGCATTTACTTCAATTTTGTTGATATGGTTAACTAGATATCTGATCATAGCCTGCTGTGTGTGTTTGTATATTTGTGTGTATGTGTGTGTGCATGTATAAAAATATATGTATTTATAAACATATGGCAGTAAAGACCAACAAAGAAGCAACAACGCATCAGGCAAAACTCTTAAGTCAGTGTTTGGCAAACTAGTCTGTGAGATCAATCTGGCTCTCTGCCTGTTTTGTGTAGTCCCTGTGCTAAAAATGATTTTCAAGTTTTTAAATAGTTGGGTAAAAGAATGTCACATGAAAATTGTGTGAAACTCAAATCTTTAATCTCCATAAGTGAAGTTTATTTGAAACACAGTCTGCTGACTCCTTTACTTATTGTTCATGGCTGCTTTTGCGCTGCAAATGGCAGGGTTGAGAAATTGTGACAGAGACTCTATGAATCACAATCAATGCCTCAAAAATTTACTACCTGACTTTTTACAGAAAAACTGTGCTGGCCTCCGCTCTAAGTGAAGGCAGGAACCCAGGGTGGGAGGCAAGAGCACCACTACACCTTGTGACCTGAGGATATTTTAAGCTGGTGAATTTGAGCTTTAGTTTCTCAGAGGCTTTCTGGGACAAACTGAAAAAGGAAGTTCTAATTGGAAATTTTCACTATATGAATCTGGGAGACCATAGGGCAATACCTTTAGTGTAAGTTACAAATCAGAAATAATGGCTCCTTCAGCCCCTAGAGACTGTAATGAATGTTGCCTTGGTGCTAAGCAGAGCACAGGAACCCCTGAATTGTTTAATAATAAGCCTTCCTTAAGGGGCTTTGAAGCACAAATTAATATTACTTAGGTAGCTCAAAGAGCCCAAGTTGCGAATTTATTTGAAATTTGTCCCTGAATGCATCTAGGTGCCTGGCAAAAGCAAGTTAATATGCGTATTTTTATTATTTTGTTGTATTTTTTTTTTAATTTGCTGTTGAAGTCTCTCTCTTAGGAGAGACCAGCCCCTGTCTCAACTCCAGCCCCTCCCTGAGGGGGTCCAGGGGATATATTTGGCCATGGATGTTTACAGATACCTTTCACGGTATCTTTCTTGGTCCTAGTGGATGGACTAATGCCTAAGCGTCTGACTCGAAACCAGCTGTCCCTCCCACAGGAAATTTATTTATATTGGCAGATGCCCTTGTGGCTCTTACCTGACTTATGTCCATTTTATTCTTACCAAGGTAGCCGCTTTCTAGGAGAGCCCTGACAGGGACAGAAGTTAGGTTCAGGTGTGGTGGTCAGATGAGACGCAGCGAAGGCAGCTCAGCAAAACATGAACTATCAGAAGGAGTTTATTACTCACAGCTTCCAGAGAGAAGACAGCCACACTCCTTTTAGGGCCAAAAGGAAAGAGGGAATTATCTGGTACGCACACGCTCAACCAGTGGGTGAGGAGCAAGACAGGGAGGTAGGCCTGTGGGCCAAAGCCTTTTTTAGGGTCTAGGGCCCCATGCAAGCAGGATTTCTGTGGGGAGTTCTAATTGGTGGGTTCAGACACAGCCAAATAGGTGGCATCTAGCTGGGACACAGGGCGGTGGTCACCAGGAGGCAGTTGTATAAGGCAGGTAGCTGGATCCACCACATTGAGGAACTGGGAGGAGGCAGAGAACTGGAGACTCTCAAGGGTGACTAAGCCCTGTTCTCAGGTATGAGGAAGTAGATATGGTATTCAAAATGGATGCTGAGGCAGCATGAAATCATAAGAATTCACGATATATCTCATACTTCCTTTGCTTTTTCTTATTTTAATGGGTAAACAGTAGAATTTAGAACGTTAGCTTATTCTCTGCTAATCTTCCATATTGGTTGTCTGTTTTCTGTTTTATTATTTTCTATTCTTATGTTTAAGTTTTCCTTTACTTTGAGTTTAATTTGTTCTTTTTCTAACTTCATAAGGTAGAAATGTTGATCATTGATTTTAAACCCTTATTATTTTCTAACATAAACATTTGAAGTTATAAATTACTATGTGCTACAAATTCACTCTAGGCACTGCTTTGCAGGCATCCTGCATTTTTTTAAAACTTTTTACTTTAAACTAATTTTAGATTTAAACAAATATTTTTTAAAACAGGACAGAGAGGTTCATATATGGCTTTCTCTAAGCTTTCCTGAATTTTGCTGTCTTACATAGAGTACCATAAAAACCAGTGAATTAATATTGGTATAACACCATTAACTAAACTATGAACTTCGTGTGAATTTCATCAGTTTTTGCAATTTTTTAAATGTTATTTCTCCTTATTCTACTCTAAACTGTAGAGTTCCTCGGATTTTCCTTATCTTTTATAACCTTAACATTTTGGAAGAATACTGGACATTGTGTAGAATGTCCTTCAAATTTGAGTTTGTCTTATACTTTCTCATGATTAAAATAAGATTATGCAATTTAAAAAAAATACTACAGAAAGGATACTTTGTACTTACTATTGAAACACATCAAGGATTTCATATCATTATGTATTATTACTTTTTATTTAACCTTTAACCCCATCAATATGTTGTATATTTCTTATCTTTCAGATGGAAATATTTCTAATATTGTTTGTCATTTCTTTTTTAAGACAGATTATTTAGAAGTGTGCTTTGTTTTGTTTGCAAATATCTGGGATTTCTAAACGTCTTTTTATTAATTGATAAATTAATTCCATTTTGTTAGAGAATATACTTTCTAAGACTTTATTTTGGGGAGACTCTATAAAAACTTATTATTTTTAGCCTGGCACATGGATTTTCTTGATGATAATATGTACATTCTATAGGTGTTGGATGAAGTCCATAAATGTCAACTAGCTCAGGGTGTTTAAAATCTCCAGCAGTGATTGGGGATTTATCTCTTTTTCCCTTTAGTTTTTATATTTTTCCTTCATATATTTTAAAGCTTTGCTATTAGGCCTGTATGTTTTTATGGTTGTTATATTCTTCTGATCAATTTCCTATTTATCATTATGAAATGTTTCCTCTTTATCTCTGATAAAGCTTTTTGTCTTTAAGTCCATTTTGTTTTTCAGATGTTAGTCCAGCCCTTCAGCCTACTGTTTACATTAATTTATTTTTATATCCTTTTAGTTTTTTAGCCTATCTATGTTATTAAAGTAGATTTCTTGTATACAGCATATAACTGGATCTATTATTAAATCCAATCTAATAATCAATGCCTTTTAATTGGAGTGTTCAGTCCATTAAAATTTAACCATTACTCTGGTTGGACTTAATTACTATTGTATTAATAATTTGCTTTCTATTTTTATGCTTTTTTGTTCTTTTACTTTCTTACTTTCTTAGGGTTCATAAATATTTTTAATTTTCTATTTTAATACATCTTTTGGCTTTTTAGCCAAACTTCTTAGCTTTATTTTAATGGTCGCCCTAGGATTACAATATTACACTTAATTTAACACAGTGTTCTTGGAGTTAATTCGTGCCACATCTACTACAATAGAAGCATATTGCAACAGTGTAGTTTCAATTGCTTTCTGGCCTTCATGTTATTATTACTTATATATTATATAAACATATAATAACAAACCCCATGACACATGTTATAATTTTTCTTTGAAAAGTCATATGTCCTTGAAAGAAATTAAGAGGAGAAAAAATCATACATATACCATTTTCAGTGTTCTTTCTTTCTTCTTATATATACAGGTTTCCATCTGATATTCCTTTCATTCCAGCCTAAATAGCTTTCTTTGGTATTTCTTATAGTGTGGATTAGATAGTGATGAATTGTTTTTGGTTTTATAATCCTTTTATCTGCCAATCTGCTGTCCAGATTTTCCGGCAAATATGTAGTTTCAAATATTTTTCTAAGATTTTTTTTGATTCTTTTTTTAAACCCAAATCAGATTTACTTTCTGTCAGAAAAATTCTGACTTCACTTTTCAAGTCAAATAACTGTGTTAACAGGCATACCATTGATCACATTTCATGTCCGAATTCCCAGGGAGAAATGAAACTGAACCTTAATATACATTTGTCCTGTAGATAAAGTGAGGTCCCTTCATTTCAGGTATTTCTAAGTCATACTCTCCTTGCTTTGCTGCAGGGCATTCTCTCTCAGGCAAAATGCTGCTTCTCACTGCACTTGAGGTGGAAGAGAAGAGATTTTTAAATGAAAATTTTCATCACTACCTTCCACTCTTTAATATGGTTAAATTCAGAATGCCACAATACAGGCCAAAATGCACTGCCTTGTCTCGCCCCCAAGATGTCCCCAGGGATGCATATACTATTGTTTGAACAGCATTATTTTGGAGGAATGACTTTTTAGAGCCTGGGAAGTTGGCTGGTCTCCCATCCTCCACAGCTAGCTTGGGGCGGGAGTGACGGCCCACTCTGTCATTTCCCTCTAAGTCCCGATGACCAGTAGGCTTGTCCTAGCCAGGAAAGTATGGCCGATGATACAGCCTGGTCAGGGCAAGCCTCAGACCCAAGGGATGGAATTTCCACTCCAGAGGTTATAAGGCAGAAGCAAGCTGGAACTTTTATTTGGTTCTTACAGTTTTCATTTCTCTGCTAGGTTTTCACATCATGTATCTAATTATAAGATTATTTTCTCTTACGTTCTTGGATGTATTTGGGATAGGATACAAAATCCAACCTCTGTCTTCCCTGTGGTGGGAAGTAGCTGAAACTGTTCATCTCGTTCAGTCTTCCATCTGTTGCTCTACACTGAGAACTTTTGAGCCTCCCTAATTCATGAGTAGTCCAGGGATTGCCAAGGGATTTAGGCAGAATTTATTTGTAGATCAGGGAGAGGGTAGGGAAGGTGTGTAGGACATGGCCCCTTCCTTTCCAAAATTGCCATAATTTTTTCCAGGCTCTTTGCCTGCACTGAATTTCATTGTCTGATGCCCTAAGCTAGTAAGAACCAATAGGAGACATACACACACGCACACAAACACGTGTGTGTGTGTGTGTGTGTATATATATGCAATAAATGTGTGTATACATGTGTATGTGTATATATATATACACATATATACACATACACACACATATATATACACATACACACACAGTGCAATTCCAGACTGAAGGCCAGCAGGCTTAAGACCTAGGAAAAGCTGATGTTTCAGTTTTATTCTGAGGGCAAGAATAAACAACAACAACAAAAAACTAACAAGAACTTTGTCCCAGTGTAAAGGCAGCCAGGCAGGAGAAAGGAGGAAGTCTCAAATATTTGGAGGAGTTTCACCCGTTTTGCTCTCTTCAGATCTTCAACTGGTTGGACAAATATCACTCATATTGGGGAGGGCAATCTATTTTACTTGGTCTGAATTTTACCCAGTTAAAGGTTAAATACATCCAAAAACATCCTCACAGAAATGCCTAAAATAATGTTTCATCAACTATCTGGGTACTCCATGCTCCAGTCAAGTTGACACAAAGGAAGGCAGGAAGCTGTGTCTGTTTTGTTCCCTGCTATGTCCCCAACACCTAGAACAGGGTCTGGAACAGAGTATGTGCTCAGTACATATTTGTTGGATGAGTTAATCTCCATTTCATTCATGAGATAACTGAGGTTCAACAAGATAAAGTAATTTGCTCAAGGATTTTGCAGTGCCAGAGTTTGAATGCAGGTCCATCTAACTTCCAAGTCTTCACCCAGAAATTCCTGAAGGTTCCTTGATCTCTCAGGTGGAGATTTCCATCAGACTCACCTCACTTGCTATAGTCAACCATGTCTACATCTCAGCAGGGAGCGAGGATCAGCCTCCAGTGAGGACAGTGCTACATCATTCCGTAAGGAAAATTGAGAAGTTCATATGGAGTTGAACATTATTGGTAAAAAGGATATATTAAAACTTAGTAAGAGAAAACCAATTTGACAATCTTTAACCCACCCTCTCCCCAAGCCTGTCTAAGTTCCTGTACTGCTAGCCTTGGCTCAAAACTTATCATTGCTTCCACTACTCACTTGGCAGGTTCTTCTTGTTACCCTTATCCCAAATCCTTTCCATCCTCAATAATCAACTCAAAAAGGATCATGCCAGTACAGTCTTGACTATCCTGGTAAAAAGTTAGTGTATTCGTCTAGTTGACCTGAGTCATAGCTTAACCAAGGTTACTGTGAAGCTGCTGAATAAACAGTAACTATTTATATTAATCAGCTTAAATTGAGGAGTTATTGTATCACTTGTTTATCAGTTGCATGCTACCTTGAATATCTTCTGTGCACATGTCCTCTCTACAGCTAGATCTCTGTGTTCTTTTTTGCTTTACTATGCACACAGTAGGGAGACTATTGCTAGATACTATAGTGACTAGAATTAATTGGCAGATCTGATGATTACAGCTGAGTAGGGTCTTGGCAAAAGATACTGATGTTTTTGGCATCACTGTGCTGACCTTATGCTCCATTGTGTTGAACCCCAAGGTCTACATAGCTCAAACTCAAAGATTCCCAATTAGAGATTTTTGCATGTAAATGGTTTTATTCATGTGTGATTTTGATTTCTGATGAAAACTTTTTTACTCAGTCGTTGAAAGGCTTTCTGAAGTACCTGAGCAGTTCATAAATGACTGCGGTTAGGCTTTCTGGAGTAAAGAAAATACACAGGCAGAGCTTTTGTCCAGGGAAATTTGACACTGAATGATTTCTTTTCCTGATGAGGATTTGGCCTTGCTCAGCTGACCCTGGATCAAAACTCACAAGAGTCTAAAATGTGTCAATATTGTCTTAAATAGAAGTACACAGACAGCTAATTTAAGTTAGTCTTGAATGGTGATATGTCACCACAAATTGAGTTTTTTCTCCAAGTTCAACATCGCCTTACCCTGCAAGAAGTGCCAGCAGCATCTAAGCCACCCACTAGGGACCCACATGTCCAGGAAAAACTAAAATAAGGTATGCCACATCTTCATATACTGCTAAGTTTCTGTATCCTTGATTGACTAAACTTAAATTAGAGTATTTGTGTGTTTCTATAGACTTTTCAGTCAATCAAGGTCATATCTGAAATGCCCAGGTATGTTGCCTGCCTGTCTAAATCTGAAAAGGAAGGGATTATCTGTTAACTCTTTGCATCAATTGTCTGCCTTATCATTTAAATCAATCTATTCTCTCTTGCATATTTTCAATATGAATATGAAGTTATTTGGTCCTGGTTTTTCTGGAGAAGTCCTGTATTTTTTAAAATTGTTTTCTGTTTTGAGCATAATCAAAAATGAAAAAAAAAAAGAAAAACTCTGCCTAAATTTCTATGGGGTATGACCTTAACTGGGACTTTACATCTATGAAGACATCTTGAAGTTATAATTCTTGGCTGCTGGCACAGACTTTAATCTCAAATTATATCATCTCCAAACATCCTAAAAAGCTGCCATCTCATCAATGGCAGTTCTGAAATGGAAAACTGGGAGGCAGACAAAAATGGGTTATCCTGAGCAGATCACTTCAGATAGGACCTAGGAGAGGAAACAGAGATATGAAAAAGTACCTCTTCAAGCCTCAGCAGGAAGACACTGGACCTTCAGATTTCTAAGCATCCAATCCATGGCCATCTTATAGAATAAAATACATGCGCACCTGTCTTAGACCTTATATATTTGCTAAAATGTACTACAACTTACAAATGTCTTTTACATATGCTATTTAATTTGATCTTCCCAACCAACCTGTAAAACTGGCAGGACTACATTTGTGCCAAAATGTGGAAATGGAAACATAGGGATCTGAGAATGGCATTGAGAACCTGGGTTGAGTTTTGCCTCTGTCAGAAACCCCTTCTAGCTACTAAGTTAGATTAAGTAACCTAATTGCCTTGAGCTACAGCTTCCTTATCTATTAAATGAGGACGGCAAGTCCTCATTTATTTATTCAACTTTTGCAAGGAGCAACCTGAGGATCACAGCAGCCATAAACTTATCAGCATTAAAAAGTGAAGCTTCTGGTTAAATTTTACTCCTTAGGTTTTTTTTTTTTTTTTTTTCATAAAAAGGACTCTGCTCCTCAAAGGTGTGTAAGGTGCTTACACAGCACAATGTCTGGCACATAGTATGTGACTTGTTATTATTGGCTTTTTCAAGGTTAAGTTAATAAATCACCAAGCCTAGCCCAACACATCAATTCTTATTAAGAAGTAAATAGTCTAGATATTGAAACTCAGTATAATATTATCTATCCATTTACCCTTGACAAAACTGATGCAGTGACTTCTAGTACCAGGACAATGCTACAGCTGACACTGTGCACTTCCATTGCATTTGGTGTTTTCATAAAGGCTCTGGGATGATTCTGTTTTCTCATCACAACAATCCACTGTAATTGGGGTAGATCGTATACCCACTTTCCAGGCAGATCAGGAAACTGAAACCCAGACTCACCCAGTTCTCTATCTGTGGCACTCAGTGGTTCAGTCATGGGATTAGATGATACTGTGATGGGGCAATAGTGCTTTTTCTCTCGATTTTTCTCAGTGCTTCTTCAAATTTTTCTCAGTGCTTCTTCAAATGGGGTTGACTGGATTCCTTGTCTTCATCTTTCCTTCCCCCAGAGATAAGTCTTTTAGATTTTACTTTGAAAAGAACCCCAACCACCTGTCTTCATACAGGTCAGGACCAGGCTTGTTTTGTTTCATGTTGCGTCTCCAGCTCCTGGAACCGTACCTTTCACTGTAGGTCATTTCAACACATTGGTTGCATAAATGACTCAAACAACACATATGTTGTTTACTGGGCCATTTTCAGGGAGACCATTTTCTAAGAGACCAAGGGATCACCTAGTGGTTTTCAAACTGCTCTTAAGGGGCCTTAGTTCTGTGTCTGTGTCTAAGGAAGAGATGATTTCCAACTAAAGTGCCATCAATTGGCCTCAGATGTGCCGAAATCATCAACCCTCAACCCTGAAGTGACCTTAGTGAGGCAGCTAAACCCCCAAGCCATTCACTTTCAACTGATTCTGCCAGCAGCCTGTCCATTTACCTTGGTGAGTTGCACAAACATCATCGGTTCCTATGAGTGGCAGAAAGTCAAAAGGGTGCCTTAAGCTTGGCTCAGGTTGAAGTGGGAGAGACCAAGGTGAGTAGAATGGTTTGGGGCTGAGGTCTTTCCCTTTACCTGTTCCCCCATCCCACCTGCTACCTAAGGATCAGAGCAGCCACAAACTTATCAGCACTAAAAAGTGAAGCTTCTGGTTAAATTTTACTCCTTAGATTTTTTTTTTCATAAAAAGGGCTCTGCTCCTCAAAAGATAATTGAAAAGGTATTATTTAAAATGTCTCATTTTATAAATAAAGAAATTGAGGCAAGTGATCCTCTGGGATGATCTGTTCTTTATTTCCTCTTAAAAATACATTAATAAGGCAGTGATTCTCAGTTTCTGAAGCTATATGATAAAATCTGCTGGGGTGTTTAAAAAAATCTAAGGGCCAGGCTATACCCCAGGCTGATTAAATCAGAATCTCTGGAAGGGTTGCCTTCCAGAGAAGATATGATTAAAAATAACAAACATTTGTCAAGATTAGTTATAATAATAAATAAACTAAATTGCTGACCCTTCATCTTATTAGTGAGTTGTGGTTTCAGAGACAATGTGAAAAATGGCCAGGCATCGTGGCTCACACCTGTAATCCTAGCACTCTAGGAGGCCAAGGTTGGCAGATCGTTGGAGCTCAGGAGTTTGAGAGCAGCCTGAGCAAGAGTGAGACCCCATCTTTACCAAAATTAGAAAAAAAATTAATAGGGAATCGTGGCACTGTAGGGGCCTGTAGTCCCAGCTACTTGGGAGGCTGAGGCGGAAGGATCACTTGAGCCCAGGAATTTGAGGTTGTTGTGAGCTAGGCTGATGCCCCAGCACTCTAGCTGGGGCAACAGAGTGGAACTCTGTCTAAAGAAAAGAAAAGAAAACAAAACAAAACAAAAGAAAAAAATGGCAATAAAACTAAGAAATAATATTAACTTTAACTTAACTGGATTAAAGACATTTATTCAAGAAAATATTTTTTAAAATGAGAGAAGAGGTAATTTTTTTGACAGTAGATGAACTCTGTAACTAAGAAATGATTTCTAGAAAAAGAAAAGTACCTGTTAAGCTTAGCCATTTATTGCCTAATTGGAGATGGCCATTAACCTCTTTATTTGGAGACAACTTTAAGTTTTCTCATATTTGATAATAAAGTATTGGCCTACTTCATAGGTTAGAGTACGTGGTGCCAATTTCAGATTCATAAGGAATGTTACTCAGTCCCATCCACAACCAGCAGTATGTGGTAGTAGTTTGCAGCTTGGGGGCTGTTGTCCTCAGTTATGCTACCTTGAAGATGTGCCTCTTAGATCAAGTATGGTGGCATACTGAGGTTTCCTTTTGAAACTGTCCATCTCTGCTCTGGGAGATAACAGTATTCACTTGTGGGGCTGTTGTGAGCTTTAAATGTGAAAATATATGCAAAGCCCTTTGCACAAGTGACATATGCTCACTAAATGTCATGGGCCATTATCATCCTTATGAGTGTGTTGATTTACTTGTTATTAAAACTAATTTCAAAACCAAAAGGGCTAAAAATACCCTTTTATCACATTAAGAATTCCCCTAGCTCACTCTTAGCACCCAGCATAGTGTTTGGTATACTTTTTCTTACATATAAACTATTAATGCACACTTAAATATTTAAGTGAGTGAATGCTAAGAAGAAAACCAAATCCAGGAATTTTTCTAATTTGCTAATTATTTGAGATCCTGGCTGCTTTTTCAATTTTTTAGGTTCTTATGAGAAAAGTACCAGAAATTCTATATTCATTATTCTTCTTCCTATCAGTGTCAAAAAATTCTTGTGGATTCCTGTTTGGTGAAGTCAAAGATTCTACTGAAGTCAAAGAGTGGGGAGATAAAGGGTAAATAATAAAAGGAAGGACAATGCCAACCCATTTTAAAATTGCAGATCATAAATCACCATTATTACTCTGCAGGGCTTGGTGTTAAATGGAAAACACAAGAGGTGGAAGACACAGTGGTTAAGTTATTTAACAACATTTAACTACCTTCACTGCCTGGAAGCATATGTAGAAAGGCAAACATTTAAGTGTCTGAATAATAAGAGAAACTATATTGCACCAATACATCAACAAAGGAGCAACAATTAAATTATGTCACTCGGTACAGTGGTGCATCATTAGGAAGCCACAGTCAAAATCGGCGAGGACAATGTTTCCTTGAAATTGGACTGTTTAAGTCTAAATTACATAATGTGTACTTGGATTCTACATTCATCACACTAAGTTTTAAGTCAGGAGCTGGAATTGTGAGTGTTGAGGCCTGAATTCTATCCCCTCTCTTTTAAGCAAGCACGAATCTCTCTCATACATCCTCTCTCTCTTCCCCTCCAATCTTTTGCTCTTTTCCTCTTTCCAAATGACCTCCTGGTTGTGGGTAGCAGAACACAGTCAGCAGTCTTTCAAACAGCAATGAGCTTGTCTGCCAGCCCCTTCATTTAAGCAGGATTTCCTGATAACCATGTTATGTGATGTGACTCCATCATTCCTACGTCAGGGGTAGACACCTCATTCTGGGGATGACATAGGAACTTGGGGTGAGGTGAGGGGAAGAGAAAGAGAGAAAGAAAAGTGGAGAAAGAGGATGGCTTCTTCTTATCCTTGAGGTCTCTGCTCAAATGCACCCCCACTCACATAAAAGACTTTCCTGGCCACCCAGGCTGAAAAGCACCACTCAGCCACCCTCCCTTTGTCCTTAGCTTTACTCCCTTTGTGTCATGTATTATGTGGAATGATCTTGTTCTTGTTTGTGTATTTCATTGCCTGTCTCTTCTCTCTGATGATAACTGTGCACCAGCCAACCTTGCTTTCCTTAGTCATTAGGCCTTTACAGCCTAGAACAGAGCCTGAACACAGAGACACTCAGTTGTTGAATGAGTTCTGGAAAAAGACAACAGACACACGATTTGTTTTCAGAGTATCAGAGGCTATAGATCAATATGTCTTTGTGTATTCAGAATATTTCTGCCTGATGTCTTAATGATAAATCAATTAAAAATATCAAAAGCTAAATTCTTCCAAAGGCCTTCTTCTCCCAAATCATGCTTCTCTTCTTAATTTGCTCTCTCAGGGAAAGACAACATTCACAGTATAATAAGCACCTTCTAGAATTATTTAACCTAAGTCTCCTATCCAAGTACTATACTAACCAGGCCCAACCCTGCTTAGCTTCCAAGATCAGATGAGATCAAACAGACTCAGGGTGGTATGGCCATAGACAAACCCAAGTCTCTAATGACTAAAGTATTTCTTTTTCTTTCATTTTCTTTCCCAAATCTCATAGCCAAGAGGAAACATGGCTTAATTCTCCAATTCTGGGCAAGAAAGGGACCCTAGAGAAGAAAGGAAATCACTTATCTAATTGAAATTTTGTAAATGCGTGGGCCATTACCAGGTAATCTTGAACTTTATATGGTCAAACATTTTCCTGTACCATAGGAACTAACTACAGCACAGAGTAGTAGTTCGCTCCCCACTTAAGCTAACCTTATTTGAGGGCTATCATGTAAGGGACTATTTCCAATAGGCTATATTAATATAAAACAAAGGAAAACAAATCATGCATTCTGGATGAGCACAAAGCATAGTTATAAAAGAATACAGTGTTAAGTGTATACCTATATAGCACATAAAGGGATCCATGAGAATTCTTAGGTATAAGAGCTCACTGTTGGTGGTAGGGTAGCATGCATGTATTTGTGCAATAATATTTGTTTATGAGCAATGATTATGTACTAGACCCTGGGTGGGTGGGATAGAATTGGTCTCATTTTTTAGTAGAGAGGACTAAGAAGTAAAGAAATAAATAATTACAAATTGTGATAAGTGCTATGATAGAAAAGAGCAAAGTAGTATGAGAAAAATATCTTAGGAGACCTACTTTAAGTAGGAGAAAGGGTAAAGTAGTCTTGAAAGGTCTCTGAGAAGATAGCACTTCAGCTTAGACCTAAAGCAAGGAAATGCCACAGTCAACAAGGGGATGGGGCAGATTCAGGCAGAGGAGACACGTGTGAAAAACCTAAGGAAAGAATCACCTTGGCTTGTTAGTAGAAATGAAAACAAGCCACATGGCTGGAATAAAGACACCAGGATGGTTTGAGATGAGTTTAAAGATGTGGGCTGATCATGCCAAGCCTTGTAGGACATTGTATGGAGTTTGTTTAGTTGGGGAGGATTGAAAACTAACTAAGTATGCCATACTTATTTGTTTTTTTATATATTAGTCATTTAATAATTACTGGCTGGGCACAGTGCCAATCATGGCCTCATGGCAAGTTGGAATGAACAGACGTCAGCTGAATGTTGCTCAAAGGAACTCTTGCTGTCCATCGATAAGGGTGATGGGCTGAGAATATGGGGCCTTCCCTTTCAAGCTCAATATTCACCCTTAGTGTCATTAAAAGTCCTCAGAGATATAAATAGCCTTATCTATTTTCCCTTCATTATTAGTAACAGGGAACTACAAAAGGGAGAAAATGCCTTCATCAAAAGAAACTTCTTTAATCTAGTTATAACTAGATAATGTTTTACATCTGCTTCTGAGGCATCCCAAAGGGAGGCCTTTTATTATTAGCCTTGCCAGAGCTGTGCTAAGTCTGCTCTATGCTAAATGCTTTGGAAAATCCCACTGACAGCCATGGTTGTTGTGATGTTCAAAAATTACAAGTGGTGATAAGATGTCAGGAGTCTCACCTGCTCCAACGAGTTGGAAGAGGCTAAAATAGTACTTCGAAGGTAATAAGTGTGAAGAAGAATGTGAAGTTTTTCCCTGAGGCTCTGAGAGTGGGGAGAGAAAATTCCAAACATTTATATAGCCAGTCATTTCCTTTTTGGTCTGAAACTTTATACCTTAAAGGATTAGGAGAGCAAAATGTGATTTAGATGTTCTCCAATCTACCAGAATCTTTGCAAAGTTTTTCCAACATTGACATGAAGGTGACTCATTTGCAAATCTTAAGATACAGATTTTGCTTCATAAAGTTGCAGGTAAGGTTTTACATTCTGTATTTCTAATAAACTTCCAGAGATGCAGGAGGTACTGGTCCATAGGCCACAGTTTGCAATGAGTTAGGCAATTAATTTGCTAAGTAGAGTGATGCAGAGCTATTGAGGGATATTGGAAAAACATCTTTGTCCCTACATATATTTTCCTACTTAGGAGTCTTGGTGTCTGGAATGTCCCTAAATAAGTGATTTCCTCCTGTTTTCTCTCCCCTCTTATTTTCTCTTCCAAAATGTAAATACTTTATGAGCTGAAATACATCAAAGTTTACCAAATTCTGTTGAGTCTACTTCCTAATATCTCTACAACAGCTGCTTAATTTTCTATGCCACTTTTTCATGCCTTTATCATTTTTTCCCCGGATTGCTCCAACAGCATCTTAACTAGACATACAGGAGGCAGAATTATTTTTCTAAAATGCAAATCCTATGTCATGCCACATCTTCAAGTTCTTCCATGGCTTCATATTACCTTCAGGATAAAAATGTAACAGGAGGCTGGGCGTGGTGGCTCACACCTGTAATCCTCGCACTCTGGGAGGCCGAGGCAGGTGGATCGCTCAAGGTCAGGAGTTCGAAACCAGCTGAGTAAGAGTAAGATCCTGTCTCTACTAAAAATAGAAAAGAAATTAATTGCCCAACTAAAAATATATAGAAAAAATTAGCCAGGCATGGTGGTGCATGCCTGTAGTCCCAGCTACTTGGGAGGCTGAGGCAGGAGGATCACTTGAGCCCAGGAGTTGGAGGTTGCTGTGAGCTAGGCTGATGCCACGGCACTCTAGCCTGGGCAACAGAGTGAGACTCTGTCTCAAAAAAGACAGTAACAGTGTCATGAGAGACATTTTTTCTGTTATTCTAGAATTACAGCAAGGCCCAAAGTTGAGGGTAAAAGGCAATAAAATTCTCATATCCAGAACTCAGCAGTTGCTTAAAGAGCTTAGAAGAGATATAGATGTAGACAGATATAGATATACATATGGATATAGCTATATAGATAAAAGGATTTTAAACAGGGAATTGGCCTGAAGCAATTGTGGAAGCCATTCGAACCATCTCAGGAAGCTGTTTTCTTTGTGTCCTGTGGGAAGGGACAATGGCTATAAAGTGGGGGAGAACAAGAGTAAGCTGGAACCCCACAAGATAGACTGAATCCCTGTCAGTTCTTTTCTCTGACCTTGTTAACAAGGGTACCTTATAGAAACCAGGGTCCTTCAGCATGACACTACACACATGTACCTTGCCCAGAAGTCAAAAAAGCTAAACAAATGATCCAGGGTTAGGTAAAGAAGTTTCAAGTCCAGCTCCTGCTTCACGGAAGCAGAGTCAGCATATCAGCAAATGCGTAGGTGAGCTAAACAATAGCTGCTGCTTCTCTTTCTGCCTCCAAGTCTCCCAAGAATCTTCTCCGCAGCACACCATATCTGCAGACACACAAGAAATGAATACAGTAGGAATAAAAATATGTCAATTTGTACCGATTTTCTGATATGTGGACACCCTAAACCAATGGGATGTTTGAAGTAATATCCAAAAAGAGCCCTTTTTGAATACAAACTTCTGATTCCAACAAATATGATATAGTAGGAATCATCTGTACCCTCCCAACTGAAAAGCCATAATAACTGCAAAAACATATAAAATACCAGTTTTCAAGACAGTGAACATCCGGCAATGAGAAACTGTCATCCTTGAGAAACATGACACGAATAAGGTGAGCCCTGTGACTGCTCACAACTTATTGCCTTGGGAGAGTTTCCAGGCCACAGTGCAGCAAGGGAAGACAGAAACAGAAGGCAAGTGAGAGGAGAGACGTAGCAGACAGTCAAGGAGACTAATGCAATGAGAGTTCATAGGACAGAGTACTAGAGAGGAGAAAACTATACAGAAAGGTAACCACAGAAATCTGTAGAGGGTCTTCATTTAGTATACAGCAGAGGGCTGATCAGTGCATGAATGTAAGAAAATTCCCTAAAATGAGAGATAGAACCACCAAAAAAAAAATAATAATAATGAAAGGTTTAAGCTCTTGGCACTCACATGGGCTGGAAATGGTGACACAAAATTGACACAGATTTTAAAATTAGCAGACAAGGACTTTAAAACAGTAATTATACTTTCAAAAAGTTAAGCAGAGACATGGAAGATATAAAGCCAATCAAATTGAACTTCTAGAGCTGAAGACTACAATGTCTAAGAAGAAGAAAAATAGAAAAATACTTTGGATTGATCTAATGGAAGATTATACATTTCAGTATAGATTGAGGAATTTGAAGATATATCAGTAGATCCTATCCAAAATTAAACATAGTAAGAATAAAGAATAGGAAATATATAAAAAGAGCATCAGTGAGCACTAGGACTACTTTGACCACCTTAATTTACATGTAATTAGAGTCTCCAAAAGAGAAGAGGAATCAGGTATGCAAAAAAAAAAAAGTTATCAAGAAACAATGGCCAAAATCTTCCCAGATTTTAAGGACACTATAATCCCACAGATCCAAAACTAAAAAACACAACAAACAAAATCTCAATCTTAAGAAATATAAAGAAAATTACACTGAGACACATCATAATCAAATCTCCCAAAGGCAGTAGTAGAGAAAATCTTATGCATAGATGAACAAAGGTAAGAATAATGGTAGACTATGGAAGCTGCATAAATATGGAGACATACAAGGTGGCCGGACATAAATATTGGATACCAGTTCTCCTCTGAAAGAGGAGCCAAAGTTAAAATATACAGAATTTAAATGGAATGTCAAGGGGAGAGTGCTGGAGCCTAGTGGAGAACTCATGGGAAGAAGCTGGGGAGCAGAAAAAGAAAGAAGCAAGAGGATAGCAGAGATCAGCTAGGCCCCCCAAGAGGCTTGGTATTTCATGGAAAGCGTCAGTTGGGGTCTTTGGGCTCCCCTTGCCTCTGGGGTGGATTGCTAGTTTCTGAACTTTCAGAGAGTTCCTCTGCCCTTGAAAGATCAAACACTTGTGTGGGCAACGATCTGGGGACTTCTTGAGGGCATCGTAACAGACTGGGAACCCACACAGGATCACTAGCTCTCCCCCGTATTTGAGAAGTAGCAATAGAGTGCCACACTTGGGCCACAGCCATCAGAGGACTGAGTCAGCCCTTGTATCCTTACATCATGGGCATCTGACATTCCCCAGTGTCCACTCAAGGACAGCAGCTACACAGGGCTGTCTGGACCTAAAAGAGCTGCAGTGTTCCCAGTGGTCTAGCCCTCAGGGAGTGCTTCTACTAAGGGAGGGGAGAGTGCAGCACACCAAGGGAGCCACCCTTTGAGAAAAAGGAAACCAGAGTATTTGCTTTCTGAGTCTGAGAGCTCCCCACTTGTGGGTGGGGAGCTGTAGCACCATTTCCAGTAGAGGCACAAAGGCTGTGCTTGGCTCTGCCAGGGAGGAGTATTATTCCATCCCACTGGCCAAGCTGTCTCAGTGCTTGGGCCCAGGCATGGAGAGGAGGACTTCTCCTTCTCCTTTGTCCACTGCCACAGACATGGCTATGGCTGCTTCTACTAGAAGTTGGCACAGGTGTGCCAGAAGACTGCCTTTCTGGGGCTGATAGGAGTGACTACATCCCCACTGGTAGGTTAGCCACCAGCCAGGCTTGTGCGAATGGCAGGCCCCGCAGCCCTGCTCTGCACAAAGCAGCAGCATCCCTGCAGCAGAGAGCAGAAGAGCCAGGAACTGTGTTTTGAACTGAGGGAAGAGGCTTTGTGCTATAGCCATTTTGGTAGTGGGCCATGGGGTAAGTATCTTTTTTAATTCTCAGCTGCATTGCAGTTTTGAGATATATAACACTGTTAGATTGAGCTGAGCTTCCTGAGCATCAAGACAGGGGAATGACAGGGAAATGGACTGCATTACTGCCTACCTAGGCTGTGGTACTAGGGCAGCCCCATGTCCCCATAGAGACCTCAGCACCTTCCATCAGGAGTTCCTCTGCTACCCTGTTAGGGGCTGGTGCTTGTGCTCACAACTGGGGGACTTGAGGCTGGAATTCCCCATGGCAGCTCTATCCAGCTTTGTCTCCCCCTCCAGGACAGGGCAGAAAGCTCAGGCCACTGTGTAATTCACAGATCAGCCCACAACAACTGAGAGCTTGTCTCAGTAAATAAGACCAAGCACAAATCCAATTGCTGTTGCTACATTCTGCTCTTACCTGCAATTGCCACTTACTTGCATGGGAGTCAAACTGCACAACCCAATATAAAATCATCTGATACAGTTTATAGTGCTTAGGAAACAGATAAGCTTCTTGATAATTGTAACAGCCCCTCAGGAAGCAATGAGCCTACTCATATGCCCACTACATTGCCACTACAACTAGCATTTGAGAAAGCAACCAACTAAGGCTATCTGTAAGAAATTTATGGAGAGTCTTTGAACTGAAAGCAACCACAAGTAAAGCAAAATGACAATACACAGCATACATTATAGTCACATCCTCAAGGGGAAAATAAATCCCATCCAAACTAAATTAAATTAAAAAATAAGAAGAGATCATTTCTTAAGATGAGGAGCCAGTGTAATAATTCTAGCAGTGTGAAAAAATAGGGTGTTGTGGCACTGCTAAAGGATCACACTCTCTCTTTAGCAATGGATCCTAACCAAAATGAAAATTCTGAAATGCCAGATAAAGAATTCTATATATAAATTGTAAAGAAGCTCAATGACATCCAAGAGAAATCTGAAAAACAATGCAAAGAAATTATAAAATCAATTCAGGATATGAATGAGAAATTTACCAAAGTGATAGATATTTAAAGAAAAACCAAACAGAATTTCTGGAAATGAAAATTTTATTGAAGAAATTACAAAATACAGTTGAAAGCTGCAAGAATAGACTAGACAAAGAAGAAGAAAGAATCTCAGATATTTAAGACAATTTTTTCAAATTAATCCAACAGATAGAAATAAAGAATAAAAGAATAAAAAGAAATGAACAAAGCCTTGTAGAACTATAGGATTTTAAAGCATCTGAACCTATGAATTAGAGATATTCCCAAAGGAGAAGAAAAGCAAGACATTTGGAAGAACTTTTTGAGAAAATAAAAATTTTGTTAGTCTTGCTAGAGATTTAGACATACATATACAAGAAGCTCAGAGAACTCTAGGGAAATATACTGTAAAGAAAGACTTCAATACATATAGCCATCAGACTATCTAAAGTCATTATGAAGGAAAATATTCTAAAATCAGCAAGAGAAACAGATCTAGTAATCTGTAAAGGAAATCCCATCAGGCTAACAGCTGACTTCTCAGCAGAAACCTTATAAGACAGAAGAGATTAGGGTCCAATTTTCAGAATTTTACAGGAAAATAACTCTGTCAACCACAAATTTTGTATCCTGCTAGAATAAGCATTGTAAGTGAATGAGAAAAAGAGTCTTTCTCAGAAAAGCAAATGCTAAGAGAATTCATTACCACTAGACTGGCCCTATAAGAAATGCTCAAGGGAGTTCTAAATATGAAAATGAAAGATCATATTCACCATTACAAAAATGCACTAAAGTATAAAAATCACAAATCTAATGAAACAATTACACTAACGAGGCTACAAAGAAACTAAATAACAATTAACATTATGGCAGAAACAAAGGTTCATAGATCAAAATTAGCCTTGAATGTAAATGGATTAAATGCAAATAGAACTACCATTTGATCAAGCAATCCCACTACTGGATATTTACCCAAAGGATAAAAAGACATTCTGTAAAAAAAAAATCTGTATTAGAATGTTTGTAGCAGCACAATTGACAATTGTAAAGATGTGAAAACAACCTAAGTGCCAATCAATTCATGAGTGGATTAATAAAATGTAGCATATGTATACCATTCTACTAAGTGAAGTATCACAAGAAAGGAAAAACAAGCACCACATGTACTCACCATCAAATTGGTATTAATTCAATAACACTTATGTGCACATATGGTAGTAACATCCGTAGGATGTTGGCATGTGGGAAAGGGAAGGAGAGAATGGGTATATTCACACCTAATGGGTGCAGTGTGCACCATCTGGGGGATAGGCAATATATGTAACCTAAACATTTATACCCCTACAATATTCTGAAATTTAAAAAAATTAAAAATGCCCAACTTAAGAAATATATATTGACAGAATGGTTTTAAAAACATGACCCAATTATATGCTGATTATAGAAAACCCACCTTACTAGTAAAGGCCCTTACAGACTGAAGATAAAGAGATAGAAAAAGATATTCCAAGCAAAGGGAAACCAAAGTGAGCAGGAGTTGCTATGCTTACATCAGGCAACACAGACTTGAAACCAACAATAGTAAAAAAAAGACAAATAAGGTCATTATATAATGGTAAAGTGATCAATTCAGCAAGAAGATGTAACAACACTAAATATATATACACCAACACCAGAGCATCCAGATTCATAAACAAATATTAGGACACCAAAGAAGAGTTGTTGACAAAAATACAATAACAGTGGGGGTTTTCAACATCCAACTGACAGCACTAGACATATCATGGAGACAGAAAATCAACAAAAAAACACTGGATCTAAATTGAACTTTAGAACAAAAAGATCCAGTAGACATTTACGAAACATTCTACCCAGCAACTACAGAATATACTTTCTTCTCATCAGAATGGCTAAAATTAAAAAGACTTGTCTACATCAGTTTTAAGTAAGAATGTAGAATGTGGAGCAACTGCAACTTTCATACCTTACTACGAGCATTGTAATATGGTGCACTGACCTTGGAAGATAGGCAGTTTTAAAAAGAGTTAAACATACACTTGTCATATTGTACAACCATAACACTCTCAGATATGAAGCCAAGAAGAAAAAATATATATGTCTCTGTAAAGATTTGTACATAAATGCTCACATCATTTCTGTTTGCAACAGCCAAAAACTGAATCAAAAACAAATTTCCTTCAACAAGGGAATAGACAAATTGTGGTTATTGCAGAAGGCATTAATTCATCCTTTTATGGCTGAATAGTGTTCCATGATATGCATACGCCACATTTTATGAATCCACTCATGACGTGTTGGGCATGTAGGTTGATTCCACATCTTTGCAGTTGTGAATTGTGCTGCAATAAACATTTCACTGCACATGTCTTTTTGACAAAAACTTCTTTTTCTTTGGGTAGATACTCAGTAGTGTGATTGCTGGATCAAAATGGTAGATCTACTTTTAGTTCTTTGTGGAATCTTCTTACTGTTTTCCATGAAGATTGTGCTAATTTGCAGTCTCACCAACAGTATATAAGCGTTCCTTTCTTTATGCATCTATGCCAGCATCTATTGTTTTTTGGACCAAAAGCCATTCTAGCTGGGGTAAGGTGATATCTCATTGTGGTTTCAATTTCCATTCCCCTGATAATTAATGACATTGAAATTTTTTTCATACGTTTATTGACCATTTGTTTATGCTCTTTTGAAAAGCTTCTGTTCATATCTTATATATAACACAAAAGCACAATCTATAAGAGACCAAATTTTAAAATTAATGTCATCAAAAGTAAAATCTTTTGCTTTTCAAAAAAGTCCATTAA
The DNA here is from genome assembly GCF_040939455.1 of Microcebus murinus. Classification (NCBI taxonomy): domain Eukaryota; kingdom Metazoa; phylum Chordata; class Mammalia; order Primates; family Cheirogaleidae; genus Microcebus; species Microcebus murinus. The sequence goes on from NC_134124.1 coordinate 25,189,611, forward strand.
GAGAATGACAATAAAAGCCATTGGGATAAAACATTTGTGAAGTGTGTGTGTGTGTGTGTGTGTGTGTGTGTGTGTGTAAAATAAGGTTTTGTATACAGAATAGATGTAGAATGCTTAAAAACTTAATTTTAAAAACTCCAAGCAACTCAATTTTTTCAAATGGGATAAAAATTTGAATCAAAAATCACATGAAAAGATGTTCAACATAAATAGTCATTAGGGAAATACAAATAAAAAGCACAGTGGGAAACAACTACACATCTTTTAGACTGTCTAAAATTTAAGAGTTTGACTATATCAAGTTTCAGCAAGAATATAGAGAATCTGGAACTTATATACTGCTTCTGGGCTTGTAAAATGGTACAATCACTTTGGAAAATTGTAGTTTCTTAAAAAGTTAAACATATGACCTAGCCATTCCACTCATAGATATTTACTCAACAAAAATGAAAATATATGTCCCTATAGAGACTTGTACATCAATGCTTACAGCATCCTTATTTGTAATAAACAAAAATAGAAACCCCCAAACATCCATTAATAGGTGACTTGATAGACAAATTGTAGAATATCCATATGATGAGCTCTTGAGAATGAAGTATTAATACACGCAAAAAAAGAATGAATCTCAGAATAATTATGTTTAATGAAAAAAGAGAGGAAAAATAATATATATTGTATTTTCGAATTTTGCACAATACCTATTAATTTCTCATATGCTATTATTTGAATGATTAGAGCATTACAAATGTCATTAAAATAATGGAAAAAGTTATTACAGTGTCACTGAACAAGACTTGTATTTTTATATATTTAAGACTGTGCTTTTCATATTACCAAGCCAGCCTCAAACTATTATGATTAAAAAAAATAAGCCAACAGTGGTAATAAAAAGAAAACAGAATGATTCTGTTTTCTACTATGGCACATGTTCAGCAAAAGATGAACTGGTTGTCTCCCATAGAAATAACCATGATAGTGCCATTAGTCAATGTGCTAGCCTTTTAGTTGATCTATGTTTATTGTTTCCATACCTGGTCAAATGATTTATTGCATAATCCCCAGTTTTCATTATCTTGACTCATATATTTTTCAATAAGAGATTGACCATAATTCTTTATGGTTGTACTAACAATAAAAGAAGGCTATTAGGATAGTTTTCTCTGGAGATCATTTAAAGTTCATAATACCTGAATAATACCTGATTTGTGGATTGCAAGTTACAGAGGAAACCCTGCATATAAGTTCCCAATTGGAAATTTCAGTTTTGGGTGAGGTTACCTTGTCGTTACATTATAACATAAGCTAACTCATTGAGTCATTGAAACAAATTAAAAACATGTTTGACACAAAGCAAGGGAAGTCCATTTTAAAGTTGCATCTGTTTTTGATCTGCTTTGTCAAAGATCATATGGAAATATGAGGATGGTTTTATATCTGGGTTCTCTTTTCTGATCCATTGGTCTATGTCTCTGTTCTTGTGCCAGTCACATGCTATTTTGGTTACTATAGCCTTGTAATATAGCTTCAGGTATAAGAATTCTGAAAGAAAATGTTGGAAAAACTCTTATAGATATTGGCCTAGGCAAAGAATTTATGAAGAAGACCACAATGGCAACCACAACAACAACAAAAATAAATAAATGAGCCCTGATCAAATTAAAAAGTTTCTGCATAGCCAAGGAAACAATCAATAGAGCAAACAGACAACCTACGGAATGGGAGAAAATATTTGCATGCTATACATCTGATAAAGAGCTAATAACCAGAATCTACAAAGTACTCAAGCAAAACCGCAAGGAAAAAAAAAAATCAAACAACACCATTAAAAAGTGGGCAAAAGACATGAAAGAAGCTCTTGAAAAGAAGTCAGACTAATGGCCAACAAACATATGAAAAAATGCTCAACATCTCTAATCATCAAGGAAATGCAAATCAAAACCACAATGGGATATCACCTAACTCCAGTGAGAATGGCTTTTATCATAAAGTCTCAAAACATCAGATGCTGGTGTGGATGCAGAGAGAAAGGAGCACTTATACACTATTGGTGGGACTGCAAACTGGTGCAACCTCTACAGAAATCAGTATAGAGATACTTGAAAGTACTAAAACCAGACCTACTATTTGATCTAGCAATCCCACTATTGGGCATTTACCCAAAGGAAAAAAGTCATTTTATAAAAAAGACACTTGCACTAGAATGTTTATTGCAGCACAATTCACAACTGCAAAGATGTGGAATCAAACCAAGTGCCCATCAATACATGAGTGAATTAATAAAATGTGATATATGTATACCATGAAGTAATACCCAGCCATAAAAAACAATGGGGGAAGTAATACCTCTTGTAACAACCTGGATGGAACTGGAGACCATTCTTCTAAGTAAAGTATTGCAAGAATGGAAAAACAAACACCAGGTGTACTCACTATTAAAGTAGAACTAATTGATCAACACTTATATAGACATATGGAAGTAAAACTCAATAGAAGTCAAGCTGGGTGGGAGAAGCAGAGATTGGGTAAATTCACACCTAATGGGTACAATGCACACTATCGGGTTGATGGGTACACTTATAACATTGACTCAAAAGCAATACATGTAACCAAAATGTTTGTACCGCCATAATATTCTGAAATAAAAAAACAAACAAAAAGCATCAAAAAGTTGCACCTGTGTTATAGTTAAAGGTTTTATCTGCTATGCATATCATTATATGATTTACATTTTAAAAAGTCAGTAATTCCTTTACTGGCATAATTTTTACAATATATATTCGTTAATTTATTTAGCAAATAGTTACAAACAGCATACATTGTGCTAAGTAGCAGACATATAGCAGCAAACAAATCAGATAAAGTCCCTGTCAAAAAGTGACCAGTATACTAGAGAGTAAGGGCTACTTAGATATTTCTGTCTTGGGGGACAATTAAGAGTGTTATAGAATATTATGATTTTAATAACTATCTATCTATCCATTCATTTCTCCTGGACAAATAGGGATCTCTTCTCAGCTCACATTCCCAGTTGGATGTTATTTTTTCTAAATAAATAGCAGAATTTAACCTTTGCTATGAGAATCACAACACAGTCACTAGTTCTTCAAAACTGTAGGAAAAAATGCAACATCACCAAGGAAAGTCATTCCTGGATAAGGAGAAATTAATACTCAGGGACTTCACAGAACAGATAGATGGAGAAAAACAAACAAATATTTGCTATATACATGATAAAGACTTTTAGCTAATGTAATTTTGAGTAATGTTATGAATGCCTGAACTTGAAGTAATAGGGAATTAGATTCCAGTACTGGTTTTGGGTCACCCATGTCACTCATTGAACTTATCCCATTACTTCCCATACCACCAGCTGTGGTACAATGGGAAATTACTTAATCTTTTAGAGCCTTGGTTTCTTTTCTCTAATTTCATAGAACCATTGTGAATATTGAAGCAAACGATTCATGGAATGTGGTTAACACTACCTAATGTTCAGTAAGACTCCAAAATATTTATTGAATAAATGATCAGAATTTGGTAGAAGAATCATACAAAAATGAGTAATAATATAGAAAAATTGAATACAGACAAAATCAATTCTTTCTTTTTTCATAAATACACATAAGTAACCTCCTATATGTCATATGTATGTAAATATCGATATCTATATATTAATATAAACACTGCATCCAATATGCAAAATATACTTTCTTTTAGAGCACACATGGGACATTTACAAATATTAACCATGTAGTGGGCAATATAATTCATAACTCATTTCAAAGGATTAAAATAACTGTGATGAGTATAATACAATTATGCGAATGACTAGAAAATATGATCTGAAAATATACATATATTTGGAATTTAAGAAACGCGCTTCTAAATAACCTATGGGTCATGTAAAAAATTTTAATAGAAATTAGAAAGTGATTTAAACTGAATGATAACAACTATATATATCAAAATATGTGGGACACAGCTAATGCAGTACTTAAAGGGAAATATGAGGTTCAAATTAATTTAGGACAAAAGAAGAAAAGCTGAAAATTAATAAGCTAAATATCCATCTCAGGACTTTAAAAAAAAAACCATTAAATTAAATCCAAAGGATATAATAAGAAGTACAGTCTAAAGATATGAAAAGAAATTCCACAGAAAACAAATCACGCAACAAAAGAATCAAGAACACCAAAAGATGGTTCTTTGAAAAGACTATAAAATTGATAAGCCTTTGGGTGATAGTCATTGAATTGCGTACACATGCACACACACACATACACACACACTAATTATGAATGAAAAAGGGGCCCTCACTACAGATTTTATATACATTAAAAACTAGCAAAGAAGCAAAACCCTCAAAGGAAATATTATAAAGAACTTGAAAATTTAGATGAAAGGGGAATCTCTTAGAAAAATCACAGTTTACCAAAACTAATGTAAGAAAAAATGAAATGAATAGAAGGAAGGAAGATGGGCACATAAGCTATCCAACAAATTATGCCCTCATTACTAAAATAATCACACTATTTGATATATCTTTAAGTTGCAAATAACAGTAGAGGGTATGAGACTCTTTTTTTTTTTTTCCAAAGGAAGAATGCTTTTATAAGACTGGAAATCATAGACATACACATTACAAAGGCAATTTATAATGGGCCTATTTGTGGGACAGACTTAAAAACAAGGTACTGGATAAGACTTCTGTATCTGAGGCAGATGAGTTATTAGCACAAAGATCAAATGACTGGGTGAGAAAATGCTTTGGATCACACAGGGTGTACCATGTGGCAATAAATGATTTAACCTGAACATACATTTTTCTGTTTTGTAATTCAATGTTTATGAAAACTAAGGTTCAAAGAGGCCAGAAATCTTGCCCAAGGTCACAAAACTGGAATATGATATGTGCTGCATTTTAAACAAGTTTGTCTGTTTATAAATCTAATATTCTTCTTCTTTGTTGTTGTGGATTAAATCCATTTACCTCATTAATATGCAATTATGGTCTTCTGTTGGTTTTACATTAAGAAATTGAATGAAATTAACTTGAATTTGTGAAACTAATTTGCTTTGCAATTTTGCTTTGAGTTCCACATTTTCAAACAATATAGAGGCTTATGTATAGTCCTTTTCAAGGCTAATTTTGCATCAGTTCGGGTTCTTTCAGGTTTTTTTCAGTTAGAAAGTTGGAAGGAACAGCAATCTTATTCTAGTTGCTTCTAGCTACTACAGGAATGAGGACAAGAAGTAACCAGATATAATTGTTTTTCTCTTACTTCCAGGCTAAATGACCCAACAGTTTTTTCTTTTTTAAATGAATGTGTTTCTACTTATTTTCATTTATGGTTTTTAAAATCTATTTTAAAATACAAGGTATAATTCTTGCTAGCATTCAAAATGATTTATGGAGAAGAACAAAATCCCAGCCCAGTGTCAAGAAACATAAGAAAGAATCACTGAATTCAGATACAATATGATAAGGAATAGAAATGTGTGCCCAATGTGGATTGGTAAAAAACAAAACAAACAAACAAAAAAGTTTAAAGTGACCAGCAGGGCTGAACCCTTCTACTCAGAAAAAAGACAGTGATTTTTCAAAAGGACAAGAGTAAACACTCAGCTAGCAATTCAGCAGTGGACTCATATGAGCCCATACAAAATTCTTTCATTCAACAAATATTTGTTGACCAATAACTGTGTCCAGCACTGATTTAGGCATTAGAAATTCAGCAGTGACCAAAACAAAACAGGGCTTATAAACAAAACAGGGCTTTTGAAGCTTATATTTTAGTGTTTTTAGTAGAAAATCCAAACAATTAAACACATATAAATGTACACATGCATACATAGACACTAGGTCAACTGTAGATGCAATGAAGAAGAATAAAGCAGGATGGTGGGGGGTAGGGAGTAAGTGTGGAATGATGCTAATTTACGTAGGCTCAGTGATATACCCAGGTACAGCTCCGACATTTACATAGAGGCATCAGTGAAGTGAGAGAACCAGCCACAAAACTATCAGGGAGAATATTGTTCAAGGCAGAAGGAAGAGCAAGTGCAAAGGGTCTGAAGCAGAAGCCTGTTTGGTATATTCAAAGAACATTGAGGAAGCCAGTGTGGGGAGAACTGAGTAGAAAGTTCTAGGAAGTGATGTGGGAGAGGCAGTGGGCAGAGGGGCCAAGCTGACTCCAAGCATCTAAGCCTGTTACACAGATTTGAATGAAAGACTTCCTAATACTGTTTAAGTAAAATAATATTTTTAATAAACAATAGAACGTGGAGAATATCAATAAATAAATTTAATTAAAGTGAGTATTCTGACTCATGTAGAAATTTTAAGTTATTTTATAATTTTTCACTAATACATTCTTGATGCCATGAACCCAACCTTGTAGATATATTTTGTCATGTTAATAATTTAATATTTCATTTTATTTATTTTGCATTTTAGCCTCAAGTATTACTTCCCTATGGGGACAAAGTGAAGGAGGTGTTTTCAGGAAAGTCAAAATTCTATATGTTGAAAAGGAGGGAAGCCTACAATTATCAATAGTATACTGCCTTTAAGATTAGAAGATATGACATTAATTGATTCAATTTATCACCCCAAGTATTTAATGAAAGCCTATTAAAACTGCAGATCCTTTGGGAATACAAATCTAGCTAAACACACATAGCCTTTGATTTTTGAACATCTCACAGGATAGTTACTATTATTAAAGTGGTTTCTGTGCTTAAAATAGGAGCAAAATTGCTTTAGGATTTTGCTAGTGTAATAAAATTTGAATTACAGTAGAGTCAAAAGATGTGGGTTTCCCAGTCTTTAATACCTGCTAACTGTAACTTTGAGCAACTCATTTATTTTCTGTTTCCTAATTTGCAAGATGAAGCTGATAATACCTTCCATAATTATTTCACAGACAACTGGAAATATTATTATAGTAGTAGGATAACATATAACATAAGATAAGATGTTTAGAAATAATATAGTTTGTTAAAGGAAGTTTAATAATAACATGAATGATACTACTAATAATGGAAACAGTAAAATAGGAACAATTTAATTTAATTTATACAAAGTTATAGAAAATTAAAACATTTGTAGTGACAGAAAGCAGATTAATGGTTGTTGGCAGACAATGGTAGAGGAAAGAATGGACTATAAAGAGGCATGAGAAAACTTTTGCGGATGATGGAAACCTTCCTCATCTGGATTATGGTAATGCACACTAAATGTGAATTGTTTGGTATGTCATTTATACTTCAATCAAGCACTCTATCTCTATCTGTCAATATCAACTCTCTTAGTTTAATGTCTGTAATACATACATATATATTATGTATCAGACATTAATAGATATTTAAGTATAATTTAAATTTATGTCTAAATATAATTTTAAATTATATTTAAATAAGTTAAACTATATTAAATATAATTCTAAATTAAATATTATAAAATTAAATTAAATTTTAACTAAAAAAGCATTACTAGAGTTTAAAAGGAATATATCCTAATGATAAAATGTTCAATTAATCAGGAAAATATAAAAATTTAAAATTGTATTCAAAATTTGATGTAAATAAAGCAAGAAATATACACATCCACAATTATTGTGGGAGATTTTTAATCACCTGTATCCATAACATAGAAAAAGTTGACGAAAGTGATAACAATGTAAAATATTTGAACAATACAATCAGCAAATTCAATGCAATGAACATATATAGAATACAGCAACAAATGTGCATTTATTTCAGAAACAAGAAGATAATTTGAAAACTGACAAAAAGCAAAGTCAAAGAGAAAGTCTTCGAAAATTTTCAGGGATTGACATGTATATTGGTGTTTTCTGGCCATAGTGCAAAGCAAAATTATAGCTACCTTATTTAATTGGTATCAGTTGAAATACCTGATAGGAATATTCTTAATAATCTGATGTCAAAATGCAAATGACTATGGAAATTAAAATATATTTTGGATTGAATGATAATCAATATAGCACACATAAAATTCGCAAAGTATATCTACTTACAGGGAAATAAAAAAACAGCAAAAAGAAACAAAATGCAGATACCTAAAATTTAAAAGATAATTACAATTTTTTTAAATTTAAAATATAATTAGGAGACATATCAACCAATTACAGTTCATTGATCTAATTGGGATACCAAACAAGCAAAATGTAAACACACATACAGACATTTGTGAGAGGATTCATGAAATATGAATATGGAACTGGTGATTTTGATTATTGTTAACTTTGGTAATAATAATGGTATTATAGACATGATTTTATTTTTTAATGAGTCTCTCTTTTATAAGATATACATAGTAAATATTATAGAAAAATATATAACTGGAATTTGCTTCTAAATCATATGGCTTGGAGGATATAGAATGTGGACCTATGGTAAAATTATGTTTGCTATGAATTACTAATTGCTGATGCTGGGAGATGGAAACATCGATTCATGATTTATTGCCCTTGCAATAGTTGTATATGTTTGCAATTTTCAATATTAAACAGTTACAAAAAAGAAAAAAAGAATTATGGCTATAATTGATTAGAAGACACTAAATATATAATAAAAACTATGAATTCATAAGACATATCCCCTCCCCTCCATAATAAGGAGATATAGAAACAAAATGCATGTCATTGCACACCACTGAAGATTCCTAGGATTTCAGCCATTACTCAGAACATTGAATAAATAAAGGAAAATAAGAATTTATCTTGCTTTTGTTTATGACCTTGGCAAAGAATTCCAGATAATAAATGCAACAGTAATGATAGAATTAGAAAAACCATCATTTTATAACCCATTATAAAATAGCTGATTCAAGTAAATAGTCATCAAATAATGGTGAACCATTAAGTGAGAGATTAAGGAGGTACTTTATAATGAGGGAATCAGGCTGCCTCCACCTATGATTACTGATCAGTCTTAGTATCACTGAAAGGGAGACATGAATCCCCTCATATGATGCAATAGGAAGGATGTAACACCATGATGAATTCATGAAAGTTCTAGTTCTTCTTGAATTCAATCAGAGTTTTAGCTTTACTTTCTAGTCTACAGAAAATAAGTTCAAGTACACCATGAGGAAACAATCTACCAAATCCAGAATGAAGACCTTATATGGATTCTTTAACAAATTAGTGGCATAAAAAGTGGGAGTGGAAATGGGGAATTGTTTTATCTTGAAAGAGAATTAAAAGTCCTAACCACTGAATACCATTAGTGGCCCTGCTTAAATGCTAATTTGAACAAACTGAATAAAAAAAATACATTTTAGACAATTAGAGAAATTTCAATCTAGATTTGATATCAGATGACATTAAAAATATGTGTTGATTTTCTTTTGTGTGATACTGGCTTTATGTGCATGTAAGAAAATGTCATTTTTGACATGCACATTAAAATATCTCTTGAGATTAAGTGACACAACATCTGACATTTGCTACAAAATATTCCATAAAAAATGCAGAGAATTAGATAAATAAGAAAGCAAAAATATTGATTGCAATTGAAGTTGGGTAATTGGGAGATGGGAATGATTTTTATGTTATGTTTGGAGTATGTTTAGAAACTTCCATAATATGCAGTTTAAAAAATGACCAGCATATAAAATCTGATGGGATTTACAAACAAACCATGATGGCGGAGACAGATATAAAATTAGTCTATAACACTTTGCTAATAAAGCCATCAATCCTTATGTCCAATCCCTAAACATATATAACACATTCACACATACAAATCCAGAGCTGTATGTCCTTTTTGTTGCTGTTGTTGTTTAGAGATTTCTATCCTTTGCAATTTTATCAATTCACAGAAGTTGAGGAGGAAAGAAGTAAATTGCAATTGCCTTTGGCAAGCAGTTTGAAGCTTGACATTTGGTGATAAAGAATAGGCAAAAAGTCAGAACTTATGTGCCCTTTAGGTATATTTTCCAAAATAAACCCAACTCATGCAAGCAAAATGAAAAAGGAATTATTCAATGACCTAAAATATACAAGTGAAAACCCGTGCATGCATGTATGTACAGAATATGTACAACCCATGCAAGGCCTTTATAAAACAAGTATTACCTTTCACTGGAGTCAAGACAAGCCTGATTAATCACTTGACAAGATCCTTTTATTTCTTTTTAATTTTTTAAGTGGTCAACATCTTTATTTTTCTGTCCAAACAGAATCTTACGAGACACAGAATAACATGGACAGAGCTTAGTCTATGGAGTCAGAAATCATGAGCTTGATACACTTCTTTGCCTCTTATTAGCTGGGTGAACATCAAATATTTAATCTATAAAGTAAGTATAATAATAACTGCTTCATTGTTTTGTGAAGATTAAGTAATAAGCCCAGAATATATTTAGTGCCATACCTGACATATCATGAGTTTTCGATGACAGGGAGCTCTTAGACAGATATCTCTGTTTAAGATGTCTCTAGCAGACATGTCTTTTGATTTTCCTTACCTGGAACAAACTCTTTTGTCCTCTGGCTGCAATATTTTGATTTTCTTTGGAAACTTTCCCCTTCTGTACTTTTGATTGTTGGCTACTCTTCTCCCATTTCAGGTATAAGCAGGAGTTCTAGGCCTGGCCAATAAAAATCCTTCATCATGTTTGCTATCACAAGTTTTCCCAACCTTGGCACTATTGAATTTGGTACTGGGTTATTCCTTTTGATTTTTATATATTTTTAATTTTTAATTTGTAATTATTATGAATTCTAAATAGTTGCATATCTGTATAAGGTACATGTGATGTTTTGGTACAGACATATGATGAGAATTGAGCAAATCAGGGTAATTGGGGTATCCATCACCTCAGGCATTTAACATTTCTTTGTGCTAGGAACATTCCAATTCTATTCTTTTAGTTATTTTAAAGTATATCCTAATTTATTGCTGGAGAAAGGGAAACCCTCGTATACCACTGGTGGGAGTGTAAATTAGTGTAACCACTACGGAGAACAGTATGAAAGTTCCTCAAAAAACTAAAAAAAGAACTAACATATAACCCAGCAATCCTACTGCTGGGTATATATCGAAAGGGTGAGAATTTGGTATATGGAAAAGATATCTGCACTCCTGTATTTATTGCAGCACTATCACAGTAGCCAAGATATGGAATCAATGTAAGTGTCCATCAACGATGAATGAATAAAGCAATTGTGGATAATTCTTTGTTGTTGGGAACTGACCTGTGTATTGTGAAATGTTGAGCAGAACTCTTGTCCTCTAACCCACTAGATGCCAATAATACATCCAAGTTGTGACAATCAAAATTGTCTCCAGGCATTACCAAATGTGCGAAATTGCCTCCAGTTGAGATCCACTGGACAATAGTGATTGGCTCAGGGATAGAGCATATAACTCAAGTAGGTTCAATCAGAGCCAATTATTGGAATTACTGGGTAAGAGACACACTGTTTCCATCAGGTTTGCTCAGCTAGGGGGTTGTACAATTGGAACTACAATGGATTTCTTGTCACTATGTAGCAAGGCGTTTTCTGAACCTGCAAAGAGTATACTCAAGAGGTGGAGAAAGAGGACAAAAGATAAAATTAGTTTTGGTGATCTTGTTTAAAAGCCTATATCTAGCTAGATATCTCTGAACTTTTTAAATAACAAGAATCAATTCACTCTGTTTAATTCCTAAGTCAGTTTGACTGGGTATGAGGCACTTGCAAACTAGAGACTAGATATTTTGCAACTGCAGGACCAGAGTAGGAGCTCAGATTCAGGATTCTGTGAGGCAAGTAAAGGTGAGCAGTTCTTAACGTTTGCATGACAGGGACCCTTATTAAAACTTAAGAAAAATTTTGGAGCCTTTCTCCTACAACATTCAAATAAAAACTGAATTTTATTCAAATAAAAACCCCATTTCAGGAAATTCAGGGATGGTTCCCCAAAGCCCTAAAGATTCTACATTTCAGGTGCGAATTCGAGCATGTTCTAAAACAGGTTCTGATGCCAGTACGTGGCCTAATAGATTCAGAAAAAATTTAATTGTCTGTTAATATTTTTTATTAAAGATACTAAGTGAGAGTACAAAGATACATTTACAGTCCTCAGAGTCTCCATTCTCAGTGTCAAAGCCAAAAGATGATTAGGATGAAAAAGAGGGATCAATTGTTTCCCTTGTATAAACAACAAAAGCAAAAAGTCTCATGTCTCACAATGGTAACTATTGCCTACTACACTGAAAAAACTTTAACAACCAGTAAGAACTTCATTGAGTATTCTCTGGGCTGCTGGCAGAGACTGCATGGCATGACCCTACACAGTTGGGAAAAGCGCCCAAGAGTAAACATGGCTGCTTGCGAGCCACCCTATTTCAGCTCACCTTGAGCAATGACGAATCTGAGAGTTTTTTTTTTTTTATTCACCTAAGAATTGGAGCATCAACTAGGAGGCCTCCTTTGATTTCCACTTTGGGAAGAGCCTGGGGATTTACAAAGTAGCTTGAAATAAACTTCTGCTTCACCTTTGAAACAGGTCCTTGTCCCCATGGCCTGCTGGCTCTAGCAGACACTCCTGCCCTTCGGTTCTTGTGAAAACAAGTGTCAGTAGTTTCAGACGTAGGTCTTGTGGCTGGATTTTCAGGCACAGATTTTAGGGCTGGCCTTCTGAATTCCATACTGCCACTGCACACATTTCTGTCACGTGGTTCATGTGACTGCTTTGTGATGTAGGGTTAATCACTACCTTACTTGGGATCTCCTATGTTACATCTTCACCTCAGTTTTTCCATCTCTACAAAGGGAGCTGATTGAATTAGAAAATATTTTCAAGTCCTCAATACCAGGGTGACTGTGGTAGAGTGGTAACTCAGCCATTGAGTTCTAACTCTGTGCCTGTAACTCAGTAACTGTTTCTCATCCATTATCTTATTTGGCCCTTACCATAATCCTATGTGGTAGGTAATGCTGTCATTCCATTTGAGAGGAAACTGAGGCACAAAGATGGTAGGTGACTTGCTTGTGGCTATACAACAATGGGAAGGGGAGCCAAGCTTCCAGCTGGGCCTCAGAATCCTTTCTTACCTTCTTGTCAATGTCACCTGCGTGGATTTGGATCCTGTCCTCCTTAGCAGCCACGTGTTCCTGACAACTGCCTTTAGGGCTTGACATGAAAATCACTCTGCCTTTGGCTAGCATCCTTAGCTAAGCACTTCGAAGGGATGCTCTTTGTGTGATGTACCTGTATCCCTAATGTCAGGCACCTGGAGGAGCAAGGCCTTTCAGTCTGCTGAAGTTATCTCTATAGTTGGCTTTTAAAATACATCTTGAATCCCAAGTACCATGTAGTGGGAAATTGAGAATCTCCCTCACTAACCAGGATCTCCTGGTTATCTCATATTCTGAATCCCTGCTTCCATTCATTTTGATCTTTCTTGTGTCTCTTTTTGGGGCTATTCCCTATTCTGTAATCTTCATTAAACAAATGTGGAACATAGCCCTTTTCTTTCATTTTCCTCCATGCTGCTTACATACCTTATGTAATGGATTTTATTGTTTAAGATTCAGGATAAAGGTAGGGGAAGTTGTAGCATCTTGTTAATTTTTTGGCCCCTTTAGTATTAAATGGCAATGATTTGGCAGGAAATGGCGTAGTTTTCAAAGTAATTTCCAGCCAGTAAGACTGACATTGATAATCTGCCATACTGGTACTTTGTTCTTTACTGATCTGCCAAAACACCAAATTAAGCAAACACAATAATGACGAAATCTAGGTAAATTCACATGTGTCCAATAGAAAAGGAAAAAAATTCTTCTAATTAGCTAAATCATGTTTGCCCTTTTCAACCTTCTGGCCAAAAAAGAGCTTTGAGAGTAGTATCTGGATGTGGAAATGGAACTAAATAAAATTTTTAAAAGATTACTTACTTTCCTTTGGACAACAATGAATTTCCAAGTATAACTACTTTCTAGAATTCCACTGGTAGAAATCCAAGGCAACAGTCTATATGTAGAATTTGTTATCTGTTTCTTGAACTTTCAAACCTGATAAAAATATGATAGCCCCTTTATCTGTTGCTTTGTCAAGTGTGGATCTCATCAGTGCAATCAATACTAATTTCATTTATTTATATGAACTATAAGAGGTAAATGTGACATCATATGGGTTGTTGTAGGGAAGGGGATGGCTATTAGATGGTATTTTGGTCAGGGATTCTGGAATATCATATTTCTGCCCCAAATTACAGCCTGCCTTCCTCTCCGTGAGCTTCCCAATAGAATTACAAATGTCAAAAATGAAATCCAAGTATCCCTTACTTGGATTGTGCTGAAACTTTAGAAGTAGATGGAGTTTTCCATTCAACTATAGCTCCTGGTTTACAGTAAAGGCACAAGCATCCACGCTTTTCTCCTAATCCCAAATCTTCATCTCTGGTCTCTGGCTCCCAGCCTCCTGCCATCAAATCACAAGAGATAAGAGAGAGGAGAAGGTAACTGTTCCATGTATTGCTCTTTTGATACAATGACCCTGTGTCCTTGTGACTCATGCCCAACAAATATTCCATAATCCAACCAATCAAATAATCTTCCCTTCTTGGTTTAGAAAGGAATGGTGTGGGAAAGGATTCCCTAGAAGAGTATTTCTTCCTAGTCCTTCTCACCCTGCTATTGCTTTCGCTGGAATTCTTTGCAAATAAGGAATATGAAACATGTGTGACCTACAATAAATGCACCTTAATTCATTTTTATCATCTTGTTTTTTAGTCACTTCATTTACCAGTGAAAAAGGAATTAGGTCGATAAGAATACAGTGCAAAATATGTCAGGCAGTAAGATATAAATTTTGAAATAGCTTATATAATAGTTAAGTACAGAGGAATAATTTTTCATGCTATATTTTAATACTTAATGTACTCTGGGAAGCTGTGAAAAAGCCACTTTCTGGGAGGCAATGTTATTTTGAGGTTCCATTCTTAATATTGTATGTGATTAATAAGCACAGGGAAATTCAATTCGAACAAAGTGCTTTGCATATTAAAAACGAAGCCTATACATATTGCCACGGAAATGAGATTTAAATGAGACAGTTACCACCAACTAAGTCTGTAAATGAATTGTTCCTACCAATTTGAAGCTTTTTAAAAGCTTCTATTGCGAGGTCTCTTGTCTTTAAAAGGTATATTAAGAATGTGAAAATATGCTCATGGAACATAGCCATGACCAAAGATGCTATTGAATTTGACTTCTGCTATATGCATACATTCATGGAGATAAAATTTGATAACCAAATTGGCCCAAGGCAGAGTAGAGAAATAACAGAAAATAGTTTGGGGAGCTCTTGCCTCTTGTTTCTGAACTTTTTACTCTCTTTGTGACATTGAGCTATCACCTTTCTTTTTGCTGATCACAGTCTGCTCTGGGGAAAATCTCTGAAATAGATCATTTTCAGATAAGTTTAAATTTTAGTTCCTATGTTTCCTACCCAAGGAGGATTTTTATGTCTCTTGATATTTTGGTTTTGTAGCTTATTAAACTACTTTAGACACCAAAAAGTAGGTGGGGAAGATTTTCTTAGATAGAAGGACCTTTTTACCTCCTTCAATATTTAAACAAAAGTTAAGGACTGTTTGTTTCACTTAGTTTTAGTTCTATTGGGATAGTTGAAAAATTTTCATGTTGGAGGTTAAAATAACACATTGCTTGAGAGTGGCAAGATATTATCTTCTTATTTTATCTCATTTGTGAGATAATCAATAGGTGAAATCTTACCAAAACAGCTCTTTCAATGGCCTTATAAATATAGCATTTATTCCTGAACCCCTCTGGCAGATTTATTTTATTAGAGCTCAGGGGGATTGAGTGGCCAAAGGGGTTTGACTATAATATCAGAATTCATCTAACTACAACTCATTTTCTTGATGCTGACAAGATGGATTTCCACAAAAAGACTTTCAGTACAAAGTGTTAGGAAAAATGGCTTTGGAGATCTCATCTTGATGATTTTTATCATCCTCAATAATCATGAATGCATCCAGAAACTGAAATTCATTTCCCCTTTGTTTTGTCAAATACTAATTCACTTTTAAGTCTGTAAGGTCCATAGTGTTAGATGACAGATAATTGTTTGTATTTTACTCAGTGAAGCCTAGATAATTTATGTGTTAGGGGTGCAGTTGTTAAAACTATCTTAACCAATGAAATCACTAAGTTAGCAGGCGGGTTGTCACAAATCAGCAAGCAGCCATTAGGTGATTGCCATTATTTCACTTTGTAAACCATTAGGCATATTATATTAATATTTTCTTTGATTCTGATTTCCTTGTGTCTTTGTTTTTGTGTTGCTGTAATAGAAGACCTAAGACTGTGTAACTGACAAAGAAAAGAGGTTCATTTAGCTTACAGTTCTGCAGGCTGTGAAGTTCAAGGTTGGGCCATCACATTGGGTGGTATCTATTGAGGTCATTGTGCTACATCATAACATGGCAGGGAAGCAGAAGCAGAAGCAGGCGTATAAAAAAAGACTAAACAGGAAACACAACCTCACGTTATAACAACCTACTTCGGTGAGAACTAATCCAATCCTGCAAGAAAGATATTAATCCATTTTATCAATACAATCACCTCTGAAAGGCCCCACCTCCCAATAGCAATGTTACATTGACAATTAAATTTCAACTTGAGTTGGGTTGAAACAAACCACATCCAAACTATAATATCTAGAGAGAGAGAGGGAAAAAATCCTATCTTTTTGATGGAATGAGCACTGAGCTTGGGGCTTGGGAAATATTTTGCAAGTGTTTCAGGGAGTCTGTTTTTTAATATAGTGCTAATTATGAGAATACTAGAAGCAACATATTGGAGGCATTATATGGTCTGATAGCCGAGATGTAGCTAAGAGCATATACTTTGTGGCAAGGTGTACCTTAATTCAAATCCTGTCTCCTCCACATATTAGCCATATGTATTGGTTAACATAACACCAGCTCCTGTAATAAATAAACTCCTAAATCTTAGTGGCTTATTCTCTTATGAAAAGAACAAAACAAGTAACTCTGGCTGGTTAGTGGCTGTCCTCCAAGTGGTGCTTCAAGAACCCAAGCTCTGTCCACCCTTGATGTTACCATTTTCCAAGATGGCTTCCAAAGCTTGTAGTAGAAGGAGGAAGAAGCATAGGAAGTAGTATACCAAATGTTGTATGAGTCAAGACTAGGAGTGGCACTCCTCAGTCCTCTCAGAATGCTTTGGCCAGAACTCAGTGATATGGCTACAATCAACTGAAAAGGAAAACTGGGAAATCTACTCTGAGTTTATTTCCAGAAAAAAGACAAAATAGATTGGGTTATGAGGTAGGCAGGCTCTGCCAAGCTGTGTGACCTATGAAATACTTAACCTCTCTTTGCATGATTTCCCTTATTTGTAAGCAGAGTTAAAAATGCCTCTGCCCACTGGATGTTTGTGAGGAGTTTGTCACAGCATCCTGCAAATAGCAGCGGTGGCTACTGTAACTAATAATAACATTTTACTGAACATTTCCTCTATGTTGATAAATGTTTTGCTAATCCCCATTCTTTTCGGCTATTCAACATTAAGCACTTATGCACAATTCAAAATGTATTATTAAAATGAATGACTCTTCCACCCCTACCCTAGCTGGATTCAAGAAAAGCAAGAAATAAAAAAGTGGTAGAGTGACAGAGGACATAAAATTGATGCATGTTCAACTCAAATGCAGCAGAGGGAGAAGAATTTCAAGACTGACTAAAGTAGTATATACTCTTTCTATGATTATAAGAATGGAGAAGGCTTGAATAATTTTGTTAAAATTTTCCATCACCTACTTACAATAGGCATTGTGAAGAAGCCATTTAGAGAAAGTCATAATGCTTTTGTCAGAATTTCTTCCTTTTCTTCTAACTTGCTTGTTAACCTTTGGATAACATATTTAAAAACTGGCCTTCCTAGTTGCTCATATCAAGGAAACTAAAATGCAAGACATTTTTTTCCAAAATGACAATAAGGTCATTGAGCCCTTCAGATTGTATCTAAACACACAAAATTTTGTAATGATTTTAACTAGTTGGAAACAACCTCACAATATCATGTTTTTAATGTGAATCAAAGTTTTTAAAGACTACCAGTGAAGCTGATTTAAAAATTACAAAGGGATATAACTATGGGTTCTTCTCCAGTAGGGCAGAATTCTGCACCCTGAAGGTTTCTGAATCAGTTATGTTTTCTTTTATCTTATATTGTAAAAGTAAGAATTCTTGATTTGTTTTTATGGATAACTTCCATGGTCCCTGGGACAGAATCTTCACTGAAATTGACATACTCATGAGCTAGCAATAGTTTATCAACCTAAAATAACTATGCCACAGCCAAGAAAACCTTGGTTACTCCAACATATCTAGAGTGGAAAGCACTGGGCATAAGACCACTTTGGTACACTTGAGAGAGAAAGTTATTCATTATGGTACAGAGGTGCTAAGACAAACCGGTATTATTAGGGGAGTTTGATAGTATGGCTCTGGGAAAGATGTGAGGATAGCTTCGTAAAATATATCTGCAACCAAAATACTCAGTTCAAATAACCCAGAAATGGGTGAGGTGTTAGAGACTTGAACATGTAGAATCATGTCAGTGAACCCACCCTTAAAAATCTTCATAGGGCATATTAGGCAGCTTATGGTAGGGCTGCAACTTATCTCCTCAGCCTTACTTTTCTGATCTCCCTTTACTGAACTCTAAGCTCCTGGTAGATGAAAGTACTTGCAGTTCCACACTTTTATTTTTATTGTGTTTGATATTCATTTAAGCATACACTCATTTCTTCCTTCCTCCCCTGGCCAGCTCCTACTCAGCCCTCAGGTCTTGGCTTACCTGATGTTTTTTATAGGTGGCCCTTTTGGACCCTCTAAGAGTAAATGACATGTTCTTTTTATGTGATCCTACTTTATCCAGTGATTATCTTCATTAGAATAGTTATAAGTCATCTGTATCCCTTATGTTTTATGTGCCTTGAGTTTAGAAAATAGATTTAGAAAATAGATTGACCCATCATTGTGTTCTTCTAGTATCTTGCAAAGTGCTTTTTGCATCCTTGGTCTTCAATAATTTTGTTGAGTGAATGGATGACAAAATAATGTGATCTTCTCTACCATTAGTCTTAGAAGGGTATATCAGTTTTTATATCTTGCTGAGGCCATGCATGAATCAGATCTATTGCTAAAGTCTAGTTTAGCGATCTTTGAACTCAAGTTCAAATTAAACTTGAACTCTTTTGAGATCTCCCTACAGGTAAAATAAATAATCTAAAACACCAAGAACCATCTAATGATTTGGTGGTTATTTGATCTGAGGAAAAGAGTACTTCTTTCCCTTACCCCATGCTTAGAGGAGTACTTTTTTCCTTTATATGATGTATTTTATATTTCTTGAAAGCAATTTCTTCTTATCCAAGTCATGTAGAGAATAAATAAATAATGTTTAGAAAAACTAAGTTATAATCTAGAGAAGATCACTGCTCTATGAATGGAAAACTCTACACTGTAATCTTCAGTCACCTTTGGAAGCTTTACATCTGAAAAGCATCAGTTTTAAAAATTAAATTATGCTCCATTTTATATTTCTAACCCATGATTAAAACAGTATTTGGACCAGCAGGTTTTCCACTAACACCACACTTTTATACTGATGCTGCCCTGCCTTGCTGTCTAAATAATCCTTTACAGAGATGAAAGGTTAATTACCAGCTGCTCTAATGATTTGTTGTTATTGATTTAAATGCTCCATTTGTTTCAATCATGTTTGTACAATTTTATGCTTAAAAAGTTACCATTAACCCTCTAAATAAAATGCAGTTTTCCTATCAAATGATGCCTTCTAAAGGTCTAAGCCAAGGGAGTGGGGGTGTGGAAAGAAAAGAAAGACGTTGCAAGCCTTAGTAGAAAGTTTTCCATGGTTTGGGAATGATCATCACTCCATGTGGGGAAATATATTAACAAGATTAAACTTGTAATATCATTACTTTGCTTACTTATTTTACTTATGATTACAATTTTAATCCAGCAAAAGACACAAATAGGAACCAGGCAAAAGAGATGGATAGGTGATAATCTGGGAGGGGTTCAGATGCAAAGCTTCCTGTCATCTCCCTGTGGAATCCTGGGTGGTATTTCTGTCTTCCAGCTCTGATGTGTGACAACACTCAGAGTATTGCCAACCAGGGAAGTTCAATTAAGCTTTGGTATGTAAAGTTTTTATTGGTATTTCATTGCATAGGCATGAATGTATTGTCATATGGCCCTTCTGCTAGGGAGAACAGGCTGATATCACGTGGCTCAAAGCTCCATCCCTCTAATCACAGGGTAAAACGAGACCATGCACAGTCAAATTTCAACTTTACAACTGAGAAAAATGGGGTTAAGCAATGTCCAGGTATATACAATATATTAAAGCCAAAGGAAGCAATAGAATGTAGATCTCTTAAGTCTTTGTTATGTATCTTTTCTCATCTAGAAAACACGCCTGCACACCCCCTCAACACACACACAAAGTGGGGACCCTGTAAGCACTGTAAGAGATAAACGTGGTAAGTACTTTATATATAAATGATAGTTTTTGTTTATTACCAAGGTATATAAAGTTATAATTTTGAGGAACTTCTCCTTTGGCAAAATTCCCCTTCTTTTTTCTATTTACTTGAAAGAAAATGAAATCAGCTTTGAATGACTCCCACATGAAATATACAATGTAGACCTTTGCAAAAGGGATATTGAAGCTCTAGGAGACCCTGAAAATTCACTAGTTTTTAATACCTGGAAATGAAGTTTTGGGCTTTGTAACCTCTTTTTTTTCCTGACAATTCCTCAAAGATTTGTCATTAGCATGGCTAACCGAAACCTGTTTAAATAGACTGTTATCTTAATTCTTGGTCTTGCATGCATCTAATATATTGTAGTGATTTGTTAAGAATGAAGTCTGGTTCAAATCTTCAAGAGCATGTAGATTATTTAAATAAATTCTCCATTCTCTGATCTATACATCGTTTTCATCATGGGGTTGTTGAAAGATCCCAATGAACTGTCCATGAAGCCCTTTGCAAAGTGCCGAGCCAGTAAACTCTACACAAATGACACTTGCCATTCATGTCATTACCAGAATTAACTACTAACAGGTGGGGCTAACAGAACCACACAGAGAAATGTCTGCAGTAGAAGGTTAACTATAAAGAATTCTGAGTAATTTATATCTTCATTAAACTTACCGCATGAATACATTTCAAGGATAGCTCCTTTTAAAATAGTTACCTTAGTTCTATATTTATACCAATGATGCCTCTGTTAACTCAAAATGTTAGAACACAGCATTGAGATGCATTTAATATATTAACTAGCTACTTTACCAGGTGAAACAGACAGCTCTACCACTTTACAACTATGCCTTTTATATTCATATGACATCAGGGTTTATTTATGAGGATACAAGTATCTTCACGCCTCATTTTTTACAAACTATTGCATCCTTAATTTGACTTTGGGGCTTAAAAAATTCTTTTTTTGAATCAAAAACAGTGAGAATTAGCTAGGAAACCAAAGTGTTTTGGCTTCAGAGACAAGCACTTCTCTTAATAATTTAACCAATACATAATTAGTAAACAATTTGATTTTCTGCACAATTTGGAGCATTGTTTTCAAGTTACCTGCTGACTTCTCTATGCCAATTAGAGCAACAAATATCAAGTCAGGCAGTCTGTGCACTTTGGTTGTCTTTCTTGGCTAGAGGAAGAGAGAAGGTTCCCATGTCACTTTAGTGGGAAACAAGATCACCTCCTTTCAGCCCAATGTATCTCTTCCTTTACTTCCCTATTGGTCTCTGTTGTATTTTTTTAAGTCACTTTCAATGCCTTAAGACTCAGTATTAGCACTAAATCCTTGCCTTGGTCAAGTATTTTTTATTTCAAATAAGGGAAATCCACTTGAACTACATTAAGTCATGAGAACAACTTGGAAGGAAGCAGGAGTATATCAGAGATGCATGAGCAGCCCTGTCTTTAAAAAGAGAGAAATAAGAAAACAGATACTAGCTCAGGGTAGCTAGTGCCATCCTCATCTTCAGATCTGTCTCTGCTGCTCTCCTTTGTCTCATTCTTTCGCCTCAGGACCGGCTATCTCTTATTCCCCTGCCCATGAAGCAACATGGCGGCCCTGTGCTCCCCAGCTTATATTGTCTCAACTCAAACAAAAAGAAAAGGTGGCCAGAATCCTGACATGCTAGTTCCAAACTCCCGAGAGAAGAATTGGAGCTAACGCACCGTGTCGGACACTTACTTGGTTCAATAACTTCTGTTTAGTAGAGAGGATTTATAAATACAAATGGCACATCAGTATTAGCCTCCACTCCACCCCCACTGAGGGTAGAGAGCTCAGTCTCCACAGAGTGTGGTGTGAACTGAGAAGACTCTCTGTCTGGTGTCTGCAGTCCTGTTCCCCATTTTGAAAACATCATTTCTGATTCACATTCTTACATAAAAATATTTTCCCAGTTTTATTACCTTAGGGAGAATATGAAAAGATGCCTCCCGCCAAGCAATGCCAAAGTTATTTGCATTTTCAAAAGCAAATGGAGACGCTCGAGCTAATCTCTCAGAGGCATTGTGCACAGCTAGGTGATGGCCAATGAATGAATCAATTTGGTTAAAACAAAACCACCCAGGATATCATCTTATGCACGCACTGAGCAGCCTCTACCCGGTCTTTGCTTTTGCATCCAGCAGTGCCGATGCCATGGAGAATGTCGAGCACATGTTCCAGTCAATATGAGCTTTCTTTTAACACTCACAAACATACTCCGCACCTGTATGCGCTGATGCATTTTTTTAAAGAGGTAAAATTTAGATACTTTTTGAAAAACAGCTGACATCTTCATTCATAATAACTGGACAACATTGTATCTGTAGTTCAATCATTTGTTCAAAAGTTATTTTCTGAGTTCTGCTAGTGCCAGACACTCTGCTCAGCCTGAGGACACAGGAATACACAAGTCATGGCCCCTACCCCTAGAGATAGCATGATTTATTGAAAGGGAGGGGTACACACACAGATTATTAAGATGAAAGCAATGAGTTTTAGGATGGGTGACAGACAGAGTGCTTTGGAAGAATATTTTCTGTGATAAGACACGCAGGATTTTTGAGAGGTTGCAATAGAGAGAAAAGGGTAACAGGAGTAAAAGCAGTTAATGGAGAGAATACGTTTATTAAACAAATGGTTATGTGCCAGTCTTTGTGCTACACACTGGAAATACAGTGGTGAACATTTCACACAGTCTCTGAATTTTCAATCCAGTGGAGTAGCCCAAGAGTAACCAAAATACCAGATCTGCTTACCAATGGTGATGAGTGCTAGGAAGGAAATGTATAAGGGAAAATGACCTCATTAGAAGACAGGGATAGCTTATCTTATTTCTGCCTTTTTAATCAAAGGAGGCAAAGGGGAAGGAAGGAGAGACACTCAAGAGGGTGGAGGCGAGAGCTCCAGGAAACATGGTGCAAGATGAAATGGAAATGAAGGTAAACTCAATTTTGCAAGGCCCAGTGAGTCAGAGGTTAAAGACTTTGGCTCAAGTGCAATAAGTTTCCACTGAGGGTTACAGAGAAATGATCTGATTGCTTTTGATTTTAAAAAGATCAAACTATTATGGAGAACAGATTGGTGGTCAGGAGTGGGGAAGGCAAGAGTATGGATTTAGGGTACTAGACATAATTCAGTCTGATTGGAAGTCAAGAACAATGTGGCTGGAAAGTGATGAGATTGTGAAGCTAGAGAGGTAAACAGGGGAAGATCATAGAGCATATTGCAAGGATCTGGGAAGATGTGTAACCTATGATCAACAACCATACACAGGACATCCATTCCTTCAGTGTTCCCATGTATTTTTTGTTTACAATACCAGCCATTTGACTACGTTTAATGTCCTCATTCCACCACACCAATTCATTCAAGAAACCAATTAAAAGAATGCTAGAACCTAAAAAGAATACCTTTGATGATAAATCTCACAGAATAGCTAATGCCAGGTGATTTGGCTAGATCCTATTTAAAAAAGAAGAAAGAATTTGTAAAGAGACTTTTCATCTCTTTCTTTTAATGCTAAGCTTTGGCATGGCAATTATGATTTACTTCATAAGATAAAAGTTTCCAGAAACTTGCACTTGTATTAATTATTCTGATTACATGTTGTCTTTAAAATATTATACCGAAACGAGCAAGCCTTCTCTCCCCATTATTTTAGCTTGTTTGTCAGGAGTCCAGAGGCAGTGCCAAAGGACCAGCATTTTTCAACTAAAATAAATTATTTAGGTATTATATTCTCTATTGTTTGCAGAGAGTTGAACTCAATTGCAAGAAGTTAAAAAAAAAAATGGTGAGTTCCACACTTCTGAACACTTCTAAGCAGAGCCTGGAAAATTACTTGAGGGCATGAGAGTGAAGTAGATGCATGAGAAAACAATAACCTTAAGAAAGACTTCCCTTCCATGATGTATTGTCAGGCCACTCTGTGCAAAGATCTATCTCTATTTTAATTCTTAGCCTTCATAAATCTCAAGGAACTGAAAATTCTTGTTTTTTACTTATATTTATCTCCACTTGCAGAATCTTACATGGCTATTAGGTTTATTGTATTTGTCCCTTTTATCCAAAGTGGATTTAATCTACTGAGAATTAGATGAGGTTACTTTCAAGTTATTATAGTGTGTGCTGCTCCAAGGCACATATTAGAGGGCCTTAAACTTTCCTTTGACCAAAATCATGCTTCAGGATGGGTCCTCAATCTCTTTGTTTTACAGAGGAGGAAACTGACTGTTTTGAATTTTAAATACAGTCATTTGTTGATGTAAATATTCTCAGGTTTCTATATTTTTCCATAGCCATACCCCAGCATAGCATGTAGAAAGTGAATAGATTTTTAGAGATAGACAGACATGAGTTTAGCTCTCAGCTCTCTTACTGTTTATCCTGGGATAAGTTCTTTAACCTCTCTGAATTTCCACTTCCTTACCTCTGAAATGCAGGTGTAGTATTTAACTTGTTATAAGTATTAAAAACAACTATGAGCAATGCTTGGCACATGGAGATACTGCAAATGAGGGACACTATTATTATTAATAATGATCTCTCACCCCCAAGATACCAATCTCTGTCGCACTTCTCTTTCTTCTCCTCCCTTTTCTCTCAGTCTCACATTGTCTGGGGTCAGCTTTTTCCACTTTGTCTCTGCTTGTTACCTTATTGCAACTCTGGCCAGGACAAGATCTGCAGGGTAGGCCTGGAAATAGTAATAGGATAGAGGAAGGCTTCTTTCTGTTGATTTACTCCTGAAGCTGGGAAGACACTGGCCGGATTCCCATTCATTCTGCTCCTTTCCCCGGAACTTGAGCCCCATGCCCAGGAAGCCTGAGAACCAATGAGTTCCAAATGCATTGGGATGAGTCCTCCTCCATTCTTTGCATATAAAGACCTTATATTAAACAGTGATTCTTCCAGGCATTAAGAATAAAATAAAATAAAATGGATATAAAGACAGTGCCCACAGGAAAGGCAACATGTAAACATCCTGGCACCTTCCCCACTGCCCACTGCCCAACCCAGCCCCTCCCCACATACAAACACACAGTCTTTGGACCAGAAATGAAACTGTGGTCATTGACATGGGAGGAAGCAACGTAGTTAGGAGCAGGCTAAATCAGAACCAAGTTTTCTAAACTCTTAGTCTATGGCTCTTTCTACTGAAGCTTCACTTTCTCAATGATATTCTCATGTAAATTTTAAAGCAGCTCTTTTTTTCCCCTAACTTAAACACAATCAACACCCAATTTCCTGCACTGATGGAGAGAATAATTTATAGTTGATATTGCAATACATTGCATAATGGGTGTTAGTTTTCTAAAGATATACTTTTCTAATTATATCCGGCTGAAGGCAGCATAGTGGAAAGGAATGGGTAGCAGCTTAGATGTCAGAGCGTCTGAGTTATTATTTTCTACACACTGTCTATAGCATCTATCATTTGACCTTGAGATGACAATTCATCTCTCCAGGATCCTTAGCATTTTTTTCTTTGGGGAGTATTCATGAATATTTAGAGAAATATGTCATGTTGGAAATATGCATTTTAATATAAGGTTGTATTGTGCAAATTAATCTGAGTGTCCCCAGCATGTACCACAGAGCCTGGCACATAGTAGGTGTTCAATTAATGCTTGTTATGTGAAAGGTCTGCTTTTGCCTCTGCCAGGGACTAGTTGTATAATTTGAGGCATTAAAGCTCAATTTTGGATTCCAGTTTCTTCCTCTGCTAAATGAGGATTAAAAACCTTCTCTAATAAATGATAA
Organism: Microcebus murinus; assembly: GCF_040939455.1. NCBI lineage: Eukaryota > Metazoa > Chordata > Mammalia > Primates > Cheirogaleidae > Microcebus > Microcebus murinus. The sequence goes on from NC_134124.1 coordinate 25,215,994, forward strand.
TAATAATAACAGGTAAAGCTTATAGAATACATAATTACATAATAGAATACATAGCTTTTCAAATTTGAGGTCTGCTAAGGTGGTTTTTCAGGCTCTGAGAACATCCCTATTGATGATAGATGGGCAATGATCAGAAGCTGGCTCAGTGTCACCTCAAAGTCCTTCAGAAAGGAAGTGTCAACAGGACAGAACAAGGCCACATGTGAATAAAAATGAGTATTGTTCTCTGCCTCAGCTGCTTGGGCTTGGCTGAGACATTTAAAAACTGGGGTCTCTCGAGATGAGTAAGGCTCATGCAAGGAAAGAAAGAGGGGTCACAGGATATGGGAAAATCATAGGTAAGAGGAAAGAGAGCAAGGCAGAAGAAAGTGCGGGGCCATGGTGTCAGTAGTGCAGGGTGGCGTGCATCTCCATTCTTTACCATGCTATCTGTGACCTTCAACACGTTTCTGAACCTCTCCGTATCTGTTTTCTTATGTGAAATGTGGATAATAATAGCACTGACCTTCCTCCATGGTTGTGGGTGGGGAATGAGATGATGCAGGGAAAACATTCAACTCAAGCCTGGGCACTTAGTAAGAGCTCAGTAAATATTATTAGACTTCTATTAGATGGTGGAGAGATCAAGACCATATTGCCGTATATGAAGCAGTGACTACGCTTTGACACATAAAGTGAAGGCACACTGCCCTCTGCCCATTTGTGTCTGCCCTATTTTGCCTGACAGTGACTCATTTTAGAGTGACATTTTAAGTCAGTCTCCTCTGGTTTCCGGATAATGATGCAGCCTAATGCAAAAGTTATCTCTCAGGATCCCATCACTGTCATATGGCAGTTGGTGACAATAGATTAGATTAGATGATAGCAATATTTTCTCTTACCTCCAACAGATGCTAAGAAAATCAGTGCTGCACAGTTTAACTGCCCTAAGCAGTAGTTCAGCCTGCTACACTTTCCTGCACTTCCCCATCCTCATCCCTCTCCTTTAGTTTTCCATTTTTCCTCCCATCTTTTCTCCTTCCCCTTTGAATTTCTTCCTGAGGGATTTGACTAACTAGATTTTGAATCCAAACATGTGTTACAGAAACACAGACAGAAACAGATAAAAATTCTTTTTAGAGGTAAGACTGTGAGAGAGTAAAGAAGATATGCAATATTATCAGAAGAATAAAGAAAGAAGAGGAAATACATCTCCAAGTATCAAATCCCCAAGAGTAAGCCCTTCAATTGCTTGTTCTTGATATTCGTTAGCTCTTTCATAAGGGTTTGAGTAAAAAGCAAAGAGATCTGAAGAGTCCAGTCCCTCGACTTGCCCCCATGTGGACCCATGAGCTAAATGTCTCTGTGCCACTCATGTCGATGCCATTCAACTTATTTTTATCTGGTGTCTCTTACACAGAGGGTTTCTAGTGTTTTACAATGAGAAAGATAAGAAATAAGATGAAGGTACTTGATAAATTGGGAGCAGTTACTGCTGGGGAAAGAGAACAAAATGGCAAAGCAATTTATAGAGAGGGAAAGAGAACAAGAATCCAAATTATAGACAAGTTTGGAATGTACTCCTGGTTATGAGCTTTGTTTATATAATATGTAGGGGAGATAAAGCGGGAAATGACCATAAATGTAAGAGAAAATGCGTACTGTAGCTATGTGATTTGGGTAGGCTTGAAGGTGATCAGAATATACCATTACAAACTAAAATGAAGAGTAGAAGTTGCTATAAGAAAAGTTACATTCTAGTATAACTGAACATATGCTCCTAAAAGTAACTCCATTAAAGAATAGAGTCAGTGAAAATAGCCAGGGAGGCTTTGTGTCAGTGAGGAGAAAAGTCCCTGGTTGGTCCTTCTGGATAGAAATGCATCTGGGACAAGGGGTGGAACAAAAGTCAGGCCATCTGTAACAAGAAGATGCACAACCAGGAATTTCTGTCATTTACCAAGCCAAGACCCAAGAGAGGAGGAACTGTAAATAAAAACATAAAAGATAAAATCCCTAAAGTAAGATCATCAATTCTGGAGGTTGAGGAGGTACAAAACTCACAAATCCCACTCGCTAGGCAAAGAGGCAGCCCTTTGTGAACACCTTAAACAGTCTCCTGCTCTGCTGGTCAACCCACTATTTGCAAGGCTTGGGGGAAGCGGAGTAGAAGGAGAATACTCCTGGATCCGCCTCTACCTTGCTTTCTTTGCCTGGAAGGAGCAGTGCTATATTGTAACGAGAGTGTCTTGGGCACAGCTTTGCTGGGGCCAGACCCTGTGCTGGGGTCTTTCGTTCATTTTCTGTAATCCCTACCTCCACCTTGCATGCACTTTATAAGTGAGGACTGACACTCAGATTCATATTGTGAGTGACTGGTGAAGCTGGGAACAAGTAAGGAATTGTTGGAGGACTTGGTTAACAATTCTAATAATGCACCAGAAATTCCTTTTATGCACCTGGGGTTTTGTTCTATACGATACCTTCGCCTTACAGAATATGACATGGAAAGTACAGGAGCAGGGAAGCCAGAAGTCTTCCGACTAGTTCTGTTTCTGTCACATATGATTTATGTGCTTTTAGAGAAGGTAACCTTTCTATGCCTCCTTTTCCTTATCTGTAAAATGAGCTTTGCTTATAGAGAATGGTAGGGGGGTTAAATGTTGCAGTGTTTGTGAAAGCCCTTTGGCTGTGATTGCCAGTTTTGTGTGTCGTTCTTTTGACTGATGGCGCCTGATTTCACCACACACACATTTTTGTTCTTCTTTTATTTTAATGAACCTTGAGCTAATATCATGTGTCTTAATCAAGATGAAGAGATAGGAAATTCTCAAGCCAATGATAGCAAGAAATAGAAACTGACTCAAGCTAACTTACTAAAGGGAAGTGTATCATAAGGATCCTGATTCTCTTGCAAAACTAAACAAGTACAGCCCCATACTTCGTGAGAACATGTATGCTCAAAACTCAAGCATGTCCTTTCTGCTTCTCTTTTTCCCACAACATTGACATCTTCTAGACATCTGTTAAATTCTTTTCTTTTAATGACCAATTTCTCTGTTCATCTAGATGTACATGGCTGTCCCTTAAGGCAACTAAAACCCTGAAGTCTCCATGGTCTTCCATTGTGGCTGCCTTGAATCAGTTTCTGTGTTTCCATTCTGAATTCTCAAGAAAAAGTATAGGAAGGGTGCAGGTTGGTTCAGGTGTACACCTCTGTGTTCAATCAGTTAGAGGTTGTAGGTCAGAGATATTTAAGTTCATCTTTTCTAGGATATGATGGGATATTTTTTATAAGAGAGAAGTAGGAGTGAAAAGAGAGTGTTGTCATCTCTAGGTAGGCACAGTACATTTTGGAGAGAAATTCAAAATATTTTACATGTAGTACCTTTCTGTATTCAAATGATCCTTTAATATTCAAGAAATGAGGAGGAAAGACAGGTGAGTGACTTTTTCCAGCATTATTGAGGTATAATGGGAATTCATTATTATTAATAGGACATATAATGTCATTAGAAGCCATGATAAGACATTTAGGATAACAGATGTTATCCTATTACTGTACAGCATGTGCATCCTCTATGCTTTACAAATATAAACAGACAGGAAATTTCCATAGCTATAACCTTTTCTGATGCAGGAAGTGTTCCTTTCGGGTTATTGGAACCCTATAGACAGTGAGCTCAAAAGACAGAAATGTGGTTTTATTATTTCTTCTGACACCTGTAGAGAAACCACTGTCCCAGCTTTGATTTAATCAGCCAAGAGCATTAAACCTCTAACATTTAAAATAGATAAGTGAATGATTCTTTAAGGATCATAAAATGCCTTTGTCTCCATTGGCAAATCCATTATTTAAAATAGGACAATCACTACAGTGTTTAAAAGTTGAGTTCTGCTCCAGGACATGGGCTTCTTGCCAGGACTGAGCAAAGTGCAATAACTTAGAAAAGGCTAATAACTGTGAAATGTTATTACATTATTTGGACACTGCTCCGAGAGAGACTAATGGCAGTGACTTTAATGTGTGAACTGCCAGACTACAGAAGCAAATAGAACTGGATTTCTGTCCATGAGTAAGTCCATGGGATAGCAGACCTCATTCAGTTGCCCTATGTGTGAGCCTCATCACAATCTACAGACTCTTGGATTGCCCCCCAAAACTGCCACAGGCTCCTTTCCATCTCACTTGGCTGAAGCACTGCTTAATTTTGTACTTGAAAAGGTTGAGATTGATGAAATTGATTATTTGAAATAGAGAAGAAAAGTATGAGCCACTATTTTGAAAAAGAAAGGTAAGGATGAAAATTAGTCTTGGGATGTCTATTAGACAGCTTTTGGGGCAAAAACTCAACCCCATGCTCTCTGTTAATTGCTGGAAGTGGTTCCTTGAACAAGTATTTCTGGGCCAGGAGAGAAACCTGAGCAACCGTGAGCCATTACATTCCTTCTTGAGAGAGTTTGGATTTAGTTTTCAAAAGCATTAGCTATGTTCTTTTAATATTTTAACCCAGTGGGCATTTAAACTTGGGCGCTACGGGGTGGTACATTTTAACTGTGTTCACAGAGAAGCAGAAAATGTGAGGAAGAGAGAGAGAAGAATGAGGCGGAAGTAAAGAACAGAACGTAAACAAGTTGAGTCCTCAGCAGTCCTCCCTGCTGGCTGACGGCTTTTTCCGTTCTGATTCATTGGAGGACATTCCTGCCTTTGGGTTCTGGGAAATAATCCTGAAATCTCAAACAACAACAACAAATCCAAGATTATTCCTATGTGAGTTAGTATGAATGCATTTCTGTTACTTGCAAACAAAGGAGCTTTGAGATAATTGAGAGCAAGTTTATAAGCGAATGAGAATGGAGAATGAGGAAATAAGTAGATCGAGTGAAGAGACCTTTTGCAAAGTTTCAAGATTTGGGTATTTATATTTATTTGTTTGGGTTTTCTTTTCTGTTGGTGGTTTGCTTTTGAAGGACAAGGCTTAAAAATTCCTTTTTTAGAAGATAGAAGGCTGAACCCAATAATTCTGTGAGTTTCATTTCACTTACACGATAGTAGTCAAGATATTAACTTGGGGGAAAATATTAATAAGTTGACTTGAAATTTTTTTTTTTCAAAATGATTATTTCAATAAAGCAGACCTCTTCCTTGGTAACCACTGAAAGTCAGAATGTGAGAAACTATCTCAAAACAGAGCCCAAGCTCTTAACCACAGCAATCATGGCCACTGGAAAGTATTCATTTCACATAATGTGGCTATTTTAGCTGGATTATGGCCATAAACTCTTCATTTTTTAAAAAATAACTATGGAGAGACCAACTGGCAAATCCACTATGTATAAGAAAAAACACAAAATCAAAAGAGTATGCATCTGAGTAGATATATCAAAGATGAAGCCATTGAGCCTAAGACAGAAGTGAAAGTAATATTGATGGCTGGTATTTTTTTTTTTTTCATGCAAAATCAGACAAGTCTTAGGTGGGGTGATAAAAAGCCAACAGCATCTCAGCACCAAAATGGAGGAGAGATGCTATTGGGGAATGCTATTGTTTTAGGGGAAACAACTAAAAATAATTTAAAAGATGAAAAAAACATTTCTTCAACATAGAATTAGATTAGGTTATCTTTGAGAAAAGTCAATATTTGTCTTCATGAGAGGTAACTAGTAAAGGGAACCTGCCTGGCTAAGGCTGAGTGTTGGGCAGTCTCATGTGCAATGGTGGGACTATTACATATATTCACCCTTGTTAATGGTCTTTGGAAATCTCCTACCATGTTGAAGGAGCAGATAAAAATATCATGAACATCCTGCTGAAGCAGGATGAACATCCTGATTTTGCAGAATGGAAGGAAGAACCAAGGAGCAAACCTCCTAAGGGAAGAAGCTGGGTCACTGGCTGCACAAGGCAATGGAAGTGCAGTGATAGACTAGAGACAGAGAGAAAGGTCAGGGGTGAAAGGTAAGCTTACCTGGCAGACACTCTATGTACTATGAACACCTAGTTTGGGAGGGCCACCCTATCACTTTCTTTGTAGTGTAAGGGAACAGCTAAGAAAGTTGCTGTGGCACCTACCTGAGATTTTCTCATCACACATTGTGTATCTATGTTGTAGTCCAGGTAAAATAAAGTGATAGCAAAAGGTGTGGTTTGATAAATTGTAATCCCTTTAAATTATTTAATAGTAATCCCTGAAATTTAATGTGCATACATATCACCTTGGGATCTTGGGAAAATGCAGATTATGATTCAGTAGATCTGGGATGGGGCCCAAAATTGTGCTCCCAGGAGATGCCAGTGCTGCAGGTTGGGGGACCACACTTCGAAAAGCAAATCTTTCTATTCTTTGGAGAAGAGGCTGGCAGATGTCAGTGCCCACAAGGAAGTTTTTAGGCAGAATCACTTTTGTTTAATCTTAAGACTGAGATTTCACAGTTTGTGAAGTAGAGAGAAGAGCCAGGAGGAATGTACTAAGGAATGTAAGCAATACTAAGGAATCTAAGACCAATGTTAGGATTGGCCTAAGACTCAAATGACTAAAATCAGGAAAAAATCAGGTAAAATGGAAAGATTTTTAGAAAAACTCAAACTATCAAAACCAACTCTAGAAGAAATAGATATTCTGAGTAGATCTATAACAAGTAAAATATTGAATTAATAATCAAAATATTCCTATAAGGAAAGCCCAGGACCAACATTCAAAGAATAAATAATACAAATTCTCACAAACTCTTCCAAAAAATAGAAGAGGAAGCAACACTTCTTAACCTCATTCTATGAGGATAGTACTACCTTAATACCAAGGCAGACAAATACTTTACAAAATAAATAAATAAATAAAAACTACAAACCAATGTTTCTTATGATTACAGATGTAAAAATCCTCAAGAAAATACTAAAAAACTATATCCAATGATGTATAAATAGGATTATACACCATGATTAAGTGTTACTTATCCCTGGAATGCAAGGCTGGTTTAATGTACAAAAATCCATCAAGATTAGTACAGGAATTAAGCCATTAGTACATTTTCCAAAATTCATGAAAAGTTTTTAAGAAACTTCAAAGTCCAGAGTAATACTTTTTATGTATGTATGCATTCATTTTTCTTTAACTGGCAAATAAAAATTGTATATATTTATATATACAATTGATATTACAGATGATATATATACACATGATATTTTGATATATGTATACATTATGAAATGAATCAGTCAAGCCAGTTAACATATCCATTACATCACATTTTTTGTGTGTGATAAGCATATTTAAAATCTACTGTCTTAGCAATTTTCAAGTATACAATAGATTATTATTAACTGTAATGACCAGGTTGTATAACAGATCACTTGAACTTATTCCTCCTATCACTGGAATCTTTTTTTTAAATTATTTCTTTTTTAGATTAAAATTTTTTTGACACATAATAATTTTTACATATTCATGTGGTACATAGTGTTGTGATACAACTAATACATAGTGATCAGATCAGGGTAATGAGCATATCTATTATCTCAAACATATCATTTCTTTGTGTTAGGAAAATAAAATCTCCTTCTAGCTATTTGGAACTATATATTATTGTTAACTGTAGTCATCCTAGAGTGCTATACAACACTAGAACTTATTCCCCTTATATAGCTGTAATTTTATATCCTTTAACTGTTTTCCCTGTTTGTTGCTTCTGCCTGCTTTTCCCCAGCTTCTAGTATTCTCTGTTCTACTTTATACTCCTATGAGATCAACTCTTTTTTTTTTTTTTTTTTTTTTTTAGCTTCCATATATCAGTGAGAACATGTGGTGTTTAACTTCCGGTGCCTGGCTTATTTCACTTAACATAATGTCCTCTTTTTCCATCCCTCTTGTTGCAAATGACAGAATATCATCTATGGCTGAATAGTATTCCACTGTGTATATACACTACATTTTCTTTATCCATTCATTTTTCTTCTGTAACTGAAATTATACATCCTTTGACCAACATCTCCCCAGTCATTCATTCCCCTCCATCCAGCTCCTGATATCCACTATTCTACTCTGTGCTTCAAATTTTTTAGATCTGTATAGAAGTAAGATCATGTGGTATTTGCCTTCTGTGCTTGGCTTATTTCGCTTAGCATAATGCCCTCCAGATGCATCCATGATGTTGCAAATGGCAGGATTTACTTCTTTCTTAAAGCTGAATAGTATTTCATTGTGTATGTATACCACGTGTTCTTTATGTACATATCCATTGATGAATACTTGGGTTGATTTCCGATCCTGGCTATTCTGAATAGTGCTGTAATGAACCTGACAGTGCAGATATCTCTTCAACATACTGATTTCATTGACATCCAAAGAGTGATATTTCTTAAAGCTCCTTGTTTTCCATCCTATTTTTGTATTCTGTATGTCACACAGTAGCTGCCCCCAAACTGTCTCCTCCCACACAAGTCTTCCCAAATTGCCAACCCCCGAACTCAATCAAGGCAGGGTTGAATTGGCTCTTTTTTGTACTAGGTTTCTTTGTTTAATTTTCTTTTCACCTATTTCCTGGAATAAGGAGGCTCCTGAGGCTAACTTTCCATGGCAAGATTTGTTCCTCTTTGGATGTAGAGATGGAGGAGATGAGAATATCCCAGAGTTGAGTGGGGGCACTAGGAAATAGACATAAATAGAAATATGAAAAAAAAATCACATGGTGCTTTCTGTTGTTCTTTTAGGGCAATAATTATTCTACTTCATGAATGGCAGGACCTGGTCTTCAAAAGGGTGATAACTTACCCATGGTGCATAGTCAGAATAGTCTTTGACCTACACTAAAAGACTTCCTGGGAGATGGCACCTGCTTACTCCAGAAAGACCACGACCCTGTCTCCTGCTGCTCATCAGTTCTTCAGAGGCATGCAGGCTCATGGGAAATATTTTTTTTTTTATTTTAGCATATTGTGGGGGTACAAGTGTTAAGGTTATGTATATTGCCCATGCCCCTCCCTCCCTCCTCGAGTCAGAGCCTCAAGCGTGACCATCCCCCAAATGTTGCACATCTCACTCATTGCGTTTGTATGTACCCATCCCCTCCTCCCCCCTCCCACCTGCCCGACACCAGATATTATTCCTATATGTCCACTGAGGGAAATATTTTAATATCTCCTGCAGCCCATAATAATATAATAACTGGAAATAATAGCTACTATATGCCAGGATCTTTACTTAAAGGAATTTATTATTTCTCCCAGTTAGAGAAAATAAAACTGAGTTGCAAAGATCTTCAATGGATTATGTAAGTTTCCCATATAATAAGTGGTAGATTTTGATTCCGTGATACTGCATTCAAAGGTCTATGCTCATCTTACTATGTCTCACAAACTGGTGATTACAATTGAAAATGAAATTTTAATGTTGGACTCTGCCTTCAGAATTATCTAGTTCATGGTTGAGTGTGGTGGCTCATGCTTGTAACCCTAGGACTTTGGGAGGCCAAGGCAGTAGGATTGCTTAAAGCCAGGAGTTCAAGACCAGCCTGAGCAATATATGAAGACTCTGTCTCTACAAAAAACCTTTTAAAACTTAGCTGGGTGTTAGGATGCATGACTATAGTCTTAGCTACTCAGAAGGCCGAGGAGGGAGGATCACTGGAGCCCAGGAGCTTAAGGTTGCCATGAGCGAATGAGCTATGCTGATGCCACTGCTTTCTAGCTTGGGCAACAGAATAACACTCTGTCTCCAAAAGAAAAGAAAAAAAAAAGAATTATTTAGTCCTTTTTCAATGGCAAATTTAGCATCCCAGAGAGGGTAAATAGTTTGTTCATGGTCACATGAAAGTCAATAGCAGATCTGGAAGAATTTTCATCTGACTTCCTTACAAGTATTTTATACTAGTGTATGAGATATCTTTTGTTCTAGATAGAAATTATTTTCATCTGTGAGTCTCCTTCCTCAACAGGACTTCAAGATCTTTGAGGCAAGCATCACCTCTTACACTCTGCTCACTGTTCCCTTGCCATGCTCTTTCCCCACTATGTTTAGCTGCAAACATCCAGATGCAATTGGAATATTATTAATTAGCGTTTCCATGTTTCCATATTAGTTTTTAGTAGCGGTTCTCAGCCTTGACACTCTTTGACATCTGGTCCTCATTGCTCTTTGGTGTGTATGGACAAAAGGGGGCAGGACTGTCTTGTGCCTTGTTTAGCGGCATTCATGACCTTTACCCACTAGATGATAGTAGCACTTCCCTCACCAGTTGCAGCAACCAAAAGCATCTTTGGATCTTGCTAAATGTCTCCTGGGTGGAGGAGGTAGGAGGAAAATGCCTCCAATTGAGAACCCCTGCTTTCAGTTTGCAAAGGGTATTTAAAATGTTGTTTCTAGCCAAATCACACTTCTTACGCAGCCCCTGTCTTACAGGCAGCCCCTATAAGAGGAGATAGACTGTCACCATTTTATATGTCGCCATCCGCGTTTCTGGGAGACTAAGAGCAGGTGATATGTCAATTGACCCATAGGTTGTGGTTTTTCTCCTACTGATCTCCTACTATCACAAAGTTAAACACATAGAGGTTTCTGGGTAATATTATTTAACTTTAATAATAGCTAGTATCTAGTACAGTGTGTGGCACATAATTGGTGCTCCACAAATGATGAAGGAAATAAAGAAGAGAAGCAAGAAGGAAAATTGATATTTAAGATTCAAACCTAGATCCGTCTGGTTATTCTCTGTCTCCCTTGCCATTCTGCCTTACAATCTCCCCAAGGACTGTTGGCAGGGTCCTGGTGACCCAGGAGATAACTTCTGACAGGAAAAGTTTCAAGAATGGAAGGGCAGAGGCAGGAGGAAAGACACAACTTGGAAGTCCTCCACTTGGCCTGGCATCCAAAGAGGTTGCACAGCCTGTTCACTGGAGGAGGTCCAGTGAATCATCATTTGAGTTTGGAATGGGAGGAATTCCATTCAAATTGTAGGTGGGCTTTATAGCAACCTCAAGCTCCATTCCAATGGGTAGAAGGCTTGTGGTTTCTCTCATCAGGATCCCATCCTGAAAGCAGTGGGGATACACCCAAAGGCTCTGCCTTCTGGGACCCCTTGATCCCAAACTGTTGCTGGCAAACCTATTTCTGCAACTTCTTTTCTGGTAGATTCTCACTACTGCTGAGGCCAGCTGCTCACACAATATGCTTGTAGCAGCATTCCTGGCAGCCTCTTTCTCAGAAAGCCCGTCTGGTTTATGGCCTTTCCAGCTGACTGCATGCTCTCACTCTCACCCAGGCTTCAGAAGCAGGAGAAAACAAATGCCTGTAGGTATGCATCTCCAGGGTCAGGTCAAAATGAATGGGATAAAAAGCATCGTTATGACATTCATAGTTTCACATTAACACAACAATGATGACAGTAGCAGTAGCAACATCTTGGAACATTTTCCTAAAGCAGCAAACCATTGCTGAAGATCACTGAGTGAGCTGGCAGAAGTAAGGGATGTGGAAGGACACAGCTGGTTCCAGTTCTTGTTAACTCAACCTTGCAGACCAGTGAAGTCAGATGCTGGATCAAGTCAACTTAGCTCAAGCAGAAAAAGGGTATTTACTGACTCCTGTAACTGAAAAGTCTTGGGCTTTTGTAATAGCTGGACATAGGAACTAAACACTGCCATCAGGAATCTCTGTTTGCTGCCTGAGAAAGGAAAGATCTCTCTTCCAAATTCCATATCAGCCTCCTGAGAACTTCAAGTGGTGTGTGGGGGACATGTCCATCCCAGTGCAAATCACTGAGCTTAGAGAGATGGGTTGATTGCTCCACAAACTGCTATGGAGGTGAAGAATGTGAGGGCCTTGATTGATAGTCCCACCTAAACACTTGGAATAGAGGCTGTTAGGAGCCCTATTCAGTTGCTTACTCAAAGTGGAAAACCAGAGTTGAGTTGGGCCTCATAGCTTCACGGGAATCATTATAGAGCACTTTCCTCCAATTTTGTCATTAAAGGAGGGTCTTTTCCCTGGTCATTCTCTCCTATGGTTGTTACATCAATCATAGAGGCTTATTTTTCATTGTTTTTTTCCTCCTTTTAGGGACCACTCATTAGGAATAGTAGCTTTTTAAAAATTGGATCAACTATTTTTTCTTTGCAAGTGAAGGAAAATTTTAGTAAAGCAAAAAATTTCAATAACTTTGAGGCTAAGAAGCTTGCTTCCTTTGTTTCTTATCATGTTATCTGACATGAGGAAGAAGCTTTGATAGCCATTCTTGTTTCTCATCCTCCAGGCCAATAAAACCATAAACGGACCCATCAGACAATCCTATATTAAATAAGTAAAAGCTATGAATTACATGGCCCTGCATCTTGATGTTATGCCATATTTTTTGACATGGGACGTGAAGTATATTTTGATTAATCATTTCCTATCCTGGGCTGTAAGTATTTACTGAATGTTAGGAAATTTACAATAATTTTCAAATTTACAAAGAAGAATAAGTGTAAGACACATTTTACAGATAACAAAACTGGATTAGAAAGTTTTTGTTGTTCAGTTGAGGCCACAGAGCTAATAAGGAGAGAAGCTGGGATTCATATCCAATTCTGTCTGGCTCTAAGCCCATCTCGACTCTCAGGACACCACATTGCTTATTCATGAGACACTGTGTTCTTTATCATCTGTGCAACGATGTCTTTCAGTTGACTAGGTCTTATTAAAACAGCTAAGTGAAGGCACTCTTAAATAAAGAATGTTCTGTTTTTTTTTTTTTTGTTTTTTTTTGGAGAGACCAGGGAAAACTGTTCATCCAAATCTTCTGGATCATTAATAGTTAATTTGCTTCTGCAACCTGAATCTCTCACATTATGTTTTCCTTTCTCTCATTCTACTCAAATTAATGAGTGAATTAACATCATCAATGCATAAATACCACAGCTAAAACTATAGGAGGCTGAAATCAAATTTGAGTCATTCTAAAGCTTCCCCTCCCCTCAGAAAAGAGAGAGAGTCAATAATTAAATATCTTAGAGAACAGTACGCAACAGACCCTTGGGTGCTTGTTAAAAGAAAAAAAAATATGAAGCCTCTTTAGGTTCTAATCCCAGAGACCATAATTTGGTAGACAAGGAATGGGAACAGGCCAGGTGATTCAGATGCAAGTGATCCGCCAGCAGGCAACATTTTGGAAAAGTCTCTACTAACTTGATCCTTGTTAGTTATGGTCCCCCATGGCTTAATTGAAGATTGGTAATTATAGTCTATAATTGCTACATTGCATTGGAAAGGACACAGTGTAGTGATAGCAAACTGGATTAAGTGCCAAGCATTGATAGCATTCTTGTATGACTGTCGAATTTCTATTGAAAGAATTTTGACAGTAAACCAATTCTCTTTCCCCAGCTTTTCCCATTATTCCAAAACTCAAGGTGGGAATTTCAGTGCCCTCAGATACATACCTATAATATCTACATAAAATCTTTGGCAAAAGAACGATAAAGGACACCGACCGACAAAGATGAGCATGCTACTATTTTTGATCACTCCTTCGCAGGAGGAAAAAAGCAAAGTACTTTGCCAGAGGTAATTAGAAACTACAAATTTCCTTACATCTTTCAAGAAGGATCATTTGGGGGTACTGGTTTAATTGTAAGCTGCTTGTCATCTCACAGAGTTTAACCCGGTAGCCTAGAAATATGTCTGTTTTTAAATTTGCCATTTCTAGACAGCTCACAAAAGGAGAAATAAAAATGGGCAATACACATAGGAAGATACTTGATCTTCCTAAAAATCAAAGAAATGAGGTTGCTTTCTCATGAATAACAAATTGGAAAATGTTTTAAGATGAGCAAAATTGTAACAGCAGTGGAGAGAATTGGGTAAGCAGGTACCCTCATTTACAGATTATATAAGAAGCACAAAGTGGCAACGTGTATGAAATTCTCAAAATGTTCATATAATCTGATTTGGCAATTCCCTTTCTAGTAAAATACTGCAAATGTGAGTAAGCATTAACATGTTTAAGACTGATCTTCTGAGGCATGGTTGCCATCCCATTGAGGAGTTTGTTAGGAAGGAAAGCTCATGGAAAGGCTCTGTGAAAGGCACCTGTAGTCCAGTGCTTACAGCAATCAGTCCTGAGCAACTGTAAGGCTGGACTCCAGCCCCAATCATGTCAGAAGAGAGGTGTGTTTTCCCCAGTCACAAACATCAATGTAGTAAATTCTATTACATTAGTTGCTATACCACACACCTGCAAAATATGAAATTCTGAGATGCAAATTTTAGAGAAGAGGCTTTGACAGGAATATGATCAGTTAAGGAGCTCACTCTAGACCATAATCTTCTCAAGAGCAGAAAAAGGGACTGAGGTTATGCACCCTTCAATTTATAGTTCTATGAGGATATTGGCAAATGATACTGGTGATGATAATGATGATGGTATGAATTAATACCTATTGATTATTTCCCAGTGTCAGACATTCCATGTTAACTACTGCCAATAAATTCTGAGACTTTCTAAAAGCAGCAGGTGGGCTCCTCTTGTCTAATTGAACTCTCTCTTTTTACTTAAATGTATTGCCATTTATTTTGGTCTCTCAAACAATTGATTAACATCCTCCTAGCAATAATTATTAATATATCCTATACAAAGAATGTAATTTCATTACTTTCTTGTGGTTTTCCTATATTTCCTTTTCCCTCTTTCCACTCTTTAACATGCTGAATGGGACATAATTACTTTTATAAGAAATACAGGCCCCAGTGTGTATAGGATGGCCTCGTAGACAGTGTTGCTGTATAGTCACCAGTAAACATGGTCCTCTGCTATTTCACAATCAGAGCAATTAGTTTAACACCTCTGTCTCTGTTGAGCAAACGGAAGGCAAGTTAAAAGCATGGTAGACAGAGGAGAAGGGACAAAAGGATTTCTCCCTGTTACCTATACAAACAAATGAATTCTCTTCTTTGGCTTAAGCTAATTTGAGTTGGGTTTCTGTTACTTGCACCTTGAATCGCCCTAAATAATATAAAGATTGTAAAAGTTCTAAGATAAATGTTTAAGAAAGCAAACTCTAAGACTAACGACTAAGAGAGCATTAATTCTCATACAGAGTGTGCTAACTAGGAGAATGCAAAAGGAATAAAATCTGTTTTAGTATACTACAGCTGCCATAACAAGATACCATAGACTAAATAACTTAAATAACAGAAATTTATTTTCTTACAGTTCTGGAGGCTGGAATGTATAAGATCTAGATACCAGATGATTTGGTTCCTAGTGAGGGCTCTCTTCCTGGCTTGTAGATGGCTGTCTTCTCAACTATGTCCTTATACAGCCTTTTCGTGGTGCATGCATGGGGAGAACTTCTTCTTATAAAGCCGCCAAGCCAATCACAAGGGCCCCACCTTCATGAAATAACCTAACCCCCTAATTACTTCCCAAAGACCCCATAACCAAATACCATCACATTGGGGGGTATTTAACATTTGAATTTCAGGGAGACACAAGCATTCAGTTCATAACATGATCCGAACTAACTGTAATGAAACAGTAAATAACAACAGTAATAATACTAACTAGCATTTATTTGGTGCCCACTTTGTGTGCTGAATATTGTACATTAATTAAATCATATACTCCTTGGAAATAAATTCATAAAATTGGTAATGATGTTTATCATCCCTATTTACAAATGAAGAGAAGAAAATAAAAATTGGTTAGGTAATTTGCCCAAGAACTCATATCACCAGGGCTAGAACTTCAGTTCTAGGGGACTGTGGTGCTAAAGCATTGTTCTTAACCATGGCACTTTGTTTCTGTCGAAAATATTTTATATCCCCTGCCTGTCTTTGTCACTGAAGTTGTGGCAATGCTATAGAGCTCACACCATTCCATTTGAATAGCCAAGCTCCCCAAGCTTTTTCAATTTTTTTAAAATTTATTTTCTAAAATGGACACCTTGGATTTTTTAAAATGTATTTTCTGCCTTAAGAATGAATCTGAAAATGGTCGTTCAATTATTCATGTATTTATCTATTGAATACTGGTTGAGTTACTGCCTCTACCAGCCATAATGCTAGGCATCAAGAGTGCACACATAACCAGGGACTTTTTCATTGTAACTGTGCTTAGTCCTGCCAAAGTCCTAATTCTTTGGGAGAAATGCATTTCCATGAACAACAGTCATGGAGCTTATAGAAATTTAAGAAAGCATGATGCCATGAAGCTACAGGAAAAATTCTTTCCATCCTAGTGTATGGAAATGAGGGGTTATGAACTATTTAAATATCTACAATAAGATGTTGAATCACTAGATAAGGAAAAAGATGGCTATTAGGTAAAGCTGCTTCTTCTGGGAATGTCAGAGAAAACTTAAAGTGGATGACTGGGATGGAAAAAAAAACCCTAAAAGCCAAGGGAAAATACCTAGGTCAATGTAACAGCTTGCTTTTGTAAGTGTAATAATATGATACAGCAAACAACTCCTAATCCTTATGGCTTAAAACAGCAAATGTTTGTTCTTGGCTCATGGATCCGCTGGTCAGCTGAGGAAGTTCTGTTGCAGGCAGCGTGTTGAAGTCAGACCTTCTCCTTTTGCCTCTTTTTGGTATCAGTGGCTTCCAGGGACATGCCCTTCTCCTGGGGGTGGCAGGCCCAGGCTCTCTTTGAAGGCTTTAGGGAGGATCTTTCCTTGCTTCTTCCTAGCTTCTAAGTGGTTGCCAGATGTCCGTGACTTTTCTTAGCTTATAGCGGCATAGGCATAACTCCAGTCTCTGCCTCCATCTTCACTCTGTCTCTGTGTTCAAATTGGCTCTTCTTATAAGGACACCAGGGCCTGCCCAACTCAGTCTGACCTCATCATAACCTGATTACATTTATGAATGTAGTATCTCTCCTATCTCTCAGACTTCATAGTCACTCAGGCAGTTCCTCTTGCATGAAACACTTTCTCTGCTTATCTGCTGATTCCTCAAGGCCCGACTCACACTTTGCATCCTCCTTTACATTCTAAATCGATTATGGACAGGTTTTGGAAACTTGCACATTTCTCATTTTCTATACTACTTGGCGTTTTGGTGGATAGTCAAAAACAGTTTGTTGAATTTATTGAAATCAAGAAAAAATTTTTGTTCAGTTATTTCTCTGATATAGGATCAGCTATGTTGAATTTCAGTCATAAGAATTTCACCCTTTGCCATAATGTGCAGGAAACCATGTCTTTCCCTAGGAAAGCAGATGAAAGGGAAGTGGCATTGAAATAAAGAGCTCCTATTTAGAATTCTAATAAATGATGCTATTAGGTGTGATTTTTTTTTTGAAGATATCTCTAATTGGAGTCATGCCTTATTCAGAAGTGATTAAAGGTGTCATTTAGGTGAACAATCAAACTTCTCTTTTTGATTACATCTGTAATTAAAATGCATTAACAGAACAACTGTTAATACAGAAATCTCATGCTCTTTTGACATCAAAATGTAGTTGGAAATGCAATAAAAATGACTGAGCAGCCGTGGCAGCCAAAGTCATGTTAATTACCTTAGGATTTCCATATAGTCAATCCAGTGTCATAATGTGTTACAGAAATAGTGTTTTATAAGTTTAATTTATATGTTTTGGCAGGTGAATAAAGGTCCTTCTTCCACTTTGAAATCTGGACCAGTTTCCAAATCCCTACTGTGTATCAAGTTTACTGCCTGAGCTATGCTTGGAAACTTCTGGAGTTAGAAGAAAAGTTTAAATTACCCATCAGTCATATCTTTTACCTGTCTTACCTCTCCCTGTCTTCCTTTGCAGGTGGTGAAACTCAGGATCAGGAGTGAGTTGTATCTGGGCCTCAGGCTCCTTCCATTGACTGGACCACACTGCCCACTTAACACATGAACTAACGCTCGGCTAGCATGCCTCCCAGTGTCAATCAAAATCCTTTTAACAAAGCCTTTGGTCTTGGTTACCTTCTGAATGCAAGTGGTAAAAACACAGACATAAAACTAGCTTAGAACCTTTGTATTCTCGAAAGTCCCAGCACAGGTGTCTCTATGCGACCCAATGATGCTGTCTGGACATGGCCTCCCTCTTTTGATTTTTTTTTTTGCTTCTGCTTTCATTTATGTTGGCCCAGTTCCCCTCCTTGTACTGGCAGACAGCTGCCAGAAGTGTCACTCCTACATCCCACCCTATCCTCAAATCCAGCTCAAATAAAGATATTCCCTCCCACTGCACACAGAAGTCCCAGGATTGCATGCCATGGATTGGACCGACTTGGTCACTTATTTATCTTTCAACAAATCACTGTGGCCAGGTGGGCTAGAATAGATTAACAGGTTACATGTCCACTCTGCAGTCTGCAGGGGAATAAGGCCTAGAAATCACAAGGATTATGAGTGGAAGAGGGTAGTTGCCCTACGTGGGGGCAGAACAATGAGGAACTCTGTCCCAGTCAGGGGTACTATTTTATCTCTGACATTATTTATCATTGAGGTTTTATGGTGATGATAAAAAAAGACCAACTTTCAATGTTATTATTGTTTTTAAATTCTTTTTAGACAACAAATCCCCTTATTATCTACACCAGGGCCACCTCATGTCATGTCTTACCCCCAGTTTTGGTAAGCATTTGTCCTCAAGAAAGAATAGACAGAGTAATATAAGAAATGTTCATGATAAAGGTAGATCCAGAAAATGGAGATGAATATTTAATTATGCTGATATTATCTTAGCAGCATATACAGCACTTTACACTTTGCAGAATGCTTCCACGTAGATACCAGATGATTATCCCTCCTGTTTTTGGGAGGTCGGAACTGAGCTTCAGATAAATGAAGTTCTGAGGTCACATAGCAAGGTAAGGCCCACAGCTAGTTTTTCTGACTTAAGTTTTGAGCTTTTCTACGTGCACCCTAGATCAAACACCACAGATTCATCTTCATTGTTGGGCCCTTTCTTCTAATAGGTGTCAGGGTCAAAAGAAGAAAAAGTCATGAGTTGAAAATAAATAGGACACATGGAAAGGTGAGGCATAGGGTCAATAACTACCAGGATAAAATCTCTATAATGAAACAGTCTCCATTTTCAGAGAGAAATTAGAAGCATCTCCATTCTAGTAACTATGTATTTATGTTTAAATTTTTTCCATTAAGTGCTGCAGATTCCTAAGCATAATCTTTATTATTATTATTATAAAGGAGAATGGCTCAACAAATTTATTTTTCTCTGTCCAGGACACTCTCTATGTCAGCTGATGACTTACAGAGAGAATAAAATCTTTAACCAGAGCCCTAATGTGGCAACTCAGAGAGTTTTAAGAGGCACTGACATTGTTATAGTGAATCAGGACCTTGGGAGACTTTCACTATTTTGAAACCGTATTGATGACCATAACAATACTTAGATTGCTTATAAAAAAATATAGGTCACTGGACCCACCCTTTAACTAACTAAATTAGGTATTTTGCCAAGGCAGTATTCTTTTAATAAGCTACCTAATACTGGGCTTCATAACTTGGAAAGGTATACATTCAATAAATACTTGTAAAATACCTACTGTGTATATTTTTTGACATTAGGATATAGCAGTGAAGAAAGTAGATGGGACCCGTGCCCTTAAGGATGTACATTCTAACAGGGTAGACCAATGGCAAAAAAGGAGCATGATAAATAAGTTGACTATATGATAGCATGGATACATAAAATAATAGGTAGAACGGGGGTGAGGTCAGGAGTACCAGGGGTGTATAATTAGGGAGTAGAGGGCAGGTAACAATACTAAATAAGGTGGTAAGGCTAGGACTTATTGGAAGTCTAGAAAAGGGGTGAGGGAATTAAGCAGATTCTGGGGAGATGGTTCCAGACAGGGGGAACAGAGGGAAAGCCCTGGGCAGGAGCGTGTCTGGCTTGTTGAGTTGAACAACGAGGCCAGTGTGGCTGGAGCTCAGAGTCAGAGGGAGTCAGCATCAGGCAGCCAAGTGAGGGGGGCCCAGCTGTGTATGGACTTTGAGGCCATTTTAAAAAATGTTGTCTTTCACTCTGATTGACATGGTGAACTATCAAAGTATTTTGAACAGAACAATTCTGTGATCTGACTTGTCTTTTAAAGAGATCCCTCTGACTGCTGAGTTGTAAACAGTCTGGAGGGAAGCAGGAGCAGCTGGGAGAGCAGCTAGCAGGCTTCCTCATGTGCTGTTGATCAGATGACCAGAGAGGCATGCTTTCTCTCTCTGTATTGTCTTAGCTATAGTCAAAGGTTCAACCTATAATCTTGGGATGTAAAATAAAAAAACAAAAAAAAAAACATAATCTTCCACGTTGAGAGGTATTGGTTTTATAATTCAAAATTGTTGTAAGTGAAGACAGAGAAAAGATAACCCTATTTGAAGAGAGAGAAAGCAATCAAGAAAGTGAACTTCCAAAATTCTTTAGAAGATGTATTTAAATTACTCATTTGGTTTATGTAGACAGCCCTCTTCTGTCATCCAAATAAATTAAGGGGAATACTGGACTATTTCAAATTTGGCAGCTCTCAGCTTTTCAGTATAACATTTAAACATCTAAAATGATCAACATAAAAGATTTGGCCCTGTTTCTAACTTCAAGGGGTTGAGAAGTGGTCAGAGTCTTGATATATTTTGAAGTGATAAGCCACCATGACTTGCTGATGGATTAGATGAAAGGTGAGAGGAAAACAGGAAAAAAACAGGACTGCAAGTTTCTTGGCCAGAGTAACTGAAGTTGCCATCAACTTTGGGAGAAAGATTAGTTTTGAAAATTTTGTGTCTTGAATATTCATTAGACAGCTAAATCATAATCTTAATTATAATGCTTGAGGTTTAAGAGAGAGGTATGGAATGGAGATAAAAATCGGAGGCACTCCAGCATGAAGAGGTTGGGGAATAGGTTAGAACCTGTTGGGTACAATGAACACTGTCCTGGTGGCAGCCACACTAAAAACCTTCACTTCAGCATCATGGAGTGTATAAAAAAAATCTCTAAAAAAAGAATTCTGAGAAGGGGCAAAACTTAGAAAGTCCTAAGAAGATTGGTTTCATGAGAAAACATGCCCACTATTAAAAAGCATATGCTTCCATTTTTTTTCAGTGTTACATAGATATGTGATCAAATATTATTCTGAATGTTTTTGTGATGGTGTTTTTAGGATGAGATGTACATTTAAACAGGTGGGCTTTGAGTAAAGCAGATTGCTTGCCAAAATGTGTGTGGGCCACAGCCAATCAGTTGAAGGCCTGATTAGAACAGGTGACTGACCTCCCATGAGCAAGAAGGAATTCTGCCAGCAGACAGCTTTTGGACTGGAACCACAGCATCAGCTCTTCCCTGGGTCTGCAACATGCTGGTCTACCCTGCAGATTTTGGGCTTGCCAGCCGCCATAATCATGAAAGCAAATTCCTTATAATAAATCTCTCTATAGATGTACACACATCCCATTGGTTGTGTTTCTCTGGAGAACACTTACTAATACATCTGGGAAGGGGAGATTGAAAGCCAGAGGGCCTTCCAGGCTCTCGTGTTCTGTGTGGTCTTGGGAAACACCCCAAGCATTTGCTTTCCCCTGCTTACACCAAACCAGCGATCCCAAAGAGGCTGTCCCGAGTGCTCCAAGACTGCTCCTGGAACAAGAACCACGGCCAGGAGCCAGCATCCTTCCTATCTGCCAACGCTCAAGTGGGAAAAGCTCACTTCAAACTGGCGAGATCCCCTCTGTAATTAAATTTTAGATGAAGCTTCTTAAACATTTAAAAGTTTTTTTTATTTATTAATCATTTTGTACTTTGTATGCCTCAATAGTTTTGTTTTATATATTGTGCGAGGTTATCTAAATGTTCAAATGAATCCCTGGCAAGTAGAATGAGAGATTTAAAATGAATAAGTAAAGATTTGGCAAGCTGCTTCTGAAAGGTTGCCAACCTTGAATGGAGCTTTGATCCCTCCGAGGGTGTTCTCAAGCTTGTAAAGAAAGCTAGGCAAAGAAAAATTTCTTCCGTATTTTCCAGGCAGGTTTGGTTCACTCAGAGAATAAGAAATGTGGACTCTTCCCTAATCCGCCATTTTTGCTAACCCTTGCTAGGGAGAGGCAAAGATATAAAATGCAACCAAAATGTTCGTACTCTCATATTTTCTTAAAATAAATAAAAAAATAAAACGCAAAAACAGAAAGAAAAAAAAAGAAAGAAAGAAATGTGGACTCTACTCCAGGACACTCCTGTATGAATGCACCGTTTCCCTGCCACAGATCTCACACAACATTTGGGAGTAATTATTAACCTGCACATTCAGAAACTCACTTGCTCTCTTAGGAAGCTTCAGCTTCCTCATGTGCAGTTGATCAGATGACCGGAGAGGCATGCTTTCCCTCTCTTTATTGACTTAGCTATAAGCGAAAGGTTCAACCTCTAATCTTGGGATATAAAATAAAAAAACAAAACAAAAAAAAACCAAAACAAAAACAAACAAAAAAACAACATAACCTTCCACATTGAGAAGTATTGTTTTTATAATTCAAAATTGTTTTAAATGAAGGCAGAGAAAAGATTACCTTATTTAACGAGACAGAAAGCAACAAGAAAGTAAACTTCTCAAATTCTTTAGAAGTTGTATTTAAATTACTCATTTGGTTTATGTAGACAGCCCTCTTAAATAATAAATCAAGGGAAACACCAAAATATTTTAAATTTGGCAGTTCTCAGCTCTTCAGTATAACATTTAAAAATCTAAAACCATCAACATAAAATGGAAGATTAGAATAAACACTGTCTTCTTTTTCTCTTGAAGATTTGGCCTTGTTTCTAACTTCACTCTCAAGATACTATATCTCTAAAAGCTCTCCATTGAGTAGCAGTCAAGTAAAGGGGTTAAGGACCTGAGATTTGGAGTCAGCCCCCCAAGGGGCATATATAATGCTAATTGTTGCCATTTTATGTCCTCCATAGCAGAGATATGACAATAGGATAGTTCACACCCCACTCTATTGGGTGAATTAAATTCACAGTCCATTCTGGAGGGGTGGCGGATGTCAAGTGCTGAAAATATTTCTAAATTCCATTTTTCCCTCCTCCTTTTATTCCTTCCTGCCCTCCTTCCTTGTCTTCTCCCGGGACACTGAGGGTGGGACCAGGCTCCTCAGCCCGCCATTTTGAGCTAGTGATTTTCAAACTGTTTTGTTTATCAACTATATACATTTATTATTATCATCAGAACATTCTCCTTCCCATTAACAATCTTCCCTTCCCTCACTGCTGCTTCAACCCAGAAATTTCTGGGTAATTGTTTTATTACTTCTTCACCTCAGGTTCATTGGTAAACTCTAGTCTATGTGGGGTCTCTGGGGTGATGGAAATCTGTGAGTAGCTTCTGTTGCCAATTTAATCTGTGTTCCCATGCTCCTTCACCAGGGTTGCTGATGTGGTGATGAAATGCCCTCTTGAGGGACAGAGTGTCCCCTCAAGTCCTGCCCCCTGTCCCCCTCTGTCTCTTTCTATGCTGCCCCCAACAGTTCTGTGCCCCTTTGGAGACCCCCCCTGCTCCTCATCAAAGGCCTTCCTCTGAGGGTGGTTCTGTTACTGTAAGACCCCAAACTAGCCTAACCAGCTCTCTGCTTCTATAACCACGCTTGCTTTTAGAAAACCAAGACCCCACACCCCTTCCGCCCTTCCAGTAAATAGCTGTTATAGCTGTTACAAGTTCCCGGAACTAAGTGCAACCAGTTATACAAGACAAGACCAGTGAAATTTCCCCACCCTAAACTCCCTAACCACCGGCTGCGGTTTTAGCCTATAAAAACCCCCCCAAGCTTGAAAGTGGCGCAGCAACTCCCCTAGCTCGGTGATGCTGTTCGCCCCTGCGCTGCGCTGGAAATAAATCCTCCTGCTCTTTTGCATCAAGCCTCTGGACTCTGAGTCTTTTTGGGCGGTCGTCTCTCTCCCAAACGGGCTGTACATTTCTACGGCCCAACATTACTATCAGTCAGCCCCATGCCACTGCTGGGCGAGTCCAGGAAACACTGGGGAGGGCCAGGAGCTTCTGGTGCGGAAGACAGAAGAGAGAGACAAAGGCCCTCACGGTAAGCTCCTGAAAGCCCATCAGACTGTTCACATTGTGAAAATATCTGCTTGCAGTTTTCTGTACCTGTTTATACTAAAAATGTTTCTCTTTCTTGTCTTAAGAGAACACAAAAAGCCCCATTTGACTTTCTTACATGTGCAACATGTCAGCCTCCAGGAAAGAGAAGAAAACTGACCATGTCCCGGTTATAATGGCACAGAAGCTTGGTCAGTCTACAAACACGCTCCTGAGTTTCTAACACGCTCCCTCCTCAACCTCAGCCTGAGGATGGCAGCTATAGAATGTCAGCGTGGGCTGCTGGGTGTGGGACAAATGAATTTGTCAGTGTCTTCTCTGACCGTGCAGCACCTGCCTGAAAAGTGAAAGACCCAATGCTTTGGGGATTTCTTGCATTCTAAGATTAATCTGGCAATGCTAGCCTTGCAATTCCTCAAGGAAACAATTGGATAGGGCTCAATAGCGGCTAGTCCTTTAGATACAATGTGGCATCCCTGTTTCCTGTAGTTCCCAACATTCCCTATTGAGTGGCACAAGTATATTACTTTTTCACAATTCCTACTAAGCCCTCTGTATGCATTTGGGCTTGCAAGGTATAGAAAAAAAGGGATTTATTAATCCTCTACTGAAATTTCATGTCTCATCAGCCTCTGACTTTCAGAACTAGAGCCTAGCACCCCTGCCCCTTTGGATGTCTATTTCTAGGAAAAGCATATTAAATTTTGGTATCCAATTCATCCTGTTAATTCTCATATACTTTCTTGGAGTGGAAAGACCAAGAATCCAATAGGTCCCAGATGGGAATATAGTGGGGAGCTCAGCCTCTTAAACAAAGCCATATAGGAAGTACTACGTTTCTTTTTTGCTGAGTTGTCCCAGCCTATTTGATTCTTTTCCTTGTGGTCTTAGATGTATGCCTTGGGCAGTGCCCAGAACTGGCCCCCTAAGTGTCACTGTGCCATCTGCTCTGAGGGCTGCATTTCCCCAGGTCATTTCCACTGAGTAGAGTACACATCTCCACTGCCATGCAGCCTGCTGTCCTTCTTCCTCTTCCCAGTCTCGGAGCAATCACTGCTCCTCCTCACTCTTACTCTTAGAGACACTTAGAGACACTTTTGGAGCAGTGAGCTTCATCTCTGAATACACCGCAGCAGCTTCTCCTTTCTTCCCAATTAAAATCTTGGAAGTACAAAAACAAATACATAAATAAACTCGAATGACCTAGCTAGCTATTTGAAACGAGAGAGGAGAAACAACTAGAACATGCACAAATCAATACATTGATAAGACGACTAATTGTCCCAGGACTTGTGATCCCAAAATTGTTCCTTGGTTCCAGTGCACATGGTAGGGTGATGTTGTGGTGTAGGGGGCAGGGAAGGGCTTGCACATTTGGCCAATGCTCTGTCACAGAGATTTTAGTGAACATGAATGTGTTACACTATTTTGCTGCTTCCTGCTTTAGGTAATCATAGAATATGAACTGGCCATGCCCATTGTCATCCTGGAGAATTTTCCCCATTAAACTGGTATTATTCTGGGAGGGGAATTTCATGGCTCAGAGAAATATTCCACATGAAAGATACCATGGGATATTTCACAATTAGAACAAGTTTCAGAAGAGAGTAAGGATATCTAAAGTTGTGGTCCCCAGGCCCCAGGCTGTGGACTGGTCCTGGTCCTTGGCCTGTTAGGAACCAGGCTGCACAGCAGGAGGTGAATGGTAAGCTAGTGAAGCTTCATCTGTGTTTACAGCCACTCCCCATCACCCCCCCACCCCTGATTCCCCCAATCCTCCATCCAGGGAAAAATTGTCTTTTGTGAAAACTGGTCTCTGGTGCCAAAAATGTTGGGGACCACTGATCTGTAGGATCCTCTTTAGGAAATTATAATTGTTGGAATATGTGTGGGGGAATTTTCCCAACATCAATTGACCAGCTCTTTTAGGGGACAATATTTGGAAACTTTCCCTTCTCAAGGTAAGTAGTAGACCAGGAACCCCATCCACATTCTCTTGGACCTCTCACCTTCCCCCACACCTACATGGGCTTGTGTGCCACACACACACACACACACACACACACACACACACACCAAAACACACCACCACCAGTTATGTGAGCATGTGCCTTTGAGTTTACATGTGATCTCTTCGCTGAAGAGAAATGCTGACACTTAGCATGAGGGAGGTCAAGTGCAAATATAGGTATCTCACATTCCTACATTATACAATTTACAATGTAAGCTGATAACTAGCTTTTAACCATCCTGGAGGTGGGTCTTTTTGGCAGCATTTACTCCTGGGTGGCTATAACTCCCTTTAATTTGTGACTTTATTGAACAATTGTATTCTGAAAGGCTACCTGTCTCAGGTTAACAGAATCTACCAAAGTGCTGTTGGAACATTCCTAAGTCACCAAGGGTGAAAGACAATAGGCTTGCTGCCAAGTAATTCAGTGGACTCAGAAGAGTTCCCTGTGCCTTTGAGAGGTGCCACATAATCCAAGTGGGCAAGGACTTTGTGTGCTCACCTCTGTTTTCCCAATATTACCATGAGCTCTGGTAGATGGCAGGCACTCAACAAATTTTTCTCCCAAATGAGTTAGCATTGGAGAAGCCTACTCTCCCACTTTTAATGATAAGGTAAAAAGAAGTTTCAAGGATTTGTGGGTGAGTCCAGCATGGGTAGAAATCCAGGCTTTTCCATTCTCAATAGTAAAGTACTTATACTTCCAGAGCTTGAGTTTCTTCTACTTTGAGGAATACAGTAAGAGTTAAAGGAAGATCATTTGTGAAGTGATCAGCACAATGTCTTCAGCAGATATATGTGGAGTCTTAAATAAACATCTAATGTTTATCATATGTTTTCATGACTGAAACCAGATTCTTAATTATCATTAATATAAAATATCTAAATGAAGAGAACATTAACTAATTTCTGACATTTTGGATATGGTAATAGCATTTGTGAGATGTATGCTGAATCTTCTAGAATGATGGTAATTAAAAACAACAGTAGAATCTACTATTTATAGACCACTTACCATATACCTTGTACTGTGTTAAGGCCTTCTTACATGCTATTTAATTTCATTTTTACAATTACCAAATGAGAAAGGTATAATCATGTCTTTGCTTTATCGATAAGAAAACTGAGAGCCAGGTGGGTTTAGCAGCTACACAATCATAGCCTTAATAAGTGGCAAATCAGAGTTCAAACTCAACTTTGCCTGATAGTAGGTCCCAAGTTCCCAAGAATTTCTTTGGTTTTTACAAAAGCCATCATTCTGCAATATAACTCATACTAATAGTTCAAAAGTTAAATATTCTGAACACAATGAAACCACACACACTACTTTTTATTTTTATTTATATTTCTTAGTTCAAGAATTACACACTAGTCAACATTATTATGTATTTACATGCTGAAACTGGCTGCAATAAGTTTAAATTCAAGAAAATAATTCTTATGTGCTATTCATTTATAATCCTCATTTTTTTTACTGTCTCATGTATCCCAGAGATTTTAGTAGTCCTGTTTTTAGAAAGACATGAAAATAGATGCAATGATATCCACTTGTGTTTTGCATTTTCTAGCCATTGGAAAATGTGCATTATGTGCATATTAAGAAAGGCTACAAGGTAATTAGTAAGGCTGATAATCACTACATTGTGAACAAACTAGAATATCACATTTTATAAAAGGACGATTTAGAACTGTGCAGGGACAATATTCATAACAGAAATATTTAAACACCCATGCAAAGAAAAGTTAAAAATGTTATGGAATTTAAATTATAGGCAACTTTGTTTGAATTAATTACGTTTAAAATGATCATGGTTGAAGGCAAATCGTTGAACCAAAAAGAAAAAAAAAAAGATACAAGCTAATGAATTGTCCACTTGCTTCAAATAGTGCAAGGACACACACATGGGCATCAGATTAGAGGACATGTGACAGAGAAGTGACATTTGACTTTGGAACTCAAAGAACATAAAGTTTTATTTTTCATCATTTTGGATTATATTTATATTTATCACAAAAGAAACACTTCTCAAAGCAAATTAAAATTTGATATAAGAAGTTTGCATGTATCTACAGAAATGTTCGACTTCAATTTCTGAAAAAAATAAAACTCCTAACAGCTCTCATAAGAGTGCTACTTTTTAAAAATGATTTCTTTAGGGCAGTATCTTAATTTGTATTTTTTTCACTCTCTACTACTTTTCCCCATCTCCCTAGTGCATTTGGAAAATGTTTTGTAAACCTTTGGTGTGAAGCAATGTCCTTTCCCCCCCTCCACTTTCCCTCTTTTTTCCTTTTTTCTTTCCTTTTTTGTTTTTTTAATAATTCTGGAATCTTTGGTTAAAAGGAACAATACTATCTAAAGACAAAATGCTATTATTAAAAAAAGCTTGTAGAATGTATTGTGTGTAACATGTTTCTGGAGCTGGTATGAATAAACATTTTTATTTCCTGTAGTGCCATCTATACAAACTCTCACTCTTTGAGAATCGAGAGTTAAGTTGCAAACTTTGGTTTCTTGAACTCTGGCATATAAAAAAAAACCCTTTATTTCATTTTTGCTTTTCCCAATTGCCATTTCTAAGGCTGTCTCTTGGTTGTTACATTGACTACACAAACACTACAGTGTTTCCCATAGAGGGGGAGCCAGTGAGAGTGAGTGAGCAGGTGAGGCAAAGATGATTGTGTGTGTGTGTGTGTGTGTGTGTGTGTATGACTGTGTGTGACTGTGTGTGTGTGATAGCAAATTGAAACCCTTCTGTCTGGGATTCCCAAACCATTTATGCAAAAGGGTGTTTAAATTACTCTGCTGGGGCACTGCAGTAACCATACTTAGTAAAAAATAAATAAGAATTAAGAAGAAAAAAAAACTAAACAATTATTTGTATCTACTGACTATTCATTTACACCATGTTTAATTATTTACATATTATAACACAACAACTTAAGCCATAAACAGAATTTTCACATTGCCTTACCATAAAATACAAATTAGAAGTTAAAAATATTTAAGAAATCTGTTTTAATATTTACACACGCTTGGTGAAAGTTATGGTTGCTCACATTACATATATTCTGTACACTTAGCAAAATGGTATGATTGCTACAGTTGTAAGTATTTTGCCCTAACCAACGTGATGGGGGTTTCTTTTTTTTTTTTTTTTCCTCCTCCTAGAAGGAATTTTTATCATTTTCCATTTTCTTAAGACATTTTTGTTTTTATATCACCAATGGAGAATGTTATTTGTTTCCTTGAAAAAGAGAGCAATTAGACAAGCAATGTGACAACTACTTCATTTGTGATGTTCTGAGGTACAGTACTATGGTGGGGTCAAACTGTGCAATGGTTCATAAGAACTGTAGGCATTGATCTGCTGATAGAGAAATGCTCAGTACCCTGTATTATTTATTTCAATGTTGATTGTTGGCTGCCAAATTAATAATACTCATACACTGGTTTAATGAAGGAAATAAAACATATTAGCTTATTCCTTTTGTTTTCCAACATATGAATGCATATATATGTATGTATGTTTACATGAATCTGTATATACACATATATACATCTAGATATGTTGTAAGACATGTTTTTTGTTGATGTTGTTTTGCTGTTTTTGTTGCTGCATGTGAATTTCATCATAAAACTGGAACACAATTACCTACAGAAAATGGAAGTTGTCTTTGTTGCCAATTTAATGCAGGTCTTGCTTAAAATAAATGTGATTCTTTTCCCCATTATGCATTCTACCACTTTCTCTATGTGTTGTGCTTTTGTAAGCTGACAAATTTTTGTGTGTGTTCCTAATGCTAGAATGTAAAGTCTTTTGGTTCATAAACCACTTTTATTGTTATTATTATTATTTATTATTTTACTTAGCACTGCTTTTGAAGAAATGAGAAGAGAAAAGGTCTAGATGGCACTGCTTGAGTCTTTTCCCCTGTTATTAAATTTGAAGTAGAAAGAATTGTAACATTCCTTATGTTGCATGAGTTTTCAATTCTGAAGTGCATTTCATACCTACTAGCAGTCATGTACAATATATATATATACAGATTGAGATCAAAGAATTCATGTAGACTGTGTATTTTTGAGTCAGAATTTGTCTACGAATTTCACAAAGATGGAAAAACACCTTAATTGCTGGCTATCTGACTGTTTTGTAATCGAAAGAAAACTATACATATGTATAAACTGATAGTAATACCACATCAGAATTGCTGAAACACACCATTGTGGTCCTTCAGTTTAGCCACTGGATATCAAGCTAACGGGTCTCCCAAGACTTATTATTAGTCTAGCACCCTTCTCTCTGTCTGATGACCGCCTTCCAATTCAACTAGAGGAAACATATAGTTTAAGAACAAATTCTACATCTACTGTTATTTCTTGACAGGATGAGTCAGTTGTTTCTACTTGTGTGGTTACTGAGTGCCAATGTGTGGTTTTCACTCTAGGGCATGGGTTCCAAGGTCCCCTCTTTCCTCCTTTGCCTAGTTTCTTGTATCACTGAGAGCAGACATGAATTCCTGGTCATATGCTTCTGAGGCTCACGCTGTGAAGATCCTTCTCTCCGCTTTGATCTAGATTGCTCTGTTGACTTCCCCAGACATCCAAAATTCTGCTGTAACTATAAATGACAATGTCAAGGATTTTTTTTTTTTATGGCTTTTAGAGTAATTGCACATAAGAGCCCAC
The DNA here is from genome assembly GCF_040939455.1 of Microcebus murinus. Lineage (NCBI taxonomy): Eukaryota > Metazoa > Chordata > Mammalia > Primates > Cheirogaleidae > Microcebus > Microcebus murinus. The sequence goes on from NC_134124.1 coordinate 25,246,723, forward strand.
TTCTAGACTTGGGCTCTGAGTTGTCTCTAGAAAAGCCTTTCCAGAATGGCATTTTAAAGTTGTGCCCCTGAGTTATTGGTATCCTCCTTCCTGATATTTTCCACTCAAACTTTATCCCCTGGTGACAAGGAGCAGGCACTTTATTAGTGTGATGCCCCAAAACGACTGCCTAGGAGTAAGTGTGTCCCTGGAGACACATGAGGAGTCTCTACTCCGAGCTTATTGGAAGAACCTGTGTCAGATTCTGCTCAAAGATTATACTCAGAGGTGTTCAAGTATGTAATCAAAATATAAGGGCCAGAGTTCCCTAGATGGTGGGGAAAAAAATACCACCCCATACTGGGCCAAATTCAGAAAGCTGAATGATGAACTTTTGTTGTTGCTGTTGTTCTCTGACAGCTGAGACGCAGGGCAACAGTGTTCTATCACATTCCAAGCTGCTGAATCACAAATACACATTTTTATCCATAGACAGATACTGGCTGCTATGCACAATTAGGGATGTTATTCTAAAAAGAAGAGGGTTTTCTGCTTTGTTTTGTTTTCAAAATAGACCATAGCAAAGTTATTGTCCAAGAAAAAGTTCAATCAAATTAAGCTTTGAGGAAAATTTAGCAATTCATTATTTTCTATAAGAAAAGCAAAATATGCACCTCACATTGATTGAAATAGAATACACTAGCTTATTCTCTTTCCTGTCCAGCAGATGAAAGCGTATGTCCAATTAGTATAGAAAGAAGCACAATGACGTAATTTAAAAATAGAATTAAAATAACACATTGTGCCTGCCTGATTATCAGTTATATATTTTTCTGCAATATCAACTCAGGCTCATAACGTTCATCATGTTAATGTGACTTTGTTGTTATCTTATTTTCCACTGTTTTTCATATTTTCCTTGATTAGGCAGATTGCAACATATACAACAAAAGCACCCTTAAAGAATCACACCCAATAAATCCCAAAATTACCTCTTCTTGTGCCCATACTTTCTGAAGTATTTTTTGCCTTGAAAAATACAACAGTGAATTTCATTGCACATAAGAAAATACTGTTCACTCAATCTCTCCAAAACCTTACTTTGTCAGTCTCCTAAGAATATAATCAGAATTTTGGAAGGAAGACAAGCTCGAGTGGACCATTAATTCCTTAAAGTGATGAACCCATCTTTCTTTTGAAATACCCTGTTAAATTCAGAAGTAAACTTATAAGGATGTGCCGCAGAAGCAGTTGACGTCTGAGATAAACAACCTGCTTGTTTAACTTTATGTTTTGTATTTGTATATTCGAATGACTACCAATGTAATCTGTACATCTAAGATGCTTCTAATTTCCCCAACTTTTCTATTTCATGGTTATCTTTTGATTAGATAAATGATAAAAACCTCTTTAGGTATACTGTCAAAAGCTTGTGAGGTTGAAAAAAAATTCCTCTTGCTCTACCCTTTGCCACGGGACATAGGATGTAGAGACCAGATGCTGTGTGGGCTGATAAGGGTTATGCTTGCTTGCCTGCTTGCTTTAATTTTGTTCCAACAGGCATTTCTGGATTTTCTACTCTGCTCTGTGTTGTTAACTCTTATTTTAATCACTTAGGAAATAGCTTTTTAGCGAAAATTTCTTTGGCCACCATGAATGATAATGTTCAGAAGTCTTCTAGTCTCTAAATGCTAAAATGAAAGACAGCGTAGGTGATTCCCTGTGCTAAAAAGCAAAGAGACTGGGCAAATTGGTTTCCTGAGTCTCTGTCTTGACTCTCCCTTATCCTGCTCCAACTAAATGAGAATCTTCTAGAATCCAGTGGGAATCATCTTCCCATGACACCATTATCACCTTCATAAGACAGGCATAGACCATCTTCAAGTGACGTGCTTGCATGGCACTGTAGATGATGTTCATAAGCACAGTGCCATCTCAGCAGCATGCCAATCGTAGAAATGAAGATGGATATCTAGATATGACCACTTCTCAGGGAAATGACTGACAATGCTATTGAGCCTCCCAAGAATATCTTCTAAGTAATTCCTCTCTGAGTAGGCTGCAAGCTAAACAGGTAAAGTAGAACACTCAGACTGAGTCTTGCCAGCATGTGTACAAATCACTTGCACTTTCTCTGGAAAACCACAAGGACCTTAGTGTATTCATTACTTAGCAGAAGCAACCCAAATGGTATGAAATGGACCACAGGATAGGCCAGCAACTAAGGTATTTTAGCATCACTTTTGTCCTGAATTGATGTGTTTTCCAAGTCCTACATCAGGCTGTACAACTGGTTTGAGGAGGGATCTAGTCTTTGCTTCCCAGGGGAGGCTATGTTTTAGTTCACATAGTAAAGCCAATAGACGATGTTGAAGAAGGAAAAAACCACTGGGAAGAATATGCGGGACCACCGATCTATGGCATTCACATCAGTCAAGTCGGGGATGGTGATTTTCAGTTGGGAAGCACGTCTCCTCAGGCGACTTTTCTTTTGTGCCACGTGTCGTTCCAGGGCATTCCTGCCAAAACTGTGCCTGGGCAATCCGGCTTTCCGGTACTGAATGCTGGAGGCATCGTAAGCCAGCATTGTGCTCCTGGGGTCTCCAAGTCCCATCACAGCCTCAGACGTGGCCATTTCATTTTTTATCTCGAGAGTGCTCAGTAAGATGTTCTCATGGGGGTCCATCTGCAAAGGAGAAGGATCAAAACAGTCAAAACAATGAGGCTTTATTTGAGCTATGCAACACACTACGATAGGCACTGAGGGTAGTATTTATACCAGTGGTAAAGAGAAAGTGGCTTTCTGATTGCATCACCTGAGTCTGAAATGTGGCTCTGCTGCTGTAAGCTATTTGAGGTTCAGTTTCCCTTTCTATGAAATGATATAAGACTCCAACCCTAAAGGATTGCTCTAATGATGCAATTATATAATAGACTGTTGCTAGTATAGTTTTCGTTATTTCTACTTAGGGCAGGCAGGAAATTGAAGGCATGACACTCTTTTAAAAAAAGTATAGTCTTGATATGCACACATAAAAAAATTAAACTGTACTAAGTATGGCATAGTGTTAGGAATTAATCACTGAATTGTGTTTATCATGGTAGCCTAGTTATAGATGAATTAATAACAAAACTAGAACTAAAAATAGTGGGTAACTATCAAGTACTTGCTATATATGCCAGGCACTTTTTTGTACAATTTCATTTAATTGATGATTCCTAACACCCATAGTTATGATATGTCACCTTAAATTTGCAATGTCAATATAAACAGGCTTAAGGAATAGTTTTGAAGAATATAAATCAGAGGGTACATATGACTTTCCAAAACACAAAAGAATTCTATAATATGAAGGAAGACGAGTCTAACAGCTGGATAGACTTTGGGTGATGGAGGTGTGAGTGGAGGATGGACTGAAAAGAGGGAAGGGAAGGGGCAAGGTTAGAGCAGAAAAGAGAATGTCTGGAGTTCACTGTGCTCACTTGAAGTCTGAGTCTCAAGACTACAATTAAGTGGCTGTACGGATAGTCAAATCATCTCTCTTGGATGATTTCTGCTTGCAAATCTAAAATTAAAAGATGAACACTGACATCATGATTCCCAAATATTACATTATTATATAATGTCTTTCTTGCATTAAGAAGGGGAGACTTGTGTGCTTTATTTTTAAGAGGCCTCAATTGCTACAGAGAGCAAAACCTAGCCACAACAAGTTATTCTTAATAACAAAGTACATTTATTTTGGTGGAGAATCAGGATATACTAATTTCCAGTAACATTTCTGAAATTATAAGAAACCAATGGTCAATGACAGGCACTGATAATACATGGAATTAAGATACATAACCACATGCTTAATTGGAAGATACAATGCTCTGAGCTTCATGAATTATGCAAAAGGCAAAAAAAATGTTGCTAAGGTTGTATATTAACAATTAGCTTTCAAATGTGGTTTAATGGCCCTGTATTACAAATTCAAATCTATAACCTTTTGAGCAATAGAAGCTATAAAATACACCAGGACATAATAATTGGCCAATTAATCTCTGCCCACTGATCACACTTTCTGTATGTTTGGTTTTGTACCATTTTGCTTAGTGGAAATACTAACCAAATATATTAATAAAATTAATTTCAAAAGTTTAAGATTTGGAAAGAAAACTAAATAAATGGGGAAATAAATCTGTCAAGATAGGGCCAGGCAATGCCTTTACTGATGGCTTTCCTCATCCTAGGGAAAGAAAGGAATGTTCAAAGGCTCCTGCTATATGCCAGCCCTTTGCTGCAACTGTTTCACTGAATGCTCACAACCACCCTGCAAAAAGGCAGGAGGTTACAGTTGGAGGCATTCATCAAGTTTCCCAAAGTCACACAGTTACTATGTGGTAGAGCTGGAATTCGAACCTTGAGTCCATTGGGGGAGAGTGGGGCCTTTCTAACACTCAAGGAAAGTGAAGCCAATGGAAATGGGAAACCTATTGTTCCCGTTATTTCACTAGCATGCTTATTTTCTATTCTTCTCTGAGTTCACTCTTCCTTTCACCACCTAGAAAACAGATTTTTAGGGAAATTTTGGGGCCACTATGCATGATATTGTTAAGGAGTTTCCCCTTCTCTAACTACCAGAATATTTCTTTTTCTGATGAGAAATTGCAAGAACAATTATGAGCTGACATCAGGACTGGCTGACATAAAAATGTAAAACAATAGTAACAACCATACTAAAAACTATCGGCAGCAATGGACTAATTATTATGAAGGGAAACTTGTTCTAAGTTTAAAACAAATTATCCTTAGATAATTCATTTAATCTTAGTGGGTTTCTATTTTGTTACTGAAAATTCAATAGTTGGATTAGATAGTTCCTGAAGCCTTATCATTTACTTATTTTTTCATTCATATATTTTTAAAACATTGATTGGACCCCCACTGTGTGTCTGGCACTGTGACCACTATTACACAGAGTCATGAGGAAGACAGAATTGCTGCTGGGTCCTCGTGATAGTCACAGTCTCCAGAAAAAAAATATTGAGGTAGGAGACAAAATATTGTAGTTATGACTCTTCCACCTGTTATTTTTGACATGAAAAAATTGCTTAATTCCTCTGAATCTAGGTTTCTTCAACTGTATTGGGGTCAAAGAATAGGATTTGAGAAGATTAACTGAAATAAAACATGAAAACTAGGGAGACTAAAGCACAATGCAAAGTTGTTATGACACGCTATAAATGAAGTAGGATATTTATGTACTGCAGTGACATGGCAAAAAACAATAAATAATTATGCCTAAAAGAAAAATAAGTATGTTGCCCTTGCAGTGTATAGATATGGGTAATGAGCTTTCTGTAGGTGAAACCAATCACCTCCACCCTACTAGAGACCCTGGCTCTAGTATAGTCTTGATAGAAACACATAAAAAAGTGGGAGGGCAGTGGTGGGTGAGGTATATTGGACACCTATATCAACTTACGAAGTGCTGCACTCCTTGATAATCTCTCATGTCCTTAGAATCCTTCAACCTTAAAATATGATTGCTTGAATAGACTTAATTAAGGCTTAATAGTCCAGGAATAAATTAACCTGAAGAAGAAAAATAGCATTGTTTTCCAGAAAATTCCTATCCATAACCATGGATCTGTGAAGCGGTGAGGGATAAAGTTTATAACCATCTTTATTTATACTTTAATTTCACTTGATTAACAGATACATGAAGGTTATAGTTCATTAGGTTGCACATCAGGGTGAGGCTGTAAGATACTGCTCCAATCACCCCATCATGTCCTTCTTTGAAGGATCAGTTTGCTCCACCACTTTTCCATAGTTTCTATGAAGCCTTCCATATATGCCAACCTTCTTCACTCTCCTGCTCAAAAATTAGCTTAATCCCTCCCGTGATGCCACAGCACAGTGTCCATTTGCCCCATTCTTGGGATCACCAAGACTTGAGCTTTCATTTGGGAGTGTGGAATGGTGGCTTCATCAACACCTGGAACTGTGTCTGTTCTCTGTAGCAGGGAACACATTGTGTAGTGTTTCCACGTTCTGATTCTGGACTCAATCAGGTTTTGATTCTGGGCTGAGCCACTCACCAGCTTTGAGACCTTGGGCAAATCGTTCAGCCTCTCTGAACTCAAGTTTTCCTATACTTAAAGTGGGAAAAATGCCAATACCAGTTTCCTGGGATTGTTTGAGAGGATTAAATAACACAGCACATGCAAAGCACTTAGCCCAGTTTGGTACATAGTAAGCACTCAAAAAATCATACCTGATCTTGTTACAAAAATGCAACATTCAATAAATTAATAAATTTGATTTTCTAGTGTAATTTATTTATATATTCTTTAAAATTTTTACTTTTTAGAGATGGGCATCCCACCATGTTGCCCAGGCTAGAGGCCAGTGGCTATTCATAGGTGCAATCATAGCTCAGTGTAGCCTCAAACTCCTGGGCTCAAGTGATCCTCCTGCCTCAGTCTTCCAAGTAGCTGGGACTACAGTTATGTGCCACCATACCAGGCTTTGTCATTTTTTAAAATTCCATGGCCTGGTTAACAAACCAGAACTTTGAAATGCATCAGATATTTTAATTTTGCTTTGATTAGTGGCTTCCGTAAAGTGCTGAGAACAATGCTTAGTACATAATAAATACTATACATTTTTGTTATGGTACTTAAGTAAATGTATTAAATATAATAAGTTTAGACTGAGTTATTTCCAAGTGCTCAAGCGAGATAAATAGAAGCTGCCTTTCATTTCATAAGGTGGAGAAGGAGCACTGGTTTCACAGACCTTACTACGCATCCCAGGTTCACAGACAGCCCACCAACAACCTCCTAACCACAGAGAGAAACAGAGCCCAAAGGCCAGGACCAAACAAAGAGACATATCCAGTGCTGATGTGGCGGAACAGGGAGCACCTGGCTTGCCTTTGCTGATGACACTTTGATATTCCAGTATAATGCTGGCCACAGCAATTATAATCATTCACTTTCTATCTGTGTTCTCCACCAGACTACACTTCTCGATGAGGACACAAGGTCTATCTCATCCATCATTGTATCCTTAAGCATTTGGCATGGGACCTGGCGCATAGTGGGTGCTTAACAAATAAATTCTGATTTATGAAATTAATTTTGCTACCCTTAGAAACTCACTGCACCTCTTCATGAGTCATTGATAAGATGGATTTAGTTTTGCACCACCAGTCTAAAGACTGGAACTTCATGGGGCCATGTCTTGAATTCCTTCCCTGCTCTAAGGCTTCTGCCTCTGTTTATACAGGTCTATTTCTAGAGCAGCATACTCCAGCCCCTGAAACCTGGAAACTACACTTCTCACACTGCCATTTCCATAACAGATGTCTCATTATTACACCAGAGAAGGAAACTTCTTGAGTAGTAACTAGAAGCCAGGACTGAGCATTTTCCATAGTGACCTTTCAGTTATCACGGTAGCACTCCCTGATCTCATGTTTGGAAAATAAAGCACAAAGAGTTTAAGAAAACACTGACACAAGATCACATAGTGAATAGGTGGCAGAGAAGGAATCAGAATCAGATTTCTTTTCATGTTGCCATGTTGAGGCACAGTGGCTGCTCAGACAAGCTCTGCAGCAGTCACAAAAGAAGGCTCTCTCAGCACATGGGTGGGGTAGTCATCCATCAGAAGGCTTGCAAAATTTTTTTTAATGAGGGGTGGATAAGAACATCTGGAGTTAGATCTGTCACTATAAGTGAGAGCTGTTGAAAAGTCAAGTTAACTGCAGCACTTCCAAGTAAGAAGAGTAGACATCTGTGCTTTGGCTACTCATCAAGGCACCAGTTATTCCAATTTCTGTCTGGGAAACCACACTTCCTCACTCTCAGTTTCTATGCCTCTGGTGTGGGTGTAAGCCAATCAGAGCCATCCTGACACCATGATTGGCTCAGTGATGGGCACATTGCCTTTTCTGAGACAACAGCATGCCGTAAGCATTCAGACAGGCAGACCAGAGTGAAGACTCTCAAACTTTTCCACTGGATTTGCAGCTAGAAGTGTCCCCAAATCTACAGAATCTGCTGAGATGTTTCAACTATATGAGGAGATCCTAAGTTGGAAAGGAGCCAAAAAGAGAGTTCATGAACTGATGCCACCTGTCTCTGTATCTGAACATGCCAGACTTGCTGACGCTAAGCAAAACAATATATTCCTTCTTCCTTTCTTTATTCCTTTCCTCCCTCTTCTTTCTCTTTCCCTCCTTCCCTCCCCCTCCTCTTGCTCCTCTTCTTCTTCCTTCCCGTCCTTCCTAATTCCCCACCTTTCTCTCTCCTGTCTTTCACAATAGCTGCAAAGAAAATAAAATACCTAGGGATATATTTAACCAAGGAGGTAAAAGATCTCTACAAAGAGAACTACCAATCACTGAAAAAATAATTTGCAGATGATGTAAACAAATGGAAAAACATATTATGCTCATGCATTGGTAGAATCAACATTGTTAAAATGTCCATACTACGCAAAGTGACTTACAGATTTGATACAATCTCCATCAAAATATCAACATCATTTTTCACAGATCTAGGAAAAGTAATTCTACTCTTTGTCTGGAACCAGAAAAGAGCCTGAATAGCCAAAGCAATCTTAAGCAAAAGGAACAAATCTGGAGGCATCCCCTTATCAGATTTTAAGCCACACTGCAAGTCAATAGTAACCATAACAGCAGGGTATTGGCACAAAAATAGAGACACAGACCAATGGAACAGAACAGAGAACCCAGATATAAAACCATCCATATATTGCCATGTGAGCTTTGGCAAAGCAGACAACAATATACACTGGGGAAAAGAATCCCTATTCAATAAATGGTGCCGGGAAAATTGGATAGCCACATGGAGAAGATTGAAACAGGATCAGTATCTTTCACCACTCACAAAAATTAATTCAAGATTGATAACAGAATTAAACCTAAGACATGAAACCATAAGAATTCTAGAAGAAAATGTTGGAAAAACTCTTCTAGATATCACCCAATGGCAATCACAGCAACACTAAAAATAAATAATGTGGACCTGATTAAATTAAAGAGTTTCTGCACAGCCAAGGAAACAATTAACAGAGTGAATAGACAACCTACATACTGAGAAAGAATATTCACATCCTATACATTCAATAAAGGGCTAATGATCAGAATCCTTCTCTCCTTCTGTCTTTCTTAAACTAGAATGAGTTGGGTTTCCTGTTTTTTGAGACCCAGAGGTTCCTACCTGAGATATAAATTCATCTCATTTAAAGGTCTCAATAACTCTATAATACAGTATAGGAAGGGCAGCACAAGAATTAAAGGCATTTCATTTGTAATAAAAATTTTCATAACCCAAATTAGGGCTCAGGAAATATATTAGAGTAATATCTTCAGCATGCAGAACACTGTTGGGTTTCAATCTTTTAGGCAGCTGCTAGATTTGAATGTCTGGCTGTTAAACTGGCTGCACTTCCCTTTCTTTTCCTTGTCTTGTTTATTCTTCTTTTTTTTCCTTTCAAAGAGCATGGACTATGTTGGGAGGAAAGTTACAATGTCAAGAGCAAAGGTACAGGAGATTGATAGGGTCTTTTGTGGTAAAAACACACCTATTACACCATAGCAGAACAGGATGCATATCCATTTGATAGGGCAGAAACTGAAGCTCAGAAAAATGAAGTGAGTTATTTAAAATCTTACTGCTAACAGGTAACAGAACAGTATATAACAATTCTAGGTTGTTGATGATTATCTCAATGCAATGATATGCCTTTCTGCCTCCAGCCTGTCTTATTATCAACCAGGGAAGACTGACTGAAGTAGTGGTTTGATGGGTGACAGTCTTATTTCAGTGGTTCCCAAACGTGAATGTGCATCAGCATCCCCTGGAGGCCTTGTTAAAACAGATCTCTGATACCAACATCCAGAGTTCATGAGTCATTAAGTCTGGTATGAATCTCATTAATCTGCATTTTTAACAAGTTCCCAGGTGAGGCTGGGCTACTGGTCTGGACAGCAGAAGAGGGGTATGACTTCAAATAAAAGAGCATCAGAGGCCAGAGAAATAAGGAAAAAGCTGAAGGTTCTGAACACAGTTCACAACATGGAGCTGAAGAGCAGCTTTCATAGAGATAGAACATATGTAGCTTCCATGGATTGAGTATTTACTGGAGCCAGGTATTGTACTGAAGGCTTTATACACTATCCTATTTAATCTTTTTTTAATTTCGGCATATTATGGGGGTACAGATTTTAAGGTTTCAATAAATGCCCTTCCCCCCCACCCCAACAAGTCCGAGTCTCCAGCATGACCATCCCCCAGATGGTGCACATCTCACTCATTATGTATGTATATACCCGCCCCCCTCCCCCCTGCCCAATACCCTATTACTGTAGCACCTATGTGTCCACTTAGGTGCTGCTCAGTTAATACCAGTTTGCTAGTGAGTATATGTGGTGCTTGTTTTTCCATTCTTGGGATATTTCACTTAGTAGTATGGGTTCCAGCTCTAACCAGGAAAATATAAAATGTGCTATATCCCATTGTTTCTTAAAGCTGAATAGTACTCCATGGTATACATACACCACATTTTATTAATCCATTCTTGGATTGATGGGCACTTGGGCTGTTTCCACAGCCTTGTAATTATGAATTGTGCTGCTATACCAAGGAGGTAAAAGACCTCTACAGGGAGAACTATGGAACACTGAGGAAGGAAATAGCAGAGGATGTAAACAGATGGAAATCCATACCATGCTCGTGGATTGGCAGACTCAACATCATTAAAATGTCTATACTACTCAAACTAATCTACAGATTCAATGCAATACCTATTAAAATTCCATCAGCATTCTTCACAGATACAGAAAAAATAATTTTACGCTTCGTATGGAACCAAAGAAGACCCTGAATATCAAGAGCGATTCTAGGCAACAAAAACAAAATGGGAGGTATTAATATCCCAGATATAAAACTATACTACAAAGCTGTAGTAATTAAAACAATCTTGTATTGGCACAAAAATAGGAATATTGACCAGTGGAACAGATCTGAGAATCCTGATATAAAACCATCCTCATATAGCCATCTAATCTTTGACAAAGCAGACAAAAACATATGCTGGGGAAAAGAATCCCTTTTCAATAAATGGTGCTGGGAAAACTGGATAGCCACTTGTAGAAGGCTAAAGCAGGACCCACACCTTTCACCTCTCACAAAAATCAACTCACGCTGGATAACAGACTTAAACCTATTTAATCTTAATCTTGGCAACCCTATGAAGGAGGTATTACTAATATTCCCATTTTAAAAAATATGGAGATTGGAAATTAAGGATAGTTAGTGATTTGCCCAGAGTTAGACAGTTACTAAGTAGTGGAGCTGATACTTAAACTGCTTGCTCCCAGATTTCTGTTTCTAGTTACCAAACTATCCAATAGCATATCTGGAGACTTTCCCAATTATAAGTTCTGTCTTGGAATGCCTTCTCAGTGTCAGGCTACACTTAAGTGATGACATTTTAGCAAAAGAAAGGCACAGCAATTGTCATATAAATTTAGCTAATCTTTAAAACTGAGTTTCTGCACTAGCCTTTCCAGACCTGTCCAAGTGGATTTCCTAATTGTCTTTCTCATCACTTGAGCAGTGGAGACACAAGAAAAACCACCAAACTCTCCTTTTCTTTTTTGATTAAGATATTAACAAGAGATAATTTCCCTTGAACTAATCAGAAGGGCCATGTGCCAATCTTTGTTGCCCTGGAAAACACATCAAAACATTTATCAAATGTTTCTGTCTTGGCATTTTCATCTATTTAAAGAGCCTTGAGAATTTTGTTGATAGTAGATGAAATATGGGAGAAAGGGAAGCAAGAGTAAATGAAGGGAAGTTGAAGGAAAAGACAGACTAGTGGATGAACTGCCATTCTCTGTAGATAAATTGCCTTTGCAAGAAGCTATGCTGCAGGCCTTGCTTTAGTTTTAGTATGAGGATATTTGCTTTCTAGTGTCAATCTTTAACTTGCGTGTCCTTTCCTGCCAATAAGGTTTTTTGGACTGGCTCTGTTAGGCAGACCAATGCTAACAAAGAAAGTCTCCTGTTTCCCATTCAACTATCTGCTTTGGAAATTATGCTTTACCTGGAGTTATTGTGCCTATCAATCATGAAGCAAATGCTGAAATGTTGGGGAACAGACTGATTTATTTGCACCAGCATTCCAGAGCCTCTTGTGAATGAGGGTAGTTTGCACACTGATTAAATCAGATGTTCTACTTGGTAGAGGGATGGACTTTTCTGCTGACTCGAGTTATTTTCCAGACTGACCTATGCGATGATGGTTCTAACAACAGCAAATTTGTGCTAAATATTTTGTATGAAGAGGTTTTCTTTTTCTTCTTCCTGTCCTCAACTGAACATTTTTCACAAAAAGGAAAGAAACATGCTTCGATAACAGAGTACCATTTTGCTTAAAAGTTACTGTATTAAACCCATAAAAGTGGGCCTTGTTTTTATATATTAATCAGTTAATTCTAAGTTTGGTTTCAAAATTACCTAGCATGAACTTAGTATTCTAAGAGGTGAAAGAAAGTTCACTCAATCAGAATACGAAATGGAGATTCTATGGGAGCAAGGGAAGGCCAACATCTTTGACTCTTTGAATCTCTGTACCAAAGAGAATGGTGAAATAGCAAACACAAATCTGCAAATAATTATGATTTTGATCCAGTGCTAGCATTTTTCCCCACCCTGTAGGGTATTGTCCAGTAAATTCTGCAGTTCCTTCCTTTCCTGCACCTTTCTTCATGATAGGTACACGCTCTGGAGGGTTGCCCTTGTTATAATCTATAGTCTACAGAAAATCCTCACTTGGAAAGGAGCCAACACAAAAAGAGAGAGAGTCCATGATCTGATGCCACCTTGCCTCTGTATCTGGGCATGCTCTGGTATATAGTCTGGAGGGATGTCCTTGTTATAATCTATAGTCACATACAGAACAACAAATCAAATTCCTGAGCAACCTAACAAAATCATATGTTTACCTTGAGAAGGGAGAATGGGGCTATCTTAAATCCCAGTGCTCTGCCCCACTCATATCATCAAGAGAAGAGGGAGAAATTGTAAAAACCCAAGAAATCCTAACTGTACTATTTCCAATTACTGTGACTAGTGAGTGGGTAGAAGATCCTGTTTTATCTTCCACAAAATGACACTGTGACCTGAGTGACTTGAAATGCTAAGGCAATGAACTGTTAACCACCTGGGAATATCCAAAGCACTCTTTCCAAAGGAAAAACACTCCAAAATTACCTAGCATGAACTTAGTATTCTAAGAGGTGAAAGAAAGTTCACTCAATCAGAATATGAAATGGAGATTCTATGGGAGCAAGGGAAGGCCAACATCTTTGACTCTTTGAATCTCTGTACCAAAGAGAATGGTGAAATAGCAAACAAAAATCTGCAATTGATTATGACTTTGATCCAGTGCTAGCATTTTTCCCCACCCTGTAGGGTATTGTCCAGTAAATTCTGCAGTATTCCTCCGCACTGGAAACTCCTAAATGACCTTCCGAATTTTTTGTGGTTTGGTGTCTTCCATCCCTTTTATTCTTGCAGTATCAAATTAATTTCTCTTGGAAAATGATTCCTTTATATATATGTGTTAATTCATGTGGATTTCATTATGAATGATATATGAACTATAGATCACTGATTTATTTATTTAAAGAATAATATTTGGATTGAGATAGGAAGATGAATGTTATATTTAGGGGAGAGGAGAGTACATTCAAATCACTACATTTAATATTATTAAAGCACAATTAGCATGCATGATGAATTGAATAATTTCTTTTAGAAGGTTAGTAGAATTCTTTCTGGGTGTCTCCTTTTAATTTAATAAAGTACAAGCTACTAGTTTCAATTACAGTTGAAAGTAGGGATTCATCTTCATTTGATGGAGAAAAAAGAGATCAAAATAACAACCTCTGAAGGAGGAAAAAGTGAAGAATACTATATTTATGATATATCGATTTTAACAGACATTCCTTACATTCAAAAGAGGTGCTGGCTTCAAATTATTACAGATCCTTAGGAAGTATGGAATGGAGCTATGTTTGACAATGAGCTTACCTAAATACAAAATCCTATTTTTGACAAGTTTCAGGAAGGTGGGTGTGAGAATCTGCCTACCCAACCCTGGTAACTCAAAGAAATTTGAACACCTGGGAGCTTACATCCTGAGAGGTAAAGGCTTGTTCTAGTTTAATTTTCATCTGGCATATTGACTTAAGTCCCAAGCTGGAAAGAGACAATTGATCTACTCTTTTCATTAGCTGGTTCAGCCAACTCAAAGTATTATGGGCGATGACTTGCTAAAGATTTTTATACACACCATCTAACTAGTAATTCACAATTTCACAACCCATTTTCAACCACTTCGGTTGGGTGCTCACCAGCCGTGAAACCTTGCCCACAGCCAGCACTCACTCATAGTCTGCACGATAGTTTGTGCTGTGCATTTTGCTCTTGTGTGATGAGGAAAGCTTTAAAGCACTGAAAGCTTGTTTTACTTTACAGGTAGCTTTACTTGTAATGTAAATCAGAATAGGCAACATATATGTTTTTATTATGTTATTTTTAAATGTTCACAATTTTATTTTGATAAATGAAAAATCAGAAAAGTCATATCACAGCTGTCGGCTAAAGTCGACGCTCGGCTGTGCACGCTCATCTGTGGCTGTCGACTACAGTCGACACTGGTCCTGAAGTGGTTAAGTAACACCACAGAGGACATTTGTTTTAGCTTCCTTCTGCAAGGCTGGAAACATTCCAGTCAACCATTTCTAATGCGCAGGGGTGGGGAAGAACAGCTAACTGCTAGAAGAGGAGCTATCTTTTTCCCTGAGACTAATGCATGTTGTCCAAGATGAGGACAGTGCACATCACTAAGGGGGAAAGGAGTGCCAGCCACACACCCCTCCCCTTCATAATCTGCCAAAACCTATGACAGTGAGTTTAAACATGGAAGCAGATCAAGCTGAATTTCAAGATTTACTGGCAGGTCATGACTGACATAAATGCTGTCATCAAATCTGCTTGGGTCACTGCAAGACTTGGGGTTTTCTACTGTTCACGAGTTTTAAAACTGACCCCCATTTTGTCCCATAAGGTAATATGGATGGATCTGGACATACAAAACTACCTATTGCCTCAGTTCTGGGTGAGAGGGAAGTTATAAAGCTGAAAGCTAGAAGCAGAGGAGCCAATGTTTGGTTTTTGTGCCCCTAAGCAAGGCATCAATGTTTAAATCCACCTAAAAATCTAATAACATATTCCCCCTGGAAGATATTGTAGGCTAAGAAAAAGGGAATTTCTCATCCTATACACTCCAAAAACCCCATATAGGCTATAATCAGCTCCACTAACAGGAATCAGAGACACTCTCTCTATATAACCTTATTCCTACATCCTATTGTTTTTCATTTAATTTGGCCAGGAAAACAGAAGGCTGACCTAATGCAAACCATATGGACAGGACTCCTGTGAACACAGAACAAAAATGGTAACAGAAAGATGTAGCAGAGTTAGCATCCACAGGCATGCCGAGAACACAGCCAAAGAACTTCCCTGGTATAGAGGCCGAGTCTCCTTTGGTCCTCAAATGGCAGAGGCACAAGGGCAGGGCCTTTTAAAATAGATCTCTTGAACAGGGATGGCTTGGATGGGGAGGGTACATGGAATCATGTGGATTACTGAATCCTGTGAGTAAACATTTAGACACATGTTTAATACTCAACTTGCACTTGATCCAGTAGCTGTGTTTTAAAAAAAAGTGCTGAGGGAAACTGACTCAGCAGTAATTAACAACATGATATTGTCCAAACAACTTAGAATGCATACTGGTAAGCATGTGCCCATTGTGTACAGCAAAGAAAAATAACTGATGCTAAGGGCAGTGTGATTACAGAACAAATATGAATGGCCGATAGCTAATTACAAAAAGTAATTTATAAACTCTAGATAATTTCTTAATAGAACATTATTGATACTGAATAATATGTAGCTGTTTGAATGGAACCAAGGAATTTTTAACATTTGCTCTGTCATAAAATTGAGAGTAGGAACATCCACATGCATCCTTCTTTAGTCTTACAACATCTCTCATCAGTTCAATGTTCGCAGTTCAAATGTTCTTTCTATCGGGGAGTCTTCCTGGATCTTGCTCTTATTTTATCAGGTCCCCTATTACGTGCTATCATAGCAATACAGACACTTTTTTCACTGCTCTTATTTCCATCTACAATTACTTATTATTTCTACAGGTATTTGTTTAAGGTGTGTCTTCTCATTAGGATGTGGTCTCTGTGAGGGCGAGGTGCATGTTTGCTAAGGATTCAAGAAATATCTGCAGAAACAGCTGTTAATACCATTATTCAATATTTAGTAGGCATGCATACAACATTCCAGGCACAGTTATAAGCAGTCTCTACGGATTACTGCATCTGTTACTCACCACAATCCTCTGCAGTAGGTACACTGATTAGCTCTCATATCATAGATGAACAAGCTGAGACTCTAAAAAATTAAATCACTTGCTGAAAGTAGCACTGTGAATAAATAAGGGATCTGAGATTTGTACCCAGATAGTTTGATTTCAGAGTCCTCACCCTTAAGACTGATGCTGCACTGCCTCCTAGGACTTTTTATATGTCCTCTTAAAAGAGTGAAATGTCCTATTGCTTTGAGGGGAAGCCATTTAGGAAACATGAACATCCACCATGCAGCTGTAGGAACAGTGGCAGGCAGAGTACGGGAGCAGTGGGCAAGGCAGCCAGAGAACATGGCCTGGGCACAGAGAGTCCCTGGGATTTCTAAAGATAGGGTCAGAGGGAAGGTAAAGGTAGGACTGGTCAGTCTCGGGAAAAGTAAAGGTAAGATCGAGGGAGCCCCCATGTCCGCACCTACACGGAATCAGAGACACTCTCTGTATACAACCTTATTCCTACATTCTTTTGTTTTTCATTTAATTTGGCCAGGAAAACAGAAGGCTGACCTAATGCAAGTTAAGTGCCAAGTTAGAAAACTTGAGTGCTCTTATCTTTTCCTTTTGGATCTTTTCTGCTAACTTTGTCAGACTACATTTTAGGAAGAGCCACTTTGTGAAATGAGAGGGCCCTATGCTAGAACAGTCTTTACCTCTAGACTGCAGGAACTCTCAGGGTGACCCTATAAAAAGTCACATTCTTTTGGGCTGAAGCAGTAGTATCCTGCTTAAGAACATAGGTGCTAAAGCCAGGCTAGTCAGGCTAAAAGCAGCCTGAGATAAAGGTAAGGTCACAAAACTGTGATCGTAGGTAAGATATTGAACCTTTGTGGGCTTTGGTTACCTCAACTGTAAAATAGGTATAATAGTATCTGTCTTATTAGATTGTTGTGAGGATTATTGAGATAACTCACATCTAATAAAAACCCAAGGAATATTAGCTTTTATTACTATAGAAGTATGGGGATGGAGGAATTGAACTTGTGATATGTCACAATCAGAAGAGGTTTGGGATGGTAAACCAGTTCCCAACTAAATAGCTGTAGACATGGCGACAGGGTGACACACAGCAGGTGCTCAACCTCTCTTTACAAGACAAATAAATGCATCAGTCCAGATGGGCTTCTTTTAGCTACAGCCCTCTGGCAGGGAGCTTCCTCTAGATCTTCTTAGGCTGTATGAATCTTCTAGTTTCAGTATTTCAGGAAAGTGTCTAAAGTTGAGACCTCATTATTCATCAGCCTATGAAAAGAGATTATGAATAATGTTTCTTCCTGATGCTTAATTTGGGGACCCTGTTTATTTGTTTTTATCCTTATAGAGGGCAGAGACAATAAGTAACTAAAAAATTCCATTTTGTTATATGCCAGCAGGATCAAAGTTTGGGAGGGGAGAGCTTCCACCCATCAACAGAACAAAGTTTTCAAACTTATTTCCACCTGTACTTATGTATAGGAAATAAGTCTCTCATCCTCCAAATTAAATGCATTCAGAAAGAGAATTTCATTATGATGATACTGATAATAAAAGAATCACATTGTTATATGGTCTTTTACATTAGTATTCTGAAGATTCAAAAGTCCAGTGTAAATAAGACCATTTATACAGTTACTTGAGTCTTGAAGACATGTACTTTGGAATCAGCTTTGAATTCTAGCTCCTCTACTGATCAGCTATTTGACCATGGGTAGATTCCATAGCCTACTTGAGCCTCAGTTTCTTCACCTTTAAACTTAAGCTACATCACTTCACCTTAAAAATGAAATTACATGATTTGGAGGGGCTGTTTAAAGATTGAGATAAGATATTTAAGGAGCTTACCATCATGTCTGACATATCTAACTAGGTATGTAACTATGTATGTATGTTTGTAACAAAAGGGAACCGTCACTATGATACTTGCAACTTAAAACTACAACTAGGAGAGAAGATACAAATTCACTGATTTATATAAGCAGGACTAATTCTTTATATTTTCTCTCTAGCCCCTGGCAGTGGATGCTGCGACTGAATCTATCCCATCCTTTGTAATAAAAGGAGAGACAGATGCCCTGCTCCAGATGTGACTGCTCTCAAGCCAATCTTTGTACTCCTCTTCCCTTTCTAGAGACTGGTTCAGGAATGGGAAGAATTAAGTCAACTGAGTCAGTTAAATAAAGGAAAGGTTTGTTAAAGGCTTTGAGTAAAAGCAGACCCCCATCTCTCATTATGGACATGAATGGAGAAACACAGAGCCTTGTTGCTACCAAAAGCCATCTTAATCTTGAACAAGATGCCATCAACGAAATGTTGGCTGGCTTGCTCTTTCTCTTTCTCTCTCTCTTGTCCCATGCCTATGCATCCTTTTCATAGGCCAAACACATTAAAGGTGAGCAGAAAAATCAAAAGAGGTTCATTAATAAAAATTCAAAATAGTAATTTGTAATCATTTCAGCTAAAATTCACCCTAGGACCATGACAAGGTTTTGTGTGTATGTGTATATATGTATTCTTTTCCATAAACAACAATCTTGTAAAGAAAGGTTAATATTATCCTACAGAAATTTTAACAAAAAATGCCCTCCATTTATTCAAATCCTTTATGTTTTGTCAAAGTGGTTTCCTATCTTTTACCTCATAGCTCTGTACAACATTAGAGTAAATTCAAAAGACCAGGCATGGACTTCCTCATCTCACGGATAAAAAAATCTAAGGCCCAGAGAAGTTCTTTTCCAAAAGTTGCAGAGCTCTTCAGAGGCTGAGCTAGGCTGAGTACCCTTGGTTTCCTAAATCTAAATTGGATTCTGTGCCTGGTTCTGCCAATTATAGAATGGAGGAGAGATATTTTAAAACAGTTTTTCATCTAATCTGTGATTCAAATATGCAACACACAGAGAGAAATCTAGGCTTACATTCCAGCTTTATTTAGTCCTGGATCCTCCACTAGCTAGCTTATGTGACCCTGAGCAAGTCACTGAAATTTCTGGGCTTCGGTTTCTGCATGCCAAAGGGAGACATTTGTTGAAGTAGGTTTCCTATTCTTAAGCCTGTGATAATCTCAGCTAATTAACCAGCTGGTTCCAGATGCAACTACAGAATCCTCAGTACCTTCTCCAGGCAGCAACCGTGAATCATTGTGAGTGGGTACTCAAGCTATAGCTCATTTGCATTCCCTGGGCTAGGTCCTCCCTAGCTAGTGTGGCCCATGGATCAGCCACTTTGGCATCCCTGGAAGGTCTGTTAGAAATGCAGAATCTCAAGCCTCACCCTAGACCAACTGAATAAGAACCTGCATTTTAAGAAGATTCCTAGGTCACTTTTACGCATGTGAAACACTGAAAAGCACTGGCTAGGTGATATCCTAAATCTCTTAAAGTTCTAAAAGTCAGTAACTATAGGATTTTAAAAATGGGGGAGGATTTTTCTAAGAAACTTGGATAGCTGTACAAGTCTGCTAAATGGAGCCTTCATCCTCTAATTGGTAAATAGCAGAGCAGTTAATTGGTAATATTTTTGTGCTCCTCATGCTGAATCACAATCACAAAGGTGCTGACTAAATCTTTAGGGGAAGACTAAGCTGTGGAGGGAACTAGGAAACCCACCTCAGCCAGGGATCCCTTGTCCAGCTACAGTCTGGTGGCTTCTGTACATTTGGCCAATTACACGGTAAATCACTCCAGTGAGCATTTGTCAAATGCACCATCCACCCTCGGTCCTCAACTCTCTTGTTAGAACTGCTGTTAATTTGACACAGCCTTGTCAAATATCTCTCTGCTCCATTCGAACACCAAATTATCCTTGGCTCTGAGATCTGGAGACGACGGCAGACAGTGAAAGGTGCTAAACTTTACAAGACATAGGCTGCAAGTTGAGTTGGGAAGTGAAGAAAATTATGAATCCAGGAAAGCAGGAAAGACTATCAAGCCCAGCTGACAATCCAATGCTCTGCTAAATAATAAAATTTCTCAGCTAGATTGTGGGTCAAGTATCGAAAACCCTCAAAACACAGCAAACCAACAAACAGCAGCAAAACAAACAAACAAACCTGGGTTCAAGTCCCAGGTTAGCCACTAACTAGCTGTGTGACTTTGAATATGTTACTTCTCTCTGGGCTTCAGCTTTTGTCATCTGTAAAATTTTAGATGACTATGAGAGTATCTAGTAAATCAGCAAGCTTTAAACTTTTGTGAGCACCAGAATCAATTGGGGAATTTGCTAGAATTTATATATTGGGGTGATCAGAGGTTTCGATTCAGTAAATCCAGGGTGGGGCTAGAGCTCTTCACTCTGTACTGGTATTGTGGTCTGAGGATGCCCCTCTATAAAATGCAGTCATGGAGCAGTGTATGGTAAGAGATAATGCCACTAGAGTACTTGGCTAGCTCCTGGCTTTATGTAAGCTCTTGGTAAATGCAAGCTTTAAAAGATATCATTAGCAATTCAGCTAGAGGAAGTGACTTGCTCAGTGTTACACAGTGTGGACCAGCAGGTTTAGAACCCTTTTCCACTACGCCAGAATGGTTTCCTATGCACTCACATTTTTCAGAGCTACTTTATTGGAACAATGCAAGGGACTGAGGAAAGATGCAGGTCAAGCTATTAACATACTGTCAAGTCAAGGAATGAAAGGCAGTGCTGCCCAGTGGGCAGGTTATTCTAGAGAACTGGGGTACAGTCTTGTTTTGTTATAAAACTGCTGTTGACCTAAGACTAGTCACCCTCCCTGTCTGGTATTAGTTTCTTCATTCATAAAAATGAGGGGATCCTTGAAACCTGTTTCCAGGGTTAAATTACAGTTATTCTATGGTAGATGTGTACATCCTGGCTGGACGGAGTATCTCCTTGCTCCCTTTTTATTGACATGGAATGTACCTTTTACTCTGTGAAGTTTTTCTTGAATATACAACTCAAGGTAACTTCTCCCTCCTTTGAAACTCAGTAGCATGTATTATCTGTACCATAGGCTGCCCATTCTGATTATCTTGTACTATGAAAAAGAATACCATATAGGCAGTGGACTATTCCATCAGAGAGAGAGACAATGCTACTGATTTAGAAAGGAATCTTAAGAAACAGGAAAAGTCAGCGTTCTGCCTTTGTGATTCATTTCATGGTAGACACCAACATCATGTTACTGCTCACAAATGTCAGCCACTGTTCTAAGTACTTCCTCTATACTTCCTCCTGTAATCCTTAAAACCATCTTTTCAGGGTGGAACTGTAAGCCCCGTTTTACAAATGAAAAATCTGAAGCTCAGAGAGCTTTGTCCGTGTTCATACGGAGAATGAGAGTCAGTCTTGGGGCTTGGACTCTAGGCTGTCTCCATTCCAAAATCAAGTAGGTTTGATTCAGCCAATGACTGCTAGTGCTAGTCTCTTCTCTGGAAGCATTAATTTGATACATACTTGCTGGATAATTGAAACGTTTGTGATGTTCCTTCCCAATCTGTGCCCCTTGTGAGACATATTTCATGTTATCCTGCAGCTGGTTACTATAAGGGAAGCAAAAGTGTAGCTGAAAGATTCTCAGAGGAATATAGCCTATGTCTTTGGCTTCAGGGGCCAACATTCGCAACTGTTAAACTAAATGATCCCTGATCGTGGGCTGAGGACACTTGAAATGCCCCATAAAGCAGTGCTTACACATGAGGGCTCATTATGACAGTGTATTTTCAAGAGGGGGGGGCTGGGGTTAGCAGGCTTGCCCTCCCATGACCCAGAGATGCTTAACCCGAACCCCTCTTTAGGGTACCACAGCAGGGACCTCTGAGTCAGGGCAGGAAGCCTGCTGTGGTGTCCTTGAAGCCCTTCCAGCTTCCAGAAATTTCCCGCAGTACAAGTTAGCAAAAGTGTTGAGAGGCAAAGAGACAGCTTGTTTATTGCTGAGGGAGATTTCAAAATTATGTCAAGGCCCATTTTTGTTATATCTCCCTAGGTGCCCTTTGCCAAGATTAAATAAGCATCAAGTCATCCTGCAAACCTCTTCTCAGCAGAAGCAATAAAAAATTCCTAATTTCTTTAGGAACATAACAAGACTTGCTGGAGGTATTGTACTTGTTTTGTTTTTACAAAATAATTTAATATTCACAAAAAGATGGTTAATAAAAATTTAATGCCAGCCCTTGATTCCCAAATCTGCCCATGGAAAATAGCTTTCTCTCTCTCTCTCTCTCTCTCTCTCATTTCCTTCCTTCCTTATTTTCTTCCTCTCTCCCACCCTCCCTCCTTCCCTTTCTCCCTTCCTTCCTTCCCTCCTTTCTTTTTTAAACAAACAGTTAATAATCAGTCCAGAGATTTCCCAGTAAGCACTGCTTTCATGATACTAAAACTGTTACTAAATTTCCTAAAATATGAGATTTTATCAACTGTAAAATATGCCATCAATGTATCAACAGATAGAAATGAAATAAGGAAAGAAATCAAATGTCATAGTATATGTAAGTCTTTCACTAAATTCAGGAGCTTTAGAAAGTATACTTTTGTCATAAAATTGAAAACTATTGCACATTTTTCCTAAAAACTGTCAATAATTCACTACAGATGGGTTTGACTTCCAGTAGTGATCTAGTAAATGGTAGACCTATGTTAGTGGTGTTATATTTCACATTCTAGAATGGAAATTGAGCACACAAAGAGGCAAAGTATTATTACTTGTTTGAAAAACCACACAGTATTGTATATAAACTTTTTCTGTAGTTTATTAAATTTGGCTTGTGGGTGACCTAAGTATTCTGACAGAATGAATATGTTTTCAAAATTTAACTCAATGGTTGTGGTTCTCATTCTTGGAAAAAAAGCCCAATTGAAAGAACACGAGTCATACTTAAGTCTCTGCCTCTGTAGGGCTGGAGAAGACCAGGTTCACTGAATCAGAAGGGACTCAAGAGAAACTGACCATGCAAAGGAAAAGGAAATGCAGGAAGTTTCAAGGGGCTTTGGTCCTGGGAGCCTGTTTCATCAATGACTTCCTAAGGGTCTGTTTCCACTTTCTCATCTATGAAATGGGAATTACATCTACCCTCTACATGTCTGGTTGTTACTGAGATAAATAAACACTATGCCAGGATCCATTATTATTATAATCTAATAGAGCCTGCTTGTTTGGTTACTTACTACTTACTATGCAACTTACAGAACTATTTAATTTACATTCTAAATTATCCAGTATAAGAAGCATATATTTTTATTATTTTTGTTTATTTTTTATTGCTACATACTAATTGTACCTATTTATGGGGTATGTGTGATATTTTGTTACATACATACAATGTGTAATGATTACATCAACATACTTAGGATATCCACCTATTTTTTTTGTTGGGAACATTCCGGATCTTCTCTTCTAGCTATTTCAAAAATATACAACAAGTATCATAGAAGAGTCATTTTTAGGAGAGAAATTGGGTTCAAAGTACTTTAGGTATTGCTAATGCAGGAAATTATAATATTTCTCTCTATGGACTTTTTCACGTTTCCTAAAAGAAACTTGTAAAGCAAAATCATCTTTAAGTAACAGTAAGATATATACTCTGTGTAAGTGTATACAAATTGTAAATTAATTAGCAATGGCTTGCAGTAGAAATAAATGAAAGTAGATTTAATGAAAGGAGGTAATGGGACTAATGAAACCCAGTAAAGAAGAGTCGATGAGAGTTCTAGAACTATGTGGTTTTTACAGTAGATGAGATCTTGGAGAGTGACTTTTCTGATATATACGTATTGCTTTTTAAGTGTCAGAGTTGAGAGAGTGTAATCCCAGGTCTCCTGAGCCTCTGCCTACTACACTGACTTAATTTTTTTTTTTACTTGCTTTTTTTTTTTTTTTTTTTTTGTATCTGCAGAGAGCCATGAGCAGTGTTGCCATAGGTATGTACAAGATTGGAAAAATATTACTCATTGTGTAAGTGTGTCACTAGAATCTTGAATCTCTGGTAACAACATTGACAAGAAAGGTGATCAGCAAGGGCTTGCCTATGCTCAGGGCAGGACAGCTTCTGTTCAGGCTGGACCATTTTTTCTCTCTTTACTTTTTCCTTCCTTCCTGCCTTCCTTCCTCCCTCTTGCCTCTTTGACTCTCTTCACTCCTTTCTCCTTCCTTCTCTCTCTCTTTCTTTCTTTCTTTCTTTCTTTCTTTCTTTCTTTCTTTCTTTCTTTCTTTCTTTCTTTCTTTCTTTCTTTCTTTCTTTCTTTCTTTCTTTCAGTCTTTCTTGACAGAAATAATCATTAGAAATCATTAGAAATATGCAATGTGTTATTTAGATGAGGCTGTAATTATCTTGGGTTATTCTGGTTACATGATATATGAATTGGAAAAAGTAGGAATTTTGTCTGTGTGTGGTGTGTCTGTGTGTGGTAGGCATGGTGAGTGCGTGTTTCACACAAGCAGAGAGACAATGTAATGAAAAGGTTACACTGGCAAATGAGGTGAGGCTGTGTATACACACACGCTCACACACTTCCTTAAGTTTCAAAAGTGATAACTATTAATTGTAATTGTTCAAACACTACATAAACATGTAAAGTGAAAAACAAAAGTGCCCCTACCACCCCATGCCACTCTCCATATGTGACCTATGAAAAAACAGATTCGTATCTAGAAAACCCCAAGGATTCAACCAAGAAACTCCTGGAACTGATCAATGAATTTAGTAAAGTCTCAGGATACAAAATCAATACACAGAAATCAGAGGCATTCATATACGCCAACAACAATCTAATTGAGAACCAAATCAAAGACTCAATTCCCTTCACAATAGCAACAAAGAAATTAAAGTACCTAGGAATATATTTAACCAAAGAGGTAAAAGACCTCTACAGGGAGAACTATGAAACACTGAGGAAGGAAATAGCAGAGGATGTAAACAGATGGAAATCCATACCATGCTCGTGGATCGGCAGACTCAATATCGTCAAAATGTCTATACTACCCAAACTGATCTACAGATTCAATGCAATACCTATTAAAATCCCATCAGCATTCTTCACAGATATAGAAAAAATAATTTTACGCTTCGTATGGAACCAAAGAAGACCCCGAATATCAAGAGCAATTCTAGGCAACAAAAACAAAATGGGAGGCATTAATATGCCAGATATCAAACTATACTACAAAGCTGTAGTCATTAAAACAATATGGTATTGGCACAAAAACAGGAATATTGACCAGTGGAACAGATGTGAGAATCCTGATATAAAACCATCCTCATATAGCCATCTCATCTTTGACAAAGCAGACAAAAACATACGCTGGGGAAAAGAATCCCTCTTCAATAAATGGTGCTGGGAAAACTGGATAGCCACCTGTAGAAGGCTAAAACAGGACCCACACCTTTCACCTCTCCCAAAAACCAACTCACGCTGGATAACAGACTTAAACCTAAGATATGAAACTATTAGAACTCTAGAGGAAAAAGTTGGAAACACTCTCCTAGACATCGGCCTGGGCAAAGAGTTTATGAAGAAGTCCCCAAAGGCAATCACAGCAGCAACAAAAATAAATAAATGGGACATGATCAAACTACAAAGCTTCTGCACAGCCAAAGAAATAGTCATGAAAGTAAACAGACAACCTACAGAATGGGAGAAAATTTTTGCATCCTATGCATCCGATAAGGGACTGATAACTAGAATATACTTAGAACTCACGAAAATTAGGAAGAAAAAATCAAATAACCCCATTAAAAAGTGGGCAAAGGACTTGAACAGAAATTTTTCTATAGAAGACAGAAGAATGGCCAACAAACATATGAAGAAATGCTCAACATCTCTAATCATCAGGGAAATGCAAATCAAAACCACAATGAGATATCACTTAACCCCAGTGAGAATGGCCTTTATCAAAAAATCTCCAAACAATAAATGCTGGCGTGGTTGCGGAGAGAGAGGAACACTCCTACACTGCTGGTGGGACTGCAAACTAGTTCAACCTCTGTGGAAAGCAATATGGAGATACCTTAAAGCGATACAAGTGAATCTACCATTTGATCCAGCAATCCCATTGCTGGGCATCTACCCAAATGATCCAGTGACACTCTACAAAAAAGACACCTGCACTCGAATGTTTATAGCAGCACAATTCATAATTGCAAGGCTGTGGAAACAGCCCAAGTGCCCATCAATCAAAGAATGGATTAATAAAATGTGGTATATGTACACCATGGAGTACTATTCAGCTCTAAGAAACAATGGTGATATAGCACACCTTATATTTTCCTGGTTAGAGCTGGAACCCATACTACTAAGTGAAGTATCCCAAGAATGGAGAAACAAGCACCAGATATATTCTCCAGCAAACTGGTATTAACTGAGTAGCACCTAAGTGGACACATAGGTGCTACAGTAATAGGGTATTGGGCAGGTGGGAGGGGGGAGGGGGGCGGGTATATACATACATAGTGAGTGAGATGTGCACCATCTGGGGGATGGTCATGATGGAGACTCAGACTTTTGGGGGGAGGGGGGGAAATGGGCATTTATTGAAACCTTAAAATCTGTACCCCCATAATATGCCAAAATAAAAAAAAATAATTAAAAAAAAAATAAAGGGAACAACTAAACCAACTAAAAAAAAAAAAAAAAGAAAAAACAGATTCAATAAATAAATAAATAATGTTGGTGCTACTTGTTTTATCTCTGGAAAATATAAAATTGAACAATCCTACATTAATAATAATACATTATTCAAGATGAATTAAATGTAAACCATGAAACACTGAATTAAGTATTGAAAAAAAACAAAAAAGAAACTCCCAGAAAAATTTAGAAGACCAGATGCTTAACCTGGAATTTCAAGAGGAATTTAGTCATTACAGAATACCTACAGTTTACAAAAGTACAAATAACTGGACAATATAAATACTTGGGAGGCTGAGGCGGGCATATTGCAATTAACCCAGGAGTCTGAGTCCAGCCTGGGCAATAGAGCAAGACCCTGTCTCAAAATAAATAAATAAAGTAACAACAATTACAAACTTGTTATGATATGAATGAGAGCTTGGGGGAAATATCTGAAA
This sequence comes from Microcebus murinus, assembly GCF_040939455.1. Taxonomy (NCBI): domain Eukaryota; kingdom Metazoa; phylum Chordata; class Mammalia; order Primates; family Cheirogaleidae; genus Microcebus; species Microcebus murinus. The sequence goes on from NC_134124.1 coordinate 25,274,233, forward strand.
TGTACATACTAATAAATTACTAATATCTTTATTATATGTAAAACTGTTGAAACTGAAAACAAAAAATTCTTAATAAAAATGGATAAGAATAAGAACAGGCAATTCACATGGAAGCTAATTCAAACAGTACATAAAGATATTGAAAAGATGCCCAACTGTTTAAGAAATGTGAACAATACAAATTAAAATAACAAGATTATACCCATTATTAACTGCAAAAAGCAATGAATAACCAGTGCTGCTGAAGGAAAATGGGAATGAAGGTAATATACAGGCATAAATACATATATTAAAAATATATGAGAAAACACATTAGAAAATATCACTGGTGGTTTTCTTTTCTCAGGAAAACAGTGGGATTCAGATGGGTTTTACTTTATCATATTTTAACCATGTGCTTCAAAAAATGTTATTAGAAATAAGACAAAAATCTTGTAGATCATTATAGAAAGGAAAGGTTGACCTGGTAAGAATGGTAAAAGAGAAAAATAAAAATATAGAAATTAAATATTTCTACAAGGTCAAATACACTATCATTCTTTTCTGGATTCTGTATTTTCTGTCATGTTTTACTTAATCCATGTTTATTAAAACATTTATACATGATTTCTTGCCTTTTACTCTTTTTTAGAAAAATATTTAGATCTTTGACCTACCTAAAATTTAATTTGGAGGAAGAGGTAGTTTGGCTATGTGGTACTGCATTTAAATATTTCCACATGGTTTCTGTTCTTTTAAATGCATAATTCACATATTCCCAATGATATGTGTGTGTGTGTATATATATATATATATATTTTTTTTTTCTTTTCCTGAGACAGAGTGTCTCTTTTGCCCAGGCTAGAGTGCCGTGGCATCAGGCTAGGTCACAGAAATCTCAAATTTCTGGGTCCAAGTGATCCTCCTACCTCATCCTCCCAAGTACCTGGGATTACAGGTGTGTGCCACCATGCCTAGATATATTTTTCTATTTTTAGTCACCTAGTTAATTTTTTTTATTTTTAGTAGAGACAGAGTCTTATTCTTGCTCAGGTTGGTTTCAAACTCCCAGAGTTTAGCCTCCCAGAGTGCTAGGATTACAGGTGTGAGCCACTGTGCTCAGCCTCCAATGATATTAATTATACTTTTATTAAGAACATACTTTTCTTATGTTTCCAAGTTAATTTCTTTTCTTTTACTCTTTGTATAGAGTATACTGGGCCAATGCTATGTTGCATTAATTGCTATGGTTTTATAACTCATTTATACTTCTAGTAGAGATATTGTTCTCTTATTATTTTTCATTTTCTTGATTCTTCATATATATTTTTTATTTCAAATAAACATAAGAATTATTGTTTCAAATTTCTAAAACAAAACACCAAAGCAATCAAAACCAGAATAAAACCAGAATATCCAATGAAATTACACTAAACTCAGAATACTTTATAAAGAGCTGATCTCTTTAAAATGAGATTTTTTAAAAAAATAAAGTCTTTTTTTTAAAAAAAAAACCCAAGGTTTTCTTTTATTAAAAGTTATTATTGGTAAAAGGGGCTCTTCTTCGTCACTTCCATTATGTTTTTTGTTAGTGTTTATAAACTTTTTTTTTTTTTTTTTGAGACAGAGTCTCACTTTGTTGCCCAGGCTAGAGTGAGTGCCATGGCGTCAGCCTAGCTTACAGCAACCTCACACTCTTGGGCTCAAGCGATCCTCCTGCCTCAGCCTCCCGAGTAGCTGGGACTACAGGCATGCACCACCATGCCTGGCTAATTTTTTGTATATATTTTTAGTTGGCCAATTAATTTCTTTCCATTTATAGTAGAGACGGGGTCTCGCTCTTGCTCAGGCTGGTTTTGAACTCCTGAACTCGAACAATCCGCCCGCCTCGGCCTCAGAGTGCTAGGATTACAGGCATGAGCCACCGCACCCAGCTTGTTTATAAACTTTTTATATAGGAAAGCTATGAGAACTTCCCTAACTTCTCATATTGTTTCTAAAGGTTTTTCCCAGTTAATTCCTTTATATTTTGCTTGAATAATTTTATTTTGTTTGTTTAACAATGAAATTATTTCTCCTCCCTTTCCTACATTCCTTATTTTCTCTCATGTAATTGCACTGGCCGATAGTTTTTTTTAGAAGTTAAGTAACAGTGGTGGTGGTGGGCATCCACATCCAAATCATGTTCCAGCCTTTACTGCTCCATCCTAAGGCAAGAGGCCAGAGATGGAGCTTTTGGTTAGATAGCTAGAGACAGAAAAATAGAGAGAGAGACCCATGGCAAGGAAATATTCATTGCTTCTAGATTTCCTAAGGGACTTTAAATTTATAACCAAGAATTAATACTGAATTTTTATTGCTAGCCCTTTTAGTATCTATTGAAAGGGTAAAAAGTTTCAAACTTTTATAAGATATATATGTTCCTTGTATACTTGAACCTTTGTAAATATATTTGAGAAAAAAAGGTTTTTCACTCTTTCAACTTATATACTAAGATAGATAATATTATCCTTATATTTTGAAACTTTACTATACACTTACAGTTTCATTTTCATATTCTCTGGATTCAAGTTGCTACATTTATTTAAAGAATTTCCCCTGTTGATATTCACTAGTGAAGTGGACCCACTATTTCCTTCACGTACTTTTGCTTTTTAAAATATAGTTTTTGTACCTTAATTATCGTATGTGACTTTCTAAATCACTGGAAGTTTTTCCTTCTCTCTGCTATGATCTGCAAGAGTTCAAATACCCCTTGAAGTATTTGAATTGTTCATATTTGATAGGATTATTATTGTTGAAACCTCTGGGCCACTTCTCTTGGAGTGGGAGTTATATTTTCCTGTCAATTTTCTTAAGTTTATCTTTGGTTATTGGTTTGTTTTTCTTTGCTATTTCTCCAAGGGTCAGTTTGCTAATTTATATTTTCTAAGGATGTCATGTATTTTATTCACATTTTCTAAGATATGTGCACAGTTTTCTTTTAATTTCTCCTTTCTCAATAATTACCATGCTTTTACAAAAATTACTACTGTAGTGTATTCATATTGTCTTCCTTTTTGCTTCTTAAATAAGCCATTTCTTGACAATTATTTCTCTATTTTACTTCAATGTTTTAAAAGCACTAACTTTGATTTATTTGTGGGTTAATTAATTTTCTAATTTGTTGACTTATAATTGACCTTGATGATTTATTTTCTTCTGTTTCCTGAGATATTTTGCTGTTCTTTTTCTAACTTCTTGAATTATGTTTATTTCCATTTTTAAATTACTTGTTAGAAATGTGTTTGAAGCTACTTTGACAATTTTAACTATTTTCACCACATCCTTGAGGATTAATTATGTAGTATTTTAAATTACCATTATTTTATTCAATTTAATTTTTATTGCATCTTTGACACAAGTTATACATTAAAGTTTATACAAATGATAAATATTCTAGATATACTACTTAATGTGTCCATCATTTCTTCTTTTGACTTCCTAACATTTTAACTCACTTGGATGATATTTTGATTTGAATCATATTGATTTAAAGTGATTATATCTTTATTTTGTATTATAATTATTATAATTATAACAATATCTCTTGGTCTTGACTTTTTTACCTTCAATTCATTGTTGTATAGCAATAATAATAAATTCTTAGCTTTCTTTGGATTTGGATTTGCCTCATTTGTTTCTGCATGTGACTTTAATTAGAATGATTCCCAATACCTTTACTTTAGACGAATCTCTAATAAAACGCATTTTGCTGGGTTAGTGCCTTGATTCAATCTGAGAATCTTATTCTCTTGATAGGTGGGTTGATACATAAACTAGTTTAGAAAGATAAGCTTGGTCTTAATTTTGTCATCTTGATTTCTGCTCTACATTTTCTTTTCAGTCATCCTTATCCTTATTTCTGACATTAGATTGAACTACATCATCTTTATCTTTCTTTACTTTATTTCCTTTAGGTTATGCAAGATTTTTGTAAGATGTATTGCCAGCTTTTGATTCTTCTGCCATAAATGTCCTCAGGCTTTCATGCTTTAGTGTAAACCACAAAAATATGAGGGAATAAAACACAATTTTCTCAGCTTTCCTCACTAAAAATTTTTATGTATGATGGCTAAGTTAGAACCTACTTTTAAGGAAGCATCCCAGGTGACTCTTATGTAGGTTGTCTATGTAATACCCCTTGAGAAACACTGTCATAAAAGTTATCTATGTTAATTTTAACCATATCTTTAATCTTCTATTTCTTGATTCACAGACTCTAAAAATAAAAAAATAAACACTAACTCCTTGTTATGAATGAGCAAATACTTCCTCTTTCCTCAATAACCTCTATCCATAATTTTGATTTACATTTTAAGATTATTTTTCTCATTTATTATTTTTACACATTTTCAGTATCTAGCTTTTAAAAATATTTCAGTTATTTTTTATTCAGAAACCTTAATTCCTGGAGTTGTAAAGTTGTAAATGCCATCCTTAGTTCTAACTGCTAGCATGCTGGTTTTTCCTATTCTGAAGTTTGTTGTTTTGACTACCCTTTACTGGGTGCTAGGTTGTTGTATTAAGACATTATTTCTTAAAAATAAAGACTCATGGATGCTATAGTCCCTCAAACTTTATATATTTAGGACAGAGTATCCTTCTTTTGTTTTTATACTGATAATTATATTCCTAGGTTTCATATTCTCCCCCTTGGAAACCTATAAACATTTTTCTGCTGTCTTATGAAGTTTGATACTGCTATACAGTAGTTTGATACCTATCTTTTCTCTTTTCTCTTCATTGTAGGTCAATCACTTTTTCTTACTGAAAGTTTAGTGATTTCAGAGGAATATAATAAGGTATTAACAAGATTGCATAATTTTTATCTTGGAACTCAGTGTGTTCTTTTGGAATTTATACATATCCATAATATAATTATGGGATTAATGAATTTAATTACAGGGATGTACAAATATATAATGTATCATTAAGAAAGAAGCTTCTGTAGTTGTATTTTCTATTTAACCACTGCTTGGCTATCTAACCTTGAGCAAGTTAATAATGTTCTCTGGGTCTCAGCTCATCATCTATAAAATTAGAACTATAAACAACATGGGGTAATAATGAAGACTACATGGAATAACAAAATATATGTAGGTATCTAAGCATATAAACATATAATAGACATTCAAGAAGTGTTTATTATTATCATCATTATAATTAGTTACTGGCATTAGACTCAAATATTTTTTTCTATTCCATTTTTTCCACTCTATACTTCACTAACATTAAGGTTCTGAATGTTTAACCTATGGTACCTGTCCTGTATATTTATTATGTTTCCCCTAAGTGATTTTTATCTCTACATCTTTTTTCCTCTGCATTTGGCATGAGTTTATACAACTTGGATTTTTTCTTTTTTTACCACATCGATTCTCTTACTGTTTTAGATTGATTTATTAGCTTCTGTACAGATTGCTTTGCCTTCATTTTCTCCCTTTTAATCTCCATTTATTTAATATCTCATGCTTGACCTTTTGTTTCATACATTCTTTTAATTTTTGGTGAGAAAAAATTTTGTTATGGAAAATTTTTGTTTATCCTGGAATATATATCAATAAAAGGGCCATCATAGGTCTTAGGCACATTGAGTTCTTCCCTCCCCGTGTGGTGGTTTTCTCACATTGTTGCCTCGCTGTTTCTGTGTTTAGACAGATGATTCATCTTGATGGAGACACTGTTACTGGGTTTTGCCATTTGTGCAAAGATAGCTTGGGTAGATTTCTCTGGAGTCTGCGTGCATTGATTACTGGCCCTACCTATGCATCTTTGCCTCTTTGCAGTCTCTCAATTTGAGTTTGGTGTTGATTGTTTTTGTTTTGTTTTTCTATTGTCTCTATGGCTTTTGGATGGAGAGGAGAGAAACTACACTGGATTTTTGGATTCTTCCATCTCTCCAAGTTGCCAACACTTTTCACAAGTGGGCATTTTTAAACATGTTTTCTGTTTCTTCCTCATTGCGCGGGCAGGGGACTGTGTGCATGCATTGTGTGTGTATGTGTTTGTGTGTATACGTGTGTACTGCCACATTCTCAGTGCTGTAGTCAACTACAGCAGAACTTCTCTAGGGAAAAAACTCACAATATATATCACCATGTTAAAGGCACATACTTTTGGACACAGTAATACCATTTTAAGAAATGTATTAGAAACAATAGGGTGTGAATATGTCAGCATGCTTATTTTAGACTGTTTATAATGGAAAACCACTTAGAAACAATATAACCATCTAATAACAGGTGCTCATTAAATAAATTATGATAAATATTGAACAAATAATGAGTATTGAATAAATTATATTCAATTAAATATCTTATAGCTATGAAGTATAGTTATACTTAAACATATGAAAAGGTAAGTGGAAAAAATCATACAATAGTAGTATATGATTATTTACATAAAAGTATGTCACTAAATGTGAATAGAAGGCAATATTAGCAATGATTATAGCTACGCGATTATGCGCAGGTGGTTTTCACTTTTGCACACATTTTTAAGAATGATCATTAATTTTATAATCATAAAGATAGTCATAGACCTAAAAACCTAAAAAGATATACACTGACTGCCAAGATCTCCAGAATAATTTAAAGTATTAATTGAATGCTCTTTTCCTAGTACTGAGAAAGGACCTTAAAATAATTATATCATTTAATCCTCTCAGCTGCTTCATAAGACAGAAATTAATGTTTTTTATTTTTAGTTGAGGAACTTAAAGATTGGAAAAGGTTAAATATGTCCAATGTCACACAGCTTATAAAAGACAATGCCTAAATGTGAACCCAGTTCATGACTCTAAAATCTATCAATCTTCCCAGTGCCTCTTGGGATTATTACATACATCTTGATGCTTATACAGGTTACAAGTTTAATAGAGAGCCCATTATATGGACTTTTAAATACTAGTCTTTGTCTTATAGTCTAAGTATGAACTTAAAAGAGGACTCAAAGGACAGAGTAAAGACACACCCAACAGAGAAAAGTAGCAGAAAACATGAAAATTCATATATCCATGTATAAAATTCAATTTCATTAGCATTCTCTTTGACATAATATTTTATAAAATAGAGGAAGAGTTCTTGACCAACAAGGGTTTAAAATATGGTATCAGAGAGCATGAACTCTTTCAACTCATCAACTGAAAAATTTAATTCACCAATTTCGCACGCTTTTTTCAAAATATACTCATGGTCTGAGGATATTATGAATTTTCATGGGACTTTACCCAGTCATTAGACCAATCACACAGCATGCTTTGATTTTTGTTTTGAAAAATACAACATTCTTCAATGATTTTCATCATAAATCCAAACTCCAACTTTCAAACATGTTTTCTTTTGCATGATTAACAGTCTACTCAGAATGATGCCCAATCAAATCAGTCTACTTTAATCTCAACAAGAGTTAAAAAAATATAAGAACAGCAGCAACAACATAAATGATGTAACCTGAGAGCACAGACATAATAGATGTTGGATGTTTAGGGGATTAGGACTGAAGTAGTGATTAACAATGTTTCAAACATCTCTTCTCCTGGAATCTATTACCATTTATCAGAGACTGTTACTATATAACAGAACAAGTAATAAAGTTGAAAAGTAATAAAATGCCCAATGCCAAAACAAAGTAGCCATTCAACAGGTTATGCATACCAGCCCCCTACCCCAAAGGCAACAACAAAGAGGTATGCAAGGGCTCTGCAGTTAGAGCAATAAAATTAAGGAAGAGCATGACACGTAGAAGATATCATAATGGAAGCTCATCTGGCATCAAGTCCTCATAGGAAAGATTCACCAACATTCCATATAATTCACTGCCTTAGCAAGAAATAGAAATTTAAAAACTGGAGTTGGACAAATAGTGGAAGATAAGGTGGAATGGTAACAATTATCATCTATCTTCCTCCTCCTTCTCCAATTTGGAGGGCAATACAAATGACAATTTGTGAATTAGTATCATAAAACATGAGGATTCAGAAAATAAAGTGTAAGTCTTAGCCAAAAATAGGCTTTTTTTAAAATTGGAGTTCGCTTAAGTCAAGAGTTTTGATAAGAAACAGTCTAAATTATTGCCCCTTATCTATCATTATAATAGTGCCAGGCCTACCAAAAACTACTTATTGGTAAAATAAATAATAAACCAACAAGGACTTGATGCAGGTATAATATTCTTGGACACAAATAATCTAAATATGTTCCTGAATTCTGAGTCAACCAATAGAATAAATGTCTAATTTTCCACCTACTCAACCTAAATAAATAAACAAACAAGCTCCCCAAATCAGACAAAACAACAAAACTAACAAATAATGATACTCTATCCTCTCAGTATAAATGAAAAGCAATCTCAAAATGGCCCATTTAGTTTCTTTCTCTAGCACAACAACAATTCCTGAATTGAAACTAAGGCTTAGGCTCACCATTGCTATATTGATAAAACAAACCTGGGAAAACCCAACTAGAGCCTCACAAAAAAATTTTAACTTGTCCCCACGTCTCTGTGGGATACATGTCCATAGGTTATCTGCAAAGTCACCATACATTATTTTAAAGGGAACAGCTAAACAAATTGGCTCCAACAGAAATACAAATAAATGGATTAAAAACTGGCTATCTAACCGTATACAGAGAGAAATCGTAATTGGTAGTCCGTCTAGTTGGGGAGAGGTTTCCAGTAGGGTCCCACAAGGATCGATATTGGGTCCCATTTTGTTTAATATCTTTATAAAAAATCTGGAAGACAAAGTAGAGAACGTGCTAATTAAGTCGACTGATGCCACTGGATTAGGACTGATGGTCAAAGTAAATTGGATATAGATAAATGCTACCGGTCTTTAGAAAACATTGGTCTTTCCAGACCAATGTTAACAGAGAATAAAATTCTAATAAGTTGTTTTTTCATAAGTGTATTATTTTTAAAAAATCAATTCCAGGCACTAGGAATAAATAGATTGAAAGAACCTTAGTGGCTTTGCATAACAAAAGAATAGACACAATGAATAAAGACAACACACAGAATTTCATGAATGCAGAATAAAGAACACCCTCCAATGGAGATCTCTTTGGTATAGCTTTATTTAGAAAACTGGTGGTTTTAGGTTTCTTGATGCAATAGGAATATTGGAGGCATTTCAGATATGCAAGAACCAAGGTGATGAATAGACAAAAATAACTAGATTCTCAAGTACGCATATACTCAGTAATTAGCAGAAAAGTAAACAGAGACACAAAATCAAGCTTAAAAGAAAAATAAAGAGAGTTGAAAATTTGAATTCTGAGCAAGAATAGTGGGTGAAATCAATCAAAGGCAAATTCTACTAGGACACACACACACACACACACATACACACACGCATGCACAAATAGAAGAATGCAAAGGATAACAGGAAGGACTCTCTTAACACTAGGATAGAAATTATATTTTTTTAACTACTCCAGAGAAAAAATTATTCAGTAGACCTCACGTTGGCTTGATGTTTGTTTTTTAAAATGTTAGTACTTTACAACTTAATTTGTCATGGGAAGGCAACTGTTTAAGTGACACTTGCTTATGAACTTTTATGTGCAGGTAGATGGGATTTTTCAGAGAAACTGAGCTGAATACATGGACTAATGTGGAATCAGCTTATAAGTTTTATTTCATTCCTCTCATTGGTTAGCACAGCGGAATCTACACTGGATATGTACAGGAAAACCCAGGTCACATCCCAGAATATTTGTTAACTTTGCTATGCAATCTTGGCTATTGCACCTTCTCCAAGAGGCTTAGTTTTTGCATCCATCAAATGACAGGGCAGGAATTATTTGTAAGAGCTACAAATTCCCTTCTTAAAACAAAAACTTAAGGGAAATTAGTACACAAGAGAGAATGGAAAAATGTGGAAGTACTCATTGAGTCAACATGGGCAAGCATCCCATTTTCATCCCTCCCTGACCTCAGGACAAAGCACAGTTTAAAAATCACTTTAGATGATCTGACACACTACTTCCGTTCCTAGGAAACCATCAAGTGAAGGTGAAAAATTCAATCCCTCTCCTAGTGACTGATTTTTCCAGAGCAGCCAACAATACTTAGCTGATTCTATGTGCCTGATCTTTGAAAAACAAAAATAACTTCAGAATTACAGTTGAAAAGAAGGGACATTCTTGATAAGAAATAGACCAGCATTATTCATGATATGCGGACACAAAAGAAAGCATTGTGTAATCAGAACGCAACGTGAATCTCCTCTAACCTTTCATACTTGGTAAAAAAAAAGAAATTGTGGGAATCTAGAATGTTAGCTGGCCACTTTGTTTTGTTTTAATCTAGTCAAAATGGCTTGTAGGTATTCTGTCCTAAGAAATAATTGATAAAATTTGACATAGTTGGTTTGCCATAGATTTTTACAGCTGAAACTCATTTTTGATTTCCTTGATTTGACTTTAAAACTTCTTACATACAATATTCCTCTCTAAATAACACTCTCCTTTAAGGGTACAATTGCATCCTACATGCTAACAGAGCACGTAAAAGATACAAGGAAGCATCACCAGTCTGGAGATGATAAATTTTATTTTAAAAAACTAATAATGACTAATATTTTAATATTTAATTAATATTTACCAGTTACTGAGTGTTTACCATGTACTGAGAACTATGTTGCCCTCTTTACACATTATCACTATAACCTTCATAAGAACCTTACTAGAGAGGAATTAACCTCATTTTATATATGAGGAAACTGAAGGGTCAGAGAGGCTGATTATTTTTTTTTTATGTTCATTGTCACACAACTATTAAATGAGAGGGTAAAATCGAAAAACACATTATCACTATTATCTTCATAATAACCTTACAAGAGAGGAATTAACCTCATTTTACAGATGAGGAAAGGGTCTCTCTGAAGGGTCAGAGAGGCTGATTTTTTTTTTTTTTATGTTTGTTGTCGTACAACTATTAAATGGAAGGGTAAATATTGAATTTGACTGACTCCAAAATATTTGTTCAGAGCCACTGTGCTAAATCATAACTCCTGATGTCTTGATCCTTACACATGCTGGTCAAAGAAAATGGAGATACCAATTTTGTTAAAGAGTATTCAGAACAGGACAAGCATATTATTTTGGGAGGCTTCAATTTCTTGTGCTTGAAACCATAGAGCTAGATTTGGGCTGGATGACTCTTTGTTATAGGCAGGCTATCCTGTGCACCACAGAATGGTTGGCAGCATCCCGGGCTTCTACACACTAGATACGTAATCAGAACGCAATGTAGATCTATCTCCTTTAACCTTTTATGCTGGGTTTTAACCACCAAAAATGTCTTCAGACCTTGCCAAAAATCCTCTGGGAGACAAAATTGTCCTGTTTTGAGAACTACTGCACTAGAAAATCTCTAGGTATTTTTTTTTTATCTCTCACTTGATTTGTGGATCTACCTGTAGCCAAGAGGATGGACTTTCACCACTAGGGAGTACCTGCCTAGTGAACCTTTCTCTACCTCCATCTCAGTACAATGCAATTTAAAACCATCTGAAGCGCTCCAGGCTCAGTTTGTATAAAATTTCCACTCCTCAGTCCTTAAATTTATCATTTAAATGCAAATTGGTAAAAAAAAAAAAAGAGTAGATGAAAGTGAAAAGAGATCAGATGTTATCTTATCTTATTAAGTCAGCCTTACATTATGCAATTGATTTAGACTCATTTCAAACTGCAGTACTATGAGATAGTATTGTTTATTTATTAATTCCCTTTTCTTTACTAAGACTACCATATCAAGAAAATTAGAAAAGGCACTCTTTCATTTGACAGCCTGAAAGAGCCATATGGAAGGTTGGAATCTATTGACAGATTGCAGTAAGTGAAATATTCAGCATGGGAAAGAAATTGACAATTTCTTAGATCCATGGTTCTTTGGCTTTCAAGGGCCATATTTAAAATTTGCATCATTGTGAATATCATCTTTGAGAAAGAATTGCCTTTGATTAGAGAATAGTCCAAAACCAACTATCAGACCTATGGATATGTGGAAAACATCACTGAGTTAGAAGCTTCTATAAGGTTTGTTTCAAATAAAAACCAATGGTAGAGATTATTTATGGTGTGCTATCCTCAGAATTAACTTGAAATTAGAAATGTTAAAATGCCAATGAAATAACCAATTATCATTATGGTTAATAATTCCAGATGGTTTAAAAATATCACTGTTTTCCAAGTGCCATCACTATTGACCACAGGGTGTCCCAAAAGTTTGCCATAGGCAGGGAAAATGGGAAATTATAGCCAAATATACTTTTACTTATAAAATATTCATTACAAAATTATAGTTTCCTATGTAATTTCACACTATATTTACTGAATCCATCACACTACACACTACTGTATAAACATGATTTAGGGGAAATATTAAAACCAGACTTTATTTTCTTTGCCTATTTCTAAGAGCCTAAATTTGAACTATGGGGAAATAGACACATATTTTCTATTAGTGCAGAGAGTTCTGTAACAGGCAGCCAGGTGAAGTTAATCGTGAGAGTAAAGAGGGATAACTCTACCGGGACTGCCATTGAATGCCTCAAAGTGGTGATTCTCAAACTTGGCTGCAAATCAGAGTAACCTGGGGAACTTTTAAAAATTATGATGCTCAGTCATACTCTAAGACAATCAAATCAGAATTTCTGGGAAAGGGGACCAGGCTTAACTATTTTTAATTCTTTGGAGGTCATTCCACTGGGAACCCAAGGTTGAAAACAACTGACTTAAGGAAAAAACTGAGTTTAAAACCGTGTGGGAATTCTTTGATTATGCCCTACTTAAGCAAGATGGTGGCCTGGTATAGTCCAGTACTGCAATGATAAGTGGTATATGTGCACAGCATTAAGTGTCACTTAAGGGGAAAGTTATTTCTCTTTTTTGCCCTACACTTCTCTCTGTCTGATTACTTCAAGTAGAAAGTCTCGGTTTGTTGCTGATGGGTCTGTAATATCTCTCTGTACTTGCTTATCTCCCTTTTAAAGTCAAGCAGAATGCAGATTTCATATCCAGAGCCAGTCTCTATCATAACCAAGAATTTAATAGCATGGTATTTATTTATTTATATTTAAGGTTATTAAGGTTATTGTCTAGCAAGTAATACTGACTGGACCTATATGAAGTTTACTTTTTAAATCATTTTAAATAAAATGAGTAAATTTAAAGAAATATAAAGTGCATAACAGTAGATGTTATACTCATATGTGAAAAAAAATTATAAAAGTGGTTCTCAGAAAGATAACTGAAGTTTGGGCAACCCTACTATGAGCAGAAAGGACATCCAAATCTTGCATCTTGAGTTTGGGCCCTAATTGTGCCTCCATCACTAATTATCTGTGTGATTTGGGGAAACTGAACCATTCCCTTCCCCAAGGCCTTGGTTTCCTTATTTGCTAAACAAGGCCATTGACCTATATTGCTAGCATTCTTCTATGAGCTTAAAAAGCAAGGAGAGCTTGCCATCCAAATTTACCTTGTTGACATCCAGGCGCATCTTCTCGTTGTTGGCACTAGCAGCCTTCTCAGCTGCCTTCTTTTGGCGCTGGGGGCCCCTTCCAAAGAAGATATAGTTGACCAAAGCATATTCCAGAAGGGCCATGAAAACGAAGACAAAGCACCCCATCAGGTACATGTCAATGGCCTTCACATACGGGATTTTAGGAAGAGTTTCCCGGAGGTGGGTATTGATCGTGGTCATTGTCAGGACAGTTGTGATTCCTGAAAAAAAAAAAAAAATGAGAGTGTTAAAGTAATAACGTTGCTATCTTCTTTCTTCTCTCATAATAGCTGGAAAGGTTAACTGTACTCATTTACTCATTCGTATAGGCTATAATATATTTATGGGACATTTATTATATACCAGCCCTATCACAGGCTAAGAAGATAGGCATACATTAACTTAGAGCAAATATTGATCACTTTGGAACATTTCCTTTAACTATATCTTTATATTTATAGTTATATATCCAGAGTAGGGCTAGAAATTGAATTAAATGCTATGACAGACACGTGTTTAAGGTGAGAGTTGAGAATATTAATATATGGAAGACCCTAGTTCAGCTCCGTGATGTTTCAGGGAAAAGATCGGGAATTGGAAACTTTTGAGGTGAATCCTGAAGAATGAGAGTTATTCAGGCAACCAGGGACAGAGTGGTCAAAAGTTTTGGTAGACCTAAGGGCACTGGTGGTGGAAAGAGCTTTTTATACAAAGGTTGGCTCTGGGGGACAGTACACAGCCCATTAAAAGGATCTTAGGAAAACCACTGTACTGTGGGTACATTACACAACATGATGGGAAGAATCATGAGAAAAGTGGATGTTAAATAAGGGCTTCATAATAGGGAGCCACATACACACAGCCTAAGGGGAAGTTTGAACTAAAAATTGAAAGCAATGTGGAGCACTGGCCAGCTTCAAGCAGGGAGGCATGTGGACAAACTGTATTTAGGACAATCACTCGGGCAGCAGTGTGGAGGATGGGGGAGAAGCACGTAAGGCAGGAATAACAGTGAAGAGATTTTCAGAATACTCCAAATAAATGATAAAGAGTAAGTGAATTATTATAAAACAATAGCAATGGTGCCAAAAGCAATGGCTACACGAGACAGATGATAGAAATGAAGGACTATAAATATTTGGAAATCGGATGGAGAAGCAGGAGTCATAGTCCTCCTGTTTCCCGATTGGATAATTAGGCATACAATGCCCAGATAAATAACACAGAAGTATTTCAAGATTCTTCATGGGAAATGCCATACTTGGTCAGGCTACAATTGTTCATCCAGTTGAGTGGGGGTACCTCTGAGAGTGGGGAGTAGTTGAAGGTAACAGCACAGTGAGCCCAGAGTCCTGAGTATGATAAAGTTCAGCTTGGTACTAAAATAATGATGTGAAAATAGACAAAGTTCAGGGGTCAAGATCCCACAGATGGAAAGTTGTAGAGTTGTCTCTGAACTGGAATCTTTCTTAACCAGGAACTTATACCCTTAAACACTATCCACACCACTTCCTGAAAGTTAAACCTCATTTCTATGATTTTTTTAGGAGACATAGTTATCTGATTTAATTTTCTCCCCTGATAATATTGTAATTTTAATTTCATTTTTATACATCCTCATAAAACAACTACAGAAAAAATAAATGTGAACATTTGATTCTGAGCATGCCCAGAAAAGCCTTGGCCTTGCTTTAGATATAAGTGTCTTATATTTTTTATGTCTTCTTTATAGTAATCATTTTGAAACATTTTCCAGTTTCATTTTTTTCTTCATCAGTTCAACCACAGATTATCCTGTACCATGAGTATATAGTAAATCTGTCAATGCTGATTTCACTTCTTACCGAAATCTCATCTTAAAGTATTTCTGAACCTAATAATACATTGCTCACATAAAAAAGACATTTTAAAAATTTCTTTTAAAAAGTCAATAAATTAATTATTGTTCTTCTAATAGATAGAAAATAGACAACAGATTTTAACTTTGGAAAAATAGGATATTTCCAAATTTTAGTGATTCCTTCATTCAGAAAATATTTACTAAGCACCACTCCCCTATGCAAGACACCAGATTATAAAACCAGGTATGGACCTTTCCCCACTGGATCTTTCAGTGCTGTGGGAGAAAAGGATACCACATAACTAAATAAATATAAATTATGACTATGGTTGGTCTACACATGGGAGTTCTATGGTATTGTAAGAGTATATATCACAGGGACTTTATTCTGTCTGGAAGGTCATTCCTTCTTTCTTCCACCCTTGAGTCACCATAATTTAATATTAGCACAGCAGTCCAAGCGATCTCTTTAAAACCGAAATCAAATCATGTCACTTCTCTGCTCAATGGCTCTCTACTTCACTCAGAATAAAAGCGAAGCCTTTACCATAGCTGAAGAACCCCTTTGTGGTCTTTTGGTCCTCTTTTCCCAATATTATCCTCACTACTTCCCCTGAACTCACTCTGCGCTGCCCTCCCACTGACAATGCTGGGCTTGTTCCTGCCCTAGGGTCTTTGTAGTAGCCAGGAATATTATCACCCAGATATCTACACGGCTCTTCATCTTTAAGTCTTTGTTCTCAGGACAACCTCTGAGTGAGATCTGCCCTGATTATTCTAAGCGTCACCCTTGGCATATCCAAGCCCCCTTCCCTTATTTATTTCCCTATATAGATTTGCCACATTATAGAATTTGCATGGTTATTATATTTATTGTCTATCTTCTGCTAGATATGACTTTTTGGAGAGGACTGCTGCATCTCCACTGCTTAGCTTGGTTAGCTCATATTATGTGTTCCACAAATATTTGTTGAATGAACCAATGACTGTTCTAAGAAAGTAATGATTGAATTGAGGTCTCATGGTATAGAATTTAAAGACTCAACACTTTAAAGAAAATGGAACACAAAATAATAAAGATGTGTGAAAGGCCCTATATTTGTTTCATCTGGAGTTAAAATATTCATGAAATATAGTTTGTCCTCCTCCTCTGGTGTTAGAAAAAGAATCAGGCATAAGATGAGTAATGCTGTGGATGATTTCCCAACTTTTCACTTTGCTGTCTCCTGTCTCAGCCATGCTACTCCAATATGTTAATACCACTTTAGAATTATTCCTGCTTATCCATTCACTAAACAAATCTCCTTGTCTCTTTCTCGGGGATGGGGGGGGGTGAATGAAAGGGAAAAAAACAAAACAAAATGAAAGGGCACTTTTCTAAGGTAAAGAAGCAAAGTTACAAATTTAGCAATTATGCAAGCAGTACTACATGAAATATGTTTCAATAAAAATATCAAACTGATGCAACTAATTTCATTATCAACAGCTATACAGTTAACTAATTCTGACACGGAAGAGTTTTAATTTGTGTTTAACTGATTTAATGCTGAAGCAGATCATCCAAAGTCTCATGGCTATACTCTTGTAACGTGCAAGGTTCAGTCTCATGGCGCATCATAAATTTCAGGATAAAGGAAGCACGTGCATGCACGTACATTCAAGCACACACACAGACTCAAACTCCACGAGCAGTTGGAAAACAGCCTACCTAATGCCACTCTTGCAGCTGAGGCATCGTAATTAATCCAGAAGGAGACCCAGGAGAGGATGGTAATCAGGATGGAAGGCATGTACGTTTGCAGGATAAAGTAGCCAATGTTTCTTTTAAGCTTAAAGCTGAGGGACAACCTGGGATAGGAACCTAGGAAGACAATTTTAGAACATCGTCATTATCAATCAACATTTATAGGACACCTTTCTCTAAAGGTACATAAACAGTATTCATATCATCCTTAAATTCAATTTCAGCTCTTGGTAAAGGACACTTTCTTCTGCAAAAGTAGTCTGTGAGCAGTGACTTTTTAATTAGAAGGAGTTACTGTGTGGAATGCATCTTGGACTCACCTGTAATTAAAAGAATTCCAGGTCTTCCCTGCTCAGCCTCATATACTGGATCAAAGACACTCATTCTCTGCAATTGTGATGACAAGATGATGTGGGGCAGTTCCTTTGTTCACACTCTCAATTATTTCTCAGTAAGTTCATCCTCTAAGTTTTGTCTTACACAAGAACAAGGCTGCATGTTTTGAGTAAAAGAAAGCTTGCCAAGCCACAGGATGCATTTTAAGTCTGTGATCCATGGCAGGGCTTCAAGAACTGCAAGTTTGTGTAGGTTTTTATGTGTTTTATGTGTATGCATTCTTTCCTTTTCTTAATAGCTTCATTGTTTCCATCAGAATTCTAAAGGGACCTCTGACCCATCAAAAGGTAGAGAATCACTTCTTCTGAGCAATATTTGTGGCAGGTACAACTAAAGAGCCAGAGACCTAAATCTAGGTCCTTTGATTGCAGCGATCTGTGGAATTACTCTTTAGACAAGATAAATAACACAGCACAGCCTTAAAATATAAAAAGTTCACATTGATAAATAGGGAGAAGACAGAAAGCCTTGACTAGTCTTCTTGGGCTAAGCCAAGTATCTTAATGTGAAAGTAAGAATATTTTATGGAGGAACATTTCCATAGAGTTTCATGGATTTAGAGGACCTTAAAGTTAGGAAAAAGTTTCTGTTGTTTGTTGTTATCTTATTTTTTAAGCTCTAGGAAACTTGGCATTTTTTACTAAGTCACACGGCCTCCTTGAAGTGGTTTACAGGGACACAAAGTATCCAAATCCTTGGTGAAAGGGTAATTACAGTATTAGTATTTCTGTGCCTGCAGGATTCATTTCAATAAGAAAAACATAAAGAAGGATATTACTGTGGGTTTGCTATTTTTCTCCCCTAAATGAGTGTCTAGCAAATAATTACTTTCTGAGGCTTTTCTATTTCAAAAAAATGTAAAATTGTGCTTATGAAATCCAGTGTGACGGTCTAAAATCTCAGTGCTGGACAGGTAAAGACGATGAAGGCATTAGGATACTCTTAACATCTGAAACAGCTTTTAGCCTCAACAGGAGGTAAAACTGTATAAAGAAATTGTTACCCTTTGAGGAAAATGTGAAATTTTCCTACTGTCTATAGAGAATTTCATTGTGGTTAGACTTGAATGAACTGCAACTTGGCTCTCCCCAGTATGTTTCAAAGGATTAAGATCAATGCTGTGGGAGGCATAAAGTTGGGGACACTTATGACTCAGGTCTTCATTTCTGTCTCTGTCCCTAAAATTAGTTCCTTCTGTGGCAAATGAGAGACGTAGAGATGACCCTCTCAGCTCTGCTGGTGGAGCCTTCTGGAAAATACTGGTATTGGTTCCAAATGGAGCAAAATGCTTGATGGGAAACTGAGGGTTTTCAGCAGATTTAAGACATCTAGAGTCACTGTCATGCCCTGGGCCACAGCTCTGATATAAGTGAGTTTTTTTTTTCTTTTTAACAAAATATGGATGAACATTCTTTTCCCTTAATCCTCCTCCCTGATACAAACCTGTGGAAAAAACGACCTTCTTGGTGATGAGTTTGTAATCTACGATAGAGAACTGTGGAAGCTCAATCTTTGTTACTCCTGTCACTGCGTTATCATCCCCACGCCAGTAAAACTCAATGTCGTCAGTTGTGTATCCATCTGTAAAAGCAAACACACACACACATACAAATACACAGAACAGAAAGAATATCTGTTTAGAATATGAACCATATAAATAATATAAAACTACAGCTAAGGCGTTTATGTGTTAGGAACCATACTAAGCATTTGATGTCTATTACCACATTTAATCCTCACAACAATCTCATTAGGGAAGTATAATTAGGCCCACGTGGGACAACGAAAGCTTAGAGAAATTAACAGCATGCATTCTCTTGCAACTGGGAAGTGGTACAGTTGGGTCTTAAACCCAGGTTTATCTGATTACAAATCTCATTTTATCAAACATTATCACATTACACATAATGTTATCACATAATCCTAGACTCTACTCTCATATAAAATAAGAGAAAAATCATTTAGATTATCAGTGTAGGGCTGAATTCTGTTAAACTCTCCCCCAATATAAAATATTTAAATTGCAATATGCAAGGGTTTTAAGTCAGAAGTGATTATGAAGAAATGAGTTATTTTTTATAATTCATATATATTATTTCAAAATTTGATGTTTTAACATATCTGTTTTCATAAAACCTTTCCAAAACAAAAGTCAAAACATTAACTCCAACAGTTTTGAGGGGTAGGTCTAAATTTATAGTATACATTATACATATACATTGCATTTAGGAAGCATGCTTCCATGCCTTCAACAATTATTTATCAAACACCTTCAATGCACAGTGATTGGGGATAGGATTTTGTATAATAAAGACATACTCTCTGTTATAATGATACTTTCAACCCACAGGGAAGAGTAGAATTTTACCAAATGAGCATGCATATAATCCTAACTAGTAAGTAAACATATAACTGCAATAAATAAGCACATATTAAATTATAAACAGCAATATGCAGGGAAGCATGCCATGAAATCCAGTGAATATTAACCATATTTTACAAATTCACCCTCAAAAATCCCTCAAATAAAAAGCATACATTGCCTTTGTATATACTACATATGAAGAGAGATTACATTTGTGTCTTCAAAGAACTCTTGCATCTGGATAGCTGAATTTTTACAAATCTAGGGGGTAATGGGCATTGCTCCTTCAATTTCAAAACCAACAAAATACATTAAAAAGACTGCTTAAGTCCTTTGCCTTTAAACATGTGACTAGTTAATGTGACAGGGATAGCTAGAATATCAATTTTTTTACTCTTAGCTCCAGATGATTTTCAATAAACCATCTCTCTTTCCTCCAAAGCAAGGGAATTCAGTATCTAAAAGAAGTGGAAACAAATTATTTTTTCAAAGAAGTAGGATACTCTAAATGTGAGAATCTATATCAACCATAGCATAGTTCAGGCCATGACTGAACTTTCTGAGAAATTTGTAGTTCTGCTTATTCATAAGAACATGCATCTTTATGTGATGCATGTGATGCAGAATCACATTGATTTTTTTAAAGAGTTATTGAGCATATGAACTTCTAATACAATCACTATAGGCTTTTAGATAACAGTTAATGATTTTTAAAAAGCTTGTTTATTTGCAAACACCATAAACTAGACCAGAATCAAAATCTCGGAGTTTTAACTGATTATTATACACCACCAACACTTTATTAGCATGATGTAATCTAGAGGCATTTGTTTTGCTAGAGTATCCTTGTTCACATAAAACTCTGATTTTAAAGTGAATTTCAGGCTCATAATCTTAAAGTACATTACTGGTATTAAGTAAATAGCACAATAAACAAATTCTAAGAAAACAGCTCCCTCTTCCCATTAATAGTCTCTACTCAATTAAAGACATGAGGTGACTATTCCAAAGGATAACTGCACTTTTTCCATGGTTTCTACTTTTCTAATATGGCCATGGAAACCCTGAGTCCAGGCCTCCATTTCAAATGCAATCTAATTTCTCATTGGTTCTTTGTACAGACCTCTCAGTTATGAAATAGTTCTGTCAATGACAATCCTACCTTTGGTTAAATCAGTTTAAAATGACAAAAGAAGAGCAATAGCTCCTAGAATCAAACTAAGTACTTGGAAATGCTTTGTACAATTGTAGCATATAAACATGAAAAAGGGTATCTATGAAACAGAAGGTGATCATTTCCCATGAAAGCACTCCTAACCAAGATTCTCCCTGGTTTTTCAGACATAATAATATACAGTTTATTATATAATAGAAACCGCCACTTATTGAGTCAGTCAATAGTATGTTCTAGGCACTGTGTTAGCCAGATACCACCCCTTTTATACAGAGAATTAAATCCTCAAAACCAGGGACACTGGGTTTCCTCATTTAATGTACCTAAGAAACCATTCGAGACTCTTATTTAGCTAGTCAGGGATTGGCTGGAGATCTGTTTTTTTGTGTTTTCTTTTTTTTGTTGTTTTTTTTACACAAGCATCCAGATAATTCTATGTAGGTGGCATTTAAAAACACTCAGAACCACTTGTCTAGTAAATGAAGATGATGATGATAGCAATTAAAATAACCACAGTCATTTATTGGGTGTTGCCTTTCAACTTCTATTAAGCACTTCACTTTCATTATCTCATTTAATCTTAGCAATCATTTTATAGGTGAGCAGCATTT
This sequence comes from Microcebus murinus, assembly GCF_040939455.1. Taxonomy (NCBI): domain Eukaryota; kingdom Metazoa; phylum Chordata; class Mammalia; order Primates; family Cheirogaleidae; genus Microcebus; species Microcebus murinus. The sequence continues at coordinate 25,295,896 of NC_134124.1, forward strand.
ATATACATTATTTTAATTATTGAGCACCTATACTGCAAGTTAGTGATTTTTACCTTCATTTCATGGTTGAGGAAACTCAGAGAGATTAAATAAGTTGCTAAAAATCACACATCCGGTAAGTGATTGAGTAGTGAATTAACATTTTATCTATGTGACTGACCCCTAAAATAGCATTTTTCCACTGCAGCCCCCTTTCTCCACTGCTAGGGAATATAAAACATGTACTATGTTCAAGAAACTAAATGTCCATCTTTGTACAACCAAATGCATCCATCTTCAAAAGAAGAGAATGAGAAAAAGGTCAACTCTCACTATTTCTCATAAAGGATTGTGTCTAAACTACTAGAAAGTATTTCTGGTCCTCCAGCTTCCTTTCCTCCTTACCTTCTTCAGTATTTACCTTCTTTTGCCATCACTATAAATCTTATAAAAGAAGCTATCTGTAGGCAGAGGAATGGGAATATCTATGGCATTTCAACAAGGTTGTATAGGAGATGCCTATTAGTTATCCAACACACAGAAACATAGTAAGAACTATCTAGTCAAAATGCCAGATATTTGACTATGTTTGCTAGGCAATAGTTGGTAGGGAATAGGCTTTCAGCAAATATTACTGAATTAATAAAATAATTATTTAATGCACATGTGAATTTGGGCTGGTGGTTGTTTATGCAAATGCTTTAGTCAGATGTGTACCCACTGTTAAGGTATACACTGTGCTTATACCTCTGTCTTTTGGTTCTAGCATGGTGCCTGGAACATAGCTGGCACTAATAAACATTTCGTGAGTGAGTAGGAAAACACACAGTAAGAGAGCTGTTAAGAATTGTCCAACAGTTCTTCAATATATACTTCTCCTCAAATATCATTTCTTCCTATTTTACCGTACCTCTGTTTGTACTTTATATTTTCCATCTGTAAATTTGGATAATAATAATAACAGTTGCTTCACAGAACTGTCATGCAGAAAATAAAAATTGTAAAACGCTTGAAACAGTACATGGTGGATAGTGACAACAAAATTAAACTGGTAGTTTTTAAAATAAAAATTATTAAAAATAAATGAAAAACGTATTTAGCTGCATACCATTTTGTTGACATTAAATGAACATACATAAGCCATTTGCACAATGAAATCTTAGCTGTTCAACCACACAGTCACACTTATAGAACCCTCCAAATGTTTGGAAATCGATGATAAAGCATTTGAAGGTTACTTTGATGGAAGGTTTTGGAATCTGACACAATGGAGCAGCATATTGTATATGCTTCTTGGTTACTACTAGTCTTAAAAAAACCCAATCTTCTTGACTTCATTTTGGGCTACCCAAGCACAGAATACTGCAAATGGAAAGCAAATGTATGCTCTTGCAGCTTCGGTTTCTGAAGATGAAAAGACCAACAGTCCATGACAGTGCAAGGATCGTCAAGTTCAAAGGCCAGCTCAATATATTACATAGAATTAGCTTAAAGCAGACCTAGTTTTCTTCTTTTCTTTGAATTGTCCCTGGAGAAATATTTAGCAGTCTCTCAAAATGATTAAAAACTAAAATAAAACACATGCAAATATATATGACCTGGCTTTTACAGCTTTCATAATAATAATGAGTAAAAAATAATTAGATTTCTTTTAAAAGATATCAGAAGGAAGAAATGCACTGAAGCTCTTCATTAAAGTATTGCAAATTAAACTCAACTTTCATATTTTATTCATGGGATTCCAGAAACTGAGTCATTAAATTATTTTGTATTGTTATTATCAAAAACATAACCCACATAATAAATTCAGATGGCCTGAACAAACCAAAATACAAATTCACTGGCATTCACTTGAAGGAATTAGAGCTATTTGAAATGTTACAAGCCTCTGATCAGAAAGAAAAAATATGAATATTTATAAATCTATATAAGATCTAAACAATATACATCCTTTTCCAAATATTGGTAAAAGCATGTACTGCATGAGATCCAAGGAGTAGGAATCTCATTTTAAAAACATTCTCATAATAACTAAACATGTTCTCACAATTGTGGCATTACCTCATTACATACTATGGTATTTTTTAAAGTTTTTTTTCTCTTTTTACTGTCAGTCTACATGTCCATTTTGTTATCTACTAAGTAAATATTTCATTTTAGAATAATTTTCTTGGACAAAAACATGCAACAGTGCTAAGATTAAACAGTGCTTATTAAACGGTGGGGACCAATGAGAATATATAGAAAAGGAGAATTATCAGTGCCAAAAAAATTGTTTACTTTTATAGTAGAAAACTAAAGTGACATCGTTCTCTCATTACTTATTTAAGCTCTGTTCCTCAATTGTATTGGTAAATGTTCTAGGAAAATTATCTTCCACTATAACCAACATAACAACTATCATATAACGCCTGTTTTAACCTGTTAATTCTCAGTCACCATAACCAGTTGGCACTGAATGAAAATTATAGGTCAATGTCATTGGGATAGTTCACACTGGTCACGGGTGGATTCAATTCTTTAAGAACCATCTTATCTCAAATCTTATGTCCTTTATGTGTATATCATAGCATTTTATGTACTTTTTGAATCAAACGCCTCATTGTAAAAAAGTTAGCATGTACCTCACATTAGTATTTTAAATTTTATGTGGTTGCTATCATTAGTCTTTATGTAACTATTAATAAAACCTGATTTCTGTTCTAAGAAACACTAATCCTGTAATGTGCTTCATGGAAAAGAGTTCCCTAATCAATATATTAATATTTGGGAGTAACTGCACATTTTGTCCGCCTCTTATAGAGTCACAAAACATTTACCACAGTAAAGTTTAGGAAATTCTGCAATAAAGAATCTGTTTAATTTTACTTACTTCTGTCACATCCTAAACCTATTTAACCAGATAAAAGTTTTAGCATATAAAAATACCAACACAGGTATAATCATTCCATAAAACGTTGGACTGTTTAATTATTCCCACATTTTATACACAGCTTATACACAGTGCTCTTTGGTTACGCCCCCCTAAAAAACCAGAGAAGCATGTGAGAAGGCCCATAATCCCTCAGAACCATATCTTGCTTTTTTAGTGGATTAAACACTTTTTCTCCAAAAAAAAAATTTCCAGGAGAAAAGAAAACATTTGCAATAATATGGAGACAGAGGGCAGAAGAACATTTCAGGGAAGCAGCATGACTGAAGAATGTTCAGCCAGAAGCAAGCATTCTTATGATGACCTTGACTGACCATAATTGGGAGTCTATCCGGCCACAATAAGAGAAGACTCCACTACATGCAGAAGCCCGTATGCTCTGCAAAGGTACAGGACTGAGTACGGTCAATGCCAGTGAGAAGTCATTGGGATTTTTCAAGAGGCAGAGAGAGAGGCACTTGTCAGCCGCAACTCTTACAATTCAACAAGGAAAGTGTTCCAAAGACACTCTGAGTGATTGCTCTGACTCCTTAATTGCATCTTATTCTTCACTCCACTCTTTAGATGGACTGCTAGACACAAATGTTCTGCTGTCAAATCATTTCTAGACTTCAGGCAGCTCAAAATAATCGACCTAGGAGAGGTCAGGCTTGATTACCTAGTGGTATCTTTAGTAAGGACACCATCAAGGAAGTCATGGCCCAGCATTCATCCTGCATTGAAGATGACCTATTTTTTGTGTAATTACCATTTTTTAAAATTCAAATCTTATGACACAAGAGAATAGGAAATCTATAATAATCAAGTGAAATGTCAGATTTGGGGCTTTAAAGATCATATCTCCATTCAAATTCAAAACTTTGAAGACCACATCTCCATTTCAATGCAAAACTCTGTGCTTGTCTCTGTATGGAGGCACAGTAATGGTGGCTGTTTTCACAAGTTTAACTTCATGATAAATTTCTTAAATTTCATTTCTTCTTTTAGAAAGAGTAACCGATTAATCTAATGGTCCAGATAGAAGAAAAAAATTAAAAAAAAATAATAAAAGTTGCCATGATGACAACAATAACAACAGCAGCTACCAATTATGGAGCCCTACATACCAGGCACTGCTTAAGCTCTTTATATGGTTATTTCTCTACAAAGAACTGAAGTGGGTTATGGTTATCAGGATTCTTCCCGTTCACCCAACTCTGATTTGTCCATATGCAGGGGCCCTATGTCCTGAAGTACATCATAGAGAACACAGAGAGCAGGCCAGTATTTCTCAAACTTGATGTGCATAGAAATCATCTAGAAATCTTATAAAAATGCAGATTCTGATTTAGCAGATGAAGCCTCAGATTCTGCAGTTCTAACAAACTCCTAGGTGATGCTGATGCTGTTTGTCCACAGACCATCCTTAGCACAGCAAAGGAATAGAGATTAGGGATTAGGAGATTTTGCTGAGTGAAAGTTGTCATGCCATAAGAGTGAGGCAAGGAATATCTTGGATCTAGCCAGATCTAGAGAAGAGCAATATTTATTTTAAACAAAGCCTTTATAAGCTCCAAAATTAAAATAACTTTTCCTAGTTCTACCTCTGTTATGAGGCACAAGAGAAGAGGTTTCTGATGCTGTCTGTAGCCAGGGACTTGGTTTCCTTTAATAGTCTATGACCCACAATCACCAATAAGCAATGCTAGCTGAGAATAGGGATATGGGGCTGGGTCCAAAATTTTTCTGCAAATTTGTATTCGTGCCAGTTTTATTTAAATATTTAGCCTTAGTTGGGACTAAGAATACCATGCTCTGGCATCAGAATTCTGCATCTTTTATTTATATTCCTCAGTAGACTAGTCAGCAACCTTTTAGCTTTCCCCCTTCCTTCAACTTAGGCTAAGCATGCCACTACTATTACTTTGTCTAAGAACAGTTGGTGATGCTACTTCTATGCTTTAAAAAAAAAGGCTGGGCACGGTGGCTCACACCTGTAATCTTAGCACTCTGGGAGGCCAAGGCAGGAGGATTGCTCAAGGTCAGGAGTTCGATACCAGCCTGAGCAAGAGCGAGACCCCATCTCTACTAAAAATAGAAAGAAATTAATTGGCCAACTAAAATATATATAGAAAAAATTAGCCAGGCATGGTGGCGCATGCCTGTAGTCCCAGCAACTTGGGAGGCTGAGGCAGAAGGATCGCTTGAGCCCAGGAGTTTGAGGTTGCTGTGAGCTAGGCTGATGCCATGGCATTCTAGTCCAGGCAACAGACTGAGACTCTGTCAAAAATAAATAAATAAATAAATAAAATAAAAATGAAAAACAAAAGTACAGAAGACTTCTTCATGGCCTTCCCAGTTGATCTCAAATTAAATGTAAACTCTTCAGTCAGGCAGGCATTCCAAACTCCATCATGTGGCCTCCACCTGCAGCCTCATCTTCTATTACACTTCTTCCTCTTCCAAATCTGTCATTTTCTGCCCATACTCTTCAGTAAACCCTCAGTAATCCTTTGGCCTCCAGGTCCTGGTTCAAGTTATTTCAGCAATATGAAATACTTCCCCCTCTCGTATCAAATGTGTACGCCCTTTAAGGATTCTTCTCAACTCCATTTCTCCCAAGACACTATCTCATTTTCCTTTAGTTGAGATTCTTCTCTCTTTCTTCCCTTGACGTTTTCACAGCACTCTAGTTGAATTTCTACTACTAGACTTCTCACAGCCAGTTTTGCATTAGAGGATTTGTGGATGTGTGGGTCTTAGCCACTAGACGATCCTTCTGGAGGATGAAGAACCACCTCTCTAGTCCTTTTCTGTAGCTCTTCTCCCCGCTAATACAGGCCTTAACTCAGGGTAGCACTCAGACAGCTTGCTGAAGTGTCAACATGCCAATCACTTTTCTGTGGTTCATCAGATCCACCTCTGAGAGTGTAATGATGAGCAGATGCCATTTGCTGAATTGCAAGGTGGTAGGATTGCAAGACTGAATATCATTAGTGGTTTGGGATGTGGAATTCCCATCCACCAACCTTGGAGTCATTAAAATGAAGGCAACTCTGGTACTACCAGTCTATAATAGGAGCTACCATGTTGAAGCAAAGACCCTTATGTTGAAGGAAATCTCTTAATGTTGCTGACTTTTAATGCATATTGTCATTCTTGAGGTGAACGAAAGTATCCTTTGAGTGGCAATGGTCCTCTGATAATGACTTTCTCGGGCCTGATAGATTTTGGAAACCAATCTGCCACAGTAGTCTTCAGATGTGGCTGATACCTACAGCTCAAATGGAATAATGCTTCTTGGTGAAGAGTGGATAGAGGCACACTCTTGTTAGCTCAGGAGTGATAATGGAAGATGTTTAAATTAACAAGGTCAATTGAATGGCCAAGAAGATATGCACAGCTGTGCAATAAAATGCCACCAACTATTACACCAATCCATCTGCTTTTTAATAAGGGGTGGCAGAGGAAGCAGAGGCCTAGCTGACTGATTTGGGAACTAATCTGGACCTCTCCATCTTAACCCATTTTTTTTTTTTTTTTTCAGATCTTCTCTTGGACAGGAGGTCAGCTGAGGACTTGCTTATTTAAGGGATGGCAGGCAGGATGCTCTTGCAGAAAAAAAAAATTAGTCTAAAAAAGTTGCTGCTGTGTGATATGGACTGTTAGCATGTATCTTGACTAATAAGAAAAATTTTCATATTGTCCCTAAACTCCAGAGATGAGCCCCTATCTGTGCTTATGTAATATTCCCTATTGGTACTCAATATATTTAATTTATAGTATCTCTGGCAAGGATTCTATCTTCTTAACTCAGCTGTGAGTTCTTATTTAAACAGAGAACATACATTCTTTAAATATGTAACCACGGCTTGAAGCGGGAAGGAGGCAAATATCGGATATTTAGTACATGCTTACTGAGGGGGACTGGAATTGTGTTTGGAGAGAGGGTTATGTAAACAGCAGGAAGGAAGCCTTGGAGGTGGATGGCAGACCTGCTGCTCATGCAGACATAAATGCATGGCTAAACATGGCGTTGATATTTTGTCTTGGAGGTGTCCGGAAGAATTCACTGAACTGAGCTAGAGCACGTGCTTTTAAAAATGGCCACTCGCCAATATTTTTCAAACATTTCCTGCGTGAAGCCAAGTGCTTCGCAAGCATTACCTCATCTAATCAACAGAACCCTTTGATGTACAAAGTATTTTCCTCATCTTACAGATGAAAGACCTAATATTTAAAGAAGGTGAGCGACTTGTCCAAATGCCAGAAGAATTGAACTCAATCTTCTTTAACAGTAGAATTCACACCATTAGTATTTCACACTATTATTATTTCATACTGTTAATTGAAAGCCATATTTATGAATTATTCTGTAAAATTACAGAAACATTTCTGGAATTATATCCCTCTTGGTATCTATGCCCCTTTGTAATGTGACTTGACAGCTCCTCCCACGCAGAAGAAAAATATATCCCCATACTTTGAATCTGAGCTGCCCTCGCTCACTGCTTTAATCAAAAAAAGTAATGTCAGCGTCTTTCTGACCTTAGGCTGCAGTCTGAGCTTAGGGTGCAGGAGGCTCAGCAGCTTCCTTTTACTCTTTTGGAATTCTGCAACCACCATGTAAACAGGCCTTGAATAGCCTGTTGGATGACAAGGGACCTACGACCTGGTTACACTTTCATCATAGCAGCCTGTCAACCAATACCCAAAATGCTCATCATCTCTAATCATCAGGGAAATGCAAATCAAAACTACAATGAGATATCACTTAACTCCAGTGAGGATGGCCTTTATCAAAAAGTCTCCAAATAACAAATGCTGGCGTGGATGTGGAGAGAGAGGAACACTCCTACACTGCTGATGGGACTGCAAACTAGTTCAACCTCTGTGGAAAGCAATATGGAGATACCTTAAAGCAATACAAGTGAATCTACCATTTGATCCAGCAATCCCATTGCTGGGCATCTACCCAAATGATCCAATGACACTCTACAAAAAAGACACCTGCACTCGAATGTTTATAGCAGCACAATTCATAATCGCAAGGCTGTGGAAACAGCCCAAGTGCCCATCAATCCAAGAATGGATTAATAAAATGTGGTATATGTATACCATGGAGTACTATTCAGCTCTAAGAAACAATGGTGATATAGCACATCTTATATTTTCCTGGTTAGAGCTGGAACCCATATTACTAAGTGAAGTATCCCAAGAATGGAGAAACAAGCACCAGATATATTCTCCAGCAAACTGGTATTAACTGAATAGCACCTAAGTGGACACATAGGTACTATAGTAATAGGGTATTGGGGAGGGGGGGGCGGGCATATACATACATAACGAGTGATATGCGCACCATCTGAGGGATGGTCATGCTGGAAACTCAGACTTGTAGGGGGAGGGGGGGAAGGGCATTTATTGAAACCTTAAAATCTGTACCCCCATATGCCGAAAAAAAAAATACCCAGCCTACCTGTGTGAGGACCACAGATGCATGCCTGAGCCCAGCTAAAATGAGCTTAGATTAGCAGAAACTCCCAGCAGACCTACCTGTAGCCTTCTGAGCAATAAGTGGTTTTTCATTTAATATACTAGGTTTGGGGTTAGTTTGTTAAGTAGCAAAAGCTATTGGCAAACATTAGGTTCTGTAGAAAACAGAACTTTTTTTTTTTCTTTTACTGAATGGTATGTATAGCTTTACTTCCAGGATAACATTTATAATCACAGCAAGGCACTGCTTCAGAGACTCTCCACCAGATTTTATGAATATTATAGGCTGAACCAAATGGCATATCACAAATCAGAAGCCCTATCCAGGTTCCTGTCCCAGTCCTGTCATATATGAGCTGTGAAATTTTGAGTAAATCATATATTCTTTATAGAGCTCAGTTTCTACATCTGAAAAATAAAGTTGTACTAAAATAGCAGTCCTCAAATTTTTGGTCTCAAAACCCCTTTAAACTGCAAAATTATTGAAGACTAAGAAGAGCTTTTGTTTTTATGGGTTACAGGTCTTGATATTTATCATGCTAAAAATTAAAACATAGGTTTAAAAATATTTTATTAATTAACTGAAACCAACAATAAGTATCCTCTTACATACTAATATAAATAAAATTTTTTACGAGGAATAACTGTATCTTCCAAAACAAAAAAATTGAGGAGAGTCTATTGTTTTAAATTTCTGTAAATCTCTTTAAGGTTAATGATTTAACAGAAGATAGCTGGATTCCCATATTTGCTTCTTCATTCAGTTGCAATAACTTGTTTCATACATCTTCCAGAAAACATGTACATTATACTCCATAGCAAAAAGTTGAAAGCTTTTTATCTATGATCAGGAACAAGACAATGATGTCCACTTCTGTCACTTATATTCGACATAGTACTGGAAGTCCTAGTCAGAGCAATTACGCAAGAGAAAGATATAAGAGGCATCCAAATTAGAAAGGAAGAAATTACACTGTCTCTGTTTTCAGATGACATGATTACACAATATCAACATAGAAAAATCAGGAGGGATCCTATACACACAAAACAAACAATCCAAAAAAGAAATCAAGAAAACAAATTCATTTACAACAGCTGCAAAATGAAAACAAAACAAAACAAAACAAAACTTAATAAATTGAACCAACGAGGTGAAAGACCTGTACACTAAAAACTATAAAATACTAATGAAAGAAATTGCAGATGACCTAAAGAAATGGCAAGGCAGCTCATTTTCATGCATTGAATATATTAAAATTGTTAAAATGTCCCTAGTACCCAAAGCGATTTACAGATTCCATACATTTCCTATCAAAATTCCAATGACATTCTTTACAGAAATAGAAATAACAATCCGAAAGTTTTCATGAAATAACAATCCTAAAGTTTGTCTGGAACCACAAAAGGCCCTGAATAGCCAAAGCAATTTTGAGGAAAAAATAACAAAGCTGGAGGCATCACTCTATTTGGCCTCAAAATATACTACAAGCATATAGTAAGCAAAACAACAAAATATCATGGTTCTGGAATAAGAACAGACACATAGACCAATAGAACATAATAAAAAGCCCACAAACAAATGCACACATTTATACTCAATTGACTTTTAACAAAGATGCCAAGAGGACACAATGGCACTTTCTTCAATAAATAATGTTGGAACAACTGGATATACATATACAAAAAAATGAAATTTGACCCTTATTCACACTGTACACAAAAATAAGTTCAAAATGGGTTAAAGACTTAAATGTAAGATCTAAAACTGTAAAATTACTGGAAGAAAACATAGGGAAAATGCTCCATGACATTGGTTTAAGCAATGATTTTTTTAAATGACCCCAAAACCACAGGCAACAAAAGAGAAAATAGACAAACAGGATCACATCTAACTAAAAAGCTTCTGCTGGCCAGGCATGGTGACTCATGCCTGTAATCCTAGCACTCTGAAAGGCTGAGGCTGGAAGATTGCTTGAGGTTAGGAGTTCGAGACCAGACTGAGCAAGAGTGAGACCCTGTCTCCACGAAAAATAGAAAAAATGAGCTGGGTGTGGTGGCACGCACCTGTAGTCCCAGCTACTTGGGAGGGAGAGGCAGGAGAATTGCTTCAGCCCAGGAGTTTGAGATTTCACTGAGCCAGGCTGACGCCATGACAATCTAACTAGGGTGACAGAGTGAGACTCTGTCTCAAAAATAAATAAATAAATAAAAACATTTAAAAAAATAAAAAGCTTCTGCACAGAAAAGGAGATTATCAACAGGCTGAACAGACAACTTACAAAATGGAAGAATATATTTGCAAACAATACATTTAATAAAGAGTTAATATCAAAATATATAAAGAACTCAAACAACTCAATACCAACAAAATAACTAACCCAATTAAAAGAGTTAATAACCCTTACAGGATCCTATAAATACCTGAATAGACATTTCACAAAAGAAAATATACAAATGACCAACAGGTATATTAAAATATGCATACTCAAAATAACCAATCATCAGGTAAATGCAAACTAAAACCAAATGGTATATCACTTTGTACCTATTAGAAGGGCTACTATCAAAAGGACAAAGAATAACAAGTGTTGGCAAGGATGTGGAGAAAAGGGAACCCTTGTATACTGTGGTGGGAATGCAATTAGTATAGCCATTATGGAAAAGAGTAGGAAAGTTCCTAAAAATATTAAAAATAAAACTACCTATATATGATCCAGCAATGCCACTACTGGGGATATATCTAAAAGAAATGAAATCAGTATGTCAAAGAGATAAATGTACTTCCATGTTCATTGTAGCACTATTCATAATAGCCAAGATATGGTAATAATGTAAGTGTCCATGGTTAGATAAATGGATAAAGAAAATGTATTATATATATACAATGGAATACTGTACATCTATAAAAAATAACAAAGTTCTATCACTTGTGACAACATGCATGAAACCGGAGGGCATTATGTTAAGTGAAATAAGCCAGGAACAGAAAGATAAATACTGCATAATTTCACTTATATGGGGAATCTAAAAAAATCTAAAAACTCTTAGAAGGGGATAGGCTCTCAGGGGTGAGACTCAGGAGACTATAGTCAAAAGATACAGTTTCAGTTAGATAGGAGGAATAAGTTAAAGAAATCTATTGTAAGACACTGCGACTATAGTTAATAACAATGCATGATGTTCCTGAAAATTGTTAAGAGTAGATTTTAAGTGTTCTCATCACAAAAAATAAGTATGTGGGAATATGCATATGTTAATTAGCTCTACTGAGTTATCTCACAATGTGTACATATTTCAAAACATTATGTTGTGCTTGATAAATCTATACAATTTTTGTCAATTAAAATGTTAATTAATAAAAAATGAATAAACCTGCTATCTTGGAAATAGCCACCTGGTCTAGTAGAAAAAACACTATTTTGAGAGTCAGGTGGATTTTCATTCAAATTCTGTCTTCTTTCTATTATGTCACCAAAGATTAATGCCTTTAAAAAGCCAATAATGCCACCTATATTTACATGTTGTTTTAAGAACTAGACAAAATGCTTGCAAAGCAATTAGCACACTATCTTAATGATTACTAGCTATTATTATTCTGATTACTTATATTTATAGCTAAGGTCAAGTTTCTGATTTTTATTTTACATAGTTTGACAAGCTTCCAATGCAACTTTTAGGTTCAGTTCAAATTAGAAAACAATTATTCATTTACCATTCACAAGCTACTAAGTGCTTACCTGGGGATTCAGAATTGGGTAAATAACTCAGTCTTCATTGTCAATAAATACTAAGCACATTCTATAATAACTGATAATTCTTCTTCTTCTTGGAAGGTTTGGACAGATTAGCAAAGGAAGGAAAATTTATGTAATGGGTATTTGCCTCACACAATCAGCTCCTGGGTTAAATCCTTTGGTAGTCAAATCAGGGCTGAGATTCCCAAATAATTTTAAAAGGCCAAATAAATTAGGTAATATATAAGGCAATAAGAAGTCCTGAGGACAGTGGTAGACTGGAGACTGAATCCCCCTATTTGAAATAATTGAAATTCAAATACTAACTCCAGAAATAATAATTTTATTTTGGTCAAAAAAATGTATATTCTAGATAAATCTGTCACCTGAACCCATGAGTTTATATTCCAAGAAGCACCAAAGCACATTTCCTTACAGAAATATTAAAAACTGATAGTCACCTCTGTGACTAAATTTCCAAATATTGAGTGAAACCAATCTAGTTGGAAATTTGGAATCCCTTTCCTTCCACCACTTGTTATTGACAGACACAACAGCGTTGCACTTACCCCAACTTAAAAGTATTTAGGTCGGTAATTTCAAAACAACAAATATCAAAAGCAAGCTCATAATTGTCAAGATGGTGAGGTGGTTAGGTGAGATGTGCAAGCTGTTTCTGGCCTCCTGAATTGAAACTTTGGTATTTATACTTTGAACATTTGCAACCCAGCTTGTCTAAGACAAGTTGCTTAAATGTCTAAATATAAGTAAGGCAATATCTTTGATTTGTCACCAGATAAGTTCAATGTACATAGTGCCTTTGTGCTAGTCCTACCAATCTAAATCAATGTTTTTATTAGTAGTTTTCTATATAAAACTTGGATATTTGGGGGGCCCAACTCGGTGGCTCATGTCTGTAATCCTAGCACTTTGAGAAGTTGAGGCAGCATGATTGTTTCAGGCCAGGAGTTTGAGACCAGCCTGAGCAACACTGTAAGATGCCATCTCTACTAAAAATTAAAAGATTAGCCAGGTGCAGTAGTGCATGCCTGTGGTCCCCGCTACTCAAGAGGTTGAGGCAGAAGGATCATTTAAGCTTAGGAATTTGAGGCTACAGTAAGCTATGATGACACCACTGTACTTTAAACCCAAGGGACAGGGTAAAAGTAAAACCCAGTCTCAAAACAAAACAAAAGAAAACAAACAAACAAAAAAACACCCCTTGGATATTCTTTAGTATTAAACATTAAAGCAAACTAGCCACAGCGATTTAATAAAGCAAAATAAAGAACTCAAAGTGCTAAAATTTCTTTATTTAGTCCCTAAGGATTCTGCAATTCCAGATAATAGTGAGGTTTTCAAATGAAGCAAAACTCAATTGATTTTCAAATCCAAGAGGCAGTTTTCTCCAAACCACATTATCTTTATAGAACTATGGTTTTACATTTAAATTGTTTCTATGATGAGAGGGACAAATAGAGGACTAATATTACCAAGACAGCAAACTGGTATTTAAAACAGTAGCTCTAGGATTTAATGAATGATTCACCTTTATAGTGTCCTCAAATTTTATTGGGCCAACAAATCACCTCTAGGACCTGTAAAATATGTTTATTCCTGGGCCCTACCCTAGGAGACTCTAACCAGGTAGCCCTGAGGTTGGACATAGGTGGCTTCATATTTAATACATGTATCAGCTTATTATGATACATGGATTACATTTCCATGCATACAGAGACAATCTGCTCTAGAGTTTGAAAAATTTCTTAAAAAATTTAAGAATGCTCTAGTATGTATATATATTTATACATATATTTATATTTACTGAGATCTGGGGTATCCTGGGACTATGGGACTGTATAATCTTGGAATCTCTCTCTCTCTGCAAATATGACACTTCACATGTCCAAAAGAAAATTCCAGCAACTTCTTTGAGCTCCACCTACAAAATGTATACACTTAACTCTCTCCATCTCCAACTACTAACATTATAGACCATGGCTACATCATCTCATGCCTGAAAAACTGTCATAGCTGCCTAAGTGGTTCCCTTGCTTCCACTTTTTCATCCCCCTACCACGTATAGTGGACTGTCAGCTTTAAAAGAATAACTCTAACCACGTTATCCTGCTCAAAGCCTTCTGATGGCTTCCCATTGTACTACATAAATAAAACAAACAAACCTCCTTACATGATCTGACTTTGGTCCTGCCTTCCTCTTTGAAGTCATCTACTACTACTTTCCCTTGCTCTTTAGCCAAACTATACTGACCTCTTTTCTCTTTAAACACAGAGAGCTTCTTGCTGACTATAGGCCTTAGCACTTGCTTTGCAGTCCCTTCATGAAGATCTCTACAGGGATGTCTCTCATTCCTCATTTAGGTTTCAGCTTCAATGACCTCTGCAGAAAGACTATCTTATGCTGAGCTGTCCCCCAAATCCCCCATGATAATTGATTTCTATAATATCATCTTGTTTTATTTTCTTTATAGTTGATCATTCAGGAATAATAGTCTCTATCTTGTTTATTCCATTATTTGTCCCCTGAACTAAATATAAGTTCCCATAGGGCATAAATGTGTCTAGTTCGTTCACCGTGGTATATATAGCATCTATGACACTGCTTGCTACATAGTAGGTGCACCATAAATGTTTTTGAATAAGTAAACCCTGCTGATGAATATCTATGCCACACATAAAAATGGCCTCATCATCTGTTACATGTTCAAAACAAACCAAAAACATCTTGAGTAGGTATGTAGTTTAAAAATCTATGAGAATAATAACTGACTTTTAAAAATGTATTGGACTCAAACCATATCAAACATATATAAATATACAGATAGGAAGATATCCTCATGGTTCTTTATTTAGATGGGAGGTTTGTCATTTTATAATACATACAAGAGTGTTTGAAGGCTTACTTACTATTCATCCTACAAAGGAATAGGTCCTCTCAGTTTATCCTCTATACAACAGGGGTGATGATACATTGATAAAGTCTTGTATTTATATCACAAAAATATCTTAATCAGAAAATGAACTTCTGTTATTAATATGCTGATATACCAGCTTTAGTTATTATTCCTTATTCTGTGATCAACCTCAAGTCCCTCCAGCATTACAAGGCACAGTGGTAAACATGCAGTTTTAACAAATAAAAGGAGTGAAGGTGAGATAAATTAAATTTGAAGCCATAGTTTTGAGTCAAACACATACACACAAATAGAATCAGGCAAGGCAAAGGTACATTGCTGTTTTGCTACAGTTTTTCAGATTTGCAAATTTACCCAAATTTAAGCAAATAGCTGCTTAAATAGGCTAAATGGACACCATATTTTATAATTTATTGCAATAAGGAATCACTAGAATAATTTAATGTCTTTTTTTAAATAACAACATGATGATCCACAAGGTCCTATATGATCTGAATCTGGCTTCTATCCATCCTGGCAATTTATGCTAGAGATACGGCATATGAAAAAGGATGACTACATTGGATAAATTTAGATTTCTCTGCCCATCCGGGGCCAACCTCGTTGGCACTGTTTCTCTCCACACGCCCTGCTGAAGTCCTGGACTATTCGCTGGTCCCCACCATGGCTGATTACACTTGTGTGTCAATACATACAAACAAAAAAAAATGAAGTGCAGATGCCATGGAAAAATGTGCTTTGGACTCCTGAGAAAGTCAGAAAAGCAGAGGAAAACATACACAGAATCAGTACTCTGGTTCTCAAACCCTGGTTTAGGCCCTGGTTCCCAAAGAATCCTGGATATCCTTATAATTCTGGATTTTCCCATAGAACCTTGGACATCTTTTCTTGGGATGTCTCTGATATTGCTTGCTCTGTTCTTATTCAATAAATATTTATTGAGTGCCTACTATGTGTCAGCCACTGTTCTTGGCACTTATGGCGTTTTGGTTAAAAAACAAACAAAACAATAACAAAATCCCCATAACAAAAAACAAATAATAAAAAACAAATAACAAAAACAAACAAAGAAAAAAACACATGAAAAACATTTGCCCTCATTGAGAGTACATTTTAGCAGGGGGAGACAGACAAGAGATAAAAGTCATAACAAGCAGGTAAATTATATACTATGTTGGAAAGTAATATGAGTTATATGTGCTTTGAGCATGAAAAAGTAAAGCAAGGTGAGAAGCATGTGGAGTCTTGGGAGGGCACAGAGGCTGTAATTTTAAATAGGATGCAGGCATCACTGGAGAGCTGACATATGAATAAAATCTTAAAAACCAATGAAGGACTTAGTCATGAGCCTATCTGTGAAAAAAACATTACAGGTAGTGAGAATAGCTGGTGCAAAGCACCAAAGCCAGGATCACATGTGGTATACTTGGGGGGACAATGAAACATCTAGAACAGAAGGCAGAGGGAGAAGGAGTGGGAGATGAGGTTAGAGGGGTTCTGGGGAAGGGGTCACATCATACCGAATCTTGTAGGCTATTGTTTAAATTTGGCTTCTAATCTGAGTGGAGACTTTGAGCAAAGAAATGACATGATCTGGCAAGTGTGTTAAGAAGATTATTCTAAGCTTTTAATCTGAGCATGTTCTACATGGGGGTTGGTAAAGGTTGAAGAAAGGAAACCAGTCAGAAGACTCTTGGATTAATCCAAATAAGAGATAATGGTGCCTTAGAGCAGGGTGGAAGCAAAAGAAATGGTGAGAAGTGTTAGAATTTTAGAAATATTCTGAAGTTATAGATAATAGGATTGGCAAGTAGGGTGTAAAAGAAGGAGAATGGACCATTATGACCCTAAGGTTCCTGTCCTGAGCAAAGGGAAGGATAGAGTTGGCATCAAGGGAGACAGGAAAGGGTGCATGCATTACAGGTTTGGGGAGAAGTTAAAGAGTTCCAATTTGGACACGCAAAGTTGAATATACATTGTCTGGTATTTGGGACAGATGTTGGGATTGGAGATAAATATTTGAGTGTAACCAACATAACTGATGATATTTAAAGCCATGCAAGTTTATGAGATAGCCCAAAGAAGTGAATGACAATTATGGAAGAAGATGGAGAACTAAGTCCTGGTGTACTCATATTAAGAATTCAGTTCGAAAGAGAAGGAGCCCGAAAAGAAGACTGAGAAAAAATTATAAGTAATGTAAGCAGGAAACCTAGAAAGAGGTTAAATTAAAAGAGGGAAATGCATTAAGAAGTGAGTAACAAACAGTATCAAACGCTCCTGCTAAAACAGGTCATGCAAGATGGGACCTGGAGTTTTCACTTGCCTTGGCAATGCAGAGATCACTGGCAAGCATGAAAAGCACAGTTTTGCTGTCATGGTGGAAGGGAAAGGCATCCTGGAATAGCTTTATAATAAAATGGAGACTAGATGACTAAAGTAATCTTGCTATAAAAGGGAACAAAGAAGTGGCATGGTAGCTAGCAGGATTGGTAGAAGGAAGTCTGCCATCCTCTTGAGTGAGCAAGATAGAGGAATTATATTTAGGTGGAAGCATGACAACAGCAGGGACAAGGCACAGTGTGTGGGTGTGGATGCTGGTAGGTGGGTAGATGTAGGGTGGGAGTATTCTAAGTTCTGTCATGATGATTCAGTTTTCTTAGTGAGGTAGGAGGCAAGGCCATTAGCTGAAGAGTGAGAATGGGAGAGGAGGTGTTGAGAAAGTAAGAAGAGAGGAAAGAAAGTCTGAAATAGCTGTTTAGGAGAGAGGGAGACTGAATGGACCAGGCAGGTATAATATTATTTTCCAGCAGCATTAAAGGCTTAGTTGAAGTTTGTGGTCATGAATTTAAAGTAAGACCAGTAACTAGCCTTTACTTGAGCTGGTTTAGGTGGGCTTTTTACTTGCATCCCAAAAGCCTTGACCAGAAAACAGCTTTGCCTCCTGGGAAATCTGTGGGTGGTAACTTTTTATTTTGATGTTTTAGTGTTGAAAATCTAGGGCACCACACTATGTGTGACTGTCTTGTTTTTTGCATGGAGAGGGAGAAAAACCCTAACTCATTTTAGCACATCCAAGCACATCTAAGCATACTTAGTCCAAACTTTTAAGGATTCATGGGAAAGATGTACCAGAAAAAATAGGTATTCAAACCTCAAAAAGATGATTTTCAAAGTATTTGCTTTTTTGTCTCACTTATGTCATTTTTTTGTCCCTCACTATTATGCAGAGTTGACAACATAATGTATAGTTTTAGGACCTCTATAAAACATTAATAAACCTCTATAAACCTCAGATTTGTCTAATCATTTTAAATAGCTTTTGTATCAGCATCACCTTTCTTTCCAAAAAATAAATAAATAAATAAATAAATAGCTTTTGTAGATCAGTTTGAAATGAAATATCCTTCAAGAGTGCAAGCTTGAATGATATACACACACACACACACACACACACACATATACACTCACACAGTTTCTGAAGACATATGATCCCCCCCCTCCCCAGAATATAAGGATGGAAACAGGGTGGGTATGTTGTTACAGTAATATTGATATTGATGATAAATAACAGAAGTCTATCTTTGAAATTTTACCATATGCCAAATACTATGAAATGCTTTTAATTATCTCTTAATACAAGGACACTACAAATGAGTTATTTTTATCCCCATCTTGATTTATAAACTATGAGAAATAACTGGGATTATTTGATAATTAGGATTTTTATTATACAAGAAAAGAGCTACAGATGAAAGATCAATGAAGTCTGTAAGAACTTATCCTATACTTTACCTTTAAAGAAATAAAAAAGAGTTTACATATTTCATGGAGTAGTTAGGCCTCAGAAAAGGACTCAGAAAAGGACTCAGAAATGGCCAATTCTGTAGCAATGGACATCTCTGTTGCCTAGATTGTGATCTGTGACTATTGTTCCCACTAAAAGCAAGCACAGCTACTTAGAAAAGAATGGCTGAATCCCAGTCTTGGGCAGGAAAATTATAAGATGAGCCTAGAATATCTCATCATATTAGAAGGCAAAAAAGAAACCCACTAATACTAGCGTTGTATATAAAAGGCTCAAGTGTCAATGTAAAGAGATTCCCACTAGAAAAAAGAAGGGGATAATTTGGACATCAATAAAAAATGGTATCCATAATGAATTGAAATACTTCTAATATGTTTAAATCTACAAGTTGTACACACACACACACACACACACACACACACACACATCCTTCAATGATCTACACTGGAAAATAATAAGGAACCAATTGACTATTTTGAAAACTGATAAAGAGAAAGAATTAAGCCTTATCTATTTTCAGAATAATAAAATGGATGATATGAGGGGAATTGGTTTTCTATAGAAATATTTCCAGCTAAATAAATTAAGAAAGAACAATAGAATAAAAATATGACCATTTTGCAAGCTGTAATGAAGAAATAAGTTTAGGACACTAACACTACTAAAAGAGAGGCACCCAAATATTATATATATTTTGGTGCAAAGACAATTCTCACTATAAAGTATTTTTGCCCAAAAATACAAGAACCTGAATCTAATTAAGCTTTTTGACCTAAAACAAATCAGAAAAGTAAAACATTCTGGGAAACTGAAAAAAAAAAAAAAAAAAAAAAAAAAAAAGATGAGATGGCATGCTAAAAGATACTATACCACAAAAATGCAATCATTATTCTTTCAGAACGTGGAAAACTCTAAAGAAAAATATGATTCAGTTTTTTCAACAATAAAAACTATACAAAAAAAAAAGAGAAAGAGAAGAAGGCAAAAAAGCATACATTAAAAGTTAGTTAAGAGGCAATTACAACTGTATGGACTTCATTTGGATTTAATTTCAACAACCAAATTATTTTTAAAAATAACAAAATTAAATACATATGAACCTTGACTGAATTTTTGATAATATTAAGAAATTATTTTTAATTGTTAGGTGTAACAATGGTATTTATTTGAGCCTTAAAAAGAATCCATATCTTTTGGTGTTATGGATACAATTACATGTTGTCTGTATTATTGTCATTGCCTGGAATGTTGCCTAGCACATAGTAGGTTTGTTTTTTTTTTTTTTTTTGAGAAAGAGTCTCACTCTGTTGCCCGGGTTAGAGTACTATGGCGTCAGCCTAGCTCACAGCAACCTCAAACTCCTGGACTCAAGCGATCCTTCTGCCTCAGCCTCCCAAGTAGCTGGGACTACAGGCATGCGCCACCATGCCCAGCTAATTTTTTCTATATATATTTTTAATCGGCCAATTAATTTCTTTCTATTTTTAGTAGAGATGCGGTCTTGCTCTTGCTCAGACTGGTTTCAAACTCCTGACCTTGAGCAATCCGCCTGCCTAGGCCTCCCAGAGTGCTAGCATTACAGGCGTGAGCCACCGCTCCCAGCCAAATTCTTAATAAAAGCAGAATGAATGAATACTGAATTCTCTATGCTGAATTTTTAAATGATGACATCTAAAAATATTCACACATAGAACGACCACTTAAATATAAAATTTTGGATTTAAAGAAATCTTAAAATGTATATATTCCATCTATCCCTTTCATATTTGGTTGTACTTTCTCTCTCTCTCTCTCTCTCTCTCTCTCTCTCTCTCTCTCTCTATGTATACACACATACACACACACACACACACACACACTCAAAGAATACCTTAAGGTGAGAAATAGAAAAATGATTTACGATGTAGTTTTACCTCAAATATTTACACGAGATCCTGCTGGCTGACTAATAACAAGGCACTTATATCATCCTAAAGAAAAAAAAAATCTAACAATCTATTTAAGTGTTTCTTCCTTCAGTGCAATTCCTAATTTCCATTGCAAATGTGTAGTGAACATACAAGAAGTACTAGTCACTATAATTATTGCATTCCATAAGACAGATTTCTTGAAAATTCATTTTAAGTTACAGAATATTTTTATATTATTTAAAAGACTCTTCAATTATATGATAAATGACTTGCCCAGAAGAACCATTCAATAAGTACTTTTAAAAATGGTTGACCAAGAAAGCCTTTCTTGGTTTTACTATAGAATTCCTTCACAACCAAATCTCACTCCCATGGATTCCCCCTCCAGTCCTTAGTCATTATCAAAAGGGTATGCTTTTTCAGATAAAAATAGGGTTAGACATGTTAAGACAAATTACTGTTACTAAGAGAGGCTCAAGCAGTAGCTAAAGGGAAACTTTTCAAAGAAGAATTAGTAGGAAGAGAAGACCAATGCTCTTCACCATAGACTTATGATTAGATAGCGTAGGTTTATGTCCTTGCTTTGCCTGACTCTAAGATATACTCCACTGTACAGAAAAGAAAAACACAAAGTGTCAATAAATGTCTTTTCTCACATATAAAACTTTTGGGCCCCAGATTAAATGGCTTCTCATAGGAATATTTTCTATCTCTAATCTACATTAAGTTCCCTCTTTCCTGAATAATTTTAAAAGAAAATTTGGCTTTTTTAAATAAAGTATTTCAATTTGTTTGATATTTATTTCATGCCAGTTGACCCTATTTTTTAAATATACATTTTAATAAAGTAATGCTATATGTCCAAGTTATTTGTAATATGTATATTACATATACTTAATTAAATATACTTCACTAATATCACTAGATATACTTCACTAATACTAGATATACTTCACCACCACCACCACCATGATTTTGTTTTAATTGACACATAATAATTGTAGATATTTATGAGCACATAGTAATGTTCAGTACATATATGATATAGTGATTGGATCAGGCTAATCAGCATTATCTATATCTCAAACATTTATTTGTGTTGGGAACTTTCATTTTTTATGTGCATTAAGTAACCCTGTTAGAAAATATTATTATCACAGATTTGCAGATGAAGAATTAGAAACACAAAAAGGGCAAGACATTTGCTCCAATAAACTAGTAAGTAGCAGAGCCATGATTTATGATTCTTTCCTTTGCCTGTTTATCTCCAAATTATCTTTGTATTCACTGTGCTTTGGAGCAGGCGTCCTCAAACTACTGCCTGTGGGCCACATGCGAGTGTTTTTGCCCATTTGCTTTTTACTTCAAAATAAAATATGTGCAGTGTGCACAGGAATTTGTTCACGGTTTTTTTTAAACTATAGTCCAGTCCTCCAATGGTCTGAGGGACAGTGAACTGATCCCGTTTAAAAAGTTTGAGGACCCCTGCTTTGGAGCATCTCTTGTTAACTTTCTTATATACCAGTGTAGAGAAAACTTAGATACCAGTGTAAAGAAGACTTTGCTAGCTACTAAAGTTGTCATTTTATTTCTATTCTTGTTGCACAATTGGACTTTGGACTCTGCTCTTCTTTCTGCCTCTGAAATCTGACGGTGTTACGCAACTGGGGACACCCAGGTCTGGTGTTATGCTCAGGTGGGGCTTCCACCTGCACCTGGCACGTACTATGTACTTCAAATGTCCAATGAGTTGACATTAAAAGTTCTCAACTCATCTAGATGAATTCTGTAAAGCCAGCTAAGTTGGCACTTTTATGTCAGGGAGCATTTTGTTCTGCCCAATTCCCCAGAGATTCAATGTTATAAAAAGTAACCTAGATTTTACAGAATACAATAAACCATTTCTAAAGGAAATGACAATCATAGAATGGGAACCTCTTTCAAAACTGCATCTAAAATGAAAAATATGACTGGCACAGCTAGCTCCAAGGCAGAATACTGCTGATGAAGCAATGACCAGAGAATACCTATTATCTCTCCATCATCTAAGGGTTTCTTATGTTTCCATTCCTCTTAGCTATGAAATAGGCAAGTGATTGTTCTCCATATTTAGATACTTGAATCTCATTCAACTAAATGTGCACAAAGGACTATAAATTTAGAAACAATCATTTGACATTATCTGAACAAAATCAGCAGAGATCTAATTTAACAACAAAAAAATTTCTACGCAAATGCCAGTCATCTGGGTACCTGAGAGCAGAAATAACACTCACCATTGTTCTTCTTAGCACATGGTAAGTGCTCACTTAACTCTTAACTGAGAGAATGCATGTGAGAATGCATGAATGGTGCTCTATTTTTAATAGAAATGTCAGAGCACAGTAGAATGAAACAGTCATTATCCACTCTGTTGTTGATACAGATTACTAAAATATTATTTAAAGAAAAATCTACCCTTTTAGAAATTTAGATATTGTTCTAATATATTCTGCTGATGAGGTAAATAGTATCAGAGAGACGATAATAAACACATTTCCTAATTTATGAATCATTCAAGGTCCTTATTAGAAACCTTTTGATATCTATAGTCCATGTTAAGTTCCAAATTTTATTCTTTAAATTTCTTCCAATCACCATTTTGCATTTTTGTAAAACTATTCCGAATTATACACATGGAAAAAAATTCTGTGTATGCTTTTAAAAACAAATTAAAATGCTACAACTTAATTCAAATATATGGGATTGTTGTGCAGATAAATGGGATAATCCATATGAAAATGCTCTGCATGAGGCCTGACATATATTAAAAGATTAATCAATGTTAAATATTATTGTTCTCATTGAAACTTTAAATAAAATTATAAAAACAGTCAATCTCATATTTTGAATCTGCTTAACTATTAATAAGTTAACATTTTTTCTCTCTAAAAGCAGAGAGTAGGAATTATATTTTTTTCCTTTCCAATTTGTACTTTAGAATGTCTGGCTTGCCATATTTAACTCAATTGTTCCCCTTCATTTTCTACTAACAGCGCAATTCATATGCACATACACATTTGTTACATGTTGAATCTTCCTCAATTGCACTATTTAAAGCCTAATTTTTTCTTATCTCCAAAATACCCCAAGAAATGTCACTGTGTGTGTCAGGAAATGTTACCATGTGTTTCAAAGTTCAGTGAGAATCACATACACATTCAAAGACCAAGTTTAGCTTCACAACATTAACACCAGAAAAGAGTCAACAGAATTTCACAGCATTAAATGTCTCTTTCAAAGATAAAGAGCCATTTAATTGGGAGATTTTCAAGACTTATCTGGAATAAAACTTCCAAAGTCTATCTGCAGTCATGTAACACATCAGAGATTCAGCTAACTGTACACATCGCCCGTGGAAACCTTAAATCTATTATCTAATATGCAAGGGTAAGTCCAAGTGTCACCCACAACTGTGACTTAACTTTGTGACCTCATTTAATACAAATATTCTGTTTAATTTATGATCCAATTCATACACACACACACACACACACACACACACACACACTCCACCATCACCAACACTACACTTCCATCCCGCAAAATATTTTAAAAAGCAAAGTATAGAGAAAAAAATATCAGGAAAGGTAGAAAAATTAGAGTTCTCCCAACCAAAGATAAAAACAACCACAAGATATTAATATTTTTCTTGAATTAATTTCTGAAATGTCTACTTAAGTGATGTGACAGTGAATGGCTAATAATAGGACAGTGATTTGAATAGAGACCTGTGTGTCACTGGTTAGGTGTTATAGGTTAGGGAATGGAATGGCAAACACAGCAGAAGTCTATGGTGCCCACAGTGTCTGTCTTCGCAGAACTGGCAAAGCAAAATTTCTCCAAGACTAGGATTTGGGAAACAAGTATATCAGTTCAGATTCAACTACTGATTAATAAAACTGTGGCTTTAGACAAGTCACAATCTCTTCAATACACCTTCCTCATACACAAAACAGGGATCTCAATACTTGTCCCAACTCATAAGGCTACTGCAAATATTAAATGAGAAAATGCATGTCAAATTTCTTTTAAATTGAAAAACACTACTATCACAATGCTAACTATACTGAATTTTCTGCCTATCCTAAACTTCCAAATCTTTCAGTTCAAGTTTTTCTTGCCTAAATTTAGGAGATGCATTAACTGTGCCTACAAAGTTAATTCTTAATCCCATATCATAACCAGTGCCTGAAAGCCATCCCAGACAATTAGTAGGTCAACTACATAACTGCATAAGTCACCATGTCACAAAAGCAGAAGCCTGTAAGCCTTCCATAGGTTCTGGATCACTTATTGGTCAAATCTCATATAATTTTAAGATCAAAACACACTTAGGTGTTTGGGACAGTAGTTCTGGTTTGATGTTGTCTGTTGGCCATGAAAATTATCTTAAGTTTGTAAGCAACAAGGTATGATAAAAAGCAGAGTTTTAGAACGATTTATCTCACAATGAAACTACAGGTTTAGCTTGGCCTACAGACATTACTTAATATTAACACTTAGCAACTGGAGTATTTCTAATTTTTCTTAGGGGGAAAAAGAAACACTAGATATGATGGCATTACATTCCTAGAGTTGAGTAGAGGCTGCCTGCTATAAATGTTGCCTACTCTCCACACCTGGTCTAATTGACTTATTAACACAAAGTACTTGATATTTGGAGACATTTCATTTTTCAGAGCCAGTCTAAGAAGCAATAGTGGTTTAAACAAGACATGTCAAAGGCTTAGACTAGAGAAGTGTTTGTGGGGTCGGACAAGGAGAGAAGCCAAGAGTGAGATATAATTTTAGTTAATTGTCCTTTAAGTCCTTCTAGGCTGACAGACTGGTTGGTTATTCCATTTCTATTTGAGGTAAAGGTTTCACATTTAGAAAGGTGTTTGATTGTATAATGAAGGGTCCTGCAGAGCAACTTTTACTTTTATAACGTAATCAATGTCATCACTTTTTGTTTTTTGTAGAGAAGCTAGAAATCGATCCAATTATAAATGTTGACAACTAAGTAATGCCTTTGGGCCCCACTGGATCTACATTTGGCAACTTCTAATCCTACAGTTTCCTATCTTTGGATTCCTTTAGATCTTATTATTAGAACAACTTGCCTTAGAAATTCTGATAAAAGTTCTCGTTTTCTCTCATGTGGCTGTGAGCAGATTAGCATGCCCAAATCCATACTGCAAAATAGACTTCCTGCAGGGAAACTGGCAGCTCCTGCTGTGAGACCATTGAATAGTTCTCAATTAGGGAGTTTTAAGAACAACATTTTTTTTTCTAAAAATAATATTTTAAATGGCAGTTCTATTTTTGACCCTGTAGATAAGAATATGCATTAGAATATGCATAAGTGAAGATTTCTCATACATATGAGTGAATACTTTCCCTCCTTCCTTTATAAAGATAAAATTTATATGAAATAGACTTAAACTTTTCTTTTAAACTAATAAGAAAAAAATGCTTTCTCGGGGAAGGGAAGAGAGAATGAATGAAAACCACAGTCTTTGATATGGGGATAATTAAATTCATCAAGATGCCACTGGAAATTAGAGAGCTGATATACTTAAGGGTGAGGTTTTTTTCAACCTTGGAAATGAATATGCCAAGCTACATAGAGAATTTTTATTACAGGTTTGCTATATTTGCCAGCAAGTAGAATTTAGTCATGCTAATATTGATCTGAAAACTTTCATACAACATTCTTCAGTATATTTACCTGTTTTCTTATTCATCTTTCTTCAGAGTTTAACATTAAATGGTGAATTTCTGATTGGGAACCTAATTTGAAAAGGTAATTAGTTATATCAAGGAAGTACATTAAGAAGTAGGTAGGTTTAACTATTCATCACAGTGCTGATAAATCTGAATTTACCTTCAGTTTTCAGGGATCTGGCTTGTGTAGAAGCAGAGTTGAAAATAATTCTGGGAGAACTACATGACTTGGGATGGCCTATCTAGAAAGAGGAATGTGAACAGACCTACCATCTCCATTTGTCAAAATGTGCCACTGGCTTTGCAGCCAAACTCTGTAAATCAGTCATTTTGCCTAGAGGAAACTGTGCTCTGTGACTTCCCATAGGCCGTGGATCATCCTCAAAACCTGCTCTCCTTTTTTAGTTCCAGCATTCAATTAGGCATTTTGGCAAGACCAGGTACTCAGTGTCTTCTAGCCAGGGATGAAATCTTCTGCTACTTGTAAATAAAGTAAACAATTCAGTAGTCTATACACTTTAAAAATCCTCCTGCCATAGAGGAGGCAATAAAATGTAAGTCAACAGGTAGCAGCCACCTTAATTCCTCACTGGAAAATCTAACCTGGAAGAGGAGCGAACTGGCCATTAAAAATGTCCCCTCAATTACTAGGTTGGTGGAAGAGCCACTGGTGTGAACAAGAAATGCCAGATGTCAGCTTTTGGGAAAGTCAGCACCTACTCTGCTATAAATTTCCTGGAGTGCAATAAATAATGTACTCAAGCCTATTTTCAGAAAAACCATGTACAAGTATATTGATATTATTTAAGAGTCCTGAGGTTAGTATTCCCACACTTTTTCTCACTTCTTCCTCCTCTGAGCTCTGACAGCTGGTCAGACTGGGCACCAAAGGAGTGTTGAACCATTCTTGCCTCCAAGCCTCTCTCTGACAAGAATCAATCGCCAGCTGGATACTGTTATTACAAGACAATTCTTTGTTTCTCAGCCATGATCTGGGCAGAAACTCTCTTGAAGACATCAAAGTTAAAGGACAGAATACAAATAATAACCATTCATTTAAACATATGTTTAAACCATAGACAAAGAATAGTCTTATAATAATGTCTATATGTGTACATATGTATATATGTACCTGTCATCTATTTCCATCTATTTTGGGCAATTTCTAAAATAAGTATCTAAAGAGAAGATCAGACACAGTCCCAAATCTCTTTTAATCACCTTTAATGCATGCTTGGACCAGAAATAAAAAAAAGTATATTGGTTTGAAGGTCAATGAAAAGAAAGTGCTAATGGGATGACAGGTCACAGAACCCCGATCAGCCTGTGCAATGGACACTTATCTCAGAGCTGATTGTCAGGGACAAGGGTAAGAGCAGGTAATAACTTTTCAGTGAGATATTGAGGAAGAGGAACATACATATTAATGCTGAGTCTAAGAGGGGTGGGTGGGGAGGGTGTCCCAAAAGTCTTGTTGCTAGAACCAAAGGAAAGCCAAATCTATGGTTCATAAAAATGTTTTATAATGAGATAAATTCAATAATAAGCTAGTTTACTATAGTTTTTGGTCTGTTAAATTTTTATTATTGCCATTTTACCCAGGGGTGGCCAACAGGTCAAATCAGACTTGCAGATGTGTTGTTCCAGACCACCTACAACATTTTATTTATTTATTTATTTTTAGTTACTTGGCAAACATTTCAGATACTAATATCCTATAACTGAATTTGCAAGTTTTCTTTGAAAGATTAGCAAGTGTGGCCCCACTGGGACTGTGTCCTTGCACAGGATGCTCCTGCATGGCCACAAGCATCTGCAGCAGATGCTCCCTGCTGACTTCAGGAAGGAGAAGGGTAATGTGCCCTTCTAATTCCCCCTTATTCCCTATCACCCCTTTGTTGTATGCTTGGTAAGTTTTACTTTCTTTAACTCCCTAACTTCCATAAGTATTTGAGGTTGTAATCCCTATTTTGGGCCATTTCTAAAATATGGCCTCATGTTTGGGAAACATTTTCATTTATATCTTCCTTAAGATGTAGAATAACTTGACCTCCCCTAAGGTATCATCATCTTCATAGCTCCCCCATTTTCTTATACTCTTCTGCACTGTAAGGGAAGCATTTATGCCGCTGTCTTCTATCAACACTATGTAGATAATGCTAATAGCAACAAAAGTAGTTAATATTTACTGAATATTTACTCTGATCTAGATACTATTCTAAGCATGTTACAGAATTCATTCATTCATTCATTCATTCATTCATTCATTCATTCATTCATTCATTTAAAACTCACATCACTTCTAGCTGGGTATTATAATTCCCCTTTTCTCACATGAAGCAACTAAGGAACCACTTACGAAAGCAGAGGCAGAGCCAGGCTCTGTGCCTGGCAGTGTTGCTCCAGACCCTACCCAACACTCTACTGTGCTGCATGCACTAAGATTTCCTGCATTAAAATCATTGCAATAGTGTCCCCTATTCAGGAAATGAGTAGTTCCCAGCACGTTTAGAAAGAAAGCACTAATACAGAACACTTAATTACAGGGAAAGTCAATACAATGAAGTGCTGGAGTATCAAATATTCCAAACCAAAACACTTGCTGTTCTACAGGTTGATGCCTATATGTTTCTTTTCCTTCTTGGGAATTCTTAACTATATGCAAATGTGTGTCTCACAAAGACATTCCTTGGGCATCCAACTGTAATAACTATGGGTACATAATCATTAAAAGCAAAAAAAAAAAAAAAAAAAAAGATCCAAGTAACAGTACCTTCTCATACACAAGAGAGGTATCAGTCACAGACACACAAGTTCCACCTTTCTGGGCTACATGTCCCCACAGATTCCTGCTGATTCTGTGCCTTACAGAAACATTTCAAACAGAAAACATATTTCAAGGGCATCAACCTCAGTTGAGTTCCATGTCAAACGATAAATAATACATACAACAACACCGATACTCACATTAATTCTGGAACTGTGTTTTGTTGGGGGGTCACATCCAAAGAGAACTTCATTTGAAAAATCCACCTCTCATCCATGGTTACATCGATAGAATCCGTTTTATCAGCCATTGTGTTCTAACCCTTTCTACTCTTGTGCTGCAACATTTCTCTCTCTCTCTCGTACAAATAACAATCTCCATCATTCCATAACTAAAAATGGCTTATGAAAACACAATATTGCAGCAGATAAAAGCGAAACTTTTTGAGTCAAATAGGCTTGGTTTCTAGTATCATTCCAATTACTTCTGGCTGTGGGGCTAGGGTAACTTTTACTTAAAATCTATAAAACTCAGTTTTTTCATATGTAAAACAAGAGTAACACAAGGACATCAGAAAATTTAAATGAGATGATCACTCTAACTAGTCTGGCATTTTATAATACTCAATGTGCTAGCTATGATGTCAATCATGAGGAAGATGATATTGATTATAACGATTAGTATGACGACTGGTTTTTGACCAAGCAGAAAAAAAAAATCCTACTGTGTTTAGCTTATCATTAGAAAGTACAATCATTGCTTTGGGTTCTATCATTGACCATATGATTTAGGTTCTATCATCGACACTAACCTTTCTGTTTCTGCTTCTATTTAATCCATAGTCAAGACGAAATATCTAAAAGTGTGCATCTTGATTTTTATTTTACTCTTTTCTCCATCAAATCCTCAGGATTTAGCCACTTTGGAAAAAATTCATTAAAGAATAATAATTAAATGACTCTGCATTCATCATTAAAAATTCAATCAAATCTAAAAATCTGAAGCCATTTATTGGCTATCACAAAGACACAGCCTTAATCATCTTTGAAGAAGAAATAGAAAAGGAAAAGGGGAGAAATAAAGCCTCTTTTAGATATTGAGAAATAAAATTAAAATCCTAAGTCCCCCATAAGACTGAACAGACTCCCCTCTTGGTCAGAGGAGCCCAGAGAAACCTAAAAATTAAGTTTCTGGCCATGATGTGAAGGGAGGTCCAACACATCTCCTTATACTCCCTCCCTTGTTAACCACAACTAGACTTTCTTCCTTAAGGGTTAAACAGAAACCAGCCCTTTGGAAAGACTTGCTCTAATGCTGATTTCAATAAATCGCCTAATACTGCTCCTCCCTTTTTATGATTTCCACAAACTGGCCAGCATTCTTTCCTGATAAGAAACCAATGACCATGGAGTAGTTTTGACCAGTCTATGGACACTGTGCTCACAGGGCTTTCTTGTCCTCTATTTCACCTTTTGATGTCAGAGAGCCAACAACTCCACCCTGTGATCATGCTAACACTGTCGTTACTGAACATGGGTCCCATGAAGGGGCATAAAGCTCAATTGCACGTGTGTATGTTTCTCCTTTCATAAATATTCATGACTCCTCCTGTAGCTTATTAAATATGTATATTTGGCTACCCTGCTTAGTATAAGTTTCTGTTGCTTTTGCCCCTCCCTTGAAGGGCCTGTTTTGGCTTCTAGCCAGAGGATTTGCTTCCAAACCTGGCAGAAGAGCTGCTACAGACTGTACCCCTTATGAGAAATAAAGCTCTACTTTCTAAATTTATGAGCCTTGTTATTCTTCAGTTGATAATACAAGCAATAGATTGATGGACAGAACATTAGTTTATGCTAGTAATAGAGATGATGGTAATGGAGCCAACTTTCCATATATGAAAATGGCTGAATTAGAATTAGTCATGGTATAGAGAATGCTAGGATATAGGTCAATTTTAACTTTGTAAGATCTGACCTAATGCATGGCTAATAAAGCCCAACAGAGGTAAATGTGGGAAACAAAGCCTATATGTAAAAAGATGAGAAAGAATGCTTCTTTCCTAAGTTGACTATAGTTTAGAACCAGAATAAAAGAAGATGTTAAGGAAATACGCGAGGAGTTAGGTTGCAGAAATCCTTAAACTTTTGGTCTCATTGTTATGTCTGTAAGGATACTAATAGTACTGCTGAATTTTGTAAGGAATTAACCAATAAGTTAATTGAGTATACATATATAATTATATATAACTAATGTGTAATACAGCATAATATTTCCTTGCCTAACATTAACCAATAATAAGAATATTATCAATATCATGAATGTTCACAAAACAATATAAACTTCTATGCCCTAATCCCTGCACACATTTTAATTGCTACTGTAATCATGGTCAGTTCCATGGCATGTCCAACATAAATGGGTTATGTGATAAAAGTGGAGGAAAATAAATATGTTCTGTGCATTTTAAAATGTGGAAAAAGGTAGCTTTGGTATGCATAGCAAGAAGACTTTGTATATGAACATTGTGAATGAGCAGTGAGGAAAAGGACAAAAAACAGAGAAAGAAGAATAAGAAGTACATGTGGAACCTAGACCAGCTAAGAAAAGTTATTTAAATAGACTTGTTTATGTAACAACACTCAAAAAGCTTTGCCTAAATTAAGAGAAATTGTATTTTATCTATTCCTGCTCTGTATATGAAATATAGCATTTTTTAAATTGTAAATCACAATTGGCAAGCTTTAAAGTTTTGGTAACTGATCTTTTAAAAATATATATGGTCATAAAAATCATTTAATGGATTTTGAGTGTCTAGAGAGTAAGCCTTTGTAGCCCAACGGTGTTTTTAAAAACCCCAATAGAGGAACCAGGTCTCTGTTTCTTGAGTCTGCCTCCTAAAGTTAATAACCATGGCTCATCTTTAGGAATTAGTCATAAATCTTCACAGTAAGCTTTTCATTTTCATAGAGAATGTTTATTGTGGGAGAAATATAACACATGATTCCCTTACTGAGAGATTAAACCTGTATCACAGAGAAAAGAGTATTCTCAGCAATAAAAGCAGTTGAAATCACTATACCTGACAAGAATTTTTATGCTATTTAGCTATTTGACATCTTAACAAAATTTTTTTATTATTATGTTTTCTTTTCTTCTTTCTTTTTTAAATTTCAGAATATTATGGACGTACAAATGTTTTGGTTACATGGATTGCTTTTGTACTGCTTAAGTCAAAGTTATATTTGAAGTTTTTATAAAAAGAAACAAAAACAGAGCTGCTAATACCTGCCAAAAAGAAATGAACAAGAATTGTTCTAGACTGCAAGTTCTTTGGTGGCAGGAGTCAGTTTAAGCTAGAAAGCAATTTATACAATGTTCCAGGATAAGAGCTCAATATGTTATTAAATTCCTTATTTTGGCTAAATTAAGTGTGCTGTGGGAGCCTAGAGAACTCAGTACTTATTTTTTCCCCCTTATAAAAAATCCCTCATTAAATTTATAATCCAGCTATTTGGTATGTGAAACTCATTGTCACCCATAAAATTCAGAGTGGCTACATTTCCAGATCAACATATAGAATCCTTTTAACTCATATTTTGTCTGAATATGGAATTAAAAATTACTACTAAGTATTTGACTAACATGTATAATGCTACTGAGATTGGAAATCCCATCAGAATTTCCTTCTTGCAATTCCTGTTTATATTTTATACTACACCTTATTTCTTTGGGGCTGAGAACTCTGCAAAGTGTGAAACTAAATATTTAAGACAACAGGTTTACTTGCTTTATGACCTTGAAAATTTTATTTAACTTTTTGGAAACTGTGCTTCATCATCTGTAAATTGGAAGGATAATCATAGTTAATACCATGTTGTTGCATAGTATAAGTAAGCTAAATTATATAACTGGGTAGCACATAGTGAATATAGAATAAAAGTTGTTAGTACTAATCATAAGAGTAAAAATATTCAGTCTTAAGTATACTAAAATATAAGCTATCTGAGGGAAGAAGCCATTAGTTATATATCAATCTTAATTTCCTAAAATACTTACAATTAAATATATTCCCAATGAAATTACTCCAGTCCTTAAAAATGAGCTGACGGTAAGACATATTTGATTTGAGGTAATGTGATTTTTTTTAAACATTTCTAGAAACAAACACGTTTTCACTAACTGGCTATTTCTGGCTTCAAGGTAATTGTGATCATGGTGATGTGTTTACCTCGTTGTGCAGGTATAATAGCAGTTATAAGAATTTCTGAGACTAAATAAAAGGCATTTCCCTAAACTATTCCTAATTTGTTAAAAATAACACTTGATATTAAAAGATTATAATTACTCTGGCTTGAAAGGTACAGCTATTAGTGGTAAGATACCACAAATATGTCTCAATAACACAATAAATAGTACAGTTAAAAAGCACATCTTAAAAATCTGAAGCAAAAGTAAGAGCTATTAAAATGGAATCAGTTGCAGTTTAATTTGAGCAGGTGTGCCTCATGGGATCTTGAACATATGTGCAAAAGAGCTCACAGGGCCCAGGAGAGCTGGTCAGACATCATATTTTAAGGCAATCCAGAGAAGTGGCTTTTTAAAGTGATTCAACTAGACTAGAAATTTGGTCTCCTCATTCTTACCACTCTTCACTAAATCACCCTCCTCTTACGTTCTGGTTTAAAGTACCTTGAAAAATGACATTAATTATCATTTTAACTGAAACATATAAAATGCACTTTTAGTCTTTCTAAGCCATAGAAGTAAAAACAAAATTGTGGACAAAGTTGGGCTATAATATTGTGGCCTTGATACTCATTTCCAAGCTATAGAGCTTATAGAGCTTATAATGAGCTACAAACATAATTCCTTAATATTTCAAAAATAATCACTACTGCAGGGTATGTGTGTATGTGTTTGAATGTCTTTAGTTTTAAGAATGTACTTCCCCCCCCCCCCCGATATGTGTGTGCTTGTATTTGTAAATATTTCAAATACTTAAGCAATAATAAATAATCACACAGCAATCACAATATACCTCCGAGGTGATAGCTAGCTATTAAGATACCTGAAATGATACATTCTCAAATATCACTTCATTCTTATTACATTGATTCTTCTCTTCCAGGTGCTAAAGTATTCTGGCTAATGAGTCAAAACTCTCAGGCCATAGAGCAGATTTTCATACACTAATTCTTCTATCTACTAGAATAAGACTTTACCGACTACCACTTCCAATTATCTTTTCTCTCTGGTTCAACTCAAATTGCACTATTAGAGCTTCATTCCTTTGGTTGAAATGAAGCTTGGGGTATAACACATGTTAAACTGTAAATGCAGCTTCTAGAAAGGGGAACCCTTGAAACCATGGTTAGTTATCCGTGTCACCGTGTGAAATAGCCCGGTGAACTCTTCGCAAAGTATAAGACTTGGGGAACAATCCTGCAGGAGGAAAGGGGCAAGGTGTATAAACAGAGGCAAAGGACATAATTTGCTATAGTAATAGACCAAGTGCTCAATACCTGCCAGCTTTATGGAGTTTACCTCATTTAATTACCTTACAAAGGATGTATCTTTCTGTCTTTAAATTGTTTTGCTTGGGTCCCTACCTGCACAGAATATGATTCACTAAGCTTGAAGTATGGTCCAGAAGTCTGCATTTTAAGAAAATATCCCAGGTCATTTTGACCAAATGGTCCAAAGATCACACATTAATAAACATACCCTCTGAAATATTAATATAATCTATTATTATTGGTATTCATTCTGCCTTATTCTACAAATCTCTAATAACAAAGTTACCTTCCACAAAATTTTACCTTGTCAGGGACTTAATTTACTACTGAGGGTGTGAACTGTCCCCTGAGCACTGGAAAGCAATTTTATTATTTTACGAAAAGCCAGATCACCTTCATTGTAGCTTATAAAAATTATAGACTTTACAATTTCTCGTCTCTTTCTTCTTCTTAATGACACACTCACATCTCTATTTAGAAACCAATTGTACCAAGTTTGCACCCAACTGCATTCGCAAGTAACAACTACTGATATCAGGTGTTGGAAATTGAGCTGCACCGTGACTGTCAGGGCCAATTAGCTTCCTGTGCAAAGTTTCGGGAGCAATGCTGAGTCACTAACCTTTCTGTTTAGAGCATGCAGTGCTCTTATGAAAAAAGAACCTGACTTTTTAAAATTAGAAAGCAGAGTGTTTCTGGAGCTGACTTCAATCAGGTTTTAAGTAAGGCAGAAACTTTTGCCAACACGACTGCTGTTAGCATAAGGGCAAACACTTATCCCATGGAACCAGAGTGCGGGACTGTGTAGTGAGGTGGAAACAAAATGGCTATGTGATTGGTACAACACAATGTGACAGAGATCAATGGTTCTCAAGATTTCACAATGGCAAAAAGAAATAGGCTTTACTGAATGTGGGGGTAAGAGGGGTCCAAAAGAAAGGTATAAAAATATGGTTCTAAAATTAACAGATCTCTACCTGACTTCCTATCTCCTTTCATGAAGCTTCAGAATAAAAAAAGACAGGAAGACAGATGCTTATACACAAATGACCCTCAACTTTCCCTGTACATATACTTATTCCCATTTTACTCTTTTTCAGTAGAGGAAACAAAAGCTTTGAAATCATGTAGTTCTGGGTTCAAATGCTAGCATTTGCATTTACCAAATTGAGCGAGCATGCTTAAACTTTCTGAGCCTCAGTTTCTACATCTGTAAAATGGAGATCATAATAACCACTGTTGGGACTGCTGTAAATGTGGTAAGTTCTGAGTATAGCTCCATGGAAGTATTAGGTATTCAATAAATGGAAACCACCACCACCACCACCAGCACTACCACCATGGCAGCATTATCATCATAAGGCTTTAGGATGATGAAAAAGATATGCAGTCAACTTGTGCCCTCCTCTGCAGCTAAGACAAGAGAAGTAGCCAGGGTAGGGGACCAAGGGTGGAAGGATAGTCTGCAGGTGATTGTATTGATTATCCATTTCTTATGTGCAGAGATGTATTCTGACATGGTTGATGGGTTGATGTCTTAGGATGAGGTCACATTCTTATGGGAAGGGACAGGCCTTGTTCTGAAGGGGGTGAGTGGATATTCAGGGTTTTCTTTATAAAAGGGAGGAAAAAAAAAAGAAAACCCTCTGCTGCTTGGAGGCAGGTCAGGAGCCAGCTAGGGTGATACTCTCTATGTGTCTCCTACCTGAAATAGTAAAAGTATATTAAGTGATTAAGAGCATGAGTTTTGGAGTGCATAATCTGAGATTCAAATCTGGTCTCCATTGTCTTTTAGCTTTTTTAGCAATTTAGACCAAAAGATTAACTTCTCTGAGCTCTGTTTTCTCATCTATTCAATGAGAATAATATATATTTCCTAAGTCTGATATGCAGATCAAGTAAGATAATATTTATATACACAATATAGCATTAGATCTGCATTATATTTTCAACCTATATTAATCCTTTAATATTATGAACAAGTTATATTATCTGGCTGCATCTCATGCTTCCTGTTCGTTTCCATTTTGCTGTCATCACACCTTCAGTGAAGTGCTCTTGAAACAGTCAATCTAATTTCACCCTTGCTGTGCAAATGAAGAAAATATCTCTTTTGTCCATACTTGATCAAAGACATTGAGGAGGGAAGAAGGGTCAAAGAAGGAAAGAAGGGGGAAGAGTGGGGAGATGACCCTCCCATTGGCAGAGGACAGCATATGCCAGGCCTATGTGGTTCAGCTCCCTCCAGCCCCAGGAAGAGTTCTATCCCCTCATATCAGTGCATGATGCTGGATCAACAGTTCTGCTGTTAGGAAGAAGCCGTGTATCCCAAGTCCTTTCCTCACTGGGAAAATGCACATTTAGATAGCACGCTGATTCCACGTGTCCTCTTTTACCTTTGGTTATTGTTTAAATCATCTGTCTGTCCCCTTTGATCAACATCTCCCCACTTCCCTCTCTTCCCGGCCCCTACAAACCACTGTTCTACTCTGTTTCTATAATATGATTTTGACTATTTTAGATTCCACATGTCAATGAGATCATGCTATATTTGTCTTCCTGTTTTTTTTTTTTTCAATTTTCTTAAATTTTTATTATGAACTGTTCCAAACATATCATCCAGAAAATGGTGTATATAAGGCATGTTCCTATCATCTAGCTTTAAGTATCATCAGGTCACGCCAATTGTTTATCTGTTTCTGTGCTGTCCGGTACGGTAATTACTTGTCACTTATTAATTAAAATAAATTGATTAAATTAAATAAGATAAAAATTCAGTTCTCAGCTGTATTAGCCATACTTCAAGTGCTCAGTGGGCACATGTGGTAAGCCACTTTTGGACAATGAAGTGCTACAAAACAGCTGAACACTTTTATTATCACAGAACTACTTTATTGGTGCTAAGGCATATCTACTAAACCTCTTCTCCAACCACAGATTATTTTGAAACAAATCCCAGGTAATATATTATGTCATCTAAACATAACACCAAGAAATTAACAATAATTTTTTAATAACACCAAATATGCAGTTGGTATTAAAATTTCCTCATTATAATCAAGTTTCTTAACTTGGGATACAATAAAAGCTCATATGCAAACATCAGTTAAAATATATACATGCATTTTTTTCTGGGGAGATGGTTTATGGTGGCTCTCAAATTCTGATAAAGGTCAATTTATCCAAAGTCAAGAACCATTCCCTTAGAAAGATATGTTGTCAACTACTTAAGCAAAGAGATGATGTACTTTTATTGCAAATGCCACTGTAAAACTAAGCTTATAAATATGGAATAAGGAATTTATGGATGAGATAAATTCTTGTACACATCTTATTTTCTTTAACTTGTTAGAATGTAGATGGTTGTCTGGATTTTTCATTTGTCATATGGTAGCGTGTAATTGTAGAAGGTGTGGAGTAGAGTGGGATATATTTCCCAATTTATCTTTGAAATAATTAAGTAAAGACTACCTTACAAAAGTAGAGTTTGCCCCATGCTTCATTAATAGTAACTATTTAAGTGTTAAACTTCATTCATTTATTCAGCCATTCATTTATCCAACACTTACTTACTAATAGTACCATTCATGTGCCAGAAATATGATAAATTTTCACTTTGGATATGGACAAGAGATGATCTCACCTCTTAGTGAACACTCACCTGGAATGCAAATTTGGTTTTTGGGACCATCAGTATCACTGAGGATAACTGTGCCAAAACCCAAGGACAAGAGAAGAGAAGACAGTTTTCTTAACAACAAATATTTGTCCAGTTTTACAATAAGGCAGGCCCTGTACCAGGTGAACCTGACAGATGTAGTCCTTTCCTCACAACAATTATATATATGCATATATGCTTCCTTTCCATCCTCCCAACATCCCCATTCTGAGAGTTGAGGGGAGAACTGTCTCTTGAGTATAGTATTTGAAGTGGTAAGAATGAGAAGTTAGGATTATATATCTTAGATTTGCTATAACTCTTCTTCTTTCATCCTCTGCCATCCTCTCAAAATGACAGCTTATCTATTATCCCTTTCCATAATCTCTCTGGGACCACAGCCCAGGCACCTGTGAAGTTGACTGCAGAATGAGCAATTTCGGCTGCAGATGCAATTTCCTTGGTGAGCATCCCTGACCTCGTCCAAAAAGTGCGGAGTTTCTGATTTCCTCTGGTATTTCTTTAAGCTAAGAACCTCCACCACAAGAGCTAGGATGAGTATACCCTTCCACTCCAGATGCAAATATCTGCCAAATTTATCGGTATCTCTACACACTCTACACATACTCCCCACGGAATTCTAGAACATCACATCATTTTTTGAAGTG
This sequence comes from Microcebus murinus, assembly GCF_040939455.1. NCBI lineage: Eukaryota > Metazoa > Chordata > Mammalia > Primates > Cheirogaleidae > Microcebus > Microcebus murinus. The sequence goes on from NC_134124.1 coordinate 25,335,027, forward strand.
TTTAGGGCAATATCTTTCATGAATATTTCTCTGTGAAACGTTTTCCAGAGAACTTTTCTTTCCTCTCTTTTATCTCAGTGGTGGTAACGTGGAGAGGCCCTCTCATTTGGAAAATTCTTTTGGAACAAACAGAATCAGTCTCGGTTACTGATGTGTAAAAACTGCCACTCTGCATTTTCCTTAATATTTCAAATTTGTTTTCAGGTGGGGACAAGAGCTTCTGGGTAGTGAATTGGGAGACAGGGAAATTGATCTTAGCTTGTTAGCATTCAGTGGTTTAAGAATCCTTATTCTCACAAAATCTGAAAGCACAAATTCTTTTATGAAGTCAAAAAATATTAATATTAGTTGACCATTAACCCTGTGGCATGCCCTGTGCTAACCACTAGATATGAAATATTGAGTGACATGCAAATTGTCCTTGCTCTTGTGTCACTGATATTTGTATAAGTACCTGAGTAAAATCATAAGCTTAGTCCTTCAATGATGTATTCCAATAAAAAGGCAGGGGAATTAACAAGACAGAAGGTAAGTCTAAAGAGGCTTGGTGTAAAAAACAAATTTTAAGCATGACGCGAGGTAAGTCAAGCAAAGCATTTAAAATATTTGTGACAGTACATGCCACATAATGAGCTTTTAATAACTTACCTATTGCACTGTGTGTCATATAATATGTGGAAATACATATTTAGAAGGTGAGAGTATCCTCTGGATTTCAATGACTATTTTTTGAGCACTCCCAACTCAAATTATTTCTTTTCTGCTGTTCTCCTTTCATGTCCAAATTATTCAGCTAAAATGACCACTAGAGAACCTCCATGAATTTATGCTTTCATGCAATGCACCCAATCATCATTTTTGCTCATCTGAGGTTTGCATTTATCCTAAGTGGCCCTCATAGATTTATTTAAGCTGGCCATCTCTGCCAACATTTTAAATAGTGACATGATTTCTCCCACACAATCTCCCGGTGTAGAGGACCTTTATTATGATTTAATGCTACAGGAACCACTTAAATCATTTTCAGTATTACTCAATTATCTTTACAGTAAAGACAGTGAAAATATGAAATTAGCTTTGTACCCTGACACTCGACAAATTTAGACTGCCAGCTCCTCACATTCCTTCAAGAGTACACAGACCTTATTCCTTATACATCCTGAGAAGCTGACTGGCATTTAGAATCCTGTTAAAGAACTTAAGGAGCTCAACTTGTTATGGAAATGTTGGGTTATATCAACATATTGGAAGAATATTTATAATTGTATAAGAAAATATTTTTATTATGTTGGGGTAGGAAACATCATAAGAAAAACACAAAACCCGAAAATCAAAAGGCAAAAGAGAAGCTTATTAGAACACATAAAAATATAACTTCTCTCTGATGAAATTCACAATAAACCAAATGAAAAGACAAATGATAAACATTCCTCACATAGAAAGAATAAAAAAATTAAAGAGTAAAAATTAGCAAATTATTGGCCAAAACTGATAGGAAAAAATATCCATACTAACGAATATTTGAAGAGATGCTCAAATTTACTAGTGGTTAGAGAAGAATCAGGTTAATTAAAGAAAAGGCAATAAAATCTCAAAATAATGATAAAATACACTGTGAGTTTGCAATGTACACATTCCTTTAAAGATTAATCTGGTAGTATCTGTAAAATTTTAAATGGGAATACCCCATTCAGTCAGTAATTCCAGTTCTTTTAATCTAATATCCTACAAAATACAAGAGAGTACAAAAATGGGTATACAGAGCTTTCATTGCTCCTCTGTATATGACAGTGAAAACTTGGAGAAAACCTAAAAGTTCATCAACAGGATAATGCTTAAGCAATTCATGGGCACATCTATACAATGCAATACTGTGTAAGTGGTGAAAAGAGTGAGTGGTATCTATTAGTGCTGACTGTCATGGAAGTCCGTGATACCTGCAGCATTGGTGGGAGTTCGGAGGTAAAGAAGAATGTGCATAGGATACAGTTCTTAAGGCATGTGATCTATCAGCACTGGTCATCCCTGATGAAAGGGAGACATGATAAAGAGATGTTACATTTCATATTTATATATCATGAACAAATACAAATGTAGTATTTTATAATTAAAATGAATGAATTGTCCATTTTCTAATCCTGTGGCAGGTGCTGATTGGGTCTGCCATGTTCCCTCTGTCCTAGGCCTTGTGAATTACTGACTTTGCATACCGGCAGACTGGTGGTCCTAACAAAGTTGATTTATGTTGGCGTTGCTGGTCTATGAGGCTTGTTCATCCCCATGTGGGGCTTCCTGTGTCCTGGCAGGCTTCCACTGGAGAAAGACCCAACACCAGCAAATCTCCCACGGGGACCTGAGAGGCTGTATCCACTAAAGCAATCCCCGAAGCAAATACCTTCTAGTTTTCTCTGTTGACAATGCATCCTTGGAGATTATCAGAGCACCTGAAACTTTTCTAAGGTTTACGTGTCAAATTTTAATTTTTTGTCAAACCCAGTCCTCTGGATTTCATAGAATCAAAGAGCATGCACATTAAAATTGCCGGTGTATATGTAGAGAGTACAGGGTTTGTACCACACAGAATTTATCTACTACCTAATGCCAATAACTGTTCATATTTTTCTGTTTTCATGCTGAAATAGATAATAAACCTCATGTAATAAATCTGAGTGACCCCATTTTTCACGTAAACCTGTTTCTTTAGGAAATAACTATATAGCATAACTTAATACTTAAAGCTAGTAAAGCTAAAATCAAATACAATATTATATAATAAATATATATTTATATATAAATTATATATATATTTATATATATAAATAAATATGTGAACAACTAAAGACTAACACAACTAGAGATTTTAAAAAATGTTATGCTAATTAAAAATAAACTGGACGTAATTAAATCTGGGAATATATTAATACACAAATCCTAACAGCTACAAGGATTTAATTTCCACTAAACCTTCTAAAACTGGCACACAAAGCCAATAGCAGGTTTTGAAGGACAAAGTCCTTCACTCCCCGCCCCCCAAAAAAGGTTGGTTGGAATACAGACAATAAAACTATGATTTTGGATCACAAATTAAGTACGTGTTTTTTTCAATTCAATGTTGTTCTTGGTTCACTTGAAGCAAACTTGCTGACCAAAACACTAAGAATGCATGGGAAGAATAAAGATAGTGGAAAATTGTTTCAGTACAAATTTCTCTAAAGTGATTTTATTAGGTAGACAAAAGACCTATAGATATCACATAGATGAGCTGCGTTCCCCTTGATTTCAACCTGTGAAAACATTTCTGAAAGATTCAACAGAAAAGATATTCAAAACAACATTCATCGGAGCTGTCAATAGAAGAAGGCTTTAAAAATTCTGTTAATGTATTAAAAATAACCATTTAAGGATGTATTATTCCACAAATTTATTATTTATAGCCCATCCACATTTTTCAAACTGAGAGGTATAATTTGCTTGTGATGCTGCCTTTTTATTATACAAACCACGTTTTGTTGGCACAAAAGCTGTCTCATGGAAGTACATAAATTCTTGATTAATTTTAACTCTAGGAGATGGATAACATGAAATGTTTTGGCTAGTACGCATTTAATAACTCTTAGGCCACACAACATCCTCCATTAAATCAGATGTTTTAAGGTTTAATGTTTTGAGGTTTTGTTGGTTTTTTTTTTTGTTTGTTTGTTTGGTTTTTGTTTTTTTAGATTTTTACTGTCAATATACTAACATAAAGTTTACTACATCACCAAATCTTTAGACATCTTCATATTCTCATTTGTCTTCAATAGCAACATGTTGATTAATTACTCTATTTCAAAATATAATAGCTTTGCTTTATTTTTGGTAAAAATGAAAAATATCACATACAATACCCATATGGATAATTTCTTTTTTATAATCAGATGTGAAAAATAAATATAATTGAAAAACTTTATTTTAACCAATACCTAACTTATTTTCTTCCAGATTCACAGAATATCAAGGAGGAAGAGACTTTTAACATAGATGTTCTAGCCTGAATTCTGTTATTAACCAGATCAATGACCTTGAAATATTGATTACTTATCTGTAAAATTGGATTGCTGAATTAGACAATATGTAATTCTCAATTCAGTGCACCTTCTTCTTGTAACACATCATAGGAATAACTCCAGAATTTGATGCACCCAAGTTGAAGTTTGAACCATTAGAAGTTATAGTTTTAATAGTCTGAAAGCATCCAGATGGTTCAATTTAGCAGGTGCACCCGATTTGATCTTAGCTAATTTATCATATCTAAACTATAGATAATTAAACTTCTAAAATATACTACCCAAAGTCTTTCTTCTATGACACATATTAAAAGTGTGAAAAAAATTGGACTTTGACCAATATCATCTTGGTACTGAATCATAAAACATTTCAACAATTAATGAGATTTGTTTTAAAAATACACTCCTTTATATATCTCATATTCAGTATTATATTTGAAGATAGATAAGTACACACACACACACGTGTGTCTGTGTATGTGTGTCTCTGTGTGTGTGTAGTTAGAGAAAGAGAGATGAGAAAAAGACAGAGGAGAGAAGACAAGGGGGATTAAGAAACTGGGAATATGCTTTTACCAATATTAAGGAAAGGAATCTTATTTCAAAGTTTTCACCAATATAATGACAGTAACTGGGGATAACTAAAAAGCTTCTAGAATACACTTTGATTATAATATTTTACATGAGCTCTTCTCAGCAAAGAAGGAAAAAATTACACAGGACCAAAAGTATTCAGCTTAATGAATAAATAGTATGTATGGGCTTAGGAGTCAGAAAGATTTAGGTTTAAGGATGCTTTCCATGGGCAGCATGAGCTGTGCAACTAGAAACTTCACTAAATTTTTCCTGAGCTTGAATTTCCTTAACTCCAAGATGAGAATAATAATAATGATAATGTTAATATTAATAATAGTAACACCTACTTCTTAAGAGTTGTTTGACAATAAAACAGCAATGTATAAAGCATAGTACCTGGCACATATTACTTGGCGTTATTTTCCTTTCAAGAAAGTGTGAAATAAATTTGCATATGATAAATTTACAATTCATGTTTAAACTAATAGATAATTAGACCAGTTTAATCATATTGGCCTTTACATGTTCAAATAAAAATATCTCTGCTACACCCTGCCCTCAAGTCTGCTCTGATGAATTTTGTATACTTTCCTTAAGAAGTGGACTAAAGGCCGGGCGTGGTGGCTCACGCCTGTAATCCTAGCACGCTGGGAGGCTGAGGCGGGCGGATCACTCAATGTCAGGAGTTCGAAACCAGCCAGAGCAAGAGCAAGACCATGTCTCTACTAAAAATAGAAAGAAATTAATTGGCCAACTAAAAAATATATATATAATATATATATATTTCATATATATAAATTAGCCGGGCATGGTGGCGCATGCCTGTAGTCCCAGCTTCTCGGGAGGCTGAGGCAGGAGGATCTCTTGAGCCCAGGAGTTTGAAGTTGCTGTGAGCTAGGCTGACGCCACGGTACTCTAGCCAGGGCAACAAAGTGAGACTGTGTCTCAAAAAAAAAAAAAAAAAAAAGAAGTGGATTAAAAATTTGTGGATACCAGCCTAATTACAACAAAGCAACAGACACATTGAAGTTGAGTGACATTCTAAGAAATAATTAACCACTACTTTGACAAACTGCAAAGTCATGAAACAAAAAGAAAGACTGAAAAATTCACATGTTCAAGGAGACCAACAAGGCATGACAACTAAATGCAACATCTTGGACGGAATTTTTGAACAAAGAAAGACTGGATTCCATTAGTGGAAAACCTGGAGAAATCTGGATAAAGACCAGTTTCGTTAACAGGATTTACCAATGTTGATTTCTTAGTTTTGATAACTGCACCATGGTTATGTAAAATGTTAACATTAGGGAAGGCCAGGTACAGAACACGAGGGAACTCTCTGCACTATCTTGGCAACCCTCCGAAAACCTGACGTCATTTCAAAATAGGAAAGTTAAGAAACAACTGGGTGGAATCTGCAGGCTAACACTTCCTATATGTGATCAGGCCTTTATTAATAGTTACCATGTCCTTTATTCCAATCTTTTTTGTTTTAATTTTCTTTTTAATTTCAGAGTATTACGGAGGTACACATGCTTTGGTTACATATATTGCCCTTGCACCGCCCAAGTCAGAACTACAGGCGTGCCCATCCCTCAGACGGTGTGCACCATGCCCGATATGTGCACATCCCCTCATCCCACCTCCCCCCTGCCAAACACCCAGTGAATGTTACTTCCACATGCGCACCTAAGTGTTGATCAATTAGTACCAATTTAATGGTGAGTATATGTGGTATTTGTTTTTCCATTCTTGTGATACTTCACTTTAAAGAATGGACTCCAGCTCCATCCAGGATAATACAATAGGTGGTTTGCTACTTTTTTATGGCTGAGTAGTACTCCATGGTGTATATATATATACACCCCATATATATATATATATATATATATATATATACCACATTTTATTAATCCACTCATGAACTGATGGGCACTTGGGTTGTTCCACATTTTTGCAATTATGAACCATGCTGCTATAAACACTCGAATACAGATATTTTTTTATAGAACATTTTTTTTCCCCTCTGGGTAGATACCCAGTAGTGGGATTGCTGGATCAAATGGAAGTTTTACTTTTAAGTTTTTGAAGTACTGCCATACTACTTTCCATAGAGGTTGTAATAGTTTGCAGTACCACTAACAGTGTATAACTGTTCCTATCTCTCCACATCTATTCCAACATTTATTGTTTGGGGACTTTTTGAAAAAAGTCATTTTCACTGGAGTTAAATGATGTCTTATTGTGGTTTTTATTTACATTTCCCTGACCATTAGTGACGTTGGACATTTTTTCATATGTTTGTTATCCATTAGTCTATCTTCTTTGACAAAGCAGACGAAAATATACTCTGGGGAAAAGAATCCCTAATTCAGGAAATGGTGCTGGGAAAGCTGGATAGCCACATGTAGAAAACTGAAACAGGATCCACACCTCTCACCACTCACAAAAATCAACTCATGGTAGATAACAGACTTAAACCTAAGGCATGAAACCATAAGTATTTAGAAGAAATGTTAGAAAATCTCTCATAGACATCAGCCTAGGCAAGAAATTTACGAAGAAGTCCCCAAAAGCAATCACAGCAACAACAAAAATAAATAAATGGGACCTGATCAAATTAAAAGCTTCTGCACAGCCAAGGAAACTATCACGAGAGTAAACAGACAACCTCCAGAATGGGAGACAATATTTGCATGCTACACATTTGATAAAGGGCTGGTAACTAGAATCTATATAGAACTCAGGAAAATCAGCAAGAAAAAAATCAAACAACCCCATTAAAAAGTGGACAAAGGACATGAACAGAAACTCTATCAATATTTTACAGCTAGAATTCTCCCATAACAACCCTTTAGCAGTGTCTCAAACTCATCTATGTTCTTGAATCCACACCGGTATTTCAGGTAAAATTGTCAAAAAATATACCTGCATTTAACCATGTGCATCTTGTAAAGTTTCAAATAAGTGGCAAAAATAGAAAATTTACAGTTCAGGGCCATCAGTGTTCTTGGACAGAATTCATTCTAGCTAAATTCTAAGAGCACAGCATCTTCTATTACCCTAATAAATTAACCGGCAATGACAGTTTTGTGGCAATTAGGTTATATAAACTTGTTACCATAAAGACACATCATTAGGTTATATTTTTAAACCTCCATATGTCATCTGAACTTAGGCAGAAAGAAACATGCAATGCAATCTTTATGACAGATTTTCTTAAATTCACCAGTTTTCCCCTTTCTCCTGACATTTTGTGGAAATTTTAATACACTACACTTTGGCATTTGACAGGTTTGCTTCAACTAACTTTGTGAAGCAGGAGCATATGCTTTAAAATGACAAACCATGCTCCTCCCTTTTTTTGTAAGAACGGTGGGTCAGTTCAACAAGAGAGTTTTAAAAAGTCTGTGATATCAAAGAAGTGTTAGCAGGTTATACTCTTTGCAAAGCAATTTCTATTTAGTTTCTTTAATCTCTGAGATACTCTCCTGGGGTGGAGTGGAGAAGCAAGAGCTTGAATAAGCTGAATGTGAAATAGCTTCATGGGTGGAATGGGCCTTGTTCTATCTGAAATCCCGACTCTGAATTCTCACATGGGCTAGAAAGCATAACGGTGTAGCTGACAAATAATACACAACGTTAGCATTAGGAATCATTCCCAGGGAGAAGGTGGGAACAACACATTAAAAAATGTCTCTTTTTCTCTTTTCCTACATGCAAGATCTAGGAAACATGTTTAATTATTTCTCCAAATAGAAAGATAACAGGTACTGACCCACAGAAGTTGGCTGTGAATATCAACACGATAATAACGGAAAATCCTGCTCTTACAGAGTATAAAAGGCAAGAAACAAAAGAGAACAAACCACCAAACCAAGAGATTCAGCATTCACTGATGGTTCCTTAGTTGTCTCTACGAAGTGACTGACTCACAGACTGTCCCCACACTAGGGAGCATCTCCTAGCCCTACCTCCTATGAGAAGCCTTATGCTGCCTATGCAGCATCTCCAGACCACAGCAGAAGGAATGAGAGCAGGATTGGTGACATAATTTGTGAAGTGAAAGATTAAAATGTGGGGTCCCTTGCTCACAAATGATTAAGGATTTCAGAATCATGACAACAGAATATTACATTAGTGTGAGGCCCTTCTATTGATGGCCTCTGCATGCCTGATCAAATCATGCCCATGAAGCCAACCCTGATAAAAGTTTAACTCTGGGAACAGACAGAGCTGAGCTTAAAGCCCATTTCTGTACTTACCCCAACACAAAAATGTTCATCTAGGACCTTGAAAAAAGATTTATGTGATAGTATTTATGATTCTTCTTACAACATCTTCATAGAGAAATGATCAGATATCTAAGTAAATGAGAATAATCATAATATTTTGAACAAAAAGAACATCTATTATCTGGTCTAACTCCTCCATTCTATGAAGAATTTAATTGATGCCTGGCACCAGTTAATGACACTAAGGTCTCCTGACCCCAGATACAATGCTCTTGCAGTAACATCATGGGGCAAGAGTGGTTGTTGATGGCTCAGGCTTTGGAACTAAACAGCTTGGGTCCAAATTCTGACTCCATTACTCTGTGTAACCTTGGGCAAGTTGCTTAACTTCTCTATGCTTCACTTTCCTCATCTGAAAATGGCAATACTAATAGTACTTTAAGGATTAAATTAACTACTTCATATAACTAATTCAAAACACTGACTTGGTATATAAAGAATGTTTAAGAAATATTAACTATTAATATTTCATGCTTCACCTCCAGAAACATTTTTGTTTGAAGGCCTATAGATAATCATATTGATTAGTACATGAAATGAAAGCTAAATTAGAGTTAAGTACATTTACAGCTAATTGAATAACTGTATAAAACAAATTTTTATTAATAAGTTTATGTGTATGTGGCAGGGTTATTGTGTATCATTCAAGTTTTTTATTAACATTCAGAAAAAAATTGATTTTATATAGTTATAAAATTTGTTAATAGCATGATTCTGAAATTTTTTTTTTTTCAGAATTGGGATGCAGAAATGACTCACAAAAGAGAGGACTAAAGTAAATAAGATTAATTTTATAAGGTGACCTTTTTAATGAAAAAAATATAAAAGGTACTGAATTGAAAAGTAGACTGTACAATAAATCAATACACTCCATTAATATGATATCTGGTGAAGAAAAGAGTAAAAAGTGGTCAAATTTTACTGTCATTTTACAGTGGGGTCAAAGGAATTATTAGGGTCTAAATTTTCTCAATATACTCCTTTCACAACTCTTTAAAAATGTAGGAAAGAAACATTTTTAGCCTATGAGTAGTTCAACAAGACCATGGGCTGGATTTAGTCCCCGAGCTGTAGTTTGCCTACCATGATCTAAACATTCTCATCCAACTAAAAAGCAGAGATTGTCAAAGCATATAAAAATAAGTACCCTACTGTGTGGGGCCTATAAGAAACCACTTTAAATATAAATATATAGCTACATTGAATATAAATAATAGAAAAGGATTTATCGTGCAAAAAGCATGAAAATGTTACAAGGGCTCCATTAATATCAAATAAAATATACTTTGAGATAAATAATATAACCATAGATAAAAATTTCATAATGAAAATGATGAAATTTCATTTCATAATGATGAAAGGGAAAATTCATAAGGAAGATGTAATAATTATCAATGTGTAGGCCATGAATAATAGTCTTAATATACATGAAACAAACACAGAATCAAAGAAGAAACTAAAAATTACACAAATGTAGCACACATTATTCATACTCTTTTCTCCCAGTATTTGAAAGAATTAGAAAAATGTTAATAAAAACATATAAGATGTGAACAACCCTGTTAACCATGTTGATCTAATTGTCATGTATAGAACAGTATATCTTTCAGCTGCAGTGTACACGTTTTTAAGTGCACATGATATATTTACCCAAGATAGACAATTATCCATAAATATTTGAAGGATAGTAACTATGAGAAACCACAACAGTATTGAATTAGAAATTACTAATATTATTATATCTAGGAAAACCCCAATATAACTGGAAGTAGAACAATAACCTATAAGGTAAAAATGAAATCACAAAGTGGAAAAGATTTTGAAAAGAATGCCCATAAAAATACATTAACATTTTAGGAAAGCAAATAAAGCAGGGCTACCCATCCTACCCATCCAATCATTCTTCCATTCATTCATCAGTCAACAAATAGAAACTTGTATCTCTAAGCTCTAATATTAGAATAGAAGCAAAATTTCCAATCAGTGGCCCAAGCTTTCATCTAAAAAAATCTAGAAAAAAAATGAGTAAACACAAAGTAAAGGAACAAAAAAACTAAGAGCAGAAATCAACTAAATAGAAAATAGAGAGAAAAAGGAGAAAACTCACAGATGCAAAAAATGATTCTTTGAAAATACTAACAAAATTGAGAAACATCTAGAAAAATTGATCAACAAGAACGCACATCACCCATATCAACAATGCAAAAGGATTATCACTATGGATGTTATGGATATTTAAAATGATGATACGAAAATACTATGAACAACTTTATGCCAAATTTTACCATCATAGAAGAAATGGAAAATATTCTTGAGAAACTCAAATTACCAAATTTGACACAAGAAGAAACAGAAAGCCTGATCTATTAAAACTTTGTATCTATTAAAAATATTGAATTTCTTTAAAAACTTCCACACACATATACACACAAAAAACCCTCCAGGCACAGATGACTTTACTTGCAAATTCTATAAAACATTCAAGAAAGAAAATAACACCAAGCTTACAGAAACATTTTCAGAAAATAGAGGACAATCACTGTCCCCACTCAGTTTTTGCAGCCAGCATATCTCTAGTACCAAATTTTAACAAAAGCATTTTCCAAAAAGAAAAAGTTACAGTGCAATATCTCTTATGATGCAAAAATCTTTAACAAAACATTAGAATGTTATGTGCAACAATATGTAAAAATGGCCATGCATCGTGACAAGTAAGATTCATCCCAAGGATGCAAGGTTGGTTTATTATTTAAAACCCAATACTATAATCTATTAACATAATGAAGAAGAAAAGACATGATCATCCATGGAAGGGACTAGTTATTCTCCATCTTTGATAAGGTTGAGAAAGAAGCCAGCTGATAGCTGGAACCCAATTTCCTTATAATGCAATATACTTTACATTCTTAGAGTTTCTAGTCTTATGAAACACAATAGCTTCATTTTTCCTTCCTTTTAAGTCTCTTGATAGTTTGAGGAGCTAGAGATGGTCCAAGTTGGAGGGTAAAAATGAAGAGAGTCCCTTAATATAGCAAACAAACATGGTTTGGGCTGACTATTCCTACCCATCCAATCATCCATCCATTCATTAGTCAACAAATAGTTCTAAGTTTTACAATGCTTTACACTCAGCATTTTGGATGTAATGATAATGAAAATAACCACGGCACTCTCCTCATACAGCTTATGGCAAACAGCAGGCATTTATTATAAAATGACACAAATAAATATTTCAATTGTGAAAAATGCTATGAAGAGGTGGTACATGTATTTAGAAATTAAGGAAGGCTTTGCTAAGAAATGAATTTTGACTTTAGATGTGAATTCCATAGCTAAGGCAAAAAGAGGGAAAAAAAACTTTCTTTGTGTGGGAATTTTAAACAATCATTTTCTGTGTAGCATATTGAGCTTCAGAAGTTGTTTCAGATATTTTTGAGTTATAGATGCACGCAAACAATGATTAACCAAAAAGCTTAAAATACCAGAAACTGGGCCTAGAAGAGTGATAATTTAGAATAGCCCCATAAGGAAGCAGAAGAACATAATGAGCCCAAGTAAATTCCATCCATTCCTCCCAGGTAAGCATTAGACCATGGCCCACTGGGACTTTAATATGTTAGTGCACAGTGATTAGAGGGACTGAAGATTCATCATTGCTCCAGGAATGTCATTCATCTCCTACTGGCAATGGAGAATTGGGCAGATTAAATGTCTTTTTCTTTCTGGAAAAACTGATACAACATTTCTCATTGTCTCAGATTTCCCAGAAGAGAGAGGTCATTAACATGAGAATCACAAACCCTCTTTTGCTATAATAAATCTCTTCCTTGGCTCTTGAAAGAATCTTTTTCACAAGAATCTTGAAAGAATTCTTTCCACAGTTTCACAAGCCTAGTAAGGTATCGGTAAGTATGTGTTAGTTAAATTGAATATTGGCTATAGTTGATTGTTCTTAAGCCTGTATTGTTTTTAATAACTAAATGAACAAGCACCACTAGCATGGTTAAATTACCAGACTCTGGGTGTGTGACAGTCATTTCACAATGTAGACATTGTGCATGGTAAATATATTCATTTTTTTAGTTGTCAATTATACTTTAATAAAGTTGAAAAAAAGTTCTAAAAATTGCCAGACTCTATAATTAGACTTTCAGGATTAAATTAATTTCAATCTCAACACTTCCAGATGTGCTTTAAATGCTTTCAGTTTCCCCGTTGTAAAACAGGGATGATACTATACGTATCAAAGGGGCTGTTGTTAAGATTAAATAAGATGATCAATTTAAAAGGCTTAGCTAAATGGCACAGCACAAAATGGTATTCCAAGTGGTAGCTATTGCTAGGTATTGAATATATTTCTTCAAAACTTAAAAGAGTTTTTTTAGTTAAATTTTAAGGAAATGTTTTGTCAATGTATCTTCACAATCAAAAAATTGTATCCAGTCAGATGACCTTTACTTAATGTACTAATAAGAGAGGAATTGGAAAGACATAGTCAAATAACACTTTTTTTGCATATATAAGTCATTTATAATACTCTGTCTTCTGCTGATATATTAAAGTGATTCTGATATAATTATAAATCAAACAGCCACAATTATTCAATTCAAGGCCAGGCTATCCTTATTTTTCCCATTTCAGTTCATCCACCTTTACCATTTGGCAGTTATTTTGATTAAATTTATACTCAAGTAGCACTTTCTGTAAGAGATTTCAGTATGCACAGGATGTCTCAGAATGTATAACCATGATAAATATTCATTTCTAAAGGTAGTGAAAAGAGGCATTTGAAATAATTTAATCTAACAATGAGAGTGGCTTTGTCTTAGTGAGAAATATATCTTTTTAAAAAATTTCCTGTTTATCAGAAATAAATTTACAGAAACAAAGTGACTAGCAGTGATTTAAAAGATTCTTAACCCATTTATGAATATGATAATACTAAGATACCCATACTGACAAAGTATAAATACTTCTCTTAATAACAAGGGATGAAAGGGACTAGAGTCACTTCATATCTTAGAATAGTTTAACATCTTAATGCCCAGTTTTGCCACTAGTGTTCACATGACTTAAGTTTCATCTTTCCTGGTAGACCTTTAAAGCAGATATGGCTTGGTAGTATGCTGATTGAGAGCATGATTCCTGGGGGTAGACTGACTGGGATTGAATCCTGACTCTACATTTTATTAGCTGTGTGACCTTTACTTAATCTCTTTGTGCCTTATTTTATTCTCATAGAGTTGATACAGTAAAATGAGACAAGGAACATCAGACTAATTTAGTACATAGTAAGTGGTAAGTGATCAATAAATTATGGATAGACAGCTAGGTAGATATAGATATATAAATGTGGTGATAGGAAAATTCACATAAAGTACCTAATATTTTCATTTAAGTGGCCTGAAATCACTTATCAAATGGCTTGTTGGCAGGAAGGGAGATAAATCCCAGCAGAGAGGCATATTCATTAAAGGATTCCTAATTCTCCTATTTCGTATTTTCCTTTGGGAGGACCTATATGTACAGTAATCTTTAGCAGAAACAAATGAATTAAATTGATGAATTTCTTGACTGCCTGTAATATATACAGCAGTAGAGGAGATAAAATGTAATACAGGACATAACCTTTTCTTCAAGAAGCATAGCAGTCAAGGTACTTAGCCACAATCAACAGAAACCGACTTGGGCTAAATAAATTAAATAGAAAAGGCATCCACTGAACTGATAATGAACAACTAGTAGAAAGCAAGAGAGTAGGTGTGGAAGCAACACAGTCAGCAAAAATGCCCAAACTTACAGAGCAGAACTGATGTGGTGAAGTTATCACTGCGGCTTCCACTGGGCAGAGATATTATATTTGCCACTGGACATGGCCACGCATCCACCAGCATGGCAGCTGGACATTTCCAGAGTCACTGGTTCTTATGGCACCAAAATTGGTGGTGCCTTGGTCTTACATGGCATCCCTGTTTAGCAAATCAAACCCACCTTTTAGTGGCAAGGGAGGCTGAGAGGATTAGTGTTTGGCTTTTTCAGCTTCTGTTATGGGGGATGGACTCTGTCTCATAAGGTAGGGGGATTCTTCACATATAGTGTTCAGCTGTGGGGCAAGAAAAATAACGAGTGTCTACAGAAGGCATATAGTTCAGTAGGTAGGATTTGATAAAAATTATTTATCATGCAATGAGGAATGTGTTAATCATATGGTATATAAACAAGGAAACAATATGTACAATGATTAGAGACATGGGCTGACCGAATCAGACTGGCCTGGGTTCAAATCCCAGCATCGCTGCTCTGCTAGATACTGGATACTGACTCAATAAAACTGCACTCCTCGGGCTCACTTTTGTCTACACTACTAAATGTGATCCAGGCTCTGCAAATCAAATGCACTTGCTGGAAACGTGAATTCAGGACTAGATTGAGTGGAGACAGAAGTATGGTACAAAGTATCTACTGTATTAACACAGACTACCTGAGAAGCAGTGTAGTTTTGCTCTTACTAGTGGCCACTTTATTTAGCAGATGATCACAACATCCTGGCAGGAGCAGTGGCTGGCTAGGCAATACAGGTCTGGGATATCATTTGGAGTCAAATCTAAAAGCTTAGCCTTAGAGTCTCTTTCTTCAGTCCTCCCAAGAATTCTGTAAGGCAAATAAATTCCTTCTGTTTAAACCAGCTACATTGGATTCTGCTTTCTTCAACTAAACCTTCATCAATACATTCACTTGCTAATAACATGTGTGGCCTTTTGTGAGTTATGCAACTTCTCTAAGGTCTTATGTTCTCATCTGCAAAAAGGAAATAGTAGCTGCCACATGAGAGAATTAGGAGAGATTGTGTGTGCCAGAGCACAAGCTCTGGCACAAAGTAAGCATTTAATAAATGGCATTTACTACTGGTAACGGTAAGGATGATCATGATGATCATAATATAATAACCATGGTGCTGGCTGCAGGGGAAGTACGAGCAGGGGTAGAGAGTAGGCTCATTTCCTGAAGAAAGAGGTTTATGATTTGCAAAAACTACCCAGCATTATTGGAAGGGAAATATCTTCCAGCAGGAACACAGGGACCCAAGTTCAGGATCTGAGAAACGTCAGTCTGTGCTGCAGTTCAATGGACTGCAACTATCAAACAAAAACAACAGGAGTCTTCTGGAAATGCTTCAGGGAAGGTATGTGGGTGTATTTATGCCTCTGGCTGGTGATGTTCACATCAAGTTTCACAAAGTGCTCTCCAGCCTTCCCTAAAACTGCTAAGAAATCCACCGATGTGTTATTTTTCACCTAATTAGGATCAAGTATAAAATGAAATGCAGCCAAGAAGAGAGTTTTTGCAGGATGATGACATTGCTGGCACCTTTCCTGAGCCTAAAAGAAAATGAAATAATCAAGTTTGTACTCCCACCACCCTCCCCTTATAAAATTTGCCATGGAGAGATTGGTAATATGCTGTGAGGACATAAACTGCCTTTTCAGATCTAATGGGAAATTTCAAAGCAGGGGAAAGATTAGCATTAAAAACTTAAAAGAAGGTGGCCGTCACCTTCAGAAAGGTAAATACACACAAATGTGGAGTTTTGAGTGGAGCCTCATCAAACACTCCCGTATCCTGAGACTGAGGAAATCATTTAGTCATTAGGAAAATGCTTCACCTTCAAGAACCCATAATGGGAAGCAGTATCCTTATAATTGCTCCTTGCTGTTCTTGGAGTCAAAAGCTGAGTGTTGTGCCAATATATTCCTAAGCTTCGCAGCTGTGCTCACCACATGGCCACAAGGTTGAGTTGCTTTCAGGCTCTGGGTTCATTTCCTTACCAAGTTGGCTTATTCCAGGTGAGACACGCAAGCCAGGAGGTTCAACTTACCCAGGTTTCGCACAGATTTATTTTGAAGTTCTTTCAGTGTTACCAGGGTAAGAATTTAACGGGGGATTGTGTCTATTGCTAAAAAGATTTCTCCCCAACTTCTCCCCAATCTCTCTGTATCTAAAATTCTAGACTCCAAAAGGTACCTATTGATCCATGTGAATGTCTTGACCACCACCAGGATAATGTCGTTTCCCACAGGCTGCCGTTTGGACTAGCAGTTATCACAGCACACGCATGGGCTTCACACACTGTGTACACCATTCACTGTGTACACCATCTCAAACACAGTCTGGTGTTGTGTTCAGGGAACTGAACCGAGCAGGTGGACTTTCACTTGTGAGTGTGGAAGATACTAATTTAATAGCACTATGAATTGTGCTCTTTTTTGGTTGTGTACTTAGGAATAATAAAATAATGATTTTTTTTTGCAAGTATGAAACTAACTAGTAAATACTTCAATTCAAATGCATTTTGGATACCCTTTTACTTTTTAAGTTTTTGAAATCAGGATTTATCTACCAAGAGATGAGTATATTCAATGTAGAATTTTATTATGCTTATTAATGTAGTGGTGAATCTTACAACTGATAGTAGTTAAGAGTAGAAAATAATTATTTGCCAGATAGTGATACCTTATAAAATAGATATCCTGCACTGGTATCATATTTGTTTGTGGCTGACCTGTAGTTTATACAATAATTCTAATACACCTTAAGTATTACATTTTTTCTGCACTTAGCTCATTCACTTTACTGTCCATGCAACCTGTAAGTCTCACCAAATGTCAGCACGAATGTAAACCAAGTGTGAAAAAATGATAGCATAGAACTCTCATCCTAAAAGTCTAAGCAGGTACTTTCCTACTAAGAAATATTTAAAATTTTATATTTTCTATGATGTGGCAATTCAAATTCTATGAATTCATCTTATATATCAGTGTTATTCAATAGATTTTTCTGAGATGATGGAAATGTTTTATCTTCACTGTCCAATATGGCAGCCACTAGCTACATGTGGCAACTGAATGAAAATATGTCTATTGTGACTGAGGAATTGAATTTGTAATTTAATTTTAATTAATTTAAATTGATCTTCACAAACCATGTTGAACATAGTTACATATTATATACATATATAAAAATACATATATGTACACATACAGATATACATACAAAATCATGGTTGTATTTAACGACACATCCCCAATCACATACAAATCATAACATTTAAAATAGCAACACAGTAGAAATAATGTATGTTCTACAATAGGCAACTGGTTAAATAAATTATGGGTCATCCAAATGCAGTACAGTAGGCAGGCACTATAAATTATACTATAAAATAACGTTTCAGATAATAAGATATTTGTGATATGTTCTAATTTTTTAAATGAAGTTAAATAGCATATGTGTAGTTACACACTAATGTGTGTAAGAAAGAGGAAAGATCCAGTATAAAACAGAACATTTACCTTTCCTACTCTACTCCATCCAACCTCACAGCAATAACTAAAAGGAAGGAACAGCGATTATTAAACAAGAAAGTATGTCATCAATGGGCCAGAACTTTTGAAAACTGTATAGAAGTTAGAATGTAAATGAGGTTATGTAGGCTTACAAAAAAATATATCAATAACAGAGAAGCTTCAACCTAAAACAGGGCTCAGATGGGGCAGGGCTAAGGAGTGTGAACTAAAATAAAATCTTAAGGCTCCCCCACTCCCCCACACCGGTTGACTGAATAGACCCCATCTTGGCCAAGGGGATATCCTAAAACTGAATTGCTTGCCAGGAGGAGGAAGGCCAGACATGCCTCATCATCCGCCCCCCATCTTCTTTTGAGACATCTTTTGTAACACATAAACAGGCCTAAGGGTATGCAAGACAAACCTGCACAACAAATACATGTCCAGTGGCTTGTCTCTGATTAACAGACCTCCCATATCTTAAAAAATTCCAATCCTTTAGGCAAAGCTTCATGTCTCATGTCTTCACCCAATTACAACTCAAAGAATCTTTAAATCTACCTATAACCTGCAAGCACCCCCTCCCCCAACACTTTGAGGTGGCCCATATTTTCAGGCCAAACTAATGTACACCTTCCATGTACTGATATATGACTTTTCCTGTAACCTCTCCCTGAAATATATAAAACCGAACCCTAACCCAGCTGCAGTGAGTCCACTTGGTCAAGGCTTCTTGGGTGTGGCTCTGGGTCATGGTCCTCAAAATTGGCTCAGAATAAATCATTTAAAATTATTTTACAGAGTTTGGCTTCTTTTCCTTTGAGAGGAGAGAGCCAATCTTCCCATCAAAGTCCCAAGGCAGTGACTGTCACAGCAGGTTCCCTGCACCAGCAGCATTAACCATTAGCATGACCCAGGAACTTGTTATAATACAAGTTCTCAGGCCTTACCCAGACCCACTGAGTTAGAAACCCTGGAGATGGGAACCCAGCAACCTGAGTTTTAACAAGCCTTTTAGAAGCTTCTCCTGCTCACTGAAATGGGAGAACCATGCCTAGAGCACTCATTCCCAATTTTGGCTGTGTATTGCAGTCACCCGAAGAGCTTCTAAAATTACTAATTCAACAGGTCTGTGGTGTGGTGTGGTGTAGCCTGATCATTTGGATGTTCAAAAAAACATCCCCAGTGATCTAATACACAGCAAGGTTCAGAACCTCTTCCCTAGCGAATTTCCAAACTCAGTCAGCAAGTTCACAGAGTGGGAATTTGTCGGAGGAGCCACCAGACTAGTTTTCTTCCTCTCCTAAAACTGGATGTGGTGATTGCACCCCGCATAACACTGTAAGAAAGCCCTTTAAACAAAGTGGGTGCTGCCTGGGTTCCTTAGTTAGATAAATTAGACTGAAGAGAGAATCAAGAACAGAGCCCCAGAAAGTCCTGGGCACCTCTACAAATAGAGAAAAAAAAAATGAATTGCAGTTCTATTTGTTTCTCTTAAGAGTGAAAGAGTGAAATAACGGGAAGTGGCGCAGCCTCAGATGGAAGTCTTGGTTACCTGGGAAAGGTCCCAGCCCACTCTCCTAAAGAGAGAGGCAGGTGCCTGTGCCCACTTCTCCCCTTGCCACGTCCTTTTCAGCACAGAGACTGGCTGTGGGAACAAGCAGATGACAGTGCTGAGGAAACCCACATCAATCTGAAGACCTATATACCCTACTTGTTCTGATCAAACTAGTTAGTCCTTTATTTACAAACATGAATTGACTTCAGAGATCAGCAGACATCTGAGGAAAATCATCTGGATGAAAAACAAGGACCCAGGTAAACAAACATATCATCACAAAAGGAAACAGAAAGAGGAAGGGAACAGATGAGAACTTGTAAAATAACTTCAATATTCTTAAAGTCAAAAGGACATTTCATATGGGAGCGAATGACTATGAAAAGTGAGTAATCAAATAATAAAGAAGAGTTCTTAGAAACTTAAAACATAACTGCCAAAACAAAATATTAACTAATAATAATTTCCTTAAAAATATTAATAATAGTACTCTCAAAGATAAAAGTCTACAAACTTTAGTTCAGATCCATGGTGGATAGATGTAAGAGACCCTAAATCTATCTAGTGGGAATCTCAGAAGGAGAAAATGGAGAGGATAAAAAGGGGAAATAGAAAAAATTATTTCTCTTTACTGGGGGGAAGTGAGGGAACTCATTTGACCAAAAAGGTTTACTAGTTTTATTCTTCATGCTCAATATTAAGACACAACCTTTATATCCAAGTTACTGCTTTACTTTCTAACGACAGAAGAATTGAAGGGGTAGTCTTCAAGTTAAAATATATATCAAGGTCAGCAATAGTCTCTGCAGGAGGTGCCAGAGGTTCTAAATACACATCCAGGCACTTGTCTATGGTCACCAGCCACTAATAATTGTTAAACCAAGATCACATTTCAACAAAGAATCTTCACACAGAAAGGATGGGAAGATAAATCCCTCACTTCCACAACGCTGCATGTAATTCAAGAAAATACCAAAATAGCAAAGCAATGCAAATTAAATTTGTATACAATGATACCATGGAGCATTTGCAATGCTCTTTGCTCTTTTTCTCAATAAATAATTATGACTAAGCCTCATCGGAGTTTCACAGGAATATTTTTCTGATTTGAAATAATTCTGGGATCACCTAAAATATTTGGTAGCTTTATTATTTGACACCTCTGCTTTATACTTCCCTTCCACACACAAACCTGCACAAACGCATGAATGCATAACCTTCTCTTCTGTTGAATCTTAAGAAGATCAAAAGACTCAAGAAGGTTTAGGTTATTTAAAAAGACAGGAAAATGTTAGAGTCTGAACCTTATTCCTCACAGGCATAACTGTAAGAATTCCTATAAGGAAAATCTAAGAAAAGAAAGATTGCCACCTAATAACAACAGGTCATCAGCAAAACATATACATATTGTTCTACTTTAAATTTTTGCAGCAATGTGATTTTCATCTTTTCCTAAATAGCACTGCTCCCAGAGGTATATGCACATGGGCTCTGCATCCACATATAATCCAGTGCTTGCTTAACTGTCCTTTAATGTAAGTCCTACATATTTTTGCTGGTACCAAGTAACCCTCAACACACAACTACTTAACACATTAACTGCCATGAGAGTTGTATTTAACTCACCTTACTTTTGATCCTGGGGCTGTGTGAAACATATATAATATCTTGTTGATGTTCTTATTGTTACAATTAATATTGACAATTTAATTCTAAAAACGTGGATTAAATGAATTTTCTATTTATGTTGATCTTTAAATTACACTCTAAGTTTTTATTCTATTTTCATAATAAAACACTGTGGCCCCAACAAAAAGTTTCTGGGTGTGTTTGTTTGTGTGTGTGTGTGTGTGTGTGTGTGTGTGTGTGTGTGGTAGTCAATGTGTTAAAAATCTTAGAATCTCATCAATTGCTTAGTGAAAGTATTGCTTCATTCCCAGAAAATGGTTTTACAGAATATGCCAACCCATCTGATTTTTCACCAGCTATAATTGCTATGAACTCTTTCTTTCTCTTATCTTTCAGTCTAAAATTGCCTTTTGGCATCTTTTACCATTAGTCTACTTTTGCCCTTAGGGTAGACGTAGTCCTTCTTAAGAGGAAATTCTGCAGTTACCTTAAAATAGCTATCCTGTTCAAACACTGCCACCCTTCCTACCCTGTTTCCCCTCCTCAAGGTAAATGTGTCTCCCCCACTCCAGTTTCTTCTGCTGGTTCTTCAAACTCCATGTTGTATGTATCATTCACATTTTGGTTGTTCTGATTCCTCAATATCCCTCTTAAAATGGTGTAACCCTAATTAAGCACAATATTCCAGGTATACTTTGATAATGATTATGCTTTAATGACATCAACTGCTACTTATGGAAATACCAGTACCAAGCATTACATAAAGATCTCTATCTTGGTTATGTCATTACCTATACAAATCACAATATTGTACACATGAGAAACCATAGCTTGAAGAAGCTAAGTGACCTGTTTAGTTAGCTTGAGAAGCATATACTAAACAGGTATGTCTGTATTTAAAAATATCTTCTTATCCTCTATACCACATTAGCATGAGCCCTTCCTACTCACCCCTTCCTCTATTACAAGTATTTTGAGTCCACTGTCATACTGTAAGGTGCTAATGATGCTCACTTTGGGGTAGAGGAACATGATATGCTCTTCTTTTTTTCTAAATTCTTAAAAATACTGTATTTATATTTACTGAAATGTTAGCCCATACATAGCATAACCTGGATCCACAATATATTAACTCTTTGATATAGTAAATTTGGATTCAATACCTCAAATGCTTAAATGTATACTGATCTCTTCAATAAGGATGATTCAGAATAAAATTGTTGAATAAAGAAAATACAGCCCTGATTCCAGCAATAACCCAACAGTAAATTGTCTTTATATAATATCCAAGTTGGAATTTAGTAAGACAACAGCAGGCTCATTTCTGCTTATTGCTTTCCTAAAGCATGGTGAATATCTCTAACAAGAAGAGATGCCAGTACCAAAAATCTCTTATACACTCACAGGGACCTTTTGCTACATCATTCATATAGGTGGTCACCAGGTGATAATGGCCAATTTAAATGTTAACAAAACCATGCATGGGGTATATTGACAAATTGACTGCACTTTCACTTAAGCCAAGTATAAATATCAAGGCACTTTTAAATCTCCATCTTTGGATTTTGAACCTAGTCATTAATTTTATTCCCTGTAGCATAAGTAAAATAAGTTAATTTGCATTTTATACTGTAGGCACAGCTGGCTGAAACATTCTGTGAGGAAGTAGACACCACTACAGATAATGACACTTGAATGTTAAAGCAATGGCTGGAATAAAATCAACAAAAGTTAGGAAGGGCAATGCTGTACTATGGGTCTCTCTTTGGCTAGATTTACTAGATCTCATAATTAGTATGAAATCTGTGGCAGTATTGGACTTTTTAAATATAATACTCAAAATCAGTATTATTATAGTAATAATTATTATTAATTACTTAAGCTGCTGTTTATTAGATGTCTACCACATACCAAGCAATATTCTAGATCCTTTATCTAAATTATTTCACATATTTCTCATAACAACCTTTATGGTAGATCTTATTATCCCCATTTTATCCATGAGAAAACTGAGGCTCAGAGAAGTAGGGTGACTTTCCCAACGCCACTTAGGTAACCAAGAACAGGAGTCTGAATGGTGTCACAAAAAGCAGTGTGTAGGATTTTATTTTATTTTATTTTAGATCTTAAAAGAAGATGCCTAACTGATCGTCTCAGTAAACTTTGTGTAGCCCTGTGAAGTTGCTTATGAAAGAGGTGCTGAGATGTTCTATATCTTCTAATTCCCTGTAGATCCCGGAGGATGATATTAACTGGAAAAAAACATCTATGTTAAGAATGGGAGTGCTAAACTCATTCTCGGAGACACTGAGGCTGGCAAGTCCAATGCACCCAGAGATATAATGAGAAAAAAGCACACACATGCACAAAAAAGGAGTCTTTGGGTTTTTAGTAACTTGAGCATCTTAGTAATGGGCACAACTGAGAGAATTCCATGTTCCCTTTTGGACAAGCAGTTCACATGTCCCAAATGGAGAACCAGGAACCAGAGGGAAGACTGTTTAAAGCAGCCTTATTCTCCTGAGGGAGGTAGGAGAACAAAGAGGCCATGCAGCTGATACTAGCACCATGCAGTGGAGCTGGCACAGCATATAAAAGAGTAGCTCCATGAATATTCCAATTTCAAAGATATATAAAATTACCACCACCCCCTTTCCACTATTTTTCATTTCTGGATGGGAAATACTAAGTGGCCTCACGGTATGATGGAATGCTGAGTTCTTGTGACAATGTGATTGAAACGTCATATGTTTTTTAAAACAGAGAAATCTTTGACTTCTACTAGTCTGAAATTATATTTGGCAGCATCATTTTTCCAAAGCATTGGCACACCTGGGACAATTCATTATTTCTGTACTATAACTCACTCCTAAATAGCAAGAATATTCAAAAGAAGAACTTTGTTTATTTAGGCTCGTGCATAGCTTTATTATTTGGTGCATTTCCCTAGAAAAACAGGCAAGTATTCCAGTGTCCCTTTCCCAACCTATACAGAGAGTTTCAGAGAAAGAAATAGACAAAATATATACATGGATGTGCATACATACATGCTATGTATGTAGACGAAATATGATGAGTTGCCTCTGACCACACGGATGACAGGAACATGTGGGTAAAAGGTGGCTTTTAGAGACAGGATTGGGAACGCCTAGGAATGGATTTCTCTTTTTAATTTTGGCAGTTAAGTTCCATAGTCTGCAGGGTGATAAATATTATCAGAGCCCATTTAGTTCTGCAAATCCCATTAATTCTCTGGAACATCTCTCTCTCTCTTTAAATTTAAGGAAAGTTATGAGTTAGCATAGTCCATACTAACATTTTAGAATTCTTAACACTTTATTTCAAGGCTTGCTTTAAATAGCCTTTTAGAAAAGATCTTATAGAGCTAAACACTTCATCTTGGCAGCACTTTTCACTAATGCAATTTTACATTCATATATGTATTTATTTAAATTAGAGGTTAAGTATCCCTAATCTGAAAATCTAAAATCAGAAATGCTCCAAAATCAGAAACTTTTTGAGCACTGACATGATGTTCACAGGAAATGCTCATTGGAGCGTGTCAGGTTTTCGATTAGGGATGCTCAACTGTTATGTATGGTAATATATTACTTATAAATATACTTCAAATATTCCAAAATCTGAAAAAGTCCAAAATTAGAAACAGGTTGAGTATTCTTGTACCAAGCATGTTGGACTAGGACTACTCAACCTGTATGACTCCCTCATCTTAAAAAAGGAGGCCAGGGATGTTGTACATTGTTGTTCACCATTATATCTTTAGAGATTATTACAGCACATGGTAAATAATTAGTGCTCAATAAATATTTAATGACCTAGTAAATTCTTGAGTGAACGAATGAACAATAAGCTCAATCTTAATGTTCCCTCACTCCAAGCTGCCCAGAATCAGGTTATGTTATCCTCTCTTGCTTGAACTGAACCAATGTATAATTATTTTTCATAAGTTAACAAGGTGTTGTTAATGATTTAGCAATGCCATAGTTAAGGTAATTTTCATTTGAGAGTGAGAAGGAAGAAGGGATGGAGGCAGATAAAGAAGGGAGGTATGAAGAGAGGGAAGAAGGAGAAAGGGAGAGAGAAATGGAAACACAGAGATGGAGAGGGAGAATGAGAGAATGAGAATGAATGAATGCCTAGGGTTTGCTTAAAGGAAGGGAATGGATGAATAAGGTGGAATGTCAGGCATCAACTGGGGATCTAGTGGTTTAAGGAATGGGATCCTAAACTCATTTCAACATGCTTAGTTAGTAAACAATCCTTTTATAATAACAGAGCCTGGATATCATGTACATTATTAATATAACACTATTATTTAATTCTCTATTGCAATGATTTGCTACCTTTCTAAATATGAACAAGTCCCAATTTCCCTTAAGGCCAGACTCTTTTCCTGCTTTTTCAACTAGGGGGCTTTAGTATTGGGGTCTTACAATCTGATCCCTCCAAAATCAGTGCCTTCATTACCACATCAGCACAAAGCCACGGTGCCACAAAGTGGCTAATGATCTTGGGCAAATCACTTTACCTCTTTGAGTTCCTCTCTCTAGTTGTAAAGATGGCAATACTAGTATCTACCTTATTTAACAGGGCAATGGTGAATTAAAAAGAGATATGTAAAATTGAATAATTATCATGTTAACTTTTACACATTCATGTCAAAATTATAATTTAAAAACATGAAACACTTGGAAAGTTGTCTGTGTCCTTAGACATCAGTTATTTAAAATTAAAAAAAAGTATTTGTTTACTTATATGAAATGGCTTTGGAAGGCTCAAATGAACTAACATCAGTGAAAGTGTTTCATCCACCTACAACTATGATTATTTCAAATCCCAATAAAATTTTATCTCAACAAATACTCTTATGCTTACTTTGGCAGCATATATACCAAAATTGGAACAAAAAATGCTCTTACCACAAACATTTATGAGTGGTACACCACAGCAACATAATCTATTTCAAAATGGCCTTACATCAATAATTTTAAATTATGAAAGAATTTGAACTTCAAAGAACATTATTATATTCTCTAAATTGTAATGTAAGTTAAGACAATGCAGCATGCAATATCGTCACAAAAATATTTATGTAAAATTAATCATCGAAATCCTATGGATCGATTTTATTAAGTAGTTCTATAAGGCAAAGATCTAATTTGAAAATGATGATGATTTGGACTACAAGCCTGCAATCAATTTCTTCAAAAATACATGTGAATTTAATTATCCCTGGAAACTATCTTTTGAAATGGGCAAAAATATCCACAATGTATCATAAGTGCCATACTTCTGCTCAGATTTGAGTCACGCTGCTTGCCACAGCTAAAATTTCTCACAAAGGCTGAGAGTATCCTCACAGCAGTGCAGTTACTCATTATCTCGAATCCTGGATATAAAATTGTCAGCTTCCAATTATTTGGTGGAATAAAGTATGAAAACATGGCGAAGAAGTGACAGAGAAAAGAAATTCAAAATGCTCTTCCACCTGAAACCACTTCCCTGTGTTACTTCTGATATGGAGATGGGTTATAAAATCAACATTTTAGCCCACCCAACAAGATAGGAGACTGAAATCATCAACATGGAAACTAAAACCATGGCCTAGAAAAGCAACCACATTGCAAAACAAGTCAGCACATTAAATAGCGCGCGCACACACACACACACGCACACATGTGCATGCGTACATACACACCAACCTTGCTCATCATATGGCCTTCAGCAAAGATATAAACTTTAGACACTAAAAATAGTCCCTTCAAACAAAAAAAAATCATTCTATTAAACCATACTCTATGAATGTTTTAACTAATCTGGAAGGCCACATTTATTTTACAATTACAAAAAGAGAAAGTTGATGAGACGCGAAGACAATGAGGGCATCTTGTGACACCCTGCCACCACCACCTATTCTTCCGAGCTTGCTGTAGCTGTTTGCAGCAATTCCATATTTTACATGCCTGAAATAGCCCTTGGTCTCCTTCCATGTTCTTAGCATTCTCCTTTTACTGCCAGATTATTTCTTCCCTGAACATCTCTCCCCAAAATTTAAAGACAAGACTAAGAGGCTAAAGGCACTATTGAGGGAAGGTGCGGAGAGTGCCTCCCTCCACCAACGTTAGTGTTCTAGCAGAGTCTCTGCAGGACCTCTGGTCTGAACATAACCTGGATAAGACTCCCTGCCTAAGGAGAACCTTAAAGCATAGTTCAATCTAGCAGAATTTTCAGAAAGACTTACAGCTTTCAATTTCCAAGGTGCAGTTTTGTTCATCCAGTGGGTACCGCCTTAGGTCCATCATGCAGGCAGCTGTGGTTGTGATTCTAGAAAAGAAATAGCAATAATATATGTTGGTAGTAGGTCTATAATTGGAATCAGAAATTTAAATCCAAGCATCAAAGAGGAGACTATGATTTAGCCTAAGCTCTAATGAAAAAGACTGATGCAACTTTGGATAACCATTTTCTTTTCTGTGTATCATGTTGATTTATAAAATAAAGAGATTGGACTAAATCAGCATTTCCCAAAGTATGGTCCATTAATTATTGGTAACAAAATCACCTCAGAGTGTTCACCAGGCAGTTGTCATGCTTCCAGAATGTGTTGAGGTGAGTTGTTCCCAGTACTCTATTTTACAAGCATAGCTGTGACTGAGAACATGGGCAAAGATTTACTCCTCTTCCTCTCCCATTTGTTTTCTCATTCCTTTCTCAATACCCTAAAATCTAATCTTCTGTCAATCTTAGCTCTGACCCATCATTTTTCACCTTTCTATTCATAGTATATACTATTAATACTTTACCAGTGCTTTAACACAACACAAAATCAGCCTTTTATCTACTACCTGATTTGTTCTGCCTTGAGTAATCTGATATTCTCATGACCCTTTAGAGAATTTCCTCCTATGGGCTGGCAGAGTTATATATTTAGAACTCTTGGTACCTTTATTATTTTATCACAGAAAAATTAAGTATGTTCTTTCAATTTATCTTTATGTTTCTCTGTCATCATTTTTCACTAATCTCTCTATTGAAGACCTTCTAGGAACAGCAAAAAAAACCAAACATATAGTTCTAAAAGATTTATCAATGTATGTTTTCTGATCAATAAGACAGCATAATGTTATGAAAGAACACAAGTTTTAGAACACAATTGATGCAGGTATAAATTCTAACTTTATGTAAAGAATCTAACAGAGTACCTGGCACATAGTAAACTCTTTAAAAATTTACATTCCCTGAAAGAAACTAAGAGCACAAGTTAATGATGAATTTGACCAACTTAGGCTTACTCTACTGTGAAGGGTATTATATACTACGTTTTGGGAACACAGGGATAACACATATTAATAGCTCCAGCTTTGGAGAAACTGTCTACAGATAGATCTTTTTTTATTAAAAAAATCTTAGACAAAGCTTAAACCAGTAAACCAGGTAGACTGAGTCTATGGAATTCCTCAAGTAGGTGTGAGAATCTGACCCCTCAATTGTAGAATGAAAATATGTGATTAACTTAATGTAAATAGTTCTTGCCTCTTTATTTTGATTCCTGTTTCATTAAGGTTTGTGATCTGTGAATTTTGTTTTCCTTTTTTATGGTAACTATCCTAGGGCTGATGTTGATACGATTCATTTATTTCTTTCACCAAGTCCTGCTGGCTACTCTGCATCAATTCCTGACCATTGCCACTGCCTCTCTCGGAGAACTATGTTGCCTCTCCCGCACACTCAAGTCACTGCAGTTGCTTGGTCTCCCAGCCTCTCCATGTGCCTGGCTATAATCCACCATCCACACAACAGAAAATCTTTCTTTTAAAAGCATAAATTAAATTTTATAACTCCCCAGCTTCAAATTTTCATTGGCTCTTACAAGAAAATCTAAAGTCCTGGTTATCACCTACTATGCCTTAAATATTCTGCTCCTTTTCTTCCTTCCCAGCATCATCTCATACCATGTTCCCACTCAGTATCTTTTAGGCCTCACGTTTGCTCCCTCTGCCCAGAACATCCATCTCCCTGATCTGCCCAGAGCCGTCTTCTTCTGATCCTTCAGCTCAAAAGCCTGAGAAGGCTCTTTCCAAACAACACACCCAAAGCAATTGCCTTAACTAATACTCCATGCTATCTTTCTGTTTATTTCTTTCAAGCAGTTATCACAATCCGAATTCATCTTGCTTAACTTTTTTAAGAACTGTCTATTTTTCCCAATAAAGTTTAAGCTGCTTAAAGAGCACAGACTCTGTTAAGGCACCCAACAAATATCCATTAAATGAAAAAATACATGATTTAATAAAAAGGCTAACAGTTGGCCTTACTTGTCATAAGCCTTTCCATTTTGAGGATTATTTTTATCGCATTATTTCTCTTCTTTTTATTAATTTAAAATTATAGTGTATCTTAGGTTGTAGAGGTTCGTTTTATATTTTAACAATAGACACATTTTAATCCATTTAATTAACATTACATAAACTCTAACCAGACTTTATCTTGTTATCAAATTGTTTGCTTCTGCTTTTATTGGGATTTACCAGATTCTTATCTTCTATAAATTCTATTAAAATTAATGTTCACATTTCACTCTTTACTCAGGGTTAAAAAATAATAATCTATTTTAACTCTCTGACCCCTGGCTGGATGTTTAACTGGTCCACTGATGTTTTTTATTTGTTTGTTTGCTTTTCCATGTGGATACAATCTGAATTGCCACTAACATACAGAGACCTATACTACACGCAACAGAAATTTTCAATGGAAATAAAATTAGATTCATGATAGGTATACCAAACACCAGTGCTATTAATGTAAAATGGCAGAAATAATCCCTGTCTTGAGAAATTTGAGCAAGTTAACTTCATCTGACAACATGGATATAAAAGACATGAAAGTTACAAGGGCACACACACAACAAAAAAAGAGAGAGCCAAATACAGAAGGCCTGACTGTGTAAATGAGTAAAATTTTCAATTGCTTACTAGATTGTGGTTCACACTTGCTGCTGATACCTATTCATGGCAACTAACATCTGCGAACTAGTGCTGTAAACACCAAGAACAATAATTTGGCTAATGCTATCCCAGGAGCAATGAGTTATATTCATGTTTTAAAAATAAAGTAGAAGGAACTGTTTTTATCACAATATTCCTACTTAGGTCAGCATTTTACTGGTTTTCTAAAATGGTATAATATACTTCATAAAGCTAGAACATATTCTAAATGCCTTCTAGTCAATATTTACAAACCATTTGTACATGTCTCCTATTGGATCAAAATAGGAACTTTGGAGCCATTTGAAACCATGATCATATACACAAGGATGAGTGACCTTAGATAAGTCACTTATATTTTTTTACACTTGCTAGCCCCATCTTGAAAGTTTCAATTAAAAACCATCCTAATTCATTGAGAGATTAAAAAAAAATAGGAAGAGATTTATAACATAAAATGTTCTGTAGCCTTTGTTATAGTTATTACTACATGTTATTGAGTAGACATAGTGATGATTCATTTTATCAAAAGTTATTTAGTAGTGTATGTGTTTATATACATGAAGACACATAGACATGTAGAATACGTTCCTCTAAAAGCACAACTTAATCCAATTACAAAGATTAAAAGCATCCTCTAACATTAGCAGGCATCATTATTAGATAAAAATAAAAATGCTACAAAGGTCAATTATCAAAAAATATATGAATATATATTTTTGCAAGCTATAAAACGAAACCAATTTAAAAACTTGCAGCTGGGGGAAGGATCCAAATACTGAATTTAAGCATTAGTGTGTGAAACGAAATTTTACAAAGTTCTAAAGAGCTCATTCAAATCTTTTCCTCCCGCAATGGTAAAATTAAAAATTAAAAAAGTTTGCTTTTATATTCTCCAAAAAGGCTTGTTGTTATTCTGTGTTTCACAGTCATTTTAGATGGGAAACTAAATTAATTTCTTGTTCATATCTGTCTTATAATCTGCTCTTACTTTTTGTAGAGTAGGTATAACATTGCTGTAGGAGTTAGGTGACTTTCACTTTGGTGTTCTCACTAATAACAAACATACCTCATATTAGTTGACCACTCACTAAGTCCCAGACACCAAATAGCATCATTGGAAATATATCATCTCATTTAATGCGAAGTCAGTCCTATTAGCATTCCCATTTCATAGATGACAAAATTGAAACACAGAAAGATAGAATTACTTTCTCCAAGTGTCAAAGAGTGAGTGATGGAACTGGAATTTGAATCTAGGATGTTTGACTCCAGAGTCCACACACTTAACTAGTACGCTATAACTAACTAGCTAGTTGAGCTTGATAAAGTCATTTAGCTTCTCTGGGGCACACTGGTTGACTTCTCATATAACAAACAAGCTTAGAAATTCTATGATCCCATGAAAATACATTACATGTTCTGTGACCTTGTGTATTTTGTAATTTTGTTTTACCCACACATTCAAATGCTGTATTTCACAGCTGTTCATTCTGTTTTAGTCAATTATGTAGATTAGCCCACCCCAGACATGCAAATACAGGCCTCTCCCCAAGGAGTCTACTTAATATTTTCCCCTGATTGAAGGTCTCCCTCAGCATTTTTCACCATTCTACCCTCTTCATTTACCTCTACAGAGGCCTTCTACTCAAATTAAAATCTCCAAGACTCATGCATAATTGTTTTTAAAAGCTCTTTAAAAGTCCTCATATAGAGTCACATGCACTACTAACGCTCAACTTTGTAATCACCAAAAAAAGTAAGATTGCTAGCAATCATGTTCCCATTTGATAAATCATGCATTTCAGATTAGAGCTATTTGTACTCTTCTGCAGCTGTTTGGCCTTCTGTGACTCTTTGGTTTTCTGGAATCTTATCCTCTGCAAAGATACTGTGACTATTAAAGGGCTACAAAGGTTTATGCCACAAATGCAGGCATAATTATGAAAGACATTCCCTTAAATAGCATGCCTGTGGAATCCAAACAGCAGTATATAAAAAAATCTCATTTTGTGAGTATATAAATACTACTCGATCAAAAATATTAATAGATACAGACATATCAACGTCTTTATTATTCTTCTATCGTCAGTCCCATGTTGACTAAGCTTTCTTATACTGCATTTCTGGTGGTCTAACCTACAAATCCTATGCTTATCTCAGGAGTTAGAATATCCTATTTTTTTTTTTTTTTTTTTTTTTTTTTGAGACAGAGTCTCACTTTGTTGTCCAGGCTAGAGTGAGTGCCGTGGCGTCAGCCTAGCTCACAGCAACCTCAAACTCCTGGGCTTGAGTGATCCTTCTGCCTCAGCCTCCCGAGTAGCTGGGACTACAGGCATGTGCCACCATGCCCGGCTAATTTTTTTTTATATATATATCAGTTGGCCAATTAATTTCTTTCTATTTATAGTAGAGACGGGGTCTCGCTCTTGCTCAGGCTGGTTTTGAACTCCTGACCTTGAGCAATCCGCCCGCCTCGGCCTCCCAAGAGCTAGGATTACAGGCGTGAGCCACAGCGCCCGGCCAGAATATCCTATTTTTTATCTAAGTTATGTCTTAAAGGAAATCTGAGACCTTGAGAATAAGTAATCTATTTTTGACTCATAATCTAACAACTGAAATCTGCCTTCAGATCATGATAAGAGATTTAATTGAACCAGAATCTCTTACGGACTAGAAAGATATATAAAAAAGAGCTGGCACCCTCTGGTTATTTCAAAAGTGATTATATTTTTACCATGTAAACAATGTTTCAATAGGTTGGATACTTTTTATTGCATTCATTAAAACATATCTCCAATATTTTATTTTGATGTGTGACACATCAGAGATTCATACCATTTTAGGACAAGTTCATCAGTTTTATCTGTCTTTTAATTTTTTTACAACAAATTTTAAAAAGTGGCTTGCAGATGTTGATGTGCAGCTGGCCAGTGACAGACTAAGTTACAACCTCAGCTGGGTCTCTTCACTTCTTTCAAATCCTTTCTAAATATTATTTTAAAATATAAACTGCACATGCTGATGTCCTTCTTTGCTCCCAACCCCCCAGTTCCACCTTCTACCCTTAACCACCATGCTCTGTGCCCCTGAAGATTGAGCTCTTTAGAATTCCAAACTGGCTCCGTGGATGTGGCCAATGAGGAGCAGAGGAGGAGTTTGGGGACAAGGGCAGAGTGAGATCAGTGTTGGCTTCCTGCCTACACAACCTGTTTCCAGGCTCCCCTACCCATTTTCTCCTCTTCCTCCTTCAAGGCTAGAAGACCAGTGAGCTGATGGTGACCTACACATACCATCTGCGAGAGAGAGGGAGTGCTGTTCTTCTCTTTGCAAATAGCCCTTTTATTGCACTCTCCTCAAGCTACCAGATTTGCAGCATGCCACCTGTTTCCTGTCAGGTCCCTGACTGATAGAATACATTACAGAAATGTATTTAAACAAGAGGTTCTTCTAGTTAGACTGCCAAAAAAAAATTAGAACCATTTCATTCCTGGGTCCTTTGTCTTGGGATTTGGGGGATGAGGAAATGGAGGTTCCCTCTGTTGTAAATGAATGCTCCTTTCTTATTATTCTGGTCTCAGCTCATCATAGCCCACCTAAGAAGGCTTCTCCCAACATCCTAGAGAAAGCAGCTTCCCCACCCGCCACTGTCTCACCCTCAGTTTTATTTTCTTCATCATATTTGTGGCTATTTGAAATTATCCTATGTATGTATTTGCTTAATTGTTATTTTCTGTCTCCCCTAGTAGATTCAAGGTCTAAGACTGCCTTCTCCGGAAGCAGACCCTAAAGGATGTTTATTAAGGCTCATCACCTGTGAAAGAAAAGGAGCCCTCGAAGTGCCCTGCAACATGCAAGGCTGGTGGACCCTAAGCCGTCCCAGCAATGAAATTCTGGCAGGAGTACTGCCACGAGGGTGACCTCATTGGACTGAAATAGATTTTATACCCCATCCTTTCCCTGTCAGCACATATTCACATGCCTTCCTGGGGCAGGCAGCATCAGGAAAAATGCAGAGGAAAAAATATACATGAAGAATTGTTATCTCTTTCTTGAGGTAGAGCACTTGCTGGGAGTCCAGGGGGCATGGTTTTCAGTGGTTGATCCAGCCTCTAACATGCTCTCCTATGTATGTTCCCTGCAGTATGTGCCTGCAACTGTGATACCCTTCACCACTCGAGAAAAAATAGGTTTTATTATTGTTGTTACTGCTGCTGTTATTTTTTAAACATGAAAAATAAATTACTTAGAGTTTCCTCCTGTCACATACTGTCAGTTCAGGGTGCACTTCTGACTCTGGCAAAATCCACAAATGCTGCAGTATCTGGCCTTTTTGCCACTCTGATATCTAATGGCAAATGATTTCCATCTAAATGGCGTTTTTTGCTAGTTAAGAGTTATGTCCTTTACAGAAAACAGGCAGTAAATATGTGAAAAAATGCTTAATGCCATTAGAAACCACAAATTTGCATTAGAAGTACAAATTAAACCATGACAATTATTGCTTATATAATCAGCAAAAAATTAGAGAAATTATAATATCCAGTACAACAGATTCTGCAGGGAAATAGATCCTTTTGCACATGTTGCTGGTAGGACTGAAAATTGGTTTAAACTTTCTGGAGAGCAAGTAATAAAAACCATTAATCAAAAGCCACTGAGTGTGCAAACTTTTGCTCATAAAATTCCACTTTAAGATATTAATGTGAAGACAAAATGATGCAAAACCATATACAAGGATTTTAACTTTATAATTGGGCAAAAAGGAAACATTCGATATAATTGAGAGATAAATAAATACCTAATATATAAGGGTATTTAAATGAATTTTGATCTGGTCTCAAGATGCAATAAAAACCCACCAAGAAGAGTGAGGACATAGGAAAGTTTTTTCTTGATAAGAGAAAAAAGATATTAGAAAGCCAATTATGCAATATGATATTACATTTAATTAAAAGGCATATTGAACGTATAGTTGAGTGATTAAAACATACTAAAATAAGCAGTGGAAGCAGAGTTAATTTTTATTTTCTTATATTTTTCTATAGTTTTGATGCTTCTATAATGAATACATATTGTTTTTCTCTCTGAAACATGCTTCTAAGAGAATTTTCCTTGCATTAGTTTCCACCAAGACTACACATCACCACTAACTTATTCTATTTGCAGTAGCATGTGTTCTCTATATGAGAACACGTGATAATGTTTGGGATACTTATATTCCATGAGTTGGAAATGTTGGTCCGCATAACTGTCTCAAATACAGGCACTTCAATACACTGGATGTGCCATTTAAATGTTGGTGGAAATATCATCATTTAAATACAGGTTCTCAAAGTTGAAAAGATGATTAAATGATACCTACACAAATATCTTTCTGATGATTTAATTCCTTCTGTAGGATTTCTATAATTATTGTTCTAGTAAATCTCTTCAGTGATTTGGAACTCAGTCTCCCCCTAAAAGGAGCCCATTCCATCTTTGAAAAGCTATAATTACCAGAAAGTTTTCTCTATATTTGACAGTTCAATTTTTAATTGAAAATTATTTATTCATATACTTGAAGTGTACAAATAAATGACTGTATAATTTTGTGTCTGGAGAATGTCTTTTTTCTTTAGTGATTAATGAGAATTTTTGATATTTTTTGTCATCAAAGCTATTGATCATTTAACTTTTTTTCTTAAACTCTTTCTGTGTCAGCAAAATCCTTCTTTGTCCTGAGATAAGATAAATATTTCACTACAGGCATTCCTCCTTTTATTATGTTTCACTTTATTGCACTTTGCAGATATTGCATTTTTTACAAATTGAAGGTTGTTGCAACCTTACGTCTAGCAAGACTGTCAAGCACCCATTTTTCCAACAGTGTGCACTCACTTCATGTCTCTGTGTTACATTTTGGTAATTCTCACAACATTTCAGTTTTTTCATTATTATTATGTCAGTTACAGTGATCTGTGATCAGTGATTTTTAATGTTACTATTGCAGTTGTTTTGAGGCACCGTGAACCACACTCATATGAGACAGCAAATTCAGTGAATAAATGTCACATGTGTTCTGACTGTTCTACCAACCATTAAGAACATTTCCCCATCTCTCTCCCTCTCCCTATTCCTTGGGACACAACATTGAAATTAGGCCATTTAATAACTCTACAATGGCCTCTATGTATTCAAGTGAAATGAAGACTCTCAGGTGTCTTGGTTTTTTAAATCAAAAACTAGAAATGATTAAGCTTAGTGAGGAAGGCATGTCAAGACTCGAAACAGGTTGAAGGCTAGGTCTCTTGAACCAGACAGGTAGCCAAGTTGTGAATGCAAAGGAAAAGTTCTTGAAGGAAATTAACTGTGCTACTCCAGTGAGCACAGGAATGACCCGAAAGTGAAACAACCTAAGAGCTGATAAGGAGAAAGTTTTAGTGATCTAAATAGAATAGCCACAAGATTTCCTTAAGCCAAAGCCTAATCTAGATAAAAGCCCTAACTCTGTTCAATTCTATGAAGGCTGAGAGTGGTGAGGAAGCTAGAAGAAAAGTTTGAAGCTAGTGAGTTTAATGAGGTTTAAGGAAAGAAGCTATCTCCATAACATAAAAGCGTAATGTGAAGCAGCAAGTGCCAATGGAGAGGCTGCAGCAAATTATAGAGAAGATCTAGTTAAGACCACTGATAAAGGTAGCTACACTAAACAACAGAGTTTTGTTGTGGATAAAACAATCTTATATTGGAAGAAGATGCTTTCCAGGCCTTCCATAGCTTGAGAGAAGTCAATGCCTGGATTCAAAGCTTCGAAGCACAGGCTGACTCTCTTGCTCGGGGCTAATGCAGCCGTTAACTTTAAGCTGAAGACGATGCTCATTTATCATTCCCAAAATACTAGGGACTTTAAGAACTATGCTAAATCTACTCTGCTCATGTTTTATAAACGGAAGAACAAAGCCTGGATTACAGAACATCTGTTTATAGCATGGTTTACTAAATATTTTAAGCCCACTGTTGAGACCTACTGCTCAAAAAAAAAAAAAAGTTATCTTGAAAATATTAGTGTTCATTGACAATGCACCTGGTCATCCAAGAGTTCTGATGGAGAGACGTGCAAGGAGATTATTGTTTTCATGCCTGATAACAAAACATCCATTCTGCAGCCAATGGTTTAAGAATTAATTTGGATTTAAAGTCTTATTTGTTAAGAAATACATTTTGTAAGGCTATAGCTTCCACGAATAATGATTCCTCTCATGGATCTGGGCAAGGTACATTGAAAACCTTCTAAAAAGGATTTACAATTCTAGATGTCTTTGGGAACATCTGTGATTCAGGGGAGGAGGTTAATGTAGCAATATTAACAGGAATTTGGAAGAAGTTGATTATAACTCTCACGGATAACGCTGAGAAGTTGAAGACTTCAGTAAAGGAAGTCACTGCAGATGTGGTGGAAACAGTAAAAGAACTAGGATTAGAAGTGGAGCCTGAAGATGTGATTGAACTGCTACAATCACATGATAAAATTTGCATAGATGAGAATGAGCAGAGAAAGTAGTTTCTTGAGACAGAATCTACTCCTGGTGAAGATGCTGTGAAACACTGCTAAAATGACAATCAAGGGTTTAGAATATTACATAAACTTAGTTGATAAAGTAGTGGCAAAATCTGAGAAGATGGCCTTCAATTTTGAAAGAAATTCTACCGTGGGTAAAATTTTATCAAACAGCATTGCATGGGGCCAAGCACGGTGGTTCACGCCTGTAATCCTAGCACTCTGGGAAGCCAAGGCGGGTGGATCTCTCAAGGTCAGGAGTTCAAAACCAGCCTGAGCAAGAGGGAGATGCCATCTCTACTAAAAATAGGAAGAAATTAGCTGGACAACTAAAAATATATAGAAAAAATTAACCAGGCATGGTGGTGCATGTCTGTAGTCCCAGTTACTCGGGAGGCTGAGGCAGTAGGATTGCTTGAGCCCAGGAGTTTGAGGTTGCTGTGAGCTAGGCTGATGTCACAGCACTCTAGCCTGGGCAACAGAGTGAGACTCTGTCAAAAACAGACAAACAAAAAAATCCAGCATTGCATGGTACAGAGAAATTTTCATGAAATGAAGAGTCAATTGATGCCATAAGCTTCATTGTTCTTATTTTAAGAAACTGTCAAAGCCACTCAACCTTCAGCAACCACCACCCTCATCAGTCAGCAGCCTTCAATCAATATTGAGGCAAAAACTTTCACTGGCAAAAAGATTGTGACTTGCTGAAGGCTCAGATGACCATTAGTATTTTTAGCAATGAAGTATTTTTAAACTACAATATGTGCATTTTAAAAACACAGTGCTATCACACACTAAATGCACTGTGGTATCATGTAAACATAACTTTTATTTGCAATAGAAAACCAAAAAATGTGTGTGACTCACTTTATTGTGATATTTGCTTTATTGCAGTGGTCTGAAACCAAACCTGCAATATCTCTGAGGTATGTCTGCATATTTCTGTCTATTTTACAGTTTCAAAATTTATATTTAATTCTTAAATACATCATGGATTGATATTGAAATATTTATGCACTGAGGGTATAGCCTACATTTTTCATAGAAACAATGGGGTACCATCTTTCTCCTAGCAAATTATCAATTTTTTTTCCAAATGTGCTGCATGATGGTAAGGGTGTGAATAAACTGAGGTTCTCATAATTGCTCCCACACAGGCCCAGTGGTCAAGAACAGAGTTGCTAGAATCACGCAGCGCTGGACTCAGGTCCCGATTATGCCTCTTGCTGAGTGACCTTGAGACAACATATAAAGAGGAGCCGCTGATATATAAAAGGTCTTTTTGAACTCCATAAAAATTATTTATTCAGAATTCTATGGAAGCAGAATCTTGAGAATCTCACTAAAACACAATAGGAATAACTTTCTTCTGACTCATGGAAATCATTTAGTTTCCCCAGAAGCTTTTAATTACTTAGATAGAACGGGATTTAGAAGTGTGCAGTGGAGGGTGCCACATGTGAGTCAGAGCAACTAAAAACTGAAACTGAGAGAGTCCCTTACAAATGAAGACCAACTAAAACAAAAACATCTAGAAAATGA
Organism: Microcebus murinus; assembly: GCF_040939455.1. Lineage (NCBI taxonomy): Eukaryota > Metazoa > Chordata > Mammalia > Primates > Cheirogaleidae > Microcebus > Microcebus murinus. The sequence goes on from NC_134124.1 coordinate 25,374,562, forward strand.
AATCTACTTGATTAAAAATTTCCTCCAGAAACACATCTGTAATGTAGGATTGCTTAAAAACACAAGAGGAAAAGGAAAAGAAATAAAATCATCGTCAACCCAAATGATCACACATTTAGTAATAAGTTTAGTTGACTAGATAAAGAATTAAAACAGAATGAAATGAATCATAGTAAAAAGAAACTGGGGCTCCTTTAAAAGAAAAGAATTCCAAAGAAACAGAAAAGGCTCACAAAAAAGACCATAAATGCTTATGATGAAAATTACACACAATTTACAAGATAGGTCACTAAAATATTATGATAGCACATTTGCCTTTTAAGGCAAGGATGAAAACAACCCCACCTGATTCCTGGCTGAAAAAAGAAAATGGGTAACTGACATATCAGGAGGGAAAATGCATGTGACACTGTTTTCATATAAACAAGTTCATTTCATCCAAGCTGGGAGATGGGAACAAGGTTTGAAAGAATGAGGGGATGGTCAACCAAGTTAAAGAATAGTCACATTGTGATTATTTTCCATAATTTCCCATCTTGGTCTCTGTCTTTTCTCTATCTTTCTAAAAAAAAAGGTGGGGAGGGTAAAATGGCTTCATAACTCAGTAAAATGTTACTGGGGATTAAAATCTGACAATTAATTCTTTTAATAAATGGCTGGATGAGCTCTCTCGACTGTTGTAACAAGAGAAGAAAGAGGAGACTGATGGATGTAATAGTAGCCCCCATTTATATGGAGGACTCAAGTGAGTGATGATTAGCTGTTCACATTTTCTGCTATGGTCCAAACAGGAAGCTTTGGTCATAAATTCTAGCACTAACATGAAAGACAAGCAGGATTTTGGTTAAACAGAAAGATGACATGGCTGATAATGAGAGCTATAAAATAATGAAATGGCTCTCCAGGGTAGATGGTAGATTTTGCTTTCTGGAGATGATGTGTAAAGAATAGGCTCATCTGTCAGGATGATGTAGGCAGGGCCTACCCCCAGCACGAGCGTGGTCTCAGTGGTGGTCTGTACTTTCTGGTTCACTAAAGCAGCTTCTATCTTTAACTCCCAGCAATTGAAGCAAATACTAAATCCTTTGCAGCCTCAGCACACCTTTGTTAATTTGGCTTGTAATGGATTTTAGTTTAATAAAACAGATGATAACTTTAGGGATTGCTAAATGTAATTCTATAACTAAAGAGTTGTAATACAGCCTATAAACATTAAAATATTTCAACGCATGCCTAATGACAACAAGAGCTAGGTAAAGATACATTTCTGCCAGGTAATTATTGATAAAATGGTCTAGGAGTATTCTCAGAGCACTGGGATGCAACATTACATGTTGGATATAATTTTCATGCTCAGTGTTCCCATTAGTTAAGGCATTTGCAGTGGTGTAACACTACAATGTTGCTAATGAGTAATTATTTCTAGAGCAATTATTTTTAAGTGATTAAGATGCATTGTACCACTGTGACATAACTAATGGTACATTTGCTTTCTCAATAGCCTCCTTGTCTCCCCTCTGAGTCCAAAGCATACTAGACTCTGTTTTTTCCTGGGAGGAAAAAAGATAGACTAATACGTACCAAATGCATGCATTCCCTGAGAGAAATACAATGCAATAAGCTAATAGCTGCTAAATCTTTTTGTTTTGTTTGTTTTTTTAGTTGTAACTTTGTCTCTATATTTGAGGTTTGCAACATGATATTATGGGATGCTTGCAAACAGTAAAATGATTATGATAGTGATAAAATTAGCATATCTATCAACCATCTCAGATAGTGACTTTGTATGTGTATGTGACAAGAGAAACTAAAATGTACTTATGTAACAAAAATTCCTAATTCAATTTTATTAACTATCGTTCACATGTTGTACATTAGCTCTTTAGATGGGGTCAGTCTACATATCTGCTACTTTGTATCCTTTGTTCTACATTTCTTCATTTCCCCTTCCCCCTCCCCTCCCAGAAAACCTCTGTTTATTCTCTACCATTAGGAAGTTCAAGTGGGTATAAGGATTTTGAGTTGGATAACCTGTAAGTTTATGACCTAAAATTATCATAACTTGATCAATGAATTTCAGAAAGCATTAAGCTTCTGAATTGTAATATGCCTAAATGACAATAAAAGTTAACTGGTATCAATCTATTCATACAGAACCTTTATTCTGCATGGTGCTTGCTAAGCCCTGTAGAAGGCATGTGACAAAATTATTATTATTTTTAAATTTAAATGTTTAATAAAAGTGGGATGTTTGAGGACCAATTGTATCATCTGCCAGTATTGTTTCATTATGAATTTTTTAATGTATTATGGGGGTACAAGTGTTAAGATTATATATATTGCCCATGCCCCACCCTTCAAGTAAGAGCTTCAAGCGTGTCCATCCCCCAAATGTTGCACATCTTACTTGTTGTGGTTGTATACACTCATCCCCTACTTCCCCCAAAATTATTAAGATGTCGTATTTGACCTTAAGAACCTTAAAAGTAAAACCTAAATACAAGATAAACTGATATAAGAAGATATTAGCTTTGTAACCTTGGATACATTATTTAACATCTCTGAGCTTCAATAATAATAACAGCATGACGACAATACTGGTAAACCCATCTACCTCTAACTGTGGATGTAAACACCAATATAATGCACAAAAATTGTTTAGCATGGAATAAGCATTCCTACAAACTTTAGGTGTGTATGTAAAATAAGTATTTATTTTTTGTCTATGTTTATTATTATTAGGCATCACATGTTAATTACCAATAATTTGTATTATAAGATCTGCAATAAGGAAGGTGATTGTAAGACGAAGTAGCCATTGCTGAGAAAATGAGTGCGAGCCCATGACCAGGGCCAGGAAATCTTAGCAAAATGGATAGAGAAACTCGAATGGTAAGCAAATTCATTGGGATTTAAACCTGGTAAAAGATGGATGAGGGCTGACCTTAAGTTCTAGGCTTACTAGTTTATATTTTATCCACTGGAAAATGCAGAGCATGGTTATGGCATAATAAAGAATAAAAAATTCTAAAATTACAAGGTACTTAAGTCTAATCAAGGAATCCAAAACTCAAGATGCCTAGAGGATCAGGTTTATGGCCGCTGTAGTATGAAAAGTAGGCTCAACATGTGCGCGTGTGTGTGTATAGTTACCAACTTAGAAATTAAAAAAAAAGACAAAATCCCAACAGCATACTTGAAGAATGTAATACTCAGAAACTCTCAGTGCTTCCTCATGGTTTCTAATAAGATTTTTTATTATTGTTATTATTATTATTATTGGTTTTTTTTAAGGGTTTGGGGGTGGGGCAGGGTCTTTTATTTATTCTTTTCCTCTGAAATAAAGAAGCGATATTTTTAAACGAGAAAAAAAAAAAGACAAAAGGGAATGGTTGGGACTAAGGTGAACTGGAAAAAACATTATCTAAACAAGGTATCACTTTCCAGCTTTAGCTTATTAATGCATATGGGCAAGAAGGCCTAGTGTTCCTGATCTTTATATTTTTAAAAAGATAATTAGGAAATACAAATTTTAAAATGAAATGTTCTAATTTTAAAAATACCATGTTTGTCCGACAAAACACTTCTATGAATTGAATCTGTACTGAGGGCTCATGTTAAGCAGCCCTTGATATAATATGTAATTTATAAATGAGGTAAACAAGCTTCTGAGAAACTAAGTGATTTACCCTGACACCAAAAAGCAGTGAGAGGTTACCAACAGTAGCTCTATCCAAGACCGAACTAAAACTCACTGGAGGTTAAGGCTCTATTCCATTTAGTGTGGAACAGTGCGAGCACATGCCCGAGCTAGGGTATCTGTGAGGTTTCAGTGCCAACTTTCAGTTTACTAATACAATATATGCCTTTGAATTTTAAATCATTTTTCATTGCAGCCTCAAAGTGAAAAAATGTAGCCGATGAACACTGGACCAAAAAAAAATTTTTTTTTTTTTTTTGCGAGTGCTAGTCCTCTTTTTTTGGTATCAGTTCAGTAGAGAGGAAAGAACAAGTCCTGGGAAACTATTTTTTCATTTAGACTTGGACACAAACACCAATGTTTACATTCTCCTGCCATGTAACTGAAGGACGTCAGTTTGCTTCTCTCTAAAATGGAATTAATGATGTCTAGCAAGCATAAAGAATTGCAGTGAGTATATCATGGAACCAAATAGCTTGATGACATGCTGTCACTGCCAGTTGAGTGACAAGGTCATAAACCTTGGTTAAAAATCATTGATTTAAGAAAGTCTGGAAAGGAAAATTTGATTTAAGGATCAGGAAAGGATGGTCTGATATGAGCATTTATGTTCAAGTTCACTGGTAAGTATAATTTAAAATCCAACCATGATAACGACTGATTAAATTACTAATGAAGTACTCTCCCCTTCACCTAATATAGGTAGGTGAAAAATTCAGACCATATTAAAGAAGAAATAAGTAAGAATAGGTTACACATACTATTATTAAATTGCTTTATAATGCATGAAAGGGTAGAACAGTTGTGAGTTTAAGTCAATTTTCACAGTTAAAGGAAATAAGCTGAGTTACTACAAATTTTCAAGAAAATTGATGAGGTGGGGAAATAAGAAAGATTTGTAACAGGAGAGTTCTCCTGTATTTACAATTGCATTTCCAAAAAACACAGACTTAGCATTTTTGAGAAGAGGTGGGATAATATTTGGAAACAATTTTAGATTTAAACCTGGACCTGGCATTTCCATCTCTGTGACACTGGGGATATTATTAATTCATCTAACTCTCACAGTTTGCTTTTGCATAAAATGTAGATAGAAATGCCTATTTTATATCAGTGTCCGTGAGAAATCAAACAAGATGAGGTTTAGAGGCACCTAGAACAATCACTTTCAAATCCTGAATGTTTGATATATATTAACTGCTCTTACCATCACTGCTATAATCTATTTTAACACTCTGAGCTCAAGAATATGGTACATTATTTTTTAAAGAAAGAAAAGAAGCAATAAGGTAATTAAAGTACTATTGCAATTAATACTTGGGGCACATATATGCACAGATGGTATGATGACTTTTTATATCAAAAGTATAAAATTTATGACAGGTCTATAATAGAATATTCATATTTATGCCTTCTTTTTAAATAATTACCAGGAACACTCTGTCAAACAGTAGCCTCTGTAATAACAGGTAACATATTAAGTACATACACCTTTTGTACTTGTCCTAACAATAAACTATCCAACAAAAAACTAGGTAGATGAAGCTTTTAAAAATATAGAGTAGTTTCTAGATTTCCCCTGCATAATCTTTGTATTTCTTTCTCCAATGTTTTTTAAAGAAAAAAATGCAAAACACAACGAGAGATATTTAATATAACAGTTCCATCCTCAGATTCATGTGAAAATACATATATAAGATTAGTAATTTCCTAAGGTGGTTGTTTAATCAATTTTCCCAATTATGGATAACATGATTTTATATTTAAAGCATAATTAGTATAAAATTTAATTTAAGCAGATATTGAACTGGTACCATTTATAAGGCTGATATTCATTAATTATGAAATGTTCAATGAAACTTGGGGAGTACATTATCTGTCTGAAGAATTAAATCATGTGCAACAAGTTATATAAAGGTTAGGTATGTATAGAATAATATGTTGTAGAGGTCAAAGTACTGGACCACAGGCTGAATTTATCCAAGAACTTACTTCAACTGGTCAGCACATTTCTTTAAAAATGTGAGCCTCAATACCTTTCAGAAGGACATGGCTTGTCCATTTTCTCTAAGTCTCCATCCTTTTCCTCCTACCTTTCCGGACTCTCCTCACTTTGTAATCTAACAAGCCCCAGTGGGGTCTGAGTCTGTAACTCCTGCCCACGAGATACTTGATCTGCCTCGTCACAGACATCTGCAGTCATGGAGAAGAGTCAGTACAGGGTTTTGAACACACTGGTCTGATCATTGCTCTTTTTCATAGGAACATAAGAATATATCGGAATTAGACTAACACAATTTATACTGTGACCTTTTTAGCTCTTTATTGAAATATAACCTTTTAAAAACTTTTTCAAAACGTATGTCTAGAAAATGCTCCATTTACAAGTGTACAGCTGGATGAGGGTGGGGGACCCCATGAAGAAGAGCATTATTTACAGCACCCAGAGCCCTCACCATGGGCCTTGCAGTCACTACTGCTCCCCCGAGAGGCCCCACGCCACTGACTCCCATCACCTTAGATTTGCTTTGCCTATTTTTGTGCTTCCTATAAAAGGAATATCAAAGCATGCTCACTTTTTGTGTCTGTTTTCTGTTGTTGTTCAACATTATTTTTGAGATCCATGCATGTATATATGGGGATATGGTGGTGGGCATACCATGTGGTTACAGAGCCAAGTCATCTGACATGATGTGCTGAGGGCTCTAACAATGTGCCCACAGGGACTCACTGTCTGTACGCTCTTCTCTATGCATTGGCCAATCTGGAGGGGCAATAGTAGAAACCAGAAAGTAAGAAAATCTGTAGATATAAGCCATAACAGGTATTATGTGTTAAGAAGTAGTACTTCAGGGAAAAAAAAAATGTCAAAGATTTCTTCAACCATGGATATATGCATTAAGAAAACAGTTATAACATCCAGGGTGTTGAAGTAAAATCATTTTTACTAATTCATATGGAATTTCCAGCAATTCTTTGACAGATGTCACCTTTGACCATAAAAAAATAGTCAGAATTATGCTTATTACTTTCTTAATTGCCCTCTTCCCATCAGTTCCTGATTAGTTACCAATTAAACATTTCTTCAACTTTATTAAAATTGTTCCCAAAATACATTATTAATTTATTTGTAGATTTTTTTTATTTGAAGAGCCTTGTGGCGTGATTCTCTGTTGACACTCAAATATTGAAAAAATAATTTCTAATGGAATTATTTATCTTCCTATATGCTTATATGGAAGTATCATTCATGTATTTGTCAATCCTTTACAAAATACGGTTAAAGTTCATAGAAAAAGTTATAGATTTCTTTAAAACATATGCCATATCTCTATTCAAGTACTTGATATTTATTCTGATAAAAATATTACCGAGCTGTCTCAACTATCTTTTCCTATATATTTAAATTGTAGTAAGATATTTTAAAGAAGAGCCCCATGGAAGAATTTCTAAATATAAAGGAAGCATGTTGTGGATTTAGGCAAAAAGTACATCTGAATTTTCCTCTGATACAAACCTCAGAGCTAAATTCAGGTAACAAACTGAGACAATTTTAATATTATAACGTAAAAATGCTTACATCTATTATTTTATCAATGACAGTGTAACTAACACTTCAGAAAATTTTCAGTGCAGTAAGAAATGCTATTTGTAGTCAAGACCCTGAGAACTCAAAAATTCTAAATTGTCTTTTGAGTTATAACAAGGATGAGTAAATGCAAATTTGATCAGGTAACTTCTCTGATTAAAATTCTCAATGGCTTCTCTTACCCTGAAGATAAAGTCCAAGCTTATAAAAATTATCAGCCAAAAGCTTTTCTCTCTCTAACCCAACTCATTCCTCACAGTTCCCCACCTCATAGCCCACGTTCTAGCCATTCTGAAATTTTTAAATTTACCTTTCTTCATTACTCTCATTCATCATACAAGATGCTTCCTTTACCTAGAATTCCCTTCCCTCTGTTCTTTCCCACACTCTCTGTCATCCGAGTAACTCTAAGTCTTCTCCTTTGTCTCAGTTTATTGTCACTTCATTTCCCTGCATCCATACACACAAGCTGATTACTTAGAAAATATTTTTTATAATTCTTCATCTGATAGGAACTAGGTGCCCAGGTAGCCGTGTATCCTGGAGGCAGATAAGATATTATAACTATGTTACAAATGAGGCAACAGTGGCCCAATGAAATCAGATGACTTTGCATGAAGGAGCTAGAAATTAGGTTACCAGCCCATTAAATTCAGAGCAGTACAAAATTCTCTTCATATTGCCTCTCTGATTTGATCAACAAGCATATCATTCTCTAAGTGGATTGGAAGTCAGTTTACTACCATTATTATAGTGTGGTGTTACAGACAGGTCTGTGTATCAAGAGCCTAAAATGTTCACACACTTTAACTTGGTAATACCTGTTCTCGTTATTATTGTAGACTTTTTCTCTCATCTTAAAAATAGCACTTTTTCCTTATGAAAACTACATAAATTTTGGAAAATCTAGTAAATATAAAAAATGGAAAATCAATATAAAAGATATTAATGACAGCACTAAAGTAGTGAAAAGTTGAAACCCACCTAAATAAATATTCCAAAGTACAGAGTCTGCAATAAATACAGCATTACACACAAATACGATAGATTATGTAGCCTTAATAATACTGCAGAAAAATAAAGGTACATTCACATAATATTCATGTAATATTACATGAATAAAGCATAGTACAAAATGAACATAGAACATAATTATAATTTTCTGTAAAAAAATTTCAAAGAATGCTGAAGGAAAAATCCTGCCTAACCTGTTAATGATGAGGATCTCTGAAGGTATAATTATAGGTTATATTTTCTTTTAACATTAAATATTTTTTAATTCTTTACCTTCTAAATTTTCTATGATGAATATGTGTTATTTAGGTAACCAGAAAACAAACTCTTACTGTTATTAAAAGGAAGTGGGGGACAGAAAGAGAGATAGAGAGCGAGAGAGAGAGAGAGAAAGAGAGAGAAAATAAATTCATACATGATGGTGGGAAGAAGACAAAATAATTTTTCAACCTCTGGTGCCTTATATTTTTATAAACACATAATTTAACAATAATGCCAACAATCATGCTGCCAACACTGTAAGCCCATATAGTCTGTAGATACGGCAGACATGGAACAGTGATGTCCTAAATTGAATAAATATATGAGCAAAATTTCTTGGCTATAAAATATGTGGCTTGAGTTTAAACTTATGGATTTTCTTTCCTACAACACAGGAGTTATAGCTAAGGAAGCAGATCATTCACACATTCTGTACTTTCAATTATAAAGACTAATTTCTTGGTTAATTATAAGTCATGTCTTCATAGAAAGATGAAAGTGAAAGGGGCAAGACAGAGGAATTGTTATAATTCCAGAAATGAAAGAGACATGGATCTAGCATTAAGTTTCTATCACGGCCAGCTGCATGACTTTAGACACATTACTTAACCTTTTTGGGATTCACTTTCCTCTTGTGTAAAAATCCCCACCTCATTGAGTGAAAGCACATAGCACATCTATTAATAGTACCGTGACTGGCACAAAATAACTACTCAATAAATGTGAGTTAAAATGGATGACAGAAAGAACACATGAACAAATGGAAAAACTAAAGAAACAGGCAAGCAAAAAAAAAAAAAAAAAATACCATGAGTAAAGGCATCCCTTTTGCTGGCCAGCGGCCTCATGGAAAGCATAATGGAAACCCAGCCATGCTAGCCTCCATGGGGATCTCCTCTGGTCAGCACAGAGAAATGGATGTATGTGCCCATTCCTAGTACTGATCAATCTGCCTGCAGCACCACAGGTAGGACATCACTGTCCGGGGCCCCTGGGATTCCACAGATGGCAGCCATTCAGCGACTGGTGCCTGGCTCAGATTGCAAAGGATTCCCGTCCAGTGATACTTACTCTGCTTTACCCCGCCATTGCATTCCCTTTTCATTTCTCTTCTTCTTTTGATCTAGGAATCCCCCTCTATCCTTGTGACAAGTTTCCACATCTGTTCATGCAAATAGTGTTATCCAGAGATGTCGACAAGTCTAGTGTCCCCAAATCTCTCTTCATTCAGTTGGTTGTCTTTACCAGAGAGCAGTGGCATAAATTAATAAGGAAATGGAAACCACATTTTGAAGCATACATTCATGTCCAGTACCTGGTTTGAAGTGAATACTGTCTACATAGGTAGTCCTTACCCTGAAATTCTCCTGAACACCAAACTGTGTCTGCAATAGCTGACATCATCTGAGACAAAGAACCGCACCCTCCACTCCCACCTTTTCTCCCCCATCAAATCTTCATGGTCAGCAGCTACAATAATGATCTATTGTAAACTTGGTTCCATGTATATTTTATATTCTGTTCTATCCATGCCCACAGAAACAGAAAACTTGCAAGGATGAAGTAGCTTTTTGCAATTTAAAGATGTCTGTACTGAATAATGATTATTTGATTTTTCAGAGTTTTAAAATACTATGAAGAATGAAGTTGAGCTAAGCACCCCATTTATGATAAAAAAAAACAGAAGCTTGAGCATCAAACTAAAAGAATAAAATCACAATAAAGAAAAGTAGCTTGGAGATACAGCGTCTTCCTTGTCTAAGGTGTCCGGGATTTTTGCAATAAAATAAATATTAAAACTAAAACCTATTCAGTGACATAGACTTAATTCAGCTCTACAGGTGATTCCAGAACTTGAGGTTTCCCAGATCAGAATGTCTCATACTTCATATTATTTAGAACTCATCTCAGAATAAAAGCCTTCTTTTGCCTAGAATTTAGAAGTCCATTTCATACCTGTGTTTATTTTCCTCTTTGTTCTTTCAGCGCATATTTCTGTCCAGCCCCTGACCACCCAAGCAGCACACACAGAATTTTCCTCATCCAGGTTGTAACTCCACCTACCACAAGGTCAAGGCATGAGGTATGTCTCATCCAACCATCAGAGGTGGTGCTTGACTGTTTAGAACAGGCATCCTCAAACTACAGCACATGCACCCTGCTGAGGACATTTATCCCGCCTGCCAGGTGTTTTTGCTGTGCTGCCTGTCCTGCTTAGCAGCCGACTCATCCCGGGCCCACAGTGTACATTCTCCAACGATCTGAAGGACAGTGAACTGGCCTCCTGTTTAAAAAGTTAGAGGACCCCTGGTTTAGAGATTAAAGAACTTAACAAGGCTTCATGAATTAACCCTTAATCAATCATATTGGTGTAGTAGTTTGAGTCACATCATGAGCCTCTTCACGATGGTATAAGACTGAACCTCATGTTCTTTGTATCTAATTTCCCAAAGGGAAAATTAACCCAGGAGTCCAGCCAAATAGGTTCAAATACTTAAGATTTGGGGAAAAAATACTATTCTGGGCAAATGTATTTTTTCCCTGACATGGTAGTCTCTCTTCACTCCTCCCATTGTCCGTCATTCCCCCATGACAGACAAACACATCCTTGTGCATATACACAACACACAGACACAAACACACTCACGCACACTCTGAAGTACAGGCAAGATAGTCCAAATAACATAAAGACATACCCTATGCTAGGCAAAGAATATGATATCTCTGCTCTGCATTCAGTCAGAAACTATATACATTTTAGTCACATAATATTTGAGTATCATGAATAAAAGAGAACATCCCCTTGAACTTAGCTGTAATGAATTTTCTGGGACCTGTGTCTGAAAGCCCTAGCTCTCATTAGAAAATGTTTTCTCACTGACTCATTCTATTCTAAGAGGCTCATACGGGTCACCTAAATTTCACCTCAGTGCAGTTCTCTACTCCTTGGCATCTCTGTATATCTTTTAAAATATTGTACTGATTGCAAATGATAAAGCAACATAAGAAAATATCATGCCAATGGAAATTTCTACACAGTCAACTCATATTTGCATTTAAGTCACAATTTCAGAAACTGAATTCATGACAATTGCTGATCCTATCTTTGTCTTCAAAATGATTTCTTATCATCTGTTGAAATCGACATCACCTGAAGCACAATCTCACTGCCAGTGTAGTTTTCCTCACCAATAAAGGGGAATGCCACACATTGTCTACTAAACAAGACAATTGGATTTTTTCACGTCATTTGAACATAATCATCTCTGATAATTTGGTTCCAAATGATTATCAGTTTGATTTTACGCTTCTCTTTCTACTCCTCTTAATTTGCCTCAGTGTGCAAATCCATTGTTAGACCCTATTTTGCATGAATTGACTGCATGAGAGACAGTGATAAATCAATTTGAGGAAAAATCCTACAGAGGCTGCCACAGATCCCATTTAACTGATAAATAGAATCAGGTAGTTAGGCTGATAAAAATAGAAGTGCTGTAGAGAAATGGCAATTACTCATCCAACAATACACATATGCCTTCAACAGATATTTTCTAATCTACTGTTGTGGGAGTGGCACTCCTCATGATACTAGGATACCACCATTGGGGAACAAAACAGAGGTCCCTGCTCTCATAGAGCTTATATTCTAGTTGTCACAGGCTAGTAAGAATAATATTACTAAACAAATAAATAATGCATTTAGTTATACAGAACAAAAAAGGCAGTGATGTGAAAGAGAGGGAACAGAAAGTTCTGGGTAAAGTAGCACTACTTTACCTTCTTCCTGTGAACACATGAGTTTTCTCTGCCCTCGGGACTACTGTACTTCTGTTCCTAACTGGAACACTCATTCCTCAGATCTCTGCCTGTATGGCCTTTAGTAATAACATCTTGATTCAAATGTCACCTTTTTTTTTTTTTTTTGCCTTAAATATTTATTTATTTATTTATTTATTTTTTTTATTTTGGCATATTATGGGGGTACAGATTTTAAGGTTTCAATAAATGCCCATTTCCCCCCCTCCCCCCAAAAGTCTGAGTCTCCATCATGACCATCCCCCAGATGGTGCACATCTCACTCATTATGTATGTATATACCCGCCCCCCTCCCCCCTCCCACCTCCCCAATACCCTATTACTGTAGCACCTGTGTGTCCACTTAGATGCTACTCAGTTAATACCAGTTTGCTGGAGAATATATCTGGTGCTTGTTTTTCCATTCTTGGGATACTTCACTTAGTAGTATGGGTTCCAGCTCTAACCAGGAAAATATAAGATGTGCTATATCACTGTTGTTTCTTAGAGCTGAATAGTACTCCATGGTATACATATACCACATTTTATTAATCCATTCTTGGACCTTTGAAGGTAGCATTCTACCCCTCTCCTCCAGTCACTTTTTATCAGATAACCATGTCTCATTTTCTTCATAAAATTCATCACAATTTTTAAGCCTCATGTTTATCACTCAATATTCCTTTAGCCATTTCTTTATGTGTTTCCATAGCTAAGTATAAACTTCTGGAGTTAGGGACTGTTATCTGGCTTATTGACTCCTGCACCCCCTGTCTCCCACCTAGAGCAACAAGAGATGCTCTCTCAGTAATTGACTGCATGGGCTGATGCATAAATGAATTAAAGATTAAAAAATTCATTTAACTATAATACCTGCTTCACTAAACATAAATTAGAGTTACTAATATTTTTTCCAGTTTCTTTTTGGAACACTACAAAGACATTCCTAATATTTAGGTAGTCAAGATGAACAATCACATCCAGCTATTAGTCTTATGAAAATTTTGAGTATGTCCCTGCCTGCTCTGTCACCTTCTAGTCCATGCTCAGGGTCATTTCTCTGCATTAAACTCCTTACAACACCATAAAGGACACACAGGCTCTGGAGTCAAACAGACTTGGAATCTATCCTCAGCTTTGATGTGCATAATTGTGCCACTTTGAACGAGTTACTGAATTTGTCTAAGCCTCAGTTCCCTTTTCTTTAAAAATTAAATGGCTCATCATTTACTTTTGACCACATTTGTAAAAGCAAAATGATATTATTATTTTTCATTTAGAGTTAGTTGACTTACAAAAAGACCCAACGCCAGTAGGACCACCTCCCATGCCTGACTCCAGAGTTTGACCCTTACTTACTTACCCTATCCTACCTACCTCTCTTCATCTCTCTGTTACATTATTTTCTTCCCTTCCTAACCTCCAAGTTTTTGAGTCATGAAGATTGAATGTCTCATTTGTCTTTGTGTATCCCTAACACCTGGCACAAGGATTTACCACCACCATCCCCTCTTGCCACAAATCATCCCCCACTTAACATGATGGACAACAGCAGAACGGGTCAAGGCTAGGTGCATGCAGTGGTGCTACTAAAGCAACCCATCTTTATAAACAATGTATCATGTGCCAGGTACTTTACTAAATGTTGGACATCATTTCTTTTCACTTAATCTCCCCAATGATCCTATAAGTTAGGTACTCTTAAGCTCTAGTTTACTGATGACAGAGCTGAAGCTCAAAAAGAGGGGCCCCAGCTACTTTGTGACAAAGACCTTAACACAAAGCAGTCAGACCCCCAACTCATGTGCTGCACACTCTGTAATGCTGCTATTCCAATGGTTCTGTGTTCTTTGGCCTCATTACGCAATGATGTAAAATGCACAGATGCCTCCTAGTATTTTAATGCCAGAAGCATCTTTGGTCTTTATCCTTGTCTTTTCAGTAAGTTTCCCTTAGTTGTTAGCCTATTACAGCTACTAAAATATAAAGTCCTAATTATTTTCTCCATTATGGCTAGTGGGAACAATCCAACACGGAATTAGTGTCTTCCTCTAAGGATTGATGGCCATTTAGCATCTTGTTGCCTTTTATTCTGTCCATAAGAGTGCAGATAATGAGCTACTTCTAAGAAGGAAAATAGCTTGAGCATTTCATAAAATGGTGAATGTGATTTGAGTCATTAACCTATTATACTTGTTTGGTTTCCAAAGGGAAAGCTTGCTTTATGTCCTCCAAAATAAAGAGGTAGAGAAGGGCTAGAAATCTTCCCCTATCACCTATTTAGCAAAGCAAATAACTAAAACTTTTACCAAGAATCTTTTAACAATTTTTTTTAGGATATAATTTCCATAGATTAGGTAATTTGTTATCTTTTTCCTTTCTTTCCCCCAATGGGGAATAAGGCTGCAACAAATACCTATTATTTGTTCCAGAAAACAAATATAGATTTTCTTTGGTGTACTTTATGATCTTCCCCAATTGTCTGGTAGACAAAGGTTCTCTTCCAGTTACCTGAAAGTTGTAGGCATGACTGTTGCCTCACTACCCTTTGCTCTTCCAGACTGAGTATTGTCGCTAGAGTTAGACTCCAGAAGCTCAAAGTGACAGTGATGTCTGCACAGCCTGAAAGTGATAGTGTACAGGTTATTTGGATCATTTCTTCCTGAATTACAAAGGAAGAATTGAGTTTCTTCAATCCAGCCGAAAAACCTGTGAGCAAGGTAATTTTCAGGTGGCCTCTGTAGTCTCTGGGAGCCTTTGAAGTTGCACTGTAGACCACACACCAAGGGGCCTCCTTACTTCCAGTAAGGTTTGGCATACTTGGCTAATTAAACTAAGTCTTAATCTAATCTTATAGTGATCATGTTTCCCTGGTGTGTAGCCCTCTTGAAACGTCACAATATGGCTATAAAACTGTGAAATAGAACAGAATTTCAAAATTTTTATACTTCAAATTACAAACTGTGGTGCATGTAGTTTTTCTTTAAACTTGGGTGTTCAGAAAAGCGAAACAAAAATGACCGCCCATGCTTAAGTACTTGCATAAGAGAAAGCCCTTTAAGAATAAAGGATGAAAGGAGAGATGAAATTTAGTTACACCTGAAGAATACGCTGTCTATGCTGTATTGATGAGAAAAGGCCTGGGCTAGCCACCAAAAACAGTGCACAGGTCTCTATTGTGGAGTCCTCTTAAAAAGTGGCAGAGCCCTATTCATCCATTTACAAACATGATTAAGATATCTCTTTAGAGAGGAGATGAATGACTACTTAAAGTTCCTTTCAGGAGCCTTGGGAACTTAGGCTTTTCATTCTTCTCCATCCATCAATGTTTTCAGGGCCTGCTTTCTCAAGTGTTTTGCATTCATCAACCTGGAAGAGACTGCATTCTTTGGAACTCAGGGAAGGGGACTGACTGAGGTTATGGGCTTGGATTTCAATCTGAACTCCTCCGAATAGCAAGTTACATCCTTCCCAAAGCCTCAGTCTCCTCCAGTATAAAATGGAGATAACCACATCTTGCCTTCTCAAAATCGTTTAATGTAAATGAGATAATTCAAGGCTTGATGCATATAAAGTACTCAATGAATGTTACTACTACCACTATGACTATCTCAATTAAACAAGTGTTCACTTACATCTCCTCTGAACAGGGCTTTTTCTGATTAAAACTCTGTCAAAATTGAAATCACAAAATATAGAGTTCTAGTCTAACTCTATATTGCCCATTTGCCAACAAAATTCACTGATTTAGTAAAATCAGAGTGGTGCAAAAGTTACTCCAAATGTGACTGGAGAAAACCTAATCTTTAAACTAATGCTAAGAGCAATCTGCATTGTTTCAAGGTTCAATTTGTGGAAAGTCATTCTGTTGTTCTTCAGTCTTAATGTAAGACAAACAGGAAAACAATGTTGTTGCTATGGGTATTTGTATACACACACACACACACACACACATATACGTATACATGTATACAGACAGACATATACACCTATATCTCTACCTATAAATGGAGACATATACATATACATGCACACAATGGCAACAATTTTAAATATCTGCTGGGAAATGCTTTGCTCAAAATAAAACCGTATCAAACAAAATAAAATAAAGATCTGGCTTCTTTCCATATTCACATTATTCTGGTGACTCGGAGAGTTCACTCCTAATGAAATCAGAAATATGCAAGTCCTGTCTCTAAACGCGCTATGCTATGTATACTGATGCTATAAATAGATATTTTCACAAGCCTGTGAATAAAATGTCCTCAATGAATTTCAATGCTTCTCTTCTTTGTAGACAAGGTCTACTTTAATGCCACTACTGTATTCGGCTTTCGGGCCTGCCAAGATCTTGTCCTTCCTTGAGAATGCAGCTGGTGGCTTCCCTTCTTCTGAACCCCAGGAGTCTCTGGCCATTCCTCTTTGCTACAGCAGTCCCCTTCACACTTTTGGTTTCAGTGCTGCCACAGCCAGCTTTCACTTGAGAGAAATCAAAAGACAGGAGGACAACTAGGGAGGGACCCATCTAGCTGGAGGAAAGGAGAGATCCACTGACTACTGGGACATGATGAGTCAGCAATATTTAAGGGGAAAAAAAAAGATGGGAAAACTTGCTTTTCTTCTTTAAATGTTTTTTTTTTTTTTTTTTTTTTTTTTTTTTTATCTAAAATCCAGCAAAAGGTTGCAACTAAAAGAGCCCTGGATTATTTTCTATGGTTGCAAAATACATCCTGTCTCTCCATTTCTAAAGTCTGAGGAATGATGTATTTCTGATCCTACTGTTGTTGATTTAGATTTGAATTATTTACTAATGTTGGTCAGACAATGATGACTCCAAGTATAATTTTATAGGAAATTTTAATTATAATTTTATAGGAAAAATTATGGGAAAGAAATTTCTATTAAATATGAATTGCAGTTCTTTAAACAGGATGCGTTCTATAATGCTCCACCACATGTATCTTTTTCCACACAGGTGGAGGCAGGTGAGGGTGATGTGATTTCTGCATTGAAGACTGGGAAAATTTCGAGAATAGGTTGTCATACTCTGGCCAGCAGGACTAATATTCTTGATAAAAATCTCTCTTGTTCTGTTTGACACACTACATTCGCCCAATATCTCTATGAAAATGAATGAGGAAATCCAAGTTAAAAATTGATACATTAATGTTTGATGAACTACATTTCAGTGTGGGATGGCTACTCAGTCATCCTGTGGTAAAACTTCAGGAGGAGAGGGAGAGGGTGAAATTAATAAAAACCTGCCTGTCTAACTTCATTACAGGCTAACATTATCCTTTGCCATTTTCCCAATGACAGAACATACATAGCAGGAGGTGGTTGAATTGCCTTCTGCTTCCTGCTGAATCTTTCTTTAAGAATGTGAACCTTTAATCAGAAGTGACAAGTTTCTGATCTAATGTTACATATGGGAGGTGTGCAGACATTTGAAGTCATGTCCTCCCCACTCACATTAAAAGACAAACAGCTATTTTTAGATGGGACAGCCGCCACTGAACGAGTAAAAAAGCTGTTCCTCCCATAAGAACTAGTCTAACAAAATCAGCACCAGTGCATCTCCTCAGCCATTTCTTTAACTAATGAGACTATTGAATTACGACAGCATAACTGTAAGATTATAAAATTGCACTGCAAATAGCTTTGCCTGTTTCTTATCAAAATACTAGTAAATTTTAAATAACAGTCCTGAATTTTATAGCAACAACCAAGTATTTCACCTTATATCAAATCCTACATTGGATAAAGAAATATATCTTATATATGTCCTATAATGGTTAAAGAATGATGATGATGAGGGTTTTATTGACATGGCAAATATGTTTATGATGTTTTCACTGTTAAAGAAAAAAAATCAGATCACAAAACAGTATAATATGAATGTTTTTTATAAAAAAACTACATACACACTGCTAAAAATAAAAATATCTGAAGGATGATACAATAAGGCACAGGTAGTGGTTATCTCTGGGTGGAAGAATTAAGGGTAATTTTATTTTTATAGAATTATAGTTTCTAAATATTCAATTAGAAATGTATCATTTCATAACTGGACAAGTACTTTTATTGTGCTTTCTGAAGAGTTTTGAATGTGATAAAGTACTTATAATGATTTGGAATAAGTAATACAGAGCCCAATTTGGATTTAGATTCCAAGTTTGGATAAAAATATACACCGTTATGCTCATGAAAAAATGCCATCAATTGATAATTCAGGTTGACTTCTGCCTTACGTACCTGAATGTAATGATGTTTTAGATTTCTTAATGAATTAGATTGCCAAAGCACTGAAATATGTTAAATATTGCTATACACATAATGGGAGTCCTAAAAGGATATATATCATACATTAGCAAAATCACAGAATTATGGACTTTGGGGAACTAGAATAATCATTTAGAAATCATTTAAATGAGTGATTAGAAGCATCACTACTTTCAGACAAGAATGCAGGTCTCCTGAGTCCATGTCCATGTAATTATTCATTAGTTTTTGAAATCTAACAAATATCATATTTTAAGTAAATAATGGTCTGAATTATATCTATATAGCCTTATTTATGGTCATATCAACATCAGACATCAGACTAAAACTGAGTTTTACCTGCTCGTGCTTTAGCTGGGTTCATTGATAGAAATTCTATATTTTCTATGTCATTTTTCTTTGAAGTGTTGTGAAAATGACCCAATTGGCCCAATTGGGCCAATGTAATTTTGGAATAGAATACATTTCCAATCTGTTTGAAACATATGCTTTTTAAATTGCTAGGAATTCTTCTCCTTAGTTAACTAAAAAGTCTTTTGTTGCCAAATCTATAGCTGGACTACTCCCAAGAAAACTATTCTTCCCCATATCTGGCCTTATCTCTTGACAGAAATCTCTAAATAATGTAGTAAAATACAGAAAGTATTTGATTTTATGATCAAATTGGAATAAATGAGTTATCATCAACTATGACCAAGAATGAAGTTGAGTGGGATGGTCTGAATGTCTGTATGCCCCAAATTCATGAGTTGAACCTAATCACCAATGTAAAAGTATTGGGAGATGGGCCTTTCAGGAGGTGATTATTTCCTGAGGGCAGAGCCCTCACAAATGGGATTAGTACCCTCATAAAGAGTCCCAGGAGAGCCTACTTGTCCCTTTCACCTGCCGAAGACACAGGGAGAAGGTGTCTTCTATAAACCAGGAAAGAGGCCCTCGTCAGACCCCAAAACTGTCAGTGCCTTCATCTTGGACTGCCCTAGCCTTCATAATTGTAAGCAATAAATTTCTGTTGCTTATAAAGCCACTCAGTTTATGATATTATGTTATAGCAACCCAAATATACTAATGTGTAGACTCAGATCTCTTGCTGTACACAATCAGAAGCAATGGACATGCTCTTGCAGAAGGAAACTTTCACAAGGTTAGCAAGGTTGTAGCAGAAGAGCCTCTCTGGACTATGGCTTAGTGTGGGTATAGGTGGTCATAGATCTCACACCCTGAGCCGCACATCCTCTGGGATGAGAGGACTTCATCTTCAGACACAGCTACTCAAAGCAGATGTGTGTATATGATTCTCTACCTCCAAGAGATCAGAAATATCATGCTTTGGTTGCAGATCTTTTAAATCTTGAGTGCTATTTACTAGATAATAGACCCAGGGATATCTACACCTCTGAAATATATCTTTTTTTTCTTTTCCAAATTTCATTGGAAATTATTCAAACATACAGACAAGTTGAGAGAACAACACAATGAATACCTACATACCCACCATGCAATTCAACTGGGATATATTTTGCTATACTGCTTTCTCTCTTTATTACATTTTAATACCCAAAAAGTTCACTAAGGAAAACCCTAGGAAAGAAACTCACTCAGATCCTGTGAATGACTGGCCCTCCCTCACCCTCCAGCCAACCTTTGTTTGTCTCCATGAGAAGGGAGTTTAAGTTAGGTGTTGCCTTGAATTCGCAAGACATTCAGCTCAGAGGCGTTGTTCTACCCAATTTTTGGTCACTGCCCTGATATTTAAAGCGTTCCCTGTGCTCTCCTTCTACATCCAGGTTTCATGGTTGCCTTTCAATTTGCCTCATCCAGAATGATAAACTTTGCCACTACCTAGTTCTCTACAATGATCTTGCCTGTGCCCCAGAAATCCACCCAACAGAAATCACTCCCTAGTACAGTGTAACTGATATGAACCTCAGGACCTAAAGATGTACCTTCCATAGAACACTCAGGCCTACTTTTCTGTAGGGCCTTACTCTATCAATCAAGAATAAAGTCTGTATCTATGGACTCAATAAAAGTTGTTTCCATCTAACTTTTCTAATCCTGTTTTCCTGTGTGTGATCTCAAGTGATTCCTCCAATTCTTTATTCCCACCTTGCCAGCACATAAAGAGCAAGACGGAATGGAGAAAAGCAACATCTTTGCATTCAGACAACTAAGCTCAACTACGCTCTCTTGCACAATGGCTGTGGAACTTGCTACACAAGTTTCTTCACTTCTGCAGGTAAGATGCACAAAATAATAACTCATTTTGTAAGGCTAAAGTTAATATTGGATGAGATAATATATGCCAATTTCTGGCAAAGCGACAAGTGCATGCTAAGTCCTTTAATCAGTACTAGCTACTGATATTAATATTACTAATATTTTAAGTTTTGTTTCAATGCAGCCACTATTGAATACAGATGCAGTATAAATTTCTTACTAGACTGTCACCGAGAGAAAATGACTAGGGTGGGGGGTGGATAAATAGAGGAGGGCCCAAGTATTGTTGAACCAACTTTGACATGTTAATTTTAACTGAATTCTTTTTGCTTATTGTAAATGAACCTGCCTAAGTTGAGAAAGGAATATCTAGTCCGCATTAAATTTCTAGCCAAGAAACAAAGTGCTCTACTATTTATCCATTAAAACTGCACAGAGGGAAGTAAAACTCAGTGGCTGGTGAAAATCTGGTGAAAATCTAGGTGAAAATCTACCTAATGATTACAATGAACACCACCATATGGGTGATTGGCACACTTTATAACCTTGACTCTAGCATAACAAAAGCGATCTATAGAACCACAAACATTTGTACCCCTGTAATATTTTGAAATAATAAAAAACAATTTAAGGAAAAAAATGGAATGTACATTTATAATTTTCCTGAAACACCTTCCTATCAATTCTACCTTCAGAATTAACAATCTAAGTGGGAGAACAATCACAATTCATGAGCCTGCTCCATGCAGATGTGTTAATTTGATGCACGTGAGACGTGTTCAGAAATCTGCACAATCTGTCAACAGCCCTTGTTGGAAGTGGGAATGGAAAAATGATCATTTCCTACTGTCAGGAGATAAAGGCACAGCAATGGTGTCCAGGTGGTCTTACTGCTAAGAATGAGTGGTCATTACTTTTCTGTCTGATTAATGACTTAATGACATAAAGAAGCCAATATATCATCCATATCGGTCCTCTCTTTTGTCTTTGAATTCCAAAGACATTCTGATTGCTGATTTTCCCGTCCTCTCAGCTTTGCATATATGCATTCATAAATTCATTCTCAACCTTTACTGAGCTGCTATTTACGGTGCAGGTGCTTTGTTCGTGTAAGATATGCAAAGAAGAATAAGATGTGTTCTCTGCCCTAAAGATGTATATCCTAGTGAAACAGGGAGAGCTGATTTCTGCATCATTCCTGTAAAGGTGAAATGAAATGATGGGCAAAATGCATCAAGCACTGGGTCTGCTCTGGGTAACTTATCATTTTTATGTCTCCTGCCTTCTTCTAGACTTTTACACTTTTCTCTGTGCTTAACTTTTAAAAACTTTAAACTACAACCTCTTCCATTCCCCTGTTTTCCACTGTCCACATAGTCATCCTTTTCATTAAGGTCTTTGTGAAACCTTATGTTTTGTAGTTGATTCCAAGTACTAAGTTTAGTACCATGTATCCGTTGAACACAGTTCTTTCCATTACTGCTTTCAAAGTCCACCACTTTGATGGAATCTTTTTCAGACTTTACCGGTCAACTTATTTTCTTTCTCCTCTGATTCCTTCTTTCCTAAGGCATGTACGTGAGCAGTGCTGGTGTCTAATTTCTCTCCTTACCACTAGTGCCTGACACAGAGTAACAAACGTGCTCTCTCTCTCTCTGCCTCTCTTGTTCCTCCCTCCTTTGACAGCCAAATGTCTTTTTCTCTACAAATGTGATGAACAAAAAAAGCTGATTCTAAGGATCTAAGAAAACACATCAGTTAGCTCTGAACATAGCAGAAAATTAAAATGAGATAGAATAGATAAGCAAACTGCGGGAGTGGAGGATTCCCTATTAAGCGCTTGGGGGTTCTGGCTCTGAACAATGAATTGGGTTCGAATTCCATCTCCAAAGATTACTTTCTTTGTGAACTTGTGCAAGTTGCATCAGCTTCTGTTTCTTCATTTGAAAATAAAGATAACAGCAGTTCCTAATGTATGAAGTTGTTGAAAGGACTGACTATGATAATGCATGGAAAGCACTTAGCCCAATGTCTGATCTCTAACAAGTGTTCAATAAATGAATAATACTATTATTATCATCACTATTAAGAAAAGGCAAACACATATTTATGTAAAACAGAAAGCAACTGAAAGGCAACTGAAAAATGTCAGAATTTAGAATCTCTCCCCCAAAATGCAGATAAATCCTTTAAATTGTAATGTTATCAGAGTAAGATAGATACATTTTTTTTATTTTTTCCAGAAAACCATCTATTGCTTTTGATACAAAATAAACTTTAAAAGAAGAAGGTGTTTGATTTTACAAATTATTCTCACCCAAATAACAAAGCACCACAATTTTTTTCTGACATAGAGGTACATTTAAGAGTGTACATTCATATTAATAAACATGAGACAACTACTTCAATCATTTGCAAGTCTGATTGCTCCTTAGAGAGTGCAAGGGGACAATAAGCTTTCCCATCATCAGAGGACCATGACCCAGTTCAGGCAGCTCAAGAAGCAATTTATAAAACCCAGCATCTGCCGCATTCAAACAATTATTTGGCATTCATAATTTTTTTCCATACCAAAGAAACCTTGTCTCTCAGCTATTTTTATATTGTTTATCTCCACTCCTTAAAGAAAGCAGCTTTAGGATCAGCAGCTGATATTGGAAGATAATTCACTAAAACTTAGTCTTAGCTGCGGCTAAGTCCCTTTGTAAGCACGCTACCTTAAGCTCTCAGATGTCTACTGGATAGGAGGTTTAACTCCTTCTCAGTAAAATGGAAGAAACAGTAAGAAAAACAGCACAGTATTTCCCTCCAATAATAAGCAATAGCTATTTTGTTCAGGAAAAGTGATATTTTGACATGGGCACTACAGACCTGAGTCCATAAAGGACTGTGCCATCAGGATGCAGGCGGATCATGCGGTTCTTGACAGTCACTCCGTGCACAAATGACTTCTTATCATTCAGGAAGTAGGTGTCGGGCACCCAGAGCTGGTCTGCCACTCTGTTGTCCAGAGTCAAGTTTAAAGGTATTACATTATAGGACAGCCTCTTATCTCTCCAGGCTTGCTGAAAGTACATTGTCAAGGTATAATCCTGTGAATGTAAAAAGAAAAATGGTTACTCTGTATCCAAACAGGCTTGAGAGATAAGCAAACACCTCAATATTTATAAGAAAAAATTATATATGTGGCCGCATCGTATAAATATATCCTAGTCACATGTAGACAAATATTAATTTATTAAACCCATTCTTACTAAGCACTTACTATATGCCAGGTACCATGGTAGGTACTATTAATATGAATACAGAAGTGAAGAGAATATATTCACATGAAGTTTATTATATATTTCCCAGGAAAGATGTAAGGAATAATGCTTAATAATTAATTTGTGTTGCCCAAAGTAGAATATATAGGAGTGTTTTAGGTGATACCTAAACACAGTTTAATAAATAGTCATGTATTTGTTTTCATGTGTACTAAAAAATTAACTAGCACATCAAACCTAAGAGTTCATGAATACATTGTTGCAGTCATTCATTCAATAAATGTTTAATTTGTGCCTAATACTCGACAGGTATACTGTTGAAGTGCTGGGATGAAAGTAGTAAAAAAGACAGATCAAATGCCTGTTCTCTGGCAATTTATAAACAAAGCATAGATAAGTCAAGAGAATGTCAAATAATGCTACATTCTATGAAGCAAATAAAGCAAGCTATGAAATATCTAGCTGGAATGGTGAAGAAAAACCTCTCTAAGGAGTTGGCATTGTGCTGAGACCAGATAAGGAGCCCAAACCATTGGCTCTAAGGAGAACACCCCAAGCAGAGGAGCATCTGCAAATACCCTAAGACAGACATGAGCTTGGCATGTCTGAAGAACAGAAAATTAATCTGCTTGTTAGAGCTTAGTAATTAATATACAGGGAGAGTAAATAGCAGTCAAGAAAATTAGCTTCATAGAATTTACAGCTTACTAAGGAAAGCATGTTTAAAATAGTTTGTTGCAAAATAATTGATTTATTGCTGTAGTAATTGTAAAGGTTTGTGAGAACTTGATCAGTCCAATCAAGGTGAGTTTCCCAGGGCAGGTGACATTTACACTGAGGCTTACGTACATAAACAATATTAACTCAGTCAGTATATCATGATAATTTTAATGGCAGAATTTTGGATCAGCAGGCTGGGCTTTCAGCTTTTCAGAAATAGCAGGCTGGTATAAAGTGAGCACTGCTCTTCAAGTCCCAACTCTACCTTTCTCAACTCTGTTTCTAGGATGTAAAATTACATACCTTTTTTATGCTTCAGTTCCATTAACTATAATGGAGTTTTTAATACATGCCTGATCTAATCAGAAGATTATTATGAAAATTAAATGTACAACTGAGATGTAATCTGTAAACTACAAAAAGCTATATATTTTCAATACAGCATTTACGTATCTAGTGTGACATATTCTATCCATTAGAGGCCTATGGGTACAATGTAATTGCTCTCTCGCCCTTATTTGAATGAATAAATGAAGGTACAAATATCCATCTGAAAAGGATAATTACAGTTCTATTTTAAAACTAGTTCACAATGCCCTCTTTTAGGGCTTTAAAAAAATCTAGAATCATTATGTCTGCAACCTGAGAGGCTAGCGCAGTGCCTAGGACATAAATAGTGAGCAAATGAATGAATGAATGTCCGATAAGGTATGTATGCCTATTGGATTTCCGCACATATCTGGATAATTTTTTGGATAAAAATATACTTCAGTCAATAGATTCCTGAGTGTTCCTAATCTTTTTTGAGATCTATACATTCTAATTTGGTTATGTCATTTAAAAATATGACTCATAAGATATTATCTGTTATTAACACTGAACAGTTTTCATAGCAAAAATATAATCCCTCTGTAAAAAAGTAAATATTTTCCCTAGCTTCACAAACATACATTTTGACCTCATTCTGAAGTCAATGTAAAAACTTCTAAATTTATAATCAAATTTCTATTCTAACAAAAGATATAATAATATCCTAAAGGTATATTAAACAATTGTTAAAATTGTTAGTGCAATTCACTTTAGTGGATTATTTTAATGAGTGCTTTGGACTGTTCTGCAGCACTATGCTTTAGTAAACAATTAGTCTGAGGATCACTAGAGGAGTATCTTAATTTGTAATAAAAGCAACCTTGAAGATTATGTAACTAGAAAACAGTAAAAGGACTAGATATATTTTTTGCATGCATTACAAATAACCTAAAAATAGGACATAAAAAATAAAATAAGCAATTAATATTGTGCTTCAGAGTATAAATTTAGTGATATCCAATTCTTCCAGATAAAACGGGAAATTTTATTACTAACTCTATTAGAAGATGAAGCTACTTGTATTTCTTTAATAAGCCTTTTAGAGATTTAGGAGAAATAATGCTGTTTGGAAGGTGCTGAAGCTTATCAATCAGCTGAGATGTGTTTGGACACAGGAAATTATATTCTCTTTTGGGCTAAATAAATGGTAATATTGTGAGACACTGCATTACATGTTACCTCCTGTTCCTCGTCAGCATGGCAGTGCCTGCTAAGAAATGCTCCCAGACAGACCCTGGTGATTCTGCAAACTGTCACATCAATTTTCATTTCATTTATTTTTAAATTACACATCATGACACTGTCAAGAAAGGAAGAAGCTCCTGAACCTAAATAAATGTTACTGGACATAAAAGGAAAGAGTAGTCCTATGGTCAACCCTTACCCCTCGGCTCCAATCCACCTTCGAACTTTCATATCGTAAGCATATCCTGTACATTTAACAACTCCACCTTCAGGAAGCTGTCTCAGAGTTGGTTTGTTCAAACTGAAAAACCCTAAATAAACCAATTCTGGGTGCTCTACAATCCATGTCATCACCATATAAGAAAGATTTACGTAATCAAATCTAAAGCCTGCGGCAAAGGCAATATATGTAACCTAAACATTTGTACCTCCATAATATACTGAAATAAAAAAAATTAAAAAAAATTAAAACTAAAGACACTGATTTTCAATACCAAACATGATGGAGTAAGCCCACTATGATTATTGCTTCCACTAATTATAACTGAAAATTCTGGAAGTAATAAAAAAGCAAGGACCTGAGGACTTTGCAAAATATAAAATAGTAGGCAGACTGAGTATGAATCAAAATGTGAAATAGAACACTATGACACTGGGTTACATGTTTGTGTTTTTTTTCTCCTTCTTTTATCTCCTTAAAGTAACATGCATGTACACACAGACACACACACCCCACCCCAAAGCATAAAATGCTTAATAGAGAGATATGTGATCTGCCCATATTAAAATAGTGCAATATTCTTAAGATGTCAATATTCCCAAAATTGACCTATAGATAAAACTTGATCCCAGTCAAACTCCTACCTAGCAATTTTTTTTGTAAATATTGACAAAGGTGATCCTAAAATTTACATGGGGGTGGGGGGGGGGAAGGAATAGCCAAAACAATTTTGAAAGGGAAGAACAAGGCTGGAGCACTCACACTATCTCATTTCAAAAGTCACTATTAAGCTACACTAAAACAGTGTGGTAGTACTGACAGAAATGTAGATTGATAAAAGAATCTAAAAATAAACCTACACACCCATATGTTCAACTGATTTCTGACAAAGATATAAAGGCAGTAAATTGGAGAAACTATAATCTTTGCAACAAATGGTCTGGACCAACTGGAACAACTATATCCAAATAAATAGATAGATGACATACAGATAGATAAGACAGATACCCATAGTTGATACCATCCACAAAAATTATTGAAAGTTCAAATGACTCGGAGACTTAAATGTAAAATGTAAAGCTATATAACCTTGAGAAGAAAACGGGAGAAATTTTCCATGACTTTGGGTTAGACAAAGCCTTCTTAGATACAAATTCAAAAGTACAAGCAATGAAACAAAAACTTAGTAAATTGGACCTCAACAAAATTTAAAATCTTTTCTCTAAGAAAGACACTATTAAGAGAGTGAAAATACAAACCATGGACTGGGAGAAAATATTTGCAAATCACGTATCTAACAAAGGACTTGTATCCAGAATATAAAAATCTATAAAGAATTCTCACAACTCAACAAACAATGCAATAAAAATAGGCAAAATATGTGAACAGACACTTAACCAAAGCAGATACACAAATGGTGAATAAGCACATGAAGTGCTTCTCAACATTACTAATCACTGTGGAAAAACAAATTAAAAACCACAATGAGATCTTACTACACACCCTTAGAAAAGCTCAAATATAAACACCAAAAACAATCGACAAATCCAAGTGCTGGTAATAATGCACAGCAACTGAAAGTCTTATATATTGCAAGTAGGAATACAAAATTATCAGCCACTTGGAAAACACTTTGACAGTTTCCTATAAATTTAGCATACTTGGAAAACAATTTGACAGTTTCTTATACAGTTAACATATATTTGACACGTGACCTAGCAATCTCACTCCCGTATGCAAACGTTCACAGCAGCTCCATTTTAATTGCCCAAACTAGATTCCATCAGAATGCTCTTCAGCTGATGGAGGGATAATCAAACTATAGTGTATCCATAAAACAGAATACTGCTCAGCAATGAAAATGAACAACTATCAGCAATGGTTTTCAAATACAGAAAGTTAAGTGAAAGAAGCCAGATTCAAAAGAATACATATTATATGATTTCATTGGTGTAACATTCTGGAAAATGTAAAACTATTAGAGACAGAAAACAGATGAGCACTTCCTTGGGATTCAAGATGGGAGAGCAGTTATCTATAAAAGGCCAGCATGAGAAAATGATTTTGGATAATAGAATTATTCTGCATCTCAACTGTAGTGGTGCTTACATTACTGTAGGCATCTGTCAAAAGACAGAACTGTACACCACAATGAGTATATTTTTCTGTAGGTAAATTTTAAAAATGTTAAAACTTCTTAACAACAACAAAAAATCATGGTCTCTGGGGTCGGACACACACAGGTTCATATTCCAGTACTTTCATGTCTCTGTGGTGTGACCTTGAGTGAATCCTTTCAAGTCTCAGCCTGCTTCCAGCTGGAAAAACTATAGCTCATTAACTTGGGAATTGGAGGAAACAAAAGCTACTTTGACATCTGGAGGGGGTAAAAAAAGCAGAGTTGTGCTACAAATTAAGTCTCCTCTATGCATACAGGGGGACATATGTCCCCACCAGGATATGCTGACAAGACCACCCTGAGGCACTTAGACTAGATGGTCTTCCAAAGCTACTTCTAGGGGTAAAATAATTCCATTCTAGGAAATGCTCTGCTGTCCTTATAATCAAATACATGTTGTCATTTACAAATCCTCCAACTGTCTAAAATAATTTTTGTTTTACTCCCTTTATTGTTTTCTAATACCAATATTTAATTTTTCCTCTCTCTTTGGCCCGTTGTTCTAGAAAATAGTAATAATAATGATTTGTGTGTTTCTTAAGTTTATTATTTTGTGAATTGCCTATTCATGCTCTTCAAACTTTTCTACTTGGGTATTTATTCCTGTTATTGGGTTATTAGAATATATAGACACACACATATATATGAAATAGTATTTCCCTTTTTTATTGTCTTTTAACTTTCTTTTTTCACTTATTTTAACTTTATGATTCAAAATGAAAAAATAGTAGAGAGTTCCTATATACTTTTTACACACCATCCTCTAAGATTAGTATTTTGCATAACCATAGAACAATATCAAACCAAGATATTAACATTAATATAATATTTACTAAACTCCAGAGGTTATTAGAATATCACTTGTTTATTCAATAATGTCCTTTTTTAGTTACAAAATCCAATCCATGATTCCATTTTACACTATGTTCTTAAGCTCATTAACCTCCATCAACCTGTGATAGTTCCTCAATATTTCCTTGTTTTTGATGACATCAATGCTTTTGAAGAGTACTGGTCAGCTATTTGTTGGAATGTCTCTCAGTTTGGCTTTGTCTGATGTGTTCTTATGATTAGAGCTATATTTTTACAGTTGGCCAGGATATCACCTAAGCAATGTTATATCCAAGGAGTACATAATATCAAAAATGTCTTACTACTGGTGATCTTAATCTTGAATAGTTCGTTAAGGTAATATCTACTGGGCTTCTCCACTGTGAAGTTCTATTCTCCTTTGTAATTAATAGATACCTTGGAGTAGATGTTTTAGCATTATAGAAAGCAAAAATATTAATAGGCTGATATCTATTAATATAATCACTGTGTGTGTGTGTGTGTGTGCGTGTGTATGTGTGTGTGTGTGTGTGTGTGTGTGTGTGTGTGTGTGTTTGGAATGCTCTCCAAGTTTCTATATGTTTTCTTCATTCACCTGAAGCTGAATTCATATTTTCACTGTGTGTGTGTGTGTGTGTGTGTGTTTGGAATGCTATCCAAGTTTCTATATGTTTTCTTCATTCACCTGAAGCTGAATTCATATTTTCACTCAGTTGACAATGTTTAACTATTAATATGACAAACCAAATGAAGTAAACACCACCAAAAGCCATTGAAGGTGTTTTATCATTAAAAATTAGAACTATCTCCTTGAGGATCACTTTCCATTTACCCTAACTTCCCAGACAGCTCTAGCTTTTCATTTTGAATGTATGATGCAGCATCTTCCCCTGGCTTCAAGCTTGCAGTCTGCACATGGGTGGCCTCCATCCCTACCTGGATCTGAGTCACATCCAGCCACAAAGCTTCAGCCTTTCCCTTACCTCTCTCATTTATCTTTATGATTTTCCATATGCTTTTTTTTTTCTCTAGAGACCTCAGCATTTCTAATCTATGGAGCTTTTTCCAAAGCATATGGGAAAAATTATCAATAAAATTATGTCTTTTCCCCTACCATTTCTCTATTTGTGGAGAAGACTGTAGGATAAAGGGTTGGTTTCACATGTGTTTGGTCTGCAATTTGGCACCTAACATGTTTCTTTTTTTAATGATCAGAGTTTAAAGTGATAAGGTATAGGTTCTCTAATTTGCTTTACCTGTTGGAATTACATTTTCTAAGCTCTGAAAATTGTTGTTACTGTGCTAAAATCTTAAGCTTTGGTGATTAATCTTGTTTGTTGAGTTCTTGTAGATAATAGCTTTGTCTCCAAAATTATATGTTTTCAGAGAAATACCACTCTCTGCTTTATAATTATAGGCTTTTATAATTTTAAAAGAAAAAAATTCTTCTTAATTACCCTTGCTGAAAGAACAACTATGTCTAATATATTATCATTTATTACTTTCCTTTAACTTATACTAGATCAACATTGAGGTTTTGAGCTGAGAATCTGAGTTTCTGGCTTTTGTAAGAAATGGCAAATGTATTTAAGGAAGTAAAAATCTATGATATACAAACTGAGTCCAAGTTTACTTTAATTTAAATGTTATACAAGTTTCAGTGGACAAAACTCCATGATTGTTCAACATAGCATACCTTTAATGTCATTCTAGGCATAGTGTTTTAATTTGAGGCATGTTTAGAAAAGTCTTTCAGTTTTTCTGTATGGTATTTCCATTTTTGAAAAATGTGACACAACAGGACTGAATTCTAAAGATTAGAACACCAAACTATTTCACAATTAAAAACTTACAGTTTCCACCTCATGAGAGAATATACATTACATCTGCTGGATAAATTATTACCTAAATAATACCATCAGAAGACCTAACTTATACAGTGCATGTGTTCTTAACATCATAGTCTGTGACTTCCTTGAGAGTAAACATTTTACTTTATTCATGTGTATAATATTTAGCACACTTTCTGGTAAAGAGTATGAACTATTAATACAATTGCTAGTTACATGGTGTAAATTTCCTTTGGAACACTTGGAAATATGTAACGAGATCTCTAATATGTGCTTACACTTTTGTCTGATATATGCATTTGCATTATTAGAAATGTTTATAGAATATAACTAAATGGTAAATTTTGACAATTTTACTTCCAAATATTGTCACAAATCTCTTACTAATAATGTGGCTTAAGGCACTACCCTAATGCCATCATTACTGTCTCCTTTAGTCTAGCCCTTTCCCCCTACAGTGTAGTAGAAACTTAAAGCAGATCATATGTTTTTGTTGATTAATATGGTCCAAAGGCTTCTTTGCATTTACAATAAAACACAAGTTTATTACTTTCTTATTTCAAAATATTATGGGGGTACAAATGTTGAAGTTATATATATTGCCTTTGCACCATTCCAGTCATAGCTACAAACATGCTCATGCCGAGACAGTGGGCACTGTGCTCATTAGGTGTGAATTTACCCATTCCCTCCTCCCCCTCCTTCCTGCCCAACACCTGATGAATGCTACTTGCACTTAAGTGTTGATCAATTAGTAGCAATCTGATAGTGAGTACATGTGTGCTTGTTTTTCCATTTTTGGATACTTCACTTAGAAAAATGGGCTCTGGCACCATCCAGGATAATATAAGAGGTGTTACTGCACCATTGTTTTTTGTTGCCAAATAGTACTCTATGGTACACATATTCTACATTTTATTAATCCACTCATGTTTTGATGGACACTTGGGTTGTTTCCACATCTTTGCAATTGTGAACTGTGCTGCTATAAACATTCGAATGCAGACGTCTTTATTGTAGGATGACTTTTTTTTCTTTGGATAGATGCCTAGTAGTGGGACTGCTGAATCAAAAGGTAGTTCTACTTTTAGCTCTTTGAGGTATCTCTATATTGCTCTCCATAGAGGTTGTACTAGTTTGCAGTCCCACCAGCACTGTATGAGTGTTCCTATCTCTCTCCAACCATGATAACATTTGTTGTTTGGGGACTTTTTGATAAAAACCATCTCACTGGAGTTAAATGATAACTCCTTGTGGTTTTGATTTGCATTTCCCTGATGATTAGAGATGTTGAGCATTTTTTTCATATGCTTCTTGGCCATTGGTCTGTCTTCTTCTGAAAAATTTGTGTTCATATCCTTTGCCCACTTTTTAATGAGGTTGTTTGATTTTTTTCTTATGGATTTTCCTGAGTTCTATATAAATTCTAGTTATCTGCCCTTTATCAGATGTATAGCATACAACTATTTTCTCCCATTCTGTAGATTGCCTATTCACTCTAGTGATAGTTTCTTTGGCTGTGCAGAACCTTTTTAAGTTGATCAGGTCCCATTTATTTATTTTTGTTGTTGCTATGATTGCTTTTGGGATCTTCTTCATAAATTCTTTGCCTAGACCTATGTCTCTAACAGTTTTTCCAACATTTTCTTTCAGAAGTCTTATGGTTTCATGCCTTAGGTTTAAGTCTGTTATCAATTGTGAGTTTGTTTGTGTGTGTGTGTGTGTGTGTGTGTGTGAGTGAGTGCGTGAGAGAAAGAGAGATAGAGAGAGAGACAGAGAGAGAGTTAAGAGGTGTGGATCCTGTTTCAATATTATACATGTGGCTATCCAATTTTCTCAGCACCATTTATTGAATAGGAATTCTTTTCCTAAGGTTCTTGTCTACGTTGTCAAAAATCAAATTGCTATACAACAGTGATTTTATATCTGCATTCTCAGTCGTGTTCCATTGGTCTATGTCTCTGTTCTTGTGCCAGTGGCATATTGTTTTGTTTACTATAGCCTTGTAGTATAGCTTGAAGTCTGGTAACTTGATGCCTCCCCATTTTTTTTTTTTTTTTTTTTTTTGCTTAAGGTTGCTTTGGCTATACAGAGTATTCTCTGGTTCTATATGAAGCACAAAATTATTTTTTTTTCTAGATCTTTGAAAAATGATGTTGGTATTTTCATAGGGATTGCATCAAATCTGCAGATGACTTTGGGTAATATAGACATTTTAATAATGTTGATTCTGACAATCCATGAGTATTGTATCGTTTTCCACCTGTTTACGTTGTTTGCTATTTCCTTTCTCAGTTTTTCATAATTCCCCTTGTAAAGGTCCTTCACCTCCTTAGTTAAATATTTTCTTAGGTATTTTATTTTCTTCATTGCTATTATGAAATGTATTGATTGAGTCTTTGATTTGGTTCTCAAATGTTCTCAGATTGACTGCTGTTGGCATATATGTATGCTACTGATTGGTGTACATTAATTTTGTAACCTGAGACTTTCTGAACTCAGTTTATTAATTCCAATATGATCTTATCTCCTATTTCCTCTCCTTTTCCCTCACCTCCACTGCTCACTAAAACCATCCATGTAGGTCCTTCCTCTGTTTTGCAAATACCTCAAGCTCTTTCAGCCTTTAAAAACATTGTCTTAAGAACGGACTGAAAATTTAACTGAAGAGTTAAATAGCCCGAAGTGTGGCTGGCTCCTGCCTGGGACTCAGAGCTCAACTTGAAGGGACAAACCTACTCAGTACGCTCTTCCCTTATTCTCAAGCTTAGCAATCCACATCACATCTCTCATTTTTATAATGTTCACAGCACTTACCATTTTGTTTTAACTATTCATTTTCATATGTGGTTTTACTCATGTATTTTTCAACTCCCCCAACTAAAGAATAATTTCCATGAGAATGAGAAGCTTTCTCAGCCTTATTCACCATTGTATCCCCATGCCTAAAAGAGAGCTTTGATATAGTGGCAATAAAGAAAAAACTATCGATAGATATGAAAGAGTGAATGAAAGACAACACACAGACATTCATCCCCCCAAAATACTTATAATTATATTAATATTAGCAATAAAATAAAAATGAGTAAAGGCCCAAATGTTTATCAACATAAAGTTAAGCAAATAAAACATTGTACAAACATATAATGAAATACATAAAGCATAAAAATAATATTATAAAAATATTTATTGACATGAATAGATATTCTTAATATATAATTGAACGCATTCTTTTATCTTTTTATAAAGAGGTCTGTAAAAATAATATGCACTATATGACCCAATTTTGGAAATATACATGTATATAGAGAAAATGTGTCTAAAAGAAAGTATGTCTAAATATTAATAGTTGGTATCTCTGTGTAGTGCGATGTCGAATGATTTTAATTTTCTTATTGTGAATCTGTATTTCTTGTTGTTTTATGTTTATAAATTATTTCTGTAACAAAACTAAAAGAATTTTTAAATTAAATTATAAAAGTAGTATCTAACCTTACAAATATGTCTTTATTCTTTGCATATTTCAGAGGTTGGCATAAAGAAAAAGAAATGTACTCATAGTCACAAATAAATGAGAAGCCTCAACCTTTAGGCTTGCTATTAATGATGCATAAATCTCTTTTACATTGATCAAGGGGTTTATCTAGAATCACATAAGAAGAGTGCAAAGTGACAATCATTTTCTTTTTCCAAGGAAGTTCACATATAAGCCATCATTAATCAGTGAAAATCCATTACTATTTTTCCTACTAAACACCAAAAACAAAAAAGATCCCTCTGGCAGTAACGTCCATTTTCTTCACCTCACTGTTAGGAAATTTTATTTTATTTAAAAAGTAAGCCTTCACATCTGTTTCTTGCCTAATACTCAGAGGGGATGAAAACACACCAACACACATGTGCACACACACTGACTTTTTCATTTAAGTTTTAAGTCTAAAACAACCTCTGTACTGCAGCAGAAGTTTAAATCAATGGATTCTTGTGCAAAAGCTTTTAAAGAAATCCTACTGTCATATAATCCAAACTCTTTACAACTCTCCTCACTTCACTCCTCTTCATCTCTGTTTTCTCATCCAAAGTTAGCAATCTGAGACTGCATGGACCATCCCTGTTCAAGAGGATCAGATATCCTTGAGTCTCTGTCGCTACTCTTATTTTCAATCATCTTCTTGAACTTCCTGCTTGAATTAAACTTTTCTATCCCTGTAAGCAAATCTTTTACTTTCCTTTCACTCTTTATTTTTATTATGGAAAATGTGCTGCCCCTCCTCTCTCCTACTCAAACCCTACCTATTCTTCAGGTTTCCATGAGGTCTCTTTCATCCCCCAACCCCCACAAAATCTATGTTGACCCTCCTCATCCTTCAGTGCATGATCTGCAGTATCTCAAGCACTACTGAACTGAGCTGTTACTTCTATTATTGTTATTAGATAATGGGGATTATCTCCCCAATTATACTACTGTAGTCCCCCTCTATCCGGGAGGATACGTTTGCACAGCCCCAATGGATGACTGAAACCACAGATAGCACAGAACCCTATACGTAGACATATACCTATGATGAAATTTAACTTATAAATTAGGCACAGTGAATGATTAAAAACAATAACCATTAAGAAAACAGAACAATCATAACAATCTGCCAGCATCACTACTCTGTCAGCAGCACCACCCCAGTGCATTGTGGCTGTTATCAAGTAAAATAAGGGTGACTTGAACACAAGCATTGTGATACCATGACAGCTGATCTGATAACCAAGAGGGCCACTAAGGGACCAATGGGCAGGGAACATATATAGTGTGGAAAAGTTGGACAAACGGTGATCCACGTCCCAGACTGGGCAGAGTGGGAAAGTGTGAGATTTCATGAAGCTATTCAGAATGGCACTCAATTTAAAATTCATGAATTATTTATATCTGGAATTTTCCATTTAATATTTGTGGACTATGGTTGACCACTGGGAACTAAAACTGTGGAAACTGAAACCTCGGATTAGGGGGGGGACAACTGTACTGTGATCTTTGAAATCAGAAACCATGTCATCATTTCTTTATAGAGCAACCTAGCTATCTTAGGAGCTTTATGAAAATTTTTTCACAGACACAATAAAGCTTCTTCTCACTTCTTTGTGCTTCCTAGCATGGGTTCCAAATTTTGATTCTTTAATCACCTTTAACAATTATTATTCCTGAATACTCCAAAGAATTTGTTCTCCCCATCCACTGGCTTTTGAGAGTTAGTTTTCATTTTTTCCCTTTCATATCTGTTTGAAACTCCTTCAGAGCTACTAGTGTTCTCTCTGTTTTTCCTAGCTGCTCTAATTCTACCAAGAAAGGTCCCAGGGCTGAGGATAAGGATTTCTGAAGGGCACAATTTTTCTGTCAGAAGAAAAAGGAACTCAGGGAGGAATGCAAATATTTCCACAAAATTGTTTCTACACCCCAAGCCCTTTAAAATGCTCTATCTTCCACATCTGAGCCCACAAATTGCTGATCCAATTATAGGTCACGGTAATATTTTCGCATTTTCACCCTTCTAAACTAGAATGTAATGGAGTAAAACTCAGCTCCCCCTGAATAGAAGCCATCACACCAGATGTTCAATTGCAGCATTTTGGAAGAAGCACATGGTAGCAGCCCTGACTAATTGCTAGAGACACATTCGGGACATGGAAGCTGCACCTAAGATCACCCATAAGGGAGATCCAAGTTCAGAAGTGACTAATTATTTTCTTGTATGTGAAAGTAAAATACACATGGTCAAGGCAATGAGTTTTTCCACTATGCTGCTTAGTTCATTTTGCATCTTATTATAGACTTATCTTCTCAATGATAATGGGACTAGTTCTAAGGGTGGCTACAAAATTCAGCCAGTATAACTGGCCATCTCTGTGTCTTATCTTAATATGTAATATGCCCAGCAGGGGACTCAGTTCACCTTGAGATAATCAGTATTAAAAGTATACTTTGTATGTATGATTTATTCTCTATGAATTTATGCTTTTTATTACTCTATAATTTATCTCAAATTGCTTTAGAGTATTTTGTCTTCTAATTAGTCTGTACCCAATTTTAATACCTAACATTGTCCCTGGGCTCATGCTTTTTACATGAATTATTTCATTAATTGTCACAATAGCATTATAAATTATATATCAGATTAACCACTGACTAGCTGCTGTAAGGCCTTGTGCATGCTATCTAACCTCCTTGAGACATCTTGCTCTGTAAAACAAGGGGAATCATAGTTCCTATAGTAAGTAAGTTAACCCAAGGAATGTCATTAGTAGAATGCCTGGCTCAGATTAAGTGTTCTGCAAACAATTGTTATTATTATTAACATTATTTTCATTATTTCCATTTTCAAAGTAACACATCTCAGAGACAGGGTGGTAAGGGACAATTCTAATGTCACTCAGTCAATAATTTTCTAAGCCTTGATTTGGCTGTGGGGTTCTCTGACCATGGAGCCCATGTTCTTAGCACTTCAACTGCTAGTTTTGATTATGACCCATTATTTACCAACATTGCTTCTATTCTCCACCTTCCTCAAAAAAGCAAGGAAGAAAAAATATATATATACACTCACACAGAGCCATATCCAGCAACAACAACAACAACAAAAAATCAGAACAATTTCGGACAGACATAAACTATTTCTTGGCAGGGAAGGGTAAAAGATTAATGTCAGTCCCTGAGAATTGTAATTTCTCAGGGACTGACATTTGTGATTTGAATGCTGAAGTTTTGCATATATGCACATGTTCCTGAACACATATGATTTTACTCAAAAGGTGATTGCATCAACTCACTTTGTGCAAAAAAATTAAAACATATGTGATGTTGACAGAATGTATACCTTACCACTGAGAGGCCTAAATTAACTAGAGGGATATACAGTGCTACCTGGAATAATGCACTCATTCAAAAGTAATTCAATCGGAAAAATATTTCCAACACACTAAAACATGCTCAGCTTAGGTTCGCATCACTTCAGAAAGTTGTTTTCAGTAGAATAGTGACAATTATTACTTAACTCTTAGGTTGAACCATAAAAAATTAATCTTTTCTTGGTCAGTTAAATAATATTTGAGTTTTAGCAATTTCGTGGTTCAACCTATACATGGTAGCTACTATAAGGGTAAAGTTAATATGCTTATTTGATTATAATTAATACTCTCAGGTTCTAAACAATTGGTAAGACAGTATTAATTTTAAAAATAAAAAGCTTATTATTTTAATAATTGAGTTTTTAAATGGCTCTGCAATTTGTATTCAGAGTGAGAAGGAAACTCCAATTATATCCTAATGCATAGGGAATTTACCAAATTCTCTGTTAAACATTTTGCTTTGATAAAGTAACAATATCAAAGCTATGTAGATTGTGTTTCCTTTGAATGCAAACATCCTAAAGAGAAACTCAGCAGATTCTTCTAAATTCTTCTTATTATTCTTCTTATTATTCTAAATTCTTCTTATTATTATTCTAATAATAACTATCTATATAACCAACTTATTACAAAATGTGAGAAGTTAGTCAACTATGTCATGATTCAAGCTGAGGAAAAAGTATAAATATGGTAGTATTAGTTTCATGAATATAAAACATTAATACAACAACAACAACTTTTCCTGCCAAGAGAATAGGAACAAAAGTTAAAGATTTCATTTATTTCATGTGTAAGACACCAAGTTTGGAGTAATTTTTATTAAAGGAAAAAAACATAATTGAATAAGAGCTTGATTTCACTTAAAAATCAAAATGAATTTCTCTGCTTAATTTGGTGGATTCTTAGGAAAAATGGACAGTGTCATCCTCTTATCTCCTGCTGCTCTTATATGTATTGCATTAATACATTTTTATCATCCATAGAAAAATAATGACTGAATATCATCAGCCATTGTAGGCACCCTAGCTGTGTTAAAGTTGACAAATGATACCTCAGTATTTGTTGACTTTTTAAGATGTAGAGTCAAGTAAAATTTCCTGTGTTTCCATTGTGGGCTGAGGAATGTGCTAACGGCTAGATAACTCAGAGTGCAAGACAACCAGAGTCCTTGCTTTCACCAGACATCAGTCTAGTAGGAGGGAAAGATTATAAAGGAGTAAACAGAAAGGGTAGTTGAGGAAATAACCTCCAATGGGGTGATATTTGAGCAGGAAGGTGAATGCATAGAAAAACCTAACCATGCAAAATATGAATAAAGAGAGTCCTGATCCTGGGAAACAGCCAGGGCGAAAGCTCCAAAGCAGGGATGGCTTGGAGAAGAGACTGGCTCTAAGCAGGTTATAACACACTTATGGAGCATCTGCTCCTCCTTCTCAGAGGTTGGGGAAGGTCTAAAGACTGGCAAATAGATCTTGCGAGGCCAGCCTTCCAAAGACCATTAGGAGTCCTTTCCATCTCTTTTTTTTTTTATCTTGGAGATGAAGTAAAGTTAGCCACAACATTCATTCAGTCAGGATGTTTTGTTCAGTTTCCCTCAGAACTTTACTAACTAGGAAACCCTAAATGGGTTTTCTTGCTTCCCTGTGTTTCCCAGTCTTTCTGTGTCTCTGGTTTTATACTGCAGGGTATAATATTACAAACGAGATAATTTTCTTTTGCTAGTTTTTAATGTAAGGAAATGTCATAATTTAGCTTTTTCAATGCTTCAGAATCATTGCTATTTTTAGGAACACACCACTGTCTGTACACAAAAGGCAGCACTGCAAATTATTAATTCTTTTTATTATTATTTTAAATCTAGTATAAACATATTTTCAGAATAAGTGTCTGCTATTCTCCATTTGCCTTTTTGCCCTCTCTTAGAAGCATTTAGTGATTGCATTTTCCTTTTAAAAGAAACTTATTACTGAAAGAAAATTACATTAATATACAGGGGATACTATACCAGAGTCCTTAAAACATTTGTCTTTTTCCCTACCTATGCTCCAAATTAACTGTTTTCTAATCTCTTCTTAACTTAATGGTATAATCAATTATACGTCTCAAAATCCTTTTTTATTAGTACTTAATTTTATTTCCCTGGGTCCACTACTATAAAAGCAATCTCTTGGGATGCACCTGATTTTAATGTCTCTGAGAACTGATTATTCTAGACCAAAAATTGGCTGCTGGAACTCATGTTGATTTCTGTTATGCATTCAGAGAAAGCAAAGTGTCAAGGTACCAGCTGGAGAGGGTCAGAGGGTGCAATGGAAAGAATACTGAATTGGAAAGTCAGAAGCATGCTTGAGGGCTACCTTCACCACTTACTACCTGATGGTCTCCATGAAGTAGTTTACTGACTCTAAGCTTCAGGTTTGGCTTCTGTGAGATGGGATTACCACTACCTCTGTAACATGCACCTTGTAACTCTGTCCCAAGACACATACCACACATGATATGTGAAAGTTCTCTTTAATGTCTATATGCAAGAAGGCAGTATAGCCTAGTGTTCAAGTACATGGTCTGTGGAGTCCAGTGTGCTGGCTTGAAATCTAATCTCCACTATTTACAACCTGTGTAATACTGGGCATGTTATTTAATATCTCAAAGCTTGAGTTTCCTTAGCTATGAAACAACATTAACTAGCTTACTGGCTGCTGGTAAGAACAAATGAAACAATATAAATCCAAACCCTGTTGATGGCGGCACTCAATAAGTAGGCAAGTAGGTTGTGCATTCCATTAAAGCATTCATTTAAGAGTACTGATTTTTATCAACTGTCCATGAAAAAGTTAAAGAAAACACCAAGAGGAATGACTGCCTTGCTAACTTTGCTTAAAGATAACAATGATTCCCCACTTTATAGTTGAATGAATGAAATTATCATACATAAATATAATGATATAAAAAGTACATTAGGGATATTTCAGTAAGTAAAAGCTAAGGACCAGATGACTTCACTGGTTAATTCTACCACACAGGTAAAAAATTAACACCAATCTTACCCAAACTCTTCCAAAAATCTGGAGGGGAGGGAACACTTCCAAACTCATTTTATGAGGCTAGCATTATTCTAAGTCAAAAGTTAGACAAAGACACTAAAAGAAAAGAAAACTAGAGAGCAATGTTCTTGATGAATATTGATGCAAAAATTCTCAACAAAATACTAGCAAACAGAATCCAACAGTACTCAAAACAATTATACACCATGACAAAATACAGTTTATTCCTGGAATACAAAGACGGTTCAATATATGAAAATCAATGTAATATACCACACTAACAAAATGAAGAAAAAAAATCACAATTGATGCAGAAAAAAGCATTTGCAAAATTCAACAATCTTTCATGATAAAAAAATTAACAAACCAAAAATAAAACTTAACATAATGAAAGCCATAAACAGAAAGCCCACAGCTAACATCATACTCAATGATTAAAGACTGAAACCTTTTTATTATAAGGTCAAAGACAAGACAAAGATGTCTGCTCTCACCACTTCTATTTAACATAGTACTAGAAGTCCTACC
Organism: Microcebus murinus; assembly: GCF_040939455.1. NCBI lineage: Eukaryota > Metazoa > Chordata > Mammalia > Primates > Cheirogaleidae > Microcebus > Microcebus murinus. Next base: position 25,416,509 of record NC_134124.1, read on the forward strand.
CAGAGCAGCTAGACAAGAAAAAGAATGAAAAGGCATACAAATTGGAAACCAAAAGTAAAATAATCTGTATTTCCAGGTGACATGATTCTATATGTGGAAAACCCTAAATATTCCCTCCAAATACTGTTAGAACTAATAAATAAATCCAGAAAATTTTCAGGATACAAAATCAACACTCAAAAATCAGTTAAATTTATATAAACTAACAATGAAAAATATGAAAAGGAAATCAACAAAATAACTTTATTTATAATAGTATCAAAAGAATAAAATGCTTAGGAATAAACTTAAGCAAGGTAGTGAAAAACGTATACTCTGCAAGCTAATATATAATATTATGCTGAAAGAAATGAAGCAAGGCACAAATAAATATAAATATACTCCATATTAATGGATTGGAAGGCTTAATATTGTTAAGCTATCAATATAAATTACAAAGTAATCTACAGTTTTAATGTAATCCTTATCAAAATCCCAGTGCCACTTTTAGCAGAAAGAAAAATCTATCCTAAAATTCATAAAGAACTTCAGTGAACCCCAAATAGACAAAATAATTTTGAAAAAAAAATAAAGCAGGAAGTCTCAGACCTGATGTCTTATTACAAACTTATTACAAAGCTACAGTAATCAAAACAGTATGGTAGGACCATAAAGACAGGTATATAGCCAATGGAATAGAATAGACAGCCCAGAAATAAACTTTCACAAATATTAAAAATGTTCTTAAGCAAGAGTGTTGAGACTACTCAGTAGAGAAGGGACAGTCTCTTCAATAAATTGTATTCAGAAAATTGGATAAAAATATGCAGAAGAATGAAGGTAGAATTTTATCTTAGACCTCATTAAAAAAAATAATTCAAAATGGATTAAACACTAAAGGTAGGACCTAACACTATAAAACCCATAGAAAAAAGATAGGAGGAAAGTTTCATGACATTGGATTTAGCAACAATTTCTTGGATATAATCAATAGCTTGAGCAACAAAAGCAAAAATAGATAAATGGGAATACCTCAAACTTAAAAATGTTTGCATATCAAAGGAAACAATCAGTATAGTGAAGGAGCAATCTAAAGAATGGGAGAAAATATGTGAAAATATGTGAAAATCTGATAAAGTGTTAACATCCAGAATATATAAAGAACTCCTATAACTCAACAACAACAAAAAAAACAAATAGCCCAATTTAAAAATGGGCCAAGGACTTGAATACATTTCTTCAAAAGATGACATACAAATGGCCAGTAAGCATATGAAAAGATGGTAAACATCACTAATTATTACAGAAATGCAAATCTAAACTACAATGAGATATCACCTCACACATATTAAGACAGCTACTACAGACAAACAAACAAAGAAACACAAAAGCAAAAAGCAAAACAAAACCAGAAAAATAAGTGTTGATGAGGATGTGGAAAAACTGGAATCCTTGTACTGTTGGTAGGAATATAAAATGGTGCAGCAACTGCAGAAAACAGTATGGTAGTTCTTTAAAAAAAATTAAAACAGAATTACCATATGATCTAGTGATCCCACTTCTGGATATATATCCAAAAGAACTGAAAGCAGGACCTCAAAGAGATAGTTACATACCCGCGTTCATAATGGTATTATTAACAATAGTCAAGAGAAGGAAGTAACTCAAACATCCATGAGTGAATGAAAAGATAAACAAATTGGGGTATATACATATAGTGGAATGTTATTCAGTCTTAAAAAGAAAGGAAATACTGATACATGCAAAAACATGGATGAACCTTGAGGACATAATGCTAAGTGAAATAGGCCAGTGACAAAATGATTACTGTAGAAAGTATCTAGAGTCATCAAATTCATACAGACAGAAAGTAAAACAGTAGTTTTCAGGAGCTGGACAAGACGGGAAATGGAAAATTGTTGTTTAACGGGTACATAATTTGTTTTGCAAGAGGAAAATAGTTCTGAAGATTGGTAGCACACAATGTGAATGTAATAACACTACTGAACTGTTCACTTAAAAAAAAGTATATTAGGGACATTTGTTATTTAAGGTATTATGCGTAGTAAAGAAGCATTGCGCAAAGCAACAATCACTTGTTTTATAAGTTTGGACTTCTAGATAGTTATTTAGAAAACTTTCCTATTTCTTTTTCTCTATTTTTTAATTTTTTTTTAATTTCGGCATATTATGGGGGTACAGATTTTAAGGTTTCAATAAATGTATTTCGTTAAAGAGGCATTGTTGTAAAAATATAATAAAAGCTGGAGCTATTCTTTCCTTCTCCTTTTGCACAAATGCGCTGAATAAAAAAAAGTATTATCACAAAGTCTCAGTTGCCACAGGGAGCCAAGAAATTGGTTTGATTAAAGTGAAAAGTTAACTTGGGACACATATATTCTCCAGGAAAAGAAGAAATGCAAGGAAAAATGCATTTATGGCTCTCTGCCATGAAATTATTAAGTTATTTTGAAAACTTCACCTTGAATAACAGAGGTTGCACACATACCGCCATTCTATTTTCAACCCAAATAAACTCACCGAGTGATCACTGACGTAAACTGCTACTTTGACCAGATATGGACCATCTGATGATGGTGGTTTCAAAAGTGATCTTTCAAATCTGTGCCACCAAGTTTTAAGAATCTATTTTTGCTTATAGCATACTGGCCAAAAGCACATCTTAATATTAAGTACATCAAAACGAAATTATGGAGTTTCCTACAATGATCCCTTAATCTGCTAGTTACAAAAGAAATATTTTGCAAGAGATATTGGGAAAGAAGTGGGTAGACAAATGAATATCCTACACAGATTTCCACGAGCATCTCTCATAGTTAAGTACAATGCATACCATATTATATTAGGTGACCTTCTTTCAAATACATTTGTCTTACCTTATTTAAGCATACTTGCGATGGACAAAGTCCATCCCATCTTAATTTTTTTATTCAATTTTTTTATTGAAAAAATTATTTTTTTGTTTTATTTTTTATTCAATTCTAAACAGTGATTTTATAGGTAAAGTGAAAAAGTGTGAGAGAACTGACAGGGAGAGACAAGAAGTGCTATGTAGATAGACCCTTTTCAATATTTTAGATGCTTATTTTCATTCTGCTCAGCATGGGCTGGGCTCATTCTCTCTGAAGCAGCAGCCTCTGAAAAGATTTGACAGTATTATAAAAAAAGGACATTTTAAAATAAGTACATATCCCTGCTTTCATATTTTTGACAAGCCTGTAGAAGCCAAGAAGAAGGCCAATTTACAGACTCAGGCTGGAGCCAAAAAATGAAAAAAAAAATGCTTAGTCAATGCTTCCAAGAGAATACCTGAGGGCCCAAGATGATACTTAAATGTGCACAGCTTACCTCCCACAAGTGCAAAGTCAGCATTACAAAATCCTTCTTAACCTGTGCACCCTAATCCTCTCACTCTGGTCCTGTGCCTGGATGACACACAGACGTGACTCTCAGTAGCTTTTAAAAATGATGCTTATCCATTTTTATTATTATGCAATCATTACTAAAAATTTGAATACTACAAAAATAATACAAAGAAAACCACACAGTAACCATGAACATGCTGAACGCTTCCTTTATGTAACTCTGTCAACGCAGTGCTCTCAGTATTACAAATTTATGATTTTATACCACGTGAGTATATACCTGTGTGCACACGCACACACACAAACAACTTTATAACCCCTGTATTCTATAAAACCACCACGCCTGAGGCTATTTTTCCCAGGATTTCTCCACACCCACCTCCACCCCTGCCTCCATGTTATCTTTCTGAGGCCATCAAATGCCAGACCGCACAGTGTGTCACTTTCAGACTGTGATAGTCCTCTTCCTTTCCATGACCCTGAAGAATGACACAGCCCCAGAATGGAAGGAACGAGTCCCTGAGTCACAGCACAGAGGAAAGCTGCCTGCTAAAAAAAAGGAACAACTTCACTGGTCTGTTCAATGAGTGAAAAATAATCTTTTATTGTGTTAAGTCACAAAAATTTGGGGGTTGGTTACAGAAGCCAATGTTACTCTAATACCGTAAATGTTAATAAATTCACCAGATATTTATTTATTAAATGTATGGTTCATGATAGAACTAGATTTTCAATGACTAGATTACTAACTTCCTATGTGGCCTCCAATAAGGAGAATCCTGAAGTCTCATCTGCAAACTGAGAAAATGCCTACATTGTAAGATTTTTGCTATAATTAAAGATCACATGTAAGTGCTTCAGTGCCTGGTAAAAAGTTAAGTGTTTGCTATGGGTGGCTATTATTTAAACAAGTAAGTAAAATAAATCAAAACCATTCTTAAAGAGATAGCTATTGTCTTTCTTATATTAAACCAAAGAAACATATTAGCATTCCTTTAGCATTTAGCATTACTTTATATTTTGGACCTCACCTGTTTCTCAAGATGATTTGAGTCAGTTAATTTAAAAATATGTTTATTAGGAACCAGTGTTGAAGCAAATCAGATATAACTGAAAGGCTACACCTGGCCAACTCAGGGACATGAGCGCACTTCATAAAATTTGTAAAAGTGTTGCTTTTATTCATTAAGAAATGCATAAAAACTTATAGTTTGATGGTGAATGTGATAATGCTTCACCTTTCAGCATACTTAAAGGAAAACTATGGGAAAACATTCCCATTGTCAACTAAGTTAAAGGATCCTAAATTCGAGTTTTTAAATCAACAGTAAACTTATACTCTCTTTTTTGTCTCACAGATATACCACAGATGAAAAACAAACATGAACACTATGTAACTATTTAATAACATAAATATACGTCGACTTAAGCAACAAATGCATTTAACCAAGTATGTGGCTACCTGCCATGTGCAATACCAAGTGTGGTACACAGGCCCGGTTTTCAAGTGTAGTATTGCATAAAATCTAAAACTACTGCATAAAACTAAATCTAGTTTTCTCTGAAAACACTGATGAAAGGCAACTCTGTGAACAGAATCCCATGTTAAATATGGTCCTATAAGTGGAGAAGACTATTGGCAGAGTCTTTGTAATGATTAGAGGCAATATATATAAAGGCCCTGGCACAGAATAGGAACTCAATTCATGATCACTACTGTCATTTTCAGTACTTTCTCTCCAATAAGTCTCCTTCTAATAACTGTACTTACTTCTGAAAAGAAATTGCCATAGATAGATGTTCCAGGACCCATGGTAAGTAGAGTTGTTCCTTACACCAAAATGAATTTCTGTCTTCCCCAAAGTGAAGCTGTAACTGCTATAAATGACAACTTTAAAGTATGTTATCCACTTCTATACATGGCAAAAATATCACTTAGAATAGCCTTCTTTTATGAATTACTTTTCTGCAAAGAATAATAGTATCTAACCTTACCAAAAGCAGAAGCATTTTAATAATGTATAGTTTATTCCATCCAAGAACCTGGCATAGTTTTAATCTGTTCAAAAATTAATAATAAAAATATGGTAAGACTCTTATAAAAAGTTTGTGTATATCCTGATCCATGAGCTTTGAGGGAATAGTCATCAATGTGCTTTCATTACTTAATAACAAACTGAAAATTCATGGTCTATAACTAGAATGACTTAGCCAAAGGAAACATTCATTTTTCACAGGCTCCAGAGCAAATCATCCAGAAAGTATCTGAATCCCTGAGTCATCACAGGGAATCCAATTCTTAGAGCTGGAAGGTCTTTACACAGTTGAAAGTCCAATCCTTTCAATTTACAGAAGAGAAAACTGAAATCCTAAAACTTGTAGCTTGCCCTAAGATCACATAGTCACTTAAAGGCTGGCTGGAGACAGACTCCAAGGTGTAGTATCACTCAACTAAACACCCTCCAAGTTCTCAGCTTCATCATGAACAGTAAGCTTTGCTACTTTCAAATTTTCCCATGCAACATTAAAATACTTTCCAGGGATGTGGGTGGGCAAGTGGCAAGGAAAACACTTCCCTCATAAGGTGTGCACCTGTGCCTTGGTTTCAGAGATATAGAAAATGGAAGTACACGCTTTCTACAAAGGAAGACCTGTCAAAACTATTCAGTTAAATCTATTCAGCTGTCATTCCTGTTATCTTCTGTGGTTCCATGTAGTAGAGTTGGTTCTTTATTGAAAGCATTCAGATGACTTTGTAGCAAGGTAGTTACCTGTGACAATTTTTAAAGTCCAACATCATTTCTTCTCCCTTTAATTCTTCTCTTTCAAGATTGAATCAGAGGCTGTCTCGTGGCAGACAAGAGCATCTTTAAAGTCTGTTAATACTGAAGCTCCTTTTTCTATACGAGTTAAGTTGATCTTTGGGCCATTGTCAAACCTAGCTAGAGCACAGTAACTCTCTTCTATTCAGTGTTAAATCCACAAATTCTAGTCTTAAAAAAGTGGTACCTCAGGAGCATAGGCATGATCATATAATTTATTTTAAAATATATACTTTGTAAATCTGTATGTAAATCTGTATCTAAAAATTCCCCCTGGCATACAAGCCTATCGATGAAGTCTGCCCTACATAACACAGAAGTTTGCAAAGACTATTTCATTATGAGTTTGGTATTTACCTCCATGTTTAACTGTTACAAAAAGTTCTGAAAACTACGCAGCAATTATTCTATTTGACTTTCTAGTCAGTAGACATTCCTAGAATATTTCCTACCTGCCTGTGCTAGGAATTTTACATACATCATCAGCCTAGACAAAATGTGTTCCACATAATAATTCTATTAACATGTTTCTCAAGAAATGTGTGCTATGATCAAATATGTCAGGAAAACACTATATGCTTCCCATAGTTTTTCCTTAGAGATTTACCATGCACATTATTTTAATGGCTTTGAGAAGTCCTACATTAAACAAATTTCTTAACTTTGTTTAACCGAGCATTTCTCAAACTCATTTGACTATGCAATGATTAGGAACTAGTGGAATTAGAGTTCTTCAAAACACATCTTTAGAAATGGTAACACATTGTAACAAACCCATTCCCAGTCTTGCTCCTATGTATATGTGGTATCTCTATTTTATGTAGGAAGAACAAATTGGTTCTTATTTCTTCTTAGCCTGCAAGCTATACCAAGACAAGTTCCTCTGTGTTTAGCATGCTGCGTTATTCTCAGGGATGAATACAGAACTTAACACATGGTTGCCCCTTAAAAAATAATTCTTATGAATAAATGAAAGGATTCTCTTCTTTAAAAAATTAAGGTGCAACCCGCGGTAGGGGATGAAAAACAAAACAGTAGGTGAAATATTTTGTTAGGACTATTGGCCTGATCTCCTTATTGAATCAATGTTATAAAAAAGGGATTGAACTAAATTTAAATAGACTTAAGGTGAATAATTCTCAGATGCATGTTGTAATCCTGGATTCAGAATTCTGGTTCAGAAAAGACCAGAAGACTATTTAAAAAAAAAAAAAAAAAAAAACTTTGAGGAAATTTTAATGTAGTATGTTGTAAGAACAAATATATTATAATAGAAAGATAAAAATCACTACTAGTTTAAAACACAACAGAAATAGCATAAAATACATGTATTTATGGTTTTGATTAAAATCTGAATGAAAATGTTAAAAGTGATAGGATTATTATGATTTTATTTTCTTTTTTCAATCTTTCTCTTTAATGACAAAATCCTTTCTCCCAAATCCCTGACAGATGGTAACCCAAATTATGCTTGGATACTTCCAGTAACAAAAATCTCTACCTGGCAAGGCTGGTATTGCACTTTTGGATGATTACAATTGTAATACATATGCTTCCTTGTGATTTTCACCCATTGGTATACTAAGGCTGATTCTATCTTTAAAATATGTAACTAACTGATCTGGGGTTTGAGAAATGTGCCATAAATTAAAGATCAAAGACAAAGGGAATACACACACACAAAAAGGCATAGCTTTATTTTATTTGAACATGTTCTATGTCCCACCTGATTATGAATGACTATGTCTATCTTAACTGCTTTAATCCTTCAATTTATTTTTTATGGATGGCTTCAGTGACCATTGCAGGTGCTTTATAACCACTTCTAGATTAAGAACATCAGAATAGAATTATCTATAGAGATATATTTATTTCCTAGAGACATCCACATGTATTGACCATTCATTCACTCCTATAGTTAAAAAGAAGTCATTACGTTGTATTCATTTCTTCTCTTTCAGGAAGTTTTTCTTACTAACCTCCCTTCTCTGGCATGCCCTAGACTAACTGTGGCTAACTATAACTGGACACTTCTCCATCGAGAAATGACCCACCTTCCAAGTACAACAGAGGGGCAAAAATTAGATAGTCCTAGACTTGCTGGGGAGAAGGACCTCTAAAGGAATAAGTGTTAGTCCATAAATGATTCCTCCTCCTCCATTTCCACTCTAAGGAAACTAAAAATGATACTCATTGTTTTTATTATTTTATAGAAATACTAGGTTATGTAAAAAACTATGTAAGAATATCCAACTAATTTACTTTACTTTAATTCAGTGTACACAATGAATTCCCTTGTCTCTATCCCACAGCCCCCACTGTGTTTAGGCTGCTATCATGTCTCATCTGGACATGGAGCAAGGAACTGATAACACTGGTTGGGAATGCATCAAGGTAAAAAGAAAAAGGTGATCACCACACTTATCTTTGCTGGGCTGGATGTCACTCTTTTTAAGGCACACATGGGATTTCTTCCTCAGATTTCAGCTTATATATATATCACTTCTGTGAGATCTGCTCTGACCTCTATTGAATAAACAAATCCTCTAGTTATATAATACCTTAACCCCTTGTACTAATAAATTCATTTTATAGGACCTGTCCAAAGACATCCATTTCTAGTTATAGCATTCCAGTGATTCCCTTGGGAAATCAGCCCTCTCCCACACCGTGTTCATGTCCTTCAGACGGTACTGACCTCCTGCTCCTGAGATGTTCATGTGCCATATACCCGGCTAGATTGTTTTATCCTCCTGATTCATAGACGGTCATGCAATTCAAACTAAGTCAGTAAGACTTAATCCTACAACTTCTGTTTTAACAATTTGGAAAAAGAATCTGTTTTTTGTTTTTTTTGTTTTTTTTTTTTTTATTCCCTAGAATTTGGGGGAGGGAGGACACCATTTGGAAAGCACCTGCCTGGGAATAAAGGCAACACAAAGGGCGGGTATAGCCAACAGATGGAAAAAGGCTGATTCCTGATGATACTGTTGGAACACCTAGACTCATCTATGTCTGAAACCAAAATAATCCCTAGTTCATTTTACTTACTGAGATAACACATTCCCTCTTTGCTTAAGCCTCCTTATGTTTTCTTTCTGTTGTTGGCTATTTAAGTGAACTGTAACTGATGCATGGAACACTTACTTAAGGATAGGGTAATCACAGATGGATCCAAGCTTAACTTTGAAGAATAGATAGGATTAACAGGGAAAAAGCGAAGGGGAAAAGTCTTCCTCTATAGTTACACAAATATTTCTTAAACACCCATCCTCCCCTAGATCCCCTGATTGGAAATAGGCATCATAATATTAATAAGCCATTATCCCTGCCCTCAGAGGTCTCAGAGTTTGGCCTGTACATTTTATTCATTGCAATTGAACAGTCTCCAGACCTAAACATATTACCCACTAACTCTAAATTCCTGGAAAATGCACACTGGAAGGCACTTTGTCAAGAATGATGGATTACATTTTAATCTCCTACACATATCACTGAAAAAGATTCTCATCCCATCTATGATACACTCCAGCCTGGTTCACACAGGCACACTGCAGTAGCCTGAGCACACAACAGGTTAGCCTGGAAGGACGGCACATTGATTTGAAGTGCATCAGTTTGTGGCATGTGAAGTCAGCCGTGTAATGCATAAATTTATACATCAGCTTGGTAACTTTCTTTATGCCACCCTGAAAAAGACAGATTTGCTTTTTCCTCCCATTCAGTTCTATCCTCCTATGACTCCTCCTCAATGGCTGGAGATAATAAATATTCATTTCAGAGAGGCTGCAGCTCAACACTGGCACTCTACCATCTTCCAAATGCCAGAAAGGTCACTTTGATGAACTACTCGACACAAATAATTCTTGACGTCATTGTTGACAGCTCACACAGTTCACGTGCCCCTAGCTTTTCAGTATGCTTTGAATTTCAGATAGGGAGAGAATCTACCAAATCTACCAACAAGGAAGCAGAAATGAGATCTTCAATTCAGCAATAAGACTGGATAGTCCCTAAACAAAATTCAAGCACCTTGTTCCATAGTTTGTCTTCGTGCTCTCCAAAAGCCAAGAAATTGATAACTCTTTCTTGGTCTGCCTAAATTAGTGGCCCCACGGGTTCTGAAAAGGTTCCTCTCCCAATTTCCTTCGTAAAAACTACCATCCTTTGCCCCTTGCTCTCCTGTTGGATAACAAAATAATCAGAGAAATTACTCAAAGTTTGGTCTTTTTAGCTTATGATAGCCAAAAAAAAAAAAAAAAATTAAATATATATCATTTTCCTAGATAAATTATCACACAAATCTCTAATATTTTTCCCAACATGATATAATGATACAAATTGAACTGGAGCAGGTAATAAGAGAGATTTGGAAAAAGAAGTCACTGTTTGTATTCCCTGTTCCCCACACTCTTATTATTTCCAGGGGAAAATGCAATGCATGTTAAATTGTAACTATCTTACTATTTAGGTTGAAAACTATTAAACTTGAATGTTTGAAAGGGAAACACTGAAACAGTTAAGACATATGGAGTCCAATAGAAAAGTTTTGGAAAGGATCTTAAATGTGAGGAAAGTGCTTCCGATCACTTTGTTATAAGCATTTTGGAAGGTCTCTAGCAAGGGGGAAACACATGTATGGGTATGGAACTCAGGCCTGGCTCTGCTCCTTTTTAAATGGCATGAATTTGAGCTGGTCATGTATCCTATCAGTTTCCTCATCTGTAAAATAGTAACATTAATGCCCAATGCACAAGGAAGCTATGAAGATTAGACAAAATATCATGTACAAAGCACTTACCCTAGGGCCTGGTACACAGTAAGCAAAGAGAATTCTCCCACTTTTGTGTTTCTAAATTCTCGCGTTATAGTACTTTCACCATCTAAGTGTTGCAGGAGTTTTGCTATTCCTAAAACTGTAAAATTATTGACTTACCCAGTGGCATACATTAAAAATTCCTTAAGAACTAGAAGAGAACAGGGTATGCCCACCTCTATTAAAATGCATGTGAACATTTTTCATATATCTTCATGCACAAGAATAACTGACCAGCTGGAAAAAATGAACAAATTAATCTCTGTTCCTCCTCTCTGTCTATTAATAGAACTACTTCCTTAAGAGTCACAGTGGTTTAGGTGAAAAGTAGAGGGCTCTAGAGAGAGTGGAAGAGAAAAACCTGGCTTCACACAAGTGGGTAGGATTTTTGCTTTTAGTTTTGTTTTTTTTTTTACTTTCTTCTAAGGACCTTAAGACTCCAATTGCTTCAAGAGACCCTAACAAGTCATATACTGATGTGGACATTTAGGTTCAGTCCTATGAGTAATTTCAGGCCCAGTGAACCTTGTTCCTCAGCCTATCCTGAGGAAGGATGTACTATTTCTCTCATTGTGATCTTTATTATTCCTAACCTATGGCTCATTATCTCACTTGAACAGTGCAGTTTTGATGAGAAATGACTGTATAAATATGTTTTTATGGCTGGAAAGATACTTATGAAACCTTTAGGGTGGGGAAAAAAGTTATTGCCTCTTACTATTTTATGATTATTGGCTTTTGATTATGGAATGTTTTAAAGAAATCTCCCAGTTGTAAAAATGGCTGATTTTGCACATTACGGTTATCTTTTTATTATCCCCAGTGCTAAAATTAATTTCTCTTCTAAATTCTTGTAAAATCCATTCGATATTCATAGCACCAAAAAAGCTCCTCTCCAGCCTAAAGCAAAACATGTTTATCTATTTCTTTGTTACAAATTTTATGTGGTTCCTCCCCAGAACAAAATATTTACAAAAGCTATAGATTGATGTCATAGCTGTACAAAATAGGTATCATTCTGAGCTAGAAAAAAGTACTTAGCAAGCTCATGAATCAAAAATCTTTTTCATGGTTGTATTGCAAAGACCATTATTTTTTTATTAATACATTATGTTAAGTGCTTATATTTTGATTTTGTGTCAAGAGGTAAATACATTATTTGAGACCAGCGATGCCTTTGAAAGAAACGCAAGATATACTGAAATTAAGACTGACCATCATGTGATGATTGAAACCATGGACTCTAATGAAGCAGCCACCATTTTTCAAATAGATGATTAGGGCTGAGTATAGATGGGTGCTGAGTAACAAAGCTATAAGTAATAGGCTTTCTAATCACAGTTTCTTCCCTGCAGAGAAGATCACCCCAGTTTTAGTTTAAACTATTTATTATGTCATAATATGAGTACAGTAGAAGATAGAACGATCTTCCAAATTATGTGTAAAGCATTTATAGTAGCCCATGAAAAAAGACAAACAATATAAATGAGGCAGTTAATAATAGGTAACATTTATTAAGCATGCATTCTGTGCCAGGTAATTTACATAAATTATATCACTTAATCTAATTTTCACTAACGATGTTATGAGGTGGATATTATAATACTATCACGTTCCTGTCTTACACATGAGGAAAACAGAAGGCAAACACAGTAAATAAATTTGTCACGGTAGGAAATGAGGGAATCTGAACTCAAACTCAGGCATTTAGACTAAGGAGCTGAAGACTTCATTGGAACAGCATCTTAGTGAAATTGCTGTCACAGGCTACAGTGAAAAAGCTCTATCAGGTCATGTGGTTGAGCAACATTTTAGCTGCTGTATAGGTCTTTTTCTATGTACCAGATTAAACAAACTGCACTGAATGATTATGTGGTCAACAGGCTGCCCTTTGAGAAACAAAGAAAAAATGCTACCCAAAAAATGTTTAGCCTTAGGCTTATTAAGAATCACTACTTACATTAAGATTAATCGAAACCACAATGAGACATCACTTAACTCCATGAGAATGGCCTTTATCAAAAAGTCCCCAAACAATAAATGTTGGCGTGGATGTGGAGAGATAGGAACACTCCTACATGGCTGGTGGGACTGCAAATTAGTTCAACCTCTGTGGAAAGCAATATGGAGATACCTTAAAGTGATACAAGTAGATCTACCATTTGATCCAGCAATTCAACTACTGGGCATCTACCCAAAAGATCAAATGACACTCTACAAAAAAGACACCTGCACTCGAATGTTTATAGCAGCACAATTCACAATTGCAAAGTTGTGGAAACAACCCAAGTGTCCATCAATACATGAGTGGATTAATAAAATGTGGTATATGTATACCATGGAGTACTATTCAGCTTTAAGAAACAATGGTGATATAGCACCTCTTGTATTTTCCTGGATAGAGCTGGAACCCATTCTACTAAGTGAAGTATCTCAAGAATGGAAAAACAAGCACCACATGTACTCACTAGCAAATTGGTATTAACGGATTAATACCTCAGTGGACATGTGGGAATAACATTTATCGGGTGTCGGGCAGGTGGAAGAAGGGAGAGGGATGGGTATATACAAACACAATTAGTGAGATGTGCAACGTTTGGGGGATGGACACGCTTGAGGCTCTGACTCGAGGGGGGTATGGGCAATATACGTAACCTTAACACTTGTACCCCTATAATACGCTAAAATAAAAAAAAATAAAAAATAAAAATAAAGCTAAAAAAAGATTAAGAGCCTTAGACTTATTAGAGTCACCACTTGATCACTATAAGAATACAAGCTCCTTCTTTTTAAGAAACTGTACTGCTTTTACAGACTTAAATCCAAAGTTTAATCAAATGCCTTCCTAAAGCATACCAATGGGTTTCAAATTATGGAATATTTAGAGAGGGATAGGGAAAATGGTTTGTATAGCGGGTCAGAAAATCCGATGTTTGTGCAGTAATCATGGAAGATGATTACTAGACTTCAGAGGAAAAAAATCAGTTCCACCAATAAATGTTTTCAGCCGATACTAGGAAAAAATATTTTCTAAGCTGTAAATGTGTTCAGTTATATAACCATTGAAGTCACTTACCTATACTTACTGTCTCTGGCTAGGAGGGTTTTTTTATTAATCAATTTCACAACTTAATTATCACAATTTGTCTTAGATTCCAGGTGCCGTGTTTAAAAACAGTTGTAAAAATATAAACTCTATGTTCAGAATTTTAAGAGATATAATAAATATAAATCTCCAAAATATAAAAGTCCAAAGAAATCACCTATGGAAACATTTTAGAATACTGGTTGAGAGTTCAGGTTTAGAGCAAGGCAAACATGGTCCACAAGGGTGGTTTATATGGTATATATCAGCAATGTGAAATGGGCTAAGTCACATAGGCACTTCCTAAAACCTTTCATCAATTGTAAAATAGGGATGATCAACTCTACTTGTTAGAACCCTTGAGGCTTAGTTGAGATACTACTCATTAAGCATTTAGCACACTACCCAGAACAACATGAGTGCTCAACAACTATCCAGAATTGTTACTACCTGCCCATCATCCTACAATTTATCTCAATTTTACAGAAGAGGAAACATGGGTCTAAAATTAGTGAGTAACTTGATAGAGACTCCATAGCAAACATTTATAGTGTTTGACTCCAAACATTTATAGTGTATGACTCCAAACATTTATAGTGTTTGTCATATAAAAAGTTCACAATACATTTTGATAAAGAACTAACAGAATCTAAAACACAGACTTATTTTGGCGAACTTTTTCTTCAATATAGTCTCAAACTGTATATCTAGAACAAGATAGCCTTTCCTACATGCTTATGGTTCATAAGTTATTTCTAAAAAATCCTTTCTTCCGGGTCTTTCTCCAAATGGTAGTCAGAAACTGTCTCCCTCACTCTAGAATTCTCTTGCTGTTCTGAGAGGATTCTTAATACTATCACCAGCCATCAGCCCCTCCCTGATTGGTAAATCTTCCAGCATAAAAGATAAACGTTTTTAGATGGTAGAGAAAGCTAGCATTATAAAACAAAACTAATACTTCCCAAATTTACCCATGACATCAAAATTGATTTTAAAAAAAGCATAATTGTTGGTCTTGTAATTCACATAAAAGGCGGGAAAATAATAATAAATAATAATAAAAGAAAACAAGTTTCATATGTAAGAGTTTCAGCAAATTACTTAATGGTAGAAAATTGTTGTTATGTGTATAACAAAAATAAGAACTGAATGAATAGTTGTTAGACCAAAGTTGTTTCCTATGAGACTGAAGTCAATGACTCATGCATGACTCGTCATTAGTTAGTATCCCTTAAGAAAGAAATGTATTTATTTATAGTTCGTGTTCTCAATACGAAACTTCTCAGGTGCAAATGTATTCACGGAAACTAAGTGAATTAAATATTAAAATAATTAAATAAAAGCAACTATTTCCATCATCTGATAAAAAAGAGATTAGTCTTTTGAAGCTTCTGAAGCTGTCATTTGGAATCTTTTCTAAGACCCCATCAGTACTGCAAGGGATTTTCTTCATTTGGGAAGATATGTGCAAATGGAAGAGCACAGTGGGAAGCATCCCTTTCAGAACCTTCAAAACCAAGGAGGCCTGGTCTTCCAGGGATTCTTAATTATAAAGGTAAGAGAAGTACGGCTACTGAATCCTCAGCTTAAGATTTCTATTCCATATAGAGCTTGTCTTAGAGCAAGTTAAGTAAAATGACATTCTCATCACATACACATTGCATTTTGTCTGTAAAACAGCAGCTGTTTTAACTTTCGATATTGTTCAGCCTCATGACCTGAACAAGAATACCAACAGACAGTGACATATCTATCAATTCTTAATCACGTGAACAGCATCGTGTGAAGTGATTAATAAAGAAAGTGGTGTGCTACGAGGGTGATTCCCCACAACCCAGATGCAAAAACAGATTAATAACTAGGTTAATGTTCCTAGTAGAGAAAAATGTGTAGTAGGTTTGTGGATTCTATCTGATTACACTCCATATTTCAATCTTGATTTTTAAGTAAGAATTTATGCCTTCACTGCAAGACCTCAGAAAATACAAGTCATTTGTATTTCAGAACTTTCTTCAAACTGATTGTTCTTGATTTTTCACACCAGGTAGTCAGTCTCGCAAAATACCTTTTATTATACCTAGAATCCAGGCAATAGAGTATTAATTTATTAATTTTAAAAAAAAATAACCTCAAGGTGTGATACCTGGACGCTGTTGTCAGCACTTCTCTGTCTCTTCCTCACTGTATATAATCACAGTGATTCTGTCTTCTAAATATCTACAGAATGTAGTCCCTTTTCCTCATTCTAGTCCCTACTCCATAAATGATCATCTATGCCTTGAATTACTGACAGCACTCCCAAAAGTCAGTCTTTGAACCCATGCTTGCTCCACACATGGTTATCAGGGTCTATGACTTTGAATTTCCTTTCTTTTATTCTTCCTCTGGAATCTGTTTGTTGTAAGTTAGTAACAAATACTGACTGTCATAAATTCCCACAATGAAGTATATAATGTAAAAAAGGAAATGTTCTGTCGTTACCAATTTTACACTCACACTCCAAAAGGTAGCCACTGAAAAACAGCTTAATGTATGTATATCTAATGGAATCATACGACACATTTATCTTCAACAGGTATTTTCAGTTTATGATCTATCTCAGACATCTGTCAAATGAATACATGTAAATTTATTGTTTTTATTTCTACTTCATATTCTATTCTATCGGTTTACAAAGATGTATACATTCTTTCCCCCATTGATAGACTTTTATGTTGTTTTCAATGTTTTTATTTTTCTTATTACAAATTATGCTGGAACAAATATCATTGCAAATATATATTTTTTCACTAATGCTAGTATTTGAATGATTGATTTCTGAAAATAAGATAGCTATATCAACTGATATGTATATTTTTAATTTTGAAAGATACTATTAAATGGCAAGGAATAATATTTGAACTGTTTAGAATACTAATGATATTTTAATGTCTTCCAAAAAATAAGGTGGTATCTATTATTTTAATGTATAATTGCTTTAACTATTATTAAGGCTGAGGAACATTTCACAATGCCTACTCTCATTTTTTCACATTTTCCTTATTGATACAAATGAGATGCTTAAATATTAGAGATACTTCGTCCTAAGTAGGTTTTTCCCCTCAATTCTAGAAAAGAAGTAGGAGAAAAAATTCTTCTAATTTATTAATTCCAAGTTTTACCACATAGCCATTTATCATTTTAAGTATTTAATCTTTTTTCCATTGATTTGAAATGTCATTTTTTCATATGCTAGGTTTCACTGAGCTACTTAATTCACAAATTTATTCTTTCAGATGAAAAACTGTCTCTTAAAAAAATCCCATTGAGATTTTAATGAAAATTCCATTGTGTTTTCAAATCAGTTTGGGAGAACTGAGGTCTTTATAACATTGGTTTTAATGAAATAAGAAAATGTATGTGTATAAAATTATTCAGGTTCAGTTTGCTCTTTCTTCATAAATAACCATGCATGTTTCAAGGTATATTTCTATTCCATTATAATGGATTATTTCTGGTACGAGAGAAACTACCAACCTAATACACTTACATGTATCTGACCATCTTAATGAACTATTTTTTTGGTATCTAATGGATATTTTTTTGCCTTGAATCTATTAATATAGTGAATTACCTAATACATTTGTTCATGTGGAAGCATTCTTGGTTTATAAAACCCTACTAGATGTGAGGTAATGTATATTATACACAATAAATGTATACATATCTTTATTTGACAAAAATTAAATTAAAAAATCCTACTTGATATGGCATATCCTCTAACCACACTGATAAATATATATCTATAGCTACAAAAAAACCACAACCATATAAAAAGATCTCAAACTCAAGCATTTTAGGTAATGAGGTAAGGCCAAAATTGCAAAAAAACACGGCCTCTTTTAGAGTTTATAATCTAATCAGAAAAAATAATGAAAACATTACGTGAGATACTAGATTGTAACATACTATTCTAAGACTGTCTACATTTGATCACACAAAAAGAAGAAGAGTTTGGGAATGCTTACTGGATTATGCAATAGATGAGAAAAGATTGTGAGAGATGACTTAATTTCTCCTTGACTGCCTTAGTTCCAACATAAATGTAAATCATGGGTATTTTATCATATCTCAGTGAGTTGACTCACAAATTTACATTAACAATTCAAAAGGCAGTGGAGATATATTTACTGACATGTTTGTATGTGTCTGCATGTAAGATGACAGAAAACTGGTAACATTTCCAGGAGCTGCTGAGGTATAAAGAGTAAATCAACTTTACTATGAAGAGAAGCATTAAACGTGAAGGGTTTTCTAAAGTGATACCAAACTTTGCACTATAAAATACACCAGATACTTCTCCTTCTCCAGGCAGGCAATAATGTTCACAGTGGAATACTGTATATTTTCAAACTTGAAATACCACTTGGAATCTTGTTTGTTTTTGTTTTTTTAATTCTATTTAAAGAAAGTTCAGATCAGTAAGGAAATATCCCATCAACACTGGTCATGATGCTTCTTCATCAACGAGATTATATTCCATTACTTGGAAATTCTCTCTCTTTGTAAGGAGTAAAAGCTTAAAAAACTAGTCTATACAAAGTTCACTTTATTATTTTTAGCTCTATAACTATCTTTCCTGGCAGTTTGACATCTGAAATTTTAATTGGTTTACAAAATATACCTTGTTTAAGGTGATTGCTGTTGTTAATGTTGTTTTTAGTTAACACAATAAACCACAAGATGCTTAGTCACAAATTAACATCTAGTTATTCACAAAGTTATAATTTTCACCTTTTGGAAACTTTAAAATTTAACTCCCAAGTATTACTCTGTTTTTGTATGATTCCATGTTAGATTATTCAAACACTCTTATAATAGGAAAACTTTTCCTGAATATACCGTACCTTATATACTCATGAAAATTATCTATTATTTATGATATTCACAGTTATTTTAATAAGTTTGTTTAAAAAATATATAAAATAATAAAGAAATATCAATTATTATTCCATAAAAAATACTATAGGGAAAAAAACCAAACTGATTAATATAGTAAAATAACTTGAAAATAAATGAATGGTTTAATCCAGCAGTCCCCAACCTTTTTGGCACCAGGGGCCAGTTTCATGGAAGACAATTTTTCCATGGACGGAGGTGGGGGAGCGGGTGGGTTTGGGATGATTCAAGTGCATCCTATTTATTGTTCTATCAAACCTCTCTACTAATGATAATCTAAATTTCCAGTAGCTTCCCAGCACTAGCATCACTGCCTCAGCTAACCTCAGATCATCAGGCATTATATGTTCTCATAAGGAGTGCACAACCTAGATCCCTTGCATGCACAGTTTACAGTAAGGGTCACACTCCTATGAGAATGTAATGCCCCTGCTGATATGAAAGGAGGCAGATCTCAGGCAGTGATATGAGCAATGGGGAGTGGCTGTAAATACAGATAAAGATTCACTCACTCTTCCACTGCTCACCTTCTGCTGTGTAATCAGGTTCCTAACAGACCACAGACCAGTACCAGTCCATGGCCTGGGGGTTGGGGACCGCAGGCTTAATGTTATTAGGCTCTTTAAAAAAGAAATTTCCAAAATAATAATGATAATAAAGAGAAAGGCACCATTTTAATTCTGAAAGAGATGGGAACATAGCATACACTCCCTAGATGGTCCTTCCTGATGTCTTTGTTATTGACAATTGAACTTTGTTATTGACAATTGAACAATTTATCCTTAATAAAAAAAATATTTATTAGAAAAAAAAGAAGTTTCTATGTCACTCATTTTAAAGTGTTTAATGCTTTATTTTCCTGTAGAAAAATATGAACATTATTGCCCTAAATCACCCTGAATTTTCCCTATATCAAGTTACCCTGGAGAAATTAAACATCAACAACTCAAAATAGTAGATTCTGTACTCCAGAGGCCGAATGGTATTCAAGGCTCAATGATTAAAATTATGGCCATAAATGGAAAACTTCTTTGCTAGTATTTATGGGTTTTCAAGCATGTTATTAGTTGAACCAGAAATAAAGTCAGGGGCAACTCCAAAAAGAAATGTACTACTCTAAAATAGAGGCTATGTGAGATCCTCATGCGTTGGTAGCACCACAAGGAAAGGATATCATAGCTCCATATCCTTTTGTCTTCTATTAATATGAGTTGGAAAAATTAAAATACATTGAAGCAGATATAAGCTGACATATATCCTTTAATCCACTACTGCAAACCTTCAAATTACATTTTTGTGTAACCAAACAAGACTTCGCATTTCCATTCCTAACCAGACTCAGGAGAAGGCATGAACATTGCTCAACCCATATAGGAAAGTTGAAGTGTTAAGGAAGACTACTAGCAATGGTGACTACCACCATCATCCCTTTCTGAGGTTGACAAGCCATGGGCAACAGGCTACCAAACTGCCTTCAGTGAGGCAATGTGTTCACAGCAGAAAGATTCAGAGAAACCCGGAAATAATCCCTGATTCTATTCCTTACCAGCTATGTGATTTGACTTTGGACTGGTTATGCAACCTCTCTGATTCTTTTTTCCTATCTATAAAATAGTGACGATAATACCTCTATAGAGGATTTTAGGGAGGGTTAAATGAATCACACTATTGTATTGGATAGTATTTTTCTTTTCCTCTTTAGGCTTTTTCTACTTATATTGATAACTCTGAAAGGTACATCCTTAAATATTACATCTTTACACACTTGGCCAAATATTTCTTTCTTTAGGAACTAGTTTAACCACATATACACATACATTAAACTATTATATATATATTTATATATATGAATTTGATAAAATGATTACATAAGATGGCTGTATTTCCCATTAGACTCATGCCTCTCAGCTGCCTTTTGTTTTTTTCCTATTCAAAAAGTGCAAAACTCAATAATAGCTAACATTTACGGGGAGGCACCCCTTATCCTCACTTTAGAAGTTTTATATGCTAAGTGTGAAATGCTTAAAAACTGAGTTCAATGTTATTGAACCTCCCAAGACAAGTTTTAACTCAGTGAGCCCATGTATTACAGTGTAGATCTAGAACATATTGCTTAAAGTTCACAGGTGATTTTGACATAATTGCATCTCATCTTTTAGAACACAAGAGCTTCTGCACAGCTAAGGAAATCACCAACAGAGCAAATAGACAACCTGCAAATTGGGAGAAAATATTCACAAACTATATATCCAATAAAGGGCTATAATACAGAATTCGCAAAGAACTCAAACAAATCAGCAAGAAAAAAACATTAAAAAGTGGGCAAAAGACATGAACATAAGCTTTTCAAAAGAAGACAGACGAATGACAAACCTATGAAGAAATGCTCAACAATACTACCTGCCAGGGAAATGCAAATTTAAAACGAAATGAGATATCATCTTATCCCTGTTAGAATGACTTTTGTTAAAAACTCCAACAACAATAGATGCTGGCGTGGATGCAGAGCGAAAGGAATTGCTTATGCACTATTAGTGGGACTACAATTAGTACAATCTCTATGGAAATAAGTATGCAGATAACTCAAAGAACTAAAAGTTGACCTACCATTCGATCCAGTAATCCCACTACTGGGTATTTACCCAAAGAAAAATAAGTAATTTTGTCAAAAAGACAACTGCACTTGAATGTTCATTACAGCACACAATTCACAATTGCAAAGATGTGGAATCAACCCAAGTGCATATCAATTCAAGAAAGGATTAACGAAATGTTGTATATGTATACCATGGAGTACTACTCAGGTCACAAAAAAGGATGAATTAATGCTTTTTGCAACAATTTGGATGGAACTGGAGACCATTAACCTAAGTGAAGTGTCTAAAGAATGGAAAAATAAACACCACATGTACTCTCTATTAAACTGGAACTAACTGATGAGCACACATGTGCACAAGAGGAAAGTAAAACTCAGTTGCAATCAAGCAGGTGGAAGTGGGAAGGATCTACCTAACAGGTAAAATGAACACTATCTGGGTGATGGGCACACTTGTAGCCATGACTCAAACATTGCAAAAATGATCCATGTAACCAGAAACACTTGAACACCTTTAATATTTTGAAATATAAAAAAGTACACAAGGCAGCAGAGTCCCTTACAAATGGTTAGCTTAACATCTTGGAAACCTCTCCCTAATCCTGACCCTTGAAGGTTGCTATAAGACTAAACCTGAAGGACAGAGCCCAGTGTAGTGACGGTCATTAGCACTGCTCAAGAAGAAAGCACCACTGAGCCCCATGGCATTGGGATTGCCAAAGTGTTCTATCTAATAGACAGAATCTAATCTGAACTCGGCAGGGCATAATCATGGATCCTATGGAGATTCAAGCATAAATGCAGTCTTTTTATTTCATTTTTTTTAGCAATGACTAGAAATTCTCAGGGAGCCTGCGCTGGATTCAGCCAATCTGTGATAAGATCTGTGAGGCCGGGAATATGAGACAGCATAATCAAGACAATAATACCAACTTCATTCTTTTTACAAAATCCCGTTATAACCTGACAGCTCAAAGCCCTCTGGACACATTACACAAGCTAGTTCTATTGCAACCTTTCAAATTATTAATACTTGGTAGAGGGGGCAGAAAACTCATGGACAGCCATGGAAAGTCATAGAAGGTCAACTCTCATTTCATCTCCAGCTGGGATGCTGGCCTGTCCTATCCTCAAACCCGAATTGACACAAGAAGCTTCTGGTGACTCTGCCCGTTCTTAAAGTGCAGCTACCACTTGCCTATATTATTCAAGTGAAAATCTCCCTTACTTGGGTTTTTTGATCAAATGCAAAATTATTTAAAATTTTCTTGACTGGTATCAGTATGAGATATTGGGATGTTCCTTGGAGAAACATTTGGAAATAATTAACTTTAAGAAATAAAGAGAGTATAGCTTCATCCACAATTTTTGTTGAAAAGCTGCCACACAACATTGTGCAGTCATAAAAATAATACTTTATTGCATGCAGTTTAGAAGGCTTTGCATAAATCTTTCCGTCGTGTTTCAGACCCAAAGGATGCAAATGCAGAAAGAGAAAGGTGCTTGAAATAGATGCCTGAACATATATCAGAACTGGGCCTTGTACATATTCAAATATCAAAAGTGTGTAAGTGTCATATAACTGTATTAAGTTAACTCTACTGGAAATCTTTGAAGAGTCATTCCTCTTCCTTTAAAGGAGTTAAGATAGATTCAGATTCTTTTGTTTTGTTTTATGTCTTCTAACCATACTTAAAATGACACCAATACCACTGGATTTTAAAATTAATTATGGGCCAAAAATATCACATTCCTGTTTCTTTATTGACTCTGATACCCTAAAACTACAATGACCTTCTATGTTGGTTGAAAAACCAAGATCTACTTACCAAATCATTAACAGTAATCTATTAAATTCTTTTTATTGTCACCCTTCTCAAAAGCTTATGCATTCATTCTTTCCTCTAATACTAGCTTATCAATCAGTATATTTCAAAAATAATTCAAAATAAGGAAATATATATTAGTTCTCTAAAGAGAGAGAGAGAGAAAGCATGTACCCCTTCCTGAGGCCCAACTATGACCAATAATAGGCAAACATGAGAAGAGAGCACTGAGAGTCAAAATGACCTTAGGCAAGTCACTCTCTTTACTGGAGTTCATTTACTCATCTGCAAAACAAGGAAAACATACTAAACAAATTAATCTTCCGCATGCCCTTGTCAGCTGTGAAAGTTTATGGCCTTCCCCCTAAATATTCCAGGGTTCAAAATGTCAATGGACAGCTGAAATTAGTAAAATGTACAAAATGTAACTATCTCTAAATAATGGAATTATCAGCTCCTCTCTAGATAAGACCAATTTCATGCCTGCTAATGACTATGCAGAATTTTGAAAATAATCAACTAAACAAAAAATTAAAATACAACAAAAACATTTTTTCTTCTAATATGAGAACAATCCAGGTAAATATTTTCAAGCCATTTATCAAAATCACCACTGGATAGATTGGATAAACGAGAAGTATGGAAAGGCCAAACATTTTGTCCCCACTCTGAGGGTTGAGGTAGAGGGGGAAAAAAACCACAGAGAACCTAAATGCTCACTAAATTTCCTTGCTTGTCTCTATTAATAATTTTTTTAGAGAAAATACTATATCCTGTGGCCCTTCACACTCTATGGTGGGGAAAATTGATTTCATGGTTCAAATACCAAGCCTACTGGCTAGGGAGAGCAATGAAAAAAAGGAGTCATTCAAAAACAATAAAAGAAAGCAAGTGGTTTGAAGCCTCCAGGTTGTGAGGTCTCCCCTTTTGGTGCAAAACTGCAGCTTTTTAAAATTTGAATATGTGGTTTCTCTCTGAGTTCATTTACCACTCTGAGGATAATGCCACTGAGGCTGCTACAGAGGAAAGCATTGAGGATATTCAAGATCGAATACTCAGGCTATTACTTACTTACTGTGTGTCCTTAAGTATTAGCTAAGTACCTCCATCTTTCTGGGACTCAGTTTTGTTTTTTTGTGTTTGGTTGGTTCTTTTCTTTTTTTCATTCTTTCTATCCCATCCCACCCCCCAAACAAAAGTCAACATGGAATAATGGAAAAAACATGAGTATAGGAATCCAGTAAATGGGGCTCCATTTGTAAAATGGATATCATAGGATTGTTGTAGCAATAAAATGTATATAAAGTGCCCATTATTTTGTGTAATCTTTAATGGGCAGTTGATTAATGGATTTTTTGGATTGCTTGTTTCTTATTGCTGCTGTTGTCCTTGTTTTATTTTCCCTTCTCTTAGTTTATAATCCCTTTTCAAGTAAAGACTGAACTACTAACATGGATTTCCCTTATACCTTCAATGAATAGACTCTTGTATATAATATTCTTTTCATTGTGAAAGTAAAAATTCATTTACTTGAAGGGAGATTATTGGCATTTCATTGACATTTTAGGTTTTATATCATTTAAAAATGTTTCCAAACATATCAAGCAAGATCAAAATTTCCCCACATGTTTTGAACTCAAATTATTCTTCTTACTCAAATCATGCTTGATATTTTTAAATGGGCATGTATCATGTAGTTAAAGAAATGTTTTAAATAATAAACTTTCTGCCCTTAGTGAAACACCTGAAAAGATCTTGAATAAATTGCTGTATTAAAAAAACACACATTATAAACTCATTGAACAAATTATAAAACTATCTTGAAATAAGGAAACACAAAGAGCTATGCACATGTATGAGATGTGCTTTCCAAAGGAAGTCTGTACTTCTTTTTAAGAAATGTATTTTGTGTCAAGTCTTTGTTAAAAAAAAAAAAAAAAAAAAGTGCTGTAAGCAGTATTCAAAGCATGGGGAAATAATTTGCCTTTAGCAAGGTGGAATTAATTACCTTTCAACCACAGATCTTTAAACAGACAGTTGTGATTTTCCATTATCCATTTTAAATTGCAATAGCCTTTTGAGTACTTTATTTTTGAAACTATTAACTATGCTATCTTTCCTTTTGACAGTTTAAAAGACACTGACCTAATTATGCTTTTGTTTTTCAATGTTAATGGCACAGTTTTAGAGATCCACCAGCTTAAGTGTCTGGTCTTCAGTTACTACTATACTTTTTCAAAATTACACAGATTTTCCTAATACATTTTCCAAGAATAATCTAGTAAAATGTATTTGACATTGAAATTGATTTTCTTTTAAGTGTATTGTGTGTATATCTATATTTAAATATACTTCTTCCTCTCTACAGAAAAAAAAGAAAGAGTAATATGTTAGATAACTAAAATACATAAAATATAACAATAAATATTATTTTATTATTAGTTATTTTATATACACATATAAGATATATAAAATAAATACAAAATAATTTCACATACTTTAAATAATTATCATTACTTTACAAATTTATTTTATATTTAAATTTCATACTTATATATGAATTTTATATACTTGATATAAAATATTTATATTATCTTACTTAAATAGCTTATGTATTATAAAATTTATAAAATTGTTTCTACATTTCCATTATGTTATATAAACAAATGTAACTTCATTGTACTGATGGAGAAAACATAATCTAAATCAGAATATAAAATAAGGTAAAAAAAAGTTGTTTTCATACAATGAATCCCATTACAGTATAGATTTATATATATCCCAGCATAAACAATGATAAACAAAAGTATGTAGATTGTTTAAAATATCAGTACTTTCATTATTTAATATAATCACCATAAAGGAGACAAGTTGTTTATAAGAATAGTATAGAACACATATATATGTGTGCAAATGTATCAACTGAATGATCTACAAATCAAAAGTTATCTTGGATAAGCAACATGAAATGAAAACATATTTCTAACTTCTGGGTCTGCATATGAGTACTAATGAGCATTAGACTTATATTGCCAATCCTCATGTCCTTCCTCCCTTTAATGTCTGCTATAAACAATCTATCAAATTGCATAAAATATATGAATCAACTATGTTTAATACTGCACATTAGACAGCCCGGGGCTGCAATCTTTAGAAGAAAGGAAACACAGTAAGTGAGGTTCATAAGTACAACAACCTCCTGCCTGGGAGCACTATCCAAAGCACAGCAATGGAAAATGTGCCTTAAACAGGGCACAATAGTTTGGCTAGGCAAAAGAAATACAGATCCAGATTTGGGGTTAATGAGGTAGCTGAAATTCATGAGGCAAGGTATTGGGCAGGATACTGAAGAGTAGAGAGTTGCACAGAAAAGAAACTCCAGAAATCTCCACAAAGGTTTTCCACTTTGATATAGCCAAATACTAAGCAGTGCTAGAACGGGTCACAACTTTACAAAGCCTTGCCAAAAACAATTTCTGGAGATCTGTGAGTTGAATAGGAATTCCACAGGCCACACAGTGTGTGCAGAGGACAAAACAAAACAGAGGACAAAAGATATCAGAGGAACTCCTAGACTAGAAGCAGTAAAATGTGACTGATAGGCAGGAAAGAAAAGAGTCAGTGAAAGAAGACCAAGAGGTTTTTGTTGTTGTTGTTTGTTTGTTTCTAGAAATTTTGGTATTCTTAGATAAAGACTTAATGATCTAGAATTTACCTTAAGGAATTATAAAAAGAAATGCAAATTAAGCACAAACTAGAAAGAAGAAAATAATAAATATGAGTAAGAAACAATAAAATGCAAAACAGTTGAAAAATCAATGAAACCAAAAACAGATTCCTTAAACGTATCTATAAATTGATAAACCCTTAATCTCACTGGTGAGGGGGAAGGAAAAACTAACAGAAAAAATACAAACTACCAATATCTGGAATTTAAAAAAGGAATATCAGCACAGAGCCTAAAGGAATTTAAAAAATAAGAAATACTATGAACAAATTTATATTAACAAATTTTACAAATTAGATGAAAGGGGACAAATTCATTTAGAGAGACAACTCACAAAACTGACATAAGAAGAAATAATATATATGAATTGGCCAATAACTATAAAATAAATATGTTCTCCAATGAAAACCCCAATAAATCTGGCACAGTGGCTCATGCCTGTAATCTCAGGTACTACAGAAGCTGAGGTGGGAGGATCTCTTGAGGCAATGAGTTTTGGACTAGCCTGGGCAAGATAGCAAGACCCCGCCTCTATAAATAAATAAATACATAAATACAAATTTTAAAAATTAGCCTGGCATAGTGGTATGTGGAATGGAATGGAGCAGATTATACATACCGTGGAGTACTATAAAAAAAATAAAGCAGTGTGACAGACCATACATACCATGGAGTACTACTCTGCCATAAAACAGAATGAAATAATGCCTTTTGCAGCAATTTGGATGGAATCAGAGAACATTATCTAAGTGAAATATCCCAGGAATGGAAAAACAAACACCACATGTTCTCACTAACAAGTGAGAACTCACTAACAAGCCAAATGATGGGTATACATGGTCATACAGTGGTGTAAAAGATATTGGAAACTAAGAAGGACATTGGAAACATAGTATTTCTTATTTTTTAAATTCCTTTAGGCTCTGTACTGATATTCCTTTTTTAAATTCCAGAAGGAGAGGGGTGGATACAACGTACACTATTCTAGTGACAGGCACACTAAAAACCTGACTTCAGCATTATTCAACTCACCCATGTAACAAAACAACTCATACCCCCTTAATATTTGATTTTTTTAAAAAAAAAGATAATTTGATCAAAGGCAAAAAAAAATAGAATCCAGACACATACCCACACTCACATACTTTCATTTTCAACAAATGAACAAAGCAATACAATGAGAAAAGGTCAGTCTTTTTAAATAAATGTTGGAAAACTAGTCATCCATAAAGGAAAAAATGACTCCTTAGTTCAATCCATAGAAAAAAATTAATTCAAATTGGTTCATAAACTTAAACATAAAAGCAAAAACTATAAAACTTCTTGAAGGTAACAGTAGAATATCTTCATAACCTTTGGATGGTGAACGATTTTTTGAATAGGACATAGAAAGCCCTAACTGGGTAAGAAAACATTGATAAATGGAACTCCATAAAAATCTTCAAATTTCTGATCATCAAAATGCTGTTAACCCCAAAGGGATGCTCTATATAATACCTGACCAGAACTCTGAAAAGTTGTCAAGGTCATGAAAGGCAAGGAAAACCTGAGAAATTGTCATAGAATGGAGTAGACTAAGGACACATGAAAACTAAATGCAATGTGGTACCCTGGATTGAATCCTGAATTGGATCCTGGAACAGAAAAAGAACATTGGTAGAAAAATTAGGAAAATTTGAATGAAGTCTCTTATTTAACAGTAAATAGTAAGGTAGGCTATTAAATAATGTTGCACCAATGTTAATTTCTTAATTTTAATAAATGTACCATGGTTATATAAGATGTTAACATCAGAGGAAGCTAAGTGAAGGGTATTTGGGAACTCTCTGTACTATCTTTGCACCTCTTCTGTAAATCTAAAATTATATTGAAATAAAAGTACTGAGGGGAAAATAAAGGGCTGTTATGAAAGTGAGTAGGAAAGTTACAGACGAAAAGAACATTTATCTCTATATGAAAAATATATGTGTCTTGTAAGAGACTGTACCCAGAATGTGTACATAACTGCTACAATTCAATAATAAAATGACACACAACTCAATTAAAAATGAGCAAAAGACTAAAACAGACACTTCCCAAAAAGAAGATATGCAAACTGGCCAATAAGCACATGAAAAATTGCTCAACAGCATTAGTCATCAGAAAAAAATGCAAATTAAACCACAATGAGATACCACTACACTCCCACTAGAATGGCTAAATTTATAAAGAACACCACCAACTGTTGTCAAGGATGTAGAGCAACCCAAATTTCCATACACTGCCGTTGGGGTTGAAAATGAAATAACCACTTTGAAGCACAGTTTGAGAGTGTCTTATAAAGTTAAACCGATACATACACCAAGATCCAGTAATCCCACTTCTACATATTTATCCAAGAGGAATACAAACACTAAGAACACAAAAAAAACTTGAACAAAAATGTTCAAATGCTATTTTATTGTAGTTACTAGTTATTAAATAAAAATGTTTATATTAGTAAGTTCCTGTTCTGTTATTGGTACTATGCTAAGAGCTTTGTAGATATCAACCTATTTACCCCTCGCTAAAACCCTATCTAACTACAGATGGTGTGTATTAATTCATTTATTCCACAAATATTTATTAAAAGCTTATGGTGTGCCAAGTAGTGTTTTAGGCACTGGAGACATAGTAAAACAGATGTCAAGTTCCCTGTTCTCTCATAAACTTGCAGACTGGATGGGGAGACAGGTATAAATCCATTAAGACAACACTGACATGGGTATCAAGTTATCCCAATTGTATAGATGAAGCTTGTGAGATGGAGGATGGGATTTGAAACCAGTTTTTTTGACACAAGATCCAGATCCCTCGACCGCTATGCTATACTACCATACCAAAAAGAGTACCATATTTCTTGTCCCTCAACACCATGTCCCTCCTCTCTAGTTCTTGTCACTTTAACAAGTATTAATAGATGGGCATAAAAAACTTACATAAGCAATTGTTTTAAATCAAATTTGTGCTAAGGAAAATAAGCTGTCCAGGTTTCTAAAGGGCAAATAAGACTGTGTCTATGGTTTCCATGAGGAAGAGACAATTAAGCAGAGATCTGAAGTACAGAGTGGGATATACAAAAGCATGAATGCATAGTATTTTCCCTGACATTGATTCAGAATAGCGTAGGACAAATATTCTCCCCCTGTATTCTAATTGGCTTCATATGTCATGTAGATGATTATTCTTGTTCATGACCTCAGAATCATATTCTGCCAATATTATGAAAATCTGTAAATCAGCATACCATAAGGTAGAAGTAATTTGCCAGAACAACCCAATTTCTTGTACGTTATTTCGTATGTAGCGAGGCTCCATGGCTCCTTTTTTAACTAGCAATACTAAATTCCATTATAGACAGCTATATAAAGAAATGAGGCAACACTACATAAATGGAGTACCAGATCTCTCTTACTTCATTCACTTTGAATTAGTTTCAAAATAATAGATGTAAAACACGACATGGAAAATTTACCCTTTGATTAAAGTACCCCAACAACCAATATAGAATTATATACAACGCACATGCTAAATATGACTAGGTGAATAAACTTTAATGATTACTATTTACTCCAATATAAGATAAAATAGCTTTCCAGTAATATCTTTTCCAGTAATACCATTTCTTCATATTTTTTACATTATAATCCAGCAATATTGATATGTAGACGGTTGAAAATCACACTCAGTTTTAATACTTTTCACATAGGGCATACGCTATTTCTTTTGTCTGAAAAGCACTTACACAATTTTTTGCATGAAGAAAACCAGCTGAGGCATTACATCCTCTGAAAAGTCTTTTCTGACATCCTCAGTGGTAATCCTTGATCTCTTGGAATCAGCTCTATACCTTACACATCTTCATGTCCATTCCTGTACTCAGAGAATGGTATTGCATCATTTGTTTACATGTCTATCCTTTTGACTCTGTCTCATAAATATTTCTCCATCCTCCCTTTACATCACCTCCTCTCAGGAGTCATATTCAATATATTTAACACCACGAATTGTATGCAAACTGACCTAAAAGAACGAACACTGGCCTTATACAACCAGCACAGCTCTAGCAAGTGAACATGAACCCTTCACTCCACGACCCACTGCCACTATAATGGAAGCCGACATTATCTCTGCTTTGCCTCTTGAAATACTTCCCTAAAACCTACTCACCTCTAGTTTCACCCCCTTCAATTTCCTCTTTGCATTGTGAGCTACATGATCTTTCCATAAAATATGACGACTCCCCTGAGATTAGGATTGAGTTGCACCTTCTCAGAAAGTTCTTCTTTTACATAGATCAATCGTAAGAACAAAGATCTCCCACTACATCTTTTAAAAACTTCTCTTTCACTACATAGAATTTATGAATTTTAATTGTTTAAGCCTGGATTTCCATGATAGCCTTGAGAACAATGAATGGGTCTTTTTATTTGCTTACCTAAATGCCTAACATAATTATCTGACATTTAGACTTCATTTAAAAAAACATTATGGAAAAAAGGCAAGAAGAAAAAACTTTATATTCCATGATGATTTGAATGTCCCCAATTTTTTGCATCTTCTACCTCTATTCTTTCATCCCTTGAAGTTATGTTCATAGTTGCTAAAGGCTATAAACCATATTATTTCTATACAATAGTAAAGACAATGATGATCAGATTATGGGAACAATCATGATACTAACGGTATTTTGACTATTTGTACCCATATGGTAATTGACCACAGCATAGTTTCAAAGAAAATGATATGCTTACAATAACTTAGAAAGTAGAAATTTCACATATGTACTGAATACATCATTATATGAGTATTTCTCATTAATAGATTTAGTTTGATAGCAAATGTGATAGTACTATCCCACATCAAATCAGAGAAGGAGAGATTAAAAAGACTGATTGGAGCAACAAAAGAATCTTGCTATTTTCTTCAATAAACTGCATAGGACTATTTTATTTTTATATTTTAAAGTTTATCCTTAAATTGTTCTTTTCAGCCTGTGAAATATACAATCTTTGAAAAAAACTGAGAAATACGGAGAAGTATACAAACTAAATATGCATAAATCCCTATTTCCCAGTTCTACTTTACATAAGCTGTTCTTATTACGCTAGTAATTAAGACAAAACAAAACTTGTTCATCACTCAAACTGAAGATGCAAAATAATAATATTCTTGGATAAGGAATACATTCAAATTCCATTTTTAACCATATGTGTATTATATATCTCTTGTGTTCGTAAAATGATGGTTATATTAGTTTGCTACATATAAGCTACATAAGTACTACATATAAGCTGGGTGACTTAGGCAAAAGAGATTTATTGCCTCACAGTCCTGGGGGCATGAAGTTCAAAATCAAGGTATCTGCAGGCTGGGTTCCCTCTAAGGGTTGTGAGGGAAGGATCTGTTCCAGACCTTTCTCCTAGGCTTGGAGATGGCTGTCTCTCCCTATATCTCTTCATGTTGCCTTCCCTCTCTTGAGTGTCTCTGTGCCCAAACATCCCCTTTCTATAGGACACTAATCATACTGGATTAGGACCTACCCTCTTAACTTCACTTTAATTTGATTACCTCTGTAAAGACCTTATTTCTAAATAAGGTCACATTCAGAGGTACTGGGAGTTAGGACTACAACATACACATTTTAAGACACACAATTCAACCCATAACAATGGTTAATATCAAGACAAATTTCAACTGCAAAACAGAATTTTATAACAATAGGCTTGGGTTTTAGTAAAGTTCTTCTCCTGTGATTTCCTGTAAGAAAGTATCCATAGAACTCAAATAAAACTGACCATTAATAGAAATTGCAAATGAAATTATACGCAGTGGAAATGCTAACTACAATGAGGCGGGAGATGAGCTATAATATTACTAAAATTTAGCTTCCTCGTCATTTTGTAGCTTTTTCAAAAACAAATTTATTTCAAAGTCAGGCATTTTTGGCCACATTTCACTTGAAGCAAGAAAGCAGATGTTTTTCGTATAGTTGTACTCGTCCCATGCCAAAAATATCAGCTAAGTGTGATTTCATTTCAGAACTTCATGATCACAGCTCTAGGGAGCACAGTGATATGCTCATCACCTGACTTTTGTTTGAATGGTTAGAAATATGTTTGCTGATTATCTGACCAGAGTGCAGACACTCTTCTCTCACCTCTTCCCAAGGGTGTTTCCCTCCCATCCTTCCCAGCCTGGCTCAAATGCAACCTCTTCAAAATGCCAACCCCTTATTCTAAAACAGTCCCTCCACCTCTAAGTTACTCTTTCATGCATCTACCTGTTTAGTTCCTGCAAAGAATACTGTAATTTTCTTAACTGCATGTTGACTTGATTATTATTTGTCTCCTGCACTAAAATAAGCATCATAAGAGAAAACATCTGGTCTGTCTTATTCATCTTTTTATCTCCAGATATATTGTCTGCCCTAGAGCAAATGCTTAATGAGTCTTTGTTGAATAAATAAATGAAAACAAGAATGAGACTTGTCTCTTCCTAGCCTTAAATGTACATATATTTTAATGGAGTCATTCTTATAAGGTGTATTGCCCAAAAATGGTCCACACTGTGCATGTGAAATGATGTGCACTAATTATGAGACATGCACAGTGACTCCACAGTTACAGGAGATTCATGGCCTTTAGACAGCTCTGTAGTGCTCTGAATCTAAATCTATCTCCCAGATTCCTCAGCCAAGATTAATGTCTACACACCACTTCAAATTCCAGTCATCTCAAACCTGTGCTTGAATTTTGAATCAAACCAGTCTCCTCCATTTATGATACGCTAGAGTTTAGGAGATTGCTTACTTTTTCTAATCTGTACTTTCTTCACATTAAAATATACTTTCCTCTCAGAATTGTTAATGACTTTTAAAAGAGAAAATGTGCTCATTTAAGGAGTAGCTATAATATCATTCATCAATATTTGTCAATATTGTCATGCATAATAATGCACAACAGTATATACAGGTCAGTTAATGTCAACTGCTAATGAGTTCACTTGAAATATGGCTTACATAGGTAGGGAAAAGGATCATGTTATACAAGATTGACTCAGTTTCTAAAGTTAAT
This sequence comes from Microcebus murinus, assembly GCF_040939455.1. Classification (NCBI taxonomy): domain Eukaryota; kingdom Metazoa; phylum Chordata; class Mammalia; order Primates; family Cheirogaleidae; genus Microcebus; species Microcebus murinus. Next base: position 25,450,778 of record NC_134124.1, read on the forward strand.
GTCTTTGTTGAGTGACCTTTTTAAATTAAAATATCCTTATCATTTTTGCATTAAAATTTTCAACAGATTTCTTTAAAATTGCATTGAACATTTTGACTAAATATAAATAGAAGGGGAATTAAAAGTTTTTAATAATCAAAAGAAAAAAACTGATTTGTTTTCAGCAATATGCGTCTATTATTGGAAAATATGTTCTTTTTTACCTAGGCAATAATTTGCAAAACAGATCCTTTTAATTTGGAAAATGAAATGAGTACATTATTGCATACAACTGTAGCTGTTAGAAACTCAATTTTACTAGAGAATTTTCTGTTTTTATTTTTCCTGCGCACTTTAATTAGCTAAAAAGAAAAAAAAAAGATGCTTAAGTTCTGGTATGCTTCACATATCCCATTAATTCCACAGTAGATTTAATTTCCTTTAAACATCACTAAATTTTAATTACCATGCAAATGTATTAACTAAAGCTTCTTAGAGTTAAAGGTTAGAAGCACATGTAGAAGAGCTGATAAAAGAAATTTCCCCCTTTCCTGTTAATAACAAAAAATAATTTATGAATTGCTACTGTGTGGCTGGAGCTCTTTAAGATTATTTCCAATACACAAAAAATGTAATTCTCAAATAGCTTCACAAGATACTCATTAGCATATTCATTTGAGAGGTAAGAAAGTATGTTCAGTTTCAGTCGATGAACCACACAGGTATCAAAACAGACATAGTGATATCGGTGGGACAAAAAGACAAGCAGCATTCAGTATTAGAAAGGTATGTGAAGAAGTCAGAGGCAGGATTAACCTGACATACAAAGGTCAGCAGATTCCATGGCCACTTTTCTGCCTGCTACATTAGGGAGATTTGTGAAGTGGCAGCTGGTGTAGAAAATGAGTATGAACTTTGGCGTATCACTCGCAAACCTTTAAGTCTCGACTCTGACATTTACTAGTTGAGTCTCCATAAATATTTTACGTTATCTCTCATCCTCATTTTCTTCATCTGCAAAATAACACCTCCTAGAAAATCTGAATATAGTAGGACTCAAATAAATTAAGGACTTTTTTATTGTTGTTGATTAATCTTAGCTCCTTTGGCCATTTATATTGGCTATCAATATTTTAGCTGTATTTGTTGAGTGTTCAGTATATACCTGAAACTGTGCTAAGGGCTTTGTATAGATTCTTCTTTTATTTAATGTTCAGATTTATTTATTTACCAACCCCATGTAGAAGGTATTATTGCCAGCCCTGCTTTGCAGATGAAGAAACTATTTGAACTGGCCTTGCTCGCAGAGTTGGTAAGTGACTGCTTACCGACCATGTAAGCTGCAATATAAGCTTCTGAAAAGGACACCTGATTTCCTTACAGCAACTGCAGGTTATCACTTCTATGCCCACATTATAGAAGAAAGGTAAGAAAGGAAGAGAAACTTCCTCAAAGATAAATAATAAGGCACTAAAAAAATTTTTAACTTGACATTTTATGACTTCAAGAGTAATGCTGTCTCTAATATGCCATATGCTCCTAAGACATGTGCTATAGGGTTTGCAAAGAAAGTGCAGATCTGTTTCTGGTCTTGGAGGAAGTTTTTAATGGCAATGGATTTTATTATTTTGAGTGCCACTGCCCAGAACATTTCATCAAATGTTCATATGGAGAAATTGTGAATTTATTTTGTCCAAAAATTGTTTTGTTCAATCTATGTTTAAACAAGCAAAAAGAGTACAATGGACTCCTACGAACAGCCCAAGTGACAGGAAATAAGTTGGAAATGAAGCTATGAGCCAGGAAACTAAAAAATATTTGTAGCCATGACTATTACTTCCTAGTCCTTCAATCCACACTTTACTTAGAAAGAATTAGTAAACATCTCACTTCTTTCGTGTCTTTAAGGCAATGCAAATTCATCAGATAGGCCCCTATGCCCTGCTCTGCTTTTTTACTGTATTTTGATGGCTCAGGGAGTTCCTATGGTATGAATATATGAATTACCAGGACAGATAATGTCATGATGAAGGATATTATACAGAATATTCATTAGGTGTTTGGGACCCAAATCTTTTACGAAGACAGCTGTGATCAAGGTGAAATTGGGGCAAGATGAATAATGTCAACTGTATATGATTGTAACTATGATATCTTTGGGAGGAATAAAAACTCCTCTCTTATATTTCTCCTGGGGTTTCCATTAGTGACCCAGAGGAAAGATCTCACATCATTCTGGGAGAAATAAAATGGTCACACATGCCAAAGGCATCATGAAACACATGTGATCTGACAGGATATACTGGTTCCTCTGGGCTGGGGTTAATTCAGATTTGAGTTTTCCTCTGAAAATAAATTTGTGTAGCAAACAAAAAGTAAGGTCATTTCAAAATGAATGTGAGTTAAATTTATAAGGGTTCATCTTGGGAAGAGAACTTTATACAACCCTTCCTCCACTATGTGTGTAAAGCTTATTATTTTCTTAACAGTTTATACAAAATAAAAAGTCTAAATAGAAAGAATCCCTTTGAGAATAGGCAAAAGCAGTCATTTTTCAGAATTCCTGATTTATTATAAAAAATGAATTATAAAGAAAATAAAGATCTAGTTTTAATCCATATGGTAGCCTCATGCAAACCTCTGCAATTACTAGCATTACCATTTCCTGTTGACATAACTTAACTGAAAAACAGGTGGTCTGGATTGACTTCTAATGCTTCATATGGTAAATTAAAATCCTCTGATTATCCTTGACTTTTATAAAAGTTTATAGTAAAAAAGTCATATTTGACTGTAAAAATGAGACATATACCTATTATTATGATCCCATCACAAAACAATCTTTTATACGTAATGCTACTAGACTATACAATTTTTCTTGATTATTGAGAGTTGAACATTGATAAATACCGCCTCCTGCATAAGTCAAAGATGTTTAAAAACTGCTCTACATATACCCACATATCAGAGAAATGGTTTGATTCATGTAGGGTAACAGAAAAGAGACATTGATAAAGTCACCAAGTATATTGAGAAGTCACCTTAAAGCAAGCTCACTATTTTCAAATGTAGAAAAAGATGCTGCCAACTGCAATTTATAAATTAAAATCTGAACATTTTGTGTCATACCTATAACACAAGCTACTGAATTAAACTCTAATATGGAATTTTAGCTCAAAGTGGAATTTATTAACTCTTGAAAACAAACTGCAGTAGAAAGCAATAGTGGCACCAAAATAATAACAGATACCTTTAGAGTTTTATAAGGTTAACAAAGAACAGTAAGTAGCTTCAGGGCAGAGTTTATGAAGTGGTAATGAACATGTTCAGTGGCCATTTCAGAAGCTGTAAAGAAAGGTTAAGTTTCAATGTCACTATTTTAAACACCACTATGCCCTTTAGCAGATACTAGAAAAGAGATGAACAGGCAGGTCAGAGGTTCCCTTGTGGGGACTATGAGCCACAGCTGAGCTGATAATACATTGGAAAGCGAATAGGAATCGATCCACGCACATATATAGACTCACAGAATGCAATGACCATGTGTTCATTATGTTCGTTTCAATTATCTTGCGGTTGAAAACTGCATTTGTTTGGAAGTATAGTAATTACATTTGGCCTGCACTAAGGCATTATCCCTTGTTCGAACAGAAACTATCTTCCAGAAACACACCCATGAATTTATGCAGAAGGCTCTATGGAGCTCTCCTCTAACTCCTTACCATTCTAAGAATCATTCTACCATTACAGGTGGCCACACAATCTGCCGATGAAGGGAAAATCAACAAAGCCTCACATTGAAGCTTTTAGGATTTAACGAAGGTACTTAAAATAAAAAGATTTTCACATTAGAGAAGCTATTTTTGGAGAATCTTGTTACATGCAAGTGTCATTAAAGATTGAGGTATTTAAATGAAATGTACAGACCATTGACAAATGGCTCATAATTACTAAAAGGAATGCAAATAAAATAGACAGGACTAAATTCAGAAAAAAATCCCAGTGGCATTTTTATAGGAAACTAAAATAAAACCTTAGGTGTGAAACTATTAGAATTCTAGAGGAAAATGTTGGAAGTACTCTTCTAGACACTGGCCTAGGCAAAGAATTTATGAAGAAGACCCCAAAGGCAATCGTAACAGCAACAAAACTAAACAAATTGGACCTGATCAAATTAAAAAGCTTCTGTACAGCCAAAGAAACTGTCAAGAGAGCAAACAGACAACCCACAGAATGGGAGAAAAATTTTGCAAGCTACACATCTGATAAAGGGCTGATAACTAGAATCTATTTAGAACTCAGGAAAATCAGCAAGAAAAAATCAAACAACCCTATCAAAAAATGGGCAAAGGACATGAACAGAAATTTCTCAAAAGAAGACAGAATAATGGCCAACAGACATATGAAAAAATGTTCAACATCTCTAATCATCAGGGAAATGCAAATCAAAACCACAATGAGATATCACTTAACTCCATTGAGAACAGCCTTTATCAAAAAGTCCCCAAACAACAAATGCTGGCGTGGATGCGGAGAGAAAGGAAGACTCTTACACTGCTGGTGGGACTACAAACTAGTTCAACCTCTGTGGAAAGCAATATGGAGATATCTCAAAGTGATACAAGTAGACCTACCATTTGATCCAGCAATTCCACTGATCTACCCAAAAGATCAAAAGTCACTTTATGAAAAAGACACCTGCACTCGAATGTTTATAGCAGCATAATTCACAATTGCAAAGGTGTGGAAACAATCCAAGTGCCCATCAATTCATGAGTGGATTAATAAAATGTGGTATATGTATACCATGGAATACTACTCAGCTTTAAGAAACAATGGTGATATAGCACCTCTTGTATTTTCCTGGATAGAGCTGGAACCCATTCTACTAAGTGAAGTATCTCAAGAATGGAAAAATCAGCACCACATGTACTCACCAGCAAATTGGTATTAACGGATCAACACCTAAGTGGACATGTAGGAGTAACATTTATCGGGAGGGTGGGGGGGAGAGGCATGGGTATATACAACCACAACGTAAGATGTGCAACATTTGGGGGATGGACACGCTTGAAGCTCTGACTCGAGGGGGGAAGGGGGTATGGACAATATATGTAACCTTAACACTTGTACCCCATAATATGCTAAAATAAAGAAGAATTAAAAATAAAGGAAAAAAAGACTACAAAAAAAAAAAGATTTATACTGAGCAAAGGTGAGGAAAGACGAAATTTTGCAAGTCATTCTGCAGTTTTTTTAATCTACATATTTTTTTATATAAAATTTAAGTCGAAGAAGGCATTACAACAAGCAAAGCAAGGTCAAAGTGGAATAGAAAATATATTTTGATTTTTAAAATGACATCTAACACCATGATCATTTGTTCTTTTTCTGATTCTCTTTTCCAATGTTGGTTTTCCCTCGTTAGCCAATGTGGATACTGTATTAGATTTTGCATTAAAATAGAGTATAAAAAGGGCCATGGGTACTTTCTTTTAAGATAATATAATGCCAAGTGAAATATAAGAACATTAAAGGTAAAAGGAAAAAAGTTCATAGCAACTTAAAAAAAAATCCATACATTCCAAACAGACATGAGATTACATGAGTTGTATTAATATACATTGTATAATAGACTAATAAATAAACTGCTAGATATCAGAGTGCTTGTCTTGTGTTACCTATAACCTTGAACCTTTAGCTGACACTCAGTTATTTTGTCGTAAAATAAAGGTATTCAAACTTGGTGAACTTATAAGATGCCTTTTACTTTAATAATAATTATTTGTAGACTTTAATAAGAACAAATCTTCATGAAACTATGAGTTATAAAATAAAAGGGTTTCCTTATTTATTTTAGTCTGTTCAACTTCTTAATATTCAATTACTGGCTACTCACTATTTCATCTCTTTTTTCAACTTCTCTGGGAATGGTGTCCCTTTTGACATAATGAAATACCATTCATAGGCATCAAAGCTTATTTTTAATGAATGCTTATTGTACACAGGAAATATTCTAAAAACTATGGATATTATCATATTTAATCTTCCATTAGCTCCAGGAGGGAGATTTACTTCATTTTGTGGTTGAGGAAATTAGGGTTCCTAGATATTTAGAATTATCACCTAAATTCACATGTGCTTGAGCTGGCCGTCTGGGTTCAGACCACGTAATACTGTGAAACTGGTTCACAATAGTACATATAACCTATGCCAGTTGGTACTCTGGTTAATTCTGGAGAAGAAGTTCTGTTGTTTCGGTGTGGCTCTAATACTATGGATAAAGCATATTTGCTTTTGTGAAAGGAATGAAAAAGGAGCAAAATTTCTCAGCACAATTTGCTGCATTAGAGAGCTCAATGATCAATAAAGCTTGCCAAACAATCAATAGCTGCTGCAATACGTTGCCTCAGGAAACAGATATAAAAATCATATTTACTGATTTTTAGGGTTATCTGCAGGAGATCTATGTCTTGGCTGTGACTAAGAACATCTACTATTTCTTATGTAATGCTGGATTAAGTGTACCAATTCTTCAAACCTAGACAAATCTCCTGTGGACAGACAAGCTGGAGGACCATTGGTTTTACTGGTTTCCCGAGTTTACCCAAGACATTAAAATGAAATGATGCTTAGCAGGTCTATGCTGGCCCTTTAGGATTTAGTATTTAGGTTTCTCAGCTCTTTAAAGGAATGTATTTGGAGCTTGCTCCATGTACCTTATCCATGATCACCAAACCCTCCAGCACTCCTTAACCTTTAAAACAATTTTTTTTACCTTGATTATACTCCCAATAACTTGCTTCCTGAATTAGTAAGTAGAGCAGAAGATTTTGGTTTATAAAATCAGAATTTAAGTTGAAATTCTACTATTTAGTAACCATGTAACTTTAAGTATTAGGAAAGCACTTATCTCTGGATTTTATTTTTGAAAAAGAAAAAAGGAAAAGAAGAAGGAAGGAAAGTAGGGAGGATGGGAGGGAGGGAGGGAGAGAAGAAACACAAACACTAGTTATGTTCATCTCCCAGAAATGTTGGGAGGATCAAGTGAAGTAGATTATATTGAGATAATTTTTAAATCCTCAAATGTGGTAAAAATATTAATGCAGTATTATCATTATTGGAAGTATTTATACTCAATCAGGAAATAGCATTGGTAAAACATAATAAAGTTCAAAAAGGGATGAGTCTTAAAGCACAGCAAAAGACCACATCTAACCCAAATTATGGTGGTTGAGATCAGACAATTTTTTTACAATGTCAAAGTTATAAATCTCTGCCTCAATAATGCAGGTAAATCAAATTTCGAAAGTAGAAAGGGCCATGTCTTCTGAACATTTGGATTTTATTATACTATTTGTCACACTCTGAGAATGACCTTGACAACTACTTCCGAACGAATTCGAGAAGACTGAGTTGCCTTTCTAGCATTACTCAGCTGCACAATCAGTTCTTTTATTTTTCCTTTATCATAGAAGTCAAATAGAAGGTATAAAGCCATGTATTATGGCATCTGCATTTCCCTAGGTGAAATCCCACGCTATTTATAGTAAGAAGAGTGTCATTTTCTGTACGTGAACTTTGGATCTTTGCCTTTTGAATATAAAGTTCTTGATAGCCTGATGTACATTTAATAGCCCCCTAGGTGGTATCACACTTTTAAGATTAGACACATTTCAAACAGAAACAAAACTATCTCTGGAAAGAGCTAAGAGTAGTCAGTGCCCTGTTTCACATTTAGCTTTTCAATAAAATTCTTCTCCAATATATGAACAGAGATTAGTGTATAGAAATATTAACATCTAAAAACCCTACTGCAGACTCCTGCAGGCACAACACCTTGAAAGGATTATTCTCCTAAAGCTCTACAGAGTGAGCAAAGTACTTAATGCTGAAAAACAATTGCAAAATATTTGGATGGAAAGAAGCACACTTTCTGATACACAACACAACTCCTGTTTGTCAGCTCTTTTTCTAGCCTAATAAGCAATGATCTTTTTTTTTTTCCCCTAGTTCTTTCCAACTTTGGTTGCAGATTTAGAAATAAAAGTCTTATGTTGTTGTTTTTTTTTTAATCTCAAAGATTTTCAGGATTTAATAACTGGGAAGATATATTAACCCAATCGTTTTCTTCTCCCCACTGAAATGGAACTAGGTGCTAGAAGGTAGAAAATAAAGAAATTAAAAAGATTTACTCAAGGTCACACACTAGTGAGTGGGTGTCTGATTGAGAATTTATGCCTCCTGAATCCTAGCCTAGTATTCTAGGATTCTTGTTTAATACGCAGCTTTTCTGAACATATTTACTGTTCTGACCATATTTAATTTTCATGTGCTTTTTAAAGTTATCATTACCTTTGAATTGGTTTCGTTCTATACAAACAGAGGTCATGAGTGTGTCAGAGGTTGTGTGGCATGAGGCAAAATGAAATGTGTTAATATTATTAACAGATATTATTTACTGAGATTTATTACATGCAGAGAACTTTAATAAGCCTTCTACATATATTAAATCATTTAATTTTTGGTATAATATTTTGAAGTTGATGCCATTACTATTCATGGTGTATAAATGAGAAAAATGATTTAATAAAAATTTAGACCACATTATGTAGGTAGTAAGTGGCACAGCCAAGATTCCATGGCCCAGATCTTCAATCACTATGAAATGTTATTAGTGATTATAAAAACAAAGAAAGGAAAAGTGTGCACCCTACAAATTTCCCAAGTAAACCTGTTTTTATCGGTCTTAAGAAAGAAAACTTCATTTCCACCAGTTGGAGAAGTAACAACCAAAATCATTTAGTACTAATCAAGCAGTAAAAACTAGATTGTGTTGCATTCTAGTTTTTAAATACATTTCAACCAATTTCAAAGACATTCAATGTTAAAAGATGTTCAACTCAACTCCATCTCATAGGATAAATTACTTCATTGAGGACTCCCCTTGCTTTTCTTACATCTGAAATATTATGGCACATTTCCTAATTGTTAAGTCACAACAATAAACACCTCATTTTATGTACAATCTGGTACTCCTGCTTAGCTCTGCTCTTTGGTTTAGTTTTTAATCATAGCCATATTTTAGTCTACAAACTACTGTCTGCTTACAGAAATCAAGTTGCATCAGCTGGCCAAGAAAAAAAATAATCATTCTTTGAGGAGTCCCGCATATTCTCCTGTCACCCCTATTGATGTGTAGATCCTTACATATCAGCACTACTGTGATACAATACAATACAAGCAATACAAAGGCTTCCAGAGAAAATTTCAAAAATCAACAGAAACATCCTTGAGTAAAAACTACAGGTTGAATGGAAGCAATGATATAAATTTATGAACACAACTATGATTTTGTTATACTATAACTTCTTTTTTATTTTTTTTTTTTTTTTTTTTTTTTTTTTTTTTTTTTTTTCACCCTCGCCTTCTGCTGTGTAAATAACTTCTTAAATGGAAGAAATACTATTGAAAAAAATTAAAATTATTCTAATTCTTTTCCTATGTAACTACCACAAGTCAGACCATTTTTGAGCTGTACCTGCCGGTGTTTGAAAACAGTCAAGAAAACAATGGTCCTGACCTCCTGAAACATAGTCTAATGGGCTATGGGATTATCCTATAGAACAAAATTTCTAAGGAACAAGAGTAGAAAAGATTTTATGAATTCTAATTCTTAATCAAAATATTAATCTTCCCCAAAGCATTATTAGGTCATACAACTTCATAGTTTACTACAAATCAAACTGGAACACAAGGTACAATCACTGTACAGCAGAATGGTGAGCATAGTACATGCAGCACTCTTCAAAGCATGGTTCTTATTTGTTGGCCAGCAGATGCAACCTGACATCTTTAAACTGAAAACATTCATTTCTGAAGTTCATACATAGAAATTTTGGCTAAACCAAAGGGGAGAGCTAAGCAAGAGAACAGTTTGTACATACAATGAGGTCTAAATGTTGAGACTTAAAAGTTAGTAAATGTACAATGTGTTAGATGTAAATATAAGGGAAGCAGAAAAGTTAATAACGAATGAATTCAACCTATCAAATAAAGTCAAGTTTTATCTGCAATCTTTGAGTGTCTTTATTAATACAGTATGCCTTTGAAATTGGTTAAAATGTATTTATATTTCAGTATTGAAAATCTCAGACTAATTAATATAAGGCAAAGAGTCTTGTGTTATTTTCTATAATTCTTCCACTTTTAATACTAATGATGTTTTGCTTCTTATACTTTCTGTAACATTAATTAATAAAATGTATTTCACTATGAAATCACATACTTTCAACACAATTCTTATTTAATTTAAACAATTTCTCATTCATATAGTCATAGCAGATATATAAGCAAGAAAACCAAGTAATAATATGCAATTTAATATGCTACATTTTCTATTTCTGGTTTACATGCAGAGTACTTCATCTTTTATTCAGTACTTACTGCTACAAAAAAAAAAAAAAAAAAAAAAAAGACTAGAAAATTGTTTTCTGTAATGACCAGGCAGTAAATATTTTGGTCTTTTCAGGCCCTATGGTCTCTCTTTGGCTAGTCAACTCTGCCTTGACAGTACAAAGAGCAGACATAGACAATATATAACCAAATGGGCAATGAGTGTGTTCCAACAAAAGTTTATTTATCAAAACAGGCAAGTGGCCAGATTTGGCTGGCCTCTGCTCTAAAACATCAATAACATTTTGGCCAACATTACTCAAGTAAAGATGAGCATGATAATCAAAATCATATCCTGCTGAAATCCAGTTTAAAAAATAAAATATAATGTATTAATGTGCCTTTGAAGATAAAATTCCATAATTATATTTTAGAAGGAGAAATAAAACCTATAGACTACTAAGAATCAAATAGTCTTTAAATTGTGATTTTGTAAGTATTCTATTTATGAGAATTTTGTATTTATAATTTTTTATGAAAATATTAAGATACAATTGTCAAAAGACCAAGCTTCTCTCGACACATCAAATCAGAAACTTAAAATCGTTCAAGTATAGTGCATCAATTCTTTAATACAAAATCATCAATCTAGTATGGATATTTCACTTTGCATGAAAAAAATGTATATTCAGTAAACTCATGCATAATAGCATAGAATGCCAGCTTCATTCTAATTGGCCTAGACTGAATTACAGAGAGCACATTTTCTTGTCCAAGGACATAGTCTCTTCAAGCTGAACATGCCAGTCTCTTCAGCTGGCATTTTTATTTCACATTATATCTCATTCTACTAATGAGGCTAACTTAAGTGTACCAGTTTTATTTCAACATGAGGGTAGTTAGTTCTTATTTAAACAGAAAAAAAACATTTCATACTCCATTATGTGTGTGTGTTTGCATGCATGCACACATGTCTATGTAACTGCATGCTGTTGGCAACGCTGCACTAGTTTATACAAATTCTTTTCTTCTACAATTTCTTCTACAATTTTTCTCTTTTTCTCAAAGGCACATTTGTCTTAACTAACACAAAAATTAAAATTCAACTAAAGAGTTTCTAAATCCCCTTAAATGTATATGGTAGATTTTCTCTAAACTTCAGTAACATATTTTGAGATATTTTCTAGAAATCTTGAACTTCATGCACAATAGAACCATTCTTTGCTGAATGAATGCAAATAATTAAAAGTGTTCAGTAGAAGTGATTGACAAATCTATGTATTCAAAACTGTCAAACCAATTATTAACTGAGGCTATTATAACAGGAGAGCTTTTATGGTCCTCAACCTTTAGGTGATCAAGTCTCTGGATATAAGTCACGTTCTGATTTAGTATGGAATCCAGCCAAGTGTCACCCTGAAATGGGTATATGAGGCAATAACCACACACAGTGTGTTGGTTACACTGTTTTATTCTTTGGCTATAACTTCTCCCAACGATAAATATCTCTTCTTTATTATTGGGAGTTAAATCATTCACACTTCAAGTGATGGACAACAGAGTTTAGACACAGCATGTGACGACAATTTGGCTTACTACATTCAAAAAAGTTTTCCCATTTTTGTAAGGTTTATAATGTGCAAGATAAAAATGGAATAGCCAAAGCAGGGACTACTGCTTTAAATCTAAATTTTACTGGATAAAGTTAAAGGAATATAAGGGAGCCTCAAGACTATGCCCTCAGTGGTAATTCATGTTGGTCCTTGGGGCCAAGTAAGTAAATCCTATGCAGGAAAAAACTGAAATTGAAATAAAAAAACCACTTTTTACATGTTTAAAGTGCTCAGCAATATTTAAAAAAAACTTCAAAAATTATAAAATGTTTCTATGTATTTTAAGTATGTGAGTGATAGCAAAAATACCTCATACATATATTGAAACAGAAATGGTCACCTAAGCTGTAAAGTTCTAAGACAACCATATTCAGATGGTTATATAACATTTGTTCATTTGACCAAGAATCAAAAATAATCATTGAATATAAAAATCCCATTCACAATAACCATTAAAATTGTAAAGTACTGAGGAACAAGTTTAACAAGAATTATGTAAGGCCTATGGGAATAAATTTAATAAGAAATGTGCAAGACCTACATGAAGAAAACTGTAAAATTTTACTGAAGAGCATAAAAGAATATGTATAAATGGGGAAACATGTCATGTCCTTCAATAGAAAGAACCAATCTTGTTGGGAAGTAAATTTCCTTCTATATTCTTAAATAAATTTCAGAGCAATTACAACAAAAATAGTAGTAGCATGTCTTTTACTTGCCAAAATTTAAAGATTGCATGAAAATATAACTATTTCATAATGGTTAAGTATAATTAAGTGGAAACATAATCAGAAGAGATTTGTCTTATATTTAACATTAGAGTAATTAAAACCACATGGTGCTGGCACAAAAATATAGCAATATATTAAGAAGCAAATTACAGAGTAAAAACACATATCTAAGGGCATATGAGATTTCCTATATGGCAAAGATCTTTTCAAATCATTAGCAAGAAGGATGGATCATTTTCATTAAATTTTATTGTGACAATTATCTGTCAATCAATTTACCTACCTACCTATTAATGTTTCTGCTTTAGAAATTACCCCAAAATACATTTCAACTGGATTCAATTTTTATGTTGAAAAGTTCCATACAATACTGTAAGAACACTGGAATATTTATTTTTTAAAAATCTTGTGCACAAGACTTTACAAAGTCTGAAAAGCGAGATCAAAAAGCCATAAAGTAAAAGATGAACATATTTTAGTATATACAAACATAATGCCTCTGGACAATAAAAGATACTATTCACAAAGTTATTACATAAGGAAATATGTGTGTAATATACAAAAAAGGCAAAATAGCCTTAATATGTAAGGCTTTCTAACAAATCAGTAAGAAACAAATGAATCTTCCAATAGAAGGGAAAAAAATCAGTAAATGACATGAAAAGACAATTCAGAGAGAAAGAATACAAATGGCCTATAAACACAAAAAGGTGTTTGAGATGGTTCACTGGCAATAAAAGTTAATTAATCCACAGAAATAATCAATTTTACCTATCAGATTAGTAAAGGTGGAAAGAAGGTATGTACTGAGAAAGATACCCAGGACTGATTGGTGTGTGTGCAAATGGAACTCTCATACACTGGTGTGACGATAAATTAGCACATGTTTAAAGAAGCACAGAATGTATATGGCTTTTGGGTCCAGTAATCCAGCTCCTAAGAATTTATAAGGGGAAATAATTTCACAAGTACATCAAATATTAACATACAAGAGTACTTAACATATTTTAAATTCATAATAGCAAATATCCCCCAAATGATTAAAATGTCCACTAACATTGGACATTGGACAGAGGATTGATTTAATAAATATGATGCATTCATACAATGAAATTCTATGCAGCCATTAGAAGAATTATAGATGGCATCAAAAGATGTTCACAAAATATTAAGTGCAAAAATCATATTTCAAAACATGATGTATGATACTACCCTACTTAATTTCATGTTCATGCATGTGAATTACCATGTAGTCTGAAGATTTTGTGTTCACTTTGCTAACAGCACTAAGTGATGACATTAATAGAGATCTTAAATTTTCATTATAGTTTATTATATTTACTGATTTTTCTATAATGGATAGAAAGAAGTAATAATTCTGTCAAAAACATCTCAGAATATTAAGAAAATTGTATGACAGAGAAATTCACCTGCTTTACAAAGTAAATATAACAAACAGCTGGAAGCTACCTTATATCTTGCATTTAATTTCCTTAACTTCTGAACATAGAAACTTCTTTCCATAACTTAAGAAATTTGTATAAGACTTAAATGTTATCAGTAACAGATCCAGGACAAAGCCAGGGCTGCCCACTCTCCTGCTTTTGATATGAATATTGACCCTTTAACAATAACTATAGAAATAATATATTAAAAATGGAATAGCATCATTTAACCTAAGGATTTTTTCCTTTCAGCAGAAATACAGAACTTGGTAATTATTTGAAAACAATGTACATATATAGTATTACATATACCTAGCATAATTTTATTCTTAATTTTTGTTAACTCAATTGAATATCTGATAAAGTTAAAAAAAAGACATTAGAAACATTTTGTTTGAACAAATTTTTCCCAAATTTGAAGAACATAAGTATATTCAAACTAAAGTCTTTTAAATTCACCTTGAAACACACCACAGTTATTATTTCACACAAATGTTAATCATCAGTTTACTCAGTATTCTGAGATAGGTACCACCTCATTAAAATAGCAAGTGTCACATGAAGGACTGATATTTTCTAGGTTATAAAAGTCTCTTATAACCTTTAATCAAAATATAATTTTGCTCTTAATTCTCGGGATTAGTATAAACTTTTTTTCAGAGCAGATTTTTGTTTTGAGCAAGAATTGAATTCATTCCCTGGTAATGAAAGATGACTTACAACAACCAAGAGAAGAGAAGATCATAATTTTCAGTCTATCCAGAAATTCTAATGATGCTTAAACAGTTTTAATTACTAGATAAATTGATCTCTAAATGACTTTGTCTACCTTTCCAATATTACAGATTTTATTATTTATGTTCTATTTGGTTATTTTGAGTTTCACAAGTTAACTGCGAAGCTCAAATGTGGACTATTAACACTTGGGAGATTACAATCAAGGCAGGCCCACTTGACTTTTCAAATTCTCCTTGCTTTAACTTCAGAAGAACACAAAATAAATGGAATAGGAGAAAAATGGGACTCTAATCCCAGTTTCAGCACTTTCTGGCAGTACCATAAGGAATTTTGATTGCCTTGGTTCTAATAGGTTCTAGCTTCACAGATACCTTTTACCTCTCAGTTTACCCATTTGCAAAATGTGATAATGCTTCTTATTTCATGGAGTTTTTGAGAATAAAATGTGAAATGATTTAAAACTTACACTTCATAGAAGTTTCTCTATAAATGGTGGTAATTTTCAGTAGTGTTAGTAATTATAATCCAGTATATCCCAGTTATATGTCAAAGTTATGATGAGATTTTTCAAAACCTGTTTTTCATTGACCCTTTTAAATTAAAATGTTTGTTTACAAACTATTAAATGCTTCAAAGAACAGAGAGAATTCACATGTACTTTGATATTTTTGAATCTATATCATCTAAATTCAAAAGAATGGTACATTCTTTTGGTACATATTTTCACATGGTAAATCCTTGTTATTTACTTTTAATATTCTTTTATACTAAACAAAACCCAGTACATTGTAAAATAGACCTCCTGCTATTTCTCAAATATTGAAGACACATTACATACTCCTCAAGCGTAGGTACCACATTTATCCATCCCTCTCTCCATCGCCCACTCTGGGCCTCTCTGTTTCTGTCTCTCTTTAAAGTCCAACAATATAAGCAGTGTTTGATTTAATCAGGTTTATTCCTACCTTGAGTATACTATGCATTAAAACAACAACAAAACAGGAAACCCAGAGCTCCAGGATTATGGCCATTTTTAAAAATTAGAACATGAACAATTAAGAGGTATTTCATCCAAATCTGGGAATTTTAAAACCAGGATATATTTATCATATTTACCACTTTGACTAAGGCAACTTAATTAAAGAAGTTCCATTAAACAACAAATTTATACCAAACTGGACTACCTGGGGATGATGATAAGAGCTAATGACAAAGTAACAAGATAGAGCCATTTAAAAAAAAACATGGTTCTCAAAACAGGTCCATTAACTAGAAAGGAAGAGATTTCCAATCTCTTAGAACATGTGCAATTAAGATATTAAAACAACAGTTGATCTTTCCAAATAACCAGTGATATTAATTAATATATTCACCAGAAAATATTACTCTATAATATGCAAAAGCAACTGGCATATTATGTTTATTCTGATTTCTTCTAGAATAAATCTTGAACTCTAAAACTTCAAGTCTGAGATAAAGCATCCCCCAAAATATGAAAGAAATAAAGAAATTTTTGTTTTCTTGTGGTCCATAATCTTATACCTCTTCAATCTGTAAACTTAGTGAAGACTTAAAATACTATGACTTTTAAAATGACAAAGGTGTTATTCTTCAGTGAATTCCGTTTAAAAAAAAATGGCTTGGCACACGGGTATATTAATGGAATTCAAGTAAACATCTGTGAGCATTCTTCCAACACGTACCCCACAAGCAAATGCACACAGCCTCCCAGATCAGCCCCACCAGCACCAAAGCAAGCTGGCTTAAACAGTGCATAAAAGAGGACTGTGCACCCAGCCCTTCAGAGAACACTTCGAGAGATCTTGGTCTGTTAACTCAAATATTTATTTGGCAAAAGAATCGGAAATACACATTGGCAAAATAAGTACCAAGGTTTCTTTGTCTGTAAGCCAAGGAAAACAAAAAGAAAACAAAACAAAACAAAACACATTTCATCTTGTGGAGTATGGTGGCTTCAACAATAATAGGCACACAGAAATGGTGATTAGATTTTACTACCTCATAATTGGCACCTGCTCACATATATTTAAAACTCTTTGACAACCCTCTAATTCTTATTTTATGTTATTCTTTAAAATGATGCATAAATCCTTTCATTCAAGATTAATGTTAAAAAGTGTTACTTGAGAAAACTACAGTTGATGAAAAGTCAATACCCTTACAAAAAACTGACAATTTTAAAAGATGACCTTTGTATATTTGTTTAAAAGCCAGCTGTCCAATTATATAGTCCTTTGGTCAATTTGGTTTACATGCTGTCCCAAGAAGCAGGAGAATTCAATACTTATTTTAAAACAAACATTCCCTCCTGAGAATGTTTTTACTATGCTGATGCTTTAGAGGTTTCAAGAATAAATGTGACTATATTCATAGAAAATAGCAATCATCTTTGAATCATTTATATTAAAAGCCTTATGATCCAATATTCCTGATTAGCAGAATAATATAAAGAACAAAACAGACTTTACTTTTCCATTATTATTCACTCTATTCTTACTTTAATAAGACATGGAAAACTCTAAACCAGTGTCAAAATGAGTATAAGATGAAAATATTACAATGTGTTTTCTTTTTATTAAATTCTCTTTAAATTTCTATTTTGAATATGTTTGATAATGTACATTACATATTACCACATACATAAATAAACAAACATCGAGCAGGTCAAGTAGACTGAGGCTCAAGTCTGAGCAATGCAAGTATGTGACCTTGAACAAGTTAACTACTAAAACCCTAGTTTGCTCATGTCTAAAATGGGAACGGTAAGAGTCGTTAAGTTATAGAGTTAATGTGAGGTTTAAGTTTTACCTAAAATGTGGTATACATCTTGACACAGGGTAGTTAGCACAAGGTGAAAGATTGACAGCAATTAGCTATTCCTAGACACATACAGGGATGGATGTTTGAGAGGTCAAAATTATTAATTATTTTTCACACTTTTGGTTCACAAATCAGAAACATATATGTAACACACTCTAGGTACATAAGAATTTGAACACGTGTGCCTATATGTATTATATATGTATATATGTGCATACCTGTGCATATATATGAAACATATCTATTTGTCTGTATGTGTATATTTGTATGTATACATATAAACACACATACATGTATATATACATACCTATACACATATGCACATATAGATGAGAGTTACTTATAAAATGAGGAGGCTTACTTATAAAACTGTTATATTCCACTAAAAGACAAATATTAGCTGTGATTTTTACATGAAGCACATTTTCATGACACTACATTGTAAAATGGATTTTAAAAAAATTTTGTTACTACATAAGATGCAAAGCTCAAATAAATATCATGGGTCAAATCTTCCTATATATCTAAAGTGATTGGGTCAAAATAATAGGATGTATTAAATAGACTTATATTTATATAACCTTTATAATATATGCCATTAATATATGCATCAATATATTAGTATATATTGCATATAACAAATGCATAATTAACAAATAGATTTGTCTCTCTAAGGAGCTTCAGTCAACAAAAAGTCAAAATAACAGGATCTAGATAGAAAAACATCATTTTAATCTAAATTTAAAAATAAAACAGCAGAGTGAAAATTGACATTTAGAGACTACCTATTTAATTAAAAGGGTTGGCCAAATCATATAATCCTAATGTGCATACTAAAATGTCAGCATTTCCTTATATTTTTCAGACATCTTAAACTAAATAGCTGATGCGGCTACTATTTATATTCATTCACAGTACCAAACACTTTGCTATGTGTTCATTCCTCCCCCTATGTCACCAGCTTTACTGAACCTTTCTAAATTTAGGATTATGAGTATTTTCAACATCTGTGTCAAAAAATTAGTGTGGATATTCTAAATGGTACTTTGAAAAATAACAATAGGAGCTGGAAAATGTTTTTCGTCCTTCTTATGCTTGCCATTAGTAAGTGTCCCCTGCCTCCTATTTTATTCCTTGTGAAGATGATTAAGACACTTGCATCACGTCATAGCATCCACGGTCTCTAAATGTCTCCTCTGCACAGCTCTCAAGGTACTAGACAATTAAGCTTCGCCCTACATATGCATCTTACCATTTCTGTCCACTTATTAGCTGTGCAATCTTAGGAATTATATAACCTCTCTAGTCCTTAGCTTCTAGATTTGTAAAAGGGAATACTGCTACCTAGATCATAGGATTTTTTGTGAGCATGAAGTGAGATAGTCATACACATCCTAAATTTTCATCTTTCCAACATTATTATTGCTACCATGTAATGGCTTTCTTCATGCTGTCCATGCCCCACTGCACTCTCCCACGGGACTGTTCTTATTTTCCATCCATTCAAATTGTACTGCTACTTCTTGCCTAGTTCAAGCTCTCTCTCCTCCATCAAACCTACCCACCCAGGCCACTTGGATCCTACCCACCGAGTCCACTTGGATCTATATTGTTGCAAAAGCTCATATTGTAACTAGAGATTGGTCAACTGTTGTCCAATTCCTTTATCAGTGATGATATTAGCTTTTAACTTCACTATGAAACTAGTGTCCCTAAAACAGTTCTCTCTCAGGAAGTACCTGTGTCAGTCACCTAGAGAGCTTTTAAACACACAAAGTCCTGAATCTCACCCCAGACCCAATGAATGAGATTCTGGGAATACCTAGGCTTAGAAATATGAATATTAACCACTGCAGAGTCAAGTTTTGAGAATTACTGTAAAAATGCAATTCTTAACCTTTTATTTCAAGTCCTCTATTAAGGGACACAACATTCTCCTGAAACATTCTCACCATCAACCTTTCATTTCTCCCCTCAGGCAATTAAAATTAATCATTCTAGATTCTAAAGAAAGCCTTAACCCCTGTGTAAGAACTGTCTGGTATCATTCTACTATACAGTCTAATTGTTATTTGACAGTTAATTTAGCACTTGATAAATATTTCCTGGTAGACTGATATCTGACAGTCCTTCAACTACTCCTCCAACAAATTCATTCCATATTTATTGAGCATCTACTAATTGTCAGACATGTGCTAGCCACTGGGGATGCATGCAAGCACTGGCCACACATTTGTGCACCTCAAAAATCTCTGCTCTTCCCCTGTGGCTGATTCCTGTATTGCTTTACTAAGATACATGCAGATTCACCCTAAAAATTTTCATTAATTTAATGGTTGCTATTACGTTAAGAAAGAAGTTATTTCATCTTCGCCCAAGCAATTACTTCTAAGTTAAGACCTCTTGGCAGGTAAATAGGCAGTGGGTGCCAAGTCATAGAGCAAGGAAATCAAACTTGGCAATAGATATACGGATAGAATGTTAACAAAAAGAACACCAGCAAGAGCCAACGGGCTAAACATATCCTTCATGTTTTTCCATATAAATCACAGCATGGTATTACAAACTCATTTCTCTCCTTATTTAATAAAATATATATTTTGAAAATAAAATGCACTACTGGAAGGAACATATAAATCTTGTTTTTGCATCTTTTAAAACTCATAAGCATCTTATTTCTTCTTCCTCTTTTAAGAGTCTCCTTCACAGTATTTTTATGTCATCCAAAAAATGTAAAGTGATTTTGGAAAAACTAAGTAATATCAGGATAGAAACAGAGTAAAGAGTAGCTGTGTAAATATGAGTGAAATTAATATATAAAACTTAAAAATAGATTTTGATGTATATGCCATTTAGACTGTTTGCTATTTTGCATATAATATCCATATTATTGGTAGTGGTGCATAAGTAAAAGTAAATAATGTGTTCCTTTATTTCTAATTAGTCTGTAGCTAAAATTTTGGCTAATAATTTACAAACTGTATTTAATAGGATTCCTTTCTTGAAAAAATACATAATGAATAAAAAAGAAATTGTTAATATGCTCATATGTCTGTTTATGTTTGTAAGATCATAGAAAGGGCACAGGAAAAACACACAACACTTCATGTTGGTGGTGGGCCCACTATGCATTTTTTAAAAATAAAACTATAAAAATATTCATGGCCTGTTAAGTGAAAATGTAGACTATAATATTCTGCCTACAAAATAACTAAAGCAATGTGTAAAATATGAATAAGGAAATAGACAAGAATTAGAAGGTAATACAGGGAAATTAAAACAGTTTTAATGATGTGATAGGGATGTGAATAATATTTGCCTTTGATGTTTGTTGGTATTTTAAAATTGTTTTTCCCACAATGTGCCACTAAACAAATGAAAATGGCAATTAAGCACAAAAACCATTACTCAATATGAAAATCTCCTTTTCCCTACTTACGTGGAGACAAACGCCTAACACAGTTCTTTACAACAGTGATTTTCAACCTGGGACAATTTTGCCCCCAGGGTGCATTTGGCAATTTCTGGAGACATTTTTAGTTTTTACCACTCTGTAGGTGCCACCAACATCTAGCAGGTAGAAGCACGGGATACTCTTAAACATCTTACAAGGCACAAGACAGTGCCCTACAAGACAGAATCATCTGGCCCAAAATGACAATAGCTTCAAGGTTAAGAAATTCTGCTATAGAATGACCATAAAACAAGTCAGCGCCTCTCTCACCAAAATGAAGCCATCCTCCCCAAGAAACATACCTTCTCTGACTCACTTCCAGGGAAGAGAGTTAAAATACACAAGATTCATTTCATCTCTAAAATATGAAGCTAAAATACATGATATGTTTCCTTTCCAAAATATGAAACTTATCAACCTCACTTGCTTTAACTCTTGCAGGGTAAGCACATAGTCAGGTCATTACTTCATGTCACAGCTGAGCAAGAACATTGTTGAAGGTAAAAAGCAACACTAAGGAATTTTCTCTAAGAATTAACCAAGAGAAACTGGCACTATCAAGTGGGTATTGTTTAAAAATAGATGAAGCAATTCTTCTAGAGATGTAATCTGTATAATGAACTGCATTTAGATTATGTTGGGGTGGAGGTAGGAAAGATTGGGGAAGAAAAAAAGAAATTCAGAAAAGAAAAAAAACTCAGCCACCTTTAAAAGAATTATTTGCAGAAGCAATTTATCAGTAAACATAAATATTCATTCTATAAAAAAAAGTTCCATCAAAAATAAGGTTTTGATAATATAAGGACAAAAAGAGAGGAGGACAAAGGGTGTGGTCTCTTCACATAGTGCCTGCCCACAACCTAAAACCATTGAGATAGTTTATAGTTCTTGACATACACCAAGGCAACCCTGCCTAATAACTGCCTGTTATAAATTATTGGCCTTAACGGTTACCTGACAGATTTTGTTGAAGCAATGGAAAATTATTAGACAAGCTAACAAATGGCATCCATTCACAACGAAAGAAATCATGACACAAGCAACATCTTCAACTCTTCAAGAGCTTATATAAATCTTCCTTTATTGCTTGGTTTAAATTGTGCTCATAGATGTATTATAAAATATAAGTTTCTCAAGGACAGGAAACATATCTTATATTTAATACATACTGACTGAAGTATCTACTGGAAAAATTCATTTTAATAAAATTAAGATTTTTTTCCAAGTGGAGTAGAGAAACAGTAATAACTCATGAAGGATTCATTTATTTGATCCACCCACTGTTTCCAAAAAAAAAAAAAAGAAGAAGAAGAAGAATAAAAACAAAACAGGGTATTCATGGAATGGAAACAATTCAAAAATGTGACTTTGCCACATTTAAAAGCGTAGTATATCCAGATGGCTCTAAGATTGAGAGATGTGCAAGCAGCCATTTGCTAGCTGTGTAACCTTGAACAAGTCACTTAACCTCTCTGTGCCTCGGGTTCCCCTTTAGCAAATAGATGGACAGTGGCTATCTCAGTCTGTATAGGAGGATTGGTCGACATAATGCACATTAACACACACAAAAAAATACCTACACAAGTTAAGTACTCAACAAACAGTACTGCTATGATTTGGATGTTTGTTCCCTCCAAACCTCATGTTGAAATGTGATTTCCAATGTGGCAATGTTGGGAGGTGTTTTGGTCATGGAGACTGTTTCTTCATAAATAAATGCCCTTCTTTGGGGGAGGGGTAAGTTCTCACTGTTAGTTCCAGGGAGGCTTGGTTGTTAAAAGGAACCTGGCGTCTTCCCCTCTCTTGCCAAATGATCTCTCTCCGCACATGCTGCAGTTTCTCTTTCCACTCTGTGCCCTAAGTTGAAGCAGCCTGAGTCCCTCAACTGAGTAGATGCCTGATCTTGAACTTTCCAGCCATCAGAATAAACCTCATTTCATTATAAACGACCCAATCTTAGGTAGTCTGTTGCAGCAACACGAAACGGACTATGACAAGTAGCTATAATTATTTTATTAGTTTATTATGGTGATGATGATGGAGAATGTTGAACACGGCAAGAGGGAAGGAGGAGGAGGAGATGGAGAGGGGAAAGAGAAAGAGGAAAAGGAGAAGGAGGAAACAACAGCTTGCTAAAACTGAGCAGGAGAGCTTCTAAGTATAATTTGTTTAGAATTAAACCTGCCTGTGGTCACTAAGCGTTCACAGCCCTTCACCCTGTTTCATGCTTCCTGACCTCACCTACTCTCCACAGCAACCAATTTTACCCTCTAATCTCAATAGGATGTGTCTTCTACATCACAGAGAATACACAGGTATTCAGGCAAGAAAGCCTTTAGCTTCTGTCATGCTACCCTGACCCCACCTCTCCCTTTGTATTTTCGATCTACTCCCTTCTAAATATTATCTCTCCTCCAAACTAAAAATCCCCACCCACCCACCCACCCTTTTTTTTTTTTTTTTTTTTTTTTTTACAATTTCCCTCTCCCTAGTTCCCATCAGATCCAAACGTTACAAAAGCATAGTCTTCAACCATTAAAAGACTCCTCGTGCTTCATTATTTCCAGTGAGCTGCAGATACTGTATCTGGGAGACGAGTCTCACAACTTACTTCAATTGAACACTGTGGCATTCAACCAAGCTGACCATTTGCTTCTCTTTTAACCCCTCTTGTGTCTCAGCTTCTAAGACATTATTACCAGAGGTCTCACACTAACTCCCTGACTGCTGCTTACACATCTCTTCCGTGGGCTCCTTTTCTGTTTTCCAGCAATTACATTCCAGCCCTCACCAGATCTCCATTTTGGCTGTCTTCTCATTTTTCATCTTTCATTGTATCTATTCATACAATTATAAGCACCACGCATACACTGACAACGTTCAAGTCCATCTCTAGCCCTGACTTCTTCCTCAGCTGTACACCTGTATTTTCCAATCGCCCACTGGTTATCTCCACCAGGAGATTCCGTGTGTATAGAAAAATCAACGTTTTCCAAACTGAATTTACCGTCTGCCCACTTGCATCACCTCCCATGGCCCTGCTGCCCTCCTTCTCTTCCCATATCAGTAAATGGCACTATCAGAAACTTAGAGTTCACCAAGTTCTGTTACTTTCATTTTGTAAATACGCTGATTTTGTGTCTTATCTTTTACATTCCTGACTTGTTTTGTCAAT
The DNA here is from genome assembly GCF_040939455.1 of Microcebus murinus. NCBI lineage: Eukaryota > Metazoa > Chordata > Mammalia > Primates > Cheirogaleidae > Microcebus > Microcebus murinus. Next base: position 25,475,149 of record NC_134124.1, read on the forward strand.
TCTTCCTGCAGTTTTGCCATTGGTTTTCATCTCATCTCCCAACCTTTGGTTTTGCTCCACTTCAATCCACCCCACACACTTCAAAACCATAGGAGGTGTGAATGTATTCAGGCAATTCTATTGACATCCTTTTATGGGTCTCTGTCGCTTTGGGGACAAAAATGAAGTTCTTGAGCAAGACATAAAAATGGTCTTCATGATTCAATCACCACTTTTGGCTTCAACACCAACATGAGACCTTCCTCACTCCCACTCTAGCCTCTCTAAGCTACTTGCAAACCCCTAACACTATTTATTTTGCCTATGTAGCACCCTCCTATATGCCATTTTTTTTTCTAGTTGGAACATCTATGCACACACCTTTAACTCCCTTCTTTACCTGGAGAATCTCTATGTAACACATCAGTATTCTGTATTCCCACTACACCCCGTGTATTTCCTCCTTCGAAGCACTTAGAACCTGACATTGTGATTCTTTCTCCATTTGTTAGTTTAAATGGTGAGTGCCTTAATGTTGTGGATGATGGTTCTAGGCTCTGTTTCCCTACATATATCATATAATGTGTAGTGAATAACAATAAATTACTGCTATGGAAATGAATTCTTCACGTGTAGCATTCATCAGGAGTCAAATATCCATACAACCATTTGTATATGGAGCAAAACCATGCAGGCTGAGACACTATGACCTTGTCTAGATGTAATTTATAAATATGACAGAGGAAGACAGAATAAATATGTAAAATGTGAGACAACTGGAAATACCAAATGAATGATGAAATCAACAAGTGGACAAAGGAACTTAGAGGAGACAGAGACCACAAGGCACTTCCTTGGCTACTCAGAAAAGGTGTTAAAGAAAAGATAAGGCATACACTAGGCATAAGTGCAGTAAGAACCTGACATAGAATTTGAGAATAGTGAACACCTAGGTATTAAGTTTCGTGAGGTTAGGAGACAGGGTGGTCTTATTCACTGCTATGTCCTTAAAGCCTAACACATGCCTGGATCATAGTAACTGCTAAATAAGTATTTGTTGAATGGAATTTTAAACTGTGCAGCTGGTGATTCAAGAAAACATCTGTTTAAAAAAAAAAAAAAAAGCACTTTTCTCCATTTGCCATTCCACAAAAAGGTAATTTGTGTATGTGTTTACTAGAACTCTTTCCTCAAAAGTGAAATATTGCTTCACTCTTTGGTTGGCAAATGTGTTGTTTTATGATGGAGAAGAATCTGCTTTAAATGAAGCGAAATCTATTTCAGTCCATAATCCTCAGAGCCAAATTTGAATCTTAAAACGCACTTTTCATCAAAGAATCTTAACAAAAAGATTCCTGCCAATTTAACCAAGACATCTAAAAATATTTCATTCTGAAGCCAAGCTTTCTGCTCAGGAGCATTTTTATTGAGATCACATTTTTCCAAAGATCTTCTATTGGGCTGATAGTCACCTGAGTACATGGCACGGACACCATCACTACCTTCAAAAGCACTCACAACTGTATGTCATTTAGGAATTATGCATTTTCCTCATGGTTTTCTAGATTTACAAGTGTTCCTGGATATTCTTTTTATGAAACAGAGCTACTATAACAAACCAAGCCAGAGATAGGAACTTTTGAGTTGGAAGCCAACTACACGTGCCCCTTCTCATTTCAAACACATTGAAACTGAGACCTAGAAATTTAAATTACCAACCCAAGCACACTCAGGAAAGCAACTGGAGTGCACATTGGGTGCTTGAGTGCTAGCCTGGTTGGTATTCAGTCTTCACTCAGTATGTTCATAGAACACACATGCGTCTACATACAGGCATTCCTTAGCGATACAGCTGATTCAATTCAAGCCCACCACAATAAAGTAAATATTGTACCAAAGCATGTCACACGAATTTTGGGTTTCCAAGTGCATATAAAAGTTATGTTTACACTATACTGTATCTATTGAGTGTGCAATAGCATTGTGATAAAAATGTACATTCTTTGATTTAAAAATACTTTATTGCTAAAAAATGCTAACCATCGTCTGAGCCTTAAGTGAATTATAATCTTTTTGTGAGTGGAGGCTGTTGCCTCAACATTGATAGCTGCTGACTAATCAAGTTGTGATTGCTGAAGCCTGGGGTAGCTGTGGCAATTTCTTAAATAAGACAACAATGAAATCTGCCAAATCAATTGACTATTCCTTTCATGAAAGATTTCTCTATAGCATATGATGCTGGTGGATAGCATTTTATCAACAGCAAAACTTCTTTCAAAATTGAAGCCAATCCTCTCAAACCACTGCTTTACCAACTAAGTTTATGTAATACTCTGAATCCTTTCCTGTCATTTCTACAATGTCCATAGCATCTTCCCCAGTTGTAGATTCCATCTCAAGAAACTCCTTTCTTTGCTCATTTACAAGGAGCAACTTCTCAAGCATTCAAGTTGTATGAGATTGCAGCAAGTCAGTCATATCTTCAGGCTCCACTTCTAATTTTAGTTCTTTTACTATTTATACTACATCTGCAGTGACTTCCTCCCCTGAATTCTTCAACTCTACTGTCATACATGAGGGTTGGAATCAACTTCTTCCAAACTCCTGTAAATGTTGATATTTAGCCTCCTCCCATGAATCATGAATGGCATCTAAAATGGTGAATCCTTTCCAGAGGTTTTCAACTGACTGTCTAGATCCATCAGAGGAATCACTATCTAAGGCAGCTACAGCCTTACAAAATATATTTCTTACATAATAAGAATTGAAAGTCAAAATTACTTCTTGAAACATGGGCTGCAGAATATTGTGTTAGAAACATGAAAATATTAATCTCCTTCTAATATCCATTGGAACTCTTGGGTGGCCATATGCATTGTCAATGAGGCATAATACTTTGAAAGGAATCTTTTCTGAGCAGTAGGTCTCAACAGTGGGCTTAATATAGTCAGTAAACTGTGCTATAAAAGGATGTACTGACAACCAGGCTTTGTTGTTCCATTTATAGAACACAGGGAGAGTGGATTTAGCATAATCTCAAGGGCCCTAGAATTTTGGTATGATAAACGAGCATTGGCTTCAACTTAAAGTCACCAGCTGCACTAGCTGTACTTTCCCCAGTGAGAGAGTGAAGCTTTGAAGCCAGACATTGACTTTTCCTCTCTACCTATGAAAGTCTTCAATAGCATCTTCTACCAATATATAGGGTTGTTTGGTTCACAATGGTTGTTTTGTCCACATTGCAAATATGTTATTTAGTGTAGCCACCTTCATCAATTTTCTTAGCTAGATATTCTGGATAAATTTCACAGCTTCTGTAGCAGCACTTACTGCTTCACCTTGCACTTTTATGTTATAGAGATGCTTCTTTCCTTAACCCTCATGAAACAACCTCTGCTAGCTTCAAATTTTTCTTCTGCAACTTCCTCACCTCTCTCTGCCTTCTTAGAATTGAATAGTTAGGGCCTTGCTCTGGCAATCTGGCTTTGGCTTAAGGAAATGTTGTGGCTGGTTTGATCTCCTTTTCAGACCACTCAAACTTTCCCATATAATAAGACTGTTTTGCTTTCTTATCTTTCATGTGTTCACTGGAGCACATTTAATTACCTTCAAGAACTTTACCTTTGCATTTACAACTTGGCTAACTATTTGATGCAAGAGGCCTAGCTTTCAACCTATCTCAGCTTTTGACATGCCTTCCTCACTAAGCTTAATCATTCCTAGCTTTTGATTTAATGTAAGAGACATGTGACTCTTCCTTTCATTCAAAGACTTAGAGGCCAATGTAGGGTTATGAATTGGCCTAATTTCAACATCATTGTGTCTCACGGAATAAGGAGGCCTAATGAGAGGTAGAGTGACCAGGAAACAGCCAATCAGTTGACCAGTCAGAAAGCAAAAGACATTTATCAATTAAGTTTGCTATCTTGTATAAGCACAGTTCACGGCTCATGTTACACAGTAATATTAAAAGATCAACGATCACAGATCACCATAACAGATATAATAAAAATGAAAAAGTTTGAAATATTGCAAGAATTATCAAAATATGTCACAGAGATATGAAGTGAGCACGTGCTGTTGGAAAAATGGCACTTATAGACTTGCTCAATGAAGAGTTGCCACAAATCTTCAATTTGTAAAAAAAAAAAAATGCATTATCTCCAAAGCAAAATAAAGCAATAATAAAATAAAGCAATAAAATAATAAAATAAATAATAAAAAATTTAAAAATAATAAAATAAAGCAATAAAAATGGGGTATGACTGTTATCATTCTAATAATTTTGGTAGTCATCTGAGATAGGTTAAAATGAGACTCTTAATCCCCTTTATCAAGTAAGGATGTTGAGTCCGTCTGAATACCCTCAGGGTGAACTAAGTATCAGAAGCAGAACTAGCATCTAAGACTCTTGATTCAGTTTAAGGTCTTTCCATTGTTGTCTTTTATCAGGAGCATCACATTGACATGGATATTTATTCATTCAGTACAAATGAGTCAATGACAATTTAAATGGTCTGGGCCTACCACTCTTCAAAGCAAGGTGTGCTAATTAAGAGAAAGTTACAATTACCAGAGGCTGCAGTCCACAAAGGGAAATGAGGCAAAGACTTGTCTGCTAATCAATTGAGAAGTTTCACTTAAATAATCAATCAACCGTTCTTTCAGAACTGAATCTAATCAAAAGATCTTAACACTTTTAGGCCTTTATACCTGGAATAACGTACCATAAACATTTTCTTCTTTTATTTAGAGATCAGTGATGGAATTTCCCATCTGTTGCTCCAAAACAAGTAACCATCTTTTCAAAAACACAACAACAACATACATCATGAAAAATTTTCTTTGAAGGATTAAGTTTAGGTCATTAAGATTGCTAGCTGAAATAAATGTTCATTTTTCAACAAGTCAAAATGTGGCTTGGCAAATCCATGGGTGTTAGCATTAGGCTAAGAAAGGAATCTGGCTCGGAATTTTCAACACTTGGTTCTTCTAATCACTAATGCTGCAATGCTGTCCCATTTACAACCTGACATTTATTTTTGCACTTTCAACATCCCATGATTTTTCAGTAACAGTAAATAGCTTTAAGTGATGACACCTTGCCTTAGCTGGATCTATATTTTGACTAGCAGGTCTTGGCATTGTGTCCACCTCAGACACCTCTCAAAAATGTTGCATGTGGGTAAAAATGAACAAAATTTAAAGGAAAAGAAAACAAAATCTCTACCACTCTAAACAGCTTTAGGATATAATACACCTAAGTTCTTAGCTAACCTATTATAGCACAACCTCTAGCCATCTCATGATTGTATCTTAGGATTCTAATTTTTTTTTCCCCACAAAATCCCATTTTTGTGACACTCTAAAGAAGGAGGCGGTAAAATAAAACTTGGGACGAGGAGAAGAGTATAAATAAAGCAAAATGCAAAAGAGAACAGTTTGATTCAATCACATGTAGGACACACAGAATCACCCCTGATTACTGCATTACTTTGTTTTCAACAACAGAATGTAGATTCAAGTTCCTAGGACTTAGGAGTTACCCACATTGGAGAATTTTTTATTTTTATGCTGAAATTCAAAATATAAACTAATGAAAGGCCTCTAAAATTCCACAAAAGTGAATATTTGCCTATGTGAGGAATTAAATAAGAAAGAAATTCTCAATCACAGGATTGTCAATCCACATAGGGTATTTTCATAATGTGAGGAAAATCTATAGTTCTGAAACATCCACTACTATCTTTAGACTGTGTTTTTATCCCATATGATAGAAACTTTCCCAAAACTGGAATAAAGGAAGATTCGTATCACTCAAACATTACTGAAATCATTGAATATTATCTTGAGTATTCATGAGGTATAAGTATTCATATGCTTTAGAATCTTCTGATACCTCAAGATTATCACTTATCTCTGGCCACAGAGTAGAAGGACTATGCTGGTTATTGAGCTTTCTTTTGGTTTGAATTCTGGGAATATGGAAATTTGTGTAATGTTGACAGCTAACTTTCCTGCCCCTGCTGGCTGGCTTAGAAGTGTTTTGCATAAAAGCTTACACACTATACTTCCTTCATTAATAATTTATCCAATTTCTAGACAGAACTATGCCATAACACAATCTTCTAAAATGTACTGTGTGCTATAAGAATTCAAAGTGGCACTGGAGTTTTACATTCAAATGTAGTCTATCTAGAGGAAATTTTCCAGGGGGTAAAATGTTAAAAATACAGAGTAAGATAGTCACTGGAGAAATGTCCCAAGTAAGTGGGGGTATCTGGAACACTTGCCATAGTCTTGCATGTCTGCAGTGCTTCAATATGGGCAGCAGGGGTCGCTCCTGCACGAAGCAAACCCCCTACACGTGTTTCCTGGTTGGGAACACACAAGCTTTTTCTCTTAGCACTTGCCCAAAGTCCAAGGAGGTAGCCACTAAGGAGTGCTGCTGTCAATAAATTGTACAACTTAGGACATGAGGTGAATACCACTGCTGAAGTAACCAGAGATGACACATGGATCTGAGCCTACCTCTTGGAAACTGGGTAGTCAATTTTTATTTTATTTTGGTGGCAAGAGGGTTAAAAGAGGCAGCAAGTAATGGGGCTGGGACATGGAGGGGAAGAGTGCCATTAACTGTAAAGACGTGATCTCCCAAAGCAACAAGTCAGCATCAGTATTCCAGGGTCTGTTAGTTTAGTTTGTAGGTTATGTTCTCTTAAATGTCAAATCAAAATCCTCCCCTCTTCTCCTGACTTGACCCCAAACCCAGAAAATCACGTGATGAACTGAGTTTCCCATTATGCCTTAGGAAATGTGGCTTCTGCCAGGGTCTCCTGCACGTGGCTGCATTTTACACATGAATGTGTGATGCATTTACTCCCTCTATGCCAAGTCCCAAGTATGTGAACCAGGCTGAAAAAAAAAATCATTAGGAACAAGAAATAGCCTTCTCTGTAACCTCAAACAAAAAAATCTTGCCAGGGGATTCCAAGGCAAAATCCTCTGCTCTAGCCCCCACCTCATACACATACTCACACATACCCTACTCCAACAGCTGGCTCCCTCCTCTTCCCTGTCCCCAAATGAAGGTCTGCAGAAACAAAGGCATAAACCACAATACTCACCATATTCACTTCAGAAACCATATCGATGCTGGCAATGTCTATGTTCATTCCCACAGCCACTGGAGGACCTGCAAACCAAGTCAGCCACGTGATTCCTCAGAACTTCATTCATTCTTTGCAAGAGTTGTCCCTGGGCATAGGACACTCTGTCCAAAACCCCTCTGCATTGCTCACACTCAAATGCTTCAATTTCCTGATCATTTGTATAAAAGGTGGCAAGCACTCACTCCTCTAGGAAATGCTCTATTGAATATGCACACACGTGTGCTGATAGAAAAGGGATTCCAGCTCAGTCTACATTATATATATGTTTCAGCATGTGAATACATACAACACACAGAAGCACAAGAATCTTTCTAACCCAAGGGACTTTAATACATTGTTTATGTGTTGCTCTGCAACCCCCTCCTCCTCATTCTTTCTCATCCGCCCGCCCTCTGCGTTCAGGTTTTAACTCTTTGAGCTTCAGAAGAGAATGAAGCAAAATTAAATTAGTCTGTCAGCATATCTAGGGCTGCAGCCAGAGGTCCTTCTCTTCTCTCTTCGGTTCCCCTCTCTCCCTTCCCATTTTTCCCCCTAAACTCCCATTCCCCCATCCTCCCCTCTTCTGTGAGGCTTGGAGAACTGGATAAGATCCAGACATGAGCCACTTTAAACCGTGGACAGAAGTACTCTTCCAAAGTAGGCGGGCACAGGGGGTTAATGCCACCTCTCAACCAATTGCCTGCACATCTTGTCCTTAAAAATGTTCAGGATGGCCTTCTGTAAGGCAGGTTCTCTCTGCACACCATTAACTAAACTTAAGAGGTTTATATCTCAAGGAAGCACAAAACAGTGAAGCTAAGGATTTATAATAGTGAAGCTGAAAGACAACAGTCACCAAATTTGAGTACGCCCTAAGAGGGGCGCCTTGAAAGACCACCCAAGTGCTGGATAGTAACAAACCAGCTTAAGTTTGGGTCAGTTTCTCCATATGGCAAAACAGAGACACATTCAGTTCACCACATGCGCCCACAACTAGGGAGAGGGAGGAGAGCGCGCACAGAGCTCCAAAGACAGCTTCGGCTATAGCTGGACCGTTTCTTATTTACAAGGCAATCCCATTACCTCCAAAATCCGGTCTCAGACGAATGTCATAGCCTTTCAGGAGTCTATCCACCGTCTCTTTAACCAGCGACATATTACTAGGGTCATTGACACTAAAGAAAGAAATGACAATAAACAGGCATCAATAAGAAAGCCGGCGCAGCGTCTTCAACATCTAATCCCTACTACATTTCCCTGCTCACAGAGGTATGCAGAGAGCCCTTCAAAATGAGAAAGGAAGAAAGAGAAACGCTGAACACCACTTACCTCTGCGCACAGACAGCGGCGATTATCAAGGGGAATGACCAAATCCCAAAGTAGCCTCTTTTCCGGACTCTCCACATCCCTTTAGTTTTTGATGGGATTGAGGGTTTCACTGAAGAGAGGAGATCCAACTTAGTCTGCCCAGTGCAGTAATTCTAATGTGAGGCGCATGCGCACGGCGTACCAAAACATCAAAGGGGAAGCGCGGCTGCCAGAGACCGAGCAGATATCCTTGTTTAAAAAAAAAAAAAAAAATTAAAGGGGAAAAAGGAAAGGCATATATATGTATAAAACATACATATTTGAGTCATATAGAAAAGTAACCCCACAGGAGCATCTAGAGTATATTCTTTGTTGTCCTCCCGTTAAGACAAAAACAACTACAGCGTCTGGTAAGTTTCGGTAGTTGCAGGACGCAGTTTTGCACCTCGCGGGTTGTGGGTTTTTGGGTGTGTGTGTGTGTGTGTGTGTCCTCTTAAATATGCAAAACCAGATTAGGATTTTAAGGAGAGCAGGTGTGGGGTGCGAGCGGAAGATGGGTGCCGGGAAACCCACTTCTGGTCTCAGCGGGAGACCGGGCAGGGAGTTTGAACTTTATTTCCTCGGCCAACAGCATCCCCTGCCTGGGGCAAGACGGGGACGGGGGTGGCAGGGGTTGGGGGCAGCGGTGGTGCGGCGAGGCGCGGGGGAGGGGACTTTGCAGGAGTAGCGGGGGGAGGAAGGGAGAAAACCAATGGGAGGAGTGCTGAGCAACCCGTTGGATTTGGGGCGGGGGGGGGGGGGTGGAGAGGCGGGTGGAGAATAAGAACGAAACGGAAAAATAAAAAAAGAAGAAAGGAAAAGAAAAGAATAAAATGATTCCTGGTCCTTTTTAGGAGTCAAGGAGCAAGCTTTTCTTCACTACTCACGAGCAATTTCTTTCTCCTCTCCTCACCCTTTTTGCCCCCTATTCCCAGAGCAGAAGACCTCGGGGTCCTGGTCTCTCGCCATGTGACGTTCCTGACCCGCTAGTCAGGGTTATTTATAGCAGGGGGGAGGGGGAGCGGCGAGGGGAGCAAGAAGGCAACGCCGTCTCTCTCCAGGTTTCGGTCTGATTCTGCAGTGGGGAATTATCAGTGGGCAGGGTGGGGTTCGGACGAGGGGGAGACGACGGGACGCGGAGGCGCGAGAGACGCGAGTGGCGAGCGCCCCGGCACAGGTGCAGGGGACGAGAGGGCGTGGGCGGCCGCGCGGCGCAGGCAGGGCAGGTGGCCGGGTGGGACGCGCCCCGGCCGGGCCCCCCACGCCCCCTCGGCCGCACGCGCCCCCGCGCGCGCACACACGTGCCGGCCCCTCCCGCCCCTCCTTACCTCGCGGGCCCGCGCTCGCCGCCCACTCCCGCCGCGCGCCGAGCTGGCCCCCGGCCCCCGGCCAGGGCAGGGGAGCGGACGCGCGGCCGTTCCGGGGTTGCGCCTCTGGATACCGGCCCGAGCGAGCGGCCCCTAGAAGGCAGGCGAAATGAGGGGCCCCCGCGGCCGGCAGGGCACCGTGTTCTCCCGCGGTCTCCGCGCCACCTCGTCCTCTCTTCCTTCTCCCGAGCCCGGGGGGACTCGCGCTCCCGGAGGCTTCCTTTCCCCGCCCGCTCGAGGCTCCGGCCGGCTCTCCCGGCACCGGAACCCGGAGGAGGCTGCAAGCCTGGGCTGGAGGGCGGCTGGGGGGGGCGGGGGAGATGCTCGATTCACAAAAGAAATCTTTCCTCCGCTGGAGGGAAAAAGAAGTGCCACTGGCGCTGGGAGGTGCTACGAGGTTGGGGGCACCCGGGTCGTCCCGAGGAGCCGGATCCCCAGCGAATCTCCGGGTGCTACCGAGTTTATCTCCGCACGCGGGAAGGGGGTGTAGGGCAGGTACTCCCGCCGCCCCAACCCCCAACCCCCCCTCCACCCCCGGTGGAGAACTGGGAAGGCGAGAGCTCAAATCTTTATTCTCGGCACCAATGCTTAGCCTGTAACCACTACTACTAATAATCATTGTCACCATTAACTGAGCGCCTACTATGTGCCGGAGTGCCGCATCAATTTAATCTTACAACAGTAGCAGCATTTAGCTATCACTTGGGTGCCCCCTTTTATGGATTTAGAAATTGGTGCACTGAATCTAAAGCACTTGCCCAAGGTCACTCAGGTGGCAAGAGGTGAAACAAGGCTTGCACTTCAAAGCCAGCGAGCCTAACCACTGGAGGGGACAGCCTGGGCTCCGGACACCACCGCGCCCCCGACCTCGCCCGCTTCCAGCTTCTCGCCGCGGCGGGCCGAGCTCTCCGAGCCCGCGGCAGCTGCGGGCGGAGCGGGCGCGCACGGAGCACGAGGCTCGTCCCGGCCGATGTCTACGGAGAGGAGGGACGGCCAGCCGGCAGGGTCGGTGGCAGGCGGCGGGCGTCGCTCCGCGGGCTCCGAAGCACCCGGGGCTCTTTGGGGTCGCGGCTGCACTGGTGACCCACTTACCTTCCAGTGACCTTCCCTCCCCCCACCCCCGGCCTTGGTCAGAGGGTCATTCTGGGGCAGCTTGGGGGACGGGGGCGTGATTGGAGGCGGGAAGTGTGGAGGCGGGAGGGCTGCGAGGGGGAGAATCCGACAGCTCCCCTGGGGTGGATGACAAGCGGGAGGGGAAAGCTACGTGCCTTCTCCGACCAGGGGAGTTTCTAGGTTAGAGGCAGGTAAAACACAGCACCATAAACACAGTGCAGAGCTACATCGTGGCGTCTTACCCGACTCCGAGGCTCATATGAGCCCATCCAAAGTCTCTCTGCCTCTCTCTCTCTCTCTCTCACACACACACACACACAGACACACACACACACACACACACACACACACGGTGGTGGGGAGGGAAAGATCTATAAGTCTCCCATCTGTGGTTACTCAGGTCGAGTTACAGGCATTGGAATATAGACTTATGACCACGGAAAACTGCTCGTTTTCTTATCTTTTTCTTTACTCTTACACACGATCGGAATCTTTTGCACAAGCAGGGGGAAAAAAAAGTTTAGATTATTATCATTGTACTTAAAGGATTTCCAAAGCAGTTTGAGGCACTAGTAACCAAATGATGAAGCCCTAGAAAGGTCCTCTCAACCTGGAAAACGTCTCAAAACAGGGTTTTCCTTCTGACCTAGTTACCCATGTTGTACTTTCTGAACTACCAGCCCCTGTCTACTTAGGCCCATGTCAGTGTGATTTGAGAGAACAGAACGCAGTAAACAGAACAGACCACAAATACCGTCACCCATCTAGAATAATAATAATAGCCCAGTGAATGATTAAACAATGATTTATCGAAGGCGTATTAAATACAGGAGATTAAAGAAGAGAAAGGCGAAGAGTTAAAATAAAAGTAGCATCCATCTCAGCAAGTAAAATGGCATAGTTCAAACTGAGTGCATAGAGGAAGGGAGGTAATCCTTTTGAGTTCAAAGTCCAGCTCAAATACTTAGTAACTTTGTAACTTGGATAAGCCATTTAACCTCTCTAAGCCTCAATTTCCTTTTCTGGAAAAAGGAGAAGAAAAATGGTACCTTTTCCATGGGATTGTAGTAGAATAAAGTAAATTTATGTGTAGCATTTGACATGTGATTAATACCTATTAGCAATCTTTTAATGAATAAGCCACAATGAATGGACAGAAAAGGAAACAAGGTGTAGTGGCATTCGATTATGAAGATGGAGTAAATATAAATTTGGTGCAATTATTATAGATTAGCCTAAGAAGAAAGGAACAAGAATTCAAGGAAATTAAGGTAAGGTTAAGAAGGAGCTTTATTAAAGACCAAAGCAGCAATCAAAATGAGAAGAGATGTGAAAGAATACTTGTTTTCTCTATGCAGTAACATCTCAGAAATATCTCTTACCAATAATTGTCACTTACATAATTAAAAATATATTCCTTCTAGTTACGAAACCTAAGATCAACTTATGCTTAAAGTGGGTTTATATTGTATAGCAGAATCAACACTGGACATGACTCTGGAAGAATTTGCTGATAAGGTTGCCTAGTGCAAAATCAGAAAAATAATATAGAATCTGGAGGATTGTCTGTTCCTGGAAAGCACTCTAAAGATCCCAAATGTACATTGGGAAAACAAAATGTAAGTCCTCTTAAGGGATCATATTTCAAAGTTATCTCTTAATATGAAACATATAAATGCAAAGTAAAAAGTCACCAACCATCTCCCATTAGTCTTTACAATAATATTTATTTATTATTCTGTAAATATGATAGTGGGTCCCTACTCTTTGTCAAACATTATTGGATAAGCATAAGCATTGGGGATGATATGTTGAAACGGCAGGCATGTGGTCCTTATCCTCTTGGAATTTACACTGTAGTGTGGGAAAGAGCCATCACAGAAGCAATTACATGTGTAGCAAGCAAAGTGGGAAAGATTGGAGATTATGGAATCCGTACATGTGGTAAATAACTCAATTTGAGGATTTGGATGAAATGATACTTCAGCTGAGATCTAAAAACTAGGATAGACTGAAGAGTTGGGGGAAGAATGGTCCAGAGGAAATATGTGCAAATATCCTGGGCCAAGAGAGAATGGCATACATGAAGAATGAAGGAAGAACAGTCAGCCTAGAAGACGGGCGAGCATGACTGTTGCCATAGTTGAAGACCTGGGCTGGAGCCATTGCGGCCATTGATGGGTTGAAGCAGGAGAGCATCAGGTTGAATTTTGATCACACTGGTGGAGGACAGGAATGGCTGTAACGGACCTGGTAGAAAGCTATTGCAGGAATCCAGGTTAGGATGATGTAAGCCTGAATGAAGATAGTGAGAACAGTGAAGATGAAGAGAAGTGACCACAGTTGGGTGGAAGAACTGGCTAACCTTTGTGACAGATATGATACAGACAATGAGAGAGAAGAAGGATTTAAGGATAACTCATACATTTATGGTTTGAGCAACTAGGTGGAAGTGATAAAATAAAGTTAATGGGGATGATACATCCAGTTTGGATCCTATTGAGTTTAAGGTGTCTGCTCGCTATCCAGGGTATGCTGCATGTTTTGATATATACACCTGAAACTCAAAACTGAGAGCTGGGCTGGGGCCAGTCCAAAATCTCTGTGTTCTCCCCTGACATTATATTTCCCTTTCTTAATTTAATTTTTGTCTTTAGAACTTATAACCATGTAATCATAACCATATTTTACCCATTTCATTTTCATTTTCCTGCATAGAAAGAAAGTTAAAAAATTGTAAGTTTTGTCTGCTGTGCTCATTGCTGTATTCTAGTACATAGTGCTGGATACCTAATACATATGTTTTGAGTAAATGAATATATATTTGATGATCCTGACGGTGCAAGCAACTTAAATCACAGGAGTATATGAGACTAGTCCCTGGAGGATGAAAAAGGTGAGAAGGCTGGAAGATCTAGATGAGAAATTTGTAGAAAAGGACAGTTATAATCATTGGAAGACTCAAATCGAGATTGACCTCAATGATTGTGGGAAAACCAGTGTGGTGTGATCAAAGCCAAGGAAAGAGAATATTCTGATAATGGAAGGACTAGTTAACCATTCAATTCTTTCAAAAGTTTTTGAATTTTTGGATAGGTATTACATGTTTATGGTATAAAATCCAAACAGTAAATCACTCTGTCTGTCTGCATTCATGATTCTCTCCCTAGAAACTTACACAATTTTTTTTTTTTTTTGCGAGGAGAGGGGAGTAATGAGCTATTCTATGCCACAGCCTTTCCTGTGTTGATGAACAAGTATGAAATATGTTCACAGGTGCCAGAAAGACTTCTCTGTCCTCCTGCTACTGAGTGATGATGATTTTGGAGGAGGTTCTCATGGAAGGTGGGTTACCTGTTTTGCCAAATTGTTTAAACTTTTGAATTTTTAATTTTTTAAAAAACGAGTAAAGGATCTCTTAGCTTTGAATATTGATTGTGGTCTTTGGAAATAGTGTGCAGAAAATCCAGTAGTATTGAAAAGTGGGGAGAAAATCTGAAATAACACATAAAAAGAAAATATATGTTTATTACCTTCAATACATACAACAGTGCAAATTTGACAATTATTAATAAAATGCTGTCAGGAATATGGCATCCTGGACATATCATAATATACAAGTAAGAACTCTTTTAAATAACTTTTTCATATATCTTATATATAAATGCATCTTTATTAATTTTTATATACCAAAGGATATGCCTAGAGTAGTTTAAATTTTATTAAATATTGTCCCTTAGGCTGGTCAAAAATACCCTTTATTTATTTGTCTGGCAAAACTTGCCTTCACAAATACTAGAAAAGAAAATTCTCATTAATTACTGTAAATTTCATGTTACAGGCTTACAGGTTAATGAGATTTTACTGTGCAGAATTAGATGTGTGAATTTCATGCCCACTGAGTCCTGTTTCTCCTTCAGTATGTAAAACTAATAATAAACCAGAGTTTCTGTAAAATTTTTGGCCACAGTAAACCTTATAACATATCAATCAATTTAAATTATTTAACTAAAAATAAATATTAGTAATAATATTAATAATAAAATAAGATCAATCTGTCAGACACTGTTCCAAATGCTTTATACATAGTATTCTATTTAATTCTCACAACATACCTATAATAATGTTCATCATTTTATCCTACTTTATGTATAAGGAAATAGAAGTAGAAATTAAGTAGCTCCAAGCTCACATAGTTTATTGAAAAATGTTAAAGGGCTCAGGCCTTTCCTGATAACTCTGTGACTTTGTAAGTGAAACTCCTATAGATTTGTCTCCTCTACATTCTCAGCTTGTCTCATTTACTGAGTTAATATCATAGAAATAAAATCTCTGCCCAGGCAGAGGATCTCTGCACTTTAACAATCAAATGACTAATAGGAAATTTTGAGACTTGAGTTACTGGATGTCTTTTGAAGGAAGCCCTGCATCAGATTAATCGATCTTCAAGAGTATAGAAAGAAAAATGTTCCTCAAACTACAAAATGAAATTAGTGATGCTTCAAATGGAGGTAAAATTGTTATATGAGGAAATTACCTGTGTTCTGACACCATGGGGGTACTAATTATATTCGCACACAGTCTCGGCAGTAATAAAACACCATATCCCCTGTGCTATAAGAGAATAAAATGGGAAGAAAGCCGTCTTCACCAAGTACTTCTCACAACCTGAAGGGGGAGAAGAGGTGAACCTCATCAATGTAAGGAAATGAGCAAGACGGATGTATGAACAGACATGTGGAAAAGCTTAAGGAAGAACTTCTTAAATTCTCTTTGAGGTTGGTTTCTTAGGAATGGCCATTGAAAGATGACCAAAGATAAGTCACCCCATGTGTAAAACAGAGTTTTTCAGAATGTGGGTTACACTTCTCCCAGGCCTTTCCCACTGTTCCTTTACCAGAATTATTAATATTTATCCACTTAGATACCATAGTTATAGAGTCTAGGGTTTATAAGCCTTTCTAGGGTCTATAAATATTGAAATTCCAAAAAAAATGTACCCATTGGCTCTACATTTTAAAAAACAAACTGTAATGTTGAAATTAATTAAATGTCTATAAAATGTAATACTATGTCTATAGTTATACAAAATTAAATTTAACACAGGAAAGACATATTTTAATATGCTTTATATTGTGTGTCAAGGGGCCTCCAAAAGTTAGAGGACTTGGATATGTGATAGTTTGTTTTAAAAAGCCCCAGGTATCTACAGCCTCAGGCAAAGTTAATCTCTTCTGACTTTTGTACATCTAAAGCCAATTGCAGTGTTTTGTTCTTTCTTTTTTTTTTAAGTCCCCTTTGGAGGTATGTCCTTTGCTAATTCTACAAGATAGATGACTGTGTTTTACTCTTGTTTTTCATTATTCAAAGTAGTATATACAGTCCATTTACCTAACTTGTATTAGGTTCTCCATAATTGATAAATTACAGTTATAATTATTATTTATAGGAAATACTGAGTGCTTGCTTGCTTGCTCTGCGATGAATACCACAGCTCATTACTCATCTAATTCTTCAAAGATTATGTATAGTGCAGTATTTGGTGCTTTGGGGGCTGTCAGTGACAGAAATCAAACTCAAACTTCCTTAGGCAAGTGAACACTAGGTCAAGTAACTGAAAAGTCAAAGATGTCCCAGCTTTCCTTACGGGTGGATTCAGAAGCTTAAACTATTTTGTTTCTCAGTTCTGTTTTATGAAAGTAGGCTTCATTCTTAGGCGGGGTCTCTTCAAAGATGACCAGCTGTTCCCTTTTAGCAATCTTGAGAGGATAAACAATTTAGTAACTCCAAAATCACAACATACGATCCTCTGTGAGGGGTTGGATCATAGTCCTGTCTTCCACCAATCCCCTGCTCTGGTTGGTGGGCTTGTGCCCACCCCTGGTCCTGACGCTTGGAGTAAACCATGCCCAGACTATGTGGACTGAGAGTGGTTGAGGTGTGATTACCCAAAGAAAGATCATTAACATGCTGTTACCAGAAAGAGGAGGAACGGATGCTGAACGGCAAAAGCCACAGATGTCTACTATGGATAGAATATTATCCATATTAGTCATTATTAACCACATCTTTTTGATCAAAAAAATTGTGATATAGGGACTTGAATATAACTCAAAGAGACACTCAAACTCATCATATCCATCTTATAAGAATGTCATGGTAACTGGCCAAAAAGAATGAATGGATGAATGAATGAACACATCAATCTAGGACTTCTGAGATCTCATATTCATGTCAAGTGTGCATAATTGCTACTTACATTTTAGCAATTCACATAGTCATGCGCGAACCAATCACTCTGAAGTCTGTCTGAAAATAGTCATGGTATAACTGAATAAATATAAGTAAATATATGCAGGAATTCCTAGAAAAATTTAATAATGTTATTTGCAAGAATGACTAGGGATAGAATACCCAATAATTGAACATTCTAGTAACTGAGAACTATTAATAAAGTATAATAATGTTAATGTTACTAATAAATAATTACATTAACTGCACTTCTTATGTAATAAGACTTTAAATATTGTTGAATAAGTGAACTTTTGAATGAATTAATTCACAAGAAACTGTTTTACTCTCTAAGCATTTAAGTAAAATATGTCTCATATTAAAAATCATAGGATAGTTTCCAAATTTTTAGCATATGATTTCTCCTTAATAAAAATGTAGCATGGTATATAATATTTAACATGTAAGTCATTGCTGATACGAAATGACCTCTTCTGATACTTATGCTCTCACCTTGCTACACTTCATTTAATTCTCATAAAATACTGTGAAGTAAGTTCTAATATTATCTGCATTTCACAATATTCTAAAAGTGTTAAAGGTTTTGTGATTAAGAAAAGCTTCACTTCGGAAAAGGAAGAATGAAGAATAACTAGTCAAAGTCTGTCAGGATGAAAATTTTCTTTAATTGGAAACCTAATGAGTAGGTGATAATAACTACTATTTTCTTTCATTTGTTTTAGCATCATTCTCCCATAATAGAAACTGCATGAAGACATGTTTTGTTCCTAGTTCCTGAGAAGATGAATTTGGCTTTAGCTTCAAATAAATGATTAAGAGCTGTAAGTAGAAGTGTTCTTCCTGCAATGTGGTATGTCCTGCCATAGAGCAAAGTCACCGGTCGATGAGATAATGTCTCTTTCAGGCAAGCAAACCCAACAACCAATTTTTACCAGTGTTTATTTTTTTAAATGTAATTTGTATTAATGGGAGTTAAGAATTAAGTGATAAGCTGTTGGAACCATTGATACATCAACAAGAAGCAATGTGTGATTTGGAGCTTTGTTTTGGTCCAACCATGCATTTTATCCAAAATTGGGTATGTGGATCACTGATGGTTCAAGAGATGATTTTGAATATTACATGGATATGTGTTATAAATTTAAGGAAAATAGATGAAGCAGCAAAAAATGTGGTACTTGGGTTTGACAAAATAATTTATGTGGTATGCAAACACTTGGGAATCTTTGACTAAACAATTGAGGCAGGAATTATTGGCCAAAGTTCTGTAGGGGAAATTTTCATAGTTTAAACTGAAATGAGGGCCTTATAACTCTTAAATATCTGTGATCACTACAAGTCACCAGTGTGGGTGATGAACAGTCAGGATATGTAAGGTGAACCTGCACATCTTCAGACAACAGGGCATCTTTCTGATATGGCTATCAAATCTAATTCAGCCATTCAATGAATATACTGAGCCTCAATGTATGTGAAAATATTGTGCAGGGAGTCAAAAGATGAATTCGATAATACTTTTTCCTTCAAGGAGCTTAATTATAGTATGGGGAAGAAGATAACAAAAATAATTAAGCAACAGAATATTAATGACACAAGAAAGGCATAAACTAATAAAAGCATAATCCAAAGGGATTGCAGGAAAAAAGATCAGAGCTGGTTGGAAGTAAATGGGAAAGCCATTACTAAAAACATGCTATTTGAAATGGACTTCAAAGGATGGGCAAGATATTATTACAGTTATTAGTGGGTGACAGGAAAGTTTGAGATAAGTTTCTGCACAAATGTAGCATCTGCCTAAAGTAAAAAAGATAAGCAGCTACAAAGTTGGCCAACTTGTGGATATCTTTGATATCAGGAGGAGGATTTCAAATTATGTAAATACATGCAGAATACCCTGGGATCCAGTCTTCCTTCCAACATTGATCAGCTGTGTTGTAATTGTTACATCATTTTGATCAGTGATCAGCAGAATTTTATGATAATATATATTTTAGGCTTTGCAGGGTACTCAGATTTGCAGTGGTAGTTTGAAAGCAGCCATGGACAAATCTAAACCATAAAAGTGAGTCCTGTTTTAAGGAACAATAGAGAAGAAAAAAAAAAAGACATTACTAGAAAAATCTAGTATTTTACCAGGAAAGAAAACAAACAAGCAAACAAGCAAAACACTTCTCATATAATGTAAACAGGCCTTAATGATTTGAGAGGGTCTTTAAAATCATCTCCATAATAAAAGGGGCATAACAGGATCTGGAAAGAATGGTGTGGCATCATAAATCATTTTAATCTTCTTATGAAGTTGAAGTGACTGGAGGAAGAAATCTTAGATCTCAAATTCTTTTTAAAATTAGACTGGAAAAGCACTTAAGAATTTACAGTAAGGAACCTGAAGAGTAAGATGGATGTTTATCCAATTGTTTTATTTTCTTGTCTTGAGAGCTGGGGGTATGAAGTACCCACAAAGAAGCTGCCTGCCCCCTTCCATTCTTCTATAGGAAGAGGAAAGTATAAATGGGAAAGGAGAAAAGAAAACTACTAAGATGTTATTTCAAGTAAAATTGAATTTCTACTAGTTCTTGGGAGAGTAATGGTAAAAAAGAATAAAAGCTAAGATTTAAAGATTTAAATAAATCATGTATCAAATAAAACAACTTTTGAAGACAGCAAATCAAACTCATAGATTTGGAAAAACTCTCAAGCAACCATTGATATACTAAGGTAAAAACAAAATTTATATGAACCTTCATAGATAAAACAAAAAACTTCAAATAGAAATTTAGGTTGCAGCAGGAGCCTCTGATCTATACTTTTAAACAGGTTAAGCTATGTAATGTTTTCTGTTATTAAGGGAATGCAGAAGACTGTTAGTATAGCCTCTTAGGATGCCCATTACTAATAATTATAAGATGAAGAATAGCACAATTCTTAAGAAACTTACACTCCAGAGTTCAATCATAGGATCAGACTCAGACCTACCCTCTGCATGGCTTTTTCTTGAAATCTCCTCTTTCTTGGCTTCCTCCTTTCCCTGTCTTTTCTTTAACTGCTTATCATTTGCACAGGAGTCCTTCTCTGAAGATCTGCTTCTGGGAACTGAACCTAACACCACCAATGGAAAGTCTGAGTTACTTTCTAGGGGAAACCTTTATTTTTGGGAAATAAAACATCATTATTGAAGCTCTGCAGATAAGAATGATACCATGATTTGTATAAGAACAATAGTTGTGGCAGGGTGCAATGGCTCATGCTTGTAATCTTAGCAATCTGGGAGGCCGAGACGGGAGAATTCCTTGATGTCAGGAGTTTGAGACCAGCCTAAGCAAGATTGAGACCCTGTCTCTACTAAAAATAGAAAAAATTAGCCAGGCATGGTGTAGTCCCAGTTGCTCTGGAGGCTGAGGCAGGAGGATCACTTGAGCCCAGAAGGTTGAGGTTGCTGTGAGCTAGGCTGATACCATGGCCCTCTAGCCCAGGTGACAGAGTTAGACTTTGTCTCAAAAAAACATAGCTGTATTTTTCTTATTGTTGTTGTTTAATGCTAGCTGTATAATTTTTTTTTTTTTTGGTGGAGGGGCAGTGGAAGTTACATCCTGTTCCTTACTTTCAGTTGTCTCAAATGTAAAATGAGGGTGTCAAACTAGGTAATCGCTAAAGCCCCTTGCAGATGGAAAAATTCTATGATATAAATCAGGGGTTGGCAAATTACAGACCACTGGCCAAATCTACCCTTGCCTACTGTTATATTAATAAAATTTTATTGGAACACAACACTGCTTATTAGTTTAAGTATTCTTTATGCCTATTTTCATGCTACAGCTGCACAACTGAGTAGCCTATGCTACTCTGCAACCTTATGAAATACATATCATTATCATTCTCAACCTTTTTTAAACTGGTGTGGAAATTGTGGCAAAACACATTCAAATAACTTGCCCAAGTTCACAGGAAGAGTAATGGCAGAGCTAAGATTCATATTCAGCCAATTTGTCTCTGGAATTGGTACTTTTAACCACAATGCTAACCTGCCCTGATTTGGAAAGCCCACAATGAAAATGGATGTTAAAACCTTCTGACTCATAGTAACTACGTTGTGTTTGTTTTGTTTTTAGTAGTGAGGTTAACATTAACAGGAACATATGTAGAAGCATGAATGGAGGATGGCAGGAGGGAATCTGCAAGATCAACAGAGTTAGAAAATAACACCGACAATAAGATATAGCCTGCTTATTTTTTTACCGTCACATGCAGTCCTAAAGTGTGGTTTCTTGTTCCCTTCATTTTTCCTCATGGTGCAAATCACAGACACATTTACAAACAAATTCACAGCTAAGATGCTTGACTCGGTCCTCAGCACGCCAGCATCCTGCGTCTGTGGAGCAGAACTAATCATTTTATGTCACTTCTCACTTCTCATCCCCTTCCCACTTCCTTCGAGATTGCAATTCTGCTTAGGCAATGTGAGGAATGACAATGCCAAAAGCAGATAAATTTGCTTTTAACAATCCACAGTGTTGTAGTACATCAGCACAATGTTTTGTAATATTTTTGGGGTTTTAGTTCCCATTGACATTAATCTCCTCAAAATATATTTGTGTGTCCTTTTCCACTGAGGTGAAGACTCATTCAGATGGAACAAGTTCTTATGCTAACGTGAATTGAAGAAGGAGGAAACATCTCAAAGAGGAAAGAATGGAGAAGTAATTTTCAATCTATTTTCCTTAAATTATAACTAGAATTAAGATCATAAAGGAGTAGGGATAGCTAATATAAATTCCTGTTCTTTTCTTTTTCTATTTTCCTTTGTTTTTTGGTAAGTATTTTGTCACAATGTTTTAACAATCACACACCATATGAACTCATCCCAAGTTATTTTTCTTCTCCTAATGCATGTAAAGTGGCTGATAAATTTATTATTCCGCACAGGTCAGACTTCCTAACATTACCATTTTTAGCAATAGTTGGATCTGTGATAAGATTGAACTAATCTTTCTCTGTCTGTCTCTCTCTGTTATATATTGCCATTATTGCCTGAATTCTTAATTGTGCTAGCCACTGTGCTTAATACTTAATATGCCTTACTTCATTCAACCTTCACATTAAACTCTGAGTTTAGGATTACTATCTACTATTTTCTGATGAGGAAACTAAAGCTGTAAAAAGTTAAAGGACTTGCCCAAGGTCACACAACTATAATAAGAATAATAGATTATTATATTAATATAATCATAATAATGATACAGTCAAAATTCCAACTCAGATCAGTCTGACTGCAGGTGGTAACCTTAAACACTGTACAAACCTCCCCCCCCCAGAACACTGTACAAAAATTCAAATAGTAAAAGTTCAGAAATCCTCAAACATTAACGTGAATCAAGAAAGCTCTAGGTTGCCAAGTAGAGACCAGACATGGATGATTCTAGATCAGCAGGGTGAAGGTGAAGAACAGACTGATGATATTAGTCATCCAAGTAGTTAGAGAAATAAACCTTTAACTTAACCAGGACTTGATAGAGGTCAGAGATTTGGGATAGTTGTCTGATGCCCCGAATAGTACTTGGGTTAGAAACCAGGGCAGAAGAACCTGTAACTGCAGAACCTTTTATTATCTCATAAGAGATAGAGAAACCTGGCTCTGAGGCAGACATTTTCTGAACTTGGAAAGGTAATCAACAATTAATAAGTACCTACTCTGTGTTGAGCATGATGCATAGACTAATATATGTCAGCGTATTTAATGTTCTTCACAACCATACAGGAAACAGAGACCAAAGAGGTCAATTGTTTGTCTATAGCTGCACAGGCAGCAAGACAGAATGTGCATATGGGTAGCATTGGGAAGCTTGTTTGCACATGACTATGAACTAAAAAAAAAAAATAGTCATTATATGGTGATACTATAAGCTTATAAAAAAGAATTTTGATAACTGCAAAAAGTTCGAAAGTTTTGTTTATTCTTGTAAATTAAAGGGGAGTGGGGAAACAGTATCATGGTTTTGAAAAACACTTCCATTTATTATTTAAATAATATTTACCTTGAAAGACATGTATACTGTTCTTCATCAACATTTTAATGCTTTGTATATTTTTTAATCTAGGCATATAAACCACTGAATCTGCCAGGGACTGGAAAAATGTAAGGAAAATCTGTAAAGGAAAAAGAAAAAATAACTCTAATATCTCTTGATGAGTAATGTAAAAAGTTAAAAACAGGCTGTATAAAAATATAAATTGTGCCTCCCTAATACTTTATTTTTAGGAGGCTTCTCCATGAAGAATATAATGCAGTTAGAATCTAACCTGATTTGTCAAAAAATTTTCACTAAGGTTTGACCAAAAGGAAAACTGAATCCAAAATGAAGAAATAAGCCCTGGAAGGTGTTAGAATTGGTGATGAATTCCTGTTGACAGTCCACAGGTACCTTTTAAGAAAAACTAGTAACTATGGCATCCAATTCCCTTTGCTTAAATCTAAACCACTATTCTGAAAATTTTTACAAATGATGCCTTTATATTTCAGCCAGGCTCATTTTTATTTGTCACGTTTTTAGGCTGGTGTTTCTTTCTTCTTTGGTGGTGAATTTACTTGTGTTTTCTTCCTGCTCAAATTTGGGGAATGTAGCATGTCATCTAATAAAATCCTTTTGCTCCCTGGTCTTCTAGACACTGTACATTACTCCTGGAATCGCACTTGGTTCACTATCTCCCTCCATCACTACATTCCATCAACACTGGCCATCCACACCAAGCAGGCTACTCTGACCCACTCTGGAACTCTGTTCACCCTGATCTTCCTGGATCTAGTTGCATATCCAAGTCTCATCTCACGTATGACCTACTCAGAGGGGCCAACCCTTTGCCTTCCCCTCTGCCTTCCCAGTATTGCTCTATTACGTTACAGCCTTTCAACGTCTTCTTCACTGAGCAGTATTTTTTAATGTGTTTATTGGTTGTCTTCTCCCATTAAAATATAGACTTCAAAAAATTGTGTCAACATTAGTATCCAAAGGATCTGACTATAATAGATCTAAAAGAAAATTTATATTGAATCAACTACTAAATTTCAAATCTCTCTTTCCATGAATCTTTCTTCTTTGACTGAATATTGTTGTTTTCTTCCTCTAACCAGCCATAAGAGTTACACATTTTTGAGAATGATTATGTGAGACATTTTGCATCTATTATATATTTTTATCCCTACAGAAACTCAGTGGGATAACTACTAATATCCCCATGGAAACCAACAAAGGTAATAAAAATCAGAACCAGATTCCAACAAAGGTCAGATAATTTCAAAGCTGATTGTCTCGTCATTAAGCCATGTGACTATTTGCTATCTGAATATTAAAGTGAGACTCTTGATTGTGCTTAGTAACTAACTTTATCACATGCAGTGTCATCAGATTTTCTACCCCTCCCATCCCTTACCTAACTGTGGGTTTAATTTTTATAATCTGGATATGATTGGGAGTTCCTTGGATACTTTGTTATGAGTTTCTTTTGCATTGCAACAGCAACAGAACTCGTGTAAGGCACAGTTTTAGACATGTTATCAGTGCTTGCTGAGTTGACTTGATTAAATAGATAGGTGGCACAAATAAGGAAAATTTAGGAAGCTCTTGAAAGTGCATGATTGTTCTTCAGTGAATGGAATCTACAGTCCAAGCAAATGTGGAGTTGGAGTCATCACTGTATATCCTTTAAAAAGAAACACTGGAAAAGTACAGTTATATGTAAAAATTAACAAGCCTATTCAAAATTCACTGAAGGAAATTGACTTCAGATAAAGTATTTCCCTCCTGGATAATAGGTCATATCACAAAACTCTCATCTCAGAATTAACTCTTATCCTCAGGTTACTTTCAGCTTTGGGGAAATTTTATTGAATTTACATTGATTCTCAGTGACTTCTTGCAGGTAAATGGCTTTCCAAAAAACTAGTAGGTTATTGAATGGGAACCGTGCACATTGTGTTGGTTATTTATTTTTAAGCATCAGTTGAAAACACTGAAGTGAGGAAAAGCAACAATTATATGTGCGTTAGATAACTTAGTAAGAATGAGAATTAGGAAAAACCAATGTATTCTTTTGGAATTAAAGCATCTTATACTTAAAAACACTTAACATTCAGTGCTTTTAATGAGCATCTACTATGTGTTAGGAACTTTTTAGGCGCAAGAAATGAAGTGGCAAACAAACATTATTTCTTTGTTCAAGAAAGACACATTTTAATGGGAAATCAGTTAGTGAATAAATAAAACTACAAATAGATACATTGTAAATTGTGATATGGTGTTTTAAGAACAGAAGGAGTTGTGAGGGAAAATTGCCAGGGCTGGGGGAGGCAGTGGTAGAGTAGGGTGGTGGAGTTAGAGGTCAAGATAATGATCCACCAAGAAATTACATTTAAGTTGAGATCTGAAGTGTTCCCCAGGCATAAGGTGGTAGTGATGGTGTTCTGGTGGAAGGAGATGAGTAGAGTAAGGGGGAGATAATTCTAGAGGAGGGAACAGCAAGTGTGACATCCTCTCCCATTCTGAGATAGGAAAAAAGACTGAATTGAACAATTCCAGTAAAGTGAGTATAATGAGCATGTAAAGTGTGCATAAGACCTCAAATAAAGAGAGTGGTCCACATTTGGTGGGCAACCCAAATGAGGTAGAGTGATTGACAATGGCTGTTAAATATCTTGTCATGTGTGCTTCTCAGTGATAGGCCTGCTTTAATCACATGACTTGTTTTCTTTTACACACTCCTCATGAATTCACTTATTTCGTTATTTAAAAAGACATTACCAAATGCCTGCTATAAGCAAAACACCACGATATACACTGATGGCATCTAGAAATGACCAATCACACTAAAGCAAGTTTGAACATTTCCAAACTGAGTCACAGAATATATTATTTTCGAAACATTAAAAATACTGTGTATTCAATAGCTTTGGGTTACCATAGAAAGGATGAATGAATCCACAAATTATTCTCAGAATTTGTGATTTTGACCAAGTACCAGGCTGTATGTCTCACTCTCTTAGGTTGAATCTTGGCTTGATTACTTCCTAATTTTGTAAGCGTGGCCAAGTGCATTTCTTCTGTTGAAGTGCATTTCTTCAGTTTACTGTTTCATGAAGGGAAGATAGTGCTAAAAATCTTACCTAACACTCAGGTTATCTATGGTGAAATGTGGAGAAGGGGTGGCTAAATAGATAATGCACGTGAAACACAGGTTCAGTGTTTGGCACATAACACAGACTTAATAAGTAGTAACCATTATATTTTACTCCACACAAAGAACCAGAAAAGTTTTTTATTGTAATTCTCAGTTTGGGGGCATGTGCTTGACTCTTGTCATATCTGTCTGATTGTTGGAAATACCAGAAATAATCATTTGATTGGTCTGGGGATATGGCTGGGCAGCTGCTCCCCAGGTGATTCTAATGCACAGCGATGCTTGCAAACCACTGACCTAAAGGCTGTTGGAGGAAGATGACAACATCCTGCTCTGCTCTGCAGGCTGACCTACCTCAGGTAAGAATTCAAATAAGTGATGAAATTGCCAAAGGGCAGGTGAAAGAAGGCACAGGCTGTGGTGTTAAGGAACCTGAAATATTCATATAATGTGCTCTCAAGGCCTTGTTTGCACTACATTTTCTGTTTGTTTGGTGACAGTTTCTAACTGGCGATGAACATTCAGTTTCTCTCATCCCTGGGATTCTAGTTCACACTACCTCTTTGCAGAGGCCAGTGACACCAAGAGCTAAAATTACTCTTTAAAGTCATTAATAAGAACATCTTTGCATCATAAGGTATTAGTGCATTTAATAGTCTCCCAATGGCTTGAAAAAGTCTATATATTTCTGAAAATCTCTGATGGACTTAAAGGAGTATCTTACAGAGATTTGAGACTTTAGATGCCTGTGCTCTTTCACAAATATTCCCTTTCCCCACTGTTGCTGGATAGATCTTCCTAAACCATCCCATTGGTGATGTCATTCACCAGCTTGAAAATGTTTCCAGTGGCTCTCCACAACTACAGGAAAACACCTATTCCCTTGAAAATGATGTTCAAGTCTCTTGACTTTCTAGACCAGCCATCATTTATAGACACGTCAACATTTTTCTCTTGCACAAACCCTGTGCTTTAGTCGAATGATCATTTACTGTACTCTGAACATACTTTGTGCTTTTTAACCTCTATTACTGTGGTTCTCAAACTTTCATATGCATACAAATAACCTGGGAATCATGGTGAAATACATTCTTGTTTGCATTAGTCAGGGGTGGAAGCACAAGGAGTTTCTTCATTCCTAACAAACTCCCAGGTATCTGGTGCTGTTGCCAGGATTCTCCTGGGGAAGTGAGGCTCTACACATAGGCTAATCCAGTGTCTCAAGTGAACTAGAATACGTTATCTTCTCTTTGCCTATTTTATTCCTATTTGTTTTCTTTTCTTTTCTTTCTTTCTTTTTTTTTTTTGAGACAGAGTCTTGCTCTGTTGCCCAGGCTAGAGTGCCATGGTGTCAGCCTAGCTCACAGCAACCCCAAACTCCTGGGCTCAAGCAATCCTTCTGCCTCAGCCTTCCAAGTAGCTGGGACTACCAGCATGCACCACCATGTCTGGCTCATATTTTGTATGTATCTTTAGTTATCTGGCTGGTTTCTTTCTATTTTAGTAGAGACAGGGTCTTGCTCTTGCTCAAACTGGTCTCAAACTCCTGATCTCGAGCAATTTTTCTGCCCCAGCCTCCCAGAGTGCTAGGATTACAGGTGTGAGCCACCATACCCAGCCGATCCTATTTGTTTTCAATGTTTACATCACTGAGTTATTCCTTGAGATAATATTATCTTTTTCCCCTCAAGGTGTCTCTCCTTTCCCATCCATCCCACAAAGATACATGGTCTTGTGTGATACCTACCTTATCTCAGGAGAGATTTGAGTTTCTGGGCCACAAGGAACGCGGCTTGCAAGATACATACTAGTCTGGTTTTTATTTTCCTATAGCCTAAGCCATTGAAAAAAATTGTGCTGAAGTTTCTGTGGAAGAAGAAATAGCCTGGCTCTTTGAGGAGCAGCCAGCAGTGAGGAGAATTCCCTGCTTGTGAAAGAAATGGAGGTCTAAGGAGGCCACACCACTGAGGAGAGGGCCGTGTGAGGAGATGGCTTAGGGTACTGGAGCCCTAAGAACATGGCCCTCCACCATGCCATAGAAGCAGGCACCCCAGGCTTGACACATAAACTAGAGAATCTTGGGCACCTGAGGAGGGAAGCTGCTTCCTCCCTGTTTTAATGCATACTCAGAACCTCTGTACAAAATATGGTGAACTAAAAAATGACGATATTAGATGGCCCACATACTGGGGAATTGGAACAGATTTTATGTTGATTTATAGAGAATAAAGTTACACTATTTTTAAGGCTCAATATTTGAATTAGGGTTCATATATGTTAAACTTATTTCTGACCCAGTGTTACTCTGAAGCCTACTTTGGTGTACATAAGGGCATCATGACTGAGGGAAGCGGCACTAACTTTGGAATCCAGTGAGTCTAGGTTTTAATTTGGGGTGCATGTGGGCATCAGATTTCTCATTTGCAAAAATGTGCCTAATGAAACTTATTTCACTGAATTTTTTAGAGGACTAGAAAAAATGTTATTTTGTTTTGTTTTGTTTTTACCATGTGGCATGTAGTGTATAGTCAGTAAATGCTATTCTTATGCTTACTGCTTCTGCTACTGTTACTACTACCAGTAACACTTTTACTTTATCAAGTTAGCATTTTATTCTCACAGTTTGAAATGCTCAAAATTCCTAAAACTGTACTGTGTACATCA
This sequence comes from Microcebus murinus, assembly GCF_040939455.1. Lineage (NCBI taxonomy): Eukaryota > Metazoa > Chordata > Mammalia > Primates > Cheirogaleidae > Microcebus > Microcebus murinus. The sequence continues at coordinate 25,504,190 of NC_134124.1, forward strand.
TTAATTTGAATCTTATTCAGAATCCTGTATAGCGAGCAGGCACTAAATAATACACCCTTAATCATAATGATGCTTGTGAATGTATTACCTACTCTCAATTCTTATTTTCCTATTCAGGTCAGTGCCACACCTGTGACATAAACTCTGAAGGCAGAGATCATCATTTGTACTTCTTGGTAACTCATTAGTGATTAGTCCAGTGTTTCATAAATAGTAGATACTCAGCAAATACTTGGCAACTGGATGTTGCAAAATTATGGGTTGTGACAATTTAGAAGAATAGTAGGATACAAAATTTTTCAATATAATTTTGCCAATCCGGGGCTAAAGGATTGCATTTTAATCTGCATTACCCCCACATTGCTGGAAGAACTACAGCACATTCCCATTCTGAAGCAAGTGAGCGCCAAGCTTCATCATATCCAAAGCAGCTTATGTTTTGTTGCTTACCAAGTAGGCTGAATATAAGGTACATGAAACTATGGAAACCAGAGTGGGGACAAACAGACCAATGACACTTTTTCTTCATCTGTTATATAAATATTTTTTGCAAAGATTTTGAATCCAGAGTATCAAGGCAGAAACCATGATGCTTTCGGATCAGTTAAATAGCTCGTCTTTCTGACATGTCCTGAGGTACATGTCAGCAAAATATAACACAGAATCAATGTCTTAGAATTCAGTTAGCTAAGGGTTAAATTCTACCCCAGCAACAGAAACGTTACAGCTGCTGTCAGAAATACAGTAATTACTCTGGTCAACATTCTCCAAGAAACTCCAGCTGTCTTATCAAGCTTGCTTTGTCAGAACGACTCCTTTCCTGTTAGAGGGCATGAGTTGTAGAATAACCATGATGGTGCCGTGAAAGAGTGGAAAAAAATGTTCCCTACTTGAATTTAAGATTCTGATAATATCTACTGTGCTTTTAGACAACCTTCTACTTAATTTTAAAGAGACTGCAAAAAATGACAAGTTTTTTTCTTTGAGACCAAATCCTTAGAAATCAATGTTAACAATGTCTTTCAATGCAAATCTCAATCCACCCAACAGAAGTGAAGATAGCAGTAATGTATATCCTGTATCCTCTGAGACTTTGTCACCGCAATGTCATATCCTCTAAATTGGAGCTTAGCTCTAGACCTAGTAAAAAGTCAAGAATAATTCATTTTATCCATGTAAGCATTCATAGAAGTTCTCATCATTCATGGAGCCAGGGTTATTCAGAGATGACTTTTAGTTCCTCCAATTACTTATCATGGCATTTCCCCTTTTCTCCTGTGGGGGAAGATTTAGGAAGGAGGAAGCTGGGACTAATGAACCTACATTCAGTTGATAAGGAAGGGATATGTGAGGAAAGCAGAGGGAAGGGTTGATGTCAATGGGATTGATTAAAGTACAATTAGAGTCTACACCAGGGGTCCTTAGACTACGGGCACGGGCCACATGCAGCCCGCCGGCCCACAGGGTGTTTTTGCTGCTGCTGCCTGTCCTGCTTAGCAGCCAACCTGTCCTGGGCCCACAGTGCTCATGGGTGGAATGTGCGCTGCACCCTCCAACGACCCTCCAATGGTCTGAGGGACAGTGAACTGGCCCCCTGTTTAAAAAGTGTGAGGACCTCTGGTCTACACCTGATGTTATGGCACTTAGCAGTGGAATGTTCCAGTGGAAAACAAATACTGCTTATCATTATTCCCATTTTACCTAGAATAAAACCCAAACTCTTTGTCATGACTGACTCTCCAAGTTAAGGTGCCTTAACACTTTTCCAACATCATCTCATACACTCTTTGTTTTGCATGCCATGCTTAGAAAATGAGACTTTTTGATTCTCAAACTTACCAAACCTGTTCCTAGCTTAGGGACTTTGTACTGGCTGTTCCTTCTGCTTGCACTGCCATTCCCTCTGCCTGTGTTGTCACCTCCTGATCCTTGGATGGCTGGCTTCTGCTTATGGTTGCAATTTCAGCTTAAATGTTCCTTCTCTGAGCAATCTCCCTTGATTGTCATACGTAAGGTAGTCATGCACGGTTTTTCTATCTACTTTGATTATTTGTTTGACACTTAACATTACCTGCTGGGTTTTTTTTTATTATTATTTTTTTATTTCAAGATATTATGAGGGTACAAACATTTTGGTTATATTTTATGACTTTGCCTCACCCAAGTGAGGATTAGAGGCATGTCCTTCCCCTCTACAATGCTCACCACATCCATTAGTTGTGACTTTACCACCCACCCTCACCCCTCTAATCCCTGGAGAATATTACTACCGTGTGAGCACCGTAGTGTTGATCAGTTAGTGCCAATTTGATGGCAAGTACATGTGGAGCCTATTCTTCCATTCTTTTGATACCTCACTTTGGGCATGGGCTCAAGCTCTATCCAGGAAAATATAAGAGGTGCTAGATCACTGTTGTTTCTTATAATTGAGGAATATTCCATTGTATACATATACCAAATTTTAATAATCCACTCATGAATTGACAAGCACTTGGGTTTTTTCTACATCCTTGCAATAGTGAATTGTGCTGCCATAAACATTCGGGTGCAGATGTCTTTATTATAGAACGCCTTTTGATCTTTTGGGTAGATGCCTAATAGTGCTATTGCTGGATCAAATGATATTTCTTTTTTTATTATTTATTTTTTTCAGCATATTATGGGGGTACAAATGTTAAGATTAAGTATATTGCCCTTGCCCCCATCCCCCCTCAAGTCACAGCTTCAGTGCGCACCAACAAGGGGATGGACACATTTGAAGCAAATGGTATTTCTATTTTTAGCTCTTTGAGGTATCTCCAAATTCTTTTCCACAGAGGTTGCATTAATTTTCAGTCCCACCAGCAGTGTAAAAGTGTTCCTGTCTGTCTACATCCTCGCCAGCATTTGTTGTTTGGGGATTTTTTAATAGAGGCAAATCTCACTGGGGTTAGGTGATATGCTATTTTTTTAAAAAAGCATTTTATTCTCATCTTCCTCTACCTGAAGACAAGCTCCACAGTGCAAGGATCTGGTTGGTTTTACTCACTCTGATGTCATCAGGAATTATGATGATGCCAGGTATCAGTAGACACTAGACTTTTTTTAAAGAAGCAAATGAACTTAAGAACAGAAGTTACCTTAGATATTCTTAGTCAAGGGATCCTTAAATTGAAATCCATAGATTATATGAATATTTTCATATGAATGATTTTGTTTTCTAAAGATAAACCATGGTTTTCAGTAGATTCTCAAAGGAACTCTGATTCCCCAGAAGTGGTTCTGGGATGAGAATTCATGTGAAAGTGATATATTTTGAAGTGTTTCTGGGGAAAACAGGTTGTCAAGTAGGAAGATTAGGAAGGGGAGGAGGCCAGGCAAGGATGAGGTATCAGAACAATTCTTATAAAGGAGCTCTGGGGACTGAGTAGGCCTCACTCAGAGTTGTGGGTATCGAGGGCCTGAGAAGCTAAAAATGTTTGCACCTCTACATCCTTAGTCATAGTTTCCCTGGAAGAGGGGAGCATATAATTCTGGCTCCTTCAGCCTGCAGGGAAAGCTGTCTCAGGAAGGCAGAGGGCAGCTCTCCAGTGAAGGGAGGCAGGTTGTAGCCATTGGGAATCAAACACCTGGGATCTCACATTCATGGAAGTGGTAAAGAGATTCAGGGGATGTAGATGGAGTACTCCCAGTATCTGCTACAGCTCCTTCAAAAAAGGAAAAAAGTTTAATAATTGTCAATCAATCTATTCTAATTCCCTCATTTTACAGATTGTGAAAATAAGGCCTACAGAGATGAGGTGGTTTTCTAATAGTTACATAATTAGTTGGTGAAATTTGTTTGGATCTGGTCCAAGATTGAAAGATTAGCAGCATATTTAGATATTCATTTTTTAAAATTAAATAAATAATTATATGTATTAATATATATACAAACATATATACCTATATATGTACATGTTATTAATGTAAGATTCTCTCCCTGAAGGTATGGAAAATACAAATATGAATAAATTATTACCTCTGTTCAAAGTGATTCTATAGTATAGTAGAAGATAAAAGATGTGTATCAACAAGGAACACTATAAATATAACATAAGAAAGAATACATTTTTAGGTAGACTCAGAGCAGAGGTAATCACTTCCAGTTTAGGGACTCAAGGAAGATTTCATTGAAGTTGAGACATTTGACCTCAGTGTATCTTTCTTGTTAAAAGAAAATATGTTCACTCATTTAGAGATATTTATATTAGTATCTACTCTGTTCTAGATGTTATAAGCAGTGAGAATATAGTGGCGAATGAAAAAGGCAAAATTCCTATGCTCATCTAATTTTTATTCTATTTGGGTAAATACCAATGATAACTAGAAAGAGTAACCAATAAATAAGATAATGTCAAATACTGGTAAGTACTATGAAGACCATGAAGCAAAGATAAATGAAGACAAGTGAAAAGAGGAAAGTTGAAGCTAGTTTAGATGTAGTTATTAGAAAAGACTACATCTGACATTTGAAATTTGATTTGAGACCTGTAGGATGAAATGAGCCAGAACCAGAGAGGAAGACACTCAGGAAAAGCAAAATTCAATCAAAATGAAGGGCAAGTGCAAAGGCTCTGAGGCATGAACAAGCTTGGAATAGTCACAAAATAAAAATGACAGAAAGTTTTGACATCAAGAATCAAAGGGCAATGTGGTATGAGATTATTTTAGGGAGATTGACTGGGTCTTGTAGGCCAGACTGAGGAGTTTGCATTTCAAGTGCAGTGATTAGACGTGACATTGCTTATGTTTTAAAACTTACTATGTGTACCACTCATAAGAAATTTGAATTTGAAATTTTAAAAATGCTATTTAATTAGCATTAAAATAGTAATTAGTTAATTATAAGTCTAACAAAATATGTACAAGATATGTAGGTGGAAAACTGAAAAACATTGATGAAAGAATCAAAGATCTTGATAAATCCAGAGGTTTGATGTGTTCATAGAACAGAAGAGTCAATGTTGTTAAGATGTTAATTTTTCCCAACTTGCTCCATGCTACCCTAATTGAAATTCTAGCAAGCTATTTTGCAAATATCAACTAACTGATTCTAAAATTTATATACAAATGCAAAGTACATAGAATGGTCAACACAATATGAAGATGAAAAACAAAATTGGGGGAATAACACTACTTTAAAACTTACTATAAAGCTACAGTAATCACAACACCTTGTTATTGGTGAAAGAATAGATACATAGATCAATGTAAAAAAAAATCTCAGAAACAGACTCACACAAATTTTGTTACCTTATTTTTAACAATGCAAAAAGTCAATTCAATAGAGAAAAGATAATCTTTTTCAACAAATGGTGCTGGAACAATTGAATGTCCATATATAAAATATGGACTTAATCATATATGTTACACCTTACACAAAAATTAATTTAAAATTGACTATAAACTTAAATGTAAAATGAAAAAATGTACAACTTCTAGGAGTAAACATAGGAGACAAATCTGAGTGATTTGGTGATGACTTTGTAGCTACAACTCCAAAAGCATAATTCATAAAAAATGATTAATTAGACTTTATTAAAGTTAAAAAACTTTCACTCTGCAAAAGAACCAGAAGAGCTTACAGAAGCTCTTGGTTTCTAATATTGTTCTCTAGTAAAAAGATACAGGGATCTTTGAATTCAAAAGCCAGATTATAGGGCTAGAGAAAAGCATAATCAAAACTATCCTGGAGCATACTCTAGTGCCACAAAGTAAGGAAGTGCTAAACACAAAATGTCCTACCCAATGATGGAGTATGCCAAAGGGCACAGAGGCCAACTGAATAAGCTCCCAGTGGCCACAGCTAGATCAATTTCAGGGGCAAAATAAATAACATAGTATTAGATTATAATACAAAATATAAAATAAATATCAATGAACCCATATTTACATAAATAAGTGATCACATAGATAAATGAATGAAGAAGAAGAGATATATTTCTCCTGCAGATGAATTCCAAATAATTCATGTAGATAAATGCTGTAAATACCTGTGCAAATTGACCTCCCTGTCAGTAGGTGGTGCTTGCTGGAAGGCAAAAAACTGCATTGTTGTTTCTAGGACCTGTTACTGGCTCTATCCCATCAGGAAGAGCACTTGAATGCCCCAGGTGGTGAGTGGGGCCCTGGAACTTTGAGATGAGTCTTTATTATCCACCACAGCAGAGATGGGTGGGGGAATGAGGCTGGGAATCATACAGAGTGTGGTTGATTCTTACCCACAAGCACCACTTACTGTCTCAGAGATTAAACTAGGCATGCCAATACAACTCACACTGTTAAGAAGACAACAGGGTGGGGAAAGAGTGGGGAAAGAGAAAGGATCTCAAGACCTCCATGTTCTCTCATCAAAGAGAAATAGGCAATCTGCCCACACACATAGCTCACCACTGCTACAGCCTACAAATACTTAGCAACTGAGAAAACAATCACACTAAGGGTACCTATAACCAAGAATCCATCTGGAACCTAGACCTCCATCAAAGCACCCACAAGCAAAGCCATAGATTTTACCCAACATATGCTACAGACACTCCCTTATGAGTGAGGGGGGAGAGGAAAAAAAGCCCCATCTAAACAAAAGAAAATCCCAAAATAAGAAGTGACAGCTGCCTCAGATGAGAAGGAATCAGCAAAAGAACTCTGGAAGTATGAAAAATCAGAGTGAAATGACACCCCCAAAAGGAACACCAGCTCTCTAGTAGTGGATACGATCAAAATGAAAATATTGAAATGATGGATAAAAAACTCCAAATATGGATTGTAGGGAAGCTCAATGAAATCCAAAAGAAAATGGAAAACCAAGTTAAATAAACAAGAAAAACAATTCAGGAAATTAATGAAAAATTCACCAAAGAGATGGACACATTTTTTTTTTTTTTTTTTTTTTGAGACAGAGTCTCGCTTTGTTGCCCAGGCTAGAGTGAGTGCCATGGCGTCAGCCTAGCTCACAGCAACCTCAAACTCCTGGGCTCGAGTGATCCTTCTGCCTCAGCCTCCCGGGTAGCTGGGACTACAGGCATGCGCCACCATGCCCAGCTAATTTTTTATATATATATCAGTTGGCCAATTAATTTCTTTCTATTTATAGTAGAGACGGGGTCTCGCTCTTGCTCAGGCTGGTTTTGAACTCCTGACCTTGAGCAATCTGCCCGCCTCGGCCTCCCAAGAGCTAGGATTACAGGCGTGAGCCACAGCGCCCGGCCGACACATTTTTAAAAAATAAAATTTTTGGAAATGAAAAATTCATTTAAGTAAATATAAAACACAGTGGAAAGTTTTAAGAATAAACTAGACCAGGCAGAAGAAATAATCTCAGAGCTTAAAGACAAATCTTTCAAATTAGTTAGTCAATAATAAAGAACAAAGAATTAAGAGAAATGAACAAAGCCTATAAGGAATATGAGATTATGCAAAACAGCCAAATATAAGAATAATAGGTATCCTTGAGGGTGAAGAGGAAAATGCACAAGGGCTGGAAAATATATTTGAGGGAATAATTGAGGAAAACTTCCCTGGTCTTGCTACAGATTTAGAAATCCAAGTACAAGAAGCTCAGTGGACACCTGGGAGATTCATTGCAAAGAGGCAATCACCAAAATATATAGTCATCAGACTGGCCAAAGTCAACATGAAGGAGAAACTCCTGTGAGGTGAAAACATCAAGTAAAGGAAAACCCATAAAGCTAACTACAGTCTTCTCAACTGAGACCTTATTAGCCAGAAGGGATTCAGGCCCTGACCTGAGTCTTCCTAAAAAGAACAATTGCCAGCCTAGAATTTTGTATGCTGCAAAACTATGTTTTATATATGAAGGAAAAATAAAGACTTTTCCAGATGAGGAAACATTGAGGGAATTTGTCAAGACCAGGCTGCCCTGCAGGAAATATTCAGAACTGCATTATACATGGTTCAGCACAATAGACACCCACCAGAGTAAAAACACATAAAAAACTAAAGCTCTGATTTCATATAAAACAATAGCACAAGAGGTAAAAGAAAGCAATGATGTACTACCCAGCAGGATAAATAGAACAGCATCCCACATATCAATGCTATCAATCAATGTGAATGGTCTGAATGCCCCACTCAAGAGACACGGGGTGGCTGAATGGAGGACAAAATACAACTGAAGTATCTGTTTTCTCCAAGAAGCATATCTAACATACAAGGACTCATACAGACTCAAGGTGAAGGAATGGAAAAAAATATTCCATGCAAATAGAAACCAAAAGAAATCTGGTGTAGCCATTCTCATATCAGATCAAATTGGCTGTAAATAAACAGTATTAAATAAAAACAAAGATGACCATTATATAATGGTAAAGGGATCAATTCAACATGAAGGCATAACAGTCATAAATATTTATGCACTTAACAAGGAGCACCCAGATTCATAAAGCAAACCCTGCTAGATCTAAGCAAAGAGATAAACAGCAGCATCTTAATTGCCATGGACTTCAAAAGCACACTGACAGAACCGGACAAATCATTTAAGCAAAAAGTAAATGAAACATGGGACTTAAATGGTACTGTACAACAAATGAGCCTAACAGACATTTATAGAACATTTTACCCAAAAACTATTGAATATATATTCTTCCCATCAGCACATGGAATATTCTCCAAGACTGATTATATCTCAGGCCACAAATCATGTCTCAATAAATTTTAAAAAATCATATTATATATCTTCTCAGACCACAGTGAAATAAAACTAGAAATCAACTTCAACAGAAACACTCAATTCTATACAAAGTCATGAAAATTAAATAAGCTACTGCTAAAATATTATTGGGTAAATAATGAAATTAAGATGGAAATCAAAAGATTCCTTGAACTGGATGACAAAGGAGACACAAGCTACCAAAACCTATTGGATTCAGCAAAAGCAATCCTAAAGGGAAAATTCATACAGTAAGATCACAAATTAACAATCTAATGACAAGTCTCAAGGAACTAGAAAAGGAAGAGCAAATCAAATGCAAAGCCAGAATAAGAAAAAAAAGTAACTGAGGTCAGGGCCGACTAAATGAAATGGGAAAAAAAATACAAATGATCAAAGAAACAAAATGTTGGTTTTTTTTTAAAAGACAAACAAAATTGATAGACCTCCTGAAGAACAGAAGGACCCAAATAAGCTCAATAAGAAATGAAAAAGGGGATATTACAACTAATACCACAGAAACACAAAATATTATCTGTGAATACCATGAAAATCTTCAGGCACATAAACTCAAAAATGTAGAAAAAATGGACAGAATCCTCAAAACACACAACATCTCAAGACTCAATCAGTAAGAAATAGAACTTTTGAGCAGACCAATAATGAACATCATGACTAAAGCAGTAATAAAAATCTTCCAACCAAAAATAAGCCCCAAACCAGATGGATTCACAGCCAAATTTTACCAGATCTATAAAGAAGGGCTGGTACTCATTTTGTAGAAATTATTCCATAACAAGAAGGAGGGAATCCTCCTCAGCTCATTCTACAAAGCCAGTATCACCTTGATACCAAGCCAGAAAAGAACAAAACATAAAAGAAATCTACAGACCAATATCCCTTAGAAATAGAGATTCAAAGCTCCACAATAAAATACTAGCAAACTTAATTCAACAGCACATCAAAAAAATAATCCTCCATGACCAAATGGTCTTCATCCCAGGGATGCAAGGATGGTTCAACATACATAAACCAAAAAATGTGATTCACCACATAAACAGAAGCAAAAGCAAAGATCATGTGATCATTTCAATTGATGCCAAGGAAGCATTTAGCAAAATTCAGCACACTTTTATGATAAAAACCCTGAATAAACTAGGCATAGGAGGAACATATTTCAAGTTTATAAAAGCCATATATAACAAACCCACAGCCAATAACATACTGAATGGGGAAAAGTTGAAAGCCTGCCCTCTAAGAACTGGAACAAAACAAGGGTGCTCACTGACACCCCTTCTATTTGACATAGTGCTGGAAATTCTAGCCAGAACAATCAGGCAAGAGAAATAAATAAAGCATATCGAAATCAGGAAATAGGTGGTCAAACTATCTGTTTTTGCGGACCATATGATGTTATATCTATAAAACCTCAAACACTCCACCCAGAGACTAATGGAATTGGTTAGTAAATTCAGCAAAGTCTCAGGTTACAAAATCTAATGTACACAGATCAGTAGCATTTCAATATACCAATAACAGTCAAGCTGAGAGTCAACTTGAAGACTCAATATCATTCACAATGGCTAGAAGAAAATAAAATACATAAGAATATTCTTAACCAAGAAGGTGAAACATCTCTACAAAGATAACAATGAAACACTGAGGAAAGAAATTGCAGATGACATAAACAAGTAAAAACATATTATGCTCATAGATTGGTAGAATCAACATTGTTAAAATGTCCATACTACCAAAAGTAATTTACAGATTCAGTGCAATCGCCATCATAATACTAATGTCATATTTCACAGACCTAGAAAAAATATTAATGATAGTATGCTTTGTTTGGAACTAGAAAAGAGCCTGAATAGCCAATGCAATCTTAAGCAAAAAGAAAAACAAAACTGGAGGCATCACATTACCAGACTTCAAACTCTGATACAAGGCTACTGTAACCAAATCAGAATAGTATTGGCACAAAAATAGAAACATAGACCATTGGAGCAGAACAGTAAACCCAGATTTAAACCATCCACATACTGCCAACTGATCCTTGACAAAGCAGACAACAATATATATTGAGGAAAAGAAGCACTATTCAATAAATGGTACTAGAAAAATTGAATAGCCACATGCAGAAGACTGAAACAGGATCCATATCTTTCATCACTCAAAAAAATGAATTCAATATGGATAAAATTCTTAAGTGTAAGGCATGAAATCCTAAGAATTCTAGAAGAAAATGTTATGAAAATTCTTCTAGATATTGGCTGAGGCAAAGAATTTAGGAAGAAGACCCCAATGGCAATCACAGCAACAACAAAAATAAATAAATGTAACCTTATTAAATTAAAAAGCTTCTGAATAGCTAAGGAATTAATCAACAAAGCAAACAGACAAATTACAGAATGGGAGAAAATATTCACAAGCTATATATTTGATAAAGGGCTAATAAACAGAATCCACAAAGAACTCAAGTTAATCAGCAAGGAAAAACAAACAACCCCATTAACAAGTGTACAAAAGACATGAACAGAAGCTTTTCAAAAGAAGATAGACAAATGGCCAATAAACAGATGAAAAAAATGCTCAATGTCACTAATTATAAGGGAAATGTAAATTAAAACCTCAATGAGTTATCACCCTACCCCAGTTAGATTGGCTTTTATTAAAAAGTCCAAAAACAATGGATGCTGGTGTGGATGTAGAGAGAAGGGAACCCTTATACACTGTTGGCAGGACTGCAAATTAGTACAACCTTGTGGAAAATAGTATTTAGATTCCTCAAGACACTAAAAGCAAACCTATTATGTGATCCAGAAATTCCACTACTTAGTATTCAACAGAAAAGAAGTCATTACTCAACAGAAAAGAAGTCATTTTGTCAAATACGCATTTGAATGTCTATTGCAGCACAATTAACATTTGTAAAGATGGGAAATCAACACAAGTGTCCATCATTTCATGAGTAGATTAAAAAATTGTGGTATATGTATACTCTAGAATGCTACTTGGCCATGAAGAAGGATGAATTAGGGCCTTTTGCAACGATTTTGATGGAACTAAGACCATTATCCAAAATGAAGTATCTAAAGAATGGAAAAACAGACATCACATGTACTCACTATTAAAACTGGAACTAACTGATGAGCACGCATGTGCACAGAAGGAAGTAAAACTCAGTGGAAATTAACAGGTGGGTGAGGGGATGAGGGTTCATTGTACCTAACACATACAATGAACACTATCTGAGTGACAGGCACACTTATAACCCTGACTAAAGCCTAACAAAATCGATATGTGCAACCAAAAACATTTTACCCCCTTGACATTTTTAAATAAAAACCAAGTTATGTAAATATTCCACTTAAATATTATTACTTAAGACTATTAAAATACCTCTTAAATATTAGCTGTGCATGGTTACTTCCTTCCAAAATGTACAGTACACTATAGAAGTGAGGAAAAATAGGACATTTATGATGAATAAACATGATAGACCATTCCTCAGCCAGGTAATCATGGTTTATGCCCACAGGGATGTCATGTTGGTAGTATGAACCCTTGCCATGGTGTGAGGTCTTCTGTAGTCCTTACTGCTGTAGTCCTTTTCCCCAAAACCCACAACTCCTGTTGAATCATAAGGAAAAAAAATAAGACACTCCAATTCAGAGTTATTCTACAAAATTCCTCTCCAATACTCCCCAAAACCCTCAATGTCATCAAGAACAAGAAAAGTTTGAGATACCCACAGCAACTAAATGTTGATCCTGGATAGAATCCTGGAACTAACAATAGGTAAACTGTAAAGAAATTGAAATAAAATATGAACTTTAGGTAGCAATTGGTTTAGTTGTTATGGTTTAGTTGCAATTGGTTTAGTTGTTATGACAAATCCCCATACCAAGATGTTAATGATAGGGGAAACTGGATGTGGTCATATGAGAACACTTCACTATCTTCACACCTCTTCTGTAATTCTGAATGAAACTCTTCTAAAAGAAGACTTACTAAAAACTTACTCTGTCATTATAACCAAATTAGGAAATAGCTCAAAAGTCCATCAAAAAGTAAAATGTATAAACAAATTTAAGTCCGTTATGACTTAATTCCATATGTCATTATTATGGAATTAATTCCATAATTACATTTATGACTTAAATTCCATAATTTAAGCTTATTATGGAATATTACACTGAACAAACACTGAAGTTTGTTAAAAATAACAAACTTCCGATGCATGCAAAACTATGGATGCATTTCAAAAATATTTTATTGAAGAAAGAAGCCAGAATGATAAGAGTACATACTGCATGATTTCATTTATATAAAATTCAAGAACAAACAAAGGCAATCTATATGAAATAAAACAAAATAGTGGTTGCCTCTGAGGGGTGGGTATTGAAATAAGGTTGAGAGAAATTTCTGGAGTGTTGGAAACATTCTACATCTCAATTTCAGTAGTAGTTGATGAAGGATTAATGTATTTTTATCAAAACTCATGGAATTATAATTTTACAATCTGTGCCTTTCATGGCATGTGAATTTTACTTTATGCTTACATTAAAACTTTTAAAATGTACTTGGCTACTGTGGGAAGAAAGACTTGTAGGGAGCAAGATCATTGTCAAGGAGACTATTCCGAAAATTAGTGCAGAAATCTGTAGGAGAATTGATGGTGGCTTGACACAAGTGATAGAGTATGAGAAAAATATATGGTTTTATGGATATATTTTGGAGCTGGAGGCAACCAAGACATGCTATTTTATTAGAAGTGGAAAGTTCTTATGGAAAGAACACTGAATGTAAACAGCAAATACATATGTGAGTTTCAGCTTCACTATTTTTCACTTGTGTGGTCACACATAAATAGCTTAATCTAGCTTAGCCTTTACTATCTCATTTTTTAAATAAGCTAATTGGACTCAACCTACCTAGCTTGCAGGTTGCAGAAAGAATTTAATGAACTAATGTATGTGGAAGCAGTTTATAAATTTTAATATATTGCATATATTACAATTATTATTAAGTACATTATATAAGGAATGCTTCAGTACTGGAAAATATATCATGAGAAATTCAATCAACCACAAGCAGATTAAATATTCTGGCTTAATAAACAGCTCTACTTCTCTGCTAGGATATCACAATTAAAAATCTCAAATATGAACATTAAATTAAGAATCTGACATTATAAGTCAGAAAATAATTTTGAATATGTGGGAGGAAATTGAGGTTGTAGTACTGAGAATATTTTGTTATATGGTGTCTAGTAGAAGAGGCTTCAGAATTCCACACACAGATATTACTGAAACAATATGACACCTCAAACTCAGTATAGTTTGAGTCTGCTTGCAAATAAGCACAGAGAGAATTGTTGCATCTTCAGAACAAGTTATCTAGGGCTATGCTACCCTAACTCTATGCTCAGAACTCTCATGATAAGTTCAAGATGACAGCCAATCAAATATTAGTCTACTAAGGTTTCCTAGGCAACTGACACACAGCTAGAGAAGTGGATTGCACACAGTTGAGAAAAAAAATTCTGCAGCAATTTCACCTTAATGATACTTTTCACACACACACACACACACACACACACACACACACACACACACACACACGTAGGACTAGTTTAAAAAAAAAAAAAAACAGAGCAGCAGTAAGGATGAGGATAACAGTAAGGCAAAGGGCCCAAGCATCCTTTTTAGAATCTATGAATACTATTGTCTTCTAAAATATGGTCCAGATGACAATATTGCAAATAGCGATATGAGTTGCAAAATGTATTTAACCTCTTAGGAAAGATTTTTGGGATGACATCCTCATTCTATCCTCAGTGTAAACTTAGAATTGTTTACATTAAATTTGTCCAAAAACCTGATTGGGTGGGTATTCTGAAGCATATATTTCATTTGTAGAGTGTAGAACATGTTCAAAACACAGTAGGTGCTCAATAATGACTGATTGCTCTGAAAGAGAGAAAGCATTGAATTTGCTGATTTTATCATGGCCCTGTTCTGTCCTCAACTCAAGGCACACTCTTGAGTAGCACAGTGGGACACCAGCATGTATCAGTATTAGAAGGCAAAGCAGTAGTTCTCAGCCATTTTCCCTTTTCTAATTTCTCTCCACTGTCTGCATAACTAGGATGCAATCATTATGTCTAGCTAAGGTCCAAGTAGACAAAATGAATCCTTTCCTCTCTCCTTGATATTCCAGTATGTGGCTTTAGCACTTTAAGAAGAGGTGGACCCAAGTAATGAATTCATTTAACAAACATTCGTTAAGTACTTACTAAGTGCCAGGTACTAGAAATGCTGAATGGTATCCTAACTAATTTTGAACAAATACCTACCACCTAAAAATTCATTGGAAATTGGGCCTATCGAAATATAACAGATTTTATATCTGGAGAAGAACTGTGTTGGCAGGTGGCCAGATTCAGGATTTCAAGTTTATGTGTACGTATAATACAGTGCCAAATCATCAGCAGCCGCCACAATAGATTAGAAACTAAGTGATGCAGAAAACAAGCAAGACATATGCATTTTCTTTATCACTAGCCATGCTTTAATTCTAAATCCTACCTGTTTGACCGTGTGCCCTGGTATACCACAGGTGTGCCTCGAGAATTTCTAAAATTAGCCTGAATTACTTTCAGATATAGACTAGAGGATAGTTGAAATCACCAAAATATAAGTGTCATTACGTGGAGTTCATATCTGCTTGTTTACCTCTATGTCTTGAGTGCCTAGCATTGAAGCAGAGCTTGATTAAGTTTTGCTGGGTGAGGGAATGATGATGAGCTGCTTCCTACCTCTTTCTCCCATGATCCCATTTTAGGAGGCCATGGGAGTAGGGGGAGGGTGGAATTTGAGAAAAAGCCCTGACCTCCAAGAAGGGATTAGATAAATTCACTAAGATTCAGGAGTCATTTATTGTAATTCCTTCACTGAATAGACACAAATATAATGAATTCTAGAAAAGGGTAACATTTGCTGAAGGTCATATGTCTAGTTAGAGGGAGCATTTCTAAGCTTGTTCCATCTTCCTACTGTGCCTCAGCGTGATTGGAAGGAATTAATGGACTGATTGTTGGATGATGAAACTCAGTGCAGCCCCCTTAGAAGCAAATACAGTTGATACTTCAGAGGGCATGGTCTGGACCACTGAGAGTAATCGTCTGCCTTGTAATGATAATACAACTGAAGAAAAACAAAACACTCATTCTTAGGATTTTTAAATCACACTACGCTTCCAAATGGTCTGTGGATCCCATATTTGAAAGTTTTCTGTATATGAAAATGTAGGGAGAAATATATAGAGTGATCTAGATCACTCTGTCAGAGTGTCAGTGCTGTCAGAGATCTGCAGGTAGCAGAACTTTTGGTCATCACAGAATTATTGAACGACGAAGTTGATTCTATGACCATACTCCACAACACGTCCACTACTTGTATGAGGTCTAAGATAAATATATGAACATACATCCTTATGCTGAGTTTATGTATAAGTATAACACAGTGCCTGGTATATAGCAGGTGTTTGATGCATTTTTAGAATGCTTTCTATATAATTAGGCAGATACACAAGTATTTATGCACATATACAAACAAGCTGTTTATGATTGATGGTGTTTCCTTCAGGGGTTTGGGTTTTTATGAAACCTCAAATCTTTTCTGTGGTTTTATGCCTGCATAGAACGATATCCCAAGCTGAATACTCTGAAAGGGAAAACAAGCCTGCAGATGAAAAGGAAGGCAGGCCTGCTTCCCTTCCGAGTATAGCTCACCAACGCAAAAATCACCAAAGTAATTTTAGTTTTGATTATTGTCTTTAAACTGTCAAAATATTCAATTCCAAATACATTCTATTTTCCCCTGTTTGAGGGTAGCCAGAGATAGAGGAAAAAAGATAGAAAGAAATACTGCCCCAAACAGCTATTCTTAGATGATTCTCTCAGGTGGTTAATCACCAGGATTAATTAGCAAGCAGCTACTGTGAGAACTTGATCTTTTTCCTTGATTCGTAGTCTTACATCACCAGGTACTTTCTAAAATCAGCCTGAGCACGTCCATAAATTAAGTGTTGAAGCTTGCCCCTGAGGAAGGGATGCTCACAGGTACCCATTCTGACGGTAGGAGTCGCGCTCTGTGTGCTGAGCGAGCCGCTGACTCGAAAAATACATTTGTTCCCACCCACACCTCTCCCACTGACAAATGCTGTGCCTCTCAGGGCCAGAATTCTTTAATTCTATTCCAACAAATAAATTTACAAAAAAAAAAAAAAAAAAAAAGAAGAAGAAAGAAAGGAAAGAAAAGAGGAAAATAAAATTTAAAAAAACGGGCTATCAGAGATGTAACACCTGCCTGAAATTGAATATCTAATTGATTTCCACCCTCTACCCCAAAATAGTACTCTCTAAAGTAGCCAAGTGTTGCTGTCTTAAAACCAGGGCACGTGTCTAAATGGACGCATATAGTTAAACACATCTGTTCATGGGGCTGGTAGACAAGGCAATATGAAAACACTTGCTGGAACTGAATAAAATATCCATTCTTTTATAACTCCAAATGCTCAGCTGGTTAAGAATACCACCTACTTTCTGCCACCCCAATCTGGAGCATCATATTCAAGAAACTTGCCTAGACTTTCAACACATACGAACTAGATACCTGAGTTGGTATTAAAACACCACCATGGTTTTGTTTTGTTTGTCTTTTTTAGAGACAGGGTCTTGCTATGCTGCCCAGGCTGGAGTGCAGTGGCTATTTGCAGGCGTGATCATAGTGCACCACTGCCTGAAACTCCTGGGCTGAAGTGATCCCCCTGTCTCAGTCTCCTGAGAAGCTAAAACTACAGGTCTGGGGGCATCATTTGCTTCTTAATAAACATTTTGAAGACTGTGCTGGAGCTGTGTGGAGGGGGTGAGGGAATGAGAGATGTGGCAGGCACTACCAAATAAATGTGACTCATTTCTTATATCATGCATCTTACAGTGAAATAAATTCATTATTTTTTATATAATATTATTAATGTATATATTCATGCTATTGTACAGGATACCTTCATATTGGATATAAAAAATACAGAGCCTGGATATTCATTCTTACATGATTTTTAAAAGCCTGAATAATTAACATCAAATTAAAAAAAATAATGGAGTACTGAAAGACAAACTAAGAGGTAATATTCACACCACCTAACTAAGAAGAAACAGACAGTGAGTGCATATGTACAAGTAACTGTGCGAGTTACTCTGTGAGAGCGTTTGTTTTCCCCATTATTTCTTCCTCTGACTTGCTTATCTGTAATTGTCATCCGGATTAGAAACTTGGATATTTTTGGGATCACAGAGAGTCAACCTGAATCACAGTCTTCATGAAGAATGGAAGAACAGTCAGAGGGCTTCCAGGGAAAGAACACAAAGTCATTTAAAAAGCAAGATCTGTTTGCAAGTTTTATTCCTTTTTAGAGGCATCGGGAATGATGGCTCTGGGGTAGTTCTCAATAAAATAGATTCAATCTGTGTTATACATGTATCTAGATACTCAAAGTGCTTGGCAATCATCGTATAGTATTTTCACATAGTCACAATATTTCTTTTTGCTATTTTTAAGGGAGAAAATAAGTATTTAAGGAGGAGAGAAATTATTATCCTGTATCACAGAATAACTTAAGCAATCAAGTTTCTGTTAGATTTTCCGTCCCTCTGCTTCATTTACCAAGGTATTGAAAGTGTAGGTTATGAAAACCTCTACATTATTTTGGGGTTTAAAACACAAGCTAACTGAAATAATGATAGTACAACATAAAAAAAAATCATCGTTGAATCTTTAATATATTTGCCAGACACTTGTGACCAACATTTTATATTTATGTAATTGTGACAATAATTAGGGCTGTCCTTCAAATATTTCTAAATCTCCTCCAAGACATATGATTGGATTATATTCTTCTGCCCCCTCTTGAAGTTGGGCAAGGCCATATGACTTTCTTTGGCTCCTGAAATATGAGCAGTTAAAGCTGAGTCAGGGCACAATTAATTATTCTCACTTTTCCTCTGCCCTCGTGATCAACAACATTTTATATGGTGGCTACTCTATCAGCAAAGACCCCTGATTGAGAAGAAATAGAGCAGAGGACATATAGCATGAGTGAGAGGGAAAGAAACAAACTAAGCTTTGTTGTATAGACCTCCACAATTTTGGAATTGTTTGTTACCACAGTGTAACCTGTACTAACCAATCCTAAAGGATATGTTATCAAATAGATATTATCTGCATTTACTGATGAGAAATTGAAAGCTCAAGTGAATTTTTATTTTGTTCCAGGTCAAATAGTCAATAAAAGAGATAACTGTGATTTGGACCCAATTCTTTCTGACCTTAGAGTCCAACTCCTACCATTACACTTATTTCACTAATTTTGTGCGTAATACATTTACTTTTATGAGATCTTTCTTAGAGTTAGTGGTTCTAGTGTTTTTGGTACTGTTTCTTTGAAATATATTTTTAAGGCTAAATCAAAATACTAAAAAAATTCTTCTATGGAATTTTATGATTTACAAAACATTTTCACATATATTAACCCATTATGTCCTCACACTAAAACTGTGACTTAGGACAGGTATTATCATCCCATTGTTACAGATGAAGAAAATCTAGGCCCAGAAAAATCAATAGTCAGTTGACATGCTTAAGGTCATATAGTTAGGCAATGACAAATTCTGGGACAAGAATTCCTGTCTCAAGAATTATTCTCCAATGACAGCAGCAGGAGGGAGGTCTGTAGAGAGCGATTCCTGGCAAAATAGAGAGAAGCCTGTTGTTAAACTCAGCTCTGTAAACAATTTGCAATTTTATTTTGCAATCAGGATCTTTGATAATGTCTTCAAATCATTTGTCATTGCAATCAGATCTAAAAATAGAACTGATGACAATTCAAGTTTAGGTTGCAAGATGATATCAATTAGGAAAACAACCCCAACCAAGTGATCCAAGAGAAAATACTTCAAAATAGTTTATTTCAGATACTTTAAATATCACTTTGAAATTTCTACAAGAAAGATTATCAAGAAGGAAAAACTTAAAATTGTCAAGAAAACTTGCTGGATCTATGTGTAAAAGAAAACATGCCAGCAATTTGGCAATATACAATTGGCACCGTGCAAACAAGTTTAGGTTTACTTCAACTTAATAAAAGCAATTTGTTTCCTGTTGATAATAATTTTAAAGTTTTATCTCAATAGAGATTTATTGATCACTCATTGAGAATATGCTTGATTATATATTTCTTTTCATAACTTCATGTTATTTTTATTTTTTGTGGTTAGGACAAATTTTTTCAGCCTTCAGTTTTTCAATGTGGTATAATAAAAATTTCTGAAAGTGGCACATCAACATAGGCTCATTTCATCATGAGGGTGCTTATCCTTTTGTAGAAAGCCCACAGAATAATTTTTATAAGTGTTATCTGGAAGGGAAATGAGAGGTTTTTAGGGAGTTTGGGGAGAGGAGGGTTCTTGACCCTTTATTTTAACCAAGAGGAAATGAGCAAACGATATTGTTTCACTAGGGTAACTTTGCACAGCAAGTAGCTGAGCCAGGGCTAGAACTCAGAACTATTTACTCAAAATATGAGCTTCCCTGTCATTGCAGCTCACACTTTCAAATGGTCATCTGTCTCTTATATTAGGATGCCATGGCTTACCAGACCATCAAGATAGTTGTCAACATTTAGTCTTACATGTTAGAGGAAGAAGGCCAGAATACTTTATGTAACAACCTCATTTTGCTGCACCAGTGGAATTTCAAATATCATCTGAAGACACAATCAGATTAGATCCGGAGATAGCAAAAACTTAGCTCTGAGGCACATATTTTGCAATTCTCTTGAATAAGGAAGTTTGTATCCAAATTTCAAGTGTCAGACACGTTGCTAATTCTGATTTTAGCACATCTCTGACAGAGGGAGTATAATAACTCTGGTAGATGCTTTGAACTCATATGTTGCATGATTTTCCTTGGCATCTTCGGATTTGCAAAAGTCTTAGTATTCAGGGCTTTTGACCTTGTTTTTGACCTATTTTTAAAAGACATTTTGAGCCTTCATTTATATTCTTAAATCTATATTCTTAAATGCATGTGTTTTTATATATATCTATATGTCTATGGACCTAGCTAATCTATATCTACATCTCTATCTATATCTTTATTTATATATAAATACGGATCTATATACATATATACACAGCTATTATATATAGATATATAAATATAGATATCTAGATATAGTTCTATATCCGTAGATATATACATCTGTATACTTACAGAGACGTATAAGGACACAGTATGTGGATGTGAGACACTGGAAGTAAATATCTTGAATTAAATATCTTCCATCTCTCAAAGAATACCTCAAATACTAAATCCCTCTAAAACATCCCTTCTACACGTGAAAATTGTTGCCGCCCCCCTTGAACCTCACAACAGCATATTCTTCCCAGGAAACTTTTCTCAGTCAACCTTGGGATAATAATGAGAGCTCACAAGAGTTGATGTGCCAAATGGTACCTAATGAACTCAATCTCCAACTCAAGTTTGAGAAGTAGCTATTATTCTCTTCATTTTAAAGAGGGGATAACAAGACAGAGAAGTTGAGACAGAGAAGATCAAATACAAAAGAATATATAGAGGAGATATCTGAAGTAAAGTCTATCTGACTCCAATGCCTCATGTTTGGTTTAGTCTCATTTATTCATTAATTTCACAATATTTATTGATGCTTCAGTTAGTAAGAGATATATCCACATGGCAGGCATTCTAACATGAAGCCAACACCAGAGGCCTTGAATTCATCTATAGCACGAGTTAAAACTCAACCAGAAACTCAGGAAGTTATTGATTAAAATTATTATTATGTTTCTTGGGGGGTGACTCCAGCAGCTAATAAAGTGAAACAGGAAATCTCTGAAAGAAAAGTTACGAGGATGTGTCCCCAAATCTGCATATGGCCTTCAACCAACTGTCTGGCTAGCCATTAACTATGCATGTGTGGAGGAGAATCTAAGCTTACCAACTAGGATAAATGAACTGAACAGAGATTTCAGAGATAGCAGTGTTTAGAATTTGAGTATAGTAACCTGATTTTTTTAAAAAAGTAATCATTCTTGAGAATAGAGAGCATAATAGAATCCACAGTCTCCACAACAAATTATTGACAATATCTGGGATATAATCCAAAGTACAACATATAAATAAATTGGAAAACTTGTCCCGTATTTAAGACAAAGGACAATCAATGGAGATTGAGCTTAGATGACCCAGAATTTGGAATTAGCAAACATTTTAAATTAGCTATTATAACTATAGATATAAATGAAAATAAGATTATAAAAGACATAAAATTTCATCAGAAAAATAGAAACTGTAAAAAGAATTAAATGGTAATTTGAGGAATGTAAAATACAATATCTTAATTACATAATTAACTGAATATATTTAACAGTAGTTTTGATATGATAGAAGAGTCAGTTAAGATATATCAATAGATATTATTCAAGCTAAAAAACAGAGAGAAAAAATATTGAAAAATGATGAGAAGGAGCTCAGAGATTTGTGAAGTAATACCAAAAGGTCTAACATATGTTTAATTGGAGTACTAGACAGGGAGAAGTGAGAGAATAAAGCAAGAGAAATATTTATCAAATTTGATGAAAGGCAGAAATTAAGTTCTTTAAAAGCTCAGGAAACTCTAAGAAGTATAAATACAAAGAAAACTGTATTTGTCATATCCTAGTTAAATTACTGAAAAACAAAGATGAAAAAAATATTTAAAGCAGCTAGAGAAAAATGACACATTATATACAAGAGAACAATAATACAAATTATTGCTGAAATTGTATCAGAAACAATAGTGTTCAGAAAACAGAGGAATAATATATTTAAAGTGCTAGAGAAGGAAAAATCTCTTACCCAGAAATTTATATCTATGAAAAATATCACTACAGAAGCAATATGAAATAAAAACGTTATCAGATAAGTGAAACTGTATATATTACTTGCAGACAGGCACAAGAAATACTGAAGGAAGTTCTGGCTAAAAGGAAATGATTCTAGATGAAACTTAGATCTTAAGAAAACATTAAAGATCACTATGAGTGATAAATATGCAAGTATAAAACACTGTATTTTATATTTCTCCTAATTTCTTAAAATTCAGATAACTGTTTAAGTCAAGGATATAACATTGCATTGTGGTGTTTATAGAATATGTAGACATAATACATAGGACAACTATATCATAAAAATGGAAAAAAATAACATTATATGATACATGGAACTTATATTTTACATAAATTAGTATAATGCCACCTTCAATTAGATTGTGAAATTTTAAAAATATACATTGTAATCTCTGGAGGAACTATTAAAATAATAGTAATATTAAAATGAGGAACAGCTAAAATCCAATAGAGAAACTGAGATAAAAATAAACCCAAAGAAAGGCAAGAAAGCAGAAACAGACGGGGAAAAACAAAGGATAGGACACACAGAAAGAAATAGCAAAATAGCATACTTAAATACAACCATACCATTAATTACATTAAATGTAGATGGACTAAACATTTTCATTAAAGGCAGAGACTGTCAAGCTGAATAAAAAAGCAAGACATTACTTTATGCTTTCTACAAGCATTTCATATTAAATGTTAAGACATAGGTCAGTTGGAAGTAAAAATATAACAAAAGATACATGATGCCAACATTGATCATAAAAAAAGCTAGCCCAGCTATGTTAATTAACTCCAGGTATAATAGATTTCATGACAAAGTGTGCTACTATAGATGAAGGAAGACATTTTAAATCAATCAAAGTGTCAATTTATTGGCAAAACATAACAATCCTATGGTAGATGCATGTAGTAACAAAGCTTCAAAATACATAAGGCAACCTTTGACAGAATTAAAGGGATAAATAGATAAACACACTTGGAGATTTAACACCTATATCAGTAATTGAAAAAGCAGTGAGACAAAATCAGTAAGGGCATAGAAGTTCTGAACAACACTATGGACCACACTGAGTTAATCGACATGTATAGAATACTATGCCCAAGACCTTCAACATACACACTCTTTTCAAGGACACATGGCACAGTCACCGAAATCCTAGTGACTATAATGGCTAACACCATGAAATTTAATTAGAAATTAATAACAATAAGATATCTAGAAAATCTCCAAATATTTGAAAATTTAGCAACACCAGACACTGTTATGAAAATAATGATGCAAAAACATATATCTGACAAAACACAAAGAAATTCTAAATTCAGTAATAAGAAGATAAGCAATTCAATGAAAAGTAGGTAAAAGGTATGGATATATGAATTGCCAAAAGCACAAAAACAAGTGCTGAACATTCTTAGTTATGAGGGAAATGTAAGTTAAACTACAATGAGACACTACTACACAACCCAGCAGAATGGCTAAGGTTAATAAAAATTTGACACCTCCAAATGTGGTGACAATGTGAGGCAACTAGAACTCTTATACATTTTTAATGTGAGAATAAAACATGACAACTACTTTGGGAAGATGCCTGATAGTTTTATATAAAACTAAACAAACACCTACTATATCCATCAATTCTGTTTCTGGATAGTTAAACAAGAAAAATCATAATATGTTGCACAAAAAGACTTGTACAATAATATTTACAGCATCTTTATTCACAATAGACAAAGACCGAAAACAATCTGGGTACCCACCAACAGAGTGATTTAAACACAAACACATACACACACACATGCACACACACACACACACACACACTGACATACGCATATAATGGAACACCATTCAACATTAAAAAGAAAGGGACTGCTGATATATTCAAAAACATGGATGAGTCTCAAAAAAAAAAATACGCTGCATGAAAGAAGTCTTACCCAGAAGAGTACATACTGAATGATTTAATTTACATAACATTTTAAAGCAGGCAAAATTAATCTTGGTGCAAAGTAATCAGAAAGGAGGTTGCCTCTAGGGGTGACAGGAACAAGATTGATTAAGAAAGAACATGAAGAACTCTTCTGAGGTGATGGAAATGAAGTATACTTTGTTATGATTTGGATTCTGTGGGTGTCATTATTCGCTAAAACATACTGAATGGTACGCTTAGGGTGAGCGTTGTTGTAGGAGGATGCCTTCTCTGTGATAACAGACGAGAAGGAGGGTATTGAACTGTTTCTCTTTTATGCAGTAATGTTCAGGGATTGTATTTCATTCAATTTTGATTCCTCATCATTGTGGACAGAGTGCTCTCAGATACATCTTCCTTAGTGACTGTTAGTTAAATTGATATGTTTCTGTGATTCCCTCTTGCTGTTTTGTTCTTTGTTAAATAGTTTTTAAACTACAGTCACAGTGAACTCATTTATACCATTGTCAAATATTTTAATAGACACATTAGTTTTAATTCTCCCCACATGTATGTGGTTCACGTGACACACAGTCCCAGCTATATAGCTTAAAGAAGGTGAAATCAATAGCTTACACTCTCTACTTGCTCACATGAAGAATTGTGATAATGAAACACAAGGTCTGAATGAGAGTTTCCTTGATCTGATTTCCACCTATTAATTAAAACAATATCAGTCTGGTCTTCTGCAAATGATCATATTTAGTAGCTATATGAACCCAAGTAGCTTTGCGAAGGAATTTGAATGTGTTATTTCCTGAAGCAACTGTTTTTAAAGTCAGCAAACTGGCCATAGAAACATCTATTTTAAAAAATAACAAATAAGGGCAAAGATGGGGAGAAAAAGGAACCCTAGTACATAGTTGGTGGGAATGTAGATTGGTACAGCCGTCATGGAAAACAGTATGTAGGATCCTAAAGAAATTAAAAGTAGAGCCACCATCTGACTCAGTAATATTTCTTCTGGATATATACCAAAAGGAGCCAAAATCACCACTTTGGAAATATATCTGCACTCCTATGTTCATTACATCATTATGCACAATAGCTAAGATACAGAAATAACCTAAGTTCCAATCTATGAACAAATGGATAAAGAAATTGTGGTATATATATGAAATGGAACATTATTCAGCCTTAAAAAAGGAGATCCTGCTGTTCACAACACATAAATGGACCTGGAGAACATTACGCTTAATGAAATAAGCCAGACACACACACAAAATATTGTAAAATCTCACTTTATGTGGAATATATGCATATAGAGAAAATGAATGTAATTACATGCTAAAACATACTGAATGATACACTTAAAATGAGTGTACCATTAAATCAGAGAACTCTTGAGATGGAGAATGGAATAGCGGCTACCATATTCAGGGAGTGAGCTGGGGGTGGGGGCTAGGGAGAGGAAATGGGAAGATATAGGTAAAAAAAATACAAAATAGCAGATATGTAAGATGAACAAGTTTAAATATCTAATGTATAACATGAGGACTAAAGTTAATAAAATTGTTTTGTACTAGGGATTTTTGTTAAATAAGTAGATTTTAGCTACTCTTATCACAAATATAGTAACCGTGAGATGATAGATATGTTAATCTACTTCACAGTAGTAAAAATTTTTCTATTTATATGTGTCCTATAACATCATATCATCAGGTGGTATACCTCAATGTACACAGTAAAAGTTATTCAAATGAAAAAAGAAAGCCTAATCATTGTAACAATAGAAGCTAACAAAAGCAAGGAAAAACCAGCTGACACAGCTCCTTGCTTTAAATTCCCCTGCCTGATGCCCTCTTTGGGAAGTTGTCCAGGAAAGATGATAAATCATTCCAGATCCTCATCAAGAAAGGTGTTTGGGTTGGAACATGATTTTCCTTGCTTTCACCAAACTCCCAACCAAATGAAGTGAAATATGTATAAAAATAAGAATCGACAGATCTTCACTTCAAATATTTGTTTGTACATTCAAAATGACAGTAACTCTGACTGTAGGATCTAATTTGTTGTCATGTACTAACTGATAAATCTTGTCCCCACATTCTTCATCTATAAAATATAAAACCTTTCTTTTGTGTATGACCTCTCTGGGCCCCCTACATTTTATGCATTTAGCTTTATTTCTATGCCTATTCTCAGAAATCACACTTGAGGATCACTCCTGTTTCAGGTATACTTAGAAATAGGGAAATAAAGTGACTTTTGATCTTTTGGGTAGATGCCCAGTAGTGGAATTGCTGGATCAAACGGTAGATCTACTTGTATCACTTTGAGGTATCTCCATATTGCTTTCCACAGAGGTTGAACTGGTTTGCAGTCCCACCAGCAGGGCAGGAGTGTTCCTATAAATACATCCATGCCAGCATTTATTGTTTGGGGACTTTGTGATAAAGGCCATTCTTACTGGAGATAGGTGATATCTATTGCAGTTTTGATTTGCATTTCACTGATGATTAGAGATGTTGAGCATTTTTTCATATGCTTGTTGGCCATTATTCTGTCTTCTTTTGAAAAATTTCTGTTCATGTCCTTTGCCCATTTTTTGATAGAGTTGTTTGACTTTTCCTTGCTGATTTTCTTGAGTTCTAAATAAATTCTAGTTATCAGCCCTTTATTGGAAGTGTAGCTCGTGGAAATTTTCTCCCATTCTGTGGGTTGTCTGCTTGGTCTCTTGACAGTGCACTCGAATGTTCATAGCAGCACAGTTCAGAATTGCAAAGTTGTGGAAACAACCCAAGTGCCCATCAATTCATGAGTGGATTAATAAAATGTGGTATATGTATACCATGGAGTACTATTCAGCTTTAAGAAACAATGGTGATATAGCACCTCTTGTATTTTCCTGGATAGAGCTGGAACCCATTCTACTAAGTGAAGTATCTCAAGAATGGAGAAACAAGCACCAAATGTACTCACCAGCAAATTGGTATTAACAGATCAATACCTCAGTGGACATAAAGGAATAACATTTATCAGGTGTCAGGCAGGTAGGAGAGGGGAGGAGGGGATGGGTATATACAAACACAATGGGTGAGATGTGGAACGTTTAGGGGATGGACACGCTTTGAGACTCTCACTCAAGGGTGGAGGGGCACATAGGCAATATACGTAACCTTGACATTTATACCCCCATAATATGCTGAAATAAAAAAAGAACAGTAAAAAAAAAAAAAGAAATAGGGAAATAAGACACCATTTATATCTCAGACTTGACACTTTCAAATTGCAAATTAAAATCAAATCAGGTCTAGAAAATTTCCACAGGTGAAACAAACTCAGGCAGTATGAACTGAGCCAGCAATTTCTAATTTTAAGGTTTCTGAAGCTGTGTTTGTACCTGTTTGTGCTTGCGTGTGAGTGTTTTGTTGTAATCAGGGTGACTCAGCCATAAATTGCATCATACTTTGTCATTGGATCAATTTAGCTTTATTCTTTAAAAAAAAAATTGTTTTCAAAAGAAACTATGTTACAAACCTAGATTCCTGGACTAGTTTTAATAAAGCTCTTATTCTTTAGCATTATTTCAGTAAATATAATAGTCTATACATTTGTGTCTTAAAGATGAGGGCATTGTTAGCACCAGTGCTATAGGTTGAATTGCACCCTCCCCTTTAATATGTTGAAGTGCAAACCCCCAATACCTCAGAATGTGATTTTACTTGGAAATATGGTACTTAGATATGTAGCCAGTTAAGATGAAGTCATACTTAGAGTGGCTCCTAATCTAATATGAATGGTGTCCTTATAAAAGGGGAAATCTGAACATAGACACACATATATGGGAACAATATCACATGAACATAAAGACAGATTTTGGTTAAGGAAGGCCAAAGATTGCGAGCAAACCACCAGGAGCTAGGAGAGGGGCAGGGTAAAGGTCTTCCCTCATGGTCTTCAGGCACAACCAAACCTGCCAACACCTTGATTTCGGACTTCTAGCTTCCATAATTATTAGACAATTAATTTTTGTGGTTTTAAGCTACCAGCTGGTGGTACAGCAGCCCTAGGAAACAAATACTCAGAGAAATAAAAAGATCAGTTACAAAGTGACCAGGAACTGGGGGAAAAGAAGTTAGATCCAAAGAGAGGAGTGATTGTTGATTTTTGCCAAGATTGGTGATTTTTGCCAAGTCTGTCCTGAATCTTGCTGACAAGCCACTTCACCAATGAGAAATGCTACCTGCACATGTCTGTGTAAATGGCCTTTGCTCTTAGTATTTTCAGGTCTCTCTCTCAGCTGGTACTGTACGTGCCGCCACCACGCCTGGTTGTTAGAAACTTAGAATGATCTCTGCAAGAGGATTCCCAAGTCTGCAAAGACATTGGACAGCAAGGAAATCCTGGATAATGTTGGTTTAGGGTTTTTAGTGACTTAAGTTTCTGAAGTAAGGAATTTGGGGCTATTTCCACCTGATGAAAACTCTTCTATTTTATTAATACATCCCTCTCTCCCTTAACACTTCTCTAAGCATCAAACTTTGATTCCTACAATTAATTAAGACTTGATGTCTTCTGTTGCTCTTGCCATTTTTCCTGATCTGCACGACCCTGAGATATTCTGAATAATTTAATTGTGTCGTTTGGAATTTAGGTTTGTTTTTTTTTTTGCTTTTACAAGTGGCAGAAAATCCAACTTAAATAAACCTTTATTTAAAAATGTAAAATGGCCAGGTTGTCATGATGGATTCAGAAATGTCTTGGTCCAAAAATTTAAATAACATTGAAAGAGGATTGTGTCTACGTCTCAGCTCTGCCTTTTCTCAGGTGGGAGTTTTAAAGCAATTGGGAAGCATAGTGAGAAGCCCCTCCTCCTCTTGGTTGCTCTTTAGAAAGTCCTGGCATTCACTCTGATTGAACCAACGTGGGTCATGTGCCCATTTGTGAACCAGTCACTGTGCAAATTGTTCATACTGGCTTGGGCTTAGGTTACACATACTTATCTGAAGTTCTGATGGAGCATGGATTAGAAGTCAGGGGCAGATGCTTTCCCAAAGAAGTTAAGGGGCTGTAATCAGAATAATGGGTAAATGATTCTATGCTATTAAATATAACAGAATTCTATTTAGCTTATTCAGTAAAAAAAAAAAAAAAAGGCTAACATGAACTACTACTCTGTGGGAAGTATCATGCAAGGTACTGAGTATTCAGAGTTAAATAAGACATACTACTACTTTTAAGAGATTTATAGTCTACCAGAAAGATAATTGTATAAGCCAGTAAATATACTAATGTGTCATGTGTTGTGTAAAGGAAGCAGGAGTGAAGTGTTTACTAAGAGAGAGGAGGTAAGAATCTTATACTTGGTCTGTTGGGGGCATGGCATATCTTGGAGTAGGTGGAGGGGATATTTGAAAAGACTCCATAGAATGAATTGTTTGAACTGGACTGGAGAGATAAATAAGGAGAGGGAGAAGTATTTAAGCAGCAGAGCAAAGTATTTCTCCCAAATATAAACAAGAGATATAGCTTTTATGAGCCTAACTTGCCATCTCTGAACTAAAATGATCAGACTTTAAATCTTGACTTTAAATCAGACTTTAAATCTCTGGCAGTTTGTGTGCCTGTCCAATCCATAGCTCATGGCTCAGTTTTCTTTGCTTCTTTTTCTTTTTTTTGAAGAATTATAATCATATATAATTATGAAGCATATTACTTATTGTAGGGGAGTAGTTAAAACTGGAGTCTGACAGAACAAATATGTCTACCGGAACAGGAATTATCTCATTTAATACTTACAACAAAGCTTTCTCATGAAAACATACAGAATAATTAATTTTACCCTAATGCCATTTTGTGGTTCTATATTATTTCTGCTTCATGTCTGTGGGAACATCACTTTTTTGTAGGAAAACACTCAAATTCACTGGAACCTTGAGATTTTAAGTGGACAGTCCTATTCATATTTTGATAATGTAGTAGTTAATGGAAGTACCTTTAAACCAGATGAGCTTGTGTTTGAATCTTGGATCCCCAACACCAACTATGGGATCCTGCAAAATTACTTAAATTCTCCGAGCCTCTGCTCTATCTTAAGGTGATTATAATAGTATAATTCCTTATAATTTTATCATGATTTAAGGAGATAATCTATACAAAGTGCTTAGTAGAATCTCTGGCACAAAATAAATGTTTAATAAATGTAACTGTTGGAATGACAATAAAAACGATTTGATGGTTTAATAATGAAATCCCTTCTGAGAAGGATTAGCATACACCCGGTTTGTCCAGAAATCTGATCTTTAGTATCCTAATTAAAGGTGGTACGGTCATATGATCCCATTTTAAAAACCAATTTTTACTTCCAGAGCCTTGTTCATAGGATTAGTTGTAACAGGGTCCCAATCTTAGTTCTGTCATGATTAGCTTGAGGCTGGGCAGGAAACCCAAGCTTACTCTCAAGACTTTAGTTTTTGCATTTGTAAAATGAAATCAATGACCTCTATTGCCTTCCAACTAAAAAATTCTAAAATTTTGATAACGTAAGGGGTCCTTTATAATAGCCCTTCTTGCTCATCAGTCTGTAGTTTTATCAAAAAAATTTTGCTACATATAGTATATTCAAGCATTAAATTGGAATATGAAATGTTGATTCAGCAAATGTGTTATAGTTCCATTTTATGATGATGCATTTTATGGAGATATGTGCATTAAACGTCAAGTACAGCATGCACATGCCCATTTAGGTGTAAATATATGTGTATGTGACATTTATAATCCTATAAATAAGCCAATGGAATATACAAAAAGCAAAATATATTTAAATATTTATTTTCTAAGCCTGGCTCCAAAAGATTTCACTTCCAAGCACCATGAGCCTGTCAGACAAATTCTGGCCTAAACTAAAAACTTTGAAACGTGTTTTGGGAGACAGGAGATTTTGATTTTATAGCAAAGATACAGTGGGCCAATGTCAATGTAGTTCTCCTTTCAGGCTGCTTTCATTACTGTGGTCAATTTTCAGGTATGATTCTGATGACATTACCTAAGCTGAAAGGGATACTTTTCCTATAATGCACGATCAATCCAAATGCTTTTGATAGTCTTCACAAAAGAAGAGCCAAGCACATTAAACAGAGTGAGTAGCTGGGAATTCAGGAATGTCTTCTAGTTTAAATTCATTAAGAGGCTGTCTGAGGACAATGTTAAATTTCAACGGCTTTTGTACATTCCAACAGAAGCTACTACTCTAGTATCCTGGCAGACGTGTATATTTAGTTTTGATGCTGATATATATCATTCGTTATTATCCATCAGTGGACAAAAGGATTAGATACCACTAGTGTACAACATCATCAAAAAATAAAAACAACAAAAGAAAAACCTATTTTACTCAAAGGTTATCTGAACTCAGTATATTTTAAAGGAAGAACACAGAAACTTAATACCCTGGAAGTGCTATTAAAGTATGGCCTAAGTGTTGTGAGGGAAGTTCTGCCATAGTTGGTGAAGGACTAAAGATGGACACAGGGTAGGTACTAGGAAAATTCTGATTACCTGAGGTACTCAAAGGAATAGGAACAGAATGTAAATCAGTACACCATTTAGAAAAGACCCCTGAACAATGAACTGGCTGACCCAAGATGAAGCTCTGAATTCTCCACTAATTATCCAAAACTTTGGCCAATTCATTTAATCTCCAAATTCTTTGAAGATCAATCTTCAATCAATCTCCAAAAACTTTGGCCAATTCATTTAATCTCTCAGAGATTCTTGGATAAAAGGGAATCTTCTGCATTTGTCTAGCCTACCCCATATTATTATGACACAAACTATATAATGTGTTTAAGTGTTTTTTAAACTTTGTTAATTCAAACTTTAATTCTTCCACATCCATGAGGACCTAAAACACAGCAAGGAATAATCAGATAGAAGACAAGTTATCTTTCTTCAAATTCTTCCAGTGTAGTTTACAGAGAAATCACATGAACAAATCAGGTAGAGCATGAGAAAGTATGAGTTGTGATATCTTTTCAACTATTTATACATAGTAGCTAAAAGCATTGAGTATGTTTATTGAGTTTTATTTTCCCCTTTTATCAGCATTTTCTCCCTGGACTTTTGTTTGGCTCCACTTTCAATAGCTTTTTATATAAATGTTCTTCAAAGCTTTCTACCAACCCTCTTTGCTGAATCCTTTCCCACTGGATGAATAACTTTCCCATCAATGCAAGGTGGATTTTGAAGGGGTCTACACTGGTATAATTAAGCCAGGTACTTAGCAGCCAGCAAGTGTTTTGATTGTCCAATGCCCACACCTTATTGCTGATTGCCTGCGCCATACTAATTTTTAACTGTTATATTTGCACTGGATAACCTCTGTCCACATGTCCATCCTCCTTTTCAAAAACTGCACCTGGAAGTCTCACCAACTTGTCAAACATTGTCGCTAAACCTTAACACGTCACATCGTCTGCTTTCCTGAAGTTGGCTTTCTTCCCACTAGTGCTTACTTGCATATATAGCATGACGATGTTCTTTCCACTGAGGCTTGAAAAGTTGAGTTTATTTTTTTTAGCTGTCTTTCTTTATCCAATACTCTTTAATTGCTCTGTCTTGTTATTTCCATTTTGTAATACCTTTTGTACATTCCTTTTTTCAATTCTCACTTCCTGTACCTGAGTTGAGGGCCATTTGCCTGAATCATTGCACTTATATTCTTGCTCCCAGTTCATCTTCCCTCCATTTCTCTTTCACAGCAACATCTCCAGATTAACCCTGAGTATATCATTGTTTATTAAAAAAACTCCTTCAATGCTATTTCACTATTTAACAAAATCATTATTCAAAGGGCTTCCTGTTCTGAGCCCAGTATACTTTCTCTTTCATATTTTCATTCATACACTCCATGCTGTGCTCAAATGCACTGAGATTATATTCCACTGTGTTGAATAAGAAGCTACCTTATGAAAGAAATAGTGTTTGATAAGTATCAGGACCCCTGCTTTCTGCTGAACAGATCTCTCATAATACTATTGTCATCACTAGATTGAGTTTCCAAACCCACCCACCTCTGTGGTGCCTTTTCTGATTTCCACACAGTGGAATGCAACTTTCTCCGTTTGGAAACTTTATAGTATTTTGTTCTTGTTTAAATGTGACTTACTACTTTCTTTATAGTGACTTTTCATTATAGTGACTTTTTGTACTTGTCATTCTCCCTTATTAGATTTCAAGCTCTTTGAGAATAGGGACTTTATTTATCTTTGATTCTCTGCAGTATGTTCATTCAATATCCATTGAATTGAAAGATTACAACAGGCAAAGCATGCTTGTTTTGATTCTCATTTCCAAGACTATAATTAAGATAAAAACATGAAACACTATATATGATATCCATTATAAATAAATATATCCTTACAACCACTGAGTCAATTATCTGAATGAATTTTTCCTCTTATAAATAAATTTAGAAGTGATAATTGCTACTAGTTGTATTTTCTTGTCTGACATATTTTAATATATTTTATTTCATTGGCAAGTAAAATCAATGCTTCTATGGAAATGAAATTTTCTTTCTCCTTCCTTTCTTTCTTTCTTTCTTTCTTTCTTTCTTTCTTTCTTTCTTTCTTTCTTTCTTTCTTTCTTTCTCTCGCTTGCTGAAAGACACTTAATAGGGCTGTCAATTCACAAACTTCTCTCTCTGAAAATAATATGGCAATTTTCCCAAGAGATGGTGTTTCTGTAGCTGTTTAAATCCAGTTAAAATTTTATGTGCGATAATAGAGTCTATCAATCATTTTAAAAGACAGTCACTTTAAAAGACAAAACTGTTAAATGAGAATAAGCATGATAGTGCTTCATCAGTACATAGAGTGAAACCAGAGGTCTCTGAAATATGTCTCCACCCACAGAGGTCACTAACATGAAGATAAACTATCTTCCTTTCCCACAAGATGGCCCTTGGTGACACTGTCTGAACCAAGATATAATAATGGATACATCTGAGAAGTAAATTATCATGAATTCAATTTTAATATCCATTTATTCTTCTACAAAATTGTATTAAGTGGCCACAATGTCCTGGGGATTGTATGAGAGGCCAAACCTATAGAAAATAATTTTTCTAAATGTATTGTACCAAATATTTACTGTAATAGATGCTGTTTGGGGGAAAATAAGGTCCTCTGTTCAAATAATGTTGGAAAATGTCTCTCTGCCTCCCTCAGAAATGTAGATGCATATTAGCATTTTAAGATTTCAGATAATTGTAGCACAGAAAACTTTGCTTGACTTTGTGTAAGATAGCTTCTCCCATACTTTTTAGACCTAGAAATTTTTTTATGCTCCCTCTTTTCTAGTTATATCAGTTACCAATCAATAATACTCTGTATAAACCTATAGGACATGTCATCACCCCAAGATAGCTCATAAAGTCTTGAATAGACACTGACATACACATCTCATAGGAGAATTGTGCCCTGTTTGGAGGATGATTGGGATTTCAGTTTTCACCCTCTCTCACAGTCTATCTTTGAGAAAGTCTCTTCACTCTCTGGGCCAAATTATTGCCATTCCATTGCATAAAAGTGAAATAACAATGGATTTGCATTCTCCAGGTGAGGAGCAGAACTTATGATTGCTCTTATGATGATATCATGACCTTATGATGCTATCATTGCCAACTTTGAGAATGGGGATGTATGCTTATAATAGTAAAAGGGTAAAATATAAACTATAGAGTACCTAACAAGTTATGAACATGTGTTTGACAAGTGAACACATGTTGGGTGTGGCTAACATCCAACTCATATAGTTTATTGAAAGAGATAGGGCTCTCCCAAAGAGACATCTGGAAATTTTTAGTGACTTTTAGTTTTCACCAATATAGCACCAATAGGCTATTACCTTTTGGTTATGTGTTATTGGATTTGGCTATGTGTGTTGCTTAAACAGTTGGCAAAGAAAATACATGATTGACTTGAGCAATTGAAAGAATGTATAATTTAATAATAAAGAAAAGTTGTTAGATATATATTTAAGAATCCAGTGAACCAAGGGAAAATTGAATGATATGATGATTTAATGTAAATTTGATCGAAGAGACCCATTTTTTGGAAACTCAATGAATTAACACAATTTCAAAGTTTAAAATGACAAGGGCAAGAGATTTCTGCTACTTTAAGAATAGTCTTTTTTATACTTTCCCACTTTCTTTTTAATATAAGAATGAGTTTTTAAAAATTACAAACAGAGGTAAATTAGTTACATGGGTTCTAAATCTGCCACTAAAGAGATGTATGACATTAGACGATGTCACATTATTTCTGTGGTCCTCATGTTTTTTACATACACAGTAAAAGGTTATGTATATTTTCAGGGGTGAAGTCTTTTATCCTATGAAAGAATGCAGACATGTCAGATGGAACTATGATGATAATGAAGGTGAGTCAATCCAACACATATTTTCTACTTGCCCTAGTAGAAAATGTGCCTTTAGTGTGAGGTTATTTGAGAATACCAATCACAGGTAAACTCAGTGTATAAGCCACTTTGGGTTAAGATTCTTTGAGGAAGTGAACAATTAAAATTATATTAAATGTATATTTGAGAGATTGTCATAATCTGATGAATTACTGTCTATAAGGAAGTCACAAAAAGACATTATTTCTCAAGTGGTACAAAAATGCAGTTGTGTGGCACTTCAGAAGAGCAAAAAGAAATGTCCCGTTGAAAATCTTATAGAAAAGTTTGTATTCGAGCCCAAGAAATAATAAAATAGGTATGTTTTTAATCACCTTCTGATAGTAAAGGATAGATCCAATATACAATGGTCATTAAAATCCCAGGCCAGTGGCCTAGCTTTTACCTCCACCACTACTACCTCATGGGCATTCCTTTCAGTTACACGCTTTGTGGAAGAAACCCTCATTATCTTTGCTTCGGTTTTCTCATCTGAAAAATAGAAATGATAATAGTAAGTATTTTATAAGACTTTTCTGGAAAATAAATTTTAAAAATGTATGCAAAACATAGTACCTGGATCTTATAAAAATGTTTAATTAGCAATATTTCAAGTTAATACTCAAAAGTTCTGATTTCAATTAAGGTAGAATAGCTTGATTCATACTAATCATTCTGCTAATAACAATTGCAATGTGACCTTAACCCAATGGGACAGTCTGAATTGTTTCCTAAAAAAAATAAAATTATGTTTAAAAAATAAATAAATAAACTTTGAATGATTATTAAAACAACTACTTTGAATAATAGAAAACATTGTTCCTTTAATAGATTATTCATATACTGAAACACAGAATAAAAATATAAAAATAAAAATCAGAACACAGCTTTTGAAACCTGTATCATAATACCAAATAATAATATGTAATTGTGATCCATCAATCACAGGAAAGAGAGAATAGGAAAGAAAATAAATATTTGAAGAGATAATAGTCAAACTATTTCTAAAATTGATGGAAGACATTAAACCTCAGAACCCAAAATCTCAGCAAATCCTAAGCAAAACAAACAAACAAACAAACAAACAAGAAACAACAACAAACAAGAAAAAACACACCTGTGGGCATTATAGTCAGACTGTTAATTAGCAAGATACAGTCTGGGCATGGTGGCTCATACCTGTAATCCTAGCACTCTGGAAGGCTGGGGTAGGAGGATCTCTTGAGATCTGGAGTTCCAGACCAGACTAAGCAAGAGTGAGATCCAGTCTCTACAAAATTGGCCAGGCTTTCTAGCACATGCCTGTAGTCCCAGCTACTCAGGAGACTGAGGCAGGAGGATTACTTGAGCCCAGGAGTTTGAGGTTGTTGTGAGCTAGGCTGATGCCAGGGCACTCTAGCCTGGGCAACAGAGCAAGACTCTTGTCTCAAAACAACAACAAACAAAAAACTGAAGACACAGAAAAAACGCTTAGAAACAATAGAATACAATGTTGCTTTCCATTTAACAATAATAGGAGTTATGACTCACTTGTTATGGGGGGGGGAGGGAATGAAAGCCAGAAGAGAATAGAAATATCTCTTCTAAGAACTAGACAGGAGATAACTGTGAACTTAGGGTTCTATATGCCCTCTCCAAATATCTTTTATAAAAGGACCATAAATCAGCATTTGGGGGAGAGGAGGGAAAAAAAAAACTGAAATAACTTTTCATGAAAGAGCTAATGAAATTTCTTCAAGTGGAAGAAAAGTAATCCACTAAGGAAACCGAGATGCAAGAAAATATTAAGACAACTGTAAAAGGTAAATATGTGTGAATATAAATATATATGAAATGGGTGATTATCTTTATTTTTATTTAAAAAAATGTCTATTGACTAAAGCAATAAATGATATTAATAGAAGTTAAAAATATGATAATATTAGCAGAATGGGCTAATGAAACTGTACATATTAAGGTATAATATTAATTTGATAATTGAAAATTAATGATTCAGTGTAACCATTGAAAAATAAAACAAAGAAGTGTAAATCAGCAGTCCCCAAGCTCTTGGGCACAAGGGACGAATTTCATGGAGGATAAGTTTTCCACAGACTAGGGATGAGAGAGAGATGGTTTGGGGATGATTCAAGCACATTACATTTGTTTGCAGTCGAACCTCTCTGCTAATTATAATGTTTATTTGCAGCTGCTCCCTAGTGCTAGCTTCACCACCTCAGCTCCATCTCAGATCATCAGGCATTAGATTCTCATAAGAAGGTGCAACCTAGACCCCTGGCATGCACAGTTTACAGTAGGGTTTGAGCTCCTATGAGAATCTAATGCCCTGGCTGATCTGACAGGAGGTAGAGCATATGCGGTGATGCAAGCAATGGGGAGCAGCTATAAATACAGATAAAGCTCTATATGCTCACCCATGGCTCACCTCCTGCTGTGCAGCTGGATTTCTAACAGGCCACAACTGATACTGGTCCATGACCATGGGGTTGGGGTCCACAGGTGTAACTTATAGATTGCAAAGGCAAATAAAATGAAGTAATATAAAATACTCAACTAGTACAAAAGAAGGAAGAATAAAACAAAGTATCGGACAAGACACATAGAAAACACGTTACCAGAAGATAGACTTAAGCCCAGTATATCAATAATGTCATTTGATGTGTATGTACTGAACATTCCAATTAACAAAAAGAGATTGTCACACTGGGTTTAGTAATGAGTCATACTAAAATTATATATTAAGATATAGGTTGAAAATGAAAGGATGGGTAAAGATAGACAAAGCACACCTAATCACAAAAAAAAGTCATATTGATAGCAGACAAACTGGGTTTCAGGAAAATGAATATTATCAGAGGTAACGAACATTTTATAATGATAATTATTTCTCAAACATTAATAGAACACAGAGAAAAATATCAGTAAGGATGTAGAAAATTTGGGAAATAGTAGTAACCAATGTGACTAAATTGACATTTACAAAATACTCCGTGGAACATATTTGGATATGTATTCATTTTAGGTTCACATAAAACATTTACTAAAATAGACCATATACTATAAATCAAGCTTCAGTTGATTCAAGATTGAAAACATATAGCATGTATTCTCAGATCTTAATGAAATGAAATTAAAAATAAATAACAAGAAAATTAGAAAATTTTGAAATATATGAAATTAAGCAACACAATTGTGAATAGTCCATGGACCTAAGATGAGATAACAAAAGAAATTAGAAAATATTTTGACATATTATATAAAAACTTTAAAAATCAGGTTGAGAGGAAAATTTATAGCCTTAATTTCATACATTAGAAAAGATCAAAGGTTTGAATTAAGGTGATAATTCAAGAAGAATTAAAAAGATGAGCAACTAAATCCAACCAGAAGAAAGTAAAGCAAATAAAAATAATAGCACGGTGCTAGCATAAAAACAGACACATAGATCAATAAGAACAGAATAGAAAGCCCAGAAATAATTCTATGCATTTATAGCCCTCTGTTTTTCAACAAGGACACCAAGAACACACATTGGGGGAAAACCATGTCTTCAATAAATGGTGCTGGGAAAACTGGATGTCTATATTCAGTAAAATGAAACTAGATCACCTATCTCTCACCATATACAAAACTAACTCTAAATGAATTAAAAACTTAAATGTAAGACCCCAAACTATGAAACTACCAGAATAAAACATAAGGGAAATACTTCATGAATTTCAATTGGGCAAGGATGTTTTAATAAGACCTCATAAGCACAGGCAACAAAAGCAAAAATATAAAATGGGATTACCTAAAACCAAAAAGCTTCTCCACAGAAAATAAAGCAATCAACAGGGTGAACAGGCAACCTACAGAATGGGAGAAAATATTTGCAAACTATGCATCTGGAGTGTGATTAATATCTGGACTATCTGAGGAACTCAAATAATTCAATAGTAGAAAACCAAATAATCTAATTAAAAATGGACAAAATACTTAATAGAGATTTGTCAAAAGAAGACATATAAATGGCCAATGCATATATAAAACAAACCTCTCAATATCACTTTTTGTCAGGAAAATGCAAATCAAAACCACAATGAGACTGTACCCCAGTTAGGATGCCTATTATCAAAGACAAAACATAACAAATGCTGGTGAAGATACAGAGAAAGAAAAACTCTTATGCACAGTTGGTGGGAATGTAAATTAGTATGGCTATTATGAAAAACAATATAAAGTTTCCTCAAAAATTAAAAATAGAACTACCATGTGATCCAAAACTCATTATTAGGTATATATCCAAAGAAAATGAAATCAGTATGTCAAATAGATATCTGTACTCCCATGTTTATTGCAGCACTATTCACAATAGCCAAGATTTGGAATCAAACTAAATGCCCATCTACAGATGAATAGATAAAGAAAATGTGGTTCATAATAAACACATGCGTGTATACACACACACACACACACATACACACACACACACTGGAATACTATTCAGACACAAAAAAGAATGAAGTCCTATCATTTATGGCAATATCTGTAAACCTGGAGAACATTATGCTAAGTGAAATAAGGCAGGTACAAAAAGACAAATACCACATAGTTTTACCCCTACATGGAATATAAAATAGTTTATTTCCTAGAAGTGGAGAGTAGAATAGTGGTTACCAGAAGGTGGGGAGGGTTGGGGAATAGGGGACTAGGAGATGTTGGTCAAAGGATACAAAGTTATAGTTAGATAGGAAAAAATAAATTCTGGTGTTCTATTACACAATATTGTGACTATACCTAATATCAATGTAGCGTATATTTCAAAAATAGAAAAGATTTAAATGGAGAAAAACAGAGAAAATTAATAAACCAAAAGATTAAAAAAAATAATAAAATTAATGAAAGCAATAGCAAGACTTATGGAGAAAAAAGAAGGAAGAAATACAAATTACCAATATCCACAAAGAAATAGGGAGCATGACTACATAGCTTGCAGAGATTAAAAGAATAATGAAGGGATATTATAAAAAATGTTAGCCTAATAAATTAAATGATTTATATGACATGGACAATATCCTTCAAAATCTAAGTAATTTAAGTTGTGTACTTAAATTTTGATGTTAAAGACTCTAGATTTCTTTTTAAACTTTTCTCCACGCTGTAGAAGTATTCAGGATATATTTAGTGACAAATTTACAAAGTTTTCAAAATAGTATTTAGGTGTCAGAAAGAAAACCATTTATCCATGTACAAAATGAAATCAGAGCAGTGTGTGCTTCATATGTATGGTCCTGACATTTTATGTCTATTAGTCTGAGTTATTAAAGCAGATATTTGCATCATAGCACAGTTGTAACCATTATTTTATTTTCTCATTGCCTATACTTTGCTCAGCACTGGATTAGGTGATTTCACGTATTTGATAAATATAAAATACTCAACTAGTACATTTAGTTTAAGAAGAATTTTGCAGAATACTCCAGTTCTGGCCATCACTTAGCAGTTATTTTCTTGTCTTATGTCTTCCACTCATGTGGCATATAAGCTTTAATAAACTTTTTTCCTGTCTAATTATTAGTATTAGTTTTCCCATTCCTCAACTATAGACAGAGATACTGTATCCTTGTTTCAAAGCTGAATCTCCATTTTATAGTGCAATGTCTGGAGTGCAGAAGGTGATTAGTAAAACTTTGCTGATTACATGGATAATACAATGAATTCAAAAGCTCTTCTTCACCTTAAAGCCTTTGCTAGTAATTCAGCACTGACCTCTTCTTGCTCTAATCACCAATGGTAAAATTACAGGTTTTGAATAGCAGTTTTGTTCTAATAATTCTATTAGATGCTTTACATATATTATTTGTTCTTCATAACCTTATGAGGGTCAAAATTTCTTTCATTATATATGTGACTCTATTTTCTACTCCTGCCAAAAAAAAATACATTAGAAAATGATTTCTTTTAAAACATCTTGAAATTTGTGGATCATAAAATGAATGCTATGTTACTTATAAATGATAATTTTGCATGCCCAATTAAACAAAAGTGCTGTGCAAATAAAAATCCTATATTAGTGCAAATAATATCTATGTTTCTAATGAACATTTTTGAAGACTTACAGATTGATGTTATTTTACTGCCAGTTATGATTTTTAGCACAATTAAATTCAAGATAGTTTCTACTATAGTACAAATGTAATTATTTTGGGGTGGCTAAAGCTAAAATAAATTAGTAACATTGATTTATATTACAGTTAACTCCAGGGACAAATAATTCCAGTCATAATTATTTGTCAAAACTACAATGCTTTCAGCATTCATTATACAAATCATTTTTCACATGTTTTCATAATTTAACCATATTTACTCATCTAAATGACTATAAAATACATGGACAATAATCAGGAAAAAATGCTTTATTTTAATATGTTCATAGATATATTCATGAAGTTGTGGCACATGTTATATTAATCTATAATAACATAAACTTCTGTAAATCAAAATTATTTTTATCAGTGTAATTTTCTTGGAATATTATTTAATAATGCCATTATCATGTTCTTTCCAGATTACTAGACCTAGACTAGGAGCATAATGTTTTAATTTACAACCCAAGATTATTATTTGTTTGTTTTTAATTGGCTCCGGGAGAGTTGTTTCTATTGTGACATAATGTTCTTTCCACTAATAAACTTCCTTTTCAATTGCAAAAGTCAGATTTCCTGCAAATCGCCCCCGACAAGATTTTTAAGCAGTTTTAATCCCATAAGCAATAATTATTGTGCCATTTATAAATAGGGAGTCATGGAATAATAGAG
The DNA here is from genome assembly GCF_040939455.1 of Microcebus murinus. Taxonomy (NCBI): domain Eukaryota; kingdom Metazoa; phylum Chordata; class Mammalia; order Primates; family Cheirogaleidae; genus Microcebus; species Microcebus murinus. The sequence goes on from NC_134124.1 coordinate 25,547,075, forward strand.
TATGGTGGTAAAATACCATCCCACTTCCCACTCTATAGTTTGTTAGAATAAAGATGTTATAAGTTAATTTCTTCTAATTAAGTCAGAGTATATGCTCCTCCCAAGAACAAAGTATTAGTCACTTTTTACAGTATCACAGTTGTTAGAAGGGAAGGAACTGCAAGTGGCAATATATTGTAGTGTCTTTTAAAAGGTAAGATATTTTGGTTTATACATAATAGAGGCTACATTTGAAGCTCAGAGGAGTGTTACATGCTGGAACTAGCAACATAGCTAGTAAAGAGCTAGTGCCCATGTTCCTGGATTTAGAGCAAAGTTATGTTATTATATTAAGTCAATTTGTTAGAGGAAATGCTTGTTCCCTTCCATTTTTGTGCTTCTGGAGAGAGGAAGAGACTTTCTTTCCTAAGGAAGAGTATGAGTCCACACATTTCCAGCTCCTCTCCTCAGCTCCTCACTTCCCCCTTTCCATGGAGTCATCAAACAATCTAAGGAGGAACGTTAACAATAGGTTTCTCAAATGGAAGGTAGATAGAATTCGGTATATTTTTCTTTGCTACATTCTCCAATTCTGCTTTACAGTAATATTGAGAACTCTGCTTCATTTGACTAATTAAGTCTATTTATCAATGTGTTAGAAATATTAGGAGAGGAGGAATGAATCTACATCTCCAACAATTCGAAGAAAAATTCACCCATTAATTTACCCTACCAATCCAGATTCTAGGGTGCTTCCCCATCCTTGCCACATATAAAATGTTATTCTTTGGCACACTAAGGTAAACAGAGAAGGCTGCCTGACAACAGGCAGAAGAGGAAGCTGGCTGCCCTCGACCTGGACCCCTGGACCATTCTTTCCCAGCTACAGACTCTCTCTTATTGCATATTTACTAAATTATTTCTTTTTCTTTTCTCTTTTCTTTTTTTCCTTTTCTTTCTTTTCTTTTCTTTTCTCTCTCGTTCTTCTTTCTTTCTTTCTTTCTTTCTTTCTTTCTTTCTTTCTTTCTTTCTTTCTTTCTTTCTTTCTTTCCTTCCTTCCTTCCTTCCTTCCTTCCTTCCTTCCTTCCTTCCTTCCTTCCTTCCTTCCTTCTTTCTTTCTTTCATTCCTTCTTTCTTTCTTTCTCACAGGTGCTAAACAGTAGTAATATTAAGGGAAAGGTACTGTCATTTCATGCACCCCAAAGATAGTCATGGTGAACTAAAATCCAGCCTATTTTAGTGTTAATACTAATAAAGGCCAAGTATACTTAACTGGTAATTTGATATGCCAGTTATAGCTATTTTTGTATCTTCCTTAAAACAGACTTCCACTAGGTAACATTAGAGAAGGGTAAGATGTTGCCATTACTTGTCTACTTTTAATAAATAGTACTTTATATTTTAAAACATCTATATCTCAAATGAGTCCTAATTAGACTGAAAACATAAGAGAAAACAGGCCTGTCTTCTGATTGTTTATTCATTTGAAAAGCCTTTTGTCATTTACTCAGAAGGAAATGTTTCCTTTTTGCTTTGCTTCTATCCTCCTCTTCCAATTAAGTTATCAAGTATTGATTGATTCAGTTGAAAATGTATTATGGACTCTCCGTGAGCCTCTATAATTCAGTGTATGACCTTGGTAAGTCAGGGTCATGATGTCTTGGTTTCCTTGGTCCAGAAGAATGTGAATAGTGAGGCTTTGGAACTATGGAAACTCAAGGCAGAAAGTTCTAAGTAAGCATCTAAACCACTGATTGGCAAACTTTTTCTGCAAAGTGTCAGATGAGAGGCACTTTTCAGCATTGCTGATTAAACAGGTCAATCTTGGGACTACTCGGTTCTGCTGTGGCAGGGCAGTCAGGAAGGTACAGTGTCTGAATAAATGGGCGTGGCTGAATTTGGCCCATGGACTGGAGTTTGCCAACCTGTGATCTAAATTTGCCTCCATTTGTAGGTAGGATATGACTTGTCTGTAATTTCAGATTCATGGCAGGAAGCCAGGATTCTAGGTCTCCTACCTTCCAACTGTTCACTCTGTGTGTGCTATCATATTACTTCCTCTTGAGGCCCTAACTAGGGAAGCAGATGGCACTAAAATGATAAACGGTGTTTTATTTTTGGTATGTGAATATAAAAAAAATTAAACAGGAAAATACTACTAGCTAATATTTATTTATACAGTGCTATATATTACATGATATGCTAAATTTTTACATATACTTTCTTATTTAAACTATACCCAAATGTATGAGGTAGATACTTTTATTATCTCTAGTTTGTGCATAGGAAACTGAAGCTCAGAGATTTTAGATAAATTGCTGAGGCTGTAAAGTTTGTGAGAGGCACAGCTAAGATTCCAAAGCTGATACACTTACCCATATCCTATTGCCTCTGTTTATAAATACGGCGAATGTGATGGACATTTATTGTTTAGGACCACTGAGCTCCCATTTTATATTGTTTGGTAACTGGGATAAGTTTATAATAGACACACAAAGACATCCATTCCTAATTCTTAGAACATGTAAATTATATCGTATTTGAAAAAAGGATCTTTGCAAATGAAATCAACTTAACGCTTTTGAGATGAAAATATTACCCTGGACTGTCTGGTTGGGACCTAAATAAGTGTACAGGTATCCTAATATGAAAAAAGCAAAAGGAGTTCAGAGAGAAACAGAAGAGAGGAAACAATGTGACTATAGGGCAGACATCGGAGTGATGCAGCCACAAACCAAGGAGTATCTGGACCATCAAAATGTGAGGGAGGCCCAGATCCCATTTTTTCACTAAAGCCCCTGGAGAAAGAGGGCTCATCCCAGATTTTGGACTTCTTGCTGCCAGAACTGTGAAAGAATAAATTTTTGTTGTTGTAAACCACCCTTAAAATTGTCTCAGGAATAAACACATAGCCTAGGCATCCAATTAAAGTGAGTTATGAAGTTCATAGCTACTAGAAATACTTTATCTTTCCTGCCAGATTGAAGGAAAACAATAGGGCATGTAGTTTTATTACTTGGAAGCCATCCTACAAGCATGACAGAAGAGATTGCTTAATTATGGCAGCAATCAGAAGATGTCAATCCAGAGATAGGTAGATTTGAGTTCAAGTGGTTTCTTTTGAGCCCATGCGTGAAGCCTGTAGTAATATTAATAAAAGCCCTACTATTGGACTTTCTGATTACATGAGCCAATCATTCTCTTTTATGAAAACAAAGGTAGATAGAACTGGGTTTTCTATCATCATAGAGACTTCTAATATACAATGGGCTGAACTTTTTAGAAAGTTCCTTTAAGGCCAAATTTATGTTAGCTCACGAAATACTTATTTCATAACTTTAAGAAAAATCTCATCAAAAATGTGGAATCCACGAGATAAATATTTGGCATGTTAAAATATTTTGTGTCAAGACCTAGTTGATATTTTATGATAGTGCCCTCGGCAGAGGGAAACAGACTATGGTTCCTTTTCATTCTTCATTCTTTATCTAACTGCTGAAGTGGTATCACTACTTTAAAATCATTTTTATCACTTTCTTCATATAGCAATTTATTACCAAAATGATATCTCTTCATAGTTAGGATACAACTAACAACTTAAAGCCAACTGAAAATGTTCATTCTGCAAGTCTGAATCTTTTTAATCCAAATCATCTTTTGCTGTATGGAACAGCACATTCAAGAGGGCTTTTTCTTATTTAATAAATGTCAACTGGTAGTCTATAATTAAACAACTCAGTTTAATTAATTTTCCAAAATTTAAATGTTTCCAAGTTTGTTTAAAAAATTTTTTTTCAACCCCTAAATGTAGTTGAACAAATGACATAAACCTTAAAAAAATGAAATGAAACAATACAGGCATTGGATATGCAAATATGACAATAATTATAGTATAGTGCCTTCTTTCATTTAATTGGTGTTTGAGTTGTTTGCTAAGAAAATTACTGAACATAGGAAGTTTCTCAAAGAGACAGCAGAAAAGCAATGAATAAATTAAAAACGCTTTGTGGTATTTGGCATACCCATATTGTCATGTAAAGTAAAATTGACTGCTTCATAATATAGCATGCTTGGGTTTCCTTACATCTAAAAAATGTCATCACAGCTATTGCTAATGCACGAAAGAAATTGAAAACATGATATAATATGACTATATAAAATATAAGAAGTTGAAAACTTTGGGTAATTTGATCATGTAAAACATGATTCCCTGATGCATTTGCTAGGTTGTACACATGGTGGCTGAGCTAATTGTGTGTGTCATGGTGCTCATCATTTTATGCACAGCTGACTGAGTTGATTCTCTGGTAAATTTTGCTTGATTGTTTCTATGTCCAAATCACCACATCCAGAATTGTTCTGAATTTCAGATTTCCATGTGGAAATGTGGTTGAATTCATTGTTTTGGGGTCAAAACATTTTATAAGGCTCCTTGGAATATTCATCAGGATGGAGAATTGACAGCACATTAGTGGTGGCAAACTGGATAATGCTTTTGCACTGACATATTCCCCATTCCTGTTTTACAACCCCTGTCCTGAAATCTGGCTCTCTGGGATTAAGCTCAGAAACCAACAAGACTGGGATTTGAATCAGGCTAGCTAATTAATATGCCTAATCGTCAGTTTCTTTATCTGCAAAAGAATGATAGAATTTTTGTGAGTTTAATGTGATAATATTATAAATAGTAAGTGTAAAATAAAAACTAGTGACAACTTTTAAAGAACAGGCCGGTCAAGAATTGGAAAGTAAAAATAAAGCCCTTTTATATCATGGATACTTAAATTGCAGTAAGATATATTTAGATTATACTCAAAATACTGTTAATTAGAGGCTTCACATAAAGAAGCTGATAAAACCATAAATGTCTGTTGTCATTCATGACTGTTGGAATTATTTGCCAGATAGAAAAAAATCAAACTGATACAAATGCAAAAAAAATTTACCACCGATCATTTTCATTTCTTGTCTACTGTGTATTATAATCCTTATTATTAATAATATCAATAAAATAGAGTCGATGAACAAGAATGCTGTCTTCTCTATGTTAGGATTTACTTAGTAAATTCATTTGTTAAGGTTCCTCACCCCACCAATATCCCTAACATCCCTTAGGGCAAGTTCAACATCTCTAGATGGACATATTGGCAATATTTTTGCAGGTGCTAGAGAAATATGTGATTGATACCCACTAAAATATTTTTTCTGTGCTCTTTCAGTTTCACTTGTTTATAAGAACCATAGAATAACTCTTAAAATTGATGTTTGGTTACTTATTAGGTGGCCTTTGTAAAAAAATAATAAAATTTCATTTTTGATGTAGAAAATATTTTCTAAGGACAACTAAAATAATGCTTCTAGTTCTTTGTCATATTGAGTATACATTTATTTCTATTTGCTATAATATTTATTTCTCCTACTCTCAAAGCACGATATGCTTATAGACAGTGCTAAAGCACATAAGACTCAGAAGATATATCAAAGAAGATTTATAGATTTGGTTCCGTAAGTTATTCCACCATATCCATTCACTTTTCTCAATGATGTGTTCAATTGCTAATTTGTCTCTAAGTAAATTATAGTTTTTGTTAACGTGTCCTAAATTCCATATTTATCATTTTCTGCTAAGTTTCTACTTTTTGGTTACAAAGATGTTAAAAATGATTATAGCACTTTTTGGATGCAGCAGACTAATAAAAAGATTGTTGAATTTACTTGACTTCATAGTTCATGAGTATGGAACTTGCAACCAAAATAACTTCAGATCTGAGACCAAGCGCAGAACAATAATTTTGTGCTGGCCTTTTGCTGGTCTATTGAATTTTCTTTTCATTTGTGCTTTGAAACTTAAATCTTTTCATAATTCTGTTGGTAAAGAATGGTATCTACATTTTTACATACATTGTTGCTCATAAAGTTTTAAATCAGTTATCTAGATAAGTAGAGTAATATAGACTTACAATCCAGACTTTGATGAACAATTTGTATGTATGTCATTGAAAAAATGGACTAAATTTTCTCTCTTCTATGAATTTATTTTCCTATGAATTCAGCATATACTTGCATGCTATAAAATTCCAGCCATTATTCAAATATTTCCATATAGAAGGAAGTAATTTTATGTACTTTAAACTCATCAGACTTAATTTTTATGTTGGATGAATGATTTTATGAAAGTATCATAAACAATATCCAGACCGAACACTGTTGTCATGATTCCCATATAGGGATCAACATTTTAACATACCAAGGGTTCGTTTTGTTGTCAGCTCATCTTCATCAACAATATTACACAGGATATTACAGTCTTATGAAATGCATATTTTTCTTTCTTTCAATAATAATCAGCCCACTGAGACAAAGTCCATATGGTCAAAGATACAGAAGAGAAAAACATCCATTGACTGTTGGACATTTCAGTTCCTATCTTCAAAGACACAAAAACCACACAGAAAGTCAATATAAAGCAGTTAATTTGATGTCATGTTTTATAAGAGGTTATGTGGAAATTGCCAGTATGAAAACTTATAGGTGCAGAACTGAGCAGTGAAATCTACATCTTAAGAAATTGCTTAACCATAAATTCCTCCTTTGTCTTGCCTTCCAAGGGACTTCTTTAAAAGAGATATTCCTTTTTAGAACTTCAGTTGGCCATTTTACTGTCAAACAATAGTCATCGACAAGCCAGAGTTGGGCTGTGAGGTGTGAAAGTGGAGTGATAGCTGTAAAGAAAAGTACTCCTAAATATTTATGCAGGTGTTAACTCAGCAGTATTAGAGGAGTACTGGTCTCCTTTTACACTTTGGTGATACCTCCTTAGAATGTATGTCCAGTATCAAGGGCTATTCCTTATCAAGGACATCTTTGGATCAAACTTAAGTTGGGTGACATGCTTCAGGCTGCACAGATCTGTTAAGATGACATTTTCAGGAACAGGAAGAGCACTGGAATTTGAGGTTCTGAGATGAGAATCTATTTCTCATGCTTTCAATACTCAAAGGACACAGACTGTACTGAAATATCTCAAGTGTCATCACTTCCTGGAGACACTGGCATGCATTTCAGTGATTCTAGACATTACTAAGACACTTCTCTTGATGGAATTACGTGGGTGAAATTAATGGAGAATCTAGTTTTTCTCATGTAAAAATCTCATTTTAAAATCAACGTCTTTTCTCAAGTGCAAAAGAAAGAAGTTTTCTAGCCAAAACACATCCAAAAGTAGAGTGAGGACAAATCAAGTGACAGAGTGCAGAAATTCCTCTTTTTCATCCTTTACACTCTTTCTTTTCACACAACTTTCCTTTCCTATGGCTTTCTTCTGAGGCAAGCAGCTTCCTTGAGATATTGGCAAGAATTCTCCTCAAAACTACTGTGAACTAGAAAAAAATGGGATTTGTAGATATTTCAAAAGTATCACTCACCTCTCTGCCAGACCAAATGTGTCTCTTTCCTTCCAATTTGATTTCCATCCAAGTAGAATGAAGAACTATATGCCAAACTGCTCCAGGCTGATTTACCTGAGCTGCCTCATTGTAATCAGTTCCCCAAAGCTTTTTCAATGTCAAGCATACAAACTGTTTAATTGCTACCAGGTAAAAGATGTTGTATTTGTTGTTAAGATCTGGGAGAAAAGTACCGAGTAACTGAAATATATTTTACAAGGGTTTGGGAAATAGATCTATTTGAATGCAATTTAAAATACATAGGTACCCTAGTGATGCTTATCACATAACTCTAAAAGAATACTATATTATTAGTAAATTTTGTTTAAAAAAAAAAGAAGAAAATGCATTCAACCTGAAGGAAGGAAATGGTTTGGTATTGAATTCTGACAGCTGAAACACTGAATTTGCAAGGAAGCACATACCTGTTATAGGTAAAGAAAATAGCCTTTTTTTCTCTCTGTTTTCCTGTAGGTAGAGAAAATAGACTTTTTTTTTCTCTCTGTTTTCTAGAACAGATAGTATGTGGCCTGTAGGCAAGTGGGAAAATTATTCACTGGCTGTATTTTTTTCCTCTTTTCTTTGCCCATCCAAATAGCAGTGATATGATTTGAATTAAATTCTGGAAAATTTGCATCTCTGCTTTCTGCATTTGAAACTGCCAATTAAAAATACCTCAATTGAATTTATTTTTCTTGTTAGGCTTTGACCTAAGAATTCATTTATTGTTATCTTCCAAGATAGACAGCTAATACTTGTTTAAATTATGGGATAGAATTTAACGGAACAAAACTGTATGGTAGTTAAAAAGCATGATAGAATATAAAGTAATGAATTTAGGAATTGCCAGTAGGTTTTGTTTCTTTTTCTTTCCTTTTGTTTTCTTTTATTTTCTTTGTTTTTTGGCTTTCTAAGACTTAAGAGTGATAAGATATAAAAAGGTAGTTGCAAAAAAAATCTTTTTTTACACATGACAATCTATTATATTGGATAATCTCTTATCATGTTACTATCAACATTAAAGAACCTTGGAAACGTACTTAGGAGAGAAGGAGGTGAGGGGAAGGTCACCCAAGGAGGGTGCAACAAACTCTAATAAAAAAAGGATCAAAATGATTTCTAGTCCACTGAGAGACTATATCCCAGCAATTTCACTACTAGATATATATTCAAAAGAGGAGAATTCAGTGTATCGAAAAGATACCTGCACTCCTACATTTATTGCAGCACTATTCACAATAGCCAAGATTCAGAATCAACCTAAGTGTCCATCAATGGATAAATGGATAAAGAAATTGTGATAAATATGCATAATGGAATATTATATAGCCACAAAGAGAAAAGAAATCTTGCTACTTCCAACAATAGGGATGGAACTAGAGAACATGGTTGAGTGAAATAAGCCAAGCACAGCAAGACAACTCTCATATGTTCTCACTCACATATGGGACTTAAATATTAAAAACAATTGATCTCATGGAGACAGAGTAGAATGGTGGTTACCAGAGGCTGGGAGGTATAGCAGGGAGAGGGGAATAAAATGGGGATGGCTAATGGTTGCAAAAATATAGTTAGATGGTTAGATAGAGTGAATAATATTTGATAGCACAACAAAGTGACTAAAATCAACAATAAGTTAGGGTATACTTTATTCTTTTTTTAGTTTTTTAAAAATTAATTAATTAATTTTTTTAAAAGAGGTGGCAGCTGAGGGTGCCAGGACTCAACCATGCAACACACCCCACCAGCAAAATGACTAAAAGAATGGAATTGGGATGCTCCTAACACAAAAAAAAAGTGATAGGTGCTTGAGGTGGATAGCCTAATTATCCTGACTTGATTAATTTATGTTGTATGCCTGTATGAAAACATCACATGTGCCTTATAAAGGTATACAACTATTATGTGTCAATAACAATTAAAAATAAAAAAAATAAAAAAATAAAAATAAAGATCTATATACATAAGAATTAAATTCGGTTTAATATGGTATACAATCTATAATTCATGGATCAGGTAAGATGCTCCCATGCTAAATATAAAATAGCAATTTTCATAGCCATAATAGAAACTTGTTTCTGTCCTATTTTATTGTCTAACCATAGATGTTAAAAACAATAAAGTTTAAATTTTAGTCATGCAAAATATTGTCAAAGAACTGAATATTACTTCTAGCAATCCGAGTACTTTCAAGGAATGTAGGACACCTGAATGGTTTGAGGAAGTTGCTTAATTTTTTTTTCACATCTGGATATCGTATTTCCAAAGTAATCAATCAAATGATAAGCAGGAACAGCTTTTGACAATAACTTTTAAAAAACATTTTTTCTCACAGTTTCCCCCTTTTCATCTTTTTCTATTTTCTTGTTAAGTAAATAGAGAATAAAATAAACTTACAAAAAATCCAACTACTTAATCATCCAACAATCAACAGGTTTGCTGTTTTAAGTGATTTTATAAGTAGTTTTAATTATATTGAAAGGTACATATATCATGTAGCAAAACATTATCATTATTTTTCATTTGGTTTTCTTTTATCAATTTTTATGCCAAGAATATTTGTAATTACTCCTCACTAATTTATTACATAGTCATTTACTTATCTATTTACTTAGATATTTATGTATCCTTATTTTGTATCAATGGAAAAAGAAGAATTTTGATTTAGAAGATTAATTAAAAATATAACTATTATTTAATGTTTTCCTATGTAGTTTCTTTTAAAATCTCATTTTAATAGATAAGATAAACTTACTTATTTGACCTTTCACTCTTCCTTAAAACTGTTACTATAAATGAACGTACCTTTTTGTTGCTATGGAAAGATTTAATTATGAATGTATTCTCTTTTGCTAAAATGAATCACAATTTTACAAATGCAACTAAAATTAATTGGCATTTTGTTAACATTATTTTTTTATTTTTACATTTTACAGTTTCAATCTTGCAAAATTAGAATATTACCCATTAAAAGCTCTCATTTAGAAGACATAATAAAGAGAAAAATGATAACAGCTTCTTTCCAGAATAATTCATATAATACAAAAAAAGAATGAGTTTGGTTATTTGCCTAGGTAATCTTTATTCACTTAATTTATGAAACTCATATTCATTGTATTATAGTATGTTACAATGATTATGTTGCATTGCAAATTGGTCTTAAATTATTTCAGTGGAAGAAAGCTTTTATGGACTATAAAGTATTAAATTCACAAATACAATTTTTTGCCATGCAAAACACTGAAGGTACTTTTATAGACATAGTGATAGTGCTATGGTAAGAAAAAATTATCAGTTGGTTTCTTGGAAATGACTAAAACAAACATTTTTTTTTGCTCTTTAAGCCACACAGGTTTGAATTTCTTGGTCTGCTCAGTCCTGGAGTTTTGCTGGCAGCATAGCTCCTAACCATAAACATCATACCTAAAATATAAATAGCAATAAGAATAGGCTATACAATGTTAAAAATATAGCCTTTTATTAAGAAATCTTTTCTACATTTTAAGATTTTAGATGACAACCCTAGCACCATTGCCAATTATGGGATCTCAGACAAGTCAATTCTTAATTTTGAGTTTCAACTTATGTATCTACAAAGGAAGAAATGGAGCACCTATTTTTTAAGGAGAGACAAACAATATTGCAAAGTTGTAAGATTAAGATTAATTTGTAGTCAGGCTGATCTGAGAGTGAAACCTAACTTTCAGTTTGTGAAGCAGCATGATTTTGGTCAATGTACTTTACCCCTGTAAACTGTAACTTTATCTGTAAAATGGGGATAATTATATTTGCCACACTAGGTAAAGAGCTAATGCAACAAAACATAATGTCTTGTACCTAATGTAGGGGCTGGGCCTAGATGAAAGGATGGACGGATGGATAATGGATGGAAAGAATGTGAGCAAGGTGAATGAAGGGTCATGCAAAACGCCTGCCTGAAGTTGCTTGTTTGCTGAGTGCAAAAGTCAGCTGAAAACATACTGAATGAGCCATACTGAATGAGGGAAAGTTGAAAGCATTCCCCCTAAGAACTGAAACTAGACAAGGATGCCCACTCTTACCACTCCTATTCAACATAGTACTGGAAGTCTTAACCAGGACAATCAGACAAAAGAAGAATATTAAAGGTATCCAAATTGGAAAAGAAGAGGTAAAAGTATCACTCTTCACTGATGATATGATCTTGTATCTAGAAAACCCCAAAGATTCCACCAAGAGTGTCTGGAATTGATAAATAAATTCAGCATTCTCAGGATACAAAATCAATGTACTTTAATCAGTAGCATTTCTATATACTAATAATAGTCAAACCAGGAGTCAAATCAAAGACTCAATACCATTCACAATAGTTATAAAAAAAATAAAATACCTAAAAATATACTTAACCAAGGAGGTGAAAGATATCTACAAGGGGAACTATGAAACTCTGAGGAAAGATATTGTAGAAGATACAAACAAATGGAAAAACATATCATGCTCATGGATAAATAGAATCAACATTGTTAAAATGCGCATACTACCCAAGGTGTTTTACAAATTCAATGCAAACTCTATCAAGTCATACTTTGAAGATCTAGATAAAATTCTGTGCTTTGCTTGGAACCAGAAAAGAGCCCCAATAGCCAAAGCAATCTTAAGCACAAAGAGCAAATCCGGAGTCACCACATTTCAGGACTTAAAACTGTACTGCAAGGCCATAGTAACCAAAACAGTATGAGATTGGTACAAAAATAGAGACATAGACCAGTGGAAAAGAACAGAGAACCCAGATATAAAACCTTCTACCTACAACCAACTGATCTTTGACAAAGCAGACACCAATGTACACTGGGGAAAAGAAGTCCTACTCAATAAATGGTGCTGGGAAAATTGAATAGCCATATGCAGAAGAATGAAGCAGTACCCTTATCTCTCATCACTCACAAAAATTAATTCGAAGTGGATATAAGACTTAGATCTAAGGCATGGAACCATAAGAACTCTAGAGGAAAAAATGTAGGAAAAATTCTTCTAGATATGGGCCCAGGCAAAGAATTTATAAAAAAGACTACAGGGACCATAATGCAACAACAAAAAAATTAATAAATTTGATTAAATCAAAAAGTTTCTGTATAACTGAGTAAATAATCAACAGAGCAAATAGACAACCTACAGAATGGGAGAAAATATTCACAAGATATGCATCCAATAAAGGGCTAATAACAAGAATTTACAAAGAACTCAAGCAAATCAGCAAGAAAGAAAGAAAGAAAGAGAGAGAGAGAGAGAGAGAGAGAGAGAGAGAGAAAGAAAGAAAGAAAGAAAGAAAGAAAGAAAGAAAGAAAGAAAGAAAGAAAGAAAGAAAGAAAGAAAGAAAGAAAAAACAACCCTATTAAAAAGTGGGCAAAAAACATGAACAGAAGCTTCTCAAAAGAAGAAAGACAAATGGCTAATAAACCTATAAAAAAATACTCAACATCACTAATCATCAGGGAAATGCAAATTTAAACCACAATGAGATATCACCTACCCTAGTTAGAATATCATTTACTAGAAAGTCCCAAAACTACAGATACTGGCATGTACAGCTGACTATACTTAATGATGATATGTTATATTGTTGAAAATGTAAGGAGAGTGGGTGTTATGTGCTATTACTACAAAAATGATAACAATGTGAGGTAATTATTAATTTGATAGAGTTAGCCATTCTACAATGTATATATATTTCAAAACACCATGCGGTACATGAAAAAATGTGGCACAAAATGTTATCAAATTAAAAAAACAAAATAAACATTTTTAATCAAAAAAAATTATAACTGCAAATCACAAATGAGTACCCAGAACTGCCTGACAATCCCACTAAATTTTACTAGTAAACTCACTTTCCCCTTTTCATGCAACAACTATTTCACATTTCCACTGTGTCATTAAACTCCCACTTCTGTTTTCTCTCTCCTACTGGCATGGCTCACTTCTATTTTTTTTTTATTTCAGCATACTAAGAATTGATCAGATAAGTACCACTTCTTCTTCCCACTACCTGATATTATAGTCTCCTCTCATCCATGGTTTCAGTTACCTGCAGTCAACTGCAGTCTGAAAATATTAAATGGAAAATTCCAGAAATAAACAATTCATAAATATTAAATTGTACACTGTTCTGAGTAGCATGATGAAGTCTCACATTTTGTCCATCCCTGGACATTTATTCAATGCAAAGACTGCAATTTTGAAGTAACTATTTATCAGTTTTTACAATTCCTGGAGATAACTTATTCTATCCCTTTCTGAGACTAGATTGTTCAGTAATGTATTAGTTTTCTAGGGCTACTATAACAAAATTGCCCTTAGATAATCCCAATTGACTGCCTTAATGCCATCTGAAAATAAAATTGTTCAAAACTGGATACATTTTCTTATTCTTCTGTCAGACCTACTCTTGTTTCTATTTTTACATTTACTTACTTTTCTTGTTTTTGCATGTACTAAGTATCCAAACTAAGGAACCTGCAATCATTTTGATTTTTTAAAAATCTTGGACTTATTCAATCACACAGCAACATCTATTTCTCTTGGGTTACCACCCCACTCTCAGTCCATAAGGATACATGGCTGTATCATCCAGTTCTGAAGCATCCTGTTGTACTTTATTATAGTGGTAAGTGATGACCCCAAATAGCTTTTCCAGTGAGACTCGATCTCAGAAATTGTTTGGAGCTATTAAGAAAGGGTAGCCATATTTTCTAGAGATGCTGTTGAGCCAGAAGAATATAAATGTGGAGCTGCCATTAGTCACCTTCCATCATGAGGTATAAGCCTGTTGAGAATAAAGCCAAGAAGAATAAATCGGTGATTAACTATAGAGAAACACATGTATGTAATGACATGTTTCAACTACTAGTTCTGTTCATTTCTGATGTTAGCAGATATCTCTGAGCTTTTCAGTTTCTTGAACAAATACATTTTTCTTTGTTGTTTCAGTATGAGTAGAGTTCTGTGAATTACAGTGGAAAGAATCCAGACTATTACAACTCAATAAGTGAGGAATTATTATTTTAATATTTGAGAAGCTATTTTCTAAACATATTAACACTTATAACACTTATGATATTCCCTGCTTTCATTAACTCTGCTTGATTCCCCTCTGGCATTATTTAGATTATTATTACAACTTTTATTCTCTTTACCCCTTGGCCCAGTTTATAAAAGTATCCACATTTGGACTTTGGTTGTTCTTTCACTGTACCAAAGGAGGAATGTCTGTGTGTGTATGGTGTGTGTGTGTGTGTGTGTGTGTGTGTGTGTAAGCAGTGGAGAGTTATGCTTCATTTCCTTGAGATTGGAGTACATACATAAATTATTTAGACTTCTTTTACATGGGAAATATGTCTATTTTCTCCCAGTTATTTATTCTTTCAAGTTTTTAATATTAGCATGGACTCATGGATATTTACTTTATTCATTGGGTTATATTACAATACTAAATTATTGATTTTGTTGCTCAAGGAGCTCTAGACCTTTTGTTGGAAAATAGTAGAAGCAAACAAGATCTGGGTAATAGGTATGCTCATTGTCACTGGGCTGTCACTTTCTTCTAGGCCCGCTTAGCTGACAGAATAAGAAAACGATATATATGGTAAATATTTTAGTATTTATCCATAAATATCTATATTAAGTTAAACATGATACAATGCTGATGTCTCCAACTCTAAACAACTATTACATGGATCATCCTAGCCTTCTTTCTTTCATTGTTTGCAACCTCCCACTCCAATAGTGAGAAACCTGGCTTCCAGACCTCACCAATAATTTTCCCTATTATTTCATTCTGGTATATATGTATAACAGTTTCCAAATTGTTCATCATAGCCTTGCAGGGAAAATACTTTATAAACTGCAGTGATGTGCTTATATGTAGTTCCTTTTACTTTAGTCTTACAGACTACATGCATCTCCAAAGTTATTTAGGTCAGCAATATTTCCCCCGGCTCCTTCAACGATAAGTTGTTTCAGATATTTGTAATATAGTTTGACTTTTTTTTTTCAACTTAATTCTGTTCTGAGTCCTGTCAAATTCCTAAATAATTTAATTTAATTTGTGTATCCTAAAGTTCACTCTTTGAGATATAAATTCCTGTGGGTTTGAAAAATGCATAGTGTCATGTATCCTACATACAGTGTCATACAGAATAATTTCGCTATCCTAAAATAATCCCCTGTGCTTCAACTCCTCGATCCATATATCCTGTTTTTCATGCAAGGCATTGCTTTATTAAAAAATGGCATTTTAAATTTAGCATAGTTTTAGATGTATGCAAGAGTTGCAAAGGCATTATGGAGAGTTCCCATATACCTAAAATCAATTTTCCCTTGGTGGAAATTCTTTGCATTTTTGACCTTGATAGTTTTGAGTAGAAGTGGCCAAGTATTTTTTGTAGAATGTCCCTCAATTGGGATTTACTGATGTGTGTCTGTGTGTGTGTGTGTGTGTTTAACTCATGATTAGACTAAGATTATGGACTTGAGGGAAGAAGATCACAGAGTTAAAGTGCCATTTACACCGTATCAAAGTTGCCGGGGAAACCCTGGCAACCACTGATTTGCTTACCATCTCCATACTTCTGCTTTTTACAGAATAGTATGTGAATAAAATTATACACTATATAGCTTTTTTTTAGACTATCTTTTATGAGCAGTTTTAGGTGCATAGCAAAATTAAGAGGAAGGTACAGAAATTGTCCCTATACTCTTTTGCCCCTACATGTACATAGCTTCCGTGATTATCAACATCCCCCATAAGAGTGGTTCATTTGTTACAATTGATGAGAGCAAGACTGCGATGGAGTGGGAGCAGGTGAGGAGTTGTGGTGTCTGCAGGAAACACGGCATGAATGCCGCTCAGGGCTGTGCAGACCCAAGGAGTCTCCAGACCTCTTCCCTTCTTCTGGCCCTGTTCCCATTCCCGCTCTCCCAGCCTGTGCGGGCCAGTGTGTCTCAGCAACGCCAGAAACGCCTGGCGCTCATTAAACAGGCAAATCCCTGAGCACTATCCTCAGCTTGCTGAACCCAAATCTTTGGAGATGGGCCCCGTGTCTATATTCGAAGCCAGGGCCCCAGTGGTCCTGGCCTTAGTGGGGTTGAGAACCAATGCTTTGGTAGCATCGACTTGCTTCGAAAGGGAACCTTTGCTTAATTCTCTGCTCTGGGTCCTATCAGCTACTTGGTTTAGAGAAACTGCCTTCTCATTAGCATTGCAACTAACTTTCTTTTTTGTTAAACATTTTTATTTCCTTTCCATCCTGACAAGCTACCACTGAGCACTGCATTTCCAGTGGAAATGGAAATTTTTTTTTTTTTTTGAGACACAGTTTCACTCTGTGGTCCAAGCTAGAGTGCCATGGCGTCAACCTAGCTGACAGCAACCTCAAACTCATGGGCTCAAGCGATCCTCCTGTCTCAGCCTCCTGAGTAGCTGGAACTACAGGCATGCACCACCATGCCTGGCTAATTAAAAAAAAAAAAAGAAAAAAAAAAGAAAAAAATATATATGTTTTAGTTGTCCAGTTAATTTCTTTCTATTTTTTTTTTAGTAGAGGCAGAGTCTTTCTCTTGCTCAGGCTGGTCTCGAACTCTTGAGCTCAAACGATCCACCCACGTTGGCCTCTCAGAGTGCTAGGATTATAGGCATGAGCCACCACTCCCAGCCTGTGGGTCTACTTTTAGTATTTACTATTTCTTTTGGATTTTTGTCATTTTCTTCTTTTTCAGCATGCTTGGAAATTTATGAGTGTATTTTTCATGTTAAATATGAATAAAATAGAATTGCCCTGGGCAATGTTATTTTATTCAAAATTTAATTTAGTATTTTCTTTGCAAACAGTTACTGTAAGCCAAAAATGAGTTTTAAGGTATTATTAGAAATTATCTTTCTCTGATTTGCTCTTACTCCTAGGCAATATCTTTCATCTAGGGTGTGGCAACTTATGATCTCAACTGAAAATCTAGGGATTTTTTCCAGACCTCTAACACCTTTGTAGAACCTGAATTCCAATTTTTTTTTCTCCCTAGTAATGTGAGACTGCTTAAATAATTATTTAGCTTTTTAGATTTCCATCTATTGCTTTACTTAGATTATAGGTAAGGGCTCCTTGATCCCAAAGGCATCCTGGAAGAGATGGTGGTGCTTCTGTTTAGTGTTTTTAAATTAATTAATAGAACTTACTAAAAGAATATTGAAGTACAAAATCTGTAAAGAAGTTGTGGGAAGCTATATCTTGCTTCTATAAAGCTGATGTCACTGGCAGAGATTGCAGATTTTAGGGAGTGAGTTTTCATCAAAGGTAGGAAAATCATGGACTGGGATGTAAGAACCAACGCTGACATATCTGTAAATTTTTATGTAGAGCTTTTGAGAATGAATTCTCCACCAAAAATATCAGTTTAACAAAGTAAGTATGTTTTATTGTTGTTGTATTTATTGTTGTTTTAATGAACTCCAGCTGCCTCTTCTCCACTGTACTTGTTCAAGATGATAGGTAATTCTGTGTATGCATGTGATAAGGATTCACAAACTTGACATCACCTAGAAAGAAATCCTTTTAAACTTTCATACAGATTCTATATTAGTGTGTGCATGATAGCTATATGAGGGGTATACTACTGGTGATTATTATCAATTTGAAAATTTTTTTTCTGTTTGTATTAGACTCCTCTTGCCAATCCAAGATTTCCAGTTTCACTTGGCCCTATACTCTTTTCTAGAACATAATATATCAGTTTACCTAAGAAAATGTCAACTATAATCCACTCCCTTAATCAAGGAGTTTCTTCCCATTCTTCTAATCAATGTCATCATATCTTTCATATAGCCTTTCAGTTGATATTTCCCTACTTGACTAATTTCTCCTTATTGTCCATTCACAAGAAAAAAATTGACAAAAATCTACCCCAAGAAAGCTCAGACATCACATTTACTAGACAAAGACTTTAAATCAACTATCTTAAATATATTATATAACTCAAGGAAACCATGGCCAAAAAAGTAAATGAAAACAAGAGAATGATGTTTCCACAAATAGAAAACATAAATAAAAATATATAATTTATTAAAAAGAATCAAATAGATTCTAGAGTTTAAAAATAGAATAATTGAAATACAAATTCACTAAAGAGACTCGATAGTAAATTAGAGCTAGAATATTAAAGAATTATTTAACTTGAATATAGTTCAAGTTAAGATTATCCAGTGTGAGGAACAAAAAGAATAAAGAATGAAGCAAAACCAACAGAGTTTCAGAAACCTGTATGATATTAACAAGTATATATATAGTGAAAGTTATAGGAAGAGAGGAGAGAGAGAGATGGGAAGTCAGAATATTTGAATAAATAATGGTTGGAAACATCCCAAATTTGATCCACACATCAAAGAGGTATAACAAACTCAGAATATTATATATATATTAGAGTATATTATATATAGCTATATATAATATATATATAATCTATACCTAGACACATCATAATCAAATTATCAAAAGCAAATGACTTAGAATCTTGAAAGCAACACAGTATAAACAATTCATCATGTACAAAGGGTTAGCAAGTGATTTCTGATCTGATTTCTGGTATGCAGAGACAAGAAGATCACACATTTCAAGTGTTGAAAGTGAAAGACTGTCAAAAAAGAATTCTATAAAGAGAAAAACTATTCCTCAAGTATGAAAGAGAAATTAAAATTTCTCAGGCACAAACTTGCAAAATAAATCTCTAGCAGATATGTCTTGAATAAAATCAATGAATGTATTACATTACATCTATACAATAAAGAGCAAAAACTACAGTCATTTCAATGAATGTAGGAAACACTTTTGACAAATTCCAACATACTTTCATGATAAAAACTCAACAAAGTAGCATCAGAAGGAAACATTTTCAATCTGTGAAAGGGCAGCTACAAGATCCCACAGCTAACATCATCATTAATGGTGAAAGACTGAAAACCCCCTCTGAAGATCAGGAAGAAATAAGACAAGGGTATCTGCTCTTGATGTTTCTACTTAATGTCATAATGGATGTTTTAGAGGAATTAGGCAAGAAAAATAAATGAAAGGTATCAACATTAGAAAGGAAGAAGCAAAAATGTCTATTTGAAAATGGTAAGATCTTGTATACAGAAAAATCCTAATGATGCCATGAGAAAGCTATTAGAACTAAAGAAATGAGTTCAGTAAGGTATTACCATACAATATGAAAACATAATCTATTGTGATTCTATAAGCTAGCAATAAACCATATATAGTTGTAATTAAGAAAATAATTCTATTTACAATAGCACCACAATAGGAAATAGGAGGATGAAGTAAAATCAAAGAGAAAATTGTTGAAGCAAAATAAATCCAGGGTCAGCCAGTTATATGGACAGTCAAATATCTCATACTTATGATAGAAATTCTGGTGGAGATGAAAGCTGTGCAACATGTTTGTAGATGAATAAGTCTAAAGGACTCAAAGGAGAACAGCTGACTTTAGATTTCTTGTCATTTCTCTGCGCAAATATCTGAACTTCTGGATGAGACTTCCTCTCTGTGGCAGTCATTCACACCATTTCTCTAATATCTCTGACTCTTTGCCCTACAGGTATATGGTAGGTTTGCACATTCACGCCCTATTGAGTGCTAAGATAGTAGATTATAGATGTACTTAAACCTTTATTATTTCTATTAATTTAAATAATGGTAATAGCAGCTAATATTCATCTAGTACTTTCCTTTTAGTTCTGCTCTCTAGCAAGCAGTTTAAATGTATCATCCCATTTAGACTTTACAGCAACCCTAGGAACTGGGAGCTATTATTATCTCTGGTATACAGATGAAGAAGTGATGGCACAGAATGTTTATACCTGGAAAGGAGTGGAGCTATTTTCAACCCAGGATTCTGACCACAAAGAAATAAAAAAGTGAGTGTGATGGTTGATTTTATGTGTCAACTTGACTGTGCCATGAGGTGCCCAGATATTTGGTTAAACGTTTTTTTCCTGGATATGTGAGGGTGTTTCTGGGTGACATTAGCATTTAAATTGGTGGGCCAAGTAAGGTAGATTGCCCTCCCCAGTGTGGGGCATTATCCAATCCATTCAGAGCCTGAACAGGGAAAAAAAAAAAAAGCATATAGTAAAGCAGAATTTCCTCTCTCTGCCTGACTGCCTTCCAGCTGAGGCATCAGTCTTCTTTAACTCTCAGACTGGAATTTATACCTTCATCTCCTATGGTTCTAGGGACTTTGGACTTGGACTGGAATTATACCACCAGTTTTCTTGAGTCTCCAGCTTGCCAACTACAGATTGTGGGCTTTTTCAGTTTTCCTTATAATAAAACTCTCTATATACCAATCTATCTTTTCTATTGGTTCTGTTTTTCTAGAGAACACTGACTAATACAAGGAGGTAACAGAATTTAGATAGATATGCTTCCCCCAGTACAGATTTCTGCCCTTTCCTAGCCTCTTAATCCCTCCCTTTCTACCTTCATGCAGATTCTAAAACATCATTATTCCTTCTGTTGATTTTCTAATGTGTTTATCAGTGGATACTTATTGGAAATCAACCAAGTAGGACTATGATCTAATTAGAATGCTTGAGTTTTGATTCTTTCTGGGCTTTAACATGACATTGCCTGTAGGCTTCTAGGCAGTTTTTCAGGGTACACAGGGGCTTCTATGTCTAATTCATTTCTATATTTACCTAAGAACAAGAATCCACACTAAACAAAATAAGCACATTTCTGGCAAAGCAATATTGTGATATCTGTTGAGAAGATGTCCTTGTAAATAATCTCAAGTAAGAAACATTAGAAATAGGTATACATGTATATCTACCTTTCTATTACAGAAGAAAAAATAAAAGTACTGATAAAATATCTCATTTATTTAATAATATCCATGTAAGCTGATATTCTAATAACTTAGACATTGGCACTTATTAGTGTCCTTGAATAACATTCTATGTTACCAAGTAAACATTTTTATAGCTCATTAAATAAATTTTAAATTTAATACTCAAATCAAGCATTACACTTTTGCTATTTCACTGATGTAGGCAGTAAATAAAAGTAAAATGTAGAGGAACTATATCAATGCATAAGGCAAGCTAAGGGCCTTTTAAAAGTTGTTTTTTAGTCTTGTGCATCAGAAATAGGAAAACAACATAAATGACAAAATAACTTAATGCTTACTTTATATTTATTAGGACAACATACTTAGTATTAAGTATACTGGCATTTCTGATTCATGTCACATTATACAGAAACAAACTGTCTGTTACTGGGTTTCACCTCTGAAATAACTTTTTTTTTTTATTAGCGGCTAAAATGAAGGCACTACTCTTGAGCCATAAGATGCTGTATGCTAAAGTGATACTATCTTTTATCTGTCACAAATTTCAAGGTGCTTGTGTTTCCAGGATCTTCAAATATAACTGATTAATGTGATTTGACATATTACAAGCATTTTTAATGGCTTGATTTGGACACTCTAGGAATTGCATTTCTTTTGCCATATTCACTTTTGTTCTTGATAGTGCTCTCTGATGTTAAGATTCTGCTACCAACACTCTGAGGGTTGGAGGCACATAATTAAATTTTTTCTTAATGAATTCTTAGCATAAAAAGCTAATCTGGAACCCAATAAATCTCCCTCAGATGTGCAAATACATGAAGAGCATTTGAGAACTAATAAAGCTGAATAACAACCTTGAATTGCCCATTATATTATGGCTTTCATTTATTCACATAGATTTCCCTGAGTATGTTAATACTTTATTGGAATAGTATGCAAGCTCGATCCAACAGCAAAGCCTGCAGAAAGGAAAGCAACAAAACCTTTCATTCAACTTACATATTTCAATCTACTTTAATCTCATGGTAAATGTTACCACCTAAGAATTTTCCTATCCATCATAAAATGACAAATTTATTTAAAATATCACCTTTTCCTTGAATATATGTATATATACACACACTCAAAAATGAATATATGTATACACACACACATACACACACACACACATATATATATATACATACATATATAATGGAAAGGAATTGAAACAAACTGAATTTTATTAAGTCACATGCTCACTCAAGAAATATTTATTAAATATATATTATGTATCAAACATTGTGCTAGGTGCTATGGAAGTAACTAACACATCACCTTTCATTCTAATTGGGGGAGCATGAAACAAAGAACTCAAGAAAAAAAAGATTTAATTATAATTATAAGTACACAATAGAAATGCTATGTTCTGTGAAAATACATAATTGAAGAATCAAAGCTAGTTATTTTTGGAAGTTGTGAATACATAAATTTAGCTGTGGAATTGACATTTAAACTGCAACCTGGAGTACGAGAGCTGCAAGATAATGAGAAATAGCAAGCAATATCCATCCCAATAGATTTATTCCTTAGATAATAAATTCAGAAATTTCTCATGGATTTGCCTCAGTGGGAAAGATTTTAAGTAATGAATGAAAGCTTAGGCATCAAGTCTATGAATATTTAGCAGTAGCCTCTACCACCCTTACAAATGAGATGTTATTTTGTAGCTAGAGACTGAGGCCAAAAAAGTTTTTTTTTTTGAGAAGAAAACTAGATCATTGCTTCTATTTCTCTGTTCCAGCTCTTGTTTTCTCCTTTTCTTGTTTTTGACCCCCGCAGAGTCCTGAAAAAAGATTATGAAATAATGAATGAAGCAGTATTTGAACAAGGCAAGTAATAAACAAGAGACCAGAATATTATACTTTTGTTGCAGACATAAATCTTAGTTGACAAATCCTGGCATGCGAGAAATGAAAACTTCCTTCCTTCCTGATGGTACAGCAATAGGATCTTATGCAGTGCCAGGACATGGATTGAGGACAGGGCATCTGTTCTTGAGCACCCGTCCACTGAGTTGACAGTGAAATATCATTCTCCCTATCTGCATGGCCTTGTGAGATCTAGCAGTTCTCATGGCTTCTGAGCTATTCCTGAGGGACAGACATCTGCTTGTAGTCGCATTTGCCTAACCTACCATGCCACCATTTCTACTCTGGTCCCTAGTGTCCCAGTTGGTGTAGCCAGGAAGCATGACACAGCTCCCTTGTGCTTTCCAGATCTACATCTATTTCCATGTTTCTCCACTCCTCTATCTTGGGGGAATCTTCTTTCAGTCTGAGTGAAATGTTTCCTCTTTCATGTTCCTTCAAACCACCTTGTTTATGCCTACAACTTTAGGTCTTTCTGAAAACAGAATCTAGAAACTAGTGTATTTCCTGCTTTCTGCCTTATCACACACTCTCCTGAGGCAAGAAAGAACTTGCCCTCTGCTTAAAGGGGGGAAATATTATATAAAGATAAAATGAAGGGGAAGAAAGTAAAACATAAATCAGACTTTCAATATATTTTTACTAACAAATATAGAATAAAAGTGGTTGAAATAGATGATTAAGAATGCCCTAAAAACAGATAATCTGTGTAATAAGTGGAATAAAATTAAGTCTTAAAGTGAGATCCCCATAATCTAAATTCTCACTGCATTCTACACCTTTCCATCACTCTGAGAGTAGCCTGTTTGCATTATGACATTGCATACTTGTCATATTCTTTCTTGAGATAGGTACAGTTTCTTGCTTTTCTTGTTGTCCTTTAAAAAAGCCACTTCAGTACTTGGCACATTACAACTACCCACTGAATATTTTCTAAAAAGTAATGAATATGAAAAAGGAATTTTTTAATTACAGTATTTCATATATATTATGGTCAAATAGAAATATTGGCAGAGTGGTTAAAAGAGAGGCCAATGGGTGGGGAATGAGCTTTATGATGACATTACCAAGACTTTTTCTTTGAATCTCTGGAGTCACATGTAAGGTCTAACACAAAATAGACATAAATGCTTGTCAAAATTTTGAAAAAAAACATAGAGTACAAGTTTTCATAATACAATCTTTCAAAATATTGCCTAGTGATCTTGCTGAAATTACATGTATTATTTAAACCCTAAGTCTCCATTTTGCCACATCAACAGATCTTAAGAAGAGGTAATATATTACTTGGAAACAGAGGACATAAAAATTCATATATATTTACAATTCTGTGCTGCAGGCCACAGACTGGCAAGTTGTCATTGAAATTTGAATTGAACCATAGGCTGCATTCCTGGCATAAAAACAGACACATAGACTAAAGGAAGCATTCCTGGCATAAAAACAAACACCAAAGGAACAAACTAGAGAACCCAGAAATAAATCCACGTATCTATAGTGAACTTAACCTTTGACAAAGTGCCATGAACATACAGTGTTTCCCCAAAAATAAGACAAGGTCTTATGTTATTTTTTCCCTCAAGAAGACACCCTAGGGCTTATTTTCAGGGGATGTGTTATTTTTTTAAAGTACAGTACAACAATCTACATTTATTCAAATATAGTTAAGTTGTCTTCTTCTGCAACGTCATCATAACTCTCCAAACCTTGAATTCCATCCTGAATTTCTTGGGACTCTATTTCCTTTAGAACCATTGGCCCAATCTCTCATGTCGAGCAATAGAGCTCTCATGGGGCAGATGAGAAGAGCTGTTTGTCTTTTTTACCGCTCCTCAATGAAATGAATGGGTTGTGCAGATATGCTGGGTAGGCGCGCCCATCACTAGGTCTTATTTTCGGGGTAGGGCTTATATTGTGCAAATGCTTAGAAATCCTGCTAGGGCTTATTTTATGGGTAGGTTTTATTTTCGGGGAAACACAGTACATTGGGAAATGACAATCTCTTCAATAAATGGGAAAACTGGATGTCCATATGAAGAAGAATGAAACTACATGCTTGCCTCCCACAATATACAAAAATCAAATAAAATAAATTAAAAACAAATCTAAGACTTCAAACTATGACCCCTGCAGGTGAGGTCAAGTGGGCTGGGCTGCTGGATGGCTAAGACTCCTCACACAGGTCCTGCTGGGCTGGCTGCTACTGTGGAAACTTTCAAGTAGTATCAGTACCTATTCCTTTCTAAATCCCTGGTGAGAGTGTGCCTGGCTCCCAGTCATGGGTGTGTGAGACTGTCTGCTCTCCCTGCTCCTTCCCTTGCCTGGCAAGGGGTGATTTTGGAGCAGTTGCAATGAAGCCGATACCTGTGTAGACCAGGATCTCTGGACCCGAGAGCTCAGAGTGGCATTAGTGGTAGCAACCTGGGAACAGAGGTCAGCAGGTCCTTTATGAGCCTGCTGTCTGATGCAACATTACCATAAAGTCTCCAAGCAGTTCCCTGATCAGTATGGAAGCCTGTGGTGGTGGTGCCCCCCTCCCCTGTTTCAGTGGCCCTGTCCACATGGAGAGTGTGGGGCCCTGGAACTCTCTCCTTTATCCCTTCCCCACATGTAGGGGTCTCCTTTAGGTACCTTCCTACCTTGGTGAATGGAATTCCTCATCCATGTCTCTCTCACTCTGAATGTCTCCCATTGACTCTCTGATAATTCACAATGCTCTCCCCAAGAGAGTCTACCCATAGGTGGACATCTACTTGCAAATTTTGGTCTTCTCCTTGAGAGCAAAGTGTGAGGGCTGCTTCTAGTCCACCATATTGACCAGTTGTTTATTTGAAGCTTTTCCGCTTTTTTGATTTCCATCACTTATTTCTATAACTCTCCTCTTAGTACTGCTTGTTCTGTATCTTATAAGTTTTGATATATTGTGTTTTCACTTTCATTTGTTACAAGAAGTTTTTAATTTTCCTTCTTAATCTTTTCATCAACCCACTGGTCATTCAGGAACGTATTGTTTCATTTCCATGTGTTTGTATAGCTTCCAATATTCCTCTTGTTACTGATTTTGAATTTTATTCCATTGTGGTCAGAGAAAACACTTAATATAATTCCAATTTCTTTGAATTCTTAAGACTTTTTGTATGGCCAAACATATGATCTGTCCTTGAAAATGATCTATTGGCTGAGGAGAAGAATGCATATTCTGCAGCTGTTGGTTCTGTAAATCTCTGTTTGGTCCATTTGGTTTATAGTGCAGGTTAAGTCCCATATTTCTTTGTTGATTTTATGTCTGGATGATCTGTCCAGTGCTGAAAGTGGAGTGTTGAGATCTTCAACAATTATCATACTGGGGCCTATCTCTCTTTAGTTCTGATAATATTTGCTTTATATATATGAATGCTCCAGTCTTGAGTGCATATATATTTAGAATTGCTATATCTTCTTGCTGAATTGACCACTTTATCATTATATAATGACTTTATTTGACTCTTTTTACAGTTTTTGTCTCAAAATTTATCTGCTAGAGGTATAGTTATTCCTATTCTGTTTTGGTTTTCATTTGCATGGAATATATTTTCTCATCTCTTTATTTTTAGTCTACGTGTGTCTTTGTAGGTGAAGTGGTTTCTAGTAGACAACATATAGTTGTGTCTGTTTTTTTTTTTCTCCATTCTGTTGCTTTATGTCTTTTGACTGGAGAGTTTAGTCTACTTACATTCAATATTATAAGTGATAGATAAGGAGATGCTATAGCCAAATAACTCTTGTTATTTGATTTCTGGTATTTTTGTGATATTCTTTTTCTTTTTTCCTTCTTTTTTTCCTGTCTTCTTTAATGTAAAAGTGATTTTCTCTGGTAGTATGCTTTAATTTCTTGCTTTTTTATTTTTTGTATATGTCAGTTTATTTGATTTGAGATTACCCCAAAAATATTTTGTAACCAATTATTTTAAACATATGACAACTTAACTCTGCTTATGAACAAACAATAAACAAGCAAAGAGAAATATAAAAGAAATTCTATAATTCTCCAATCCCCCTGCTTTTTTACTTTTTGTTGTTTCCATTTATATCCTTTTATAATATCTCTCATAAAGTTACTGTAGTTATTATTTTTGATAGGTTTATCATTTAGTCTTCCTACTCAAGATGTACACCACAATTTATACACTACAATTGTGGTTTATGCTCCACAATTATAGCAATAGAGTATTCTGTATTTGTCTACTTACTGTTTCCAGTGAGTGTTACACCTTCAGATGTTTTCTTATTATTCATTAATGTCCTTTGTCTCAGACTGGATAACTCCCTTTAGCATTTCTTGTAGGATATATCTGGCATTGATGAAATTGTTGGCCCAAAAGCTGAGTAAGCAGTGGCAGGCTAAAATGCAGGCTGCACTTCAATCCCTAAGAAGTCAGCCCAGAGAAAAAGGTATTTTGCTGTAATTAATATGCCTGGAAGGAGTTCCCTGACTGTGACAAATCTTCTA
This sequence comes from Microcebus murinus, assembly GCF_040939455.1. Classification (NCBI taxonomy): domain Eukaryota; kingdom Metazoa; phylum Chordata; class Mammalia; order Primates; family Cheirogaleidae; genus Microcebus; species Microcebus murinus. The sequence continues at coordinate 25,574,773 of NC_134124.1, forward strand.
TAGATGACTAATTTAATATTCATTTCCAATCTTCATCATCCTTGGCCACCTACATTATAAAGAAAGAAAAATTTAATAAGACTATCCCTTGGTATTGAAATTTGTTCCATTTTCTAGGTTTCAATAGTAATGAAAGATTTTTGTAGGATTCATCTGAACATTTTTCTGTATATATTCATTTGCTAATTCAGAAAGGAAAGGTTATCTTATATTTTCCTAGCTTCCCTGTAGCTAGAGATGGCCATGAGACTCCGTTCTTTACTTTTCTTCTTGAATGTAGAGATGATGACTGAAACTGAGGCAGCCGTCTTGCAATCACAAGATAAGGCAACATGAAACATGGAGATGTCAGCTCTTATATCTGTTAGCTGCCCAAGCCAGGGCCTTCCTACCTCCATACTTTTTTCTAAGTGTAAGATATATAAGCCATTTTATTTCACCACTGCAAGTTGGATTTTCTGTTTTTATATATGTAACAGATTCATTACTGACATAGTGCCATAATAACAAAAAGGACCACAACACCAACAATAAACTCATTGCAAGTGCACAGTTATATCCTTCTTTAATTCTGACAGTATCAGACATTCTACTCCTAGCATACTCTCTCCAAAGCCTGTTAAAAATCTATTTTCAAATGACCCATTTGTTTCTTTGATGGATTTGTTAGAGGGAGAGCCTTTATCAACTTTTTTTTTTCCTGGTGCAATATCATCAATCACTGGTAAGTCATTAGCTCCAAATTGTGCATCAAACATCTCTTACCTTCATCTCCAAATAGCCCCTCCCACTTAATTTATTTTCTTCCTTCTCTGAGATTGAATCACTCATATATAAATGGAAATTTATATTTTATGCTTATAAGAAATACTAAGTCATTTAAAATAACAATGTGAAAAACACAATTATTCCCATAAAGGCCTCTGACCTTTCCAAGGCACCTTCAAAATTTTATTTTTATCACTTGCTCTGAGAATGTCCCTTTGTATGGCAGTAGGTTTGGAATTTACATCTTATCCAAGTCCAACAGAATCCATGTTTAATTGACTTCCTTTCTGCTTTTGCTTCTATAACATTTCCCCAGAGCTCATCACTGGGCTTGAACCCAATATTCTGTCCTCTTGTTCCTACACTCCAAGCACTTGATAAATAGGCAAACAAATTCTAGGGCATGGGTAGTACTGCCAGAAGACGATGTTCAGTAGTCCCCTAGTGGCCTGAAGGAGTTCATGCAGTTCACTAATGTGCTTATTCTGTTCCATGGAGGTGTAAGAGATTCATTAAACACCAAGTTCATTAAGTAACTGCCAATTAGCTTGATCCTTTACAGAAGGTGGAGGAAGCAGGCCCAGGATCCCACTTTTTCTAGGTTTGCTCTCCAGTGGTTTGTACAGTCTATACAATTGTTATACTGTATAGTCACATCTGAAATGTTTTTGCAATTGGCATACAGTCTTTCTTTTAAAAGCTTATGACAGAAACACACTTAATTTGCCTTGAACAAAGAAACAGAGAAATTTATAATAAGGATACGGTGCTTTCTTGGGGAAACTCAAAAGCATGAATGACACCTAGATGATGAAGGAATGAAATCAGGGGGGCTGTCAGAAATCCAGGCAAGTTCTCTGTCTGAGTTTTGGGTTGCAGTGGCTCTTGTCAATGCTTCTTTCTGCAGAACTGCTGCATGTCTGTTTCTCTCTCCGTAGATCTTCCTTTGCTGTTGCATGAACTCAGCCAAACATGCCCTGCCCCAACACTAACAGCCTTACTAAATGACACAGACCAAATTTGAATTTCTCAGCCTCATTTTTTCCTACATGCTGGAGACAAAAGATTTGATTTGGCCAAAAATTATGATACCAGTGATGATTAAGGTCATGATATTGTTGATGGTAGATGTAGATGCTTTGTTTTTTTATTTACAATGGCCATGCTCCATGATAAACACCTGCATACATGTTTCATTTCCTCCTCTTTATAACCTTATAAGCCCATTTTATAAATGATGAAGATGATGCCTAGAGATGATAAATAATTTGTCTGAGTTCCTTGCCTGCTAGTCAATCTAATTACCTGATTCCAAAGTAGTCTAATCCGCAAAGGGTTAAGATTGGATCAAGTACACTATCAGTTATTATTATATTATTATTACATGATCAGTTATTTGTTGTTTATAAACACAGCATGTATTATCTCACTTCTGAGCTCATAATACAGTCTGCAATGGCCTTTTCTAACCTACTAACCATTTATCCAATTTCCAAATTTCAGTCCAAGGTCATCTCTTCCATGAAATAATCGCTGATTCCTACTCCCTACCACTGAAGCCCTCACTCTGGGTCTCCATAGCACATGGCTAATAATTCTATTTTTTAGCACTCTGTATCTTATCATTTCTATTAATGTTGGTCATGAATATCTAGAATGAGAACTTTCTTGTAGTGAGCATGGTGTCTTTTTAAATTTTCTATATTCTCAGCATATGATAAACACTTGATAAATAAAAGTTAAATTGAACTGTTACAAGTGGGGCAAACATAAATCATAAATTCATATACTTGTGCTTTTTAGACAGGGCTTTTTGGTGCCTCGGTGTTTTTGTGTTTTGAGGTGTGAAACAGCTGTTGCCTGCCTATACTTTTTGGGGGCAACAGAGTACCCTACAATGCACTTGATATTCCATTCCTCACCAAGCGAGAACAATTTAAGGCTGCAGTGCAGAGAATGTCCCTTTATTGTCCTTTGCATCCCAGAGCAATTTTATCCTTATTGCACTGGCTCCCCAAAAGGGATCATATGGGGCTTTTGTGCAGCATCCACCGAGATGGCGGGTATCATCCAACAACAATATAAAAATATTGTTGGTCCAGAGAGTTTAAGAGCCCTAACTTTAGAAAAAGGAATCAGGTCTGACACATATAAAAATGTATAATTTGGAGTCAGAAATACTAACTAGCTCTGGGTCTTTAGGGTAGTTACATACCTTTTATGAGTTTTAATTCCTCTTTTTGTAAAATGAGTATAAAAATGGTTACCTTATAAGGCAGTAGCACAGATAAGAGATAATATCAATGTATATGATTGAAATATAGTAAGTGTTCAATAAATGCTTATTATTATATGATCCACTATTTTTGCTTCCTTCTTTGGTACAACTGAGTAGGACCTTTCCTTTTTCCTCTTCCAAAATACATTTTACCACTAGGAACCTCTTTAAATTCTCTTTCTCAAGTCAGTCCAAAGAAACTCTTTAATGGAATCTTTTAATCCAGATATTCTCTTGAGATCTTTATCCAATAGATCTTCCTTAGAATACCTCCCCCCCTCCCAGTGGCCTCAGTGTCCTGTCGAATGTTCTGAGGGATCATGTAAATTCCTTCTGAAATGTACATCCTCATCCATGATGTCCTGTGCTCTAGTTCAAAACTGTTGTTAACAGAAAACTCATTATTTCCTAGGGTAGTCCATTCTGCCATTGGATAGATAATAAGAGAATTTTTTCCTTTAATAGAACTGAAACTTACTTTTCACTAACTTCTGCTCACTGGCCTTGGCTTCTATCTAGGTGCTTTTGAGTCAGAATGATCTGGTTTAGCATCCTTATTTCCTTATTCTTCCACTTATTAGCTGTGTGGTTTCAGGCAAGTTACTTACCCTGCTGATCTAGCAAATGGCCACCAATATACGCAACTCATAGACGTTTGTGTTAGCAGTGAATGAGTTGGAATATGTAAAGTTCTTAACATAGTTCATGGCACATGGTAAATGTTAAATATTTGGTATTATTAATTTTATAATAATTTCTACTTAGCAGCCATAAATTGTATTTATTATTTTTAGACTGACTTGCTCTTTATCATAGTTTCTAAGGCAGGCTGAGTAAAATGTCTCAGGTATATTGTCATGAGGTAGGAAGTAGTTACATGAATACTGAAAACCTTTGGTTCAAGACCCTCATATTGATGAGAAAACTAATCTTCAGAAAGCAGTTACTTGACTAGAGTTATTATTGGACAATGCAAGGGCTTCTGGTTTTCTGAAGCTCAGTGCCATTCTCTTTTGTCATTAGGTGAAGACTGAAAATGGTTTCAGTCAAAATGAACTTACTGGCAATAAGAGGCCAGCATATTGGCTCAGCTGGCTCAGCTAAAAATCACTTGACTGAGAATCTAAAGACTGCACCCAGCTTTGCCCTCTACTGGCTTTGCAATCATGGAGAAATTTTTATTTCTCTAAGCCTTCCATGTACCAAGTTATGAGAATAATAACATCATTCTGCCTGACTCATTTGAGGAGGAAGAGCCAAATGAGATATTGTACATACAAATTATTTGTGCATCTCAATATGCTGTATAATGAAACTAATTATGTCATATGTTTATGCAGCCCCAATCTTACATGTTACCAATAATTTTAGCTATGATAAATATCTCAAAAGAAATATTTTAATTCAGTTTCCTCTTAGAAACTCTGTTAAAAGCCTAGTTCCACTTACTTTTTGGCCTAAATATCATTGATATTCTTCTTCCCAGCCATCTCCAAACAGGCTTTAAAATATTTGAGGATTATTGTTAAGCCATACATGTTTAAGGAGGAGCCAATTATAAAATACAGAATGTATAGAACATAACTGGTGAGATTTTGCCTTTAGCCAATGCAAAGTTTATCTGTAAATGTCTTTCTTTGTTCAGACTTCGATGCCACATAATAATGTTGGGAGAAAAGGGCCTGTTCAAGAAAATTGCTTCAGAAGCAGAGAAGAAATTGCTGTTTAGCGTTGCTCTAGCACCTTCTGCAACAGGTTGGATAGATAAAATGGCTTCCAATCATTACATACCCCCAACACCGTTTTCAGAGATGGGCCTCCTCTTACTTGGTCTGGTGGCTACCTGGATGTCATTGCTACTACCCTTCCACTTGCCTCTCTGTTCCTTCATACAGAGCCACATGAACCACTGGAAATCTACTTTTGCATTCATGCAATTCTTCCTAGAATTGGAATGGAGAGGGTCACCCCACTCTTTTCTCAACCACTACATCACACTGTGTTCAAGCCCCACTAAAATTTGCTGCTCTGGGAGGCCTTCTGTCTATAGAATGGAAGGTAGACAGACCAGTCTATATGTTCATGTACATTACTGTTCTTCAGAGGAATAATGTCAAACTCCCCCTTGTTACTCTATGGTGCTATCATGTGGGCCTTTTGCTTTTCTCACAGCAAGTGTATTGCCAAGAAAGATATCAGTGGTTCTTTTTCTAGGCATTCTCACTTTTTAGCAGTGAATGACTCACAGTATCCCTCACTTGTCAGGGAGGGGTTGCCTCCTCCTTCCTAGAGAAGATGATAGGAACCTCTCCCTAAGGTGCTGCTTTCCCCCAAAGATCTAGTTCTCCTTTCCTCTCCCCAATTATGTACTTAATTTGGGATGGGGATAGGTTGAGGGGATTAGTTTTGCTAATCTACTGTAAACCTATCTATGAGCTTGTGGATGCAGAAAGATGGCTGACCCAAATACTAGACATTTCTTTGAATTTAGCCTAAGGAGCCCTTAGAATATTTTAGTTTTAACTATGAAATCTGGTCTAATTTCAGTGTGCTGCATTCAGAGTAGCTTTCAATCAGGAGTAATAATTTCCCTCTAGGAAGCATTTCAAAATGTTGGGGAGTATATTTGAATGTTACCAGGTACGGAGAATACTAGAGACATTTAGTGGACTGAGCAAGAAATCTTAAATATCCTGAAATTTGTAGGACAGTCTCACCTCATGAAGAATTGCCCTTCCCCAAATGCAAATTACATATACCATTGAAAGCACTGCACTGAACATCAACCTACAAACATTCTTAACAATCTATGACTGACCATAGAATAAATGTATAAAGTTTTGTTTAATTACATTAATGATGACTATCTTTCATCTCTCTTGACCATTTTTTATAATGAATCATACATTTATATCATATATCCAGATGTCAATTTTTTGCCTGATTTTAATTTATTGCATGTTTATATAGTAATTCTTTCATAAATTTGCAAATACACTCTTTCAAAGTGTTGCTTCCTTTAATTTCCTTAATTGTGTGTCCATTTTATATCCTTATTGGTTTCAGAAATATACGTATGCTTGTATGTTTTCGGAAGTGCCATGCTCAATATATCATAAGTGGGAAGTGAAGACTTACAGGAACATTATGCTGATGGAGATATTTTGGAGTGGTAGAATTTAAGAAGCTAAACCATCCCATCCAAGATCATTTTAGCCAAGTTTGAGTGGTGTTATTTTACAGCAAGTTCTCTTAACCCTGGTACTACTGATATTTGGGCCAGATAATTATTTTTGTGGGGGCTGTCCTATGCACGGTAGGATATTTAGCAGCATGCTTGACCTCTACATAGTGGATGCTGGTGTATATTCTCTCCTACATGTGGGAGGAACAAAATTTCTAAGGAAAGCACAATCCCGACATTGTTTTTTGAAAAGATCAATGAAGATTTTCAGGGAGATGATGCAAGTTGGTGTTGTCCAAGAGGCAATTCTGTACCTACCTTGAATATTTTTTTTGTTTATATATGCACATATATATGGGTTATTTTGTACCATGGAAAGTACCATTTAGTGTCTGTTGTCAAGCTTGCTCTTTCTGTGCAATAATTTCTCGAGTTTCCCTGAATCTTTAATAAGTCATTTTATACACACAAATATTGTGTTAGTGATGGTGGTGTAAGAAATTAAAGTATAGGGTACAGAAGAGAGATACGATTTTTTTCATGTTGTCCTCTTTCAGAGTCTTGCATTTTAATAGCAGTTTTGTTGGGAAGGATGGTAGGTATAGACTTGCCAATGAAGATAAAAAGCAAGCAAGTGGTTGTCGAAGGTGGTTCAGAAAAGAGAACATATTTTGGAGAAAAAGTTGTAAAATGGACAAATATGAGATATTTAGTCTCAAATTTGCCAGAAGAAGGCAATTCTTTAAATGCAGGAGCTCTGCAGCTTGATTTGCATAGTCAGAATACTACATAACTGACTATACATCTCCCAGAGTTATAGTGACTGTCATGATCTTGAACTCTCTCTTTTCTTGATAGTTTTATAGGAAAATAATAATTGTAATCCAATTAATAAGGCTGCTAATAGACCTTGTCTGCCCTAGTTCTGACAAGGATGTGTGACCAAGGGACTTCATTACATATATGTGTATATATTAACATAAAATTCAAATCCAAAGAATTACAGAGCTCAAGTCCTTTAGATATTGCCAGGTCTACCACATTCATTTAAAAATGAGGTCAACAGTGTTGAAATGACTAAAATTGTATAAATTATTATCCCTTCCAGATCTAGTAATTTTTTTTCTATTGAGAGTAGAGAAGATCTTCCTTCTCCTTTGTTAATTGATTACTACTTAAAACCTATGAAAAAATAGAATCAGTTGTGCTAATCTTTTGTTTAGAGACAAATGTAACTTAACTATTATTTGTTGCTTATTTAATAATTTCAATGAGAAACATGCTTATTTTATAGGAATATATGTAAAAATGCACAGTATCACCTATGATCAATTGTTACTCACCATGTGAAAAAAATTCAGTCCTAACAACCTCACTAAGTTTTCTGTGTGATGACACAAATCAGAGATGGGTGGTAAATATTTCGAAAGAAAAATGATACAAATCTAACAAGGTAACAGGGATAAAGGTAGAATTTGTGGTTGAATATGGTTGAAAAAAACTAAGTCATAGTAAAAGTGAACAGAGAATTATTTAACAGCATAATATATACCAGATATTCAGGGGGTGAAAAGAATGAGAAGAGATAAACTGGATCCTATAATGAACAGGAAAGAGTTTTAGGATCATTTCACTTAAATTAGAGGGCACATGGTAGGTATCTTGGTTTAAATGTCTGCCATGCAGTCTTTCCCTGAGAAATTATTGTGTATGGCTTCAGAGGTGATAACTAGGACTAGGATATGGTTTTACTTGCAGCACAAGTAAAAAGAAAAAAAAAGTGAGAAAAAAATGTGCCATAAAGTACTTTCTAGGTATGTTGGAGGGTATTCATGTTTTTTGCTGGGTAATCAGAAAATTCCATATAACTGTGAGCTTGAGTATTCTCTAAATAATCTACAGGAAATTTTATAATCTTCCTATTTTACATTATTTCTTCTTGGCTATAGCAAATTTATTAATATTAAAATGCTCCTCAATTTATTTATATCATGTGTTTCAATATGACCCTTAAGACTGTGCTGTGTTTCCGTAACAGTTACCATGGCCCTTGTCCAGTTAGACTCTGAAGATACAGACTGTGAACTGGATAGGTGATAAGTCGAATTGGAAAGAGGATGATGAATTGAGACATTTGATTCCTTATCCTATATTCCTGAATTTAAATATTTATAGGCACAATATTTTTAATTTGATTTTCATTATTTTTATTTAAAAATTAAAATTATAAGGCTCAAATGGACTTTTTATCCTAATACAATTTCCTCCTACCAGAACTGGGTATAGAATGCTATTTCTTGGATGCAGACATTTTGCTTTGGACTTGTGACAAGCCTAGTAAAATAGCCCAGTAGCGTCCTCATTAACCATGTGCTATGGATGCATTATTCTCGCAGCATTTCTGTATAGGGAACCTTACCCTATTATGTCTCCGAGTTTGTCTCCTATAGACAACATTCAAAAAACTGACCAGTTTTCTAAAGATAGTGGTAGAACCTATTTCTGTCCCAGTGTGAAATGACATACCTTTGACAGAAAGGATCAGCAAAGTACTTAAAAAAATACTTAATAGCAAGATGCCAGGAGTTGTTCCATTGTGTCACCAGAGCTAGTAAATAAGTAGTGAGGGAAATTTTTAAATACAGAGGAAAGGTGTGTCTGAAGCTAATAAAGCTCATGAAAACCACAAAGAGAATTCAAGGGGGTTTCAATATTGTTAGACTTTTTCAGACAGTAAGAGCGGTGTAGGAATCCTTCTGTGAACCATAGAAATAATAAATGCTGAGCCCATTGGAACATAATCTCAATCAGCAAGATGCCACTGCTTTCCAGATTTCCTCACAGGGGCCTGCTAATTCCATGCCAAAACTAGCAGTGGATTTCTTCCTTCTAATCTCGCCTAATGCCTTATTTGATTATTGTCACTGCTCTCTGACCATGCACTGTCCCTTCAGACTCTCATTTCCCAACTGAGTCATTCAGAGGAGGCTGGTGCCTGCAGGACGTAGTCTAAGACCATAAACTACCTCGTTCCAAGTGAAAAGACACAAAGAAGAGACCCAGGAGAACCTTCAAAGTTTTTGACAACTTCTATATCGATCTGTTGGATTACTGATTGAAAGCAAACAAGGAACAGGAATATGAGGGGTCTGGAAGATTTCTCTAGTTGATCAGCAAAGGAGGGCTAGTTGCAGGGGAGAAACCAGGAGAAGGGTGAACGGGGCATTTCAGTGCACCCTAGCATGGCATCGCCTCTGCCCTGGCTGTACATTATTCTATGGTGAGTAAGATGTTTTTCCCCTGATTTTTCTTTTCAGCTCAGAGGAAATAGAAAATATACATTCATTGGGTGACTTCTATATCAAATCTTGAAAGTAGCCAGGGGTAATGTATCATGTATTCGTGTTGGGGCAGACTAGGGTAGATTAAACAAAACATGTTATCTGAGGCTGAGAATGAGGATCATTGACTTTCTACTTACAGGATGGAAAATGCCCTAGGGAATGTTGAAGATGAAGGCAACTTCTACTCAGAAAACATCAGCCGGATCCTGGACAACTTGCTTGAAGGCTACGACAATAGGCTGCGACCAGGATTTGGAGGTAAGAAGCTGCATTTTTGCTATATCAAATACCTTTAGTCTCATTGCCCCCTTAACTACCCTTCCAAGACCCAGAGGAGTCAGAAAGGAGGTGATATGTCAGAGTGGTAAAGTGCAGAGATACTGGAGGGAGTCTGTGTTTTCTCCCATCTAGCCTCTACCTCTTCCTCAGTTAATGACCTTATGCAAGTTACTTGGACTCTCCAAGCCTCAATATCCTCAATTGTAGTGTGGGTGTATGATCAATGCGTGCCCCATAGAGTTGTGTGAATGTATAATGAGATTCTCCATGTAAAACAATTTTCTTAACATTTACCCATGAAAGCCATCAATATACATTAGTTACTATCATTTTTATTAGAACTAATCTAGTTCTCTTTTATTTCTGAATGTTCCCCCAATTTGACTAGAATGAATTCAAAATAAGGCAACTGATGTAAGTTTTTAGAGTTGAAAGACCTGAGGACTCCCACTGCTGGAGTGTAATAGGATGGGTTGCAGATTCTGGCCACGAGAAGTGGTTTTATGGTAGAGTCACTAAGTTCAGTCCACTTAACATTCCTGGTGATAATTGCCCCATCCCTCTGGGCTAATTTCAGGTGCTGTCACTGAAGTCAAAACAGACATTTATGTGACCAGTTTTGGGCCTGTGTCAGATGTGGAGATGGTGAGTGAGCTCTGAGTGAGTTGGGTATTTTTACTTAGGGGCGCAGAGTGGAGTCCCAGAACTCATGATAATGGGCACTGCCAACAAGCTTGGCTGCAGATTCCTGATACAATATGTGTGTCCCTGCTGAGAGGGCATGACCATTAGAGTAGATTATTGGCTTAATGTTCAGCTTCACTTAGGGCTCTGCTTGAACATTTTAAGCTTAGGGACTTTTTAAGATTATATCCTTTCTTCCATCCACATATTATGCACTGATTCCACCCTTCAAAGGGAAGATTTTCCCTTTGTGAAGTCCTAGTAAATTTTTTGGAGTAGGGAAAAAAACACAAAGATCCTATGCCATGTAAGAGCATATTGATGATATCTATGAAACTTAAAACATAACTGTCTTTTGTAGCAACATAATTATCAGCATATTTTATTAAACCAGTAAAAGGAGTCATTTGGAAAGGCTAATGCATTCCACCTTTTACATTGCGGATGGACCAGTAGGTGTTCTGGGGACTCTGTTCCAGGTACAGATGGCTGTAGGATTCGTAAGAATGTATTTATAGTAAGTGGCAATGAAAACCTGAACTAGTTTTCTAGAACAAAGTGTATCATGTTATTCTTTCACAGTTCTCAGGTAGCATTTCCATCTGAAACTAAAACATGAATACTAATGCTGAAATAAACATAGCTGTCTTTAAATAAATGCATCATTAGATTTTGTTAAGAAAATGTAATTCTGGATAAACAGTTATTGGGGATTTTTTCATTGTCTGCTTTATGAGTTTACAAGAATAGAAGAAAGAAAAATACGGCCGATAGAAAGAAAGGGAAAAGGAAGGAGTAGAGGAGGAAGAGAAAAAAGGGGGGAGGGAAGGAAGGAAGAAAACAAGGAAGAAGGGGAAGGAGGGAGGAAAGGTTTTCTTTATTCCAGAGATAAATATCTTAAGACTTAAGGGGAAAGCAGAGTCAGCATTATTCAAAATCCTGAATTATTTTGGTGTCATATTTTTCAGTTGAGTACTGAGTCACTCAAAGTATAAACAACCACTACCATTTTCTACTATATTACTAAAATCTGGGTATACTTGGAATATATCTTATGCCTATGTTTTCTTTTAAAGTTTATTTGTATAATAGATCTCTATTGTAGCCTGGATCATTACTGTATGTGTATATTGCATGCCAAATTATATTTTAAAATATAATCACTACAGTAATAAGTCTCATAAAGGAATTTATAAAGCAGGCAAAGCAATTTTTGTCAATGTTTTGACATAATTACAAGTTGTTATTTGTCATTCAATTTTTCAATAGTCTTTATCATAATTCTTAAATATTTAATGTTACATCATAAAAGCCACAAATTAAAACTCATAATTTTGATTATGTATAGTTAAATGATAACTCTCTTTAGAATAATCATGGTAACATTTGTTTTTATGTTCCCTGAGAGCAATAGAAAATAAATATGATTTGCAGCCATAGTGTGTTTACCAAGTAAAGTTTATCTGTCCTTGGAACTTTGTGCTAAATGGTACTGTGAGGCACTGAGATTTCTTTCAGGGTGAATGAGGAACAGAGGGGAATGGCTAGACTAGCTGATAGTAGGAAGGTCAGCACAAAGCCTAGGCTAAGTGTTTTCATCTATTTTATTTTTTTTTCTAAATTAAGGAAGGAGATTTTGGTAGGTGGAGAGCTGGACAGATAAAGAGGAAGAAAGGTGAGGAGAGTGGAGGTGGAGGAGGGAGAATTATGCAACACAGCACTAAATTTTATAATAACACCAAGTTTCTGAGCTCAAGAAAGCTAATAACTCATGAAAATTGTACTGAGAAGTTATTGCCATAAAAAGCTGCTTTATTGCTTGAGTTTGGGGATTAGGTTTATATACGCTAGTGAGTAAACTATTCTTAACAAACTCAGCCTGCGTGCATATTTATTTTTTCTTAGGAGTATACAATGGATGTTTTCTTCCGTCAGACTTGGACTGATGAGAGGTTGAAGTTTGGGGGGCCAGCTGAGATTCTGAGTTTGAATAACTTAATGGTCAGTAAAATCTGGACCCCTGACACATTTTTCAGGAATGGCAAAAAGTCAATTGCTCACAACATGACAACTCCTAATAAACTCTTCAGAATAATGCAGAACGGAACCATTCTATACACCATGAGGTGAGGTTTCTCCAGTTCTGTTTTCCCTGACTAAATGATACTTCCATCATACTAACTCAGAACCTTTTATTTCAATGTCCCTAGGCTTACCATCAATGCTGACTGTCCCATGAGGTTGGTTAACTTTCCTATGGACGGGCATGCTTGTCCACTCAAGTTTGGGAGTTGTAAGTTACAAAAAGCTTCTGAGAGTCAAATAATGCATTTAAAATATGTAATTATTTTGTTTTAGTCAGAGACTAGAAAGCAAGAAAGAAATGTTACCATGACACTTTTAGTGTGCTCCGGAAATAGACTTACTTAATCCTATCTGTCAGTCTCATAAATGGAGGTTTTAGTCACTAAGATTAAAGAAAAACATTAAAGAAAATTTGTTTATTTTTATTTCTTTTTTTATATAGACAATACTTTGAAGGAAACAAAAAGACAACTAACATCTAGTCATATTTACTGCTATGTTTAATTTGTATCAAAAATTTAGATGCTTACCCCAAAAGTGAAATCATATATACATGGAAAAAAGGACCACTTTACTCAGTAGAAGTCCCAGAAGAATCTTCAAGCCTCCTCCAGTATGATCTGATTGGACAAACAGTATCTAGTGAGACAATTAAATCTAACACAGGTAAGATTTTGATCAATGCATGCATGTCATCCTGCAAGGTGACCCCAGTGCACATTTTCAAAGCATCTATTTTTTTTCCTTTACATTAGCCATTCTCAGGTATGCATGCTGTTTTGAAGTGATGAGTAGCTTTCTTTCAAGTTGATTTCACAACCAGGTGCATATAAAGATTTGTATATTCCTGAAGTGGGTAGTTTTATATGTGTATGACACAAAGAACCCCACTGAAAACAATGAATTGGTGTGTTTCTTTGCTATATCACCTGCTGATCAAGTTGCTTTTTCATACATTGAAATGTGCCTTAGCTTGTTTCCTTCCATTTCATGCTAATTTAAGAATCTTCAAGATTTATATTCAAGTGTTTTCTTTTTGCAGACTGTCAGCAATAATAATACTGATGTACGTGTCATCCAACAGGTGAATATGTAATAATGACAGTTTATTTCCACTTGCAAAGGAAGATGGGCTACTTCATGATACAGATATATACTCCTTGCATTATGACGGTCATTCTTTCCCAGGTGTCTTTCTGGATTAATAAGGAGTCTGTGCCGGCAAGAACTGTCTTTGGTATGCCTCACACTTCATGCTCCACTTCTATTCATCCTCCACCTCTCATTGTTTGTGTATTTTGGGTGAATATTCACACCGATGCACTTTTCCAATCCACAAAAGAAATAGACTCCTGTCTCACTCAGACATATGTTATCATTTAAAATGACCCTAATCTTATTGCAAGTTATGTGGAGCATCAACAAAAAATTTGTTTCAGCAAGAATTTTGGCTGGCTTCCTATGACTTTCATGTGCCTCATTTAGCAGTGTTTTATCTTGATTTGCTTTTTCATAACTGAAGAAAAGCAGAAAGGTTAAAACTGACAGGTAAATCCATGAAAGAAAAGGCTAAGATATTGAACCCATTAATCCATAAATTGTATCTCGCTTTTATTAGATTGAACCATAGAAAATTGTCATTTTTGCAGCTCTAAATGTAGTTAAATATCACCAATTTCCTATGTTTTGACCTAAATATTTAATTCCACTTTTGATGCATAGAATAACTACTAGTTTTGATGGAGCAAAATGAAATTATAAGAAAAAGAGTTATAATTGAAAATATTACCAGTAACTAAGTCCAATTTTTTACTGGGTTCTCATGATTGTACATTTAGTAGTCTACAGGAAGGGAGGACTTGAGTTAAACTGAAATCTCAGGTGAATCTTGATTTTTAAAATCTATTATACTGAATAGATCTCTTTTTGCAAATTATAAAAGAATGTCTACATAATGATATTGACCATCAGTGTTACACATCCCCTAACTGTATAAATTCCCCAAGTCTTAGTTCAAGAAGGAAAATTGCTAGAAGATGAATGATACAATTTATTTTGAGTAAATATTTTGCCTTAAAACCAGACTAGAAATAAAAAAAGAGTAACCTAATTTTATGCCAATATTCACACCAGATAGAATTCATAACTATAATGAAAGATATGATTAGCTAGTGAAATTGATCAGAAATTGAAGGTGATTTTGTTTTACTTCAGTGATAATAATTTGTTATAAGTTTTCTTAAGCACTAAACAACTAGAACTATTTATGACTTAAATTTTACAATAGTTAAACTACTTCAATTCAGGAAATATTTTTTGAGAACTATAATATAAAAAGTCACTGGACTAAATATTAAGGTGTACAAAATAAGATGATACCGATGATAATAATTATGAGCAATTATAGTAAAATAAAATAACAAAAATTACTTAGCCTTGATAAGGTATGTCCTTCCCTCTACTAATATGTTTTCATTTGATCTTGCTGTAGCATTCCCAGTGCTTACATGCATTTCCTATTCTTTCGCATTGCAGGGATCACCACTGTTTTAACCATGACCACTTTGAGCATCAGTGCCCGGCACTCCTTGCCAAAGGTGTCCTACGCAACTGCTATGGATTGGTTCATAGCTGTTTGCTTTGCTTTCGTCTTCTCTGCTCTTATTGAGTTCGCAGCTGTCAACTACTTCACCAATCTTCAGACACAAAGGGCCAAGAAGAAGGCACAGATTGCAGCCTCAACCCCAGTGACAATATCGAAGGCAACTGAACCCTTGGAAGCCGAGATTGTTTTGGTAATTGTTTACTTTTTCTAATGTCGCACACCATAGGACAACGCAGCCCCAACAGTGATCACAAACAACTACAGAGTCTAAAAGTAATGTTAGTTGGGCACAAGTTACATAACTCCAGTTGCAATAGCAAAGGCCAATTTCTCTTCC
Source organism: Microcebus murinus (assembly GCF_040939455.1). Classification (NCBI taxonomy): domain Eukaryota; kingdom Metazoa; phylum Chordata; class Mammalia; order Primates; family Cheirogaleidae; genus Microcebus; species Microcebus murinus. The sequence continues at coordinate 25,590,337 of NC_134124.1, forward strand.
AACTTCACAGATAAAAGCTAAAGAACAATCTTTCATTTATCTTTGCTCTAAACTTTTGGCATTCTTCTTTCATCACCCTCACTTGTATTAGCAGACTCCAGGCTCTCAGAGGAGACTAGAAAATTCTTCTTAGCCTTTAGATGTTTCCTTTGAACAGGATCACTTATACCAACTAAGGAGAAGAGAGTAAAAAAAAAAAAAAAAAGTCCTAATGAGGCTTCACAGTCTGAAAGAAACAGAGAAACAGAAACTTTTATGGAATGGATCATTTTTGCTAGAAATCTGCTTGCTGCTTTATTTCATGAGAGCAAGGCTTCTGTGAGTAGCGAATAATAGGGTCTCTGAATTCCGAGTCATAACCTAAGTATTCGATTCATATTAAAACATTCTATATTCACATTTATATGTTAAATATATGTATATCAATGAATTTATATTCAATGGTTTATATTCAGTGAGAAATAGTTATGAATTTCTGTTAAATTTTCTGTGGCTTATCTTTGGTCCCAAAGGTTTTTGTATAAGAAACAAATGATATCATTAATAATTCAAAGGCCATAAATGTGCCCCCGAATTTCCATTTCATGTAATGGTAAATTCTAACAATAATTAAACTGAACATACTTTTAAAAATGGATTATAAAACTCGTTGATAGCATACAATTTTATTTTAATACAAACTCTAAAGAGTAAGTCTTAGAAAAGAGGAGAATTTTGCTCTGTAAAATAGAGTAATACAGATACTTTGAACTGGAAATTCCTCTCTAATTGATCAATTCTAGTAAACATTTTCAGATTTCAAGACCACATGCAGCCCAGTAATCCTCAGTTAAGCTTTATGATAAAAATTATAAAGCTTTGTGTGTTTTATTTCTCCCAAACCGAGGGATTTATTGATTGGCTAAAAAGGTGATCATTTTCTTTTGAAAATTTTCTCTTTGATAAACTAAGAAACTTGTTTGAAAATTTACATTTCCTGCAAGAAATAAGAAGCCATTCTCAAAATAAGTGGAAATACAGAATTTAAAGGTTTTAAAACATTTTCTCTCATTAAAAAAAAAAAAAAGTTTGCCATCCAGTGGTCCAGCCTAATTATATTCTTTTACAAGTGGGAAAAGGAAGTTCAAAAGGGAAAATATTAGTTATTAGTTGGTAGGAAAACTGGGAATTAATAAAAGAACTCCTGATATCCACAACATTACAGAGGCTGAACCTACCCGCACCCCTAAAATTCTTCTAAAGACTGAAATATATCAGGCTGCATATCACTGGAAAATACATTTTGAAAATGTAGATAATTCCCAAAATTCTTCCGTTGATTTAATGATGTTTTCTTCATAGACATGTGGTTTCAAAGGTCATCAAAATGTAAATCTTGTAACAAAAATATGCTAGTTTGCAGGCTTAGTCCAAAACATTTGAAGACCATTTTCTGAGGCAAGATAAATTCCAGATGTTTTTGAGATTCTTTTTATGATATGATTCTGTTATAAGCTGTCTTATATATTAATAAGTATATAATCTGTATATTATCCAAAGGTCATATATTATCTTAACATATACCCTCAAATGAGGAAAAATTGTTTATTGGAATTCAGTTTATCATTACTTATTATTTGAGAAATATAGAAAAAATGAAGAGTGAAGTCTGTTAAAAACAGAATGATTTTGAATATGCTCACTTGGCAGATATTGAAATAAAAAGAAAGACCAAGTTATTTACTTCAACTCTTTGGAAACATATAGTACTGAGAGGATTACGATTGCAAATCCTTAGAGAAAATGTAGAGTAATCATCCCCTCAGGCTATTATTCTAAAGGCATAATTTATTAATAAGATGGAATTTAATATACCAGGTCTTTATATAAACTATCTCCTACGATCCCAAAATAGTAACATATAAGTAAGTCCTTTGGGAAGCTGGATAAAAAATTGCATTTAAATCATCTCCAAGTACTTTTTTCTTACAAGTTACTTTTTTTTTCTTATGAAAAAATGTATTTCTGAACTTGGTTTTATTGAAAATATTTTAAAGCAATAAATAGGAAAATTTTGCTTCTAAAAGGCCAGCATGTAAAAATAAAAATAAAAACAAAAACAACCAAACCAAACAATGTAAACCTTGAAAGTATCAAAAATAATTATAGGAGATTACATAGACCATTTACCTTTTATTTGTTCATCTCAAAACTTGGCAACTCGTCTTACATAAAATACAGGAACAAACATAAATTACACATTTGCAATTTATACTATACAATGGTATATTATGATTGCAAGACATTTCTTTAAAATACCATGACATTTAAAAATACCTATTCAGTTGTAATCAAAACAACATTACTTGAATAAGTCAGATACTGAAATAGGAAACTAACATGATGAACTTGAAACAAAATTCAGTGTGTGCATATTTTATGTGATTCTAAGTTGTATATTTTAATATGTTCATTGCTTTTCATAGGAAACTACTTAGAATGGATGTGGATAAAACTTTATAACTTTACCTCTTTGATTTTGACCTTGGAATTTAATATAATAATGACAAAGAAATTCAGGCATTTAGAAGTTAGGACTCAAACCCCAAGAGATACCTTAAATCTAAATCCTCAGAAGTGCTCTATAGACTAATTATCTTTCTGTTTTTAAGGCCTGTGGAATTTGAGACTTATTTATTTTTAGGTTTTGAAAAAAAATTGTGAATAGCTTCTTTCCTGTTGTATTTTCTTATTATTTTTTTATCTAGTATGCTACCTTAACATTAGACAGTTATTCCTGCCTTCATGGTTTCAGAGCCTATCGTGTCTCTGGAATATACCTACACCTATACCACTTCTAAGACCACTTTGGTCCTTGACGTCTTTTTGCATGTTTTGCTGGTTTCCTTGTTATTTTAAAGGTCTAACTCCTCATCGCTGTGTTGCTGAGAATGAATCTCCCACCCACTCCATCTATACCTCCTTTTAGGTATTGTTATTACTCCCAGTGTGGCTTCTCTTCACAGGGGTGTGACACTTTTTGTAAATGACCAAAATTTCATTAGTCAGGACAATAACGGTATTGATAGTGATTACATTGTTCATTCGTTTTCTTCTTTTTTCTTTTCATCTGGCATGCATCGAGTACTTATTTATTCATTGAATTATGCATACCATAAGTATTTGACAAGTGCTTTTATGTGTCAGGCTCTCGTAGAAGGCTGAGATTATACTAGTGAGTGATGTCAGGAGGGTCCCTTCCCTCACGGAGCTTCTTGTCTGGCAGGAAGAGAAACAAATCAATGAGCTGTAACAAAACACTGTGAAAAAGGCTGTCGTTAGAGAAGAATAGTACATGCAAGATTGTGTAACTCAGTCTGGAAGGGTCTTTACTTCTAAATGAGTGATGTCTATGCTGAGAACAGAATGATGAGCCTGGCCTTGCTCTTGAAGCGCTAGGCCAGTTGCTAGAAAAGTGAGCATAGAGAGGGAAATAAGATATATATCCTCCTGTCCTTTTCTTCAAGAAGATCTCATGTGGAGATGTGTACTGGGCCATTGCCATGCTGTCCTTGCCTATAGAGAGAGATTTGAAGGATGGAATACTGAAAGCCTTACCTTACCAGTTCCAAATATTGCAAAGACTTTTTTGAGTTTTGTCCTTATTCTCTAGAATTAAGGGTTAAATTAAGAACATTAAAGACTCTAAGCATTAGAAAGATCCTGATGTTCCTTCTTGATGGCTATGCCGTTGTATGGTTTACGGGTCAGATGAGGGATGTAGGTGGTTAACTCTTTCCACATACCTTCTATTAAATTTCTGTGCAATACTTCATTCTGAACCCTCCAAACATTCTAATGTGGTTTCCAGACACATCTCCTAGCACCATGGACCAACTAGATTGCTGCCAATAAGCTGCTTCTCTGTAGAAATTCTGGGTTTGTCTCTGCTCTCAAATCTACCAATTATAACATAAATGCAAGAAAATTCAAAGGAGTTCTAATTTTCCCCATAATGATTATGGTGGTATTGAAAAATATCAAAAACTAAATATTTTCAATTTTTTTCCCCATTTTTTTGGTGCCTTTATTATCTGGTTATAAAAATAGGTGCTTTATTTAGCCCTTCACTAGTGCAGGTCTGGTTCAAATATATCTAATGAGAGATCATCTATTGCCTCCTCCTTTAAATAATATTTGACTCACTGAATGATGTATCAAAATGGATCTAAATATGTCCCAAATACCTTATCCCTATATCGAATAATTGATTGTCATAAAGTCCAGTTTGACTCAAAGAACCTTTGCAATATGGCATTACTTAAAACAAAGCAGTGCTCTATAAATACCTAAAGCAGGATGGCACTCAGCAGCAGGGGAGCCCTGGAAAAATTCAAAACCACAGGTGTTCCACTCAAAACAGTGACAGCCCCAAGCTGAGCCCTCATCTGGACTCTGACAAAAGCCTATTTTACCATCAGCTGAAGCTGCTAGGCTTACAATAGAGCAGGCGGAACCAAGGCAAACCTGTAGCTTGAATGGCTTGCAAGATTGGCTTTCTTCGCATATCAGAAATTCAATGTGTTCCTTCTAAATTGACGTCCAGTCTCCTTGTGCTGCCAGTTCCCAATTATTCAACAGCCAATGATCTGGTGTGCAGGGTAGCCAGACCTCTTGCATTTCCTTTAGCCTATCACATTTGCTGCCTGCTAGAAATCCCTCCTCCCCATCGGTCACTGGGCAGTGGGACAGTTGTAACCCTAACCTAGTAATTCTCAGTTGGAGGTTATTTTACCCTGAAGGACATTTGGCAATGTCTGGAGATATTTTTGATTGTTAAAACTTGAGGTTGGGAGTGCTACTGGCATCTTGTTGATAGAGGCCATGGATGCTGCTCAGTGTCCCAGGAGGCACAGGACAATCCCCACAACAAAGAATAATCCAACCCAAAATGTCAGTAATTCTGAGATTGAGAAACTGTGCCCTAAACCATAAAGTTGATGGGGAAAATAGCATAATAACGGTTAAGAGTATGTTCTTTTACTTCTGAGAGGGATTGAATCCAAGGCCTGGCACTTATTACCTGTGTGAGTTTCTTGCTTCAGCTTTCATTTGCTATCCCCTAAAATGAAAATAATTACATGACATTGTAGATTATTTTCAATGGGTAAGTGAGATAATGCTTGCATATTGTTTTGTAATGCTTGTCAATAGTAAGCATTTAGAAATGACACCTGTAATACATAAATAATGAGTGAGATGTGTACCATCTGGGGGATGGTCATGCTGGAAACTCAGACTTGTGGAGGGAGGGGCAAAAGGGCATTTATTGAAACCTTAAAACCTGTACCCCCATAATATGCCAAAGTAAAAAAAATTGTTGCCAACATTAAAAATTGAGAAATTTCATACACACACACAAAAATAATATAAAATAATATATTAAAGTGCAATGTAACCATAATCATAAAACTTTTTGTTCCCCTCTTTGCCTGCTTCCTCCACCAAATCTTGGAAATTATTTAGATTTTCTTTCATTTGTTGAGTCAGCATGTGTTTATCAAACATATACTATGTTCTATGCACTTGCTAAGCACTGTGGAGCATTCATACATGATGATAACGTTTCCTCTACCACTAGGGAGCTTTCATTCCAGGAAAGAAGATAAGCTTCAACAGAAATAATTATACTTACAAGAGAGCATATAACAGCTACAAGAGTTATAATAGCTAAGTAGTCAGAAAAGTAGATAAGAGCTGGGATAATCAGTGATATTAGGCGGTACATAAATTTGGTATCAAAAGATGTGAAGGGAAGATAAAAGATAGGGTGGCAAGTGGATGTTAATACAGAAAACAAAGAAATGAAGTAAAAGTAGGTGAGAGGTGAGAATGGAAGCAGATATATGTTGCAAAAGTTGAAAAATATAGAAAGAGTGAAGATTTGCTGTGCAAATGTGTATATGTATATATGTGTGTATGTATCTATATATTATGTATTATCTCAAATTATTTTAAAAAACAGGAAAAAATTATGAGGCAAGTCATAGTTGTCCTTACCTTGAAAGATAGTCACTTGAAGCTTTAAGGAGAATTAAATTCTATGAGACCTATGTCTATGTCACAGAACCTATGTCTATGTCAAGCAAATAGTAGATATGGAATTGTTAGCTAGGGATTTCTGATTCTCCTGTTCTCTTAACTCCTGGGAAACCCCCCATAGAGATTGTTTGGGTAAATAGATGAGGAAAAGGGAAATCCAATTATAAGGGTCTTTAACTCTAGGCTATTGCCATTTTACTTAAAATTTCCGTGGATTTTTGGTTCTGAATGATGTCTCTTAACTCTGAACATTGGTTATTTGGCAATACTCATTAAGTCTTTTGTGATAATGTGACAGAGCCCAGAGAGGCACAAATATCTTTTCTCTACACATTTCTGAAGAAAAAGTTGAGAATAAACATTGCTTTTCATTTTTATGGCACTTTATGTTTTAAAGTCACTTTTTTGTACCAATGAACTAGGCATGTCTATCCTTCTGCCTAAAATAGAAAGAAAAAAAAAAAAACAGGTTTTATACAGGTAATGCATGCTATTAAAAGTCAAGATGCATCTAGAAAGAAAATCTACCCTGGAGGCTTGCCCTCTTTCTACTCCATCATGGTCCTTAGAAATTTTACTAGAGGAAAGTATTTTAGTGTGGGAGGAGAATGATTATCTTTGGAGGATAAAAAGTTGACACATTTTACTCTTCAAGGTAGAGAATGTTTTTTATGACATTCAAATTAGAATCTAAGAAACATGATAGCATACTGTTGTAAGTCAGTGCTTTGTTTATTCTGTTAGAGAGGCAACAAGCATTCAGACCAAAGTACTGTTACTCTGGTCCTAGCCACAGATAGTCTGGTGACCCTCGGCACAGTAGTCATCAGCTGTCATCTATTTTTAATAGAACGTGTCACTTATTTCATCTCTAAGATCAGCATACTAAGCCCTCTAATATTTTAAACAGTCCTCTATCTCCAAGGCCTATGAATTATTTAATTCTGTCCACAGCGCCTACCACAGTTCCAGGCCAAGAGATAAGAAAGATATTCTTTGCTTGAATTTCACTATGGTTATGTCAAATCAGGCTTGACTATACTATTCATTTTTGTTTCTGGTGAAGAAACAGATTTACCATATCCCTTAAAAACACTCAGAGTTTAAGCTCTCTCTGATGACTATTATTATTTAGATAGTAACTTCTACAGAAAATCAAATAGCAAAACTCAGGAGGGGAATCAAGAAAGAAGCTTTTGGGGTTGTTGTTCCTGCAGTCCAAATGTCACCACATCGGCGGGTCATTTTGGTCCTGTGGCTCAACCAGCACAGGGTAGGCAGCTGTCGTATCCTGTTGCCGCAGGGTTGCTGGCTGAAGCCACAGGAGTTTGCCCACGTGAGTAACATACCCTGCCAGGCAGCAAAGTGGTAATTTTGCTGCCAGAGAGGAAACAGGCCATTTTATAAGATCAGGGGTAATGTACAGCAAGTGTTTGAAGTCAGAGACCCAGCAAGGACAACCTGGCCCCAAGGAGAGTGATTGTTACAGGATGTGGACAAGAAAAGATAGGAGTCAGAGGAAGGCCCCCTAGACTCCAGCAGCATGAAAGGAGTCTGAATCAAACAAAATCCAAGTCTCTGAACTAGGCCCAACACTTTACAGAAAAGATGAAAAAATGCTGGGATAAAACAAGCACTGAAATTGACCAGTGGAATCTATTGCTACCAGTGCAACCACGGCCAAGGTGGTTGCCATATCTGGCTCCTAGCCTTTTTGCCAGTCAGTTAAGGTGTGAAACACCCCTTTCAAGACTAAAGTTGATTGTTGTATGATTTCAGTGGAATGGAAAGGCTAATGATAGAAAAGAACATAATAATTCTGACATTAGTAAATGAATTGCTTTTGGTGACATAAGATACAGGGAGACCAGTGACGAAGTTCTGAATAGGAATTAGGAAGTTCTCAATATAGAACTTCTGGGCTCTTAAGGGGCAGGTATATATCAAGGTATGAATATTCATCCTACTCAAGTTAAGAATGTTCTTTGTCACTGGTCTTAGACATACATGGGATGATTTTTTTTTTTTAATTCAACTAGTTCAAATGTGTGTGTGAAGATAAGAATGTAGGCTGGGCATGTGTACAGAAGAGTGAGATCAGGGGACCAAGTTGTGCTTTTCTTGTATTAACTAATTATCCACGTATTCCAAATTGGAATCCACTCCCCTCTCCAACACACCATTTCCTGCATGCATTGCCCTACAAGCTTATGCATAACCAGGAATGGGTATACCTCTGCAACCTGGTGCATTTTTCCTAGCTGTACAATGCCCAATACAGTTTCTGGGCCATTGACCAATGCTTGTTATTAATTGCTGATATATTGAATTACAGGATGTTGAATGAGAGGGAGCAAATCAATTCTTTTAAAATGTGTTTTACCTTTTTTTTTTTGAAAAGAGGAACTATCAAATAGTATTAAGAATATTCAGATGTTTTACTTTAAATATTAAGTAAATAGTCAACAAATGTTTGTCAATGGTGAAAAAAATGAATGCCTAAATAAGTGATCCCTATTCCCTTACTTAGGTTGAATATTTGCCTTTTTTTCTGCAGCATCCTGATTCCAGATACCACCTGAAGAAAAGAATCACTTCTCTGACTTTGCCAATAGTTCCATCCCCTGAGGCTAATAAAGTCCTCACTAGAGCGCCCGTCTTACAACCAACACCTGCCACGCCCCCACCACTCTCACCAGCCTTTGGAGGCACCAGTAAAATAGACCAGTATTCTCGAATTCTCTTCCCAGTTGCATTTGCAGGATTCAACCTTGTATATTGGGTAGTTTATCTTTCCAAAGACACAATGGATGTGAGTAGCACTGTTGATTAGCTTGCAGCCAGGACAACCTGTGTTCTATAGGTTCTTATTTTCTGTATTTTTTTTAAAATAGCATTGAGACTTGTGTAGATACTTTTCAGAACATGAAATCATAATTGGAAATTTGTAACACATGTCTTTGAGTAAGCATGTAGGAGCCAAAAAGCAATAATGTTATCCCTCAAAATTGAGAGTTGAAGGTTACTGAAAAACATGACTTTTTTTTTGTACATTAGAGAAAATTTTTATGAGGATAAGATAGGTTCAAGATGAATTCGCCAACAACCTTTGTCCTTGATTGCTCGATATTTTTAATTGTCACTGTGAATAACATTTATCACAAGGCAGATCAAAGAAGAAATGCTGACACTTCCAAAGGTTGCCTTAAATACATTTATTTTGGCTTGGTTTCCAATAGAGGAAAATATAAATACAGTCTAAATATTTATCAGTATGTTAATACAGCATGTTGGAGGCCTTTATGCTAGTAAGTGACTTTTCAGTGGCATTGTAAAGCCTACATTGAACTTAGCCATTTGTTTTTAACCTCGCTGCGCTCTTTTACCTCAGTAAAATGTGCTGTTTGTATACATATAAATTATACATGTCTCATAAATTATGTATGCATATGTACATAGCTTGGGTTGGACTAAAATACAATGTTGTTTCATCACTTTAAATTACCCTTTAAAGATAATATGTTTACCATAATTCCATGAAGTTGTAGAAAAAAATTAGTGATCATAAGAAAGCCTTGTATACTATGACTATGGTTATCTCTTGTGTTTTCCATTGTTCTAAGTATAATGCTAAATAAAACAGCTTTAAACATGGTTCTCTGGATCTGTTTCATGAAGCTGAGAAGAGTTTGTTTAGGTATGGGGAAGTGACATGGTTACCTCTCCCTCAATGTTAGTGCCTTGGTGATTCTGCGAGGTAGAAGGGACAGGCCAACCAGGCTTAGTCACCTAGCTCTGAACAAAGATTTGATTTTATAACATATTCAAATAGTCAATTGTTCCTCTCCCTCCTGCTCAACCAACAACGAAAAATGAATGAGACGATCTTCTCCCTTTCCACTATTCCAGTTGTTCCTGATGCTTACTCTCACATTGTCTCTCTCACACAGGATTGTTAGAGGAAAACAAGAACTAGGAGGAGGAGAAAGCACACAGTGTTGTTTAGACAAACCTTTCATTAGATGTCCTAGGCCTTATACATTATGGGGATCACCTTGAGCCCTGAACCGAGAAAACAATATTTTGGTCCTACTACTCTTGCCTTTATCCAGAAAAATACAAGAACTGCTACAGCTAAATGACTTTGAGTTTAATTGAAATAGCACTTTAGTAAGGGTGGAGAGACTGAAGTCTCTATCCAACTTCCCTATTTTTTAGCTCCTTAACCAAATATAGTGTTTGGGAGATTCAGCTCTATCCTCACCTACAGAATGAGAGGGCTGAATTAGACATCCTCTAAAGACTCTCCCATTTTGAACAACTTATGTTTGCTTCATAACTGTTCTTTTCTAAACGGAATCAGTGTAATTATACAGGTATACCCTAAATAATTATTAATAACTATCAAGTAGTTGTCAATCACTTTATAGACTATGTCATATTTAATCTCCCCCACAAACCTGTAAAGTATATACTGCTATTATCTCTATTTAAAGATGAGAAAACCAAGGCTCAGAGAAGATGGCTAATTTTGTTTAAAATCAAATAGCACTCAGGTGCTATAGGTGAGAATCATACCCAGCAGTGTGAATCCATAGCTTGTTCACTGAACCATAAACCTACATATCCTCATCCTAATGCAACATGACTCTATGCTTTCATCCCCTCTGGTATCCTCTCACCTTGTATTTCATTTTATTGTAATAATTTTCCTTGGGTTCTTATATTTTCCATGCCCCTCCTCAGCATGCATTCTACATCTCACTGCAAAGAAGAATACTTGTAGTCAGTATTAATGCTAAGAGCTGAAACAGATAAATTAAACCAAGGAAAGAATTGTAGGCATTAGATTCTTCACTAGTAAGGGGATTTTGAAGAAAAAGTTCATAAAATTATAAAACACTTGAATTTCTCAGTATTCCAGAGAATGCCATTTCTCAATGTATGTCATGGCATAGTCATAGAGGTTAACTGAAAATAAAACAGTTTTCCTAGCCAAATAATTTGGGGAACGATATTGAGTCAAAGTGAAACATGTTTCTTTTTTGCTGGAGTTCTCACAACCTTTATTTGCTTATGTGCACAAGTGTCTGATAGTTTGTTACAGTATTATAACCTTTCCCAAGTGTATATAAGTATCAGTATCATTTTATCCGGAGGAAACCTTGGGAGTAGCATTCCCTGGAAAACAATTTGGAAAACAGCACTTTAGAAGTACTAACCCTTCTATTACCCCCTCCCCAATCAAACAGATAGGGAATTGAGTCTGAATGAGAACCTGATTTACTCCAGTCCTCACAGCCATGAGACACCAAATGATAAATGTGTAAAATAAAAACCAGATTAGATATTTCAATATGGAGAGTTTAATATAGACTGAACCATTACATAAGCAACAAAGAGATGGTAACTGTCGGAAGCAGACACCAAAGAAAAGAGAATTAGGTTAATAACCTAGAAGCTCGGGCAAGAGATCTTATAGAGAAGGACTCAGTCACTCAGTCATCCGAGGAGGGGCCACCACGTGGATGGTGATAGTAACTTGGTATTTCACAGAAAGAAACCGCCCCCCCCCTCCCCCCCGAGAGCTGAGAATCAGACCTCAAAGGACAGGGTGGCCCCTGGCTGATACTGGTAGCTCAGATGATCGACGGAGGACCTCCTGGTAGCTGAGTCTCAGACCTCTGCGGTTTGCCCACCACTGCTAGACTCTCAGGAGTGGAAGGAGAACTCTTATACATTTGGGATCCCATTCCTGAAGCAGTGCTGTGGCTGGGCTGAAACTGATGCCTCTGGGTGGACCCATGAGACTGGTTCTAGAATCACAAAAAACTGGAGACTGGAGACAACTGTTGTCTCAAGGTGAAAGGTAACATGGAAAGGAAAAGCAAGTCAACAAAAGAGATAACATTCCTTGCCCTTTCCTCCATTCTTCCTGTCTCTCTCTAACATCACCAGTGGAACCTCACAGAAATCCTTGATGCAGAAAAGAAATGAAAATTACTGAGTTCTAGCCCCAGCATCACAAAATAGATTGTAGAAGATTAGATATCATGCTGACTGATAATTGCATACAAACTAGCATTATTCACTCCTTTGGTTATTCAGTACCATATACACACTTCTGTACATATTTATACTGTTTCATAGTAATAATATGATGCAGCTATCCTCCATACAAACAAAAATGCTCTCATCATTTGTCCAAAATGGAGATACATAAAATTCTACCAATTATTGTATCCATCTCTAAGCAACTATCATAGTACCTATTTCTAAGCAGTGATATATGTTCCACCTGAATATCCTGCTTTTATAATTAATAAAAGACTTCATTATAAAACTATCCATGATGAAAAAACCCTTTATTTAAAATAGCAAGGGCTGCCCAGCAGAGTGACGCAGTGGAAGCGTGCTGGCCCCATAAATAGTAAGGAAATGGGGAGAAGGAAGGTTAAAAATAAGCCTTCTTAATATATATAGATACCTGTATATCTAAATGTCTATATGATATTTATGTATATGTGTAGCTGTGTCTATATCTATGAAAACGATAACCAGTAAAGAATAATATGCATAGTTGCTATAGTCCTCATTTCTGTAATTAATTACATGACTGTAGTTGATATGTATTAATTCCTTCTAATACCCTTTTCTATCAGTCAGTGTCTTAGCTGGTTGAATTGGAGCTCTTTACCTGCCAGAGATACTGAGGTGTCTTAATCCGAGAGTAAGGTAGCCTTGTCATGCCCAGGAAGATGGATTCCTTTCACTAGCAAGACAATCTTAGAAAGCCTTGGGGCGCTAAAATGCTCAGTATTATCCGATTCGGATGTCACTGTACAAGTTTCAGCCTCACTTTCCTTCCCAATTAATGTCCTGATTTCCTCCGAAGTGATATGGCAAGTATAAGATTTCAATTTATATCACAATTCTACAATAGGCACAAATAAAATATGCCACTTGTTTTTAAGAGAAGACAGCCCTGCAGCTACAAAAGTAACAAATTCTTCTGACTGTCATAAAAGCTCTTTGGTTCTCTATTATTTGAACTGAGAATTAAAAGTGCTGAACTTAAACTTTTCTGTCTGTAGATTCTCCAGTTAAAAGAGATCATCCCACCCACAGTTCTTGTAGTCGTCATATGTGCTACAATAATTAAGTGTAGAAGACACTTGTTTCTCAGGGAACTTCATTACAATCAACTGGAAGGAATAATTGTAATTAACTGTGATGTGACTTCATGTCATGAATTACTAGTATCTCATTTCCCATTGACAAGGAGATCAGGATTTCATTAAAAGCCACAGACACAACCAAATATATTGTAGAATCTCCTGGTATTGAGTAGAGTCCAGACAGAAAAACAACTACCAGTCTTAAGGCTAGGAGGGGAAGGAGAAGGGCTAAGGTTATCTTCTTAAAGGAAAACCCCTAAGGAACTGGGGCCCACAACTTTAAGAATGAGGCCATATCTGGGGCACGATGAGGCTAATTCTAGAAATACAATAAGAACCTACAATCTGAGCCAACTTCTGTTGCCAGGCTGAAGGACCATTGCCCAGACAGTCCTTATAAGGAAACAGCAAAAAAGACTGAAGCAAAAAAAATTGAAGAAGTCCCTTCTTCCCTTTTCCTCCTTTCTTTTTATCTCCTTATAAGGCCTCCTTTTCTCAGAACTGAGTAGGAAGCATCCTTAAAGAAGAAATGAAAACTATGCAGTTCAGCACCAGTATTACAAAGTAAAGTATAGATGGGTGAATTTGCAGCTAAGAGACTATAGCTTAAACACAAATACAACCAGAGACCTAAACTATTCTGGTATCCAGTTTCAACTTTTTAAAATACTTCTGTAACGGTTGGATTTCAGGAGCTACAAGGAGCCATTGTGGGAGTCATACAGGAGAAGAGAGATTTTTTGTGTGTCTTAAAGTATTATTGGTAAAAACCCATTTCTATATGTTACATCAATGAGTTTATACATGAAAATTGCTTAGAGCAGTGTCTGACATATATAATAAGTGATTGTGGTATGATTATCATCATCACGATATCATCTTAAATCCTAGCATTAAACATTGATAGATAATTGATGAAATTAAAGTTAAAAGTATTCCATGTCAGGTCTGTGCAATGTGCAATCATGAATGAATTTGCTTATGACAAATATTAACTATTACAAAAATAGTATGTGTTATCCCACCAAAAACAAAAACACAAATCACTGTTGAAAAGTTCGAGTAGTATACAGTGCTAGTAACCAAAATGGTACATTTTCAAAGAGCTTTCCATGAAGTTTCACTATTTGTTTATGTTTTATTGTTTAATAATGTCCCTAACCCATGATTTTGGCAGTCTAATGCTTGTCTGTCCCAGATAAATCGATGACAATGACTGTTTTAAATCCTCCAGAAAGGGTCTTCATTAGTCTTTCTGACTGCATGTGTTAGCATGTAAGCAAATACTGGTGTGGGAGGGGGGAGTTCTACAATTACATAATGCTGGTTTGAATGGGATTCTTCCAGACTAGACTCATTGCATACAGAGTCAGAAAGATAATGTGCAAATAGACCATTCCTGCATTTCTAAAATTAGTTTGCTTGCTTCTTAATTATCACAAAATAAATTGACAAACTATCTTCTTTGTATAACTTCTACATTTTAGTTCTAATTAAGCACAACAAAATCCCCTAATTTTGCTACTGCTCTTGGGTTGTTTTTTGTTGTTGTTTTTAGTGGTGGGTTATTAACCTGTTTTCAATGTCTAATTTTAACATTTATCCAAATATTGATGTAGCAATGTCTCACTGTAATCTGTAGTCTACTTTCCTAGGAATCATAATTTTTCAGAAAACCAATAATATGATGCTTAGCCCAGAATTCCCCCAACTTTCACCACCATCTCCAACTGAAGAATATAGTCAAAATAAATAAACCAAAATAAAGGCATTGAAAAGAAACATTTTACTCACGGTAGTCACTATATCTTCATTCAAAGACTGCTCGCTCATCTTTTAAATCGAGTTCAGATTAGTTGATTTGTTTCTTAGCCTAAAGTATATGAGAAGAGTAAAATATGGAGAAATATGGGGGCTTTAGAGTCAGATAGAACAGAAATAGAAATGACTGCATACAGAAAACAGTGAGACAAAAGAATATAAACATCAGGTTCAAAATTATGGGTTCACTGTGCATTGGGAACATATTATATTGGAAACCCCATTATATAAGTAAAGTGGTGCCATCTTAGTGGCCTTAAGCCATCAGTGCATTGTAATAAATCCTTGGTCTAGGACAGGAGACCCATGGCGAATGACTTATATCTCATGACCTCCATCTCTACACCTTTATACTTCAAGGATTTAATCTGATGATTTCCAAAATCTTTTAAGAATCTAATTTTCTGTTATTTCATAATATTTTTATAATAAGTTTTCAATGACATTCATTTAAAATGTCAGAAGAGTTTGTGACACCTTTTCAAATATTTCTACCAAAAGTTATTGAAATTGATAATATTGGTTTGGTCTAAATATTAATAAATACTATTGATTTAACACATGTCTAACATTTTTATGTGTTTATATGTCAATATATTATTTGATTTAATCTTTATGATATTTCTATGAAGTAGATTCTATTTATGCACATTGTACAAATGAGAACACTGAGGCTCAGACAAGTTATGTTAATTGCACAATATATTGTGGTGAGACAAGACCCAGAACCCATTTTTTCCTTCTTTAAAATTGTATGCTATCTCCTCAAGCTACACAAATGAGCTTCTGCTTCAGACATGGGTCTCAGGCAACCAAAACTTCTTTGTTTTCAAATTGGACATATAGTTGGTGCTATTCCAACGTCAAGTCATTGATTAGGAACATTCCCCACCCTGTCCACGTGCAGCTGTAGATTCTGCTGGTGCACTAGGTGGCCCAAGTTTCTGTAAGAATATTCAAGTGATTAAATGTGATTTCCAGTCTATGCTACCACATGACTTCAATACCCACTTATCACTAAGAGCATGCTGAAACATGGAGAGTCCTCTCTCTCTGAAATGACTATATATTCATTAATTTTTAAAAATTTGTCATTTCTATGTATTTGAAGCAATGAAGTATGTACAAGCATGCCCCATGACATCTTGACCAGAAGTTATTATCCCCTTTCTCCAAGCAGTTATTTGAGAGTGAAATAACACCAAGAGTCAATGTCTCATAGCAGAAAGCATGGACTCTGAAGGTGTTCTTGTAGAGCTAAATACATTTTAAATATGCTATCTTAGGCAAGTTACTTTAACAAGATGATTTTCTCATCTGTAAGCTTGCAATAATAATAGTCCTTAGTTTATAGAGCTGTTGAGAGAATTAAATGAATAAACACATATAAGTATGTAAAATAGCCTCTGATGGGGGAAATGGGCACTTATTGAAACCTTAAAATCTGTACCCCCATAATATGCTGAAATAAAAAAAAAGGAAAAAAATAGCCTCTGACATGGAATAAGTTTTGAAAAAAAGTTATTTGCTGCCTCAGAAGCATCATTTATTAGCCTAGTGATAATTATAGACAAGTTATGCATTTATTTATGCATTTATTTCTCTTTACTTGCCTGGTGCCTATTGTAGTACTTGACATTTTATAGATATGCCATAAATTTTTGTTGAATAAATGTCACTTACTCCTTCAAGGCTTTATTATTATTTTTTAAAATCATTTGTGGACCTAAAATAGCAGCTTTTCCTTCTGAAAGGGTTATTACAACTTATGCAATATCTTGAGGAGGAAGCTATTAAGATATGTCCCCCATACTCTAAAAACAAAATGAGACATCATGTAACTTGAATCACAGACCACAAAGAAGGACAGTACCAGAATTTGAATCTGGGTCCATCTTGGATCTGAACTAAAATGCTTTGCTGCTTTTCTCTGCTAGCCTATATATTATAAGTTAGTTTGTGAGAAAAGGCTTAAAATACTGAGAAGCATTCCACCAATAGAAGGTATTTGTGTATGTTAGTGAGTTTGTAGTATTGACCTGTTAACAATCAATTCTTTTCATTGACTCATGCACCCTCTTTCCCTGTTCATGAGGCTAGTCTGGTACTGAGAAGCTATTTGTAGGAAAGAATAGATGAAGCTGGATTGCTCTTGCCATTGCCCCACAGATAATTCAAATGAGTCTATTATCCAGTATGTGCATTATTCATCCCCTTTCATCTTTCTAGTAATTGTCCAATTCTTGGCTCTTTTCTCACTGTTATTAATAAAAACAAATTCAGATCAGACCATATGAAATTCATTAGCAGGTAATAAATGTCACTTGGAGAAAGAGAGAAACACTAATATTTTTGTACAATTATCTGCAAATTTAGTATCATTTTTCACTGCCATGCTTCAAAGTACTCATTTGTAAAGTAAGGATACCAAAACACCTTCACTATTATTGTAAGGAGTAAAATTCATATATAAAGATCCCTTTACAATGCCTGGCACATATTTGGAGATCAACAAGCTGTAGTATGTTGGGAATAGCAAATGGGATGAAGGTTGTTGGTTTTTTTTTAAACCAAAATATCCATAGAATAATCAATGTTAAAAAAAACTGTGGCTCATTCTTCATATATTATGAAAATATTTCTAATTGTGGTCTTCAGGTTTAAAAGAGAACCCATATAGACAGGGCTATGCTGAACACACACAAAGTTCTAAAGTATTGTGACTATAAATTCTATATGTCAAGCTCTCTCTACTACATAGATTGATTTCTAATTCAATCTATATTATATGTATGGCTTTCTGATTTGCTCTTTTTAGGAAACTATTTCCCATTACTATCCTAAAAGGTAAACTTCATATTAACCTGAAATACGAAACATTCATTCATACTGAGCCCAATTCTATCATATGCTAGAATTGTCCTGAAATTACAAAAAAAGAAAGAAAAGAAAAGAAAAGAAAAGAAAAGAAAAGAAAAGAAAAGAAAAGAAAAGAAAAGAAAAGAAAAGAAAAGAAAAGAAAAGAAAAGAAAAGAAAAGAAAAAAATAGTATATGCCTTGTGCCGGCAAGGAACTCAGTCTAGTGAAAAGAAAGAAACATCAACAGATAATTACAATTCAGTGAAAGAAGTGTTAATAGAGATATTTACAACACAATATGGCAGTATTGAAGACAATGTGGGTAAGCCAGTGCCATGCTCTGCTAGGGGCAGTAAGTAACACAGGAAGAGAAAGTGATTTTGCCAAATTAGCTCACTCCCCAAACTTGTTTATTTTGTTTCTCACTGGAAACTACTGCAATTGAAGATAAGAGAGAGGGTAGCAAAGTAGAAATACCCCCAGGCCTATGCCTATTCATTCTTTAGCCATGATCTACTCCAGCAGAGGAGGAAAAGGACAATTAAAAACCAAATCAAAGAGGATTCATTCTAGTTGTCCAGAAAGAAACCACTTGGTAGCTCTGTAAATAAAGAAGCATCTCACACCATCTCTTTTTTCATCTCCTGTTCCTCCTTCATTTACTCTTAATATATTGATTAGTTTGAATACATTGCTTTATTTAACACCAACAGTTTGATTAATTAGAAATTATAACTCAGTTATAAAACTAAAAAAAACAAAATCGATGTCTAGGTTTTGGCCAAGTCTGTTTATAGAGCTCTTTAGTGGTAGAACCAGTAGTCAATCTCAGGTCTGTCTGTCTCCAAATTCTTTTTCTTTTTTTTTTTTAATTTCAGCATATTATGGGGGTACAAATGTTTAGGTTACTTGTGTTGCCTTTCCCCCCCCAACCTGGCCCAGAGTCAGAACTTGAAGTGTGTCCATCCCCTAGATGGTGCACATCGCACTCATTATGTATGTATACATCCATCCCCTCCACCCCCCTCCCGTCTGCCCCATGCCGGATAAATGTCATTCCTATATGCACACTTAGGTGTTGATCAGTGAAACCAATTTACTGGTGAGTACAGGTGGTGCTTATTTTTCCATTCTTGTGATATTTCACTTAGTAGAATGGGTTCCAGCTCTATCCGGGAAAATACAAGAGGTGCTACATCACCATTGTTTCTTATAGCTGAATAGTAGTCCATGGTACCAAATTCTTTTCCTTAATCACTCCTCCTACACAGCTTCAATACATTGAAAATGATAGAACAGGACCACATTATTGCTAGGGTCACTGCCAATTCTGGCACTCTATAAGTCTGTAAATCCCAGATACTTCTAAAGAACGTTTCTAACCTTATTTCTGCCCTATCCACGATTCATTTGTTCAGTGAAAAATAAAATAATCAGGAATTGAAACCCACTAAATGTATGCTTTGTATATCTACTGTCAATACATACAAATGTATGCTTTGCACATACATTTTCATAAACTTGAGGAAGTTTTAAGAGCATTGGGGTTTAAACATCTTCTCATTGTTTCCACAGCATTTTCCCCTTTAATGCATAAAGATTGATATCAGCCATAATAACAATAAACTTATTTTGAATTTGTATAATTTATCTAAGAAATAAAAATATTGACAGAGTAATTAAATTATCAACCTTTTTTAAATGAAAAAAAATGAGGAAGAAAAAAGATAAAGATCTGGGGCAATAAACACAGTAAATTAATGGAAGATAGAATAAACCCATGAAGGCTGGTTGAAGAGCTTGGAATTCAATCTCTGATACAGAATTACATTTCTGGAAATATCAAAGTCATGAAATAAACCTGTAAGATAATCTATTTTTGATTATGGGGAAACAATATATGTGTTGCTACTTCAATACTTCCTCATACTCTAGGCAAAGAGGAAATTAGTGTTAAGATTAAAGCTGGGAAAAGTACCTCTTAAGAGTAAAATGAGCATCTTTATTCATCTAATAATACCAGAAAATTAATTCCTCAAGGGGATATTATGACCACAAATTGGATCATGACTAGAAAATGGTTTGCAAAAGGAATTGGTATTAACAAACCAACACTTAAGTGCACATATAGTAGTAACATTCAGCAGGTGTCAGGCAGGTGGGACGGGGGAGGAGGGGATGGGTATATTCACACCTAATGGGTGTGGTGCCCACCATCTGGGAGATGAACACACTTGAAGCTCTGACTTGGGTGGGTCAAAGACAATATATGTAACCTAAACATTTGTACCCCCATAATATGCTGAAATAAAAAAAATAAAAACCTATTTACTACTAATATTTCACCACAATTATTTCCAATTTTTTTTTCCTTTCTTGACTTAAATTTGAATAGCCTTTATTGTTTCTTTGAGGAAAACGGACAATCACTGGATGCTAGAGGCACACTCTCTTTTCAGCAGATATGGGAAGAATAAAAAGATGCAAACTTTAATGAATATCTAACATTGTGTAGTTTTACTTCTCTGAACAACTGCAAGGAAGTAGATTTCCACAATTTAGCTGCTGTACCTCAAAAGGATGCAGCAAAGTTTTAGACATGTTATGGAATGATAGTACAGGAAGGAATCAGAGAGAGTAATTAGTCTAACACTTCTGTTTTATATGAAAAAAAAAAAAAAGAGAAACTATGCAAGCCAGCACATTAAAGTGACTTGCCCCATGAAACACCATTGCTTAGTGCATGAGTTACTTCTAGACCTTTCATTTTTCTAGTCTATTGTTCAATGTTTTTCTCTTCAGTCTGTGGGTATTTTGGGTTTAGGTATTCATAGAAGGATCAGGATATATTTTACATAATACTTTCAGTATAACGGAGAGATGCTTCCAGGAACAGATGTTTCTGACATCTGGGAACAAATACCATTTAGAGTAACAGTTGGTATGTGCAGCAGCTCACTAACTCGAGTGTTTATCTCTATAACATGAGATTGCTCAACCAGTAACTCTTGACCAGCAAAAGTCCATAATTAGAATCATACCAAGAGGTTGCCAGTCATGAATCCACTCACAGAGATGTAAAAACCATTCTGCACTATGGTAGGAAAACAGAAAATATACTTGGTAAAAGTAAAAGTCATCAGGAACCAGCCATTTGGGGCTCAAAAATCAGTGACATCAATTACTTCTTTTCAAAATTATGTAAGAAAGTTTACATTTGATATTTTCTATGATGTCACATCTAGAAAATTCATGTTTAAATAGATTTTAGAACTCTTAAATTGACGGGTGAAAATGTTACTCCATTCCTGTCTTAGGTAGGGCAGCCATAACAGAATACCACAGACTGGGTGGCTTACACAACACAAATTTCTTTCACAGAGTTCTGGAGCCTCCCTCCAGTAAGTTTTGGTATGTTTTATTTCATTGTCATTATTCTTTAAATATTTTCTAATTTTCTTTGTAATTTCTTCTTTAACTTATCCGTTTCTTGAGAGCATGTTAGTTAATTCTCATAATTTTGTAAGTTTTCTAGTTTTACTTCTGATACTGATTTCTAACTTCATTCCATTATGGCCAGAAAAGATGCATCATATATATATATATCTTTTAAAATCTATTGAGTCTTTTGTGGCCTAACATATGGTCTATCCTGGAAAATGTCTCATGTGCACTTGAGAAGAATATGCATGCTGTTTTTGTTGGGTAGAGTGTTCTATATCTGTCTGCTAAATCTAGTTGGTTTATTGTGTCGAGTCCTCTATTTCCTTACTTATCTGTCTGGTTGTTCTATGCTTTATTGAGAATAGGGAAATCTCCAACTATTATTGCAAAACTGTTTATTTCATCCATAAATTCTGTCAGTTTATGCATCAGATATTTTGATGGTCTGTCATTAGGTGTGTAAATGTTTGTAATAATTGTTATATCTTATTGCTATATTGAACCTTTTATTAATACTTAATGTCTTTGTATCTTGCAAAATTTCGATTTAAAGTCTACCCAAAGGAAAAAAAGAAATCCTATCAAAAAAGACATCTGCAGTTGAATGTTTATATCAGCACAATTTCACAATTGCAAAGATGTAGAAACAGCCCACATGCCCATCAATACATGAGTGGATTAATAAAATGTGGTATATGTATACCATGGAGTACTACTCAGCCATAAAAAATTGTGAACTATCTCTTGTATTATCCTGGATAGAGCTGGAGCCCATTCTACCAAGCAAAGTGTACCAAGAATGGGAAAAAAAATACCATATGTATTCAGATCTATAGGTGTGTACATATGAAAGTAACATTCATCAGGTGTCAGGCAGGTAGGAAGCGGGAGGAGGGGAGAGATAAATTCACATCTAACAGGTGTGGTGTGTTCTGTCTGGGAAAGGGGCACACCTATAGATCTGACTCAGGCAGTGCAAAGGCAATTTATGTAACCATAGTACACCCCCATAATATTATGAAATTAAAAAAAATTAAAAAAAATAAAGTCTATTTTGTATGATATTGCACCCTTACTCTCTTTTGGATACTATTTGCATGGAATATACTTTTGGAATATATTTTTACTTTCAATCTATTGTGTCTCCGGATGTAAAACGAGTCTCTTGTATCTCTTTTGTTATCTATTCTGCCAATTTCTATATTTTGATTAAATAGTTTAATTTATTTACATTTAAAGTAATCACTGATAAGAATGACTCACTTCTGTCATTTTGCTATTTGTTTTCCATATGCTTTATAACTCCTTTGTTCATCATTTTCCTGTCATACTATCTTCTTTGTTGTTCAGTTGATTTTTTGTAGTTAAGTTTTCAAATTCCTCTCTCAATTCCTTTTGTATTTATTCTATGGCTATTTTCAATGTGGTTATCATGGAAGTTGCATTTAACATCTGAAAAGTATAACATTTTAATTTGAATTTATAGCAGCATATTAACATCAAGGGGGAGGTATTATTTTTTAAGGTCAAATTGAAGATATATTCTGAAAACAAATTTTTTTGAATAGGAGGAAAATCTTTACTTTCTTATCTCTATTTTACTGGTAATAACATGAGGCATACTGGAAAGGAAAAGACTTCAGAGATTTTTCTTTATTCAAGTATTTTTCTTAGCTCTCAAATACTGCAAAATTGTTCAAAGTCTCTTTGAAGAAGGAAAAGTAGGCAGATATTATTATCTCATTTCTTTACATTTTGAAAACTTTTTTGCAGTATTTTTTCAAAACCAAATGTATAATGTAGTTAGAGTTGCTCTGTGTCTTCTGTAAACTTTAGGAGAGGCAATAATTTTATATCAAACTCCAGTTACAGTGCTGTGATGCAGATTTAAAGCTATTGTTCAAAGCTTCTCTTGATGTGTTTCTTGAGTCACTGGGCAAAATTAAGGAGGAACAAAATCTGTAAAATGGTTTATACTGCATTCAATTTATTTACATATTTTTGAGCTTATATGTTGTGAGATTGGGTAAAATCTTAAAATTGTAATAAGTACTAAGAGGAACGCTGAAGCATTTTAATAGTTGATTGAAAATGAGGGGATTTGAGAAAAAAAATCATTAGGTTATTTATAGATATTTTGTTCCAGTCTTCCTCTTCTGTTTGTCTGTCTTGAAGGCATATTTAAAATTCTTATTCTCTTTTCCAGCGGAGCAAAAGGCTTACATTATTTTGATATAGATTGTTATACAAGGACTTTTATGGAACTATTCTCATAGCAGTGATACTACTTCTTTAGTTGCTATCTACTGTTTCAAAATACTGAGTTAAATTAACTCACTATTTAGTCTCATAGGTAATGAAATTTACTGGGTGATTTTTTTCAAAGGGGTCTAGAATTTATTTTAAAGGACCTGAATAGAAAGTATTTTTCACATTTCCTATCTGACCCTTAATGATTGAGTGGAATTTTTTCTCTGTTGATCAAAATCTTTAAGTACATGCAAAAGGGTAGTTAAAAATAACACTCAGAATTTCTATCACTTCATGTCTCTAATGGGCAGCTTAATTGTTAATATTCAGGTAATGGCATCCTGGGAAGCACAGCATACAGCCATGCTTTTCTTGACAGATTGGAAAACTCATCAGAATAAAAGCTTTATAATCACTAAGATGTTAGTCTGGAAGTAGCTGCATTTCATCCATATCTGAGATCGTGATTTCACTTTCATCATTTTTATAGCAGTCTTCTTTTTCTTCCTTTTATTATTATTATTATCAAAGTGGTAAATTTGGAAATGCACATACATACACACAATTATACAATTATGTTAGGACGTATAATAAATGCCCTGACAGTTTAAACAATTTTGGTGTTGGATCCATTTTTGACTGAAATAATTATATTGTAACTTGGATTCTGGACATTTCTTGAGTGACTATGATCAATACAGAAATATGTTTACTGAAGACATATTAAAGTGTCTGTTCCTATCACAAAATGTCTCCAAATAAAGGAGGCAATGTGAATATTTAATTTCCTTCTTTAAAACTATAACAAAGTTAAAATTCAGGTCTCAAAGTAGTTTTTTATTTTCTGTTGATCACATTTTTTTATTTGAATAAATATGACTAGTTGTAACTATCAAGTATCATCTTCTCAACAGATGAATTTATCTGGAAAAGGGAAAATAAAACAAAGCAAAACACAAAACATGGAATTAGAGTGATCAGGTCCCCAAACTCAAGGAATCTTTGAAAACATTATTTGGCAATATTTGCTGTCTACATTCCCCATTTATATTGCCTGAAGTTAAAGAGATATTAAAAACTCCGTTAAAGCCATTGCTTTAGTAATGTAATTTGATATTGAAAGATTTGACTTTCCATTTCTAACTTGTATGTCTAGCTCACTATTCCAACTATATCTTATCATTTTGCTACAATTTTAGAAAGACATCACGCTTTCCAAAGATTCCTGTCAACCAAATGAAAAACAAATATTTTTGAAAAGACTTCTGGGAAGTACAATAAATCTGACAGATTAAATTAATTGAGAACTATTACTTTTAGAAATCAGTATTTTATAGTAAAACAGATGTCAGATATCTTAGCTATTATTCCTTTGAGAAGTACCAATTTTGAAGACAGATCTTTGTGTCTATGCAGCTACTTCAACATTTTTCATTTTCTTATATCTATAATATAAAATATCATGCATTTAACTTTTCTGAAATTAGGATGTATGCAATGGAGAAACATAGTATATGGGATTTGCTTTCAAAACCAGCATGTAAAGTAAGAATTATATACTAACAAAAATAGATTTTACCTTTTAAAAATGTCCATGGAGAATAATATGTATATAAAATCTATAAAATGTCCAGTTGAGTTTAGTGCCTACTAAAGGAGGTCATGTGGTTAAAATTATATATTTATAAATCCTAGAATCCCAAGCACAACACAGATATACTCTAAATACATGGGAATGAATGAAAAAAATGCAAAATTCACTTTTGCCACTTCAAGTGCACTCCAGCCCATATAGTTGTAGTGGGGGAATGGCCAATGAAATCCTCTCTCTCTCTCTACTCTGTGTAGGTGTCTCTCTTTTCTCTATCTTTCTCTCTCTTTCCCCTCTTTTCTCCTCCCTCCTACTCTCATTCTTTGTTTTCTTTCTCAGCTGAAAAAAGAAGGTTGAATTTGTGCAATTAGAATATGATCATTGAAAAATGCTAAAAATATATTAATAAGAAATTAATATAGTAAAGCTTTTTTAGCAGTGTAACTGTGAATTAAATCTGTAGACTTAGAATCACTCGCATAGAAATACTTCGGGATATGGGTTAGTTAAGGATTTATTAAGTTTCTGCCAGGTGCATAAAAACATTGTAAAACCTATACACTAGAGGAGAGTGATCTAAGAGCATTATAAATCAGAAGTGCATATTTAGGCTAATTCCTTAATTTCACTCAATTACTAGATGAAATGAAGAAATCACAGGATTTATTGCAACACATAATTTAATTAGTGAATGTAATAGAATTATTGGGGGTAGTAGTAGAATGAATTATAAATATTAATAATATGTTGAGCATATTAATATTTGTAATACTTAGCACCTAATATGGATAATAGCATTCTTTTAGATGGCAGATTTTAGAGGCACATACTTAAAGGGATTAATTGATCTGAATCATGTCCCCTGAAATTTATAGGTTGAAGTCTTAAAGCCCAATGTGATTGCATTTGGGCCTATACAAGGTAATTAAGTTTAAATGATATCATTAGGGTAGGGTATTACCTCTAGGTATTCTAATACCTCTAGGTATTCTAGAGGATTAATGGTCTTCTAAGAAGACACAGATCTCTACCCCTTTCTCTCTCTAAACACACACACACACACACACACACACACACACCCACACACACTTAGGAAAGGCCATTTGAGGATATAGTAAAAAAAAAAAAAGACTACTGCCCACAAGCCAGAAAGTAAGGCCTCACCAGAAACCAGTCCTGCTAGACCTTGATTTGGGGCATCTAGTCTCCAGAACTCTTAGAAAATAAATTTCTGTTGCTTAAGAAACCTTATTATGTAGCTTGACCAAGATAGGGATTAACAGAAGCAAAACAACCTTAAAACTTAATCAAGAATTATTACAAGGCCGGGCGCGGTGGCTCACGCCTGTAATCCTAGCTCTCTGGGAGGCCGAGGCGGGCGGATTGCTTGAGGTCAGGAGTTCGAAACCAGCCTGAGCAAGAGTGAGACCCCCGTCTCTACTATAAATAGAAAGAAATTAATTGGCCAACTAATATATATAGAAAAAAATTAGCCGGGCATGGTGGTGCATGCCTGTAGTCCCAGCTACTTGGGAGGCTGAGGCAGAAGGATTGCTTGAGCCAGGAGTTTGAGGTTGCTGTGAGCTAGGATGACGCCACGGCACTCACTCTAGCCTAGGCAACAAAGTGAGACTCTGTCTCAAAAAAAAAAAAAAAAAAAAAAAAAAAAAGAATTATTACATAATCATTATGTTTTATAACATATCATTGGATAAATAAATCTATCCACTTGTCATTGGTCAGATCTTAGGCCTGTCTCACCAAGTAGACTTGCTTTTTTCCCTGATGCCATTTTCTTATACATTCAAGAGGTAAATTCCTTTTTTGTTTTATGTTTGTTTGTTTTTCTCGTCTCTTTTTTTGTTGTTGTTAATTGACAAATAATATACATATCTATGGAGTACAATGTGATGTTTTGATATATGTATACATTGTGGAATAATTAAATCAAGCTAATTGACTTTTCCATCACCTGACATACTTGCCAATTTTTTATGGCTAGAACATATGAAATTTACTCTCTTAGCAATTTTGAAAGGTACATTATTATTAACTATAGTTGCCATGCAATGCAATAGACCTCAAAAAACTTACTTATACAAGAGAGAGGTTCTATTGAAGTTTATGCATAAAGTTCCTCAAGAATAGCACATTAAAGTAGTAGCCAGTAGATAATCCATGATAAATAGATGGCTTTTTAATAGCTTGGCTACATAGTAGTCTGGTATACCCATCAATCAACAAGTATGAATCAAGCATCTACTATATACAAAGTGCTATGTTAGACATAATAATCAACAACATTTGTTGCCTTTCTTTTACAAAGGTGGCATCTTTATTATGTAAAAATATTTACAGTTTTTATTATCAGCAGTGTTTCTTGTGTAACTTGAACTATAAACTCTGCAGAAAGTGTATCACTGCTACAATCACCAGTATTCATGTTCATTAAATGTTATTTTCCTCAACATATTCACCTACCTAATGAGTGTGTATATATATGGTTTTGTGTGAATGATACTTCTGACAAGTGCTGGAGTTAAAACGTAGCCCAGCAATACAGTCATATTTCAGTGTCATAAAAGACAGGTGATAGTTTTGTTCCTGAATTTAAGATACATAATATGACTTTCTGTGCTCCATTATGTATTCTAAATTTATCTGTACATCGAAAGTTATGTGCAGGCAGGATGCAACTCATAAATTTAATGAATATACTGTTTTCTGGGAGGTCAAGCTTTATCATAAGTATAATTATAAACTTCTGCACTGGTAACAAAACCTCAATGCCATTACTCATGAATGATCTTATTTGCTCATTTCTGTGGGATAAGATCAATCATTGGGTTGTTTGTACCTAGAATAGGTAAAAAAAGACTTTGTAGAGAGCATATCATAAGAAATAGAAAATTAAGGGCAAAAATTATTGGGTGCTTACCACAATTTTGTTTTGGGTCTTTAAAATATTTAATAAACAAATTTAGCAAAGTATCAGGTTACAAAATCAATGTACACAAATCAGTAGCATTCCTATATGCCAACAACAGTCAAGCTGGGAAACAAATCAAAGACTCAATACCCTTCACAATAGTGATAAAGAAAATAAAATACCTAGGAATATATTTAACTAAGGAGGTAAAAGACCTCTCCAGGGAGAACTAAGAAACAATGAGGAAGGAAATAGCAGAGGACATAAGCATGTGGAAAACCATACCATGCTCATGGGCCAGCAGAATCAACATTGTTAAAATGTCTATACTACCCAAAGTGATCTACAGATTCAATGCAATCCCAATTTAAATACCAACTTCATTTTTTGTAGAAAAAATAGTTCTATTTTTCGTATGGAACCAGAGAAGACCCTGTATAGAAAAATCAACCTTAAGTAAAAAGAACAGATTGGGAGGCATCAATTTGCCAGACTTCAAGCTATATTACAAGGCTATAGTAACTAAAACAGCATGGTACTAGTACAAGAACAGAGACATAGACCAATGGAAGAGAACTGAGAAGGCTGATATAAAACCTTCCTCATATAGCCATCTAACCTTTGGAAAAGCAGACAAAAACATACACTGCGGAAAAGAATCTTTATTCAATAAATGGTGTTGGGTAAACTGGATAGCCACATGTAGAAGACTGAAACAGTATCTGCAGCTTTCACCTCTCAGAAAAATCAACTCATGGAGGATAACAAACTTAAACCTAAGGCATGAAACGACAATAATTCTAGGGGGAAATGTTGGTAAAATCTTACAACATTGGCCCAGGCCAAGAATTTATGAAGAAACCTCAAAGAAATCACAGCAACAACAAAAATAAATAAATGAGGCCTGAACAAATTAAAAAAGCTTCTGCACAACCAAGAAAACTATCATGAGAGCAAACAGACAACCTACAGAATGGGAGAAAATATTTGGATGCTATACATCCACTTAAGAGCTAATAACTAGAATCTATACAGAACTTAGGAAAATCAGCAAGAGAAAATCAAACAACCCCTATCAAAAAGTGGGCAAAGGACATGAACAGAAACTTTTCAAAAGAAGACAGAATAATGGCCAACAAACATATGAAAAAATACTCAACATCTGTAATCATCAGGGAAATGCAAATCAAAACCACAATGAGATATCACTTAACTCTAGTGACAATGGTCTTTATCAAAAAGTCCTGAAACAATAAATGTTGGCATGAATGCAGAGAGATAGAAACACTCATACACTGCTGGTGGGACTGCTAACTAGTACAACCTCTGTCGAATGTAATATGGAGATACCTCAAAGAGCTACAAGTAGAACTACCATTTGATCCAGCAATCTCATTACTAGGCCTTTGCCCAAAGAAATAAAAGACATTCTATATAAAACAAACAAACAAACAAACAAAAAAACTTCTTCACTAGAATGTTTATAGCAGCACAAAAATTGCAAAGATGTGGAAACAACCCAAGTACCCATCAATACATGAGTGGATTAATAAAATCTGGTATATAGATACCATGGAGTTCTACTCAGCCACAAAAAACAATGGTGATCTAGCACCTCTTGTATTATCCTGGATAGAAGTGGAGCCCATTCTACTATGTGAAGTATCACAAGAATGGAAAAACAAGCACCACACGTACTCACCATCAAATTGGTTTTAACAGACCAACACTTAAGTGCACATATAGTAGCATTCATCGAGTGCCAGGCAGGTGGGATGGGGGGAGGTGAGGATGGGTATATTCATACCTAAAGGTTGTGGTGTGCAGGGTCTGGGGGATGGATGCACTTGAAGCTCTGACTCAGGTGGGCCAAAGGCAATATATGAAAACTAAACATTTGTACCCCCATAATATGCTGAAATTAAAAATTAAAAAATATTTTAAAAAATAATAAAGACTACTAATGATAAATTCATGTATTTATGGAACAAGGCACAAATTATTTTAAATTGTCATATTCATTTCTATAAAGAGAATGTAAACATAAGTATGGGTTACTGTATCCTTCTTCAAGGTTATAAGTATGGGTTACTCTATCCAGTCTAACCTGGATATAGGTTAGACTTCTTACCCATGATTTCTATATTATAAATTTTTAAATTCATGCTTATAAAGAAAAACTTTGTTGGAAAATGTGGTTGTCTCAAGGTAAAATTATCCCTATTACTATAAAAAATAAATGCCAAGACATGCTCCAATAGCAATTTCATTATGGAAAATTATTGTACAAATAACACCATGTTTTTAACCTACAAACAATGGTGGTTCCATCATAATTTCTCAAAAATACATTAATATATGTAAAATAAGAGTAAGAGAAAGCATGATCTTTATTCTGAAAATATAAAAGAGAAATATATGTGGTGAGATAGGTAAATATATATGGTGAGAAAGGTAGATATATATTTCTCAAGAATGAAATTGATTAGAAAATAAGGATTTCCTTAGACTCCATTTAAGCAATCAGAATACTTAATTATTTTCAAGAATACCATCATGCCTTAAATATACTTTCCAAATTTTTTTTAAAAAGTAAGCTTTAGTGTAGAAATTAGTGGACTCTGAAGGTATGTCAACACGAGGTAAAATAGTATTTTATTCTTCAGAAATTGATGGGAAATAATACATATCACTAAAGTGACTTCTATTTATTTTTTAAAATAAAATTATTTTTCCAGTTGGATGAAAATATTTCTATAATACATCCCATATAGTCATATTAGCCAAGCAGAATACCAAGCATCATTTAGGATTTTCTTGAGGTCTCACTGACATTACTATAATATTGATGTTTTTATTACATTGCCATATATGGAAATACTGAAGGACTATTGAAATGTATTAGCAAGGCTATTTTCTGTATACTGAGAACTTCCAAGATGATTTATTTTGTAGCTATTTATCAATTTTTTTAAATTTTCTAAGCTGTTCTATTCAATAATCAAACATTTATTTATCTCCATGCTATCAAGAATGGTGCTGGTCACTGAAAATATAAAAACAGTAAAAGATAAATTTTCTTTTCTTGAATATGAAAAAATTCATTTTTCTCAAATATGTGTGCAATTCAGAGTAACATAAATAAGAAAGTGCAGAGGCTCTGGGAAGGGCACAAAGCTCAACAGGAAGAAAGAGGGTAGAGGGATAAAGTGAAAAGAGATCAAGCAAAACTTGCTATAGGAGGTACCAAGATGACATACAAAGTCAAATCTTGCAGTTTAAGAAGGAATTAGCCTGGTTTGGGAATAGGTGGTAGAATAAAAGCAGAAGAATTTTTGAGTAGAAGAAGTGACAGTTGTTAAGTCTTCAGACCTTGTTCTATTCACGTTGTGCAAAATATCTCAGTTTAGTGGGGTCGCCAAGTAAAAGAGATGGGAATAATGAAAATATATTAGTTTGGAACAATGTGCAGGTGTATCTTTATTATGGGAGATATATATGCATCTTTACATTTTTTACCTACCCCTAGAGATATTCGAATGATCCTGAAGGGGGTTATGAAGGGATGTAACATAACTAGATTTGTGTTAAAGAAAGATCACACTAATGGCAAGGGCAGTTATATGATTAGATGGGGTCAAATAGAATTAGGAAGATTAGTGAATTATCTGTTATACATAGAGAAAACAGTGTTCTGGACCAAAAGGCACAGAATCCAGAGATTTTATACAGGTTAAATTTACTCACCAAAAAGATTTGGTGAGTAAATGTGAAGGAACATAAAGGGAAGGATTCGGGATGACGCCCAGTTGTCTAGATTGCACACTGAACAATTCGAGCTGTGCTTCCTTTCACAGAGATAGGAACAACCAAAGAAAAATAATATTTTGTGTGGGAAATTAAATGTTTCATGCAGATATTGAGAGCTTGCAATATTTGAAGGATACCAAGGTTTAGTTCTCTAATGGCCTGTGTCTTCCATCAAGAGCTCAATAGAGAAATTTATGTACAATATTTGTAAGTGTCTATAGGAAGTTATAAGCCAAGAGTTAATTTTAGCAAGGGAAAATGAGCAAAGCTACAAAGAAAGAAAGATGAGAACTGAACTGTGGCGAGAATTAATTGGAAGAGGAGGAGCAGCTTTCAGATAATACTAACGTGTTACTGAGTGATAGAAAAACAAAATGTTGGTATGTTTAAAATTTAAGAGAAAAGTTTCACAAATGGAAGAATGTTAAACCATCTCAATTGAGGCAGAGGGTTCAGAAGAGGTAATTTTTTGGCGGTAGAAGAGATGAGTAAGCAAAAGAAAGATTATTAATATCCTGATGAGAATGTTTTTTAATGAAATATAAGAAGTGGACCCATAGATGAATACATAGGATGAATACATAGGGTATGAATAAACAGAGCAGTGGCTGTACACAGTTCTACTTAAGTCTTCGTTGTAGACAGCTGGCATGAGAGAGTTTGCACATAACACTTCTGCACTGATGACTGTTACTAAGCCCAATTATTATAGTGGTCCTTACTCAGATTGGTCTTCACCATGCATCAGACCTAGAGCTGTTGCTCCTCATTCAATGATTCAAAATCTAATAAAAAATAATATCTTGAAACTCATGTTACATATAGAGATTTTCTTTTAAAAAACAGGAAACATAAAACAAAGAAAGGCAGATGGCAATGTAGAAATTAGAATAATAAGTCCATGAGAGAGCAAAATAGTTCAAGCAAATATGTATCCATGTTGCTAGAGAAGATTTTTGTTTAAACAAAGACTGGAATAAAATCTCAAAGAAGACAGATATAGATGAAAGAACAGAGAGTTCAGAAGAAAACAGGACATTGAATATAAACTGACTACAATTAGGAACATGAAATCATAGTCAAAATACAAGGTAGATCAGAAATAGCAACATTATTATTGAATTACTAGTGATACTGGGGGGAAAAAAGGCTTGGGAAAATTCAGCAAAACAAAATGAAAAAAGGATAGGCAATAGCCTTTCAAGAGGAAGCTATGATATAGAATAAAGGCAAATGAGATTGAACATGTTCATGTTTGATATATTTGATGTTCTTAAAGGTAGAGGATAGAAAAACTAAAAGAGTAAAATAGTGAAAAAGACAAAAGAAATCCTGTTCTACAGTAAAGGAAGATCTAAATCTGGAGGCTAAAGGACAAAATAATAATAATAATAAAGTACTGAATGGTGAAAACAGAAACATTTGCTGATGAGTTTCTTAATGTAAAACATTTTTCAAATCCAATGAAAATCCAGCCCCCAAATTAAAAAAATCATAAAAATAATTCATTTTATTAATACCATTAGCAATATTTTCAAGATAAAGAAGACATTAAGAAGGCATTTAAGAGAGGAGACAGAGACTGAAATAATGGAACTAAATAAATCACATTTGTATTAACAGATATAAATGTTGTAAATTGATTATCAAAAAGCAAATTTCCGAATGAAAGAAAAATGAAAGTTAAAATTGGGTGCAGATCAAGCAGGAATCACTATGTTAATATCAAGCAATGTTTAATTAAAGGCATGAGGCATTAAACATGAAAAAGAAGGGTAGGAATGACGATTTCTGTGTCATACAACTTTATGAAACAAAATTTATAGGAACAGAATTCCGAGTATAAAATTGATAGAAAAAAACTAAGGAAACATTTGTAGAAATAAGATAGTAGTAAGACTAATATTTCTTTCAGCTCATAATATTTCAAACTGATTAAAAGTAAATAACAAGAAAAAAGAAATAGTGAGCCAATTCAAGTGAATATAATAGATATGAGAATACAGAAAAAAATATTTTCAAGGACCCATTGATCATTTATAAAAGTTGATCACATATTAAGCTTTAGAAAAAACCTCAATAGATGCTATAAACATCTACGAAGGGGTTAGACATGTCGTAAAAATCATTCACTGTTCAAAATGAAATCTAGTCAGAAGTTGATGTAAAAATGGAAAAAAGTCTGAGTGGAGAAAGAAAACTCTCTATTTAACATTTCTTAGTTGAAAGAGCAAACTTAAAACATAGTTTCTGGTTATCTATAAAAGATAAATAATAACAACACTATCTAAATTGGTATCACCTCTGCTGCTGGGGATACTGGAAACATTCCTACTAAAAGGAAGAGGCTGGGTGTAGTGGCTCAAACCTGTAATCCCAGCACTTTGGGCGGCTGACGCAGGAGGATTACTGAGGTTAGAAGTGTGAGACCAGCCTGAGCAACATAGCAAGACCTTGTCTCTACAAAATATTTTAAAATTTGCCTGCAGGCCTACCTATGCAGGAGGCTGAGGTGGGAGTATCACTTGAGCCCATGATTTTGAGGCTCCAGTGAGTTATGATTGCACCACTGCACTCCAGTCTGGGGACAGGGAAATATCCTATCCCTTTTTAAAAAATAGGGACCTCTCTTAACATTATTGCACAGTATTGTCTTTGAAACACCAGCCAATGCACCTAAGTAAAAGAAAGATACTAAGTATAAACCATATATAACCCAAAAGAATGATCTTAAAAGCAGTTATAACTATCTAACTCCTAAAAGTCCTAAAAGCTAACATTAGAGAAAAATCTAGATAGTCTTTTTAGAACTCCAAAGGCATGATCCATGAAAGAAAGAATTGATAAGCTGGGTTTCTTTAAAATTACAAATTACTGCCTGGCAAATGATGCTGTCAACAGAATAAAAAGACAAGCTACAGACTGGAAAAAATATTTTCAAAAGACATTTCTGATAGAAGACTCTTATTGAAAATGTACAAAGAGTTCTTAAAACTTAACAATAAGGAAAGAAACAACCCAATTTAACAAATGGGCCAAAGATCAGGCAACTCACCAAAGAAGATATAAAAATGGTAGATAAGTATATGCGACGATACTCCCTGTAATATATCAACAGGGAAATGCAAATCTTTTATAAACGAGCAATGAGCTACCACTACGCACATATTAATATTAGAATGACCACAATTCAGAACACTGACAATACCAAGTTTTAGTGAGAATGTGAAGCAATAGGAATTCTTATTTACTGATAGTATGAATGCAAAATGGTATAGTCACTTTGGAAGACAGTTTGGCAGTTTCTTACAAAACTAAAACACATCATCACCATATGCTCCAGCAATCAGGCTGCTCCTTGGCATTTAGTCAAATAAATTGAAAACGATTTCCATACAAAAACTTCACATAGATGTTTATAGCAGCTTTATTTATAATTGTCAAAACTTGGAAACAACCAAGATGTCCTTCCATAAGTAAATAAACTGAGATATGTCCAAAGAATGAAATATTGCTCAGTGCTAAACAAACTAAACTTTCAAGCTATGAAAAGACATGGACTTTCAAGCTATGAAAAGACATGGTAACTTACGTGCATATTACCTAGTGAAAGAAGTTAATCTGAAAAGCCTACATACTGCATAATTCCAACTATTACATTCTGGGGAAGGCAAAACTATGGGCACAGTAAAATGATCAGTGGTTGCCAAGGACTGAGGTAGAGGGGGGATATGAATAGATTTTTGAGGCAATGAAACTATGTATCATACATATTAAACTATGTATGATAAT
The DNA here is from genome assembly GCF_040939455.1 of Microcebus murinus. Taxonomy (NCBI): domain Eukaryota; kingdom Metazoa; phylum Chordata; class Mammalia; order Primates; family Cheirogaleidae; genus Microcebus; species Microcebus murinus. The sequence continues at coordinate 25,626,092 of NC_134124.1, forward strand.
ATCATGGTGGATACATGTCATCGTACATTTGTCCAAACCCATAGGATGTATTAACACCAAGAGTGAACTCTAATGTAAGCTATCACTTCAGGTGATGACCATGTGTCAGTGTAGGTTCATAAATTGCAATAAATGTACGACTCTGGTGAGGGATGTTGACAATGGAGGAAGCTGTGCATACATCAGGGCAAGTGCTATATGGGAACTTTCTGTACATTTGACTCAATTTTGCTGTGAAGTTCTGAAGTCTATTCTTATAACTTTTTATTTCCTTGATGGCATATATTGGGGAACATATTTTCATATGCTTATTCGCCGGTTGTCTATCTTCTTTGGTGAGATGCCTGTTCAGGACTCTTCCCCATTTTTAATTGGGTTGTTTTCTTACTGTCAAATTTTATTATTTCTTAAAATAAAAATAATAACAGGTTTTATTTACTGAGGAGATAATCCACTAAAGAATGGGGAAAATGATATAGGACAGAACTATTGGAAAACACTTTTAGAATATAAGAAAGACTGTGTATTATGTCTAAGTTTCTTAATTATCCCATCACTGAATTTTTATTGTATTATTTTCCCATTTTATACTTTCCAGGATTGTCCCTCTAATCTAACATACAGACTTGTATTTTTGTGGTTATAAAAGAACTGAATAAACTCATTTAGATGCAGTTATTTTTTATTTCATTTTGTCTTTCCTTTCATTTTGTGTTTCTTTTTAGTACTCTTAATTTTCCTACTCTTTCACATTATCCTGACCTTTCTATTCTGAGGCAGAAATAAAAATAAAAGATGCTTGGCTTTTAAAAAGTTTTTAAAGAAATCAGAGAATTCTTCCAAAGTGCAAATCCATTTAGTTGGCATCTACTGATCTAGCTTCTACCTTTCAGTTGTTCAGTCTTGTAGAAAGACAATAAATAAATAATTATCATAAAACAAAAGAAGAATTACGATCCAAACTATACAGGGATAATAACAATATCTATCTGTTGTGAGAAGATACTCTCTTACTTAATACTGTTCTTAGGATCAAGTGACATAACGCATAAAAATTGCTTAATTCAGTACCTGTTACAAAGTAAGTGTTCATTAAATGGTAGTGCTGGGAATTATTGTTTCATTACTCTTTATCTGGGTTTGGGATTTTTAGTACCAGATACTAAGACGAGGATTAGAGCGTAAATAATTTATTGACTAAGTGATCTCAGAGTACCCACACAGTGTGTACATATTATCAAACTAGTTACCACTGTGAGCAGTTGGAGCATAATCCTGCTGGAGAAACTCAGGGAGATGGTATAGATCACAAGATCACACCTCAGACTTGTTCTTCACCCCCACTCCATGCGTTCAGGAAACTAAGGGTATTTAGCCAAATCATTGGCTACCATGAGTAGTTAAAAACTGATTTGGGACCTTAATTCCCTTATGCTTCTTATTTGTACTAAATGTGGGTTCATTGCGCTTGGGTCCTCCCACCAAAAGTCTTAGGTGGAGAATTATTCATGTTTACAGCAAGAGGCCCTTTTTTGTTTAGGTGAATGCCAAGTACCCACAGTGTCTGCTGTACTCCGTTGTGCTTGTGATTGCTATTACTGGATTTGTTTAGGACAATAAACATGTGTCACCCAATTTAATTCATGAAAGTAAAGGCTTTCCAAATAAAGGATAATCCATGCTAAATATTTGAAAGACATACATGTGGAAGTCAAGTGTTTGCCAGAAGAAAGAGGGAATAAGACATAGAAAGGTCTAAAGGCTCTAGAGAACATGGTTTTTTTGAGAACCAAAAACAGTGTAGTCTGCCTGAAGTGCAAGGTGAAGATTGGCACTCAGAGGGATAAAGACAGAGAGATTCATAAGGGCCAGTTTACAAACTGCATGCCATGCAATGTGACAGTATTTGGATCTGGTTACGAGAACAACAGTGGTCCACAAAAGTATTGCCTGATTTCAGTTTTAGACAGATTACTTTTGCTGCTGTAGCAATATAAAAAAGAAAGTACTAATCAAGAATGAGTAGAAAAGTTTGGCCTACACTCCAAAGAAATTATCATTAGTGTTTGATAAGGAAGATAAAAATCTGCCACAGGTTTCTTCTAGCCACAGGGTCCACCACTAAGTGGTCAACTGAGATTACTGGGCTGTGAGGGTTTCAGAAGCCAGGAAATTGTTCCCACAGGGAACCAGCTTGGTGTCCACAGTTATAAAGACCCTAAGTTGTCAGATCACCACCTCCTTTCTCAGAGAGAAGACAAGAATTGTAAGAATGTGATCTCACATTGGAAAAAAATAATCAAAATGCCTTGAAAATGGATCATGTGTATCTGTAGAACTTCAAAATAAAGAATGCTTGCTCACCTGTGTGATACAAAAGTTTTGTTTAGAAAAGTTGAATCAGAGCATGTTTAAGAAAAATGTAGCACTATGTAGAGAACTAAAAAAAGAAAGAAACTTGTCAAAATATTAACAATAATAGTTATCTCTGGCTGTGGGATTCATGCTGATTATTATTCTATTTGCTTGCTCAAGGGTTTTTGTTGCTGTTGTTTTGGTGTTTTTTAAATGCATGCCTCAACTTTGTATGAAAATAACATTAAGAACTAAAATAAATACAGCACTCCATAGAATGAGCCTATCTGAGGATTATTAGCAGCATAAGAGGCATATGAGATCTGGTTTATGAATGGTGAGTAGATTTTATCTCATGTCCCAGCTGTAGTTGATTCATGGTTGCCCAGAGCATTGTGCTAAGAATGATTCTGAAGTTGTACTTGACTTCAGTAGGAAAAAGAGGTGTGATTGATTAGTGATGTCTGTCATGGGTGCAGAATTTGGTAATAACGGTTATTTCACAGGTGTTTGAGGTGTTTGTCATTTGTTATCTTAATCTTAATCAGTTCCCTCATTTTATAGATGGCAAAACTGGAGCCCTTTGAAATGAAGGGGTTATTGCCTTAGATCATATAGAGTTCTTATCATGTATAAATTATATATACTTCAAATTCAGTGTAGAAAAAGAGGTATGTCTTGAAAGTTCTCACTCCTATACTAAATGATCCTTGTGAACATGCAGATCTGAGGATCCTTTAAAAATGCAGAATTAAAGAATGAATAAAAATAGTTCTCCTAAGTTGTCCTAGGACCTGAATCATTTTTCCTATTCAGAATTACAGAGGTTGAGCTAGCTAAGTCCACCTGACTCTGAGATCTCACATTTATTTTTAAAACCACAAACTAGCATGTCCAGACATGAGGTATCATTTTCTCTAAATTGAATAGCAATCAAGACTCTGTCACTTTCCTAATGAGGACTCGTGCATAGCACCTAGGCTTCTGAAGGATATTCAGGTGAGGATGTGTGATTTTAGCATTTAGACTTGCCTAAGGGACTCATTTAAAGACACAGTGTCCTGAAAGGAGCTCTTGAGATTCAACACATGATTACACAAGCAAAAGCTGGCAGAACTCTATATTTTTCTCAAAGGAAAGCAAAAGCACAAGGTTATCCCTTTTAGGATGAAACCCGCCACTGACTCATTTAATAATGAATATGGCAAATTTCAATGAAAGTGGGAAGTAAGGATGTTTAGGATTAATTGTGACTATTTGAGTGCTTTGTAGACCCAATATTTCAGATTGCTTTTCCTCTCAGGACTCAGAACTAATTCTATACACAGATCTCTAAATATCCATCTCTGCTTACATAACTTAGGTAACGAGGTGCCTCCTATTTCTCTCTAGCTCTCAGCTGAGTTGTCATTTTGTTCAGGAAGTTTTTCCTTTATTTCTCAAACTGGGTCTTGTACCTTTGCTATACATACACTTAGTGTTCTTTATTTTTTGGGTCACAGCACGTATTGCCGTATTACCTTGTCAATTTACTTGCATTTTTCTCTTGCTCTACAAGCTCTGTGCAGGCAGAGAGCTGGTCTTTCATTTCCATTGAGAATGAAAGTGCTATAACCATGCCTATTCTTAGTGATTACTAAATACATATGAATGAAAGAACAAGTGAATGAATTAAAGACTTACCTGTTATATTTTTAGAGCAAAATTAGGAACATAAATAACGTAGGTTCATCTCACCACTGGTTCTAAGTCTCCCATGCAGTTAAGTATATCACCTAGGTGAAAGATGATACAATAAAACCTAACCTGTTTTTCTGATCTATCAAGGGGATATTTTATTGATTTTTGAGTGCTAAAATTTGTAACAGTCAGAACAAGTAAAACAATAAAAATTGTCAGTGTACAAATCTCATTAACTTGCACATTTTGAATTTGCTAAAAACAAGTAAAATTGGCTTTGCTTCATTTCAGAGTAATTACTGTACTCAAAACTTAGAAAGTCAATAAATGCATTCCAATGTATATGATACAATAATCACGCATTATGGTCCATTTTCAAACAAATCATAATTACTGTCTGAATATGACTCAAATCAGCAAGGAACTTTCATAAATGCTAAATTACTTGCAATTTGAACATGCTAAAAATGCCATGCCATTTACCACACAGAACAGATGAGCGGCAGGCCAAACTTAGAAAATGCAATTCACTCTAAGCGATGTTACTAAAATTTGTAGCAGATGGTATGGTCACTGAGGTTACAAAAGGCCTGTGTATTAAAAAAACAATTTCTGATTTTACATAAATTCAGGGATTTTTAATTAAGATTCTCTTAAGTAGTCTAAACCTTCTCTGTTCTGGGAATATTAACACAATCAATCCCAAACCTGATTTTTTTTCCCCCACAAAATGCAGAAATCTCTTTTCTGCTCATGTAAGTGGTTTGGTCTCTTTAAAATCTCTCCTTTGGGTACAATTTTTTTTTTCCCATTTATTTAAAACATTCTAATTGAGAATCCACTAAATGGGAGGCCCTGTCCTAGGGACTGCTTAAAAAGAGATGAGAAATACATCCCTACTCTGAAAGATTCATGATTTAGCGCAAGATGACCGTTAGTGGCTAAAGATTGAAAGTATCAGTTTTAATCTCATTGACTGCAGGGAAAGCCTCCTGAGCTATGGCTGGAAGAGTGAATTGGGTTCAGTCAGGATGGAATGGATTCGACAAAACACAGAATGGTTGGTAAATTTCTAGAGGACTGGCAATAGACAACTCAAGACATTAGGCCTGATCACATGGACCTTGAGTGTCATGTAGAGTGTGGACTCTATCCTGCTGGCAAAGGGAGTTAATGGAAGAATTTTAACCAGGGCAGCAATCCTTCAGATTGACACATTAGAAGGACTCCTTTGGTGGCAGTGAGCTGGACTAATTAAAGAGAAGCAAGACCAGGCAAAGATTCTAGAGTACAGGCTAATACAATAATCTAGGTGAGATACAAAAAAACTTGATTAAAGATATTTATTTTTCCCTGGGAGTCCCCCTGCCTGAATGACTAGTGATATAGTATTTCCTTATCTTGGGCTAGGTGGGATAAAGTAAGTCTTTCTTATAGCTAAATTGAAACTGGTCCAATATAAATACATAAGTATATTTCAAAAGCCCCGTAAACAAAGAGATGTGACAAAAATGTCCAAACATATTTTATAAATAATATTTTTATGCATTTGTAATTTATTTAGGTAGGCAAATATTTGTTGCACATGCCCTGTGTGTGCGGTACAGTGGGGGGCATACAAAGAATACAGGCATAATCCCAATCCTGAAATATCTAGCATTCCTGTTAGCAAGATACAAATTACAAAAAGAAATGTATTTTAATATAGTTGAAGGCAAAATTTAATAAAATGTCAATGTATATAGGAGAATAGATGTTTTGAGAGTAAGGAAACCAGAGTAGGGTCCTACAGGAAGATTTTCTTGTATAGATGGGATACAAATTGGGCTTTGAATAAATGGATAGGAAAAGACTAGAGGTCAATTCTCAATTATGCAACACAAATAAAGGTATAGCAAAGAAGAATGAGTTTGGGACATATGCAGGGACAGTCTGGTATAAATAGAGATCAAAGTGAGCTTGAGAACTTGGCAGTTCTGCCCCTTTCCCATTCATCTATATTTATAAGGAAAGTTCAGCCATGGAGCCTGAGAAGCTGAAAGGGTTAGTCAGAAAAGAATAAGGCAGAAATGTGGGGATGACTCATGGCAAGAGGCCTGTCAGATTTCAATATTATATTCTGGGTTCTTCCTGGGGCTATTAGAATCTTTCCTTTGGTTTCTTTGACACACCCTGTTAGCATCATAATTAATACTTTATTCTTTTACTGGAGGCACTTGGATTTAATTTTATTATTATAATAAAGAGTCATACAGGTAATCCACTAGGGACAAAAAATTTAAAATTCTTACTGTGGCCTTACTGATTTCCAGCTTTTTTGGTGCCAACTTCCCGAGTGCTCACATTGCCTTTTATCATTTCCCTGGGCACAGAATAAGTGGTAACCTTTTGAGGGTACTTCTAGATAAAGTTTCCATTTTCTTGGATTGTACTTTATCCCTGTCTTCTATCTCACCCATTTTTACTTCAAAGCTTAAATGCTACTTTCTTGGACGGGACTTTCCTGAAAGTTCTCCACCTGTTTGTTTCTTCTGCTGTACTCATCAGCATGTGTGACTTAATATTTGTGCGATATTTTAATGCCTAGCTTCCTATACATTTGTGGACAATGTATTTTTAGTTCATTTCCACTTACATAGTACCTAAATAATTGTGGGAATACTCCCACATATTTTTTAATAGAGGGATGAATGGATAGAGAGGTGGATAAATGTATGAGGAGAAGAAAAATGTTTTGTTAGATTTATATGTTAAGTATTGCTTTTTAGGACTGTTGTAAGTGGATTTTGTTAACATTCAATTTTCAATTTTTTTACAGTTGGTATATAGGAAGGCAATTGACTTTTTATATATTGTTCTTGTATCCTGAACCTTTGCTATATTTATTTGTTAATTCAAGGAGATTTTTTTTTTTTCTATTTTGGGGAAGGAAAAGCGCTTAAATTTTCTACATAGACAATACTATAATTTGCAAATAAAAACAGTTTTATTTCTTCTTTCCAATTTATATACCTTTCATTTGTTTTTCTTGTTTTATTATCTTGTCTAGAATTTCTAGTACAATATGAAATGGGATTAGTGAGAGAAGACATTCCTGCCTAGTTCTCTGTCTCTGGCACTTAAGTATGATGTCAACTCTACCTTGTTTATAGGTGTTCTTTATCAAGTTTATCAAGTTGAGGAATTTCTCCTCCACCTCTAGTTTGTTGAGAGCCATTATCTTGAATCGGTATAGAGTTTTGTAAAGTATTTTTCACTGTTAATTAATTCTGTAATTTTGCATTTTTAGCCTGCCAGTATGGTAGATTACATTGATTGATTTTTGAGTATTGAACCTGCCTTTTATAACTGTAATAAATTCCACTTGGTCACAGGTTATACTCTTATGATACATTGTTAGATTTGATTTGCTATATTTTGTTGAAGGTATTTACATTAATGTTCATGAAAGATATGGGTCTGTGGTTTTTCTTTCCTGTAATGTCATTATCTGGGTTTGGTATTATAATGTCATTATCTATGGCCTCATCAAATGAGTTACAAAGGGTTCTTTTTGCTTATATTTTCTAGAAGAGGTTGTAGAAATTTGGTATTATTGTTTCCTAAGTGCTTACTAGAATTCACTGATCAAGTCATTTGAGTTTACTTCCTTTTCAGATTATTATATTTGATTAAATTCATTTAGTTGGTATACAGTTATTGAAATTATATAATTCTCTTTGTGTGAGTTTTGGTAGTTTCCGCCTTTCAGGGAATTTATCCATTTAAGTTGTATTTTCAAATGTGTGGACATTCAGTTTTTCAGAATATTTCTATATTATCCTATGAATATTTGTGTGATCAGTAGTGATGATGTCTTCACTTTTAATATTAGTAATTTGTGTCTTTTCTTTTATTTTCTTGGTTAGCTTGACTACATGTTTATCAATTTTATTGATTTTTTTTCTAAGAACCAAGTTGTGTTTCATTTATTTTCTCTATGCCTGTTTTCAATATTATTGATTTCCTCTCTGTTATTATTTCTTTTCTTCTGCTTGCTTTAGGGATATATCTCTCTCCTTTCTCCAGCATCCTAAAGTGAAAGTTTAGAATAGAAATTTTAAATATTTCTTCTTTTCTAATGTAGCCATTCAATGATATACATTTTACTCTCAGTACTGCTTTTGTAGCACCACCAATTGTGGTGCATTGTATTTTAATTTTCATTTAGTTCAAAATATTATTTCATTTCTTTTGAGACTTCTTTGAGCCATGTGTTTTTGGAAGTATACAGTTTAATATTAAATATTTTAGAATGTTCTAGCTATCTTTCAGTTTTGATTTCTAGTTTAATCCATTATGGTCTTAGAAGGTACTTTGTGAAATTCCATTCTAAAAAAATGTTAATCTGTATCTTATGGCCCCAAATGTTATCTGCTTTATTATATGTCCATTGAGCTTGAAAAGGAAGTCTACTCTGCTGGTGTTGATGGAGTGAGTATTCTAAAATGTCAATGAGAACAAGGTGATTGATATTTCTGTTCATTTTATCTCTCATCTCTTGTGACAATGCTGTATCAATATGCTATAATTACTCACTACAGTTTTACTATAATTATATTTTAAATGTTTTTTATTTAAAAAATGTAGGGGGTACTAGTGGTTTTTGTTAGGTAGATAAATTGTGTCATGCTGAAGTCAGGGCTTTCAGTGTGCTCATCAACAGAATAGTGTACCTTGCATTATATATTAGATAGGTAAATTTTATCCCTCACCCTCCTTACTCCATTCTTAGTTTCCAGTGTCCGTTACACCTCTTTATGACCATAACTTTTAACTATAAGTGAGAATATATAGTATCTGTTTCTTATTCCTGAGATACTTCACTTAGGATAATGGCCTCTAGTTCCATCCACATTGCTACAAAAGACATTATTTAATTAGTTTTTATGGCTGACTAGTACTCCATGGTATACTATAATTGTTTTAAGCAAAGAGTTGTTTTTGGATGAATATTTTAAAAATAAGGGATTTTACCTTAATTTATTCCTTGTCAGATGCTTTTTTTTACCTTTGTGTAGATCCCAATTTTTCATCTATATCAATTTCCTTTTCTCTAACCAACTCCTTTTATTTTTCTTGTAGGGAAGATCTGATGGCTGTGAGTTCTCTGAGTTTCTGTTTGCCTGAAAAAGGTTTTATTTCTGCTCCATTTTTGAAAAAAATTTTTACTGAATATAGAATTCTAGGTTGGTGGAGATTTTCTTTTAATACTTTAAATATTTCACTCAGCTCTCCTCATTCTTACATTGTTTCTGATGAGTAGTCTATAGTTTTTATCCTGTTCCTTCATATGTAAAATATTTCTTTTCTCTAGGTACATTTAAGATTTTTTTTTTCTTTGTCTTTGGTTTTCTCAAGTTTAAATATGACATGCCTAAGTGTGGTTCATTCTGTGTGTGTGTTTGTGTTTGTGTTTGTGTGTGTGTGTTGGTGTTCTCTAAGCCTTCTAAATTTTCTAAGCCTTCACAATATTATTCTGGTCTGCTTTGTTCTTCTGTCTCTATTAAACTACTACTGGATCCTTTTTGGTGCCTCCTGGGCTATGGAAGGCAAGTCCTTGGGCCATCTGTTGTCATTAGGTGAGGGTAGGGGGATGCTGGGCCTATAGGATGGTAAACATTTTCCCTGGCTCGTTTTCCACCTACCTGGTTCTGGAGGACTTCTCAGTCTTTGCCAGCACTTCCAGGGGAGGGAAGTGTCTGCCTGTATCTTGTGCCATTGGGAAAAGAGTCAGCATCTATAGGAACTCAGTGACTCTCTTTTCCTGGGTTACATTAGTGAAAGTTCAGGTTTGGTTTGCCCTTTGCTTTTGGGTGGAAGACCTGGAGATAGCTGGGCCTAAATCATCTTCTGCTGTTGAGTGGGAAAAAGTAGTCACTGGGACTGGGTGATTTTCTGTTATTGAGTGGAAGGCTATCAGACACAGGTGGCCTTTTATTGCTGGTTGGAGAAGTGTGAGACACCAGACTTGCTAGCACTTGTTGTGGGGCAGAGGATGAACCAACTAGTCCAGGTTCTATTATTGCCACTCCTACTCAATAGTGATGAGGCCCACAGTTGTCAGCAGGTATGGGTGAGGTATGTGCTGATGACTGAACTTTGCTGGTAACACTGCTATAGGCAGATGTGTCTTTTGTTGCTGGCAAGTGTTGGGCATGGAGTGGATCAGCTTATCTGGTTTTTACTGGTGCTATTGCTGCAGGCAGATCAAATCCACCACTGTCACCAAGCATAGATCTCCTTGTTAAGAACCTTCTGGGCATCTCCTTTGTTGATCCTTTAGAAAGAGAAAGCAGAATTTTCTTCTTTGTTTATTTTCTATGCTTGTTGGAGTTCTGGGTTGCAGGCCTCTCTGGTGTCCAGTTTGTGATACACAAGAGAAAAGAAAATCCAGGGAATTCATTGTGTTATCATTATTTAAGCTCCTGGTTCCTAGGCCCTGACCAGCCTAGCTTCTTTTTGTCCACCTTTAAGAGTCCTTTTACAATTGATTATTTAATGTTTCTAGAGTTCAGTTGTATTTAAAGAGAAAAATTCAGGGTAGCAGGAGGAAGGGCAAAGGGTTCTTCTGAAGGCATTTGTGATAGATTCCAGGAGTGCAATTAGAATTGTGGATCAAAGGTTTTATATATATTAGCAGATTGCTTTAGAAAAGACCATTTTTAACATTCAACATATGAAAATTTCTCTCTCTATATTCCTGACAGCAATGGATTTTATGGATATTTTTTATTTTTTACATATTTTTCAGTGATAAAACACATTTTTAAAGTTTAATTTGTATATTTTCTCACTATTAGTGATTTGAGGCATCAATTCATGTATTTTTTGGTCACTGGATTTTATCTTTTTGAAACTGTCATTTATATGATTGGATTATTTTTCATCTAGGATGAGTTGTTCTTACTTATTTTATGTTCTTTGTATATAAGAGATACTATATGTTGTCTCTCATCTATGTTACATATTTTCTTCAAATCTGTTATGTGGCTATTTATTGATAGCATCTTCTTCCACAAGACTTTTAAAAATTTGTTATAGTCAAATATTTATCTTTTAAAAATAAATATTATGGATTTCCAATTTTGGTAATGTCTCCTTGACCCATGGATTGTAAAAAAGATATTTATAGCTTTTATCATTTTATTTATGTCTTTGAAGGACCTAGAGCCAACTTTTCATATAGAGTACTATGGGACTCCATTTTAATTTCATTTCTGCTGGATAATCATATGAATCTTTCCAATTTATTAAACAATCTATTATTTTCCCATTAAATTGCATAATTTCTGTCATATATTAATTTCTCATGTACACAGTAGTCTAATTTTAAATTTTCTGTAAGTTCCATGAATATATTTGCCTATTTTTGTGCCAATATCATACTGTGTTGTTTTGTTTTGTTAAGGACATTTATTCTTTCTACTAGTGCTTATTCTTCTTTATTTTGCTAATAATCTTAACTATATTAAGATACTTAAATTTATATATGAATCATAAGTTCATACTGTACAATATAACTTTCAAAGACATACAAATTGAAAATCAATGTTGAAAGTCTATTTGAAAATGCCATTTGATATTTCATTTTTAAGGCATTTTTTTCACCCAAAAACATTGTAAAGATTACTATTTGTTCAGTAATTTTTTATATCTTCTTACACAACTTCATAGTGTTATATGAATTCTGGATCATTCCAATTAAATATTAATATGTTCCTAATCATCAGTTGCTATTTTTTTCTTTTGTTATTTATCTTTTGTGTCTATAATTGTTATATGTATTTATGTTTTATTCAGCTATAATAAACAATTTTTTCATTAATTCCAATAATATTTAAATTTGATTATGTGGATTTTGGATTTTCTTTTTCTTTTTTTTTTTTTTTGTTTCTGAGACAGAGTCTCACTCTGTTTCCAGGGTTAGAGTGCCATGGCATCAGCCTAGCTCACAGCAACCTCAAACTCCTGGGCTCGAACAATCCTCCTGCCTCAGCCTACCAAGTAGCTGGGACTACAGGGGCACAGGCCACAATGCCAGCTAATTTTTTTCTATTTTTAGTAGAGAAGGGGGTTTCACTCTTGTTCAGGCTGCTCTCTAACTCCCCACCTGAAGTGATCCTCCTACCTCAGCCTCCTAGAGTGCTAGGATTACAGACTTGAGCCACCAAGCGAGGCCATATTATGTGGATTTTCAAGGTATAAAACAACATCCTCCATAATAAAGAAATAAAATTTACTTCCTTTTCTATTGTATTTGTACTAATTACTTTATTTTCTTCTCAGTAAATTTTTTATAGACTCTAAGTCAAATTTCAATAATTATTGTGGCCATCCTTGATTTTTTTTTATTTTTACCTGAAATAGTTTTAGAATTTATTATTAAAGATACTTTAATTTACTGGATTTTTTAAAGTAAGGGAAAGTTACTATTTTTAGTCAAAGGAATGTTCAACATCTATTGATATATTTTTTGCATCAGTTTATTTATATAATGGATTTTTGACTGATTTCTTGATATGAATTGCACTTTCATTACTTATGAAATTTGTCATCATAACCTATTATTCTCTTGACACATTATGAAATTCTATCTACTTATACCATATATTTGTTTCATTCATACTAACTTATGAAAAAATTAAAATATTTTTGCCAAGTTTTAATATTGAAGTTTAGTTTGGTTCAGAAGATGAATTAAAAGAGCATTCTATGCATTAAATCTCTTTTGAATTATCTATTCGTTATAGACTATATACAATTCAACTCTGAAGACATCTCTTTTTGCATCCTTTTTAATTTTGGAATTGTAACTATATGTCTCATCATTTTTGAAATAACCCAAGCAAGTTTCCATTTCCTATTAAGTCAGTTTCAGCAAGTTACATTTTCCTAATAAGTCCTCGATATCTTCTAAGACTTCAAATTTGCTGAAAAATGTTTCATATAACGATTTCTTAGAATTAAGTGCCATTTTTGATCTTAACTTTTGCATAATTTAACTTTATTTTGATCAAGTACAAAGAGATTATATTTTTATTTTTAATTGTTATGGGTACATAACAGTTATATATCTTTATGGGGTACATTTGATGTTTTGATACAGGCATACAATGTAAACTAATCAAATCAGGATAATTGGGGTATCCATCACCTCAGGCATTAATCATTACTTTGTGTTAGGAACATTCCAATTCCATTCTCTTAATTATTTTAAAGCATATCCTAACTTACTGATGATCATAGTCACTTTGTTGTGCTATTAAATATTATTCATTCTATGTAACTAACTATATTTTTGCACCCATTAACTGTCCCTACTTTATTGCCCTCTTTCCACCACCATTCCTGGGCTTTGGTAATCATCATTCTGCTCTCTGTCTCCATGAGTTCAATTGTTTTTAATGTTTTGCTCACACATAAGAGTGAGAACATGTGAGATTTGTCTTTTTGTGCTTGGCTTATTTCACTTAACATAGTGTTCTCCAGTTCCATCCATGTTGTTGCAAATGGTAGGATTTCATTCTTTTTGTGGCTATGTAATATTCCACTGTGTATATATACCACACCTTCTTCATTCATTCATCCATTGATGGACACTCAGGCTGATTCCAAATCCTGGCTATTGTGAATAGTGCTGCGATAAACTTAGGAGTGCAGGTATCTTTTTTGATATAATGAATTTTCCTCCTTTGGCTTTGAGCCAGCACAGCTGCAGGAATTGACCAAGGACTGCAGTCTTTGTGGCCTGACTGCCTTATAAATTAGGCCAGTTTACAGGCTGTGCCAGGGAAACGCTGACGTCCAGTGCAAAGCTCCACAAGCACTTAACTTTCTCTTCCCTGGGTCCACAGGGTCTCCGTCCACTTGGCTCGCTGGTGCAGTGTTGCTGGGGAATGGGGAGGGGTGAAACAGGCAATGCAAGGCTGTCTTTTCTGCCCTCTTCAATGTCTCTTTCCTTGATATAATGTTAAAACCAGCTCACTTGATTTTGATTTCTCTGAAGGTGCTTGTTTGCATAGAGTGTTGTTGAATTTGGTGTCTGTGTAGAGGGATGATCGCTGGAGGTTTCTATTTGGTCATCGTGCTCCTTCCCCTCTCCTTGTCAAGCTTCTCAAACAGTCTTTGTGTCTTGTTGTATCCATTTCATACTTTATTACTATTAATTAAATATTTGTGGATGTTTTTGTTAGTATTTTTTTAATTTTCTTAGGAATACTTACTTCCCTTATGTGTCATGTTTCTTTATAAAAAATGCAGACATTTATGGTTATGTATTCTTCATGTTCTTCTTTCAATGTGTCCAATAGGTGTGGTATAAAGTGTTTTCATTTTTATTTATATTTATATAGTTTAAATTTTTTCTTTTATTTTTCTCTTTTAATCAAGTATTCTAAAAGTGTGATTCCTACTTTCTAAGTTAAGATTTTTGTTGCTTTTTATCATTTATTTTCATTTTATTACCTTATTAATTCATATTTAGTTAATATCAAAACATATTCATTAGAATTTCTCTTGAAATCAAATTTATGACCAAATATTTGTAATTTTTCCTGAATGTATGAAAATATATTATACCCATAACAAAGGTTAAAGTTATCTCTTTATAGATAAAATGATACCATTGTTTAATTTTCCTATGTCAATTCTTATATGTTTTCCATTAGATCTAATTCTGAGAAAAGTATAACAATAACTTCTTGCTTTCCTAATATTTATTGTTTATTCATACAGAGTTATTAATATTGTGCCTTTTCATAAATTTTTTGAATCATTATATTATTTTTCTTTGTTGTTTGCTGTATTAACTTTAAAATTCACCTTGTCTATATTAATATTGCCACTTCCGTGATTTTGTTTGTTTACATTTGACTGTGATCTCTTTGCACATTCTTTTAATTTGAATCTTTATATATATCTTCACTTTTTCTGTATAATCCTATGAGAAATTTATAGCTAGACTTGGTTTTCAGAGTCTCTCTTACTGGAAAAAATCGGTACCTGGTTTTTAACATAATGATTAAAATAGTTACACTTATCCCTTCAATCTTACAATATGGTTATTATTTCTTACCTTTTTTTCTCTTATTCTGTTTCCTCCTATTGTTGTTTAATGAAGCTATTTTCCTCCTTAATTTATAGATTCTATACTACTTTTCATTTTCAATATTTGCCTTCTATTTCTTCTTTTTATCTTAAATATGCCTCCCACTATGATCAATAATGTAAGCATCTGAGATACTATACTTTTTATATAGTATCTTCCTCCTCCTCCTCCTCTTCCTCCCCATAACAAAACTTTGAAATGGTTTTATCTCTTCATCTTCCTGCCAATCCTAATTCCTTCTATCTTGTAAGACAGTTTAGGTGTAAATAGGATTTCTCTTACAAAGTATATCTTCTCTTTCTGAAAGTCCTTACTTTGCAATTTATATCTTTTGTATTTTATTTTTTTTTTTGCTCTATGCTTCGAGATATTTATTTTTTCTTATTTGCTCCTCCATGTAGTTCGCAACTATAACCATTGTTTCTTTTTAATTTTGCTAATTTTTAAATTTTGAAAATTTTTTAAAGCCCTAGGAAGTTAATAAGTCTTTTTCTTCTATATTGAGTCTTTTAATGTGCTTCTATTGTTATTATTATTATTATCACTTTGCTTCAAGTGTTCATCTCATTCCTCCCCAGTTTACTTCCCTGAGGATATATATGTGCTGTGATTTGACTTTTTGCTCCTGCTCTCTCTTGTTTGCTCAGTACCTGTATATGTATGGATCTTCTAATTTGGCTCATTAAGGCTCAAGTCTGGTTGTTGGGATACCCTTAATGGTAGGAATCCTGTGACTTGAGATATTCTCTGACCTGATGTGTCATGGTGTATATGTAGGTAGATATTTCTCTGCTGAAACACCTGGGACAAGCTTCTCCACTTTGTTTTTCCTGCATAACCTTAGCCTCAGACCATTGCTTTAGCTACTCATGGCCTCTGGGGAGTAAGTACGACATAGCACATTCCTGTGTGATGACAGCAACCTCTCTCTGGAGGTTCATACATTCGGCAATCCTATGCTCTTCATGTAGCCTCCAACTTTTGGTCCTAGCCCCTGCACTCTAGTTCTGATTTGCAGCCCATGACAAGGAGGAAGAACTCATACACTTTGTCCTTAACTAATCCCAAGGCTTTACTCACATACAGTTACTCTTAGGTTCAAGCAGTACTTTGGCTCAAAAGAAGCAAAAAGCATGTGAAGGAAGGAACCTGGATCCAAGCACTATGTTCTGAGAAACTCTCTGAGCTCCTTGTGTCAACTATCACATTTTTGTATCCAGTATTCTACTTAATGCTACTTCATAAATGCTTCTTCCTGCTTTTGTTAACAAGTCTTTGCCTTTGAGAGGATATCTTATGCTTATTTAAATTTATCAATGAGTCTGTTCTATTGATTTTTCTTTTACTACCATCAGATGTGAAGTGTGTTGGCTCCTTTATTGCCCCTGCCTTCTTCAAATATCTGGTTATTTTTGCCTGAGTTTTCAGTTTCCCCCAAAAGTATTGGCTGTCTTGCCTGGAAAAGTGCTTGAAATAGAAATAAATACCAAGGCTCTGGTTTTTATCATACCCTGTGGCAGTGTTGTGGCTATCATGGATCAAAGAACTTGAGGTACCAAGGTCTAGACATGACCATTTCGGTTGGATGGGACCCTTTTGGAAATTTCTCTATCCTCTGCCACTGGCATTACTCTCTTATAATAACTTCTTTTCTTAGATTTTGTATCTTAGAGTGGTCTGGAAGCAGAGGTAGGAGGGGAGAATGCTCATAGACCAGTAGGTACAGCTGCACCTGTTGTCATCCGTTTCACAGTCTAATTGAACTCCTACAACTCCCTTATGAAACACTGTTGATCCTAGTAAGCCTGGCCTGGAGCTGCTATTTGCAACTAACATTGCAAAGACATGGGCAATGATCTAGTCAGGGGAATATGGCACAGAAGAAAAAGTACAACTCAAAAGCTCAACCATATGCGAAAACCAATGGTGGATGGGAAAATATAGTGAATGGTACAGGCTGACAATACCTAAACTCACCAATCACCCTTGGCATGACTCAGGTGGGACAGCCAGGCCTCATGTGCCTCCTGATATAATATAATAAAAGTTGTATACTACCACCTCAAAGTTGATTTTCTTTTTTCTTCTTTTTGCTCAAAATAATTAAACATATATGTGAGTCTCAAGAATTAACTACTAGTTTTTAAGAAATATAGGAGATGGAGAAACAACTTAAACAGCATCATATGTCTCAATCAGACAAATCAAGAATGGGAAACTGTCTGCAGGACAAATAACTTGACTTCTTCAACAAATATATATCATCATTAAAGTTGGTAACTCTTATAGGTTTAAGATCACTTAATCTCTAGCCAAAGGAATAGGAAATGGCAGCCCAGCAATACAGAAAACTTTTAGACAACACTTGCTTTACTCCAGGCAAATACTAAGGAAAAATTATGACATGACCCGCACTTACACCAAGAAAGGCTGAGTTGGGAGCCTAGAATTCCATCTCACCAAGGTGTAATGATAAACCAATCCTTCAGCCTGGGAGTCTCAGAGAAAGCCAGGTAGGTAGCAGGGTCAGTAACAAGCACCCTTTCTTGTTTTGCCAGTGACAATCCCTCCATCCATCCCCACTGAAATGATGCCGGAGGAGGCCTGGTGGGAAACTGGAATTTTTGCCACCATTCCATACATGTAGATATTAGAACAAAGAATATCTCAGAGCAGTAAACCAAACTTCCATCTCAAGATCTTAGAAAAAGAAGAGCAGAATAAACGCTAAGCAAGTAGAAGCAATCAATAACAATAAGAGCAGAAATTAGTGAAATTAAAAACAGATGAACAATAGAGAAAATCAATAAAACCAAGAGCTGTGTCTTTGAGAAGATCAGTAACATTCATTAATATCTAGGAAGACTGACAAAAAGGAGAAGACACAAATTACCAACATCAGAAATGAAACAGGGGCTATCACTATAGACTCTGCAACCATTCAAAGATAATAAGGGGACACTACAAGCAACTCTATCCTCATAAATTTGACAAATTAGATTCTTTAAATTCTTCAAAAAATTATTCAAAAAACACAAGCTACCATAACTCATCCTCTATGAAATAGGCAATTTGAATAGCCCTAGAACTAATAAACAATTTAAAGTTTTAATTAAACATATTCTCCCCAAAAGAATCTTCAGGCAAATAATTTCACTGGAGAATTCTATCAAACAATTAAAGAAGTAACACCAATTTTACACAATCTTTACCAAAACTTTACAAAAAAAATATAAGAGGATTGAAGACTTACCACTTTCTTTTACCAAGCCCAGTAATATACCGTGAAGAGAAAGAACACAAAACAAAAAGGAAAAAAAAAAAAAAACAAAAAAAAAACAAAAAAATACCTACAGATCAAGATAACTCATGAATACAGATGTAAAAATCAAATATGCTTCCATTTGAAACCTCTCTTAAAATACTATAACATAAAATTATATTTTCGAGTGTTGAGTTGCAAAGTGAGAGCAACTATCATGATACATGACTATTCCTTGTATATGAATAAAATTTTGTCTCAGTAAATTCTGGGACTAAACTAAAAAAAAAAAATTAGCGATTTATAAAAGCATGCAACACCATAACCAACTGGGATATATTTTAAGGATGTAAGGTTGGGTTCAATATTAAAAAATCAATGGATCACACATGTAATACTAACAATTGAGGGAGTCAAGGTGGGAGTAATGCTGGAAGCCAGTTCGAGGTTGCAGTGAGCTATGACTGGGCCATTGCACTCTAGCCCTGGCAACAGAGCAAGGTCCTGTCTCAAAAACAAACAAACAAACAAACAAACAAACAAACAAAACCCAAATCAATGTAATCTACCATACTAACAGCCTAAAGAAAAATGATCATATTAACTGATGCTGAAAAAAGTCTTTCTACAAAATCCAACTCTCATTCATGATAAATGTTCTCTGAATGCAGGAATAGATGGGAAATTTCTCTACGGATAGAGAGGATTTATAAAACAACTTCAGTTAACCTTGCTCTTAGTAGATTAAGACTGAATGTTTTCCCCTAAGATGGAGGACAAAGAAGAATATTTGACTCACTACTTTTATTTAACATGTTGATGGAAGTTCTATTCAGTGCAACAAAGTAACAAAAGGAAACAAGAGACATACAGACAGGACAGGAAGATAAAAGACCATTTCTATTGCCAGATGACATGGTAGTCTATTTAGAAAATCTCAAGGAATCTACAAAAATAAATCCGATAAGTGAGTTCAGCAGGGTTACAGGTTGCAAGATTAACATGCAAAAAACAATTGATTTTTAAAAATATAATAGCATTTAACATGAATACAGATGTTAAAAATATAGTATCATAATTGATCAAAATGTAAGTGCTTAGCATTAAATCTAACAAAACATGTACAGGACTCATATACTGAAAAGCACACAATTCCGAGGGAAGAAATCAAAGAACTCTATATGTAAAGGAACATAAGATGTTTATGGATTCGGAGACTTGACATAGTAAAGAATTAGTTCTCTCTAAATTGATACAGAGGCTTAACACACATCATGCCAAAATCTTAGCAATATTTTTATAGACATAGACAAGGTCATTCTAAAATTTATACAGAAAGTAAATAAACTAAAATAGCTAAAGCAATCTTGAAGAGAAAAAAAAAATTAAGTGGGTGAAATTGTCTACCTGATTTCAAGATTTAATGTGTAATTAGAGTAATAATTACCATGTGAAATTGATGGAGAGAAAGACACATAGATTAGTGCAACAGACTAGGAAACCCAGAAATAGACCCATACAAATATGGCCAAATGATTTTTGAAAAGGTGCAAAAGCTATTCAATGGAGAAAAGATAGCCCTGTCAATAAATAGTGCTGTAGCAATTGGACATCCGTAGGTGAAAATTGAAACCTGACCTATGACTCATGTCTTGTTACAAAAATTAGTTCAAAGTAGATCACACACTGAAATGTGAAATGTGAACCTGGAAAACTAAAACAAATAGGAGAAAATCTTCAAACCTAGAACTAGTCAAAGAGCTCCTAAATTTGAAACCAAACACTCAATGTACAGAAAGAAAAATGATAAATTGGATTTTATCAAAATTAAAAACTTTTTCTGTGCAACAGTGAGCTATCACTACACATCTATCAGAGTGGTTACACTTAAAAAGTAAAAGTGACAACACTAAATTTTGGTGAGGATTCAAAGCATCTAAACAGTCATACATTACTGGTAGGAATGTAAAATGGTACAGATAGACACTCTGGAAAACAGTTTAGTGGTTCCATTAAAAAAATAAACTACTATACAACCCAGCAATTGCATTCCTGGGGCATTTATCCCAGGGAAATGAAAGCTTATATCCACATAAAAACCTTTATGTGAATGTTTATAGCTGATTTATTTGTAAAGGCCACAGGTTCGATGCAACGCCAATGTCCTTCAACTGGTAAATAGTTAAACAAGCTGTGATACACATAAATTCTGGATTACTCCCTGGCCATCAAAAGAAAAAAAACTATTGATAAACCCAACAACCTGTATCATCTTCAGAAAATTATGCTGAGTGAAAAAAAAGCTAACCCCAAAAGGTTACGTGATCTATGGTTCAATTCACATAACAGTCAAGAAATGACAAAATAATAGAAATAGCGACCAGATTGTTGGCTTCTAGGTGTTAAGAAGGGATGGCGTTAGAAGAAAAGTGGGTGTGGCCCCCAAAGGGCGATATGAGGGATCCTGGTGGTGCTAGAAATGTTCTATATCTTGATTTCATTAATGTCAGATTTGGGTGATATTGCACTATGGTGTTGCAACATGTTTCCATTGAGGGAAACTTGGGGAAGAGTATACAGGGTCTCTCTCTATTATTTCTTATAACTGCATGTGAGTATACAATTATCTCAAAACAGAAGGTTTAATTTTTAAAAAGCCCCTTGAAAGATATGGCCCTCAAATGTAATATAGGAATGGTTAGGATCCTGACTAAAAAAAAAAATGCCAAATCAAAAAAATCTCTCAAAGGATCTCATGACAATCAAGTAATTTGAATATGGACTAATTATTATATTTGATGATACCAAAAAAACTACTGTTATTTTATTAGGTGTGGAAATGACTCTGTGGTTATGTAATGAAAACAAAAGGGATTATCTATTCAAGATTCATACTGCAGCACTAGGGTAAAATGACAAGAGACTTGGTTTGAAATACTCTAGCAAAAATTATAAAAGTAGATGAAAAAAGATTGATAATATTTGCAATCCAAGGTGGTGTATAAACTATTTTATCCAGTTTTCTCTATTTTTGTGTGTCTTTCAAATTTCTGAAATTAAAAAATGGTAAAAGACAAGACTCACGGTCAATTCTCCAATCCTTCTGTGTCCCAGCTGACCTTCCTTTTCCATGGCAGAATACAGCTTCCTTCTCTCTCTCCAGTGCTTTCAGATCCTTTATGTAAGTTCTTCAGATCCATCACTCCTTACAACATGCTTGTTTATTTGTTTTAAAGCACTGTAATCGCTCTAGAGTTGAACTGGGGCAGGCAATCAGAAGCCTGTATCCTCTCCTTTATTCCTGGACTCTCCTTCTGAAACACTGGATAAATGTAAAATTTTTTGCACTTCATCATTCTTAACTTTTCTCTTACATTTTGGTTTCCTTTGTTTAGTGATTTTTTTTCCCTAAAAGATTTCCTAGCCTCAATCTTCAAGGTCACAAATTATCTCTATTATCAATGGGCTTCAGTTCATCTATTCAGTTTTTATTTTAATTAAAATCTCTTAATGTGATTTATAGCTAACTGCATTTAAAATAGCAGATAAACAAATAAGCAATACATAAATGCAATAATAAAATAATATCTCATTTTAATTTTATTGCTATAGTACCTTCTATTGTTTTTCTGAGGCTCTATGCCATTTAAAATTTTCTGTGGTTGTTGGTATTTAGTAACAGTTTCCTTAACTTTCCATTGTTGTATTAATCAGTGAATTTTTTTGTTATTTCTGTTTTTCTACCTGAAAATGTGTTTTTATTTCTGCTGGTAGGATCACTTTTGTATTTGAGATTCCATTTCCTGCATCTGGTTTCAGTTTCTGTTTTCAAAATCCATAATCTTATCTCATTTCTAAATTTCAAGAATTTCTCAAAAGTTTTTACTTGCTCCTGGAGTTTGAGATGGAAGCATACATGCACAGACTACCTTAACTTTGATATCTTGATGCCCATTGTAGAATTCTCTCTCTCTTTCTTTTTTAACCTTAGATATAAACATTTGGCCACAAATTAAGGTGTGCAAGAAAGCTTTAAACTTTTTCTACCACTAAACTAATTTCCTCTTCAATTATGCATTTTACCAGGTTAAAAAAAAAACAAATATCAATAAAGTCAGTCTTTATATTTAATGAAGTTATATCTAAATTACAAGGGTTTGGGATAGTGACAAGGCTGAGAAGTAAGAGGTGGAAGGTGAGCATCTGGCTTTTCTCCCATTTACTTGGGCTCTGCTGCACTGCACTTTGGTTTATCATATCCTTTTTTGTGTGTGTATCCCAGTACGGTTTGCTAGAATTACAATAGAAGCCAAAAATACGAGCCACATGTGTGCTTCAGAATTTTTTTGATTGGTACCCTTAAACAGTAAAAAGAAACAGATGAGGTTTGTTTTCATCATATACTTTATGTAACTCAATATGCCTAAAATTTTGTCATTTAAATGAAAAATGGATATGAACAATTATTAACGAGGTACATTATATGTTTGCCATACTAACTCTTTGAAACTGGTATGAACTTTATAACTTTCAGCACTTCGTAATTTAGGCTAGCCACATTTCAAATGCTTAGCAGTCATATGTATTTAGTGGCTCCCGTGTTGGACAGTACAAGGTCTATTCACACAGGCGGAACCTACAGTGCATCCTTTTTCATCCAGGTCTGCTCTCCCCTACAAGATATTTGTAAGTCCTTCTTAGACATTTAGGACTTTTTTTTTCTTGTAGATCAATAAATCTACCTTAGGGCTTGTCCTTAAGACAAAAGTTTGATCAAAAGATGATAGAAACAGAGGCATAAATACATAGAGTCAGATATAGAATTTTCTACCTCTGTTTATATTAGGATAGACTATGGTATGGGAGATTCAAGGAAATAAACTCGGTTGTGAGCATGGCTTGAGGCTCTCCTGAAAGAGGTCCTGATTTCTGACTTTATAGTCCAAAGTCTAGTCATTGTAACAAGAGTTTTGTGCTCTCATGAGAGATTAGGAAATATGGAGAAGAAAAGCCCATGTTCCACAAGCGAATATTGGTGCAGTTTCCCCAGCCTACTGAAGTACAGAGAAATGCTTTCCATGAGTCCACAGTGATAGGAATATGGCTGAGACTTTGATTAAGAAGCAAGCTATGGCACAAAAACCTCTGGCACCAATGAACAACAGAGGACTGGTCGGAGTGATACACATCACAGCAAATGCACTGTTGGAAACATGGTGCCACCCCCACTATCTTGTCATTAAGTGAGCCAGCCAAATCTTAAGCCCATGCCTGGTAAAAACGTGGAGAGTTAACCCTGAATGAACTAAGATTTTGGTATCTCTGTATGGAGGGATGAGAACTCTAACTGGAAATGGAGGATAATAGAAAAGCAAAGTTACTGTAACTGTATTTTTCTTTATATTACATATGTGGTGGCTGGGTTTCACAGATCACTCCTGATGAATTACTATGAAGCTTATACTTTTTAAATAATCCTCTCCCACATTGAACGTGGACCGGACTGGTGCCTCGCTTTAGCCAGGGAAATGGGGAAAAAGTAACCCTGTCTTGGTTCGAGGGCTGAACCTAAAACAGTCTGAAAGCCTTTGCTTTAGTAATCGTGGCAACCCTGAACTGCTAGGGAAGAATTCTGGCTGCCCTGCTGGAGGAACCATGTTCATGTCCATATGATTAGGTAGAGTCCCTGAGAACACGTGAAGGATGACCAGGAGACCCAACATATAGTGAGAATTGAGGCCTCAGACATACGACCTAGTGAAGGTTTTCTAGCTGGCTCCTAGTTTATTGAATCATTCTGGCTGCAGTTCCAGACCTGTGAGTGCAAAAGCCGTCTTGGAGATGGCAGTCATGGCAGGAAACACATGGAATATGCTGAGCTACCTCTGATGAGCCCTGTCTGAATTTTGAACCCAGGAATCCTGAGAATGATGAGATGGCTGTTATTTTTTATAAATAAACTTTGGGATAGTTTGGTTATAAAACAACTTGTTTTGAATATATTGTCATGAGACAACAAGTTTATATTAGAACATTATAATCTCTCTAGGGTAAGTAATACTATCATCCCTGAGTTCTTTTTTTTTTTTTATTTCAGCATATTATGTGGGTACAAATGTTTAGGTTACATATGTAGCATTGCCCCCTCCCCAGTAAGAGCTTCAAGCATTTCCATCCCCCAGACAGTGCACATCATAGTCATTATGTAGGTGTATACACATCCCCACTTCCCCCCTCCCATCTGCCCAATGCCCAATGAATGTTATTTCCTTATGTGCACTTAGGTGTTGGTCAATGAAACCAATTTGCTGGTGAGTACAGGTGGTGCTTATTTTTCCATTCTGGGGATACTTCACTTAGTAGAATGGGTTCCAGTTCTATCTGGGAAAATACAAGAGGTGCTAGATCACCATTGTTTCTTATAGCTGAATAGTACTCCATGGTATACATGTACCACGTTTTATTAATCCACTCATGTATTGATGGCTACTTGGGTTGTTTCCACATCTTTGCAATTGTGAATTTTGCTGCTATAAACATTCAAATGCAGATGTCTTTTTAATAGAATGTCTTTTATTCTTCTGGGTAGATGCCCAGTAAGGGGATTGCTGGATCAAATAATAGATCTACTTGTATCTTTTTAAGGTATAGAATATTTTTTTTTCAAAGTAATTGAGAAGAGCAGGCAGAATTGATAGTTAAGGATGTCTTCTGTCTTCTCATTTGTGCTACTATTATCTTGGGACCAACATTTAGCTCAAGTGTTAAGTAATATTAAAGCTAAGATAAAAGTAAGCTTATCTACGTGTAGCCCTTGGTAAAATAATCACCAATGATGATTGCAATAAGGATAGATGAGATACCATACTTTTGTAGGAAAGTTGTCTTTTATGTCCTGTTCCTCTGAAGAGTTGATCTGTGGCTCCATAAGGTAATCAGGGACACGTGCACTCTGTGAGAAAGAGCCTGTCCCTTGGGAGAAGGTTCTCTGATGTTTCAGCTCTGTCTATACCCTGATGCCTTCATCACTTTGTCATTCACTATTTAGCTTTTAAAATTAAATTCAATTTTAATTAAACTTTAAAATATTATTTGTACAATATGTCAGTCTTATAAAAACATATAGAAAATAATGTAGCATAACTTTTTTATACAAAATCAAACTAAAATTTCCAGCTTCTATAATTTCCCTCTTTTTATCTCCCTAAGGAAGCACTCTACTGAAGATTATCCACCCTAGATATATATATTTGTAATTTTACCACACAAATAGAAATCTATAAAACCATATTCATTAGTATTTTGTGCATTTGAATATATTAAATAAATTGTATATTATGGACTCATGTAGATATAGTTTACTTAAGCTTTTGTTATCATTTCATTGTATGAATAAACCATATTTTGAATTTTTTCTGTCTCCCACAGAGATATACTTAATGTGTTGTCATTTTTCAACACATCCAACAATGAACTTCTTTGTACATGTCTCATTTTACAAGCTTTTGAGTGTTTTCTTAGGGTAGATATCCTTCAAGTAGAATTGTTATATCATACAGGATATTTATTTCAAAATTATTTATTATTAAATGTCTTTTAAAAGAAGTTGTACCAATTTACCAGTAATGTATAAGACAAATTTACCAGTAATGTATAAAACAAATTTTTTTCCACAACATTCTCCTCCAAATTTGGGATTCCAGAATTATTCATTTGTCAAACTAATGTGTGTAAAATTTTTCTTTAAATTGCCCTTTTTCTGATTTCTAATGTGGTTGAACATAATTTCATATTCATTAGCCATTTAATATCAATTGTATGTTCACATAATTTATCTATTTTTCTATTAAATGCTCTCTTTGATTTGTAGTTATCCTTAATTCTGAATACTAATTTTTTTTAGTTTAATGATTTACAAATACTTCTTCTCTGTATGTGGATTGAATTTTCAATTTGTTTTGACATACAGACATTATTTTATGGTTTATGAGTTTAATCTCTTATTTACAAATCTTTTTTCTACACTGAAAGCATAAAGATTTGCTCCCATGTTTCTCAAAATTAATCTGTAAATAAACTTTCTTATATAATGATGTTATTAATCTATCCATAAATAGTCATTGTGTTTGGTGAGAGATATAAAGCTAATTATATCCTTTTATTCTTTGTGTGTTGCATTTTTCTGTGTCATTTCGTGAATTCTTTATGCTTTCTCCACAGATTTTTAATGCAATTTTTCTCCTACACCAAAGGAAATGGGTCTTGTTTTATGGTGTCTGGCTAGGGACCTCCTTGTGGTTCAAACGTCACCATGGAACCACTTTGATTGGACTGTTGGAAGCTGCACGACCTGAGTCTTAATACACATGTGGGTTCTAGGACACTTTCCAGGTACTATGGTACCTATGCTGCTTGGCTCATGGGCTAGAGAATCCTCTGCATTCTTTTGGATCTGGCAGGCCAAGTTCTGATTGGCAAAATCATAGGATGTTCCCTTCTACCCCAGGTATGGCAGTTGCCTGAGACAGGATTAACTTGAGACAGGACCAAGATGGGGTCTAGGGGCCCAAGGCTATCCTTCTTCCTGGGGCAATTGTACCAAGGCAACAGCACCCACTTTCATTCCTAGGAGATCCAGAATTCCTCACTATCTACCTAACAAGTAGATTCCCCAAACATCTGAAAGCTTGATAAAGTGACAAAGAAAAAGAATTAGCATTTGCTTGTTTTGGTCCACCTAAACTGAACGCTTCACATCCCACAGATGCTTTTATTTAAGCTGGATTAAATTGGAATTCCAGTGGAGGTACTCATGTCAGAAAGTTGTGTGAATGACTGTGGGTAAAATTGAGTTTTTCTTTAAGGGAATGAAATTTTTCATTGTCAAATATCTTGGGAATATGTCAATCTTGTGGCAGAAAAATGAAAACTCGGGAGGCAAGCTTTTTGCTCTAGTGAGAGAAGACTTTCTCCTCTCTATGAGTACATGGTAAATTATAATCGCAAACATGTAGATTCTTAGAATATTTCCCATGGTTGGGGAGGGGGTTGAGCATCCCTGGGTATGTGGAGACAGCATGGAGCAACACAGAGAAGCAGAAATGCTAAGGAGAAGCTGAAACTTAGTCTATGGGCTATGCTTCCTTGCTATTATCTCAATCTTTCAGTAAATTATCATGAGAAAGGAAAGCCTGGGCTCTTTCACAATGTGGTGGATGGAAAGAAAGAAAGAGCTTCCTCCGTGCTTGGGATAAAGTAGAAAAGTGGAAAAGAGGGTCTCTCCCACTGATTCCTGGAGGGAAATGATGGATGGTCACTAAATGATGCAAATCTATGCTTTCAAGTGGGGCACTCTGACAACAGCAACAGCTTGGAGATATAACAAGCAGGTCATAGGAAATGGCCTGCTTCCTGAGGACAAGTGAGTACAAACTTAGGACCACTCAGATATAGCATAAATTTAGAGGAAGATGAATTTTAGCCTTTAAGCAATTGGAGCTTGTGGTATGAAAATGTAGTTTTCATGAGATTTTTCTGCACTGGACTTTTCCCCATACTGATTTATTTTTGTCTGGAGGGAACCATGTCTGGGCAAGAGTTTAGCAGACTCATTTCTGAGTTTCCTGTAAGTACCATCTTCTCTACAGAATCTTCACACTGCACCCTCCCAGTCTACACCTGCTATTTCTTTCCTTTCAGCAGCTCCTAACAGCTCTCCAAGTGTGAGAGGCATCTTAACACACTGGTAAGTGGCAGAAAGAGAGAAATTCCAAGTTTGAGAATGGGGAGGAGGGAGGAGAAGAGGAAGAAAGGGAGGGAGGAGATAATCACATAGATTAGCCTCTCTTACTAAAAATAAGATGTGTGATACTCTGAAAAGCAGATTTTAAATGCTGAATCCAAATTTCTAAATGGAATGTGTCTCTCTAGGACATGAGATTTTGCAAAAGAAATGACTAACAAAAAATATCAAGGACCCCAGAGTACATGGGTCCATTTTATGCTAAATGCACCCTGTATAGAAGAAGTGAATCATCTATCCTAACATGAATGAACAAGCACCATAATCTCTTTTCCTTCAAAACCCCAGCACTTAGGCATTTAAGGAGAAAAGGGTCATAGTTTTGTCCTTTGTCTCTCACCTGCCACTTTCTGAAGAATCTCTGCTTTATTGCTGGGTGTTGTGTTAAACCGCTACACACTGAAGCGTGAGGCTACATTAATTATATTGGCCAGTAGAGTAGGTACAGAGTTACACTCGCCTGTTACTCGGTCTGTGTGTGTTGGGGGTTGGTGGTGCCCTTTCTTCATCAAGTCGTTACATTACAAAAGACTTTCTAATATATTTATACACAGATTCCACATAAAAGTTAATTTAAGGAAAAAGCAAATTCAAAGGGCATATGAATAGCCCTAACCATAGTTAAGAGGTTTTGTTTCCAAATGAACTGAATATTTCCACTCTTAAGTGAGAAACTGGTATGTTCATCACTGCTTCTTTGTTAGAGCTGTGGTCTCCAGTGGATCCCCAGTGTGAGCTGTAACAGACAAAGGTAAAGCAGGTTCTTGGTAATTTAAGTGAATGTTCTGTTCTCATGATGTCAATTCTGTACAGAAGTGAGCATTGTGTTGTCTCTAGTTTATCTCAAAGGAGTATGTTTAAACCAGGTAGTGAGAATCTCTGGAAACTGTTTCATTACAGGAGATAGCAGGAAGAGAGGATCGTGGAATCTATATTTTCACGAGTCACATATGCTTTAGAATATTCAAGAAAGAGAACATCTCTAGCTGTTTGCTTTTCATCTCAGTATCTTACTACTTAGGATCCCAAGTTGTTGAATTTTGAAACTAAGGGATCTAGATCTTTATGAGAACTATAAAATCTTAGAAGCAAGAGAGACATAAAAATTAGTGGGGGTGCCCCAAAGTAATTGGCTCCACTAGTGGTTTTGAAACATTTTTCATTGTGACACACTATAAAAATGTATTTTATATCACAATCCAGTATGCACTAACGAATACATGTATATTTATCTTTACTATGACTGCTGCGCTCACATATTCCCTTTCTTTTCTATTCTATTTCTTTTAAAAATTGCTTATGATCTATTAAGTTACTATAATATACACTTATGGCCCTCAATAAACTGTTTGGAAACTGTTTTACTAATGAAAAAATGCCCCCTCAAAAAATAGGTTATTTTATACATCTGGGTATGTATGGAATATAAAGGGGGTATGCAGAAAGGTGTTCTGACTTGCCTGCATGATGTTAGCCATTAATACTTTAATATTATTAAACTTCCGTAGGTACCGCAGAATAATGACAGGCTAATTTGACTGGTTTCTGTGGGAATAAGGCATGGGTTTGGTCACAAAGAAGATCCCAAATAAAGAGTCTACCCTT
The DNA here is from genome assembly GCF_040939455.1 of Microcebus murinus. NCBI lineage: Eukaryota > Metazoa > Chordata > Mammalia > Primates > Cheirogaleidae > Microcebus > Microcebus murinus. The sequence goes on from NC_134124.1 coordinate 25,655,945, forward strand.
CAAGAAAGAGTGATTGGATAAGACATAAAAAAATAGAGAGAGAGACCTGTGGAATTACTGGGTTTCCTAGGAAATGGAGGAAAAAGTTATATGGCACATATTTATCAGGGCCAGGAAGATGAGGGATCAAAGGTAGCAAAGGGAAGATTGTGCATTGTACAAAGGCATTGAACAGGCTGCCAGCTCCAAGGATGACAAACAGGAAACAAGGTCTCTCTCTTCACACACACACACACACACACACACACACACACACACACACACGTACACACCATGCAAGAGAGCATGCACACACACAAAGAGCTTCTTTCAGTGGATTTTATTGGTGAAAAGATATGAATGAAATGAACAGTAACTATGTTTCAATCAAGGAAGAGAGGAGTTCGGAGGATTGGACAGGATGCATAGTTAGATGATACTTTGTAGGAAATAGTAAAAAATACCAAATTGGGATTTTACTCTTAGTGAAGGGGGAAGTAATTGGAAACATGCTTTTAATTAGCTTAAGACAAGTATTTTCTGAGAAAAATAACTTTTTAAATCATGGTTTTACTGTTTTGTTTTGTTTTTTCTGATTGAGTCCACTAAATAGTTCATGAAGTCTTTTGTGTAGAAAAGGATAACACATTTTTGTGGTTCAACGGAGCCACTCTCAAATCAAAGAAGGACTTGATCTTTTATGGTGGTAGGAATTGAAGATTATTGATATCTTCTCAAACTGTGGGGCTCTGTGATTCCAAGTTTTGATGGAGAAAACCTGAGAGATGCAACATCAATATAAATTTTAACGTTCCCATAAAGTTGCCTCCTTAATGTTTGCTCTGTTAAGGGAGACAAAAACGTGTAGGATGTCTTAGAACTATAATCTATACAAACGAATATTGTCAAAGAAGTTTCAGCTTTTATTCCAACCCAGAGGAATTGGCACTGGCCTCCCATGCTATACTGATGTGCAGTCTAAGGTCATACTCGGGATGAGTGAGGAGGCTGACAGTCAGTCATGAGTATAGCAAATGGGACATTAGGTCTTTAAGCTTAATTTCTTTGTCCCTTCTCTAACTCCTAATTTTGAGACAATAGAAGCAATGCATTTATCTTCTAAAACAATAAATGACAGAAATAAAACACATGTTATAATTTCATGAGTTTTTTTCATAATATTTCATACCCATTCAAACAAAGCATGTAAGCAATTTTGAAAATCTACATTTGAACTCAACATAAGCCACAATTCTAAAAGAGAACAGCTTTAAGTCAGAAGACTTAAGTCTGAGCTCGACTCCAAACCAGTAAATTGATACTGAGCTCTTTATTTAACAATTGGCTTAACATGACCACTGTAAGGTTCTTTTTTATATGTATGTTATTGATCATCCAAATTATGGTTTTTAGTAACAAAAACTATAGAAAGGGGAAATGAGCCTTAAAGAAGTATTTTTTCAATTTACATCCTATTATTTTGCAAGCCAGGAAGAATTCTTCCTTTTCTTTATTTTTATTGAGGTAGAATTGACAAGTAAACATTGTATATATTCCAAATATACATTAAGATGTTTCAATATATGTATACAATATAAAATGATTGCCACAATCAAGTTAATTAACACATAGTTATCTTTTTTTTTGTGATCAGAATACTTACAATCTACTTCCTTGGCAAATTTCAATTATCGAATACATTATTATGATCTATGGTTACCATGCTGTACATTAGGTCTCCAGAATTTATTTGTCTCATAACTGTAAGTTCACACCGTTTGACCAATATCTCCATATTCTCTCTATCTCCAGCCCCTGGAGTCTTCCTCTTAAGGCCTAGGATACAGTGCTGTTTAACTTGGATTCCTTTGCAAATCACCTGAACTTTTCCAGGTTATGAATTAAGCAGTAGTTTGACAGAATAATTTACTGATTTAAATAGTAGCTTAGGTGTAATCTATTTGTTTGCCAAAGAGTTCATGCTATATGATCTAAGGAATAAAAAGGGCAAATTGAATTCAGAGTATTCTAGCAAATGTAGTTGAGTATTTTGGTGTAGTCTTAACAGACAGAAACCTGTCTGCTGCTTGGATATCAATTGTAAGTAGCTAGTAAAAAAGAAATTTGATTTTTTATTTAAAAATGGTAGAATATTAAGCACAGTAATTACAATAAAATATATAGAAATCTTAAACTTTTTGACTTTCCTATATTTTAAGAAATTAAAACATCATTCAATAAAATATTATTATAATATATTTGTACTTAGTTTGTTTTCATATCCAGATGGTAAACTCCATGAAGGGGAAAAACTATTTATCATGTTTGTCATTGAATCCTTTGGGTCTAGGAAAGAACATAGTAAGTTTTAAATAGTTGTCTATAGAGTAAATGGATGAATGGCCCTGATAGAATTTAAAGCAAAGGCAAACAACAAGAAACAACTTATATGTTGGCAATACCTAGACATCTTCTAGAGCTTAGAAAATAATCTTTAATTTTAAGCCTATTGAGCATGAGACACCAAAAATTTCTTAATTTTTGAAGATAGTGTTAATTATAGGATCATTAGGCTATACTTTCTATGGTTGAAATACAAACACATCTAAATAGAGATAGATTTCTGATTTCAAATCAGTCTTAGCTGGCTTCAAGTACCCACTCAGTTATCTCTGTAAATTACCCACCTTTGTATTGTTGGACAAGTTACATAATTTCTATAAGCCTCCATTCTCTCATCTATAAAATGGAAATAAGAGTATCTACCTCATAGTTGAGAATATAAAATGAAACTTTGATATATCTATGCATATATGAATAGATATATAATGATTAGAAGATGGAAGATGATAATACATGATAGCTATGATTCATATGCTAAAAATTCAATTTATTACTAAATTATATAACTAGGCTTATTGAAAATTTAGAAATTATAGTTATTTCCTGTTCTGATAAATAGTTTTTAAAAACTTGGTTTATTAAACACAAGTAAGTGGATCTTTTTGATGAATTGAATTATTTGGGATCTTTTTGATAAAGGCTTTCCTAATTTAATCAAAAAGCATTTATAAATTTATATCAAGACATTTGATGTACAAAGGAAATGAGTTTGAAATATTAGATGTTATAAGGAATAGAAAATTATTTAGATTTATAATATCTGAAATTATGATAAATAGGAAATTAGAAATGCATTTATAAGTCATAATAGATGTATTTTTCAAAAAGCAAATAACAAGCTTAGAGTAAGTGGTCCTTAGTCTTTTGAGTAATGAAGTCTTAGTTTTCTTATTTTTAAGTGAAGATAACAATATCTACTCTCTCTTCCCCTACCCCTCTTCCCAGTGAATAGATATGTAAACATGAAAAACCAGAAATAGAGATTGGCATAGCAATTAGTACAATACTCGGCACATTACTGACAAGAACAATAATGAGTTTGATAATAAGGTACACCACAAATGTGTCTAGCCAATTAAGGCTAAAAAAATTATCAGAGTCCAGAGGTGACACAGTTATAAACACCATAGGGAACCACTACATTAAGAAATATCATTGATTATATTAATTTATCATCAGGGACTCATTTTAATTTTAAGATGATGAGATCTGTTTCTTTGCAAAGGTTAATTGAGAAAAAATCACAGAATGGGAGTTATAACTTAGCATAACCTCCACTGCATCAGCTTAAGTGAATTTTATGGTATACTCATGCAAGGACAATTTTTTCCCCTGTCTTTTTCCCCTTTCTGTTACTTTGGGAATTTTCTTCACGAGAAAATAGTGACTATATAAACTTATGCCATTATGATTACTTTTCTTGCCAAACATCTGCAACATGAGGTATGCTCACATAATGCACATTTTCCATTATTAACATGATATGACCCCCTCACACCATCACATTTTTATTGGACTTTAAGAAAAAAGACACTTTACCATTAGGATTATAACATCTTATTTTGTTTTTGCTTTCGGTCTTGCTTAAGGTAGAAACTGACAGAAAACAATGCATGATAAATTGTATGTACTTTGTTTTTACTTTGTTTTCTGAATGTAAAGGAACACATAAGAAATGGAGCTTACTCTCTAGCAAGTTTCCCGGAAATGGAAGCCTGGAGTAATAAAACCTGAAGGAACACTTTAACTTTTCTTATCCCAAGAAAAACTTTAGATATTGTGAATCATTTTGAAAGAGATGAAGTCTCAGTCTGGAATTGCTGGAAATATACTAACACCTTGGTTTGCCCCAGTAGAGAATCTTTGACTTGAATTACACTGTACCGCTTATTGCTTTGCCACAGTGGGACCTATGACAGGTGGGACCTTGGTAGTCTAAGGTGTATGAATTAATCTGGTTTGTGGCTTAGAGCAGAGAAAGAAAATTGAAGCCAACCTCAATAACTGATGACATCCATTACAGGTCTGCTGACATTTTAAGACTTTGGTGCAGGGCATGAAAAAATTGCAATGACACTTCTTTTTTTCACAATTCAACAAAAAATCCCCCACTGATTTCACTTAATGCAACAAACTTTTTTATTTTTCCTTGTTATATATACACTACCAGCATCAAATATCCCCTATTTTTGTGAACCCCTTTTGGAAACTGCAAAGGAAATTAAGATTTTTGTAGTGATGAATAGTTTCTTTGCCAAGCAAAGTTTTGACTGTAAGAAAAGTGTATGCCATCTGTGATCTTGGCAACAGATCTGGTTTGCTACTCTTGGACATGAAACTCTTCTGTCATCTTAACCTGTGGGTATCAGCTGATATAAAGGATACTGCCAGCAATCGTCAAATAATTCTTACCCATAGGCTTAAAAGTCTGCCAATTAAAAATTTGGCAAACTTTTTGTTGTATTCTGCTATATAGAACATCTATGGATTAATGGCAAAAATTTTAGAAGTATTTGAATAAAATGAAGGCATATGTTTCACTTTTTTTTTGAGAAGAGAAGAAAGATATTCAAGGTGTTGAATAGTTTGACAATATTCAAGGTCATGCAATCAGTCACCTCATGTGATACCTAAAGTGGCTACTTCACCAATCTCCCATTTAACAATAGAGTACAAATGGCAACCAACAATTGGCTTTTCCTATATTGTAGAAAGTTCTTAATAGCAAACCCTGTTGATTTCTCTTCAGTTAAAAACTGTCATATGGGAGTAGTGTTAAACTTATTTGAAGGTTAACTAATTTTAAGTGACTTAAAAGTTGATTTATGGATTTCTCTTCCTTTAATACATCTACGAATATTAATGCCCTGAATCCTTCCAAACATGATCTTGTAAGCAAATGAAATGCTCCAGTTCAAATTTCATCAGTGAGTCCTATAGAATCATGTTGATCACTGATACACGAATATCAATGTCCAACAATGAAACATTTTTTGTCAATTTTTTTTGCTAACTTTGTAAACTATGTTTTCATCACTTTGTCATCGAGAAGATAAATTGAAATCAAATGGATATAAAATATTAAATGCATTATAGCCAAAGGGAAAACTACCTCCCCAAATTTAAATTTATTTTTAAAACAAACAACATTGACTTTCAATAAAAATATACTTTCTGGCAGAATTGAGCTTTCATTTTTGTTACGTTTTCCCCATTTAATTGTATTTAAGCCCTATAAAAATGGGAGCTATAGAGGTGTTGATGATTGTACAGAGAGCTTTCAATTCTTGTGAAGGAAATTAATTTCTAACTCAATAAAATAAACTGCACATCTATGATCCCTGTGCTTAGAAAACTTTTACTCTACTCTTTGCCTAATTATTTTATGTAGATTTTAAATAAATTGTTCATTTCTGGAGAAAGCATTCCCTGATCACCCTTATGCAGGCAAATTTGCCTATTTTATATTCTCACATGACCACATAGCAGCCCTTTATATTATAGAACTCATCATATACACAATTTTACATGTTTATGTAAATTCTTTAAACCAATGTGTCTCTCATTGGCCTGAACCTTCCGAGATAGCAGAGGTGCTTCCTGTTTTTCTTCACCATTATCTTTTCAGCACCTAGAAGAGTGCTTGCACCTGGTAGGAAGCTGTTAAATCTTTGTTAAAGAATGAAGATATACCAAATTATAAGATTCTTATGCCTGAGGAAAGAGAGGCGTAGTTTGGTGGTGGAGAAGACTGTGAACTTCAAGCTGTTAGACAATCCATTTGCTCAGGTTCTAGAGAGTTTTAGAGAAAGAGAGAGACACACCTAGAGACAGAGAGAGAGACAGAGGGACACTCATGAGAATTGTATAGATCATTGTTTGACTAGATAATTTTGTTAAGCCCTTAAAAAGAGATGCATTGTGTTCTTATATATTTTACTATTATGCACTCACACAAATACATATTCATAATACATATGATATATACATTTCATTGTTCTACATAAATTTAAAGACACAAATTGTCTTTGGTCCACCATTATTTTTATATGTATTTTCTAAGCACCTGATGAAATAAAGTATTCATGCTTGTCACCTGCTCTTCACATATTCCTATTTCAGCGACTCCTAAGAGACATGTCAGTTTTCCAGCTATTTACCAGGGGTCATCAAAGTTGGAAAACTACCTTGTTAGCCAATAGAAAAGTGTTTATTTTTTTCCCTAAAGTTTGAAGAGTCAAAATTTGTTATCCGAGCTTGTTAACATGAACAGATTTTTCTAAAACATAAACAAATACTTTGTGACAAAGTATTTTTTTTTGTTAAACTGAAAGTATGAAGCCACTAATAAATAAAGTGCTGGGATTGGAAACATCACTAGCAACTAATTACTTTGATAATTTTGCTAACTACATGATCTTACTGTACTACAAACAGTGGGTGATTTTGTCAGTTGGACTTCTACAGCATGTTCAAGTTGTTCACTTGCTGGAGGAACTATAATGAATCAATAGGACCTGGAGACATACCACGATGTGAAATAGCAACCTGCACCTTGTGTAAGAGAGCCTGCAACCTGTTTAGTCTGAATGCTAAGGTAACTGCCACCTTCATAAACACCCACTTCATGCTGATTTGACTTAAACACAGCTGTTATTAAAAGCAACCTCAGATCATGACTAGCTCTTATGGATGCTTAATCATGCGGTGCAGGGCTGAGATGGGAATTCAAGTGACATTCTAAAATCTACTTAATTGCTAATAATAGAAAATGCGCCTCAAGGTGAAAGCCTGGAGATATAAGAAGAAGTAATTATTCCTTTCTCCTCACAAGCCATCATAGTTGATTCACAGTTCGTATCAATAGTTTCTTCAACAGAACAGAATTTTCAACTCTGGTTTCTAAATGACTGTTCTGGTCATATGAGTATACATTTAGTCTGAGAAACTAATCGGGCCCCAGTTTCTAGTGGCAGAATACATCTTTGATTAGGCACAGCAAAGGATATGGTGTTTTGGATGGACCCATCTATGCCAGCTTTATAAGTTCCTATTTTTAATAAATTTTAGTTTATTTATAAATTTACCATTCAAAAGCAATAAAAAATGTTATGAGATATCTCCAGATCTCAAAAATTGCGTATATTTGCATGTGTATGGAAGAACATATAATCAAGTGCGTTTTTTTTGCATTTACTCTATGAAATATCATGTAGCCTGCTAAAGTTTATTTCAAATATCTATTGCTATTTTACTAAAAATAGTAAGGTATACAGTAGGATTAGTGAGTATAATGGGGACAGCAAAAGGTGTCACTAACAAGCACTTAGTGTGTCTATTTTAACATACTTTCTAATTTTATTTAATTACATTGGGTGAAAATAATAATGCATTGTATAGTTGTTATTATTCACTTGTTCTGTCACTTACACTAAATGCTGAAACCATAAGGTTTCAGAGACATACCCAGTTTATTGCACTCATCCAATGTGGGTGTTCTTCACCAGTCAGTCTTTAATCTCATGAACTCTTTTTGCAAGTCCTTGGAGTATTCTGCATTCATTCAACAAACAGGGACAGGGAATGGGTAGATGACTATGGGACAGTATCTTATTGTACAAGCCTGGAAGTGGCCATCATCACTTCTACCCATAATCTATTGGACAGAAGGCAGTTATGCGGCCGCTCTTACTGCAAATATAGAAGGAGAAAAGTGAGATGTTTTTGGTGGACACATGAAAGTATCTGCCAGATTCACATTTATCAGTGAGCAACATGATAATCAGAGAATCATATCATCTTCCCAGACCAAACAAATAATTGGAACTCTAGGTGTTGTTGCCAGTTAGGCATGGCATTTCTAGCCATGATGAAGTAACTCAACTAGACTTGATGTCCCATAATAGAAAATTAAAAAGTGGACAAAAATGTGTGAATCAACTGCTTGCAAACATTGATCAATGTTCTGGTTAAGATTGTGAATCCTGAGAAGACAGAAAAAAGTGAGGTGAACCCTAGAATTATCCTGGCTTTCTGGAGGCACTTTCTAGACAACAGTACAGGAGTAGGGAAACCAAGCAAAAACCAACAAGTAGACAGATTATTAGAGTTTGGTGAGCCTGAGACAGCTATTACTTGTGATCAGAACACCATAGAGGAGAGAGCTACACAGAGAAAAACAAAAATCATAAATCTACAAAGGGGTCCATTGCAGCTGTTGCTGATATTAAATTTTGACTACCTTGAGGGAAACTCTTCAAGGCTGGGCAAAGAATGGGGTACTGAAACTAAAACATTCTTAGTTCACTTCAAAGTGAAATAATTTAAGTTCAAAGCAGTCAGAAGAGAAAAGCTTTATTGAACACTCAGGCCATTAAGCAAAGACCACAAAAGATCATGCCTTTTGACCAGGATCAAACTAGCCCTAGAGTAGAGACTATAAGAGATCTGCTTCCATAAGACATAACACAGGTTTCAGAAGGATCCAGATGTTCTGCAAGTAAATTAACCACAAGCAAGAATCAAGCATTGATATATAAAGAAGACAAAAATTACAGCTCTCAGTAATATAATATTCAAATTGTTCAGCATCTCCTACAAAATTATCATGTGAAGAAGCAGGGGGAAAGCTGAGCTAACTATAGCTAGATATAAAGGATATATATTATCTGTATGTGCATATATATAGCTATATATACTCATGTATATAAGGAAAAGATGAACAGAATGAAGAGATGAATAGTTATAAAGTAGAAACTAATGGAATTTCTGAAGCTTAAATATTCAATATTATAAGTCACTGAATGGGATTGAAAGTACACGGGACATTTCAGAAAAAAGAACAGGGAACTTGATGAATCTATGTTGAATCTATACAAATTGAGACAGAAAAGAGAGTGGAGAATGATGATACAGTTTACTAGGATAAAGGCAACTGTGAACTTGACAAATCCTTATGTGCAAAAAATGTGAATTTAATAATAAGTTCAAATTTGGTTTTATTCCATTGCATAAGACCTACTAATGACATTACAACAAATTTTAGTTTTTCTGTAAATCATTTTTAAAGAAACTTTTTAATATAATTTATATGATGTAAATGATATGCATATCATAACATGAAGAATGGTGATTTAGAGAGATGTTATATAATAGATTATATTCTCAATTCATGAATTTTTCAAGTAGGTAGAGGAGGCATTTCTAATTTTTTTCCTTCTTCTAATTACCTGACAGTGAATGACACTTTCACCTATATGGTCAGTTGCCCAAGCACAGGAGTCACCCTTGGCTTACTGTTTTTTTTACCTGCTCCATGTAATAAACTATTCCAAAACCAAGGTGTTGATTCTCTTCCTTAAAATATCTCCATTTTCCCTCTCCAAACTATACTGTCTGGAATTGCTTCAAACACATCCAAGTTGGTCTTCCTGACTTAGTCATGCCATTCTTTAGTCCATTCCCCTCCCTGTTGTTGGACTGATCTTTGTAAAATACATTTTTGATCATGTAAATCTTAATTTAAATCCGTTCAATGGCTCCTCATTGATCCAAATATAAAGTGTAGTCTCTTTGCCATAGTTTAAGATGTCTTATATGACAAGGATCCTAATTACCTCTCCAGCCTCATCTGTTACACATGTTTTCCTTTCATTTGAAAGGGATAAGTAAATGATGAGGTCACACTGATAGTGGTTTTTAAGCAAAGAGTTTATTGCTATAATATTTTAGAATACAGTCAATCAGATTCTGATATTAGTCTGTATAAGTAAAAATTTATACAAAGATCTTAAAATTTTACAATGGCATGTATGATGTGGATTTTTTGAAGTGCTGTTTGTACAAGAAAATGACAATAAAATGCATGATACTTAACAGAATTATTCTCTACTTTATAATTGTAAAATTTCTATGACAGTTACCTAGAATTGTAATCTGTTTTGTGATCAAGTTTAGGATATTTGTACGTATCATCTGATTGGAAGTTTTAGAGAAAACTTCTTACTCAAGGAAATGTTTTAAGCTTAAAATGAGAATTTTTTTATTTATTTAAAAAAGGTCTATAATTACTGACTTGAATTTTAGAATGTTTCATTTTTATGTTTGTCTGTTTTGGGAGAGTCTAATCAAACATTCAAATCCTTCTTTCCAATATTAGATCATAGACTGACCTGTAAATCATAATGTTAGATAGACACAGCTAAAATGCTAGTTAACATACAAACATATCTACAATGATAGCAGTTCTGCTTATTTTATTTTTAATATAAAAGTTTATATTTTGCTTTAATGTTCATTGACATGTACTACTTTATTTTTGTAAAATAATTCAGTTTTGAAAAGTTGAATATTTTCTATATACAGAAATATAATAATTCGTAGGCTGATAAAAAATCTTTCAAAGCAGTGTATAATTTAATTATTTTTGTGCCTGTTTTCCACTATTAAAATTAGCTGATTCTATAGAAGACATCAAAAGAATAGTTTCATTACAATTGTCACTGAACTTTCATCTTCACACGTAAACCCACAAGAAAATTTTTGAGTGCAGAGTTTTTGTCGTCCATTATATTTTTACAGCTTAGCACATATGAGGTGTTAGTAAACATTTGTTGGATTCATGAGTCAGAACAAATTCATCTGCATTTTATGCCTATTTAATAATTATAAATATTTAGTATGAGAAATGTTCTATCTTATGCAGTGGGACAGATACAAGGCATAAGGCTAGCTTAAACAAATTCTCCAATTTCATTAAAATGGTGGCACGTATACAAATAGAGTCTATATCTCTGAATACGTTCTTTCAATTTTCTTTTGAATAATTTTTCATTGTAGAGTAAGTCATCTTCTGAAATCTCCTTAGTTCTGAGAATGCTCTATCTGTACCTTTTTTGTACTTGTCATTTTTTATTCTATTTTAAAAATATTTATAACATCTATTTTTTGACAGGTGTGGTGGCTCATACCTGTAATACCAGCACTCTGGGAGGCTGAGGTGGAAGGATCATTTGAGCTCAGGAGTTGGGGACCATCCTGACAAAGAGCAAGACCCTGTCTCTACTAAAAATAGAAAGAAATTAGCTGGACAACTAAAAATATATAGAAAAAGAATTAGCCAGGTATGGTGGCACATGTTTATAGTCTCAGCTACTTGGGAAGCTGAGGCAGAAGGATTGCTTGAGCCCAGCAGTTTGAGGTTATGGTAAGCTAGGCTGACACCACAGCATTCTAGCCTGGGAAACAGAGTGAGAATGTCTCAAAAAAAATATATATATATATATATATATATATTCTACTAGATTATAAACAAATTGAGGCTATGTCTATGTTTGATTCACTGTCAATTCTCTCAGAGTTTTTAACAAAAGGAAGAATTTCAAAATATATTTATTGAAATAATGAATGACATAACTACTCTATCAGGCAGTATACAATGAATGCATATGAGTGATCCTATGTGATTCAGAGAAGGAACAAACTTTTTCCATTTGGAGATTTTTTTTTTATTCAATAAGCATGTACCTTTTTGTTCTATGTGTCAAGTATTGTATTGGGTGCTGGTCATATAGAAGTGAACAAGATAGTTACGATCTCTGCCCTTGTGAAAATGAACATTAACTATTTAATAACTTTAATTAATATGAACAAGGTGGTGAGGAAACGACAGACTATTATGAAAGCAGGCATTAATAAGCTCTGATGTGGTGAAGGAAGTAAGGAAGGTAAAGGGTCTGTTAGGGAATGCCTTCGCGGAGGAGGAAGATTGGAACTGTGTAGGAATATGGGTATATATGGAGAGGTAGAGGTTGAAAGGGCAGGATAGAGGGTATTTGGGAGCAAAGAGATGAAATCAGAAAAAGATGGGGTGTGTTTGGCTGTCCTTGAGTAGACCAGGAATTAGAGGAAGTGCTGATGAGGTTGAGGATGCCAAACTCTGGAAGGGCCTTAGATATTTTAAATCTTAGCTTCACCGTGCAGTGGGCCAGGGGTAATGGGAGCATGGGAAGTGTTAGGGGTAACACTGGTGACATAAGCAAAGAAGCTTACATGTTGGATGCAGAATCCATTTGGGATGGAGAAAAGGGGGAAGAAGAGAGAACATGGAATAGGAAAGTCAATAATTAAAGATATTTGTTAAAGCAATACTGCAATTGCCCAGTAGTAAGCCTAAACTAAGGTGAGGAAGACTTGAAATGGCTTTCCATAAAAGGTAAGAATTCTATAGCTCTTCTTCGTAAGGTCAAATCTCTGAAGCCCTATGATGATAACTGCTGAAATCTCATGATTAAGTCCTGACTTTGAGAAAATCTTCTAGGAGTTTTACTTTATGTATACTAAACAAACAAATAAAACCCCCAAACTATTAAAAGTCTAATAAAGCTGTCATTGTTTTAATACCAAATGTTTTCTGGAACAAACAAAAATGAAAATGGTGAAGGTAAAGGCCAAAGGCAGTTGAAGAAACAAACTATTATGAATATATAGGTAAGTACAAAGTCCTTGGACATCTTGATAGTCTCAATTCTAGTAGTACATATATTTTGATCACTTATTGCACTCGTACATACAAATGCCCACACTTTTAAGAAAAAAAAATTTTTGACATTTTTCTTCTTCTTAACCTTCACAAAATGTAAACAATTTTTGACATAAGCTAGAAGGCAGACTATATTTCTAGAAAAAGTTTATTTCTAATATGATAAATGAAAACAATGTATCCTAGTAAATGAACACACCATAAGAATGTGTGTCATAAAAATTTATTCAGGAGAAAAGGAAATGTTCATTAATGTTAACTCCATGATCAGTGCCACTTTAGCATTGCTCTCTCCTGGAAGATCCACTAGTCTCTGAAAGTGTTATTCAAAGTTTTTCCCAGAATCTAATGAAAATAATTTGCTAATGGATGTTTTGTTTGATTTGTATCCAAAGGCAAAGGAGGACATAAATGATTAGCATCTGAATGTGAGATACACAAGAGAATTTCCTTTTAAAAAATGATACTCTCATAGTACAAACAAAAGGCATGATAAATGTTTTTGTCAAATTCGTAAAAGAGAGAGAGAGAGAGAGAGAGAGAGAGAGAGAGAGGACACTGACTTCCTTTATAAAAGATGTACAAGGATGAGAACAATACCTTGGCAGATCATTTGTGCATTCCCTTTGGATGTGGCACTAGCTCACTCTTTGTAGTCTCGAGTTGTAAACAACTGAGTAAGCCTTAACGTTTTGATCAATATTTAGTCCTGTCCTTGTAAGTTCCACATTTGTTGAATTTATGGTTTTAGGCTTGTGAAATACAGCAGCAAGTTTGAGATAATATTGTGCCTTTGTATATTTTTGGAAAAATATTTTTAAAATAAATTTTCTAAGAGAGGTAGGTATAACATAGAAGATTCATTTGTGTTTTTTACTATCTCTACTCAAATTGTTGGCTTTTGCCTCCCAAATAAGAAATGATCCATTGCAATTGATAATATTTCTAAATATTACAAATCATGTAAGATGTGCATAGAATTTCTACCTCAGTGTTTCTAAAAGTGAGCACAATCGAATATAGATCTTGTAAGATGCTTTAAGAAAAAATCTGTGATTACACAGATTTGGGATAAGTGGTGAACCATATTCTCTGTCCCATCCCTTTGAAAGTTACAATGAACATGAAGATATTAAAAGCTCTGTAGATTCTTAAAGAATGGAACACTGTTTTATATTATTTATGCTAGTTTTCCTCAAATTTATTTTTTCCTTGGTCCCATTGTTGAAGTCATACCATTAACCTCACTGGGCACCATTTTAAGAAATGCCATCTCTCTACATGGATAAAGATTTGGACTGGAAGTGTGGCAAGTCAGTTAAAGAAATAAAGGACACTGTCCATCATCTGTCCTTTTATACCTTATTCATGTTCTCAGTTTTATAGACAGTGGCAAATAAATCTGTGGACACTTTGTTGAAAACTTTCACAATTCCATCTTAGACATATATACTCAAGAAAATTCGATCCAGGGAAGACATTTTTAACATTCCATTGTTCATACTGTGGACTTCCTTCATAGCTGAATGGATATAGACAATCAATTAATCAATCAGCACACATTTTCCTTGCTTACAACGCATTCTTCAGGACAAATGTGGAATTTGCCTCAAGGAACTGGCAATTTAATTGAAGTGGCTGGGCAGGGATACACTGGCAAATTATATAACTATGCAATGTTAAATATACATTATCAGAAATGTCACAAGGTAGGCATGATTAATTACTAAGTGAGTGTCATGCTGTATGCTCAAAAGCAGTGAGGTCACAGTGGGGTGGTTGTGACCTGCGGTTGTGGTGAGGGTTGTGAGATTTATACATGATGAAGCATATATTTATTGCTGAGTTCAGGCACAGTTTTAAAAATGGCAGAATGCTAAAAAGCAGGCAAGTACACTAACTCATTTGCATATTTGAATTAGAAAAGACATTTGCTGGTAAGAAAAAAAGAAAAAGAAGTTAGGAAATTGCCTACTCTGTAGAATTTCAAGAAGGTAGCTTTTGAAGGAAAGCAGTAAAACAAATGAAATAAAGGCCTAAAAAATGTGTATTAATTAATTGAACACATCACTCAATCGTATTTCATTATCTTTGCTCATTTCTTAAAAAATAGACACACAAATAGGTCTCCATTTGGGTGGGGCTAAGGTTTTGGGTAGAAAATGGAAATTGCCTAGTGAGGCAATTCTAAGTTTTTGTTCAGGGATTTTAAAGTAAAATTAGACATTAGCAATTTATACAGAAATATTTCTCTGAACCTATAGATCAGTATTTAATTTGGTTAACAAAATTGCTTGGAAAGATGTAAAGTATATAACTAGATAGAATGAGTATAAGTATAAAATGCAGAATTTGCTATATTATTTATATCTGGAAGTTGATATGCATTTATAGTCTCATATATGTAGGTATCATTGCTTGGCATGCTTTAAGGAAATGTATATTTTTCACAAATATGAGTATAAGCTGCACAGGTTTTTTTTTCAGAATTTTAAAGCTTCAAGGAAATCTACATCTCATTGAGTCAAGCATCTTCAACTTCATATAACATATGAGGGAACTAGGCAGAAATAACTCTTGTATACAAATAGTTCTCCCAATTCTGCCTTCTAAATTATTTTCACAATACCACATTGCAAAAGAGATAGGCATGAAGCCCAAAAATAACGCATTTGAACACATATCCTTATATAAAACATAAGATATATATATACACACACATTTTTCTTATGTATACATATGTAAGTTTGCTCTAAGAAGCATACTGAAATGTAGGCTATCACTAGGGAACTTAATCTGAATTGTTAATTAAAAACTGAACTCCTTAAACAATCCTCTTTTACTGTATCCCAAACCATATCACAGTTTGAGATATTTTATTTATGTATGTATTTTTAAATTTTATTTTAATAGATTTAGTGGGCATAGTTTTTTTTGTTACATAGTTGAATTGTATAGTTGAGAAGTCTAGGCTTTTGGTGTACCCATCACTTGAACAGTATACATTGTACCAAATAGATACATTTTCATCCTGCACCCCTGCCTACCCTCCCTCTTCTGAGTCTCCAATGTCCATTATGTCACGCCTTCAAAACATTTTTATGGGACCATTAAAAATGCTTGTCCAATATTAATTTGCCAAATCTAAACATGATCTAAGTGGTTTCAAATCTATTCTGGACTGAAACCATCTACAGTGAGTCAGTAGCTCTAATTTCCTTGCTGAGTGCAAATTACTCTGAGCCATGTTATTCTCACTCATGAGAATGAGCCAGACTCCTCAAGGAACCAGCATCACATTGAAATAAAAGAACTTAAATTAGGCAGTCAAATGGTCTGATTTTTGTTTCCTCTGAGAAAGTTGATAAGATGTCTTATGTATTAATTTTTTCATTTAAAAAATATTTGTTGAACACCTGCTACATGCTCTGCACTGAAAAGGCACTGAAATTTATAAGGGAAAAGTGGACAATGTTGCCCTTGTGGAACTTACTAGGTTAGTAGGAGAAAATGGGCATTAAGCAAATGCTTTCCTCAAAATTAGGGCATGCAATTGTGGCATGTGTGCAGAAAGGGACATAGAAGCCCTTATAAGAGTAGATAATACTGGGGTCTCCTAAACAAATGTTGCAGTTAGAAAATGGAATCTGAATCCAAAAGCTCTCATCTGTTAAACTAAATTTGGCTGGTGAGTAAAATTTTTCTGGATGTGTAAGTGATGCAAATTTATGCAAATACTTTATATCCTGACTCTTCACACCCCTTTTCATATAATTTCTTTATTGGGCTCATTGCAGTTAAAATAATGTTTATACTATAGAGAAAGACTCACAACTGCATGAGCTACAGAATGATGAAAAAGTTCAGAGTCAGCTTTTTGTGTTGACACCTGTACAAGTCTGTCATTTTTCAGATTGTTTGAGAAAATGTGCATATATTCATTTTAGCAAATCTATTATTTTAAACTGATACAATCCCTGGGTTTTATTTAAGTTAATTCTGGTTTAAATAATTTGGCAGTATTAAATTCATGTCTAATTTATTTTATCTCTTAGTTTGGTGGAGATGGAAATATGTATTATGAGAGACACGGTAATATCATTTTTAGAGAAAAATATACAAAGGCAAACTAAGAAAAACATAAACTTGAACATCATTCTATTTTGTAAAAATATAGTAATAGTAAATTTGAAACCATTTGCCACCCCTATTATTAATTTCAAGAATTTATATTTATATATAATTTAATATTTTAAAATATATAGTTATAGGAAGGTACTTTGCTGATGCATTCTACATTTGTTTGGGTTTTCATTCTTCAAAAGTGAATTTTTCTTCATATATGTTTCTTCAATATATTTTATATTATACCTTACTTTGTAAGGTTTACAGAAACAAAACAAAACAAAACCTTCACCACAACATAAATATAAAGGGATGTAACTTGTGAGGTTATAAATGGCATCTTTTTACTGTAATAAAATATACAAAGAATAAATAAAATTAATTAAACTAAAGCCTATTCATGTCTTTTGCCCACTTTTTAATGGGGTGTTTGGTTTTTTCTTGTTAATTTTCCTGAATTCTATACAAATTCTAGTTATCAGCTCTTTATCAGATATATAACATGAAAATATTTTCTCCTATTCTGTATGTTGTCTATTTGCTCTAATGATAGTTTTCTTGGCTGTGCAAAATATTTTTATTTATTTATTTATTTTCAGCATATTATGGGGGCACAAATGTTAAGATTACATATATTGCCCTTGCTCCCTTCCCCCCTCGAGTCAGAACTTCAAGTGTGTCCATCCCCCAGATGGTGCGTATCACACTCATTGTATGTATATACCCATCCCCTACCCCCCACTTGCCTGACACCTGATAGATGTTATTCCTATATGTCCATTTAGGTGTTGATCAGTTAACACCAATTTGATGATGAGTACATGTGGTGCTTATGTTTCCATTCTTGAGATACTTTACTTAATAGAATGGGTTCCATCTCTATCCAGGAAAATACAAGAGGTTTGCAAAGATGTGGAAACAACAGAAGATTTTTAATTTGATCAGGTCCCATTTATTTGCTTTTATTGTTGTTGTGATTGCTCCTGGGGTGTCGTTTATAAATTCTTTACCTAGGCCAATTTCTATAAGACTTTTCCAATGTTTTCTTCTAAAATTCTTATGGTTGCTAGCCTTAGATTTAAGTCTGATATCAATCTTGAGTTGATTTTTGTGAGAAGTGAAAGGTGTGGATCTCATTTCAGTCTTCTACAGGTGGCTATCCAATTTTTCCAGTACCATTTATTGAATAGGGATTCTTTCCCCCAGTGTATATTTTTGTCTGCTTTGTCAAGGATCAGATGACAATATGTGGATGGTTTTATATCTGGAATCTCAGTCCTGTTCCATTGGTCTATGTCTCTGTCCTTGCACCATACCCATGCTAATTTGGTTACTATAGCCTTGTAGTATAGCTTGAAGTCTGATAAACTGGTGTCTCCCAATTTGTTCATTTTGCTTAAGGTTGCTTTGGCTGTATGGGGTCTTCTCTGGTTCCATATGAAGTGTATAATTATTTTTTCTAGATCTGTGAAAAATGATGTTGGTATTTTAATAGGGATTGCATTGAAGGTGTAGATCACTTTGGGTAATATACAGACATTTTTTTTTTTTTTTTTTTTTTTTTTGAGACAGAGTCTCGCTTTGTTGCCCAGGCTAGAGTGAGTGCCGTGGCGTCAGCCTAGCTCACAGCAACCTCAAACTCCTGGGCTCGAGCGATCCTTCTGCCTCAGCCTCCCTGGTAGCTGGGACTACAGGCATGCGCCACCATGCCCGGCTAACTTTTTTATATATATATCAGTTGGCCAATTGATTTCTTTCTATTTATAGTAGAGACGGGGTCTCGCTCTTGCTCAGGCTGGTTTTGAACTCCTGACCTTGAGCAATCCGCCCGCCTCGGCCTCCCAAGAGCTAGGATTACAGGCGTGAGCCACAACGCCCAACCAATATACAGACATTTTAACAGTGTTTAGTCTGCCAATCCATGAGCATGGTATGGTTTTCCGCCTGTTTACATCCTCTGCAATTTCTT
Organism: Microcebus murinus; assembly: GCF_040939455.1. NCBI lineage: Eukaryota > Metazoa > Chordata > Mammalia > Primates > Cheirogaleidae > Microcebus > Microcebus murinus. The sequence continues at coordinate 25,674,961 of NC_134124.1, forward strand.
TTCTCAGTGTTTCATAGTTTTCCCTATATAGGTCTCTTACCTCCTTAGTTAAATATATTCCTAAATACTTTATTTTCTTTGTTGCTATTGTGAAGGGTATTAAGTCTTTGATTTGGCTCTCAGTTTGACTGTTACTGGTGTGTAAAAATGCTACTGATTTCTGTACATTGATTTTGTAACTTGAGACTTTGGTGAATTTGTTTATCAATTCCACTAGTCTCATGCCAGAATCTTTGGGGTAATCTAGATATAAGATCATATTGTCAGCAAAGAGCAATAGTTTGTCCCCATTTGGATGCCCTTGATTTCGTTCTCTTGTCTGCTTGCTCTGGCTAGGACTTCCAGCACTATGTTGGATAGAAGTGGAAATAGTGGTCAACCTTGTCTGGTTCCAGTTCTAAGCAGGAATGCTTTCTTTCAATTTTTTCCCATTCAGTATGGTGTTGGCGAGGGGTTTGTCATTTATGACTTTAAAAAATTTTTAGGTATGTCCCATATATGTCTATTTTGTTAAGAGTTCTTTTCAAAGACAGACTAATGGCCAACACACATATGAAAAATTGTTCAAAATCTCTAATCATCAGGGAAATGTGAATCAAAACCACAATGAGACATCACTTAACTCCAGTGAAAATAGCTTTTACCAAAAAGTCCCAAAACAGCAAATGTTGGCATGGATGCAGAGAGATAGGAACACTCATACACTGCTGGTGATACTGCAAATTAGTACAACCTCTATGGAAAGTTATATGGAGATACCTCAAAGAACTAAAAGTAGAACTAACATTTGATCATCCAGCAATTCCACTACTGAGCATCTACCCATAGGAAAAAATATCATTCTATAATAAAGACATCCATGCTAGAATGCACTAGATAGCAGCACAATTCATAATTGCTAAGACATGGAAACAACCTAAGTATCCATCAATACATGAGTGGATTAATAAAATGTGGTATATGGGTACCATGGAGTACTACTCAGACATAAAAAGAAATGGTGAAATAATTCCTCTTATAGTATCCTGTATGGAGCTGGAGCCCATTCTTTGAAATGAAGTATCAGAAGAATGGAAAAACAAGCACTACATGTACTCACCATTAAATTGGTACTAATAGATCAACACTTATGTGCACATATGTAAGGAACATTCATTGAGGGTGGGCAGGTGAGGCAGGGAGAAGAGGATGGGTAAATTCACACATAATGGGTGTAATATACTCTCTGGGGGATGAGCACACTTCTATCTCTGACTTGGATAGTGCAAAGGCAATATGTGTAACCAAAGTGTTTTTACTTGTGTAATATTCTGAAATTAAAAAAAAAAAAACGAAGCCTGTTAGTGAGATATAAAACAACACAAAAAAGGAACTCAGAAGGATGTTTAAGTAGAGAATCTTCAAAGACTGTTATTTTGTGCAATAAATATTTGACTAAGGTAGAGAGCCTCCTCAAAATACCTTCAGCATACCAGGTTTTCCACTATCATTGGAGCTAGGTTGGGGAAAATCATGTTTCACACATGTATAATAGTGGCTCCCTGTTTCTATTTGAATTCAGAAAAGGGAGAAAAACTGGAAAGCATTGAAATAAAGTCTAATTCTAAAATAATTCATTTGTAATCCTTTCAATGGCTTTCATTATATAGACACTAGCTTCTCTTTGTTCTGGAATTCAATTCTCATGACCTGGGTTTTGCAGTCAGATGGGATGTGGAGACGGAAAAACTGAGGAAGGAAGAAGGATAGTGAGAATGTGAAAGCTGAAGTCAGCTAGTCAAGATCACATCTTCTCTCCATCACTGACTTGCTGTTTCAACTTAGCAAGTTACATAACTTTCCAAACCTCAGTTTTCACATCTGTGAATGGATATAACAATAGTCCCTACTGCATGAGGTCTTTTGAAGATGTATTGAAATATAGCATGTAAAGTATTCCACACAGTTCAGCATACAATAAGCTGTCTATAATGAGAGAAATTTAAAAAAAGAATAAACTATATGCTAAACACTAAATAAGTAGCAAAAACAGACACAAGAATTGAATAGAGGCCAAGAGAAAAGAGGGCTATAAATGTGGTAGCATTTGATATATTTTGTGGTTTGTACACATAAATGAAGAAGACATATTTAATAGTCTTTTGAAGTCAGTCAGATTTTGGTTTCAAAAGATACATAATCCAGAGTCTATTTCCCCCACCACACCAAGTTTTATATTATTGTCTTCATTTAAGAATATGCTTTATAGTCTAAGAGCTTGTTTGCTAAAAGGATCATATGAGTGTTGCCAGTCACTACCAGGTACTAGAAATATTGAAGGAGGTTTGGAAGCACCCAATTTGGGATTGAGACTGCAATAGTTTCTTAGTAACTGTTGTCATGCATAATATTCTGTGATGGAAATTAATATTGTAATTAATACTAGAGACAGACTCAGAAATTCTGGTGCTAAAACTTCTCTGCTCACAGAATTCTTATGTTAAATATTTTTGAGAGTTTCAGGTCCAAACATTTTAATGTATATGAACAATTCTCATTACCTAACCCAGTGCTGTCAGTCATTTTGGGTAAACCGGTAGTCATCAATTGAATGAGAAGGTACAAATGAATTGTTCTGTTCACCCTGAACATAAATGCAGCTGACTCTCCTTAGTGACAGAATATAAATAGATCATGTTATATAAGGCACATTGAGGTTTTTTTTTAACCTTTCAAAGGAATTAGCATTGCACATAGCATTACTATTTAGGAATTTCCTCCACATAGAACATGGTGTTTAAAAGGCTACCCCCACTGACACCCATCAAAAACCAAGAAAGCAAACAGAGATTGAGAATCTGTATTTTGAAGAGTCTTTATAAGTGAACATAGATTCCTGTAGTCATAGACACAAATGCCTTGCACAACATTGAGAATGGGCATCTAGTTAAATGAAATTCCTACTTAATAGAGAGTCTAGCACACACTATTCCCTTAGTAGCCTGTCAGGTGGCTATTTTTACTGACTTAGTGAAAAGACAGATGGCATTTTTTACTGACTTAGGAAATACAATAGTACATAGTAGAGTCCTTAAATTTCATAACTACTTTGTAAGTCCTAAATTCACTGTTATATGTTTCTTGTAGCAATGAAAGCCAAGAGATATAAATCTGGTTAATTCGCAGGTGGAAGGCCTGAGGATAGACTTAAGCCACAGCCAGCTGAGGATGAAATATTTTAGAAATTCATGATTGACTCAGAAATTTGCTATTCACAGTGATATTAGTGGTTCTCCATTATTTTCCCCAATGAGCATTTCTGTAAGTGTCTCAAAAGAAACTGGGAGAGCCAGAAGAGTATAATCCTCATTTACTTCATGCCAGTCAACATGATAATGACAAGACCAGGCTTCTAAAGGAGAAGACAGGATCTTTACACTAATCTTGTGGTATCATTGGCAACTGAGAACCACGTTGTACAGTTGTGGACCTGGGCAGTTTGCCCTGCAGACAGGGGTGCAGCTCTCCCTGCTCTATGTGTGCTTTGTGTGAGCCAAGTTGTAATCTCATGCACATAAAAGAGCATTTGATCATTTCCTTATCTCTTGGTATCTCTCTTTCTGTAAATTTATTTCAAAATATTAAGGGGGTACAAACGTTTTAGATGACATGGGTCGATTTTGTAATGCTTGAATCCTGGCTATAGGTATGCCTGTCACCCAAATCCAAATCCTGTTCATGGTACCCATTAATTTGTGGTTGTTGTTGTTGTTGTTTCTATTAATCACTCTCGCCATTGCATGTGACAATTGTGCATTATCTGGAAACGTTGATGGATTCCAGATATTATATTCTGCTTGTATTATCTTACTGCGTTGGCAGCACCACTACTGTGAGAGACAAGTATTAATTGTGAATGCAGAAATATTGTGAACTGAAATAGTTATATTTTCTCATCTGAAGCACATTTTAATAATATTTGCAAATGTCTGGACATATTTTGGCTTCATATTTGTTCTGCCAGAAAATAAATTGAATAGTGTTTTTAGAAAATATGAGGCCAAAAAGGGGGCAAAATGAACCAGAAGATTGAGTGAATCTCATTTTATTATAAAATCTGGGGCTGATTGGCCATATAATTAGGTAACTAATTAGGAAAAATAATTAGCATCTTAAGACTTTCAGTTCATTATCTGTACTTTAGAGACTTTATTTCCCTGAATAATTTTTTAAAGAATTTTTAAGTCCTAAAAAAAGTATATTAAACAGACATTTGAACATTATAAAATATCATCTTGTAAGAAATCATTAGCATAAATTATTTATATGTACATTAAGAATAAATACTCAATAAAGAAGTTAATGACATCATGGTCAGGTTTAATTTGGATAATTTATCAAGTGTAAATACATTTATTTGTACATGACACAATGACTCAGGAGGATAAAATACAATGGAAGTATGCTATATTTTTGCTAATAAAAAATTATGTTTTACTGAACTTATTCTGAGCAAGAGCATGATGAGAAAATAACTGGTTATTGATTACCACAGGCTTAATATTGTTGATCCCAAAGCTTACTCTCTCTTTTCAAGACGTTACAATAAAGGAGAAAAAGAAAAAAAAATGAGTGAGTTCTCAAGACTAAAGTGAATATATTTTTGATCAAATCAAAGGAAAGATCAATATAGAGACGAAATTACAGAACTACAAAACAATAGAAGAATGAGTTAATGAGTAAATCATTGCATTTCCCTTTGAAAAGTGTTTATTTTAATGACCACTGCAAAGCATTAATCTCAGAAGAAATAAAAATGAAATAATTCATGAAAAAAAGGTGTTTTATGTGCTTTTTCTCATTATTCTTCAGCCACCACAAGATATAGCGTTTCTGAAATCACTGGAAATAAACATCACTAATTTATCTGGTCTTATTCTTTGCTTTTAGCTAGTATTCATCTCAAACTATTTTATCTGTCAATATAAATTAGATTAAAAAAATTCAGAGAAGGGTGGAATTTCTTTAGAATAGATGTCTGGATTCATTTTTGTAAATCTACAGATGATGGAAATGAGGCCTGGAATGTTCTGTGCTTTCCCTGAGGCAAGACTCCTGACGTTGGCTGTTGTTTTTCTAATATACCAAGCTGTAACTTTTGAAACTTAAAATATTCATCAATAAACAATCTAGTAAATTAATCAGTGATTTTACTAGAAATTATATATGGTAATATGGTTTTCTAAGGAAATAGGAAAAGAGTATACTATTGAAAAATACCTTTTTACTGATATTCCTATTATATTTTATGTTTAAACACAAAGCAATACATATCTGTTATGTGTTCATAAAGAAGTATATAAAATAAAAAGGAAGGAACTCCCTTCTCTTCTCCCAGTCCCACTTTTCCATGTTTCCTTTCTTAATTGTTATGTGTGCTTTCAGTATGTTTTCAATAAGTCGACGTGCCCTTACACACATACCCACATATAAAACCTGAGGATGATTTTGAATGCAACCAGCTAAATATACAAAAAGAACCTATTTGCTTCTAAGAACAGTTATTGGCTCACCTTACCTAAAAGTTTAGATATAAGTGGACTTTAAGGATGACTTTATCCTATAATCTTTCTATGGAGATACATGTGACACATGAAGATATGTGAAGTCTTCATGATGATTTGGATACCATTAACAAGAAGAAATGAAGGTATGGATACTAGGTAGATAGTAGCCTTTGTCTATGTTTTCCTTGTGATTTTCTGTTTAACTCTTTCTCCTCTGTGCATTGAAGTTTTAGCAGGATGACTTTAGCAGTTCTGGGTTTTACATGCACATAAAGCAACATCCTGAAAAAGAGAAGGCTGCTTTGAGAAATTAACCCAGAAAGGAAAGAACTTTCCCAGAAGACTCCCAAGGAACTTCTTTTCATAGCTCATAGGCCTATTCTGAAAGAAGATATTTTTGGAGAGTCTCGAGAGGGGCCACTTTCTATGGAGATATATGTGATACATGAAGAAATGTGAATTTCTTAATACAATTTGGGTGCTGTTAAGAAAAAGAAAGTATGGGTGCTAATTGTCTATTGACAATTTGCAATATTCACTACACATATAAAAATAAATAGTTCTGTCTCTGTCTCTCTCTCTCTTTATATATGCATATATGTATATATATAAATATACATGACCATAATAATATTTCTTCAACATCTTTTTGCCATTGTATACTACTATACCTTATTCTTTGTAATTGATTCATAGTAGGTTATAGTTCAAAGATATTAAAATGTTAAAGCAGTCCCCTAGTGAAATGACACATTTTACACTTATCAATTATGTCTCCTAAATTTGGAGGATACTGGAGTTAAAAGGCTTTTAATAACCCTCATCACAATGCTAAAACCAAACAAACAAGAAAACACAATTCTAGTTTACATCTTATGCATCATGTGAAACTGCTGTGGGGAACAGCAATGTGTGCCTTGCCCTTTGACCTTAGTGTGCAGAATCTCAATAGTATAATAGTTAATGAAGCCTCATACATCATGTTTCTCTGGTCTCATGGATATAAAAATGGAAACTCTTTAACAGTGACAAAAAGAAAAGTGAGAGTGGCAAAACTCTTTATTCAAAAGGCATAAAGATTGAAATTAGGCGTGATGGCAAGTGCTGGTAATCTAGGCACTAAGGAGACTGAGGCTGGAAGGCCACTTGAGCTCAGGAGTTCAAGTCCAGCTTGGCTAGCATAGTGAGACCCTGTCTCTTAAGAAAATCAAACAAATAAAAATTCAATTGAGACAGAATTTCTTCCCTGAATTTAATTTTAAATAAAATATGATGGAATTGGCTTTGAAACATTAAAAAAATGTCTAGCTTTCCCAACTACTAAATGAACAACATTTAGTTTAGTCTTTAATTAATGCCATTGCCTAAAATTTATTTCCTTTCACTGGATTGTAAATTCCATAAGATCAGAACAATAACTGCCTTGTTAATTATTATATCCCCAGAGCCTAACACAGTGCCTGGCCCTGAAAAACAGTAAATATTCAATAAATGCTTCTTGACTGAAGAGAGGAATGAAATAAAGAGCAGTAAAGAGTGGCACAGACATTGTCCTTTACTGTGGGTGACAGGGTAAAATAATTGTAATTCAAGGTCAAATATCCTAAGAGTTATAAGAAAGGGCCAAAGTACTATGTGACAAGTGAAATTAATAACTACAGGTGAAATCAATAGAAAAAATGAATCATTAAATCTTTTAATGGCCGTACTTCTATATAATACTATATTAACTGTCAAAGCCTTATTTTACTTAGAGTTATTTGGTTGTAAGGAACAGTGACACACTCAAGTAATCTCAAATAAAGAGAGATAATTTATTATTAAGAGACATGTATTTCATGGGGATTGAGGTACAGAGATCACTATACAGCTGAGAATCATAGGCACAGGAAAATTACCAGAAAAAGATTCAGCTGTCTCCCTCTGTCTTAGTAGCTGCATGGTTATGCAGCCCAGCTATGCTTGCCTAGTCATGTTCTCTCCTGACAAATTACTGTCTCTGCTTTCTGTACTCTTAATATAGGTCATTAACTATGCAATATCTGATTTTGAATCAAACGTGTTATTATATCTCAAACAAGAAGCAGTACAATTAATAAAAGTATACACCTAAACTATCAACACAGTGTTGCCATTTTCATGGTAGCTTGTTTATGGCAGCAGTGAAGAAGCCTGGAGAGTGAGTGGCAATAAAACCCTGAAAGGTGTTTTCCACAGGTGGTGGAGAATGTAATATTTTTCCTTGCAAGAAGTGGCCTAAAGCCTGAAAGAAGTGGTAGTCAGTTGGTGCAAGGTCTGGTGAATACGGTGAATGACAGAGAGTTTCCAAGTCCAGCTGCTGTTAATTTGAGCAGCATTGTGTGTACGACATGTGGTCAAGTGTTGTCTTGCAAGAAGATTGGCTTGTCTCTATGGACCAATCTCGGCTTCTTAATCACAAGCATCCTCATCATTTCATCCAGTTGGTTGCAGAAGACATCTGCTGTAATTGATTGACCAGGTTTTATGAAGCTGTAGTGGATAATACCAGCACTGGACTACCAAATAGACACATTAGCTGTTTTTGATGAATATCCGTTTTGGGGATGTGTTTTGTCACTTCATTTTTATCTAACCATTGTGCCAAACACTTGCGATTGTCAAAAAGAATCCATTTTTCATCACACATAAAAATATGGTGTGGAAAGCAAGCTTCAAGATGATTTCTCTTCTGACACTTGTTTAATTCATGCAGAACCCATCCACACAGCTTCTTTACCATGTCCCTTTGTTTCAAATTGCCCAATATTGTTGGAATAGTAACATCACACCTTGCTGCTAATTCATGCACAGGTTGAGACGGATTCATTTCCACTATAGCTTTCAGCTCATCACTATCCACCTTGGTCTTGGGTCACCCACACAGCTCATTTTCAAGATTAAACCACCAAAATGGAACTTCTCAAATCATTGACATATTGTGCATTCATTAGCCACATACTTCCCAAAGTCTTCATTGATATTTTGAGATGTCTGTTCGGCATTGGTTCCATGACGAAACTCATATTCGAGAAAACACGAATTTTTGACTTATTTGTGGTTTCACAAAAATTGCTCTAAAAAAATTGACAGTTAATCTCAATCCCAAATGTGAATTTGCAAGACTGAGGATGTACCTTCACAATACAAATAAAACAAGAGTGTCAAAATGGAATGTCAGAGACATTAACTGTCCAACTTAGCACTTAAGGAAATAGGACCTTTCATACTTAATAACTTAATATCATGGCTGTAGATTCCTTTTCTGTTGTTGGGTTCCTTTGCCCCTTTCTTTAATATGGTGCTTGAACTTTGTTCCAAATCTTAACTTATTAACATCTTCAATAGCCTATTTTTAAAATCCCAAGTAAAGTATCTTGTTTTTTGAGGTCCTATTTTCTGTTCAGGTAATAAGTGGCTAGCCATCCTATGTAGGCCACATCTAGGGCAATTTATGGCTCAGGGTCATGTAGCATGCTGACCTTTCAGCAGGGCTATAAACTGATGTTTTATGAAAAGAGACAATGGGAAAGTGAGTAGGCACAAAATAGATTTAATGCAAACATTTCCTTATTGGCTACATTTTTCAGATTATAAAATCAATATATGCTTTTTTAATGTTTCTAAATCATTATATGCATTCCAGTATATTTTCTTCCAGTCTATTTTATGTATATATCTCCAATACTACATACATTTTTTTTAAAAAAGAGATGTGGGATCACGTTTTGCTTATTTTTATAGATCTCACTTTTCTGGTTGCTTATTTACATTGCTTATTCTCCTAAAAACATTAATTTAAGTGACTATAATATTCTTTCTAGTGAATGCATTGCCCTTATTTACTTACCTCTCAATCCTCTACCATCAGACTTGTAGACACAATAATCTTGTAAGAAATATCTTTTTACTTAAATATTTCTATGAACTATACTTAGGTCCTTAGGACACATTCCTGGAAATAAATTTCTGAAAAAATTGGCATGAACTTTTAAAAGGCTATCAAAATATATTGCCAAATTGCTTTTGTAAAAGTTTGTGTTTATATTTACTCCCAGTAATTGTGTAAGAAGCTATCATTTCATTCTCAATAATTATCCCTGGCATTAGACTAGAGATCTTACCCAGTAGACTATTTCTATAAAACACTAAGAAGGAATTGCTAAACAATAAACTAAAGTGTTGTTAATGCTTGAAATATTGAAATCTAGGCTTAATTGAGAATATATTTCTTATTTTAGAGTTGCTATCACATTTGTTTTCATAATTTGTAAATTATATGGACAAATAACATAATCAAAATTATCTTAAAATACTAATGTCATAGAATATTAGACCACTGGCTATCAATACAACCCTCCATATTTTTTAATTAATTGATTTAGTTGTTTATCTATTTTTTTCTCAGTAAATATTAGACATCCACTGTGACCCGGTGGTAGGTACTAGTGATGCAAATGTGAATAAAATAGTTTTCCAAAACCCCAAATTCCAATGTAGGAGACAGACATGGACACATATGTCGCAATGCAGTAAGTGACATAAACAAGGAATACACACAGAGCTGTGGGTGCCAAAAGTCAGAGATGGTTAACTCTGCCATAAGAGGCAAGCTAGAGAGGCTTCCTAGAGAAAATGACATTGCTCTAAGAATTAATCTTGAAATTCATATTATAAAGCAAATAGAAAGTGGTTAAGCCTGTGACTGGGGAAGAGAAAGAAAAGACAGATTTGGCCAGACAGTAGAGTGTCTCTATGTCAAATAGCTGGGAATTTATCACGAAAGCAAGAACAAGCCACTGAAGGTTAAGGCAAATTAGAGGTTGTTGGAACTATCCACAGAAAGATGAAGACATACTGATAATGCTGAGTTCCTGGAAAGTGGTGAAGAGACTTGGAGATATTTAGGAGATAAAATCAATGATGCTTATCGACCAATTAGATGTGGATGTTGGGGAATGGAGAGCTGAGTTTTTTAAATGGGTTTATTATGAGATGGTGAATCTGTAAATATGAGGCAGTCAGTGGGGGTCAGTTTAGGTTTTATTAAGTTTTAAATGATTGAAGAATATGACTAATATGCATTCCTGTGTATAGATTTACAGCTCTTATAGAAAAGTGGAAACTTATGATAAAAATATGAAAGTCAATAATAGAAGAAATAAGACCTTGTGTTTGATAGATCAGTAAGGCGACTATAGTTTACAATAATCTATTGTATATTTCAAAATATCTAGAAGATGATAATTTCAATATTTCTAGCATAAAGAAACGACAAATATTTAAGGTGATAGATATCCCAATTACATGGATTTGATCCTTACAAATTACATGAATGTACTAAATTATCACATGTGCCCCCCCAAATCATACATCTACCATGTAGTGATAAAAAATTTAAAAACAAAAAAATTTAGGAGTCGAAAGCATATACATAGATCATAAATCATATTGAAAAGTATCAATGGGGGAGAAGGCTAAAATTGCCCAGTAAATTTTGTGATTAGTGGTCATTGCTGTTCCAAGTCATTTACAGTGTGTTTTGTGAAGAAATAAATCAGATTGCAGTGGACAAACTAGAGAATGGGTAGGTAGAAATTAGACATTAGAAATATAGACTACCATCTCAAAAATTGGATGGTAGGGTGTATATTGCAATAGGTATATAGGAAATTTCATTGTGGAATAAAAGTATAGATTAGGAGCATCTGTGAGGATGAAGAGGTTGAAGATGAAGGAAAGAAGTTGAAGAATTAGTAATGAGAAATGAATGGGAGAGTTTGGAGCCCCAATGCTTTAACTTAAAATGACAATATTAGGGAAGATTTTGATTCTAAATTTTAAAAATTCTGTATTGTTGAGGTTAAGTACTTTTACATAGTATATTTGATTGATAAATAATTATTCTTTCTGACCAGTTCAAGGATACAAACCCCTGGATGTCAACTTACCACCACAGTCAATATGCCCAAAGCATTAGATGAATCCCGTCCACATATACCTTGTTCATTTCACATTCCATCACCATGGATGGCCTAGAACACAACGTAGAAAAGTATACTATTCACTTGGGTAAAACTGTCTGAATAGATGCAGCCTGGAAACCTACTGGAGTATAAAATCTGAGTGGAGAAATCATCTCTATTTTTTCTGTTATTAATACTTTATCCCCAGAACCCAGCACAGTTTCTATTACATGGTAGACATAATAAAGTGCAGTTAGCAGTGAATTTGGGGAAGCAGCAGACTGGGGAGACTAGATCCATGGAAAACTTGAGTTATTTTGTCCTCAATGTATGTATTTTAACAGAGAACTGGAAAAGAAACTTAAAGATCAACCCATGTAGTTGGGTTTCTCCAATAATCATGTTATTGATAAAGAGAGGAGAGATGAAGCAGATGTGGAGACTTTTATATTTATAATCATTGACCTGTTTCATCTGCTTTTCTATATCTGCTTCCTATATCACCTTCCATACTCATAAATCTATTACTCCACCCCTTTTCTCTTCCTGCTTTTTCTCCTTTCTCTCTTGCTAGTGAACGTTTAGCATTTATTTTGTCTATTTTTGCCAGAAAAGTAACAGCCTCCTACTTGATACCATTCTATTTTATTAGATAAAGAACAACCAGCGTCATCTTTCCAAATTGTAACTGGTCTCCTGTTCTACACTGCTGTCAAGAGCAAGTCCAAATTCTTTAGTTTTGGACTTAATCTGGCCTTACCTACCTCTCCATTTTATTCTAGGTTTCTTTTTCTTCTTCCTCACCATGTTTTTCAATTCTTCTCCTTTTCCTGACTGGATTCTTTTTATTAGCAATGTCTGAAATGCTTTTACCCAACTCACTTTTCTCCTTCTTACAATTAACTGCTGCTGCCTACATAGACCATTACTGTTTCTGTAATTCTACATGTTTACTGCAGGCTGTGTTCTTTGTAACAAATATCATATATTTGTTAATTATTTATGTGTTTTTTTTCTTGTGTAATATCCTTCTGCCCTATAGAATACAAATTTCAAAAGGTTAGGGATTTGCCCACTTGTTTATCCCATTTTTGTATTACCTGGTAAATTGTCTGAACATAATATACTCTCAGCAAATATTTGTCAGAAAAATAAATGAATGACATGATGAATGTTGAGAAAAAACATATATCGCTCATAACTAGCTCAAAAAAGTATTTGAGATCATAGTGCAAAGAAGGAAATCCAATTCTTCCTCAATCTCTCACACATGTAAGGTTGATAGCCAAGATGGTGATAAGAAAGATGTAAAATTAAAATTTTGATTACCTGAATCCTAGCTATCTAATTTCACAACGTTCCCAAGTTAATGATGCCTTAATGTTCAATGTTAATTAAAGAACCAATTGTACTGTAAAAATATTGGCAATCATCTTAAATAAGTGTTACATGATTGCAGGTTTTGTCCACATATCGGTATATAATCTACTATAAATTCTTAGATTTAAATATTTTATATCTTCACCACTTTATATACTGTAAGATGAATATTTATTTCTTTGATGACTGAAAGTTTCAGTTAGCCTCTGAACTCTCAATTTGTATGCCAGGAAATACAAACAGTGCTGTGCTAAAGAAATCAGGAAAATGAACTAATAAATGTCCTTTTCAATTGTAAGATCTGGGACCACCCACGGGGTTTTCTTGTTGTTCAATATATTTCAATGAATCAAAAATTTATTGTTTTTGAAGGTCTTATTCCCCTAACATTTTTTTATTTTGAATATATATATATATATATATGTATGTATATGTATATATAATGTTTTACTTTATCCCCAAATTTTAAAATTAAATAAGGTGTAATGAACATAGTAGAGACTGGTTAGCTGTTCTCCAAGTCTGTTTCTTCTATTTCCTGTACTCACTACTATATTATTAAATCTTACTACATTTCCCAGCTGTTTTGTTATTTCAGTTTGGCCATATGGCTGGGTTGTAGCTCATGGGATATGGAGTGTGAGCAGAAGTTGATGTGCACCCTGTCCACACATGCTCCATAGAATCCTTCCATTGTGAATTCCTCCATGCCTTTTTCTCATCTAGTGGTTGACTGAGAGGAGTCTAGAGGATAATAGATTCACACGATGGAAGGCTGATAGTTTCCTGAATGACCGTTTGGAAGGTGATGTGCCACACTGGACCACTTCTGTTCACTTACTACGGAGTGTAATTTGGAATTTGTATGCTTAACAGTTATAGAAACTGGCATTACCCTTACAAATTCAGTGTACTTTCCATAGCAGATACATGTACTGACTAATAGCTTTTCCAGGTATTAAACTAGTGAAACATATGGTAGGTGCATTCTTTCTTTTGTTTATTTGTTTTCTCCTAATAGATCAACATCTGGAAATTGATGGCAACAGTTGGCAAGACAAACAAAACTGCCCTACATTACTCATGGCAGGAAGACAGGCTACGGTAAGATGCACATCCTTTTGGGGATGGTACGGCTCTCCATAGAATGCCCAAAGAAGTCCTGAGTTCACATCAGAGTGTAATGATGGTTGCCATGACAACAGCTGGTGGCATTTCTGCTGAAACCATCTGAAGCACATGCTACACCTTTTCCAAGTATAATTCTTTACTCAGAGGCAACTTGCACATACTCCCAATCTCAAACTGCTGTAATTCCTGCTGAGCGCCATCCTTTTACTATAAAGAGCAAGGGACAGGACGCCAGCACAGACTTGCCATGTCACTGTTGGCTCCCTTTTCATTCCATCAGGAATATGAGAGGGTAAGATGGGATTCCTGTGACTAGGGAGAACCTGGACCATAATAAGATTATAGGGTAGGAAGTATTTCTTGTGAGAAAAAGGGAGGAAGTTATTGCCTTTGTTCCAAGGTATTTGGTCTCATAGGAAGATCCACTATGGGTTAAATAGTTAAAACAATGCTGTTAAGAGGACTGGTGGGATGGAGAGACATTTAAGTTAGTGAAGCTTACCTAGAATGATTCTTTTGCAAAGCAGCCCAAAATACCAGGGAGTGATGATCTCACCCCTTTTGCTTAAAATAATTGAGTGTCTCCCCATTAGGATAAATGTCCAAATTCTTGAAGAGGCCTACAGGGGACTAAGTAATCTTGCCCCTGATCACTTAAGGCAAGTGCTCACAGATGTGACTTAGGACAACCTCCCTATCTCTGTCTTTATTTCAGCCAATTTATTTCAATTCTCCAAGAAGACCATGCTCACTTGTATCTTATGGTATTTGAATCTGCTGTTCCTACTATATAGAATTTTCTCTGTGGACCACAATTTTCAGTTAACCACATCTCATTCATGAGAACACTACTGAGACAGTGCTACCCTAAATTTCCTTGACTCCCATACCAGGTTAGAAACCCCTTTTAAATGTATATTCTGGACCATATTGTATTATTTCTTCAAAATATGATCTGCTTTCTGGACTCATCCTGGTGGGATCTCTTCCTAGTGTTTCTTCTTATTGGAGAAATATATTTCCTGCTCTATTGGTAACTAATTTTATTTTGAACCTTCCTTTGTATAATAAAATGCTGGTAGAAGTGATGATGTCATGTCTGGGAAAAAGCATTAAGGCTGGTATAGCTATGGTGGGATTTGCTCTTTTAGCTTAAATTTCAGAAAGAAAAGGACGTGGAGCAGAATTGCAGCTGACCCATGTAGGACATTAACATGAGCAATAAATAAATGAACCTATATTATTATAAGCCTCTGAAATATTGGGCATGTTTGTTACTTCAGCATACTATAGTGCATGATAATACATTGCCATAATATGCTTTTTTTGAACATGAGAAGAAATATAACATGGTAATATTAGATAGGCTCTAATGTCAACTTCCTTTAGTCAATGTCTACTCTACCACTTAGTGCTATGTGTTCTTAGATCACATTATTCAAACTTTCTAGCCTCAGTTCTTTACCTATAAGATGAATATAATAACGGAATAACCTCAGAAGGTGGTGATGAGGATTAAATGAGTTAATACTATTAATGTATTTATACTAGTGTCTGGCACAGAGCAAGTCTTTAACAGATATCAATTATTAGTATTCACAGGACTTAATAAAATTTTTAACTATGTATTTTTTTTTTTTTTTTTTTTTTGGAGACAGAGTCTTGCTTTGTTGCCCTGGCTAGAGTGAGTGCCATGGCGTCAGCCTAGCTCACAGCAACCTCAATCTCCTGGGCTCAAGCAATCCTGCTGCCTCAGCCTCCCAAGTAGCTGGGACTACAGGCATGCGCCACCATGCCCGGCTAATTTTTTTTTTTTTGTATATATATATATATTAGTTGGCCAATTAATTTCTTTCTATTTATAGTAGAGATGGGGTCTCGCTCTTGCTCAGGCTGGTTTCGAACTCCTGACCTCGAGCAATCCGCCCACCTCGGCCTCCCAGAGTGCTAGGATTACAGGCGTGAGCCACCACGCCCGGCCATTAACTATGTATTTTTTATGATCATATGATTAATGTCTGGTTTCCCCATTAGACTGATAGGATCCTGAGAGCAGAAACTTAACCAACTTTGTTCACTTTCATATCACCAGTGACTAGCATAAATCTGACACATAGTAAGCACTAAATTAATATTTTCATAGTGAATAAAGAAAATGAATGAATGAACAAATGAATAAAGGTAAAATCCCCAAACTAGCATCAGTAATTAAAGTAATAAAAACTATTAAAATTGTAAATGACTTATAGGAGGAGTAATATTTCAAGTAATGCTAGCTTTGTCAATTGAAATTTTATAAAATATAGACTTATGGCAAAACCAAATCCACAGGATACAAGTTTTTATAGTGGTTTGCACTGACGGCCTAGTGTCAACATCATTTCTGTTTTATAAGGCACAATTGTGTGAGATGCAAAAAGATGACCCTTTCTCAAAATGTTTCATTCACAAAAAAATTTTGTAATCACACATCTAATACTTGAAATTCATGATGGACAAAACCAGTTGCAATATTATATAATACTTGTTCTCAAATTCTCCAATTTCCATGCTTTTCCTTTTAGAATATATTTCCTGGTGTGCAATATCAGTCATTATTTTTCAAATCGCTTGCCATGACAATATCCTACTGTCCATGCCATCCCTTATAACAGGTCTCTATTTTTCTAGCTATTATGCTTCCCAGTTCAACATTGTGTACTTAGCAATGCCCTCTAACAGAGGCTTATTCAAGAATTAAATTGCACTGTGTAACATACATGTCTGGATTGGTAAATTAACTGTATATATACTCAAGAATAGACAAGTAATCTGGGGGGAAAAGACTGGGGTACAAATTTAAGACTTAATAAAATTAGACTCATTGGAAGTAGGATGAGAGCTAGATGAGATTAAAGCTGTCAGCAAGACCATCTTGGTGTTGAGAGACACGTAAGCCAGGGTACTCACTTCCACCAGAGACAGCGTTAATAGTAGAACCTGGCAAGGGACTGATCCTGAAGAGCAGAACTTGAGAAGGTGGTTTCAAGTATGTTGAATATAAATAATCCATTTGTCCAAACGATTTTACTTAGAAGTCATGTAGACATGACACTATTTCAAAACACTGGCATTTGTGCAGAGATTGGAAAAGCTGAGAAGTCCTTGACATTGAAAGCTGGGAAGAATCTTGGTGGTAGACAGATAAAATATATGCATATTCCATTATGAGAAAAAAGGAGATGTTAGTTTATGTTCTTAAATGCTTAAAATTTTTTTTTTCTTTTTTTTTTCTTTTTTTTTTGAGACAGAGTCTCGCTTTGTTGCCCAGGCTAGAGTGAGTGCCATGGCGTCAGCCTAGCTCACAGCAACCTCAATCTCCTGGGCTCAGCGACCCTACTGCCTCAGCCTCCCGAGTAGCTGGGACTACAGGCATGCGCCACGATGCCCGGCTAATTTTTTATATATATATCAGTTGGCCAATTAATTTCTTTCTATTTATAGTAGAGACAGGGTCTCGCTCTTGCTCAGGCTGGTTTTGAACTCCTGACCTTGAGCAATCCACCCACCTCGGCCTCCCAAGAGCTAGGATTACAGGCGTGAGCCACAGCGCCCGGCCTTAAATGCTTAAAATTTATATTTTGGAGTTCAGAATATCCAAGAGAAGTTTAAATTATTGGAGAAAAATTATTCAAATTAATGGCGTTAGATTCATAAAATATTAGAAGAGATATGCAATTATAAATTCTTGTGCCCTACTAAACTCCCAGTATTTGAAAGACAGAGACTTTCAATAAATATAACCCTTCATGTTATTTAAAGTTCATTTTTACTTTCATATCTTCCTTTTATTCTCTTTTAACACCAAGGTGATAATCTTAATCATGGTAAAACTACCTAAATCAAGAGGTGATTCTTTTTACAATTTTTTTTAAAGATACGTGGAAAGGCTGTATAGAAGTTCTTTGTTAAATACGTTAGTAGTCAAACCAATATCTGTTGTAAAATATAGCCATGGAGATAGCTTGGGTAAAGAGCAGAAACTGTTTATAACAATGGATGTTAATAATTATGAAAACAAGGGAAGTCTAGAGGTGTGCTAACCTTGAGAGTCTAAATTCTATGACAGGCAATTCCTATCAATACAGACCTGACTTCCTTAGAAAACTCAAGCTTTTTTTTACCCCCTCAGGTGTTTGCTGTATTATACTTTAATCTTTCTAAAGAAAACTTTGATATCTCAGATATATCATGCAAGCCTCTGGCGCTGCTATGTTTTGTGGGCCACAGCTTCTTATGTGTTTGGATTGCATTAGGCCTGTGCTGATTGTGAGCATGCTTACTATGGGCAGAATACCAAAGGGACACAAGCACATTCCTGAGCCTTCAACATAAAGCACTCCATCCGTGCAGCTCTGGCGCCGGAGGATGAAATATCAATTATTACAAACATATTCTGGGCACTTTAGAGGCATTATTCATTCTTCAATGTGGAATGGGAATTTGTGTTTTCAGAAGAGAGAGAGTTGGCAGGTGTAATGAGAAGCGATGCAGTAAAATATCCCCTAAAGAGAGAGATGTTGTATATAGAGAGCCTGTGCAAAACCTCTTGCATTACTTGATCCATTTTCTTGGGGTGGGAAGCCAGTTTACATTTTCCAGTGAACCATATCCATCGACGATTGCTTTGATTTCATTGTACAGGAGGCTTAACAAACAGCCAACGGATTTATGTTTTAGTGGAAATCACGACATAACCTTTAGCAGAAAACCTTCTTCAGAACGAAACTATGTGCTTAGACTGCCAAGTGCATTTAAATGTTGCAAAGAGTCTAAGAAAACAGGACATCCATGTGCCATGTTCGCCAGGCTGAGTGTGCCGTGAATTATCCCCTTGCGGGTGAGTCTATGCATAGTAGCACATATTTCTTGACCTCAGCTCCTTGTGCATCTCTCTGTCTGGTGCCATAGAGGATGGAGAGAGTCTATTTGATAGTGAGATTTTTTTTTTCTCTTTGAGAAATTTATGCATTTGAGAGATGCTCTTATTTAATCCACACATTTTTTTTTCTCTGATGAGGACAAGAGCAAAACAATAATATGCACAAAAACATGCCATTAAAAAATTCATTTTCTCTAATTGTGAAATTAAAATTGTGAACTATATAAATTTGGAAAATATATAAGAATATAAAGAATAACCCTCAAACGTTACCCATTTCACTACCAAGGATAACATTTTATTTCCTTATATACACGATTGCATCTATGTTTGTATATTCTTATATATGTGCTCACATGATTTCTTCACTTATTCTTATATCTTGCACATTTTCTCTTACTAACATAAGTTCTTCTAAATTTTAATTTTAAATGTTTTTATGATATTGTATCATATGATAGGCACAAATGTATTTTTCTATAAGTCTTTCCTAGGAATTACGAAATCCTCGGTTCCTTTGTTTAGGAATCTGTGATATAAGGCATAAAAAACAGCATGGGATTGCGGGGAAAAATTTTGTATTGCTTTTTACCCTCCAAATTTATTTATTTATTAATTCACATATGTACTTGTATGTATTTGTGGTGTACAACATGGTGTTTTGAAGCATATATAAATTGTGGAATGGTATAATCTAGCTAATTAATGAATATATTGCCTCACATGGTTATCGTTTTTGTGGCGAGAACACTTAACATCCACTCCTCTAGCATTTTTCAAGAATACAAAATATTGTCATTAACTATAGTCACCAAGATGTACAATAGCTCTCTTGAACGTATTTCTTCTATCTAACTGTAAATATGGGAATTTGTAGCTTTTAGCCAACGACTCAGCTTTTGTTAGGCATCCAGAGTGAGAGAATATAAGGCAGGTAAGAAGCTAGCCTAGCTCATGGTTGGCTAGAACAAAGCCCCTACCCTGAAGTCTCCTCCCAAAACTGTTCCCCAGTGACCAAGAAAACAAAGAAAGATTAGTTCCTACCTTGGGTTTTGACCTCCTTAGAAGAGATATTATTGAAAGTGCTCCTTTATCATTTCATTGTGAATAACTTTTCAGGGAGTAAGTTTAGATGCCTCCTGAGCGATCAAAGCCAGAATTGACTAGGGAAAAAACGAGAAGTGTGTGCAGTTCAGAGATAGCAAGAAAGGGGATTCCACTGAGGGTTAACAAGGAGGTTCCAACCTTGGTTTTTAACAGAACAAGGTGATCTGGAAACCTGAAGCCTCTTTAGGTTTATTTGCTACCTTGACTAAGACATGAATAGTTGTTTATTTATCCAGTGTTACTAAGTGAAGAGACAGATAGTAAACAAAGTTCTAGCTTTGTTCAGTTTTATAGGGAGAAGAGAAAACTGCCAAGGAAATGACCTGGCTAAGTTATCTTGGCAGTTCAGACTAATGGGCTTTTTTGCTTTTTGTGTTGTATGGATGGCATCATGATGGGCTGTTTTATTTTTCAAGCAGGGATACTATTTTGGAACATATCAAGAAAAAATATGGGATCAAATATGATATCTGTGGCTGGTTTTTATTGAGGTCAATACAGTAGCACATTATTTTATGCAATATAGGTGGAAGGGGAGGAAAGTTGAAGCCAAAAACTTGTTCCTTGATCTAATTTATAAGCTTTTTTCTCAAACCTAGATTCTGGCAGCGTGACTCCAGCTTTGCTTCTTAGTTGATGAGTCTAATTGGAGAGTAACTGTTCTCTGTCCCCATGCTGTTCCAAGGTAAACTCTGGGGTTGGAATGACCTATACTTTAATTTTATATTTCTGCAATGTATGAGAATATTGAGGGAAATATATATATTTTTTCTCATTTGAAAATGATCTAAGCCACTCATTCCTCACAGTGCACTAGAAATTTGCTTGTAGTGTTGCTCCTACCTGGAACACTCCTGAAACTGCCAGAAGACATTCTCCCCCACTTTTTACAAAACATTGCTTGGATATCATCTTCTCAGTGAGGCCTTCTATATGATCACTCTATTTAACATGTCACCTCATTATCTAAACTTCCTATTCCCCCACCTGGCTTTATTTTTCTCTCTAGCACTTAACCCTTTATAACATAGGATATAGATTTTATAGCATTTATGTGATAGCTTTCCAGTTGGATGAAAGCTCCTTGGGGGCAAATATTTTGGATTGCTTTTTCACTGGTGCTAATAAGCACTTAGAACACTATTTTACCCATAGTAGGAATATATTCATTTATGTTGAGTGAATGCTATTAATACAAGATATTTTTATCAATAGATAAATGTGACTGTATGTAGCTTATATTTATTTTAGAAAACTGCCTTGATCAGGGACCCTAATAGAAGCAATAACCTAGGATGTCTGTCTAAATATTTATAACGTTATCTTTCCAGACTTGGATTATTTTTTAAAAATTAAACTGGTTGCATTCTTTTTTTAAAAAAAATTTAAAAATATTAAGGGCATATAAATGTTTTTGGTTACATGGATCACTTTTGTAATGTTTGAGCCAGGGCTATAAGTGTGCCCATCACCCAAATAGTGTTCATTGTACTCATTAGGTAGGTTTTTGCCTATCCCCTCCTCCCCCTTCCCCCTGATTGATTTCCACTGAGTTTTACTTCCCTCTGTGCACATGTGTGCTCATTGGTTAGTTCCAATTTAATAGCCAGAGCATGTGGTGTTTGTTTTTCCTTTCTTTAGATACTTCACTTAGGATAATGGTCTCCAGTTTCATTCAAATTGTTGGAAAAGGCATTATTGTATCCTTTCTTATGGCTGAGTAGTATTCCATGGTATACATATACCACATTTTGTTAATCCACTCATCAATCCATAGGCACTTGGGTTAATTCCACATTTTGCAATTGTGAATTGTGTTGCAATAAGCGTTCAAGTACCAGTATCTTTTTGATAAAATGACTTCTTTTCCTTTGAGTAGATACCCAGTAGTAGGATTGCTAGGTTGAATGGCATATTTACTTTTAGTTCTTTGAGAAATCTCCATACTGTTTTCATAGAGGTATACTAATTTTCAGTCCCACCAACAGTGTATAAGTGTTTCTTTCTTTCTGCTTCCACACCAGCTTCTATTGTTTAACTGAAAAAATTATCACTGATATGACATTAGCTCCCCAAGTCTTGCTTTCAAAATTTCATTTTTGCAATATATATTTTAGCTTAGAGGACATTTTTGCTTTCAAAATATTTTCCCAGTAACAAAAGAAGACTTCTTTTTATGCTTTAAAAGAACACAAAAGAAATTATGATAGAATTTTACCTAGTTTCAGTCTTTCACTGAAAACACCTAAAAAAGGAGAGAGTAAATTAAAAAAAAAAAAAATACATCCTGAGAAAAACAACGGCATTGCTGTCTCAGATTTCATGGCTTTTTTTTTTTTTTTTTTTTTTTTAGCGCCCTCCCTCCTACTTGTGTTTATCTGCCTACATTTACTGGCAGAGGACACAGATTCATAAAATGTTTTCAAAGAGACGTTACCGACCTCAGAAATTAAACTTCATATATGAGTTTGTTTTGCACTTTATTTTTTTTTTTTTTTTTTTTTTTTGAGACAGAGTCTCACTTTGTTGCCCAGGCTAGAGTGAGTGCCGTGGCGTCAGCCTAGCTCACAGCAACCTCAAACTCCTGGGCTCGAGTGATCCTTCTGCCTCAGCCTCCCGGGTAGCTGGGACTACAGGCATGCGCCACCATGCCCGGCTAATTTTTTATATATATATCAGTTGGCCAATTAATTTCTTTCTATTTATAGTAGAGACGGGGTCTCGCTCTTGCTCAGGCTGGTTTTGAACTCCTGACCTTGAGCAATCCGCCCGCCTCGGCCTCCCAAGAGCTAGGATTACAGGCGTGAGCCACAGCGCCCGGCCTGTTTTGCACTTTAAATCTGAGAAGGAATTAATTGCCAAATAAAAGATTAAGCATTTCATTTATCATTCATTTATTTATTTGGTATGTATGTATGCATATATTTAGTGACTGCTTACTATATATAAAACATTGTGCTGGGTTTTGTATTACCTTCAATATAAACAAATGAGTCTTTTGTCCCCAAGCAACTTATAGTCTACAGTAGAGAACAACTGGAAAATCCAGTCTGTGTGTTACTGTCCTTTGGCAACTCCCACAGACATTCTTCAAGGTGTTGCTCTCTCCATGGTAATTCGTACCATGTAAAGTGCATGGTGTCTGTGGCCATACGCAGCAGCTGTGATGGAAACTACTTGTTAAATAAGGCAGGAGACAGTAAATGCTATTACAGAGGTGTCATCAGTGCACTGTGGGAGTAATGAATTCTGACTTGACGTATGGACGGTGGGAAGGGGGTAACAAGAACTGAACTGAAAATGGTGTGATGTGATTTCTTCCAAAGTTAGGAAGATCATTTGGCTTAAGTAAACTGTTAGAATAATTGTACATAAAATGCAGAAAAGTTTTTATAGATTACTTCTAGTTCAATATGTTTGTTTTATTGATCAGGAAACTGAAGCTCAGACTGAGCAAGTAATATGTCATAAGTTACAGGGCTAGTCAAATGTAGTGTGGAATTCTGATCTCAACAACTAGCTGCTATTTACAATTAGATACTATTTTTAGTCCAGAATTTTGCCTTACTTTTCTTTGATAACATGGTCTTAGATCAAAGATAAAAAAAATTGCAAGGTGATATAGTATGTAAAACTTTCAGATAAGATAATATTTAAAAGTATACTTCAAGGAAGAAAATTATTAAAATAAATCTTTATGTAGTTTTCTTTATCTATAGAAACTTAAACTTATAATTTTATATTTTTACTTTTCTTCTCACGCTTAAAAAAATTAACCATAGCAGAAATAGAATGTCATAACAATACTAACTGGGATAATTTGAGTTACTTAGAGATTGTAAAAAACAATAGTTTTTAGAGTTATAAAAAAAAATTCAACATGACTAGGAATTTTTTTTTAATTCTTTTAATCCACTGTGGTAAAAGAATTAGACTTGGAAAAGTTTTCCTCAGGAAAAATTAGAGCATATATCAGAAAGTGTGGGCCTCAAATTGGTCCAGTTTCTGACTTCATCCCACCCATTTCTTCCCCACATGGTGGCTCTCTTCGGAGAAACCATTTCATTTAAATATTATACACTTAAAACCGGAAAAATACTCATAAAACTAAACAACATTTAAGTTACCATTTCAATTAAAAGAACATTGAAAGTTCTGAGACCTTCAAATAAACAGCCATTAAATGAATCTTGAATTTACCTTTAGCTATGTCTATAGGAGCTCAGGAGGACCCTTTTCCATAGGCACAGTCATTTTAGGGTAAAATGTCATCAGTTCAATACAAATAATAGCCATTGATGTTGTGCATACATTTTTTTCTTTCTAGTGATCAAATAAATTAAAAACCTGGTTCATTAACTCATTCAAAAAATACTTTTGAGTATCTGCACTGAAGAGAAGCTACAGAGTATGTAGTGGTGTGCACACAGGTGAGTTCTTTCTTATAATGCACCTTGCCTTCTTCCTTCCTTTTCATTCACTTGTCTCTAAATCCAGCTTCAGCTCGGTCCTTAATAGTATCATTTTTTGTTGCAAAATTATATTTGCCACTCTTTAGTTTGTACACACAGAAATCCACTATGGACTACAGAGCCACAGAGCTGAAAATTCTGTGAATGATGGCTCTTCTTTAGAGATTATCACTGACTTCGCGCAAAAAAAAATTCCATTTCTAAGCTCAGCAATACACTGTATGTACTGCTGCAGGTGACGGGAGCAACCAGGTGTGTGTTTCATTTATTTCTCACCACGTCTAAGTAATTTCATATTCTTTCACCCCCCTCTATAGACGTACATCTTGCCTCACCCACAATATTACAGGCTTACAAAAAAAAAAAAAAAAGGAGCATGTCTTATACCTAATAATTTGTGTCTCCCTTGGCAAGCAGTTAGATTTTATCTACTAAACTGAATTGAAGGTGCCATTTAAAATGAAAATTAAATCAGAAGATTTTTTTAATCAAGTAAATTTGTATACATGAGGAAAAGTTATGAATCTGTAATGTGACTGATAGTAACTAAAATCTTAGAAAGACAGTAGTTCTGATACAGCACTATAAAATCCAGAGACCTTATGAAAATATTAACTAAATAAAATCTTTTGTCAATCTGTTGTAAACTCTTAATATAAATCTATCCAGTTTATGGGATTTTGTATTAACCTTATTGCCAGATTAATGTGTTCTTTTACTAACCCAATTCTGGATTTCCAAAAGTATTCATTATTGTAAGGCATATAAGAGGAGGAAAATAGATTATTTGTGTATATGGGTATTTGTTTTGCTATTTACAACAAAAGTTAACTGAATGAGAAATAAAATATTGTCAAACAAACTCGAAGAGTGAAATTACCTTACATTTTCCCCCATGTTTTAGGTTTCTAAATTTTTCACTATTTTAGTTTGAGTATGTGTCATATCTATAATTTGGAAAAACAACCATGACTTAAAAACCAGCAAAGCAACAGAAAAAAAAATTAAACAAATGACTTCTCATAAGATCCCTTGGCATATTGTTTACTTTTATGTAACTTAGAGCTGTATAGAAAGGATTAAAGGATATCTTGTAAAAGAAAAATACTATAACATATTTAAAAATTTATAATTTAGTGAAACAATTGTTAAAGATGACTTAATAGCTTGAGGGTGCCACTGAAAGGATGCCTGATTCACCAGACCTTTGAGTTGTATAGGATACTGATGTACCCCACGATTTCATGCTAGAGGTTGAAGTCTCGAAATTTTTATCTAAGTGATATACGAAGTGTAAACAATAATTCAGCAGATGGCACTCATGTCCTTAAGTCCAGACTGTAACCTGATCTGAAGTTGTTGGCTTCACACCTTAGTATAGAAATAGCACTTAGATACCTGTAAAAACTCTTTATCATAATACTAGAGTGGGCAGCAAGTGTATTTGGGGTGAGGTGGTAGGGAATGGGCTGAAGAAACTCATAGTGATTCTCAGTAAAGGCATGATATGGTTGAATCTGTAAATAACGCTGAGTCTAAGAATATCTCATACCATATTCACGAATAACTCTTCATTGCCTTTTCTGCAAAGCCAGCAATGATCATTATTGGAGAAACTACAGTTCCCTGTAGTTCAGAACTTTTAAAAAGATGTTCACACTTCAGAGTCACACGTAGTCTTCTTTCTGCAGAAATATTTGACAAACACCCATTAAGGAAGAACCATGTGAAATGATGTTGAGAAGTGCTTCATGGAGGGCAAGTATTTTCCTCTTTTTATACACTTGTTTTGGTGTAAATAGAGAGTGATACGGGGTGGAATACCAACAATGCTTCATTTTAACTCATCAATCCTATCACACTAACTCAATTTCTCATCCAATATATGGTAACTATAGGAAAACCCTGTGGGAGAAAATCAGAATTAAGGGTATTTCTAAAATACATGTTTTGTCTTGCCAAGGCTCAGTAGTATATATTCCTTTCTTTTGGCTTTCATGAATTGCACAGAGTTTTAAATTATGTGGTCAGAGTCACGCAGAATTTAAAGTTTTTCCATTCATGTTTGCCTGAGTAAAACTGCCAAGGCACACAATTTGTCAGTGGATTGTGTTCTAAAAATATTCGAATAACTCTGGACATTTGAAGTCTGAAAGCTTTAAAGAAAAGTACATTAACTTTCTGTGCCTTAATGCCACTCAAATTTACTAGATGGTTATGGAAACATTTCAGGAACAACAGTTGAAAGTTGCATTTGTATTCTAACAAAATATCAAGTAACCTTCAAAATCTTAGTCATCCAAAATGTTTTGACTATACAACACTCAATATATTGGACAGAGTGGAAGATATGGTCAAGATGCTATTTGAAGAATAAGAGAAATGCTCTATCCCCTTACTCAAGGGAAGAATTAAGGGAGTCTGAAGGGTATCTACATAGCTCATGGTAGCCCTCCAGTGACTGTGATTTTGCGTGTCATCCTTCTTTACTAAAGAGATCCACATTTTCAGCATTCAGAAATTGCCACATGAATTCCACAAGAAATTGGTACATGATTTGTGGAAGTTCCCTAGTTTAAAAACCTTGTTCTGCCACATAATATCTATGTGACATTGGGCGAGTTGCTTATTATCTTCCCTGTGCCTCAGTCTCCTTACCTGTCATTAATAGAACTTATCTCACAGTGAGACATGAGAATTAAGTTAATATTTGTGAAATTTTCAAACATTGGCTATACATAGTAACTGTTACCTTAAATATTTTAAATACTGTAAATTGAAGAAATGTCCATGTTACAGCTCCCTGCTTAGTGCCATGATGCATAGTATGTTAAAAGCTCCAACAACAAAACAGATGTGTTGCAGTAATGAAAAATTCCAAAATATTAAGCGCTTACAACGGCAAACATAACTTTAACTCATATTATATGTAGACTGGTTTCAAATATTGGTTCTGACAAATGAGGAAATTAAGTCTCAGAATGATGAGATGATTTAAACAAAGGCCACACAGCTATCAAATAATAAATCACAGACTCTCACTAAGATTGATTTGAATTAAATCACTTTTCTGTTATTTTTTACATTAATTCCTGTGAAATTCTCATTGTTAGAAATGCCTACCATAATAATATTAGAAAATGTGATCAAGAATTTGTAAAGAAATAACTTTGTCCCTAGTGTGTTGTATTTTGATGAGACTTAAAACTTGCCACATTTATATGCACAGAGTCGGAATGTGAGAGAATATGAGATTGCAAAAATAACAGTGCTGGTCAACATAAGCATGATTTTATCTCTTTCCCAGATGTCATTGATCTCAGAGAGTAAAATGGGGGATGAGAACAGAAGGGGAGAAAACTAACATTTACCAAGTACCGATTAGGCTTTCTGTGCTGTGCTGCACACCCTATATTTCACATATTTCCCAGAACAGCAATGATGTAAAATAGGTCTCAGTATCTATAATTTTCAATCCTTGAGGCTGGGTGCAGTGGCTCATGCCTGTAATCCCAATACTTTGGGAGGCCACGATGGGAGCATCACTTGAGGCCAGGAGTTTGAGACAAGCCTAGGCAAAATAGCCAGGACCTATCTCTACAAAATTAAAAAAAAAATTGCCAGGCATGGTGGTGCATGTTTGTAGTCCCCAGCTACTCAGGAGGGTGAAGCAGGAGGATCACCTGAGTCCAGAAGTTCAGGCTTGCAGTGAGCTATGATTGTGCCACCACACTCCAGCATGGGCAACACAGCCAGACTCTGTCTCTTAAGGGAAAAAATAGTACATTGGTACTTGTTGATATTCTCTTCATCACTAATTTCAGTTTACACAATAGTGTAAAGCTAAAAATGCCATTTTTCACTTAGTTAAAATGCCATTTTCTGGGAAAGAAATTTCTTGATAAAACTGTGGAAAAGAGGCTCTCCCTTAGTCATATCCTTCATGTCTTCCTAAAATTATAATGTATATCTATACCCTTAAACATTAACAGAAAATTCATAAATGCAGGGGTACTATCTGTCTTGTTCATTGCTTAATTCCCAGTATCTAGAAAAGTGCTTGAATGAATGAATTAATCTGTGAATGCAAAATAGAATGAAAGAGGCTAAAAGATTTTTAAGGAACATATCCAAGCATTCACAGCTGGTATATTGTACAATTGGAATTTCCACTACCTATTTGAGCCCAAACCCTGTGGGCATCCCATTGTGCCAACTGTTTCCACCTTGCTTCCAATGGTTAACATCACTGTGGCTGTTGAGAGCAGCACGATGTAGTATTAGGTTAAACCATATGGAAAGATTTTCCGAGTTGGGTGGCATTTAATCTATAACATGAAGTATATAAAAAGCCACCTTGCTACTAGGAAAGATATTTTGTGCAGAAGATCAGTAGGTTCAAAGGTCCATATGTCAGGGAAGAACATAGGTTATTTTAGAAGCTGACAAAAGGCCAAAATGTTTGGAAATTAGCAAGTGACAAGGAGAGGATTTGAAAAGAAATTGGAGAAGTAGGCAAGGTGTTGATTGCATATAGCCCTGTAGGCCATGTAGAAGAATTCATATATTATTCTAAGTCCAGTAGAAAGTTACCGGAGATTTTAAATAGAAGGATAGCAAGATCTGATTTGAGTCTTTGAAAGGTCACTCTGGCTACTTTGTGGAGAATGGACTAGGAATGGGAAAAATTCAAATACATCATGATTTTGTCTCTCTCCATCATTGCCCAGCTGCCTGTCCTCTGAAGTAGCATGAATGACCTCACACGAAGGGACCCTATCCTACAGATAGCAACGGTGATATGAGTAGAACGCTAAACTAGGTATAATTTCATATACAAAATTGTCAGTATAACAACTTACATATTTTCTATTGTTAAGATGCATTTTATCCTATACAGTATCTAGTTGATAACTCTAGTTTTATTTTTTTTCTATAACCATGTAATTCTTCCATTTAACATTGTCTTTCACTTTTATTTTGTAGGATAAAATTCAAGCGCTTAAAGTTCCTTGTGATCTGGTTCTTATATCCCTCTCCATACTCAACTTTTCAGCAATCCCTTTTCACCTTTCTCTCTCTATATATATATACACACAGCTGTACACATGCACACGCACACACACACTCTTTATGGTGAGACAGTAGTGGATATATTTATAACGTTCTATGGTTTTCCCATGCTTTTGTATCATTTGAGACTTTTCTTTTTAAATTTTTGGTCTGGAATACTTCTTTTCAGTCTTAAAACCTCAGTTGTTTCTCTCTTCCCGAGGAAGCCATCCCTAGTTCTTCCTTAATTGGAGGCAGACACATTTTACTCTAAATTTTCTCTACCACTCATTCATGGATATATCAATGGATTTGTTTATTTAATTATTATTTATTGCCATAATTACTTTCCTATTGAGGGACTGCATTTCATTTGTTTTGTGTTTCTTAGGTGTGGTAGCACTAGACTTGTGATGGGTTAGCCTTTCAACAAATATGTTCTAGGTTAAACTATACCTTTCATACATACAGATATTCCAAATAACTAATATGCTTGTAGAAATAAAGCAAATTCAAATTGTGCATAAATAGTGAGGCCAAGATAATTATATTAGCCCTTTGGAAAAATCCAGTTACAAAAAGTATTGCAGCTTCACAAAATAAAACAAAGCAAAGCATATATTCTCAGTGGGATTGCCAATATTCTTAGGTATTTTAATATTTATTTATTTGTGGGTTTGCTATATTTCTGGCATGTATAATATAATGGATAAATTAAAATCAATAAAAAGCTTTATTGTTTAAAAAAATCGAATTTGGATGGAATGTGTCAATGTATCGTGAATATCACCTTCTTTATTTTTTTGATTTAAACACTTTAAAAATTATGTTTCCACTGAGGGCCACCACCAGAATTTATGAAAGTTTTCAGTCTTTATTATTTTATTTAGAATGCTGTTGACCGTTGCAATTCAAAGAACTATGAGGTGGAACAAGAGAACACAGTATTTATTACTTGAGAAAACAGTGCACTATCAGACTGCTTTCAGTTCTGACAATGACATCATACTTGTGAAGGCACATGGAAAAGTTTTTTTAAAATCCCTATTCATAATTCTGGTAATATAAAATACCTCCCACACTTGAGATCCCAGAAATTAGAAAACAGAGTATACTTTCCATAAAGAAGAGGCCACAGTGAATATTTTCATTATTCTTTTAAACATCATCATTTCCTCTTCTGCTTTCTTCACCTCTTTTCACAAGGCTACTGGAATCTCTAAAAATAACAAATGAAAGTAGTGTTCTAATGAATGAATTCCTTCAGAAAAGGGATCACAGATCTCAACATGATTAAATAAATTCCACTAGAAACTCAATATTTGTAGACATGGTCCTTGTTTGACTTGGTCTCCTCTTTAAACCTTACATTTAAACCAGTGCAGAAACCTGGTGGAATTTCAGCATTTGTTGAATTAATAAATACTCTATTGAATAATCAACTTAAAAAAAAATGGAAAAGATTGTGTTCTTTTCAATGGTCACGTTAACCAATATTGGTAAGAGTGTGTTCGTATGTGTATGTGTGTATTTAAATTTCAAAAAAGTCTTTAAAAGATCTCTTATAATTATCATACCCAGATTCTCCAATTGTAAAAATTTTGCCACATTTATTCTATTTTCCAATCTGTCTTTCTCTCTAAAAATATAGCCATTATCTTTCATCTTTTCCTGAACTTTTCGTGAGTAGCTATGTCCCCTTACCCCTTCATCCCAAACATTATGGTATTTATGTTCCCCATGCAAAGACACTTTCTTGAATAATTATCCTACATAACCCTCCAAATCAGGAAATCAAAACTGGAACAGCATTACCATTCAAATCTAATTCCCATTCAGATATTGGCAATTGCTACAACAGTAACACTTTTTCCTGGCTGGTTTTGGTTCTTACTGGGAAACCATGTTGCAATTAATTGTCAGGTCTCTTCAGATTCCTTCATGCTGAATAAGTTGCATGGTGTTTCCCAATATTTCATGCTCTTGACAAGTATGAGGGAAACAGGCCTTCTATTCTGAAAGATGATCATCAACCTGGGTCCACCTGATAGTTCTTCATGTGCTGACTCAAGTCATGCACTTTTGGCAGGAGTTCCACAGAAATATTGTGGCACATTTCTTGGTGCACCACCTCAGAAGGACACATGAGAAAACCAATCCTTCCTCCGGTGACTTTAACCTTAATAACTTTGTGATACTCGGGTCTACTAAGTTCTTCTACCTTACAATAAACATCTTCCCATTTTACGTGATCAGTATATCAGAGGGAAGTATTTCACAATCATGCCATAAACTTGTTCCTCATGATACCACCACCAAATGTCTTTAGTTTCCATTGACAGCACCTGTCTTAATCAACCATTATCTCTGATTGTAGCCAAATGGTAATTCTCTTATTTACATTATTCCTTCAAAATTTCATTGGCATGCTATTGTAAGGAAGAATTTTATCTCTACATTCATGTATTTATCTACCTATAATAGAATATAGTCTCTGTATAATAATTCTATCAATTAAGTCATCCATTTATATCAGTATACAATCATGGGTTCCTATTTTAATCTATAGGGTTGCAATCTATTGCTATCATTATTTATTTTGATGACAAAATAATCCCATTCAAATTAACTCTTCTGTACTATTGACATCTTCCCAACATCCATTGAACATCACCTTAATGTCAGGTACAATATGATTTTCATGACTCACATCATATTTTCCCTGCTCTCATCCTGGAATGAGTTATTCCTCCAAGGAGCTCTGGTTCCTTTTAGTGAGGATGGCATTTAGAAACCACGATCATGGCTATAAGAGTGTCCTTGTGTCTAGGCTCTCCCAATGGGCAATATCTTTGAAGCATATGTAAATGAATGCATACACAACTATAACTATTTCTGTACATAGCTGCATATGTATATTACAAAATCATAAGTGCACACTGAAACCCCTAGCTTCAATCCAATACCTCAGGTTTCTTTCCATTCTTTTTTCTTTCTTTGTCTGTTAATATCTTCTTTTGCTTTGAGAGCCTCCATATTCTTCTCAATACATTTAATTATTTGCTAAGTATAACCATCCTCTAGCCATGCAGTCTATCCCTTTTGTCTTTGCCAACCCCCTCCCATCATTCTCATTGTCAGTCCCCAAGTCTTTCAGGCTCCTCGGCTTTGTGGATCTATACTTCTCCCCCAGTGCCCTACATCCCTAGTGACCATCCATCCTACCAGTCCACACCTTTATGTTTTTCTCTATCTTTCTCTCTCTCACCACCTCACATGCTAGGTCCCATATGTTCTCCTCTACACAGGAAAGAGAGAGGAAAGAAAAACGAGTAAATACATTTTAACAGTATTTTTTGCCCACTGATGATTATTTCACAAGTGATTCATTAAAGATAGTTCATGCTGTGCTTTCTTAGAATACCAATAGAAAAAGGGAAAAATCTAGCTCTTTGTTAGATTTTTTGTGTCATGCTAATTTGAGTCATCTAAAGAAATAATTCCACAGTTGTGCCTAAGGGTTTATTTCTTTGCTTTTCTAGCCACAGGAAAAAAAAAATACTAAATTCAATGAAATAAAGAAGTCAAGACATCTGTCATTTGTAACACCTGGTTTTAGATTTAAAAAAAAATTCTGATGCAAATTCTAGTTATGTAAATACCTCTAAGCTTCTTTTTATAGAATATTCATATAAGGTTTTATGATTTTTAAAAATTAAATAAACAGTGACCATACATATTGCATGCAAAGCATATCATAGTCCTTACATAGATAGGGCAGATTGACTGTCCCCATTCAACAAAAGAGAACACTGAAACAAAGGGATCACATAGTTTCCTAAAGTCTCAAAAATATCCACTGTTCCAATTTCACTACATCATGCTGCTGACTTTAAGATAACATGAAGCATACATCTAGAGATTATTTTCTCTTTTCTTCCAAAAATATGTCATATTGTGATGATATCTGGATAGAATGCTTTTATTCATAAATAATAGACAATCCCATGAAAGGAGGGTTAATCATTCAGGGCATATGGTATATTACCTTACACAACAGGAAGCTTATTTTCAGTAAGTGTGAAGGGTCTGAGATTTTACTCAGCCTGCAAGCTAAAAAATTAGCTTGCAATAGTTTCCTGAATGCACATAAACACAAGATTCCACATCAGAAACACAAGACTTTATTACCTGCCACAATAACCATAGCCAGAGTGTCAGCTTTCACACTGATTTTCTGAGCCCCATTCCTAAAATGAAAAAAACAAAGGGCCGTATAATGCCCTTCCAATGTTGGCTGCATTACAAGATAGAAACTTCAAGCTTAGGGAAACAAAGTTTTTAATAATAGGCTGTAAGCTTGCCTACACTGTGCCTTGGAGGTAGACATTATCTTTCTTTGTCACACTGAACAGTGAAAAAAAAAAAAACAATCTTTTGTTCCAGAATGAGTCGCTATTCCTATCTTCCAAACCTGTTCGTTATACAAACATTCTTGAAAAGATAATCAGAAGCAAAGTCAATGTC
This sequence comes from Microcebus murinus, assembly GCF_040939455.1. Lineage (NCBI taxonomy): Eukaryota > Metazoa > Chordata > Mammalia > Primates > Cheirogaleidae > Microcebus > Microcebus murinus. The sequence continues at coordinate 25,709,081 of NC_134124.1, forward strand.
TGTGTCTGCTAGATTTATAGAAATCCAAGAGATGTATGGACAATTGAAACCCACTGAGGGTTGATTCCGGAATTGGTTTAGCAAGTCAACAATAGCATCATGGACCCAAGCGCTCAGTACTTTTCTCTTCTGTTCTCCTTAGCACATTGCCAAAGTTTTTACTCATGATTGAAGATATTTGCGGCAGTTTCTTAGTATCACATTGGCGTATGGCTACATCTACTGGAAGAGAGAGATGTTGGTAAAGTGACACTGATAGATTTTCCTGCACAACCCTGTGGTCAGAATTGGTTCACACATTCATGCCTAATCACTGACTACCAAAGGGTATGGAAGCAATCATAATTCCCCCCTGCCCGCTCTATTTTCTTTTCTGAGCCATGCGAAAGTCAACATCCAGACAAATTGATGCTCTGCAGCAAAGAAGTAGGCAGATGAAGCAACTGAGACTTTCAGGCTCATGGATTTCAGAAACATTTCTACTTCCCTGCTCTGTCAATTTTAAGCATTTCTTTTGCAGCACAGCAATAGAAAATGGCCTTTCTCCTCCACATAGACTGATGGAATTTGAGCAATTGCAAAACCTTTACACTTTTGGAAAATCATACCTAGAGAGCTGGGTAGGAGGTAGACCTTCATTCTAGAAGATGAGAGTTTGGGATTTTTACCCAATTTATAAGGCTTTAATTCGCATTTCCCTCCTTTTTACTCTGAGAATGAGGGACAATGTATAGCAGCTTTACTATCCCTTTAAGGAATCTTTCTCCATCTTCTGTTCTAAAATTTTCTTTTTATTTATATCTCTAAAAAATGTGGGTAGGACTTCTTTTCCTTGTATTCCCTTGCGAGCTAATCATTATCTTCTTCATCAAGAAGTCATCTCTTGAATTACCAGAGAGCCAATTAGCATGATTCTGAGAGCAGTTTATATTTGAATGGTCTCTAAAAATGTGTTTTATGGAAGGAAAGTAGAAAATATCTATTTGATTAATTTAATTACGAAAGGTGAAAATTGGAAAAAAAAAAGCGAATACTTCCCCTCCAGTAGATTGGCTCCTCTTTTTCCCTAGGCTAAACTTTTATATCCAAGAGCTCTCAAACACATACCCTGCTGAGATATAATGGGATCTTATGGAACTGGGTTACTAAGTATTTCTAGAAACCTAAGGAAGCTTCTTTAATCTTTTAACTGGTAGAACCTCAACAGAGTATGATAAAGGTCTTTTTTACTATTTGCTCTCATGTCTCCTTTCCTTAAGAGAAGTACCTACATAAAGGTGTTCTACCTAGTTTTGAAATTCAGATTTGATTATGTTACATTTAGTTTCTAAACAGAAGACCTTTAGTCTTTGATCTCACCCACTAGTTGAAATGTTATTTCTTTAGCTAGTTTTTGTTAGATTTTTTTAAAAATCAGGTTTGTACTTTCTACCAAAAAAAAAAAAATCAGAAAATAAATGTGTCCTAGTTCACATATTCACCTATTTACTTTGTGGAGGGAAGAAAACTAGAATCCTAACAGAGGGCTTTCCCATAGAATAAGTTGCAGTGAGAGTACATCACATAGTAATTATTTTGAAGTTGGGTTCAGAAAGCCCCACTTAGCCTCTGTTACTGGGTGACGTTGAAAAAATTACTTAACTTCTCTGGGATTTTTGTTTCCTTATCTTTGAAGCACAGGCACTAAATTGAATGCTCTCTAATCAGTCTCCACACTGACTGAACTGATTCATCTCAGGATCTGTGGGGATTTTATGATTTTTATGAATTTTATAAGGCTGTAGTCAGGATGTTTCCTAGACATGAGGGAATGCCTCTAGTTCTTAAAAAGTTTTATTTTATACACATTTAATGGTTCAGTTCCATGATTTTTATTCCAGTATTTTCTTCTCCATTTATGAAAAACAAAGATTGAGCTTTATAGCCCATCTTCCTAATACCCAAGGTATCTATTACTGCCTTTTTGTCTTGCTAAATCTATTGCTCTTATGAAAATAACAAGTGGAATTTAATTGGAGTAAAAGAGTATAAATTTCTACCATATTCAATAATGTCCTTGTCTATTGAATTAGTTCTCTAGGAGACCAATAAAACTTTTAATAGAATAATAATATTAAAGCAGATGTAGTTAGAAATACTAGCAATTACAAATTATCTTTGGGAATGTGTTGGAGTTCAAATAAAATAAGCACAAAAATATACTTTTCTATAATAGGCTATTTTAGAATAATACATATCTAAGATAACTAGTAATTATTTTCTAATTAAAACATCTATTTATTGAGCTTACCAGGTATGCAAAACTGTCACACAATTCCCCACCCCCCAAATCTGTTTACTCAGCATCTGTCATATCAGATGAAAGTGGTGATGCTTTCTGCCAAAAATCCTTGTGAGTACTAGTTCTTGGATATATTCTTTAGCATACAGAGATGCATCTCATGGGCTTGAAAAGAAAAATGTTTCTAAAGGAGTAAAGTCAGAGGCAAGTCTTTATAAAAGAATATAGATGGTGGTCAAAACTGCATGGATGCACTGGAGTACTTATTCTTCCCCCATTGACTAATTTCTCTGAGAAATCCAGTTTGCAGAGTGGAGATGATGACAATTGTGGCTAGGATGTAAATGATAGCGAAAGCATTAAAATAAAGAAGACAAATTACTTCCAAACATCCCAACAGGAAGACCTCAATAAAATCTAACTCTTCAGCTAGGAAACTCATTCAGAAATATTTTTCAGCCCTTCTTAAAACCTTGTAAACACTCCATACTACAGAGGTTGGATAGTTCAAAAGCTCAGAATCTCCTCAGAACTTGGTATGGCAGAAGGTTGGTATATCCAGCTAATGAAGCTGGATATGGAGTTTTCATTTTATTTTACTTTTAGAGATGCTAAGGAATCCAGAAGATGCTACTGTTTTCTAAGGAAATTATTATTTCCTCTGAAATTGGGACTAGGCAAATTTTCACTGATGCCACAGTGATTGGCTCTTTAGTGTAAGTGGTACTACTTCAGTGAAAATGACCTTGGCTTTAGTCATACTGCACAAACCGGCGTAATGATAAATGTACCACTGTGTGCTGTCTCTTCACCAGCTTCTAAAAAACAGGAAGGTGGGCCTTGAGGAAATGGAGGTTCTCTTCACTGCAGATATGAAGAGTAGACTTGATCTTATCCTGGGATACTGACAGAGAGGTCTTCAAAGTGGTAGAAATATCAAAACTCTCTTCAGCATAGAAGCTGCTGAGTGTTAGTTGGAAAATCAGATTAAATCAAAGAAATCTCTACATTTGTGTGTACTTAAGAAAAAGTGATTCTTAAAAAAAAATTGAAGAATAGAAAGATTAAAAAAAAATTGTAAGCCAGAACAGTGGCCCACACCTGTAATCCTACCACCTTGAGAAATTAAGGCAGGAGGATTGCTTGAGGTCAGGAGTTCAAGATCAGCATGGGCAGCATATCAAGACTCTGCCTTTATGACAATAAAAAATGTAGATAGTCATGGTAGCACATACCTATAGTCCTAGCTACTTGAAGGCTGATTCAGGAGGATCTCTTGAGCCCAACAGTTTGTGGTTGCCGTGAGCTATGATCACACCACTGTACTCTAGCTCAGGCAACCATGTTAGAACCTATCTCAAATAATAATAATAATAATAATGTAAAAAAAATACAAAAAATTAATTAATGGAATCAATTTTATCAAATTTGAGCTTTCTTTTGGTGTAAGAGTCAATGTTTTTTAATTTCCTGTCACTGTTGATTATGTTCATAGAATCGGTGTTGTCTTACATAACTAAACACTAGGGGCCCTTTATTAATCAAAGTAGTTGCTTCTGTAGTGCCTTTGGCTTTCTCATGTCTGTTTCTTACATCCCACAATCAGCCTCTCTTATCTATCCTCCATATTGATGCCAGAGAGGTCATTAAAGAACACATAATCAGTCTTGTTTCTCCTTGCCTAGAACTGCTTAGTAGTGCCATGTTGCCTAGACTACAATGTCTAAGTTCCTTGGATTGGTGTAAAAAGCCTTTCACAATTTGGCCTCTGTTTACCTCTCCAAATATGTAACTCTGTCCCAGGACCACATATTTACCCACGAGACCAACTCACTTCTATTCTCCAGCTATAACAAAGATGTTGAAGTTCTTGGGAAACATCATATTTATATCTATTTTAATTTATTATATTTTATACCTGTATTGTATTTCATTTTTTTTTCTATTTAGAAAACTTATAATCTCCCCTCAAAACTTAACTAAGTTTCTTCTGGAAAGCCGACCATGACATACTCAGGGTCAATCACTCTTTTATCTTTCCACATCCTCAGCATCTAGTGCAATGTCTGGCACATGATAATTTCTTAACAGTTGTTTTATTTATGAAGCACTTTTCAGGGTCTTTAATCATCAAACATACCTTCAAGACTTAAGAAGCATGTGGAATATACAAATATATCACGAACTATATCCATTTGCTGTTAAGTAGCAGAGACCTGGCTTCAATGGTTTAAACACACTGGGGTTTTAGATTATCACCCAAATCTAGTTAAGGTGTATGTACACCAGGGCTGAAATGTAGTGCCATAAAGTAAAATGATGTTTCATCTGTAAGTTTTATCATGTTAACTTGTGGATTTTATCCTGAAAACAACTCAATGTCACAAGACTGGCTGTTGAAGTTCCATCATTACACATAACTTCCAAGCAGAAAAATAAAACAGGAAAGTGGCAAAGCACATGCCCCTCCAAGCTCATTTAGAGCCCTTTAGAGGAGCGGTCCTGATCTTTTGGGCACCAGGGACTGGTTTCATGGAAGACAATTTTTCCAAGGGCTGAGGGCGAGGGCAGGGTGGTGGAGCTCAGGCTGTAATGTCAGCAATGGGAACCCCCACCGCTGTAAATAAGGACCAAGGCCATTTTAAATAAGGTCCTGTAAATAAGGACCAAGCCTTGGCTCACTCACCACTCACCGGCTGCTTACCTCCTACTGTGTGGCCCCAGGTTGCTAAGTTTCATGGAAGCCAATTTTTCTGCAGACAGATGAAGGTGGGGGTGGGGTGGGGGTGGGAGTGGGGCAGTGGGCCATCCACTGCACACAGCTCTGTGGCCTGGTCCCTAACAGGGGTTGGGAACCACATATTTAGAGAACGTTTTTCATAGTACAATCCAAAATTAGAACTACATTTCAATGGATTCCCCTACGAAATATAAACCTAGAAATATATTATAGATGTATAGAAATACACTGTAGGGTTAGGTTACATTTCTTCTCCAAATAAAACTAAATAGGGTTCAGTTACTAAGATGTGATATGTATAAATTCTGCTAGAGGTTTTTTAAATTATGAAATCTTACTTTCATATAATGTTACTATCTCTGGAAACATGCTTTTTTTGCAACACAATTTTGGAAACATTGGCTTAGACAGTCTTTGTTAGACCTAATTTCCTAGTGTAACCACATGTCATTGGTTATTAATTACCCAAGAAGTGAATTTCAGATCCCCACATATTTGATACTCTGTTAGATCAAATCTGCCATTTTAAGATAATTTTACGTGTTCCTTTTGATTATGTGCATTTATGAAGCATTTTCTGTAGGATAATAATAATCTTTTTTCTTTAGAGATATCTTCCAGAAACTCATTTTTTTCCAAAAGACCAAAGTCTGGAAGCACCTGGAATAAAGCATGGGTCAGCTATTATATCCTCAAGCTAGATGATCGATTTAGGCACTTCTACCCATCTTATTGTGTAGACATGGTACATCTGTTGTCTGCTATGACATCCACAAGAAAAAAAAAAAAAGTTACGTGCTATATTTCAGCTGCTGTATAGAGCCAGACTTTTCAAACAATGCAGATAAAAACCACCAATCATTTTGTCCCATGACTGAACCTAACAATCTTTGAAATACTACAATTCTCTATCAACTGATGACAAAGCTGCCTGCTTCATAAGGGAAAGAATATCTGCAGCATAAAGATGGTGCATTAAAACATGGGCTGCATATTGTGAAAATATCTGACTCTGGAACCAGACAGTTCCAAGGTTCAAATTCTGACCCGGACATTGACTAGCAGGGAAAGCTCCAGTAAAGGACTTTACCTCCTTAAGCAGGAGTAGTAGAAAATTTAACAGAGTGATTTTGAAGTTTACAAAAAGTAGATAAAAAATTTAGCTCAGTTCTTAGAATATAAGAGTCTTTCCAGAATTTGTTATTTTTGTTGTTTTCCTTCTTTTCCTGTCCTTCCTCCACCTCTTTCCCTTTCTCCTTATCCTTCTCTTCATCTTTATATTATTATTTTTAGTAATATTAGAAATATTCATGTTTTAACAGTAATAGTAACAGTAGTTAGTTGGATTTATATTGAATTCTGTTTGCCAGAAGTTTTTAGGTAAAGACATATTTATTCTCATTTTTGTCCAGAAATTACATTTCTGCATTCCACATTGCTAAATATATTCTTTACTTTCAGAATACTCATGGCATCAATAAACTTTATTTATTTTCAAAAATTATCAATTATATTATTATAAAATTATCAATATTATAAATTATCAATTATATTTTTTAAAATTATCAAGTGAATCAATTAACTTCATAAAGGAAAAAAGATGCTATCAACCCCATCTGATTGACTTACTGTAGTCTATAATTCCCAATATGATCTAATTCCTGCACAAACTGTTAAATTCATCCAATATCCCCTTTCATATCACCCATTATGTTCCAGCCACACACTGATTTTCTTTGTCTTTCTGGAAAATAATCCAACTTTTTCAGTCCTAAAGTTCTCTACTATTGCTGTTTTTTTCTCTGTCTCTGTCTCTGTCTCTCTCTTCTCTCTCTCTTTTTTTCCTTGCTTCTCACTTCCTTTTATTTCTCATTTTCTTTGTCATCTGGGATGTCCTTCCCCCAAAATCTACATGGAAGACCTTACAACAAATATTAATATTATCATTTTAGAAATAACTTCCCTCCCCACCCTAATAAAAGAAGTTTTACCTCATTACATCATTTTTTGCTTATTTAGCATCATAGCATATATAACCATCTGGGATTAAGATATGCATTTATTCACTTATTTGTGTTTGTCTCTGCTCAGTAGTAGGCATGCAGCAGGAGAGGATGGAAATTGTTAGTCATGGTCAGTACTGTATTCTGGTATGTAGAATAATACTTGTCACATGGAAGGTTCTCATATATGAATAACTGAATTAATGTTAAGTAAGTCCTTATTAAGCATGAGCAAGTGAGTCTCAGGTTAATTTTTCCATATTTTCCCTTCTTCAGTTCTTTTATCTTCTGGACCATTTTATTTATCTACTATGAAGATACCTTACCCTACTTACAGGCTAACACTTTATCCTGCTGCAATTTTATGGACATTGGCAGAAGATGTAAGACTTCTGGGTCAGAGACAAAGGATTTCATTATTCAAGGCACAGCAAGCAGTATGTACATCATGTTTGCATCGGTGCCTTGACCCTAATTTCTAAGGAGCAACATGAAGAGGGCCAAATGACAACTACACATAGAGTAGGATGCATTACAAGAGAAAACTCCTCAATTTAGGAAACCCACTTTTCCTATTATGACAAGTAAATATTCTTGCCTTTTGCCACAGAGGGAAACACTATCATTACTTTCCAAGGCTGTAAGAAAACCTGTTCTTCGCTCTGGAGATAAATACTGTATTTTCCAAGGCTATTTACTAAAGAAACAACTTTGAAAAGATAATCTGGAGAAAAGGCAGTCAATGTCTCTGCTCATAAGCTATGTAGAAATGCTAGATATACACATAGAATTGTCTCCCAGTAAGTCCCTCTAACTCCTATACTTCAGCCCAAAGTCTATTTTGCATTTCAAGATTCAACGTTTTATATGTCTTTCAAACCATTTTTTTTGCTTTGAATGCTTTGGCCCTCATGGAACTTAGAATCTAATAATAGTGATTAAGCAAACTCAGATTCTCCAGCTCCAAAACAAGTATTGCCTACCTCACCCACCCTCATGAGCACAGCCTCTTGGTAGTTTAGGTCACCATCGCCATTTCTTAGGCTGATCTCCTAAGTACAACAGATAGGAGGTGGTAAAGTAATCCTTTTCAATGAGAATGGCAGACTGGCTATCCTCTGAAGCATTTAGAAATATTAAACCCAGCAGGAGAAATTAAAGCATCATTGCACAAAGGAAAATCCTCTCATGTGAATAACTATTATTGGTATTTGTAATAATCAGAATGTTCCTCATCAGCATGGCTCCAATACTTGGGAGCTAGAAATGTGCCTCCCATAGTGTGCAAGGCAGTCACAGTTTATTTTTATGGTCAGATTTGAGGAGAGAAGATTTAGTTCAGTAGAAACTTAGGCACTAATACCTGAGCTGTCAAGTTTTTTGAAATTGCTCAGTAAGGTCTTTTGCTTAATTAATAATGAGTGTATGGGCTGATGTATAGTGAAACAATTTTCTTGCTTAATTTCTGCAATAACCATTGGTAGTTATCATAGAAATGGTGAAGGAGAGGAAGACATATAGAATTTGCAAACTTTAATATTACATATTTTTACTTGTGCAGAGATTTATAGAATCCTGGAGTAGAAGTTTGTGCCTTCTGACTGATATATCAGTGTTCCTATTAGTTGGATCTTTCTAAGCCCTATGACTGTAGAGTCTTTGGAGGGGTCTTTAAGATATTGTTATCTATTGCCTGTAATGATTGTGGATGCTAGTACTCATAGAAGATCATATTGAATTTATCTATTCAATCCCAAATTGTACAGTGCATTCAAAGAGACATTCAAAGAGACATCCGTTCCTTGATGTGCAGCATTTACATGGGAATTTTGTATATTCTCAAGTGAATGTGACATAATTTATTCCCTAAAGAAAAATATTATAATGTCAGTGTCTCCAGTAACAGTAACCACAATGAAGTTTCCCTGGGATTATTGATTTCTAACCTCCTTGTGAGGAAAAAGTATTAACCTTCATCTATAGATTTCAAAACTAAATCTCAGAGAACATTTCTTAGAATAGTGATAATAACATTAATAAGAACATAGTATCAGAAATATTTTAAAATATGTGTAATGAGCATTAATCATGTGCAGACAATGTGCTAACCACTTTATCTGAGGTATATAATTTAGGCTTCATAAGAAAACATTTGGGGTAGCTATTATTTCTAATATTCAGGTGAAAAAGCAAAGATTAGGAAAGGTTGAGTAGCTTGTCTCAGCTCAGTAATGAGCCAAGACAGGACATGAACTCATGTTTGCCTGAAACTGCTCTGATATGCACCACCACTTGGACATTTATTTCATTGTTTTTGTTTTGGATAAAACCTCTCTGCTATGTTTATTCCCACAGAAGACTGGACATTTAGCCTCGACCTCCAACCTCCACCCTCATTTGGTCTTAAAAGCAAAAGAAATATCCTTCTCTGTGTGACCATCTAGAGAATGATGAATGCCATGCTTCACTGAACACACTACAGGACTATCTCCCCAAGTTAAGCTCCACTTAGCTACTCTTCTGCAATGCAAGCCAAATTAAGCTGGGTGACAAATAACAAATGCTAACTTCATCGACCAGTAAAATGTAATGGCAAAAGTTTTAAACTTAGAAGTGTTTCAATGAAATCCTGAAGAAATATTTATCAGTGACTGAACCTGAGTTTTTCATCCTTTAAACAAAAATCTATACTTACAATTCATAGAAAACAAATGTCCAAAATGTACACTCATATACGGACTAATAGTTATCTTCCTTTTTACAACGATGCAAGCAAGAATTGTATTTTTTTCTTGACCATAAGGTTAACTGTTTATGTCTCCATAAATACTGAATCCATGTGGTACATTTTGTAGGGATGAAGAAAAAAAAATTGAGACATTTACATTTATTCTTTATCTTAAAATTTATTCTCCTTGATGAGGGTGTGTGGGACAAAATATTTGCAAATGAGAGAAAAGAACATCCTTGGTGGGAATTTGGAGCTGTTTACTCACATAACAGTTTTGCAAAATCAGAAAGACAAACTTATATGTCCTTCAGCACAGGAGATAAGAGGGGGTTCATTTGAACAATCAGACTATGAGAATTACGTGACTAGTAAAGAATTCCAAAGTGAATAAATAGACAGGGAAATAGGCGAAGAACTCTGGTCCCCATCAATGTGATGCTAACATACTTAAGCATATGTTCCCTAGGGTATTTAGCAGATACAAAATGATTTCTCCCTGAAACCAAAAAAAAAAAAGTGGCTGTAAGTCTCCATACTGGGAATATTGCAAAAAATGATCCGGTATTTATAGCATGCACTGAAATGTTTTTCTTACTCAGATATATCTGTTAGGTTGATTGAAAGTCTTTATTTTCAATCATTTGTCGTTGAATTTACAGTAGACCTCTAACCATGTTATTTGGAGGAATGCCCAAAATTCTTAACTATCTTCCTTCTGAAGGGAAGTGTTACTCCTGGATGACTATATAATTAGGAAGACAAATAAAGTGTGTATGAGCTTCTAGCACAATGCTGCCACTTCCTCCTCAACTTCTAAAAGTGAATAAAATCTCAGCAATTTTGAGAACCCAACTCTTCCTGGGTGATAATTATAACAACCCTGGCTTTGTAAACCTACAGTTCAGACTTTTGGGATTTTAAGTGAACTCTGAATGTCATTGATTCATTCCTTCTACATTTACAAATTGAAATCATATTCTTCCCTTTTTTTGTTATTATTTTATAAAATATTATAAAAGATATATACTCTCACCAAAAATAATATACCATAAAGAAAGGATAAAATAAAAAGGAATAATTCCTATCAACAGTTTTATGTATCTGGAACATGGACCATTTCAGATCTATATTTTATTTGTATATTATATATACTTCATAAAATGGGAATCATACTATTTAGGTTTTTACTTTTTGAATCAGCAATACATTGAAAGCATCTTTTTGTGTCATAGGTAAAGATTTATTTCATTTTTAAAAATGCTACATATAATTTTGTGATATGAACATACAAAAATTTATTCAATTATTCTCTTAGTTTAGGACATTTAAGATGCTTCTAATCCTTTAATTTTAGAGGCACTCACAGATAATCCTACATTAAATTTCCAACTACATATATCCCTTCACACGTGCATTGAGATATCTACAGAGTGCATTTCTAGAAATATGATGCTTATTTAAATTCTGTATACACTGTATTTATCATTTGATATATGCTAACAAATTGACTGCCATATTTATTACCAGCACGTGAGATAAACACTGAATACTATCAATTCTTTAACAAGTTTTTAAGGCCGGGCGCGGTGGCTCACGCCTGTAATCCTAGCTCTCTAGGAGGCCGAGGCGGGCGGATTACTCAAGGTCAGGAGTTCGAAACCAGCCTGAGCAAGAGCGAGACCCCGTCTCTAGTATAAATAGAAAGAAATTAATTGGCCAACTAATATATACAGAAAAAACTAGCCGGGCATGGTGGCGCATGCCCGTAGTCCCAGCTACTTGGGAGGCTGAGGCAGTAGGATCACCTGAGCCCAGGAGTTTGAGGTTGCTGTGAGCTAGGCTGATGCCACGGCACTCACTCTAGCCTGGGCAACAAAGTGAGACCCTGTCTCAAAAAAAAAAAAAAAAATTCTTTAACAAGTTTTTTATTAATCTGATAACCATCACATCATAGTGTTTTAGTTTTCATTTCCATGATCACAAGTACAGTTGAGTTCTGCTTCCTTACTGAATATTTCATCCTCTGTTCTCATTTTTATGTAGCTTGTGTTTTTTTGATTCAATTAATGTATAGGATATTTGTAGATTCCATCCTTCACCAGAGATCCATTTTTATTTTCAGTTGGAGCTGAAAACCTAATTTTAATCATTTTTCATTCTAACATATGGTCTGGAATCCTGTTCTATGTATTAAATAATAAATTACTTTACATTGATTTGGAGATTTATGTTTTCATATAGAATTTCTCATAATGCATGGGTCTGTTTCTTGACTCTTTGTATTTATAGCTATACAAGTCTTTCTATGCCAGAACTATCGAGTTTTATTTACTATAGCTTCATGTATATTTTAAATCTGATATAACAATCTCAATGCCTCAATTTCCACCCCCAAAATTATTGATTATTTTGTTTATATTTGCTGTTTCATAGAAATCTGAACTGATTTAACTGGTTCTAAAAATAATCTGATTAGATAGTTCAGTACATTTAAGATTTTTTTGCAAATAAGTTCTGTACATTCCAAGGCAGTAAATACATATATAGATATAATTTCTGCAAACAAGCATGAGAAAGTAGGCCTAAACTCCATTCCTTTTAATATAGTGTGCTGGTAAATGAAGAAATTTCAAATTGGGATTTGGATTTTGAAAATATATAAAAGCAATGATCTATGCAATGGATGGTTGCTGAGGCCACTTCAAATAAAAATGGCATAAACAGATAACTGTTTATATTGTCCAGGAATCATGTTTTTATGAAATTTTATGTAAAATCTTATTTTTCTATGATATTTGACATGCTGAATTCTTAGAACTATACTTCTTTTTTTATGTCTGAATTGATGTGTTTTAATAGAGGAGCAACTTTAGAGTAAGAATGATATTTCAAAAGAATGACTGGAAAATTGTGACTATAGTTTCAAATTTTCCACTGTCATGACCTGAATCCATGTGTTGTAATAGAGGAGCTACTGCAAGATTTAAACAAATCTAGTCCTAAAATGTTCTTTACTTGTTCCTCTACATTTTCCCAGTGCCTCACAAGCTCTTATCAAGAAATGTATCAACTTGTCTTCTGTTTTTATTTTTTAATTTTCTTTTGTTCTTTTGTATTGCTCAGAGTCAAATTACTGATTGATTTTAGGAAATGTGAGGAGAAGTGGCCTCATTTTTAATTTTGTTGTTGTTGTTGTTTTTTGTAATTTATGGGGCCTTCCATGAGCATATATATGGGAAACAGATGTCATTCTGTCGGAAAACAGGGGTTGCATTTGAGTCTTCCTTAAGCCTTTGACAAAGGCTTTCTGAACCTTGACTGACCTTCCCCAATTCACATTCCTCCAAAGCCACAGGGCAATTCTACTGAATTCGCTGACTTGTTTGGGAGCCTGACAAAAATTTCTCCAGGCACTGAAATCATGATTTAAACATATGGCTGTCAGACTAACTTAGGACAGCTCAATCCGTGAAATAGCTAGTTTTCCTAGAGGTATCAAGTCTCTCAAGGTCAATGGAAAAGTGACTACAATATTTTAACATGGTTCACAGAGCTAATAATGAAGGATAAGAACAGAGCATCAGTCTAGTTAAGTTACTTTACAGGCACTGTTTCTAAGTTCCAGCTTTATTCCACTTCAACAGGTTAGGAGAACTACAAACACACTTTTAATTCAAATTGTCTATATAAGGAATTGTAAAACAAAAAGAATGTTTGATTCTCAATGCAATCATAATTGTTATTAGTGCTTAATTTGTATTTTACTTAATTCATCATAGAGTCAATTTGCCCGCTAAAATATTCCCACCCAAACAGATAAAACACAAAAGTTGGTATAAAAGTCCTCTGTAAGAGTTTTCCCTGTTTCTTTTTTTGTGTAGTAAAAGTTGCTTTTCAATTTCAGAACTTGCTGAATCCAAACTAAATGGCTTGTATATCAGTGTTCCCTTCTGGAATTTTGTGAATTGTTTCCCGCTTTAGTGATATTTACTACAATTATCAGTAAACATGTAAAACACAGTAAGAGTAGGTAATTTCCTTAGCCCATTATTTATTCATTATTTTTCATTCCATTTATTTTGTATTCAGTTTTATTTGATTTTAATATTAAACCACCCTACATTTTAAAAACCAAACCTACATTGTACTATTGGTAAAATAGTTGAGCAGAAGTTAGATAGAGAATTTTTCACCTTCTGTTGTGTGGTTATGGTTGAGTTTTGTAGTTGCTTCAGCCTTAAGCATTTTATGTCATATGTCCTATCACCTGCTGAGTTGAATTTCTCTGAAATAATGAATTTACTTTTCTTGTGAAGGCCAATGCTTCCTTGCTTCAAGCTACAACTATATGACAAAAAAACAAAAACAAAAACAAAACAAAACAAAAAAAAACAAGTGGTCAATCTGATATTTGATAAATTTTGCCTAAGTGTGTTAGTTCAACTAAAAAGCCTTAACTGAGTTGATAGTCATGTACAAAAACTGAATTTCAATATTTGAAAAGCTACAAAATATTCTAGGAGCTACCAATTGTCGAGAATTTTTTAATGTGTTCACTACTTTTCATGTTATCTCATGAATATTTCATGTAAAATGAAATTATTAACCACTTACCAGAAACAAGAAAACTGAAATTCAGAAAAGTTAACTGGTCAAACTTCACTTCTCTAAATAATTTACAGAGAAAAAAAAAAAAGAAAAGGTCTGTCTCCAAACTCCTTCCTTAAATACTGCATTAGATTGCTCTCCTAAATTTAATATTTAAATTTTTAAAAATTCATAAAAACTACATTTCATTGTTTCAGATATTTGTGATCAGAAATAGTGTCACCAGTCTCCCATGACAGTTCTAATTCTGGGCTATATAGAAGGAATTCACTGTCACTGCTTTATAATGATGAATTTTTGGGAGCCACAAAAATCTATGCTTAGATTCAAATCCACCTGACTTATAAGCCATATCTCTCTAGGAACATCCATTATTCTTTTTTTAATTGATCTATGCAATCAACACAGAAATGCTGATTATCCTTACTGAACCTAGATTCTCTATAAATACCACTATTATAAGAATACAATTATGAAGATTATGTGGGGGAAAAAAACAAATACAGTATCTGATACATTGTAGTTACTAAATAAGAGTAATCTCCTTTATGAGGGAGGGTCTGTTATTTGGGAGGTCATCCTTTCATCCCCCTTTCATCCCCTTAAATAAAATGTAAGAATGGCCTACTATATGTTGAAATTCTAGCATTGAATGTGATTGTTGGCAAGCAGTAAGCCTACTCAATTGCTTTCAAAATCTCACTTTACTTCTTTCAAGGGCAATTATATGCTGTCATTTATAAGCAGTTAAAGTATAAGACAAGTAAATACATTTGCCATCTTGAGTCTTTTTAAGTTGGCCTTAAGCTATGGTTTCTGATATCGCATCTTTTCACTCAATCAGAGCAATGCTTTCTGGGCCAAATCCCAAGTTCTCTTGGGGGTGGGGCGGTCTACATTTCTGAGATTTGTATGAGTTTATCATCATTTTATAAATAATTTTATTCAATAGTGATTATCACTCATCTTTAAAACTCTTGAGTTCCCCTTCACTGAAGCAGATAAGTGTGTGTGTGTGTGTGTGTGTGTGTGTGTGTAGAGAGAGAGAGAAAGAGAGAGAGAAAAGGAGGGAGAGAGAGAGAAAGGGAGAGAGGTTGTAGAATTTTCTCTTAAAAAATCTTGGTGAATATTATTATTAGCAAAATTGGAAGTAGGTTGGGTTAAGAGATTCTTTTGTATAGTTATAAATTATAAAGTATAATTAGTGTCATTTTTACATTTAACACAAGGGCATTAAGTACATTTGGATATATTTATCTACAACCATAATAAAAAGGGCATCCATATCCACAAATTCCTTTTCATTTCATTCCACAAAACACAATATTTATAAATATCAAGAATTGGTAGCTATTGAACAGATGGGGTATTAGTGTCTTAATTCTTGATCTTTGTTCTAGTAAATCCTTCCGTTTCATATCCTTTCCACAAATCCTATGGCCATTCTGTGCATGATGAATGTTTTTTTTTTTTTAATACAGCTTTAATGTTGGTATCATTTTTTGTGTTTTATGATTTCAAACAAATATGTAAATGTAGTTGTCCAACAGGATAATGAGACCACATTAAACTCTCTAAATATTTTAAATAAGGCATATCCCAAGCATGCTAGCAGATCCTGCATAAACTAAATACAGTTTCTTGGGAACAACATGCCTAGTGTTTTTTATTATTTCTAGTAAGTAATCTCTCTAAATGGATTCTCTAACTCTGATCTATTTTCTCTTTCTGCATGCTAGACACAATAAATGTTACTGATTGAATTCATTCTGTTCACCTTAACAAAGAAAAACAGAAGGAAATATACATTTTTATGGTTTAAAAGGAGTTTATACACAGACTTTCTCTCTCTCTCTCTCTCTCTCTGTGTATATATATATATATATATATATATACACAATTTAAATTTACCAAGGGAAGCACATATACATCCAGAACACCTTAATATTGCTATAAAGATAGAGAATGTGTGTTTCTTCAACCAAGTCACAAAGGATATAGTATTTTAAAATATATAACCTATAGTGTTCTGACAGCATTTTAATAAATTACATTTATTTTCTTACCTCTATCCTGACTTATATTACAGTCTTCAGATTACCAATTGAATTATACAGAGTTAAAAATCCTTCAAAGTTTTAAAAATTATTGATATTTTATTTGAATTTTTAAGATAAATAATTGCTTCAACCCATTAGGGTACTATCATTTTCCCTAACTCTGAATAAATCTGCATGTACTTGCTTGGATTGATGGATTTGACATAAAGGAAATAAAGGTGAAAATAAAGGTCCTTGAAAGAAAATGGGTGAATCTGGGTTACATGTGAGTTGCTGATAAACTGAAAACTGCCAACAGAGGAAAATTGGATAGTGTCCTACTTACATAACTATTAAATATACTCTGGCTCCCACATATATATTTTATTCCTAATGATTATTTGTTGGGTCCTTCTTAAAAATTATGGAAAAATAGTGCTGTCAATGTATCTTGGAGGAGTCCATGTTTGATTGCCATAGCTGTGGTTAGAGCATTTTCTGTAGTTGGCTCTATCATGAATCACGTTCGCTTCAAATCTTCCTAGTTTGATGTACATCAAAATACTTTATGTTGAAGTTAGATGTAATGAGAATCGTTCTTTTTTCTCAGAACACTTTAAAAATAAGTACATGGGCCTCGGATTAAAAATAAGTACATGGCATCTAGCTTGTTTTAGTACCTCACATGATAACTGATAATTTTATGTTTCAGTTATATGTAATGCAAAATGTGTATAATACAATCAATATTGTGAGTTATATGAATATTCTAGATAATGCACAAAAGTGCTAAGAAAAGAATAAATTTATGGGGATAAAAAAAGAGAGAGAAGGAAATTGCCATTCATTAGATATCTACTAAATAGTGTCATGTGAGAAGGCTATTTAATTCACATTTATTTTCCCATGTAATGCCATAATAAGCTTATGATGTATCATTATCTTATGTGAAAACTGAAGAAAATCATGTTCAGAAAAGTTTAACAATGTACCCTTGGCCATGCAATTATTAAGTGCCATTGACTTCAGGTATACATTTATGCATAATCACTTACTGTATCATGCTATCTTAGATTCTAATTCTGCCAAGATCATGGGAAAATTAGATAATTTTTATGATCTAGTAAAGTGGTTGCGGCAAACTATCTGTAAGTTCCAGTAGAATTCCAAACATTTATGACTCAAATATAAAGAAACTTTGTTTTTAATTTTGCTTTTACTCTTCTTAACATATATGTCAGTATGCTAATATGTCAAAATTCCAGGCCCTGCATCCTGGGAAAAACGACTTGTATGAGTAACTCAAATGGCAAAGGAGTCTAGATTAAAGTACAAAAATTACTATATTATGTTTAAATCACATTTCTTTTCTCTTTTTTTCCAATTGAACTATTATTTCAATATCAGTTGTAAAAGAAGGGGTATCCCTCTTGATATACTAGTATATTAATGATATATTAATATATTAATGGTATATTAATGATAGTCAATTAAACAAGGTGGTCTGTATATACAGAAAAATTAGAAAAGTGGGACTAATCTAATGAGTGTGATAAAATATTCCATATAAATAATCGTTTATATATACATAAATGTAGGTGAACTCAGGTTCAACCGCAACTTGTACATTTACCATTGCAGATTGGTAAGCATGTTTCACAGTATAACATTAAACTATATTTTCAGTATAAATATCTGAACCATGAAAATATATTTTAAAAGATCAACTTATTCTAGGTTTCAATTGAAGCTTATTTGATATTTTATCATTTTTACCTATTTCTTCTCCTTCACCCCAAATTATTTTACAAATGATAAAAAAAAAAGCCACACTGAATAAGGGAGAACAACTCTTGCTATTTTTTTTTTTTCTCATTTAGTTCACATTTAGTTGAGGGAAGTGAAAACATTTTTCTGTTGAATAGAATCAGCACCACTTCATCAATTAGGTCAGGGCTTTCTGCAATTTAAAATTGACAGGAGAAGCAAAATGTATCAGATGGCAGCACTGGAGACAGAGCTATTAGGCCTCCCAGGTTCCCTGGTCCTAAGTTTGACCTCAAATCTCTTCTGCCAGGAACCAGTAACTTATTAGAAGGGTCTTGGTTACTGGCCTCATGAAACAGAAGAAAAGTAGCAGAAACTTCTGAAATACTAAAGCAAGCCTGACACTATGTTACAGTTTGATGCAGCAGAACATCAAAAGCAAGAATCTTGTCATGAATAAATCATAAAAAATATTCAGAGATAAGTTTTATGTGACTGATATAAAGATGGTCAAGCATGGATATAAAATGAATGAAAAAGATTTTAATATAGGCTCACGACCTCATGGTAAGGAAATAGAGCAATGCAGAAATGTGGTTAAGAGAATAAGCTTTGAAGTCAGAAGATTGGGGTTTGGATACTCACTAGCTGTGTGACATCAGGCAAGTCTTATGATCTCTCTAATCCAAAATTTATTGAATTATTTGTAAAACAAGGATATTAAGACCTATCTCTCACAGAGACTTGCTTTGAGAATTAAATTGAATTATTTATACAAATATGTGAGCACATTACTTGGCACCAAGTAAACACTTCAAGAATATTAAACACCTTGGTTATTATTGCTTCAAGAACTTACTGCAAAAAAGTGCGCACACCCTTTGAAGTGATTTATTCTCAGTAAGAGAAAAACAAAAATATCAACAATTATTTAAATTAAATTAAATTAATTATTTAATTTAAATTAAATAAAGATTAAATATAACAGAACAATGAAGTAAATTATAAAGTTATAATTTATAATATATATTATAATTATAAAATTTGTTATATTTTATTCTCTGGTAATATGTGCATATGCTAATGCTATCATCTCAAATGCAAATTAATAAACACACTCCTAATTTAGAGTATCAATTCCTCCTTTTGGAGTAGTAAAATTATCAATATTTTCAACATCTACAATTTACTTATAAAATCACAGATGTCACAAAGCAGATTTTATATATCCATATTTGTATAAAATCCAAGATGATAGCCAAAGAGATTCATCTAGTAAAATCTACCTGTGGGCACAGTATTTTAAAGAGAATATCACAGTAAAAGCATGTCCATTTCCACATACACACTATAGATCCAAAATTGCTTATAAGTATTTATTTGTTTTTAAATGCATGGAAATGCTGTGCAATTGTTTCTTGTTGCATAGTCACATAACATTTTTGGTCTGAAGCAAGGTGTGATTGGCATTGTTCTCAGAGACTATTGTTCAAATGATAAAGTTTCAATGACTCTGTTTGCACAAAGTTAATCAGTAGAGTGATTTGACTGTGTTATTAGATATAGGATATAAAGTTATTCTCAATTTGTAGAGGAGGAGTAAAAGGAGCTGCAACAATTTAGCCAGGAGAAGAAAAAAAAAAATCTAATAGATCACATTTTTATGACTTGAGTTTTCTTGAAACAAATCTATGAAATTCCATTATAAATGAAGAGGCAAGAAAATATTTTTTGTAGTTATTAACTCAGGATTTTAAAATTTTGTTAAAACTAATTTTATTCTCAAAACCATTCAATAAACAAATTAACAAATTGATAAGTAAATAAATAAAAATTGGGTACTGTCACGTGGGGAAGCTGTGATTTTTCCTTTAACAGATATCTTGGCATTTTTTTTGTATCTAAACAGGGTAGGCAACTAACTACTGCCCAGAAACAGGGATATTCTAAAATAATTTCAAATCTCCCTTCCCAAAAGTTAATCTCTAAAATAATTTCCCAGTGGAAAATTCATGTCAAAACTCCAGTGGTAACCAAGACCAACACTGAATTTGGTCTTCAATTTTATATTCTTTATTATTTTAATCACCTAAGTTTTAATCATATAAACTGAGTGCATTGAAGCACAAGGTCAAGGCACACTTGTAGAATCAAAACCCCAAATGTGGTATGGACTGGCTATTTAGGTTCTTATTTTGCTTGATCAAGCTCTGTCCCATCTGAAACATCCGCTAAGCTAAAAGTCCACTTGGGGAAAATGGCCAGTGACCTTACCAAAGCTCTGACCTTATCCACCAGAAACTTTACATGGGGGGACCTCATCTTTCCAGCACCCCTTGCCGTATCTGGGCGAAAGTGCTGAAGGGACAGCTCCCAGTGGTTTAGATCTTTTCAGTAAGCGCTCCCAGGAAGACAGCACCCATCCCCTCTCTGCTACAGCCATTCACAAAATCCGAAGAGGGAACCACAGTCATCTCTGATTCCTTGAAAATTTAGTTAGATTGGTGTTGAAACACACCCTCCTTCCCTCGTGTATAATTATACGAAGGTGGAGAGCTACCAAGGGAAGGTAATAGATGAGGGCAGAGGGGGAAAAAAAAATAGAAGCGGATTTTGTCCTGACTTCTCAAAACTCCTCCTCCCCCTCTCCCATTTTCTTAATCCGAGAATGATGGAGCTCGAAGCAAAGGAATAATTCCGGAAATGAAGATATGACTCTCAAACCTAGAAAAATGATCAGGGCGATTTATTTAAACTTCAATATTCCTCGTCCAAGAATTCAGTACAATTCGGAGTTAAAGACACCTGCGTTTTCTCCATGATAACATACACAGACAACCAGTTGTCTCCAAAGATCAAAACCCAGTTCCGAAGGGTGTTCTCGCTGTCCTCTAAGCTACAGCCCAAGGTGGGCTGGAAAGCAGCGCTCCCAACCTGAGAAAGTGCGAAAGACTCTCTAAAGCCTGTGGCCAATTCCCTGCCGGCCAGAACTCTTCCTACCATCCCTTCGCCATTCGTGACTCTGCAAGACTCAGGGACTTAGACATACGTGTGGGAGCGTGTGTGAGGGAGAGAGGCGAGACGAGAGTGCGCTCTGCACATGTGTAACCCTGCATCTCCCAGTTTCATCGCTTGCGTTCATTCATTTGTACGCAGTCGTGAATATTTGATCAAAGGTGGAATAGTTACGCTGATGGGTTGTATTTTTCATGGGCACACCTTAAAATAGGGTGATCATAAATTGCAAGTGTGAAAAGATTCTAAGTGTAGTCCCTATGCCTCTTCCCGTTCCACCATTCCCTCCCCCATTCCCACTCTCCCCCCCCCCAAAAAAAAGGGAAGCTTGCAGCAGATTGTAGAAGGATTTGAGCCTGCAGCTAGAGAGAAGTGGATTAGGACCAGAGCGGTGCAAGTTAAATTGTGCTGCATATAAAATATGGGCGGATTGGTCTCCAGATCCAGAGGCTGGTACCACCTTCCTTTCTAAAATAAAATCTCTCTGGCATGAAGTCACCGCCTATTTCACATCCGGTTTGCCCTGGGACGTATTACTACTGTCTTGGTAAAGAGAAATCTTTTGTTGTATAGCTGCAGATTGGATATTGGGAAGCAAATTTGGGTGTGCAATCTTCAGCGAAGGAGCACGCAGAGTCCATGATGGCTCAGACCGAGTGAGTGAGCGGCGGAGCGAGGACGCCCCTGCGCTCGGCGCGCCCGGACTCGCAGACTCGCGCCGGCTCCGGCTCTCCACAATTTTCTCTCGCAGACTTTTCCCGGTCTTGAGCGATCCCGTGCCCAGAGGGGGCCGGAGGTAAGTGCCGCTTCGGACCGCGATACGCTGAGATCTGAAAGTGGCTTTTCCTAGCTGGCGAGACAGGAATGCAAGAGAGGAAAAGGCAGAGAGAGAGACAGAGAGAGAGAGAGGAGAGAGAGAGAGAGCGCGAGGAAGAGAGAGCGCGAGAGAGCGAGCAAGGAGCGAGAGAGCTAGCAGGACAAGAGCCTGATCCCATACCAGGTAGAAACAACGGAATGTTTTTCTTTTAGGGTGAAAACCGCAGCAGTATAGGGGCATTATTTTTTTCCGCTCTCTTCCCCCCCCCCCCTTTCTCGGGCATATTTGATTTTATTCCAAGGAGTGGGTGGTGACATGTTGTTTTGGATTTTTTTTTTTTTTTTTTTTTTGCAAGAGGGAGCTAGGGTGAGTTGGGGAGGGGCGTTGGGGGCCATCACCTAAAGTTAAGACGCTGAGACAGAAAACCTGTCTCTCAGTTCCATCCTAGGGAAGGCACTCTGTCGTGCTGGCTGCAAAATTGCCTCTTTCCTCCTTTCTAGTGGATGTTGCTCAAATGCCCTCTGGTGTAGGGGTCTCTCCCTTTCTGAACATGAAAAACTCAACTTATTCTCTGATATGAGTGGCATGGGATAGTGGTGTTTGGAGTGTGTGTCTGAGGGGGGTGGTGGGCAGGTTGAAGGTGGAAAGTGGTAAGGCAGTGGTTTAGCTTCTTTTAAACTATTATGTTTTTATTTGCAAGAAACTTTCTCACTCAACAACTGAAGTGCCATGATAGGTTTGTTTTTCTCTTCTTAAAATGTCAGAGGAGGGCAAAAAGCTATGGTGCTTTGCCTTAGGGTTTTGTTGTGTTTTGTTTACCCCTTCAGGAATTCCACCTCTTTATAAAGATCAACAAATATTAATAGGGCTAAGGGAAGTTGTTTGCTGCTCATAACAGATGTTAAAGATTAATCCAATGATAAATTATAATGGTGCAATTTAGATGCAATATTTTAACATGATAATATTTATCCAGGATTTCTTGCCATATTCAAATCATCGGTGTCAAAACCAGTCACTAAATTAAGTGAAAGCTATAGTGAGGCTCGCAGTTTTTATCTCCATCATTTCACTCTAAACATATTATGTTTCATTGCTTACATGCCTCTTTGTAATGGTTTTTACTTATTTAAATGACTCCCGAGAGTGTGGAAAGCATTTTATAGATGGATTTGGAGGAATATCACATTAAACTATAGACTGCTTAATGAAAAAATAAGCTTTAAAAGACGTGCAATCCATTAATCACTGACCCTCCTAAGGAGTATAGATTTAGGGAAGTACTAACAAATATATTTCTCATATTATGACTGGAATTAATTATAGCATATTAAAGTAAAATGTTGCCATATCTGCTCCCCAACCAGGGAGTGCACTGAATTTCAAAAATCAGCTCCACACAGACCATATATATTTTCAATTCTCTATGCCTTCTGTACTCCATTCTTGCACCACCCCACTACCAAGTCTAAATTCGACAATCAGATGGTGATTGATTGCACTTTACCTAAGAGGGAAAAAAGATCCCTTTATTCATGCAAAGCAAAGCACTCCAGCTTCCCATCTGTTTCAGATGAAACATTTTGTAGCAGCAACCTGGCAGAATTTGAGAGGGCTTAAAAGATATGTGTAGGCATGTTTGTGTGCATTTGTGTGGTGTGGTTTGTATATGAGAGGGAGATCAGCACATGGCTTGACTATAAAGTGTGTCCTTTAGCCTCACAGAAGCTTTAGGGAGCATATTTAATAAGGCAATCACAAGCACAGAATATAAGCACGATTCTGGCATTCAACAGTGTGTCTCCAGTGTTTTTTTAAAAAGAGATCAAAACAATTGCTTCTAAGATAAAGGTACATCCAGAATTCAAAGATAAATTCAGTCAACAGAGCATGTTATCCTAACTCATCCCACTCCCAAACATGTTCTCCCTGTTAGAGATACTAGCTTAAAATTTATAATGCACAGTCAGTTGTGGGAACTCAAATCAGGAAGGTCAAAATGTTCAGGTGATAAACAACAAGAAGAGTATAAATCAAGCTATATGGTAAATAAATATAAAACGTAGAGAAAAACAACTCACAGTTTTTATGTTGAACAATATTGTCACCTGAAAGCGTTTCAACTTATATTTTTTACAGGAGAAATTAAGACACTGATAACATTTCTGAATGGAGAATTGGAAGGGAAAGTGGAGAATGGATGGTCCAGGTTCCCATTGCTTCCAATGAGGTGTCATATCCCAGTGAGGTCATTTCCTGACTTCAAAGCATTCATCTAAACTGCCTCAGTCAGCCCTAGTGGTTATAACCTGATGTTTCTTGCAAGAGACATTGATCTATACTTATTCTACTTTACAGCTGCTCAAGCCCGCAATGAAGAAAAGTCCAGGTTTCTCTGGCTGTCTTTGGGTCTGGACCCTCCTTCTGAGCACATTGACTGGAAGAAGGTGGGGACACTTTATTTTAAATCTGCATGAGAATTTCTGTAACTTTTCATTTATTCCATCAGGGGGAAGAAAATTGTCCTTGGATGAATTCATGACTCAGGGAATTCAAAAAAACTTAACTGCAACAAAATTCCAGCTAAGAATAAAGAAGAATAGTATGAAAAAATAATCATCTTATATGCATGTTAGTTAGAATACACTTAATGAACCTTTATTAAGGAACGTGTTAATTCGACATTTAAGCTTTAAATTACACTTTTCACTGTTTAGTTGTGACTGAACAAAACATGCGGTTAAGTAATTCATAGAAAAAGTTACCCCAATTAATGTTTGCATATTGTGTGAGATGATTTTCCTACAAAAAGATTTCTAGTCAATTGTAAAGATCATAGAGTAACTTGTGAATATATAGAAGTAGAATGTTTAAAATAATATTTGTAATTTGAAAGTTATAAGTCTCTATAAATGTATGTACATATTATATTTTGAAACCATTATTTTAAACCAATGGGGGTAGACTATACTATCTAAATATTTAAGAAACTTGAGTAGATAAAATCAAACTTCTCTAATTAAGCCTAACTATACTGAAGACAAGTTATAAAAAAATTAATAATAAGCTTAACCATTATTTAAAATATTTTCTAATGGTTGAATCAAGCATATAATTTTTTTATGGTAGTAACTATGTAAATGACTAAATATTTTGGATTCTTCTTTATCTGCTTTTATATTTATTGTGTATCCTGTTCCTGTGGTCCATAAGAAAGCCTTAAACATATTACAAAAAAATGGGTTTATTCAAAATGTAATAGAAATTGAACTCTTATGAGTTAAGGTAGACAGAATAGTCTGGAAACATATGAGTTTAGGAAGCTTTTTCAAAATTGAAAAGTCATCTGTTGTTATTTTTTGCTATTTTGCGGGGCAAACACTGACCACCAACTGAACAGGACGTGCATTATTGTCAGATAACCTTAATCTGAGAAGTTAAATGGTTTTTACTGCTTTTGAAAAATTATGTGAAGTGTTACTATTGTAATGACCTGTAGATGGAGTTAGTGCACAGTGTTTTATTATATAGTGGTTCATATGGAATCAAAATCTGGTACTGTAACTGACATTTCTCTTCAAAATATATATTCAGTTTAGGGAGCAATACCTTGGCATGAATGTTTAATTCCAAATAAATAGTCTTGATATTTTTCCTAGAGTTCTTCTCTGGCAATTGCAATTTGTCATAATAAGTTAGAAGTAAATATGAAGAAGAACCTGGTCAGGAAGTCACATAAAAGAAAGATTTCCATTCCAATTGGGGTAGTAGAACTGGTCTTGTTGGTGAAGAGTCAAGGGTCCCTTTTGATATTTTCATTATTATGCAAACAATTGGTGAAAGCAGTGTTTATAAGATAAAACTGGGGAAAAAGCATCTCCTAGATTTCATGTAAGCTGCAAAAACATAGGGGTTCAGGTAAAGATAATAAACATACCATATTGTAAGGATAGTATTAACTACGTAATTGTCTTTGTCTGATTACCCTGTCTTATCTTTTCTCCCCTTCTTACTTTATTGCTTTCTTCCTTAGAGTTCTTGATCAGGACCTCCTCACAACTTAGGGTGTGCTAGCATTTCTTTTCCATCTTTATCAAGATGACCTTCCAACATCCTTGAAAGATGCATGCATGGCAGTTGGTTTTGTGACAATGAGTTTTTATAAATAATTGCATTCAGAACACTATTTTTGCCTTACTGCTGTCATCCGCCAATGAGACATACTGGAAGACACAGAGCTTGCTGAAAATTTGATTTAAAAAGCCAGCAAGATGCTTAATTTTGCCAAAGAAGACTAAACCCTCAATCTACATAGCATGGATGCTGAATTTAGGAGAATAAAAATTAGTTTCATAGAGGCAAATTTCATATATTTAATATTATGGATAGCCTTTAACTATAATAACTTTATTAAATTAAAATTTTATCAGAAAAATGGCCATTGCATTTTGCCAATACAAAATTAATTACCTGCAAAACAGTGTTTGTTTTTGAAATGATATCATGATTATATTTCTTGCTGCTGTGAAATAGTGAATTCTGGTTTCAAATATTACTATTTTCTTATATTTTTCAATAGTATAAACACACAAGCTGAAAGAATATTAAGTAGAAAGCATGAAAGTGATAGATTTGTGGCAGTCTCTTAGTTTACACCCTATATTCATTTTATTTTACCCAAGGTCAGAGCTATTATTTAAATATATTAGTAAATGTGATCCATCCTAACATAGAATATGTTTCTCTTAAAGGATTTTGGAAGTGTCATGCTAATTATTAAATAAAATATGATTCCAGGAGCAATGTCATTGATGTAAAAAATGCATAATTTTTGAATTGCGGTCACTATGTGGTTGAAATGCAAAGGCTAATAACAGTAAGGGATACAAGCTACATCAGCAACTAGTAACATTTAAAAAGAAACAATTATTCCAATACAGAAGAAAGGAAATGAAAATTTTAGATTAAAAGTTGGAGAAAGCTAGATTCTAGGTTGACCTTGCTCACAAATAGTTGTGTCTTCTTAAACGAAACACTAAAACTGTACTACAGTTTAGTAAATCATAAATTAAGAATATTGAACTTGATCTTTTCCAAGGTCTCTTTTATGTCTAAGATCAGAAATGACAAAAATCCAATTAATTGGATGTTCGAATAGACAAATTTTTTAAATTAGCTCATAAATCTTAAGGGGAATTGACATTTGCACACTTAATGTAAAATATAATTATCAAGAAATATTTTATCTGTGTTTATCATCTAAATATTTTAAAAGAACATCAAAAGAAACAAAGCACAGATCTATATGAAGTGGAAGAGGGGAGGGATATTTGGTAGGTGAAAAGTTAAGGTTTTGTTACATGTTAAATTAAAAACAAAACTATCAATTATTTTGGTAACTCTTTAATTTGGAAAGAAGTTTCTCACATCTTTTGTGTATCGTGTATTAACATTTTTGCTTGCTCAGAGAAGACGTGCATTTCAAATAATATACATGTTGAGAATTCAAAAAGTAAGGAGATAGAACTCATTTTATGAGATTTTCCTTTTATATTTAGAAATATTAGAATAAAGAACTTACTATCAGTGAGGACAAATATGAGAAAATGGCAAGAGTTAAAATATGACTTTTTTTACTTTACCAAAAATAATTTTCAAATTAAGCTTCAATAGAAAGAAAGGGAAAAAAATCTGGAAAAGGTTTTATTTGTAAAGAAGTTTTGGTAGAAATGTACAATTTAGCCATTGCTTCTCTTTATGCTTTGCTTCAGCTATGGACAGACTTCATTACAAGATGAACTTAAAGACAATACTACTGTCTTCACTAGGATTTTGGACAGACTCCTAGATGGTTACGACAATCGCCTAAGACCAGGATTGGGAGGTGGGTTGCATTATTGTATTTTTGTTTTAGAGAATAATATTAAATCTTTACTATTAAAAGATTGCTTTCCCTCTAAATAGTCTAGTAATAAGAATGGAAACATGTAGTTTAATAATGAATTCTATTTTTAATAGGTCACTCTATGTTAATTCAATTTACTGTGGTAGTTTCATGTACATACCCATATGTAGTAAAAGGCAGACAGGAAATTCTCATAATGGCATGAAGAAGTTGTTACATTTATTTGACAAGCAAAATGTTTTCTGTGCAATGATTTGATTATACAGGGAAAAATGGGAATAATATTCTCCCTTCTAGCACAAAGACTGCATCTACCTCACCTCGTACTGCTATGTCTGCATTGAATTCCAACAGGAAATCTCTAATTCTATTGTGTTAAACATTTATTTTGGAAAATTACATATCGATTCACTATTTTGTGTTAGATTACCATCATCTCTAGGATAATAGGTGAATGAGAGAGATGGTAGTGTTTTTTTTTGTTTTTTTTTAACCATACATTTAAACTTACATCCTAATTTTTGGTAATAAAATTTTATTTTATTTTATTTTTGGGTATATCAATTAATTGGTTATACTGATGAATTTCTGCTTAGGAAGAAGATAGCACTTAATAAAACAGTCCGTATAACAATAAGAATAAATAGTTCTAGAAATTGAACACTATTTGAAGAACCTTTGAATAAGATAATCAAACTATTTTATTTGGTTAAACAAAGACTAATGAAGGCAAATCAAAATATTGATCTTAGAGTAAAAACAAGTGAAGCAAGGAAATAAATTATCGTTCAAAGTCACACAGGAAATCAAGGTTAGAATCTATGACTCCCAGCTATAGCTGGTACTGTACTTTTTCCAAAGCATTCATAGAAAGCATTCAATAGCAATATTTAAATAGTAATTAAACAGCAATATTATCAATGCCACCTCTTCTTTGTTTAAATTTCACAGATAAGCAAAGAATAAAACTGATTTTGCAACACAATGGTAGCATGGATTTCGAGTCACTTAAAAATATTTGGCATAGTGTAATCACATGGATGTGCATCATGGGTCTATTTTGAGGCTGCTAAAGGTCATTAGTATCTCAGAGGTTTAAGGGGAACTGCTTTGTTAAAGACACAACTCAAATATATGTCAAAGGTTTCACAAGGTGTCTTTTCTAATCAATTTCAAACATTCCTTTCAGGACATGCCATAGAAATTTCTTCAGGTTTAGACTCCACCTAATTTACATTTATGTTTTTAGAAAGAAATCTTTACGTCAATATAAGGTAGTCACAAAATGGAGAGCATAATCGTGTACATGCTGTAAAATGTCTGTGTACATTTAAACACCTGGATTGGCTTCAAAAATTATTCTTGATTTAAAAAATATATAATAAATTGTAAAGACTGGCTGGAGGAGGAATATATAGAAAGAAGAAGTAGGCTAGTGATATAACTTTTAAAAAGCAAGACTTTTGAAAGTACTGATCTGAATGTATCTGATTCCTGTACTGAATCTCCTTCCTGCTCTGTGATTACATTCCCTATAAAATCAGCAGAATTTCATAACATAGCTCAACATTCTCATTCCTCTGGTTTAGAAAATATTAATTAATATTCTGACATGTGAATGTGAGTATCCCTGGAAATATCTGTCCATAGTTTTCAATTTATTAAAGAATTTTTTGTATGCAAACACATACTTTCCTTAATGATCAGCTGTGTGGTTGTATTTTGTTCGGAGTACAAATAACAACCCATGACTGCTCATTTTCATTTAACTGTATATAATAACTTTAATAAATGTATATATTAAATCTATAATCAAGTATAGTTCAAGCAAGAATCATTTTGACTAATCATCATATGCAGACTTAGACCATGGAGAGCTATGGACCTTGAGAATGTATAAATTAGACTAAAAGTAGTTAGAAAAGCTAATTTCCAATACTTGAGATACTGGTAGATTTGCTTACACAGATAATTACATTAATTAATACTGTAGCTTTTTTATTTTTGTAGAATCTACTTTATTATCTGTTCAATCCCAGAAAATAACAAATATAGACCTGCATTTAAAGAGCAGAAATAGTAGTTAGCCAAATATAGACAAGGTATCTTCTTTTTAATTGAAATGAATATGATGTGCTATAGTGGTAAGAGAATTCCAGGACTTGAGTACATTAAAATAGTGGATGTACTTTAGATTTTACTGAAGACAATTTTCTGATATTTCTGATTCCTGGTAACACTAATTTTGAGAATATGATAGACATTAAAGCAAAAATGCAGCTCAAATATTTTCTCCTTTTATTTTAAATATCCTACTGGAATGTGGTGCAATTAAATGTGATAGATTTGAGATTTATGAAAAAGCTTTAATACTGACTAAAGTTTTTTTTAAAATAATTTTTGGAGCACATATTTTAATCTTTAAGGGATAGAATGGTTTATGTTTATCACTTATATCTACAGAATCATCAACATTTTAAGTACATTTTGAGAATGTCTCTGTCATTAGAGAACTATAGTTTAAAATACTAAATATAGTTTTCAGAGCTTATTTTAAGACATAATCAGCTGTAGAATTAGAGAAACATATTAACACCATGATTGCTAGCTGCTACCAATTGAAATTATTTTTTTATTTCAAGTTCAAAGTATTTACTTTAATTTCTTTACCATAAATTTCTGGTAATTTAAGTATGACATGCATTTCAGTAGATCCCCTTTGCAAAATGGATCATCCCCTTTTATTTTTTTACATGAGCCATTTGCTTTTAGATGAAAAGACTATGTAAAAGAAATACTTGAAAAATTATCATTAGCGTATAAGGGGGTAAAATTTTTCTCTCAGTAAGTTCATGATCATAGCTAGTTTAATATCCTCTTGTAAGAGAAAGGGGACTTCTGTCTTCTTTATTATGACAAAAATCTGGCTTTATAAAAATAATAACATTGTGTCAAAGGCAAGGATTTGGGGTTTCAAATGTCCTCAAATATGTGAAAAGCTGAGACTTGAGACTAATATAAGAAACTCTTGTATGTGCAAATTCATCACGATCTGTTTTTCAGAAACACACACTGCATCAGAAGATATAGCATTATTTTTGGAAATATACATCTTGAATCCAATAACTAGGAAACAAAATATATAACTTGGTTTATCTGATGATAGAAACCAATTTTCATATATTGTAACACTATTGACAAAGGCTCCCTTATCAAGACCCAGTGCAACCCTGAAAAAGTGAAGATAAATGGATAATTTAAAGAGAGATCTCTTGGAAGTGATTTTTTTTTTGTAGAATGACTAAAACAAATTAGAATATGTAGAGCTCTATTCAGGATCATAAAGAGAAAAATGAGTTGGACATGTTCATATTTTAAGCACAAAGTAAATGAAGAAAATTTTAAATAGGATTGAATTAAAATATTCGTTATCCAGAAAATACAAATCAAAATTGTCAGTAATTGTTGAATTCATTCTCATCTCTAAACTCTTTCTTTGGTGGCAAGATATGAGGGGCTGCTTCTTCCTTGCAACTAGGGGCTGAAGCATGTTTTGCAAAGAACTCTTGCCTTAAGCATGGTCAGTATAGAAGAATAAAATACTTGGGGGAAGAAAGGTAAGAGTCAGAAAAATTGGAAGACAAGAAAGAAAAGATTAACAAAGAAAGGAGAGCAAAAGAGAAGTATGGACAATAAGGAGAGAACAGAGGGGAATGAGTGGGATTGAGAAGGTGAAGGGGAATGACAGAGAGGAAATAGTAAAGAGAGGAATAGAGACCTTATGAACACAGAGAGAGGAGAGATGCAGGTGTTCCCTTGATTAATCAAGACAGCTCTTTTTATTTTAAATCTGGACCATACCAAAAAATTTTCTAAGGAAATTCATTTTCCTGAGTTTTCTCCTTTTTACCTATATTATAATACATGAACGGGGACTGGATGTACTCTAGCTTCCTAAAAAATTAAATAATGCTCCCACTGAGCTGCACCCATTTTGGTGAAATTTCAATCACTTTCATATTGCCTTCTCTGTAGTCTGGGAGTGATTTTGAAAGGAGGTTTCAGGCTTTATGGACAATTAAATCCCTTTCCTTTTGCTTCACCATACAGGCAGGCTGCACTTTGTTTATGATATGCTGAAATTCTAGTGTGAGCTAGGCTGATGTTCAGCGTACTGTCTAGGTGGCATGCCACCAAGCTTCTCCTTTCCCCGTCCACAGGCTCATTCTTACCCATCTGGTTTACAAAAAACATTTTTCTTCGAAAAGCAAAATCATTTCACTTTTTGGAAAACAAATTAGGGCAAATCCTTAACTGGAACACAAATGGTTTAGAGCTGAAGGAATTGTTGTGTCACATTTTGAAGGAACTGCAGAAGAAACAACTTTCTACCATCTCTCTCTCTATTAACGGTAGTTCCTGGAAATATTGTTATAATTTCTAAATGCGGCCAATTATAATCTCAATCAATAATGTACAGGGTGATGGATGCCTCTCAAATATTTTACATCAAACCACATAGATAAACATGGCAAAGGAATGAGCAATGAGTGTTTACTCCTAATATGACAAACCCAGATCCAGATGGGTGTAGAAGTAGATAATAGGTAAGAGTGTAGATGGTGACCGGACTTTATGTTTATCCTTGATTATTAGTTAAAGTTTTCCTCATTTCCATGTAGGTGTTGTAGATTTGGATATTTTGGCGTTGGGGGCTTTGTTTTGTTTTCATTTTTGTTTTTGCTTCAAAGTATCAATTAGAAGAGCGTTCGTGACTGGAGCTTTCTCTTGAGGTATTTTAACAGTAATGCATTATTTAAAAAACAATTTATGTCTGAATGCAGATTTTTCTGTTGTCATCAAAATTTTCCTAATCGCGGATTATTTATGCCTGTATAAAACAATTTAGTTTAATTAATGCAAGGGATCTCAGCTTTAAGATATACGAATTCCCAAGTCTTAAAGCAAGGCAACTGGGTTGGAAATT
The DNA here is from genome assembly GCF_040939455.1 of Microcebus murinus. Lineage (NCBI taxonomy): Eukaryota > Metazoa > Chordata > Mammalia > Primates > Cheirogaleidae > Microcebus > Microcebus murinus. The sequence goes on from NC_134124.1 coordinate 25,741,974, forward strand.
ACCTGCAGCTGGCAAAATGGTGTCGGCTTCTTAGGGAATTAACTTAGTATCTAGGTTGTTTCTTTATGTAAAAATAAGAAAAAGTGGAAAACTAAGAATGCTGTGGAAAAAAACTGATTAATTTTTGTGAAATTTTGTGCAACTTTATAACGTTTAGATGACTAGAGAATAAGAAAAGCAGTATAGTTTAATATTTTTTAAAATTTAACTTTGATCTATCTCAAGATTGTAAGTTGTCTGATATTTATATGATCTTTCATTTTTTTATATCCTATGTGACATTGAGATCAGAGAGAAACATTTTATTCTTGTTCAACTAATCTTAAAACACATATTTTGTATTTATATTAAAAAGCCAGAATTCAAAACATAGAGAGGATATTTCTGTCACAATGTGATAGCTTTAGATAAAATAAAATGATTCTAAATTACTGACAATATAAATAAAATAAAATAGTATGAAGTTGGGTTTATCCAATCACTTTTTGTTGTTGTTGCATTTACTGTACTAGAAAATGGCCTTAATATTATCTGTTGCAATTCTACCCCAGAATCCTTCCTTTTGAATTTGTTGTGGTTTTATCTGGTGTTTTTAATGCAAGGTGTGGAACAGATGCTCAGGTTTTGGCATAATGCAACTCATTTCTACAGAAATACCATTCTAGACATTCCATAACTCAATTAAATTTCAGAAAAAAGGCAGTTATCTAAAAACAAAGAGAAATTGGTAAAATGAACAGTGAGCACCTTTCAACCTTTAGTACCCATCTTCAGTCAGCTCATGGAGACAGCTTCTGTAATGAATTCAACCTGGATGCCAAAGGAATGTTCTAGCATGTTCAGAAAACTTTCTACTCTCATCTTTCCTGTTCTATATGAATCACCTACCTGACCAATGCCAAGAATTTCCACGGATAAAGTGTAGCCACTGAGATTATGTTCAAGTTATAAAGACTCTAGTTATTAGTGAACAACTGCAGTGTATTTTTTATGTTAGCTACTCTTGATCTTTTTGCATAGTTTCCATTTCCCATCTTGATTGAAGTACCCATGTGGTATCTTTAAAAAATGTTGCCTATATATTATGACTTTTTTTCTGGTGGAATCTGAATTCTATATTTGAAAAATAATGTAGCGTTCCTGAGATGTGTATCTATCCCATTGTTAATCGTCACCAACAGCCATTTTTTGGAAAACTTAAGAGAAAGCAAGGTCCTAAAAGATAATGTATTCCTCCAAGATTGTTATATTATTATTCTCATATCACTAAAATACTACCCTGGGAACTGGAGATATGATGTCTCACTGTTATCATGGCCTGCACAATGTTGATCAAAACTTATACAGACCGAAAGAAACCCAGGCCTCTAACAGCACATTGCACACTCTTCTTGAAAGGTTGGACCTCTCCCAATAGAGGCTACTCCTATTATAATATAAGGAGGGAATTTTTCAGTGGAAATAAGATATTTACTGCAATAAAAAAATGACCATTCTTCCTAGAACATGCTTGTATCATCTGAGTTCTTGGAATCCAAAAACACCAAAGGATTGGGGGTTGGTTAAACATCTTGAAACTTGGGTGTCTACTTACTCCACATCCAGATTTTGTAGCTGAACACAGCGCAAATTAAGTAGCTCTATGCATTAACTAGGGGAAAGTTGCCAATTTTTCTAATGCATTAAGAGAATGGAAATGAAAGACAGGGAGCAAAAATGTTGGTCTAGGCAGGTGGGCAGGGAGCTGGAACACTGCCTGATCCAGAAGTGTGCATTGATGTGTATGTGGGAGCCCAGGATATTTTCAATTTCCAAACAGGACCCTTTTAAAGTAAGATTTTGAGATACATTTTATTACGATGACTAATGTTAGCCCATTCAGTCTCCATGTAGTGTCTGCCTCTATGAATTAATTGACACGAAGTAGCTTAAAGGAGGCACTACACCTCCTTCATAAGTTATGAGTCCATGGGGCGAGGGCTAGTAAATATTATTCTGAGTTCCCCAGAGACAGAATTTCCAGTGAAAACACGGTTAATGCCATATTAAACAAGCTGTTGTGAGAGCCATTCCTAAGAAAATATCACGTACCATCGTTTTTATTCATTCCCTCCGCCGTTTTTTTTTATGACAGTCACTTTTACAATTCGCTATTCACACAGATTCAGCTATCTTCTTAAATTGCAAGTAACATCATTTCATTTCATTACCCAAAGGTTTCCTACTGTGTTAGAATAAAGGTCAGCTGCTTACTGAAATGCACAAGGCTCTTCAGGTGTAGCCCCACCTGCCTCTAGAGTGTCATATTCTACCATGATCATCAGAATCGCCAGGCTCCGTATAAACTGGGCTTTCTGTTTCTTAAACATAACTCATTTATTCTCACCTCAGAGCCTTTGCCTGGTTTTTTCTTCTCCTTGATATTTTTCCCTGGATCTGGCTGTCACTACATTTTTCTCATCTTAAGGTCTCAGTTCAGATTTTATCTCTTTGAAAGATATTGTATCAGAGCATTATAGTGACCTGAATTTAATTAGCAGAATTTCCATATATGTGTTTGTGAATAACTATATCTACAAATACATCTATCTATCTACTTACCTATTTATCTATCATCTCTAATATATCTAAATCATGTTTTTAATTTTAAAAAAACCTACGAGGTATATTATAAAAGAGAAGAATTTTCACTTTTGCTCATCGTTATATTACTGTTACTTAGAATAGGGACTAACTGGCAGATAGAAAATGCTCAATAAACATTTACTGACTAAATCAGTGTACCCAGTAGATACCTCTCAATGTGCTTTTGGCACCACAATCTCATCTGACCCTCACTCCAATGCTATGTCATCAACTCAACTGTGCAAGTATTATTTCTTCTTTCAAAACATGAGAAAAAGCACACTCAGAGATTTAAAGGATTGTGACTTTAGGTCAGAAATTATTCTTGAGAAAAATCAGAGTTTGTATCTGAGTGTTTAAATTCTTGATCCAATGTGCTTACTACTTATTTTACTACCTTGTTTTCTCATTTCTGCCTCCAGTACTAATTGTCTTTTTGAATTATCACTTCAAAACGTCTCTTATTTCAATACTTATCAGCAGGATATCAACATTGTAGGAAATTCCCAGTAAAAATGGATTAACTGCTGTCTGGCAGTTAAAGTATATAATATAGTATTTGCATACATGTTCCCACACATGCATGTGTGTTGGTATATATGGACATACACCATTGAAGGGCATGCTTGTTTAAATACAGTTCAGTGTATTTATTTATCATCAAATACTTCATTTACATTGATGCATTATTTTGAGATATCCACAAAACTATAATAATAATCTTTCTCTTTATCATGATCCCATTTTAAATAATGCTACTCCATGTCTTTCCCTTGAAAACTTGAACATATATGTATATTTATACTCAAAGAATCCTTTGACTTTCTTTCTACACTGAATGTGGAAAGATTATTCTGAAGAAAATATGATTGAAAGAAGTATTTTATTAATTGGCTCTTTGAACATTTCTTCCGATCAAGTTATTTCTTCTGATCAAGTTATTTTAATTGATTTCTGTTTTTAGACAATTTTCTAGTTACCTAAGGAGTTCACTCATGTTTCTCTGGCTAGCTATATAATTATTTTAGGTTATCTTCGTTAGCAGTTCCCAATTCATGTTGTGTGCTCTTAAATAAAATATATTGAAACATAAAAATTTGTTGACTTTTTCTCGTGTGAGCAACAAAAAGGCCTTGAGTACTTTCTAGTTATTTCTAATGACACTTTAGAGTCTGCTGCTAAGTCAATAAATTTGTATTAGAGCATATTATCTAGACTCTAATGTTCCTTAAATAATACATACATACATACATACATACATACATACATACACACACGTGTGTGAGTGTGTGTCTTCTATGAGTTCTCATTTGTGGGAGGGGCTGAGGTGACTAAATTTTCTTAGTACTTGGGGAAAAGAAGGTTTCTTAACAATTCCCTTAGATCTTAGCCAAAACATATAGATAGGAGCACACTTTCCATTTAAGTCTGGTCCTAGGCCTAAAGAGATCTTGATTTCAAACCACTACTTTTTTGCCAAAAAAGTGACTTTACTATGCCACTCATTGCAATTTGGCTGAAAGTCATTCACAATCATGCTCTATCTTAGGCCTTTGCACTTGGGATTACTAAAACTTCTGTCCTAAACAAGAATGACTTCACCTACCACTCAGGAAATTCCTGGTGAGCTATGGTGAAGAATATACCTTTAGTATATTCTATACTTCCTTAGTCAAAGGAACCCATCCCCTGTTGTTGAAATGTATTGGACTGCATGAGGGTGTGGTTTGTGGAAAATCAAGTATATATTTGAATAGAAATTGCATTTATGTGGATGGTGGCATTGTCGGGATTTTTAAAACTTTTTTCACATTTTGCTAAGTTTTCTAAACTTATTTTATGAAGGTTTTTTTTTTTTTTTTTTTTTTTTACCAACAACACTTTTATATTGACCTCAAGCTTATCCTAAAACTTTTGTAATGTCTTGAAGTAGCATTTTCAAACAATTTTGGGAAACACAAAAGTAAAACATGATTTCTTATAGATGTTAGGATGTTAATGTTCATTGTGAATCTTCCACAGGGATAGATTAGAAGTGGAGTTTTCCAGCCATAAAAACTTTTCGTTCCATTGGACACTCACTAACAGGCTTATGACAAATCAAAGCAAATTGTTTGGGAATGTGGCAAGGAAGATATATTAGAAGCGAAAGCATGGAGAGTGATTGTTCTTCTCCACTACTCATCCAATAGCCCTGAGTTCCAGATGGTGTGCAGAATTTTATTAGACTCTTCTTCCCCCTCTTATGCCTTCACTTACCCCTTCCATTTAGTAGTTGACTACTCACTGCAAATCCTCACTGGCATTCTTCAGTTTTGAGATTTGGAAATTCTGCTACCTGAAGTATAGGGATATGCATATGTTTGGAGGAAAAAATATGGAAAACAAACAGAGATCAAAAATCAGAAACTCTTTAAGGACATGTCTATGATTAACATACATGATGTGAAGGTCATTCAAGAGATTCATGATATGGGGGCTCATGGTCAGGGTACTTGCCTTGGAATGTTGCAGTAGTGAGTTTTAGGGAATCTCAGAAAGGGAGATCTCACTAGCAAATGGCTAGTACAAATAAGATGAAATACTTATAGATGATGCACTCGCATGATAAATAAGTTTAGGGGAAAGAATAGTTGAAAGGTAAAAGCAATATACTTAAAAATATGGTTATAGTCATTTATGTGAATTTCTTTCCATTTATGTCTAATGGCACAGTAACAATTATGCATGGCAATAAATGTGTGTAAACTTAAACATATTTTGTGTTCTATTTTATGGGTACAATAATCTTTATAAATAGGCTTTTAGGATTTTAATTTGTTTCTTATGTAGCATGGGCATCTACTAACAACCTAAAAACAACAGAGGGAAATGGCCCATATATTTGAAAAGTGGGCACCTCACTTCTTCGGGAATCTTTAGCATGCTAAGTAATACAGATTGGTTGCTCCTAAAACGTCTGGTGAACCAATTTTGTAAAACTAGCTACCTTAGGGAATTACCTTAAAGTGCAGAAATTATGCTCTCTCTACACTCAAGAATTATATAACAATGATAAAGGACTCAAGGAAAGCTGACCTTGCCTGCCAAGTGTATTCAAGTGTGCAGATGGGGATTAGCAGATATTCCCTAAATGAGCATGCATCCCAAAAATATAAATAGAAATGAAAAGAACTAACATTATTTTGATTTCATGTTACTAAGTTCCATAAGATATTCACCATAAATCTTATACCTTATAATATGGAGAGAACCAAAAATGAACCTTGGAAACAAAGTAAGGCTGAAAAAGCATAACAGTAATGTATGCCTATATCCAAATTTATGTAGAAAGATAATTTAGATATTGATTCTCCTTGATCACAGAGTTTCGAGAGTATTTGATTACAAGGCATAGATATATAAATAATAATAAATAAAATTATTTCCAATAAGGAACATACCTGATACACAAAGAATTCAGGGTGAAAATATGCTCAAAGCTTTACTATTTGTTGTCTTTCTTTTTGTACTTTTTTCATGACAATAAATATATATTTTATTATATCAAAGAAAATCCAGTTAATGTCTTCTTTGCTTGATCCAGAAAGGGGCATACTGATAAAGAAAAGCAAAAAGTTAACTTATTTAATATAACAAATTCTAGCTTTTGTGAATAGATAGAATTTTCTTTTTATTATTGTTTTTAATGAAAAGGTAGTTCTGACATTGTAAGCAAGTGTCAGCTCTTGATGAATTCTTAAGAAATAACAGGTGTTTTAATTTAAAAAAAGAATTAGTCTAGTAATTAGTCTAGGAGAGAGAGTGTGGAGGAGAGAGAGATGGATATATTATAGAAATGGCTGCTGGAAGTGATGAGAACAGGCGCGTTATAAGAAGAGTATTATTAAAACAGCTGAGACTTAACCACTGTCAACTATGTCTCTTATTCTACACACAGTGGCTGCAGCAATTTAAAGCTGAGGTTGGAAATGGATCCTAAAAGCACAATTTTTCATTTTCTTTTTCGCCAGCTATGTCCTTATATTGAACTTTTTAAAGGGTAAACCCCTGATAATTCTTATGTCAATGGAATCATTTAAGCCTTTTGGAGCCAATGAATTTTCTTGCAAAAACAACCCCTCAAAAATTATATTGGCTAGTGAAGGGAATATATCCAACTCCAAACTACTTTATCAACTGAGTTACATATTATGTGTAGCATATAACATGACCCCTTGAGAGAAATTGATATGAAACTATTAACTATTGAATTGCTGAGAGAAAAGAGCCAGCTCTTGATTTTCAAAGGATTTTATTATTGCATATATTGGGTCACCTTTTTAGTGTACTGTGCCAGAGATACAAATGCCTTGATGAATGAAATAAACTTCTTAAGATACTGGACTGCTATTTCTCAGAACTAAAGGTGAAAACTATAAAGTCACAATTTTTATTCTCATCCCTCAACAAATTGTTTCCCATTCTGCAAGCAATGTTTTTCTATTTCTTGGTGAGTGGCTGTATTTATTTGAAGATGTCTGTTAAATTGTCACAGAAGTACAATAAATATGTTTTATTGGTTGATATATATGCCATCAGAGGCCAGTATAATAAAATGACGTTAAACTTGAAACAGTATCTATTAAATGGCCTTTTCCTATGCTGTAATATGTCCTCCTCATCCTCAAAATTGAAGATACTGATATAGGTTGTCATATTTTTCCCAGGGAGAAATTTGGAAAATTCAGTTGTGATTTAGTATAAGAAAACAAACATTTATACAGCATACTCTTGGGTCTTTAAAGAGTTAATAAAGCTTGCTCAAGCATGCTACATACTTCCCAAGAGTAGCCTAAATACCTGGAGAATCTGCCTAGCTGTGTAAAAATATTTAAGCTTAAGCCATATCCTTATGCTAACACATTTTATTATAATGTGAAGTGATGTAGTATGATTTAGGCAAGTGTGTCTAGTCTTGAAGAATTCATTAAGCAGCAGCTGAGTTTTCCATAAAGTCTTCCTCCCAAGGTGGCATATTTAGGCTCCATTCTCCATTGAAAATATTAACTGTGAAATTTCATGTGTAAGCAGTAAATTATCAGAACTACACAGTAGACCAATTTTAGAAATAGCTAATCAAAGCCAATAAATTTCCCATTTGGATATGAGTATGTAGTGGTGAGATCTAATAAGGGCTGTTGATAGACACTCACTGGCGCAATTTCCTGCTTCATCAGAGCGTGTAACCGAGGTGAAGACTGACATCTTCGTCACCAGTTTCGGACCCGTTTCAGACCATGATATGGTAAGTGACACTGCATCTTTGGTTTCCTTGGGATATTTTTTAAGTTTAACTTTAGAAAGAAAAAATATGGACTCAGTATTTGGGGAACAACGTGAAAAGGCTTGGCCGTACCTTTGTGTCTCTGTGTGTGTAACATGTGATATAACATATATATATAATATTTATATAATAGAAAACTACCCATTTGCTTTTCAGATCAGTCTTATTTCTATGGCTATCAATCACTGCAGTCTTCTTTTTCTCCATCCCTAAAATGATTGCTGTGCCATGGTTTATGTTCTGCAAGCCATATAGTGTGAGTTACCTTTCATTTTCGCTAGGAGGCCATGTGGATTCAAGGATGCTAGGTTTTCAGGTAGCCAGAACTGTTATAGAATGGCCATAAACATTGTGATTTCTAAATTATTTTTGGCTATAAATAAGAAATGAGTATAAAAGTTGAGCGAACACTTGACCAGAATAAGAGAAATAGTTAAAATAAAATGCACATTTCCAATAAAATGGGAAATGTTCTGATTCATTGCAAAAGGCATTCATGAAATTATTACCAAGAAAAGAAATAAAGTGAAGACGTATTCTTTCTTTCCCCAACCCTAACAAATTAACCTGAATTTATCTTGTAGCTGATGGGAGTTGATAAATCAGTTGAACTCTGCAGATATTCTGTATTTCTGAACTCCATAATAGCCAAGCATCTATATAAGCAAGACATCATAAAGACATGATAACCATCATAAAGATGGTTAAAGACATGCCATCATTAATATATTTCAAAGACATATTAAATGAATATCAGTTTTGAAATTATTTTCGTTAATATTATCTTAATGTAAAAGCCTTTTGATTTCAAAGTAGCTCAGAGTGATTAAGGATAAAAGTTACAGAAAAATATGAACTTAGGCCAGCCTTTTCAAAAGTGAGGAAATTCACAGTACACCTTCTTTGGCAGAATAAAAGCTCTGACAATTCTTGAGCTAAGGAAAACTGTTCGACTTTATTTAATATAGTAATCATATTTGTAATATGTAATTTTGTAATCATATTTGTCCAAAACCCTTTTTGTCATCAATACTGTTAACATTCTGTAGAACTAGTATTCTGAGAATTAGATATTGGGAAATATAGGCTCAGGGGATAATTAGATATTTTAGATCTTCAGACAAACTTTGAAATGTACTAATTGGCCAAATAAAAATTGGTGTTGTATTTGAGAGACAGCAGGGTGCTGGGTAGGAATGCAGGTTACTGAACCAGGTTGCCTGGATATATAAGTCCAGCTTCTCCACATAGAAGGGCATGTCCTTGGAGAAGTTACTTAATATCTCTCTGGATCAGTTTCTTCATGTATAAAATGAGATTAATAATAGTACCTCATAGGGGCATTACAAATATTAAATGAATTGATACATTAAACTGCATAAAACAATTCTTGGCATCTAATAAGCACTCAACAAATGTTAACAATTACTACTATGCAAAAAATAGAAGATGAAAGGCATCCATACTTTATTCATCTGACAATTTATTTTGTGGTTATGATCAGTCTGTAGATCACTTTATTGAAGTGCTGTGTGATGCAACATTTTTTGCTGAATTGATCACTCTCTGAGGATCCATTGTGAATTTCCCATGTTGGAAATCAATCTTCCCACAAAACTGTTCTCTCATGGTATTTTTATAATTAAGAATATTTACTAGGGCACTGTCAGGTTTAGTTCAAATATTTCCACAGAGGCCCAAATCAAGACCCAAATGCTTGATAAAATCAATTTTATATTAATCCAATAACAAATTAAATTTCCATTTTTGCATTCTCATCACATTTATTGAATATAAAATACAATTTAACTTTTTACCACATTTATAGTAACTGCTTTGTAAAGTTATTTTTCTTCTATAAATAAATGTCTTATTTTTCTAAATTGTTGCCAAGAATTGTAAAGACATCTTTGTTTCACATCTTGCAGGGTATCAGTCCATTGTTGGCTAAGAGTAAGTGTTATATTACTACTTACTAAGGTATAGTTTGAGGAGCCTATAGCATTAAAATATTGAGGTATTAGGGTCCCAATAGATGACACCCTCTTTTCTATTGAAGTCCTAAACCTTTGGAGAAATAGGACAATAGAGTAAGAGACATGGGAAATAAGAATATCATCTATGTTACTAATAAATGATATTGTAGAATGTGGCTTTTATGTGTAGACAAGTGGGTTTGCAGTGGGTAAAAACCAGAATTAGCCAGATTAACCCACCCAGTCACAGGCAGTCGGGCCTCCCTCTGCTACAGCGTAGATTGTCCACTGAAAACTTCTAGCGTGGAGGAGCACTGCAGACTTTTTCTGTCTTATGAACAGCCAGTATTCCAATGGAAAAGACAAGAGGAAAGGGCTGAAATAGGTGAGACTGAGTTCTTCCCCAAATTCACCTGTCAGGTAAATCTCCTCCCTTCTCCATGCTTCACCAGGAGAACAGTGTGAGGAAATGGGGAGCATTTAGAAGTTTCACATTGATGAAGCTCTTTTCTCATTGATGCAAACATCATGAGAAGGGATGAAGCATTATAAACACCACACACTGATAACAGTACTCCTTCACTTACTGCTACTGTTAATACTTTAAAAATAAAAAAGAGAATAGCTGTTTTATATCAGTTGCTGGCACCTAGAATGTGCCTCATAGAGTATATGTTCAATGGGCATTGTTAAGGGACAGTCCCCAAAGGAACCCACATATGATCAAAAGCTTTTCTCTTTCATTGAAAACTTTTTGGTATGCCTTTGAGTTAGTGATTCAGACTAATAGTGATTTAATGAAGCAATGCTGGATTTTCTTCATCTTAGGATAAAGGTGCACAGTAGGAATTTTGATACACCATCAACCCCATGGCTATCATGACCTATATTTTATATATGATCTTTGGTCAAATATCAGATAGGAATTATGGATAGAATATCCAAGCCAGCAATACTCCCTATTGCCTAAAACTTCTGAACCAGATAATGTTTGAATTGTTCTGTCAAAGAATCCAGTTAGCCATAGGTCTACACCTGATTTTCTAGTGGCTAGTGGAAATTGTACCTGACAACCTTGCTTTAGAAGATTAATCATTCAAACCATATCGTGAGAGAATTGTGTCTAAGAATGAGCAGTGTGATTTAGAGGCAATCAAAATTAGAAGACAGAATGACAAAGCTGTTTTTAAAAACAGGAAAAACTCTGTAGTTTTTAAAGTGAGAACTAATACAGTATATATGATTAATAATAATAATCATAACAACATTTATAAATGCTTACAATTCATTAGGCACCATGCTAGTGGCTTTCTAGATAATATTTTATCTATTCCTCATGCCAAGCCTTTTAGCCAAGTGCTATTCTTATCTACAGTTTCCAGAGAAGGAAAGTGACCTGCTAGCTAAGTGTAGCAACTTGAACCCAGGCCATTCATCCAGAGACTCCATAGCTCCCAAGGCATCTGACTCCATCTGGAATAGAAAACAAAATTAGGACAACTCCAAAAACCATTAATTGGCAATCAAACAGCACATTCCCAGGGCACTAGGTTCTGACAGAAATATCCAGGCAGCACAATCATAAAGCCTTGTTTTCCACAGTGCTTAAAATGTATTAAGTCAAAGCACACACAGATGGTAATAAATGGTGCAAACAGGAACACTTCAATATCATATTTATTTAGGAACACAGTGGATGTTTTGTCCTAGATCTTCAGAATAAGGCTCCCATTCTCCAGGGACCTACTCTATTGAACAGAGTAACTCAGAGAGACTTTTCACTTGAGTGGTGCGGGCTGGAACCCTGGAACTTGAACAAATTCTTGAGCAAATTCTTCAGCAGAGCTTTCTCTCTTCCATGAAGTTCCTTCTTTTGCCTCCTGCTTTTTTTTTTTTTTTTTTTTTTTTTACATGTATTGCATCCTTCTCACTTTCCTTAGATTTCCTGCCTGACAACCCTTCCAAAGAAATAGAACATTTTTTAGGCCGGGCGCGGTGGCTCACGCCTGTAATCCTAGCACTCTGGGAGGCCGAGGTGGGCGGATTGCTCAAGGTCAGGAGTTCAAAACCAGCCTGAGCGAGACCCTGTCTCTACCATAAAAATAGAAAGAAATTAATTGGCCAACTAATATATATAATATAAAAATCAGCCGGGCATGGTGGCTCGTGCCTGTAGTCCCAGCTACTTGGGAGGCTGAGGCAGGAGGATCGCTTGAGCCCAGGAGTTTGAGGTTGCTGTGAGCTAGGATGATGCCACGGCACTCACTCTAGCCTGGGCAAGAAAGCGAGACTCTGTCTCAAAAAAAAAAAAAAAAAAAAGAAATAGAACATTTTTTAAATGATCAGCTACATAGAAAGCTAATATAAATTTATGTTGATAAGATAATAAAAGCTGAAATTAAAAAAAGATAATAAAAGGGAGGAAATAATAATTTTTAATGTTTATTAAGAGAGCTTTCTATTTTCTAAACATTCTCAGAAGCTGTTCACAAGTATCAATTCGCTTCATTCAAGAGCCAAGTGGATTATCTCAATTTATAGATTAGGAAACTGAGGTTTAGTGAGGGTAAGAAAATTACTTAAGGATCTTCAGCAGGTAGGTTTAGAACTTACACCCATAACCACTGTGCATAGGCTCTGCCCCTCTTCTGTTCCAATGCCCTGAAGAAGGAGCTCTAGCCCATTGTGGTCCAGATGCTCGTTGGTCTAATGAACCTAACTGTGATCATGGGGATAAGGACACATTGTACAAGTAGCTTCTGGGAGGTGCCTGCTGCTACCATGGCAACCACACAGAGGCCTTACTCAGAAATAGAAGACCAAATATTTATATTCTTGGTTAGCTAGAAGCTGATCATCATCGACTGCCTTTATTTTAGTTTTTATTTCTACTTCTAACAGAGGAGCAAATGAAAATGAAGCTAACCTAGATGGTGTTGCTCCTTTTACGTGTGTAGTTTGTGTGTGTGTGTGTGTGTGTGTGTGTGTGAATGACTGTGTGTATGTGTGCTGAATGAAGGTGCTCAGTGAGCAATTAGCACTGTGCCTGGTGCAGTATATACCATCCAATAATAATTGTTAGTTACTAGAACAGTAAGGGTTTAGTGATGCCAAACGCGTGCCAGAGGACATACCTTCATTCAGTATTTACCCAGTCTTGTTTAAGCCCTGGGAAGGAGACAGATAGTTAAACTCATGCACATCATATCTAGAGACAGACACTATTTATTTTGCATGTCCTAAAGATAATATATACAATATTTTAAAAAACCTCTGCTTTCTCCTGTAATAAGGCTTAGCGGATTAGGAAAACGTAGCATGATGCTTTCAAGTTAGTCCTCCTTCTGGTGTGTAGCATGCTAAGATTGGTAGAGAATGTGGTAATATTTATTTCAGACCATTGAGTCTCAAATTTAGTGCCAGTGTAGCAAGTACGGCAAGGAAGATGGATTTTACCCTTTTCAATTTTAGGAGCTAGTAAGTCACATTGCTTGTTTTCAGATTAGCAGATGTTTGTCTCTGGGTATAGCCATAAGGAATGCTGTGTTTATTCAAATAAATAGATTCCCTGGCTGTGAATGAGCATGAGCTTCACACGTTTCTCCTGTGGCTTTTACACACATACAATCACAAACACACACACATATACCCATGCACTATGCATTATTATTTTTTTTCCTTTTCTTTTTGGAAACGATCCAAATTACCAGTAGAAATAGATTGTTTATTTTCACAATCTTCTTTATTGTGTAGGAGAATTGAAAGCCTGTATACATTATTTGTAAAAAAAATATGTTAGCCTCCCCCCATCCCAGCAAAAGGGCAATTTTCACACCGACAGTAGAACCATGATCAGCTTGGGTTGGAGTGTGAGATTTTCAGAGACCATGAGAGGGCCCCCAAAACATTATGCTTTATCTTTATGGCTGGAATTGTCTAATTTAAACATGATCATGTACATAATACCATTTAACCTGAGCTTGTTTTTTAATCGTTGTGTATTCTATTTCTAATGTTGGTGTGGTAGGGGTGGGTTTGTGGGTGGGGTGTCACTTTCCTTTCACGTATCTGAGGTGATAATTGGCAAAATTTTTCTGACCAAGAAATATGTCAAACATTTTCGATCTTTTTTGTTTTTAAATGATTAAACCAACTAATGATTCACTTGACACCAATACACACAAACTACTACAAGTTTACTTCCAGAAACATCGCCTAGCTCACATTTTACTTACAAAGGTGCAAAAATTATGCATTGTCTGAGTGAGATATTTGCATTGCAAAATACAGCACAGTGAACTGTTTGTCATTTTCTAAAACTATCTAGGAATATACAATAGATGTATTTTTCCGTCAAAGCTGGAAGGATGAGAGGTTAAAATTTAAAGGGCCCATGACAGTCCTCCGGCTAAATAACCTAATGGCAAGTAAAATCTGGACACCGGATACCTTTTTTCACAATGGAAAGAAGTCAGTGGCCCACAACATGACCATGCCCAACAAACTTCTGCGGATCACAGAGGATGGCACCTTGTTATACACCATGAGGTAAGGAGGGTTGATCTGTTCCTGAATTTCTGTATTTCCTTTCCACTTGTAGGCAAGCATAAAGATGATGGGTCGTGGTGGAACATTTGGTTTCCTGTTTTTCTGTTTTTTCAACCTTAAAAAATACTCAGCTGTGAAGCATAACTTGCTGAAATATCATGCAAGCATTAAATGATTATTAAAAATGAAAAATACTATATATTAAGCAATACAACGTATCACAATATATCTCTCGACCTGTTCTAATGCAATATAAAGATCTTTTTCTCCCTGTTACAAAACATATTCCTGCATTCTGGTAAGGTCTAGATTAAATTTCTAGAAGCTATCTAACAGTGTCTATCTGAAAATGTCTCTATTATAAACAAAGGAAAAAAAAAACCCAGAAAATATGGAAAGTCATACATTCTTAAAACACAGATTCATGTGGAAATATGCATTTGAAGACGTATATGAAATTACAACAATATTGATAGCTAGATTCAGAATAAAGATGTCTTAATTTTTCTTAAACTGAAGACCATGTATATATTTCTGTTTTATTAACATTTCCCTCTTTTCAAGGTCACTACAAGGCCCAGCATTCTATAAAGTGCTAAAAGCATTTATGGTCGAATGAAGGAAATATGAATCAAATAATGTTTTGAACATTTTTTTTTTAAAAAGAGGTGTTTAAAAATGTATCTAATTTATGAGAAATTAAGAATTGTTCAGGAATCATTCTTGAGGGCAGTAGTATTTTATTACCCGATGACTTGTTAGATGCTATTTTTTAGGTCTGATCAGGGTTTGGTAACTCAGACGGTTGTGGGTCTTGTTATTTGTACTTTCTTAAGGAAGGAAGTAGAGACAGCTGCACTTAAAACAGGAGAAATTCTCTTCTCTTCTTTGCTATCTGTGTCTTTCTCTCAGCCAAGGATGAATTAATATTTATACAAGTATTTATTTGCTTGCATCTAGTTTTATTCTCAAAGATTTTGCTGTAGCTTGGTGAATTTGTTGACAGTGCTTGTTTTGGAAAACATTAGTGATGCATACCCATTGTACAAAATCAGGTGAAGCATATTTTCTCAAAGCAAACGAACAAAAGATGGATAGAATCCAATCATTATTGTAAATAGTTCTTTGTAGATCATTTGATTATTAACAACTCAGCATAGCTCTGCAGTTTATGCTTGTCTCTCATGCTTGTTTAATATTAATGTATTTGCTACAGTTAATAATATCCTGCTTCTATTTATCAGGAGGTATCTAATCTATAGGGCACTTGTTTATAATCTGTATTTCCTTTAAGGTTGACGGTGAGAGCTGAATGTCCAATGCATTTGGAAGACTTCCCTATGGATGCCCATGCCTGCCCACTAAAATTTGGAAGCTGTAAGTAAATTTATTTTAAATTTTCTTCATTTTTGATGAGAGATCTAAGTCTTTAAGCAAGAGACCTCCAATCAGTTATGTCTATTAGAAAGACAGATACATAAGGGTATCAAGGAAATTTAAATAGCAATATACTGCTAGGACCCTCTATAGGTAGTATTCCTTGACTTCCCTTTTTAATGTTCTTTCAGGGAAAGGGTTATCCCCTATCTACCGGCCCAGAAAATATGGATTAAACTACCTAGTGGAAGAATTCTATTTTCGTTGAAGTTGTATTTATAGAAAAAAGAGTAGAGTATGGATGTTTATAACTCATGAATAACATTTTCCTCCCAGTTAATGGAGATCATTGTGTCTACTTTTTATCTTTACTGACACTTATTTGATCTTAAGAATAATTCAACTTATTTACTTGATGAAAATATTGGTAGGTAACAAAGGGCAATAAGTAAGTGTTTTTTCATAATGAAATATGTCTAAGAGGTATTGCCAAAAAAAAGAAAATTTAATCATAGTTTTAGAAAATTTCTATATCTATCTGGATACATCAAGGAATTCATGTATGTATTAATGCTTTTGAGGGTATCCTAGCTAAATGCCCTTTACAATATTTTTCTGGGTGTCTGCTATTTGAAAATATTCAGGCACCCTTCTGAGGAGCCAAGAGAACAGCAGCCAGGAGAATCAAGGTCTCTGGTCTTTTTTCTACCCTTCTGCTTTTGACTAGTTTGCACACGTTAAGTGAGTGGGAATAATATATTCTTGGTTTCCTACAGGGGAGTTAACATATAAGGACTGAGTCAACTCCTGGACTACCTAACCATCTTTCTGTTCTCACTAGACAGGCCGTCTGAGTGACTATTTTGGTGAAGATATGATTCATAGAAGAAAAATAGTGGTAGTGTAGGAAGACGGCAAGCAAAGAAAATAGCAAAGGGCCTTCAGGCTCCTAGCAGCACTAGGCACGGAGAGAAAATTTTCTCTATTTATAAATCTAATTCTATACGGAAGCTCAAGGATAAACTACTTCAAAAAACTGTCAGTTAAACGGATCTTTGTTGATAACTCCCTTCTCCCCACTCTTTTCCTAATTTAATATACATTGTATATCAAATAGACTATTATCTTTTCTCCTGATTATCAGATCCATTTTAAACAATGATAGTATGTATTTTATATTACTTGCACGTTAGGCAGTATATTAAATATTTGTACATTCATAAGCTCATTTAATCCACAAAATAACTTTATAGTTAGGAAGATCATTCACCATAGTTTGATTGGGACAGTACTGACTTATGCCTAATATTTTGGTAAAATTACTAATAGTGCCCTTGTTTACCTTAAAAAATGTCCTGATTCCTGATTTTGACAGTGAATTACATTTAAAAAAATGGCCATGTTTTCAGCAGTGAGGATAGCTAATAAAAAAGAAGGGTTTATATTTTTATATAAGACATATGAAGGTTGTTGAAGATTGTTGGTTGATTGCTGAGTAGTTCAACATCTTACCAAAGCAGATATCTTACGATGTTCTTAAATATTCTTCCTCATTGCAAGATGGCTGCTGCATCTCCAGCCATTGCATCTTCTTTTAATATAAAGGGGAATGGTTGGTAAAGAGGAAAGGATTAGTCTCTGTAGCAAAAATGATAAAAAATTTCCCTAAAATCCTAATAGGAATCTACTCACATCTCATTGATCAAATGTATATTGCATTGCCAATGCTATTTGCAAAGGAGTCTGGAAAGTAAATATATTTAACTGGGCATGTTGTCAACCTGAAGAATATTGGAGATATTTTAAGAAGAAGGACATAGATAGTAAGGAGAAAACAAATAGTGTCTTATATAAGAAGACTGAAGTCAAAGAAAAATAAGTAAGCTATTTTCCATCCCAGAGTCTTTGCATACTCTCTTTTTTCTGCCTGTATTACTCTTCTCTTGTTCCTTCATATGGCTTGCTGCTTCTATCTCACCACATATCAGTGAAAATATCATGTCCTAGGCCCTGCCCTGATGAACTTATTGGAATTTGCATGTAGTCCCACCAGTCTTGTTGATCACAACATACATTTCTTTTTAAATATTTGTCACGGCAGTGATTATTAGTTGTGTTTATTGGTTAACATTTCTTATTGTCTGGAGACTGTAACCTGCATGAGAGCAAAGTGTACGTTGTTCATATTTCCTCTGGAAGTGGCTAATACAATGTAGGCATTTAATAAATACATACTGAATGGATAAAGATCACAATAACAAGGCCTTGAATGTCCCTTCAATGTTTAAGCTTCAGAAAAGAGGGTTTAAGACATGTAGGGAATCAGACAGAGAAGACTTGACATTGACATGCAGGCTCAGAGGGTCATGTTCCGTGGAAGTGAGCACCACGACTGGTTCTTCCGCCTGCTGTTGGCATGACAAGAGGCAGCAGAGGCCCATCTGTGGTCCAGTCACTTCTCTGACATTATCAGCACGTTTCAAAGGTGAAGAAACTGAGGCTAAAGCAGGCTAAAAATTCTTTGACTCAATTTTTGGAGCAAACATCTTGCCGTAATATCAGAGAGGATGACAAGCAAGAGGAGTTTCTAATAATTTAGTGGAACAATTTGTAATAAATGTTTATGAAGCTTCTGAAGCAACCCCATTCATGTGTTGAAAAGAACTAAACTCAAAAAAAGTTTTCCTTGTCGCGTTCCCTGTTAGATTCTGATTGTCAGTGCTAACTTGCATTTTGTGCTGGTCAGGGAGACAGCCCTCTTCATGAGGCCACATGACCCAAAGACAAGCTGTGTGATACTACTGTCATCTTTTAACTGCTTTTGAGAAAAATACAACATAAGGCTTTGATTCTAAAAGAAGAGATTTGGGTTACAGATTCTGATAGTGAAGATCTAAGCAAGTGCTGGATGTTGTAAGGACTTAGTAAATGATTGTTTCTGGCCTAAATATCGAGTACAATGCCTCGTAAGCAAGGAGGAAGGAATGAGTCAAAATTTAAACAAATTCCAAAGAAGACGTAATTTTAGAAATTATTTATTCACCTGCCTCAAGCAAATGGAGAAACAGAGACCTATAAAAGTGAAGTGATAGTGTCAACTAGCACCTGCTCTTCTGATATTAAATCTATGCTCCCAGGGTTGTACTACTACAAAGTTCCACTACCAACCCAAAACTTTTTGTCTTATTTAAAAAAAAAAAAATTAGGTAATGTGATTTATTTTAAATCGTAGTTTAACATTTTTGACTAAGTAGTTGAAGTGTCTTTAACCTATTTTTCTTATCCTAAAGTCTCAGATAATGTAAGTTTTCATAGGAACTACTCTCCAAATACTGAAATTTGAGGAAAGAATAGGATATATCACCTATTCCAAGGCCTTAGGTACATCTGTCTTCCTCTTAAAACACCAACTTTCATTATGTGAAGCTACTGTTCATTTTGGAAGATTTCCACTGAATGATACAAATGAGTAATCTATACCTTCACGATGATGTCATGTTTGTGGTAGATGGTCTAAACATTTTCATATACATTGGTGTTTAGAACAAATTGCAAGGAACGAAGACACCAAAATTAGGTGAAATGAGAAATCAATAGTAACACATTTTTCTCCTCTACAACTATATTAGTGACAACATATGAGGAAGTCTATAAAGATAAGGTGCAAGCACTGTTGCTAAAGGTGGTACAATCTAGTAGCAAGGTGGTTAATTTGTTGTGAAATAACACAGATTTAGAATGGGCTTCATCAGTAATTATATGACTACTAAGTAGCCTTGCTTGGCTTATAAGCATATAACATACAGTTTTTGCCTAGAATAACCTTAGAAACAGCAGCGGATTAGAATGAATGGCATACTAGTTTTTATCTTGGTTTTCCTGCTAATTATTGATATTCCCTTTAATAAGTCTTTTTATGCCCAATGCCTGAGTTTAAAATGTGAATAAATTATATGACTTTTGAGGTACTTCCAAGTTAGCATTCAATCTTCTCATGTTACCTTAAACTCAATATGTCTTCCTAGGTAACACATTTCCATTAAAAAACAAGAATTTATTGTGAACAAAAAACCATTTTACCTAATGTAGGTACCTACAAATTGTCAGCAATATCATCCTTCTTAAATTAGTGTGCTCTGCTCTCTTCTAAGAATTTTTTTAAAAGATCAATTCATACACTCTTGACATGCAATACTCCTACCATATACAAGGCTGAAGTGCTTCAATTTTTTTCTGTCTGTGAGGAAGACCACAATTAAAAAGGAAAAGTGAATGAGGACAAATTCCAAATTATCCATGTGTTACTTTTACATGTCTCATAAATCACTAAAGTGATTTCCAGTTCATTCTCTCAAACTTCCGGAAAAATTTATTTAAAAATGTATCTGATTGTAAATTGATACAAAAGTGATGGCAGAGCTGGCAGGATACCCACATAACATCAAGGAACACTGACTACATTTTTCTGCATCACTTACCTCAGAGAAAAGCGATCACTTCAGAAGCTTTGTTTCAGAGAAGGAGGGACATGGCTTGTGTCTTTTTTTTTCAAGCAGCCTCATTTCCATGTAAAAAGGGAACCATAATTTTACATCTCATAATATGTTAGCTTGAGCAAATATGGGTTTGGACACAACACCCAAGCCTAGTCACCTAACAGTGGGGATCGGGTCAAGCTGAGGCGCATCATGACTTTTCTGGGCCCTAGGCCTTTGGAGGCCCTGCCTTCAAGGAAATAATTAAAATCATATTTTATTACTATGTTTGTATAAAGATGAATATAATTCAAGTTAGATTATATTCATTTTATCTTCTGTTTTTAAAAGAAATTAAAACACAATGGAAGTATTGTGGGCCCTGGGCACTGTGCCTAATGGAGAAATTGGTCATTGGCCAATGAGTCAAGTTCATATCGCAAGGCCAACTTTTGCTATCCTGCCTTCCCCTCGAAACCTCTGGAAATAGCTTGTTTTTTCTAATGTGTTATTTCCTAAATTTTTAACATTATCCTGCATCTCAACATAGGAGGGTATATACCATCATTCCAAACTATACAAAGTGGATGTTTTGTGACTAAAAAATCAGAAAACCTATGGAATTCCTTCTCCTTCTTTTTCTTTCTCACTCTATGCACGCTCCTCCTCCAACCTGCATGAGTTTAAGGTCAGGATTATGACCTAACCTCTCATATAGGAGAGAGCCAGATTAAAAGTGACACGGCAGATGAAAATGATTGAGAAGAGCTTTATAATGTAACTCCTCCTCCTTCTCCTTATCATCATTACTATGATGGTCAATATCTATAAAGAGGACAATCAATAAAGAAGAAAGTAAACTCAGACTCCCTTTGCAAATGGATGTGCAGCAAAATTTCCACTGTCACTTTTCACATTATCATGACTTTCTCCTGGCTAGACATAATGTGGGCCCAAGTGACTACCTCTAACCTCACTTCATCTCTCATGTTCTCCACTCTAGTCATTTTGGTCTTCCTCGAACTAGTCTAGCATTTGCCTGCAATAGAAGAAAAAAACCTAATAGTTTGTCTGTGGGGAAAACTCTTCCCCAAAACTTTCACATGGCTCACTCCCTCATTTCTGCATGCATTTGTATAAATGTCACTCCTCAAAGACTCTGTCAGAGTCTCTTACCTAAAATGAACCCCCATCCCTTCATTCTCTATCTGTTTACTAGGTTGTGTATGGCTTTATTGCACTTTATACTACTTGAAATTATATATTTATTTGCTTATATGTTTTTGTCCCCACCACTATAATGTATGCTTCATAAGGTCAGGAGCCTTTTTTGTTACGGTCACTGCTATATGCCCAAGACAGCCCTTTCTCCTTTGTAGATACTTAACAATATTTGTTGGAAGAGTGAAAAAATGACCTAAGGAATCAGGAAAACATGTTTTAATTTTCCAAAATTAGAGTTGTGAGCTCTCTCCTTTCCTAGCGTACCTGCTGGAACCATAAGTAGAAAATATAAAGCTGATTAATTAGGAGACTCAAAATGGAAAAACGTATGGATAGTTTTCCATTCTTTCCTTTTAGATGCTTATACAAGAGCAGAAGTTGTTTATGAGTGGACCAGAGAGCCAGCACGCTCCGTGGTTGTAGCAGAAGATGGGTCACGCCTAAACCAGTATGATCTTCTTGGACAAACGGTAGACTCTGGAATTGTTCAGTCAAGTACAGGTAAGTTTTGGTTACATCCAATATGGAAGAAGGAGCAGAAAAATATTTTGTGAGGATGTGAGAACACAGTGAGTCCCTCACTAACACAAGTAAAGGAGAGAGAAAATTGCACTAAACTGGAAATCAGTTGAGCTGGGAACTAATGTAACCTTTGTAGACCTGTGACCTTGGACATATCATTTAATGTCCTTTGGCCTCTGCTCTTTTGTTCACAAAACAAGGAGCTGTTTCTGTGTGATCACAGCAGCACAGCAGGTAGATATGTGAACTCTTGGGGATGAATGTCTGAATTGACTCCTTATTCCTCCACCTTGCAAGTTGATTGTAGTCACCTTCCAGGGATGTTGGAAGGAATAAATTAAATTCATAAAGAGTATTTCTCACAATTCTTGGCACATAAAAAGCTTTTCATAAACATCAACTATAATATTGTCTAGACCCCATTTATTGCCATGAGTCAATAGATCTTGCTGAATTTATAGCAGTGATCATTACATATGAGACATCAAAAAGCCAGTTCCTTCTACAGACCCATTTGCATCTCTAGCCAAGGAACTTCCACAGCTAACACCGACAGAAACGTAGCCACATTGTTGAT
This sequence comes from Microcebus murinus, assembly GCF_040939455.1. Classification (NCBI taxonomy): domain Eukaryota; kingdom Metazoa; phylum Chordata; class Mammalia; order Primates; family Cheirogaleidae; genus Microcebus; species Microcebus murinus. The sequence goes on from NC_134124.1 coordinate 25,764,624, forward strand.
TGCTCCCTGTATGTTGGAATTAAAAGTAGGTAGGGTGCCATCCTTTTTAGTGTTGTGACTGATTTACTGATATACTCAGAACTAGATCAGATGCTTTCGAACAGCTGAACCCAAATGTTTGAAGTTATTTCTAATACCAAGAGTTTTGTTATGCAAGTATTTATTTTGCACTATCTGAAATGCGATCATCATATCAGATAATTATAAATAAAAGCTTGACTCCAACAATTAGAAAAATGTATGCCTTCCAAAGCCCGATATATTTCATTATCTTCAATTACTGAAAACTTTAAAAGGGCCAACAATTATTTTTATGGATGTCTTACAAAACTTTAAGTTGATCTTGTTCACTTAGGTTTGTGATTTAGTAATAAATAAGGGCAGTGGTGCTATTTGTCTCAGAAAAGAATTTCTTCTTTAGGTTTTAGACTTTATTGGCATTCTTGTAATTCTAACACTTTCAAGTAATAGGTCAACATCTCTTACTGTGATTATTGGGTAAATTCTGCTTAATAGGATCTATATTTTGCTTATTTAAAAGCACCCATAGCTAGCCTAGAAGATGAAATGGTTGTGCTCCTTATTTTTAAAATGGAGAAGATGGTTCCTTAGCTTTACTCGTATTAGAAATGCAAGTGGCATAGTGGAAAGGGCATAGGCTTTGCAGTGAGAAAAATGTGGACTCAAGTCCTGGTCCTGTCACTTAGAAGCCTTGTGACTTTGGGCGAGTCATTTATCCTTTTGGAAAACTGGTCTCATCTAAGGAATAGAAATCCTATAATTTTGCATTCAAGATGAAATAATGTTCATGTCCTTTGCTCATTTATTTATGGGGTCGTTTGATTTTTTTTTGTTGATTTTCTTAAGTTCTATATAGATTCTTGTCATCAGCCCTTAATAGGATGTGTAGAAAACAAATATTTTCTCCCATTCTGTGGTTTGTCTATTCGCTCTAATATAGTTTCCTTGGCTGTGAAGAAGCTTTTTAATTTGATCGTGTTCCATTTGTTTATTATATCCTGAATTAGAAGAATAAATAAATAAATAAAAGATGAGATAATGTAAAATACTGCAGAGTGTTATATAGTAAGTGCTCAAAATGGTATATAATAGCTGTTGCTGTAGTTCTGAAAATATCCCTAAATATGAAAAATGCTGAAGATTATTCTTCCTCACAATGTGTTATGTGGGAAAAGATACAGAAATGATTCGTGTTCATTTTTAAAAAATTGAATGTTGTTATGAGCTGGATATTATGTCAGGCACTAAAGATTCAATGACAGACAAGGCACAGATCTTGCTGTCATGGAATTTGAAGTCTAAGAGAGGATGAACACATAAACTATAATTATCAAAATGGTTGGTAAGTGCTGTGATTAACATCTTTGTGAGGGCAGGGTCCATGTCTGTGTTTTGTATCCCTGTTATTTTCTGGAATAGATGAGACAAAGTAAGCACTTATAAATATTTTGAATTAAATGAATAGAAAACAAATGCATCCCGACTTGGATGGTTGAAGAAGGGTTGTTGCAGGGGTTGACTTTTTATTTTACTTGTGCATATCTGTAGGGGCCAAATAATCACTGTTCTAGGCCAGGACACTCAGTGTAATTCACATAAACCTTTCCTCAGGAAATTCTCCATCTACTATTATGTTAGAATTGAAGTTTGTGGATTTTAGGGAAACAATTTAAATGCAGTAGCATGTATATAATAGTAGAAGTATATATGGAACCTCAAAAGTTGTCTTCATTCTATTTCTATCCCTAATGACCTTGACCATGTTACTGTAACCCTCTTTTGGCCCCAGTGCCCATGTCTGCAAAATTAGTGGCATAGTGAGAAGAGCTTGGAGACCTCCTCGCCTTTGGTTTCCTGAAGATTCAACCTACCTTTATTCCGGCTGCCCAGAAAAGATGTGCAGTAAAAAAATGGCCAGTGGGATAAGAAACAATGGCCCAAAACACTGCCACCAGGCCGGCTAGACATCATGGGTTGGAGTCATTAGAAGTAGTCATTCTGTGTCAAGCAGCAAGGTTATCTTAGAATAATGAGAAAATTCTCAAATATGAATTTCAGTTTGATGTACATTTTCAACTCCACAACAAGACACAATTATACTGCCTCTGGGTCTGCTTTAGCTCATCAAGCATTGACCTTGATAGATTTCAGTGGAAAGAAACAAAGATCTTTTTATAAAGTCTGCAATGCTGTATTTTGTATCTTTTTGTGTAGTCCTGAAAACAGTAAGAGGAATGTCATTGAGTGCTAGTACCTGTTTCTGCTAGGAGACTAGAGAAGGATGGCAAGAGAGAGCACATGCATTGAGAATGATTAAATTAAAGAAATCTTCTTCTCCTTTAAAATTCTCCATCGGGACAGAATCAGTCAGAGAACCTCTTAGTAGTTTAGAAGGTCTTGCCCTACTTGCCTGCCACCAACACACAGGTGAACACACAATCCCAGTGACCTCTTTCATGTCAAAATATTTCTAGATCATTCCATTGACGTTAGAGGGAAAAATATGGGGATCCTAACACAATATTTAAAATTTTTTAATTCAGTTCAAACACATTAGAGAGACAATCCCTTCTTTGAAGTCTGCCATTAAATTTAGGGAAAGATTTAGTTAGAGCCTTAGTTGGAAGTGCACTTACTCGCTTGGCAGAACAAAACCACTACAGGCACATGGGAAGAATGAATCCAGTCAGCTTTCAAATTCAATATAATTCTCTGTTATTCATTTACTTTTCAACTTCTTCCTTCAATAATTTGCTCATTTACTGTATCTGACACTGCGACTAGGCCTGGAGCATAGAGATGAAAGGCACACAGCCTGTGCCCTCAGAGAGCTCTTGGTTGCGTGAGACAAGTAGCTAATATGTGTTGGCGCTGTTCTAATCTTCACATTCAGTTCTCAAAAACATCCTGGGATGTAGGTATGATTATTCCCATTTTACAGATGGGATACTATTTGGGGCTCATACTGGGAAGTGGCATATCTGGGATTTGAACCCGGGTGGTCTAGCTCCAAAGTATGTACCCTCAACTAGGTGACATATTAGTAACAGGCAACAGGCTAGGGGAGCATAATCGTTAAAGTGTAGACTCCACAAGGGTTTAAATGCCAGTTTGCCACATACTAACTGTGCAACTTTTAGAAAGTCTTTCAATGTATCTGCTTATCTTTTCTCACATTTCTACTTCATGAGGTGCTGTGATTTGGAAATGAGAAAATATATGTGAATTTCTTAGAAGGGTATCTGGTGTGTAAAAGCTATGCAATAAATGTCATATATTACTATTAATAATGATGGTGCTAGTACAAGAGAGATATATGATAGCATGAAGAAGAAAGTGGTCATTTCTGTTTTAAGTATCAGGGAAGGCAGTTCGGAACTAGATCCCAGGCATAACTCCCTGTCTCTTTCCCTCACACCACATTATGCTTCCTAAGCAATTATTTAAAAAGACCCCATGCAAAAATTACCAAAGTGATTTAAAGACATGAACTATAACTTATAAGAAAAAGATAATTAAATTGATTACTAGGCACAAGGACAGTGTCAGTATCCAGAAAGCAATAAGAATGTAGTAACTTAGAAAGTTTTTAAAACACATAATGATGACTGGAAGTTCTCCATATTTACCTAAGTAAATCTGGTCACAGGATATTTGCGTTAGTTTGGTGAATAAGACTGTTTCTTCTGAGTAGCTATTGTTAATCCTTAAAACAGATGACTAAGAGACATTGTGGGATTCTCTTTCCTAGACACAGAGTCCTCTCTTGACGGTTTGATTTAAGGATGCCCCTGCAGGGTCGAGAAAATGAGAAAAGCAACTCCTTTGACTATGGGGTGAAAGCAGTGGTCAACATTCATCAAAGGACCCTAAAGGCTTCCATTTATGAAACCTATTTCATTGTCTCCCGAGAAATAATTATAACTGTAAAATGTGAGATGTTTTAAAAAGAAAAGACTTATATGGTCATCTGGTGAACCCCTTTGTATTACAAATGAGGAAACAGATCCAGAGAAGCTAAATGACCTAGAACTATGATCATTGTCTCCTTACTCCTATTTAAATATCTTTGAAGCAGTTATAAAAATACAACCATCACCCTTTCAATAAGAATTTTCTTTAAATTTCAGAATATCGGTGCAGATGTTTCAGTTACATGGATTGCTTGTGTACTGCTTGATTTAAAGTTATAAGTGTGTCTATAACCTAGATAGTACACATTATACCCATTATGTGTGATTGTACCCATCTCCTCCCACCTGCATGTTTTCCATTGACTTATACTTCCATCTGTGCACATGAGTGCTGATTGGTTAGTTCCAATTTAATAGTGAGTACATATGGTGTTGGTTTTTCCATTCTTATGATGCTTCACTTAGGAAATTGGTCTCCAGTTCCATCCAGATTGTTGCAAAAGGTATTAATTCATTTTTTTGTGGCTGAGTAGTGCTCCAAGGTAGACATATACTGTATTTTATTAATCCACTTTGAATTGATGGGACTTGGGTTGATTTCACTTCTCTGCAATTGTGAATTATGCTGCAATAAACACTCTAGTGCAAGTGTCTTTTTGATAAAGTGATTTTTCCCTTTGAATAAATACCCAGCAGTAGTAGTGAGATTGTTGGATCAAATGGAATGTTTACTTTTGGTTCTTTGAGGAATCTCCATACTATTTTCCATAGAGGTTGCACTAGTTTGTAGTCCCACTAACAGTGTGTGAGTGTTCCTTTCTCTCCTCATTCATGCCAGCATCAATTATTTTGGGGCTTTTTGATAAAATCCATTCTTATTGAACTTAGGTGATATCTCATTATGGTTTTGATTTGCATGTCTCTGGTGATTAGTGACCTTGAACATTTTTTCATATGTTTATTGGCCATTAGTCTATCCCTTTTGAAAAGCTTCTGTTCATGCCTTTTGCCCACTTTTTAATGGGGTTGTTTGATTTTTTTTCTTGCTGATTTTCTTGAATTCTTTGTAGATTCTGGTTATTAGCCCTTTATCAGATGTATAGCATGTGAATATTTTCTCTCATTCTATACATTGTCTATTTGCTCTGTTGATTGTTTCCTTTGCTGTGCAGAAGCCTTTTAATTTAATGAAGCCCTGCTTACTTATTTGTTGCTGTGATTTGTTGTTGCTGTGTTTGCCCTCCAGGTCTTCTTAATAAATTCTTTGCCTAGGCCGGTATCTAGAAAAGTTTTTGCAACATTTTCCTCTAGAATTCTTATAGTTTCTTGTCTTAGATTTAAGTCTGTTATCCACCTTGAATTAATTTGGGGGATTGGTGAGAGATATGGATCCTGTTTCAATCATGTGCATGTGCCTATTCAAATTTCCCAGCACCATTTATTGAATAGGGATTCTTTTCTGCAGTGTATATTGCTGTCCATTTTGCCAAAGATCAGATGGCAGTATGTGGATAGTTTTATGTCTGGGTTCTCTATTCTCTTCCATTGGTCTATACCTCAATTTTTGTGTCAGTGCTCTTCTGTTTTGGTTACTACAGCCTTGTAGCATATCTTAAAGTCTGGTAAAGTGATGCCTTCAGATTTGTTCCTTATGCTTAAGATTGCTTTGATTATTTGGGCTCTTTTCTTGTTCTCAATAAAGCATGGAATTATTTTTTCTAGATTTGTGAGACATGACATTGGTATTTTGATAAGGATTGCATTGAATCTGTAACTTGCTTTGGGTAGTATGGACATTTTAACAATGTTGATTCTTCTGATCCATGATCATTTCAATAAGATTTTTAATATACCTTACATTTTGAAATGGTAGCATCTATGGAAAACACTGAGTTTAGACTACTTTGAAGGAAACTGATAGCTTCACATGGAATCAATCAATGTTCAATACAATTGTTGAATGACTGAATGGTTGATTTCCTCAGCTGGAGAAAGAATACACTTATCTTTTCTACCTTTACATTGTAAATCAGCATAGGGCTCTGATTTTTTAAGATACTTTCACATCTATTATGTAATTTTATCCTCACAGCATCCCAGGAAATAGTTAAATTAAATACTATCATATTAAAAATTGGACAAATCAGGAAACTGAAGACAAATGAAGTTAAGCAAAGTATTTACCTTAAAGTAACTAACATTTGAGAAGGCAAAGATTGGAAATCGGGTCTAAACAAACCCTTAATGCTGCTTTGCAAAATTATACCACTCCTTCTTTTCTTCCATTCTCCTTAATTTTTGTATTGTAATATATCAGAAATATTGTCATATCTAATTTACAAGTTTCCCTCAGGGTTAGATAATGTGCAAGGATATTTGAATTACAATTCTTTTAGACTGTTGAATTAGAGGAAAAGAATTTGACATGCTTAATGCATAAGCACTTGATGTCTAGACACTCTTTCAATCCAATTTAGGAGACTGTTTTTGTTGTTGCTGTGTTTTTCTTTCATTTTTAAGCTAATTCAAAATGATTCTGATATCTCTGCCCTTTCCTATCCTTATTTAAAAGTTGTGTGCCAACAGTTTCTAGATTTTATTTAATTTAGGAAAACAGTTTCAAAACATTGAAATTCCTCTTATTCCTCCCGTAATCTATTAGGAAATAAGTTGTTTATAAAACAAATATAATGTCAAATAATGGTCCTTCAAATCTCCAAAAATTATATTCTTTTTACAATCTTTGCAAAAATGTCACATTGCAAACAACAAAAGATAATGGAATACATATAGGCACTCATTTTTCTGACGTTATATAAAAGATGGATTTTTTTTTTTTTTTGAGCTGGTGACATTTTGCAGGCCACAATTGAATGAATTGTTAGGAATAATGTGCACCCCAGGGATGGTGAAATGTAACATATCCACACAAGGCTATATTTTAACACAGTTCTGAGAAAAATGTTTTTCTGTATTTTTCTAAATTTGGACCACTTCTTTCTTATCAAATGACCTTGGAGATGTCACCAAAGGAATACAAAGAAAATAAAAAGAATTAGCATTTTGTTTATCCTTCAAAAGAAAGATGCTTATGAATTTTATTTTGATTGATTGCCTTTAAGCCTCAGTGCATCCATTTTCACCATAGGCAAGAATTGAACACTGATGATAGGGAAGGTGATGCTATATCCAAAGGATATTCTTCTCCCTAATTAGCTTGAAGTTTGGTGGGAAGGATATATTCATATAAATAACTCAAATACAAAAAAGTATGATATATTACATTAATATAAACAAGAACTAAGAAGTTGAATGCATTAATAAGTGCTCACTAAATGGCAGGTATATCATTAATAATAATTAATAATGAAAAAACATGCATGGATGATTCTCTGCTGTATAGACCGAATGTGTTTCTTTTACTAATACTTCTACCAATACTGTTTAGAGAGAAGAGTGAAGAAAATGAATAAAAGAACAAAAATTTATTGTAACGTTCTTATGTATTATCATCTTATTTGGAGCCATTATTCTTTATTCTCCTCATATTATATTTCTTACTATTTTATAAACAAGGAAACTGAGGATAAGAGAGTTTAAGTGAGTTTTCCAAGGCAACATCTCAACAAACTTGTAAATACATTTGCTTCCCATGCAAATATATGTTACTCTACAGGACATTTCTTTTTATTCCACTGAGGACCTGGTATGTGGGCTGGAGCAAAACCTATACATGAACAAAATAGTCAGCCACAGAAAATGTCAAATAGAGGTTTTTAGGCAACATATTGGGATGTAAAAGCATCTGGAGAGACATGAGAATGAAACACATATTAAAGCTATGACATGGATAGTTTGAGGAAAGCAGGTTATGGAGTTTGCTTGTTATTATGTAGGATTGGAGAGAGTTTATATTGTCATGGGTGAGAGCAAAGTGTTTGCTACTGGCATCTAGTGCATAGAGGCCACAGATGCTGCTAAAATTTCTGCAGTGCACAGGACAGCCCCATACAACAATTATCTGGTCCAAAATGTCAGTGGTGCTCAGGTTGAGAAACTCTGATGTAGATAATGAGAACCCATTGAGCAATATTGTGAGTTAGAAAATGAGTGGTATGATCACATATGTGAAAGATCACTCCATGTCAAAAATTAGGGAAAATTGGAGTTAAAATGGGAAACAAGACAGATAATAGGTTATTCTAATGAATCCACAAAGGAGATGAGTGCAGTGACCATGAGGTAAGAAAGGGCAGAATCAGAGATACTGCATAGTTGGAATTGAAATTGTGATGATCAACTGACTCCTTCCTCTTTCTTTCCAAAGCACTGCCTAACATCCAAGGACTAATTCTAGGTTATTAGCCTGAGTACACAGACAGATGATAGTGCCATTAATTAAAAGAGAACCCCAGTGGAGAAGCTGCACTGCCGTGTGCTGGTCATTCTTTTGTGAGAAGAGTTAGCTAAAGAGAGTTTTGAATAGATTTAGTTAGTATCAGTGAAAAATCAGTATCTGTGAGATAGATATTGTCTAGTCTAGATTTGGGGATCTAGTTCTTAATTTTGAAGATGTGGTCACTTACAAATGCAGATTTTGCAGCCATTTACACATCTAGATAAAGATGACACTAAGAACAGTGATAAGATGGAGAATTACTTGTTAGAGTCGAGAAAATGTAAGGAAGAGAGCTGAGGACAGAATTGCACCTCATTTTTCTTTAGGAACTCTCACATTTACATTAAAGAAAGAGGGAAAAAAGCATTTGACACATATGAAAAGCTCAATAAACAATTTCTCATTGAAATAATCAATGAGTGGAAAAAACAAATAGAAAATGAGCGGAAAAGGGAAAATGAAAATTGAGGGTGTGCTGTCAGGAAAGCAGGGGCAGTCATTATTTGATGCTATGAAGAAGGTGAGCATCTTGCTGGAAGACTGAGAAAGAGGCTATAGTTACAAAGATAATGAACTCTTCAGCAGTTATAGTCACATTATAGGGGCTGCAGTCAGATATCTGTGGTCTGAGATAAAAATGTTAGGCTCCCCAACTTTGGAGGGGAAAGGAAGGAGACAAATGGAGAAAGGTGAGTTCTAAAGAAAGTGATATTTTCTTAGCCAGAGCATATCTGTTTCTCTCCTCCCCACCCACAGTTAGCTAGCTATACATTCTGAGTGAATAAAGATAAAAACTGCTAACATTTGTAACTGAGAAAATACAAAGCAAAGAAAAATTTTGCAATTTGGGTTGTATGTCTATTGCTTCACACCTCTAAATGAAGTCAGAATTTGGATTATATAAAAACCATGCAGAGTGCCTGAGCCAGCCACTTTTTTCCCAGACTATGTTAGAAATGGGGAAGATCAAGACTGATTATAAATACAGATTTTCTTGGGAATTCAAAGGAGGTTTGTGAATCTAGGTGGGATTTGAAGAATTGCATTTTTCAAAAGCTTCCTAGGTGATTCTGAAAAATAAATTTTGAGACACTGTTACTGAAAATGTGGTATTTGTATCCTAGGCCAAATCAGTGAGAATGAAGTCTGAGGACAAGTGGTTTGAGGAAAAGGAAAGAGAAGTTTATTAATTTGCCGGCAAATGAGGAGGGCAGTGGACTTGTATCTCAAAGACTGCCATCCTACCTCTAATCACAAAAACAGGGCTTTCTAAAAAGGTTTTTTTTGGTAGTTGGGCTCGTCTACATGACAAGTGTCACATGTTGTGGCTTCAGGCTGTTGTTAACTATAATTGGTGGTTTCAGGTGACCTTATATTGGGTGACCCTTGTTGGACAATTCTGTTGAGCCATCTCCTGTGGTTTAAGATACTAGAAAACAAACAGCAAAGAACATTTTTCTGCCTGTTTGATTACTGACCTTGGGGAAGGAATGTAGGTTTTAATTCCCCAAAAGGGTGAAGAGTTTTAGAGAGACAACTCGTAAAACATTTCATTGCCCTTTTTTTCAACCTTTACCTCTGTTACAAAACAATGGATTCTAGCCTACTCTTGTTATTTTGTCCATCAGGCCAAGCTAAATTACTCATCTGAGGTCAGAGAGATACTTAAAGAAGTGCTGGAGCTAGAATTAAACTGTCCCGACCTGCACACCAAAGCTCCTTCAGAAGACATTGTGAATTTGCCCTGTAATGGATACACTGAGGATCTGATCTGTTTCTGATCCATTCATATATGTCAGAAAATTTAGCACATTGTCCTCTCAGTTAGTAAAGCCAATCTGTAAATATATTTTCAGATTTGTCCCTTACATGATGTGTTAGCATTAGAAGGTAAAAATATCCATGAGGACTCTGGCACCTCCATCTTATCCTCAGAGCCATTTCCTGTGTGTTAAAAATGTTTCTTTTCTCTTTTGGATAAGGTTTCTTTCTAAGAATTGGGTGTCAGGTGGAGAAAGAATGTGTCTAACCTCCAGGCCTTTACTCCTGAGAGTAAACCTCAGAGATAACATTTATTTTCAAGGTCAAATTGTTCAACCTCACTGTCTCTTTCACTCTCTAGGAGAATATGTTGTTATGACCACTCATTTCCACTTGAAGAGAAAGATTGGCTATTTCGTTATTCAAACATACCTGCCTTGCATAATGACGGTTATTCTCTCACAAGTCTCCTTCTGGCTCAACAGAGAGTCTGTTCCAGCAAGAACTGTGTTTGGTAAGTGCCAGTCAAGATACCATTGCAAGGATATGGAGGACAAGTTATACCATATCTGTGACATTGCAAAGAGAATGAAAAAATCATTATACATTCAAATATGAAGTTAGTACAATAGAAAAAGGCTCAAGGGATTGTCATTCTTCTGGTATACTTTCTCTAAATAGCATGCTGTTTTAGTGCATGTGAATAGATATGTTAATAAATATTTGACTTGATATTTGGGGATAAAAATGGAGTAAAGTAGGAATAAAGTGCATCCTACCAGATCAAAAATGCATACACAGAAACTTTAATATTTAAATCATATATTTAGAATACATAACCTGTATCAGTGCATTTTTTTAGAGATCTTAGAAAATAGCAGCAAAAATTCTTCCTTACATATGTAAAAGTTGGGTTTCTTTAAGTAGGGAGAGCTAAGTGATGACCATGATATCAGCATAGGAATATCTCACTTTACCTAATTTGTGCACTCTTGAAGAATTACAAATATATGTATTTTCTATTGAAATATTGTCAATGACCTAAATTTTTCAAGGTAAGCTAATCTAGTGGGGAATTGTTTAAAGGATAAAAACAAACAAACAAGCAAACAAACAAACAAACAAACAAAAACTCTTACTAATAGGAAAACTTTCCTTGTAATTTATTACTGTAGAATTTGTGTTTCAAATAAAGAGATATTTCCTACCTGTATCCCAGTATCCTATCTCAGTTGTACTTTACAGACTGATAAAAATTCCACTATCACAAATCTATTGATTCATTCATTCAATGTATTTTTGTTTGAAACCTACTATGAGGCCCTTCTACATTCTAGGCACAGAATACAATAGTGAGCTGAACATAAACACAATCCCCTCATGATGGTTATAGTCTGGAGATTAACAATGGAATAATCATAAAATTATAGATAACATTTATTGAGTGCTTTTGTACTAGGCTCTGTTCCATGCAATTAGTCTGTATTATCTTATTTAACCCTATTAGCTGTTATACTATAATTATCTCCATCATATAAAAGTGAAACCTAAGGAACAAGAAATTAAGTCATCTGCCCAAGGACAGAAGCTATTAGGTGGAGGAGTCTAGAAGAAGACCCGAGCACTCAGCTCTGTGCTCTTAGTGATGATGCTGTGTCATCACGTCTGTGCTATCCTACTACAATGACAAGACATGGAATGAGGTTGTTGTAGTCAACTTCGTTCATCTAGAAATAACAAGCAAATATTTATTGGTGAAAGGTCCAGTTATCAAGGTTCATTCCACAAATACCAACCAGGCACTTGCTTTCTTTAAGTCCTGAGACATTCTTATGGTATCATCCTGCAATAATAATGCAACATAGGAAAAATCAGTAATCTCAGAAATAAAGCAAGACTCTGCTACAAGTGCTCAGAAAAGTATCTTTTCTTCTGAACTTGGCAAGTTGCTTGCAGACTGGAAACCACCAAATCTTTGCTCTGACAATAGCCAAGCACATAGTTAAATGAAGAGCCAGAATAATTCTAGCTTTAGAGCAAATGAGCAGTTCATTTCAAACACATTTTTGCCCATTATCATTTGTCAGTATTGACTAGTTTTGAAGTCACTAATGACTGAACTCCCTGTTAAGATGCTCACTTCTATATGTATATGCCATTTGAGCCCTTTGTTCACTAGGAAATAAATTAAAAAAAAAAAAAAAAGAACACATAATATACTTATTTTGTGTTTTTTTTTTTTTTTGTCTTGTTTTGTTTTTGTAGAATGAGCCCAGAAGTATAGTGGAAAAGATTTTTTAAATCATGACTTTTCCTACTCCCACCCCAACAAATCCTACTCTACGTATTTGGAAATTCCATAAAGTGTTTCAGGATGTTTTATAAGTGAAAAACATTGCTATTAGCATTTTCAATGTTCTTGTATCTCTACTGACACATGCCATTTTAGTGAATGTAACTACATATCTATAAACTCAGCTGTGGCAGGTATTTCTGTGTTGCAAGTTGTTTATATATAATGTTTTAAGTTCAATAGAATCACAAATACAATTTTCCAGACCTTTAACCTTTTAACATTTATTTAGCACACATGTTTCTATTATTTTTAGTCTGAACTCAGCACATTTTTCTGAACTCTGTGATATGCCTGAGGGGATCACAAATATTTTTTAAAATACCAAAAGAAAAAGAAAAAATAAATCCTATACTTTATAACAGTGTATTAAAAGACATCCAGAATGCAAAAATGTTGAAATCTATTTTATGCTTAAAAAGATCATCTTCTTGTCCTTCCATGCTATTTGTAGACAATGTGGTCATGTAAGTTTGCTGCCAAATGGATCCTAGTTTTAGGTTCAGTCTTACCACCTACCAGTTATAGGACATGGGCCAATTTACTTCATCTTTCCGAGCTTCAGTTTACTGTAAAATGAGAGTACAAGAAAAGTGAAGTAATGCTATTTTAAAAAAAATGAGAACAATAAAGTAAATATATAAATTGTATAGCTTAGTACTTAGAACTTAATAGCTGTTCAACATATTTTTGTTCCTTTCCCTTTCCCTATAGCAGGAATTATAATACAACACACACACACACACACACACACACACACACACACACACACACATATGCACACAAACCCCTTTCTTTATGTTATTCTTAACTGCTCTTAAATTATGGATACATTTGGCTTAAGAATACCTATTCTCAAATTACTTCTGACAGCTGCCTACATAAACCACAATTTGGAAAAATGGAATTCACTGTAGCAGGAATATATCAAAAAGGACTAATGTTGTCAATTTAATAGTAATTAATTTTGTCCTTAGTAAGTATCAGGCTCAGTGCTAAAGGCTTATTGCATTATTTTACTTAATAAATACAAAAGTTCTCTGAGTTAGACTTATTAAAATAAATTTATGGGGAATTTAAAAAAAAAAAAAAACAGAAGAAAACCAAAAAAACAGACAGCTCAAGATTTTGAGGCAATTTTCCCAAGGTCATTTAGTAATTATAGAACTGGAATTTGAAACTAGGTTGCTCTGGACTTTTAATTATCGTATTATTTGCTCAAGTTAATATTGATATGTGAATTTGGAGGCAGTTTTCCAGCCAATATTCCTCAAACCATTTGTTAGTTCTGTAATATGGATAATACTCCAGAACTTTCTATAACATCCCCAAAGCTCAAGGTCAATTTTTTACAACTCTGAACAAGTGTCTAAAATCCAATTTAATAAAAAATCTCACAGTATTTCTCCTTAATAATATCACTTTCTAATGTAGTTACAAAGCCCATCTACCTTGAAATTCATGGAAAAACTAGGGAATACTGGTTGGTTTAGAGCAGCTTACAAAAATTTGCTACCTACTAGCTAAGTGACCATGCTGACTTTCTAAAATTTGTCAAAAGAGAGAATCATAGATGTGAGTTTTAGATACATGGAATGACAACAATTTCTACAGCAATACTTTATTTATAATCTTTAAAATACTTTCACATATTATTAAATTTAATCCTAACAATAATCTTGACAGTGACTGGGTAGAAATTTCTCTTTTCTAGAATTTCAATGATGGTATAGACAGTAGAGAGAAGGAAAGACAAATTATAGCATTTACAAATGGGGAGTTTGAAGTCCCTACAAGTTAATTCACTTACTTGAGGTCATAGAGCTAATAAGTGGTGAGGTTGAGACTTGTCCTTGGAAGAAGTCCAGCATTTCCATAGCATGTAGCCTGATCCACCCCAACTGGCTTACTATGAATTGTTTCTTAAATATTTTTAAATGGCTTAAAAGGAAACTTATAGCATTATACTTCTGTACCTAGTATAGTGCATCACATACAGTGGGTACACAGCATTTATTTGTCAAATGAACATTAAAAGATATCATCTTTCACATATTACCTCATATAATTATCTAAATAAACTAAACAGGGCCAACTTGAAAACTGCTATGGGTAGATTTGAAGAATAGGGAAGATGAGGCAGCATTAGCAGAAAGGGAAAGATTGTGAACATTTAAGTCAGACAAACCTGGGTTGATATGTTGGTCTTGCTAATTCTTAGCCATGTGATCTCTAGCAAGTTACATGAAACTTAGTATTGTGTGTGTATATATATGTGTGTGTGTGAGTGTGTGAGTATAATACATGTCTATATGTATGTTGACATACACATATATGTATATATGTATATATATATATATATGTTGGCTTCAGGAATTTCTTCAAAATAATAGCTGTTTTAGAATCAGAAAAAAAAATACTATAAAAGCAGATGAGTTAATATAGAAAATTATCATCCCTAAATTGTTCAATTATCTATCAATTACCAAGAAGTCATTGGCTTCCTCACTTATACATTTGGGGTACCTAGAATATTAAACAAACTGAAGATTTAGAGATTTCTTATGGATCAGAAGTAGTGGAGATATATGTTTTCTACAATATTTCCAGAGTTGAGTACAGTGAGCAGTATTATTTCCTATCTTACCCAGGACACTATGTTCAAAGTGTCTATTTAATGGAGTTCACTATCTTACCGATAGTTCCTAAATAGCAGGGTAGTTTATCCCTACAAGATATTACCCTCAGTACTGCCATACTATGAACCACAAACTACACCAGGGTTAAATGAAGACTCATCCATACCAAACCAAAATGGGGTGAATTAGAACCCTCATTCTGTCATAGTACTGTTGATTTCCCTTCATTCAAGTAGGCTGACCTCCAGTGATAAAATTTTGTAGTATGGACCTACATATCTATTTAATATTTTTCTTTACAGGAGTGACAACTGTGCTCACCATGACAACTTTGAGTATCAGTGCCAGAAATTCCCTCCCTAAGGTGGCTTATGCAACAGCTATGGATTGGTTTATTGCAGTGTGCTATGCCTTTGTGTTCTCAGCTCTGATCGAGTTTGCCACTGTAAACTATTTCACCAAGAGAGGTTATGCATGGGATGGCAAAAGTGTGGTTCCAGAAAAGGTAAATGCTTTCCTAGTCCCCATAATACATAAGTATTATGTCTCTTTAAACCTATGAGAAGGAATGTTTTAGCCTGGAGGATGACACAAATATACAGAGAGAGGAAAAATTAAGATTCTTTTTTTTTTCCTTATGTCATAAATAATTAAGTGCTAAGATAATTTTGATACTGCTAAAAGGAGAGGTTGTTTGGGTGGATAGAAGTGCAGAGTAGAGTGAAAGAGATAAAGAAGACACATGAAGGTAAAGATTTGTAGTCAAATATGCTTTCCTGTTATCTCTATTGATTTGAGAACAGAGACAAACTGTTAACCAACCTGAAATTAGGAGCAAATAAACTCACACAAATCCATTATTTACCAAGTCCTAATTTTTGTAACTTCAAAATTATAGTCTTCCTGTTATTTTTCTGAGACTAATCACTTTGATCATAAATTTATAACCATAATACTTCCATTGAATTGAGATGGCAAATGAAACCATCCACAATTTTTAGTGAAATCAAAGGCAGGCACATTTTCTCTTTCCAACATAGACAATTGCTTTAGGGATCATAACATGCAGACATCACCAAGAAATATTTTTAAAATAATCCAGGAGGATTCGCACTACAGCAGTTTTTCTCAAATTGTATTCTACAGAATACTGGTGTCTTGGGATAGTCCCTGAAAATTCAATTCTGTCATCAAATCCACTTGAATATCGCTGCATTCTATATTGCATGGTCTAACTATATTAAAGAGGCTGAAAGGGTTTATAATAAAAAATCTGACTGTATGTCATAGTTACACAAATGCATTAGATTAAATAACACTTTGTTGTGGTAACATCTACCGTATTTAATAGAATCTAAGGTGCTCCACCTCTTGATGGCAAAGGCTGTAAGATATTATCCACATTTTAAATTTATCCCAATAAGACAGTCATCAATTTTGTTTCTTAGATTTTTAAATAAAGCACAGACTTGGACTCCAAAATAAGGGCTACTTTGCTTAACAACTGATAATTTTTACTTCTCACAGTTTTACTAAACAAATGCTTTACTGTTTTCTTTCTTCCACAGCCAAAGAAAGTGAAGGATCCTCTCATTAAGAAAAACAACACTTATGCTCCTACAGCAACCAGCTACACCCCGAATTTGGCCAGGGGTGACCCTGGCTTAGCCACCATTGCTAAAAGTGCAACCATAGAACCAAAAGAGGTCAAGCCCGAAACAAAACCACCAGAACCCAAGAAAACCTTTAACAGTGTCAGCAAAATTGACCGACTGTCAAGAATAGCCTTCCCACTGCTATTTGGAATCTTTAACTTAGTCTATTGGGCTACCTATTTAAACAGGGAGCCTCAGCTAAAAGCCCCCACACCACACAAATAGGTCTTTCTAGTCATCTTCCATTGTTCAGTCCTCTGCACTGGGAATTGCTTTATGTTCTCGACGCAGTAATTCCTATCTGCTTTATTGCCTCTGTCTTAAAGAATTTGAAGGTTTCCTTATTTCCATATTCCTAATAACAACAAGAGACCCCTGTCTGGCAGTCCAGAGCAGCGTGGAATACACAGTTTGGAGATGGGATTCTGAGAGAGGAAGGTAGAGAGCAAAACCATGTCAGAAGGAGACAGAATAAGAGAGGAAAGGAGGGGGAAGAAGGTTCAAAGATAAGAGGAAAAGTAGAAGAAAAATAAAACTTACCTATCATCCCAAGCTCATTTGTAGATATATATTTCCAAATATTCTAAAAAAAAAAGAGATATTGTATATGTCAAAAATATTTTTATGTGAAGGTGTTTAAAAGGATAAATTATAAATGTTTCATGAAGAAAAATTTTAAAAGATCTATGTCTTTATTGCACAAACTATGGCGTGCTTATGTTTTTGTTTAGTTTTTTAAGCTGATGTATAGATAGCTTTAACATTTTGTTTCCAAAGCTAAAAATCCCCATTTTTCCTCTTAAAAATGCCAAATGCATTATTTTGTCATAAAATGCTATTTTAAAAATTCGTGGAAATTTCATAGGCAAAGGTGCAGCTGTTCACTGTAGAGCACATTTAGTCCAATGGAGAGAAATGCTTTAAATAGGCTACTTCATTATCATCTGAGCTTCTACCACTAGACTCAAAGAAGAATCATTTGAACAGACACATACACTCAATAGAAACTAAAAAGAAAAATTAAAATAGAATAAAATAATTTAAAAATATTCCCTTTTCCATCCTATTTCCTGATAGCACATGGGCCCAATTATCATTTGATTCTCATTAAAAAGATGTTTATAGAAGGGCAAAAATATTTTGCAAGCTCTAGAATTGTTGAATGTATTCTTTTATATAACTAAATTAAAAGCTGTAGATTGAAATTTATGACTAGCAAACAAAAATAGAATATATAAATTATATATGTAAATATACAGCATGAGATTGTACATTTTTTACTTTTTTAAAAGTTGTGTTCTTAAAATATTGGGTAGGAATCGCCACTCTTAGCTGTTACAATGCTGTTAAAGCTATGGAAATGCATTTGGAGCCTGCATTTAAGAACAGAACAGCTGATAGGAATCAGATGGAACTTAAAACATATGGATATGAAGTCCACTTATGTAGAAAAAGCTTATAATTTAAAACGTTGTCTTGTGTACAGTAGTAGATCAGTTGCTATCTGTTCAAGTCATGCCACACTACATTTCCCTATTTTAGACTATTGTAATATAAAAAAAAAATGGGAAGCATTAGTTGGAGCTAGAAAAATCTACTGTACATTATTGCTATATTTGCTGATACCAACTACTTCAATAAGTGTTGTACCATATGTAGCATTAAATATAAAATACATAAAAGAATGTACAGAAAATAGCTTTTATTGAGTAATATTATTACATTTCATTTATACTGTAGCAATATATTTGTAGGTATACTATGTAAGGGCTTTAAATTACAGAGGTCCATTGATATTCTCGATAAAAATTCTAGTCTGTTTCATTGCTGCCCAGATGTTTTAGAGATAAATATTTATGCAGAAGGTATTTTTGAAGTCTACTTTTGTCTGAAAGAGTTTCACAGATATTTAAATTTCATGTTCAGAATCCACAGGTCATGGTCTAAACACATTTAGAATACTGCAACATAAACCTGTTAGCATAATTGCCAAATAAGGCTGTTGGGTTCCATACCCAAGTTTTGAGCAATGTTTTTTTTCAAAAAGCTGCTATCCAATGATGTAGGAAAATACACAGTGTTTTCCTCAACAAACTCTGGTTTTCTTTTTCAATGTGCTTCATTGTTTGATTTGGTCCTGCCTAAATTTCATGAGCTAGGCCAATAAAGGCTGAACCAAGGACATTTCATCCTCTGCTA
This sequence comes from Microcebus murinus, assembly GCF_040939455.1. Classification (NCBI taxonomy): domain Eukaryota; kingdom Metazoa; phylum Chordata; class Mammalia; order Primates; family Cheirogaleidae; genus Microcebus; species Microcebus murinus. The sequence goes on from NC_134124.1 coordinate 25,783,565, forward strand.
TCATGTATAGATATTATGTATAGAAAATAAAATAAATTATGGCTCTGACTTCCGTGTTGCTGTTTTATCTTGTTATTTTTCGGCGTTAACCTAATGTGTTTATTGAGAGCTTTTTACCTTTCACACTCCTCATGGCTAACTTTTGGTGTGTGTTTTGTTCACTAGATGTGAATATTTCTTATTAGTCTGCTTTCTGCTATGCAATGACTGCATTTCTATCATTTCTTAGTTTGTTAGTATATGTGGATGGTATTCTACTGTATAAATTGATTGCACAGTTTATCAAAGACAAATTATTCTATGTAGCTTTTCTACAGTGCTTTGCTAAACCATGTAATACTAGTTAAGTCTTCCTTGAAAATAAAGATACACTCTTATAGGGAACAGTTCCTGTTTACTCCCAGGAATTTTTTTTTTAAAGATGACACTGAATGTTTATTGCACCTAGTGCAGTGAAGTGGCAATAAAACTTAACATGAATCAAGGTTGTTTATGGCAGATGCATGTATTGCTTTACAGAGTTTAGCAAAAGCTCTTAATTTTATGTCATACTGTATTCTATTATAATAATAAAGCTAACATTATTCAATAGTAAAGTGGAATTCTTGACTCTCTTTTCACATTACTAAAAGGAACTTCCATTGTCCTGTTTCAACACATTTTTAGGGTTAGAAGCACCTAAGGAATCTAAGCACCAAGGAATCTAAGCTACTTGAAAGATTTCTGAAAATGTCTCAATAGCATTATCCTAAACTGTGATTTTTTTAAAATATAGAAATTATTTGAAATATAGAAATTTACTAGATACCTGGTATCTGACTGGTGTTACTAGTAGCACCTCAAAATTTTAAAAACATAAACAGAACAGAAGCAAAATGCTGAAATGATATTAAAGTTTGCTCATATCTATTGTTTAATATAGGGAATTTGTTTTTTGATATGCCCCCAGAGACTCTGGTTTAGTTGTTTTGGGGATGGAGTCTGAGCATTGTAGCTTTAAAAGCTCTCCAGATGACTCTTACTATGTAGCCAAGGTTATTGCATTGTTAATATTTTTTATTACATTCCTTCATATTTCTATAACCAAATAGTGAGATCAAAGTATATAATATTTATAATCACTTGAAAGACAGTAGACAAATTATTTAAATGATAGGCCTAAAACTACCCAGTTTCTACACAGCAGACCACAGTAGGAAAAATCTTTCCCTGCCAGATAGTGGCCATGTCAAAATAAAGTAAATTGCATTTTAACAAATAAAACATATATTCTCCTTAAAAAATAATTTATAACTTAAAAAAAATAATTTTAAAATTCTCCAACAAAATGATTTAGCCTATAAAACTGCCCATGTAAACATGTTGAACCATCACATTCATTGATTTCTGGGCTCTCATACTAAAAAGAATATAGTGAATGATGGTTATTTTGGCTATCAAAGCAAACAATGTCAAGGTTTACCACATAATTATCAAAGGAATCAAAACTAGAATGGGCTTGGCATTATTGCTGACCCTCTGTTTGAAGTTCATTGTACCAGTTATAACTTTCTGGTGGAGTTTTCTAAAATCTATCCAGGTCTCATGATTAAGAACAAATATGTGACTTGATTATATTATCCTCACAATTCAGTCAAATAAGTTAACTTCAAATGTTGATTTAATTTATTTAGATTAAATTCTACTAACTTTGCTGAGTCCCTTCCCTGTGCTAAGGACTGTGTTCATTGTTGGGGATGGAGAGGTAAATATGACCATTTTCCTTAAGGAAAGTTTTGGTGGAGGAGGAAAAGAGAAAATCAGACAAATATAATAAAATGAATATTATGATAAAAGTAAAGGATGCTAACAGGCACAATAAGAGAAGTACCTTGCCACTCTTTATAAGGTTAGCAAATCGAATCTGTAGGAATTAATGATGTTCAAGGTGACACTTAAGGAAATATTATAGGAATTGAAGCCATCCTGGACCATGAGTCAGTCAGTGGATCTAGGATTTAGTACCAGCTCTGTGAGTTGCTGGTGATTTAACCACGGACTAAATGTTTGTGACCTCTAAATATCCTTCAGCTACTAAAGTAGATACCGAGATTGCGTAGATGAAGATGACAATACGGTCTTGGAAAGTTCATCATTTCATAGAGATTCAAAGTGAACCTAAAATTATAATATTGCCTATAATAAGTATAATTACTGATAAATGTAAAGGTACGGGGAATTTACACATGGGGAGTGATATAAGGGAAGTCTTCAAATAAGAGCATTAGCCAAACTAGTTTTTGAAAGATGGTTAGACGTTTATCAGGCACTTTGGTGAGGGGATGGCTGCTGGTGATAAGGAACAGATCTTCTATTCAAAGGTAATAATATGTGAATCACCAAAATGTCTGTCGAAGGATGAATGGATAAATAAAATGTGAGATATACATATATTAATATATATAAAACAATGGAATACAATTTCACTTTAAAAAACAAGGAAATTCTGTTCTTTGTGAAAACATGGATGATCCTGCAAGCCATTAAGTGAAATGAGCCAGGAACAGAAAGACAAAAACCATCTGATCTCACTTATATGTGGATTCTAAAAAATTTCAACTCATAGAAGTAGAGAGCAGAATGGTTGCTACCAGGGACTCTGAGTGGGGATGGGGGTTGTTTGGGGAGATGACTGCCAAATGGATACAAAATTTCAGTCAGGTATGAGGAATGACTTCAAGAGATCTTCTGTATACCTGGATGACTGGAGTCAATAACAATGTATTCTATTCTTGAAAATTGCTAAGAGATAAGTTTTTTTTTTTTTTTTTTTTTTGAGACAGAGTCTCACTTTGTGGCCCAGGCTAGAGTGCTGTGGTGTCAGCCTAGCTCACAGCAACCTCAAGCTCCTGGGCTCAAGCAATCTTTCTGCCTCAGCCTCCCAAGTAGCTGGGACTACAGGCATCTGCCACTATGCCCGGCTAATTTTTTCTATATATTTGTAGTTGTCCAATTAATTTCTTTCTATTTTTAGTAGAGATGGGGTCCTGCTCTTGCTCAGGCTGGTTTCAAACTCCTGACCTTGAGCGATCCTCCCACCTTGGCCTCCAAAAGTGCTAGGATTACAGGCATGAGACACTGCGCCTGGCCTAAGAGAGAAGATTTTAAATATTCTCAAAATGGTATGTGAGGTAACACATATGATAATTAGCTTGATTTAGCCATTCCACAATATATACATATTTCAAAATAACAATGTATATAAAATTTTATCTTTCAATGAATAAATAAAATTTTTAAAAAGAATATGACTTAAACATATTAAAAACAAATTAAAATAAACAAAACATCCAAGAAGTTAAAATGATTCACTAGAAAATGTCTATTTAAGCCAAAATACATAATAAAACAGGACTAGAAGAACAAAAAAGACATTAGACATATAGAAAATAAATACACAGTTATCCCACAACATATACAAAAATAAGGCAAATTGAATCATAGACCTAAAAGTAGGACCCCAAACTATAAAATGTTGAGAAGAAAATATAAGGGGAATCTTTCATGATTTTTGATTCAGACGACAATTCTTGGATACATAAAAATCAAAATCTATAAAAGAATAGTCATGACAAATTAGAGTTCATCAAAATTAAACACTTTTGTGCTTCAAAAAGCATTAGAAAAATTTTAAAAAACATAGTCTTGGAGAAAATATTTATCCAACTTATATGTGAGAATAAACATGACCCAGAATATATAAATATCTTGTAGAACTACATAATAAGACGATCAAAAACCATTGTAACTATCAGCTAAATGTTTGAATGGATATAAACAAATGGCTAGTGAGCATGAGAAATGTTCAATATTTTTAGTCATTAGGAAAATGCAAATTAAAGCCACAATGATATAACACTTTATATTCATATGATAGATGATACTCATATACTTAGATGATAGATCATAAAATGTGTCGAAGGGAATATAGAGAAATTCGAACCCATATACATTGCTTGTGAGAAATTAAATGGTACAGCCACTTTGGAAAATGGTTTAGCAGTTGCTTAAAAAGTTAAACATAAACTTGCAATATATCTCAACAGTTCTACTACCAAAGAAAAATGAAAATGTGTATCTTCCTAGAGAGGCGTATGTGAATATTCAATGAATGAACCTCTAAAACACTATAAGTGAAAGAGGCCAGACAATAAAGACTACCTATTGTGTGATTATGTTTATACAAAATGTCCTGAAATATAGAGTCAGAAAACAGAATGTGGTATCTGATGCTGGAGGAGAAAGTGGGGATTGATTGGAATTAATTGTGAGGGATCTTTTTAGCAAAATGGAAATGAGTTAACATTTCATTGTAGTCATGGCTGCACAATTTCATTAATTACTAAAATGTATTGAATTATACATTTAAAAATGTGCCTTTTATGTTTTATAAGTTATATTGCAATAAAGCTATAAAGCATAATGATAGTTAATGTGAAGAACTATTTTGAGGTATCACTGATATCAGATCTGTGTAAAAGAATCAGGTATACTACCAGTCCTCACTTTTGTCTTGCACAATTGGATTATCTATTAAGATAGGTCCCTAAGGTTGCAACAAAGAGTTGCAACAGAGTATCAACAAAGAGTTGGAATTGAGTCTAAGGAGAGAAAAAATTACCAATGGGCCATCCACACAACAAAATAAAATAGCGTAGGGATTTTTTTTATTATTATTATTTCAAAATATTAAGGGAGTACAAATGTTTTTGTTACATTATACCTTGTATAATAGCTAAGTCAGGGCTTTTAGTGTGTTGGTCACCTCACCAGAATAACTTTCCTTGTACCCAATAAGTAAGTTTTCATTCCTCAACCCCCTCCTAAATTCCCTCCTTCGTGGTTTCCTTTGTATCTCTTTGCAAGTGTTCCCATCATTTTGCTCCCAATTATTAGTGAAAACATATGATTTCTTTTCTGTAAATTGAAAGGAGAGTTAAGGGACAGTATGGACCAATATGTCTAAATAATCTAGTCCACATGTATGAGCCAGGTGACTTATTCAAAACATTTATAGAAAGATTGGACTTTCCTTCTTACACACAATGTGCATACTCCCACACATGCACAAAGATAGTCTCTGTAGGGAATAGGAGAGTATAGCTCCTGGGATCCTGGAATGCTGTAAACCACTGGTCCTCAAATGTTAGCATGCATTAGGGTTTCCCAGAAGAGCTTGTTGAAACACAGATTGCTGAACTTTACCTACAGAGTTTCTGATTCAATAGGTCTGGAATGGTGCCCGTGAATTTGCATTTCTAACCAGTTCACAGATAATGCTGATGCTGCTGATCCACAAAACACACACTGAGAAATTTACATGTGACACTAACATTACCCACTGCCTATGTTTGTGAATTAATCAGTTTCATTTCAAAATGTAAAGTCACAATCCATATGGGTGAGGGAAGTGGGAAGGCAGGATTTAAACAATGAAGTATGGTTTTATTATAGAAAGCATATATATTTTATTGTTAATGCCAAGGAATTCAATGTGTTATTGAAATAAATCTTGGAGATTTTGCCTCATTCCGTATAAAACTGGTAATTTTAATATATTTCTCCCACAGATGGAAAAATGAGTACAAGTATAATGAGAAAATACAATTCAATAAACCTGTTAAAAGAGACTTTTTTCTTACATAATAAAACTCAAATATTTTTAAAAATTAAATTACTTTGTCCTTTAAATAGGAAACTCAATTTCAGACACTATAACTGAGACTATACTCTCCTGTCTACATTATCACACAGCTATTTGTAAGTCAACCAGTAACATTTGCTCCTCTTGTTTATAGCTATGGATACTTTGCCCATTAGCTCTAGTTTTCAACTGATTTAAGAGCATGGGAAATGTCTGTGAATATTACAATTATTATAAATTTTTATAATCTTGAAAGATGAAGTCTAATTTATGCCTAGAATGATCTGGTTTTAGAGGATGGCAAATGTGCATTCAATAATGAAGCACTGCCTGGATGTTTATAATATTGAAGTTTGTGAAACCACATTGCTGAATATAAATTTGAATTTCTGGCATCACAATTATCTTGGGGTAAGGAGTACAATAAGACTCTCCTCATAATACGGTTGAGTACTTCTCTTGAACAAAGTTATTCAAGTACTAAAAGATAAATACTTAAAATGGGTTATATTAATATTGGTGGTTTTCTCTTCCTCAGCAATCATATTTCTTTACCGACTATCATTGGGAGTTGGTAAATTGACATATGAGAACTGAATCCATCTACCTGGAGGTCAGTTGTCCTCATAATTTCAGCTTCTATCCTTCAGGGCCCCTGCAAAAATAGAAATATGAAAACAGCATTACAGAACTGTTTTCCAATTCAAACCTTATGTAGTATTCTTTAAAGTAGAATTCTCAGGAATATTTTTTGACTTAAAAACCATTTTCTTGAGTAAGGGATTATTCAAAGGTGTAAGATCGGGTAGTGAAGGAAATGGGGAGATGTTGAGTACAATACTTAAGTTATAAGCCAGACAAGTTTAGAAACAAATGTAAAGCGTAGGTGGTGATAGATGTGTTAATTAATGTGATATATATCAGAACACAATGTATATGAAATCACCACACTCTATACCTTAAATATATACAATCTTTGTCAATTAAATATTTTAAAATTAATTTAAAGAAACAAAGTTTCGATACATGACCCAAAGAATGGTCCTTTGTCTCCTCAACAAATATTGGCTAGTGCCCAGAAAAAAAAGTTAAATCTTGATGTTCTAAAAAGGTTCTATAATTGCTCATTGCTCTGTAACTGTAAAGTGCCAAAACTAAGATTAGAAAAAGGACTGAAACTGGGTTGCTTTTTAAGAGCTTAAATGAATTTAAAAGGTTATCAAAATTGATTCTTACTTTATAAGTAAAAAGCAAATTAAACCATAATGGATAAGCTCCTAGTTAAAGGTAGATCTGAGATTATAGAACACATTTCTCAAATCTCAAGATTTGAGATTTCTCAAGATTTGAGAAATGTGTTCTATAAAGAACAAGAAATAAAAATGTGAACTTGTTCTTTTATGTTAGACTTTTCACTCTGCTGTCTTAACTCTTAACTATTATACTCTACAGAGAAGAAGACAGGTGTTTAACAAAAGTGACAACAAAAGAATATTTAGACCAAGCAAGATGTAGCCTTCAGTCTATGGGTATTAAAAGAAACTCATTCATTGAGCATATATGTATGATGAGTTGACTTATGTGTCAGGAAATGTGCTAGACACTAGGAATGCAAAAATGTTTCTAATGTGGCTTTTATATGTCTATAAATTTCATGGATCTTAAGTATAACTTTCCACAGGAAAATAAACTATTGCATGACCTAAAAGTGACAACAATCACTACTAAGAGCTCACAGTCATGTACTGTTTCCTTAGTGTCAGGAATTACACTATGTAATTTTTTGTATATTATTCATTTAACTCTCACATCCCCATGAAGTAGGGGTGACAACCCCTACTTTATAGATGAGAAAACTTAGCCTTAAAAAGGTTCTATAATTGCTCATTGCTCTGTAACTGTAAAGTGCCAAAACTAAGATTAGAAAAAGGACTGAAACTGGGTTGCTTTTTAAGAGCTTAAATGAATTTAAAAGGTTATCAAAATTGATTCTTACTTTATAAGTAAAAAGCAAATTAAACCATAATGGATAAGCTCCTAGTTAAAGGTAGATCTGAGATTATAGAACACATTTCTCAAATCTCAAGATTTGAGATTTCTCAAGATTTGAGAAATGTGTTCTATAAAGAACAAGAAATAAAAATGTGAACTTGTTCTTTTATGTTAGACTTTTCACTCTGCTGTCTTAACTCTTAACTATTATACTCTACAGAGAAGAAGACAGGTGTTTAACAAAAGTGACAACAAAAGAATATTTAGACCAAGCAAGATGTAGCCTTCAGTCTATGGGTATTAAAAGAAACTCATTCATTGAGCATATATGTATGATGAGTTGACTTATGTGTCAGGAAATGTGCTAGACACTAGGAATGCAAAAATGTTTCTAATGTGGCTTCTCCTTCTAGGACCACCTCTCCCTTTAAGAACATGTAGGTAGCGTTACACAATAAATAGACCAAAGAAGGTTTTTTGAAACATATATGAGCAAAACTATAGTGGGTTGAATGGTAGTCCCTCAAGATATATGTCCATGCCCTAGGTGGAGTCGGGAACCTCTGTCTTTAAGGCCACATATGACCTTCTAGGTCTTTAAGTGTGGCCTTTTGACTGAATCCAAGTTTTATAGAACAAATCCTTTTATTAGAGGGATGCAGCAGAGAGAGATAAAGCTTTCTTTGTCTCATTTGGTGCTTACAAAAGGACAATCTTGAAATAAAAAAGCTGAAGGTTCCCCACCCCTGATAGATGTAATTAGGTTAAGGATCTTGAGATGAGATTATCCTGGATTATCTAGCCCTAAATTCAATAAATCCTTAAAAGTCATTATAAGAAAGGCATATGGAGACTTGATGTAAACAGAAGAGACCACACACAGAGCAGGAGGCCCTGTGAAGGTAGTGGCAGAGATTGGAGTGACGCAGCAACAGGGAACCACTATAATCTGAAAGAGCCATGAAAGGATTCTCCTCTCCCAAAGACTTTGGAGAGAGTGTGGCCCCGTGGATATATTAATTTATGACTTTTGTCTTCTAGAACTTTGAAAAAATAAATTTCCATTGTTTTAATCCATGAGGCTGTGATAGTCTATTGTAACATCCCTAAGAATCTAATGTAGACACATATATGGATTTTCCTAGCCCTGCATGAGGAGGTATTCTCTCAAAGCAAGAATTTTTAAAATAAATTTGCCATTAAGCATCTTCTAATGTGTCAGTGGTCTAAATAGCAACAGATACAAACCTTTCCTATATCAAGCAACCAAGAGTGAAAATCTCCAATTTAAGTAATTTACTAATTATCTTATGTGTTAATTAAGGGATCCTGAGTCTTGAAGTACTAAAGCCTATGACTATGAAACATGGTATATTTCTAAGATTTTATCACAATAATACATAAGGGTTTAATCTATTTAATGGTATTCGATAGCTCTTCCACATTTGGAATCAAATAATTAATTCTCATAAATTTGAAAACACACATAGTATTATTTATAAGTTTAAACATCTAATGAGGATGCAGCAGAAAGCAAGCATAATTTTCAGTATAAAACTGTGGCTTGCTGAAGGGAAAATAATATTCTTGCACCAAACTAGCACCATCATCTTCCTCCTAAAGTTCGTAATCTAAATTATCATCCAAAAAGCCTTTATTAACTAAGTTCCTAAGTCATGGATAGTGCTGAATAAAAATATCAACATACAGAAAATACTATTTACTTGTAAGGAAAAAAATGACGAATTTTAAATAAACCTGAATGGATTGTTTTTAAACATTTAAATACTGGGAATCAGAACCACTTATTTTAGGAATGAAAATTCAGGTCACGGAACTTGAACGATACATCCAGGGCAGAGTAGCCTCATTTTACAGATGAGGTCACAACAGCACCGAGAAGTGAATTACCCAATTTGCACAGGCAAAGGTATCTGAAATGTTATCTCAACTCCCTAGCCAATGCTATTTCCAAGACACCTTAGTCACATGTTTCTATCTAAACAGTGCATCAGTATCAATGTTACCAAAAGAGCTGAAGATTTATTGCAGGCATTGACTTTCAGAGGGGAAGCTAGAGACAGTCTTTCTATTGTATGAATATCAACAAATCCATATAGGTACATTTTCCATGCAAATAATGACCCAAATTATATTTGGTGATCATGGATACCTGACAGTTATTTTGTTGGCTTAAAAAAATAATGTGATGTCCCGATAAGCAACATTTTCTAATAGATGGCATTAAGGTATTACTAAATTCCCACCTCTTCCCATTGAAAGCTCATAGTAGGATTTCCAGTCAAAAACCCTGGCATCCTAATGCCTACCATGCTATGATGAGATCCTTTGTTTAAATTACACATCCTTTTCAAGTCACACAGAGGTTTGTGTTTATTTTATGCACTCTGTCAAAAGTAAAATTACAATCCTAACAATATCCTTAACATAAAAAACACTTAAATTATACTTGTTTGAATATAAATATTATACCCATCCATAAAATAAATTGGGCTATATTCCTCATGAAATGTCAGTTTACTAGAGCAGAGGGTAGAATGAAAATAATAAATTAAAAGAAACAAATTCCTCTTCATTATTCCACTTACGTGTGATATCTAAAATAGACATACTCATAGAAGCAGAAAATAGAATGGTTATTGCCAGAGGCTTGAGGGAGAAGGAAATAGGAATTGTTCTTCAATCAATATAAAATTTCCGTCTTGCAAGAGGAATAAGTTCTAGAGATATGCTGTATAACATAATACCTATAGTTAATAATATAATATTGGGCATTTTAAAATATATTAAGAGAATAGATCTCATGTTAAGTGTTCTTGCAAAAACTAAAAAACACTCACGGGCACTTTTTGGAAATGATGAATATATTTAGTGTCTTGGTTGTAGTGATGGTATCACAGGTATGTGCATATGACCAAATTCATCAATATGTATACATTAAATTATTTGCATGCCAATTATACCTTAGTAAAGCTAAACATGAATAAATTATTTTTTTTCTTATGGAGAAGAGATTTGCTTTTGATAAACATTTGAAATAGGCCTTGAAGATGGTTAAGTCTATAAACAGTCTTAATGCCCCACTTAAAAGAAACAGACTGGTTGAATAAAAAAAAAAAAAAAACAAAAAACAACATACCTCAAGTATATGCTGTCTTCAAGAAACACATTGAATTCACAAGGACTCTTACAGTTTCAAGGTAAAGGCATGGAAAAAATATTACATGCAAATGGAAACTAAAAGCGAGGAGGTTTATCCATTCTCATATCAGATAAAACACACTTTAAAGTAACAATGGTAAATAAAGACAAATATGGTCATTATTTAAGTGTAAAGGGATCAATTTGCCAAGAAGACATAATAATTGTAAATATAGATGCACCTAATAAAAGAGCTCCCAGATCTATAAAGCAAATTCTACTAGATCTAGGAAAAGAAATAAACAGTAGCATTGTAATTGCCAGGGAATTCAACACCACAGTGACAGAGCTGAGCAGATTATTGAAGCAGAAAATCATTGAAGCAAAAATACTGGATATAAAAGGGACTTTAAAACAAAAGGACCTAACAACAGTTATAGAACATTTTACCTAAAAACAACAGAACATGTGTTCCCTAATTCATTATATGCACGCAGTATCATTTTGATATCAAAGCCAGAAAAGTACACAACAACAACAAAAAAAGAAACCTGCAGACCAATATCTATTATGATTATAGATGTAAAAATCCTCAACAAAATACAAGCAAACTGAATTCAACAGCACATCAAAGAGATAATTCACCATGATCAAGTGGGTTTCATCCAAGGGATGCAAGGATGGTTCAACATATGCAGATAAATAAACATGATTCACAACCTAAACAGAAGTAAAAACAGAGATAATATGATATTCTCAATAGATGCAGAAATAATATTAAATAAAATCTAGCACATTTTCATGATAAAAACCCTCAACAGGCATCGAAGGAATATACCTTAAAATTATATTAATAAAAGCCATATATGATAAACCCACATCCAACATCATACTAAATGTGGAAAAGTTGAAACTGTGCCTCTAAGAACTGGAATAAGACAAAAGTGTGCACTGTCACCACTTCTATTCAACATAGCAGTGGAAGTCCTAGCCAGAATAATCAGGCAAGTCAAATAAATAAAGGGTATCCAAATCAGGAAAGAGCAGGTCAAACAATCTGTGTTCACTGATGATATAATCTTGTATCTAGGGGGGACCCTAAATAATCCACCAAAAGATTCCTAGAATTGATAAATAAATGCAGCAAAGGATTACAAAATCAATGCACACAAATCAGTAGTATTTCTCTATATTAATAACAGTCAAGCTGAGTCAAATCAAGAACTCAGTACCATTGAGTATAGCTACAAATAAAATAAAATACCTAGGAATATACTTAAGGAAGTGAAAGATCTCTAAAGGGGAACTATAAAACACTGATAAAAGAAATCATAGATGACACACACAAAAAAATGGAAAAACATCCTATCCTCATGAATTGGTAGAATTAACATCATTAAAATGTCCATACTGCCCAAAGTGATTTATAAGTTTAATGTAATCTTCATCAAAATACCAGCATCATATTTCACAGAGCTAAAAAAAATAATTCTACACCTTATTTAAAATCAAAAAAGAGCCTGAATAGCAAAAACAATCTTAAGTAAAAATAACAAATCTGGAGGAATCACATTACCTAACTTCAAATTATACCACAAGGCTATAGAGTAACCAAAACATCATGGTACTGGTATAAAAGTAGAGATATAGACCCATAGAACAGAATAGAGAACCCTGAAATAAAACCACCTACCTGTAAACAACTGATCTTCAACAAAGCAGATAACAGCATATGCTGGTGATTGAAGCCCTATTCAATAAGTGATGCTGGAAAAACTGGATACCCACATGCAGGAATGAAACAGAACCACTATTTCTCACCATATATAAAAAAATTAATTCAAGATAGATAAAATATTTAAATGTAAGACTTGAAACCCTAAAACTTCTAGAAGAAAATGTAGGAGTTCTAGACCTTGGCCTTTGCAAAGAATTTGTGACTAAAACCCTAAAGACAAATACAGCAACAACAATAAAATAAATGGGCTTTAATTAAACTAAAAAGTTTTTACATAGCAAAGGAAATAAGAGTAAATAGACAACTTACAGAAGAGGAGAAAATATTCACAAACTATACATACGACAAAGGTCTAATATCCAGAATCTACAAAAAACTCAAACAAATCAGCCAGAATAAAACAAATCAACCCCTTCAAAAAGTGAGCAAAAGGCATGAACAGATTTTTCTCAAAAAAATGTTTAATATCACCAATTATCAAAGAAATGCAAATCAACATCGCAAGGATATATGACTTTACTCCCATCAGAATGGCTGTCATTAAAAAAAATAAATAAATAAAAATAGATGATGATGTGAATACAGAGATAAAGGAATGCTTATTCACTGTTGGTGGAACTGCAAATTAGTACAATCTCTATAAAAGGTATAGATTCCTCACAAAAATAAATGTACAGGTACCATGCAATCCAAGAATTCCACCACTGGATATCTACCCAAAGGAAAATGAGTCATTTTATCAAAAAAGACAACTCCACTCTAATGTTTACCGTAACACGGTTCACAATAGCAAAGATATGGAACCAACCTAAGTACCCATCAATTGATGAGTCGATAAGGAAAATGTGCTCTGTGTGTGTGTGCGTGTATACACACCCCCTGCCCCCCCAACACAGACATCATGAAGTACTACTCAGCCATAAAAAGGAATGAAATAATATCTTTTATAGCGACTCAGATGGAACCGGAGATCATTATTCTAAGTGAAGTATCTCAGAAATGGAAAAACAAACGCCATATGTACTCTCAAATAATTGGGAACTAAATGATGGGCACACGTGAGCATGAAGAGATGCCATTTTAATCTAGGTCACTTGAATCCTAGAACTGGGAAGGTGAAAGAGGATGAGTGATATAAATTTACCTGTCAGGTGCAATTAACACTATTTTGGTGGTGGGCACACTAAAAGCCCTGATGTAAGCATTATACACGCATCCATGTAACAAAAACATTTTTATCCCCTTAATATTTTGAAATTAAAATTAAAAAAATGAGTGAAGTCATCTCAAGGAAAACAATTAATAGTATTTATTTCCAATAATCAGATTTGATCTTTCAAGTAAAAGATTTGTATAACTTAGTGAGTGAACCAATATTTTCCAAATGACTTGTACATAAAGGGAAAAAATTGTGCATGGGTAAAATCTCCATTCACTGTCCAGATAGACTATTGGATTTTATTACAACAAGGTAAGAAAATTTCATGGATATTATTTTAGTATCTACATTAAAACAACCCTTTAAGAAACTAATGTTTGTTAATTTTTGAGTAATATAAGAGAATATGCATGATTATCTTAAAGGATTATTTAAATACCCCTCCCTTTTCAACTATATATCTGTGTGAGAACAGATTTTCTTCATATACTGAAACCAAAACAACATATTGCAACAGAATAGATGAGAATTAGATGGAAGAATCCAGCTGTCTATTAAGCTAGACATTAAGGAAATTTGTGAAAATATGAAGCAATGCCACCTTTCCCCTTATTTTTTTTGAAAGAATAACTTTAAATAAAATATATTAATTTTATATTAAATGAGTTTACTAGTATGCTTTTAAGTTTAAATAAATATTTAAATATTTTCTCTTAATTTATAAGACAGTAAATATTGACAGGTACAAGACATACAAAAATATTTGAAGTCCTCAATAATTAATTACAAACCAAAAGGGTCCTGACAATAAAATATTTGAGATCTAGTGTATAAGGTAACAGATACCACTTTTATTACATATTGCATTAGGTAAATGCCTAATACTACCTCAAATCCAAGAACGAGAATCTCTATGCTCCTTTCCTTAGAATTTGCTCCATGTTCCTATAGTCCCATAGAGATTTTTAAGTTATTACCCAGAAATTTTCTGGAGGTAGTCAATTGATTTCTTTGGCGAAAATTTTGGGAATAATAGCAGCAGCTGTTATTTATTTATCCACTGTACTGCCAGACTCTCTGCTAGTTGCTTTGCATGTATGACCACATTAACTCTTACAACTTTAGTATTATTTATGCTTGTTATGTATTTAAAAAGAAAAGAAACTTAGGTATAATAATTTTATGAGTCTTCATATAATTATGAGTCTTCATATAATAATTTTATGAGTCTTCATATATTTTTACATGAGACAGAGACAGAGAGGGAGACAGAGAGAGAGAGAGAGAGAGAGAGAGAGAGAGATTTTCTCTAAGTGCCAGACACTGTTTTAAGTACTGATAATATCAAAGTGTACAAGACAATACAGGTTCCTGATATCATATCTCATAAACTTACATTCAAGTGCAACACACAGATAATAGAAATGTAATTAAATCATTAAGATAATAATTACAATGAAGAACATAAACCAACATAAAGAACACCTATGCTGGTCAAGGATGATCTCTGTGGAATGTAAACACAAGCTTTAAGGGATGAAAAGAAGCCAGCAACTGATAATCTGCAGGGCCCTGTGGCTGGGGTAAGCTGGTTGTAATTTTAGAAGAGAAACAAAATATGCAGAGTTGAAGTATTGTGCCTGGGATAAAGAGTTGTAGGAGATGCTGGCAGGTATGAAGGTGCCATGTTCTGGAGAATGTTGTAGACCATAACATTTAGGATTTAATTCTAAGTGTGATGAGAAGCTATTACAGTTAATCAAATGCTAGTGGCAAGACTGCTTTGCCTGAATTAAAAATTCATGTTCCTTCAACTTTACCAATTCCATACATCAGAACTGTTTTGATAAGAGAGCCAGAAAAATTAGAGAAAGTTGATTTGAAAATAAAAAAGCATTGCTTCAGTGAAAAAAGAAATTCGTTTGTACAGCCCAGATAGTTTTTAGTCAAAAAGAAAATTTAAGCCTATTTCTCTAAATGGGAAGAACAGTTGGAAAACCCAACAATGAGCTTAGTCAGTCCACCAAGGAAATCTCATTTTCCAAGAACCAAAACTTACACAGTACATCTTCTGCTCGGGGATGTGTTCACACTGGAGTTTTGTTCATTTCCTCTTGATTGACTAATACCTGGGGGAAAGATGGAAATGTGGAAAATTGTAGGTACAAACTTTGAATTAGTTGTAAACCTGTAATGGACATGTAAAGAAAAACTGCCACCAGAAAAGTAGAAAGGGCCAATTGAATGAGAAATAGATAAAGCTGAGATTGGACTCACAAATTCTTTGAAGTTTAAATAAATAGTATCAGGATTCTGCCATTTCCCAGGATAGGCTGAAAACTATAAATTCCAATATCCTGAAGCAGAGATTGCAGTCAAGATGAAATAAGCTTTATAAGGGGAGATTTAGAGAGTAGGCTTATCAGTTTCTCTACCAAAGAGCTTTAGCTGAATCCAAACACAAGTAAAGATTTTGTTTATGAGAGATGAAGAAAATAATTGCATTAGTAAATAGGTTTAGCATTATGAGAGAGAAAACCCAGATTCATAGTTGAGGAATACATTAACACTATATTATATATAATTTGACAATATATAAGAAAATGAGTAAGAAAAATTATTATTCTGGCACATAGGATAATATTCACTCTAAAATATATTTTCTAAATGTTTGACTCTATTGAATTGAGTAAAAGTATATGAATACATGTATATTTTAATGCTGTGCTTGTTTTAATCTATATCTCTATACTAAAAGAACAATTTAAAGCATATTAAAAATAACTTACTGTTATTAAATGTTGGAGATAGTCACTATAGAATGGGAATGGAAATGGGGGGAGTGAAATGATAGCGTTAGAGTCACTCAAACAATTTGGCCAAGAAGGAAAATCATAAGACCCATTGGCAAGATTCAGCCTTCTGATAAATATAGTCACCATTTCTAAGTTAGGAGAACTCATATATAGCCCGATTTGCAGGCTTCTTTTGAATAGAAAGAAAATTTGACAACACCCACCCATACATTCTGCAAGGCAACGGTGAACTGGAGGTAAGTGGCTACTTCTCCTTCTAGGTTGGGCATGTGCTTTCCAGTCCTCTATGGTCCCCACTACCCTCTGCTATGCCCTGACAATCAGCACCTAGGCCTGGCTTCATTCATTGATATTATCTATCTCAACCCTACAGACATTTGGAGGCCCCTCGTCTATAACATTGTGTAGATCTCAGGGGAAATAAAATAGTTAAAATTTTTGATGTAGCGCTTTCTTCATATATCTGGATATTTCACTGTCTCTTTTTCTTTCTTATATTTGAGGAAATAATAAATGCACAAGTGGCTATATATGTGTGTGTGCACATTTGAGTGTGTATGTCTCTTTTGTCTTGATATATAGATAAAGAAGGGGAGAGAGAAACACACACACAAACATAGTTATCTCCTTAAATATTTAAATATTTCCTTCTATTCTGAGAACCTGGTAAGGACACAGTTTAAAGCATAACAAAGACGCTAACATCACATTCTTTAGTCTAAAAATATTATATAACAAGCCCACAGGTGATCTTGATTCTGAATGAAACTTCTCAAAGACTTCTGGTGGTGCCAATGACACTTATATTTTATAAAAGAAAGAAACGGCAAATTCTCCATACTGGAATCCTTCAACCTTTAGGTACCTGTTTGCTTTTGCTGTTGCCAAAGGTTACTGGGACAGAGAAGCAATGACAGATTGTCTGGAGACCATAAGGCTGCTAGCAGCCCAAGGCAGTCCAGGCAGCACCGGGGAGCAACTTTCCACACGCTGCCAGGCCCCGTGCTCTTTAATCAGGACTGCTAAATGATCCAGGTGGCAAGGGGTTTGGTCACCTTAGCGTAATACAGAAAAAAAATAAGTGAACATTCCCTTCCCAACTGTTCCATTTGGCTCTTCCTCCTTCAGCACAAATGTCCTCAGGAACAAGGGGGCCTGCTTTTTAGGAGAGAGGTCAAATATCCTCCTTTGATCTATAAGAATAAAATATAAAACAAATGCACAGATAAGAAAAAATAAAACAAAACAGCCAGAACACACACACACACACACACACACACACACACACACACACACACACACACACACAAATCTGTTTATCAGAAGTAGAAAAGGGCAGAAATAGCCACAAGCCCAACAATTTCTAAAAGTATTTCAGCTAGAATATATGATTTTAACATCTTATTTACCTTGAGAGGATTATTTCCTGCATGGACTTGGTCAAGTCCCTGGACTAAAACCTGGCTTCCTCTGAATATTTGCTTAGGGGTATACTTCGGCTCCAACCTCTATGGCAGAACTTTTGTTTTAGATCAATTTCTAATTCTTAGCCCCTCCCATTTAATTGCAGGTTGGTCTTTCCTTATTCCCTTTATTCTCTTTACTGGCAACCCACCTTCATTCGCCTTGCCCAGTACCCACACCCTCAGGTCCCGTATGCAGGTTCACACACCTGACACTGGCTCCTAGACTCTAACTGGCTAAGGTGCTCGCCCTGGGGGCATCCCACATACATCAAATATGTGAAATCAACATCATTCTAAAGGCTAAACTAATATGCTATTGAGTCACAAACCCAGCTCTGATTGACTCCAAATACTGTACTCTTCACCTCAACAAAATTTCACTAAACCCACAAGGGAAAGAGTAAATGGAAGGGACAGAATTCACTGTGATTTCAGAGATGAATGCCTACATATGAGCTCAAAAATCAAGGAAGAATGCTACCTCATCTACCCTAAATGGGTAGGTAAGTTCCAAATAATCAGACCAAAAGTAGTAAACGTGCTGGGAGGGAGAACACAAAAGCAATGGTGCCAATTTAGAAACCACTGGGGCATATTGTGAGAGCAATAAGGACATGGGATGTTTAATCTACTTCATTTTCAAGTAGGAGAGCAGTAGTAGACACCAGCCTCAATTGTAAGACTGTGTTCTAAAATCATGTGTCTTAATAATTGCATCTTTCCGTTCACAGAAAGATCTAATAAAGTGAAGTGCTTATGAGTATGTATTATGCTTTAAAGAGACCACAGTTAAATTCCCGCTGACATTATCAGTGTGAACAAAACTAAATCCTATATCCTCTGGAAGCCTTACTTTCCTGGTATTTATAGTAGGGATACTATTGTTTAATTTCTATATATATTGGGAAAAAAGAATGGAAAAGTAATGCATCAAAAAACTAAATATAATGCCTAGCGCATAGAATCATTCAGGAATTATATTATTAATTATTCATTTATTCAATTTTCTTTGCATCATCTTTTAGGCTCTATTTGCTGTGCTTGCCAATAGAACTAAAACAATGAATAAAATAAGAATTTTTGTACTCATCTCATTCTCTGTGAAAAAAAATGGGAGGTTAATCAATAGTTTTAATACCACATCATACATGATGTGATAAAGAGAGTACAAAAGCCCCGGCCCTTCCACAATGGAGTGAGCAGTCCCTGGAGCCAGAGGGTTAAGCAGTGGAGAAAGAATACCTGATATGCATGCCTGGGAGGTCAGGTAAGGTTTCCAAGATATGGAAATAACAGCTGACATAATTGAGGAAGGATTTTCCAAGGAACAGTAGGAAAGTAGTTGCAAAGGTTATAGCAATAGCTTAGAGTGACCTAGCCAAATGGTGCACTTGGAGCACACCCAGCCAGGACAAGAGAAGTTGCTGGAGAGTTTCCCAAGGACTTCCCACTTGTTCAAGATTGATTCAAGTGAGGATGATGGAGGATGTTACCTTCTGTGTGAAAATCACAAGAAATAAAAGAATATTGAATTTATACTGAGAAGAGGAAAATTTAACCGTGAAAGGGGAATACAAGATTGCAAAAGACATGGAATTAGGGGGAAAAAATCTTGCTTAAAACATCACACATGATTCTTTGCTTTCTCTTCCATGTTTCTTCCTTCCTGAAGACTCCTCTGTCCCCCAGTTCTCCTCTCCACTCTTTTACATGGTTCAAGCCCTACTCACAATTTTCTAAACTGTCTTCAGCCCTGTACTGTGTGAAGTATAGGAAAAGGCCTTGTTAGAGAAGTTACAAAGGAATAATTGTCTCTTTGTACATAGGACCCTACTCCCTTAAACATAGCTGATATTGCCAAGGCTTGAAAAGTGACACAAAGTTCTTTCAAGAAATTTGAAAATTGAGTCACTTAAATGTTATGCTTGAACTAATATGTCACAGTGGAAATATATTTGCCAGGTATATAGTTATCATGTGATCCTATTATCAACCATAGTCTACAAATTTAAAAAGGGAGGCTCTAAAGCAAATTGGGCAACTCATCATAACTAATGTGTGAATTAGTTTCATTAATTTTGTATTAAATTAGATTATATAAACTGAAAACTCTAGGCCAGGAAAAAGAAAAAAGATAACTTTTGGGCTGATCTTATTGGTGGCATTCTTGAGCAAGTCCTTTTACCCTCTCCTTGACTTCCACATCTGTAAAGTGCATAGATATGTTTGAGGCATCTTAACAATGTTATGTTTCTGTAATTTTATATCAGGTTTTGATAGATTTATCAGTCAAGCTGGCATTTTCTACATCTCCCTGGGAAATTCCTGAAAAATTTTAATTCAAAAAGGCCACTAGAGGATAATGCATTATGCTAGCATAGAATAGATAATACCTATGACTTTTGTGCACACTCCCTCATTTCTCTTCCCAGGCAGACATTGCTAATCAATCACCATACTCACTCATGCCAAGACTGGATAAGGCCTCATTATCCCACTAAAAATCATATTTGACATACAAAATAAAACTTATTTGTAAAGACATATATATACTGAAGAAATGCTAGTTTGGAAAAAATCTCTAGGTTTTACCCATACCATTTTGAAATATAAAGATTATAATAGTGGGGCCAAAATATCCTCCCCATTGTTTTACCACTCCCTGGATTCTATCTAACTAACATGGACCAAATCATGCCCCATATCTTACCTGCAGTCTTCCGAGTAGCCTGGCTCAGAACCAATCTCTTTCATTTTGTTTAGTAGCTACAGGACTGACTTCTTGGACCTTGATTATATTCAATTTGGAGCATGCTTATACACTGTCTTGTTGACTTAAATGAATTTTTCTTACATGTATTCATTCATTCATTATTCAACAAATACACTCTAATTTGTTTTTATATACCAAACATTGATCTAGGCACTGTAAATTAAATATGAATAAGATAGACACAGACCAATCTTACACTTATTGAAGTTCCTTTTCTACAACAGATGAGCAACACATCACAAGTGTGATAAATGGGCTATTCATAAATGGGCTCTTCTGAGCTCAAAGTATAAGAATTGGGAACATAAGGGAAGTCCTTGAGAAAAGGAAGTTGAGTTCTAGAGGATGTGTAGGAATTAGAGAAATATTGATAAGAGAAATGGGGTTTCTGTGGAAAGGGGATATGAGGAGCAAATGTCTAGAGTCAAATTAAAGGATGATGAATCAGTGAAGGACAGAGAATTCAGTAAGTCTAAGATGCAAGATAAGGAATGGTAAGAGATGAGATTGAAGAGCTATGAAGGGATTGATTAATAAATGTCCTTGGAAGCAAATTCAACTATGGATAATTTTCTTAGAAATTGATAAACTTATTTGAACTAGCTAACACATAATTGGAGGAGAAGCTGTGTAGCCAGATCACAGGAAATATAGGAGTAAAGAGAATCCTAAGGACCTCAGGAGCAGGGATTCATGCCATCAGTCCTTTGTGGAGCTTCACTGTGGATTCAATTCTAGGAGTTTGATTGGTATAAATTGGGCTATGTCCTCACTCCTTAGAGAAACACTGTGGTTAATAGTCCTAACAGAACACTATGAAATGAGAGAAATAATTCCCCCTAAACAAATATGAGTGAGAGAGGGGTGGGCTGTGTTGGCAAAAGGAGCGACAAAGGACTAAGATTAGCAAACTCAAGAGATGCCTGCTATATCGTGATGAGAAATGTGGACGGCTAAATTGAGGGCAATGGAGTGTCACTGGGCAGTTCATATAGGAGAATGACATGGGCACGTCTGCATTAAAGAAAAGCACATTAGAATATGGATTAGGGGTGGACTGTCCTGAAGGCCTATGGGCATATAAGTGAGAGATGATGGATGGAGGTCCGAATAAGGTAGTTTTAGGAGGGACAGAGGGAAGAAAATTGGTTTAAGAGATGTTAATTCAGTAGAATAAAAAGGGCAAGGTGAAGTTATATTTATCAGAGCAGCGAGCATATTTCCAGGAAGAAAGCAGCAGCTCAGCAAATATCTTACTGAATGATTTGAGTGCATAACTCTATAGCTTAAGGTGCTTCATAAATGTTGGCATATATAAACATTCTATGCATTACAATACCTGGAGTTCTTCAACTGTTTCCTCCATTCAGTTTATATCATTTATAATAATTCCTTTTCATCTCACAATTTCATGCTTTTGCTGCCTAATTAATATAATATAAACCCATTCATAGGGGGAGTGAAATTTTTTATATGAAAAATTTTAATCTGAGAAAAAAAATAAACATGCAGATAAAATAGTTTTGAATTTGCAGGTGTTGTTTAAAATGCAAGAAGGTAGAAAGCCTTGGTAAGTAGACATGTGAGAGCAACTCTGATAAATCTAAAAATTTAGGTTTGTTAATGAGCTTTCACAAAGCTCAGATGTCAGCTTCTTTCTCTTCCTCAATTATAACAAACACAGTGATGTTCTTTACCCGTGTGGAGAAAATAAAAATTTTCTTAGCACATGGAATTTGACAATAATTAATTGAAAGATATGGATGTTAACAAGATTTGATATAATCTGATTTCAGTGAATTAAATCATTTTACTTGTTAAGCTTGTAAAATGGCAGCCCAAATTTCAGATAATTTTATGTTTCTGGAACAAAGTAAGATAAGCATAGGAAAAAGAAAGTCATCAAAATTTCCAAATCCAACAAAAAGACAAGCATTCTAGAAAAAAGGTTGCTTTAGCATACCAACCTGAGTAGGGATTTGGGAGTTGCTGATGAAAATCTATAGTCATCACCCTATGAACCACTGTCACAAAAGAGGAAAATGAGAAAGCAGAGCCACAGCTCAAGAGAGCTAGAATTGAAATATAAATTAAATGTAATCATGCAATGTATTACCACCCATGCTCCTGCACAGCTCAAAAACCCATTTCCTTATAAACACAGTGATGAGCTGCTCCATCTGTAACAAGTTGACCTCAAAGGGAAAAAATAAAATGATCTATTTTCACAACTGAAGCTGAATCCCGAGAAAGAAAATATGATTGTAAGGCATAGTTGGCATGGTGTTACAACTCAAATAAACTCTACAAGTTTGGAAGAATACCATTGATCAATCTTCTAGTAAACCTCTCCTTCTCTTCCTTTTGTTTGTCCTCTCCTCTCCTTTCTTTGCCTTTCCTCTTCTCCCTTCTCTTCCCCTCTCCATTTCCTCTATATTTTTCAATTGTGAATAATTAAGACCCAAAATTCAAATTTAGAGAATCAAACCATTAGAAAAGATTCATAATTGATCGAAAACAAGTTTCCCAGTGATGATTTTAAGAATAGTGTATATAATCATGCCCTGTGCTCTAAAGTACAGTTGCAATTGTTTACACAAAAAAAATCATGATTTTCCTATTATAACAACTAAACAGATTTCAACATGAGTTCACATGCTCTGAGCACTCATGGAGTTAATAAGAGGTGGGCACCAAACACTAGATAGACTCTAATGTAGAAGATGCATGCTATTTAGACGTTTAGCCTCTTTAACTTCGGTTTTATATATTAAGTATTATTATTGTTATTGTTATTACTTATGAATGCTTTCATGGGCTAGGATTTTTTTTTCAGCTTTTTGCATCCATTCATTCAATTTTAACCACTCTTTGAGGTAGGTCTTCTTGGTCTTCCTTTTATAGATAAAGAACGAGACACATTGAGGTTATGACTTGCCCAAAATCATATAGTCATTCAGTTGGAAATCAGGATTTAAAATCTTAATTTGAATCAAGCTATCTGGATCCTGAAACTTTACCCTTTACTAGGGAAACATAGTAACATGCTTCTTCATTTGTTTTAAGCCACAGTGGCCTATGTTTTCTAGCAAATTCTAGATATACATTATGTAAACATCAACTAACAGGCAAATGTCCCAAATTATCTGATCAACTGTCCTGTGGCTTAAAATATAAGTGTAGTGTTTTAAATACTTAAACTTAAGTTTCTCAAAAGTTCTGATTAGCTTACTGAATGCATTGATTGCACTCCAAATCCTTCTTATCTATGTAGATGAGAAAAAATTCAAGAAACTCTAAATCAAGTAAATTAAACTATTTAAAGTATTACAATAGCAGAGCAAACATATAAAACATGGTATAATAATGGAAAATAGAACAGGTGGTCATCTAAAATATGAGTACATTGAAAGAAAGGAGAGAAAATGAAAAATCTAAGTCATTTGTTTCCCATAGTTTTATTATTATTATTATTCATTTTATAACATGATTATTTTGTTAGTTATTGGAAATATTATGGGGATTCATAAGTTAATTATAACTATTTAACACAGAAATGTGGTATCAATACATGTGGCCAGGTGTGGTAAATTCTATTACAAGAACACAGCCAAGAATTAAAAAGAAGGTGAAAGATCTCAGAGGAAGTAGATTAGAGGAGAAAAAGTTAGGCAATAACGGCCCCACAATTTATACACTGGCATTCACTCAGAGCTAATGGTCTTTTTATATAAACAGTTTTAATAGCCCTTAAAAAGGGCTTATCATCTCTTAGAAATAATATAAATGAGGTAAGTGAGGAATATTGCTAGAGAGAGACATACTGAAGCTATCAATAAACAAAAGTAATTAGGAATGAATAAGAAAAAAATGTAAAAGCATAAAATAGAGCAAAAATATAGGAATCTAATGCCATTTGACAAAAACAAAACAAAAAAAGCTACATATCGCAGTTAGCTCTAAGACCATGAGTATATTACAGAATGTGAAACTATATGACCCAGAAATTCCTCTGCAGAGCATATACCTAAAAGAAATGAAATCAGCACATCATCGAGATATCTGCACTCTCATGTTCATTGGAACATTATTCACAATAGCCAAGATATAGGAAACAACCTAAATGCACATCAACAGATAAATGGATAAAGAAATTGTGGTACAAAAAATTTTAAAAAAGAGAAAGAAAGAAAAAGTAACTGTGAGATGATAGATATGTTAATTGGCTTGACTGTAGTAATCATTTGCATATCAAAAGTTCCTGTTGTACATCTTAGATACATACAGTAAAAATAGAAACTGTGGCATATATATATATATATATATATATATACATGGAATGTTACTAAGCCTTAAAAAAGAAGTGGATACTTGCATTTGTAACAACATCGATAAACCTGGAGGACAACACATAAAGTGAAATAAGCTAAACACAGAAAGAAAAAACACAGAAAGAAAAATGATTTCATTTATATGTGGGATTTTTTTTAAAGTTAAATAAGAAAAAGCAGAGAGTAGAATGGTAGTTACTGGGGTAGGGAGGAGGATAATATGGGAGGTTTAGGTCAAAAGGTACAAACTTTCAATGATGTAGGATGAATCGGTTTAGAGATGCAATGTGCACCAGGAGGACTATAGTTAATATACTATATATAAAAAGATAGGAGCAAATAATAGATTAATTTATGTAACCTCCATTTAACACAGTACATAATTGTTTATAGCTTATACAGCCACTTCAGAAATATTGCAGTTGATAAAAACAACTCAAAAAAGTGTTATGCTTAGTAAGATAAAGCAAAAAAAAAATCTCATTTAGAACTAATTATTTTCCACTATTATTTAGGCAGGTAGATTAGGATAGGTAGTAACATTAGAACAAGTACAGTATTATCATATTGAGATGGGATAATGTGCCTATATTGGAGGCATAACACTTTTTTGTCAAAATAAAAAAATAAATATGATTATCAATATTTATGGGCTACTTTAGCAAGTTTGTTATAGTCCTCACGTGGTGGTTATGGGCATGATATGAAATATTTCATTTTCAAATGTAGCATTAATAGGTCATTAATTCCTTCACTTGATCATCTATCCAAAGAGCAAGTGTTCATTTAGAGACTTGTTTGTCAGAAATATGGCATCTTCCTTGTCTATAGAAACTGTTCTTTTAGGGATCAACTAAGAACAAAAAAACAATTAAAATTATATAACTGAGTAAGCAGGAAACACTTGGAAGTCAAAAATGACTAGAGAGGTAGAGGTAAGTGAACACTGAAATCTTCATCTGTCTTGGAAGCCTCTGCCAATCCCTAGTGGACTACAACTTGGGTTCTAATAGACCATGATCACCTATGGCCAAGACAGTCAAGTTTTGACCCCTACGACTGGGCAATGATTGCTGTTCCTTATCAGAATGCCTAATCAGTGCAAATCTTTTAGCTTATTCCCTGCACAAGCATGTCTATTGGTTAGTTGAACTTATTCACTCTGATTCCTGCAGGTGTTCTCCACATGGATGGGTTCAAGTGGATTGTAGCAAGTCACCTAAATTTCTGTAGCTTGCCAACAGCCTACATTTGGAACAATGCCACACACTAGAATGAGAAAAATAAATTGTTATTCTTACATATGGGATTTAAAGCTTCTGAAGGTGGTATATAATGCATCTCCTGTTTTAATGACCCTAACAATGAGACATAGAAAAGTCTGACTCTGAGATAGATAAATCCAGTAAAGCATTATACTGCTGCTGTCACCATACCAATTGACAATTACTGGCAGCCCATAGTGTTGGCCACTCAGCAAAATGCATTGAGATGAAGACAACATGCTGGCCACAGGAGATGTTGTCCCTGCATTTATACAAATGCTGGATTCATTGTTAAAAGACCAGATGGGTGTTCAGGCTCCTGGGCTACCCAGAAATGGATTATTTCAGGCGTGTCCATATGTGTTGACTAACCATGGAAACACATGCAAATATTTAGCAACAAGCCGATAGTATTGCTACACACGTACCTTCCCAAAGAGGGTTCCACATCTAGAGGAAAAAACCTTTCTGCTAACAAAACCTATGCATCCAGTTATACTTGCCTGGAATTGTGAGAGTCTGGAGAATCTTATGCATCTGAATAGCCCTCTACCTCTTCCTGTCTACTTTAAGCCTGCACCATCTGTGTTTGTGGTGTTTGTCTCTACTCCCTGCTTGACTAGTTTCTTCTGCAGGGAAAAGAAAGGAGATGTATTCAAAAAGAACCATACAGAGGGCTCCAAATATACTGGTAATATTCCATTACTACACTGTGTAGTGAGCATACAGGAATTCATTTTATAATCAGTCTTTGAATTTAAGATTAGCATAATGTGTAATTTGGGCATGCATAATTTCCATAATATTTCAAGTTGTTTAATATATGAATAGTTCCCAAGGAGCGTGCAGAAGCACGTGGGGGTGTCATAGAAAATTAAATGGGTGCTGTGAGATATTACATAGTTCTGAGGTAGACATAGGGGCACCTGTCAGTTAGTGTGCAAACTCCCAGCTTGATAAAAAAAGATACCTTCCTGTTAGATTGCAACATTCTCTCAATGAAGCCATGTATTTACAAAGCTGAGCTTTCAGTAGTTGTGGCAAAAAGTAAGTACTGTGTAAAATCAGTATGGAACAGGAAATGAGAGTGGGAATGTCCAATCTGATTACATTTTTTTTTTTTTTGAAACAGTCTCTCTGTCACCCAGGCGGGAGTACAGTGGTGGAATCATAGTTTTCACTGCAGCCTCAAATTTCTGGGCTCAAAGAATCCTTCCTCCTGAGCCTCCTGAGTATCTGGGTTTATAGGCATGAGCCACCACACCCAATTGATTACAAAATTTGAGAATTTGTTCAGTCTCCAACAGTTTATAAGATGTTAGTTCAGGAATACTTAAGTTATTTGGAAGAAACTACTTAATAAATGGAATACATGGAATGCATATATATGGTATATTCCATTCATATATGTACAAGCATGCCTTGTTTTATTGCATTTCACTTTATTGCACTTTACATATATTGCAGTGTTTTTTTTTACACATTGCAGGCTGGTGGCAACTCTGCCTCAAGTAAATCTTTTGGTGCCATTTTACTGAGACTATGTGCTCATTTTGTGTTTCTCTGTCACATTTTGGTAATTTTCACAATATTTAAAACTTTTTCATTATTATTATATCTGTTATGGTGATCAGGTGATCAGTGATCTTTGATGTTACCATTGTCAGTTTTGGTGCGCCACGATCTGCACCCATATAAGACAGTAAATTTAATTGATAAATGCTGTAGGTTCTGACTGCTCCACCAACCTGCCATTTCCCCATCTCTCATCCTCTCCTCAGGCCTCCCTATTCCCTGACACACAACAATATTTAGGTGACATGATAACCTTGCAATGTCCTCTAAGTGTTCAAGTGAAAGGAAGAGTTGCACATCTTTCACTTCAAATCAAGGGCTAGAAATGATTAAACTTAGTGAGGAAGGCATATCGAAAGCCAAGATAGGCCAAAAGCTAGGCCTCTTATGCCAAACAGCCAAGTTGTGAGTGCAAAGAAAGAGTTATTGAAGGAAATTTAAAAAAGTGTTACTCTAGAGAACACACAAATGATAAGAAAGCAAGACAGACTTATTGCTGATATGGAGAAAGTTCTAGTAGTCTGAACAAAAGATTAAACTGGCCACAACTTTCTCATAAGCCAAAGCCTAATCCAGAGCAAAACCCTAACTCTCTTCAATTTTTATGAAGGCTGCAAGATGTGAAGATATTGCAGAATAAAAGTCTGAAGCTAGGAGAGGTTGGTTCATGCAATTTAAGAAAAGAAATCATCTCCGTGACATAAAAATGCAAGGTAAAGCAGCAAGTGCTAATATATTTAATATAAGCTGCAGCAAGTTATCCAGAAGATCTAGCTAAGACCATTGATGAAGGTGGCTACACTATACTACAGAGTTTCAGTGCAGACAAAACAGCTTTCTGTTGGAAGAAGATGCTTTCTAGGGCTTTCATAGTAGAAAGGAGAAATTAACTCCTGTCTTCAAGGCTTCAGAACACAGGGTGACTCTCTTGTTAGGGGCTAATACAGCTGGTGACATTGAGAAGAAGCAATTCTCTTCTTCTATTCTAAAAATCCTAAAACACTTAAGAATTATGCTAAATCTACTCTGTCTATGCTCTATAAACGGTACAACAAACCTTGAATAACAACATATCTGTTTATGACATGATTTGATGAATATTTTTAAGCCCATTGTTGCAACCTATGGCTCAGAAAAAAAGTTCTTTTCAAAATATTACTGCTTATTGACAATGCACCTGCTCGTCCAAGAGCTCTATGGAAATATATTAACACAAGAAGATTACTGTTGTTTGCATGCCTGTTAACACAACATACATTCTAAAGCCCATGGATCAAATAATTCTTATTATTTAAGACCTATATTTTTATAAGGCAATAGTTATCATAGGTAGTGGTTCCTCTGTTGGATCTAGGCAAAGTCAATTGAAAACATTCTAGAAAAGTTTCACTATTCTAGATGCTGTTAAGAATATTTGTGATTCATGGGAGGAGGTCAAAATAACAACAATAATGGGAGTTTGGAATAAGTTGATTCCAACCTTCATGGATGACAGCAGAGTTCAAGATTTCAGGGAAGGAAGTCATTGCAGATGTGGTGGAAATAGCAAGAGAACAGGAATTAGATCAGTGCCTGAAGATGTGACTAAATTGCTCCAATCTTATGATAAAGCTTGAATGGATGAAGAGTTGCTTCTTATGGATGAACAGAGAAACTAATTTCTTGACATGGAATTTACTCCTGGTGAATATTCCGTGAACATTGTTCAAATGACAACAAATAATTTAGAATATAAATCAGTAGCACAGTATAACATGATTGGCTCCAATTTTGAAAGAAGTTCTACTCTATAGATAAAATGCTATCAGACAGTATCGCATGTTACAGAGAAATCTTTTATGAAAGAAAGAGCCAATTGATGATGGCAAATTTTGTTGTTGTCTTATTTAAAGAAATTGCCAGAGCCAATTTGATCTTCAGCAAGTACCACCCTGATTAGTCAGCAGCCACCAACACTGGGGCAAGACCCTCTACCAGCAAGAGGCTTATGACTTGCTTAGATGATCATTAGCACTTTTTAGCAATAAATTATTTTTAAATCAAGGTATGTACATTGTTTTTTAGACATAATGTTATTGCACACTTAATAGACTACAGTATAGTGTAAACATAACTTTGGCTTCCCAGTGTATACTTGCTTTATTGCAATATTTACTTTATTGCAATATTTGCTTTATTGTGGTGATCTGGAAGAAAATCCACAATATCTCTGAGATATGCCCCTATTTCATTCATAGGTACCATATTTTTATATATATAAATATACATATATATCTATAATCTATATATGCTTAAAAATGCTCTGAAAAAATACCAAGTCTCTAAAATTGCCTTTAATCTCTGGTATACTCTATTATACGCATTATTAAGCAAATGCAGAGATCTTAAATATTTGTGGGAACAAAAAAAGAAACATCCGTGTGAAAACATAAACAAGAAAATGATGGATAATAAAATGTGTTCTACAGTAAATTAAAAGAGGACAATCTAAAGAATGACTTAGTGGCTAATTTAGATAGAATTCTACCATCACATATAATTGAAAATGCTGATATATATCAAGAACTTTATATTTTTTCTGAAAAATGATCTAACACATGTTCTTTTTAGAGCACTAAAAATTTACCAAAAATTGAGCAGATGGTAGAGTTCCTATATATTCCTCCCTCTTCCTCACAGCTTCCTCTATAATTAACATTTTCCATGCATGTATTAATACTACATTTGTAACAATTGGGGAGTGAGCTGATATTGATATATTATTATTACTTAAAGTGCATATTTTACATTAGGGTTCACTTTTTGTTTTGTACAGTTCTTTGGGTTTTACCAAATGCATAATGTCATGTATTCACCATTATAGTGTCATACAGAATAATTTCATTGCTTTAAGAGTCTCCAGTGCTCCACCTGTTCATCTCTTCTACTCTTGCTTTGTCCTCCTGCTACCCACTGGTCTTTTTACTGTCCTTAAGGTTTTACATTTTCCACAATCTCATGTACTTGGAATTATATAGTATTTACCCTTTTCAGGTGGCTTATTTCATTCAACAACATGAATTTAATGTCTCTCTGTGTCTTTCTGAGGCTCATTTCTTTTAATGCTGAATATTATTACATTGTGTATGTATTATAGTTTGTTTATCCATTTGTCTTTAAAAGGACATGTTGGTTGCTTCCAGTTTGCAGCAATTATGAATAAAGCTTCTATAAAAATTCCTGTGCAGGTTTCTGTGTGAACATAAGCTTTTGACTTGACAAATTAGTAGAAGCAAGATTCCTGGATTGTGTGGTGAGAGTATGCTTAGCTTTTAAAGAAATTTCCAAACCGTCTTTCAAAGTGGCTGTATCTTTTTTTTTTAATTTAAAACTTTGTTTTTCACATAATTTTATTTTGTTTTATAAATACATTTTATTATGAATATTTAAGGTATACAACTAATGTTAAAAGATACATACAGATAGTAAAAAAGTTACTATATGGTAGACAATTAACATAATCTATCATCTCACATAGTTACCCATTATTTATGTTTTTGTGACAAGAGTAGCTAAAATTACTCATTTACCATGAATCCCATATACAGTACAATTTTTTATTACCTATAGTCCTCATATTGTATACTGAATCTCTGGACTTGTTCATCCTACATATCTGTCATTTTCTATCTTCTGTCCTGTATCTCCTCATTGCCTGCCCCCACCTCTGGCAAACACTATTTTGTTCTCCATCTCTGTATATTTGACTGTTTTTTTTTTTCATATTACACATATAAATGAGATCATGCAGTATTTTCCTTTCTCTGTCTGGCTTATTTCACTTGTTATAATGCCCTTCAGGCCCATCTACCTTGTTGCAAATGGAAAAATGGCTGCTTCATTTATATTCCCACTAACAAAGAGTGAGAGTTTTGTTCCTTCACATCCTCTCCTGTCACTTGTGTCAGTAGTTTGGATTTCAATCACTCTGATAGGTATGTAGTGGTATCTCAGTGTCGTTCTAATTTGCAATTTCCCAAGGACAAATGATGCTGAAGATATTTTTCTATGCATACTTGACATCTGTCTATCTTCTTAAGTAAGACATCTTTTCAGACATTTTGCCTATTTTCATGGAGTTGTTTTCTTATTGTTGAGTTCTAAGTGTTCTCTGTAGATTTTGGATAGCAGTCTTATATCAGATATGTGTTTTGAAAATATTTTCTCCAAGTCTCTGTCTTGTCCTTTTAGTCTCTTAACAGTATCTTTTACAAAACACTATATTTTAACTTTTGTAAAATTCAAATGCATACTTTTTTTCTTTCATGTATTACGCTTTTTGTTTTGCATCTAAAAACTTATTACCAAGCCAGTATAGTTCCTATACTTATCTGCCAGCCCTGGTAATGCTCCTATTTATTGTCTCACTTCCAAAATAATGAGATATTTTGAGCATAATTATAAATCATATTATACATTAAAAGACTCACTTTACACACATGTATACATATTCTTATAGTATTATGAGATATATTAAAACTAAATTTCCATTACTTAAACATTAACATAAAACATTTAGTTCTTTAATAGTATTTAACACTGATTTCTTTTGCTAGAATTTTGCCTTCATTATTTTATGTAGACTTTCTTGTTTTGCATAATGACTTTCTATTTTAGCCAGGTTTAATAATGAATAGCTTAGAATCAAGCATCTGGAGATAAGTTGCTTCTTTTATCTGAGTTTAAATGTTGATTCTACTCACTATTCATATTCTCATCAAATTTCCATATGTTTTCATTCTTATTCTAGTACCCCAGATTCCATTATTGGTTATAATGTTTTGAAAAAGGATTTTATCGTTATATCATAAATCATTTCTGAAGCATTTTCCAGAAATCAATGGACAAAATCATGTAATTTCAACATTTTTCTTAAAGGTAAATTGAGTTGTCAGACTGATGATCTGAAAATTAATACAACAAAATTGAAAGTTGTCCAGAGAGAGAAAGAGAGAAAGAGAAAGAGAGAGAGAGAGAGAGAACAGGAAGGATGGAGCTAATAAAATATTTGTTCAGAAAAAAAGTTTTTCTTTCATGAAGCTGAGATTTAAAGCATTTAAATCCATAACTAAAATGAGAAATGGAGGTAGCAGGAAATAAGAACAGATATTTATTGAATAGATGTAAAATAAAAAATATGTCTATTGATATTTCCTAAAATATAGACTGAGATTAAATGTTTTTTAGCTACCATGAAATTATTTTCTTTGAAATATTTTCCGCTCTCATATGCAGTCATTTTTTTTTCTGGATGTTGTCTTTATAGGTGATGTGTATAATTTTTGAACTCCAGATTTAACTATAGGGTATATTAGTTTTGAAATGTTTTATTGTTAAGCTGTAGCTAACATTTTATAAAAGCACAAAATTTAGAACAAAAATTATATTTTATTGCCATGGTGTACTTAACATAATCATTCTATTTCATAAACTAGCCAGTTGTTAAAATGAATAAAACAATAAGAGCTGTTTTCTAGAAATTATATGATGGACAACTCCTATGTGAAATATGCAGATTTAAATTATTTTACCCAATAGGCCAACATACAAAAAATCACAATTGTACAGCACAGTGGTTAAGAACATGGGTTTTGTAATTTGCATTATTGGGCAGCAGAATGTCTAGCTGGGTGATCTAAAGTGAATCACTGTGCCTTTCTGTGCTTTTCAATACTCATTTGCTATCGGGAGATTTTAAAAGTTCTTATCTCTATCAGTTTGGTATGAGAAATAATAAATTAATCCATGTAAAGAGACTAGAAATGTTAGTTTATATTTTTAAGTTTTTTAATTGATAAACATGTGATTTGCATTCCTAATTTCTGTTTAGGCACATTTACCAAAATGTTAAAGAGAAAAGTAAACCCAGAAATGTAAAACTAAAAATCTAGAACCAATATATTACAAGCATCTCCTCACCTTCATTTTACAATTTACATTTTACAACACAATTATGGCCAAACATTTCACAGCCACACAAGCAGTCAATAGCAGAAACAGGATGGAATGCAGGAAACCTTCTTATTCCAAAGTCAACATTCTTTCCACAAAACTCTTGTTTTGGAAACAAAACAGCACATAGAACAACACACTTGTCAGAATGTAGCTCAGAGTGATACATAATCATTCATATAAGTACTGATTCTCCAGATACAAAATGCTTCAATTATTTAATAATTGCTCTCATTTATTATTATTATTATTTTTTTTTTTTTTTGAGACAGAGTCTCACTTTGTTGTCCAGGCTAGAGTGAGTGCCGTGGCGTCAGCCTAGCTCACAGCAACCTCAAACTCCTGGGCTTGAGTGATCCTTCTGCCTCAGCCTCCCGAGTAGCTGGGATTACAGGCATGCGCCACCATGCCCGGCTAATTTTTTCTATATATATCAGTTGGCCAATTAATTTCTTTGTATTTATAGTAGAGACGGGGTCTCGCTCTTGCTCAGGCTGGTTTTGAACTCCTGACCTTGAGCAATCCGCCCGCCTCGGCCTCCCAAGAGCTAGGATTACAGGCGTGAGCCACAGCGCCCGGCCTTCTCATTTATTATTAACTAATGACCATCTGTGAAAGAATTTATGGCTAGCTAACCACTTGGTGATAACACTTTGGGACTGCCAGGAAAATATGGCAAATTCAACACCTGGTTATCAACACTGCTTGCTTCTTACACCCCCGTTAAGACACCAGTAAAAAAAAATGTATATATTATAGGCACATATCCACAATGAAAAATGAATGGGAGAGGAGACATCTATTCACAAGCAGTGCCAACAGAATTTAGAAAGATAGAGAACAGAGGGTCAAGAGGTAACCACCATAATCAAGCAGAGAAAGCTGAACCTGCAACCTTAGGACTTTTTACAACGAGAAGCAATCCAGTGTGCACAAAGACACAAAAGGCCCATGAATGAGAGATACCAGATACTTATGACAGTAGGACTTGCAGAGTGAGCCTTAAAAATAGAATTACATGAAAATCTATTTAAGAAGCATTGCCCCCCACATATCCTGTTATTCACATCCTCACTCGTCCCCTTTCACTTCCATATATACATGCACAGTTGGAAGCCAGCTGTCCAGTGAAATGGAATACAGCAATCTATTCTCTCTGGATAAATTGAACCTGGTAAGCCTCAGCCTGGGGCACAAAGGAAGAGGTTTGTCAACATCGCAACAACAGTGGTTTTAGGATTTGAGAAGTCCTTATAAATAACAACTCCCTTTTCCATATGAGTTTAGAACTATCTGAGATACAGACACACAGGAATCAAAATATAAGGTTTACGATGAGCATATATTAGTTGGTAAGATATGCCTTTAGAACTGAAACAAAAGTAGGTTTCCTAATTCTCTCCTAAGAACTGCACTGATTTACCTACTCTGTCAAGGTCAGAACTGTGAAACTCTAGGCTTCTCCTGTAGACTTCTACCAGAAAATTATGGCACTGAGAACCTGAGGTTGAACCTGTGGATTTACATTAATTTATTCTCCCTTCATCATTTTTATAACATAATTTGAAAATACACACAATTGGAAATTATAAACTATATTTTATATTTTCTATAGTATTAATTTTTCCAATTTATTTTTCCAGTAAAATAGATAGTAAAATCAATAAGATTTTTTTAAAAAATCATAAGTCTTGAATTTGAAATCTTTAACATCTACTAGTAAGAATAAGAGAATTAGGCATTTTTCAACATTGTTGATGTAAGATGAATGTATATACTTCTTTGGAGGACAATTTGCAATATCTTTCATAATTTAATATCTAAATATTGATTTAAAAATCCCATCCCCAGGAATTTTTCTTAAAATAATATGTATTTATAAGCATATTATTTGCATCATAGTTTGTAATTGCAAAATATTGGAAAAATATGAATGTCCACTAATTTAAAATTAAGTAAATAAATTATGATATGTTATTATAATAAAATACTATGTAGCCATTAGAAGAATAAAGCATGTCTACATGATTGTGAGCTGAAACAGTCTCAAAGACATATTATTAAGTAATAACAGGCAAGAAGTAAAACAGTAATAGAGTAAAATAGGAAATTAATAAATATATTGAAATTAAAATTAATAAAGAAGCATACATACACACTTAGTGTATTCTTGGTTATCAAAATACTCACATCGCTTTGGGATTTTCGATTAGTAAATATTCATGATGTGTGAAAAAGCATGATGCATACTGTAGTATCTCAATCCCATAAAATTAAATGTTGTGTTGTGTCAGGATCTGGAAAGACATGTCCAACTGTGAACTGCTTGTGATTGTGGATGACTTTGTTCTTTGCTTCTTGTGTTTTTCAGTTTCCTATATTGCATATGTTAACTTTAAAAAAAAAATAAAGGTTATTTTAAAAACTTCAAATAAGTAAGTATACATACACACTTGTAGAGACATTGGATATTAAAAATGGTAAATAATTTCTCTAAGAAGAGCCATTGATGGCAATGGGGTGAGAGATATTTTTCACTTTAAATGCTTTTGTAACTTTTTGTTTTTTATCTGTATAAAGAGCAAATATGCTATTATTTTCTAGAGAAAGAATACCTGGCTTAAAACAAACATTTGTACTTATATACTTTGGGGAACTATAATACCTAAGCAGCAAAAGTTCTGGTGGAAAACATATTCTGAATAACTTTCTAAGCCAAACTTCTTACATTACTTCTACCAAAATCAACAAAAGACATAACATAGTGGTAGAAAGAGAAGCATTCCTATAAGAATGTAGCTATTGAGATGAAATTATGAAATAACAATGCTTGTTACAAAAAAAAGTGCAATATTGTAGCTGCTGTACTGATAACTTTGATTATTGATATGAAAAGCTACCACATTCCTTAGACATGAGGCAGGCAAGGATGCAGCTGGAAAGCTCCAAATGCTGACGTGACCCATTTTACTCAAGGTCACTCAACCAATGTGTGTTAAAATCAGAAATGAACTGCAGCTTGTAAAGAAGCCCTCATTGTACTAAACTACATTGTCTAACAGAAGTGCATGGCATTCATCATGGTGACACCTTACCCTTAGGCTGGACCAATGTAGTGTGACATCCATAATAAAAGACAAGTAGTAAAAGAGAGGGAAAGAAAGTCCATTTATTCAAGTTACAGTATGTACCTCTTCTCCAATGACTCCAAATATACCAGTATGCCTATTTCATCCCATAGGCCTAATACAATAACTGGGAACAAGGTGGAAGGGCAACACTGGGGGTAATGGAAGCATCTGGACTGGCTTTTATTACAACCCCACTCCGCTTCACTCTTCAAACTGAACTTGTGGTCAACATTAACAAAATGCAAACATACTTTAATTAAGACATTTTCTCAGCTCCCTATTACTACCTTTCTTTATTGATCATGAATAAAATATGTTTTTAAAGGCAGAAATATATAGAAGGTATTCAAGTATGATGTATTGTCTTCTGATTTTGGCCTACACTTTCACTTATGACAGTTCTTACCTGCAAAAATGAAACACAAGTTTATTACAATGGATGTATATTTTATAGCTACAAATATTTAAATAAGTTTGAACAGTAATTATTTCTCAACAATCTCTTCGGAGTAAATAAAATCCACAGGATTTTTTTTTTCTTGAACTTCAACTGCAGGAAAATGATTTCATTATTGCCTTCTTTTGTTTATAGTGGACAATCTCAACTGTCATTTACTTTGACATCACATGACCTGAAATATTTTTACAAAGAAATGAAAAACATTTTTTTCTTCAACATCTTTTTTTCTGGAATCTCTAAATTTGGGCAACACACACACACACACACACACACACACACACACACACACTCACTCCCAGAATATTTAAAAAAAAAGTTAAATCAATTAAATATTTGAAATATAGACAAAATCTTCTGAACCTTCTCACTTTTCAGATGAGGTAACTCATCTATAGATCCATTGCTTTCATCAAATCATCTTGGGATGTGGTATATACTACTCAAAAACAAAGAATTCTGTCTTCTTTTGTGCTGACTCTACTCTTTCATTCGTTAATATGAAAGGAGATCACAACAACTTTTTAGGCACATTTTACAATTAGCTCATATTGAATTAAAATTATTACATCTTTTCTAAGGTTTATTTTAATGTATCACTTAGCTATTGCTCTTCTGAATTTCTTTTTGGCAAGCAAGCATAACACTTTGTGCTATCACCTGATTTTTTTCGCCTTAAAATGGACAATTATTTCAACCTCTCAAGAATTTCTTTTGTATTTGATACTCTAATCCATCATCTTTGTTTAATTTATAAGATCTGTCAGTTCAAAATTAGATGGGCAAGTTATCAGTGTCCTCATCTGAGTCATTAATAAAGTTTTTGGATATGCCAGAGCCAGTGAAAAGGCCATCATATTCCATGCTGACATTGACATATATCCATCACTTGCAGGCTATGGCTCCATTCATCTCCACTATTAACTATAAAATGCTTCCAGATCTGGTCTAATAACATTTCTTAGACCTCTGTCAAATGCCTTACTGATTTACAGGAGCACTATGACCTCCAGTCTATGAAATCTGTTTTGGAATAAGTATAATAAATATATTATAAACTTAGATTACAATAAATAGCTCAATATTCATGACTGTCACAATAAAATTTTCACTAAGAAAATTTATGAAATAAATATTATCATATATTTTTAAGGCTTTTCTACCATCTTATTTTCTGCATCATCCATTTATATCCATAGTTCTAGGCCTTATTTACTTTACACCAGAATTTTGGATCTCCTTAACTAGTTATATTAAAGAAAATCAAGAACCTAATAAATTACCAACTTTTTATTTTATAAAAAGTTAGTACAAACAAATCAACCCATTTATGATTGCTTTTTTTAATAAAAGAAATAATATTTTTATTAAAAATATGAAAAACATAATCTCAGAACTTAAAGAAATTAAGAAGAAATTAAAGAAAACACAAATTTACCTTTATGAAAAATTATCACATTTATTTATTTATTCAGGGACTCAAGAAAATATTTTCATGCTCCATATTCTGGAAAAAACTGATCTAAACTTTATTCTACACACACATGCGCATACACACACACACTCTTTTTCCATCTCTTTATTTTCAGTCTATGTATGTCTTTATAGGTGAAGTGGGTTTTTTACAGGCAACAAATAGTTGACTCCTGGTTTTTAATCCATTCAGCAAGTCTATGTCTTTTGATTGGAGATTTTAGTCCATTCACATTCAATGTTATTATTGATAAGTAACGCCATGTTATAATATGACTTCTGGTGGTTTCGTGACCCTGTCCTTCTTTCTTTTCCTTCTTGTCCTCTATGTTAAAGTGATTTTCTCTGTTAGAGTGTTTTAAATACTTGTTATTTATTTTTTGTGTATCTGTAGTAGGTTTTGCTATTTGAGGTTATTATGAGGCTTGCAAAGAATATTTTATAACTAATTACATTAAACATATGACAACTTAACTCTGCTTACAACCAACCAACCAAACAAGCAGAGAGAAATCTAAAAAAATTCTAAGTTTTAATTCCACCCTCCCCAACTTTTTAGCTATGTATTTTTTCCATTTATATCTTCTTATACTATCTATCTCTCAAAAAGTTGTTGTAGTTATTATTCTGGATAAGTTTGTCTTTTAGTTTTCCCACTTAAGATGTAAGTGTTTTATAGAGCACAATTACAGCAATAGAGTATTCTGTATTGTGTACTTACTGTTACCACTGAGTTTTAAACCTACAGATGATTTCCTTTTGTTCATTAACAGCCTTTTCTTTCAGTTTGAAGATCTTTAATATTTCTTGTAGAACAAGTCTGGTGTTGATGAAACTCCTCAGCTTTCCTTTGTTTGGGTAAGTTTTTATTTATTCTTCAGGTTTGGAGGATATTTGTGTAGGATAAAACAACCTAGGGTTAAAGATTATTTCCCTTCAAGATTTTGAATGTGCCATGCCACTCTATCCTGATCTGTAAGGTTTCCACTGATGAGTCTGCTGCCAGATATATTGGAGCTCCTTTATATATTATTTTCTTATTTTCTTTTCTTTTTTTTTATTGAGACAGAGTCTCACTTTGTTGCCCAGGCTACAGTGAGTGCCATGGCATCAGCCTAGCTCACAGCAACCTCAAACTCCTGGGCTCAAGCAATTCTACTGCCTCAGACTCTCGAGTGGCTGGGACTACAGGCATGCGCCACCATGCCCGGCTAACTTTTTTCTATATGTATATATTAGTTGGCCAATTAATTTGTTTCTATTTATAGTAGAGACAGGGTCTCACTCTTGCTCAGGCTGGTTTCGAACTCCTGACCTAAAGCAATCCACCCGCCTTGGCCTCCCAGAGTGCTAGGATTACAGGCATGAGCCACCGCGCCCGGCCTTATTTTCTTTTTTTCTTCTTTCCCTTAGGACCTTT
This sequence comes from Microcebus murinus, assembly GCF_040939455.1. Taxonomy (NCBI): domain Eukaryota; kingdom Metazoa; phylum Chordata; class Mammalia; order Primates; family Cheirogaleidae; genus Microcebus; species Microcebus murinus. The sequence continues at coordinate 25,823,997 of NC_134124.1, forward strand.
TTAAAAATCTGTGACATCTGGGAGCTTGATTATTAAATTCCTGCAGGTAGTCTTGTTTGGGTTATACCTACTTTATATTCTATGACCTTCTAGTACCTGACTATTGATATTTTTCTCTAGGCTTGGAATGTTTCAGTTATTATTTGAGTAAACTTTCTACTGCAATCTCTTTCTCTACCTCCTCTTTAAGACCAATAACTCTTAGGTTTGCCCTTTTGAGGCTATTTTCTAGATTGCAGATATGCTCCATTCTTCTTTTTTTAAAATTATTTTCTCTTATGGCTGTGTATTTTCAAATAGCCTGTCTTCAAGCTCATGAATTCTTTCTTCTCTTTGATCAATTCTGCTGTTGAGAGACTCTGATGCATTTTTCAGTTTGTCAATTGAGTTCTTAAGCTCCAGAGTTTCTGCTTGATTTTTTAAATTATTGCAATCTCTTTGCTAAATTTCTCAGATAGGCTTCTGAATTCCTTCTCTGTGTTGTCTTGAAGTTCATTAAGCTTCTTCAAGACAGCTATTTTGAATTCTTTGTTTGAAAAGTCATGTGATGTTTGAAAAGTCTCCATCATGTGATGGAGATATGTGACTTCAGGATTGGTCAATGGTGACTTTTAGTTCATTTTTTGAGGTCATGTTTTCCTGGATGTTCCTGATGCTTGTGGATGTTTGGCACTGAAGAAGTAGGTATTTATTATAATCTTCACAGTCTGGGCTTGTTTTAACCTGTCTTTCTTGAGAAGGCTATCCACATATTCAAAGGAAATTGACTGTTGTGATCTAGGTCTTTGTTGACTACTGCTATATCAGCACTGCAGGTACCCCTAGCTAACTGATGCTGTTGCGGTCTCCTGCTCATATTGTCTTGGTGGACTTGGGTAAGATATGGGGGAATTCCCTGCATTACCAGGCAAAGTCTCTCACTCTCTTCTTTCACTCTCTGTCTGTGCTGAGCTGCCAGAGTTGGGGGAGGAATTATGTGGACACTCCCTCATGACCACTGTAGCTGGAACTGTGTCAGGTAACACCTGAAGTCAGCTCAGTCTTACTCAAAGCCCATGGTGATTTCTACCTGTCTATCTCTCATGTTTATTCAAAGTCCAAGGGCTCTTTATCCAGCAACCATTGAATCCTGAAAGGACTGGGTCCTCCTCTTCTGGATAGCAGGTTTCCTTTGGTCCAGATGGGTCTAAAAATGCCATCCAGGAGCTAAGGCCTGGAATTAGGGCCTTCAAGAGTCTATTTGGTACTTTATTTTACTGTGGCTGAGCTGGTATGCAAGTTGCAAAACAAAGTTCTCTGAACTCTTCCCTTTCATTTTTTCCCAAGTGGAAGAAGACTCTCCCTGAGCTGCACTGCTTGGAGTTGGGGCAGGGGTGACACATGACCTGGCTTGGCCACAGCTGCTGGTGTCACTCTGGGTCATGTGCACCCTACTTTCTCTGGTTCCAAGACAGCACAGTCAAAGGAACTGCTCAAGGACGGCACCCTTTGTGGCCTGACTCCCTTATGAATTTATTCCAGGCCCAAGGTTGCTTTTTTATAGCCTGTGGTGGGCTAACCAGAATTCAGGTTTCTACTGCCGGAGCAGAGAGTTTCCCTTTGGATCAGATGGTGTAAAAGTTCCCTCCTTGGAAGCTGGCAATATCCTGCCTTGTGCTGTGCTCCCCTGTGACAGGTAAGCCCTGAGTTCCAATGTGAATTCCCACAATCACTTCACTTTCACTCCCATAGGTACACAGATTCTCTCTCCTCTAGGTGCTTCAGCATGGCACTGCCTAGCGATGATGGAGGGGTGGCATAGGCTACACAAGACTGTCTTCTATGCCATCTTCATTGCCTCTTTCCTTGATATAGTGTTAAAACAAGGTGCTGTGATTGCTCACCTCATTTTAGTTCTTCTGAAGCTGCTTCCTTTTGTTGATAGTTGTTGAATTTGGTGTTCCCGCAGAGGGACGATCACTGGAGAGTTCTTTTAGATTTCTCAAAAAGAGAAACATAAAGCATCTGAATGAATTAGGGGACTAAATAATCATTATCTACAAAGATGGAAATCTAGGTATGCCATTTCACTCATTATAAATAATGTCCCTGATATTTGTCTGGAAAAGAAATAGTTGATCAACTTAAATTAAGACCATTTTTACCCCTCTTACAGAGATAATACGTAGAGACATGTATGCTACATTAGTCCTGAAAAAGGACAGGAAACTCTGAAATTTTATTATAAGCCCTATAATGAATTTAACAGGACAGCTTTTCATGGTGTAAACCAAATTTTAATGCCTTCTGAATACAAATTTGTTTTTCTTTTTTGACTTTGTAAATGATATTTTATGCATCCATTGCTATGGGATGACTTAGACAGTTGAGAAAAATGTCCATGATTATCTTCAGACGGCATGCAATTGCGTCAGCTCTCTTTCTATTAAAAGCAACTGGGTTTCTACATCCAGAGAAATAACAGGGCAATTTTTCTCATCATGAGAACAGGAAATGTTTTCTCAAATGTTACAAAAGAAACGTTTCTCTTGCTCTGCACCCTTACACTAACCGCAAGTAGGAAGAGCGAGGTTTTCACTATTTACAACTCATTTAAACATTAGGAGAATATGCTGGCAAAAGTGTCCCTCATTCATCAGTTACCTCCATTAGGAGGAGCTCTAACAATATTTGGCCTAGCTGGATTTAACTTGGCAAGCCTTAGAAGCTACTCATTTTCACAGTGCTACAAAAAGAATTGAATTTTAAAAACCCGAACACATGTACTTTCTGTCATTTCTCTCTCCATGTAAGACAAAAGTGTGTTATTTTTTTTTTTGTATGCATTTCGGAGTCTACACACTACTTTGGCTCTGTGAAAACATGCTAAGAGGAACTCTCCAAGCACATTCACCTCAATAACAAACTAAGTGTGTTTTTCTAGAGCACTTAGAGACGGTATTGAAAGAATCACAGTTAGACGAAAGGAGTGGTAGAAATTCAAGAAGCCAGAGAAAAAGGGAACAACTTACAAGAATTCTTACTCAAATAGAATTGTATAATTTATTTCTGGCTTTCATACAATGCAATAATTACTACTCTATTTTAAACTTTAATTATGAACTGGGACTCTTCTAAGAATTTGCTATAACTTATTTGTTATTAATTTGTGATGTAACTAAAACTTGCAAAGGTTTGTAACTTGCCCAGGTTATATAGTTAGTAAAGGGAGAAATCTGACTTCCAGGAAATGGCAATATTTATTATTCAAAATGTTCACAAAGATTTTTTTCCCAGACCTCTCCCATTATGTAGTCTTTTTCCCACTCTGATAATCAAATGAGAAAACAAAAGAAGAAATTGGAAAAAATACCTTGTTACTACTGCCTTCTTTTTTGATATTAAGAAGCGTTTGCTTTCTATTAGTATCTGTACAGTGATATTGTCTCATTCATTGATATTCCAGGCTGGCCATGAACAGATATATAAGTTCCTTAAGCAAAGTTCAAAATTTCTAAAAAAGAGTTTCCAGGTTCATAGGATAATGGAAGTTACTTCAATTAAAATCTATTTTCCAATAACCATGTATTTCCATAAGGAGAGCATCCAAACAAACAAAAAACATAAATCCATGCAGGCAACATAATTAAAGCACACAAGATGCTACTACTGTCAGTTTATGGGTAAATAGGAAGATAAAGCCCGAACTGGGCCCAGTCTGTTCTAGAGCCCACGCTGAGTAGCTGAGTGGAACTCAAGTGAATGCACCTTCTACAAGAGAAAGTTCCACCCACAGTGAGGAAATAATAGTAAGTCCAAGACCATAGAGATCAGAACACTGGCTACAAGGAAACCTACAAAAAGGGACTTGAAATTGTTTAGAACAAGAATTGATAGTCTTGAGAGAGGGCTGCTTCTAAAGGAGGACCAGACATATCGTGGAAGCTTGAAGGTAAAGGGAGTAAACAAAACAAATAGTGGAAATTAAAGTCCCTACAGAACAAAAAGTAAATTATATAATTAAATGACTTATCTAAATGACTACTAAAAATCTAAATGACTACTAAAAGAAATATTGCCTGTTAAATATACTGTGCTTCACCCTACAGCAGCTTAAAGCACTTCTGAAATAAGAAACTAAGTGAATTACCCTTACCTTTTCTTCCTATCTACATATACTTGTTTGTTTTCCTAATCTAGGAAAATATATTATTTTAATATTAACAGAAAATATTAGATGACCTATATACAGAGCTATGGAAAGAAAACAACAGATCCTAAGACAATGAATTAGTTGCAAGCAATTTATTTGAGATGTGATCCAAGGAAATGTGACAAGAAAGACAGAAAATAAGACCAGGAAGACAGGAAAGACAATTAAGGGTGTGTTGATGAGTGGGTTACTACTGTGGGCTACATTCTGCTAGGGACCCGCTAAAAGACTGTGCATAGCACACTTTAGGATAATCCTAGTGAGGGAGGTGGGATTTGGTTTATTTTTCCACCAACTCTGTTCCTTATTGGTTGAGAGTCACTACGGGGCATCCCTAGCCATTCAGGCCTGCTCAGTGTGACGACTCTGCACATTCCTATAGCCGGAAAACCTGCTCAGATGGCAAGATTCAGGCTTATGGCCATGTTTGATTAAGAAGATAAGTGCATTTAGAAAGAGGCAGCAGACTCTCGTGATAAAAACAGTTGTTCTTCTGTAGACTTTCCCATCGCCCTCATTTGCATTTCACACATTCCAACTCTTTGCTATCAGGTTCATAACAAAATTATCCTTGTCTCTTTCTCTCTCTCCTCCCTAGCCCATGTATATGTGTGTACATACATACATACAAACCACACACAATTGTTTGTTTATTTGTTCCCCAAAGTAATGAATGTTATTTCTTTCTCCATGAAGACTTTTAGTTGGATCAGCGGACATAAAAAATGCCATAACAAAAACCTGGACATCATTCTCGAAAAATTTTAAGCATTTTCAATCATGTTTAGTCATTCATGAAGTCCTGCTGATTCTTTTCCAACCATTTCACAAAGCCACAAACTCCTTTCCACTCCTGCTTCTACCACCCCCTGGAGCCTGGATTACCATGACAGAAAATTAGCTATATCCCCATCGCCTTTAGAAATGCCAATAAGTCCCCATTGACGGTCAGTGTTTTGGCTCTAGACCATGATATGTGTTCTCCTTAAACACTTTCTTCAACTGTCTCCAGATGGAAAACTTTACCTACCTTTTTATATTAGCCCAAGCATCACTTTTCTCTCCTCCTTTACTGCCAACTTTTGTTAAATGGTCTTCTATTTGTTCTTGTGGTACTCTGTAATTCCCCATTCTAGTTCTTACCACACTACATTGCAATTGTGTTTTTATTTCCCCACAAGATTGTGAGCCCCTTGATTTTAGGGGCCAAGTTTTTCTTATTCATTTATTTTGTCCTCAGTGCCTGGTAGAAATATTAAACTTTGATTGAAGGAATTAATTATATCTCAAGTTAGCAAAGTTTAAATATTGATCAATAAATATCAAATACAGTAATACCATGTTTCAAACTTTCAAGGAATGTTTGACCAAAAGCATATAATCAATTTAAGTGCAGATGGAAGAGTTGCCGAACTAGAAAAATGGTTTGTTAAAAGACTTGCTCCACATCTTTGGTAATTTACTTGGAGCTAAAAAAACACAGTAGATAAGTTAGTGTTAAATAAACTATTATACTTTCTGGTACAATAGATTTTAATCAGTTTTTTTCTCATCTGATAATAATCTAATTTGTCCTTTTCTACAACTTTGTTTTTTTTCCACCAAAATTTCATGCTACCTATTATCCATAACGAAGTCCTCAATAACTTAAAATGCATCTTGTGATGTTAATTTTGAATCTAACAAGGTTGTGTTACTAAACATCTTTAATCAAAGTTGTGTTACTAAACATCTTTAATCAAGGTTGTGTTACTAAACATCTTTAATCAAACATCTTAATCCAAGCCTCCACTAGGTGCCTGAAACCATGGGTAGTACTGAATCCTGTACATACTATGTTTTATTCCTATACATACATACATATGATAAAGTTTAATTTATAAATTAGGCACAGTAACAGATTAATAATAATAACTAAAACAAAGGAGAATTATAAGAATATATTATAACAAAAGTTATGTGAATGTAGTCTCCTTCTTTTAAAATATCTTATTGTACAGTACTCTCCTATTTTCAGACTATGATTGACCACAGGCAACTGAAATTACAGAAAATGAAACCACACATAAGAGAGGACTAATGTATTACTCATTTATGAAGCTGAATGGACATATATTAGAAAATCAAAAGTCTGAGAGAAAAATCTAGACCATTTGAATTTATTAAAATGCAATACACATGCAAAGAAAGCAATATTCAATTCCCAGCACCTCTACTCCTACATGCAAATGTAATAACAAAACCATGATTTTGGAAAAAGCAACATTTTGTTGCTTTTGATAGAAATCTTTTTCTAGAAGATATCATAGGACTTCTTAGTTGTATTATATGAGTCATAATAGAATCCCCTTGTCCCCCAGAGTGTTTTCAACCTGTATGTTAAATGTTTCAGCATTTTTCATCCACTATATATACTCTACTTCATTTTTATTATATTTGTCATGTACCATGTGTATTATAATTCTTTTTTTTTAAAGTTTTTATTTTGCAATAACTATAGATTTACCAAAAATTTAAATATAGTGCAGAGAAGTCCTATGTATTTTTTCACCTATTTTCACCCAGTAAATACATCTTACATAATATAGTATATTAAAACCAGGAATTTGACATTGGGACCATGTGTGTATACCGTTTTTTATGATTGCATCACATGTTTAATTTGTGTAGCCACCACCACAATCATGACATAAAACTATTTCATCACCACAAAGATGTCTGTTTACTACCATTTTGTATTTACGCCCAACCTCTTCCCTCTATCATCCCTAAACTAACCACGAATCTGTTTCCCTCCATATAATTTTGTAATTTTGAGACTATTACATAAATGAAATTGTAGGGTATTTGACCTTTTGAAATTACCTTTTTTTTCCACTCAGCATAATGCCCTTGATATCCATCAATTTGTGTGAATCAACAGCTTATTCCTCTTGCTTGCTGAATGGTATTCCAAGTTATGGATGTATCATAGTTTGTTTAAGCATTCACCTACTGAGAAGCATTTTGGTTATTACCAAGTTTTTACTATTACAAATAAAGCTCCTATGACAGCATTCTACAGGATTTTGAGTGGACATAGTTTTTATGTTTCTGGGAAAAATGCCCAAGAATGCTATTGCAGGGTTTTATGGTAAGAAAATGTTTAGTTTTTATAAGAAACTGCCAAATTGTTTTCTTTAGTGGCTGTGCCATTTTACATTGCAATCATCAATGAATGTTGTATCCATTTTCTTTGCCTCCTATCCAGCATTTGATATTGTCACTGTTCTACTTTGCTGTTCCATAGGTGTTTTGCTAGTATCTCTTTGTGTTCTTAATTTGCATTATCCTAATGGCTAGTGTTGTTGAACATCTTTTGATGTGCATATTTGACATCTGTATATCCTTTTTGGTGAAATGTCTTTTCATGTCTTTTTGCCCATTTTTTAATTGGACTGTTTGCTTTTTTATTGTTTAGTTTTGAGAGTCCTTTATATTTGCTAGATCTTAGTCATCTGCAAGACAAGTGGTTTGCAAATATCTTCTCTCAATCTGTAGCTTGCTTTTTATCATCTTATCAAAATCTTTTGCAGAGCAAAGGGTTTTCAGTTTTGATAAGTTCCAACTTATTAATTTTTATTTTTAGTAATCATGTTTTCAGTGTCGTATCTAAATACAACTAATTAAGCTTTATGTCCTGGAGTTTTTTTCCCCATAAAATCTTTTAAATTTTTATAGTTTTTATTTTTTCTTGCTTATAGATATACAATTAACTCAGCACCATTTATTGACAAGATTATGTTGTTTCACTGAATAGTTTTTGCACCTTTGTTAAAAAAAATCCTTTGGTTATATAAGTGTGGAACTAATTTGGGGTCCATTAGTTTGTTGTTTTGTTCGATGTGTTTGTCTCTCAGACAGTATCACATAGTCTTTCTGACAATAGTTATATAAGTCTTGAAATTGGGAAGACTGATTCATTTGATTTTATTCTTCTTTTTAAGAAATGTTTCAGGGATTTTAGTTCATTTCTTATTTCACATACATTTTAGAAGAATCTTTATCTATATCTACAAAAATTTTCCCAGGATTTTGGAAGGAACTGTGATAAATTTATACATTAATTTAAGGAGAATTTGCTTCTTTGCTATGTTGAGTCATTCAAACAATGAGTATGGAAAATCCTTCCTTTTATTTAGATCTTCATTGGTTTTTTTGTCAGCATTTTGTGGTTTTCAGCAACATGTAATCTTGTGCATGTTTTGTTAAAGTTATACCTAATTGTTTCATTTTTTTAGCAATTATAAATTGCTTCATATTTATAATGTAGATTTCCTCATGTCCACTGATAGTATATGATTTTTATAGGGTGATCTTGTATCCTGCTACCTTGCTGCATTCAGCTTTTAATTTTAGGAGGGTTCTCTGTTGTTGTTTTTAGATTCCTTGGGTTGTTCTATGCAAACCATTGGCAAACAGGGTTAGTTTTCTTTCTCATATTATAATCTGAATAAAATGGTTAGAACTTCTAGTAAAATGTTGAGTAGCAGTGGTAAAACCGAACACCACTAAATTGTTACCAATCTTAGGCCAAAAGCATTCAGTTTTCACCATTAAGTAATATAATACACTTCATCATGTTGGAGAAGTACTAAGTACTGAGAACACTGGTGAATGAAATAGACACGGCCAGGTGGTAAACCAGCTAATATCTGCTTGTGGGTATCTATTGCTATATTTGCAAGCATGTTGTGATGTGGTGACCATCACAGTAGTTTTATTTTAGCCATCATGGCAGTATTTACACCATATAAATCAGCAAGCACCATATACCAAGCATCTGGGGAGAGGGCAGTTGTTAAACATTTACTAGTATAGTACATAGATGCTTTTTTTCCATAAAAGCGTTCAGAGCAAAGGAAAATATAAAGATGTAAATTTATAATTATAAAATAAAAACTACACAAAGAAAAGGAGAAGGGTATTGTTATAAAGAAAACCAATAAATGTTTCTCAGAGGAGATAAGTTGAGATGTGAAAGATGAGAAAGAGTTTTTGTGAGTTTGAATATGATTTTGAGTGAAAATAGTAGATTAGTTTGAATGTGAGAATGTTTCAGGCAGAAAGAATAGCAATAAGTTAAGGGTTAGGGAGAAATCTTGGAAACTTTGAGGAAAAGAAGAGAGACCAATATTCCAGGATGATGGTGAATGAGGATTAAAATGACATAGGATGATGTTAGAAAAGAAAACCAGGTCAGATCTTACACTAGGTGCAATGGAAAACTCATTGAAAATTTTACACTTGTAATGACATAATATAATTTACATTTAAAAAGATCCCTTCTTGCTACTGTGTGAATAATAGATTATCTGACAGCAAGACTGAAGAAAGGACATCAGTCAAGGAGATATTACAAGAGGTTCTCTGGGTGAAACACAGCGATTTAGAACTATATATACAGAATTAGAGACTTAAAGAATTGAATGGTAAATATCTAGAGAATTTGGAGATAGTTTGGATGAATGTGTGTGATAGGAGGGAGAATATACCGTGTTTCCCCAAAAATAAGACCTACTCATAAAATAAGCCCTAGCAGGTTTTCTAAGCATTTGCGCGATACAAGCCCTACCCTGAAAATAAGACCTAGTGTTGGGCGTGACTATACAGTGTATCTGCACAACCCATGCATTTTGTGGCAGAGCAGTAAGGAAGACCAGCAGCCCTTCTCATCTGCCCCATGAGAGCTCTATTGCTCGACATAAGAGATTGGGGCCAATGGTTCTAAAGGAAATAGAGTCGCAACAAATTCAGGACAGAATTCGGGGTTTGGAGAGTTATGATGATGTTCCAGAAGAAGACGACTTAACTATATTTGAATAAATGTAGATTGTTGTGCCATATTTTTAAGAAATAGCACATCCCCTGAAAATAAGCCCTAGGGTGTCTTCTTGAGAAAATAAATAAACATAAGACTCTGTCTTATTTTCGGGGAAACACAGTATATATCAGTGTATATACTTCTTATGTTTTTTTCTATTTTATAATTACTGTAATTATTTGCATGATTTTTAATAACTTTAGATGAGAAGGTGGTGGATGTTGTGTGGGCAAGAACATCAGTTCTGAACTCACTCCATCAGCTTTGAGATTCTACCCATTGTACTTGTTGTACACTGGAAATTTAGAGATGATTTAACCTGTACAGGCTTCATTTTCTTCTTGAGAAAAAGAGAGTGCTAATATAACAAAACAACTTACAATGTGGGCTGCTGGGAGTATTCAGTGAAAATACAACTGAAGTGTCTGTAATAGAGCCTGGTGTTTACTATTTAGTGAAATGAAGTAAAATAGAGAAGAAAGCATTTACTGAACATATGGGCAGTAACCGTCAATACTGTGTAAAATCAGGAAGGGGCTTGTAAAAAGGTGGCGCTGAAAACACTGGCCACGTGAATGAAGCAGATAGAAGAAAAGTGAAATCCACTGTTTTAATTGAAGGGAAAAAAAACTACTAATCCTGAAAATAAACAAACATTATCCTCAGTGAAAAGTATCTTCAGCCTATAAAGCAATTATATTATTTTCTAATAATATAAATTGAAGTAAGAGTAAAGGGTATCTTTTCTAAAAACAATTTGAATCTGCTTATTGGATCCAATATTAATGCATTTTGTGAAGAAGATTTCATGTTGATGATGATGATGCTGAAGTGCTATTATTTCAGATCACAATCTGAGAGGCCACTTATGTACCCTGTAAAGTGTAGTTCTAAACAACGCACTCAGAAAGTTTCTACCAAAGATCCCTGAAAGGTAAACCTACTTTACTGGAATTGAGTAGTCATGACACCTTTCTGCAAGGATATGTGTCAGACAGACACTTTTCTCAGTTAGGCAGTTTCCCCTTCACACCACTCCCTGGATATTTTAGAAATTGACTTTGCAACGCTTATGTTCTTCTAACTCATTCATTTCTGTTTTTCTTTCTTTTTTTTTTTTTAATAAGTATCCAAAGAGGTTGTTGGATTTATTTAATAATGAAAGACCTGGAGGGAATATATAAATATAGCTTCACACTGACAGTTGTTCAATACTGTGGTTTTGTAATAGCTGGAGCATCAACAAATAAATAAATAATAACATTGCCCTTTGTGATTTTTTTCACATAACCATGGATTATTTAGAAGTATGTGGTTTAATTTTCAAATATATGTAGACTTTTAAAATACCTAATTATAATTGATTTCTAATTTAATATCCTTTTGGCAAGAGAATATGCTCTATTTTAACCCTTTGGAACAATTTAGAACTTGTTTTATTGTCAACTTTATAGTCTCTATTAGTAATATTACCTATTCTTTTGAAAAGAATATGTATCATGCAGTCATTGGGTATGTTTTTCTAAAATGCCAATTAGGACACATTGGTTGATGGTGTTTTTCAAATTTTCATATTCCTTTGGATTTTTTGTGTGTATTTTATCAAAACAAGAAAATGGTATTAGAATCTCTAGCTATGATTGTCTAATTTTTATTTTCTCCTTTAGGTTGGTCAGTTTTTGTCATCACATATATTTGGTTTCCCTTCAAATGTATGTATATTCAACCTGATGTGTTCTAGATGGATTGATGCTTTTTATCATTATAAAATGACATCTTTATCTCTAATAATATTCTTTATTAAATCTTTATCAAATATGTTTTGATGAAATCATTTTATTGACAATAATTTTATAATAAAGATCATTCGTGTTTTATAATTGTTTATGTTGCTATTTCTATTAGATTATTGGATCCAAGAAATTAATTTATGCTGAGATTCTATGTTGTGAGAGAGTAAAAAGAAATGAATTGCTCCTTTACCTTCACTTTGACTTACTAATTCACTTTTTCAATTCAACCAATAAAGGAGAAATAGTTTGTTCCAGAGACTGTTCTGGGTGCTGGAAACACTTTTTATACTAGTAAAGAGAGAAATAAATATCCCTGCCCTTACAGTTCACATTCATTCAGTCAGAGAAACTTTTATCTATTTATGGACTAGAAATTATGTTAAATTCTAGCTAAAGAGAATATATTTAAAGAGAATATATTCTGTTGATAATAAAATTGTCACAAATCTACTAATATTAATTCAGTATTTTTTAAGTAACCAGATTTTTAGAACTGATAGCATAAAAATAAACATTTTTAAACTTTCCATTTATAAGAATGAGTAGCAAAAATGTCAAAACTGCTAAATATCTGGGTAAATGCTGGCTAAAAGAGTTAGAAGAAAATTCTAAAAAGAAAGAATAATTAAAACAAAAATAAAATATTTGTTAATGACTTTAATAGCTATTTAGACATGGCAGAAAAAGAATAAATTGCCTCAAAGTTAAGTTTGTAGAAAATGTCCAGATGGAAGCCCAGAAAAAAATTAAAAGATGGAAAATATAAGAAAGAAATTAAATATGTTTTGGAACATGGTGAAAATGTCTCATGTACTTTTTTAACTTTGAAATAATTATAGATCCCACATACTTTTAAGTTGGAATCTCATAAAGTGGGAAGAGAGAGAATGAGTCCAGACATTATTTGAAGAACTACTGACTGAGTATTTTCTAAAACTGGTGACATTCAGTCCACAGAATTAAAAATCTAACTGCCCCAAGTAAATATTTTAAAGAAATATACCTGGATGTATGATGTTAAAATTGCTGAGACGTCAAAAGACAGACAATTTTAAAAGTAGATAGAGAGGCAGTCGGGCAACTATAGTTTACAATAATCTATTTTATATTTCAAAATAGCTAAAAAAAAATAATCTTAATGTTTCCACAATAATGAAATGACAAATATTTAAGGTGATAGATATCCCAATTACACTGATTTGATTTTTACAAATTATAGTAATGCATTGAATTATCACATGTACCCCCAAATATATACATCTATTGTGTATTAATAAAAAATTAAAGCATAGAAAGAGGAAAGAAAAGGACATATCAATTTTAAAGGAAAAACTCACAGCAGCATACTGAAAGGACAGAAGGCAGAGGACAATGGCATGTCATCTTTAAGGTATGGGAACATGGGAACAAAGGGAGTCACTTAACCATTTTAATATCACAAAAAATAGAATTCAAGCAAGCTATATTACAACTATAATGAATTCTCCATACTAAAAAGAGGGGTGAATTCATCAGGGAAATTTAATAATGCAAAATTTATATGCACCTAATAATGGAGTCTTAAAATATAAAGGGTAAAATTTATTAGAACAAAGATGAGAAATGGATCAATACACAATCTTAATTGGAGATGTTAGCTCATTTTTCTCAGTAACTAAAAAACAAACAAACAAAAAGCATCAGGCAAGAAAAAGAATCAGAAACAATAGATGATCTGAACTAGATGATTAAAAAACTTGATATACATGACAAATATAGAGTGCTATGCCAATTCAATGGATAATAAATACAATTTGTAGCACACATAGAACATTTACTAAAATATACCATGGGCTGGGCAATAAAGAAATATCCAAATAATTTAAATACTGGCAATTATACAGAGTATATTCTCCATCCATAGAGAAATTTAGGTTTAAATAAGCACCGAAAAGATAACTCAAAAGTCCTCGTGTGTGCTTGAGCAATATGCAATACCATTCTATATAACTTAAGTGTTAAAGAAGTCACATGAGAAATTAGAAAGTATTTTAAATTAAATTATAATATAAACATAACATGTAAAACCCTATGGGGTTCAATAAAAGCCACATTTTTAAAAAAAGTATGGCCTCATACTTGTCAAATTAGAAAAGGAAAAAGAAAAGTCTGAAGATCAATTTTCTAAATATCTATTTCAAGAAACTAGAAGGCAAATTACAAAAGGTATAATGTATAAGAAAAATCAAATATATTAGTGAAATAATAATATATTGCAGAAAATCAAATATATTATAATTTGAAAAAATTAATATACTTGATATTTAGAATGACTCATCAAGAAAAAAAGAGAAAATATAAATACCACTATCAAGAATGAAAACACTGATATCACCATAAATCTTATACATATTAGAAAAATAAAAAGAGTATATTATGAATAACTTAAAGTGCAAAATCTTAAGTATTAACTAAAATGGATATATTTCTTTGAAAATATACCAAAATTGGAACAACAAAGAGAATTCTGTTAGTCCTGCACATATTAATATAAGTAAATCTGTAATTAAAAATCTTTGTAGAGTAAGACCTACAGACTCAAATAATTTCATTGGTGGGGTTTGCATTAAATCTGTAAATCACTTTGGGGAAGATGGACATCTAAACAATGTTGATTCTATCAGTCCATGGACATGAGATGTTTTCCTATTTGCTTGTGTCATCTATGATTTATTTCATCAGTGTTTTGTAGTTCTTCTTGTACAGATCTTTCACCTCCTTAGTTAAGTGTCTTCCTAAGTATTTTAATTTCTTTGTAGCTATTGTGAATGGTATTGAGTCCTTGATTTGATTCTCAACTTGAAAGTTACGATTATATCAAAATGCTACTGATTTGTGTGCATTGATTTGGTAATCTGAGACTTAGCTGAATTTATCAATTCCAGGATAGAATTGACTCTAGGTAGAGTCTTTGGGGTTTTTTAGATATAAGATAATATGGTTAGCAAAAAGTGATAGTTTGACCTCCTCTTTCCTCATTTGGATACCCTTTATTTCGTTTGTCTGATTGCTCTGGCTAGGACTAGTACTATGTTGAATGAAAGTGGTGACAGTGGGAACTCTTGTCTTATTCTAGTTCTTTCAAATTGTCTCTATTTATTATGATGTTGGCTGTGGATTTGTCATAGACAGCTTCTATAATTTTGATGTATGTTCCATCTATGCCTAGTTTGTTGAGAGTTTTTATCATGAAAGAGTGTTGAATTTTATCAAACGTTTTTTCTACATCTTTTGAGATGATCATATGGTCTTTGTTTTGCTTCTGTTTATATGGTGAATTACGGTTATTGATATGCATATGTTAAACCATCTTTGCATCTCTGGGATGAAACACACTTGATCATGGTGAATTATGTTATTGATGTGGTGTTGAATTCAGTTTCCTAGTATTCTGTTGAGAATTTTTCATCTATGTTCTTAAGGAATATTGGTCTACAATTTTCTTTTTTTTGTTGTGTCCTTTCCTGGCTTTGGTACCAAGGTGGACACTGGCTTCAGGGAAAGAGTTAGGGAAGATTCCCTTCCTCTCTGTGTTATGGAGTAATTTCTGTAAGATGGGTATCAGTTTTCATTGTAGGTCTGAAATAATTCAGCTGTGAATCTACCTAGTCTGGGGCTTTTTGTTGTTGTTGGGAGATATTCATTACTACTTCAATCTTGCTGTTCAGTATTGGTCTGCTCAGAATTCCTATTTCTTTCTGATTCAGGCTTGGGAGGTTATGTGCATCTAGCAATTTATGCATTTCCTTTGTATTTTCTAGTTTTGTGCATAGAGGTTTTCATAGTATTCATCAATAGTATTTTGCATTTATGTGGTATGCCTCCTTTTTCATTTATTATTAAGCTTATTTAGGTCCTTTCTCTACTATTTCTGATTAATCTAGCTAGTGGTCTATCAATTCTGTTTAGTTTTTCAAAGGAGAAACTCTTTTATTTTAGTTGATCCTAGATATATTTTTTCTTTTTTTTGGCAAGGGGTGGGGTTCATTTTATTTTGTCTTGTTCTGAGCTTTGTTATTTTATTTCTTCTGCTGGCTTTGTTTTTTGTTTGCTCTTCTTTTTTCTTGTTTCTTGATATGTAACATTAATTTGTTAAATTGTGAAATATCTTTTTGATGCAGGCATTTAAGGTTATGAAATTTCCCTTAGGACTACTTTTACTGTGTCCTATAGATTTTGATAGATTGTGTCTCTTTTGTCATTCAGTTCAAGAAATCTTTTGATTTTCTTCTTAATTTCATCATTGAGCCAAGGATGGTTCAGTAGCAGGTTGTTTAATCTCCATGACTTTGTATATTTGAGTGTTTCTCTTAGAATTTGTTTCTAATTTTATTTCCCTATGGTCTGAGATGATACATGGTATGTTTTCAATTTTACTGAATTTGCTGAGACTTGCTTGGTGGCCTAAGATATGATCATTCTTAGACAATGTCCCATATGCTGATGGGAAGAATATATACTCAATAGTTTTTGAGTAGAATATTCTGTAACTGTTATTTCCATTTTTTTCTAGAGTACTGTTTAACTCCAATGTTTCTTTATTGAATTTTTGTTTCTTAATTTGTCTAGCTCTTTCAGAGGGTGTTGAAGTCCCTGGCAGTTACAATAATGCTGTTTGCTTTTTTGATTAAATTTAGTAGAATTTGCTTTATGAATCTGGGAGCTCCTGTGTTAGGTACATTTATATTTAGGATTGTTATATCTTCTTGTTGAACATGCTCTCTTTAGCATTATATAATGAGCATCTTTGTCTGTTTTTACCATTGTTGATTTAAAATTTATTTTATTTGATATGAGAATGGCTAAACCTGCTCACTTTTGGTTTCCATTCCTGTGGAATAGTTTTTTCCATCCCTTTACCTTGAGTCTGTATGAGTCCTTGCAAATTAGATGCATTTCATGGAGACATCATATACTTGGAGTATTTCTTTTCATCCATTCAGCCAGTCTAGGTCTTCTAAGTGGAGCATTAAAATTGGTAACATTCAGTGTTAGTATTGATGTGCGGGATATTGCTCTGTTCATCATGTTTGATGATACCTTGTTTGGTTTTCCTTCTTGTGCTACTCTTTAGAAAAGCTGTGAACTTTAACTTTTGGGTGATTTTACGATGGTGAGTGTCTATTGTGCTATGTAATTGTGAATATTTCCTATAGTGCAGGTCTAATATTGACAAATTGCCTTAGTGTTTGCTTGTCTGGAAAAGTCTTTATTCCCCCATCATTTATAAAACTACCTTTGCAGGATACAAAATTCTTGGCTGGCAGTTGTTCTGTTTGAGAATGTTAAAAATGGGACCCTAATCCCTTCTGCTGTAAGGTCTCTGCTGAGAAATATGCAGTTAGCTTGATGGCCTTTGCATGTTAGCTGTTGCTTTCATCTTGCTGCTAGGAGACTTTTCTCTTTCATTTCGACTTTGGCCATGTTAATGACTATGCATCCTGGAGATGTCCTATTTGCTTTGAATCTTCCCATTGTTCAATGCCCATCATGTATCTGGATATCTGAATCTCTGATGATAGTGGGGAAGTTTTCCTCAATAATTTCCTTGAATAGGTTTTCCATGCTCTTTTGCTTTTTCTTCTTCTCCCTCAGCAATACCTGTAATTTTTATATTCATTCATTCACAAGGCCCCATATTTCTCTCAGTGATTGTTCATTCTTCTTTATTCTTTTCTTCTTCATCTTTGGCTGACTAGGTTAGAAAGCCTTGCCTTCAAACCCTAAGATTCTTTCTTCTGCTTGGACTAGTCTTTTGCTGAAGCTTTCTTCTGTATTTTGAAATTGTCAGAATGACTCTTTCATTTCTTTAAGTTCTGGTATATTCTTTCTTATGTTGTCTAATTCTTTAGCAACATTTTCAGGTTTTTTTTTTCATGATATTTTGAAATGCTATTTTGGCTTCTTTGTATTGGTTTTCAACTTTCTCTTCAATTCTATTCATCTAATTTGCCATCTGTATTCTAAAGTCCATTGCTGATGTTTTGATAATTTTCTTTTGGTTGAGTTCCATTGCTGTAGTTCCATCGTGATCACTTAAAGCTGTCAAACTAGCTTGTTTTTTCATATTTTCAGCATTCTTGCTCTGGTATCTTCTCACCTGAAACCTCTTTTCTCAACTCAGGGAAGATAGGCTCACAACATACCTGTTCTCCTTTGCTAGTAACTCTCCTAGTCAGTGAAAAGAAGGAGAGATTCCTAGATGTCCCTTTTGCGACCTACTCTGAAGATTGACCTGGCTGGGGATGGGAAGATGCACTGAGAGCCTGTATTGTAGATGATCTGTATTGTCCCATTTCTCTGTGCTTGTCCAAGTCAGTGCTGGATGATCTTCAGATGGAATAGTTGGTTGTTCCCCAAGCTGTTGGAAGCTCAGATTTAGGGCTGCACAAGCCCCTCTCCATGGAAGTTGATATTGTGGGACATTGCTCTTCTTGTGTCTCTCCATGATGGTGATAGTGCCAGCTGGGTGAGGCTATCTAGGCAGTGGTCATGGGTGTTGGTGCTGCAGGTGTTCACACCAACTGGGTCAATGGCAGCTTGAGGATAGCATGCACCAGGCAGAATATTGGTCTATGGGGGTGGTTCCCACCAACCAACTAGCAAGAGTCATGAGGGCAGGGACATGGGTTCCAACAGAAGCATGGAAGCCTTAAGGGCAGGGCTGTGGGGCTTGGTGGTGGTGCTGGAGCCTTGGGAGTAGGGCTGCAAGGCCAAGCTGCTAGGCAGAAGGGGCTCTCACACTGCCCAGGTCCTGCAGCAGCAGTTTATGCAAAGCTTCTCAGGTGGCATCTGGGGTGCCCATTCTGCTCATTCCTCAGTCACAGGGCATGTGAGAGTGTCCTCTCTTCCTGCTCCTTCTCCTGCCCAGTTTGGGTGATGCCAATGCATCTACAGTAAAGCCAGCCACGCCTTGTGTAGATCAAGCACTCCTGATCTGAGAGCTAGAATGACATCAATTGCAACAACCAGGGAATACAAGTATCTGCAGAGTAACACAGGCACCTGCTATGCCTGCTCTCCAATGCAGTGTTGCTGCGCAGACTCCAAGCAGCTCCCCGATCAGCCTGGACATCTGTGGTAGTGGTGGGACCCCCTCACAGCTCAAACTGCAGTGCCCGTGTGGCAGCATGGAGCCTCAGGGTTCTCTCCTCCTGTCCTTCCCCACATCTGGATGCCTCCCTCAGATACTTTCTGATCTTGCCCATTGGATTGACCCATCACTTTCGCCTCACTCTGTCCCCTGTCACTTCTCCAAAGTTTCACAATGCTTTTCCCAAGAAGGTCCTTCCCTAGCTCGCCATCCACCTGAAGCTTTCAATCGTCTCCTTGACAGCAGCTCATGCGAGCTGCCTCTAGTCTGCTATGTTGCCCCTCCCTCTTCAGTTCATGAAGATGTGATAAGCAACTTCACCACTTAAAAGATGTTTTTTTTGTCCAAAATGTCTTTTTATTTTCTACACTTCAGAAAATAAAAGAATAAAATGTTATAAAGGATTAGAAGAAAATGGAATATTAAAATAGCAGAAAATATTTCTTTATGTGTCATCTTATAAACAGTCCTGGTTGATACAAGGAAATCTATGATTTTGTAACAGTAATTTTAAAGTAGCCATAAAGACAAATGTAAAAATAAAGATTTGTCTTCATATAACATGTTGAAATAAACACACTGTAGTTCGTTTTCTTTAGATATTAGGCAATGAAAAAACCTATTATTTCAAGAAGGAAAATGAGACATTAATATTTTCTTCCTTCTTTTAAAATTCAGAAAACTTTCTTCAATTATTATTGAAAATAAACTAGAGCATAGAGGTCAACTAATATGCATAAATTGGTGAAGGAACTTCCAATGCCATGTAGTTATTAATTATCAAACAAGTTAGAAAACAAATGCCTTTACCAAAATATTTAAACAAATACTTTACATTATCATGGATACAGGCAAATAGCAAAAAAGTGTCTGTTTTCAGTGAATACCTTATTTCAGCATATACACTGAATTTTGAAATCTGTCTCTAATTCCACAACTAATACTTATCTTCATTTATAAGTTGGATAGGATAGATATTTTCTACAATAATACAGGTAAACAATAGAAACAAAATTATGTTACTTTGGCATTTTCTGTAGATATTCTGATTTCTGTACATATATAGTTATTATTAAAAAAAAGAAAGCTATAATGACCACCAAAACAATTTTAAGAGAAAAATATTTTTGTCTATAATCTTGCCTAAAACTTTAGAACTTTTATATTGATAAGTCAAATCATAGTGACCTTTTAAATATTTATTGAAATACAAAAATGTTCTAACTTAATTAAAATATTAAGATATCCGCCCCAATTTTTATCTCTAAGTCCACTCAATTCCCTGCATACAATGTTAATTGAGTTGAAGTTTAGGTTGTTTAAAATCAATTTTATTATGATATAGTTTACATGTCATAAAATTTACCAAAGTAAGTAAATATTTCAATAAGTGTATGTGTGTATATGTCTTTGTGTATAATGTACATATATAGAGAGTGAGTCTGTTGTATAACTATTCCCAAAATTTTCCTCCTGTTCCTCTTCAACCAATACTCTTATGCTACCTCAGCTCCCTGGTAACCATTGGTCTGTGTTTGTTGGTATAGGCTTGACTTTTCTATTCTTTCATATAAATGGACTCAATAGTTGATTCTTTTTTTTAATTTCTGAATAGTATTTTATTGCATGGATATACTCTCATACCTGTAACCATTAATCAATTGATTAAAACTTTTTCAAATAGAATTCCCTAAATGTGTTCTTTTTAAATGTTAGAAGTAAGCAACATGTGAATAAAAAAAATGTACTAACACCAATTATCTTTCCAAATCCCCAACACCATTCAAAATCTACATCACTGGCCATCATCATGCACGATCATCACTGAGGCCCACAATATACCAGATACTTTTATAGGTAACTGTCATTACATTGTTTTGAAATAAAAATTTTACTAAAAAATAAATAATTACAATAAAAAATTTAAAAGATGAGATCTATTATAGTTTGTCAGAAAAAAATTTGGTGTATGTCTGCATTCTGTTTATAATTTCCTACCTCAATTTTAGTCTAGAGTGAATCTTCTGAAGGTAGATTCTTTCATAGTCATCTTGGGACAATGCTAAATTTCTTCTAATTCTATAAATGTCACTGTGACATATTTTTGTTCCTAGCAAACACTAGCAATGTCTTAAATATTTTTTTAAAAACTTGTTTCCCATTTATGAGTGAAGCAGAGCAGTGTTAAGTAGAAGAACACAAGTTCTGGCACACGCCTGAGTTTAAAAATCACTCGTATATCTTATGAACTGAATACTTGGTCCAGTTACTCAATCTCAATTATTCAATCTCACTGTGCCTACATCTATAAACTGGGGAAATAGCAGTACCCACTTCAGAGGATGATTGTATGATTTAATGAATGTTGTATGCTTAAAATAGTGCCTTTTATATATGACTTACTCAATATTAGCTGTTATTAATTAGTACAGTATACTTGGTTCTGGATAGTTGTATATACATTTATATGTACATTGAAATATACTTTATAATATTGAGGAATTTAAGAATTAAAAATAATTCTATAAAATAAGTGTGTTTTATCTATTTATTTTTGTTTCAAATTTATTAAGTTTTTTTTTTTTTTTTTTTTTTTTGAGACAGAGTCTCACTTTGTTGCCCAGGCTAGAGTGAGTGCCGTGGCATCAGCCTGGCTCACAGCAACCTCAATCTCCGGGGCTCAGCGATCCTACTGCCTCAGCCTCCCGAGTAGCTGGGACTACAGGCATGTGCCACCATGCCCGGCTGATTTTTTGTATATATATTTTTAGTTGGTCAATTAATTTATTTCTATTTTTGGTAGAGACAGGGTCTCGCTCAGTCTGGTTTCGAACTCCTGACCTTGAGCAATCCGCCCGCCTTGGCCTTCCAAAGTGCTAGGATTACAGGCGTGAGCCACTATGCCTGGCATTATTAAGTTTTAAATATCTGTTTTAACTGAAAGAAAATGTGCACCTAAAAAATTAAATAATTTAAACCCTGTGAGATTCAAATGATCCAGTGGTTTGATTCATTGATTTGTATTTTTGGATTCTGGATAATTTCTAGTCTTGCTCTCATATGCATGTTCTCAGCCTGGATCTCTGACACTCCTTCTCCTTGTCTTGGTCCATCTCTGAATTAGATTTTCTTATATTCAAAATGGGGATTTTTATCAGGAGTCTGTCATTTCATGAAGATGTTCTCGGAGCCTTTTTAAAGAACACAGATCTCTTTGTAATGCAAATTTCATGTAAAGAAATAATATTGTTCTTTCATATTCATAAACACCTACCCAAATCAGAACTACAGATGACATATAAGTCATAATCCTTTCATTCAAGGCTTAAACTCACAGGACTCATTTTCTTTTGGCATCTGCTTCATGCCCTATGAAGTTTTAAAATCAATATTTTTAAAAGCCTCCTTTAATCAGATTTTCTATGGCCTTTTTCCTTACTAAAATGTTGACTGCTTTACATTGTACCAAAGTCAGCTATGAAATGGGTTTAATTACACAGATAAAGAGTCCATAATCTGTCTAAGCTTTGTTAAGAAATTCTTTGCTGTGGCAGTCAAACAGAAAAGTCTATTTATGATAATAAACTAAGCAGATTATAGATCCTTTTCTTCTATTATTTTAAAATTTGGGTTCTGTAAATCATTTTCATTATGAATAATTATTAGAGAATAAATTTTATACATATATATTATACTGTATTTCATAATAAAAATTTAATGCCAGGTTTTGGTCTTTGTATCATCTGACATAAATGTAGAAGCATAAATCTCCTATCTTTCTTGATTGTTAATGATATTTCAAAGCATGACTAAAAATAACTCCATACAATCAAGTTTGACCTTTTTAGATTCAAAGGGGTTTTAGGGCAGCTTTTTATTTCTGTGTTTCAAGAACTGACTGTTCTTTAAAGAAGTTGAAGGAAAATAGGCTTTAACTCTTAAAATATTTCAAATAAACGTTTAGGAGTCTGTTTATTTTCATGTTATTTTTTCTTTTTCCAATCGTGTTATTTCAAAATATTTTTTTTATTTCTGTGTAATCATCATGTCACATATATGTTCTTTAAGGTCAAGGAGATGATATATACTGTATTATAGTAAAAAAATTAACTAGATATCTCTAAAACAAAGTTTATGCTTAGATGTTAATAAATTAAACAAAATATTTATTTTATTTCTAAAAAGCCAGCCATGAAGGCATAAATTAAATCTCACATAAGAAATAACATTCAAGGCATTTAGTCAACATAAATCTTGCATAAGCTGGATAAATACATCAGCTTTACAGGGAATGTTGATACTTCTTCACTTTTCCTTTACAAAGGATTAATAGTATATTACTTTGTCCTTTCTAGATGAGCAATCTACCAGCCTCATGGATGTTACCAATCTGTTAGAAAATTGAAGAAGTCTCACTTTAGGTAATTCCATACCCTTAAAGCCAGTGAGGTACCCTGAAGAGTAAAGAGCAGTTACTCTTCAAATAATTTAATGAAGACACTCTGTTCTGAAAAATTGTCTTTCTAATAGTTGTAAAAACTGAATACAGACCAGAAAAAAATTAGTTTTCAGTTTTATCCTATCAAATCTATATAAATAAAATTTAGGCTTCAGTATTTCTCTATTATTACATTATGTAAAATGTGCTGGATAGATTTTTGCTAAACATGGAAGCACATATGGAGTGGTCTGACTTATAGGCGCATCCTTCTTATTCAGTAAAGTTTGAAATCTTTGGTTGTTGAATGCATGTTCATTGTAAAATTATTTATGGACTTTCTTCAAAACACAGTCTTTGGAATCAAGAGTTTGATCTGGGCTTGAGTCCCAGTACTGCCACTATAAATCCTTAGGAAAATGCTTTAATCACACTCAACCCCAAGTTTCTCATCTGTAAAATGAGTACAATAAAAGGTTGTGTAGCTCACAAGGTTGTTCTTTTATTAAATGAGATTATGTACATAAGGTACTCAGCCTAGCTCATGGCATATAGAAAGTGTACACTGAGCATCACTTAGCTATTATTGGAATTATTGTTATCCTGGACAATTGTTATGAGTGGTGGTGCTCTTTGATTACAAAAAGATAAAATAAATGAATCCGACTTTTGAATAATACTGGTGTAGATAGAAATTTTTTCTTTGTAGCAGGGGCAGCTTTTTCTTCTGCATCACTAGTTCCTCTAGCAAATGTAATTTAACAAAGAGCAGCTCTCCACTATTGTTCTCTATTAATATACATATATCTATTAGCAACCATAGTCTACTAATATTGCTATATAAGAACATATAAAAGCCCATTGGATAATATTTTTGGGGATGTGAGGCATGGATGCTCTATATTCTCAAAACATTTGCGTTTTAGCTTGGTTAAAGGAGACTGATTCACACAAGTCACCATAAACAATATATTGTACTATCAACTCAAAGGCTAAAGATCACGGCATGAAGTATTAGTATTATAGTGTTTCGGTAAGAAGTCCCCTAGCTGCAAGTGACAATACCAACTCAAATTAGATGAAACAAAAACATGAACTTATTTGCTTATATAAATGGAAGATTCAGAGCAGATTTTATGCTCTGATCATAGCTGGATCCAGGGAATCAAATAATTTTTATCAGTCATTGGTTTATTTCTATTTATCCCTTTCATTTTATTCTGTGTTGTATTCATTTTCGTGGAGGTCCTAACTGTAAAGTGGCAAAGTTGTTGTTGTCATCTCTTGATTTATAGACTCAAACTATAGCAAGAAAAAGTCCTGAAAATATGTCTTATTGATCTCAAGTCTCATGCTCATCCTGAACCAGTCATTGTGGACAAGGAAAGAATAGTATAGGCTCAAGCCTTGGTCTATGACCTTCTGAATCTAGAGAACTGAACGTAAGGATTTATCATGGGGGAGTAATCATTTCCCAAAGGAAAATTAAGGCACTATTATCACTATGTATGTATGTACTTAAACAAACTTGAAAATAATTTTCAGACATCATGACCATCTCTAAATGCTTCAATGAGCATCACCTAAGAATCAAGATCATTTTCTACTTGATTAACATTCTATTACTTAACATGATAATAGTAATAATAATAATTCCGTGTCATCTAATATGGAGCTCATATTGAAAGTTTTTCAGGCATTCATAAAAAGGGCTGCTTTATGATGCAGTTCACTGAGGTTGAGGTGGTGAAGACTGATTTCCTCAGGTGTTTGTCATTTTTTCCTGAATCATAAGGCATTGAAAGTTCCTAAAAGAACCTAGACCATTTATTTTATTTTATTTTTTCAGCATATTATGGGGCTGCAAATATTTAGGTTACATATATTGCCCTTGTCCTCCCTTTCCCCCTCAAGTCAGAGCTTCAAGTGTGTCCATCCCCCAGACTGTGCTCATCGTACTCGTTATGTATGTATATACCCATATCCTCCTCCCCTTAGACTGTTTAATATAAATGTCTTCCTCCTGAAATAGTTCAGATGAATACTAAAGTTGCATGAACATTCCTGCATCTTATCTTGGGGAAATAAAACATATTCAGAAATAAATAAAATGTGGGTTCATGAGGAGACCCAGTTAAATAGACAATGATATTGAAATGGCTAATTCTGTAGCCTGCAGATAATATAGACAGATAGATAATGATGTAGATATTCATCAGCAGTCTGTATTTTACAATTAGCAGAAACAAATTTTAAATATGCCCATTAAAGGAAATGGGGAGTAGAGAAGAAGAATGGATACTGGAATGTATAGGGGAAGGGCTAGATTCAAAACAAGCTTAATCCATGTTCAAACAATATCACGAAGTTTTCTCTCTCTCATTTCTTCCTACCTGTCCACCTTCCATCTTGGCTTTGCTTGGCCTGTGCTGGATGCACTTTCCTTCAGGTTGTCTCTACTAGGTAGCTGCTGGCAGTTCAAAGTTATATCCTTGCCACCTCAAAGATAGGGGAATGAGAAAGAAATGATTCTTTTAATTGTCATAAAAAATAATCTCATAACTACATCATCTACATCATTAGTTCTGGTCTGGCTACATTTCCACTTCTGAACTAATCACTCTGTGGCTATGAAGGATGGAAAAGGCAGAGCATTATAATGCTGTAAGTTAGTCAAGTTTTATACTCCTACAGCTAAAGGTGAATTCAGCACCACCACAAATAAATCAAATGGGTTGCCATTAAGGAAAGATTTCTTTTCCAATGGAAAAATCAAAATGCTAAAAAAAGGTTATATAAATTTCTAGAACCTTCCAAAATAGTTACCCATTATACAACTCAAGGCAGGTTTGACTTTAGATTATCAGTTCTTACTACAGAAACCCCAGCACTGCTTTTGTAATTCCAGCCAAATCTTTAGCATCAACTACTTAATAAATAAACTCTACATTGCTTTCTAGCATGCTTTCAAATACTTTAAAACACTTAGGTAAATATTATGATCTTCATATTGCAGATGAGGAAAGTGAAGCATATCTGGGGTGTGTGCATGCCTACAGGGTAAGTAAAGTACAGGACACATAAAGTACACAAAGCCATGTCTACCTTATCTAATGACCTTGCTATTTAAAGACATCATCCTGTATTCTCTTGACTTAAGTCATGAGATAGATATTCCATTCCCTACCGTGTTTCCCCAAAAATAAGACCTACCCATAAAATAAGCCCTAGCAAGATGTCTAAGCATTTGCGCAATATAAGCTCTACCCCGAAAATAAGACCTATTGATTTGCGTGGCTACACAATGTATCTGCACAACCCATGCATTTCATCATGGAGCAGTAAAGAAGATGAGCAGCCCTTCTCATCTGTCCCATGAGAGCTCTATTGCTCGACATGAGAGATTAGGGCCAATGGTTCTAAAGGAAATAGAGTCGCAAGAAATTCAGGGTGGAATTCGAGGTTTGGAGAGTTATGATGATGATATTTCAGAAGAAGATGACTTAACTATATTTGATAAATGTAGATTGTTGTACCGTACTTAAAAAAAAATAACACATCCCCTGAAAATAAACCCTAGGGTGTCTTCTTGAGGAAAATAAATATAAGACCCTGTCTTATTTTGGGGGAAACACAGTATCAGAGTAAGAAAGGCCATATAAATTCATGGAATGAATAGGGTAGAGATGAACAAAGTCACAAGTGTGCATATCTTATCCAAAGAGGACAGTGTCTATCCAGTGGCAAATAGTTGTTGCCATGCAAAAGTGCAGGCCATATGTACCAGATCTTCTAATTTTTAAAAAGAGTGTAAATATCTGAATGTTGTATAAAATTTTCTAAAATTTAAATCTCAGAATCTAATTTATTTTAAAAAACTGTGTGGGCCACACAAAATACTTCTCATACCATCCATGCATGGCCTGCTATTTTGCATTGCTCAATGGCCTGGCTCCCACTCAATGTCAACCACTATAGAATTAAGTATGTTTATTCCACCTTTTTCAAACTACTATTCCAAGAATGAATAAGTTCATAGGAGCACTGGGCAATTTGTTAGACAAATGAGCTGCATACTTTAATCTTGCTCTCAGCTCATTTTCATTTGCACTCCACTCTCTTTGCTGCATTTTTACTATATCTCCAAAAATTGTGAAAGAAAGTGGAGTAAGAGGCAGATAGTACAGAAAAAAACTAGACAGAAAATTAGAAGGATTATGTTTAGTTAACATGGAGATAAAAGGAAAGTGATAATTTGAGAAATGTTTCAGAGATAGAATCGAAAGTATTTAAGTCCTTTGGGTAGTTAAGAGAAAGGAATAGTAGGGATTCTCCTGACTTTTAATTCATGAAAATATTAAGGTCAAGAGGGATTCTTCAAATCCCCGATTGATGGCAGAGATAATCCTAAAACAACCCAAATGTTGTGGTGACTTCCAGCTGTCAGTTGTCTATCTCTTTCGCACCCCAAAGATGTTCTCTCTCTACTTCTGTCTCTCTTTGTGTATTACACAGTGAGGTGATAAAATGTTAGAGACATGCTGCTTATTTTTGTGCATGATCATGTGAACATATTAAATAGAGAAAGGAGAATGGGTGTTGGACATGCAAAAATAAGTAAAACAAATAAAAAATATGCATTTCATTATTCTTTCAGTTATCAAATTCTTGTTCTTCTAAGCTTTCAAAATGTACTTTGATGAGAGATCCGAATATCTGTTTATCTATCTACCTACCTACCTAAAAAAAAGTCTGTAATATTTTATCAAATAACATAGTTTTTATTTCTTTTATTTGAACAGATAGGTTTTGCTTACCACTTTGTTCCAATTCCCCTACATTTTCTCCCACCTATAACTATTTTACATATTTAACTATTTAACATATTAGCTTTTTTGTTGTTGTTGTTCCTTGAATATGCCAATTTCTTTTTCACTTGCTCTTTTTACTTCTTGGAACGTTCTTCCCCCAAATTTTCATAATCCTGACTGTTTTTCCCTTTCAGCAACAGCTCAAATGTCCACTGCTACTAAGTATGAAGTAAGCCCCCTCGGTCATTGACTCTATCGTATAATATTGGCATAAAACAATTATCTTATAAATGTGTTTATTGTTTTTGTTGCTGTCTCTTCCCCTAGATGGCAAGCTCCATTTGAAAGTCCTGATCTGTCCATGTCACCACTGTACTCCCAGATCTAGAAGAGCAGCTGACACAGTGGAATTGCTAAGATCTTGGAGGGGCCACATCTTCATATCTTCTCCATGTGTGTTCCAGAAAAAGAGAGAGACAAAAAAAAAAAAAAAAGAGTGACAGATGATGATTCAAGTATTATCTACATTACTGGCTGTAGGATAGTGTGAGAACCAAATGGGTCAGCTAACTAACACAAAAATTAGACCGACTCTCTCTCCCTGTTTCAGGCAATATCAATTGGGTCAGGCCTGCTGTAGAAAAATATACCCCTGGAAGATCAGATGAGAATTCCTGGCTTTCGATGAAAAAGGAAGGAGTATTTTCACCCAACACTGTAAAAAAGCATTTATGAATTTAGAACTTATTAGTGGTCTGTGAAGGCCACAGTAACTAATGGTGAGGGATGAATGAAGGAGGGCATGCCCTGAAATTGCAACAGAGAAAATGGGGCCAGTGTTTACATGCCGGGCAGCCATCAGCCTGGGCTCTAAGAACTGGTTTTCTCTGCTCCTTGGCCGCTCATTTGCAGTGAGGCTCCATTACCAAAAGAAGACAAATAAACCAATGGCGGAAACTAATCTATCCTCATTCAATTAAACCATGAAGCAATTACGTTTTCTTTCCCCCTAAGAGAGTGCAATTAGTCCCCTTTGAAAATTTATTCCTGCTCCAGAAGAAAAGAAGAACCTCTGAAAATGTTTGTTGAAAGCAAAAATGTTTGGGAGAATGTTTCCTCACCCTTTCTTAACCAGTAGCGGTTTCAGTTTTCCCTTTTTAGGATCAGCTTCCCCTTATTTGATCTTCCGTGCTTCCCTAAGATAATTCTCTGCATATCATCTTTTCTGGTAGTGACTTTTTCTCAACCAGGAAGCACTCAGGTTAAGCTCTGACAATGTATAGAGGCAGTGTGGTACATTAGAAGGCACCATGAACCTGGAGGACAAAGTTCTGATTTCTTGTTCTTTGCTTTGTGATTCTGGGCAACATAGTTTTCCTCTCTGGGCTTCAACGCCTTTATTTTTTAATTTGAGGTATTTGAATTTAAGTTAGTAGTAGGGCACTTAAAAATGTTCCCATCAAACTCTTAAATAAATAGCAATAAAAAATGCAACTTCTCTGGTTGAAGTAGAAATGGTACAGTGGCAGAGAAGAAAAAAACCTAAGAAAATTCCCTTGTATAAAACCCTCACACTGTCTCCCAGCCCCTTAGGTACACATGGAACAAGTCACTCAACTACACAATCTCTGATATTCTTTCCATCTCTAATACCTCTAATTCTTTTTAGTGGGGTGTGGTCTAAACTATCAGATAGATCTAAGTTTGAATTCAAGCATCTGCGTGATCCTTGGATATTTATTTAACCTCTTTGTGTAGATAGTTTTCTCTTTTGTAAAATGAAGAATATAAAAATAAATTTATCTGTGTTTGTTTTTAAAATAAATATTCGGATACTTTCTGAAATTTTCTTCTCTCAATAATATCTTAGCATTCTTTCTGGAAACATGTGTATAAATCTCCCTCATCTTTGTAACTGATCCAAACTATTTCATAGAATAGATATGCTATAAGTTTCCCTTTGCCTTTCTATTGAAATTTAGGATGTTACATTATTTTTCTATTCCAAATAATGTTGCAATAAATATTCTGACGTATATCTCTTTTTATATGTGCAAATGAATATATAGGTTATGATCGTTAAGTAGAAATAGATATTTGATAAATTCCATTATAGTAGATAATACCCCATTGCTGTCCAAAGTTAAATTGTCTATTTAAAACTCCAGCAATCTTAAATTAGATGACCCTTTGTTGCTATGACTCTACCAATATTTGAATTTATCATACTTTAAATTTGGGAAGTTTCAGAAATTTGGAAATTTTGTCTTATTGCTGTTTCTAAACTAGTGCAAAAACTAATATGCATCAAGTGCTTAAGCAATACTTATTAACCTTGTCATATCTGTTAGTTTGATAATTAATAATACACATGACAATAATAAAGTATTATATAATTAGCATTTTTTACATATTAAGCAGTTACTTAAAGTTAAGAACTTATGGTAATAGATAAGTAAGCAGTTAATGCTAATAATAGGGAAATTTAGAAGCCAGGTCTAATTTGAGATAAATTTAACATCA
Source organism: Microcebus murinus (assembly GCF_040939455.1). Classification (NCBI taxonomy): domain Eukaryota; kingdom Metazoa; phylum Chordata; class Mammalia; order Primates; family Cheirogaleidae; genus Microcebus; species Microcebus murinus. The sequence goes on from NC_134124.1 coordinate 25,854,749, forward strand.
AAATAAGCATTTATTTTGAATTTCTACAAATCTGAGTTTGAATGTCAGTTTTTCCTCCTTTTAGTCATGTTACCTTGGGAATTTTACTTTACCACATTATGTATTAATTTCTGATTTGTAGAGTGGAGATTGCATAGCCTATTTTTCAGGACCATTCTATGATTCACATATAATGAATATAAGATGCCTACCTTGACCCATAATCCTTACTAGGAATTACTGTTTGAGCCTATATGGCATCCAACTCTGATGATCTATGCTAGAAGTTTTCTATATGTTTTTAATTTAATTCTCCCAAATGCTCCATGAGACAGATAACAATATAATTTTCTATTTGTCAGAACTGGGACTCAAATTCAGCTTTTTTGGACTTCTAGAGTATACAACCTAAAAGGAGTTACATCACTAAGAGTGAAATAATCATACTTTGATCCATCTTCCCCAGTAGTGTTGGCGAAGTCCAGACCTATGACCACTGTTTCATGACTTTTGTGGGAAACTTGGGCTTAAATTCTAATTGCAGGATGAATTTGAGGTCTGGAGTTTTAACAAGAACAGGCAAAACTTTAGCATTTGTTTATCCATTGTTGGGGAAAAAATACCTACAAGGATTTCCAAGTTGAAAGATGGGGCAAAACAATGAGAGTATAATTTGCTAAATTCTTTATAATACCACAAATATGACACTGACCATCTGGCATTTGGCAAGGGAAATGTGCATTCACATGCCTCTTGGGAAATTCTAGGAGTTTGAAGAATGTTTCAAAAGATGAAGCCAATATTCTGCATAGACAAAAGGATATACTTGCTAACTTACTTTCTTATCCTTGCTCCTACCAGTATCTGACACCAAGTGTCTCACTATCTAAAATGTTGCAGTCACTTTCCAAGTGGTTTTCATCATGGCACTAGTTATTTTACAAAGGGTATTAGCGCAACACAAGCAAAAGCAAACAATTGTCCAAGGCAAACAAACATACCTCTAGTGCTGTGACTGATCTTTCATAACCACTGGATTCTTCACATTTTTCCAAATTACATTTACCTCTAAATGATCCTCATTTCACGCCTCATTTCACTACTCTTTAGACACCTAGGATGTCCATGACCATGGTTGCTGATCACCGCCTGTCCCTCACTGTGACTTTCTGGATGCTGTTAGTGTCTGATTCCAGCATCCCTTGACCTCCGACAGTGAATCTGATTCCTGCTTCTGGCATACACATCTCTCTAGTGGGGATTCTCTGGCCTCTGATCTTTTTAAACTATATGATTCTCAAATCACCTTAAATATTCTTTATGACTTATCTTTTTCTCTCTGATGACCCAACTTTACTACCTATTATTTTATTACATTCATACCCAAATCAAGCATTAAAAATCTTATAATCAACTATTTTTGGCTTATACCACATCCCATTATTTCCAATTTTTCCAAAGTTACTTTGCCTCTTCTTTTCCTTCCATTTCACTTTGTACACTATTCCCTAGGATGTTGTTATCTTGTAGCTGGATTACCACCATAGCCTCTCATCAAACTTTTTGTCTTTTCCTTTTGTAGAGTATTCCAAACTTCCAATTGAAATTCCTAATATATATCTTCAGATGTATAATGGGAAAATGCTAAAATACCCTGCTGATTGCAGTAAACAATTCCATTAACTTGTATGGCTCATTATTTTAGTGTTTAATTAACCATATTTGTTATCATATAAATCTTCCAAACCAGTTAAGATTTCCTGTCTCCACTTCCACTTGTTATTTTTTTAATCTCTATTTTTACAAGCCCATAACACACACTCATATTAAATTTAAAAAGAAGCAGCCTACAAACTATGTGTTGAGGAAAGCAAGGAAGAAAATACATAGTAATCTTACAAAGTGCTTATCTTGGGGGAAAATGGGATTATAGGTATCATTTTATCCCTTTTTTCTACTTTACTGCTCACACAGTCTTTAGTGATAAAGCATCTCTTTTATAATTCTGAGAAGTAAAGACAGCCATTTTCTTACTTTGCTATCCACTCTCCTCATCCATTTCAGTATGAGACTTACAAAAACAAAACCTGAGCATGCTGCTGCATAGAATAAATGACTATACTTCCCCACCTGCTCTATAGTTAGGTATGTGTTAGATCCGGAGCCAAGAGAGAGGCACATGAAGCCTCATGTGTAGCAGAATGCTGTTTATTTTGAGCATCTGGGTGCAGATGGGTGGAGGTCAAAGAGCATCCACAAGAGAAAAGGGGAGAGCCTTGGGTTTTATAGAGGGTTTTTCTGGGTGGAATAAGTAAGTGGGCCAAAACAGCCAGCCATTTGTAATTAATTCTTTTTCAAACAACCAGCTCCTAGGACCCCTGCCCCAGTCACATCCCTCCTTCAGCTCTGGTGTCTTCCTTATCAGGATAGCTTGGGAGGGATAGACTTCCTCTTTATCAGGGGGAAAAAGAGCACTGACTGCAGCTGTCTGTTAGGTTTACAACATCTGGAGATTCTCCACACTCTGGCGGCTCTTGTTTTACAAGCCTACATTTTGCATTAACCACATTCTGTTCTATACATACTTTTCAGTTTCCCACCTGGAGCAAACCTAACAGTATGACCATATGACTTAACTATTGTCAATGACATTTCCAGAAAGTTGGCTCATTTGGAGCTAAATCCAGGTGAGAAAACACCATTTTTCCTTCCATCTTCCATCTTTCTTTGTCATGCAAGGAATTTCTGGAATTCCCATAGCCATCTTGAACCATGATCACTTGGAAATGGCAGCCACGCACTGGAGTACTGAGGCAGACCAATAGGAGCCTGGGGTCCTGAGGCACTGCCTGGAGCCTTTTTACCTGGTTTGTCCACCTCCAGACTTCTCTTACATGGGAGAGAGGAAAAACCAGTGTTGATCCTGTTTAGGTTACCATTGCTCTGTGGCTGTTGCTGCTTATTGTATATGCAGAGAGGCCTATATCTCCCTAATGCAGGGAGGTAGAAAAACAAATCATAATAATGTTGTTAGTACTTTAAAGTAATAAAATACATGACCTTATCAATGAACATTCAAATGATTTCAGTGAGTTATTTGTAAGGAAAGAGGAGCAATTACTCCGTCCTGGGAATCCTGGCTTCTAATACCAAACCCACCTTTCACAGTGGTATGAATTCATTGAATCTTATTGAATCTCAGTGTCCTAATCAATGTAAAATAGTGATGCCTTCCCCTCATTGATCTCTACCTCTTTTGTGTGTTCCTCCCCTTAAGTATAGATTGAAATTGTTGCTTCTCTTGAATTCTGTTCTAATTTACAGCATACTGCAGAAGTGATACAGTATAACCTCTGATAATTAGGTTACAAAAAACCATGGTTTCCATCTTGTTTTCTCTCTCTCTTCCCCTCCTTGTCCCTCCCTCTCACTCCCTGGCTCACTTGTGCTGAGCAAACCAGCTGCTACGTGGTAAGCAGCCCTGTGGGGAGGTCCACACTGTATGGCCGGGATCTGAGGCTGCCAGTTCAGCAGCTAGGAAGAAACAAAGCCTGATATAATCACCTACGTGACCTGGAAAGTAGAACTTTAAACTCAGTTAAGTCTTGATATGTTTGCAGCTCTGGCTGCAACCTCATCAGAGGCCTTGAATCACAGAGACTCACATGAACTACTTCCAGATTCCTGACCCACAGAAAGTGTGAGAATGTAAATCTTTATTGTTTTCAGCCATTAAGTTTTGTGGTAATTTGTTATTCAGCAAAAAAAAAAACAAAACAAAAAACAATTTTATTGTTATAAGTAAGGAATACCTCCTTATAGATATTTTATATTTTAATAAAACACTTTTTATTATAAAGAATTTAAAGAAAATTATTCGGGAATTTTATCTCCCATTTGCAGAGCATATTCCTCTTTCCACTTATTTTTAATTCTAGACAAAGATAAACAAAACATCTTATTCATCTTTTACTATGTCATGGTCTAACACAGAGTAAGCATAACCAAAGGTCATTTCATTATAGGCCAGGCTTCAGGTCAGGGTTTTCAATGTTACACTATTTGATGTTTTGATAATCAGTAATCTAGGATTTCAGGGAATTCTTTATGGTCACTCGGATGTCTACAAGCTGGAAGGTTTCTTCTGCTCTCATAGTTCGTCTTCTTGGTATCCAAAGTTCTCCCCCTTGTTTTTCATAAACTGTTAGTTTTGTTTGTTTACTTTTTTTTAGCTGTTACTTTGTTTGTTTCCATTGATGTTTTAATGTTCTAGACTATTGGGAAAAGGAGGGACCTTGTTTGTAAGGAATAATTAGGACAGGGCTGAGCAATGTTCTTGGCAGGTGGCACAGCCTTTCTGCTGACTGTTAATGTCAATTTTTAGGTCTTAGATGTGCTATGATCTCCATATAGATGGCACTTCCTGATGTGTCTGTGGTCATGCCATAGCTCCTGTTGGCTCCATGAGGCAATAAATCATTATGGTCATGATCCTGGACGGTCTATGTTGTCTTTGTCCAGAGTCCCCCAAAACATTCTAACCTTATTACATGCCATTTCTAGACTCTAGGGATAGGGTCAGATTTATGTCTTTATTTTCGTTCAAACATATTTTCTAAGGAATAACTTCTTCTTTTAGAGCTTAGCTCTTTGAATTCTGAATTAGCAAGCTCATACACATGAAAACCTTATGTTCTCAAGGTTAAGTTATCTCCAAAAAATTTCAAGAAGTTTGTTTTTGTTTTTGATCTTACTTTTGTTCTGTGCATATGAGCCATCACTCTGATGTATTTTAATGTGAACTATTTAAAGAAAAAAAGTGGCAGTAGTTGGCAGGGTAATATATCACCAGTGGTTATATCAAAATATCTCCTCACTAATAATTTAAATAGATTATTTAAATATAGAATAAAAAGTATAATATTCAAGTGTTAGATGTTCATGAAACCAATACCTATTATATGTTCCTATATGCTGTGGAGATAGACCTTTGGCAAAGTTGTATTAATGATACTCATGGAAAGAGAAGCACATAGAAAGAGTAGCTGCCTGTGCTGAGTGCTGTAAGAGCATAGGGAAGGGAAGGTGTCCATCTGCCAAGGGGGATGGCATAAGGGTGGGCCAGGAAGGCATCTATGGAGGAAGTAACATTGAGTGAGGTCTTGTAAAAGAAGAGTATGCTAGAAGGCAAGAAGAAGAGCTGCAAAATGTTCTCTTTCCCTTCTTTTAACTCTTTTAATGCTTCTCTCCCATGTCTCTGTAACTTAATACAATTTGCCGTTGTGTGTGATGTCTGTGAGGGAACATGGTCTTTTCCATAATGTTATATGTTTCTTGAGCATATAATGATGTATTATGCTTACTTACCATTACTAAGAGAGTAAGTTAGTGAATTGTGTAGATATTTAATAAAGGCTATTTTTTCGCTGATGGAGAAAAGGTGATGAAATTGCATCCCACCGCTGGTCTCTCTTCTCCTCCACGAACCCAATCTTCTTATGCAAAATGTAAATCCCATGTGGCTACATGGAAGCCTTCAAAATCTTCAGCCCATAGAAGGAAAGTGTGGTAACTATAACTCACAAGACATTTCTTAACTTCTGTGGAGCTTTGAATAGAAGTCTGGAGGAGGGAAATTCCACAAAAGATCACAGATGTATTATTTGCAGATTAGCCAACATATGGCATGTTTAATTGCAGCTCTGAAACAACAAGGAGACTAAAATTGATAGTTCATTTTTAAAGTTTTAAGCGATAGAGCCTTCTAAACATTATTTGAAAATGCCAGTGTTTTTGTTGATTCAACTAAAATTACCCAAAAGTATCTTTCATAGTTTAAAAATTGAACTGCAAATTCCAAAATAGTTGAAAGTTTGAGAGGAAAAAAGATTTTTAAGAGGTGGTTGACTTTTCATTCTGTGGTCAAGTCTCAATTTCCTTCCCTTCTTTCTCCTCCTTCATTTCAAGCAAAACCACAAGATAGGGCATAAAACCACATTGCTGGAATGTGAAATTTATAATCTTCCTCTCTATTCATCTTGAACAATGAAAAGAAGAATGGAAATTAAGGAAAGGAAGCGATCAACACTAAATTCCAGAAAAACATCATACAGAATCCTCTTTTATTATTGGGATGTTTCAGCAAATGAGGAGGCCCTCCTGGTCCACTTTAGCCTATACTTTAATTCATGATTACAGTGAGACAAATTTCAGGACTCCATAGGACAGAGAGTGGACAAAAGATTTCATGTGACCCCTATGCCTTTTTAATTGCAATGCCCAGTTTCTTTCCACATATTACTCTTATAGGTTTTAAATCTCTGCCTGAAATTGTACATCTTCAATTTTCTAGACAGTCAAGAACCTTACAGCTAGCTCCACAATTGCTTGAGGGAAGGAAGAACAGATTGGCAAAGCCTCGTATCCAAGACTCTGGCAAGCTCCACTATGCTGCAGTTCCATCGTTTAAACTTTGAATCTATAATGAGATCCAATTACAACTCCTTTTTTATAGTATTTTGAATCCCTAAGAACCAAGTTTCTCTCAAATATATTTATGGAGTCATATTTATTTAAAAAGCAAAGGAAATGCTTCTAACCAAAAGTAAACTTTAACCAAGCAACGAATGAGTATCACTCATCTCTCCCCAGGACAGACATGCAAGCATTCATAAAGTATAGACTGACACTTAGCTTAAGGACTTTTTCTATCTTTTATTCATATACTAATTTTTTAAAGGAAAAAAAATATATCTCTCTTACTGTTATGGACTGAATGATATATTCCCCCAAAATTCACATGTTGAAGATCTACCCCCCAGTGTGGCTGCGTTTGGAGATAGAACCTCTAAAAGGTAATTTAGGCTAAATGAGGTCATAAGGATGGGGCCCTGATATGATAGGATTAGTGTCCTATGAAAAGAGATATCAGAGAGTTCTCCTGCCATACAATGACAAATTGATCATTTGTAAGCCAGGAAGAGAACCCTCACTCACCATAAACCAGCCTGGCCAGATCTTGATATGGGACTTCCAGGCTCCAGAACCATGACAAAATAACTTTCTGTTGTCTCAGCCACCCAGCTTGTGGTATTTGGTTACAGGAGCTAGAGAAGACTAATACACTTGCCAATAAGAATTAACCTTAGACTACTTACAAAAGGCACTGTTAGGCTGATAACAATGAGAAACTATTCTTCCAAATGATTATTCTATGTTATTTTGCTAGTTTATGATCAAGCGATATTACAGTATTGTTCTTTGAAAATCATTTTGGAAACAAAATGCAAGCCAGAATATTGTAAAACCACAAGCTAAGTGAAAATTTTGAATTTTTATCTGTAAAATTGCAAGAATTCACATGAATTTCTAACATCATTTTGTTATCTATAAATTATCAGAAATTGTTGTGTAAGTGACCTGAGATTGATTATATTTCTGATTTTATTGCAACCTACACTATTTGTTTTATATTTACTTTTTAAAAATGTATTGTTTGTTTTATTTGTCCTCATTGTAGTCCCATCTTCATTGCATTGCGTCTGCCCTTTGGTGTCTTTAAAAACATGATGTTTGTAATCATTCGGCTTTATCTTCTTGATACAGTAAAAGCTTTGTACTATGTCAACTACTTTCTATTGGTAAGCAAAAATATTATGAAAATTTTGTAAATAGATTGTATCAGGACTTTCCTACTTTATAAAAAATAATTATGAAATATGCTGAATTTTGTCAGATGGCTTTCCTGAATCTGTTAACATCAAGGGGTTTTCTATTTTAATCTCTTAATTTGGTGGATTACATGAATGAATTTTCTAATGTTAAATCAGCTCTTTTGCCTTCTCTGATGCCTTTAACTTCCTGTCATCCATTTTAAGTTAGCATTAGTTTGCTATTATTTTGTTAGGATATTGCTATATTCATAAAGGAATGTGGAATAAATTATAGATGAAGCTATCATATCCTTGATATAAAACCAAAAAATAGAGCAGCATGAAAAATAAAAAAATACATATATAGTTACATAGTTATACATATACTTATGTAACATATACATATATAAGTATGTGTGTAAATATATTTTTCTTTTTCATACTGTCCTATTTGGGGGTTTTGAATCAGGAATATGCTATCTTTGTCAAATAAGCTGAGGAGTTTTCCTTCTTTTTATATTATCTGAGAGAATTTTCGTTTAATTGGAAAATGTTTCTTTTTTAAGAATTTCATAGAAGCTACTAGTGAAGCCATTTGAGCCTGGAGTTTTCTTTGTGGAGAGATGTTTTATTACTTATTCAATTTTATCAATGCTTACATGGTAATTTAGGCTATCTATTTCTTCTTGAATAAGGTTTGTTCACTGATATTTTAAAATATTTTGCCCATATCCTTTAAATTCCAAATTTATGTGCATAAATTATTTACAATATCCAATTATTATATATTTTTAAACTCTGCAATTAGTTGTCTTTTTTATTCTTATAATTATTTGAGCTTCTATTTCTCTCATGTACTTTTTTTTTCTCATTTTATGAACTTAATCAGAGATTATTTATTAATTTATTTGTATTACTCAGAGTTCACTCATAGAATCAGAGACATTAGAAATATGTATACACATATATTAGAACGCCTCCCTGGCCTTCCAAGGATTCCTGTAACATGTCTATTATCTATTTTAAGTTGTTGGCTTTATGTGTGTGTAGGATCATGGGGATTTGATGTTCTGCCATTATGTTAAAAAGTCTCTGTTAAAGCTGGTTAAACAGTCTCTGTAAGGATGCTGTCTTTGCTTGCACTAGAGCTTTAAGTTTGCGGAGTGGGAAGTCAGGAAGGGAAGATGGAGGTATGAAAAAGAGAGAACGAGGACAAACTGAATCCCACAGTACAAGGTGGGCCCAGCGAGGATGAGCTAAGACATAAGTCAGTCTTTCCACTTCTTGCTGCTTTTAACTTTGGCAAATATGGGTGTCCAGCAGGACAAGCCAGAACCCTCCACCACAAAGTTAAAAGCATTTTGCCCAGGAGTTGGAAAAGCTGAAGGAAGAGGTAAGGGAGGATGAAGAGGAGAGACAGCTGACCTTGACCCACACCAATGAGGCAAGCTGGCAAATATGCAATTGTGTGACCTTCAAGTGTACTTGGTAGCCCAATCTTGGATATTACAATCTATCACTTTTGCCATATTTTGTTTGTTTTGAGAAAATCCCTAAATCCAGAGTCTCCTGGAGAAAAGGGTATTATATACTAGGAGGCAGGAAACATTGAGGGGCATCTTAGGGGACCCTTGCCATATATTTTTTTTTTCCTTTTTCAAAACTATAAGGCCAAGAAAACCACATCTCAAGATAAGCATATGTCCTCAAACTATTAGGAATTAAAAGCCTTTACTACATTTTCATGGCTTTAAAATTTTAAGATACATGTTATCCAATGCTATACTTGTTTCTTTTCTAATACTATTATAAATTTTCCAAGTAAACATAGATACTTACATAAGACATTAACAACAAGAACAATAATAATAATAACAAGAAGAAAGAAGGAAAACTCAAGTTTGATTTGGCAAGAGGTAGTATTCTTTTTTTTTTTCATTCAATAATTATTTATTGAATATCTACTCAACACAACTTCTATTGGGGTGACAATAGTGATGTTTCCAGCACACATGGAGTGTGAAATTCTAGGAATTGAATAAATTGCTCTGCTTGCCATATTCTAGTGTATTGAAACTTAGGAGATTTTTATTACTAGAACATAAAAATAGTCCTTACATTGTTTTTTAAGGTTAAAGAAGAAAAGGAGGTTTCTTTTTTTTTAAACAAAAAACATAAATTTCAAAGTGAAAAATTATCATTGGAAATCAAACTGCCACTATACACTGTATACTTAAAAACACATTTAAATTATTTCTGTGGTTTTGAGTGACTTCTCTGTCCATGTTTCTAGCAATGAGTGGTGGCAGTGTAAGGCTGCCTTCTATACAAAACACGTTCACTAGAGTTCACTCTGTCTCTACCACATTTAGAGGAGGCCCATTATTCTATTTGTATTTTATTGCCTGGCCACTATTAGCATTTGGCTTTTTGACCTCTGATCTAATCCAATTTCCTTATCATGCAAATAAACAAATGGAGACACAGAGAAATGAGAAGGCACATCACAGACAAACCTGCCTGGGATAAGAGCTTCTAACTTTTAAGTGCAACCAGGTGTTGTCATTGGCATTATGGTGGTCTCTGTAACTTTCCTAGGCAGTCTGTACTATCATAGTGAACCTAGTGCCTGTGCTTCCCTGGATGCATTTGGGCAGGAGGTAGTATTCTTTTCAGTTTATTTGAGTTTTTATATTTTCTTTTTTTTTGTGAGCTACAGATATAATTTTATTTTTATTTTTTATTAATTTTATTTTATTTTATCATATTATGGGGGTACAAATATTGTTAGGGTTACATATATTGCCCCTGCCATTCCTCCCCAGTTTTTTTTCTGACTCTGGACAACCTTCCATAGCTCTACCTAGAGAATCCTCTATGAAAATTTGCTAGATATTCCAGTGATTAGAGGCTTAACTTTCTAAAAATACTCATAAGACAGTATCAAACAGGCTGTGGCTTTCTTTGTCTTTTCTAAATACTTCATAAAGGACATTCTAAAGAGCAATCCAAGCTGCCCTGCTTTAAAAAGTAAAAGCAAAATAATAGCAAGTAATTTTTTGGAGTACTTTGGAGACCAAGTGGAAGAAATAGAGGTAGCCAAATACTATACAAATTATCTCTGCATAAAATTAATCATTTTTATTAATTTTATATACAAAAAATTTTCAAGTCATACACTACTCACCTTATTATGAAAAGTATTAATTAAACACATTTAGAACGATTATGTAGTCACCCATAGTAAGAGACCCCATTTAATATTTAACTAAGATGCATGTAACTGTCACTCAAATTTACCATCATCTTTGATTAGAATGTTGTGAAATATATTCCATAGCCTATTGCCTTTTATTCTAGAAAATATTATTAAGAACATTTGGTGTCAATAGATGTAAAATACTCTGTTTAAAACTTGAATTTTTGATTTTACAGTCACTTCATTGTTTCAAAAGGACATGGTGAATTCTCATGCATTGGCAAATATACACACACCTACCAGATGATACCTTGTGCCCAGAATTTTCTCAAGAGGGAGGAAAATTTACTTAGGCTGTCACTGTATAATCTCTAAAGTGAAGATTCTAATTTTAGTAATCATCTATTAGTATGAGTCTAATTATTTTATGGTGACTACACCCTGACATTTATGTCTCCAACTTCAGTAGGTGTGAGATTGCCCTCAGGAGAGAAAGAATCTGTATTAAAATTCTGTCAGATCTTTTATTTTGTCCAAAGCTAAATGGCAATTGCATGTGTTAATAGCCAAGTGTAAATCTCTCAATATCTGGGTGTCATTTCTTATTTCTTGAAGTCTCCTTCTGAAACCTGATCAGGTCAAAATCTGTTTTCTAAGGAAAGCATCACTTCATTGACATTGATTTTCATAGCATCTTTTGGTTTGTATACATGTTTCAGATTTTGAAAAGTAATACATGCTCATTACAGAAAGCTTAGAAAATTAAAAAAAAACAGAAATTTATTTTTTAAAAATTATTAATAAGCCATCATTCACATTTTTATTGTTTTTCATTTGCAGATGTATGTGTGTGTGTGTGTATATATATATATGTACAAGTCATATATATATATAAAACATATATATTCATATTGTAAACTCTGTATACAAACAACGTTTTTTCCCTCTTAGTTATACTGGGTGAATCACTTTAATTAATAATAAATAGCCTTATACAATCTAATTTTTAACAGCCATATAATATTTAGCTATATGGGAATGACTTAACCAATCTCCCATGATTGTATAGTTAAGTTACAGTTTTCAATTTTTGCTGTTATAAAATTTCTTCCAATGATTATTTTATACTTATTTGTCTATATTTTTCTTTATTAATTTCCACAGAATAATTAATTAAAAGTGAAATAGTTATGACACAGGGCATGCAGTATTGATATTGTGATCCAATATGCATGCCCCTATTTTCACTAAAAGTAGGAAAGTAAAACAATATATAACTTAGCAAAACATACCTATGTAACAGAAAATTCATCAACCTTCAAAAGATAAAAAGATAAAAACCCTTTCAATAAAGGCAGATTTCAGTTTTTAAAAATGCCCTTTTCTACATACTGAACAAGTCAAATAAAATGGAAAATTTTACTTAATTTGTTTAATTGTTCAGAGAAAGCAATGACCCAATTAAAAAATGATTCTCCAAATCAAAAGTTTGATAATTATGGTCTCTTTTTAGCAAATTACAATTATAGCTAATCTGCATGGAATTTTCCTGTGAGTCAAATGCTTCACAGGCCTTATCTAAATGGATTTTTCCAACAATTCTTATGCAGGATAAACTCCATTGTCTCAATTTGGCAGATACAGGAAAACTGAAGCTTAGAAAAGGCACTTATCTAAGGTCAAACAGAACTGGGATTAGAATCTGACACTCCGATTCTAGAGCTCTAAATAAGAAATTGTCTTCTCAAATCCAACAGTACATCAAAGAAAAGATGCACCATGATTAAGTGGGATTTATCTCAGGTATACAAGGATGGTTCAACATATACAAATTAGTAAATGTGATACAACACATCAATAAAATGAAAGACAAAAACTTTATGATTATCTCAATAGATAAAGAAAAGCATTTGGTAAAATTTAATATCTCCACATGATAAAAATTCTCATAAAATTGGGTATAGTAAGAATACACTCCAAAAGACCATATATAACAAACACAAAACTAACACTATAATGTTTAGGAAATATTCCATAATATTTGTAATAGTATTTTTTTCATTCTAGTGAATAAATAGAAAATAATATTTATCCATTCTACTGTTGGTGGATATTTGGGCTATTTTCAATTTAATCTATTTCCAATTTGTTATTAAAAATAACAGCTTAGACATGTTATATATGTCTTTTTATGGGCCTAAGAGCTATTTTTGTTGAATTTATATCCAGTAGTACTATTGTTGTGTCATAGAGTGAATTTTAGCTTTCTTAGACACTGTCAAATCATTTTCTGAAGTGACAGTACCAATTTACTAGTAATGTAACTGAGCACATTGGCAACCCTTACCACTATCAATCTTTTAAACTTAGTTATTCTGTTGAGTATATAGTTGTATGGCATTGGGTTTATGATTTTTATTTCTCTGGTGATTAATTTTGCTCAGCTTTTGTTTGTTGTTCAGTTGATGAACTTGAGAGTTGATAACCTGTTTACGGCTTTGGCTGTTTTTTTAAATGTTTTTTTTGTTGTTGTTTTTTGTTTTTTTTTTTAATAATTAGTAGCTTTTATTTATGTTTGTATCTCTCCTGGCACAAGTGGTTTGCCATTTTGTTCTCTTATTTTATATTGTTATTATTTTGCATTACTCTATGTTAAAAAAGAAAAAATGAATCCTCACCAGTAACTGCCTTTAGGTCCAGTAACTCAGGACGTTGAGGTGGGAAGATTGCTTGAATTAAGGTGTTCTCAGCTATTTTGAGCTATGCCCATCAGGTGTCCAAATTTGTCATCAATAGTTATTTCCAGGCTAAGTGAAGTATCCCAAGGATGAAAAAATAAGCACCACATGTACTCACCAGCAAATTGGTTTCACTGATCAACATCTAAATGCACATATAGGATAACATTTATCAGGCGTCGGGCAGATGGGAAGGGGGAGGAAGACATGGGTATATACATACACAATGAGTACGTTGTCTGGAGGATGGACACGCTTGAAGCTGACTGGGTGGTGGCGGGGGCAAGGCAACATACGTAAAATAAACATTTCTACCCTCATAATATGCTGAAATAAAAAAAGTAAATAAATAAAAATAGAGATTTCCAGGGAGCATGGGAACACTAAGTTGTCTAAGGATAGGTGAGCCAGCCCAGGTAAGAAACGGAGCCAGTCAAAATTCCCACGCTAATCAGTAGTGGGGTCAGGCCATGTACATCTTCATTCAAAATAAATTATTTTTGTGTATGGTATAAGGTAGGCATTGAAATTAATTTTCCCATTTTTTTTCAATCATCCCAGCACATTTATTGAAAAGTGAATTCTTTCTCCATTAAATAATGTTAACTCAATTATGGAAAGTAAAGTAAGCATATGCATAGATATATTTCTAGCATCTCTTTTCAAATCCATTGGTCTAATTGCTTTACCTCACTCTAATCTCAAACTGGATATTATTTTAGCTTTATAGAAAGTCTGAAAATATAGTAGTATAACTCTCAAGTTTGTTCTTCTTACTCAAGATTGCATTAGATAAGACTTCCAGAACAATGAGTAATAAGAGAGAACATCTGGGCACATTTCACAATGGCTACTCTTCACCTCACCTGCTAGAGGCATGCGGAGATCTTTTGTGGGTGTTCACTGTGAGAACTTGGTGGGGTTCCTGGTGTTAAAACATCACCACAATGTTAAAACATCACCACATCACCACCGCATGTCCCCAGGAGTTTCAAACTGTATAGCTTGTTCACACTCAAACTCCAACCATTTATCAAAATTGCTACTTAATTTAATCCTCTTTGCTGTGGGAAAATAAAAAATAAAAAATAAAAGAACAACAAAAGAAGAATTGCTACTTAAGTGTTTCTACAAACTTATGATTTCAAGAATTTCTTCTCCAGGTGGGCATGTTTCACCTGTGCCTCTTTGCTTTTGAGGTGGCAGTTTTCCCTGTGAACTAGTTCTGTGATGGATACAAGAAAGTTATTAATTTCAATTTCTCCTGATTTTTCATGTTTTTAAGATGGAAGTGGCAACTTCAAATTCTGTATATTTGAGCTGAAACTGGTAGTTCTCTGCCATATATATTCAATATGGTAACTGATCTACCTGCATTTGTCTTCTATTTTTCTATTTTTCTCCATATGTTATGTTTTCCTTTATCTCTATTTTGTCACATTCCTTTGGATTGAGTATTTTAACTATTCCATTTTATTCCTTTGTTGGTTCTTTACTCATTCCTTTGTTGGTTCTTTACTCTTTATTATTCATTTTATTATTTTAGTGGTTACTCTATAAATTATGCATTCTAGATTTATAATACTATTGATTGAATTAGTTTATTATTTCTTAAAGAATGTAAGAATCATAACATTTAATCTTTATTACCATTTCTTATCTTTTTTGTTAAATATAAGCCTTAACATATTATAAATTCCATAATATATTATTATTTTAATAAATAGCTAATATTCATTTATATTTATCATTGTGTTTATCTTTCTGGTCCTATTGTACTTGTTTTTGTTTTTGTTTTTTTAAGTTCTGTGCTTCTATTGAGATCATTTTCCTTTTACCTAAAGAAATGTCTTCATATATTCATGTAGTTTAGCCCTGCTGGCAATAAAGTATTAAAGAATATCGGCTCTTTCATCTAAAAAAAACTCAACCCCTTTTTTCATCTTAATTACTGAAGGATATTTTATCTGTATGGAATTGTGAGCTAGAAGTACTTTTCTTTTCTTTTATCTCATTAAAGTTTACCCTTGAACTTTCATAGATTTTATCTAAAAGTTTGCCATCAGTCTTATTATTCATTCATTTTTAAATTTCTTTTTCATCTGGCTGCATTTAAGATGTCAACCTTTTTACTATCATGTACTTAGGTGTGGTTTCTTGGCATTTATTTATTCTGTATGGGATTTGCTAAGTTTTTTGAATCTCTGTGTTGATGTTTTCATTATATTGGGAAAATAACCAGACAATATTTCTTCAAATATTATTTATGCTCATTGTTACTTTTCTCTTTTTTCAGGAACTCAATAATAAAAGTATGTTATACATTTGACTGTGTCTCACATATTTCTTTCTTATATACTAGATCTTAGATCTTTCCTATTAATTATTCTTTTACTTTACAAATCCTCTTTTTTTTTAGGACAGAGTATCACTGTGTTGCCTGGGCTAGAGTGCTGTGGCATCAGCCTAGCTCACAGCAACCTCAAACTCCTGGGCTCAAGTGATCCTTCTGCCTCAGCCTCCTGAGTAGCTGGGCCCACAGGCATGCACCACCATGCCCAGCTAATTTTTTCTATATATTTTCAGTTGGCCGATTAATTTCTTCCTATTTTTAGTAAAGATGGGGTCTCGCTCTTGTTCACGCTGGTTTCGAACTCCTGACCTTGAGAGATCCACCCGCCTCAGCCTCCCAGAGTGCTAGGATTACAGGCGTG
Source organism: Microcebus murinus (assembly GCF_040939455.1). NCBI lineage: Eukaryota > Metazoa > Chordata > Mammalia > Primates > Cheirogaleidae > Microcebus > Microcebus murinus. The sequence goes on from NC_134124.1 coordinate 25,871,031, forward strand.
AACCACCGAGCCCGTCTGGCCTACAAATCCTGTTTCCTTCTATCTCCACTCTTCTCTTTAAAAACCATCCAGAGTTCTTAAGTTCAAATATTGTATTTCATAGTCCTAAAACATACATTTTTAAAAAATGCATTCTGTATCTGTTGAAGTTCTTTATTTTTCCTCCACTCCTCTATCCTTTTCCCAGTGTCTTTAATATATGAATGTAGTTATTTTTATATCTTTTTCCACAATATACAGTATCTTAATCATCTTTGGTTATGATTCTACTGCCTTTTTTCTTGTCTTGATTACCTGCTACTCTTTCTTTCTTCCTCATATTTTTTATGTGCATAGGCCATCATGGGCGATATGTGGCGGATACATATTAATAGTATATTACTTTCCTCTAAAGCATATTCAATTATGATCTGTCGGGCAATAAAATTACAAGCAGATCATTTTGTGTGTGTCAACCTTTGGTTTTAGGCTTTGTTGGTTGAATTTATTTCATTTTTTCCTCTTAAAACTAGGTTATTCCTTTTCTGGAGTCTCAGCTGAAATCCTGAGTGTTTATCAATGTCTCTTTAGCTGAGTGCAGAACTTAAGCTGTATCTGCCAACACTGTGCAAGCTCTCAAATATTTGCCAACCTGTCCAGCCTCCCAGCCTACCAGTGGTTCTCTCTTTGAGATCTCCTCAAGTCTTCCCCATGGACATTGCAGCTTAGGAGTTGATAAAGAACTCAAGAAGGGTGTTTACGCAGACTTTTGGAGTCTCTTACCTTCTTCCTTCTCTCTGGGACCAAATTTCCCAAATCCCCAGCTTCCTACACAGTTTTCAACTCCAAATTTATGTCTGCCTGAGGAGACCACTGCTTTCTCCTTAGACCCTGGTTCCCTGTGTCACATTTCAGAACAGAAGTTAACAAACTTTTTAGTGGAGAATGAAGTTTTCTGACACTTGTTTGCATGTGTTCTCAGTACAAAAACCAAAGTAAAAGTGCAGTTTGATTCCTGTATATCCTTTCTCAGAATAATTTCACCTGTTATCTAGAATATACAAAACAACAACTGATATTTAAAATATTCTGCTCAGCTTTTATAGTTTTTGTTGCTGTTGTTTATTTATATGTGTGTGTTTTACAGTGATATTTTAGTCTGACGCCATCCTACTCTAACTTTTTCAGAAACAGTGATCTTCTCTTTTATTACTTCCATTTGAGGTACATAGTTAAATTAAAAGAAAAAGTAGATATCAAGCTGGGTGCTACGGTGCACAATTGTAGCTCCAGTTACTAGGGAAGCTGAGGCAGGAGGATCACTTCAGTCAGGGGAATCAAGTCCAGGCCAGGCAACATAGGGAGACTCTGTCTCTTAAAAGAAACAAAGAAAAAGTAAAAATAAATAATACTTATATTGTAATGCTAAATTTCTTCTGATCACTTAAAATAAAGATGTAAGACATAAAGTTTAGAGAAAGTCAAAGGTGGGAATGACGGCAAAATTTTAAAAAATGGGTGGGGGGAGATATTTGTTCACACATTGTTTTGCATCTACCAAAGATGTTGGGCAGTTATTATCTCTCTGTCCCAAAAAGTGAATATCTTAGCAAATAGCATGTCTTTTTGCTTAGAGCTTTTTTATTTGTTTTGAATCATTTGATTAACATCACTCTTAGACATAGAGCAGAGTGATATATAAACATCTCAGAGCACCATATGAATAATATGAAGCATGCTTGAAGCTTGAGGTTCTCAGAACTATTCCTCATTTCCATTAACATATATAATTAAGAGGTAACCAGTTGGTGGATGCTGTTATTTTCTCCAGATTTTTTTTTTTTGCAAAAGAATGTCTGTATTATGAATACATTAAAAAGATGCCTTCTGAGAAAGCAGTGTCATAGTGTTGCCACAGTGTGTACAGCTAGCGTTACAGCACTTGTTACAGCTCTTATTCGTTTGACTGGGGAAAGAACCGAGCGGCACCAGCGGCACACGAAGAGTTGGAGAACAGCCTTTATTCTTCTACAGCAGACTCAACACAACTAGTTTTACAGCTCTTTGTGTCTTCAGATGTTCTCCCAATGTTCTCCCCCTTCTGCCCCTGCTTTTATACCCTTGGTAGGGCTCAAGAAGCATCCAATCAACTACAAGCTTTAACATCCAATCAGCAACAGGCTTTAACATCCAATCAGCAACAGGCTTTAACATCCAATCAACAACAAGCCTTAACATCCAATCAAAAACAGTGGGATTCAAAAATTATCCAATCAGGATCACACAAGCAGCATGGCCAGAAACAGGCCTGTGGCACGAGGGCCTGGGGCATTGCAGCATGCCGGGTCCCAGTCGCAAACGGGTGTCCGGGTGGCTGGGTGCTGCGGGGCCCAGCCCCAGCATCTTGCCTTTAACTGGCCACGCACAGCACTGGCCCGCAGAGATGTGGAACTAGGGGGAGGCGGCAATCAGACACGTCCCCGCACCTGACATTTTCCGCATCAGTAGATCTTAAATAATAATGTTACTTGAGAAGAAAATTACTTAATAAAGCTTTTAATTTAAGGCTCAGGTTTCTTAGAATAGATATCATATTCTTTAAGGAAGATATTTTTCAAACCTGAAGAAAATAAAATAAGTGATACTTTTTCCTAAGTCACTAGAAAAAATTGGAGCAGAAAACCCCACAAAATTTATTTAGAGGTTGGTCACAAGGTCATGCAAACATTCAAATTCTGAACTTAATTTGGGTCACATTCTTCTCTCCACTCTGAAGTGATATTTGTGAATGGTAAAAATAAAGCCAAGTAATTTATATTTACCATCATTGCATTTGTAAAATCATAAACCTATTGCAAGGAAATGTTCTTGATTTATCATTTACCTCCAGTGAGCTAAGTCCAATGTGAAATAAAGAATACTAAATCGTTTCAGTCTCATTCATTCCTGTAACTTCCCAAGGTAATTTCATATAGAAGAAAGTTTTGAAATAATTCCAAAACATAGTGGTTACATTGCCTCTAAGAAGAAAGTATTTAAAATCTCCCTAAGTATAGTGACAGTTCCTTACTTGTTGTATAACTAATGTTCTCACTCTAAATATAAGCTCAAGCATGTAAAATTAAAAACTAAAGGTCATCAAAGAAAGTTCTATTTGACATTTATTGCATCTGGTGACATATGGACAGATAAACTCACTTTGTACATGAGGAGCATCACCGATGTCTTATAAAAATTCTAAGAGCTACTACTTACTGACACTTACTTAAAACAATGGCAAACATTTCACATAGTTTATCTGTTTTAACTTTCCCAACATAGTATAAATTATTACGCCCATTATGGAGCAAATGAGTAGAGGCTCAAGATGGCTAAATGACTCATCACAATTCTGAGAACTAGTCAACGGCAAAACAATGTCTGCTCCAGGTCTCTCTCCAACCAAAGCTAGGGATCTCAATGCCTTTGCCATTTTGCCTCTGAGCTAATATGACAATTATGAAAAACTAGCTTGATAGGCTTTTTAGTCAACTACAAACTCAGAGAGATTGAGACCACTTCTTTTCTGCTCATTATTTTATTCACCCTTTTGTTAACTTATTTAACAAATATCTATTGGATGCAGATGCTGCAGGACATTAGAAATTTAAAACAAGACCAACAGAATCCCTGTCTCATGGAAATTATATTCTAGTTAGGAAGACTGACAGTAGCATAATAAGAAAAGTAAACATATAGATAACTTCTCTTAGTGATAAGTTCTATGAAAATTTATAAAATATAATATAGTATAAATTTTAGCTAGAATATAAGTAACACCTTTTTTGCAGAAATAACATGGGAATTGATAAATGCACAATTCTCCATCAGCATTTTGAATACTGCATTTCATACCTGTCAAGTTTTAAATTTGATTAATTCAAATTCATATTTTCTCTCCATCTCTTTAAAATTGCTTCAGATGAAAAGTCATAGAGCTTCTTAGATAGAAATGTATCCTTCTATTGCTAATATTCTTCTTTTTAATCACAGTTATTACTTCATAATAAAAACATTTTTTGAAAATAATTGGCTTCTATAATTGTAAAACTTCAAAGAAAGGTGATTATTTTTCTCATTGCTGTCCCTCACCAATGCAAAGAGACTCTTTTGCCATAGGTATAGTCTTGTTGAACATGATTTCAACAGCGAGAGAAGAATAATCTGCTTTAGTGGAAAGGGCATGTCAATTCATGAGGCGGTAGGTAGTGACTTTCTTTCTTCCCTAGTGTTAGGAAAAGGATTAACTGACCAGAGGAATGAGGGAAATGAAATCAGAATACCCAATAGGTATTCAGGCACTAACATTGTGTTTTGCTTTTTTGTTTGTTTGTTTTTTGTTTTTTTTCTGTGAACTGAGTAACTGTCATAACTTATATGAGCCAAACACTTCCCTAATGTTTACCTTAAAATATGACAACAAAGAATTCAGACTAAATTATTGTTTTAAATCACAAAATGCCCATCTCTTTCAGAACACATTACTATATTTACTGCCAGCTCACTTTACCAAGGTAATTTCTGACTTAAATTTTTTGTTTGTAATGTTTGATGATAGCATCACATAAAAACTCTGTATGCACAGGCAGTTAGAAATGTGTGTTACACTGAAGAAAATGTATCCCTGAAGAGAAGGACTTTAATAGAATTCTTCTTTTGGGGGACAAGATATCCAATGCCTATTAAAACTCTGAAATAGCATTGTAAATTGTAATTACATATTGCTTCACTATGGCCAAACTATGATTAAAAGAATATTTATATTCTTATTACCAAAAAGGTACAGCACATTTTTTTCTTTAGACTCCTATTAATTGAAGCAATGTAATCTCTAAAGGCGAGAATAGAGCCATCTGCTCTCTTCTTCCTTTAATTAGTTTGTGTTGGCTTTGACAAGGTGTTACTGTAGATTTATTGCAAAGAATTTCAGTTCATTGGAATTTAGGTCCTATTGTTTAAACGTGGCCAAACCTGATTACCCTGGAGCTTGTGTACATGGTTTTGAAATAGCTAGAATTTCCAAAACAAAGTTTAAAACCTACAAAACAGGCAAGACATGACAGGTGCCATATACAATAAACTATTACAAAAGGCAAAATTTGGTAAGCAAAATTTCTTTTTTGTTCTTTTTTTGTTGTTATTGTTATGCTGTCTAACCAATCATTATATCTCCCCAAGATTTTGTTCCACAGATGTTCAATACTCTTTCCCTAGGACGTTATTTGTAAGGTCCATTAGGGAAGGTTGTTTAAAGGTTAAATGTTTCTTGTTTTCCTCACTTGCTGCTTCTTTGAAATGGTGTTAAATAGTGATACTTTTTCCCCCTGTAATTCTTCTAAGAATCAAATTTGACTTCATTTGCCTACCAAGAAACTTCGGTTAACCTAATCAGTTATCTGAGGTTCCCCAGAATAATTGAACGTCTCATCTAGATTCATGTGAAAACTTACCTCCCCATCTCTTAACCCTCTCCCATCCACAACACACTCATGCTCACGTGCAAACCGGAGTATTTGCAGTGAGGTACAGGCAATCTGGAGAGTGTTCATAACACTTGATGTGTTCATAACAATCTACTCAGAGTTCTCTTTCTACATCCTTCACCTTGTATTCTCTTACCTTTGCATGAAAGAAGAAACAAAATAATATAGGAGCACACAGTCACAAATTGTATTGGAGCACAGACACTATTAATTTCAATCCTATAAATATGGTAGAGTAAAGGTATTTATTTAAGCATTTTTATTGGCTGGGCACAGTGGCACACACCTGTCGTCCCAGCTACTGCAGAGGCTGAGGCAGGAGGATCACTTGAGCAGAGGAGTTTGAAGCCAGCCTGGGCAACTATCTAGTTAGTAAGACCATCTCTAAAAATAAATAAATACATAAATATTTTTATGATTATGGGGAATGACCCTTTATGTTTCTCTGACTTCCATTTATGGGAAATTATGAATTTCCTTATTATTTAAATATATTGAAATGGAGACTTTCTCTTAACTTGTAGCTCAAAGTAGCCCAATATAATATCTCAAACACTGTCAGTTGTAATATAAATCATTGTAATATTTTTTGACAGTTATCAGCACGTAAATGAAAATAATTTAAAATGTATACCTCCTTTGGTCCAACTACCAAAACCAGGAATCTATCCTATGGAAATAAAGTATAAAGTCATACATATTTATATCATAATATAGATCTAGATATTTGTTTGTTGTAACTTTATGTGTAAGTTGCAGTTATTTTGTTACTTTTGTTTTTATTTTTAGATTTTATGATTTTTTTTATTTCAGCATATTATGGGGGTACAAATTTTAAGGTTTCCAATAATGCCCTTACCCTCCCACCCCCCATAAATCTGAGCTTCAAGCATGACCATCCCCTAGACGGTGCAGATCTCATTCATTATGTATGTATATACCCACCGCCTCCTCCCCTCTCCCACCTGCCCAATACCCAATTAATGTAGTTCCCATGTGTCCACTTAGGTGCTGATCAGTTAATACCAATTTGCTGGTGAGTATATGTGGTGCTTGTTTTTCCATTCTTATTTTGTTGCTTTTGAATTAATAGATCTTAGTCCATTTGCGCTGCTTTAACAAAATGCTTGAGACTGAGTAATTTATAAACAACAAAACTCTATTCTTCACAGTCCTGGAGGTGGTGGAGTCCAAGGCCAAGGTGTTAGTAGGTACAGTGTCTGGTGAGGACTGCTCTCTGCGTCCAAGATGGAGCTTTGTTGCTTCCTCCTCCAGAGGGAATTAAAGCTGTGTCCTCACATGGTGGAAGAGATGAGTGGGGCAAACTCATACCCTGAAGCCCTTTTATAATGCACTAATCCATTCATAAGGGCTGAGCTCTTATGACCTAATCAGCCACAAAGGGCTCAACCTCTTAATACTGTTGCATTGAGGATTAATTGCAACATGAATTTTGGAGAGGACACAAATATTCAAACCATGGCAATGGATCATGGGAGTGATTGTATAATTGCCCACTTTCCTACCTCATATCAATTGTGGTCTTCCATCTGTATCAACTACAATTAGGCAGAATGTATTACATTTATCTTGTCTCGATTCTACATATGAATAGAAAGTTTTTACATTTAAAGTTAATATATATTCATAATGAATGTACATTTTGTCTTTAAACCTGCATGTTTTATAATAACAAAATTTGAATTCCTTCAACAAGGAAATGTATTATATGATGTTTTATGAACCTCAGAAAGTCAATTCTCTCTTTTTATAAATAAGAGAAATAGATTCTAAGAAGAGAAATGGTTTGTATAAGATTTTACAGGTAGTTAGTCACACAATTAAAAAATCGTGACTTGAAGGTTAGCTCATTATTCAATACTGCAGACTCCTTCTGTCGACTACTTCCTGTCTATATAGAAGATTAAAAACTAGATATCAAAAATGTACAGATATCTTGAAACATTAAGTAGATCTGAAATACAAAAATCTTTTCAAATAAGCATTTATATTTAGATTAGCATGATGTCTACCATTTAGTAAATTATTAATTACATTTAATTAAATGAAGGAAAAAAATGGAAAAAAAGGAGGAACAAAGGAAGGAAAGCATACCCTTAATGTGCATTAATTCATAAGGTATATCAGCTACTGTTGAATCATGAACTCATTTAAAAACATGTCTATAGCTAAAAAGATATTAAGTACACTTGATAAGTATCATTTTTAATGATCATTTTAAATGTTTGGATGCAAAGGTTTTAAAGTGAATAGAAAGTAATATTAATGTATTGTGACTTTTCTCTGTTACATATACACACCAGTTAATTTTGCATTTCCACTTCTCATTTGGTGTCTCTTGATTTTTATGGCATATTTAGTGATCAACAACAAAATGCATCTCAATCATTATATATGAAAAATTCATTAATTAACAAAATTTATACACATAATAGGAAATTAGCACCATTACAGTCACAATTACGTATAAATAATTTATGATAAATGTAGGTTGATGAATATAAATATTTTCTAAATAAGGGGAGATAGGATTATGTACTTAATAACTGATTAGAAATTATAAAGATTATTCTATTAATTAATGATTTGAGACTATAAAGGGGTAATGTTATTACATCTTTTAAGAAATCTTAAGTAGAAAATATCAAATATTAGTGACAGTTTTGAGCTATTAGAATATATTGCTAGTGGAAGAGTAAATGGATAAAAAGACTTTGGAAAATAATTTAGTATTACCTCATAGTGTTGAATTTTCCCACCCATTTAAGCCCAACAATTCTATTCTTAAGTATATGCCCTTTATATTCTTAAATCCTGTATATGTGCTTCAGAAGAAATATTCAAAAATATATACAAAGAACTGTTTGTAACAGAAAAAATGAGTAATCTGAATGACTGCCAACATTAGAAGTGGCAATCTGTGATCTATTAATTCCATAAACTATTCCACAGCACAGAAAATAATTTTATTATAGCTATATGAAATGACATGAATGGGTCACATGATGTAAAACAAATGAAAAGCAGATGAATAATGTACAGTATAATTCCATTCATATATTTGGAATTATTTATATGAATATAATTATAATATATAAATTATATATTTAATTTATTTATATATTATATAATATATAATTTATTAATTTATTTAATATATATTTATATATTTTTATTTAAGATATATTAATAAATATATATTATATGTTATATATTTATATATTATATTAATAAATATATATTTGTTTAATATGTAATTTATTTATATATTTATATATTATAAAATATGCTTTATATATTATAATTATATTCATATAATGAAATGAAATGAATGAAACTGAAAACTTTTATTGCTACAAACACATACAGCTAAAGGAAAGCAAAAGAACAATAAAGAATTCAATATAATGACTACTCTGAAGCTGAAGTGAAGATGTGAAAGGAATTTGGCACACAGAGCATTTCAGGCTAATGATAATAAACTTTTATTTAAACTCAGCGTTGTGCCCACAAGGGATCACTGTATCTTTATTTTTTGTTTTTACATATATGTTTTTAAATATTACCTTGTATCTACTCAATATTTAATTTAAAAATCATTTAATAAAAAAGGTAATTTTGTAATATTTCTAATTATAAAGAGGTATTTCTTTTAATAAAATAAAACAGAAATAAATCCCAAACAAAAATTTTAAAGAAATAGAAAAAAAAAATACACAAGTACTTGGGATTTCTGGCAGTGGCTATTATCATTAGCAATTTGCTGCCTCTGGTTTGGTTGGGTTGAAGATGAAAACTTTGCCTATCTCTGGATTTTATTTCTGGCACGTACTACATTAAAAAAAAAAAAAAAAACTCAGAAGAACTACAACTGTTGCCATTTTGATTCTCATAGAAGTTTGGTTCCCAGTCACATGTAAGTCTGTATTTTATTGGGGATACATGCACACCTCTGTGTTTGTCCATATGCACACATATGCATCTGCATACTGGGAGCATGGAAGGACATGCAAGAACACCGAAACTGGTTCAATACTTTCATCTATTTGAGAAATCACCTTTTCTTTCAGAAGCTGTAAAATACATTTGATGAATTAAATGTAACCAGATTGTCTGATATGTCACTATTATTACATTGAGAATTGTGCATGACAAGGGAAGTTAAAGCTATCAGGCTCTAAAATAGAGTTGTGGGAAGTAGAAAGCATTAAACTCAATTCACACGAGTTTCTCCTTCTTTTTTAACTTTTTCACATGCCCAGGATCCACCTCACTACTTCTTCAACAGTTCATGTCTAGCCAATGCTGGAGATTTAACAAATTTCATTTCACTAATTAATTGATTACACCGAACACGATTTATGCAAAACATGTTTTCACGGGCAAGTAAATTTGGGAAATACATTGTCAAATAGACATAATACATTTCTTCACTGAACTGTATATCAATGTACAGATCTGCATGTGTGCCTTACAAATAAATAAAAAATAAGAAACATACTGTATTTTGATTGTCTGCTAAGTGTGGGGCATTGTATACATTGTTTCTCAAACTCACTTGATTATGATGCTTTTTATTCCTTAGAAGATCTATCTCATGGAGGCAGTGATTTGTGTAATGGAATTTGAGAAATCCTGCTACAAGTTATTCTGTTTTATTCTAACCCTTTTTCTAAAAAGCCACAGTAATTAGAGGATTTAGGGTGAAATCATAGACTATTTTTTATATATGCCAGAATGGGTACGGAGGCTGCTATGGTTTGAATGTGTCCCCCAGAAATTCGTGAGTTGGAAACATAATCCCCAGTTCAGTAGTGTGGAAAGGTGGGGCCTAATGGCAGGTGTTTAGGTCATGAGGACTCTGCCCTCATGAGTAGATAAACCCTTTGTACACACTATCTTTATTCTCATTATCCACTCAACATTATCCACACTAGACATCCGAGTGCAAAGGGTTAATGCTGTTGTAAAAGGGGAAGTTCAGCCCCTTCTTGTGATCTTGTCCTCTGCCTTCTGTCATGTGATGGCACATCAAGAAAGTCTCAGCCAGATAAAGGAGGTTTGATCTTGGACTTGCTAACCTCCACAACTGTGAGACAACAAATTTCTGTTCATTATAAATTACCCAGCCTCCAGTATTCTATCATAGCGGTACAAAACAGACTAAAACAGAAGCAAGCTATGAGCATATATACAATCTATAAAAATATAAGAAAAATATTTTATAAAAGCATAATTTTACACCTTTCCCTTCTTAAGATGCTATTAAAGACACAGCATCCTTTCAATATTTTCTTGTATTTTTCTTCTTTCCTGATTCAAACTCTAAAATATTAATTGGGCATCTAAAGTTTTTAAAAAATACTCAGTAGTCTTTGGAAAGATTCACCTTCTCTTTAATCAGGCCAAAGAATTTTCACTTTAATTATAGAAGTATGTCTCACTCAAGCTTCTCTACAAATATCATGTGATCCGCATCCTACTTGGTTGTTTTTAGATTCTTAGCCCCCATAAAAAAATAAAACTGAGAGGTGAGAAAAGTCAAGTGAGTATTTTGAATGGAATGAAATAAAAAACGTATTTAACACTCCATACGGAACTAAGTTTTCTTTAAGTGTGAAGATAGGAGAAAATAGCCTATATTGTTGTTATTATTGTCTTATGGAATTTTAGAATTCTCAACACGAATTCACGTGCATCAATTTCCACCACAACTTTATAAAGTTTTGCATATACTGCACAGGATTGTTATTTTTCCTTCTATAAAATGAAGAGAAATGTACAAGACACAAAACATTTAGATAACCTGTACAAAGTCACAAGGAGTACCATGATACTAATAGAGTGAGAGAGTTGGATTAGATGAACACTAAGAGTTAATCTAGATCTAAGACTATTAGATTCTATAATGTGATGATATTTTTTCCTAGTCATAACTTTCTTCCAGTAACATTAAGGAGGTTTAGCAACAGTGAACACACCAATGCTATTTCCTGGGAATAGCCTTGATGCTTTATTCTAACTCCATTTATGACTTTGATTAATTTCTAAATAAGTCATTCAATTTGGGTCAAATGTGGTAGCATGTGGTGACTGACCTGGAGTCCATTGCAGAAAATTAATTTGTCTGGGGATGGGTAGACAGATATTCCAACCCCTTCGTTCTTACAATAGTGGTAGGTAGAATCCTGCCTGTTATCAGTGCATAAACCAAAACAAATGACATTCAGATGTTTGATAGATTAAATAAAAAATAGGTAAAATAAGCACATAATGGAATGTTTAGTTCCACAATTCCTATTCTAACAATTGGGAGAGGCTACAGGTTTGTAGAAATTGAAAACTAATACTCGAAATAGTCCCTCAGTCACTTAGCCACCACCAGTCCAAGAATCTGAAGTCTTTAGCAAATGAAATTTGGTGGTAGTGTGAGCTATCTGGTGAACTTCAACTGGCATGGATAGTTGATAATGTCTCTTGTAAGTTCTATATGGATTGTTTGTACCAATGAGCACTGTATAATCAGGTGTCAAGATTAGAAAAGTATGGAAAATATAGGGGAAGTGATACATCTGCATTTCCCATCTTGTACTTATCTCAGATTGCCCTGCAGAATGAGAAATGGAAACAAAATTTTTATTATAAAGAGCATCTCTTTCAAAAAATTGGGTGGATTTGCCACAATAAAATGTGGAGTATAAATTCCAATATTATTATATGGTTATGAGTTTCTTAAGTTTTTGAAACAGTTCTTAGACTAATATATTCTTCTTATTATATAGAACAGGAAGCCATAACTCAGAGTAAGTAAACTAATCAAGATTTTTAAAATAGAAATGGAAAATCCAGAATTCCAATTGAAATGTTTCTGACTCCAGCACCCAATATCTTAAGCATTAAGGTTTACTGCCCCTAAAGAAATTAGAAGTATCACCTAATGTAGAAGAGAACTTTTCTGAAACCCTGAGATTATATCATTGTAATCTCCCCTAGTTAGAAAGCCAATTACATATCACTTTCACATTTATCTCACCTATCTCACTACCAAGACAAACTTTTCCATATGTCAATATAAAGTTTCATATGCTGGACTCTTTTCTACCTATGCTATCTGGGGCAAGTCACATGTACCTTTTGAAACTCAGTTTCCACCTTCATATGACAAAAGGGCTGGAACTGATGATCTTTAAGTTCCCTCTCAGATTAAAGACTGTTCAAAATCCCATCACTATTTTCCCTTTATGCCTAAGAATATGATTTCCAAACTCTTCTAATACATGATTCTTTTGTAAAATGGGATCATACTACGAATGAAGTAATTAATTAATTTGCATTGACATTAAAATAAGTTTTTCCAAATTAAATGTTATAGCTCTACCACATCTGTTTAAATATTGCATTGTGCTCCATAGAATTTCATAGTATTTCACAGTGTACCAAGTTTATTTAGTCATACATCACCACAAAGATATTTATAGTATCTACAGTTTTTTTTAAGATTGAAATATACATATGACATAGATCATATATGTTTATGTGTGTGTGTATACACACACACACACATACACTTTATTTAAACTGAATAGATTCCAAGAATTCCTAGTTTTGGTAGATTGGTAGCTGGGTCAAGGAGATGAACATTTTATTTATAGTTATTTATTGATAATTATCCAAAAATATTATGATGATTTACATTACCACTGCCAGTGTTTGAGATATTATATTAGGCTATTTTGTGCTGCAAATAACAGAAAATGTCAATTTCAGTTTATTTAAATAAAAAAATTACTTTCTCATATACCTGGAAGTTCAGAGGATAAAGAGGGTAGACCTCAGGCCTCTCTTCCCTCCTGATATTCTAATCTCATATAGCTCTCCAAGATGACTGCAAGATGACAGCTGCAGCTCTCCCTGGTGTCCAATCTAGACCTGACACCATTCGGAGACAGAAATGGGCCTCTTGACCTATTTTTTGAGTGCAAAAATCTTCTGCAGAATTTTACAAGCAGATTTCTCCTATCTCATTTGCCTGAATGGTGTCAGAAACCCATGCTTAAACCAATTACCAGGAAAAGGAATGAGTCATCAGGATGAAACCCTAGAACTGGACTATGGGAACTATGGCCAACATATTCTAAAGTGTATGGGTACACAGAAAAGAGTGGAAAGTTGAAAAAATTGGTTGTTTTTAGAAACAATTAGATAGTTGGTTGTGGTTAAGCAGTGAACAGTGTCTGCCACAGATATTTTTGATCTTGAGGGGAGAGGCTGTATCAATCTGATAGGCATGATGGTTTCACACTGTTGTTTTAAATATGCATTTCCCTGGTTACTACTGTACTTAAGCCTTTTTAAATATATTTATTGATTTTTTTCAATTCCTCTTATGTTAAAAGTCTTTTTGTATCCTTTTCTCATTCTTTTGGGATGAAATACTTGTCAACTAATAGGAGGAACTCTTTGAAGAATATTATATTAAAAGCTTTTATGTCAAGATTTTACAAAAATAATTCATAGTCTAGAGTTAGATTTTGATTTCTTTCATATCAATAGCTTACTTTTGTCATGAAGATTTCTGATCCCCACCCCCTCACTTTATGGATACTAGATTTTGTTTTGTTTAAGAAACCATAAGTTGTAAAAATATTGTCCTATAACTAGGCAAATAAAATATAATCCATTTATTTCCTGAACTTGATCTCTTTTCATATAAACGTATCATGATAAAGTAGGGAGATGTTGCCATTAGGCACTTATTTGTCAGAATATTTTATATTTTATGGATCTGAAAGTAGGAATTGTTAGAAATTCAGTGAGGTATTCCCTGAGCCCAATCTCAATATGAATATGTCTTCTACCCTGTTACTAGTTGCCATTACAACATATTTCGTTTCTCTATGATACTTATTACAATTTATTAATTTATATTTATTTACTACTGTGTGTTTTTCTTTATAATATATATCTCCTTAATTTCAAAATAAGCCCAAGGAAGAAAAGGACCACCCTGCTTTATTCACTGCTTAATCTTCAGTATACCTAGACCATATTGCCTAGTACACAGTGAGTGAGTATTAAATGAATTAATTGACATAAAATGAAGTAAGGGGATATCTCATTGAGGAAAGAAAATATGAGAACATTGATCCCTGAGTTGACAAGCAAGTACAAGAATGGAGAGGTCTTTTTTAAGATCTAGTTGCTGCTAAATTCCCATAATTTGGCACTATAACTGGCAATTATAAAAATATTTGTCTCATGTGACTGAATAATTTGACTTCAAGAAATTATCCCAGGGAAACAAGTAGAGTAGCATTCTGAGGTTTGCAGTGTTAATATCCAAAAGATAGTGGATATTTGGAAACAATGTTAGATGCCCCAAAAAGGTTGGCTTTCTAAAAATAATTATGAAAGATTAAAAATGATGAAATATCATTGTCATCACAATTAGGATTTCGAAGTCTAGGTAATGACCTATAAAGTGCTTATGATATAGTGTAAGTGAAAAAGGTAAGATGTGTTATGAAGAGTCATAAAAGGAAGATTGAAATTATTTTTTTAATATTAGGTAACATTTTAAGGTTATTTTTGATACTGCTATTGAAGACTTACAGCCTAAGATTTGTCAATAAATATGAAACATTATTCAGACAGAAAGACATAAGAATTTAAATGGTATCTGCCATGATGCAATTGGGTCCCAGAAGAGGGAAAATTTAAAATTATAAGAGGAAAGTGGGCATGGCTCCACAGAAGAGCTGCTCAAAGCATGGTTTATAAAAATACTGAAAGACTACTGCTTGCTTCTATTACACTTTTATTGTGTGGTCTTTTGCAAGTCTTTAGCATTTCCAGAATTCAAATTCTTTCTTAGTAAAATGAAAAGACTAAATTGAATTATCTGTTACTTAGGGTCCATTCAACAAATAACTGTGTATGGTTTTATTTAAGAACAGTATTATTTAATATATAATTTACAAATCATTTTCCCTTAATTGTGGGGACAATAGGTTGTCAATTCTGCATGTAAGTTAAAACTTAAGAGTTTCTAAAGTAACCTTGAAAATGCCAAAATTGCCCATGAAAATTTATTTTATGAAGTGCTAGAGTGATATTAAGCCAGGTAGAATGCTCACATGGTGAGCAGCATGTGGGAAGTGAATGCAAATAAAGCAGTACACAATTGACTCTTCAACCTCTTTTTCTTCCTCTTTCAAGATGAGAGGGAGCAAGGGAAAAATCTCCTGGATTCTGCGTTCCTTTCTTTAACCTCTGACTATCTAGCTCTTGAGTCTGTACTCATTCTCTCTCTCACTTTGCACTTTTCTCCCACTGTGATTAAACTGGCCTTCCCGTGTGACTTCATAGCATCAGACATATGAATATGTTCATATCTCTCTCACAAACATACACATAGCTGGTAATTAATAAATGTTTGTTGAAACAAAAATCAAATTATAAATTTAAAAATTTATCTGCTTACTGAGACTCAAAGGTATAATGTAAAAAATATATACATAAATCATATTGCACAAAGTGTATATAAATAGATTATAATAGTGATGCAACTGTGAACACTCACTGCTATGATATGGCTAGATATGTATCTGATACTGCACTAAGTACTTGACTGGGATTCTTATTTTACTCATAAGGACCTATGAGCTAGTTACCAGTATTATCTTCAGTTTACAGACGGCAAAACTAAGGCTCAAAGAGGTTAAATAATAAGCATTAACATATAATTAACATTGAACTGGTGAGTTTTCAGCCAGTAGTCAAACAAACAGGCTAATTCTGGCAGCTACAATTTATTCCAAGTATCAAAGAGTACACACATCCATTCATCCACTCATCTGTACTTTATGTGTCTCTATCAATCCAACTATTAATAATCTATAACTTCATTAATATCATATAAGACATACTTTCTTAGTCCTGCTTACTTGGTTAGCAATATATCACCATTTTCCATGTTATTAAGTATTTTAATATTGTCTTAATGGCATATATAAATTAATATTTCCTCCTGTTTTTAACATTATCTACCTCTTTCATCAAAAGAAGATTGTGGGCTGAATGTGGTGGCTCATACCTATAATCCCAGTATTTGGGGAGACCAAAACAGAAGGATTGCTTGAAGCCAGGAATTTGAGACCAGCCTGGGTAACATAAGATGACCCCATCTCTACAAAAAAATTGTAACAAATAACCAGGTGTGGTGGTGCACACCTGTAATCCTAGCTATTTGGAAGGTTGAGGCAGGAGGATCACTTGAGCTGCATTGAGCTATGTTCATGCCACTGCACTCCAACCAGAATGACAGGGTGAGATCATGCCCCCTCCAAAAAGGAATGATTATGCTATTCTAGTTTTTTTGTTATTTAATCTGTCCTTTGACACATATTAGGCCTTTTAGCTTCCTAAAAAAGAGAAAACACCCTAGAGGCAAATATAGTCCTGAATTTAATTATGTACCCATAATTTAATTATTCTAAAATAAATAGTCTCTTTTAGTAGCTACATATCACACTAAAGTATGAATTTTCCAGCAATTTTTCATTCATTTAGTTATTGAAGCACAAAATCTGAAATAAAATGATAAATGACTCAATGTGTTGTCCCCAGGCAGCTGAAGATGACATGGTTAATATAGTTTAAAGGAAAAATGAAAAATGCTTTAAAAGATGGATTTTTATGTTAGAAAAGAATATTTTGTTTTTCTTCTTTTTTGTTCATACTAAATGCTTTAGGCAAACCTAGTCGAAACTAGCATATTTTTGTCAAATAAAAATAAAACTTATATTCATTGCTAACCATTTTTATATAATTCACTCTTTAAAATGTAACCAAAATAAAATAGTTGGATGTCATTTGGGTAATTACCCAAATACAAATAAGTTTCCAAGAAAGAAAAATAATTACTATCTCTTTGAAGAAAAAAGTAGGAGGTTGAGAATGCCACCAGCTTAATGGTTAGAACCAAGTTGCATCGTTAATCTAATCAAACTACATAACTAACCCCCATGCGTTGCAATAAGCACTCCTTTCTTCTGCACCCCCACTATCATAAAATGATAACTGGAGTATGGTATATTGAACAGTTAAAATATCAAGACTAAAAACAGAACTACCATTAGATCCAGCAATCTCACTACTGGGTATTGATTCAAAGGAAAAGAAATCAATATATCAGAACAATACCTGCACCCATGTGTTTATCCCAGCACTATTCACAATAGCAAAGATGGAATCAACCTAAATGTCTATCAACAGATGATTAGATAAAGAAAATGTGGTATATATGCACAATTGAATACTATTCGGCCATAAAAAAGAATGGCATCGTGTCTTTTGCAACAACTGAACTGGATGTCATTATCTTAAGTGAAACAACTCAGACACAGAAAGATAAATATCTCATGTTCTCATTCATGTGGGAGCTAAAGAATATGTACACAAGGACATAGAGAGTGGAGTGATACTCAATGGAGACTCAAAGAGTGAGGGGATTAGAGGAGAGTAGATGATGAGAAATTCCTTAATGGGTATAATGTACATTTTTCAGATGAATAAAAAGCCCTGATTTGACCACTATGCAGTCTATGCATGTAGCAAAATTGCATTTGTACCCCATAAATATATATAAATAAAAAATCAGAACTCACTAAAAAGTAAATCATCCTTTGAAGACTGGATTAAAAGAAAAAAAATAGGAACAATTATATGTATTTCATAGCATTTAGTAAAAAGAACTAAAACACAAATGTTTTTTTTTTGTTTTTTTTTTTTTTTTTTTTTTTTTTTTTGAGACAGAGTCTCGCTTGTTGCCCAGGCTAGAGTGAGTGCCATGGCATCAGCCTAGCTCACAGCAACCTCAAACTCCTGGGCTCAAGCGATCCTCCTGCCTCAGCCTCCCGAGTAGCTGGGACTACAGGCATGCGCCACCATGCCCGGCTAATTTTTTATATATATATCAGTTGGCCAATTAATTTCTTTCTATTTATAGTAGAGACGGGGTCTCGCTCAGGCTCAGGCTGGTTTTGAACTCCTGACCTTGAGCAATCCACCCGCCTCGGCCTCCCAAGAGCTAGGATTACAGGCGTGAGCCACAGCGCCCGGCCCTAAAACACAAATGTTTTATGGTGGTAATCTTCACCTTTGTCTTAAATTACCAATTAAAGTTGTTTTTATATGTGGAGAGAAGCTGAGGCCTGGTAGTCAGTGAATTTGAATTTCTCATCCTAACTCTCATTAATCAGCTGGGTAACTTTGAGTCAGTCATTAAACCTCTGTTCTGGGCCAAATTTTTATTTGTTTGTATAAAGAGAAGCTTTGGTCAGGCATTCTTCTAAAGTCAATTTTAGGTTTGAAATTATATTCAATAACATTCTGAGTAATCAATTTGATATTGATTAATGAATATGTGGGGATAGTACCAAAGTTGTTAAACGGTCTAATTCCGCAAAGGTTATACCATTGAGCTCCAGTAATTTAAAAAAAAGTTTTATTACTATTCAATATCAAGTCCCACAAACAGCCATGAGTAATATCTTAGAATGCCAACAAATATTTCACCTTCTTAAATCACTTTTATTAAATGTACGTATAGTGCCCTAAAAAATGATCAACACACTGCTTTCCTCATGAATCTTTGTGGGGCTGAAAGGCAAAAATCATGGCTTACTCACCTCTGTATTCCCCATGATCTGGCAGTGTGGGATATGTTAGTGGTAATTAACGGTATTTGTTAAATGTATGAATGAATGAATGGTAACCTACCTTGAAAGCATATTGATTTGCCCAGTTTTCTGGAGAACTAAGTTCAAAAAGATTTGCTATTAGAAATAGGATGCAGGCAACTAAGATAGACTTTAAAATCAGCAAAGTGACCAGCCACTTCACTAATGTTACTTGAGGGATTAACATCAAAGAAACTCCTTTACCTAATTATCATGCCTCCTATTCCACTACAAAACCTACAATAACATTCGGATACATAAGGCTCATTGGTATTAAATTTTTTCATATTTCAAGATTATCTTAAGTAACTATTCATCAAACGTGTAATCTTTTGCTATTATCTTTTAAACTCAAAAGATGCAGAGATTCTTCAATATGCAAATAAAAGCAGGAAACCAAGAAATGGGAGAAAACTCAAGCAATGGGATAAGCTAATCATCTAACTATTACTCAGTCATCTAACTTTTGTGACACTCAGAAAACAGGACTAGACAGAGCGTCCATCTTTGTAGAATTTATGGTTTAACTGGACAGACAAGCATTAAATAAGCAAAATTAATTATGTATCCAATTATAATCATTCATATTTGAAAGTATGATAAGTTCAAGATTGTGGCTCAGAGAAGGCCTTGTTGAGGAAAATCTCATACAAGTTGTTTTTCAAGATCACACTGAATATTCTGAAGGCAGAAACAGATCAGATATAAGGATATTGAAGAACAGGTGAAAAAATGATAGTGACTTAAGGCAGTGGCAGTGGATTAAAGTTATAGTTAAGATAAATAATTGAGAAGACTGGGCTTGAATGTGAAGGATGAAAGCAAAAGTTATCAAAGATGACTCTTGGTTTATGCCTTGAGATGTCAGTTGATACTATTTGAGGAATCATTCACCTTGAGACTAGCTGAAGTCCCAGAGTGATAAACATACAAAGAGTTTCAGACCTTCCATAAAGAACATACTAAAAGAAAACAAAGCTAAGTTTGTAATTTTTAGCTAGTATTTTTCAAAGAGGGAATTTTGGAAATGTATGAGTTAATGTTGGTTAGTTATCACAATAGTTTCAATGTTGCTGTGCATGCTGCTGTGTGCTAAATGATACAGCCCAATGAAGAGTCACTCTCCACCCCACAAAACTCTCCAACTTCTTGTTAGATTGAAACTACCATAAATATAAATAATATTTAATTAATACTAGACTCATGAATAATTCACATGAAAAGCTACTAATTTCAAATTCCATAATTGGGATGGAAATTTAATGGAAAAAAAGACATGATTTAGAAATTTGTTCATAGAGCATATTCCTTATGCTGAATATAATTTAACGTTATAACATTTCTAACTCCAGATTTACTTGGCAATATTGCAGCATGATTGTACAATAACTGAAAAAGAAAACTAATTGCATAATTGCAAATATTAAATTGATCAGCTCAAAGAAAATTAGAATCAATATTATTACATCAGTAGGGACAAATACAACATTTGGATCTTGTTCAATTTTTCCATTAAGTTTTGTTTTAAAAATATTTTATACTGCTGCTTCCTTACATAGTTAATTTGTACAGACTCCCCAAAAAGAGATCTATGTTATAAAGGTTACACACTGAAATTATATTTTGATATAATTTTATTGTTGAGTCTTACCTATTTTCAGTCTTACCTGCTCTTATCCCAGACTTGTGCCACATAATCTCTATATAGCTTCTTGGTATATTTTTTCCTTTTTCTTTCCTGTTCCTTTCTCTTCTTTTCAAGTAGACTGAAAAATTAGCAAAAAATCTCAACAAACACCTCGGCAGTGAATATCTACAAATGGCAAATAAGCATATAAAAAGTGGTTAACATCATGTATCATTAGGAAATTGCAAATTAAAAACACAATTTCATACTACTAACACCTGTTAGAATGGAGCTTACCCAAATTCAAAACATACTAAAAGCTGGCAAGGTTGTGCAGCGACAGGACTTCTCATTCTTTTCTGATGGGCATACAAAATGGTAGACACTTTGGAAGATAGTTTGACAGTTTTGTACACAGCTAAAAATATTCTTACTAAGCAATCCTGTAATTGTGTTCCTTTGTCTTGACCCAAGTGAGTGAAAATTTATGTCCACATAAAAACCTGCACACCAATTTTACAGGAACTTAATTTATAATTGCAAAAAACTTAGAAACAACCAAATGTTCTTCAATGTGTGATTGGATAAATAACTTTCAGTGCAAACATACAATAGCATATCATTCAGTGTTAAAAAGTAATGACCTATTGAGCCACAAAATGACATGGAGGAAGCTTGTATATTATTAAGTAAAATAGGCCAATCTGTAAGATTTCAACTATTCTAAAAAAGGCAAAATTATGGAGACAGTAAAAGGATCAGTGGTATCCAGGAGCCTGGGGGAAGAAAGAGATGGATAAGTAGAGCACAGGGGATTTTTATGGCAGTAAAACTATTAATATTTTGTACAATACTATAACAGTGACTACATGTCATTGTACATTTGTCAAATTCCACAGAACATACAGTACACAAAGTGAACCCTAATGTAAATATGGACTTTAGTTGATAATGCAGCATCAATGTTGGTTCATCAATTATAAGCAAAGTATCATACTGGTGGAGAATGTTGACAGTGGGAGAAGCTATGTATGGAGAAAGAAAAAAAAAAGGCAGAGTGTGTGGGAAATCTATACTGTCTGATCAATTTTGTTATGAACATAAAAGTGCCATAAAACATAAATCTATTAATTTAAAAAAAACCACAACTTCTATGTATCTTCTATGCCTCATGCCTAGGTGTTTACAGACTGGAAATATATTTTTATTTATATATTACTTTCCTTTTATTTCATTTTATATTACTGTTAGGATAGTGTATTTTTCATTATATGTATAGGAAGTTTATATATTTTTAAATTTTATTTCAAGATAATGCACCAATGAATAAAGAATATTAGTTAACAAAAAAGGTGATTAGGTTTGATACAATTGAGAATCGTATCCATGTTGATGACTCAAATCCATGGTGTGAAAAATAAAAGTGATACCTTCATTAACAACATTAAATAGCAGAGAGAATTTAGTTGGAGAGTTTTCAGTGTGCTGTTAGGTTCTGGTTAGAAAACTTCCACTCTCAAAAGGAGGGACTGCTTCTCTCCTCACTTTAAGCAACGTGTCTGGAGTCAAGAGAACCACTCTAAGAGAATAAAGTTCTCTCAAAGAGAGTGAAGTGTTATTTGGAGAGTTTGGAGGGCACGTGGATATGCACATGATTCAGAATTGGAACAGTCTAAAGGCAAGAGGTTATGACTAGAGTTTTTGGTAACAGAGGAAGAGATAGAGTGCACCGGAAACATTCTGTACTTTCAGAGCTTGGCAACACAATTGTGTGTTTCCTGTGATTCAGATTTGGTTTCCAGAAAAGGAGATTGGCTTTGGGCCACTGTAAGGAACTTCTGATCAGTGCAGAGACTGAGATCCACCTAGAAATTTGCAAACTGAGGGAGATCATCATTACCACCCAGATGCACTGTCTGTACCAGAAACATAAATATGCAAAAACATAAGTAAAAGCATTATTGCCACTTCTTAGTGGCAATACCCACAGAACTCTCAAAAGTGCCTCATAAAAGAAAGACAGTAATTGTGTATCCAAGTCTCTCACACCAGATTATAATGCACCCATTAAGTGAAATCCTTTCTACTCTCTGTTAAAAAGCACATTTGGGGTGTGTATGTGTGTGTGGGGGGGGGCGGGTGGTATGTGTATGTGTTAGGGATAGAGCAAGGGAATGTATACCAACATAAAGCAGAAGAGTTAATTAGTCCTCCCAATCTCTGTTCAGATTTATTCTCCTGAGATAAACCTTTCCATTGCAGCATGATGTGTTTTAAATTAGGAAATGTTTATAGTAAGTTGAATTGCACATCCTAATACCTGGTAAATACCCATTCATTTATTAATGACAGTGCCATTAGAGACATGCCTAGGATGCAGGAAGAATGAGTCAACAGAGAGAGTTGGAATGAAATTTTGTGAGAAAGATTATATAACAACCTAAGTTTTAGATACACTGAGTTTGTTGCTCTGAAAGACTCCCAAGTGAAGGGGTCTATGAGTCCGTTTTGTATGTTTACAAAGCACAGAAGAGTGTTTGGAAAGGGCTTATGTAGTGTTTCAGTAGGCGTGAGAATAGTGGAAAGTCACTAAACTCAAGATCATTACCTCTCAAGGGCAAGTAATTTGTTTACTGCAACTTTGTTAAAAGGTGAATAGAATAATGCCTGACAACCAGTAGGTATTAATAAATTTTGATGAATATTGTAAAATGATAGAAACATACGTAATAATAATAACAGATATTTATTGAACATTTATTCAGATAATGAATTATATAAATTATTTACACTTATCAATTTATTTAATCTGTACAATGCTATGAGCTCAACCTTATTAGTAATTCATATGCAGATAAGACATTTGTAAAAATATTTTATCAGTTGTGACCTAGGAAAGACAGCAAAATTTCTGATGAGACTTAAAATATTGATTAATTCTCCTTGCTAAAAACTCTTACTTTTTGACAAAGGCAGCAGATATTTTTATATATTTTCTCTCCTTTTTAAATGTTTTACTTTGTTCCCACATTTGACATTCAGGCCAATAATTTCTCTAAGTTTAAAGCAGGCATAGTTTTTTTAAAAAATTAATTTGAGGTGCTGAATTTAGTTTCCTCAATAAAATAGGCTGTTGTTCTTAAACTGAAAGTCTCCCTATAGTTCAATATATCCACATTGTTTTTTCTATTAATAACTCTTCACATTTGTATTCTGTTGATGCAACTGTGTCAAATAAATTGTGATGATTACAATAATGCTTTTATTTATGTTTTTGCAACAATTAATAACTTTAAAAATGAAATCGATAATTTGAGATATGATTCACCTTTCAAATGCAAATCATCCATCCCAGTTAGAATGGCTGTTGCCCAAAAGACAAAAAAATAACAAATGTTGATGAGGATATGGAGAAAAGGGAACTCTTGTGTTCTTGATGGGAATGTATACTGGTACAGATATTATGGAAAACAATATGGCTTTTTCATAAAAAAAAATAAAATAGAACTTCCATATGATCCAGAAATCTCACTACTGGGTGTTTATCCAAAGAATAGGAAAGTGGTATATCAATGTGATCTACCTCCCCATGTTGATTGCAGCACTATTTGCAATTTCCATGATATGGAATCAACCTAAATGTCCATCAACAGATGAATGGATAAAGAAAATGTGGTATACGTACACCATGGAATGCTTTTCAACCAAAAAAACAGAATGAAATCCTGTCATTCATGGCAACAGGGATGAGCCTGGAGGACATTAGGTTAGGTGAAATAAGCAAGGCACAGAAAGACAAATATTGCAAGTTCTTACTCATATGTGAGAGCTTAAAAAGTCAGGCTCATAGAAGTAGAGAGTAGAATTGTGTTTTAAGAGGATAGAAAAGGTCAAGAGAGGTGGATAGGAAGAGATTGGTTAAGGGACACAAAATTATAGCAAGAAAGGATGAATAAGTTCCAGTGTTCAATAGCACAGTAGGGTTACTATAGTCAATGATAACTTACTGTATATCAAAATAGTGAGAAGAAGAGATTTGAAATGTTCCAAACACAAAGAAATGATAAGTATTCAAGGTGATGGACATCCTAAATACCCTGACTTATCATTACACATTGTACATATGTATCAAAATATCCCATATGCCTCATATATACATATATATGCAAATGTTATACATCAATAAAAAAGAAATTATTCACTTTAAACTGAGCAAAAAGAAAAAAAATTAATTCAAGTACCTTCCAAGAAGGCCATTAATTATCACTATTATCATTTACTGTAATTTCTGCTTATCCTTTATTTTTCCTTGCAGTTTAAAATCTCTTTTGGGGATACCTGAGGAGATTCTGAAGCAAGTTGGAAGACAATTCACACTATAGTTCCAGACAGACAATCCCACAGACACTTCTGTGACTCAAAAATCTAAAATAAAGTCCCTGGGAGGCATATCATTAGCAATGAAAGACATTAGCCTGGAAAAAGTCTGCTTTACTGTGTCATGACTGCCTAGACCATCTTAAAAGCATCACAGGATAATTCACAGCATCAATCAAGTTCTCACATCATGTTCCATACTGAGTAAATGTTGAGAATGACTGGTATTTTTCAGAATAAGTTTTTCATAAAATTATTGCTAAACAGTTTTTCATTGCATAAGTATACTGCAATGTGATTATCCATTCTCCTGTTGATGACATTTGGACCGTTTCTTATTTGAGTAACTCTATGGAATTCTTGTACAGGACTTTTGAAGATCCATATTTTTGAGGATTTTTGATAAATAGAAGTAGAATCATTTAACCATATGGTAAATGAATGTTTGACATTGTAAGAAGCTGCCAAAATATTTTGCAAGTAGCTGCACCATTTTACATTTTCACCAGAAATGTTTGAGTTTTGATTACTCTGTACCCTCAAAAAAGCTGGTATTGTCAGTTTTGCTAATTTTGACTATTCTAGTGGGTATGAAAAGGTGTAATTGTGGTTTCAATTTGCATTTCCTTACTGATTGTTGATGGTGAACATTTCCAAGTACTTATTAGATTCATGTATAATTTCTTTCATTAAGTGTCTATTCAAGTATTTTGACCATATTTAATAGGGTTGTTTGCATTTTTGTTTTTGAGATCTAGAATTTCTTTGTGTATTCTGGATATAAGTTAGATATTTTCTTTGAATATTTTCTGCCTGTATATGACTTGCCTTTTCATTTTCTTAAGTGGAGTCTTTTCTTTTTATTTCATCATATTATGGGGGTACAAATGTTGTTAAGGTTACATACATTGCCCTTGCCTCCCCTCCCCCCTCAAGTCAGAGCTTCAAGCGTGTCCATCCCCCAGGTGGTGCACATCACACTCATTATGTATGTATATACACATCCCTTCCTCCCCCCTCCCACCTGCCTGACACCCAATAAAATTTTTTGTTTTGTTTTGTTTTTACATTTTGGTTACATTTTATATCTTTGCTTCTCTCTAAGAAGGGTTAGCGATATGCCCTTCCCCTCCACAATGCTCACCACATCTCTAAGATGTGGGTCTACCCCCCAACCCCTGAATCCCTGGTAAACACTACCACTATTTGAGCACCATAGTTTTAATCAGTAAGTACCAATTTGATGGTGAGTACATGTGGAGCCCATTTTTTGATCTTGTGTCTCCTCACTTTGGATTTTGCCTCATCTCACATTACATATTCAAATGCTAAAACTGTGAATTTTTAGAAGGAAATGTAGGAGAATATCTTTACGACCTTGGAATGAGCAAATTTTTCTTAGAGAAGACATGAAAGGCATTAGACATAAAATAATACATTGATAATTTCGACTTCATAAAAATAACAAGCTCAATCCATTTTAAGTGGAGTCTTCTGATAAACTGTAGTTGTTATTTTTATTTGTTAAGAAATTAACAAAATAGAAAAGCTATAGAGAAAGTTAGCCAACAAAAGTCATCTTTATTTGAAAAGCTAAATAAAGTTAACCATTTGACAAAGATCAACTTTTTAAAACAATAATGCTGGAACAAATGGGTAAATTATTTTTAAAAATAATACAGTGTAAGGTTGGATTAATATGTTCTCCAGTTCCATGCATGTTATTGCAATTGACGGGATTTCATTCTTTTTTATGGCTATATAATATTCCATTGTATATATTTACCACAATTTCTTTATCCATTCATCCATTTATTGACACTTAGGTTGATTCTAAATCTTGGCTGTTGTGAATAGTACCACAATAAACATGCGAGTGCAGATATCTTTTCAATATACTGATTTCCTTTCTTTTGAATATATACCTAGCAGTGGGATTGCTGGGTCATCTGGTAGGTCTATTTTTAATTTTTTGAGGAACCTCCATACTGTTCTCCATAGTGGCTGCACTAAACTGCATTCCTATCAACAGTGTTCTAGGGTTCCCCTTTCTAAACATCCTAGACAACATTCATTATTGCCTTTTTGATAAAAGCAATAACTGGGGTGAGATGATATCTCATTGTAGTTTTGATTTGCATTCCTCTGACGACTAATGATGTTGAGCATTTTTTCATATACTGCTGTCCACTTGTATACCTTCTTTTGAAAAATGTCTACTTAGGTCTTTTGCCCATTTTATAAATTGAATTATTTGATTTTTTTATTCTTATTGAGCTCCTTATATATTCTAATTACTAATCCCTTGGCAGATGGGTAGCTGATAAATATTTTCTCCCATTTTGTGGGTTATCTCTTCCCTTTATTGGTTGTCTACTTTGCTGTGCAGAAGCTTTTTAGATGGATGTGATCCCATTTGTCCAAGTTTGCTTTGGTTGCGTGTGCTTTTGGTGTATTACTCAATAAATCATTGCCCAGACCAATGTCCCCAAACAGGCCAGTTCTAATCTTCAATTAGCATGCTAATGAAGTTCCTTCTGCTTTAATCCTTATGCAAAAAGGGTAGCCTGAAGTAACCTGATGTTAACTAATCAATTATTTTTCTATTATTCTATCTTCCTGTCCCTGCTTTATAAGAAAAGGAACTTTGAAAGTATTAATATGTTCTTTCTTCTTTGCTTCCATTTTGTCTGTAAAGTCAAATTCTTCTGCTCAGCTCATTGGAATACTTATTCTATATTATGGGACGAAACATTACTTGATTCTACAATTGCAATAAACTCTATTGAGATCTTTAAACATGTAATTTCTTCCTTTGACAATACTTTGTGCTATTGCTTATATATATTTATATGTGTTTTAAACTCCAAAAGGTAAGTCAGATGTTTTTTAAAGAAATCAAGATAAAATGTATTATCTTTTATTTTTTTCTCACATATTAACCATTTTCAGTGCACCTCACTACTCATAGATCTGGGTTTCCATCTGGTCTCACTTACAGCCTGAGGAATTTAACATTATTTTTAGTTCAGCTCTACTGGTGACAAATTCTCTCAGCTTTCATTTATTTGAAAATGCCTTTATTTTGCTTTTATTTTTGAAGGGTTTATTTACTGGATATAGAATTCCATATATACATTTTATTTCAGGACTTTAAAGATGTTGTCATCCAAGAAGCCAGACATGGTGGCACATGCCTATAGTCCCAAATACTCAGGAGGCTGAGGTGGGAGGATTACTTGAGCCCAGCAGTTCCTGGCTGCAATGCATGATGATTGTGCCTGTGAATAGCCACTGCACTCCAACCTGGGGGACACAGCAAGACTCCATCTAAGAAAGGAAAAAAAAAAAAAAAAAAAAAAGGCTGGAGGCAGTGGTTCATGCCTATAATCCTAGCACACTGGGAGGCCAAGGCAGGAAGATTGCTCAAGGTCAGCAGTTCAAAACCAGCCTGAGCAAGGGTGAAACCCCGTCTCTACTAAAACTACAAAGAAATTAATTGGCCAGCTAAAAATATATAGAAAAAATTAGCCAGGCATGATGGTGCATGCCTGTTGTCCCAGCTACTCGGGAAGCTGAGGCAGAAGGATTGCTTGAGCCAGGAGTTTGAGATTGCAGTGAGCTAGGTTGATGCCAAGGCATTCTAGCCCAGGCAACAGAGTGAGACTCTGTCTCAAAAAAAAAAAAAAAAAAAAGAAAAAAGAAAAGAAAAGAAGTTGTTATCCATTATTTCCTGCTCTGAATTGTTGGGCTAAGTCAACCATAACTTTGTTATGGAACTGTCTAGCAACTATGTTTCATTTTTCTCTGGATGCATTCAAAATTTTCATTATATCTTTAGTTTTTGGAGATATGACTAAAAAGTTCATAGGTAGTCAGCCTGCTTTGCCATTGTGTTTACTCTGTTTTGGATCTACTGAGCTTCTTGATTCTGCTAATATTTTCCATCAATTTTTGGGATAATTTTGGCCATTATTTCTTTAAATGCATTTGTTTAATTCTCTCTTTCTTCTCTCTCTACACAACTTTATTATGATGTTTGATGTTTTCTCACAGTTAGCCAGTGTTTTGTTTGTTTGTTTCTGTTTTCTTTTTTTAAATTTCAGGATATTATGGGGTTACAAACATTTGGTTACAAGTAATGCCTCTGCCTCACCCAAACCAGGGCTGGACGTGTGCCCTTCCCCCATACAGTGTTTCTGTTTTCAATATCTTTCTGTGCTTTTTATATTGGATAATTTTTATTGATCTGCCTTCAAGTTTACTGATCATTTCTTATGCTATTCTATAATTACAAATCTGCTATTAAAGCCTATGCAGCAACGTTTCCATTTAGGCATTGTAAATTTCAGTTCTACAATTTCCATTTGCTTTCTTTTTATTAATAGTTGCCATTTCAATGCTGAGACTACTGTAAACTTATTTGACTATATAAACATCCTTACCATATTTTTCTTTAAGTCCTTAAACTACTTTATAATGGTTGAGTATCCTTCTCTACTAATTGCAGTATCTGGGTCATCTCCGGTTTTGTCTACTTCTATTGCCTGCACTTTAAAAAGTGTCTTATAATATTGCACTCTGTATGTGTTATATTTTTTTTACCATGTACCAGACATTTTATGTAACACATTAATGATACTTGGATATGTTATAGCCCTCTGAATAATGTTGATTTTTGTTTTAAAGGAGTTAAATTATTGACAATTTCCTTTAATTTTGTGGAGGATTAATTTTATACTGTTTCAGGTTGGTCAGTCTCAGTTTTGTTCTTAGGCTTAGAGTACTTTCATAGTCCTAGAACAGGAAAAGATTATGGCTCTTTTGGAGTTTTGAAGTCATGTCTGAGATGTTTACAAAACCCCACTAACTTGGCAAGGTTCAAACTCCAAATTGTTTCTCCTGCAGTGAGTAGCAGTTGAAAAAATGGCTAAACTTGTTCAGTCTTTTGACTTTTGCTTTCATCTGGGCTTCCTGGTATACATTCCCCCTTTCCATACGAAAACTATTATTTAAGGGAAGTTTACATACAGGTGTAAAATTTTATCTTTCTGTTTTTATTTTTCTTGTTTGATTTCACGCTCAATCAGAGATGCTCTGGCAGCCCCAAAGCTTCCTTTGAAGCCTCAAGCCATTGTGACTGCTACCTTTTGCTGATTCTAGCCACCCTACACCTCTGGTACCAAGGAGTTTCCTGGAATATGGGACTTTTCCTGCTAAAGGCAAGAAAAGTTCTAGGCAAATAGGGAAAAGCTTGTCACCTTTTAAATGCTTTTAGGAGAAAAACCACATAATACTAGATCTCATCCAACTCACTTTTGGCTTTTAAGGGCCAAATCCTCACACTTTCTGCCTACCTATTAGGTAACTTCCTATTACTTCACATAGCTGTTTACTTAATATTTTGCCCACCAGTTATACTTATTATCTATAGAGTAGTCAGCCTGTTTTGTTAATACCAGAACTATATTATAAGTAATATAGTGTAAGTTTCCAAGTAATAAGAGATTTTGTATCAACAACCAACCTTGTTCAACTTTTAACCTAATAATTCATTTCTTGGTATAGTAACTATTAATATAATAATAATCATAACAGAAAAAGTAAAACTTTATTAATAGAAAATTAACTTCCAAAACAATTTTCCAATATATTGACAATGACTTGTTGGAATGAGAGGACATGAGTGATAGCTTTCTTTTGTTTAGTATTCCAAAATTTGATATGATTCATGACACACTACACAACAATATGGCACCTTGGCATATTGAGTATTTTAAGGTGAAAGAAATTGAGAAAACCACAGAAGCAGGCAGGTTACTCTAACTTTCTTCTGTATCCCCTCTTTCCTGAATCAGATCATAGAAACTACAAAAAAAAAAAAAAAATTCCCCTTGCCCCTTTGCTCCTTACATGGACAACAAAACCTAGTTGAACTTCCCCTGAAAATAGGCCATAAGATACTTATCCCCTCCTTATATCTGGAGAAAAGGAATGTCCTTATCTCTAAAGACACAGAGACACAAAGAAGAATGTGAACTGACAGAACTTGTTGAGTTCCTACCAGTTTATTACCATTAGATCATACCTATTTTTGTCCATCATGTTTCTTCATGACAACCCACTTCTTTATCAGACTTAGCATAAATTATACAATGTTTCCTCTGTTTCTTTGGGTTATCATTTCTTAAGATTCTCACGTCACATAAAACTTATATTAAAGGGATGTGTATGCTTTTTTTTTCTTGTTAATCTGTCTTTTGCTACAGGGATCTCAGATATAAACCTTATGAAGGGTGAGAAAACTGTATTACATTTTCTTCTCTGCAATATATACATTTTTATTACTTACAATGAAAACATGAGCTTCATGTGTATTAAATAGAAATTATTTATATTTATCATAAATATAGTTAAAACATGATAACAAAAAATTACTGGAAGAGTTCTCCTATAAATACCAGTGAATATAACATGTGTTGCAAAATCTTAGAAAATATATTAAAATACTTTTTTCAGAGAGCAATCACCAGATGAGAAAGATCTACAGACATACTAAGCCATTCTGTCCATGAATGGCATAATTGAAATTGTACCCAGATACTATAAATAGTAAAATGTCCTCTACGGTTTCTCTTAATATGTAGTGAAATACTTCATTATTAAAATAGATTCTAATTTACAGGGATCATTATGAGTCTGATAAGGAATCAATATGTGAATCACTACTTCGTGACTGTGACAACATTCATTCTCACAGCCTCATTATTCTTGTCTCTAAATAAACTCACTTGAAAAATTAGAAATGTCTTATATGGTAAAAGACAGAATTGTTACATATAGATATTTTAATACCCTATAAAAAATTTCCAACCTGTGGCTTGCATAACTATTTTTTGATTTGGCCTGTTTTGTGTGTTTTGAAAACTAGGACACAGAACTGAGCAGTAGCAACTCCACTCAGGTGGAGTATGGGCACTCCACGTGCATGGGCTCCACCATGTTAATGATTCATAACCAGCCATTTTCTTCCATTTATTTAACTTGCTTGGTTTTTGTAAGCATTTAGGTAATATATATATATATATATATATATATATATATACACACACACACATATATATATAAGAAATATAAATATAAGTGTAATATATACACTTTAGCCTACAAAAATATGATTGGATCACTTCATTGTTTATATAGTAATAAACAACCTAGACTCATTAAAAGAAAAATTATGAATACAAGACAGGGCAAAAGTTCTCGCCACGTAACAGAGAATAACAAAGAAAGGGGATTTATGTCTGCTTCGCCTCCATTTAATGACATTGGAACAAAAGTCGAAACTGCATGTGAATCTCCCTGCTGTTTTATTGGATTTTTTCCCAACACTTCACAATATCTCTGCCTAAGGCAGAGTTCTAAAGTCATGCAGGTTTCCAGGTGTGTCTGTCAGGCCTTTTCTGCTTCATTGTCAGAATGCATCTCCTCAACCTACATCATTGGCAGCAGCCTCCAGTAATTCTCTCTGCTTTCCTTGGGTATATTTTAGAGTTAGTGATGGAAATTGTGGACCAGATTTTCTTATGTTCTATTCCTATGTCTCCTGGACTCCTCCTTCAAGTTCCATTCCTAGAAGACTTTTTTCTTGAAGAAAAAATACTTGTTTTGAGAGGACATCCTGTTACTTTCCATGAAGGAATCCAGTTTTACTCTTCATACATTTCTTCATTGTGTTATCTTGATTCTACAGGCACCATGACATAACTCTCCTCCACTTTTTTCCCCAAAATAAGTGAATGGGATTTCCTCTGTGGTGGATGAAGTACTTTGGCATTGATGAGTACCTTCTATATATCAGTATCCAAGGTAATATTCTACGCAAGAAGGAAGCGTGCTAATACCACTCCCTCACCCCAGAAACTTTCAGGATTGTTACTAACAAAAGAAGAAGAAGAAGAAGAAGAAGAAGAAGAAGAAGAAGAAGAAGGAGGAGGAGGAGGAGGAGGAGGAGGAGGAGGAGGAGGAGGAGGAGGAGGAGGAGGAGGAGGAGGGGGAGGAGGAGGAGGAGGAGCAGGAGGAGGAGGAGGAAGAGGAGGAGGAGGAGGAGGGGAGGATGAGGAGGGGAGGAGGAGGAGGGGAGGAGGAGGAGGAGGAGAACAAAAACCAATCTCTACCTCTGGACGGTATTCCTTTGCCCACACCCTCTACAAAAAGCAGCCTCCTATTTTTTGGTCTGTATTCTTTACTCAAGCATCTATCCCCATGCAATTATATTACTCCACATTCAAATAGTTTGTGTCTTTAGTTTTTCCCTGGGGATGGAGAACAAACAAGGGAGGAATGAATCCTGGGGAGCATGGATTGTCTCCATGTCTTTTAATTCTGTCACTGTTTTCTCCCTTCATTCAAACTGAATCCACCAAATCTGCCTTCCTACAGAGTGGCTTTCAGAGAAACAGCCACTCCTCCCCCACTGTCTGCTCTCCCACATCTAACAGTATAATCATGATTTCTAAGACCGCAGGATTTTAAAACAAGGATGCTTGGCAGATCTGACTACCACAAGCCGTCTGTCATTGAGTGATGTAGTTTCTGGGCTTGCTAAAGCATCTGTCGTCCCCATCAACGCCAGTCCTCGCATGCTTGTGTGTGCAGTGAAGGGTTAAAGAGCGCTGGAAAGACACCACCACGCATGTGTTAATCCGTGCTGCAGCAGCGTACATCACTTCCACTTTGACCTAATGGTTAATCTGCGTGGTAGTTAATCACGCAGAGTCTCTAGTGATTTTTTTTCTATTTCTTTCAAACACACACACACACACACACTCACACACACACACACACACACACACACACACACACTCACACACAAGGCCCTGCCCCTTCTAAAAGAAAAAAAAAAAATCAAAAGAAAGCAAAGAAATAAACAAACCCGAAAGGCAGGACTTGGGGGAGTATGAGTGAGTGTGAGGGGCATGAGTATGCATATGAGTGTGCTCGCCGTTCTCTCTCCCTTATTTGTCTCAGTGTGAGTCTTTCCTTGTACCCTCCCCCTGCCTCAATTATATTACTCCCCCAGACTTGGAAGCCGCTGCCTGAGCTGACGCTTGATGATATCTGCAAGCGTTTGTGCTGATCTTATTTCTGCCCCTTGAATATTAATTCCCTAAGCTGGGAGCAACACAGCTCCCCAGTGACGGGATCTACTAGAGGCAGGTGGGGGGAGCCACCATCAGATCATAAGCATAATAATAATACAAAGGGGAGGGATTCTTCAGTAACGAAAAGGCAAGAGGCAGGCGAGAGGAGAGGGGAAAAAAAAAAAAAGCGATGAGTTCGCCAAATATATGGAGCACAGGAAGCTCAGTCTACTCGACTCCTGTTTTTTCACAGAAAATGACGGTGTGGATTCTGCTCCTGCTATCGCTCTACCCAGGGTAAGATGTGCTTTTTTCGGCGTTTTGTTCTGAAGAGGTGGGGGAAGGGGTGGGGGTGTGGAACTCAGGAGACCACCCGGATTTAAAACAGCCTCCTAGGATTTGGGGTTTTATAATTTACTGTGTGTATGGGGGGGGGGGAGACTTGAATATATGGGGCAGGAACAGGGAGGGAGGAAAGAGGAAGGTCACTTTCGTTTATTTATTAATTTATTGGATTTTATTTTTTGTTTTGTTTTAGAGTGGGAAAGCTAGCCTCATAAAGACTTTGTATTTGGGAGTAGCATTTTGACAATACTGCAATCTGATGTCGAGGTGGGCTGTGCTGATACACGCCGGCATTTAGGCCATGTTGAAGGCGTTTTGGGTGGGGGTCTGGAGGACAAAATTGCAAATGGGGTCCTGGAGCACACCCGAGAGACATGCATGAGGGAGGAGTTGGGGAGGGGGCGGGCTGCCCTGTTCTTGTACACTGAAGTATGGATTGCTCCTGCACCTGGGCATTCTTAAGGTCAGACAGCCAGGGTTTCTATCCAGCCTTCATTGACCCGGCAGCTGACTCTCTCGATGGGCAACATGGTTCAGCACCAGGGACAGCAATCTTGGTTAGGGCCAGATAGAAACAAGGCTTGTTTAACTTGATAGGACAACTCTAAATCTACACAGCATATCCGTACAGTACAGTCAGACAGAAGGCCGATGAAGCCAAGGAGCACTAATAAAACCCAGGGATCCTTCTCTGATTATCACTCCCCTTTCCTTGAGATGGGAGGGGGCCTATTGGGCACGGGGTGGAGAGTGTAGTTAAATGCTTCCATGGGGGACTGCATGTTTGGGAAAGAGTTGGCCTTGCTGCAGTGTCAAAAAAATATGCTGAACCAGGTGAATGTGAGACCAAAATCGTGAAGTATGCATTAATTTTCTAGAGCCTTGCTGCACTGAATAGAAAAGAGAGGAAGGGGGAAGATTGGACTCCTGAAAACACTGAGCATGTTGTGTTCTCCAAAATGTTTGCATTTAAATTTTCTTCAACTTCCTTGCACTAAGAATATTGGAGGAGTGTATCTATCCCTTCATGTAGCTTAGTTCACTATTCATCTACCTATCTAAATGCCTCTCCCTTCCAAGCTTTCCAGCAGGACCAAAGTCAGGTTAGAGGTCCACTATTTGCACTACTTTCACTCTCTATACTTACATTTTGAAAGAAAGCTCTTTAAAAATTATTCCAAATCTCTCATCCCCCCTAAAAAGAAGAAAAAGAAAAAAAAATAACATAAACTAGCCATAAAAGAAATAAAGACACTGTCCTAAGGAATTTCTTAAGAATTGACAATCTTATGTAGTACTTGTAGCAAAGGAACTGAAAGGATAAGAATTAAACTATTTTTTAAATAATTTTATTGACAATATCTAGTCAACTTCTCTGGACCTATCTTTTCTGGGGACCCAGGAAAAACAAGGAGTGAAAACCGCATTTTGGAGTTTCTAAGCAGAGACGGTCTTCTTAACACTTTCAGCACTTTTTATACCTTCTTTCTCATTTACTTTAAAAACAGAATATATTTTCACCAAGAGTATAAGATTAAGTAGTTTTCTCAGAAGAGGCGGATCTTTCACTGAAAATAATTTTATATGCAATACACTTTAGTGGAATCCTGGAAAAATATTTTTTCTATTCAAAATTTGAACACAAATTTTTATATTTAAAGTCATATGTAGCCATTAATTTGTTTCAGAGGTTAGATAGATGATAGTTGCTTATCATCTTTCCCATATTTCTACCATTTATGAAACCTGTGGATTAAAATCTAGACAAGACATAGGGGAATATATCTTTCTTTCAAATCACATCCTTCTTAGTAAACAATTGCTTAACTAAATAGATGAGGATATTCTTATTTATTTTATCTACAATGGTCCTATTTTAACCATAACATGTTTAATTTTATTATTGTCCACTATAATATAGTATTTAAGAGGTCTTGTTGCAACAGATCCATCTTTTCAATTTCATTGTGATATAAAAAGTGAAATTTTATGATGCATTTTAATTTTCAATTCTTACCAGAATATTCTAGATGAGCTTTTTAAAGAGCTCTAAATAATAGGAGCTATCTGTCATGAAAATTCTCCAATAGGGTGATTTTTACATTTTCTCAGTAGTGAAAAGAAGGGAGTCATTGCAGTTTAGTGCAGAGAATGTCATCAGAGTTTCAATTTGCTGCAATCTCATAAAAAAAGCTATTTGAGTGGTTGAATAATAATGGAGGTAAATAGGATCTTTACTCTCTGAAGCTGATCCTGAGGAAGAACAATAAATAAATTGGGACCCTAGGAGCCTATATAAAATAGTCTTCTGGGATAAACAGTAGCAGTAAAACTACCTAGAAAGTTAAACAGAAACAAAAGAAACATGTAATTGGCTTTTTTAAATTTATATAACTCTAAAGAATAAGTTTTTCCTCTCATTAAATGACTAAATGTATTAGTTTGTGTCCATACAAAAGTAAAACAAAAAGAAAAATAAAGCATTAGATAGAGATTATTAATAGCTAATGTCTCTTCTTATAATGGAAACAGTTAATTTCTGAAACTCAAAATTTTCTAAACTTTCACATATCTTATTTGATAAATATCGCCTAGGCAATTTACTAAAATGGAGATACCTAAACCATACACTGGATGATTCTGAATCCTTATATCTGGGGTGGAGACTAGGTATATTCAACAGGAGTATTTTCAACAAGTAGCCTAGTTGAAGAAAAATAGTCTGTACCTTGCTGACTTCCAAAAGTTTATTCATCACTATAGTTAATATTTAAAAGTGCTTTTATTATTACTACTTTATTATTAAGCTCAGATCAATGAATAATTTAACATCCAAAATTTTATTTACATTAAACCATTGAGTGTATTTCACAAATCATAAAGTATTAGAAGTAATATAAAGAATCTCAATAAACCCACATTACATATGAAGAAATTGGCTGCAAAAAATCAAACATACATACATGAATATATAACTATATTCACAAATATAATTATATTCACAAACTGTATATACTCCGCATACATATAGCCATACATTTAAGTTTAAAAACAAGTCATATAATTTTATAAACTCTTTCAAGTAACTTTATTCCATCTCAGAGTAAAAAAAAATACCTTATTAGGAAGAAAACAATTAGGATACAATGGAAAATTATTTGAGTAAGTAAGTAGGAATAAGTAAAGCAAGAAAAATGTTTTCATTTTATTAGGATAAAATGAGATTTTATAATCTACTTCAAGTGATGAAGAATTATTTTTAAAGTAAGATTGAGCAGAAATGAATTGGATTGAATTTTTAATAATCAGACTAAAACCTAACTTTGAAGTGCTAGCCTTGAGCTTTTAAAAAGAAAATTGAGTTAAAGGCTTATAAATATTTTCAATTGTAGCTGTTACCCGAAAGGCAAAGTTTTAGGTGATTTTTCTTATGATCTGCTAAAGTGCTTTTATCCCATAGTTAAATTTTACATAGTTTTTAACTTTAATGGGCTATGACCATGCATGTAGAGGAAATATTGTGATTCAATATAACCGTATTTATTTACAGAATTCATCTCTACAGCCAAGCTCATTTTTCCCTTTCTATATGTTCCACCTGGTTTTATCTAGAAAAAATAATCATTTCCTCAGCATATTTAATTGCTTGAGCTGTAGACATTGCATTTCAAATAGTCTACCCTGAGGCAAACAAACATCTGGGGGGGGGAGAAAGAAATATTTATAACTCAGTATTTTCCAGAATCCAGTTGCTCACCACTATCTAAACAAAATATCCAGATTCTAGGCATGAGCTTAAAAATTGGCTTTTAATTTAAATAATTAGTTATAAACATGTCTCTCTGATATCTTAAACTCATTTTAGAACAGCCAATCATCTCAAAATAATTGATTATTTTAATGATAGAGGAATATTTTAATGATAGAGGTCTCTGTTCTATTAATAGTTTTAAAATTTGTTTCATGCTAAGAATTTCCACTCAAATTGGAAGCAAGTTAAGACTCCCTTTAGAGATCTTATCTTTGTTGTAAATATTATGTTATGAGGGTTCTGGCTACCTCTCTGTTCCAATTCCCAGGCCATTCTAAGACAGATTTTTCTGAATTTAAGTAAAGTAGGCTTTACTAGAATGATACGTACTTGTCATTCTCCAAAGGACTTCTGCCAAATTGATTGATTACAGAAGGTGGATTAAAAGTTATAATTAGAGCATTTGGGGACTTGTTTGACAACTATGGGTGTCAGCACAATTTAAGTGCTTAAAGATTCAGGATTTCAATTGAGATGGATCTTCCAGACGTGTTACTTTATTCAGACAGACATAAAGAGAAGCCTACCTCTTTCTGCTCTGGATTATAAGAGATCGACGTGACATTTTCCAAGTCAGAAACCAAATAGTCACCAATCTAATATCAATTTCATGTCCTACTTGTGTCATATATGCACATACACTGAATCCAATTTACATAAACACACACATACAGATACACAGTCTTCACTATGACTCTGCAAAGTAGTTATTGTCAAGCACATTTGACAGATTAGAAAACCAGGATTATAGACAGATTACATGACTTGCTTAAAAGCAACAGATAATTAGAAGTAGCATACTATATAATGATAAGTTATATGTGGATAGATAGAGATACATAGATATAACAATAAGTAAACTACATATAATGGTAAGTGTACTAATGTATATGTATAAATTATAATAACCGGTTATATTTTAGATATGTAACTATTATCTTCTGTGTTTTTGTGATCAGTTTCAGTGCATCAATACTCTTCTTATAACTGTAGTAGCTGCACTAGATTATCTATAAGATATTTATCAGATTTAATTTTTATGATTCTCTGATTCTATCTTCAGATGCTAGAGTCTAGAACAGATACCTTAGATCCATTCAGCCGATCAAATAAATCAAAATAATTTATACAGAGGCATGGTTTAAGGTACTCAGTTTCCATTGTTTTGATGAAAAGCTCTAGACAGAAATGCTTAGCAATAGTCTGCTATTCAGTTGTTTTTGAATTTAAGAACATACTAAACATACTAACTGACATTAAGTCTTAACCAAAATTATCTTTTAGAAAATATATTTCCTCAATGGTTGTGTTTATGGAAGTAAAGCATGGTTTAATCTGCAATTAGTTCATTGTCCAGAAACTTAACTATGGCATGCTATCTCATTTTTAAAGAAGAGATCTTGCCTTCTATTGAGTAAAATTACAGGATAACTCGTGCAATGTTGTGTTTCAGTTTTCTTACAAAAATCCTTGTGAAAGTGAAACACAAAATTGAGGCAACTATACTCAATACAAATTCAATATATGAATATGTACATTTTTAATATACAGATATATAAAGATGACATGTTTTTAATTATCTCAATCATTCAAGCAGCAGCTTAATTAACTTTGCTATAGAATAGCAATATCAAAGCACTTACATTTTAATATCTAAAGGAACAAGAAGTTATGATTTTTAGAAATTGATGGGGTCTTTAAATTATTACAAAAACATTTTCATTCACATTCTTATTATCTCAATAGACTCATGAGTTAGATGAGGAAGATAATATTTTCTTCTTCCAACAACTATAGAAAATGAGATATGGAGAGATTAAGGGACTTATCCAAGGGTCCTTCAATATTAGCTGAAGGGCAGGATTAATATCTCCTCCATGCATTCCTATTGCAACATACCACATTACACAAGTATAGTGGTTCTTTTTCTTTCTAAATGTAAGAAAGTACTTGAATTGTTTTGAGATGTAAAAGGTCTCTCCACTTTGCCCTCCTGGGAGGGTTATTTCCTATTCATTTGTTCCATACACTAGAGAATAAATATCCTTTACAAGGAAATAAAAAGCTCCTTTTAAGTTACATATTAGTGGCTTAGGGTAAAAATAAAATTTAACCCCAAATCATATTAATCCCTGTAGTATTATGATATAAGAGCACAAAATATGGTAATAATTCTATATTATTATAAAAATCATTATATAACTCTGCATAGATAAAATACCATGTAAATGCTAAATATGTAGCCCTGATACTACACTCTCTACCCATTCATAAAGAAAACTATATGAATAACAAATAGCATAATAGTGGGGAAAACAAGGGATGTTTTTAAAGCAAAGATCCTTTATAATAATTGAAAGTCTGCCACAAACCGAACTGTGTTGTAGAGCCAAAGTTATTTAGTGGGACAAATATACACTGAGTTCTGTAATTTATTTAGGTACATTTAAATAAAATGGTCAAAACAAATTGAATATAGCATGTCAACATAATCTTGTTAAGAAGAAATAAATGATGCTTTTCTGTGTTCATTTTTGTTGGTTATTGGTCCTTTTTATAAATTGCTTTTGAAAACACATTTGAAATAAATAATTGAGAAAGCAACTCTAGATATAAAAAAGAAGAAATAAATGTATCATGTCTTAATTAATTCATTACAGAAATAGTTTTTGAGTTAGATCTGTGCTAGTAACTGGGTGTGTAATTAGGGGTCAGCAGAAGACATGGTGTCTGCCATCATTGAGTTTGCAGTCTCATGGGTGACAAGCAATGATCAAAGAAATGTACAAATAATTACTAAATTTTAACTCAGGTAAATGCTACACAGGAAAGTCAGATGGTGCTATAAAAGGATATACCAGATTTCTAGCATAGTGAAAGCATAGAACAGAGAAACTGAGCCCCACAATGAGCTAAAACTCATCCAGAGTCATCTGACCAGTTAGTATCAATATTTTTACATTCTTTTCTAGGCCACAATATTCTGTTGGATTTGTTACTCCCAATTGCAAAGGGTTTCACTTGAAAATAAATGGTAATCTTTTAAAGAAGAAAAATGGTGTAAATTTTTTGAAATGTTTTGAAGACTATTTTACTTTTTCTTTTTTTTTTAAATCTATGTGATAGACAAATAATTACATTAAGGACAATTAAATAAAGCAATGCTGTGGTCTATAGCATTATCTTAACTTAGACTCAATAGCCAGTTGATGGGTTTTTGCTCCACTAAGTTCCTACCCAATAATCTAGGTACACATAAGATAAGGTATTCAAGTTACAATCTGAAAATGGATTCATTTTCCTACCATCACCTTCTACCGAAACATCTTCTCCAAGTGTTTGGTAATATAAGTAGCCAAATACAGTCAAATTTTTAATTTTTAGATTTATTCTACTCCTCTTTACAGGGAAAAAACATGACCAACTTAAATATACATATCAATTGTAAGTTTGCAATTAATTTCAGAAATATTAAGACATGAAGACTTGGATACAATAGAATGAAGAAATACAGTAAATTTGGGGGGGAACATTTTAGCATTAAGTGTAAAATACCCTGTGTGTGGCCTATAAAAATACACACAGAAAGAGATTATTGTGCCTTAGTATTTTTTTAATATTGATAAATTACAATATTTTGGTAAAAGAATAGATGCTAAATTATCAACTGCTTTTTAAACTTATTTTCTTCTAATACCCTCCTTCAAATTATTCTATTAGAATAAGCAAGTGTGCTTTTAGTTCCTTTCAAATAGTCATTCTGCAAGGAAGGTGTCATACACTCATGCACATATATACACATCTGCAACTTGTAGATGGTTACTTTACATCTCAGAAAACAGTACTTTTTCCATCACATAAAAAAGATATTAAGTAAATACATATTCCTGCTAAATTATTCCAAAATGAAAGAACAAACAAATCAACTTTAAATTTGATGCTACACTCAGATATTTTCCCTTTCTTAACAGGAAAATGATTTTCCCTAGTACTTCTTAGTAGGGCAAGTTTGAAGAAATAATTTTAGTCAGTAATGACATTTAGATGATTCTAGGTAAAACATTATCATTTAAGCGAATCATCTTCTTTTAATTTCACTCTGCTGAAGGAATTCTGAATTCTTTATTTTTTTAATCATTTTTATAATTAAAAAACTTCACCTCTTGAATTTTTCAAATTTGTACATTTGATAATGTGTTGTACACTAGTATATAAATATATCACAATTTATTTTTGTAATCTCCTGTTGATGGACATTTGGTTGTTTCCAGTTATTAGCTATTATGATTCATGTGGCTATGAGAATTCTTATACAAGTCCTTTTGTGAACACATCTTTATTACTCCTGGGTAAATATTTAGGAATGGAATGCTGGTCATAGGGTAGATGTATATTTCAGTTTACAAGAAACTACTAAACTGTTTTCCATTTTGCACTCTTATTTTCAATGTATGAGAGTTTCAGTTACTTCCCATCCTAATCAACAGATGGTGTGGCCAGTCTTTCTTATGTTAGCCATTTTAGAGACTGCAAAATATTATTTCTTTGTGGCTTAGATTTGTATCATCCCAATAACTAGTGATGTCAAGCTCCTTTTCATATGCTTCATTGGCCATTTGTTTACTTTCTTTTGTTATACATCTGTTCAAAATGTATTTGCTCATTTTTAAAGTTGGACTGATTGTCTGTTTTTGTTATTGATTTGTAGAAGATCTTTGTATATTCTGGATAATAAGTTTTATTTGAAATTGATTATTCTTGGTTCAATTCCACAACAAATTGCTTAAATAATTACTTCTATTATTTAAATAATTTAATGATTCACTACTTCACAACCTTCATAAACCCATATTTTTGGAAATTATAAAAATTTAGGTAAAGTTAGTTTATTCTATACCTAAGCTGTTTTTTTTTTTATTTTAGAATATTATGGGGGTACAAATGTTAAGGTTACATATATTGCCCATGCCCCCTTCCCTCCTTGAGTCAGAGCTTCAAGCATGACCATCCCTTAAATGTTGTACATCTCACTCATTATGTTTGTATATACCCATCCCCTCCTCCCCCCTCCCACCTTTCAACATCCAATAAATGTTATTTCTATATGTCCACTTATGTGTTGATCCGTTAATACCAATTTGCTGGTGAATACATGTGGTGCTTGTTTTTCCATTCTTGAAATACTTCACTTAGTAGAATGTGTTCCAGCTCTATCCAGGAAAATACAAGAGGTGCTATATCTCCATTGTTTCTTAAAGCTGAATAGTACTCCATGGTGTACATATACCACATTTTATTAATCCACTCATGTATTGATGGGCACTTGGGTTGTTTCCACAATTTTGCAATTGTGAATTGTGCAGCTATAAACATTTGAGTGCAGGTGTCTTTTTTGTAGAGTGTCATTTGGTCTTTTGGGTAGATGCCCAGTAGTGGATTGCTGGATCAAATGGTAGATATACTTGTATTGCTTTAAGGTATCTCCATATTGCCTAAGCTGTTTTTATAAACTAAATTATTTTAGAAAATTTCCCTAACTCTATGGTCAACATTTTTTTATATATCTATAAGACATTTAATTGATATGGCATACTGGAATATGTACTGTCCTCATCTAAAAATGTGGAACATGTATAATAACAAAATTATAGCCATGGTTAGATATTAGTATTAATTAATTTAAAAATCTTTAATTTTATGCTTTCTATTTTAAGGTGATACTTAATCTGCCTTAATGTCTCTATAACTAAT
This sequence comes from Microcebus murinus, assembly GCF_040939455.1. Taxonomy (NCBI): domain Eukaryota; kingdom Metazoa; phylum Chordata; class Mammalia; order Primates; family Cheirogaleidae; genus Microcebus; species Microcebus murinus. The sequence continues at coordinate 25,915,349 of NC_134124.1, forward strand.
TTATTAAACAGGATGGATTTAGAAGGGTGTGATCCAGAAACTCTGTTTCTATTTAAATCTCATCTGTTGCATCTTTCTTCCCCATACTTAATCAAGAACTCAGGCCAATCTCATAGCTTTTCCATCCACTTTAGGCTTTAGAATCACCTCATTTTCAGGTACTAACGTCTCATGTAAATTAATCTTTGGATCTCTCATTCAGTTGAAATCTTTTTCTGTTCTCTAATCAAGCCCGACCAAAGATTTCTGCAGACTGATGTTATTTCTTCACTTTTTTAGCCTCTCCCACACGTTCTTGTTATGCTGCTTTTGGCTTTTCCAAGATTGAGATGGAGTGAGGGAGGTGAGTTAAAAGAACAGAAAGATCTTAGTTTTTACTAAGATCTATCTGGTGATAGATGTTTAAGTGCCGAATCATTTTTCCTGGTGGGATCGGATGGTTCTCTGGAGATAATCCTTCCTTTCTTCCCCTTCTGGGGACTTCCCACACTGCACTCTTCCCTGGCATGGGCTATGCTCTAAGATGGCCAGTATTGTAAGACGCTCCCTAAACTCCACTCTGGAGATACATTCAACCTGGTTCTGCTAGCATTGTCTTGTCAGATGGGTAGTCTTTTTAAGATGGCTCCAGCACAGCTATTTTTCTGGCATCTACTTTGTTCATGGGAAAACAAAACAAAACAAAAAAAAAACCTCAGCAAAACTGCTTTCAGATTCTGAAAGCGAAGGTCTCTCTCACTCAAATTCACTATGGGCGTAGTTCAAGCCAGTCTAGATTTCTTCAGCAGTCATTGGACAGTTCACACTGTAGAGAATACAGGGCAAACTGCCCTAAGAATTCCCTATCCACCCTCTGTTTAGAGAACGCTACGAAGCAGGTATGAAAGTTTTCCTGTTTGGGGGTATGGATAAGAATCCACCTGTTAGTCTTTTTTCATAGTAGTCATCGATGAGTGGATTTCTCGAATTCCTGTTCACTTCCCTTGAGGTGACAGAGGAGCAACCTCCCACTGTGGGAGGGGGAAATAAGATTTCCCACAGCTCTTTCTACTCTTAAGCCAAGAAACCTCTTCCACAAGAGCCCCTTTTTCATTGAATCCTTAAACTTTCATTATATAGCTGCAGGATAGGTGAAGGAAAAGGGCTCCAGGGCTGATTTTTGAGCTTCTCTAGCAAATTTTGTCTCTTCTTAGCAGTCTACCACATTTCTATTAAATGAGAGCATATTTGTCATCTATATTTCTCAGACTTGGGACATCAGTCATGATAATAACAGGAAAAAAATCTTATTGAATATTCTGTTTTCTATGTAGTTTGTTTCTTCCAGATACTCATAGGTTACTCACCTACAAGTCTTTGTTCAAATCTCACCTTTTCAACAAGGCTTACACTGATCACTTAATGTGACAAACTCCCCTCCACCTTGTACTCTCAATTGCCCTTATCTTCTTCTTTTTTTAATATTTACTTCAGCCTCTAGTAATTGGAAAATTTTAACGTTGTTTATTGGTTTGTCAGATTTACTTTTCATTTTCTGTCTCTCTCAGCTAGAAGCCAGGATCCATGAAGTCAGGAACACCAGCAGTATAACCCCGCTTTTATAGACGTGCCTTGCCCCTGATAGATGTTCAATGATTATTTGCTTAATTGCATAATAAAAATTGCACTCATTTTTTCTAAAATTTGTGTTCTTTTAAAAAAGGGAAAAAGAAACATTTTCAACTTTTTCACAATATCTCACTTGAGTTTCAATAAAATATATCAGAAAAATGCAAATGCACATAAAACAGAAGAATTGAGATAGAGGTTATCAGGTCTGGCCTCTTGACAGATAGTTGTCCTGGTTCTTTGGCTCCTTGCTTGGAAAATTCACAAGTAGGGCTGGTGCGACGGAGTGACCACAGGCAAGAAGCAATTCCTCACAAACAGCTTTCATTGCAGAGAAGAAGGGAGCTATACAAAGCAAGAGTATGCTCCAGGGGGGAACCGGTCAGTCTCCACCAGTGGAGAAAGACATTAAGGACTCTCAGGTAGTTTATTTGATTGACCTAGCTCTGGGTGGGCTTACAGGAGCTGTGGGCTGTTACCAGATGATTGATATACATGATTGACAGGTGTTCTTATAGCAAAGTTGCAGCTCCACAGGTGTGTATGCCTCAAAACCTCAGGTTTCTGTTCTTTGGGGTCACGAGCTGCGTTTTCCTGCAGTCCTCCCCACCCCCCACTTCTCCACCCATAGGAACCACCCTGCCCTCCTTGCCTTTATCTGCCACGTGCAGATTTGACCCCTGCCTAACAATGGGGCACAATCTGATTCAGGTGCAGGTGACCCCAATGTACCTTCCTGAATTTCTATTTATTTTGTTAATCACATTTTGTTTCATTCCTACACATGGTGTTCCCAGCATCATGCTAGGTGCTGAAGACACAGCATTGAACGGGTAAACATTGTCCTTGCTCTTGTAGAACTTATATTCTAGCATTAAAAAATTTTTTTAAAATATTTTAATGTTTATAATATAACATAATTATATTATATATATTTTATGTTTTTAAAAATTATCCTACTTTTATAAGTTTACTTATAGACAATATCATACCTATGTATTGATTTGTTTTACTTGCTGCCTCTGGTTTAGGGAAATGTGCATCTAGCTGTGTAGCCAGGTGCATATTTTACACTCAACTATTTTTTAAACTGTAAATCCACATAATTCTGTTCATTTTCCTCTTGAAATAGGCTATCATTTAACTGTTGAGGTCTGAAGTGCTGTGTTAAATGTGGAATGGAAATAAATACAAGATGGACAAACTTCTTCCTGCCTGCCTCCTGCCTTCAATAAATGTTGAGTTTCTAATATAACACCTGGCACTGAGCATAAAACAATGATTATCTGCACAGACCTTGAAATCCTGGGGAAGGCAGACATTAAACAGACAAATACATAAATAAACTTTAAATTGTGGTAGTGTTGAGAAAATAAATAGCGAGGAAATAAAAACTATGTATGGCATGATGAAAAAAATCAGCAAATTTCACTTTGCATAGGATGGTCAGGAAAGGCCATTTATGTATAAAGGATACGAATTCCTGCTATGGAAAGCTTGAAAGGGAGACCATTTGCATCACAGGTAACAGCAAATGCAAGAGCCCTGAAAGGAATACGAGCCTGGTCTGGTTTAGGAATTAACAGAAGGCCCAAATGGCTGGAGGACAGTGATCGAGGATGAAAAAGTCAGGAGATAGGATTTGGGAGGAAGGAAGCCATTTCTTCAACCATGGCCTTGCAGCCCTAGTAAAGAATTTGAATTGCATTCCCCGTAAGGAGTTTGGATCAGGAAAAACACTTCGTATACTAATACCATCAGTTACATTCTTAGGAAAGAAGTATTCCTATATGATTTGGTGAATGGTGAGGATTGTAGTTTACCTATCGATTTTCAGTTGCTTGGCTACTAACTAAAGTGTTTGTTGAGTTGTAGCTTCCCTAGAGATATACACAGTGCTGCTCTCCATTCTACTGAAAAATCTTAGCAAGACCAGGAGCCAGTTATTGACTCTTCTATTAGGTCAATGACTTGAAACATAATTATTTTATGGCATTGTTAGGAAATTATTGCACTTTATTTAACTAATGTGTTTAAACAGATTTATTTTCATAGAGTTAAATACTTTGCATTGAATAAATGACAAAGACTACTGCCAAATTTCAAATTAATTAATATGATTTAGGCATTAATTAATTGTTTAAAATTTTAAACAATTAATGATTCTCATAGAGAGCATTAACAGAAGTACACTTATTTCTTATCCATAAAATTTGTTATTGGAATTCAATCTGTATAGGAAAGAACCATGGAAGGTAATATCTGATCTAAAAGTCAAAAAGAGATTCCAAAACTGTGCATCAAATTAACAAGAAACCGTAGTGCCATTTTATTAATAAAATGTTCTTTCTCCTCACAAGATTTTAAATTTTTAAGTTCAATTACCGCATCCTTTAGTATCAAGAAATTTCCCAAGAATCTTAGGTCATAGGATGTTTTGAAAAATTCAGTGATTTAGTTTATAGAATAATAGTTTTACTTTTAAGTTATCATATGGCAAAACTGACTTTTTTTAGTGTTGAGTTGTGTGAATTTTAGCGTATATGTAAATTCTTGTAAGTACCATAAGTACTGCCCAAATCAGAATACTTAACAGTTCTATCTCCTCAAAAATAAAAAAATAAAAATCCTTAACTCTTTGCAACAAGTGGTCTGTTATTCATCACTGAAGATTTCCCTTTCAAGAATATAATATAATTAGACTTGTACAATTCATTTACCACAATGCCTTTGAGATTCATCTAAGTTATTGAGGTGTCCAATAAGCGCATGTAAACAGGTTCAACAACATTAGCTGGCCGGTGTGGTGGCTCATGCCTGTAATCCCAGCACTCTGGGAGGCAGAGGTGGGCGGATCACTCAAGGTCAGGAGTTCAAAACCAGCCTGAGCAAGACTGAGATGCCGTCTCTACTAAAAATAGAAAAGAAATTAATTGGCCAACTAAAAATATATATACAAAAAATTAGCCGGGGATGGTGGTCCATGCCTGTAGTCCTAGCTACTTGGGAGCCTGAGGCAGTAGGATTGCTTGAGCCCAGGAGATTGAGGTTGCTATGAAGTAGGCCAATCCAGGGAACTCACTCTAGCCTGAACAACAAAGTGAGACTCTGTCTCAAAAAAAAAAAAAAAAAAAAAAAAAACATTAGCCACTATCCATTATGTAAATGCAAATTAAAATCATAATATGATACCACTATATACCTACTAAAATGGGCAAAATAAAAACCATACTGGCAAGACCAAATGTTGGTGAGGATGTGAAGCAACTGGAACTATCACACATTGCTAGTGAAAATAAAAAAAAAAAAGTGGTATAGCTACTCTGGAGAATAATTTGGCAATTTCTTATAAGGTTATACATATACCTAACATATTACTCAACAATCCCACTCCTAAATATTTACAAGGGGTAATTAAAAATGTATGCTCCAGAATAATAGCTTTTAAAAAATGGATTATCTAGCTAATATTTTTTTTCAGAAATGCTTACATAAAAATGATCACATTAAGTTCTCTAAACAAGATGGGGGTTTCTTTTATTTTGATATGAAAGTACATTCTTGATTAAAATTAATCATGAACTTTTCAATGGTTATGTGTTCTGCTAGTTGCTACTGGTGATTATGTATTTGATGATATTGAAAAGACTAGACAAAATAATGATAGGGAAAACAAAAGGGAGAAGTATGGATTCCTTGGGAGCCTCATTTTATAATTTGTACATTAATGTTGGAGCCTTTGTAAGAGGTAATAATATACTACTCATAAAAGACAGTAAATTACCTAGTTATTCCATTAAGTCTCTCTCTCTCTAAGATGGATTCATAATTATTTGAGGCTTTTAGCCTTATTGTATGAAAAAAGATCTAAATGTGTGAATCTATGAATTGTACAAACAGCTATTTTCTATTACATAAGCTTTTTCTTTGCCTATGAAACCAACCTGCTGACTTAAAAAACATGCTTAAACTTGGGGTGAACTTAAGATGATTTCAAATTCCATCAGGGATTATTTTTATATTGTTACAGAATTCCAGGAACAAAAGTAATTTTGGATTTTCTTAAATACATTCTTAGAACACTAATTTGTGCTCATTCTTAGTATAGAACTTTTAAAAAAAGTAATAATTCGACGTACTAAGAATAGCGCTTAGCTCATAAGAGATGTCTGTGAATAAACACAAATGAGTGAATGAGCATAGCGTTTCTTATGATCTAGAGAATGCATAATTCCTAGTTATGTAAATTCATATTATATAGAGATAAAAATAAACTATTTATATAATGAGAGTAGGAGGAATGAGGAAGAAGACCAGTACTAGCAACAAGACTGAAAGATAAGGATGAGATAAGACTCGTTAATGTTGTAAAGTGAACAATAAAACCTTGATTTTGAGAAAATATTTTATCTATAAATAGTCAATGCAAACTTAAGAGTAGTCTTCTAGAATTGGCTATGACCACAAGAACAGATTAGGCATTTGTTTTACTTGAACTTAAAGATCAAAATTATAGCACAATTGTAGAAGAAAAGAAAGAAATGTCCCCAGAATATGATCACTCAGTTGTATGTATATATGTTGGTAAAACTTCTGTATGAAAGTGGAAATTTCATCAATTACCTAAAAAAATTAGCTCCATGGTCCCAAATATTTAAATATTTAAAAAAATTAAAATATCTTATTTCCTATTGCCACAGAGAACACACTACAGTGATAAAAATTTTCAGTACAATTTAAATACATTTGAATTTGATATATTTTAATATGCATCGGAATATATGCAGATATTGCATGCAATAAAACCAAGTTTCATTTTCAAACACTTATTCTTAGTGACTTTTAAACTATCCTTAAATCTGAAACAATTTAATCTTTCATCCATGTATCATGTAAAAGTACGTAGTTTTCCTATCCATCTGTGTTCCCCTTGCAAATATGTGAAAAATTATGCATGTTTATACATATGATCTTTATTTTTGCTAGTAAAAGGACCAAAAATTTTATCAGTTCCTCAAAATATTGTGTATTCTAGAGTAAAATATTCTCCTTACCCATTTAAAAGTGAATACAGAGACTCACTGATAAAAATAACTTTAATATCAAGTTGGAGGTGCTGACAGACAGAGCTTAGTCATGTTCTGCCATGTGAAAATGCTGGTAATATTGTCTTGCATTGTTACGTGAGTTGTCTTTTTCTAGCTGTTCAGGTATTTACGTGCACAAATAGATGAGAGGTGTTTTGATATCAGCATTGTATTTTGTACTTTTTTCCATCTGCAACTGTGTCTTCCATAAAAGAGTCTCAAATATGAGCTGATTACCTGAAGGATTAAGAAATCTAAATCTATAATATAAGGCATCGTTTTCCAATTCAGCCACCCTTCTAGTTTTTGCCACATGTAAGTGACAACTGGTCATTTATTTCCCTTTTTTTAATAAACCAAGTATCATTTTAGTATAATTATCGTATGTATTATATTTAATAATAAAATAATAAAAAATGGAAAATCAGTGTCCCTTTTCATAACAGAAGACAACTGCAAGGCAAACACAGTAAAATCAGAACAAAAATTAACAAATTTTAATTATATAATTTTGTCTACCAGATGTGCGGAGCTTGCTGTTGCTCTTTGTAGAAGGCAGATTAGCAAATTGTTAAAAGAGGCTAAAGACAAATTAGAAATAAACCAAGACTTTGTCCTTAATATAATTAGATGTACTAAAACAAAATTAAAAAGGGAAAGACTTTCTAATTATGTATTTCAATATCTTTTAATACTATGCCTATGTGACATTTAATTAAAATCGTCTATGTCCCAGGGGCAGGTGTCTCATGCTTTGGGAAACACTAATAAGGGGCTATCTTAGTATATAAATATTAAGAGCCATGCTCTTTTTAATTTCCAGGTTACATTGAAATACTAAATGACATCTGACTTTCCTAAGAGCAGTTACCAAAGTAGTTATTTACTCTAAGAAAAGGAAGTCCAGGGGCATCTGACATATTCTCTTACCGTAGCTGTTAATTATGGCTATATCTTAGAATTAGTTGAATACCAATGCCTCGGTCCCATCCTAGACCAAATAAGTCAGTATCGTAAGAGGTAGGCCTTTTGCACTGCCATTTTTTAAAGCCCTTCATGTAATTTTAACATGCATCTGGGGTTAAGAATGACTCTTCTCTGTCCAGTTTTGAGCATTCAGTGTGTGATGGACATCATACATACTCAATGCATGATTGTCATCATATAAATAAATGCTTTGTATTTCTTCCTTCATATATACCTTGATGGTAAGTCAAGAAATGTAAATCAAGAAATGCATCATACTCTGACATTAGTTTTTATGGTTTGCATATCCTCTGTAGTTAAAATTGGTCTTGGATTTTCATAGTCAGAACGCAGGAAGAAATGCAGAGTCCATGTGTGTTTCTGTAGTAAGGGAAAGGAGCACCCCAAATTATATTGGTTTAATCTGTCACCATGTTGTCATTCAGTCCAGTAATAATGGCAGCATAGTGTGTATGTTCTGCCACATAATTAAAAGAATTGTTGCATGGGACTAACATAGTTATGGATTCATTTCAGGTTACTGCCTTTTAAATAAATGTCCATGATAGTGTGTAGTGTGCAAGATGAATTGTCCTAGTTTTCTAGTTTTCCCAAGATTATTCAGGTTGTGAAGCCATACATGAAGTGGAACAAAGTCCCCATAGTTTCTTTTCGGTGGCAAAGTGTACACAAATGAGAAATAGAAAGCACTATTTTTATCATTTTGTTAATAATCACATTGAGGTGTTTTATAAGTAGATAAATTAGAAATATGCCAGTTTAATAATTATTCATTGAAATTTCTTTCTAACCACAGTTTAGCATCCACGCTTTTATTTCTATCCTATCCAACAGCCATAGACAGTTAAGATGACTTTAGAATTGGTTTCTTGCATTAACCTTGGTCTTGTTTAATTTAATTTTATTTATTTATGTTTTTTTTTTTGAGACAGAGTCTCACTTTGGTGCACAGGTTAGAGTGAGCTCGTTTCATTTTAATCCAAAAATAATTTCAATATATATTATTTGAGTTTTCACACAAGCAACCAACAGCATTTAATGAAGAGATGATGGTTAACATGCAATAGCATTTTATATAGGCAGTTCATTTTACCACTAACTGTAATTGTTACATAGGCAAACATATAAAGAGAGTGAATGAGTTTTACTAAGCTAATTTTGACAGACATTGAATCATCATTAAAAAATAACCCATCCTCTTATTTTCTTACGTGTTCATTGAGTATCCTGCCAAGTGGCAGCCACTTGCAAAATTTTGGAAAATAACACTGTTGAAGACAAAAGTAGTTCTTGCCTGTAGGTATGTAATGCTCTTCTTCTAACCTTCATACCTAAACTTAATCTTTCTAAGTATTTTTTCTTATTGTGAAGCAAAATTTATATAAGGTGCATAAGATATTAATATAGCTCAATGGTTTATCACAAATTGTAATAAAAAACCATAAAATCACTAACCATGTCTGGAAATAAAATATTGCTAATGTCCTAGAAAATGTCCTCATTTCTTCCCAATTTCTTTCTTTTTTCTCTTACTTCAAAGTCATTGCTGTCCTGACTTTGAGCATTATAGTTGAATTTTACCTATCACTAAGTTTTATAGAAACAGGAATATTACCTATTTGTCTATGCATATATATGTATGTACAACATATTTTTCTCAGATCTTTATTTTTCAAATTAATTTTGCTACATATAGCAATAGTTTGCCAATTTGCATTGTCCAATATTTTATTATATGAAAATATCATATTTTATTTATTCATTTTACTATTGATTTGGGTTATATTTATTCCTGTCCATGACCAATAATGCAACTATGCACTTTCTTGTACACATCTTTTAGTAAATATGTACATGCAATTCTTTTTGGAATAAATCTAGGGATAGAATTTCTGGGGTATAGAATACACAAAATACTCATCATTAGCAGATAATGCCAAAACATTTTCCCTCCAGCAGTGTTTGAATCTGAGATACTCCACATCTTCCCACTTCTATTTAAGAAGGGCTGAAATAAGCAAACAACAACAACCTATGATACATGGTTAATAACCCAGGAAAAATGAACTATAATGATAATCCTAAGTCATAACCTAACATTAATGATTTTTATTTCTGCTATACCCCTTTTACTCCTTCTTCCAGTGAGTGTTATGTTTGTCATTAATGATTTTTATTTCTGTTATACCCCTTTCTTCCAGTGAGTGTTATGTTTGCCTTCTCTACATTTTCCCTCCTCACTTTCTCAAATACCCCAATTTTAATTTGATATCTGTGAAGCCCATATCCTTTTGGAGAAACTGATTCTGTATTTGATACTTATGGTAGGTTCGTATAATTAGAGTAAAATATTCAGCATATTCCCATTCTTTAGCTTTAGATATTGCTTGCATATGCATGAGCCCATTCAGTGTACTGATAGACAAAAGGAGACTTTCTGGGGCTTTTATTAATAGAAAAGTAGACATTTTGTTCTTCTATTTGAGAGAGCTTTTGGAAAAGTTTATCTCTCTGTTTCTATGGTGCATCCAAGGAAGCATAGAGGTAAAGAGTTGTTGCCAGCATTTTGTGACCTCATAGACAAACCATTTTTGGGTTGAAGTTGGCACTATAGAGGATAGAAGAGAGAAATAGAAAAATATCTGAGTTTTTGCATACATAGTTAAGAAGCTGAGTCAAAACACCCTGAAGCTCATCCCATCCCAGGGTTTACAATTGCATGTGTCAGTGCCTCCCAATTTAGTTTGAAAGGTGTAATAGTTGCAATCAATTCATCTTAACTAATACAACCTCACAGATATTTATGTGATACAGGTCACTGGCGATAGTTCATAAAATAAAATTAGTATTTTACGCATTGGAAAATGTGTATCTGATAATTCATTTCAGTCAAATAAACACATTTACCAATAGCTGTTTGCCAAATATCAAAAACATGAAAAAAGTGTGAGGTAGAAAAGTCATTATAAGCAGGAAAATTTGCTGAAAGAATGCATTACTTCCCTATCCTAACTCTGCCCTCTTTGCATACACACATTCATGTGTGCAAACCCACAAAGAGATCACCATTCCCAACAGGCTTTGCACAAGGAACGTACCTGGTCTTAATTAGAGGTATAGAATCCCACAAGCCACTGGAGAACCCTACATGAAGGAGCATCTGCTGCCCCAGTGGCCTCGTTCACTGAACACCACTATGTTTCTCAAGTTTCTAGGCCTTCTGGATTGTGCTAAGTGGAAGCCCCCCATCTCATGATCATATGCTGAGTTCCTTATGTACTCTGAGAATGTACATGCACTGACTCTACCTGTGCTTACACTGCCTACCAAATCCCACCATGTGCAGTGGCTAGAGGTATCCTTTCAATTGAACTAGCTTATATGTGTGCCTGGCTCCTGCCATGTATATTGCTTTCCAAACCGAGAAGCAATTTAAACCAGGCAGCTTATTGCATCCATTAAGTTAAATTGCAAGCTTTACTTTTTATTCCTCAGTGTGGGGAGATCAAATTTTTGGTATCTGCAATGGTGAGTTTATGAAATCCAAACGTTACTAATTTTGTGCCCAAGGTGCCATATCTTTTATTGTGCTCAGGCATAAACTAATTTATCATCCTAAAGGAAAATGAGCTGGAGCAATCATTTATTATGGATGATCTTATTGTTGGATGAATGTATAGTAGCAGATTCTTTGGTCCCCATTCCTTTCTCAAAGATATGAAAAATAACAGTTAAATGTTTTGGTTTTGACCAAAGTGACTCTTGATAATTATAACTATGTTTCTTTATAAAATGGGGATAATTGCAGGAATATCACTGTTTTGAGGATTAAATGGGAAGTCTTTAAAGTTATACCTAAAACATAGTGAATATTTAGCAACAGCTATTTTGAGTATTATTATTTCAGTGAGGAAAAATAGTGAGCAAAAATTGATTATTTCCACAAATCTTCATTAAGTACACACTTCTGAAATTTATAGCTTAGTAATGGAGACAGACAAAGGCAAATCAATAAATGCACATTGTGATAAATGTTATGAAGCAAACTATTGGCTAGAACATATAAAGGGTAAGGTGGGCAGTGAGTTTAGATAAGACAGTCAGAGATTGTCTCTATGAGAAGATGAATGATGCTTGTGTTGAAAATGGAAAGATAAGAAGAAATAAACTATGCCAAGTATTGGATTGAGGAGTAGAGGAAAGGAAGACTATATAGGCAGTGAGGCCAGTATATGCAAAGGTACTGCACTTTAGTCTGATTTCTAGAACTAGACCAACTCTCAGGTAACATGATGATATTACATAAGGAACGAGACATTCCTCTATTAATGATGCTTTGGGGGCATGGGTTTCCCACTGGACTCCACAGCCTGGTGGGAATCTGAGCTAGCAGGGGATCCCTGTTAGTGTGATAAAGGAAGGAATAGAGATTTATTCACTGTAAGCAGTGGGTATTCACAATTTAGAGGTAACAGTGGAGCAGAAAATGGGAATTTTTTTCATAGAAAAGATTCAAAGTTATCATTTTCCTGGCCTTATGTCTTGGCAGATTTATTTTTCCATATAAAAGACTCTACATATGACTCATTATGTTTATAGAATAAAAATAAGCCAAAACCTGTATCAACAAAATGTTAGTGAAAATAATAAGAGTGAACGCTAACCAATCATTTAAAAATATTTCAAGTATAAAAATATGTTTTTGTTTTTAAGTCAACTACTTACCTATATTAGAGAAAAAGAAATATATATTCTATCTTTATGATGCCAAACACCAGAGGATTTAAAGATGCTTGAATTAAAGGACAAACGCTTTTATTTGTCATCCAAATGCCTGCTGTTCTGTCCTAGGGAAGTATGATGACTAAATATTCCAAACTCATTGAACTTAAAGTTGCATTACATCTATGGGAATCTGAAATATCTAGATGGAAATCTAAATTTCCAGAAATTTAAAAATGATTAATCTTCACATTGACAACCATCCAGAACATGTATCAAAATTCAAATATTTAGTGCCTTGCATGTAACTGTGAGCAACCTCTCACTGAACAATCTCTAGGCAGCATTTGTTTTATAAACCATGTTTTCCAAATAGAATAAATTTTTGCTTCTAATTACAAATATGAATTTGCCTTTGTAATCATACCTACATTGAAATGATGCATAAAACTGTAAAATTGAAAATAAAAATGAATAATTTACAACATGGAGATTGAGATTTCAATCTAAGGCAGGAACATGGGAATCTGTACTTTTAAAAAGCCCATTTCTACACACACACACACACACAGAGTCAAGAATAAGTACCACTGATACTGTACATGAATCATTTGTGGAACCTGTTAAAATAAAGATTCTGATGGAGTAGTCTGGGTGAGACCCAAGAATCTCCATTTGTAGCGAGCTCCCAGTAGCTACTGCTGCTGGTCCAAGATCTTGGTTAGGAGGCTTTTTACCACTGTTTTGGAAGTTTTCAGAGATGAAAACGTTACTTCCTTTTCTAACAATGTCTCAGTGGAATTATCACTCAGATGACAAAATAAAAAAGTTTTTTAATAGTCAATGTAAAGGGTAATTTCAATTTCAGTTCTTTTTATAAGCATATTTTTAAACCATAAAGTGTGAGAAGGAATAATAACTACTAAAGGCTGTTACATTCAGATAGGTGCTTTTAGCCAGAAATTCAAGTTTATGTTTGTTCTCTGCCTACTCATCTGTTGGCTTGATTTTTTTTTTTTAATCATTAGCAATGTATTTCTGCCCCGGTGTTCTTGTGGAGTCCATAATTTCATGGAATGTCACATCTAATGGTCAGACTTCCTTATTCCTAGATAGCCTACCTGTGAATATGGACATTTTTATCTCCAAAGAATTCTAGAGAAAAGAAATAGCCAAGCTTGAATAGAGGAAGATTTTTATTTTTTTAAGACAAGTCTGGAAACAATCCCAGATTATGCATCAGCCCTTTTAATTTAGACCTCAGCTAGGAAAGCTGTAGAGAAGAAAAACTTCATTTATTTACAATGTGGAAGCTCATTATTTTTCTTCCTGGAAAACATTTGGTTTTAGTTCTTTTCGGCCCATATTAGGTAAAAGTCTTGAAGCCGCATCTATAGATTTCAGTTTTGGTTATATGGTTGGAGCTGTTATAAATCTAGCAGTGGTCACTTTATAACAATAATTTTAGTGGACCTATTTGCAGTACTGTGCTAAGCACTTTATAATCAGTATCTTAACCTTACACAAGAATGTGATATGAGTACTAGTATTAACTGTATTTTAAAAATAAGAACTTTTAGGGTTGGCAAGGTTAAATAATGATCCCCAAGGTCTTAAAACAATGATAGAGTCAAGACATAAATTCAGAAAGCAGAGCTAGGAATTCCTAAAACCTAAGTATGTGCTTTTAATTACTTTATTTCACTTCTCTATGGCTAAGAAGACATCCTGAAGTGTGAAAAAAAATTTGTCACTGACATTTTTATATAAAATAATCAATCTGACTATTGTTTTGGTATGCACTATGTGATGACTCGGAGAGAATTATTGGTGCAATAGCATTCTTTCTAAGCAAGCATCCCTTATCTTTTCATTTAATGTATTTTTCCTCTTGGTGTGCCAGATAATAGCAATAACAGTAATACAGCACCATCAGACTTGCATCATTTGTTTGTTAGTATGAGGAAGTGCCATAAACAAACAAACCAAATGATTTAACACATACTCATTCCCTTGAAGAAAATTTAATAGGGTGCTGTGTCTGACAGATAAGAGAGAAAGAGAGAGCAAGAGAGAAAGAGGTTGATTTTTTGAAAAGGCTCTTTTGCATGAACAATTTAAATGGTAGTAAATTCCATTACGATGACATCTGGTGGGCCAACCATATTCTTTTCTCAGTGAATTATCGGAGGGATTCGGAAATTGCGTTGCCAGAGTGTTTGGGTAGTTTTGTTTTGCTTTGTTTTGTTTTCCTTTCTTAAATTAGTAAAATTTCGATCAGAGGATTAGCACTCTATTAGGCAGAGTTCAGTATTAGGCAGAGTTCAGTGCTCTGGAGAAATTCCTTCCTAGAGGAATTTTTCTAGCGATGAACTGGTGTCTATGCTTCGAGGAGGCATTTCTCTTTGAGAGCTGGTTGCAGCGTTGCCCAGCCCATCATACCACTATGGACACTCTGTGAAGTTAATGCATGTTTAAGTTCTTATGCTCACTAAAGTGCAAGATGTAAGACACTGGCTATGTTAGGTTGTGCACAGATGTGTTTTTATAGTGTTTCCTATTCATGAAGGTGTAAAGGAATAAAAAGAGAGGAGGTTACTATACTTGCTTACTAAATTGATCCATGCCAGTAATCAGTAATTACCTCTAAAGCCTCATCTTCTATCCTTAGTCTCAAACCAGATTAATCACATAATTACTTTTCTTCTCCTGCATTCGATCATCAAGATATATATGTATATACATATACACACAACATATACAGACATTCACATGAACATATGCATATATACTCATATTTATGTGTATTTAATCTATGTTTATGCATATATAACATAGCTACATTATGTGTGCATGTACATATATATAAATTTGATGACTGAATCTGAGTGATGAAAGGTGATGAATCTAGTCTGAGAATATATAAATATCTCTCTATACATTTTCAGGGTAATGTGGCAATTATTTTAAATTTGACAAAATCCATTCTATGCCATGTATCTACGAAAATAAACTGAAGACGGGAATAGGGTTGGGAAATGTTATGTTAATATTTTAAATTTGTATTTTTAAAAATTTTTACCTTAAACCACAGAAATAACTAACATTTATTGAGTGCTGATAAAATTGAAAATGGCAGCTTTTGCAGGGGCTTGTGTTGCCCATAGATCAGGGAAATATAATCATTTTGTATGGGGGAGGTGTGGAACTTGTGGCAGGGGAGAGGTAAGCTGTAGAAATTCCAATCCCCTTCCAGAGTCACCCTTAGTTAGCTTCCAGCCCAACTGTGGGAGGTTTTATGACAGGTTTTAGCACAAAAGACTGAATCACAGAATATTGTTTGGCTTTTTGGATCAGTCAAAGCAGGTAATTTCATTTCTGTGATTGCAGTACATTAACCATTAGTATGAGTTTCCACATTAGAAAGCTTTGCCAAAATAAAGGGTGGTTTCAAGTCTGCAACTGCATTTTTCTTCATAGTACCAGGTTCTTAACAACCAAAGATAAATGAACCGCCCTTGCCTTCAGTATAAATGAGGGGAAAAAATACACATACACTCACCCTGGAGGAAGCAAAGGCAGCAAGACGTTGCTCTCCTTAGTGTTCAATTAACAGAGGAGAGGCATGTCTGGCAGATTGTGGGAGTGAATCTAATTATCAGTCTCTTACGTTCATTAATAGGTTGGAGCAAGTTAACTTCTCAAAGGAGGATGAAGTAGACGTTATGCCTGAATTCTTAGACTATAGTATGATCATTTAAGCATCGCTTTCACTAAAATAGTGTTTTTATAAGTACTTCAGGAGCCTAGGATAGGCAGGTGGGCAGGAAGAACATTAAATATGGGAAAGGCAAAAATAACTGGTAAAACATGGTGTATTTATGGATGGGAGGGCAGAGAATTCTGGAAAACTGGAGAGTACGCTTTAGTATGTGTTAACCTCCACCTGCAAAGTTTAATTAGACTAACTTTCAGGTAAAATTTTTAACTGTTTTAAACATTCCTTTAATTCTGTTTTATTTCTCTTTTTGCACCAGTGGTCTATGGGTAAAAGTCAACTTGGGTGTAATATATGTGATTTTTGACCAATATTTTTGGTTTTTTAGCTTCACTAGCCAAAAATCTGATGATGACTATGAAGATTATGCTTCTAACAAAACATGGGTCTTGACTCCAAAAGTTCCTGAGGGTGATGTCACTGTCATCTTGAACAATCTGCTAGAAGGATATGACAATAAACTTCGACCTGATATAGGAGGTTCGTTAAAGCCTTTTGTGGTATGCTATAGATAGGAACACATAAACATATCTACCTTATTAGAAGAAAACATCAGCATACTTCAAGAAAGATTTAAATTATACGTTTTCTATGTATTGTAAAAATAAATAAATAGGGTTTAAATAACATTCAGGCCTTGGGGTGGAAGGGGTATTGATAAATTCAAAATGCAGAAATATGATTTTCAAGTGAAGCTCCAGAGCTAGAAAATCAAATTTTCCTAGATATCCCAGACAGAGGCTGTAGGAAAAAAGTGACAATCTCTTTATAAAGCAATATCAAAAAACAAAGAAAGCAATAATAGTAAAGAAGATATATATTGGTTGCCTATTGCTGTGTAACAGACAACTACAAAATCTCAATAGCATACAATAATAAACATTTATTTATTTAACACTTAGCTGGGTGCTGGGCTAAGATAAGCTGGAGACGTTCACTGAGAGCAGAGGTGCTCTGTGTGTCTCATTCTGCTCCGGAGACCAGTAGACTAGCTAGGAGAATCCTTCTCTCAACAATAGGAAAGACCCAGAGAGAAAACAGAAGCTCATTTGACTCAGTGCTTAGGCTTGGAACTGGCACATTCACTTTCCTCAATATATTATCACCTAAAGGAAGTTCAAAGTCCCGAGGCAGCTGAATAGCCGAACTGAGGAGAAGGCAAAGGTGTGGATGTAGATAATGGTGGAGAACTCAATTCACCACAGAGAGTCAGGACATGGCACTGTCAAGGAAAATGAATAAAAAGGGCAAATGTACTTGTTGAATCAAAGTCGAGAATTATATTATGAATCCTTCTTCATTAAATGTTTAATGAAAATGGAGCACATGCATTTGGTCGTGGATTTTTAATATCAGTCTTCTCTGACAAATATGTACACAATGGACTTTCATATGGTTTCTTCATATTATCTTTGGTGTCATAGCATCCAAAAATAAATCATTGAGGGAGATTAATTTTGTGTTGGTTAGAAGTATCGGAAGATAGAGTGGTCATAAAAGGAATCTACATGGAACAATGTTTCCAAAACAATTTATATTACTACTCTTTATGTCTACTGCATGCTTTTAGGCATATTTTTTTTCTGAGTCACCAAGGAATTATTTTTGTATATGGCTCAAGTAAGTACAAGGATCAGATAGTTCCCAGAGCATGAAGGAGAAATGGTAAAATTCAAGATATCTGGGAGAAAGACGAAGAAAAGCTAAGAGAAGCATTTTCTAATTCTTTCATTTTTATGTAGTTTTAAAAGGATAATCAGTTTCAAAACTCCACTATGCTTGCTTATTGCATGTACGTGCATAAAATAGCTACTCAAATGTAGTAAATTAGTAACTGGTACCAAAATAGTTGTAAATAAATTACTTCTAATGTAGCTAAATAAATCTATTCTAGAAAACAAAGATGAAAACATTAAAATTTTATACCTCTCCATATGCATAATTCTGTGTTCTCTTCACAGTGAAACCAACATTAATTCACACAGACATGTATGTGAATAGCATTGGTCCAGTGAATGCTATCAATATGGTGAGTTTCCTAATAAAATTTTCTACTATTTTATTAGCATGTTTGAGAGAAAATGAGTCATGGAAATAGCAAGGAATACAACAAAAATAGGTTCAAGACTTTGGAAGGGAAAGGTAATCTTTGAGATATTATTCTTTCTTGTAATAAGAAGATAATTAAATTTTAAGGATTTTTGTTGTGAGAATGAAATGTGATCATATATATAATTAATCTGTGAATATGCTATACTATTACAATTCAAGATTCATTGATGTACTTGTCAAGAGCCAATTACTACAAAATAAAACAGAGTACTCCACTAGTAATATTTTTAGAATATTGATGATTTGAGAATGGCATACTTTGATTCAAATTAGAAATGTTTTTAGAAAGAAATAGTGCATCAGCTGTAATAACAAATGTTAATTTTGTTCTTATATAACACTTTCTACATATCTGAAATAAAGAACTAACATGAAATCCACAATACAATATAATAGAGTAGAATGGAGTACAACTCTAACAGGATGTAATATGTATAGTATGGTATTAATATAACATAATATGGTGATATTACATTTTTAAAACATTGTTTACCAACTAAGCAACAAAGATGCTCCCTTAAGTCAGAGAGAGAGAGAGGGAAAAAAACTTTAATTGCTTTTAATTGAGGTGTTATACCACCACCTACATACTCTATGCCAATAACTTTGGTTGTTAATCATTAAACACATTCCAACATTTTACTTCTTTACAGCAAGAATTCTCACAATCCTTAATGTTCTGATATAAATTATAAATATCTATAAATATCTAAGAAGTAGAAGCTATATACTTAAACTTAGAACTTTCTTGTTTTAGAAATAACACTTCCCAGAACTGTTCCTGGATCACAGTTTGTGAAATACTGGTTTTAAGGATCAAATCTCTTCTTTCTTTTTCCTTTTTTTTTTTTTTTTAATTGAGACAGGGTCTCACTATATTGCATAGGCTGGTCTTGAACTCTTGGCCTCAAGCAGTCCTCCCATCTCAGCTTCCCAAGTAGCTGAGATTATAGGGATTTGCCAGCACACCCTGTGCCAAAATTTTTCATTTGGGTTTTTTGTGGCCAAAATGCAAATCATAAATTAATTATTCCACCTACTGGCACATCACTAACTAGTTGACAAAGTATTTCAGAAAATAGATTCCCTTCTCATTACTTATAGCTTCAAAAATGGAACTAAATGGTGAACAAAGATGGTCTGGCTTACCCCTGTAGAAATGTAGTCAGTTACAATGACTCAGTGGCAGATGGTGCAAGGAAGAGACAAAGAACAATGTGTGAATCAGGCAAAAGAAGTAGATTCTCGACGGAGCATGTCAGGCTGTGTATTCTTGAGCAAATCACCAATCTCCCTGGCTCTTTATGTTTTCAGCATAAAATGGCGACTAAGGGATTGGACTAGGAAATGTGGGTAACCCTCTTCCCCCAGCTCTCATTTTCTGAGAACTCTGAGTTGTTTTTTTCCCCTTTATTTATTCCATTTATAAAATCAAGTTATTAAATAATGCAAGACAGAAGTAGGGCAAATTAATTGCAATGGTGTCGATACCAAATAATTTAACCTATTGTTTATTATAGAAAGAGTTTATTTGTTTCTATGTTCAAATAGGTAGTTTATTAAATGAGATGATGCATGAAAAGTATTTAGCCAGAGAACTGGCACAAAATAAGGACTTGATGAATAACATCAATAAGAATAAAACGATAAGAGCTTTTTTTTATTATTAACAATTGGGAGGAGAATAATGGTGATAATGGAGTTGAGAAGCAAAGAATCTTATTATTATAGAGTTGAAAGGAACCCAAGCATTTATTCGTATTAATTGTTCACTTGTGAAGATGAGAAAAATGAGGCCTACAGAGTATAAAGATGTTTCCCCAAAGACTACCTCTAAATGTGATAGTCAAACTACAACTCGGTGTTCTGAGTCCAGGCCGAATGGTCTGAATTTCATACCATGCCTGCTTTTTTTTGAAGTCAACCACTTTCTAGTTTAGTGACATATATATACTTGTGGGGAATCTTTACAGAGTCATTTGTTATTATAACATTGAAGAATGAGCTTCGTGATAGAAAGTAGCACAATAATTTAAATTATTTTTAATTGGTTAATTTCATCTTTTTTAGAGAAAAGAACAATAATAAACAAATAGTAAAAAAAAATAATAATAAGTTACCCTTATTGGGTGTTGGCTACCTGCCAGACACAGTACAAAACACTCGTGTTCTCTTTCCAGATAGGTCCTTTAAGATTCCCATTTTATTTTGGAGCAACTAAATTTCCAAATCTCCAGCTTAGGACTTTTTTCGAGTATTCTGGGCTTTGTTTTACTCTATAGCAGTGATTCTGAATCACGACAATTTTTTTCCTCAAGAGACATTTGGCAATGTGTGGAACTAATTTTAATTGTCACAATTTGGCAGAGGTAATTGCAGATGGGGGTGGGACTTGATACTGTACTGGTGAGTAGAGACCAGGGATTCTTCTAAATGTCCTACAATACACAGGACAGCCCTCCACAGCAAAGAATTAGCTGGCTCAAAATATTGTGACAAATTCTGCTCTATAGACATGGAAAGTAAAGCATTATATCAGGGCTAAGATCATCTACCAGAACTCACTGAGACAAGTCTATTTTTTTTTTCATAAAATTATCAAACTGGTCTGTAAAAGATGGGTGAGGCAGTAGTAGCCTCTCAACAAAAACTCTTGCTTCCCTGCGGTCTGTTCAAACCCAGAATAGCTTTGCCTCAGATTAACAAAGAGAACAAGAATGAGATATACAAATACTCTACAATATACAATCTTACTATACTAAAAATGTTCTGTTTTATCATTTTCTTTAAAACAGGAGTATACAATTGATATATTTTTTGCCCAAACATGGTATGACAGACGTTTGAAATTTAATAGCACCATCAAAGTCCTCCGATTAAATAGCAACATGGTGGGGAAAATCTGGATTCCAGACACTTTCTTCAGAAACTCCAAAAAGGCTGATGCTCACTGGATCACCACCCCCAATAGGATGCTGAGAATTTGGAACGATGGTCGAGTGCTCTACACCCTAAGGTATTCTCCTAGAGGAAAAAAAAAAAAAAAAAAGAAAGGAGCCCTCTAAAAAAATAAATTATAGGAATTTTAAGCCTATATCAAGATGGACATGTTTGATCACATAGTATATAAAACTATAACATTAGTTTTTTCTTTCTGTTATCAATGAGTTTTTTTATAGCACTAATCATAGGTAGCACTTATTTTCTATGACTGATGTGAAAATTCTATTTCCTCATGAGTGACATGAAATGTCCCTTGTCTTTGTAAGTTATCTGACCTTTGCACCAATCTTGGATTTTGTGTGTGTGTCCTAATATTTTAGAACATGGAAAACTAAGATATGATCAGTCATACCTGAGACCACCAGTTCTTAAGCTTGAAAATACCTCCATTTCCAAAGGAAATCACTGCTAAAGAAGAATTTTCGATGTGGATGTCTCCGTATATCCTTCTCTTTTTAGCTGCACAATGATAAGCACCTTGAATCTATTAATATTATCTTCCATCTCTTGGCACCCCACTTCACATTACATTAATAGGCTGTTTGACTTAATTTATTGTCTATTTTGGGAATAGACATCTTTGGGGAAAAGTTGAAGGAGCTAATCTTTCATCTTCTGAAATTAAATACTAGGGAACATTATTTTATGCCATTAACTTAGCACTCCATACTTACATGCATTTAAAATATTTTTACATTGAAGTTTCTCCTTGGTGAGAGTACATTATTAGACAGCACAATAGATAAGTACATAGACTTAGGACTCAGACAGATTTGGCTTTGGTTATAAGCTCTGTATCTTGCTATCTGCGTGAACCAGGCAACTTTCTAGCTTTTCTATACACAGGGACTTAGGGCAGCTATCTGGTGTGTGTGAGGGGAGTCTTTGTGCTAAAAGTCATTCCAAAGCTTTATTTGCATAGTACGCATGATGTTTTCACTTGGTTACATTTTTATTTCGAGCAATTAAATGAGAACTGATAGAAATTATTGGGAGAGAAGGCATCACCACCCTACATCACCCTGCCCTTTATCTCCCTCCACTTAACACCACAACTGAACAAACTCTTTTACCTTTTATTTCTTTAATTTCTATAAAGTAGAGATAATTATTCTTACCTTACAGAGCTGTTATAAGGAAGAGAGAGAGATGTGTAAAGTGATTAACAAAGAGTGTGATACATAGTAAGCACAGCAGATATTAAAATGATTTACATGTACTTTCAGTAAAAATGAGAATAATATCATTTTTGTAAATCTTGGTATCCTAGAACTCCTAGCTTCAAAATGACTCCCCTGAAAAGCACTGTGGCATATATTTTTAAGCATTATATAATATTCAGTATACAAAATATAATACTTTGAAAGTATCTTCAAAACCTTTGTCAGAGTTTTATCAGTTACTAGGAAAAATGGCCATAACTACAGAATAAATTAATTGCATGTATTTTATATTTGTCATGGGTTTCATTAAATTAGAGATAAATGACTGGAATTAGAATCTAGTGAATACCTAAGCCTGTCTGATAAATCAGAGCTCAGTCTACCATTTGAAATACTAAGTCATTCACCGTACTTCCAGTCCGTTTATTGTTCCCATAATTTTGTAGTCATATTTTGATTTCTATTAATTTGTGGAATTGCTACAATATTTAATTATGGAAGCCACCTCAAAAACGTCACTCATAAGATTTGATCAAGGTTTGAATGGTTACCAATCTATATAGAGAGATGATTTTGTTCTGGTTCCTTATCTATAATATAATGAGCTATCAGTGTGTGTCTGTGTATTTGTGTGTGTGCATAGATACATGTCAGTATATATGTTTGTACCTGCAATCTGTATGCTTTTCAATTTTAATAATTGCAGTATAGTTTGGAGAAATAATACTAATAAAATATAAAACTTAACTGTAATTTTATTTATGAATAAAACTTATCTTTTCTTAGAAGAGCATTCAATTGTTGAGTTAACAATAATTAAAACCTCCAGCTTTGGAGGTGCATAAACCAGGGTCCAAATATCAGCTGCACCATTAATTATGTGACCTTGGACAAGTTCAAATATACCAAATGAGAAAACAATCCACTTTAACCATTTCTTCATAGACAATTAAGTAAACGTTAAATATATTTTAACATCAGTAATATTTCTATTGCACCATAGAATAATAAAATCTTCTGAATTAAAAGTTATGTTAATAAAAAGTCTTTTAAAATAAATCAATTTTCATAAAATAATATGACTTAGACAGTGATATCTGTCCATTGTAAGAAATATAACTAACACATATGAAATTTTAAAAATCATGAATTGATCACCATTACTATTTGGTATTATATTTATTCATAACTTCTTCAAAGGTGGATAAGACATCTGGGACTCCAAATCATCTCCCTTGTGGAGTCCCAGCCCAAGACTTGGGACTCATAAAATCTGTAGGCTTTAGGAAGCACCCCTCACACAAACTGATTAAGACTCACTTGCAAACATTTTTCTAATATGTCTCTGTATGTGCATTCAACAGTTCTTGTTGGCCATTAGATATTCTACTCTATGACATCCTATTTAATGACTTCATTGTGTTCCACTGCAAGAATTCATGATACTTCATTGTGCAACAAAGGTATTTTTAAACTCATGTCTAGCAATTTAAAGCTAACAGCTAACAAGTACTTACAAACAGAAGGTCCTGCTTTAATTAGCAGATAAGATCTGAGAATTATCAGCATTAATTTATATGCAAACAATAAATAAGCTTAAGTCTTTAAAACAGTTTATTCTGTGAAGTCAAATAATATTCACTGAGAGATCTCATGTGAGCAATTAATTTGCCCTAAAAAAACCAAAAAGCTAAAAACAAAAACTTAAGCAATGATAAATTTTGTATAAACAAGTTGAGGTGGATGAGATGCTATTATTTGGTCTGTGAAAATGAATAGACTACATTAAGTCTTAAGTAATTTTTTTCCTAAACTTGGTGGATTTCTACTTTGAGGATCAGTGTGTTATCAATAAAAATATAAGATATGTTCTCCAAAAATAAAGATTAATAGTTATTAAAAATTGTGCTAATGTATATTTTTAAAAAATATTTCTAAAATATTTTTATTCATGTTTAATACCATTCTCTTTAGGTTGACAATTGATGCTGAGTGCCAATTACAGTTGCACAACTTCCCCATGGATGAACACTCCTGCCCTCTGGAATTCTCCAGTTGTAAGTAACATTCCTTTTATATTCCATTCCTCTCTCACCTAGAATCTTTTAGATTGCAATGTCAATTAAGAGAATCACAGAGAATTGTAAAATTGCATTAAGTCATTGCTGTTGACCTTGATGATTTTGAAAATCTCTTTCATCATAATCCTAGTTTGTCCCTATTAGGGAGATTTCTGCAAAAGAATGATCTATATTATTAGGAATTACACATAGGTGTCATTTGGCTTGCAAACTTTTTGTAAATTGGCAGTGGTTGCCTGGAGCCCTTTATTGCAATGTCCTCTGAATCCAAACACAACTCAGTATTCCTTATTGCTACCAAAACAATTCAGACACCAGCACATTCTCTGCAGAAAGTTCCCTAATATCATCATTCTTTTCCTCAATTTTCAACACAACCTGCCATACTGCCCCACCCGGTAGTAATCTAGGGATTCTGCTTCATTTTTCTCTCTCTTTAATTCATAAACATAACAGACAAAGAGCAAGATCAAAAAGAAAAGGAAAAAAAGGAAACATACGAGATTTTATTCTAAGTGCCCAGCCAGCTTCCATAAGCATACAATTATCTTTACATACAATTATTATTAGACAAACAGTTGAAATGATTTCTAGTTTTTATTTATTTGCTTTTACTTGAAAAAGTTTATTCCACAGCTTATTTAATAATAATGTTTATCTAAGCAAAAAAATAAATTCACCACCAATTCCTTGAGATAAGTACTATTATCATCACCATAAGGAAACAAATAATTTAGAAGAAAAAAAATTAAAAATTTGCCCAGGGCATTGTGGCTAGGAAATGGTACTCATAACCGCTACTATATCCTACTTTTCAATGTGATATCTTTTTCATAAAGACTTTCTATTCTTTAGGTAACAAGCTTATTGATATCTTTTCCCATGGCATTTGTACTTATTGCTTTTAATTGTATATTTCTATGTATCTTAAAATGGAGTCCCAAAAAGTTGAGAGAGAAAGAGAAAATAATGTAAATAATGGTGGTTATTCTTCCCAAACATCTTCCACTCCAACTGCATGCCCTGGAGAGAAATTTGGGTCTACTCTGTCATTTATTTTTCTATTTCTACACGACTCTCAAAATTCTGCCCTGTTGACTGCCCTTCATTGTGATCTTGCATATGGACTGTTTATTATATACTGGTTACTTTGTATACATTACTCCAGACAATGTGAAGTATACATAAGGCATATATAAAACCACCTGTAGTCTACCTTCCATGCAATTTAAGTGATTTTCAAGGGTAATTTTGACCTTATGACTATTGAATCTAACTTCCCATTAGGATATGATTTTATATTTATTCCATTCACCAATGCCCTTTAGTTCAGGTTCCTCATCTAACTCAAAGCTCTCTCTCTCTTAGTCTTTACTTCAGTGTCTTGTTCATAGAAAGGGGTTGTTATATATGTTCATCTATAATCACTTTTAATGTGAGCTTTCCCATCTCCTGGCAGATGGCTATCCACGTGAAGAGATTGTTTACCAATGGAAGCGAAGTTCTGTTGAAGTGGGTGACACAAGATCCTGGAGACTTTATCAATTTTCATTTGTTGGTCTGAGAAATACCACTGAAGTAGTGAAGACAACCTCTGGTAAGATGCCCTTGAAAATAATTTTGAGTGACCCTTCTGGAGTTGAAAATCTGGTATAAATGATTTGGAAGACTTCTCAATACCTGTTTACACATGATATTCAGAAAATTAAATGAAGTGTTTTAATTTCCTAGAGAAAATTATAATTGGCATTCTAGTAGAATAGATAAATACAAATGCATTCCACCAATTTTAAGCAAATTGGATTCAAATTAGATTAGTAAATTATTTGCTAATTTAAGCAAAAATTAAATGGCAATTATAAAATAATCAAATATGTATTAGATGTAAGTATTTTGTTTCTTTTAGAAAATATGTTTTATAATACAGTAAATAGCAGCATTTAAAGTAATCACACAAGGAGAATGAACTTTCTGCAAATACAGAAAAGTGACTATAATAGATATGGACTCATTCTCCATTCAGTAATTTATTATTTTAAACTTATCCATTAGTGGATAAGAGAACGAGCTTTGGGTATCAGAGAAGCCTGGGTTCAAGTCCCAACTCCATTAGTTATCAGCTATAGATTTTGGACAAATTTATTGAATCTCTGAGGGAATAAGTTTTCCTAGCTACCCAATGTGAATGACAAGATCTGTAACACAGGGAGTCTATTTGTATACAATGTATCGTAACAATAATAATAATAAAAATACTTAGAATCATATCTGGCTGTTAGTGAGCACTCAATCAATAGTAGTTTTATTAATATATGCTAAGATTAGTAAATATTTCTCCTTACTAATAGTAAATATGAGTAATTATAATATTCATTATAATTATCAGATATGCGTGAGGCATAATGTGGTCAGGACTTTAGATTTTTCAAGAGAAGCTAAAACTCAGTATTTTTATGTAAAGTCTCATTATTTTTATTGATATTGATGAATTGATTTAAATCCCCATATTGGGGCCAGGCATGGTGGTTTAAGCCTATAATCCTAGCATTTTCTCTAGGAACCTGAGGTGGGAGAATCACTTGAACCCAGGAGTGTGAGGTAGCAGTGAACTATGATGATGCCACTGCACTCTAGCCTGGGTGACAGGAGTGAGACTGTCTCCAAAAAACCCAAAAAAACAAAACTATTATATGGGAAAAGTTAGACACATTTCCAGATCACTTCTGTCTCATGGATGACCAATTTGACATCTCTACAATGCTGAGTGTATACTCCATGTAGGTTATTCCAACTACTCCTTTTCTAAATTAGGTAAATTTAAATATGTCCCAATTTCAAATATAAACATTGAGTTCTCAGCTTAGCTTACCAGCTATTAAAATGTTTCATTTGAAATGTATTTCCACAAGTTGAGCTGTTTTCTGTTGATTTATTTGCACATACCTGTTTTTTTTTTCTAGAATTTAGAGGACATATTTTTGTGCTGAATAATTTGAAATAAGGCTTTAGTCTACTGTATAGAGAGAAGAAAATTAAGTACCTACACTAAGACGGAAATTTATGATTCTACCTTCAAAAATGCCATCCTCTAAAGCAAAGAGTTATATGGCTCTAACATTATTTTTAGCATTTACAATTTTCTCCTAAAGGCCTTCTTATTTTGCAAAAAGAGACTAAAAGAAGATCAAAGTAATGCTTGAGTATATTTTTTAAAAAATGGCCTTCTTTTCCCTTCTTCATAGGAAATCCTGACCATCAAGTACTAGAACAATCTCTCATTTGGTTAAAAAAAAAAAAAAACAAAAAAAACCAGTAAGTTCAGGATTGTCTTAGAATTGAAGTCTTCCATCTGTGAAAGGAAGAACATGTATAAAATTAATCTCCAATTTCGCATGCTTCCAGAATGAGAAATTGGACATTAAGTTCTGTTGTATATTCATATTCGTATAATTATTCCAGCACCCTAAAGCAGAACCCACAAACTCATGACTGGAAGATTTTTTGTTTAGTTGTTTTCAGCCCAGAATGGCAGTACTGAAAGGGTTGGTTTTACATCACAGGGCCTGACATTACCTCCTCCCCAATGTCTCACATTGAGAGTAATCTGGGTATTTACTGTCTGTTAAGAGATACTTTTTCTTCCAGGAAAGTAAGTTATCTACTTGCTTTTATCACGGCAAAGAGAATTACCAAGGTCTCACAGGGCTATTAATCTTTCTGAAGGAATCACAGTAAAACTTTATTGAAAAGATACTAGATTTGATATTGCGTATTATGATTTAGCTGACCTCATCAGCTTCTTTGTGAAGTTTTGTATGGTAGTTAGCCCCCACATTAGTCTTCTTTCCACTCCTTGCTCTTGCTGGTTTGTACTTTGTGTGCAGTACCGTTTTGATAGACTCTGTAAACAGAAAAGGCTCAATTAAAAATTAGCATAAACACTGAAAGGCAGCTAGCTTGATTCTTATGACATTTGATTTTGTGATGATTGGACATTTCTGTTTGATATTCGTTTGATGTCTGGTGCCATTCTTATCTTCAAAGCATAGCTCCCTAACTAATTTATATCTATAAGGAATCTATAGTAACAACTTTCTTGGGGAATTATCAGAAATTCAATCTTAGCCATTATTATAACTTTGTTTCCTCCTAGATTTGTAGTGAATGTATAATGTATCCCTTTAAGAAGCCTCTATTGTAAATGGACAAGAATACTGCCTAAAATGTGACATAGCTTAGTGATGGATTTTCTAACCTTCACTCATTAAAGCTTTGTTATATCTGAATGGTGACTGTACTGCTGGTTCCTTAGTGATTTTTTTCTTTATATCAAGTCATTGTTTTCAGTATTTTCTTTTCAAAAATGAAAGTTTATATAAATAAGTACCATAATTGTAACACCAGACCATTTGATATAAATAGAAGTTGATATAAAAAAATCTAATAAAAAATAAACATTCTTAAATTGTAAGTGCCTATATTTGTGTTTCTCAGATTCTGAATATGTTGAAAAAGAGAAAGAGAGTGATATCAAAGATATAGTAAAGTGCAGATAGTACCAAAGTAAAATATTCTACTTGATGTTATCAAAAGGTTAGAAGGAGTATTTCACAGGAAAGAATTTTCTCACCAGGTAATTTCATGCCACTTGATAGGCCTTGAATCTGCCACCTGAATCATCTCTTTTCCTACCAGTTTTATCTGTACCACACTGGAGAAAGATATTTTCTCGGTGGTAGTTGGATAATATAGGAAGAATATCTTTAATTCACAGTAGAAACTTCAGAACAGAGTCTGCATCCATGATTTCTCCTCCAAATAATCATCTCTTCCTGATTGTTCTATATCTGGTAAAAGAACCACCATTGCCCCAGTGAGCCAGGCGTGAACACTCAGAGTCATGTCTCTGCCTCCCACATCTAATGAATCACGAAGGGATTTATGCCTCTGAAATATCTTGTGTAACCGTTCTCTTTTCAGTTGCCATTGCCACTGTCCTAGTTCATGATTGTGTCTGTTCTCATCTGCACTGTGTCGGTAGCTTATTACATTATGTTCCTGCTGTCAGTCTCTCTCTTCTAGTCTGTGCTTTACACATTAATCATAAAAGCTGGCACTTACTGAGCCCTAACTACATGCTCCATAGCAAGCACTTTGTGTAAATGATCTACTTTAATTCTCACAACCGTGGTTATGTTCACTTTTGTCAACACCAATGGTATCACTGCAGACGAGAAAGCTGAGACTTAGAGGGGCTCATTTATTTGCCGGGATCAAGTGAAAGCACTGGAACATGAATTCAAGTGGTCAACTCCCAGACCCATGCTCTGAATCATGATGCTATTTGAATCCCACTGTGGCCCAAAGAATCCCTGGTATCCAACTCTTACCAGGTCATAAGAATTCAGGAGGTTCAATTAAGCACAAGCTATTGTGTTTCTAGTATGTAAGAACCAGAATAATTTCCAAAATCGCTTCTAGAATTTTCTAGTTTGTGACAGAACTAATCTCTTAATATTTTCCTGAATTAAACTGGCCAGCGCATATTGCATCTCAGCCTCCTTTCTCTCCTGATTGGCTCCTTAACTCAACCCTACCATCTCATCTCTATGACTTTAAAGCTTAAATAATAAACGGGAGCTTTTTTTTTTTTTTTTTTTTTTTGAGACAGAGTCTCGCTTTGTTGCCCAGGCTAGAGTGAGTGCCGTGGCGTCAGCCTAGCTCACAGCAACCTCAAACTCCTGGGCTGGAGTGATCCTTCTGCCTCAGCCTCCCGAGTAGCTGGGACTACAGGTATGCGCCACCATGCCCAGCTAATTTTTTATATATATATATATATATCAGTTGGCCAATTAATTTCTTTCTATTTATAGTAGAGACGGGGTCTCGCTCTTGCTCAGGCTGGTTTTGAACTCCTGACCTTGAGCAATCCGCCCGCCTCGGCCTCCCAAGAGCTAGGATTACAGGCGTGAGCCACCGCGCCCGGCTACGGGAGCTTTATTTGTAATGACAAATGACACCTTTACTGATCTTAACACCAAAACTACTGGAAGCAATTTTTAAGAATGTTCACTCTGGGAATCAGGCAGCGCAGGTTTTAACACCAGCTTTGCCACTTACTGGTGGTGTGACTTTGTATCAATCATTTGAGATATCTGAGCTCATTATCACCAATATCATGGGGCTGCGCTGAGGAATAAAAAGAAGATAGTCCATTAAAAATGTTTAAAACTGTGCCTGACACATGGGAAGTACTTGGTAAATGAAGGCAATATTATTACTGTCATTATCATTGTTATTCCATTAACTGCCCCCTGAGTATTTTCACCCACTTCATAAAAACATAATTCCTGCCTTGTGATACTTGGGTACTTGTTTTACTCTTCAGTCCCTGATCCTCAGTCTACTAAATCACAAGCTTCACAACAGAAGTCTCTTTTAATCATCTTTGCATCCATGAGGCTCTTAGCTTGGTGGCTTGGGTAGAGTTGATTATAGATAATGGTTGAAGTGATTATTCATGACAATTATATTGTTAAAGCTGTACATCTTTCCAATTAAATAAGCAATGCAGAGTTTTATTGTATATGTTTCCACTGCTCAATGCTTACTCTAAACTAGAAGAGTTTATTTTTTCTGCCATGTTGCCATGTTGCCATGTCCAGTTCATCAAATTCCATCCACAATTTTTGGTACTTTGTTCTTTCATGTTCTCATCCTGAGATGTGGGCTAGAAAAGTGGGCAAATGAGTTTCTTAGGGAAACATATATTGTTGGGATACAAGTATCATCATAATAAATCAAAAAGAAATATATTATATTCCTCTCATATTAGAACACCATTAAAGTTTCCATATTGTTTCTAGCAATGCATCCAAACTGTCAGTTTCATAAAACATCTTCATAATTTTTCAGCATAACCATGTACATTAATTATTATTTACAGTCTTTGTTGTCTTTAACCCACCTTTTTTGGCCTAGATTCCATGTGCTAGTTATATTTTTCTGATTTTTATTACACAAAATACATAAATATGAAAATAATAAATCTATATACCACTAAGTGCATTATTTTTTTCCACCAGTGGCATGCAGAACACAATTTTAGAAACACCAGCTCCATGGATGAAGTCTAAGCTCATTGCCTGATTCTAAA
The DNA here is from genome assembly GCF_040939455.1 of Microcebus murinus. Lineage (NCBI taxonomy): Eukaryota > Metazoa > Chordata > Mammalia > Primates > Cheirogaleidae > Microcebus > Microcebus murinus. The sequence goes on from NC_134124.1 coordinate 25,947,046, forward strand.
ATATCCATAATCTACTTTATGTCTTCAAACACTCTATTATTCTCCCATCATATCTTTTCCCTTCTGTGAGATTTTCTGGAGAGGTTGCACCTACTTCAGTGTGTCTGCTCATTTGATTTTATCAAGTTCAGTTTTCTCTGCCTCCATGAGTATATATATACAAATGAAATAATTCTCCAAATAGAAAACAATAGCTCTCACCTTCTAGGCTGTAAATTTAATTTAAATGTCCTTGGTAAACTAAGGAGATATACATAAAACTTTACTCATCATTGAGATGAGATATTTTGGGGTGAAAAGGAAAATTAAAAGATAAAAGTTCATAGTAATTTTTTTTTAATTCAAGAGATTGAAAGGGACAAGAAAAACAAATAATAAAAGAGCAATAAACAACGAGAGCACCAATTCTTCAGTCTCTCGTTACTTTTGAGTCTCAGTGAGTTGTGAGTCTATTTTAGGCAATACTAAATTTTTCAAACTATTTGAAGCAGCGTAATGTCTTAAAATAAATCTGTGGATGATTGCACAGTAATAGATTTTTTATTTTATTTTTGAGCTTCAATTTAGAAAGTTAACTTTGGTTTCAGGAGAGGAAAATATATGAATTATGCAAATAGAGCTGGGCCAGGAGTAGCCATGGAGAAGTCACTTTCCCTCTCTGGGATGAAAGTTCTTAAAAGGAATGCATTTGATTTAGTGCTTCTTTAATGTCCTTGCCCTCAACACTTATCATCTCTGATGTAACCAAGGTTACACTGTTGATGCCCTAATGTAAGAGCTACCTTCTTTATCAATGAGTATTTTTCCTTCATCAAGTTTTCAATATATTTTCAAAGCAAGTCAAATGCAAAAACAAACTCCTTGACATTTAGGTTTTTAATTTAGGGGAAATAATATTCCTCCTCCATCTATTTTGTTCTTAGTAATATGTTATTATATTTTTTAAAAAATATATGTTAACAAAAATGGCAACTTATTTTCTTTCAGTTGCAATTCTGAAATATTAATCTATTGCATTTAAAAATCATACATTTGGATTTTAAATTCCAAGTTTGTTCTGATATCATCTAGTGGGAAGATAGTTTTTAAGGGATGGGGGCAGATGACAAAGAGAAGTCATATTAAATTCAAGGAAAATTATTTATTTTCAAGTTGACACATATAATTTCTGTTTATGTTCTATAGGCAGGAACTAGTTGCGTGTTCCCATAGAGATAAAATGAGGCTAGAAAATGCAGCTCAGTTGTGGGCTGGGAAGGGGTTTTATGACTTTCTAGCATCTGTGCCACATACATGATAGCATTTTATTTCTCACAACAAGCCTCTGAGAAATGTATGATTATTTTTCCCTTTCACAGATGATGAAACTGAAGTTTAGATGAGCTAAGTATTTTATTCAAGGATATTCAGAGCTGTAGAGTTATTTTTCTGGATCCAGAATTTTTAACCCACTGCCTCTCATAAAAATATTACATAAAAAGATGGAAAGATGGATTAACTTAAAATTTTTTCCTAAGTTTGATAATAGCTAATTTTACAGAGACATGCACCAATCAAGTATTAATATTTAATAAGGTAACCAAATATATGCATCAACAATATGTTAACCTATATGAATAGCAATTATGTTTAGATAAAATAAAAATGTCAAGTGAGGAACAGTTCAGCAATCATGTCTTTCACTTTTCAAAGAGCTTATTTACTGCTTATGAGATATTATTATACACTAGTTAAGTGGACCTATGGGTCACCATTCAAATCTGGCTTTATTCACAAACTGCTGGATCCAGTGTATTTATAAATTTGTTCCATGAACAAATATCTCATTTGAAAGAAAACATAATAAAAGGTTAGCATGACTACTATTTACAATAAATGTAAGGATTAATCTCTTATTTTGACAGGCTATCAAAACTGACCAGGCCAAGAAAGCATTAATTTTTATCCAAGTTATTGATTTTTCTTAATTCAACTGAAAATTCTATTTTGCTACATTTAAAAGACACTTAACATCAGTGTGACTGATGTAACTAATAGATCCTTCATGCCCAACTGCTGCTCCAAATAAATTCAAAACACTAAATAATTTTTAAAAATTTTAAAATGTGAGTGAGAAAATGAAAACTGAGCTTACAGAAATACTCTATATACAACTTTGTTAAAGATTCATTTTACCATATTTAATGTAATTGAATGATTTCTTCATCTTCTTTTTGCATTTTGAGAAAATAATGCTATATAGCATTGCAGATACTCAAATTTAAGCATATTATAGATTGAAAAGAGTAGCATATAGCAATGAGGATAATAATGAGTGCTTCTTTTTTTTTTTTTAATTTAACTTTCTTTTCTTCAAAATGAGATTATTATGTAGGTCACAGAACATTGCAGTACACAACAGCTCAGAAAGAATTTCCTGGGCATACAGAATAGGGTTTGACCAGAATTTATTCATCATTCTCACCTGCTTCTCATGTAATCAACGTTGTTCAGAATATCAAGAACATCCAGTTTTATTAGCACATACAAGCAGGTAGAAACAGATCAAAAAATTCCAAGGAAAGGAGAGAGACCAATATATTAAACACAACTTACAATATTATTTTTTATCTATTTTTATATATGGGTTTCTCTGCCGTTCAAGAAATTGACAGTGCTTTTACATTTAACATAGAAACTACATTACAAATGTCTAATGTTTCACATTACTTTGTCTTCAAATTTATCCACTCAAAAATAAATTTTCAAATTTATCCACACTACTACTTGCAATAATCATCTTCCAGTATGATGACAAAAAGATATATTACAAAGTAGCATTTCCTTAGAATGATAGTTCTTCTCCAATGCCTATCACAAACCTAACTGGTTTTACCATAAGCACCTCACTGCTAGCTCTCCAGCATGGTACCCCTATTAACAAATACTGAAGTACAATAAGTGACATTGCTGATAGACTTAAAGATGAAAGCTTCAATTTAGATAACGGTGTTCACTGGGATAGTTTCCAAACATAATTTCTAATCTTCCTGCACTCATATGACTAACAGCACCGTGCACTTTGATTTTCATCATTATATCTATTGTTCCCTGCTAAGTGGTGAAGGGTTGTGCAGTGCAATATAAAAGACAATGGGTAATTCATGAGCTGTGTAATGCCTCCTTGTTAAAGAGATAATGCAATCATGGACACCAATTGTAACCGCCTAATGATCACATTTTTCCTTAGCTGGTGATTTCTTGTTACCAGTGTCAGTGACTGAGAGTAAAATTAGATTGATACAAAAATGATATTTTAGGGCTAAATCTTAAAGATCAAGGCCAATTGTAAATTTTACTTACATCCGGAGAGGTAAAATAGGAGGTGGCTAATTGGTAGCTAATGGTCTAATTCCTGCCTGGAACATGGGTCATTAGTCATGAATAGTGTTAAATTTTATTTATTTCAGTCAACTTTAAGCAATGAGAAATTTCATGAGAAATTCTTAAATGTCACTGTATCTTACACATCTGGGCCCCCGTTCTCATGTGAAAACAATTGTGTAGAGCTGAGTTATCACCTGCTGGGCATATACAATCTCTAGTTTACCAAAGTCCTTACCACTCCCTGTCCTGTTTTCAGGGTTATATAGTTTTCTTCTTGAATTACTATTTTTACATTTCGGAAAGCAATGTGCATTTATATCTCTATCAAAAATGAGAGAAAATTAAAGATAATCAATCACAAAATAACACTATATATATGTATATAAATGAACAATATTCATTTTTCTTTAAAATACAAAGAAAATTTTTATCACAAAACAATACTTTAAGAATGAAGGTTGAAACCAAGACTCACTCAGGGTTTCCCTGAGAATAAGGATAAATTTCTAGCAATACATAATTAATGGATATTAAGATTACAAAGAAGTGTCAGAGTCTGACCAATCTAGGTCTTACTTCCTCTTGATGTTCTATAATTGGGTTTGTTTATCATAAATATCTAGCACAACCAATTTTAAGTTTAGTCGGTTTATCTCTACTATTCACTGTCATACAAGATGAATTTGGAATAAAAACAAAACTGTGAAGTTCTATACATGGACATCTATGCCTATAGTCTTCTCTGTCTTTGTTTCTTTTTCAATTTACAGCTAAGCAGCTAAAAGCTTTGGTGCCATTTTCCTGAATGTTACTTATTAGCAGTCTTGCATTGCCAATTAAATTAACACTTTGTTCGTTTGTAGTCTTCTGAAGATCTACATAGTTATTGTTCTGCAGTAAAACCCTATTCTTGATTTTCTATGATGAAATGAGGCAATGGGTATAGGGCTCTATATACTATATATATAGTCAAGGAATCATAGGGTATGTAAAGAGGTTGTGTGTGTGTGTGTATTTATATATATATATGTGTGTGTGTGTGTGTCCACACACACACACACACACACACATGCACCCTCTGTACATACCCTATGATTCCTATTTAAGGATTATTGTCTTGGCTGTGCCATCATATATTTGAATGACCTTGAGCAAGTTATTTTTTTCTTTTGGCTGGGAATTTCTTTATCTTAAAAAATAAAAAACACAGGTAAAACAAGCACCACATACATATACTCACCAGCAAACTGTTATTAACTGAGCAGCACCTAAGTGAACACATAGGTACTACAGTAATAGGGTATTGGGAAGGTGGGAGGGGGGAGGGGGGTAGATATATACATACATAATGAGTGAGATGTGTACCATCTGGGGGATGGTCATGCTGGAAACAGACTTGTGGGGGGATGGGGAGAAAGGGCATTTATTGAAACCTTAAAATTTGTACCCCCTAATATGCTGAAAAAAATAATATCTTTACAATAAATGCAAAAAAATAAAAAATTAAAAAAATTAAAAACACATCAGAATAGATTGATTTTGAAGGTTTTTTTCACCCCTAAAATACTATGTTGTATTTCCTGATATTTAGTAGCTCTGTTATAAAGCTAACTACTGTGAGTATTTACATTTTCTATGTCCCCAAGAGTTCCTAACAAAAATTTTCTCATGTTTTATTATGTCATATTCAGAAATGCCCTTGGCCTGATTTGTTTTTCTAGTGTATAATTTGTTTTCTGTTATTATGGCATATCTCTGTCTATCTATCTATCCATCCATCATCTATTTATCTACAGCTGATGGAATCAGTCTATGTTGGTCAGTTTAAGCTAGACTATGCTGTGGTAACTAATAGCCCTCAAAATTTCAGTGGTTTAAAGCAAGAAAAAAAATTTTTTTAAGTTCCTATTGCATGTATTGTTCTCCCTCCTGTACTTTTTTCATTTTATAGCATATAATTCTCAAGGCCAAGGGGGGAAAATAACAGAAGAATATTAATAAAACGATCCTCAAAGCTTCTCCTTTAATAGACATAAGTCATTTTGGTTCTCATTCTATTGGCTTAAGAAAATCACATGGGTATACTTAAGGTCCATGGGATGAGGTGTATAATCCCATTACACAAAGGGCTACTGAGACAGGCCTCTGTAAGGATAGACTTAGTAGAAAGGGGAAACAAATATTTTGAACTACACAACATCACCAAAAGTTACCATTTGCATAATACTATCCATGGCCTCCCACCTGGCCATGTAAGTATGTAGAGGAAGTCAGAAATGTCCAGTCATCTGTTCTTAGGAAGTCTTCTCTGGAAGCAATGTTGCAGACTGTTCTGTGCCATCTGATTTTGTAGTATGAGACCATAACTTTGACAAAGATCCCATCTTCTTAGAGAGGGCGAAAGGAATTTCTAATCATGTGGGTGAGGAATAAAGTCCTGGGCTGGTGATTTGCCTGTTTCAGTTTCTGCTGCCCTTCAATGCTCAAGATCATGTGTCAGCATAAGTTACTCTCCAACAGAGAAAGCAATATCATATTCTCCAAGAAAATACAGCCCATGCAAAAAAATGTCTTTCTGAGAATTCTCCTTTTAAAAAGACACTGTTTGGGTCAAGCTTGTCTCACTTTTTTAATGACTATAGCCATTACTTTATATAAATAGGGTAAATTGGTTTCAGAAGGAGCAGGTGAGAACACATGATATTAACATGAAAATGAGTATAGGGTGATGGCAACTGTCACATCTTATAAACATGGACAAGATTTCCTTTGCTGGATTGCTGGGACAGCTTTATTAATTACAAATCTATAATATTAGTCCTGTACTAAATTCAATTTTACAGATATTAGTCAGTGGCAACTTATAACAAACAATAAACCAGAATCATCCTCTTGTCAGTAGGAGGAAGTAATTGAACATGATTTAATAAAGAATGGCCACAATAATGAAAAGGTCAGGCTGTCTTGATTGCTATTATGTTTTGCATGGAAAAAAAATCCTTAGTATCTCTTAATAGTACCATGTAAGAAGAAGATATGATCAAATAGAGTAGTTTTAAGCAAAACTTAAATGTTTTCTTATATATATTCTTAACAATTGAGCTATAATTTTAACCTTTTTCTTAATGAAGTATTTTTAAAATCAATTCTGTTCCCCTGCTTTATAAATGAAGTACAAGAAGTATAGTGCTACCAATAATTTAGAACATTGTCACATGGCTAGGTAGAACTTGTAGCTAATCAACAATCATTGGGGTCCCCAAGCGACTGTTCCCTGGCCACTGTCTAAGACTAAATTAATGTAAAAATGAATTTCCATTTCATTGGCTGACTTTGAATAAGTGAGTAGTAAGAGAGGTTTTTAGTTCTGAAAATCTGCTACTTAATCTGTGTTAATCTATACACAGATAAATACTGTTGGAAAGGACATGATGATGATGATTATGATGCAGATGCTAAACATAGCTTTTATGGGGCATTTCACATTTGAAAGGCACTGTGCTAAGCACTTCATGAAAAATATAATCTTGAAACAGTTTTAGAAGGTAGATCTCATTTTTATTTCCATGATCACATAGATGGTAAGTGGCAGAGCTAGATTTAAATCTACAACTTGAGAGTGGGCCACAGTGTTTTTGTTGGATCTTATTTATAAGTAGTGGTGATTTGGCATAGTTCTTTCATTAATTTTTTTTCCTCAAATTCCTTTTTACCATGCATAATAGTTTTATTAAGGAAAAAGACTATTGATGTGAATAGAGATTTCTATTGTGTATGTGTGTGTGTTTGTGTAGTATATATAATAAAAACCTATTTTCAAGGCACTCATGCCAATTGAGTATTGTAACAACCTATCAAGTTATGTTAACTCAACTTGTTGGCAATGTTTAGAGTTTTGATAATCTACTCTAATGTGATATGTACAGTTTTCATTTTATAAAAATAATAGTGAGGAAATAACGTCAGTATCTTGATCCAGGACAGTCAAAATGCTTCCCAGGACTGGAATTATTATTTATGTCTCAAAGGAAAACTCTAAGTATAATTAAATGGGTGCTATATTAGTAAAACTAGGCTAAGAGTGAGAAGAACTCACCTTATGTCCTAGTTGAACTTATTAATATATGTATATATTTTGGGCAAGTCATTTAACCTCTTGGACCTCAATCTGCTTATCTGTAAAATGGAAAAATTATAAATGCTCTGCCACAGTTGCTGTGAGACTTGACTAAGTATTTGAATACACTTAAGAAATTATGAATAGCTTTTAAAATAGGTGATAATGGGATCATGATATAATTGCTTTTTGTCTCTTTCTCATCCCTTAATGTGACCCTTGAAATAAAAAAAAAAAGTTTCTGCATTAAAATTTCTGATGAAATTCAAGCATATTTAATGGCTCTGAGAAAAGAAATGTAATTTATAATTTACTGAAAGCTTGTAGATGCTAATGATTGACACGGCGGTCCACTCCTGCTCACTTTATAACCTTCCATTGCCCTACAGAAGGACAAAGTGTGAATGGGAGTGTTCCTTGGTGAGCAGGTACATACAAACCTACCCCCAAAGGTGTAGGAGAGAGCTAGGAGGCAAAAGAAAGAGGCTGACAGACCCAGTTTCTCAAAAAGAAATATTTAATAGGGACTTATGAACAGAAGCAATGTATTGGATGGCTGCTAGAGGGTGAATCTCCACACTTACCTTCCAGAAAATATTCTTTACATAACAAGCTTTTTTTTTTTTTTTTTTTTTTTTGTAAAACATGTGCAGCTTGTCACACCTCAGACTTTCTTGCAAAACTCATGACCACTGGAGATGTTAGATAAACATCTTTACGAGCAGTTTTCTTTGCTACGAGAACATCTTAGTATGCAGGAGTCAAATATAGGTCATCATGGTGGTTTCACTTCAAGATGACATCACTCTTGCCATGCAACAGGCTGTTTTGCTGTCCTATAAAGTGGCTTTGGAAGAAAGTACTGGAGGATTTGGGAAAGGAATATTAAGTTGACTTGTTGGTTAACCATGACTAGCCTCGAGTGTCTAACTCACACACATGCACGTGCACACACACACACATGCATGCACATATTTGGTATCAGATGAGTTCATTATTTTTTCTTCCACACAAACTAAAAATACTCTATGTCATAGTTATATAATAAAGACAAAAGTGTGCAACCTAAGGAGACCTTGTACTTACCTAGTCAAGTTCCCTTATTTCCTATATTTAATAAAATGAAATGCAGAGACATGAAATGGCTTGCCTGAGGTCTCCCAGATAGTTGTGCAGGAAATGAAGCATATAAAAATTAGTTTCTAGATCTCATTTCAGGTCTCCCTGGTAAGTTGTAGAACTCAAAAGTTTACTTTGGCAGGTCCTCTCTCTTGCATCAGATGCTGAGGTAAAACAAAACAAAGAAAAATAAAAATCAAGAGGAAAAAATGATTGAGTTAACAATATGACCTATTTTTAAGTTTGCTGGAACATGTCAGCAGTCCACAAATTTTGAGGAATAAGTAATTCATGGCTTACTGGGCCTGTGAGCATGCTGAGCCCAGTTAAATGCAGTCCTTTAACTCTTTTGGGAATCAAAAGTTACACTTCTAAATGAGGGATGTAGGATGGAAAATGATCTAAAATTAGACTCCACATAGTAATTTAGAAACACATTTAAGAGAATTATCCTTTTCTATCAAAACATTCAATGCATTCTTTTGCCTGTAAGTGGGGATGCAAGGGAAATTACAAAACTCTGGATAAGATATTTGAAAGTGCTTGAAATTATTTATTAATTGGAATACCATGGAGTGGTGAAAGAAAAACCAGAGAGTAAGAATCTTTAAACCCAGGTTCTAGCCCTAGGCCTGCCTCTAACTTACTGCATCACCTTGATCAAACCCCTTTATGACTTTGTGCTTTAGTTTCACAGAGGTAAGATGTGCACAACATTAGCAGGCTTCCTTTCTCAAAGAGGCATAGAGAGAATAGAATGAAATGGCAGATATCAAAATGCCTTGTAACATGTCAGCAATACAGCACATATGCAAAGGGTCAGCAACATCAGTGCTGTAATTATCTATAAGACCCCTGTAGGACTGAAGCTACAAAGTCATGGCTTAGAGTTAAGACTTAATTGGTATAGGGATATAAAGATAGATATATAGGAGATTATATATATGCACACACACACACACACACATACACACACACTCCAGTAAGGAAATTGAGACATGAAATAAATGAATCACTTGTTCTACCTCCAGAAAGAGCAAGGCTGAGAGTGTGACTCAAGTTCCTGTTTCTCACTCCTGGGTTCCTGTGATCAGATTTTGTCGTCAGGACTTAAGGTGGATGACAAGCTGATAACAATCGAGGATATTATTAAAGCGACACAAAAGGCAAAAATTCTGACTTTTCTGCCACTCTGGGAAAAAAAAAATTGCTATTAAAAGATCAAGGCTAAATGTGGAAATGAAAGGATGAAGGAAGCTACACTCAGAGGAAAACAGAGAAAGGTGGAATTTGGATGGCCCCTAGGATTGATGCATTTTCCCCTAATTGAAAAAGGGACCTGTAGTGCTGGACAGGTTTGAAGTCACTAGGGGCCTATGAGCATTCTGAGCCCAGTTAAATGCAGTCCTTTAACTTCTTTGGGAATCAAAAGTTAAACTTCCAAATGAAGGATGTAGGATGGAAAATGATATAAAATTAGACTCCACATAGTAATTTAGAAATGTATTTAAGATAATTATCCTTTTCTATCAAAACATTCAATGCATTCTTTTGCCTGTAAGTGGGGATGCAAGGGAAATTATAAAACTCTGCATTCGTGCTAGTCTCTATTCTGTCTGGGGCTGACAGAAACAAATGCTTATTTCTTCTTGAAAACTGATAACCTAGATTTGACATTCTGAATTTCTTTCAGGATGATTGCTGTTTATTTCAAGACCTCTTAATTTTTTGATGTTGTAATAATTAGTTTTATTTATTGCAAACATACTATATGCAGCAAACTGCCCATCACAATTTAAGGTATTCCTTTTAATCTCTATAATAACTTCGAAGCAGATGTGATTACTACCCTCCTTTCAGAGATAAGTTCATCAGTTATTTATTCAGGGTCTCCTATGATCTAAGCACCACTAATACGGTTCAAGAAGATAAATAAATTTTTCTTGAGCAGCCTAGAGTCCAGTGCAATGAAAATGAGCTGAATCTAAGTGAATTTTAAATAATTATTACCTGAATCTCTGTGATAAGTCTGATGAAGCACCCACTATGTGCAAAAATCTCTGTGTTTTTTTTTTCACTACAGCAGAGCACATCAACGCATATGTGCTTTAATAGCATGGCATCCTGACTTTTATTTCTCTGAATGAAGAAACCATTACATTAAAAATACCTTAAATTCTTAAAATACCTTAGTATATGTTTGGAATATAATTTGAAGATATCAGCACAGTCAATATGCTGTTTAAGAGTTTTGTAGTTCTTCATTATGACGGTTCCAGGTGCTTATTTGAGCAAGCTGCCTACCTCCACCCACCCCTCTTCCTGGCTGTTGGGACGCTTACCCCCACGCCTGCCAAGCCTAGTGCCTCCCAGACAGAGGCTGGTGGGAGAGAGGTATCTGTAGAGTCCATCTGCCAGCCCAGCACTGCAGTAGCTGGGGTTTGCATGAGGAGCCTATGCTAACACATCAGACAGCAGCAAAGGTGGTGTTTCCATAGCTGCACCAACTGAATGCTGAGTCAGATAGTGTATGGTTTATGCATGCCTTTCCCTGTCTTCTACATTTAAATTTTGGCCCATGGAAGTACGTGGCATGAGCTTTGCATCCAGATAATCTGATTTGTCTGCAGCTCTAGATATAATAGTCATTTGATGTTTTACGCAACAAGAAAGAAACTAGCGAACACAGATTAAAATTTTATGAAATCCAGCATTGTTTTCATTAACCAAGATATTGTTCAGTAAGATATTTTGTTCATTGTTCATTTAGTATTTGCTGAGCGCATATTATATATAAAACGCTGTCTCAAGGTATCTTAAGTTCAAAGTTAAATGAGGCATGGATCCCACTAAAGTCTAGTTATTTTATTTTTAGTTTTTAATTTATTTTAAAAATTATTTTGGATACATAATAGTTGTATATCTTTATAAGATGTATGTGATGTTTTGAAAGAGGCATACAGTGTAAATTGATTAAATCAGGGTAATTGAGGTATCTATTACCTCAGACATTTAACATGTCTTTGTGTTAGGAACATTTCAATTCCACTCTTTTAGTTATTTTAAAGTATGCCCTAAGTTATTTTTGATTATAGTCACTTTGTTGTGCTATCAAATAAGGTCTAGTTATTTTTGTTATGCACACAAATCATTATGAAACTGTAGAAACACTCTTTAGGCTACTTATTTAATTCCTTTGCAGACGGCTCTACACAGTTAACCTCTCCATTACCTCTGTCAAGAGTATTGCCCAATGTGTGTGACATTTGGACACTTGATGCTTGTGGGTTACTCAAGTGCATATCCACATAATTCTGTTGGGTTTAATATTTATCTGGACTCAGTTGTGTTTCTACCCAAGCTTGTTGGTGCATTTGGATGTGATTTATATATGAAAGATGATTGATAACAGTTGGCAGACCTTTGCTCAAAGAAAAAATGTCTTGGGTCTATTTTTTCTTAATGTTAAAGAAAGTGAATATTGTATAGGCTTTAAGGTAAAAATGCATTTTAAAACATTGCATAAATCATATTTATTAATAACTGATAAAAGATAGTTTTTGATCAACTGAGTACAAGCTCTTTTTGTATTTCATAAGAGGGTTTCTCCTTTATAAGACTGGATATGGATACAATGCAGTGAACATCCAACTTCACCGTTGTCTCCTTAGCAACTAGCACCATGCTTGGCACATAGCGGATGCTTTATAGTGAACGAGACTGAAGGGAATAGCTAGAAGAAAGAACATGAAGATAAAATATTTTGAACTAACTTTGAAAATAGGGGGGAAATAGGTTTGATAGAGATGTAGAAAGAACAGAAAGAACATCAATGTGTACTCTTGAGATCAAAGGATTATGGTTTAATGTAATTTAAGATTTGTAGGTGTATCTCAGAACATGATTTAAAATTCTGGACTTGTATTACTTATGATTGTTGGCCCTCAACAGAGCCTGAGAATGTAACATCAAAAAATGTATTTCTGTTTTTGCTGAAGGATCTTAATTTTGCATTTGAATTTCTCTGTCTACGAAATATGGAATAGCTAGTAGTCAAAGGGTCATATAGAAACTACACATCCGTGCATGGATAAATTAGTGCTCTCACTAACTGCAATGTTTCAGTGTCACTGAGGCAGGAGTAAGATTTTAAAAGATTCTTAACTTTAAATTACATAAAGAAGCATACAAGAATTTGTAAGAGATGAATTTAGGATATATCCTTCCTTCTTCCTCCTGTACACACACAAACACATTCAAATAAATGCTTATTTTAAAATTTCACAAAATATAAACTTATATAAATTGAAGTAATTTTAAATTATTTAGAATCAAAAGAAAGTTGTGTTGGCTAAACTTAAGGAAGAATTTGAATACTTAAATGTAATTGATAGATCCGATATCCTAATATCTATAAGAGTCAGATCTCTGCTGCAATGTAGTACCTGGAAGAACCAAATCAATTCAAACCTGAACTAAAAAAACTGGACAACCAAAAGTACACACAAAAATATTTTAAAACTGACAATGATAATTGAAGAAAGTTTTTAAAATGTAAAAATAATTATATTAATAGCATTTCCTTTTACTGAATGTGTTAAAAGAGATCATAAATAATCTACATAATTCATTCATCACGTATTATTGAAGGGCTTCATCACTGGTATACAGACTTGTTGAACATAGTTTATTTTACACTTAATATTATCTATTGTTATTTTATCTTCATGACAGTCAACTCAATGCAGTATAAGTCACTGTATAAATGAAAAAATTGAAGCCCAAAGTGTTTTCAGGATTCTTACACTTAAAAGTAGCATATTCAAAGACTGGTTATATAAAAAGGGAATGTTTTACACAACTAGAAGTCCAAAAGTAGATCCGACTTAGAGTTGGCTGAATCCCAGGTTTCAAGTTGTAATAATCAGCACTTAGTCTTGCTCTCTCAGTTTTGCAGCTCTGTTTTCCTCCATGGTGAATACATCCTCAGGAAGGCCCTTTTTCCTAAAGAGACAAAATGGCTGCCGGTAGCTGCAGGTTTATTCTGTTCTATTGCCTTGGCAACCCCTCGAGCAAAAAGCATGACACTTTCTTTCAATTCCAATAAAAATCCTGGATTTGAGTCTGAATGCACAATTTTCTAGCTTGGGACACTTGTCCATGGAACTAATTATGAAACTAATGATGGCCACATGCCCACTTCTAGAGGTGAGGGTATAACCATCCAAATCACATGGACAGGGGCAGGTAGTTCCCCAAGCAATATCAGGATGCCAGCAGAATGCCAGAAATGAATTGAGTAATTTAGTCAAGTCATATGTCTACATACTTCCTTAATAAAAACGCTAAACAAGAAATTTTTATGTATTCTAACTTCCTTCACCTACTACTAAATCCACACCACAAATATGCCAATACCTTAGACACCCAAAGGAGTTCATATTATTCAGAAACCTTAATAAGAAGAAGGATTTTTTGCTGAAACTAATATGTATAATGAGACTGTGCTTCAGAGTCTATGTTTCAGATGTCTGGGGAAATCTCTCTGATATAAATTTGAAGTGTCTCTTGAGTTTCACTCTGAATTTTTATGCTGTCATATAACTGAAAGTATCACAGAAAAAGAGCCTTGGGTTTATTTTTTTTATATGATGGACAAAGCATACATTTTTTAGGTTTTTAGGTAACAATTCACACTTCTATTACAAGCTTCAGATACTCTAAATCCTAGACAGCACTTGGGATTTTTAAAATTTGTTTTTAATTTATTTTTCTTTTTATTTTAAATGTTTAGCTATTCTAATGGATAAATAGTATATCTCATTGTTATTTTAATTTGTATTTCCCTAATAACTATTGAAATTGAGCAACTTTTAATATGCTCTTTGGTCATTTGTATATTCCTTCTTGTGAAGTACTGGTTTAAGATTTCGTCCATCTTTTTGTCTTTATTTTTCTTATTGGTTTGTAACAATTTTTTACATATTTTGGATAGAAGTATTTTGGCAGATGATAGAAAGATATATGTGTAGTCACATACAGCTACATAGATAAAACAAATTTCTTCTCCCATTCTCAGATTTGCCATTTCACTTCTTAATAATGTCTATAATGAATAGAAGTTCTTAACTTTAAAGCAATAAAGTTTTTATTTAGTCATTAGTACTTCTAGAGTTATTCTCATCAGAAGGTTTGGGGTAATATAAGCCACTCTTTTATAGCTTGAAATGGAAGTCTGTATAATTTTTTTTACTCGTACCATTATTATTAATAGATTATCTTTAAATTTTACTTTTAAAATGTTCTCTTCAATTGCAATTAAGTCAAAATTACCTGGAATAAAAATTTGTCCTATATCTTTGATGTTTTTGAGATCTAATTTTATTTATCACATATTTTTCATATAATTTTTCTTGATATTTATTAGGGCAGGAAAACCATCTGTCTCAGTATCTCTTTTATACTCTGGCATAGAATTTGATGCACTTTCTCAATAAATGTTTCTGAAAAAAGTTATCTTATTTTATTGATTCTAAAGTGCTTATTTATTTTTCATTTTGATATCTCTAAAATCAAGACACATTTAAAAATCAATGCTATCTTGTAATACCTGTCAGGCAAGTAGCTTGTGGCATCATCAAGAAAGTACCAATATGAAAACATATGGAAATATTTAAACATGATAATCATTGTATATTTGAAAACAAAGTGCTTAGTCATATTATTCAAAGATGGCTAATTAAATGTTTGAATATTCTATAATGACTTAACCAATTATCTTTGAGAAAAAAGTGGGGCATAGACACTGTTTTTTATTATCAAAGTCTGAAAATTATCTTACTGATATTGTTTTTTTATTTAAATTCTGTTTCTTCTTGCTATAAACTTGTATTAAAATTTAATATGAATTTATTTAGAAATATTTATGGATGAGATATTATCATCTTTAGTGGAGTCTTTAAAATTTTTCTATGTATAAACAAAACTTTTATCTGTTCATTAATTATTTTTGCAGATGATGATATTATCATAGAATACTTGTCTATATGTAACCAGATTTTCTTAGGGCGTTTGATCAACATTAACAAATCATTATGCATTTTCAAAATAAGTACAAAAAATCAGTTGAGCTCAATCTGTCTTGGGAGTTGTATCAAAAAGAAAAAGGAATAATCACATGCACCCGTGTGTCTGTTTATGTGCGAATGCATGTATATTTATAAAGACAAGTAGCAGCTACCATTTATTGGGTATTTACTATGTGTTAGGAGCTGAGCTAAGTGTTTCACAGAAATTTTCATTTGATCATTATAGTAATTATGAGGTATTGTATTATTATTCTATGAGCAAGAAACCATAAATGAGCCTGTCTGCCTCCAAAGAATGTGTTCCTAACCACTGTGTTAAAGCCTTTGCTTGTGTGTGAAACATTTAAAATAATTAACACTATAGGAGCAATATCTTCAAACAATGGCCATCAGAAAATCTGGGATAAAAAGTGAATCTCTTCCGTCCACATGAGCAAAATGCAGCAATGAAGTAGTGAGTCCAGAATAGGACAAACAAGTGTTAAAGCAATGCCAATATAGGTCTAGAGAGGTATGAGGAATGAGAGAACGCTCCTAGAAGATAAAGTGTTTGAGCTGGGTCTTGGAGAGAAGAGAGGCATGTAGGCAAGGTTAATAGCATAAATAAAGGCTCAGATGTAGGAATGATCAAGCATATTCCAGTCATTGTGAATGTTTCATGTTTAAAAGTTCAATGAGTAACACCACCTTCTTGTCTCCTATGTTCCAAAACAATAGAAAAATAAAACAAACAAGTGGAAAGTGATCAAAGCATTGTCTTTATTATTGATAAAGCTGATATTGAAATTTTTTGCATGTTCTTTGTAATCCTAAACCCCAGAACTATAATTACTCACCCAGCATAATTAGAGTTACCCACCTGTGGAAGAACAGAGCAGAACAGGCATGCTTTCTACAGAGCCCCTACCAGGAGAAGGAGGGACAAGAAGGAGTTTGGCAATGCTTGTCAGGTTTTTTCCTTCTAAAGCTCATTTACCCATCTAAATGATTCAGCCTTCCCCTAGGTGGAGGTGAAGGGCACAGAGAGGCTGGTGGTGTTATTCTAATGGAACTCCATCACAGGGAAGAAATATAAGGAGTGCAGACAAAACATCCCTCCACCTTGGCCAAACTATACCCCAAATCTATAGAATTGGCTATTTTCTTAATTTACTACATGAAACACAATGCTAGAGATCCAGTCCTTTATTCTCAGATCCTCTTAAATACTCCTGTTTAAATAGGAGAATTGAAATATTTCTCTGCAAAATGGCTTAAGAGATCTCTGAAGTCATCTAGAAAAGGCATTACTTAAAAGAGCAGTCTTGAAATAACTAAGAGGGACTGTTCTCTATAATTTTTGGAATGAAGAGATGTGTGTGTGTGTGTGTGTGTGTGTGTTTATTTTCACCTAAACGTATGAAAAACTATATGGAACAAAAAGTTTCTCAGCCTAAATTATTCTATCTTTTTGACCATACCTCATTTGTGTTCAGTAATTCGAATAATTAAGTCTGAAAAAATAAAACCTTAGGACAAATATGCTGTATCCTGAGATAACAAAAACTTTCACTTTCTGGAAGAGAAACAACTAGAGGAATCTCTTACTGGTATTTCCTTTTCCCTTAATTTCCAGAATTTATTTGTTTCCTGTTGAATCCTTAGGCAAACTCTCTTAGGTACTGGTGTCCTTTTAAATATTCATTGCTACTTGTTGTCTCCTCATTGATCTATCCTGTTGTCAGTGTCTGTTTTTAAAAACCATTTTAAAATTTTATCATGGAATACAACATAATCAAAGAGTGTCTGGGTTCTGGTGACTAAGGCGTTTTCCACCGTGCCTGTAGGGTATGTACACATTGCAGAGGCCTCACTGCAAATACAGGTATCAGTTTCACTCTAAGGCCTCATGCATAAGGTTTGTTGAGGTCCTGTGCACCATTGTGAAGAGTTAAGACTCCCATATTTTTAAACACTGCTTGTTAATGCTGCAAAGTTCTTAAGACAAGAGGGTGCCTGGATGGTCCAAGGAATAGCAAAAAGGTCAGTTTGGCTGAGAGTAGGCATCAAGCAGAAAGGAAATGTAGAGAAATCAATATAGTGGTTTTGTCAAATGAATGTGATGAATGACAATAGCATTGAGAGAGTGATTGTAATGATCAACCAAATAATTTACACAGAGTAAAGAGGGAAAGGACACCAGGGAAATAAGGGAGATAAAAAAAAAAAAAAATCACACAATCAATGGATTGAAATTCCCTATAAACTAAAATGATTTTGGAGGCCAGAATACCAGACGGAGTAAATTAGAAATAAATGAGAGATATTTGTCCCATAGCAAGATTCATAAAATAGATATTATGCAAAAGTTAAAGTTATTAATTTTAAAAAGTAAAAGTATTAGATATGCCATTAAAGTGAGTAAAGGAAATACTGTTGAAGTCAACATCACTGAACAATCAGATTAGAGGAATTCAAGGAATGTAGAGGGAAGAGTTTTATAGATCACACGGTGATCTTTTAAAACTCTAAGACTTAACACAAAGGAAGTATTAGAGTGTGTGATAGTGAACCAAGAGCTAATATCTTTAAAACATAATAGAGTAATGACCTATTATACTAAGATTAGACACAGTAGTTTCAAGGAAGCTAGTGTTAGCGTGGCTGTTGAGGGTGTGACTGAAGAGGTCATGTCTGTGGTCCCATCTGCACCCTATGGATGGTAGAAGACGTTCTAGAGGACCAGATGATTATCCCAGTGTGCAATCCAGTCCCCCGCCCCAGTGGATCCCTGATGACTAGAAAGGCCTATGGAAGTCATTCTCTTAGACTATTATGTAGGCTCACTCTTGACCTCTGTTGTGGGAGGATGAGTTTATATGAATATGAAGTGTGAGACTCCATTTGACACCTTTAGGTAGAGTTGAAACTTTTGGGAAAGATAAATATTATCCTACCATGAGGGTTACCTATTAATCCCTTATAATGGTGGTAGATGGCCTAAGAAATGCTTCACATTGTTCTCAGGACAAATTCCCAATACATGACATACATGAAACTTAATACTTATACTTTCCCAAGCTCGTCTTTCTCTATCTCTCCCTTCACCTAATCCTAGCACTTAACATTATAGACTTAAGAATTGTTTGTTCTTCACCAGATATATCAGGCTTTCACATCCCCCAGGGACTCCTCACTTACTATTTCCTTTGTACAGAATGTTCTTCCTACCTTCATTTGACAACACCTGTTTTACTTTATCATTCATTTGAACTGCAACAACTTTTGAGAATATGTTTGCTTTCCATTTTCTTTATTTTCCTCTTTCATGGCACTTATAACAATGCTTTGAATTGCCTGTTTACCTGAAATCTCTAATTGCACACAAATGGCATTTTGTAAGCTGGGACTTTCTTGTTTATCCTGTATCTCTAGTTCATACCACTAGAAGTGGTGTTTTATTATTATTTCAAAATATTAAGGGGGTACAAATGATTTTGTTACTTGAATACCTTGTATAATGTTTATGTCAGGGTTTTCAATGTGCCCATCAACAGAATAGTGTTCATTGTACCCAATAGATAAGTTTTTCACCCCTTACTGCCTCCTACCATCCCCGCTTTTTGTTTTCCAATGACCTTTACATCTCATGTGTGCTGTATGTACCCATTGTTTAGCTCCCAATTATTAGGATGTACTTGAGGTGTTTGTTTTTCCATTCCTGAGATACTTTACTTAGGATAATGGTCTCCAGTTCCATCCAAGTGGCTGCAAAAGACATTGTTTCATTCCTTTCTCTGGGTGAATAGTACTACTTTATATCTATCCATATCTATATTTATATCTTTATAGACAGATATCACATTTCCTTAATCTACTCATGAATCAATAGATACTTAGGTTGATTCCACATTTTTGCATTTGTGAATTGTGATGTGATAAACATTCAAGTACAGGTATCTTTTTGATAAAATTACTTTTTTTCCTTTGGGAAGACACTGAGTAGTGGGATTGCTAGATCAAATGGTAAGTCTACATTTATTTCTTTGAGGAATCTCTATACTGTTTTTCATAGAAGCTGTAATAATTTGCAGTCCCACCAACAGTGTATAAGCATTCCTTTCTCTCTACATATACACCAGCATCTATTATTTTTGACTTTTTATTAATAGGCATTCTGACAGGGATAAGGTGGTATCTCACTGCCTTTTTTTTTTTTTTTTTTTTTTTTTTTTTTTTTTTTACGTGATTTGGGCTGTTACTTACTTTTATTTTTAACAAAAATCTAAGGAAGAAAATGAATGCACAATATTGGAGGATATTATATACACATGTTAGTTTAATTGTTGGTACAAACAGGCCCCAAATTTTAGTGTATTTATACCACTATGACTTAATTCTTTTTTTTTTTTTCACTGCCTTTTTAATTTGCATTTCCCTGAAGATTAGTGATGTTCAGCTTTTTTTCCATATGTTTGTTGGCCATTTATCTGTCTTCTTTTGAAAACCTTCTGTTTATGTCTTTTGTCTACTTTTTAATGGGGTTGTTTGTTTTATTCTTGCTGATTTGTTTGTGTTCTTTGTAGATTCTGGATATTAGCCCTTTATCAGATGGATAGTTTGTGAAAATGTTATCCCATTCTGTAGATTGTTTATTTACTCTGTTGATTATTTTATTTACTGTGCAAAAGCTTTTTTATTAAGTCCAATTTATTTAGTTTTGTTGTTGCTGTATTTGCCTTTGGGGTCTTAGTCACAAATTATTTGCTAGGCCAATGTCTAATAGAGTTTTTTTCTATATTTTCTTCTAGAACTTTTATGGTGTCATGGCTTATATTTAAGTTTTTTATTCATTTTGAATTAACTTTTGTATATGGTGAGAGATAAGGATCCTGATTCATTTTTCTGTATGTGGCTATCTAGTTTTTCCAGCATCATTTATTGAATATGGCTTCCTTTCCCCAATGTATGTTATTGCTTGCTTCGTCCAAGATCAGTTGGTTGTAGATAGATGTTTTATTTCTGGGTTCTCTACTTTTGTTCCATGGCCTATGTCTTTACTTTTATACAAGTACCATGCTATTTTGGTTACTATAGCTTTGTAGCATAATTTGAAGTCAGGTAATGTGATGCCTCCAGATTTTTTTTTTTTTTTTTTGCTATTAGTAAAATTGCTTTGGCTCTTTTTTGGACCCAAATGAAGAGTAGAATTATTTTTTCTAGATCTGTGAAATATGATGTTGGTATTTTGATGTGGATTGCACTGAATCTGTAAATCACTCTGGGCAATATGAGCATTTAAATGATGTTGATTCTACCAATGCATGAACATGGGATGTTTTTCCATATGTCTATGTAATCTGTGATTTCTTTCATCAATGTTTTGTAGTTCCTTTTGTAGAGCTCTTTCACTCCCTGGTTAAGTATATTCCTAAGTATTTTTTTTGTTGTAGCTATTGTAAATGGTAGTAAGTAAGTGTTGATTTGACTTTCAGCTTAACTGTTATTATTGTATAGTGGAGACTGGTTTGTAGCAGGTGATCAATAAACATTAGTTGTTATAAGTCCATTTAATTTCCAGTAGTAATTGATCATCCTGAACTTTTTAAAATGCCCAATTATAAAATTCCAAAGGTAATTTCTAAGCACCATTGCCTCTGCAAACTTACCATCATTAGAATGCAACAGTGGCACTCTTAAGAAATGAAAAAAAAATTAAGTACAGACACATTAGTAATAAAGATTAGGAGAGCAGGATTGTGTGAAACTCATGATTCTTGTTAAGTTTTATTTTTAGCAAAGTTATCAAATCTCTGCACACTGGCAAACCTATGTGTTTTGAATATGAATGTAATTTTTACATGAAAATTATCTCTTCATTATTGCTTGTACTTTAGATGTTTGGGATAAATGGATTGTCCCCCAAAATTAAAACTATGCTATAAAAAATTAAGAATATTCTAGGTTCATATTGGGCTTTTAATCTGTTTTCTTCATCTAATCACCTATATGCTATGTTTTAGGGTATGAATAAACGTAAGATTTTTGTAAAATTATAAAACTGGTAGTAACTTTATTTATCATGCAGTTCAACCATCACTGAGGTTTAGACTTAAGTGTAGATTAATGACTCAGCCTTTTTAGTGTGTGGCTCTGCATGCTCTGGATATGATTCTATCCTCCTACCTATTATGATGCCAGAACTCCACTATTAAAGACCATGTTCATTGTGTTAAAAGCATTATGTCTACAGAAATCTTCAATAAAATACAAATGCCTAGGAAAATAAATCATTAGACATCTAGTCTATCATGCTTTCTTTCTACCAGATCAGTAAGGAGGAGGGAATGGGGCACAGAGAAAGTTGGGTGTAGACATGAAGAAACTGACATTGCAAGGAATTAAGTATTAATAACTTAAAGTTATACACTTAGTAAGAACAAGAGTCCGGGTATAAATCCAGATTTGACCTCAAAGCCACACCGACATGGTGAGAGCATAGTGTGTCACTCAGTATAAACTGGTCTGGCAAATGCCCTATGTAAAGTTAGGGAGGATGTAAAAAAGAGATCTTTGGTTGCATGGTACTGAGAGCATTGAGAGACCATTTCTCAGAGAAATGGAAAACATGATACATAAATTCAGTATCTATTGTGCTTTCACTTAGGCCCCCAAATTAATCAGAAAAAGGAAAAACACTCCTTTCTTGTAACTGCTGGTCTAAGTTTCTGAATGCCCTTCCTTGCCTATGGATCACAGAAGGTGGCTACATGCCAAGCCAAGCATCTCTTCTGCTTAAGCTTTCCCAAGTTCTCTTTCCTGGCTGAGATACAATGAGGAGGTGTATTGATTTCAGCTTAGATCCTCATCTGGGTCATTCAATCTGCATTCAGCAAGTAGTGTTTGTTCATTGCTGGAGGCAGAGAAACACTGTCACTCTCTCCCTGGAGGACAGTTGACTAAGTGTGGTAAGACTGTTTCCTGGCATTCCTTCCCTTGTCTGGGTTTGTTTTACATAAAAACATGTCACAGCCCTTCAAGGAACAATGCTAGAAATTGCCCTGGCTTCCCTTCTCCTGACATCTAGGAGGGAAACATAAGCATTTGAAAAATGCTGTTGCTCCAAATGGAGCTCTCAGCAAGCAGATCAATTTCCCCCCATTCCAAGCTCCCCCTGCTTCTCTCCTCTCCTTCATCTGCCACATCCCACATGGTAACCTCTGACAGAGGAGCACTAATTCTGTAGTTCCAATGCTCAGGGAGCAGGATGGGAAGCAAGGGCCTTCAGTTTCCACATTTCTAAGATGAAACAATTGAACAAGTTAAAATCTAAAATTGCATATTTTGTGGTTATGGTCATAGTGTTGTTATTTCAGTAGCATGGACCAAAATATTGGTGCAATGTTTTTAATGGAAAGTCACTATGAGAAAATTTCAAATTAAGAATCAACCAACTGAAAGTCTGTGTCCAGATCTGGTACTAACTAATTGTGTGAGCCTGGGTATGTAATTTCAACTGTCTGGGCTTTAGTTATAGCTGGATGATCTTTGATAGTCTTTCTAACCATAAATAGTCTATGTTGTATGATTTCTCTTTTCCAATTGGTATATCTTTTATTTACTCTTAAACAAATTATTCTAGAACTAAAAAAAAAGGGGGAGTCTGTTTATATTCTATATTCTATTCTTTATTTATTAGTGCCTTTTCTTAACAAGAACCATAACCAAGCTAGCACAGGAGAGCAAGAAAGTTTATGGGGAATGTTTATGTCACCAAAATCTTCTTCACCTTTCTGCAAAAGACAAGCTACATGTAAGCTTGGTTAACTTGTCATTAGGTTAGGTTATCCACAAAAGCTGATACATAGTAAACCAGAAAAAAATAGATTTTCTCCTTTTTTTAGAACACAAGTCTTAAAACATTACTAAGAGCATCTTTCTTGACATGAACAATATCAAAGACAATAATACTTAACTTGAAGCAAGTATTTTGCATTCTATAATTCTTATAGCTAGCAAACCAATTTTCATAAATTATTGTCACGACTACTTTTTTTTTTTTAACTAACAAATTCTATATATTGGTAAGGATTTGGTCAGGTTAAGGAATTATACGTTAACCTGAATAAAGTCTACAAAGTATACATCCTATAGAAACTACTTGAAAAGAAAGAGTGAGTTTTTCTTTTCTTTTCTTTTTTTTTTTTTAATTGCAGGGAAGGCTATAGAGGGGAAGAAGGGGACTTTATGATTTAAATATCAGATTCCAAGTAGGCTATAAATTTATTACTCAAATTATCCTTGAGAAACTTCTTCTGATCATCTGGCTGAGAAGTTGTTGTCTCACTGCTAAGAGAACAGTAGCATCTTAGCAATAATATATTTCTTTAAAATTAAAGAATTATTATATTCTTCATTCTTATTCTTTGCAAATCATTAAAGCAAAGATTGGTTTACTCTGAAGTTTATTCAGGAACTCAAATATGGGAAAAGAGAGAGAAAACTCTATTAAATCTTTAATGCATAAACCATTGTTCAATTTTACAACTCATAATTATTTAAATGACAGTATTAATGAAAATAAAAGAGCACTCAGGGGTGAATTGAGTGACTTGGCTTTGAGTGCAGGTTCTGTGGTGTGAACCTTTGGCAAGCTCATATACCTTTCAGGGATCTACTTTTTCTCTTGTCAAATGAAGAAAGTGGGCTGGTCTCTAGACTACCATTCAGCTCTGACACTATGGGATCAAATGCAAATTCTAACTCAGCAATGAAAACACTAAAAACTGCCTGTGTAATGAGGCCAGAGACAGTTTCAGTTTTGGTGAACAGAACATTATGCTATAGTTCTTGATGCCGATTAGACATGCAATACCACCTGTGAAAATAAAGCAAGTACCAACTTAAAAAGAATGGATTTGGAGAGACTTTGATAACCCCCTACGTCAATTCTGCAATAGCAGAAGCCAGATATGGGGCAGATGCCTGTGTACCTTGGCTAGCGTGATCCTTCTCTCCGAGCAACTGCTCCCAGAGGTCTATTCTGGTCAAGAATGCAATCGAAATCTACCCTGTGGACAGAAAATGCTTGACTCCAACCTCCTGCTCTAATCTGTTCTTTATAAAATGAAAGAGACTGAACACCTCATATGGAAAACAGGGTGATGATAGGATTCAATCTTTGACATGTAAATTGAAAACCAAGACAACCTTGTGTTCTGAAGTCCAAATATAATCTGAAAATACATGTGGTTGCATGCTTTTCCAAAAGTATTCACATTATTTTATTAAAATGATGCAATCAAGTCACATGGATAGAAGGAGGCAACTGTGCCTGACAGTGGAGTAGTGGAGGAACAACATGTGTCATCTCATCAGCCACAAGGTGAACTTTTCAGTCTACAAAGGGTCTCACATAGCACACAAAGCCTGCCACACTCTACTAGGGGGCCTACTTATATCATGCCTGTGCTGTATGTAGCCTTCTCAGGATCAATATTTTGCTCTCTTATCTTTGACCCCAAGTGGGCGTTATAGTGTAAGAGAAGACTTCCTGTCAGATACGCAGCTATTAAACCTGGGAGAGGAAGGAATGGGACTAAGTGTTTGACTTCCTGACAGGTGCAGAAAAAGGTATTTATGGTAAACACAAACCAAAATGAATAGCTCTGATATACAACTAGATTCTCAAGATCATATGACCTTATGAGTTATGTGAAAACATTAGGAAAATGAAAAAAAAAATAATGATAATAACATTCAGAAACATTTGTTATGTACATACTATCATCTCTCAGTCCCTGTTCTAAACACACCACAGTAATCATTTTATTTAATCCTTGTCACAACTCTATGAAGTAAAGTTGACTATTCTTTCCATGTGGAAAAAACAGAGACAAGAAACAACCTGTCAAGGTTATAGAGCAAACTATAACAATGTCAAACTATAAAATGTCAAACTAATAAATAGCTGGTTTTTATTTTTCAACAAATGCCTTATTTTTTTCATTTTTTTTAAAAAGTAAATATCAGAACTCCCATTGATGAAATTTGACTTATGTTTCAAATATGTACATTTAAATAACAACACTACTAATAATTTTTAAATACCCAAATCAGATTCAACATTTTATAAGGGTTTTCACTGATCTTATCTAGCTGAATTTGTTATATTTTATGGAGAATAAAAAAGAAAAACAGAGAAGAAAAGGGATTTTACCCGAGATCACACATCATGACCATAGTTAGTCAGGGATTAGAACCCAGGCCTGCTGACTTTGAATCCAGTGCTTTTCCCACCAAAACATGAAGTCCCCTTATTCAAAGAAATTGTGCTACTTAGAACCAACTCTATATAGTATGGTAAAATTGACAGAGATTTTAAAATAAATATTAGCAATGATTTTTAACAGATATCTTTAAAATATATTTAAATATTACAAAATGAAAAACATCCCGGGTGAAAGAATTCCTGCTGGGGAGGTAGTTTAAAACTGAGTGCTTATAATAAAGAGCAAGTAAGGTCAAGTTTTTAAACCTATAATTTCGCAAAGTATCCCCAGGAGTGATTTGACATCTTGGGGAACATTTTGTGATTTGACCTTTTGCAACCAGTGCCAGCAGTTGCCTGAATTTGAACATTCTTTTTTCCAGCTGCTTTCAAAGCCATTTTAGAAAGCTTGGTATTCTGATAACATTAGCTTTCTCAACCTCTGTGGAGTCTTTTCTTTAAGAAAATGTCAGTGCTTGGGTCAGATTAATCAAGTCCAGCTTCAAATGCAAAGTTATGCCAAGCTCATCGAAAGAGTGAAAATGACAAGAAAAATAAAGCATTTCTTATATATGCTCATCTCTCCAAAATAGGTTTCTTGGTTTTGGGTTATATTCATTAATAACGTTTATCTTCATGCCTCCTGATTTGGGGACCATTTGTGAGATACAGTCACAAGTTAGATAGATAGTTCCAATATCATCTTCATTGTTAGTGACATTGGTTTGTAGAATTAGTTTTTAATTGAAACTGGGATCCTTACTATTTCTCCTCCAAGTCTAGTCTTTGGTATTACCCAACCAAAGGGAGAGATGGTTGTGTAAGACCCATACACTTGTTTAGAATAGCTAGCTGAGACCCATTGTATTCCTATAGTAGGCATGAGGGAGATCACTCAGTCTACCTCTAAACATTACTCCATGCCTTCACTCAAGAGAGTTTACCAAGTAAACAAGGAGAAGCAAGAAATTACTAGATCCATCCAATACAGAACCACCTAATCAGCCAAGTGTCTCAATTTCACCAACAGATAACACCCAATGAATGACATGGGAGGAGGAAGAATCAAATCTTTTCTTTCCAATACTTCTAAATGGGTGATGATTCCTGTACAACAGATCACGGAAAAATAAGGGAAAATGAAGTAAATTATGAACCCCAAAAGAGGAATGTGTCCCACAGCAAGTCCTGCTGAATATTTGTATTTTAGGCTAGAGAAAGTGCTCTCCATAAATCTACTTCTATGATTATATAGATGAAAAATGCTAAGTTAAAGCAGATATCTTCCTAGAGTGCAGAAGCGCATCTCTGCTAACGTGTGTGGTAAACCTCCAGAGATGTAGCATGCTGTGTCACTAAATCAAATGTCCCTGGTAGAAGAAGTTATTATTTTTAGGGTATTATGGAACCAATGCTAAATGAAATATATTTTTAGAGATATTGCTTTCAGAGTACTCCCAACTAATCTCTTTATCTTTCTTTTCTACTGTTTTCTGTTCCTGTATTTTTTCCCCTCTTTTTTAATATTTTAATTTATGGAGGCTCTCAAACTTTGGCAGAAATATTAAACAATAAATGAAATAAACTATGAGCTACAAAAGAACAAAAATTGTTATAATTTATAAAGAATAAAAGGTATTTATAAAGACTAAATTTATATAAAGATTTACAAAGAATAAAAAATGCTTGTTTTTCAAATTCACAAGGCAGCATCCATCTAATTATAATTTGAACCATATGTCATGATTCAAATGCCCTCCATAATTTGTGCTGACCTTCTCAACTTATTGCATCTGTTATCTTATTAGAATTAGTGGAAAATCATGGGTAAACCTTGGATTTAGGGTCACAACTTGGTTAGATGCCTATTCCAATATTAGTAGATAGAAGAAAATTACCACGAATTTAAAACCTTGTGTACTAATCAGTAATGTTTCATAAGAGTAAATCATAGGTTTTAGGTGACATTCACAGTGCCTAGTAGTCTTTGGCACATAAAAAGGAATCAAAAGTGGCAGTAATTACAAAAAAAAATAATGATTGCAATAACTCCGTGAGGTTGCTGTGGTGGATTTTGTCATTTCTATTTCAAATAGAAGGAAACTGAAGCCTAGGTGGAAACTGAAGCCAAGTTAAAAAAACCTCCTAATATCAAAAGTTTGTTTCTGACTAATTTGAGACAAGATCTTAGTTCTTTGTATAGTTACTCTCCTGTTTTTACAAATTTATGGACACCAAACAACGTTCCGGTAGAGCAAGCTTCTGTCTTCAGAGTAGACGAAACAAGTCGCTTGCCATGGCTATAGACTCTCCCCTTTTCCAGGACAGCCCTGTAGACCATATATTTTTCTACTGAGAAATCTTGTTTCTTCCCACAGATCACAAATAGGATTTCTACTCATTTGCTATGTGAAGTGCAGTCTCATCATTTTTATGTCAGAATGGCAAAATATGATATATTGGCCCCTCCTCTGTGGCTCTGGGATTATGACGCTGATGAATCAATTATAATCTCTAAATCAAAGGAGCACAGAGTTCTCTAAAACTTACCTAATTGTGCACGGTTGACTACAAGTAAATGACTGCATCCTTTCTCAGGATTTCTCAGACCTTCACCGATACCTCTGTAGATTCCAATTTCTTTATAAAATCTAATTTTCTCATCAAAGTTAACAGAAATAACTATACATTTGTATGTGTTCCTTATGGGTATCCCTCTTCTGAGCTGCTAAAAATATTTTCAGTGAACCATGACAGCTAAAAGCTAAAAATGAATTCACATTTTAGAATTTTTCCCAAAATGGGACTTTTGAAAGAGGTAAATGAGATCTTAATGCCACAATAATATTCTACACAAAGAGTAACTACAAATGAAAGTATATTTTGTTACCTTTGACTAGCAAACCTCGTTGATATGTAATTAGTCTGGGCTTCAGAGTCTGAGTTGAACAAAAGAGAGTATAATTTTACTGACACAAATCTGTTAACTATGTTAAGGTGGGAGTGTGTTAAAGGTTTTCATGGATACATTGATATTGGGATAAACAAGCACAAAATTGGCTGCTCTACTATTGTTACTCCTGAGAGTTTCAAGTAGCCCTTTGAGAAAGACTAAAAAACATACCACTCAACAGGAAAATTACCTACCAATGTTATAGAAGTTATTTTGCAAAAACAACTGTCCTCAGGAAGCTGTGTATCTATACACTGTGCTTGAAAGATGACAAAAGACTTTCCCTACCATTAGCAAACATGATTCTCACAATAGCCTTAGTAGTAAGTATGTTCATCTGTATTTTACTGGAAGAATTTAAATGACTCACCCAGGTTCCTGTACCTTATTATCATTATCACATGTACTTGAATCCTGGGATTAGATCTTCTATGCGAATTACTCAGCACTTATGTAAAACATGTTTTAATATCTTGTCAGATGTTTGCAGGAGTAGACTTAATTATGCTGGGAAATTGCATTCCTTTTTGATGGCTCAAAGTGCTGAATATATTCATTTGTATCTGTAGTTTTAGATTTCTGAGCCGGAGTTGTTATATTTTTGTAGATCCCAAGGTGTATTCATTTGCTGCATTTTTAGAATTTGATGATGGACTTGGAATAATGAATTGCATTGCAAAAGTCCACATCAGGCTAGGCATTTGTGATGACTATTTTGAAAGGTGAGGAAGAAAAGCTATTGAACTAATAAAGAGAATTGTCTGTTAAAGGAGTATAGAAAACTGAGATATTAGCAAATACGTTACTGTGTGAACCTAGAGACAACCTCTATACTCTGGAGGCTTTGGAATTATTGAATATCTTTTTATCTGAAGCTGTTCTCCAAGAGAAAAACTCTGTTATAGTTGTTGAATTGGAGAGGCTGGTATTCTAGACAAATAAGTTTCTAGCTTCCTAAAGGTAATATGTCCATTACATAAAGTTCAAGAACAAATGGAGGTCATTTTTCTCTTTGAGATTGGGGGCTGTAGTTATCCAAACCAGCTTTCTGTATTAACTGCATTCAAAAATTTCTCAGCTTTCCACCTTTTTCCCCTTTATCTCCTTTTTCCTAACCACTGGTTCAGAATGAAGAAGACATTTTCTACAAAAGGAGTGTGTATGGGGGATGCAGGAGGCTTCAGCCTGCCCTTAGTAACTCTAATTCCTTGCATAAAACAGCCCCCTTCTTTGATAGACCTCAATCGCTTACTCCTTAAGAGGATAGAATTGGTTGCTATAGATGAATTCTAAGCCCCTTTGAAACTCTGATTCTCTTTTGAATTTTTAGCAATATTTCTTCTATGTTTATTATGGGTCAGAATAGTGTTTAACTGTATTACATAAATGACTCTACTTTGTAACAACCGACACTAATGGACCCTTTGCTTTGTGTCAGGAATTGTACCAAACGTGGTATATGCACTAACTTTCTTTATGTTCACAATAACCCTGCAAGATGAATTCTGCTATTATTCCTACTTAATAGATAAGGAAATTGAAATTCATAGAGTTAAGTAAGTTGCCCGAAATCACACAACCAGTTAGTGACAGGACTAGGATTTCTCAACCCAGCTAGTCTAATATGACAGTCCTTGCAGTGGGCACTATCACCTTCTAGCTCATGCACCCATCTTCTAGATGCTTAAAAGTCGGCTGCTAACAGCTCACTACTGCCCCCTCTCCAGAGAATTGACTTTGGCCAAATTACAGCCGTCTCAAGCAGGAGATTAATATCATCCCACCTCAGCCTATAGAAACAAATGTCCGCTCTGCTTCTAGGGAACCTGACCTGAAGCAGTTCCTGTTCTTCACTACAATTCCACACTTGCACTCAATGGGGATTTAGATGGAGTCTTTAAAAGATAGATTTTACCTGCCCAAAATTACCTTTTTTAATTACACTTCTTATTTTTTATTATATTTTCTCCAATTGCTATTTTGTTCTTTTCCTTCAACATATGAACTTAAACAACAAATGAAATAACAACGTGAAGTTTTTAAGTGAAGACACACCTATTAGACTTGATGTGGAAGATTGTGGTGGTTCTGTTTCAGTAGCCAAACTCCTTTGTTCTCTTCTCTCACTAATTGGATCTGGCTGAGAAACTCAAATCACCCATCAATTCTTTACTAAACATAATGCAGCCACTCTGATGAAGCTGAATCCCTTTTCATTCTTTTTTTTTTTTTTTCCCTTGGCAAGCAGTTAAAATTGCTAACACCTCACTGTGACCTTATATCCACATTTCAGGGGATTAAGTTCAGCAAGGCCCCAGCAAAAATATTTCCAGATGCAATAATTTTTAAAGTAAAAGTTTAATATTTAAAAAGCCCATGTTGATCTCTGCCTTGGTCTTAAAAACTTTTGGTATATAGTCCATCCAGGATTTTCTTCATGACATTCTGAGCTAAAGCAATTATTCATTTAACAAATAATGATTGAATTCTATCTATGTACCAGGCACTGTATTAGATGCTGAGAATAAAATAGTAAGAGAAATAGGTACAACCACTTTTCTCATGGAGCTCATGAAATAATTATAATCCAGCCTATAATCCAACATTCACAATCATATACTCTTGATTATGATCTTACTGAGATCTTACTATGAGATTTAACTGAGGACATTTGACCCAATAAGTGCTTCTATAATGATGGGATAAATTAATTGACTTTTGAAGAATAAAGAGGGTTAATTAAGTAAAGGTGATATATTAGAGTTTGAGTCAAAGGAGTCAGCATGTGAAAAGACCTACCCTATGGCAAGAGGTAGGTTGGTACAGGGGGATGTTTTAGGAAATTAGTGAAGAAACACTATTTAATATTATGTTGGAGATGTAAGTCAGGAAAAAGGCCATATGAAGCCTTACAGGGAAGTTAAATAATTTTAGTGTGTCCTGATATCAATGGGTAATTATTGAAGGGTTTTGAGTATGTGCTAATATATGCATATGACATGATCAGAGGGACAGAGAACATTCCAGAAGTTGGGGGCAGCATAATACAAACAAGGACAAAAGAATGAGAAGTACTACTCCTTTGGGAGAACAGAAAGTAAATCAAGTTTACCAGGCATAAAGTGAAGAGATAATAAATGGTGTGAGATAGGGCTTGGATTATTCAGTATGGATCACAGTAAAATAGATGAGAATCACATGGTAAGCAGTGTGGATTTTATACTGAGAAGCTTGAAGAGGATGGTCTGAACAAAGATTTATTTTAGAAAGAGTAGTTTAGTTCAGCACTGTTCAATTGAACTTTTAATGATGAAGGAACTGTTTCTATAATCTTTACTGTCCAATACACTAGTCACTAGCCACACATAGCTATTGAGAACTTGAAATGTGGCTTCTTCTATTGAGAAACTAAATTTTAAAATTGTATGTGATCTTAAATTATGTTTAAGATGGCTACCACGTTAGACCTTCAGCACAGGTCTAGATACACCGTGGGGTATGTGTGGTTGTTGGTGGTGATGGAGGTGGTTTGTGTGATTGGAAATTCAGAACAAGGGAAAGAAATGAAGAGATTATTTAGTAGTCAGAGAGAGAAATCATAGCAAGAAGAATAAAGGCCAAAAAAATCATAGAAACGTGAAATTAAAATATGAAGTTTACTTTGTCTAGTGTTTAGAGAACACAAAGGGAATAATAAGAAAGAAGGAACCAGGTTAAATTCAGAGTATAGACAGCCTTGATGCCAAGCTAAGTTTGGACTTTCTTGGAAGGGAAGCATGGGCCTATTTAAGTTTTGTGAAAGTTAGCATTATTTAATCAGAAATTTCAAAAATGTGCCTCTCAGAAATATTAACTAATTGTGATGTGTAAAATAAATTAGCATGTCTCTGGTTATTAGAGCCCTCATGCAATTGTACAGTGATAATATGTCGATATTTCTTCCCTATCCTAAAGACCCCTTGATGGCCAAGACTACAGCTTAGCTATATGTTTTTTTTTTCCCTCCCTTGACCTCACAGGACTTAGTTATTGGGAGAATGTTGAATATATTCCAGAATAGTTCATGAGAGACCAAGCCACTACTGGGAATGATGGGCAGGTAATTGATGCAGAAACTGCTTAGGAGTAGCACATACAGAAGTTAGCAACTGATTAATTTGGAAGTCTTTTCTCCCCAACAATGTTCTAGATTCCTAAAGCTCGGGCCTGGGATTCTGCCCAAGGACTGGGTATTCTACTCACACTTCTGGGCACACAGCAAACCTTGAGAAAATTTTGGTGCCAATTGAAGGCAATATTTCAAAACCAATTTTTTTCCTGCAGTGTTTATCACAGAAATCTAAAAGCAAAATATGTTTTTTATACTTCTAGAATACCTTCCAAAAGGTTTATATCAATATATACCCCCTCCAAAAGCGTACAGCTATCCTCCTTGTGTGTGCTTTTCTGGCACTAAACATTACCAGAGAGTTTATTTTTTCCCAATCTGATATTCTAAAAATGAAATACCATTATTTTGATATCTATTTCACTAATCACTGCTAAAGTTGAGAATCTTTTCATATATTTAGTATTTATGAATGCTCCATACATGCATAACCTACTTAAAAAATTAAGTTTCTTTTCTCAGTGAAAACTACACTGTAAACTTATATTTTTTTCTTTATGTCTTTTATGTTTTAGTTATGCTTGACAAAACGCTTTCCACACTAAGACTATAAAGATATTCTATATTATTTCCTTGCATAGTATTTAGATTCACTCATAAATTTGGATCTTACATTTATTTTGTTTGTTACAGTAAGGTACAGATCTAATTTCAGAAAACAATTTTTCCCAAATGAAATTTCAGTCAATCAACTCTCCTGCTTGCCTTTGATAAAAATCAACCTCATGGAATTATGCCTAAGATTCAAGTGTTTAATGAGGGATGATAAAGGTAGATCAAATACGTCTCTCAAATCAGCTCTCTGTCTCTCTTGGTTGTAGAGAGAA
Source organism: Microcebus murinus (assembly GCF_040939455.1). Classification (NCBI taxonomy): domain Eukaryota; kingdom Metazoa; phylum Chordata; class Mammalia; order Primates; family Cheirogaleidae; genus Microcebus; species Microcebus murinus. Next base: position 25,980,933 of record NC_134124.1, read on the forward strand.
CATAATCTTGTTCCTATTTGATACATTTAATTTAGAATCAGTTGTAAAATCCCATGTGTCTTAATCTCCACATTACCCAATATAGTGCTTTATGCATAGCGGTGATTAAAAATATTTGTTGGCTTAAAGAAGGAATGGGAGAAAGAAGTATACACTATTTATTCCTTCAAATTTAACCTAGTAGAATAACATATACTGTTTTCAACTATATTTAAGTGGAGTAAAAATCCATGATAGCAAAACAAAGTGAAAATATATTTAAGTCTGTTTTTTTTTTCCAACCTGAGAAAGCATTTAAGATGTTTAGAGATAATATATACAAACCAAATCCAGTGCCTGCACATAGTAGGCCCTTATTATTGGTAATAGAAAATAGTTTTGATGATTTCATGGGTTCAATGTAAAGAAAGACTTCTCTACCAATGAATCTCTAAGTTCTTAAGAGGAGATAATTTCATGTATGAAATAAGAACCTAAACACTCTACTAAATACTGAATTTTAAACCTTTCATATGATTAGCACCACAGCTAATAAAAAAAAATATACTGACATTGATAGTCTCTTCTTAAAACTAGACATAAGAAACTTACAAACAAAATAGGGAAAATGGGTATTATTTCAAATTGTACGTCTCCTCTTCTCAATCATAGCCTGCATCTATGCATTCTAAATTAGGACCCAAGCAGGGACAAAATTAATTTATAAAATCCTATGACTTTAACATCATATGCTGGGATAAATCAATAGAAAGAATAAATTTGAAGTGGCTGAAATAACCACCTTTGACTTGGTTGGCATAAACCTTTGGGGCTTGGGGAATCACTGATGCGGCACTTTAAGGGGATTTGATTTTACAGGCACTTCAGCCCAAGAATTTTTAAGAATAAAAAAGTGTTCTGGCCTTGGAGATATGACAGGTATCACGCTGCTACTGTGAAGCTGCTTTGCTTTTAAACAGCTTATTCCCAAGTTTGAATCCACAATCCACTGGTAAGAAAAGCTTTAGATTTGCTGGCAAATATGAAAAACGCTCGAAAGCTATTACCTTATCATAGAAATTGATAAATAAGTGGACGCTGGAAGTTTAGGCTCTAACCTAATGGGAAGTAGAGAATTGAACTGAGATAATTATCTTGCTAACTGTGGGCAAAATCAAAGAGTTACCTTTAAAAGAGTCAGATCATTAATGCCAAAGGGCAGATGCTCATTCTCTTACATGATAAGGGAAAAAGAAGTTACTAAAATTGTCTGGCTTTATTTAAAATATTATAATTTGTAAATTTTAATTTAAACAGATTTAAAATGTAAAGAAAAGCTCAAGAACTTGGAAAATAGGACAGAAAGTACCTGTGAATATTGTGATTTTAAAAGACAACCTTTCTTTATTACTTTGCTTTTTCTATCTAAAATAAAACAGCTGGCATTTGCCTTTGATGTTCAGATAAAAGAAATGAAAAAGAAAAAGATGGATGTTAATAGAGGTCATCTTAAATTAAATCTTTTTATTCTTCAATCATAATTGTGTCTATTATATTCTAAATTAGGACAAAAGCAGAGACCAAACTAATTTATGAAATGCTGACTTTAAATGGTTTATGTTCAATAAATTAACACAAAGAAGCATAAGCTCTGGGAACTAACTAAAATCTATCATCATTGATATGAAAAATTTCTACCTTCAAATTTTCAGGCGTAATTGCTAAATAATTACTACTCATTGATCTCTGGGAGGGAACTGATTCCCATCAGAAGACTGATTCCCCACTCAGTGCTAGGTCAGGATCACTGCCTCAATCAGGCCTGATTTAGAAAAGCAATAGCATACCAATCTACCAAAAAGCAGTGGTAAGAGGTTTTCAAAATCCCACTTAAGAAACATTGCAAGGTTAGGGGAGAGTCTTTACTCCCTAGAAGAGTAGCCAATGAAGGACTTTCTATCTCAGCAATTTTGAAGGGTATGTGGTTAAGCTTGAGTGTGTGAAGCAAGAACTGGACTGAGCAATAACAACTCACCATGCTAAGTCAGTCCTCTCTCAATGAGGCTTCCAGGGTATTACATTTTCAAATCGGATTCAATCAGCCAAGTAGAGAAACTCAGGAATAAAACCAAATACTTAAGCTAAAACATATGCTTCGGATTTAATTATCTATGTATTTTAGGACAAAATATAATTTAAAAAATGTAGCAACCTTTGAAAAATTGTTTCATTTAAACTCATATTGCAAGTGCAGATATAATCTTCAAAACTGATGTTCTCCAAGAGTTATAAAGAAAATATAAATATGTAGTAACTTGGATATGTTTCTGCAGTATATTTTCTAATTTTAAAAATTAAAATGCATTAAAATTCCACTTGGAATGATAGAAAATGAAGGACATGGAATATTAAAAGCAACTCATGCATCATGATTTAAAAAAAATCAGAGACTTCCAATTGTGTCACAATAAATTGTTCTCATGCCCAAACATATGGTTACTCTTTGAGTCTTTTAGTACTTTTTATTAGTATATTCTCTGGATTATGTACATAAATTTCTTTTTTTAACTCAAATGTTACATAATATACTTTCTTGATTTTTAGAGTTTTTTTTTTCCTTTACATGTAAAATTCCTAAAGACATTCATTTATTTTTCTCATTTATTCAACAAATGTTACTGCATGCCTATTTGGAGTCAAACAGAATGCTAAATACTGCTTGTGTAATGGTGAGATAAAATAGGAACTGTTTGTGGACTTATGCAGTTAAAGGTCAATTGGAGAGAGAGAGATTAGCACACAAAATAATCTCACAAATGAATAAACACAAATTAAAGTAACTGCTGTAAAGGAAAGCCATATGATTTAATGAAGATATGAAAAAAGGGTTTCATTATAAGAATTGGGTTATAAATTCTGAGGAAAACATTCATTTCTTAGTGTCAAGCACTGGTACACTCCTCTCTGATTTGTATTGATGAAGATCCTAAGAAAAATAGGAACTTATTCCACAGGTTAGAATGAATTACACGCAAGATAGGCATAATGTAGAAATACTGTTGCCTGCCCTCTCTGCCACACACAAATTATATTGTGTGTATCAAGGAGGAAGAGGTCAAAAATCATCTGAATAAAGAAAATACGACCAATATGCTAAAAAATGTGTCCTTCTATCCAGTAGTCACATTGCTTCTAAAAGGATCAGGATTCAGTTTAGGTTAGTTTTTGTTTTGTTTTTGTTGTTTTTTTTTTTTAACCCAAGTGAGTGGAAAATAGTTTACAATACACCTCTTATATAGAACTCTTAATTTAAATGTGTGCCCATGAGTGTGGAATGCATGGTTATTTTCAAATGTTTCCAGTTTTTGATAAGGGGTTGTGCGGTGCTGTCCTTGTTCTGTTCCAGGAGATTATGTGGTCATGTCTGTCTACTTCGACCTGAGCAGAAGAATGGGCTACTTCACCATCCAGACCTACATCCCCTGCACACTCATCGTTGTCCTATCCTGGGTGTCTTTCTGGATCAATAAAGATGCCGTTCCAGCCAGAACATCTCTAGGTGAGACATATTTCGTTGTGTTGTAACATCCCAAGATAAGTCTCCAAAACCTGTTATCTTTATTTCCCTTTCTAAGTTGATTTGTTTTAAATTCAACCAGCAATTACATAGACATGCCATATGTTTCATTTTAAAGAAAGCTACCATATTTATAAAAAATAGTGTTTCACCTTTCCTACTTCTGTGGTTCTGTTTCCTTGATTACCTCGATAGATTTTCTTTCACGAGTTTTCTTAAAAATTTAAGTTAACTATAAAAATACTTTTAATTTTAACAGATTTATTTGTTTTACCCTCTGGGCAATAATATGCTGTAAATGCTCACATCAGCTCGTGAAAGCTGATTGTGTTTATCCTTTCCAAACTCTGTGTTCAAAGATGTCACTTTGGTGGTTTGAAATGGGCCAAATTGGAAATATTAACAACATGGAGATAGGTAAACATTAAAGATCGAGGCCTTCTTTTTTCTAGAGAGTCTATTGTTACATATTTATCAGCACATCATTAGTTTTTGGCTAATTCCAACGTGCCTAATTATTGCGATGACATTTGAAGTAATTCAGTCTTTATAGAAGAGTCATTGAAAAGATTATTTTGGGGAAAACACATTTAACTGTGAAATTTTGAGGGGAAAATCCCCTCTAATTATTTACAATTTGCTCAGTCTATTATACGTAGTGATATTTGTGTTGGATTTTCACATCCTTTTCTTCACATGAGGAAGAAGTCTCACACAGATGTAAACAAAGCCACGGACATACGAGATTTTTTAAAGACATAACTAAAAATAAGGCTAGTGAAAGATGAATTATAAATCTACACTACTCTTTCATCAACTGTGTCAAACCTAAAACCACATCCCTTGCTAACTCTGTCTGGAGAGATGGCATCATGTAGTAGTTAAGAACTCAGTTTTGAAGTCCATCAAATATGGGTTTCAAGCTACATATATAGTATAACCTTGGAAGGCCATTTAATCTCTCCAAGTCACAGTTTCCTCAAACAAAAGAAAACATATACCAATTCCCGTACTCACTTGTGCAGTTCTATTAGGGTTAAATAAAGTATTCTATGCAAAGCACATAGAACAGAGTAAAGCCTCAGAAATGTTGGCTACTATAGTCATTTTCTGACAAAATGATCTGTACTAGGTTATTAAACTGAGGGCAGAAGTGATTACTGGGGGAAAAAAAGACATCATTTGCATATCTGTCCTCTTCCAAACCTAATTTAGTTCCCCATCTGTTTCAAAATGAAGTTATTTTGATTTTTCCTGTTACATGCAGTACTTTGTGTTACAAGTCCTATTCAACAATTAAAATATCTTGTCTAATGCTACATGCTGAAACAAACCCAAAATATGTTGAGCCTCTTACTTTAGGACTATTACTTGTCACTGTGAGTAGAATGTATTGCATTACATGCTTGCGTGTCTGTCTCTCAGAATGTCAGTGTCTTTTCATCTCCAGTATAGTGCCTGGCACATAGATGGTACCTCAATGATTGTTCAATTAATGTATGCACTTGTGAATAAATGGAGCAAATGAATTAATGCATTCCAAACCACCCTCTTCCCAAAAACATTTTAAGGAAAAGATTTCAAACCAATCTCTCCTCTGGAAACCAAGACTCTTGCTGTTCAAAATCTCTCTTATGATCACTTGGGGTAGCTCACTTCACTCATTAAATCCGTGTTCATTGGCAAAAAAACCATGTTGTCAGAAGGGATCAAGGTGTGTAAGTTAAATAATGAGGAAGAGGCCCCTCATGAGTAAATAAGCAGCAGGTGCTTCTACTTGTTGATCATTGATAAGGCAGGCATGCTCAGTGTGGGTCTTGGCCTTTTCTAGTCTTCTCAACTGCATGTAGAAGTTGTTGTAATGACAATTATTGCCATGTCTTCTGGAGGAAGGAATCAGAGGTGCTGCAAGGTTAAATAACTTACACAAGGTCCAGCAATAAGGAGGTAGCAGATCTGCACCTTGGGTAATGGGACACAGGTTTCCTCTGGGTGGGAGGCTTTGTTGAAGGCCAGTTGTGGGTAAAGGTGAAAAGCACAGCTGAACCAGTTTTTCTACTTTAACTTTTCTGTCTCACTTCTCCAGATCAGTACTTCTTAAATTTAATTGTACATTTAAATCACTCATTTTCTAGGATACTTTATTTATTTATTTATTTATTTTTGAGGCAGGGTCTCTGTCCCTCAGGCTAGAGTGCAGTGGCCTGATCATAGCTCACTGCAGACTAGGAGACTTTTAAAAGTACAGAGGCCTTAGTCAAACCCCAAGAGTTGCTTATTTATTTTTTCTAGAGCATGACATAGGTGTTAGGATTAAGAACAAAAAATCCTCAGCTAATTCTAATGTGCAGTCACCTTTTAGAATACTGCTCTAGATTTCAGTGAGAGGCCCATTACTTCCTCCAAGGTTTACAATCAAGAATTAAATGAGGTAACCTTAAACACCTACAAACTTTAAGATTGTTGACATAGAAGAGTTAGGGCCAATTTGTTTGATGCATGGAATAAATATGTCCACATGGCTCAGAGAGTGTGGTTGATTTCTGAGCATACAGCACTGTAGTATGTGAAACCGTCATCTTGGAGCTTGTCACACTTCAATGTAGTTTGGTACACAGGTGGTAGTTAGCGAGGTTTATTCCTGGTGTAATGCCAATAGATGAAATAATGAAAATACCACTTGCTATTTTTCACCCAAATGATTTGAGGTAACATTCCCAAGGAGCTTGCTTCATCCCAAGCCTGGAGGAATTGTTAAAAGTTATGGATATTTTTCATCTACCCCAGGCAAGAGAAGTTTCATTTCTTTGCTTAGGAAAACTGGATTTAAAAACCACAACAAGCTATGTTATTACTGGTTGGTGAATCAGTTAAAATCATCACTTCTCTACTTCTCATTCTTGATGTCATAGCAGTTTTCTTCCTTGTGGCTCCAGGCAGAACTCTGAAAATATTATGAAGAAATTCAAGATTCCACTTTATATGGTGCTAATGAACTTCCACGTAGCCTAAATAACATCTTCCAATTTGCTATATCAGTGTTTAACTTACATGTCAGAATTTGTTTTGCCAAAATTATCACATGCCAGATTTTTAAAATGAACTCATCTCTGGTATCTACATAAACACTGACATTTTCACTTGTTATAGGTCAAATGTGGCCTGATGCCTGATTGCAAAATGAGGTGGAGATGCCAATTTAGTATTTCACTTCTCCACAAAAATACCAGCTGTGATTAGGTACAACCAAGAACTTCTACGTGAATTAATGCATAATCAACCTAATTGAAGCTTTTTTTTTTTTTAGTTTTAAGAAATACATCTTCCTTCTCTAAAATAAATGACACCAATACCGAACATTTATTGAGGTGTCACAAGGTGTTGGCAGTCTATGGACATGATTTTATTTACCCCTCACAAGAGCCTTATGAGGTTCCTCCATCTCCTCCTCAACCCCCAGTTTGTTGATGAGCAACTTGAACCTTCCTAAGAATCCACCAGGGCAACACAGAAGATACCCAGACCCACATCAGGAAGCTACAGTAGCTGCCAACTGCCTGTTGCTTCCTTCTGCATGGATATCTTTCCATATATTTATGGAAATAAAACAGTGTGACTCAGAGCACAGCATTTGAAGTCAGGCTGCTTAAGTTTGTGTCTCATCCCTAACACATACTAGTTTGGACAAGTTTTTATTCTTTCTGTGATCAGTGTTTTTCCCTATAAACAAATGGATAATAGTGCTTACAATATAGGATCACTGTGAGGATTTTATAGTGCTTGACACAGGACCTGGCCAAAGGAAAAGAAGAATAAAAGTTAGCTACTTGTTATTTGCATTTAAAACTATTTCCCACAAGTCATAAATATGGATTCCTATTCTCTAATGTAGGTTGAGCCTATTGGTCTTTTACATATACAATATTCATCGATTCATTGTTTCACATATTCATTTGACGTTTATAGAGTCCCATCGTGATGCTCTACTGTGGGGTTACAGTAGTCATCAAGACAATGCCTGTTGTCACAGAGTATACAGCTAGAAGGGGAGATGGATTATTATACAATCAGTAAAAGTATAGAAAAGGGGATGTGGCATTGATAGCTATAGTTCCCTCATCACCACTTTCCTCTACGAAAGGCCGACACTAGTCTTTCCCCGCTCTGGAATTTCATAACATAGTATGTATTTAGGAAGATTTCATATTATGCTAAAATTAAGTGACCCAAGGGAGCCACGTGGTCTTGGAAGTATAACTAAACCTTTTCGAAGTGCTCCTGATGAAGACTTTAATGATTAATAAGAAATATGCCAATTTTTATATTTCCTTGGCCCTTCTTCAAGAGTATTTTGGCTTCGTTCAGTCATATTCTAAGCATGTCACACCAGTAACCTAAGCTTTTGTCTTAGAGAACAAAAGCTCCTTCTCTTTTCCTGTATGATGCTGCTGTCCTTTTCTGTAGCTTCCTCCTCCCTCATTGCTCCCCAAGTTTCTGTGCCTGATTCCTTCTGAGTTTCGCTAGCAGCTCCATTTAAGACAGAAGAATCTGATTGTCTCCTACAAGTCCCTTTCAGCAGTAATGGTCATAACTGCAAATAGTTAAATGATGGAAACTTTTTTCCCCATGAGGAATATAAATCATAAACCTGGAGATGGCAAAGGCATGGAATTGCTGCTTTTGGAGTTCAGAAAGATGCTTCCAGCCATGATATGAGATGCTTAACTAGAATCACAGAATGAAATAATGGGTTGAGCCTTCAAAGAGTTCTTCCAAAAGAGGAGATAACTGAGGCTCAGACTATGAAAAGATGACTCAAGTTCCTATATAGCAAGAGCTAGAGCCTGTTTGAATACTGTATCCATGTTGCCTTTGTTATAAGTAGCACAGCTTTTATACTAGAAGAGCCCTTGATCAACGCATATAGGTTGTCTTAACTGTGCTCCCTGTCACTAAACAACCACTGGGAGGGCTGGTTTGCCTGGGTACTATTGTACAATGAGTAAAAAAAGGGTTTTGGAATCAGACATTTATTTTCTGTGTTCAGTTCTTCTGCTACTTAATGTTGTTGCTTGTCCTTTGGCCTCATTTTCCTAATTTATAAAATCAGAATGAAAATATCTGCTGTCAAGAGTCAAAGAAACAATGTACACACAGTGCTCATCATCATGCCTAGTACAAGGAAATTTGCAATAAATATTAGTTATTATGTTACTTTTGAGATATTTATTTTCATCCTGTAATTTAAAGAGTTCATCATCACACCCTGTCACTTACACACAATTCACCTTGTTTAACACTGTTGTTGACTTCCCCTTGCATTTTTGAATAAAATGCAAACATATGTGCATGAACCACATAAGAAAACTTCTATTTCTCCAACATCACCTTGACTCCCCTGCCCCTCCCCAGATTCCAGGCATTCTAGAAATTTTAAAACAGGCAAGGCTTCCCTTCCTCAGAAACCTCCATTAATTTATTAATAGTCAAAATAGTTGGTTTCTTCTGATATTTTAAGCTTCACCTTAAGCATCAACTCCTTGAACAGGCCTTCCTAAGCATTCCATTTAAATAGGTTCTTACTATCCCTGCTGTTCTCCAAGGCACAGACCATAATTTGAGATTATACTTTTCTTCCTGGCTTGATTCATAGGATGTCTCTCTCACTAAAATATAAGATCCATAAGGGCCATTACAAACTCTATTATATTCTCCAGTATATATTCAGTGCTTATGACAGTAGCTGGTAGACAGAAGACAGGCAATAAATATTTGTGGACAGAGTGAATGAATTCCAGTTATGCCTTCATTCCCACTGCTGACCCTGCTTGCTTATCAGAAGTCGCAAAACCAGTTTCATCTCAGTAGTGACTCAGTTACCCAACTTGCTGGTAAGATCACATGGTCTGTTTTATTGTGCTTTTCTTCAGGCATCACCACTGTCCTGACAATGACCACCCTCAGCACCATTGCTCGGAAATCGCTCCCCAAGGTCTCCTACGTCACAGCAATGGACCTCTTTGTATCTGTTTGCTTCATCTTTGTCTTCTCTGCTTTGGTGGAGTATGGCACCTTGCATTATTTCGTCAGCAACCGGAAACCAAGCAAGGACAAAGACAAAAAGAAGAAAAACCCTGTATGTATCATTTCTTATTGGGACCACTGAAATTTTTATTTAGATAGACCATGTAGTTTTGGTTTAGTTTGGTTTGGTTAGACTAGCTGAAGGCTAAGGCTCAGCACTTTGGTCTCCAAGAGGAAAACAAAATGTGTGAGTTTGGCAAAGCCATAAGTATTCATTTATGGTCACTAGTTTCTTGAGAGAGACTCTATTCTCCAAGTCAGACTTATGCTCTTTTCATTTTGTGGGGACTAAAAATCATTGTTGAGAAATGCATCTATTTTCTAGCTGCTATCATTCAAGGTTTCATTGATTTTCACCTTTCTGCCCCCTTACTGTAATATTTTTAAAGTATTGATGTTTTAAATTAAAACTTTCATCCAAAGCATTCCCCAAGAAAGTCACAAGGTTCTTGAAATTTCAAGGATCACTAAACTTTGCAAATATTTAATGTGTGTGTATGTGAGTGTGTGTGTGTGTGTCTGTGTGTGTTGTTAATATAGGATTTCTAGTGATTTCATGCTTGAAATGTATCTTTTTTGTTTTTAAAACAAATGGCTAACCTATTTGGGCAAGTTACTTAGCTTCCCTCTGTCTTTGTTTTTGTATATATAAAATGAATATTATTAAGAATACATGTCTTGTGGGGCTGTGAGAAATAAATGTGGTCATGGAGGTAAATATAATTACATAGTACCCTACATATAAAAGGCCTTAACATTAGTAGTCAGTGATGATGGTTGATGTTGATTTACACAGTTACCAAAATGGATTCGTTTCGTTGTTTGTGTGATTTGGAAACAGGTAGGATGGCTTCTGCTTTCCACTACACTTTAAATAGAGAGGATGAGCCAGAAATATAAATGCCTAAAGCAATTGCTTTTTATTGTGGGTGTGGAGGAGAGAAGGTTCCTGGCTCATAGGAACCCCCACAAAAGTTAGGGACCATTCCTATCTAACATGGGTTAAAGGGAATCACTCAATCCTCTTAGATTTATAGTCTTTCCTGGTCTTCTGCTCTAAGGGCCATGAGAGCCATAACAATGTCTAGCAATCTGATCCATGGACTTTAGAGGCTGAATTATAAAGAGGGAATTTAGCTGATTCTAAGTTGCATCCTGATGCATCTCCAGCAACCCCAGTGAAATTCTACAAGTGGCACATGTTTATCTGAACGTAAGACTTTATAACAGGTAAAGAAAGAATCATTGTTATTCTTGATGGTTAATAAAAAAGAAATGCTTGTTTTTAATTTCTCAAGTATTTACTATGCTTTATGCAGTCCTTCCCTTCCCTGTCTGTTTTGCTTCTCTCTGTCTTTCCATTTTCTCTATCCTTGTTTATTTTCCTTGTGTTGGTTTTTGTTTGCTCCCTCTCCTTCGCTTTCCATTTCATTCTCTCTGAAGAAGGTGGTTCTATTGACAGTCGGCATTATTACCTGCCAACTGCAACAAGGACGTGAGACTGATTTTCAAACAAGATTTGAAGAAGCCGTTTGACTCTGTCAGCTATATCATTGCGAGTGGATTTGGTTGCAGAGATAGAAACAGTCGGATTCCTTAATCCAGGGATGTGGAAATGGCAGAAGAAAAGAAGGCGGAGGAGATGGGGGCTAAAGAAGCTGGAAAAATGAAATCACCTGAGAATTTCATGCATTTCCCCTTTTAAGCCAATTAGGTGATTTATTAGAACTAGCAAGAACCTTAACTGGGAATGAGAAGCTGAAATTTCATTGTCCTATTTAAGATGCCCTTTGGCTAATTGTGTCAAGACTTGCCTATTAAGGCCTCCTTGATGATAATTAGAAAATAAAATTACAGTATTTCTATGGAGGAGAACCAGGCAAGAGAAAGCTCCCTCACAATTGAACATTGGCTTTTCAGTCAAATAATTGTGGATTAATTTATTAAAGATTTCACTAGTAATCACAAAATTCCATTTTGCAACTTTCAGCATATACTTTATCTATCCCAAGCTCAGAACTCTCCTTCTGTGTTTATAATTTTAGTTCATTTCACTTACTATGTTTTCAAAATGTATTTTTAATTTATCTTATTTTGTCTCTCTCTTTTTTTTCTTTTCCTTTTTCTTCCCTTTTATTAAAAAAAAATGCAATTCTCTTTTCTGTCTACAAACCCAAAGCTTCTTCGGATGTTTTCCTTCAAGGTATAATGTTTTTGGAATGGAAATTCACTGCATGCATCTGCTGAATTTAACTATTAATGCTTACATGGTGTTTTGGTTTTTTTATAAGTAGACATTTAAGCATTCTACTAGAGATAACACATTCAAGTTGAAGAAAGTACTATATAGATTTCTAGAATTGATTCAGCAACTATACACTAATTCACACAGGTTTTGTTCTCACCCCAAGCTCAAAAGCTATAAGCCCTGTGAGATATCAGAGGAAAGGGGCCATTATAACTATCAAAGCCCAAACCGGCTCTCTCTTCTCAGATGAAAATGGGATCCAGTTTACTGGCTATACCTACCATATTTATGCCCTTTTAAAACTAAAATTTTACTTTGCAAATCCTAATTCAAAACTGGGATTGTTTTATGATTGTTTTAAAAACGTAATAATCTCTATATGAAATTTTACTTCTAAATTCTATAATAACAATATTTTCTTTAAAAGGCTTTAGGTTAAAATATCCACACCTTCCTTCCAGAGTAATCATTGGGCCTATTGGCTCAACCATAAAACATTGCCAAGGATGTATGTTTTATTCTGATAACTGATTTGGAGACATTAGGATTTGTGTTTGTATTATCTTAAAACTAATTCATGAAAATTAACATTAAATCATTTAGTTTTATAACAATTTTGTTATTGGTCTGGCAGCAAAGATTAGAGGAACATGTAAATTGGTACTAGATTCTTTTCAAATGCCAAGAAGAATTTGACAGAAAGTAACATTCTTTTCTGAATTGTCATTCACCTGTAGGTAAACATTGCTGACATGCTTAGGCTTACAGATGGTGAATGTTACACAAAGTATCCTATTCCCTTAAAATATAAGCCCTCCCTTTGTAATATAAAATCACACAGGAAACTTCTATATTTATATAGGTGCTAACATTTTCTATTAACAGCATTTAATACATTTGCTCATTGTAATGGGGTTTTCTATCTGTCTATAAGTAAGCATGACAAAAAAATTTAATTTCAGAATTGATGCATTTTTATTTCTCTGTTCCACTCACATGCAGCACCATTAAATGCCTTCATGTAACCAACTTCACATCTAGTAGTTAATAGAATAAGATTCCATGTAGTAGTTTGATTTCAATCTTTAAAACTTTGAGTTCTTTTGGTGTTTAATCTTCTTGCTATAGCTATTAGCTTGATGATATTATTTTCAGCTGCACTGCTTAAGCTCAAAATTTGAAACCTGCCACTATGCTATCTTTCTGAGTTCAATTTTACCATTGTAGATCATGATGTCATAGCAATTTCCTGAGTGCCCATTTTCAGATTCATCATCCCATTGGTGACATTGTGGAGAAATACCCTAGAATTTCTCAAATATGACTGAGCCTTCTCTTTCCCTACCCCTGTCTCAGGCTCCTACCATTGATATCCGCCCAAGATCAGCAACCATTCAAATGAACAATGCCACGCACCTTCAAGAGAGAGATGAAGAATATGGCTATGAGTGCCTGGATGGCAAGGACTGTGCCAGTTTTTTCTGCTGTTTTGAAGATTGCCGAACAGGAGCTTGGAGACATGGGAGGATACACATCCGCATTGCCAAAATGGACTCCTATGCTCGGATCTTCTTTCCTACTGCCTTCTGCTTGTTCAATCTGGTTTATTGGGTCTCCTACCTCTACCTGTAAAGAGGTATTGGTTTTATTGATATGGGTCTTATTCATTGAATCTCATGGAGAGAAGATGTCCATTCTAAGTCCACTCAAATAATCCCTTATGTAGTTGATAATGATCTGAATTTGTTTCTATGTCCAAACCTGGTAAATTGTATAATGTCATATTGTTTGTGCCCAGCTCTCCTTTGGTTAGTGTAATTTGAACTTCAGTGTGTGCTGTGTTTCAAACCTGCAAGGCAAAGTCAAATTAGAGTGAGAACATTGAAACCAAACTAGATATTTTTCAGCTACAGCAACTGAAATAATGAAAGCCCTGACTAATTACGGTGGTGATATCCTTACTCGATTCATAGTACAATTAGAAAAAAAAGGTCCCAAACTGTACCCTGTGTTTACTTGGGGTCAAGTTGTGGTAAATCTGCTCCCAATAGAATACCTCCCTCATTTGAGAAAAATCAAAACTCGTTTTAAATATAAAAGATTATACCATAAATCTGTCACACCATTATCCCAAGAGAGGAAGAACATTTCTTCTACATCACATGTACAATGATGTAAATATTTCAATAACTTAGAATGCCTCAAGTTTAATGCATGCATCTCTTTAGAGCCAAAATAAATGGATTGAAGTTATCATCATAAAGTATTGTCTTTTATTTTGTGTCCTTGGGCTACAAAAGAATCATGAATGTACTTATAAGGATATGAGTTTGGAATTGGAGAGAGGGGTTTTCATTGCCTTCTCCCTCGTGCATGAAGACTCAAACAGCTTATTATTTTCCTTGTATGACATATTACAACACTTTAAGTAAAATGTAGACTGAATAACCAACATTTGCCACCTCTAAATATGCCCAGTTTCATAACTAGAGTATAAAGTAATCGTATGTGCTTGCCGCTATCTTTTCTTCCTTTTAGGATGACAGATCATAACAGAACTTATTCTCCATCTCAAGATCTGCTTCTAGTGATTGTGAGTGCCTTGTGGGCAGAATCCTTGTCATTTCTTCTTTGGGTCCTCTGCACTTTGCCTAGTGCTTGGCACATAGTCAGTGCTCAAAAGTGAATTGCCCTCATACGCTTCTGATGAATCTCTCTGTGCCGGCCTGGAACCAGTGATTCATCTTTTCACGTAGACATTGTCAAGTGATACTTGATCTTGTAATAATAACCAGAAGGATCCAAAGAACTTTGGCTATTTATGTTCATCTTCAAAAATTTATTTTAGGCAAAAATCCATACTCCTTTTAAAACAATATGTCCTGTGTTTGTGTACAGAGATGACTCTGCTAGGGTATAATTAGAGTTTGTGTATTATTTTTCCAGGTTTGGAGATGAGTCAGTTCTGACCCATTCGCAATTTCATTTGTAAACTTATAACACGAATAAGCAAGTTTCGTACCTGAGTGGTATTCAGAATGTAGTATTCTATGCTCTGTGAAGAAAAAATAAATATAAAGTACTGAAGCTTAAATGAAAAACTAAAAAAATAAATAAATAAATGAATAGTTTATAGAGGTTGAGCCTATGAATGTGGCCTCATTAGCCTATATTGTAATCCCGTGAAGTGGTTTCCCCAAACTTCAAAGACGATGGGTTGAGCACCATCTTCTTGTTTTTGTCCTGAATTCTTATTTTTCTAAAATAGCGCCCTTTGTCATTTATTCTTTTCTATGGCAGTTACTGCTCTAAGCTAGAATTTGATCATAGCTAGTATAACTTTATAGATAATCTAAAAAGAGTAGAAAAGAGGAGAGAGTAGCTTTGTTAATATAAAACCATGTAAAGTCATCATCCCATTGTCATCTGGATGAATCTTGAAACACATTTAGCTGCCAGTTTTACAAACTCTTAATATATCAGTGCTCTAGTATGTAACCTCAAACAAATGTAAATAGAATGAATTATTTTCTTGTTTTGAATTGTCAAGATATTAAATGTTGACTCTTTGGGAGAGTTGTTGACAAATTTCAATGCTGAGAAACATGTTGTTACTGTCAACTTGAAATGTGTTCTGTAATGAGGACACTAAAAAAGCTAGCTTTCCAATGTGTGCATAGTATTGGCAATATGAATATATTTATTATATAATCTAATTCTTAATTATTGGCTGCTCCCTGTCTATGTATTTGAAAACCTTTTCACAAAGGGAACTGCCTAACATGTGGACTTTTACAATAAAAATGCTGCATTCTAATCCACAGTGGCATCTCAGTGGTCTGGTTGTATTGTTTGTTTTAAAGATTGTGACCTCTCTTATGTTCCAAAATTCCCTTTCAGTGAGCTTGTTGTGAGAACTGTGTGATTGTTTTGCATGGTGATGCTCTTCAATTCAAAAGAATTAAGAGATTCATTTGACGTACAGAGTAGACAAGGAAGGTAGAAATATCATGAAGTAAACAAAGTTCAAACCTTCTCTACCTCAAGACTTTTGATGTGATTTAATATGGACTCTGGTGCCAGACAGAGTTGGGATTACCAATGTACCATTTACCAGTTGTTTGCCAATTGTCAAGTCTTCTTTCAGAAGCCTCCATTATAATAGCTATAAATTAGGTATGATAATGCCACCCCATGTAGGACACAATGAATAGTCAAAAGCTCTCTCCTTCACTTCCAATGTCTCTTGTGTATTGCTGCCATGCTCCTTCCACACCATCAAAATAGCTCTCCCAACAGAATCCAGCAGTAGTCATATATATGCCTTAAAGTGAATCTACATCATGGTATTTTATTTTTAGTGAATATTTGCATTGCAAACTCTCTTTTAGACTATAAATTGGAAATTCATGTCTCTTGTTGAAAATAATCTTATGCTTTATTTTTTTATTTCTGCATATTATGGGGTTATATATGTTTAGGTCACCTGTGTTACCTGTCCCCCTAGAGTCAGAGCTTCAAGCGTGTCCATCCCCCAGGAAGCGCACATCACACTCATTATGTATGTATATACCCATTTCTTCCTCCCAACTCCCATCTGCCTGATGCAAGATAAATGTTATTCCTATATGCACACGTAGGTGTTGATCAGTGAAACCAATTTGCTGGTGAGTACATGTGGTGCTTGTTTTTTCCTTCTTGGGATACTTCGCTTAGTAGAATGGGTTCTAGCTCTATACAGGAAAATACAAGAGGTGCTATATCACCATTGTTTCTTTCTTTCTTTTTTTTTTTTGGAAACAGAGTCTCACTTTGTTGCCTAGGCTAGAGTGAGTGCCATAGCGTCAGCCTAGCTCACAGCAACTTCAAACTCCTGGGCTCAAGCAATCCTTCTGCCTCAGCCTCCCTAGTAGCTGAGACTACAGGCATGTGTCACCATGCTAGGCTAATTTTTTCTATATATATTAGTTGGCCAATTAATTTCTTTCCATTTATAGTAGAGATGGGGGTCTCATTCTTGCTCAGGCTTGTTTTGAACTCCTGACCTCGAGCAATCGTCCAGCCTCGGCCTCTCAGAGTGCTAGGATTACAGGCGTGAGCCACCGCGCCCGGCCACCATTGTTTTTTATAGCTGAATAGTACTCCATGGTATACATATACCACATTTTATTAATCCACTCATGTATTGATGATGGTCACTTGAGTTGTTTCCACATCTTTGCAATTGTGAATTGCGCTTCTGTAAACATTTTAGTGCAGATGTCTTTTTTATAGAGTGTCTTTTGTTCTTTTGAGTAGATGCCCAGTAATAGGATTGCTGGATCAAATGGTAGATCTACTTGTATCTCTTGAAGGTATCTCCATATTAACTAATCTTACACTTTAGATTACTTAATTTTAAGACCAAGGAACCCAACTTTGCACCCCTAAAACTTAAAAACATAGGGAGTTGATTAGCCCTACTCCAGAGACAGTATCATATTTACTTGAAGTCTTTTGAAATTTATAAAAGAATAAAGTATTATAATCCTTCACAACACAGCTGCCCTAACCTTTCTCTGCCTGTCAATCTCTTGGTGCCTCATGTCTTACTATATCCAATATAAACATCTATTTCTCCCCTTCCAGAAATATAAAAATACAGTTTTCACTTAGGCCTTGTCTGCTGTCTAACTCAATGCCCTTCTGTTTAGCTCAGTGTAGATTCATCTAGCCTTCATCCCTTTTTTGTTAAGTCTCCACATTATTCTGACTACTAGCAACAATGTATGTGTGTGATGAAGGTCAAATTAAATTAACCAAATGATGCGGTCTTTGGGGATTATGTCAAAAATTGCTATCTCTATGCTTTGTCACTATGAATTTTTGTCAAATGTGTAGGAGACAGGAAATGACCTAGACCTAAGCTCTGCTCTATTTTTGAATGTGCAGTGAACTGCCAAAGGTCACACAGCTAGTTAACAGCAGACTGGGGAAAAGTCATCTGAGCATTGTTCTTTCCCCAGTGCCTCATAGTGTTTCAGGATTTGGAAGTAAAACTCTGAAATACTTTACCTTTCTGTTAATGCTTTAGGATCTGCCCAAATTTGAGGATGCTTTCTTTCTTTGATTTTGACCTCACTTTGATTCTTTTCTTTGCAATGAGAGAAATTTTAGAATACCTATTAACAGAAATAAATCAATGGATTTTGTGACTTTTTTATTCCATATCTTGTATAATGACCAATCAATATTCAATATTACCCATACTGCTTTCAGAACTTTGTTTCAAAGAAGGAGTCTTCAATTATGTAAAACATTCCAGACCCCCCTGGAATTGGCCTTTGTCCCTTAGGATATTGGGTCAGTACACAATCACATAGTTTCCCCAGGCTAGTCTCTGTGAACTCATTCTTGCTACCCTTTCAGCAAAGTGGTGGGAAGTGATCTAACTCATGTCTCTTTCCAAACTTAGAGATCATAGGCGAATTACAAAATCCATGTGTAACTTTCTTTTACTGTCTTTGGGATAATAAAGAAAAAGTTTTCCCTAATTATTGTTTGTATTATACAACAAGATGGAAAAGCAGGTAGGCTCTCGATCCAGATTAACTAGATTCACATTCTAGCCCTGTCAAGATCTGTTATGCAACTTTTCTCTGCCTAAGTTTCTTCATCTGAAAAATGGAGATAAATCTGTATATATCTCAGACTTTCATTATAAAGCATAGCTTAGTTAATAGCAAGGGATAATTGGATGTTAATTCTTCTTGGCACAAATAGGAAATTTCAGAAAAGACAGGGCACAAGGACCATGTCTACTTTGCATAAGAATATAGATTATCATTCATGAGGACTCTCTTTTCCCATTAAAGAAAAGAAAACTATGTCACTGCACCAGGTAAAGAGATTTTAAGTCAAATCTGGGGATTTCCCCAAATAGTCCTATCTTGATGGGAGTCAGTTTCTCGGGTAAAGGAGGAGAATTTGCCTCTTTTCTTCCAGCAGGTGTTTATCCCATTTTTGCTCTGCTATGTATTATGGTCCAATGCTATTTATCATGATTACCATCTAACATTCAGACTCTACTAAGCTCTGTCTTATCTCCACATAGTTATCTTGGCTGATTTGTCTTATTTCCTCCTTGAGCCTTCTCCAAAAACAGTGCCATATTCCTAGAATGTCTTCCTCTGCTCAACAGACACAGCAGTCTCTAATTAAATATTCTACCTGCTCCATGAAGTCTTTCCAGTTAAAGTACAATATGTTATTTTCTTTTATCTCTTTCAGTGCTTGAAAGAGAGTAGCCTAATTCAAATGTTGATATCAGCTAAGTACTTATATTCATCCAATCCTCTTAGTGAACAAATTTTAAATAAACAATACTGTGACAAGAACATGATACAAATAATTCACTATCCTTTGCATCTTAAATCAGGTTATCTTCTATTTTCATGTTATATATATTTGCTTAATAGTTTTTTTTCCTGTTACTTGTATGTTTTATGGGTCAGGAACTAAGTCCCTTAGTTGTATGCAAGTAAGCATGTATAATTCAATTCAACATAAAGTTTTCAGTAAAAACATAGGCCTCACATAGGGCACTGTGATTGCAGGAAGAGATAAATTTCAGGCATTCTGAAATATGATAGAGGAGTCAGATAAGAATACAAATACCTATAATGGAGCTGTACACAAATAGTCGCAGGTAGAAGAGTCATTATTCGAACTGTGGGTAAAATCAAAAAAGGGTTTCTCTATAACACAAAGCATTCTACACTATGTAAGGAGGTCCTGTCATTGCTCAAAAGCTTCATTTCCAGTGACTAATGAAACCCTTTTTGAAAATTTGAAAAACAAGTAGAATAAAACAATATTCTTCTTCTTCCATTTGCAATAGTTAATCATTAAAATTATTATATCTTTTGATCCTTCTATTTTTCTCTCCTTCCATGAATATTTAAACACATAGATTGATAGAGAGCTAGGTAGAGATATAGCTGTGAATATATATTTGCTCTGTAGACTTATTTTACCACACCATTATGTATGTGTATGAGTATATTTAAGATAAACATTTCCTGGTATTCTATCATATCACAAGGCTATATCATAATTTATTTAACTAGCTCCACATTTCTGAAAATTTGCATTATATCTTATTTTTTTTTGTAAATAATGCTACAATAAATATTTTTGTCAGGGGCTGTATATATATCCCACTAGTTTGATAGAACAAATCCCTAAACATACACTTTGCTGAATCAAAATGTATAAGTATTTAACAGTTAGAATACTGTCAGAAAACAGAAGGTACACTGAAAGGGATAATTGAAGAAAAATTAATGAAAGAGTTCCTTGCAAAGATGTAGGCAAGCGTGAGGTCCACCAATAAGGATGGTATAATACCACTGGTCTAACAACAGTGGAAAGCCATTCTTCACCTAATTAGTTTCCAGTTTTCATTGCATCAAATTATCATGAACTGAGTAACTTAGAACAACACAGATTCAGTGTCACATCTGAAGGTCAGAAGTCTCACTGGCTAAAGTCAAAGTGTGGGCAAGGCTATAGTCCTTCTGGAGGCTCAAGGGGAGAATCCATTCTTTGCCTTTTTCATGTTCTAGAAGCCCTCAGAATTCCATGGCTCATGGCCTTCATCCATTGTTATAACCAACAATTTCGTCACTCAAATGCCTGATTCCTTAATCTTTTCTCTGGCTCTGACCTTCTGCCTTCCACTTATAAGGACCCTTATGATATTGGGTTCACCCAGATAAGGCAGGATAATGTTCTCATATCCAGATCCTTAATCATGCCAGCAAAGTCCCTTTGACCACATAAGGTACCATAGTCACAGTTTGCAGGAATTAGAACATGGACATCTCAGGGAGTGAGGGGGTGGTCGTTATTCTTCCTACCACACCACCCTACTTATAAAATCACAAGAGGAAGGAATAGTTACAGGACACAGAAAAGGCTATGAAACAGAAGCCACTACACAGGAGCTGTGGCTTTGGAGAAATACAGCCAATGCCTAACAGTGGCCAGTCAAGGAGGGAGGGTAGGAATAAGTAACCAGAATTCTCTGTTCTCCTATTTAAAGCATACCTAATTAGCCAAACCAAATAGAAACTAGGAGCTAGAAAAAAAGCCAGGTAGTGAGGTCCAAAGAGGTCAGCCTTGTGAGGCACACTTTGTGGTGAGGAAGGGTAAAGAATGGATCTAGATAATTGAATGAAAATTGCCTGGCAAACCTCTCTAAAAATTAGCACATGTGGTACAAGGGAAAGCTTCTTTATCTGCACCCTACTTATATTAACTTTCTGAAGATAAAGGAGAAATTTAGGTTTTTCAATTTGATTTCTATGCCATGAAAAAAGTAGTCCTTAAACGTTATTATAATAGAATATTAGAGATTCATATATTTTATATCAGGTAATCTACTCAATATGCATAACTTTTCAATTGACTTTATAATGGGAAAGCAAATGCCTTTATACAACTACTTTCTGGGAGCTAATGTAGGTTAATAGCCATGACCCTCTGGTGAGTCCTGTGGCAAAGGTGCCAAGTCAGTCAGTGATTTGCAGATCAAGGAAGCCTAGAGCTGTTTTAACAAAGGGTGGAGTTTCTGGGCCATTATTTTTCATCTGTTATTGCAGAACTGAAGAAGGGACAGGGCTTCTGAGTCACTGGGAGCCCAAGGGTGCAATTCTATCCTGGGTTCAAGGCTAAAAATAGCAAAGCCACAGTCCTATTTCTGTAAACACAATGAATGGCTATAAGAACAATTAAAACTTAATTGGCACAACTTCACCTAAAGTGATTGTAGCCAAACCATTTGGAAAACAGATCAGCTTAGTACCGACACTCTGAACACAAGAGTCTGACTGGCTACAAGACTCTTTCTAATGGACAGCCTTCCGATTCTTTTTTAGGTCACTGGAGGAACTAAATCCTCATTAGGGCCAGATTGTGAACCCTTCTGAACAAGAGAGAAAGACAATTTTACTTTGTAGTTAAATCTAGTTCTTCTCTTCTTCTAAACCTCCACTGACTCTGTTTCCCCTTTCATTCTTTCACTCTCTTTATGGTTTTCTCCAAAAAGACTTGATGTCATGATGAGGTAATGAAGATGTGATTCAATTCAATATGCATGTTGAGTACCTACCATATGCCAAGCACCACGTTAAGCATTGGTAAAAATTATTAGCACAGGCCCTGTCCTTATAGAATTTAAAATATAATGCAAACAAATAGTGCAATAAGTTTGAAATTCAGTGGGTGGTGAGTATTATTAATGCAGAGGTAAAGATGTGATTATAAAAGTCTTACCCCTCTCCAAATCCTATATATGTAGGGAGGTTGCCTTAAGCTGATATTCTTCTGTTAATTTTAATATATTTATATCTTGGATATAGAAAATAAGCCTGTTAAGTGGTGGATTACTTTATAGGCTTCCTCTAGGATAATACATTTTTCATTTAAAAATTACCAATATCTAATAGAGTACTGAATCAGTTTTTCCATCAAAAAAATATCTTTTCCAGTTTATATATGAAGTTATACAAGCAACGTGTATTTCTTTTGAACTCCTATTGGTTTTCAGGCACAGTGACTTTTACCTAGGCACTAAACAACAGAGAATCTTAAAGTGCTCTGATAGGTATTTTATATTAAATAGTTGACCTTCCTAGTTTGACATTGGAGAATTGGTAACAATTATTAAAGTAATAAATTCCTGCTTCCACCATGAAATCTGGGGCTTTCAAACTTGTATTGACCTATAAGAAGCAATGATTTTACATTGTAACCTAATACACATTCACCATGCATATATATGCATTTGTAATATGTATACAGACGTAGCCCCTTCTTATAACACTGTAATTCCTTAAACATGGGGGCTACAGTTTTCATCTCTGAATCTTTATTGCTTAGCACAGTGCCTGACCCACAGTAGGCATTTGAGAGATGCAGTTTTCAAAATAAAATCTGTAAAACTTTGACACTGGACAATTATTTGTGAACTTTTCTTTTAAAATACTCATGACACTTTTTATTTTTGATGGAGGAAAATACACACACACATGTATATATAGAGTGTGTCACCACAATCTTCTTAAGCACTGCCTCATAAACACTCCCCCAGAAAAGTACACTGATGTAATGAAAGCAAAAGTAATCTTCAGGTGTTATGTAAGACCATCATCAAAGAAGATATTTACTAAAAAACAGCATGTAATTAAAAAAAATTTGATGAGATTTGTTATTTGCTAATTATCCATCAATGGCAACCAAAAGACTTCATTAGTTTTTGGGGAAAACAAGACACATGTTTCCTTAAATGAGATTTTACCAGGGAGAGTCTTGTCCAACAAGAGGCAAGACTAAAAATACCTTCTTTTTTTGATAAGTTAGCAATTATTTATGATAGTCTCATTTTCTTTAGATCTTCACCAAAGTCAATTTTGAGAGCTTCTTGTTTCTTGTGTGTCATGTTCTAATACTTAACCACAGATAGGGAAATAAAGAGGTGATTTTCTGGTTATTATGTTTAACTTCTATGTCCTTCAAAGGCTTAGTGTGACTATTTATATACTCTATATAAAATATCAGACAAAGTGAGAGTAAGAGCAAGACTTGCCAACAGCAAGATAGAATGAGGAAATAAACAGTGCACAGGGTAAGGACACAGGGACTGGAACTTCTCTGACTATTAATTCATTACCATTCGGAGTAATTTAACTAGAACTTCAAATATATATAATTTCATCATACTGACATTTGATATTTTTACTTGTGAAATTCATATGAGCCTTCATATTACCACTGGTAATAATTTGAGCACTTATATAATATATATATTTAAGAGAATATAGTATTCATAATTTTCAAATGATCTATTGTTTATGATAAAGTCTAATTACAATATGCTGTTCATAGCTGGTACTCAATAAATGCATTGCAACAAAGATGACACAAATTATATACTAAGAACGATGTGTCCCTACATGTTTAACACATTTTTCTAATAAATTTTACTTCATGGACATTGATATTTTAGATATTTGCATTATTCCAAAATTATTCCATTTTCCCCTAACA
This sequence comes from Microcebus murinus, assembly GCF_040939455.1. Lineage (NCBI taxonomy): Eukaryota > Metazoa > Chordata > Mammalia > Primates > Cheirogaleidae > Microcebus > Microcebus murinus. The sequence goes on from NC_134124.1 coordinate 26,004,911, forward strand.
AATTTTTCCATATGAAACTATGTTGTTACATAATTCATAAGTAAACTTACAAAGAAGTTAAGAAGTTCTCAAAGGAGGAAAAGACATCTTATTCAAGATATAAAAAATGCCTACCATAATGTTAACAAGTAACATATAGGATTATATTAAGATTAAAAATTTCTTTTCTTCAAAAAACAGACTTAAGAGAGCAACCCACAGGGAATCTAGGAATTATTTTTGACACATAGGTATGAAAATTGTCTCATTCAAATTGTAGGAAGAACTCTTACAGGTCATAAGAAAAAGATAACCCAATCAATTTATTTAGTTATCATGAGAGTGCAAATTAAAACTACAATACCATATCACTATACGACCACTGAAACTAGTTTTAAAAAAGAGAAAATTTCAAGTGTTGACAAGCATGTCAAGCAACACATGTTAACTCTCATAGTCTGCTATGGAAGTGTAAATTGTATAATACTTTGAAAAAGTATTGGAAGAATCTATGAAAAATAAACTATACATACCCAATGACCTAGCAATTCGCCTATTTAAAGCATAAACATGTTCACACAAACACACAAAAACACTATTTTCCCCACCAGCTTCTACATTCAAGACACAAGAACAACATTTCATAATAATCCAAATTTTGAAACTACTAAAATGTCTATCATCTGCACAATGGCTAAAAAAGCTGTGGTTTATTCTCATAATAACACATTCTGCACTATCGAATGGACAGCAATCAGATAAACTGTAATTGACAATATATATGCATCCCACATCTCTAGTGTAGGGCAAAATGCCAAACTCAAAAGGAACAATAGATTCAATATTTGTGCCCCCCAAAATTCATAGGTTGAAAGCTTACTTTCAGTGTGACAGTATTAGGAGGTAGGGCCTCTTGGAGGTAAATCATGAGGGTAGAGCCCTCATGAATGGGATTAGTGTCCTTATAAGAAAAGGCCAGAAAGCTAGGTAGCTCACTGTCTATTACGTAAGAATGCAACCAGAAATTCCCCATCTGCAATCCAGAAGAGAACCTTCACCAGAACCCGACTGTCCTAAAATTTTTGTTGTTTATAAGCCATCTAGTCTGCAACATTTTGTTACAGCAGCCCAGTCTAAGATAGTAAAATCCCATTCATATATCATTTTAAAAGACTCAACACTATTCTGTGGTGTGGAAGTGAGAGAATTCTTGTGTATATGTGTGGGGAGTGCAGGGAGGGGATTCCTGAACATTAGAAGGGCTTCTGGGATATTGAGAAAACTGTTACACTATTTACTGATCTGGATATTTGATCAGTAAGCTTTTCCATACATATTTGTTTCAATAAGAACTTCAAAAATTATTAAAGGGATATATTTGCATATATAAGTTTTCTATAATCATTTATATCTATCTATAAACAATATTAATCTACCATAAAAATAAAATATATCCGTGGGCTATAAAGTCGTGAGGCATAATATAAAAGATCTTATAGAAAAGGAAATCAATTTTAGTTCTGTTTTTGCCACTAACCAGCATTGTGACCTCAGGAAAATATTTAATAGGCCCAGAGTTTCCTCATGAAAGGCTTGGCCCATATTAACTCCAGGTTTACCTTTTATATCTTATATCCCATAACCTATATACAGAATTTCACATAAGCCTCCTAGGTACTGATACCGCCTTTGAAAGAGAGTAAAGAGAATGAATGCAGTTTCTAAAGTATCAGTAGACCACTATTATGTTCATGTAGACTTATACTAGCTCATTTTAAAAAATGTATTTCATAAGTTGGCCATAAGTTTTAACTTTGTTATTTGAAGTTGAAAGAATTGAAATATTATCTAAGTAGTTGGAAAATACTCTGCAAGTTTTTGAATGGAATAATCCAATGTTGTAAAAAATAGTCCTATATGTATTTACATATTCATGCAGTAGCTTTCATTTGTTTGCAAGAATCATTAACCTTCCCCCAATAAAGAAATCCTTAATGTTATTTACCCTAATCTGTGCTATGTACGTTGGCTAATCAAGAATTAGGCACATAAGAATTGATTATTTTTGTGACAGGTGACCTAAAATTGCTGTTTTCTATATTCACAGTGTCAATACTGTAAGCCTGTCTCTCCAAACAGAGTCACGTGCTTTAAAAGCCAGATCCCAAAGAGAGTTCTCCAGAGAGGATCATCAAATCTTTGCCTCCCATCTGAGAACAAATTATGAAACATCACTCACATTCAAAGAAAATCATAACCTGCAACTTCTCTGGGAATCTAAACATGCGTCTCCCAAAATAAATTTGTAATACCCCATGTAGCATATTTTAAATCAGAAAATCATAAAGATAGCTTCCATGTTTGGTAGATAAATTAGATAGAGAGAGGCATGATAGATAGCTGGATAGACAGACAAATGGAAGATAAAAATACTAATAATATTGATGCTGGTTGTGGAATTAAACATTATTAGTGATTTTTTAAAGATCCCCCTCTGAGTAAAATCCTTGGTTGTACACACAAATTATTTTTATAATCAGAAAAGAAATATGTTCTTAAATTAGAAAATTGCTATGATAAGAAACTGGATTTTTCATATACAGTATATGTAGTCAGTATGAGAAAGAGCTGCTCAGAGATCAAGAAATTCTACCTAAAAAATCACTACTAGTAAAGTAGACCTCATGCTATCTATACTATTCACCAAAAAAAAAAATTTTTTTAATGTCAAATGTTCTGAAAATCTGAATTTGAGTGCATTTACTTTCCCCTCTTGTTTAAACACAATCCCTTTGTCCTTCCCTCCAAGCCCTTCCTGTTTCACTTGGCATTTCAGGGAGCTATTTGAAGACTCATCCCCTCCCACACCCACACCTCCACTTTTAGTTCCTTTTCTTTTTGAAAAATACAGCAAGTGCTCACGGGAAGCAACAGAGGAATAGCTCTGGAGACTGGAGTTGTCTCTACATTTCCATCATTAGCGGAGATCAGGTGGCAATAGTCAATTTATGTTCCGATATCCCACGGTGTGATTTTAAATGTTCCTGAAGTGACAGGGCCCCCAAACTGGGTCATGGTGGCCCTCCTCCAATTAGTCACAGCTACTCCGCTGTGAGGCTGATGAGAGAACGTTGCAACATTCCTCTTCCCTAACGCAGACTGGTTAAGAATGATTAAACGGTGTGCTCGCTCTCCACGGTGCCCATGCAGAGATAACAAAGCGACCTGTTTGAAGAGGATGTGGTAGAAGGTGCACACTGATATCTTTATAGCTGTATCTATGTCTATTTATCTATCTATCTGTGAATCTCACAGTTTATAAGAAGCATGCTTCACTCAGTGAGGCCTTTATTCAATTATTCATTCATTCAAAAATAGCTAGGAAATACTTTCTACATAGTAGAAATGATGCTTCACGGTGAGAATAGAACAATGAACAAGTCATAGAAACTGGCTCCTTTCTTTAAAAAAAAAAGTCATTTATTTAATACATAGTTTTGAGCACATCCACTGTATAGCAGACACTGTGAAGTATCAAGACTAGAACAGTAAACAAGCCTGCCACAAATGCCCTTGAGGCCCATATCCATATCCATCACCCATATCTGATGAACAATAGCCTAACCTTCAACTGTCAGCTCCTGCATTTCTTTGCCTGGGGGCCTTTGAGTCATTGGTGTTCATTTTGCTGTCCACACAACAGGCTAAAAGTGTCAGGAAATTAATAGCCACCCTCTACCCCTCCAGCATCTGTCTTCCCCTTAGCTGTTTTCAACCAGTAACTGATGAGAGCTGGTGCTAGGGTTATTACTCTGGTTTGTTTGGGATTGAGGGGTTACCCAGGATGTGGCACCTGCTGTGCTAAAACTGTAACTTTTAGTGTAATCAGGATTGTTGGTCAACAATTGGTGTGTGACCATGTTAACTCTTTTCCACTCCTGCGAAACTTTGAGGCACAGATTTTAGGCTAGCTCCCAGAGAGCCTCAGCATATTAAGTTTCACTTACCTGGAGTGGTAATGAACTTCATGAACTCTTTATTGATGACTTTCCCTTCTCCGTCTCTCTTCCTTACTCTGTCACCAGTGTTTGCTGAGATCACCTTCAAAATGACTGTACTTGAATCCTTCCCTCAAACTCTGCCTTTAGGGAAAACTAAGCTAAAGAGAAAGTCACGATGCCTAGCCTTGAAGGGACATGAAGTTCAGTGACAGAGTCAGGCAAAAAAAAAAAAAAAAATGGATAATTATGATGTATTGTGATGAAATCTACAATCGGGATAATGACTGTGCTCTGGGAGATCATAGTGGGATCTTGGTGGGAGACAGAAGGCTTAGAAGAGGGAGCTACATCTAAGCTGAATTGTGAAGGATGAGATACAGTTAACCTATTGAAAGTGAGAATAAGATTAAATTGTTAAGCAGGAGAAAAGAATCTTTTTTAAATCTTAGAAGTGAAATAAAGTGCAGCCTGCTTGGGGTATTTACAAATAGTGTCCAATGGTTACAGCTGAGAATGAATGGAGTAACTTAGATAGAAGAAGCCACAGATTTAGGCAAATGCGAGGTCACGAATGACCTTGCACAGCCTACTAAGGAGTTTAGCTTTTATCCCGAAGGCAGTGGAATGGCATTGGTAAGCAAGGGAGTGACATGATCAGATTTGACTTCAGAAAATCATTCAGATTGCATTGTGGAAAATGGATTAGAGGGGTCATGAACTGAAACAGGGACACCAGTTAAGAAGCTGCTGCAGTGATTCCAAGGAGGAAGGGCTAATGGTGTTTCAAACACTGTGGAGAGAAAGAGCTACATTTAAAGTACTGAGAAAGTAGAAGCTATAAGACTTGTGATTTATTGCATGTGGCCTGTAAAAGAAAAGGTCCAGTTTCTTGAGTGTGTATGCTGATGAAGAATTGGAAAAGTGTTTCAATAATAAATCAGATGGAAGATTTCAGTTTAGGATCTGCTGGATTTTAGTTTTTGTGGAGAAGCCCTTGCATATTAATCATTAGAAATAGTGTGAAAAGTGGTTAACAGAGTGGGATTGGGAATCAAACACATCTGGATTCTAGTTGTATATAGCGAATAATTTACTAAATATCTCTAAACCTTAGCTTACTTATCTTTAAATGGAGACAATATTTAAACCTACCTTATAAAGTTGACATAATTCATGAAATGGGTTTATCAGAGAGCTTCATTCACAATGAGTTTTCAATTACTATGATCCTTGTGTTTAATTGTAGTACAGTATTACCATCCAGGTTGTGATATTCAGTAGAAACATAAGTATTTGCACTGAAAATAAGGACAAAAATTTAGACTGGAAATACAGTTTAAATTATTAGACTATAAAACTAGACATGAATTGGAGAATGAATAGGATTACTGAGGAAAAGTGTTTGGAATAAGAAAAGGATGTAACCATATGGAAAACAAAAGGGAATTTCAGTAAGGGGCATTGGAAGGACATAATAAGAAGGGTGTGGTGTGGCAAGCTCCCACCCCACCAAAATAGAGCGCAGTGTGAAGAAAGGTTGATTAGCAGATCAAATTCTGAACAAAGATAAACTAAAACTGGGACTCAGATATTCCGATTGAATTCTGTAGCAAAGAAGTCCATGGTAATTTTATCTACAACAATTTCAGCAGAATAGAGGTGGCAGAAGCCAGACTGTAGTTGTCTGAAGCACAAATGGAAAGTGAAAAAATGGAGACAATTTTTGTAGACAACTCTTGTAAGATACTTGGTTGTAAAAAGGAGAAAAATAAGAGAATAGCTCCATGGGGTCTAAAAGAGGTGAAGGGAAATTTTTAGCTTTTAAAGATGAGAGAGAATTTTAGTTAGGAAGGTGTCAACAGAGAAGAAAAAGTTGAAGATAAAGAAACCAAATTATATTAGTAATGATTCAGAGCCTTAAGAACACTAAATGTGGTGGGCTTGAGTATACACGTGAAGAAAAAACACCTTTAATATCATGACTGAAGAAGAAAAAATTGGAGAAGATGTAATGAGTCATACAGTCGTTTGTGATGAAGACTATAATATAACTGATGGAGCATAAGGTATAAGCAGGAAAGTGAAGGCGGTAAATACTAATGGAGATGGTTACAGAGAAAAGTCACAGAATAAATCTAAATTATACCAATTCCCAGGCACCAATCCATATCAATGGAATCAGAATCGCTGAATATTAAATCCAAGATTATGCTTTTAAAAACCTCCCAAGCAATTCTTATGAAATAGTGTGGGATCCAACTCATGAAGAAGCATGTGGGAAGGGTGACCTAGTTGGCATTAAGGAATAGGTTAGAGAAATAAATTAAATGACAGATCTGAAAGACTAGATACAATAGATCCAGATAATAGCAAGGTCAAAATTATTGGCATCGAAGGAAGGTCAAAGGCTATTAAAATTGAGATCTTCAAAATACTCATGCTATGTTGTTGGATAAGCGATTCACAAAAATGTAAAGAAACTGAGATTTATCCTAGGACATGGAGTGAGGAGAGCAAGACTATAAGTCTGGCACTTTATTCTCTAGTAAATGACAGGGAATCATAGGAACATCTGTAAATGTCACCAAGAAGTAGGTACAAATAGTGACATACGTGAAAGCTATGCTTCTCAAATAATGGTTCTTGTTTAGTTTTGTTATTTATTTTATTTTAGTATAATGTTATAAAGGATTAATTGTCTAGAAAATGTTTTCAGACTTAAGAATAATTCTGACTTCACCATTCAAATTTATTGGTAAAGAAGAATAAACAGAACCAGAGACTCTAAGTGATTTTTCTAAATAACAATCCTAGTTTTCTTGATTTTCCTACTACCATTTGTTCTCCCCTTACATCACCTCTATATTTTACAATTGAAATGGAGGCCCGCAGGTTTAAGCAACTTGACAAAAATTACAAAGTCAGTCATTGTTAAATTTTTTATGGCTTAAAACAAATATCAAATGTTCTTGCAATATGTCTCACTGATTTATACATAATTTCTAGAATAGAATCTTCTCTGTCTGTGACTGATAGTTTGCATTGTAAAATTTGTCAAGACTAGTTGACTGGAGTGGCAAGGGGTTAGTTGTTAGGGAATGAAGCAAAGTTAATCTAAGGAACTGATTTTCTATCCTGTTAACCTGAGCACAGGGAAGATCCTATCCTTGGGAAGTTAATTTTTTTCCATATTTGTATTAATGTTAGCTTCCTAGGACTGCTACAACACATTACCAAAAGCAATAAAAATTTGTTCTGTCACAGTTTAAGAGGCCAAAAGTCCAAAATCAAGATGTCATTAAGTCTATGCTCCCTCCAAAAGCTCTAGGATATAATTCTTCCTTTTCTCTTCCAGTTTTTGGTAGCTCCAGGAGTTGACTTCTTTGATTTATGGCTTTTATAACTGTGATTTCTGCTTCTTTCTTCACATGGCATTCTGTTCTTCTTTCATATGTCTCTTCTCCCTGTGTCTCTTACAAGAATACTTGTCATTGAAATCCAGTCCCTTTTGGATAACTCAAGATAATCTTATCTCTAAACCCTTAATTTAATTACATCTGCAAAGTTTTTCTTAATATTGTCACATTCACAGCTTCCAGGACATGGATGTATTTTTGGGGGTGGGGGGAGAGCCTTCTTTAAGTCCACTATATATGCCATGTTTCAATTGCAGCAATTAAAAAAAAATTCCTTGAAATATGGAATAAAGATTCACGTCCATGAACAAGTGACCTAGGAGACTGGCATTGCATGACCTAACAAAGGAAAGGGGGATCAAGGATGAGGGGTCAATGCTGCATATGCCTAATGTATGTGGCACGTGACTTTTATATGCCATCCTGGTTAGCTTAATAAATAGATTCTTCTAAACAATCCTTTTGATATATATTTTACTTATGTATGTATGGGTTTATATATATATATGTGTGTGTATATATCAAATATATATCAAATATATATATATACACACACATATAAATATAACATTTCCTGAAGTGAGGTTTTATTTTTATTAATATTTTAGAGAGCTTTTAATCAATAAATTTATAAGGTCAAATCAATGTGCAGACTGTTAATATTATTGTCAGTGATTTGTCTCTTAGCTAGAATTTCACCAAGGAAGAAAGATTATGACAGAGGAGGTTCCCTTTTCTGCTCTACGGGTAGTTTTGAGATGTCTAGGTTGTTCTCAGTCCCTATGCAAGCTCTGCTAGTCATTGGGGATGTATTCTATGACACTGTTTGTTTGCAAACAAGGAAAGGTTCCCTTTTCTGCTCTACGGGTAGTTTTGAGATGTCTAGGTTGTTCTCAGTCCCTATGCAAGCTCTGCTAGTCATTGGGGATGTATTCTATGACACTGTTTGTTTGCAAACAAGGAAATTATACATCAGGGGTTACTGGCACAGAAGTCAATGGACACCTCATCATATCCATGGGTAGATTTCAGGGATTCTGTAAATCCTCTGAATTTATGTGTATTTTATTTCAATTCAAATGAATCAAATGAGAACCTGCAGTGTATATAGTTTGAAAGAAATGCTGAGTGGTTATGTTCACCCTATTCTTACTTTTCTTATGTACTGACATTTCTTTTCAAAGTAGCTGCATGAATTTAGAATCTCACCAGAACAAATATGCAAAAACACTGTTTCTCATACTCCTGCTGATCTATATTATACTTTGAAACTTTTTAATATTCTTTCTAATCTGTAGGGTTTGAATGTGCTGTTTTGTTTTAAATTGAATTTTCTATTTATTCACCAGGTTCAGAATCTTTTCTTAGGTTTGTGATCTTTCAGACTTCTTCTGTGAATTGAGTGTTCATATCCTTTGTTGATTTTTATTTCTTCTTCTTTTTTTTTTTCGTCCTACTTATTTGTAGGTGTTTGTTTTATGGTTAACATATTTAACCTTTGTTGTAGATGTGTGGATGTTTTAAGTATCTTCTCTCAATTTACCCAGCTGTTTCTTAAAACTTTATCATTTCTATGGCACACAGAAGTTTTTAATTTACTCTAGTTTAATTTATGTATGTTTCCAAAGTTTTTCCTCCACAGTAGTCATAAAACCATATTTATATATTTTATTGTGAGAGTTTTATAATTTTGATTTTTTGTGTTAAGGTTATTATTCCAATTAGAATTCATTTTATATGATTTAAAGTAGGATCTAATTTAATTTATTCCACATGTGGAGCTATTTAATCCAATACAAATTATTCACTAATTATTTCCCCAATTAAAGACAATGGTACTTCTGTTATGTAATAAGTGTGCGTGTGTGTGTGTGTGTGTGTGTGTGTGTATGTGCAGATGTCTTTCCAGAATCTCTATTCTGATTGATTGATTTGTTAGTCTACTACAGCGGCATGAGACAATGTCCACATAAGTTCTTAAAGGATGTGTTAAAAAATACATGTACTGCTACATTTTTGTTAATAATGTAAACTTGGAAACAGACCTTAAGAAAGAATTGATTATTATAAGTGTGCTACATCCCTGCAATATTCTACTATGAAGCAGCTGAAGTAAAATATGGATATATGCATTTAAAGTATGAGCTTAACTGCTATATACATTATATGCTTAAATGTATATATTTAAAATGTATTCAAAGTATATATATTTAAATATATATGTTAATTATGTGAACTAAAGCATATACATACATGTGTGCATATATATACATATATATATATATATATATCACCAGGTTTACCCATTTATCATTCCACGTCTACTTGATTTCCATTCTCCAATATAATAGATTCATTTTTTGACAAAAACATAAATACTACCCAGTAGTTAGTAACTATAATGTCCATTTTATAAATAAAGAAACTAAGACTCAGATGAGAAAGATAACATGCCTAAGATTACTCAGGGACTCATACATTGGTCCCAAGCAGCCAATAAGAATAAATCATAACATGACATAGTTTTAAGGAGGAGACTTAGTTATTATTCACATCAACACTTGTTTCTTGTTCTTGCATCATTGTCAAATCCTAAATATCTGGATTAAAATGATGGAAAATCCTGGTCCACACTCCCTTTTTGCCGCTTGGGTGCTGTTTAACCTTTATTTCTAGCATCTGTGGATTTTCCTTTCTTTTTGTAAACCTAACTTTGCCTGAAAGATAATTTTGATTTATGCTATTCAGAATTTCAAGGTGTTTGTAGCTAGAATTGTGCAAGTAATCTTAATGAGTTTGTACAATTGAGGAATGGGATATTCTAATATACAATAAACATAATAATGTAAGTTCATTTTGAGTTTTACAACACTAAAATCAAACTGTAAATAATTATTTAAATATAATCTAACCTTTTAAACAATTTTAGCTGGTGCCACGAGGACAAATTATCTTGTGATTGGTGGAATATTGTCATGGTATCCTTTGTTCTCAACTTTTCTTTATGATGGTGAATCTCATCAAAATATTTAAAATATTATAATTTTCTTCTTCTAGTATTTTTATTCATTTATTTACTGCTGGTTTAAAACTAATGGTTCAAGTTAGGTATAGTGGCACATAACTATAATCCCAACTACATGGGTGGCTGAGATGGGAGGATGAATTGAGCCCAGGAGTTTGAGTCTACTATGAGCAACATAGTAAGACCCCTGTCTCTAAAACAATAAATAAAATAAAGGGTTTAAAACTCTTATTTCAAACACAGGCCTATATTTTCTTTTTTATTATTATTTCAAAATATTAGTGGGGTACATATGTTTTTGGTTAAATGGATCGCTTTTATAATGCTTTAGTCAGGGTTATAAGTGTGCCTATCACCCAGATATTGTACATTGTACCCATTGGGTAGATCTTCACCCATCCCCTCCTCCCCACTCCCCCCTGCTTGATTTCCACTGAGTTTTACTTCCTTCTGTGCACATGTGTGCTCATTGGTTAGTTACAGGTTAATAACAAGTACATGTGGTGCTCATTTTTTCATTCTTTAGGATGAATGGTCTTAGTTAGGATAATGGTCTTCAGTTCCATCCAACTTGTTGCAAAAGGCATTCATTCATCCTTTTTATAACTAAGTAGTATTTCATAGTATACATATACCAGGTTTTTGCTAATCCACTCATGAATTGATGGGCACATGGGTTGTGTTTCCACATCTTTCCAATTGTGAATTGTGCTGCAATAAGTAGTCAGTTGCAGGTGTCTTTTTGACAAAATTACTCCTTTTCCTTTGGGTAGATACTCAGTAGTGGGATTGCTGGATGGAATAGTAGAACTTTTAGTTCTTTGAGGAGTTTTTGTACTGTTTTTCATAGAGATTCTACTGATTTGCAGCTCCACCAACAGCATATAAGCATTCCTTTCTCTCTACATCCACACCAGCATCTATTTTTTTTTTTTTTTTTTTTTTTTTTTTTTTTTTTTGCTTTTCAATTTTTTTTTTTTTTTTTTTTTTTTTTTTTTTTGAGACAGAGTCTCGCTTTGTTGCCCAGGCTAGAGTGAGTGCCGTGGCGTCAGCCTAGCTCACAGCAACCTCAAACTCCTGGGCTCGAGTGATCCTTCTGCCTCAGCCTCCCGGGTAGCTGGGACTACAGGCATGCGCCACCATGCCCGGCTAATTTTTTATATATATATCAGTTGGCCAATTAATTTCTTTCTATTTATAGTAGAGACGGGGTCTCGCTCTTGCTCAGGCTGGTTTCGAACTCCTGACTTTGAGCAATCCGCCCGCCTCGGCCTCCCAAGAGCTAGGATTACAGGCGTGAGCCACAGCGCCCGGCCTACACCAGCATCTATTGGCTAGGGACTTTTTAATAAAAATCACTCTAACTGTGGTAAGTTGATATCTCATTGTGATTTCAATTTGCATTTTCCTGATGACTAGTGACATTGAACATTGTTTCATATATTTATTGGATGTTTGTCTATTTATTCTTTTGAAAATCTTCTTTTCATGTCTTTTGCCAACATTTTAATGTATTTTTTTTCTTGCTAATTTGCTTGAGTTCATTGTAGATTCTGGTTATTATCCCTTTATTTAGTGTATAGCTTATGAATATTTTCTCCCATTCTGTAGGTTGTCTATTTGCTCTGTTGATTATTTCCTTACTGTGCAGAAGCTTTTTAATTTAATCAAGGCCCATTTATTTATTTTTGTTGTTGCTGTAATTGTCAATGGGGTATTAATAATAAATTCTTTGCCTAGACTGATATCTAGGAGAGTTTTTTCCTAAAGATCATATGATCATGTCAATAGATGCAGAAAAAGCATTCAACAAAATTCAGCACTCTTTCATGATAAAAACTTTCAACAAACTAAGCATAAAGGGAACATATCTCAAAATTATAAAAGTCATATATGACAAACTCACAGTCAACATCATACTGACTGGGAAAAAGTTGAAAGCATTCCCACTAAGAACTGAACCAAGCCAAGGATGCCCACAGTGACCACTTCGATTCAACATAGTGCTGGAAGTCCTAGCCAGAGCAATCAGGCAAGAGAAAGAAATAAAGAGTACCCAAATCAGGGAAGAGAAGGTCAAACTATTGTTTCTATTTGACCATATGATCTTTTATATCTAGCAAACCCCAAAGTTTCCACCAAGAGATTCCTGGAATTGATAAATAAATTCAATTCTCAGGTTATAAAATCTATGTAAATGAATCAGTAGCATTCCTATACACCAATAACAGTCAAGCTGAGATTGAAATCAAAGACTCCATATGATTCACAATAGCTACAAAGAAAATAAAATATCTCAAAATATACTTAACCAAGGAGGTGAAAGACCTCTATGAAAATAATTATGAAACACTGAAGATAACAAAAACAAATGGAAAAACATACCATACTCATGTCGGTAGAATCAATACTGTTAAAATGTTCAGGCTACACAAAGTGATTTATAGATTCAAAGCAATCCCCATCAAAATACCAATGTCATATTTCACAAATCTAGAAAAAATAATTCTACACTTTGTTTTGAACCAGAAAAGAGCCCGAATAGCCAAAGTAATCTTAAGCAAAAAGAGCAAGTCTGGAGGCATCATATTATCAGACTTCACACTATACTACAAGGCTATATTAACCAAAATAGTATGGTATTGGTACAAAAATAGAGATATAGACCAATGAAACAGAAGGGAGAACTCAGATATAAAACCATCCGCATACAGCCAACTGATCTTTGACAAAGCAGACAACAATATACACTTGGGGAATAGAAGTCCTATTCAATAAATGATTCTGGGAATATTGTCTCACCACATGCAGAAAAATGATGCAAGATCCATATTTCTCACTACTCATAAAAATTAATTCAAGATGGATAAAAGACTTAAATGTAAGACATGAAGCCATAAGACTTCTAGAAGAAAATGTGGCCTATATTTCAATTGAAAATATAATTTTAAATGATTTCATTATGATTTTTATTTAAAAAATGATACTAAATCACATAAGACAGGATTTTTAGTAATAATTCTACTTAATTCCATGTTGGAATCTATTCATTTCAGTATTATCCCTATTAACACATACCACATTAATACAATTTTCATTTTGCTCTCTTTGTTTTATCATCTATCAACTCTTTTAATTCATCCGTATTTTTAGGGATAAAATTTCTATATTGAAATGCACAAATCTCAAGCGTACCATTATATGAGTGTTGACAAATGCATACACATGTGTAATGAAAACCAATTCCAAGATACAACATTATCGTTGCCTCCAGAGAGTTCCCTTCTGTCCTTTCCCAGGAAATTCCTACTGTCAGGTCCCCAAATAAATCACTGTTCTGTTTTTATTTTCCACCACAGATAAGTTTTAACTGTTTTAGAATGTCATATAAACAGAAACATATCATATGTATTATTTGTGTATTGTTTCTTTTATGCATGATAATGTTTTTGGTAGTTGTCCATGGTATTGTATATATTAGTTGTTTCTTACATTTCTGAGTAGCATACTATTGCATAAATATATCAAAGTTTATCTATTCTTGTTTGATGAAAAAGTAATGTTTTTCTATTTTAAGGCTATTATAAATAAAGGCATTATAAACATTATTTTTCAAATCCCTTATTTTTTTTTAAAGTGAGGTCTCTCTATGTAGCCCAGACTGGACTTGAACTCCTGTGTTCAAGGGATCCTCCCAACTCAGCCTTTCAAGTAGCTGAGACTACAGACATGCACCACTGCACCTGACTTCAAATCACTTTTGGGCCTATGGTTTCATGTATTTTGGGTAAATAACTGGAAATGGATTTATTAGATCATAAGGTAGATATATGTTTAATTTCATAAGAAACCACCAAAACTTTTCCCCAATATGTTGCTATATGTTACAGTCACACCAACAATGTAAGATAGTTGTAGTTGCCATTTTTTTTTTTTAATTTTAGTGATTCTAGTGAGTGTGTATCATTGTGCTTGGTTTATTTATCTGAAACTGCTGAGTGACATGGGTGCTTCTAGGAAAATATGGCATGATTACTTTAGGATTTTGCATACCACCTGCATGAAACCACCTACTTACTTTAGAGGACTATGCTTTATTTTTGGAAGTATTAGCAATAAAGGTTAAGTTTTGGGGAGTCAATTGCATTTACTTCAGCACAAGTAATGCAACACCAGATGGTCCAAGTCCTCAAATTGGTTGATTAAATGTAATTCCATTGAGAAAAGCAATTTCAGAGAAGAGTTCAGAAAAGCAAAATATGTACATTTTGATTGGTTGGATCACAGTCAATGTTCTTGGTTTTCAATTTAACCATATAGCCAATAATTTTATTTATCTCTGTTACAAATAAGCCATAGTATATTAATTGAATTAGAGAAATAAACATACAAATATTGCATTTCTTATAACAGTTTCCCTGTTTACTTGGCAGTTTTTCTAGCTTTTCAGAGCTATTGAGCATGAAATATATTACCTGGCATTACAAATTATGCAATAACAGGATGCTCCACGGGGTGAAATTTGTGAGGATTTCTAAATTGTTTTTTGTAAAATCATAATACACATTGACCACTTTTTAATTGAATTTTTTGTAAATTTCCTCATTTAACTATAACCTATCTTGTATCATTAATACATGACTTCCAAAGAGATGACTGTGAAAATACATTGTTTATAATAATTTTACCAAGGGTGTTAAGTAAGAGCTAAAAGGAATGAGTTTTCCAGCTATGTGCAATCTGATTCTGTTATTTTTTCTTCTGCTTATTCTAGTGCTTTTCTTATTGAGAGAGTTATGTATAGAGTCTTAATCAATTGAATAGCATAATAATACACAGGTAATTTCCACTTAATAATAGGTAAAAATCAACCACTAGAGTTGGAAAATTACTTTGATGTTAAAGGCTTTATCAATAGGGAATATGAAAACATAATTTGGAAAACTGACTGTTATTCTTGCTATTCTTCTATAGTATTAAAGTGAAATAAAAATAGCTTCTAGCTCTTGCATCCTACTATTTTCTCCTCTTTTTCTAAATATTCACTGTCCTCTGTTGATTTCTTTATAATTTATTTTTATGATAGTATTAACAGGATACACAGGGATCTTAATTATCCCCATGTCCTTTTGCAGCAGGAAATGCAACTTTCAGCCAATGCATTAACTTCTTCTGAATTCCTATTTCTCTTCTTAACACACTTTCAAAAGCAATGTTATTCTACCCATTTCATAGCAGGAAACATACAAGATGCTTTAGTGATCCACAGAGGTGGGATGGACTCCTCATGCAAAATTTGATTTGGATGTCAAGACTGATAATGCTGTCTACACACATATCAAGAGAACATGAAAATGTTTATTACTGACATAATGAGGCTTTACTTTCTAGGGGAGAGCAGGGGCTGGCTCTCAGCCTGGTCCAGAAATGGCTTGAGAGAGCAGGAAAAGACTGGGTTTTAATGGTAACTAGTTGGTGAAGCCAGGTTATGTGTTCCAATGCATAGACCAGGGATTCCTTGGTTTGAACTTTCTGGCGTCACCAAATGAGGGTGCACTTAGGATTTCTTATGAGCTTTCTCAGGTGTGGGGCAGAAAGGAAGGGGAGTGGTGTGGCATAAAAACTGTCAGCCATCAACATAAAAATGAAGTAAGACTATTATACAAGAAATTCTATACATTTGGCATGCCCAGCCTACACGGGGCATGCCATGATGCCCTGCTAATTAGAAGGGAGTCAATCTTAAAGTAAAACGTTTAAAATTAATAAAAATGCCATAGAAAGTTGCATCCAGATATGTGTTATCTTGGCTATAAACATTCAGAATTCCCTTTGTATCTCTTCCTGAGTCCTTCACCCCCATCCCCCAAATTTCAAAGGGGCCACATGTCAGTTGAATGTAGGACTATATAGCAGGTTACAATCCTAACTCAAGAAACTAACTTTTTTTTTTAATTTCAGAATATCACAGGGGTGGGTGCGAATGTTTAGTTCTTAATTTTCAGTGACTAGTTTTTCACTTGAGTATGACTCAGACAACTGGCATAGTCTTCATAAAACTTCAGCTTCCCTGGGTACATTCTTACATGACAGAGTACGTATTGTAATGCTGGGTCATTATTTTTGTCAACCCACATATGGAACCCTTACCAGCTGTCACTGTCTTCATTTATAGTTGTAGTCCCTGTATATAGAAAGGATTGTTACCATCAATCCAGCTCTCACACACATTCATGTACACAAAGATCAAAAATAATAATTATTTGTGTGTCAATATAATATTAATTTTAGAGAATTCAATTTTTGAAGGGAATTGTACACATTATCTAACTCCTCAAGTGACAAATGGGAAAAGTGAGGTAGAGTCTTATCCAAACCAGCAAGTTTCCAGAAAGCAGGAGAGCAATAGAATACTATAACTGCACTTTTTATAGAAATTCAGAGAATATTAGTGCTGGCTGAATCTGGTGGTGGTCTTGTCTAGATAAATGAGTAGGTCCACTGGAAATGTTTTAATATCATAAAAAGTTACATGTTGTAAGTTATATCACTTCATTGGATTAAAGCAAGAATTTCAAAACAGAATTTTTGCTTTGTGCTTGGTACAGAGTCTGGAACTTAGTAAATACTCATGTTGTTGCTGCCAATACCACCAATACTAATTGCTATTATTATTCTAATTAGCATTAGGTATGTTCTGTTTTAAAATTGAAATAAAATTTAAGTGTGATAGTTATTTGCAAAAGCTGTGGAGTAAGACAAATTCAATGCTGGGTTTCAGCTTTCCTACCTACTAGCTGTGTGAGTAGATCACAAAGTATAAGAGTTATAAATTGAGATAACAATTTATAACAAAAGTCCTGACATGCAGATATTTTGCTAAATAAATATTGACTTGCCTAATAAAACATATTATTCTATCAGGATGCCTTTTTGCAGTAAATATGAAAAACTCTAACTCAACCTGTGTTTTAACAATAAAAAAATTCATTACTGCAATGAACAGGAAAGCTCAAGGTTGTTTGAGCTACTTAGTTTTACCTTCAGGAACTTACTTTCTTCATTTCATCTCTCTGCATTCTTAATCTTGCTTTTATTCTTAGGCTGTTTGCCGTAGGATGTAGAAGATCCATATTTTATATCCTGATACATCAACACTTAGGGAAAGATTTCTCAACCTCTGGAATATAAAATTTTGGTCTGGATAATTCTTTGTGGTGTGGGCTGTCCTGTATATTGTAGGATTTTTAGCAGTGTCCCTGACTTCTACCTACTAGATCCCAGTAGCCCTACCCCCAGTTATTCTCTGGTTATGAAACCAAAATACCTATAAACATTGATAACTCTGGTGGGAGGAATGGTGTAAAAATCGCTCTCAGTTGAGAACTATTTGTTTAGAGGAAAAGAAAAAAAGCACTTCTATTCCTAGAAGTTCTGCATGAGTCTTTTCCTCATGCTTTGTAGGAAAGACTTGGAACACATCCATGAAAAAAATGAGAGAACCCCTTCATTGATATGTGTTTCCATACCTAAGACTGCCCATAGTAGCTCTCCCTACCTATTGAAGTGTATGGCTAATTAAGACTTTGTGAGAAGGCTACTAGTCAAAATCTAGTTGCATTATTTGCCTTGGTCAGTATTCTAGACCATAATGAAGTACGTATTTGTGATTTTAGCCCTCCAAAAATAGCTGTGGAGTTAAATAATCATCTAAATAGAAAATTCATAGATGACCATCTCCCTGAGATGAACTTTCCCTATAATAACCATGAATGAGAAGCTTGACTGCTCTGAGACTCATTCTCCTCTTCTGCAAAATGGAGATAATAATGCCCCATATGAAGGATGTAAGGATTATATGAAATAATGTATATAAAACAAGTAGAATATTT
Organism: Microcebus murinus; assembly: GCF_040939455.1. Classification (NCBI taxonomy): domain Eukaryota; kingdom Metazoa; phylum Chordata; class Mammalia; order Primates; family Cheirogaleidae; genus Microcebus; species Microcebus murinus. Next base: position 26,023,224 of record NC_134124.1, read on the forward strand.
GAATCATAATACACATTCAAGAAATGAGAAATATTAATAGTAGTATTATAACAATGTTTTTCATGGATCACCAATTAAAACTGACTCCCCAATAATGCCCTTTAATGACCTTTAGTCTTTTTAAGGTTAGTATGTTTGATATGGTTAAAAGAATTTACATATCATTATTAACATAACATTTAAAATTTCATTTTAGGGTATTGGGTAAACTTCAACAAAATCAACTGAATAAGTACAATTTATTCATTTAGCAAAATAGAATTCCAAAAAGTTCAGGATTTGATTCTCTGTGAGGTCTACATCTTTTTATGCTACTTGCCATTGACTTTCCTCCCCTCTCCTAATAATAAATTGTGTTTGTTTCTGTAATATGTTTTCTCACACTATCCCCAGAGAACTGGAAAACTGTAACATTTTTAATATAAGCTTTTTTGCTTCCCAGAAATTGGTCTAAAAGGAGGTGAGAATCTATTCAGAGTTGCCAAAAGAGAAAGGTTTGGTGATAAATTATCTATCTGATCATGTACAATGGGCACACAAGATATCCTGAAACTGTCAAATCAAAAGTGAGCATGATTAGAATAAAGTTGCTCTGTGTCAGGGCCTTGCTTAAATAAAAGTGACAAGTTTTGACAGATTTTATGCCTGGTATGGATGAATGGCTGAGCAAGAAGCATGGAGATGATTTCTAAAATAACTTTTTTGTCAAGGAAGTATTAAAGAATCAAAGTGTTTATGCTGTATACAATCTTCAGACAACAACTTGGTAATGAAAAGCACCACACTTTTCCAGAAGACACACATTTTGCAGACTCCAATGGGGGGTGATCTTTCTCCTACCATCTTACACTTACGGCTGCACCTAGTTGTTGACCATCTGATGGGTAAATCGACACTGTGGTTTTCAAAACTACAAGGAAAAGCTAGGCCCAGATGGTAACCATACCCTTGTCTCTAGATAATGGTCATTCTCCTCAACAGTCCATTTACCCAGAGGCAGTCTGCCTTCTCAGAGGCAGTAACATAGCTTCTTTGAGAAAAGGAAACTGTACTGGGATTATAGTGGCTCTTGATCCAAATCTATTGAGAACCAACTTTATCATTTCAACCTTTTTCTTTCCCTCTGAGTTATTTTAGTTGATATAAAATAGAAATAATGTTTTCAACAATTATTAGATCCATGCTACATGTCAGATACAATGACAGACATGGAAATGTGTCTCTAAAGCTAGTCTAAAGCTAGTCTCATAGTCTTTTTACTGGGAAATTTAAGATGATTTAAGAAACAACATTTAAAATACAAAGCATTATACCAATTCAATGATTCACTAGAATATTTTATCGAGAACAGATATATGTATATGTGTGTACATATCTCATTAAGATCTATTATCTATCTACCTTTCTATATCTTCCTCTCCCTCTTAGTGTGTATGCATATTTACTACACAGACACACACATTGAAAAGGAGAGAAAAACTCAGAGAGAGAAACTGGTAAGATAAAAAGCCTGCAATTATAACCATTTTTGGTGTGATTATATGTGATATTTTATTTTGAACTTACATTTTACAAAATGAATATGCATTGCTTTTGCAATAAAATGAGCAAATAAAAGTTATCTGTACTTGGGGAAAAAAAAGCATTCCAATAAGGATGCAATTTTGCAATTTCCATCAACATCTGACTCTCACATTCCTTGGCTAACACAAACATGGCCTTTCCATGTCTTGAAGACTATTTTCCCATAAGGTAAGGTAAAGGGAAACAAGGAAGGTACATGATACAGATTCTGTGTCAAAATAGTTTTGGAATTTCCAGGAATTTAGTGAGCAGGTAGGGGAAAAATCAAGCATATTGGCCAGTGCAGAATGAAGGAGGGAAGTTGTTTTGTCCATGGCCTGATCCTGTGTGCCTAGAACCAAGCCCACCTTATAACAGACACTCAGAAAACCTTGGCTGAAACAACATAACTGACATCCAAAGCCCAAGTTTTGGCTGTGACACTTGAGTCAGCAGAATCTTTTTTATTTAAAAGATTGAGTTAATAAAAAGCCAGTTTTGAAGATTCAAATCTTTCAGCAGCCATACTTTGGATAGGTACAAACCTTTGGATTGGATACAAAAAAGTGTTCATCTCTATTGTCTTCCTGTAATAGCTCCCCAGTCAAATAAGGCTCAAGTGAAGGCAAAAGATTTTAACATAATTGTTTACTGACAAGATATTTTATACTGTCTATTGTAGGAGGTTAGGGGAAACTTGCCCTTTCTTCCTAAAGTTTGCTGAAAGATCAACTCACAATTAAGGCAGATTAATAGGAGAAAGGTTTATTTATCATGCACATGGGCAAAATCACGAAATGATTACTCAATATCCCAATGAAGTTCAGATAGTTTTATACCTGTCTTTTTTCCCCCCAGAATGCTATGAGGATACAAACATTTTGGTTAAATAATTTGCTTTTGTACCATTTGAGTGAAAGTTATAAGTGTGTCCATCACTCAGATAGTGTGCATTTTACTCATAAGGTGTGAGTTTACCCATCCCCTCTTTCCCCCACCACCTGCTTGATTTCTAATGAGTATTATTTCCATATGTGCACAAAAATGTTGCTGGGTTAGTTCCAATTTAATGGTGAGTACGTGTAGTGTTTGTTTTTCCATTCTTATGATACTCCACTTAGAAGAATGGTCTCCAGTTCCATACAGGTAAATACACCTGTCTTTTTGGAGAGGAGAGTAAATGAAAAGTGCAGGTAATTCTGTTTAGGGGTGACAAATGGTGTCAGGGAAAACAAATGGATGGGAGCAACAGATTGACTTGCAAATTAACCTGAGAGACAGGTATTATACTTAAATGATTTGGACCAGGTCTAGTTGCATGCTTGATCTTTCCTGCAATATCTTGAGATAACAGAGAGAGAAAGGGAAGTCAGTTGCTCCCTTTGATCTTTTGATCAGGTCGGTCTGGTTCATGCAAATAGAGGGAAAGCGTCATCCAAGGGCCTGTGAATTCATAATACTCTATACCAAGGAGTCATATTTTGGGGTGAAATTTCCTGAGCTCCTTCACTATCTATTTCTGTGTAACAAATTTCCCCAAAACTTACTATCTTTCAACAACCAACCAACCTAAAATCTCACACAGTTCCTGAGAGTCAGACGTCTAGAATCAGCTTATGTGAGAGGTTTCAAGTCCGGGCTGGGCTGCGGTCATCTCATGGCTAGACGGATTGTTGGCCAGAAGCTTCAGTTCCTTGGCACATGGGGTGGGCATTTCCACAGGGATGCTTACAACACTGGAGCCTGCCTCCCTCAGAAATTACTGAGAGAGAGAGGGAGAAAAAGAGAGACTGAGAAAGAACATGCACACATGCGTGCACACGCACATGCTGAAGTCTTAATGCTTCTATGTCCTGCCTCAGAGTCACACACCATCAATTCCACTTCATTCTATTAGAAGAAAAACAGCAAGTCAATCCCAGTTCAAGGAAGGAGTGTCAAACAATTAGCTGATATAGTTGGGCTCAATTTTGGAGGAAAGTCAGGATCATAATTTTGGGTTCTGGCAATAGCTATCTCTTACCCTTTCCATCACCAGGGTCAGAATCTGTTGTATTCTGACTCAGTTAATATTGTTGAGCTATTATGTATGCCTCTGTGAAGGCCCTGGTGAGTATGGAGGTGGATTCAAGGGCCCATAAAGATCAGTTTTCATTTTCTTCGGTGGTTTCACTAACACTTATGCAACTCCAAAAATATGATGGGATTGTTTTTCCGTCATTTATTTCTTCATCCTTGACTTCCCCAACTGGTGTTTTTTGAATTCTCCAGGGGAAATTGTTGTGCCCAGAAAGAAACAAGGGCAAAAATAAATCTATTCAAGTCAAATACTTGTTAAAGATTTAGTTTATTTTCTCATAGCCAGAGGTGAAATTAGATTTGTTAAATAAGAAAAAAAATGCCTTTTGGGGGCAGACTCTCTCTCTCTCTCTCTTCTTCTCTCCCTCTTTCTGTCTCTCTCTCACTCTCAATATGCGAAAACATTCATACTAGAAACTATTATTTTAATAAATCTTCATGACAAAAATTTTTTAAAATGTGCTTCCTGGAAGCTAAAAAAAATTAAGTCTAGATATGAATTATACAATTACCATTCCCATCTTGTGATTGCATAACACTTCATAGTCTATAAATAACTTTGCATATGTGATTTTAATTGATCTTCATGAAAAATCTGTGGGATAGGTAAAATAGTTATCAATCCCTCTACTGTATAGTATATATGAATGGAGACACACAGATGTTTGGTGACTTGACTAAAGTCATATAACTGCCACCTTAAAGACATTTTAGAGTAGCTTTATGAAAAGATAGGGGAGGGAGAGAGAGGATAAGAGAGGAAGAGTAGGAGACTGGGATCTAAAGCAAGTATCATCCCAAAGTTAATACAAATAAGAAGGGAACAGACTATGATGACTTTTTAGGTTTGGATGAGTCACAGCATTGTGGAAAATTAGAAGCCTTAAAACTTGCTTTTCATCCTAAAATTTCTCCCCTATTTTTTGAGAAATCAGTCCTTCTTGACTACAGTCAAAAGCAAAAAACAATTTGGTTAGAAATGTCTAGCCCAAGTCAATCTATGAATTATACCAATGATTCTCAAGCTTGAGAAAGTGTCAGGGTCACCTGAAGTTTCCTTAAAACACTAAATATCAACCCCTTGCCCCACACTGATTCAATATCTCAGGGGTCATGCCCAGTAATTTGTATTAACAAGTCCCCAGGTGCTGGCAGTGCTGCTCTGGGCTCTGACTTTGAGAAGTCTAATTTGTTGTGTTAGTTTCTATACTTCTTGAGTCCTCTTCCAGCCTTGGCCTCCAGCACTGCCTTGACATCCAGCTTGTGTACACTGCCCCCTGGTGGCCTCAATGCTGGCCATGCCTAGGGTGACCTTTTATAAGCAAACTGGGACACTTGTGAGAGAGTGAAGGCAGCACCACTAGTATAACTACACTGAGATTATCTGGATGAACAGAAACATCCAAACCTGATATCACTGATTCTACTTCATTCTAGACATACCTTTTATCCCTAATGATTATTATTTAAATAGTTAATAATTGAGAAATGTTTTATAGGGGAGATTTTATATATATATATTATATTAATAATAATATATATAATACTTTATTTTTTCTGTCCCAGTTCCTGGTACATCACAGTACATTCTTTGAGGAGCATCTTCAAGATGGAAGGATAGATTTATGTCCTTAGCTACTGGCTGGCTAAAGACAGCTAATGTTGCTCTTAGGAGATAGCCCCAACTAAAGCAGACTGCCTCCCCCAAGATCAAACCTCATTCCAAGGGCAGCCTGCACCAGTGACTGAAAAACACAGAATATATAGGTTCATTCCCTTCTCCAACTTAGGGCATCTCTAATGGACCATCCCAGCTTTAGAGAGGCTTCCTGGTATTGACAAAGCCTGAATCACAGCTCAACTTCTCCCTCTGCTCAAAACAGCTTCCTCCTTTCCATAAGTATTGATTTCAATTGATGTCCTGTACACTAATTTCCATCTCAGAGTTTTTGCTTCCTGGAAACCCAATTTCTGACACACATAGTAAGCATTCAATAAGATGAGTTGCTGTTACTGCCACTACTACTATGACTATGACTATTTTCTTCAAGTAATTTTCCATACGAGTGGCTCCCTTAGACAGGGCTATGTATCATACCACTAGTCGATCTAAAACAACTGCTAAAATTACTACTATAAATCCTGTAATGAAATAACTAGCCTTAATAGTAACATAGTTACATAGTAACCTAACACTTGGTAAATAGTGATAAATGCTTCCATTTGAAGTATAATTAAAGCCTGCCCTCATTAGAAGGCTGTGTCCACTTGATGTCAATCACTGGACTTATGGTGGGCAAGCAACTAGTAGTTCTTTAACTTGTATTTATTTAATATTGATTATGTCTCCTAGAGGTGAGTATAGCTGATCCTTGAACAACACAGTAGTTAGAGGTGTCCCCACATAGTCAAAAATCTGCATAGAATTTTTGACTCCTCCAAAATTTAATTACAGTAACCTGTTGGCCAGAAACCTTACCAATAACATAAATAGTGGAATAACACACATTTTGTATGTTACACGCATTACATACTGCATTCTTACAATAAAGTAAGCTAGAGAAAAGAAAATGTAATTAAGGAAAACATAAGGAAGAGGAAACATATTTACAATACTGTACCATATTTATGAATACCATAAGTTTACATTGTCTCTTTACCAGATGAATTGCCTGTCTGAAATAGCAGGCAACAGCATATGCAGATTTCAATCTATCGTACACAGTAAACAATTCGGCTCGTCCTTGTAATGTCAAGACTTTTCTCTGATACTTAGGAGCACTTCCAGCATCACTAGTGGCATTTCTCATAGGTCGCATGATGTTATTCAAGGTTTATAGTATTGCACTAAACATGATAAAATTTGCCAGAACTGCAAGATAACACTTTTTACTGTGATTCGCAATATACTGGAGAGAGGAACTGCTCACTCAGAGATGATTAGCGTCACATGGCATTTTACACTGATATTTGCAACTCTTGAGTTCACAGAGCAGATACCTGCAAATCTTGAGCTCACCTTAATAGCAACAGAAGGTGGCTACAAACTTGCTACAGTAGTATCATATGCACTACAGTTAATTTTATGCAGTTATAATTTAATACTGCATCTTTATGATTGTTTATATTTCTCTCAACGGAGAAATGGTATCATGTGCAATCTATCAGTGTGTGCATAAGTTTTGATAAATTTTAACTTTTTATAATAGATTTATGCATATTTAATGGTAGTAAATAATAAATATATGGAATATCTACATATATTTTATGCATTCGTGGCACACATTTTCTTAATTTTTTCCATATTTCCAGGCTATACAGTTCGTCTGTGAGTTTTTTTCAAATTGTTGCAAATATCCAGATAATTTTCTAATACATTTATTGAAAAACGTCCATGTACAAGTGGACTGGTGCGGTTTAAACCCGTGTTTTTCAAGGGTCAACTATATTGTTATTTTCCTTATTCTGCATGTTAGACATTATGAATACTCAGTGTGCATGTACTGCAGTGTACATATGTGTGCGTGCATGCATGTATATGTGATGATGATGATGTTAGATGCAGAGCGACTCTCAGTTTGGTGAAGCCATATACCCCAAGCCTTCACATGCAGCCCGGTTTCTCTGTGCATGAGCTGATGAGATGTTCTGGAATAGATTCAGGTTTCCTTGAGAACTGCCAGTGAGGATATGTGATGTCCTTTCCAAGAGGGAGGGATGTTAAATATACTGTTGATTAACAGGAACCCCATTTGGTGAGGTGGGGACATTTACACTGCTTGGCAGTATTTAAGATGAAGCTTACAAAAGAGCTATGAATTACTTAACCGTTGGCAGAAACTAAACTTCCTTTCTGAAGCAATTTCCAGGCCTCCTTTTTTTCCAACCTCTTTGCCAGTTTTAAATGGCTTGGGACTCTGAACAACAGTTTGGCCCCATAACTGTCTCCTCCTTTTACATGCTTCCTGACACATTTTTTTTTTTTCAAAAGAAATGTACAATTAATTCTATCTGGATTTAAAAAACCAATTCTCAAATCTGGCTCTCCTTGTATGAATCCATTTCTTATTCTAAGAGCTTTAGATATGTCCCTGAGCACTTTTCAATAACTTAATTAAAACTCATCTGGGAGAGTTCACAGGGAGAGTAATGAAAGGAATCAGGAAAGAAAGGGAAAAAGGAGAGCCAGGGAGAAGAAGCAGGCAGCTCATTTAAACCAAGGTTTATTAACTTTGGCTCTGATATTTTGGGCTGGATATTTCTTTGCTGTGAGGGGCTGTCCTGTGTATTTTACAATGTTCAGTAGCATCCTACCCCCAACATCCTGAGTTGTGACACCAGAGATTTTTTGGATATTGCAAAGTTTCCTAGGTAGAGGAGCAAAATCTTTCCAGGTTGGAAACCAATGATTTAGCTGTCGAGGGGCAAAGGATGCAAGGACACTATCAATAATCTAAATGATCTTCTCTTTATCCCAAGCACCACCACTGAAGCCAGAAATCTGGTGATCCAGCCCCCATCACATCATTTGCATCTATTTATTGAATAAACACTGATTATTTGACTATTTTCTGGCACTGTGCTAGTTCTGCAAAACATGTTTCCTACATTCAAAGAGCTTATAGTCAAGTAAGACAGACATTGAATTTATAACCAGAAAACTAAATATACAAATACAAATTATGGGAACCTTATGAAGGAAAATGTAGGCTGGCCAGAGAGGATAACAAAGGGTGGTCTGTGGTCTGTCCTAGAGTTGTATTCATAGGACGTCTCTCTGAGGTGCCACTGTTGTAACCACTATCTGAAGATCTAGCAATACCTGGATGGAGATTAGCTCTTCTTTTCTCTTCTAAATTCTGGTTCTACATTGCCCTGCCCACAAGTCTTCGAACTCTTCCTTCTTTGGTTCTTCCTTCCTCAGTCCTTTCCAAGTGGCTTATGCTTGATAGCATGAGATGGAAAACAATTCTCCCTCAAGACAAGCCTCACCTAACTCCCCTTTAAGCTGTTTGCAGAAGACACATTGGAAGCAAACTCCAAACCCTTTTGTCTTTGTTTTTATTCAAATAATGATCAAAATTGGACAAGTAGCAAAATGTGTACAAGGCAAAAAAGCCTCAAGTTTTTGCTCATTTTAAAGGCTCACCTCTGAAAAGGGGATGTGAGAAGCATGATAATGTGACACTCTGTATTGTTGGTTAAAGAGAATGTTCTCCTTGCAGTCTGAAACATAACCAGAGGCCTCTCAAAGATGCTTACATAGTAGTAGTAGTATTCTTTGGGGATTGGGGGGTTGGGGGAGAGTAAACTCACAACTAATGGACACAGTGAGCATTGTAGGGGAGAAAGGGCCACCTCAAATCATGGTTTTGATGTGGCAAAGTCATAACATGTGACCAAAATGTTTGCACCCCCATAATATCCTGAATTTAAAAAAATGCTGGGGACCTCCTGAAGTACTTTCCAAATAAAATAAATGAATAGACGTTCGTATTGCCCAGATTTTCCTTAGGATTAGCTAGATGCTTACTAAGCATTTCATTTAAAAAAAATACTTTTTCTATGTAAGAAAACTTACATAGAAACTTAGCGATTTTTCTAAAACAGAAAAGTTCACTGAGGTCTCATGGAACTATTCCTTAAACAACAGGACAGGATAGCAAGCTAAGGTGCAGAAATCTGACAGCTGTAATATCTCACAGCTCTGAGCAGGGACAGAAGGAGAACAGTGTCATGTTAAATCAGTCAGGAGAAGTTAGGAGAACTGATAAGAGTATAAAAGAAGCAGAATGCTGGAAAAGGGCACCCAAACTTGACATTAAAAAGAAATTCTCTCCTTCAATAAGTAGAAATAGATACGTGAACAGTAGTTACCTTGGACTACCACTTCTAGGTTGATCTACCTTTAATCTGATTAAGAGAAAATATAACAAGCATTTCCACTCATGTTCTAGAATTAAAAACGCATCACTTCAGAATAATGTTCTTGAATGTTTATTACTTTGAAAGACACTGAAATAAGCACTTCATAATAACTAACAGTCATTAAAACAAATCAGCTTGGTATTGTTATTCACGTTTGTAGATGAAGAAACTGAGGTTCATAGAGGTTCATAGTACATGAGCTTATGTCTATTTAAGCACAGGTTGGCCTGACTCCAAAGCCAAGTACACTGTGAATGATGAGACATAGTTTAAATCAACAAAGGAGCAAAAATACAGTTGATTCTCATTACCTGTGGTAGCTGTGTGACATAAACTCATTGTGAACACTGAATTAGTAATGACTTAACAATTGCTCCTAGGAGAAATGAAGGGTCACATTCCTGTAAACCTCTGCTCACATTTTTATCAACTGACCAATACAGAACCTTGTTTTATGTGTTTCTGTTTAAAGACAATTTACTTAGGATGTTGTTGATGTATTGACATTGAACTCATGGCCAACAGAACTATAACTCATGCCTGAAAGGAGCTTTCTTCATAAGACACATCACAGTATTCTTACACTTAGGAGCACCAAATACTATGGTTGGGGACCATTTTAAATGGTGAAATCACCGAGAAAAAGAAAAAAAATGAAAAAATGTGTCACTGTCTAGACCACCAAAAAGAAACTTGCTTCCAGTATGAGAACTGGCACAAAAGGCAGAGTTTGATTTAAGCTGGGAATGTGCAGCTTGAGTGTCTCAAATTTTTCACTGTTCTTTGAACATCTCCAGTGACTGTCAAAGTGCTGTATCAACATGGGAATTACATATACCTTTTGTAGAGCAGGTGAATTCATAAATATGGAATCTACGAATAATGAAAATCAGTCACTTACATTCTGCCCAATCTCATAGCCTGGTACAAATGGCATGCTGGGAAGCAGAAGTGGGGGGGTTGCAAGGAAGCCAGGGAGAGGAGCTCATATCAAAGAACATATATGTTCCTGACATCCTTGGTTTTAACAGCTCATTTTTGTTGCATTTCTTGTTTTGAGGGCCCTATGTTGTAGCCCTGTTTAAGTAATTGACAGGTTTATTTTCTGACTTGGCTCCCTACCCTGTTTTCCAGATCTTCCAGAGATGAGGACCTGACTTGTCCTGTTTCTAATTCCTTGACACGTCCTGGAGTGTTATTTCTAAACATACCTATCCTGACTGGGTTGACGGTATCTGCTTCTGGGCTTTCCATTCTGCGTTACTTTCCATTATCGTGTTACTTCTTATGTTGGAGTGATCTGACCACTTAATGTTGGATTTAAGAAATTTCTGTATACAAATCATGGAAATCCATTACTTAAACTGAGATATCTAGGGAGATTAAAGTCTTCCAGGGGTAATGTAGGTTTTAGACATGACTGGAAAAGAGACTCTACCACCAAATGATGGCTCAGGACCTAACTTTTCTCTTTTGAACTTAGCTCTCTTTCACTGCACAGAAATTCCCAGAGAGGTCTCTCCCCGTGGTCAGGCAATGGCAGGCAGGGGGCCAGGGGCAAAATCATTCCAACTTTAGCTCTGGAGCAAAGAAGTGGGCGTCTTTTCTGGTACTCTTAACAAAGATCCTAAGATTTATCCAGCCCTTATTTAAACTGTACTGATTTAAATCAGCAGCTGCCCACCCCGGTTCACATGAACCAAGAATGTGTGCATGGGGGAGAAGCAACCCCCAATAAAAACTGAGGATTTTTCCAGAGGCTGGAATACTCCTGTGCAGGCAGACATAAATGAACACTTCCCAGGTGTACCTGAGGTTCATCTGCTCCCCAGCTGGCCTCAGAGGAGTTACTTTTTTTCTAGATGATCTTTCTGAAATTCCTGAGCAGTCCCCAACACTCAGGAGTGGCCAGATGAGGGCAGTGGAGAGAGAAGACTACATACATGTCAAGGTATTTGAAGCTGATCTGAAGCTTCCCGCTCACAGTCCCTCAGGCATTAGGACTGTCCGGAGTACCTGGCTTCCCAATCCCTGAGGTTTCTCTCTGGCAGCCAGAGCCTGCTCTCTCCAGGCCCCTGGGAGACTTCAAGGGTCATAGAATTAATGCTCTCTGGGAGCAACCCTCACACAGTGATCCCTCCTGTGGGACGACTCTGAGACACATGTGCCACACTGACTCCCAGCTTCACCCCAGTGCGGACTAAGAGCCAGTGGCTTGGTGGAGCAATGTATTTCCATCTCTTTCTCACCTCCCTGCTCCTCTACCAGGGCCTCCAGGGTCACATCCCAAATAAACCACTTTCCTTGAACCCTTGTCTCAGGGTCTGCAAATGTGCACATAGACCATGATCACGTAGAACCCAAGCTTTTAACTATTTTTGCAAAAATACATATTTTCTGTTGTCGTATCCTCTCTACTATAGAATAAATAAGAGGGGATGTATAATCTCCTTGCTAAATAATCCACTGTTAACATCTTTTCCAGAAAAAATAGAAAGAATATGCATTCATATAGAAAAATGTAGATAGCATGATAGCATAAAAATATTAAAACTAAATTTTTATTTGCTCACTGCCTCCCATGAATTAGTTATCATTAATTCTTTCCAAAGAAAAGAGAATATAAGAAAAGAGAGAAAGTGAGGAAAAGAGAATAGGAAAGAACAAAAGAGAGAGAGAGAGGTTACAAAGTTTTTGGTATATAGCTGGGTATTAAATAAAAATTTCTTTAATGCTTGCTTCAGACAATAATTCTACCTTTGAATATCTTCTGATAACATAGCCTGTACTATATGCATATGTGTTTAAATGATGATGTTGTTCTGGCTACTGAATACGCCACAGATTAACTCAGTTAACTCACCAATAAAAATACACATAAAGTCTTTGCTAATAGCTAAAAGTGGGCAGAAATAAATCTAATCACTTCCCTAAGGGGATATTTTATCTCTGAATTGGCCAATATTGTTATAAGATGAGCTGATTACAAAGAAAAAGATATGTAAATAATTTTCAATATTTCTGATTATTAGTTTGAAATTTGTTCTCTACACACTTTTTCTAACGTAAATGTGGGAAATCATTCAAGATAAGGCTTTAATTAATCTTTTTCTACCTAAATGTAAACATGACTTAGAAAATTAATAGCATTAATAGAATCCAAGCATTTTTTAATTCCAATGAAAACCAAATCTTTATAAAACATCAGTACAGTACTTTTAATCTAAAACACATTGATTATCCTTTGATATTTTTTCAGAACAGAATTTTTGTTCCATATGAACTTGAAAATTTGGGGGGACTGTCTGAATTTTTTATTAATCTAAATAAGTTAATAATTTAAAAACTACTAACTCAACAAAACCCCAACTATTGTCTTTTAAGCATAGAGATAAACACACATACTCCCAAACACATGCACACATGTGCACACATACACCCGTATAAACATGGCTAAAGATGGCGAACAAACTGGGGGAAAATATTTTCTACCAAATATTATATTATAGACAAATGGCTCATTTTCTTACTATACAAATGTTCCAAGACAACAAGAAAACATATAAAAATCCAAGTAGAGAAAATAGTAAGTAAAAACAAGATACAGTTCAAAGGAAAGAAATACCTGGGATTTTTAAACCTTTGAAAAGATGCCCAACCTTACTCAAAATATGAAAAAATATAAATTAAAAGCATAAATTGCCACTTCAATGGCCTGATTGGCAAAGCTCAATAAATCTATATCATCATCAAGGTATGGGGAAATAGGCATACGCATCTTCAATTGGTGTGGGAGATAAACGATTTCAGTGTTCTTAGAATAAATTCTGCAATAAATCTAGAAAATGAGAATGCTTATACCATTCATACAAATTTATTTAAAACATATTCTCACTGATATAAGTTAAAGAATTTCATCAAAACATCTTAGTGATAGCAAAAATCAGAAGAAAGAAAAATATCAATCATTTCTGGTTAAGTAAGGCAGAGTAATACAACAGAAACATTGTACTAAAAGAACTAGGATATTTTGTCTTATTGATATAGAACTTTGAATATACATTTTACATATATATTTATATATGTGTGTGTGTGTATATATATATATAATTTTTTTTGAGATAAGATCTCACTCTGTTGACAGAGCTAGAGTGCAGTGGCATCATCATAGCTCACTGCAACCTCAAACTCCTGGGGTCAAGTGATCCTCCTGCCCCAGCCTCCCAAGTACCTGAAACTATAGGCACATGCCACTATGCCCAGCTAATTTTTCCATTTTTTATAGAGATGGGGTCTCACTCTTGCTCAAGCTGGTCTCAAACTCCTGACTTAAAGTAATTCTCCTACTTTGGCCTCCCAAAGCTCTAGGATTACAAGTGTAATCCTGCCACACTGACTCCCAGCTTCACCCCAGTGCGGACTAAGAGCCAGTGGCTTGGTGGAACAATGTATTTCCATCTCTTTCTCACCTCCCTGCTCCTCTACCAGGGCCTCCAGGGTCACATCCCAAATAAACCACTTTCCTTGAACCCTCGAACCCTTGAACCCTTGTCTCAGGTGTGAGCCACCGTGTCCAGCCTGAATATATTTTTTAAAAATCAGTGAGAAGAAGAATTTGTAGTCTGTTAACATTTTTAATTTTTTTTAAATTTTAATTTTTTTTAAATTTTATTTCATCATATTATGGAGGTATAAATATTGTTAGGGTTACAAATATTGCTCCTGCTTCCTCCCTCCCCCGTTAGCGCAACCCTTGTGGAAAAGAATTTGGAGATACCTCAAACAGCTAGAAATAGAAATACCATTTGACCCTGCAATAGCATTGTTAGGCATCTACCTAAAAGAGCATAAGACATTCTATTATAAAGACATCTGCACATGAATGTTTATAGCTGCACAATTCACTATTGCACGATCATGGAAGCAGCCCAGGTGCCCATCAATTCATGAGTGGATAATTAAAATGTGGTATATGCTCACAATGGAATATTACTCAATCCTAAGAAATGACAATGAGCTAGCGCCATTTATGCTATCCTGGATTAAGTTTAAGCCTGTTATCCAAAGTGAGGTGACACAAGACATGGAAAATGGGCTCCACATCTACTCGCCATCAAATTGGTACTGACTGGTTTAAACTTCGATTTTCAAATGGTGGCAATACTCACCAGAGATTCGGGGGGGGGGGACCCAATCTTAGGGATGGGATGAACATTCTGGAGAGGGAGGGCATAACTCTAACCCTTCTCAGGGGGAGGCAAAGATATACAATGTAACCAAAATGTTAAAAAAAAAAAACTTTTTAGCAGGTGGTGGGCAGGCAGGAGTGGGGAGGAGGAAAGGGATGTATGTTTCTATAACATTTTTAATTTTTTTTCCAAGATGGGGTCTCACTATGTTGCCTAGGGTAGACTCAAACCCCTAGGCTGGAGGGATCCTCCCACATAGCTGGGGCTACAGGCACATGCCATTGCAGCTGGCTTGTAGTTTGTTATCATTTATGTTAAATGTTAAGGACTTCATTTCCCTCTGTTTTTATATATGCATAGACAACCTTGAATTGTATACAAAGATCTAGGGCAGTTGGTGGTGATGGGGTAAAGGTAGTGGGTGGCCATGGGCCAAATGTGGGAGAAATGAGCAAATGTTTTCTCAGGTATTTGCCAGTTTCTTTAATAATAGCTTTGGATACATATTTTAAAAGACCTTCCCATTCTGAGGGTATGAAGAAAAAAATATCCCTGTTGTTTTTATGATTTTCATTATCTGCATTTAAATCTTTGATTATACTGATATTTTCATAGCTTCTACAATTTCTTGGGTTATCCACAGGTTAATGGGAAGAAACAGTGCATAAACAGAAACACAGAAATAATATTTTCAAAAGAGGTGGCCACCCAGGTCAAAAGCAGACACAGAGCTTCTTATGGGTAACTTTCTTGAAGTTCAGAGTCTTGACTGATGTCCTCACCTGCTGGATATGGAAGCTGAGTTATTGTCATATTTCATACTTGCTACTTTTATCACTATTCCAGGAAAATTTATGAAAGTAGATCAAAACAGCCAGTTTCCTATATAATTGGTCGACCCATATGGTGACCTGGGGGACAAGGTAAGGTCAGTGCCCAGGTGCTCCTGGTCAACATCTCAGCCTCCAGTTTTCCATCACTCTGAAAATCCATTTCTCTTCAGCTCCCCAGTCTCAGAAAAGTATGTTGAATTACTCTCTTTTATAATTATGTAAATTGTCTCCTGTAGCAAAGATAAAATTGCTGTGGTTATTGGGATGGATTTTAGGAATCCGTTCTGTTTCATTTATTTTTCTGTTTATTTCTGTATTGATACCACTTTGCTTTCACTATGGTGACTGGATATTATGTTTTCTTTTTTGATAGTGCTAGTTTTTTCCTCCTTATTTCTCTTTTGTCAGAAATCCTCATCATATGTCTGCATATATATTTTTCCATAAACTAGTGACATTTACTTTTGTATTTCACATAAGGAATTCAAAAATCAAAGAATTGAAATGTTCAAGTCACAAAGCATGTGTCAAAATGAGAATTTAAACTTAGTTTTATTGGACTGCAAAATCTACATAAACCAGGCTGGGCAACATGGTGAAATTCCTCTCTCTACAGAAAATAAAAATAAAACAATTAACTGAGTATAGTGGTATGCCAGTGTAGTCCCAACTACTCAGGAGGCTGAGGCAGGAGGATCGCTTGAGCCCAGGTGTTCCAGGTTGCAGTGAGCTGTGAGGCTGCCACTGTACCCTAGCCTAGGCAACAGAGTGAGATTATGTATCCAAAAAACTAAAACATAAAAAAGAAAAATAAAACAAAATCTATACTTAGAGTCTTTGGATCTGAAATCTATATGCTATAAGCATGATTTTTCATCTTTTTCCACTTATTTTGTATCCTTGTAGGTTGCATGTATTGCTTTTGCTCTTTTTTTAATATTTAGTATTCTGAATAACCTAGTTGAAATGTTAGAACCTCAGTTTTTGTAGATGTATCAGTTTTCATAAGTGTATACAAATTTTTCCTAAGACAGGACCTGATAGAGCTAGTATAAAGATGAAATAGCACATCTTGGGGGGGAGGGGTGTTGAATAGTTGTGACTTTGTGAGAAACTAAAAAAATCTCAAAATGAAGGTAAAATCAAAGAAACTACATTTTTAAAATTAAATTGTAAGTAGTTTCAAACTTACAGAAAGTTGCAAGAATAGTTAGGAATATCCTTCTCTATATCTTTTACCCAGATCCATGTAGATTTAATATTTTGTCTTACTTACACTCTTTCTATAATATACATGTTATACTTTTCCCTGAACATTTGAGAGTAAATTCAATACATCATGGAATGTATTTGAGAAAAAGTTAAATACTTCAGAGAGCACTTTATTAAAAAATAGAATTTTACCATAGTACAATTATCATGTTCTTGATACTAAATATTTATACAGAATCATATAAAATCTGCCAGCTGCATTTCAATTCATCATGGAATATCCTTTATAGCATGCTATTTCTTCCACTCCATATTTTACAGTTTATAGATTATAATCTATAGTGATAGATTCTAGAATATGGTCACATAATGTGCTTAGTTACCGTGTCTCTTGGTCACCTTTAATTTCTAAAAGTTCCCCAGGCTTCTTTCTGCCTTTTATGATGTTGACATTTTTGAAGAATAAAATTGGTGGGCTATTTCTATAGCTCCTTATAGCACCTTGATAGTTTCTTTTTGAAGTATATCTTTGTTCAAACTGGGAAGAGTATTTTCACATATAGCAGTACTAAGGCCTTTAGAGCCACCCTGGTCTGGAATCAGGACATAAATGACAAAGCCAGAGATGCCAGGATGTTTAGGAGGAATTTTCCAAACAGAAAGACCTACTGCAGTGGAGGGAGAGGAGTAAGGGGGAGGGAAGCTTAAAGTCTAAATGTTGAGGGGATACTGGGCTAAGGAGAAGCTATTGTTACTGAAGAAATTGGACAAAGAAAGGAGCTGCCAACACTGCTAAATCCCCATCATATGAGTAAAAGAGTTTGATGTCCTCAGCCAAGACTTTTCCTTTACAATAAGAGGAAAAGCGAGGAAATTAAGGTGAGGAAATGAACCAGTGCTTGATTTCAGTAGGGTTTTTTTTTCCTTCTTTTGACATTTTCTTTATTTTTAAGTGGCAAATAATAATTGTATATATTTACGGGGTACAATGTAATGCTTTGATCTCTCTCTATATATATTTTATAGATAGATTCAATCAAGTTAATTAATATGTCCATCACTTCACCAACTTATTTTTCTGTGAGGAGAACCTTAGAATCTATTCTTTCAGCCACCCGTATTATTACTCTGTAATAGACATGGATCACAAAGGGAAAAATACACACACTAATACATACACACACACACATCTATCTACATCTACATTAATATATACCATCAAGTAAATCACTTCATTAATTATTTTTTAGAATATTATAGTTTTTAAAACCACCAATAGTGGTTTGTATGAAAAGTTACAGAATAAAAGAGAAAAATTAGGAAACCATTCACAGAGGAAGTAATTATTGATATAATTCAATACAACCCTACATCTTACTCGGTATAACTCCAGGTAAAAATAATTACTAAGAGATGTGTTTAAAATATTTGCCATGATGTATGCTAGCACCTCTCTCAACACTTTTATACTCTTGCCATGTATTTGTTAGAGATTACATTGCTCACTCATGCTTTTTGGTAGAAATGCATTATTTGGGGTGAACGAAGAGTTGCTGAATGCTACATCTGGGTTGATCAAAGGAAAGACCAGATTATGTGGGGAAATTTGAGTTGAGGACAAGGGAGAATCTAAGAGTATAATAACCTAGGGATGAGCAAGCATTTCTGGAAAAAATCTAGGCTTTTAAGGCTGTGAAATTGATGATTTCAAGGTTGAGATCAAGTTAATATCTGGCTGTATGTGGCATAAAAGGAAAATTGTACTGGGTATACATGGTATTCTAAAAGATCAGAATTGGAAAATAGCAAGGCCTAGAGAAAGATGGAGGAAGCTGGTAGCCCAGGATAAGTGAATGAATCTGCTTGGTTGGATGGTGGGAGAGGAGTTGGGGGTTCTCCATCCCCTTTTTGTCACCTTTTCACTTTGAAGCCTCCTTTGCAAATGTTCCATAGCCCAGTATGTCATAGAGCACATACAGGTTAAGTGCCCAGTTGTCTGAAACAGCAGTGTGCTGTACAAAATGAAGAAAGATCTCTATTACCTGAACAGCTGTAGTGCCTCATGGATGAGTTAAAATTCAGCTTTGTAGGATATTTTACCTGTTTTTATTTCCTTTTATTGTGGAGTGTGGGATTCTTCTTTCTTTTTTATATACTCTCTCCAGATGAATTCATTTTTAGTTAAAAAGGTATAGAAATCAATTTTAAAAACTTCTAGATCTTGTTCTTATTCTTGTTTTTATAAAATATTCTTCTTCCCATTTTACTGAACCAGCAGACATGTGAGATGGTGCATTTCAGGAAAAATAGGAGTAATTTCCTTCTTGGAGAGCAGGCTGGACAGGTTGGAGATTAAAGTGCTAACTGTGTCTTCTATCCAAAGCTCACAGACTGTCTGGGTGTTGGAAAATATCCCAAGATGCGGTTGAAACACTGTGATTCAGTGTCTATGGAGTGGATTATTAAGAAAGTGCAGTATACTTGTAGGGAAACAGGACCACACAATTGTTCAGCATTCTGTTTTCTGCATCAGGCACCTCTGGACCCAGCCTCTGTCTTTGGGATGACCTGGAGAGAAAGGCTGAATCTCTGAATACCTCTGATCAGATGCTAAATACTGAGCTCTGACCTCAGGGAGCAGAATTCTGCCTGACAGAGCTCACACTCACCTACACAGGTCACAGATTCTGCACCTGTCCTCAGCAGAGGGCTACTGACTAGAATAGCAATAGAGGATCAGGTGCATAAAACATTGCTTTATTTGAGTTTTACAAAGAAGGAGCAACACAATGTATGTTTACCACCTTTACAAACAAATAACAGGGAAGGAGCACAGAGTTCATGAATTTGATGTAGAAAGTTATATTATTCATGAATAATGTAGCTCTTTAGCTTGCCTAGATAGAGGAGAGTGATAGTTTAGTTGTAGTTCCTCACTCTTTTCTTGCCAGGCAGTAGCAAGAAGATGAAGTTCTCACTTTATCCCACATTCTCCCAGGATATCATTTTCTCACCAACTTTAATCACCCCAAGAATCCAACTGATCCATTTGACAGCATCCTTCACCACCCAAGGACCCTCTCTCCTTCACTAACACTGTATCTCATTCCTATGGCTACTGTAACAAGTTATCACAAACTTAGCTGCTTAAAACAGCACAGATTTGTTATCTCATAGATCTGTATTTCAGATGTATGAAATGGGTCTCATTGGGCTAAAATCAGGTTGTCAGCAGGGCTAGTTCCCTTCTAAGGTTCTAGGGGGCAGTCTGTTTTCCTCCCTTTTTTAGCTTCTAGAGACTGCCTGCCTTCCTTGCCTTGTTGCTCCCTTCCATCCTCAAAGCCAGCAATGGCCAGTTGGATATTTCTCAAATCACATCTTTCTGACTCTTCTGTTCTTCTCGCTTCTCATTTAAGAACACTGTGATTGCATTGGGCCCACCTAAATAATTCAGGTTGTTCTACCTATTTTAAGGCCAGCTGATTAAAAACTTTAACTCCATCTGATACTTTTATTTCTTTTTCCATGTAGAGTAGCATATTCACTGGTTTCAGGGATTAAAATGTGGACATCTTTGGGGTTCATTATTATGTCTATCGCAACTGCCATATACCATATTAAGTCTGACTCAATCTTATACAATTCTTGTGCTTTCGAACAATGTCCCAAAGAGTTCATCTCCAGAGTGTCTTTACTTGTTGGTCTCTATTGTTTAAACACTATCAGTCATGGACCACTCACAACAGCCCATATCTGCCTCCTTGTGGCAGACATCTGCAAACATGCGTCCCTCCTAACACTTCACACTGTATTCTCCATCAAGAGCATCTTCCTCTCCGAACATCAAAAGCTAACTCTGTGGCCAGGCGCCATGGCTCACGCCTGTAATCCTAGCACTCTGGGAGGCCGAGGTGGGTGGATTCCTCGAGGTCAGGAGTTTGAAACCAGCCTGAGCAAGAGCAAGACCCCGTCTCTACTTTAAATAGAAAGAAATTAATTGGCCAACTAATACATATATAGAAAAAATTAGCTGGGCATGGTGGTGCATGCCTGTAGTCCCAGCTGCTTGGGAGGCTGAGGCAGGAAGATTGCATGAGCCCAGGAGTTTGAGGTTGTTGTGAGCTAGGCTGACGCCACGGCACTCACTCTAGCCTGGGCAACAAAGTGAGACTCTGTCTCAAAAAAAAAGAGTTAACTCTGAGAAGAACCTGCAGCCAGCCATATGGAAGCTGGAAGCCTCTCTTTGTGTAGACAAAATGTCCAGAAAAAGGTGAAAATTTGAGTCATAAAGAGAGTGAATGTCCAGGTAGGACTGGAGAAAGAAAAGAAGAATGGATCATTTCTAAAACAACTGAGACTGGGCTATGAACTGAATACTCTTAGTATCTTAGAGTAAGTTGAGAAGCTGGAACTGCATTAATTCCAACTGTTCTGGGCCACTTAAGGATAATCAGAGTAGCTGCACAGCTCCTACTGTCTCCTAAATCCCAAGACCTTGGGGAACATTCGCAACAAAAATGGAGTCAGTTCTTCCAGAAACTTCTCTTTAGACTCGGTAAGCCTATGTCAGCTGCTGTGTTGGCATCTGGTAGCTGTTTCCCTCTAGTGGCTACCTTTAGTGCCCACCAGGTCCCCTGTACTTCCCCAGCTGTGGCCTCTTCTCCACAACAAAGCTGAGCCCTGGCAATGCCCTGCAATCCTGACAATTACAGCCCAGATGGCTCAGGTATAGCCCCAGGTGCACTTTAAGCCTATTTCCCACTTCTGCTAACATATTCTCCAACTGTTAGAGTCTGTGGAATATCACTTCTTAGAATCCAGAAAGAGATACAGTCTCTTACAATTACTGAAATCAATAAACAAAAAATGGTTCTTGTAGCAAAAGCAACTGGAAAGGTTCAGGAGTTTACCCTGAGAAGTCCAAGGATCTCCGTAAGCTTTTAGTCTTCCAGCTCCCAACCTTACCCAGGATAGCCTGACTTCCCCTTCCTATGTGATAGTGTCCTGTAGACACTATCAACCTTCCTGAAGATTTTGCTGTCAGTAAGAAGATGGGCAAACAACTCTAGATTCACCTTCAAAATAGGCCTGGACTGAATAATTGCAGAGACTCTGGAACTCATGCATCCTCGGAGTAAATGACCAGGGATAGCTAAGCTGAAGGGAATATGTAGACTCTTGTTGCCCCCAGTGTTTAAGGCCAGAGCAGCAAGGATCTAAGGATTGGACTGATGCGCCCAAGAACATTATAGGGGAGAAGGCCCAGAAACATCTGGCCTAACAGCATGACTTAAGGAAGGATCTGGGTCATATCCTATGGGGTTCAAAGGATAATCTCAAGACTGGAACAGAAATATACTTAATAAAGGATTGGGGAGTGAATGCTGAAAAAAAGACAAAAGGCCACTTATTGCCTCACTCAGGAAGTGATTATTTTAATGATATAAGGAAGAACCTAGAGCAAAATATCCAGAAAACATCCAGAACATAACCTTGGTCAGAAAGACAGAGTATATCAATCAGGGTGTGCCTTTTCATGGATAGCTGCCCTTTTTACATTGTCCCTTCATCAGAAGTCTCATACGCATGTGAAATCAGAAATCTACCACCTCATTGGTTCAAGAACTTCACTACAATACCTCTGGGAGTTTTCCTTCCTTGATGTAGCCATTCAACAGTAGTTTCTAGAGGTTGCTGAGACAGGTGCAAGAAGCCTACTTGACATAATTCTGTAGTTGGCAGAAGTGGGACCTACCTTTAATTTATAAAATTGTATCAGATGAGAAAATTCAAAGCCTGGCTCCTTTCTCTCCTTAAGACACACTCAGTTTAGGGGCAAACTCTATAGCCAAGGTTTTTCAACTGCTCATGGGAAAAAACAAGCATTTAATGGAGATCAAATGATTACAAAAAGTTCTTATCAACCCTGGATAATATTCTACCTGCCCCTTTCTCTGTGGGTAAGGAAGGCCAGAAGGACCTGAGATGGTCCCAGTTTTATACCAGCTATGAATTTCTAGGGACCTGCCAGCCTAAGGAAATAGAAAACAAAGTTTTCAACCCCTCTCACCCTGCATCAAAGTCAAAACCAGGCACAGTGGGACTGAGCTAGAGAGCTGGAGGACAAACAGTGTCTGGGCAGCAGAAACAGAGATCTTTTTATGTTCACGTCCAAGAAAAGAAAGGGCATTAATTTAGACCCTTCAAAACAAAAAAGAAGACCCCAAGAGAGAATCTATTCAAGTAGCATAAAGTGGATTCAAGGTTGGGAAATTTTACCCACCAGAGGAAAGGCAAGCAACTCTGCTGTGCATAGGAGGTCAAGCAGATATTCTGCTGAACAAAATGCCCTAGTTCCCTTTCCAAAAAGATCAGGCTCCTCAAAAAAGTAAACTCAGATAAAGGACACATCATCTGCTATGGTGGATTAGTCCCAGGAAAAAGAGGGAAAAGTCAGCAGGCTCCCCTGAAGCAAACTAGGTCAATGTTGTCATCCAAGCAGAGTGTAGGCCCATTCCAACCAGACTGGTCTCGGACCAATGGAGATACTAAAGGTCAAGAACAATGCCAGTCATGAACCTGATCCTGTGGAGTGCACTGGGCCTAAGGTGTGGACTTCATGCAAGGGAAAGTGCTCAATGCAAAGAGGTACTTCACAGAGCCCATAGCAGAACATTCCTGTGAATACAGGGTTCCCTCCTTCCTTATGCAAAACAGAAACAAATGCCAAACCTGCAAAATTCAAGCATGTTCTGAAGATCTGAATTTCACGAGGGGAAGCATGTAGATCAGAAACAAGTCTAGCCTTCATAAAAATATTTTAAGGCCAGGCGCGGTGGCTCACGCCTGTAATCCTAGCACTCTGGGAGGCCGAGGCAGGCGGATTGCTCGAGGTCAGGAGTTTGAAACCAGCCTGAGCAAGAGCGAGACCCCGTGTCCACTATAAATAGAAAGAAATTAATTGGGCAACTAATATATAGAGAGAAACAATTAGCCGGGCATGGTGGCGCATGCCTGTAGTCCCAGCTACTTGGGAGGCTGAGGCAGGAGGATTGCTTGAGCCCAGGAGTTTGAGGTTGCTGTGAGCTAAGGTGATGCGATGGCATTCCCTCTAGCCTGGGCAACAAAGTGACACTGTCTCAAAAATATATATATATTTTAAAAATTTTTGGGAGGGTGACCCATGCCTATAATTCTAGTACTCTGAGAGGCTGAGGCAGGAAGCGGTCAGGAGTTCAAGACCAGTCTGAGCAAGAACGAGATCCTGTCTCTACTAAAAATAGAAAAAAATTAGCCTGGCATGATTATGCTTGCCTGTAGTCCCAGCTACTTGGGAGGCTGAGGCAGGAGGATCGCTTCAGTCCCGGAGTTTGAGGTTGTTGTGAGCTAGGCTGACTCCACGGAACACTAGCACAGGCGACAGAGTGAGACTCTGCCTTAAAGAAAAAAATTAAAAGTAAAAAACTAGCTCTGGAGCCTTGTGATTTCAGCCATATTAATTTATGATGGTTATCCTTGTACTGTGATTTGAACTTAATCTCTTCCACTGTACAGTTTCATGGCTTTGGGAAAACTACTTAATCTCCATGATCCTTCATTATATTTTCTATTATTTCTTACCTCACTGTCTGCTTTAAAATGCATATTCCTTTGAACTTGTATATTGCCCTGAGCCCAGTACCTGGTCAAAAAAGTGCTAGGTCCCATCTTTTCTCATTGTTATTTTTTTCTTTGCCCTCCATGAAAGAAGATGATAGTTCCTCTGTTTCAGTAGTAGGTGTTTTGAGTTCTTGACAGACACATAAGTTATATTTTCAAATTAAAAGCTGAATGAAAAAAGAATAGTGTCTTCTCTAGAATAGTGGATCTAAGAAGAAAGGAACTAGGAAAAATAATTGCTCTCCTTTCATAATAGTTTTTATTATTATAGAAAAAAGAACAGAAAAATGAATGGTTATCCAGAATTAGTTTTATAACTGTTTTGTCAAAAAGGTGTATTTTTAGAAAACTGTGGCTTCCTTTCCCACTCTGCCAAGATAACCCCATGTATTAAATATACTGCTACAACCTAATTTAAACTTGTGGTCAAAGGAAATTAATATAGCTAAGAATATACTTTGGAATTTTAAATAATTAAAGTATCTCTGGAGTATTAAAATATTACTTTTCCCTTTAATAAATTGTCACATTTATATAAAATATGAAATAAAGACTGTTCGTCTTTTTGTACTAGAATTCTCTTATCTCCTTCATAGAATAACCTGATTTTAGGAGGTTGCTAAAATGCTTGTAGTGATAAGAAAGGCCCTGAGGGGTTTTGCTCAAATAATGATGAATGGTCATTGAATTGCCTTTTTAAAAGGGTGACTTGGTTAACTACTAACTACAGGGCTTTAGCTTTGCTGAGCAGGGTATGTCATCAGGGGCCTGAGTAAATTTGCTTGGAACAATGAAGGTTTATTGGCTATATGGGAAAAGAGTTGGCAAGGAGAATTATACATCATGAGCAAGCAGGACTTATTCTAGATATGTAAAGCTAGTTCAATATTTGAAAATCAAATGTAACATCAACAGGCTAAAGAAAAAAAATATAATCATATTAATATACACAGAAAAAGCATTTCACAAAATCTAACACTCATTTATAATAAAAACATTCAGCAAACCAGAAATAAAGAGGAACTTCCCTCACTTGATAAAGGACATCTACAAAAATTCCACTGCAAACATCATATTTAATGGTGAGAAATGATATCCTTTTTCACTAAGATCAGCAAAAAGACAAGAATGTCCACTCTTATTACTCCTATTCAGCATCATAGTGGAAACACCAAGGCAGTAAGACAAAAATAAAGAAATGAAATGTATACATATTGAAAAGAAATAAAATTGTTTTTGTTAACAGATGACATGATTGTCTATGTAGAAAATCTCAAAGAATCAACAAAAAAAATCTCCTATAACTAAATAAGTATAGCAAGGTTCAGATACAAGGTTAATATACAAAAGTATAGCAAGGTTTAGATACAAGGTTAATAAACAAAAGTAAAACAAGGTTAAGATACAAAAATAAAATGATTTCCTATATGTCAGCAATTAGCAGTAGGAATTTGACATTTAAAAATTTTTAAAAACCAATACCTTTTATAATACACACACACACACACACACACACACTCACAAATTAAACACATATTGCTAAGTGAAAAAGCCAATCCAAAATGGCTACACCATGTATTATGTATCCTATATCACATTCTGGAAAAGGCAAAACTATTGCAGTTGTGAAAGGGCAAGTGGTTTCTAGGAATCTGGAGCATGGAGGGAGACAGGGATGAATAGGTAAAGCACAGGGATTTTTTTGAAGGCAGTAAAACTATCTTGTATGATATTGAACTTATAAATATACAACACTATGTATTTGTTAAAAATCAGAACTTTAGAGTGCAAATGGATTTTAATGTATGTAAGTTAACATTTGTATCATTTAGAAGATTGGAGTATTCCAGTATGAGATATAGAATGTGATGAAACAAGCTAACTGTTACAAACACATGAAACAACCTTATTGAAGGTGTGATAAAAAGGTGCTGGCCTAAGTAACTGGAAGTCTATGGAGTCTGTAAAACTGAAGGCAAAGTAAGCTGTACATCATAAGTACTGTACTTTAGTGGATAAAGTTATTTACTATGGGGATGTGGGTTAGCAATTCTGATGTTGCATACATGTACAGTTAAGAGTCATTTAACCATAGGGATTTTGTGAAACGCGTTACTAGTTGATTCCGTCATTGTGCAAACATTGTAGAGTTCACTTACGCAAATCTAGATGGTATAGCCTACTAAACACCTGTGCTATATGGTACTATAGCCTACTGCTCCTAGGCTAAAAACCTGTACAGCATGTTCTGGTACTGAATACTGTAGACAATTGTAACACAATGGTAATTATTTGTATATCTAGACATATCTAAGCACAGAGAAGCTACAGTAATAATGACCACCATCATACATGCAGTCTTTTGCTAACTGAAATATGATACAGTGCATGACTGTATACTAGACTCAAATGACTAAGAAAATGGCTGGCAGATGATGGGACCAGTTTTCTCACTGTCAAAGTGTGAATTTATGAATAAACAATGGTAAGAGCCTAGAACGATCCACATGTGAATGCCTTAGAGTCGAAGACAGTATAACAACTCATGTTATTTTAATATAGATACAAATGTTTACATACAAAGATATTTATACATATCTATATATACATGGGTTATTATACACACATATATGTCCTTCCTTTGTCAGCTGAGAGGGAATAGAAGTAAAAACAGCCATATAGCACTGAGCACACTTAGCTCATAGACCTTGATTTTTAATACCATTCTCCAATAAAAGGAATCAGAGCTCTTTAGAGAAATGACTGCTTCAAGGGCTAGGGCTGAAAATATACAAGATGAATTTGGGACATTTTCTATTGCCAAAAAGTAAAAATTACTCAAGCAAACTAATAATTTTTAAAAATATCACACACAGGGATAAGGGTACATCAAAGAAAAGTGATGAGGACACTTATAGCCCATTACAAAAACTATCTGTGTAAGAAAAACATTTGTATTCCCTTAATATTTTGAAATTTTAAAAAGGAGTCAATTAATGGAAAAAGCTCCTATAGGCAAACCTATAATAACTTCAATAAAATAAAGTAGAATTAGATTACAAACGATAAAATAAATAACCATAAGTCTAGATGGCTATAAATAAATGATTAAATAAATAAATGATGAAAAAAAGACAACTCTCCACTGTAGAAGAATTTAACATAATTTTTGTCAATATTTCTCTCTTGAGGAGAGAGAGAGTGTGAGCTGAAGGGTGTCCTCCTTCCAAAGGAGGAATGGAGAGTATGGAAAATAGGGGAAAGGAGTAACTTTACAGTGGAGAAAACAGCCAGCTGACTGAGGTCAATGTCAATATTGATAAGTCATGCTGACAGTATGTACTCAATATAATGTGATGAAAATGACACTGATTGTTGCGACAAAAAATCATAAATCAAGTGTAATTGTAAAAAAAATATCAAACAAACACCAACTGAGGGACCTTCTACAAACACTTGACTAGTATTCCCCAAAACTATCAAAGTCATCAAAGACAAGGAGAGTCTGAAAAACCGTCACATCCAAGAGTCCCCTCAGGAAACATTTTGGCTAATTATAATGTGACATTCTGGGTTAGATCCTGAGATAGAAAGAGAACATTAGGCAAAATTAGTTAAGTATTTAAATTAATTATCTATACTATTATATAAATATCAGTTCTTTAATTGTAACAAATGTACTACACAACGTACAATGTAAATTGTTAATAATAGGGTTCGGGGTATATAAGAAATATGTACTATGTTCTATTATCTTTATAATTTTTCTGCAAATGTAAAAATGTTCCAGAAAATAAAATCTATTAAAAAATTCACAAGCAAACATGCACAGTACTGTGTCCGAGGCATCCTCCTTCTGTGCCTTGCAGTGAGCCTGTGTCTCAGGCGGGACCAGGCAGGTGTCCAGGACACCAGGTTCTTCAGGCTGCCTGTGCCATTGCCCTGGATGTGCCCGTTGGCTCACGTTACTTCAAATCTTCCTCAAAGTCCTCCTTTATCTCCTCCTGAGATGAAAATTTCTTTCAAAGAAAAATTTCAATTCATAGAAATAAAATATGTTAGGTTGGCAAATTCTGTGAAGAGTGATGTGTGTTTTAACAGCATACAATTGTTTTACTTTCCAGATGTATTTGTTTCTTCTAATAGAAATGTGATGTCATCTGTTTGTGTCACGTTCTGGGTCAAAATTTAGCACGTTCCATAGCACGGGCTTAAAGGAACCAAGGGATTAAAACTTAGCTTTTGCTGGGTGACTGCATCAGCTCCAACATGGGACCTTGTTCATGGAGGGAGGGTGACAGTACCATGGTACATCCCCATTATCCTGGTTCTTTTATTTGCACCTGCTCACATCCCACATTATATATATATATATATATATATATATATATATATATAGCCATTAGAAAAAATATGTACAATGAGAAAATTTACTATCAAGTCCTTCAGGGGCCTTTGAAATAAAAAATGTCTAATGTAAGCCCAAACTCAGGTTCTGGCTCAAGCAATCCTGCCCCCTGCTCCTATTCCCTGAACTCTATATAGCTGTGGGGTCAATGGGGGTTCATAACCCTAGTAGAAGATGCCACTCCTGGCCCATTTTCCAGGAAGATAAGAGACCAGTAGCTTCCCATATCACACACAGGAAAATTCAAAGTCTGGGAGTGGCTAGGCCCTGAGTTCTGAAGATAGAAAAAATCTCTGTGATTCTTTTGAAGGGGAAGTAGCTAAAATCTGCACCCATGACCCTTTTACTTCCTGATGAAGACTTGGGAGGTGAGCACTGCCACCTCAACCTCTTGGCTTAGTCTTAATGAAGATGCCAAGAAATCTACCCCTTTCTGTTCTTATACCTAAGCTGTAGAGGATATATACCTTCAGGTCTGTGTGCATGTGTGTGTGTGCAGGCAGGGACTTTTGTCCCTTTCTTACTCAAAGGAGAAATGCCACTTGTTATTTGCCTTCCCAATCTCATCCCTGGAGAGGGCACTAACAGCTCGTGCTGGTGATGTTAGCTATTGATAGCTAGGCATATTGTACGTTGGGTGTTGAATATAGTAAATCAATTCTTTTTTGTGCATCTTCCTCCAAACAAGAGGAAGCCAAAGAAAAGGGGGGGCATAGGAAACTCTCAGAGAAGCTTGGAGACTTAAAAGGATATACTATTTACCTACCATCCTGTGCAAGAAATCTCCACATTGTTATAAGTAATTTTCAAAAAAAATGCGAAATTTGACTTTAACACACTGACCGTCACACTAGAAAAGAATTTTTTTTTCCCTTGGGGCTATGGTGCTTTAGTACGAAAATAGAATAAAAAATTGAAAACAAAATGATCCTTTCTAATGTAATGAAAAATTTGTTATTTTTTATTGTTTTTTGTTTGTGAGTTATATGCAACTTGAAAAATAGTTCATGCAGCTCCCAAGGTAAAGAGACATGTGAGTTACATATGCTTCACCAGGCCCCGGGCTCAAAACTAGCATGAGTTTAAAACAACTCACGTGGTAGTGAATGTTCTAATACAGGTATAATATTAATACATGTTAAAGATTTTAACATACTCAAGATATTCAGTCAAACATTATAACCACTTCTGAGAAGAATCCAAATGAACAGACACACATACATAGATCAAGAATATTAAAAGGAATGTGCAAATAGAGGCAAACTAGCTTTCTCATAGGGTAGTGGGAAGCAAAGTTGGACATAATTTATTTACATGTTATTGAGCAGAATTTTACACTGCTATCGCTGATCTACAACATTTACAGTGTTGTGAAATAGATTCCATAGAGTCAAAACCAGAAAACCCTGAAAGGTATGCTATAGACAAAATGCAGATTTCCACTGAAGTACAGATTTTTCTTCTTAAAATATGTTCAAGTAGCACTCAGGCTACACTAAGGCAAAGTATTAGCAATCATTTCACATCCTGGGATATGAAAATTAAGCTCTGGCTGAAGCCAACTCTCTGCATTGCCACCCACCACAAGAGAACTCAGATTGCCAGGGCCGCTGCATGTTTGCATTTTTGAAACACTAGCCGGTGTCCAGAAGACATAGAACTGGGTGGATTGTGGGTGTGTGGGGGGAGTTATGTATCTGGGGGATGTTGCTGTGGTGGACAAAGGGATGGGGTGGGACAGCATAGAAACAGGGCAGGTATAGCTTACTTAAGACTCTTCAGTGTCTGTGGTATTAATCTGTCCGGAACAAATATGGGCTTGAAAATGAGGTCGTCCCATTGGCTTGGAAGCTTATGGAAGGAAAGACCCTCCCGGAGGAGAGTCTTTGTGCGATTGCTGGCTGGATGGCTTCATTGCAGGGCTCAGAGGTCAGATCCCCGTGCAGCCACACACTGCCTGGCGAAAAATAAGAGAGTGGAGAGCAGGTTGGCAGTGGACTGGGTGGGAACCCAGAAAAACAAAAAAAAAGATAGAGAAAGATAAACCAGCTGATATGAAGGAATGAGAAGAGCCCATTATCACTAATCATGATGTACATATTCCCCCCCAGTACACACACATAACAAACACAGGCCCTCATCTTCCGAAATATAACTGCCCAGGGTACTATGGAGTACATTGATGGCCTCTCTAGGAAAGAGCACAGGATAATACCTACATGGATATCATCCAATATGCCATTGCCCTCCTGGAAAAAGTAACACTAGTGCTTCCCCCAGCTGTGCATGATGACGATGTGTAAGATCCTGTCCTCTTCCTTCTAGTACCTCTCGTTTTATAAAGTGAAAGAACACATCTTTGTGATTTTCCAGGGGGCCTTTGGTAAATATCAAAGATTTTTTATTTTATGTGTTAAAGATATCTTGAAATATTTATTTTATTTTTATGTTTAGGATATAGTATCGTTAGGGCAAACATCAAAAGTTGTCAGGAGATTTGAACAGTTAAGATAGGACCATGGCTGTGGTTGCCTGAGAACCAATCCTTGGCTCTCCCATTTAAAAATGACAATAAAATAATTTAGAGACAAATATAGAGGATAACATGTTTGCAAAGGATCTTAGTTATTTTCTAAGTGAGAAGCCTTTGTTTTCTTGAATAATCAAGAACATGATAAAGTCAACATAAAGCACAGAAAATTATTCCAGTAAGAGACAGAATCTTTGCTATCTCAACAGATCTCACAGGAGAGGCAGGGACCAATTTTACCATAGTAGGCAGAGGCGATAAACAGTATATAAAGGAAATAAGCTGTGGCTACGTGATGCAGGCCTGGAGATCAAAGCCAGGACATGCATTCCCTGTACCTAGTTATCTGGGCCCAGAAAGAGATGGCCTCTCAGTATGACTAAAATTCCATGCCTGAAACAATTGAAATATTTGTAACCACTCTGTGGTACAACTATCTCAGGAAACCTTTAGTCCTTCCGCTCACAATCTTTCCCAGGACAGCCTGGCCTCCAAGTCCTGTGTAAAAGTTTCCAAAGTTTCTAAAGAATTTGCTGTCAGAAAGGAGATGTAAACACAACTGCAGCACCACTTTCAAAAGAGGCTCATTGAAAAACAGGGGGACCTGGTTTGCATGATGGAGGAGACTTTGGCACTGATGCACCCTCATGGTAAATGTCCAGGAATGTCAGTGGCCCAGGTCCCCTCAAAGCCTAGATACTGATACACATACCCTACATTTAACATAATCACATATGAGGAGGTGACTAGCCACTTTCTTGTGCAGCTGTGAAACTAAATCCTTGCTTTGCTTCTTTCCTTGATATGTCATTTCCATTTGATAATAGATGCTTGTTGGTCAACACTCATTTTGTTTTTTGTGCTTTCATTTTGACTTACCCAGATTGGGATATAAAGTGCAAATCTGCTGTTGTTTAGTTAGTCCCTCATTGTTCATCAAACCCAATAACAAACCAGTAATTGTCACCAAATGAGGTAAAGCAGGCAGCAGAGTCAGGTCTGTGTCCAAAGCACTGTGTCCAAACACCCAGGGGCCACCATTGCTTTAGTAGCAACAGTTTTGCCATAAGGTCCAATTTACATAATTGTCAGTCACTGACATTTGTAGCTCAAAGAACCACTAAGAGTCTGTTCAGCTTGCTGGATAGTACTGCAGGCTCTTTTTGGCCATAGCCTCACTCAAAAGTTGCTATCTTTCCAGTGTTCCTGTAGAACACTCAGTAGACTCCCCAAGAGAAGCATGAACTAATGCCAGTACTCAAACAGGCCAATCAAAAATTGTGCCTTCTTTTTGTTTGCTGGAATTTTTTTTATAGATTCAGAGATTATCCTTTGGCATTAGCCCACATGGTTTCCAAGAATGTTGCTTGAGGACTAACACTTCTAACTTGTCAGGGTTAACCTGGCCCTAATTACTCAGATATTAAAACATTTTTTTCTAAGGCAGCCCATATTCTATCTTTAACCCTTCCAATCAGAATGATTCACCAATATAACGATACTAGGGTACCTCTGGTAGGGTCCTAGTCTTTCCTAGGTCTTTGTATAACTGCTGGAGACAAGTCATGGGAGAGTTTAGAAAGCAAAACTCCCCTAGTAAAAATAAATTGCAACACAAACCACAAAAAGGCAAATTGGTTTTGATCATTTGGATGCACTGGGGTGCTCAAGAAGCATTAACAGTGCCTACCACTTGGCATCAACACCTTTTGTCTCAGCAGCGGACTCTTATATCTGGAACTGCAAGGGCAAGGGGGAGAGTGACACATTGGTCCTGCAGTAGTCCACAGGGAGCTGTCAAGTACTGTGGGATTCCTTCACTGGCCACACAATGCTATCATAGGGTGATTCCATTTCTTTAAGCACCTCTGCCTCCACTAGCACTTCCATCCATGTCATGATTTCCTCCCACCCTTGTCCCTCCAGCATCCTATAATGTTTCACAGTAACCACATGTTTAGGCTAAGGAAGGCCCATCAGCCTCCAGTTATGTAATCTTCCTACTACTTTCTTATTTACTTCAGCTCTAAAAATAACCCCTTCAAGATATGCGTGCCCTATAAAATGAGGGCGTGTCAATTATAACCTGAGGACCATAGCCTAAATAAATTCTTAAATGTTGACTATAAGTTTATCTCCACTGGCACAAATCAAGGAAGAGATAGG
Source organism: Microcebus murinus (assembly GCF_040939455.1). Classification (NCBI taxonomy): domain Eukaryota; kingdom Metazoa; phylum Chordata; class Mammalia; order Primates; family Cheirogaleidae; genus Microcebus; species Microcebus murinus. The sequence continues at coordinate 26,056,791 of NC_134124.1, forward strand.
ATCACTTTTCTACCCACCCTGAGAAGATTTTCAACATTGATTATTTCCTCTACCCCATTTTTTTTGAATGTTCATCTTATCTTGTGTAGATTTACTAAGCACCAGATAGAACTTCACAAGAATACCATAGATGGCCTCACTGCCCACCTCCTTCACCCTTCCTTTTTTCCCACGCACCCCATTTTCCTTTGGATGCCAAGTTATCCACCTCTTCTACCAAGAGTCCAGTACATAACAGGTATTTTGTGGGCTGTGCTTTTCCTGGATATATCATTAAAACCTTGGCTTAATAAACCTCCATCGAGCATGCTTTTCATTTTTAGTTACTTATTATTTAAGTTAGCACTACTAATGTTCTAATCAGGTATTTCCCCATAGAGGATGTTTCTTATAATCAAAAGCAGACCACACATCCTTAACACATCCAATCCCACACTATATTTAGCATCATCAATAATTGTTTGTGTGGTGGTCCAAAAGGACCCACTCACAAGTTATTCAGTTCATCTTCCATTCTGAGAATTTTTCTCAATTCAGTCAAAGTAATTTTTGTTTTCTTTTAACCACACTTATGGGGATTTCCTAGCACCACAGGGCTGAAAAGATTTGGCAAAACTGATTGCCATTATAGCCTCTTAGTAAACTCAGTTTACTTAGTCTCTACCCTTGTCTGTTTGCTTTTGAAGGGAATAAAATATGGCTAGAAAGTTGGTATCAAAAGTATTGAATAAGCCCAGCACAGTGGCTCATGTCTGTAATCCTACCATTGTGGGAGGCTGAGGCAGTAGGATTGTTTGAGCTTAGGAGTTTGAGGTTGCAGCGAGCTATTTAATATGATGATGCCACCGCACTCTAGCCAGAGCAACTGAGCAAGACTCTGTATGAAAAAAAAAAAAAAAAGTATTGGCTCAATATCACTCCAAACAGCTCAAACCCCAGCAAGGGGCTGAGATCCTCTTCCGGCTTGCCTCCTATTGGCCATAGTAAATGCCAAAGCTAGCTAGGGAGTTTCCTCTGCTACTGCTCAGATGTTCAATTTTGTGTCCCTTTCAAAGTCTGATAGTGAGGAATAATTTCACCTGAGAACAAACCATTAGTCTCCTTCTTGGGGACTTCCTTATATAATAACCAGATCCACACGACCCTACTGTTTGGATTTTAATTGGTTTCCTTCCTTCTCCCTTATCCTATAGGTCACTTTCCTTGACATTTGTCCAGACTTTCCCAAGTCATTTGTTTCCTAGTGGAGTTTGTTCCAGGAGCACATTATGACATGTATTTTTTTTTCTAATAGTGTGATGTTGCTGATGGGGAAAAAAAATCAATGAATCTGAAATAGGTGACTATTTCATGATTTGGGTGCTAATGATCTCTAGCATAAATCCAGGCTGGCCTTACAGTAGTTCGAAGGGAAGGTACCACTTCTCCAGCAGTCTTCCATGGGTGTTGATCAGAGGATGGAAAGTCATCCTGAGTAGGACACTGTTTCATTATGGATGTAAAGACCTATTGCAATAAGTCCTGATCTATGTGTAGATGTTATTCCTCCATGTTCATGTCACAGATCAAGGTGATTGTTGCCAAAGTGGCTTTAAGCACAGGAATTATTGTTAAAGTGATGAAATAAATCCTACTCCTTATTCACCAACCCTTGTGTGGCTCCCTCATCTGCTAATCAGATGAGTCACATGTGTGTAATCCTAAAAGGCTTTTGCCCAAATTGATCTCTACTTTTTCTCCTTTTGTGTTCCTTGTAAGACCTGACCTACATATTTTTCTGAGTAATTAATTGCTCTGGGATGTATTTCATCTTTTGACACAACCACAGTCTGAAAGAATGTGGTCTCCCTTTCCCAGTGGTGCAGGAAGGCAAATAACAGCCACAGTTCACGTTCTTTAGTTTCACAGGCTCTGTCTCTAATTCTAACCACCAAGGCAACTTATCATTCATCTTAAGGACAAATATGCAGAACTAGTTTGTCTCTGTTGTTGCTGAACGCTTCAGCAACCAAATTCACTTCCACCCACCGAGGTCCTGTGCCACACCTGACCAGCCAACCCACAAGACAGACTCCTGTTGTCACTCTTCTAAAAAAGCACTGTGATCTAACTGGCCTAAGGTCGGAAGCTAAATTTGTCAAGGAGGCTGAATGATTCAGCAGGCAAAGAAAATATAAGCCCAGATAGAATAATACTGTTATTAATTATATAGACAGCAAAAAATGAATCAACAATGATGTCAACTCCCCACATCCTTTGTCCCATAGGATGACACCAAAACAAAACTGGCAGATGATATACAAATAAGGTAAGTGGTACCTGTTTCTGAGGAGTCTATTCCACACAGCAACTGAACAGTTTATAGTCTGCTCTAAGAGGTGACAAGGCAGAAAGCCATCTACTCCATGGGAATTAGGGAGGCAGATGAGAAACTGCCTATGAAGCACTCCCTCAAGATAGGTAAGAAAGTGAGAAATTGCCTTGCAGAGCTTCCTCCCAAAACTGCCTAGCTTTCTCTGTTCCTGGAGGATCACGGGACATTCTGATAAGGCTTGTGTCAGATGTTTTTGACTATGTGGCCTGTGTGGTATAAGATCACAGAGCACTGGTATTCCCACCACTGAGAAAGTTGGCCTGAGTTCTATGGAAACCATCCTAAAACCATTCCTGACTCACATAGTTTTTCTTCAAAGGGCTTACAGCCCATGCCCAGTGGGACCAAGTGCTAAGTATGATCTGGTAATAGATTGTTTCAGTCTTAAGATTCTAATTAGAACAATCACATTCCATGGATTATTTCTAGTTACTCTAATCATGTAGCATGCTAGATGTTAATATATTTTACCTACATATATTATAGAAATATAGTAATGTGTTGAAATATGTACTTGAAATGTTTTCTGTCTTATCTTCTCATTGATTCTCATCAGAAGGAAAATATTTTCAGACCTTCTAATTACAATGTGTTCTGAGAGGGAATATAAAAGATACCTACTCTAACCATTTTGCCATCTGAGAAAAGTTCTCTATCCTACTGTTGCTCAAGGAGATTTATTGTAAACTAAATTTTCATCGTGTTCTTCAGTTTGTCGGTCTTTTCAAAAAGAAATCTTGCTAAAAGGAATATTTTTTTCCCTCTAGAAATGTGATTTCTTTGAAAAGAAGATCTGCAGTCCTCAAAGAATTCAACAATGAATTAATGACAATCTAGCACTTGAGATAGCTCATAGCTGAAATATTGCAATGACTGAATTAACCATTTCTTCTTCAAGATTTTTAAGCTGTAGCCCAAGATGATGCTGAATTTTATCCAAGAATTATTAAGTTATGAATATAATTCAGCAAATAGGAGACGACCATTTTTTATGATTTTTTTTTTATAAATGGGGGCCTATTAAGCTGTAGCATAACTCTACTGCCATACAAAATGATAATAGGTGTTAGATGAAATGACATTTTAAACCTTGATAAATATATACTTACTTTGTGATCATGTTTATGTTGTTGATGTAAAGCTTCTTTTGAAAATAGGATGGCTGGGCGTAGTGGCTCACGCCTGTAATCTTAGCACTCTGGGAGGCTGAGGCGGGTGGATCGCTCGAGGTCAGGAGTTTGAAACCAGCCTGAGCGAGACCCTGTCTCTACCAAAAATAGAAAGAAATTAATTAACCAACTAAAAATATATACACAAAAAATTAGCCGGGCATGGTGGCGCATGCCTGTAGTCCCAGCTACTCAGCAGGCTCAGGCAGGAGGATTGCTTGCACCCAGGAGTGTGAGGTTGCTGTGAGCTAGGCTGACGCCACTGCACTCACTCTAGCCGGGGCAACAAAGTGCGACTCTGTTTCAAAACAAACAAACAAACAAACAAACAAAAACAAAACAAAATAGGTTAAAATGCTAAGTATAGCAAGGAGACATTCATAAGGGCGTTAAGACGTGATTGCAGTTTTGAAACACTAAGTTAGAAAAAAACTCAACCTAATGTAATAGAGCACACATTTGGCCCCCGTTGCTTACCTTTCCCTGTATATACATCCTTTCTATGTGATTTTGAAAATTTTTCCAACTAAAGGGGTCATACATTTTTCTCTGACCCTTGACATCATTTTGGTCATGTGACTTCTTTGGCCAATAGTAAGAGAAAAATGACAGTGTGCTGGTGCTTAATCTAGGGCTCAAGAGGCCTTGAGTGTTTTCCACTTGTTTTTTTTTTTTCTTTTTTTGCACCTTTGCCATCAACTTGAGAAGAACATGTATCAGCTAGCTTGACGATCTAAAGAGATTGAGAGACACATGGAAAAGAGCTGCTTCAGCATAGCCCATCTTAGATCATCTAACCCCAGGCAAGTTACAAATGCATGAGAAATAATAAATAATAATAATAAATGTATTTTAACACACCGGATTTGGAAGCAGTTTGCTAGGTAGCAATGACATAGCTAATCACTTAGTAAAGAATAAGAGGCAAACAGTGTGTTTCTACTAACCATTCTGGTAAATCCCTAATAATAGCCCAAATAGTTTGACGTCTACTACTCCAGTTCACCTTCCCAATAATGCCATGAAGGCAGCAGATCCAGCAGCACAGCCATTCTACAGATGAGGAAAATGAGGTTCTGCAAAATTGATTGCATTTTATTTGGTCACTCTCATGACTAGATTATAGAAAAACATTTTTTTTTAGTTATAAATTAGAATTCTACTTCAGTCCATTATCACTAAGGATGTATAACTAGGAAGTAAATATTTAAATTTGATTGTTTTTTAAAAAAGAAACTTGAGTTATTGACAGAAATTCCATATAGAGAGAAGAGAGATGAGTCAGTCTTGGTTTGAAGGCTAGCTGAAAATATTTAGTCCTTCCACTAGTTATAGTTATATTAGTATAACCATTTATGTTCTTAACATTTAAAAGAAATCCGTGTAATAATACACAATGCAGCAGATAAAAGATAATCTGTACAAATATGAAATTATTTCCAAGACACCAAGTAAAATTTTAAAAAGTTTAGGATGTGTATATATTGATAACATTTATGTGAAAATTATTAAATATTTTGTGGATTTATTTTTATATACATGAATATAATACACGAATGAAAATATAAATAAAAGTGGCTACAAATTTTCATAAATTGATTGAGGGTAGTTACCTGACAATGAAAAGAGAGGTGCCTACTATTTCTGGGTAATGGGAGAAGTGGACTGGAAACATACAAACAAATTAAAATTTTTATAAAGAGAATGTATTTACTTTTTGCTTGTGCAATAAAATATTAATGAAAAATGAAATGTTATTTGGAGAAACAATGAATTATCTGAAGTCATAAGAATGTCTTTATTTGGATCCTTGGATCCAAACTAGTGCCACTCGCCAAAATAACAAACAGAAAAGTTGACAAGTTTTCTGTATTAATGGTTATTAAGAATAATAAAATGCTCCATTATATAGACAAACACACCCTTTGCTTCCTCAGACATAATAGCTCAGGGATGTGTTTATTGTTCTCTGTGATTTGAATGTTCCAATGCTCTCACACACAGTGACTTTAACACTAGAGAAAATAAGAAATATTAATAGCACATTTTTAAAAAGTAGCATAATGATTCTTTGTACATCACCTGTGCCTAGTATTAAAGAAAGCCTGGAGTCTTGAAAGAATTCAACAATAAATTAGTGATGATCTAGCATGTGCGATAGCTCATAGCTTATAGCTCACTCTTAATTCACAAGCATGGGCATACACAACTGGAATAAGTTAGAGGCATCATCCCCTTTACATCCCATTGCTGATTCAAGGATAGGAGCAGAAAAAGAAGAACTGGAGAGATTTCATGAAATCGCTAGAATATCTCAAGCAGCTTGAAAAGAGCTGCTAAAACGTTTTCTCCTCCTGTTCTCTTCTTGTGAGCCCTTTCTTTTTGCCTGACTCTCCATGTTCACTGTACTTGTCCCTCAATGTATTTAATTGAGTAGTGAAGGTGACATTGACAGTACGAAAGCTAATCCTTGACATCAGAGAATGAAGAAACATGGACACGTGAAGCCAGTGAGTTGGGAAGATGGTTCAGCGGAGACTATTTTTCTCCTTTTCTTCGTTGGTAATTCATAATAACTTATTCCTGTTATTCTCCACTTTTTTAATTTCATGAACAGGATATCTTTCTTCCATTGCCTTAGATATTTTTCCCCCATAAATTCCAAGATCTTTTCTAATATCTTTATTTTCATTGTAACCTTGCCTAAAATTTTCTCACAAAAGAGCATATTTTACACTCATTCTGTGAAGCTATTATCCCCATTTGACAGCTGCAGATGTCCATAAAAGATTTGCCCATGGCCACAGAACAGACTTACACTGTGACATGCTAAGGCACATTCTTCCCTCAACAGCCAAAATGATTTTTTAAAGATATATGTCAGATTATATGAGCTTTCTATTAATACTTAAAATCCTCCAATAGCTTTCAGCATACTTGACATAAAATCCAGAAATTTACCATCCATTTCAATCTTATCTGCAAACACTCCTCATTGTTCATTATACTCTAGCTACTATGTCTTCTTTCAATTGATCAAAAATGCAAAGTCATGCCAGAAACAGTGGCTCACACACCTGCAATCCTAGCAGGAGGATTGGTTGAGCTCAGAAGTTCGAGACCAGCCTGAGCAAGAGTGAGACCCTGGCTCTACCAAAAATAGAAAAAATTAGCTGGGCATGGTGGCACACACCTGTAGTCTCAGCTACTTGGGAGGCTGAGGCAAGGGGATCACTTAAGCCCAGGAGTTTGAAGTTGCTGTGAGCTAGGATGATACCACTGCATTCCAACCAGGGCAACAGAGCGAGACTCTATCTCAAAAAAAAAAAAAAAAAGTCCATTCCCACTTCAAAGCCTTCACTTTTGCCTTTTCTCTGCATGAAATGCTCTCCTCAGATATACATAGAACTGATTCTTCTCATCATTTGGGTCTCAGACCAAAACCTTTCAGGGTTTCTACTAGATCATCACATTCAATATTACCAGACTTACTAGGTGGATCAAGAGTATTGTTCCATATTGGCAATCAGAATGTGGGTTTCCCAAGAAAGGGGGAAAATTCTAAGCCATGGAAACAATCTAAGTCCACTGCAATGGTTAATCATAAAATTCATCTCAAATTGGGCAAGTTCCGAACTGGGTGTCAAAATAAATAGTGCACATGTAATAGAGTACAGGAAGGATAGGACATGCACAAAATACATAGTTAAGATTAGAGAAGCCTTGTTTTAATAAAGGAAGTTGTAAGAAGTGAGAATAGACAGGTTGAGAGATAGAAGGTAATTGAAGGCTTAAGACAAGATAATTTGATTTGTTAAATAACCAGGTTTTTGAGTACAGTGTATCACTTAACACTTTTGTGAAGAGATTTAGTGAAAACCATTCTTGAAGAAAATTTTGTCTGCAATCGTAGAATGATATAATAGTTATACTAATTACAGAAAATATATAACATAAATAGTAAATATAAACTGTACTTATCAAAGCAATGAACCTACAGCTCAGTAAATTTAATTTGGCTATTCTAAAATGCAATATGCTGTGCCTGAGTCCTTTGGTGAGCATATTTAATATCAATAAGGGAGTTTTCAAATAAAAAATTTCTACTTCAGTATATTTCCTTAAAATTAATGTATCTTTATGGAGTATCTTGGGAAGTTAGTTTAAATTTTAATGAAGACTTTGCTTTTGGGAAAGATATGAACTATTTTAAATGATTTTTATGTTTCTTCATATATAACGTTGGAAAGAGAATTCAGTATATAGTCAGAAGATCTGTTTCTAATCTTGCATTGTTCATTTACTACTCAATTAACATTAAGTAAAACACATTAAATAATTTTTATGCACACAAGCAAAGAGGGGCTAATATAAGGTATATCACAATAAGTTTCTCAAAATCATATTTTCTATATTATGAGATATCATTTAAATATTTAACAGGTATTTGAGGCATACCAAAAAGAAATGCGCTATCTGAAGTTTATGTAACAATGATGTAGTTAATGAATATCTACACTATACTAGGCACTTTGCTAAGTGTTGAGATAAAGTTAGGATCAAGCATATTCCCAGACTTCGAGAAAATTATAATCTAAGAGTCCAAATATTTTGTGCAGCTCAGCTATATACCATCTTCTCCACATTTATGAATCCATAATTCATTCTCTGACTGCTTAAAGCTATCTTATAAATTATAGAATAAGTTTCAGCTAAATCAATTTGATGATGGCAACACAAACTAGAACTACATACTTCTAGAGAGTCAAACACACTTCCATTTGATTCTAGGTTAATTGCTATATTATATAAACCATATATTTGTCATGATTAAGACATATTTAAAATAAATTATATGGCACTATTTAAAATATTCCACGCTTCAAATGGTGTTATAAAAATATAAAGGTCAAGTTGACTTATGTCAGACATTGTGATTACCATATTTAATTCCTTTTGTGTTGTATATACTTTTATTTTAAAGAAGTAGGAAAAAAAGAACAAATAAGTATTGAGTACTATCTAAAATGGTTACACCATGCCATATGTCTGTGTACATTTTTAAATGATATTATAATGGATAAAAAATTATAGCTAGGTAGGAGAAGTAAATTCTAGTGTTCTATACCATTATAGGATAACTACAGTTAACAATAATATATCGTGTAGTTTCAAATGGCTAGAAGGAGGATATTGAACATTCCCAATACATAGAAATGATAAATGTTTAAGATGATGGATAAGATAATTACACTGATACTGATCACTGTATATTATATATATCCAAATATCACTATGTACCTGATAAATACATACAATTATTATATGGCAACTAAAAATATAAAATTAAAGAAAGAAAAAAGTGATAAAACATAAGTAATGTGTTTTGTTAAAAAATAATTATAGAAGATCTACAATGATAGATTTATAAGGTTTATAAAAAATAGCAGATTTATAATTATAATTTATCATCATAAGATTTATGATAATAATAAAAGATATATTATATTCTTACTATGTGTGAGATATTCTATTTTGTATTTCATATGCACTTTCTTATGGAATCTACATGGAATTCTTATGAGGTTAAAATTTGTAATGAATACATCTAGGATTTTTTGCTTAGCTCATGTTCCCTACTTTGAAATTGCCATCTACTGGATGAAGATGTTGGTCTTGGCACTATATTACATGAAATAGTTTTGTCCTTGTGACTACATTGAACAGAAAAGAGATTCATTTTCCTAACTGTTTCAGAGTGGACATGGGAAATCCAGGGAAATTAAATGATGTATAGGCCTGAAGTAAAAGGCAATAAACAGTACAGACCAGAATTTGTGCCATCTTAAAAACAAAGCCAATTATAAATTGCATATTTAGAGGAATAGAAAAGCCATGAAAGGTAGAAAATGTTGTTCATAAAGTAAAATATGATGAATTTAAAAGATGTATATTTAGAACTCAGGAAAATCAGCAAGAAAAAAATCAAACAACCCTATCAAAAAATGGGCAAAGGACATGAACAGAATCTTCTCAAAAGAAGACAGAATAATGGCCAACAAACATATGAAAAAATGTTCAACATCTCTAATCATCAGGGAAATGCAAATCAAAACCACAATGAGATATCACTTAACTCCAGTGAGAATGGCCTTTATCAAAAAGTCCCCAAACAACAAATGCTGGCGTGGATGCGGAGAAAGAGGAACACTCCTACACTGCTGGTGGGACTGCAAACTACTTCAACCTCTGTGGAAAGCAATATGAAGATACCTCAGAGTGATACAAGTAGATCTACCATTTGATCCAGCAATTCCACTACTGGGCATCTACCCAAAAGATCAAAAGTCACTTTATGAAAAAGACACCTGCACTCGAATGTTTATAGCAGCACAATTCACAATTGCAAAGCTATAGAAACAACCCAAGTGTCCATCAATTCATGAGTGGATTAATAAAATGTGGTATATGTATACCATGGAGTACTACTCAGCTTTAAGAAACAACGGTGATATAGCACCTCTTGTATATTCTGGATAAAGCTGGAACCCAGTCTATTAAGTGAAGTACCTCAAGAATGGAAAAACAAGCACCACATGTACTCACCAGCAAATTGGTATTAACGGATCAACACTTAAGTGGACATATAGGAGTAACATTTATCGGGTGTTGGGAGGGTGGGATGGGGAGGAGGGGATGGGTGTATACAACCACAAGTAAGATGTGCAACGTTTGAGGGATGGACATGCTTGAAGCTCTTACTCAAGGGGGAGGGGAGGATGGGCAATATAAGTAACCTTAACACTTGTACCTCCATAATATGCTAAAATAAAAAAAAAATTAAAAAAATAAAAGAAAAGAAATAAAAAGCATAGAGATGTGGGTCAATAAACGAATATTGACTATAATAAATAATGAAAATAATGTCTTGTGAAGCTTAAGTTTTATACAAAATATAAATACTCAATACAATAATATAAATCAAGTAGGGTTAAGCAGAATTAGAGTTTTATAATACATCATCATTTATGCTAACATAATTTAAAGGTTAGTAAATCAAGTATGTACATTATTCTTAGTATAATCACTAAAAATAAAATAATTTATAACTAGCAAGGTAGTAAAGAAGAAAAAAATATGAAAATTTAATCAATTCAACTCCCATGGGCCATTGGTGCAATGTGTTTCTGTTTACCCATAATAAATGTCGAACACTAAGATTCAAAAAAAAAATAAAAATAAAAAATAAAAATAAAATAAAATGTATGGAAAGATTCAAAGGTGGAAATTTCAGTCACTGTGTGCTGGCTAAATTTCATTTTTTGTTCTGTGAGTCATATTTCTTATTGTGCACTTCAAATAAACCCATTATTCACTTGAACTGTATTACTATAATATATTACTGTATCACTCTGTACACAATGAATTTTTAATAAGAATGAGGGTATCAACTGCCCCACTTTCTTGCCAAAATTTTTATTTCAGTATTTCTATTAATTATTCTAGAGCTTGTGGAATAATATATTTTTTGTGACTTTAATTTTTATTTCCTTAATGATTAATGATTTTGAGCACCTTTTACATGTTTATTTACCATTTATCTTTCTTTATAAATACCCAAGTTTTTGCCCATTTTTACTTGCATAGTTTGTCTATAGAAGTGTTTTATAAAAGTTTTTACATATTATGAATCTTTGCCAGTTATATGTATTACAGATATTTTTCTCAGAGTGTGAATTGTCTACTTATTTTATGGGTGTCTTTTATTAGGAAGACATTTTTAAATTTTGATAAATACAATTTATTCAATTTATCATGTTTTCCTCATATGGTTAGAACTTTTTTTGTCCTCTCTAAGAAATATATACTTACTCCAAGATTGTGAATATACTTTCTCAAATTTTTATTTAAAGACTTTATTCCGGTTTTTATATTTATGTTTATGATCTAACTCAAATTATTAAAACTTTTGCATATATACATAAAAATTTAGATATTTTTATTCAAATAATCAGTTTTTCTATTCCTTTATAAAGTTTTTATGGCCCCCAGTTTTGTGTTTCAGTTGAATAATTTCTATAGAATTGTGTTCCAGTTCATTGATACTTTTGTCTATTGTTTCTAGTGTGCTGTTAAATCTATCAATTAAATTCTTCATTTGGCTTATTTTTATAGTTTTCATCCCTGTGATGAAATAGTCCTTGTTAATTAATACCATACATTTTTAATTAAATACATTAATATGTTTGTCAAAGTATTATTTTTAACTTCTTGTCCAAAAATTCCTAAATCCAGGCTATCTCTGTATCTGAATTTCCTATTTCCTCTCTTGACCATATATCACACTTTCTTGCTTCTTTATATCTAGTAATTTTTAATGTAAATCAGACATCGAATATAAAAGCACTAGTAAATTAACAAAGTAATATTTAGCTTATTTCCATAAGGTCTATAGTATTGGGGCTTACCTGTATTCAACCTGAGTCTGGACTTTGTTGTAGCTTTATTTGTTTGGTTCACCATTGGCTTCATTTGTTTGAGAAAAGAATCATGACATTTTCTTCATCAAACTTTGGTCTTGAGCATTAGCAGCATTTCAGTAATCTTTCTATGCTTCCCCAGATGCCAGCTTTCAAACTGGGGAATCACTCTCTATGTCTGGCTACCAGCCCTTTGGGTGACTGAAAAATTCTCTTTGATGTCTAGGGTAATCCTTGAGAATTTTTCTGGGAAACTATCTCCCTCAGCTACTCTACCTCCAACGCTTTAAAGCATGACTGCAATGCCCTCAGTGAACATCAGGGTTCCCCAGAGGGATTTCTCTTCCTCAGATTTCCTGCCTCCCTCAGCCTTCAGAGGATTTCAGCAGTACACTCAGATGTTTGGAGGGCCTTAGAGAGAGATACATCTCAGCTTTCCTGTCCTGCTCCCAACCTCTGGCAGCTGCTACATGAATTTGCTGCTGGCCCATCATGTCTCAGGCGGTGGTTTTCTGGCTCTGCACCCTTGCTCAGCTTCCATAAATCACTGCCTTGCACTTGGGGACATCACCTCAGTGGGTACATTTTCCTTAACTTTCTTGTCTTGTCTCAGCTTTTGGCCAATGAAAAGCTTGTAGAAAAGGTTAGTGGAAGTATGCACTAGCTTTGTGGCTAAGGTTCTTCAGTATTCTAATCTGTCAAAACAGCCTACAAATAGCCATTAAAAGTATATTTAATGTTCAGCTGATTTCTCCTTACACCTTTCTTTATAAGATTTCTTATCCTCCTCTCTCTTCACCAGAAATCAAAGTGGCTGTGGGATTCTTCTGCCTTAGTAAGAACCCATTATTTTCTGAAATTGAGCTCATGTAGTTTGATGTTTTCATCTTCGGCTCTCTGATTTTTTTTTTTTTTTTTTTAATGCTGACTTTGTAGATTCATTAGCTTGTTCTTTTTGTGAAGGTGAGAACAACGGTCTCTTGTAGCTTTCTACATCCCCCTGGAAAGTAGATATTTACTATTAAGCTTTCATTTTAATTATTATTTTTACATTTCCCTGAGTGTACAAGACAAGCTAATTTATTCCAAAGAGGGTCATGGTATTTTCTGACATAAAGTCTCAATTTAAATAGCTTATTTGTAAGTTCTTTAATACATTTCTCAGCTACCTATATTTTCTTCTAATTTTCTCTTTTATAAAATTTTACATGTACTTACAAGTAAAAAAAAAACAACTGTTTGTTAGTAATGGTAACAGACAATTTTATTTTATATTAGTAGTGAGACTCCATATTCAATTGCTTGTCTCTTGATTTCTAAGCTATAGTTTTTCCAAGAGACTTTTAGAAATGGTTGATAGAATAGACTGTTAATTATAAACCTTTCCTATTAAAATATTTTTTCTGAGCAAAGAGAATAAATATCAGAAAAAATCATTCCTCCAAATTCATACTTTAATTTTTCTCAAAGATTTATTTTTCAGTCAAAATTATTTCCAAGAATTTATGTCTTAAGGTGAATGAAGATCTTTGGAGAAAATCTGTGTATTTATTGGTCTGCAAAAATAGTTCTTGATAAAACTGTTTACATTCATGTTTTTTTAAAGAAAAAAATATAAGGTGATTTCAAATATCTCTACTATTGATACATTGTTCTCCCAAGTTGTTTACTTCTCTCAGTTATGATTTATTTCTGAAATACCCACCAAAATGTCATTTTTCTTTATGCTGCATTATGATGGAATATTCTATTAATTATGTCAACTAAAAATTCAACATAATATCATCCAACATAAAAGAGAGAATACAACTTAGAAATGTGCAACAAAAGCATCATTTAAAAAGTAATCAATACTTAAACCAAAAAGATTAGTTCTACATGTAAATTTGTATTTTTGAAGTTGGTCTTATCCCTTAGTAGTACCGTTTTCATGTCACAATAAAATTATAGGGAAAGGAAGAAACTATTTGATTCTTTAGATTTTATACTTCAAAGTGGATTTAGGTATTATATTCAGGTTTTTGTGGGGGTTTTTTGCATGAGCATATAATGATGCAACGTGGCATATTGTGGGGAAGTCCTGCCCACTGCTATTCAAATCAGAGCAGTGTATTGAAGAATTGGAGGTTCAGAAAATATTGTATTTTCTTTATAGAATTCATCCTTTTTTTTATAGAATTCATCAAGAGATGGATATAATATTCATTCTGTAGGTGATATCCAAAGCTGTGACAATTAATTAATGGCTTGATCTGTTGAAGTTGTTTATGCTTCTGTGGTGAAAAAATATATATATTTTTACAGAACACTCTTAAGTCTCAGTGAAAAATAATTTTACAATGACAGTAGAAGTTATGATTTAGTGAAGATTTATAATGTGGCTGGTACTATGCCAAAAGCATCACATATATGCTCTCATTTAGTCTTTACAACAGCCCTGTGAAGTAAGTTTTATTGTTCTCATTTTATGACTGAAGACAGCATAGGGGTGAGGGGAAACTTGCCCTTTCCCCTGAAAGTTTACTGAAAGAACAACTCAAAATTAAGGCAGATTAATAAGAGAAAGGTTTATTTATCATGCACTTGGGGAGAACCACAGAATAAGTAGCCAATATCCCAAAGAAGTTCAGATATTTTTACACACACATTTTAGAGGGGAGGGGAGAAATGAGTATAGGTAATTCTATTTAGGGGTGATAAAGGGTTGCTAGGAAGGTGAATAGATCGGAAGAACAGATTGACTTATAAATTAACTTGAGAGACAGATACTGTGTTTTAAATGACCTGGGCCAGATCTACTTTCTTTCTACAATATATTAAGATAACAGGGAGAGGAAGGGAAGTCAATTCCCCTTTTGGTCTTTTGATCAGATCAGTCTGGTTCATGCAGATAGAGGAAAAACCCTTTCTAATACTTTTTTATCTTAAATAACCTGCAATCCAAAATACTCTTTGTATCAAGGAGTCATATTTTGGAGTAAAATTTCCTGAGCTCCTTCAATAGTTTGAGCTACTGGATAATTTTATGTGTTCATCTTTCATATAAATTTTGTTATATGTGTAGTAAATTCTCAGAGTTATGAATTAAGAAATAATCTGCAGCCTCACCTGGGCTCAGGGGGAAAGAAAATGGTAAAGGATTTATTGGTGTCTGCCAAAGGCATTTTAGGGAATGAACAAGCACACTCCTTAATGCATGTCTGTATGCTTGTGGTCCCTGGTCCAGAATAAAAAGATCTTGAGATTCAGAAATCCGTATTTTCTACTAAGTGAATCCAAAGTGTAGTACTGATTCCATTAGTTCTATGTGAGCTGATCTTTAGACAGAATTACAATTTTTTAAATGTGTTTTTATATTTGACTTTAAGAAACATTAAGAAAATGTATAACTAGTATTTATAATGACAATGAGTAAAACTTTTTGTAAAAAAAGGTAAATATAGGCCGGGCGTGGTGGCTCACGCCTGTAATCCTAGCTCTCTGGGAGGCCGAGGCGGGAGGATTGCTCAAGGTCAGGAGTTCAAAACCAGCCTGAGCAAGAGCGAGACCCCGTCTCTACTATAAATAGAAAGAAACTAATTGGCCAACTGATATATATATAAAAAAAAAAAATTAGCCGGGCATGGTGGCACATGCTTGTAGTCCCAGCTACTCGGGAGGCTGAGACAGAAGGATTGCTCGAGCCCAGGAGTTTGAGGTTGCTGTGAGCTAGGCTGACTCCACGGCACTCACACTAGCCTGGGCAACAAAGCGAGACTCTGTCTCAAAAAAAAAAAAAAAAAAAAAAGGTAAATATATACATATTGAAACTATTCAAGAAAAAATATTTAGTAATTTTTATAACATTGAGAAGTAGTATTGTATAATATTTAAGATCTTAAGCTTGGTTCAGACTTCAGTAAAAATTCTGACTCCGCCACTTAAGTTATTTAGCTTCTTTTGGCCTCAGCTGTCTTTTGTATAAAATAGAGATGATATATTTACCCATAGGATTATTGGAGGATTAAACTTTTTAATACAAATACAATAAATACCAAGAACAGTGACTGGAATATTGTAAGCACTCTATAAGTCAGCTACTGTTGACTAGTTGCAATACTGATGCTATATACAAAAACATGAAGGTTGTACACAAACAAATGAAGTCTGAGAGAAACTAAAGTCAACCCCATCACTGTGTGAAGGACAGAGTTGCCCAGAGCTCACTATAGAGCAGGCAGTATAGCATAAAGAATATGACTATGGATTTGATGGACTTGGTTTTCTATCTAATGAGTGCAATCATCATGGACTAATACTTAAATTTCCTAAACACAAATTATCTTATCACATGCTTAGATTGGCGATAACCTATTTCATGTAGCTGTTGTGAAAATAAAAGGAAGTGATATGAATTAAGAGATAGAATTTGCAATATGGTTAATGGTAGGGATTCAATAAATTTTAAGGAAGTAGAGGAAGAGGAGAAAGAAGAGGAGAAGGGTTAGAACAGAATCCAAAACAAATGAACATTTTGCAAGCCATTTATGAGAGTAGGGGGGAGTAAGCAAAAGTGAGGAGAAACATATATTCTCCTCTGGGTCTTTTGACATTACTGATGGATGGGTCCTTAATAACTTTAACCATGGGGTAGCAAAAAGTCCAGATAAAAACATAAACTGGTAAAAAGAATCCTTATTCAATAAATGGTCTGGGCAAATTGGATAGCCACATGAAGAAGACTGAAAGAAGATCCGCACTTCTCACAAAAATCAACTCATGGCAGATAAGAGACTTAAACCTAAGGCATGAAATCATAAGAATTCTAGAAGAAAATGTTGGATAAACTCTTATAGACATTGGCCTAGGCAAAGAATTTTTGAAGAAGACCCCAAAGACAACCACAGCAACAACAAAAATAAATAAATGAGACCTGATCCAAAGCTTCTGCACAGACAAGAAAACTATCATGAGAGTAAACAACCTACAGAATGGCAGAAAATATCTGCATGCTACACATTTGATAAAGGGCTGATAACTAGAATCTATACAGAACTCAAGAAAATCAGCAAGAAAAAAATCAAACAACCTCATTAAAAAGTTGGCAAAGGACATGAACAGAAACTTTTCAAAGGAAGAGAGATTAATGGTCAAGAAACATGAAAAAATGCTCCACTCTAATCATCAATCATCAGAGAAATGCAAATCAAAACCACAATCAGATATCACTTATCTCTAGTGAGAATGGCTTTTACCAAAATGTCCCAAAACAATAAATGTTGGCATGGATGTGGAGAGATAGGAACACTCATACACTGTTGGTGGGACTGCGAATTAGTATAATCTCTGTGAAAAGTAATATGGAGATACCTCAAAGAGCTACCAATAGAACTACCATTTGAACCAGTAATCTTATTACCGGGCATCTACTAGGAAGGAAAAAAAGACATCCTATAAAAAAGATATCTGCACTAGAATGTTTATAGCAGCACAATTCACAATTGCAAAGATGTGGAAACAACCCAAATGCCCATCAATAAATGAGTGGATTAATAAAATGCGGTATATGTATACCATGGAGTTCTACTCAGCCATAAAAATAGTAGTGATCTAGCACCTCTTATATATATTTTTTTGAAGGTATCACACTGCCTGACTTTATTTTTTTTTGTTTATTGTTTTTTTGTTTGTTTTTGTTTGTTTCTTTTTAATTTTGGCATATTATGGGGGTACAGATTTTAAGGTTTCAATAAATGTCCATTTCACCCTTCCCCCCACAAGTCTGAGTCTCCAGCATGACCATCCCCAGATGGTGCACATCTCACTCATTATATATGTATATACCCGCCCCCCACCCACCTGCCCAATACCCTATTACTGTAGGACCTATGTGTCCACTTAGGTGCTGCTCAGTTAATACCAATTTGCTGGTGAGTATATGTGCACCTCTTCTATTATCCTGGATAGAGGTGGAGCTCATTCTACTAAGTGAAGTATCACAAGAATGGAAAAACAAGCATCACATGTACTCACCAGCAAATTGGTATTAACTGATCAACACTTATGTGCACATATAGTAGCAACATTCATCGGGTGTCAGGCAGAGGGGAGGTGGGAGGAGGAGATGGGTATATTCACACCTAATGGGTTTGGTGTGCACTGTCTATGGGATGGACATGCTTGAAGCCTTGACTTGGGTGGGGCAAAGGCAACGTATATAACCTAAACATTTGTACCCTCTGTAAGATGATGAAATAAACAAAAAACTTATTTGAAATATATTAATATAATGGCAAAAAGATTTACTTAGGTCATAACTGACATGCATCTAGTACTTGAAAACATATTTTCTAATAAAATAAAATCAGCATTTATATTTACAATCATCATTATGAAGCTATACAAACCGCGCCATCTAACCAGTTTTTCTGTTAGCAATTTCTTTGCCACATCTCTCACTGCATTGTCCTTTGACTTCTGTCCATTTCAAGAGTTAGTCCCAGCTGGAAGTCATGCCTCTAAAATACATTTCACTTCTACTGCCAGTTTTTATTAATGCTATTTTTTTAGAAGATATGCAAATGCTGTCCAAATCAGCTCCTGCTGAGCAACCAACTAAATATTCCCAAATATTCATTTCTTAGCTGTCTGTATCCAAGACTACTTCAGATATCATGGATATTTAGGAAGTTTGGGCTCATTTTTTTCAAAGGCGATTGCAATAAACTGTATTAAAACATGTTTAACTGCTTTCAGCAAAACTTTATTACAAACTCTTCTGCAGATTTTCCAACTAAATATTGTCATGTAGGTGTCCTGCAGAAACCCTTTCTTGTTAACTGTCACTCATTCCCCATGCTCTCAAATAACTCTAATTGCAATGGAGCATCATCCAACTGCTTGACTTTTTGCATACTCTGTATTACAGAATGAGAGATGTTTCTGCTCAGGTGTGTGAAAGACCATTAAAATTAATCCAAATTTTCTTCCTTTAAACCTCAATCTCCTATGATATACTCAACTAGAAGAGTATTAGTATAATTAATCATTGGTATTAGTTCTGTTAACTTCTACCTGTAATCAAGCTGAATTCTCACAAGGGAACTTAACATCATTGAGATGGTAAAGTGGTAGATGACATTAGCTGTTTGCATTAATATTCCATTTTCTAAACCTCTGAATTCTGGCCTCTTATTATATCAAATTGTTAAATACCAGGAAGTCCATCCTTTGGATAAATTACTTGTGTATATTGTTTGAGGTAAGTACGAGGAACTCTCCAGTTGTGTATAGTCCATTTCTAGTGCTCTAGGAGGGGCAGTATGAATAGTGGCAAAAACACAGGCTTTGAACTCAAGTAGACAGTAGTTCAAACCCTATTACTATGACTCTCAATTTTATGCCTTGAATAGAATTATCCTCATTAATTCTAACTTCCTAATCAGTGAAACTGAAATAATAATACCTTCTTGATAAAACTTCTATAAATATAGTGAAGCAAATATATGTATAATGCTAGGTCTATAGGTGTGACTGATAAATTTCAGTTTAATAATTTTGTTTCTTTGCACTGTCAAGTCAGGTGTGATTATTCCACTTTAATGATAAAACTGCATGTTTTTTAAAAAAAATCTGTGTAGAGATTTTAACAGTCTTTCATCTTTCATCAGTAAATTTGAATGTAGTATTATTATATAATCTGTTAGAGAACACTAAAAAACTTACAATTTTTTTCTAGTGTTTTTATTTTAAACTAGAAATACTTAGAGGGTATGGAATTGTCAGTTTCTACTATAGCATCCTCAAAAGTTATCTAAACATAAATGAAACAGAATATCTCAATGTCTGACCCTATTACAATATGACCTGGCAACTTACATGATGCTAATTTGCTATGATTCTCTTGTTTCAGATTTTTCATCCATAAACTTCATTAATATATTCATTCATTGACTTATATAGTTTTCTTTCATTGTAATAATATATTTGTGTATTTTTACTAATAAGCATCACTTATATACATAAAAAGGACTTATGTCATAATTTCAAGGTCCAAATTATTATTAGCTATTTCTTAAAATGAATTATCTGAGTGAAAAATATTATTATTCTTAGAACATATGTTCTTTTGGTATCTCCTAAAGGGACTTAAATAATAGAAAGGGATTTTACACATGCATACCAGAAAGAAATGTTGAGCTATTGAAAGAAGAAATTCTGTTAAGGACTAAATGCATCTTAATATATTGTGTAGAAATTTGAAAAGAAAATACATTTTCAATAAAACATTGGTATCAAACATATTTAGGAGCCCTTATATACTTTGAAAGACAGTAACAATAAAATTACTGTCTTCTTAAACATTGTTTAATATTTATATCTTCCATCTTGCTTCAACATCTCAGTGAGCTATATTTGTGATATGATACTTAATATTCAGTACATAGGCATCATGCTGTCTAATATTTAATCATTATACAAGTTGTAGATCATCTGAGAGATTACTTCATGGAGAGTTGGGGTGTTATATAATACCCTTTGTGTCTCTCAAATCTAGGAAAATAGCTTGGAATGAGGTATAATGGTAGCTGAGCCCAATCCAACTTTATCATGTTCAAGGCTGTATTCCACCATATTGAATGCCTACTCTGTGCCAGGCGCCGGGGTAGATGTAATGGATGCATAAATGAACAAGATACAAGTCTTGTCTCTTCATAGATCTGACATGATATACAGATAGAGATAGCAATCACATAGGCAATTTCAAAAAAATTTTATTACATGATATATTGAGATAAATGCAAATTATTAAAGGAACATAGGTAAATAGCACAAATCTCAATATTGTGCCAATTCAGCATGGTTTTGCAAAGGTGGAGACATTGAAACATGATCCTGAAGAAGGAAGAGAAAGAAGAGAAGTAAACTTGTGAGGGTTGGTGTTTCAGGCCTGTGGATGGAATAAGAAAGCACAAAGTGGGGCTACACAATCATTTTCAGTTCATGGGAAGGAAATCAATTAAAATGAAATGCATTCTGACATTGTTAACTAGACTGGTTGACCAGCTGTTTAATACTTTTCCATGGGCTGAAGCTGCAGTTGAAGCTTTTTCTTTAATTCTTCTCTTGTCTTGTCTTCCCATCTTCACTCTCACACTTTCTCTAATTACTGAATACATTTAAAGGAAGCATGATTTGTTCTACTTCTGGGGCACAATGATGATCTCAAATAGAGGCGGACTGCCTTCTATTATAACACCCTATAGAATCAGAACAGAAGGAACATGGTGACAGTATCAAACTGGAAGAGCAATCCTGGAAGCCTAGTAGATCTTTGTCATACTGGCTGTGACTCATGAAAAGAAGAAACTTCTTGCAATTAGTTTCCGAACTATTGAAACCAAGCTATTCAATCATCAGAAGCTACATAGTGCTACTAATTTTTGCGATCTGATCATGTGCATATTAGTCAGTCTGTCAGCAGGAAACAGATGGCACATTCAAATTAGAATAATTCAAGGGAGTTTAATAAAGGGAATATTTACAAAGATGTGGCAGGGTGAACTCCAGAGCTGTTTGTACCCCTGAATGGGTGAGTGGACAGAGTGATTATAGAAATTCTTAAAGAGAGTCATAAGGAGATAGCCACCTGGAGAAGAGATTTGACCTTTCGTTGAGAGATGCAGCCAGACCAAGGAGAAACCACAGAGCTGGGAGGATAAAGACTCTGAGCATCTCTCTCTTTCTCTTTCCATTTGTCAACCCAGTACAAAAGGGCAAGGAATCCATAAAGGGCAGACTTTGGGAGGCAGAGAGCAAGGTATATGACAGGAAAAGATGATCTGGAGAGCATAAGAAAGCTATGTAGTGCAGTGTCATTCATGAATCAAAAGGGGACTGATTCATACGAATCCACTTAATTATCTTCTAACCTTTCAAACTTCACTGCCTATAAAATTCTTTATACAAAATAGTCTTATAGAAGGAATTGAAATTATTGAAGACTTTTCTAAGTGTGTGTGTGTGTGTGTGTGTGTGTGTGTGTGTGTGTGTGCACGTGCATGCCATTGGGTGAGGGTGGGGCATCTATAATGCCTTTCTAATTCTCCTGAGTTATATTGCAGACATCTTAGTTTATCTGTTTATCACCAACAGGGATATCCTTGGATGAGCTGAGTCAATTTTAATATCCTTTCCTGTAGGATTATCATGTTAGGGTAAAAATACCATAGACCTCACTCAACAATGAAATTAACCATCAGGAAATGTTTTTTATAGCTTTAGAAAATTGATGTAGTACAGCTAGTATTACTGCTAGAAATTATATATACAGAATCTATGGACTAAATCCAGGCACTTTTAAATGGGGACATTCAAAGCTTGAAAAATAATAGATGCCAACAAAAATACCAGTACTATAGCCAGAAACAGTTTTCTTTTGGGTAACTCTGAGATTCTAAATTTAATTCTTGTCTATTGGTTTCTAGTTCAATTTCAAGTGCCTATTGTTAGTCTCATATAGATGGTCAAGGATAGATTTACAAAAATTAGGTCAGATGCTTTCCTTTTAGTTCTAGGAAATACCAGGCATATGAACTAACTTTGAAAAGGTATTCTGGCTATTGTAAGAGAAGGTGGCCAATGTTTCCCGGGGCCCACATTGAGGATTTAGTTCCTGTCCAAACCATAAACCGATGTCAGTATATCATCCCTAGCATCTAATAAATACAAAACAAATATTATTTATTGTTATTACATAATATATTTTTAATTTGCCCCTATTGTATATGTTATTTTTTTCTTGTATTCTTACATCTTTACCATACCGTGTCTTCTTTTTAACATGATAAAGTAAAGCTTATCTTAGGGCAGAGATGCTCTCTTTATTTTGTTGAGTGGCCACTATATCATTCAGCAAATTCCAATACAGCCAGACCCCATTTGGCCACCACTTCTGTTTAGAACACTTTCAATTATTTTATTTTGAGTTTATTGCAAAGTTTTATAAAATACTCATTAAATGAGTCATTAAAAGCTGTTTAGGATGGAAAAATTATGGACACGATTTTGAAGCCTGAAATGCATGCTATACTTTGTCTTTTATAACTTTACTTTTTAGTTCTTTGTAGGATTATAGTTATGTTGCAGCTATGAAAATATATTTAACAAAACAAAGTCTTAGTTTTATAGTTTATTTTCTGTTGTCCATCATTTATATCTAACACTAACTTCCAGATTGTGAATTTCCTCAGTAGTATTAATGAAACTCTACTTCCTGTCTTGACAGCCCAGTCTGTCTGCAGGATGTGGGGTTTCAAAGCTCACTTAGATGTTTCTGCTGAATCGTTCTGTGATATTATTCTGAAATGGATAACTCTATCTTTGGGAAATGTACTTCTGTGTTGTTGTTTTTGTTTATGCTTGTGTTTCGTAGATTTTCTAGTGAGACAGGGAATGTTGGGAATATGTCTCAGTGTAAGACCAAACCCTATACTCAGGATAACATAAATAATGGTAGGAATTAACTATTTGAACACATGGAGAATATTTAGAACAGTATCCAGCACATGGTAAGTAATAGTTTTATAATAATAATTAAACTAATCATCAACAGATTTCTTAGCTATACTATAATAATATAAAGGAAGACTGTCTCTCCCACAAAGAAAAACAAGACAGAAAAGCAAGTAAGAGTATTATGAAGTAAATATGAGAAAATATCATAGATAAAATTTTTTCTGCATTGTATTTTTTTCTTGGACCTTGGCAAAATTATTGTTAGCATTGGGTGTCCTCCCATTGTCACTGACCTTGAAGCTGTAACATTTTGTGACATCCCTTAAAAATAAAGACATAAAGGAGACTGCAACAGTCATGATTTTCCTCATCTGGAGACCTCTCTGGATACAAGTGTCAGCTCCCTCCGTGACTGACTGCCTCGCAGAGGCTGAATCCAAGTTTGTTAATATGGAGGTTACCTAAGAGACTCATGTGTTACGTGTCTGACCACTTACTAAAAATACAGATTAGATATGTCTGCTCACTCTATAATTCTTTCTTTCGTCCTGAGCCACAGTGGTTTCACTTTCCTCATGGACTCTTTTCCCATATAGCCAATAAACCTCCTTCATTGCTTCAAGCAAGTCAGCTCTGGTCCCAGATGGCATAGCCTGCTAAGCAAAGCTAAAGCCCTGCAGTTAACTAGTCATCCTCCGAAAAGGGCATTTTCAGACCATTCATCATTATGTGAGCCACCCCCCAGGGCCTTTTCTCTCACTACAAATATTTAGCAAATTATTTGTTTCATAAAATGAGGGTGCTCTATAGGGGAGATAAGAAAGGGGGATTCAAGTGCTAAGAGGAGTCTCCATTTTGGATTTTGTATAAATGTGACAGCTTATTCAAGGAAAATTAGTGTGAAGAAGTTTCAGAGATACCTTAATTCTTTAAAATTCCAAAGTATATTCTTAGCTATATGGATTTTCCTTGACCATAGGTTTAAATCAGGCTGTAGTGGTGCATTTAGTACATGGGGTTACCACAGCAGAGTGGGAAATGACAGCAGTTTTCTAAAACATACCTTCCTGACACAACTGTTATAATACTAACACAGGATAATGTTTCATTTTCCTGCTCTTTTTCTCTATTTTAATAAAAACTATTTTGCCCATAGAACAATTATTCTTTCCTAATTCTTTTTTTTTTTTTAAGATTGACTATTCTAGAGGAAATGTAGTTTCTCTTTTATTCATTCAGCTTTTAATCTGGAAATACATTTCTAAATGTCTGTCAAGAATCCTCAGCACTGAAATATTATACATAAATTCACATCTTTGTTTATGGAGGATAAAGGAGAGGTAAAGAAGAATGGAAAAAAGAGATGGAAGCCAGAAACTTTTTTGAGCAAGTACTGGGCTCAATGCAATATATAAATATAAATGAATAAATATTTCAAAGAAGAATACTGAGATAGAAAAGAATAGAAGAGGAAATGAAAGATCCCTTAGATTAAGTAGTTTGCCCAAGATGACACAAGAGAGAGGGGAGTGGAGAGTGGTAGAAATTGAGCTCAGATCTGGGGTATAAGGATAATCCTTATGAGCTAAGGGGAAGTCAGTTGCTTCTTAAAGTATATCTGTTTAATAATACCTGTAACTAAGAGGTAAGACAATGTGGAAGTCCATGTGGGATAGAGGAGCAGGAGACAGCTTCTTAAAGGAAGATGTACATGATACAGACATTAAGAAATGGATGTAGTTTGATCCTATGGAGGGAAGAATGGGGCTGCTCTATAAGAATATAATGAAAAGGACCCATGTGATTAAGGCAGTTGAGCACTCTGCCAGTGATCTCAAAGACTGTAGAGTATCAATATTATTTAACATAGAGTTTGACATTGTGGAGTTTGACATTGTATAAATATAATTAAATCTAGCAGATTTTAAGAGACAGAATTGGATGGCCATATCCTTCTAGTTTATGAGAAGACTTATAAAAAAGATATTCAGGATCCCATTTAAAACTAACAAGATAAATTATATGAAATGAAGTGTAAGTATTCTCCATTCGGGTTTTTTTTTTTTTGTGTGTGTGTGTACGTGTGTATTCTGTTCAGTAAATTTTAGTTGTTATAGCATTAAAAAACCAAGCCTTATGAAAAACAGTATGGAAGTTCCTCAAAAAATTAAAAATAGAGCTACTGTATAATCCAGCAATCTTGGTACTGGGTATATACACAAAGGAAATGAAATCAGTGTGTCAAAGAGATACCTGCACCACCATGTTCATTGTAGCATTATTCACAATAGCCAAAATATAGAATCGACCTAAGTGTCCATCCATACATAGATCAATGGATAAAGAAAATGTGGTATATATACACAATGGAATACTATTTAGCCTTTACAAAGGGGGAGAATCTTGTCATTTGAGATACATGGATGAACCTGGAGAACATTATGTTAAGTCAAATAAGCCAGGCACAGAGAGACAAATACCACATGATCTCACTTATATGTGGAATCTCAAAAAAGTTAAACTCATAGAAGCAGAGAGTAGAATGGTGGTTACCGGGGAATGTGTTGGGGATTGGGGAGATGTTAGGCAAAGGATACAAAATTTCAGTTAGAGAAGAGGAATAAGTTCAAGAGATCTACAACACAGTGACTATAGTTAATAGACAATTTTTATTTATCAATTAAAAATAAATTTAAAAGTGGATCCTTGACTTAAATGTGAGTGTGAAAAGTGAATTTGAGCATCTATTAAGAAACAGAAAAAAAAAACCAATAAATTATAGAGATTATCTTTGGATAAGAGTTTTAAAAAATAAAATATTTATTTTTGATTTTGACTAAAATATCCTAGTAGTAAATTAAATATATATACATATATATTTACATACACACATGCACATTTGTACATGCATATATTTTTAGCAACAAGATTTGTCATTATTCTCCAATACCTCTCTCTTCCCTCACTCCCATCTCTCTCTTACACAAAAAAAGCAATTCTGTTAAAAGCCAGAAGCCTTACAGTAATTGCTTTCATAGGATTCTGGAATTAATGTACCTCTCTCTATTCATTTAGTTGTTTAAAAACAGCAGGAAAGTTCTTTAAGAACCAAAGAAGATTGAAACCTCACATTCTATAGCCTGGAATGGTGTTGCCATGAATGCAAAACATTTGGAAAAGTTGCTGGGCTAAGTTTTGGAACCTCTAGTGAACAAGCTCTTCCAGAGCAGGGTCAATGTAGCATTTTCAAAGCCTCCAACCTTTCAAAAGATCCCTTGTCCCAGCAAGACTTCTAGATTCAGAGATGTGAAAGGTTACATTTTTAAAACACATAATGTAAAACTCTATTTTAGAAAAAAACAGTCAATAGTTTATTTTTCTTAACGCTGAAAGTGAAATGGAGAGATATTAACTCAATAGTGACAGTGTACTTATGATCCCAAGAGAACAGTCCTGTATCAATTGGTTAAGGGCACCACCATTCAATCCTGCTCTCTGAGATTATAAAATTAGGGAAGCGTATAATTAAGGATAAAAATACAAATGTAAAATAGAATGCTACTTTATTAATGTAGAATAATACTGTCTAAGTCATGAAATGCAGGGCCTCTGATAACGTTGATGAAGGTGGTTTAAGCTTGCAGCTGAAATGAGGCTTTCCTCCCCATTCTCTTCCTGAATTTAAAACAGGTACATCTGGGGAAGGTTCAGTTTTATAACATTGCACTTTGATTAATTACCTTCATTGAGCATTATCAATTATTCTGTATTGCCACTTTCCTAATCTTGCATTTGTAAGTTAATTTTTCAGACAGTTCTGTATGTGTATGTGTGTGTGCATGTGTGTGTTTCCATTATGAAAGATTTATTACAGATATAGTTTGTTTGTTTACCCATAGGATTTATATATATATATATATATATACATACATATATATATATACACATATGCACACATATTTATTTGCAGATAGATGACAATTTATATCAGTATAGACTTCTTGGGTCATTTATAATTCATTTTCTTCAAGATGGTCAATATCATTACATTGTCTTTGGATGTTTCACGCTGAAAAGTCTAACAAATCTTGTCTTTTCCCATGTAGATAACTTGTTTTCTTTCTTGATTTTCTTTTATTCTTGAATTTAAAATAAAATTAAAGTAACATATCTAGCTTTGATTTTTTTAACATTGTGAGCCTTTTTGATTTGCATATTCAAATCTTTCTCTCAGGAAAATTTAAAGCGTGCTCTGTGATTTCATTAACTATTTATTCTCCTCCGTGCTTTCTTTTCCAATACTCCTCTCCTCACCTAGAACTCTCCCACACCAGGCAATCTGAGACACAGAAACTAGAACTCCTGCATCTATTAATATCTTTTAATTACTGTGTTACAGTATTTGATCTTTATCTTCTGAGAGCTCAGTGAATGTCTCAATTTTGTCTACTACATTTCCTTGGTTTTCTTTATCTCAATGTTTAATTTAACAATCATAATATTCACTAAATTTATTTTTCTAATTTTAGATTTTACTCACTTCACCTCTGCTTACTTTAATTTCATAGATCAGGTATTTTCTACAATCCTCTCTTGTTCTTACACAAAATATTTTTCAGATATATTATTTTCCTCTGATTTTTGGGGATGTTTCTCTTTTTGTGGGCTATAATACGTATTTTGCACAGGTCCCATGCTTTTCTTTCATAGTCTAATTTGACAGGAAGTTCTACTCAACAACATTGAATTTATTGTAGACAATAGCTATTCGAACCCATTTGGAACAAGTTTTCTGCTTCTTATAACTTCTGTTTTGAAACAAAGCACTGCCATGTCTTTCATTTATTCATTGAATAAAACTTGCATTCCTACTAGGGCCCAGAGATGGACAATGGGAGGATAATGGAAAACCAACTAGACTGCTTGATTTGGCTGCCTGGACCATAAAAGAAAGAGAAAAAAAAGCCAACATATCTCAAGGAAATATTAATGCAATTATTATTACCACTGAAAGTTCTCAATTTGCCAGCCTGTAATATTCTTTAAAAAGGTGAAATGGAAGGAACAAAAGGTCAGCTACCCTCTCTACCAGTAGAATGGGATATAATTTTAGTTTCCAACAACATATTCATTGTTACGGTGGCCTTTTATCATTTCTTTCTGAAGCCTGATGCTTGCCAGGGCCCTCCCTGAAATCTATGTGCATTGAGAGGTAGAAACAGGGAGGGGATGGTGCAGAATTATCTATTTTACAAGTAACAGTAGTGCATCAACAAGAGTCCATGTGGAAGACACAACTTCCCTGTCTCATATAGCAAAGTACCTAGTGAGCTAATTGTGTTTCTGAGAAGTTATCCTATCATTCATCCAGCTAAATGAAAAAACAGCAACAGAGACCTTAGGATCCTAGTGACCTCAGGGAAGATTACTTAAAGTAATATCCATTTATCTAGCCTCTAATGGAGTGAAAAAGCTGAGTTTTTAAGGGACTTAAGCCAACTATTGCTGCAAATAATATATATTGCTTTTAAATCTTCAGATTCAAGTTTAACAATCATTCCCCAAGTTATTATATGCCAGGAACTGTGCTATATGTTTTCACATTATTTACTTACTTAACTTTTACCACGATTCTATAAAATAACACCAAATCTCTCATTAATGCAGATAAGGAAACTAAGACTCAGAAAAATTGAGGGATTTGCTCAACATCATAGAGAAGCAGGGAGGATGTGAGTGCAGTTCTCCCAATGCAAAACTGTTAACAAGCCCAACACAAAAGAAACAATAAAAATATTAAACATATATATTGTTGAGGTATGTTTACAAAATGCATTCATGAACTTTTTTCCTATTCTGAACTATCATCATCTTCAACATCCTTCCTATTTTAGCAATAATTTAAACTTTACAGGAAGTTTTCAAATATACTGTTTCATTTAAGCATCAAAACTACACATTAAGAAAAGCAGAGAAGAGATAATACCATGGTATAGAAAAAAGAAGTTAAGGTTTAGAAAACTGAAATATCAGACACTAAAATTGCTCAAATAGCTAGAATCAGAGTTTTCTCTTGGATCTATCATCCCAAATATTATCAACTGCCCCAAATTTCTCTCATACTATTTACCAGCAGTTAGTAATTGGTCTGGTAATTTTCTATTATTACCGGAGCCCAGAAAATTTTATGATGTAGCCTGGAATATGTTTAAGTGTAAAAATTGAATAATATTTTACATGGGGAATGGGGAACAGTCAATACAGCAATGTGCTGAGTGATTCCTTCTGGGAGAACCAATAATAATCATAGGAACAAAATTGTTGTGGTCTGAGAAAGGAAAGTTGTTTTTTTTATGTTAGATTTTAGTTATGTTTTTTAAGTAAGACTTCCCCTGTTCAGAAAAGATGCCAATGGGAAGAGAACCTCCCAGGCTAATAGACAAATGCCTCCTCCCAATTCGATTCCAGCAACGAAGAGTGAAGCAGGTAAGACCAATACAATTTGGTGCCACATAATTCTGTTGTTTCATAAAGAAGTAGAGAAAACTTGGGGCTCATAAATATGTCTGAGTTTTCTGAGGTATGCAGAACCAGCTTGGAGTGCTGAAAGTTCGCCAAGGCACTACACTGTCTAGGAGTAAGAAATAACAGAACACCGAATCTTGGAGTTGGAAGGGACTTCAAAATTTTTTCATTACAACCCTTTAGTATCCCTATGATGTGATGGTTCTGCCTCTGCTTGAATCTCCTTGGTGAAAAGAAATCAATTAAACCCTAAGTAGGTTCATTACAGCGTTGGATGGCATTCATTCTTAGAAATTCACCTGTTTATATTGCATCTATTGTTCTCGATTAACTTTTCAGAGTCTCATTGAGTAAGTATAATCAATTTTTCTTCATAAAGAGCTTCAAGTGTTTAGAGATAGGCATCTTACATCATTCCAGATCTTTTCTTCTTCAGGCTAAATATCTGTTATTCCATCAACTGTTTCTCATGACAAAGAGTTTTGATTCCTCTGCTCTAAGTTATTTGCTTTTCTTTGATCTTTTTATTATTTAACACTTTATTTAAAATCCTATTTGTGTGTTCTGATCAGGATAGGAATATAAGACCATAACTAGAGAAACCCAATAAACAGAAGAAGGATTTTCAGGTAGTCGTCACCTGTGTCAGCTCTAATGAATAGGCCTCACTTACTCAATGAATTTATTTAGGAGTCACAAAGGTTGCACCATTTGCAGTCTATAAACATCTAATTAGTCATTTTCTGCATGTTTTAGTATTTCACCCAGAAAATAGAAATATTTTGTATTTCATTCCCTTCTTCCTTTTTCACTTACTTCTTACCCTTGTTGATATCTGCTCTCTGAAAGACTCTGATGCACGGAATTATTCTGAGATGATAATTGGGGAAAATTAGTCCCCACTCCTATTAGTTTGCTTCTCACACATGAACTTTGTCTCATTCTTTTCCCCTTCCTTCTTTCAATGTCACTAACAGTCATTGCTTAACTGTCTTATAAAATTTCCAGAAGGAAATAAATCATTCGCTCAGCCAAGAAATACTATTGATTGCCTACTATAAACAAGGAATTGCTCTGGGCATAGAAAATCAATGGAATGAACAAGACACTTAGTCAGAGACTTCATTTGGAGCTCTAAATATTTAATTACTACATCAAATAAAAATAGTGTTTATAGTACATTTATTATATGCTAACACTGTGTTAAGCACTTTCATGTCTATTAAGCCTCATAAAACATCATGAATTTAATATTGTTATCTTAATTTTACACATGAAGAATCTGATGTTTAAAGTAGTTAAGAAACTTGTCTAAACTGCACAGGTAGTAATGGAGGGTGTATAAATTGAATCTGAGATTATCCAGTGCCCAATCCCACTACCCCTCAACTAGAATATAACAAATATGTTGCATTACTTAGGATATTATTTCAGCAGTCATCATTATTTTTCCCATTTACCCTGGTCATTTCTAAATATTTTGCAATGATTTGAGTTTATTTAAGCCAGAAATACATCTTATTTTAGAGAAATGTAGTTTATTTTGCCCAGAGATGACTATCTAGTTCATTGCCCTTTTAACTAGTCATGGGCAGGGATATTCATTGGTGTTTTAGGCAGTCAGGCACCTCTGATTGGAAGTTGTTTAGAATAGATTTGGAATTTCATTGAACAAATAATGCACAACTTCATAAAGCATTAATGATTATGATAGGCACTGACAGGCACAATTGAGCGGGACAGCAGTTTAAAAGACTTCATAAAAGGCAGAAACAAAAACTATATTTTATCTTTAAAGATAACATGCTGGAGGAATTGATTTGGTAATTGTTGTCTCACCTGCTAAAGTATAAGTGTGTTGTGCACAAAACAATGTGATGCAAGGTTCTCTCTTTTTTTTTTTTTTTAAGTTGGATCCTCTAAATTAAATGCAAGGTAATTACAGAAATTATTCAAATCTGCAGTCCCCAACCTCTGAGTTGCAGACTGGCACTGGTACTGGTCCATGGTCTGTTAGGAACTGGGCAGCACAGCAGGAGGTGAGTGGGGAGGGGGAGTGAGAGCCGCTCCCTACCACTCACATCACTGCCTGAGCTCTGCCTCCTGTCAGATAAGTGGCAACAGCCTTAGATTCTCACAGAAGCTCAAATCCTGCTGTGAACTGTGCATGCAAAGGAACTAGGTTGAGGCTCCTTATGAGAATCTAGTGCCTGGTGATCTGAGGTGGAGCTGAGGCAGTGATGCTAGTGTTGGGGAGCAGCTGCAAATACAGATTATCATAAGCAAAGAGGTTTGACTACACAGAGACCATGATAAATCAATTGCTTGCAGTCATATCAAAACCCTATCAGTGAGTGGCGAGTGACAATTAAGCTGCATCTGGTGGCAGGCTTTATAGTGGCAAGTGAGTTTACATACTTCAATTGTATAGCTGCATATGGTAGCAGGCTTTAAGTCAGAATTCAACACTTATTTTATGACGTGCATGGCCCACCCATTATTTTATTTATCACTTCCACCATGCCTCTTTCCCACACTGCACACTTGTTTAAGTCACAGTTTTGGTAAGCACACAAGCTAACCTAGAAAAAATGAGTAAAAAACAAATGTCGCTGGAGAGCTTCATTGAAAAGGGGGAAAGACCCAAGTTTGAGCCAGTATAAGACTCTAACACTGCCAACAAAATGAACGCTGCATTTAAAAGAAAATACCAACAGTCCTACTTAAAGAATGGGTTCATTGCAACAGGTGATTCACATTCTCTAAGCCTGCTTTGTATAATATGTGGTGACCAGCTATCCAACGACCAAGCCATGAAACCTTCAAAACTGCTTTGCCCCATGGAGACCAAGCACCTTGAATTTAAAGACATGCCTTTGGAGTATACAATAGAAAATAAGTGAACACAAAGAACAGAAGCAATTATTGAAGGCCACCACTTCATCAAATGTGTCTGCACTGGCATCACTCTTAGTAGCTACCTGCATTGCTAAAGCTAAGAAGCCCTTTGCTATTGGTGATGAGTTGATCCTGCCTGCTGCTAAGGACATTTGCTTTGAACTTTTAGGAGAGGCTAAAGTTCAAAAGGTGGCACACGTTCCTCTTTTGTCTATCACCATAACTAGACAAATTGATGAAATAGCAGAGGATATTGAGGCACAATTGATGCAGGCGATTAACTTGTCATCATGGTACGCAATCCAGGTTGACAAATCTACTGATGTTGACAACAAGGTAACAATGCTTGTTTTTATATGATATATTTTCAGGAGGCTGTTCATGAGGCTATGTTATGTGCACTTCTGTTGCCACAGCTGCAGAACTGTTCAAGTCTTTGAATTATTACATAGCAGGAAAATTGAATTGGTCATTTTGTGTTGGTATGTGCATGGATGGAGCAACTGCCATGACTAGACAGCTTTCTGGTTTCACTTCTTGGGTCAAAGAGGTCGCTTCTGAATGTGAGTCTATGCACTGTGTCACCCATAGAGAAATGCTGGCTAGCTGAAAAATATCACCTGCACTAAACAGTATTTTTCAGGATGTAATTTAAATTGTCAACCACATTAAAGTATGTACAGACACTTGACTCATGTCTGTTTGCACAGCTCACTGAGGAGATGGACATAGAGCACACACATCTTCTCTTATACACAGAAGTGAAATGGCTTTCTAAAGGTAGATCATTAGCCAGAGTTTTGGAGTTATGAGAAATGCTACAGAGATTTATTTTTATAAAAACAGTCACCACTGGCAGCACATTTTAGTAACACAGAATGAGTTGCAAAACTTGCTTACTTCTGTGGCATATTCAACCTGCTCGATGACCTCAATATGTCACTTTAGGGAAGAACAACAACCGTGTTCAAGTTGGCAGATAAACTGACTGTATTCAATGACAAACTGGAATTATGGGGTGATGGGCAAACATTGTGATTTATTAAATTTCAGAATATCATGGGGGTACAAATGTTTTGGTTACATAAGCACCCAAAGACTTCCTAGGCAGAAAAAAATAACTATTATATCTTTTTAATTTCAGAATATTCCAGGGGTACAAACATTTTGGTTACATGACTTGCTTTTGTACATTTTGAGTCAAAGTTATAAGTGTGTCCATCACCTAAATAGTGTGCATTATACCTGTTATGTGTGAATTTATTCCTTCCTGCCACCGACCTGCTTGATTTATAATGAATGTTGTTTCCCTATTTGCACATAAGTTTTGATCGATTAGTACCAATTTAATGGTGAGTACATGTGATGCTTGTTTTTCCATTCTTGTGACATTTCACTTAGAATAATGGTTTCCAGTTCCATCCAGGTTAACACAAGTGATACTAGTTCACCATTATTTTTATGGCTGAATAGTACTCTGTGTTATACAGACACCACATTTTATTAATCCACTCAAGTATTGATGGGCACTTGGGTTGTTTCCAAATCTTTGCAATTGTGAATTGTGCTGTTATAAATATTGAAGGGCAGGTGTCTTTTTTATAGAATGTCTTTTTACCCTTTGGGTAAATATCCAGCAGTGGGATTGCTGGATCAAATGGTAGGTTTTCTTTTAGTTATTTGATGCATCTCCGTACTATTTTCCATAGAAGTTGTACTAGTTTGCAGTCCCACCAGCAGTGTATGAGTTCTTATCTTTCTACATCCCCACCAGCGTTTGTTGTTTTGGGACTTTTTGATAAAATCCATTGTCAATGGAGTTAAGTGATATCTCATTGTAGGTTTGATTTGCATTTCCCTAATGATTAGAGATGTTGAGCATATGTTTCATATGTTTGTTGGCCATTAGTCTGTCTTCTTTTGTAAAATTTCTGTTCATGCTTTTTGCTCACTTTTTAATGAGGTCATTTGATTTTTTTATTGCTGATTTGCTTGAGTTCTTTATAGAATGAAAATAAATAAATGGGACCTGATCAAATTTAGAAAACTTCTACACAGCCAAGGAAACCATCAACAGAGCAAATAGACAGCCTTCAGAATAGGAGAATATATTTGCATGTTATACATCTGATAAAGGGCTAATAACCAGAATCTATAAAGAGTCTATGATGTTTGAGACAATTTCAAATCTCCATACATTCTGGATTAAAGTCAAGGTAGAATATCCTGTGATTGCCACAAAAGCACTGCTTCTGTTTGTAATATCCTATCTTTGTGAAGCAGGGTTTTCTGCAGTGACAGCAGCCAAAGGAAAATTACAAAGTAGACTGGACATATGCAACACATTTTGGGTGTCACCGTCTCCCATTACTCCTAGATGGGGCCACCTAGTTGCAGGAAAACAAGCGTGGGGCTCCCACTGATTCTGTATTATGATGAGTTGTATAATTATTTTTATTATATATTACAATGTAATATAATAGAAATAAAGTGCACACAATGAATGTAATGCTCTTGAATCATCCTGAAACCATCCTCTCACTACCCCTGGTCTATGGAAAAATTATCTTCCATGAAACCAGTCCCTAGTGCCAAAAAGGTTGGAGACTGTTAGATCAAATGTTTGTAAGGAATTGATTCAATTGACACCAAAGATACTACAATGGTCTGGGAAGGACTCTAGGGGCTCACCTCCAGAGAGTCATTTAGAAACAAACTATTGAGGAAACAATTAACTTCCCTTGTAAGAATGAAAAATGCTGTCTAGTACTAGAAAATACTCCTGAGTTGAGCCCTTGGAGATACCATGCCACTAACAAATTAGCCATTTAGATAAGCATTAGTATTTGGCATTAGTATTTAGCTGCCATATTTGGCTTTTTAATTTATCTAAGCTTCTGGATAGAGATTTTTTTTATTATAATACTAATGTTAAAACATACATTTTAAAAAGAGGATATGATCATGAGATATGAAATGAACATATATCAAAAATTATATTGAACTCCTCATTAATCTAGGAGAGGACCCATAAGATATTAGTTTAGATACTCCAAGAAAAGTCTAAAGGGAAGGTACCTGGAAAGCCCATCAGTAATGCTGAAATAAATTTGTCTAATAAATAGAGAACTGGTAAAACTAGTCAATTTCCACAGGGCAATAATCAACTGAATCTCCAGTGGACACAATTTGCATTGTTATGGATATGACTCTTTGAATAATTATCTTTCTTTTTTTTTTTTTGCAATTTACAGAGTTGTCAAATAGCTCAAAAACAATGAAAATCAGAGATCACTTGGAGACAGTACTAGACAGGACACTCACAGGACATGCAGTTATCTTTTTGGTCCATTTTCAAAGTCTTTCGGAATTTTTTCCTTTACTACAATCTTATTTTAAGTAAAAATTTATAGTTTTATGGAAATATTTTGATGTGATGATGTACATGATGTGAGATTTTTTGTTGTTGTTGTTTTAATTTATCTAATACAAGTTTGGCTTCTTTAGAAACATTTTGAGATTGTAGGAAGAAAAAAGTCAATGAATCAGTGATAGAATGGCCTTGCTAACAAGGAAAAAGTTATCCAATCCACAGTCTCTCAGTAACCAATCATATCATCTCTCTTGCTAAGTGGCACCCTGCAGGGGTCCTGTTTTCATAAGATCTGAAAAATGCTGAAAAATGCTGAGCATACAGAAAGGAAATGTATATCCTTTTCTTTTACATTCACCAGACACATAGATTACACACTGCTTCTAAGAGTTTGCTTAACAGCCCTGCAGAGTTCCTGAGTGGGGGGAGGGGTAATGCAAGCTTCAGGCCTTAGTTTCTGCCCAAAACCATATCTCAAGGTCAAGATCAACTAGAATATAACAGCCCCAGCGATAAGCCTGTCTCTAAGGGAAAGGAAAAGGGAGAAGCCAACTTTTGACATCTCACAGCCACTTCTATTATCAACTGACAACAATCATTATTTTTTTCCTTTCTTATTGTCCCCATAAAAAAAAAAAAATGGCAAGCCACTTGGCCTCAGGGCAAGCACTTCCCTTTTCTTTCTTTGGGGTGTCACACTATCTCACTTCTCCCTCTCTTGCCCTTCTTTTCTCTCTCTCTCTCTCTCTCTCTCTCTCTCTCTCTCTCTCTGTCTCTCTCCTTCTAAGAAAATAAATAAACTTTTAAAATCTATATATTCTAATCTTTGTGTAAGGAATCTTTCTCCACCTGCACCGTCAGAACCTATGCATTCACCACTCTTATGGTAAACAAAGTACTTCATAGCAGAAACAAAATTAGCCTGCGTAAAATAAGTTCACTTGATATTATTTTATGTAATATTTATAGTAATGTTTTAGTCTCTAATATTTCAAAGAATTTAATGCCATTTCTTAGCCTTTCAAGAGTAGATGCTAAATAAAGGAGAAAGACACATTGGATTTCATCTCTACTATTTCAAAGGGTTCCCTATTCTGGTAATCCCCAAACACTAGCATGGAGGCTATTTCGTACTGCTTGTTACTTCAACAAGGAAAGAACCACCCTCTCCCTAAATCCTTGCTACTCCTTGAGTTAAGGACTGATTTGAAATACTCATCTCTTGCCAAAGAGGCTCTCTAATAGCCTGTGTATAGTTGGAGAAAAAAAAAAAAAAAAAACACCTTAGTAAGAAAGAAGCCTCTGAAGTTTCCCAGCAGCATTATGTGGCTGCATATCAAAAAATTCAGAATATGTCACCGGGAGCCCTTTCTTCAGCCTACTTCAGCAGTGTCCCTTAGTCCCAGCGCTGCCCCTTTACTCAGAAACATGTTTTCCTCATTGGTATTTAGAAAGTTCAGGATACACTGCCCTAAAATGTGCTCCTTTGCTATATTGATTGTTTTCTGAGCTGAGGCACTGGAGAAACAGCAGATGCAGGAGGAGCTTTTTGACCTGCCCTGCTTTGTTTTGTTTTTTTAACCTAAAGGCAGAGCAAATGTTTCCTATGAGAAAGGTGCCTTCCCTGTACCAGGGAGAGAAAAACATCCCTGTCACCAGAGTCTGGAATGGAGATGAAATGGATCTGTACAAAGTTACTAAGTAACCCTTATCTTCCACTAGTTTTCTACAATGTATCTCTTAGTGACTCCCCACAATGTGTTGCCCCTAGCCCAAACCACTTTGTCTTATCATTTCTAAACAGATTTATCAATTCTTGATCTAAAAGATCTATAAGCCTTCTGCTCCTGTCACTTCTTTAGTCTTCATTTTGTTGTGAGGACTCCCATGTACATGTAAAATTCTAAGAAAACTTACATGCTTTGCTCCTGTTCATCTGACTTCTGTCAGTTTAATTCTTGGGCCCAGCTGGAGACCCTACGAGGGCAGAGAAGAAATTTTTCCTTCCCTACAGGGAAGGAAATATTAAATTAGGATGTTTATATATGTTTAAACAACAAAGCAAATTCCTGTTAGGGAACAAGCTAGAGAATGGGCAATATGACAGTATATATTCATTCAACTTTTAAAAATACCGACCTGTCTCCCACATAAAGATATGCCACTACATTTTAGGCATGCCATAAATTCTTTCATTCAGCAAATATTTACGAAGAATCAATTGGTTGGTGCAGACATGGTGGCTGTTCTCAAGGCCCCTACAGTTAAATGGAAGAGATAGTTGTAGTTGATACTTATTCTGGAATTACTCATGTTTTAAAATATAGGTTTTATTATCATTTAGGTATGGTGAGGCCAACAGATCAAGGAAGGATTGCCATTGAAATGACAGGTTGTTATACTCACAGATCCTAAGAGAAGTGGGATGCCACACCTAGAGTGGGCACACCCAGAAGCACTAGGATCTATCAGGAGGCAGGGGTGGGGATGAAGGAGTGGGTACTGGGGAATGTGGGTTTATAGTGGTTTCCATGGGAAGGATAATGGGGAGGCAGGATAAAATGGTTTAATATTGATCAATCTGAAAAATTTCAGTGGATTCTGGGGCCTAGGTGTTATTCCTAATTGTCTGGTATCTGGTCCTGGGCTGATTGGGGCAGGTGCCTGGTGGTCCAAAGTGTGAGAGCCCCATAAGGGGTTGATGGTGTGGGCTCTGGATTTGTTGGTTTGCATTTGAAAAACTCACTCGTGGGCTAGCTGTTTACTATCTCTAGAAATTGGTTAACCCTGGAAGAGACAGGACCAGCAAGTCCCCACATGGCACACCATAAGAATATGAAAAATATTTAATAAAATACAAGGTAAATATACTCTTTTTTTTTCTTTATCCTTAATACCAAAAGTTGTTAGCACTAAGAGCTGGTGATAATTCAAATGATGAAGAATAGAGAAAATGAGGAAAAATACCACCATTAATGAAACAAACAAAAAAAAAAGTACAGAACTTTTGTAATTCTTTCTAGCTTCTTATAACAAGAATAAGATGGATAAATGGAGCAAACTGTGATTCTAGGGGAAAATTATAATTAATTATAGCCACTATTCAGGCTTTGCTTGTTTTGACCTGGGCGCTATGTTTAGTGCTTTCCATGCAACTAATTTATTTGATCCTTCCAGCAATTCTGAGAGCCTTAGGAAAGTGAGGCTTAGAGAATAAGTAATTTTCCTAAAATTACATAACAAGTCAGCAAAAGAGCTGGGTCTTATGCTGAGATCTGAAGGACTCTAGAGCTGGAGGTGATTATTATGGTATATATTTATATATACACACAAACACATATTTATATCTGCAACCTGTGCTTGTATCCATATACTACATAACTATTAATATATAAATTTTTAGTTGAAGAAAAAGGATTTTTAAGTATATTACTCAAATTATACACAGTAAGACTTTAATTTTCTGGTATGGTTTAGAAATGGATTATGGGAATTAGATTATATGGTTATTAAAGGGATAATTATGAATGTCTTTCTTTCAATAATTATAATTGAAAATCTTTATAAACTATATTGCCTTATCATAATGAAGTTATTCTGAA
The DNA here is from genome assembly GCF_040939455.1 of Microcebus murinus. Lineage (NCBI taxonomy): Eukaryota > Metazoa > Chordata > Mammalia > Primates > Cheirogaleidae > Microcebus > Microcebus murinus. The sequence continues at coordinate 26,096,708 of NC_134124.1, forward strand.
GAATCTAATATCATCTTTGATGATTAAATACCTGGGAAGGCCTTAGTGTCATCATTATGAATGCAAGTTGGAACCGGATCACCCTAAAGGAATAATGGGTGTGAATTTCAATGAAATTGTATTTATTGTTGTGGCTAGAATTTTTCTTACATCTTACTCCTTAAAATGTAGTAGTGACATGAAAAAATACATACATATATATGTATATATATGTGTGTGTGTGTATATATATATATATATATGTATATATATCAATAGTGAGTGCTTGATAGAGCAGATTTACTAGTTCCTGTATATCATCTAAGTATCGTTAGCTGGAAACTGAGAGGGAACACTAGAGTCATTGGCTCTGAGATTAAGGAAAATGTGGAGAAAGGAAGTTTAAATGTAACCATCCCAATACCATATATTATAATAAACAGAGCACTAGCTCTGGGCTCACATTATTTGGGTTTGAATTCAAGCTACAACTTTTTAGTTCTGTGACTGTGTTCCTACTCTGTTAGGCAGTGAAAATTCCTATCTCATGAGATGGTTGTGAAAGTTACATAAAATAATGATTGTGAAACTGCTAATATGGTGTTTAGTACACAGTAAGTAAGCATTCAACAAATCTTTGTATCATTTCCATCAGAGGATGATGTCATCTCCTGAAATTAAACATCAAAGGTGCCTTCAATGTGCTTTCTTACCACATACTCAGTTGAATAACTGCCTCTCTGAGGGAACTATCACCCTTAGGAAAGGAATCCTTCACATACAAGTTCCTAGCACTATTGGAACTTATCTCACTCCATTAATTTCAAGGTGGAAAGGGACTCCTAGCTGAAGAGAAGCAGTTTAAAGCACAACTCTCAAGGTTCAGGCTCCACAGACACCATGGTTCTGGGCGTAGAGGGTGCTGAGCTAGAATGCAGCAAGCTAGGGCTTAATTATTAGCTCTGGAAGAAAATTAGATGCTAATTGGCCTGCTTCTGCCAACCCAAGGGACTTGCATTCTCCACTTCTCATCAGATGGTCCCTTGGCTCCAATTTCTTTGGAGGAAGAATCTTGCTGCTGAAAATGTTCTCACATGGACAGGAAGGTTACTGCTCAGAATCCCACAGTTTGGTGCAGCATTGGCTCAGCTGCCTATTGTGAAGTAAGCAAAGTCCTTTAACTGCCTGAATGTCAGTTTTTCTGCTTCCATCCTCCTCATGAATATCCTTACCCCTTCCAATACATTCTCTTCCCTCTACAGTGACTCTGCCCTTTAAAAACCCTTAATTCTCTCAGCTAGATATATCAATTTAGATTCACACACATAGGGAAAAGCCCAGATTTATCATAGTTTGACAACACTTTCTGTTGAGAATTCAAATGATAAACACAAAAACCTAGCACAAAACATGATGATTTCTGGGGTATGGGTTTTCTGCACATTTGGCCATGGTAGGTCATATTTAAAAATACGTAGTGAACATCATATGCCTATCATGTTCTCTCCACCTGTATCCCCTTTATAAAGATCTGCCTGTATAACTGCCTGGAGAGAGTAACCTTACATTAATACATTTTCCCAATCTCAGGCCATTACTAATAGAAACAGGGAAACTCTTCTATTAATTTATAAGCAGGATCATATTTAAAAATGTATTATTGTGCATTCCTTGTTTATATTTCCAGATACATGACACCTTCCTGGTGAGTCCAGAATAGGGTTGAGTTGAAGGTAGGGAATTAAATTTGTGATGGAAATATTCACAATAATGAAAGAACAAGTAGTCAATGTTTTGCTTCTGATATTAAAGTAGGATTTTGCAGCAAAATCATAAGCTTGAACAAAAAGGCTGTGTGTAGGAGGAGGATTTTCTAACTCATCCGAGCATATCAAGGAATGAGTAGATCCACTCAGAGTTTATTTCTCCACAGAATGAAGATACCCTTTTGTCTATGATTAATAGACTGTGGCTTGCTAATGCAAACTAGGAGAAGAATATAATGAAGGAAAATATTTGAAGCCTATCCCTTCTGGGCAGTAGAGTAACAGGGGAAGTAAACATTGTCCAGCAAAAGTGAAAGAAGAAAGACTCATAGGTTCTAATCTCTGGGTACCAGGCTTTGGTGTGTGAAGGGAACATGTATTGGATATGTCTAGAGAAAAGCATAAGTGTGGAAAGCCTTGCCTTTAACCCCTTTGGGATTCTGTGGGGCATACTGCAGAATTTCACAATTCCAGACAACCATTATTTCCCACGCTGCATGCAAAAGAGAAGAGGAGCCAATTTAATCTCAGGAAGGACTGCAAGAGAGCTGACAAATGTAGGGATTTGTTTGTCTGCTTCCTACCTCATGGGTGCTAGTTGCTCTGCACAAAGTTACAAAGTTTTGATAAGGGAGAGAAGGAGACAGGGTAGTAGGCATCCAGTAGGGACTATTATAAATGATAAACCCAAGAGGTCTTACCAGGGGCTGCAGGCTTTTAAGTATTATGGGTTTCCTTTATCACTCTGCTTTCAACGTTTGTGTCAACTTCAACATTCATGTTGAAACTTAATATCCATTCAAACAGTATTAACATGTGGGACCTTCAAGAGGTGATTAGGATGTGAGGGCTCTGTCCTGATAAAAGGGATTAATGCCCTTATAAAAAGGCTGGAAGGAACTAGTTATATTCTTTTTTTGCCCTTCTACCTTTTCCCATGTAGAGTCACATAAGAAGGTACTCAACAGACACCCAATGCTGGTGCTTTGATCTCAGAATTTCCAGTATCTAGAACTGTAAGAAATAAATTTCTGTTGTTTGTAAATTACCCAGTGCTCTGGTTTGAATATTTGTCTCCTCCAGAAGTCATGTTGACACTCAATTCCCAATGTGGCAGTATTGAGAGGTGAGGTTTTAAGAGGTGACTGGGTCATGAGTGTTCTGCCCTCATGAATGGATGAATCCATTTATAGATTAATGAATTAATGGGATAATATATTAATGAGTTATCATGAGAGTAGGGCTTTATAAGAAGTCCCACTTATAAAGGTGACTTTATAAGAAGAGAGAGACTTGAGCTAATATGATCAGTTCTCTTACCATGCAATGCCCTACACTGCTTCAGGACTCTGTAGAGAGTCCCCACTAGCAAGAAGACCCTCACCAGGTGCAGCCCCTTGACCTTGGACTTCTCAGACACCATAAATGTAATAAATAAATTCCTTTTCTTTATAAATTATCCAGTTTCAGATATTCTGATATATACAACAGAAAATGGACTAAGATACCCAGTCTAAGATATTTTGTTAGAACAAATAGACTAAGGCACTCATACTAAACTAAGGGTTCTCAACTCTTGGCTCTATTGACATTTTGAGTTAGTAATTATTTGTCATGGAGGATGTCCTGTGTAATGGAGTATATTAGCAGAATCCCTGCCCCCCCTCCACTGAATGCCAGTAGCATGCCTCCCTTTCCCCCAGTTGTGACAATCAAAATGTCTTCAGACATTTAAAAATGTCTCATGGGGCAAAACTGAACCCAATGGAGAATGACTGTTAATAAAAATAATATCGTAAGCCCCCCAACTGACTGAATGGACCCCCTCTTGTCCAAGAGGACCCCAGGAAATCCCTAAAGCTCTCTTTGCTGGCCATGAGAAGGGAGGTCAGACATGCCTCATTATGAGCCCCCTTCTTGGATATATCCCTTGTATCAATAGGATGCTAAATCATTAACAGGCACAAGGCTATATGAGACAAAGCTTAAATCACACCTGCAGGCAATCAATTTACTTAACATATCCCTTGAGTTTTGGTAAATGTCAGGTGGCTTGTCTCTGATTAACATAATACTTAAGTTAAAACATTCCAAGCTTTTAGACAAAGTTTCATTTCTTTAACCAATAACATATCAAAAAATCTTTAAACCCACCCATTAATATAAACTCCCTTCCACCCTGGAGATGTCTCACCTTTTCAGGCCAAATCAATGTATGCCTTCTAACTATTGATTTAGGGTCTTATGTGTAATCCCTGTGTCCATGAATTTATAAATCTAAACTGTAACCCAGCTACCTTGGAGACATTTCCTTGGGCTCTCTTGAGACCATTTTCCCCAGTCTGGTCACACACATATGGCTTGGAATAAACCTCTTTCAATTGTTTTACAGAGTTTGGATTCTTTTCCATCAATACCACTATATTAGACCAAAACTATAATTATTCAGAAAGAGAGAGGCAACTGCAAGAGGTTCATGAGAAAAGGATTGGGTGGTGAAAGTGAGGGAAGGGAGGACAATTTGAGTTTTCTTTTCATAAAATCCTACTACAAAAGGACTAGACATCTTATCAAGACATCATCCTGGAGGACCAAATGTTTCTGGAATAAAAAACAACAAATAAAGTCCTGAACCAACTGTTTCTTAGAGACAGTGTTTCTGATTATACACCATAGTTATAAAGAAACATGTTGATCTCACAGGCAACTGATGACATAGAAAGCATCATTGGAAATGACCACAATGGCTTTGAATAGCACATGTAAGACCTATTGGGCTGGGGATCAAGGGAAATAACTGAAAATTCATAACTGGAGGACATTCCAGCCTGCTCAAGACCTGAAAGGGTCATCCAAGAATTTATAATATTTTCTCATATTTACATTTTCTGTTATAACATTTATTCAAGGAGTCAGGGAAGGGGAAGTGTTCCAAATTATTGATAATTATGCCATATAATTATTCTGGCCAGTGTTTTATCTGAATTGAGTTTAGTTCTAAAACTGATCCTTGTTTTGTTAGAAATATCGTGTATAAATTATTTTACCAAACAGAAGATACTGACTGTATGAATGTGGTTATCTTTTAGTTTGTTCTCTGTCCTTCACTAAGAGGTGAGTGCTTGAGATGAACGGATTACAGATAAACAAGTTACAGATAAAGAAGCCACATGTTCTTTGCATATTTATATTGGAGTGTGAAGACCTTGCTGTACAGGAGCCAACCTAGCTAGACAAATCAGATCTTCCTTTATTCTTATTTATTTCTTTATTTTTTTAAGTTTGGAGAAAAAATAAAGATTAGCTGATCTTTTTCACTGGGATGGAAACTAAGAGCCACGCAGGGGGTTGTTGATTAGGAAAAATTCCATCTTGCGGGTTTTATTTCCAACTCACTTCTATTTCTCCTGCATCTTCAAATTCGCCCTTCTACATTTAGCTCATACCTTAAATATTAAATTCTGAAAGAGGTGGTTCCTGACTCCTGAATTTAAGAAACGATCTACTAACTCATTATAACACAATTCTGATTTAATTCTGTTTGACATTCTCTTTTATCTAATGTTTTCTTGTTTGTTTACTTATTTACTGACTGTTTCTCCTGTTTCCTAGAATAGTATCTCCATACAGAGAGGGACCTTATTGCTCATGTACAGCATAGGATCCCAGTACACATAACTGTGCCTCACATGCAGTAGGCTCCCCATAAATATTTATCAAATCTATATCAAAAACATAGGAGCCAAAAGATTATATAGTCTAAGAAAGAAAGAAACAGGAAGAACAGTCTTCTCAATTTCCAATTTTCCCAAAGCTAACTTCTTATAATTCACTTCCATAAGGTTTCTCTATTTATGTCCTTACGTTTATAAAAGTCCTTACTTTTGTTTGGTCTTTTCCAAGTGATACATGAGTAAGCACCTGTTTTTCCTAAGCTTCAGTTTCCTTATTTTTAGAAAAAGAGATGACTAATTATGTATTATCACCATCAGATATATGGGAGAGAGAGAGATTTTAAACACTGCAGACATTTCAAGACATTTTCACAGAATTATTAGATTTTCAATTCTTGAAGGAACGTTCAAGAGGATAAATGGATCCAGAGAGCTTGTATCACCTCATCACGTTACAGAAACTGTGTGGTTTTCTGACTCCAGATTCTGTGCTTGGTTCACCTTCCTAGACTGCCTCCTCCACCTCTTCCCAAGCATTTCAACCTTAGGGGTGGTGAGGTGACTTGCCTGGAAGCAGCTGACCCAGCATGCTGCAAAGTCTTTTTGACTCCTAGTTTAGCACATTTTTACATTACATCTTCCTGCCTCCCATTCTTATTGAATTATAATGAGCTCTCTTCTATTTTAATGAGTATGTTAATGTGTTAGTGTTGGTCTCAGCCTGACCTTGTATATGTTTGTCTTTGCTGTGCTATTTCTATTTAAACTGCAAACTCTTGGGAGAGGAAAAGATGCCAATTTATCTACCCCAGTGCCTTGTGCTCCTGAAGGCTTAACAAACACTACTTGGTGATGATGATGATGATGATAGACCAGGCATAAGAATATTACCCTTTCTTTCTAGAGGGCTATGTGGTTGCTTTATTTTGCCTTTGGAATTCTCTTGTTGTTGCTTTAGAGATAGGTACTTCAGGATTCTTCTAAAGGCAGCAATGGAAGCAACATTTTCTGTCAATTACTTTTCTCACCAGAATTTTGAATTTTCCCCAGATTTGCAAAAGGAAACAGATGTGTGAAACCCAGAGATAAAGTGTGGAGTGGAACTGTCATATTATATTTGTTTTCCAGGACATTGCTAAGCACAGCAATATAAATGGTAAATGCTACATTCTTTTGCAGAGGAGCAGGTGGCACTTGAGGCAGGGGAATTGAAAGGATGTGGGATATGTACGAAAAAAAAATCAACAACAGAAAAATAAAAGCAGAGGAGCTAGCTGAATAAGGTACCTAACACATTCTTCACAAATATACAGACCTCTTAGTTGGAGATAAGTTAGAGTAGCCATGTTCCCACAGGCCACTTAATGGAATTGGAAACAGCACAGTAGAGTGGTTAGGTTTCTGAGCCAAATTGCATTGATTGGCATTCCAGCACAACACCAGCAATTCCTACCTAATACCTATCTGATAGGGTTGTTATGAGAATACATGAACTAATGCATGCAAAACTCTTCAAATAATGCCTCTCCTATAGCAGACAGTTAGTTTTAGTTATCACTATTATCTTGCATTCAACGCTTCATTCTTATAAGCAGAATGGAGGGGTGTCCCTCATCTTGAAGAGAGAGTGATTTCAAAATTTGGGTGTTTTCAAGAGCATGGTTTTAAAAAAAAAAAAAAAAAATTGGGTGTTAAAACACTAGTCGTGGGGATGTCAGTCGATAGGGTGGGGAAGGTGGATGTTAAGGCCCTCCAAAGTCCTCCCTAATGGTAACTATTTTTCTAAAACTATTCATTGCTATGAACTGAGACATTATGAAATTATAAATGTGAAGTACAGGATTAAGACATAATCACCAATTAACACATCATCATTAATCCATTTATCATATTAGTGACTGATCACCTAAGGGACCTGAGGGGATTAGAGAAGACAAAAATGGGAATATGTGTGGAGGACAGTGGCTAGCTGTTCCCTACATCCATTTCCTCCTCTTCACACATGCCCCAGACACTCTTCTGGTTAGGTTTAGGCACAAGCCTAAATTCTACTCAATGCAATGCAATTAGAAGCCATGGGTGCCTCATTCAGGCCCAGACCACTACACATTTCCCACATGCTACCTTTCACACTCTTTTCTTGGCTGGATAAATGAGCACAGGGCATCTAGAAGCTTCATGTTGAAGATGGAAAGAACTCAGGTCCGTGATCTTGTTTGAAATTTAAAAAAAAAAAATAAAAAACAAGAAATAAACTCCTACAGTGTTTGAACCACTATGCAGTTTGGGGGTTTAATTTATAACAAAAACTAGCATTAAGCTAACTCAGAGAACATATACATGTTTTTACCTGTATGAAGTTTAGAGCAAGAGGCATAATAGGAGATAGCAGGAGAACAATTGAAGCAAATAAGTCACAGCAAGGCACTGTGGTGCCATTTCGAAGTAAAGACCTGCCAGTTAGAAGGAGCACTGTGTAAAAGACCATTTTCGTTTTTGACATTATTTTCAAGTTTGGAGGTCTCCAAGACCACTCTTAAGTTCAGTATGTAGCAAAAAGGTCACATAGAATTCACTGAAAGCTGTTATATTTATAGCTAAGGCTTATCAGAGCTAAAGATACAGATTAAAATCAACCAAGGGAAGAGGCCTATAGAGTCTAAGAAAGTTCCAATTGCAGAGAGAGCTTTCAGCTGTTCTCTCCCATGGAGTCACAGACAGTATTACTTTCCCAGTATTGAAGTGTGACAATACACATTTCATGCTACCAACCAGGGAAGTTCACCTGAGCCTTGGTATCTAGAATTTTTATTGAGGCTCCATCATGTAAGCTGTGTGGGTGATGCCCATACAGCTGACCTCAGCCTCAGTCTCAGGTATGATACACACTGCTCGTTTATCCTCAGGGGATCAAGCTGACACCACATTACCCCAAGTCTCTATCCTTAATCACTTAGTTAGACTATCAGGAGTGGCTCAGGCCTCCAGGCAAACAAAACTCTTCTAGCAGGCATGGCTTTCCAAGGGTTGAGAGATTACCTCCCAGAAATCCAGGGCAAAGCCTTGACCTCTCATTGGGCAAGATTAAATTCTTTACTACACAAAACCCTTCAGTCATTTCTGTGACTTCTAGGAGGGCAAAGAGGGATAGATGGTAGCACAAAGAAGACAATGTTTTGTTAGCTATTCAGACTCATACAAACTTGGATGGATTTTGCAATCTACCTGGCCAAGGGATTTGAATGAGGGCTGATCTTTTTGAAAAACCAGCTTCTGGTTTTGTTGATTTTCCATATAATTCTCTTATTCTCCATTTCATTTAGTTGAGCTTTGGTCTTAGATATTTCTTTTCTTCTGCTAGGACTGGAATTAGTTTGCTCTTCTTTTTCCAATTCCTTGAGTCTATTCATTAGGTTGTCGGTGTCTAATCTTTCTGTTTCTTGGATGTGAGCGTTTATTGTTATTAGTTTTCCTTTCAGATATGCTTTTGCTGTGTCCCAAAGGTTTTGGTAAGATATGGCTCCGTTGTCATTTTGTTCGAAGAAATTCTTGATTTCCCTCTGAATTTCTTCCTTGACCCAATAGTTATTCAACAGTAGTTTGTTTAGTTTCCATGACTTAATGATGTGGTGTGTATTTCTGTTAGAATTGAACTCTAATTTTATACCAGTATGGTCAGAGAAGACACAAGGTATTATTTTTATTTTCTTGAATTTTTTGAGATCTGCTTTGCAGCCTAGTATGTGATCAATTTTTGAGAAGGATCCATGGGCTGCTGAGAAGAATGTAAATTCAACCTTATTTGGGTGAAATGTTCTGTATAGATCTGTCAGACCTTTGGGCCTCACACTCTTACCAAGCTTTTATGGGCTTGTATAAACTAAGAGAGTGAGTGCCTTTGTTCAATTTATATAGGTCAGATAAATGCCTGTTTTCTAATTTCCTCAAATACATTGCATGTGTTAAAGGAGCCTTGCAAACATGGTCCAGACAATGTTTCAGTCCTTGGAGAGCCTACGCATACAGTCATCAATGATCTGCCACCTTGTGGCCTCACTTTCTTTTCTCCACTCCCCTTAAATTTCCCTTGGACCCTCGATTCAGGCTTCATTCTGGAAAGGCAGAAGTACATCTTTAATCACCATAGGATGAGGTGAAAATCTCGCATATTTTTCAGAATAACTATATACAAGACAAGTAAAGCATTTTCTGGCTTACCTACATCTCTTAACTCCAACATGTTTATGTGCTAAACACACACAAATATATTTATATATTGCTTTCGAACTAGTAAATGCTGCCTCTTCCGAAATACATTTGAAAGCTTGCCCTAGTCAGAATTCATGTTAATTTCTCTCAAATCTAAATTCCTGTTGAAATCTTTTTGGTGGCATGAACCACAGAATGCATGGACTGTTCTCTGTCTGTGCTGTTTAGGGTTTTATTCTACGTAGCTATGCTTCAGGTAAAGTACATAGTCTTAGTTTGCCACAATTATAGCTTCTGGAATGAACACATCCTGACACTTTGCTACAGCTATCAGGGAAGATGGTCTTTTTCAGATCAAGAGCTGTAAAAAGAATGTTCCTGAAAATTAAGACAAGTAGAAGAAACTGAGCTAAAGATGGAGAGAAAACTCAGTTAACACTGTTTTAAACTCACACATCCAGATATGTCCGAATAAGCTTTCCTTTGGACTGTCTGTGAAGTGAGCACACAAACTTCCTTTTTGGTTTAAATTGTTTTGAAGCCAATTCAAGTAACTCGAAATTAAAACACTCTTGACTAAATGTAGTAAAGAAAGCATTAAAAATGCACATAGGCGGAGGGATAGAGGTTAAAACCCTCCACTTCTTAAATAGCTGTGGAATTGATTGGAGTTAAGTGACGATATTCTTCTCTCAAGTGGCCACTTGTCTTCATTTTCCTGTCCTTGACTCTGCTACCATGGCTTTGCCTTTTGTTTCTTTAGTTGGTTCCTGTCTCCCAGGATATAGTTGTTGCAATCAGGGGCCCTCTGTTTATAACGGTGATTGAGTTAGCTCAGGCAGGAATGTGCCTTATCAACAGATTCTCTCCACAGAAAGTGTAATGATGATTAATGAGCTCATTTTTTCTCATAATTCAAAAGTGACTTAGGGTGGCCCACGTGGGTGTAGGCAGACAAACACTGAGGTGATCTGTGTGTGCCCACCCAACACCTTTGACTCAGCCAGTCCCTAAGGACTGAGATTTACATGCCCTTCAAATTAGGGAGGCATTGAGTAATTAACAATACATAGCAGATTTTGACATGGGAGGGAACTGTTCCCTCAAACAACATCCCCCAATCAAGTTCCTTATGAGAGGCAGTAGAATAAAAATTCTGTAACTCCTTTAACCACTATCTCATAATGTTGTTAATCTCATATTTGCAAAATATCTGCTATGCATCAGGTGCCAGATGGTGGTAGATACGTGTGTGAACATACACGACTATCTCATCTTAAGTCATCTAAAAGCAAAAGAATTTTGATCTTAAACTCCCCAGATAAGAACAAAAATATGCAAAAATACATTTTTTTTAAATCATAGCTTAATTCTTCTATCTGCATCTCCAAATGAATTTGAAATTATAAAAATATAGATTTTGCCACTTATGTGAACTGGTTATTTCCTCTGAAAAATTTTGTGTATGTAACCAGAATGTCCAAAGACAATTTTCAAATCATTAAACACATACTTTTCATACAAATAGAAAATAAGCATGTGCCAAAGTTTTATTTGAACTATTGATGAGAGAAACAGTAGAATGTAAGTGATGCTATGGAAAGGATTTTAGAAACTATTCCATATTTAGTGGGGAAAAAGTTCCATTTTCGGAGAGTATCAGATATCTCTCACATGGGTTTATTAGAAGATAATCTAGCATAATATCGAAGTCACAAAATCAACATATTGTTTTATTTCCAGATTTTTGATAATTTTTCTACACATAGTTCAGAATAATGATAAGTCAAATTAATTAATTTCACCTAATTACAAATAGAGTTTTTGAGAAAATTGAGAGGCTTTGTTGATTTCTTTTCATTCTATAATAATAAACAATGAATTGTAAACTTTTAAGTATTCTTAGCAAAAAAATATATCTCAGATATTTGTAGATTTTTCCATCGGATACTAAACAAGTAAGTGAGAAGCTCAGGCATATTAATGAAGGAAAACAAATTAAATTGTTTACAATGTATAAGTAGAGGGAGGGAAAAGATTAGTTCATAAAATTAAACAAGTGATAAATGTGGTCAGTGTTTCTAAAGGGATACATCACCACCAGGCACCTCAGCAATAATAAGAAATTGCTGATAATGATTTTACCATGGAGAACTTTTTAGGATCTTCAGGGTTGTTTCTGGCTTGAGTGGATAGTTTTTTAAGATTTCGTTTTTCTCATCTTTCCACACAGTGTGAAATGTCCCATACCTACAGAATTGGAAAGGGAGAGAGGGAGGGAGGGAGGGAGGAAAGGAGGGAAGAAGGAAGGAAGGAAGGAAGGAAGGAAGGAAGGAAGGAAGGAAGGAAGGAAGGAAGGAAGGAAGGAAGGAAGGAAGGAAGGAAGGAGGATTTGAATCAAAACATCAATCATAGTATTTAATTTGAAACATAGTAATCATCACCATTATCATCATCTTTGCATACTCTTATTTACCTCCCCAAATTATATTTTTTTCTCACATTATAATTAACAGGTAATTAAAAATACAAATTACAGATGAAATTCTTATTTCATTGAATGAGAGGATTTTTCCTCCTTTCCAAACTCAGTCTCCTCTAAATATTTATCTGTCCCTTTTCTTTCTTTTTCATTGCCTTTTCCTTAAATTTATTTTTAAAAATTTTAATTATTATGAATACATAATAGCTGTATATATATTTATAGGGTATATGTGATGTTTTGATATAGGCATATAATGTGAATTAATCAAATCCATTATTTAACATTTCTTTGTTCTAGGAACATTCTAATTCCACCCTTATTTATTTTAAAGTATACTCTAATTTATTATTGACTATAGTCATTTTGTTGTGCTATCAAATATTGTCCATTCTATCTAACTGTATTTTTGTTCTCCTTGTCTTTTGGGAACATCATTGACACTATTTCTATCACAAAGAGTCACTGACAATTAGCTCACCTGATATGACACTATTAACAAATAGATTTAGGATTTTAGAGAGAGGTAGGATGGTAAGCTGTTCCCAAGGAGGAAAAATGTATGCGGGACCCAGTTTGTCTTCCCTGGTTTGAAGCAATAACATGACTCTTCTTGAAGCATGATGCATATTTTAACTTAATGCAGGGACTAGAACAGCTAAACATGGGAAAACACAACAATAAACACAAAATTAGCCCAGGTCTGTGCAAGTTATGAACAATGAGTTTAGTTAATTTGGAGAATGCTGCACTGGGTGAGTTTCAGCCTGGCTTGGTAATTATTTTGCAGTTCAGTGGAAAATTCTCAAGACATCGGCTCTCTGCCTTGTGACTCTGGGCCAGCAACTTCATCCTAGTATCCTCTACAGGGGGAAAAAAAATCCATAAACACATGGAATCACATAACTGATGTGTATGTAATGCAATGAATACAAATTATTAGTGATCTGAGGTATTCCTGTTGAAGGTTCTTAGGAGAGAAACTCTTTGTAACTATATTTAATGAAGGCACATTTTACATTCAAGATTTCTTTTCTAATCATGCTATGCACTTACCAGCAAGGATCTGAAGGAATTAAGGTTTGAGGATGCCAACGCTTATGACACTCTGAGAAAGTAAATCAGGGACCATTGAATGATGGACTAAGTGTCTAAACTAAGAAAATGTTCCTAAAGAAAGGGGCAGCCTTCAAAGTGGTCTACTTGAAGAAAAGGTCTGGATATCCCTCACTACTAATCTTCTTAACCATAAAGCCCTAGGTGGAGGACAACTTACTAAGTGCAGCTCTTTGGAGGCTGAATAATTGATTCCACAACCCACTGTTAAAATGTCTCCTAAGAACCAGAGAAATTGGTTCCTAATAAAGTCTGAGATTAAACTCTTGTTCCTGGTGGCATGATTCCAATGATAGTTTATCAGTAGATAGATTGTAGCAGCAGAAAACAAAACCAACAAACTGCTACATCAAGACAATGGATGGTCTGGTCTTTAATATTAGCAGTAAAGAAGGTGATTATTTGAAGTCTTAAATGTTACCATCTCAGAAGGATGCAGTTCAAAGGAGAATGAATAAAAATGGAAAACTATATTCATTAAGATATTTAGTGTTGGCATAATGTCTTGTTCTCAGAGGCCTTGCACACTCAACCCACTGTTTCAAGACAAGGCAAAAGATGGCACTGAGCTGACCAACTCTAGTCACCCTTTTGATCCCCTCAGTGCATTCCAGTGAGCCCTTGCTGATCCACCAAGCCCAGGGGGAAACATCACCTCCTCTGTGAATCATTTCCTGAATCTGGTAGGACAGGCAAGGTATTTCTCACTTTTTTAAAATAAAATCTTCATTTACGTATTTGTGCATCAAAAATTGTTATGCATCTCCAGTGTGCCAGGCATTGTAATAAGTGGTAGAGATAAATAGCAATGGACATGTGGACTATCACACTAATTCACTGTATTTCTAATTTTTGTTTTATATTTGTCCCTTGAGGCACCTGAAGGGCACTGCTTATCTCACTGCTATTTCCCCCAAACCTAGCAGATTTCCAGTCACATAGTACACTCAGAATAATCTCTTATTACAGTTTTTAGACCACCTCACACCCAGTTCAAATCATATATCTTGAATGACCAATTGTTATTATCTTATAGGTCAACTCAGCACTGTATACTTCATTATTTTTATCCCTATGTGATTTAAGTTCACCTTTCTGTCTATTAGCTCTGTGTGTATGTGGCAGGGGAGAACTTTATTATGTATGCCATTTATTCATTTGATGAGTATTTATTGAACACGAACTGTGTGACAGGTCTGGTTTTGGGTTGCCCATGCTGAGAACAGGAATCATCCCATCCATACTCAGTATTGCCCCTTCTCCAACTAGACCATGGAAACACTCATCTAGTTCATTGAGAGTAGGAACCTTATTTTAGTTAGTTTTGTATCTTCAAAGGCTAAAATAGAGTAAGAACTTGCTCAAAAAATAAAACTAATTGGTTCATAAATTAATAAACACATTTTGCATTTCCTCTCCTTCCCCACTTACAGCACTTAGAACTTAGACACAGCTAAGCATATAGCAGGACTATAATAAAGCTCATGTTTAAGTGCTTCCTAAGTGTCAGATGAAAAGCTAAAGTCTTTGCAGATACAATATCATCTAATCTTCCTAAAACTTTAGTTTTAGGAAACTTTAGTTTTGCGAAAATTAAATAGTAGTTAATCTATTATCAGGACCCCCATTTTGTAGATGAGTACATTGAAAGTTAGAGTTTAAATTAGGGGTAGGTGACAGATCCCTGACTCACAAAGGTCTTGTGTTATTGTGTTCTAATACAGGATGACAGACTGCTCAGTCGATTAATTGTAACATTTAAAAGTGTTGCCTTACTTCTAGAGTTATTGCCTGAATCAGCTCAGCATCTGCTCATAAGCAAAATGTCCTTAGAAAGAGGGGGAACCTAAAATCTGGATATGAGTATGTGCCAGAGTCTTCTTAGTGTTCTTCCTATTCTTCTAGATCATTCTCTCAAATTCACATCTAACTTTTGGCTATCCTGGGTTGCAGATGACTGGCCATAAAATTGATTTTCACTTGTATTGGTTGCTCTTTGATTTGGCTTCTTTTAATTGATTACATAGATCTAATTCATAAATGCCTTGCATGATTCTTAAAAGAAATGGTTTTTTTTCAAGACAAAAATAATGTTCACCAAACAATAACTAGGTTATACTATACATGTTCTTTTTCTCCTACTTGCTTACTTGCCTTTAACAGATTTCAGGACTATTCTATTTGCAGATTCTCCCATAAAATTACTTCTCACCCTCAGTTATCAATCCTTCTTTTACTTCACATTTCCTAAAATATTAATAATTGTATAGTTTATATTAAATAGTGCTGTATTTTATTATAGTGTACATAATTAAGATTAGTTCAATAATATTAGCAAAAAATAGAACAAAAGTAGTTGCTTTTGCAAACAGCTTCAATTGAGTTTGTATTTTTTATAAATCTTATTCCACTTCTTCTCCACATTACATAAAAGCTTCCTTCTTCACCCAAAATTGCACAGTCCAAGACATTTTTAAAAGTCAATATTTTAAGGGCACATGACATTATTATAATTAAACTTGTAATTTTCACCTTTAAAAAGTCATGCTACCCTAAAAATCGTATTACATTCTTTGTGATTTTAACTTGATTTCCATTTTTGGAATCATCAAGGTGCCAATTTACAACATTAATTTTAGAAGTCATACCTCTTAATTTGTCGTCATCTTCCAGAAATGTGAACAGTTCATAATGATCAGTGAAAGTGTAGCTGGTGAAATACAAACTGACAAAAGATACAAGACTAGGCACAAAACAGAAAATTTAGAGCACCAGAGCTATTGCTATGTGAAAGATTTCGCTACAAAGTACATCACAAAAGAAGAATTGAAAGATAGTGAAGAATAAGTTTGGACTACTGCAACAAATACATGAAGATTATTTTAAAGAGCTGCTGAGGAATAGCAATCAATTCCTAAAAGCACAGTAGTCAAACTAGAAAGCGAGAGAGGAAGAAAAAATGTTTAAGCAGGAAGTAGAATAATTCTAGGACAATAAAGGGCAATCCACACCTTATTCACAAATCTTGCAAAAACAACAAATTGGTTCTATAATATCAAGTTAAAAAATGAATAAAATACATGTTTATAAACATCATTCAGAGTAATTCTGTAGTCCCCTTTGCTTTTGATAGACATATTTTTCTTTCCTAGAGTTTCAATATATTTGTAGTTTTCATTAATGGTTGGAAGGAATACAAATACCACTCTCAGACTTTTAGCCCTAAGTGCCTTGCTGTATTTGATTTGGGTTGCTGAATTTGTCAAGAGATTTATAGTCTTTTAACAAATTGAGACTAAACATAGTCATCAAAACATTGTCAACTGTTTAGTCAAAGAAGAGGGGAAAATGAGAGCAATCTTGTTTCTTTGTTATCTTACTTTCCAATATACATGCCTCCTACATCCCTGAGAAACTATTTTTATTAAAAACAAACTTTATTATAAGCAACATTTAATGAAATTGGAAGTGAATTATTAGATTATTCGTCACAGAAATTTGAAAAGAATACATTTAACCACTAATTATTCTATTTGGTATCACTTAATATTCTGGCACATATGAACCTGTGCATTTCCTCCTGCATATGATTTATGTAATTTGGTCAAACTGCCAACTGGAGAATAATGGGGCCCAGGTCATGGTTTAATGGTTTTAATAGAAATCATATCCATATAAGCAAAACTTAACTTGTAGCATATGATTATGATAAATTACCCTTCTTCTGTTTAACACTATTTAACAAAATGATGAACAAAAATATTAGTCTTATTAAAAAAAAAAAAGATATAGTTTATCACAAGATTTAAATAAATGTAGGCACAGTAGAAAACAGATACACAGGACTATAACATTATAAAATGTAATACTACAAAAAAGTTTCTAAGAAAAATTTTTATCTTCTTTGACTATTATCATTTGTCCTACTTACACTTGAACTTTTTTCCTGGTTGTTTTCATTTGTTTTGCGCTGCTAAAACATAGTAGCTCAAACTAGGTAATTTATAAAGAATAGAAGTTTATTTGGTTCATGGTTTTGGTGGCTGGGAAGTCCAAGAGCATGGTACTGGCATCTGGTGTGAGGGACTTCTTACCATGTCATCTTATGGCAGAAGACAGAAGTACAAGAGAGAATGAGAGAGAGAGTGTTCCAATTTACAACCTCAAAGACTTTTTATAATCAGCATTAATCCATTCATGACGGTGAGCCCTTAAGACCTAAATACCTGCCATTAGGCCCCATTTTCCCTGTTGTATTAGGGATTGTTTCTAACACATGCTTTTCAGAGGACACATTCAGACCATAGCACAGGCCTAGATAGAGACCTAAATAGAAAACAACTTAATCTTTTCTTTAACCTGACCCCACATATGTGTTCTGTCTCTAGCATTATTAATGTCTTAATGAAAGTAGGTATCAAAAATAATATTTTAGCCATTTGGTCATTTCTATCTAAATTAAAACTACACATGCATTTTGACATATTGATTCCACTATTAGAAATGTATTCTATACATATTCTGAATAAATGTAAAATGATATTTAACGAAACATTGTTTGAGATAGGCGAGAGAGAGAGAGTGATTGAGAAAACCAAATAACCAAATATCCATTAGTAAGAGATATGGTTTATTAAATTATGGGACATTGGCTGGGAATGGTGGCTCACACCTGGAATCCTAGCACTCTGGGAGGCCAAGGCAGGTGGATTGCTCAAGGTGAAGAGTTCAAAACCAGCCTGAGCAAGATCAAGACCCCGTCTCTACCAAAAACACAAAGAAATTAATTGGCCAACTAAAAATATATAGAGAAGAAATTAGCCAGGCATGGTGGTGCATGCCTGCAGTCCCAGATATTCAGGAGGCTGAGGCAGAAGGATTGCTTGAGCCCAGGAGTTTGAGGTTGCTGTGAGCTAGGCTGAGGCCATGGCACTCTAGCCCAGTCAACAGAATGAGACCCTGTCTCAAAAAATAAATAAATAAATAAAATTATGGAACATCATAGTATACTCATACTGTGGTTAATTTATGGCTAAATTATGATATAATCATAACATGAAAGTAAGATACAAGTATACATTCTAATACTAAAAATCTACAGGATTAATTAAGTCAGAAAGTAAAGATTCAAAGCATGTCTTTATAGTATAAGTCTATTTATATAAAAGAAATGTAGTTTTTCAACTTGTAAAATATTAAATATCTAGAAATTCAGTAGTGGCTTAAGGTCTAAAATATTTCATATTTTGGCAATGTGCATATGCGGTATTTATTTTTGAAGTCCAAAGAAATGTGTTGATAGCAAGAATAACAACATCAAAAACAAGAGATATTGTATATAAGAAATTAATTTTCCTTTTGAAATTTTCTGCTCATGTTAATTATTTCCAGCAAAAAAAAATGACAGAACACATTTATATAAAAATTGTACAATTCAAAAAAATAATTTTGAGGGATTTAGATGTTTTTTTGTACGTATGTATGTGACATGATCCTTAGTAAAATCAAGATTTTAAATCCCAATTCAGTATCCAAATATGTGTGTATATGTAAATGGGGCTATATAAAAATATTTAACAACTATTCTGGCATGAACACTGATTAATCAAAATAGGCAGTCATGGTGCTAGGGGCTTCTGGTGCACCAGGAAATCCCCTTTTGCTGATAGACTCTAGACAGGTCTTGTCAGAAAACTCAGGAAAGTTGATATGTCCACAGGAGAGAAGACACTAAAATCCATATAATCTCTAATTTTTTTACCAATTGTTAAGCAGATACTTTATTATTGTAACCACTGGTTCAGCACATCCCAGTGTGGACAGACTGAACACCAGCCCATATAACACAAACAAATACTTTTTTGAAAAAATAACATTAATTATGACAATGCAGATTGATATTTTCTTCTCTGTTATTGCTTTTTCTTCTTTTCTCCCTATATTTAAAAAATATTGTCATCACTATTAAATTGAATTTATTGAACACATTAGTAAATCACAATCCATACTTTGATAAACCCTGGATAAGTGTGTAACATCTCAGTCACACAAATATAACTGATTTGCATTCATAGAAATACCCATGCTGATTTGATACAGATTCCCAGTGTGGGGTCGCATTGTTTTTGAGTTTTGACACAATAATGGTACCAAAATGAGACCTCTCCATATGTGTAACTGGCAACTGCTTGATATTTACAATGTGAAGGCTATTGAAAGATGTCCCCAACTCAAATTATGTCATCTGTCAATGTGCTTGACATTCCCCTATTGACCAGGCTTTCTAGGTATTCAACATTGAGAGCTTGATTTAGGTGCAGACATTTTACTGGGAGGACAATAATTATAATAAATTTATTATTAGCATTGAACATCTTTGCTGTAATTCAAAGAAAGTATGATTCAGTAATTGAGTATGCACATTGGAGTCCTACAAATAGGATATGTTTATCCTGGCTTTGGTGTTTTCTATGAGTCTGAGCAATTTACTGAACTTATGTAAGTTTCAGATTTCTCAAAAGTGAAAATAATAACAGTACTTAAGGTATGAAGTTACTATGTGAATGAGAATTAAATGTAATAATGTATTCAAAGCATTTAGGTCAGGTCCCAGCACATAATAAATGTTCCATGAATGTTACTATTAACAGAAATGGTAACACCAATGAGCTAATAATGTGAATGTCAGGCCAGGTCATTCTGTGAATCTCAGAAAGAAAAAACATACAATATGATAATTTGGAAAAGAATGTCAGTTGCTTCCAGCTCTAAATTAAAGTCTTCTGGATCATCCCACAAACTGTTTTAAGTCACTTGAAGTCTATATGTGAAAATCTACCAACTATATTCATTAATAAGTTGCTTTGCTTAAGTAGATAGGATAGACATCACACTATAAGGGAGAAAAGCTGTCTGGAAAAGATGTTTTTATTCAGTGAGATTTTCCAATTAAAGGCATTTGGAAGGTTTTAAAGAATAAACTAGGTTTCTATTTTTAGAGGTTCAGTTTAACAATTGTTATACTTTTTTTTTTGATTTGTCTTGTATTTTTTTTTTTACCCCTTAAAGGAAATTGTAGAAATGTTCTACTGGATGGAGCCTCATATATGCACACATCTGTTACATAGCAATTCACATATGCCATCTCCTTAATAAAATGCTAGATCAATGGCAGCCTCCTACAACTCTTTTAGATGTAAAACCATTAAGGGGTTTTCTCTACGTTGGAAACTGACAATATACTACATAACCTCCTCTGGAAGATGCAGGAAATGGGGAAAAAAAAAACAAACTAGAAGCAAGTGATTTCCTTGGTAGAAAGATAGGCATTCATGCTTGGAAAATAATGGAACCAGGTGTTCTCTTTCTGTCTTGGACACAGAAGTGTTCAGTGTGAGGTTTTCCACTATGTTAGACAGTTTGTTTGGAGAGGCAAATCTCTGCAAGTGAGTAGGCTCTGAAAGACAGTGAAGTTGGGGACATTATGGAGAAAAGAGTGTTGATAGGAATGTCGAGAAGAGCTACTTATGAAATTTTAGCTGTGCATTTGTGGAAATGATGGAAAAACCAAAGCTTTGAGAAGTGATCTACCAGGTAGATCATCATCTAGGTCCAAAATACTTCCCTGGATGGCATATCAGGAAATGGGTCCAAATAGCAAAACAAAGGCCATTATTCTGTCTTCTTTTGAAAAGTTTCTGTTCATGTACTTTGCCCATTTCTTGATAGGGTTGTTTGATATTTTTCTTGTTAATTTTCTTAAGTTCTATATGATTCTTGTTATCAGCCCTTTATTGGATGTGTAGAATGCAAATATTTTCTCCCATTCTGCAGGTTGTCTATTTGCTCTACTGATAGTTTCCTTGGCTGTGCAGAAGCTTTTTAATTTGATCAGGTCCCATTTGTTTATTTTTGCTGCTGCTATGATTGCTTTGGGGATCTTCTTCATAATTCTTTGCCTAGGCTGATGTCTATAAGAGTTTTCCCAACATTTTCTTCTAGAATTCTTAAGGCTTCATGCCTAAGGTTTAAGTCTGTTATCCATTGTGAGTTGATTTTTGTAAGAAGTAAGAGGTGGGGATCCAGTCTCAATCTTCTGCATGTGGTTATCCAGTTTTCCTAGCACCATTTATTGAAGATATTCTTTTCCCCAATGTATATTTTTGTCTGCTTTGTCAAAGATTAGATGACAATATGACGATGGTTTTATATCCAGGTTTTCAATCTGGTTTCAAAGGTCCAAATATCTGTTCTTGTTTCAGTAACATGCTGTTTTCATTATAATAGCCTTGTCATAAAGCTTGAAGTCTGGTAAACTGATGTCTTCCAATTTGTTCTTTTTGCTTAAGATTGCTTTGGTTATATAAGGTAGAATTATGCTTCATATGAAACCAGAGTGCACATAGATATTTTTAACCAGAAGTGGACATAGCTTTTCTAAATGTCATTTATAAGAGTTTTAAAAGAATGAATTATTTAAGTGTAATCTTACTGATATATGCAAAGTCCCTGTATGTTGAATCTACAACATGCTGATGAGAAAATTTAAATAAGATCCAATACATGAAGAAATATTTGATGTTCATTAATTGGAAGAGCCAATATAATTAAGATGCCAATGCCAATCATACACCCTGCAGGATTTTTTGTAGAAATAAGCAAACAAATTTTAATATTTATATGAAAAAGCAAATAACCAGCCAAAATGATTACTATAAAGCTATAATAATCAAGATAGTATGTTATTGGCAAAGACATAGATACATAGATCATTGAAATAGAATAGAGAACCATAAAAATATATAATCATAGTCAATTGATTTTTAATAAAGTGGCAAGGGCAATTCAATGGAGTAAGTATAGTCCTTTTAACAAATGGTGCTTGGACATTTGGACATTTGTTTACTAAAAAAAAAGTACTTCAATCTATGCCTCATAGAGAATTTACTCAAAATGGATTATACAGTAAATTATAAAATGCCAAACTATAAAACTCTTAGACGAAAACATAGGGAAAGATGCATGTGTCCTTGAATTAAGCAAAGACTCCTTAAATATATTTTAACTCGCATATCTAGTAAAGGATTTGATATTAGGAATATATAGCTAAGTCTTATAAATCAAGAATGAGAAAACAGCCCAATCAAAATTAGGCAAAAGATTTCAACAGCCAAGTCAACAAAGAAGTCAGATGGATGGAAGATAAGCATATGAAAAAATGCCTACTATTCTTAGTCGTCATTAAAGTGCAAATTAAAGCCATAATGCTATACTATACTAATATATACCTATTAGAGTGGCTTATAATAAAATCTACATGGATAACGTCACATGCTGATGAGTATAAAAAGCAATTGGACATCTGGTAGGAACACAAAATAGCACAGCCACTCAAGAAAATAGTTTGATCATTTTTCTCAATACTTAAATATGTCAGTCCACTCTCTTCTTGCTTGTGTGGTTTCTGAGGAGCAGTTGCATGTACTGTCAGCCCTCCATGTCTATGGGTTCTGTGTCTATGTATTCAACCAAACTGGATTGAAAATATTCAGGGAAAAAATACCAGTTTTAAAAATACAATATAACAATTATTTAGATAGCATTTACATTTCATTAGGTATTATACGAAATCTAGAGTTGATTTAAAGCATACAAGAAGATGTGTGTAGGTCATATGCAAATACTACTCCATTTTATGTAAGAGACTTGAGTTTCCTCAGATTTTGGTATTTCTGAGAGGGATCCTGGAACCAATGCCCCTCAGAATGAATATGGAGGGGCTATTGTAATTGATACTTTTGTTCCTCTACCAGTATGGTGATTTCCCTATATCTTCTTTCAAGACTTTTTTGTAATCTTTGATTTTTTTGAAGTTTAATTTTGATGTGCCTATGTGTACTTTTTCTGGTATTTAACCTTCTTGGTATTCTCTGAGCTATTTGGATTTGTGGTTTGATGTTCGACATTAACTTGAGAAAATTCTTAGTTATTATTGCTTCAGATATTGCTTCTTTTACTTTTTTTTAGAAAGATAACAGCAAGTTTATTGAATTCAATTTATGTTACACATATTAATATGCATAGAAAAATCTGATCTGGAATAATATGTATCAAACTGCTAACTATTTTTCTTTAGGGAATAAGATGAAGAATGTGGATCAGGAGCATTTTACTTTCTGCTTTGGATTCTTTGGATTGTGTTCAGTGGTATATATATAGATAGCATGGAGTACTACTCAGCTTTATAAAGGATGAAATAAGGTCATTTGCAACAACATGGGGAAACTGGAGACCATTACTCTAAGTGAAGTATCTCATGAATGGAGAAGCAAACACCACATGCTCTCACTATAAGTGGGCACTAAAAGATAGGTACACATGGGCACAAACTATAAAGGACATGAGAAACCAAGAATTGGGGAAGGCAGAGGGTAGGTGTAGGATAAAAACTTACTAATCGTGTACAATGAACACTATTCTGGTGATGGGCACACCAAAAGCCCTGACTTAAGCACTATACAAGATATTCATGTAACAAAAACACTTGTACCCCCTTAATTAATAAAAATAGGAATATTGACCAGTGGAACAGATGTGAGAATCCTGATATAAAACCATCCTCATATAGCCATCTAATCTTTGACAAAGCAGACAAAAACATACGCTGGGGAAAAGAATCCCTCTTCAATAAATGGTGCTGGGAAAATTGGATAGCCACCTGTAGAAGGCTAAAACAGGACCCACACCTTTCACCTCTCACAAAAACCAACTCACGCTGGATAACAGACTTAAACCTAAGGTATGAAACTATTAGAACTCTAGAGGAAAAAGTTGGAAACACTCTCCTAGACATCGGCCTGGGCAAAGAGTTTATGAAGAAGTCCCCAAAGGCAATCACAGCAGCAACAAAAATAAATAAATGGGACATGATCAAACTACAAAGCTTCTGCACAGCCAAAGAAATAGTCATGAAAGTAAACAGACAACCTACAGAATGGGAGAAAATTTTTGCATCCTATGCATCCGATAAGGGATTGATAACTAGAATATACTTAGAACTCACGAAAATCAGGAAGAAAAAATCAAATAACCCCATTGAAAAGTGGGCAAAGGACTTGAACATAAATTTTTCTAAAGAAGACAGAAGAATGGCCAACAAACATATGAAAAAATGCTCAACATCTCTAATCATCAGGGAAATGCAAATCAAAACCACAATGAGATATCACTTAACCCCAGTGAGAATGGCCTTTA
The DNA here is from genome assembly GCF_040939455.1 of Microcebus murinus. Classification (NCBI taxonomy): domain Eukaryota; kingdom Metazoa; phylum Chordata; class Mammalia; order Primates; family Cheirogaleidae; genus Microcebus; species Microcebus murinus. The sequence goes on from NC_134124.1 coordinate 26,121,187, forward strand.
TCAAAAAATCTCCAAACAATAAATGCTGGCGTGGTTGCGGAGAGAGAGGAACACTCCTACACTGCTGGTGGGACTGCAAACTAGTTCAACCTCTGTGGAAAGCAATATGGAGATACCTTAAAGCGATACAAGTGAATCTACCATTTGATCCAGCAATCCCATTGCTGGGCATCTACCCAAATGATCCAGTGACACTCTACAAAAAAGACACCTGCACTCGAATGTTTATAGCAGCACAATTCATAATTGCAAGGCTGTGGAAACAGCCCAAGTGCCCATCAATCCAAGAATGGATTAATAAAATGTGGTATATGTATACCATGGAGTACTATTCAGCTCTAAGAAACAATGGTGGTATAGCACATCTTATATTTTCCTGGTTAGAGCTGGAACCCATACTACTAAGTGAAGTATCCCAAGAATGGAAAAACAAGCACCAGATATATTCTCCAGCAAACTGGTATTAACTGAGTAGCACCTAAGTGGACACATAGGTACTACAGTAATAGGGTATTGGGCAGGTGGGAGGGGGGAGGGGGGCGGGTATATACATACATAATGAGTAAGATGTGCACCATCTGGGGGATGGTCATGATGGAGACTCAGACTTTTGGGGGGAGGGGGGGAAATGGGCATTTATTGAAACCTTAAAATCTGTACCCCCATAATATGTCAAAATAAAAAAAAAAAAAAGAAAGAAAATAGTAATGGTCTGTAATGACCACAATCCAGAGACTCCAAAGCAGAAAGTAATTTCAATGTTTTCTATTGTTGTATCCTCAAGCTCAGCGATTCTTTACTCAGCTGTGCTCAGTCTACTAATGAGTTTATCAAATACTTTCTGAATTTCTGCTACAATGTTTTTGGTCTGTATTATTTCCTTTTTATTCTTTCTTAGAATTTCCATCTCTCAGCACGCACTATCTATCTATTTTCTCAAGTTGTCTATTTTTCCATTAAAACCATTAGCTTATTAATCATAGTTTTTGAAATGAAAATTCTGATGTGATAATTCCAACATTTTTGCCATATATAACTCTGATTTTGATGTTTGTGGTTTTTGCCTTTTTAGTATGCCTGGTAATTTTTTATGGGAAGGTGGACATGTTGTACCAGATGAAAGGAACTGAGGTAAATGTAATTGTAAGGTGTTGGGGGGAGGGAAAGCATTTGTAGTCCTGTGACCAGGTTTCTGTCTTTTAGTGCCCCTGGACTGTGAACATCACCATCACCAGAGCTTCTCAGTATCCCCACGCCCAACCCCCACCTTAAGTTGACAAGGGCAGCTAGAGGGGGCTAGAGTTTCCTCAGGTCAGTTAAGCTCTGATAATACCCCAGTCTCTTAGATTCTGATTAACTGGTCTCTCCTGAGGGGAGACCTTGTTAAGAAGAACAGACAATTTGGGCTTATTTCAAATGGTTCCTTTTCCTCTCTTCCTGCCAGATATAGGAGGAGGTTTTCTCTGTGATTATTTCCTGTGAGAACCTGTCAGAGCTCCTACAAGTAAAACACACAGGAGTGTGGGGAGGGGCTCCCTATGACTGCGTCCCTCTGGGGCTTTTTACTCTCAGACTTGTCCACCACTGAGTCTCCAGAAATTCATCATTTACAGTTTAGGTCCTTCCTACGCTAGCACTGGTTCCCAAGGAAGTTTCTCCTCTGGGCTTTGGGGCCTGGTAAGTGCTGGTTCTCTGTATTTGCCTGTCTCTCCAATTTTGGGAGCAGTGACTTTCCTTGTTACCTCACTTCTCTGACAGATCTAAGAACAGTCGTTCATTTTTCAGTGTGTTCAGCTTTTCACTTGTTTTTAGAAGAGTGGTGATTTCTAAGTTCCTTATATGCTGGACCAGAAACTGGAAACCCAGTCATTTCCTGTAAAGTTAAACTTGCACTGAACATATGAGTCATCAGTCCCACAAAACCTACACATGAATATTTATGGCAGTGTATTCATAATTGCCAAAAACTGGCAACAACTCAAATGACCTTCAAGGAGAGAATGGATAAATTCTGGTACAAACATACAGTGGAATACTACTCAGCCATGAAAGAAATGAACAAATGATACACACAAAAACATAAATGAATTTCAAAGGCATATGGCAAACGAACGGAGTAAGTCTCAAAGGTTACATTCTAAATAGATATTTCTTTATACATATTTTGCAAAAGACAAAATAACCTGAAAGGAGAGCAGGTTATTGGTTGCCAGGGCTAGGGTGGTAGGAGATTTTGACAATAAATCACAGCACAAGGGAATTCTTTGGGGTGTTGAAATTATTCTGCATCCTGAGTGCATTGTTTGTTACATAAATCTGTGGATGCATAAAAACAGAAATATACAACCTAAAAAATCACCTTATGTAAAATTTTAAAAGCTAATACAGTAAAAAAAATTCTTATTATTAAAAAAAACCCTCAGGTAGGTTTTCTATGCATTTCCTCTAGCACATTTATAGCTCCAAAATTAGACATCATGCCAATCATTTTTTTGCCTACTTTATAACACCCTGAATACCAGAACACCAGATGCACTCATAGGAGGGGGAAAACTGACACTAATCGAGTTGCACTGACAAAAAGTCTAATGAACCAACACTTTGTGACTCGATGTTTTAGCATGAGGGGCCATTAAACACAGCATATTATTTAATAAAGCAGTGTGCAGAGGGAGTCTTGAAAAAAAAAAAAAACAGAATAAGAGACAAATTCCCTTCGCTTTTGAATACTGTTTAATGAATCTAATTAGTAAGCCTCAATGGTCCTGTAGAGGCTTTGGGGATTTTTGCATTCATTTAAAAAATGAAATGAATGTTCTGGCAGCTCCTGAAACAGAATGTTAAGATAAGAAATGTAACACAAAAAGCAGTCACCTTGAATCAGAACTGAAGAGCTGACTGGAGGTGCTGCTGAGACTATAAAGAAGTTTGTCTTTTTTTTTTCCCACTGCAAGATCACCTTGCATTTCAAACCACCAGCTTCACAAAAAAATGCAAGGATTAGGGGAAAAAACAACTGTCAGCTGAGGAGAAACTAGTGGGAGGTTAAAACTCTGGAGGATTGAAAGAGAAATCAAACAATATAAGGCAGTAAATAAATTTAGGATCAGCAAGTTAACAATTACATTGAAAGCTAGTTAATCAGCAAAAATAAAATGGGGGGACCCACCTGGCAGAAAGCCAGTAGTTCAGGCTTTCATTTACAGCCAGTCCTGCAAGGGGAGTTTAGGGTTTGTACTTATCTAGGGCATCTCCCCAGAGTATGCCAAGACAGGTGCCAGCCTGCCTAGCCAATCATGAAGGACACCATTCCGTTCTTTGCTGGAGCCTTTGCACCCATGTTAGGATCACTAAGAAGAGCTTTCTTTAAGCCAAGACCTGGTTCTTCCTCTTTGCCCCACCTCCAACTATCATCTACAACAAGACCTACTTGCCCTTAGCTTTAGCCAGTCACTGCAGCATGGTTGGGCTGGCAGCTTCCTGCTCAATGGCACCATGAAGAAATAAAACATTGAAACACTGAGTATGTTTACTCACTGAGTGCACACTGCGTATGTGCACACTCTTTAGTATGCACAAGATGTGCAGGCATAAGGTGAGGGTGTATTAGGCCTGGTAACCATCCTGCCATCTCAAAGTCATGTGAAGTTTTAAATCACGAGAATCCCCCAATATGACAAGCAGCATAGGCCATTGCAGAATTAAGCTGCCATCTTTGGAGCATGTCATGTGTCTTTTGGAAGCTGCTGGACCTGAGGTACAATGTGGTAGCAGGAAGCCTTGACCAAAGGCTTTGCTTTGCTCTATCTCACAGATTTGTTCTAAGGCAAATCTGCAAGACTAGAGAGAGAAAAATTAAAAACAAAAAACAAAAGCAGTTGTGGATGTTGGTAAAATGGAGTTCACAGTTCAGGTAGCATAAATAGAAACTATACTACATATTTTCTCAGGTTATTCTGTCAAAATGCAAATCTTATACAATTAGCAACACAAAGGTGTTGCTGAATGAAGGGGAAACAGGAATGACTAGCTTCTAGTATTGCTGAATGGAGATTATCAATAAGTAATAATAACAATAATGATAATATATTTAAATGAAAAGGAAAGATGGTAGATAGGAAAATGTCTGAGTTAGCAAACTCATTTTACCAACTCTGAGAGCACTTTGACTATGTACGCACCATTTGACTGTTTAAAAGGCACATGTAGTTTACTACATGAAGAAGCTTAGAATGATGTACTCTAGTTTTTGAATCACTTGAAAAGTAAAATCTGTCTCTATAAAACCCATTCAAGGCAGATCAAATCAAGAATCCCACAAAATTAGGCAGATCATACACATTTTGTGAGATTATAATGTAGTTTATTATTATTTTCTTGACTGTGGGTGTGAGTTAGAACTTTAAAGCCTTTTCTTTTTATGATGTTTTTCTGTTCATAATTGATCATAAGACTCTCAAATGTACAGCTTTAATAGAACATATACTGTATAAGTGTCCCTGGTCCTGTTTATCTGAGAGTGCTAACCCAGTGAAGAATGAAAAAGTAATCAACCATATACATGGCTCTTTCAGATTTATTTAACATACACTCATACAAACTGCTTTTACTGATACTTTTTATTTCTTCCTAAAAAGATAGCTAGTTATGCATGCAACCTTAGTAAAGGTACTGAAAAATAAATAAATGAAATAACAAATTATATAGCATAATGTTAATTATGAAACCATAGTTGTTTGGGCAAAAATTGTACTTCTTAATTTTTTTATACTCACAGATTTAACTGACAATTGAATTGGCACAGCTGTATCAAACCCACAGATCTAATCTGTGTTTGAAGGTACGCTAACAGAAGAAACAAACAAATACACATCAAGGATATTGGACCTTTTTTTATTTGATGTTGAGCTATAAAACTTAACTAAGCCATGCCTCTCAGAAACTTCTGTTAGACAATAAATCAAAAACACCATCCATTCCCTCCAGGAAGAGAACATCTGAAACCAGGCCAGTTGGCATGATTCACATGGTCAGTATGTGGTCTGAGCATTTGTTATAAACTTAAATGCCTAAAGGCCAGGAAGGAAACATAAATAACTGAAGTGATTTGGGTGGCGATTGTGCTGTCGCAAGAGTATACATGGCCTTAGGCTTGTGCTAAGAGCCACCAGCTTCTCTGACTGCTTCTGTAAATGCCACTACAGCTTATTGAAACAAATTTGCTAGAGCTAAAGGTAGAAGTTTTAAAAACTAAGTTAAAAATTGTCTGACCAATTATTTCCTTTTGTATATGCAGGTCAAGTGTAATCTGATCTTCTAATTTTAAAAGAAAACAATTTTGTATGGTGATTTTATTCTATAGTTTTAAACATATTTGAACATATATACACACATATGTATATCATATGTATACATGATAATTTATGAAATCTAAATATCATTGTTGTTGGCTGAATTTTGTCCCCCTAAAGTTCATAGGTTGAATTCCTAACCCCTGCTACCTCAGAATATGTATTTGGAGATAGAATCTGTAGAGAAGTAATTAAGTTAAAATAGATCACTAGGGTGGACCCTAATCCAATATGACTGATGTCCTTAAAAGAAAAGAAGATTAGGACAATAAACATGTACAGAGATAAAACCATATGAAGTCACAGGAAGAAGATGGCCATCTTTAAGCCAAAAATAGAGGTCTCAGGTAAAAACCAACCCTGCTGACACCTTGATACTGGACTTCTTGCCTCTAAAATGATGGCAAAATAAATTTCTGTTGTTTGAGTCACCTAGTCTATAATATTAATACTTTGTGATGGCAACTCTAGTAAGCTAATACAGTCATGATTTTTAAAAAGTGTTAATAGTTATAACCAAGCTGAGTGCATGTTAAGCATATCAGCCATCTCTGATTTAAAAACCATCACTATTAATTTATGTGTTTTGGTGATCTTTCCATCACACCAGTCTCTCCCCAGCCCCAATGCCAATGATCTTGTTTTGAAAAGCTTTAATTTAGAAGATTATCCATTTCCAAACAGGCTGAGATAATTAATTTTTTGATGTATGTCCATAGTCTTTATCGCAGACTACACCTTATTTTCAACAACATAGTTTAACTAACAAATTAAATAGAGTAAACAGGCAGACTCCAAAAATAGCCATATTTAATTGCATAGTCCAGTAGGAGTTAGAATTAAGCTGTAAATTTTTTTTTTCTTTTAAACAAATTCCTACCACACAGCTGCTGGATCTGGGCAATTATTTTCTTCAGTTTATTTTTTATTTACTTTTACTGATACTTTCAGCCTTTTTGCTTAAAAAGAAAAAAAAAACACCTGAACTGAATAAATTACACTACAGTCTATATAAAACTTCACACTTCATGAAATCAAATGATTTCTAGTTATAAGTAGGTCCTGAGTCAAGATCAGATTATTTTAAAATTTATTCTTTTTAAAAATAGTCTCCTAACTTATGTTAACTATTACATTTTGGACCTCCCTCAGGCATTGCATAACAAAAATTGTTTGAGTGAATCTCAGATAATTTAATATAATTTTGGATGATAAACTTTTATTAACTCAATAAAAAACTTGTATCAGCTTTTAAACATCGTATGTATGCTGAAATAAAATCCTAAGCTACTTAAATGCCAAAAATATTTCTTCACGCTTAACTATGTAGCTATTAGTAAAAGCTAAGCTGCCACTGTACAAAGCCATAGGGTTATCAGGAAAGTCTGCTTATTGTTCTTCTCCATCCTGCTTTTCTCTCTATTTTCAAAATCTTTGTTGAAGGGCTTTTGCCCTTAGACTCCTAGAGCTTTAAGAAGCCTTCAATTACATTTTCCCACTGCAAACAAACCTTAGTTCTAACCTTGGAAAGTCTTTGGCAGCAGGACTAGAGCCAAATAAAATAATGAAAGAGGCAAAATGGTCTTCAGCATTAATTATGTAATTTTCTTCAAATTTTGCTACTCAGAGCTTTCACACAAATTTCTCTATATCCAGAATTCCATTCTCAATTTGGACAATTGCCCGAGCTGAGATTATTCCGGGAAAATGTTTTATACTCTATAACTCAATAGACCTAAGGTTTTCAGCACAGACCTCTTGGTAGCAGTCTGACCATGAGCAAGTTATTTAGCTTCTCAAATACTGTTTCTTCATCTGTAAAACTGAACCAACCTCAGTGGCCTACTGTCAGTGATAAAGAGATGATCTATATAAATCATTTATCATAGGCCCTGTCACATGAAATCTATTCTATAAATATTTGTTATCAAGCAGTGCAGGCTCCAGCCCTGGGTAAGCTGGAGATCACAGTGGAAAGAGACAGTGGATCTGAAGAGAGAACAGTAGCAATTACTCCACATTATTCAATTATTTTTTGGGCAACAAACAAAAAATAAAATTAAAAAAAAAATCAAGAACCTATTAGATAATAACAAGAGATCTAAAATTTGTGTTATCAAAGTTCCAGAAAAAGGAACTGAGAAAAGAGGATGGTAAAGCAAATAATAATAAAAGAAAAAAAAAAAACTTCCCTCTAGCGGTGAGAGATATATACTTAGGGATTCAAGGAAGCACAGATAATTCAAAACAGGTTAGATCCACAGAAACCCCTTCCAGTGACTTTAAAATCAAACAACATATGGGCAAAGGTATAAAGCAATTCTTGAAGAGAGCCAGAGAGAAAGGACACATTATAGAAAAGGAAAACCGAAGTGAAGGACAGATTTCTCGGCAGAGGTCAAAAGAAAGTGGAACTGCATTTTTAAAGTGTTGACAGAAAATATCAATCCAGAATTTGATCTCCAGCATAAATATCTTCCTCAATTAAAGTTGAAATAAAGATATCTCTGGAAAAGAAAAACGAAGATAATTGGTTTCCAATGAAACTGCTATAAAACATCATTAAAGGACAGTCTTAAGATATTAATGAAATAATACCAGAAAGAAACTTGAAACATCAGAAATAAAGGAAAAGAAAAAATGGTAAATATTTGAGTAAACATATTACATTATTATTCTCTTTTTGAGATTTATCTGATATGTTTGACAGTTGAAACAAAAATTATAACATTGTTGTTGTATTTATCTGTTCTTTGTCTTAATTTTCTGGCATTAAATTTCTAAAATCTTTATGGTTTCCTGAGTAATAGGAATGTTTTTGTCATTCATGAATGCCATTAGATTATACCTGATAAGTTAGGCTAATAAGGAGACATCCGGTAGGTCCCCAGGTAGTTTCAAGACTGGGACATCAGTGCTGGAAAGATCAAACATGTAGTTAAAGGATTAAGTCTTTGGGAGAGAAAGGTGTTCAATATCAAGTTCAGTCATATGGCCGATGATTCAATCAAACATAGTTATGTAATAAAATCTCAATAAAGACTCTGGACTCTGAAGCTCTGTAGAACTTCCCAGTTGGTAAACACGTTGATGTGCCAGAATGGAACTTACCTCGATTGTATGAGGAGACAAAACAGAAGCTCTGGGCTTGAGCCCCTCCAAGACCTTCATTTGGTTGATCCTGATTTGTATTCCTTATTATAAAATTGAAAGTATAGTACTTTCTTAAGTTCTGTGAGTCATTCTAGTGAATTATCAAACTTGAGAGGATGATGGGAAGACCCAAATTTATGGACAATTTGTCAGAAGTTTGGGTGGCCTGAAGAATCCCAAAGCACAGTCGTATCTGAAGCAAGGGCAGTCTTGCCGGGGACTATCCCCTTAAAACTGTGGAATTTGATGCTAGTTCCAGTTAATTAGCATCATAATTGAATACTGATCAGTATCAGTATCAACAATTAATATCAGAATAAATGTCTTGTGTTTTTTTTTTTTAAATGTACATAGAGGTACTATATAAGAACACTATAAAATAAAGAGGTGGAAAAGATCTACATGGTGTTTCCTATGTTCTACTTCAAGTTGTAAAATATTTATTCCCTACATAGGCTGTAAATTTATGTATATTGTAATCCCTAGAGCAGACACTTAAAAGAATATAGAAAGATACAATCAAAAACAAAACAAAAACATCAAAATAAAATTTCAAAAAATGTTTACATAACCAAAAAAAAGATAAAAAAGAACCAGAGGATTTTTTGTTGTTGTTTTCACATAAAGAAACAAACAGAAAACAAATATTAACAGATTTGTTGGGTAAAAAATATACATTTATTTTCTCATAGTTCTGGTCAATAGAAGTCTATGATCAAGGCACCTAAAAATTCAACTTTGTATGAAGTCTGTCTTCCTGGCTTGTAGGCAGCCTCCTTCTCACCTGAAATTATGTGGCCTTTTCTCTGTGCTCATGTGTAGAGAGAAAAGAAAACCCTGGTGTCCTTTTTTCTTATAAGGACAACCCTATCAAAATAAATCCCCATCCTTATGACCTCACTTAACTTCTTCTCTTCTGACAGTGTTTTCCATGGAAACTTTACTATAGTTTTCTCATGTGAGAAAAACAAAATGCAAAAAGCAAACATGGCCAAAAGTCTTCAAGAAACACATCACAAAAGAAAGTACAAATAAAACAAATTAACACACGAAAAGATGTTCAACATAATTAGCCATTAGAGTAATACAAATGAAAATCATAATTAGATGCTACTATACACCTACTAAAATGGCTAAAATAAAACAATATTGCCTAAACCAAATCCTGGCAAGGATGCAGAGTCATGGGAACACTCACACATTTTGGTGTGAATGTGAAATGACGCCGTTAGTTTGGAGAATAATATGGAAGTTTTGTATAAAATTAAATATATACTTCTGGGTATTTACCATAGAGAAATAAAAACTCATGGTTACTCAACATCCTATACACAAAATTTCATAGCTGCTTTTTTATAAAAAGCCTTAATGTCATGAACCAGTTGAATGGATAAAGAAATTGTGGTTCATACATACAGTATAATATTGGTTAATAATAAAAAGGAACTGTTGATATACACAGAGACTTGGATGGCACTCAAAGTCATTATGCAGAATGTAAAAGAAATCAGTATCAAAAGATTATGTACTATATGATTCCATTTATATAATATTCTTGAAAACCCAAAATTTTAGTGGTTGAGAATATGTCAGTAATTTCCAGGAGTTCCAGGGATAGATTTGTAAGTATTAATATGAAGGGATAACATAAAGGATATTTGAGGGGTAATGGCACTGTATTCTGATTGTGGTGATGATTGCATTAAAATGGCTAGAGCTGCACACCAAAAATTAATCAGTTCCACTATCATAATTTATACAAAGAATAATTTTATTTATAAAATTATTTATAATGTATAAAATAATAGTAAGTAAATTAAAAAGAGAGGTTTCTATCATTATTAGTTTCCTGGCATCACTAACGTAGTATATTTTGGATATACTGAGAAAACAACACTCTAGCCTTGTGCATGTAATGTAACACACATTTACTAAAAAGAAGAAATAATTGCTATTGTTATAATCATCTATAATTTTTCAAAGCCACTTTGAAAAAATACAGATGATCTGTAACTTAATCTGATAAACCATTAATTTCAGTTACCTATTGCTACATAATAATGCTGTGGAGTAAAACAATACTTTATTATTTTACATTATTTTGCTTGTTAGTTTGGTGGCTTCTCTGTTGCTTTTGCCTGGGCTCATACATGAGGCTACATAAACTGGAGAGCTGGCCAGGCTGGAAGACCCAAGATGGCGTCAATAACTTGTATTATTAGTGCCTGCTGACAACTAGGGCAACTCAAGTTTCCTCTACATGCCTCTCAACTGTTGTATGGGGTCTCAGAGCAATACTCCATGAGGATGAATTGAATGTTGCAATGCATCTTGAGGCCTAGACTCTGGAACCCACACAATGCTACTTTGTCACATTCTATTGCTCAAAGCAAATCCCAGGACCAGCCTGGATTCGAGGGCTGGGGAGATAAAGACTCCATCTCTTCATTGCAGAAGCCACAAAATATTTGGGCTGTGTTTTTCTTTCTATCATACCATTTCATCTTCATGCTAACAGAAGCTAATGACTGAATTGACTGAGGGTACATTTCCAGATAACATGCAAAGAGAAATTTTAGACATTTTCTCAACTCAGTAAGAGAAAACACTTTTCTTTTCCTTTATGCTATTAATCCCATTTTTCATGTGACTATCCCTGTATTCATGATGCCACTTATATATGTGGGCATCTCGATCTGGAAAGTCTTTTCTTGTTTGTTTTAAGAATTAATTGAATATGACAACTACTTATTTACTGCATAGCTCAGGCCAGTACCTAGTTCCCTAACAAGGCAGATTTCTTGATTTGTTAACATCTGGAGTTTCAACTTATCTCAGAGGGAAAAAAAAAAATGTCACACTAACACAGGAATGAGACTCATTAAATTCACTCTGCCTTGGTTAGAAACTGGAAATAGTGTTCCTCACTTTCATTTGTCAGCTAAGAGAGAGAATTCTCATGATTAAAAAGTTGGAAAATTATTTGTACCTTGCAAAAGGTGTTAAGTAGTTTTCCCAAAGGAAGTAATTTCTAGATTTCTATTTTTATAACTGCTTATCCCAACATTTTCCCTGCAAATATTTTTCAGTCCTCACTTTCACTTCTCTTTATTGCCTTGGCTTTAATTAAATTAATTATGTATTTTATAATTACTTTTTGTGGGCCACTTATTCAACCTGTGGAAAGTTCATGAATATATATACAGTGATGCTGTGATTGTATTGATATGCAAAACAATGTAGATGAAGAGCCATCTATATTTCCTAGCAAGTATAAATTTCCAGAATAACCTACACATTTATTTTAGGACCTCTTTTCTTCTCCAACATAGCAACCGCTTTCAAAAGACTGTTCGCTTACATTAAAACACCAGAAATAATAGCATCTATTAGAAATGTGAAATGACCCTCTATTCCCAAATATATGCTCTGCCTAATATTACAGTCATTTCCTTCCTTGTTTCTACCCCAAAAGTAATGCTCTGATTAGTATTATCCTTGTACTTAGCTGTTAAATACAAGAAGTAAGTCATTTATAATGGACCAGGATGAAATGGTGAAAATTAGAAACTTTGGGACAAATTACACATACAACAATATTTGATATTCATAATGGCTACAAACAGAAATTGGAGATAGTGTTTGGAATGGAAAAAAATTATTTAACCAGCAACATATTTTTATTAAGAGGCCTGTGCAAAATAGTTTTTTCTGGCCAGGTATGGCGTCTCACTCCTGTAATTCTAGCACTCTGGGAGGCCAAGGTAGGAGGACTTTGAGAACAGCGTCAGCTGTTCTCAAAGTGAGATCCCGCCTTTACTAAAAATGGAAATAAATTAGCTGGGCAACTAAAAATGGAAAAAAAAAAATTAGCTGGGTGTGGTGGTGCAGGCCTGTAGTCTCAGCTGCTTGGGAGACTGAGGCAGGAGGATCGTTTGAGCCCAGGAGTTTTAGGTTGCTGTGAGCTAGGCTGATGCTACAGCACTCTAGCCTGGGTAACAGCACAAGACTCTGTCTAAAAACAAAACAAAACAAAAGAAAACAAAACAAACCCCACCTTTTTCTATTAATTGCTGGCTTAGATGATTGTCAGGAATAGATGGATGTATCATTAACCTTCTTTATAGTTAGTATCTGAAATCTACCTTCTGTGTTGAGTATATTAGCACTGCTATTAGTCTGAGAGTCTAGTGCTGGGGTCCATTCATCGTGTCTTTTCAATTAATTAGACCCCGGGTCCAGCCAGCTTCTTGATCTGCCAAAACAAGATAAACAGCAGGATCTCATAGATAGGATGTTTTTCTGTTCCAAAGGAGTGAGATCATCGGGAATGCATCCATCAGAGCATGGATGATGGAAGCGGCCACTGGGGTTAGGCCTGTAAACGGTCTTGAGGTCTCTGGTTGACACAGGGTTGCTCAGTGAAAAAATAATCTCTAAAATATTTGTAACAACGAGTCTGCTTGAAATGAGAGATCTCATTAATTTGTATGGCAAACTATATCATCCTAAGATTGACAAAATAACATTAAGTCCTTAGTTTGAACCAACTTTCTTATATCCCAATGTTTGTTTCAGTAATAAATAAAAGTCCAATTTCTCATATATACAGCCTTGATTTGAGGATAAGTTTTATCCTTAAATATCCCTTTCTTCGAAAAGACTTTATCGTTTAGTAGAAATCTCGAGTGTTCTCAGAAGTTGGATGAGTACTATCCATTTTGAAGAACCATGAAGAAAATTAAGCACTGTGTCCCAAAGGCAGTTTTGTCAGTAGGAAGCACAGTGGGATAATCTTTTCCTTTGCTCTGTTGATTCATCTTAAGGTTTTATTAGAAGTCTTTGGAGTCATTTCACACTGGCGATATTTACTGAGTTTGTCATCATCTAAAAGCTCATGCTTTGTTAATACGGGTTTCTGTCAAGCCAAATTTCTTCCATAAAATATATGTGTGTGTTTGCTTAACATTTGTTTGTGTGTATGTGCAGGTAGGGGAGAAAGATGTTCAATATTTTTCTTTAAGATATTTGGAATCTTCTGAATGCTGATATTGTCAACTGTGGTATTAATTATGCCTTGTGACTCTGTGTAATGAATAAAAGATTTATTTTTTTCCTTCCTGCATTATAGGAATAAATGTATGAGGTACACTTGAATAAAGAGAAAAATAGATTTCCAAAAATATCTTATTAAATTTCTAGTTGCTATTACTATTCAGTAGAACTTGAGTCACAGAAAACTAAATAGAAAATTTTACAGAAAAGTTGATTTTTTGGCAGTCTGCTTAGAGAAAGTCAACAGAAGAGAAAAAGTGATATGGTATGAATAACAAAACACACATACACACAATTCACAAAGTACCACTTCCCTAACACTCTTTCCTGTGTTTTAAGCTATTTTATGAATCAATCTCTATACCAGTTATGCCTAGTATTGCATTCAATTGAAAAGAATGCTCAGAATCATAAACATAAAATTATAGAATGGTCCACTATAAAATATTAAGAGAATTTCGCTGTGCAGTACTTTCAAAATCAGGAAAGCAGATACAGATGATTTATTTCTGCTTATATTTACCTAAACCAAAATTTTAATTCCTGAAATGTCCCCATTTAGTTTTTTTCTATTCATTTTGACTTCTTGCTTGCACACTGAAGTTGTTTTTTTTTCCTAATTTTAAATTTCTTCTCTTTTACTAATTTCAAATTAAAATATACATATAGATATGTTATCATGCACATTCAACTGCTCTTTTCCCTTGGGAACTAATCTTTCTAAAATAACTATAGAGCTAACAAAATGAATTTGTTTATTTAGCAAAAATAATCTTCAGAACAAGGACATGTTATATAAAATCAATTTATTCATATAATAGATACTAATTCAATGCTTATCATGGGTTATATTATTGTGCTAGGGATCAAAGCGGTGCCATGTGTGAATGCAATTCAATTTCAACCACAGAATAGGTTCTCAATATGTTTTTGTAAAATCTGAACTATGTTAAAATTAAATGATTCTCATTTGACATTTTAATCAGCCAACTTTTATTCACTTTTGAGTTTTTTTATATCCCAGCGACAATTATATAAGAATGGCAGAATCTAAAGTATATGGAGAAGCCAATCTTAAACACTAATAAAACAATAAAAATGTAATCTGAGCAGTCTAGGAAGTATAAATTAAAATGGGCAAGTCCCCAGGTTGAAACTCATAAGTTGGGGCTACAGGAGTATGGACCACTTTAGAACAAAAATGTTCTCAGTAATGAGTAATCAAAACATAGAAACCCAAGTAAAACACATGAATAGAAGTACAATTTTATTGGTCATTTATGGAGAAAGCAAATGTATTTATTTTAGAGATTTTTTTTTATCTGATTATCCTCCACTGGCATTCACTTCAGGAGAATTTCGACATCATCAATGAGAAGAAGCAGTTTTATATGGATGAAAGTGTTGGCTGAGGAATCAAGAAACTTGGGTGCTGATCCAGTCTTTGTAACTAGCTTGGTATGGGAACATGAAATTATTGTTTTGAGTTCTTTGGTTGCAGATTTCTTATCTATGAAAAGAGGAAGTTGCACTGATCTTATTCTTCAACACACTGAGAGTCCCAAAGCTCCACATACCACTAGCAGGAATGAAGGAGTTCTCAGATGATTCTGCATGTTCTTGGCAAGACTTCCATGTGCCCCTCCCCTTCTACAGTGTAACTAATATTATTTGCTCTGTACGATGGTCTAAATGTTTGTGTCCCCTCCAAATTCATATGTTGAAATCCTAACTTCCAAGGTGTTGATATTAGGATATGGGGCCTTTGGTAAGTAAGTGATTAGGTGGAGCCCTTATGAATGGGATAAGTGCCCTTATAAAAGAGGCCCATGAGAGAGACTCCTTCCACCTTCCACCATGTAGGTTACAGTGAAAAACAGCCATGTATGAACCAGGAAGTGGGCTTTCATCAGACACAATATCTGCTGGCACCTTAATGTGGAATTCCCAGCTTCCAGAACTGTGAGAAATAAACTTCTGGTGCTTATAAACCACACAATTAGTCAACGGTATTCTGTTATAGCAGCACAAATGGACTAAGACAACTTGCAATCTCCCAGGACTAATTTTATTCTTCCTATTTTCTTATTTATATCAGTCACCACTAGAGGCCTGATATATCTAGGTTATCCTTCAAATCCTGGCTCTACCTCCATAATATATGTTGAGTAAGTAATGAGGCAAACCCTATACATCTACTCTGACTAGAATTTTTTATTACTTTCCACCCCTATATTTTCTCCATGGCATTTATCACCATCTCTTATAGTATATGTTTTATTTATTGATGTTTCTCTTTCCACAAATATATAACCTTCACAAGGACAAAGCTTATTTAAAAAAAACAATTTTTTAGAATACTTTTAGATTTATAGAAAAATTGTAAAGATAGTATAGTTAAATAGCCCACATTCACTTTCCCTAATTATTAACATAATATATTAATATGGTTCAGCATTATAAAGTGTATCTATGTAACAAAAATTTTTGTACCATCTTAATATTTTGAAATAAAAAATTTAAAAAATGGTACATTTGATATATTATTAAGTAAAATTAATTTTACTTAATTTTTTACCTAATGTCTTTTTTCTGTTCTAGGACCCATCCAAGATATCACATTACATTTAGTCTTCATGTTGCCTTAAGCTCCTCTTGGCCATGAAAGTTTCTCAAACTTTCTTTGTTTTGAATATCTTGACAGTTTTTAGTAACACTTATAAAGTATTTTATAGGATGTTTTTCAAATGTAATTTGTCTGATATTTTTCTCATGATTGGACTAGGGTTGTCTATTTGGTGGAGGGTGATCACAGATAAAGTGTTATTCTCATTATCTCATATGAATGGTAAATATTATTTACATGACTCATCACTACTGATGCTGGCCTTGATTGGCTAGCTGACAAGCATTGTTTGTCAAGTTTTTCTGTTGCAAAATTACTCTTTTTTTTCATTTTTATACTGTAGTTTTTCAAAGGAAGTTACTAGGCATAGCCCACATTTACAGAGTGGAGAGTTATATTCCACATTTTTCAGAACATAATACCTACAAAAATTATTTTGGTTCTTCTACAAAGGAGATTTAGCTATACTCCCCATTTATTAACTTATTCAATTATTTATTTGTATTAGCAAAGACTCATGAATATTTATTTTATATTTTGGGTTATAATCCAATACTATGTTTATTATAATGGCTTCTGTATCTTTTTTGACATATTGCCATGATTTAAAAAAAATATTTTATTACTTTCTGGTACTAGGAGATATTTCAGACTCATCTTTTATATTTCCTGGATCAGTCTTAGAATCAACCATTTCTCTAAGGAGACTTGGTTTCTTTTATTGAATATTTGTATTATAAACCAAGATCTGGGTGCTAGGCTTGCTTTTTCCTACTGGAGTGTCATTGCTTCTAGGCCCTCCTAAGTGGCAAAAACAACCAGACATTTGCGAGATAATTCTGTCTACATGACATCATAAGTTTGGAGTCCTTATGGTGGGACAAGTGTTCTTAAAAAGACCAGAGAGCTTGTTCTGTGAGCAATAAGTAAGCTGGTAGGCCACCTACAAGCCAGGAAGAGATTCTCACCAAGGACCAAATTTGCCAGCATCTTGATCTAGAACTTCTCAGCCTCCAGAGCCATGACAAATAAATGTCTTTTGTTTAAGCCACTCAGTCTATGGTATGTTGTTAGAACACCCCGAGCTGACTAAGATAGCACTTAGTGTGTATTTTTGAATGAATGAATAATAGGATGATTTATGAGTTCCTTTCTAGTTAAAAAATGCTATGGTTCTGTGACAAGTTTTTTGAGGATTTTGTTTTCTTTTTCCTCTTCCCATTCTCTCTTCCAAAAATATCATGGAAGAAAATAAAATAGTTACTGCTTTGAATTGTGATTGTGATATAACTATTTCTCTAAACATTTTTATTTTTTTATTTCAGCATATTATGGGGTACAAATGCTTAGGTTATGTATATTGCCCTTGCCCAACCCAAGTCAGAGCTTCAAATGTGTCCATCCCCCAGATGGTGCACACCTCACCCATTACGTGTGTATATGCCCATTCCTTCCTCCCGCCTCCCATCTGCCCGACACCCAATGAATGTTATTACTATATGTGCACTTAAGTGTTGATTGGCTAAAATCAATTTGATGGTGAGTACATGTGGTGCTTGTTTTTCCATTCTTGGAAGACTTCACTTAATAGAATGGGTTCCAGCTTTATCCAGAATAATACAAGAGGTGCTGTAATACCATTGTTTTTTGTGGCTAAATAGAATTCTGTGGTATACATATACCATGTTTTATTAATCTACTCATGTATGCATGGGCACTTGGGTTGTTTCCACATCTTTTCAATTGTGAATTGTGCTGCTATAAACATTCGAGTGCAGATGTCTTTTTTATAGAATGTCTTTTGTTCTTTTGAGTAGATGCCCAGTAGTGGGATTGCTGAATCAAATTTTAGTTCTACTAGTATCTCTATGAGGTATCTCCATATTGCTTTCCACAGAGGTTGAACTAGTTTTCAGTCCCACCAGCAGTGTATGAGTGTTCCTATTGCTCCACAACCACACCAACGTGTATTGCTTTGGGACTTTTTAATAAAGGCTATTCTCACTAGAGGTAAGTGATATCTGATTGTGGTTTTGATTTGCATTTCCCTGATGATTAGAGATGTTGGTCACTTTTTCATGTGTTTGTTAGCCATTAGTCTATCTTCCTAAACATTTTTAGAAAGAAATTTGGAGGTATGTCTTTTATAGGGACTGAAGCATTGATTAAAAATAGTATATAAGAAACTTTAGGTATGTAGAAATGCATAAAAGCGATGGCCCAGGAGATCTTTTTCTTCTACCCATTTGCATAGTGTTGTCAACTTACATAGCATTTTTCAAAGCAAATTAAAAATTATCTTTACCCTTTTCTATACTATCTATGAAGTTGAAGCTTAAGAAATGAGAAGTAAACCACTTGACCTAAAAATCATATACAATTATGGGTCTCCCCAAGTAATATTGAACAGAAATCTTGCTGTATGAATACAAATGTTTTTTACTCTTTCTTATTTTTAAGGGGTTTTCAGTTGGGTGAAAATGCAAGAAGTTGTCTGCAGTCCTTTTTACTAACATAGTCTATGTATAATTTAGTTTTGAGTTAATCTGAGAGAGTTTTATTATTAGGTTATAATTGATGAAGATGTATATCCAAAGCAATGACATATGTTAAATAAAGTACCATAGAAAATTTACTATAATATTAGTCTCTGCATTCATTTTATTACTAAAAGACATCAGTGTAAAACATGTTTAAATTAAAATATAATGCACAAAACTATACTTGTTCTGACCAGGATGACAAACCCATAAGCTTTCCTAAATCTACTAAGAAAACGTTCAGGACTTTGATTATCAAAATCAAGCCCTAGTGGGAATTAGAGAGATGATTCTTAGGATCACAATTGCTCTATAATTAATCCAACCAGAAATTCTAGTCTACATAAAACACTGTGGTCTTTCCAAAGCTAAGCAATCAACAGAGTCATAGAAGAATTTGGTATTAACTCAATTTGGATTTTAGTTAATGACAAGCCCTGGTTGGGATGGTTTTGCAAATCTGTTGATAGAAAGTCATTTTTCTGAAGTTTCTCAGAGACAGAGGATTTATATAAAGTGTAGCATATAATATCCTATTTAACTTATAAATATTAACAACGCATCCTTAAAAAGGCTTTCAATACCAATTAATATTACTTTAATGAAAACTTCTCCCTGTTAAACACTCTACCACACACATTGGTAATTATTTCCTCTCAGGTTTTATTTCATTTTTACATCTTCAAGTTTATTCTATATATATATATATGTATATATATATATTTTATCCTGAGTAGATGTGTCAGATACTATAATTACATTTCAAATAATAAATGAATAATATCTTTTAGTATAAATATATTCTAAGTATTATATGGGATATAGCAATGCCAAATTAATTATTCATCTTTCATCTGAAATTTCAATTTAGCAGGTTGTCCCGTATTTTTATTTGCTAAAACTCTAAGCCTAGTATTACACTCAGCATTTACCATTCCAGTTGTTTTGATATGTTTCTTTACTATAAAATGGAGACAATTAATTATTAAAAGGTTTTTGATCAATAAGACATTTTAACTATTCAGTGTAAATAATCACTTTGAAATTTAATTGTATATACAAAAGTTTTTGAATTGATAACATGTTAACCAAACCCCAGTCCAGTGTCTTGTAAAAATTGTTCTCAACTCTTCTTCATAGAACTTTGTTCTGTTTCCTTTATGTTTCCATTAAAAAAAGAAAAAAACTATAACCCATTAGAGTTTTTCTCATGTTATATTGCCACATTCCATTAACATGTCTGTCTTCTTGTTAAATAACAAACTCCTTGGGAAAAAAATAGATATTTTATCTTTGTGTCTCTTAGCGTAGCATCAGCCACTTTCCAGCTAATTGAATTAGTGGAAAAAATCAAGCTACAATGGAATAGCAGCTAAGCATTGGTACTCTAGCATTTAAAAATGGCAGATGGTAACTATAAATTCCAAATCAGTTAACAGTCTCATAACTTCTTGTTAGTCCAAGGCAGAAAATAAATCGAATAACAGATGTTGAAGTGAAATTTTCTCTAATTTATAGTGTCTTTGGGGAAATATGTGTTTTATATTTTTTTCTGGCCTATGTAAAGTAGTTGAATTCATTAAACAAGGTGATACTGTCATCATAATAATTTCCACTAGAAAACTTGAAAAACTATTAGGTCTGTTATCTTTTGTTTTCACAGATCATAATTTCCAAGTATTTTGATCTCTTATTATTTGAATCTCAAGAATAATGTTATGCAAGGAGAAAATGGCTGTTTTAAAATTTTCAAATACCTGGTAGGTATCTAGGGTAAATTAGCTCTGTTGAAAATAATTTTTCTATGTAATCTTTATTTTTCTTGTGCTCATTTCAAAAAAACAACTTTAGTTTGGCTTATAGGAAACCTGAAGTCATAAAAATAAAAAGTAATTTTGAACCCATTTGACCTATATATATATATATATATGGTTAGTACTATAAGTAATGTCATAATTTGATATATCTAAAATGGTGTGACCTAAAATTGTTAACAGTCTATGTTAAGTAAATAAAGCCAAAGTATAGCACATATTTTCTATTTTGCTCTAGCTTCTGTTTTCTCTTCTTCGGGTAAGAGAACTCTAATTTTATTTGGGAAGCCATACTTTCCTCAATAGATAGAATCTTGATAGAACTGTCACTCAAAGTCCTTATACTTCTCTCAAGGGATACATACTTCATGTAAACTAGGACAAACAATATGCTTTCCCTGGAAGATGAGCCTGGAGCAGGTACACAGAAACTTAAAGTAGTTGTGAGTCTCCATTGGTCCTGGCTTCCCACATCTTAATAGCTTCCCTCATTTCTACCCTACTGGAGGCCTGGTCCTGCAACTTTTTCTTTGATTTGTTTAGCTATTTCACATCCTCTAGAAGATTCTGTTTATTTAATTGAGAAGAATGAGTTTTGGTTTTTTGAAACTAAAAAGAGAAAAAAAAAAAAAAAGAAAAAAAAAAAAACTTTAGCTAATGCATGCCTTTATGTATTCACTTAAAACTTAGGAGAAAAAAAAGATGTTATTAACATGAAGACTGTATTAGTTCGCCAGGGCAGCTATTACAGAGTCCCATAGACTGGGTGGCTTAAACAATAATAATTGATTTTCTCACAATTCTGGAGACTAGGAGCCTGAGATGGGATTAATTAGTGGGATTAGTTCCTTCTGAGGCATCTTTTTTTTTTTTTCCCACTTGTAGATGGCTATCTTCTTTCCATGGTCATCCCTCTGTGTGTGCCTGTGTCCTGATTTTCCCTTATTATAAGAATGCCACATCCCTAAGATCGCGTCCCCCCCACCTCCCGAATCCCTGGTGACCACTGCCACCATTTGAAAACCATAGTTTTAATCAGTCAGTACCAATTTAATGGAGAGTAGATGTGGGGTCCATTTTCCATGTCTTGTGTCACCTCACTTTGGATAACGGGCTTAAGCTTAATCCAGGATAGCATAAACTGTGCTAGCTCACAGTCATTTCTTAGGATTGAGTAATATTCCATTGTGAGCATATACCACATTTTAATTATCCACTCATGAATTGACGGGCACTTGGGTTGTTTCCATGACCTTGCAATAGTGAATTGTGCTGCTATAAACATTCAAGTGCAGATATCTTTATAATAGAATGTCTTATGCTCTTTTGAGTAGATGCCCAACAATGCTATTGCAGGGTCAAATGGTATTTCTATTTCTAGCTGTTTGAGGTATCTCCAAATTCTTTTCCACAAAGGTTGCACTAATTTGCAGTCCCACCAGCAGTGTAGGAGTGTTCCTGTCTCTCCGCATCCTGGCCAGCATTTGTTGTTTTGGGGTTTCTTGATATAGGCCATTCTTACTGGGGTTAGGTAACCCTTCTTAGGAAGAGCCAAAGATATACAATGTAACCAAAATGTCATAAAAAACAAACAAATTTTTTATCGGGTGGTGGGCAGGCAGGAGCGGGAGGAGGGAAGGGGTGTATGCTTTCATAACATGTGTGGTGCACACCACCGGGGAATTGGACGCATGGGGGGGGGCAGGGACAATATTTGTAACCCTAACAATATTTGTACCTTCATAATATGATGAAATAAAAGGGAAAAAAAAGAAAAAAATATATATATAAATAAATTAAAGCAAACACATTTGTTTTCTGGTATTGAAAATAACCTATGATTATAAGTTTTGCATTCCTAGAAGTAGGTTAACTGTGTTTTAAATTGTTATAACCTCACATGTTTTTAAAATCTGCCCTACAAAATTTGTTTGGCTTAAATGTCAAAGCCATGACAATTTGTTCTTTGATGTGATTGTATTTCCAATTTCTTGTTCATGTAAGATTTCAATAAAACTCAAAAATCTATTCAAAACAAAAAAAATTACTTTCTACTTTTTTTCCCAAAATAAACTATTTCACCAAAACTAAAAAAAGAAAAAAAAGAATACCAGTCAGATTAGGGACCAATTTAATGAATTCATTTCAATTTAATTATCTCATTAAAGACTCAATCTCCAAATACAGCCATATTCTGAGGTAAGGGGGTTAGAGCTTCAATATATGAATTTCATGGAGGAGGGGGAATATTCAGTGATAACAGAGACTATTGCTGTTGGGTTGGGGGAGCATTAGCACATTGCTTGATGACCACAAAGCTGAAAGAGACAGAGACACACAGAGAGAAGATTTTAAAAAGTGTAGTAAGAGAAAGGATAGAGTAAGATACGTTTAGGATGCTATAGAACCACACAAGTTCAATTTCAAGAAGAATTCCAGCAATATTTGAACTTCCTGATGGATGTAATAATTTATTAATTGTAGTAAAGACTACAAAGGGCATGATGGTAGTCTTTTTCTCATTATTTTGCACAAATAGCCTGTATATGCCTAGATTAGTAACATAAAAATAATAGCTTTAAAACTAATTTATTAGAAATAGATATACTTTGCATTCTCTCTGAAAGCTGAAAAATAAAATGTTACATTAACACTGTTGAAATGCCAACTCTGTTGGATTTTTCTATAATTGCTTTAAAGCATCTTTAAATATGACCCACATTAAGCAGTCATTTTATATCATGACTCAATGTTTTATAATTAGAGCAGAGGTTTAATGGAACGATGTTTGCCCTATCTGTGTGTGATACATTCTTCTTATTTTTCAATGATATAATTCTAATTTATTTTTAAAATACCATTTGTCACCTCATACACTAATTTTGTGACCCATAAATAAATCACAGTCTGCAGTTCAAAAAATACTAGACAAATGAAAATTGAGGAAATTGTAGAATTATACATATTGTTGGGGAGTGGCAAAAAATCATTATTACAATATTTCAATGTAAATTGCCCATTAATCTCCATTATTTGTATAATTGTTTTGTTTTCCTGCAAAACCTTGAATAAGAATAGTTGTAGAGTGATATCTAGGATGAAATTCACATTTTTACTGAATAATACCCATATGCAAGATCTATAGAAGTCAAAGAGCAGGATTCCATTCTTTGAAATATCTATTTGCAAATTTCACAGTCAGCTCCTTTTAAAGACCGTCTAATAGAACTTTCTGTAATCATAGGAATGTTTTATAATCTCCACTGTTCAATATGTTAGCCACTAGTCACATGTGGCTAATGGACATATGAAATTGCGTTGTGAGATTGAAGACTTGAATGTTTAATTTTATTTAATTTTAATTAATTAAATGGCCACATGTGATTAGTGGCTACTGTATTAGAGAGCACACTCCTAAGATTTCCGTGCTGCTGGAAGTGCTGGCATCTAAGGTGCTAGGAAGCAGGCAATCTTTTTTAATCCAATCTTTCAGCATTGAATTATGGAAGAAGCATCTCCTTCCTCTTCCTTTCTATAAATTTACATTTACAAAATAGTGCACATGTTTATTTAAAATGGAAATTTCCATGTCGAGGTGTGTGTATGTGGGGGGGGGGAGTAGGTAGGGGTAGGTGGTATAATTCATATCAATGGCAAATTAAATCTCTATTTTTAATAGATATTACTGGGGGTGGGGGGGTAAAAGAAAGACTGAAATGTCAAACCCTCTGTAGAACAAAATGTGGAATTTGAAACACATTTTCCTTTTCCTAGGTGAGCACATTAATCAATCATCTGAAATGCAAAGGAAAATCCAAAGCCACAGAGCTTTAAATCTGGACAGTTCAGCATCATAAAGATGAAAGGGGGAAAGTGGCTAAGACAGAAGAGTTGAAAAATGTGAGTGGGGTCATTTTTTATTTTTTTATTAACATATAATAGTAGTAGATATTTGGGGGATACATGTAATATTTTGGTACTTGTAAAGAATGTATAGTGATAAAATTAGGGTACTTGGGATATTTATCACCTGCAAATTTTATCTTTTCTTTGTGTTAGGAATTCTTTTGTTTTAGCTATTTTGAAATATATGATAAATTAATGTTAACTATGATTTCTCTACTGTACTATTGAATACTAGGACTTATTCTTTCTAACTGTATATTTGTACTTCTTAACTTCTCTCCATCCCACCTCCCCTCTTTCCTCCCCAGCCTGTGGTAACTACCATTCTACACTCTATCTCCATGAGATCTACTTTTGTATCTCCCACATATGCAGCAAGAACATATGATATTTATCTTTCTATGCCTGTCTCATTTCACTTAACATAATAACCTCTAAATCCATCCATGTTGCCAAAGATGACAGTATTTCATCCTTCTTTATGGCTGAATAATATGGTATGATATTTACATATCACATTTTCTTTACCTATTCATCTCTTGATGGACATATGGGATGATTCCATATCTTGGTTATTATGAATAGTGCTGTAATATTAGTACAGATATCTCTTTGCTATACTAAGTTCCTTTCTTTTAAAGGCATACCCAGAAGTGGGACTACTAGATCATACAAGAATTCGATTTTTAGTTCTTTGAGAAACTTTCATACTATTTTCCATAATGGCTGTGCTAATGTACATTCCCACCAACAGTGTACAAGTGTCCTTTCTTTGCACCCCCACCAGCATTTTTTTGACTTTTTGATAATAATCATTGGGATGAGAGGGTATCTCATTGTGGTTTTGATTTGCACTTCCCTGATTATTAGTGATGTTGGCCATTTATATGTCTTCTTTTGATAAATATCTATTCAAGTCTTTTGTCCATTTTTAATTGGACTATTTGGTTTATTTGCTACTGGGTTTTTTTGTGCTCCTTATATTAATATATTTCTTATATAGTCTTCTCGGATGGATACTTCACAAATATTTCCTTCCATTCTGGAGGTTGTCTCTTGACTTTATTGATTGTGTGTGTGTGTGTGTGTGTGTGTGTGTGTGTGCTATGCATAAGTTCTTTTGGTATAATCTCATTTGTCTATTTTTGCTTTTGTTGCCTGTACTTTTGACATCATACCCCCCAAAATCTTTGCCCTGTAGTATTTCCCTAATTTGTTTAGTCATTTCATACTTTCAGGTCTTATATTTAAGTCTTTAATCTATTTTGAGTTGATTTTGTATATGTTGAAATATGGGAATCTAGTTTCATTCCTCTGCATATGATTGTCCAGTTTTCCCAGCACTGTTTAATAAAGAGATTTTCATTTCCCCAGTGTATGTTTTTGGTGCCTTTGTCAAAAATAAGTTGGTTGAAAGTGCATGGATTTATTTCTGGGTTCTCTATTCTGTTCCATTGGTCTATGTGTATACTTTTATGCTAGTGTCATACTGATTTGACTATGATGGCTTTGTAATAAAATTTGAAATTAGCTAGTATGTGTCTCCAGTTTTCTTCTTTTTGCTAAGGATAGTTCTAGCTATTTGAGGTCTTTTGTTTCTTCAGACACATTTTAAGATTGTTTTTACTATTTCTATGAAAAAAGTCATTGGGATTTTGATAAAGATTGTATTGAATCTGAAAATTACCTTGGGTAGTATAGACATTTTAACAATATTAATTCCTCCAATCCATGAGCATGGAATACCTTTCCATTTTTCGTGTCTTCCTCAATTCCTCATTAGTGTTTTATAGCTTTCCTAATCTTTTCCTTCTTTGGTTAAATTTGTCTCTAGGTATTTTATTTTTTTGTAGGTATTGTAAATGTGATTACTTTCTTGATTCTTTTTTCAAATTGATTGCTATTAGCATATACAAAGGCTACCAATCTTTGTATTTCATATCCTACAATGCTTTGTATTTCATATCCTATTTACTGAATTTTGTTTATCAATTCTAAAAGTTTTTTAGTGGAATCTTTAGTTTTTCTTCAATATAAGGTAATCTGCAAGAAGAAAATTATAAATTTACTTCTTCCTTTCCAATTTGGAAGCCTTCAGTTCTTTCTCTTGTCCAATTGGTCTGGCTAAGACTCTCAGTACTATGTAGGATAGATGAAGTGAAAAGTGAGCATCCTTGTCTTGTTCCAGATTTTAGTGTAAAGGTTTTCCATTTCTCCCCATTCAGTATGATATTAGCTGTAGGTTTGTCATATATGGCCTTTGACATCTTGTTGTATGTTCCTTCTGTACCCAATCTGTTCATAATTTTTATCTTGAAGGAGTGTCGAATTTTATTGAATGCTTCTCTAGTATCTATTGAAATGATTGTATGATTTCTATCTTTGATTCTGTTGATGTAATGTATCATGTTTATTGATTCGCATATGTTGAGCCATCCTTTTATACCTGGAATGAATTAAACCTGATCATGTTGAATGATATTTTTCATGTGTTGTTGAATTGGATTTGCTGATATTTTACTGGGAATTTTTGTATATGTGTTCATTAAGGATATTGGCCTGTAATTATCTATTTTTTTGTTGTGTATTTCTCTGGTTTTGGTATCAGAGTAATTCTGGCCTGTGACTGGAATCGTGAAGGTTAAGACAAAGTTGAGCCTCAGAGCAAGGCTTGAACAATCAGAGAAAATTTATCACTGAGAACTTTGTGGTGATAAGGGAATCCTAAAAATAAGAATTTCTGGTTCCAATTTAATTTTTTTTTAAACTAACAACTATTCGTGGAGATTATATGATTGCACTAAACTTTCAGAAATTGTTGCTATACCCAGGTAATCATCAATAGCAAAGAAATATGGTAGAGATCTTTACTGGGATTCAGATTGTGCAAAAAGGGTAGAGAAATACCCCAGGTAACTCTTAAGTAATTGAAATCAAGTATCATCAGAAGCAGGAATTCATGAACAGATGTGTTGATGTATTTTAAATACTCTGACACTTTTGCTATGTTATAGATCCTATGATCTCTGGTAACCATAAAATATTTTCTATATTTCTGTCTTTGAAGTTGTTTTAGAATAAGTTATACTAAAATCCATATAAGATGATATTTTATATAACTTACCTCTGTTTAAAACGCTAGATGTTTTTATGATTTTTTTTTCTGAATATATACCTTAGTTTTTGGGATTTATTGAAGAAAAACGTGAAAGTTTCCGCAAGTCAGGTACTCTTATAGTCATTTTAAATAAAAAATATTTAATTATGATAATATACCCAGTTTTCAGTTGTTAAAATTGAAAAGAGGAGCTTAAGCAACTCCTCTATTAGTTACTTGAGGCATTCTGGATTCTAAACCCACAGTTCTTCCCTAGAATCCATGCTCTTCAGACATAAACCCTTCCCCTGTTCTACACAAAATGAACAATAATAAAAAATAAAGAGGACTCTGAAATCAAATGTATTCAAATTCAATTCATTGATCTAGCTATGCTACATGTTTAATTTACTTTTTTTGTTCTCATTGTAGATGGAACTGAATTTCAGTTAACTTTTCACTGGAATTAATATGCATTAGAATCTGGACTGCTTTAGAATTTTACTTTTATGATATTTTATAATCTAACCATTCATCAGTATTTTTGAGTACCTATTATTTTCCAGGCAATATATAAGTACAACCATAGATAAGATATGCAAGGTACCTGATCTTATGAAATTTTCTATAATATATCTATTAGTTCATTTCACATCCTACTGTAGGATGTGGTTTACACCACTCATTTGATTGTGTTACTATTTTATTCCATTAAAAGCCAATTAGTGCTCTCAAATTATGAATAAAGTTTATCAAATGTCTTCTGAATAAAAAAGAATAATATAAAAAGATCATTCCATATCAACATCTATCCTTAGAAGATAGGAGACACATTTTTAAATAATATGTCTGAATTTTTCTAAGCATCCTATGTACAGCCAGGACCAAAAAATATAAGCTTAATTATACATGAATATGAATAGTTTCTTGCCACAAGTAGATCATATCCTGGTTGAGAAGTATTTGAGGCACATCAAAGAATGGTAATTAACGTTAATGGGAAACCCAACGAAATCAATTCCTTTCCTGCATTTAGTTTCCCAGGAAGAGTTTGGCTTCAGCTCACTATTGATGGATAGGCTCTTTGATTTTGGGAAAATGACACTGTGATTATTTGGGCTATTTAAACTAGAAATGCGTCTCTTGGGATTGGCTATACAATCAGCATTCCCCCTTCAGAGACACATTTAAATCTTGATTAATCATCACAGGCCCTTAGAGACTGCAGTTAGAAAAAGGTTGTATGTGACACAGAGCTCTACAAATCATTGCGATTTGTAATCTTTGCAATTGCTGCAATTTGTAGTTGAGATCAAGTATAGCAAGTATTGAGAAGAAATAATACTCTGATTACAGGTGCAGTTAGGTATGCCTTCTATTACTGCCATGGATATAGAAAAGACATTTGATTTGTTTTGTTTTGATTTACTTGCCTGCTCCTCATCCACCTTTCCTTCTTTTGATAATAACACACTGACCTTAATTTTTGGAATCACCCTTTTCTCATTATCTGTCCTCTGGCTCCAATTATAAGTACATGACCCAGCACTGGAGAATTAGCAGGTTTTCCCTTCTGGACACAGTAGGAATGTAGCATGACTGAAGCCAGCCGATCCACTGACACTCAGGTGTTGGATTTTTGGAATTATTAAGAAAGCAAAACTTTCTTTTATGCTGACTACTGACAGGATTACATGTACGCCTGATAGTATTGGAGTGCTCCATGTGGGAATAGACTGATTGAGTGGGTCCAAAATGGAGGAAAGTCACAAAACAGAGAGATAATGAGTTCTGGTGACAATGTTTGAGATCCTGAAACTGGCCTTGCTGGAAAATCATGCTACCTTCCTTTGCATTCTTAAGATATGCAAATCACTGATTTTTTTTTTTTTTTTTTTAAACCTAGGCCAGTTCGGGTTTGGTTTCTGTCTCTGAGAGTCATCTGGAATTGCTCAAACACTTCTCCTTGAAAATTATGAGCCTGGAACAATGTTCCAAGAGCCAAGGATGAGGAAGGGTGTCCAGTATGGCCTATGGCACAACTGACGGCTACATCATATGGTTAGAGAGCAAAGGTTCTTCCAGACTTAGAGAACAAAGTTTCTTACACTAGCTAATGTCCAAGAAGGTGGGCAGATATAAACTGGATCTGAAGCTCAAATTTGGAAATAAATACAGAGAAAAGTTGTTGGCAAGGTTGAAGGATGGAGGTGAGGCAGATTCCCTGAAGACCAAGCCTTTTGTAAGTTGTCCTTCAGCTTATTGCTGGCTATTCAGTGAAATTTTCCAGTGGAGCAATTGTTCTGAGCATAGCAACCTATAACCTCTCATATGAGTATCTTTGATACACAATAGATCTATTATTAATAGATGAGTGAGTGACTTTGATGAGGATTATATCCAAAATAGCTTTTACATAAACTGTCTTAGAAATTCAGCAAATAGATACTTCTGATGAAGTAGGAAAAGAAGGCTGAGGAAATTTTCCCAGTTAACTGGGGAAATTGGCTCCCCTACCACTCATATTAATTAGTCCCTGCAATTGTATTATGGGAGAATGATTGGCATCACCCATATTCAAGGTATTAGGGTTTTAATTTTGCTTTATCAAGGTACTAGGGTTTTAATTTTGCTTTATGCTGTTTGAATTTGTGTGAAATGTTATTCATTATGATTCTTTCTTTGAGCAAAGTTTGTTTTTTTCTGTAAGAACCTATTATGGTATGGCCTAAGGCTCTATACATTAGCCTTCAATCTTTCACTACTGCTGCTTGAGTCATGATTAAAAGTTGGCTGTAAAATGCCACATAAATTGGTCAAACTTTGTCCATTAGGCTTGGGTTCCAAGAGGAATATATTTTTGGTTTACAATATGTAGGTCATTAAAAAAATGAGAAAGAATGAAAGAAGTTTTTGACTATAATTCATTTATACTTTATGAAACAAATGCCTCAGCACTTATATTTTACTCAGCTTTTAATTAAAGCATGCATACAGTCTTATGTAACTATTAATAAGTCAAAATATTTCTATGAAGCACTGCTATACTTCAACAACTTTTAGAAACTCCATTGTGCTAATTCTAAAACTTTTGCTGGGACATAGTTACTAAGATGACTTCATATGTAATGAATACCCCTCAAATGGCCTAACATTATATTTAAATATGTTTCCCCTTTATCAATTTCATTTTTATGCCTAACTATAACAAATCTAAGCTCTTTTACCTGATTTATAGGCCTCTCTGTATCCTAGCATTATGGTAGTCAGTGTGCTTTCAGTTGACACCACTCAAATCAGCTTAAAGAATAAGAGAAAGAAGCAAAGGAAGAGTAACAGGGAGTAAGAGAGTGGGGGGAAAGAGAATTTAAGAATTAGCTAGCCTCAGGTGCAACTAGACATAGGATTTTAAGTAGTGCCATTACCTTGTTTACACTCTTCATCCCCCAACTCTCTGGTTTACTCCTCTCTGTATGTTGGCAATAAAATGATAGCCAGTAGATCAGGCTGCAGTATTTTAGCTTAGACAAATTCTTGGGAAAAAAAAAAAAGGCAAAAGCTAATGTTAACTTTAGAACTGTGGTTGGAAAGGCTTCTTTGTAGTATGTAATCAAAATTGGCAACAAATGAATCTAAATGTGACTATTAGAGGATGCCATTGAGATCTCAAAGTGTTAGTGACCTCAAGGTAGTTCTAGCTATTATAAGAAATATATAGCTTCATTTCAATAATTTATTAATATATTTCCTGCTCACCTAACTTCCGTGCAGATGTTCTGGCCAGTGGGTTGCCTTTGTCCATTTGGTAACTCAGGGACCTGGACTTCTTCCATCTTATGGCTCCACTGTCTCTAGAACTTGGAATCCTTTTCATGTGTGAGTTAGATGGGGCATGAACAAGAGTATGGAGAGTGCATACCCTATTTTGTTAACCAGCATTTTTATTCAAGTGATATAAATGTCAACAGATCACATTCCTTTGGCAAGAACTAGTCACATGGTCTTATTTAGATGCAGGGAAGAATGGACATGTAGCTTCTAGCTAGCCAGCTATTTCCTAGCCCCTGACACAAATATGAATGCCTGGTGGACAGCTACTGATGTCTGTCACTACACTGTCTTAGATGAGGCTCCAGTAAGCTGATTTCTAAATTTTGAAAGGCTATAAGGCCTAGTATCAACACAATTGGCAGCCATGTGAACAATTTAGGCAGACAACTATTTTTTTCTGCAGTGAAGACGAAAGAAAACATCAAAAACCACGGAAACCAAAACCTGTTGGCCTAGTTTCTTTTCTATGGTTGTGTTTCTGTTTTCTGTTTCTTGTTGCTTGTGTTGTATTTCTTTTTGAGAATCATATAAAAATACAACCTCAGGCTGGGATAGTATGAGTGCTACAACAGACTTTTATGATTTCTTGCTCAAATCTTAATTTGTTGTTTTATTATTTCTTAAAATATTTTAAGCATTAACCCCAAAAGAATTGATATTAGTCAGTATAAATAACTATGTCTGAATTTGCTATGTTTTATCTTGTCAGGATGACACTAATTAATTGCCTTTTTAATTACTTTGTTTAGTTTGTTTAAATAGCCATTTACTATTTACCACGTTCAGAAAACATGAAGGCTAAAGTTTACAACAGTATTTTACTGACTGAAAATACAGAAACAGGTGGCAATTGATACCATACTGTGTTCAATGTTAAAACACTGGCAAATCAGATAACAATTTACCAACAGATGTTGTATTATGTTAATTCTTTTAATTTTGGATATAAAAAGAGTCTAAACTCACCAAAATAATGTGTAAATGTGGAGACTCGCACAAGCACTGACCTGTCACATATGATAATTTTTCGCTGGTAAGATTCCCAACAAAGTCAGTTTAATTTTTGTAAAAAATTCACACCAAGTTAGTAAAATTGATTTCTCTAAACCACATTTATTAAAGGATCACATTCATCTGAAATTTCTTATAATCTGTTTTTAACTATTAATAATTTTCATAATTTGTTTTCTCCACTGATGTAAAACATACCCTTCTCATTTGTCACTCATACTCATTTAACAAATTCATTAATGAATTCTGTCACATGCACATTTATTCATTTAACTAATTTTATTTTTTACCAAACCTCTAATAACACAAATAGGACACTCTGTTAGATGCTATAGGAGATACATATTATTTTTCCCTCAAAAAACGTGTAACTAGGCTTGGTGTTGTGGCTTACACCTGCAATCCTATCACTTTGAGAGGCTGAGGTGAGAGGATTGCTCGAGGCCAAGAGTTAGAGACCAGCCTAAGCAATATAGAGAGACCCAGACTCTACAAAAAGTAGAGAAAATTAGCTAGGTGTAGTGGCAAAGCATATGCCTGTAGTCCCAGCTACTAGAAAGCCCAAGACAGGAGGTTTGCTTGATCCTAGGAATTTGAGATTGCAAGGAGCCATGATGATGCCAATGCACTCTAGCCTGGGCAAAAGAGTACGACCTTGCCCCACCCCTTCCCCGCCAAAAGCAAAAAAATTGAAAAACACTTGCAAATAGTTCTTTTCATATCAGAACTGTTTACACCAGAACTGAATAATCATATCTGATACTGATGCTGGTGATATTTCAGAGATGTGTACAGTAAATGTTGATTTCTCCAAATTAAAGATTTTGGAGAATGAAGAAGAGTTGAATAGTATAAGGATGAGCTAGGGGATTCCAAAGAGGAAAACAGTGTGAAAGGAACACAGAGGAGGCCTGCATATATACACACAGAGAGAATAGCCAGAGTATTATGACTGGAGAGGGGGGCTTCAAAGAGGAGAGGAGAAAGAGACTTGGGAGCCAATAAAATCACCATCCAACTTATTCTGGGGAACAGAATTAATTATAAGTGAAGACCTCAACGATGAAGAGTTATTATCCATTTTGCAGTGTACAAGTGAAGTATGTAGAAAAGTTTCCAGCAGAGAGAATGCCACATGCTAAATCCAAAGAACACAGAAAATATTAATTATTGTAAGGTATTACAAGAAGTTCAATCTGTTTAAATGGTAAGGTTTTTATGCAATGGCAAAGGGGAAGAAAAGACAATGGTTGGGATTGAGAAAGATGAGTCTTGGGAGGTTGGTTAGCTCAGCTAAAATCTGGAGATTATATTTTTTTTTTATCATATTGAAAAGGTTCAATTTTACTCTGGAAGCACTGGGAGCCAGGGGAGGGAAGAGCCAGGCCGGAATTATATGGTGGGTCACACTAAGCTGTAATGGGGACTCTCTAAAGGAGAAGGCACAACTGGAGGCAGAAAAGAACAATTAT
Source organism: Microcebus murinus (assembly GCF_040939455.1). Taxonomy (NCBI): domain Eukaryota; kingdom Metazoa; phylum Chordata; class Mammalia; order Primates; family Cheirogaleidae; genus Microcebus; species Microcebus murinus. Next base: position 26,155,043 of record NC_134124.1, read on the forward strand.
TATTCAGATGATAAACAGTAATCAAGTGGTCTCTGGTGGCTTTGGAATGGAAAGAAGTAAGTAGGTGAGTGGCACAATAAAGAGAAAGACCTCATAAGTGTCTCTGTGTGAACAGAGGGCATATTTCCACTTTGGGAATCCCTACCCCATGTTATATTAGGCATACTAAAATACACTTATAGACCCATTAAATTTCATGTGTAATTACAATAAATAAATGAAAGTAGAATTTTCTAATTAATTTCTTATAAGAGCCATTATTCATTTTTTCTTACGATTTAAACTAAATAGGCTTGTTTATATATTATGATTTTTATATCTATGTAAGAATTTCATTCGGCAATTGGTTAGTCATCATAACATGATTTATGGACAATTTATTAAACAGTTATTAATCATAATTCTCTATATGTATATGTTTCCCTATATGTATATGTAAATTTTATATATAATTTCTAACATTTTCAGAAGACCTCCAAAATCATTTTGGTCCTAGATGCAGTACCTTACATAAAAAATTGCCTTGGACGGTGGCAACACTCACTAGCATCTCAGGAATCACAAACAGAAAGAACAAATTCCAAGTGGATCCCGCCATATACTTTGTAAGTTTCATATACTGAAGTTCTAAATTAATTGTTGAAATGATTTAGAATACCTTTGAGAGTGTTTTAGATCATGGACTAACCCTGCTGACCTCTTTGAGTAGATGTTGGTAGTGAACTGAATGAAAAAAAATAAATTAAAAAGTGAAGTGAGAAATTTGTTTTTTCCACTCAGACCCCCCTCATAAACACAGTCATTTGTGTTCTTAGGAAAGAAGGAAAAGAACACAGCTGCTGCTGTATCTCAGGCCAGCCCAGGCCACTCTGTGGAGCTATTTCAGTAATAAAAGGACGCAGCATGCTGCAGAAGGGCAGGTGCTAAGCTGACGTCAGGCCTTCCTCAGGGCCAGTCTTCAGCACGCACATATTCATCTGCTCATGAAAAGTGCACCCCATGAATCCTCACTGACATGTCATGGCAACAGCGCTGACTTCAACTTTCTTCTTGACCAGTTGCCATTTCTATAGAAACTGGATTCTTCTTGCTGCTTTATAATTGCCAGCTAAGCCTTCTCATGGAGAAGAATCAGGGGCCAAAAGGCAAGGGAATTTATGATGCTACATTAGTGAAATTAATGTAAGCCAAAGCTCTAGATTTTCTAAAAAAATTAAACAAGGAATTTTCTTGAAAAATATTGTTTCTCAATTTTGTTTTCAATTACCAATTTAGTGTATAGAATGCTCAGAATCAAATTTACTTCTATTTAACATTAGATATTTTTGAGCTGAGTAATTTGACATGAATCTGTCATGCAGACAATGGAATTTAATGTTTGGCTTTTATATATTTTTGCCTGATCATCACTTTTTAGAAGAAAAGAATGAAAGCTATGAGCAGGTTAGGAGGGGCAAAGAAGAAAAGAAAAATAAAAAGTAATGGAGAGGAAAAAAAACCACAGAGACAGTAAAAGAAAACTCCATGACAAAATGTGAAAATTATTTTCCCTGTTTCTCTCTTCCATGAATAGTAAGTTCAAACTTTTTTTTTTTAATTTTCATTTAATGATATGGTGCTTCTACCCCAAATTAACTTCTCTTGGTGAATTTAAAAGTACAGACGGGGCGCAGTGGCTCACGCCTGTAATCCTAGCACTCTGGGAGGCCGAGGCAGGCGGATTGTTCGAGGTCAGGAGTTTGAAACCAGTCTGAGCAACAGCGAGACACCATCTCTATTATAAATAGAAAGAAATTAATTGACCAACTAATACATATATAGAAAAAATTAGCTGGGCATGGTGGCGCATGCCTGTAGTCCCAGCTACTTGGGAGGCTGAGGCAGGAGGATTGCTTGAGCCCAGGAGTTTGAGGTTGCTGTGAGTTAGGCTGACGCCATGGCACTCACCCTAGCCTGGGCAACAAAGCGAGACTCTGTCTCAAAAAAAAAAAAGGAAGAAGAAGAAGAAGAAGAAAGAACAATCCCCAGATTAAGGAGTTCAGTTCCTTTCTTGTCTTTAAAGAAAAAAAAAATCATTCTACATTATTTAGTTCAATCCTATAGATTATACATCATGTCCATCACTCTAGTCAAAGCTAGTTTTACTGGGGACCCACATACGCCAGGCACCCCACTCTCTCATTTTATAAAAGACTAGTCTGTATCATCTGTTCTGGGAAAACTTTCTCTCTAGCTTCTAGAATTTGATCAGCCAATGTGGTCGCCATAAAAACCAGCTCTGTAATAAACAGCAATTTGTTTGCTCCTCCCTTATGTTTTTATTTCATCTCCAGAGAGGGATTACCAATTGTCTTTGAACTTCAGACTGGTAATGTGGTCCCAGAGTAATGGAAAACCCTGCACCCCAATCTAGGCAAATAGGCAAATAGTTGACATTATATGAATGTGTACCAATTGGTTTCTGTAACCTTTTAAGAGAGCTCATCACATGTCAGACCTGGCTAAGATTGAGAATATGGTGAAGATGTATTTGAATCCATTCTCTAGGGAAGCTCCCAGTCAAGTGGAGGCGATGGAGTTGTGAACTGATGAATTCAGGAAGATGTGATAAGTTCTATGAAGCAAGGATTCTGAGGACATAAAGATGAGTAATTAATTTTGCTCAGTATGACCATATCAATGGCAATTGAATATGAATCTGGGTTCTAAAGAGTAAATAAGAGTTTATTAGGATAAACATTAGGGAAGAGGTCAGGAAAATTCCAGTTAGAAGTAATATCACAGAAATCATAAATAGTTTCCCCAACATTTAGCACAGTTATTTACTATGTAAATAGTATTTACTAGTTAATAATAGTTTCATTTTGATTAATAGAATTCTTTATATTGGCTTTGAAAATCTAGATTCATATTTGCCTGTAGCCTACAGGAGAACTGAAGTCCTTTTACTTTGTATTTAATGTGCTACCTTAAATAAAAGCTGAGATGATTCAGTTATCATAAAGAGAAATATGCCAAATATTCAATTTTATCCATGTTGGTGATGTAAACCTCAGAGTATCTTAAGCCTCTAATATTCCCTGCTGGTCTATTCCAATTAACATGAGGACTGTGTTTGAAGGACAAAGTTTAGTCTACAAAGGCACTGCCTGAAGTAATAGCTCAGACATCTTGCTTGATTTCCCTTATGAAAATAAAAGACTCATACCCAAGTGGGAAGGAAAGTACTGTCCTAATCATCTATTTAGCTGTAAATACATGTATTTGATTCTAAATTCTAATTACATTGGAATTTTCCCTTCATTTTTCCTAAGTGTACCTACCACATGAAATTTCACTAACATTTTGGAAACAGATTTACATCCAATTAGATTCTACAGATGCTTAATGAATGCTTAATGTTTTATATACACACCATGCTAGATACCAGGGATATAAGCAGTGAACAAGACAAATGCCAACAGGCAATTGCAGAGTCTTCTGTCTGATGTGAAAAAGGTGGAAATACAGAAATAGCCAACCATGGCTCTGATCAAAGGACCAAAATGGTTCACTATCGCTTGGTAAAGTCCCATTCAAATTTAGTATCATGACCTATAAGACATTATATAATCTGCTCCTACATAATTCTCCTTTCTCATTGCCTACTACTCTCTTCTTCCCCCACTTAGCTTTAGAAACATAGGCCTCCATGCTCATCTTTAAAAGTATCAAGCTTTTTATTTGTTGTTCTCTGGCAAGGAGATCTTCAGTAATTTTCTAAATTCACTCAAAAGTATATGCAAATGTTACCTTTAGAGAGCTTATTCCTGACCATACTGTTTAAAATAGATTTCATTTACCTTCTATCATGATCTGTCTTTGTAGCTCATATCACTTCCTGAAGTAATATTATGACCACTTACATGTACACATACACAAATATATTACTTTAAATATCTCTCTCTCTTCTAGAAAGGAAAGGGAATTTGACTTTCTTACTCTCTTGTCTACAATCATATCTCCAGTTTCTTGGACAATGTCTTGCACTTAATAACTACGTCCTGTTTTTGTTGGAGGCGGTTCATGTATGCAGAGTGATATGAAAGGGGAAGAAATATTTTTTGAGTGTCTTCTTAGCTTTAGAAATTTGCATATTTCATCCATCATAAATTTTCATTTTCTTTCTCGCCTTCTCCACTTTGATATTTCTAATAGAATGATCATGGTGGATAACTGATTCTAAAGCTCAAATTTTGTCAATTGAAATAGTGTACTTCCTTTGTCTGAATATTACCAATATTTCATACTGACATACTGGTTTCCACCCACAGTCACGATAGCATCCCTACTCCTCATAATTCTAAAAGCAAATTACCTTTATTGAAAAATACCTATTTTAAGTTGAAACAATCAACTTGTTTATTTTTTAAGGTTCATTGCTTTTGGGGAACCCTCTACCATCAATACAAATGCTTTAATTAAAGGTTTTATTCTCTGTCTCCATTCTCAAGGAAGGAAATACTTTAATTTGTTCCTAACATTTTTCTTCAGCTTCAGTGTCAGTAACAACATCATCCTCATAGCTCACTACCTGTGCTTTATTTTGGCTAAGGCTCTTGTTCTTTTACATTTAAATTTAACTCCAAACATAAATGGAATTATTCAAGCTCAATAGACCCTAAAAATTGTTTTATCAGTTTTACAGAAGATTTGCTTCCTAATTACTATTTAAAATAATATATACTTAGCTATTTTTATACTCATATATTCACTACCGGTATATGCAGTTGAATAAAAACAGACCCACAGAGTCAGGCAAAATTGTATCTGCAAATCATTGCAATAAATTGGATGTTTATTCACAGAAACATCTAACTGATGATCACTTGCTGGCAAGATTGGACAAGTTTCAAAGTGACTCCAAAGGAGATCTAAGCATATTGGTAAAAAGAAAATTTCCACAGAACATAATCAAGAGATTTGTGTTTGCTAAGGGAACTATGACCCCATCACAAAATGAATTTTCCAACTTTGAGGTAGAGGTGTTGTCATTTATTTACTGTGAAATTAACTGCAAGCCCAGGATCATTTGGTTTTAATGAAAGCGGTGTGAATGTCATTTCTGATCAAACAAATTCAAATGAAAACATTGCAAGTTCATTTGGGTGCTATTCTCCATTTGTCATTTGGGTGCTATTCTCCATTTCTTTCAGAATCCTACCTTAATACTTTATATACTATTGATGGAATTGGAAGTTGGTCTGATCCCTTTGGAGGAAAATTTAGAGACAAAAATGATATCTTTTAAAATACTTGTTTGAGGCATTAGGTACCGACCGTAGCCAACTGAAGCAGATTAGGACTTTATTGGTAGGATACTTTAGAGCTCATAAAACTAAGGGACATTTAATGAACAAATTTAGACAGGGTCAGAAAAAACACTGGGTGGAGACACAGGAGGCAGGAGCCTAAGGCCATCTGTCTCTTAGGGAGTCTGCACTGAAATGAATTAGGCCTAGGCATTTTCAGCTTTGTTGACTAGATTATTCGTTTTCACAATTCAAATAGACCAAATCAAAATATTTGATTGGTCTACCATGGGTGACATATCCGTTATTTTTCCAAGGAGAGCACAGGGATATTTTCACCAGAATGTATTTCAATAGGGGAAAGGTTATTTCCAATCAATCAACAAACAAAACAGACAAAAGGACCCATCACTCTTATCAAAAAGCTTAAAAGTAAATTACCTAATCTCAGACATTTGTCAACATGCTTATGAGATCTTCTCTTTTCTTATAGGGGAAATCAAATATAGACCCAAATTATCAGTGAGTCAAATTATTAGTGAAGTCTGTCTATATTCTTTACATTTCTTCATTTATGCATCTTATGTTTTACAGCCTACCAAAAGCATAACAAATAACAAATTCAGTAACTGAGAGCATAGACTTTGAAGCCAGTCATACCTGTACTTGAATCTCACTTCTTCCACTTCTTATTAGCAATGAGAACTTATTCAAGTTATGTCATTGTTCAGACCTCAGCTTCCACATCTGTAAAGTGGGAATAATAAATTATATTTTAAAAGATTCTTACAGAAATGAAAATCTATATGGAAGTTATATTAATTTTACATTTACCATGAAAATAGGAAGTTTTTACAGAGTTATGTTTTAGAAAATGGATTTAAGGAAAAATATTAAACAAATTATAGAGTGTTTTTATCTTACACAGTTATAAGTGAATCCATGAAAGTGGTATGTAGGTAGCTAAAATGTGGGCAACAATGCTCTAAAATGATAAATAGAGGTTTGAAGAAGATCTGGCTCATTTATAATCCAACATGCAACATAAGATGCTATGGTAATGGGAAAAATCATCCCCTTGTTCAAATGTTCATGAGTAATCTAATTTCTTCTTCTGGGAAGTCACTAGTCTAGCTAGTAACTTGGTTATTATGTTGTGATCCATGGATACCCCTGGTGGTCAGTGAGATCATATACAAAACTTTAAGGGTCTCCATGGGAGTGCTTTTCCTGGAGTGAGGGTCAATAGCTTTCATCAGTTTTTCAGAAAGACATAAGACCTTTACAATACTAAGAAGCACAGAATTAAAATCTCCAGGACCTACCCCAAACAATACCCCTTATTTTATCTTCTTCCTCTTTCCTTCCATTACTTCCCACTTCTGAACAGTTTGAAGTATGAGATGACTGCTTGAAAGGACCTTAGAAATTGGTGGGAGCCAGCCATGTATGTTCCCTTTCTCCCTGTTTCATAAATGAGCATCCCTCTTTGTGTTGGAGATAAAAAAATTAAATTGATTTGGCTAGGGTAAAAATATATGAATAATAATTTAATGTAAAACCTATCAATACTCCCTTATTAGGAGATACAGATAGGGAAACAGAAAATAAAATGACATATTTTAAATCATATATATTATATGGTGGAACAGACTAAGATCACAATATTGAGATGAATTCATTTTTTAAAAATCTACATTATCTTTATATCCAAGACAGAAGTAATGTCTGGTCTTTCTCATAAAACTGCTAACCCTTTCTTTTAGCCCTTACTAACATCAATTGTTGTTGTTTTCATTCCTGGAATGGCAAATAGTTCTCAGGCCAACTCCAATCAGTTGTTTGGATGCATGAGAAGGATTTGGAGGACCTGTGAAGGCTCAGCTGGAAAGAGAACCTTGATAATTAGCCATGTGTGCTGTGCACTCCGACAGGAGAGAATGGTTGGCCTTAGCCTAGATTAGATCTGAGAAACAACTGAGGACTCATGGCACAAAGCTACTTAAATATTAGAAAAAAAAATCATGATCTGGCAAAGTTCCAAAGTTCCACACATTAAAATCCAATCAGGTATGAATGTATAAGCAGGGTTATGACAACCTTTGTTATTTTTACTGTGGTCATAAATGTCTTAGCAAATGTAATATTTAGTTGTAGTAACCTTGCATGTAAGTCAATAAAACTATAGTGATGATCTACTGGATAAAACATTTTGTTCAAATTTCATTATCCAACTAACTATACATAAACTAGGTACCATTGGTTTACAACAGGGGAGTCTACATTGGTACAACAGGTAGCATGGAAAATTTTTGGATGATGACGAACTAAAATGGGCTTCTTTTTTCTCTCTGTTACTCACTCTGTAGCAAGTACTGTTCTTATTTTTCCTTTATAGTAACCCTGTAAATAAGATATTATTATTGTCTTCATTTACAAATGAGAAAATAGCTTCAAAAGCTTCTTGCCTCAAACTATGTGGTAGTTGAATCCAAAGTGATCCCTGCTATATAGCCCATGAGTTTAATCTCTTTATTAGGTTAACTGGAAAGACACTGTTAAACCATCCCTACTCTCTGCAGATTCCCTTTGTTGATAAGAAGAGGCAGACACAGCTAACAACTAACCAGAGGGACTGCTAAGTGGCCATTCAGATAGTTAACTGAGGTAAGAGGAAATGGAGGAGAAAATCTACTTTCTGGCAGAACAAACATAGAACTGTCTGCTCTCTGCTTTCTTAATTTAAAATAATCCTAATAAGGAAGAAATATGCCTCCTTTCTATTATTATTATGAAATGTCAAACTCAGATATGATATAGAGGTGGTAATATGATGTATTAAGAGCATTGGATTAGGAGTCAGGCTGCCTGGCTTCATATATTTGGCTCTAACACTTGCAAAGTGTGTGACGTTAGAGTAGTTATTTGTCCCTCTTTGTTCTTTGGTTCCTGCAATTCAAAAATGTACACGTAATGGTTCCCACCTCATCAGACTATTGTGAGAATTAAAATAATGTATGTAGAACACTCAGAACAGTGCCTGGCATGCAGTAAGTATCATTAAAGTGTTAACTATCATTATCATTATTATAATAATTATTACTCTTATTCAAATTCTAGCCACACTACCAATAATTTAGTTCTGTTTTCAGTATTGCAGCTGGCCATTTTAGACTGCGCTGCCATTAGCACTTGCGTATGACTGATAACCCCACCGTTAAAAACCTCCCTTTCCTGTATGAAGCCTGGAGGATGCAGCGATGATTGAAACAGATGCTTCCCTTCCCTCAGAAAATTTTCAGCCTTTTTGGGAATACAGGAATTGAGATAAATTAATAATTTGGAGTGTTATGAATGTTTTGAAAGGGGAAATATAGTTGCGATGCAGAGTATGACTGGGGTGTTGAGGGTCAGGGAAGGAGCCCTGGGAAGTGGCATTTAAGTTGACACCCGGGTGAAGAGTAAGCTAAGTGAAGAGACGTGATTCTAACAGAGAAGAAGGCATGTGAAAATCTGAAAGGAAGAGGGCACACCAGCTAGGGATTTATGATGGCTTGAGTGCGAACACCAGCTAAGTGTGTATGATGGCTTGAACATAGCCTGTAAGAGGGAGGGTTAAGTGAGGAGAATAAAAAAGCCAAACAATAGGAAAGTTTTGTTTGCCATCTCAGGAGGTTTATATCTTGAGGATCATGGAAAGTTATGGAAGGGTTTTGATCAAGGGAATGATGATCCTTCTGTTACTCACAGAAAGCTTGAATTCAGCCTAGACTTAGATACATCAGCCTGTCACAGATACATCAAGAACTGAAAAGGAAGTTAAATGTTTACTTAAGTCTTATCTTAACTCAGGCTGCTACAACAAAAATATCATAAACTGGGTGGCTTATAAACAATAGATATTTATTTCTTAGAGTCTAGAGGCTGGAAGTCCAAGAACAGTGTGGTCAGGTTCTGATAAGGGCCCTCTTACCGGTTGCAGACTGCTGACTTCTTGTTCCATGCTCACGTGGCAATTGAGCGGAGAAGGGAAGCAAACTCTCTCCTGAATCATGTAAGGATGCTAATCCCATTCATGATGGCTCTACCCTCATGATCTCATCTAATCCTAATCATTTTGAAAAGGCACTACTTTCTAATATCATCACATGGGGGAGATAGTGTCTTAACATATGAGTTTGGGGAGGACACAAATATTCTCTTTAAAAATGCTGATGGGGATTTAATTGAATAAAGCACAGAATATCCTAGAATTTTGTTTTACCATCTATCTCCCCAAAGTCAAAGACATTCCAGAATAGTAGCTACTTTTTCCATTTCTCATGACCCTTTCAAAACCTCTTCTGTCTCCCCATTTAAAAAAAAAAAAAAACATAGCTCATTTTCTACCTCTCGCCCTCTTTCTTTATTTCACTATTCCTTTCCAAGACAGACTTGGAAATGCATGACCTAGATTGGGCATCAGAAATTCTCCCAAGTTGAGAGGGTGTAGTTAGTGGGCAGTCTACAGCTGTCGGATTATCCAGAGGGGCTGCCTTACCTGAAGAGAGCAACTTCTTTCTGGGTCATGTCTTTCCCAGGACAGCTCACATTTGGTGACTGAGAGAGGTGGGGATATAAAGACGTGACTATTTCAGCCAAAGTGGGACAACTCTGTCTATTCCTATACTCCAAGAGATCCCACCAGGATTGGCTGAGGCTTTGTCAGGCTGCATGGCTGCTGGATTTCTCTCTTCACCCAATCCTACTTTTTCTTCTTCCTTTCATCAATTTTGACCCTAATAAACCTTTTGCAGCCCACAAAGCATCTTTCCAGAGATGACATACATTTCCAGAGAAACAGCCTGCCTACTTTTTGTATCTATTTTGTTCTTCAGAAGATAGCTCTGCCAATTCAGATATAAATGGATCTAGTTTTCCAAACTGAGTCTCCTTTAATTATTTCTCTCTGAACATTGCTCTGATCAAAACAAGAGAGATCCAAGCCTTGGAGCTTGAATAGAAAACCTCTCTCCTTCCATAAGTTCATGGAGCTATGTTTGCTGAAGGCAGTAAAAAAGGTACATTAAGCCTATGACTTATCATATTGTTATTTTCAGTACATGTCACTCTTAGACTCACTGGACCACTTCTTCATGAGGCTGCTCTCCATTCAATGAGATTTCTGGAATTGGGAGAAAGGCATCAGATTGAACACACTCTGCATCAAAGTGTCTGTCATCTGTCTTTAGAAGCAAATATTGTGCCCTCCTTATTCTTGTTTGTGTATTTATAATTAATCATCATAGAATTTGGAGATAAAAGTGGTAGAAATGATGAGAGAAGAAAAGGAAGGACTTTATGAGGTTGATACACATAATCAAGAGTGGAGGGTCATGTGAGGGATGTCTTGTGGGCTGGTTTCATTTTTGGAGGGTGTGCAATGGCAGTGGTGAATGACACGAACAAGGAATGTTGGGCAGGGCAGACTTAGGGAGAAAGAACAGGAGATTTGAGAACTATTGCTGGGAGATATGAACTTAGTCTCCTTTTATGTATGTAAAAAGGTAGGAAAAAGATTGAAGTTCCTTTTTTATCATTTTTGTTGTTGTGGTTTGGACTAGAGTAGTATTTCCAAAACAATAATCTAGAGGCCTTATGTATCAGGATCACCTGGAAGGCTTTAAGTTTAATTCTGTGGCCCCACCTCCAGAGGGGGTGATCAGATTTGGGGCTGGGTCTACAATATTATTTTTCCAAATAAGTATCCCACATGTTTCTGAAAATGGGATCTACAGACTGTATTATTTGAAGTGCTGATTTAGCCCTGAAGTCAGTCTTCAAATTAAGCAAGTTGCACCCTAAAGATACATACACATAGGTTTTCCAGGGTTTATACAGGCATGCATGGTGTTAAGGAAATTCATTCCCAGATACTCAGCTTCTGAATGTAGATTTTCCTTAACGTAATCTTGCCAAAACATCCACTTTTCCAATGTTCCATAACCACCATCCCTTTCAAAATTGCCTTTTACCATGTTCTAATGGAATAATAGTATTTCTTTTGGTTGTGATATATCTTGCCAGGTTGAATTGCCCTTAAGTATAAGTTATCTAGTCACCAAACACAGGGGCAATGCCAAAGTTCATAGTTGGTCAGAAAGACACCTGAGAACAAATGAAAAATCAGTAAGTCAATGAGAAATACTGAAGTTTTACTCCTTTACAGAATCATGGCAAGGCTGTTGCTTTTAGTCATTCGTTTGTTTCTTCGTCTGATTATCTACCTACCTATCTGTCCATTCATCTTTTATCAGTATTAGAATTCTCCAGAGAAATAGAACCCATAGAAAAACATATATACTATTCTATTTATGAATGAATATAGATAGATATAGATATATTTCTGTGTATATATATGTGTGTGTATGTGTATGTGTTTATCTGTACATATATAAATTGGCTTGTGCAATTACGGAGTCTGAGAAGTCCCACAGACCACCATCTGCAAGCTAAAGATCCAGGAAATTCAGTAGTGTAGGTATATGATTCAGTCTGAGGACAGGAGAAGATGAGATGAGAAGTCCTAGCTTAAGTGGGGAGGCAAGAAGAAAAAGGAATGAAGTCATTTTTCCTCTGCCTTTTGCCTTATTCAGTCCCTCAGTGGACAAGCACATTGGAGAGGGCGATCTGCTCTACTGGGTCTACCTGTTCATATGCTAATCTCATCCAGAAACACCCTCAACAGACAAACACAGAAAAAATGTTTGATGTAGGCACCCCATGGCCTATTCAAGTTGACACATAAAATTAATCATCACAGTAAAAATTTAATTAAAATGCAAATCTAAAATCTAGAATTAGATTAACATTTTAATTTTAAATCTAAATCTAAAATTTTAATTAAAAGTATGTATTAAAAAGCCAATTTACTGTAAACAATTAACTAGAAAACACATTTTAAAACTATTAAACATGGGATGAAAAATCTTAAGTGACAACTTAAAATATGCAAGGAGTTAAATAATTCAAATATTATTTTAGTAAATATAGAAGGATATATATGTGTATACATGCCTACACACATACATATTTATCAGTACAAAAATTTTCCTCCATTACCAAAAAAATCCAAGCTATAGCAGTCCAGACTAGCAAAAATTTCTGCTCTATTTAGTTATTTGGAAACTTTGTTTTTTTTGAAATAGACTTTGCTTCGCTATCCTCTACTGCTTTGTCTTCATGTGCTCAGTATATAGCTGGGTCCTTGCTACATTCAAATGAAGAATGGACACATTATCTAAAGGCTCTGACTTTCTCATGTCTGCCCAAATTTCTCTGGAAGACACTTGGCCATACTTAATTGCAAGGAGGAGCAGGAAATAGAGTTTCTAAATAGATTGCTACATTCACAGCTACAAATACAAATCAATGGAAGAGAGAACAGATTTCTAGAACACACTGTGTCTTTGCTACATCAAGTATATTTTATTAATACATTTTATGAGATAATCATTACCTAGTCAGATTATTTGTAACACATTGCTGAATTCTATTTATTAGTGTTTTATTTATGCATTTCATAATGTTAAGTAACATTGCCCTATAATTTTTCTTTTTCATACCATGCTTGTCTAGTTGACATAAAGACTATTATAATTTCATGAACAAGCTAGAATATTCCTTTTTGCATATTAAAAGGAAAGACAATTTTTTAAAAGATAAATATAATTTGTTCTTAGATTTGATTAAACTTTCCTATAAAACCTCTGCATATAATTTTTAAATTAATTTTGCAAACAAATTATTCCATTATTTTAATGCTAATCTGTGATATTTGGGTTGTTCATTACCCCTGAAATAAGGTTTGGTAAATTATAAAATTTCCTAGGAAATTTGGTATTTTGTTAACATTTTCAAATATATTAGAATAACATTCATTATTGATGATATTTGCTTGTGATTTGTAAGATGTTTACTTATTTTAATACAAGCCCTGGATCTAGACTAGTTCACAGAGTAAGTGGCTCTTCCCCTTTGCCTGTAAGACCCGGTGAGTGTAATGATTCTGAAAATGTTGGTGGCAGCTGTGGATGCTCTATAGACCCTGTGTTTAGTTCCAGTAAGAAAACACAATGCAGACTCATCAGCACTGAAGCAAAGCCATCACTTCTCCTGCCAGTATCTGTTGCAAAACAGCTTCTGGCTTGCCACTGGATTTTGGTACTGTGGATTCCTCACTGTACAACCTCGGTGACTATGCAACCTGAGCTGCCTATCGTAACTAATAAGCCATAAGGTGAAAAGTCACAGCAGAACTTTATCATCCAGTTGGAGTGGTTTATTCAAAATGGGATTTGATCATGTCTTTATGGCATGCATAAGTTGCATGGCTCTGTGACACAGATCTGCTTCCCAACAGGACCCTCATTTAAAATCTGTCAGTGAGAGGTACTCAAATGAGGCCTGGATGACAAAAGACAGGGAGTGGCTCCTTCTCCATCCATAAGGATAGATACATGGACTTCTCAGCATTCTCCTGTGAATCGTTACCCCCATCAGTGCCATAGGTAGTTGAATTCATTGATGAAAGTTTCATTTCTGTGAGAATCCACAGAAAAGCTCTAATAAGAAAAAATCACAAGTATTCAACCTGATCTAGGTGTTTTTAGGAGTTGATTGTTTATAGCTGTTTATAGATTGTTTACAGATACGGCCTTTTGTATCCACCAGTTTCATATCTGTGAATTCAACCAACTGCAGAACAAACAAATTGGGGGGGTGGGGGTGGGGGAAGTATAATTATGCCTATACTGAACATGCATAGACTTTTTTTTATTCTCATTGGTCTCTAAACATACAGGATAGCAATTCTTTACGTAGCATTTACATTGTATTAGGTATTATAAGTAATCTAGAGATAATTTTAAATACATGGGAGAATGTGTGTAGGTTGTATGAAAATACTACACCACTTTATATAAGGGACTTGAGTGTCCATGGATTTTGGTATCCACAGGCCAGGGGTCCTGTATCCAATCCCGCATGGATAAGGAGGGACGACTATACGTTCTTCCCATTGTTTTCATCAGCATAGCTGCATGCATCAATAATAGCTCACTGATAGAGTTATAACTGTTTATTATAGTATAATATGCATTGATAATTTTCTTATCCTGGGGTGCTTCAGGGTGGATGTGAGTTTACTACCTATTCTTGAGCATGGCTATGACTTCTGTTTTGATTGAAGTAGAGTCCTTGGAGATTACATCCACATTTCAGTATCCTTTTAAAGAGTTCCTGGCATGATCCGCAGATATTGGCGACAGAATGCATTGACCACAAGCCATTCCATGTTGAGTTGACTGGCAATGACATCCAGCAGGAGCAATAGCAATGTTCTAAGCAGAGTTGAGTGGCTGCATGCATGCTATGGTTGGAACGTGGGGCCTGAGGAATAGCTGGAGTGTGGAGTGCTCTGCTGGCAGCAGGGACAGCTGATCATTGAGCTCCTTTTATCTGCGTCTGTCTGGTTTGTCACAGGGAATCCATAGCTCTGGACCTCACAAGGAAATGTGGAAATCGCTGTCCTAGACAATTTCTGCTGGATATCTCAACTGGGATATACTGTCAATCTAAGTAGGGGGCAGCCACATTGGGTATGTAGAGCAAAGAAAGCTGGCACCAGAGAAAAAAGAATAAAGCAGATATAGAGAGGAAAGTAGAGATATGATGATCATCATAATTATGATTATGATGATGATGGTGGTGGTGGAAAGAGAAAGAAGCTTCAAAGTTGCCAATTACTTTCCAATTCTAATCTGAGCCATTATTAAGATATGGAAACATTTCATTGCCTTGAAGTACACATGCTAACACTTGTATTCTTCCAGTAAATGTCTCTCCCTTTTGTCTTTTTTAGCTTAAGCTAATTTGAATAGGTTTCTCACACTTGCCCCCAAATTATCCCATGCCTAAACACATGCCAAATAGTTGAGAAAGAATATTTTAAGCCTATTGAAGAGGAATTAAAAAGGCTCCTTCAAGCCACTGCTGGAATCCCAAACTAACAGCATTCTTCTCATTAGTTTCATTAATTAGGAAGCTGAAGCATCATGCATTCCAATCACTTCATTTCATAGATAAGGGAACTCTCTATATAGTCACATTTTATGCAATTCAGTAACAATCTCCAACAAAATATTATAGATCTAGATGAAAGGAAAGGACCCAAGCCTTTACATAGAACAGCTTGAAATAGAAATCATTGCTCAGTGCAGTCTGGTATTATTCTGATTCATCATAGACAGATGATAATTTAGATTCTGGAGAGATTTTTCCTTAAATATACTTGTACTTCTTACATGCTGTCTCAGCAATTTAGTTATCTAATTATTTGCTTGTATCATTCCCAAGTCAGGAGCCTAGGTTGAAACATACCTCGTGAATCTCAAATCAGGTTGCCATGGTAATAGAATCCATTCTCCTCCAACCCTGCACTCTTAGCTAACATATTTGAGTATCATGGCTTTATCTCTCATGCCAAAGAACTATGATAGATCATTATAGAATTTTTATGTATACTGCAGTTTAGTCTTTAATTGCTCTTCAAAAATTGTTTCATAGGCTGCAGCTGCATCTTATCCTATGCATTAATATATCCTCAAATTCTCCTATTCATTTGAAAAATGTTACAAACCTGTCCCTCATTTTGGTGTAAGATGACATGAGCCATTTTGTGCTTTAACCCTGCTTGTTTAGGCACTGTGAAAAAAACTTCAAAGGAGAATTCAAGTAAATGCTAAGAACATAGCTTTGTTTTCCATTAATACGTAAGATAATTTTTCTAATGTTTAAAATTATCTGCAAGCTCCTCGAGGGCAGAGAACATGTTCATATTCTTTGAATCATCCATAGTAACTGTAACACTACCTGAATATATATTTACTGAACTTGGATATGTTATATTCTAAAGTAACATTTATGAATACCCACAACCCTCAAATCCCAAAATATCTCTCCTCACTGTTTTCTTTGGTGGCTTAAAATCCTCACTATGACCCGCACTCCTTGGAAAGACATCAAGTTTCAAGGAAGACGAAGACATAAGCAAGTCTGAGTAGAAACTTAATTTAATTTTCATTCTTTATCAGCATAATAACTGTACTATAGTGGGCCCTCTGCACTCATGGATCCTTTATCCACCCAACTGTGGTCAAAAATATTTGAGAAAAATAAAAATAATAATAACACAAAGAAAATGTAGTATAACAGCATTATACATAGCATTCACATTGCTTTAGATACATTTTTTTTTTAGGACAACTCCTCTACAGAAGACATGTGTTGGTTCTTTTTTTTTTTTTATTTCGGCATATGATGGGGGTACAGAATTTAAGGTTTCAATAAATGCCCTTCCCCCCCATTAGATATTATAAGTAATCTAGATATGATTTAAGGGAGGATGTGTGTAGGTTCTATGCAAATACTATGTCATTTTTCTATAAGGGACTTGAGCATCTCTGGATTTTAGTATCTACAGTGGTCCTGGAACCAATCCCCCATGGATACAGAGGAGTGACTGCATCGTCTGGGTATTACAATGATAGTATGCTAAGCAATTTACCTGTGTTGTTCCATGTGATCCTTCAGGGCAATTATATTTTATGGATGAGGACAGTAAAGTTTAGAGAGTATGGAGCAACTTACCTGAAGACACACAATTGTAAACTATTCCAGCTCAAGTGTTATAAATTTCTTCCATTAGTGAGGATGTCTGGCTATAAGTAGATAAAAATCAGATTCACTGTCAATCTTAGAGCCAGGACAAGGGTAAAATTAGAAAAGCACCTAGAGCTCAAATTTAATCAGGCCCTCATGTCAAGCCCTCACTTGCCTCTGTCCTGAACCATTCTTTCCATCTTGCTCTGTGTCCCAAGAGGTTGACCTGTATGGACCACATCTGAGACCGCTCCTCTCTCACTTCTGCATGGGTTGGGCTTTCTGTTGGACCCCAGGAGGAACTCAGAGAGAAAGACAGGAAAGAAACCTGTCTTTAAAGTAGCCTTGAACTCTCCCCTTTATCAATTTCCTTAGTCTTTATCATATCATATTTCTTACATAAGGGTCATCGAATAAAATGTGTTTAATGGAGAGACATGTGTCCAAAAACTAATGTTAGCTTATAGATACTAAAATTTCTTGTGATAACACCTCAGAAAATATTGTAAATATTATTAATATTATCTTCAGTTATTCACCTAACATTTATTTGGTAATTATTTCCTGATACCCTAAATGGCTTTCCATTCTGCAAAATATAAAATCCCAAATCCTAAAGTGACTCAGAAGATCTTCTACAATCTGACTCCTGACTGCCAATTGAGGCTTTTTTCCATCACTTAATTTTTAACTGCCTTCAGTCCGAGGCATAATAAACTTCTCAATATCCTCAAGGGTGCCAAACTCTCTTTTGACTTGGGGCTATACACACTATCCATCTGCCTAGAAAATCCTCTCTCCTAGCATCTATTTAGCTGAACAGTTTCTACTATCTTATTGTTTTTTAAGAGAGTTAAATGAATGAATAATAGTAAAGTGTTTAGTTCTTGGTACATAGCATTCAATAAATACTACCTGTTACTAATCGCCAAACCTTGTGCTAAATGTGGGTCATTTCAAGATTAAAGAATCAAGTACCTTGTCCACAAAAAGCCCATAATCTAGTAGGAGAAACAGGTATTAAATGATGAGTTAATTGCTATTATACAGGTCCTAGCCGTCATTACTATACTAACAATGAAGAAGTGTAACAATTTCTGCCTAGGGGATATTGAAAAGGCTTCCCAAGTGGAGAAGACACCTTATGTTGTACTCACAACCTCACCCCACACTGCTTCTATGTGCAACTATAGAGAATAAAATAAAAGAAGGTGGAATATCTTGAAAGTTCCATCAGAAACCATATCTTTTAAAAGTAATTTCTATTATTTACAACTGAAAAACATGTGAAGAAAGTTAGAGTGGGTATAGGTTAATATCTGTTCAGGGTATTTCACCATTATTCTCGGCTGCTTCTGTATTTAGGTTTTTCTATCTGGGGAGAAAACTGATGACATCTTTTTTGAAGATTGGTAGCCTTCTTCAAAAAGACTACAATGAGAGGTGCTATGTAAACACACAGAAAAATAACTCAGACAGCTGAGCCCCCTCCCCCACCCCAGATCTCAGCGATATAAGAATGAGAGATTGACATAGCAAAACAGAAGGGTGGAGGGGTGGAGAAATTCAAGTCCCATCTGTCAGCTAAAAGGCTTGGAAAACAAATACAATATCAGGTCATGTAATCTCAGTCTTGCCCTTTCCTTTGACCGATTACCTGAAAGTAGGAATAACTGAGCTACCTCATTCTTCTGAGTGCTTCTAAAAACAAAACACTCAGTGAACAATTAGGACCAACCACACCTAACTGATCTGCCTTGGTGTTTTTGTCCTTGCTGCATTGTGCAGATCTTAATGGGGAAGCTATATTTTGCAAATTATAAGGTATTATTCATATAAATAATATTTTAAGGACCAGTATGTGCATCTCACTAGTGATTACTCAGAAATATTAAGGGGAGAAAAATGACCTAGTTGAGTCATCCACATCTCTCTGAGTCAGTCCCTTTTATTTATTAAAGACATT
The DNA here is from genome assembly GCF_040939455.1 of Microcebus murinus. Taxonomy (NCBI): domain Eukaryota; kingdom Metazoa; phylum Chordata; class Mammalia; order Primates; family Cheirogaleidae; genus Microcebus; species Microcebus murinus. The sequence goes on from NC_134124.1 coordinate 26,174,000, forward strand.
GCTGCTTCACATGGGTTTTCTCTCACTAAGTCTCTGCCATTGGATGGGATGACATCAACATACACGAACAACCTTTATAGCACACTTGCCTCTCAGTTCTATTCTTCCTCCTCTCCAATGATATGGTCTTAATCTCCTCCATGTTCCATGTACATGAATATACTCTGAAGCTTGTCAACCCTAAAACCACTCTACACCCCAAATCTAGTAGCCTGTTAGGTCTTTCCAGGTCGATGCACCAACACTGCTCTTACAGGCAATGCCATCTCCAATTTCGTGGCACATCTGTTTTTTCACTCTGCATCCATTTTCAGCTTGAATTTTAAATGCTCTCTAACTGATAACATTAGTTCCAATGAACCTCTGTAGTTTCATTATCACCTGGAAAACCTGTAGAAAACAAACAAAGTCATTTTATCTTTCCTGTACCCTGGTACTATGGACTGAATTGCCCCCCCCAAATTCATATGTTGAAACCTAACCTCCTGTGTGACTATATATGAAGATAGGACTTTTAGGAGGAAATTTAAGGTTAAATGAGTTCATAAGGGTGGGGTCCTAATCCAACAGGATTGGTGGGTTTATAAGAAGAAAAGGAGAAAGATATATCTCCCCATAGACATAGACCCAAAAAGGCTATCTTAAGCACATAAGGAGAAGTCAGCTCTCTGCAAACCAAGAAGAGAGAGCCCTGATCTCAGACTTCCAGGCTTTAGAAGTGTGAGCAAGTAAGTTTTTGTTTTTTGAGCCACTTAGTCTGTTATTTTGTTATGGCAGTCCAAAGTGACTAATACATCTGGTAGTTTGGTACTCTTGGGGGGTTGGAGGGAAGATCATACCATAAAGCTAATTAGTATGATTACAACTTCATGATTGCTAATTGAAATCAGAACTTCACGGACTAGACTATCAATGTACTTCTCTTGTCAATCAACTTTTCTGTAATGCATAGCGAACAAACTTCGTTTATTTGCCTCAAATAGCTGTATGCACTTTCCCCTCTCTCTTGGATTTGCTGCAAACTGGTTCCAACGAATGCCTTCCCTATAATTTTGTTTTTTCTCTCCACTCAGAATCTGAGTGTAGATGTGCAGCTTGCTTTTTGTTCATGGGATATTAGCATGCTTGGTGTAAACAGAATCTTGAAAAAGAGCATTATCGTTTGTTCGTTTCTATATTCACCTGCTCTGACTGCTATAACAAAATAACATAGGGTGATTTAAACACAAGCAATCTTTCTCACAGTGTTGGAGGCTGGGAGTCTAATATCAGAATGTGAGCAAGGTCAGGTTGTGCTGAGGGCCCTCTTCCAGGCTTGCAGATGGCCCCCTTCTTGTCATGTCCTCCCATAGCAGAGAAAACTAGAGACAGAAATAGCTCTTTGGTGTCTCTTATTATAAACACACTAATTCTTTCAGGTTAAGGCCCTACACATATGACTTTATTTAACCTTAATTACTTCCTTAAAAGCCTTATCAATTGTTAGGGGGCTTCAATATATGAATTTAGGGGTGACACAAATATATATCCCATAATAATTTCCTCTCCTGGAATACTGCTATCACTAATAGAATAAGCCTGGGCCGATCTGCTGTGGAATAACAGGCAACTTGGGGGGGGGGGGATAAATTGTTTCAGCTGAATTCATTCTAGATCCACCAGCCCATAGTTGACCTGGCAGTAGACTGCAAACACGTGAGCAAGCCCAGCCAAAATCAATGGAACCTGGCCGGGCGCGGTGGCTCACGCCTGTAATCCTAGCTCTTGGGAGGCCGAGGCGGGCGGATTGCTCAAGGTCAGGAGTTCAAAACCAGCCTGAGCAAGAGCGAGACCCCGTCTCTACTATAAATAGAAAGAAATTAATTGGCCAACTGATATATATATAAAAAATTAGCCGGGCATGGTGGCACATGCCTGTAGTCCCAGCTACCCGGGAGGCTGAGGCAGAAGGATCACTCGAGCCCAGGAGTTTGAGGTTGCTGTGAGCTAGGCTGACGCCACGGCACTCACTCTAGCCTGGGCAACAAAGCGAGACTCTGTCTCAAAAAAAAAAAAAAAATCAATGGAACCTAATCTAGGTCAACTGAACTGCCTTGCCACCCATAAGCTCATACAAAATAATAAATGTTTGCCATTTTAAGCTCCAAAGATGTGAGATTGTTTGTTACCCAGCAATAGCTAGCTGATAATACACCATCATTCTCAGAAGATCACAGAGAACATAGAATCCACCAGATAGGGATTTCCTTTGCTTTTTATGCTACCATATTTACAAATTATTGAAAATATATCTGGGATTACTCTTCAATTTTTTTCTGTAAAAAAGAAAGTGTCTTCCCTCCTACCTAAAACCAATGACTCCACCTACACTCTGGATTCTGTTTGTTCTTGTTTCCCTCACTCGCTGCTCATTCATTAATCTATTGCAACTTGGCTTTTATCTCCTATCAATAGATCACAGTGGCCCTTAACAAGATCACTGATGAACTCTGCATCATATTTTAATTCTCATTTTCTTGACCTCTCAGACTGTTAACACAGTAGAAAAATTCTCACTTTGTTTAAAAACTCTTTCCTCTGGCTTCACGATACCATCCTTTCATATTCATCTTTCCACCTGTTTTTTTCAATCTTTCTTCCTGGTTCCTCCAAGTTCATCTCTGAGTTTTAGATACTAGAGATGTTCAAGGATTAGTCTTACGACTTCTACTTCAGTTATTCAATATTCTGTCCTTAGATGAGCTCTTCACTTTCTATCACCTCATTTTGGGTTCCTCTACATTTATATATATATATGGGCTCTTCTCTAAGCTTTAGAACATGAAGCTATGGTAGTCCACTTCTGAAGATATTGACATCCCAAACTCAACAGGTATGTCTTTCCTTGTCATTTTCTCCATTTTATCACACAAACCTGGCATTCTTCCACTTTTACTCAATTAAGTAAATGTCACCACCTTCTATATGCAATTGTGCAAGGCAGAATCATGATGTTGCTTTAGCAACTCCCTTCTCTTCCTCCCATTTCCATTCCATCCCCCAGCTATATATAATGAATAGTTCATAAAAGTTGCCCTGATTCCTTAGAATGGGTTGGTTTTCCTTGCCTTCTAAATTTTAGCACCCTCTGTATCTCTTTGCAGGGCTCATAATAATGTACTTAAGTGCATTCCTGTCTTTCCTCTAGAATATTAACTCCACTTAAGGGGGTGAGTCACTGTTAATCCTATTCATTGTTCTATACTCAGCACTTAGTATACTGTCTTGAAACTTGCAAATATTCAATAAATAAATGCTGAAGGAATGAAAGAATATGAAGATGCATTTGAACATGTAAATCAGCCAAAAAGTACTTTATATGCTCTCAGAGAAAATTGAATTTATAAGCATTTAAACATCTAAGACAAAATTTATTAGCCGGGATTTTTCTGCATTTCCATATATGGCATACAGAAATTATGTGTAGTTAAGAATTGTTGCAAAAGATGTTTGGCTATATAAGATTCTACAAGAAGACTATAATAGTTAGCTGGTGAAATCCATGAGTTACTTTCAGATCAATTTTAATGAGAAAGAGAAAGTACAGTGTTCTATAGCAGGAGTAAAAAAAAAAAATAGATATGACCTTCAATGATTTAACCTCTAATAGCCTCTTTTGTTAACATTCAGAAAAATATTTTAAACCTAACTATGCATTAGAATCACCAGTAACTTTTTAAAAAATAGAGATAATAAGTCTTCAACCCAGAGCTTATGAAAAAAGAAATAGGATATATACAAATGCTATAAAATTCTGCAGGCTAATGTGTTGTTTGGCCAAGACAGACATGGATGTAGAAAAAAGTACAATAACAATACCTTCCTCACAGGATTGTTGGAAGCAGCGAGTGAGTTAATGTGGGAAGAACTAGCAGAGGGTCCAGAAATATTAGTTTCCTATTCTTTCACTCTTTCCCAGAATACTGGAAACAGTGGACAAAATGCTTTTAGAATGGGGATGTAAAATAAAAACTCTTGAGTTCAAATTCTTCCTCTCTTTCTTACTAGCTGATCAAATGTGGGCTTTCAGCCTGAATTGTCTACCTGTTTAACATGAATAATAATTAATATATGCATATTCAGTCAGATAACAGATAATATTCTTGAATACATAAATAAATTATTCAAGCAGATAATCAATTCATTCAATATTTTTTGAGGACTTACTTTATAGTTGGTACTCTTCTAAAAACTGTAGAAACAAAGATGAGGAAAAAAAAGTGAACATGGTTTCTATGCTTATGATACTTAAAGATTTGAGCCCATTCTACTAAGTGAAGTATCACAAGAATGGAAAAATAAGCACCACATGTACTCACCAACAAATTGGTATTAATCTATTAACCCTTAAGTGCACATATAGTAGTAGCATTCGTTAGCTGTCAGGCAGGTGGGAGGGGGCAGAAGGGGATAGGTATATTCACACCTAATGGGTGCAGTGCACACTGGGGAATAGACATGCTTGAAGCTCTGACTCGGGTGGAACAAAAGCAGTATATGTAACCTAAACATTTGTACTCCTGTAATATTCTGAAATATATATATATATTAAAAAGAAATAAAAAGTAAACAATAAATTGCGATGCCTACCATAAAGTAAATATAAAATTTTGAGTTAGAAAATATGATGAGTGGGGAACTTACTTGAAAGACATAGGGTGATAAAGATTGGCATTTGGGGGCAAATTATCTTTATTATGATATCAAGCTAAGAGCTAAAAGAGAGTAGAATGTGTTAAGGTGAAAAATAGAGTTTTGGACTAACATTATATTTTAAATCGAAAGCTAGAAGATGAGAAGAACTCAAATAAAGGACAAATTCAAATGTTTGGCATTTTGTTAACTCTGATGAGATCAAGGTAACTGCCTCAGCCAAGTTTGAGAGAAGAAGCAGATTTTGCCCTTTCACACTATAAAATATGCCAATACCACCCACTGGTGTATTTGATTTTCACCTTTTTACAAGAATGTCTTGGACTCTGTGGTATCCAGAGACCTTTCACATTTGATTCACCACATACAAATCAGCAATGCTTAATGGCATTCCAACTTATCTCTGAAAAGAATAATGTGGAATCTTGTTACAGATTCCAAGATTTACTAGAAGATTAGGCTAGTTATGTTCAGGCAACATTGTCCAAGTCACAAACCTGTCCAAGTTCTCTAAGGTTAATTTTGTTTCTGTAATAGTAACAAGGAACACATATGTACATGCTTATGTAAGTGAACATTCTCATTAGTCCTTGTTGTCATCTCTTGGCTCACAAAAGGAGATAGGAGAGGTCCTTAGAAGAAGGGACTCTACTATTAATGTGACCTCACCAGTTCTGCTGCATTCTAACTGTAAGAAAAGGAATTTGGAATTCATCTTGGAAGCTTTCAGCTCCCCAAGTGTTCTGAGTCATCTTTTTCTGATTAGTGAAGAGGCAGAATTTTAATAAGGGAGTCTCTATAGATGCAGCAGCCTTGCCAGAGCTACAGAGTATACTTTTGTTATGTCATCCTGCCCCGGGGGAGAGGACTGAAAGAACGTTCTTATTTATGGAACAAATATGTATACACTTAGGTCTTATCTTGAGTCCAAAAAGCTCCAGATGTTATTCTAAAATTCAATCAAACTAAAGCATTAAAATATAAATCCACACACGTTATCATAACAAAATTATTTATAATCTTAGGTCTGTAGCATTTATTGACTCAAACGTAATTTTCCTAAATATTGATATGTTCATAAGGTGTGGTTTGTTCCTTGGTTCATTCGCGCATTCAACCATTTTTTCATTCTTGATATATATACATTCATTCATATATATATATATATATATACATATATATATAGATATTGAGAGAGAGAGAGAGAGAGAGGAAGAGGAAAAGAGAGGGAAAGCGCTAGGCACTGTGTTAGGCACTAAGGATTGAACATTAAGGGAGGGAGACATGGTGAATGTCCTTGAGGAATGTAGGAAGCTAACCGTGGGAGAGACAGTTATTAACCAAATAATTCAAGGAGACATACAGATGCTTTAAGTCCTTTGAGGAAGCACCAGATTTTGTGAGATTAACTTACTGAGAGCAAGAAGTGGCTATCAGAAAAATCATTCTTTAAGGAGGAAACATTAAAAAAACATACATGGGGAATCAATAGGAATTTGCTAAGCAAAAATAAATGGGAGAAAAGGGATGGGTGGAAACAGCACATTTCCTGATTTCAAATTATGTTATAAGGCTATAATAATAAAAATAGTTTCCAATCCCAATCCCAAGCAGGTCATTTGCATATCAAATTTGTATGCTATTTATTGTTTTCAAAGAGAAAAATACTCATTTCACCAAATTAGATTGCCCTGGATTTATACCAGTAACTTCTCAAAGTATTGAGTCAGAGCAGCAACACCAACATCAAGTGAGAACTTGTTAGAAATGGAAATTCTCAGGCCCCACTTCAGATCTAAGGACTCGGGCCTTCCAAGTTACTCTGATGCATGTTTAAGTTTGAGAACCGCTAAATTTTGAGAATAATTAATTTGTACAAATGATAGTCACAAGCAAACATTGTCGACTTTCCCTAGAAATGAATGCTTGGTTACATTAACATACTTAGCATACTTTAAATATTAATAGACATTGCTGTTGGAGGGACTTCATATCTGTTTAAAATGATTCATTCTATGGATGGGAAACTGAGGCTCAGCAAGGGTGAAAGTCTTGCTTTGGTCACACAGTGTTTGAGGGCAAGGACTGAGATCAGACAAACCTGGCCTGAATGTTGTCTGTCTATAACTTACGACTATATCACCACGGGCAAGTTATTTAACTTTTCTGGACTCAGTTTCTTCATCTGAAATGAAGATAATAAGAATATGTATTTGTTTCATGTAAGTGCTGTGTGGATTAAATGGAATAATAGTGATGAAACATACCACCCAGAGACTTGTACACAGTAAGTACTCAATAAATGTAGTTATTCATTGGTTCAAACGTATTGCCCTCCTTCACATTTCAATGCTTCTCTGAGTGGAATATCTTATTAATAAATGCACATATTTGTTGTAGTATGATTTTACTTTTTTTTTTTCCAGGGAGAATCACAGAGTGATTGCCCAATATCCCAGTGGGTTCCAGTGGGGTTTATATATTCTTATTTTAAATGGAAGGGGGAGATGAGGAAATTAGCGAAATCTGTTTAGGGCCAATTAGTGGTTACTAGGGAGAATGGATAGATACTTGGGAGAATGAATGGATGAGGAGGATACAAAGTGACTTGCAAGTGATTCTCTTTGGAAATTAAATTAACCTGAGAGATAGGTATTATTTTCAAAATGGGTTGGGCCAGGTCTGGTTGCATTCTTGATCTTTCCTACACTATATTGAGATAATAAGGAGGGGAAGGAAAGGCAAATGTTCTTTTTGATGAGCTGACTGATTTTATACAGAGGGAAAGCCCCTTCCAAGGCCTATTGATATCTAAGCGCCTTTAATTTAAAATACTCTTTATACCAAGGAGTCATAGTTTGAGGATGAAATTTACTGAGCTCCTTCACTTCTACAAGTGTATGTCTCTGTGCAGGGCACTTAAAGGGACATGGCTACTGGAGGCAAGTAGCTTCTGGTATCAGGGACAATTTAACTTGTAGTTTTAGTCACAATTCTGTGTCTTCAGATTAGGTTTTGTCCTCTTCTTAGGTTAGAAACAGACTTTTCTGTACTTTGTACTTAAGACTTGACCTGGGAATGCCACCATTTCTCAGAATTTCATAGCTAGGGCTCAGCCAGTTCCACTGAATGTCAGTGAATGACAAAAACATGTCTCCCGCTTTTCTTGTCTGCAGCTGTTCAAAACAGCTTTCCTCAGGCCCTGAGCGCATCCATTCTCTGCACATGCCCAGTCCAAAAGATTAATGGTAGAGCAGCTCTGCTCACCAGCGAGTCTGGCTGCATTCCAGACTTTGGCCACGACTCATCTTTCTTTCTCTTCAAGGACCAGCGGGTGTTGTGGGTGATAGTAATGAGGCTGCTCCACTTGCTGGATGCAGGGTCCCTGCATCCAGGGAGATAAGATATCCATGAAGCTTTTCTTGATCACCCCAGCCTGGGTGATTGCCCTTCCTGCAAATTCAATCTTGTCTCTTCAATATTATTTGTTCTCTTTGTATATATTAATATTTGTTGGTGTTTTGGCATTAACTTTTAATAAATTGCCTACAAAATAAAGGAGAAAAATCTTTATACTGACACTTAAAGCCCTTTAAAAAGTTTGACTTCTACTAACCCTTCAGATTGTGTCTGCAATCTCAAATCTACTCAGTCAAGGTAAGGTATGACTTATACCTTACTCTGCCCTGACACTGTTTCCATGTCACACGTCCTTGTTTTTGATAGGTCGACCAAAGTTTAAGCCAGATCATGCTATTCCTCTGCAGAAAAGCCTTTAATAGCTTTCTTTGTCACTCAGGGATAAAATAAATAAGAAAATGCTTTTGTCATGGTTCATGAGACCTTCCTCACTTTCCACGTCCCCTGCTCTAACCGCATTAGTCTTTTTGTTTGCTACGTCTGCCAAAGGTATTTCTAACTCAGAATCTTTGCATTTACATTACTTTTACTTTTTACATTGTCCGCTCTTTCTTTGAATATTTACCTTTGTCTTTCCTCATTTCCTCATTGCCTTCTAGTCTTGTCTCCTTGACGGAGTAGATTTTGGTAACTGTCCCATCTAAATTGCCAGGCTCCACTCTGTGCCACCTACATGCCCCTACATGCCACTTTCTAGCCCCTTGCTGTCTTACATCTTTTTTTGTGACACTTAGCTCCATCTTACACAATATACATTTTGTTATTAGTGTACATACACATTGATTCTATCTTTAAAACCAAGTATCCTGAAACCAGAGATAGTGTATTGCTCATTCCTGTATTTTTTTTTTATCTCTAGCATATAGCAGTATGCTTGGTGTTACAGTCTGGACTTGATGTAACTGTGGAATGATTACATAAATGACTAAATAAATGTCAAATGCCCTCTCCTCCCATGCATTTGCTTAAGTTTCTATTTTCTATGTATGCTACTCCCTCTTTTATCCTACTTTCTTAGACTGACCTTTCCTTTCAATTTATGTCTTGTTATTACCTGTAGAGAATTATTCATGGTGCACTTTCCCTCCTGTGGGCTCTTCAAGCAAGAGTTTTGAACAAAAATTATATTTGGCAGTTATGAAATACAACATTATTATTTTCTTAAAATAAAAGTCTAAGGTCTTTGAAGGGAAGTATGTTCTTTACTTTTCTCATCTCCAATTTCTTCTTTGTCCCATAAAGTTTGATAATAATATTTTATTGAATCTGGATAGGTGAGATTGCTTTCACATACATTTGTAAGATCTACCATAGTCATAGCAGGTCTTTCCCAATAGTATTTTAGGTACTTATTGGCCATGCTCTATTCTGTTTCAGGAATTGAATACATTTGTTTTCTGTGAGATATAAGTTTAATTAAGTAAAATGCACAGGTTTTCTGGTCCTAGGTTAGTTTCAATGACCATAAATTTTAAAAACTCTGGAATTTAAAAATAATTGGGAGTTTCTTTTAAGTCTGTGCCATCCATAATGATGACCTTGACAACTTTTTAACATTGAAGTAACTTCTAAATCAGCAGTCCCCAATCTTTTTGGCACCAAGGACCAGTTTCATGGAAGACAATTTTTTCATGGAGCGGGGCTGGAGGGGTAGAGACAGGGAATGGTTTCAGGATGATTCAAGTACATTACGTTTATTGTGCATTTTATTTCTATTATCATTACATTGTAATATATAATTAAATAATTATAGAACTCACCACAATGCAGAATCAATGGGAGCCCTGAGCTTATTTTCCTGCAACTAATGCCTCTGCTGATCTGATGGGAGGTGGAGCTCAGGCAGTGATGCCAGTGATGGGGAGCAGCTGTAAATATGATGAAGCTTTGCTTGCTTGCCACCATTCACCTGCTATCTTGCTTGGTTCCTAACAGGCCACAGACTGGTACCAATCTGTGCCCTGGAGTTTAGGACCACAGTTATAAATCCTTGTGGGAAGACTAAATTATAGTCATAATAATTTTGCTATTGAATTTTTAAATATTCTAATTTCTTAAGATTAGTCATTTCTATTTGAAAAAGTAAGTGCAACCTCTCTCCATCCTAATTTACAGTACCATTTCAGTAAGTTCCCCTTTACCTATGTATTATTATTTTTGATTGTTGGTATTAGTGTCAAAATCTGTTGTGTTTCAGATTGACATTTTCTCTATGGGAAGGATTAAGTCTTGCAGTTGTAAAATGGAGAAAAATAATAATAATATATAACTTATAGGACCATAGTGAAAATTAAATGATAAATCCACATAAAATACTCAGCACAGGTTCTGACAATACTGAAAATATAATAAAATAAAAAAAGCTACTGTTAATATTATTGTTATTTATTTTTCTATGAAAGAATTTAGGATAGTCACGGTATAAATTGTATGCTAAGTAGATATCTATTGACAAATAATTGGTGATGAGTGGATGTATGTATAGATGGAGGGATAGATGTATGGATGAAGGAGACCCAAAACTGAAGAAAGACATCCCATGTCATCTGTTAAAAAATGCATTATCTCTGTGAAGGAGATACAGATAAGCATATGTATGTTTTATTCGTCCTAGTAGGTCTTGTCTAGTTGATGCATATCTGGTAAGAGAATGTAAAGGTTTACTGAGCAATGTGTGGGGAGTGATATTATTTGAGCCCTATTGCATTTCTCATGTCTTTAATCCTTAAATTCTACGTGGTATGCCAACTTTTTTTTTCCATTTACAGATGAAGACACGTGAGGCTTGGGGATATGAATAACTTTCCCAAGGTTTCACATCATAGCAAAAATAAACTATTTCCAGCACTTTTTAAAATTTCATCTTAATGTCTTTCACTAGGCCCTGCCAAATGGTGGTTTGCTTTCTTGAATCACTTGCTTCAAAAATACAGAGCAGGTCCTAGTTTCTTCTTTTAGTTTGGATTAAAGGAACTTCCCAATATTTTAAATTCTTATATTAAGAATATAGAGCTATGAAATAATTTGGCATATGTATAAAAAACTTTTGAAAATGACAAAACAGGCTATACCATGGGTCATCATTGCCAACTCATTGTAATCTATATTGTAAAAATCCAAGCAATTTCCTCTTCATTGCTATATTATGATCTTTGTGTTGGTCATTGTGCCTTCACAAAGAAATAACTTTGTAGTTCTTATTCCTACCATGCTCTAACCAACGGAGTTAACTAGCAGGTTGTAGTTTTTAAATATCAAAATGGTATCTGAGGTTTATTGGACTTCTCTCTTTTAACTCTGCACTGTATGTTTACTGAGTGATGAAACCTAAGTTTATAAATTATAATAACCAAAACAAAATATTTAAATAAATTTGGTGACAGAAAAGTACATCATTCTTTCTAGGGATCAGGAATAGTTTGCTAGAGGCTTGATCCTGATTAAACAGCTTCTGAAAACATTAACTGAACCAGGGATATACAAAACTATCTGTACAATTTTTCTTAAAAGTAAAAACATTTACTATTTCCATAATAAAAAAAACTATATGTTTTAAAAAGAAAGATGGCAGGGTTCTTGCTTTTATATTAAGGAATATAGTATTAGCCAGTTGATTTAAATGAAAACAATAACAGTAAATGTTAACATTATTGTATATTTACTATGTGTTAAGTATTGTGATAGGTACACAGGCTATTTCATTTAACCTTCAGAAAACGTCAAGAAGAAAAAAATTATGTGATCCATATGTGACCTATTTCCATATGAAAAAAACTAAGTCTTCAAGATATCAAACACACGAACAAAGTCATACAATACGTAGTAGAGAGTGGTCCTAAATCCTATGTCCATTACACCATAATCTACACTCTTAAGTAACTGTGTTTCACATTAACAGGTAAGGGCAAAAAGCATATAGATTCTTTTTATACCAGAGCAAGGGAGAATTAGGAACCACCACTTTTAAGGATGCCAGTGTTCAAAGTGAACTAAACAAAGTGAAAGAATAATAAATGATATTAGAACACGGCTTCACTGGCTACTGAATCTGTTTAAAATCTGTAGTTTACTTTGAGATCTCTCTTTGGGAATAATGGAACTTCCTCTCTCTTTATTTTTTATTAAATATAAAACACAATAAAGCACATACTTCTTGGACATACATGGTTCTTGAACATGTAGCAGCAAATTAGTGACTTTTCCACATTTTTTTACAATGTTACATAATTCAATTCAAAAATGGTGACCACATAAATACACATATATTTTTGTTTTATTGATAATTTCCACTACTGATATGCCCTTCAAAAATAGTTTATTGTTTAGCTATTACATATAAATTGGATACAATTTATTTTTTAAATGACCACCTGCGAAATTGAAGAAAAGAGTGTTTTCTTTACAAATATGGACTGTTTCTTACCCATAAATGGCAAAAACTGAGCCATGTTTTTTCCTAATAGGATTCGGAATTGGAAAGCATAGAGTGCTTTTATAGTCAAGCAGCAAGTGTTTTTTATATTGCTTAAAACTCCATATTTGGATTTGAATTTTCATTATATTCACCCACAAGTCTTTCTAGGAAGAAAAAAAATTGACCCCTCTTTAAATTTGGCATAGTGAACATGCCATTTACTTTTTACTAATATCATACAATATGGATGAGCAATATCCTCAATAACTATAGAATATAAGACAACCACAAATTGAAAATTAATTGAGTGGTAACTACTTAGCAGCTTCAAAAAATGAATCTTAAGCTGGAAATGGGAAAGCTATTTCCTAAATTACATAAGAGAGATTTGAATGGCTTAGTGACTGACTACATCAGGTAAGTGGGGGTTATCAACAAGAGGATTGTTTAAAAATATGTTTAAGAAGTAATCTCAGTGCCAAATCCCATGCTTATGTTGCTGCAACAAGGTATCAGTCCTACTCTCCAGCGGAAGACTGGGGGGCCCTCTAGAGGGATACATGCTGCCAGCTAAGCAGGGGATTGGAAGTCTCTTTACTAAGGATTACCATCCTTCTCCCACACACATACATAAAAATAGTCCAAAGAGTTATTGACATTAGAATTCTCCGAAGAACCCAGTCCAACTATTGTACAGTAAAGATGACAGTTGACAAACATCTTCCATGCATGCAGAAATTCCAATGGGTGTTCTAGTGCCCTCACTTTTAAATATAAACCAGACATACGAAGGATTACCAGACATACGAAGAAAGCATCTAACGTTAAAGGAAGACAAAAATACATAGAAAAAATGGAAAATATGCAGAAGAAGCTTGGAAGATATTTTAATATTTAGGGAAAGTAATTATTAAATTCAAGGAAAATATCCTAACATAGTGAATGGTTTATCTGAGACGAGCTGTTTCTTGGTCAAAATATAAACACTGACAATTGACAGACAACATAACATAGTGGTTAAAATCATAAGTTCTGGAGCCAAGTTTCTTGAGACTAAAACCCAAATCTACAAGTTATTAACAGTTAGAACCTCACCAACTTACATACCTCCTCTATGCCTCAGTTTTGTCTTTGCAAAATGTACACAAAAGTAATTCCTACTTCCTAGAGTGGGGAATAATGTTTTGAGAATTGAATGAATTAATATTTGTCAAGTTCTTAGAAAATGCCTAACACATAAAAAGCACAATATAATTTTTAAAAAAATTTAACATTCTTGATCTAAATAAAAATATGATGTATCTGTGATATTAGAATGGACAGATAAAAGTATATTTATGTGTGGTAAAGGTGGAGATGTCAAGAAAAGGATCTAAATATTAATCTTCTACAGAGAGAAAGACATTGCTAAACTGGATATACCAAAGAGAAGTAACATACAAATATTATTTAGAAACATAGTGGTCTGTCTTGCACAAAAAGTAAAGACAGTATTTAAAAGTGATTTTTCTCTAGGAACCAAAATTAGGGATAGTGACTGGTATGGAAATACTAATTCTAAAACAAGCATTTTGGAATAATGTAACTCTTTAAACATAGAAATGTATAACTTTTTAAATTTTTCTCAGAAATTATAAATATGTTATACAGTAGTTCCCCCTTGCTTAAGGTTTCCCTTTACATGGTTTCAATTACCAAAGGTCAAAGTCCAAAATTGTTAAGTGAAAAATTCAAAAAATAAAAAATTAATAAATTTTCAAGTGCATGCCATTCTGAGTAGCATGATGAGTCTCACATTGTCCTGCTCTATCCTGCCTGAGATATGAACCTTTCCTTTGTCCAGCATCTCCATGCTGTGTATGGTACCTGCTATTAGTCACCAAGGACCCTTGTTGGTTGTCAGATCAAATGTCCCAGCATCACAATTCTTGTGTTCAAGTAATCCTTATTTTACTTAATAATGCCCAAAAGTGCAAGCATAGTGATGCTGGCAATTTGGATATGCCAAAGAAAAGCCATAAAGTGCTTCCTTAAAGAGAAAAGGTGAAATTTCTTTACTTAACAAGGAAAGAAAAAAATTGAATGCTGAGGTTGCTAAGATCTATAGTAAAAATAAATTTATTATCCATGAAATGTGAAAAAGGAAAAAGAAATTTGTGCTAGTTTTTTTGTCGCATCCAAACTTTATAATAGATACGTATGCATGAGAAAAAACATAGTATATACATAGAGTTTGGTAATTTCTGTGGTTTCACATGTCCGCTGGTAGACTTGAAACTATCCCTTGCAGATAAGGAGGGCCAACTGTATGTGTATTATAAAAAAAATAAGAAAGCAATCCTGGCAATCTTTAATCATATATTATGATATGTTTGTCATTTTGATCATTTTCCTAGAACTTTTTAATCACTTGAATTTTTCTTTGGGCATAAAGCCCTCTAGCTACTTCCTGACCCTGTTTTGATTTGTAGTAGTCTTAGCAGTGGTAGTCATAGCAGCCAGAATATAAAGATTATAGCATGGGTTTTTCTGCTTTGCAATGTGGGTAATGACTCCCCTGCACTCTCTCGTTAAATTTTTAAGGGTTGGAAACATTATTGTAGCACAAGTTTAACTATTTCCCAGGCATGGTATTAAAATAAATGATTCTTTTAGATGAATAGTAATAAATTTCCTACTCAACTTAATTTTACTAAACTCCATAGCCCATTAGAAGATGGATGAAATCGTGATTACCTGTATTTAAAGGAAGGTGAACAAAAAGCACAGGAACATTAAAAGGAACTATGTGATTGAGCATCTGTCTTTAACTCAGATAGGATGTTATGACTTAGATGGTATTATATACAGTCATGTTAATCATGTTCAGAGAAAATGTACTCAAATTTACAAAGAAAAGATAGAGTTTATATAAAATGTGGAACTTCAAGATCCTGAGGAAAGGGAGGATGGTGGGGAATGTGAAGAAACCATTAATCTCTCTTGAATAATTTAATGATTGGTAGCAAGGTGTTAGACTGAATCAAAAATCACAAACTGAAAGCCACAAGCCAGGCGGGAACATAAATGAGCAAAGATATCCAGCCTAGAAAGAGTTGCTGCCCCTCTGCCTTGGCTGACGTAGCGATTCAGAAATACAAACCACGTGCAAGACACGTTTCGGTTCTTCAACAGAAGCCAAGAATCTAGAGTTTTATGTGAAAGAGTCGATTTGAAATGTTTGACAGTTATTTAAAGGGAAGAAGGAAGAGAGGATAGACCAAATACCGTGGGCCCAATTCGCAGACTCCTTTTTTGACCTCTAGGCATAATGAATCTTTTAAAAAAAAAGCTTCCGGCCATTGGATTTCAGCATATATTCCTAGACTTACAACACAGCATGGAGATATTTTTTTCTTGTACCTGTTCCTAAACTCTGGTAATACCATCTCTATCTTACAGTCAATCTGTCAAGTGGAGAATACATAGAGATTGTTTCCATTTTCTGGTGACATACAGAGAGTTTTCTAAAACCAATTATTCTTTTTCTTCAAAAGCCAAGAGTCCTAATTATTATTTCTAGTATAGTCAATCAAATTTAGTCTTTGATATATTAGTGACAATAAATATAAGTTGGAGCAATATTTATCTTGCCTTTCTGTAGAGGGGAGGGTATTTTATTTAAATTTAAACTATATTGAATAAAGCTGAAGAGTAAAGCTGCTGGTTTTTAAACAGAGAATTGGGTTTGGAATCTGAAGCCATGTTCAGCGCTTTAGCTTTGTGAGACTGTCTTTATCCAATCTACTTACATTCATGTTATTATAAATCATCTAATAAGTCCTGGCATTTATTCATCTTGTGATAGCTAACTGAAACTGAGGCAAAATAAAATCTGAATTGATATATTTTGCACAAGATCCTTATAAATTCCTGGTAAAATAGTGCGTCCTCTAAATTTATAAGAGTTAAGGGGAACAATTGGATAGCTGCTAAGTACCCTTCTGCTCAGAAAGAGGTAGTCATATTTTAATTAGCACCTTAACAAAACAGTCCTTGTATTTTCACCTACGGGATTGATTCTAATCATCCAGTTTAATTTAAAAATCATAATGCCTTTTGTATTGCGTGTATGGTTTTCCCACAGATATTGACTACTGTGATATCAAAAAATTGATAGATTTTTACTATTATTTGTCTGATTAATTTTTGGTTTACATTGTTGAGGAAATCAATCCACATTGGTGTTCTGTTAATAATTTTTAAATCGTACTGATGTACAATTTTTTATTTAGCACGCTCTTTGTAAATTGACTAACTTTGAAACAAAACTGATGCATGCCTTGCAGTTACTGGGTAGCAAATAATTTATTTTAATGTAGACACAGAGTCTGAATCCCATCAGGTAAAGGGCCTTATTTTACTCAATGAACACTCAACACCTGGATCAGAGTAGATCACATAGACCTTGATTTAATATAAGTTTATAGAACACAAGGAAGTATGACTTCTTTCATAGTCATCTACATTCTTTTTTTGGTATATTTTAAATATACTGGATATTTTAAATAACTACAAAACTGATAAGGCCATCTTATAGCTTGTGTGTGTGTGTGTGTGTGTGTGTGTATAACTGCTGAATCCCTTTGTGTATGATCATAATGATAGTAGACAACTGATGATGTATTGAGGGATTTTATGAAAGACTCTCTTATGTGACTAGTGAAGGAATCTTGAGGCTAGCCCTCATAATAATGATGATGAGAGCAACAGAAAGAAAGAGAACCATCCCCAGACATTAGAAATTGTCTTGACACTCATAGCTAGGCAGCATTATACTCTTGTTAGACATAAACCACCTTATAGAACAACAATCTCAGATGAGATTACTCTGTGATAAAACGAGATAAAATAAGGCCCTTTCATAATTTTGCCTAAGCACAGATAAAAGCAATGTCACTGTGCAACCTGCAAATGAATGGAATAATCTTTACTTCTTTACTCATTGCAACTTTAATTTTATTCTAGTCTCCTCTTACTTTAGATAATATTTTTGAAGATAACTAATCACAGAATTGTCCTCATTTTCTGGAATCATCTAATCTAGAGAGAACCTACTTCTTTAGACCTTCCCCCAGTCACCCAACCAAAGCTCAAATCCTACAATAAGTTCATTAAAACACCCTTGTACTGAGATACTCCATGATTCTCCTTGGTATGTGTTTCTATTCATGCAACAAATAATAAACCCAACTTATTCAGGTGTGTTCTTGGCTGTTGTTGACTAGAGGACATTAACAATAATAGTAATAGCGACAAAAATAGTAAGAACCCATTTCTTACTTTTCTACTGCCTTGATCCTCTTGCTGTTAAGAACACAACACATGCTCCCTCCTTGAATGTGTGCTCTTGCTACTAAGTCTGCCTGTTACACTATTCACTAAATATCTGCAGGCTCCTCTCTAATTTCCTTCAGATCTGTACTAAAATGATCGCTGGATAACAAACTACTTCCAAATTTGGAGGCTTAAACACTGTTATTTTATTCTCACTCTTTAGTGCTTCCATTAGCTAAGGGTCAAATGAACCAGAGTGGACTTGGCTGGGGGTCTCTGTTTCTAGTTGGGACCAGCAGGACTGGCTTCCCACTGTGAGTTGAACCCATGTATATTATGCTCCATGTATTTGGATGCTGTAGCCATTGGTGAAGGGAGTGCAGCTACCAATGAGGAGAGCTTCTCATGCAAATGGGTACAAAGGGGTATGCCTTTCTACCCAAGCACATTACAACCCTTTTTCTCTACCTCCACTAATATCCCATTTTCCAAAACGAGTCACATGGCTAAACTCAAAGTCAACAGGCAAAGAAATGTACTCCTTCCTCAGTGGAAGAAATTGCAAAGTTATGTGACAAAAGATGTGGATTCAGGGAGGGGTGAAGAACTCGGGCTAATAATTCAATCCACCACAGCATCCCCACATAAATGTTATCTCTGCGGAGAGGCCTTTCTTCACCACCCCACCTAAGATTGCAGTTCCCCCACCTCACCACTCCCTTTATCAAACTTGATTTAAAATAATTATCGCCATTCCGTCTACATGTATGAGAATGTGATTGTATGTGTGTGTTTATTATCTGATTTGCTGACATCAGCACTCCCATTCCCACCCCCACACTAGACTATAAACTCCAAGGAGCAGAGATTCTAGCGTGGTTTGTTTGTGGCTGTATCTTCAGTATTCAGAATAATACCTGATACTTGTTAAGCACACTTTTTTTATATTAAAGATACTGGGATTCTGAAGCCAAGATGGTGGAAACATCTCTAGGCTCTTACTCTTTAGTATGTAGGCAATACTTTTCCCTTGTTAGCCAGTGATGGAGATTATAAAAATAGTAACATAATATAGGATTATATGAAATAAGATTATATCTTGATGTACTATCACTTCGCTAAAATGTCTATTTTAAGAGAGTAGGAAGAGAAAAATTTAGTAATATTTAATAATTAAAATATGGCTCACATTTTATTTAGGTAGCCTGTTTCCCATTTAAGAAATTATAATAAAGAAGAAACAGAGTATTGACCTAACCTCAATAGAAGGTCAGAGTAGAAAAATAAACATAAATTTTCAAAGTAACAACGTAAGAACTTTACTCTAAAAAATATTCAATTAATATTATTTTCCTCATAATGTCTTATTATATTTCTCTTCTTAATGACCATAAGGGCCATTTGTTTTTAGGTATTTCATTGAAAAATACTTGCTTATTGAAAAAATGAGTAGCTCCTATACTTATACATCATGAGACATAAAGGTTTGTGGTGAAGTTGATAAGAATTGATTTTTTTTTAATTTTTTGTTTTTTTTTCTTAATACAGACAAGGCACAGGTCTAGATACAATGAAGAAATTGCAATAATATTTAGCAGTCAAGATGAAAAACTCAAATTAATATTATTCTTTGAAAATTCTGCCTTTTTATGTAAAAGATGAAAACAATTATATTTTTAAAAAATCCAATTAGTATCCAACCTGAAATTAAAATATTAAAACTATAAAATCATCAGTTTATCAATATTTCAGAGAAAAAATACATATAATTCTAAGCAAAATATTTGAATTATAGATGACAGTTTCTAACTGTTAAAAAATGCTAAAATGCTAACCATCCATATATTTGAGAATATGTTCAAATGGTATAAATAATAGTACTCATAAGTACATTTTTTTCCATTTTAAAATAAGAACTTTTTGGCATCAAGAAAGTCCTGAAATTGAAGTTCATTTGTGTAAAATGTATTGAAATACAAGACCAGAGTTGGAAGAGTGTTAAAAGTTCATCTGTTGAGCAATGCCACAACCCCGTTCCAGAATCCCTTTCAGATGTTCATCCATCTTCTGTTCAAATATCCCAAAATGGTGAATTCACTACTTCTCATGACACTCCAAGCCAGTATTGACAATCCCATTTATAAGAAAAGTTCTAATGCTGACCCACCTAAAAAATGAAAAATAATATATAACTTTCTGGGGATTCTCCTCTACTGCTTATGATGGCAAAAATATTTAATCAAAATCAAGACCAATATTTCAGAAGTTGCACCTTCAAAAGTACCCTTGTGTTATTTGGTTGCAAATGTTTGCGACAGTTTTCTTCCAGGAATATTTAAACAATATGATTGTCCAATATGTACCTTTTTAAAAAGGTACAGAGACTGATACCTAGAAGAAAGAAAAAAAAATCCAATGGTGCTCAAAAGTATCAATAAGGAATTTAGACTAAAATCTAGAAGTTAAACCATAGTTGAAAACTCCAATTAAGTCCCTATATTAAAAAAGAACTATGATTGGGATATCTACATCTACAAAATGAAATATATACTGCTTATAAAATGGATCAAAAATTAAAGATAATTTTATTCATGTCATTCATTTATTCGAAAGTATTTTTTGAGCATTTATTAAGTGTCCAACGCTGTGTTCGGCACCTAAAAGCTCAAAGACACAGAAACCTTCTGTAAAATCACTGTGAAAGTATAGAAAAAGAGACTTTCTGTATACAAAGATTTTGGTACCAACCTAGTCAGAGAGACATAGGTACAAAGTTGATGTTTACTAAGAGGTAATACAGGTACTTGCTGTGGCTTGTGCTCAATCTTAAATTGAGAACAAGGTTCATGTGGTGGTTAAATAAATTGCTAAGGGGAGTGGTATGGAAAATGACTGCAGAGCTCAGTAATCCCTGGGGATTGAACTATGGCACTAGGTTCTACCCAACTGAGCTAATGGTTGCAGAACCTGGCACTGGCTCTTGCTAAAACCCACAACTTTCCATCAAGCTAGAGGTAGACAAAACAAATACCGTTTGAAAAAATGTACCACAGTATAATATACAGGTATTTATCTTTATTGATTTTTGAGGTAGAAAATGAGACGGATTGCCTATTTTTTCTGTTTTTAACATGAATTTAGTTTGAATATGCTATCATCTGTTACTCTGTTGGGAAAAATAGTAAAGGTGGCTAATGCTTATAATGACCATATGGGTATTTTTCCTTATACTTATTGAGGATAAAAAAACAACCTGTATGATCTCTAGAAGAAATTCCAATTCTAACTGTTTCAGAAGAACAAGAATGGAAATCTGTCTCTTCCTTGAGCATTAGCTGTGTGTACTTTGAAGAGAAAAAGGGAGGATTTTAAATTTATTTGAAATAGTGATCTTGCAAAATCTTTCATCTTCATGAGATTTTTCTAATAATTTGTGCTCCAAGATGGGCTATTTGAAAATTAATTGACTGTGTGGAAACCATGTGTTTGGAGTCCCTGGACCTATATGACACTCATATTTGTATACATTTTTCTAAATCTATTGCTAGATGACCTGTGTGAAGGTAGTACCCTTGGAGCCCACTATCAGGAAGATATGAATAACTTTGTAAATGAGTTGGGCTTCATGGTTCATCTCTTTGATTGCCTATTTCTTAATTTGAGTAAAGCTACATTAATATTACTTATCTGCTTTTTTAAAGTATTAACTATTTGTAAATAAGATAAACAGAAATAAATTTATCTTCATAAGAATAATTGTCGGGGCACACACTTTCCAAAACAATCCACGTTAGGGATTCAGAAGAAAATGCCATCCACAATTCTGTTCTTTGAACCTTGAAATTTTGAATTTAAATTATTCAAATATCCACAAGACTAGTATATCAGTGACATTTTAATCAATCATTATTCTCCAGTAAATTGATAAAGGTCAAAACCTGAAATGTGGTTTAGATCAAGAGTCTTCAAAGTACTCCTACAAGCTAAATCCAGTTTGTTGTCCTCTTTTTTTTTAAAATAAAGTTTTATTAGAACATAGTCATATTCATTCCTGCAATTATTTTCTGTGACTTCTTTCATGCTACAGTGGCAAAGGTTAGTAGATGCAACAGAGAGGGTATGGCCCATAAAGCCTCAAGCGTCTGCTATTCATTAGGCCCTTTACAGAAAAAGTTTGCTCATCCTCTGTCAGTGCTGTTTACCATGCTTCAATCCCACATTCTTATTCATTAATAAATCTTGTTAATCACACCTCCTAAATTAATGAACAAATTCATTTTTATTTTATTTTTTCTTCTCTATTATCTCTGCTACAAACCCTTATTGTATCTACCTGAATGAACACAGTATTTTCTTAGGTGATCTCCTATAGTCCACCATAATCAATTAGCTGTCAATATTCATGATGTGTGTAGACATGGATCTCTTACTAAACCTCTTTTTGAGAGTTTGAGAAGGCTACCCAAACTCATTAGTACCTTGTACAAAGCTCCTCATATTTTGACTTCACACTTAAATTAGACTTGTTCGATATCTTGCATGAACTCAAGGAACCCTATTAACCAGCTACCCATACCATTTTCTTTACCAATATCTTAGTTAGGCATTTATTACTTTCTCTATCTTCTGCTTAATTTGCCAGACAAACCCCTAGTCATATTGTAAGCCCCTCTTAAATGTAACATACATAGGCAAGCTTTTTCTGATTATCCATAGCATAACTGGTAGCATCTACTGATGAGCTCTAATAGTACTTTGTACATAGTTCTCACCATTGTATTGCATTTATTTATATATGATCTTTATATATCTTCTTTTCTGTGACATTATTGCAAGTTTCTCAAGGACAAAGACCATGACTCAGTCATCTTCTTTATTGCCAAAGTTAGAATAAAACCTAGTAGGCAATAGGTACTAAATTAGTGTTTGCTTAACGAATAAGTGAAAATCACTGCTTTATTCTTAAAATTGGTGAGAGTGGTTGTAAAGTGTTCTCAGCACAAAAATGACAACTATGTGAGGTAATGTCTATGTCAATTAGCTAGATTTAGCCATTCTTCAATGTATATATACTTCAAAACATCATGTTGTATATGGTAAATACTTATAATTTTATCTGTCAATGGAAAAAATTAAATTAAATTAAAATTATAAAAAAATTACCTTAAAAACATCACTGTTGTAATTTACTCTGAATCCCATTTGTTTTATAATATTCCCTAAATTAAAAAGTCAGTAAATTATTTTATTATGAATACGTGATGAATGCGTATCTGAATATATATGTATTTCTAGATACATTATCTATAATAGCTGTTATATAGATAGTGACCACATGTATATGTGTTCATTTATTTACTCAATGAATTGTCTAGTGAGTGATTACTATATTCCAGACTTTACTAAATTTTAAAGATACAATGATAAACAAAGCAAATAGTTGCTTCTCTCATAAAATTAATCATCAAGTAGACAGGCAATAAGATTAATGAAACAAATGTATGACATGATTAGTATTATTAATATATAAAAATTAATATTGCAATGTAACCGAAGATAGGAGCCAGGGCCACTAAAGGAGATTGGACAGTTTTCTGTAATGAGGTAACATTTAAGTGGAGACAGAAACAATGAGATAGAGTCAGCAGCTATGGTAGTTGTCTTGTAAGAGTACTCTAGGTAGAGGTAATAGCTTGTGCTTAGATTCTCTTGTGTCTTAAGAAAGTTTAGCTTTTCAAGAAATGAAGACAGAGCTACATGGTTACAGTACAGTGGTGGGGAAGAGGAATTAGATGGAGCAAAGAGCTAAAGATCAGCTAGATGGTTCATAGACCTGAGAGTAAAATTTAGATTTATTCAAAATTGTTAAGAAGCCTTTAGCAGTCTTCTAATGTGACATAATTTTTGTGCTACAAAGATTATTCAGGTTGCTTTGTAGAGATTACATTGGAATAGCAAAGTTAAAAGATCAATAAATTATGTATTGTCCTAATAAAGGTAAAAATTTATAGTGCCTTGGTCTAGACTCCACGGTGGTAGCAATGAGATAAGAAAGTGACTATAGCAGGGTATCATGATTGAAAACTCTAATTCATAATTGCTAAGTACAGTATCTAGTATTAACTTAGTGAGTTAGCACATCCCAGGTGATGCTGGGATAATAAGCCTGATCTGAGATGGTTCTGTGAGTGTATTTATTCTATGGTTATCATGTATGTGGGACAGACCTCAGGTAGATGCATATTCAGGAGACACTGGGTATGACATCATGCTTAGATAAATGTAAGATTTCTCAACTGAAATACACTGTTGTTGGGAATGCAAAATAGTAAAACCTGCATGGAAAAAAGCATTGAGATTTCTCAAAGAACTAAAAATAGATCTACCATTCAATCCAGCAATCCCACTACTGGATATCTATCCAAAGCAAAATAAGTCATATCAAAAAGATATTTGCACTAGTATGTTTATTGTTGCACTATTCACAATAGCAAGGATATGAAACCAACCAAAGTGTCTGTCAACCAAAGGTTGCATAAAGAGAATGTGGTGTGTATATATATGTTAAATAAACACACACACAATGGAATACTACTAAGCCATAAATAGAATGAAATGTCTTTTGCAGCAACTTGGAAGGAACTGGATATCATAATCCTAAGTGAAGTAAGTCAGGAATGGAAAATCAAATATTCCATGTTCTCACCTAAAAGTAAGAGCTAAACTATGAGTATACATGGTTATATACAGTGATGGAATGATACACATTAGAGACTCCAAAAGGTGGGAGGGCAGGAAGGGGATAAGGGATGAAGAATTACCTATTGTGTACAATGTTCACTATCCAGATGACCTAAAAGCCTAGATTTCACCACTATACGGTATATTCATGTTACTATACTGCACTTGTACCCCCTTACTCTCCATAAATAAAAAAGAAAGACAATTCCTTAGAACATATTTAGTATAAATCCATGCAATCATTCATTTATCACAGGGCTTGACAACTTCATAAAGGGCCAGATACTAAATATTTTAGACTTTGTGAGCCACCTAGGCTCTGTTGCAACCATTAAGCTTTGCAGTTGCAGCACCAAAGCAGCCATAGAGAATATGTAATTAAATAGTTATGGCTATGTTCCAACAAAATTTTATTTGCAAAACAGGCAGGAAGCACGATTTGGCTTTCACATTCTAGTTTGCAAACCTCTGATATAGCTTATGGATAGTATACTATCATAAACCATATTTGTTTTAGTTGACTATATTATTGTCTTACTCCTCACCTTGAGCTCACATAATCTGGATCAAAATTAATGTTTAAACACTTTTCTAAATGTAAAAACTGAAATAAATGTAGAATGATTTAAAACATCTAAATAGCAGAGATGGTTGAATTGATCATGATCCCATTTTATTAATGGGTCTAAAAATATTTATAAATAAAAATATTTATTGCCCTATCTCAGCCTATTAAAGTACTATTCACACTTGAAGATAAAATGCAAATATTTATTTTTGTGTGAATCCTCTAATTCTTCTACCAAATCTCTGATAGAGTGATTTTGCCTATTCTTTGTCATCTCCTAGATTTTAGTACATTAAAGCATTGATTATATTGTATTACACAAGCTAATTCATGGGACTGCCTTATTCATCATGCTTCAATCTTCTTGTGGGTGATCACTATTTCTTATCTATTCATCATTTAGTTATCACTTTTAAACAATGCTTATTAGATACCAGCTGTGTATAGGTTCTATTTCAAGTACTAAGGATAAGGCGATACATTACATAGACGTGGTAGTTTATCTCACACAAAAATAGATGTCACAAAAGAAAACAAATATTTGTATTACAATTTAATGGATCTATCAAGAAAATAAAATAGTTACCATTAAAAAGAGTGTTTCTTGGGTGTCTCCTTTAGCTAGGCCAGTCAGAGTAGACCACTTCAGGTTGGTGATAATTGAGGATATTTTAGGATTTGAATTATGAGAAAGAGATGGACATTCAAAGATCTGAGAGAAAGCAATCTATGCTCTCCCCTGAAAAAATATTATCAATAGCAAGTGCAAAGTCTCCACAGTCCAACTGATTTTGCCAAGTTATAGAAAGAGAAGGAGAGCATTATGGCTGTGGTGTAAGTGATGAGTTGAAGAAGTGGGGGGAGTTGAAGAAGTTGAAGAAGGGGGGGACCCTGGGAGCAGAGAGCCTTACACGCTAACTTGTGGCCGACTGTGTTTTCCAAAAAGAGCTACAAGCAGCCTGCCTCACAGGCTCCTCCAAAGCTTTGCTCCTTTCTTCATCAGGAAGATTGATACTGATAGAATCACAGGAGAAAATGCCAGCATGCCATAATAACAGAGACTGCTTCCTCTGGTAAGTGAGGTCATGTGATCCCAATGATACTAAGCTTAGCCATGATTTTTAAGTGCACTTGTATGCAAACATTTCTCACTTCATTTGTTATTTTTGGGTAGACTTTGTGTTTTAAGAACATGTTTAGTTTTACAGCAAAATTGAGCAGAAGGTACAGATTTCTCATATATCTTCTGCCCTCACACATCTGTAGCCTTCCTTCTTATCAACATAATTTTCTTTATTTTGCATCCTGAAGCAAATTCATATTTTATAAATTGGTTCCTATGGAAATAACTTGCCTTAAATTATTAAATATTTTATATATTGCAAGTACGTTTTTATTGAAGCATAACATAATAAAACATGGACAAGTAATAAGTGTACAGCTTGATGGATTTTCACAAAGAGAACACATCTGTGAGGTCAGGACTAGATGGCAAAACAACATTACCAGCAGCCCAGAGTCTCCTTCATGCCACCCTTAATCACAATTCCTAACCCCCAAATAACCAATAATCTGACTTCTAATACCATAGGTTAATTTTGCTTGATTTGAAATGTATGTAAATGAAATAATCAGAATGTACTCTCCTATGACTTTCATCATAGTAGTGTACAGATGTGTTTCATTAGTTATCATTACTATACAGTATTTTGCTGTATGTATTTATCACAATTTATGTGCCATTTTATTCTTGGTGGATATTATAAGTTGTTTCCAGCACTTTGAAAAATTATTGCTTTTGGGAACACAGCTAGGAGTAGAATGGCTAAGTTATAGACTGCCTATTGGCTGTGTTTAAGAAGATATTATCAGAGCAATTGCACTAATTTTACTAATATACACTCCCACCATAAGACTGTGAGAATTTCTATTGCTCTGCATTCTCACCAGTGCTTGGTGTTGACAGTCTTTTCCATTTTGAGAATTCTGGTGGATATATAGGAGTATCTCATCATGGTTTTATTTACATTTCCTGATAACTAATGCTATTGAGTATGTTTTTATGTATTTATTGTCCATTTGAATATCTTTTATGAAATGTCTGTTGTCTGTCCAGATTTTCTATTTTCTATTGGTTTGTTTTCCTCCTTATTATTGTTCTAGATATGCGTCTTTCCTTGCACACAAACGCTGCACACATTTTCTACCACTATGTGTCACCAGTTTTTAGTCTCGTAATAATGTCTTCCAGTTAATAGAAATTCTTTGATTCAATATAGTCTGTTTACAGTATTTTCCCTTTATGGTTATTGCCTTTTGGTGTACAGATTAAGAAACACTTGTCTATCTCCAGGTAATGAAAATATTATATTACGGGGCCTTTGAGAAGCATTTTATAATCACGATTCATCTAAAATAGATTTTTACGTATCAATATGTATTTTTTCATATGTATATTTATATAAATGAAACCATATTTCATGTTTTCTTTCATGACTGATTTTTTTCACTCAATCTAATGTGCATGCAATTCATCCATGTTGTTTATACAGTTATGGTTCACTAATTCTCATAGCTGTGTAATATTGAAGTGAATGCATACCCTATCATTATTTGCTTTACTTAGAAGTATATCTGGACCATTTTTAGTTATTTAGTTATTATAAGTAATACTTTTGTGTTATGTATGTATTTTATGGAATATATACATCAGAGTTGAATTGAAGGGTTAGATGTTACGCACATGTATGGATTTAGTAGCAACTAAAGAAGAGTTTCTCAAATAGTTGAATAATTTTATGATCCAAACCCCAGTGTATGGATATTTGAGTTCTCTAATTCATCAAATCAGTTGGTATATCTTTAAAATTGTTTTTCTTGGAGTGATGTGTTGTAGTATTTATTCTCATTTTAATTTACATTTCCCAGATAACTAGTAGAATTAAAGAGTTTCCTATATATTTACTGTCCATTTGGATACACTCTTCAGTAAAGTGCTTATTAAAGATAATTTTCCATTTTGCTATGAGGTTATCTGCTTTGTTTCTTATTGATTTTTAAGATTTATAAAATAAATTCTGGATACAAGTACTTTGTTAAATATATGTGTTGTAAACATATTCTCTCAGTCAATAGTCTGCCATTTTTCTTCTCTTAATAGTGTTTTTAAATTAATAAGCAGTTCTAAATTTAGTGTGGTCTTTTGTTTCATTTTTAGATAGCACTTTTGTCTAATCTAAAGCAAACTTTTCTAACTTCTAAATCATGTAGATATCCCCATTATATTTTCTATTCAATGTTTCTTATATTTATAATAAATAAAAATCATATCTTAAAGAATATATTATAGTAACAGAATTTTGGCCTGAATAATTCTTAAAATATATCAAATGTATATGTTCATTTGTGCCAAACTCGCTATGTCCTTTATACTAATAAAATACTATGAAATTACCAATTTCTACAATGTTTCAATAGTAAGATATCTCTTATTTCATGGTTAGCATTTGATTTAACTTTTGGATGATTTAAAATTTAAAGGAATAGGAATGGAACAGTTCCATAATTTTTAAAAAATTTCTGAGATTTGTGTTACCAAGGAAGGACTACAGATCTATGATTTTTCAGTGTAGTAAAGAGAATTGAGGAATGTAAACTAAACTTTATTCATCAAGTTTTTGGAATTGTCTAAATACTGCAAAGATGTTTCCTTCTCACTGACTAAGGATTCATCTTTGAAATGGTAGACTACATTCAAATGTGAGTTTGACAGAGATTAAAAGTATGCTCCTCTTCTGAATGACATGCACAGAGAGATTCACATACAACAGATGCCTGGTCACTCACTCGAACTTCTGATCATTTTCCAACACTTCAGACTGAGTGATTTTGACTGTCATTCGTTCCAGACCAAAGCCTTTAAGGCCAGAAGCAAATGTCTTTTAAATTCCATGTGATTAATGTCCCTCAACAGTGTATTTGTCACTTCCAAAGACTCTACATGTTGTTCTTCAAGGCAAACCTACCCTGAACTGATCTAGAAAGAAATGAGGCATGTTGAATAAGCACTATTAGATTTTAATGTGACTGAAACTCAGTAATCCTCACTGCTGGAAATAAACATTAAGTTCTGGAAGCAGAGGCATGAACTAAAATCTTACCTTTTTTTTCTAAGTCTAGGTTCACTAAATATGGTGATGACACCAATGTATCGATTTGATCAAAGAATAATAGATAATGTGTTATGTTATGTAGATGTCATGTAGTAGAATGAGCCCTATTTGTCCAAAGTTTTATATAAGTCCTAAGAAAAACAAGATAAAATTTCTACTTTGGCAATGTGCTGAGGAAAACAACCCATTTTTTTCCCCTTAGCATGAGAAGTTCTCAATTCTATCCTTCGCAGCAAAATGAATTTTGCTCAAGAAAGCTCAAGAACTCTTCTTATCTTAGAAATTATGTTTCCTCTTTTATGAGTGATCCTAACCTTGAAGTGAAAATGGAAGCTATTTATTCACCTTTAAATACTATAAAACTCTTATTATGAAATTTACTTTTGACTCATGAGATTACTTAAACACAATTTAGTTAGTGTCATGAGAGATGCAGGAAATAAAAATCAATCCACTGGTACTCTTAAAGCACTTTTCCTTTTTAAGCTCATCTATTAAATATCTCTTCTTTTAAAAGATAATAGAAGACAACTTTCTATTGCTATAACTGGGTTCTCAGGATCTGGATGGAACAGAGGAAGTCCTCTAGATCAGTGCCATCCTACAGAAGTATAATGCCAACTACAAATGTGAACAACATATGTCATTTTAAATGTTTTAATAACCATATAAATTATTTTTAATAACCATAAAATTAATTGGAGTAATATATTTCAACTAGTCCATTATATCAAAATATCATTTTAATGTGTAATCAATATAAACTATTAATAAGTTATATACATTTCTGATACTAAGTCTCTGAAATCCAGTAAGTGTTTTAAACTTAAAACTGTTTTAAACTTTAAACTTCAGCATATGTCAATTTGGAGGAATCACTGAAGTGTCCAGTGCCCACATATGGCTGGTGGCCACCAAATTGGGCAGAGCAGCTCCTGCATAATCGTATTTACTATCCATTGCAGAAACACTTGGAATAAAACCTAATATTTTACATCTATCTTTAATTTGTTCTTCTTCTAATTGTTCTTTCTTCTTTTCTTTCTTAGTCACTGAATTATACCCTATCCTGATCTTTGTTTATTTTCCTTTATTAAGCTACTAAAAGACATTACTGGAATTATAGTTTTGACAGCAAGTTATGAATTCCATGATGGGCAATGAATTTCTTTTAGTTATTGACACTATTTTAATTTAGAGCTTGATTTTCATAATGATTTTTGTTTTTAATTTGTCTGTCTGGGATGAAATCTGTATCTACCACTTGCAAATTATGAGAACATAGGAAAATTATTTTAATTCTCTAAGATTCAGATTCCTCACTCCTAATATGGAGAAATAATATTTTTTCATAATATTATTCAAAAAATTTCATGAGGTCTTACTTATATAGGTAATGCAGGGCCTAGCACATTATAAGAACTTATTGTACATAAACAGACATGTTTAATGTTTTACAGGCATTTTCATTAATTTGATAACATGAGAGTTTCTTTAACTTTTTCATTTATTATGAGAACCATAAGGGATATACTACTCTAATTTGCACCCTAGTCTAATTTGCACATTTGCTAACCATAAACCATATTTATTCAAAGTATCCCTGTGTTCAACTAGCAAGGCTTCATTGATTTCCTTCAGCATAATTTCACTCACATTCAAAAAAACTCATTCTGATTTTTTTTCACTGCTCTGTATGAAAAATTTAACAACATGACATGATTTTAAGATAACTTCTAATGCATTATAGGCATACTTTGCTTTATTGCTTTTTGCTTTATTGTATTTCACAGGTATTGTATTTTTAAAAGTTGAAGGTTTGTGGCAGCTCTGTGTCAAGCAAATCTATCATCACAATTTTCTCAACAATATGTGCTTACTTTGTGGTTCTGTAACACATTTTGGTAATTCGTGCAATATTTCAAACTTTATTATTATTATATCTGTTTGATGAGCAGTGATCTTTGATGTTAACTATTGCAAGTGTTTGGGGGCACAACCAACAGTGCCATATGAAAGGCATATTTTTTTAAAGATGTCTTTCTGTGTTGCCCAGCCTTAAGGGTTTGAGTGTGGTGGCTGTTCACTGGCACAATCATAGTGTCCTGTAGCTTTGAACTCCTGTGCTCAAGCGATCCTCCTTCCTCCAGAGTAGTGGGGACTATAAGCACCTGGCTAGAAGGCAAACTTAACTGATAAATGTCATGTATGTTCTGACTGTTCCACCAACTGGCTGTTGCCCTGTCTCTCTACGTTTTCTTGTGCCGTTCTATGCTCTGAGATAAAACATCATTGAAAATAAGCCAATTAATAACTCTACAATGTCCTCAAAGCGTTCAGGTGAAAGAAAAGAGTTGCATATCTCCCACTTTAAATCAAAAGCTTGAAATGGTTAAGCTTGGTGAGAAAAGCATGTCAAAAGCCAAGATGAGCTGAAAGATAGGTCTCCTGAACCGCAATTAGCAAAATTGTAAATGCAAAGAAAAAGGTCTTGAAGGAAACTACAAATGCTACTCTAGTGAACACGGAAATGAAAAGAAAGCTAAACAGCCTTATTGCTGACATGGAGAAAGTTTTGGTGGTCTGGATAGAAGATCAAACCAGGCAAGTCATAACATTCCTTTAAGCCAAAGGCTAATCCAGAGCAATATCCTAACTTTCTTTAATTCTATGAAGGTTGAGAAAGGTGAGGAAGCTGCAGAAGAAAAGTTGGAAACTAGCAGAGGTTGGTTCATGAGTTTTAAGAAAAGAAACTATCTTCATAAGATAACAGTGCTAGGTGAAGCAGCAAGTTATCCAGATCTATCTAAGATACTTGATAAAAGTGTCTCCACTGAACAATAGATTTACAATGTGTACAAAACAGCCTTTTGTTAGAACATGTCATCCAGAACTTTCATAGCTAGAGAAGACAAGTCAATGCCTGGCTTCAAAGCTTCAAAGGACAGGCTGACTTTCTTGTTAACGGGTTAATGGTTTAATGCAGCTAGTGACTTTAAATTGAAGCCAGTGCTCATTTACCATTCTCAAAATACTAGGGACCTTAAGCATTATGCAAAATCTACTCTGTCTGTACTCTTAAATGGAAGAACAAAGCCTGGATGACAGCACATCTATTAATAGCAGGTTTTACTGAATATATTAAGCCTACTGTTGCTACCTACTGCTCAGAAAAAAAGACTTCAAAATATTACTGCTCTATAAAAATGTACCTAGAAACCCAAGATTCTGATGGAATTGTACAAGGAGACATGATATTATTTTCATTATTGCTAACCTGTATCCATTCTGCAGCCCATGGATCAAGGGGTAATTTTGACTTTCCAGTCTTATGATTCATAGACCAATGGAACAAGACTGAAAATACAGATATAACACCATCCTCATATAGCCATCTTATCTTTGACAAAGCAGACAAAAACATACACTAGGGAAAAGAATCCCTATTCAATAAATCGTGTTGGAAAAATTGGATAGCCATATGTAGAAGATTGAAACAGGATCTGTACCTCTTACCTCTCACAAAAATCAACTCATAATGGATAACAGACTTAACCTAAGGCACAAAACCATAAGAATTCTGGAAGAAAATGTTGGAAAAACTCTTAGAGACATCGGCCTCAGTAAAGAATTTGTGAAGAAAACCCCAAAAGCAATCACAGCAATAACAAAAATAAATAAATGGGACCTGATCAAATTAAAAGCTTCTGCAGAGCTAAGGAAACTATCATTAGAGTAAATAGACAATCTACAGAATGGGAGAAAACATTTGCATTCTACATGTCTGATAAAGGGCTGATAGCAAGAATCTATATAGAACTTAAGAAAATCAACAAGAAAAAAGCCAAGCAACTCCATTAAAAAGTGGACAAAGGTCATGAACAGAAACTTTTCAGAAGAAGACAAAATAATGACCAAGAAACATATGAAAAAATGCTCCACATCTCTAGTCATCAGAGAAATGCAAATCAAAACCACGAGATACCACTGAGAATGGCTTTTGTTAAAAAGTCCCAAAACAAATGCTGGTGTGGATGTGGAGAGATAGGAGCACTTATACACCACTGGTGGTACTGCAAACTAATACAACTTCTATGGAAAGTAGTATGGAGATACCTCAAAGAACTAAAAGTAGAACTACCATTTGATCCAGCAATCCTACTTCTGGGTATTTACCCAAAGGGAAAAAAAGACATTCTATAAAAAAGACATATGCACCCAAATGTTTATAGCAACACAATTCACAATTGCAAAATGTGGAAACAACTCAAGTGCCCATCAATATGTGAGTGAATTAATAAAATACAGTATATGTATACCACGGAGTACTACTCAACCATAAAAAAGTGGTGAACTACCACTTATATTATCCCGGATGGTGCTGGAGCCCATTCTTCTAAGTGTAGCATCACAAGAATGGAAAAACAAACATCACATGTACTCACCATTAAATTGATACTAATCAATCAACACTTACGTGCACATATGGAAGTAACATTCATCGGGTGCCAGGCAGGTAGAAGGGGGGAGGAGATGGGTAAATTCACACTTCATGGGTGCAGTTTGTGCTGCCTGCATGGTGGTCAAGCTTGTAGCTCCAACTTGGGCTGTTCACAGGCAATTTATATAACCAAAGTGTTTGTACCGCCATAATATTCTGAAATAAAAAAAAAGAAATACATTTTTTAAATGGCTCTAGGCAAAGTAAATTGAAAACTTTCTGGGAAGGATTCACAATTCTAAATGTCATTAAGAACATCTGTGATTCACGGTAAGGGGTCAAAATATCAACATTAACAGGATTTTAGAGGAAATTGATTCCAGCCTTCAAGGATGACTTTGAGATGTTTAAGACTTCATTGGAGGAAATAACTGCAGATGTGGTAGAGATATCAAGAGAACTGGAATTAGAAATAGAGCTTGAAGATGTGACTAAATTTTAGCAATTTCATGCTTAATAAATAGATGAGATGTTGCTTCTTATGGAAAGCAAAAAAAGTTCTTCTTAAGCAAAAAAAGTGGTTTCTTGAGATGGAATTTATTCCTTGTGAAGATGACGTGAACATTGTTGAAATGACAACAAAGAATTCAGAATATTCCATAAACTTAGTTGATAGAAGCAGTGGCAGGATTTGAGAGGATTGACTCCAATTTTGAAAGATGTTCTCCTGTTGGTAAAATGCTATCAAACTGCATTACGTACTACAGAGAAATCTTTTGTGAAAGGAAGAATCAATTGCTGCAGCAAATTTCACTTTTGTCTTATTGTAAGAAATTGCTATAGCTGCCCCAATCTTTAGCAAACATCATTCTGATCAGTCAGCAGCCATCAACATGCAGACACGACCCTACACCAGCAAAAATATTATGATTCACTGAAGGCTCAGATGATTGTTAGCATTTCTTCACAATAAAACACTTTTTGAAATTAAGGTAAGTACACTTTTTATACATAATGCTATTGCACACTTAATAGACTTCTGTATAGTGTAAGCATAACTATATGCACTGGGGAATCAAAAAAATTGTGTGACTCACTTTATTGCAATATTCTTTTTATTGTGGTAGTCTGCAACAGAACCCATGATATTCCAAGATACACCTATATAATGCTAAATATAATTTTACTCGTTTATGCTTTATTAAGAAGGAAATAACTTTATTTAAAATATGTGTAAGTTGTCAATTAATCAATACCATTAATTTGCAATGTTTTCCTGATTATGTAAGAGAAATGAGAGTGCACAGTGCAATCTATTCCATTTTTATCTTTATAAAGGTTTACTTTTTATAAAGTTTGTTTCTGCTACTTTTATATAATTCCACTTCTGTCACTCTTCCACATACTTCCCAAATCCATTCTCCACACAGTACTCAGAGTCATCTTTTCAAAAACATAATCAGGTCCAGCCATTTATATTTCAGGAACCTCACATTACGTTCAGAATACAACCCAAAATCCCTAAAAGGCACTACTGATCAGATCCTGTTCCACTGAACTCATCTTACATCACTCACCACTGTGCTGTTAGTAGATCTATCTATCCTGGACTTCCTTCTTTCCTTTGAAATCTTGATCCTCACTTGATCACCTTGGCCTGGAATATTGTGTTCCCTCTTAACAGTCTGCACTTATTCCAAATGTCACCTCTTCAGAAGAGTTTTCTCTAACCAAATTACCCAAAGAAACAACCTAATTAAAATTTTAATTATCCTCTTCATCATCTCATCATTCTCTATCCTATCAATTTGTTATCATCTTTATTGCTACTCTCACAATCTGAGATTATCATATGCATTTGTTGACCTCTGTAAGGTTGTCACCCTCACCAGTAAAATATATACCCTTGAGAAGGAGCATGTTTATCCTGTTCTCCACTGAATCTCCTTGCTTAGGAAGATGCCAGGCACACAATGCTTTATCAATAAATTTTTGTTGTATAATTAACAAATCTCTTACAAGAGAAAGTGCTGACCTGCTCGTCTCATTTCTAGACATTGTCACACCACAGGGAGTGAAGGTTTTCAAGGCAGTGGAAGACCTAGCAAGCATGAAGGTAGTAGCTACAGCTTGTTGTTGCCTCCGTATGAACTGAGGGATGAAAACCCTAGGACTCTAGCAGCAAGAATACTTTTTTCCCTCTTTATTCAAATGATCTCTCTTCTTCCCTCTTTGAGGGGTTTCAGCTAGACTGGGGCTACTTACTCTGAATGAGAATTGGTTTCAGAGGGAAAGAATAGACAGTGAAATATAGTGAGATGGAAGGATCAGATGTAGATTTAGATTTAGGCTTCTTGAGCCAAGGGACTTTGAAAAAAATGCACAAGCTTTAGCTTTCTCACCTGTAACAAGAACATAATAGTCATACATGTCTCACAGAGTTGCTGTAATGATGAAATTATCTAGTCTACATAAAGTGCCCATTATTCACTAGCAATCTATCAAAGGCAAATATTTTGCCTAGTTTTATATCCTTGTGATTCCTTTTACTCTGATTCTGGTAGGTATGACCTGAAAATTGTGTTTCAGTGGATTTGGATAATGGAGGAAGCTTCAGGTAAATATTTAGGTTGTCACAGAAGTAATTTTGGTTTTAGCATTGTTGAAATTTGCCATTTGATATTGGAATACACTCTTAAATAAATGTGGTTATGTTATACAGCATTTTGATGCACATTTCTCCCTTTATGTTTTTTTTTTTGCTAAGACTTATTACTTGCTGTTTATTTTATATTTATTTTAGACCATGGAAATGATGTTAGACGAAAGCAGATTTGCACGATTTTCTTATTCAAGTTCAAAATGGGTTGTAAAGCAGCGGAGACAACTCGCAACATCAACAACACATTTGGTCCAGGAACTGCTAATGAACGTACCATGCAGTGGTGATTCAAGAAGTTTTGCAAAGGAGAGGAGAGCCTTGAAGATGAGGAGCACAGTGGCCAGCCATTGGAAGTTGACACAACCTATTGAGAGCAATCATCAAAGCTGATCCTCTTACAACTACATGGGAAGTTGCCAAAGAACTCAATCTTGACCATTCTATGGTCTTTTGGCATTTGAAGCAAATTGTAAAGAGGAAAAGCCAGATAGGTGGGTGCCTCATGAGCTGACCGAAAAAAAAAAAAAAAACCCGGTGTTTTGAGCTGTTGTCTTCTCTTCTTATTATACACAACAACAATGAACCATTTCTTGATCGGATTGTGATGTGCAGTGAAAAGTGGATTTTATATGACAATTGACAATGACCAGCTCAGTGGCCGGACTAAGAAACAGCTCCAAAGCACTTCCCAAAGCCAAACTTGCACCAAAAAAAGGCCATGGTCACTATTTGGTGGTCTGCTGCCAGTCTGATCCACTACAGCTTTCTAAATCCCAGCAAAACTCTTACATCTGAGGTGAGATGCAGTGAAAACTGCAACGCCTGCAGCTGGCATTGGTCAACAGAAAGGGCTCAATTCTTCTCCATGACAATGGCCAACTGTAGGTTGCAAAACCAGCGCTTTAAAAGTTGAACAGGTTAGGCTATGAAGTTTTGCCTCATCCATCATATTTACCTGACCTCTCACCAACTGACTCTGACTTCTTTAAGCATCTTGACAACTTTTTTGCAGGGAAAATGCCCCTACAACCAGCAGGGTGCATAAAATGCTTTCCAAGTTTTTGTGAAACCCTGAAGATTTTTATGCTACAGGAATAAGCAAACTTATTTCTCATTGAGAAAAATGTGTTGATTGTAGTGGTTCCTATTTTGATGAATAAAAACGTGTTTGAGCCCAGTTATGATGATTTAAGATTCACAATGCAAAACCACAATTACGTTTGCACCAACCTAACGTAACTGTACAATCTAGCTTTTCTTGAACCTAGCAAATCTCCAGCTAACAATATGAGACAGTTTTATTATTCTATGCCCTTTTTGTGAATAAATCTCTTTTTAGGTCTCTATGTGGAAGAATAGTTAGTGTCTTAGGACAAAATAGAATTTGGACATTCCACAGTTGCCTTTCCAAATTAAATTATAATTAACTAACTCTGCATTATTTCTGATAATATCTGATAGCTACTTCTTTGTAAATTTAAGGCATACAACTAAATTTACATGTATAGCTATGAATATATTTTGGGCAAACAAAAGAAAAAGATCACAGGAATAAAGCTTTTGTAAAAAGTGAATTAAAAACATTTTCCTTAAAAATTGTGGAGAATTATAAACATACGTGCTACAGCAGGAGAATTATATGGCTCAAAGTATTTCCCAAATAAAAACTAAATGGTTTAGTCTTTAGAATCTCTCTCCCCCCAAAGCAAAATCACTCTTAGTTATTGACAGCCCTTTAGTTTTGACTGAGGAAGTGAAAAGTTGCTATTAATTTATCATTTTGTAACAGGCAATATAGTAAAAACCTCTCTTGGGGCTAGAAAGTCTCTATTTGTTCTTTTTCATTTCCCTAAGTTGTATCTTCTGAAATATTCCATGAGTACTAACTGCAGTGCCAAGGGACAGATTAGCAAAATGCTTATGTATAAAGCTCTTTCCCCTTTGTGTATGTAAATTGAGGGAAAAAACTAATCATTCAAGCATTCATTTCAATCGTATGAAAGAAAGAATAGGTTAGAACGATAAACAATGATTAATGAGAATGCCATCAGCCAAGAAAGTAAAGGTTCTATTTTAATATGAAATTGCCGGAAACTTGCAAAATAAAAGTATATCCACTAAAAAAAAAAAAAGACATTTTGTCAGCACACATGAAGTTGCTATAAATTCTTCTTAAAAGTAGACCTCAAATTATGCTTCTCTAAAGCTAAGCATGCAGTTCATGGATATATTTCATGGAATATTTATTAAAATCAGATTTTAAAAAAATTACACATCAAAATTACTTTTCTTGTTTTCTTTTCTTTTATATATGGTTCAAAAAAGCTAAGGTGATTATCCTTTCACCTTCCAAGACAGTGTTCAGGAACCCTGTAGACTTAACTCTAGGTTCTGTTCGCAATGACAGAGCCAAGGACATGGTATTTGTTCTATAATCTATTTAAGTTCTTAAGGCCTCCACTCTATGGAAATATGTATTGATTCATACCCTTCCATTATTTTAAGACCAAAACATCTTTAGAAGGTGATAATGATTAATCTCAATTTTTGCAATATGCTTTAGAGGCATTTTGAAGTGTAGTAATGCAGTGCAATGGCTACACACATGGGATTTAGGGTCATACGAACTAAAATCAAAATCACAGCTCTGCTGCAAATAGCTGCAAGATCTTGTTCCAGATAATTAAACTAAGTTGTCAGTTGTTTCAATAAAAATGGAGTGAATAACTGAACCTAATCTGAAGTTGGTTGAAAGGATTTAAAAGATCATGTACTTGAAGTGGTGAGGACAATAACTGGCATGTAGAAAGAATTCCATAAACGGTAGCTTTTTGAAGGAAAAAAGAGTCACTGAAATATTGTATACATGCAGAGAGGTACAAAAATATACATCTATAGCTTGATAAATTTTGACAGAAGAAGACACTCATTAATAATTTTATCTTTGCTAATATTTCCATATCTGTTCTTGAAATTTATGGGGATGGCTTATAGTTTATGTATACTTTAGTGTCTGTCTGGCATCTTTTATTAAACATTATTCTTGTTATGTATAATCATGTTGTTCCAAGTAGCAATAGTTGTATTTTTTTTAAATTCTCACTACTCTATAGTATTCTTTTGTACATTTATGCTATTATTTTATTATCCATTCTACTATTAATGGGCACTTCTATTCTGTGTTCCAAATCCTTCTGAGAAATGGCCAGTTTTCCATGTTATACAATCTTTGAAAATTAGATACAATCTGTTCTCTGTCACGTCTCATATAGATGCCTATTTTTGTCTATTCTCACTGTCCTCACATCAACATAAACTCTTTCCTGTTTTTCTTGAATCCAGCCTCTCTGTGTTCCAGTTAATTCTAAATACAACTGTCTTAGTTTTTCTCCCCATGATTACCTTACATGTGAAAAATAATTGAGAGTTATATTTCAATTGAATCTGAGAACAATGTTGTAAAGATCATACAATTGATATCTCCACTTCACAGATGAGAAAACTGAGGCAGAGTTAGGTTAGGCCACTGGCCCAATTTCTCAGAATTAATAAGACAGAGCAGAAACCCAGACCAATGCTTACAGGCTCCAGAAGCAGTGATCTTCTCAGTCCTATTAAGCAAATATTACCTGAATTTGGTATGACTTGCTTCCTGGTCATTCCAGAAAATACTGATTTAAGTTGTGCCTCATTGCTTTTTCCCTTGAGATGCCCCTTGCCTAGAGTGCATTTCAACATCAGTGAACTTATATCTGACCTTGTCAAAGCCTGTCACAAAGCCTTTCCTGACCAGTCTGCCATTACAGGTCTCATTCTGTGTCTAGTCTTTCCTATGGGATGGGGCATTAAATATTCTCCTAAATCCTGTTCTATTTATAATCTTAGGCTTCATGTGTGGCTGTGATAGAGCTAAATAGTCAGTACTAGATTTCCTAATCTTTCCTGCTTTCACAATATTGCTTTGACCAATGTATTTCAAAACTTTAGCCAATGCTATTATTTGGAGTTATAATCCAACAAAGCTGACTCCAAACCCTGTAGCTATCATCTCCCCCATTTTTAAAGCCTGCAGTAATAATAATAATAATTTCTATATTATCAATTTGGGAAAGATAGGTATAGAAATTGTATATAGATTAGTCATTTGGTTTTTAACCAATTTCAATGTTTATTTTCAATGGAGAAAATCCAACTCTTCATTTCTAATGTTCTACTTTTGTTATAATATTTATGATGTCTTGTGGGAGGTCATCTAAAATGCTAAATTATCAATATAATAACTGGTTATTCTTTTATTCAGTTTTCCCATAGAATGAAATTTTAACTTTCATTTGCACTAAGAGTTAGTGACCTAGTTAACTGACAGTGATTTGAGTTATTAAGTCTAATTTGTTGATGGCAATTTGAAAGCAAAGAAGCACTGCGGCGACCTAGGAGTGATATCCAG
This sequence comes from Microcebus murinus, assembly GCF_040939455.1. NCBI lineage: Eukaryota > Metazoa > Chordata > Mammalia > Primates > Cheirogaleidae > Microcebus > Microcebus murinus. The sequence goes on from NC_134124.1 coordinate 26,214,873, forward strand.
AAAGAGGTTTGAATAGAATTATTAAATGCATCATTATTGTAGCCAATATAGTTTGGTTGGGATGTAATTTTCTTACTAATAATAATCTGATGGCCAGGCATGGTGGCTCACGCCTGTAATCCTAATACTCTGGGAGGCCAAGGTGGGAGGATTGCTTGAGGTCAGGAGTTCGAGACCAGCCTGAGCAAGATCGAGACCCTGTCTCTGCTATAAATAGAAAGAACTTAATTGGCCAACTAATATATATAGAAAAAATTAGCCGGGCATGGTGGCACATGCCTGTAGTCCCAGCTACTCGGGAGGCTGAGGCAGCAGGATTGCTTGAGCCCAGGAGTTTGAGGTTACTGTGAGCTAGGCTGATGCCACGGCACTCACTCTAGCCTGGGCAACAGAGCAAGATTCTGTCTCAAAAAAAAAAAAAAATAGCAATAATAACAATCGGACATAGTGACTAAATAACATATCTCACTGGTTCAGGCAAAAGCATACATCACTTCTCACTGTTTGAAGGGTACTTTCTGGCTAGACTAATGTTCATTTATGATTTAGATTATTCTTTAAATAGTAAAAGTTATAGAGTTTCTTAATGTAGTTCGTAATATTAATAGTTTGGATTTTAACCTAGACATGTCACCTGTCTGAAGATTATCCATACACTAGAGACAGACATATCAAACTTTGTCTAGTATCTACAGAGCAGATATTCATCAGGTGCTAGCTTTTTCCCCTCTTTTATCCATGAAATAGACAATATGAAGATTGAAATATCATTGTCAGATTGTTGTATGTAAGAATCCAGACTCTGAAATCCCAGCACCACCATTTGATAGCACAACACATTGGAAAAATCTGAAAACAGATAATAGTGAACCAATCATTATGAATGTTCTTTATAAATAGAACTCTAGAATTTTTAAAGGAATTAGAAATGGGATAAAATAGGTACACAGTCCAGAAAGATATGGAATAGAAAACAGGCAACCATGGTAGGATCTCGAACTCAGAAGACAAACATCAAACTTACTTAAAGTGAACTACAAGGAAGACTTTAAAGATAAGAATTGCAGAAAAAAACTGAATTATTGGAACCAATGTTCTTTTCTAGGTCCAACATTCAGGAGCTAGGGCCAGATGAAGATATTGAGATAAAGCCAGCATGAGACACTCTGCCTCTAACATGTCCACCTCTATGGACATGAAGACTCACAATGGTATAGCAGCAGGTAGCTCCAGTGCATTTTTATCACACTATTTTGGGGGGACTTGCACCAACACTGTCTTATTCTTTTGCAGCGCCCACCTTTCAGAATCTTTGTTAGCAGCTACAGTGCTAAGATTTTCAACAGGTTTGTCCCAGGTGATATAGATGAAAATGAGAGAACTCTTGGTGCCTTTGGCAGCTTTGGCTTCAAAGGGTTGAGTAGAAGTCAAAGGCAAGCCCTATAACATCAGGTCATGAAGATCACAGTTGAGTTTCTGGATTAGAGAAGATTAAGCATTCCCATTTCTTACAACCAGTGAGTTGATCCTTTCCACTCCTCATTCTTTTTCATAATTCCCTATCCATTCCAGCTACAACATTTCTTCATTCTCCCTCATTTTTTGTTGGGTATTTTGTTACTGTACTCTATATATTGCCAACATTGATGGTTGGGTGTCCCCTTGCATTGCAGTGATATCATGAAGCCAGGTATTAGGCAGAGACTCCACGAGCAAGGGAAATGTGGTTTAGTTCAAAGTTTCCTTCCCAGACAGCTATTAAAAATCCTTAAACTGGACCTTCTCTCTTTTTTTGTTTTGCCCCAGTGTCTATACCATGGCAATCCCTTCCAAAGACATATCCTCACCCATAGATCACTCAGTTCTGCATCTGGATTCTGGCTACTTTTCTAAAATGCAAAAAGCAATTATTTTCATGTTTTTTTTAAGTATCCCTTTTCATAAATCACTTGAAATAAGAACTGTCTTATTAAGAAAGGTGAGAGGTACAAAGATCTAGCCCAAGCCAGAGCTTAATTTTCTTGTCCTTAGCTTTGAATTCAATAGATCCCATGCTTGGAAAGTGGCTAGAGTGCTATTTGGATATGACATAGGAAAGAAATTTGTGTTTCAATGAAAAACTTACATTTATTATAGCATACTTTTCAGCATTTCCTCATTCTGCTTCTTTAAGTGGTATAAGGATATGTGTAAATAAAATATTTCTAAACTCTCAAGAAAATCAGAAAGTTTGGTTTCTAATACTTTAAATATACAAAATTAAGGAAATAATCTTAAAGAAGCCAACTCAGAAACATTTAAAAATCTAAGTTCGCATAATTTAAGCAAATATTTTGCAAATGAGTTTAGTTAATTTTGGTATAATAAAATAGCTATGTTTTCTCTGCTTTGCCAGTGTCAAATATAATATGAACTTTTAAAAAAAATCCTTTCAAAAACTTTTTTAATTTGATTTTTTTTAAGTTTGAGCACTACTTTCTGAGCACATTTTTTTTCAATTGGCACATTGTAATTGGTAGGTATTTATGGGATATAATCTGATGCATATATGTTATAAAATATTCAAATCAGGGTATTTAGCATGACCATTACCTCATGCATTTATCATTTGTTTGTGGTAAGGACATTCAAAGCCTCTCTTCTAGCTATTCCATTATGTACAATACCTTACTATTAACCATCATCACTTTAATGTGCAACAGAACACTAGAACTCATTCCTTCTATCTAATGGCCTTTAAACTAATAAGTTTTTATCCACTGGCCAAACTCCCCCATTCGCTTCTCTCCCCTTCCCTCCCCAGTCTCTGGTTCTAAGATATCAACTCTTTTTTTCTTAGATTCCACATATCCATGAGATTGTATAGTATTTGTCTTTCTGTGTCTGGCTTATTTTACTTACCATAATGTTCTCTAGGTCTATTCATGTTGTTGCAAATGACAGGATTTCATTCTCTTAGTGGCTGAATAACATTTCATTGTGCATATATACCACATATTCTTTATCCATTCATTTGCCATTGGACACTGGGTTGATTCCACATCTTGGCTATTGTAAATAGTGCTGCAATAAACATGGTGGTGCAGATCTCTCTCTCTTCAACACACTGATTTCATATCTAGTAGTGGGATTGCTGGATCTTATGGTAGTTCTATTTTTAATTTTTGGAGGAACTTCTTTAAGTATGTTTTTCTAAACTTATATAGACTTTCTGATCAAATAAGTTAAATAACTCCTACTTAATATTTAAGATCATAAAAAGTATAAATTTATGTTTAACTAAATTGAATCATTCTGACAAACTTTATTTCAACAGTAATTATATTTTATAATATGTCAGTTTGAACATAATTTTCAGGATTGTTAGGTACCTTACAGCCTTGAACTAATATTAAATTAATTAAAATTCATTAGGTACCTAGATCATTTTAAGTAAGAATAGAATACTGGGACATTGATCACTAAGCATCATTTTAAGTTTATATGCTTTTGCCTTCTATTTTTACTAAAATGTGCTAAAGAGAAGCATCTTGGAGTCTATAATGAATATTTTTCCATGTTGCCATTTCTGTCATTTTTGTAAGTTGTATAAGGGCTGTTGGTGGTTGTTAAAAGCTGTATTTTATGTATTTATAAGCTCTATGACTCTATGAATCCACTAAAATGTGAGTGTGTGATGAAACAGTTCTCAATTATCCACATCTTCTCTTTCCTTGAACAAAGCAATCATAAATAGAACTGGATTTTGTTTATCTTTTTGTTCTCCAAATATCTTTATACTCTTCAAACTTATTGGTGTGCGGGTAGATTACAATTAATAATATTTACTCTATTGGAACTGGAAACTGAAAAATTTATTAAATGCTTACTCATTGATTTGAAGATATAAATGAATGCATTCTATGAATGCATCAGTTGTTAATAACATCTTTAGTAATATTATGTACTTAGTTTTGAGCTCAAAGACACCCTGAGATCTGAGTTTTGTTCTAGAATATGAAAGAACATAATAAAAGACAAAACTGTGATCTTCCAATAGGATAGAGGCAAGATGGTAAACGAGGAAAACTACCAACCAGAGTGTCTCTGTAAGAAAGACAGATTTTAGATGAAAGTGAAAAACAAACAGGCAGACAAACATAGATCAGATGAGGGTCAGAAGGAAGTGTGCCTGAAACTACAGAAGACTCCACAGGAAGAAACTGTGGAGCGGAACTGGAAGGAGAAAGGTATTGGGAGGGTCTAAACCCCAAGAGACTTAGACACCAGTGACAAGGGTAGGTGGAGTCGTAAAATTCCCCCCCCCCCCGCATCTCTGACTGCTGGTGGGCTCCTGAGCTACTAGAGAGACCTGCCAACACCAGCCCTGAGACAGCTGCTGCTAGTGAGTGATGAGCCTCTTGTGGACAGAGCACCAAGCTACCTCTCAGCTCCCTTGGGGCATCTCCCATCCCACAGACCCCAGCCAATGAACAGTCACCATATTGCTTCATTCTCCCCTTTCCCTGCCCTACCCACGGCTGCCGAGAGAGACAATTTAGCCACTACCCAGAGGCATCCATAGGGATTGGACCTTTCCTTTTGGGGCTCTGCAGCTGACTGAGGGGCACTTGGACTGTGAGCTCCCTACCTGCCCATCCTCCCAGGTGCTGATTGCCTGGTGACTCCAGAAGAACAGGGCAAATGATGAGGCAGAGAGACATTGATCCAGCTTGGGCACCCCATGAGTGATTGAGACCAGCACTCTTCTCCCTGGCAGGTGTTACCTTTTATGTTTAAGTGTTTTGTTGTCACTTTGAAATGTGTTGTCAATTATGATTTATTAAGTACTTATGGTTGTAAGTTAAATTTTCAGATTTCCCGAAAAATTTGTTTTGGCTTTCCAAATTCAAATCTATAATGTAAAATAAAATTAAATAAAGTGTTCAGGCTATCTCTTACAACTAAAATTATTTTTGAGATTTCCAGAGGTACCCTGAAACATCACAGAGACTTATTTTTTCACCTTACACAAAGAGAGGCTCTAGAAATAATTAGTGTATTTGATATATTATGATTTATGAGTTTCATTGGAAGACTTTTCAAATGGAAACACTGCTCAGCCTTCCAAGTTTAATTTATAACATTAAAATAACTAGTCATGCACCATATAACATTTCAATCAATGACAAACTGGATACACGATAGTGGTCCCATAAGAATAATAACATCATATTTTATTATACCTTTCCCATATTTTCATATGTTAGATACACAAATACCATTGTGTTACAGTTGCCTACAGTATTCAGTTCAGTAATATGCTGTACAGGTCCATACCTTAGGAGCAATAGGCAATACAATACAGCCTAGATATTTCGTAAGCTACACCATCTAGACTTGTGTAAGTACACTCTATGATTTTCACACAATGGCAAAATTGTCTAATGATACATTTCTCAGAATGTATCCTTATCACGAAAGGAAGCATGACTATACTTTAGAGATGGCATGTTTTATGGGAAGTATCCAGTTATTAGCCAATGCCCTTACTTTCTATAATTTGTTTTAAGCTCAGAAACACTGAACATAGTAAGAAATAGTTTTGTCAAATTTTTCTATATTTTTTAGAATCCTGTTGGTGGTTGGCGCAATGATATTAGGCAACAATGATATAGTGTTATTAGTGATAAATTTAGTTATACGTTAAAATGTTTATATAGCTGTAATGTCACTCTAATTTGTATGTAGCATCTTCTAGGCCAGTAATTTTCAATTAATGATGAACATCAATATTAACAGTGGAGTTTCTTTTATTTTGTTTTGTCTGTTGTTAAAAATGCAGATATTCAGGATTTACTTAAGATTTACTAAAACTCTTGATAGTTCTTCTATGCTCTTCATATATTCTTAACTAAAGACTTGGTATATTCTTGGGATATGGTATATATGTAAGTTTTAATAATATATATCTCAAAATTTTTAGTGAAAATTATTTATTCATTTTTATAAAATAGATACAATGTTTACTGAATCCTTAGAAAATATCTTTCATTATTGTACTTACAGGTATTTTGTAAAAATTTTTTTTAATTGACCTTACTTTTTGTTCTTTAATTCACATGCCATAGCATCAATTTACTTTCCTTGTCAGTTGCATTATTTTCATCATGAACGCTCATCAGATTTTTCACTTTTGAAAATTATCAGTACTAAATTAACCACAACCATTTAAAAATCTTTTTTCTACAAACAGTTTTTGTTTAACTCTGATCCTTCCCTGAATGTCCTGAAATCAGCTATAGGCCAGAGTTCCTTTTGTACTAAAAAAAATGCTGTCTCTGAGCCCTGTGAAAAAAAGCCTGTGACAAGTATTTCCAACAATTTTTACTTTGCAGAATAGATTTTTGAGTATAGTTTTATGATTTCTGATGACATCCCTTAAAAATCTCTAATACCATATGGTGCTGCTGAGTAACAATTTTCTATAGTTCATGAGACTGCTAATGCATGAACCAGTGGAACCAGAATTAATTACATAGGACTGAATGATTTGATGAGTGATAATTATAGTTTTATATTTTATATTGCTGAAATTTTAATATGTATTACATATATTTTATCTTTATGTAAAATATATAGAGAACATAGATATGTCCTTTGTTATCTGTTATATACACACAAAAACATACAACCTTTGTCTCTGTGCTATCTGTATACCATAACAAATTAATCATTGAATAGACTCTGCACTAGTAAGGTGAAGTGAAGACTTTTCAAATGATACATTTTCACTGGCACCCAGAAATTCAAAAACTCTAATTAAGTCTCCTTTCTTTTCATGGAAGTATAGTTATTTGCATAGGTTCATTAAAAATCTGTCTTCCTTTTTTCCAGTATATAATTAGAATGTTGGTTATGCAATCAAAGACTTGCCAGAATGTCATATTCAAAAATGATGCTCATTTATTCAAGTTTGACCAAACCGCATCTAAGGCACTTTATGGAGCCATTTCTTACAAAGCCCTCCCATGAACAGTAGACTGATACCTCACTTACAGGATCCAGACTTACAGGTGGTAACAGAGGGCACTTCTGAGTAGGCCAGGAAATGGGATATTTTGGGGACCTTGAGAAGAGAGGAATTTGTTCAAATGTATGCTCATTGTAGGTGAAATCTGGTGGAAAGAATTTATAGGCTTGTCATATTAGCTTCAAGATAATACATAATAGAAGATTTAAAAAGTCCAATCTGAGATTCCTTACAAGAAACATCTAGGGAAGCAACTTAAGAAGACTTATATAGAATTATGTAAATAATTAGGTCAAACCTATTAATAATAAAATTGGTTGCCTTGGTTTGTGGCTAAATATAAACATCTTTCTATGAGATTTTTTTTGTTTGTGTATGTGTGTTATTTTTTTTTTATTTTTGCTTTTTTGTTTTGTTTTGTTTTTGAGACATGATAGGGACCATCTGAGCTTTAGTGAAAACCATACATCGCCTAAAGCAAATCTTTCTGTGTTATCTGTGTTTCTATGGGAGCTATTGTACAGCTCTGTGCATTATAAATAGCTGATAGCAGTGCAGAATAATTGTTCAGGAAGAAAAGGAAGTCCTGGGTGCAGATGATAGCTATTCTCACCCAGAGCATCAGGAACATAGATTCTCCCCCAGCAAATTCAGAACTCAGGCCCTAGCCTTCCCTGACTTCTGATTTTCCCTTTTGTGATAGGTGAGGCTACTTGTCTCTTAGCTTTTCTGAATTCCTGGTGGGAAATGTTGCCTCTCATTAGGCCAGTAGAACCCCATCTATCTGGAGCTTTAATACAGTTTTGAAATGTGAAGAACAGGGGAAGGAATATGTGAGCCAGGGCCTGGGACTAGGCCATTTTTTTTCTTTTTAATTTCAAAAGCCTTGAAGATTTTTTATAGTACTTTGGCCACTGTCTCTCTCTCTCTATGAACAGGATCTCTTTTTAGAAGCCAAAGCAGGCATTCAATAGAAGCTGAATCTAGCACCTTTCTTTTTTTGATCCAAAGTTACTGGAATACTCTAAACATTAACCCAAAATGTAGTAGAGATGGAAGACACCACTCTGCTATTAGAGGAAAAAAAAATATATCAGAAATGAAAATATTTAGGTTAGAAAAAATGGAGATCACCTCTTCATAGGATTTGCCAGCATAACATATTTTATTTATAAGGCCTGAGCTTTTTCTTTGGAATAATGTTTGCTCATGGAAGGGAGTGGGAGAGGGATTTACAGGCACATTATAAGTGGCAATTCCCAAGCATAGGTAGCCTGAGAAATCTGTCACCCTGGGTTCCTGCTTAGATCTGTCTGGGAAACTGGCTTCTTGGGAGGCATAGAAGGAGGACACAGTTGCTGGTTCTTCACTTCTGCAATGTTTGAACTTATTTGTGACCTGCTGGCTTCTCCCTCAGAAATGTCAGGTTCTCAGAACCTACTTGAATCCTGAAGGATTGACTTTTGTCTTTCTGCTTTGCACAAAGGAGGAAGGAGACCCGAAGTCACAAAAATATTTGGCTGTGGGCTCTGCCTGGGCCTGGGGTACTTCCTTGTTTTCACTTTCTTCCTTTGAGTGAAGTCCATACCTTAGACCTGGTCCATTCTGTGGGATCAGGTCCATGACTGGCATTGGTCCTGACTTTCAGTATGCCTACTGTCCCAAGACCAGTCTGGTTAGATAGGTGCTGGGCTCTGTTAAGAGGCTGACATTGCTTTGTTTCAGGGGAACATTATGACTTTTTATTATTGTTATGGGACAAATTTACTGCAACAGATGCTGTGTGCTTTGTCTGAACATGCTTTGTGACACAGCCTGGCCCATATGGGGCAGAAACTGAGCTGTCTTTCTCAGCAAGGTCTGTTCTGAGCAAATGGCTTGCCTTCACTCTAAGTGAGAGAGGTCTTGCATCCTGCATGCCCTTCTGGAAACTGTCCTGATTGAAGTCTTCTTTTTCTGTTTTTTGGTCTAAATTTGGGTCCTGGCTCTTTTCAAGGACCTGAAACTTAGGGTTTCATGCTCCTGCCACTTCAGTGTGCTACTCTGTCCTCCAGCCCTTTGGTTCAATCACACTGTGCCAGATGTTGCCTTTGACATGAGAAGTAAAGGTTGAAAAATTTCTTTGTTCTCTTCCAGTATAATGGGCCTCGGTGAGCCCATGTCCAGTGTTAAAGTAAGAACATCTCAGGGCTATTTGGCCTTCCCTACAGGTATGGGTTAATGAGAACAGTATCCGATATGAGTAGCACCTGTTTTGTAATCACCTGTACTCTATGATTTTAATGATTGGTTCCAAGGAACTGGGAAACCTGGGCTGTGGATTCTGCTTCTGAACCAAGGGTATCTGAGCAGGGAAATGTGATCTGGTAAAGGGGCTATGACTCAGCCTTCTTCATCTGATACAATTATATGGTTTTAAGAACCATAATAAGTTCTCCTGTTTCTTCAACACGTAGTCATATACTAACTGGGTCAAGTCTTACCACCACTTAAAGTTCTTGACTTTGACTTCACCATTTTCAAAGTCTTTGAAGACTGGAACTTTTTCAGGAATTTTTTGCTCATTGCTAGATCTTCACATTTTCTGAATTTTCTCTCTGTTCTCAACTCCAGTTTCTCTATGTAATCTGGTCTTGCCTTGGATCAACCTATAGAATTCAGTCCCATCTTGAATTTCACCCCAAATGACACACTTATACACAAAAAAGCATGAGTGAGCAATATATCCTCTATTGAATGTACTGTAAGAGTGACAAAGTGAGAGAGAGGTGCTAGCACACTCCATGGTAAATAATTTAACAACCTGTCTTAGCAGTTATTTTTCTTTATTGTTGCTTTTGGTCTGCCCTGTCCCTGAGGTTTATCAAGTATCCCTGTATGCCTTGGAGTGTTCATCTGCTGATCCCTTTCCCAGGTCCTTACCACCTCCAATGTCTTTAATTCCACTCTCATCTTCATACTAAACAGCTCAGACTCCCACATCCCTGCCCCAAGCTGCATACCTGAGCCCATCTGACTGGGAGAGGACTTCTCCTGGGCAACATCCTACTTCTTATGAGAAGACTTGGAGTTATATAGAACAGGATTTATGGTTACTTTGCATAAGAATTTTTTTTTCAAATGTATACTTTTCTATTCTCTATCATTTCACCTGAATCACTATTGGCTCTCTAATATTATTTAAAAATAAATAATAAAGTTACTTATCTGAAATTATATGATGAGGTTTGGGGCTCTCTGGTATCTATTTTTTTAATCATTATAAATCCAGCACCAACTCTACTTTGTGCACATAGGAAGTTGTCAACAAATAAAGGTAGCATGGGTAAATGGGCAGAGGAAAGTAGGAGTAATATTCAAAATGTTTAACAACCACTATGGTACCAGCACTGTCAACAGACACTGGACAGAGACAGAGAGCCAGTGCACCCCACTGGTGTACACGCCTACTGAATATACTCTAAGATGAATGAGGAAACAAAGATTAGAATGCAAATTTTATGTAAATATATCCTTATGTACAGTACATAATACCTTACAAATACCTTACACAGTTCTAAAGTTTTGGGTATCTTAGGTTTTACCTTCAGAGGAGCAAACATGTGGTGATGCTGCCATTGGTTATTTATTATGTTTTTAATGAAAAAAACCTTACCAGAATACATTCCCTTGATTATGTTAGTCTTTTGTATAGACTTCTTTACTCCTGAGAAAAGAATCATGACTCGACATCCCCCCACATGGTTTCCCTTATGAACAGTGCCTGACCTGACCTGGCCTGATCTGACTTGGCCTGGCCTCTGTAATTCTGTTGCTTAAAAGGACACTTTGAGATTATATGCTGATTATACACATGACATTTCCATGGAAGAAACCTGATTTTTAAAGTTCCTCAACATGAACTGGGTGGTTTTACTATTCTTTTTGAGTCAAGACCCCTTTTGATAAATGCAATATTTCATGTCTCTCTTTATCTAGCAAACCTACGATAGAATATTATAGTGAACCAGAGTTCTGGTTCTGGCCCTATGTCACACAGAAAGATCAGAGTAGAGCCAGAATGAAAATCCAGCTCTTCTTATCTCTAGTTCTCTAAAACATATACGACTACGTCTGCCCTAGAACAGAATCCTCCAGTAAAACCCCAAACCACATTTTATCTATCAATCAAGATCTCCAGAATACACCCAACAAGCTGCATATTATTTTTTGTTTTTTGCCACCCTATTCTACTAGTATAACATTCCCATATTCTCGTCTGCTCAAGAAACTTCTTTTAACACTAGATCCTCTTGACATGTACTCAGGAAATAAGAACTGATTTCAATATACATTCATTAGTTTATTTAAGAAATATTTGTTAAGTTCCTAAAAGCATAAGCCACTGGGCCAAGACTGATTAAAGTAAAATATAATGAGGATCATTGATCCCCTGAAACAAGAACATCAATAATGAAATTATAATATTCAACTTTCCTGTTTGCAAAAGTCAACAGGATATCTTACATCAGGCAACTGGTGACTCAAATTGTTTATTCCCAGAATAAATACTTTGTTTTATCCATGATAGGCCCTTGATGGAGCAGAACAGAATCATATTTGACATTCATTGGATTTGGCAACTGCCATCAATGCTTAATCAGTTACTCATAAGCATTTCCCATTTGTCATTATTGTTTCTAAATTACAAACAAGTCAGGGATCGACAATTATTAAGTACTTTGGGCTTCAGTCAAAATAAACCCAATGGGGTGCATCAGTCATACCCTAATGCCACAATCTTCCATTGCATTGTACTCTCAATAATAATTGCTCCAACATAGCAAATAAGTACCCCTGAGATTATTTTTTTTTTATAATTCAACAACCACAAGACCACATTTCACTGACGATGAACCATCCATCTTGAGTTTGTATTATTTTCCCTTCATGTATGAAAGAATCGAGCAGGAATTAGAAAATACGAGGTAAACATTCTAGCTAAAAGAGTAATTACTCTATTGATTTTCTTCTTAATCCTACAAAATTCTTTTGTTTTCTAGAACTCTCCCTGTCTCAAATATCAACAAAAAATGCTCTTTGCTTTATTTCCATGGAAATTATGTGTCACGGTATTTCAATTGCTTTATTAAAGGTCCAAAAACATTTTCCAATGTAAAAATTGCTAGTCCAGAAGGCAATCTATATATATTTTTAGTTATACTATTTAAATATACACACGCACATCGACAAGGTGATCTTTCTTTCTGAAATGTCACTTACTGTGACTTTGAAGAAAAGTAGAAAAAAAATTTAAATTCCTCAAAGATATTGCCTGGGTCTTTTACTTTTGCATTCTCACTAGCTCACATATTAACAGCAAGGATTATAAGGAAGATGTTCCATAATTGCTTACTAACTACATGTGATGAAATAATGCTAATATAGAATAGCATACTATAATTGTAGTAAATAATATGTATCTACAATGTAATAATACAATTATATATTATATAGTATGTTATAAATACTTATGAAGTTCGAAGTTGTAAGTACTAAGATTAAGAAATTGTCTAAATAAACTTTTATTTACTTGTATATATAGTTTCTTCACAGTTAAAAAAACTGCTGACTATGTAGGAACAGCGTAGTCACTTCTCAGACAAATCTACACAATGTCTTATTTTCTTAACTGCAGATTATAGAAAAGAGAACAAAGACTTTATTATGTCATGATGTCATGACTTTTTAGAGAAATGAAAATATATATCCAAGTTCCCAGGTCAAAATCTCTCTGTTAACTAAATTATCTTTCTCAGTAAATAAGTTATTAGAAATGTAAAAGTGAGTGCTTTGGATTACATACCCAGGTTTTTGAGAGAGAGAGAGAGAGAGAGAGAGAGAGAGAGAGAAACAGGTATGTGAAAATACAGGAGAGCTAACAGGATGCAATTGCAATAATCAGATTATCAGAAATCCATGGGCTGAAATACATTTTAAATGGTAAAAGAACCTGATCTATTATACCAGTTAAAACACATCCACTGGCAAGCAACAGAAACCGGCTTGGTAGCTGCATATAGAAGGTGGTACAGTACAATTCTCTCTGGGTGACCTTGGACTAGCCCAGTTTTCCCCTTTTCTTCATTTGTAATTCTTAAGAATAACTGTGAAGTGTGGTTAGAATGCAGCATGCTGAGATAGAGAAGAACTGGCCAGAACCACGCAGTCCCTTCTAGAAATAGGATGTCCTTCCACATGTCAGCCTACTATGACCCCTGGTATAAAACCCAGGTGGGCTGCTTTCTGGGATCCCTCAGCTGCAGTGCAAGTGGGTCATGCACAGAGGCCCTTTGTTCCTGAGCTTTGGGAGACTGGCTTACTCTGAATCCTCAGTTCCTATTGTCCTTTGTTGCTTACTGTTTATAATAAATCCAATCAGCTTCATGTTACTTCTTGTATGTTGAGGTGTTCGTTAGTGCACCGTGAACTTGCATCACAAAGTTGATGCAGGAAGCAATGTCTGGTCTGACAGAGCCATGGCTTTCCGTAGAAGTAGGAAAGACAGTACCCCGTAATACGTGACACAGGGCAAAAACGTCAACCTGAGGATGCAGGCTTCAGACGTGCAGCTGGATGAATTATGGGAAGGGAAGGGTACTAAATGGAACATAATCACTCCCTGTGAATGTGAATGAACTAGCTGCATGCATTGAGGCTAAAAGGAGGGAATATGGGAACCTGGGAGTGCAGCACAAGATTCCTTGGTTGTTAAGCACTACAGGATCACTGATTCCTGGGCCCAAAGAGCTCAAAAAGTAAATACTAATAAGGCCCCTTGTTGGGGAAAGATGATTGAGAAATTAATGAGATGTGACTCATAAGATCACTATTTTATTGTATCACCCAATATTGCCAAATGTCTCAGGCTAAATTGTGCAGTTGGAGATAGGGCCAAAACCTCTGAATCTTCACTGTATGCCAGTGGCTCTTTCCTCCTGTAAAGATAAAAGAGGGAAAAAAGTAAACTGCTGACATCAGGAGATTTTGAGACAAATGGGTGACTCATGGGGCCCTTTGGGGCATTTCAGGTGCCAACCATGGTTCCCATGCTTAGGACTTTATAAGCATTAACTTCTAGCAGCTAAGAATTTGAGCTGTAACAATGGGGCATGTATGTCCACTCCTGGTGCCACCTAAACCACCCAAGCCCAGTGAGTTATTTAGCAAATGCAGTAATGCATGCTAAGTGGAAACTAAGACATTGCTTGGTTAATTTCAGACTTCCTACAGGGTGTACTTCAGTTTAGCTGGTCAAAGAGACCTCCAGGACATGAAGATTAACAATGTGCTATCATAGGCTGAATGCCAAGGCCGGTTAGGTGGGAAGCCAAAAAAAGTATATATATATATATATATATATATATATATATATATATATATATATATCCAGATACAGTTAAGCAAAAAATGTTGGCCATGGTGATACCCACTAATTAAAATGAGACCCAACAGCTGATGGGCCTCTTTTGGTCCTGGACACAGCATATACCTTCAGGCCCCTTAGTCAAAGTGACTAACAAAGTCAATAATTTTGAAAAAATGGCCTTTAAAACAGTAGGGCTAAGAAACCATTCAATAAGCTGTGGCGCAGGTATTGGCTTTTAAACTTTTAGAACCTGCTAGACCAATGGAATTACAGGTGTCCACAACTTTAATGAATGCAGATTGTAATCTATGGCAATAGAAAACCGCCATTGGGGTGCACCAGCCTTTTAGATTTTGGACACATGAAGTTGTCTGAGGCAGCCACCAGGTTTATCCTCCTTTTGATTGGCAACTCCTTGTTTGCTATTTACTGGGCATCAACGGAAACTGAATGTTTTATGGCCAGAATGTCACGTGTGATGCTCTGATATGAACTGCCCATTTCTATTTGTGTGCTTACATACCCCACCAATAAAATTAGACAGGCTCAACAGGGCCCAGTTATCAAATGGAAATGATACATTCAAGACTGGGCCAACCCAGGACCCAAGTGAACAAGTAGACTTCATGAACAAATGGCTAGCTTACCAACATGGACCAGGTGACCCGTAGGGAATGCTTTGTCTCTTCCTGTGCCTGCCAATGGTATGGCATGATTTACTGATAGTTCTGCAAAACTGAAAGCAGACGGGGTCCACTGGGCTGCAAACACCATCTGGGCAGTGAATGGCCATCTTTTTCATGAGACTGAACATGAATATTCTGCCCAATGTGTCAAACTGCATGTAATAGAGATGGCCGTGCAGGCCACTGTTACCCCCATAGCTTGCTACATTTTCACCAACTCCTGGGCCTTTACAAACAGCCTAGCCATCTGGTCAAGAGAAAGGCAGCTGAGTGACTGGACTATTAAAGGGATGAGGACAATGACAATAGCATGCTTCCTGGAAAGGACAAACATATCACTCATATGGAGGGTAGGACTACCATAGTCTCCCTGGAGAACTTGTGTTATGCTTTTGGTACCCCATGGATCTTCATTATGACTAAGGAACATCCTTCATTGCCCAAGTGACATGGCAATGGGCATACTTTCATGAAATACAGTGGGCTATCCATACTGCCTGTCATCTGCAGCCCATTAGAGCCATTGAATGATGGAACAGGTGCTGACAAAGTAACTGAAGAAAAGATGTCAAGATGTCCTGCTGGTGGGGTTGTATCCCCATCTGACTAGAGCAGTATGGAAACCAAACACTGCACTCCAGTGCAAGGGAAGCACAGCACTGCAGCATATGTTGAGAAACACTGACCTCAGTGGGGGTAGAGGTGGACCAGGCAGATGCTTGATTAGGCTGCACCTGCAAAACCCCAACCGTTCTTTTTCTTTTTTCTCTTTAGAGTTCATGTCCTGGTGAGTGGTTTGCAGCTCAGGCCACCATAGTATTCCAGACAGGGCTCCCTAATTCTAATCTAGTGATAATGCTTCCACTTCCCCTCCCCCTTCAATCTGGAGGATGCCTCCCCTCTATGTGATCCCACAGGGGTGTTGGATGGGACCAGGAAATACCAGGCTGTTAGGGTCCATCTAGTGTCACCAAGGACATCTGATCCTTCCAGTTAGATGGGCAACATTATCACACCTGTCAAGTTTGTGCAGGATCCCTTCCTGAACTTCATGACTGAGGCTGAAAAATCTGAGTCAAGTAGTAAGGGAAATAGTCACAGAGGTAGTAGCCTGGGGACTGGGACAGGTAGAGTGTGTCACTACACCAATTTAACCCAACCGCTAGTAGTAAACACCTGAGATCCTAGGAGGGGTGAGAGGTGCAGTACTAACCTGTAAATCTGCTTTTACCAAAAGGATCTGACAGCGGATGCCTGGAAGCACAGTACCTTCATTAGGCTCTCCCAGGCAGCAGCCACCATGGGTAGCCTGACTAAGCATTGGATCTACCATCCTGGACTTCATTCTATCACAGACCACAGCATCTTCTCATCCTGCCAGTGCTAAACTACACCAACATTCCTACTTCACAGTGCACCAACAGAACCTGAGCTCTGGCTTATCAAGTGAGGATTTGGCGCCCATTGCATTGAAGAGAACCAGAGGTGCCCTGTTTTAACTGACTCTATGGCAAAATGTCACAGCCACAACTAACAAAACCTTGGCGGGCTTGCACTTTAAGGCATCATGTTCCTTTGGTTAACTGGTCAAAAATTGTCCCAATGGCAACAATGTAAACATGGACTAGACTGTTGCTAGCCATCTGTGTAGGGGCTTCATGAACAACATAATTTGGGGAAAATGAGTTCATGTAAGTAACCCAAGCCTTGGCTAGCAAATGCCAATTCTTCCAAACCCATGAATGGGGTCACCAAATAATAAGGTGAGGGAAGGGGAGCTGTGTGAACCGGAGGGTTCCATCTTTCTTTGCAGGTGGTCCAGTGGGGACTCAAATACAGAAGGACAATGTAATGAGTGAGAAGCTGGTGGATGGTGGGTCCGCATGTTGGGCATGCTGGGGGTGCCCTTGGTACCCATGGGAATGAGATGCCCCATTGGGCCAGCAGCCTTAAGCTATACACCAGGCTAAGGAGGCACCTACCAGCAGATGTAACTGCCTCTGGGTTTATGCCCTTTGTGAGATCTTTAATACTATGTAAAGGAGTCTGTGCTCAAGAAAAATAATAATAAACCTATTCCTGACCATCATAAATATCCCCTCCCCCAGAGCCACTGCCTTGGTAGCCCAACAGGCATCCCTCAACTCCCACAGAAAGATTGTTTTAGACAACAGAATTGATATAGACTTTTTCTTTTAGCCCAACTAGGAGTTATATATGTGACTGCCAAGACCTCTTGCTGTACCTGGATAAACACCTGAGGGAACATAGAAACACAAGTAGCAGAGACCCAGAAGCAGGCCCACTGCTGCAGACAGTGGGGCCTCTTGAAGGATCCTTCTTTGATAGCTTTAGCAACTTCTCACCTGGGTGGCTGGGATCCTAAGTTCAGTCACTGCTCTGGGAAAGCCTGACTATCCCTCTTGTGGTCCTCCTGGGTCTAATGAAAGGCACTGTGGCTATGGCTCAGTGACGTTGCACTGATTGCATCAGCCAAGGTGTCACATCGATCTGATGAGACAAACTTCCACCTCCAAATGTGGGGAAGTCGATGGGCATATCAAACGGACTAGCTTTGCTAAGGGGGTATCTGGGTCAGCAGGTAAACTGCAGGACAGCTCTCTGGGTGACCTTAGACTGACCTGGGTTTTCCCCTTTCTCATTTGTAGTTCTTACGAATAACTGTACAATGTGCTGGGAATGCAACATCCTGGGTTAGAGAGGAACTAGCTGGAATAGCCCAGGCTCTGTTTCAGTTCCTCTGAGAAACAGGAAACCCATGGTGGGCTGCTTTCTGGGGTCCCTCAGCTGTGGTGCAATAGGGGTACTCCTTTAGACAAGACTAGACAAGACTCCATTTAACCTGGGCAGCTTTCCTGAGCCTTGGGAGGCTCGAATCCAAAGACTAGGCCTTGAATCCTAGTCTTTTATTTTACTTTATTGCCTTTTCTGTAAATAATAAATCCACTTCACGTAATGCATGTAGGTGTTCTGTCTCACCAGACTCAGACAAATTAGCAAGCAGTACACAGTGAACCTGCTTCACAGATGGATATCTATTTGAGCAATACTACGAGTTCACAGAGCTGATGAGTGTTTGGAGATGCAGGATTGGAAAACAGAGATCCAATTAGGGCAAAAGCTATGGAACAGAAAACACAGCCTTTTTCCTCTTATGAGAAAATGTTTGGGCACCCTTGTTATAGCTAATGTAATGAATGACTCCTAAAAATATCTTGCAACATCTTTGCATCATTTGATCAAGATAAAAAATTCCAGACAGGAGCATTCAATTAGCTAAGCTAATTGAACTTTCAGGATGACTTCCCTTCCATGCTTCCATTACAACCTACTTTATTTTAAAATTTAGCACATTTTTTTTTTACATTTTGTTTATTCATCTACATTGCTCTATTCAAATGCCATCCTTCCAAATGCAGAAACTACGTCTTATTGATCCTTGCACCTCCAGCAGCTTCCCCAGCAATAAGCGGCACATGATCAGGGTTCAATATATTCTTCTTGAAATATTAACTGATCTGTGGGGAATGCAGTCATGTAAATTTGCTGAAAATCAACAATACATCCAATTTATGGGTGACATTAAGAAGGGTAGTATGTCAAAATAACAAAACAATATCTATACCTGAATCTGGAACTAAATATGTTTTTATTTGGTTAGTAATAAACATTCTGAAATTTAAAAAAAAATCAAGACTGTTTTGTAACTATGAGAAGAAAGTTTAGAGATAATGTAGCTATCACCTTTCTTCTCTTAAAGAGCTAACAGAGAAGGGAAACAAACATCAGTAGTCAGAAAACAGGGGGGAAAAACGGAGTGAAGAGGGAATCGAAAGCACTAAACAAGAGAAAGTGTCATACTTTGCTAACCTGCTTGGGATGATTTTGAGAAAAATAGATTAGACTGAAAATCCCAGTGATACCTTGCTTATGCCACAGTCCTTACAAGTCTATTTTAATGGAATTTTCAGAATTTCCCAGACAACGAACTATGTTCCTATCCAAGTTCCTGTGTTTTCCAGAGGCCCTTGGGCATCTAGTAATTTCGGCAAAGACTTTCTTTGGCTGTCAGTAATTTCCTGACATCATAGCCTTTGCTGACGGGAAGGACTAGAAAAGCATCGCTCTTGTCTTTATGGATATTAGCTTTAGTAGCATAAAAAGCTCTTTTGCAGCTGAGAAGAATAGAGGCGCATTCTACTAAATGCTGTAAAAAAAGACAATTCTTTTTAAGTTCTCACTTCCTTCTGAGGGAAACTTGCTGGAAAATTAAGGCAATCATCCTTTTTTGTTCAAAGACTCAAGGGAAGGCAAAACTCTTAGAGAGGAAAATAATAGGCTAGGGCCTCCTAAATATTGCATGTGCCACAAACACTTACCATAATGTTAAAGCATTGAATTATGCTTGAAATAATATTTATTGTTTAAATAAAGAAAACCATTGTAAAGAAGAAAAAATATTCGTAATTAAAAGGCTTCTTTCATATGACTTTTATATTTAATCTTTGCTAAATACTGAAAAAAACATTTATGTAACTTGCTCTTTTTAAAACTTGGAAAATCTACTGATGTTAGTTCCTTTTAATCTACCCTTTTTGATGGGTGCATAATATTTTATTGAATCAATGTAATGTAGTTAATATCTCAAATTGGTTGAAAGAACATTAAATGTAGCAGAGGATAACTCCAGATGGACTCAAGCTTCCATAAAGAACAAAAGTGTGTGAGTACAGTAGAAATAATGAAGATGGTGAGTGTAGAAACAAGCTTAGGGTGAAATGATGATTAAAAGAGAGATAGATAAGATATGTAAGATAAATTTGTTATAAAAAAGTGAGAGAGAGCTGGTAACCATTGTGTGGACATTATGAGGGAAGTTGTCTTTTTTACATTTATATTTATTATAGAAAAGAGAATAATGCCTGACATATGTAGCTATTTGGCACTTATTACATGCTCATGGAGAAATGACAATAGAAACAGCTTCTAATATTTATTTGAAACTTAATACTTGCCATGCTCCATGCTCTGTGCAAAATGTACTAATGCTTGAAAAGGGATCTCCTCCAGGGAATTTTCATTTGCTTTACTCATGTAGTGAACTCTTACTAGATTCCTCTTTCTTTCACAACCACATATAATCCATCAGTAAATTCTATGGTCACTATTTTCAAAATATATCCTAGATATGACCCCTTCTCATCACTTTCACAGCTCCCCTCTGGTCCAAGCCATCTTCATTTTCAAACGAACCTAACATAATAACCTGCTAACTCGTTTCCCTGCTCCCACACTTGCCTCTCTGTAGTTATTTTCTGCCTGGAAACAAAATGATGTTTTCAGCATGTCCCTCCTCATACTCAAAGTCCTCCAGTACGACAACAATCTAAAGCTTCAAGCATGGTTTACAAGGACACCCACTTCCCCAGCTCCACTTCCTACTATCTTCACCCAGACCACTGAACTCCAGGCACACCGGGCTCCTTGCTTCAGTCAAATGCACCAGGTTCATTTCTTCTTAAAACTTCTTCACCTCCTCTCTCTTCTCGGTTTGAAGTCTCCTCTCCCCAAAAATCCACATAGCAACTTCCTCATTTCATCCAATCCCTACTCAAAGGCCATTTCCTAAAGGCAGCTTTCTCTGACTACACTGTCCAAAATAACCTTACCGCTTACAGTGCTACAGTTTTCTTCCTAGAATTAATCATTACTCTCTATTAGTAACAGTTTTTGATTTATTTTTTGGTTGACTGTCCATCTGTCCTATTGGAGAGTAAGTTCCATGAGGGCAGAAACTTTATCTGTTCTGTTCTGTATCTCAAGCACCTAACAACACTGCTTGGCGTATAGGGGCTTCCCTAAATATTCATGAAATAAGTATCAATGAATATCAATGAATGCTTTGTTTACGTGTATCAGTTTTTGTTTCTAAGCTTGCAATGTTATTGGTTCCCCTATTAGTTAAGTGTTCTTTGCTCTAGATCTTAAGGGCTTGGCAGAAACCCAATTAAGGTTAAGGAGCTTTGTATATTATATAGCTTAAAAATGTTAGGATTATTGTACCTTTATTCATGATAAATGGTTAATAGTATTGATGTAACTGTTTAAGTTATAAAAGCTGAATTTAGCTTCTGTTAGCAATTAAGGGTGGTAGTGGCATGTTTTCTCTCCTAGTTTGCCAATTCTTTACAAATCATTTCCAAGAAGGTTACTGGACAAGCTCATGGTCCAGGAAAAATGACCCCACAGGGTGACTTGCCTAGTCTATCTGCTTTAGAGATGACATCAATTCTGTCATTCTCTGCTTTGTGTACTTTCCAATTAACCAGTTATTTCTTGAGAAAAAGTAACTTCAATGCCATTTGAAATTTCAATTCCATAAAATTGAAAAGGGTTTTTAGCACAATTCCATTTAATCATTCCAACTACCTATTGGGGTATGGAAACATGTTCCCATTTTATGAAGTATGACACTGATTCCTATCTCTAACTCCAGAATTTGTTCTCTAAGACAGTCACTGGGTTCAAATCGTAGGTCAAACATTTCCTAGTTACATGACCTTATACAGGTTGCTTAACCTTTCAAAGTATTAGTTTCACGTAATATAGAATAGAAACAATAAATAGTATCTATGTAATAGAATTATGGCATGATTTAACAAATGAATGCTCCCAGATGCTACCTATCCAATTAACAAGAGCAGCAGGGGTTCTTAGTGGGAGGTAAATACCAGAATTGTCTTGAGACAAGTGTAATAGCCCAGCTAAGAATTTTTAGGCAAAATTTTAAAATATAATATAGAGTAGTTGGCTTTTTAGAAGCATTCGAAAGAAATTTAAATTGCTGAAATACCAATAGGCTCTCATTATGATGAAGATCCCTTCATAAAAATCATTCACAATGCTTCCTTTGCCATATGCATTTGCTGAATTAAATATTTGTTGATTTAAAGAATATGTTCACAGTATAATTTCACTGATGTATGTGGAGTGGTTAGTGTCACTAATTCTAGAATCATAGTAACCTAGATTCAAATCTCAACTCTTATCCTTTATAGTTATATGACCTTGAATAAGGTAATAGTGAAGTCTTTGAAATGTTGAGATTATCAAGGTAACTGACTTCTCTGTTATATATTAATAGGAACCCAACCCTCTGGATCAGTCCTACTTGGAATTACAATAATTATAGTGTTACTTACTACAAGTATTTACTCTGGGCCAAGCATTCTGCTAAACACTCTGCCTGAGTTCTATCATCTAATCAACACAAGTGACTTATAAGGTTAGTCCCTTTTTACAGGTGATAAAGCTAAGGCATAGTGTCTCTAATTTTCTATAAAGTAGCAAGTGATCAAGCTATTATTCAAATGTATATTGCTCTGACTTCAATGCTGTTTTTATTAATCCAGTATTGAGTAATTTCCAATTTTTGTTAAGTAGCCTGTTCTTTTCTAAATGTAATTTCTTGAAAAATCCAATAAATAAAGCAGATAAGAGTTTCTACTATTTAAAAAAGTGTGATGGGTCCCTAAATCCAACTGTCTTGGATTCATTGCTCCCTTGAGGTGGACCCTCATGGACCAAGAAAGATCTGAGGTACATATTGAAAAATTCTTTACCTGAGCCAACCCTTAACTCTCTAGAACACTCCTTATCTCTAGACATATAATACAATTTACATTTAAATTAAATTATTAAATTTATTTTAATTACTAATTAATTAATTTTATTAAGAATTTTAATTAAATGGTTAAATTAAGTTATTGAAATATAAAAATTTTATCAAATTGAAATTTTTAATTTAGAATTAATTTAATTTGTATGAAAATTTAAAATAATGAAAGAGCCAGTTTTTCAGTCACTCTGGCCCCATTTTGAATGTCAAGTGGTCACACATAGCTAATGGCTACTGCATTGGATAGCACAGGTACAGAATATTTTCATCATCATAGAAATTTTTATTGAAGAGTGCTGATTCAAACCAATTTTCCATTAACTGTCCATTACAATTAGAATAAAGCTCAGCATCTTTATCATAGCATTCCTGGTCTGATCTTGCCCTTACCTACTTCTTTGACTTAACTTCCTAGCAATCTCTGTTGTTCACTATGTTCTGGACATACTGGCCTTCCTATGTCCTTCTGATACACCAGGGTTCGTCAAGATCTTTGTATTCTTTTCATTTGCCCAGTACGTGCTTCCCCCCACATCATCACATGGCTGCCTCCCTCCAATTCTTTAGGTACTAGTTTAAATATTGTCTTTGCATCAAAGATCCCTTTCCCAATTAGACCATCAAAATTAACCCTTCCATCCCCAGTTATTTTTGGTTCCATCATCCTGTTGTATTTTCTTGTAGCACTTACCACTTTTGGAATTTTTCTTATTTGTTTGCTTGTATACTTAATGCGTTTAATCTTGAATGTAAGCCCTAGGCATTTAGGGAGTTTGTCTTGTTTACAGATGTATTCCCAGTTCTATGTTCAATGACTATGCACAGTAGTTACTCAATAATTATTAGCTGAATGAATACATGAAATAATTTTAGAGATGAGGAAATTAAGCCTCAAAGAGTTAAGTAACTAGTCAAGGTCACACATAAATTTGAGTTCAAATAATATTTTTTTCCATTCTGGGCCTGTGACTACAATAAAGTAAGGAAGTATTACCCAGAGGGAAGATCAGGATGAAGATGATACCTCAAACCAGAGAAGAGCCCATATAGCAAAAGCAATCTTAAACAAAAAGAACAAATTGAGAAGCATCAATTTACCAAACTTCAAGCTATACTACAAGGCTATAATAATTAAGACAGCATAGTACTAGCATAATAACAGAGACATAGACCAATGGAACAGAACTGAGAACCCAGATATAAAACCATTCTCATATAGCCATCTAATCTTTGACAAAGCAGACAGATCCTTATTTAATAAATGGTGCTGGGAAAACTGGATAGCCACATGTAGAAAACTGAAATAGGATCTGCATCTATCACCTCTCACTTCTTACAAAAATCAACTCACAATGGATAACAGACTTGAACCTAAAGCATGAAACTATAATAATTCTAGAATAAAATCTTGGAAAAAGTCTTATAGACATTGGCCTGACCAAAGGATTTATGAAGAAGACCCCAAAGTCAATCACAGCAACAACAAAAATAAATAAATGGGACCTTATCAAATCAAAAAGCTTCTGTACAGCCAAGGAAACTATAAGAGCAAACAGACAACCTACAGAATGGGAGAAAATATTGACATACTACCCATCTGATAAAGGGATGATAACTAGATTCTTTATAGAACTCAGGAAAATCAGCAAGAAAAAAATCACACAACCCCATTAAAAACTGGGCAAAGGACATAAACAGAAACTTTTCAAATAAAAGACAGAATAATGGCCAAGAAACATATGAAAAAGTGCTCAACATCTCTAATCATCAGGGAAATGCAACAAAAACACAAGGAAATAGCACTTAACTCCAGTGAGAATGGCTTTTATCAAAAAGTCCCCAAAGAATAAATGTTGGCATGGTTGTGGAGAGATAGGAACACTTATACACTGCTGGTAGGACTGCAAACTAGTGCAACCTCTATGGAAAGCAATATGGAGGAGGTAACTCAAAAAGCTACAAGTAGAACTACCATTTGATCCAGCAATCCAATTACTGGGCCTCTACCCAAAGGAAAAAAAAAGACATTCTATAAAAAAGACATCTGCACTAGAATGTTTATAGCAGCACAATTCACAATTGTAAAGATGTGGAAAAAACCCAAGTGCCCATCAGTACATGAGTAGATTAATAAAATCTGGTATATTATACCATGGAGCTCTACTCAGCCACAAAAAACTATGGTGATCTAGCACATCTTGAATTATCCTGAATAGAGCCTGGAGCCCATTCTACTGTAAAGTATCGTGAGAATGGAAAAACAAGCACCACATGTACTCATCATCAAATTGGTATTAACCGATCAACTCTTATGTTCACATATAGTAGTAACATTCATTGGGTGTTGGGCAAGTGGGAGGGGGGAGGAGTGGAGAGGGGATGGGTATATTCACATGTAATGGGTGCAGTGAGCACTGTTTGGGGGATGGACATGCTTGAAGTTCTGACTCAGGCAGAACAAAGACAATATATGTAACCTAAACCTTGGTACCCTTGTAATATGCTGAAATAATAATAATAAAAAAAGAATAAATGCTAGTATTGAGGCTGTCCCACGAAGAGTGACAGAATCTTTGATATTGCTCGCTATATAGATAGAAAGAGTCAGATATCAACACCAGCCATTGGCATTTGGGGGAAATCGTGAAGTGGACACTTAAACTTTTCACTAAAATGACATCACTTGCCAAAGGTAGCCATCCAGCCTCAAAGGCTTATGAAAAAGTGCCTGCAACAGGGCACCAAGATGGTCCAATTAACAGCAAAGAATCACATAGAACACAGAAAAAAAAGAAGTCAGAGGCTAATAGAGGACCAAGGTGGAGGGAGACAACAGCAGATCAGAGAGTGGTTGAGAACAAGTATTAAGCCGATCAGCCAGCAGCACTAATGGAGGGTCAGAAGGAACTGATGTGAGGTACTAGCAGGTCCTGAGCACAGCTGGTAGCAGCAGGAAGAGCTGGCAGGGTGAGAGGAAGGAGCAGCTAATCAAACTGTCTATCGGGCTGATTAGACAAGCAGTGGGATCAGACAGCAGGGGTAGGCGATTCAACTGCAGGAGGATCAGAGGGACAGAAAGGCAAAGACAGAGCAAGGTCAGTCAGAGGCCTGGGTAAAAGGGAAGTTGATTGGGCAGCGGTCTGATCAGCCAGCTGTGACAGCTCCTGAGACAGCAAAGGGAGCCAACTCTAACAGTGGCAAGGAAGGCTGAGGGGATGGAGCTGTTTATACAGCCAAGGAATCTCAGAGTCAGAAAAGCTAACCAAAGCTGACAGCAGCTCTGCAGAGTTAGGGGTGGGACTAGTGAATTTGCATTTGTGCCTTTGGTCAAGGGGTTTATTTTTCACACCACAAGCAGAGCATGCAGCTCAGCTGCTCTGTCTACTATCCCAGGGCTCAGAGGACTCTGATTTGAAGACTACTTGACAAAGTAGGGCACAGAGGCCAAGTCCCAGTGCCTATCAGTGTGGCAGCCTAGACCAAGAGCTGAGACCTGCTCTGAAACCCTGGCCAGCCTGACTCACCCAGGCAAATGAATATGCAAGCACTCCTCGTTTTTACTCTTCCTTTTTCCATCTTCTTTTTCCTTTTAAACATAGGATTTGCATGCTGGGAAAAATTGTGTATAGGATTCTGAATATAAAGTTTTAGGTCAAAATATGACATATCTTAAATGTATCAGAGATAGCTACTTCTTGTTTAAACTTTAAACTTCAGATACAGAGACTCATCACACTTAAGCATTATCTTCTTTTTTTCCCTTTATCAAAGCACTATAATTCTTTTTTTCTATTATAATACACAAAAAAACCATACACTTAAACACTTTAAAATTACATTCTTGTGAAATGATTTATACAATGAATTTTCTTAGAGCAGAATATACATGTCAAACCTGAAAAATAAAATATTTTCTGTTTTTTTCTGTTAAGGGAACTTCTAAATTCCTCCTAATATGAGTCTATCACTATCAAACCCATCTTTTATCTTTATAGGAAAGACTAGTTGCTTTCCTATAACCTTATATTTTCTTTGTCTGTGACAACATGATAATTTAAATGTGCATAACAACAACAACAATAATAACTATTTTCCTGAGTGATTACTTAGGAAGACTTTATAAGAACTATTCAGGCTGGGTGTCGTGGCTCATGCCTTTAATCCCAGCACTCTGGGAGGCCGAGGTGAGCGAATTGCTCAAGGTCAGGAGTTTGAAACCAGCCTGAGCAAGAGTGAGATCCCGTCTCTACTAAAAAAGAAATAAATTAATTGACCAACTAATATATATAGAAAAAATTAACCAGGCATGGTGGCGCATGCCTGCAGTCCCAGCTACTTGGTAGGCTGAAGCAGCAGGATAACTTGAACCCAGGAGTTTGAGGTTGCTGTGAGCTAGGTTGACACCATGGCACTCACTCTAGCCTGGGCAACGAAGCAGACTCTGTCTCAAAAAAAAAAAAAAAGAACTATTCATATCCCCGCTTTACTAGGAAGTGAGGCTTATGGAAGTTAAGAAGTTTAATCAAAGTCACACTCTAGGAATCAGTTAAACTGAAACTCAAATGCTACTCCATTCATCCATTATGTTTATATCACCTTTGTGTTTCAAACAAAATTTGGAAATACCAGATGAAAACTTGTATGTTACTATTCTTCCCACTTTTGTTCCTCTGTAAGAAATAGACCAAAAGAAGCTTTCTTCCAAGGCTTAAAAATTATGGACATTATGAAAAGCAGTCTGCATGCATTTGGAATGTAGCAGGTAAAATTATTCTGGGAGGTAAAGTGAGATTGCTATATGTGGTAGGTGTTACAGCAGGTGTGTCTTAAACTTGTTCTCCATCACTTCCATCTCTGACCTCCTGCATCATCTGGATAAGTATCTAGACTGAGGAAGAAATTTTAAATGCTATTTTAGTGTATGAACTAATTTATTCAATATTAACTGGCCTTGAAACTACAATAATTAAAATAATGTGGTTCTAGAACAAGAATAGACAGGTTGATTAATGAAATGAAATAGAAAATGTAGATTCAAGTAAGTACAGGACTTAAATTAATATAAAGGTGACTTTTCAGATCACCAAGGGAAAAATGAACTTTCTAATGTTCCTGAGTTCATTTCCTGAATGTTAAAAAAACAGTAAGAACCTTTTGTTATGATAAATACCAAAATTAATTCCAGTTAGATTAAACTTAAATTTGGTAGAATCTATGTTGGGATATACTTTGGCCAACATACACAAAAACTTTAATAATATGCTTACCTTTCAACTCCATACTTTTACTTTTAGTGGGTGTCCATCATATCATCGTTTATTCTAACAATAATAAAAATTTACTGATGACATTAATGTCCAAAAATAGAGGATTACATAAATAAAATGTGATGTATACTTGCAAAAACGGGTAGTATACTATAACTACCAATAATTTGTGCTGCAAGTCCTGTGTATTACTTTGTAAATATAAAATTAACAAAATTAATATTTTAATGAAATATATAAAATACATGAAATGTACATCCAAGTAAACTACCATAACCTATGTCAGAAAGGGCACTTTGGGTGGTGGTGCCAATTATATCCCAAATAGTACCTACAGTCATTAAAAATTTATTTGTATCATCATGGCCCTCTTTGATTATGCCTAGGTAGATGTTTAAAAGCTAACCCTTTCCTCAAACAATTTTTGTTTTCTTAATTGGTATTTAAAGCCTTACTGCATTACTATTTGTTTAATGCTGTAGCATGACCTGTTTCCAGCCCACTTGTAAACCAATGCATCAGAATGACTAAGTACCAGTAAGAAATACTGAGAAAAATTTTCTCATCTCTCCAATCTCTCCCTTCCCCAACAAATGTAGCTCAAGGATAATTTTTCCTATGTTAAGTTTTGAAGGATCTATTATTATTCCAACCTTAGCCGTAAGTGAAGAATCAGACTCCATAATATTATATTAGACATAAGTCTTTCAGAGAACTAGTACATCTTTTTATGCCTGCCCTCTCTTGAGGAGATAGAGGAAAAAAATAATTATTCCTTAGTAGTTATATGACATGAATCATGATGATTATTCAGATCATGCTTAAAAATCTAAAGTATTACATATAGAAGGTATACTTTGGAGAAACTGAAAAAAAATAAAGAAAACAAGAATCTGAAGCACTTGATTGAAAAATATATTAGTTTAATTTGAAACATGAATATTATCACTAATTAGAAATGGTGGTTCACAATCAAACCAGAAGAAATTTGCCTTTTTCTTCCAATTTTCTTTAAACATGTTTAATGTCACATTCAAACATATGGCTCTAACATAAAATATATATATAACTTCAAAATTAACTCAGTATATTTCATCATTCTTCAGAAAACATGGAAGAAAAATTTCAATTTTAAAGAAAAAAATACTACTTTGGTTAAACTGTAATATTTTCCTCAGGTTTACAACATTCAGGCTGTAAGTCAAGCATTTCTGTCCACCAGCTTGGGACATGGATTTTTGTGTTAAAATTGGTGATTTTAAAAAATGTTACTTGAATTATGACTATGCAAAATTTTAAATTAAAATTTGAAATCAGCCCAACTATTAATGAGACCCCAAATTTCAAGAAACAAGGAGGGCTAGCAAATTATACTGATAATCATAATGATTGCTTACATCAACCACCCCTGCAGCACCACTGCTGCTCCACTGTACTCAGTCAGCAACAAGTAATCCCAACCTGTCTCTATTAATGCATAAACATTTAACCTTGGGAAAAGCAAGGGGTATGTAAATCATATTTTTCAAAAGGTGTATAAAATACATCTCCAACACAGAAGGGTTTGGAATATTTTTTTTATCTCCCAAGGGAGTAGGAGACCATTGAATTATAAGCAGTGTGTTTATTTCTAACAAATATTGACTATTAGAAATAATAAAACTTGGTATATGTTTACTCAGGACAGAATTAATCTCTGACAGTATAATAGGAGTTCTAAAAAGAGGAGATCAAGGCTTCTGGATCCAAAATAGCAGCACAGAAGCAAGCTGGCTTTCCCTCCACAGGAAAAAAACAAATAAACAAACAACAACAACAAACAAATACACAGTGCTGAGACCTTCACTAGAAACAACCCAGACCTCAACAATGAGGAAGAAACTGTTTCTGGGGCCACAGAGAAGTAGGAAAATTCTGAGCAAATGGTAGGATATTCAGACTTCCACATCCAGGGCATCCTTCCTCCCCATTCTGCCAGGTACCAACTGAGTGGAAAATCTACCCTCAACTCATGGTTTCTACACTGCAAAAGGTGAAATTGAGATGGTCACCCTAGTTCCCAGTTTATAGGGTTCCCTAGAAGGATATTTATCCTTGCCTTGATAGGTGGAGGAGGCAGGAGTATCATCCTTAATCTGGAAACTCTGCACTGCATCTCAGCCAAAGGACACACAAATAAAGTGGCTGCAGGAGGTATGCTCCCCAGGTCTCCCAATAACTTAGCCAGCCTTCCCACACAGCTCTAATAATCCCTTTGAGACCTTCCTCATTTGGGACAGGCAGTGCTCTGATTCTTTACTAGAGCTAAGGTGAACTTGAGCTTAAGGCATCACCTAAAGCCAAAAAGCAGAAGTGACCTAGTCACTGAGAAGATTCACTAGGCAAATGTATTCAACAAATCTAAAACAAGCTGGACAGAGAAAACTGGAATAAATAACTAATCATTCAAGGCAAAGATATAGACATGTACCAATAAGAAACAACAGGAAACAAGGAACCTTGACTTTCTCAAAAGAAAAAAGCAAAAATCCCATGACTAACCCTAATGAGAGAGCAGTTTGTGAACTCTTGGACCAAGAATTCACAGCAGTTTTAAGGAAACTAAGTGATCTCTCATATAATACAGAAAAGCAATTCAGAAATTTATCAGAAAAATTTAACAAAAATATAGAAGTAATAAAAAAAATCAAAGAGAAATCTTAGAACTGAGAATTGTATTTGCTGAATTGAAATACTCTTTAGAAGCTTTCAACAAGGGAATGAACCAAGCAGAGGAAAGAATCAGTGAGCTTTAAGACTGGCTATGTGAAAATACATAGTCAAAGGAGAAGAAAAAAGAAAGAATAAAAAGAAATGAAGACCACATATAAGATATACAAAATTGCCTCAAAAGACCAAATCTAATAATTATTGATGTTTAAGAGGGCACTGAGCAAGAACAAGAAGTAGAAAGTTCATTCAAAAATAATAACAGTAAAGTCCAGAATTCGAGAAAGATATAAACATCCAGGTACAGGAAGGTCTTAGAACACCAGACGAATTCCACACAAACAAGACTACCTCAAGACATTTAATAATTGAACTTTCAAAGGTCAAAGAGAAAGAGAAGATCCTAAAAGCACTGAAAGATTAGAAACAAATGACATATAAAGGAGCTCCAATTCATCTGGCAACAGACTTTTCAACAGAAATCCTATAGGCCAGGAGCAATTGGAACAACATTTTTGAAGTGCTCCAAGAAAAAAAAACAAAAAAAAACCCCTGTAGCCCAAGAATATTTTATCCAGCAAAATTTTCTTTCACATTTGAAGGAGAGAGAAAGTCTTTCATTGACAAAATAAAAAATAAATAAAAAAAAAACTGAAAGAATTCATCATCCATCACCACCAGACCCATCTTGCAAAAAAAAGGAGTTCTTTAATCTGAAGAAAAAAAAACACTAAAATGAAAGAGGAAACTCTCAAGGTATAAAATCCACTGGCAAAATTAAGTACATAGACAAAGCCATAATACCATATCATTGTATTTGTGGTGAACAATCCACCCATAACCCATACGAAGCTCAAAAGACAAATCTATCAAAAACAATAATAGCTACTGCAATCTGCTAAGAGACGGGTAGTTTAATATTAATGTTGACCCTACCAAGAGTCAAAATATAGGGCATGGCGTAAAAATGTAGATTTTTTTGTGTGTTGTATTTTCTTTGTTTCTTTTCTATTATTTACATTCTAAAATAAGGTGTCATCTCTTTAAAATAACTTGTTTTGTCTGCAATCTCCTTTCAGTGCACTTGCTATCCATATAAATCAGGTACAGATAGTTTCTTGCTGCAGTTTCGACTTTGGCTAATGTAAAGAAAGTAGTTAAGTTGTAGATACTTTTAAAACACCATTACACCTATGGAAAAGGCCACACCATTACTGTCTGGAGCTGAGGAGGAAATAACAAAAGACCTCCCTCTACCCATCTGTAATCAAGAGTATTATTCAGATCTCTGACCCTGTCACTATGTGATTTCAGGCAGCAAGAAACAAGTTAGGAGGCGAAGGAGTATTCCAGGCAGCAGTTCATTTCTAAGATGTGTTCTGAAGAAAACAATTTCCTCAAAATGTTCCATGAATGAATATCTTTGTGATCAAATAACTTTAGAAGATGCTGCATATCATGTCTTCTCTTAGAAATCTGCAAAACAGGTAAACATATCATAGGCTCTAGAAAAGTAGTGGTAAAGAGATATTATATTTGTCACTTTGTATCTTGTACCTAAACTCACTTGAGCATGGAAACTTATTTTCTAAAGTGCTAATAACATTCTATCATCAGGGTTCCTAACGAATACATTTTTAGGCACGCATCTAAGTCATCTTATTTTGGAGGAGATAATCCTAGAATATGCTACATATAGTAGCAGGAGAAATAGCATGGAAATGGGTTACTTATCACACCATATAGAATATAATCTTGGAGACATCAAGACACTTCTCTGAGCCTTAATTTTCTCTTCTGTAGAATGTGATTAATAACTCCATTTTCCCAAGGTTGTAGAACAGGGTTACTGAAATAATATACATAAAACTCTTAGCGTAATATCTAGCATGTAAGGACAATTTGTATTGTTAGTATAAAAATTAAAGATATTAAAATTAAATTATTTAACGTGCAAAAATGGCCTAGTACCAAAAGTTGTGGTATTTAAGAGGTGCTCAATAAACAGTAACAAGATAGATTACCTTTCTCTCTTTGGTGGAAGAAAATTTGATCAAATAGGATAACTAAAATTGTGTAATTCCCTCACTAGTCTGTAAACTTAGAGAATGAGGCTATGGGCCGTGTCTGTTTTTGTTCAGCATTTTTCCCCATTCCAGAGCACCAAAAACAAAGTAGGTTTTTGTACATTGTTGCATCAATGTCTCACTGTCTTTATTAAATTCACAGAGCATAGAATCAAGATTCTGTTTTATTTACTTTGTAGAAATCTCTTCTAAACAATATATTATACATAATAACCTCATTTTCTGATATATTACTACATTTATCAGCCTGGTCTCAAATTTCTTTTTCAACCCAAACTTCCAGTGATTAGAAAAAAAACAAAGAAATGAGAGTATCTTATTTTTGATTGAGTTAAGGTACACATATTGGCATCTCAACAAGGGTGTAGATTGAAAACCTGATTCTGAGACATTTGAGGACTTTTCCATTAAGCAATGTTCCACTCTCAAATCCATATATACCAAATTACTATTGACTACAGAGCACAACAGCCTAATGAATTTCACAGAATTACTTTTGGGTATAATGGATTACAGCCACACAAATAACAGCATATATATAAAGATACTGACTTCTAGGACAAAGGGAAAATAGCAGCTGGGGTAATATAGTCATGTTATGCAGTCAGAATATTTATTTGTTAGTTTGCAGTTTAGAAAATTCCAGATTTAATTATTCTTACTGGGTTTCTTCAATCCTGCTGTGAGGATGATATATGTACAATTCATAATTTATAGTTATCAAAACTCTTAACCTCATCATTTCCTCATTGTGCATTCATGTATTTCACATAGGATAATATTTTTTCCCAAAGAAACGTATCTGAAAATCTCTTTTTAAAAGATAGTTTTATCTTTTGCCATTGGTCTCTGAAAAAAATGATCCAACTTATTAGTTTGGCCTGTAAGGTCCTGTGTAGTCTGACACTACCTGTAATAGGTTAGACTATGCTATGCTACATTAATAAACAACCCGAAAATATCAGTTTCCTACCACAGCAAGTTTTTGTTTTTATTTTTTTATCACAATGTCTATCACAGGTCCATTCACATTTCCTGGTTAATTGTTCTTCAAGAAGTGACTTATACCCATACCACTTAGTTTTTGAGTCTTTGCCATGTCAATACTAGGTCTCCTCATTTGGCACAGGAGAGGAAAAGTGGTACTAGATAATTGTACATGGGCTTTGATTGCCTCAGCCTAAATGTGATAATTCACAGAGCTCACCCATCTGAAAGGGGTGTGGAGTATGTATGTGTAAATGAACATTTAAGGGGCACCACTGCCTCCTCCTCTTTAATCATCCATCTTACCTGCACTGCTCTCCTACCTGTTCTTAGCTCTCAGCTAAGCTCAGTTTCATGCTCCCTCATCCCACAGGGAGTTTGCACATCCTTGTATTTATGTGGGGAATATTCCTTTCTATCATCCCCCTAACCACTTCCATCTATTTTATTTTCATTGTCTCTCAATCTCAGCTAAGCATCACTTTCTCAGGGAACCCTCTCCCAAGCTACTCATCTTCTGCAAATCTTGCCATAAAACTGTTCCCTTTAGGGGACTCATTACCCTTTGCAGATGTGTGTTCCTCAGTGTGACTGTTTGACTAATGTTTGCCTATCCCACAAAGCTGAGAACTGCAAGAGATCATAAACTGTATTGATTTTTGATCATTATTGTATTCTCAGCACATAGAAAAATAATTGACACATAATCCAAATTCAATAAATATTTTTAAATGAATAAATGAATAATGAAACATTTGATGTTGAGAGATATTATAATATGTGACCAAAGTTACAACAAATTATTGACAATGCTAGGGCTCATACTCTGATCTTCTGACTCTAAATTCTGTTCTCTTTTCATTGTTCCCCAATAGGCTAAATTTAGAAGTGGACAGTTTCTTGGAAGGGGAATTTTGAAGACATCTCACAGAGAGCCTTTACTGTAAGAAAGGAAAAAGAGAGAGAGAGAGAGAAATAGCTTTTCGTCATCTGCTTTCACAGAGCCCACAGTTTTTTGTCCTGGAGATCTTTGGGTGTATAAGTTAATTACAAAGCAACCTCTGTCAACTTAAAAAAGAAAAGGAAACTATTGTTAATGCCAGCCAAAAGAGCATTCAAAGTTTGAAGACAAAACAAGTGTTTGCTTTCTATTGTCCCTTCACATTTATTTTCAGACCATGGGACAGACAAATCACATTGCTTTATAATGAGTCACTCTTTCTAAAAACAGAACTCTATTTGCATGAACAGTAGGTATAAGTCCAGCTTGATAGTCAGAAAGCTGAAAACTAGCCTCAATGGAGTGAATAGCTTTTTATGTTTCTATACATCACTTGAAATTAGGTGATACTTCACTATGAGTTACCCAGTTTAAAAGTACTATTCTATAAAAGTGGATACATACTCATTGGAAAATAAATGAAAAAACTATTCTTAAATAGTACAAGAAAGAAACAAAATTTCTTTTGAAATCCTCCCTCCCAAATGTAATCACAGGTACCATTTGGACAAATATCTTTCCCAAAACAGCTATCTCTCAATAATGTGCATGTGTAGGGAATCAGCTATCTACAGAGGCACAAACCAAGACTGAGTTGTGAAAAACTGAAGTCAAGAGCCCTGCGTTTAAATACTAACTCCACCACCTACCAGGTGTGTGACCTTGGGCAATTACTTCATTACTTTAAACTTCACTTTCTCCATTTGAAAAGTGTGCCATTATTTGCTTTGTAAGGTGGTTATAAAGATATAATGAGATAAAATATGCAAAGTACCAGATAGAATGCCAGAAATACTCAGGCACCTAAGAAAAAGAATACAATTTTATTTTCCCAGTGGGATATATAATGGTGATGAGTTGACACAAAGCTTGGTGCATATAACAAATGGGAAAATGGGAGATGCATCTACAGACTCCCTAAAGTGAGAGTTACAAAGCCAATGTCTTCAGCTACTGTTTGATCAGTGTTTATGGGTGTTGAGGCTGAATTAGCTTTTAAACAACTCTGGTGGTTATATTTACTGAAATTACTTGAGGAGTTATTTTCCTCAAAAATAAATGGGCTGGTGTTATATGAAGGCAGAACTATCATTCATTGAGCAAGGTATTAGGCAAGGATTATACTAAGTTCTTTACATTTGTCATTTTATTAACTTCTCTCAAGGACACTAGAGTTAGGTGCCATTACTAGATACATTTTACAGACTAAGGTACTTAAACTTAGTGAGTTGAGGTGATTCGCCCAAGGATCTATATGTAATAATAGAGGAACTCAGATATGATTCTAGGTCTGGCTGACCTCAAATTTGAAACCCTAAATCATTGGGCAGCACTGCTGCTGCCAGGCATTCTGAACATCTGCATTTATTTTTTAAAAATCCTATAAAATGTACTTTCAAGATAGCAGTTAAAATTTGAAAAGCAAAATGTAAGGTCTACTTAATAGGTAATGAGCTTGAGTCATGAAAAGATGCATCATTTGTTTATTGCCTGATAATATGCACCACTAGTGGAATGATAGAGCTAGGAATGATGTTGAACTCCTAAATTGCTCCAAATAAACTGATTTGTGAAAGAACCAAGGGGCTATTCACAGTTCATCACTTAAGAACTGTTGCCCAGGAAGAGAATTGCATGTCTAAATGGTTTGCTCTTTCAAAGATCACATGAATCTTGCAATAATTTTAAATTTGGAGGGTAGAGTTTATAATGCCTATTTTACTTGTAGAAGAGGTTAGATCACAAATTCAATCAGTATTAGAAAAAAACCCTGGGGTTTCTGACTTTAAGGAATCTCTTTATAGTATCTTATTTTCTCTCCTCCAGCAACAACTTTAAACTAATTTGAAACTTTCACCTATATTGGTCATGTCCTGGAGCTGATAAGTCATAGGACATTCTTTTTATATTTTATACTTCAGTGAGGTGAAGTGTCTGGTTTTTCAGACATCACCACATGTACCTCAAATGGCTCTGCCTGGGGAGTTATAGGATAAGATGCTAAATGAAATTTATGACAAGGCTTTTCCAGCTTTGATGCAGTCTTCCTGGATAAAGTAGAACTTTTCCTACTAACTTTGCAAGATCTATACTTGAAACACTAGGGGACTATTTTTATGAGAAATCAAAATGACTGTCTTCATCACAATGAATGATTTTTGACTTTAGAAAGAAAATGTAATTAAGGGACTCACAGTACAATCACTCTGAATTAATCAAGAGAAGACAGACATTAATTCAGAAGGGAAAAATCTATCAAGAGCAAACCAAGTTAAACACTGTAGAATCATTAATATCCATTTCACAAGACCAAAAGCCATCAGCTGTAGTCAGCCAACATCCTGGCACAATCACTTTCTCTTCTCTCTGCCACTGGTCCATGGAAAAACATCACTTACTGAATGTGTTCTCAAACAACTTAATTTGCTTCTCATTAAGAAGCTGGATAGAAGGCCATAATGGATTGATGTTTAAATAAGAATTAAGAGTTTATTAAAATTAAAAAAGGTTCTTACGAGGGAGGGGGCAAGGGTAATATATGTAACCTTAACATTTGTACCCCCATAATATGCTGAAATAAAAAAAGGTTCTTTTTAAAAATATTTAACCTTAAATTATATTACCATTTTGAAAGGAAACCCGTTAATGTTTTGTGGGGTTTTTTTATTAAATTTGTATGCATCAGTTGATTTATTCAAAAACATACTGAGAACTGCCTACAATATTACAGTAGTGAAATAGCCCCATTCAACTGAATTTTGTGGAGCGACAATCATGCAGCTAAAAAGAAAATCTAGAACAGAATGCAAATTTCACCATCTTTCAGCTACAACTCATGGGGAAGTCACTTTACCTCTTTCAGTTTCATTTCTTTTATATCTGTAAAATATGGTGAATATCTACCATACCAGGAAGTTGTGAGGCATAAATGAAATAATACATACAAGTGTTTTGTAAACTCTAAAGTAGCACTAATGATGTGTTAAGGATTGACCTATAGATTCAAATCCTGGTCCCTGCAATGTATTAGCTGTATGGTCTTGAGGAAACTGCATACTTCTCTGGATTCAAGATATGTAACCTATAAAAGAATAACAATAATCCCTCATAATACTCTTGTATGAAATAGCAGTAAAAAAACAAATACAATGTATAGTTGACACTCAATAATATGTAGCCTTATCATTATGGTTACTAAATTGTTACACTTTCCTCAAATCCAACATTATAAAATTCAGATCAATTTCCAATGACCACATTGGAAAGTACAAAATATAATACAAGAAATCTTTATCAGGAACCAAGGAAAAAGGCATGGCAATGCTCTTGGAAAAACCTCCATTCAGAGGCCAGTACCAAACACACTATAGTACACTTTAAAAATTTTACAAAAATAGCAAAAGTGTGTCCTAGGACAGTATACAGCAAAATTGAAATGACTATGACAGACAAGAAGTGTTCAAGTACAGAAATGATGCCTGTTTTTTATTGTGTTAGATGTGCTGTTTATTACATAACATATCTGTCAATACAAATTTTATTCTGGAAACTTGATTCTGAGGACTGGAGTTTAGCTTTTTGCCTTTGTTGTTCCCTTTGTCTGTTTTTTCTGCTTACATGGAAAAATGACAAGGGAGAGTTCGCACAAAAGCCCATCAGTAAATGTCAGCAAATCTGATATCACTCTTACAGATAAAGTCCTTCTAATTGTCTCCCTTCGGATCTTAAATATCATGAGGGCATCTTCTGGTACACATATGCTATCTATTAGTAATGTTCTATTGAATGACTTACAGTTCTCCTACATCCCACTGTTTCATCCTATAGCCCTTTGCACAAGTTGTCTCCCTGCTTATATCATTTCCTCTGTCACCTCGTAAGCCCCTCCTCATCCCTCAACTCCTCATGCGAATGTTTCTTCTTCTTTGTAATTTTCTCATACCTACTATAGTGTAGTGAATCATTGATTCTCTACATCATAAAGTACCATATTACAATGATCTGGTTATACATCTCTCTTCTCCACTAGACTTGGGAGTGTTTCAAAGGCAGGGAGCCTGTCTTGTCTGTCTTTATGGCTCCAGGGACAGTGGCTGGTAAGCAGTAAGCACTTTACAAATAAATCTGTACCTGATTCTTTCAAATAACCATTGTCTTAAAACTGTGATTATGTTATTAATA
Organism: Microcebus murinus; assembly: GCF_040939455.1. Lineage (NCBI taxonomy): Eukaryota > Metazoa > Chordata > Mammalia > Primates > Cheirogaleidae > Microcebus > Microcebus murinus. The sequence goes on from NC_134124.1 coordinate 26,253,910, forward strand.
TTATACATTAAATTAGAAAGAAAACGTGTTGAATAATGACAGCTAATGCTGCCAAGCAATTTTTATGTGACAGGTGTGATAGTTTCATTAATCCTAGTTTAGGAATGGGAAAAAAACATAAGCTTAAACATGAGATTTCCCATGTTTATTCTAGCTTCCTATATAGGGCAGAGCTGGGATTCAATTGTTGGTCTGTCAACCCACCCATTGATACAAAATTAGATATAGGTCCAGATATAGATCAAGCGATAACTGATATAGGGTAATCTACCCAATTATTATTATACTCAGAAAAGGGGTCTGAGGTAGTGATCAGAGCCATGGTAGCTTTGGGTCATGGAGAAAAAAACACAGGTGAACAAAGACATTCATAGTGCAGCTGTTAACATGCATGCTTATTTGATTAATGAAAATATAAACATTTTTCCTCTATTTGGAAAGATTGAGAAAAATCTGGTTAATCAAAATAGCATCTTAACTTAAGATGGTTTCATAGAAAGGAGTGAAAATAGAACATTCAACTGCTAACACTACCATAAAAGCAATTTAATTCTTTTGGTTAAATGTCACTAATAATTATTGGGAAAAATTACAACTTTTGCTAACCATGGAAAAATATGTGGCTAATAGCTGAGTGGCAAAAGCACTTAATCACCATTTCTTTCTTTTCTTAAAAAAATATTTTAATTAGCTTTATTTGCAGTTGTGGAATCAGGTAACACTTCAATCCATCAAATAGAATAATGTTTTTACCATTTCTTAATTGATGACTTTTTAGACCCCAGATACATCTCTTTTATGGTTTATTTTTTAAATAATCATACATTTAAAAATAAAAGGCAGAAAACTGTCATATAAAACAGCAAAGTAGGGTGATAGTTTTGACTAAAGTGTTATTTTTGAGTAGATAGAAAAAGAGCAGCAGGCTGCCCAGGAGCACTGAAGACATTATCAGAATCTCCTCATCATCTTCTTTCTTTCTTTGCAGCCTCTTTTCTTTTCATATGGGGAGAGAAGTTCAGTTTGACAATCTTAGGCTTTGGAAAGCATAAGGAAGGTCCTTGATGACTGTGAGGTGCAGCAACTAAAGGCATTAGCCTCTGGCTGTTGAGCTACTTTGGAAAGCCTATCTGTTTGTCTATTTTAGAAGTGAGCTTTCTCTTTTGGAATAGCAACATTGCAGAAGTTGCCAGTAGCAAGATCAGCAACTTCTGAGTATTTAAATATCCCCCATACCCACTCACATGCCTGAATGCCCATATACATGTGCATACACCCACACGCAGCACACAAACTTTGCTTGTTTTAGAATTCCTATGTAGTCTATCATGACATGGCATTAGTTGAACTGATTTATTGAGATTTATCATTCCTGTTATTGAAAAGGCTGGCTATTTTGGGTCATTTAGGCTCTTTAAAAAGTAATATAAATAAATGGATGGATAGATTGATAGAAAACAAGAAAAGATTGGCTAGATGCTCACTGGCCAACTTTTGTCTTCATGAAAGCATAGAAAGACTACATTCCCCAGCCACTTTTGTACTTAGATTACATGGCTGAGTTCAGATCAAGAGAATGCAGGTAGAAGTGATACATATGCTGCTTCCAGGTCTGGTAATAGAGTACCTTGTCCACTTCTTCACCTCCTTTCCTCCCCTAAGCCCAATTTGCCAAGAAGATAACACTGTGCTCACCTTGAAGCCTCAACATAATAGAGACGCAAGATGTAGGGAGCTTGGTTTCCAGCATCACCTCTTGGAAGACAACCACCTCACCTGACTCAGATTCCCATGTTGAGTGAGGGCTAAACTTTCTGATAAGCCACTGAGCCTTTAAAGAATTAAAATTTACCTGTGACTTAGATTATCTACCCTGACTAATAGGAAATTTGACAAGAAAATTGCTGTCGCTTTAAGAAAAACCTGAAATAAATAACATTTGTTTATCAGTTGGGCAGCAATCACTAAGAAAATCAATACTAGAGTTCTGAACAAACATCAGTGGTGCTCAGAGGTAAACCTCTGATAAAAGTCTTGCCCCAGATCAGTGCCTACTATGCCAGCAGCAGCTCTAAGGAAAGAGATTTGAGAGTAGGAAGTTCTATTTTAGCCCCTTTCTATGAAACTGGCAGAACAGCATCTTAATTGCTATGCATGAACTAGATTGTTCTGTTTAGGTTAGTATTGTCCACATTTAGGAAGGTATTTCAGGAATGAAAAGGGGCAGGAAAAAATGGATCACTTTGCAAACATAGATAAAAATGAACAAAGAGTCCAGAAATGTAGGGTCTCTCAGGATTGAGACTTCTAGACTGTAAGTGTAGGGAATGGGATTGGAGCAATGGAGACCAAATAAAACTTCTCAGGAGCCCAGGGAACAGGCTATATGAAGGCTTGTGCCTTTGCATTGAAGCCCAATCATTTCAAGATATTTGAGAAAGAGAGAAAGAAGGGTGAGGGTGAGAAGGCAGGAACACAAATTGGATATACAAATTGTGTCTAAGAATGATCTCTGGATGTGATAATCATCAAATGAAACTGAGTAGATTTAAATATATCAGAAGCCTACTACTATGTAGTTGAGGAAACTGTATTACCAGAAAACTATATGCCTGAATCTTTAAAAAAAAAAAAAATGCTGACTGTTTGAGACTTACATAGCCTTTGGCATCTATTTTTCTGCCTCCCATTTTTCTAAAGCAGGAGGCAGGCTATGCAAAATTCCCATGGAACCATCACTACTTTATTTGTCCTATGCTTCCTGTTTTTGAATGGAAAGGAAGTTGATTTTGATTATCCTGGCCTTTTGTCACCATTGTATATTAAAATGTATGGGAATATAGGGCAGAGAGCTTTTATTTTTATTTCATAGGTGGCCAGACCCCAAGCTGCTGCATGTAGGCTTTTTATTTATTTTTTTATTTGGCATATTATGGGAGTACAAATTTTGGGGTTTCAATAAATGCCCTCCCCCACCCCCACAAGTCTGAGTTTCCAGTATGACCACCCCCCCCAGATGGGAAGAACACTGGGCAGCATTTTCCAGGGTCTGGATAGGATTTGGGGCTATCATCCCTGGGAAAAGATGACTGTTTTCTGTGTGAAGGAAAGACATATATGTCATTAGGATGTGTAGGGGACTATGGCAAAGATCAGCTAGGTATTCATCTTACCATTTCCTGTCCTTGGACATAGGAAGACTGTATTTCCTAGCCCCATTTGCAGTTAAGTTGAGATATATGATTGGTTTCTGGTGAACAGAATGTGATTATAAATGATCCATGACATTTCAAACATGGTCACAACAATATTGGTCGATTCTTAATGTTCTTTCTGTGCTGCCCTTCCCTGTCACATCTGCTACTGCCGACTGGATAAAGTCAGAGTGAACCGAAAGGACAGGATGTAAATGGCTTGGGTTTCTAAATTACTGTTTGGTGGAGAACCACTTGACCTATATCAGACAGACATTTGCCATAAATATGCTCCTGTTGTATTATAACACTTAAATTTTGGAGTGTGTTACCATAGCATAGCTTAATCTATCCAACTACAAATTTTGTGTATTAAAAAGTATACATAGTCATGTATATTTATTATTATTATTACATGTATTATTCCTTTGTTATCCTACTGGATTCAATTTCTTAATACTTTGTTTGCTACGTCAATAAGATTTTGATAATTGTTTCACATATATTTGATTAGGATATTAAAGTAATTTTAATTCAGCACTACTCTGATTCAGTTACTATGTTAGGTACTTTTAAAAAAATCATTTTGAGTTTCATTATCCCAATTTTAAAAATGAGAAAACCAAAGCACAGAGAAGCTATATAACTCGTGACTTGAGTGGATGTTCCAATTCAACATCCAAGCCCCCTTCTGTGCCTCCCCATTCTCTGTCTTCTTGTCTGATTAGGGTTTTACATCTAGACTCAGCCCTGTGGATATCAGGTATAGTTCAAAGTTACCCTATGATTTATTCTGGTCTAATCACAATGAATTTTAGAATTTTTATTGAGATTGGGAAAAATAAATTCACTCCTTAATTTGAATCTTAATCAGAAATGGGGTGTTCCTTGGAATTGCTGGTAACTATCTTTCAATCACACAGAAAAATTTCATCTGCTTATGAGAAATCAAAAGAGATGGAATGGGTTACATATGACATCATTTGAATCACTATATCTTTTGGAGCATAAAACTATATTTATTATATTAATCTCCTTATTAGAGACAATGGATCTCCTCTCTAGCCATTTAAAGCACATTTGATTGGTTTACTCTCACCTTTAACCTCATACATCCTAAAATATATCTAAGCCCAACCAACTAACAGCTGAACCAAGTTTCAGACTCCAGAGCACCATTTTTTCCTCTCATTTGATAATGTTGTCATATCTTTTGCTATATAAAATATGGCTTTTATTAAGTAAGCTAAGTTATTTATCTACATACATACATTTATAAGGCAACAACTATACAATGGGAATTAGACTAGAAAGGAAATATAAAAGAAACAGCACTAGCAGTTTACAACCTTACTAAGATACAAATAATATCCATGAAGCTGTGGGAGAACTGTACAAAGCAAAGATAACCAAGACTTAGTTATTAATCTATTGCTTGTTAAATTCAGATAATATTAACAACCTTAGGACTAATTGGCTCAAAAGATTTTTATGAAAAATTATTTCAAATAAACCATGTTTAATTGTCATAGAACATAGGAGGATTAAAAATTTAAATTTTTGTCAATTAATTTTTATTTTTAATTATTACGGGTACATAGTAATTGTATATATTTATAGGGTACGTGTGATATTTTGATACAAGCATACACTGTGTAATAATCAAATCAGGGGAATTGGGGTATCCATCACCTTAAGTATTTATTTTTTTGTGTGTTAGGAATATTCCAATTCCAACCTTTCAGTTTTATTAAGACATGACATCCGAGGCTAGGTTAGAAACAGCTTCCAAATGATCTGTCTGTCTCTCCAGACCCCTTGCAGCTATGAGCAGGAAATTCAGATACTTTGAGTACCCATAAGGGAAAAATTCATGGAGAAACTCTGAGACTCTACGAGGAGTGGGGACTGCCTAGCTGCCATCCCTTGCTGTAGCCCCTCCCTATTCCAGTTGTAGCTGCTCTCTGATGTCAAATACATGAGGAGAATATACTCAGAAATAACCAGACATCTTTTTCATATTTACTAACCCACAGAAACCATAAGATGTAATAATGAATGTCCAGGTTTTGAGCCACTAAGATTTGGGTCAATTGGTTTTGTAATCAAAATAAATAGAAAAATAATAAAATAGAAAGTTTTAAAATTAATCTTGTAAAACTATCTTAGACTGGGTAATGAAATTGGTAGATAGCAGACACCTACACACATACACAGACACATGTAGGACATCAGACCATTCTTTGTTTGAATATGGATGCTAAATTTACAGATAAAGTCTTTTTTTAAAAATGCAGCAGTATATCAAAATAAAATGGAATCATTCATTTTTAATTTATTTTGAGAGCATATACCAGTCATTCCAAAAGTTCAAAGATAGGTCAACATTATGAAATTACTACGATCATATCAAGTCAAGGGAAATATGTCATCATCTTGATAGATACTAATAAGGCACTTGAAAAACTGTAACATTCATTACAGATTAAAACAACTCTAGATAAACAAGAATAAAATATTTCTTTCATAATGTAGTAAAGAGGTATGTGAACCCTAAAGTCCTTCTTATGAAGCACTCTGACCCATGCAATGATTTAAGGACCAATAAACCTTCAATTTTGTGGCTTCAGTATTCCGTAGACTATTGTTATCACAACACCTTCAAGGAAAGTAGAAAACCGTCTTAAAAGCCTGGGATCAAAAAAGGCTCATATCACTTTTACTCACATTCCATCAGAAAGACCTAATCACACTGCCACAAATTACAAAAGGCAGAGTAAAATTTGGTTATGCATTTGCTAGGTATAATTAATTTCCTACTATAGTTCAAATATGCTTCTAAATGTAAAGTTAAATACTGAAACAAAAAGAAATACTAGAATAAATGAAAGGTAAATAGCACATAATTATTTTGGGTGAGAAAGAACTTGTTACAATGTTACAATGAACATAAACAATAAGAGGAAAATGTAATCGATTTAATTGTATCAAATATAAAAATTCTGAAACTTAAAATGTCATAAATAAGATCAATGGGCAAATAAGGTTACAAGTAAAAAAACATAATGCATTTAACAGGTAAAAAGTTCCTGCATTAAAAAAGAATTTATTAAATGAACAATATTGAATGTGAGCAAGAGGCAAGAAAAAGTACTTCACAGAAAAGATGCAGTTATTTGCTAAGTATATGAAAAATTAAGTATTCAACTGATATAAATACTTTATAATTTACTTGTTTATGTCTTTTTCCTCTCCACTAGAATATAATCTCCATGAGTCTAGAGTGTTTGGTCTCTTTTATTCATTGATAGAAGCTTAGAACCCAGAAGCATGGCAAACATATTGCAAATTCTCTATAAATATTTGTCAGATGACAGTCATGAATAATCAAAGATGTGTGTATAATGAAATAGCATTTTCATCTCTCTGTAATTTTCAAGGAGACTTCCCTTCAGTAGCTGCATAGTTAGTAGGACACTATAAAGAAGATAATAGCTTATCTTGAATCTAGAAACTTGAGACACTTTGTCACTCTTAAGAAACCAACAGGCAATTTGTTGGAACAAGCCTAGCTAAAAATACACATTTTATGCAAGGTGTTTATATGTATATTGATTACCTGTAAAGTTGTTTGTATGTAGTACATAAATAATTTTTGCAATAAAATAGAGATTGTTTCATGAGGTCTTGCTGTGTTGCCTAGGCTCGTCTTGAACTCTTGACCCTCACCAATCCTCCTACCCTAGCCTCCCTAGTAGCTGGGATTACAGGCATAAGCCATTACCCTGGGCCCTAATTTCTTTTATTTTACATGGAATAATTTCTAAAAGATGCTAAATGGCTTTAATTCACTATATTTATTTTCCTTTGGGAGCATGATAAATCTGAAATTTACTTAAAGCAACCTCATCCAGTAAGTGTAAATTTCTGAAGGTTTATTGTTTGTTTGCTTGTTTTGGCCAAGGAAACCTAAAGCAGATTATTGCAGCATATGGTATTTCTTCTTAGAATATTGTCTTTTGAAAATGCATAAAATTAAAAACCTAGGATTTGAAAGATATTTATCCTATGATAAGCATATAATAATATATATACTTCTTTTATAGTGCATAAAAAACCAAAATATACATATGAATCTAATAATTATTATTCTTTCAAAGTAGAGATGTATAAATGGTATTTGGGGATAACTAACATTAACATAAAAATATTTGTAATTTTTTATTGTCAAAATAACAGGTAAGGCCAACACTGGTTCTCTGAAGGGTATATATATTTTTCCTACCCAAGTTAATAATTCACACTGCCCCAATTCTATCCATGGAACAACAGAATATTTTCTCTAAATATCCTTCATGTTAGAAAAATAAATGTATATTGGAATCATAATTTAACTGCAAAACATGTTCAGGACACCTCAAAGAATGTTAAATTTTGAATCCAATATCGTGATGAGTTTGTTGAAAGCTAACATTTCCATAATTAAACATGCTAAATCTTCAGTAAATTGTCTCTTGCTATTACTTTGAAAACTGTTTTATTTTAAATATATATAGACTAAGTTAAAAGTAAACTTTTACAAGAATTTATGGGCACCCTGTATAATAAATCTCATTTATTTTATATTACTCTTTCACTGCAATATTTTATGATTTCTGCCCAGTTTATTTTCCTCCCATAAAAATACTAAAAATTCCCTTCTTATTCACCCCCACTCTACACACATGCTACCATTATTACCTCTCATAATCTATGACAAGAAAAGAAAGTATGAACATCATAGAATATTTGATGATATGAGGAAATACAGTGGCTTCATAAATGTTTAGTAACCAGCTCTCTGAAAAAAAAGGTCATGGTTTGTAGCATGTGCCCATTTCTATGGCATAAATATTCCCATCCATGAATAATTTCAATCTATCAAATTTAGAGCTGAGAAGAAATACAAACAATTGACTATCGTTAGATATAGTGGAACATTGCTCTAAACTGATTTAAAGCAGCAAAGCAACTGTAACTGTATAAACACTAAGAATGTTTTAAAAAGAGAAAACAACTCAGCCATGTATGTATATGTATGTGTGGTGTATATAAGTATAGATGCATAGAAAAAACTGAATGGAAACTATTAATATATAACAAAATGTTAGTAGTAGTTAGTACTAGATGTGACATTAAAAATAATTTGTATTGCCTCTTTAGTTTCTATAGTTATAAAGTAGAATAGGAATATTTATCCCACAAGATTGTAATGGGAATTATTAAGCAAATTCTTACACAAAAGCATATGATCAATAAATATAATTGTCATTATTTATGTTAAAGATTAGATTAAATAAAGGGGATTCTGAGCTAGCCAACTCTAAGCACTATAGCTTTACTTAATTAAGGGCTTTACTATAAGACCCATGAGAGCAAGAACAACTGTATCCCTAGGGGACATGAAGCTTTTGGAACATAATAGATACGTAATAAATGTTGTTTGCCAAATTATCAATGTTCTTTGTCATGCCCTTGACATGCTTCTGTTTTATAAGTGTTATATTATGACTCAAAATGTTTTTGAATTATAGCATAATCTCAGCAATAAAAATATCTCATGAATGTTTCTACTATTTAGAAAAAGGTATGATTCTGTCGTCCACACTGAAGGCATATTCATATAATGGACTGTACTTAGGAAATAGATATCTATAAATATAGGAATAGAAATGATTATTCTTTGGTATGGGCAGCATATTTTATATCAAAATATTTTTAGAATACTTTATAGAGAAGGAAAGCAAAATATTTATTCTGCTTAATATACCTCCTCATCCAATTAATCTTCTAGGCCTGAATTTTTTAATGACTTTTCTATGAATAACTATGAAGAAACCATTAACTGTAATGAAAAACCTTTTAGAAGAGTATTTTTAAAATATGCTTATAGCAGTTACTTTTAAAATTAAAGGACTCATTCAAAAAAGTATTGAACACTATTATTAAGCAAATTTTAGAATTTATTAAAGTCTTTAATATGTTAATGTGCCTTATATATCTCCCAGAGTGATCTGTAGTATGGTGCATTAATAAAATTTATTTGACCTCTGGGCTTTCCCATCTCTGCCCTGCACACCAACAGAGAATTAGTGTTCTGAGGAATGTACTTTGAGAAGAAATAATTTGGAATCATTGTAAGCATACCATTGTAACAAATGTTAGACAATATCCTAACAAGATGGCACTAGTCTACTCTTAATAAGAATTAGGTGATTGGGACAGTCTTAAAATTCTTTCCAACTTTATGGTTATATGAATAGGAAGCACTGTAGAGCTACATTTAACCACAGTGGTTGAAGGGTGAAGGATATGTTCAAAAGAACTTTCTGGTTAACTTGTCTATTCAGTGAAATTTTCCACAGCATGGCTGTTCCTGCCAGGATGAAGGGAATTTTCTCTCTGATTCTGTTTCAGTGTGCACACTTGTGCTAGCTGAAATTCCAATTATACTGTCTTAGAAGTATAAAACTTTACCCACTACAAAGTTTCAAAATCATGTACACCAATGCCAGAGATATCTACACAATTTGTAGGATACTTTATGAAAAAGCAAAGTTGCCTCTAATTAATTCTTCTAAGCAGAATTAGAGTAGAAGAAAAGAGAAAAAAGAAATATTCTTACACATCCACAGAATTTTGGAGACAATGACAAGTATTACAAAACTAAACTTTAATTAGTAGTGTATGAAGTCAAAGGAAGTTCTGACTACCAGCTGGGTAATTGAAGTACCTATCAACCAATTTGATAATCAAAATATAAAATTTATTACCAAGCAAAATAAATCTCCAATGAACTTAAACTAGATAAAAATTGTTTTTGCCCCCTTATTTCTAAAACTTCAGAGTCATAATGGAGGAAAAGTTCACAAGTTCTATAGAAATTCCACACTAATGTCTTAATTTGAACTCTCTCTCTCATGCTGAAATGGAGCAATTGCCTCTAGTCCTAGAAGCTGTGAGAAGTTCAACTGCTCAGAGTTGTTCCGTGACTATAATGGAATTAAGGTAATGTGTGGAGAAAACCATGATTCTTCTAAAATATGTAGGGGGAGAAAAACATGGTGACGTCCAAAATATAAACAGATTTACCAAAACACAGCCTTTTTGTAACATTATACACACCACCTCCACCACCACTACTACCACCAATAACAACAGCATCAGTAACAACAAATTAGCAAGTTTTACTGCAAAGCTGTGTTCATTTAACCCTGTGGTTTTCAAACTTGAGCATGTACAGAAATCACCTCCAGAACATATTAAAAAGAAGATTGCTGTGCCCCAGCCCAGAGTTTTTGGTTTAGTAGGTCTGGGATGGGTCCCAAGGAATTTCATTCTTAGTGAGTTCTTAGGTGATGTTATTGGGTTGCTCTGGGAGCCCACACTTTGAGAGAAACATTTAAACTATTTGAACATGATACCACTTCAGTGGAATTTTAATGCAGGCAGACCTTATTGTGGTGCAAATATAGTTGTTCTGAATAGTTCTTATCTTTCAAAATACACAATAGTATGTTATGGCAGTTAACCGTGATAAGAGAGAAGAATATCTACATCATAATTGATGCTATGTAACTTCAATATACACAGGTACAATATGACTAATCCCTGACACTAGAAGCAGTGCTTGGCTTGGCATCCCGCTAGGACATCTGAGTTAAACTCAGTAACTTCTGGGGTAGCTGCTTTTTATCCTACTTCCTATTTGTATTCCGTACCCTATCCATTCTTCCTCCTCATCCAGTGCTGCTTCCTTTGTCTGCAACATACTTCTTCAACCCATCACATGGCTAACTCCAACTGCACTTGAGGATTCAGTTTTAAAGTCACCTTTTCCAAGACATCCATCTTGAAGCACTTCTTTAGTGCTGTAAAATATGTTGAGCACCTTCCCTTTTCCAATCAGAACACGCTGTGTGCTCATCTCTTCCATACTTACCAAAGTATATTGTATCTTCCTGTTTATTATTCTGTCTCTTGCCTGAAACTATGAGCACCTGAAGAGCCAGTATGTGACCTTACTGGGGTTTATTTTTCCAGCCACCAGAATAAACCCTTGACAGCATTTTGAATTAAAAAAAAATAATAATAATCTTTTTTAGCATTGTCAAACTAAACTTGCAATTTTTGTTTTAATTTTTCTTATAACTTCAGTCAAGTCGCTTTGCGATATAAATGTGTGTATTTGTTCATTCAAATTTTAATGAACTGATCTTGATGTGCCAAACACAATGGATATATTGAGATTTCTATGCTTATGTGTTTTAATATTTGGTGGAAATGCAGATTAATAAAAATATAATTACAGATTAGTATGATAAAGGCTTTGACAGAATAGTAAAAACTCTGACAGAATTACATATGAGGATCAATTAACCCAGACTTGGAAGGCAAGGAAGGAATCCCTGAATAAAGTAATTTCTAACCTAGAGATTATTATGAAAATCTGGTTTCTTTGGATCTTTCTCTATTAGCCTTCTTTGTTCACATCTAGCATCCCAATGATCTATGAGTCCATTGCTTGGGCTTCCAGGAAGTTATACTTAAATGTAAAATGAGAATCAGAAAGAAGAAATTAATAAACTAATTATGAGATATCACATATTTCACTTTTATCTAAATACTTTTAGTTCCCTATATTTGGAAGTTTGAAATAGTCTCTTCCTTTTTGTCCACCCTATATTTTTACTCACTAATTTTGCATGCAAACATGCAGATTTGAATCATTGATTGCTTTCATTATAGTGTAACTCTTCCTCTCTCCTATCACCTTTAACCATCATACCCTGCTATTTTGAATTTTGAAAGATAAGACTACACAGAATAAATATATTCACATTATAATTATAATAAGGTCTGCATTGATAACAAGGGAATTCATTACTCTTTTAGTATCACCTTTACCTTTGGATTGTCACTTTAAAGCTTGGGTGTTACAATGAGGTTTTCTATGCCCAGGGTATTGACATTTAAAAGATTTATCAACTATCTCAAAGGAGGCAGTGGCCAAAGGCCTAGCAAAGGGTGACAATCATGACCTAAAAGAATAAAATGGAAAAGTTCAACTCACAGTGTGTGAATAATTCACAAATACCAAATTGGTATTTGCAGGTTCTCCCATCACGACCCATTTTCCTTATATGGGACCTTTTTGCCTCCATTTGTATTATATCCTATATATCTAATAGAAACCTAGAGAGAACATATTAAAAAGGAGATGCAATTAAAGAAGGGATTTTGCTTCCCTGGGCCAGAGAAAGTACACTTGTATTATTAAGGTGAGCACTATATGACAAGTGTAAAAGTCCTTCTACCTTTCTCCTAATGTCACAGATCATTTTAATTATAACTCTCTGAGTCCAATTTAAGAAAAAAGACAATGCTTTATACTGGCTTCTGTCTCTGGCTACACATTAAAATTACATGGTGTGGAAGGCAGAAGAACTGCCCCCAAACATGTCTATATTCTAATCTCTAGAACCTGCAAAAATGTTATCTCATGGCAAAGAGGAATTAAGGTTGCACATAGAATTGAGGTTGCCTATCTGCTAATCTTAAAATAGAGAAATTATCCTGGACTATATGAGTTGCCCAATGGACTCATAAGAGCCCTCAAAAATGGAGAATGATTATGAAAGGAGGGATAGCATCTTAAGGAAAATGTGCTCTGATTTGTTGACTTCAAAGATGGGGTAATTAAACCATGAACCAAGGAAAACAAGCAGCCTCCAGAAACTGTAAATGGCAAGAAAATGAATTCTCCTCTAGAAACTGCAGAAGGAAATTCACCCTTCTAACACTTTAATCTTAGCCCAGTGATATATCCCTGTCAGACTTATGACCTACTGAACTGTAACATACTGAATGTGTATTGTTTTAGGTCATTAAGCATGCTGTCATTTGTCAGAGCAGCAGTAGAAATTTAATAAACCTGGGGCTCCTTTAAAAATTCTAATAAACCAGGTCACAATCCAGGTCAATTATAGTAAAATCTAGGAAGCCTGGGTAGGGATGGGAAAAGATCCAGATATCAATAATTTTCTCAAGCTCCCCGTAAGCTTGCAATGTTCATCTATGTTTAAAAATTGTTACTTTAAATGTAGTCACTGGTCTTTATGAGGAACCAAACTGCTCCGGAATGAACCCTTCAGTGGTGGCATGTGTGGGATGATATGTCTTGTCACTTCATGTGGGGGTCTAGGATCAGTGTATCAATATCATTTCAGAGATTGTTAGAAAAATACATAACTGGGCCTGAAACTGACCCATAGAATCAGAGTCTGCATTTAAACCCTAACTTTAGGTGGTGTTTATGCACATTAAGTTTTATGAAACACTTAAGCAATGACCACTGATAGTCACATTCCTAATCTGTCTCTGATACCTATAATAATTTCTAAATCATTATTTAGATAAAAATGTTTAAGCATCCCTCTAGGCTATGAGTATCTTAATGAAAAGAACTCTATTTCCCTCCCTTCCTCCCTCCCCCTTCCTCTGTTTCTTTCTCTCTCTTTTTCTGCTTTCATTTTTTTTCCTTCCTTCCTTCTTTCCTCCCTTCCTTTCATATAGCTGGATGTCTAAATCTCATGCTAGACTTGAGAAGTTTGCACTATTATTTAATTAAATAGGTTTACTATCCTTTCATTTTCTCTTTGCCTTCTGAGGCACCAATATTTGAATATTTGGTCACTTCATGGTGTCCCGTATGTCATACAGGCTTTGTTCATTCTTTTTTATTCTGTTTTCTCTATTTTTGTCTGACTGTGTTATTTCAAAAGACCTATCTTCAAGTTTTGAGATTCTTCTTTCTGTTTGATCTACTCTATTGTTGAATCTTTTGAGTGTAGTTTGTATTTCATTCAATGAGTTCTTCAGTTCCAGAATTTCTATTTGATTCTTTTATTATGATACCTAAATCTTTGGTAAATTTCTCATTTCACATCCTGAATTCTTTGTGTTCTCTTGTATCTTACTGAGCTTCTTCAATATCATTATTTTGAATTTTTTATTCAGAATTTCATAAATTTCTTCTTGATTAGATTCTCTTACTGTAGAATTATTGTGATCCTTTGAAGAAATCGTATTTCCTTGTTTACTCATGTTTCTTTTGTCCTTACATTGATATCTGCCCACCTGGTGTAACAATGACTTCATCACCTCTTCCACTTTTTTGAATTTACTTTCACAGGGAAGAGATTTTCCTAAAGATTTATCTATGCTATTAGTTGGGTAGTGTACTTTGGCTTTGATTCTGAGTATGTGCAGTAGTAGAGTCGTCATCTGATTTCTTTGTCTGTAAATAGCATCAGTGGTGCCTGCAATTGCCTCCGTGGGTGAGGTTGCAATTGTTAGTGGAGGTTGTGGGGAAGTTTTTTTGGAGATAGGGATTGTCAGGTGAGCCTTTCCTCAGCCCCCTGTGGTGGCAGTAGTGGGCTCAGTTTGCCTACCCTTGAATGTCAGGGCAACATACACTGCCACTGGTTTTAGTAAGAAGAGGTGGACTAATTCTTGGACCTCTAAGCAGCCAGATTATTTTGGTGCCAGCAGTGGCATTGGTGTGCTGGGCTGGTGGGTGGCTCCTTAGTCCCCTGGGCAGTGTAGTCTATGGCAGTAGCAGTGGTGGAACTAACCTCTGGATTCCAAATGTCCTAAGCTTGTGTTGGCAGTAGACATGATGTGCTGGACAAGCCAGTCCTCAGGCCCACAGGTGGCACATGTAGATTGCTGCCAGCTATGCTAGAACAGCAAGGTGGGTTGGCCTGACTTCAGCCTTTGGGAGGAGTGCTCAGGTGCCAATGGTGGTAGGCTGAGCAGTTCCCAGGACACTGGATAGCATATTCAGGCACTGGGAGGTATGAAGCTAAGCCAGGAAGACCTGTCCTCAGGTGCCCCAGTGGTGCATGTAGACACTGGCTGTGGTAGAAAAAGGTGGAGTGATCCCCAAGCTCAAGACAGAGTAATTATATGGAAGCATCAGAGTCTACACTGTATACCTGCTAAAGGGGATGGCAGAATTGCTTTTAGTGACAGCAGGCATATGCAAGGCATCTAGGGGGCATGCTCTTCCCTCATACTTCAGCCCAGCTGTAGCCGACTGTAGTGGTGGCTGATGCAGGAAAGGGGAGTTTGTCCTCTGCATGAGAATGTGCTGTAGCTTTACTGCTGGAGGAAGTAGGTTCTTTGCCAATGACTTGTACTTCTTCCCTAGAGGCAGTAGTCAGCCTAGGTAGTGGCTGAAGGTGTGAGATGTCAATGGGGCTCCAAGGACATGGACATGCAGGGGTGGTTGGGCCCTCAGACAGGATGCAGTCTGATGGGAATTGGGCTTTCAATATGAAGCTGCTTAGGTATCAGGGGATGTGTGGGAGTCAGTGTGAGCTCCATTTCTGGAGGAGTGCCTTAAATATTAATCATTTCACTTAACCCCTGCAACAAAGTGAGGAGTTAGATATTCCTATTCCCATTTTAAAAATGAGGACACTAAAGTCTAGAAGATGTTAGTAACTTATCCAATGCAATGCTGTTAGCACTAGGTGAAGATAAGGTTCTGGTTTAGTTTGGTCGCAAGGCCCATGCTGTTTAAACTCTGATGCCTACAGAGGTATGGCCTGATATCTTGGCCTGATTTGTTGGTCATGGGAATAACAGGAATTTGCATATTTAAAGACTTTCCTTTGAGAAGTCTTAGGAAGAACTCCAGTAGTCAGATGGACCACTTGGCTCTTTTCCAAGCAACCAAATGTATGCAAAACTGTGCTGTATAAGTTCTACCATAAACTTCATTTACAGAATACATCCCTGTTCTAGAAATATGTCATTACAGAGCACAATGATGTATTGCTTATGTGATATTCCCCGCTAAGAAATAGATAATATTGATTTCAAATCAATGGCCCATTAGTCTGCATTCTAGTTATTTGCCTAAAACAAATAGATAATATTCAATTACACAAGGAATCTTTGTAATGTGTTTATGTATACTTTGCTACTTGTATAACACTGTGATTTTTCAGAGCATCTGGTATAATTAAGGTGCTTCACTAACAAAAGGTATTATCCAAATAGCTACTATCTATCTGTTATTGTGGAGGGAGGGAAGAAGAAAATTTACAAAGTTAACATGCTGCACTTACCATGAAATTATGAGTAAGTGGTTTCTGCTTTGAAATCATTATCTAGCACTGTTCTTCAAAGATAGTTCTGCCTATTAGCTATTTAGCAATGCCCTCTGTCCCCCACCAAGAAGACATATGAAAGGCTGTTTCTGCAGGAAAGCTTTCTGGTCCTCCTTATAGCCATTAGGTGTTATAAGTCACTCCCCTGTCCCTATCTAGGCATATGTGACAATATCTGATGAGATAGAAAGATCCAGTCAGTCCAATATACCACTGATTTTTAAGATGACCCCAAACAGAGAAAACATAAATTAAAATTCACTGCCACTTACAGGATTATTAATTCAAAATAGTTTTATTATAGTGACAGAAATTAAAATTCAGGAAGGCCAAGCTTTGGATCAGGCCTGAATTTGAGTCCTGGTTCCACTAACTACTGATTTTGTAACACTGGGCAAGTCACTTAACAGTTCAATGCCTTAAATTTTCATTCTGTAACATGTAAGTAATAAAGAAATCTCAGGATAATTATAAAAAATAGTAATAGATAAGTAAAATATGCAAAGTGCTTAGCATACTGCTCAGAGCAAAGCAAGCCCTCATGAAACATTAGCTCCCATAGACATTGCTTTTCTGTGAGTCTGAAATTCAAATAATTTTTATACTCTCAATTTCATATACTTTGTGACCTATAAGTCCAAGTGTTCAAATCCATGCACTTCCACTGAGTCCCTCATGAATTATATAGTCCCAATTACACTTAATGTTGCATATACATACCCACAGCCCTAAACAAGAGATTTCTGCTACCAGATATTATGATAGAATATGTTCATTAAAGAGTGACTAACTTCCAATGAGTTCCAACTATGTGTCAGCTACTTTGTAGACACCAAGAAAAAATAAATAAATAAAAAGAATAAGACATACTCTCTGTCCTTGAATTACTCATAATCTAGCAGAAAAAAAATATGTTAACTGAACCATACCCCATAAAGTTATATGAAAAGGAAGGTAGAATACAAAGGTGTGATCAGGAAGTGAATCATAATAAAGTCAGTGTTTCAAATGGGCTTTGAATAATAAGTAGAAATTTAATAGGAAGATAGGAGACTTTAATAGCAAGAGATACATCAGACTAAAAACTTGGAAATAGAGTAGGAAGGACCTAGAATGATAACATTTAAGTGCTTAATATTTTGACTGGCAGGAGCTCAATAAGGTATATAAAATAGGAGAGTGACAGAACTGTATCAGTAGAAATACCTGATAAATGAAAAACTAGTGTGCATTTAGCCAACTATATCCAATTTTCTATTTTGCTAACATTAATGTTCTTAGGGTGCCAGATCTTTTCTATTCAATTGTAAACACATTTGAAATGTAACACATTTCTATCCATGACTTGCAAATGCGAAGACTTATACAGGAGGCAGGACTTCCAGAATGGCCAAGTCAGAAGCTTGGAGGACACTCTTCTCAGCAAAATAAAATTTTATTTCTTGAAAACCATAAAAAATTATTATTTATAGTCTGGAAATTTTCTAAGAGAACATGACAATTGAAGAAACATTCATGAGAAAAATCTACTAGTTCCTGGTGAGAACAGAGAGAGTCTATAGTATTTGAGTCATGACCTACTCCATTTCTTCCCCCATCTGGCTTCTCATGATGAAAACTCCTTTGCAGATTTGTGCAGCCAAGAACACAGGACTCTTACCTTTGGTCCTGTCCCCTGCCAGCTCCCATCCATGAAGCTCTGCATCTCTGCCCGAGGGGATTTATTATTATTAATAGTATTATTATTACAAAAGAACATGGCGAAATGCATGCCTAAAATAATTATTGTAAACAATGGATATCTTAGTGGAGAATAATCAAAGGAAGCCTTTGGTTTTCCTTGACACAAAGCATGAGGCAAAAATAGGGGAATAGTCAGAAGTTTAATAGTAAAAACTAGGGAAAAACTATATCCTAAAAGAGTGCTGCAAGAATCACAGGCAAACCTGGGACTCAGGAAGGCTGTGTACATGCTCTGGGATGCACTAAATCAGGACCAATCAGAACAGGGCATGGGACAGAATTAAAAATATTCTCCAAACCACCACACAGACCTATCAATAGGGCACATACTTCAATGGCATATATGGCTTAAATTCAACTTATGACCAAACAGTGAGTAACAAGCTACTCTGACATAAGTGTGATCCTTGGAGCCTATATGTTTAAAAATAAATTTTACCCACTGCCAGCAATCTGGGAGAATGTGCATGCCTAATGTTGTGCCCTCTCAAGAGGAATCAGAGAAATAACCTGCAAGTTATTGCCCAAAGCTGAATGCACGTTTAAAAAAATGCAAACACTTTAACCACTGATAGTAGCCTGCAAGCTACATACTTATCCAACAATACAAGTTAAAGATCTTATTGGCTAAAGGGGCTTAACTTTTGACCAATAAGTGGCTTATACTGATTAGTGCTTACTGACAAGTAGTCAAGCTAAAAGATTAAAAAAAGTAAAGGGTGGGGGGGCAATAGTGGATTAGTGGCGACCTCCTGGCTCTCTCCTGGGAACCCCCTGGTTCCCAGAACAGGAGGTGAAGAACGCAAATAGCTACACACAAGTGGGTCTCTTTTCCACAGGAACAACTTTGTGAATCTACAGAGAAGCAGCTCAGGACAAGCAGCACTGGGGGCAAAAAAGGTGACTTGGAGAATTGACCACTAAGTTCAGAGACTGCGAGATACACAACAGGGAATAGAGCTGCACCTGCTGGCCAGCTGGGGCAGTGTGGTCTGACCCACAGGAGGACAACTCTTCCTCCATGGACCTCCACATCCACTCAGGCAGGGAAGTGTCTGAAGTCAGTGCAAAGTTGAGGCATAGACTGACGGGCAGTGTGGAGAAGAGACAAAGTCAGGGGACATTTTGAACTTTCCAGTGCACGGGGCTAGGTCCACACTGGGTGGAGGAGGGTCAGGTCTGAGAGGACACTTCCCGGATCTGTGGGAGATAATTTGGAGATAGACTTCTCACCTCTGGCACTCACCGGGTCCAGACCATGGGTGGTGAATGCCAAGGGAGAGACTCTACCCCCAGAAACTGTGGAAGATTCAGCTGGCACAGGGTGAGATAGAGTTTGTGGAACTCTCTAACGGACTGGAGTAAGTCAGTGCATCAGGGAAGCAGGAGGGGATGGTCAGCGGCTCGTGGAGCCACCCTGCCAGGTCCAGTGCCCCAGTGCCCCCCTGCCCCCTGAACAGTCTCCTCCAGTGCTGGCTCTCCATGAGTGGGCAGTGGCCATTTGGGGGGTCCATAGCCTAGAAACGCTGTGGCATGGTGTCAAACCAGGCACCACCCCTTCTTTGGCCCAGGAGGGCAGGCCCAGGCAACGGATTCAGCACCACTGCCACTGCCACTGCCTGGCAGAGGACAGCCCACCCTTGGAGGAGGGGAGTAAGGTGAGAAGCCACGTTCTGAACACTTCACTCCCAGCCACTTGCCTTTTCATGCAGGCAGGTCAAACCCTGCCCTTGAAGGGGCAGAGTAATGAAAGAAGCCACTTTCCCAGCTGAGTTGCCTCACTGCTTGGAGGAGCTTGTCCCCTGCCCTGTCCCCCACCCCACTGCTTCTACCTCATGCCTACTGAGCTTTGCCCTTGGAGGGGCAGAGTAGGAGAGAGGCCACTTTCGGGGTGGAGTAGCCCCGCAGCCTTGGAGGAGTTCCCCCTTTGCTGGGCCACTTCTATCCCATGCCTACCAAGCTCCCCACTTGGAAGGGTAGATGGTGAGAAGAGAGATGCCACTTACTGGGCATCCAGAAGAGTTTCTCCCCTTGCCCCAGCCATTTCTACCTCACATTGAGCAAACTCAAGGGTGGAGAAACAAGAGAAGCCACTTTCTTGGCTAAGACCTGCAGCGGCCTGGGGCAACACTTCCCTTCCCTCCCACCCCCCCACCATACCTCACACTGGCCTGACTAACCCCACTCTTGGAGGTACAGAGTTAAGAGAGAAGCCTCTTTCCACACAAGGGCCTCTGGAAGCACCTCCCCCCAGTTCTACAGCTAGACTTGCTCGACTTCCCTACAGCAGGGCAGACCCTACCCCTGGAGGAGGGGAGAAATGAGAAAAGAGGTTTTGTGAACTGGAACTTGCGATGGTCTCAGGCAATACTTCCTCCCCAGCCCAGCAGGGCAGGCTACATCCTTGGAGGTAGGGAGAAAGGAGAAAAGTCACTTTCTCATTGTGACTAGGGTGAATCTGTGGGACCTTGGAGCTAAGCAAAAGGGGACAGACTGTTTAATCAGACCAGTGGGTTGGTTTTGATCATCTGATAAGAACATAACACTAGGGCTTGTGCTCGGCACCCCGCCACTGCTAGCTCTTGGCCTTGCAGTCTGGGAAGGAATATCTTGGCCAGAGTCATCAGCAAGTGCACTAATTGAAAACCTCCACCTGGGGCTGCCTCGCAAGTATGGCAAAAGAGCCCTGAATAACATATTAGCAGCTCTCCCCGAGCAGCAGATCAAGCAACCACAGAAGTATATGCTCTCAGGCTTGCAGGCACCTATTGCTCTTCTTACCCCACCTAAAGTGGCAAAGGGCTCAAGTAACCCTTGGGAGTGACAAGTCATTTCCCAAAATTTGGGGCACTGGTATATCCCATTTGAGGGTTTAGAGCCCAAAACAAAGGTATTGGAATACCTTGACAATCGACTCCTCCACACAAAGTACTAGCAACAAAAGAGAGGGTAACTCCATAGCCCAAAACAGTGCCTTCTTTCTCAAACTAGCAGAGGACAGTGGAGTCACTCACACAAGAGTGATTTCACCACCTGGGAGGCTAAGCAAGAGGTCCAAACTTATTAATCTACTTTGGCAAGAGGTGAAGACAACAGGTCAGAGACAACCCAACAGGCTAAAACATCTCCAAGACAATACTAGACCAGAGACCATCTCCTCAGCACTGTCAAGGAATGTCCCTTGGGGTTCTGGAGTTAAAGCCATAACACAGCCCCAGCACCCCCAGTTCTTGACAAAGTAGCCTGATGAGAAAGAATCAGCAAAAGAACACTGGAAATATGAAGTATCATAGAGAAAAGTCCCCACAAAAGAAAATAGTCGATCTCCATCAATAGATAATAACTTACACGATACGATTAAATTGACAGAGGGAGAATTCCAAATATGGATTGTAAGATAGCTCAATGGAATTGAAGAGAAAATAGAAGCTCAACATAAAGAAACCACAAGAACAATACAGGAAATGAATGAAAAATTCTCTAAAGAAATTGAAATACTACAGAAAAACCAAACAGAAATCTTAGAAATGAAGGAGACTTTCAAGGGAACTTCAAAACACAGTGAAAAGCCTCAAAAACAAAAAGGATCACACAGAGGAAAGAATCTCAGAACTTGAAGATAATGCTTATGTGCTAAATAAATTGGATGAAGTAAAAGAACACAGAAATGAGAGACTAGACCAAAACATACAAGAAATGTGGGATTATATAAAGAAGCCAAATATAACACTCATTGCCATCCATGAGAGAAAAGAAGAAAATACACAAGTGCTAGAAAACTTATTTCATGGAATACTGGAGAAAAATATGTCTGTCCTGGTCAGAAATATAGACATTCATATACAAGAAGCACACAGAACTCCTGGGAGACTCAATGTGAAAAGGCAATCACCATATCATGTAGTTTACTGACCAAAGTAAACACTAAAGAAGCATTCCTCCAGGCAGTGAGATGAAAGCAGCGAATAACCTACAAAGGAAAATGTATCAGACTAACTGCAGACTTCTCAACTGAAACTCTACAAGCCAGAAGGGACTGGGTACCTATCCTTAATCTTCTAAAATAGAATAATGGCCAACTTTTGATTCTCTACCCAGCAAAATTAAGCTTCATCTATGAGAGAGAAATAAAGACTTTCGCAGACAAACAAACTCTGATTGAATTTATGAAGACCAGACAAGACCTACTGGCAGTACTCAGACTGCATTACACACAGAACAGCACACTAGACACTATCCAAAGTAAAATCATTCAAGAATTAAACTCTAGAATGGAAAAACAAGCACCAGATATATTCTCCAGCAAACTGGTATTAACTGAGTAGCACCTAAGTGGACACATAGGTACTACAGTAATAGGGTATTGGGCAGGTGGGAGGGGGGAGGGGCCGGGTATATACATACATAATGAGTGACATGTGCACCATCTGGGGGATGGTCATGATGGAGACTCAGACTTTTGGGGGGAGGGGGGGAAATGGGCATTTATTGAAACCTTAAAATCTGTACCCCCATAATATGCCAAAATAAAAAAAATTAAAAAAAAAAAAAGAAAAAAAGAATTAAACTCTAGAACCTGGCCTCAAAGATGGCTTAAGTAGTACAACAAAACAATAGGAATTTACCTAAAAAGATGAATGGAAATCTACCTTAAATATCAATCCTCACTGTAAATGTGAATGGCTTGAATTGTCCTCTGAAGAGACATAGACTGGTAGAGTGGATAAAGATCCACAAGCCTAGTTTCTGCTATCTACAAGAAACACATCTAACCCACAAAGATGCTTTCAGGCTCAAGGTTAAGGAATGAAAAACAATCCTCCAGGCAAATGGAAGTCAAAAAAAAGCAGGGGTAGCTATACTTATTTCAAATAAGATAACACTTAAAATAGCAAAAGTAAGAAAGGACAAAGAGGGCCACTATAAAATGGTGAAAAGGAAGATCCAATAAGAAGACTTAACAATTCTTAATATTTATGCATCCAACTGAGGAGCACCCAGATACAAAAAGCAAACCCTATCTGATCTAAATAGCATGATAAATAATAATATCATAATAGCTGGGGATTTCAATACCACACTGAATGAAGGTCTTCTAAATAGAAAATAGGCAAAGAAATAATGAACTTAAACAGAGCTTTAGAACAAAAACGTTTGACAGGCCTCTACAGAGCATTCCACCCAAATAAAGTCAACTATATATTCTTCTCATTAAAAAATGGAAGTTTTTCCAAAATTGATCACATACTAGGCCATAAATCAGACCTCAACAAATTCAAAAAAATTGAAATAATACCATGTATCTTCTCAGATCATAGTGGTATAAAATTATAGTTCAATTCCAACAGAAATACACACCACTTCACAAATCATGGAAATTAAACAATTTATTGTTGAATGTCTATTGGGTAAAGGAAGAAATACAGAGAGAAATAAAAACATACTTCAAACTTAATGATAACGGGGACAGAAGTTATCAAAATCTGTGAGATTCAGCAAAAACATTCTGAGAGGAAAACTGATAGAATTAAATGTTCATATCCAAAAAGCAGAAAGCCCAAATATCAACAATCTAACAAACAGTCTCAAGGAATTGGAAAAGGAACATCAAATGAACTCCAAACCTAGCAGAAAAAAAGAAATAACTAAGATAAAAGCAGAACTAAATGAAATTGAAAACTAAAAAACTATATGGAAGATCAACAAAACCAAAAGCTGGTTTTTTGAAAATATAAACAAAATTGATAGCCCTCTCACTAGATTGATAAGAATTAGAAAGGAAAGAACTTCAATTAACTCAATCAGAAATGAAAAAGGACAGGTGACTACAGACATCATGGAAATACAAACATTATCTTTGAATACTCTAAAAATCTATATTCCCAGAAGCTACAAAATGTGGAGAAAATGTACAAATTCTTGGAAACATACAACCTCCCTAAGCTTAATCAGGAGAAAATAGATCTCCTGAACAGATGTACATCAAGCACAAAAATTGGAGCAGCAATAAAAAATCTTCCAAAAAAACAAAAGTTCCAGACCAGATGAGTTCACACCTGAATTTTACAAAACATACAAAGAAGAACTTATACCTATACTGCAGAAATTATTCCACAACATTGAGAAGGATTGTATCCTCCCCAACTCATTCTATGAAGCCAATATCACCTTATTACCAAAGCCAGGAAAGGATGTAGCAAAAAAGAAACTATAGACCAATATCCCTCATGAATATAGATCCAAAAATTCTTAACAAAATTTTGGCAAACTGAATTCAATGGCACCTCCAAAAAATAATTCACTATGACCAGGCAGTCTTTATCCTAAGGATGCAAGGCTAGTTCAACATATGCAAATCTATCAATGTCATTCACCACATCAATAAAAGCAAGAACAGCATGGCTATTTTAACAATGTTGATTCCACCATTCCATAAGCATGTGATGTTTTCCATTTGTTTGCATCAACTATGATTTCTTTCCTTAGTATTACATAGTTCTGTTTGTAGAGATCTTTCACCTCCTTGGTTAAGTATATTCCTAGGTATTTTTTTTTTTTGTATCTATTGTCAATGGCACTGATTTCTTTATTTGACACCCAGCTTGACTGTTATTAGTATGTGAAATGCTACTGATTTGTGTACCTTGATTATGTAACTAGAGAATTTGCTGAATTTATTTATCAATTCTAGGAGTCTTTGGGTTTTCTAGGTAGAAGATCATATGGTCAGTAGAAAGGGATAATTTGACCTCCTTGTCAATTTGGATATTCTATATTTCTTTATTTTGCCTGGTTACTCTGGCTAAGACTTTCAGTGCTATGTTGAATAGAAGTGGTGTCAGTGGGCACACTTGTCTTGTTCCAGTTCTTAGGGGGAATGCTTTCAACTTTTTCCCATTTAGTATGAAGTTGGCTGTAGGTTGGTAATATTTGTCTTTTATAATTTTGAAGTATGCTTTTTTATGCCTAGTTGTTGAGAAATTTTATCAAGAAAGGGTGCTGGATTTTATCAAATGTTTTCTCTGCATCTATTAAGATAATCTTGTAGTGTTTGTTTTTGCTTCTGTTTATTTGGTGAATCACATTTTTGGATATGCATATATTAAACTATCCTCACAACCCTGGGATGAAACCCAATTGATCATGGTGAATTATCTTTTTGATGTGCTGTTGAATTGAGTTTGCAGGTATTTTGTTGAGGATTTTTGCATCTATGTTCATAATGGATAATTGCCTATATTATTTTGTTGTGGTGGTAGTCTTTCCCTGGCTTTGGTATCAAGGTGATATTGGCTTTGTAGAATGAGTTAGGGAGGAGTCCTTTCTTCTCAATATTACAGAATAATTTCTAAAGGGTAGAAACTAGTTCTTTGTATCTCTGGAAGAATTTAGGTATGAATCCATATTGTCAAGTGTGTTTATGTTATTGTTGTTGGAGTATTTTTCATTACTGTTTCAATCTCTCTGTTTGTTATTGATCCATCTAGGATTTCTCTTTCTTCCTGATTCAGGCTGGAGTTTCTGGTTTTGTGTTACCAGAGATTTATCCATTTCCTCTATGTTTTCCAAGTTGCATGCATAGGGATTTATGTAGCATTGACAGATGATATTTTGTATTTTTGTGGTATCATTTACAATATCTCCTTTCTACCTTCTGATGGAGCTTATTTAGATGCTTTTTTTTCTATTTCTGGTTAATCTGGTTAGTAGTCTCTTGATTTTGTTTATCTTTTCAAGGAACCAACTTGTTTTACATTGATCCTTTGTATTCTTTTCCTTTGGTTTCCATTTCACTTAGTTCTTCTCTGAGTTTTGTTATTTATTTTTACTGCTACCTTTGGATTTGGTTTGCTATTCTTTTCCTTTTTCTTTGAAATGTGACATTAGTTTGTTAATTTGTGATCTTTCTGTCTTATTAGAAAGCATTTAAGCCTTTGAATTTCCCTCTCACAACTGCTTTTGCTGTATTCCATAGATTTTAGATGCTTGTGTTATGATCATCATTCAGATCCCAAAATCTTTGATGTCCATTTTAATTTCATCATCAATCCAAGTATTTCTCAGCAACTGGTTGTTTAATTTCCATGAATTTGTGTAGATTTGAGACCTCTTGGAGTTGATTTCTAGCTTTATTCCACTGTGATGTAAGAAGATACATGGAATGATTTTGATTTTTCTGAATTTGCTGAGACTTGTTTTGTGAGATAACATATGATCTATCTTGAAAAATGTTCCATGTGTTGATGAGAAAAATGTACATTCTGCAGTTTGTGGATAGAATGTTCTGTAGATGTCTGTTAGGTCCATTTGTTCTAGAGTCCTGTTTAAGTTTGGTGTTTCTTTATTGATATTCTGCCTCAATGATCTATCCAATTCTATCAGTGAGTATTAAAAACCTAGAAATTATAGTTTTGATGTTTACTTCTTTGCTGAGATATAGTAGCATTTTATTTATGAATCTGGACACTCTAGTGTTAGCAGCATATATATTTAGGATTCTTATATGTTCTTGCTAAAATGCTCAATTTACCATTATATAATGACCATTTGTCTTTTCTTTACCAGTGTTTATTTAAAGACTATTTTATCTAATGTCAGAATAGCTGTTTCTGCTTTCTTTTGGTTTTCATTCATGTTAAATATTTTTTTCCATCTCTTTACCTTTTAGACTATGTGTATTCTTGAGAGTTAGATGGGTTTCTTGGAGACAGAAGATACTTGAGGTGTGCTTTTTCCATTCATTCAGCCAGTCTATATATTTTAAAAGGAGACTTAAGCCATTTAAATTCAATGTTAGTATTGATATGTGAGATATTGTTCTATT
The DNA here is from genome assembly GCF_040939455.1 of Microcebus murinus. Classification (NCBI taxonomy): domain Eukaryota; kingdom Metazoa; phylum Chordata; class Mammalia; order Primates; family Cheirogaleidae; genus Microcebus; species Microcebus murinus. Next base: position 26,280,891 of record NC_134124.1, read on the forward strand.
CATCATGTTGAATGATACCTAGGTGCCTGTTGCTCTGTTTTCTCTCTTGTGTTACTGTATCAAAAGGGCTATGTGCTTTAACTTTCAGGTGTTTTTACATTGGTGGGCACTGATCATTCTTTTCCATATATACAGCAGCACTGTTAAGTATTTCCTGTAGGGCAGATCTAGTGGTAACAAATTTTTTTAGTGTTTGCTTTTCTGGGAAAGACTTTATTTCTCTTTCATTCATGAAACTTAGTTTTATAGGACACAAAATTCTTGGGTGTCAGTTAATTTGTTTAAGAAGACTAAAAATGGGGCCCTAATCCCTTCTAGCTTGAAAGGTATCTGTTGAGAAATCTGCTGTTAGTTTGATGGGTTTTTCCTTTGTAAGTTACTTATTGCTTTCATATAGCAACTTATAGGATTTTTTCCTTCATTTTAACTTTAGTCAGGATGATAAGTACATGTCTTGCTAGTGTCTTATTTGCTGTGAATTTTCCAGGTGTTCAGTGATCATCTTGTATCTGGATATCTAAACCTCTAGCAATATTGGGGAAGTTTTCCTCTGTTATTCTCTCAAATAGGTTTTCCATGCTAATTGATTTTTCTTCTTCTCCCTCAGGGATACCTATAATTCCTATATTTGTCCCTGTTGCGTAATCCCATATTTCTCTAAGTGATTGCTCATTCTTCTTTGTTCTTCTTTTTTCACATTTTTTTACTGACAGGGTTACTTTGGAATCCTGTCTTTAAGCTCTGAAGTTCTTCTGCTTCATCTAATCTGTTGTTAAAGCTTTCTAATACATTTTTTCATGTCCCTAAATGACTTTTTAATTTCTGTAAGTTCTGTTATCTCTTTTTAAAAATTCTCTTTAGTAAAATTTTTGTTCATGTCCTGATTTTTTTTTCTTTTTTCTTTGAGATAATTTTTACCATCTCCTCAATTCCATTGATCTTACTTGCCATCCATAATCTGAATTCTATATATGTCATTTCAACAATTCTTTTTTGGTTGGAACTCATCACTGGAGGGCTATTTTGATCCTTTGGGATTGGTGAGACAGCCTGTTTTTTTCATGTTTCTGGAGTTTTTATGCTGGTGCCTTCTCCTCTGGAGTCATTTCTGTCAGCTCATAACATATAGTCAATATGGCACACCTGTTTTCCTCAGCTGAGACCTTTGGTGCTCAGTGAAGATAGGTATGGGTCTCTGGATGGTGTGCATGGATCCTACTCTGGAAGCTAGAACATTCAGGGGATGGGGCAGTTGAACTGAGAGCCTTTAATGCATCTGCTCTGCTGCATCTCTCCTTTTCTCCTGTGTTTGTCACTAGGCCTCTGTAGCAGGGCTGGCCCCTAGTGCTAGGCGTGCACATGAGGAGGAGCTTCCAGCAGGACAACATGTGCATGGGAAATAGAAGAGGTCTGCTGGGTAGGGTGCATAAGCATGTAAGACTGGGCAGCCAAGTTTCCAGGTGTGTGAGTTAGGCAAGGTCCACACAGGGTGCAGCACAGCACATAGCAGGAGTTCAGAGAGTAGTGACTCCACAGGCCCATGGGGCATGGGGTAGGGTGGCCCCCAGTGTGGAGAGGCCATGCAAGTGCTACGCCCTTAGTCTCCTGCTCTTCCCAGGGCTTCTGGCAGCAGGGTAGGAGGTTTAAGAGGAAAGTGCACATTACCTGCCCATGGGGTGAATGTGAGCATCAGGATTCCCTTCTCTCTCCTTGCCTGATAGGGGAAATGGGAAGGCTGAGTCACAGATCTGATCTCTGGGCAAACGTATTATTCTGGAGTTGGGATGTTACAGTAGCTCCAGCTACAGTGCCCAGGACTCATTACACAATCTTCCCTTCTTTCCCATGTCACACAGTTACACAGCCTCCAGTGAGGTCTCTGTATCACTCCTGAGGCCTGCTGCAGTTCAGGGGTCCTCCTGGCTCCAGTGGCAGTATCCTCAGGGGAAGCGCGGAGTCTGGGATTTACATCTCTTTCCCTTTTCCATCTGTGGATGCCTTCCCTAATTACCTCCAGTCCTGCTGAACATCTGGTTCTACTTCTATGTTCTTCACTTCACTCTTGCCTCCTTTCCACGGACTCTCAGTGTTCTCACTCAGACAGATGATCCATCCAAATGTGTGTATCTATTCATCATTTTTGATCCTCTCCCTGAGAACAATGTTGTGCAGATTGCTTCTCATCCACCATATTGCTATTTTCTCCTGCTTTTATTTTTAATTTAACTTTTTGGGTTCCCATTTCATTGGGTACTTTTTCAAATATATTAAGTCATTTTTATAGTTTCTTGTTCTATATGCAGATTTTTTTCAATCTGTTTTCTCTTTCTTTAAAGATAAAAAAGCATAATTAGTTTATGATATTTTAATAGTTCTGATATATAAAGTCTTTGAGAATTTATTATCTCCCTGTGTTGTTGTGATTGAGTAATGTCTCCCCCAAAATATCCATGTTCTACTCCCTGAAACATTTATGTATCTGTATGTTACCTTATATACATGATAAAGGAACTTTACAAGTGCAATTAAATTAAGGATTTGATATGGAGATATTATCCTGGACTATACAGGCAGGCCCAATGTGATCTCAAGAGTCTTTTTAATAAGAAGGCAGAAGTATCAGGGTCAGAGGAGAAGATATGAAAATGGAGTAGAGATCCAAAAGAGAGAGAGGGCATAATCTAAAGAATTTAGCCAGCATCCAAGATGGAAAACACAAGAAAACAGATTCTCCACTATAGACTCTGGAAGGAGCACAGCCCTGCTAACCCCTTTATCTTCAGAATTTTTGTCCTCCACAATTATAAAATGATAAATATGTGTTGTTCTAAATTACTAAGTTGTGGCAATTAGTTATAGAAATATTAGAATACTAATACATTTATTTTTGGTAATTTCTTAATTAAGAAATTACCTAAGATTATTGGTAATTGATTATTTTTCACTTTGAACCATATGTATTCCCTTGAAATTGTTTATGCAAGTTCTTCATGGCCTAGGTTGAAAGTGAGTTCCTCTGGAGAACATTTGCTTATATCAGGACCTGTGGGTACCACATATTCTAGTCTACTCTAAAGTATTTCCATGTTGTGACTGTATTTTTGGATCATCAAGTACATTGTCCTGTTTATGCTTTCATATCTTCTCTTTTTATAGTATAAAAAGAGAAGATACTATACTTCTCTTTTTTATATAAAGATACATACTATACTTCTCATTTTTATACTATAAGATTTTCTTCTATCTTACAAAAAACAAAGATGTAAGGTTGTCCTCACGTTTTTGGTTGTCTAGAATATAGAACATAACACAGCACTATAGGTAGATGGAATGGTTTCTCAAGTAGGAGTACATTACTCTCTTTAGCGGGCCACTATGAACAATGAGATCCCCAAAAACTCTTAGTAAGAAGCCTTCCATTTGTGCTACTTGAGAGAAGAAAAGAAAGGTGTTTAGGGATTCAGGTCCTTATCTTTTGTAATTTCAACTTTTATCTTGCTCCTGCATTGTGGTTGCTACTTCTTCTGCTCTTCTGTTATTGTTGTTGCTGTTGTTATTGCAATTCCACCTGCTTTTATCTTTCCTGCACAGTTTAAAAGAACTGGAGTTTGAAGTAACCAATTTGAAGTCATAATCAAAAGAGAAATGGCAGCTACATATTGTACAGGTTTTATAACTACCTGAGATTACATTATAATTAACCAAATGCCATAGAAAGGCAATATTTTGCTTGTTGGAAGATAAAGCTAAGAATGTGATACAATGAATTCCATAGCCATATTTTGTCTAAAGGCAGATGCTAGCATGATTTGGAGTTTTTCCAGGTTTAAAGACTATAAACTTTATCAAGAGTCTCAACCAAAGACAGTTGTTTTGTTCCCTACCATCTGTGCAGCAGCAAGATGCCATATAAAAAATCAAGCCAGGGTATGATAATTATACTATGGATATATTGGTACCCTGAAGCAGCAGTCCCCAACATTTTTGGCACCAGGAACAAGTTTCATAGAACACAATTTTCCACATACTAGGGTTAGGGGATGGTTTCAGGATGATTCAAGTACATTACATTTATTGTACAGTCAAACCTCTCTGCTAATAATGACCTGTATTTGCAGCTACTCCCAGCACTAGCATCACTGCCTGAGTTCTGCCTCAGATCATCAGGCATTAGATTCTCATAAAGAATGTGCAATATAGATTATTTGCATGAACAGGTTACAGTAGGGTTTGCACTCCTATGAGAATCTAATGCCTCTACTGATCTGATACGAGGCAGAGCTTATCTGATGATGATTAAGTGATGAGGAGCAGCTGTAAATACAGATGAAGTTTCACTCTCTTGGCCACCACTCACTTCCTACTGTGCAGCCTGGTTCCTAAGAAGCCACAAACTAGTACATGTCCACAGCCCAGGCATTGAGGACCTCAGCACTAAAGGACGTTAGTTAGTTAGCATTATAAAATTTAATTCTTTACTATTGGTAAACAGGTATGTTGTCCTATATAATAACCACTTTTATATTATAGATATTTTATAGGAAAAAATGATAAATGTCATTTACTGAAAAACTATTTGATTTCTCTGACATAGAATAATTGATACTAATTAACTTTTAATGAATGTCTCCTACTTATTTGATAATTATTTTTTTAACTGTACATAATAAAATATCTGAAGTTATGCATCCAGAACCTAGAGTAGTCTATGTTTAAAGTAGCTTGGGTTGATGCCAAAGCATATGGCTCTCCTTAAATAAAACTGCTTGTCTCTCTGATTGGTCCCTCCGAAGTGTACTTATGTATATTATCTGGCCAATGTTATAAATCAGGCCACCTTAAATAAGTTCATAAAGATCCACCAGGTTTTTTATTCTTAACTCACTCATCCATTCAATCAATAAATACCCAGTACAAGGAATTTACCTAAATGTTCAAGGTACATCAGTGCACACAGATGGCAAAGTTCCTTTACCTCCCAGAAATTACGGTAACAAGTAATTTATGATAAGTACATGTTATGTAAAAGCGATAAGTGTTATGGCAGAAACAGTAGATTATGATAAGGAAGATCAGGAGTGTTGTGGGTGTCGCAGTTTTAAATAGAGTAGTTATGATAAGCCTCTGTGAAGGTGTTATCTGAACAGAAACTTAAAAGAGTCATGGAGTTAGCCATGTGGATATCAGGAGGAAACATATTCTATGCAGAAGAAGCAGTTCAAAAGCCCTGAGGCAGAAGCAAGTCTAGCATAAGTGGTGAGTAGTAAAGTAACCAAGTCTCTCTGAAGAGAGTAAAAGAAGGAGAGAATAGTAGGAGTTGAGAACAGAGAGGGACTGGAGGGACAGATCGTGAGGACTTAATGGGTCATTATGTGGATGTGAGCTGTTCTATGAACTAAATGTGGGAGCCAAGGGACAAGTTTGAATTGAACATTAAACTTCATCTGACGTTCAGTGTAAAAGGATCACTCTGGCTGCTGAATGGAAAAGAAACCATAGGTAGAGAAACATAGAAAATGTAAAACTACTACTATGACTACCCAGGCTACTGTGTTACCCAGACAAGAGATACCCACTCAAGTGAAGTGAATGTGAAACCCCTTCTGTCTTTAAAATGATCAATTACGTAACACTAATACTGCAGGGGAAATAACTGTCCATAATAGGCAAGAATATATACCAAAACATCAAGTATGTTGACTTTTGTAATTTTTGGATTATAAGATTGGCCTCCTGACCTCCCAAGGAAATACTTTTATTTGAATACTATAATCAATTTTTCAACTTTGATACCCAAAATAATTAATGAACTGTTAATGTACTTCTAGTTGTAAGTTTTAAAAAATAAATGGGCAATATTTTCTTTGGTTTCCATAATAGTTGTAGTTAAGGACTAAAGGTGTAGGAAGAAGAGAGAAAGAAAAAGCAGGGTTAATGATCTTCTGAAATAATTGCTTTGTTTTCCAGACCTGATTCAGAGTTGAAATGCAGAGGAGAGTGATTGAGCATGATAGCCTTGTGATTTAAAACTTAGAAAAAAACAGGAGGAATATTGATCTTTTCTCCTTCTCTCAAAAACAGCAGAGAGAGTCATGCAATTTATTGTTCTTCTTCTTGAGTAAGCACTATGACAAAAAAAGAAAAAAAAAAAAAAAAAAAAAAAGGCTTCACTGAAGCAAAGTGGGAAAAGGCTGTTTGGCCACAATAAAGATTCAGTTATGCCTTCATTTACTGTGAATCTGTCATGGGCTTAGGTGTCTGTGAGACACGGGATCAGATACAGATGCCACCCTTCGTTAGCCATGTGTATTGCCTTAGGAAAGTTAAGCAATCTAACCCTATTTTAGAGTCCTTATTTTTAAAATATATTTTGAATATTATCTAAAATTCTATAAAAGTTTCATAGTCATAGTTATCATTTCATCCTTCTTAGTAGCTATTATATCTATTGAAATAATGTTATACAAAATTGGATCCCACTGTGCTCTATGCTCACTTAAAAAACAGAAAAGAAAAGAAAGGAAAAGGTAACTAAGAACAGCCCACAGTGTACATCGTGTATGTTTTCTGGAACAGGAAAGGAAAATGCCTAAAGAGGGAAACCGAACAGTTGGTATTTTGTTAGGAGGGGATTTTTTTCCCAGTTGCAACAATAACTTGATGAGGTTGCCAATATTTTCTACCTCAACGTGTGTTTATTAAAAGGATTTTAAAAGGCAATGAAGTGGAGAATGCATTGACAATCAGGCTAAGAGGCTATATATTTTAATTCTCTGATGGAAAGGGCAAAAGAGTGAGAAGGGCTATTCTTTTGGTGCATGCCAAAATAGACATACTCAGAATGCAATTTGAACAAGCCTCCTCTGCACTTAACTAAACACTTCTCCCATCTCCACGTGGCTTACTTGACTGAAAAAAAAAATCCACTAATAGATAGAGGGCACCTATTATGTAATATGCTCAACATTGAGCTAGGCACAGGGAGGGAAGAGAAAGCACCAATATGCCACTTTTGTCATATTGGTGACATAAGAACAGAACATATGAATAACAGCAACAAGCCAGAAAGATAAGAACTGTACAGTAATGTTCACAGCACCAGTTTTAAGTTCTATGTAGGTCACAGAACTAACACCACCTCAGAATGTTACAGACAGTTCTACCGTTGGATGTGAGATTTAAGTCAAGTCTTGAAGGATAGGTAAGATCTGGATATGTAGACAAGAAAGGGAAGCTAGACTTGAAATAAGACTAACCTGTGTTTAACTCTCCACTCCATTAATTATAAGCTGTGTGGTCCTTGGAAAATTAATAACCAGTAGGCTACTTCACTGTGTACTGGACTTACATGAGAATCTGTCACATGAGATTACTGAAAGATTTCAAGGAGATGATGCATGTAAAGTGCATCACACAGAGCCTGTCATGTAGCAATTTCTCAGTAAATGATAAGAATTGTTTTTGTTCTTTTTATTGAAACTACTACTGTTGACCAAATGAGGATAACAACATTGACCTCAGAAAATTTTTGTACAGAAAAGTATTTGACACAGAAACTAGCTTTTAGGATGTTAATACAAAATATTTGCATATGCATTTGGAGATGGGATTAAGGTGTGCAGTGTTTATGAAACAGTGGACACAAAAAGCTCGTGAAAGCAAAGCGTAGATGTTGAATTCAAGTCCAATAGAACCAAAATGAAAAGTAAGTACTGGAAGATGTTGATTAAATGCGCTGAGATGGGAGAACTAGAAGCTTTTTGCTTTAGTGTAGATTAGCAATGTGTTTAATCATTTGTGGCAATTGTATTACAATTATATAATGGCCCCCACATGAGGTGTAGACAAAGATTCTGAGTATACAAGGCTGTGCATCAGAGTGGAATGAGGCCATTATTTCCTTTGGGTAGGATTCATTTCTCTTACACAAAAACACCCGGTGCTCTTTGTTTTTCGATTCAACATTTCTAGTGTAAATAATTTATGGTAATACAGGCAGATAGAACAGAGCATGTAAGGAACTGAAATACATTTGAGCCTCAAATGAGAAACGTTACAGTGTTGACAATAGCAAGATGGTCTTTTGGAAACAGAGCAGGTCTCATTATTTTTCCACACTAATCAGCAAGGGATTTGGTGGAAAGGGGTGGTTAAGTGGCTGAAGTTTTAGTTTTGACTTCCTTTGCCTCCACTGAGACAATTACTGTCAGGGTCAATTAGATTTCCCAAATTTGTAGTTAAAATTCTATGCAGTTTATAATTTAAGGAATTCTTAGAGCAACTCTCAAATACCACAAGTCTGTCAGCTGTATAGGAGCATTAAAATAGTCTCTGGCAATATTGTCTTGTGGTTTTAATTTCAACTTTTCTTTTTCTGCTTCTTTGGGTTTGAAGTCATTGAAATTAAAATAAAGAACTTGGAAAATATTTTTACATGTTAATATTTTGAAATATATATTATTAATAGGGTTTGAACTCTAGGAAGTTTAACTAAAATAACTAATGTAAATATTTAGCTAGAAATAAATCTTGACATTCAAATTCAATTTTCACTTATATAGTCAATTCACATTCCTCTACAAGAGATCTATTCAGCAAGTAAAATTGATTAATTTCAATGAATTATAACAATTGAAAAATGCATCTATAAAATTATACTGACTATATATTTGTTCAAACCAACAGATTATATTTTTCAGGTAGAGAGGAAAACGATTTGTAAAACTTTTCTGATTGTTCAGATTCTCACTTAAGAAAAAATTGGTTCTAACAGGAGTGGATAAATTTGCATACAGATACCACAGGTATCTTTACCTCACCCAAGCAGACATCAATATTTGACCATGGAACACTTAATTGTGTTGAATCTGGATTTAGCCACAGAATCTCTTTCAACCCACTACTCAAGTCAGCCCTAACAGTGTATCCCTCCCTTTAGCACCTATTGCCATTCCCAGCCTTTGCAAAAGCAGTCTTTAAATGGAAGAAGAAAACAAAACAAAACATAAATGGTCACTATAAGAGAGTTTAAATCCTCAGGATTCTGAACAAAGGAACAAAATAAATTTGAACACCCTGTGTTTCCTCATGCCAGGGTTGGACATTTAGTTTTATGAAGATCATTGTACAAATACCTCTCATGATTAAACATGCAATAGCATTGCTCTGTAAAGATGGGATAAGGTGACTCCATGTTTTATGATACTCATTACCAACAACTCAGTGTGCACCCAAATAGCCTCTGAAGAAAAACAAACAACGTGCTCAATTGCTGTTTCTGTGGCAAATAAATACAGTCTTAAAACTGTTGTGTGTCTTTGGGGGAAAAAATGTGAAATGCTCTGTGTGTCTAATAGCAAATGTTTCTGGATACATTTTCTTCTTGCATTTCTTACAACATTCTGTCAGCATTCGGAGATACAAGCTGAACGGGACTTCAGAGGGAATGACCCATGCCTAGAAACAATTGATGACCATTATTTCTTGCACAGACTTGCTTTTAAGAAGGCTCTAAAAGATGAGTATTATAATGGATGAGGAAGAAAAAATGACCAAAATTCTTCTCTAAGGAATTATTGTCTACCCTTGAAAAATACCATGAGGATATGGTGGACTCAACAGAGATGCTGATGATATGTCTGAGGAAACAGAATTCCTCTGGCCTTACTCTACCATCTCTTACAGCAGGAGATTTTCAGAATCTCTTTACATTGCAGGAGAAATAAATGTGATGAAAACATGACATACCAAAAGGGTCAAGCTCAGAAATGGAGAATTGTTTGTAAAAAGTTTGTTGGTATTTTCATATAATAGAATACTTTCTAGCAATGACAAAGAATAGACTGATGATATATATCCTGAGTTAAGCATCTCATACTCATTCAGTTGAGATTTCTTTTTCTTTTTTTTTCTTTTTCTCTTTTTTTAAGAGAAGGAATCTCACTACATCACTCAGGCTGGAGTGCACTGGCATAATCATAGCTCACTGTACCTTCGAACTCCTGGGCTCAAGTGATCTTCAAACCAGGGCCTCCAAGTAGCTGAGACTATAGGTGTGTGCTACCATGACTGGGTAATTTTTTAAATTATTTATTGTAGAGAAGGGCTCTCACTGTGTTGCCCAGGCTGGTCTCAAACTCCTGGCCTCAAGCAATCTTCTTGCTTTGGCCTCCCAAAGTGGTGAGATTACAGATGTGAGCCTCCATATCGAGCCCAGATCTTCTCTATTTTTACATTTTTATTTGTTTATCCCATAAGTAACTGAGAGTGATGCAGTAAAATTGCCCTTCATGTAATAATTCTCAATTGTGCACCTTTTCTTGTAGCTTTAATGACTCTTTTCCTTGTATATTTAAAGCAATTTTTTTAGGGCCAAACAATATAAAAAATATTTCCTTCTGGAATTATACCTTTTTCATATGATGACTACCTGCATTCCTAATAATAATCTTTTTTTTTTCCTGATAGACTTTCTTTCTTTCTTTCTTTCTTTCTTTCTTTCTTTCTTTCTTTCTTTCTTTCTTTCTTTCTTTCTTTCTTTCTTTCTTTCTTTCTTTCTTTTACTGTTATTATTCCTGTTCAAACCTCATTTTGTTAAATATTTTCTGGTTATATTTATTCTTAATACTTTTACTTAAATATTCTGTCCTTATGTTTCAGGTGAATCTCTTAGAATCAATATAGACTCTAATTTTTTTCCACTGTGATAATTTTCTCCCCTTTACTTAGTAAATATATTCTCTTTACAACTATTATGATTAGAGATGAGTCAATTTGTTTCTAACATCTTTTGTGGGTTTTTTTGGTTGTTTTACTTTCTCTAAATGTTCCCCTTCTTTATTGTTTTCTTTTCAGTAAATTTTTAAATTTCATGTCCCAAGTTTTATCCTCTACTAACTTATATTTTTAAATATTAATATAACTCCTTTTAAAGTATTTAACTTCAAAAAATTGCATATACACTTCACATAAAGTCAATCAGTATCAACCCTCTACTCAAATAGGCTATTTTTAACTGTTTAACTCTGTCTGCCTGCCAACTAATGTTATTTGTGCCCCAAATTTTAGTTATTTTATTTTGACACAACAAATTAAGCATTATTTTAAGTATTTTTTACAAAAAATGTGTTTGTTCATATTTATCCCATGTTTACCAATTTCTATATATCATATACATTTTTGTTCCTTGCAATTCAAACTTTCATTCTAGTGTCATTTCCCTGCTGCCTGAAACTTTCTTTAGTGAGAATCTGTGACTGTGAAACATTCTCAATTTTTGCACCTCTAACAATGTCTTTAGTTTATCCTCAATCTTGAAAGAGAGCTTATCTGGTCACATAATTCTTGATTGGCAGATTCTTTCTTACAAGAATTTGATTAGATTATTTGAGTATTTAATTTGTTCCATCATTTTCAGCTAGAAGCCAAGACAGCTGTACTACCAGAAACAGGGTTATGTTACTTTATAATTTTATTTTTCTGGCCCCATGTTTTCAACAACAAGCTTTATAATCACTGGCAGGTGAAGACCAAATCATTTTGATTTAAGGTTTTTGGGTTTTTTGGGTTTTTTTGGTACTGTTTAATGTTATTAAATGCCTGTTTCCTGACTTGTATCCCCTAAATAAAATGCTTATAACTTTGATCTTTCTTTTTTTTTTAAAAAAAATTAATTTTAGCATATTACAGAGGTACAAATGTTTAGGTTACACATATTGCCTTTGACTCACCCAAATCAGGCTTCAAGCATGTCCATCACCAAGACAGTGCACACTGCACTCATTAGGTGTGTATTTACTCCCCCTTCCGTCTTTCTGACACCCGATGAATGTTAGTACTATATGTGCACATAAGTGTTAATCAGTTAATACCAATTTGATGGTGAGCACATGTGGTGCTTGTTTTTCCATTCTTGAGATACTTTTCTTAGTAGAATGGGCTCCAGCTCTATCCAGGATAATACGAGATGTGCTACATAACCACTGTTTTTTGTGACTGAGTAGAACTCACATTTTATTAATCTACTCATGTATTGATGGGAACTTGAGTTGTTTCCACATCTTTGCAATTGTGAATTGTGCTGCTATAAACATTCGAGTGCAGATGTCTTTTTTATAGAATGTCTTCTTTGTCTTTGGATAGATGCCCAGTAATTGAATTGCTAGATCAAATGGTAGTTCTACTTGTAGCTCTTTGAGTTATCTCCATATTACTTTCCACAGAGGTTGTACTAGTTTGCAGTCCCACCAGCAGTGCATGAGTGTTCCAATCTCTCCACATCCACACCAACATTTGTTGTTTTGGGATTTTTTGATAAAGGCCATTGTCATGGAGTTAAGTGATATCTCATTGTGGTTTTGATTGTTAAAGAATGCTTACAGGCCTAGAATATCTTAAAATTCTATAATATATTTTATTTCATACAGAGTAGAGACAGTATGGAAGAAAGAGATGGGTAATGAACATTTATTGAATTATTATTTTTTGAGCTAGATACAATGCTATATACTTTATACATTAAACCTTACTGAATCCAGAAAACAAATATGTTAGTTTGGTATTATCATTTCTATTTAACAGGTGAGGAGTCTGAGATGCTAAAGTTGAGGTTTACTCTATTTTCCCTTTTGCTTGTAAGACTCTGTAAGCCCTTTGAAGGGAGGTACTCAGTCATGTTCATCTTTTTCTTCCCAGTACAGTATTTATGCTGTACACACAGTTCTGATGTATCCTTCCAGGTCAAGGGAATTCAATTGGTGGAACACTTTGGAACTCTTTCTGCCTCTTTCCTCACCTCCTCAGAGGAAGTGGAATGACTTATCAGGTTAATAAATTTGTAAGAATAAACTGTATATGCTCAAATTCATCTCCCCTACTCCTTTTCTCATATGGACATAAGCTGCTGCCCACAGAGATCAGGAGCTCTTCTCCTTTCTCTGTAACTGTAGTCCTTGCCTGTATCAGTGCAACACTACCAGGCCAATATAGGTAAGTTTGCCTAATTTGGGAATTTAAATAACAGGCCTGTTTGTTTTTACACAAAGCTATATCATTTAACTTAGTCTTTATTAATAAAAATGGTGGCATTTACATCTCTCACATATATTTTGTCTTATTTCTCATTGTATTTAGAACCTGGCTAGGGAGAAATGGTGCTCTTTGGAGACCACAATATAGTGTAGTGTCTTCTACAGAATGTGCTCTCAATAAATAGTAAAGCATTAAATAAATTAATAGGTACGTGTGTACTTCTACTTCTCTTCTGCAATTCCTTTCCTGTAGAATTCTCTGTTGTTGTGTTCAAAAGTAAATTATGCCTAATTCAAAGCAGGTTAAATAGGTTTACAATTAATACACATTGAATGTTTAAAGCTGCATATTAATGACTTCATATGTTTTTCCTTCCTTTAGAATTCCCATTTTTACAGATGGTAAGATTAAAATCTCATGCCTTATTAATGATGAAATTTTAGGCACCAAAAAAAAAGGCAGCAGGTAGAATATTTCAAGAGAATTCTCTGTGCTGCCTGAATCATACCACATAGATTATCATTTAATCTACCTGTATAGAAGGTTAGCTCTCCTTTCACATTCAAAATTTCTCTGGTATCAATAGTCTTCTAATTTTCAATTTAAGGAATGCCTGAGGCTAGAAGAAAACAAGAACCTAATTAAGTCAACACAGCAGCCAAGTGGAGAGAACCATTATTTATTCTGTGATTGCCAAACATCAACTGGCAAAGACTATATTTTTAATAGATATTTGATGAAGAATGAATGAATGAAAATCATAGATACAATTTTGTTTCATAAAACCATAGAATTTTCAGGCACATCAGATAAAATCTAACATTTAAGCTCTGTTTCAGGAGAACGTTCAGGTGGAAGCCTAATTTGTAAAATAGATCAGTGTAATACCTTACCTCCTCTCCTGACCCTCAGTGAAGGTGAAGGTCATTCCTGAACTTTCAATCCTCTAATTTTAGAACCTTAGGCCCAGAGAGAAAGTACAACCCCTATGACCTAGCATAATGGCTGGAGGGCATTTTGCGGGAATCCTGTTCTCACCTGGTCCAGCGCCTGTGCTTTTTTACCTTTGTGCCTCTATGATGTTAATGATACAGCCCTCCAGGACATTTTAGTCTGAATGGATTTTTACATATACTACTAATATAGCATTGCAAGTGACTTCAGGAAACACTAAAGCCTCCCTAGGATAATGACTTCTCCTTGTTCTTTTCGTTCTCAGCTAGCAGAGCTAGCATGATGCCTTAAATAACATCCTTAGACCTCAGATCCAGTTAAAGGCCTTTGTAAACAGCAATTGTTGCTTCACCTAGCATTTTTATGTTATGGAGGTGGTTTCTTTCCTCAAACTTCATGAAGCAACCTCTGCTAGGTTCAAACTTTTCTTCTTCTGCGTTCTCACCTATCTCACCTTCCAAAGAATTGAAGAGGGTTAGGGTCTTTTTCTGGATTAGGCTATGGCTTAAAAGACTATTGTAGCTGGTTTGATCATCTATCTAGACCACCAAACTTTCTTCATATCGGCAATCAGGCTTGTTCGCTTTCTTATGAATTGTGTGTTCACTGCAGTAGCATTTTTAATTTTCTTCAAGATCTTTTCCTTTGCATTCACGAGATGTGGCTGTTTGGCACAAGATGCCTGGCTTCATCCTATCTTGGCTTCTGACATGTTTTCCTCACTAAGCTTAATTATTTCTAGCTTTTGATTTAAAGCAATGGACATGCAAATGTAATTCTTCCTTTTACTTGAATGCTTAGAAGTCATTGCAAGTTTATTAATAGGCCTAATTTCAATACTGTTTCTCAGGGAATAGGTAGCTCAGAGGAAAGAGAGAAATGAGGGGGGAATTGGTTGATGGAACAGTCAGAACACACACAGCATTTACCGATTAAGTTTGCTGTCTTACATGGCACAGTACATGGCACCCCAAGACAATTAAAGTAGTAATATCAAAATATCACTAAACAAAGATCTCTGTAATAGTTATAATTTGAAAAAATTTGAAAGATTATGAGAATGGCCAAAATGTGACACAAAGACACAATGTGAACGAATATGTGCTTCTGGAAAAATGACATCAATAGTCTTGCTCAAGGCAGGGTTGCCACAAACCTTAATTTGTAAAAAATGCAGTATCTGTGAAGCAAAAAAAAAAAAAAAAAGTAGAGTGGAATGTGAAATAAAAGAGGATTAAAAAGAAACTTCTCTTGCTCACACAAGTTTTGCCAATTAGCTGCATTATTAAGTGTCTCTAAATCTAAGATTTAGTAATCCATGAGTTTACTATTTCTATGAGTACAGGACATGTGTGCCAAAGCATCTAGCCTGCAGCTTGGTAGCTTCTTGACAAAACCCACATACAGACTTTATTTTTAACAACTATGTTGTAAACTAGCCATCTGCTTCCTTTCTTTCCATTTTACTTGTGGCAAGTGTTGGTCAGTGCTTGGTTGCAGATAATACGAAGTAATCTAAATAATTTAAGCAAGAAAGGATTTAATGTAAGATTTTTGTGAGGATTAGGCAAACAGGTGTGAGACTGCGATTCCAATAGCAACACCAGAAAACCATCATAGACTTCATTTAGCAAGAGGGCTGCTGCTTCTGCCGTGTTATAAAGTCAGGAAGTCAGGGAACCACCGACACCTCTGCCAGCTGCACCACTTCAATCTGCTGTGACCTGGAAATCAGGATGCTGCCACCAGCAAAGCGACATCCCATGTCTTAACTGTCAGTAGTCACAATGCTAGGGACTCCACATAAGAAATCTTCTAAAACTTCTAAAGAAAAACAAAACAAAACCAAAAAAAAACAAAAAAACAGGAAGAAATGCTTCCAAGACTGTAGTTGGCAGGAGAAAAGCTAATGGCAGCAAAAGGTGTGGCCTCCACCTCACGCTCTTAACTTCTGCTTTCCAAAGTTCACACAGCACTTCTGATGGAGAGGAACATAAATCACATCTGTAACCTGGCTGCAAGAGATGCTCTTCACCCTTCTGAGTACTGAAAGTTAAACTAGAAAAAAATGGGAGTAGATATTGAATGAGCCACTCCAGAGTATACATTACACCTTCCCTCCTATGCTTTGAAGATTGGCCGTATTTTACTGGAAAGAAGGGATAGTTAAGTTCTAAAGTCAAAATGTGAGTTAAATTCAAATATGCTGTGCCTTAACTCCAATGAGCGCCCCTCTCTCCTGGTCCCAATTTAGGGCTGAAACAAACACCCAATTTTCTCTTGCTATTTCATGAACTATTCTAAACTATTTTCAGGAGCTGTCCTTCTTCTCCTTCTTCACTTCTATTAATCCACAACTTTACTTCAAATCTCATTTTAAAATCTTTTATAAAGGTTTCCCTGGTCATCCCAGGAAATAGTGATATTTTTCTTATTTGAATTCCTAATTTCCCAGCAGTCTATGGTAAACTGGTGTGTGCTTAATTAAATGAGCTTGCCTTGGTCTGTTTTAAAATCATTTCAAATACCTTAAGCCTGTCCCCTTTATTTAGATAATAAAATTAAAAAATACTATATCATATTGTATATTGATTCCTCTTATCAAATCCCAGAAATGCAGTTACTAAATACTTAGATTAATAAACAGATTTTGTTTATCTGGATGGAGTAGTGCCTTTTACAAATATCTCTAATTCTTTTATTTTAACATAGAGGTTAAATAAGTGGAATACAAAAAAAATATGTATTTCTGCTAGAGCAGTAAAGAATGTCTCCACTTAGCTCCATGACTCTGTTTAGCCACTTAACAACTTTCAATTATTTAACAGAATAAGAAATTAAGTTAGCTCAGCCTCCTTTATTTCTTACAGAACTAAAGTAAAAAGTAAATAAATTATATATCTGATCTGCTATTCATTTTATCTATCTTTTCTCTAGCCGATGACTCTCTTCCGACTTGTTTCTTTTGATAGAAATGTTGTTCACTAAAACTGTAATATGTAATAATTATAGACATTTACAAACACATACAGGTAAAGAGGATAAGAAATTCACGCACAACCCAGAGATAAGCATTTTAAGCACTAAAAATGTATATATCCTTCAGTATTTTGTTGCATAATCAATGGTAATCTTAATATCATATATAATGATTTAAAGACATTTTTATTAAATAAAAAAGACTATATGCTCATTTTTAAATCTTGGAAAGTTTTAAATTTCATAAATCACTGAATAATGAGGAATAATAAGATATTGGCATACTAGCATTTATTTATTAACTTTATTTAAGGACATTAGAGCATATTTCTACTGCCATGTAATATGATTATTCTCATTTGATTTTATAGATTGTGCTTTCAAATTAAATGTTACTGAACTCTTACCAGATGTATGGACCTCATGAAAAATGAACTGTTGCTCTCAAACCAAATATTTTAAGATCCCAACTACATATATACATTCCAAATAAACTGTTTGGCTATATTTTAATTTCCAATCTACTCCCAAATGTTTTTATTAGGTAAATTATATTAGGTGACTTAGCATTAATGCTTCTGAAATTAGGATTTAAATCATTGTCTCACTTTTCTCCAGAGTCTACTTTCATGACTGGGCTAGTATCTCTTAACATTCCCCTTATTTCAAGAGGTAGGACTTTGTCTGCCTTTGAAAAACATGAACATTCAATAAATGAAAGTTATTATTATTATCATTATATAAATATAATATAGGAAATATTCTTCAGTCTTATTGAAAAATCTAACACCAACAGTCTCATTTAGTTGTTTATGAGTGTTGGCACACAATACTTGTGATTTTTTAATGGTTATATATTTTTTCCCTTAAAATTTTAGTTTTAATAATCATTATTAAATTTGATCATTACTCATGGAGTAGTTACATGCCTACTGTGAGGTATAACAACTCTCTCTCCTAAGAGGAAGAGAAACATAGAATTATAAAGAATAACTAAATTCGAATTTTGTAAAAAAATAAAAAAAGTAAATTAACTAGAGGAAGTGGAGGAGCTAAGGAAAAAAAGTCCTTTTTTCTAAAGCAATTTCCACACACAAAAACATAGCCTACGAATCATAGCCAAATCTGAAACTGGAAATTTGATCATGGCACAAGTAGGAAGAGAGTAAATAAAAAAGATCTGTGCATTGAAAAAACAGACCAGATGTAATAAAAAGATAACAAGAGGACAGCATCAAAAAGTTAGACTTTGGTTGGTGCTAATGACCTCCAGGAAGTTCCACGTGTATCATGGTGATCAGTCATTTGACAATCATTGTTAAGCAACCAGGGGTGGATTGCTGTTGGTGGGGTAAGTAGTATCAGCAAAGTACCTTTCTTTTTTCATTCTATCCTCACTTCTTTGTTTTATTTACTTTATTTTCTAGGTAAAATTGACTTTTAAACTTCCAAGGCTCTTGTGGTTTTATCAGAGAAAGTAATTTCTTTTTCTGCTTCTCCATTATGAAAGTATTTAAAGAGAAAGGACTTTAATTCTATTGATCATAAGACTGTGTAAAGCATTTCTATTGTCTGTGAATCTGGAAAGAAACAAGGGCAGACAAGATGAAATCACCAAAGAGGAAACAAATAGTTTCTAAGAGAATGGTCTTGACAGAGGAAACCTAAAGTAGAAGACAGCAAGTATTCTACCATTTCTTTATAACCATTAATGTATATGGTGTGCACATGCTGGTAGCAACCAGGAAAGAAAAGGTACTCTATTGTTTTCTCCCCTAGTATGTGTGGCATAAAGAAGGGTACTAGGATTAGAAACAGACACATTTTAGGTGTCATTAGGGCAAACTTTTCAGCTTCATTGTTTTATTTGAATTGGATTTTCAGTTATATTTGCATATCAGAAATAAAATGAATTTCATATTCTTAGTTTTCAAAATAAGTATACATTGTTTGGGACAATTTTTAGAATTATTTCTGTCAAGTTGGAAAATACAAGGATAATATTATATGATACTATATGACTTCACAACAGCTTATTAGTTAAGTACTATTATTATTAATTTTTTGAATGAGAAAGTTGAGATACAAAGAAGTTAGGTACCTTACCCCAAATCACAAGGCTACTACAGGACAGAGCCAATATTTATGACAAACTTATAAATTTGTATAAATTTATGTTAGGTTGAAAATACACTCAGTTGTATGCCAAAAATATGAGTGTGTCTATAATATATATAGAGAGAGAGAGAGAAAGAGAGAGAGAGAGAGAGAAACATGCCTTCAAACAAGACTTCAAAGTAGTTCCATGGATAAAGTTCCCATTTAACATAAACTGACAATTGAAAAATGCAGGATATGCAAGTAAGCAATGCATTATAATTGAGGGTCATGAGACAAACCATTAGCAAACAGAATGATTGAAAATTCACATAATGGATTAATCAGAAACAATACGAACAAATATTTTTAGTGTGCTTAAGGTTATCCAAAGTATATTAAGATCAATATATAGGAAGAGAAATTTTTAACATTGAAGATAAACATTTGCAAGCAATAAAATGAAATTTATTAAAATTTGACATAAAAATTCAATAGATAAATTAGATTGCATTTTCACCATAGCCAAAGAACATAGTCATGACCTGGAAGAAGATCTGAAGAAATTTCCCACAATTTAGTATAAACAGAGGAAAATATGGTAACATATGATCTAAGTTCTAGAAAGATAGGACAAAATTAATGATTAATGAAATGAGGCAATGTTTTTAACAAGTCATGGCTAATAGCTAGTGCAATAAGGCAAGAAAGGAAAATAAAAGGTATAGAGAACAGGAAGGGAGAAACAAATCCGTGTTGTTGTTTTTTTTATAGATGGCATGATTATCTATGTAAAAAACCTAAGAACATCATCAGCAACAACAAAAAGACTCCTAGCACTAATGGGCAATAATAGCAAGATTGCAGCATACAGGATTAATATACAAAAGTCAATCAGTTCCCTACATACAGTAATAGCAATGAACAAATGAAATTAAATATTAAAAACACAAACCATTTATATTAGTACCCCCTGAAATGAAATAGGCATAAATCTAATAAAATATGGACAAGACCTATTTGAGGAAAATTATAGAACTCTCATGAGAAAATTAAAGAACTGAATAAATAGATATTTAATTTTCATGAATAGGAAGACTTAATATTGTTAAGATATCAGTTCTTCCCAATATGATCTACAGATTCAATGCAATCCTAAGCAACAACTTAGCAAGTTATTTTATGATATTGACAAACTGATTCTAAAGTATATATATAGAGAGGCAAAAAACCCAGTACAATCAACACAAGAATAAAGGAGAGGAACAGAGTTGAAGGAATGATACTATCTGACTTCAAGACATACTATAGAACTATAGTAATTAATAATACATGGCAGTGTGGTATTGGTGAAATAATGGACAAGCAGATCAATTGAACATACTAGAGAGCTCAGAAATACACCCACATAAATATGTCAACTGATCTTTGAGAAAGGATCAAAGGCAATACAATGGAGCAAAAATAGTCTTTTCAACCAAAGTTGCTAAAACTAGACATCCACATGCAAAAAGAAAAGTGAATCAAGACACAGATCTTATACTTTTAACAAAATTAAGTCAAAATAGAACATAGACTTGAATGTAAAACACAAAACTATAAAACTTCTAGAAGATAACATAGGAGAAAACCTAGATGACCTCCAGTATGGTGATGGCTTTTTAGATACAATACTAGAGACACCATCCCTGAAAGGAATAATTGATACCCTGGGCTTCATTAATTTAAAAATGTCTGCTCTATGAAAGACAATGTCAAGAGAATGAGAAGACAAGCCAGGGACTGGTAGAAAATATTTTCAAAAGATATCGCTGACAAAGGATTGTTGCCCCAAATAAACAAAAACTCCTCACACTCAACAATAAGAAAATAAATAACTCAGTTAAAAATGGGCCAAAGACCTTAAGATATACAGATGGCCAATATGAAAATGAAAACATGTTTCACATCAGATGTCATCAGGGAAATGCAAATTAAAACAGCAATGAGATATCACTACACACATATTAGAATGGCCAAAATCCAGAACACTTACAATACCAAATACTGGCCAGCCAGTAGAATATCAAGAACTCTCATTCATTGCTGGTGGGAATGCAAAATAGTACTGCCTTTTTGGAAGACAGTCTGGAAGCTTCTCTTGCCATACAATCTCTAGCAATGGCACTATTTGGTATCTACCCAAAGGACTGGAAAATTCACATCTACACAAAAACCAGCCCAGAGATGTTTATAACAGCTTTATTCATAAGTACCAAAAACTTGGAAGCAACCGAGATGTTCTTTGGTGGGTGAATGGATAAATAAATTGTGGTACATCTGGATAATGTAATACAATTCAGCTCTAAAAATAAATCAGATATCAAGCCATGAAAACACAGGGCAAAATTAAATGTATATTACTAAGAAGCTAATTTGAAAAGGCTAAACACTCCATGATTGCAACTGTATGACATTCTGGAAAAGGCGAAACTTTGAAGGCAATAAAAAGATCAGTGGTTTCCAGGGAGTGGGGAAAGATGAATGAAGTACAGCATGCAGGACTTTTAGGGCAGTGAAAATGCTCTGTATGATACAATAATGATTGGTATATCTCATTTATACATTTGTCTAAACCCATAGAATGTGCAACGCCAACAGTGAACCCTCATGTAAAGTGTGGATTTGAGGGTGACTATGATGTGTTAATATAGGTTCATCAGTTATAACAAATGGAGGGGATGTTGTGAACCGGGGAGGTTATTCATAAGGAAGTATATGGGAAGTCTCTGTACCTTCCTGTCATTTTTGCTATGAACCCAAAACTGTTCTAAGAAAGTAAAGTCTTTAAAAAACATAATGGCTAAGAAAGTTCTAGAATTGATGAAAAATATGAAACTATATATTCTGGGTTGTCCAAAAAAACCCAAGCATAATACCAAAAAAAGTCATAGCTAAACATTATGCAGGAAATTTTGCAGAACACAAACACATAGAAAAGCTTATCCAAGGAAACATGAAGAATTTGCCTCAAAAAAAAAAAACAGAAAAAAACAAAAAACAAAAAAATCTGTGGGAAAGAAAAAGAGAAAAGAAACTCTTTATCTGAAAAATGTGAGCCCCTCCAAATGATCAGGCCCAGAGAGGCATTGGAATAAAATAGTAGTCATATCACTCCTCCTTGAGCTGAATAATTTTTTTTTAAAACTCCTTGCTATTTGGGCTAAGCTTTAAAATGCCATATGCTGGACATCATAACTCATACCCTATAGTTCAACAATATATAATTGCTTTTTAATCAACATTATCTCTGTTAATCAATGAAAATTCCTGTCAAATAACTTTGTATCAGTCCCATTTTTTTCTCCCTTTAGCTGGCTTGCCAATTAGCAACAACAAAATCAAAAGGGAGTGAAATAATATATTTAAATTATTGGGAAAATAACTGTCTAACACTATTGTAAATTCAATTTAGGCAAAAATCTCTCAAAAATAAGGATAAAATAAAGACAATTATAAATTACTAAAAATAAAGTTTCCCATGAATATGCTTTTAGCAAATTAAATTCTTTATAAAAACATACTCCAGAAAAAGGAATGTGATGAAAAGAAAGAAGTTCTGAAATGCAAAAAAAGAGTAATCAAAGAAAATAAAAAGAACATGGGAACAACACAAACAAATATGGAGGACATAATATATTGGCAACAGACAGATGTAGTAGAAATAGTACTTGACTAATGTCTACGTCTGATAATATCAGTACAAGTGATGTGACCAGAGGAAGGCAGAAACCACTCAGTTTCTGCATTGAAAAGATAAAGTTATTTATGACTTTCTATCTCAATGGTTTTCCTGAAGATGAGGTAGACCACAGGTGTGGTTCCACTTATAATCCAGAGATAGATATGGTAATTATTTAAATTAGCTATACTACTTTGGTCAACTAATCAATGAAAAAAAATTGCATTGAGCCTGCTATATCAATTGAAACCTCTCTGAATCATTTTTAAACAAATTCCATATTTAGAGAAAGCACTCTTATTCTTGGTACTAGGGTATCTCCAATGGAAAAACAAAATAAAATCCTCAACAATTTAACCTCAAATGGTGCAAAAAAGTGGCTCAAAATAGGCTCAAGAATCAAGGAAGGGGTAGTTAAATTATCAGCAGAAAGAACTGACAAAAAATGTTGGTCTTCCATCAGAAAATCAAAATTATATAAAAGAAGACATTAAATCTTAACATTTTTCTCCCCTTCTGGTTATAAAATACATTTGCATTAAAATACAACCACCATTCTCTTATAAAAACAAAGTAAAATTTCCATAGTTTGTAAATAGCCTCTTGGATAGCCTGATATTCTTGACAAAATAAGTGTACTGAAGCATCTGCTGTTGTTACTCACATAGCATTCCATGGTAAACTCATAAATTAGCAGGGATATTTCAGAATAGGAAACTGGAGCATTGAACAAAAGCATCAGAAAACATTAAGCTGTATCAGGCTCAGTGTCTGAAGTATTTACAGGGAGGAAATGTGTGTTTTCATCTGACTAAAATTGGTGATGAAGCTGAGTACTTCGCTTTTCTATTTAATGTTATAAACTATATGTGGTTGAGAATACAAGAAGCTTAAAATTAATGTGTTTGAGGAAGAAGAAAGAAACAATATTTTAATATCTAACATTCTGCAGAAAAACTGGAATGTGTTAACATTACACATTACTCTTACCATCTGCTATGTTTATATAATGTAAAGTGATGTATCATTTTTTTTCATACTTGAAATTGTTTTCCCCCAGTGAGTTCTTGAAGACAAGAAGAAAGAAAAGTGTTTATTTTTTCTTTTAATTTTAGTGAAATTGTAGCTCCAATGGGTTGTTTTAAAATGCCTTTAAACATGAAGTTGTCTGTTGCATCGCTGTATATA
This sequence comes from Microcebus murinus, assembly GCF_040939455.1. Lineage (NCBI taxonomy): Eukaryota > Metazoa > Chordata > Mammalia > Primates > Cheirogaleidae > Microcebus > Microcebus murinus. Next base: position 26,304,859 of record NC_134124.1, read on the forward strand.
ACAGCAAAAAAAGAAAAAGGAAAACAAAACATAAAATAACTTGAGTGTGTCAAAAGGCTGTAATCTGTCTATACAATGAAATATCATGCAGTCCTCAAGAGAAGTAAAATAATTCATACATTTTTATTTAGAATTAATAACTTGATAGTTGAAAAAAGTAGTTGCAAAATAATAGCAGCTATATGTGTACCCCAAAACTGAGTTTATACATTTTAGTGTACTTTGGTTAATTTCTTTCCCAGTATTTATTTACCAACCCTTTTGCAACAGTATGGGTATGGTCAAAGTAGAGCAATTATTGTCTAAACATTTTCTCTCTTGCCACACTGCTCTTTTCTGACCTTCAGATGGAGAGAGTAGGCTTTTCTTGGGGCTTTTTTATCCTCACTCATAGGCATTTTGGGGTTACCAGCTTCTCTAGCACCCAGTTTGTGATGTATGAAGCAAGAAAAAACAAAGAGAATTTACCACCTTGTGGTTCCTTGTACCCAATGTTCTTAGCCAATCTGTGTTTTTCTTTCCAACTTTCAGAGCATTATGTTGCTTTATATACAATGTCCAGGCTTTTTAGCTATGCTTAGCAGGAGAACTAGGAAAAAGTACATCGCATCTAGAAGTAAAAGTTACTATTTTGTATGTTTTTACTTCTAAATGTATTGAGGTTGTCTGTATTGTCCAGAACATGGTCTATCATAATGTGTCCTTGAATGGAATGTACATTCTTTGGTTGCTGACTAGAATATTCTATACATGTCATTTAGATCAATTTTATTTTCAGTTTTATTTAGATCCTCTGTATCCTTATAGAATTCCTATAAGGTTGTAATTCAAAGCCTCTCTCAATCAATCAAACAATAGAGCATATTGTTATTATTAATAAGGAATAAGCTAAGGTAGGGAAGTTCTCATCCTGAAGACATTTGTAGGTATGGCTTTCATATAATGAAGTGAACTCCATTAATATTAATAGGTGATGCATAAATATTTAAGAGAATCATATATGCAGAAACATTGCCAGCTTGGAGCAAAAGGGACAGAAACAGCAAAAAAATGAAAAGAAACTTTGGAACCCCTAACTTTGACAAGCCAGAAACAAGCTGAGGAAACTACTCAACCCAAAGCGTGGGATACATGTCATGGCAAAGGAAGGGTGATTCAGAAGGCAGAAGCAATTGCCTACAGGGAAGAACCAAGAGCTCTGAGGGTGCAGTTGAGGGTTCTGGAGAATAATTTCCAGTAAGCAGCAGGACTGAGTCCTAATCAAAGAACTTCCAACATTTGCCTGGATGAATTTTAGAATTGCTACAGGTCTGTGACTCCTTTTTGCTTTTCATTTTTCTCTTTGGAAACGGGAATCTCTATAATGATGAGCATCATTGTGTGTTGGCTGTGTAGAGGCAGATGACTTGTCTCTTTATTTCACAGGCCTGCAGGTTGAGAGGAACTGTACTCAGGAGACAGCATGTAGGCGCTACATATGAGACAACATATCCATCTGGACTTGATTTAGATGAGATGATACTAGAAGTTTTTCTGACACTGTAATGGGAAAAGATTTGGCGAGGGTTGGGGAAGCATGGGAGGACGTGAGTGTATTTTGCATTTGGGAGGACCTTGGATCATTCATAGCAAGAGGGCAGACTCTGGTAGCCAGAGTTCCAGAGGGCCCCCAGCCGTGGTCTGTCTTTCTCTCCCTCTCCCTCGTGGTTCTTATTCTCTAGGAGAAGCTATGTCATGAGCAGTCAAATGGAAAGCTACACACGATGAGTAAATAATGCCTCCTGCCAATGGCCAAAAGAGTGAGCGCAGAAGTGACACTTCCAGATGAGACAGCAGCTTCAGTCAACAGCTCAGCTGCAGTCTGATGAGACATGTTGAGCCACACGTACTCAGCTAAGCTGATGCCAGACTCCTAAGTCTAAAAAACTCTGTGAAATAGTAATTTTTTGTTGTTTTCACTGATAAATTTTGGATAACTTGTTTTACAGCTATAAATAAGTAATATACCAAACTTCCACAGCCAGAATAATCTATAAAGATTCTGTTTACATACTTATTTATTTGATCCTGTTCCTAGTGAATGTTTTCAAAATGGATTTGTGAGTCAGCCTTCCAAACTGTCATTACATCTGTAAGTATGGTTGCTTCCTGAGCAAAAGGCTAGCTTCTCCTAAATCGGTGGCATTTTTTTCAGTAGGACATTTGATTATAGCAGAAGTCTCTGTGGTATTGCAATCTATGCCAAACAAATCTGTGCTTTTGTTTTGCCTTTAGTGAAATTGATGACTGATCCAGGTGAAGGGGTACTCTCTAAATTCACTGTTGCCATGCAACACGGAGCATGGGTTTTATCTCTTATTTTCTTATATTTTTGTCAGTTAACTCTCAATTGCCATGCCAAGTTCAACTGAAATCAGAAATCCTTACACAAAGGTGTTTTCCTGCTTTTCTTGGCAAATAATAATTTGGGGTTCACGTAGGGTGAACCATTTAAGGCAGGCCCTGTTGAATAATAGGGTTATTTAAATGGTGTTTGTCGGAAATGGATCTTTGGTTTCAAATGCAGTTTCATTGTGATTTGATTGATAGCACTTTTTTATTTTTTATTCTCCCTCTCTTTTCCTGGTTTCTAATCACAACAAGCACTAGGGCATATTCATAGTTTGCAATTAATTCTGATATTTTTAAAGGGTTTTAGAGTAAGGCTTTCTTTTTCTTTTTCTTTCTTTTGCTGTAAAAAGAGTAGTGATTGTTACTGTTATGCTTCATGTAGTTTTATTAAAACAGAAAGCCTAGTCTAAATTATTTTTTGGCAGATATTACAACAGACTCTTTTAATGTTCTACTTGGCAGCCTTTGCTTTATGAATATACACTGCCCTCTTTAACGATGTGCAGCTTATGTTTCTAGGGACAGAGAAGGCACTCTCCTATAAGGCATATGCACCAAGGAAATAATAATATTTCTTTAATGCATACTACTACCTATTTAAGAAGGAAAATAGACCATCAAATATTAATTTTTGTTACTGTTAGTGCTTTTTGTTTTTGTACTACTGTCTTTTAATAGCAACATTCCATTCTTCTACTTTGTGTTTTCTGCACATCTGGTTTTTGGCCATTTTTGTTCAGAATAGATGTAAGATGAACTTACATAATTTATTTCGCCTGTTTTTCCTAGTATTTCTCCTAGATATTGCATGTTGGCTTATGTTGTATTAAAAAGTTTTTAAAAATATAGACCAGGAAGTATCTGTTTAGTTGGCTTTCAGAAAGTAAAAGGTCAACTACTCTATACTAGACACATGAAATGGAATACTTGTATATATGTATATAATCACACAACTATTACATTACTATTATATTTTATTATGTTAAAAAAAGCATGTTACACCACTAGAATATAACTCTTTTGCTCTCTTCTCTTGACTCATAACTTTCTTAGGAAACCTAGCTGTCTTTATTTATATTGCAAACAGTGTTCAATATGGAAAGTTAGTAGGTGCAGGCATGGATATAAAAAAAATTTAAAGCATTCTGATACGACACAGGTTTGTCCCTCCTTTCCAAGTAGCTCTGCCAAGTGATGATCAGGACCAGAGAAAGAGAGAAGACTTCTGGTTTGAGTACATTTAGGGCAATGTTGTTGGCAGTTTTCATTCCACACTTTTCCCTGCCTGATCCTCTTCCAGATATTCTACCAACCAGATAAAACAAACCATGACTAAGTACATATTAATAGTCAAATATATTCCATAAGACATCTCCATGTTCTAGGAAACAATCTAAGAATACACTAGGCATATGCTTCGTGTTAAACAACCATAGTAACATAAATAAGAGGAGAAGAATTTTGAATGCCAAGAAAATGACTTGTTACCATACATGTTATCGCTCTTTTTATCTTCTCAAATTATCTGTGGTGAAAGGCAAGTGGGATTTTTCTTGTTTATTTGATTATTTTTGATTTGAGGTTCATTATATATGGATTGCGAAATAGAAATTTAAAAGAATTAAAAATAAAATACAAAGAAAAATAGAACATACTAGCCTGTTGATCAGGCACTTAGATATCAAGGCTATGCCAAATCTATCTTGGTTTCTAAACACTTTGTGTCAATTTTTGTATTTATTGTAAACTGTTAACAAATAGTTTGTGGCTTGGAATTGGTCCACTGGACACACCTTGAGTAATGGCAATGACTGATATGAAAAAAATGATGCAGCTCTCTAGCTCAAGTCATTTTTTAACAAAGACAATTTTCCTCAACCTGACTCAAAACCCAATATACTTGAAGGATACAACATATTTCTATGAGTACTATTGGCGTACTATGGTAAGGGCAATTAAGATCTTTCACAGCTCTGTGTGAAATTTGAAAATGTTCCCCATGTAATTCTGGTGGACACAGAATAATGGCCTGCAAACATATAAAAAAATGTTCAATATCTCTAATCATTAGAGAAATGCAAATCAAAACCATAATGAGATACCACCTAACCCCAGTAAGAATGGCCTGTATCAAGAAATCCCAAAACAACAAATGCTGGCGGGGATGCAGAGAGACAGGAACATTCTTACACTGCTGGTGGGACTGCAAATTAGTGCAACCTCTGTGGAAAATAATTTGAAGACACCTCAAACAGCTAGAAATAGAAATACCATTTGAGCCAGCAATAGCATTGTTGGGCATCTACCTAAAAGAACATAAGTTTCTCTATTATAAAGATATCTGCACCTGAATGTTTATGGCAGCACAATTCACTATTGCAAGGGCATGGAAACTACCCAAGTGCCCATCAATTCATGAGTGGATAACTAAAATGTAGTATATGCTCACAATGGAATATTACTCCATCCTAAGAAACGACAGTGAGCTAGCACCGTTTATGCTATCCTGGATTAAGCTTAAACCTGTGAATACAAAGCAAGATGACACAAGATCTGGAAATTGGGCTACAAATCTACTCACCATCAAATTGGTACTGACTGACTAAAACTATGGTGCTCAAAAAACGGTAGCATTCAACAGGGATTTGGGGGGGCCACATCTTAAGGAAGTGGCCAGCATTGTGGGGGGGAGGGATTACCTCTATCCCCTTTTAGGGAGAGGTAAAGATATACATTGTAACCAAAATGTCTGAAAAACAAATCTGTAATTGGAAAGTGGGCAGGGGGAAGGGGCAAAGAGGGGAAGGGTATGTACTTACACGGTGGGTTCGTTGGGCACTGCCTGGAGGCTGGACATGCTAGAAGCTCTGGCATAGCGGGGGGGGGGGGCAGGGGCAAGATATGTAACCCTAACAATATCTGTACCCCCATTATATGAAGTAATAAAAAAGGGGGGGGAAAGGGAAAACAAATAATGCCTCAGATCTTCCACTGCTAATCTCTTTGCAGTTTGCTTTATTTATAACTGTGTAAATGTGTTGTAGCAACAACCTAGTTTATAAACTGAGCCATCTCATCGCTCATTATTAAACAGGAGGATATTAATAAAAAAAAAAAAGAAATCATTGTGGTAAGAAACCAATTTATCATCCACAAACTGTTACTGAGATTCGATTCTGTATCAGGTCCTGTGCTATACAAGTATTAATAAAATTACAAAGACATATGAGACAGAGACCTGAGCACTAGCAATAAATGAAAGAGTGGGGATACCAGTGGGACTCATGAAAAGATGACTAATGATACATAGTAATTTGTGAAAAGGAAATTTGTACATTGGATATAGTATAGATTGAATATGGTGTCAGAGATTTAAAAGCCAATTATATCACTTTCTAATTTTTTAACTTAGATTTTTAATCTCAAATGTATAAGATTGTTGATAAAATTTAACTCAGGTTTTATCCAGGTTCAAACGAAAATAAAGTACTACTGGGAAAGGGGAGAAATAGCACAAACACATCTCTTATAAAATAATGTTTAAAAAGATTATTTTATGTGATAACCCAGATACATAACAGCTAGCCCTACTTCTAAAGATATGTGTTGTTCTGACATATATAAAAATTGATAAAGAAAAGGCCAAACTTATAAGTACCATTAGGGATGAATATATGAGATGATATACATAAAACAAGTAGGACAGAGCATGCCACATAGTTTATGTTCAATAAATGGAACCCATGTCTAATTTTATCTAATTTTTTTCCAGCAATATTAACTTGTTGGAACAAGCTAATTTTGTATTCACATAAAATAGCACATTGGTAAAGCCGTAGTTGTAATACTGTAAATATTTTGTGATCACTCATCACTTTTCATTGTATAAAGTTTGGACCAAAAAAACTATTTTAAGCTATATTACCTTTCTCAAGGTTTATAAATATTTGTTAATATAACCCCAATGAAAAGAGGAATGGCAGAGAAATAGAAGATGGCATAAGCTACTGGAAGCTTAATATAAAATGAAAAAAAAAAAAAAACACCTCAAGAACTTTAATAAAGCCAATGATAGATTTGATTTTTTAAAGCATGCATATATTTCAAATATGTAAAGCCAATTCTACCCGTATTTAAAAAGAAAAAATGATTTAGAAATTCAAGACATATGCTAAGAGAAGGGAGACTTTAGTTCATACCTGTGAGATATGGAATATCTCCCACATATTTTATATAATACCATTTATTCAAATTACTGGCAATTCATCTGAGGATCAACTATTGAATAATGACAAATTTTGCACAGCTGTCTCATTCTATGCTTGTTGCACAAAGAAGTACCATCTGGTTATTTAATAAAAAATAAGAAATAATTGGACAATATCCATTGTAAAAATGTATTTTTACTTCAAATGAAATTTGATTGCAAAACTTAGATTTTTTTTAAAGTCTAGGGAAATTAACTACTTTGGCCAAGCAGAGTTATACACAGCTGCATCTTTTGTTATCCCTGTGTCATAAGGTCTAGATTTCGCTCATGTGACTATATCTGGGAAGTGTGATCTTTTCTCAGACAGGGCACATAAAGAGAAATAGGTATCTGCTTAGCAAGTTAAGTATTTAGATGATGACCAGAACATCATGATAAACAAATTATCCAAAATCAGTGATAAGAAAAATACTTAAATGTTGAAGAAAATTTTTAAAGTTTTAATAATTAAGGCAAGTTAAGTAGAGAAGGAAAAATATAAAAATAACAGAAGATTTCTTATCACAATCAATGTAAGCAAGAAGACAGTGTAGTATTATATTTAAATTACTGAAGCAATCTATCCCTCAATTTAGAATGTTATGCAGAGTGGATATACCTTTCAAAAATAAAGGTGAAATGAAGACATTTTCAGATTTAGAAACACTGAAAGAATTCATTATCCACAAACTAGTCTTATAAGAGACATTAAAGAGGGTCCTTCAGGCAGAAAACAAACAAAAATAATCATTAAATGTAAATGTTCTGGCCGGGCGCGGTGGCTCACACCTGTAATCCTAGCACTTTGGGAGGCCGAGGCGGGCGGATCGCTCAAGGTCAGGAGTTCAAAACCAGCCTGAGCGAGACTCCATCTCTACCAAAAATAGAAAGAAATTAATTGACCAACTAAAAATATATATACAAAAAATTAGCCGGGCATGGTGGCGCATGCCTGTAGTCCCAGCTACTTGGGAGGCTGAGGCAGTAGGATCGCTGAGCCCAGGAGATTGAGGTTGCTGTGAGCCAGGCTGATGCCACGGCACTCACTCTAGCCTGGGCAACAAAGTGAGACTCTGTCTCAAAAAAAAAAAAAAAAAAAAATGTAAATGTTCTAAATACCCAGTTAAAAGTGAGAGGTTATCACATTAAATGGACCCAACTATATGCTGACCATGAGAAGCATACTTTCTTCTAAAGACACAAATTAGTTAAAAGTAAAAGGTATAAAAAGATGCATCTCACTAAAACTAATTAAAAGAAAGTAAAAGTGATAAAATAATACAGTATATTTCAGATAAAGTATAAAGTGTATTCCAGAGCAAAGAATATTACCAGGGCTAAGTCACTTTATAATAGTAAAGGGGTCATTTCATTATGTGGAAACCACCATGCTGAACCTTTTGCACCTAATAATAACAGAGCTTTAAAAACACTGATAAAATTGCAAAGAGTAAAAGACCAAAGAGAGCAAGACAAATCTGCAATTACAGTAAGAGATTTCAATACCCCTGTGCCCCAGTAAATGATAGAACAAAAACATAGAAAATCAGAAAGAATATGAAATGTTTTAAAACATTCAACAAATATTAGTTGGTGGGAATAACAGCTAGCTTGCCTATTTCAAACACTTCACTTGAGAACATGAATATCAAATTGTACTTAATGGGACATCTTTCTGCAGGAGAAAAGAAAGAACACACTGTCTCCTTATTTTTTCCCCAGTTTTAATCTATTTACAGAGATATTATGTGTCCTATACTTTAATCAAAATAGTAGCTGCACAATTCACAATTGCAAAAATGTGGAAAAAACCCAAGTGCCCATCAATGCATTAGTGGATTAATAAAGAAAGTGTAGTATATGTATACCATGTATACTACTCAACCATATAAAAGAATGGTGAACAAGTACCTCTTATATTATCCTGGGTGGAGCTAGAGCCCATTCTTCAAAGTGAAGTATCACAAGAATGGAAAAACAAGTACCACATGTACTCGCCATCAAATTGGTACTAACAGATCAACACTGAGGTTCTCACATGGATGTAATATTTGACGTGTGCAGAGCAGGTGGGGGGAGGGTGAAAACCATGGGTAAACTCATAACTAATGGGTGTGGAGGGTACCATATGGGGGATGGGCACTCTTGTAGCTCTGACTTGGGAGATGCAAACTCATTATATGTAACCAAAATATTTGTACCCCCATAATATTCTGAATTTTTTTAAAAAAAGGAAATAAATCGGCCGGGCGCTGTGGCTCAAGCCTGTAATCCTAGCTCTTGGGAGGCCGAGGCGGGTGGATTGCTCAAGGTCAGGAGTTCAAAACCAGCCTGAGCAAGAGCGAGACCCCGTCTCTACTATAAATAGAAAGAAATTAATTGGCCAACTGATATATATATAAAAAAAAAATTAGCCGGGCATGGTGGCACATGCCTGTAGTCCCAGCTACCCGGGAGGCTGAGGCAGAAGGATCACTCGAGCCCAGGAGTTTGAGGTTGCTGTGAGCTAGGCTGACGCCACGGCACTCACTCTAGCCTGGGCAACAAAGCGAGACTCTGTCTCCAAAAAAAAAAAAAAAAAAAAAGTATCTGAATAAAACAGATAAAATGCTTATAAAACCATACACTCATAATTTCATACCATATATCTCAGGATTTTCAAACTATTTTATTTTATTTATTGTGTAGAAAAGCTAAATTAAACATTTAAAGACATACAATTAACTAAGTAATATTACTGAAATTTTAATCCTGGTCTTCAAAAATCCTACTCTGTTCCTCCCCTACTTTCCTCATATCCCACTGCCATACTCCCCCTATGTGTTCAATGGGGTTAGTTTGTAAAACCTTTATTTCTGTAACTGGGCATTAAAAAATATTCTAGGATTAATTTTCTGAAGTACTCACAAAGAAAATGCTGGATTAGAATTTACATTTTATTGTTAATAAAAATATGTATGAGTTTGTTTATGTGTGTACATGTTTTTGTATAGCTAATATCTGAAAAAACTGACATAATGTCTTAATCATGGTTACTTCTTTTATTATATTTGGATACTGAAAAGAGGTTGTCAATTTTTTTTCATTTTATTATATTTAACTTCATAGTCAAATTAAAAAAACACAAATACATTGTCAAATTAAATGGAAAACATTTTAAAATTTGAAGTTTCTGCTTTGAGGAGGTGGTACAGTTTAATTCATGTAATATATTAATATATGTAGTTGTGTTAGTAATATATGATTTGCTTCTGTGACTTTTAAAAGAAATATATATATGTTAAAAATCAATGACAAAAGTTAATAACATAAAATATAAATTGCAATTGATGTGCCCTGAGTTTTTGGTTTCTGTAAAACCAGGGGCAGAAACTTAATTATTCTAAGACTCAATTTTCTCAGTTACAAATTAAAATAATTATCACTTTCATTCTATAGATTAAAATTATAAAATTATCATTTGGTATAATTTTCTTTCAGTCTGAAGAATTTCCTTTATGTCAGGTCTTCTGGCAATGAAGTAGTTCAATTTTTATCTGAAATGTCTTTATTTTACCTTCATTTTTAAAAGATGATTTCTGTGGATATAGAATTCTTCCTTTAGAGTTATTTTCTTTCAGCACTTTAAAGATGTTCCACTGTCATTTGGTCACCATTGTTTCTAAAGAGAAGTCAGCCCTAATTTGAGTCATTGTTTTTGTGAATTCAATATCTCAATAGACTTCTTCTAAGATTTTATCTTTAGATATCAACATTTAATATTATATGCCTAGGTATACTGGTGGTTGTCTTTATATTTGTGCACTGTTGTATTGAGTGTCTTAGGTCTGTCTATATATGAATGTCTCTCACCAAGTTTGAGACATTTTCAACCATTATTTCTTCACAATTTTTTCTCTCTTAATACCTAATGGTCCTACTTTTCCTTCGAGAACTCTAGTCACACATACCATAGGTCACTCAATGTTGTCTATAGGTTTTGAAAACTCATTATGTCTATTTTTTTCTTTATGTTCTTTAGATTATATATTTTCTATTGATTTATACTCAAGTTCATTTGTTATTTTATTTCTGTCATTGCCATTATTTTCTTAGGCCTTCCAATTATTTTTATATCAGTTGTACCTGTCAGCCCTATAATTTCCATTCCATTCTTTTGTATAGTTTCTATATTTTTGTGGATAGTCTGACTCTGTCATTTCATTATGCATATATTTTACTTTAAGTACTATTTAAATAACTATAGTAGTTTCTTTAAAGTCCTTCTGTATTATCTGTAATGTGTATTTATCTCAGAGTTCTTCTCTGTTGAATGTTTATTTTCTTGAGTATGGGTTATTTCTATTTCATCATATCTCCGGTAATTTCTAATTGTTTGTTGGATTTTCTGAATGATAGGTTTAGAAAATCTGGATTTTACTAAATTCCTCAAATATTTGTTTTTACAGGTAGTTAACTTGACTGGACTCAAATTCTGATTTTTTTTTTCTCGGAAGTGGGAAGCCAGCGAAATCTCTGCCCAATTCTTTCAGCTTCTGAGTGCTACTATGCTTTCTGAAGTCTTACTTGTGCATACACAGTTTAATATTCATTCAGTGTTTTGGGTGGATTTTAAATGTGGATTTTTGGTCTTCTGTGGCTCTTTTTGGATGCCTCCATCCCACCATCTTTACTTATTGGCTGCTCTTTCAACTTCAACATTTCCAACCGCAAACCAATAAATAAGCTACATCTCTGTGATACCATAGCTGAATTAGAACATAGCAGTTTGTCTTTCTAAATATATATATTCCTCTAGTTTCTCTCAACTTTCATCACTTTTCCATACTTTCAAATTGCTCTTTCTTATATTTTGTTAAGATTTCAAAGAATTCTTTGTCAGCAAAATTTTGGCCAAGCTACTTCTCCCTTTCTAGAAGCCAGAAAAGTTACTCCTCTATTCCTAGAACCCAGAAATCTATCTCATTTATTTCAGAATTAAAGTGAAAAGTCAAGTTTTCACATCTCTCTTATGTAATTTGTTGTGTATGTAACTATAGAGTCCTGTAATGGTCAGAATATGAGCACTTTTGCATGGTGTCTGAGTGTGTATATACAATGTTAGATGTTTGTTGAATGCATAAGCATATTAATTAATAAGATGCTTAGAAAACATATTTTTTTTTAAGATTGCAGTATTACTTCTTCATTTTCCCCCAAGATTAAATTAACTATTCTCTGATACATTTTTCCAATCTCTGGGATACAGATTTTTTTTTCTTTTTGACAATTATTTCCTCCAGAAATATTTAAAGTAATCAAAACTATACCATTAGAATAAATTTAAATTTCTGGTAAAAACAGGGATTCTCATATGATCTATTGGTTTTGGTTTTGTCTGCTTCTCTTATTTTTGACTACAAAGTTAGCATTAATGAAGACTTAAGGAAGTTTTCAGTTAGATTCCAGATTTGAAGCAGTTATAAAAGAAGATAGAAAGCAAGGGATAAAGATGAAAAGAAGTTTTTAAAATACTAACTCTATGAAGATAATTTAAGTCCAGAAAGTATAGAAAGAATCTTTGCCCATTTTAATTTTTAGTGGTAATTCCAGAATTTTCCCACTTTATACCCTTTAAAAATTATAAATCATTATAAAATCAATATGAATGCATAGTTTTAAATGATTAAACACAAGACTTCAATTATCATGTCTTTGACTTAGTTTCCTCTGAACAAATTTGCAATGCTAGTGAGAAAGGTATTTGGAACCAGAAAAAAGGTCAGCTGAGCTTCCTACAAATTTTTAATGAATTTTCATGTAAATAATGCTCACAAATATAAACAAACTTAAATGAAATCATTCTGTTATTGATCAAAAACCATATATCAATTAAATATGGGTTTCAATTCAGAAATGAGTTGAGCTCATTACACATATTTTCAAATATCTTTGATTGCTCTAGATAACTTGTTATTATTCAGTATAATCAGTTCTAAAGTGGGAATCTCAGCACATTTTTTATGTATATCTGTGGGTTAATAAATTCTGAAACTACAGTTTATGGGGAAAACATTTAAATTGAAAATACAAAAAGTTTTTGTTCACTAATTTCACAATTACTTTAGGAGACAGTTCTATAATTGCTGTGTTCAGAAGATAAAGATATACGCTTTATCAGAAAATAAGAAAATGTTATTTACCACAAAACAATACCTCAGAGGAAAATTAAATATGATAAAAATTCCATTTACCTTGATAAAATTTATCAGTAACAATGAGAAGTGCATGCAATGGGGCTAGAGATGAAAGAGATTTGTTTAAGAATTTTGGTATAGACAATATATTGCTGAGGCCAAGACTTAGGCTGCAGCTCTATAAAATGTACTTCTAAGAAAAAACAGAATTATAAAAATACACTGATAATAAAGTGCTGCAAGTACTATAGGGAAAGGTTAAAAATTGATAATTGAACTAAATAATGTTTAGAAAGGTGTTTGGTTTATTGAAATTGGTATGCCTGACATAACTTAGAGGTGTGTACTTGAGGGCCTCAGAGGATGCACTTCCACTTTTTTATGGTTGTTGTTTCAAGCGTTGTCCTTTGTCCACTCCTCAATTGTCTATTTCAGTGGAAAAAAAAGATTTTGTATTTAAAGCTGTTTTTTTTTTAATTTTTATTAAAATCACATTTTATTTTGTAATAATGAATCCACTTTGATTAAATGGATTTGTGTCATTTTGTTTACTGCAGAGATGTGACATATAAAAATCTCATGATTTGGCCGGGTGTGGTGGCTCATCCTAGCACTATAATCCTAGCACTATAATCCTAGCACTCTGGGAGGCCGAGGCGGGCAGATCGCTTGAGGTCAGGAGTTCAAAACCAGCCTGAGCAAGAACAAGACCCGGTCTCTACTATAAATAGAAAGAAATTAATTGACCAACTAATATATATAGAAAAAATTAGCTGGGCATGGTGGCACATGTCTGTAATCCCAGCTACTTGGGAGACTGAGGCAGAAGGATTGCTTGAGCCCAGAAGTTTGAGGTTGCTGTGAGCTAGGCTGACGCCAAGGCACTCACTCTAGCTTGGGCAACAAAGTGAGACTCTGTTTCAGAAAAAAAAAAAAAACACAAAAAAACCCCAAAACCTCATAACTTGAAAAGCTAAGATATCTGTAATCATATATAATATAAAAGTTTTATGATTCCGCATATCTTTTCATACAGTTAGCATGTAGGTGTATTGATTGTTAATGACATCCAGCATGACATGTTTAAAAGTGGTATCATTTATATAGGTGCTGGATAAATGATTATTTGTCAAAATAGACCAGTAGGTCTCAAAATATATTGCCAATGCGAACTGAGTGCAAAAATTTAGACAAAACTTTAGCCCCAGTGTTTATAGCACAGTCTCAAGTGTCAAACAAATCCTAGTTCTAGCAGTGATACACTGTGAAACCTCAGATAGAGAATTGACTTTACTTCTGAAATTCTTAAATATCACATTTAATGGACATTACAGTAGTATTTACATATTAAGGTTTTGGGGAGAATTAAAAATGTAATGCCTGAAAAATCAAGCACCAAATTCACTCTCTGGAAATTAGTTACTTTCCAATAAATTGTAGTTAATAATAACTCATTTGATCCAGATATTCATTAATAGGATCTATTTTACAATACTATTTTGATTTATTCAGACTTTATGAAACCTTGCATTGGTGACTTGGAAGCAAAATATAAATTAGATGTATTTCTTTGGAATCCTGTACTCATGGTCTTTTTAATACCAAAAACTATTCTGGGCATTTAAAATGTTTTACCCTGTTTAATCCTCAAAAATTCTTAATGGCTATATGCCCTACTTATCCGATTCTAGAGATTGGAAAACTGAAGAAATTGAGAAGTTAAGTTATTCATGGACACACAGCTAATGAATGAGCAGAAGAGAAAAGATTCAGACACAGAACATGACTCCCACATTCTGTTACCTACACTGAAAAGTATGAAAATAAGGTATTATTTTTCTTGTCTTCCAAATTCTGTCTTACCTTATAGATATTTACAGGAGTTGTCAATCACTGATTTACCTAATGATTCCTTGTTATCTATAGCCGCTCCATGTCTCAGAGTGGATAACCTGTAGATATAAACAGAACCAGAGTTTGCCAAACAGAGGGCAATAAGCCAAAGAGATTTTGATTGGGAAATGGAAGAGTCGTGGCATAGAAATCATAGTGCAAAAGAGCACATGGCCTATCTGGTTGTGATTTTGATGATGTGATTTGTTTCTCTTTGGGGATGGTCAGAGTTTATGAGTCATCTCCAGCCAGCTGTCTAAAACTTCTTTCTGATAAGCAGAGTCTTATCAGAATTTGGGTACAACTCCAGCTCTACCACCCACAAGGTCTGTAATGTTGGCCTCCTCCTGTTAATTCACTGAGCCTTGGTTTTATTATTGTCTGTAATCATACTTCTCTAACCCGCGTCACAAAATTTTTGTAAAAATGAAATGATATAACATTTATAAATTCTAATAATAGTAAATGAGAATTACTGTATAATTATTAATTACTGTTATTTTGTTAACGAAAGCCATTTATATGCAAGTTTTATGCATGTTTTACAATATATCCTAATAATTATGCTTGCTGTCAAAGATTACATTAACATCATTCACAGTGAGACCCTCCTAATGGTCTCAAGTTTAATTTTTATAATGAACCAGCTAAAAGTGAGTTTAAATCCTTTCATAAAAAAGAGGCTTGGATTGTTTTATTAGTAAGCCATAATTAAACCATTTTGTACTGGAAGAAAATCATTGTAGATATCAGACATATGAAGCCACAAAGAGAACACTCCATGAATGGGGAAGATGAATCAGTGAAATGTGAATGGCTATATCTTGCAGGAGAAAAAGCATGAGTTTTTGAATTGGATGGGACCAAATCCAAACCCTGATGTTTCTAATTTCTACAAGTGGGAACATAGGTAAGACTCCTAAGTGAACCTCCCTTTCCTCATTGATTAAGTGGAGATAATAGAAATGCCTAGCCATCTATTGAGTACTCATTATGTACAAAGCACTATATTTAATATACATCATTTAATTTTCAGAAAAAAGCGCAATGAAGCAGGATCTATTAATATGCCCATTTTACAGATGAGGAAACTAAGGCTTTCAGTATTTGAATGACTTACTTTAAGTCACAATGTTGATAGATGGAAGAGCCGGTACCTATAACCAGCCATCTGATTCTAAAGCTTTATACTTAATACTACATTACAGTGTCTCCTTACCACTTTAACATGACTACATATCAATTATTTTATAAATTGTTATATATGGTTATGTGTTATTTATCGTATATTTATCATTAAATTTACATATTGTTTTATATTTTATATATAATGTATCATAATCAATAAATGACTTATTGCTGTTGAACTCTTCAAGAAATATTATCAAAGATTTTAACAAATTTAACTAATATTAATTATTTCAGGTATTGAACTATGGCTTTTTCCTCAATTTAACTCTGAATTTCTATGGAAAACATTTTGAAGCAAATATAATTATCTATTAACCAAACAGGTTAGTAAAATAGAGAAGCCCAGACAACTGAGTGACTTGCTCTCTATCACATAGCTACTAAGTAGGAATATTGGGATTTATTTAAACTTGATCTTCTGGATCCAATATACAGATCTTTTTACTATGCCATATTAGAGACTTAAACTAAATTCCATGGTTTATAAATGTTTTGTTGACAAATGTTTTCTTAACAACACATTCAATAATTTTTTCTTCCACCTTTTTACAAAATAACTTTTTCTATTATTCTTTGAACATGTACCAGGAGTATGATTAACATATGCCAGGGAGGGTAGATGAATATTCTTTGTAACCAGCAAGCATTATCAGTGTATTTGAATAGAAATGTCTCCATTCATTCATCTATCAAATAATTTTGAGTATTTATTATTAATAGTAATGCTTTCCTAGTTACTAAAATCTCAGCTATGATGAAAACAGACTGTACTTGCCTTCTTGGAGCTCACAATGTGTTGGAAAGTGATACTGGGGTCAGATGTCCTCTTCAGGTCATATACATTATATATAATAATAGAATATTAATAGCAGTATAAAAAAACCCTATACTTCTCAAGTTTATTAAGAATTTGAGAACTCTCAAGTTTTTATTAAAAATGTTGTTGGAGAGATACTTCATTAAATGTTGACTTCTAAACAAACATTTCTATACCTGAAATATTTCTCAACATTATTAACCATTAGGATAATGAAATGAAATACCATTTTATATCCACTAGGATGGTTACAAGTTAAAAAGATAGATAATAACAAAATTCTTTTATTTTTCTTCATTCTATTTTCTTCATAGAGATTGCATAATCTTTGTCAATGTATTTTGAAGTTCACAGATTCTTTATTCTGTCAATTATAATATCCTTTTGAGCTTTCCATGTGTGTATATGTGTGTATATACAAACACATATGCATTTAAAATTTTGGTTATTGTAATTTTCAATGTCAGAATTTCCATTGTCTTCATACCTTCCTTTACTTCTTTAAACATTCTTAAAACTTTTTTTTAACATATTAATAATGACTATTTGGAAGTCTTTGTCTGTTAAATCTGACATCTGGTCCTTTTTTAGAGGCAGGTCATACTGTCTGCTTTTTTTTTTTTTTCCCTGTGTGTGCATGACATGTTCCTATTCCTTTCCTTTTTATGTCTCATAAATTTTGTTGACAACTAGAAATTGCATATAATATAATAGATACTAATATTCTCTCAGGACTTGCTTTTGCTATTTGTTTACTTGTTTTGTGACTTGGCTAGGCTAGTTTTGTGATGTCTATTTTCATTTCAGTTAGGACTTTACTGTTGCTCCTTAGAGTCGGCAGCCTGTGGCATGTGCATAGTCACTCTGGGATGACAGAGGGGTTAGCAGGGTCCTTTTGACTGTCTCTTTCTCTGATCTCTCTTTTAAGATAGATGCTTCAGTTGGTTTTCTACCCACTCATTAGGCTTCACTAATTACCAGTTGATGGCTGTACTGGTTTTGATAATGCACTGAAGCATAAGTTGTTCAGCAGTCCAATTCAATAAAATTTGGACAGGGTAGTTTTTGAAGCCAGTCTCTGAGGTTTTTTTCTGACCCCATCATGGATCATTTTGATTTTCTTTCAATGGTTCTCTCTGCTGATCTACATAGCCTATAGTAAACCTCAATGCTCTTAAGAGAAGCTGTCATCTTGGAGAGTGCTAATAGGCTTTAATTTTCCTACACTTTATTTCAAATATTGTCATTTCATTTGGTGAGAGCTTCATGGTATATTTTTTATGTACTGCTTCTCCTCATAAACAAACTCTGGGACACTAGTTTGGGTGCTGGGAGGACAAGAATCTTTGCTCTTCTTAGCTTTCTTTTCCTTGCATGGAAACTCTACCTCAAGATTGAGTTGGAGGAAGGACAGATGAAGTCCTAATCTTCTCAGCCTTCCATTACTAAAGTAAAACCACTGTCCTATATATAGGATCAGGGCAAGAAAGAGAGCCCCTACCTTCTCAGTTACATACCCCATAAATTTAGCTCTTCAACTCAAAAATGAAGAAGAGAAAAGTGTTTTCAAGCTGACTCTCCCAGTGAGATATAATAAGCCTTAATTGAGAGCTTAAAGGAGATGAAGCCACATCTTCATGACCACAACTTTCTATGCACCCATGTGGAGTGGAAGAGTGAAGCTTCCATCAAACTTAGTTGTGAAAAGAGGCAGTAAATGGATCATGACTTAAATGCCACAAATTCTTGCTGTTCACGCTGAGTTTTAGATTTTCTTAAGTGTTTCTTAATTTCTATATGCCCTTAATACAACTTCTTGTGACTTTTTATGGGTTTGTTGTTGTTTTCTTTCAGTTTTCTCCTGCTTTGGTTGTTTCTCTGGGGAGTAGGTAGGTACATGGAGCTCCTTACATTATCATCCCAGAAGTGAAAGCATCTTCCTTGTTTTAGAAGTCAAGTATATATGTTTCATTCTTTTTCTTTAAAAATAGTCCAGTATTTATAGATATATGGAGCTGGAGGCTGAGCTTCACATGTCAGATCAGAAGAAGCTTTAAGAGTTTTGTACGTCAGAGTTAATTCTCACAGACACTCGATGCTGTAATGTGCATATGTTAATCATTTTTGACAAGAGATGACATTGAGACAGAGAATAATTGCTGCCTGCCAAAGGTTAATAGAGCTAGTTTTTATGGGAGTCAGGCCTAAAGCCCAGAAATTTTGATTCCTGGTCAATTCATTATTCCTTCAATCGATATATATAGTTTCTAAACTAGTATTAGGAGATATCTATCAAGGATTGCTCTAAGGATTGTAAGTAGTCGCGGTGTTAAAAGATTTGGTGTACTCACAGAGCAGACATCCCATACAAAGGCATAGCCAGGTAAAGTTTCTTCTTCTGAAACTCTGTAGTCACCTTCAACTTTGCCTCCTCAGGCTTTGCCACCAGCAGGTTCCTCCCTATACCTACAACTCATATCCGAGTTAAGGGCCTTTTAAAGCCAGATTGTACCTGCATCTCCAACAAAATCTTAGTTGAAGAACATATAAAATGCCCTAAAATAAGGGAAGGGCTCCTGATCTCATAAACATAATTTCTCCAATATTTACAATCCTTTTTTTTTTTTTTTTATCTAGAATGAATTTTAACTACAGTATTGCTGTTGTGAAAAATCAAGTAAATTAGAGACACTTTTGTGAAGGAGAACAACATAGAAATACACAAAACTTCCAATTATGAAATCTGAGAAAGTGGCAAGACAGTCAAATCAAACAACGTATAGACTCATGTTTTTCATGTTTACCATGCAGGTCATCTAAGGACATCCATACCTTTTCTTTTTTCTGTTGCTGCTTTTAAATACAATTAGGCCTTCTGCAGAAACAACTTGATAGTAAGAAAAATTCTTTCATTGTTCAATCAGCAGAGTCCAAATCTTTTAATAATTCATGTTCACATTTAAGAGCTTCCTTTTAGCATGTTAAGTATACTTAATAAAATATTTTAATTTTTAGGCATCTAGTGTAGTTTATTCAAAGGCACCATTTAGTGTCAGTTTCTATCAAATAAGCTTTCACTGTCATTGATGAAGAAATGACTTTAAATTGGAACTGGGTTTAATAGATTTATGCAAGTATCCAATTTACATTGGCCTAGAATGGACTGACAACAACATATCAATAGCCAAGTCTTACATGTTGAAGTTCATGCCTTCTCAAAAATTGTCTGAAGAGATATTCTTCTTTGTCACAGAAGGATAGTGTCAATCTTCAATAGAGGACAGCTGTAAAGAGATAGTTGATATGTTCAAAACTCAACATGAATTTTGATGAAAACATTTTCATGGGTTAAAAAAGTGCACACTTACCTCTTAAAATTGTATTTATATGAATATCTTGCAAATTTCTCTAAAAGAAACAGTATATTAAATTCATCAGTTAATACATTAACAAGGATTCTCTTAGAGAAAGGCACCTTTTAAAGTATCACAAAACAAACAAGTTGGATCAGTTGCCCAAAAAATAGGAAAAAGTTTTTTGCCACAACAAAAGCATGATGCATAGAGTGAGAGATTGGATATGGGGAACAAGGGGGGGAGCATTAATAAAGGTTATGAAGTCTGATGGGATGACCAGCAAAATTGTAATGAAAATAATATAAATTGAATTTTCAGAAGGTAATAAATGTTGACGGGAAGATGATGGGTTTGGTACAAGAATTCTGCTTGATTAGGAATATTTGGGAAATTACCAATACATATATACCTGTCTATTATGCTGATTTCATATATTATTCTCAATAATTTATGCACAATCATTTATGTTGTTTTACCCATGCATATGTGTAGATGTGTGTGTGAATTTGTATGTATATATGTGTATGTTTGTATAAATTTGAGTATGTGTATTTGTAGAATTATCTTGGGATAATGTGGTATTCCTCTATAGGTTTGGATTCAGATGGAGCTGAAGTAAAATCTTGGATCTCTTACCTACTAAAGTAAGCATTGAAATTTATTTGTCTACAGAGGCCTTATACCAAATGGAATTACTCATGAATAGTGCATATCAAGCACTTAGTGCAATGCATGACATAAAACTATTCAATGTATGTTAGCTTTTTAGCTATATGATATAGAAATATATATATGTTAATATTTAAAGCTACTGGACAAGTATAAGTCTTCATCACTGAGTATGAAAATGATTTATGTGTCATTTCTCTTTAATATTTATGAGTAAAGGAAAACTGCCTTTATTATTTGAGTTTTATTTATATATATCTTAGAAACATTTATTAAATTCCATACATAAGAAGGAGTGAATAGTGATTCAAACTGCTGGTTTTACAACCCTTGAATGTGGAATGTAGTTGGACATATTTACATAGATCTATGTCATTTTTCTACTTGGTACTATGTTCCTTGGGCATACATCTATAGCCAGGGTGCCCTAAATTCATAATGGGTCCTGATGGAAAAGATCAATAAATGCATAAGATTATCACTTGTGACAGTAGTATTCTCTAGGTTTTCTAAGCTATAATTTAGTGAGTCCTGAACATGTTTGTATAGAATGATACCATTTCATGGGCAAAATTATATATATATATATCTTTAGAATTATAGAATATTTTTCTTCTTTCTCATCCAACTAGCCTCATGTCACTGGAAACATAAAACAATAAACATGGTGACTTGGAAATTAATTAACTGGAGTTTTTGTTTGGTTGTTTTGTTTTTAACTCAGTTCAGAATAAAGGAAATCTATTCACGTTCTCCTAAAAGTGAACATAATTATAAAATGAAACTCAATCTGAAGTTTTGGATGATGATTCATCTTAGATTTTTTTCCCTCTTCTCAATTGTATGCTATTATAGCTTAATCAGGCATTTATCAGTATCATGGAACTAGATGTAAATTTGTCTTCAATGATTAAAAGTAATTTTATTACTTCATTTTCACATTAACTATAATTTTTGCAAGTAGAGAGTGTTCAAGCTCTGGTAATAACATTTAATGTAGTGCCACCAGAGACGGGAAGAGGCTGCCATCTTCAGAAACCTTTCTCCCTTCTTATATTTTGCAGCCATTTGATAGAACTCCACTGCATAGAGAAACACAAAGTAAAGAAAATGAAATTTTCTTGAGATTCTATATAAAAGAGAATTCTTAGATATATAATCTCATTGGGTTAAAATGCAAATGTCTACAGCCAAGGGGCCTAAATAAATGATCTGCTAGGAATGGTCAGCTGGATGGTGCTGTCTCAGCTACAGGGGAGCAGGTTAGGCTCCAACTCACTGTTCCCAGCAAGAGTCCTGTGTTGAAATAATTGTAGATTTCTCAGGAGAAGCTAGATATCTGGATCTCTGTGTGTGTATGTGTGTGTAGGGGTGTGTGTGTGTGTGTGTGTGTGTGTGTGTGTGTGTGTGAATTCTCCAAATTCACAAATTATTGGCTCAAATTTTTAAAACATTTTACTACTTTCCTTCATTCCTTTCCCCTCAAAAATATACATAGGCATATCTGTCTCAGAAGTCACCAATTTCAACCTCTACCTATACTCATTAGTATTGTTATATTACATGTGTTTACCAATGTACCAATGATTTATTATATTAATAATTATGGTTTATCTTAAAAATAATGCATAATGTTTTAAATGTTTATAATATATTTATTAATGGTATTATCACAATATTAAAATTCTACCTAGAGGTAGCTTGGTTTAATGGAAAGAGTAATGGTTTTGGAACCAGACTATTCCAATTTTAATGCTCAGTTCTCCCACATAGTAGCTGCAAAACCATAAGAAGTTTGATTGACTATACTAAACTTCAGATTCTCAATCTACAAAATAAGAATAATACTATTTACATTGCAGGATTATTTTTAGTAGTAGAACTGATATATGAATAAAGCCCTTTCACCATGTTTGGCTTACAATAAAGACTGTATTTTTCATCTATTCAATGGCACTTTATGTAATCATTACAATAATTTTTAATGAAAGCTAGGAACTATCCTACTCTATTTAACATACGCATACAAAAAAGTTAATAATCTTGCATATTCTATTTAAGTCCACAATGAAAACTGATAGATCTAAGTGCTACACATACACATTCACCATCCATCCATTCATCCATGCATCTATCCATCCATGCATTTGTGTAATACTCAGTTTTTCATTAAAAATATATATGAAGTGCAGACTATATGCCAAGTATTATACCATGCTAGATAAAGTTTACTTAAGCACAAAAACAAATGCTAGTCTTTATTTGGTATAGCAATTTTGGAAAACATGGTGATTGAGATAAAATAATGGCAGGGATAAAAAAGAGGTAAGTGAAGGGATAGAATTTAGTTTTGAGGGGATGACGTGTAAACCAAAATATGAAAATAGAGGATTTTCTAGTATGGTGAAGAGTTGGAGTAATAATATCCCTGGCATACAAAGACACCAGAGGAAAAATAACCAAGGAAGGCTGGTAAAGATGTACTGTATGACAGATAGAAATTATCTCAATAAACTTCCCCACTGATCCTGAAGTTTCCTCAGAAATCTTCATCAATAATTCACTATCAGTAGAGTTACCTTGGCAGGAAAGACAGAAACCAACTTGCTTTTATCTTTTCTATTATTTATTTCCTAATTTTCTGATTTGTTTTGTAAAATTTTTTCATGAGGAGAGAGGCATTATATTAGGCCACAACTAACATGATAACACTACTATAATGCAGATAGTAATAATAAGTATTTGAAAATATGGGATTCAATGAAATGAACAAAATAAAATTTGTACAGAAGACCAACTCATATAATGATGGGAGTTAGAAAGCCATATAAAGAAAGAACTATAAAGAAGAGAATAATATTCTACAGCACTGTGGAATGACTATATTTAACAGTAATATATTATATAGTTTAAAATAGCTAGAAAGAAGCTAGCATATTGAATGCTCTGAACAAAAAGAAATAAATGATTGAGAGGATGGATATGCTAATTACACTGATTTGATCATTATACATCACATATGTTGAAACATCACTATGTAACCCATAAAAGTGTACGATAATTATATGTCAATTCAAAATTTTAAAAAGAGAATAAAACATAAGCATCAATGAAAATGGAACACTTCTTGTATGCCCAAGGATGAAGCATTTCTAGTCTGAGACCACTGTCAATAAGACTGGTGTTTACCACATAAACAATAATACACATATTCTACTTCATGTCAGTAATAGTGCTCCTCCTTCCTCTGTCTAAATTTCATTTGATAATATTTTAGGAAATTGAATCAGTACTTTTGGTAAGTATAAGGTCATAATTATTTCAAATTGTATGGAGCAATAATTTAGTGTGATTCAATCAGCATATACTCTTAAACTAAACATTTTGTTTTCTTTTTTCATTCATAATTTCAGCACCTATGATGTACAAAATGATCTACTTGGACCAGGCAATGCAAATATAATTAAGAAACAATCCCTATTCCAAGGAGTCAATAAGGAAGATCAGAAAAATTATTTGCAATGCAGTTTGAGAGTAGATGTAATAGAGATATGTACTAAATGTGCGAGAGGCAAAAAGGATTTATAGGTTATTACATATGAAATGTCCTATTTCCTTAAGTATAATGCTAAGTTTGACAGTTGGTATCCCCGACATTTCACTTTGACATTTCTTGTTTTTAGTTTTATTGTGAAGGTGCATGCTCAGTCTTGCAAATACAGTCTTTGGCTCGTGATTATCTTTAAAATCTTTTTAGAGCAATTTGTGTGAAACCATAGCTACATCAAAAATGTGTGTTATTTTTTAATATGAGTTTCATTGTGGAATCAATGCAGCACAGACAGCTCAAAGTATCAATGGAGCATTCAGAAAGGATGTGGCTAATGAGTGGACATTATATCAATGGTTTCAGAAGTTCCATTCCGGTGATTTTAATCTTGAAAGTCAGCCACATGGGTGACCTGAGACCAAGGTGGATAATGACCTGAAAGCTGTAGTGGAAGAGAATTTATCTCAACCTATGCGTGAACTAGCAACAAGATTTGATGTTACTTTTTCAACAATATTGGGCCATTTGAAACAAATCAGCAAGGTAAACATTTTGGATACATGGGTTCAGCCTGAATTAAACAAGCGTCAGAAGAGAAATCGTCTTGGAGCTTGCCTTTCTTTGCTCTCATGACGTAGAGGTGAACCATTTCTACAATGTATTGTGACATGTGATGAAAAATGGATTCTTTTTGGCAATCACAAGCATTTTGCACAATGATTAGATAAATATGAAGTGCTGAAACATAGACCAAAACCAAATATTCCTCAACAAAAGCTAACAGTGTCTGTTTCATGGTCCAGTGCTGGTAATATCCACTACCACTTCATGAAACCTGGTCAATTGATTACAGCCAATATCTACTCCAACCAACTGGACAAAACGATGAGGATACTTGTGATTAAGCAGCCGAGATTGGTCAACAGAGACAGCCAATCCTCGCAAGACAATGTTTTACCACGTGTCGCACAAACAATGCTGCTCAAACTACAGAAGCTGGACTTGGAAACTCTTTGTCATCCACCATATTCACCAGACCTTGCACCAACTGACTACCACTTCTTCCAGGCTATGAACCACTTCTGACAAGGAAAAATATTCAATTGTCAATGAGCTGTGGAAAATACCTTTCCCAATTTCATCTCTACTGGCTCTCCAGTTTTCTTCACTGTTGGCATAATCCAGCTAACTTAAGATGGCAAAACTGTGTCAATAGTTTAGGAGCATACTTTGATGAATTGTACTGTTTCTTGTTTGAGATATAATAAACCACTTTTGATTCAAAATCAGACAGTTTATATTTAATGACCTAATAACTCCACGGGAAGAAGTCACAGATAACTTCTCAAAAAAAGAGCAACTAGGCCAGTGTGGTGGCTCATGTCTATAATCCCAGCACTGTGGGAGGCCAAGGTGGGAGGATTGCTTGAGCTCAAGAGTTTGAGACCATACTCAGCAACAGGGAGATCCTGTCTCTACCAAAAATAAAAAGAAATTAGCCGGACAATTAAAAATAGAAAAAATTAGCCTGGAGTGGTGATGTACACCTGTAACCCCAGCTTCTTGGAAAGCTGAGGCAGGAAGATTGCTTGAGCCCAGGAATTTGAGGTTGCTGTGAGCCAGACTGATGCCAGAGCACTCTAGCCTGGGCAACAAAGCAAGACTCTGTCTCAAAAAGAAAAAAGAAAAAGAAAGAAAGAAAGGGCAACTTAAATAGGGTCTTAAAAATGTATATGAGTTCATAAGGTTGTTGTGTCAATAGAGAAGAGAGATCTTTGGTTTTTGATCTAGAAATAGATGATGAAAAATTATATGTAAATACTGAAATACGTTGTATCAATTAGAAGTATTATTTAAGTTCGAAAACAGTCTACAGTGTGAGCTATTATTACTGAAGAAAAGAGAAGAAAATTTGATCTATGACTTCAGTGGAATTCTAGGATATGGAGAGCACAAAAAAGCCATTGAAAATTACATAACTGGTACAAGATGAAAGAATGATTCACAGTCATGGAACAGAAACTACCTGAGTCCACATCTCTTCCTATTTCCTCCTGTTACTGTTACATGTGCTGTCCATATTCTCATGAAAAGCCAACCCTTCCATTCGATCCCTCATTTGTTTGCCTATTCAAGGACATGGATCCAGCAGTTTGCCAGCTTCATTCTAACACCATTTCTTCTCTCTCTTCTAAATCATCTCCCTAAGCTGATACATATGTTGTAATTTCTACTATTGTATAAACAAACCCTCTCCAACCCATTTTCTCCTTCATGTAACACCAATATTTCATTATTGTTTATATCAAAACTCTCTGAAAATTTTATATACTCCCATTTTCAATGTCTCTCAATTCATTTTTAATAATTCCTTCAATCAGTCTGTCTCCAACCCCATATTATAAGTGCTATCGTCAAAGTGACCAATTACCTTCTTATTGTGAAATAGACTATTGAAGCCTCAGATTTCACCATGTTTGAACTGTCTGAACATTTAATATTTCATCCATACTCACAGAATAATTTTCTTCACTGGGCTTTCAGGACACTACATACTCCTACTTTTCCTTCTACCTCACTTGTCACTCTTCCATCTTCTTTGCTCATTTCACTTCATATTTCCAACCACTAAACGAATTTCAATCTTAAGTACTCTTTTCTAATTTTACCCATGCTCATCACTATGTTGATTTTGTAGTTTTATTATTTTTAAATATCATCTATAAGTTAATATCTCCTGCATTTATCTTTCTTATCCAAACTGCTCCTATGAACTTCATTTATAAATGAAGTTTCATTTATATATTTCCACTTGGATGTACAATAATAGAAATCTCAAAATTATCATATACCAAACTAAATTCTTTCACTTCCCAACCCCCACAATTTCCTTCTCACATAGTCTTTCCCATTTCAGTTAACAAGAATGCCATCCTTCCAGTTGCTAAGGCTAACACCTTTGGGTTCATTCCTGACTTTCAGTTAATCAGTAAATTTTATTGGCTCTATTTTTCAATGTATTCAGAAAACTCATTACCTCCACTACCACTCTGGTCTAAGCCAATGGTATCTCTTGCCTGGATGATTCCCATAGTCATCCAAATGTTTGTTCATCTTCAGCTACCTTCTTTTTTGCTAATAGTGAAGCAGTCCATTATTTATACAGCAATATGATGATTTTTTAAAATGTACCTTCATAACATGTCATATCTAAACCTCACATGACTACCTATTTCACTTAGAGTAAAAACCCAAACCTGTCAAATGACTTACAAGATCCTACATGATGCAGCCCTTTGTTAACTCTCTGACTTTATCTCCTTCCCATTTTTGCCTCCCTCACTGTACTCTAGCAGCACTGACAACTTTGCTGAGCCTTAAATATACCTGAGGGTATATTCAAGAGTTCACTTTTTCCTCTGTCTCAAACATTCTTCTAAATATTTCATATCCATGTATCAATTCCATTCCTCACTTTACTCAGGGCTTTGCTCAAATACCATGTTTTCATTGCATCTTTTTGAAAATTCCCTGTTTCCTTTTGTCCTACATTATGTTCCTCTATAACATTGATCACCATCTGACTATGTACATATTTATATCTGTCTGTCTCTATATATCTATATGATATATTTATTTATTAAATGTTCTTTCTTTTTTTTCTATTTTTTAAGATAGGGATTTCTTTTTGTATATTTGGTTAACTACTGAATCTCTGGTACTCAAAAAATTGTCTGGCACCTGGTAGATATTCAATTAATATTATTAATGAGTTAATGAATAGATGAATGGATCAATTCTATGAAGTTAAAATACTATAGAAAATGAAAATAATAATGGAATATTATAATAATCTTATAAAAATTACTTATGTGTGTAAAATAACTTTATCAGAGTGGAGGGTGGGGATTTTAAAGCTGATACAAAACTTGTGATGTATAGAAAACAGAACTTTGTCCCTGCCCAGTTTGGCAAAGACAGGCTTATATCATTTCTTTTGCCTTCTTTTCCTGCCACAGCTGTCTCCCACAGCAGCAGTGGCAAACCAGATGGTTTACCCATTGCCTGGACGAAGTGTTAAATAACATTGAATCACACTGTGAGAAATGTATGCCCTTTTATTCTCTGTGATTTCTTTTTACACAAACCTTGCTTTTTTAACTAAGAGTGTAAAGTCTTCTGGCTCAGAATCTTTAAGTAACAACCATATTTATAGATGGGATTTAATAATATATGGGTTTTATTATGTTTACTAATATATTTTCTATTCAGAGAAAAATGTATTTTCTTTTAAAATACATTTATTTAATAAACCAGCAAGTTGATATAAAGAGAAATATTGAGAAATTAATGAGTTTTTTATATGCAAATGTGGAAAATAATGAAAGTGATACCCAAATAAGTGCATAATTTAAAACTTCAATTGGATACACAAATGACTTAAGTTTAAGAATATGGTAATATTTTACTCATCCCAAATTGGAACTTTTACAGAATAATATTATCTTGGTCATATCCTGAAAATTAAAAAACAAGAAGGAATGACATAAAATTAAACCTCTTTAACCTCCCCATCAATTTCTTGAGGCACAGCAAGTGTGCTATTAGAATTAGTTAATACATATATAATTAATGAGGCTTGATACTTGAACATTTGCATTTTGCTTCTCGTTTATCTTCCTTCTCTAGCAAAAACCTTCTCAATACTCAAATTATATATAATAGGGCCAATTAGCACAGGAGCCTGAACTTTTTAAGAGAAGACATGAGAAAGCATGGTTGGCATAATATTAAACCTGATTTTCTTACTTCACATGTTTCCATTTCTCTTTTTCTACTGCAAGTCTAAGCATGATACCTATGAGTCACAGATTAAAACAAAGGAATGAGCCAAGGTAAAGTTATGACAAAAATAATAGCACTAGGTTTGGAAGGTCATTTACTTAATGCCAGTCCAGGTCTCATTTGGGGTAGTTAGGGACCTCAAAGAAAATTTCCAGGAATAGAAAACATTTCCAGGAATGGAAAACATTCCCAGATATTTCTTCTACTCAACTCCTCTTGGAAGTGAATGGCTATCATTGTTTCCCATTTTTCAATATGGCTATGCTTCCTCTAATCTTTTTCTTTCTTTTTCTAAAAACTTTTGTAGAGATGTGATCTCACTATGTTATCCAGCCTGGTCTCTAACTCCTGGCCTCAAGCCTCAATCCTCCCACCTCAGCCTCCCAAAGTGCTAGGAGTACAGGCATAAGCTACCATGCCTGGCCCTCTAATCGTTTTCTGATAGCATTTCTCCCTTCAGAAATCACCACTTTCATTGTTCTCTACCCATTTGTGCTTCAAATTCTAAATAAAATCCCAGTTTCTGATGAAGGATTTTTAGATTATTCTAGCCACCATCAGTCTTTACTATTGAGCTCTTTTCAATATTGTTTTCTCAATCACACAATTAGCATTTGGTTATTAATTGGCTATTTTCTAGTTTTCTATTACACAAAATTAGCAGTTTATTATTTATAGTCTTGTCCTCAACAATCAATTTATGTGTCAATGTGTGCCTTTTAGGGGCTATAGGTTCTGCTATATTTCTTTTAATATCCACAGAAGCTATCTACCTATAATTTTCATGATTTTGTAAGCCACACGAAACAGAAATGTCAATAACTTACATGTCCCAGTTATGTAAGAGAATGCCTGTGTGTGTCTTGAAATTTCTGCTCTTGCTGATGACAGGCTTGCATTTAATAAATATCCAGCTGTGACAGCTAAAATTAACACATCTTTCTGTAACATTAACTAGAATGCTCCATAATACTGCACTGGAATGGAATGCAATATTTGCCAATTTTAGTACCTCTAGGAAAATAGGGCACTCTTTAGCTTCAACTGATAGGGGAATCAGTGGGCCAAACATCATAGGCTTTGTCTTCCTAAATTTATAAGAATTATGTAATTATCATTAGAATAATGAAAGTTATCATTTATTGCCATGCTCACTGGATGTCAGACACTTAAGATGTTTACATATGGTAGGCCATATAATCATCTTGACAACTCTGTGAGATAGGTATAATTTTTACCCTGATTTTACAAATCAGGAAACTGAGGCCCACATAGTATTTAAAAAACTAAGTATAGAACTCAATCTGGCCCACTGCAAAGTTCATACATTGAGGCATTAAGACCTTTTTCAATTAAAACAACAATAACAACAAAGTAATCACAATAAATGGATATAATCCAGAGTCACACACCAGGTTCAAATCAGCTTTGATTTCACCTTAGGAAAGAGTACCTCATTTATGTAGCTACTGTTGTCAGGAACCTATTAATCTCATGAGAGCCTCCTTCTGGTCCTGCTCTTTATTGCTATAATAGTATTTTGTCTGCCTTGGCAGAACCTATTTTCTTCCTCTTGTCTGGTACTTGATTTTCTGTAGCAGTACTTGATCTCATCTTCTTTATTCTTTGTTGGATTTTAAATATATCTTAGTATCATTCCTTACCAATATAGCTGAGGTATATTCCCTACTAAGTATAAACCAGAGCCTCCCCACACATTCTAGTCATCATAATTCCTCAACCTGGCATAACACCTAGATTGCTACTTTTCCATGATGAGACATCTATCTATTCATCAACTCAGTAGGTATTCACTAATCTTTTCTATAAATCATAGTCTCAGTGAAGGAAGCATAACTTTATGATAGAGCAATATCATCATGGAATCTACATGATATATTTGGAATTGTGAAGGTTTCCTGTTGTTGCTGTAACAAATGATCACAAATTTAGTGTCTAGAAAGTCAGAAGTTCTAAAAGTGGTTAGCAGTTTGGCATAGGTCGCATAGGCTGGAATCAAGGTGTGAGTAGAGTTATGTTCCTTTCTGGAAGTTCTACAGGACAACCTGTTTCTTCACGTTTTCCAGCTTCTGAAGGCTGCTCACATTCCTTGGCTTGTGATCCTCTTCCTCCAGGCTCAAGTCATCATCTTTGTGTCTCTCTATGCCTTTCTTCTATAGACACATCTTCTTATAACTCTCCTCTTCTGTGTCCCTATTCCATATTTAACACCCTTTGGGACTATACTGGGGTCATTTCAATGATCCAAAATAAGTAACCTACTCTAGGGATTAAGAAAAAGACATCTTGAAGGAAGGTATTATTCTGCTTATAAAGAAGGTGAAAGGTACATCAAAGAAAGAGAGATCCATGAGAATAAATGCCTAGAGTATGAAAAATATGAATTATGTATAGAGAATACTCATGGATATAAACCCTACCTTATGTTTCATGAAGACACTTTACAAATGTAGGTAACTTACAAGACTGCAAAATCATATGAGCATTTGTTGCCAGTGGCATCAATTCATTTTTAAAAGAAAGTTATAAAGTATTAATAAATATATAAGTATGATGGGGGAGAAGAGGAGGAGCAGGAGGAGGAGAAAGACGAAGAGAATAAATAAGAGAGAGGTTGAAAATGATCCAAAGTGAAGTTAACAGATTCACCTCAGCCTAAAATCTCAGTCCTAATGTTTCACTTATAATTTCAGCACATCCATTCAACTCTCAGAAGTTGTATTTTCTTCAACCAATACTCAGGAGTAGGGTGGGATCTTCAGGGAGCTGCCTAGTGAGATGCTAGCATTAGCTCTCTTGGTGCCCAAGCATAGTATACTTGTTTTAGGTCAAGAAATAGAGTGTTAGGTTCTAAGGTGAAGAGTGTGGAATTATATTTGTGATGGACCTGAGATTTTCAGGGTACATTAGGTGAGAAATTAAATAATAACTTTTATATGGTATTAAGCATCTTTAAGAACTAATTTCCCACTGTACACAATGCAGGAAACCCTTGGGTATTACTTAAAGTTTGTTTTTATTTTTTTCTTTAGAATAAAGTCACCTAAATTCTATTCAAATTTGAAGATTCGAGCAAGTTTTCTCTCTTCAAAAGAAATTTTCCAAACTTTATTTTTTTTTTATTTTGGCATATTATGGGGGTACAGATTTTATGGTTTCAATAAATGCCCTTTCCCCCCTCCCCCAACAAGTCTGAGTGTCCAGCATGACCATCCCTCAGATGGTGCACATATCACTCATTATATATGTATATACCTGCCCCCCTCTCCCCTCCCCCCTCCCCAATACCCTATTACTGTAGTACCTATGTGTCCACTTAGGTGCTACTCAGTTAATACCAGTTTGCTGGTGAGTATATGTGGTGCTTGTTTTTCCATTCTTGGGATACTTCACTTAGTATAGATTCCAGCTCTAACCAGGAAAATATAAGATGTGCTATATCACCATTGTTTCTTAGAGATGAATAGTACTCCATGGTATACATATACCACATTTTGTTAATCCATTCTTGGATTGATGGGCACTTGGGCTGTTTCCATAGCCTTGCAATTATGAATTGTGCTGCTATAAACATTCGAGTGCAGGTGTCTTTTTTGTAGAATGTCATTGGATCTTTTGGGTAGATGCCCAGCAATGGGATTGCTAGATCAAATGGTAGATTCACTTGTATCACTTTAAGGTATCTCCATATTGCTTTCCACAGAGGTTGAACTAATTTGCAGTCCCACCAGCAGTGTAGGAGTATAGAATTTTTTTTATTTCCATCTTGATTTCTTCATTTATGAAGTAATCATTTCGTAGGAGGTTGTTAAATTTCCACGTTTTTGTGTAGAAATGTGAGTTTCTGTTACGGTTGATTTCTACTTTTATTCCACTGTGATCTGAGAAGGTACATGGTATGATTTCTATTTTTTAAATTTCTTGAGATTTACTTTGTGTCCTAGGATATGGTCAATCTTAGAGAATGTCCTGTGAGCTGATGAGAAGAACGTATATTCAGTGGATTTTGGGCAGAATGTTCTGTAAATGTCAGTCAGACCCAATTGTTCTAGAGTTTTGTTTAAGTCCATTATTTCTTTATTAATTTTCTGTTTGGAGGATCTGTCTTGTGCTGTCAGTGGGGTGTTGAAATCTCCGGCGATTATGGAGTTGCTATTAATCCATTTGCTTAGCTCCAGTAAGTTTTGCTTTATGAATCTGGGTGCACCTAAGTTGGGTGCATATATATTTAAAATTGTTACCTGTTTTTGTTGAACTGTGCCCTTCACCATTATATAATGACCCTCTTTGTCTTTCACTACTTTTGTTGCTTTAAAAACTAAATCGTCTGAAATTAGAACTGCCACACCAGCCTTCTTTTGGCTTCTATTTACTTGGAATATTGATCTCCACCCTTTTATTTTTAGTCTATATGCATCCTTGCAGGTTAGATGTGTTTCCTGAAGATAGCATATACTTGGCCTGTATTTTCTTATCCATTCAGCCAGTCTATGTCTCTTGAGTGGAGAGTTTAAACCATTCACATTTATTGAGAGAACTGATAGGTAAGGTAGATTACTGTTCATTCTGTTGGGTTGGATATTGTTGCTATGATTTCTGTCTTGAGCCATTGTAATATCTGGCCTTTAATATCTTTGGGTTTTGGTTGTTTTTATATTCGTGGGTTATTATTATGATGTTCCGTGCATAACGCTGTTTTAAGTACTTCTTGTAGGGCTGGTCTTGTCTTGGTGAATTCTCTGAGCCTTTGCTTGTCTGAGAATGTTTTTATTTCTCCTTCATATACGAAGCTTAGTTTTGCAGGGAATAATATTCTAGGCTGGGCATTGTTTTGTTTCAAAAGAGTGGGGCCCCATTCTCTCCTTGCTTGTAAAGTCTCATTGGAGAAGTCTGATGTTATTCGAATTGGCTTTCCCTTGTATGTTACTTGCTTCTTTTGTCTTACAGCTCTTAGAAGGGCCTCTTTAGTTGATACTTTGGTCAGTCTGATGACTGCATGTCGTGACGTCTTCCTGTTTGCACTGAATCTCCCAGGGGTCCTCTGAGCTTCTTGAACTTGTATATCGAGATTTTGAGCAAGGCCTGGGAAATTTTCCTCTATTATATCTTCAAATAGCTTGTCCAACCCTTGAGTGTTGTCCTTTTCCCCTTCTGGTAACCCTATGACCCTATTAGGTTTCTTCACATAATCCCACAGCTCTTGTAGGCTTTGCTCTTTTCTCTTGTTTCTCTGCTCTATCTCTGTGATGGTTTTATTTAGTTGGAGGGTGTTATCTTCAATCTCTGAGATTCTTTCTTATGTTTGATGTACCCTGTTCTTGAGACTTTCCACTGTATTTTGTAGTTCCCTGAATTGATTCTTCATTTCTAGGAGTTTGGTTTAACTTTTCTTCATTGTGTCTATTTCTTTAGTGAACTTTTCTTCTAGGTCCTGGAGGCTTTTTGGTGTTTCTTCGTGTTGGTTATTGAGTTGTTGTTGCAGCTCCGTGAGTGTTTTTATGATCCACATACGAAATTCCTCTTCTGTCATTTTGGTTGCCTGATTTGGGTTGGTGTCCGTTTCTGTGGGGCTGGTGCTCCTCTTTGGGGGTATGTTTTCTGTTTGGTTCTTCATATTTCCTGAGTTCCTTCACTGATTTCTTCCCATGTCGATCAGTTGTTGTTTCTTTCCTTTAAGTTTTTGTTTGGGTGTTCACATGCCTTGTTTAGTTTCTGAGCCATTAGGTGGTGTCTGTGCGTGAGATTCGACCACTCCCTATATAATGAGTCAGTGGGTGCCATGAAAAGGCTGTGCAGGAAGCCGTCCCTGTCAGTAGGTGGCGCTTGCTGGGAGGAACAGGCTATGCTGTTGTTTTTGTGTCCTGTTATCAGCTCTTGTTCTGGGCAGAGCTGGGTTGGGTAAGCCTGCCCTCAGGCACCACGAATGTCGTTAGCAAGGGTCAAAGTTCTGTTCTCTGCTTCCAGGAAAAGCTGTCAGGGCGGGGCTGGAATGGTCCCGCTCAGCCAGAAAGTCTGCGTGTGGGGGTGGGGCTGTCTGAGACACGCAGTCTGGAGCAGGCCTGGCTTCTTTCCACCCTCCCCAACTCCGCAGCTACTCCTGGGCCTCTGCCAGCAGGCCAGACCACACGCTACCAGGCCTCCCCGGATTGTGATGCCGGATTGTGATGCCGGCGGGGAGGTTTCCTGCGCAGAAAGGCTGCCTGGGCTGGGTGCATGGCCTCCCTTTGGGGGAGGGTTGCCCTCTAGGATGCTGATCTGCCCCTGGAGGCACACACACCTCAGTAGGCTGTTCACAAATATCCCTTCTGTGCCCCGGGCAATGCTAGACCTTGGTGCATGGGATCTGGTCTGCAGGTCTGATCTCTGGGTCCTAGATTTCAAACTGTATCCCCACCAGGGAGAGGAGTTCCGGTCTCAATTCACCCACAGGGAGCCCAAGCTGTGTCTGTGTCTCTCAGCCTCTGAGTCGGCACCATTCTCCTGGGAACACCATGCCAGCAGCACCTGGGAGGGCTGGCGGGTAGGGAGCTCACAGTCTGAGTTCTCCTTAATCAGCTGTAGAGTCCCAAAAAGGAGGGTCCTGTTCCCTGGAGGTGCCTCGGGCTGGTGGCTATATTGTCTCCCTGGGCGGCCACGATAGCGTCGGTGGAGGGGAGAAGGAGGCAATATGGCACCTGCCGTGCGGCTTGGGTCTGTGCACACGGAGGTGCCCCGAGGGATTTGGGAGTCTGGTGCCGCGTCTGCTACAGGGTCACCGCTAGCTGGTGGCAGCCGTCTCTAGGCTGGTATCTGCAGGTCTCTCCACCTGCTGGGAAGCCCACCAGCAGTCCCAAATGCAGGGGAGGGGAAAGGTGAATTATCCACCTACCCTTCCCGCTGGTCTCCATGCTGCTCCGGCGGTCTCAGCTTCCAGTTCTCCTCCGCAGCCTCCTCCCATGGAGTCTCCCGGGGTCTCAGGTACCCCTCCTTCCAGCCCTTGTCTGCTGTATGCTTGCCTTCTTGCTTCTTACTTCTAATTTCTGCTAGAATCTGTCTTTTCTGCAGAGACACTCTTTCTGGTGGTGTTTCTCGTCCGCCATCTTGATCCTCCTCCCTCAAACTTTTTTTGATAGTTACAATTATTGCAGGTATTTATGATCATATATTATGCTCATGGATGCTTAATATTCACATATTAATTGTAATAAATAAGAAAAATCATAATACCACAACTACTACATATCACAAACCATTTATTGCAATTACTTTTTATGCATTATCTTATTGAATCTTCATAAAATCACTAGATCATAGGTCATTATGAATATTAAGTGAAGGAATTTATATAAAGTCCTAAGCACAGAGTCTGACCAATGATCAGCCTTCAAAAACTGTTAGATATTTTTACAAATTTTTATATTATGGTTTTTCATCAAAACAAGTAGAGTTAAATAATTTAAATGCCCCAAATTTATGGTATTTAATATAAATTAATAACCCCTCAACAATGAAGAAGGCATTATTATTATATTATAATATAATAATAATTATAATATAATATATAATATAATATATAATATAATATATAATATTATAATATAATAATAAGTTATTCTAACCTAGTGTGGCTCATTTTCTTCCTTTTGGACTCTTCTCAGTATGCGAGAACATTTGTTACATTTCCCAAGAGTAGACAGCTTGCTTAAATTTTTTCCTATGGCATAAAAATTATTCCATAACTAGAATTTTTAAGCAAGATGCCTTGGGTGACTGAATTATAATGACCAGATATTTTGAAGCCACCAAAGCAATCTAAGCTCGGAGAAAAACTGAAGGCATGAATGTAATGGCCTCCCTGTGGAGAGAGGCACAACATGAGAATCACATTTTCTTTGTGTTTTAAAATAAAGCATCCAATTTTCAGGAGTCCTGACACTAGAGAAGGTGCAACTCTTTTGATATGGAGGATAGAACAATTAGGTAGTAGAAGCATACCAGGGTACCTCACTCAGGTGGGTTCCTGTCCGAGAACCTCTTTGGGAGCTGTAGGAGGGCAGATGAAACTTACAAAACCTGAGTCAAATAACAAGTGAGTTTGTGTAGCTTTGATGAAAGCCCTGCAGACTACAGAAAAACTTGAAAGGAAATAGATGTTTCTTTATTTTTTGAAATTAAGTACAGTAATTTCTATTATAATTCATCAATCATCAAAGCAAGCTTGTAGAATAGAGCTTGGGGTGCTGTTCTTCAAAGTGCTCCTTCAATTTTCAGGATTTAGCATTGCCTCAACCACCATAGAAGTCTCATCTGCTATGTCAGCATAAACCTACAATACTAATGTGCTGAAGAGCAATATTGTTTTTGGACAGCTATTGATCATGTGATCCCATATTTTACTGTCTAGAGAACTGAGATACTTCAACACTGAAATAGAAAACAGTGGAGGAGGAAGCTAGATTTTTCTCTCTTTTCTAGTTCACATTTTCCATGAAAGTTGATCAAATTCTTTTTTTCAGCCCAGACTTTGTTAAAACTCCCTGAGTATATTCCATGTCCTGAATATCTTCACCTGGTTCCATCTTGTTTCTGAAAGCTCTTCCTCCTCCAGTTCTGCAACCTAAGGGCAAAATTTCAGAAGTCCATTTTGATGTACTTTGTATAAGGAAAAGCAATCATTTCACATAGTAGGAAAATCACCTGGTTAATAGAATACTCAACTTCATATATTTAAATATAATAACACTATTCTTTAGATGACCAGGGAAAAAATAGTTTCTTATTTTTTAGGTTGTTTTGACATCCCCTTTTACTTAGTTCTACCATGCTATCCAGTAAATTTATAGGTGTGCCAATAATGAAAAATAGTTGGGAAATCATTTTTTAAATCAAAAGACATAAAATTACTAACAAGTCCAACTTGGGTGAAAACCATTACCCTTCTGTCATCTATTGATTTCATATTTTATTCTACTATATATAACATGCTAACAATAATAATAATAAAAACAACATTATTGGACATTTACAATGATATTATAATGATAAATCCTTATCATCCATTTTTCAAATTTAATTCTTATAAAATAACTCTGTGTTAAGTACTATTATTTTAGAAATGAAAAAATTGAAGCATCATGTGATGCTTTGTGAAGATCATTGCCTAAGATCACACAAGTGCACAGTAGTCAGGATTTGAACCCAGGCAGCATGACAACTAATAACCACACTCCAAAGCCTCTCATATATTTTGAAGAGAATTGTCCATTCCACTTTTTTTCTCATGTGGGAAAAAAGAATTGAGGGAAGGTACCTAATATTTAATGAACAGTCAGTGTACACTAATTACTGAGGCATTATATTAATTCATTCTGGCCTTTGTCATTTTCTTTATAGTGCACAAAAATAATAAGGTGCTTCCAAAATGGTGGCATTCAAGTTCTTTACAATATTAACTCACTTGGTCTGCATAATAACTCTATGAGGTAGGCTTTGTTATTAGACCCATGTTCCAATGGAAGCATGTGTACTACAAAGAATTAAGTAATTTACCCAAGCTTATACAGCTGGTGAACAATAAGATATTCTCATACATAGTTCTCCATAGTCATTGTCAACCTCATTACCAGTTCAATAAAGTTGATGGCTTCTAATCTCAGAGGAGCCTCTTTTATTAATACCTATGCTTTAGCCAAAAAAAGGGTGAGATATGACTGTTAGTGATAGGGAAATTTTATTTTCTATCCTCTGGGTTTCCCATTAAATAAGTTATTTTTTCAGAAAAATCAGTGGACAAATTCCAATTTCTCCCAGAACTGCTAAATTATTCCTCACATTCCTTCTGAAATAGTGGCCCTACTAGGAGCCTAAACGTAGGAAAGCCACTTAAATAGCTGTATTTACAAAGGGCAATGGTGGCAACAAACTTCTCCTTGAGAGGTTTAATATCAGCTTCCCTAATAGAAAATAAATAAATAAATAAATAAATAAATAAATAAAAGACTGAGAAATTATTTCAACAAGATGCGAAATGCAAAAAAGTATTTTCTAAAACTCACTACATAAACTGTATGACCTAGTATGACAGAGATAGTTATTATCTTTGAAACTAGAAATGACAACTATCTAATAGAATTTAATAACATATTTATTCTTTAAAACATTGTATTTCCTTGTGTGTTTTGAAAACTGATGAAGATTTCTCTGAATTAATAGTTTTATAAGAAAATCATTTATCTGTGGATATTTTAAAAGTAGTTTCAAAAAGTAAAAATAATCAAATCAGCAAGTCAATAGGGGTAATCTAAGTAGCAAAGGTACTACACAGATGTGGGATATAAAAGTGGATAGAAATGTCTAGTGAAACAAGAACCACAAGGGCATAAAAGTGTGCTTTAATTGGGTGACTTGCAGTGGTTAAATAAAGTGACCACATTGAGGCAAGAAGATACATTTCTATATCTCTAGGAGCCTTGGCTGGCTTGCTTTCTTACCTTGTTTTGGCTTGCTTTTCTTCTCTTCTTTCTTTCTTTCTTTCTTTCTTTCTTTCTTTCTTTCTTTCTTTCTTTCTTTCTTTCTTTCTTTCTTTCTTTCTTTCTTTCTTTCTTTCTTTCTTTCTTTCTTTTTCTTTTTCTTTTTCTTTCAGCACACATATTGACAACACAGATGAATGAGCAGCCATTCCTGCCAGTTGAAACTGTCAACTTCTGGTCTATCTCCAGATGATTAACTATAGTTCCAGAAAATTAATCACTTTGCACAATCCAAAAATCTACACACTACCTAAAAGATTTGATCAGCACGTTTCATTTTCATGATGAATTGGGTAAAGACAAAAATAAAGTTCTTTACTACAGATTATTATACATTGGTTTACTTAAACCAAGTACATAAGCTGACATGTTTGCCATTGAAATCAATTTTAAGACCACATCATTTCCTGAGAAAGAAAAAAAAAAATATATTGCCCACAAAAGCTGATGTGACACTGTAAGCTTCATGAGAACAAGTATTTTCTTATTTATAGCTGCATTTCTAACACTGTCATATGGAGTAAGTGTTCTCAAGCCTCAAGCCTTTTAAATGAATTTACCCCTTCCATGCAACAGTTCCCGAAGAAATCTGGGTGCTACAAGTTACTCACCATCTCACCGTTTCAACCCATCTGAAACAGCAGAGGTCAGTACTCCAGTTCCGAAGCAGCTTATTTTGAAAGTGCACATGTACACTCTTTGAACTCCAGCCCTCATAATCTGTGAAACTTTGTATTTGACCTAAGGCACCACCAAGTTGCCATTTTAGGTAGAAAACACTCCTACTGTCTGCTTTATCTCTTCAGGACTATCCTCACCAGACCAGTTCACTCAAATTATTTACCAAGCTGAGAGAATATAATCAATTCTTTCTCTCTTCAGGGCGCATCCTAACCAGACCAGCTCTCCTTAATTTTTTGCCAGTCAGAGAGAATAGTATCAATAGCTTATTCTCAGGAAAAGAGTCAGGTATAGTTGTGAGCAATGGCTTATATATTTCTGCAATAAAAAAGAGAAGCCTTTTCGAAAACGAGGGGAAAGTATTTGATTACTTCTGCTCTAAAGTGAAAAGAAAATGGAAAAATTACTTGTCTTGCATAAATATTATAGGAGCTCTCTGCTGCTGCAATTTTCACCTTACACAGTGGATTATTAAACTAATGATGTCTCTTACTCTGGTCCCAGCTCTCTGGAGAAAAAGCCACTATGCTCAAAATTGCTTTCCACCTATGACGGCCATTCTTTGGCAGAAATTCCATCATTTTGGAGATTTGGAAAAACCAACTCAAAATATGAAATTCTTATGCAAGTACAGTCTGTTTGCTGCACACCAGACCTATGCTTTCTCACCAAAGCCCAACTTCTTTTTTTCTTCAGCCTCTGATTTTTCAAGTCAGTAATTTTCCTTCTTTGACTCCGAGAGAAAGATCAGATTCAAAATTTAAGTGTAAAAGTCACCTCCATAGATATATGTATATTATGTATAATAAGATTATGGGCTTTCCCCCTACATAATATCAACTACCAGCGATCAGGTAATATGAATTATGTTCTTCGGGAACTGCCCAATTTTTGCCCTGGTACCTACACATTCACCCTCAATAGTTAACCATTTAAGATGTCTTACCGGAATCACACACTCTATGTGCAGACTCATACTTCCTTATTCCCAAAGCATAATAAAAATAACTCTGTGTTTAGCAGCAGCTAAGAACACACTGTGGCCTGTGACGTAGTTCCAAGAGTATCTCTTTGGAAAACAATCCTTTTGAATTGTAAATAATAGCATCAGCCAATCACCACTTGAGAAAAAACTAACACAGTAATTGAAATTTCTTCCTAGAGTAACTAAAAGAATGGCTTGCTTATTTTTGTAAGAGTTAAAAAACAAGTCGCAAGCTTCTAATCTGTCCTCTGTCCTTACAAAGAGTCAGCAACATCTTTTTATCTCTCAATACCGCATTTTGTGCTTCTCAACCTGGTGAGGTTTTTTATTGTGTGCATGTGTCTTATTAAAATAAATGTTGTACTTGCTTGGTCTGACCAAAAATAAACGATGTCTCATATTGTGCGTAGGTTCTTGCTCATGAGAGTCCAGACTGCTAACAGATTGCTAATATGTTAACGGCTCTATTATAAGACTCTCAAAGATGCAATTTTTAATACCATTTGTAAAGTCGAATTCTTCATGTTAAGAAAGTATTGCACAGGAACATTGAAATCAATGCTGAGAAGCCTATACACTTTCTACATGTAGATGTCTACAGATGTTTAAGAGATCCAGATGGCTGAGATTTTTAATGTCTTCAAGGTGTATTGCTTACCTAGATGTGTCTATTCTAGGAACCAGAACATTACGTGAGATAGTCAGATAGGATCTCTACCTTCTGATCCATAACTACGTATAATAAAAGGTATTCTAAATGCAGAAGGTTCTGGAAATGATGGAGGTTACCAAAATTAAGAATAACTAGACACAAATAACAGAGTTAGTTATATTTTACAAATTTTGTTTTCTTGCTCTTTTATGAATTTTATGCTGTTTGTCTTACAGTCTTGGCACTGATATTGTAAAGAAAGAGTCTGGCTTAGCTAGGAACATGGATGATACCAGGGAGAAAGGATATATATCTGACACATAACCCTGGATTGTGCTCTATTAATGTGTCCCAGTAAAGTTTCATCAGATGATGCATCCTATCTTTTTTTGGGGGGGAGGGGGGGAATCATCTCTTCTGTATTTAAAGGTTCCTTGTTATTGCTAGAAAAATATTCTGTACAGGGTTGTCATGTTGGCTTCCCTCAATCTTGGCATAGGTAGTATCAGTGAGGTTCAAACATTCATTTAGATTGGCCCAGAGATTTATACAGATAAATTTCATCGGGCACTTATTGCCAGGCACCGTAGAAAATATTTTATATGCATTAAAATCCCTAAAAGACTACAAACATTCTAATTTTACTTTGTATTATTCAGCACTCCTTTTGCAAAATACATAAATAAATAAAGATGATTTATTTGTTCATGAAATTGAAATTGTAAGAGAATCATTGGCTTCAGACACAGCAAGATTCAGGTGCTCACACAATATTTTACCAATTCTCTTATTCTCTCCAGTTATTTTGTTTTCTACCCTGCTGACTTTATTAGAAAGCAAATTATTTTTAAATAATTTAACCAACCTTCTGCATTTTCCATCCTGATAAGTTTTTCCATAATTTCAACTAAGATCCTAGAGTTGTTGCTCACTGATACTTTTTGACTATGCCTAAGTCACGTGTCTACCTCTGAATTCACTTGGCAGGTTCAGCACCATCTGAAACATAAGCACAGGATCTAACGGAGGGGTAGTTCTCAAGGGAAACTCAGGAAGCTGTTACTGGAATAGAGCTGAATGGATGCTGTGCTAACTAAATAAAAGGTACTCCCTATACCCTGCTGTTACAAATAATTACATTGAAGCTTTTGTAATGTGCCAAGGAAATATAACCAAAAGCCACATTGAGGCCTACTGAGCCCAAAGTCACTCTTGACAAATGTATTGCAATGCCTATCAGTACCAGTTGGACTAAGTAAGATATCAAACCTAAGATTATTTATTTTGACCCATTCTTTAGAACAGCAATTCAACAAATGGAAGTAGATATGTTTTCTTCACAAATTTTATCTGCAATTATAATATATTTATCTTTCTTAGAATTTAGGAGTATGTGTGAATATAAAGTACTGGAGGGCTATATCCGATTTGGATCTTGCCCTCTCAGATGGAATAAATATTAGTTAAATGCATTTTCAATATTTTATGTAGTTTGGATCCTTTAGAATTTTAAATATAAGTACTAAATTAAAAACTGATTTTCAATCAGCATAACTCTCAAATATAACAAAGCAAAGAGCTAAAGCAGACAAAATAGAGGGTAATTCAAAAACTTTCCTTATAACATTTCTTTTAGAAAATCTCTGCTATTTCTCACCATTTTTGGCCAATGAAAATCATTTTTTTAATATTTTGGAGTTTCCTTCTCTTTCTTTATTTTTTATTTTAAAATAATAAGGGGGTACAAATGTTTTTGTTACATGGGTATCTTATAAAATGCTTAAGTCAGGGCTTTTAATGTGCCCACCACCAGAAGAGTGTTTGTTGTACTTAATAGATAAGATTTTACTCACCCCCTGCCAACCTCCCTCATGGTTTCCACTGACCTTTATATTAATATCTCTTTGTGTTTGGGTGAGATTTTTTAGCTCTCAGTTGTTTGACAGTACATGTGGGATTGGTTTTTCCATTCCTGAGAT
Source organism: Microcebus murinus (assembly GCF_040939455.1). NCBI lineage: Eukaryota > Metazoa > Chordata > Mammalia > Primates > Cheirogaleidae > Microcebus > Microcebus murinus. The sequence goes on from NC_134124.1 coordinate 26,348,822, forward strand.
ACTTCATTTAGAATAAATGGTCTCTAGTTCCATCCAAATTGCTGCAAAAAACATTATTTCATTCCTTTTTATGGATGAGAGGTACTCCATGGTACATATACACCATATTTTCTTTATCTACTCATGAATTTATGGAAACTTAGATTGATTCTATATCTTTGAAATTGTGAATTGTACTTCAATAAATGTTACAGTGCATGTGTCTTTTGATAAAATGAATTATTTTCCTTTGGGTAGATACCCAGTAGTAGGATTGCTGGATCAAATGATAAGTCTATATTTATGTCTTTAAGGAATCTCCATACTGTTTTCCATAGAGGTTGTACTAATTTGCCATCAACAGTGTATAAACATTCCTTTCTCTCTGCATCCACGCTAGCATCTATTTTTGTTTTTTGTTTTGTTTTGTTTTACTTTTGACTTTCTGCTTTTTAGTAGTGGCCATTCTAACAGGTAAGGTGATATCTCAATGTGGTTTTATTAAATAATTTGCATTTCCATTAGTGATGTAGAGCATTTTCCATGTTTATTGGCCCTTTGTCTACCTTCTTTTGAAAAACTTCTGTTTATATCTTTTGCCCACTTTTTAATGAGATAATTTGGTTTTTTCTTGCTGGTTGGTTTGAGTTCTTTGTAGATTCTGGATATTAGTTCTTTATCAGATGTATAGTTTGCCAATACTTCCTCCCATTGTATAGGTTCTATATTAACTCTGTTGATTATTTCCTTTGTGGAGCAGAACTTTTTGATTTAATTAAGTCCCATTTATTTATATTTATTGTTGCTGCATTTGCCCTTGGGATCTAAGTCATAAATTCTTTGCCTAGGCAGATGTCTTGAAGAGTTTTTCCTACATTTTTTTCTAGAATGTTTATGATTTCATGCCTAACATTTAGGTCTTTTATAAATTTTGAATTAATTTTTGTACATGAAGAGAGATAAGATTCCTGTTTCATTCTTCTACATGTGGCTATCCAGTTTTTTCAGCACCATTTATTTAATAGAACTTCCTTTCCCCAGTGTATGATGTTGTCTGCTTTGTCCAAGATCAGTTGCTTATAGATTGATGGTTTTATTTCTGGGTTCCCTATTTGGTTCCATTGGTCTATGTCTCTACTTTTATATCAGTCCCATTCTGTTTTAATTACTATGCCTTGCAGTATAATTTGAAGTCAGGTTATGTGATGCCTCCAAATTTATTCTTTTTACTTAAGTTTGCTTTGGCTATATGGACTTTTTTGGTTTCAAATGAAGTATAGAATTATTTTTTCTAGATCTGTGAAATATGAGGATGGTATTTTGATGGAGATTGCATCAAATCTGCAAATCACTTTGGACAGTACAGACATTTTAACAATGTTGATTCTACCAATTCATAAGCATGGGATGTTTTTCCATCTGTTTGTGTCATCTATAATTTTTTTCATCATTGTTTCATAGTTCTTGTAGATATCTTCCACCTGCTTGGTTAAGTATATTCTAGGTATTTTATTTTCTTTATAGGTATGGCTCATGGTATTGAGTCCTTGATATGATGCTCAGCTTGACTATTATTACTATGTAGAAATGCTACTGATCTGTGTACATTGATTTTACAACCTCAGACTCTGCTGAATTTATTTATCAATTCTGAGTCTTTTGGTGGAGTCATTAGGGTTTACTGTATATAAGATCACATCATCAGTGAACAGGGATAGTTTGACCTCCTCTTCCCCAATTTGGATACACTTTATTTCTTTCTCTTGGCTTATTGTTCTGGCTAGGCCTTCCAGTACTATGTTGAATACAAGTGGTGACAGTGGCACCCTTGTCTTGACTGCTTCTTAGGGGGAATGCTTTCAACTTCTCCCCATTCATAATTTTGGCTATGAGTTTGTCATATATGACTTTTATCATATAGAAGTTTATTCTTTCTATGCCTAGTTTGTTGAGGGTTTTTATGAAGAAAGGATGCTGGATTTTATTTATTACTTTTTTGTATATATTGAGATGATCATGTGGTCTTTTTTTTTTTTTTGCTTCTGTTTATGTGATGAATCACATTTCCTAATTACATTTACTAATTCACTAAACACATTTACTATGTTAAACCATCCTTGCATCCCTAGAATAAAACCCACTTGATCATGGTGAATTATCTTTTTGATGTGCTGTTGAATTCAGCTTGCTAGTATTTTGTTGAGGATTTTTGCGTCTATGTTTATGAGGGATATTGGTCTGTAGTTTTCTTTTTGTGTGTGTCCTTTCATGACTTTGGTATCAAAGTGATAATGGCCTCATAGAATGAGTAAGAGAGAATTCATTCCTTCTCAGTGTTATAGAATAATTTTTGTAGGATAGGTACCAGTTCTTCTTCATAGGTCTAGTAGAATTCAGCTATGAATCTGTCTCATCAGGGTCTTTTCTTTGTTGGGAGATTTTTTATTACTGTTTAATCTTCCTGCATGTTATTGGTCAGTTCAGAATTCCTATCTCTTCCTGATTCAAGTTTTGGAAGTTGTGTATTTTCAGGAATTTATCAGTTTTTACTACATTTTCTCATTTTCATGCATAGAGGTTTTCGTAGTATTCACAGATGATATATTTTATTTCTGTGGTATCAGATGTAATGCTTCTTTTTCATTTCTGATTGAGCTTATTCAATTCCTTTCTCTTCTATTTCTGGTTAATCTAACTATTGGTCTATCGATTTTATTTATCTTTTCAAAGAACCAACTTTTAGTTTTGTTGATCTTTTGTGTTGATTTTTTGTTTTTCATCCTTTGTTAGTGCTTTTTGAGCTTTATTATTTATTTTATTTTTTTCTGCTGGCATTGTGTTTGGTTTACTCTTTTATTCTAGTTCTTTGATATGTGACACTAGGTTGTTAATTTGTGATCTTTCTGTCTTTCAGAGGTAAGAATTTAAGTCTATGAACTTTCCTCTTAGTACTGCTTTTATTCCATCACACAGATTTTTTAATTATTTTTTCAGGAAAGTATCAGATTACAAACATTTTGGTTACATTTTATATCTTTGCCTTTCCCTAGCAAGGGTTAGAGGTATGCCCCTCCCCTCTACAATGTTCACCACATCTCTCAGATGTGGGTCTACCCCTCCCAACCCCCTAATACCTGGAGAACACCACCACCATTTGAGCACCATAGTGTTTATCAGTTGGTACCAATTTGATGGTGAGTACATATGGAGCCCATTCTTCCGATCTCATGTCACCTCACTTCGGATAATGGGCTCAAGCTCACTCCAAGAAAATATAAGCAGTGCTAGATCACTGTCATTTCTTATAAATGAGTAATATTCCATTGTATTCATGTACTAAATTTTAATAATCCACTGATGAAATGATGGGCACTTGGGTTGTTTTGGAGTGCAAATGTCTTTATTATAGAATGTCGTATGCCATCACACAGATTTTAATAGCTTGTGTTTGCTCTGCCATTTAGTTTGAGTAATCTTTTGATTTTTATCTTAATTTAGTTATTGACACAAGAATCATTCAGGAGCGGGTTGGTTAATTCCATGACTTTGTGTAAATTTGAGAGTTCTTGGAATTTATTTCTAGCTTTATTCCATTGTGACATGAGAAGATATGTGAAATGATTTTGATTTTTCTGAATTTATTGTGACTTATTTTGTGGGCTAAAGTACATTCCATTTTGGAAAATGTCCCAGGTGCTAATGAAAAGTATATACATTCTGCAGTTTGGGGGTAGAAAGTTCTGTAGATGTCTGTTAGGTTCATTTGTTGTAGAATCTAGTTTAAGCCCAGTGTTTCTTTGTTGGTCTTCTGCCTCCATGATATGTCCTAGTCTGTCAATGGAATATGGAAGTTCCTAGAAACTATGATGCTGCTGTTTATTTCTTTGCTTAGACCCAGTAGAATTTGTTTTATGTATCTGGGAACACCTGTGTTAAGTGCATATATACTTAAGATTGTTATGTATTCTTGTTGAATTGTTCCCTTTACCCCTTATATAGTGACCATCTTTGTCTTTTCTTACTATTGTTGATATAAGGTCTATTTTATCTGATATAAGAATGACTACACCTGTTAGCTTTTGGTTCCTAAATGCGTGGAATATTTTATTTTCATCCCTTCACCCTTCCATCCCTTGAGTCTGTGTGAGAACTTATGAGTTATTAATACATATGTTAATTGGAAACAGCATATACTTGGGTTTTTTTTTTCATCAATTTAACCAGTTTATATTTTTTAATGTGACATTAAAACTTCACATTCATTGTTATTATTGATAGTTTGGATACTGTTCTGTTCATTGTATTGGATGAAAACTTGATTTTTTTTTATTTTGTTTTCTTTTGTTTCTATCCTCTAGTGCTATTGTTTTATAAGAGCTATGATCTTTAACTTTGGGATGTTTTTACACTGGTTAGTATCTATTGTGCTATTTCATGTATAATGCAGCTCTGAGTATTTCCTATAAGACAGGTCTAGTAGTAAGTAACAAATTCCCTTAGTGTTTGCTTATCTGGAAAAGTCTTTATTTCTCCATTGTTTATGAAACATCACCTTGCAGGATACAGAATTATTTTCTTTTAATTTACAGATTTTTTTTATTTCAGCATATATGGAGATAAAAATATTAAGGTTACGTATATTGCCCATGTCCCTCTGCCCCCTTGAGTCAGAGTTTCAAGTGTGACCATCCCACAAACGTTGCACATCTCACTCATTGTGTTTGTATATATCAATCCCCTCCTCACCCCTCCCACCTGCCTGACACCTAACAAATGTTATTCCTATATGTACACTTAGGTATTGATCTGTTAATACCAATTTGCTGGTGAGTACATGTGGTGCTTGTTTTTCCATTCTTGAGATACTTCACTTAGTAGAATGGGTTCCAGCTCTATCAGGAAAATACAAGAGGTGCTATATCACTGTTGTTTCTTAAAGCTGAATAGTACTCCATGGTATACATATACCACATTTTATTAATCCATGAATTTATTGATGGGTACTTAGGTTGTTTCCACAACCTTGCAATTGTGAATTGTGCTGCTATAAACATTTGAGTGCTCCATCAGTCTATTGCCAGGAAAAGAAAAAAAAAAAAAAAAAAAAGTAAACATTTGAGTGCAGGTGTCTTTTTTGTAGAGTGTCATTTGATCTTTTGGGTAGATGCCCAGTAGTGGAATTGCTGGATCAAATGGTAGATCTATCTTAATCAGCAATTGTTCTGTTTGAGAAAATTAAAAATGGAGCAAAGTGGTGAGTTTTCCCAAGGCCAATATTGGACGCTTGGGTTGGGGGCTAGATGAGTCCCTCTCCACAGAGGCTGGCATTGCAAGTGATTGCTTTGCCTGTGTCTCTCTGTAGTGGTGACAGTGGCAAGTGGTGGTAATCATGAGTTTCAGGGCTATAGGTGTTCACTCCAACCAGGTCCACGTGCCATGGTGGCTCAAAGCTAGCAGGTCCCTGGCAGAGCATCAGATCATCAGGTCAGTTTCCACCAAGCAGCCAGTGGGAGCTGCGGGACAGAGTCCTGATACTAACAGCAGTGCCACAGCCTCAGGAATGAGACCACAGGGCCCAGAGGAAGCACTAGAGCCTAAGGGGAGGTGCTGCAGGGCCTAGTGGCAACACAGAAGCCACAGCAGTAGGACCACAGAGCCCAGTGTCAGCATATAACTGTGAGAGCAGAGCCACGTGGTCAGGCAACAGCATAGGATACCATGAGAACAAAGCCATGGGGTTGGGTGGCAGCACAGGAACTCTGGTGACAGGGCTGTGGGGCAGGGTGGCAGCACTGGAGCTTCCAGGCAGAGCCATGGGGACTGGTGGCAGCATAGGAACCACAGAGGCAGAGCTGTGGGGCTGGATGACAATGTGCAAACCACAGGGGCAGGGCCACAGGCTGGGTCACTGGGCATCCAGGGATCAGATTCCATGGGGGCAGTCACTGCATGGCTTCTCAGGTGACCTCTGTGTTGCCCATCTTGCTCAAATCCCCTGTGAGAGGAAGAGCTGCGTGTCTCTCAGTCACAGGTTACACGACAGCCTCCGCTCTCCCTGCTCCTTCCCTAGCACAGCTGGGGCAATGTGAAGGTGGCTACTGCAAAGTTAAAGCCTGCTTAGACCTGGTGCTCTGGACCTGAGAGCTCAGAATTGCATGAGTTGTAGCAGCCTGGGAATGAAATCCACTACTTCCCTGATGTGTCCACTCTCTGGTGCAATGTCACTACGAAGACTCCAATCAGCTCCCTAATCAGTCTGGAGGTCTGTGGTGGTGGTGGGGGGGGACCCTTGCAGCTCAGATCACAATCAGTATCCACAGGGGTAGCATGAAACCTCAGGGATCTCTCCTTCCATTTGTCCCCATGTGTGGACACCTCCCCCAGGTACCTTCCATTCTTGCTGAGTGAATCACCTGTCTCCTTCTCCTTTACTCTAAATGTCTCCTGCCACTTCTCCAATGATTCACAATGCTCTTTTCCAGAAGGCCCATCCATAGGTGGGTATCCACCTGCAACTTTAGATCCTTTTCTTGAAAGCAGCTCACTTAGACTGTTTTAGTTCACCATCTTGCCCTTCCCTTGACAATCACTTTTAAAAAAGAGTTTGGGTAACAGTTCTAGATTTATAGAACTGGATGAAAGTGTCTGCTCACATAGGACTGCAGCCTACCATTTCAGTCTGATATGCTTTGTGGTGCTCTAAGTCAGCTAACTAGCCTCTCCCTATGACTTCTTATACAAAATTCTCATTACACCACAGCATGCTGAAAAAGCTCATGCTGCTTCATATAAAATATCTTCAAAAGCAAGGAAGAAAATATCCATTGCTTCACACGGGAGGGAGTCATGTTGATTATGGCATTATCATTTTCAAGATGAGAAAACATGGAGAGGTTAAATGACTGTGAAAGGTCACACATTTCCTGTATCTGAAGGACAACGCCAGTTTTGTTTGCAAAATTTGGAGAACTTGAAACAGATAGCCTTATCTAACCAGTTGGAGATCGACAATCACTCCACTCTCTGGCTGTAGCATGCTATTAGAAATACATATATCCTTACATATCATGTGTCATTGGCTCCTGCTTTGCTCCTGCCTGCGTAATTAATTAGTCTTGTCAATGGAAAAAAGCCAAAGTCTGTAAAATAACTTTAAAGAGAGTTATTCTGAGCCAAATTTGAGGACCATGACCCAGACCCATGGCCAGAAAGCCTTGAGCAAGTGGACTTGCTGTGATTGGATTACAGTTTGCTTTTATACATTTCAGGGAGACAGGGGTTACAGGTAAAGTCATAAATCAATACATGGAAGGCATGCATAGGTTTGGCGTAAAAAGTTGGTCCATCTCAAAGTGGGACTGGGGGCTGGGAGTTTACAGGTTATAGGTGGGTTTAAAGATTCTTTAATTTGTAATTGGTTAAAGACATGAAGCTTTGCCTAAAGGCTTGGAATGTTTTAAGATAAGGAGCTCTGTTAACCAGAGACAAGCCAGTGAACATATATTTGTTGTGTAAATTGAGGACCTACAGGTTTGTCTTGCATACTCTTAGGCCTGTTAATGGGTTACAAAGGATGTCTCTAAGAGGGTGGGTATGAAGAGACATGTCTGACCTTCCTTCTTGTGGCAGGCAATTTATTCTCTTGGCCAAGAGAGGGTTCAATCATTCAGTCAACTGGTTTGAGGGAGCCTTAAGATTTTATTTTAGTTCACAGTCTTTACAATAATGCATAGACTGCTAGATTTTTTCAGTTTTTGCATTTAGTTTTATGTAAGCTACTAGATTTTTTTCAGTTTTTGCATTTAGTTTCATATAAAAGATTACCGATTTATTTAAACATGGCTCTCCTAAATCTCATGAAATCTTGGTATTTTTCCCATATTAGATAATTGAAATCTGTAACCTGTCTTGTTTAGTAATTTAGCATATGAACAAACATGGAGAAAAGATGCAAATAGCTAGATAATTTAACTGAAAAATAGTACCTTTCAAATTACATTATGTGTTTTCACTGGTTTTATCTATGATACAAGTCAGTGGCATCAACAGGAAGCCTCTGTGTGAATCAATAGATAGGTTTGTGAGAAGACTAAACTTCTTTGATTGGAGGCCCAACCAACAATAATTCTGTGATATCACACCAACCACTTTTCTATTCTTAACTTTCACACTGAGAAATTTGAACATCTGTTCTGTGATGCTTTGTAGTATTCCAAATCTGTGAAGAAGCCAGTTTGAACTTTGGTAGTACCCTAAGCACAGCTCAATTCTTAAACAAATTGCCATTATTGGTGAATTGATCAGAAATCCTTATTCTTAGAACATAAGAAGCTTTCACTCAAGATTGTGTTCAGAAAATGCTGACATTTTCTCAGTCAACAAATATGTGTGCTTACATATAAATTAAAAGGCACTCCAGTGGACACAAAATAAATTGAGCAAATTTCTGGTCTTTATATAGTTTGCAAGCTAGTAATATTTATTAAGCATATATAATATTAATTTTAATGCAATTAGGATATAATTTCTGTCATTAAAATATACTATCTTCTATGGAATTTTAGAATAAAGGGTGATCATTTTCAGGTTAGACCATATGGTGATGACAAAAAGAAATGACTCTGTGGAGCAGGAAACACTTGAAGAAGTCCTTCAGGGATGGTTACTATTTTTAATGCAGTAGGTATTGAGAGAATAAGACAAAGAAATGGAAAGGCACAGAGACAGTTCATGGGTAGACTGGAACCAAAGGACTGAAAGAGGATCACAGAATTGGCATACATTAGAGATACTCACTTTTCATTTGTTTGTTTCTCCCCCACCCCCATATCCCCTTCTTAGAGAGCCTCCTTAGTCCAGATCCCAGAGGAACATGGTTCATATTATATATGCCATTGGCTGTAGCTGGTTTAATCAGGTTGGACACAAGATCAAATCCAGGGCCATCACATACTTCCTTCTGGAAGTGCAGATTTGTTTGTAACAGGGATTCAAGATGGTCTCTATGTGCCCTTCAATTTGGGTAGCACTTTGAGTAAGGGTTAAAGCAGACAATTTTAGGCCAGATATATTTGAATTAGAAAAAGCCAGTGTGGAGAAGGATGATAAAATTAAGTAGAAGCAGAGGAAAGGATCATGTGACTCTGGAAATAGTGAAATACAGAAGGAAAAGCTTCCTTGTTTCCTGCTGATGCTCTAATTCTAGTTGTAGACCACCAAGAGCTTGTCCATATGCTCTTCTCTTGCTATGTATTGGTTCCGCCTCATCCTCCTCTATCAGTCTTTACTGATTGCAGGTAACAACAACAAAAACAACAAAAAAACTGGACAACCAAAGCAAACCCTGAAAATACTGGAGATGAATTAAATGGCTTAGCCAATGATTGGATATCTCATAGTCAACATAAATGAAACAGAAGCCAGGGTGTAACAGAGCAGTCGCCCCTCTTCCCATAGATATGGAAGGAAAATATTGAGAGTGAGGGAATATGTAACAGAGGGAATGGCCTGGGGGAGAAAAAGGGGGCAGAAAGATTTTCTGTCTTTTTAAAACATCCCACACTCTATTGGGACCTACAGCCTGGCCTGCATCCCTGAGGCAGGTTAAGTCTTTTGTTAAAATTCCCAGGTGGCCACCAGACTCCCAGGTGGGTGGCTGGCAGAGTTCACAGGCTTTGTTTTTGGCAGAGATGGGAGGATTAGAATAGTTAACAGCAGTAATTGCCTAAAGCTGAGAATCTTCCATTTAAAAGCTCTTTATTTCTGCCTATGTTCCAGAAATTTGGACTTTTGAGACAAGGTCTACCATATTTCCCCCTTTGTCAACAAAGTAAACGCTCTCTTTCCTTCCTCCTCAAACTCCTTGTCATCGTTATTCAGCCTTGTGGACAAGTGGCCGAGCTTTAGGTAACAAGAGTAGTTTGGGCTATCTAAACTGCTAAAGATTTTGACCATTCTCTTTGAATGTTGCTACTAGAGTCAATAAGCTCTATTTTATATTCTGTTCCATCTCCCCAATCCAGACTCGAATTCCTCACAGAAAGCCTAATTTGAATAACTAGATCATGTACTCAAAGTGTTTGTATTTTCCCATTGGCCAGAGTAGAAAAAGGCATTTTGAATTGCAGTCTACGATAAGCCAACATATCATAAGAGAAAGGTAATTTCCTTAAACAAAACTAGAGATAGGGTTGAAGAAGAAAGTTGGATGCCAATAACCAAGGAGCAATAAGCATCTACCACAATTTCCTATAAACATATTTTAATAAGTAAAGCTAAGGTGAGTGAGATTTGATTTTCTATAGCAAAATGAACCCTGAATAAGATTGTAAGCTAAAGAATTTTAATTTTATTTGTTAGACAATGAGGGGACATTGACAAATTTGAATAGTGAGTGACATCAGATCTGTGTTTTAGAAAGGCTGGTTTAGATGGAACCAATGGTGGAAGAAATCAGAGGACTCTGAATACCTAGAAAATAAGAAGAAATAGAATGAGAAACTTCATCAGGTTACTATAACAGTAGGGAGAGGAAATGAGTCAACTGAGAGAATGTAAATGGGCAAGAGTGCAGAAGTTACCAAATCTGCAGGAGGAAATGGACACAGTTTTACATGTGATTGAGAGAGGAGGAATAAAGGAAAAATATGTAAGAAGTAAAGCTGCAGTATGTAGTAAGAGAAATACACACACACACACACACACACACACTCTAAATCAGAGAGACACCAAATCATAACAATGTCATTGAAGTCACCATTGCCAAGGTAGAAAAATATACTAAAGTTTCAAGGATGTGTGCCTCTTTTATGTCACTGTCAGCCTTAGGGCAGAGAAAGAAAGAATGCACAGCTTCTCAGTACTGTCACAAAAGACCATTGGCACAAAAGTCAGAGCCGGAGCCCTGGTAATACAGCAAATATTTGCTTAACACAGGATACATGGCTTTGCTCCAGATGAAGAATTATTTTAGAAATGTAACACATGCAACTTAATGGTTTAAGTATTAAAAGACTCAGCAAATTCATAGATTTTACTTATTGGGATCTTGAAACAGAACAGATGACTGTTACTCATCTTTATTCTTGAAGGTAAAATCACTGTCCTTTTGTCCCCTTCTCCTGTTCCAAACAAAGTAGAGATAGTGATGAGCATCTGGTTGAAGTATGAGATGTTCTCAAGATGACAGAATACATTATGGATGCAGGATAGATACCAGGCGGGAATCTTTTTGTGGAAGGAAGTAGTGTCTGCCCTGTGGGAAGGGATGAGGTGTTAAGTAGGTGGATACTGGAGAACAAGAGATAGGTCTAGAATAGGGAGACTTCTGCAGGATTAGAAGTTAGAAAATTAAACTTTTGTACCATAAAATTAGCCAGTAAAAGTGAAAGATCAATTCAAGAAGATAAAAGTTGCTGGACTTGATTTCTACTTATATGGATAAAGAATTAGTTTGTTATTGATTGACATTGCTGCTGAGAATAACTAGAAAATTTGGCAAAAACATAAAAAGACTTATGTTTGAAGGCATGGGAAAAATTTTAAGGCAATAAATATTTGGGAACCAAGATCATTTAGAGAAAAAAGCACAGAAAAGTGTACCCTATGAGTAGTGTCACCTTTCCACTATGGATTTATAAATTCCAAAGCATCAGTAAAACTATGATCAAAAAGTAGTGGCTAAGAACCTGAGAAAGTAAATTAACTTTTAAGATTTCTTGCAGAGCTTGGGGAATAAATATTGGAGTTCATAAAGCCAGATGCGAAAGTATATTCTGTGTAATTTTATTTATACATATAGGGACAACTATTTTATATAAGGCAACTTACTTAAAATGAGATTTTGAAAATAAGAGGACATTCTATTTTTGCTGAATATGATGGAGATAGTAATATAGAAGCCAGAAAGTAGCTTTTGGAATGGTGGAAATTGTATACTTTTCAGTTACAAAAGTGTGTTCATGCTGTGATAATTCAATAAGTTGTACAATTTTGATTTGTACATTTTTATGTACAGGAATGCCTTGAATATGTTGTAGGTTTGGTTTCAGACCATCATAATAAAATAAACATCATTATAAAATGAGTCACACAATTTTTTTTTATTTCCCAGGGTGTATAAAAGTTATGTTTACACTACAGTGTAGTCTACTAAGTGTACGATAGAATTATGTCTAAAACAATGTACATACCTTAATTTAAAAAATACTTTATTGCTAAAACAAAATGCTAATGGTCATCTGAGCTTTCAGTGACCTTTTGATCAGGTTGGTGGTTGCTAAAGGTTATGGTGGCTGTAATTTCTAAAATAAGACAACACTGAAGTTTGCTATATCAGTTGGCTCTTCCTTTCATGAAAGATTTACCTCTAGTATGTGATGCTCTTTGGTAGCATTTTATCCACAGTAGAACTTCTTTCAAAACTGGAGTCAATTCTCTAGTAACCTGCTGCTGCTTTATCAACTAAGTTTATGTAATATTCTAAATTCTTTGTTATCATTTTACCAGTGTTCACAGCATCTTCAATATAAGTAGATTCCATCTCATAAAAACATTTTTTTTGCTCATCCATAAGAAGTAACTCCTCATCTGTTCAAGTTTTCTCATGAGATTGTAGCCGTTCAATCACATCTTCAAGCTCCACTTTTCATTCTAGTTCTCTTGCTATTTCTACCACATCTGCAGTTACTTCCTCCACTGAAGTCTAAACCCTTCAAAATCATCCATAAGGGCTGGAATCAACTTCATCCAAGCTCCTGTTAATGTTGATATTTTGACCTCCTCCTGTGAATCACAAATGCTCTTAATAGAGTGTGAAATGATGGATTCCCTTCTTGACTCCGTATTCTTGATCCATTTTTTATATTATTTTGAAAAATTTAGGGGGTACAAGTGTTTTCTCTTACATGGATAAATTGTATTATGCTGAAGTAAGGGCTTTTGGTGCACGTGTCATCAGAGCAGTGCACATTGTACTTGATAGTTACATTTTTATCATTTATCCCCTCCCAACCTCTCCCCTTTGTAGTTTCCAAAGTCTAATACAGCTCTTTATTACCATATATATCATATATTTAGCTCCTACTTATATATGAGAACATATATCTTTTTTTCCATTCCTGAGATACTTCACTTAGGATAATGATCTCCAGTTCCATTCAAGTTGCCTCAAAATTCATTATTTCATTTTTTTCTATAGCTGAGTCATAGTACTCCATGGTGTATATATACACACACTACAGTTTTGTTATACACTCATCAGTTGATGGGCACTTAGGTTGATTACATACCTTTGCAATTATGAATTGTGCTGAAATAAACATTCCGGTGCAGATGTCTTTTTGATAAAATGACATCTTTTCATTTGTGTAGATACCCAGTAGTGGGATTGCTGGATCGAATAGTAGTCCTTTGAGGAATCTCCATACTGCTTTCCATAGTGGTTGTATAAATTTACATTCCAATACAATGGTGGATTCTTTCTAAAAAGTTTTCAATTTACTTTACCCAGATCCATCAAAAGAATTCCTACCTATGGCAGGTATAGCCTTATAAAATGTATTCTATAAATAATAAGACTTGAAATTCAAAATTACTCTTTGAATCATGGGCTGCAGAATGGATGTTGTGTTAACGTGCATGAAAGCCATCTTAATCTCCTTATACATTTCCATCAGAGCTATTGAGTGACCATGTGCATCGTCAATGAGCAGTAATACTTTGAAAGAATTTTTTCTTCTGAGCAGTAGGTCTCAACGCCGGGCTTAAAATAGTAAACCACGCTATCAACAGAAGTGCTGTTATCCAGGCTTCATTGTTGCATTTATAAAGCAAAAGCAGAGTAGATTTAGCATAATTCTTAAGGGTTTTAGAATTTTTAGAATGATAAATGAGCATTGGTTTCAATTTAAAGTCACCAGCTGCATAAGAGTGTCAGCCTTTCTTTTTTTTTATTTCAGTATTTTAGGGGGTTACAAATGTTAAGGTTACATACATTGCCCTTGCCTCCCCTCCCCCCTTGAATCAGAGCTTCAAGCGAGTACATCCCCCAGACAGTGTGCATGGCACTCACTATGTATGTAAATAACCATCCCCTCCACCCTCCTCCCAGCTGCCCGACATCCGATAATTTTTTTTTTTTAACATTTTGGTTACATTTTATATCTTTGCCTCTCCCTAGCAAGGGTTAGAGGTCCTTTCCTTTGAAGTTTTGAAGCCGGGCATTGACTTCTTCTCTCTAGTTAAGAAAGTCCTAAATGGCATCTTCTTCCAAAATAAGACTATTTTGACCACATTGAAAATCTGTCATTTAGTGTAGCCACCTTCATCAATTCTCTTAGCTAGACTTTCTGGATAATTACTGTAGCATCTCCATCAGAATTTGCTGCTTCACTTTGCACTTTTATGTTACAGAGAATTCTCCTTTCCTTAAACTCATGAACCAACCTCTGTTAGCTTCATACTTTTCTTCTGCAGGTTCTTCACTTCTCTCAGCCTTCATTAGGGCCTTGCTCCGGATTAGGCTTTGGTTTAAGGGAATGTTGTGGCTGGTTTGGTCTATCCAGACCACCACAAAAACTTTCTCCTTATCAGCAATAAGGCCATCTAAATTTCTTATTATTCATGTGTTGACCAGGGTACTCCTTTTAATTTCCTTCAAGAACTTTTCATTTGTAGTAACAACTTAGCTACTTGTTTGGTGCAGGAGGCCTAGATTTTTGGCCTGTCTTGGCTTTCAACATATCTTCCTCATTAAGCCTAATCATTCTTGGCATTTTTAAATTATTATTATTTATATAAATGTAGGAATTACAAGTGCAGTTTGCTACATGGATATATTGCATAAAAATTAAGTTTGGGCTTTTAGCGTAACTATCCCCCAAATAGTGCACATTGTACCCATTAATTTCTCATCCCTCACTCCCCTACCTTACACCCTTCCAAGTCGCTGATGTTTATTCTATTAATAAACTCTATGTCCATGTGTACATCATTTCTAGCTTTTTATTTAAAGTGAGAGATGTGAGACTTTTCATTTCACTTGAGAACTTATAGTGCATTGCAGGGTTATTAACTGGCCCAATTTTAATATTATTGTGTCTGAGGGAATAGGGAGGCCCAAGGAGAGGGAAAGAGATGAGGTATGGGCCATTGAGTGGAGCAGGCAGAACACAGGCATTTACTAATTAAGTTTGCCATCTTATATTGTGGTTTGTGGAGCCCCCAAAATAATTACAACAGTAACATGAAATATCACTGATGACAGATCACCATAATAGATATAATAATACTGAAAAAGCTTAAAATATTGCAAGAATTACCAAAATGTGACATAGTGACACTGAGTGAGCAGATGCCATTGGAAAAATGACAATAACTGACTTGCTTGACAGAAGGTCGCAATAAACCTTCAACTTGTAAAAAACATAGTATCTGCGAAAAGCAAGTACCAAAATGAAACAAGGCACAATAAAACAAGGCATGCTGTAATTACATTAAACTTCTATTAAAAGTGTATTAAAAGCAAAAGAAATATATAAAAGTTTGGTTGCATCTAGCCTTAATTTTATTATGGACATTTATATTATTAATAATACAGTCTAGTAAGCATAGTAATATCTTGACAATATCTTTGTTTAACGTTTTCTCTTGTCTCTGAATAATGCAAAACACTTTGTACTCTGTGAACAAGGACTTGCAAGCCTCAGAAAGGGCATATCTTAAGCATTTCCAACAAATGTAGACAACAACATTTGTAGAAACTGAATAAAAATCCACCTAACAAGAGTTAGATTACTCATCTATGGAGCTATTCACAACAAAGAAATAATTTTTAACTATTTTTGATAAGATTTCAGTGGTTCTTAAGCATGTCATTATTTTTAAATATTTATGATTGAAGAAATATCAATATTAAGAAAATTATAATATGTTGGGTGTTATGAGTTACTATAGCCTTTTTATGGCTGAATAAAATAAAATGTAACATATGACATAGAAATTTATAGTCAATAAGGGAGTATGTTTTTGAGTCTAATGATTAAATATTCATTGTCTAGACAGAAATGATCCCTCAGTTTGTAAAAGAAAACATCAAACTCTTGCAACTCCTGCCTTGTGTCTCTTTATGTGCCCACTAACTTCCTTTGCTTGCCAAAAAATCTTTCTGTTTTGTACTTGGTTTCTTGAATAGTCCTGTCCATATACAGTGTTGTCTTTTGTTAATAATTAATTTGTTCCAAATATCAATATCCTGACAAGTATTAAATTAAATAGTTGGCATTCTGGATTATTAATTAATGTTCTATGAGTTAATATTGATCTTATTATGATTGACTATGGAATAAAATTAGCTATTATAAGCACTCTGGCAGCACCTGGGGCCTTGCAGGTGCTCAGTAAATGTTTGTTATTATTTTACAAGCCAGAAATGACCACTACTCAATAGAAACTAATTGTTGAATAACATCTTATTAGTATGAAATATGAGGGTGATTCTTAATGTCTTTGAAATGCATTGGAAAAATATGCCATGAATGACAAAATGGTAATGCTTGTTAATAATCAGAGTAGCAAAAATTATTATTCCTTCCATATTCTACTAGTGTTTATTGAATGGGTTTCCTGTGCTGAGTTCAGGGAAATTTGTAGAGATTCAGTCAGACACATTCTTTTTTTTTTTTTTTTTTTTTTTTTTATTTTTTATTTTGGCATATTATGGGGGTACAGATTTTAAGGTTTCAATAAATGCCCATTTCCCCCCCTCCCCCCAAAAGTCTGAGTCTCCATCATGACCATCCCCCAGATGGTGCACATCTCACTCATTATGTATGTATATACCCGCCCCCCTCCCCCCTCCCACCTCCCCAATACCCTATTACTGTAGCACCTGTGTGTCCACTTAGATGCTACTCAGTTAATACCAGTTTGCTGGAGAATATATCTGGTGCTTGTTTTTCCATTCTTGGGATACTTCACTTAGTAGTATGGGTTCCAGCTCTAACCATGAAAATATAAGATGTGCTATATCACCGTTGTTTCTTAGAGCTGAATAGTACTCCATGGTATACATATACCACATTTTATTAATCCATTCTTGGATTGATGGGCACTTGGGCTGTTTCCATAGCCTTGCGATTATGAATTGTGCTGCTATAAACATTCGAGTGCAGGTGTCTTTTTTGAAGAGTGTCACTGGATCATTTGGGTAGATGCCCAGCAATGGGATTGCTGGATCAAATGGTATACAGTCAGACACATTCTTGCCCCATAGAATTTTGTTGAGAGAATGGCATTCATCAACTATAAGTGGATATGTGCTTCAAAGTGTGCTGTGAAATTGCATGATCAGTTTAACTTCATATGGGGTTAAATCTGAGTATGCCAAGACTTAGAGTATAAGTATAATATGGTCAGACCAACAGTGGTAGAATGATCTTTTCCAGGCGAAGGGAATACCACTTGATAAGTTTATAAGGTGGGAAGATTGACATGTGGGATAGGAAGGTTAGTGTAGCTCATGGAAATAAGGAGCCATCAGAGAAGACTGAGAAGGTGTAGCAGATAAAATGAGAAAATCCAGGAAAGTTACTGGGTTATCAGCAAGGTCATTAAATAAATGCAACATTTGGAAAATTCACTAAAAATTATTTATTCCTTGTTTAAAATGCAAATATAACTAAGCATCCTGTATTTTTTATTTGCTAAATCTGTCCTTAGTTATAAGGTAAGTCAAAAGTAAAAAGTATTTTAAAGAGGAAATCTCAAAAATTACAACTAGTATATGGGAAGCATTTGTACCAAGAACTTTGCATGGATTACTTAATTTTATAACCCTGCATTTTCCAATTCCAGTTCTCACAGCTGGATCTACTGATGATCTGACTTGAAGTTCCTAGGCAGTCCTCGTTTGACAACATTGATCCACATGAAAAGTGCAAAGTGACTTCAACTCCATTAGCCCTTGAGGCATTGGAATGAAATTGAGCTTTCAACAAGTCCTGAGATCTGGAGTGTTGAGGGTATAGTGCAGGCACCAGAAGAGACCCAGACAATTTCAATATTTCTCCATAAATCTCACAATCCGCTTATATTGACCTAGTATCTTTGTGTGATCCCTACTCTTTTACCAGAATTATTCTTTAAAAAATACAATGTCCTTCTAGGACTGAGCTTCTGTACTCAAGCAAGTTCTAGTTCTTTCCTGAATAACAGAGTCTTATTCCTCAGATTTTCTTAACTCCCAGGATCCCAAATCACGATTTTTTATAATCATCTTAATCACAATTATTGTGATATTTAACAGTTGATTAGTTTTTTTACATGTTAGGCACTCTACTAAGAACGTTTTATGAGTTAATCTCATTACATTTCACAACAATTCAATAATGTTGATATCATCGACTACTTTGTATACATATGAAGAAACTGGCACTCATAGTTAAGCCAATTGGCCACATAAGAGAACTGAGGCCCCATAAGTTACTTGTGCAATTTCAAGGTGAAGCTTCTTCATTATTCACAGAAATAGAAAAAAAAAAATCTAAAATTTATATGGAACCACAAAAGACAAAGAATAGCCAAACCAATCCTGAGCAAAAAGAACAAACCTGGAGTCATCATATTACCTGACTTTAAATTATGCTACAAAGCTATAATAATCAAAACAGCATGGTGTTGACATAAAAATAAACACATAGACCAATGGTACCCCATAGAGAACCCCAAAACAAATTCATGCTTTTATAGTCAACTCATTATCAACAAAGGTGTCAGGAACATACACTGGGGAAAGGAGAGTCCCTTCAATAAATAGTCCTGGGACAACTGGATATCCACATGTAAAGAAAAAGAAAAATAAATTGAACTCCTCTTTCTTGCCATATAAAAAAAATCAAATCAACATGGATTAAAGACTTAAAGGTAACACCTGAAACTGTAAAACTACTGAAATAAAACATTGGGGAAACACTCCAGAAGACTGGTCTGGGCAAAGAGACCCCCAAAGCACAAGAACCTAGGGAAAAATAAAGAATTAGGATTATATCAAGCTAAAAAGCTTCTGCACATAAAAGGAAATAATCAACAAGTGACAATTAATAGAATGGGAGAAAATGTTTGTAAACTACCCATGTGACAAGGTATTAGTAACCAGAATATATATATTCTTATAGAAGCTCAAACAACTCAATGGTAAATTTAAAAAAACAACTGATTAAAAATGGGCAAAATATCTGGATAGATATTCTCAAAAGAAAACATATGAATGGTCAAAAAGTATATGAAACAATACTCAACATCATTAGTCATTAGAGAAATGCAAACCAAAACTATAGTTAGAGATCATCTCATCCCAGTTAAAATGGCTTTTATCAAAAAAACAGACAATAATGAATGCTGGCCTGGATCTGGAGAAAGGGGAACCCTTGTATGTTGTTGGTGGAGATGTATTAATAAATTACTACAGCCATTATGGAGAACACTGTAGAGCTTCATCAACAAACTAAAAATAGAACTACAACATGAACCAGCAATCCCACTGTTGGGTGCATAGCCAAAAGAAAAGAAATCAGTATATTGAAGAGATATCTGCATTCCCATGTTTACTGCAGGACTAGTCACAATAGCCAAGATGTGGAATCAACCTAAGTATTCATCAAGAGATGAATAAATAAAGAAAATGTGATAAAATGTGGTAAAAATATATATACACAGTGCAATAGTATTCAGACATTAGAAATGAAATCCTGTCATTTGTAACAACACTGGTGGAATGGGAGGTCATTATGTTAAGTGAAATAAGCCAGGCATAGAAAGACAAGGATTACACGTTCTCACTAAGATGTAGGAGCTGAAAATTTGACCTCACAGAGGTAGAGAGTGGAATGGTGGTTATCAGAGGCTAAGAAAGGTAGTGGGGAGGAGGGATAAAGAAGGATTGGTATACAAATATGATTAGATAAAAGGAATAAGATCTCAGGTTCAGCAGCACAATAGGGCAAATATAGTTAACAATAATGTATTGTATATTTCAAAATAACCAAAAAAGGGAATTGAAATGTTCCTATTACAAAAAAATGATAAGTGTTTGAGGGGATGGATACCCCAGTTACCCTGCTTTGATTATTATACATTGTATGCTTATGTCATAATATTGTAAAATATTGCATTAATATGTATAATAATATATTCATAAAAATTAAAAATTTTTAAATTTTTAAAAAAATGAAATGAAGTCTCTTGATCAAAACCACTTCGTTAGTAAGTTATGGATTCAAGATTCAATTTGCTTTGGATGATCAATTAAGCCCAGTCTCTTAATATAGTCTGTGCTCACATTCCAGCTCTCCATATTTTCTTCCATTGACTGATGCATTTCCTTACTATTTTCAAAACTTAACTTTAGTACATTTACTTGTCCATTTGCCTAAATGTCTCTTTAGGAAACAAGGACTTGGGTCTTCTTGAGAGGGTACTTTATGGGATCAAGTGCTCCTTGTCATCACCACATTTCATCATGTCCTGTACTCAAATCAGCTCTTATTACCTCAAACTTACCAACTCTGCTACACCTCTAAAATATCTAAATATAATTTAAGTTTCGGGTATTTCTTAATATATCTCAAACTGTGTGTGGAATTAAGGGCAATAAGATGATTTATGTGTCTGGATTAGAGACTGTGAACATATAGAAGCATTTGTTTCATTTAAATCTTGAATATAATGCAGTAGCTCTTTTTATCTCTCTAAATGTGTTTATTAATACTATAGGCTTTGCCTCAGTAAACCTCCTTATTTTTATGACAATAGTACCTCACTGTCTGTTCCGGTTAGTTTATCAGATCAATAAAATAAAAAAAATATATATTGCTGATAAAACTATCTGAAATGGCAGTTCAAATAGCCTGGAGGATTTAAGAGGGATTATGTAGGCTCTAGGTAATCATTTGAGAAAGCTAAATCTTCATTGGCTTTAGAAGATGCAAAAATTGCTTAACATTTTAGAATATCAGTTGAAGGACGTAACATTTGTTGGAGAGTAACCAAAAAAGATAATGCTAAAAAGTAAAATATCTATCGTTGGACAGCAGTTGGCTTAAGATCAAAATTTTTCCAGCAAGAAAAGTAAGAACAGTTTACTATACATGAGTTGTGGATAAAAGGATACAGGATGTGCATTTATTCTTAAGGTAATACGAGTTCTAGAAAGAAAGAAAACACTAGCAAGCTGAAAAATAGGATACTTTCCTATTATAACTTTTTTTTAAAAAAGTTAAGTCCATTATAATGACAAATTCTTAACTTGGTTCTAGAACAAAGCTATCTGTGGTGTACTGTTGAAATTAATCTGAAAATCTCCAGAAATGTCAATGTTTCAGGTTTAGGCTAAGAAAAATTTTCCCTATTAAAATCTATATTATTTAGGATGCTTTAATTGCAACGACAGAAACCCAACCTAAGCTTACTTTTTGTAAAATGGAAATGTATTGGCTCATGTATGTGAAATGCCTATAACTTGTGATACAATTGGTCCCAGAGGGCCAAACAATGTCTTATGTGCTGGTGGTTTCCTCCCTATCTTTAATCTCTGTATTCCTCCCTATCGGATTTACTCTCTGTTAGGCCTTCACCATGCCAACCTCTACAAGCTTCCAGCTCCAATTTTATTTAAAAGAGAGATTCCCTCCTCTCAAAAGTTTGGTTAAAAGTTCTGGAATTGAAGTCATTGTCCCTGATTTGGTAATAAGTCAAACTCTGAACCAATCACTTTGGCCAAGCAGATACAATTATTAGATTGGCAGGTGGCTTAGAACTAGAGGTGCATTCAGTTCTCACCCAAACCAGCTAGGTTAAAGGGAATGGTGGTAGCTATGGAAACAGACATTTCTGCTCAATGAAGCAAACACTGATGCTGGAGAGGCCAACACCACAAATGCTCACTGTAAGCATCTATCAGATTTTTTTCCCCATTCTCTTATTTGATTCCTCTAAATAAAACGAATACTGGTATGCCTTTTTTTCTCTGTATTTACACTTCACAAAGGCCACAAAATTAAGAGCAGTTTCTTAAATGGATCATAATGTTTCGATTCTCTAAGTCTTTGCACTTGCCAGGTCCCACTGCCTGAAATGTTTGTCCCTCCCTTGTTCACGGGGAGTGCCCTTCCTCCCGCTTGTCATTGCATGACCAATTCTATTTATGTGCAGTTTAAATGTCAGTTCCTCAACAAAGACTTGGAGCAAAGGTCCAGAAACTTTGATTTTTCCCATTGCTCTGTTAGATTTAAAATCAAATGAAAGCCTTTGCTCCATTGCTTATGAGAAAGCATTTGCATTACTGGATACCAAAAGCAGAGACATAGTGAATGTGCTATATTGCAGGATGGCTGATATTGAATGAGAACAGAAATGTCCTGAAAATGGAGATGGGGAGAGAGGAATACAGTCTGACAAGAGTGAATGATTATGGCTGGAGGGAAATAAATGAAAAGTTTGTTGGAAAGTGAAAAGTTATAAAGGCAGATTCCACATTGAGTTGGGTATTTTACAGTGTTCTATGGCTGCATTGGGCCAAGCATAAGCTGACATTTGAAAATTCAAAAAACCCCAATAGCAATAAAATCATAAAATCAAAAGTTACCACATAATTGAAAAGAAAATTAAATTCAAACAACATTCTGATCCCTGTCTCTAAAGCACCTGCTATTCCCCTTTGAGAACTTAAAAAAAAAAAAAAAAACTTAAAAAAATAAAAGCACAGAGAAAAAAATTAAAAAGAATACAAGCACATTTCAGGTTATTTTCTAGGTCCACACCAGGACTTTTGATTGAGCTCTAATATTTTAAATTAGCATAATGCTCAGTAAAGTTAATGATTTTAAGACCCTTATTATTTATTTATATTCTTGCATTTTTTAGCAAACTTCTTTGAATAAACTAAAGAGAATTCTGCTCTTGCTATCTGCTGTGCTCTTCTCTCTGTCCTTGCTTAGCTAACTTCTACTCAACTTAAGATGCCATCTCAAATGCTACTTCCCCAAAGAGAAGTTTTCCCTGAGTAATTGATCAAAATTGTGCTCTATCTGCAGTGCTCTCTTACAGTTTATTGCATTTTTCTTCACTAATCACATATTTTTATTTGGATATTATTTGTTTTATGCTTGTCCACCCTCCCAGGCTGTAAGTTCCTCATGGAGGTTTTGTTCCTTTACAAAACCACCATGGGTATATCCAGAGCTTAGCCTAGTTCCAAAGAAGGTATTCAATACTTGTTTGTGGAATTAATACATGCTATCCATATTCAAAATCCAGCACAAGTACCTCCAACTCCAGGTAACCATCCTTGATACCACCAGCGTTAGATGCCCTTGTTCTCTGTCTCAGAGCCATCTGTGCATACCACTATTATAGCACAAACTACTCTCCCTCATTTCCCAGAGGGTGTCTAGCTGAACACCTGGAATAAAAAACATACTAGAGTGAATGTTGTTGAGTGAATGAATGTGTAAATGAAGAAAATAATGAATATGCTCCATACCACCAGTCTCCCCAAGAAGCATACATACAGTGTTACAGCCTGGCTGAGGAACCAAGAAGCCCCTATGCTGAACATCTCTGAAATACAGTCTTCAACTGAGAAGGATATTACCCAGAGAGGAAAGATGCAGTCATAATAACCTCACCTTTACAAATATTTTTAAAGGTAAGCTTTTAGAAACTTCACTACCTTTTACGGTGAGAAAATATTTTTAGTGACTTGATTCTAAAGTTCTTTAACGTGACAATATAACAGTGCTATTAACTGCATTTTCCATCATGTGAATGAAGACTAAGTAGTTGACACATTGCTTGTGAGGCAACATGATTCTGCAATGATTCAGCTGCTCTTCAGGTAGTTCATTAAGTGAGAGTGATTCACAACACCTGAGGAGAGATGCCATGCCTCTTAAAAAATTTTTTTAATAGAAAATCCAAATCAAGGCCTCCAGGTCCCTCTCAAATGAAAGGGATGAGTCTGTGTATTTGACTACTAAACTGCCTTTTGATTTGTGACAGAAGAGACTCAAATGCCTTTGAGTATAACAGAAATTTCATGATTAGTAAAAAGAACTTTTAATAGTAGCTAAGAACTTACACTAGTATTGTGTGTGCATGTGTGTGGGGGGAGTTGTAATATATGTCAATATCATATATGTATGAATGTATATTACTTACGTAAGTAATCTATACATAAATATCATATATGTGTATAATATACCTATCTACTCTTTCAACGGGTATGTATTGATCACCAACTATGTACCACTCAATGTTCTAGGTCCTAGGAGTACATTGGTAAACATAGCATGGTGAGTCCTTATACTCAAGAAATTAATGTTCTAAGAGGGAAGGACATAATAAACAATTAAATAAAACATTTTAATAAGTTTTATAAGGGAATGCACAGGACAATATGATAACTAGGGAAGGGAAGCCACTTTAGATATTCCATTTGTACTTGTACACATGTAAATAAGATTTACTTCATGTTTATAAATTTAAATAATCAAATACTTTCATTAGGTGTATTAAAAAATCAGATGATTGCCAAGTTCATATTTTTCCAAAACTGCAGAATACTAAAAATAAGATTGTTATCAGCATGTTTTTTAAATGGCATTCCCAAATGTATTAAATAGCTCTCATACGAATCATCTGAGATGCTTTTGAAAAATATAGATTCTGTTTGACCATATTCAGAGCTACATAATCACATTTTTGTGGATGGGACTTGCAAATATAAGTATTTTTAAAGTTCCCAAGAAGATTTTGATAACTGGCCAGGCTTAAGATCTACTCATCTAAGATGTTCAAAATGGACATACCAAGTAAAGACTCAGAACAGTGATTTCAAGATCTCAAGATCCCGGTGAGCAACCTATTGCCCAGTATGATAAAAATACAGATTACAGTTCCCAGCTCACAAATCCTGATTTACTAGGTCTAGAGAGCTGTTTGTCCAGCTTTTGTCAAACTCCTTTAAGCATTCTAATGCACAACTAAATTTTTGGAAATCATTATTTTAAAGAAGATCTATTAGAATAAAAATTGTCAGTAGGTACAAATATGGTAATTCTTTCAACAAATCTGGGGCAAACTATCAGAAAATTTTCAAACAATTTCTTCCTATAAAGAAATGCTGTAGGATATAACAACTCCTGATGTGGCTTCATAGGAAAATGTTTCTGTGGAAGAAATGTAAATGGGTGTTTATGATGGCTGAGAGAAAAGTATATTTAGCTAGCTGTTTTCATGGGCATCTTACTGGTTATTGAATGAAAATGAGAGTAAAAGTTGCCATTGAGGCATGCAAGAGGAGATTTCAGGATTGCTCTAACATTATTCTTTAGGATTATTATTGGGCATGAAGCTCATAATGATGAATTTGACTTTTATTAAGATGGGAAACTTAGTCTGCTTTGATTATTTTCTGGTTTGTTTTTCTTTTACTTGGAAAAAATAAATCTGTTCTCAAACCTTTTTCTAATAGTCTTTTGCTCCCTATTGAGTTTTTATTCCTCTCAATGACTGACTCTCACTAACTGGAACAAAACACTCTTGTATTGAACTGGAAACTGTGGGAGAAGGAAGGGGTTGAAATGAGATGCACCAGTGTTGGATCAGGTAGAAAAAATGAA
The DNA here is from genome assembly GCF_040939455.1 of Microcebus murinus. Classification (NCBI taxonomy): domain Eukaryota; kingdom Metazoa; phylum Chordata; class Mammalia; order Primates; family Cheirogaleidae; genus Microcebus; species Microcebus murinus. Next base: position 26,374,477 of record NC_134124.1, read on the forward strand.
GGCAAAATGCACAGTTTCCATTTAAAAAAGTATTATCAAATATAATAAAATAAGATGTTGGTTCTGGGAGATGAACTCGGAGAGGAGCTTGGAAGTTGCAGGTCCTTATACCATTCTGTCATGTTGGCTTTGGGACTACGGATCTTGAACTCACCAAATAGTTCATATTTTAATAGCATCCCCCTTCAATTATCATTTATTCTTCAGGCTTCTTTCCCTCTACAAAGTTCCACTAGGGGAAGCCAAGTCTCTATTCTTAGAAGCTTGTTGGTTTCTTTGATATAGAACTAAGGAAGAGAATAATATAGAAATTAGTGTACCCTTTCTTATTACGCAGTCGTTTTCAGAAGAATAATGTATCTATCTCAAGTTGACAATTAGTATAATACACCTCAGTTTGTAAATATATCCTAAAGTTGGTAAATAGAGGGCTTTTTAATTATTAAGAACATGCCATCAATTATGAAAAAACTATCTCATAGACATTACCTAATAATATAAGATATCAACATATACTTATCAACAATACTATCTTTGTTTTCTAAATTTAAGGTGACATATAACACTGTATGTTATTGTAGTGTACACCATGATGTTTTTAAGTATTATATACATTGTGGAATGGTTAAATCTAGCTAATTATCAAATGTATTACTTCATATAGGTATTATTTTTGTGGTGAGAGTACATACCATCCACTCTGTTTACATTTTTAAGACTATGATATATTGCTCTTAATTCTAGTCACCTTGCTGTGCAACAGATCTTTTGAAATTTCCCTCCTATCTAACCGTAATTATGTATCCTTTGACCAACATCTCCCCATCCCTTTCTTTCTGCTAACCACTCTGGTAAACGCTATCATACTCTCTACTAGTATAAGAGCAACTTTTGAAATTCCACATATGAGTGAGATCATGTGGTATTTGTCTTTCTGTGCCTGACTTATTTCACTTAACATAATGTCCTCCAGGTTTATGAATGTTGTCGCAAATAACACAATTTCATTCTCTTTTATGACTGACTAGTATTTTATTGTGTATATTGATGGAGCTCAGGACATTTTACCCCAAAATATGAATCCATGGTATAAAGAGTATTTTGAATTAAAGACCCTTAGCAATTAACAGGCCTTGGAAAGAGCCTTCCTTCTATCTGCATAAACTACATGGACCCATTAAAAAGAACAATTGACTTCCTTTCCTCTCCCTGCTATCTCAATATATTGCAGGAAAGGAGATCAAGAAAGCAACCAGACCTAGCCCAAATTATTTTAAATGCAATGCCTGTCTCTCAGGTTAACTTACATGACAATCTGCTCCCCACCCCTCATCCATTTATTCTCCCAAGTATCTATTCATCCTCCCTAATAACCATTTATTTCTCCTAAACAGAATTACCTATATTTTTCATCTCTACCTTATGTCTAAAAGGAGGGTATATAAAGTTTTGGACCCCATTGGGATATTGGGCAATCACTCTGTGGTTCTCCCTATGGGCACAGTAAATAAACCTCTTTCTCTTATTAATCTGCTTTAACTGTGAGTTGATCTTTTAGGAAACTTTAGGGGAAATGAGAAATTTCCCATAATCTATAAAACATTTTCTTTATCCCTTTATTCATTAATGGATGCTTAGGCTGAATCCATACCTTGGCTATACTGACTAGTGCTGAAATAAACATGGGAGCGCAGAAATCTCTGACAGACTCATTTCATTTCCTTTGAATATATACTCATTACTAGAATTGCTGAATCATATGGTAGTTCTATTTTTAATTTTTTGGGAAACCTCCATACTGTTTTCTACAATGGATATACTAATTTATGTTATCACCAACAGTATGTAAAAGTTCTCTTCCCTCTATCCTTCCCCCGCAACAAACACTTAACTATCTTTTGTCTATTTCATAATAGCCATTCTAACTTGGGTGAGATAATATCTCATTGTGGTTTTTATTTGCTAACCTTTTATATTCAGCCTTAGTATATTCAGGTTTTATAATAAACCCTGAGGTATAGTGATGTTAAGCATTTTTTTTTAGTTTACCTGTTGGCCATTTGTATGTCTTTTTTGGAGAAATGTCTATTCAGGTCTTTTATTTATCTTTAAATTAGGTGATTTGGTTTACTGTTGTTGAATTGAATTCCTTATATATTTTCAATATTAATCCCTTGCTAGATGTATGATTTATAAATATTTTCTCCCATTCTGTAGGTTGTTTTATCACTCTTCAATAACTTAGATGCTTGCATTACACTTAGTACAAATTGAAGTTGATACTATTTAGCTTAAATAGTGGAAATTCTTTTGCATGTACAAGAATGATGAGCATCATTTTATTTCTTAGACATAATTTTGCCAAATGGCAAGAGCAAAATGGTTCTAAGTGAGATGGCAGTAAGTGTCCCTGAAGCAACCACTATTTCCAGTTTTGAACTGACATTAAACCAAAAAACTCACATTTATTATAGGACTCTGAAAATAATCTTGTGCAAACAATGAAAAAAAATCCCTATTATTTATGCTCATGTTCTTATAGTATTATATCAATGTGTAACATAACTGAAGCCTGCCACATTTAGAAATAATGTTTTCATCTTAGAACTTACTCATGTGGCACCTATACACATCTATTAACATGTCTTAAAGTATAAAGTACACAGATTAAAGTATAATGTTTATCCTAATTTTCTCTGTTTTTTGTCACATGCAAATATAACAAGACTTTTATATAACTTCTAATGTTACTTGATTTTTAAAATGCACATTCTATGGTTCATTGCAGTACACTGCTGCACAGAATCAGCAGTTAATTAAAAAAATATTCAATAAGAACTTTTTAAAAAAGGTAATTACTGGTATAACAGATTTTTCCCAGTGGCTTGATAACAAAGAAGAATATATTTATATTTACAATTTAAAAAATAGTTATTTTGAAAAGTGTTCTTTCTAGGTCTCATTTCTCCAGTTCAAACAATGTTTCCAGTGACATTGTTCATTCAAATCAACATCAAGCACATCATTCAACTAAATCTTACACTATTGTCATGTTCTGTTTAATCCCCTCATTTTTCCAAATATAAGGGCTGAATATACTAATCACCTTGTCCTGCTATGTGATAGATGCAACAAGTAAAGCATCTTACTGGAAACTTTCTTATATATGCAAAAGGATCAAGCCTTCCATTAATTTATTTAAAACAGTTTTCAAATTCTACTTGGAAAACCTTGACAAATTTATAAAAATCTTTCTCTATTTGATTTCCTTCCCTGCTCCTTCAAAGCTCCCAAAAGTCTCAAAAGGAAAAATGGAAAGCTACTACATTAACTTATGTACATATCAGCTGTTATTATCTATATTGGAAGCATCGTTTCATCTCTTTTATCAGGTTTAGAATGGATTGAAAGTTAATTGGAAAATTATTTTGGAAGAAAAGTGGTAGCATAAGGTCAAACAAGTTTTTAGAGATATAAAGTTTCAAATTTTTGTATTGGAAAAAAATGCCCAATTCAGGAAAACCTTTCTAGTTATAAAGAAACTAGAGGAATTTGTAGATATGTAAGACCGGACTATGATACAAGAAAAAAAAAAAACAAAACTTCTGAAGATCTACTTTACTTAGGAGGTTAAGAAATACTTGTGACTATGACTCTATCCTCCAAAGCCCCTTTTACATGAGCTTGTTCTATTTTTTCTAAGTGCCCTCCATAATATTCTTTGCTTCTAGACTATGCACTTCTGTCTCTACGATCTGAAATTTTTCACATCCATTAACATCATCTTAAAAACCCACTTCTTTTGGGTCACCTTCCATGGCTGACTGACTGGATAGTATATATTCTAGCTAATCCCTAGAACTTAACCTGAATATATTATTATTATGTATATGTTCTACCTATTCATAAATATTGTAAGTTTTTGAGGCCACAGAATATGTGTTCTAGCTTCTAGAACACAGTCACATGCAAAAAATAAACATGTTACCTTGACCAGTTTTGAATGAATATGGCCCTTTAAATCTACAGAAAGAGCATGAAATTTTGATTGAATAAATCCTGACTCCAACAACTAGATCCAGTCCAAATGCATAGGTACCTGCAGTCTTAAACTAAGCTCCTTCTTGAAAAAAATTGTTCCTAGTTATTACAATGAAATCAAATACTGGAGTGTTTCAAAGTATTGTCAAAATCTCATTCAATCAGATTGAAGTTAAATCACCAGGGAGAAAAAAGACAAAGGAAAGAAAGGAAAATATCTAAAGTTCATGAAAATGTTTTGAAGTGATCTTAAAAGTATAGTGTACTGTAGAAGGAATCTATGAAAAAATCTAAGCAACTGCCAACCTAATGGTCCTTTTTCTGAGTAAATAATAATAATGGTGGTTACTATTTCCTTAGTACTTCCTATGTGACAAATACATGCTAAGCACATTAGATTTATTATTTCATTTGTTGTACAGTGGTTCTAAATTACTATACAGCACTAATTGGTAATAATCCTATACATTATTAGAACCATGTCCATTTTATAAATGATAAAACAGTATAATATAAAAATTGCATACCCACTGAGTGTTCCTCTCTATACTTCCCATTGCACCTAGTGAAATCTGGGTTGTGAGACTAGCTCTAGACAGTGAACTTTGTGTGAAATTTATTGGTAATACTCCAAGTGCAGTATTTAGCATGAATGTGAGTTTGCTAAGTTCTTTCTTCCCCTGAAAGCTATCTATTGAGATTATGATGTCAAATATTAAATCTTTCTGGTTTTCTAAGTCAAATGTGTTCAGATTTCAAATGCAGAGTGGTCCTGGGTCTGGATCAGATTCAATGAGCACAAAATACTTCCTTGTTGTGTTAAGCCAGTAAGATTTGGGACCTCATTTGTTACCACAGTAAAATCTAGCCTTCTCTAATTAGTACTCTGGGGCTCTAAAATGTTTTGTACTTTTGAAAAAAAAAAATTGAGTAATTTTGAGAAAATCTTCGGTTTAATGCCAGAGTCTTATGCAGTATGCTTCTTGCAGTAGAGCAGTTTCCAGTGGTTCTTCTGAAATACAATTGCTCTAGCCATATGAGCAGCATCAACAAAACATCACTGGCTTTCTTTGGTGGGACCATTGAACAGTGCCTAAGCCAAGGTCAATCTGTGAAGTTTGGATATGGGGTAAACAAATGCTGTTTGAGATGGCACATCATCTTAATCAAATCCTCTTTTTGGGGAAATATAAATTCCAGGTACACAGGAAGAAGTAGGCTACAACAGTTCAGACCAATCTCCTTGCATAATAGTGAACTCAGGTTCCAGTTCTCCATGAGACTGCTTATATGAGCTTAAATGTCTGAGTTCCAAAATAAATGTCAAACTGCCAAGGATGCTTCCCTACTATTTTCCTTTCTACATTTTTTTTTTATAATAAATCCACAGCAACAAAGATAATCTGGCCTTGTCTCTTTTTGGAAATCATAAAGAGCTTAAGCAATAAAGATATTTATTCTTTTTTAAAACAGGTTTTTTTTCCCAGAGGTTAGAATGATACTGGCATGTGCATTAACCTAAATGTCCTACAAAATTATAGCCTAAGCATGCTGCACTTTTAAAATGGTGTCTCACAATTACATTTTCTAAAATGAGTATCAATTTACAGTTATTTGGGAAAATGACAATCAGTGGATTCATAAATGCTACAAATTGTGTTGCTTTTATAACTTTCAACTTTGTGTGTGTGTTTACATCAGAAATTAAAAGGATTGCTGCTGTCTCTTTTCACAAGAAAGCTCTGTTTATCTTTAATAAGACAGCTTTGCATGCAAGAATTTTGCAACTAAAATGACCTAGAAGGACATGTGCTTTTTAGCATACTAATTGCTTTCGCCATGAGGAGGGAAAAATACCTTGTAGCTGCCTTTGCATTTCCTAAGCTACATATGTAGACATCCCTATCCAGGAGGGAAATTCACATACTGAGCTTTGTAACTTTCAGAAGTGATTGCATAGTGGATCTGCAGCACCACTGCGCTTTGGGCCCAGCATATAGATTTGGAATTCTTGTTTTTAGTTTTATAGATGTATGACTGCTTAATTGAAAAATAATGGGAGAAGCAAAGAAAATTCAAGGTTTATGGGTCATGGGAAGTAAAATGTTAACATAGTTATGTTTTATGAATTTTCAATTAACAGTATTTCATTTCTTAAAATAGCTACATAGAAATTATAAATGCCAAGTTCATATTAAAATGCTGTATTTACTGGTAGTCTTAGTCCATTTACTGCTGCCACAATAGAATGCTATAGACCGAGCATTTTATAAACAGCAACGCTTATTTGGCTCATGGTTCTGGAGACTGGGAAGTCCAAGGAGATGATGCAGCCATCTCATCAGGGGTCCATCACATGGAGAAAGGGCAGAAGGGTAGAAGGATGAGAGGACAGGTGAGTACTCAAGACTGAGAGGGGAAATTGGGCAAACTTCATCCTTCTATCAGGAACCTACTCTCACAGTAACTAACCCACATTCTCAATAATGGCATTAATCCACTAATCCTCTGCCCTCATGACCTAATCACCCCTTAAAGGCCTCACCTCCTAATACTGTTACAATGGCAATTAAATTTCAACATGAGTTTTTGAAAACCCCCTTTGCAATAAAGGGGTGCAAGTTGATAACTGTGATAAGGGCCTAGCTTAAAATAAGCCACAGGCCTAGATAAAAATGACAGTAATCAGCTACTGTCCCCCTGTTTGCTTCTCTATAATTGCTACTCTGGAGTCACACAGCCGGTGGTCAATAAAGATTTTTAGCTTTCTCCATAGATAGCACCTTTTTGAAACCTAGGGGTAGTTTCTGAGATATCTTCCAGGTCCTGCATCCCAGTGGATTGGCTGACCCACCCAGACCAGCTACCCATACGAAGAAACTGACTCAACTGGAATTGTGACCCCAGGAATGGAAGCAACACAGGAAGATTTCTACACCCTTATAATTTTGCCCCAAACCTAGCCAATTAGCAAATTGCCTAATCCTTTGCCCTCCAAACTATCCTTAAAAACCCTGTCTCCAAAATTCTTGGGGAGACAGATTTGAGAAATTCCTCCCATCTCCCCACTTAGTGCTATGCTGAATTAAACTCTTTCTCTGCTATAGCATCTGCTGTCTCAGTGTGTTGGCTTCCTCCTAAGCAGTGGGCAATGAACCTCGTTAGGCAGTAACATTTTGGTGGGGACATTCAAACCACAGCACGGAATATAAATTATACACATTGTGAAAACCATTAAAAACTCAAAAGCATATTTTTCTTTGTTTATATAAAGATTAGCACCACCTTTATGAGATTTTAAAATTTCTCTTTCCTTACATAGGATATCAAAATCAAGAACATAGCTGATGTTCCCATCTTCAAGGGACTTTAGAGCATCAGATCCCCTATTCTAAATAGACTGATCCAATTCAGACTAAAGAAGCTCAATTTCAAGACATTTGTTGTCATAAAGAAGAGGGACTCTAAAAAAAAAAAAACCAAACATTTGTCGGGTGTGGGGCATGTGGGAGGGGGGAGGAGGGGTTGGGTATATATATATTTAGTGAGTGTGATGCACACTGCCTGGGGGATGAACACATTTGAAGTTCTGCCTCAAAGGGGGAGGGGAGACAAGGGCAATGTATGTAACCTTAATGATTGTACCCCCATAATATTCTGAAATTTAAAAAAAATTAAAAATAAAAAGAAGAGGGGCTCTGTTAGACCTAGAGCTTGAAGAATAGTTTGCCTGAGAGTGAAGGCAATACAAAAGAAAGCAGAGTCAAAAGATAAAGAAATCACTTTTGATATAACTTGATTCAGCCCCCAGATTCAGCTATTATTGGATGATCTTGGTATTTTCAGTGACTTGAAGCAATAAATCTCCATATTTTACTTAAGTCAGTTTGTTTTTGGTTTTACTGGCTTCTATTTGTGTTTCAGTTAATTGCAATGAAAAAAAAACTGGCAAAAAATTGTAATCTATTGCAATCTATAAAAGCTGACTAATAAAATTGTACTTTACTATGATTCTTTTCTTGGAGGATCTGAAATCAACCTATTGCCTGTCAATCAATGTATGAAAAAGACTTATTGCTATTGGTAACAATGATTTCCTTTTGAATTGCTATAAATGGACTACCTCCTCTTCCTCTTCCACTCATTCATTGAGGAAATATTTGAAGTCTACTATGTGCTAGGTTCTTGTGCTAGCATTCTGTGAATAACACCCAAAAGCCCTGACCCTCACATAGTTTTATGTCTAGTAAGGGAGGCAGAACATGCATCATGAATAATAGGACTAGACAGCAAGTGTTGCTATGGGAGCACTTAGGAAAGCACATAAGTCAAATTTAGGGGCTCCAGTACCCGCAGGAGGTACAATATAAGACCAAAGGGATATGTACAAGTTGTCAGGACTGGAAAAAGATACTCAGCAACTGAGTGGATGAGAGACCCAGCCACTGAGAGAGAGGAAAAAAAGAATAGCATATGTGGCAGGGTAGGGGTGGCAGGGGAGAAATAATGATATAGTAGGATATCTGAGAGTAAATACTAGACAGTTGGCTTTAGAGTTCTGGAGTTGAAGAATTGTGAATCACCAACATATTTGTGGAATTTGAGGCCATGGGGCCCAGTGAGATATCTTAGAGAGTACAGAGATTAGAGAAAAAGAAGGTTTAGAGCAAACCTGAGGGAAACAGCACTAACACACACAGAGGGGTCTGAAAAGGAAACAGAATCACCCACAACAGGAGATAGTAGAACAGGGACTCTAATGCCACAGGAAGCAAGAGAAGAACATGTTTCAGGGAGGAGGTAGTTTTTACCAACAGCGACAAACAGTGTAGAGAGAACAAGTAGGATAAGGCTTAAAAAAATGACCATTCTATTTAACATCTAGACAGTTGCTCATATCTTTGCTGGTACCAGTTTCAATGGATTGGTGAAGTCAGAAGATATAATGTATTACCTACCATGTGTTGAATTTTTGATGAACACGAGGTAAATAAGTAGAGAAATTCTTTCAAGCACTTGACCCTGGAAGGAAAGATTAAGAGATGCTGCTAGTTTGATGGGGATATTAGATTAGAAAATATATGGGAAATATATATGATAGATATTTGATGATGTTTAAATTGTTCTTTCAGGAAGAAGTCAGTAGAAGAAAGAATTTAAGATATGGAAGGTAAAAGAAAATTGTTAATAGACAATTAGGCACAGAAGCCACCAGATGCAGATACGTGGAAACTAGTTTCTTTTTTGTATTGAAAAAAACAAATCATGGTATTTCAAAGAGTAATACTGGAGCTTCATATACCTAAATCTGCTAGCTTACCTCAGGTGACCATTCTTCCTTGATTCTTTGTCTTCAAACTTCCTCAAAGATTCTGATATCAGATGTCAGGACAGTCATGAGTCATGCATTAACTAGTTTTACCTGTCTTCTTGAAAGAATAGAAAATAAGGAGAAGCAAGATAGCAGACATGCCACTTCTTTCTCATTCCTTTAGAATTTATGCACAAATACATCTGGTTTTTACAGGAAAATATGTGAGGCAACAGTTCCAAATTATATAATTTTTACAATCTTGTAGATTTCTATGGAAGCACAAACACTGAACAAAAAGATTATCTTTCTATTTTTCAATCTATCATCTGTTTGTACTCATCTATTTTTTGTGTGTCAGATGGAAATATTTAACTCTAATTCCTCTGTATTTTATGTGTAGCTGTGTTTCTTTAGTAAATCTGTATTCAGTATATTTTAAAAAGAATGTGGAAATATTTATTTAGTTTAACAAAAGATTATAGGGGATCAAACCTACAACGGATCCTTAGAAACATACTTGGAGAAGTTACTCCATTACAAAACATAAATAGACAGATGTCCTCTGCAAGTATTTGGTTGATTTTAGAAATACACTTTGCTCTTTAGGCAAAAATATCATTTGGATTCTGAATTAAAGCTCTCAAGTGTAGATAGATTAAATTCAGCAGATAATTGATTAGTCCTTTATACAACTATTTCATATTCTAGTTCATCAAAAAATTATACAGTGCATAATAATCATTTAATTTATAAATAGCTCATTAATTTCATTGTTATTTTAAGCAATGTTCAAAAAGAATATGGAAGATATTATTGCTATGTAGTTTAAGGCTATATGCTTCTTCCACACTCAAGGCAAAAGACATTTTATAACAGATGGGAATAAAAATGACATGTACCCATAGCAATTTGAAAATTACCTTATAATTTGGTCAATTTATAAAATATCCCCAACTAAAATGAAGAACTTTTAGAAAGCAACATATTCATTTTTAATTTCTTCATGCATCTTTCTTTGGACAGATGGAAGAAAGCCATGTATTGTGCTAACAATTCATCAACCACATAATGCAATTTATGCATCAACAAATTGACTAAATAATGGCTCACCTTTAGGAAAATGGAATTTTAAAATGGTCTATTTACAGTCTTCATCTTTATTTTAAATATTCAGATTATTGTAAAGATTCTTTACTTTCAAATATTTTAAATGCTATATAATTGGTGTGTTAGGTAATGCAATGTATAATGTTTTGGCTTTAGGGCAAACAAAATAAATTACTAACTAGTCTAGATACAAGAACTCCCAAGAAAAGTGAGAAAGGGACAGAAGGTATTGTTGAAACTTTCTAGAAATAAAATGAACCTGGCATATTCCAGCCTCGGGCAGCCAAGGAAGTTATACAGAAAGTCAGGAAAGTTTAGGACATGTGGTATAGTGCCTACAATTCCCCTGGCCTTGAGGAGTATGGAAATTAAACTTTACAGGTTAGAGTAAAAGGCATTGTAAAACCAGCCAACCTTCCCTATGGACTAATTCATGATACTGGATTCTAGGAGGCACTACATATACATGAAACTCTCCAGGATCCACTCACAGAAATGGAGAAATGAGACTCCATAGGAAATGTATTTGTAGAAAAAAAAAAATTAGAAGACACAGTAGCAGCTAACTTTACTATTTTGGACATGAACATTCTGTTTGATTAAGAGTTAACTTAACCCTCTACCTTTATAACAGGAGATAATGATTGAGCCTTATTTCATCCTTCATAGCACATTAAGGCAGAGAAAACAAACCATAAATCCCTCCATAATTAAAAAATAAGTTCTATGCAAACCATATAAATTCTTACAATTGTCTTCCACTTAGCTTGGAATGTGGAGACTTGACCTCACTATAGCAAATTTTGGTTTGGTTCCACTCTTAGCAGCTGCCTCTTTTTAAGTGACTCACCATGCTGATCATATCTCAAATACTTGTTCAAAAAGAGTCTTGGCCTTAATTAGCAAGGGCACATTTCCACAGCACATATAGTAATTTTCCTGGAAATAAAAGCTTAACATCAACTAAACTAACAAATCATCACCACTAGGTCAGTCCTATGCACATGTTAGCAACACAAAAGGATTAATTTTTTCACACATACATCACCTTCCAGAACCAAAATGCTCTGTGAGAGATTGCAGAAGAAGTAATCTATATGTTCATTTGTATGTTGATTTCTTTTTGTTTTGTTTGTTTTAAGCCAAAGCAATTAAGAACCTAGTGATATTTTTCTTCTGCATGGTTTATATTTAGGTACTTTATATTTGGAGAGAAATTAAACTTTCAGAAGAAAGCAACTCTGGCCAAATAAAGCAGACTTGTGTAGAGGATTATAAAGAAGTAAAAACAATATATGAAGCACCAAACTTCATAAAGATCAAGCACGAGAAAAACCTGAGAAATCTAGAGAACAGAAACAACTGGAAAATCACTTTGGACCACCTTTCCATGAACTGGGCAAGACTCAGTTTCCATGAAGAAAAACCTCAGCTTGGATTCCATGCCTATCTCCTGGCTGGTCCAGCACAGGCTACTTCATTGAAAGGTCCCCCAAAGATAAGGGAGAAAATTTATAATTGGATATCTGAGCTGTGACTTACTGATACCCTTGGATACCTTTATTTTCTGCTAAAATTATTACATAATTTCTTTTCCTTGCTATTTTAAAGACTGACTAATCTTTTATTATACCAATAAGACTGTGTTGTACCTGCCTATAATATATACAATTGAGAAATTTAAAATTAAATTAAATTATTTAATTCAAGCCCTGCTAACATAAATAGAGAAGGTAACAAGTTGATAGTCCAAAGAGAGCTATGCTATATGAATATGGCTAATGGCAGTTTTGATGAATCAATTTGTGATATTTTATTAAAAAGGAAAAAATAAATCTTTAGTTGGAGAAATACCATGGGGTCCACCACTCATGGCAGGCTGACTGCTCAGTGTTGGAAAGCAATGACAACTGTTTGTAAGTTGACTATAAAATGAAATTTAAGTTTGGCTACCTTCTTTTGTCATAATATTCCTGGTATACTCACTTCTTCTACTTATCTGATTATTCCCTTATCTGCTGCAGGGGAGAGCATTACTTTATGGCTAAAACATGATGGGGAAAAAAAAACTCTCTTGAACTTTAGAGGACATTAAAAACTCCCCATGATGTCCTGGTCTGGTTTAGGGGATGGGGGTCTCATTTCCCATATATAAATATACCCTCTGAGAATTCTCTCAATAATCTATCTACACAATGTTTGCAAAACAAAGTAGTTATAAACACAAATTATTTCAAAATGTATTTCTGGGTTACATGCTATGCACAGATATTTAGATCCTTTAAAAAAGGTAATAATTTAATATTTTTAATACAGTAAAGGAATTCACAGTCTATTACACTTCAAAATTTGCTTCTAATCCAGAGCATCCCCTATGACTTTTAAAATAAATTTTAATGTATATGTATTATTAAAGGCAATAAAGTAGCAGAGCTTATTTAAAATATAATAATAGATATATTAAACTTTGGTAAATTGCATGGGGATTCTTAAAAGATTTCTTTTTCTTCTTCTAAAATAATGCCCTCCTTCTTTGTAGAGTCTCATGAACTTTATATACCCTGGCTGGGATTAGAATTCCTGCTGCTGCAGTACAGCTACATTCTAAGTGTGTTTCCATAAACAGACAATATCCCAAGAGAAAAAATTGAAAAGGTCATTGAAATATCTTTGGGATCTCACAATATGGGAGAGACAAGAGGCGACTGATTTCTAAGAGGAATTGTCTTCCCACAGTCTTTTTCATTCACTCTACCATAAACATTAACACTACAAAAATATTTTATTTTTCTTGGAGCCTCTTGCAACACCTCTCTCCTTTTGAAAAACACACACGTTTTCCTTCCGATGACACCGGTTTGCTAATCAGCCAAGGTGCACTAAAAAGTCAAGTGCAATCAGGTGTTAAGAAAGAAGTGATTAAGGAAAGTATTTAAGACTCAGAAGCAGAAGTTATATTAAATGTAAACGCTTCTGTCTCTAAACTTAGAAAGTTTTACTTTGTGACATTTAATTTCTGTTCTCATCTATATAGCCCATCTGCCTTTCTAATTAACATTTTGCATTCACTCCCAGTATCAGCCGCTCCTATTGGTTTATGTCAGTATGAAGCTGGTTCCTCCCAGCAAAGTTAGGTCTTAAAGCAATTCTAGTGAAACATAGTGGGATCTAAAGAGATGATATTTAAACACAAGTTAATGTGTGTTTTTTTTTCAATTTATTAATTTGTAAAATAGAAATACCATTTTTTCATACATGACTGTTTAATGTAATATAAACATTGTAACATAAATGTAACAATGTAAATTATGTACATTATGTTATATAACATAAATTTAATTCCTTAAATCAAGGAATGTTGTAGATGAAGCTTCTGTTCTAGCAACTTTCTGTGGTAACACGTGGTAACAATGACTGAGACCAATAAACAAAGGGTCATTCTCACATTGGCTCTTGGGAACTAACTTTGGATCATGTTTACAGGTTTCAAAGATTCTTCTGTAAAATATCATCTTGCAATGGGTTTAAGATGGACATGACTCATACAGAGACTTCTCTCTACCATGTGCTGCCAATTTAAACCATACAGAAATATAATTTAGCAGCATGGGGAAAGGGTTAAAGACTGTAAAATGAAATGAAATTTGCATTCCTCTAAAGCAATGTTTCTCAACCATAATAGAATATAAAAAACCCATGGGGAACTTTTTACAAAGTACTTATTTCCAAACCCCAACCAATAAACCAAATGAACAAAAGTCAAGATTTTCTGGGAATGAGACCCATGCATGGGTATTATGTCAAAGCTCCACATGTACTTCCAATATGCAGCTAGGGTTGAGATTTTTCTGTGCTAGAAAATATAATACACTTGCACACGCACACACACACACGCCTCTCCAAAGTAGTAATTTCAAGTTTCCATTGAAGAGGATTAAAATTTATTCCCTGAGTTTCTAAAAGTAGTAGTTATAGATGTACCAGAAGTTATAGTAGCAAAATTTCTCATCAATATTTTGCTGATAAGAAATGTTTATTAGTCTTCCAAGATGCATTACATGCTTGATGTATAAAAATGAAAAAGACAGTATCTTCAAAGAAGATAGAGTTCAGTATAGCATTTTTCAGTTTAGAACTGTTGGAGAAAATTCATAAGGCCTCCAGAACCAAGAAATTTGTTTAGCAGAAATACATTATTTAATATTATGGTTGCTATGTGTTTTTGTTCGTACTGAGAAACAAAGGTTATGGGAGCCCTCTGTTTTGGCCTAGCCTCCTGCACTAGGTCCTGAGACCAAGGCAAATGAGAATGGATTCACTTGTACAAAGTGCTACATAATCAAACTGAACTTTGAAAGGGGCCAGTTTTCCTAGATTCCAGCCAACTTGAGTCAGTGTCATAGAGAAGTCCACATGTGTTTTAACCCTGTGAGGATAGTACCTTTGAAACGAGAAATCTACTTTTTATTCTCTGTTACTGCTTCCTTCAGCCCTTTTCTGCCTATAAACAAACCTCCTCTGCTCAGCTGATCAGAACACTCATTCTATTATAGAATGAGGTGTTTCCTGATTCCAGGATCACACATAAAAGCCAATTAAGATCTTTAAACTAAATTTGTTATAATTTTGTCTTTTGATAATAATTTCAGATATTTTTCAAATAACTCTCAAAATGTACTTGAAAACAAATCATCATCCTCTTGGAGGTCATCTGAAATACGTTAAATAGTAAGTTTTCTTGTCACTGAAAAAAAATCACAACATAATCTTTTATTTGTTACTCTTGTGGGTTGTTTATCCTTCTGTCATGAATCTGTGATCAAACTGGGAGTTTTCTTGGTGTAATTTTGTAACTGAAAACTCATCACTTGTCCACAAGACAGAGTCAGAAGAATGAGGACAAGTGGTTGAGGAGAAGGAAAGAGAAGTTTTGTTACTTTGCCGGCAAGGGAGGAAAAATGGTAGACCTTATCTCAAAATCCAAATTTCTAGACCTTATCTCAAAATCCAAATTTCCTGCACATAAGCAGAAATACAGAGCTTTTAAAGGGAGGACCACTCAGTTCTAAGCTACTGTGGTTAACTATTTTAATCCTTCCATCTCTCTGCCAAAGACAAAGCTTCACCTGGCCAGCCTGGGATGAAAGAACAAAAGGCCTTCACCCTGCTCCTCACAACAACTGCCCTGAGGCAGGGATGCAGGCTTCAGTTCTCAAAAAGAATGGGAGAAATTTCAAAGAGACAGAAAATATTTTTGCCATTTTTTTCAGGCCATTCCTTGTTACAATGTTTTATCAGCTCAGTTGATTCTGCATCAGTTTAGAAGCCTTATTTTTACACATGTGTGCACCTCCTTGCACTCTCTCTCTCTCTCTCTCCCCCCCCCACTGATGATTCTTCATTGTGTAACACTGTCATCTGTGTCTTCCTGTTCACTATTGCCTAGATTTTCTTCCAGGATCTGAAGCCCTGTCTTATGGGTCTTTATATTGGATCTTTCAGTCTTCCTAGTGTGTTTCAGGAAAGCAGGACTGGTTTCAATTGTTCATGGCAAATCTTGTAAAAAGAAGGTGAGCAGGAACACAGATAGGACAACAGGACCTAAGTGGCCCAGATTAGTCCAATTCACAGTAAAACAAATCACAGGTATGAATGTGGAGATAAGAAAACTACCAATAAGTTGTGGCAGTTGATTTTTCACATAGAATCCTCATTTCTCCACATCCCAATAACTCTTTAATATACTACTCAATTTTTACTGGCTCTAAACCTCCTTCTATACTCATGGGAAATAAAATTCCCTGAACAATTCCTTTCAAGTTAGGCTTTTGGAGCTTCCATGCACTTAAATTCACTTGCAAATCATATTTGGATTCTGATGCTGCTGAAGAACCTCATTTATGCTTCAATTCTCACACTCCATGAGAATTCAATAATCTCTAATTAAATGAAATGTTCTTTATCACCAAGTTATACATAGTGAAGTATTCTAGGCCCTAATATTTCCTCCTTTTAGCTAAACCCTATTTCCCCCAAGATTAAAAAAATATATTTACCCATTTACTTTGATCACAGCAGTACCAATCATCATGTCATGGTCAAGAATCTATTTGCCTCTAAAACTAATGCTCTTTTGTGAAATCTAGTTTGTTACATCATCCCACTTCTTTCCTTATCTCCTTCACAACATGAATACCATTGTCTTTCTTCCCCCTTGTCCACAGTACAACAATCAAACTCATACTTACCTCAGCCTGTCACTGACACTGTTTGAGCAATTTTTCCCATGTATGCCAGCAGATGCAAATCATTATTACAGAGCTATTAGGGGTTTTTCAAACCCCATTTTGAGTTATATAAATCTGATTTATGGTCCAAAAAATCCTGCCCCACATTATTTTCTCTCATGCACTATGGGCATTTCTTAAGAACAACCAATTAGATCTTCAATGTTAAGCTGTTTGCTACAGTTCAAAAAAAGGTTTCTTGGACAATTATACCAATAAAACTTGCATTACTAAGAGGTAGGTATAAGTTAGGAATATCTGATACAGACTCTTCTTTATGCTATAGAATTCTTTTTCTTATTAAAAATCTTATTTTTCCCCCTCACTTAAAAAATTCTAAAATGTAAGAAAATACATAGAGCCATCTTTATCCATTCTTACCTCCATGATCTCACCCGACATAGAGACCATTATTGACCTTGATGTTCTTTGGAAGAGCATTTCTATGCTACATCTTGAAGAGTATATTTATCCCAGAACTAAAGGCTTAATCTTTCTGAAGGAGCAGTAATTCTGCATAAGTAGGGCCACATGTAAGGGTCACTTACTGTGTAACAGCTATTTAGGACAGAAAAACATGAGAGGTATTTATGTGATTTTTTTTTTGTTCAATCTGATTTCTAGGTCCTAAAGCTGATAACTTAAAATACACAGCCTCTCTTTTGAGTAAAAGTAATGATTTTTAAAGCCATATTCAAGTTCCATTCAATTGGATTTATTCTTCTTATGTATCTTTATCTTAGGAGGGAAGGTAAGAATGTCATGAACAAAATAATTCATGACTTTTTAATATGCTTTACAGTTCCAGACTTCCATTTTGACACTCAGCCAAAGTAATTGATCTTTTAAACCTCAGTGCCTAGCAGCAAAATATCCTGCACATTTATTTATTTATTTTAGAATATTATGGATGCACAAATGTTTTGGCTCCATGAATTGCTTTTGTACAATTTGAGTCAAAGTTATAAGTATGCCCATTACTACATAGTATGCATTGTACCCTTTAGATATAATTTTACCCATCTCCTCCTCCCCCTCCACCTGCTTAATTTCCATTGAGTTTTACTTCCCTATGTGCACATGAATGTTGATTGATTAGTTCTAATTTAAAACAAGTACATTTGGTGTTTGTTTTTCCATCCTTCCAATACTTCACCTAGGAGAATGGTCTCCAGTTTCATCCTGGTTGTTACAAAAAGTATTAGTTCACCTTTATTGTGGCTGACTAGTACTCCATAGTATTCATATACCACATTTTGTTAATCCACTCATGAATTGATGGGCACTTGGCTTGAGTCCACTTCTTGCAGCATGATTGTGAATTGTGCTACAATAAACAATAGAGTTCAAGTGTCTTTTTGATAAAATAACTTTTTTTCCTTTGGGTAAATACCCAGTAGTGAGATTGCTGGATCAAATGGTAGGTCTACTTTTAGTTCTTTGAGGAATCTCTATACTATTTACCATAGAGGTTGCACTAGTTTGCAATCCCAACAATAGTGTATCAGCGTTCATTTCTCCCTGCATCCATGCCAACATCTGTTGTTTGGGACTTTTTGAGAAAAGCCATTCTCAGTGGAGTTAGGTGATATCTCATTGTGGTTTTGACTTGCATTTCTCTGATGATTAGAGACATTGAACATTTTGTCATGTTTTTATTGTCTAATAGTCTATCTTCTTTTGAAAAGCTTCTGTTCATGTCTTTTGTTCACCTTTTAATGCAACTGTTTGTTTTGTTCTTGCTGATTTGCTTGAGTTCTATGTAGATTCCAGTTATCAGCCCTTTATCAGATGTATAGCATGCAAATATTTACTCTCATTCTGTAGGTAGTCCATTTGCTTTGCTGATTGTTTCCTTGGTTGTGTAGAAGCTTTTTAATTCAATAAAGTCCCATTTATGAATTTTCATTGTTGCTGTAATTGCCTTTGGGGTTTTCTTCATAAATTCTTTGCCTAGCGTGATTTCTGGAAAAGTTTTTCCAACATTTTCTCCTAGAATTCTTATAGTTTCATGCCTTAAGTTTAAGTCTTTTAAGCTTCTTGAATTAATTTTTGTGAGTGGTGAGAGGTAAGTACCTTGTTTCAATTTTCTACATGTGGCTATCCAATTTCCCCAGCACCATTTATTGAATTCTTTTCCCCAGTGTATGTTGTTGAGATCAAGTCAGCTCCTGGGAGGTATAGGGTCCCTTTTAAAGTTTGGGCCATTTGTGTGTCCCACCTAGGGTACCAGAGCTTACCACAGGCACAAAAGAACATCTTGCAACTGGCTCTTCCACAAGCAATGACAAGAGGAACAATTCTATAGCTAGGTATAGCACCTTCCAACTCAAGCAAATAGGGAGTGGCTGATTCACACTCACAAGTACCACCAGCTATCTTGGAGAGTAAGCTGAGGGACCTAACTCATTTCACACTATGGGGAAGAGGAGAAGACACCGGGTCATAGGTAACCTGAGATGCTCATTAAACCTGCTAGAACACCCCATAGGCAACTGAGGACCAGCACTCCTCTTTCTGGCATGGTCAGGGATTGATCTTCAGGGACCTTGGAGACAGGCCTATAAGCCACTCTTAGCACACCTAGGTCTCATTCAAGAGTCCAGATTAGAAGGAATCAGTGAAAGAACTCCAGAAATATGAAAAATCAGAATGAGAGGGCACCACCAAAAGAAAACAATAATTCCTTACCAATAGATACCAACCAAAATGAAAATATTGAAATGACTGGTAAATAATTTTAAATATGATTTATAAGGATGCTCAAGAGAGAAAATAGAAACCCAACACAAAGAAACCACAAAAACAGTACGGGAAATGATGAAAAATTCAGTAAAGAAATTGAATCTTTAAAAAAATCAAACAGAACTTTTGGAAATGAAAAATTCATTTAAAGAAATACAAAACACAGTGGACATCCTTAGGAATAGGCTAGATCAGGCAGAAGAAAGAATTTCAAACCTTGAAGATAACCTTTGAGTTAATCAAGTCAGTCAAAGGCAAAGAACAGAAAAATAAGAACTAACAAAGCCTACAAGAAATATGGAATTATGTAAAGTGGAATAATATAAGAATCATAGGCATCCCTGAGGGTGCGGAAGAAGATACACAAAGGTTAGAAAACCTATTTGAAGGAATAATTGAGTAAAACTTTCCTGGTCTTACTAAAAATTTAGATATCCAGGTACAAGAATTTCAATGGATTCCTAGGAGATTCATCCCAAAGAGGCAATCGCCGTGACACATAGTCATCAGACTGCCCAAAGTTAACATGAAGGAGGAACTCCTATGAGCCATAAGGTAAAAACATCAAGAAACTTACAAAGGAAAATCCATCAGACTAATGGCAGGCTTCTCAACTGAGAGCTTACAAACCAGAGGGATTAGGGCCCCATTCTCGGTCTTCTCAAACAGAATAATTGTCTGCCTAAAATTCTATCCTGCACATTTGGTTTCTCTTATTCAATAATTATATATTGAGCTTCTACTAAGTGCTAAATAAATATTTATGATAGTCTTATAGATCAAAGTGATGAATAAGGTACATAAGACTATGGAAGAATAAATAAAACAATAACATCACTATCCCATGAACTCACTCAGTGCAACAACCCTTTAAAAGCACCTAGCAAAGTGGCTGACTAGTAATAAATGCTGACTATGTGCCTGTTCAAATGAATTAGTGAATTGTGAATCAGAAAATAAGACATAAACCAATAAATGAATAGAGTAAACTTATTAGGAAATGAGTAAACAGTGTCATTATGAGTAGAAGCCTTCAAAGATGAATGTGGAAGACCCAGGATATACCATATACCCATACTTCTTGGAATTCTGCAGGAATAGAAGGAATATATTCTTTCTCTTATCCATATCACACTTTACTGCTAGAAGCAAGACACAAAGAAGTATTTGTTTTTGTTAAACAGTGAGCACATCTGCACAGGGAATTATGGAATAATTTAAGATTCAGTGTCAAATGAATGATGCAGACACTGTTGATTACAAAGGACTGTAGTATTACTGTGGGTTTCATAAAGATGGTACAATGGGATATTCTCATTTTATAAATTACCCAAGCATTTCTTTTAAATGTAGGTTCCTTGTAAACTTCCCACTCTAAGAATATAAAGAAAACCTTCCCTCAGGGAGATCTCAATTCTGTGTATGTGTGTATATGTGTCTGTGTATGTTCAGAAGTACAAAATACATTTTATGTGTTGATCAGAATTTGTCAACCTGTCAAAGCTTTTACAAGACAGACAAAAATTACTTGTCAAAATTTACTGATTTTAATATTTAGTCACAAGTAGACTTGTAAAATAATTAGTAAATTATAAACTAAACACTAAGATTATAATCATCTGTATTTATTTCACTTGTGATTAATCAGTGACAACTAATTTATAAAATATCTAAATATTGAAACTATTATTAGATTTTTTTGTATCCTCAATAGCCTCTAGCATGATTCTGAGGAATTACTAATTTATATAAAGAGATTAATTATTGGACAATATAAAGATATCTAGTGTGATTTCTAGGTAAGCAGATATTAAGAAAACTATCTAAAAAATTCTAGGAGTGGAAAAAGAACAAATCACTTTTAAAACCTCAAAGAACAGTTTTGTTTCATAAGTTGTCCCTAAAAGGATTATAACAATGTATAGCTTCTGCTGGCCTGAAACACAGAAAAAAGAGATGGAAATAGTATCATTCAGTATTCAGAGGCTTGAAGTTTATTAGGTTATTTGAAACTCTGCTCTTAGCAATTATGCCTTTGGGCACACAAACACTTAGGACATTCAGATAATTGCAGGTTTGAATTTTTTTAAAATGCTTGAAATGCAGCCGAAGCAATGCTGAATTGATCTGTTTCACAACCTTGGGAGAAAATAATTTCAAACAAAGGAGCAAGGATTAAACACTGGGAGATACAGAATAGTCACATAGAAATTCATAAAGTCAGCACAGAAGGCAAAAATCAGTTATGTAAAAATTGTCCATAAGTTACCTGTATAATATACAGTACACATGACTCTATGTACCCAACCTAGTCCAGAAAATTATTTGCATAATAAAACTTGAGAAACATTGACATAGACAAGATAAAGAAGAATGTCTATATTTAGATGTATACAAAATCAAATTATTCTGTTTTAAATATAATTATGAAGTTTCTAGAGGTAAGTGAGGGTGAGTAGGAATTCTAAAGTGTTTGATCTTGATTTGGTTTACCAGCTTCAATTAAGTATTTATACCCTAATCTACTTAATAGATTTATTAGTTATCGTGAGAGGCTAGGTTCTAAACTGACCACATAATGTAAATGTATTATATATATATATATATATATATATATATATATATATATATATATATATATATCTCCACTGTATCTTTTTTTGTTTGTTAATTTTTTGAAACAGGGTATTGTTCTACTGCCAACATAGATGATGATTTGAAGATAACTGGTTGACCTAAAGTAAAAACTAAGGCAAACTTAACATAAGTAGGAAGTTAGTTGGGACCAAAGCTTTCAAACTAAGCTTGGAAGACACTCTGAGTTGGGCAGTTATAGGCAGATTTTCAAGGACAAAATAAGGAGATATAGCAAAGCAGAAAGTAGTCTCAGCCTGTTCATATAGAAATACCCTTGGTTAACAGAAATAAGCTAATGGATGATTGGCTAAAGGCCATAGCACTTCTCAGAATAGTCATTATCAGTTTACAATTAACCCAGTACCTAGAGTTCTGTACATAAGCAGAAGGGAGCCAGAAATTTCAGTAACTATAGTGTATCCAATTTTGTTTTTACAATCAAATGCAAACGTTTCATGGAAAAGACAATTGCATGATCTTTGGCAAGATATCTAATCTTTCCAGATAGTTTAATTCATACTGTCCATCTCTGGATATATAGTTAATTTCATTAAAGATATTTTTACCTATTTGTGCTGTCCAGTATATAATTCATTAGCCACATATAGCTATTTAAGTTAAAATTAATTAAAATTAAATAAAATTAAAAATTCAGTTCCTCAATCATACCAGCCACATTTTAAGTACTCAATAGACACAAGTGCCTAGTGGCTACCATTTTGGACAATGCATATATAGACTATTTCCACCATCTCTGAAAGCCCTATTGAGCAGAACCAGTCCACACATGAATCTAATTGTCTAATGATATTATTTTTATGAAAAACTTTACAATTGGTTGGGATAAATTTCAGATAACCAACAGATTAATAATTTGAAAGATACCTATAATTTACTTTGGGCCATGTATCTCCTCCATGAATATGATAACCATCTATAATGAATAATCATTCATTATAGAATCATGAATCATTCATGACTCATTTTGCTGAGTCATGAAGGTTTTAGTTTTACCCAAAACCAAAGAAATATTGTGCAGTAACATTACTAAGATACCAAGATACAATCTAGCCTATTAGGCTTTATAAAACATTGATTTCTATTTTATATATATACTCTTTTGGGGGCAGGGATACTTTCCATTTAATGCATTATTCTAAAATTGATCAGCATATTTGAGCCAAAAATAAAATTAACTATGATGGCTACTATTGAAGGGACTTGCATGGCCCTTTGTCCTTCACCCCTTGTGGTTGTTCATTTGTGGGATAGTGATTTTGGGTACAAATATCAATAACATGCTAATCTCCTCTGTAGGGAATTCATTTTCAAATAAAAGCTTTTTTGTTTGATTTTCATACTGAGTGGGTTCAAAAAGATACAAGTAAGACAGCGTATTGTCTTTTCCCCATACTGTCACATTTCCACAGGGCTTTGTGTCTTCCTCAGTTGTATAAAGAAGTTTAAATATGTCCCTTGAAGTTTTGATAATTTGAGCCTATAAAACAAACTGGAAATACACATTAATAGGGAAAAAAATCATACAAATGTATTACATGGACAGGTGTGCACAAGAGTCATGAGAAATGGCCAGATGCTTGGCACTTTTATACCATCTTGAGGTTACAGAAAAAATAGGGGCTGGGAGGTTATTTTGGCAAAACAGGTTATGAGAGGTAGAGAAGAGGAGACCTGGCTAGCAACACTGGTCATGTTATATAGATGAAACCCCACAGATAGTAGACTGCAGAAAGAAGAGATGATCAATGTTTCTTTCACACCTTAAAAGGTGTTAGTTTATCAGTTAATTTTTAGGGAGGGTTTCAGAGAAAGCCTGCCTGCAGTGATGCAGATTGTCTCCACAGATGCAAATATCCCCCACAAAAGACAAATTTGCAGGACTACTGTTTACAGACTCTCTGAACCTCCATCTCAAAATATATCAAAGTATATTTTGAGATTAAATATTTTGGTTTGTCACCCAAAAGACCACCAGGATAACTAAATAGTAGAAAGGAGAGCTTTATTGGTGATAATAGTTTACAAACTGGGAAGAGATAGTTTCCAGCATAAATCTCAGGTGCTCTCTCTTCAAAGAGTAGAGGGGCAGGTTGAATTTTATGTCTCACAGGGTCCATATTACACAAGAGAGTCATACATATTCAGCATGTTCAGGGGGAAAGCTATACATATTTATGAGGGGAGCAGAGTGCATATACAATGGGTAAACATGTGTGTAACATATACCCTATGTTCACTTTGGGGTAGGGTTTTAACATTAAGAGGAGGTAGAATTTGGCTCTTTATGTCAAATGGTACACTGTACACAAATACAGTTGTGCACAGCCTCTACAAACTAACTGAAACTGGCTTAAGGTCAGCAGTTGCTTATCAGAAAAGAATGCTTATAACACCGGTCTTTTGTCCATTCAGACTTGCAGTGGTCTGGGTTGTAAATCAGAGTTAGGAGGGGTCTGATAATTTGACTGATAGCTCCCATTGTTAGAGTTTAGCAAGACTGTCAATTTTCTTGTAGCTGAGGAAATTTAGAAATTTACCATGCTAGCTTGTCCTTGGATCCTCAAAGGTAACTTTGATTTCCTTAAACTTAGGCTCTGTCTTAGCTAATAAAGGGGATATTTTTGTCTCTCAGATCACAGGTTTCCTTTAGTTGACTGGTTTTCCACTTATATCCAAAGAAGAATAAATGCTTAAATAAATTTAAAAAGATAAATGAATATTGAGAAATGAAGTTTTCAACTTTTCATGCTGATTCTCCTTGATTTTCATTCCATCTCTGGTTCACTCATTCAATAATTATTATTGAGCACATACTGTATGGCAGATACTGTTATATGCACAAGGCAAAGAAGGTCCCCATTTTTGTGTATCTTAAAATATACTGGGACTTGAGTAAGTTGAAGAGAAGGAAGACAAGGATAAACGTATATAAATATATAAATAAGATAATTTCAAACAGTGAGTCTATGAAGAAAATCAAATAAGAAAATGAGAGAGAAGTGACTAACATAAGGGGCTAATTCAGGTAGAGTGCTCAGAAATGGCCTCCATTGAGAGGGATAATTGAGATGACAGCTACACGATGAGTAGACTTTAGCTGTGCAAAGACATAGAAGAAGAGAATCTCAAGAAAAGGGAACAGCAAATGCAAAACCCCTGAAGCAGAAAAAACCTCAGTGGGCTTAAGAAATTAAAAAAAAAAAAAAAAAAAAAAAAGGAAAGAGGGAAAGAAGGAAAGAATAAAAAAGGTTAGGAAGGAGACTAGTAGGAGTGAATTTAGGGGTAGGTAGAAGGAGGATATTAGAATCTGGGAGACATAGTAATATGTTAGTAATTTATTCTAATTATAATTCAAAGTCATTTGAAGCATTTTCAAAATGGAAATGATACATTCTGATTTCTATTTTTAAAAAATTACTCAAGTGACCTTGTGAAAAATGAACTAAAGGATGCTACAGAGAAGCAGGAATACCAACTAGGAGAAGCAGGTTGTTGCAGTATTTCTACTAGACAATGGTGATATGACCAGAGTGGTGGCAGAGGAAGTGTGGATAAAGTAAGTAGACATGACTTGCTAAGGAATGTGGGCAATAAGAGAAAGGGAAGAAGGAGGTTAAGTGATCCTAGTTTTTGTTCTGAGCAAATAGGTGGAATGGTGGTTTTATTAATCCAAATATGGTTGCCATAAGCTATTGGATCCAATTATTCTTACAAGGAGGATGACCAGCAATGTCCAGTTGGCTCAGCAAACCATAGATAAAAATATTTCACAGTCATCAATTTGGTAATGGTCAGAAACTTCCTCTGATCAGAGATGAAACTCCATATCAAGATTGACATGGTTGACAAAATATTGCAAAGAAACACTACACTATATATAATTCTGTCTCAATATATCATGATGACTTTACCATATTATAAACTATTAGATATACTCTTAAAGTATCAATACTCAGAATGGAATGAGATAGTAAGTATAACCCATCTCCATATCCCACAGACATGAGTTTAAATTCTTCTTCGGCACTACGTAATCTTGGATGAATCACTTCATCTCTTAAACCTCATTTGAAAATGGAGGCAGTGGTATTAACTTTACAGGACTGCTGTAAACAGTGCATGAGATACTTATGTAAAACACTCCACATACTGTTGGTGATAAAATGGATGTTCAATAAATAAAGGAGCCCTTCTTTCTTCTTTTCATAGTCCTTTACTTCAGTTATTGCCAAGTTCTCATTCAGCCTCATCTACCACATCAATTTAGCAATCTTAGCATAAAGATAGTGTCCATTTCCTGGTAGTTTCTGCAAAAGTTCCAGATTTGTGTTTTATTTTCCTCACATGTATGCATATCAAAACTAAATACTGATGGCTGAAAGGTATAATAAGTCAATTGTTAATTGGCCAGATGTGGCTCACTTGTCAAGGCCTGGACCAATAAGGTGGGTTCAAAATCCTTCAAATTGTGTCTACAGAATATGAGAGAATGGTGGTTCCACAATGGAAAATTAAAATAAGATTACTGGAAGAGAGAGTAATGGATGCTGATCAGAAGAAAAACATGCACTACTATGTATGTACATTTTTTTCTTGAACAATACTTAGAAACATTAGTTGTTCCAATTCCATTATAAAAGTTCTAATCTTGCAAGTCCCTTCTCATCAGTAAACTGCTCTGAGAAGTCAATATTATATGGTGAGATCAGCTCTGTAACAAGAGGTTACTAGATGCATTGCATTTCTACTCTTATCGGTATTGCTATCCTATCAGCTCTTAAAGTGGAGGCAATAGATTTTGTTTGCTACACTCTCAGGATGAGAAAACAAGAAACTCTGATTTCTAATATTAAAAGAAATACAGATTTATTTATTATAGATCTAATTATAGATCAAATCTGGTCATGAGTGGATACTAACATCTCAGCATTGCTTGCACCTAGAGATTTCTATGTTACACTCTTCTGGCTAGTTAGACAGAATAGGAAGTCTACCAGGGTTTTAATGGAGAATAAATTTTACCCCTAATGGGGCAAAAGATAAGGTTTTTCTTTCCTAGCCAATCACTGCTTCCTCTCTTTGAATGAAATCATGTTGCCAAAGTCAGTACTCCCATTAAGGAAGGAAGAACAGAAGTTTGAAAAGGATTGGGTCTTGGACGAAGTCATTGAGGAACTGAACAAATTCTAGTAACTGCCAATATCTAGAATTAGTTTTGTAGGAGCCAAGGGAAAACTTCCACTTTGGCCTCTGAAAGCTCACTGAAAATCACTGACCAAAGGCAGAGTCATAGGAGAAAAGATATATAAATTTATTCGATTATAGTTTTACATAACACAGGAGCTTTCAGAATGAAGACCCCAAGATACAGGGGAAATTAGCCATTTATATGCTTGGGTTCAAGAAGTATGGACAGCCATGTAGAAACATGATTGCACGAAAGGTGTAAGATCTAATGCTAGACGGAGTGGGAAAATCCAACAAAACCTATCTGTTTAGATTCTTCTTGGCTTCTCTGTGCAGCATTCCTTCCATCTGGGTGTGGGTACAACCTTTCCTGGAATTGGGGTCTTATGACCTACAATCGAACAAGGTAGGTCAGATTGTTTTTATGACTAGTTTTTATACAGAAAGGTGAAAGGAAAGTTAGAGTAATATTTTCTTAGGTTTTATGGCTGGATATGGGGAAAAGGGGTTCTGGTTTCTATGACCCACCTTGGGGAAGAGGGATTTTAGTTTCTATGGCTAGCCTCAGGAGAGAATGAGGAGCCAGACACAGGAGAAAGGGAGAAGGTCAGAGAGAGCTGCTTCTGAAGCTGCTTCTGAGACCTTCATTTTGAGGTATAATTTTCTCATCCTTGACAGACTTAAGTGAGAAAAATCAACTAGTGAAATTATAGTGGTCTAATTTAATATTCATTGAGATTTCTATTTTCTATTGCCAAATGGATTCCAACTGATAATTATAATGTATTATTTGTATCTACTCTGAGCATGAGAAAAATGGAAGCAAAATAAGTGGTTTATATAAGACAAATTCCAGGAATTTTTAATCAAAAAGGCACAGATCTCTGAGTTCTATGAGCTCTGCTGAATTGTATGCTAAACAGTGTGTGTATATGCATACTTTTCAGGAAATTATTGAATCAATATTAAAGTAGGTGTGTGATCCAAAACAGGCATATGATTCAAAACATGTTAATATTTTCTCCCATCTAATATGTCATGTCAGCACATAGTAGGCACTCAATAAGTGTTTGATAACTAAATGAATGAATAAAGGAACAATGTCAACATTTTGCCTTCAATGTGCTAGACAGTTCCAAAATCTGAGATTTTAATATTACCAAGATGTGTTACCACTGATAGGATGGCCTTACTAATAAACTATCTAACAGAGAAAAATTAACTAACAGAAAAAAAGAATAAGAAACTCACAACACATAATTTCTCCTTTGAAGGGAGAGATCACAACACAACATGTCTCTTGTCTGATTAACCACCTGGGGCTCAACTGGTCTTTAAGATTAACCACCTGGAGTTTCTCTAAGAGTTTATTTTAACAGCCTTGAAGAGCCCTGAGCAGACAGCGGGGATGTGAACTCTTCCTGCCAGACCACATTTCAAAAACCCTGATAAGGCAGCCTCACAAAGAAGACAGAGAAAAAAAGGAAAACAGACACAGCTGTTTCACAGTCATGTTCTGTTATTAGCAGACAACAGTCACTTTTTTTTTTTCCTATCTTTTTTTTTTCCACATAAAAATCCTGAGCCCCTTAGCCTTCGAGACAGCACTTCTCCTTTCTTTCACATGTGTCATGTCTTCCTCCCTTTTGGAAGTAAAGTAAACCTTCTTTCTTTAAAGCTATTATAATCTTTGTGTTGAGAAATCTTTCTGAACAGCCCATGCCATGAGTTCCCACTCTAACAGCCACTCCTCAAAATTTTGCACTCTGAAAGAGCAAAAAAGTATGGAAATGATTTTGTTTTGAAATGGTAACTAATAATATAGATTTGCATACAGATACTATAGAAGTACAGAGGCAGGGCCCTGTCCCAGTGGAAAGGCACAGTGTACTTTATAGATTCTAGACAATTCCAGTGGTAATGAGAAATCCAATCCTGACAGATGACATGAGCCTGAGTTTTGTTAAACTCTGAAGGAGAATCTACTACACACTGTGGTAGGTTGAAGTGTCCTCCAGAATTCATGCTCACCTGACACTTCAGAATGTGGCTTTATTTGGAAATAAGATCTTTTTAGATATAATTAGTTAAAATGAGGTCAGACTTGACTAGGGTGAGTCCTAATTTCAATGACTGCTGTCATTATCAAAAGAAGAGAGGACACACAGAGACACACACAGGGAAGAAGGCATTAGAGTGACAGGAATCAAAGCCATGTAGCTATAAGCCAAGCAACACTCAAGATTACTTACTGGAAACCACCAGAAGCTAGGAGAGAGGCATGGAGCAGATTTTCCCTCAGAGACTCCAGAAGGAGCTAATCCTGCCAACATCTTGATTTCAGATTTCTTCCCTCCAGAAATGTGAGGGAATAAATTTCTGTTGTCTTAAGCCACCCCATTTATGGCCACTTGTTATAGCAGCTCTGGGAAACTAATACAGCCGTACAGTACTGTCCCATACAGGAAGATTCAGAAAAGGTCACAGAACGGCTCAGGAATCACCACACAAATTAAAAATTGTGAGCACAGTTTAGAAGGTAATTCACGGCTTTTAACTGGATTCATTCAAATTTAAAGCAAACAAAGTGAAAGATCACAATAAAATATTTCAAACAGTTTCGTATACTCCAGACTTTTTCAGTGGTCACGAGAAATCTACACCAGCATAGCAGCAACATCACATGCCAGAATTTGAGTTTTGTTAGACTGTGAGGAATAGTTCAATACCAGGTGTTTCCGTACTTGCTATTGGCATGTGAATCCAACATTCAAATTCACAAAACTGCCGGGATCTTATTAAACAGCAAATTTTGTGTCTACTGCTCTTTTCAATTAGTAAAAGCAGATCAATGAGGTCAAATAACTAACATAAGCCAGCAACTCATGGAAAATAAATACTTATCCCACCAAAGGAGTGGTATATCATGTATTTCTAGCTGAGAAAAATTGTTTTCCATGTGGTTTTGCTTTCTGTCACCAAGGACAAACTTCTCATTCTTAGTGACTTACACATGCAAACTATATTTTACATTAATTCTATTTTCAATGTTGGGTATGAAAAAGTTAATCTATATACAAAGATATTTGTTTTTTAATAAATAATTACAAAATAAAAATTAGGAATAGGATTATTAAACTGCAAACATTATGTAGAATATTTTTGATAATAAGCATCTAAATCACGTATATGGGGAAACAGTTATATGCTGGGGTTTAAATTTAACAAGATATTTAAAACAATAAAAAAGTAATTAATAGCAATTGAGAAGCCCATCAGGTGGTAACCCCAGAACTTTGGCAAGATTACCAAAATTTTATTCTTATCCACCTTCTGTATTCTTGGTTCTCTCTTCCTTCTAAATTTGGAAGGATAGCTCAAGTAGCTCTTACACAAAAAATGTTGTCTGTGCCTTATATCACCATGTTTAGGAACTTCTAGATACCATGCCTTGGAATCAGGTATAATTCTCATTATGTGCTTGAATAATTGTTGCCATTTTTTTTTTGTCAGTGAATATATTCAAGTCTCCACTTCCCAACTGAAGAAAACAGCTGAGGCCCAATCTTCTGGAGAGAGGTTTGTGCCTGAAAACTGGAGGACTTTTACTATTACTCTCTCCTGTTAAGATCTTTCCAGGTGTAGGCTTCAGACCTATCCTTTTCCTTTTCCCCTGTGATAGCCATGGTTTTAGTTTCCTCCTGGCAAATGTGGGGCATGACCAAAATATATACCAGAGGAGAAACAGTGATGTCAATAGTGTCATGATCCCATGTTATCATGGCAAGTTAATGCTGTCAGACATTTTTCTGAGCACTTATTATGTGACAGTCATCATGCTAAGCATGGGTTTCGGTGGTAAGATAGACGTAGTCCCCTTGTGGAAGACGATAGTCTTTCTGTTAACTCTGGTCCATCACAATCACTTCAGTGAGGTTATGGTTTTCCTATTCCCCATCTACTCCTCACCATCTGAAAACCTTCAGTTATAAAGCACTGCAAAAGTATTAGTACTGTAACTTCTGTTGTAATCTATATAAATAATGAAATATTTTGAAAGTACTAGAGTGTTTCCAAATGTAATACTTCCCCTATTTTAGGATGTTTTGAGTGTGTATGGGGAAGGGGATCTGGAATTGTCTCACAACCTCACAAGCTCATGATTACGACTCATCTTTCCTGTTTACAGTTGTTTCAAAGTAACTGGGAAAGAAGAGTTTTAAGGCATTTAAAGGGCTACTTTTCTTCTAAGTTTTGCATTCTGTGCTCAAAAGGTGGAATTTGGTCCATTTGTATAATAGTTACAACCAAGTGGCCAAATTATCTACCTTTGTATAACAAACAAACAAACAAAATCCCACGTAGCAGCAAAATCACTAGCTTGCAATGCTCAAACCAAGAAGGAGTGACATTACAGATGTTATAATTTACTTACCACAGAATTCTTCTTGAGGAGACATTACAGAAATGCTTATGAACTAAACAAACAAACAAACAATATATATATATAAAATGGCAAATAAATAGCCTTAGGCTGGTATGTTCTAACATTAAAATAAAAGAACCTAAACTTATCAACATCAAAAGCTTTTATCATACCTCTTTTTAAAATTTTTCTCTTAATTTCTGGAATATTCACTTGCTGATACAGTATTACAGCTATTCCCAATTACTCTAATGTTGTTGCCTTTAGGAAGTAGAAATGAGCTAAGTGATCAAATATTTCTGTTTCATACCCAGCAAATATACCCATCTACATTTTCTATACTGATTTTGTCTGTTTTCCATTCTTCATTGTTAAAAAGCTTGCAAACAATGCCATTTTTTAAAATTTAAGAGAGTTAATTTAAATCTTAAGTTGCTCATTTTCCTTCATGTATTATAAAAATTTATTTAGTCATTAAACTATCTCCTTTGCATATAATGCTAAAAGCGTTCAGACAAAAAAAATACCTCTCTTATCTTGATGATAAGGAAACATTAAATGCTCATATATGAAAATATTTTACACCTGAATATTAATAGGCTATTATCTTACAGAAGATATATTTTTAAAAGTTGTTCAATGATATGAAACTAGATAATAAGTAATTATATTTATTATAGCATTCTGTTTTGGTTATTCTCTGAAGTTAATTTTGTTCTGTCTAATGTTATTTTAATTAAATATACACTGCAAGTAGGTCAATGTTGTTAGATGTTGGGTCAATATAGTTATTAGCAAGTTTATAATGACTCTCTTGCTCCTTTCTAGAAACATTTAATGACTTATAAATTAAAACACAATTGGATTGCCTGTTGAAATAATACTAATAATTATTTTCAAGAGATAAACATCCAAAGCAGGTGGATGTCAGAGTGTGTGTGTGTGTGTGTGTGTGTGTGTGTGTGTGTGTGTGTGTGATTTATCCCTTGCAACCATGATAACCTCAAGTGAGGTAAGGTAATTTGTGAGAAACAAAATTATATAAAATCCCCAAGGGTTATGCATTCTTAAATCTAGAAAGACTATCATTAAAAAGTGATAGACACTTGGTGACATTAATGAGTTGAAAAAAGAAAACCTCAATAGCCACCAAAGTTGTAGCTATAGAGTCTCAAAATCATTATTTTACTGCATGGGCAAGAATCTTTGTGACCAGTCTCATAGGTTCAAAGATAGTATCTACATATAAAACTTCAAGAAGGTCCTCCCAACTAGGTCCCATCAACTTGACCATCACATTTCAACCATAAAACTGAATATTGGTTGACATACACAGAGAAATATCAAACCAATTACATTATGATTTTATATTCCTTGATCAGCCAGAACAAGATTTATGCCCGAGGCATGTAAAAGAATAGTTGTGTTATTTGGGACGGAGCCTTACTAGCCCCTTCTTGGTCATTTGTAAGATGAGATATGCTATAAGATCTTGAAATGGCAAAAAATATATATACACCTTAGGTTCTATTTATTAATATTAAATGCAGTCTCTTTCTGGGTTGTGGGAAATGATGATTTCTTTCTACGTAAATTCCTTTGATGGAATGTAAAACTAATGTTTAGATCCATTAAATTATCCTTTTGCATCACTGGTTTCTATTTTAATAAATTCAAATAGGATATCTAATGAATAAGCAAGTTATTTAAAAGGGAGCATAATGTCTAAAAATTTAGAAAGCAAAGTTCTAAAAATATTTATTCAATATGTCTATTCAATAAGTACATTCTGTGGGCCTACCTATATCAGGTATGAAGGAATGCTATAGAAAATATAGTAGTAGTGATCTAATGCATTTGAAATAGGAACTGCTTGCTTATATGGAACTATCCATCCAGTAGGAAAGATAAGCAATGCATAACAACTATAATTTGAAGATATAAATGTTTAGAACTAACAGAGAGTGGTACAGTGTCATACAAATTTGGGTCATGAAAAAGGCTGTTCTTACCAGCTTTAAAATATCAGATAAGCTCCAAGTATCCATCATGTATCCTTTGCACATTCATATTTTGGTATATAAATCAAATTTTTAAAACTTTTGATATATAAATTTTTATAAAATAATAATTTGATGAAGAAAGAAAATAGCATGAAGGGAGGGGAGAGAAAGTCAGTGAAGTTGTCTGTTTTCTAAAGGCCCCAACTCAGAGAAAAGAAATCAATATTCTACAAATGCTACTCTGTTTATTATAACTATTTCTAAGATCCATCCCTCAAACCCACACCAATGTATCATTGAAACCTCTATATTCTGGATAAAGGTCAACATATCCCAAATTGCATTCTGTAGAATAGCAATTCTGTGAAACATTTGCTAGGGTTACATTTTCACAAGAACATTTTCTTTCACTATCAAACAGGTTTGGAAAATTCTTGGTTAGTCATTCAGGGAAAGTCTGCAGGACTTTCCTGAGCCTTTAGTATAATTCTCCAACTGGGGGACACAGCAATTGCACAACTTATTTGAGCACAGAGTTGTTTATCTGTCAGTGTATTAGAAAATGTTTATTTTTTCCTAATGTGCATAATTTGGACTACTAAAGAGATGTTTAAGTGACTTCTGTTAAGCCCAAGACTAGAAAGACAAGATTGGCTAGAGTCCATTCCATTGCTGTCCCTGGCCAGCTCTATTTTAAGACAAAATCTATCACTATATATCTATCTACCTATCTATCTACCCATCTGTCTATCTGTTTATCTATCAATCTCTTATTTTACTCTTTTTATAAGACTTATGGGATGTCAGATGGCATAGCACCAGGTTTCTTGAGATTAGCTCATTTAGAGATTTTCCCAAAAGATTCAGTATTCTGGGGACTATTGTCATTTTTCTTAGGACAGACATAATCTGAGATGGTGATTCAGGCCCTGAAGAGAAAAGCAAATGACTGAAGGAAGATATGAATTGGAGATTATGTTTAGATGCAATGTGATTTCCTTTAGTTTGTTTTTCTCTCTGAAATGAGAAATTTAACCAATGTCTTCTGTAATATAGATATAGAGACATATATGATCAAGGTAGTAGTCATACTTGTTCTTGTAGGAGAGGGAGCTGCCTTCTAAATAGGCTTGAAGTATGATTTTTAAAAATATATTTCATTTTACATAAGACTATGAATTCTGCACAGCAAGACACTTTGCTGATGATAATCTTTCTGAGTATTGGCTCTACCTCTTTCTTATCTTATGTTGCTGTGATTCAGCAGTGTATTAGTTTGAGTCACCACCAGGGCTGGCATTAGGGTGAGGGGAGGGAGGTGCTGACCTTGGGGCTAGAATTTAAGAAGACACAAAAAAACCCAGAAATTAGTATAAATAATATTTAATGAAATATTTTAATAGTCAAAATTAATGTAAAAAATTCATGATGAACAAAACATCAACATTTTGAGTAAAGACAAAGTCATAATACTGATTTTTCCTTTTACTTTGGCTCCACTACGGCTCAGCAAGTACTGCTAGATGCTTCTTTAATCAGAATTTTCCAGGGCTGCACTCTGTCAGTCTTACAGCTGAGGACACTTAGTTTGCAGTAAGTTGACTTTTAAATAGCCAATATGAACAAGCACATTTGAACACAAGCAGTTTAATTCAGTCACTTAAGGTGATATTTTGTCAACAACCATTGAGTACTTACTTATTAACTAGATTAAGATTAACCTGATTGCTTTTCTTTTTCTCTAAAGTGGTTTGTGAATTACATGTCAATGAAGAATATAAATACTGTTTATTAATATTCTAATGGAAACCTTAAAGCCCAGGAAAGTTAACACAAGGTCAAAGAAAGAGTCCCAGATTCTGAACACATGGAAACTGCCTTTTCCTCTCTCACTGTAAACATTGTTTTTGGCAAATAAAAAGCAAAAATCATGACGTTAAGTTTCCTTTTCTTTTATAAATGTGTTAGACCTATTTTGATAATTTTTCTAGGGGTTAGAATAAGAGATTTGCTTAGTTTCATCTAAAATAAATTCTATGTTCCAGCTCTTAAAGAAACTAGTAAAAAAAAATAAAATAAGTTCTACGAACCATTATTCTACTGCCCTCTATTGTTTAATAGTGAATAATAATGTCCTCAATAGGATGAAGTATGTAGTAAAATAGCTTTTCCAAAGCAGTTGTATATTTCTGTCTTCTACACACTTACTAATAACCTGCATATTCCCTAGAAGGCAAAACATATATGCTTTATATTTGGAAATCAAAAATTCCTTAGGAAATTTTCTATTTTGGCATCCATATTTCAGCACACAATATGACATACTAAGACTTATTGAAATTAACTTATTTATTTTAACAAAAATAATACATTTAGAAAAAACTATTTTGATATAGAAATGTACAAAGAAGAATGTAAAAGTCCCCCAAATTATATATTCAGAGATAAACACTATTGACATTTGGTTCTATCTTTTCAGATTTCACCATACAGAATTTTAATGAAAAAGTATTTGCTAACAAATATTCCTAAGTTTACTTTTGTTTTTACTCAACCAAATAGTCATTTTTTCCTTCTTTATTGGTCATTGTTAATATTTTGAGTATTCAGTTGATTAAGCAAATCTCCATGAGCACTCTTGCTAGGAGCAATGAGGACAATTAAAAAAATAGCTTTGAGGAACATATGAAAAATATGCATGAAACAACCAACTAAAGAGAATATAAATTGCAGCCTAATGTTTTAAAAAGGAATCACATCTAAAGAAATGAGAACAAGAGTAGCAAATGTAGTGTAGCATACTTTTGCTGTGAGATGTTTATACAAGATTTCTCCATTTTGGAGAAAGCTCTGGATGAAGGGGAGACAGAATGATGTTACTGCAGGTGTCACGTGAAGACTGAGAAAGGCAATGGTGGGTTGTACCATGATGAGAAGAAGAAGAATTCTTACTGATAACAGGACAAAAAAAACAACAATAAAAAAGCAAAAACAACAACACTGACTTAGCTCACTCTAGACTGTGAGCTCCTTAAGTGCAATAAGGATTTCACAGTGTTGGAGGCATTCTCAGATCAGGATATAGTGCATAATAAGCAACAACAACAAAAATGTTAGAGAGAATGAAATTTTTAAGAAAAAGAGAGGAGGAGAAAGAGAGAAGGTAAAGAAAGGAAGAGGCAGAATTAGTAAAGAAGGAAAATAGAGAAGAAAGAAAGAATAAAGAATGTAAAAGAAGGAAGGAGAGAAGGAAGAAAGAAAGGGAGGGAGGGAAGCAAGGAGGAAAGAAGGGAAAGAAAGAGGAAGAATCATAGGGAGTATTGAGAAATATAGTATTCACATATTCAGATATGTGTTGGCATATTGGTTATAGATCACAGCTAACAAAAATGCTATCCATGCAAAAAAGGGAACTTTAAATTTGATCTGAAGCATACTGAGACAGTGAATTTTTGAGCAAGTGAATGATAGAATAAAAATATAATTTGGTCTTTTGAGGTATGTGCAGGTGCAAAATAAACAAATGTTGACATTAACTGATCATGCAGAATGGTGTTTGTAATAGCACATTAATTCTAATGATAATTTTCCTGTAATTGTAATGTTCAGGGTAACATTTTCAATACTCCCTACCCTGCTTAATCTGTCTGCTATTCATTCATCCATTTATTCATACAGCAAATATTCATTGTATATCTTATGTGAGAGGGACATTGTTCCAGCTTTAACAAGAAAATGAAGATTATTATTTATATATGTATTTGTGCTGCACCTTATTCCAAAAAGGATTTAAGGCAAAGAACTGTGATTAATATATGATTGTTTCTCTTAAGAAGGTTATATTCCCAGTAGGGGAAGATATGCATGCATAGTAAAACAAAGAAAAATAAAGAAATTAATGCCATAAGTAGGAGGCGTGAAATCATTCTGTGAAAGCTCAGAGGAGGATATGATGAATTCCAAACTGCTGAATTGAGGAAATCTTCATGAAACATATGGTCCATGAGTAGAAACGTGAAGAATGGAATGCATAGAATTCTAATAGGCGGAGAAGAGGAGAACAGTAGAAGAGCCATCAAATACACAGGGCATTGCCCATATAAAGTGAAACAACTGGCCAGGAATATCATGATTTCAAGGACCCCATGAGACATATGAAATGGTTACAATCCAAGTGGCTTGTACATTGGTAGCAAGTGATGGGGGTGAATTTGTAGTGCTAGATAATGTTACAAAATTAGAGGGGATCAGATTATTAATGATTTAAAATAACCATATGAAGTTTGGATTTTCTTTTCTGTGAGAATAAAAGATTTTCAGGAAAGACAGCAAGAATTAATTTATTTTTAAATTTAATGTTCTTAAGAGTATGAAAATGAAGCTTAGACATACAGGTTAAGAGTCAGAGGGACCATACAGAGGCTGTTACAATACTCCAAAGTACATATGATTAAGGCTTTAATTCCAGTTTTTCTGATGGGAAAAATGCAAAATTGAAAGAATCAACTATATTTAGTGATCAGTTTTATGAGTGAGAGTGAGTATAGGAAGGTAGTGAATATGATAATGTTTCTAACTTTAATGACCAAGAGGTCACTGATTTCAGAAGAATCTTAGATTTTTGAAGAGAAACAACTAATTAAATTGTTTTGGGTAGGGTGATTTTTGGGGGGACTAGTGGGATATGCAAGAGTGTATATTACACACAGATTGTAAATAGAGATAAAGATATATTAGGACTGCAGATACAAATTTGGAAATCATCTTCAGCAAGGAGGTTTTAAGTTAAGCCACTGGATTGAAAGCAATTTTCCAGGGAGAAGTTTCTGAGCTGGAAGAAATTAGGTCAGAAGATACAACCTGGAGAATACCTATACTTTAAAAGCCATTAGAGGAAATGGAAGTATAACGTGGACAAAAAGGAGCGGTCAGACACGCAGGAGGTACAAATTATAATTTATAATATTACTAATATATACTGAAGGTTTTAAAAAATAAATTTTTATTATATTATTCTATTAGGAATAGATATGACCCTTAGTAGCTAGCTTGATTTTTATCTATAGGCATTATGATATTCTCTGGCCTATGATGAGAGCTCAGATGCAATATTGTGGTTTAATTTTTGTAAATATGTGAGGTGGGATTTTTGTCTACTATTTTATTTACTAAATTATCTTGCAATAAATTGACCTTTTCAGTGTATAGTTCTTAGCTTTTAAAAAATATGTTTATATAAGTTATCACCATAATCAAGATTTAGAACAGGTCTATCATCCAGAAAACTTCCTTCCACTACTCTGCCTTTGTAATCATAACCATCCAACCACCCCCTCCAGCCCCTGGCAGCTGCTAATCTTTTCTCCATTATTACTGTTCTGTTTTATTCCAGAATGTCTTTTAAGTGAAACCATGCTGTATGTAACCTTAGGAGACTGGCTTCTTTCACTCAGCCTAATGCTTTTGAGATGTATGCGTTATTTTTCATTTGTCAATAGTTCATTCCTTTTTATCTTTTTATTTCTGAGTAGTGGCTCATTGTATGAATATACTACAGCTTATCTATTTACCCACTGAGGGACATTTGATTTTTTTCTAGTGTTTGCTAATCATAAACAGAGCTGCTATAAAAACAAGTTTTTTTTGTGTATGAATATAACTTTACTTCTTTCGGGCAAATACCCAGGTAAAGAATTGCTGAGTCATAAGGTAAGTGTATGTTAAACTATGTAAGAAAATGCCCAACTGTTTTCCAGGGATATTTCACATTCCTACCAGCCGCGTATGTAAGTACCAGGTGTTCTACATCCTCACAAGTAGCTGGTATTGTCTATTTTAGCCATTCTAATAGGTGTGAAATGGTATCACATGGAGTCTTAATTTTCATTTCCTTAATGGGTAGTAATGTTGAATATCTTTTCATTGCTTATTTCCCATGTATGTATACCCTATAATGAAGTTGTGTGTGAGGTTAAAAGGCATACGTTTCATGCAGTACCTTAACCTCTGGCTTTGTTATTCCCATATCTTTACTTTTATTTGCCTCATTTCTTTTGGTTTTGTCCTAAATTTATTTATTCTTTCTTTACTACGTAGTCTTTTATAAGCCACCTTAAATATGCCTAGAATAAGTTTGGTGGGGAAGATGGGAAAGAAAGAAAACGTAATTATATATAAACTGTTAAATATATAAAGAAATAGAAGCACCGCTGGGTTGAAAACTTAAGGAAAATATTAAATGCTCTCAAAAGAATTTCTAATTTACCTAATCAGATTTGTAATTGTGTAGTCAAATGAAGGGAGCTTTGTTGAGGGTTAATCAGGATAAGGATCCTATTTTTTTTTCCTCACTATTTCCTTATAGATAAGAATGTTTTGATGGGAATCGAAGATAAATTGGCATATGGAATATTTTAACCAATGAAAATCACATTTGCACAAAAACACAGGAACTTGCTATAAATTTAAATAGTATGTTTGGCTTCTCTTTCCAGGACTGGCTGGTATACTGATTATATTAAGGAGATCTGAAAGCCTTAGGGCAAGAGGTGCATTTTAAGTAAATACAGGACTGTTATTTCCCCAGGCTCTGAAGAAAGGTTCTGGAACATCAGC
Organism: Microcebus murinus; assembly: GCF_040939455.1. Taxonomy (NCBI): domain Eukaryota; kingdom Metazoa; phylum Chordata; class Mammalia; order Primates; family Cheirogaleidae; genus Microcebus; species Microcebus murinus. The sequence goes on from NC_134124.1 coordinate 26,414,860, forward strand.
TGGAGCTTAATTAAAGAATCTCAGCATTACTGGGACTGTCTCTAGCAGCTTTCTCCTGGCTACTTGAAGAACTGTCCAGCAAATGAATTGCTGAAAACCAACATGGCATTTATGCTGTAATTAGTTCAAATAAACTTGTAATAATATGGCAGACCTTATGACTTCTACAGCACATTTTTTTCTCATATCACTGGTTGCTCTGGAGCAATGGACATTTTCCCAAAAGATAATAAATATTAAATGCCAGGATGTGTTTTGTTTCCTCAAACTGACACCATGTATCATTAAACCCTAAAAATTAGATATTTCCGTCTCTCAAGGAATTGCTTTCTACAGAGCTAATCAGATAATGACTTAGGAAATGATACAAAAATAAATGTGAGAACTCAGAGAGACAATAAAATACAGGTCAGAAAACTGAGGTGGAATCATATTTTTATTCAAATTTTGATGATTTCCATCCCTTTCATATGTAATTTAAGCAATAATTTTTATCACTACTTCATCTGTTCTTTATGTGAAGGGAGACTTTCAAGAAAAAAAATACTATGGAAATGTAAAATATAATTACAAGATTCACTCTTTTCAAATAAAAATAATATTATGTTGTATTGTTTTGTGTTTATTATGAAAAAATAACACATTTTAAAATTTATTTAAAATATCTTTATGCTGAGAGATGTTTCTGACAGGTTTAAATCAAGCTTAATTCAGCATCTATTAAAATACATATCTTAAAATGTGTTTGCTAATAACTTTTTTCATTGAATAAACAGTTAATTTTCCTTTAATATACCCTTTATTGATCAATATTTAAATGAAAATATCATTTTACATTAATATCTTGCCTGTGGCTAAAATTCCAATTCTCATTATCCATGTTATTATTTGCTGGAGATAATTAGAGAAAGAATGAGATATCATAGAGTCCTTCTTAAAATTCACAGAGCACTTTACAATAATGACTTCAATGCTTTTCCATGCACTAGAAAGCTCTTGCAGCAATTATTCAGTCACCTCCATTTTCCTGTGATGCTTCATCATTGCAAAGAGGAGAGGAAAGAGAACACAATGTGAGCTAGAAGGTAAGGTTTTGAATGCCGAAAGAGAGAGAGAGAGAGAGAGAGAGAGAGAGAGAGGAAAAAGAAAGTCTGTTGGGCTCTGAGCTATTGTGAAGAAAATCAAACAGAGAGAATGATCTCAAGGGCCAGCTTTGATGCTTGCAAAATGTCAGAAAACAGTAAGCAAGCGACATTACTTGGGACTTAAAAAGAGCCCGGCGTGACTGCAATCCGTAAGATCTGATGCAGGGGCAGCATCTTCCCTCTCTTTTCCTCAAGGCCATATATATATATATATATATATATATATATATATATATACGTACATACATATACATGAATAATAAAATGAACAGCAATTATAAATGTATGAATCAACAATTGTTAGGTGAACACTGAAAATTGAATACTTAGTACCGAATAAGTACAAAAATTATTAATAGTTTAAATATTTCTTCAGAAGAAGTATCAGCTTTGTAGCATAATCTTTTGAGATTGGTGGTTATTAAAACTATGACTTTTGTTAAAGTAAAGTTGTTTTTAAAGTGTGTTTCCTGGACCAGCAGCATCAGCATCACCTGGGAACTTAGAATTGCAAATTCTCAAGGTTCTACCCCAGACCTATTAAATCAGAAAGTTTATATTGGTAGTCCAGCAATCTGCATTTTACCAAGCCCTTTAGGGGATTCTATGCAGGCTGAACTTTTAGAATCACTGATCTAGGTAAAACTATGATACACTGGTATAATCTTGAGGTAACTTTTCATTCATTTGTGCATCTGTTTTTTGAGTATCTACTAGGTGTCAGTAGTCAGCACTTGAGATATCATGAGCAGCATATCATAGTCCAAGATCTTGTGCAGTTTATAATCTAGACACAATAAAAAAGCAAACAGTTAGAAAATAAAAAAATTCAAGTTGTGATATAAAGGCTATTCAAGAAACAGGGTGCTGGAATAGGAAAAACAGGGAAAGAACTATTGTGAATGACAAGATCATGGAAGATCTTTCTAAGGAGATGATATAATGTTTGCTTGTCAAAGTATGTATTGAGGATCAACAACATCAGCATTGATGATGTTGGAGCTTTTTTGAAATGAAGAATCTCAGGGTGTATTCCAAACTTACTGAATCAATGTCTGCCTTTGAATGAGGTCTCTACATGTCAGATAATTTGTAAGCACATAAGCAGCAATAATGTATAGAAAAAGTCACCTAGGTAATGGATGGCTTGTCAGTCAGTTAAATCTTCATGTGCAAAGGCCCTGTAACAAGATAAATCTTAGTGTAGATTTTAGAGTCTCTGGGAAATTCAAATATTTCTTTCTATACAAATTTATTTAATCCCAACAGAAGCAGATAAAGTTGCTCTGCCACTTGCTATTATTATCAATGTAAAATCATAGCCCATCAACATTCAATTTTTTCCTGTGAATCCTAAAATATTTGTTATAAGAAGTATCTATAAGGAAATGTAATGCCCTGATCCTTGTTATTTTTCATGACAAAGCTATGTGATCACATTTTGATTAGTATCATGATTCAGTTTACATATGATCATTCATGTTAGACTGATTTGTAGTAAGAAAAAAATGATTTAATTAAATAATTTTTAATAGTTATTTTAAATACTTCATTTAACTAGGAATTTTAATACTGCAATAACTGTTATTGTGATGAATCCTATTCTCATTATATAGAGAGCCTAACCCTACTCAAAGGTAGAAATCAGTGAATTCTAAGCAGGTAGGCTTGTTTTACTTCTGAGTTCACTTAATGTGATATTTAATTTTTAATACAGAGATAACCAATATGAGGCATGGAAATAAGAAAGAGAATGAAAGGCTTGAAAAGAATAATATTAGTAGGTTCATCCATGAATGACTATCACAAAATGCCTATCCCTGAGCTACGCACAATATATAATATATATTTAGACATTTAATAGGAAAACGATTCCGGAACACTTATATTTTTATATTCTGTATCTTATATTTTCAGATGAAAACACTAGGAAGTTAGTAACTTTTCTGAAGTTTACATGGTAGGACATAATGGTAGGGCAAGGGGTGTACATGTGTCAGTGTGTGTGTGCATGTGTGTGAAAGGAGGTTTGAACTGAGTGGCAGAATTTAAACTCAAAGCTGTGTGACTCCAAAGATTTATTTGAATTATAGTGTTTTTCAAATACCACCCATTTTCGTACTTCTGTTGGGACACTGTTAAACCCAAACATAAAGTATCTCACCCACAATTACTTTATTTCCATAAACAAATTTCATTTTATATCAGCCCCATAAATGAAAAAATATATATTTTTTCAATTGATAAAAAATACACTAACAATAAATTAAACAAAATAATATTATTTAATTCTATTTATACACTATTAGTTATTTGATGCTGAGAACAGCAAATTGTGAGGACCACTCTAAAAAGTAAAAATGACCTCATGGTCAAGGGAGTTGAAGCAATAATCACCAGACTAACACTTTCTCCTGGGGGTAATTCTGGTTGAGCAAAAATTGAAAAGGAGTAAATCATCATCTTTAATGTCATTTAATGCCAATTCCATAGATCACTTAAAACAATCATATATGTTTGGTGAGTGGAGTTAAACATTCCACACCCTAAGAACTATTAGATTACACCTCATGTTCAACTGTTTAAGAAAAAACAGACCATAGTTCCCTAAGGATAAAAAATGAAAATAATAAAAATGTATAATTGATAGTATCATTGGATGTTTCAGACGAGACAGCAAGTAAAATTTAGTAAGGTACCTAGCACATGGTAGGTAGCCAATAAATGTTACTATAATAATAATTATTGTTTGTGCATAAAGTGGAATAAAAGATAGGAAGCACCAACTTTTTGAATGCATGCTACTCTTCATCTGCAAATTAAGCTTTAAACTGTTAAGTATGTACATGTCTTTGTTGCAGATTTTTCATACAATTTCCATCAGAAAGGTCACTGTATGTAAATAGGTTATTTGTATGAGTATTGAAAAATGCATACTGCATTTTAAGAGTGAAAATCAATTCCAAATGATGCATGTAATGTAGGGATGAGGCAGGAAAGGAAGGTCAAGGGAGCCTGAGCACAGCCATTTTGACTGTTACCAGACCCTAATCACTCTGAACAAGGAAGTTGCCAACAAGTCCCTGACTTGTGACCATCTGGAGATGGATGAATTACTAAACCAGTGGTTGTCCAGTTTCATGCTCCTCAAAGCAATTTTTTCCTAGATTCATGTGCCTTAAAGCAACCCCAACTAATCTATTCCCAAGACAAGCACCTTTTCTGACGTCTACTTAGATGTTTTCCAAAATTGAAACACATTCAGACACCTTTATATGTGAGTTTCCACATTTGCAAACAATGCCTTGTTCCTGATCATTCATTATTTTATATGCTATCTGGACTTGGTGGCCACCATTCTCAGCAGCCAATATCATAGAACTGTGGGCCCTGAAACTAAAGCAAGTACTGTTGCACCTAGTCAGTCCCTAGTTCTTATTTCTCAGTACATGTAAACTGAAATACACCATGTCGTCAATTACCAGTATGTATTCTGTGAAGGTTTCAATGAAAATGGCATCATGCTATGGGAAGATAACAGCACTGAGTCTCATTGCCCCCTTTCCCAGATGAACTCTCTTCTGCTAAGGGAGGTCGGTTACCTGATTCCATTGCCAAAGTCACCTGTCTGTTCCTAAGATTCACATATACTTCCATGAAATAATCTTCTGTAATATAAAACATTAAAAATAATTAGAAGCAGTGATGGAATAATCAAGAAAACAAGAGAAAAATTTAAAGTATAAGGATAACTGGGGAAAAAATGAAAACAGATACTGAATTTTTTAGTATTTGCTATGTGCCAGTCACTAGGCTAACTGCTTTTCCATGAATTTTATGTAATACTCACAAAATTCCTATGCCATAATTACTATGTGTGTGTTCATTTGAAAAATGAGAAAACTGAAATTCATAGTATTTAATTAGCTGGTGTAATGTAATACATTTTGCAAGTATCAGGACTGCAATGCAAATACAAATCTGTCTGATGTGAGAGTAAATTATTTGAACTCCGCAGGTAGTAAATAATAACACTGAATGTCTATAAAACTGACAGTTCACAACAGCTAGATAGAAATTTGGATTGATTTGTAAAGATTATGTCATATATTAAAATTAATACATTAGAGTTAAAGTAATATCAGTACTTATGTTCTATGTTGCCACAGAGTTAATGGAAAATTATACTCATGATCAGAAACACAAATTATACCTTGTAGAGTGATGTGTGTTTGAATGCAAATAAGCCTCACAAAAGTGCCTATTGAAGAGCGCAGCATCAGCAAAACTGAGATGCTTATCATTGATTAAAAAAGATCTTAACATTTCTTTTGGATAAAAATAAACCATCAAGAAGAGATGAAGTCAGTGCTATGAGGTAAGTTATTTTCTACTACTAGAGTGAGAAGTCAAATTTACTTAGAAAGCTTACTGAGCAAGTATGCAAAGTTCATCACATTTTTCACATACTGGATGCTGGTGGTTGGTGACTAAGACCCATACTTGGAAAGAATATTTTATTAGCAATGACTAAAAAATGCTAATGTTTATTAACTCAACTGTAGTTAGCTAAATTACCACAGGTTATCTCTATATCATGGGACAAAATGTTACTTAAGTTACAAAAGGGACTTGAAAATTTGCTAACTATTCCTACCCAATAATATAGATATAGACATAGATATAGATATAAATATAATACAGTTGTCTAGATATGAACTATTTTTCCATAGCTTTCCTATAATACAGGTTGCTAAATTAGAAAGAACTCTTGATGGATATTTAAGAAACCTATATACTAATCCTGGCTCTAGCCTTATCTGATTTCCTATTTCTTTCTTATCCGTAAGAAAAGTATCCATTGTAACATGATCTTGAATATTTCTTTAGTTTTGAAATACCTTGATTTTAGAATTTGGTGGTTAGATCTATAACTTCCCCATAATCATAGACTGGTTGTTAGCCACTAAATGGCTAGAAGTAATTTTGAAAGAAAAACTTGATCTGCTTTAAAGGACTCATACTTGAAATATTCAGAATTAACTATCTACTGATCACCTGTTCTGTGGCAGACTGAGTGCTAGGTACTTTATGCTGCTGACTTCTCATTTTTACAACTTTGTGAAGTCCAAGTCATCTCTCTAGTAGAGATGGAGAAATAGAGGTTTAGAGAAATTGCCCCAGGTGACACTCCTAGTGAGGAACATACAATAATTAGGATACACTTATAATTTTAAAAATAGTTTATCTGACATTCAAATATTTTATTTGCTAAATCTGGCAACCTTAATCTAGGTTCATCTTATTCCAAAACCTTCACATTTATTTTTTCTGCAGAATTTATTGCTTTTATGTCAATTTACATTTTCTCATGAAATTTTCACAACAAACCCATTAGGAAAACAGTATTTTCCACATAGTTTTCTAGCTGTAGACAGCAATGAAACCCTTTTCAAGGGTAAATGAGTATTTTTTGTGGGAGATCATTTTCCCATGTTGCTAATACTGGATTTGAAGGTATAAAGTCCCTAGGCTTGGAATAAAATTCCAGCAGTGTGCCTGGCAGATGGTAAGTGTTTAATAAATGTTGATTGATGATGTTTTTGTTAATGCTAATATCAATATTATTATTACTATAGGAATCATCTAGACTACTTAAGATTAATGACCTTTTGTACACACAGATCTATACAGTTTCCTTAGAGAAATAGCTTTATTGATGAACATTTGCCACATCTGATAAGTAACTGGAAATCATTAGCAAAACTGAAGCAAACACAAAATGCTGAATCAGAAAAAAAAAATGCTCATGTTTTAAGGACTATCAATGAGTCCTATCAATTAGTCTGACTAATTTTACTGGACTATAAATGCTTTAGTGACCACCATGGAGTAGGAAAATAAAAATCGGTTTAACTTATAAGTAACCCCCTCTGTTCTGTTCAATATAGAGAACAGTAAATATGCAAGAAAGTTTGGTTCTCAGATTTGCTTCCTTTTGATTATCCACATGACCTCAGACAATGTATTTAGCTCCTCTAAACTTTAGGTCTTCATTTTTCAAATGAGAATAATATTAGAATTTATATCATTGGGTAGTTGTGACTATTAAATGAAACACATGTGGAAAGTGCTTAGCACATTGTTCAAATAAATGCTGGCTATCGGTATTATCAATTTTGTTTCCCCATTTCCATTTTAAGTATTATACTTTCATGCTCTTTAGTAAATAACTTGAAATGCGATTTGACTGTGTTTTTGATGAAGCAGACTCACCTGGTTAAATCTGTCAAAATAATTTGTGGCTGTAGATTTTACCTAAGTTGCCTACCCTAATATTTGGGTTTAATTAGGCCAGATTAATTAATTTTTTTTTGACAGCTGCCCCACTGGGCTGTTTAGGATTAATGGCTTAATGGCTTTATTCCCATCTTAACACCCTTCAAGAGAACTAAGTCTTGCAAGAAATAGCCATGCTATTGTAAGAAAAAATAAAATAAAATTGATCTTTGTAAATTCTTCCAAATAACTAGCACTTTTTACTGCTCCTTTCACCTTTATTTCTAGCTTCTATTGGGATTTTAGTTTTAATGTGTCTCTGGGTAACAAATGTTCACAAAGCTTGAGGCGACCAGCACAGAACATTAATACCTCATTACACTGGATTTCAAACTATTTTCTTACTCACAAGCCCATGTTCATCTGTCTTGAGATAGAATTATTAAAAACAGACAAACCATAATCACAATGAAGTTATTTAAGTGATTACTCTCTGCAGGGAGGCGACAGCAGTTTTTGAGCAAAAAGAAAGAAAGAAACAAAAGCTGAACACAGAAGTCAATTCATGCAGTCTACTTTCTGATTCTCTCAGTGAAGCATGTATGGGCATTTCAAATCACAACTTATTTTCATACTAGGAATTTTTCCTGTCTAAGACTGCCCAAGGGAACCTCTTAAGGAGATTACCTGGAATAGAATACTGGTCAGTCACCTTCACATTCAATTTCCTTCTGTTTTAGGAACAAAAATACAACTAGAGCCGCTTGCAAAGTTAGAAGTCACTGTCTCCAAATTCTGCAGGGCCAGACAGGTAATAGCAACTTCTAACCTACACTTGATACCTGCTGTAAAACTAGGGCCTGGTGCTGCAATATTTTGCCATTTTTTATACACAAGAAGAAAAAAATTCTAAACTTTGTGTAAATTTCTTGAGCTTTAAATGGCGACTAATTTAAGTATTGGAAATATATACTTTGTGTCACACAAAACTTTTAGGCAAGACCCACCTAATAAACTGTTGGATTAAGACCTCTGTTTAAGGTCCTGATTGGTTGCCCAAATTCATTTCTTTAAGGAGATCCTAATTTGAACATAAAATAGTGTCAGAGACAGTGAGATGCACTACCATTTTACAACTACCATATATAATGTCTTTGCAGCTGGCCACATTTTTTCTGGTCTTTATTGAACATTAAATTAATAGAGTCCACTATAGGATACACATCAGAGTAACTGGATATTTCCCTATCGGATGGAAATTTCAGTTTTTGCTAATGCCATGATAATGAGCCAAAAGCCATGTTCCTTTAGTCTCATCTCTTGGCCTTTCTCCTTTAATTGCTGGTAATACTATAATAATTATCTTCCTTGGATGAGTTCTCAATATTTCTATGATTCCATTTTATGTGACTTCAGACCACCAGATATCAAAAAGAATCATCAGTGATAACATGTCTGAGCCTTTATAATAGTTTTATTACATTCAGGTCATTTTTTTTACTTCCAAGATCTTCCTGGAAACTGTTAACCAAGAACAATGAACAATGGTTATTCAATAACTTTTAGAGATTACTACCTTTCTTCAAAATAAATATTTTATAGAAATTGGATGTGTAAAAATATAGACCGGGCACCCTGGATGAATATTGAACTGTCTCTCACTCTCAACATCTCTCTTTTCTCTGTCTCTCTCTCTCTCTGTCTTACCTTCCCATAGATCTTGGCATTTCGGAAAATTCCTGGAGTCCTAGGTTTGGCAAAGCACAGCTTGAAAATTTCTACCTAAAAAATAATGATATTACTTACTGGAATCTATCACTAAACTCTGAAGGTGGGAATGTGTGTGTGTGTTTGTATATTTTATCAAAACCTTTATTATTCTTACGTAGGATTTTCTGCCGAGTTGACCAATCAATCTTTCTGTTGTTTCTTTCTTTTCCTTATTAAGTTAACTTTTAAGATCTGCTTTTTCTTCCTCTTCTTGATTAGAAATACAAATGTTCTTTCCAATGTCTCTCTTAAAAATTTCTCCTGGAACTTGATCCATCAGCTATCCCTACCTCTAACTCTTTCATTCTTCACTCTTATCATTTAAACAAAAACAACAACCAAAAAATACCTTTAATGTCATGGGTATTCTTTAAGGTACAATCATCTTTTCCCTATTTCTTTCACTGTGTCATTGCATAAATGGACTGTGTATAAAATATATTTTAATCATGTATATTTTTTAAATGTATGATATTAATATCATTCATCCATTTATAATATTGGTTATTTCTTGTGGATGGGCTTGTGAAAGATATTTTTTCAAAGACATTAGACTTCTGCATTGTTTTCATATAGTGTGTATTTGTTTTCTAATAACGATTTTAATAGCATATTAATACAAAAGTATGGCCCCCAAGTTTTCATCATTTAGTGATTCCTTAATGATTTGCAATTTGTATTCTGTTCTCACTCCTCTAAAGAAACTGCTCATATAAAAGTCATTATTGATCACCTGTTGGCAAAGCACAACTCTTTCTGATTTCTTTTTGGGAGCATTTGATCCTGTGAAATATTCCCCGTTTCTTTCAATGTTCTCCTCCTCATCATATCTGTTTGCTTTATCAAAACTGTTCTGTCTCCTGACCCTAAAAGAATCTTCCACTTTTATTATTTTTCTCCCTCTACCCTCTCAGATAAAAAAGAAGACTTCCTTAAACATCAAGATAATTTAATACCTACATGTATTGCTTTAGGTCAAATACTATAATATAATGAAGACAGCTGCTTGTCAAGACAGAAGAAACTATAAGATTTTAATCACAGACCTATCATGTAAGACTGAAATCTCATTTCAAACACCATTATTTGGAAAAACATGATTGTAACAATCTTTAATCTCAACATGAAGGAGTTCTTGAATTTGATGCTACTCTTTTCCATTGCTTATCATGTTAATATACTTTAACAAGGTTTTAGACCAATAAGCATTATATATTATAATATCTTCACAATGCTATCTCAAAATTATGGTTTGTGGGAGGAAAGACATTAAAAAGTATTTAATTTCTTTCACAACTTTAGAAATATAAGTGAAGTTTCTGTCTTTTATCATCTGTAGTTGTATTAAGTGTTTTTGTCCAGTCATAACTTTATTCATCTTGTACAAAGCTACAACATTAAAAGCGACATGACATTAAACTAGAAAAATAGATAATACAAAGTGAAGTATCTTGGCTTGAAGGAAATGGATAACATAGTATATTGAGAATCTTTGTTGTTGTTTAGGCAATAATAATATAAACAGGAATGTATTTTAAAGAAGAATTCTCAAGGATAAACAGAAGAAAGAATGTAAAGTCTGTGGAATCTGGGGGATGTGTACATATCCCCAAGATCTAGAAGAAAAACAAAATAAAAAGAAGCTTTCAGAATATTTGGGTGGTGTACATTGTTTGAAACACAAGAATAAGGAAAACTGAGTATACAGAGAGAGTTTGACTATGGTGTTAAGTTTCTTTTAAGGGTTAAATGCATATTCACACTCACAGTTTCTGTGCAATAACCCACTTACCACACCTCCACATAACCTTGGCAATACCAATGTCAGAACCACCTCCCCAACTCCTTATGCAAAAAGGAAGTTCAAGCCTAGGGGCTGAATCATGCAATATCCTCTTCCAAATGAATATCTATTGCTAATATTATGCATTATTCAGATATCCATAGAAAGGTAAAAGGCCCCAGGCACCTATAAAGGACTGCTCACACCAATCATTCATAGGGAAATTTTTTGCTGGCTCCCATAAACAAGAAAATGCAAATTATAACTTTAGGTCTGCAGGATAAGTTTAGTTCCTAAAGCTAAAGTCTGTTCAATTCCACTCTAACAAATGCTGACTACAAGTTTTCTTCCCAGGTGCAGAACAGAGACAATACAAAAATCAAACATTCTCCCACATTCCCAGGGACATCTACATAATTGATGGTTCCCTCACTCTCCTTTTCTTTTCTAACATTCACCTTATCTCATGTAAAATGTAGATTTCCTGGGCCATACAGAAATGCAAACATTTACCTCACTCCCTTCTTCTTCTTCTTGTTTTTTTTTTCCCCCTATAAGCCTTCCCTTAGATACTGATGTGTCCAAATTCCCCTTTGTAAAAACAGTCACAGGCTTTTCTGTGGTTTGTGTTTTTCTTGGGCATGTCCTCAAAATTTGGCTTAATAAACCTCCATTGATTAAGAGCCTTGCCTCAGTCATTTATTTTGGGTTGTCCACCACAAGTAGTCTAGTCAGATTCACATTGGGGAAGAATCAGTGAAAGAATGTGGGAACATTTGGTGTGAATATTTGGTCTCTCCAAATGAGTGGGCTTACAAGAAAAAGAATATTTAAAAAACATTTACAGTGAGTACCTTGAATGCATCAAATTGCTTTTTCCACTAGACTAGGCCAAATAAGTGATTTAAATCATGTGGTTGTATTTCTTTATTGTCTCATCTCTTTTTCTTGCCATCATCTCAGAAATACACTTGAGATAAGGTATACTCACCTGGATTAAAATCAAACTGAGGCCAGTCATATCACTAAACACTATTTTAACTCCTTTACAATGTCTACTTATTATTTAATTTTCTTGTCTTATTACATAGGCTAGCATTTAAAGTATAAGACATATTAACAGCAGGGATTCTTGTTTCATTCCCTATGTAAATAGAAATATCTCTAGTGTTTCATTGTTATATTTGAGGTTCTTACTTCAAATACAGAAACTACTACAAATTTTTTTAAAAATTCTTCTGGTCTTATTAGGTAGATAGTGAGAGGGATTCCGAGTCTCCTAAGGATGAAAGTGGGTGCCGTTGCCCCCATCTTGGTCCTACCACACTCTAATTCTCCAGACCTTGAGGAGGAGACAATACCCTACAAATCTGCCCATCAGCACTTGGCATGCCAGCTACAAAAGAACGTAGAGGACTATCTACCTCACGGGCCACGCAGCATAAGTACTATAGAGTTCAAAAGTGAGCTAGAACCCACATGTGCAGTAAGACTCAGGTCATCCAGCTCCCAACTGTCCAATAAAAGTGGTTCCATGGTGATATCTGAACCTTGGGGAGGTCCCTATCTGGACCCATAAAACAAGATGCAGACCATAACCAATGCTTTTCATGCCCTTCCTTTTACTCTCCCTTTGCTGTGACAATGGATCTGGTCATCAGCTATGGCGTGTATGTATCATGCTCTGTAAACCTATATCTTGCTCTTGCTCTTTAATCCCATCTTTCTCTCCTCAATAAACCTCATTTTCATGCTTGCTTAACTTTGGCTTGTCTGATCATTCTTTGGTCATGGGCATGCCAAGAACCAACACTTTCATATTAAAACCTGACAATTTTAGTTTATTACAGGTTTTTTTTAGGAATTTATGTTTAATTTTCTATAATGATCTTTTGCAGCACCCAAGACAATTTTGTTCTATTTACTGATGTGATTAACTAGATAGATGTTGAACTGACCTTATATTCCTGAGATAAAGTCAACTGAGTCACACAGGATTATGTCTTATAATAGTATATATACTTTGAAAATAACTTGTCCATTATGTTTATATCCATATTCAAAAGTGAGATTATTCTAGGATTTTATGTTTCAATGCCACCTTGCTTTTTTCCTGAATGTGTTTCATTTCCTTCTTTGACTATACTTCTCTCCATATCCAAAAACAGAGGAGGAAAATTGAAGCAAAAATAACAAGAAACAAAATGCTAACAACAGAAAATGGGTTGTCACTAAAAATAAATAAATAAAAGTTTATGTAGAGACATGGGGACATTTTTTACTCTACCTTTAGAGTCATAATTATCCATTATGTAGCATGGTCTGTCTGTTTTTATGTCTATGTATTGTCACTTATGAAAATGAATGAATAAAATAAGTTTTATACTTAAGGGCAGGAGAACATTAACTTTAAATGCTACTATATTTCTACAATTCTTGTCTGTCATTTTAGTACATAGCTCCAAATATTTGAGTGCCTTATTTTTATGAGACTTTAAAGAAAAATATCTAATGTGAATTTTTTACCCTCAATACATGCATTTAACTAATTTAGATGTCTAAATATACTCACACTGCAATGAAAAGAAAGAAACTTCAAAATAGATTTTTTAAATTTATTTGGGGCTTACCCAAATATTACAATACCCTAGAGAAAGAGGAAATTAAGAAAAAAATAAAAATGTTCTTTTAAAAGTATAACTTTCATAGAAAATTGTGAAATCATTTTATAAAAACTAATTATTTAAGCTTCATCGTACCTCAATAAAGTAGAGATCATTTTCAGTTTAAAAAACTGCAGACTGTCACCTTATAGATGAACATAGTTGGAGACTATATAGTAATTTACAATGAAAAAGATTTATTTTATATAACCCAGTTACTTTAATGTAAAATAAAGATATTTGCTTATAAAGCAATAATATCCTTAGCAAGAAGACATATAAATAAAAAGAAACTCATTTAACTTGCCATAATGGCTGGCTATAATGGAAAGAGAAGTGGGAATGAAGTGTAGGAATACAAGATAAAAGAAGGACTTTTGCAAAAGTTTCTTATGATTTCTTTAAGTAAGTAAACTAGATATTTTTAGATGCATAATTAGTTGTTTAAAATAGCTTTTGAGGGATCTAAAGGTGATGCCCCCTCTAAAATCTGCTCATTAAAAACTAGGGACAGATTAACATGCTGGGAAAAGATCTCTCTTATTTTTGTCTGATTAAGGATATTATATAGTTTTGATTCAGAAATATAAGATGTAAGTATCATGGAAAAAACTCCTCAACCTCTTGCAGCCACATTCTTTTCTTCAAGAGAAAGAAGGTGATGAACTTACTTTTTACTTCAGTAAAACTCTCTACATAAATTTTACCAACTGTTAGAAACTGTGGGCTCTACTGGGCCAATTTAGTTAGTTTAATTGAAAATTAAAATTTCTGGCCTCTCCTGGTGGGGCGAGTGGGAGCTAAAGCCACTGACATATTCATATTCAATCATGGCCAAGATTGGCATGTATTCCACCTACCAGCTCCCTTCCAGCCATTGAGACAGGACAGAACTTGAAGTTTGTCACAGTCTCCACCTGTCCTTATTGCCTTCTTGACACTGAGATAGCGTATTTGTTCATATTCATCATTGTGTTTGCATTGACATTTTCCTAGAATCAGAAGGAAAGACTGTATTATCTGTTTCCACTTTTCTGTCAAAAGCAGAAAATTAATGATAGACCAAAAGGCCTTCCTATTTTAGTATAGGTTAAAGAAAACAATTCTCTGTGTAGAAATGAAAATTCCACCTGTCCACTTTCAATCAGGTTACCAACCTGGTCCATGAAAGTATTCGAGTTTCGGATTCCTACTCTATGTAATCTAGGTAAAACAAATAGCTAAATTTACTAATTAAATAATTGACTTTACATTTTCATGATAAAATAGAGGGTTATGGACTATTTCTCTAGGGTTTCTAAAATGTGGTATTATCAGTTTGCTTTAGTTTTAGTAAATTAACTAATTTACCCAAATAAATATAAAGCTTTAGGAAGGAAATAGTAGCACCCCTTATAGTCTACTACCCCACATCCCAAATTCATACCAAAAATTACCCAGGTGATGCTGTCAGTCCAGTTTTCACATATTAAGAACCACCAAAAACCACAATGTAATTGTGAAGTAACATTATACATTTTAAATCAAAGCTTATTAGTAATATTGACATTATAAGAAATATTATAACCACAAATATCATTTTTATATGAAATATAATATCTTAGGCCTATGCAATTGAACTTCTTAATAGATAAAACCTCTCTTTAAGGAATCCTGTGCATGCTTTTGTTTGTATAAGAAACTTCCAGTTAGCATAACCTTCACTGAGTACCACAGTGTTTGATTGTCAAATCCCATGAAATCTAAAGTATTGCTCTGTAATTTTCTTTACTTTCGTGTACTATTATTTTAAAAATCTAGCTTTTCCTTAGAGGCCCTCTGAAGATTTCTCAGTTGGGGGCTGTTCCAACTGCCACATCCTAAACCTGAAGGTGGAATAATTGATTACCTTGTCTCACATTGCTGCATTTAAGTCACCAATCTTACCTTCTCTCTTTTTCTTTTTTTTTTTTGTTGTTGTTCTTTATTGTTCCTACCTTCTCTTTAATGAAACTCTTCAGTTCTTTGTGTCAGACTGCACCATTTGCTTCCAAACCTTTGGATGCCAACTACAGACTGGCTTTCTAATTTATTCAAGATTTTAGCACCTTGCTCAAATACTCTCTTGCATCCTCTACTTATATCATTTTTCTTTTGATTTCACAATCCAAATGAACAATGCAGCCAATACCTTTATTTTCTTGCTTCAAATAGCATGAGGAAAAAAAGCATTATATATATATATATAATGTTATATATATTATATATATATTATATATATATATATGTTAAAGTGATTCGAATGTGCAGCTAAGGTTGCAAATCAATGTCACAAGCCAGGGGTCCTCTTTTTTTGGCAGCATCTGAGAACCCTTTTAAAATATCAGTGCCCTGGTTTCCCAGCCCATACCAATTAACATCATCATTTAGGGAATAGGGGTAGGCAACAGTGTTCTTTAAACTAAAGAAAGGAAGGCAGGCTAGTAGGAAGAAATACATAAGTAAATGGATGATGAATGAATGAATGAATAAAAATTTCCTAAGGGATTCTAACAATAAACGTTGGAGGGAAAACAAACAAACAAACATTTAGTCTACCTCTACTCCAGACCTTTCCATTATGAATAGGTTTCCTGCTCTGATTTTTTCCCTAACTGTCCCTCTGAAATCTCATTTTCCTCAAATAGCCTGATATCATCAATGCTTCAACCACACAGAGACTTCTGATCTGTTGACTTCACTCCCTCATATTCTCAGTTTCCTCTCTACTCATTTCAGATCCCAAGTTCACCATCTTAATCATTCCCTATTACTTCCTCAAAAAAATCCTCAAATGACTTGCCCTGCTCTCTTTCCCTACTGTACTGATGAATTGTCCTTTATCTGTTATTTGTACCATCACCTCTTGCTCCCTGTAGAATATAATATTATTTCTACTGCTGTCTCCTTTATCTCATTCATCACTAACATCTTCATTGGATCATTTCTGTCTTTAAATAGACACTTTGTTGTAATTCTGGCATTAAACAATAGTCCCTATTCCACATCCTTCTTCATTTAGCACTGGTTTATCTACTTCTTTTTTTATTATCTTATTTTTATTTTTTTTATTTTAGCATATTATGGGGATACAAGTGTTAAGGTTACATATATTGCCCATGCTCCCCCCTCGAGTCAGAGCCTCAAGTGTGACCATCCCCCAAACATTGCACATCTCACTCATTGTGTTTGTATATACCCATCCCCCCCTCGCCCCTCCCACCAGCCCAACACCTGATAAATGTTATTCCTATTTGTCCACTGAGGTGTTGATCCATTAATAAGAATTGCTGGTGAGTACATGTGATGTTTGTTTTTCCATTCTTGAGATACTTCACTTAGTAGAATGGGTTCCAATTCTATCCAAGAAAATACAAGAGGTGCTATATCACTATTGTTTCTTAAAGCTGAATAGTACTCCATGGTACACATATACTACATTTTATTAATCCACTCATGAATTGATGGGCACTTGGGTAAATGACACTTGCAATTGTGAATTGTGCTGCTATAAGCATTTGAGTGTGTGTTTTTCATAAAGTGACTTTTGATCTTTTGGGTAGATGCCCAGTAGTGGAATTGCTGGATCAAATGGTAGTTCTACTCGTATTGCTTTAAGGTATCTCCATATTGCTTTCCACAGAGGTTGGACTAGTTTGCAGTCCCACCAGCAGTGTTGGAGTGTTCCTATCCCTCTGCATCCATGCCAAAATTTATTGTTTGGGGACTTTTTGATATTCTCACTGGAGTTAAGTGATATCTCATTGTGATTTTGATTTGCATTTCCCTGATGATTAGAGATGTTGAACATTTTTTCATATGTTTGTTGGCCATTATCAGTGGAACAGAACTGAAAACTCATCCTCATACAGCCAACTAATCTTTGACAAAGCAGACAAAAACATACACTGGGGAAAAGAATTCTTATTCATTAAATGGTGCTGGGAAAACTAGATAGCCACATGTAGAAGATTGAAACAAGACCCATAACTTTCACCTCTCACAAAAATCAACTCACTCTGGGTAACAGACTTGAACCTTAGGTGTGAAACTATTAGAATTCTAGAGGAAAATGTTGGAAATACTCTTCTAGACATTGGCCTCGGCAAAGAATTTATGAAGAAGACCCCAAAGGCAATCACAGCAGCAACAAAAATAAATAAATGGGACGTGATCAAATTAAAAAGCCTCTGCACAGCCAAAGAAACTGTGAAGAGAGCAAACAGACAACCCACAGAATGGGAGAAAATTTTCGCAAGCTACACATCTGATAAAGGGCTGATAACTAGAATCTATTTAGAACTCAAGAAAATCAGCAAGAAAAAATCAAACAACCCTATCAAAAAATGGGCAAAGGATATCTACTTCTTTTTATGGCATAACTTTGAAATGCAGCTGCCTCCGTTATCATTCTTCCAATATATTTTTAACACCCTCCCCAATCACCAAGTTCATTCTTGTCAAGGTCAGTAATGATATCTACATGGAGAAATTCAATGGCCAAGTTATAGCTCTTATATTGCTCTCCCTATTAACCAGCAACTGATGTAGCTGATCACTCCTTTCTTCTAGAAATGCTGTCATTTGAGTTATATGCCATCAAATTCTTGTTTTTCCTCCTACCTGACTACTGCTTCAGTGTCTCCTTTGCTGAATCTTGGTTTTCTTCCCAAACTCTACATAATAGTATACAGAGGGTTTGACGTCAGATATATTCTCTTACCAATCTATTCTCAAGCCGTAGGTGACCCTGGACTTTATCATTGTTTATGTGCTATTTTTGTACTAATGACTTACAATTTAGATTCTCCGGTCTTTCTTCTGAACTTAAAACTCATATCCATCTGCCTCTTTAATTTATTCTTTTGGATACATAATAGAAGCCTCAAATTTAATATGTCCAAAATCAAACTTTATTTTTTTTCCTCTCTTCTTTCTTCATTCTCCCCTACCTCAGAAAATAATAACTACATTTTTCCAGTTCTCAAAATTAAAAAAAAACGTTTGCATTATTTTTTTAAAAATTTATGGCCAGTTTATTATTACCTTATTATCATTTTAACAGCTTTATTGAGTTATAATTGATATACAAAGAAACTGCACAAATTTAATGTATGGAATATGAAGAGTTTGAGTATATTTATACATCTTTGGAATTATCACCATGATCAGGGTAACAGAAATATCCATCACCTCCAAAAGTTTACTTTTGCCTCTTTGGTTTTTGTTTTCATTTTGTTTTTGTGGTAAGAACACTTAACATGATATCTACTCTCTTAAATTTTTAGGTGTCCAATAAATCGTTAACTATAGGCACTAATTTATATAGCAGATGAACTTCATTTATCTTGCATAAATGATATTTTATGCCAATTACATAACTCCCCACTTCCCCAACCCATTATCCTCTGGAATCCACATCCTATTTTCTGCTTTTGAGTTTTACCATTTTAGACTCTTCATGTAAGTAGAATCATGACAGCATTTGTCCTTCTGTGTCAGGATTATTTCACCTATATATGTCTTCCAGGTTCATCTATGTTGTCACAAATACTCAGATTTCCTTCTTTTATGAGGCTAAATTGACAAGAACTGGGATATGGCAACAGTACAAATGTTCATCAACAGATGGATGAATAAAGAAAATGTGGTGTATATACATACAATGGAATATTATTCATCCTTGCATTCCTTTTTGATCTTTCTCTATCTCTTATAACCCAATCCATATGCAAATCTTGCTGTTACTTCCTTCAGAATATATACCAATCCTGATCGTGTTTCACCTGTTCCACTGCCTCAACCCAAGGTATCATCACCTCTTACCTAGGTCTTTCAGTGGCTTTCTAACTAGTCCCCTGTACAACTCTGATACATGGAGTCATCCTGTTCTCCACACATTAGCCAGAGTGATTCTTGTCCAGTATAAATCAAATCAACTATTGCTCACTCCAGAAACCTCTAACATTATCACCTCTCTTTATAAGTACAATTTACAGGTTTGACTTGGTCCCCAAATATCTCATCTCCTATGATTTTATATTGTAATCTCTTTTTTCCTCTAGGATTAAGGAATTTTTCTTGTTCTTTGAACATGCCAAAAACCTCAGGGATTTTGCATATGCTATTCCTTCTGCCTGCAGGACTCTTCTCCTAAATGTTTCAATGACTCGATCCCTCATTTTATTCATAGCTCTATTGAAACAGAATCTCCCCAGAGAGATTTTTCTCTGCCACCATGTCTAAAAGAGCACCTTTCATCACTCTCCATCCTCTTCCTATGTTTTATTTCATTTTATGTTTTTGTCATTTTATTTATCTACCTATAATGTCTTTTATCTTCTTTATTTTTAATTTCAAGATATTATGGGAGTACAAACATTTCGGTTACAAATTATGACTTTGCCACATCCAAACCATGATTTGAGGCGTGCCATGTCACAATGCTTACCATGTCCATTAGTTGTGAGTTTACTCACCCCCACCCCTCCAACATCCAAAGAATGTTACCACTGTGTGAGTACCTTTGATCCAGGAATAGCACTATTAGGCATCTACCCAAAGGAACAAAAGTCATTCTATAATAAAGACATCTGCATTTGAATGTTATGGCAGCACAGTTCACTATAGCACGGATGTGGAAACAACCCAAGTGCCTGTCAATACATGAGTGGATTAATAAAATATGGTATACGTATACAATGGAATACTGCTCAATTATAAAAAAAACAATTGTGATCTAGCACCTCTCATATTTTCCTGGATAGAGCTTGAGCCCATCCTCCAAAGTGAAGTATCACAAGAATGGAAGAATAGGCACCATATGTATATGACATGTCTTCGTCTTCGCTCGTAAAATGTAAATTTGATAAGAGCAGGCATTTTTGTCTATTTTTTCCATTGTAGTATTTGGGAGTCTAAACCATCCTGGTCACATAGTAGTTAGTCAAATAAATTTAATACATGTCTGAGTGAGCATTGACTATAAGCCAGGCTTTTGTTCTGGGCCTTTCATGCAATTTACACTGCATATTAAGATTAAATAAACCACCAATAAAAACAAAAAAGCCAGATAATTACAGATGGTGGTAAGTATGTGAAACAAATGCATTAAATGATGTGTGTTATGGTGACTGAACTAGACAACTTGAGGTGGGCCAGGGAAGGCATTTCTGAGGAAGTGACATTTAGCTTGAGCCTGGATGTTAAGAAGTCAGCCTTTGAAAAGGCTGGAGGAAAAACAATTCAGTAGAGGAAATTATAAATATCCAGATCCCGTATTTAACAAACAAACAAAAAAAGATAAGATGTTATGCAAGTGACGTGAGGGAGTAAGAATACCAAAGAGGAGCTCTGTGAATAGATGTGTTAGTCAATCAGTGAATAAATGGATATAACAGCAAGAAAAGAGATGTCACTTAAGAGTATTTGTATAACGACCTAGGTCTATGGTAAGATTTAATTTCTGATGGTCCTCAAGATTACCTGTGCCCTCATAGCCTAAATATAATCCTGATCATTGCACCAAAATAGCTACTTTGCTTACATATCATGTGGGCTAAACTTTTCGACATTCATTCTAGCTGGCACCACGCAAGTTGCTATTCTTTCAGAATACAAAAGATGCAGACTGATGAAGCTATCCTAAAATCTATTTAAGCAACCTGATGTGATATTTTAAAAATATTACATTAGCAACAAAGAAAAATAAATTCTAGTTCCAGTCCTGGCAGCAGCTTAAAAGGCAGCCTTGCAATTAGTCACTGTAAGTTTCTACACCTCAGTTTTTATAATCTGCAAAATAAATGAGATTTGATTAGATAATTGATTGTCAAATTGTGTACAGTAGAACAGACACAGGGGGTTCCTCAGGGAAGAGCTAACCAGAACAAGCAGACCTCTGGGCCTTGAGCTCTGTTGTGGCCAGAGAAGCACTGAGCGTATGGCCAGTTTTAGGAAATACTAAGGTTCCAAGTAAGATTTAATTTTAAAATGGTTTCCATGGATAGATTGAAAAATATGTGATAACGGATTTATAGTTAAAATTTTTATGGTAGAATCTAGGTGCTGGGAATATGGTGTCCACATAAAATTATTTCAAGTTTTCTCTATCTTTGAACTTGTTTTAAATAAAATGTTGTCAAAACATGAATTCTACTAAAAAAGATAAAGTTATAGAATCCTTGGGCATACTTAGTCAAAACTTTTGCTCTTGTATCCTATGAATCAATGAAGTTAGTAATCTAGCCTTCATATTTAAGGAACAGTTGATAAAATAATACTAATGCTTCAATGCTTACATTGTTGAGTTATTATTGAATCCACATAATCTTAGAGGATTGCATGCAGCTTAAAGGCAGAGGTGCTCTTATTTCTCTCCAGGTTACCAGGTATCAGCACAAGAACAAACTCAAAAGAGTCTCGTACATGTGTTTGTGTGATTTTTAATGAAAGAATAAAATGATGGCTTAATAGTTTAGTAGTCATTTTGATAAATAATGTGATTTCATTTTAGTACATGTCAAAGCCCTGTTACCATTAGGCTTTCAAAATTATTTTGCACATTTTAGTTTACAGGTAGATTTTTTACTCAGGCATTATTCTTTCATTTTTCTTCTTTTGTATATGCTAAAAAAAAAAATGCAAGACAAACAGAATAACAGCAGTCTGAGTTCAGCAAAGTACTCATCACAAAAAGTCCTGTGGACTCTTTAAGCCCTCACTTCAGCAAGGTACAAAAGCTAATTGCCATCATAATGTCCCAAACACTTTGCAATAATTAGCAAATCTGTCTCTCCACCATGCCCAGTGAATGGAGGCAGACTGTTTCTCTTTCCTTTTTCAAATCATTATTGGATTCCATTTAATCTCAGAATGTCACTCTTTGAAGAGCAGGGATAAAATTTAGGTTATCTAGTTTTGGACCTTTGCTACAAACACTGATTTCCCTGTGTCAACTTGGCACAGAGAGAGGGATGTGAACTCTTTTATGGGTATCCCTTAAGGACATCTTAGAGAAGCCATTCACTGCAATAGTTATCAAAACAGAGAAAGCAATAAATGAAAACCTGATGTTCTAATATTCATACTGAAAAAATAATAATAAAATATACAAAAGATCTTCATGTTTGGCTCACAGGTTGTAACATCAAGCACGCAGATATTTCAATTAATGTTAACTGCCATTTCATAACAAGGGCAGCAGGAGGTTATAAGCAGTTTCATTTGCGATCTGCTGACACATTAGTGAATAAAGTATTTCTCCCCAAATGTCTTCTGCTAAGTGAGTAAACATGCAGGGAATTTTACTTGTGATCCAATGGAATTTTTTCTCCCATAGTTTAATGAATTTTAAATGGTCCGTGTTCATTTTACTTGTTAATTACAGTCTTGTGCACACTGAAGTTGATGAAAACCTAATTTATTCGTATTAGGGACAAGTGGTGTATTTCCAAACACCTCCACTGATAAGAAAGTAATCCACTGACATAGCAAATAAAACAGAGATTCAAACAGCCAGCTGAGAAAGGTTATACCCTGAAACACCATGGTTTAGAAGACATTACCTCGTGTGTTCCAATAAAGAGAAAAAGAATGACTAACTGAATGTTCTTTTTGCATCGAGAATACAATAAATGTTTTAGTTGTTTTATCTCATGTAATTCTGACAGTCTTTTGAAGGAGACCATGTGTTCTTAATTTCAAAGATGAGTAAACTGAGGATTGGCAAGGTAAACTGTTCAACATCACACAGCTAGTAAGTGATGAAGCTGGGACTCAACCCCCTTCTGTTTGATTGTAAGGCCCAAATATTTAACTACTGCATTTAATGGTCCCTGTCCAATTACAGCTCACTCTAACACAGCACCTTGACTGGATTGGGGTAAACTAATTTTCACCCACAGCTCTTCCATTTATATAACAATTCTAGTCTGTAAATATAGAATATCAAAGTGCCAACTCTCATTGGTATTTCCTTTCTGAATTCTCTTCTCAGCATGGTGAAAGTGAAAATTGAAATGTAAAAAAAAATCTTTTGGAACTTTGCACAGTATAAAATTAAGTATGTGAACATACGATGACCAGCAGAAATATGAGATTGTAAATTAAGTAAAATTCACTTTAAATTTATATTTTTATTTGCTAATAAAAGTTAAGATATGATACTGATTAACTAGTTGCTAATGTTTATTCTTTATTTATAATCTTTAAAGGAGAACTGGGCTTTGGAATACTGTGATCAGTATTGACACTCAATAGTATTATGATATTTATAATATTTTATAGATCAAATAAAAGCAACTGATTTATACATGGAACTAATTTAAACTTATATCGCTCAAGAAACTATACCTTATAAGATTATACATTTTTCTCTTTCCTCTGTATATAAAACCCGTCATTTTATTAAATTTCATGTAGTGACATCATTCTGGAGTCTGTCAATGTCCACTTTCCTTTCTGTTAAACAATATTTTGATTTTCTTCTAATGTACTACCCCACCTTAGGCATATATAAGGTGATTAAAGGGGCCTGAGACTAGTACAGTGATTGAAGGTTAAGTACAAGGCCAGTCAGAGCTACATATTATGAGATGGGTATAGCCAAATGACCTGATGCAGGCCAAGGTACTCAAGGCTAGAATGTTTTTGGAGAGTTGAATTAGGAAAGACAGTATCTTTCAAAGAGGAATGTTAATAAATGCAATTCACCATATTAACAGAATGAATGATAAAAATCATATGATCATCTCAAAAGATGTAGAAAAAGCATTTGACAAAATTCAACATCTTTTCATGATTAAAACTCTCAATGGGATATAAATTGAATATTCTTCAATACAATAAACGCTATATATGATAAGCCTACAGCTATCATCATACCCAGTGGTAAAGATCAGGAATAAGACAAGGACGTCCACTGTCATTGCTTCAATTCAAAATAGTTCTGGAAGTCCTAGCTAAAGTAATTAGGCAAGAAAAAAAACGCATGTGAATTAGGAATAAAAAAAGTGAAATTGTCTCTGTGTGCAGATAATATGATTTTATATATAGAAATTTCTAAAGACTCTACCAAAAAACTCTTAGAAATAATAAGAAAATTTAGTAAAGTCAAAGGATACATAATTAACAAGCAAAACTCAATAGTACTTCTAAACACTAAAAATGAACTATCAGAAAAAAATTCTATTTGCAATAGCATGTAAAAATATTTAGGAATAAATTTAACCAAGGAGACAAAAAAATCCGTACACTGAAAAGTATAAAACATTGATGAAAGAAATTGAGGAATATTCAAACTAATGGAAAGATATCTTGTGTTCATGGATTGAAATGATCAGTATTGTCAAAATTTTAATTCTACCCAAAGCAATGTATAGATTCAGTAAAATCCCTATCAAAATTCTAATGACATTTGTTCACAGAAATAGAAAAATATCTGAAAATTTATGTGGAACCACAAAAAACCCTAAAGGACTCAAGCAATCTTAAATGAGAAGAAGTAAACTGGAGGCAGCACACTTCCTTATTTCAAATCTTATAACAAAGCTATAATAATCAAAATAGTATATACTTTCATAAAAAAAAGACACATAGGCTAAGAGAACAGTACAGAAAGGCCAGAAATAAACTTACACATATACAGTCAACTAGTCTTCAGCAAAGACATCAAGAATGCACAATGGGGAAAAACAGTCCTTCAATAAATGGTGTTGGGAAAACTGGATATCCAATGAATTTACTGTCATATTCAAACTACCATCCTTCTCATACCTACTGCTGTGAGTCACACAGTGACTGCACAAAGTGCCATGCTTATGAACTTGCATTAATTAGCAAATGTAATCAAAGCTGATTATAATTAATTACACAATTATGAACACTTCAAGTCTAATTCTACCAAAATTGTTTCATAAATTATGTTGTAAATGATGTCTGGCTAAAAGAAAATAGATATGAATATCTTTAAGTCTTGTTTAATATTCATTTGCCAACAATCCATGTAGCCAACATGTATATGTAAATTTCTTGTCATGTAGCCAATTACTGATAAAACATTAACATCCCTAGTTTTGCACTCATTTCCAAAGTCATGATCTGAAACTTCATGTTGACTTCAGCATGCAGCATGCCATATTGCTTTGTGACCTCTTAAACTGTCATGGCCTGCAGTGGTACATGTTGCTCTAGTTAAGCTGAAAATGTGCTCTCTTCTTACAAAACATACTCTTCCTCCTCTCTTTCTTCCTTTTTTCCCCCCTTCTTCCTTCCTCAATATTTATTATATTTTTTATGTCAGATATTATACTAGTATGCAGAGGATACAACATTGAACAATATAGAACATCCTTTTCCTTCAAGGAGATTAAAATCCCGCAGAAGATCATAAACCAGAATAATGGATAGATACTCATATGGACAGATATGTGATAATGTAAATATAGCAAGATGATAATTGTGAAATCTAGGTGGTGAGTAAATAAAAATGTTTATTTTCTAGTTCTTTCAACTTTTCTGTATATTTGAAAATTTTCACAATAAAAATTTAGGTAAAAATTAAGCAAATCAGAGACAAAACAAATAATTTTATAAAATGCAATAATTGTTATTGTAAGAGATGAACAAAATATTAGTGAAGTTAATCTTGTCTAATGGATTAAGGAAGGAATCTCAGATTTTCAGATGGAGATCATAATGGGCATCAAGATTGTCATCCCCACATTTGTTGTGTGAGATCTATCTGGTGTGTGGAAATAGACCCCATCCCCCAGTCCTGGTTCTGTTGATTCCACTAACCTAAGCCTAAGCCAGTCAGCATGTAACTATTTTCTGCAATAGAAACTGGGTAAGAAATGTGCATGTGACTCAGTGGGGCCAAAACATCAGAGTGAGTGTTTTCTGGGAATACAGGGAAATTTCTTTCTTTACAATTCTGAAAAAAAGCCATTAGAAGCCATTTCCATCGCTCTTTTGGGCCAGTGTCAGATGGTGTGTTTGACAACTAGGATTGCCACATTTACTTTTCTAGTATGATAGAAACTAGCCTTAAGATGTGGCTGACAACTCAGACGGTCCTCGATGACATCTTAGAACCAATGACAAAAATGGTAACTCTTAGACTTTCATATTATGGGAGCCAATAAAGTTCTTTTATTTTAAAATTTACTTTAGATTACTATGCTTTCAATTATTGAAACACAGAATCCTAGCTTATTTAGAGGATAATTCTTGGTTTTGGTTTTGCTTTATTTTTAATATATATTGTTCCTATTTTCTCAATTCTAAGTGACTAGCTTTTTTGGTGTTTTGTAATCCTTAACATGCAGCCTCAGGTGATGGGTCAAAAGATAATATGAATTAAATACATGGTACCCTAATCCTACCTCTAGGTCAAGGAACATATGGGAGCCACGCTGGTGCACTTTCATTCTCTCTCCTTAGCTCCAACTTGCTTAGTTGTTGTCAACCCCAGGACATCACAGGTATCCTAATATGACTTTCCCTCAACATTCCAATATTCTCAATTTGGTTATATATTAAAGTCTGACAATAAACTTCTAACAGTGTTAAGTTCATCGGCCCAAAAGTCTTTATCATCTTATCACAGGTAATTAAAACAAATGTCTACTTGGAAATAACTCAAACCATCTGTTAGTTGCTGTTTTTAAACCAAAATCTCAAATGTTTGTCATCAGAGAAGGATAAACAAATAAAAGCAAATATTGACATTGTTTAAAAAATAAATTCAGTGTTTGGGGAATGAAAGATTACGTTCTGTATAAATATTGAGTATCTAATATTAGCTTACTTTTATAACTATGTCTGCATATTCACTGACATCAAAATTCTGAAAAGAACACCATATTTGGGGGGGGCGTGTCTATAGATCAATGAAGCATATTTCGCTCACTGTGCCAATCCCAGAAATTCTACCAGGAGAGGGATATTTAGGATGAAAACCTTTTAAGAGCAGAAATGGACAATAGAACAAAGATCAAATGAGTCTTCAATAGTCTTCAAATTGCTTTTCACAGTGGTTTTCCTCTTCTCTCCAAATTTGACTTCCCACCTCCCAACCTCTACAATGGAGACACTTGGTATTAGTATGTTGTCTTATCTGTATGGCTTATTTTTTTAATAAGAAGGTCAGCTCTTATTCCACATATCAGTCACGTCTTCTCTCCTTTTATTAGTTTCCCTATTGCTACCAAAACATAGAGACTTAAAGCAATACAAATTTATTATATAACAGTTCTGTAGGTCAGAACCTGGGCTTTCCCTGGTTTAGTTAGTTTTCTGCTCCAGCATTCACAAAGCCAGAATAAACATGTTGGCAGAATAAATATGTGCTTTACTTTCTGGTGTCTCTATGGACAAATTCATTTCCAAGCTTATTCAGGTTGCTGGCCAAATTCAGTTCCTTGCAATTGTATGTCTGAGGTCCTCATTTCCTTGCTGGCTAGGGGCCAGTGGTGGTGGTGGTGGTGGTGTCTTTCTTGACTTCTGGCAGTTTAGAACTCGTTCCTGGCTCATAGCTCTCTTCCTCTATCTTCAAAGCCAGCGGACACAGTCTTCATGATTTGCATCCTTCTGACCTTCCTGGTACCCTCATTTCTCCTCCTCTGCCTATCTCTTCTACTACATCTCTCTCACTGACAATTCTGCTTTCCTCTTCTGCTTGTGGGATTCATGAGATTACATTAGGCCCATCAAGATAATCTCCTTATGTGAAGGTCAGTTCATTAATTACCAAAATTTCTTCTGCACAGTTCTTTTACAACAGTAACTAGATTAGCATTTGACTGAAAGTTCAGGGGATGGTGATAGGGAGTGGTGCTCTATAGACTTGCTCACCACATTTCTCCATCCTTCAAAATGTAGTTTTCTTACACTCCATTCTGTCAACCAGGAAAAATGAACTTAAATTTTACTTAAGATTAATGGTGATAGGAGCCTAATAGGATCCTTTTCCCAAATGTGCATTTAATATATACCATTAAGATGTTTACTTTAAGGAATTGGAAATGCTGATTGATTAGGGAGACATTTCCTGAGGCTCTTTTGGAATATCCTTTAAAATATGCTTTATCTATGGTTATATCACAGTCTACTTTGTGTTTTTCTGTGAATTCCCTACAGGTGAGATAGTCTTCACTCCGGCACTTAGAGCACTGAACTTCTTTCCTATGTTCAGGAGCTTCCTCACCTTATGGATGTCTGTCTCCTACCATAAGAATTGTAAAATACCAGATACTTCCCTACGTTTCAATGCTATGACAGAATCATATGTCCTAGCTTCAGTCTAAGTGCGTCAGAGGTAGTGACTAAAGCAATGAGGATGGTACAAATGGATCTCTTTCTCTTTATAGCAACAATAGCGGTATCTGAAAAGTATGAGTGCCAGCAAAACTGCCAGTTTTGTCAATAAACCAGTTCTATAATTCCGTTTTTTGTATAGGTTTCTGGCTGCCTAACCTTGAGTGTTGTTTCCCAGCACCTCAACAATTCTTCAAACATTTAATATCTTTTTAATAAACTCATTGTATGTTTAACCAGCCAAGGTCTGCTTTGGTTGTTTGCAATCAAAAACATTGAGTAGTACAGATATCTAATGTACTAATGGAGACTTTGAAAGAGCCACTGGCACTTCGTAAGGGACCTGATTTACTGCAGATTTTGAGACAGTGGAATACAACCTTGCTCTTACGGATCTTGGAAATTGCCAATAATAATTCCCACTTTATTTTTGTTTTCACTTCAAGTCACTTTTCCCCATATACATGACAAAGTGTTCAATGAGCAAAATAAAAATTGATTGCCTATTTTGACACATTTGCATAAGAAATTGGTGTAATGATTTTAAATTGCATTCCACTGAAATAAATTCATAGTCACAGTAATTCAGATAAAAAAAAACATGCATATTTTTCCTTTAATGAAATATGGAGTTTTTCATTTAGAAGATTAAACTCTCCTTGCTCTTAGCCAAGCCTTGCAAGTAGTTTTAAACAAGAGCAACAGAAAAAAACAATAAAAAGTCAAAGTATAAACATCATACCTAGGCTGCACAATGCATTTTCTTCCTTCATTACTCACTCTTTTTGCCACCTATCACATGAACCCGAGAGAGCTTAAATATATCTATTTGTGGCAACTTCTCCAAAATCTCTGAATGATGAGTAAAATTGAAGGTAGACATCTCTTAGAAATGAACTCCAATAAATATTAAATAAAAAAGAACATAAAAGTCATACAATATTTATTGTTCATTGTTACTACTTTTTTTTTTTTTAAATATTAGGTAGACCAGTATCTTAGCCTTTTGTGCTACTAAAGCAAAATACATGAGACTGGGTAATTTATAAATAATAGAAATTTCTTTCTCACAGTTCTTGAGGCTGGAAAGTCCAAGATCAAGGTGCCAGTAGGTTTGGGGTCCAATGAGGGCCAGTTCCCTGCTTTCAAGATGGTGCTTTGAAAGTTGTGTTCTCACATGACAGAAGGGTAGAAAATCAAAAAACCCAAGCTTGTTCCCTCCCATGCATTGATAAGGCACTAATCCATTCATGAGGGTGGAGCCCTTACGTGTTAATCACGTCCCAAAAGGCTCCACCTGGTAATACTAAGGAAGTGGGTACTACATTTCAATAAGAATTTTGTAAGGAACATATTCAAACCATAACAAACAGTAAATAGTTGAATTACCTAGAATACATCTTTATCCTCTCAATGCTGCCTTAAAACAAACCCTGATTCTGAATCTGGATGGCAGGTTTAACTGCAATGATGCTCTTGACTTATATCTGGTTTATTATTAGATACATTTTTGAAGGTCATGCTAATGCTAACAGTTTCTTAAAGCATAATATCTTTGTGAATTATAATTCTTCTCCACCTTTTCAAAAGAAACTTTTGTGAGAAACACTATTTATTTTGTGTCCATGTTAAATTCATAGAATACAGATAGTATAGTAGGGAAATATATATATAATAGTAGGGAAATACAGATATAATAATCTGTTATATATTTCAAAATAGATAGAAGAAAATTATAATGTTCCCAACACAAAGGTAAAAGAAATGTTTGAGGTGGTGGATATTCCAATTACTCTATTTGATCATTACACATTGTACACAGGTATCAAAATCTCACATATACCCCTAAAATATATACAACTATCGCATATCAATACAAAAAATTCATAGAATACATATTCCAGAACTTCCTCAGTAAACTGTGACTAGTTTTACCAAACCTTTATTAGCCAGTCATTCCAGACAACTATCTTACTACATTAGAGTCATTTAGTCTTACCTGTCTTGCATACAATAAGTAAAATAATAAGCATTTTCTGAGCACTAGAGTGTAATTGTATCAGTATGTGCATGTGTGTGTGTGTGGGTCGCCAACATTCAGTGGTTTTCCTCCTTGAGTGGAGTGGAATTTTCCATTGCAAATATAATTTGGTGAATTATTGTACATCATATCCCTATATAGAAGCTAGGCAGGGGAAAGCAATAGAATCCTTATTTTGTCCACTTGGCTAATGGCCATATGCAGGTACATGGACTAAGTCACCAATCTCAAGGTCCCAAATCTACTCTTTTTTACATGATTGGGAGGTAAATAGGAAGAGCAGCTGCTTTCTTAAAAATGATTTTGAGCTCTCAGCTTCCTGCCTTCAGGCAAGCTCTTGTTCTACCTCTTCTCCCTCCTATTCCTCACAAGTCTGGTTCTCCAGCCTGTAGTTTACTCTGTGAATTCCTAAAGCTTTTCATTAAATTCTTTTTTTTTCCCTCAAGATATCTAGAGATAATTTTAGTTTCTTGCAATAAAGAAACTAAAAACTCAAGAGTCCTGACTGATATACTATAAGGTTTAAAGAATGTATTGGCCACTCATAACAGTACCAGATATACAGGGGAAGTAATGAAAAGCATGAAAGTGAATATTGCTGTTAGATTTACAAACATGAACTGATTATTTGAATCTTCCTGCCTTCCCATCTCCATTTTTTGAATAGCACTAAAAAAGTCCTATATAAACACCCCAGCAGTACTGTTTTCCAAGCAAGATCATCCAATATTTTTTAAGGTAAAAAAATGTCAGGTTTAAAGCTTTGATTTAGTAAATATGTACCCTTTTAAAAAGGGATAATAAAAAACTAAACTGAAATATTTATAAAACCAACTTTGACTGCCATCATGGTTATATACAAAATTTTAGAGAACTGATTATATTTGTTTCTTCAACTTTCCACAATTGAGCTTATGCACTTTCACTGTTTAAATTTTATTTGACATAAGTGAGAAGCTAAATAAGTGAAAGCAGCTTTAAAATGATCTGCAACCAGCATCATTATATTAGAGTTGCAGACAACACACTGAAACTCATGTGCTTGCCTTCAGATTTAATTCTAGATGTCCTTTCTCTCTTGCACATGTGAATAAATAGAAAAAAGATTTCCGTTAGCTAGATCTCTGGTTTAAGCAGGAATGCAATCATCATGGTTTCTAAATGTTGTGTGTACACTCTCTAACTCAATTTTCTCAGCATTATTTAGACACGCTCACTGCCTAAACCTGATAGGAAGCCTTCCCACCCATACCAATTAACCCAACCCTGCAATTTAGTGCTACCCAGTTGTCCTTGAATCCTCCCTTGTTCTCCTCTGTGCTGCTTGTTTGAATTGGCTTGAATCCTTTCCCAGAAAATGTTTGTAATCTAAAAATTGTCTTAATCTCTTTGGTCCAATTTTTCCAGCTCTTTAATTTCCTGAGGGACTCAAGTGGATTTCCAAACTTTTCCAAAGATCACATGGAACACTATTTTTTAAGTACAATTTTCTTTTTGTGTTTTGCCCATGGGAACAGGCACTCTAAAAACAGCAGTCATCAGCCAAACCACAATAAAGAGCCACTCTCTCTTCTATCCTAATGGGTTTTCTGGGTGTTTCACTCAGTGGGATCCATGAGGGAAAGAAAAGACAAAAAGTATTTCTTATCTGCCAAGTAAATGCCACTCTCTGGAAGTTAAGCATTGGAAAATACAAATTAGTTGAGAGCCATGGAGTCAATTGTGAGCTTGGAATGGCAAATTCTATGGATACTTGGGATTGGGTGTATACATGAATGAAGCTTAGAAAAATCTACAAGACAGCTCAAATAGAAAATTAAGAACTAACCCTACATTTACTTAGGATTATAAAATCAGATATAGTCATTAGAGGGAATGAGTATATTCTCTGGGAAGGGTTTATTTAAAACTTGTTGCTCGTAGGTCATTATCTTTAGATCTCCCTTGATTAACTTTGAAATTACAGCACCTGTTTATGGGTTTACTTGGGTTATTTGAATGCATAAATGTATGGATTTGTCCTCAAATGAGGACAATGAGATAAGTATCCACATTACTTCAGTTTACAAAGAAAGTTACTGAGGCTTAGAGAGAATTGCTACTTGCCCAGATTTGCATAGCTAATAACTGGTAGAAGCAATATTTGAAGCCAGGTCTATATGGCTGCACAGTTTAAGTTCTTGAAGACATCTCATGGAATGCTACAAATGTTTATGTCATAAATGTAAATCATACAACCCAAAATTCCCTTCAGATTAAATCTATACCTAGTAAGAACAACTGTATTCATGCTGTTTATCTTTAGTAATGGGAGGGAAAGTCATTCTCCTATAGGCAAGAATTTTTCCACCTGTGCAATAATTTTCTTTTTTCTTTAAAAACATAGAGAGGGCTTAAAATTTCTTCAAATGACATAGCATAAATACCACAAGACCTTGTACTTAATATTCAATTATAATAATTTCTATGTCTAAAAGCTCTAATTATCAGACCAAATCTACTTGTAAACAATGATCCTGTGATTTACTCTTTTCGTAGAATTATATGAAGGACCAGGATAGAATGTATTCTAGATATACAAGAGAGTGAGGTGGTCTGCATGGCTTATTTAATTATGCATGTGTGCATGTGTGTGTGTGTTTGCATGAAATGAACATATAGAAAAAGGAGAACATTCAATGCCATCCAGTCTTAAATAATTATTTTAAAAGTTACCAAGTGATATATGTCTTTAGGGCATAAAATATCTTTAATCTTTTATTCAAAGACCCCTGTATCCTAAAATTCATGTATGAGTTGAGTTTTCTTTAATATGTTGATTATTTTCCTCCTTTAACAGCAAGCAATCAAAATTGCCTAGTCTTAAACTTTCTTTCTTAAGTTTTATTCACTGCTCTGATGCTTGCTAAACAAAAATATATTAGAAAAAGCTGAAATAAATAGCTAACCACATTACAGAATACAGTGCTAAGCTATGATAAGCCTAGAAATTATATTACATTCTCTTCCCAGTTTTCAGATAAAATACAATTTAAAAGTTAACTATTTTTCCTCTGAACCAACATTCCCCCAAAATATTATTTTTCTTTGTTCATGTCCTAATATATTTGAAAGGAAATTTGTAAAAATGAATTTGTATATGTGTGTAATAAATCAGAGACCACAAAATTAGAGTCCATAGGCTTTTTTCAGTCCTAGAAAGTTTCTATTTGAACATAAATTTGAGCCAGTGTTTAAACCATATGAAAATATAGACTCTGGATTTCAGCATGTCACTCTGTTATACAAAAAGCAATAGTTGGACAAGATTATCACTAGGATTTTGGGGGCTGAAACTATATGAGATGCTGAGTCACCCTATGCTGCTGAATGTTGAGAACTGCTATCTACAATTTTAAAATAAAAGGAGTTCTGCCAGTTACCACTAAAGTGATAACTTCCGAAGGTAGATCTAAAGAGGAGGTTAATAGGAGTGAATAATAATGTTTGCAACTCCCTGAGGTGGTGCTTTCAAGCTTTAGAGTATATAAGAATCACCTGAAAACTTGTGAAAATGCAGATTCTTGGGCTATACCCTCAAAGATTATGACTGAGTAGGTTTGGGATGGGACCTAAGTATTTGCATTTTGTACAAGATTCTACGTGATGCTGATATTGTTGGTACATAGAGCACAGTCAGGCACAGATTAACTTCAAAAGGTATTCAATTCACAGCATATACAAAAATTAGCTCAAAATGTAATCAAAGACCCAAATGTAAGAGAAATAATAAAACTATGAAATCTTAGAAGCTATAAAAATAACTATAGAGGGGCGGAGCAAGATGGCGGACGAATAACACCGCCAGACAGAGGGTCTCTGCAGAAAAGACCGATTCTAGCAGAAACTAGAGAAAAGAAGCAAGAAGACGAGCATACAGCGGACAAGGGCCGGAAGGAGGGGTACCTGAGACCCCGGGAGACTCCACGGGAGGAGGCTGCGGAGGAGAACTGGAGGCTGAGACCACCGGAGCAGCCCGGAGACCAGCGGCAAGGGTAGGTGGATTTGCTATTTCCCCTCCCCTGCATTCGGGACTGCTGGTGGGCTCCCCAGCGGGTGGAGAGACCTGCGGACATCAGCCCAGAGACTGCCGCCGCCTGCCAACGGTGAGCCTGTAACAGACGTGGCACCAGGTTCCCAACTTCCTCCGGGCACCTCCGTGTGCACGGAGAGCCGCGCGGCAGGCGCCATATTGCCTCCTCCTCCTCTCCGCCGACCCTACCCGCGGCTGCCCAGAGAGACAATACAGCCACCAGCCAGAGGCACCTCCAGGGAACGGGACCTTCCCGTTTGGGACCCCGCCCGCCCTCCCAGGTGCTGCTGGCACCTTGTTCCCAGGAAAACGGTGCCGACTCAGAGGCTGAGAGACATAGACCCAGCTTGGGCTCCCTGTGGGTGAATTAGGACCGGAAACCCTCTCCCTGGTGGGAATACAGTTTGAACTCTGGGACCCAGAGGTCGGACCTGCAGACCAGATCCCCTGCACCGAGGGCTAGCATTGCCCGGGGCACAGAAGGATTATACGTGAACAGCCTACTGAGGTCTGTGTGCCTCCAGGGGCGGATCGGGCGGAACGTCCCAGGAGGAGGCCGTGCGCCCAACCCAGGTGGCGTTCCTGTGCAGGGAACCTCCCCGCCGGCATCACAGTCCGGGGAGGCCTGGTGGCTTGTGGTCTGGCCTGCTGGCAGAGGCTCAGGAGTAGCTGCGGAGTTGGGGAGGGTGGAAAGAAGTGAGGCCTGCTGCAGACTGTGGGTCTCAGACAGCCCCACCCCCACACCCAGACTTTCTGGCTGAGCGGGACCATCCCAGCCCCGCCCTGACAGCAGAGAACAGAACTTTGACCCCTGCTAACGGCCTGAGGGCAGGCTTACCCAACCCAGCTCCGCCCAGAACGAGAGCTGATAACAGGAATCAAAATCAACACCATAGCCTGTTCCTCCAAGCAAACGCCACCTACTGACAGGGACAGCATCTTGCACAGCCTTTCCACGGCACCCACTGACTCAATATACAGGGAGTGGTCCAATTTCACCCACAGGCACCACCTAACGCCTCAGAAACTAAACAAGGTGTGTGAATACCCAAACAATAACCTAAGGAAAGAAACAACAACTGATCGACATGGGAAGAAATCAGCGAAAGAACTCAGGAAATATGAAGAACCAAACGGAAAACACACCCCCAAGGAGGAGCACCAGCCCCCTACAAACGGACACCGACCAAAATCAGGCAACCAATATGACAGAAAAGGAATTTCGTATGTGGATCATAAGAACACTCACCCAGCTGCAACAACAACTCAATAACCAACACCAAGAAAACACAAAAAACCTCCAAGAAATGGAACAAAGGTTCAACAAAGAGATTGACACAGTGAAGAAAACTTTAACCGAAGTCCTGGAGATGAAGAATCAACTCAGAGAACTACAAAATACTGTGGAAAGTCTCAAGAACAGGGTGGATCAAGCAGAAGAAAGAATCTCAGAGCTTGAAGATAACACCTTCCAATTAAATAAATCAGTCACAGAAATACAGCAGAGAAACAAGAGAAAAGATCAAAGTCTACAAGAGCTGTGGGATTATGTGAAAAAACCTAACGTGAGGGTCATAGGTTTAGCCGAAGGGGAGGAAGACAGCACTCAAGGGCTGGACAAGCTTTTTGAAGATATAATAGAGGAAAATTTCCCAGGTCTTGCTCAAAATCTCGATATACAAGTTCAAGAAGCCCAGAGGACCCCTGGGAGATTCAATGCAAACAGGAAGACGTCACGTCATGCAGTCATCAGACTGACCAAAGTATCAACTAAAGAGGCCCTTCTAAGAGCTGTAAGACAAAAGAAGCAAGTGACATACAAGGGAAAGCCAATTCGAATAACATCAGACTTCTCTAATGAGACTTTACAAGCAAGGAGAGACTGGGGCCCCATTCTCACTCTTTTGAAACAAAACAATGCCCAGCCTAGAATATTATTCCCTGCAAAACTAAGCTTCATATATGAAGGAGAAATAAAAACATTCGCAGACAAGCAAAGGCTCAGAGAATTCACCAAGACAAGACCAGCCCTACAAGAAGTACTTAAAACAGCGTTATGCACGGAACATCATAATAATAATCCACGGATATAAAAACAACCAAAACCCAAAGATATTAAAGGCCAGATATTACAATGGCTCAAGACACAAATCATAGCAACAACATCCAACCCAACAGAATGATCAGTAATCTACCTTACCTATCAGTTCTCTCAATAAATGTGAATGGCTTAAACTCTCCACTCAAGAGACATAGGCTGGCTGAATGGATAAGAAAATACAGGCCAAGTATATGCTGTCTTCAGGAAACACATTTAACCTGCAAGGATGCACATAGACTAAAAATAAAAGGGTGGAGATCAATATTCCAAGCAAACAGAAGCCAAAAGAAGGCTGGTGTGGCAGTTCTAATTTCAGACGATTTAGTTTTTAAACCAACAAAAGTAGTAAAAGACAAAGAGGGTCATTATATAATGGTGAAGGGCACAGTCCAACAAGAAGAGATAACAATTTTAAATATATATGCACCCAACTTAGGTGCACCCAGATTCATAAAGCAAACCTTACTGGAGCTAAGCAAATGGATTAATAGCAACTCCATAATCGCCGGGGATTTCAACACCCCACTGACGGCACGAGACAGATCCTCCAAACAGAAAATTAATAAAGAAATAATGGACTTAAACAAAACTCTAGAACAATTGGGTCTGACAGACATCTACAGAACATTCTACCCAAAATCCACTGAATATACGTTCTTCTCATCAGCTCACGGGACATTCTCTAAGATTGACCATATCCTAGGACACAAAGAAAATCTCAAGAAATTTAAAAAAATAGAAATCATACCATGTACCTTCTCAGATCACAGTGGAATAAAACTAGAAATCAACCCTAACAGAAACTCACATTTCTACACAAAAACGTGGAAATTAAACAACCTCCTACTAAATGACTACTTCGTAAATGAAGAAATCAAGACGGAAATAAAAAACTTCTATGAAGAAAACGACAATGGAGAGACAAGTTATCAACTCCTCTGGGACACAGCTAAAGCAGTTCTGAGAGGAAAGTTTATCTCCATAAATGCCTATAACCAAAAGGCAAGAAGATCACAAATAGACAATCTAATGAAACGACTCAAAGAGCTGGAAAAAGAAGAACAGACCAACCCCAAACCCAGCAGAAGAAGTGAAATCAACAAGATCAAATCAGAACTAAACGAAATTGAAAACAGGAAAGCTATTCAGGAGATTAATAAAACAAAAAGTTGGTTCTTTGAAAAAATAAACAAAATTGACACGCCATTGGCTAAGCTAACGAAAAGCAGAAAAGAGAAATCTCTAATAAGCTCCATCAGGAATAAAAAAGGAGATATCACAACTGATCCCAAAGAGATACAAGATACAATTTATGAATACTACAAAAATCTTTATGCACACAAACTGGAAAATGTGGAGGAAATGGACAAATTTCTAGAAACACACAGCCTCCCTAGGCTCAACCAGGAAGAAATAGATTCCCTGAACAGACCAATCTCAACAGCTGAAATAGAAACAGCAATTAAAAATCTCCCTAAAAAGAAAAGTCCCGGTCCAGATGGCTTCACACCTGAATTTTACCATACTTACAAAGAAGAACTAGTACCTATCTTGCAGAAACTATTCCACAACATCGAGAAGAACGGAAACCTCCCCGACACCTTTTATGAAGCGAATATTACCCTGATACCAAAACCAGGAAAGGATGCAACAAAAAAAGAAAACTACAGACCAATATCCCTAATGAATATAGATGCAAAAATTTTCAACAAAATCTTAGCTAACCGAATACAGACACTTATCAAAAAAATAATCCACCACGACCAAGTGGGCTTCATCCCAGGGATGCAGGGATGGTTCAACATACGTAAATCTATAAATGCAATTCACCACATAAACAGAAGCAAAAACAAAGATCACATGATCCTTTCAATAGATGCAGAAAAAGCTTTTGACAAAATTCAACACCCTTTCATGATACGAACACTTAAGAAAATAGGCATAGAAGGGACATACCTAAAAATGATACAAGCCATATATGACAGACCCATAGCCAACATCATACTGAATGGGGAAAGATTGAAATCATTCCCACTTAGAACTGGAACCAGACAAGGCTGCCCACTATCTCCACTTCTGTTCAACATAGTGCTGGAAGTCTTGGCTACAGCAATCAGACAGGAAAATGGAATCAAAGGTATCCAAATAGGGGCAGAAGAGATCAAACTTTCTCTGTTTGCTGATGATATGATATTGTATCTAGAAAACCCCAAGGATTCAACCAAGAAACTCCTGGAACTGATCAATGAATTTAGTAAAGTCTCAGGATACAAAATTAATACACAGAAATCAGAGGCATTCATATACGCCAACAACAATCTAATTGAGAACCAAATCAAAGACTCAATTCCCTTCACAATAGCAACAAAGAAATTAAAGTACCTAGGAATATATTTAACCAAAGAGGTAAAAGACCTCTACAGGGAGAACTATGAAACACTGAGGAAGGAAATAGCAGAGGATGTAAACAGATGGAAATCCATACCATGCTCGTGGATCGGCAGACTCAATATCATCAAAATGTCTATACTACCCAAACTGATCTACAGATTCAATGCAATACCTATTAAAATCCCATCAGCATTCTTCACAGATATAGAAAAAATAATTTTACGCTTCGTATGGAACCAAAGAAGACCCCGAATATCAAGAGCAATTCTAGGCAACAAAAACAAAATGGGAGGCATTAATATGCCAGATATCAAACTATACTACAAAGCTGTAGTAATTAAAACAATATGGTATTGGCACAAAAACAGAAATATTGACCAGTGGAACAGATGTGAGAATCCTGATATAAAACCATCCTCATATAGCCATCTCATCTTTGACAAAGCAGACAAAAACATACGCTGGGGAAAAGAATCCCTCTTCAATAAATGGTGCTGGGAAAACTGGATAGCCACCTGTAGAAGGCTAAAACAGGACCCACACCTTTCACCTCTCACAAAAACCAACTCACGCTGGATAACAGACTTAAACCTAAGATATGAAACTATTAGAACTCTAGAGGAAAAAGTTGGAAACACTCTCCTAGACATCGGCCTGGGCAAAGAGTTTATGAAGAAGTCCCCAAAGGCAATCACAGCAGCAACAAAAATAAATAAATGGGACATGATCAAACTACAAAGCTTCTGCACAGCCAAAGAAATAGTCATGAAAGTAAACAGACAGCCTACAGAATGGGAGAAAATTTTTGCATCCTATGCATCCGATAAGGGACTGATAACTAGAATATACTTAGAACTCACGAAAATTAGGAAGAAAAAATCAAATAACCCCATTAAAAAGTGGGCAAAGGACTTGAACAGAAATTTTTCTAAAGAAGACAGAAGAATGGCCAACAAACATATGAAGAAATGCTCAACATCTCTAATCATCAGGGAAATGCAAATCAAAACCACAATGAGATATCACTTAACCCCAGTGAGAATGGCCTTTATCAAAAAATCTCCAAACAATAAATGCTGGCGTGGTTGCGGAGAGAGAGGAACACTCCTACACTGCTGGTGGGACTGCAAACTAGTTCAACCTCTGTGGAAAGCAATATGGAGATACCTTAAAGCGATACAAGTGAATCTACCATTTGATCCAGCAATCCCATTGCTGGGCATCTACCCAAATGATCCAGTGACACTCTACAAAAAAGACACCTGCACTCGAATGTTTATAGCAGCACAATTCATAATTGCAAGGCTGTGGAAACAGCCCAAGTGCCCATCAATCCAAGAATGGATTAATAAAATGTGGTATATGTCCACCATGGAGTACTATTCAGCTCTAAGAAACAATGGTGATATAGCACACCTTATATTTTCCTGGTTAGAGCTGGAACCCATACTACTAAGTGAAGTATCCCAAGAATGGAAAAACAAGCACCAGATATATTCTCCAGCAAACTGGTATTAACTGAGTAGCACCTAAGTAGACACATAGGTGCTACAGTAATAGGGTATTGGGCAGGTGGGAGGGGGGAGGGGGGCGGGTATATACATACATAGTGAGTGAGATGTGCACCATCTGGGGGATGGTCATGATGGAGACTCAGACTTTTGGGGGGAGGGGGGGAATGGGCATTTATTGAAACCTTAAAATCTGTACCCCCATAATATGCCAAAATAAAAAAAAAAAAAAAAAAAAAAAAAAAAAAATAACTATAAAACCTTAGAAGAAAACAGAGGCATGGATCTTCATGACCCTGAATTTTGCAATGGTTTCTTATATCTGACACCAAAAACCCAAACATCATCAATAACAAAAAAATAGACATCATCAAAATTAAAAGCTTATTTTCTTCAAAAGATGCCCATAAGTAAGTGAAAAGACAACTCAGAATAGGAGAAAATCTCTGTAAACTAAATATCTGATGAAGGACTTACACCAAAAGTGTATAAAGAACTTTTACAACTAAACAATGAAAAAATAAGTAGCCCAATTTAAAAATGGGCAAAGGATTTGAGTAAACATTTCTCAAAAGAATATATGCAACTGGCCAATAAACATATAAAAATATGTTCAACTTCATTAGCCACTAACAAAATTTAAGTCAAAACCACAATGGGATACCACACTGGGTTGGCTATAATCAACACAAAGAAAAATAGCAAGTGTTGGTGAAGATATAGAAAAATTGGAACCATCACATATTGCTGGTAGGAATGTAAAATCATGCAGTCCCTTTGAAAAACAGTCTGACATAGTACTCTAAACCTAGGAAAATGAAAAGGAAGAAGAAGGAAGGAAGGAAGGAAGGAAGGAAGGAAGGAAGGAAGGAAGGAAGGAAGGAAGGAAGGAAGGAAGGAAGGAAGGAAGGAAGGAAGGAAGGAAGGAAGGAAGGAAGGAAAGAAAGAAAGAAAGAAAGAAAGAAAGAAAGAAAGAAAGAAAGAAAGAAAGAAAGAAAGAAAGAAAGAAAGTTAATTAGTTTGGCAGTTCCTCAAAATGTTAAATAAAATGTTACCATATGAGCCAACAATTCCACTCCTATATATAATGAAAACATATGTCCACATATACACACATACACACACAATCTTAGACATGAACATGCATAGCAGCATTATTCATAATATCCAAACAGTAGAAACAACACAAATGTCCATTAATGGCCAAATGGATAAGTAAATTGTATTATATCCACGTAATGGAATACTATTTGGCAATAAAGAGGAATTAATTACTGATACATTCTATGTGAATGAACTTTAAAAACATATGAATTAAAACAATCCAGTTACAAATGACTACATTTTGTATGATTTCAATTATACAGACTATCTAGAATAAGCAAATTTATAGACATAGAAAGTAGATTAGTGCTGAGGAGGTGGGGGTGGGGTAGGGATAGGAGGATTTGGAGGGATGACAGCTAAGAGGTATGTAGTTTCTTTTTGGGGTAATGAAAATGTTCTACAAGAGATTGTGGTCATAGATGTATAACTCTGAGAATATACTAAAAGCCACTGAACCCTACACTTTAAATGGGTGAATTGTATGTTATGTGAATTGTATCTCAATAAAGTTGGTTTTCAAGACATTCAAAATATTTATTGAGCAACCATTATCTTCTCCCTATTTCTGACCTTCAAAGTATCAAATCAAATGGCAATGCCTCTGGAGAATTTTTCTAACCACCTTTCCCAATGACTCCATTTGATGCCCTCTAGTTCCCCTTCAGAGCATGTATCAA
Source organism: Microcebus murinus (assembly GCF_040939455.1). Lineage (NCBI taxonomy): Eukaryota > Metazoa > Chordata > Mammalia > Primates > Cheirogaleidae > Microcebus > Microcebus murinus. Next base: position 26,457,736 of record NC_134124.1, read on the forward strand.
ATTTTAATGTCATAGATTGTTTAATGGCCTGTCATTTCTCTCAGATTTGAAGCTCCAACGCCCATTAATGCCTTGCCTACTATTATCCCCATAACTTAATACAGTGCTTTTTAGAAGTGATACTTAATAAGTTATTCTCAAATTAATTAATTAATGACTTATAGTCTTATGGGACTATGAACCACCTTGTTTATACTCTCCTAACACCAATAATGGATGAAGAGAAATTTGCATACCTCCTTTACTGCTCACATGCATGGCCCTGGTGGAGACAAAGCGACTTTTATTACTGCAAAAGAAGACTACAATGGAGCATCAGATTATAATAAGAAGAGTTATATTAAAATCCTAATTACATTTTATTTTAGCTGTGCAGCCTGAGCAAGTTGCTTTACCCAGCAAAATTTCAGTATCCTCATCAGTGAAACACTGAAAATGACATCCACTTTTACTTTCTTCTCTGGATGGTTGTGAAGAACAAAAGAGATAACTTCAGTATTAACCTCTTGTAAAAATGTGAAACTATACAAATATAATTTGCCAATGATGTGGCATATTAGCAAAGAACTAAAGCTATAACATTTAAAGAAAGGTTGTTTATATCAGAGCCCTATAGCAGACATTCTTAGTTCCCTAGATAACAGCCTTTTCTCCTTTCTTACTTGCTAACAGAATTCCGATTTTGTTTTAGTAGCTATATATCCACTCTTGGGAAAGAATTATGATAAGTCTAAGAAAATCATTAAAATGATATTTCCCTTCCCTGCAATTGGTCTTGGATGGACAGATGATGAAGTTTTGGCCAATAAAAATAAGGTAAATCTATTTTATGCACCAATGAAAGATTTTTTTTCCTTGAAAAGAGAAGTGCAAAGAAATATTTTTTTTATCCACCTGTCTGATCCAACCTTAGAACCACCTACCCCAAGCTTTCTCATCATATGAGGTGAATAACTGCTTTTAATATTGAAACCACTGTTGATGAGGTTTTGTAATAGTTGTTTTTGAAAGCATTCTAACTCATACTCAGCTCTTTGGGAAATACAAAGTTATAGGTGACAGGGTGAAGACTAGGCATCTATCAAAATGTCTTTTTCTGCCATGCAAAGCAATAGCAGTTTAATGTTCCCTTGTGTTTCACCTCTTTAGAGCAGTAACAATATGCAGTTAAATTTTTGAAAATTGGAAAACTTGCTCTTGAATTTAGGTCGATTCATCAAAATGATAAAAGGTATTTTAAAATGTTCATGTCTAAGCACTTGTCTAATTTTGTACTAATTTTGTACTAATTTCTAAGTACTTACTAATTTTGATAAAAGGAGAGAAGACAAAGCATAAGAGAAAAAAGGGTGAGTTAGCCCAAGGGGTTTGCTGCTCTCTAACGTAGATTCCCATAAGTTCATGACACTGCTTTAAAGAAGGTACAGTGTACACTTGAAAACTGTGCAATCGTCTGTGTGACTTTTGCAGCCTTGCTGTCCCTGTTAACATCTGTCTCTTTTATTAGAGTAACCATGTTAATGCAGCTGTGAAGCCCAGGAATGCATAAGAAGGCACACACACCCCACAATTATTTATGACAGTTCTTCCATTACTTCACCAAAGAAAATGGGAGTAATGTCTACCCAATTGAGTTTCTTTTGCAGGTAATTTTATTGAAAATATACAATTGCTAACTCTCAGTTGAATAAGCAACCTAGTGGGAATCCATACAATGGATCTTTTTGCTTCATGACATTGTCTGAAAAGAATGACTACTGACATTTCTTTTGCAAAGAATTTATTCCTTTTCTTATCAGAGACAAACCCAAGGCAGTCTCAGCATTGGCAAATATGGATATATATCTAAATGATTCCAAGATACAGTAATGACAGTCATTTTTCTGAAAAGGCTAACTCTAAGCTTATTTTCAGAATGATCCTTTGCTTTATTCATATTTGTGTTCCCAATGCTGGCCAAAATTCCTGGCACAGTAGTGGCTCAATATAATTTTTGTGGACTAAATATTTGAATACAAAACAGGATGAAAAAAATCAGTAATTCTACAAATCTTACCACTATATTTCTTTTTTATTTCCTTTTCTATATCATGGACCCTGTGATTTTATAAATTATCTTTCAAACCATAGGTATTATGAATTTTTTGAACCATGAAAACACATATGACCTTACATCATTTCCTCAGATCAGCATGCACTAGAGTGAAGTATTGTTGCATTTTAGCTTCATATGGTATGAAGAAATAAACTGAGAGTAGACAATATGTAGTTTCCATTAGGAATCTAGGACATTGAAAATGACTCACAGACCCCTACTATTTGAGCTGTCTACTGCATGTGTAGAGAATCTATATAGAGGGTCATTGATATCTTGTGACCTGTCTTGGGGAATATACTTTGACAAAAATATGGTCCTTTTGTACTTGGTAAGATTATCCTCTTTATTCAAGCCCACAGCTTCAGGTAAGACTCCCATGAATAGAAGAGAATCTCATCCATCTATATAGCCAGAACAGTTTAGTTAACCCTGGGATGGAAAACCTTGTAGCCAGCTTGTCCTCACATTACTGTCCAGGCTAAATGAAATGACCTCACATGCAACCTCCCACGTCAACCGCATTGCTACTTTATTTGACACTGCCTTTCACACAAACCTTGCTGTTTCCTGCTTCTAATTTCCTAGGTCATGATAACCTCAAGAATATACTTCTAAACTCTCCTCTGCTCACGAAAATGCCCTTCTTTTTCATAACAATTTATAGAATCAATTCAATTTGAAGTAATTTCTCCCTTCAGTGAACTCTTGAACCATACATAGCCTGATCCATGGTCTGTTCCATATTATTTCACTATGCGTAGCCTAACCCATATCATAGCAGCATATATAGCCTAACCTATATCAGTTCACCATGATCAGTTTTATTTTTAACAATAGGTGCCTTTTATTTTTTACATGTATGTGCTAGGTGCTAAGTTAGGTGTTTCATCAATGCATGTCAAGGTTATACCTCAAGCTTTATCCTGATAACAGTCTTTCTCTTCTCCTAGCCTGGACCAAAGTAAAAACAAAGACTCAAAGAAGGTGTTGTTCTAAGTCTATATCCTTGATTAAAAATTGACTATGTCTCCCTTGAAAAATAGACAAAAATGTTTACCACTAGATCGCAAACCCTGTATTTTTATAAAACCAGGGTTTGAGGAATGGCTAGGATGGGACAGAGAGGAAAAGAGTGGAGGGTTCTGATTAACCAAAGAATAAAGAATTTTGATTTGTGAGGATCAGGGAGCAGAGTGGAAAGGACAAGTCTCTAAACTGTCCTGGAGAATGTATGACCCATCATCTAGACAGCTCACTATCTCAAAAGTCCTGATCACTTGTAAGTCTCTGAATTTAGGGTGTCCAAATTTGAGAATTGTTATGTAGTCCTTTTCACTTACTCTGAATTACAAGAACTTTGTCTATATGATATTTAAAAGGATTTTATAAAAACTTCTTTCCATGTCTGTATGTCTTATAATTTCACCTCAATTATAAACCTCTACATGATTAGAACAGTATTCAATTCAAGAGTACAGTACAATTCAATTAAGAGTACAGTAATTATCCTACTAGTTAACCAAAAGAATTAAAGAAGGACTCTTATCATTTAACTCTTCCCTCTAAGATATAAAGTACTAGTTTAAAAAGTTTTTCAGGTTTGGCTCCTGCATAATTTGTGACATCATTAATCATGAAGGAATTGATTATATTTGCCACCTAATTAGTGAAGCAAACCTCCACTTAGCACCTTGTGCTGAAAATGTGTCAGCACTTCATTACACAGATATTGGAAACTGCAATCTGGTTGCTATGGTGACAACAAGCTCCCATAGGAGTTTTGTGTTTAGCTGACATACCCAGATCAGATAGAATAAGATTAAAAGGAAAGAATCTAACTTAAAGCACTTTTGTGCTCAAAACACTGCAAAATTATGTCGTTGAAACAGCCTATTCCAAATAAAATGATTGCATAAGTCTTTATAGGAATAAAGAAACTTCTTTTTTTTTATATCTCATTATCATCTGACCTGCATTTTTTAACTTTGAAGATAAAAATCATTAACGTAGAAACACTCAGAACATAACCCCCATTGTTCTGAGATTTTATTGATTACAATAATGTATGAATCATGTTAGAAGTCACAGAATTAAGCCAAAGCAAATCAGACAAAAGATTCATGGCCTTAATACAAATAATATATTATAAACAAAGACTGCTTTATGTTAACATGATTCTGCGGCAGTAATTGACAAGGAAGCATGTTAAAAAGACAAGTCATTGAAAGTTATAGCTTTGGTTGGATGCTGGATTCTTCCCCTGTTCACCCTTTATGTGCTTGCCTCTGCAGTCATTTGCAATGCTGGATTTGTACAATTTAACCTATGTATAATTGAGCTCTTGGGTCAATACTAAAATATAGAAAATATTTCAGTCAACAAATAATTATTGAGCCCTCACTCATTCCTAGATAATATATCACTTTATAATTTATTATACTTTAATCCTCCTTTTAAAAATGTGGTTGATTTCATAATATGCAATGCCTTATTTTCACAACCCAATTCTCAACACCTAAACAAGAAGCAACCCTGTAAACCCTGGAGTAATCTGGTAATCAACTTCTGTCCAGACTAAGGTGCCACTGGTGACAGAGGAGGCATGAATCAGGAGACTGAGAAAAGTGTAGGGTGAGATATGGCATGTGCTTGACAGGTGCACCCAAGAGCAGGTAATTTCTGCAAAGAGAGAAGTTATTTGGCAGCTGATGGAATCCCACATGGTCAGTGTCCAGAAAAGCTCTTAGCAGCACACAGGGTCTGAGATTTAGATGCAGCAAAGATCTCAACCTTGGAAGAAGTATTAATACCTTACTGGGCCAGAAACCAAGGCATTAGCAGACATGCAACCTAGTTTGGAAAGCAGTTTTTAAAAATGTCTAATTTTTGCTGGCACAGTCAACAGGAGCCAGCAAGTCATTACTGATATCCCACATGACCCATGACAGTTAGCTCTGCCACTGGATACACAGATTTGAGAATAGAAATGAAAACTCTTGATAATCTAACCATATAATATAGTGGGCTATATTGGTGAACATTGACTCAAAAGAGCCCTAAAATGACTGTAAAGTGCATTCATAGAAGATCATTGTACAGAAATAATTTTGCCTCTCTGAATAATGAATTAGCAAAATTTTAAAGACACGGAGACCCAAGCCACATGACACTAAGAATCAATAGCAGATTGTAGTATGAATTATCTTGCTGGCCACAACTTCCCTGGAAACACAGAAGGTAAATATATCTTCTGTAAAATAAAAATATAAAAGCAACCGTTTGATCATCCAGATCCCATTTACTAAAGACAAAAGAATATAAATTGAATTTTCTATATTTCTATAGAATTCTTATTTTAAGTCAGTAGTAGCCATGAATATTGGCTATAATATGTTTTCAGAGCTGCTTTGATTGTCAAATTTGTGGCTTCACTTTTAGCTGTATTCTTTATGTTAGCTAAAATCTCTTCTAAGACTGCACTGAGCTCTCCACTCTGTGATTGGAGCCATCACACATACGTTTACTGCTGCGGAGTAGTTTAAGTTTCATTCATGATTTATGAATAAGTATCTAATCTTAAAATGTCATTGTTAGATATTTATTGAGTCAATTCCTACTTATCACTGAGGAGGATGGCTGCCTATATTATGAGTTACATAAGCATATTTCAACATCAATCTAGAGAAAGAATAAGCTGGTTTTGTTTTTGTTTTTTAATTATTTTGATAATTGAGAAAATTATTTTGAGATAATTTTAGATATTTTATATCACATTTAGTTTGTTCATTTTTTTGTTTTATTTTGGATTTTTGTTTTTTGTTTTTGTTTTTAAGACAGGGTCTTACTCTGTTTCCCAGGCTAGAGTGCAGTGGCGTCATCATAGCTCAAACTCATAGCTGCAAACTCCTAGGCTCAAGCACTCTTCCTACCTCAGCCTCCTAAAGTACTAGGATTACAAAGATAAGCCACTGTGTCCAGCCAACATTTAGTTTTAAGAAATGATATTTTGTGTACAACTTTATCCAGTTTCACCCAATGGCAACATCTTATAATGCTATAGTACAGTATACCCTTCACCATTATCTAGTGACCATCTTTGTCTTTCATTACTTTTATTGATTTGAAGACTAAGTTATCTAAAATGAGAACTGCTGAGCCAGTTTCTTTTGGCTTCCTTTGCATGAAGTATTGTTTTCCATCCCTTTACCTTGAAGCTGAACACATCCATGTGAGTTAGATGTGTTTCCTGAAGATAGAAGATACTTGGCTTGTGTATATTTATCCATTTGGCCAGCCTATGTCTCATTAGTGAGCAGTTCAAGCCATTCACATTTATTGAAAGAATTGATAAGTGGGGCAGATTTCATTCATCCTGCTGAGTTGAACTTTGTTGCTTTGTTTTCTCTCTTGAGCCATTGTGGTATCTGGCCTTTGACTTTCAGCTTTTGGATGATTTTACACTGGTGAGTGTTTATTGTGCTAATCCATGTGTAACACTGTTTTGAGTACTTCCTGGAGGGCAGGTCTTATCTTGAAGAATTCCCTTAGTCTTTGCTTGTCTGAGAAGGTGTTTATTTCTCCTTTGTATAAGAAACTTAGTTTTGGAGGGTACAAGATTCTAGGCTGGGCATTATTCTGTTTGAGAAGAGTGAGAATGGAGCCCTAGTTTCTTCTTGCTTGTAAGGTCTCAGTTGAGAAGTCTGACACTATTCTGATGGGTTTTCCTTTGTAGGTTACCTGCTTCTTCACCTTATAGGCCATAGGAGGGCCTCTTTCATGTTTATTTTGGCCAGTCTGATGACTATGTGTCATGGTGTCTTCCTATTTGCAATGAATCCCCCAGGAGTCCTTTGAGCTTCATGTACCTAGATTTCTAGCAATGCCAGAGAAATTTTCCTCCATTATATCTTTAAATAGTTTATTCAACCCATGTGTATTTTCTCTTTCACCCTCAGAAATACCTATGATTCTCACATTAGGCCTCCTCACATAATTCCACATTTCTTGTAGGCTTTGCTGTTTTCTCTTATTCCTTTGCTCTATTTCTGCAACTAACTTGTCTAATTGAAAGGTGCTATCTTCAATCCCTGAGACTCTTTCTTCTGTTTGATCTACCCTATTCTTGAGACTTTCCACTGTGTTTGTAATTCCTTGAATAAATTCTTCATTTCTAGATGTTTTGTTTGATTTTTCTTTAATATTTCAATTTGTTTAGTGAATTTTTTTTCCAAGTCCTGGATTTTTTTGTGTGGTGTATTTGTGTTGGGTATCCATTTTTTTTTTTTTCTTGTATATCATTGAGTTTTCTTACAATCCATGGTTGGAATTATTCTGCCACTTTAGTGTTCTGAATTTGGTTGATGTTCATTGCTAGAGAGCTGATGTTCCGCTTTGGGGGTGTCCTTTCAATTTGATTTTTCGTACTTTCAGAGCTCTTTTGTTGATTCCTTCTAATCTGGTACAGCTGTTGCTTCTAACCTTTGGATTTTCATTTAGAATATGGCATGCCCACTTTTGTCTCTGAGCCAGAAGATGGTGCTTGTCCGTAAGACAAGCACCATCTTGTCTTGACCTCACCCTGTATGATGAGTCAATAGATGCAGTAAAAGAGTGTGAAAATTGACCTCCATGTCACTAGGTGGTGCTTGCCATGAGGAGCAAGCTGCAATGTTGTTTTTTACTCTTATAACCAGCTCTTATTCCTCTGGAGAGGCACTCTAGTGCCTCAGGTGGTGGATAGGGCTCTGGGACTTCCAGGTGTGTCCAGATAAGTGGGGACAAATGGGGGAGTGAGGTTGGGAGGGACTGGGTTGGTTGAGCCTGACCTCAAGCTCCACAAATGCTGTTATCAGGGGTCAAAGTTCTGTTCTCTGCTGCTCTGGGCAAAGCTGCCAGGGAAGGGCTGAAATGCCCATATTCAGCCAAAAATGTCTGTGTGTGAGGGAGGGGCTGTCTGAGACCTGAAGTCTGGAGCAGGACTTGCTCCTTTCCACCTTCCCCTATTCTGAGGTTTCTCCACAACCTCTGCCAGCAGACAGGACGTCAAGCCATTGGATCTCTCCTGACTGTGATATGGGCCTGGAGGTTCCCTAATCAGCACTGCAGCCTGATCTGGGAGCATGGCCCTCCCATGGGAGAAGGGTTGCCCCTCAAGCACTACAGCTAGGGTCTACTATGATCTGTCCCTGAAGGCACACATACCTCAATAGAGTACTTCACAAATATCTCTTCTGTGTTCCCAGGCAATGTGATTGAGACTTGAGTGTGTGGGTTCTGGCCTGCAGACCTGTCCTCCAGGCCCATGAGATCAATCCTTGACACTTCCGGGGAGAAGAGCGCTGACCTCAAGTCACCCAAAGGGTGACCAAGCTGGATCAACGTCTCTCCAACTGGGGATTTGCCCACTCTGCTGGAGTCACCAGGTAAGCAGCACCAGGGAGGGCCAATGTGTAGAGAGCTCAATAGTCTAAGTACCTCAGAGTCCACTGCAGGTCCCCAAAAGGAAAGATCCCATTCCCTGTGGATGCCTCCAGGTGGTGGCTAAATGTCTTTCTCAGCAGCTTCAAGTAGGACAGAGGAAGGGGAGAATGGAGCAATATTATGCCAGCTGATGGGCTCAGGTCTGTGGATGGAGGATGCCCCAAGAGAGCTGGGAGCCCAGTGCCCTGTCCACAAGAGGCTCACTGCTCACTGGTGGCAGCCATCTCTAGGATGGTGTTAACAGGTCTCTCCAACTTCTCAGGAGCCCACCAGCAGTCTAAGATGCAAGGGAGGGAAAATTTAAATGCTCCACCTACCATTGTCTTTGGTCTCCAAGCCTCTCCGGGCTCAGTCTTGTTAATGCCTTTCTACTTCCAGTTCTGCTCCACAACCTCTTCCCATGGAGTCTCCTGTAGGTTCAGGACCTTTCCTTCTGACCATCCTCCTATCTATGTTTGTCTGCATATTTATTTTTTTCATTTTCATCTAAAGTCTTTCCTTCTTGCAGAAACACTCTAGTGGGAGCTATTTCTAGTCTGCCATCTTGCCTCTCCCCCCAACCCCCTAATCATTTTATAATTTCAAATATAGCATATATACATTTCTCCTTTTTCATCTCCATAACTCCTTCATTTATGGTATAACTTTCTTAAATATTTTCTATACATACATTTATGACAAAATCAGATGCTTTTAGAATTTTTGCTTCAACCATCAAAATTTTAGAAAATTCAAAAGTATTTTTTAATATTTTTATTCTTTCTTTCTGATATTTCAACATTACATTTTTTACTATTACTTCTTTGTTTAGAAAACTTCTTCTAGCCATTCATATAGGGTTCATCTGCTGAAGAGAAATTCTCTTTGTTTTCCTCATTTGAGAATGTCTCAATTTCCTTTTTATTCCTAAAGGACATTCTCACCAAATGTAAGACTTAGAGGTTGACAGTTCTTTTTTGTTCACCAGTTCAAAAATGTTGTGTCGCTTCTTTCCTGCTTCCATGGTTTCTGATTAGAAATTCATTGTCATTTAAATTTCTATTCTTCTATAGGTAAGGTATCGTCTCTCTTTCTCTATCTCTCAGTCCCTCTCTCTCTGCTTTCAATATTTTTTTTTGTCTTTAGTTTACAGAGGTTTTATTATGATGTGTCTTGGCATGAATTTATTTGGCTTTATACTGTTTAAATTTTTCTCAGATTCTTAAATTTGTAATGTATGTCTTTTGCCATATTTAAGAAGTGTCAGCCATAATTTCTTCAAGTACTTTCTTATCCCTGTTCTGTTTTTTCTTTCTTTCTGGAATGCTAGTGACATAAATGTTAGATCTTTTATTGTAGTCCAACAGATTTCTGAGGCTTTCTTTGGTTTTGTAAATTGTACTATCAGTCTGTTGTTCAGATAGGGTAATTTTCATTGTTCTATCTTTCTGTTCATTGATTCTTTCCTCATTTTCCCCATTCTGCTCTTGAGCCCATGAACTGAGTTATTTATTGTGGTCATTGTATTGTTTTTTTAGTTGTAAAAACTCTATTGGCTTCTTATAGATCTATTTCTTCACTGAGACATTCTATTTTTTATTTGTTTTTAAGTGTGTTCATAATTTCTTATAGAAGCATTTTTATTATGGCTGCTTTCAAATATTTTTCAGATAATGCTAACATCCATGTCATCTTGATGTTCACATTTATTGATTTTTTTTTCAGTGTACAATCTTCCTAGTTCTTGATATGACAAGTTATTTTCTATTGAAGCAAGCCTGACTATATTGGGTACTATGTTGTAAATTTGTGAATCTATTTTAAACCTATTGTTTTAGCTGGTTTTCCCCAGCACTGCTCCAAGAGGGGAAGGGAGATGTATTGCCTCATTATTGCCAGGTAGGGGTAGATGTTCCCCACTTGGCTTGGTTCACACTTCAGTGGGTGGCTCCTTGTTACTGCTGTGTTTGGGAGTCCCATCTTTCTACTGGGCATCCAGTGACACTTACCTGGCTAGAGGGATAAAGTGCCTGGTTACTGCTCCCCATGTGACCTCACTGACACCACAGGGCAGAGACGGTCTTTGTTAATGTTCAGTTTCTGGTGAATGTTCTTGTTTGCCACTAGGCCACTTCAGTGGGTTGGAGCTGGGGAGGGCACACCTCTTTACTGCTGGGTAGAGGTGAAAGTTCAGGCTCCCCATGTAATCTTCAGTCACATCACAGGAGAGGAAGCTCATTATGCTTTCTTTGAAAGAAAAGTCCCAATTCCCTAATTGGCCTTCCCTGACATTACCCCAGTGGTGGCATTAGGGAACCTCGTTACAGCTTCAAGAGTCTAGACTCATCAGTAGGCCTCTGTTGGCATGGGTGTGTGGAAGCAGAAATAGGTTTTCTGTGGTGGTTGGCTGAAATAGAATAGCTATAATCTGATTTCTTTTTTTTTTTTTTTTTTTTTTTTGCCTTGCTAGGTCACATTTTTCCTGGTCCTTTGACTAGAGCAAGAGTGATATTGTTCAAGCGTTGCTTGTCTCCATCAGTTGGCGTTCCCAGGTTGCTACCATCTTCAGCTTCATGTCTGAGATATTTGAGGGGGAAAAAAAATCCCTAGGGAAATTCACCACAATTTCATTCCTTGGGTACCAAAGTCCTTAGCTAGTCTGCCTTTTTTTTCTTTATTTCAGTCTTCTTATGTTTGTTTTATGCATTATGTCCAGGGTTTTTTTGTTGAATAGGAAAAAGTACATTTAGTCTATATTCGTTGAAGCAGAAGTAGAGTTGACATAAGTAAGCTCTTTTATATGGAAATCTAACTGTTCTGAGTTCCTTTTTGCTTTGTTGCAAACATTTCTTCTTACCTTCTGAGGGTGTTTGAAGATAAAGCTCTCCATTTCCTTTAGAAAAATTTATTTATAGGCAGTAGTAATTTGAGGGCTGTGTTTAATGTTCTAATTAAAAGTAAGAGAATAATATGATATCTTGGGATAGGGAGAAAAAGAGAGGACAACCAAGAGTATTGTATGGAAAAGGAATAAATTTCTAAAGATTATCAGATGGATTTTATCTCTAAGAAGTAGAAAAAGATAGGAGACTAATGATAAAAAAAATAGCAAGAGTTGCTAGGCAAAGAATTTATGAAGAAGACCCCAAAGGCAATCACACCAGCAACAAAAATAAATAAATGGGACGTGATCAAATTAAAAATCTTTTGTCAGCCAAAGAAACTGTCAAGAGAGCAAACAGACAACCCACAGAATGGGAGAAAATTTTTGCAAGCTACACATCCGATAAAGGGCTGATAACTAGAATCTATTTAGAACTCAGGAAAATCAGCAAGAAAAAATCAAACAACCCTAACAAATGTGGGCAAAGGACATGAACAAAAATTTGTCAAAAGAAGACAGAATAAAGGCCAACAAACATATGAAAAAATGCTCAACATCTCTAATCATCAGGGAAATGCAAATCAAAACTGCAATGAGATATCACTTATCTCCAGTCAGAATGGCCTTTATCAAAAAGTCCCCAAACAATAAATGTTGACGTGGATGCAGAGAGATAGGAACACTCCTACACTGCTGGTGCAACTGCAAACTGGTTCAGCCTCTGTGGAAAACAATATGGAGATACCTTAAAACAATACAAGTAGGTCTACCATTTGATCCAGCAATTCCACTACTAGGCATCTACCCAAAAGATCAAGTCACTTTATGAAAAAGACACCTGCACTCAAATGTTTACAGCAGCACAATTCACAATTGTAAAGTTGTGGAAACAACCCAGGTGCCCATCAATACATGAGTGGATCAATAAAATGTGGCATATGTATACCATGGAGTACTATTCAGCTTTAAGAAACAATGGTAATATAGCACCTCTTGTATATTCCTGGATAGAGCTGGAACCTATTCTTCTAAGTGATGTATCTCAAGAATGGAAAAACAAGCACCACATGTACTCACCAGCAAATTGGTATTAACGGATATTAACGGATCAACACTTAAATGGGGATATAGGAATAACATTTATTGGGTGTCAGGCGGGGGGGGGGCATGGGCATTATACATAACCTTAACATTTGTACCCCCATAATATGCTGAAATAAAAAAAAAAAGTTGCTTCAGAAGGAGCAATGTCAGGGATATTCTTTAAGTGCCAAAGAGTCTCACCAGCATTGATTCCTTACCATAAACTTTGCAGACTGATATAAGTGAGCACCACACCATTCCTCCCACTATTCACTCCCTGAGCCTATGCCAGTAGGTGCTTTCACTAGCTTTTCTTTTTGTGGAAATATTGCACATGCCCATCTCATTAAACTCAGGAATGGCCACATTACTTTAGTTTGATCCATGAAATGTTGAAAGAAATAATATATGGACCCTCTGAGCAGAAGTTGAAGAGCCATTTCATGGTCCACATGTCTATTTTTTGCTCTCTGTAGACAATGTTCCAGATGAAGACTAGTCCTTAACCTGGATTATGGAATAAAGACAACGTGGAGCAAAGCCAAGACTGAACCACAAGGGGCATAAATTTTAATTGAAAAATAAACATTTGTTATTTTATGCCACTGAGATTTGGAGGATGTTTGTCACTTTAGCATAATTTAACCTATAATTACTTATGTATTATTATTTTTTATTAATATATGGCTATATACCTATCCATTTATGTGTTAGATCTGACTTTCTCAGAAACACCATTATTGCAATTTTCTCTCAATTCTTTTTTCTTTACTCAGCCCCATAAGCATGAAAACATGCTATAATATTATAGCAACCACACAACTGAAAGCAATTCTTTCTCCATATCATATCCCCCTCCACATCCCCCTGCCTTATAACTCTGGTCCCTTTTACAACAAAACTCCTCCAAAAAGCTGTTTATTCTTCCGGTGTCTGCTCCTTTGTCTTACATTCTCTCTTATTATTACTGGAATCTTTTCCACACCATTTCTTACAATACAAACAATCAATGTTCAATCTTTATCTTGTTGATCTGTCAATAATATTGGCATTGATAACTCCTTCCTTCTTAAAGCACTTCACTTGAGCTCTGATTATCCTCCTACTCCATTACCCTTTTTTTTCTAGTTTATCCTCTTGTAATTAAAGTGCCCAATGTCAGACTTTAGACCTGTTCTATTTTTACCACCTTTATGTAATTTAGATATCAATATATTCTAATATGTATAGCAACTCCATATTTCTGTATCCCAGTTAGATGTTACCCATAAAATTCAGATTCATATATTCCACTGCCTATTCACATCTCCATTTGATTGTCTAATAGACATCTCAATATAGTCAGGTCATATACGGAACTCTGGAGTTTTTACCTCACACTGGTGTCTCCTGCAATGTCCCTTATCTCAATAAATAGGACACCCATTCCTTGCATTGCTCAAGCCAAAATTCTAGAGTCACTTTTGACTTTTAATTTACTCTCATCTCATACCCATCAAAAATTACAAGCCTTCAAAACAGCTATCATCATCTGTCACCTGTTTTGCCTGTTTCAATGTTTGTGCACTTAAAAAGTATTTTCTCTACTGAAGTAGAGATTGATTTAAAATATAAATCAGATCATATGACTTATGTGCTTAAAATAATCCAGAGCTTTAAACATTCCATGGAGTAATATCCACAATTCTTAACGTGACATATTAGACCTTTCAGAGCTGAGGAATGAGTGGCCCATAAAGAAAAAGAAAGAATTTCCCAAAATGTGACCTTAACAAGGAAAGACATGATTCTACCTTGGGATTTTGCATGTGCTGTTGCTTCTGCCTAAAATACTATTGCATAAGATATCCTCATGGCTTGTACCGTTTTTTCCTTATGCTCTTCATACAGAGCTCTGGGGAAGACTTCCTGGTCATCTTATATAAAACAGCCCTGAATGACGATTATTCTGGTGATTAGTTAAGTATGTAACAATTACATTTACCTACATATGTAACAATTACATTTACCTACATTGTACTGTTAATGACAATAATTAATAAATATCTACAGTGTATCCCCTGAGCAAATTAAGACTTTACCATATATTTTTTCTTTCCTCTTCCCATCTCTAAATTTTGTTAAAATAATTTGTAATTTTTGTTCCAGATTGTTACAGATGCATTATCAATAATTATTTAGAATTCACTATGAGATTAAACAATTTGTATGCACACCACTATATTTTATGTACTAAGCTTTACTTTTTAAAATGTACTTATTTATTTGATGGAGTATATTAAGCAAAAGCCAGATTTAAATTAAAGAATAAATGTTTTAATTCCTTGCTGTGTCTAAAAATTGGTTTATTCTGTCCTCATTTTTGAAGCTTGACTGGTATTGTATTCTAGCTATAACATCCTTCTCTTTTAGCACATTTAGACATTAATCCAGCTGTTTGTTTCATCTTGTGGCACAGATGAGAAACATAATATGATTATGAATCTATTATGGACAAAGCTTTGGCTCATTGTAGATATATATGAATGAGTTTTTAGTTTGATTTCTATTGGAAGTTAAAGCATATTTCCTACATCTAAGCAAAGTGTCTTTTCTGTCTAGCAGTGAATAATGAACTAAAGTTCCAAGAGTTACATGGGGGTAGTGAAGAAGGAAAGAAAACACAGCTCCTTAAATTTTCCTTTA
Organism: Microcebus murinus; assembly: GCF_040939455.1. Lineage (NCBI taxonomy): Eukaryota > Metazoa > Chordata > Mammalia > Primates > Cheirogaleidae > Microcebus > Microcebus murinus. Next base: position 26,472,945 of record NC_134124.1, read on the forward strand.
GGAAAGAGAAGAAGTTTGTCTTTACACTGTTGGAGCATCTGATTCTGGTCCTAAACTTATATGGGATATGGCCTTGTATTTTCTCTGCTTTTAAAGCTTACTGAGAGACTATCCTCCTAAAGATCTGTAACTTTATCTGGAGAAATAAGCTAAGCTTTTAACCTGTGGGAAAACACTAAGCATTAATTAATCACCTTGTACACCAACCCATGGCTCACACTGTCTTCCAGACCTTGCTGCCTCTGATAACTCTGCTATTTTAGAGTTTTCCTTGTTAGGGTCACATCTTATGGAATTCTTTCTTTTCTCTGTATGGGCCACAAATTCCTCAGCTCTGCTGGAATTAGGGTTTCATCTAATTTTATCTGTACTGTACCTTCTAGAAATTTCTCAATTTGGTGGTCTCCTCTGACTATCCTTTTTGTTAAAAAACACATTATTATTTTAGTGGTCACAAGAGGTAAATAAATGTAACAGTTTAAGCATATTACAACCTAAAATTGTATTTTTTTATTTATATGTGGTAATTGCATTCTGTTTTAGCTATGTTTTAGGAAAATGGTTGGGCAAATTAGGTTATATACAATACATCATATTTTTTCTCATTTAAAATAAAAAGAAATAGGCTTCCAGTTAGATTTTATACAAAAATGTATTGTTTTTACAGAGTACTGATTTAAACAGGATCTTATTATGTTAATATTTCTGGTTTTTTTAAAATATTTTCCTGCCATTTGAATGTGAGATATGAAGTGGAGAGAAGTAATCTTTAGTTCCCAGTCAGACATATTAAGCCAGAAATATATAAAGTCCAATAAAACAATGTGTTCTTCAATCTCTCATTTCTGGCTTCTTCCATGCTATTGACAGCATTACAAATGTTGACGCTTGTGTTATATGTAATATTCAATCATTTAAAACCCTACCAAATGGTACTTGGCTAGACTCCACATTGAATAATAAAAATCACCTCAATTTTATATATGAAGTAAGGAAACCTAAAATCTTCATATTTTCCTATATATATTCTTTTTCACATGGGGTTGTAACTGAATCTATGCAAAGGTCTCCAGCAAATACACTCTAAAATAAATAGCTGGCAACAAAAGGAACAACAGAAAATGGATTCAGTAAGCACCAAGCATATTGTCCTTGAAAGAGAACATTCAATCCTGAGAGAAGAATAGAGAAGGATAGATACGCAGGTGTTTCTGTCCACCTTAATTTACTCAAATTTGGATTGATTTATGTTAAGTCTCTGGCTTTAGGCTTCATGTCAGCGCACTTTTAATTTGTGGATGTCCTCAACCAAAAGAATAATAGAAAGTTTCTTATAGTCCTCAATAGTAAAAATAAGAAAAATCTTTATATAAATGCATTATTCTTAAGCCTGTGGGAGTCCCATGGAAATCATTTATAGCTCTCATTCTCAGTGTCTGAGTACGCTCAAGAAAATATGTCAGAGCATAAAGGATCTTGAATGTTCAAGGTTTGTGAATTACAATTTATTTTCTATTAACCAGAGTGCCTTTTGAACTTAGGAAAGCAACGTTTATTTGTTTGTTTAATTTATAAATTATATACCTTGCCTGCTTTCAGAAATGACTTGAGTCAGCTTATCAGAAAAGAGAGCCCCATATGTACAATGAAGCCTTTCAGAATAGCAATTGAAATAATAAACCATGGAAAAGAAAGAAAGCATGAACCAAATAAAAATCTCAGGTAATATGGTTTCTATAGGTACATGATTTTAATTTATTAGCTTTAAGTTGCTTTATTTTTGTGGCAAGACAGAAAAAAAGAATGATAGAGAGAAGAACATGAATTATTATTTGAATTTTTATTATATTTTTGCAACAAAGAAAAGGTAAAAAGCAATTGGTAAGTGGAAAATATGAAACATTTATTAAATGCCTACTTTATGATAGAAATTGTGTTATGACAGACACAAACATATATATTACCAAAAACATCAGAGACTTGGAGAATGAATGTGAGAGTATGAACTACGAATGATAGGTGATCCATAAGTAAATAACAACAACAACAAAAACATAAAAAGATCATGATTAAATAAATATAAGAAAAAATTGTTTTAGGAAGAACAGTAACTATAACCAAATATACAAATGTTATGACAGAGATCTCACTGTAAGAGAAGAAACTGAGAGTAGAGCAATTAACTTTAGAATGTACACAGTTTAATATAAGTGGATAATGCTATAGTGCCTGGGAATATGCAATTTAAGTGCCAAGTAAGGGTACTTGGGATAGAAAAGACATGATATTGGTAAAACATCATGATAATCTGGAACTAAAAGTACTAAGATATCTCAGAAAAAATATATAAATGCAGTAAAATGGAGTAGGATACAGTGTTAGACTGTTACCAATATCTCTTTTTGGAAAATTAAGAAACAGAAAAATAGAGTTTATTATGAGGAGAAATTATTTGTAAATTATTTTCATATAATAGATAAATATATTTTTACTATGAACAAAGGTGGTAGCCACTGGAGTAACAGGTAATACAAAAAAAAAAAATCCAAAATAGTAAGATAAAGAGAACTAAAAAAAGGAATAACTAACCAATTGTCCCCAGTAGGAAAAAATGAAATGTGGAAAAGTAAGCAATAATGTAATACAAACAGTAGACATACATGAACCAGAAGAAAATTGACTACATCCATTGTTTTGGTAACTGCGAACATTTAAAGCATTTAAACTTCTGTATGAAAAAGACATTATGAAAGAAGGCATAGAAAAATGATTGATCATTCCTGTCGCCACACTGGTGAAGAGTCATTAGCTATGAAGGAAAATAGAAGGGGAAAAGAGAGACAAGAGAAGAAGGGAAGGACGAGACTTGGGAAGGAGAGAAAAAAAAAAAAAAAAACCCATGAAACTTCCCTGGCAACTTCCTCCTATGCTTATTAGTTATTCATCCAACCACAAATTAAAAGGAAAAGTATATTTTAAAAGTTATCACCAGAGTGGGGAAGATTAAAAAAAAATTCTATACTTGCCTAGCAGGGGAGATACCATAATCATAAAGGTGGTTTTCCCAGGGCAAGGCTTATTCATTGCACTGCAGATAGGCTGACTCCTGTGATTTCCTCAAATGTGGAAAAGGGACTGCATAATTTGTGGTGGGGGAGACTGCTTCACACTCTCTCCTTGAGGAAAGAAAAGGTCTGAGGAGGGATGGTGGTGATGGTTGCACAACCATGTAAATATACATAACGCCACAGAACTTAACCCTTAAGTATGGTTAAAATGGTAATTCTTGTGTATATTTTACCACAATAAAAAAAGTTATCAACAGGATATTTGTATTTTTATTGTGCTAATAACTCTTAATGGTAAATGATAATATTAAGGGAACAAAAGAGAGAGAGAGAGAGAAAAGAAAACCATGTCTACTCTGTAGCAGTCCATCATTTATGTCCAAATGCTAAACACAGAAAGTTTGCATTTGACATTTTGAACGCCTACCCTGTTCTTTGATTTTAAATGCACCCTTTGTAACTAAAAAAGTGGCCCTGGCTCTCATCCCAAAGAGATGTCCAATAGGAGTTTAATAAAAATATAAAGAACAGGAATGCCTTTGGTCTAGATTCTTCTATTTTTTGGTAGATGCATATTACCTCAACTGCCTGTATCTCTCTAACCCTGGTAGTAGAAAACCATCAATGGTGCAACAGTCAATTCCAAATATCCCTGACTACTTTCGTCTAATCCATACATGCTATATTAATTTACGAGGGTGGCCATGCCAGAGTAAACAAACTGGGTGCTTCAAACAACAAAAGTTTATTTTTTCACAATTCTCAAGGCTAAAAGTCTAAGATTAAGGTGACAAATGGGTTGGTTTCCTCAAAAGCCTCTCTCCTTGGCTTGCAGATGGCCATCTTCTCCCTGTGTCTTCACATTGTCTTCCTTCTACTTGTCTATATCTAAATTTCCTCTTTTTTTAAGGACACCACTTATATTGGATTAGTGCCCACACTGAAAACCTGATTCTAATGTAATTACTACTTTAAACCCTATCAAGGTTTCCCTCTATCACCACTTCTCTTCAACATAGTGCTGGAAGTCCTAGCAAGCACAAATCAGACAAGAGAAGGAAATCAAGGGCATCCAAATAGGGCCAGAAGAGGTCAAACTCTCGCTTTTTGCAGATGATATGATCTTATATCTAGGAAACCCCAAAGACTCTGCCAAGAGACTTCTGGAATTGATAAATAAGTTCAGCAAAGTCTCAGGTTACAAAATCAATGTACGCAAATCAGTAGCATGCATATATGCCAACAGAAGTCAAACTGAGAACCAAATCAAAGACTCAATACTTTACACAATAGCAACAAAGAAATAAAATACCTAGGAATATATTTAACTTAGGAAGTGAAAGACCTCTACAGGGCGATCTATGAAACACTGAGGAAGGAAATAGCAGGGGGCATAAACAGTGGGAAAACTATACCATGCTCATGGAACTGCAGAATCAACATTGTTAAAATGTCCATACTACTCAAATGATCTACAGATTCAATATAATCCCTATTAAAATGTCATTGTCATTTTTTACAAACATAAAAAAAAAATAATTCTATGTTTCTTGTGGAAACAGAAAAGACCCCATATGGCCAAAAACAACCTTAAGCTAAAAGAATAAATTGGGAGGCATCCATTTACCAGACTTCAAGCTATACTACAAAGCTTTAATAACCAAAAAGCATGGTACTGACACAAGAATGGGGACACAGACCAATGAAACAGGACTGAGAACCCAGACATAAAACTATTCTCATATAGCCATCTGTTCTTTGACAATGCAGTCAAAAAAATACACTGGGGAAAAGAATCCCTATTCAGTAAATGGTGCTGAGAAAATCATATAGCCATATGTAGAAGACTTTTATATATATATAAGATCCCTATCTCCAAACACAGTCATATTCTGAGCTATTGGGCATTACGACTTCAACACAGTCATATTCTGAGCTATTGGGCATTACGACTTCAACATACGAATTTTGTGGGAACACAATTCAGTTCATAACACCTGTGTTCCTTAATGTTGTTTGACAAGAATAGGAGGGACAACATTTTAATCGTTCAGACTGCCCAATGAGCAAGTTGCCAGGAGGCATTCTGGTGTTCATCTTCTAGTTCTGCAGAATCTATAAGAGAGAATGCTTAGAAATACCCAGACAAGAAAACATAGGCCTTACCCTGATGTTTCCTGCCAGGATTTCAGTTAATGTGGACAAGTGACAAAAATAAGACAATACCTGGAAAGACCTGAAAGTTAAGACGAGTCATTGCTTTTCCTGGTAGGTATGGTATTTTTCTCAAATCAAGACTACTTTTGGTCAGCAGTAATATTTTGGTTAACTTAAGGTGATTAAGATTTACTATTACTTTTAATAATTTCAGAATAAACATAGTCTGGGGCAGGGTGGAGGAGCTAGGAAAGATCACATACTCAGCCCCAGAGAAATAGAGTAGGTCAGTGCTTTTAAACAGAGGTGTCTCTGTTCATTCATTCTTAAGATAAACTTTGATATCTATCATATTGGACACATTCTACTAGTTTCTGAAACTGAACAATGACTAAAAGAGACCGTACTTGTCTCCTTGGAGCTTACAGTCTGGTGTGGAGAGATACTACAGGCTGTATTCCCTCTTCAGATCACACACATCATGTAAAATGATAAAATATTAAATCTGAGATTTAAAAATCTAATATTTCTCAAAATTATTAAGAATTTGAAACTCTTGAGATTCCATAGAGATAGTGTTTTTGAGAAACACTCAATGAAAAGTTGGATGCTGTGTAGATGAATAGACAGTGCTCCAAAGAAGACAGACAAATAGCCAATAAGCACAACATTAGCCATTAAGGAAAATGCAAGCTCTAAGCACATTGAGATACTACTTTATACACACGAGGATGGCTATAATCCAAAAGACTGATAATAACAGCTGTTCCTGAAAGTGTGGGGGAAATGGGTCTATCAAACACTGCTGATGGAATTGTAAAACTGTGAAGCTACTTCGGAAAATAATCTAACAGTGCTACAAAATATCAAACCTAGTTACCATTTACCCAGCAATTCTACTTCTAGGTAGCTACCCAAAAGAAATATAAAACATATATTAACACAAAAACTTGTACACATGTTCATAGCAGCATTATTCATAATACCCAAAAAGTGAGAACTACTCAAATATCCATCAACTGATGAAAGGGTAAGTAAATGTGGTACATTCACACAATGAAATATTATTCAGCAATAAAAAGTGAAGTGACAATACATGCTACAATATAGACAAACCTTCAAAACATCATGATAAATGAAAGAAATTGGTCACAAAAGACTATCTATTGCATAATTCTATTTACATGAAATGTCCAGAATAAGCAAGTGTATAGAGACAGAAAGTAGATTTGGTTTCCTAGGGCTGCCAGGAAGTTGGAGAGAAATAGGGACTGACTCCTAATACAAATGTGTTTTATTTTAGGCATGGTAAAAACATTCTAAAATTGTGGTGATGGTAGGACAATTTTTTGAATATATGAAATATTATTGAATTGTACACTTTAAACAAGTGAACTGTGTGCTATGTGAATTATATCTCAAGAAAGCTGTTATTTTTAAAATGCCAATTGCTGCCATTTTAGATGTCTACTTGTCAATATCTTAACCAAAATGGAAAAACAGGAACTAAAATAAGCCATTACTGATATAAAGTAAACACCCTGTGACCCAGATTATACATTCATTCTTTAAAATTTTTGGCAAGTTCATGGCTCAATGCTAGCAAAGCCAGGTAAGGAGCTGGATTCTTTTAGTTCTCAGAACGACATTATTGCTAGTAAAGCATCATGACAGTTAATATGTTTTCCTGATTTATTGCATAAGTTCAAAAGGTGCCATTCACAAGATAGTACAGGGAATTGCATCCCCTGGAATTGTGCAGTACACCACATGAACAGCAGTACACAATGAGCCTGATTGGATCACCACTCTAAAGGGTGGAAGAAGTCTACTATTAAGTATTTCTACTCCCAAAGGTTATGTATACTCTGATTTGTTTGCTAGGATTTACTATGTACCTTGCAATCTATTATAATTTCTCAGGACCATGAAATCAGCATTAAGAAAAGCAAAGCATTTAATAATAACCTACAAGTTACTTCTCTAAAAGAAACCACTGAAGTCATGGACTGCCCTCTAGGTGAACAAACTTGTCTCAGTGATTTTCTACAGTAAAGCAAACCCAAGCTACCTTCAAAACAAAACCAAAATCTTTTTAGCTATAAAGAAATGTAAAAAATCAACATATGATAGAATTTGATAATTTAATTTGTCTCTCTTAATTTAATTTCACATGTCAAAGGTGCAGGCTAAAGAGGTGTTAAAATGCCAGGAATAACTTTATAGAATCATCCTCGCTTCCTGTAAGAGGTTATAAAGATGACATTGGGGAGCATTTTCCTTAACTACTAAATTTTAATGCATGGTTGAGTTGGGCATTTTAAGATGAAGTGAGTAAAGGGCTGACTTCCTTGAGATTTCACTGTGTACACAGATCATAAATGTACATCCTTGGTGTTTCCCTAAGGTGCTTATGTTTTTCTGTTTAGAAGACAGCACATTATATAAGTGAAATGCTGAAATCATGTCAAGTCCAATGGATATGGTGAACAAATTATTTTCTGTGAACATTAATTCTTCTTCAAAATGTCTGGTGAATTAATGATAAAATTAGTTTAAAAAATAGAAAGAAAAAAACATATGTTTAAAAAATAGTTTGAAAAAATCATAAAGAAACATCACTCCCCAAAAATTGTTATTAAAAAGTTAATGTTACTTTTATTTTTCATTAGAAAAATAATGCCTATGCTTTAAAGAAAAGGTCGAATATAACCTAGTAGAAGAAATTTTTACTACTCCAAGAGCCACTATCATAAAGCAAGCAATGTTAACATTTTAGTATATTTACTCCAATTTTTCTTCCCTATGTATAATTTGTTTTACTTTGCAAAGCATCCATCATCTATTGAAACCCTTCTGTTTATCTTTAGAGTTTGAATCATGCCATGTTCACACACACACACGCACGCGCACGTGTGCGCACACGCACACACACACACACACACACACACCTGCACACACACTTCATCTGTAATTCTCACATCCAAAGGACAAGTCCTACTTGCTCTAATTTTCTCATTTTAGCCAAAGTATATATGTGCCCCTTTGAAGATGAAAGAAGATGAAACATTCCAGAATCTAGAGCTGATTAGTCTGGTCCAAAGAGTTCCCAAAACAGACACTTGGGCTCAAACAAAACCTGGAGAAGGGCACTTGTCACTGTCAGTGCCGGAACATGTTATCATCCTGTACCGTTACAGCACTAATGCTTGCACCCGAATCATCTTTGGTAAAAAATCATTGCGGATCACATGATTTCTTCAAGGTGGAAGATGGGAAATCTTTCCCATCAGCGTTATAGGAGAGAAAGATATTTCCCACATCTTGACCATCTCTCTCCCCAAAGGCTCTTGGCACCTTATGTAAACAAGCCCATTAATTCCAAGACAAAGTTCAAGTGACAAAAATCCATGCTTTCATCAAGGAGATAAAATAGAGGGGAGGAAAAAAAAAAAAAGATAAAATAAAATTTTACCTCACCAAACCTAGTCAGTATAAAGATGAGGTAACATTGCATGACAGTTAAGAGTAAGGATTCTTGAAGCCTTAATGCTAGAGTTCAAATCTCATCCTTGACATTTCTTTATCACCTTGGTCAAGATACCATAAATGCTCTGTGCCTAGGCTTCCTTATCTGTGTAGTAGGAACATTATCAGTGCTTTCCTTAAAGGATTGTTATGAGAATTCAATGAGTTTACATAGGTAATGCACTTAGAAAAGTGCTGCATCATATAGTAAACACAGGGCATGCTAGCTATTAGATCCTGATTGTTTTTACTTAGGATTATGCATATTTTCTGTTATTTTTGATGGTTAACATTTTCTAGGAAATAATTGTGAGCTTATTCAACAATTATCTTATAATTGGGCATTTTGTTTCTTTTCAGTTTTTTACTATTAGAAACTATTTTGATATAAATACACTTTTGCATGAATTTTTTCATGTTTAGTGGTTTATTTATTTATTTATTTTTTTAGTTGATGTTTCCCAAATGGAAAATAACTAAATCAAGGAATAAATATTTTAAAGCTTCTGATACATTTTGCCAAAATGTGTTACAGGACCAATCTGATTGTTTTCACCAATTTCAGCACCAATTTAGTCGCAAAATCCAAAAGGTAGAAATTGAAGAAGAAAAAAGACTCTCCTAAAAGATTTTTTTAAAAGATCAATTTCAAATAGAACTTTCAGCATTATTATGGTTGTTATCCATCCCCACAGTTTGCTCTGAGAGCAATAATACTATGCCAAATTCATTTGTAGATGTCCTTATTTTCAGCTTTTTGAAGACTTGAATTTAAACTTGAAAAAACACCAAAGTGTTAGCTGACCTGACTATAAATTCTCAGTCTACACACCCATCAGTTCATAGTGCTTACCCACTTACTGTGTTAAAAACCCTACAGTGGAAACAGAAGAAATAAAGGGGTGACTTAGAAGCAAATACCCTAATGTAAACCAGAAACACATAAACTCAGGATAGTAGATGAAAAAAACTTACAAAAGCAAACTCATTACCTGTTATCAAAATGTTACTTTAGAATAGCAGCAGTTAATGTAAGCCCTGGGGTTAGACTGCTCAGTGGGAATGTAAAGCCTATCATGAAAAGATTTTTACTTTGAGCAAGTCTTATAGTTAAAATTATGTAAAGTCACATGGAAGGTTGAATGTAAGTTTTACAATGAAGACAATTATGCATCGTACAGGTATAGCTGAGTTTAAGTTGTTCCCTAACATTCAGGTCCCCACTCCTCCTAGAGTTTTGAATGGGCATATGCCCATCCAGCTAAACTACATTTCCCAGCAACCCTTGCATCTGGGCTTGGCCATGTGATACAGTTCTGCCCATTGGAATATGAGAAGAAATTAAGTGTGCAATATCTGGATATTGTCTTTAAAAAGGAGTCAGTATGTACTTTCTAGGCTTTTACGTCTTCCTACAGGCAGATTCTTGGTAAGAATTGGAGGATGTGTCTTGGGTACACAAGCATAAAGCAAATGTTGAGGATGGCTAAGCTGGATTGTTATGTAAGAAAGAAAATTCCAGCTACTTGGTCTACTTTAATAGTAGAATTTCTTTGTTATAGACACTGAACCTGTACCCTTCCTAACACAATATAAGTAACCAAAGTCAAATTTGTTTTGATTTGAATTTTTGAAAAGAATTAAGAACAAAACAGTATCCAAAAAACACATTTCCTGATGACTTCTACATTGTTCTATGAGTACTACTGGCCCTCCACCTTCATCTGTCAGCTCTACACAGTTGGCCCTAGATGTATAAAGCCACCTTACCTAAACTCACATCTTCATAAACACCCTGTATACCAAATCTTTCTCATGGTCTGCTTCCCAGAAATTCAACCTGCAGCAGTATGTATCAGGAGTCATCTGAGAAATCAGCTGGACTAGTGACTGCCTGACTAGAAATTAGGGCCCCATCTTTGGTGGTAGGTAAAGGACAGGTAGACTCTGTTACAACTAGATGGTCTGATTCCAACAGCTTTCACTGGCAGTGAATTTGACCAGTGCAAAGAAGGCATGAACTAACACAATGTATTAGGCATTTGAAAAATATGAGGACATAGTAAGTATAATGACAATGAAGTTGCTGTTACTAAGCTCCATTGATGTGGGAGAAAAAGACAATGAAATGCTGAGAGCAATTAATAGGCAATTGAAAGTCAAGTGTGAGAGCCAGAGAGCCTCTTTGATGGTATATAAATAAGCTCTCATCTCTTGCAGCAGAAGGTCAGAGAAAGTTAATGATCAGACTCAGGACTTAATTGTCACTTGAAGAATTTGTATTTTTTCTCCCCAAAACTAGGGTTCTGCAAGGTTAAAGGCCTTGGTACCCAAATAATCATACTTTCACCATCAGACCAAGCAAAAGGCTTTTGAATTATAAACTACAGCTGGTGTCTGGCACTTTGAGATTCTTGTGTTCAGAAACCAGCAGGCACAAAGAGTCACCATCTCGACAAGGTTACTATTGAATGAAAGGGTCAAGGAGGACTATTTTTGACACTTCAGTGCTGTTTAGTACTCTCTTGCCAGATTTTGATGTTATCTTCATAAGTGAAGCAACGCTGGCCTGGAAAGGGCATGGTGACCAGAAATGAATTTCTGGGTCATGCAGCAGATAAGCCACTGAAATCTACAGAGATGCTAACTTCTGTTAAGAAAAATCTGAAATATGCAGTAGAGGAGACAATGAGCAACAGGTGGGACTCGAAAACCAGCTGCAGCAGCAGGGACTATAGTTTATCCCTACTAATCTTCCTTATATAAGTTTACCCCACAAAGAAGGGCCAACTGGAATCTTGGAGAAGCTGCTCTCTGAGTATGTGTAAAGAAGAGAATCTGAGTGCAAGGGGTGGATTGTAGTAGGCACAATGATAAACTGTTCAAGAAGCTCTCGTTGCCTCAGCTGTTAGGAGTGATGCCAGCCAACAGTTTTTGGCTGTCAGATCATTAAGGGATTCTCTCAACTGCAGAGAGTCACCAGGCTTAAGATTACATCCTTCCCAGAGAAATACACAAAGACTGGTTGTCATCGAGGCAGGTGTGAAAAGCCCAGAGATTTCAGTCCAATAAGGGTCAACTCTAATGGGTTATATTAACTCTGTCGGGGCAACCTAGGCTGTCATCAGAACAGCATTTCAGCTCCACCTCTCTTGTTACCCTTTCTTCCTGCCTCTTCCTTCCACGAATTTATTTCTACTGGTATTCCCTAATAAACATTGCAAATACTACAAGTGGTAACAGAGTCTGCTTGCCAGAGAATCTATTCTGCTGTGACATGCATTTATTCCTCATATTCCTTGAAGCACATTATTCACTTAAATTATAGACACCATAGGCATCTAGTTTTTCTTCTACACTACTTGCCACTATTTCTTCTTCATTTTTTTGTCATTTCTCTAATTTAGCATGCCCCAGGACTCACTCCCTAATCCTTTTCCTTTTTTTATCTCCCCATACTCTCTTGCTAACATTAGCTAGTCTTGTCGCTTTAAATACCATGCAATCTGTTTTCAATAGAGCAGCCAAAACAGTTATGTTAAAACCCCAAGTTATGCCACTCGTTCCCTGAAAACCATTCCACAACTTCTCATGTCAATCACAGTAAAACCCAGAATTTTGTTTTGGTTTGGTTTGGTTCACTACAGCAGTCTGCCAGGCCTAACACCAGCAGTTCTCAACCCTGAGTGCACATTAGAATCACCTGAAGAGCTTTAAAAATTGCTCTAGCCCAGAGCCCACCACAAGCAAATTCAATAAGAATGTGTCGACATGAAATATGTCCATTACTAATTTTATAGCTCTTAATAAGGACGTCTGATCTGCATCTAGAGTTCAGAAGCACAGCCTTATAAATCTATTTCATTGTTCTCACTCTGATCTCCTCCCCTACTACCCTCACCACATCTCACCGAGCTGCAGCTTCATTGGGCCACTCCCCACTCTCTGAATACACCAAACGAAGCTCCCAACTCAAGCACTCTGGGCTCATTCTTCCTGATGATGAGGATGCTTTCCCCCACATATCCGCATGGCTCACTCTTTCACCAACCTCGGGTCTTTGCCAAACTTCACTACCCTGTTGAGTTATTGCCTAACCTACCTATCTGAAATTGTAACCCCTCTTCACACACTGCCTATCCTTTCGCCCTACTTTTAATTTCCTCAAAGCATTTATCATTATATGTATTTTATTTAGTTGTTATTCATTAGCTTCCTGTACTAGTTTCCTATTGCTATTGTAACAAATTACCACACCTTTAGCTTCTTAAAACAACACAAATTTATCACCTTATAGTTCTGGAGGTCAGAAGTCCAAGATGGATGATATGACTGGGTTACAATCAAGGTATCAACAGAGCTCTGTTTCTTTTAGAGGCTCTAGGAGAGAATTCATTCCTTTGCCCTCTCCAGCTTCTGGAGACTGCTGGCATTCCTTGGTTCATGGACTCCTTTCTCCATTTTCAAAGCCAGCAGTCATAGCACTCTGACTTCTGAGTCCATAGTCTTTCTCCTTCTCTGATCCTTACTGTCTTGCCTTCCTCTTTATCCTATAAGGACTCTTGTAATTATATTGGACCCACCCTGACAATCTATTAATAGGATTATCTTCACATCTCAAGATTCTTAACTGAACCACATCTGCACAGTTCTTTTTGCCACGTGATATGTAAACATACAGGTTCTGGAGACAGGGATGTAGGCATCGTGTGGGGCCATTACTCTGTCGACTATACTTCTTCATCTCACACACATCCTCATTGAGAGAAGAAATTCTGTTCATTTGAATCACTGCTATATCCCAAGTACCCACCACAGTGCCTTTTGTTGTTGTCGTTTAATTAACAATTTGGTTAATTAATTCACTGACCTGTGTCTTCTCCAAAGCTGAGATGACCCCAAGAAATGATGAATATCTTGGAGATTTTTTCACTTCATCAGGTTATTTTATTTGGTTACACATGATATGCTAAAGGGAAATTCTTTTTTACATCGTGCTTTTAATAGCCAAAGTATGCAATCCTAAAATATTTTATGAACATCTGCTCTATATTTGCTACCAAGCCCATAAGGGACAATCTTAGAAAAATCAAAGCCAGATTCACTCAGTTTAGAGCTCAAACCAGACAGTTGGAATAAATTTAGATGGAAGAAAGTGCTCCAAAGATTTCTAGACTCATCAAACCACAGACAGGGAAGAAGTATCTAAAGGTCACTTGACATATTCCCCTGTCTTCATATGAGATAAAAATTTCACAAACTTGGACTTATCACTATTTTAAAATTTATACTTACCTTTGTGCTTCTTGAGATAAAGAATTGTGTCTTATTTATTTTTATCTCCACAGCCTAGTACATAGTAAGCATTCAATATGTTATTGAATGATATATTGAATAAATAAATGTAACATACAATTTTTCATACCCTAAAAGCTGGAGATGGAGCTGAAAATCAAATTTAGACAAAATAAGTACTTCATCTTTATGAACTAAAAAGAATTTTATAACATAGGACATGCCATCATACCACTAAATCAATTATAATGTTACCAAACAATAACAGCTTTGGCTGCAGATATAATAAAACACACCTTTGAATACTATTAAAGTCAGACTTTTACTTATATCAGTAATCTTTCCAGCCATTCCCCAAATTACATAAGCCAAAGTTTAGGAATCATTTCACACCTTTATAATCCATCTATCACCAAAGTCTGTGGCTATATTTTCAAAATATACCTCTAGAGAAGTAGTTGCTAATATTCAACAAATACTCCCATTCTCCTCCACATCCCCATGAAGTTAAGTTGGAATCATGGAATTAATTCAAGCCAAAGAAATTTGAATGGCAACAGTGTCACATCTACTCCAAGGCAATTAGGAACTGGCCTGCCTCCTTTAGCTCCATCTTTCTTGGCTGGAGTGACCTTAAAGGCCACATATTCCAGATGGCATAGCTAGAAGATTGAAGATGCTCAGATTCTTGAGTCACCATTTGGAAGAGGACTACTTTGGAGAGCTGCCAAACTGCATCAGAATGTGAGATGAGAAATGCACTTTTACTGGGTCACACCACTGAGATTATGGGGTTTATGTCTTGTAGCAGCTAGCATTACTTACTCTAAAAAATAGCAAGATTGGTACCAGGAATAGGTGGTACCTTCTCTAACAAAAATGGAAACAAAAATATGTGGCATCTGTTCAGGCATCAAGTGCTAGGGCAGCCAAGAAGGTGATACTGGAGGTCAAAAATGTATTACTCCCTTGTGCACAGAAACAAAACATGTGATTATGCTATTACCTACAGCAACTTATGATCATATAATTACCGAGCTAGAAACTCTAGGGGAAGAATTGGAACATATAAAATTAGTAGGCTAGTTTTCTAGTATTGACTTTAAAAATGTCATCTCTTCACTGAGGACTTTCCTCTCCCCATCCCCCACAATGTAACCCTTTATTGTGCTCCACAATGCTTCACATTAGTCATTATTATCCTAGATTATGCTCTTGTTTACTCATTGAGGATCATTTATTTTCTGGGATAAAATCTCCATGCAAAAGGGGATCAAAGTCCCATGTTTATAACTTTATCCTCACAATCCTTAATAGTACCAGACACAAAAATAAGTATTGGGTAGCAAAAATGAGAGTTCAACAAATAAAGAAAAGAATGAGTGGATATTTTCTAATTATTTGTTTAAAAAGAAGCCTTCTTAATGAATATCCACTGGTGTCTGCCTTTGCTTCTCCTTCTCTCTTTCTCATTCTCCTTCACCTTCTAGTTTTTCCCCAGACAGCTTCTCTTCTCTTTTATTCTTTGTGAATTTACTTTATTCTTCTCTCCCTAAAAACTGGTTTCTCTGCTTCCAAGTTTCTATAGCAGCTCCACAGTATCCAAATTAACATGTTCTCTCACCACACAGTAATTACAAATTATTTCAAGAAATAATCTGATTGGGCTATCTTAGGTCATATATGACCGATTATTTACAGTCATTTGGGGAGGGTTTACACACAGTTGTCCATGTCCCCAGCAGAAATCTCACAAAATGTCTACCACAAATGCTCTTGACAACAGAATGATAAAGAAGATGATTAATGACTTTTCAATTAACAATCCCCTATTTATAAACATAAATCTTTTATCAGGTTGTTCCTCTGGATACTAACCACAAAAAAATAATAATTTTAAAAGGCCCTAAATATTGCATTCAAAAAAATAAATAGACAGGTGAGTGATATTATTAACCATTTTAAAGAGCAAAAAATTAATAAATATTTTAATAAAATCATACATAAAGCAATAGTCCAAAATTTTTGGAATTACTTATTCATAATTATGTTTGAAGCAACATTCTCTTTATTAGGAGAGTATTACATGATAATATGACAAGGAAAACATACAGTGAGTTTAAAAATTGAATCGTGTACTTTTTCCTTCTGTATTCAATCATTTTACTTCTTTCATTTAAAAACTAAATAGCTCAATAAACTAATTCATAAGCAGATGGCACAGAAAGTTTGCAACAGTTTATTCCAGCATTTTCCTGGAAAAGTCACAGATGAAACTAAATATTCTGGTAGGAAAGACCCTGTTTATGAGTATGATTTTTCCATAAATATACCTTCTCAGTTAAAATAAAAGTATCGCTTATAGTTTACATAGTATGCAGTAAATATTACTCAATTATATAGTCTAGTCTAAAATCAAGTCTAATTGCATTCTTATTTTGGAAAATAATTTTGTCATTTTTTGATAATTCTTTAATGTACAAAAATGTATGGATTTCTATAATGTATACATATGTATATACTCATATACATAAATACATAGTGTGTGTTGGATGAACATATTGAATCTAAAGTTAGTTCCATAACTGCATAATGAACAAGTAGTTATGGTATCTTGATTATTGTCCTCAAATTTTTCAGATACCCATTGTCTTCTGTTGGCCAGAAGCTGTCAAATTTCACTTCAATACTAGGTCTTTTAAATTTACTCCATAGACGGTCTCTTCTATTTTCTTTCCAATACCAATCAGAAAATACATTTCAGAATGACAAATAGATGATTATCTAATTATTTTACACTGTAAAAAGGTTTTAACATTCCCTTTATTCATTTCATTTATTTGGGAAGTATATGTGTATGTATATGTGTCTGGATATACACACAATAAACCAACAATATACTGAGTGTTGAAGAAACAATAATGAACAAGCCAATTTACTCCCCTCAAATTGTTTACATCCAGTAAATAAAACTTATTAAGCCCTTATTATGTGCCAATAGGCATGGTGCAAAGTATGGCATCTCATTTTATTCTTTAAATCTTTTGAGCTGGAGTTAATACCATTTTAACGATGTGATAAATTATTTAACAAGCCCAAGTTCAGATAGTATCATTTTTAAAAGTTTCTGCATATCTAATCTTTAAAAGCAAATATTAGTTATTAATAAGTATTTGAGGCACAATTTGATATTTAAATAAGAGCCTAAGAACCCCACAGTCAGATTTCATCAAGCAGCCCCTCCTTCTTAGATGATTGCTAAGAAGGCTAAATACATATATCACTAATAAATAGGTACCCAAAACATTGCTTTAATATTTAGATGGGATAGTAGGAATACCCAAAAGCAAGACTTCCTTTAAACCTGTATCATACACATAGCTTAGACTCAAGCCCTATGACAGCTCCTCTATCGATGTGATGGAATCCAATCAGGATGGTTCCCTAAAGTTTAGGGAATGCTCTAAGTGGAAGCATAGAGATTCAAGATGCACAATGGCCTTTCCATGTAGGAGTGGGCCTGTGTCTCTTACAAGTCCTGGAGACAGGAGGAGAAAGTAAGAAAAAAGAACTTCACAGTGACCCTGACCACTAATAACAATGGTTCAATTACTGATCCACAGTATGAAGAATTAGATTGGATTTCTCATTTTTAGGGAATGGGAGAGGGCAGCACTGGAGAAAATAGTGAGCATTTCTTCTCCCATAAACTAGTAACTCTTAAAGCCAGCATATGACTCATCTTTTTTTCACTTTCAAGAAATATTCGAGGCCGTGCATGGTGGCTCATGCCTGTAATCCTAGCACTCTGGGAGGCCGAGGGCAGATCGCTCGAGGTCAGGAGTTCAAAACCAGTCTGAGCAAGAGTGAGACCCTGTCTCTACTATAAATAGAAAGAAATTAATTGGCCAACTAATATATATAGAAAAAATTAGCCGGGCATGGTGGCGCATGCCTGTAGTCCCAGCTACTTGGGAGGCTGAGACAGAAGGATTGCTTGAGCCCAGGAGTTTGAGGTTGCTGTGAGCTAGGCTGACACTATGGCACTCACTCTAGCCTGAGCAACAAAGTGAGACTCTGTCTCAAAAAAAAAAAAAAAAAAAAAATTTAAAAAAAAGAAAAATATTCGATAAAGTACTAACAACCAGAATCTACAAAGCACTCAATCAAGCAAATCAGTAAGAAATATCAAATAACCCATTAAAAATTGGGCAAAAGACATGAACAGAAGCTTTTCAAAAGAAGATAGGCTAATGGCCAATAAACATATGAAAAAATGCTCAACATCTCTAGTCATCAGAGAAATGCAAATCAAAACTACAATGAGATATCACCTCACTCCAGTAAGAATAGGTTTTATCAAAAAGTTCCCAAACAACAGATGCAGGTGTGGATGCAGAGAGATAGGCACACTCATACACTGCTGGTGGGTATACAAACTAGTTCAAACTAGTACAAACTAGTTCAAACTAGTACAACCTCTATGGAAAGTAGAATGGAGATACCTCAAAAAAACTAAAAGTAGACCTACCCTATCATTTGATCCAGCAATCCCATTACTAGGTACTTACCCAAAGGAAAAAAAAGTCATTTTATCAAAAAGACACTTGCACTAGAATGTTTTTTGCAGCACAAAGATGTGAAATCAACCTAAGTGCCCATCAATATATGAGTGGATTAATAAAATGTGGTATATACCATGTTTACCACAGTAGTACTCCATGTGGTGTATACCATGGAGTACTATCAGCCATAAAAAATGGTGAACTAATACCTTTGGTAACAACCTGAATGGAACTGGACACCATTATTCTAAGTGAAGTATCACAAGAATGGAAAAACAAACACCACATGTATTCACTATTAAATTTTAAGTAATCAATTAAAACTCGTGCACATATGGAAGTAAAACTCAACAAAAATCAAGCAGGTGGGAGTGGGGAGGAGGGGATAGGTAAGTTCACACCTAATGGGTACAATACACACTGTCTGAGTGATGGGCACACTTATAACTTTGACACAAACTGTACAAAAGCAATTCATGTGACCAAAACATTGTACCCTTGTAATATTCTGAAATTTCATAAAAAGAAATATTAACTGCTCTATCATTTTTTTAAAAAAAGATGCTGTTATCCTTGAATTTTTAAAAGCCAGCTTTATTTATAAAAATGATCTTTTAACTAATAGAATATTCAAAATATCTATTTTTTTCAATTTCGTTTTTTACTCTATTTCAAAATATTATGGGGATACAAATGTTTTTGGTTACATGCATCACTTTTGTAGTGCTTGGGTCAGAGCTGAAAATGTGCCCATCACCCAGATAATGTTCATTGTACCCTTGGTAGGTTTTTGCCCATCCCCTCTTCCCCCCTCCCCTGCTTGATTTCCATTAAGATTTATTTCCCTCAATGCACATGTGTGCTCATCAGTTAGTTCCAATTTAATAGTGAGTACATGTGGTGTTTGTTTTTTCATTCTTCAGATACCTCATTTAGGATAATGGTCTCCAGTTCCATCCAGATTGTTGCAGAAGGCATTAAGTCATCCTTCTTCATGGCTGAGTAATATTTCATGGTATACATATATCACATTTTGTTAATCTGCTTACAAATCAATGGGCATTTGGGTTGATTCTACATCTTTGCAATTGTAAAGTGTGTCACAATAAACATTACAGTGAAGGTATCATTTTGATAAAATGATTTCTTTTCCTTTGATAAGTACCTAGTAATGGGATTGCGGGATCAAATGATAGGTCAACTTTTACTTCTTTGAGGAATCTCCATACTGTTTTCCATACAAGTTGTACAAATTTTTGGTCCCATTATAATTATTTTGATTTCTCTGTTCCCATCAAATATTTATGCTTACACAAAATATTTATTTGCTCCTATTTCCTGGAAGCCCCTTCATTCTACTACAGCTATTTACTCAGCCCATTCCTCACGTATGTATTCTTGACAAAGTAGTTTTTCTCAGATTTTATTAAACCTTATTTACTTCTAATAAGGAAAAACCTAAAACTTTCCATAGTTAGTTTTTGGCTTTGTTTGTTTGTTTTATAAAGACTGGGTCTTGGTATTGCCCAAGCTGGTTCTAAACTCCTGGCCTCAACCAATCCTCCTGCCTTCACCTTCCAAAGTGCTCAGATTACAGGAGTGAGCTACTGTGCCAGGTCCCATTAGTGGTATTTGACGGGAACAGAGAAATCAAAATTATTATCATGGTTAAATATTAAGCAAAGCAATGATAATTTCAGAAGAAATCTTATTTAACCTTAAAATAAATACATTTCTTTTTCTTTTCTTTTAACTTTAAACCTGTAACATTAATGAAAATGCTAAGTCTTCTTGCTTAACTGATATCCTTATTTTGTTTAATATTAAAAATACAACCCATGGAAGCCCAATATCATTGTTAAGTAAGTTGTGCTACTTTTTAAAAACTATTCACTCCTTTCTCCCATCACCAGATTTCAAGACGTGTTTGCCCTAAAATGTTTCTGTGCTTTTGAGATTTTTTTTCCTATTTCTGGATTTTTCCCCTCTTTCTTTACTTTGTGATTTACTAATTTTTAATATTAATACTCAGATTATATGAGGAAGGCTTTGACATTCCACCTTACAGAATTATGTCCCTATAGAGTTGTACACTTCCTAATTTTAGAACATGCCACAATGTTTCCTGTGCAAGTTCTTGAAGGAAGAGATCGCATCCTATTCAACTCTAAAATCCTCCTTCCCCAAAACCCATCCAGTTTCTATGAAATGAGTGAACAAATGCTTGGATGATAACAAGTACAGAAATCCACAACTCTAAACTCCCAGACCATCCCTCCCTTCCCTACCACCTCATGTCTCTTATTACCCAAATGAACATAACAAGCAAGTTCTGACTGCGTATTTTGACCTCTCTATAGTTCTGAGAAGTCTATATCTTATTAGAATGCATAAAAAGATTGATTCATGGTGACTCATTCTGATCCATATTAAACAGGAAAACAAAATGTAAAAACTCTTTAAATTTTTAGAGTCCATCTCCTACATGATTTACTGGAACAGAGATAGAGTACAATTTTTTTTTATAGATGCCATCCCTATATTTATTATATTTTTGTTGTTTTGTCTAGATTTTCTTTATATGATTAAAAATATATAAGTGATAATAATAATGTCATAAGTATTTTTCTAAATGATTTCAAGTCATTCCTAGAAAAATTCAATGAATAAATGGACAAATGAATGAATGGTATATAAACTGAAGATATCTATCCCTTCAAAAACTTTTTATAAGTTACTGACAAGTGCAAACTCTATATTTCTAATATAGAACTACATTAAGTTTAATAATAAAAGCATAATCAATTATTATTGTCATTTTAAATTTGATATTGGGCATTCTCCCAGTACACATTTTCCACACCAGACAGTTAGAGGTTTACTGGCCTTAATTCCTGTCTCTAAACTCATTTCATATCCAAATAAGCTACTTTATTCAATAAATATTTATAAAGTTCCCTCCTGACATGTATTCAAAGTTGTTCTGTCAAAGAGAAAAGGTTAGTGAAGCTCAATTAGAGCAAATGGAATGCTTGAGAGAACAGAACTGTCTTTGGCATTTTTTGATCATTAATACTGAGTTAGTCAATTCTATGCCCTTGCACAAGGAATTTTGTAGCTCTGGGCTGGAATTGACAAATTTGTCATAGCACCTGCCCACATCAATCTCTCTATGGGGATGGGTAATAAGCCATCACATTAGGGTTACACATGATTGTGTAAAGAAAAAACTTATTTTCAGGTAAGCATTTCCCAGCTATTTCATGTCCTTAAAAGATACCTGCACTGTTGCTTTGAGACTGATAAACAGGCGCTCCATTCCACCTCATAGAAAGGTATCATTTAATACAAAAATATCTGCAAAAAAACAACTAAGCAGGCTGGGCGCTGTGGCTCACGCCTGTAATCCTAGCTCTTGGGAGGCCGAGGCGGGCGGATTGCTCAAAGTCAGGAGTTCAAAACCAGCCTGAGCAAGAGCGAGACCCCGTCTCTACTATAAATAGAAAGAAATTAATTGGCCAACTGATATATATATAAAAAAAAAAAAAAATTAGCCGGGCATGGTGGCGCATGCCTGTAGTCCCAGCTACTCGGGAGGCTGAGGCAGAAGGATCACTCAAGCCCAGGAGTTTGAGGTTGCTGTGAGCTAGGCTGACGCCACGGCACTCACTCTAGCCTGGACAACAAAGTGAGACTCTGTCTCAAAAAAAAAAAAAAACAACTAAGCAAAATGTTTAGGGAATCTATGAGAAAGAGAGATGAGAGAGAGAGAGAGAGAGAGAGAGATGCTAATCTATAAGTCACAGAAACTCTATTTTTCTCTTCTAATGTGCCTGTTAGATAAAAGCTAAAATGTGTAGTAATTCCCAGCTTGGTCACCAGAGAATTCTTTTTTAAACACAGGATATAAACAACTGAAGTTGAGACTCAAACTGAGTAAATGTTCAGCTTAGTAAGACAAATGAGTGTTGTAGCTATAGATTTGGAAAGAATCATGTAGATCTAAAATGTACTGCATATACTTCCATAGGATATAGCAAGAGCAAATGTAGATTTTTTTCTGTTATATAACTGATTTGTGTAACTGGATAAAGAAGAATTCTTCTAATAATTGAGAAGTTATATAGGAATGTGAAGGAATTGCTGATAAGAGTGAAGTAAAAAGAGGGAAATGTACTAAATAACCAGCAGTTTCATTTCATATCTCAATTATTTGTTAACAATAAAGTTTACAACATAAATGCATTTCTAAGTTAATAGTCAATGTTAGACCTTTTCTCATCAAATAAAAAATGCATCAGTTCTGAAACTTAACTTTGCCACTAACTAACTTGCTATATACATTTAGGTAAGTCTCTTCATAAATCACTATTTTTATCAATAAAAAATGGAAATAATATATTTCTTCTCTATCTCTGAAGATCATTATAAGGTTAAAATGAGATAGTGGGTAAATGTAAAGTTCTGCATTTAAGTACAAAAAGTCAATTGTTCAAAATCAGTCAAATCATGTCCAAATATAGGATGATAGAGAATATATTTAAAATGATACTGAGAAAAAATAAGATTACAATTTCTCATGAACATTTCAATTAGCTGGTTGCTAAGAAATAAATAAAATCTAAGACTACAAAAATAGAACTATTATCTCATTCAAGGGACGCAACAGGGTATCATGCTGTACTGGTCACATCAAGTAGACATTGCTCAAAACTTGTAGAGCTTTCTAATAAGGGATGGGTGAAGTGTTTGGAAACTGTTGTGTAAGCAAACTTTGAAACAGGGATGATTAACAAGAACAAATAAAGTTTCAAAAATGTTGTCTGTCATTAGAACACTACAAGAGCAAAATAAATTGAGTTTAAACAAGCCTAGCAATTAGAGCTTCCTATAAGTGAAAATACAATGCTGCAAAGTAATGAACTTCTTGTCATCAGAAACGTTCAGGGATAGGCTAGTTAATCAACTGTCAGAGTGCTATAGAGAAGACAGTACTAGATATGCTCCAAACTCTCTTCCAACCAGATAATTTTTAAATTGAAAATATAATAGTAATTTTTGAGTTAACAATATTACACAAAGGAGAGACATTGTGAAATAAGTTTCTCCAACAGAAATATCATTAGGTAATATGCTAGCATGCTATTATTCAGAGGATTGTGGTTCTGAATGATAAAAAGAAGAGAAAAAGAATACTAGCCCTTCTTCATCGCACCATTTTCACAGTAAATGATTGCGACTTGGATGCTATTGTCAAGTGCATGATTAAAAACAGATAGTTTTCAATGTGAACATGCAATTTGTTTATCATTTCTACTAATGGAAGCATGAATTGTTTCTGTTTTGAAAATAAACTTTATAAACTTTTCTTCTCAGAAATCACTTGAAAAGAGAAAAACTAGGAATCCAATATTTAGATGCATTATAAAATGAAAACTGTTTCATGAAATAAGTTATGACTCAATAGAAAATGACTTGAGTTTTTTAACTTAAAACTCGCTATTTTATTTCAGATTGAAACTCTTAGCATAGATTTAAATAAATTTTCAGAATGTAGAACTTTTCATGAGCTATGTAACTTGAAAACTTTTTGGTTTGGATAGTATACATACCTTTATCTGAGGTTAAATAAAAACAAATATACTTTAAAGTAATAAAACTCTCCTGGATCTTGTAGACATAGCTGGGAAAATTAGGAATTCACTGTAAAGTCATAACTGACTATATGATCAAATTAAATATATAATTTGACTCATTATTTTTGCTATCCAAGTACATTGAGTAAGCACAAATGGGGTTAGTTGATCCATTCCAAATGTACATAGTGAGAATCAAACCATAAGATTTTGAGGTCATAACTGTTGGCAGGAAATATCTCCAAAAAATAATGTAATGTAAAGGCAAGTAATGTAAAAATAAAAGACATCAGAAAGGGATAGAGTTTGCAGAGAATTATAGACTATCCCCTGGCAAATGCATCAGACTCAATTTATAAAAATTGCATGATGATCAAACCAAACCTTTCTCTGAACTAGATTCAACTCAGAGCCAACTAACTAAAACTCTTGACCTAATGTTCAGCCATCTTATTTTATAAATATAAAACCTGAAGTGGAATTTAGATTATATAAATAACTTGTTTAAGGTCATGTATAGTAATTTATAGCAAAGCTAGATCTAGATTCTTTGAGTTTGGATGTATGATTCTTTCAAGTTATAAAATTGTCTCTATTTCCCAGATCTAGAGGTTATGGTTCTGGCCTTCGAAATATTTTCAGGTATATAAAAATAGAGTTTAATTGCGCACTGATGTCTTTTTGCGCACTGATGTCTTTTCTAATCCTAATTCCCTGTTACTATGGTTTTTTTTTCTATTAAAAAAAGACTACTATGTGGTATAAAATATAGGGAAAATTCTTATAAATATATTTAGCAGATATGCCTCTAAGTTCTGGTGAAAATGTTATACTACTTTATGAGTTACAAAGAACCAAAACTGTAGTCCATTCTGTCTGAGAGGCTGACTTAATTAATAATGAAAAGCACCATAGATTTTATTCATAGCCAGTTTTGCTATATTTGCATAGATATATCCTTGGGAGAACAATAAACAATTTTACAATCCCCTATATGATTGGCTTGACTTGGACCTTCACAGTCTGCTATTAATAAAATAAATTTTGTTAGAATAAACCAAAGAATAGTAAATATTTATTTACTTGCTACTAAGTCATTTGCAGACAGACCATCATCCCATTTTTTTTTTTTTGACAGCCTAATCATGTGTCACTGCATCTTGGAAAAGATTTACTTTTGCTTAGTTGAGACAGGGAAAGCAATGGGAGCTTTCAATCTGGTGATCTGCAAAGATGACATCATACGAGGAATAATCATCATGTTTATGTTGCTTATGTCCATCAGGACATTAAGCAAATTGTTGCTCCTATATAGGCCAGAGAAGGGAAACAAAAAAATCTAATGAGTATCATTACTGAAGTGACTTCAATCTCTGGGTCCAAATTATAATTATTATTTGCCTGTAAGACTTCCGATTATGTAGGGATTCTTCAAAACCAATTTATCTCTTCTAGAAATTTGTTCTTCATTCTTAAAATAGAAGCATAGCTCTACCTTGAACACAATCATGAAAGATGAGAGCATGCAGCTCAATCTATTTTTGTGAATGAATTGGTTTGATTTCCTTTTTGGCAACTGCAAACTCAAAGCATTAGAATAAATGTGTTCATTCAACAAAAATGTGTCTTGTTTGATTGAATAATGCTCTGATCCAAGCAAAAGAGTCTTAGAAAAATGGAAAAGATTTGCAAGGAAGTGAGTGAGATATTCATATCTTAATGAAAATAAAACCACTCACTGGGATTTTTTAAAGATATACTTAGACGGTCTTGTGTAAAGTATAAGAGTGATAAGCAAATCTTTCCCATTCATTGCCCCTTAGTTGGCAAACAATTATAGTTATCCAGTCATTACCTACTCCCAAGACTGTTTATATTTATCTAGTGTCTAATATTAGTACTGTGTGCATCAGTTAGGATTTTGTTGGTTGTAATCAACAGAAACCAACATTGAACAACCACAAAAGATAAGAAACTAACTAGAAGCCTGTCATGTAGCACATAGATTCAAACATAACACTAGCGAGCTAGATTCAGGAAAGAACAAGTATCAAGGAAATTCTACTTAATATTCAAATCCCCAAAGGAAAGTGTCTGGCCTAATCCAGAACACTATAATAGAAGCCAGAATGCTTTGATTGGCAATTCCAACAAAACTCATAGAGGAAAGATAATTTCCCAAAAAGGAAAGGGAGGTGCTATTATCAAATGGGAGGAAGGGAATAAGTCAAATATGTACTATATTGCCTTTTATATTTTGGCATAGATCAATACAAGATTGAAAAGGAAGATTACAATAGAAATCATGCAACATCAATACAGTCTCTTGCCCAGGCCTCTTAATTTGTCTCCATCTTACTCTAGTCTTGCCATCTGATCGAAAGTATATTTTCAATAATTCTCATTTGGGACTAGGCCTTCACCTGGGGACTCTTGCTGTTTTACACTTGGGTACTACAAGAAGAAAATCAAACAAATTGCCGAAAATCCTTCTAACACAAGACAAGCTAAAAATTTGTGGGTGTTTTTTTTTTTGTTGTTGTTGTTGTTTTAGTTTTATTTTTGTATAAAACTTACCTACTTACTGCCAATAGTTTCTGGGAATTGCTACAGAGTCTATGGGTTTGTCATAATAGAAATAGTATTAAACAAGACAAATTAGTTTTATAAAATGCAGAGGTAAATAATCAATTTATAAGTTTCAAGATTCACACTTTTAAACTTAATGTGAAAATAAAGATTCAAGGAGTATTTATTTATTAAATATTTACTAAGAACACCTGAAAACAGTCTTACATGCTCAATATGCCACAGCGGGCATTTAGACCAATGAATACTTTGTAATATGCTTAATAGGCCTAAATGAAATCTTCAGCATCACTACCAGTGGAAGCATCAATCGCTAACACTTTCTGAGGTTTCTGTATGTTCCAAACCGTGTGCTAGATGCTTTGCCAACATTGGTTTCTAATGTTTATTGCATTTGTAAGAAGAATGGCCCTATTTTCCTGTTATAGGTAAAGATGTGAAAGCCTACAGTGGTTAAATAACATACCTGAAATTATTTAGCTAGTAATGCTTGTAAGTGGGGTCAAAGAGAAACTTATTGGACCTGAGTTTTTATCTACTGTGCCATAATTCTCAAAACCACCACAGAGCTTTCAATATTATTCAAGAAAAATGAATCTAATTTATTCTTATCAGGTGTCTCAAATTTAATTCAGTTGACTTAGGCACAGATGGTGTCAATAAATTTTTAAATAAAAGGGAGTAGAATTCATTGTAGGGGTTCAAGAGCACCTATTATATTCAAATTTCATAGTATAAAAATAAATTATAATAACTCTTTATTGTATTCAGCTAATAGCCTTTTTCAAAAGTTTCCCATTCTTCAGGTCTTACTAGGAAGTTACCACCAGAGACATACTCTAACTACAGGATAAAAATCATGGCTAATATTCATTGAATACTCACTCAATTCTATCCACTGTTTTCATATTCATCAATTCTAGACTAGAATATACTATCTTCATCTCCTGGTCAAAGTTATAAAAATAGTGTCCCAATAAGTTTACCTGAATCCACTCTGGCCTACTCCAAAAAGTAAGCCCAGGTAAAAGTAGAGAGGTATATATTTAAAAATGGAGATCATTGATCTCACTACACCCAATGTCCTTAAAAACTTTAAATGGTTCCCCAAGTGCTATGTGAAACACACATCATTTAAAGTTTATACTACAAGCAAATCACTACACAAAGCACAATAACAAACACCCATCAATCTATACACAGTGAGATCTATAAGAATAATAGCAACAACAACAAAACAAAAACAACTGAAACACAGAACCTTAATTATCAACCAGGAACTATTCTAAGCAATCTACATACATTAAATAATTTCATTCTCACAACAGCCCTAAGAAGTAGGCATTATTTTTGTGTCTGTTTCACAGATGAATTGCTAAGGCTCAGAGAGTTGAGGTGATCTTAAAACGTCTCAGAACCATTGAGAGTCCGAGGCAAGATTCAAACCCAGACAGTCTGGTTCAAGGCTCACAGACAATCATACTATAGTCTCTCTCAATAATATAAGACTTTTGACCAGTTCACAATATATGTGCCAAGATTTCCATTTAACTGAACATTCCTTGCCACATTTATAGTGGTAAACACTGTAAAACTTGGAAGAAAAATAAAAAGATATTGAATTGCTACCATTTAGGAAACATCTAAAATTTTCAGTTAAACATGTGTCTATTCCAAAATGCTTGGGTATGTGAGGAAATAGAATCACCAACTATGAAATAGAATGTATCAAAGAGAGGAGAAGAGTCATGCTAAAGATATAAAATGCTCTCAATGCTACACAACTTGATTAAATGTATTACAACTGCTAAAGAAAAAGAAAGCATTAAACAGAAGTGAAGGGGACTTCAAGATGGTGGGCCAGAAACACCAGCTACCAGATCATCTCAGAAAGAAGGAAAAGCTTTAGATGACAAAGAAAAAACAAACAAACAAAAATAGATCAAGTGTAATTCTGAGGGAGAAGTACCAGAACCTACCTGAGATTCCATGGGAAGAAATTGTGGAGCAGAACAAGTAGGAGCAAGATGTTGGCAGAGATCAACCACTGAGAGGCTTGTAGTTCTGCAAAAAGACTAGGTGGAGCGGTTTGTTTCCACCTCCCCCGCGTCTCTGTCTGTCGGTGGGCCCCCAAGCTGCTGGAGAGACCATGAACCCTCACAAACTCAAAAGCTGCTGCCACCAGTGCACTGGGAGCCTCTTGAGAACAAAACACCAGGCTGCCAGTACCCTCAGGATCACTTTCCCTCACCACAGACCATAGCCAAGATGGCGGACACTATATTGTTTCTCCACCTACTGTGCACCTTTGTCCTCCTCACGGGGCTTTAGCCCCTCCGTTTTTGTCTTGCTCCTTTCCACACAAACATTTCCCAACTCTGGCCCAGACTGCAGGAGCTATAGGGGCCAGTGGATCCTGGGGGATCTGCATGACCCCCCAGCCTAGGAATTCCAAGCAGGCTGCATTCTCAACAGAGGGACAGAGATGATCAGACTGCTAGCTTTCCTCTTTTCAGATTCTTTTCTTCCCCCTCTCTTCCCCCACCTGTGGCTTCTGAGAGACTATTGAGCTGTGGGTCACAGGAACTGCTCTTCCCCTGTGTTGGTGCATATGCCACACAGGGGCTTCCACAGACAGTGGGGTTCAAATCCTTCTTCTTAAAGAACTGCAGCAGACTAAGAGGTGCTCAAACTGTGTGCTCCCTGATCACTGGCTCTCACTGGTGCTGCTTGCCTGGCTGTTTCATCAGAGCAAGGCACACCCCAAAGCGGGGGAGGGGGGGGACATCAAACTTGCTTAAGCACTCCATAGGCAACTTGGGACCAGCATGCTTCTCCCTGGCACAGTCAGGGATTAATCTCTGAGGACCTGGGAACAGGCCTACAGGCCAGATCCTGTACCCCCAGGACTCAATTATGTTACTTGAGGGCACAAAGGGGAGATTTGTGAACTAACTTCAGGAGGTGAGGAAGCCCACATGGGCCGAAATGAAAAGAGAGTGCAGCATGGGTCACAGTCACACCTCGCTCTTGGAGGAGCTCAGCTAGTTTGAGATCCTGCCTGCCAGCAGGTACTGGAGGGAGTTTGTGGAGCAGGGGAGGGGACAGAAGAGTGAAACCCATTTCTGATATCCAGATTGTAAACTACAGATGGTACCTCCCCTACAAACAGTCATTCTGGCTGGGTGGGGCCGCTTCAGCCCCTCTCTGGCAGCTGAGGAACAGACTTTTGACCTCTGCAGAAACACCTACCTTACCAGCTTGAGGGCAGGCTCACTCAACCCAACTCTGCCCAGCCTCACTTCCCCACCTGTATCTGCTCACACCTGGAAGTTCCAGGGCCACATCCAGCACCTGAGGCATTTGATGGCTTTTCCTGAGGGACTAGAGCCAGTCACAAGTCTCTAAAACAACACAGCAGCCTGTTCCTTCTGAAAAACCACCTAGTGACAGGGAGGTCAATTTGCACAGCCCCTTATACCATTTACTGACTCAGTCATACAGAATGTGGTTGATTCTTACCTACAGGCAACACCTCCTTCTCAGAGACTAAAATGAGAGTGCCAATAAAATTTACACTGTTAAAAAGACCACAGGACCAGGAATACAGAAAGGATTTCAAAGACCTCCATCCTCCCTTATCAAAGAGAGACAGGGAATCTTTCCACACACCTCACAACTGCTGCAACCTATAAACAACTAGCAACTGAGAAAACCATCATGCTAAGGATATCTGTATCCGAGGCATCTATCCAGAACCTAGATTGCAATCAAAGCACGCACAAACAAATCCAAAGGTTCGTACCCAACATATGCTGGAGACAGCCTTATGAGTTGGGGGAAGCCCCATCTAAACAAAAGAAAATCCAAAAATAAGAAGCAACAGCAGCTCCATATGAGAAAGAATCAGCAGAAGAACTCCAGAAGTATGAAAAATCAGAGTGAAAGGACACCCCCAAAAGGGAACAACAGCTCTCTAGCAACAGATGCCAACCAAAATAAAAAAACAATATTCATAAACTATAATCCAATAAAGGGCTAATGCTCAGAATCTACAAAGAACTTAAGCAAATCAGCAAGAAAAAAATAAGCAATTCCCTTAATAAGTGGGCAAAAGACACAAAGGCTTTTCAAAAGAAGATAGACAAATGGTATATAAACATATGAAAAAATGCTCAATATCAGTAATGATCAGGAAACTGCAAATTCAACCACAATGAGATATCATGTTAGCTCAGTTACAAGGGCTTTTATTAAAAAGTCCAAAAACAATAGATGCTAGCATGGATTTGAAAAGAAATGAACGCTTACACACTGTTGGTAGGACTGCAAATTAGTATAGCCTCTATGGAAACAATATAGAGATTCCTCAAAGAACTAATAGTCAACCTACCATTTGATCAAGCAATTAATTCCATTTGTGGGTAATTACCCAAAGTTAAAGAAGTCATTTTATCAAAAAGATCCCTGCACATGAATGTCTACTGTAGGACAATTCACAAATTGCAAAGATGTGGAATCAACCCAAGTGCCCATCAATACATGAGTGGATTTACAAAATATGGTATATATATATATATATATACATATATATATATATATGAAATGGAATACTACACAGCCTTGAAGGAGGATGACTAAAAGCCTTTTACAACAATTTAGATGAAACCAAGACCATTCTCCTAAGTGAAGTATCTAAAGAATGGAAAAGCAAACACCACATGTACTTGCTATTACATTGGAACTGATGAACACACATGTGCACAGAGGGAAGTAAAACACAGTGGAAATCAAGCAGGGGCCAGGGAGAAGGAGGAGATGGATGAAAACCTACCTAATGGGTACAGTGAACACTATCTGGGTGATGGACAAACTCATAACCCTGACTCAAGCATAACAAAATCCATACATATAACAAAAAACATTTGTAACCCCACAATATTTTGAAATTTAAAAAAATGAGAAGGGAAAAGGGAATTGATAAAGGCATACTTGTGATCTAAACAACCACTTCTAATGACAACATAGGAAGGGCTGACATTTATTGAGCATTTAATATAAGCAAGGAACAGAGTGGAGCCTTTTACAAGCAGTAAGTCATTTGCTTCTCATAGCAACTCTATTTGTTATAAATATTATCACCTGTAAGTTTTTTCTTTTTATTCTTCATAACATTGTCTGATATCACCTGTAATTAATAATTGCACCAACTGAGGCAAGAACTACAGTGCTATAAAGCTTCAGGGCTGGTATTTGAATCCAACTTTATGTAACTCACGCGATCATAAAAAGCTACTTTTTAGAGAAAAAAGTAACAAACCATACTATTAAGAGTGAAACCATAGGAGAATTATTAAATAATGTAAATATAGGGTAAATCTTTCCAGGTCTGATACAATGATGAGACCACCTTGCAAGATCATGACAAAGAAATCTATGAGAAGCCCTTCAGAGACTCAAAAGAAAGTGGACAGGTTTACTTATACAACACCCCTTTTTTCTTGCCCTGCTTTTTCTTTCTTCTCTGCTCTGAGAATTTCATAATTGGTTTTTAAAGTCAGAAGCTGTTCTCTATTTTGCTCCAGCCTTTAAGGTAGATTGATTTGTAAACCTTTGAAGCTCGTTCTCTAAGCACTGCTCTCTAGCATTACCCAAGTAAGGCAATAACTGAAGGCCTAGGCCACCAGGGTCAGTACTTGGGAATATTATTTATTTTAAAAAAGCAAATAAATAATTAAATTTAAATAAAAGCTGAATTGTGTAAACATTGCCCTTTGTTCTTCTTGACCACTGGAGAAATTGCCTGAAAATCATTACTTTTATAACTTATCCAAAATGTCTGCATCAGAGACAACCTTTCCAACGCACACAAAGTAGAAGTCATTGAATATTGCCTAAAGAACCTTTAAGTGACAGAGATACTAACATAAGTCTAAATCTAGAATGTCTCTCTGGATTAGCCTGACCACAAGCTTCTCTCTCAGAGATATTAACAGTGGTAAAAGATAACTTATATGAAAAATTCAATTTCCAAAGACCAATAGAAATTTAGAAACAACAAAACTATCTGGCTGTGAAAAACATAAGACATTTTTGCATACTATTCATGAACATTTGTAAAAAGAAATATCTTTTCCCATAGACAGATCCACTGCAAAGTACATCTAAGGCTCGGTGATTAGAAACATGTAAGACTTCAATCAACTTTCACTCATTATGCCATGGAACATGATCCCATTGACAAAAGGTTGATCAAAATTTTCTTGCACACTTTGTAGCAGAAAGAAGTCCAACTTAAGGCCCAATTCTAAATCCATGCCATAACGAATTTAGGAACTTCTAGGCAGCTTGCAAGAGAATCTAAGTGTCTGAACATGTTCCATAGAGGATAAAACATAGGATTATGTTCCACCATTACTATTAGAAAGCAAGACTCACTTTATTGATAATGAGGATGCTAGTTATGTTAGGCTAAAATACTCTAA
Source organism: Microcebus murinus (assembly GCF_040939455.1). Lineage (NCBI taxonomy): Eukaryota > Metazoa > Chordata > Mammalia > Primates > Cheirogaleidae > Microcebus > Microcebus murinus. The sequence goes on from NC_134124.1 coordinate 26,506,268, forward strand.
AAATAAATCCAAAACTCTAATGGCTTAAACACAATAGTTGTTTATTTCTTTCCCTGTGCAAAGCAGGTGGTATTGGCAGGTACCTGTCCTCTTCACAGTGACACGGGGCTTATACTTCTATTCTGCATTATTCCCTGGAACCTTGCCAATGTCTATACCTTGTCAGATAAAGGCATAAAGAGGACACCCACCTTTTAGAGGCCATAACCCAGAAGTACATATATATTCCACTCACATTTTGTTAATGAAAATTAGGTGTAAGCCCAGTATGAATGAATGTGAAAGGACCTAACAATGGTTGTCTGGGCAGCCACTATTCAACTATGCCTCTACTGCTATAGAAAAGCAGAACGGATTTTGATGGCCACTTAGACATCTCCATGACATAATAAGAATACAAGAAAAATCAGCTTCACTGACAACAACATTTCAAAGGCAGAATATTAATAGTTTAGGTTCCAAGGACCAATCATTCAAAATCAATGTAAATAAATAAAGTAAATAGCAAACACAATTTTAAAGAAGAAAGAATTAAAATATTGGCATAGCATCATAAAGAAGAAATAAAAATTCAGTTGTGGATCAATGGGCAATAGTTATGCTATTTTATGTTGTTTCATTTTCCAGAGGATGCAGTATATAACAGGAAAATCAGACAGATCTGGGTTAAATGAAAGCTCTGTGTATTTCTAGCTGTGTGAACTTCGGAGAGTAAGTTAAGCTCTCTGATTCTCAGTTTCCTCTTCTCTAAAATGAGTTGATATCACCTGTTCATATGACATTTTAGTAATTAATTAATATGTAAAAAGACCTTAGCAGAATTAATGGTGCAAAATAAGTATTACAGATAAGAATTATCATTTTTATTCCTTCATATCTTATTTTTAATGTTAGTGATTATCTCAACATATCCAAAAGCAAGGCAAATACAGCAACATTCAAACATTACATCTTATTTCCAAGTACCTATGGGTATAACATTTCCTTCATCATTGAACCATCCAACTTTTTGAGCAGATCTGATGTGTGCTCCTAACACCCATTTCTGATGGCTCATCTAGGCTGGGCACTTCTCACATGAATTGCCAACATCAACTAATTTGTTCACATATTTTCCATATTTTCTTGGCATGTTGATCTATTTTTCTACTGGGCAACATTTGAATATATAATACATGATGGCATCTAAAAATCATATCTGAAAGAAACATTATTTTCTGAGTCTTTCCTTTTGCAGCATTTAATCTGAGCCATTTTATCATCATTATTAAGTGTGGAAAATTTTCAATAGCTATGACAGAGAGCAAGTAACTAGCATGAACCTTAGAATCAGATAGATCTGTTTTTGACTTTTGGTTTTAGAAATTATTTCCTGTGTTAATTTGAGTATGTTACTTAATTTTGAGCCTTACTTTCCTTATCCTTAACCGCTTCAGTACGGCACTCACCGGCCACGAAACCTTGCCCACAGCCGGCACTCATAGTCCACATGATAGTTAGTGCTGTGCATTGACGAGGAATCCATTTTGCTCTTGTGTGATGAGGAAAGATTTAAAGCACTGAAAGCTTGTTTTACTTTACAGGCAGCTTTACTTGTAATGTAAATATCAGAATAGATAACATATACATATATGTTTTCATTACTGTATTTTTAAATGTTCACAATTTTATTTTGATAAATGAAAAATTAGAAAAGTCATATCACAGCTGTCAGCTAAAGTCGCTGTGCATGTTCATCTGTGGCTATCGACTATAGTTGATGCTGGTAACAAAGTGGTTAAAATGGAGAGATAAACTAGATTTTAGGATCCTTGAAATCAAATACCTAAACTTTATTTTTCAATCTTTCATTGTTGTGTTCCTAGTGCCTACCAGAGTGCCCTACACATAACAGGCAACCAATAAGGTATAGATTTTATTATTAATTATCAATAATATGTTATTAAATAGACCTAGGAAAATCATATACAATTCTAGGTAGAAGTAAATATTCATGTGCCACAGATAATAGATTTTATTATGAATGCTCATGGAAGAGCTAAATAAATAAAATTATCAAGCTAAAGACCAACCCTCAAAGAGTCAGGAATTTTAACAAAAGAAGTCCTTAGTTATAGAATTCCATGTTAGCCAGTGACCAAATGACCTACCTAACTCCTAGATACAGAAAAAACAAATGTCCTAAGGAAAATATCTTCAGGAAAAGGGAAGGAGAAAAGTAAAATTCAAATCTATTTGTTCAAACCTAGGGGAAAAAAATTGAATCCCTAAAATCCCTACTTTAATGGTTTGAGAGATGGGTGAAGATTTGTCTCCAAATGAATAACCAAAGGTGTCAGATCCCGTTGACTAGGTTTATGTTGCAAAAAAATTTACAGATATCTTCAATGTGATAATATGACCATTGTGCTAAAAGTAGGACAATATTAATAAAATCCTCTTTAACTACATATGCATTGAGACCATCAAAATGTGCTGAAGGCCTGACAGCACCATCTGCTTATCTTATTACTGATCCCTGAACTAACATGTTCTGTTCACATGCAGTAGTTACTTAATAAGCATTTCATTGTTTCAAACACAAATTGGTCTTTTATCCCAGCTTATTTTTAGAAATGTATGTCCCCATAAAACAATAAGGCATATTTTAATTTTACTGCATGACATGACACATTCAGCTCCAATGATTTGTGTTGAGTCACTCAAATTATAAACAGTGATTCCAAGGCACAAATGCAAACTAGGTCTGGTTGTGTTTTCGCATTTAAAAATACAGAGAAAAATGGCAATTGGAACAATCAATGCTCAGTGTCTTACAGAGCTTTGTTTTTATTATAGTCAATGCCACCAACTGAGCCACAGATTCAGCATGGCTCTTTTTTAAACAAAGCAATCAATAATTTACCATAGAGATATACTATAATGTTGGCAGACTCAGTAAGTTGTGCATTATAATTTCCTAGTTTTTGGTAACTCCACACCTACTAGCTCCTTTTTACAGAGAAATGGCTTTGATATGCATCAAAGGAAGCAGTCCTGCAGTTCTGTTCCCTCCTGATTCTGTGCTTATAAGAATAACAAATGGAACAGCAGAAACCAGAACTGAAAAAAAAAGAAAGCATAAGAAACAAGTCTGAGTAGAGGCAAAAGACAAGATTACTTGGGTTGATTTTTCTCCCTCCAACTGTGACCCTTTATAATACTAAAATAAGTTGGTAGTATCATCCACGCATCTAAGCATGTTTATTTGGTGTAGGACCTTAGAATGCACATATTCTTCCAGAGCAGGTCTAGCAAGGACAACATCCATGATGTCAAATCATAGTGCTCAAATCTACAGAGGAAGCTCATGTTCTATGGAATTATAGCAATACTTCCAGGCTCCCCTTCAGTGATGGCAAAGAACAGTTGCTTGGAAAACATTAACAGAGGCATCAAAAGTGAATTGAAATTGAATTTCATTTTACGTATACCAGTCATGGAAAAATCTAAGTGGTAACCAAGATGTCTCATAGTCCTCTGGCCTTTGGGATTTCCAATTGTAATATCCAGATGAGGTGGATACATTCTATGCACTGTGGGAAAACATCCAATATTTTCATAGTCTCTTGACGGGTTTACATTCTCTTGATTCATTTATAATATAGCCTAATTTCTAACTATTATTCATATCCTCTCTTACTTTGGCTTTTCATGATTTGTTTCCTTATTCAAGGTAGGGCAGATAGTGCAGCACATGAGGAACAGAAAGCTGGTAGAAGATCAGAGTTCAAATGCCTGCTCTGTGACTTATGAACATAACTCATAGGCCTAAAACTTAAAGTAGAGAAGAGTTTTAATGTCCCAGCAGGAAGGTTCTTGTAATTGGGTATTATTACCTCTGTATCAGCATTTCTGAATTATAATATTTATTAGCAACTACCTTGTCTAACCTTATCAAACAAAAAGAATTAAGCATTATTGCATTTTTAATTTTTTTAATTAATGAGTTTACTTGAGAGGTTGTTTTCAAAACCATAAGGGGGTTTCAGTCTAGTTCCAGATGCTCATCACACTAAGATCTAATTATTGAGGCAATAAGGATTGCCAAGGAAGAAAGGAAATTTTTCATATGACAGATGTTTTGTCAGGAGAATGGGAGAACCTGCCCCAAATCTGTCTCTTTGACTAAGGGAGACCATGGGCTTTTAAAGGACAGGTCGCTTGTCTTCAGTAGGTCATGGTGTAACTAACAAGGGGCTATGTACTTTGTTGCAGGTCATATGTGTAAGGGCAGGTGGTGGGGGATGATGAGTCTTCACGTAGTCTTCCCAGGGGCCTTCAGAACCTCAGCTCTTTTGTCTTCCAGAAAATTTTGGGGAAACAATTCAAAAGGTCAGGAAGATAGTTATAGGAGAAGATTATATAGGGGTCATTCAAATTTGTTCAATGGAGGAACAATTACAAGTTTGTGCCCAGAGTTGTGAAGGTCTCCAAAGGAAGATCAGAGTACATATTTTAATTTGTATTTTTTAAACCCTGCTGAATAAGTTATTCTATGCGGACACTAATGAACAGATGTGCTGTAACAGAGGTAAAGGTCTGAAAAAGGGACAAGTGTATTATGAGTTGTCTCTTTAAATCTCCCCACCCTTTTTGGGAATTAAAATCTGCATTCCTGCCCAAGGCCAGTAATCAAAGAGGCAGAAAAATGTTCTTTGTTGTTAGTTGTTTAGTATCTTAACCACAGGAAATGCCTCAACAGAATTGTCCAGAGATCACAACATCATCTTCACCAGATATAAGGTAGACCAAAACCACCAACTATGGTTAAACAACAGTAGCCCAAGGCCATGACATGTTACAGTGGTAACATAGACCTGAGCCCAACCTCTGAAAACTCCCCTTAAAGCTCTATATTTCTGCTTAAAGGCAAATAGCAGTCTTTCTAGATGCTAGTCTGCCGCCCTCCTCATTTGTTGGCAAATTAATAAACTTCTCTTTCCTTTTCCTCAAATCATTTGTCCTGGTTCTTTTCTCTCATTGAATCAGCTTTGGGGACAAGTACTGAACTTCAGTTACAATGTTAAGTATCTAGCTCAAAATCACAGATGGAAGCCAAAATCTGTTTCAAAAGCATGCTCTCCTGATTGGCATTATTTCTTTGCTAGGCAGATGGCCCTAGCTTTCAGAACCAGCTCCTAGACCTACACTCTCCTCCAAGAATTTACATTTCACTGAGCCCAGCAAGTCTTAGATTCCTGCTTATCTCTGGGGCATTGATTCTCAATCAAATTAAAGCCAGCAATGAGATAAATACAAAAGCTCCTTCAGAGGAGTGTCTTCTCATAATGCTGGGGCACAATTGAGTGACATTTTGACTTTCAGCCATATGACCCTTCTCTAGAGCCATAGAAAATTAAATTCATGTGAGGATATCATGGGGAAAGGTTGCTTCAAAGATAGCAGTGTTTCATAATAAGAATCATTTTTACACCAAAGCTCAGAGACCTCATTCTTTTGCTGCTATTGGGGTAAAAAATAATGCCTGAAAGATTCCAGGTGCAAAGAAAAGATAGGCTTTTAAATTGTGGGGTTGTTGTTATTCTTATTTTAATGCTCTCAAAGAAATAAATCTGAATGGCAAAAGGTACTGTTAAACAGTTACACCACCTATAAATGTCACCAATTTAGAAGGCAATCTTTGAATCAATCTTCCCTTCAGAAACTTTTTAATGTAACTCCATAGCAGATATGGGTCATTAGGTTTATCATATATTATCTTTAGTATTAATTAATTAGTGGTACTAACCATTACTTTTTTTGAGTGTTTGCTGTGTGCTGAATTGTGGTCTAAGCATTTTCCATCAATTACCTTTAATCCCTGCAACGATTCTTTGTGAGATTATTTCAATAAATATTTGTTTGTATAAATAAATGTAATCAACCCTGGAAGATATAGTTTTTGTCTGTCTGTCTAAAATGATCCTCTCCTCTCTTTTACTTCTTTCGGGGTATTATCTTCATACTCTTTGTTGTCCCCTGGGTGTTTACAGTTATGAACACGTACTTTTCCAACCAAAGGGAGGTAACATAAACGCTAGACTTGCCACTGATAGCACCATCATGTGCGTGGCCACAGTAGTTACCCAAGCAGAGCCAATCAGATGATTGCCTAGGTCGCTAGGAGCAAGAATTCCTCTGTGCTTATCTGTTGTGGAGATATAAGTATGGGGGTGACAGAAACCTTCTTGCCTGATGTGGGAGTGTCTTAGAATGATGCTAAGAGGAGAACAACAAAGCCAAGACATGAAAAGAGAAACACTGACCCAGCAATACCTTTTGAACCTCTCCCCGTCTAGTTCCAGAACTGCCCTTGGATTTCAGCCAATTAATTCCCTTTTCTGTGCCATGTAGTTGGATTTGGATTTCTGTGACTTATACCCAGAGAAGCCATTCCAAACTTTATCAATTAATTCCATTTTACAGATGAAAAAACTGAGACTCTAAAATGTCAAATATATTACTCACGGTCATCAAATTATGTGGTAAACCAAGGTTTAAAATCTGGTCTCTAGGCTCCATATAACATGTACTGGCATAGAAATTGGCATGGGGATCTAATATTTGCTGCCCTTGAAGCCATAATGTATTTGATTTTTTTGTTCCTCTAGTTGATGGTAATTTGTCAGTTGTTCTTTCAATCTCAATCCTCATCATCCATGGAACACATTTCTGAGACAGTGGCTGAGACCAACAGAATGAAACTAAATGGTATATCCAATATCCAACTGTGAGCATTGTACTAAGCAATGGTTGGAAGGTAGAAGTGGGGAAAATGAAGAAAAAAATAATTCTTACTTCAAGGAACACTGAATTACAGAACATAATGAGAGACACATGAATAAATAATTATAGTATAAAGTAATAAGCATTATATTAGGGTTATATATGTATGTTACTGTATTGTGAGCATGAAGAATGAGTGATAAATAAGCTTTAAGAGCAGGATAAAAGTATGAAATGATATCTAGAGGATGTGAGATGATTTTACAGGAGGGAAAGTGCTTAAACTGGGAATTAAAAGAAGAATAGAAATGTGTCCATTATAGAAAATTAGAAAGAATAATCTGGACCAAGAACAGAATATTTTCAAAGGCATACAGAGTAAAAGTCAGATATAGTCAGAAAATGGATTTTGATAAGCATAAAATTTGTGAATCTTACTTCATTAGTACTGTTCTTGCATTTCTCTTTGAACTGAATAAATCAGTCCTTTAATTCTAGTGCTTTATATTCTCTTCTAGGATGTTTTAAGGTAAATCTATGTCATTCAGTTCAATAAATATTTGTTTGACAATTGTTTTATGCCAGGCTTTGTTAGGCAATGAGTAGATGTTTGTGTATGGGTGGAAGTAGAGGGTGGGAAGAAATTAATGGGGAGTGAATCGGGTCATGGAGGATGTTTGCACAGACATCATATTCTTCAAAAAATGTTGGGGGAGAGATATAAATAAATCTCAATAAAATGGAGATTACTAAGTGCCCTTTATTTGTGCTCTTGCAGTACCAAGAATTATAATGAGACTAATTGAAAACAAGGTAAGAAAGATATTCCAAACAGAACAAGTAACTTGAGCAAAGATTCAGAGAAGGGAAACTACACAGAGTATGTAAAATAATGTGATATTATTTCAGCAGAATATAGTGGAAGAGTAGATAGACACCAGGACATGGAAGGCTTTGTTCCACAGGTGATGAGGAAACACCAAAACGTTTTAAGCAGAAGTGTGACAATAGCTCCATGTGGAAAATGGAGCTAAGTAGAGGAGAATTAAAGACTAGTTGTTAGTAATAAGGCTAGTGCAAAATTTAAACCTACATGATGTATTTTTTTAAATCATATGTTCATACAGATGCAGTAGTCCATCCAGTTTGGATATAATCCAGAATATAATCCAGCTATAATCCAGAATCATTCAGACTCCTCTATTAGCCAAGGCATTGGTGCAAAGCTGCCAAAATCCTTTTGCCTCTTTGGTTTATAAAATCAAAGTAAGTGTACAGTTTGGCTATGCAGATTGTAGGGGAAAGCCAAATTATGCTTAGATATTAGAGAAGCCCCAAAATCTTTTAAATATTCCTTTACTCAAAAAAGGATTTTACATCATTCTTTCCTTAGCAAGCTTAACAAAATGAAACACTGCTGGGAGGGAAACAAATTATGCATACAGTTCATTGCTTAAACCAATGCAATAAAATCAACCTGTATAGATGGTCTTTTGTTTGTTTAAAAGTCCTATTGAAGATCTCATTATAATAGCTAAGAGGTAAATTTCAGATCCAGATCATTTCAGAGTTATGTTGCAGTAAATCTGAAAGTGCCTTTGTTCATTTAGCTGTTTTTGTTGTTGTTGTTGTTTGGTTTTGGGTTTTTTTAATGCATATGTGTTTGTTCTTTTTTTATACAATCCATATCAGCACTATGGTGAATAAGGAAAGCAATTCTAAAGATAGTATTCTTTACAGTTATAATGTGCAAACTAACTAGAGATTTCAGAATTGGCATGAACTGAGTGGTGGGGAGGGATTGGCTTTTTGGAGCACTGCATTTGAAATGTTTAGAAATTCAATAAGAAGCCCAGTAGAAATTCTATATTTGAGGGTAATCTGTGTTCAGGTGATAAAGTCATCCTCTGAGATTCTATGTTGCAGAGCTTAGGAAAGGGAGAGAAATGTCAATATTTATCATGATAGCATATTAAGTTTTATTCTAAGAATTCAGAGTTTTGAATTAGGTTAGTTTGTTACATTGGCAGTGACTAAAAGCCAACTCTGTCCTCTTACTCAAGAAAAACAATTTTAGTAGAGTACTGTATATCTTATAAAAGAAGAGTAGAATTATCAAGGAGCTGGAGGTAGGCAATACAGAATTTTTGGTGGATCAGATATGCATTGGTTTTATTGTCTCTCATCCATTCAGCCACTTCTATAAATAAAATATCCATTAAATGCCAGAATCTATAAAAATCAACTAATTGTCTTCACCCCACATTTGTTGTTTTGATGAGGTCAACGGTATCCTTATCTACCAGAAAGTCATATGGCCTGTCCCTAAACTATTCAGCATACTTTATTCTTTGATGATAGTGATTTGTTCAGGTATGCGATTTTGGCCCATGTTTTAGCAATCATAGCCATAGAAACTCACTTCTAGGAGTTCTTTCCAAACTGTTAACAAAGTTAACTCTACCCATAAGGATACAATGGATTGTGCTACATATTGACAGGGGCCTCTGCCCATTACAGACATTGCAGAACTCAGGCTGATGAAGGCTCCATCTTAACACAGGCTTCCATGACCACTGAGCAAAAGAAGAGAGAATTTGGAAAAATATACATAGTCCTTCCTCTCTCAATTCATTGACCAAAAGAAATCCTGTGACCATGCTTGAGTTCAAATTATTGGAGAAGGGTGATTCTACCATGGGCCAGAATATTACTGAATATTGGTGAGTAACCCCAATGATTCTCAGAGTCTTCCTAATATTCATAATACTCTTTTCATTTTTTCCCTGTTGAAAAATATACTCTCCCTCACCCCCACTCAAAGTACAACTCCCAAGTCCCAACCAAACATTAAGCCTAAAGTTTAACATCTCTTTGTCATATTTATCTGATCTGCTTGATGTAGAAACTGAAACTAAAACAGAAGGTTATCTGCTTCTTGAACACACACCCAATATACAAGAGTGAAAAGGAAATAGAAGCTCTGTCATAAATACTCCTATTCAGAAAGGTGAGTAATGGAGACATATAGAAAACACCTGAAAAAATTCAGAAATCACACACATTATGGGGCATTCTACTCTGGGGTTTGGAATGTTCTTTGGTTAGGCTCTCATTCTGCTCATCCTATAGTCCATTGTCCTTCATGGCTTTTGGCTCCGACTTCTGGGAAGTCCTTCCTTTTCCATTATCCTACATCATTACATCTGCAGAGAGCATAGCCGAATATGCATGCCTACCTTGGAGACTAACGCTGCTTCTGCCCAACAGATCTTTGCAAATACAAAGGTCATTTTAAATCCCAAACAGTCACAGGCTGTTTGCTTCCTGTGGCAATTCACCTCTTTCAAAGTTCAGTCAGTTTCATGAGTATATGAGCCTGGTTATTCCTTGTGCAATAGCCCCACCACCAAGACTTTGGGAGACATGCCTCGCTTCTTCTCTTTAATCGTGGAGACCGTGAGTGTCTCTATCTCTGTGGATCAGCTTAGTCTCTCATCCTGTTTATCTCTTTGTCCTGGGCTGTTTTTATCCAGCTGAGAGGATTTACTGGAGATCATTTTAATGAAAAGAAGTAGTTGGCTTTACTTTTGACTTGATATTTTTGCTATGACTGAGTTCTAATTTGCATTTGTAATGCAGAGCCCATCTCAGTGTTATCTTTTACCCGCTGGAAATGTGAATTGATAGCCTCTTTCAACTCCGAAATTTCCCAAATCTCTAGACTCTCTCCTATGTCTTTTACTCATGCTTGCAAACTGGTCAATAATTTTCTCATTGTAACTGTTGCTTACATTTCCTTATTAAAGGCCAATAATAATAAGCAAATGCCCTAATAACATTCTGTTTTCTAATATCTTCCCCTAGAGCTCAAGATCATTAGGTACATTATATGTTGGCCAAGTTACTGTAGACAACAGTTTTACTAAATATTTCACCACATCATAATACGGATTGTTGTCCTTCCACCTTGAACATTTTTCTCACCACCATCCAGTAGGCCCTTGAGTCAATGCCACATATTTTAAGTTTTCTGCTTCATAATATCTCATTTTTAGTAACTATTTTTATAGTAGCTAGACTAGGCTTTATTAGACCACTATAATAATCAACCCCCAAATCTTTGTAAATTAAAAAAAATAAATGCTTATTTCTCTCTCATTCTTCATGCTCATCATAGGTCAGCAAAGAGTCTCTGCTTAGTGTAGTGAGCCAGGGACCAGGCTGATGAAGGCTGTCGACTGACACATGCTTCTGTGATTACACAGTCTGGGGAAACAGAATGTGAAGATCATATGCTAGCTGTTAAGTGTTCTCTCTTGCTTACTCTCTATCTTTCATCACTTGAACCTAGTATTTGGGCTTCTGGAAGGTCTGCAGGCAATTTGGGATCATCAGTTTGTCCAAGATGATCCAATCCAGTGGTAGGTAGATATAAACTTGAAAAAAATAAAGAAGTCCAGATGACATTATGTTATTTGAGTCCTTGATTACATTGTGCCTAAAGCCAGATTGCTCCTGGGTTTTCTGTTACATAAAGCCACTTTGAATTAGATGTCTGTCATTTCCAACTGAGATCTTACTAAATGGGACAAGGAGAAATGTAGCTGGGCTTCAGAAAGAGCTAAAACTTGGCATTTCAAGTCCCCTAGGACTCTTCCTTTACTTCCTGCCTCTGTGTCTTTTTATGTATCAATTTCATTTTCTTCTACTGCTAAAAGTTGACTTTCTCCTCAAGGTACAAAGAATGGCTTCCATAAATGCCTATGTTTTACATATTGGGGCCTCAGCCCTTAGAATGTAAGTACATGTCCTATTTTGAATCTGTGTCCCAAAATCCCAGGGAAAGGACATAGTTATGAAAATGCCCAACACAGTACCCAACTGTTTCCTAGAGGACGGACCAGTAGGACCAGCAGTTTGAGACTGAAACTTTCACCCTCTTAAAACAATAAACAATTAATAAGAGCTAGGAATGAGGCTTGACATGGCTGTTCCTGAGGAAACCATACAGATTAAGAGGCTAGAGGTCATAATTCACGGAAGATGAAAGCAGCTCCTAGGTAAACAACTCCATGATTGCCTAATAGGTGGCTTTCATATATATTAAGGAAATATTAAAGGAAACAAATAATTTAAAACCCAATCGAATATACAAGTCATCCTTATTCGTATGACCTTGTCAAGATTCTGAAATGATCAGATATTCTATATGTCTCAGCAACCTTGTATGAAAGCTGTTGTTTTATACCTGGTGATAGATTGTTTAGTGATAGACTTCTGTTCATATAAAGGAAGATACACAACATTTTATACTACATTTAGTGCTTGAGATATAAAAATATAAAAATTCTATATTCGTTTATTAACATAAAAGTACTTATCAAATGTCTACAATATACCTGCAACTGTTCTAAGATCAAAAGCATTTATCATAGGTCTGATAAACCTTTAAAAGCAAATTTTATTTAAGCATTTTATCATTGCATATAATCGTAATTAAGTAAATTCCATTAAATGATTTAAACTGTATTATACATTTGGTGTATGTATTGCTGCTGTTAACAAACCACTACAAATTTATTCTCTTATAGTTCTGACTATGAGTCTGACATAGATTTCACTGAACTAAAATCAAGGTATTAGATGTGCTATATTCCCTTCTATTGGGGGAATCTATTTCCTTGCAATTTTCCAGTTTATAAGAAGCCACCCACATTCTTTGGCCCATAGACACCTTCAGAATCAGCAACATTGCATCATTCTAATCCTTCTTACATAGTTACATACCCCTCTGACGGCAGCAGGGAAATACTCCCTAATCTAAAGGACTCATGATTACCTTGAGCCTACCTGGATAATCCAGAATATTCTCTGATCTCAAGGTCCTTTCCCTAAACACATCTACAAAGTTCCTTTTGCCATGTAATGTAACGTATTTACAGGTTCTGAGGATTTGGAAGTGGACGTTTGTGGGAGGGGTGTAAGCATTATTCTGCCTACTACAGTGTATATGATTAATTTGGATGCTTCAAATACCTTTGGAGTAGGTTAAAAACATGGAAAAACAAGTATTATAAAATGCTCTACACGTATACACATTTATTCTAAAAATAAAACAAAAGGTAAGAAATCTGTCTTTATTTTAAATGAGTTTTATGCCATCCTAAAATAATAGATAGGCTTAGTTTGAGATCTATTTAGGGTATCAGAAAATTATTGCAAAATCTTTTCATAAGTATGGTGATTCTGCTAAGAAAGAGAATTCTTCTTTAGACTAGCTAAGGTGATAGAATCTGGGTCACTGATCAATTGATTCTTGGTCAAGGCTCAGGACTTAACTGACTCCTTTCAAGGTGACTCAAACTAAAGCCACTGGTAATGAGGACAACTTTCTTCCTTTTATAGAAAGTTCAGTTGTTACACCAATAATGTATTTTTTCAGGGCCATATCTCTAAAATAAGTTTCAATTTTTCTTAACTTGAGGTCTCCCTCCAAAGTGATAGATTCTTAAAATCTTACTTAGTTCATGTTACATAACCCATTCTTCTGTCAGTTTGTCATATTGACCACATCTGTTAGAATTATTCAAAAGTTGATCCAACCCTATTGATAGTTTTATAACTGTCAATAAGGGACATCTAGAGCAGGCGTCCTCAAACTATAGCCTGCGGGCCACATGCAGGTGTTTTTGCCCCCTTTTTTTCTTACTTCAAAATAAGATATGTGCAGTGTGCATAGAAATTTGTTCATAGTTTTTTTTAAACTATAGCCCAGCCCTCCAACAGTCTGAGGGACAGTGAACTGGCCCCCTGTTTAAAAAGTTTGAGGACCCCTGATCTAGAGGTTTCGTCTTCTAAAAATTGAGGTGTTAAGTCTATGTAGATTCGTTTTTGAGAAATCTGCTTGATTTATTATCCAGGGACATGCCGTATAACTTTTGCTACTTAATAATTGTGTAGGAACTTAACATTCCTTCCCATAAAATAGAGTTCTTAGATTTTAAGGACTATTTGTTTTAATTTACAACTGTCTGCTTACACTTCACTAATTATATGGATACAAAAAATACATTTCTATAATATAGAGGCAGATACCTAATGAATATAATAAAATTTTTAAAACATATATGTTTGTGTATATATATATATATATACATATATATATATACCCATATATACATATGCACACTCTATAAAGAGATACACACACACATACATACAGGTACTTACTTTTGAAAATTAATTCAAAACAAGGGGTGCTATTTAAAATATTTAATAATTAGAGAGATCAAGAGCCAATTCTTCAAAACAGGTCCCAGTTAAGAAAGAATGGATACCAATTGTAAACAACCACTGGTACACCCATAATAATACATGTTTATTGTATATTTTTTCTTTTCTATTTTAAGACTTATTAGAAACGTATGACCCTTAAACTAAAATTATGTTAATAAACCATAATAGCTATGATTGTTGTTGTTGCTGCTGTTATTTTTACTGATATTGTCTTCAAATGTCTTGGTCAATGGAAACCCTTTAAGTTAGCCCCCTTTCCTTCTACCACTGCCATCTCAAGGAATTCTGACTCCTCTTATTAGAGAAGATTGTTGGGCATTCAAATCAAGGGGTAAGATGTGTGAGCATTGGTGGTGGTCAAAATTGCATCCTTATTTGAGCCACTTGTGGGAGAGCTACAAGAGATTTTAAAGTTAATGATTATTTCCTGTATTCCAATATATACGGTGATGTCTGATACAATGTTTTTTTAAAAAAAAAACTATAAGATTTTCTATACAAGAACACATCAGAAACATATATCTATACTCAAACACTTTATTCTATTTCTCAGAGAAATCCTATTTTCTTAGCTCTTATCCTCTTCACTTTTCAATAGGTACACAAATCCTTTAAACTTAAGAACACTTTTGACTATAATATATATTTATTAAAATACATTATCAACCCTAAGGATGTTTAGTATTCATTTTAGTTAGCTAATTGGGAGAGACACCACAAAAATCAGACAAACAGTGTGGTGGCATACCTATCCAACTGGAGAGACAAGTCATGACATTTATGATCAATGGAATTACAAAACTACCTAATTATATGAAATAATCATTTTTTCTTGTTTTTCATAAGCCATATAGAAAAAATCAGGTGAATAGTTATTAGGAGCTTAAGAGCTTAACAAATGGACTGATTTAGGTTTAAAATGCATAATCCTATTTCAAAGTTCATGTATTTAGCCTCCATATATTCTAGAATTTTAACAAGCACCCTAGAACTGCATATTATGGCCAGTCAATGCAAAACAACATTTTGAGAATGTATTCTTCAAAGTAATTAGGTTTTCAGGAAAATCTACTAGTTGAAGAAAGTATTATTTTATTTTTCTTCTCTTCTCTTAGCAATATAATTAAGTGGCTATTAAAAATAGTAAGCACACTAATTGTTCTATATTTAGGGAGAGTTTAGTATCTCCAGTTTGGCCTTTGGTTCTTGAAATAATTTACCCATCTACTCTTTCAATAAAAATATATCTATTATTTATTTTCCTAAGTTCTGGAAATAAAATAATTAAGAAAACAAATGCCCTTTTCCTGAAATTCCATTTTATCCATTCCTGTCCCACCCTAGCCTCTTTCGCTGAGTATTTTAAAAAAATACTTTCGAATTCTGCTCAGGTATTATACATTCTGGACACCTGTCAACCAAAATAAAATCTTAAGGCTTCCCCCCAACCAGCTGACTTAATGGACCTCCTCTTGGCCAAGGAGACACCCTAAAACTGAATTGCTGCCCATGAAAAAGGAGGTCAGACATGCCACATCCTGCCCATTCTCTTCTTGCAAATATCCTTTGTAACTCATTAACATGCCTAAGGCCATGCAAGATGAACCTTAAAACCACACCTGGAGGTCATCAATTTACTTCACAGATCCCTGGAGTCTGGGTGTATGTCCAGTGGCTTGTCTCTAAGAGACTTCCTTAACTTAAAATATTCTAAGCCTTTAGGTAAAGCTTCACATCTTTAACCAATTACAAGTCAAATAGTCTTTAAATCCACCTGTAACCCAGCACCCCACACACCCTCACCCCTGCTTTGGGATGGCCTGCCTTTTCAGGCCAAGCTAATATATGCCTTCCATGTATTGATTTATGACTTTACCTATAATTTCTGTCTTCCTGAAATGTGTAAAACCAAACTGTAACTCAACCACAGCAAGTCCACTTGCTCAACACTTCTTGGGTGTGGCTCTGGGCCATGGTCCTCAAATTTGGCTCAGAATAAACCTCTTTAAATTATTTTACAGAGTTTGGCTTCTTTTCCATTGACAAACCTTTTCTTGATCCTCCAAGCTGGAAGATATCCTTTCCCTGTGCTTCCATAGTATTCTACTTAGTTCTCATAACATTTTCCCTCTGGATGGTCATTGGCTATATTTTTGTCTGGATTCCCAGTACCCACCATTCCCCTGACCATTCCCATAAGCAATTACTGTATTATTCACCATAGTGTTCATACTGCCTAAAATGTGCCTAAAACAATCTGATCTCCATAAATACTAAATGAATGAATGCCAGTTAATGTGAGATGGTGTCTCCACCTCCAAGTCTTTACTCTTTAATGAGTCAAGTAAACAAACATAGGTACTGTAGAATTGCAAATGCACCATTGTGGAGGCACAGCAGTCTAAGGAGAGAACAAAGGAGGGCCAACTGATGGGTCTTGGTGAGCCATGGTCCTCTCAAGGGAGAGATGATCTCTACCACACTAAAGTGCTGTGTACATGTAAAAGGAAACACTGTCAGTGTTTCCTGAGGATTGGATATTCTTGACACGTTACCAAAACTAAAAATAAATTTTCCTGTTTGTCTTTACCCAAAAAGCATCGTGGATTGCCCCACTCTGAAAGACAGGCAAGAACAGAATGTCTCTCTATTTCAAGTTAATCAATGTTTCACTGTAAATGGAATGAATAAGTAGACAAATAACCCACACCAAGGGCTAAATGCCTGAAAGACAGAAGCTTATCGACTGCCACTTTTGTCAAACTGCCCCAATTTCACACTCCGGCACTCTTCCTATTATGGAAAGGAAAAGATACCAACTTGGAACAATGATCAAGAGAAATGCAGACTGAAATGAACCTGGTTTTCATAACTTGTCTTAAGAACAGATAACTACACACAGAGATTGGAAATTCACATTCAAATAGAGAGAGAATGACATCTACTGGTTGAGAGAATTTGGCCTTGTGGACAGCTGGTAATGTTTTCTCCTTATAAACTTTAAATATTTCCCTTCTCACATAATAATGCCAATTAATGATAATGGGAATTATCAAAACACAATGGGGAAGAAATTGACCTATTATCTGTGCAGTTCTTATAATAATGTAACAAAGTTAATCTTTAATTGGCTAGCATTACAGTTAGGAGTATTTTACAAATGCCTTTAAATGACATTGATTCTATTTCTGTACATATATAAGCAGTATTATTTCATGAGTCTCTTGTATAAAACTATCAACATTTTTCTTATTAAGAAAAATAAAGATTTGAGTGTGAATTTTTTTCATCATTTTTTTCTAGTAATTAATGGAGCCTCCTGCACTAAAAATTATTATCATCCCTAAAAATAATTATCAGGAAAAAAATCTGTGTGACCTTGGGTTTGGCAATGAGTTTTTAGATACATCATCGAAAGCACAATAGCTGAAAAAAAATTGACAAGTTGGACTTCATTAGAATTAAAAATTATTCTGTGAAAGACACTGCTGAGGGAATGAAAAGACAAACTATAGACTGAGAGAAAATATTTTAATTTGTCCTTCAATCCAAACAAGCTACACTGAAATTCCTCTCCTTTCTGTAAGGTGAGTAAAAGCTTTTTGTTGCATTTAGACATAGCTGAAGAGAAAGCTGCAATTAAAGAAGGATATTCATTTTTGTTTTAAACAAATGCTTAAGATGAGAAGCGTAAAAGCTCAGCTATTAACATTTATTTTCTTATCTAGTAGAAAGACGTAGTTGAAACAAATTATTTGGGCATATATTTTGCTTTAAATATTTCAGAGCAATTCCATTTTGAGATAAAGAGAATCCTCCCTATGTGGTTGATATTAAAATGAACTTAATCATTTAATGTCAACCTTTCCAATATTTGTTTCCTTTTCATAAATAATGTTAAAGCATGCACATTCAGATCAATAGTCGCACACTTACCTAGAGAACTTTAAATCAAGCATCACTGTGACCTAACTAATCTCCACTTCCCACATTTACCCTACAACTTTCAAGAGTTACATTCTTTGCTATGGTTTTTTTCAAAAGTCAATTAGGAAAGAAAGGGATCGTTTTAAAGTCATATCAGAATAAAAATATGTACAGCCATGCATTGCTTAACATCAGAGATATGCTCTGAGAAATGTGTCTTTAGATGAAGTCATTATGTGAACATCCTAGAGTGTATTTAACACAAATCTAGAAGGTATGACCTGCTACACACCTAGGCTCTATGGCATAACCTATTGCTCCTAGGCTACCAACCTGTACAGCATATTTCTGTACTAAATGCTTCAGGCAATTGTAACACAATGGTAAGTGTTTGTGTATCTAAACATAAAAAAGGAACAGTAAAATTACAGTATTATAATCTTATGGGATCACTGTCATCTATGTGTCCCATTGTTGACTGAAAAGTTGTTATGCAGCACATGATTGTATAACAAACTAATTGGCTATGGTTAGAAACAGGAAATCATGACCATCTCTTAATCATATTTATAAAATTAGACTTATGAAAGCTGATCTGAATTGTTTTAAACAGCGGCATATTGATTTCAAATAAAATGTATCCTGAATTCAAATATGTGAAAAGAAAGATTGATAAGAACTAATTAGAAGAAAGCTAGTCACACTATAGCAGATTTAGAATTTTAAAGAAAAAAAGAAGAAAATTTAAGATGCAAAAATTTAAATTAGTAACATAGAAGATAAGCATGAACTTCTATAGTCTTCAGGTTATAAGGGACCTTTGGCTTCCAGTATCTTTATAGACTAGATTCCTTGAAAAGGCTTGCTATTAGCATACAACTAGGCCCTTGAAGAAATTAAAGGTAATTTCCAAGAAGGGGATGGGGTGGAGATGAGAGAGGAAGAGAGAGCTGACACATGTGAGTAGTACATAATTCAAGAGGCAATTGTGAATAAATGCCAATTCTAGGGGAAGATAAGGAGACCACACCTTAAGCTTCCTGACAAAGGAAGATGATGCCAGAGGTTTTCATGAAGAGAACTAAATTGGTCCCAGGGTGTTATCAACTCCTGACTCCCAGAAGAACAATTGCCAAGTCCTCTCTAAAAAGAAAAATTTTCTTAATTTAGATATTTATAATGCCCACAGACTAAGTTCAGGATATGAACTAACTTTAAAAAATAGTATGTAAAGAAACAAAATGTTTTAGTAGGATTGACATTAAAAACAAAACAAACAAGAGGTATATGCTTCCAAATATTTAAGATTTTGGAATTGCCAAAGGGAATATCTAATAGCTATTACTGAAATATATTTTAAAGAATGAAATCACAAGAAGAAACAAGCAACAGGATATTATCAAGAATGATCAGACATATCTAAAAAAAAAAAAGAATTTGTAACACTTGTGAATATAATGATTGAAATACAAAAACCTCAGTGGACAAATTAAAAAACAGACTCAGAACTAGCTAAAGAGAAAATTATTGTAATAAAATATACATTTAAATAAGTTGCCAGAGTAGAGCATTGAAAATCTATGTGAGAAATATGCAAGAATTATTAAGGGAATATGTAGAACATTAAGAATGAACATATATATATGTATATAAAATCAGAGGTCCATCAAGAAAGAATAGAGAAAATGGAGAGGGAGACAGTATTTAAAAAAGTAATGGTTAGGTTTTGGGTTTTTTTTATGACTGAAGAAAGATATAAAAATAAAATACTAAACAGTACAAATCAAATGAGACCCCAAATTAGACATATTGTAGTGACATTGAAGAGCACAAAAAATAAATAAAATATTAAACTTAAGCAAAGAAAAAAAAACAACTAAACAGCAGCAAAAACAGAAATCCAGCAGACTTTTTGATAGCAACAGTGAAAACAAGAAGACAATGACATAATATGCTCAAAAAGCTGAAAGGAAAAAGAAAATCTTCCTAAAATTTTATTCCCAACAAAACTAGCTTTCAAGAACAAAAGTAAAAGCAAATTGTTTCAGACAAACAAAAAATATGACCAGTTTTACCACCTACAAAACTTCAGTACAGAAATTTATCTATATACTCTAAAAAGAAGGAAAACAACCCCCCAAAAAAGCCTATGATACAAGAAGGAAAATGAGAGTAAAAATACTCATGAAGATGTATGTCTATCTAAACCAGTTATTCTCAAACAGGGATGATATTGACCCTCTCAAAGAATACTGAGAAATGTGGGGTGAGGAGCAGTTTTTTTTTCTTATGTCACAATTATTAGTAACTATACTTGACGATATCAACAGTATTCAGCAGAAAGGGCTAAGAATACTAATTATCTGTTAATGGAGGCATCATCACACACAATAAAGTTGATATGTGTTTTATAATTAAAGGGAATGACAAGATTACCTTTAACACTTGCTGGAAAACGAAGCACTTCAGTTAATACTTCATTATTATAGTATTACTTACATTTGTCAGAAAAACCATTTTTCCAAATATCATTTCCTTTTATTTTTCTTAGCATAAAGAAATGTTATGTTGATATCACTGTAAAAATATTTAAAACTGCAAACTTTAAAAATTACACATAATCTTACTATTCCAAAAATAAAAGGCCTATCAACATTCTATTCTATTTCAAATATCAGCATATTTGAAAAATTAATTTTGGATTTTATTACATATGCTATTTTTCATCTAATTTATATTTTATTTTACTCTTATCAAAATATTTTATGTCATACATTCTCTCTCATGCCAATGAAATACTTTCCAAATCTCTGAGTGTTGCTTACTCTTTCAGTATTTGATGTATCACAACTTATCTAATCGATCCTCTAACAGGAAACATCTAGACTGCTTCTAATATCCATTATTTCAAGAGATGTTAATGTTTCTTACCTTTATTGGTCTTTTCTGGCCATAAAACTATATTTCCTTTGGTTATATTGTTAGAATTGGTTCAATTCTAATTACAGGTACTTTGTTGTTTTACTAACATGCTAGTTGATCCACATATATCTAATTGTCAGGGTCAAAAGTGAAACTGTATATTTTAAATTTCCCAATTTAAGACATAATTTGGCACATTTTGATACACTCTACTCCCTGTCTACACACATACTACTTCACTTAATAAGGTAATTTTGATTTTGTGGTACACATTTTACCTGTTATTTTTACTTTATAGGTTTTCATTTAAAACATTTTAACATTTTCATATGGTTTTAAAACAACACTAACAACAAAGATGTTTACACTCCTTTAAAAAAAAATACAATTAATTTATTTCTCAAGCATGAGACCAGAGTGAATAGTCCAGACCAGTGTGGCTGTTCAGCCCCATAGTGTCAGTCAGGGATGTGGCTTCTTCCCTCTGTTTTAATTTGTTTGTTTTGTTTTGTTTTAATTTTTTTAGTTTTAGTTTTATTTTGTTTATAGTTGATACATAATAATTGTAAATATTTGTAGGGCAGAGTACGATGATTTGATACATGTATGCCTTGTGTTATGATTGAATTGGGATAATTAGTATATCCATCACTTCAAATACTGATCATTTCTTTGTGGTGAGAATATTCAAAATCCTCTCTTTTAGCTATTTGGAAGGATACAATACATTATTGTTGACTGTAGTCACCCTACTGTGTAATAGAGCACCAGAAAGTAATCTTCCCATCTTATTGTAACTTGGTATCTGTTGACTAATCTCTCTCATCAAGCCCCGTCTCCCTACTCTCCCTAGCCTCTGATAAACACTATTCTACTCTGTATCTCTATGAAATCAACTTTTTAAAGATTTCACATATGAGTTAGATTATGTGATATGTATACTTCAGAACATGCCTTATTTCACTTACCATAATATCCTGTCCGTTCGTCCACATTGCTGTGACAGAATTTTGTTCTTTTTATGTCTAAATAGTATTCCATTGTATATGTATATCACATTTTTAATAGATTTATTAAATATTTGTTAATAGACTTTTAGGTTGATTGTGGATCTTAGCTATTATGAATAGTGCTACAATAAACACAGGAGTGCAAATATCTCTTCAACATACCAATTTCTCTTCGTTTGAATATATTCCCAAAAGTAGGATTGTTGTATCATATAGTAATTTCACTTTTAATTTTTTGAGGAACCTCCATACTGTTGTCTGTAATGGCCATACTAATTTAAATTTCCATCAGCAGTGTATAAGAGGTCCCTGTTTTCCACATTCTTCCCAGTATTTGGGTTTTTTTATCTTTTGATAATTTGCTTTAATGCCCATCCCCTGCCATGTTATAACACAACTTTCCCACTATGAAGCACTTAAATAACAGTTTTACTGAAATGTAATTTACATAAAATTCACTCTTTTAAAGTGTACAATTCAGGGGGGTTTAGTATATTCACAGAGTTGTTTAGTGATGACTACTATCTAATTCTAGAATATTTTCATCATCCCAAAAGGAAATCCCATACCCATTATCAATCATTCCCCATTGTCCCCTCCCTCCAGCCCCTGAAAATCATCAATCTACTTCCAATTCCTTTAGAATTTTTTTCTGAACATTTCACATAAATGAAATTATAACAGTCTCCATGAACAAAAATTCCTTTTTGCAGTTCTCTTATTTTTCAAGCTCCCAGGCCAGTAAGATTTGCTGACCAGAACTTTGTAATTTTCTGTTTCATTGATCCCCTCCCTTTTGAGTTGTTTTTCACAATAATGAACCTTCCTTGCAGTAATGAGATAATCACAAGGCCCTATACTACCAGATTGTTCAGAGAAGTCAAGACAAGTGGCATTCCACCACAAATCTTGCTGAAGGACCCACTGAACAATCTAGTGTCCACAACCCACACATGCACAAGTCTGAAAGGATGATCAATATTAACCCCTAGCTAATTATACTCCTAAAATCTCCATCCAGGGAGGGTTTTATCCAACATTTTTTGATCATGCAATGTATGTGCCAGTATGATTTCTCACTGCACTTGTGCACCCTGCACTCTGCCCCAAAACATGTAATGAAGCTCACTTGCTTCACGCATTATTCATTTCACTTCAGGAAAAACCCCTGACCCTGTCAGTTGGGGAGGTGGATTTGAGGCAGTCCTCCCACCTCCCGGTTGATGTCCTTTGCAATAAATTTCCTTTTTTCTTTGATACTCCTCCATGTCTCAGTAATTGGTTTTCTGTGTGATGAGCAACTGAGTCCAGGAGAAAACCTCCTTGAGGGTTCATTAGCAGAAACATACAATCAATAAAACAAATTGATTAAAGAACCTATCCCAATATCATAAAATCTTTATTAAACTATTTAATTGTATGCTTATTTATTAATATGATGCTTGTTTTTCATAAAGTCTCAAAGACTATCAGCTAGTTTCACTTTACAAGTGAGTAGAATCATGACTGGGCAGTAAAATGATTTCCTCAGACCACCCAGAGTGAGAGTCAACCCTGATTTAATTCCTACTTGGGCTTTCCTTTTTCCATATGATGTCATATGTACCCTATTATAAGATGCCAAAAGACAAACCAGGACACCATAAAAGAGAACCTGAACCTGTTCTATTGCTAGATAATAAGAAATTCATGAGCGAAGGAAGAACTGGGGATGAGGCAATGGGAGTTATGCATATTAGCAACCCATCAGTGGTCATAGGAACAAAAATGCTCAGTTGAAAGTCACAAGACAAAAATTATCTCTTTCATGCCTATACAGTTTTTCCCAGTAGCCTAGTTTCTTTTGCATGCACTTTTTACACAAAATTCATATTTTAATTTTTATATTAGGATACCCTTTACTGTGTTTTGATTTGTTAAAAGACTGTCAAAATAATCAAATTCCTAGCATTGCCATTTATTACTGTTGGAGCAGAGCGGGTGGGTGTTGAGAGCTTGAATGTCTATGCTGGACACATAGAAAAGGATATCTTAGAGTACCTTGTAAGCAACAAGAAATCATTGAAATTTGAAAAAGAAATAAAAATGCTGAGAAATAAAAGCCCTGTTGTTAGACACATGAACTATTAAAAATTATATAAATGCTAATTCATATAGAATAAAGCGTCCCCAAACCTCAAACCTGATATTAAAACTAATTCAACTTTAATCGGCAGCAATAAGCAAAGTTTCCTTTTATATGCTCCCAGAAGAATTCACTACTTTTTAATTTCTACTTATAATCCAAATCCTTTCCTTCCCTTCCTTAATAATTCAGTCCTAAATCCATTAAGCAGAGTAAAGCAAAGTAAGTGCTCATGCATTGGCAGAGGAGAAATGTGATGGCCCAGAGACAGGTGGCCTAAGGTGTCTCTGTAGATGGAAAACCCGAGCAAGGTGTTAAAGCCTGAAAAGGGTAAGAAGGGGCCAACCTGAAGAAGGGTGGCATTAAGTTCTAGAGCCTACCAGGATGATAAGGGCATCCATGGGGAAGGGAGGCTCAGTGTAGCCAGGCACTTAGAGCATAACTTGTATAGGACAACGAAGTCATCCTTATGAGGGTGTGGCCCAACATGGCGTGAGCCCAAGCAGGGTAAGGAGTTGTGTATACAGTGTGAGCAGGCTTCCAGGAGTGGGAAGTCAGAGATGATCAGAGTAAAGATGGCATCAGCAAGAGAAGGGGTGACAATGGCAAGATTAAATTGGTTATACACAGGGAATTACCCAAATAAGTAAATATATAAGGATAATGGGATCACGTCTTCTGTCAGACAATGGAGCTACAAATATGCAAAAGGAGAACCCTATTGTGATCCCTGTCGTGGTAGATTGAAATTGGAATTATTAGCATGAATTTATGGTTTTTAACATACATAAATAGATATAGAAACAAATATAGAGGTCAGTGTATATGCATGTATGTGTTCACTGAGATGACCAGATGGGACCAACAATATCCATAGCAATAAGCTTTCCTAGTGCCTAGCTCTGGGTTTCTAAATACTATTCTCCACTAAAAGGAAATCTAACTCTTTGTAGAAGTGACTGCTTCAAAAGCTGAGGCAGGAAAAGTACAAGAGGCACTGGGGACATATTTTTGCCAAAATGCAAGCAAGTACTTAAGGAATGATTAGGCTGTGTCAAAAGGACACAGGGAAAGCTTGAAGGGCTCTTGTGAGCCAACTCAGAGGCAATTGGAGTATCAAAATAATCAAAGTAATGCATCATAAGTCATTGACAACACCAGGAAACCGCTGAGTCTATAATTTATGGGTAATGGGATAGATTTGAAGTAAGGTCCCACAAAATATTTAATTACAAAAAAAAAAAAAAAAGAGGGAGTGGTAGACACCAGCTTAACTCAGTGATCAAAGTGAACATCATTAGTAGTGCCACAGATCAAAAGCATGTGCCAAGCTGACAGGGTGCAGGGAAAAGGGACACCATTACTTCTGCAATATTCCTACTAAAATTTCAGGATTTAATATAGTCACGAGTGAGCCAAAGATAGTCACATATTGAAGGACATTTGAAAAAGTTATCTCATCTTAAAAGTGTCAAGGTCATGAAAGTCAAGAAAAATCTGAGGAGGAACTGTTCCAAAGTAAAGGAGGATAAAGATTCATGACAAGCAAATGCAGTAAAAGATTCTGAACATGATCCTTTTGCTATTAAAAAGAAGAACTCTCAGACAACTAGGATAACCAGAATGAGATTAGAGGATTAATCGATGATAATGTGCCCGTGTTAATTTCCTGATTTTGGCCAAGCACAGTGGCTCACATCTGTAATCCTAGCATTTTGGAAGGCCAAAGTGAGAAGACTGCTTGAAGCCAGGAGTTAGAGACCAGGCTGAGTAAGAGCAAGACCCCATCTCTATAACAAGAATGGAAAAATTAGCAGGGCATAGTGCTGTGTGCTGTAGTCTCAGCTACTCAGGAGGCAGACCTAGGAGGATCACTTGAGCCCAGGAGCTTGAGGTTGCAGTGAGCTATGATGATGCCAGGACGCTAGCATGGGTGACAGAGCAAGATCCTGTCTCAAAAAAAAAAAAACAAAACAAACAAACAAAAAAAACCCCACTAATTTTTACAATTTATTGTGATAATGTAAGAAAATGGGGAATATTCAGCACGTAGAATTGTGTTTCAAAAGAACAAAAGACAAATTTCAAAACTACAGATAACACAGGAAAAATTCTAAAGCAATTAACTAAACAAAAAAATGTAGCAAATACATATTCAAGTTTTGAGTGGTGAGAGGGCACCAGGTCAGCTTCTCTTAAATGTTGTGGGAATAAAATGTTATTTGTACTTTCCTGTAAATTTGAGATTGTTTCAAAATATTTTAACATTCTAGTAAGAAAGGATCTGAATTTTAGATAAATGGTAACATTCATTTCTTTTCATCATCTTCAAAAGCCAACATACCACTTCAGGAATTGAAAATAGTCCGTAAGTCTCAGGAAGATTGTCTTTTTTGATTTTTCACACCTGAGAGAAACAAAGCAGAGCCGCAAAATAATTGCGCCTCTTCTTTCTCAGCTTCAAGGGGACATTTGATCATCAAAGCACAACTTTCTTTCTGCTGCTTGCATAAATTTTTTGCCTGCATATCTGCCAAATACCTCCTGAATTCAGCAGCTAGAACATTGTTTGGTGAATGGTAATAACAGAAATAGTAGTCATCATAGAAAATTCTTAAATATTGTTTGCTATTTACCAGTAAATAGTGTTCTCAGTACACAACACACCTTTACTCATTTAATTCATACAACAAGCCTATGAGATCAGTACTAATATTATTCCCATTTTACAAATAAGGAAACTGATATAGAGAGAGAATAAACCACTTGCTCAAGATCATGGAGATAGTAAAGGTCAAAGCCAGAGTTTAAAGGTGGATTATTGGCTTCAGAGTCAGGTTAAATAAATATCTGTTGACTAAAATATAATAGACTTACTTTTCTTATAAGTAGCTTATTAAACACGAAAAGGCTAATTCTCCTTTTCATGTTTTTACCTTTAAATCTTTCAAGACATAATATAGCTCTGTCTGATTTCTAAAAAAAAAAAAAAAAAAAATATGCATTTAAGAGGAAAATAAACCATACTGTGATGGTTAATCTTATGTGTCAACTTGACTGGGTAAGAGATGCCCAGATAGCTGGTAAAACACTATTTCTGGGTGTTTCCATGAGGGCATTTTCAGAAGATATATGTGCTTGGTTGAGTAGACTGAAAAAAGAAGATCCAACCATACCAATGTGGGTAGGTTTAATCCAATTCCTTGGACCTGAATAGAAGAAATAGGTGGAAGAAGGGCAAATTCACTCTCCCTTTCTGGAGCTGAGACAATCATCTTTTCTTTCCACCGGACATTAGGCCTCCAGGTTCTCAGGCCATTAGACTGCAGGACTCGCACCAGTGGCTTACCTGGGCTTACCAAATGGACTGATTTAGGTTGCACCATCAGCTCCACTGGTTCTCAGGCCTTCAGACTTACACTGAATTTCACCACCAGTTTCCCTGGCCTCGCAGCTTGCAGACGGCATATCATGAAACTTCTTAGCTCTATAATCACGTGAGCTAATTCCCACAATAAATTCCCTCTTTTTTTTTTTTTATCTATATACATCTTGTTGGTTCTATTTTTCTGAGGAGCTCTAAACAATATATATATATACATATACATATTAAAGTTTATATATACAATATGATTCATATCTCTAATAGACCCATTCCTTTTCTGTTACTAAAGTCACAGTTTGTAAGTAAATAAAAATTTTGAAATTGAAATATTTTATTCATTTTTTATAAGTTCACAGATTGAACTAAGTCATTTAAAACTAAATTCTGAAAATGCTGTAACATATTAGTTCATTGGTTCAATAAATATTATTGAACAAGCATTCTGTACTAACTCTATTCTAGATACTAGACAAAGGCTTACAAATAAGAATTAGCCACTAATTAAATTAATAAGATTATATAGAGATCACACTAATAAATTCAGTTTTAAAAATAAGATGCAAAAATTTTCATCCATTCATTCATGTATACATGCTTTTATTTATTTATTCTTTCAGAATATATGTACTCTTTACTCTGTCCCAGAATGTGGTTAGAGGTATGAGGACAAGGACAGCAATGACAAACAAGAGCAAAAAACAAGCTCAAGCAAGTCACTGAGGAAAAATCCTGAAAATGGTATCACAAAATATAAAATATTTTTTTCAAATAAAATAAGAATGTTTGAAGTCAAAATAAGAAGAAAAGAGAGAAGGAACCAATATATTGACATAAAATAAGAATCGCTAACATGTTTTTCATGTGTCAGGAAAATTGTGTATTATCTCACAACTCTCTACTACTCAAAACCAGTAATGTAGGCAGGCATAGTATGATTCCTGCATGACAAAGTAGAAATATTCAACTTGATATCAGTGTAAACTGCTATAGAATTAGAAAGTAAACAGTTAGTATACAAAATAATTGCAATGGAGAAAGGCAAAGTAGTTTGATTTTCCAAATACATGTGAATTGCTTTCCCAAATGTGGGCATGGGACAGGCCATTGGTTCAGTTTGGGGAATCATATAGAATGGAGTGGACTGAATGAAGACCATTGTTCTGATTGTTTCTAAAGGAAACAAAAGATAAATTTCAAAACAGAACTCCTAGAAAAACATTAAAGCAATTTACTGTTGCTAATGGGGGAAAAAAAGAACCAAAAAATTATATCTATAATTTTTATTTTTATTTATTTATTTATTTTATTTTGGCATATTATGGGGGTACAGATTTTAAGGTTTCAATAAATGCCCATTTCCCCCCTCCCCCCAAAAGTCTGAGTCTCCATCATGACCATCCCCCAGATGGTGCACATCTCACTCATTATGTATGTATATACCCGCCCCCCTCCGCCCTCCCCCCTGCCCAATACCCTATTACTGTAGTACCTATGTGTCCACTTAGGTGCTACTCAGTTAATACCAGTTTGCTGGAGAATATATCTGGTGCTATAATTTTTAAAGAGGTTTATTCTGAACCAAGTATGTGTGACTGTGACTCAGGGAAACATGCCCTCAAGAGGTCTGGAGAAAATATACCTGAAGCATTAACACCTGGGTTACGGTTCGGTTTCATATGTTCATGGAAACAGGAAATACATATAAAATCATGAATCAATACGTGGAAGGCATACATTGGTTTGGCCCGAAAAGCTGGGATATCTTGAGGAGAGGGGCTTACAGGTTATAGGTGAGTTTAAAGATTCTTTGATTTGTAATTGGCTAAAGAAATAAAGCTTTGCCTAAAGGTTTGGAATGTTTTAAGCTAAGATAAGGAAGTTTGTTAATCAGAGACAAGCCAAAGAACCTATATGAGACTCAAAAGATCTTCTAAGTAAATTGATGGCCTGCAGGTATGGTTTAGCCTTTGTCTTGCATGGTCTTAGGCTTTTAATGATTTAATATCTCCTTGCTACAAAGAGCAACTCCATAAGGGAGGGGGTATGTAACCA
This sequence comes from Microcebus murinus, assembly GCF_040939455.1. Lineage (NCBI taxonomy): Eukaryota > Metazoa > Chordata > Mammalia > Primates > Cheirogaleidae > Microcebus > Microcebus murinus. The sequence continues at coordinate 26,535,756 of NC_134124.1, forward strand.
GGCGTGTCTGACCTTCCTTCCCCTCATTGCCAGCCACTCAGCTTTAAGGTTTTTCTAGGGTACCCTTGGCCAAGAGGGGGTCCATTCAGTCAGCTGGGGGGCTTAGCTCACACTGTACAAAACATTTATGAGCATTTTAAAAGTAAAGTAGAGCAGTAGGTCCAATAAAGTAATAACAAGGGTAGCTTTCATTTACTGAGTACTTACTGCGTGCCATTAGTGTTCTAATTCCTATACAAAAATTAACTAATCTAAACCTACAAATACCCTACAGAATAGAAAAAATTATCACATTTTATAGATGAAAAATTGAGACATAGGTTCAATGGCTTCCTCAAAATCATTCATATAAACAATTGACAGAGCCTGAATTTTAGTTCAAGCAGCATGATTTTAGAGCCTGCATTTTTGATGTACTTTTCTCAGAAAAAGACACAATTGAAATGCTATTGACAAAGTGCAGAATACCCTACAATTACCCTAGAATTACCCTAGCATGGTGCCTCACATATACTAAGCATACAATAGCTATTTCTTCAGTGAATGAATGAATAGCCTTCTAGCTACTTCTATTATTTTTACCTCAACACCTGTACACATGTTGTTTCCTTCACCTAGAATATTTCCCCATAATGTTTTTTAAAGAGAGCTCTTTTTGAACATTTGGATCTGAACTTGGATATTTTCTCCACAGAAAATATCCCTGACTGCCCTTCCAAAATACACACACACACACATATATTTAGGCATATACCACTTTTAAGTCATGAAAGTCATATACTTTATTTATTTGCTTATAGCTTGTTTGCTTGTTCCTAGTAAGATACAAGCTGTAGAAGAACAGGTGTCCTGTCTATCATGTTTATAACTCTGTGTTACTAGCAGGCTTTTAGTACATGTATGATGAACAATTGGATAGATGGATGAATGGATCAATAATGTATCTGGATTCTAGATAGGTATTTGGTCATAAATCTTATGGTGTTCAGATGAGCTACATGTATTTCCAGTTGGTTAAATTACTAAACTCCAAAAACCTTGATTTTACCAAAGTAAGAATAGATTAGAGAAGTTCTCTAATTGCATAATAGAGGGCTTTATCTTTGATCTAAAACTTTTCAAAAGTTTGTAGTTTATTTTTGGTCAAAACTGTGGATGTAAAATTTAAAGTCTGTAAATCCTAACATAGATGCTCAAAATATTTTTATTCAATTATTTCTATTTGATGTTCTAATATTAGTAGACAATCTCTAGAATCATTTCCAGTCTGAAAAACATCATCATCTCAATGTATTGCAGGCTAAGGCATCAGATATACTGTTGTTGTTGCTTTCTTTTTTTTTTTTTGAGACAGAGTCTCACTTTGTTGCCCAGGCTAGAGTGAGTGCCGTGGCGTCAGCCTGGCTCACAGCAACCTCAGTCTCCAGGGCTCAGCGATCCTACTGCCTCAGCCTCCCGAGTAGCTGGGACTACAGGCATGCGCCACAATGCCTGGCTAATTTTTTGTATATATATATTTTTAGTTGGTCAATTAATTTATTTCTATTTTTGGTAGAGACGGGGTCTCGCTCAGGCTGGTTTCGAACTCCTGACCTTGAGCAATCCGCCCGCCTCGGCCTCCCAAAGTGCTAGGATTACAGGCGTGAACCACCATGCCTGGCCCTGTTGCTTTTTTTATATAAGTGTATTCATATATGTGTGACCAAAAGCTAAGCAACATAATAATAAACAGAAGAAGAATTTTTTAAAATCATTTTGTAATGACCATGGAAGCCTAAGTTGTTACTTTAGTAACATATAAATCCAGAAATGTTATTGAAAAATAAGTTGTAGTGTAATACCATGTATAAATTTTAGAGTTACAGAGCAAATGCTACATGAAAGGCATATACTAAGGATTAGTATATGAGAAGATATGAGAGCTCCTGTTTTAACGGTACACATCAAACAGGTATTTGAATAAAATTTTCATTCTTCCCTAAGCATGAGCTTGTCTTCTTACATCATGTATAAATGACAATATAAATATAAGGAAGTCTGAAAATGTGGGTCCTTTCTTTGCTCCATTTCCTATTTTTGCCATCACTTGGTATCACTACATAAGAGCAGGACAGGGCCCTAATTCCATATATGTATTGTTCTTTTCCATAACCACTGCATGCCCAATCCACACACACAAACACACTCAATACAATTTTTTTTATTATCATATATAGCCATTTCATTGGCTATAACAAATGGAGTCATCTTAAAAATGCCTTCAGGAGCAACATCTACTGACCTCAAGCAATGTGGACACCCATTCAGAAAACTATTTGGAGGCAAACCTTTTGAGGTCTCCAAGTCACACCATCATCGACACTTTCCCTGTGCTTAATGTGAGCCTGGCTATCTAAGGCTATGTACATTGCAGGTCCTGGGAGGTTTAGTCAAAATGGAAAGACTGCCATCTACTGAATTGCAGGCAGCTGATTTGGAATATTGATTCATGTTTAATTTGATCTCTTTGCATAAATTCTTTTCCTATTGCAGATATTGCTAATTCTGAGCCATTCCAGGGAGAAGGCAAAAGGATGACTGGCATGGGGTGGGGGAAGTGACTAGCAGTAGATCAAGAATAATTTCCACAAAAGCCACTTGTTGAATGACAAAGTAAAGTAATAATCATGTAATTCTCAGTTGAATTAGATTACAGAATTAGTAAAAACAGCATAACAAATTCCTTAGGATAGTTCCTAATAAAAATACAGAGATTGTATTGCCCTATTCACCTTTTCTGCCTGCAAAGGCTGTTAACAAGGTTTTCCTTGCTGAAACAGTAAAATCAAAACAGTCATCTAGCAGGCTAAAAAGAAAAACCCCTACTAAATAAAAAAGAGACAAATTACAAGGATTTCTTATGCCTTTCTGGGCTTTCATCTTCATTCCATGTCATCCTTGCCTCTTGTTATCTATAATTTTACAAACCACATATATAAAAGTAAAAAGTTTCCTCAAATTTCATATTAGGCCAAGCAAGAAACAGTCAAATTTCTGACAGTGACATCGATTGTTTTTCATTGACCATAATAGAAATATATATATATATATATTTTGCATTAAACATGATTATCTGAGTTTTAAACAAAAGTTAGTGTTGAGAAATAAAATTGAACATATTATAGAAAATAGTGGATCACCTTTAAATTCACTACTCATGAACATTGGTGTTCTTTAGCTAAAACAGAAAGAGCACAGATGCAGAAAACACCTAATTTACAGAAAGGTCACCGGAATGATGCCAAACAATTTCCAAATACAAATAAAAGTTTGATTAAAGGCTTAACAGCCAATGAAGTTCATTTAAATTCACCCATGGGGGGAAAAACATAATTTTCAAGCTAAGCTAATAAAATCTCACTGTTTGTAGGACAAAATTAACTTTATTAACTTTATTGTTTAAATTCATGATTACCTAATATTTAAAATGAATTTACTATTAAAAATTCAATAGTTTGTTTCATTATTTTAATAAATCATTAATCAAATACTAAAAAAAATTACTAAAGTCATCCTTGTCAATTTGTTAATGTGTCAGTTTCTTTGGAAATGGACTTATTTCTGCCTATATACTTTAATACTATTTAATCATTATTGTAAATTTTCAACAAGTGCATAATTTTTATATACAAATAAATCAGAGCTCTAAAGTTATTTCTGAAAAGCCAAAGTACTATATTTGCTACAAAATCTCTAAGGATTCCACTTTCCCAAAAAATGCACATAGATATGGAAGTTTTCTTTTTTGATAAAATTACTAAAGGTAGCAGTACAAATTATTGAGACACAGTATTATAATACCTTCAGACATATATACTAAAGAATTTACGGATGAAGAATTATATGTATTTAAGTTAATTTCTAAAGACTGAGCAGATAGGCAAAGAAAGCCTATCTGTCAGAACATTTGCTTAACAATCACAATAACAAATAACAGCAATTGTTAAATCTAAACTTTATATATATATATATATATTCATTTTTCTTTCCTTCAATTTTTACCAGAACTTGAAAATTCTGGTAACACATGTTGGGAACAGAAAATAGCAGTTTCTGTTTTATATCTTTGAGTATTTCCCAGTCTCCAAGATGCCATTCTTGAGTGCCACTGATGAGTGCCTCAGTTCAAACATCTCTTTGCCATCTCCCTCTAACCCCAGAATCCATGATACCTAGAGTATGGATATATAACATATCTAATAAAGATTTGCCATCCATGGATATTCAGGGTCTTATAATTGTTAGAAACCCCAAATCAGTTGAAAATCTGATCAGTTGTTATGCAAAGTAGAGCATCAAAATGAGTAAAGAGAATTGAAAAACAGGTATTAAAGTTACCAGTCACAGAGATGGGTAACTATCTGCCTACTAAAACAGCATTCTCATCACTTTGAGTTCTTTCTAATTAACAGAACCTTAGAAGTAACTCTGGAAAATAAAGTACATAAGTACCTCACCACATTGATGCATAGGTACACCAGGATAGGACAGATGGTAATTTTAAAAAGTAATGTCAGTTTCCACCTCTAGAATGTAAAAGGGAGGAACTCTGCAAACCAGGAAAACCAGTGAAACATTTACAAACATTTTTTAAGATTCTAGCAATGGTCCTAAGGGCATATAGCAAAATGAAGAAACATTTAATCAAGAAAATTAAATGTTTCTACTAAAATCCAGTAAGAACAGTAGAAGTCTGTGGAATTTGAAGCATGAACTGCTTCCTCCTTCCTCCGCCAGAGCTTAGCATGATGGAAATTCCTTTACAGTCTGGTATAGCCATGAACACAGGGCTCCCTCTTTCCTAACAAGCAATTAATAATGGTATTTTTGGTATATTTCCAGGAGGAGGAGGATATCGGCATCTTTCATTCCACACCCCTCCCCACAAGCTATACTGTTGTGCAAACTAAATTTTGAGGAGTGCAGCTGAGAAGAGCTCCCTTCTTACACCTATCCCCCATTTGTGGGGCAGAAGATGCTGAGAGAACACTGGGACCCCAATTGTCCTTGCCTGCTTCATTTGTAGGACTGAGAATCTATGCTGGGAGAGACATGCCAAGAAGATAAATTAAACCACTGTCAAGCTAGCTTACCAGAGAGAACTAGGGGGTTAGAGGGGAACAGCTAAGAGCCTTCCTGGAGTTAGAATAAAACCTCAAACATCGACCTCAAAAACTACCCCTGAAAAGGAGTATTTGACAAAACCCAACAAATTCATAATGAAAGCATACAACAAACTAGAAATAGAAGGGAATCTCTTCAGCCTGTAAAAGGTATCTATAAAACTCCACAACTACCATTATATTTAATGTCAAAAAAATTAAATGTTTTCTCCTAAAATTATAAATAAAACAAGAATGCTTTCTCTTGTCATTTTTACTTAATATCATTTTAGGGGTTCTAGCCAGGGCAATTAGGCAAGAAAAGGAAATAAAAGGTATTTAAATTGGAAACAAGGAAGTAAAATGATCTTTCTTCCTAGGTGGCATGATCTTATATATAGCAAATCATACAAACTTATCCAAAAAACTATTAGAACTAATAAACAAGTTTAGAAAGGATGCAAGATACCAAATAAACATACAAAATTCAAGTGTATTTCTATATGCTTGCAATGAACAATCCAAAATGAAATTAAGGGAACAATTTTATTTAAAATAGTCTCAAAAATAATGAAATACTTAGAAATAATTGTTTTAAAAAGTAGTACAGGCCGGGCACGGTGGCTTATACCTGTAATCCTAGCACTCTGGAAGGCCAAGGCGGATGGATTGCTTGAGGTCAGGAGTTCAAAACCAACCTGAGCAAGAAATTAATTGTCCAACTAATATATATATAGAAAAAAATAATTAGCCAGGCATGGTGGCACATGCCTGTAGTCCCAGCCACTTGGGGGAGGCTGAGGCAGCAGGATTGCTTGAGCCCAGGCGGGCAACAAAGCAAGACTCTGTCTCAAAAAAAAAAAAAAGGTAGTACAAAATTTATAGTCTAAAAACTACAAAACCATTTTGAAAAAATTACAAATAAAGGGAAAGCCATTCTATGGTCATAAATTAAAAGACTTAATATGGTTAACATGGTTATTTTTATAGACTGAATTATGCCATCCCTCAAATTCATATGTTCACATTCTAATCCTCACTAACCTCAGAACATAACTATATTTGTATACAGTGTCTTTAAAGAGATAATTAAGTTAAAATGAAGTTATTAGTGTGGGCCTTATGCAATATGACTAGAATCATTATGAAAAGAAGAAATTTAGACATAAATACATTTAAAATAAGAATGACATGAAGACACAGGGGGAAGATGGCCATCTAGCAGCCAAAAAGACAGACTTCAGAAAAAACAACCTTGCTGACACCTTGATATTTGATCTTCTAGCCTCCATAACTATAAGAAAATAAATTTACATTGCTTAACCCACCAAGTTTCTGAAACTGCCCTTACAATTTAATAAGGAGTGCAAGGCAAGAACTACGATAAGGGCCTAAGTAAAAGTAAGGCACAGGCCTAGCCAAAAATAATGATAATAATTAGCCACTATCCTATCCTATTCTCTATAATTGTCACTCTGGAGCTACACAGCTGGTGTCCATAAAGATTCTTAACTCCTCCCCATAGCTGATGTCCATAAAGATTCTTAACTTTCTCTGTAGATATCATCACCTTATTGAAACCTAAAGGTAGTATTTAAGATATCTTGCAGGTCCCACATTCCAGTGGATTAGTTGACCCACCCAGACCAGCAGTCCACACCAAGAAACAAACTGAACTGGAATTGTGACCCCAGAGACTGAAGTCACACAAGAAGATGATTTCTACACTCCTATAATTTTGTCCCAATTAACAAACCTAATTGCCTAATCCCTTGCCTGCCAAACTATCCTTAAAAACCCTGTCTCCCAAATTCTCCGGGATGTGGATTTGAGAAACTTTCTTCATGCTCAGCACTTGGAGGAATAAACTCTTTCACTGCTGTGAAATCCTGCTGACTCAGAATATTGGCTTCCTCTGGGGCAGTGGGCAAATGAGCCTGGTTGGGTGACAACATTTCTGGTACATTGTTACGGCAGTCTTTACAACTTAATACAGACATAGTTCCCAAATTGACTTATAGATTCAATGCCATTCCCATCAAAATCCCAGCTGACTTCTTAGTAAGATTAAAAAAATGATCTGAAAATTCATATGGAATCCCGAATGACCCAGAAATTGTCAAAACGTTCTTGAAAAAGAAGATCAAAGTTAAAGGAGTCACATTTCTCACTTGCAAAATTCTTAGAAAAAAACATAGGCATAAATCTATATCCCTGGATTTGGACATATTCTCTTAGATAAGACACCAAAAGCACAAGAAACAAAAGAAAATATGAATAAATTTGATTTCTCAAAATTAAAGACTTTTTGCTTCAAAGGATACTATCAAGAAAGTAAAAAGACAACTAGTAGAAGAGGAGAATATATTTGCAAATCATATGTATGATAAGGGACTTATATCTAGACTATCTTAAAAATTCTTACAACTCAATAATAAAAACCATGTAACCTAGTTTAATAATGAACAAAGGATTTGATTAGATATTTCTCCAAAGAAGATATACAAATGATCAATAAGCACATGAAAAAGTATTCAACATCATTACTTATCAGAAAAATGTAAATGACCACAGTGAGATACCTCTTCATACTTACTAAGATAGTTACATAAAAAAGACAAATAATAACGAACATTGGAGATGATGTGGAAAAATCAAAACTCGTACACTGCAGATAGGAATGTAAAATAGTGCAACCACTTTAGAAAATTGTCTGGAAATTTCTCAAATGATTAAATGTCGAGCTATCATATGATCCAGTAACTGCACTATTAGGTATGTGCCCCCAAAATAAAAAGTTATACGCACAAAAACTTGCCCACAAATGTTCACATAAGCATTATTTACAATAGCCAAAAGGTGGAAACAACCCAGTGTCTATCAACTGATGTATAAACAAAACATGGTACAATCATACATTGGGATTTTTTTACCAATAAAAAGAAATTACATACTGAAACATACTATAATACAGTATGGATAAATATTAAAACATTAAATGTGAGGAGCCCATCACAATATACCACATTTTATATACTTCCATTTATATGAAATGTCCGGAATTGACAAATCTACAGAAGCAGAAAGTACTTTAGTGGTTGCCTCGATATGAGAGAGATGGAAAGATTGGTGGAAGGGAGTGATAGTTAAAGGATATGAGATTTCTTCTGGAGGTGAAGAAGATGTTCTAAAACTGATAATGGTGATTGTTGATAACTCTGTGAACATCCTAAAAATCATTGAAGTGTATACTTTAAATGAATTAATTCTATGGTATGCCAATTGTATTTCAATAAAGTTGTTACACAAATAATTAGCAATCCTAGTCTTTTGGGTATTCTATCATGAGAGAGTACAAGCAGGTAATTATTATAATTATAATAAAAATAATAATGAGAATATATACATATAAGGTGTCAATTAATTCTATAAAAAGAGATAGCTTACAAAGACTTGAGAAATCAGAAATGAATGCCAGGAATCATCTGAACTGATTTCTGGAAAAGTATGGAGTAGAAGACGAAGAATTCCAACAATTCACCAGGGCACCTACAAGTTCCAGAGGCAAAGTAAGCTGTACAGCAAGAGCAAGGATCTCAAATTTTAATCATGTAATATGCCTAGAAAGAAAAATTCTAGGAAAAGAGGTAAAAACTTGGGGCTAAAGATGTAGGCGGGGGCCAGATTGTCTCATTGACTGGCAGAAGTGTAGAGTATGACTTGCGGCTTACAAATAGGAACAGACAACTTCTGCAGTATCATATTGCCTCATACAGTGGCCTTTATTGCTGATGACTTCCTAGTTTATTGTGTCTTACAAGGGTTGCTTACAGATATCAGAGATTCATGAAACATTAGAAAAAAATTTATTTGTTGTTTATTTTCACTCTCTCTGAAATACCATTTTTTCTTAATATTAAATATTTATGTTTTCTTTTCAAAACAAATTGTCTGTTATCATTTTCTTTATAGGTCTTATCCTATTACTGTTTAACATTGGTTTTCTTCTCCCACTAGAATATAAAAACCATGAAAGCAGAAAACCTATCTGTTTTGTTTATTGGTGCATCTTTAGTACCCTGAATAGTATATAAAGCACGGTAGTAACTCAACCAATATACGTATAGAATGAATGAACATTAATCTCCCATTAGTTTCCAATTTCATTTATTTGTGTAACTAAGAAATTTTAAGAATATATTGAACCTACATGCTTTTATAAAGATGTCTCGTAGACGGAAGAGGAGTTGGTAATAGGAGAGGTGCTAGGAAAGGGTCAGGAAACAGTTGTTTATCTCAAATCTTATTTTTTAAAAAAATAGATATCATTATTCTTGAGAAAACTGAGAATATAACATCGACTGTCTCTTTGCTTCTGAAAGAGTCTCATCAAAGTCTTGACCTTTGGGGTGCATGTCAGACATAAATGATTTACTTAGGTTAGTAAGATTCCAAGGCTTCATCTGGATTTTCTATTTTCTTTTGTGATATTTAGGTTCCAGAAACATGACTTACATGGTTGCCATGGAAATGAGTGAAATGGTGAATCATGAAGCTTTTAGAAGTAAGAGTGCTGCATAAATTTAAGGAAGGGCTGTTTTTATTAATATTTTTTGAAAACTATTGGTAAATCTCATAGTACAGAAGATTCTACAGAAAAGAAAAAAAGAAAAGCTGATTATTGTAGTTCTAACCCTCACTGCAATGTAAATGCTGTGAAAAATAAATACAATGTTGCAATGAATAAAAAATATGGGAAGAATTATTCTATATTCTGATTTCACACTTATATAAGTGAATATTTTATAAGCCCTCTGAATCAATATAATGACAATTTACTTGTACATGTGTGTAACTTGTCTAATCTTAGCCTCATAAAGCATTTCCTCTTTACTTTCCATTTTAACACACAGCTTTTTTTTAAAGCCCAGCTCTTTTTTCTTTATTAATAAAAGCTGGTATCTTCTAATGTTAAAAAAAAAACAAGTGTACAACTTTGAACCTAGTAAGACAACTATAGTGGGAGACAAGGTATGAAAAGTTTCGAAGGTATTGCAGGAAGTGTTTATTAACAATTGTTTGGAACAATGAAAAAATCCACAGGCTATAATCAGATTTTCCAGGTGGAAAATGAGCACCAAGGAGTGATGGCTTTCAACTTTTTATGGTATTATTTTAATTACATTTTCATTATTTTTGCTTATATAGAAACTTTCTTTCACAAATTAATTTTAAATTGACTTTATTCAGAATATATGCAATAGCTACAGTCAATAAATGGAATGATTTCCAACTATGATTAGTAAGAGTGTAAATTGAGTTTATGTAGGACCATCCAATTTCAACTGAAATTGTTGACTGCTTTTATGGCTGCTGACTAGTTTGAAGACTGTTAGCATGTCTGAATAGTGTTTATTTAACAGGGTATACTTTCATTTTTTTCCCAACACTAATTTTTAGAGTTCTTTGGCAGTTGTAGAAAATAAGATAACCATGAAGACTAGTAAGCTAAGGTGCAACCTAACTATAGTTCACTAGTTTTCTGGATGGTAAGCTACAATTGCCAATTGGAGCTTCCTTAGCTCCAATTTTAGAGTCCAAAATAAATATTTATTTTCAATTTAAACTTTTAAGTCCTGGATGGTGTTCTGAAAGTCCTTTGTATGAGGACTGAAAACTTTCTTCTGCACTAAGTACATGAGAATTTAAAGGTTACCTTTAAGACTCCTACAATTATAACTTATTTGAATTTGATGAGTTTCATTTATCCACCCAAGAATATTATATTATAAGATCAATAAATAATACATAACATATTTTCCTGTTATGGAAGGTCAAGAAAAGTAATTTTCTTTTAGTGGTAGAGAGAAATATTAGGAGATGGAGGTAATGTTTAAAAGATCGTGTGTGGTGTTTGAAGCTATCTGCCATATAGAATAATCAATAACTAACTGAGAAGACCTTCATTTGATCATTCATGCCTCATTGCTCATGAGCATTATTAAATATTCTCTTGGTTTTTCAGCAGGTTGTCTTTGAAGTTGCCACATGGAACATTTTTCTGCATGAAGGATTATAATTCACAAAAAATGTGATACTGATTGGTAGCTACAAGATAAAAGGAGATACAAACTTGCACATAGCTCATTAATTGCACACTAACCTTAGGTTACAACATTATTTTTATCAAAATATGCTTGTATCCTCTTGAGAAGTCAGTTTTGCCAAATAGCCAGTCACATCCCATTGACCATTCAGTTGTACTAGACATAGAGAAAACATTTAAATTATATCTGTACAGTATATGTGAGCTATTTATAAAGAAGCAAAGTATATTTTCTCATCTAAGTATTTTTGTCAGAAGTTATGATAAATTAAAATCATTTTATTTATTTATGTCATATTTTCCAACAAAACTTTTAATAGAAACATTTGCTGAATCAAAATAAAAACTTAGAACCACTGAGTACCATGATTATTAGTGCTTTTAAAACTTCTAAATTTGTAACAAACATGAAGCAGAGCACAAGTGTTGGCTCAAAAAGGGAAATTTTATGCACAATCACAAAAAAGTGTGATTAAAAACATTGAAATAGCTCATGTTCACAAAAATCCAAGGTCCTAAAGAAAATCTGCAATTTATGAAGGAGAATGAACCCTACATAACACCATACACATATATGCATTCATTAAAAAGATCTCCAAAACTAATTCAAAGGGAAAGAAGGAGATGAAATGTACATGAAGAAGTTAATGCCATGATCCCTAAACAATAAAAAAAATCTTTCATTCCACACACTACTCCCATTCAGTCAGAAGGCATTCATTAACATTTACTATAGGCTAAGACTTACAACAGTAGCTGAGAATACAAGGATAAATAAGCCATATCCCTTACTCTCAAATCCTGAGGAAGCCAGGCACATAGATAGATTGCACTATTGTCTAACAGAATCCTGCTCAGAGAAAGCAGTACCTATCTGGGGGAGCCAAGAGAATGTCCATGAGAAGGTGATATTTTAACTGAGTCTTGATAAATGAGTAAGAGTTTACTAATACAGGGAAAATATGAGAAGACAATCTCTGGAAAGAGCACAGGTTGGGAAAAAGATTGGAGTTTTGAAACTCAAGGGTGATCTAAGAATTATGACACCATCAGTGTTAGAGAGCATAGAATGCAAAGGACAATGTTACTAACATAACTAAAGAGGGATTTATTTGTTGCCATATTTTTAACATTTAAACATGTTTAAAACAAGAAATGAATATTTGAGCACAAATGCAGTTAGAGTAGGAATAACATTAAGGAAGTTAATACGCTTTACAAAGCTTATCAATTGCATTATCAATTATATTGGGAAATGAAGGGCAAGACAGAGGTTAAAGATGACACTAATCTTTCTTGCATAGATTTAAAGTGAAAACGCCATTAATCGAGATAGGAAATAAAAAGAAAGAACCAGAAGGAAGATAGCGAATTCCATTTTCGACATTTTAAGTTTGAATTACTATACTGAACATATCTAACCTCCCTACCATACACATGTGCACATATATACATTCAACTCCAGTTTCTATGCATTTGCTCACCAAACTCAAGGCAACAAGGTTAGGAATCCACAATATAAAACCTCTCAAATCTCAGAAAAATTAGTTGGTTGAAAATATCAAAAGACCATCAGGTCGCATTTATATGCGTGTTGCATTTGTATGGAGCTATATGATACTTAAAATAATGAAGAGATTTAACTAAGAATTCCTAGCATAAACAAGAGCTGTTGGTCTGAGTTTTGTACACAGACTTAATTGTTTTTTTAAAAAAAAATTCTTCTCCTATCTATTTTTTATTTGTTGTTGTTATACCATAAGAGGAAAATCTAGAAAACTAGTTTATTCAAACTCATTCCTTTAACACAGAGTTAAGTCACAAATAGGAAAAATTATCCCAAAGCTAGAAAAGGGCAAGACAGATTGCTGGGTATCTTTCAGGATCATGCTTCACATTGCCTAGTGGACACCCTGGAGATTATCTGATTCTGTAAGCTGAACAAACATCTTGGTCTGATTTTCTATTGAGTATGCTATTTTACATCTCTCTAGTGGCCGAAACTAACTTGAAGAAACCTGGTAAGAATATAAATTATTCTTATCCATAACAATGCAAATTAATTTTGTCTGGTGAAGATCTAATTGATTTGTGCCTTGTAGAATAGATAATAAACATGACATTTTATGTCCTATATGATATTAACCAGTTTTAAATATATTATATTAGCAAGTTTATTTCTACATTCCTGCACACACAGGAACATGTGTTTGCACACACATGCACACATCAGTTCTCCAAGTTCTTCTTTGAACTATTTTTCACTTATTAATGAATTAGATAAAATCTTTAACATATGTTCATTTCATATTTTTAAAAGAGTCATGGGTTATTTTTCTAAAAATTGTGCTTTAGCACAATGTAGTTTAGTGAACTGGATAACTACATTTTTAAAATATCTGTCTAAAATCTTGACCTCCAGGTCTTCCAAATAAACCTCATTATATCAATGTCAAAGCTTTACTAAAATAGATTTAAAGTCACAGTCTCTTATTTATATGGATTCACTATTTGAATATATTCATTTTTGTCAACCAAAAATAAAATTAAGCAAAATCAAATCAGAACTATACAAATTTGTATAAATAATAGAACCTCTATTTTATTGAGAAAGAAATATTATACAGAGTGAATATTAGCTAAAATGTTGAAGAGTATATCCTTGGTTACTGTGGAGCTATTTTTACAATAAAACCTTCACTTTGTCTAACAAGTTCCCTCAGGAATTAAGAGAAAAAATACATTGAAATGAAAAAAAAAAAAAAGTTAGAAATTGTAGCCCAACAAACACATGAACTACCTTCACATTTTGGGGTAAATGTTCACAATATACAATTAATGCCTTAATTTTTCATGTAATGAAATAGAAGAAATTATCCAATCCCTTAGTTTTAAATGTAAAATGAAATACATGTAAAAACCTATTTTAAAAAGCAAGTATAAATTAAGAAAATGTGAAACATGATCCTTTTAAAGAAAAGGTATAAATTTACTGATCTTAATTCATTGGTGCCATAGAAATGGTTTATTTTATGAACTCCATTTTAGCATAAAAGTAAACATTTTCATGATTCAGGGAATGTACTATTCTAAACATCCATAAATATTGACCTTATGTAGTTAGTGATTCATACAGACAGATTCATGATCAGAATAAGCTATTTACATGATGACCATATCAACATGAAACAAACTAAACCACTGTATTATTTGACTCTAAACATATGACTGTGCAGATGAGGCTTTCAGATCAAACATGTAAAGTACACTGCTGAGTGCAAGACCAATACATTCCATTTTTTCAACAATGGGGATTTTGCCTCCATCCATGTTTTAATAATTTAGTATAGATTAAGTATTCATAATCATGAAGGAATAGTGAGGATATAGTTTGAAATGAAAAACTTATTATATAAAATATAATAAAATGCCAAATGAATACATATGAATATATTGATGTATATGTATATATATATATATGTAGTGTATATACATGCACACATATATGTATATCTATACATGTACAAATATTTATATGTGCATATGTAGAAAAAAGACTGGAAAACTCTATGAACTGTTGTTGATAGTAATATTTTCTGAACCAGTTTATAGTACACATATTTTATTACTATCTTCATAATTTTCTGTTTTTTTCCAAATTTTTAAAAGTAAAATGAAACTTATAAAAAAATACCTTGCTTTGCAATTTGTCACACTTTTTTTTTTTTTTTTTTTTTTTTGTTTTTTGTTTTTTGAGACAGAGTCTCACTTTGTTGTCCAGGCTAGAGTGAGTGCCGTGGCGTCAGCCTAGCTCACAGCAACCTCAAACTCCTGGGCTCGAGTGATCCTTCTGCCTCAGCCTCCCGAGTAGCTGGGACTACAGGCATGCGCCACCATGCCCGGCTAATTTTTTTTTATATATATATCAGTTGGCCAATTAATTTGTTTCTATTTATAGTAGAGACGGGGTCTCGCTCTTGCTCAGGCTGGTTTTGAACTCCTGACCTTGAGCAATCCGCCCGCCTCGGCCTCCCAAGAGCTAGGATTACAGGCGTGAGCCACAGCGCCCGGCCAATTTGTCACACTTTTGAAGAAAGAAAAATGTGTGCTATACATTTTTCAATACATATATTTTTCATTTTTCAATGTGTGCTATACATTTTTCAATACATATATTCAAATTTTTCATCTGCCTTTTCTTCACTTAGATGTTTCTAAAGCTCAAGAATCATGCTTCCTATAGTTCTTACAATTGTTTCTATTTTGTAAACTTAGTAGAGTTCACTGACTGTGGTTCATCAACTTTCTGATACGGCAGGTTTACTCATTAACACCTTATTCCTCAGTATTGTAAATGTTTTTATGCCCATTTTTAGTAAGTCACATGGCATAACTCTCCACTGTTACAAGAACAAACCCTTCCAAGGCCATATGAATGACAGAATAGGAGTACATTGCATGGCCATTTGCAAACTCAGCATGAAACTGATTATTTTCAAGGAATTAAACAACATATTTTAGTATTAATCAAACTAGAAGCAAATGGTCTTTATGTAATAGATATTTTATTTTCTAATTATTATATTCCTTCTACATCATTCCAAAATAAGCATGTAAACATGACATTCATAAAGGAGTTTTTGGTATACTTGAATGATTAAAAAGTATTAGTTAAGAAAGTTCTATGGAAATGCAACATCATTTTTGTAGTCAAGGGCTTTTTGGAAGATGGTGGTTTCAATGAATCCCAGCTTGGTTAGCCTCTCAATTGTTACCAGTCTACTTTTGCTGACTAAGCAGCTATTGGGAAGAGGCAGGCAGCCAAGCCCTGGGAGAGTATGAGTGACATCCCAACTCTACCTTCTTTCTAAGACAGACAGTTCCTCTGAAGCAGAGATGAGTGTGGAGAACAGCATAAGAGACATGTGAATAAAAAAATCAAACTACTCTTTTAAGTCGCTGAGATTTTAGAGGGTTGTTATTTATCATGGCATGATCTAGTGTAATATAATTCAATAAAATGGATAGACTATGTGCATATAATTGAATGTATATCCTCAGGATATATGTACACATGCCAACATAATAGAACAAGAAGAATACAAAATTATTAATAATAATTATCTCTAGTAAGTGGAAAATGGAAATTTAACATTTATACACTGCTTTATGCCTTTTTTGCAATGTGTATATAATAATGTTACAAATTTTTTAAATAATTTATAAAAATAAATACAACCTTTATACCCTAGAAAATAAAAAGAGTACCTTTTAGTAGAAAAGGATAAGAAACAGGATAATTAATGGAAGCTCTGTTTGGATTAAAGAAGTAGGAACAGAATCTCAGAGGGGTCAGGTTATGAGCTTTGTGCCTCTGATTTCACTCTTGTGTGGTACTGAGGGTGAGCAGACAATAAGACTTCTGTTCCATCCACATGTATTTCATATAAACCGCTCAAACTCAAGGTGTTTTAAGTGGAAAATAAATGTATTAGTAAAAACTTGGTAGGTCAGGTATGATAGTGCATGCCTGTAATACCAGCCACTCCAGAGTTTAGCATTTATCATAATTTGTAATTATTAATTTCTTTGTTTTGAATTTGTTTATTGGCTGTCAGCCCCCCATGATATATTATTATATTTTATGAGGGCAGAGATCATGGCTATCCCTCTTAATACTTTATCCCCAGCTTTAGACAGTACTAGACATACAATATACACTCAATATTTATTTATTTATTTATTTATTTATTTTATTTTATTTTTTTTTTTTTTTGAGACAGAGTCTTACTTTGTTGCCCAGGCTAGAGTGAGTGCCGTGGCGTTAGCCTAGCTCACAGCAACCTCAAACTCCTGGGCTCAAGTGATCCTCCTGCCTCAGTCTCCCGAGTAGCTGGGACTACAGGCATGCACCACCATGCCCGGCTAATTTTTTCTATATGTATTAGTTGGCCAATTAATTTCTTTCTATTTATAGTAGAGATGGGGTCTCGCTCTTGCTCAGGTTGGTTTCGAACTCCTGAGCTCAAACGATCCGCCCACCTCGGCCTCCCAGAGAGCTAGGATTACAAGCGTGAGCCACCGCGCCTGGCCTCAATATTTATTTTATAAGCAAATGAAACTTTAAATAAATCATCTTTATTTCTACTATTCCATATGAAAAATAGCTCTCACTTTAACAACTGGATAAAATATGAAAATACTGATCATTTTACTTATACCTCCCTTTCCCAGGAATTGGGTTAGACAAAACACAACTCATTTTTAATGAATTTCCTGCTTATTACATGTGAGGTTAGCGGGATTATTTTTGTCTTTTTTCCTCCCTACATTTTAGGGAAACATGTGTTTCTTCTGTGGAATTTCATTGATTGGGGACATGGAGGTAGATTTTTGATGACCATGCCTTAAAATCTACATAAGAGTTCAAAATTATTTGAAGACCTTTGAAATTTTGCAAACACAGTTCAAAGTATGCATTTAAAAAAATCTGTTTTAACAATCAATTTCTCAAGTTTTCACTTATGAATGCTTGTCTTTTGAAGGAATTAATTCTGATAGTTAAGAGTTTGGTTGTTTCTTAGCAAGTTGTTCTGAATACCTCTACAAACTGGACTGTTGTTTGAAACCTTAATTGAAAGTCTTGAGGAACTGCTGAGTTTTTAATATATGCCAAGATAACTCAAAGAAGGACACTTTATGCTTAGATTATTTAAAAATTTAGTTTAAATGAATTTAAGAAACACCTCTCAGAACTCCTGAAAGTGATACTTGAATCTATATAATTTAGATCTTAGAGAAATTTATTAGATAACCTTAAGTCCTTGCTCATTGAAATATACTGTCAAGACGTTTTTCACATTTTCAAAAACAGGTTTAAATTTAATTTGTTTTTTAAGATAGGTTTTAATCCTCTTCAGAAAAAGTTCAACCTTAATTACAGTTTACTCACAGCCAAATTTCTTCACCCTGAGTTCTTTTTTGGACAAAATGCTTTCACAAGTAAATCTTTGCTAATTATTTTTAACATTAGGGCTAAATAATTGATCTTAGTTCCCTTATTGGATTAGGGCTTCTTCATCGCCACCCTATTAAATGAAAATTATGAGACCAGGCCCTGTTTTGGTTAACAAAAAGAACATTAAACTGCACAATTTTCAATGTCACACTTAGTGCTGCCCCCTCAAGTACCTTCATCTGAATTTACTATAATAACAGATTCAATGAGAAGGTGGTTGACTTTCTAAAGTTTCTGATGCATATCAATATGCATGAGTGAAGACTGGAAGAGTGTGCTATTTATATTCCAGAAAAGTGTCATGGCCAATAGCATTTCTAACCCTTGCTTATTAAACCACTTGACTCTGCTTGTATAATTGAGAGAGGAGAAGGCTTGGGTCTGAATTACCCAGATAAGTGCTTAATTCTGGTAGGGCCAATTTGAATGTACTGTCATTTGAATAATGTACACATTAGTTATACTTTAATACCAGACAGTTTCTGGTTAGCCACTTTCAGGTTGTGGATGTGATGTCAGAGTAAGAAAGGAAACATAAATATATCTTGCACTGTGGTTTTCAACATGTATTCCCAGGCGGCAATATCAGCATTGCCAGGGTACTTGTTATAAATACAGTTAGATAGAATGAATAAGTTCTACTGTTTGGTAGCACAATAGGGTCACTATAGTTAACAATAACTTATTGTATATTTTAAAATAGCTAAAAGAGTAGAATTGGAATATTCCTAACACAAAGAAATGATAATGCTAATAGTGATGGAGGTGATGGAGACCCTGATTGGATCATTACACATTATATGCCTATTTCAAAACAACACATGTACTTCATAAATATATATAACTATTATGCATCCATAATTATTCAAAAGAGAAAATATAAATACTGTTCTCAAGCCCTGCCTCAGGTCTACTGAATCAGAAACTCTGGGCCTGGGTAAATGGTAATCTATGCTTTAACAAACCCTCTATGATGCTGAAGTTAGAGAACCACTGCTTTAGTATTTTCTTCTACATTAGTCAGTGGACTCTCGAGCATTAGCATCTCCCCTTGCAGTGGGCCTGAGGCTCAGCACTCCTCTGACTTGGAGGGCTCCTCCCTCAGCGTGGACTGTGTTGGCCCCTGAAGATTAGGGTCACCTCCCCAACCAGCTAGGAAGGTGCTGAGTAGCTGCAGTGCTCTCTTGGGTTTATATCCTTAACTGCTGCATAACCGTAGCCATGCTTGGTGCATGATTGGAAGGTAAATTTCATGAAATCCAGCTTGATCCAAGCCAGAGTTGGCATTATCAAACTTAGACCAACATTTTGTGCCCAAGCCCAGCTCAGAGATAGTCTGAAAAAACAAACAAACCAAAACCAATCCTAATGTCTAACTGTCCTTTATATATGACTGAGAGTTCACCAGATTTCTCTGGATAATCTGGATCTCTGGATAATGAAATCTACACTTTGGATTTTGACCTGAATAATTTACTTTCAATATTTACAAGCAGGAGTCAGCCTCTCACTGATGTTTCACCAAAACCAATATCACTCAGTATTTGTTCTGAGATTTCAGAGGGAATTGCTTTTATTCTGATCAGTAAATAAATGTAGGCATTTGGCATGTGGGCCATAGGATCCTTTGCCCTTTTGAAAGAGCCACTAAATAAATTTCTAGAACTACCATTTGAAATCATCGTAAGTTTTAAGCAGCATTACCTATACATGTTTAAAATTCAATTTCTGTGTCTTCTTCTAAACTAGTGATACCCTTCAGACCATTATTTATCCTACACAAATTTAATCTTCCAAAGAGCAAAAGGCTCATGCTGAGAAAACGTCAGTGTTGTTTAAAATCCTGAAAATAAATCTGAAATGGTACCAAGACCAGGGAGAGACATTCAATGCTGCCACCAAAGGGTCAAATTTAAATGTGAACTGAGAATGCAGCTGAAAGGAGAAACGGCAATTTCCAAGAGCCTAAGTGAAAAACAGAATCAAACATTTCCCCCAAATTGTCCTCATTCTCTATGTGGAAATACAAACTCCTGAAAAAGTGCCCTGTGTGATGACACTTTCCACGTGGTAGGCTTTCATACCCCAGTGATATCATTAAAATGAGGGTGGTGGTGTTAACTGCATTTCCGTTTTCAGTTGCACTTCGACTGTTTCAGTGAAATGTGACTGCTGTTCTACCTTTGGCAGAATCTTAAAGGTGAGTTTTGAATCTTAAAAGATTTAGGAAATCATCTAAATTTTAAACTGTGCACATTAGCCCACAGAATTTGAAAATGAGAAATTACTTCTTTGTTTCTGCATTTGTCTCTAACTAGTGTTACCATTTGTCTCTTACATCTTTTTACTGAAAAATATTATAATCTAAGCTTCAAAACTCATCATGAGAAACAAAGCTGGTTTATTCTGAATTTTGGACACAATTTAACTGGGAAAGGTCCTAGGCAATGTTTCTCAAACATTTCATGTTATATATTTTTTTTAAAAAAATAATAATTTTAAGTAACACATTGAGACAAATAGCCGAGAGTAGTTTCGGCCACTCTAGCATCACCTACCACTGACCACCCTGAATCATGCAGGTACATTTGTTACCCATTTGTTCAATACCAAGGTATATGCACTCCGTTGTTAGACTTTGCCCCAGAGTTTTCGGTAATCTGTAATATCTGGAATAAATTGCAGAATAATAAGAAGAAAGGTAGGGAAAGAGGGAGGAAGGGATGGAGGAAAAAGGAGGAAAGGAACAAATAAAAGAGAAGGAGAAAAAAAGAAAATTTTAAAACAAAAGGAAAGAAAGAAAAGATGGGGGAGGACAAAAGTACTGGTGTTATAGAAAGGGAAACAGATCAAACAGATCAAAAGCAAAATCAGTGGTCAAAACTGAAAGACCCAAATTTAAAAAGCAAAGACTGGAAATACAAAACAGGAAACATAGGACAAATAAACTATTACAAGAATATTGATTTATAGGCCAAAAGTTAGTTTTAAGGAGTTTTACAGATAATTATGGGTGGTGCAAAGACATAGGCATCAAAAAATAAGTGCAATGCTTGTGTTTCCTTTTCCTTTGTCTCTCATTTTTTCCTGATTATTCAAGAAGAAATTTTCAATTGGATACTCTCATGACTTTCAAAGTTCTTTAAAACTTTCTCGGCTGGGCGCTGTGGCTCACACCTGTAATCCTAGCTCTTGGGAGGCCGAGGCGGGCGGATTGCTCAAGGTCAGGAGTTCAAAACCAGCCTGAGCAAGAGCGAGACCCCGTCTCTACTATAAATAGAAAGAAATTAATTGGCCAACTGATATATATATAAAAAAATTAGCCGGGCATGGTGGCGCATGCCTGTAGTCCCAGCTACTCGGGAGGCTGAGGCAGGAGGATCGCTTGAGCCCAGGAGTTTGAGGTTGCTGTGAGCTAGGCTGACGCCACGGCACTCACTCTAGCCTGGAAAACAAAGCGAGACTCTGTCTCAAAAAAAAAAAAAAAAACAAAAAAAACAAAAAAAAAAACTTTCTCATCTTCCCTTTTAACAAAGAAAGACCTGACCTTTTGCCTTGTAGGTGGAATTCAATAACACTATTTTGTTATTAATTATAATTACTTTCACCATTAGCTTCTATATGAGGTAGTCAGCTGGCATAAGAATGATGGTATATTGGAAATCTTGTCTTGCCCAAATTTTACATTGCATGGTTTTCCAAGTTCTGAACTAAACTTTAAAAATCATGCTTCTATTCTAAAGTTTCATAACTCCTACTCTTAACCCTTGAAAACCATCTTTCTGTTTTTCTTCCTCTCATTCTTCCTCTCTCTCTTATAATCTAGAAACATACATCACCTTGATTGTTGAAAGATTTCTAAAAATTGGCCTCAAATTATGTCCAAATATACAATTTTTTAAACAAAAAGGAACAAAATTCTTTAGTCTCTACATTTGTAGAAGTGTGTACATGTGTGTGTTTCATGTTGTTAACATGACTTAAAGCCAAGTATAAACCATGCTGCCCAAGGTTGTTTAATGAAGAGTGAAAAATCTTCATTTCTACAGTATCTGGCCACATTTCCTCTAAGTAAAAGCAATGTTATTTAAATATTAAAACTACATTGCCCAATGCACTAACCACTAGCTACATGAGGCTATTAAGCACTTAAATATAACTAAGATGTGTTGTAAGTACCAATTAGTGATTTCAATGATTAACATGAAAAAGAAGGTAAATTATTTAATTAATAATTTTATACAGATTAAATGTCAAAATGATAATATTTAGAATATAATTATTGACATAAAATATATTAAACTTAATTTCACTACTCTTTTAACATGCCTATTACATATGTTTTAGTTATATACATAGTGACATTATACTTCTATTGGACAGCTTTTTTTGATGAATATTCAGTTTTGGACTGTGTTTTTGGAACTTCATCTTTATCCAGCCATTGTGCCAAACACTTGTGATTGTCAAAAAGAATCCATTTTTTATCACACGTAACAGTACAATGTAGAAATAGTTCACCTTTATTTCATGACAGCAAAAAAAGGCAAGCTTCGACGATTTCTCTTCTGACACTCAGTTACTTCATACAGAACCAACCTATTCAGCTTCTTTACCTTGTCTGTTTGTTTCAAATGGTCCAATATTGTTGGAATAGTATCATCAAACCTTGCTGCTAATTCACATGTAGATTAAGATGGATTCACTTTCACTTACAGTGTTCAGCTCATCATTATCCACCTTGGTCTCAGGTCACCCACATGGCTCATTTTCAAGATTAAAATCACCAGAACAGAATTCCTCAAACCATTGACATATTTTGCATTCATTATCCACCTTCTTCCTAAATACTTCATTGATATTTTGAGCTGTCTGCACTGCGTTGATTCCACGACAGAAGTCATATTTGAAAATAACATGAATTTTTTACTTATCCGTGGTTTCACAAAAACTGCTCTGAAAAATTTTTGAAAGACAATCACAAGCCAAAACATGTGTTTGCAAGATGGAGATATACCTTCACAATAAAAATAAAACAAGAAGTGTGAAAGTGAAATGTCAGAGATACCAACTGTCAAACTTAGTACTTAAGGAAATTGGACATTTCATACTTAACCTAATATTTCTAATGTGGAATCAGATATATTCAGAGTTTCCCCTCTTATCCTCTATTTGGGATTAGGTCATTATTTTTATTGCTTTTCTGTTTTTTATTTTAAGAACTTTTCCTTTTACATTTACTAATATCTTCTATTTCAAAGTCCTTTGACTAATTTCTAAAATTCAATTCTTATTTCCTTTTTATTATTTAGCAATAAAAAGCATTAAGCCAATAGACACATATGATACACCTTTTGCAGCATGACATACAGATTTTAATTTTTAATGATTTCTTTGTCATTATTTATTAAATAGGATACAATTTCTGCTTGATTTCTATTTATCTTGAGTGTTTAGAATTTATTTTTTATTTTTAATTTCAAACGTGTTAGTGCTTCCCATTTAAACATTTTAAAATTTGTTTTTGTGTATGGAATGAAAAATGGTAAGGGTAAACTATACAGTTTCTACTTTGAGAAATTTATTGAGATTTTATTTTAATGGTCTAGAATATGAATGATCAACATTTTAAAAAAAATCTTTATATCCTCTGCAACATACAAAATTTTATATTTATATATTACATATAGCCTGCTAATTTTATACTTCAAACTAAATCTTTGTTTTTATTTTCAGTCTTTGCCAAAGCCAGAGAGAGCAGTTCTCCTCATATTCCAAATGATTTGCCCATTCTGACAAAAGGAATAATCTTATCTTATATGCTTGAATGATATATTTTCTTTCTCATGATATTTGTAAACAAAAAGGTACATTATCTCAATCATGCTGAAAGCCATCTTACAACCATGAGGACAGCTAACCTGAGCAAAATCTAATACATACAGCAAAGCAGAAAGACAGAATCAGATGGATGATGAAAGAAATAAATCATAAAAATAACTAGTGCTGGAATCCATCCTACCTCTAGGATTTCAGATCTGTAACATACTATTTTCCCTGATTATTTAAATCTAGTTTCATCTATATTTCTGTAACAACAGAAAGCATCTCTGACATGTTAACAATTATATCTCTGCTTCTCACAAAGGACAATCTTGAGAGTAGGCAAAGTAATATACTTAATAGTTTGCTATATAAGCTACCAGTGCTATGATCACCATCTATTATGTTTAGAGGAATGGATACAAACATTTCTCAGTGCCAACTCACTTCAAGACAGGGGCACAGATGGTTAATGCATGGAAGGTATCATCAATGTGAAACTAATTGATTTTTTGGCATGTTTAAGAATAAACTAGTGTGACAAACAATGCTTCTGTAATTTCTCAGACACACTGGTATACATGCATATGCCCAAATTAACCTCAAATTATTTTTCTTATCCTTTATCCTTGAGTCAAATTCCTCCCAAACCCCTCCTTGAATATATTCCAAAGGTTAAGCTAATTGGATCACATCTTCCTGTGCCTCTAATTTCTATGCAATTAATTATAGGTGGCTTTTAAATTATAATACCAATATAATACAGTGGAGGCTCCACTACAAGGCAACCAGGAGAACATATTTTTTGCCAACTTTAACTCTGTTTATCATACCTCAGCATTAGCTCCTCTCACTTATATGGGTGAAAGAATAAAAAAGATGTATAATTCTATAATTCTGTGATTTCCTGTCAATTTTCCTTCAACTCAATATATATATATATATTTCACGTAGGACCATCCCTAGAACAGAGAGGACTGGGTACACTCAACCAGGATGCCTGCACAAGATAATTGCACTTGAAATGACATCTCACTTATAGAACCTTTCTAAGACTCCTTTAGGTATTGTTAAAGATAAAAACAATAAAATTGAATTTTAATGTTTATATTTTTGGATCTGCATACTTCTGAATGCATTAGCTTACCTCATTTTATTTCTAATGACTTACCTTCATACCTTTCTATTGAAGATTATATTTTCAAAAGATGGTTGTAACAATATCAGTCACATCACATGCTCTTCTTACCACGTGGCATTGACAATTTTTCCATCAACAGGTGGGATCAATGCCTCACTAGATTTGGAAGGCTGTCACTATGATAGATAAGACACACAATGTAGTGTATGAAGCTAATTCATAAAAAGCAATATAACTTTCACACAATGATTTTGACATGTTTGCTCTTAGAGCCTAGCCACCATGCTGTGAGGAAACCCAAGCAGCCATATGGAGAGGTTACGTTTAGCTACACAGCTGAAAGTTCAAAACAAATTCCCAGCTAACAGCTGGTATAAACCACCAGACATATGAGTAAAGATGTCACGTTTCCAAGCCACAATTATGGAGTCATCCATAGCCTTCAAGTCTTCCTAGATAAAACTTTAGACATTATGATGCAGAGACCAGCCATCCCCACTAAGCCTGCTTCCTAATTACTAAAGATTCTTTAAGCCTAATAACATGTGTTATTATACCACTATGTTTGGGGAGGTGTGTTGCCCAGCAATAGATAACTAATATATTTCCCCCCTCTTCAAAACCTAGTCACTTGTAATTGATATTAGTCACACAGTAAGAACTGCTTCTGCTTTTCTTTTGCTTTTTCATCAACCTTTTAACTTTAGAATAGTTTTTTAATGAAATTATTAACTTCATTATTTGCACTAACTTAACCATACAAAGCAACAAGTGAAAAAGTTCACCAAAATCTGGATTGGTGCAAATTAATATTTAGCCACTTAGCACTCAAAATATGGCTAGAGAGGAACTAAAAATTTAATTTCACTTAAATTAATTTAAATCTAAAAACTAAAGCAGTGTAAACTATTTTTCTGTTAAACACAACTTTAAAATTTTAAAATATTTATTGTATTGTTAATCCCAACTCAAGATTGCTTGAAATAAAATTAATATTTGCCAAATATGCCATAATCAAAAACAAAAATGGCAAGATGATTTACGTTTTTTCACCAATATCATGCTGAATGGAAAGGTTCATTTATTACTCTACTAAAAAGGTACCAGAATTTATGTTGAAATGGAAACTTTTCATAATGCAATTCAATAATAATAATTGACACATTTTTCTAAAATGAATCAATATGCAGATTTTTAATTCTAACCAATAGCACTATATAAATTGGCTACAAAACTACAAGAAAAACTTTAAAAATCCTTTGTTCATATAGATAAATTTAGGTTTGCTTTTCAAATCTAATTTAAACTTGATATTAACAATTCTACGTTGACATGAGCTATTAAATATATTTAACTTGGACAGCTGTAGTTTTCAAGTTAATATGCTTTTGCTTCAAAGTCTAATCAATTTTTCCTTAAAAAGGTGAAGTTTTTCAAAGTAGATGCAAATATTTGAAAAAAATATTTATTTATCACCAGTTTAGTTACTGAAAAACTTTTATTTTTCTCTAGCAACATTTTTCTCTACTTATTTGCATTTACTTGATTGTATAGATCACATTTGGCTGTAACTGAAGCATCTTTATCTTTTTGACAATTTTTATGGCTTCTCAGATGCCTTGAGACAAGTCAGCAAAAAACTCACAGAATAATTTTAGATTTACAGAAAAAAAGTGAAAAGAGTTATCAGATAGCACACATTAAGTTCCCTTGGAATTAATATTTTACATTAATATGGCATATTTGTCACAATTAAAGAACCAATATGGATACAATATTACTACTCTAAGTCTGTATTTTATTTGTATGATCTTCGTTTTTACATAATGTCCTTTTTCTGTTTTGAGATCCTATCCAGGATACCACAATACATTCAGTCACCATGTCCTTTAGTCTCCTCTTGGATGTGACAGTTTCTCAGACTTCCCTAGCTTTTTTGATGACCTGGACAGTTTTCAGAAATACTGATCAGGTAGTTTGTAGGCTGTAGACAGAGATAAAGTGGCATTTTGATCTCATCATAGAAAGCATATGTAATAGCAAGATGACTTATAACTGTTGATGTTAACCTTGATCACCTGGCCGAGGTGGTGTTTATCTACTGCAAACTGACTTTTATTGTGCTATGTCCACACTGTACCCTTTGGAAGAAAGTCACTCCACACACAGCCCACAGGTAAGAAGTTGGGAGATGGGATCCACCTCCTTGAGGGTGCAGTGTCTATACACATTAGTAGGAATGTTTCTTCATAAGAGATTTGTGTATTGCTCCCATTTACTTATTATTCAATCAATCAATAGTTTATGACCATCCCCTCATGACTGTTTATTTTACACATTAGGTTATAATCCAATAATATTTTATTTTGTTGCTCAAATTGTTTCAACTGTGCCATTTAAGCTCTTTCAGTTGGTTCCTGCGTCCTCTTATGTGTGGATATATTCCTCTTATGTGAGAACTTTCGTACCTTCTGGCACTACAAGATGCACCAGATTCATTTCGTATATTTCCTGCCCTGTCACAGTCCTAGAATCAGCCATTAACATGAATTTGCATTGATATTTCCAACTCTAATCCATTACTTCATGGATCATTATGGCCTTCTCCACTTAATTATCTATACACTCCCACTCCAACAATGAGAAACACAGATCCCACTATCTGTCATTCACTAAATTGTTCAATTCCAGTACATATGTAGAGATTTTAAAAAAAAGAATAATTGAATAAATACCTAGAAAGATGACTACTGGATTGGATGGCTTTTGCTTTCTTTTATTTGTGTTTCCCCCGTATGCCTTTGATCATTTTTTTTTATTTGTAAATTTTGTGTAATCTTGTGTTAGGTATACTTCTTATAAGTAATAATATGTAACATAACATATATTGGAAATGAATGTTTTTTACTAAAACTAAAAATCTTTGACTTTTAATAAGTAAAATATATTGTGTACATGTATATTTATATATATTCTAATATTTGAAATATTGTAATATTGTATGTTTTTTAAAATGTCTACCTGTTTTTTCTTTAAAAATATTACCAAGAAATATATAACATCTAGTGAATATATCCCATGTAAACTGAGAAATACAGATTATTTTATATCTCTCTCCATGTTTCAGAGTTGTAGATACAATCTAGAACAGTGAATCTAATCTTTTTAGTACTAGAAACTTCTCTTCAAACAAATTTTGCATGACAATCCAACACATAAACCAGTTAAACAATGCAGATGTTCTAATTGTGTCACTTGGAGATTTCTTTCTTCATTCTTCTTAATCCTTCCGACCAGGTTCAAAGATGAACTTTGTTTTATAATAGTATTTCTTCACCATCTCATCAAAATGTTCCAAACTCACCTTCTCAGAAAGGGTAGGCAGGCCTTTAGAAGCAATGCATGTTTCCACTGTTTTAATTTAATGCTACTTCTTACGGTAAGGGAGCTTACTTAGTCTTTAACGCACCATTGTGCTACTAAGTCTCCTCCTGAGATAAAACAATTTAAATAACAGAAGTGATTTGATCTAAAGAAAATATTTTGTAAATACTCACACAGACAATATTCATGTGACCAAAAATCCCAGTGGTGGATAAAGGAATAAAACAATTTTAGAAAACCTTGCTCTACAACACTCTACAACCAAGAGTCCTAGAAGAAGTAAAGTGAATCATGGAGAAATAGAAAGTGTTGTCTGGGACTAAATATAGGTAGACTGGGGATCATTTAAAGATTTTTCTTGAACAACAAAATCTTTGGGGAAATATAACTAAATTAGCAGATTTGGTGGGAATTTGTACAAGGCAACAGACCCATGTTAGAGCCACAGATTGCCCTCCAGTTCACCCTCCATCCTCCTCACTTTACTCTTTAGCAACCAGCCAGCCTTCTTAAAGAGTAAATAATAATTGGAAACAAACCACTACAAGATGTCTGCATCTTACACTGTAATGCCCAGGAATATTGCAACTTCTACCAGAATATGCAAGAGGCAAGGGACAGATTCTCTCCCCCCTAGGTCCCCTGGAGAGCATGCAGCCTCCATGGGTTTCTGGCTTCTAGCCTTCAAAACTGAGAAAATAAATTTCTGTTGTTTTAACCTCCAACTTTGCAGCAAGTTGCTGTGGTGGGCCTAGGAAACTAAAACACTGTGTAAGATATTTTACGAGAAAATATGTATGACCCAAGAACATTATGCCCAAACCAAATTGTTCAAACATGTGAGAAACTAGGAACTAGAGTCTGCCTTGGAAAAATGAAACATTAAAAACTCATTACAGTATGAAATCCAACCATCCAAGAGATAAGTCAAAATAACTCAGGAGTAGAGGAACCATGAAGAAAAAAAAAAAAAGACTGAGAAGAAGAAATGAACCCATTTGAATACAGAATCAAGTTTTTAAAACTGTGGGAATTATGATTACATATATATACATTTTATATATACACATATATATAACATAAAAATAATTTCAGACAAATTGGGAAAAAGCAGAATAGGGGAAATAGGGAAAAATATATGCCTATGAACTATCTTTTATAAAAGATATCTAAAAATATTTAAGTAAAAATATGTAATGCAAATATATAGGAATTCTGACCTATAGTTTTTTTTTTATAATCTTTCTCTTTTTAGGTCTTTTAAGAACCATGTAGTTAATTTTATGTGTTAATTTGGCTATGCTGTAGTACTCAGTTATTTAATCAAATACTAATCTCTAGGTGTTGCTCTGTTAAAGGATTTTGTAGATGTGGTTATCATCTATAATCAGTTTGACTTTAGGTATGGAAGATTACATAATGTGAGTGGACCTCATCCAACCAATTGAAGGCCTGTGAGCAAAGCTGCAGGTTTCTTAAATAAGAAATTCTGTTTCTAATCTGAAGCATTAATTCCTGCCTTGGTTTCCAGACTTCTGACTTGCCCTATAGATTTTGGACTTGCCAACACTCACAATTGTGTGAGCCAATTTCTTGAAACAAATCTATCTACCTACCTTTCTATCTATCTATCTATCTATCTATCTATCTATCTATCTATCCTATTTGTTCTGTTCTCCAGTGAACTCTGACTGATTCCGGAACTAATTCTTTTCATCAGTAAATATTTCTTTCGGTTCTTCTTTAGATTCTTTTTTAAAAAATTAAAGTTAAATTTTAACTTAAAAACATGGCCTTATGAGATTCCATTGAAAGCTGTTTTCTTCTTTTTTTCTTATAGTTTTGTCTCTCTTTTCCTTTCCCCCTTCTATCTTTCCTTTCTTCTTCCTATTTCTGCAGATCTGAATGTACACAAGGAGAAACAATTAGAACCATGTTCATTAACTGTTGTGAAGGTCATTTTGAGCTCATGAGATTTTTTTAACTTTACTTTTTGTACTTTTTGGTATGCTTGGCAATGTTACAAATGAGCATGTGTAATTTTTTTTATTTTTATTTTTTTATTTTTTGAGTCCTGGGGTAGAGCCATCCTCCTGCCTCAGCCTCCCAAATGGCTGGGACCACACCCAGCTAATTTTTCTATTTTTTGTAGAGATTGTATCTCACGATTGCCCAGGCTAGTCTCAAACTTCTGGACTCAAGCAATCTTCCCACCTCAGCCTCCAAAAGTGCTAGGATTACAGGTGTGAGCCACCATGCCCCAGCCTTATATTTTTAAAAAGCATCCAAAAATAAATAATGCTGAGATAACTAATTATTTGGAAGAAAAGTTGGAATCTTCTTCTGTTATACAAACACATACATGAATTCTAACTTCTTCAATGATTTAAATGCAATACAAGAATGGAATTAAAAGAAAATAAATTTATACTTATTGTGAAAAGTAGAAACTATTAGTGAATAGTTTATTAAATGTTAGACACAGTACCTTTACACATAAAAATCAAGAAAAATAAATTGAAAGAGAAGAGTAACTTAATGAAATAACATAAAAGTAACAGAAAAAAATTATGTGCCAAATATATTATAGAAACGTTAAATGGAAAACTATAAACATTTATTCATAACATTTATGCAAACCCAAGAGGAAAAGGGTTACTTCTGGATTATTTCTGAAACTTCCAATTCCTCTTAAAGTCACTGGCACACAATGAGGTTGTAGCACATTTTTAAAGACAAGAAGAAAAGAAAGGAGAGAAAAAGAAAAGTGGACATATGTCAAAATTTTGAGATAATTCTGCTATCCTCCTTAGTTTTCCTCTATGTCCTCATCTTTTCTACAATATTTTATTAAGTATATATTATTTCTAAGTAAAAATCAATAAATATTCTTAAAATAAATATTTAATACTTTAGAATTAAATACATCATAATATCCCTCCTCTTTTAATACCCTTGGATAAAATGTGGTTGAAATTAGATTTCTAACAAATATATTTTCAGAGCTATGTTAAACACAAATACTTATAAACTGTGCCTTTTTAAAGCTTTAGTTTTGGTGTTACAGAAAATATAACTTTTAAAACTGTTTGTATTTGAATAATTAGAATAATAATCAACATAGGTTTACGATTTTAGTGTTAATACAGATTGCCTAGTTCCATTATTTACTATCTGTTTGACCTTTAACAAAATACAAAGTACTTATCCCAGTGACTAGAAGTTCTTTAATAAAGGGAGCTCAGTGAAAATACAGCTATTAAGAAGTATCCAAAGAAATTTTTTAGTATAGTTATCTAAGAATGAAAATGATTATCAGTGGAAGCACCATAGAATAATAAAAACAAATTTATACAATCACAAATTATTTTATTGCCACTGTGAAGATATTCATTCATGCCTTTTAAAAATAAAATCTTGCTCAAATTGCATTTTTCATAGAGCTGCAGAATATTATTATAATAGTGAGCAGATGAAGCTGATGGTCTTATTTATGAACAGGCATTGTTATTAAACTCACAGCTGCAGAGGGTGAATTACTTTATCCCCATGTCCCTGGCCAAGTAGAGCTTCACTTTTGGACAGTTTACATAGGAAAAACGAAGAAACAGGGCTACTTAGATCCATCCCAAGCAGTTTTTTTTTTTTTTATTTATTTATTTTTTTTTAATTTTTTTTTATTTTGGCATATTATGGGGGTACAGATTTTAAGGTTTCAATAAATGCCCATTTCCCCCCCTCCCCCCAAAAGTCTGAGTCTCCATCATGACCATCCCCCAGATGGTGCACATCTCACTCATTATGTATGTATATACCCACCCCCCTCCCCCCTCCCACCTGCCCAATACCCTATTACTGTAGTACCTATGTGTCCACTTAGATGCTACTCAGTTAATACCAGTTTGCTGGAGAATATATCTGGTGCTTGTTTCTCCATTCTTGGGATACTTCACCCAAGCAGTTTTAATACTACATATTTACTTATGCTAAATTGAATCTTTCCTTGCAAAAATCATGGCTGATTTAAATTAAAAATATATCTTATTAAGATCCACATAATGAAGATAAATGTGTGAAAAGAATTCCTGTAAATAAAGCCTGTCCAAATCTATTGAAAGTGGAAAATGAATTACTCCCTTATTTATCTATAGCTACCTAAAACTTATCAAAGGCAAAAGAGTCAATTGAAAATAATTTTTTTTTAGTTAGTTACAAGAACCACATAAGCAGAACATGGCACATCAACTTTCCCCTTACCAAAAATAACTTTATAAATAAATATCCTGCTGTTAGAAAAATATCATCACTGCTCAAAGTATGGATTGCTATCTTTAGGGCTTATTATAGGTTTTATTATCATTCTCTAATTTCCTGCAGCTAACCTTGGTGCTCCCAGCAAGAATACTAATCCAAATTCTTAGGATCTAACTACAGTTTGTGGATACTGTAATAGTGCTGCCGAAAGTGACTTTATCAATCCAAACGTTTAAGTGACTTTACAAATGATATTAACTCAACCAATTCGTATCATGGCAAGGTTGAAGTAATGGACTGGAATCTGTTTTATTGCCAAGAATGCATAATATTTGCTGAATCTAGTCTCCTCTAGAATATTGAATACATTCCCTGATCACTGTAGCTGCATTGGTTTCATCTTTCTTTGTTCCTATTACACTCATCATGAGGAGCAGCACAGAGTTTAGCACTTCACTGCATGATGAAGTTTAGTCTGGTTCCCCAGCACAGTTCAAAGCCATAGGAGTGAAAGCTTCATGTTGTATTCCTTTAAGTGCATCACATTTCCTCATAGATTGTAATATGAGTTTGCTATGTGCCAGATACTTTCCTAGGGGACTTCTCGTGTAGTACTTTATCTAATTTACACAATAGCCCAGTGAGATGGGTATTGCCCTCATACCCATTTTTCCAAATGGGGAAACTGAGGCACATTCAAATTACAAATTAATCCTAAATCACCTGAATGCAAAATCTTTCCTGTTGTCATCACTGCATATGATCACATAGTAGATACCCGACAAGAACTTGGGGACAGAAAGAGAAAGTGAGCTAATCTCAGATTTGTATGCTAGTAACACAGTTCTAATAACTCCTCGTTCTAAAAAAAAGTAGTGAATATAAAATAACTAAAAGGATATAAAGGGTAGTGGAATTAAATTAATTCTAGTCAAGTTTATTGAAGGTACTTTGAAAGTTAAATTTTCCTTTATCTGGCATTCAAGTTCTTCTAAAAAAACTTTTTATGTTGGAGTAATTTTAGACTCACAAGAAGTTGCAAATACAGTACTGAGAGTTCCCATATAACCTTCACTCAGCTTCTGCAATATTAATATCTTATCTAACCATACTACATTATTAAAACCAGGAAACTGATGTTCATAAAATACTATTATCTACAGACTTCATTTGGATTTTATCTGTTTTTGCATGTGCTCTTTGTGTGTGTGTATGTGTGCAGTTCCATGAAATTTTATCACGTGTATAGATTCAGGTAACTACAACCACCATCAAGATTCAGAACAGTTCCAAGACCTTTTTTCTATATAATGTGCCCAGCACAAGCACCTTCTTTTTTCAGGTTAGGCTGCTTACTGATCTCTACATATGTCGTAATTTCTCAACTAAGTGGAGTGTTTTTGGTCCACTGTTTTCACAGCGACTTCCCTTAAAAAATCACCATAAATCTATTTTTAAACTTTGATGAGTTGTACATAAATGTTGTTTTTGGATGTTACAATTTGTGAAAATGTATATGCTTCATCATCTCAAGTTGTCTGAAACTCATAGATGTGCTGAACTGTTGCCAGGGAACTGTTTCTTATAGCTAGTAGTCAAATTCCTAAAAGAGAGAAAGGATAAGAGCTCACAAATACATTTTTGCTTTTGTTCTTAATTAAGCAACTAAAACTGTAGAGTTGTGCAGATGGAGAGAGACACGGTATCATATATATGGACACTCAAATATGCAAAAGTTCTTAAGGAATGTTTAGCAGAACCCCTTATTTTATAAAATTATATAAGATGCTAAGAGATTTGCCCCCATCACACAACAAGTTAGTGATTTAGCCTGGATTAGGGCCCACTTGTTTGCAACCAGCATACTTTCCATTACAACCACTGGCCTTTTATAAGTGAAAAGAAGGCCTGTGATGTAGAAGCTAACTTCTGAAAAGTAGAGAGAACCTCATAGGAATCTAACTTCAAAATCAGACCAGGCTTAGATTAAGCAGAGATTTATATTAATAACACTTAAAGATTTGTAAGAGAGATGCCTAATTACATATGACATTAAAAACCTTCCATTTTCATTTTATATTTGGTAATATTTAAATTATCTATTTTAATTTAAAGGAATTTTTGATAAGAGTTGAGCTGTATTAGACATGTGGTCTGCTAATATTTAAACCACAAGGAATCATTGAAATGTGATAGGTGGATATGTAACATATTGAACCAAGCATTTAATTATTAACAGAATTTATGGCAATTAAACCTGCAAATCTAAATGTATAAAAAACATCACCTTCTTTTATACAAAAATACCATTCTTAAAACCCATTTGAGTTCTGATTTCTGTGATGTCTTAATTAGTTCATGTTAGTCTAACTCTTCTCTGACCTATCCTACTACTTATAATCAGTATCAAAGAGTTTAATAACTGACTAAACGTTTTCATATTCTTCTTTTCTGTGTATTTTCTTACCATTATGAAGAGCACTTTGGAAATGAGCTGATGGCTAATATTTTTCTTATCCAGGCTGGCCACAAAGCAAGTGTTCAGTAACTAAATCCTAAATTATTCTGACAAAGGTAATGCATACAGCAACTTATTCTATATAAACTCTGAAACTCTTCTATTAAGACACCAACTGAAAAGAAAATTAATATTCTGAAAGAGTTGATAAAATAGAACTAAACATCTGACAATGAATCATCAGTAATTTATGCACAGAGCAGCATTACAAATGTTACCTTACACTGCACAGTGCTTATTACTTTAGAAAGATGGTGAGGAAAGCTCTAGATATAGCTTTAGAAAAGTTTCAAGCTTGGCCTTTTGTTCCAATAAGTTGCATGACCTTGGGGAAGATACATAATTTCTTTGGGACTCAATTAGGATTGATCTCTAAAATGCTTCTAGCTCCAAAATATTATGATTTTATTTAAGTTCTAAAGCATCCTTTACTTACACAGAAGATAAAAGGAATTTAATTTATAGCAGAGCTTAGAAAACCGAATGTTGTAGATTATCTCAGTTTCAATATAACATAACCCCTACGCTAAGTTAATTTGTTAAAAGCTATTTCAGACATAAGAACTGAAAAAGGAGAATTCTGACGGTTTAAAAAACAAAAAACCTGGTATCAGCTGACTTGAATTTAAGACCTTGCTTGACCCTTACTAGTTATTAGAACTAGAGGAAACTGTTTTTCTCTCTCTCTTTGCTTGTTATCTTATCTATAAATAGGTGTGGGTAGTGGTGATAGTCAGAATTTTTACAATAAATACTTCTTAAGGACATTTCCAAATCTTTTATCATATTGTAAGAGAAAAGTATGACATTTCAACACAACCACTATCGCTGAAGGTTAAAGAAAAAAGAGAGCTAAATATAGTAAAAGGAGAAAGTATGGACTGAATTAGTCATAGTTCCAAAGGGGAATAGAAGAGGTGTCTGTGATCCATGAGACAGAGGTGACAGGGTGAGGCTGGACCTGCAAGAAGAGTCAAGTCAAATTAGAAAAGAGCTAGAAAGTTCTCCTGAGAGGCAAAGTACAGACACACACATGTATATAAAAGACTAGCCATGAAGAAAAGTTGTGCAACATATTAGTAAATATACTATAATATATAGTACTATATTTAGTATTTGGCATAGTATTATAATATATATTTACATTAATTATATTAATAATACATATTATAATATATAGTACTATATATTATACTAAATACTATATATTTATGATACTATATATTATATAATCATATATAGTAGTATAGTACAGTAATATATTATATATTTTATAATAGTATATATTTATATATTATATTTTATATTTAGTACAGTATTATAATATATATTTGTATTATATAATATATTATGATCTTGTACTAAATATCATATATAGTACTATACATTATAATATAGATAAATTATATATGACACTTTCAAATCTAGCCCAGACTTCTGTTCTGAAATGCAGATTCCTGTGTCTGCTTTCACTTAGATATCTCACAGCCATTTAATCTCAACACGTCCTAAATCAGAGTGACTGTTTGTCCTCTCACACCCGTTCTTCATTTAGTGTCACAATTCACCCAGCTGCTCAAACTACAAATTCTTGATTCCTCCTCTTTGCTTACCCATCTCTGACACCCAATCCATGGGCAGGCCCTAACAGTCCACCTCTGAAATGTCCTGAGTGAATGAACTTTCCCCATTATCACTGCTACCTTCTAGTCAAAGTCACCATCATTGCCTGCTTTGACTATTCCAACAGACACCTTCCATTCCTTTTTCACTCTAACCACTTCTGTCCTCTTTCTGACAGTTAGCATAAACTTGTACAAACATAAATGAGATTATGACTATTATAACTGAAGTTCTCAGTGCATATTGTTTACCCCACTCTGCAAAACCCCTTATAATTTAGTATCGGCCTCTCTCCCTCTTTACCCGGGTTGGCTCTATGTGATCATATTCCTCCCGGAGCCCCAGATCCTGGACTAGACAGATCCCATCTAGTTTTGCACAAGCTGTTTCCATTCCCATCTACTCTTCTTCATGCGGCCAGTTCCTTTCCATCCTTTAGGACTCTGTTTGATGCCAGCTTGACAGAGACACTTTCTCTAACCACCCTACCAAAAATAGCTTCCCTTTAATTACTACCTAAGTACTTTATTTGTTTCTTTCATGGCTCTTACTAGAATGAACAATTATTTAACTTATCCATCTGTTTATTTTTAATCTTTCTTTTCTCCAGGACATTGAAATTTTTTTCCTTTTATTTCATCATATTATGGAGGTACAAATATTGTTAGGGTTACAAATATTGCCCCTGCCCCTCCCTCCCCCCACCATGTGTCCAATCCCCCAGTGATGTGCACCACACGTTATGAAAGCATACACCCCTTTTCTCCTCCCCCCTCCCACCTTCCCACCACCCGATAAAAAGTTTTGTTTTTGTTTTTTTTGACATTTTGGTTACATTGAATATATTACTCAATCTTAAGAAATGACTGTGAGCTAGCACCTAGATTAAGGTGCTATCCTGGATTAAGTTTAAACCCATTTATGCTATCCTGGAGTAAGCTTAAGCCCGTTATCCAAAGTGAGGCGACACAAGACATGGAAAATGGGCCCCACATCTACTCTCCATCAGATTGGTACTGACTGATAAAAACTATGGTTTTCAAATGGTGGCAATGCTCACCAGGGATTTGGGGGGGGGGGGCGCGGATAACCAATCTTAAGGATGTGGCTAGCACTTTGGAGGGGAAGGGCATAACTCTAACCCTTCTTAGGGAGAGCCAAAGGACATTGAATTTTTAAAGGGGGAAAACAAATGTCTCATTCACCATTGTTTTACCAGTATTAATACAGTGTCCAGTATAAAATATTTGCATGGCAAATACTCGTTAAACAAATACATAGTGTGTTGGAAAATTTTCTCATCAGGAAACAAGTTGAATTTTCTCATAAAAACCAATGACAAAATTAAATAGCTTTATGATCATTTTATCTAGTTTCTTCTTTGTCAAATTTATTCCACAAATTTAGGGGAAACTTGAAAGGAGATAACAGATATTGTTCATGTATTTTCTTACCACTTTGATGATTTTAATTTGTTTTTATTTCATGTGACTCAGTACTTTCTTAATCTATTTCATGTAGATATTAGACTATATTTTATACTTAAAATTTTGAAGAATCTGACATTAGTATCCTTAGCATTCTTTGATGGTGGTCCTTTAAAAATAATTTACTGCAGTGCAGAGTTGCTGATAATTATCACTTACACTGTGAAAACTATGAAAATGTTATTGGATATTTCAAACACATATATACACAGTATTAATGTGTATGTATAGGGTCATATAACATTAACATCTCACACACTTATCTTTTGACAGCTATGTAATTACTTCTTTAGGATAAAAATTAGTTTTCTAAGGAGACTGTGGAATAAATTAAACTTGATTTAATTTGAATCTTAAGTGACTTTATTTAACTCAATATAGTGTTTCCAACAATAAAAAGTGAAACTTTTATTAAATAATGCTTTAATAAAGTTGTATCTACATTTATGTTATCATAATTAATTTTAGACAATCATATTCTCAAAGAATCAGTTTTTGTATAAATAGTGCTATAAATTAAAAATAAGTGGGGAACAAAGAGTGAAACTAATTAGCCCCCTGGTCAAGGCAAGGAACCTGTGAATAGAACCATTTACCTTTGCCTAATCAATGTTTTCTTTTGCCTCAGCATTTCAAACAAGCCAACTGGATTTATATAAGATAACACTTTCACCTGAATTAAGAGCAACTGGAGGGACATAGAATTTTATTATATGAACCCTCCTACAAAAGAAATCTAACTTTTAAAAAAATCTACCAATTAAAACTAATACTAAGTTGCAGAAAGTTGTTGAGAATTAATTAACTCCTGTAGTCTAAGTAGGAGCTGATTATGAACTGTAAAAAACAGGATAGAACCTGTGAAAAAATGCCTGAGGCATCTCAAATATCAGAGCGATAATAAGTAGTCAGAGAAAGTTGTCTTATATTAATCAATTTATATTTTGGATCTGGGGAGGAGAAAGCGTTATTTTTTGTCGTTGTTCTGATAGCTTCACTATTTAAAAATAGAAAACAGTCAATGCATTTTTAACCATTTATTGTGAAGGACCCAGAGGTGAACTTGATCATAGACATCTGCAAAAAAATAAGATTCTAGAATGTGGCATAGGACTAAATATAATACAAGGTAAGACATATTCTCAACACAGCTGCTAGAGTGAGCTCTTGGAAAGGTGAGCCAGAACCTCACAGTCCCCTGTTCAAATCCTGCCTTTTGAGTGGCTCCTTCTCAGTTGGATCAAAGCCAAATTCCTTAATGGAAACTCCAGGGCCCTACTTATGTGATCTTCTCCCCTACAGCCTCTTCATGGCCACAGCAGCCTCCCCTCCCTCCTCCCTCATCTTCTGTCTCCTCCTCCCTCACTCCCCACCAGGTACAGGAGTCTTTTTTCTGTTCCTTGTATGTTCCAGGCACGCGACCACCTGAAAATCTTCATCAGCTATTTCCTGTACCTGAATTCTTTCTTTGATATTCACAAAACTAATCTCTAATCTCCCATTTTCTTCACAGCTGTGCTTGTATGCCACCTTCTCAAGGAGGACAATACTACCCAACACATTTGAAGTTTCAAGTTGCTCACCTTCATGCACTCTCAATACCTATTCCCTGTTTGACTTTTTATTTTTTATCCCTATGACACTTACCACTTTACAACATGTTATAGAATTTACTTCTTTATCAGATGTGTTGTTTGCTATCTGTCTCTCCTTACTGGAATGCAAGTTTCATAAGAACAGGTATCTCTACCTGTTTTTTCCCCAAACACCTACACCACTACCTTGTACATAATAGGCATGCAGGACATAATTGTTGAGTGAATGAAATAATAAATCTATGATTTTTCACCATTAGAAAATTAAGTCTGTGGGAACCAGGATTAAAAGCCAAGGAAACTAGAAAGGATTTACAGCCCTAGGCAAACAAGGAAGAAAAACCAACACTAGGAACAAGTTGGCTTGAAGTAGCAAGACAAAGCAATTCTAGAATAAGGAAGTTTAAATCCTCCTGGTTAGCCAAAGTGGGCTTTTTCTATGTTGATTTTAAGTTCTTACATTCTGTAGTAAGCTATTTTATATCAGGAAGTCTGTAGTGCATAGTGGCATCACAAAGCATTATCTGTGAAAGTATTGCAGATGGCTTCTTATCATTAATAGAAGAATAAGAGGACAGTAAGGCTGCAAACCAGCAACCCAAGTGCCAGTGGCAAGAGGCTCTAGAGCCAATGAACCACTGTGAATCTGTAGTGTTTTCCTCAATACTCTTGAAATTTCATAAACTAATAAAAAATATTCTCTTTTCATCCAAATTGGCATGTCTCCCATAATCAGGATTTTTGTGTGAAGCTTTGATTCTCTCTTTTTTTATTTTTCTAATTAGAACTGCTTCTCTATCCAAAAGTTGACTTTAACTTTAAAATTAGGCTTAGATAGATTTAGAAGCTGAGATCTGTAATATGCCCACAATATGAAAATTACTCATTCTCTGAATCTTTATCAGTGAATTTTAGTTGCCTTTTTAGATCGCCATAATAAAAACGAATTAAAGTCCTTAGAAATCTCATGAATATAATGGGCAAGCAATATGAGAGATAAAAGACTAATGAGCAGGCAAGATTCTAACACTGGTAAAAAAAAATGCAGCTATCATTCTATTTTGACAAATTATGGCTTTCTTTACTCAAAATTCCACTCTCCCTCTCCTCTCATCATCGCCTGCCTATACATTTATGTCCACAAATAAATTTGTATAAGCCTCTTGGCTATAAATGTATTTATTTATTATATTTGGTATTAACTCCAGGCAAAGAAATATGTTGGGGAAGTGTTATCCTATACAAATTCCAGAAACTTTCTAGTCTTTGGACCTGTGATTGTATCACTACCTAGGTCAGAGTTTTACCAGCCAGAAATATGCTACCATCAGCTCTTGCTCTCAACTAATATCAAATAAAATTTTCAAATAATCTGCAAAAGATTAAATTATTAATTCAAATTAGTTGTTAATTTTCTTCAGGCTTTATAATTATTAGCACCAGAATGGACCTATTGATGAATATTTATGTCCCTAACATGGCACAAGCATTCAATAAGGCATCAACTAAATTGGAATCACAATTGATCACATTCAATCAGGTAGATAGTGGGCATCATAGCCAATAACTGGCAACAGATAAGTACTGAGGGTTGATTTAGGGGGATTTCTAAATGATCTTAATTTTGTATTTATAGGAAATAATCAAACTACTAAAGACAAATTAAAAATAAGAGAAATCCTCATCAGCAAGGAAATCATAATCATAGTACAAGCATCTATTAGAATATTCTGAAGTCATTTAGAAAAGTGACTTTATGTTTATGTATTGACTTAGAAAAATATCCACTAACATATTTTGGTAAAAATTATAAATAAAGAATAGGAACAATAATACCCCATTTACATAAAATATACATTTGTGTTGTCATCTAATATCAGTTGTTATGTGTTGAATACTACTTTACTAAACATTTTATGTGTGTTACCTCACCAAATTCTTATATTAAACTTATTAATAGGGACCAATAGATACTCTATTTTATAAGTAA
The DNA here is from genome assembly GCF_040939455.1 of Microcebus murinus. Lineage (NCBI taxonomy): Eukaryota > Metazoa > Chordata > Mammalia > Primates > Cheirogaleidae > Microcebus > Microcebus murinus. The sequence goes on from NC_134124.1 coordinate 26,577,836, forward strand.
AGAAATTAATGCTCAGAGATTAAGTGACTTACTTAACTTCACTCAGAAAGACAATGGTAGAGCTTGAACTGTAGCCTCAGTCAGACCAAATTCAAAGATTACATAAGAAAGATATGTTTGACATATTGAGATATGCCAATCACCAACAATTGTTCTATCTGAGAAATAAAATTAAGGAGTAGAGGGAAAGGAGCAATTTGCATTTACTATAATGTTGATTATTTAAATTGTATAATAAATACACATTGAATTTAAAAATATCAATTTTTGAAAAATAATTAACAAAAAAGCTGAGTGTTTTTACATGAAATTTTCTTAATTGTGTCATTGTCTCATGAGCTCATGAGATTTTTTTAACTTTAAGTTAAAAAAGCTAACTTAAAGTTAAAAGTTTTAACTTTTCTTCCAAGACTAACTTTGTGAACTCTTCTTCGAGGAAAATCATCTGTCCTAAGCTACAGGCATGTTTCTACTCTAAGGAAGAAGTGAAATGACGCACGTGGTCATGAATAACAGGCAGTGTGCAAAACCAGAAAAGAAACTATGACCCTTGAAACACATTGGCAAATGAAATGTGCCATCAGCAAAGTTCAAAGTTTATAGAATCAAAATGGCAGAGGCACACCGAGATTAGAAGCATGTCCAGAGTTTTTGCAAACATCAGCCAGAAAATCTTCAGGCGAGATGAGTCCCAATTGCCAGTCAAAATTGCTATTTGAAGAATTTGAGAAGCAAGATTTAGGGACTATCAGATAGATGCTTGGCATCTACAACAGGGCAGCTTGTATCCCCTCATCAGTTATGTTTCCCTTATTTTCCTGTCATTTGATACATGACTCTTTCAGGCTGCTATCAAACAGGATGTGGAACAGTCCCAGCACTCTGGCAAGGGTATTTCCCTAATGTGGATATATGTGGAAAGTTGAATTTCTTCCAGCTCCGTGGACAAATGATTTCTGAACCATGATGATACTTGAATGCTTTGTCTTTGATGCCTTGTCATGTTATGATTCAGATTAAGTATTTTGCACACAATTCTATCCACAAAAATGATAACTATGCATATGTATTTTATTCATTCATTGACTAAAGACTCATTGAAAGTTTATCATGACACAAGCACTACGCTAAGTGTTTGGTATAAAATGAGGATCAAGATATAGAGACTTTGGCATCATAAGACTTGAATGGCTAGTGGGAGAAAGAATATTTGAATATTACACAAATAAATGTTAAATTTCAGCTGCAAAACGTGATAAAATAGATACTTGAAGTTCGATAAGAATATGTAAATGATGGCTAAGCTTTATTGATATACTCAATCATTAGAACAAGAGTCATCCACATATTTGAGACTTTACCTATTGCCCAGGTAGAAGTTTGTTTCACTATTTATAGTTTTTTATTTTTAATTCTAAATAATTCCACACCAAGAACAAGATATATTTATTTATTCTTCCTAAATAGTCTCATGCCCTATTGTCATATGTCACAACTATAATTAAATTTAAAATATTGAAGCAGTACTTTTACTTGTAATTTACAGTAAAGACATTTGTCTAACATCATTCAATAAGTGGCGGAGGGAAACTCCATAGCAACTGAGGCTTTGGGAGAAACTTGAGAAAAAGAATTGCATGATGACATTTATTCTTGAAAAATATTTGTGAAAAGAAAGGTTTCCATAGTAACCAACTTTGTTGAGTCCACTGAGTTCTATTAAAAATAAAGAAAGAAAAAGAAAGATGGAAGTAAAGGACAGTGTGAAGTCTAATGTGGCAAAATAAGAAATGCTGAAGTCAGCATGTTTTGGGAAGGAATGAGGGTCTAGGGCTTTCTATTTCATTGTCTTGCTGACATTTCTTCTCTAAATTTGAGATTTGAATTTGATTTGTTGATAACACAGATGACAATTGGGAAAGTAGGTTATGTAAATGAGTAAAGTAAAGTGGTAAGGTGGTAATGAGTAAATAACAGACATGGGTTATAACCAAATGGGGTAGCTACTTCTCAGCTCCAATTCAGTGTGGCCAAACAGGAAAGTCTATGCAGAAATGTGAATTTCTGTGTGAGATATCCCAATATTAGTTTCCTCTTATTATAATAATAAATTATTACAGATTTAGGGGCTTAAAATAAGCCCCTAAATAAATCCTTTATTATTGCAGAGTTCTGTAGGTCAGAAGTCCTGGTACAGCATTACTGAGTCCTTTTCTTAGAGCCTCTCAAGTCTGAAATCAAGATGTTGGCAATTTGCATTTCTTCCTACAGACTCTGGGGATGTATCTGCTTCCAAGCTCATTCAAGTTTGATCAAATTCAATTCTTTTTGGTTGTAGAACTGAAGTTTCTGTTTTCTTGCTGGAACAGTCTTTGCTATCTGAGGTTGCCCACATTCCTTCTCATGCTTCCCATGTGGCCTCCCTCAGGCAATGGTAAGTTGTTTCTTTAATGCTTTGAACATCTCAGACTTTCCCTGCTACCACATCTCTATGCTGTCATAGAGAAAGTTCTTTGTTTTTAAATGTTACTGCTATTAGATCAGGCATCTGGACAATCCAGGATAATTTTAAGATCTAGTTCATAACCTTAATTACACCTGCAAAGTTCCCTTTGTAGTATATTCACAGGTTCTAGGGAGTAGGGCATGGACATCTTTGGGGAGTCATTATTCTGCCCACCACAATCCCAAGTCCAAAGTATAGACAAATAATTATTAACACTACTTAGGCCAGACAAAACACATTTGTGGTCCATATCTTTACTCAGGGACAAAATTTGTGATATCTACTTTAGAAGATAAATGTTATCAATAAAACCAATACTGTGCTATATATTTTAAAATATAATGTTCTTAAATTCCCTAACACAAACATAAATATATTATCAAGAAAAAAACGAATATTCAATTTCACAGTCTTTGCTCCTATATGCTTTTGTTAGTAGTGCATATAGGTCAAGGTCTTTTAGTATAAAATTTGTTAATATTTGAATAATTAATAATCAATATTTGTTTACAACCTTCCTCTCTTTCGTAACGCTATTGGAGTCATTACTATTGTATACTTGGGATTGAAGAGAGTTTAAATAAGTTGTTTTCTTTCTGGACTTGATTTATGTAATCTATTAAACATTTTTATTGGGTCAAGAGACAGAATTAATATTAACCTACAGGGAAATTTGTCATTTGTTTATTCTCACTAGTTCTATGATAACATTAACTACAGAGCCACATTAAAATATATTGACATTAAAATCTTATTTAATGCTTTATTTATATTTTATATCTTTACACTAGATTTTAATGAAATTTTTAAATGCTGATATGTTAAAAAGGAAATGAACAGTGGGATTGGAAAAGGCTGACAAGAGAATTACAATACCTATTCACCAGTTTGCCCTCACCATAGATAGCTGCCTTTAAACATCTTATGTTATGAGAGGCAAGGGTCTAAGCTTGAGGACAGACAGATCTGTGTTTGAGGCCAGGATAAGGCACTGTCTAGCTGGTTAACACCAGAAAAAATGCTGAACTATCTGAGTCTCAGTTTTCTACTGTGTAAAAGAATTTGTAAAATAAGTTTATCTACTTCTCATATGTTCTGAGAAATAGATAATTCATATAAGTGTTTAGACAATGCATAACACTTAGTATTAATACATGTTCAGCAAAATATTAACATCTGTCTTTAGTTCAAATAATATGTTTGTTTCATATAGAGCTCACTACTCAGCTTACTTATTCTCCTTCAGGTAAATCTTTTCTTAATTTTTTTATTTCATTTCTCATTTCCTCTTTAAAATTAAACCTGCTATTATTATTCATTACTATTGTTGTTCTTTTGAGTGCTGACACATTTCTAGATACTGAGTTAAGGATTTGCATTATTGCATTTAAAATCGATTTTTTTAATCATAATCTTTAATGTTACATTTATTAAAGTAATCATTTAAAAGACTCAATAAATTTTTTAAAATTTATGATAAAATATAAAATAAGAAATACAAAATTGCACATAAATTAAAAAATATATGTATATAAATTTAGATAAGACTTAATAGCAAATAAAAATAATTTTGTTAGGGACGATAGGTAGATTTGTTTTCAGTAGTGTATATCATATTTTCCATTAAAAAATAAGTTGTTAAAAATTCTTTAGAATGGGAAACAGTTTTTTAACATGCATATATAGTTGCCTAATAAATTTACAGAAAGGCATATCATTTACAAATAGAATTTTAAAAGTTAGAAGTGACATTAGAGATCATCAAGCCAGGCTGTTTTCACACTGTGCACAGGGGTGCCCTGGGAGGTCCATGGAAGTGCTTTGGATGTAATTACCTGGCATGATTGCCATGAAGTATAGGACAAACAGGCAGGGGCCCAGACTATTCTATTAGAAATCCAGACGTGTTTCGATTAGAAAAGTGTCACTCTTATTTGTTTTATGTTTTGTTTTATGCATTTGTTTATATGTCACTCTTATTTGTTTTATGTATATCATTATAAGAAATGTTTCCACTTTTAAGAAAACAAACAAAAAAAGTCAAAATTCCTTCATGCAAAAGAAACAGTCACACTCACCAAACATTCTGTTTGTTCTCCTATATTTCTCAGCTCTCTTACCGTTAGAGGGGGGCCAATGGCTGTTCCTCACCAATGAAACGTGAGCAGAAGTGATACGTGTCACTTCTGGGATAAGCCAATACAATGCTTATGCTCAGTTCTCCAATCTCTGTCTTCCAATGATGAGGCCAATAGGGAAGAGTAATGTCCACAATGATTCAACTCCAGGAGAAGGAGCCAGCCATCTGCTGGTTCCTAAGTGACCATGCAGAGTAAAGCCCTCTGCCCACCCACAAGGTACATGTATAAGAAAAAGGTAAACTTTATTAGATTAAATCACTGAATTAATGGGGTTACTTGTTACTTCTAGCTTGCCTAACCTATCTTCACTAATGTACCTCATTGTAAAGATGAGCAAACAGGGTTGCAGAGAGTGAAAGTAAACAGTTCAAGGTTACTGGAATTTGAACAGAAACCCAAGTCTCCTGACACCTCAATGCAGAGCTCTTATTATGCCAATATATTTGATTTTAATGACCACAACAGAATAATAAACCATGGTGTCAAAGGGGGGCAGACTTAAAGACTGCCTAATCCAAACTTCTTTAAATTCAAAATGGCAGAAGATCACCCAGATGTTGCTAAAAACCAGTGACGGATATCTCACCATTTCTGGGGATGGTCCATTCTTTTTGATAGTTGTCATTATAAGAAATTCCTTTTCTAAAGACATGGCATTGTAAATATTGTAGCAACAAAAGTAAATATTCATTCAATAATTTTTGAGCACCTAGTATGTGAGAAACACTGTAGTGTCGTAGATACATAAGCACTAATGAGCAAACACAGATATGATCCCTGCTCTGATCTAGCCTGCAGGCCAATGAAGTGACAAATATATATTTGTGAAATAGTCATAAACATAAATCTATGATCACAAAATTTGTAAGTTCTACAATTGAAAACTCTCACAGTATCATGAGAGCACAAAACGGGTGACCTGACTTAGACTGAGGAACTTATGGGGTGAAAGAAGAGGGAGGTGGCAAGGACAACATATACACTTCTGGTTTGCCCACCTTGACAGATGAGAGCATCATTTTCTGAAATGGAGGCACTGGAATAAGACGTGGTTTGGGGAATTGAAAGGAATGAGGATGAAGAAATAATGGGTTCCATTTCCGAACATCTGTAGTTAGAGATCAATATAGGATCCACACAAAAGTATACACCAGGGTGAGAAGAGACTTTGAAGGAGTGAATATCTCTACCAAAAAAAAAGTCTTTAAAAGAAGAAAAAGAACCTGGGGAATGACAGTATTTTCCCTTATCTGGGAGCACAGACTCTCCTTGCCCATTCATTTTTGAGTCACTAGAAGCACAGGCAAACAGCTGCAGCTCAAATCCAGAGCTGTTGCCCCTGTCTCGTCTCCTTTCACATTTGCCAATGGTGCCAGTCTGTTGGGTGATCAACCCTGACAGTCCCAGCCTTAAAGAGCAGCTTGAGTCAGGAAGTAGAGGTGGTTGACCTTCTAATTCACACTCTTATCTTGTCGTACTTCAGGCCAGGTATGTTCCAGTACTAAATAAAATGCTAAAATTCTGAATTTTAGAGCCCACCCAAAGGATTATAATAACACCTCATATCTTATGGCAGCACAACTTTAACCTTTTAGAAGGACTTTAGAAAAACTACATGACTGCCACTACTTGTCAATCAATTATGGTTTTCTTTTTTATTTTTAAGGGGTAAGAAAGCCTTTAAAAGGTTTGCAATTAGAAAATTTGAAAGTCCATCACTGGCCCTGTAATTGGGATCAATACAGTAGCAAAAACATAGGATTTGAATGTACCAATAACCTGAGTTTTGAAAGCCATCTATCAGTGACTAGCCACCTGGCCTCAAACAAGTGATATCATGGTTCTGGGCCTCAGTATCATTATCTATAAAATTGGACTAATATCCAACTTTAGTTTTTTGTGACTGTGAATCAGGCTCACTGTGCACTGGCTACCAAGTTGTCCGAGGCTAGTAAGACAGAACACACTCAAGCGCAACAGGCCACATGAAGCAGATTTACTACTTATAGATAGTCAGCAAGGGACGACAGAAGCCTAGGTATTCATTGTAACGTGGTTCTCCAAGGCTCAAGAAGATGAGAAGTCTTAACTGTGCATGACCTGCTTGTAGCACAGTTGAGGGACTCCGAAAAGCAGCCCCCACTCTGGACGTTATACCCTGGGGCAACATGGCAGACTGGACTAAAGCTTTGAAAAACATCCTATTTGAGGCATGGGCTGGTACAGAGCCTGGGCTGTTCTGGCTACTTCTCCCTTATCTCAAGCAGTTGTATTCCCAGCACATTCTTTATTTTTTAAAACTATAAGCAAGAAAGTGGGGAAAACTAAGTCAGTCACTCCAAGGCCAATCCAGAGAAGTGTCTTGCAGTGATAATTCTACTTAATATAATGAGGGCTTCCTTCTGTATGGCATTTGGAAGCTTAATATATTCATAATCCATATTATTTTATAAACTAATTTGCTTCTGCCTAATCATGTAGAAAACAATAGCTACCATTTACTAAGTGTATACTTTACATCAAGCACTTTCCTGTGCTTTATGAATATCAGTTAATCTAATGTTCACAAAAATCTATGAGGTATTTACTATTAATATCCTCATAATTTTTTCAATTGAAACCACTGCAACACAGAGAGTTGCTTGCTCAAGTTAACATAGGTTATGAATTAGGGTAGTAGGCTTTGAATCTAAGCAGTCAGCCTTAGGAATCCAGACTCATATCTATTAAGCTACAATGCCAAGGCGCAAGATTGGAATGTCATTAAAAAGCAGATACACCTATGTACTGTACACCTTTTGTTTTAGGGTCAATGTTAATGTTTGCAAATGTTTCTGTAAAATTGCAAGTGCATCCTTCCTCAGCCAGATTGGATGGGTAGAAATCCATGTTGTAAGGCAAGATGGAAGAGGTAAGGCAAAGGTTTCTGGAGATTAGCAGGAAGAATGAATATTTTGACTGGGTAAAGACAAGCTCATGGCTTTGAGGTATATTGAAAGCACATTGAACTAGAAGCCTGGAGACCTGTGGCCTAGTTCCAGCTTTACCACTAATAGGCTGTATATCATCTCACATCACATAACCTACCCCTAAAATGAGGAGCTGGGTTTAGAATCTAGACTAAATTAAATTAGACTGATAGTCTCTGAAGGTTGTCCCAGTTCAAATTCAATAGTATTACAGTGTTGTATTAAAATACAGAAACACCATCTTTAACCACAAAGGCCGCCAGCAATATCTTTTCATCTTTGTAATAGGATTTTTAAAAATTAAGTTTTTCATTAAGCTTAATGAATGCATGTTATTTTACTTAATTCAAAAGAATTGAATAAACATTCAACATTATTTTAATCAGTACCTGCATGTCAGTTTGTGATGTGCCACTAACTGAGACTCTTAGACCAGCCCATTTTCAATAGCAGAACTCAGTGTACTGATCAAAAGGGCTAATTTCCACGTTCTTTTCCTAGCATGACATTTATTCATGGCCCAGTTTTAACTAAATTAATAAACTTCTGCAAACAGGTTTGTTTTATCTGTTTAACCATTTATGAAAAGGGCTTTGAAATCTATTGCTTTCAGAGGAAACAAAACTGTAAAGAGAAGCAGCTGGTGACATTATGTGGGACAAATCTACCATTAACAGACAGGAAAACTCTGGAGATTTCCTCTTTTCTAAAGGCACGTGGCTAAATGGTGGTTAAAAGTTCCAGGGATTGGCCTTCCAACTTTCTGATTTGTCTGTGTAGGAGCCTTTCCACTGTTAGTAATTAGTACCCTCTAGACATCTGTTTCCCTGGAATAAAATACATAAGCCACAGAAAGATTAAATCTAATTATTATGATTTCCATTTCTGGGGCAAGGCCTTTTCATAAATAATTATGTCTTAGTGCATAACTGGCAAATTTTAATCACTGGCCCTATCATTCATGATAATGAATAGATTTATAACCCATAAGCTCATTAACTACAGAAGGCTAATTAAGATTTTAACCAAAAACACCACTATGTGAACTGCTCGCTAAGGTTATCATGGCATTTTTGGCTACAAAACATCCACTTCTTACCAAATGAACTAAATATCTAGACCCCAAAGGTAAGAGTGAAGTAGTGCCTGCAACACTGGAAAGGGGAGTTTACAGCTCTGTAGGAAGTGACCGTCAGATAGAGGCAATATTTTGTATTCTCAAGGATGTTACTTAAAATATGTGCAAATGGAAATAATAGAAGAATAAAATAATAGAGCAGTGAGCAGGCATGAAAAAAACCAAAACCACATGCTCACAGAGGGACAAGATTTTGAAGAAAATAAAGCAAATATTAAAATTTGTTAAATATGCACAGGGATAATAGTGAAGACAATCAGATTTTTGTCTGAGCTTTTCTGTATGTTTAAGATATTTTACAATTGCTTAGTAATTTAATAGTTGCTGGTCTTAGATTTAAGTCTTTATTTTGATTTCATTTTTGTATACAATGAGAAATAGGGGTCTAGTTTTATTCTTCTGCAGATGGTTATCCAGTTTTCCTAGCACCATTTATTGAGGAGATTGTCCTTTCCTCAATGTATATTCTTGGTACCTTTGTCAAAAATGAGTTGGCTGTAAATCTGTGGATTTATATCTGGGTTCTCTGTTCTGTTTAATTGATCTGTATGTCTGTTTTAATGCCAGTATCATGCTGTAGTATAGCTTTATAGTACACTTTGAAGTCAGGTGGTATGATGCTTCCAGCTTTGCTCTTTTTACACAGGGTGACTTTGGCTATTCGGGATCTTTTGTGGTTCTATATACATTTTAGGATTGTTTTTCTATTTCTGTGAAGAAAGTCATTGGCATTTTGATGGAGCTTTCATTGAATTTGTAAATTGCTTTGGGTAGTATTAGAAATTTTAACAACATTGGGGTAGCACTCCAGGACTTTGGTCTGGGCAAAGAATTTTTGTGTAAGACCTCAAAAGCACAGGCAACCAAAAGACAAATGGGATCAATCCCATCAAGCTAAAAAGCTTCTACAAGACAAAAGAAAAGATCAACAAAGTGAAGACCCAACCTATAGAATGGGAGAAAATATGCATAAATTAATTGACAAGGGATTGTTAACCAGAATACATATGAAGGTCAAACAACTCAATAGGAAAAAAAATCCAATTTCATAATGGACAAATATCTGAATAGAGGTTTCTCAAAACAAGACATACAAATGGCCAAAAAGTTTATGAAAAAATAGTCAACATCATCAATCATCAGAGAAATGCAAATCAAAACCACCGTGAGATATCACTTCACCCCATTTAAAATGGCTTTTATCAAAAAAATAGGAAATTCTTCCATTCTTGTGATACCCTCACTTCAGAGGATGGGCTCAAGCTCTCTCCAGGAAAATATAGGCACCACAGGTACTCGACATCAAACTAACACTGATTGATCAACACTAAGGTGCTCACACAGTAGTAATATTCTTTGGGAGTAGGGGTTGAGGTGGGTAACCTCACAATTAATGGATGCAGTGAGCATTGTAGTGGGAGAAAGGACACATCTCAAATCATGGCTGGCATGTGGCAAAGTCATAACATGTAACCAAAATGTTTGTACTCTCATAATTTCCTGAAATAAAAAAATGTAACAAAAAGATAGGCAATAACAAATGCTGGCGAGGGTGTGGAGAAAGGGGACCCTCATATGCTATTGGTGGGAATATGAACTACTGTAACCACTATGGAAAACAGTATGGAGGTTCCTCAAAAAAACTAAAAAAATGACTATCCTGTGATCCAGCAATCCCACTACTGGGTATGTATACATAAGAAAGGAAATCAATTTATTGAAGATATATCTGCATGTCCATGTTTACTGCAGCACCATTCACAATAGTCAAGATATAGAATCAACCTAAGTGCTCAATAATGGATGAATAGATAAAGAAATTGTAGTACATATACTACAATGGAATATTATTCAGCAATAAAATAATGAAATCCTGTCATTTGCAGCTACATGGATGGAACTGGAGATTATCATGTTAAGTGAAATAAGCCAAGCACAGAAAGGCAAATATTCCATGTTTACACTCATATGTGAGAGCTAAAACAGTGTATCCCATGAAGACAGAGTGCAGACTGGTGGTTACTAGAGACCAGAAGTGTAGGGGGGAATGGAGATGAAGAGAGGTTGTTTAATGGGTACAAATGTACAATTAGAAGAAATAAGACCTAGTGTTCAATAGATCAGTAGAGTGACTATAGTTAACAGTAATCTATTTTACATTTCAAAATAGCTAGAAGAGAATAATTTAAATATTCCTAGCACTAAAAAAAAGATAAATGTTTAAGGTGACAGATATCCCAATTACCCTGGTTTGATCTTTACACATTATTACATGTACCCAAAAATATATATATGTCTATTATATATCAATAAAAGGGCAGGAAAAAAAGTCTTAGAGGACTGTCACAGTGGTGGCTCACACCTGTAATTGTAGCACTCTGGGAGGCCGAGGCAGGAGGATCACTTGAGGTCAGGAGTTGGAGACCAGCCCGAGCAAGAGCAAAACCTCTTCTTTACTAAAAATAGAAAAAAAATAGCCAGATATGGTGATGGGTGCCTATAATCCCAGCTACCTGAGAGGCTGAGGCAGAAGGATGGCTTGAGCTGAGGAGTTTGAGGTTGATGTGAGCTAGGTTGATGCCACATCACTCTAGCCCAGGCAACAGAGTAAGACTTTGTCTCAAAAAAAATAGTCTTATAATCATTTAAAACACTTTCAAAACCATATTATTTTAGTTTTTGTTTTATACTAGACTATCAACTACTACTCCCTGGCTTCTTCTCTGATATCGTGAACTCTACTGTAGAATTTATAAATTCCATTTTCTAATGCTCTGCTATATCACTAATTTTCTGCAAGTCCTGACTGCAAAAACAATTAGCTTTTTCTGGCTTCTTGCATTCTCCGCCATGGATCCTAGTTCAGAGCTTGCTACTTGCAAGTGCTCCACACGTATTGCATATTGGCCTTTTATCTATTTCCATAGTTACACTGAAGAATCTTTGTAGTTATGGTGAAGAACATTTGTGAGGGATTGCTCCAAAATCAAGGGAACAGCCAGTGCAGTTTAATTTAGGAGCTCATAAAGTACTCTGCAAAAACAAGAGAGAAGGAGAGAAACTAACGAATGAGGCTATGACTGCAGACAGCACATGTTTGTAATTTATGATGAGTTCTCAACCAGAATTTACTCCTAGTAGATAACAAATGTTATGCACATCAACAAATCACCATTCACTCATGGTGTCCTGCCCAGCTCAGAGCAGAGTCTGTTAATCTTCTGCCTTTCTCTCCACACTGCAGTGCAATTTGGTAAATTAGCAATAAGGTCTGGCCTAAAGTGCATTACACCTGCAGTTAGCTATAATAATGCATACGCTATGCTTCACTTACACAATCCGTTACACTGATTTCCAGTGGTTGGCTTTACTTTTTGTTATTGATTCAGTGTTATTTCAGGAGCTAAGATAAATTGATGCCTTAGCAAATTCATCTGATATCTCATATACCTGCTTTGTAGGGCTGCTTTGAACTTTCTTTGAATTGCTCTAAAGGACCAAAAGAAAAAATCCCCACCTCCCAATATGTCACCTTACAGTAACTGTTCTCACTATACATAACCCTATTTAAAACCTCCAGGGAGAGTTTATAATTTTTAAAACAGACTAAAAAAATAAAAACAAAGGAAGAATGAGAGATTTTTAGAAGCCTCAAGGATTTGTTCCAAGATTAGTCTCAACCATTGTCTTTTCTCAAGGCAAAAACACTGGCCTCTATGCATCTCCAGGACTTTGACAGAGGCAAGATTTGGCTTCTATCAAAGATGATTCTTTCCTATATTCTGTCCTAAGAAGACATGTTGGTAAAGTTTTATTGCAGAGAAGACATCTATAGGAAAAAAAATGCTAATCAGATGAGTTGCTATTTCTGGAGGCTACAGAGAAAGGAGCGGTTCTCAAACTTCTCTTGGTCTCACAATCCCTTTACAGCCTGAAAAATTATGGTAGTCTCCTAAAAGCCTTTGTTTATGTGAGTTTTATCTAACTATATTTCTCAAATTTGAAATTAAAATTGAGAAATTTTAAAATATGTGTTTATTAATTCATTTTAAAACAACAGTGATAAACCTCTTACATGTTGACATGAATACCATATTTTGATGAAAAAATAACTGTATACTCTAAAACAAAAATAATTCAGGGAGAACTGCATCATTGTTTCACATTTTTGCAAACCTCTTTAATGTCTGACTTGATATAAGATAACAGCATTCTCTTATTTTCTCCTAAATCAAATCTGTTGTGATTTCTTGTTTTGGTCAAAGTATGTGAAGAAAATTTAGCATTGCATAGATAAGAGAATTGAAAAAAGGGTACTTTGTGAAAAAAGTGGCTAGTTCAGCTTGCAATGCAGACAACTGTCATACTTAAGTATGCAGCAGAAGTGCTTTATGTGCCACTTCCTATTTTGTCACAGAGAATATTAAAAAGATGTATATTCAAGGGTTGAGATTTATTAAAATAAAAATTCTTTAACTGTTAATGAAGGATGTGAAATCAGCCTTATATTTAACTATGCATGTACTGTGGCCAAGAATATAATGACTATTAGTACGGTTTGGTGTCTCTGCACTGATTTGTACCAAGCCTCCAGCAATTTTATCTACCATTGTTTCTGTTCCATCAGTGCAAATTTCAAGCACCAAAAGAGTAGCAAATAATGTACAAGTATTATTATAAAAATAATTCTGACTTTGTGGACCTCCTGAAAATATCTCAGGGATCTCTAGGGCTTCACAGATCCTACTTTGAAAATTACCATCTTAGAATTCAGCACACATAAAAACTCTTATCCTGTGTGCTGCTTACATACAAAAATGAATTAGTTAATAGTCTACACCTCTTTTTCTCTAAAAAACAAATTTTTTTCTCAACAACATGCTTTTCTCTAGAAACAAAAATGACCCTTTGGATCACCCAACTCTTCCACTACTGGTTACTGAATGCTGTCATCGAAATAAAGCTTGAAATAATCAACAAAATTACCTAATCTAGGCATTTTATACATAAAGGAACTGAGATAGAGAGGGGAAAATTGACTAGGGAAAGGTTACAATTTTAAGTCTTCTGATTAGCAGCCAAATTATGTTTTATTTTTGTATATATGACTATTCAAACATGTAATTTTTCTCTCTTTAGCATATTCATTCCCCTGCCCCATGTTCTCCTGTTTTTAATCAGACATACTCCTAATCATACATAGCAATGTCCCTTGCTTATGTTTTGCTAGTTCAAATTGAAACATCTTTAAAATATTATCTCTGGGTGGTTTGACTACATTTAAAAGCTGTGTTCTAGCCCAAAGCAATTAAAAATGGGTTAGTCTAAATCTCTGAGTGATAAAGTTTAAGGAGAAAACAAAATGCATATAACTCTTCATTATCTTTGCATGAATTTGAAATCTTCCTGGAGGACAAAATATTGTTTAAACGTGAATAATGGCAGTGGAGAGGAAACGAGTTCACCCCGGAACGCTGTCTCTGAAGATGGCAGTTTACGCCACCCTCCAGTGGCTGTAACCTTGCCTAAATTAAATATAATGAGTAAGAAACTATTCAGAAAGTAAAGCGGAAAGTACGAGAGGAGAAAAATGCAATCGATATTTTCAGTCCTAAATTACAGGTTTACTAATCTAGCTGTACCATATTGCAGATGTTGCTTGATTCATTATAAGTGAACCACAGCAAATTTCCTCCTACATGGAATAAAATTGTTACCTTAACCCAAAAAAAGATGACGTGAGATGAAGTGACCATCAAGCATTGAAGAACAGCTTTAAAAATGTTCCCATCTGAAATCTATGCTGCCTTTAGCTGTTAAAGTGTAGTTAATAATTCCACTGTCAGTCATTTAAGTGCTATGTAGGTCTTGTTAATTGAATTGAAAAGAGCACTTATTAATAGAGAAAAAAGAGGACAGGCTGGATTTGAATATATTTCCCAAAATAAATTTGTGAAAGGCCCTATGTCCAGGGTTTGAAACAGGCTGGTGGCCTATTTAAAATAGAAATATCTAGAAACTGGGGTGTCATGATGTTTCTAGTATCTCAGTATAATATTAACAATCTGAATGCCAAAGACCCTACTACTAGAAATGGTTGTCAAAAAGCAGAATTTTTTGATAGAGCTTAAAAGACAGGATTTTTATACTTATGTTTGAGAATTATACCTTAGATCTTTCTGGTTTTGTATAATACCAATAGAAAGATGGCTTCTGGCTTATCCCAGCTGAGTAGATAGATCATTTACCACATAGTTCTGCTTGTAGTACAACTAAAACAAACATGGAGAGCGCACACTTCCTGTCATTCTTTCCTGGCCATTAATGGCTTAGATTTAGTGAGGACAGTGCAGTAGATTTCTGTGTTACAAAGGCACATTAACTTGGTGTCCATAGCTGTTGGTTTTTTTTTTTTTTTTTTTTTGTCCTTCAGATTAAAATATCATTTTATTTATTTATTTATTTTACATTAGCAAGCTAGAGATTAATTAAAAGAGAGAAAATGATGAGAATTTTTTACAGTCTCTGGTGGGGAGAATTATGCAATGTCCCACTTTTTGTAATTGTAAATTATACTACATTTTCTTTTTTTATTTCAGGAGATTATGGGAGTACAAAAATTTTGATTACATGAAGTGCATTTGCTTGGCCCAGGCCAGGGCTACAAGCATGTTCTTCCCTCATACAGTGTGCCCCATTTCTATTAGCTGTGGGTTTGCCCCAACTCCCCCCACCCCCTCACCCTTTCTACCCGACCAGCACCCAGTGAGTATTACTACCCTGTGGTTTTAATATAGCATCCAGCATTTAGATTTTAGCCATAACAAATTGTTACAAATTGGAACTCATTTTTGTATGATATATTATAAATTATAATATAAGGACTTATCAAAAATTCCAGCTTATTTCTAAAATGTTGTTTCAAATACTTTTGTGGCATCTTTTGCTGACCCAATAATTTTTCGTCAATCCAAACATTCTACACTCTCAAGGGAAAACTGAAAAAGTGAATGTCACTTCAAAGCAGACCTGAAATCCTTCCCCCTTACGAGTGTGGACTAAAAAAGCTTTTGGACAAATGATAGGAATGAGAAGGGCTCGTGAGGATCAATTCTTACAGGTTTGCTTTACTCTCTTCCTTTATTAACTATAGATGGAACAGAACACTAGCACGGGCCGGGCGCGGTGGCTCACGCCTGTAATCCTAGCTCTCTGGGAGGCCGAGACGGGCGGATTGCTCAAGGTCAGGAGTTCGAAACCAGCCTGAGCAAGAGCGAGACCTCGTCTCTACTATAAATAGAAAGAAATTAATTGGCCAACTAATATATATAGAAAAAATTAGCTGGGCATGGGGGCGCATGCCTGTAGTCCCAGCTACTCGGGAGGCTGAGGCAGGAGGATCGCTTGAGCCCAGGAGTTTGAGGTTGCTGTGAGCTAGGCTGATGCCACGGCACTCACTCTAGCCTGGGCAACAAGTGAGACTCTGTCTCAAAAAAGAAAAAGAAAAAAAAAAAAAAAAAGAACACTAGCACGTAATTTCCAATGAGCCATGGTAAGAGATAAAGCAATGCCAAGTATGGTGTCTCTAAAGGCAAAAATGAATGCTCCAAGTCCAAAAGGAGGACTGAGTGGAACAAGCATAAATGTTCGAATATTCAGCTTTGCTGAGCACAAACTGAGAACATCACCCTGGAAAGATGATTCAACTTTGGGGTAAAATTAAAAGTGGAAAAAGAGAAAATGGAGCAATTTACCTCTATTTTCTAGTTCTACTCTATTTTGCAAAGAGCAGAACTCCTTTGGTTCTACTGTCACTCAATTGTTAAGGAAGACAGAAATATGTTGAGATGAAATTGGCTCAAAGAAGTAGAGATCTGAGAAGAAGAGGATAGTTTAAATTTATGTTTCATGTTCTAAGCACATTCCAGAATATCAAGAGAACATACATAATAATAGTGACCACTTTTATCGAGCATTTGCTGTAAATGTGATTCTGTCCTTCAGGTGCCAAAATGGGACTAAAGCAAGACAGATATTAAAATGCTCTTTTTATGGATAAGGAAATACATGTAGTAAATACAAAAGACATAAGACTTTAGTAATAAAAGTCACCAGTAGCAAATGCACTGCTCGGCTCTGGAATATTTCACACTCAGATTCTACTGCCTGGATTACCTAATTAAACTGTAATTCTATGAAGATTATCAGAATTTTTTACTTATACATGCATCTAGTATATACTTTGATTTAAAATAAATATATGTATCTATCCATATGTATATAAGTATATATATAGAGATATACATCCATATAAATATATATATTTATATGGAGATATATATCTAAATAGATATGCATACATAAATGTATGGGCATATATATATATATATGAGAGAGTGGAAGACAGACAAACAGAAAGACGTGCAGAAAAGATCCTACAAATCTTCAAACTCACCCACATAGTTCAATTCCCTGAGTCCAGGGGAAAGAAATTGGGCCATAGCTCTTCTTCATTAAAATTGCATTTGAACTATTATATTTGGGCTAAACATGATTATATTCTTTTCTCAAATGAATTTGGTCCTTGTGAAAAAAATATGTGGATTCTTAGCACTGGATCACAACCTTGAGTTCATTCTGAACACACTTTTACTTTTTTTTTTTTAAGTGTTAACTGTGTCTCTAGGAATTTTAAAGATATAATATGGTTTCACAAGTGTAAGAATAAAAGTTTGATTCTTTGCCAATAAGAAGGGCAGTGGGAAGGAGAGTATGACGATTTCTTTGTAACATCCAACATTGTGAATCTTGATGATTAATGAATGTACAGAAAAACATGGAGTTACAGAGGACCAGACTGATCCAAAGCTTCCTGTAGAAGTAAACTAAGCAGGGCCAAGTTATACCTGAATCCCATAAAGAAGGTTGTGAGATGACACTTAAAAACAACTGGAACATACATCCATTATAGGATAAATGACTAGAAATAAGTCACAACACATCCAATTGTTTGAGCCTGGGACTCGAACTCTTAGACAGTAAAGGCTATGTAAGTGTTTGAAGGACCTTGAAGACCCACTCAATTCTCATGTCCACAAAAATCTCTCACTACTGATTTGTATCTATCACACCCATAAGTCTGAAATGGTAATTCCAATCTTCTCAGGAGGTAAAGTAGATATGTTGACCCCTGGCTTCAATGAAAAGAACTTAGATAATTTTGAACTACAAATATTAGTAAGCATAGATGTAAAAGTGTTTACAGGTGCCGTGGTCAACTGCTCCATTGCAAGTTAGTTGGTGGAGGATTTTTATTTTGTTTTAACATGTGTTCAATTTCATCAAAAAATTATAACAATATTTATAGTTATATTTTAAATCAAAGCTATTTATATCAAATAATGTAAATATTTGGTTTTTGAATAAAATACACAAGAAAAAACAAAACATATCACAATATAAAAAAACATGGAAAGGACTATAACTAAAAGCTTTTTCCTTTTCTTTTGCTGATGAGGTAAAAGAAGTCTACAAAGACATTTCTAACCATTTGACAGCAATATTCAGAGACACCAATTGTACCTTTATCAAGCAGAGAAATAAGGAATATTCCTATGCTTATAGAATGAGGCATACTTGCTTGTTTGAATTCTACTAAATAAATTCTTATACAAATAACATTACACATGAGAACTGAGCAACACTAATTTAAAAAAATTAAAAATAGTAAATCAAATTTTAATGTAAAGGAGTAAAGTGCAATACAAATATGCACTTTGCTTCACATTTGGGACAATAATTTTATACTGGACATTTTGAACATGGGTTATAAACCGAGACTGATAACATTATAACAACTTAAGCTTCTTGAATTCAGGACAACAAAATAAATTATACTTCACACAAAATTCGTCTGTGAAAATAGAATAAATATAGACCAAAAGTATTTATGTTTGAAAAATTTAGATAATTTTCTAATGACAAATTGTGCATTATCTTAAAGATGTTTTCAAAAAGTTAACTTCAGAGAGATATAATCCATAATTATGCCTTTGTGCTTGCCCTTGAATAAAATAATAGACCAGTAAACTAATTTGTAGTCATTCATTGACACAACAAATATTGGAGTATAAACTATGTGTCAGGCATTTGGGGCATCCTGCTGGGATTAAATATTAGATATGGCTAAATATGCAGTGGTGTAGTAACTAATAGTTGTATAGTAACATAATGATGATATAACTGTGGTTAATCTATGAGCTAAATATCATAGCAACACAATACATACGGACAAAACATCTAGTTATACAAGGACAAATAGGTAAAGTAGCAAGATATTTTAACACATCTCTGTCATTCTTTACTTGAATTTAAAAAACAAAAAAAAATGATATAAGAGAGCTCAATAAAAGAAATGAAGAATTCACATTGAACCCAGTACTCTGAACATAAAGGTGTATTTTCTCTATAAGTATCCATGAAACATTAAAATTTTGATAATATATTTGACCACAAAGAAAAAACTTAATAAATTATTTAAATTGGAAAGAGTACAATTAAGAAATTAAGTATAAGTCAAATTTGATGACTATAATCTAATTTAAAAAGCAATTGGTAATCAAAAGATAAACTATCTATCCCATTAGATATTCAAAAACATTCTTATAAGCTTCTTTTGAGGCAAAAGGTAATCAAAAGCCTTAATTGCTGGCCGGGCGCTGTGGCTCACGCCTGTAATCCTAGCTCTTGGGAGGCCGAGGCGGGCGGATTGCTCAAGGTCAGGAGTTCAAAACCAGCCTGAGCAAGAGCGAGACCCCGTCTCTACTATAAATAGAAAGAAATCAATTGGCCAACTGATATATATATATAAAAAATTAGCCGGGCATGGTGGCGCATGCCTGTAGTCCCAGCTACTTGGGAGGCTGAGGCAGAAGGATCACTCGAGCCCAGGAGTTTGAGGTTGCTGTGAGCTAGGCTGACGCCACGGCACTCACTCTAGCCTGGACAACAAAGCGAGACTCTGTCTCAAAAAAAAAAAAAAAAAAAAGCCTTAATTGCTAAACAAAATCAGTAAAAATACCTTTCATTTTGAAATCCATGAGACATGATCAAAGAACACTAATTTGAAAGGGGGATATGGAATGTGGATAATCAGTATTTGTTTTGCAGTTATCATCATTTTAAAGGAGAGGGCAGATAATGAAAGCTCATCAGTCAACCATGCTGTCAAAATGACACACAAAAGTAGTCAGAGAAGACCCATGTCAGTGTGTTGCTCCCATGTACTAGCTAAGTGTCCTTGTACAAGTTTTCCCCTCTTTACAATGGGGACAACAAGTACTTCCTTCATGATGTTATCACGAAGAGTAATTAAGTCATCAAAGGATAAAATAGTGCTTGGCACAAAGCAAAATTCTCAGTAATTTTAGTAAAATTCCAGTGGGGAGAAAATCCCCACTGGAATAGAATAGAAGAAATCAAATGCTAGAAAAGTGAAAGAGCATGAGAGCTGGATTTGACCATCAGGATGCCACCAGAAATTTTAAGAATGCAATTTCATAAGAGTGAGGCAAGGTCACTATGATAGACTTCAGGAGCTTATAGCTTATAGTGTTCCACATAAAGTTTCTGGGGTAAAAATAATCCAGGATATTAAATAGACATTTCTTAATGATTGATGTATGTATATATGTATATTATTTTGCAAATCTATTTCAATAAGGAAAGAAAAACATCATTTGATTGCTTATCTCTCTTGTGTCCTCTGTGGTTATCTAAAAGGCTTATCGGCATTATTCATTTAATCACAACCAGTCTGCATTTTTTTGTCTAGTATAATCACTTTTTAACATGTGTAACAAATATCTATGGAGCACTTATGACAGCATCAGCCTTTCTGTTAGAAGCAGGAAAGCAATTCATATTAATCTCAAAAGGTAAATTAGATCTGATTTTTAAAACTAGCCAAAAATCCATATATTTATGTAAAATATTCTAATTTTTGAGTGTTGATTCAGAAATATTAAGAACACACAAATAAATAAAAGGAAGTAGAGTTTATACCTTATTACCAACATAACAATTTAGTTCTAATATCCAATTTCTCACCTACTCTAATTTTCAAATCTCTCACTGTTCCTTATAAAACTTACATCCTTTTTTAACAACAACAAAAAAAATGTTTCTAAGCAAGAAGAGATTCAGAAATAAAAGATGCCAGAGAAGTACTACATACCCCTAGGGCATTTATTTCATGTCCTGGGTCATCTCATTTTATTTTCTTCTAGTTCTGAAAATACCATGCTGACCAGATTTCAGATTTCACTGAGCAGAAAGTTATGGAACTATATATTAACTGACCAAAATCCTTTTCAGAAATGGAATTGAAGAAAGCACACTTTCATTTCAGGTACCATTCTCTCATAGGAGTGAGACAATTTCCTCAGCTCTTAGCAATACCCCCAACGTCTTATCTCTAGGAAATCCATAAAATACTAATTATTTTAAAATTACATAATATATTTGAATTGAGTCATTATTATATAATGCATTGTGCTAAGCACTTTGCATGAATTATTTCCAAAAATAGCATAAATGACTATTATTATTTACATTTTTAAGTGATAAATCAAAGATGCGCTGAAAATAAACAGTTTACCGTAAGTCACATAGCTGAAATTCAAACTCATGATAATTTGATAATTCTATAAGGACAAAACAGGATAGCTAAGTTGTAAATAATAAAAGATGGAGGAGTAAAGGACAAAAAGAAAATAAAATAGGAAAAGCAGCTTGTACAAAGATGGCAGTAACAATATTAGATATTAAACCCCACATTCAACAGTCTGCCTTTACAGAGTTCTACAATTGCATTTTATCCTGTACAGAGAAACAGAAGTGTTTTTGGACTATGCTTCTTAATAAAAATGGTCTATAACTTGCCAAGGACATTTGACAATAGAATCCAGAGAAATATTTTTAAAAGGCTGATTATTCCTCTTTTTGTTGCTACTTACTGACTAGAAAAAGAAACAACAAAAAGAAAATGGGAAAATGTGTACAATTTTTTCATCTTTGCCCCAAATGAAGGATTTGAGAGGATATACTCATATTTCACTGCCTCACTTTAAAAACAGTTCTACTGGGATTTTCTTTTCTGATGGAATTATAACATTGAGTATTATGTTTTTAATGAGATTCAAATCAGGAATACTTTGACAGAGAAAAATTTATACAAAAGGTCAAATGTGCCACCGTGGAGACTGCAGGATTAAACAGGAATATAAGCTACACTCTCATTTATGACAAAGGAGTCAAAACGGCTTTCTTCATATTTAGCTTTCTTCATGTTTAGGAGTGAACTTATAGTCTCAGGATCTTAAAATATTAAGATCAATTAGCAAGATTATTTCCATGTAAATAAATAAGATGCCATTTAAAGCAATGCCAGAGTTATATAAAGTCAAACAATGAGAAGACCAGAGTTATTCTTAATGGTTTTATTAACCTATAGCTAGTATATCAATCCATCAATCCTGCCAAGGTTGTCCAGAATTCACACATATATATTCATAGTGAATGTCACCCGTTGAGGACAGAAGAAATGCCTGATGTTCTATGTATAGCATACCAGGTCATTCTGGTGAAGAGAAAATTGATTTAGCCATGGGTATCCTCTATTGCTGAAAAACCCATGTGATAATAGTCACAGGCTTAATTGTAGTCTTAAACTTTTGTGCTGTAGATGTCATCTGCTGCTGAGAAATGACTTTGCCATATGTTTCTAAACCTTTTGACATTTAGAGGTGCTACAAAGTTCACTAGATTTATCATAAATAACTGAATTTCATAAGGAGATATATTTTTAGTCATTTCTTAAAGGCAAATATTGTACAGAACATTATTATGTACCTGGAGCAATAATAGGAATAAAAGAAATGGCTAACCAATTCTGTTATGTCTTATTTTCTTCAATATTGGTATTTTAAGAAAGGTTTTGTGTTTTTACATCTAATTCTAATTTCTTATGTATTTTGCTGTCACATGGGCATAATAGAGTCTGTCCAATGGTTGTAAATTCAGATGTTTACAGGGTCTAGACAGTGAAAGTTAAGAAGTCAAGTGAGTCCCATTGGAGAAAAATCACATGGCCATCTTGCTCTACATTTTTGTCATCCATCTTTTGACAGAGATCTAAAGAGCATAAAAATGTATCTGCTGTATAAGTTTGATTATGGATGGCAAATCATGTTCAATATTGGTGTCAGTGACAAAAGGGAAAGGTGAGAACTTTGGCAAAGTAGAGACCTCCCATCTCACCAAAGGTGTTAGCCTATTCTTCAGCCAATCCCATCTGATTGCTACCTTTGAGAATGTGGGTCCAGAGCTACCAAATCTTTTGATTTCTTTTACATTTCTGAAAATGTTTCTAAAACATAACATAAACAAAATGCATCTAAACTACATTTAGGTCATGGTTTAGTTTATGTTTAGTTTATGTTTATCTAGTAGTCAGAAAGCATGGAGTGCAGATGTGACAAAAATCATATGTGGATCAGTGAAGAAAACACTTTCACTGTGGATCCATCTTGATGTCTATTTTGTTCTTGACTTCTTCTAGGTTGTGTGTGCAAAGGGAAGGTAGAGGAAGGAGTGAAAAGGGCCACATAGACCAGACTGTAGGAAGTCGCAGAGTCGAAACACACTGTAAGTGAGTTTGTATATAATCATGCGATGCATAACATTTTGGTCAATGACAGACCACCTATACAACACTAATCTCATAGATAATACCATATTTTTACTGCACATTTATGTTTAGATATAAAAATACTTACTATTGTATTACAATTACATATAATATTTAATACAGTAACACCCCATACAGGTTTACAGCCTAGGAGCAATGGGCAATACCATATATACTGGGTGTGCAGCAGGCTATACCATCTAGGTTTGTGTAAGTGCATTCCACGATGTTGGCACAATAATGAAATCATCCAATCACACATATCTCAGAATGTATCTCTGTCATTAAATGATGTGAAACTATACTTGATGCTGGAATCAAATTCACTATTAACTATATTTATGACACTGTCCAAGTCACTTATCATCTATATGCCAATTTTCCCTCTTTTGAACTGATGAGAATTAGACTAAATAATGTCTACAATTTCTTCTACCCCTAACAATCTAGAGAAGAAGGCAAAGTATTTCCCATCTTCTCAATGACACCTAAGAAAGTTGTTAGTCATCATATATCAAACCTATACTTTCTCTTTATATCTTCTTTAATAATTCTTTCCACTGATATAGTTTTCTTTTTAAAGAAATACCTTTTTTATACTCTCATGCATTTTCATTTTTATTCTTCCCGTGGTTATGCCTTAGGATAAAGATGAAAGATAGATTTCATCTCAGGTGTCAGGTCTGATATTGAAGCAGTTTTCTAGAAGACTGTTCAAAAGGATTGTGAGTACTTCCAAAGGTGGTATAGAAGCATGATTGATTCTCCGTGTCTGTATGGGTGAGGAAGAATAATTTACAGTTTACATCACAGAAATAAGTTTAGAAGTATTAGTTCTGAATTCCAAAATTTCAAAATTACTAAACCCTAGACTAAACATACAAGATTTATGACTATTTTTCTCTCTACTTTTCTTAGGGGACTTTAGAGATAATTTTTTTTACCCAAAATATCAACCTCCCTTTTATTAATTTTTCAGAATGGAGGGCATAGAGTAGGTACTTTTTCTCTTTAAAATATAAGAGATATCATCAATAAAGGTCTTATCTTAAGTCGGATTTCCAAATCCTAATAATTCATGATCAAAACATACAATCCATGTTGAACTAAAATTAAATAAAATTAACTGTTTATGTAGCAGTTGCATTCTCAGTTAGGTATTTTTTGACCAATTAGGCATTCAGTTGATCTTATTCTTCACAAGTAAGTTGAATGTGGATGTGACAGAGGGGTGGTATGAAATGTATAAGACTTGTCAATATTTAGCCAGATATAAGTTTCTTGCTAAATTTGTTCCACCAAAAAGAGTTTTTTAAAAATATTTGTCAAAAGAAATTCTTGGAATTTTATGATGAGATTTTAAAAACTCAAATATAGTTTTTAAAGGTTCTGATTTTAAAATGTCCATATGTATAAATTTTTTTAATAATTATAATTTCATTATGTGTAGTACCTACTACAAACTAAGATAGGAAGAACTACCTGATAGAGGTCTTATCTCTTTCTTGGTAAATAAATATGAATATTTTACAATTCACTATATTAATTATCAGTATATAAAGGCATGCTCATTTAGGATGTTAAGATGCTTGAAAAAAAGAGTGTTCTCTGAGATTGAGCATTATCTCAAGTAACCTTATAAAGAGTTTTCTAAATTGAGGCAAATTCAAATAACCACCAGTCTGAATTTTTTAATTAATAAAAATAATCATACAGTTATCATACCATTAAAGCTCATAATTATTAATGAATATATTTAAAAGGAAAACACAACTTTTAGGAAAAGGATAGCCAGACTTTGAGAATTCAGGTACTAAAAAAATTTTTTCGTGAAGCAGCTCAGATGAAAATTTTTAATCTCACTTAAATTTCTACCTAATATTATAAATCTGTTTTGTCTGCTTGCTTTTCCCTCAAGACTCAGAAGCCAACACTTTTCCAATTACAGTGTTATGCTTGGAAATGCCCAAATCTATAAATTAAGGTACTCTCTGGATTCCATGGGAAGAATTTCTGTGTGGGTTACACAACTACAACTTTAACTCTGCCAGACCATTAGGCTAAGAGAGCTGACGACCCAGAGGGAAAGGCGTCCATTCATTTTTCATGCCTGCTGAAGAAAATCAGTCTAGCTATGCTGAAAAAAAAAAAAGAAGTTTCATTTCTCATTCTGAGTTACTCCCCATTGAAAACAGTGCATCTTCTACCTTCGAGAATCTTTTCATTAAAATTTTATGGTCTCTAAACTTCCAAAAATTTTTCTAAAGCCTGAAATCTCTCTAAATTGTCATATGGCCTGAATAATTGCAATCTCCAAAACTTCACTATGCTAGGAAGTATCAGTATATTACATTTATATATGTATTTTATTATCACAAGGTAATTAATACATTGATTATGGAGAAACACCGAACATGATACAATAGGACTGCAGGATTAGTGTTAGCATTAAAAGGAATCACATGCCCTACAGTGTGTCCTTAATTATTCAGAAGACCAAGTAATCATCTACACGGAATTTATCAATAATTAATATTGCCTAACTTAACACACTTTCACTGAGCTCTTCTTTTGTATAGTGAATCATCCACATTTAACACTAAAAAATGTTCAAAGTTTTAGCAAATTTAGAGGTGATGTCAATCAACAATGGGAGCTCAGGCTTGGGTTTTTGTCTTTATTTACGCAAATTCTCTCCCCAGCTTCTCTTATCTAGTGCTGCATCTGTAAGTACCAATTATGTGCTGCTGATGTCTCTAAGATTTATTTCTCCGGCTCAGTCCAAGGTACTCTATGTGCATTTATTCAACTGTTTATTTGATATTTCCACTTGTATATGTAATAAATATCTTAGACTTAAATTAATACTCCCAAAAATCAGCTCTATAGTTCAACTTATAAAATCCACTCTTTTCCAATTTTCACCATCAGCACAAAAATATACCACCATCTTCTCCGTGGTACAGATAAAAATTCCACAAGTCATCCCAGATTCCTTGCTTACTCTTATCTCTCCATGCAATCATCCACCAAGCTCTGTTTGTTTTACCTGTAAAATAATTCCAATGTGCCCACTTCTCTCCATCTCCACTGCTACCACCCTATCCAAAGCACCCTCACCTCTTGCTAGGGAAAGTCTCCAAATAAACCACTGCTTTTACTCTTCCCTCTTCTACAACCCATTTTCCAAAGAGCAACCAGAGTACCATTTTACAACAAGAAATCAATTCATGCCATTGCCCTGAACAAAATCTTGCAGTGACTTCCCCCTGTATGGAGAATGAATTCCAAACTGTTTACCTACGTAGGCCATTGTCACCTAATCCCTGTGTTATTCTTTGAATCCTCTATATTTGTTTCTTTTGTTGTCATTCTCTCCCTGCTTAATATAAGCTCCAACAGAGCAGAGACTTTTCTGCTCAGTGTATCTTTTGCCCAGCCCCTAGAACAGTGTGTGGTGTCTAGTAGACTCTGAATAAATGTTTCTAAAAAGAATGACTCAGGTTTCCCAAATATTAATACAAATATATTCCTGCAAAATGGGGAGAAAGGGTAGTGTTGGTTATTGTTCTACTAAAATAAAGTAATGTATTAGACATTTCTGCACTTTTCTCATTAAACAATAATTTGAGGAATCTCTATTATTTGAATGGTAGAGCTTTAGTTCATTCTTTTTTAATGATACGTAATATTGTATTAAACAACTCAAAATGTTTTAGCTACACCCCTATTAATAACATTTTTTTTCACTTTTTGCAACACAATATGTGAGTATCTTTTTCCTACATTCATTTCATCTTTAAGATTTCAGCAGTGTTTTTTATTTTTAGGTTTATTGTTATTAGGTATCAAATCTGCAGGTGGTGGGTGGAGGCCAGGAGGGTGGTTCCTAGGGGTGGAGAAGCCGAGGACCTATCAGGTGAAGGGACTTCAGGAAAATGCAAAACACCTGATAATCATTTGGTACCATCCCACACCTACTGTAAGCCCTCCCTGGACCCAGTCAATAAAAGGAAACCACCTGGGAGTCTTCAACTTTGTTCTTTCCCCACTTGTGGAGACTGACCCCTCTCTCTGGAAAGTATTTTCACGTTTAGTAGCTTCCTTCCTTATTTTCACTTTGTATAGTTTCTTTCTTTTCTGTAATATACTGTTTGTGTGGGATTGCTTTGTATTTGTGATCACTCTGTTATTGGCTCAACTTGGTACCAGTGCTCACTCTTGACACTGGGAACCAAGGACTGGGGAATACTGAGATAGACTTAACAGTAGAACTTTAGTTCATTTTTTTTAATGGTACATAATATTGCATTAAACAACTCAAATATTTAGTCATACCCTTATTAATAACATTTTTTTCATTTTTTTGCAACAAAATATGAGAGAATCTTTTTCCCATATTCATTTCATCTTTAAGATTTTATCAATGTTTTCTTATTTTGGGGTTTTATTCAATTCTATTATTAGTCTACAATAATCGGTAGTATGCTTACTATGCCATTTTTTTCTATTTGAAATATGTTTTATCTTTACCTTTGAGTAAGAAAGCCCCTCACTGCCTGAGATTATAGACATAATTTCCCATGTATTTTTGCTTTTATTGTTCTATTTTTTTAAAGTTTTAATTCTTATGGAATTTAATTTTAAACATAGTAGGGCATGGAAGGTCCACTATCATTTTCTTTTAGTGCTATTCCAAAAATGTCACCACTGTCTTATTCCCATACTAAATTAAACTATCATCTATGATATGGTAGTTCAGTTATCATACTTTATCATGGTTCCTTTCTCAAATATGCTGGGACATATTCATGTGCATTGATTTATTTGCCTACTTCACATACTACAACCATATGGAATTGGTTGCAGTGACTTTATATGTATTCTGTCATTGTTCTTCGGGTATTTGCAAGCATTTATGATTCCCCATAAATTTTAAGATCATCTTATACATGTAAAAACTTATGTGGTATTCTAATTGGAATTTCATCAAATTTATGTTAATCTAGGGACAATTGACCTTTTTATAAGAAGCCTTCTCAGCTAAGAATATCATTTGCTTTTCCATTTACTCAGATCTTGTTTTACGACTTGCAGAAAGATTTTCTCAAATAAATCGTGTCTCTTTTTCCTGAACTTATTACCAAGTACTTTCAGTGTAATTTTGCTATAGTTAATTATTTCCACTATAAATTTAGCTATATTTTCTAAGTATTGCTGGAGTTGAAAGAGTGTTAAATTATGTTTCTATTTCCTCTCCCCATTATATTAATTTAATTTTCCAATGAATTCTAGGAGTCTTTAGAATATTCTTTTGGTTTCATGCATTTTATAGAAGT
Source organism: Microcebus murinus (assembly GCF_040939455.1). Lineage (NCBI taxonomy): Eukaryota > Metazoa > Chordata > Mammalia > Primates > Cheirogaleidae > Microcebus > Microcebus murinus. The sequence goes on from NC_134124.1 coordinate 26,606,678, forward strand.
GTAATTCATTAAAAAAAAACAACATGTTATTCTGGTTTCCCAGTGTTTATTCCAGACTTATTGAATTTTCAAGAATTTTATAATATGAATAATGTTGATAATATATATGCTTCTTTAGTTCCCAATTTAATTCAAGTAGTCTTACTTTTTAACAGCATTGATTTAATTTTATATTAAAATTCTTTATAAATTTAACCTTTTCAGAATTTCAAATACTTAAAAAATGTAAAAGGTGGTTAAGTTTATTAAAACACTTCAAACTCACTATGAAATGTGCTCCACAACTACCATGATCTAACTGCATATATAGTATGGGGTTAATTTTGGAAAAGAGTCTAAACTGTATCTTATTAGTGTTCTTTTTTTTATTTCAGCATATTATGGGGGTACAAACATTAAGGTTACGTACATTGCCCTTGCATCTCCTCCCCCCTGGAGTCAGAGCTTCAAGCATGTCCATCCCCCAGATAGTGCGCATCGCACTTACTATGTATGTAAATACCCATCCCCTCCGCTCCCCTCCCATTTGCCCGACACCTGAGAAATTGTTTTTTAACATTTTGGTTACATTTTATATCTTTGGCTCTCCCTAGCAAGGGTTAGAGGTGTGCCCTTCCCCTCCACAATGCTCACCACATCCCTCAGGTGTGGGTCTACCACCCCAACCTCTGAATCCCTGGTGAACACCACCACCCTTTGAGCTCTTTTTAAATATTTTATTTAAATAGAAGATTGTATGTTGAGAAATAGGCTGTAAAATTTTGTCAAATACATTTTCACTATTGACATGAATTTTCTATTTTAGAAAACTATGTATTATAATTATATATTTCTGTGTATCAAAATAAACTTCCACTCCTTAAACAAGCCCTACTTTGTAATAATGCATTTTTAACACCTTCCTGAGTTATTTTCTAAAATTCTGTCAAGAATTTTGCTCAACATTTAGAGGTGAAAATAGTCTATAGTTTTATTTTTGTAGTTATTAAGGCAATATTGCTTCACAAAAATTGAATGGAAAACAATCCTTTTTTCCTATGGCACTGGAATAATCTGTTATTTAAACCAAAGTGAAATCAAAGCTAACACCTAGTGGTAAATCTATCATGTCCCAATTATTTATCAATTGTAAATATTACTTTTGCTCTTTATTTGTGGCAACTTATTTATATTTTCCACTTGTGTAAATTTTTGATGATTTACATTTATTTTTATGGAAAATCATCTGTTTCCTTCTGGTTTTCAATTTTATCGCCATAGAATCGTATATAATGTTCTCCTCTAAGTCTTTCTGATTCTCTCTCTGATTCCTGGGCATCCTTAGATGTTCCTTGTTTAGCTCACTGAAACCACAGTCTGTTTGTTGGAGAAACCAAGGAAGCCAAAGTGCTATAGGTGGTAGAAGAAAAGTGGTCAATATCCTGGGAATGTCAAAGCTGGCAGACTGTCAGTTTCCTGTTGATACATAGATGCAAAGTTTTTCTGCACCCTTGTCTCCCCAGAACTCTTCAAGCTGTGCTCATCCATTGAAGTCCTCAGATGTTTTGGGGATTAATAGGGTTCCAACCCACTTACATGAGGTCAGCTTTAATCTGATCACTGGATCTCAGATATCCACCATTTCCCACACTATCTAAGTCCTCTAATTTTTGGTTCTCAACTCTAGATACATATTGCTATTTTCTATATACTCCTCAATATCATGAAAGAATTTTTTACACCAGTTTTCTTATTCTTTCTACTACTGTACCCTACCAAAGACTGAGGCTTCTTGTTCACCCATCAACCCCATCAACTATTTGACTTAGGAAACATGAGAAACCTAAAGTTGGAATAGATGCAAGGGAGCTATTATCAGGTTGCCATGCTTGCAGAATTGTCCCAATTTTATTGTAGACATATCACTGTTTATATGCAGTGAGTTTACTCTTGGAGTAAGTATGAAAGTAGAGATTGTATCAGTTGAAAATAATAATTTTGTAGGTAATAGAAAAGAAGAGAAAATGCTTTTAGTGGTATGTCCAACTGTGTCAAATGTCAAATTATTATATCATGCCTCAACTAGTTGGGAAAAATACTTAAAGTATTCATTTCTTATTTTTTGATGTGTGCAATAAAAATAAAACGAGTTAGTATATCAAGGTATTGCTGTGAATATTAAATGAGTTAATCCACATAAGATACTCAGTATAGTTTATGGTGTGTTCATTCATTCATGTATTAAATATTTTGGCAACTACTAAGTGTCAGGCATTTAGTTAGAGGACAAACAAAACAAAGTTCATATCTTCTTCATGGGTCTCCTCCCAACAGCAGAAACACAACAAAGGTATATGCTTTTACCACTTCTTTTCTGCATTATCCTGGAGGCTCTTGTCACCAAAAAAAAAAAAAAAAATCAAGAAAAATAAATAAAACACACCCAGATTAGATTAGAAAAGAACTAATTATTTTTATTTGTAGAGAACACGACCATCTGCAAAAATTCTATTTATTCTACCAAAAAGGTACCAGAACTAATAAGTGAAGTTAGTAGAGATATGAGATTAATGCAGGAAACCCCATCGTGTTTCTGCATAGTAGGAATTAAAAATTAGAAATTGACATTTATCATACTATTTATATTCACATTAAAAACGTAATACTTAGGAATTCTGTTACTTGGGAGTCTCCAGCTAAACAGGATCCCAAGTAGAATACATGTACAGTCAGTCATCTGTATCCATGGGTTCCACATCCATGGATTCAACCAACTGTGGATCAAACATACTAGAAAAAAAAAATAGATGGTTGCATCTGTCCTGAACATGTACAGACTTTTTTCTTGTCATTATTCCCTAAACACAGTATAACAGCTCTTTACATAGCACTTACAGTATATTACGTGTTATAAGTAACCTAGAGATGATTTAAAGCTGTGGCTCCCAATCCCCAGGATACAAACCAGTATCAGCCAATGGCCTGTTGGGCAGCCCCCCTATACACACCCCGCACAGCAGGAGGTGCCCAGCAGGCAAGTGAGGGAAGCTTCCTCCTTTATTTGCTGCTGCTCCCCATCCCTGGCATCATTGTCTGAGCTCTGCCTCCTGTCAGATCAGTGGTAGCACTGCATTCTCATAGGAGCAGAATCCTACTGTAAAGTGTGCATGGGAGGCATCTGGGGTGTGCGGCTCCTTATGAGAATCTCGTGCCTAATGATATGGGGTGGAGCTGAGACAGTGATGCTAGTTCTGGGAAGTGGCTGCAAATGTAATAAATGTGGTGCACTTGAGTTATCAGGAGACCATTCCCCACATCCCCATCCATAGAAGAATTGTCTTCCATGAAACCAGTCCCTGGTACCAAAAAGAGACCATTGATTTAAAGCATACTGGAGGATGTGCATAGGTTATATGCAAACACTATACCATTTTATATAAGGGACCTAAGTATCCATGGATTTAGGTATCTGAAAGATTCCTGGAACCAATCGCAAATAGATTCGGAAGACACTGTTTAAATAAAGAAACATCAAGCCACAGCCTGAAAGAAAGTATTTTCAAATCATGTATCTCATAAAGAAGTTTTTTTTCGAATATATAAAGAACTCTCAAAATTCAACAATAACAAGCAACTTCATTGAAAAATTCGGCAAAAAATTCTATTGAAAAATACACAGATGACAAACAGCACATATAAAGATACTTAAAATCTTTATTCATGATAGAAATGCAAATTAAAACCATAATAAGGTACCGTTACACACCTATTAGATTTGCTGAAATGAAAGACTGATCATATCAAATGTTGGCAAGAATTTGAAGCAATTCCAACTCTAATACACTGTTAATAGGAATGCAAAATGCATCAACAGAATCAAACTAGTTTGATAGTTTCCGGAAAAATGAAACATTCTCCCAGCTGATATTATATATCTTGATATTCGATAGCCATGAGAATTGAAATTATATTCATGCAAAGACAAGTATACAAATGATCGTGGAAGCTTTATTTGTAATAGGCAAATATTGGTAATAACCCATTATCTATTGCCATGCGAAAGAAGAAACAAGAAAGAAGAAAGAAGAAAAGTTTGATACACACATACAATGAAATACTACTTAGAAAAATAAAGGAATTAATTCTAAGTACATGCAAAACTGTATAAAATTCAAAATAATTGTGCAGAGTAAAAGAATGCATAAAATATAATTACATACTGTATTATTCCATTTATATAAAATTATAGAAAATTCAAACCAATCTATAATTAAGAAAGCAGATCAGTGGTTACCTAAGGTAAGAGGTCTGGAAGGGGCAAAGAAAGGATTACAAAAGTGCACAAAGAAACTTTCGGGGGTAATGTATAGGTTTGTTAGCATTAGTTCAGTTATGTTTTCATACATATGAGAAACATTTCTCAAACTATGCACTTTAAATATGATGTTTATTATATGTCAATTACACCTTAGTAAAGCTGTTTATCAATTTCAAAAGTCCTTTCCTGGTCTGTAATGTTACAAAGGAGGAGTGACTTGTAGAAACTAACAGTGAGAATTTTGTGTCCTTAAGTGAGGCTCTTCCTGTGAATCCAACGATCATTCATTCCATTCTACAACATTCCATTCCATCTACAACATTCATCAACTGTCAAGCAGAGGTCTGTCACAGCTGACAAACAAAATTTTATTGTTAAATCCTAACATTTTTCTGCAATACATTATAAAACTAAATGGCAAAACAACATACATAAAAATATCAGCATACATAACACATAAACATTATACATAAAATATTACGGCATGCATAATACATACAAATGTGAAACAAGTTTCTTCTATACCTTGACACTGATTGCATTTATGTCATTTAATATAATAATAATTATAATATGCTCATGCATATTTACCTTTAAATAAGCTCAATTAACAAAGAGCACTCATTAATACTCATTCCAAACAATCATATTTAATAATACCCTTAAGAATTAAAAGCTCTAATCACATAATTATTTGATTAAAGCAGTATATGTGAATTTGACTAATAAACTTTATGTTCTGATTGAGCTATCTACTTGATAGGGATTCATCTACCAAAAACTCATTGTAATTCAGCAACATCATTAACTCTAATGGTCACTGCTGAAAATAAGGGTGTTGTTAATATAATGGCCATAAGCAATAGCACATTAAAGATACTTTTCCCTCCAGGCTTTAGTGACTTGATTTTGTTTTGACAAAATGGAAAAGCATTTAATGTGATCTGATTATGATTTATAGCAGCGGTGCTTGAAATAGAAAATGAAAACTGTTCATTCTCCAACAAAGGAATAGTTGAATAAGTTTTATAGTGTAAGACATAATGCAGCTATGAAAAAATATGTTATGGATATAAATATAAAAAATATTCAAATACATTGTTAAGTGAAAGAGGAAATTAGAGAATAATTCTGTTTTAAAAGATGAGCAAAAATCATCCCATAATGTGTGCATAAACCTTCTTAAGAATAAAATGTATGGTAAGAAATGTTTATCAAACTGTTCATATCAGTTACCTTAGCCTGTGTGGCAAATGATTATATTTTTAAAAATTTATTCTTATTACAAAGTACATATTTTCCTTATTTAATTTTTATAAATTATGAAAAAATATTATCTCTCAAAAATATAATTTCAAAAGTTCAGAAAAAGACCTCTCTGAATGTAAAAAATATCTATATAACATTACTCACTCAAATTAACAAACTCAGTTCAAGGAATTATCATATAATGAGGAGATATAGGTATGCTTTCTAATTTTGACAACTTTACAAAGTAAGCATCACTATCATTATCTTATAGGTAAAGAAATTAAGGTTCAAAGAGAGTAAGTACCATTTCCAAAGTCATATTATTACCAAGTAGCAGAAGCTAACTTAAACCCAAATCTCCGACTAAAAAGCTTGGGCTTTTAACTATACAATATTACTTTTATATATTCATATCTTACTTTGATACATTCATGGAACACGTCCAGGAATGCAAATACATGTGTTCTGCCCAAAGAGTATGCACATACTTGTTTCAATCCATTATAGGAAGAACATATATCATGAAATATTTCTCATCATTGAGAACATTTATATTACTACAACTACACTATCTTATGTGCCCTCTTTTGCCATCTAGAGAAAACATATATGAGCTGGCTGATTGGGCAGTGGCGAGAGTGTGTGGGGGGGGGCAGGGGGAGCCTGTTGTCCATGGTCCTGAGACAAAAGAGCTCTCTGAGCAAAGCTCATTGGCATTTTTAGCTGTTTTTGGTCTCAGACTCTCAGAAGCCATACGCTAATCAAGTAAAGCTAATTAACCTAGCATTTAAAACAATTTGTAAATATAAGGTATTGGACTTGGAAATAGACCCAAAATGCAAGAGATGAATTGACATTCCTCTTAGGGGTCTTTCATACACCTTGAAGGAATCGTGCCTGTTTTCCAAACAGTGGGAATTGGCGTTAGAGTGCACTCATAGGTTAGATCATTTTTTCTTTCATTATATGTACTTTCATACAAGAATCTATGTGTTTTATGGTTTTGTGCTCCTAAGAACATTATTATAAAATGTCTTGGATTCCTGAAGGAGAGGCTCTGTTGAGATTGAGTCTAGTTCGTATCTGATACAGACACTCAAAAAGAAAATATAAAATTATTTAGCAATAATTTTTTCAGTAGGCATGATTCTATGCCCTTTATCTGGTTATTTTATGTGTCAAAAGTATGTGTGCATATACACATATATGCACACACATATATACATACACCTTTACTGTTAAATAGCAACAAATTCAGATATACAATGGGTCAAATACTTCTTTTATTCTATACTGCCAGCATAATAAATATTTACAATTTTAAGTCTAGTATGTTGGAGCCTAGTCCACCAATTCATATATTTTTGAATAGAAATTATATCATATATAATTTAAGTATAAAATTTATGAATGTGAAATTGTGATAGTCCCAGTTCACTCATTCATTTATTCATTCATTCAAATAAGTATTAAAAACCTATCATGTGTAAAACAATGTACTAGGCAGTGAATTTTCAAAAATGTCCAATGTTTAGTAATTTTTTAAATGTAATTATTCAAAATACTAACTAAAATCACTAAAAGAAGTATTTGAATAACTGAATAACAATCTGAGGAATACATATTTATAGGAGACTTCAAGTATTATTTAACATCTATTAAATACCAGCTTTACTGTTTTATTGGCTGAATGTACTATGAAATGATTTTACATTTCAAAACCATAAATAAATTTTGACAAATGAAAAAGGTCATTAGCTGCATTAAAATCCACCAGACCCACTATAAAATGTGTTCTCAATAGGATATTAATTAATTTCAGAGATAACATTTCTGTTGATTACCCTTGAGCAAGACATAAATGTTATCGGACCATAGCTGCTAAAGAGATGACTGGTTGCTTTTATAATAAAAATAAATGGATTGGACTGGCTTCTTTTTATTTTTTTAAAGAAGACTATAAAGATATTTCACCTACTTTCAACTTTACTTAAAAATAAAACTGGACTCCGAAATAATTTACTCTGTCATGGAAATTTTACTTTAAAAATTTTTTCTTATGGGATAATTAAGAATTTACATAAAGAATCACTTTAAAAATGTTCTTGAAACTCTGTTTATAATAGCAAAGTAACCATAAAAAACTATTCATTGAAAAACTATATTCATATATAGCTCACACATCTGTTTCTATATATTTGTATTTAACATACTTTGTATGTATATATAATTCATAATAATTGCGACTAGGTCTAGTGATACTTACCAAGATGCCAATAACAATCTAGAGTCAATGGTGGTAGATTTATTTTATTTTTGCTTTCCTGAATATTCAGAATTTTATAATCTTCAGTAGCATGTCTTCACTATTTTTATAATGAGAAAATTATTCATATCAATTTAAAAACAAAAACTAAAAATACTTAACACTGTTTTGTAAGCATTGAGTATATATTTTATCTTTAGTCTCTCACCATTTTATGAGTCTCACTAAATGTAAAGTTAATTTCACTGACTTCTACAAGTTTGTTTACTGACTGATTCCTCCATGCTTTCTCACCCTTCCTCAATATGCATCCCAAAGACATTACATTATATATATATATATATATGTGTGTGTGTGTGTGTATACATATGTGTGTGGGTGTGTGTGTATATGTTAATATACATTCTTGAGAAAGTCACTTCTTTTCTCTCAATATCAGTTTTTCTGTAAAATGAAAACATTAGACTGGCTTCCCTTTGTACTTTAACATTTAGTATTTTAAGATAGTCTATGATATTCTAGGAAGCTTTCTTAATATAACCCTTACAGCCTTGATTAGTTCAATGTGTGGCTTTATAACCTTATAGGTGAACACAGTTTATTATTTTCCATTAATCAAATAAAAGCTACTCACTGGATATATATTTTCTCTCCTAGTCTACCCTAAACTTCTTTCAGCAGAGCCCTTGTAGAAAGTATGTGTTGTTTTATTTCAACATCTCTCCTTTAGTCCATGTGATTTTCACAAAACTGTGGATGCAGAGTGTCCTGAGGCTGTCAGTCATGGTGCATAGTCTGGAGATACATGGAAGAAGGGTTCTTGTGATCATTTGTGGACACTAGGTAAAAAAATTATATTATTAGTAGTGAATTCTAAGTTGTAGCTGAAATTCTTTGTCCTTCAAAGGTAATTTGATAATAAATGTTTTCTTTTATTAAGAAATTGAATGTTATGTGAACTGAAAGTATGAAGGTCAAAGTGAGGCCAGAGCTGCTAGCTACTGTTATGCTGACTGCTTAAAGGAAGACCATTTGAAAAGCAGACAATGTTGACAAGATATAGAAGATATCAAAATTGAGAGACTAGAACATAGAAAAGAAAAAATGCTCATGACATTGGTTAAGCCTTAGGACTAAAATGTGATTAAGTCAGTCTTACACCATGCACTTCCCAGATACAGAACACAATATATTTCACATCGTTAATAAGCTAATTTTGACCAGGTGTCTATATCTTACAGTCAAAAGAATTCTGGTGTTTAATGACCTGGAATTTTTCTGTTTATTTATTTATTTTTCTGTTTTGTTTTGTTTCTGTTTTAAAGTTCTTCCCATGGCCTACAATGACTTCTATATGGCATTCTCTATATTTATTGGCTAGCATACATGAGGGAATGCTTTCAACCATTTAATTTTTATCTCCCTCCAAACAATATATAATGTCTTTTTCATAGTATTCAAAAGCTTAGCTAATACATTCTAGAAGCAAAACAATATCTTAATGTGTAATACAAGCCTACATTTCTGCTCTGGTGTCAACAGTTGGCAGAAAACTCTGCCTCACAGTACATTGACATCAAGCTACATAGAACAGAAAACTATTTGTTCTTTTCAATAAAAGTACTGTAGGATCAGAACTTGCACATCATTTCAAATCCTCTTTGCCTCACCTCTTCCATAGGCTCTTACTTCCTGACTGAACTGGGATCTTCTCACTTTCTGCCCAGTCTTCTCTGATGTCCCAAATTGGGATGCCTATAGGAACCTGTTCCTCTCTAGCAGAAACACATTCAGAGAGTGCAGGTGATTTACCACTTACTGCTGTGTAGAAACCCAGGCTAAGTAAATTCATTTCATAATAATTTAACAATTATTGCACTCACCATTCCTAACCATGCTAAGTCAATAAAAGGATACTAGTGTGGTCATCCACATAGAAGTGACCAATCAATTTCAATAAGCTGCCTAACAGTTTTTACAAATTGTTGATGGATTGATGGATTTTTTTTTCTTTTCCTGAATTGACTGACTAATGTGATCCTCTAGAAACAGCCTATGACCCAATAGCTCAACTTAGTCCCTGATGCTTTAATTTCACTTTATGTTCTTTTTAATTGTAATTAAAATATTTACTACCGCATTAACTTTGGAGGCCAATGAATTCCAGCTATGAGAAATTATTTACATAAAGACTCTGTGGTCTTTATGTAATACATGGGATTAATCTTTATGTAATATATGAGATTGATCTATTGCAGTGTAACTTGGCCCATTAATGGAAACAACATTTTCTCTTTAGTCATCAGACTATTTTTCTTTCCCTAATATTTTTAACATAAAATCTCACATGTCGGTCAATTTTCTGGATGTAAAATTATTATAACTAAGCATCCATCCTGAATTTTTTGCTAGATATTTTAAGACATTTTTTATTCACTTACTCATACCCATAAGTGTTAGCATAAAGTTTTATATACCTATTCTCAGTAAACTTCCACCTTTACCATGAATATTGCTTTGTTTAATGCCTATGAGAAAGCAGTATTGTTTGAAGCATGAACAATTTATGTTAACACTATGATTTGTTTTCAATGTAGCCTTTTTTCTTATACCTTCTAAATGTTCAAACTGTAGGGGTGTCACTCATCTGAATGAAAGCATAAAATAGCATGTGTAATGACTTATTCAAATAGAATAAGGTCATTCTAGGAGAACTTATTCTACTTGAGGCTGTGCCAATCACCAGCCACAGGATATTTTCAAATTACATGTATTTCTTCTTAATCTTTTTGGAAAGAAAAGAATGAAAACACTTACTTACTGGAAATAAAATAGAAAAAAGGTATTTAAAGCATATCTGAAAATACATATTTATTTTATATATTTACCATTTATTTGAAGAATAAAAATAGCAGCCTCATTAACATTATCTTATTTAATATCTACTGTCTGCCAGTATTCTAAGGCCTTTTTTCATTTTTTCATAATGGTGAAAATAAAAATGTTATCTCTTTTTTTTCCCGTCCACAATGTGCTAGGAACTACGATGAATGTTATATATTGCTTATTTCATGTATTTCAAGTACAGATTGAGTATTCTTTATCCAAAATGCTTGGGAACAGAAGTTTCAGATTTCAGACATTTTTTTTTTCTTGGATTTTGCAATATTTGCAAATGCATATTTTAGGAATGGGACCCAAGTCTAAATGCAAAATTTATTTGTATTTCTTGTACACCTTATATCTTAGCCTTAAGGGAACTTTATAAAATATTTCTAATAATTTTGTGCATAAAAGAAAGTTTTGACTGCATTGGACTGTGATCATCATATGAGATCAAGTGTGGAATATTTTACTTGTGGTGACATGTCACTGCTCATTCAGATTTCAGAGCATTTCAGATTTCTGATTTTAAGATTAGGGATGTTCAACCTGTAAGTTGCAATCCAAATTTTGTAGATTAAAAATAACTTAAGGTTCAGAAAAGGTGTACATCTTAACTCAAGAGGAATCTAGATTTGAAGTTATATCTGTCTCAAGTTCCCACTCTATTACCCTTGAACTATGTTATGAATATGTTACATTTATTAATTCAATTAACAAATATATATGATGTACCTACTTTACTATGTAATAGATTCTAAGGCATTAAGAAGGTAATATGCAAAAAAAGGGAAAAAGACATTTTATTTCCTTCAAATGTCAGATTATAAATAAATCAATAATTAAAATATCATATAAATAAATAAATGTAATGTGATAAATCTTATGAATAAAAAATACAAAGTACATTAGGAGTTTAAAAAAATGGAGACATAATTTAATCTAGACATCAGGAAAATATTCCCAGAGAAAATACTATTTAGGCAGACTTAAAAGTTAAAGTTGGGATTTAAAACTTTTGGCTGCCTGAAAACCCTTCTATTCTTCTTATTATGTCATGTTGAAGTCATTTATCCACCTTCAAATGCTAAGTGTATGTAATGATAAAAATTAATATTTCCATTTTAAGAACATAAATAACAAAGAAATCATTTTTAAAAAGAATTGTCATTACTCCCACCGCATCCACCCACAATCACAGGCAAATATCTCACACAAAAAGATCCCAGGAATCTCTCTCATTAATCTATCACTATTGTTCTTCGACATACACAAATGGAAGAAAGCATTTATTGCATAAGGCTGAACACACACGAACACACACACACACACACATCAACACACATGACCATCACTACCACCTCTACCAAACAATTTTGTATTTAGTGTTAGCACTAAATTTTGTAGTTAGTGTTTCCGCTTCTAAAAAGAAGAGGAAATTTAAGGAGATTTATCCCTGGTCAATCAACACAACCAAAGAGAATGTGTGGTCATAATATTTTAACTGCCAAATAACAGATTATGTTACTATTGTTACAATATTTAAATTTTGACATGACACCATTTATTTGGTAACTGCTAACTTGGCCCAATATCACAGAAAGGTATTTGAAACAGGACAATAAAGTCTTGTTCCTTAAAAAAGAATTAATAAACAAAGATAACCAGTATTTACACTTGCCTGGGCTCTGAAATGTGTACAATAAACACACATACAGTATCCAGAGCCCAGTGCTGGAAAACATCTTAGAGGAATAAAAAAAATGGTGTGTTTCAGCCTGTTAAAAAGATAGTGAATTCACAAAATTATCTATTAATAATGAGTAAAAAACATAGAAATTACTTAATATACAGGGCACTTTGACTGTTAGAATTCAAAGCAAATCTGATGCTACTTTATGTCATTTCCAAAATGTAATGAATCTTTTACATATTTAATATTATGACTCATGCTATTAAGTATTTGTATCTGTCTTAGTATTCTATTTATTCTTTATCAGCTAAATGGCTTTTTCAATATAAAATTACTTACTCAGAAGTAACAACAAAATTTTAAAAGCTAAATCATCAAACCTGAGAAGATTTTTGTTCTTAAAAATCAGCTGAGCCTTCTATGAGGGGAAACACTCACACACACACACACACACACACACACACACACACACACATATACAAAACCTGTTTAATGTGTAATCTAGCTGGGTACTATGGATTTACCATCCTAAATTCAATTCACTTCGCTCAGGAAAAGTTCAGAGAAAAAAAAGCCAGCTCTGGAAAGGGGAGTAGGTATTTGATTTTATTTAGGTCAACAAATGTTATTGAATGTCTATTCCCTGCCAGGAACTTGTTACCCTTTGAAGATAAATGGTAAATCAGAAGCACATCGTTCCTCTCATAGAGTTTTTGGTTTCCCAAGAAATACAGATTCTCCTACTACACAGTGTTGTTTTGCTTATAGGACTACTTTTACTTGTATTTATGTTTCTGTTTACTGTTTACTTGTTTGTAACTTGGCTCCTCCCTCCTCAGCTGATATACTCTCTGAGGAAAGGGCTCATGTCTGCTTCACTCATCATGGTATATCCTGTCTCTGGCATCCTGGAAATATAAGAGATTACGTTGAAGTCCCCACACCACCCTCAGGTTCAATGACTTACTACAAGTATCCACAGAATTTAGTAAAGCTGTTATACTCATGGTTATGGTTTATTACAACAAAAAGATACAGATTAATAAGCAAAGAAAAGGACACATAAAGCAGAGTCCAAGAGACCAAGCACAAGCTTCCAGTTGTCGTCTCCCAATGGAGTAATACAGAAAGCACTTAATTCTCCCAGCAATGATGAGTGACAACACACATGAAGTACTGCCAACCAGAGAAACACACCTGAGCCCTGTCTTGCAGGGTTTTTATTTGTAGTCAACCACATAAGCATGGGACACCTATGTGACTGACCTTACTCAATCTTCAGCCCCTTCCAAAGTCAAACTTATACAACATTGCCAATGCCTCACCGTAAATCACCTTGTATCTGTGTGGCCCAAGGTCCCACATATATAAAGATGCTCTTATCAGGCAGGATATTTCAATGTTATCTCTCCTGAGCCAGTCAAGGGCCACTCCTTTTTTTAGAATGTACAAGCTTGGGGGATATTCCAAGCCCATTGAGTGAAACTGATCCAAGATATTTGTGCAGTGCAAAATACGGACCTAATAATAGAATTCATTGTGGAATATTATAAGAATGTAAAATTTAATCTAAATGCTGGGTTAGGTCAGAGTTCTAGAGTTATTCACCGCCTATTTGTTAAGAACCAGGTAATGGTTATGGCCAGTTGTGAGCCCCACGCCTTGCAGTGGACACAGGTGTTGCTCATCGTCCGACACACACACATACACACACACACACACACACAGATTTTGTGCCCTTCAGACAAGCACAGGCTAAGCAACATTTTACAACCCCTACTAGCTTTGGGACAAGGCAGAAGTTCTGAGTTTACACGAGGACCATTTTTTTAACCAGAGGCCCTGGACTAATAGGATCAGATCTCTAACACTGGTAAATGCAGAGCTTCAGGACTAAGATGAAGACTCTTCATGCCACATTTTCTAACTCTTAGCCCTGCTTCCTTTGCTGTGCTGAGTTACCTAATTTAAGCTCTGAAAAAATATTTAATGGGCCCTCAATTATATCTACACATTGGAGACATTTTAAAAATGCAAAATAATTACTCCCTGTACTTATGGAAGATAAGATATAGACAGAAATTATCTCAAGTTCAAGCCCAAAATACAGCAAAAGTCACAGGATAAGACAGACAAATTCAGGAGAGGCAAGAAAGGAATGTGATCAGACATTACATCTTGAAAAAAATATTTTAGCTGAACCTGATTATGTAATAGCCTCAAAACAAAGTAATAGCCTCAAAAACAAAAGTTATTTGAAAAACTGGCAAAAGCTGTCTGAAGATCTAAATGGGAAGTTAGATGGATTGGTTGATTTTAGCTTCTACTGATGAAGGCCAAACTCTTGCTTATATCTACATGTACTGAGAACAGTTTGAAAGTTCCCAGGCAAGGAAACTAAATGTGTATTGAAAAACTTAAATCATATAATGCCAAAAGTGATGGAAATATTTTACTTTTGCAAAGTGTTTCAAGAAACTGAAAGAAAAACATTGCATGAACCTCATTGTGAGAGGGAAGAGAATTTATTGAAAGTTTTCTCAATGAAAAAGTAACCAAGGGTTGTTATCGAGATGTTTAAATACCCACAGGTAAGTCCCTGTGGTGCTGTCTGTATCAGCTATTGAATTTACCCTAAACAAAACAAACAGGAGACAGGGCTTGAGTTCCTTTTACTGAAAACACAAGGCCTTTCAAAATGATACTGTGACAGGTCTAATTCCTTATTCTCGATTTGAAGAAATAATAAGAGAGGTTCTAACACAAGTAGCAGTTTTGCAACACTGAGGAGACATTAAAAATTCAGGTCCTCTCATTTTTATTTGCAGCAGGAAAATTTCGCTCCTTCTCCCAGACTTTTTTGGTTCACATCTCCCTACATTCTCGCCCCTCAATAAGTATTGGTAAAAAAAGAACGGAGGGGGAAAACATACATTTAACAATATTTCTTAAAATAATTTTACGCTTCATATGGAACCAAAGAAGACCTCGAATATCAAAAGCAATTCTAGGCAACAAAAACAAAATGGGAGGCATTAATTTGCCAGATATCAAACTATACTACAAAGCTGTAGTAATTAAATCAATCTGGTATTGGCACAAAAATAGAAATATTGACCAGTGGAACAGATGTGAGAATGCTGATATAAAACCATCCTCATATAGCTATCTAATCTTTGACAAAGCAGACAAAAACATACGCTGGGGAAAAGAATCCCTTTTCAATAAATGGTGCTGGGAAAACTGGATAGCCACCTGTGGAAGGCTAAAGCAGGACCCACACCTTTCACCTCTCACAAAAATCAACACACGCTGCATAACAGACTTAAACCTAAGGTATGAAACTATTAAAATTCTAGAGGAAAGTTTTGGAAACACTCTCCTAGACATCGGCCTAGGCAAAGAGTTTATGAAGAAGTCCCCAAAGGCAATCACAGCAGCAACAAAAATAAATAAATGGGACATGATCAAACTAAAAAGCTTCTGCACAGCCAAAGAAATAGTCATGAAAGTAAACAGACAACCTACAGAATGGGAGAAAATTTTTGCATCCTACGCATCTGATAAGGGGCTGATAACTAGAATATACTTAGAACTCACGAAAATCAGCAAGAAAAAATCAAATAACCCTATTAAAAAGTGGGCAAAGGAGTTGAACAGAAACTCTTCTAAAGAAGACAGAAGAATGGCCAACAAACATATGAAAAAATGCTCAACATCTCTAATCATCAGGGAAATGCAAATCAAAACCACAATGAGATATCACTTAACCCCAGTGAGAATGGCCTTTATCAAAAAGTCTCCAAACAATAAATGCTGGCATGGATGCAGAGAGAGAGGAACACTCCTACACTGCTGGTGGGACTGCAAACTAGTTCAACCTCTGTGGAAAGCAATATGGAGATACCTTAAAGCAGTACAAGTGAATCTACCATTTGATCTAGGAATCCCATTGCTGGGCATCTACCCAAATGATCCAAGGACACTCTACAAAAAAGACACCTGCACTCGAATGTTTATAGCAGCACAATTCATAATTGCGAGGCTGTGGAAACAGCCCAAGTGCCCATCTATCCAAGAATGGATTAATAAAATGTGGTATATGTATACCATGGAGTACTATTCAGCTCTAAGAAACAACGGTGATATAGCACATCTTATATTTTCCTGGTTAGAGCTGGAACCCATACTATTAAGTGAAGTTTCCCAAGAATGGAAAAACAAGCACCACATATACTCACCAGCAAACTGGTATTAACTGAGCAGCACCTAAGTGGACATGTAGGTCCTACAGTAATAGGGTATTGGGGAGGTGGGAGGGGGGATGGGGGAGGTATATACATACATAATGAGTGAGATGTGCACCATCTGGGGGATGGTCATGCTGGAGACTCAGACTTGTTGGGGGAGGGGGGAATGGGCATTTATTGAAACCTTAAAATCTGTACTGCCATAATATGCCGAAATTAAAAAAAAAAAAAAAAACAATATTTTTTGAGCACTTACTAAGGCCCAGGACTTCTATCATGAGCTAACACGGTCCAGCTAACATGGTACGTGTATTTTCATGGCCCTTACATTCTTAGATGTAAGGCCCTTTTCATGGCTTTTAGATCCTTCATGGTAGTTATCTTGTGAAAACTCTTTATCATGGAAAGAGAAGTTTATTTATGCTCAATGTTTCACTCCAAAGAATACCATGAGCTTAAACTTCTTTCCCAGAACATGTGGGGTTTACAGTTCAGTCAGTACCTCTCCAGTATGGAATAGTGGGACACCCAAGGAGGTGGAAGAGGACTCAGGAACCAGGGAATTGATAAAAAAGAGAAAACTTTCAAAGAAAGAAGGAAATTCCATGGTGCCTACCCAAGATGGACTCTGAATGAGCAAATTATTTAATGAAAAGAAGAATTGATATGTTTGGAGGGGTACGGTAATGGGTTGTACCAATACCATGCCATATATTATAAAAATGACTATAAGATTTATATTTGAGGGACTCATTTTTTTTCTTACTGACCCTTTCATAGAGGAAGATCTTTACTACAGCAGAATAATTGCATTATAGGGTATCTGTAAAATTGTCTGGAAATGAGACCAGAATATGTAATTGAGTGTCAATGTTTGGAAGAGTGTTAGAAAAGGAAACAATTTGTATGCTCAGAAGAGAAGCTGGAACTCACTTCAGCAAGAAATATAAAATCACCCAAGCTTTATCATTAGAACAATGATGGCAGTACCAATAATTTCCCTGGAAAGGAGAATTTACAACTTCTAAACTCACTTAGTGTAGGACAAGAAGACTTTAATCACACAGCATAAGAAAAATTTAATAACTTTGAGAAAGGGAAATTTTGCATTTATTGTTCGGTTACTTCTGTTAGGACTAAATTGGAATACGATGGGAAAATACTACTATAGTAAGAAGAAAAAGCTTCACAGTGTGCTATTTATGTTTAATGAGGGTCTAATTCTATGCATTATCTGAAAATAAAAACTTCTTCCAAATAAGATAATATATAGTATAGTATATATTATGATATATAGTATAGTAAAGATCTTTAGCTCCACCATTATTAGGTAACTCTAAATGGCATAAGGAATTCCTGATATCCATTCCCAGCAGAGCTATGAACTTTCCCTTGAAACTATATATAAAGCTAACTAAGAGCAGTCTTTGGTGTAATACAAATCTATGCTAGTTGTGTGACCTTGGGCAAGCCACTTAATCTCTGAGTGTGACGCATTTAGAAAGTCAGTTACATATTTATTGAGCATTGCCTATGAATCGAGCATCACATAAGCTACTGAAATATAATAGGAAAGCAGGCAGGTCTAATCCCTGACTTCCTAGAGTTTACATTCTAGTGGAGATTTTTTTTGAAGAGAGTAAACAAATAAGGTAAGTTTTATAAAATGCAGTATACAAAATCTGTGTTATGCTTACATAAGACAATGTGTATAAATACCTTCACCTGATTAGTATTATATATTAATATTATATATCTTAATTATCATTAATATTATTAGTGACAACATGGTCCTCAGGAAGTTGCTTTTACAAAAACAATTTGGAAATAGAACTTTTGTGGAAGTCTAAAAACGTCAAAGAAAAAATAATTTCAAAGCAATCAGAATTGTAGGTTCTAACAGGGCTATCATAAGTACAATGGAACTGACTGCGAAAAAAATGTATATTGTTATTTTTAAATGACACCTACTTGGCAGACATCATTCCTTTTATCAAAGAAAGTGCTTTGCTATTCAGTCATAGAATCAAGACCTAGTTTAATGGTAACTGGCTACTTTGGACAAAGGAAAAGCCAAGAGGCAGTTTAATTACATTTCATGATGATTGGAACATTAAAATAACCTAGTGAGCAATTTACTCTCAAGAAAAAGAATTTGAGGTGAATAACAATTTCACTAAATATTAAAGACAGCCATAGGAATGGGCTTGTGTTAAAGAAGAGACTACTACAATTGTCAAAGACTCCTTTTTCTGAAAGCTTGCAATCTAAATATGATAATATTAAGTAAGACAAAGTGAGCAAATTAAAACAAAATTGTGAATTTTCTAAAAATATAAAAGCAGGCTAAAACATTTCAAAAATCAAAGGCTTTAATAAATTGTGGAGTTCAAGAAGTCAAAAACTAGAATTTCCTCTGTATTCCCTGTTCTAGACTACACACAGGGAGTTTTCAGGAAATACTTGTTAGATAAACTAAACTTTCTAGCATTTGTAAACTCCCCATACATTTGAATAATTCAACAGCATAAGCTGAAAACATTGCTTAGTCATTCATTATGCAAAGGCCTCACATGATACACCATAGTTTTGTGAATAAGCCAAATATTTCAGTTCTAATTCCATCTGACATGCAACTGGAGTAAATCTGACTGTGCTATTTCCTCATACTCTTTCCTGTTCCTTCATAATTATTTTCTGTTATCAGCTATTAACAAGTGAGCCATTACAGAATCCAGTCTGAGCCTCCACTTCAGTTCTCTATGTTTCACCTTCAAACAGTGTTTGAAGGTGAAATCAAATAATTTGATTTGATTTTCTGATGCTGTTGTATCACGGGATGGGAGGCTCATCTGAAAAAGAGAGACTGTTGAAAAAATGGTTTGCTATGGGATGGGCTAAATCATGCTGTCACAAAAGGAATTCAACATGTGATTAAGTGCTAGAGGTTTCCATAGAACTCTATATAATAGTTCATAATACACTTTCAGTCACAGTATTTTCACACTGAATGCCCAGCACAGTGCCTGGAACATAGTCTAAGCCATTATCAACATTAACCTTGGACCACTGCAATAGCCTTGTATGTGACTTTCCTGCTTCCATTCCTATGGCACTGAGTGGCAACATTTATCATTGTAAAATGTAAATCAGATCATGCTGCTCCTCTGTGTAAAATGTTGCAATGGCTTTCACCGCACTTGGAATCAATGCATACTCTAAACCACGATCTTCACAGCCCTATAGAATCTGGCCCCTGCAGACCCATCTAACTCCAACTTATTATAGGTACTTGGGTTCACTATCCATCAACTGTGCTGGCTTTCTTTCTATTGGATGTGCCAAGTTCTCTTTAGAGTCTTTGCATCTGCTTTTTTCCTTTGACAAAAAAGTCCTACCCGAAGATTTTTCTAATGAATCCTTTCTTATTCATCTCATTTCTCTGTCACTTGTTCAAAGAGGACTTCCTTCAGCAACCAATCTAAAGAAGCTGCTATTTCTGGAGGTCCCTATCACATCTTCCTGTCTTATTTCAATCATACATTTACCACTATGTGAAATGATTGCCTTCAAGTATGTGCTTGCCTATTGATTAGACACCAATATAACAAACCTGAAGATTTTTAAGGCCCACCAATATGTGTTTAAATATTTAGAAGTTTAGAAATCAAGTGATAAAATTGCTAAATAAAATATATCCCATCCTCCTCCTACCTTGACAAAAATGGATTAGTAATGAAACTCCAATTCAAATTTAGAATTTTTGACTCCTCAATGTTCTGGTTCAAAGTATAATAGCAAAAGAAAAGATGGACCAACTCTCACCCATAGCCAAACCCCTTTTTATTCCCACCCTGACATTCATACAAGAACGGGCTTCATGTTCACATATGAGACATACCAGCCTATTCATCCATGTTTCATCTACAGTCTCCATCCCCCACCACAGTCAAACAGCCATGCTCATGGCCACTCCTAAGACATACCAGGGAGCACAACAGTGGCACACTCTGTTTTATGCAAATGGGCCCAGAAAATAGGACTATGCACCCCCTACAAGTATGGGCTAGATGTTATTTGAGCAGGGAATTCAATGTGCCAGTTACCTAGATCATGATCTCAGGAGAGGACCAAGGGAGTGGCTTCCCTTGGCCATCCAAACCCCTTGGCCAGTAGTGAGATATTTGCCAGATAGGACCAGAGTGCATTCCTTTTATAAGCAAGGGCCAACTGCCCGAAACTCAGGGAGATATTGCAGTCTGAATCCCACTCTATACCATCCCAATCAGAATACAAACACTAGAAGAGCAGATCTGTTTTGTTTTGTGTGTGTGTGTGTGTGTATGTTTTCTTCACTAAATGGTTTCAGGAATTTATGCTTAATAAATATTTGTAGAATAAATGAATATTTGGCATGCAGATGTTTATAGAAATGCATATACTGTTTTAACCTCAAAATATCCTTGTGAGTATGTAGATACTTCTCATCTTTCTAGGGCAAAAACTTGAGTACAATCAGTAAAAAGAGATGAGTTCAAGTTCACACACTAGCTGTTGGGACTGAAAATGAGAATTAAAAGGAATCAAGTATCCAAGAATAGAGACATAGCTATTGCCCCCACTCATCAGATTGCAGATGCTGTGGGATGCATTTTTTTTTTTTTTACTCTTCGAGTAATATAGGAGAAAATAAGAAATTTAAAATTCATACCTCATCACCAAAAATAATGGAGAATCTGGATCTGAAACATGCAAAGCTTATGAGAACAGATGATTAGATAGACCAGTAGGCTGCCCCTGGGTCTCCCTGGCAGAGGACCACTGTTTCTGTTGGAAAGCCTGGAATCTACAAGCAGACTGAGGAGCTAGGTGCAATTTGAGATCTGGTATTGGACCTCTCAGAGTCTACCAGAGGGTCTCAACTTACTGAATGAAGATTTTTCCTTAAAGGTGATGATTATCAAAAAATAAATATCTTGAAAAGGGGGGTTTCCCATTGGCATCAAGTTTTTCCATTAAGCATGAAGAAGGAATTTGTTTCAATTCAAAAGGAAAATGTCAATAGTCTAACTACACAGCAAAAGAATCATAACAATGACAACAATAACCACAGCTAGTATATATCAATTTTACCTTCTCAATACTATTATGCCCTCTCAAACACTATCTTCCTAACCCAAGGTGCCATCAGCCCTCGCCTAGATTATAGCAGCAGCCGACTCACTAAGGTGTCTCAGGGTCCATTCCTGCCCCTCCTGCCTTCGTCATGTTATAACCGGAGTTCAAAATGCAAACAAACCAATGTCACCACCAACACCACCCTATTATTCTTACAATCCTTTAGTGACTTCTCAAAAATATCAACTAAAAATAAAACAGAATCCATAATATGACCTAAAAGACCCTGCACGTTTGAACCCCTGCTAGCATCTCTTGCTGTACCACACATCACTCTTCCCTCTCACTCCTCAGGGACCAGCTGCCCTGGCCTCCACTCCAACCCTAAGATACTCCTTGATGCCTCCTGATACAGGACCTTTGCTGATTTTACTCTCCATGTGAAAAAAACCTCTTTGTTCTCTCTCCCTTCCTTCTCTAAGCATCTTTGCTTATTTGGGCTGCTATCACAAAATACTAGGTAGCTTATAAGCTACAGAAATTTATTGATCACAGTTCTGGAAGCTGGAAAGTTTAAGATCAAGACACTGGCAGATTCAGTCTGTTGAGGACCCAATTTCTGGCTCAAAGATGGTGCTTTTGTGCTGTGTCCTCACGTGGTGAAAGGGGCGAGGCTGCTCCATGGAGCCTCTTTTATAAAGGCACTAATCCCAATCGTGGGTGCTCCACCCTTATGATCTAATCACTTCCCAAACGCCCCATCTACCAATACCATCACAATGGTGAATAGATTTTGACATATGAATTTGGGGGGGGACACAAATGTGCAGGGTCTTTTAGATCATATTATGGATTCTGTTTTATTTTTAGTTGATATTTTTGAGAAGTCACTAAAGGATTGTAAGACACATTTGTGTCCCCCCCCCAATGTTTGGACCATAGTACTTAGTTAACATGTGTGAGTTTTTGAGATCTAGCTCTACTGTCAGATTTTCAAAGAAGTTTCCTGATCTCTCAGACTTAGAAAGTAGATCAGAGTTAAAACACTCTATTCCTTTATTTCACAGCACTTGACACAGTTAAAATTTTATATATATTTACATGACTATTTAGTTCATAGCTGCCTTCCCAACAAAGTTTACAAACTCCCCAACTCACAGGTTCCATGAAGGCAGAATGGTTTTGTTTTGGCTCACTCTTTTATTACCAGAACTTAAAACCATTCCTGGAACATACTTGGTGCTTAATGAATATTTATTGAGTAAGGGAATATGTAGACTGAGCATAATTGTGTACAAGGAACTGTGCTTCGCATGATTCATGTTACAGATGAAGAAACTAAAGCTTAAGAGGTTGAAGAATTTGACCAATGTCATTTATCTAGTAGATAGACTACAGAACCAGGAATCAAGCTCACATATTCTCATTCAGAGCCTCCATACACTCCAAAACTCTATTTAGTAATATATCTGCAAAAATGCACTTTATCTGCCCCCCCCCCATATCATTCCACTTATTTCTTCCATAGTATAACCTCATTTGGAGATGGTATTTCAGCATATATAAAGAATATTCCTAAATTATTCCAATACTTGCTGCCAAACAGTGAAGTATGGCCATTCTTTCAAAAATATTCCTACTTTTTGTGAGTTGGAAAAGAGACTTGGAAATGTATTTATTTATTAACAGGCAAATTGAAAAATAATGTCCGGTAGCTATGGTGTTACACTAAATTATTCCCTTTTGTTTCCTAAGGCAAATGCTCTAATCAGCCTCATGCCACACAAGTCTCACACCACTCTGCCCCATGGTATTGAATTAACCTTTACCTGACATTTCTAGGTAATCATTTTGGGAGCCATCCAATAAATCATTTAATAAAATGAAAGTGGAATAGCTTTCCAGAAAGAGCATGTGCTCACTGTAAGTACTTCTAAGTGGAGGCAATTGCACTCAACAACAAAAATAGCTTTGTACCACCAAACACAAACCAGTAGATCAGCCTTCTACAAAGGCAACTGAAGTATCTGGCATGAACCAGGATAGACTTCTTAAAGACATTCTCAAACAGAGACAACTATACCTGTAAGGCTTTTTCCCCTGTCCTCTTCTCCATCTGTAGCCACCAAACTTTTGTAATTCATCAGAAAGCAAGTTGTCCTTGCAAGGAGATTGCATCACTATCTGGTATAAAAGCTGATAGCATGAACATTTAGCTTAAAAGATCAAGTTGCCTTTTGGAGAGAGATGTTGGCATCTAATTTTAATATGGAAATGGATGGAGAGTCACCTTGAAGATAATTTTGGCTCTGTAAAGCATTATTTGGATGCCTCATATAGTTATGCCAGAGTAAAGAAGTGGGCACCAGTTAGCATATTTTTGAGTGCCTTGGCAAATCTGCTTCACTCCTTGATATTCCAAGATGATTTCTCAGAATGAGTAGACTAATATGCCTAAGAAAGTGAGAGCCTGTAAGAGGGAAAAAAGTCGTACCTGAAAACTTGATCTTAGAGACCTGAAGTTAGGAAACCTGGAGGAGTGGTCCAGAATAACTCCAACAAAGGCTCAATGGCAAGACAAGGAAAAAAATTACCTTGAATGATGAGACTTTTAATCTGGCAACCCTGGCTCAATACAAGCATCTGTGAGATTATAGGGAGTGGCAGATACAATAGAAAAAAATATTATTCTTCTGGAATATTTTCTTTATGAATTCTCAGTTAAAAAGATTTGCCATTTCACTTTGAATGGGACCTTTGAACACTCAGACAGGCCTTGTGAACATTTTAAATGATAATTGATTTGAGAGAATAATGTGATTAATATATCTAAAAGTAATTACAAGCACAAAATATCAGTTACTTAGGAGTTCCACTTTAACAATGAATCCAGAATATTCATCATGCAGAAAGATGGGGCATTTGTTTGCATTCTATAAAATAGGAAAAGTTTGCATATCTGCCAATTGTATATGTATAGCTCAGTGGTTCTCAATTGGGGATCAAGGGTCACTGGCAATGCCTGGAGATATTTTTGTCACAACTAGGGGCTGCGATTGGCATCTAGTGGGTAGAGACCAAGGATGCTGCAAAGCATCCTACAATGCACACATCAGCCTCCCACAGCAAATAATTATCTGCTCAAAATGCCAACAGTGCTAAGGTTGAGAAACTCTGATATAGATCAAAAAGAATCATCTTAATCTTACAGGAAGTTATATTCAGATCTCATTACAAACTTCAAGAAGGTCAATGAATTTGAAAACTGGTAAAAACTTTGGAATAAATTCATTTCTCAGACACCTGACTAATTTCTCCATCCTAAAAATATATTCATCAGGGCCATTAAAAAGAACCTCTTTAGTCACATTTTCCAGTATAATCCCAAATATACATGGATGTTATGGTGAAATCTAAGGTAGGCTTTGCAAATTTTATCTATATTTAGAGTGACAAGTAATAGTATTATACAGTGCATTATGGGGAATTTTGTATACTTGGCACTTGAGTGAAAAAGACTGAAAAACCAAACAAAATTCCAATAAATAGCCAGTATTTTAATGTAACATCTAGAATCTGCCCTGGGCCACCTCAACTGGGTTGACCTCTGATTTGTAATTTAACACTAAGATTGTGGAGTCTGGTCAGAGAGAAAATGTTTTGAATCCCAGTTCCACTCACAGATAAACTGTTCTACTGTGGAATACAGATTCATATGCCTCACCTACAAATCATGATTGTACTTATCTCAGGGAGTTATTGTAAAAGTTAAATGATGCCTATCAAAACATTTGGGACATTAACAGCTTATACTCAATAAATGTAAATAGTAGTGACATTGCTATAAACTAACAGAAAAGTGCCACAAGATGGAACTTGATTGAGAGAAGGGAACTATGGGAATTTTCTATATTCAAAATTTCTCTTCTTAAGGAAATTAGACTTTCAGTAAGACCTCAATTTAAACCTACTGAAAACAGGGAAAACCTGTATATTATTTTATGCTGATTCTAAATCAGGGTATTTTGTTAATGTTAATTTTAATAGTCAATATTACTCAGGACCTCCATGTTTTATGATAGAATTTCAACTGTAGGGAGGCCAATTTCAGCATTTTGAAATATCATCTAAAGAAATAAATGTAAATGTAAGTATAATAAAGATATGAAAAGTGATATAATTTTGTTGAAAGTCACAGATTTATGCATCTAAAAAAACATAACAAAATAAAACAAAAATTAACATGATTGTCAATTTAATTTAAACCATATAGCAGTGAGTAACTGAATGAGTCCTAAATTTATCAATGAAAATTTTATAGGGAATTTACCTACATACTCTAATCGGGAACATACCTCCCTACTCTTATTAATAATCCCAAAGTACCTATCGATGCTGTAAGATTAATAGCATTTGATTCTTTTTTTTTTATTTCAGCATATTATGGGGGTACAAATTTTAAGGTTCCAATAAATGTCCTTTCCCCCCCACCCCCCACAAGTCTGAGTTTCCAGCATGACCATCCCCCAGATGGTGCACATCTCACACATTATGTATGTATATGCCTACCCCCTTCCCCCCTCCCACCTGCCCAATACCCTATTACTGTGGTACCTATGTGTCCACTTAAGTAATAGCACTTGATTCTTAACCCTTCCAGCTTGAAACCAAGTTTGTACTTTGTCCAGAATATGCATCAATGGCCCTATACATGCACATAATTTATCATTCCAAGTGAGTAGCTGAAAATTTCATAGCCTTCAAATTATTTACACTTTCCTATGCCCACCCTGCTACACGTTATGATCTCGGCATTCCAAGATATGATTTGGGCCTTGTTTTCCCTCCTTCACACTGATGAAATAACAAAACAGAAGCATACAAGACAAGAAAAGAAGTAGCTCCTTAAAATTGTTTGCCTAATAGACCTTTTATGCTGCAATACCCCACTGTCGATAGACAAAAACTCACATGCTTTTAAGAGTAATATTCTGCACGATATCTTGGAAAGCTTGAAATTATCCATATGTCCCGTCAAAAATCAAAGACCAGGATAAACAGTAAGAAGGAAATAATGGAAAGAAACTCAAGCTAACAAAATGCCTAGAATATAGTAGGTAATTGATAATGTTGACTGTATTTAATATCACTAAATGAGCTCAGAATATCAACATTTAAGTTCATTCATTTCTAAGTAGAATATAGAGTATAAAAAAAATTTCCTCATAACTTTCAACCTCATTTCTAATTTCCCCATGAGATTTTAAGATTATCTCACCATGTGGGAATTTACTGTAGCAAATTACTTTACATACATGTTTAAATATAGTTTTAAATATAGGGAGCATTACTTGACAGTTGAAAACACTATAAGCAGAATAATTTTAGTTACATAGCTAGAGAGAATACACGTTATTTATTGCTCATCTCTTTCTTTTGGCAGCTTTCTCTACTCCATGTAATTTTGGGAACTAAGATTGATAACTGCTAAAATGGCATAAATAAAGATCTTCAGGGAGCTTCACAGGGACTGCCTTTGTCCCCACCCTGAGAGAGTATGCCTGGGAATGTAGGCAACATAGAAGAAATGGGCTGCCAAGGTTAGGGAGATGCAGGCATTGCAGCTCCTAATCATTTGTAGCAAGGATTTTGTTCTCTGTCTTTAAAAAGCTATGAAGCCATTGAAGAGAATCAACCAGGAGACAAGCCAGGTCATATTTACTGATGGCATATGATCATGCTGGCCACAGTGTAGTACATAGTTTAGAGGAGAAATAGAGTTAGTGTGTGAATTCCATTTCAGAGCTTATTGTTTACATCTCAATGCATCTCTTTGCATAAATCTTCCCTGACCAATATCAAATCTGAAAATAGTTTACCCCCAAAACTATACAAGTTATAAACATATACCTTTTGTCATATGTACAACTGTGTAGAGTATACTTTTTGTGTTATATAGGTTTTTTAATGCCTGCTTTCCCATTAGACTCACACATGAGTTCAGGGATTGTATCAATTTTATGTACATCTTTTATCCCCAGTACATAGAAGAGTACATATTTGTTGCCAAATAAATATTTATTGAATGAACAAACTATTGAATGATCTAATGAATAAGAATTGACGCTAACCCTTATTATTGACCTTAGAAACATGGTTTCACTAGAAATGCTATCTTTGGATATATAAGAAATAAAAAGAGATAAAACAAATATGTGCCTAAAAACTTGTTTATATCAACAACTTACATATCCACAAGCAAAGTCTTCCCCCCTTCAGGGCTGTCAGTAAAGTGAACTGTTGTTACTTTTCTTTTGCTCAATATTATAAGGACATTCTAACAAAGAGAAAATTAGCAGACATTGCTGAGAGTGGAAAAAGAGTTGGATAAGATATAGGGCAGATCCTTTGGCTACTAAGTAAAAAAAGTTTCCTACAAGCCAACTCTATAGTAGTGGCAAGATCCTAAAGCAAGCTTGAATACCATCTAATTACAAGTCTGAAAGATTTTAGTTCATCCTCCAGGAAATTTGTTGGATAATATAGAAATGGAATTCCTTGAAAAATAACTACAGCTCTAATCGAGTTTTTCAATCATCTTCCCCCACAACTATTAGGAAACTGTACTGTTCGAGGTGCTAAAACTCTAAAGACAGATGACTAAACTTTATGAAGGTCTAAACACAATCTCAGCTCTTTTGGATGCATGACCACTGGTCCATAAGTTTGTTGCTGGATGCATAATGAACCTTCCCACTGACTTAGTGAGATAAGGCAGACTAATTATTTAGTTTCAGGTTCTGAAATCACATTGAGCACACTGAGCATAGAATCAAATCATGTTTTGACTGAGTAATCTGTCAAGCGATACTGACTCATAATTTAGGAAAGGTTATATTTTGCAGGCACTATTTAAATATTCCATAATATGACATTAATAAGAAATGCTGATTATTTTACATAATTTGAAAACCTGTTGAAAGTACTAGAAAATATTTCAATTTTGTATTAAGAAAGCATATGCTATCTTCCTACTGTGTTTTTTTAAATAAATTTGATTCTGCATAAAAGTCATTTGATGACTTCTTTTCACAGTTCTTCCTTGGATTATATGCTTTAGTCTATATAAAGTCTTAAAGTATAGTCACAGCAATAGCTGACAAATGGGATATACAGACTGTAAAATCATCATGGGAAAAGTATATGAGGCCAAATTTCTGACTATATTATTTCTATGTGCCCTACCTAGCTTCTAAGATGAGTTAGTTTCTAGAGTTGGGATAAGTTCCATTTATTTTCAATGATTAACATGGCTATTGTTCATTGAAATTGAAAAGTAATCATCTTACCTTCTTTTTTATTGTTGTTGTTTAGTTATTACTTACCTACTTTCTTATTATAGAGCTCTAAATTCAGTTAGCAAATGTCCCTTTGATCTCCGGAAGAAAATTATTTTGGCTCAGTTTCTTAAATCAGGAAGATAAATAAGTATTTAAATGGGTATGGCATGTGCCTTTGAGTAAATGTCCTGAAAAAATTACTTTCTTCTAATTAATTCTCTTTCTCAGAAAAAAATAGCTAAATAATTTGTATTTGTGTGAAATTTAGAACATTGTATATACAGTGTTGTGGCTCATTTTTTACCACACATATCTATCATTTTAAGATAACATTCCTGTATGAAAAGAAAAACAAGTAACTGTTGCCTGTAATTTATATGAATTCTTCAGAACAACCAAGAGAGATTTTTGGAGACAGATGTTGGAGTTCTCTGAAGAAAATTTAATACCCTGAACCCTTACCACATTCTGCTCTTGTTGTCCATGCTAGATGGCCACATGATAGGGAAAATTAATTAGTTTAAATAATGCCTTTGAGTACTTTTGGAACTCAGTGAGTCCTTTGGAACAGAGTCAATTCTTTTCTATTTTTGTCAAGCCTTGAAAAATCCTATGCTTTTTTGATCAATATCTAAACTCTTTTTTCCTGTGCTTGTTTTC
Organism: Microcebus murinus; assembly: GCF_040939455.1. NCBI lineage: Eukaryota > Metazoa > Chordata > Mammalia > Primates > Cheirogaleidae > Microcebus > Microcebus murinus. The sequence continues at coordinate 26,636,436 of NC_134124.1, forward strand.
TGCACTGTGTCGAGGGAACTACAACAGAACAATAGAAGCACCTTATGTCTCTGTAGTTCTCTGTAGCTTGCAAAGGGTGCCTTGCTACATTTCATTTACCCACATAATACAGTAAGGTAGTTCACTGGAAAACTGAGACCCAGGGATGATTGCAATTCGCCCAAATTCATGCAGACAATGTCAGAATTGATACGTAAGGCTGGGATTTCTGACAGTAGGTCCAGTGTGTTTTCCTGCAGGTGTTGTCTAACATGACACCTGACCTAAATAATATATGATTAATTGAAAATAGAATGTAAAACATATTTGGAAAAATTAAATTTAAAATTAATTATCACATTATAGAAGGAAAATGAATGATCTAAACTAAATTATAGACCTATACTAAATAATGCCTAATCTAAACTGAATGAAGAAAAGACTGGTAGACCCTGAGGTTGCTTTCTTAAAAAAGAACCATTATAATAATTAAAAAATTCTAAATAATTTAAAAGAAATTTCCAATCAACCTGAAGAAAGAAACACTAATCCCTTCAGATTTTTTTAGTGGGACAGTTTGCCACCTGCTTTCATAAAGGAAAATCAATGAATCTTTTCCTTGGCCAAACAAACTAGCTAAAAGCAATGTATATTCTATGAGGCAAAAAATGGCACCAATAGCTGCAGACATCTAAAGTACTATTCTTTGTATTTCTAAGTAGATGGCAATTCTACAGAAATACCACATGTGCTGCTGTCTTTCCTTGATAATGCTTTAGAGTAGTATAGGGTAAATTAGTGTATTCTACCATACACATTGAAGTGGAAAATGGAAAGTAAATTTCCTAAACATTTCCAAATGTGTAGCTATTCTACATTTTAAAAGCAGTTTAACCATTATTTGTCTGCATTCTTTTGTTTTCTTCCTAATGATAACATTTAATGGTAGAATAATTCTAAAAAAGAGTATGGGTCAGGAGAAATTATGCTACATTTGATAATCTAATTAATTTGGTTGCTTAATGATCTGATTCATAGATACAATGAGGAGCTGAAACCACTAGCTAATTTACTGTAAAACATATGATGAGTGCTTTTATATTTTTATCCCATAGTTCACTAAAACTATAAAGAATTACACAAACTGGGCTGATACTATAGGAAGTTGCAAAATTGAATAATACTTGTCCTTGGCAAGATAGGAGGAATAAAACACAGATTGCTGTGTGAGAGAGAAAAATAAAAACACTTAGTGTGAAGAAACTTAGATTTTATATGACCATTTTTTAGCAACTCAAAGAAATCTGGGAAAGAGAATTTTTCTACAAAGTAAGTGGATTAGATGAGATACACCCATTATAAAATTCATTTCAGCTCTTAAAAATGTAGGTGCTACTTTTTAAAAGTGATTCTTTTACTATAAGTCTATTCAGATTGCAAGCTGAACACATTTTAAGCTAGTTTGTGATAGATAAATAAATAAATAAGCTCATGAGTGGTGAGCATAATTCAAAGCTCAGGAAGAGATGAGAGAAAAATCAATTAAGAGGTTACTGCAATAATCGAAAAGAGAGGTGATAGTGTCCTCCACTAGAGTATTAGCAGAGGAAATGGTTAGAAACAGAAAGGCAAAGAGATATCTTTGATGACAGAAACAACAGAACCTTTTGAACTATTGAATGTTGGAGGCACAAAATGAGAGAAGTGCCGAGGAAAATTTCATTTTGTTGTTTGTTTTCTTTTGTGTGTATGTACAATCAAATAAAAGAATTCAGGGTAGTTTTCGACATGTTAAATCTAATTATTTTTATATAGCTTGGGGGAAAAAAGTAACATATAAAATAGCAATTTAGTTAAATCAATCATGTTTCCCTTTATGGCTTTTCTTTTGTGATTCAAAAATAAATTCTCCCCCAAGTCACAAATGCATTTTTTTATATTTTCCTCTATTCATTGTATAACTTCATTTTTACATTTAAATCTTTAATCCATATAGGGTTTATAAGTTGAAGGGAAAATCATATAACACAATTTTTAAAAAGAAGACTCTCCCACAGATCAAGGATAATCGTGTGTCATGAATTGAGGAGTATTATCATTTCATTTCTGAGCATCTGAGAGCTTAAAAACAAAATATAATAAAAACAAGACATCTTCAATAGAGGCATTAATAAATAATAACAAATGGTCTATATTTATATTAGTGGGCTTAAACCACATGTCAGAAAATTACACCCTAGTGTTGAAAAAGGCCATAGAGATTACCTAGTAATTCTATCTCTGCTTGCAATGAGGACAGTGAAGCTCAAACAAGTCAATTAGCTGATATGATATAACCAGATATTAATGGAGTTGAAACAGCCCTGTTTTCCCAATGGTCAACTCAGTGTTTCTTGTCCTCTTTCATTCATTCATTCATTGGCTGTTCTTTCAGCACCTACTATTTTCAAGACAAGGCATATGCCATAGAGAAGGCAGAAAGCATGGTCCTTGTGGCCAAGTTTCTAAAAATACATTACACTACCATAAAATGTATACAAAAGTACAATATAATATAAGGAAGCATCTCAGTTCCAAACAAGTGGTTAGATGTATCTTTTGAGTTTAAATGAGAAAAAAAAAAGTCAGTACTTTGCTTAATGTTTTACAGCTCTTTTCTCACTTAATTCTTAACAACACAACTCTATAAAACAATTATTATTAAGCCCACTTTACAGATAAGGGTACACTGAGAGTAACTGAGTAATGTGCACAAGGTAACATAACTGCTAAACGTTCAGATCCTGGCAGTAATTCCAATAATTCTACCCCACTCCTCACCTATAATAGTAGAAAAGATGACAAAATGTTGAAAAGAACATGAATTGCACACTAGGACATAAAGTCTACATAGTACCTTCAGTTATGAGAAACAGAAGGAATATTATGGGAAGAGAAATCATATTGCAGGTGTCAGAAAGATCATTATATATTACAGAGATGGCACTTCATGTCAAAATGTCATCTCTGTTCAAGTAGAACAGTATTGGAAAATTCTGATAGAAGCGTGGGGAGGGCCAAATAGTCAAAGGGAGGAGTACCAGCTAGAGTGTTGGGCTTTATGTTGTAGGCAGTGGGAGATATTGAAGCTTTTGGACCATAAAAGTAGCAGATTTAAAACAGATTTATATTACCATTAATGTGGTAGGAGTATGAAATTTTAAAAGAAGAAAAGAGCAAAATAACCCGTGGAAGCATTGAAATATTTTGAAAACCAGGACAGCAACCCCGACTAGAAATAATAACCAGCCAGATTTGTTTAAATAGTCCTCATCACCAATAACAACACACCAGATTTGCTTTTTGCCAGCTAAGAAAAAGCAAAAATGCTCTCATTTTCAATGTTTGTTTTTACTCACTGGCACCATTTTCAATTATAATTATATTCAATGATATTTTGAATAACTGAAATGTTAACTCATAATTACCCAAAACTTTTTGTTTTTGTTATAGTATGAAATTATTGAGGATTGACTCTAGTTACCAAATGGATCCCTAAGCAAAATATATAGTTGGAATATCTATCTAAAATCTAACTTGAATTATATGTGTTCCAAATACTTTCCATCATAAAGGATTCTTCTGCATGTACAAATTGCTGAGAATTCAGCACATAATTTATAATAAAAAGTAATGTAACTGAGTAAATGGCAGCCCATTTATAAACACAAAATATTATTTGTATATAATAATGCTCAATGTGAAGAATCTGTGTGACATTTTTAACAAGGCAGAAAAGAATACATAGTAAAAAGTAAATTTCTATAATGTCAGTGAATTGGACAAGATAGACCTTTCTAAAGACTCTCCCTCATTCCAGAAAGAAAGAAAGAGGAAAAAAGAAAGAAAGAAAGAAAGAAAGAAAGAAAGAAAGAAAGAAGGAAGGAAGGAAGGAAGGAAGGAAGGAAGGAAGGAAGGAAGGAAGGAAGGAAGGAAGGAAGGAGGGAGAAGGGAAGAGGAAGAGGAAGGGAGGGGAGGAGAGGGGAGGGGAGGGGGAAGGGAAGGGAAGGGAAGGGAAGGGAAGGGAAGGGAAGGGAAGGGAAGGGAAGGGAAGAAGGAAGGAAGGAGAAGAAAGAAAGAAAGAAAGAAAGAAAGAAAGAAAGAAAGAAAGAAAGAAAGAAAGAAAGAAAGAAAGAAAGAAAGAAAGAAAGAAAGAAAGAAAGAAAAAGAAAGAAAGAAAGAAAGAGAGAAAGAGAGAAAGAGAGAGAGAGAGAAAGGGAAGGGAGTGGAAGGGAATGAGAGAGGAGGGGAGGGGAGGGGAAGGGAAAGGAAATGGATCACCTATTCTGAACATCTCTTCCCAATTCTACTTTCAGTAAAGTCATAATGACTCTAGTATTAGCTTGAAATTGGCCATTTGGAGAGAACATACACCACAGAAATCAGCAAATGGAAAATATCTGGGCTTTTTTTTTTTTTAAGAGAGAGCCAATTTTCTGACATATACTAATTAGAAATGTTCCAAATGTTTCCTAGATTTAGGGATCTTTATTCTTGTGTAAATATTTGAGAATTTATCACCTGAAATAGAAATTTTATAAAGGAATTTTTAAATAAAAAATCAGGTGTGTTTTTAGTTTTTAAAGGAGTCTTCTAAGATAATTTTCCCTTTGTCTTAGTATAATTCAATAATGTTTTGCCATTCACCAAGTATTTTTAAGGCTACTGATGAGAATGTTCCTTAAATATAATAGTCTCTTTCGGTTTTCAAACACTAAAATGCTTGCTAAATCACTAATTCCTGAGCCACACTCTGAGAATTTCTGATTCTGTAGGTTTGGGTGGGGAATCAAGAATTTGCATTCTTAACAAGTTTCTGGGTGATGCCTATGCTATTGGTCCAGGTATCACATCTTGAAAACCATTAGATAGTTAAGTATCGTTTATTATCAACTAGAAAATTTACCCTAAATAATTTTAAACATTTTAACTTTCTGATAAAAATATTCTAAAAGGTAGCGTTGTCTACATTCTTACTTCAGAATTACTTACTGATTTAATGTTTCTTTAATAAGGGATCTCTCTGGGCCACTAAGTCAACATTTAGATATCAATTCTTATTTTTCAGCAGTATTTTGAAATTTATAGATAGTATCTCTCTCTTTCTTTCTCTCTCTTGATCTCTCTCTCTCCACACACTCACATACGCACACACACAAAACACACACACCATTTTCAAATCTATTTTATATTTATTATTGTCCCTTTAAGTTGGAACAAAGCCACCTTACTTATTCATACCAAAAGTAGGAATACTAATTTTTCTCTCTTAGGGATATTGTGTGAACCAAGTACATAGTGATGATATATGTTAAACAATATTGCTGACAATGTTCAAGTATTCAAAAATACATCATAATAGTGAATCTGATTTTTAGTTGGGAACTGAATTACTTTGCAAAACAAATAACGATAAAAGAGCTACAAAAATGTCAAAGGAATCATTTAAATTAAATATCAATAATCCTATTTTAAATAGAACATTATTCATACATCAAAGAATGCCCATCTAGTTTGTTCACTCTTTATATATTGGTTTCTTCCTTCATTAAACTAATATTTATTGAGTACCCACCATGTGTCAGTCACTGTACTGGGAATATAGTACTGACCCAAAGTGGACATGGAGACTGCCCTCTTGAATCTTAGAGTCTATTGGGGAATATAAATATGTATAAAATGATCATGTTAATGAATATACTATTCTAAATTCAAATATCTTATCCAAAGTAAAGAAATAGGTTGTTGTGAATGCTTATTACAAAAATCAGCCAACCTCCATTTAAGAGTAAAGGAAGTGATAATCCATAAATCCATAAGGAAATGATAATCTTGTGTTGAAATATGGAGAATTAACAGGAATTAACTAGACAGAAAGACAATAATGTCCCACAAGGAGGAAGCACAGAGCCCTTGGATGAGTAAGAGGATGGAAAAGTGTTGAAAGAGGTGACAGAAGACAGTGTAACCTGGTAGTTGGAAGGGAGTGGGGAGAGAGATTTAGAAAGAATGAGCAGATACAGCTGTATAAACTATAGTAAGAATTTTACCATGGTAAGAATTTTAGTTACCCTAAGAACAATAGAAAAGCAAGGGCAGGTTATAGGAAGTGAGGAGGTATAAATAGATTCACTTTAAAGGTCACTATTCTGGTTGCTTTAGATATATTGGATGAAATAAAATAATATGATTAAATTAATTTCATTAGTTTTTGCTCTTTTAATGTAGCTCCAAGAAAATTTAAAATTTTATATATGGTTCTCATATTTCTTATGGAAATTACTATCTGAACTTCATTTTTCTCTCTCCACAGCTTTGAGCTAATAATGTGAGAAAAAAAATTGTAATGTTTGTTCTTATCAGGTAAGATTATTTTTAACTCTAAATACTACTAAATATATAGACTTTGAATATTAAAAATGATTAAAAATGAAGATGCCAAAAGCCATAATCTCAAGAACTTAATAAATCTGTGATTAAAAAATAGTAAGGAACATTTCATTAAAAGGTATTACTTTATAGACAATATATTTTAACTATTTCATTATAACAATTTATGAACTCATTGAACAATACCCAGTAATGATGACTGTACTGATATAAAACTAATCATGTCAAACACTAACTTATTTTCATACTGTGAATCATACCATAGGAACTTAGAGACATAATTCAAACCCCAGGCTCAGGTACTTAGCCCAAAGCAGTAGAAAAAATAAAGTTCTAGGATATTGCTGTCCATGAGAAACATAATGAGAGCCATATATAAAATTTTAAGTTTTCTAGTAGCCACATTAAAAAAAATTTTTTTAAGTGAATTTAATATTTTATTTAACTCAAAAAATACAAAATCTTATTTCAACATGCAATCAATATATAATTATCAATGAGATATTTTTTATTCCTTTTTGAAAACTGTCTTTGAAATCTAATGTGTCTCTTGGTCTTACAGTGCAACTCAATTGAGAGTATTCATATTTTATGTGTTCAATAGCCTGCTGTGGCTAGTGGCTGCTGTATTGAATAGCACAGTTCCAGGAGGTGTTAGTTTGGGTACCTTATTCTGCTTCCAACACTAACCCACTTGGTGACCTTAAAAAAGTCATTTAACCTTTATGGTTCATTTTGTCATCTATGAAATGACGTGGGCATAATATCTATTTTATCTACCTAAGGAAACTACAAGAACAAAATAATACATTTTAAAACAATTCAATATATATTTCACTTTATTAGGAATGACTTCCATCTTACTTTATTCTCATAATTTTACCCCCCACAAATTAATAATCAAAACACCAAAAATGATTACTATTACTACAACTAATACCAGTACTATTACTGATGTTATTTGTACTGTGATAACTATAAAAATACACTAAGTATTGTTAAGTTTTCTTTAAATGAAATTAGAAATTCATTCCCCTGATGAATGGAATTATTAGCCAATATTTCAAAAAGAACATGCACAGGCATCTTAATGAATTAGAAATATTTAATAATGCTTTTGTGCAAATATTGGACAGATGCCTTGGCTATGAGTATCATAAGCATTTTCATTAACCAGAAAATTAGAAATAGCACAGATTATGAAGTTATGAAAAACAGCTCAGAATTTTAATTAATATTTCAATACTTTGTAAGCTCAAATCATAATGACATATAACAAATAATGCTATGACAGCACTCTAGATTTCTATCTTTATATAACTGCTGAAAGGCAAGTGAATTTATTAAATAAGGTGTTCAGCACCTTATTTTCCCAACTATCTTACTGGTATCCATTTGATACAAATGACTTTAATTCTCTAGTTTATTATGTGCCTTAAAAAAAAGAAAAATCTAATAAACAGGGTTTGAATTGTTCCCAAGACTCAAATTTGTCATTGTTAGCTAGTATATTTGTAGTAAGAGGGGTGCATGTTTGGTTACTGGTATTCTTGAACTTAGACCCAAAATTCAAACTCTCATTACATACAGACCATTATAAGCCTGCGTGTTTCCCACTTGGTCCTTCTCAACATATGAGTCAGAAACTCTGGTCTGGAATTATAACTTCCATTAATTTTCTCTCACTATGTTCCTTGGAAATGCAACTTCTAAGAATACAAAAATAAAACATGACTTACATATTTTCCATGACACACCTAGTTTGCTGTTAAAGATGGCTTTGTTTCACTATAAAAACTCAAATTCCAAAAGTTTTAAACACAGTGCTAGAAACAGTTATGATCTTCTCCCCTTATGTTTCTTTCTCTATTTTGGACAGTACTTTTATAGTTATATCATCATTATTTTCATTACTCATGAAATGAGCTGTAAAGCATGCTCCAGATGAAACCAAGGAAACTTAGTGCCAATGGTTGTCCTGTGATCAATTTGCAATGGCTTGCTGTTTTGGTTCTGACTGAGAGAGATTAATAATATCTTACAGCAAAATACTATTGATCAATCTACTGTTTTTTAAAAAAAATACCATAGAAATTTGTCATTTTTGATACCTCATAACCTTTTAATTAGTTTTTTAGTCTAATGACATTATTTTAATAAATAGACACCCTTTCCCAGCAATGTCACAGCAAACACCAGCACTGAGATTTTATTAAATGGACTTAATTGTGGTGAACATGCCAAGAGAACACTATGTTTCATAAAGAAATAGCATTAAAAGCAAAAAAGATAAAATCTGGTTCTAATTTATGCATACAATTATCATCTCAAAGATAGTTTTCCAGTTGTTATAATTTATGTTATGAGAAATATATCAAATCAATGTTTGACATTTAAAAAAATCTGGTTATATCTTATTTAATCTATGGAGCACAAAGGTTTAATCTGGGGAACACAAATCACCAAGAAGACTCTGCATAAAATTCAGGAGGTCTAAGAACTGGAATGAATAAAAGCATACCCTTTTTTCCTACTAACTTGTGATGGATTTAGCCTTTCCTTCAACTATGAATGTAGACAGCCAACTCTAGTACTATTAGAATCTGTGGCTCTTACCAAGAGAAATCACATATATTTTCATTTTACACTAAAGTTGTGCCAATAGTTCAAAAATTTTATTTATGTTCACCACTACTTCAAAATTACAGTAATAATTAGGTAGTAATAGATGCTACTACTAAATGTGTCAGAGAAGTATATATATTACTATGCTACAAGTTTGTTTATATTATATTTTGAGAATTGTATTTAAACATAATAGGTTTTCTTTAATCTTAGGCATTTTATGCCCCTAAAAACATTATTAAAAAGGGGCCATCTGCATCACCAGGTGCCAAGGACATTCATGACACAAATATGCTCAAGAACCTCTGCTCACCGGAAATATATTCACTAACAGAAAATGCATGTTGAACATTTAAGATAGACAAAAATAGCACCACATTTAGCAGAATGAAATTTGATGAATCACTGACTGAAAACTATGTGTGGGAAGCCCTAAGACAAACTAAAATAGGCAAGATGGGAGGCAGTTCTCCTTCACCTCTCTGAGCTAAATGCCCTTATTATTCTTTGTACTAAAATAACCCAGGATCCCCCTGGACAGCAAGTGGTTTTTTGCCCCTGTCTAGCAGTTCTCAAATGTTGAGACTTTTTACCCATACTCTATTAAAACAAGGTCTCTGCTAAAAGTAAAAAGAACTAATGTGTGTTAACATTCAATGCCTCACTGGAAAATGACTTGTTTCGTACCAGTAGCTCTACAGAGACAGTGTCTCAACTGATTGTAGAAAATTCTGAAATGTAAGGAAAATAGAGACTATGCTATCCATAATCATGAGTTGATAAACTTAAGCTTCTCTATTTACCTGTACTTCCAAAAATTCTAGAAATGATCTAGTTTGCAAATGTATACAATTGGGCTGTATTGTAGAGCCAAATCCCCAGCTTTCACTTGGAGTAGGTGTCTTAGGTCATTCCTGCTGCTATAACAAAATACCATAGACAGGATAATTTATATATAATAGAAACTTATTTCTCATAGTTCTAGAGTCTAGGAAGTCCAACATAGAGCCACCAACAGATTCAGTGCTTAAGTAAGAGCTGTTTCTCATGGATGGTGCCTTCTATGTGTCCTCACATGCCACAAGGGCAAAAGGACAACCTTGCCCCCTCAAGTCATTGTACAAGGGCACCAATTCCATCCATGAGGGTGGAGCCCTCATGACCTCATCACCTTCCAAGAACCCCACCTCTTAGTACCATCACCTTGGGGGTTAAGTTCCCACATACAAATTTTGGAGGGACACAGACATTCAAACCATAACACTAGGAAAATGAATTCTACTACTTTGATGAACTTGAAAATAATAAAAATCACAACCAAAGTTTGCTTCATGAGACCTATGAAAGATCCTCTGAAAGCAGACATGTTGGTAGCAGTATTCCAAAGTCCAGATGTTTTCCAAATCTCAATTTGCCTGCATATGCCTTCAATCTAATTTAATTAGTCCCATTTCATGCCCCCTTTCACACATTTGAATATTTGAATTAACAGACATTCATTTCTGGTGAGACTAGCAGCTTATGATATGAAATATCAAAAGACATCAAATGGTTTAGCCAAGTGTTTTATTTTTTCTCCATTCTTCTGTAATCTAGGACACCCAGTTGATGGGGCAAAAGGAAAATTTTAAGATGAAGTGTTAAGTTGAAATTGGATAGGTTAAAAAAAGTTGTGTTCACATTTCTCTGCCTACCTCAAGGGAAATGTACTAACTGAGGATCACGTTGGAATGGAGGTGTGTTTAAACACTTCCTGAGTTTTTATATTTAACTTCCTTTAGACTTGAAGCAAGGACACAGGGAGCCCGCCTCCATTTCCCAGGCTGTTAGCACATTAAATACAGGAGGGAAGAGATGATTGAACAGTTAGAATTTATGCAATTCTAATTATGTGGGATGCTGAGATAAGATATGCAAGAATTGAAATGCTGAAAAGCAAATATCCACAGAAACAGAGTTAAGAAAAGTCTTAGCATCAGAGATTTAAGAGTCTAAGTCTCTTCCCAACTAGCTTATCATAACAAAAATATTTAAGTTTAGAACCTACTACAGAGCAAACTAAGGCTGACTGTCTTTTGTCAAGGTTTAGATCTTTAACCTTTTCTGAACTGAACTTCAAGGGTGAAAAACAAGCACCTTCTAAATGTGAAGGTTCACACATATTTTAATGTACTTGGCAATTAACAACAGCAATGGCAGTTGTAAGCGGAACGTGTCACTCTTCCATGTGGTCACATTCAGGGCCCCTGTGCTTACAGGACACCTCACTGTGAAGTTTTACAACCATCCAGTACTAATATACCATAAAGAAGAACATGTGTTAGGATACCCCAATTACCCTGATTTGATTAATTTACATTGTATGCCTGTATGAAAACATCACATGTACCCCATAAATATATATAACTATTATGTACCCATAATAATTAAAAATTAAAAATTTTTAAAAAGAAGAACATGTGTTAGAGAAATCCAAACATTTTAACAAATATGTAAATACCGCTGTGAACAGTAACATCTTTAGAAAATACAAATTAATATGACTAACTTCTATGAGAAAAAAATTTAATCACTTGAATTGGCTCTTTCACGCAGTGTTTGTTCTTAACCTCCCCCAATATCATTTATCTGCCACGTCTTATTTATCTAAAAGCTTTTGGGCTATTTAAATGAGATTACACTTAAAACTACTTGCAAGGTCAGAGGACAAATTCTCAGATTTTGGCAAGATATCTGCCATTTGTTCCATTAACTCACTGATGATCTGAAAGTAAATGTGGTATTGCGGAGAGAAAGTTACACAATGTCAATCTATGTAATGAGCCTCTGAATGGGTATTAGTTCTCTCCGGGAATCCACAGTTCTCTCCAAGAATCCAGAAAGCCAACGTTATGACAAAATACAGACCACTCTGGGGATAAGATGAGGGTGGGAGTTTAAGACTTCAACAAAAAGGTTAAGTTGGCTGAATCCATAGGTATTTCAGATCTAAGGTGACATAGTACTCTCAGCTTTCATATTTGAGCAGGGTGTGGCTGAGAATGAGTGAGTGCCACCTTATATTTTGTATGTTGGCTGTTTGCTTGCTACATCCAGCCCTGCCGGCATTTTAAGCATTTTGATGATTTCAGCCACATTTGACATTAGAATCAATATGTTAGGCATGCCATATAGGAAGTAGTATTTTCCTGAGTGTGATTTTTAAGTCCTCCTAAATCAGAAGTACCTGGAAAACCCAGGAAAATTGGGGGTTTTATACCTTGTCCTTTATTTACTGAGATAGATGTTCAGAGAGAGGGGCCTGATAGTATACATTTGTAACATGCATTTTGGTTGATTCCAATGCATTCTAAAGTAGAGCCTCAAGCATTTGCTGCATAATTGGACGATTGATTGATTGGATCAACAGAATGGAAGTGGAGGCTTAGTTCAGGAATTATCTTGTACTTGGTATTTTTCTTGAACTCAAAGAGAAACAGGTAGAAAAAAGAAGAATATCTGCATGTGAATTTACTCATTTGTGTAACTTACTGTGCTGCTTTTTCTAATAGAATATATTCTAATAGCTTCAGATGATTTTACATAGAAATATTAAACTTATTCTGAAATATTTAGCGGTAGGTAATAGCAAATACTATTTTCACAGGTAGGTAAATTAAAAACAAGTAATAACTGAGTTTCTTATCTTTTCTGATTTCATATTTCTTAATTTTTGGTCCCCAATATTTTAGCAGCCTGCTCATCCAGTATGCTACTAAATTAGCACAATACATGCTCTTAAAACTTAAAATCTCTTAAATGATGGGCTCTTAAAATGAGAAGCACAAAATAGGATACAAGCTTTATACTGTTCCACAGAAAGCACAGATTGTGACATTTCCCTACAAGACAAAAGGTCATCTTTTGAATCAACCCGAACAACATATTTCTATTTAAGAAACTGGAATAATAATAATAACTGCTATTAAAACCTTGATTGTAGAAACACTTAAATTTGTCTTTCATAGGTTGTCATATTTCTGCTACAAAATGTTTTATGTTTTTCAGCCTTGAATTCATTTTTTTATGTAATATATAACTCTCTGGGGCTAGCAATGCCTTAATAGATATTCTCTGTTATCCCATTTATTCTGGCAATGATTATGATATGAAGACATATTTTGGTGCTAACAAAATCATACTGTAGGCTCCATAGCTAAAGAGGCAGAGCAGAACGGCCCACCGAGGTATAGTTTTTGAGAAAATATTGCTGCAGAATCATCAGCTAGGGGAAAAGAGATTGTTTTTGCATGTTAGTTGAACATTGATTATAGTACTTTGGGGGATTGTTGGATGGTGTTTTGGAATTTGAGGCTTCTATGAATGTGGCAAAGATTTTTCTGTGTTTTCTAGGAACAAAAACCTTGTAGGGTGACAGATTCTTAGAAAGAGTGAATATTCAGCCTTTTATACTCAATCACTAGCACTGGACCCAGTCTTACCAGCTTTGACCCTTCCCCACAGGTGGAATGACAAGACAGATGAGGCTATTAACACCTGGGCTGATGTGATCAAGCAAGTGGAGAATCCAAACTTGATAAAACTAAAGCAATGGATATATGAGTTTAATGTACAAAAGAAATAAGAATATTAACAGGCAACTTTAAGAAAATAGGTCTCCGATTCTTTTAGTGTATTCCTCTAGCTAGCCTCTTTAGTAAAGGTTAAAATATGAAATAATGTCTTCCAAAGTGGATCCTTGGACCACTTGTACAAAATCAGTCCGAGAACTTGTTTAAAATATTAAATAATATCACCAGAAATCTGTTCCTCTCCACCTCTCAACTCTGCTTTATTGTGCTGTCATCATTTTCAGGCAAGTTCTCCCACAAGTTGTCTATAGGCAGCTCCACATTTCTGTACTTCTCACAGCTAGTAAAACATGAGCTTCTCAGTTCTACACTTTGCTAAGATTGTATCCTATTGGCTTGTGTCATATTGCTGATTCTTGCAGTCATTGTGGAAGGAGATGAAATATGTTGTTTGATCAAGCCTGTGTTATTGGCCTACCCATGGCGCCAACAGGTGAAGTCAGTCTAATTCGAACCTTAGGAACTGAGATTACTGGAGGAGTGGTTGACCTTCAAAATCAGGCTACATCTACAAATAGATGGAAAAACCAGTACTTTCCTGGCAAACACAAAAAATATGTGCTCATTTACTTATTGTATGAATGCAAGTAAAACAAAAAAAGGAGGTACTCTTAAAATGATTCATGGCTCTCATCATTTTTGTCATTGCTCTTTCTTGGTCTCATTCATGTCTATACCACACTAACTCTCAATTTTTCCCTATGTACTTTGGCCTTCCCACTATCTTCTCACAGTCTTGAGATAGTTTCATGGAAAGGAGACCAAGAACATAAAGCAAAGTGTTCAGAGAGTCATGTGAGTTTGGAATTTCATTCAGCTGCCTAAAATAGAGATCTGAAATAATAGTTGCTTGAGCAAGATATAATTTTATTTTTTTGCCATAAAAATTCAGAAGAGCTGGAAGGATCAGGACTGGCCTATATGATCCACAGTATTCACATCCTAGGCCCTTCCATCTTACTATTCCACAACCATTAACACGTGGCTTTCATTGTCAAGGTTGTCTCAATCAAAATAAAGTAGATGCATGCCCCACTTATAGGTAGGAAGGAGGGAAAAGGAAAAAGGTCAAACAGGGTATATTTCAGTGTCAAGTTGATTCCTTTACAACATTTTCCTGGGATCTCTACCAAATGACTTCTCGCTTACATTTCATTAGTCATTTTTTTTTTCTAGGAGAGGCTGAGAATTGCAGTTTGGTTTGGTTTGGTGCAGGTCATACTACTTCTCATCCCCAGCTCTACAATTCATGGAACTATTAATAAGGAAGAAGGGAGAATGGACATTATGTAGACAATGTCTTCACCACAAATCTTGATATTAGTAGTAGAATTATGGAATACATTTTCCATATTATATATTTCTTCATTGTTTGAATTTTTGCAACATATTAGCTTAAAGACAAGTAAAAACAGGAAATCTATGGAATACGTTAGGATAAGTGAGTAGGTTAAGTCTACAACAGGGAAATACAGATTATGTCACCCATGTGACATATTGTATGTTTTCCCGTTATTTCATTTTTTCCACTTTTATTGCCTTCTCCGGTACCCACTAAAAACCACTTTTAAGCTCAATTATTTCATTATTTATTATAGTAATTAAATAGCATATAACAAACATGACTATTATCATTTAGAGGTGATACCTGAAGTTTAAAAATAATGCATAGGCAAAAAGAATAAGTTTTGGAATCACTAAACACATGAATTTCCATTAACATGCTGTGTTACTTCTAGGCAAGTCATGTCACCATTCTGTTCCTCATACCTTCTAATAATAAAGAAGGTATTTTGTATTTCTAATTGAACATGCTTTTTCAAATTAAGTATGTCACAATCCCCAGGGAAACCTAGTACAATGAAGATTCCTGAGCCTCATCGTCAAAAACTTTAATTCAGTAGTCTGCAGTGAGCTAATGAAGCTGCCTTTTTACCAAGCACCAGCAGGTGATTTTGATAGAGGTATCAGGGGATCACATCTTGAAAAAACACTGCAAAGGTATCTTCCAATTCTTTCAACTTAATGAGATCCACGAAATTTGATCTTTGTCTATAAAATATTTTGATATTTTTAAAGCCAGTACATGAAGCAAAACTTTCATACCTCTAGGTAAATTGGACATGAAGATATCTTCTCTCAATAAGTCCAATGAGCTAAATGTCTAGATGATGAGACCCACCTGTCTTATCTCTGGGTTTTTGAGACTCTGCACTGTTAAAACTCAAACTCTAGAATACTTCGTTATTTTCCTTAAGAAACTTCCCAAGAAAAATGTTGATAAGGTCTCCCACAAACTAAAATGAGAAACAATTTGGTTTTAATCTCATCCATATTTGATTGGACAATAAACATTAGGGAGCTATTTAATGAATAACAGTGCCCATAATTTAGAAGATAATGGTACCATCAAACAGAGCCACTACACTGCAAATGGGTGACACGTATTCCCAGTTTCTCCAGGGGGAAAGGTTTATTAGCCCAAGTCCCCGACAGAGTGGTAACACTGTCTTGTTATTGGAAGCTCTTCTATTTAGGTCTCTGCTTCCAGATGAGAAATCTGATGAAGCCATTCATTTATATAACAATGTAGGTACCTCAGTTCCCTAACCTGCTATTAATTTCACTTCATTGGCTCCTGGGGCACATTCTTTACCTGAGTCCACCAAATTATTTGTGTTTTGGGTGTTTTTTTGTTTTGTTTTTTTTGCTGAACAGAGGCAAAAAAAAACTTCTTATTAATTTAAGGGAATAGTGGAACATAATAAAATATGGTAAAATAGCCATTCTCTTGACATAAACATTCACTTAATGGAGAACAAAATGTAGACTCATTCATTCAATTCTAAGAATCTCAGTAGTCCAGATTGCTATATTCACTAATGCTTGCCAGACTGATCACAGTATTTCTACATTTGCCTTCTTTTCTACTTATTTTAATTGGGACGTTGCTAACATCACCCATTTTTAATATTGTGATTTGGATGTCCACAGAAATGATGTCATTTTAAAAGCAGGAGAGCAGCAGGAAAACATATGCTTCCTGAGAGTTCTGCTAGGCAATGTGTCCTTGCGATGACAGTGCTGTGGCAATAAGATATTTTAAAACTTTGTTTTATTTGTTTGTAGTTTGTTAATTGCTATCCCAGCATCAATTTCTTCTTGTTTTAGTTTTAAGATCCTGATTTTTCTTTGGATATAAATTTAGTGGAACAATAAAGCAAGGTCCCCCTGAACTTCAGGCTAAAGATGAGCAGGAGGCCAGATGTTTTCTTCCTGGAACTTGAATTTTAAGCACAAACATTCACTTATTAAAAGAAGTTCAAGCTTACTCATCCAACAGTAGTGCCCTATAAAAACCATCCCTTTCTGCTATCTGAGTTTTCAGAGTGACTGCAGTTATTTTTAGTGTTTAGATCTTTATACTTCTGTTCAATTCCCCGAACTATTCCATATCCTTCCAATGAATTCCTACTTTGCTTAGACTTATCAGAGTTTATTTTATTTGCTTGCAACTAAGGAACCATAACTGATATGAAGAGTAAAGACCAAGTGTGATAACAGCACAAGTCTCCAAAGTCCCTGTACATCCCCGAGTGCTGTGTTTCTAAAGAAAATGGTGGAAAGATAATCCTCCCTGATTCTTGAAAGAAAAATATAAATATTCTCTGCAGAAAGAGTGCTACCTCTCTCCAAAAATTTGACCTAAAGTTCAGAGCTTCTGCAGTTCAAGTCCATGCCACACAAATATTTTAATGAATTAATCCTAGAAGCTGTCTTATGCATATAAGGAAATTTAAACTTTGAGCAAATCCACTGCCATTTCTGAACTAAAATTCTTATTTTGAAATAAGAGGTTTTCATATTGAAAAGAATGAGGTACCCTGACCTGAGAACCACAGTGAGAAATAAGAGGGAAAAGAGAAGCTCAGTGGAAGTAATTTTGTTCCTAGAGCTCAGGCAGTTTCAATCTTTACCACGCTTTATATCACTTTGGGCACTTTTCAGTGGTCAGAAAAATAAGCCTTTTCCCTAAATGGTCCTTGTCTATACTCTTTTGCTTCTGTCAGCTCAAAATTATAATTATTGGGAAATTAGACATGGCATTTGTTAGAGGTTACATCCTTCAAGAAGGTGGACTCAAATTCTTTCTTACTTAGTAGATCAAAATATTTGCACAGTAATACCAAATGGGAAGCCAGCCATGAAGAGCACAGGAGAATACTTAGAAAAATAAATAGAATGTTATCCACATAAATTTCTATTGTTTTCCTTTACTACATATTTCTTCTCCTAACCTTAAATTTCATGCACTTATAATAAAAATTATTTCCAGTTCATCTCTATAGAAAAAGATTAATTCAAAGTTCAAAGTATTCTTTATAGATTGCCATTTATCAGTGTTCTGAAGGGTTTTTAAAGCCTAATAACAAAAATGGCTTTTCTCTGGTAAATAAAGATGACTGCAATGGTATTTGACAGTAATGATTTACCTTTTTTACTTAGCTACACATTGGATTTCCCATATCTAAACATGAAATTGGTATACATATATATATATATTTTTTTTTTTTGCCAAATTTTGGAGACTTAAAATTGGAGATAAAATGATAAATGTCAAGTACCAAAATCTAAGTAAATGAGAAATAAACTGCTTTCCTGTAAAAGGATCTTAGGGATGCTCAAAGGAAGTAATAAAGAAATAGAATCAATTTATATGTTGCAAAGGTGGGAAAATAACAATTGCTTTCTTTTACATTTTGGAAGTATATAGCATCATGGAGTAGGCAAGAGATTCTTGCTTTATTTTTTTAATTATGAACTATTTTCACACAGAAAATATCATCTATAATGTTTAAATGTGTTAAATGTCTAGCTTAAAGAATGAAAAACAAGTACCTAGCACCCAGAATGCAATTTAAGGAACAGAGCCTTTCAGATACTTTTTGAAGATTTCTTCATGCTCCTCCTGAACACAGTTCCTCCATACTCCTGAGGAAGTAACTGCTACACTGAATTTCTTTAAATCACCATTTTCTTTTCCTTAGACTGATCCACAAATAGATATGTCCCTAGTCAAAAAACTTGGTCATGCATGTTTTTAAGGTTTAGATAAATTGACATTTCCACAGGTTGCTTTCTTTTCCCCCACAGTATTTAGGTTTTTGAGATCCATCTATGTTTTGTTTAACCATTAAATAAGAAACCATTGCATGTACAAACAAAATTTAATGATCCATGTTTTTAATGGTTGACATTTGGGTTGTTTCTTCTATTAAGAAAAATGCTACTATAAATATGCACACTTTATCAATTAGGCATGCATAGGAGTTTCTCCAGGATATATCTCTAAGTTTAGAATTGATTCTCAGGGTACATGCACCTGCCTTTTTGCCTAGATTGTAACAGCTGACTTTCCCAAGTGATTATATGCTTTCACCGTCAAAGCATGAGTTCCTATTGCTCCACAGCCTTGCCAACACTTCATAATTTTATATCTTTTAAAATTTTACCAATGTGGTAAAAGTAAAATGATGTCACATTGTGGTAATAATTCTTGGTATTGGGACTTTTTATATGTATATTGGACATTCATATTTCTTTTTCTGTGAAATGCTTGTTGTATCACTTTCTTTATTGATTTGTCTTTGTTATTGATTTGCCTGATTGTTTTATATGGTCTGGATATAATTTCTTTGTCAGTAATAAGTATAACACTTGGTTTTTGTTTTCATAATTCATAGTATTTTTTGATAAATGTAAGTTCTTACCTTTAATATAATTAAAGTTATTAATTCTCTCCTATATAATTTGAGAATTTATGCCTTGAGAATATAATAATGATATTTTCCTCTAAAACTATAAAATCATATCTTCATATTTAACATCGCTTGGAATTGATATTTATGTGTACATGTGGCAGTAAAGTGGGATTCAATTTCACATCTTTCCACATTAACAAACATGTGCTCAATAACCCTTTGATGGCTAAGTCCACCTTTTTTCAGTTATCTGTATGGTACCCTTATAATATATTGTTTTTATATGTGTATATGTATAAAATATTTTGGTATATGAATATATTTCTAGGATTTCTAATGTTCCACTTATTGGTTTATAATTTTTACATTTGCTGTTGCCTCTACTTGGTCATAATCTCCTGTAGGTCTTTGCCTGAGGCACACTTCTCCCATTCGAGTCTTTGCTCAGAGGACTTTTATGACAATTTTAACCTAAAATATCCCTCCATATCTCATTGATTGTTTTACCCTTGATCACATTTATTTTTATACCCTTCACCACTACTTTATATTTATATTGCCTATATCCTCCACTAGAATGTATTAATAGAACCATGAGAACTGAGATCTGGTATGTATTGTTTATTTCTGCATTTTCTATGTCTTTGGAATAATACTTGGAAGACAGTAGGCATTTAATAAAAGTTTATCCAAGGAATAAATGAAGAAATGGATATAAAATTCATAAATGACATAAATCTGTCATTTATGAGATGAAGAATCTGGGAAAAGTTACTTATTCTAAATGGTACTTTTAAAATGTTAACATTGTTTCTATCTTTACTGGCTAAAGCTTAGAGATAGTGAATCTAATGTGCACACCATAGCACCTAGCATACGGGAAGTTCTTTGTAAATGGTAGAGTTTATTATACAAAGTCCCCTAATGAGAAAAAAGATGCAACTGATTATCATTAAGAAAACCCTAAAACATAAATATATAAAATACCAAGTGAGAATTTTTGAGTCTTGTTGATTATAAAAAATGAAAGAAAGAAGAAAGGAAAGGAAGGGAGGAATAGAAAGAAGAGAAGAGAAGAGAAGAGGAGAGGAGAGGAGAGGAGAGGAGAGGAGAGGAGGGGAGGGGAGGGGAGGGGAAGGGAGAATAAAAGGAAAAGAAAAGATAAGGAAGAGAGAAGAAAGACAAAATAGGAGGTATCAATTTACCAGATTTCAAACTATACTACAAGGCTATGGTAATTAAAACATCTTGTTACTGACACAAGAACAGGGACATTGACCAGTAGAACAGAACAGAGAACCCAGATATAAAACCATCCTCATATAGCCAACTAATCTTCGACAAAGCAGACAAAAATATACACTGGGGAAAAGAATCCTTATTCAATAAATGGAGCTGGGAAAACTGGATAGCCACATGTAGAAGATTGAAACAGGACCCACACCTTTCACCTCTCACAAAAATCAACTCATGCTGGGTAACAGACTCGAACATTAGGTGTGAAACTATTAGAATCCTAGAGGAAAATGTTGGAAATACTCTTCTAGACATTGGCCTAGGCAAAGAATTTATGAAGAAGACCCCAAAGACAATTACAGCAGCAACAAAAATAAATAAATGGGATCTGATCAAATTAAAAAGCTTCTGTACAGCCAAAGAAACTGTCAAGAGACCAAACAGACAACCCACAGAATGGGAGAAAATTTTCACAAGTTACACATCCGATAAAGGGCTGATAACTAGAATTTATTTAGAACTCAGAAAAATCAGCAAGGGAAAATCAAACAACCCTATCAAAAAGTGGGCAATGGACATGAACAGAAATTTTTCAAAAGAAGACGGAATAATGGCCAACAAATATGAAAAAATGCTCAACATCTCTAATCATCAGAGAAATGCAAATTAAAACTGCAATGAGATATCACTTATCTCCAGTAAGAATGGCCTTTATCAAAAAGTCCCCAAACAATAAATGTTGGCATGGATGTGGAGAGATAGGAACACTCCTACACTGCTGATGGGACTGCAAACTGGGTCAGCCTCTGTGGAAAGCAATATGGAGACACTTTAAAGCGATACAAGTGAATCTACCATTTGATCCAGCAATCTCATTGCTGGGCATCTACCCAAAAGATCCAATGACACTCTACAAAAAAGACACCTGCACTCAAATGTTTATAGCAGCACAATTCATAATCGCAAGGTTGTGGAAACAGCCCAAGTGCCCATCAATCCAAGAATGGATTAATAAAATGTGGTATATGTATACCATGGAGTACTATTCAGCTCTAAGAAACAATGGTGATATAGCACATCTTATATTTTCCTGGTTAGAGCTGGAACCCATACTACTAAGTGAAGTATCCCAAGAATGGATAAACAAGCACCAGATACATTCTCTAGCAAACTGGTATTAACTGAGTAGCACCTAAGTGGACACATAGGTACTACAGTAATAGGGTATTGGGCAGGGGGGAGGGGGAAGGGAGGCGGGTATATACATACATAATGAGTGAGATGTGCACCATCTGGGGGATCGTCATGCTGGAAACTCAGACTTGTGAGGGAGGGAAGGGCATTTATTGAAACTTTAAAATCTGTACCCCCATAATATGCTGAAATAAAAAAAAAACAGTTAAATATATTCAAATCAGAAAAAAAAAAGATCAAATGACACTTTACAAATGGGACACCTGCACTCGAATGTTTATAGCAGCACAGTTCACAATCACAAAGGTGTGGAAACAACCCAGGTCCCCATCAATACATGAGCGGATTAATAAAATGTGGTATATGTATACCATGGAGTACTATTCAGCTTTAAGAAACAATGGTGATATAACACCTCTTATATTTTCCTGGATAGAGCTGGAACCCATTCTACTAAATGAAGTATCTCAAGAGTGGAAAAACAAGCACCACATGTACTCAACCAGCAAATTGGTATTAACGGATCAACACCTAAGTGGATATATAGGAATAACATTTATCGGGTGTCCGGCAGGTGGGAGTAGGGGGGAGGGCATGGGTATATGCAAACATAATAAGTGAGATATGCAACATCTGGGGGATGGTCACGCTTGAAGATCTGACTTGAGGGGGAGGGGAGCATGGGCAATATACATAACCTTAACATTTGTACCCCCATAATATGCTGAAATTAAAAAATGGAGAAAAAAAAGAAAAAAAGAAAGAAAGATAGAAAGAGAAAGGAAAGAAGAAAGAATGAATGAACAACTAAACCCTCTAGAACCAGTTCAAACAAAAAAGGGAATCCATGGAGAAACTATGATGGTATCTTATTTTTTTCCAGGACTGGAAAAGGGGAACTCAGGGATCCTTCTTCTCCTTTCTTATTGCTGCTTTTCTCTGCAATGAATTAAATGGATTTATTTCTTCTCCCTCATCCCAATCAGTGTTCTCTGTTTTTCAGTTTAGGTGGCAGCTAACAGCTACAAAAGTTACAGGTTATATATTCAGCCAATCAGAAAGAGGCTAATATTATTTTTTTCACTTGCATCTTCAAATTCTCATGGAAAGGACTGATTTGACTGAATTGGTTTATACATCTATTTTTTAACAAATCAACTGTGACCAGAGAGTTAGGGTCATATTGAACGAACACAGAAGTCCCCTCTGATCCATATATCTATGGAAAGAGCAATTACCTACACAAAAAAAGGACGCAGTCCCCAATAACTTAAAGGGGCTGCAAAAACCATAAATAGGCATACCTTCCCACTATATTAAAAAATAAAATCTTAACTAGCGTCTGATCTTGAAGCATCAGCTCAAAGAAGAACCACAGCAGGAAGGTAGAGTATACTGGAATGTTCAGTGCTCTGAAAACTAAAAGACATTGTTTCCAGTGTCTAGTTAACTTCCTGGGAAAGTTCAGAGAAGTCACTATGGACAATAAAACCGTTAATGAAATGCTATTATTTGGGGCTGCTTTAAAGTTTTATTATTCAATCCTTTCAATAATGGGTTAAATTTCAGAATATCTTAATGAATACAAATAAGAATCTTTCTTACTTGAATTCTTAAAATAATCTATGTGGGTGGATTTTGTTCTAGAGCCCTTAACTAATGCTACAATTATATGTTTCTACAATGAATGACTAATTTCAAATATAAATCATATGCTTAAAGAGACACCAAGAAACACAATCTATTTTTTTTTTCTCTAAAGAAAGAGATATTGAGACTGACTTTCACATCATGAAACTGTTATTTTACATGCTAGGCTGCAAGACTCCAAAATGGCAGTACACTAAGGAGGATATATTTTTCTTCACTCATTTGACCTAACATTCTTTGGGAGGGGTCGCTCCTATAGTGATAGTTAACTGGCAAACTTTGACAGCACCATCACCAATTAAAGTGCCTCTTCTTCCTGACAGTCAGTACCCATTTTATTCTAGATGTGCAATTTGGCCTCTTTCTGTCATAAATCTCATCTTCTAGTTGCCAGTTTGAGGAAAAAGGCACTGTTGCTTGGTTCTCTCATACCATGGAAGTTTCAGCACATTGAAATCTCATCCACATGATGCTAATTATTTTTCCCTTTACAGTCCTCAAATTAGGAAGGTGCTATCCACAGGCCAATGAAGCACAAGACAAAGTAGATAATAGTTTTCAAGTGATATACACAGAAAACTCATTACTATAAAAATAGCAGGTTCACAATTTATTACAGTGATATAGGCCAGATTCATATGTGTGTATATATATGTATAAAGAACGAGAAAGGTAACTAAGGCTTCTATTTCCAATACTAGATATCAGGTATTCAGCTAAGTTGTTTAGTTTATCTCATTTAATCCTACAACAAAAAAATCTCCATTTTTTAAATGAGGAAAAAGAGGCAGAGAAGTGAAGAAAATTTCACAAGAAAAAATGTATAGTTCAGTGTAATATTTGCAAACTCAAGTGCTCACAGGAGCCAAGCAGGTGAAATAAATGAATAAATTAGGTGTGGCACTTGCATATTAAACAAAAAGAAATGTTCTTTGCCTCTAAAAATTAAGAATGTACTTTGTCCTGTTCCCTGAAAATTTCCACCCTCTAGATCAATCCTTCATTTTCTCAGGTACAAATAAGTATTTCTCTATTATAAGAAAAGCAACTTAGGATACACAGATGTTGGAGAAAGAAAAAAAAATAAAGAAAAGCAACAATATAAAATAAATGATCATATTTTGCTGACACACTTTTGGAGTCAGGGCAACAATATAGAAGGAAGAAAATTACAACAAATTATAGAAGGCATACCCTGGCTAAGTGGAGAGACCATTGTAGCTGTCCAGGTGATGGGTCCCATGGGAATGCAGCCCGTGTGTCCAGACCTCATTTTTCATGGCAGATGCAAGTCCAGATTTTTACATGAAATCATCCAATTTTTATATTCTGGCTCAAACATTTTAAAAATGCAATGCTTAGGCCAAATAAAATATACATGAGATTTTACTTTTCAATGATGTAGTGAGTAAAAGTGAAGGCACTATAAGGCCTGTCCAGAAAATATCCAGCCATGTACTATGAAAAATTATTTTAACAATGGCTGGATACTTTCCAGATAGCCCTTGTGTATCGTGCATGCCTAGGTTTGAAAACTACCTATGCCACATGCTAACTTGTATATTTTGCTTTAGTTTCTCTAATCTTCAGTTTCCTCACTTGTAAAATGGAGATAAAAATAGTATCTGTAATAGTCCTTATGAGTATTACATGAGATAATGATCTGAAAGCTCATGGCACATAGTAAATTGTCATTAAATACTAGTAAATATTTACCAATCATTTATTTAAAGTGACGTTTACCTCACCCCAAAGTCCATACTTTTCCTACTACATTACCATTCCCTTTAACAAGCTGAGGAGTCTTCATAGTGTTCTGGGAATCTTTTCTGGGTTTGTTCCATCATATAGTTGTTTTGACCACCCCCAAATTGTGATTTTGTGATTAAGTCCATCAACTTTCCTTAGCTAGCACACACAGAAAGCTAAGCATTTGTTTTGGTGACCAATAAAAGAAACCCTAACTCAAATTGGCTTAAATTATAAAGGGAGTTTATCAGCTCACATATGTAAAAAACCCAGGCTTAATTGTATCAAAAAAAAAAGTCATGTATGTGTGTTTATCTGTATGTGTGTATATGTTCCATATCTCACTCTGCCTTCCAAGATGTTTACATATTCCTAAAATTGACTTATTTTGTAATCCCAAATGCCTGCTAATACCTAGGGGTACATGCTTTCCCATTTACATCTTGAAGGGAAAGAGATTATCTTTGCTCCAGAGTCCCTAGCAAACTGCATTTCACTCTGATTGGAGAAGTTTAGGGGATATGGGAATGGATAGCCACCCTTGACCAATGAAATGAAGCGCTCTGACTGGTCTGACCTAGGGTTTTGACTACACAACTGGGTGCCCAAATGGAAATTGGAATTTGCAAAAGGAAATGAGGAGAGTAATATCAAAGAAGATATCAACAAATGACCAGCTACACTGGTGTTTTGGTCAGGGTCCTCCGGAAAGACAGAACCAATAGGCTATGTAGAGACATATCTGAAGAGGGATTCAGATAGGGTAGTTGGCTCAGTTGATTATGGAGGTTGAGAAATCCCACAATAGGCCGTCTGCAAGCTGGAAAACCAGGAAATCGGGTGGCATGGCTCCGTCCAAGTCTGAAGGCCTCAGAACCCTGGAAGCTGATGGAGTAACTCTCAGTCCCAGACCAAACGTCCAAGAGCCCACGGAGGTGCTTAGGGAGTTCTGGAGTCCAAAGGACAGAGAACCAAGGGTTCTGACATTCAAGGGCAAGAGAAGAATGTTGTCCCAGCCCCTAAGGAGAGAGGAAGAGAATTGGCCCTTCCTCTGCATTTTTGTTCCATCAAGGCCTCCAGCTGATTGGATGGTGCTCATCCCCACTGAGGGTGGATCATCCCCGCTCATGCCAATCTGCTCTGGAAACACTCTCACAGACACACCTGGGGCAGCTCATTGTAATCAAAAGCAAAAACACCTGGGTTTCCCTTTCAGCGTAAGAAGGAGGGGCTCAGTGCCTACAGAAGCATGGAGAAAGATATTGCTTGACCAGCTATCTGGGTATCCCTTAATCTGGTCAATTGACACCCAAAATCAACCATCACAAGTTGACTCCTTGTTAACTTGGCACCCATATACATTTCCTTAAACCATACAATCTCTAAGTAAAGACAATAACAAGGTCAGAGCTCCACCTAGCATAATACACTTACCAACTCTCCTATATGCAACCAAAAACTAGTCCCTTCCCCTGAAAGGAGGTCAAGTTTTTGAGTCATGTTTACTCCTTTCCTGATATGCCATAAATTAAATACTTTGATATAAAATTAATAGTACTTAATTACTGAAATAAACTCAATTTTGAAATTTTGTTTGTTTGGAGGATTGAAGGGTAATATAAACAGTACTGTATTACCAGGTGGTATTGGGATGCCATGGACCATGCTAGTTATAGTCAGTAACATTTTTATATTAAATAATACCACTCTTTAATACAAAGCAAAACATTAACTTAGTGTCATGGACTCTTAAAGCTTAGGAGCTAGAGAAAAACTTTGATATCAGCAGATAAAACATATTTTGATAGCTTAACAAAATGATACCTAAAGAGCATAAATGATATGCTTAGCATCAAAGTTAAAAGTTAATTGTAATTAGAATACATATTTCTCTGCTTGTATTACTGTTTTCTTTGATCAGCTTAGAATAAATGTACAAGACAAATCTCAAACCAATTTTCAAAGAATATTTAGACATATTATGATGTTTAATAAAACATAATTAGAGACATTGTTTTACAGCAATTTTAAGGTTACAGCAAAATTAAGGGAAAGGCATAGAGATTTCCAACAGCTTCCCCCATCATCAACATCTCCCCAAAAGTAGTACATTTGTTATAATTGATGAACCTACATTGACACATCCTAATCACTCAAAGTGCATAATTTACATTAGCATTCACTCTTGGTGTTGTACATTGTGTGGGTTTGGACAAATGTATAATGACATGCATTCATCATTATAGGATCACACAGAGTATTTCATTGCCCTAAAAATCCTCTGTATTCTATCTATTCATTCCTCCACATCCAACCCCTGGCAACAACTGATTTTTTTACTCCACAGTTTTGCCTTTTCCAGAAGGTCATATAACTTGAATCAAACAGGATGTAGCCTTTTCAAATTGGCTCTTTCACTTAGTAATATGCACTTAGGGTTCCTCCATGTTTTTTCAAGAGCTGTTTTTTAAGACCTGTACAGTATTCCATTGTCTGGATGTATCACAGTTTATTTGCCTATTGAAGAATATCTTGGCTGCTTACAAGTTTTGGCAATTATGAATAAAACTGCTATAAATATCTGCATACAGCTTTTGTGTAGACATAAATTTCCAACTCCTTTTGGTAAATACTAAGGAGAGTGACTGCTGGAATTTATGTTAAGAGGATGTTTAGTTTTTAGTAGCTGTACTATTTTTCATTCCCACCAGCATTGTATGAGATTTTCTGTTCTTCCACATCCACACCAGGTTTTGGCCATTCTCATAGGTGTGTACTGGTATGTCATTGTTATTTTAATTTGCATTTCCCAATAACATATGATAGAGAATATCTTTTGATATACTTATTTGCCATCTGTATATCTTCTTTGGTGAGGTTATCTGTTAAGATCTTTGGGCTGCTTTTATCCAGGTCCTTTTCTTACTGCTGAGTTTTAAGAGTCTTTGAATATTTTAGATAACAGTCCTTTATCAGACATGTGTTTTGCAGATATTTTCTCCCAGTCTATGGCTTCTCTTATCATTCTCTTGGCATTGCCTTTTGCAGAGCAGCAGAAGTTTTATTTTTAATGAAGTCCAACTTATCAATTTTTATTTCTTTCAGAGACTGTATCCTTAGTGTAGTATCTAAACAGTCATAGCCATATGCAGTTATCTAGGTTTTCTACCATATAATATTCTAGGAGTTCTATAGTTTTAATTTTATGTTGAGATACATAATCTATTTTGAGTTAAATTTAGGGAAGTATAAAAGGTCCATTGCTAGTTGCTTGTTTGTTTGTTTTTCAGCATGTGGATATCCACTTATTTCAACACCATTTTTTGAAAAGACTATCGTTGCTTCATTATATTGTCTTTGATCCTTTATCAAAAATCAGTGGACCAGCCGGGCGCGGTGGCTCACGCCTGTAATCCTAGCACTCTGGGAGGCCGAGGTGGGTGGATTGCTCAAGGTCAGGAGTTCGAAACCACCCTGAGCAATAGCGAGACCCCGTCTCTACTATAAATAGAAACAAATTAATTGGCCAACTAATATATATACAAAAAAAAAAAATTAGCCGGGCATGGTGGCACATGCCTGTAGTCCCAGCTACTTGGGAGGCTGAGGCAGGAGGATTGCTTGAGCCCAGGAGTTTGAGGTTGCTGTGAGCTAGGCTGACGCCATGGCACTCACTCTAGCCTGGGCAACAAAGCGAGACGCTGTCTCAAAAAAAAAAAAAAAAAAAATCAGTGGACCACATATATATATATATATAGTCCACTGATATATATGTGTGTATATATATATATATATATATATATGGGTTTATTAGAATCATTTTTAAATCAGACCTATACTCTCTAAGTACTTCTAGTAGAAGAAAATAATTAATGGATCCTTGTTTGGGCAGAGGTACATCTGTCTGAATGCCTGAAATGACCCCACATAGTTATTTTATTTTGCATGGTATTTTCAAGCTTTCCAACCAATAATATATGAAATGAGAAAGAAAAAGAAAAAACAGGGAAAAAGAGGAAAGGAAAGGGAAGAGAAGGAAAAGGAAGGAAAAGGGAAGAAAATGGTTTCAATAGTTTTCTCCCCCTTGGTTTCAAGGTGGAGAAATTTTAAAACCACAATTCAAATGATATTGTAATTATCCAAAGTTCAGGAACCAAAGTATAGGAAGAGGAATGGAAGGAAAGGAAAAGAATACTTACTTAATTTGACTTTGTATTTTGTCAAAAGCAACTCTTTTTCAAGGTTTATGGATTTAAAAGAAATATTTTTATATTATTCTTTGATTTTTGTGTCTGCCAACATCAATAGTAGAGTATTGCCAACAGAAGTGGTAAGTAGGATAATGCCAAAAAAATATAATTCACTTGATAGGAAAACAAAATTCATTAGACTTTATATGTTTAAAAGGTTTTTTTGTTTGTTTAGGACGACAACAGTTAAATGATACACATGCCTTGTACTCCTAAACTGAAAGTTAAAACATTGTGTTTTCATAATTTTCAAAGAGATTCCCATATTTGTGCCCCTTAAAAATTAAAGTCTGTGCAAATCCAATTCAATTAGGAAAAAAAAAGAAACAAAAGATTTTATAATGACTTTTCTCCAAACATAGATTTGCAATTTCACTATTCTCCCTGCTATTTTCCTCACATGAAAAGTTATTATTTATAGCCTAGCCTTTTTATAGCATAATTATTCTAATGTCAATATTATGTATGGTCTGGATGAAACTAATGTATGGATAGGAGGCAGAAAAGGAAGGTTGAGAGAGCCTGAGTACAGCCATTTTGACTGATAAGAGACCCTAACCACCCAGAACAAGGAAGTCACAGCAAGTCACTGCCTGGGGCCACCTTAGGATGGATGAATTACTAAGCCAGATGCCTTACAAAAACTGTTTGCACTTACCTTTCTGTGACAGCAATTTATGATTAACCTTTACGGCCAGCCCTTCAGACAATGCTGGTCATGTGTGGGGTTTTTGGACATCTAGAAATGTTACCATTGCCCCATCAGGGGCCTTCTCCAGCTTGAAAAAGGACCTTTACTCTGTCTGTGGAGTAGGATCTGTTGTCTATCTCTGTCTCAATAAAACCTTCCTGTGGCTAGTTGGCTCGCTCTTAAATTCATTCCTGAATGAAGCCAAGAACCCACTTGGTGAGTTCAGGGCTTTTCTCCCTTCATGTGTATATTCCCTGCAGCAGAACTGCTATGTCAGGTAACAGAAAATAGGTTGAAAGAAGCCAATTTTTGTGTGCAAATTAAAAATTGAAGATGCTTTAAAAAAATCATTGATCTGGAAATAATAGCCTTTTTGGACTCTTACGATATTGTGAAATATATATTTGGTCTTTGTCCCAGTTTCCTGGCATGCAACACCTAAAATCTTTCGAATCTCCAAAGTTATATCTTTTTGTATGCCAACGGGTTGCCTGGTGGCTGGCAGCCCATAAACAGCTTCAGGTTGGGAGCTGGTTACCAGAAAGAACAAAGCAGGATTAGAAAGTTGAAAGCTTCAGCCCTATCCCCAACCTCTGGGGAGAAGGGAGGGGTGAAGGTTAAGTTGACCAGCAATGGCCAGTGATTTAATGAGTTATGTCTATGTAATGGAGCTTCCTTAAAAACCCAAAAGGACTGGATTTGGATGAGCTTCTGGATAGTCAAACACCTGAAGTTTTCTGGAGCTTGGAATAGCTGGAGAGGGCAGGAGAGCTCCACGCTACTTCCCACATGCCTTTTCCTGATCATCTTTGCAAATGTATCCTGTGTAATATCCTTTATAATAAACTGGTGTATGCATTTCCCTGGGTACTCCAAGCTGCTCTAGCAAATGAATCAAACCCAAGTGTTAGTGGCCTGCGAGTGAGGGTTTTTCCAGGTTCTTGGTGACTGTCAAAAAAAGAATTTAAGGATGTACCACATAAGCCAAGCAAGCAACAGTTTTTTGTTTTGTTTTATTTATTTATTTTTTAATTGAAAGCAAAAGTATACTCTCGGGAAAGAGAGTAAGCAGGCCCAAAAAGAGCAACTGCACTGGGAAGAAGTGGTTTTTGGTCTTTTGAAGTCTTACTAATTGAGGAAAGAATATTCAAGGCTAAGGGCTTGGCTTTTACTAAGAATTTGGGTAGTAATTCCTAAAATTGGCTTCCCTCCCATTTTCATACTTTATATGGTTGTCTCAGAACTGTCATGTTGGTTTCAAGGGAGAGAAATTTTAAAACCACAATGTAAATGATATTATAATTAGCCAAAGTTCATGTAAGGTGACTGAGACAGCTGACAAGCCAGTTGTTGCTTGTAGTTATCATCCCCTCTAGTTAGCTTTTGCCTGAGGGTTGTTTGTTTTAAAACTTGCACCCAATCTTCAAGCCCCTGCATTCAGTCCTAGCCCTGCCTCATAGTCTCCTACTCTAACACAGGGGGCAGTAGTGGGAACCTCAATTTGTAGTCCCTCATCAGAAGCACAGGTAAAACAACCTGAGGCTTGCTACTGGCATTTGAAGTGCTGGACAGATTTGTGGGACTGAGCCCTTAACCTTTGGGACCTGATGCTATCTCCAGGTAGATAGTGTCAGAATTGAACTGAATGAGAGGACATCCAGCTGTATCCACTGCAGAATTGATTGTTTGTTGCTTGGGAACAAAACCCCACACACCTGGAGTCAGAAGGGTATTGTGAAAGTATAGTGGGAGAAACTGTTTTCACTGCTCAACTATGTAACTGCCATTAAGTGTCCCTAATTCACTGGTAATTAAATATTTGCAAAGGATATATGTGGCTGCATGGCACAGAATCTTTGCATTGTCTTTACGTCTAGTTCAACCAGTTTTCTGAATGTTATTCATGAATGTATAATAGTGCCTATCACTTTGAGGGAAAAAAAATACTTGGCACAGCATGAAAATTATTTCTTTAACAGATAGTACTAGAGTTTTTTTTTTTTTTAATGAAGGCAAACTTTTTTTTTTTTAGAAAAACACATTGATAAAAAAATGTGAGTTTAAGAGAAAGTGCATGTGGTTATAGGTTGGCAAAAGCTAAAACAACAGAGGAAATTGCTAAAATTCTCTGCATTCAAAATAAATAGAACTCGGATGGTGGGAAAAGTGAGAGAACAAAGAAGAGGGATTGAGGGGTAAAGAGGGCCAAGAAACACAGGGGGGAGCCTGGAGCCCAACTGACAGAAATAGCTATGGGACTTCCAAAACAGGAATTTCTTACAGTGAATTTTAAGTTATATGTGTTATTTCACTGTGAAATTCTCCACGTTGTCAAAAATTCAGGAAAACCTTGATAAAAAATTCCTCAAAATAAGCGGTTTGGTTCAAGTAAGGAGAAAAACCACTTTCTGCATCTAGGTCCATGTGGTATGAAACAGAGACAGAGGCAGAATGGCCAGACAGTCCCAAAACTGACCTGATTCATCAGAAAGTTCTGTTCAATAATATCAAGAAATTAAAATAGTGACTGGCACATTGTAGCTGCTCAATAAATATGTGATGAATGAAAGAATGAAGAACCTCATAGACGGCAATGATTTTGAAATGGTAAACCTCTTGGGAACCATGAACATCTTCCAGAGATGGTCGTACAGTTACTAGGAATGAAATGTCAAATTAATTGTAATTTTATACATCAATAAAATCCTTGTGAACATCTAGTTTGTATCTACATTAATATTTAAGCCTTTTAAATATCAAAGTTTCAAGAATAAATACTACAATAAGGATTTTCTTAATCTTAAAATATCTCCTATTGCTCTCTTTTAATTACCTGTTGTAGAGAGAATCAAGAGGCTTTTAAAATCACCCACCAAAAAAATTCCCAGAGCATAATTTACAACTACTGGAAGAAAATCCTCCTGAAAAAAATCAGCTTTCTAGACACTCAAATTAAACCAAAAGCTTCTGCATTGATGTTGCTTTCAAGATATTACAGGATTAATCATGACAAATTGCCTCAAAATTTAATGCCTTAAAATAATAACAATATATTATGTTATGGTTTGAATATTTGTCCCCTCCAAAACTCATGTTGAAATTTAATCTCCAATGTGACAGTAGTGAGAGATGAGGCATTTAAGAGATAATTGGGTCATGAAGGCTCTGCCCTTATGATTGGTTTAATCCATGCATGGACAAAGGCATTAATGGATTAATGGGTAATCATGAAGTAGGACTGATAGCTTCACTCTCAGCCCCCTCACTGTGTGAGGCCTTGTGCTGCCTCAGGTCTCTGCAGAGAATTCCCATCAGCAAGAATGTCCTCATCCAATGTGACCCCTAGACCTTGGACTTCTCAGCCACTATGATTGTAGGAAATAAATTCCTTTTCTTTATAGAGTACCCAGTTTCGGGTATTTTGTTATAAGAAATAGAAAATGAAGTAAGACATACTATCCCACACTTTTTGTGGACTAGAATGTGAAGCTATTTAGCCCAGTGATTCTAGCTCAGCATTTCACATGAGGTTGCCATTATGGCATCAACTGGGGATACAGTTTTCTAAAGGTTTGAATGCGGCTGGAGTATTTGCTTAAAGATGGTTCATTAATGTGCTTGGCAAGTTGGTGCTGTCTCTTGGCAGAAGGCCTCAGTTTCTCGACACGTGGACCTCTCCACAGGGCTGCTTGGGGGCGGGGGCGGGGGCGGGGGGGAGAGTCCTCATGACAAGGCAGCCAACTTCCACGGGAGTGAATAATTCAAAAGAAAGCAAGGCAGATGCTGAAATGTCTTTTATGAACACTCTAGGAAGGAATGCACTGTGACTTCCACCAAATTTTATGCATTAGAGGCAAATCACTAAGTCCAGCCTATGCTCAAGGAGAGGGAAATTAGGCTATATCTTTCGTAGAGAGGAATATTAAATGTGTGTGGGTATATTTTAAAACCACCAGTTACTATGAGTCATAAAGCTATGATTTAAAAGTATTTTGTGCTTCAATTGTACAATGCAATTTAATCATTTGGTGTCCTGCTATTTTTAATATTACTATAATGCAATTCTTGGATCTAGTCGAGAATGTTTTCTTAGAAAAGCAGGAGGAAAAAATCAGAAGAGGAGGAGGAGAGGAGGAGAAGGAAGAGAAGGTGAGAAATAACCTTATAGTCCACACTGTATAGTTTCTGTATCTTTTTTTATTACTCTAACTGGGTCATATGCCATCCATATCCAACCACTGCACCAAGAAAATTCTATTAATATGTCTTACTGGAAAGACCCAAGGCACATAAGCACATAACCATTCCTGAAGTCCAGGATAGATTTAGCACCTTAGAAGCATGTGGAACTCAAGTGGAAGAAGAGTTATGTACCAGAGAGATCAGAGGTGTAGCTACTTAAAGAATGTGTTGATTCTAGGAAGCCCAAAAAATAGATAACCACTAGCAGCTACAATTTAGTTTTCTTCATATATACATGATAACTACACATATAATAACTATATATAACTATGTTTAACTATATAATAACTAATATATAACTATATAATAACTCTACATGTGTGTATGATAGAATTAATCACTCCAACAGCTGTTTGAAGAATAAAAACATTTTAAGAGTAAATAAAGGGCTAAAATCTAGGAAGGAAAGGGGACATGAGGAATAAGAAATCCTTAAAATTAACTATCCTCAAGAATGGCAGAATGGCACTGAAAGAAATCTGAGAGATTATCAACAAAGATAATAAATAGTGAAAAAAAAATAAGTTTATCCAAAAGGGAATTGAAAATCAAACAAATATTTTTTAAATCCATACCACAATAGTAAAAATTAATGTAAAAAATGGCCTGTTGAGATATCTAAAAGCTACTACAATGCAAATAAAATGCAAGATTTTGAAGGATATTTAGGCATCTCGCCACATATGGGGTGGTCAGAATGAAAAGAAGAAAATGAGATTGAGTTAAGCATGTATCTAAAGAAGAGATGGGAAGAGTTGCTCTACTCTAGGTACTTGACCAGGCCAGTCCCAGGGGCTCTCATTATAGAAATGGATGAATGCAGTTATTATTGCCAGATGCTTTTGAACAACTAACTAATCTACTAATCCTTAATTCTTTTATTCTGTGCTTATCGAATATCTATGTAACCTTTGACTTCCCTATAGAGTTTTCTATAAGAAAAAGAACATCTGGCCAGTCCTCTTAAATCTTGCTCATTCTTAATTAATTAGCTGGCATAATATTCCTGTGAATGAGTTTATCTTCTATCACTCATCCCTAAGAGATTAGCATACTCACTCTATTCCAACTAAAATATGCTCTGCCTGCTGCCTTCAATTACAATAAAATACAGTAATGCTACCACTGGGTAGCCAGTCAGACAACCTCTGTAGAAAAGTCCATATAACTGTATTATTTCCTTTTCAACTTTCATTAAGGATTAGTACCAGTGAGTATTGCTCTCTGCCCTAAGTAGCAGATATGCATTAACCCAATGGCATAACACTGATCATCTCTGACCTCATTTATTCCTCATCCTGGCTGGTAATATAAGTAGCAATCCTTTTTACAATATA
This sequence comes from Microcebus murinus, assembly GCF_040939455.1. Classification (NCBI taxonomy): domain Eukaryota; kingdom Metazoa; phylum Chordata; class Mammalia; order Primates; family Cheirogaleidae; genus Microcebus; species Microcebus murinus. The sequence continues at coordinate 26,672,211 of NC_134124.1, forward strand.
AAGACCTAAAGCCAAGAATAAAACTAGCATGTTGTTCCCTTTCCCATCCTTCTGTGTTTATATTGAGAATTTTCTGAAGATCTTAGTTCAATCCCTGAGGACAAATAGAACCATAATTATAAGTGAGCACAAACCCTCTTAATAACTTCATAGTTTAAGCAAAAAAGGAGGAGTTATGAAGGAGAACCTCAAAATATTTTCAGATAAGCAATTCCCTTATTTTCTCATGACCTGTGTTCTCATATCTAAATAAAGGAGATAAAGGGAGGCAGAGGAAGATGGCCAAATAGAACCCTCCAGGGAACACCCCCCCATAGGAACACTGAATTCAGCAACTACCCATGCAAGTAAACACCACCATAAAAAAAAAAAAAAATCAGTTCAGGTATCACAGTAACTGGTTTTAACATAATAATAAAAAAGTGGCATTGAAGAGGATAGGAAGAATAGTCTTGCATTGCCTCTATTACCCCTCTCCCAAGCCCAGGTAGCACAACATAGAAAGAGAATCTACATGCTTGAGAGAGGGCCAGCAAAATGAGTGTGGAACTTTGCATTAGAATTCACTGCTGGCCTGTCACAACAGAAAACAACACAGGGAAAAATCCTGCCAGTACGTACCCACAGAGGGAGCATTTAGACCAGTCCAGGTCAGAGGGAAATCCTCTGTTATAGCAGGAGGAAACTGAGTCCTGGATAGCTTCACCACCAGCTGACTGAGTAGCATGAGGCCCTGAATAAATTCAAGTGGCAGTTAGGCCACAAGACTGCAGGCCTTGGGCAAGCTCTGGTGCTGCACTGTCCTCAGAGGCAGTGGAATTGGGGTATGACTCAGTGTACTACCAGCTGCATTGGCCACGGGAGTGCCTGTGTTACCCCTCCCCCAACTCCAGGTAGTGCAGCTCCAGAGAGACTCTTTTCCCTTGAGGTAAGAAGACGAAAGAGTACAGAGGATTTTTGTCTTGCACCTTGAGTTACTGCTCAGCCACAGTAAAATAAAGCACTAGGTATATTCTTGAAGCCCCTAATTCCAAACTGCCCAATGTGGAGAAAATTTCCTTCTGACTAGGGGAAAGAGAGGGAAGAGAATGACAGACTTTGCCTGGTAACAGGGAATTCTTGCTTACCTCTACAAGTCCACCAAAGCTAGGTATCTAGGAATATACAAGAGTTGGAGCATTCCTGCACTTAGGGACCCCGCTAGGGCTGAAATGGCAGTAGTGACACAGGTTTAGGTCATAACATTCAATCTCCTTTGAATTCTTGGGAAGCCTTCTAAAGAGGAGTGGATACAAACAAGCCCAGACTGTGAAGATTGGAATAAAAGCCTAAATGTTCAATGTGCCCAGACGTTGACAAACATCCACAAGCATTAAAAACATTCAGTAAAACATGACCCCACACACACAAAAAAACAAACAAATAAGGCATTTGGTGACCAATCCTGGAGTGATGGAGATAGGTGACTCCTTAGACAAGGAATTAAAAATAGCTATCTTGAGGAAGCACAACAAACATCAGAGAAGGAATTCAGAACTCTACCAGAGAACTTTAATAAAGAGATAGAAATAATTTTTTAATTTATTTTATTTTGGCATATTATGGGGGTACAAATGTTAAGGTTACATATATTGCCTATGCCCCCATCCCCCATCGAGTCAGAGCTTCAAGTGTGACCATCCCCCAGATGCTGCACATCTCACTCATTATGTTTGTATATACCCATCCCCTCGTCCCCCCTCCCACCTGCCTGACACCTGATAAATGTTATTCCTATATGTCCACTTAGGTGTTAATCCGTTAATACCAATTTGCTGGTGAGTACATGTGGTACTTGATTTTCCATTCTTGAGATACTTCACTTAGTAGAATGGGTTCCAACAAGATATAAATAATTTTAAAAGTCAAGCAACAATTCTGGAACTAAAAAATTCAAGTGAAAAACTGAAAAATACATAAAAGTCTCTCAACATCAGACTTGATCAAGCATAAGAAATAATTAGTGGGACCAAAGATAGGCCATATGAAAATATATAGTCAGAGGAGGAAAAAGAAAAAAAGGAATGACACATGACTACGAGACCTAGAAAGTAGTCTCTACAAGTCAAATCTAAGCGTTGTTGGTCTTAAATGAAAACCAAAAGAAAGCAAGTGTAGCCATTCTCATATCAGATAAAAATTGACTTTAAATCAACACCAATAAAGAAAGACAAAGATGATCATGATACAATGGTAAAGGGAGCAATTCAGCAACAAGACATAACAATTCTAAATATTTATGCACCTAAAACAGGAGTGCCCAGATTCATAAAGCAAACCCTGCTAGATCTCATCAAAGAGATAAACAGTGGCATTGTAATTGCCAGGCACTTCAACACCTCACTGACAGAAATGGACAGATCATCCCAGTCGAAAATAAATAAATAAACACTCAACTTAAATGGAATTCTAGAACAAATGAGTCTAACAGATATTTATAGAACATTTTGCCCAAAAACTACTGAATGTACATTCTTCTCATCAGCACATGAAACATTCTTCAAGATTGATAATATTTTAGGTCACAAATCATGGCTCTATAAATTCAAAAAAAATTGAAGTCATATCACATATCTTCTCAGATTACAGTGGAATAAAACTAGACATTAAGACCAATGAAACACCCAATTTTACACATAGTCATGGAAATTAAACAACCTGCTGCCGAATCAAGGATTCGAAGGTCCTAATCAAGGGCCTGCTGGATCAAGGATGAAAAGAAAAAGAAAATCAAGGGATTCTTTGAACTGAAAAACAAAGGATAAGCTGTCAAAATCTTTGGGGTACAGCAAAAAGAGTCCTAAGGTGAAAATTCATAGCCCTAAATGCCTACAATGAAAAGACAGAGAGATCACAAATTAACAATCTAATGACATGTCTCAAGGAACCAGAAAAAAAGAGCAAACCAAACTCAAAGCCAGCAGGAGAAAAGAAGTAACTAAGGTTAGAGCAGAACTAAATAAAATCAAAAACAAAAAAATAACACATATCAATAAAACAAAACATTGGTTCTTTGAATAGATAAACAATATCAATAGATCTTTTACTAGATTAACCAGGAATAAAAGAGAAAGGGCCCTAACAAGCTCAATCAGAAATGAAAAAGGAGATATTACAACTGATGCCACAGAAATTCAAAATATCATCTGTGACTACTATGAAAATCTCTATGTACATAAACTAAAAAACATAGAAGAAATGGAAAGACTCCTGGAATCATACAACTGCCCAAGAGTCAATCAGAAAGAAATAGAACTGGACTGACCAATAATGAACAACAAGATTGAAGGAGTAATAAAAAATCTTCCAAAAAAAAAAAAGTTCGACACCAGACAGATTCACATTTGAATTCTATCAGACCTACAAAGAAGAGTTAGTACTCATACTGCAGAAATTATTGCAAACCATTGAGAAGAAGGGAATCCTCCCCAGCTCATTCTACGAAGTCAGTATCACCTTGATACCAAAGCCAGGAAAGGACACAACAGTAAAAGAAAACAACAGACCAATATCCCTTATATATATAGATGCAAAAATCCTCAATAAAATACTAGCAAACCAAATTCAACAGCACATTCTCCCCATTTCTGCTCCCCCTCCCTCCTTTTACCACGTTCAATCTTCCATTTCATTCCCTTAAATCCTTTGATACAGCCCTTCAAAGACCTACCCCACCATGTCTCTGTCTATCCCTGCGAGACCTTTGTTCCACTCCAGGCCTTCAGTCACTGAACTTTAGGCCCCCTTCTCTCTGGGGACTCAGAGTCCCCCAGAAGCAACTACCTGGGGCTAGAAAGAAAAAAAAGGCTCATTGAAAATAGACTGAATATTTTATCTACTCTGATGGGTTTTGGAGACATCCAGAAAGCTACTGCATGTCTCTCCAGTTATTCACCTAAAATGTAGTTCACAACCTCAATAAGATTACATATCAGGGCAAAGGAAAATCTTAAAAGCCTTCTCTGCAAATATTGGTAAAAAGTGTTTGCCCTCATATTGAGTACCTACTCAACCTCAACTTTCCCCATTTGCCAGAAATACAATTCAGATAAAAATATAAAGTGGATAGACAGCAGTGAGTTTCTGTTACTATTTTACTGACTCATGGCTAAAATTTTAGAATAAAGCTTATAAGATGCCTGTTTGTGGCTATGTGTATTTGTATATATATATATGATATTTTTCTACCTTTGGTTGGTATTACCAAATAAATTTATAAAAGCCCTTTATGGCCAGGTATAGTTGCTCACTCCTGTAATCCTAGCACTCTGGGAGGCCGAGGCCGGTGAATTGTTTGAACTCAGGAGTTCGAGACCAGCCTGAGCAAGAGCAAGATCCCATCTCTACTAAAAATAGAAAAAAATTAGCTGGGCAACTAAAAATAGAAAAAAAAAATTAGTCGTGTATAGTGGCTTGGGCCACAGTCCCAGCTACTAAAGAGGATTGCCTGAGCCCAGGAGTTTGAGGTTGCTGTGCGCTAGACTGATGTCTAGCGCAAAAAAAAATTCTATTAGAGATGAATGAGTGCTTACGTAAATGAACTATCTCTAAAACACCTAGAAATCTAGAAACTAACCTAATGGGATTTTTCTTTTTTGATTCACATAATCTCGATAAATAAAACTAATTTAAAAAATTTTGGTAAATAAAAACAGGAATATCTTCAAAGTTGTCAGCATTAACTACAATGCAGACATCAAGTTTTTCTACCTAGATGTACTAGTAAAACAAGCTTATCTTATCTCTATTAGATGTTTAAGACTACAAAACTATAACTTCAACCTTAAGAATAAAGTGTACAATAAAAATGAATTGCTTTCCATTTCTATGAGTTTAACTATTTTTAGGTTCCACATATAAGTGAGATTATGCAGTATTTGTATTTCTCTGTCTGGCCTATTTCATTCAATTCACATAATGTCCTTTAGTTTCATCTATGTTGTTACAAATAAAAGGATTTCCTCTTTTTTTAAGGCTGAATAGTATTTCATTATACATATTTTTTTTACATTTTCTTTATTATTTCATCTGTTGGTGGACATTGAGGTTATTCCTATGTCTTGGCTATTGTGAGTAATGCTGAAATGAACATGGGAGTGCAGATATCTCATTGAGACCCTGATTTCTTCACCCAGGAGTGGGATTGCTGGATCATAATGTAGTTCAATTTTTAATTATTGAAAGAACCTCCATACGGTTTCCCATAATGGCTATATGAATTTATATTCCCAACCACAGTAGATAAGGGTTCCCTTTTCTCCATATCATTGCCAAAATTTGATATCTTTTATCTTTTCTATGATAGCATTCTATTAATAACAAGTGTGAAATGATAGCACATTACAGTTTTGATTTGCATTTCCCTTATGATTAGTGATGTCGAACACCTTTTCATAAACCTGCTGGCCATTTGCTTATCTTCTTTTGAAAAACAACTTTTTTGGTCCTTTGATCATTTTTTAATTCAGTTATTTGGAAATGTTTTTGTTTGTTTTGTTTTGTTTTTTTCCTATTGAGTTGTATAAATTCCTTATATATTTTAGTTATTAACCCCTTGTCAGATATATGATATGCAAATATTTTCTCTCATTCTATAGGCTGCCTTTGCACTCTGCTGATTGTTTACTGTTCAGAAGCTTGATTTAATCCCCTTTGTCTATTTTTTTTTTTTTTGCCTCTGCATTTGGTATCACATCATTGCTTGTATCAATTTTAAGAAGCTTTTCCCATATGATTTCCTCTAGTACTGTCATGGTTTCAAGTCTTACATTTAAGTCTTTAGTCTATTTTAATTTTTGTATATGGTATGAGATAAAGGTCAAATTTTATTCTTCTGCATGTGGATATCCAGTTTTCCTGACACAATCTATTGGGGAGACTATCCTTTCCCTCTTTTGTGTCTTTGACACATTGAGAAGATCAATTGACTGGTTGAGCTCATGGAAGCAGAGAATAAAATGGTATTTACCAGGAGCGGGGGGTAAAGGGTAAAATGAAAAGATATTGGTCAAGGGGTAAAAAGTTTTAGTAATGCAAGATGAATATATTCTGGAGATCTAATTTACAACAAATGTGACTATAATTAACAATATTTTATTCTGTCCTTGAAATTTTCTAAGATCATAGGTCTTAAGTGTTCAAGAAAGAAAGAAAGAAAGAAAGAAAGAAAGAAAGAAAGAAAGAAAGAAAGAAAGAAAGAAAGAGAAGAAAGAAAGAAAGAAAGAAAGAAAGAAAGAAAGAAAGAAAGAAAGAAAGAAAGAAAGAAAGAAAGAAAGAGAGAGAGAAAACGAAAGAATAAGAAAGACTTCTCTAAGGTGATGGATATATTAATTACCTATATATCTCACAGTGATTATTTCACAATGTATATGTATGTCAAATCATCAAATTATACAAATTAAATATATACAATTTTTAATTTTTAAATGTACCTCGATAAAAAAATTAAAATCTCCTTTTGCATCATGTTTGATTTGGTCTACCCATTAAAATATAATTATCTGAAATCAAAAAAGCACAAAAATTAAAGTTAAAGCAAAACAGTTACAGGACTGGCAACCCTATCAGACATATCAAAGATTCAGACCAGGAAGAGAATGGAGACCAGCAGGATGACAGGTTCATATTTACTTCTGTAGTTGGTTGGAAAAAATCTATGTGATGCCAACAATCCTCATGCCTCAGTGTGACAGATGCTTCTTTCTCCTCACATTCCACAGTGAATCCTTTCAAGAGATAGCAAAAACCAGCTTTATTTAGACTTGTGAAAATGTGACGATGTTTCAGCCACTATAATTTTCCACTTCTGTCATGAGGAAGTCAAATCCTACATTATCTGCATGCCTTTGAAAAAAATCAACTGCTGGCTTTCTGAGGCCAAATTAAAAGAATAATAATTATTAACTTATCTTAAATATGTTCAAATATCTTAAATAATGAAGAAAGGAGAAAATATGTTTGAACGGGTAAAGGTGAAACATCTAGAAGTTAAAAAACATTGTGTCATATGTCCAGGGACCAGAGTCTAGTCTAGTTTCTGACATTAACTCTGCTTCTTGGATAAAGTCAACTAAAGCTCATGAAAAATTAAGTAGTCACTTCCTCATTCAGTAATGTATCACAAAGTATTAGAAATTTTGTGATTGTATATGTACAAATATATATGTGTATGTTTGTATATATATTATATATTAGTATATATGCATACATTATATAGGGGTGTGGTGTGCTTGTGTGTGTGTATATACACATGTATGAAGTTATATACATGCTTAGCCATCAAAAAGCTCTCTAATTTTCTAAATCATTTCTCTGCAATCACAGGCTCCCTCTTTGGAAGACCTAGGACTACATGCTAAGGACTGTGAATCTAAGTCAGCAGACAATGTTCATTACTCTGTCTATCCATCTATCCATCCACTTATCCATTCAGTGTTCCCCAAATTCCAAAGTAGTAGATGGTGACATATCTGAAGGGAGAAGAAATAAGAACTCATTCCAGTTCTACTTTGTTGCTATTTGTTTGTTACTTATGTTAAGTCCTGTTTTTTATTTTGTGGAAAGTACCATCAGACAATGAGTCCTTTAGGGAAAGGAGCATGCATCCTTATGTATCTCCAGGGATTTGTGGGGTACTTGGTAAGTATTTGAAAGCATGAACTCATGAACATATACATGAATGTACTTCAGAGATCAACATGCTAAAAGCTTTGCTAGAGATACATGATCCTTTGAAAAAAATCTTGTCTAATGTTTATTATGAGGTATGAAACCACGGACCTTCATGTAAGAGGTGCTCTCCCTATACTTGGAGAAAGAAACACTTCTTTATCTCCAAAGATGGAGGAATGCCAAGAGGAAACTTAAGGAAGAGATCTTGCTGAGCTTCCCCCAGTTTACTACACTTAGCTCATACCCTTTTGTCCTATCACATTTTTCTATAACTTTTCACTCTTCATCAAACTTAGTACAAAAAATGCTTAGGGCGATACAAGTGAATCTACCATTTGATCCAGCAATCCCATTGCTGGGCATCTACCCAAATGATCCAATGACACTCTACAAAAAAGACACCTGCACTCGAATGTTTATAGCAGCACAATTCACAATTGCAAGGCTGTGGAAACAGCCCAAGTGCCCATCAATCCAAGAATGGATTAATAAAATGTGGTATATGTATACCATGGAGTACTATTCAGCTCTAAGAAACAATGGTGATATAGCACATCTTATATTTTCCTGGTTAGAGCTGGAACCCATACTACTGAGTGAAGTATCCCAAGAATGGAAAAACAAGCACCAGATATATTCTCCAGCAAACTGGTATTAACTGAGTAGCACCTAAGTGGACACATAGGTACTACAGTAATAGGGTATTGGGCAGGTGGGAGGGGGGAGAGGGGCGGGTATATGCATACATAATGAGTGAGATGTGCACCATCTGGGGGATGGTCATGATGGAGACTCAGACTTTTGGGGGGAGGGGGGGAATGGGCATTTATTGAAACCTTAAAATCTGTACCCCATAATATGCCGAAATAAAAAAACAAACAAACAAAAAAAAATGCTTAGGTTTAACCACTTATTTGGGTCTTTATTTCTTTATTGAGGCTCTTATATCATGTGACTCTTGCATTAAATAAATGTATATGCTTTTCTCTTATTAATCTGTCTTTTGTTACACAGACACAGTAGAGAACCTAAAAGCATAGAAAGAAAATACTTTTTCTTCCCCCACACCTTCTAATCTTGAGATGATTAGAAATAAATTTCTTCACTATTATGCAAGAAATAAATCCTGATGTTAAAAATAAACACTCTTATTTTCATTTCTGAAATGATCAAAATTTCATTAAGCTATAATTGCATGGTCTGGTTAAGATGAAAGAAAATTATCTTTAAGATATTGTGATCAACAACACAAAGCTATTTCTACCAAAATAATAATTTTTTTGCAATTCATATAGTGATTCAAATGGTTTTAACACTAATGAGAATCTCACTCAAAATTTTTAAATGTTTTACATCATGCTAGCACCTCCCCCTACAAAAAAATATATCATAAACCAGGATGCTGATGAAAACCTCTAAGTTATTCTGAAATTAAACAGCAGAATTATTCCTCCACTTCACTGGATATTTTTTAAGTATATTAGAAAAGCTTTATTTAGAAAATTGGAAGAAAATTAGCCAGTGAATAATATTCCTCTATTGGGTCACACTATAAAGAATATTCTTAAAATTAGATCTTAAATACAACTACTTTAACACCAAATCAACAAAGTCTGCCAGGTTGATATATTTTTATCCCATTTTTCAATCTTTTTTCATTATTCCTAACACTTTTATCTAATTAAAACTTGACTATCACCAAATGAACCTGAAAAGTTTTAAAGACAGAGATTAATGTTTTTCATGCTAACAAAAGACAATGCTTAAAATAGTCTCATTCATGCATTTCCAAAGAATATGTATTTATAAACATTATAGTGAATCAAAATGAAATTGATTTTTTATTAAAATCACTTTGAAGAGATAGAAAGCTGTCCTTGCCCACTGTGTATAAAGTATTTTATTACATTTTCTTTTAAAGAAATTGCTTTAAGAACACAATTTATTTTAGCCTTATGTACAACACAACGAGAAACATAATATATTGTTAGAATACAAACATTTCATTGAAGAATTGCTTCCCTCAGGCAACATGGAGAATGTTACCATCAGAATTTATAAAATAATAAGTATTTGATATGTTTTATAGGATCCACTACCAAAGTGTTTTTATGAACAATATTAGAACTTAATACTCTCATGCTTATTTGTGTTTTGATTAATCACTTATTAATTCTAATAACAAAAGGTCATAGAGATTGTTGACATCTAAAAAAGAAAATTTACATTAAATATTAGAGAACTGTGTTGAATAATGCATTGTTTGAATAACCAGACTTGTTTTAATTAGCATTTTTCATTGTATATTTATTTAAAACCAGACAAGGGAATAATTCATATGCAGACTATTGAACCACTTTTCTGCAAAGTTTAGAGAAACAGTGAACACCTTATATAACCAGAAATGGGAAAACATGATAGCTATCTTGCTGATAATGACCATATTTTCTGAAAATACAGGTTAGAATTGTAATATGCATCTCTTTTGTGTACTTAAACATGGTGTTAAAGTCCCAAACTCTATTACGATACTTTTCCATATGCCATATCCTCAAGCAATTTCTAAAGTCATTGAAAAAACAATATCACTGTACATAGAAGGACCCAGAATCTAGTTTAATTCAATAAGCAAGTACTTAATATGTTTTAATGACTAAGTATCAGAGTTTGCATAATTCTAAGATTGAACGAAACTCTAGTACATATGTGTGCAGGGGGTGGGTGGCTGGGTGGGTGTACTTTCCAAATCATTTTGCAGAAAGGGAGATCCTAAGCATAGGACAGTCAGTAGTCAGGTTGGACCAGCTATTAATATATAGCAAAAATTCCTTGCCGAACATCAAGGACATTCAGTAGAAACCAGAAGGGTGACATTTTTTGTAGCCCTGAGTAAATGTTTCTCCAAATCTCCCCTAACAAAGCTTAAAAGCAGGTTTTGTAATTATTAAGCCGATCTTTATGTAACCACCTTCTAGAACAAAGTTCAACCTTCTTTAACACCCCAAAACACAAAATTCATATTGTTCGGCATCCAATCAAAAACTACTTAAAATTCTTAGAAGCAGGAAACTAGAAACCATTACAGAAAAAAAAAAAAATCAGTCAATGGACAAAGACCAAGAGATAGCAGATATGACAGAAATAGTAGAAAAAGACTTTAAAGTGGTATTATAAATATATGTAATATGTTCAAATATTCAAAAGAAAGAACAAATATAAGAGCAGAAATGGATGATCTAAAAAAGAGCCAAATGGAACTTTTAAGGATACAAAATATGATCTCTGAAAGGGAAAACAATCACTGCACAAGACTAACAGTAATGTAGACATTACAGGTTATAAAAACCTTGACTATTAGAATATAATAATAGAAACAATGTAAAACAAAGCAGAGAGAGAATAAAAGTACTCAAAAACTAAAGATGTAGGTTAAAGGACACAAAGTAAGCAGATAGGTAGGATGAACAAGTCTTGAGATCTAATGTACAGTATGAAGACTATAGTTAATAAAATTATATCGTATTGGGGATTGTTGTTAAATAAGTAGATTTTAGCTGCTTTTGTCACAAAAAGAAACTATGAGAGATGATAGATATGGTAACTCATTTAACTATAGTAACAACTTATCTTATAACAACAAACTACCCAACTATCTGCCTCCATATCAAAGTACTTCTTTTTGGTTATTATATATGAACCTTTTTTATTCCTACCTGAGGCTAATTTATCTACTTATGCACTGAACTCAACAAACCTACTGAAATAAACCCCAATTAAGATATAAATTCTTTCTTGATCTATACACTTTCAACTTCTAAGAAGTTGAGTGACATATCTTCACCCAACTTCTTACAACTCTATTTTTGTGTCTCCCTTTATTAAAAAAATAAATAAAAAGTATATTTCTCTGCATGTTATCTCCTTGGTAGACTCATTCTTTTCCTGCTTTATTCCCCATAAATCCACTGAAACCATTCATGGGCCAACATCACCAATGACCTCCATACTACCAAAGCCAGTGATCAATTTTAACCATGACCTTCTTTAATCTTTCAACATTTGACACATTGATCACTCCCACCTCTGACTTGACTTCTCCTGATACACTTTCTTCATTTGACTTCTGGTAGGTAAACACTCTTGAGGATTTCATCTTATTCACTGACCATTCCTTCTTGTCTATTTCTGGATCCTCCTCCTTTTCCTGGCTTTGAAATATTAGACCTAGTGTTCTTTTCAGATCTCTTTTATTTTCTCTTAATGTGCATCTACCAGGTAATCTCATCAAGTTACATGCTTTAAATGTCATCTCTCTTCTGTTCTCTAATTTCTTCTTTTTTAAGTCTGAATCTCTCCTCTGAGCCAGACGTCTATAACCTCTGCCTACTTGACATCATCATTGCATACGTAATCAGCATCCCAAATCAGGGTGTACAACAAAACCAAACTCTCTTCACACACATCAATCCTACTTCAATCTTAGTATTTCCCATCTAATTAATTAACACAGCATTGTTAACATTTCTTGGAGTCCTCTTTGATTTCCTTCTTGGTCCCACACAGCAAAATTAATCCATTAGTAAATCTTGTCAGCTCTACTTTGGAAATATATTCAAAACCAAACCACTTTTCACCATCCCCTTCAGGCTCAATTCTATTCTAGGTTGGTTTCAGCTCTCACCCAGAAGACTTCAAGGGCCTCCTTGCATGTCCCTCTGATTCTATTATCATCCCCCTAGAGCTGATTCCCCACACAGCAAGCAGCATGATCTCTTTAAAACATGAATCATATGAAGTCTCTTTCCTACTCAAAGCCCTCTGATTTCTTCCCAACACATTTAGAGTAAAATCTCAATTCTTACTATGACCTGCAAGGTCCTATCTGATCAGGTTGCTGGCTTCCTCTGGGACACTCTTCCAAATCACTTCCCCTCATTTACTCCTCTCAACCTCACTCACTTATTTACAACTTTTGAGACTCGCCACATTGTTCCCTCTTTCTGGATCCCTCTTCACCCAGATCTTCACTCAGCTCACTCCTACATCTTATTCAGATCTCCTCACATTGCTTTGCTCCTGAGAGAGTTCTTGGATGACCCTGCTTAATTTAATATCATGAACACCCCGCCATCATGTTCTATCCCTTCGCCCTGCTTTACTTCTCCTCATAAAATGTCTCACTACATGATATTTTACTTACATATTCATAGATAACATGTTTATTGTCTCATTCTCCTACTGTATTAGCTTCTGGAGACAAAGTCTTCATCTGCTTGTTTATTTCACTAATGTAACCCCAACACCCAGTACCTGGCAAGTGGTTGGAAAGCAGCAACCTTTGTTAAATAAACTGAAGGAATAAATAAATAAATAAACCAATAAATGACTTAATAGGAACATGGAAGACTGTTCAACAAATGTCACACAGATATAGCCAGATGATGAGATTATGGATAATAACATTCTTCCATGTACATTTTTCTACTTATGCCTAGTATCACTTGAAATGCTTATGCATTATCCTCAAAATAAAAGAAGATTATTTTCAATACTATTTAGTATATGATGGTTTAAAATAAATCAAAAGCAACATCAGGATAATGTTACTTCAAAGAAGCTTGGGAAGCAGGTACTGGGAAGGTGGGACAGGGAAATCCTATGGAAAAAAATTATCTTAAATTTTCACTGCTGTGAGAACCAAAAGCTTCAGATAACAAATAAACAGAGTATAAGTAATTAGCTATTAGGAAAGTAAAGATATTTGTCTTTTAAAAAATATATATCAAAATGTGAGGTCAAGCTAGTCTTACCCAAAGACATGTTTTAAATGTAAAGAATAACTTTTTATTGACTCAATTGTCTGAACTTGAATTTTATTTAGAATTCAGAATTCTTCACCACAGTACAAAAAAGGAACATTTAGATGTGACTTACATTGCAAAGCATAAGATAGATTCCAGATAGTGAGCTGTAGATATTCCTTACGTAATGTTCACTCATTCACTACCCAAGAACATTCTGGATGCTTGTGCTCTTCTGTTATCTTACACACAAGGGAAATTTCCATTTTGAGAAAAGTAACATCAAATTTTCTTCATTTTTACTATATGCAATTTCCATGTTAAAGGTAAAAAAAAATTATATTTATAGGATACATTTATATTCATTGCTCCCACCCAATTCATTCATAATTAACTATTAATATTAAATGATTCATATGTTTACAGTTATGCTAGATCATGAATCATCTGAATATAAAAATAAATATGAACAGGTTTCTAGCCTTCACAGACCCATGACTTTTCCCCATAATTTAGTGTTGCTATAAAGAAATGTCTATGGATGAGTAATTTATAAATAAAAGAGGTTCATTTAACTCACAGTTGTGCAGGCTGTATAAGAAGCAAGGCACCAACCTCTGCTTCTGATGAAGGCCTCACACTGCTTCCACGCATGGCAGAAGGTGAGGAGGAGCCAGCCTGAGCAGATATCACATGGAGAGATGAGAATCAAGAGGGATTGGTGAGAGGTGCCAGCTTCTTTTTAACAACCAACTCCTGCAGGAACTAGTAAAGCAAGAACTTTCTCATTACCTCAAGGACAACAACAAGCCATTTATGAGGAATCCACTCCCATGACCTCAACACCTCCCATTAGGCCCCACTTCCAACATTAGGGATCAAATTTCAGCACAAGGTTTAGGGAGAGATATATCCAAATATGGCAGCCATCAAAAAAAAAAAAAAATGAACTCCTTTACTTAAAGTCATATAATGTGGGAGTTAAAAAGCACAGGCTTTGGAATCAGATGGACTATATCAAACTTTCAACTCATTTTTTTCATAGATATATGCTATTCCATTGTATGGATGTAGTGGTATTTACCCAATCAGTCTGCTACTGGTATGCATCCCGTGTCTTTTGTGATGAGACAATGTAAGACAGGGCTGCAACAATCATCCTTGCACACAGAACCTTGTGTATTTGGTATATTTATCTGGATAGAAATTAAAAGCAATATCCTCCAGATTTTTGTAATAGCCTTCTAACTAGTGTATCTATTTTGTCCTTGTCCTTTTTATGGTGTATATAAAAATATAACTTAGATTGTGTCAGTCATTTGCCCCAACCCATCAGTGGTCTCCTCTACTCTCAGAGCAGAAAACAAAGTACTTCAATGGCCTATAAGTCTCTTTGTGAACTGCTCATCTTCAACCCTGGTTTCATTTGACACCATCTCCTACCACTCCCCGCCACAGTCACTTTATTCCAGACATAATGGCCCGAGCACTGTTCCTTGAACCTAACATGATGCAAGCCCTCATCTTAGAATTCTCTACATTTGCTTTTTCCCACTAATTGGAACTCTCTTTGCCCAAGTCTCTAGATTCCCCTCTCTCGCTTTCTTCAGGTCTCTACCCCAATGTCACCTTCTCAGTGGGGTCCTTTCTGAACACCCCACATACAATTAATAACACACTTCCTCCAAATAAACAGCTCTTCTAATTCCCCTTCTCCTGCCTTATTTTTGTCCAAGGCATTAATCACCATCTGACACACTTTGTATTTACTTATTTATTTACTTTCCGTTTCCAGTCTTACTCCAAATGAAAATATAGCTCATGAGGCTAAGGACTTTATTTTGTCACTGCCATATCCCCAGTAACTAAAATAGTGCCTGGTACATAGTAAGTGCTCATTAAAGACTTTCATTAAATGGATTGACAAAGGAAAAGAGAGTCTCAAAGTTTTGCTAAATGCTGAGAGATTAACCTCTCCGAAATGTTGCAGCAGTCATCAGTCTTCTGTAAGTTGTAAGAACAATTGTAACAACTTCCCCACACTTTCACCAACACTAGACATTATCGATATTTTTATGATTTATTCATTGATTTTCAAAACAATAGATGTAGCTTTTATCAAATGCATAGTCAAACTCTAATTTATAACCAAAATATATATTTAATTTACTTTGATGTATGCCTAAGTGACACACTATACAGAACACACACAGAAACAATGCAGATAACTAAAGTTTCAGAGTTAGTATTCTCAATAGTTCATGCCCACACTTTTTTAGCTATAACAATTAAAATGCAAATCAAATGCATCTTCAAGGGGAATTGTCTAAGACGGTAATCTCTCAATTTCAAGGATGCCTCTTTCAACCAGCACCAGCCTTCTGTGAAACAAGCAGCTTCTTTGGCAGGTCTGAAAGAAAGAATGAGGAAAATGAAAGGATCACTCATTATAACTGCCCTCCTGGAGTTCTTTCAAGAATATGCTTCCATGACAGATAAAGGAAATTCAGAGGCTAAGAGCCACTCTGCTAAAATTTATAGGAGGCTTTGGCATAGATCCACATGAAAGATAAATACAAATGTGTAAGGAAAAGAAGGATATGTCAGGGTGAGAATATCCTTCATATGACAAGGAAGGCAGTGATTCTGGGATGTAAATGCAGCCTGTTGAACAGTCCTTGAAAATGACATTTTAAAAGAACATCAGGCAATCAGAAGACCTATGGGGAAATTGGCTTAGAATCCAAAACTAGATAGTCTGAGTGTTCAAGCATTGTAAGGCATGGATTATCTTAAAAATTTTCTCAATGTTGAAAGACCATTGTCATTAATGGTGTAGAAATTATAAACCTGGGTCACTTTTTGGATAGTTTTGAGTCAATAAAACAATAACATAAACCACAATTAACACCATATTCAGCCATTCTTTTCAAGCTATTCTTTTCTTTCATCATATTAATAGGATTTTAAAAAGTATAATAGGTACCTTTCCAAATTGCAAACTACAGATGTCCTATAAAAACCCAAAATATTCAGGCCTACTTCAGAAATTAGCCAAATTCCCCATTTGGGAGAAAGAATTTAAGTTGGAGATAGAGCCAATAAAAAGATAAAATACTGCCAGAGTATAGAAGACTTGGATCATTTCAATGATGTTGCCAACAGATGGTAAATACAGGGCAATGGAAGATAATGCCAAAATAATTACTTCTCAAGCCAGGAGCCAAGCTAGGGAATGTGCTCTGAGAAAAGACCATTCTGCCCACTGCTCAGGAAAAGGACACACACACAAGTATTAGGAGAAAAATAATCAAATCTATGGAAGTCAGAGACTAGTACTGAGGTTAAAAATGTTCAATTGAAGAAAATGAAAAAGGGGAAACAATATTTTAGATACACCTACTAAGAATGAAACTCTATAAAAGTAATTCAATAATAATAATACCTATCTTTTTAAGGCAGTATGTGGTAGGCCTTGTGCCAAATGCTTTTATAGGTATATTTTAATTCAACTCACTCTAATGCGATGAGCTTGATTTTATCATTACACTATTTTACAGAAGAGGAGACTGAGGAATAAAGAAGTTTAATTCTCTTCCCAAGATCACACAACTTGTAAGTTGTGGAGCCAGGATTCCCTACAAGGCATTTTGACTTCAGAGACTCCACTCTTGGATACTGCATTGTGCAGAAGGTCAAATGGTGCATGTAAACCCCTAAAAAACAACTTAACTTTCTGTTGAAAGGCAAACCAACTATGCAAGCCTGGGACACGATGACAATATTACTCTGTTTACCTAAGACTCAAAAACTCACTGATCCAAACGTTTAATTAGAACATTTAATTAGCACTTACTATATCACAGGCAGCATGGTAGGCATGAGAGAGAAGACAACTTAATTCCTTCTCAGGAAGAGTTTATTGTGGAGTGGGGATTAAGACAGATATGTAAACAAACAATCATAATGCAATGCAGGAAGTGCCTCCTCAGATACATTCAAAATGTAAAAATTTGCAGATTTATCATTTTATTTTATTGTATTTTTATCTCAAATAAGGATGGAAAGATGGAAAGGAAGAAAGGGATGAAAAGTAACTAGAAAGATTAAAACAGAATGTCTGAAGATGATAATTTGCAATTTATAAAGATATCTGTAAAAAGCATTCAAATATGAAATGCAGACTGAGAAAACAATCTAACAGTATTAAAAATGCATGA
This sequence comes from Microcebus murinus, assembly GCF_040939455.1. NCBI lineage: Eukaryota > Metazoa > Chordata > Mammalia > Primates > Cheirogaleidae > Microcebus > Microcebus murinus. The sequence goes on from NC_134124.1 coordinate 26,689,942, forward strand.
AATAATTTTACTGAAGGGCATGTATTGGGGGAGAAATGTGCTCACCTAAGTAACTTTGGAAATGAGTGAAGATTATAAGACTAAATGTAAAAGAAACTTTACATAAGCATTACTCTCTTGTTGATAAAGTTGTTTCCCATGGAAATATAGTTAACCATGCTTAAACAACTACACAGGTATATTGGAACTGAATAATCAAGTACATGGATGGTGGTAGCCAAGTTTCTCACTATTGGAGTGACAGACAACAGACATACAGGTTCCAAGACTAGAATAATCCATGTGGTAATGGTTAGAGTTGGAGGCATCAGTATGAACTGCTGAATAGCTTAATATAGATACAGATGGAAATGTTCAGAAATATATATGTGTGTGTGTATGTATGCATAAATTAACATAGACACATATATTTTCTTTTCCTGTCAGCTGCAAAGATCTAAAAGAAGCAAAGCACTGATAACAACAACCACGACTAAAGCCCAGATGTTGGTTTCTAATACCATTCTCTAATGCCACAGATCTTTGGATAAATATCTAATTCTAGGACTGGAGCAGTAAATATACTAGATGAGTCTGGAGCATCTTGTACTGAAAAATAAAAACTAAATAAAAACCCACATTGATGGGTATATGCCAAAATAATGGCACCAGAGCCAACTACAAGAGCTCCTAATGGCTAAAGCTGGAATAATTTGAACAATAATAATGTTAGATTATAACCCAAAGTATAAAATAAATGTCCATAAATCCATACCAATATAAATAGCTGATTGAACAAACAGAGGGTGGAGAATAAAGAAATTTCTCATGCAGAGGAACTCCAAATAATTTACAAAGATATTCCATCTTCCAGGAGGTGAAACACACAACTTCCTACCCTCAAAATGTAGACTATGGGTAGAGATTTCCTTCCAAGGAATAAAGTATGAAAAAGGAGGAAATACCTTTAGAGTAGAGAAACCTGACAAACACTACCTCAGCCAAGCAATCAAGGTTAATATCAACAGGGATAACATATGTTGATAATATGTACCCTTGAGATGACATGATGACAATGGCACTTGGCTTCTGCGGCCTACTGCCCAAATACCCACACCACCAATTTAATCACAAGAAAATCACTATATAAATCACTACTGAAAAACATTCTACAAAAAGCATGAATAGTACTCCTCAAAACTATCAAGGTCAACAAAAACAAGGGAAGTCTAAGGAGCTGTCGTAGCCAAGAGGAGTCTAAGGAGACATGAGGGCTGTATACAATGTGGTATCTTAGATAGGAATCTGGAACAAAAAAAGGACATTAGGCAAGAACTAACAAAATATGAGTAAAATATGGACACTAGTTGATAATGTGTCAGGGTTGGTTCATTAATTGTGATGAGTGTATCATACTAATGGAAGGTAATAATAACAGATGAAATCAGGTGTGGAGTATGTGAGAGTTCTCGGTACTAACTTTGCAAGTTTTGCACAAGTCTATATCTATTTTATATTCAAAAGTTTATTAAAAATAAATATCCATCACAAGAATTGAAAAGAATTTAAAGGATGTAGGAAAGAAAATTGAATATTTTTATATTTATGAGCTCTTTCAAAGGAAAAATAGCATCCCCTGAATTGACTTCCAAATATTAAGAAGTTAAGTATCTAAAAACTCATACATGAGAAAGATGAACACTTATTCTCAATATATAAGAAATTACAGGAAGAGAGCAACTCTTTGGCAAATTCTAAGTTGTAGAACTTCTGGGGAGAAAAAAGATTCAAGCAAAGAGTTGCAGGACAAACTAATCTGACCTTCCTAAAGTGGACAGAATTGGTATTATTAAAGAATAAAATTGTCTCCCTGAATGGCTTTCTCTCAATTTTCAGGAAGGCTCTTTCTTATATTTCTTACCAACACATTCAAAAAGATGAGCCTGAAATGAACTACCAAGGACTAAATGGACTATGGTCAATTTTCACAGTAATTGAACAAAACAGGATCATGGAATCTCAGAGCAGTCAATATCGCCAGGCTCAACCCCTTATTGTGAGGAAACTGAGACCCAGAGAGATTAGTTATCTTGTCCTATAAAATACTTGTAGCCACTGACTCATTTGAACTACAGCCAGGTTTCCTTTAATTCCAGGGCCATGCTTTTTCCAAATACAATACCAGCAATGGCAAATAACTTCCACGTGTTACTTCTTGTAGCCATTCCTTCCCTAACTCTCTCTCTTTGTCTCTCTTTCTCTCTCTCTGTATCCCTCCTCTCTCTCCAGTACTTGTCTGTCACAACACATCTTCTCACTGAGCAGATACAGAGGTTAAAATAGCCCTCTGCACGGTACTCAATATCTCATGGATCTCCTACCCAAGATAATAATTGTCACATAAGAGTAAACTTATATTCTGTCTCTAAAAGACAAAAAGTCATAGTATATAAAGCAGTTATGCCCTAAGGTGACAAGTTAATACTGGAACTCAAGCACACAACTTCATACCCTAATAAACTCAGAAACTTCATTAAAGTAATGTTTGCTTATTAAACTGGAACCAATTAAAAGTAATCGGACAAAAAAAGAGTGATCCATTTCTTCTACTATATTAATTTAATTTACATGGAAATAAGATATACCTTAAATTAATCACTTCAATGGGAGTTGGTTAGAATGGTTACTTTTTCTAGCCTATCAATTTGAAAACTAAAATGAAGAAAAACACAAAAGCAGTTTAATTTAAATAAAAGTACAGCTTTGAACTTCAAAATAATCAGATATTGAGCAGACGCAGCTATTTTTCAACTTAGATTCTAATTAGTTTTCTTCGTTCTAGAGCTGATATGCATCCTATAAACTTGCAAATTTAGCAATTATCTGTAAAAATCTTTTTCTTTAAATAACTTGGAAGTTGTCTGTGGAGGCTAAAAATATAAGCAAGAGATACAGAAATGTTTAAAAGTGAAAAATTTGCCTGACTGAAATGTACTTAGAAATATGAAAAAAAAAATTGTGCTTAAATAAGTTACCTCAAAATTGCATCATTTGACCATGCATTTCAAATTTATTAAATTTTCAAAACCTCAAAGACAGAAGAAAAATGTCAGCAGTTGATGGTAAATGAGAGTTAACTTCGTATTACCATAATGCTTCACAAACCACAAAATCTGAATTTCAGAGCAGGAAGAAAATCTTTGCAACCATGTAATCCAAATCCCGTGCTTCACATTTGTGTAACATAACCACCAGAGTCTGAGTAATTTTCCAGAAGGCACAAAGGTATTTGGGCTTAGATCCCAACGGTGCTACCTGCTTGCTCAATGCTTGCCACCCTCTTCATAAAAACATGCAGCCCCCTCAATCTCTTCTCTTCATAGCTGGGTGGCTGCCATCGTTTATATAATATGAAACTTATATTCCCTCAGCCTCATCTGTGTTTTCTTGGTTCCATTTCACCCTAAAAGTCAAGACTGTTTACTGGGGAATCTTTCTTTCCTCATTGGGCACAAGACTTGTCTGTTTGCTTTATAGCTTGAAGCAGTTAAGTCGAAAATATAAACACAAGATTTATTCTTTTCCTCTCAAAATAGAGCGGTAGTAATGAAGCATAGTCTGTAGACACAGGTTAAACAAAAGACAAGTTAGGATAGTGAATGCCAATTAACAAATAATCATATTAAGTAGAGTTCCCCTCAATGACAATACATTTGGTTTAGTGGTTAAGTTCACATACTGGAGTGCTTCTTTCTGACTCTAATTCTTGCTTTTTCCACTGCTTAGCTGTGTGACCTTCGGCCAGAGCTTCTCTCACATTCTATTTGTATAGTTCTAAATAGATATATAAATAGATGATAGAATCATGAAATAAGAGTAAGGAAATTCAGTAGTAAAGTCCTTGGTGTTTCCTATGATTACTGCCTTGATAGTTCTTTTAGAAATATCAAATGACAAATTATTTCATTAATCTTTTAGGAGCATCTCTGCTTCACCAAACATATGTCAGCCTGCCTATTCTGCAATCCAGAGCTACTTACACAAGTTCCTTAATTATCTCTAAGTTTCAGGTTTCCTCATGCATAATGCTTACTTACAGAATTAAAGGAGAATTAAATTAGAGACTTCTAATTTAATAAGAATTCTGAATGAGAATTCTAATTAAACAAGAATTAAATAATCTAATAAATTGTCTGTTGAGATTTGGCAGCCTTTTCATCCCCTTCTATGTTTCTCCTTTCATAGCAGAGACTAGAAGCTTGGGGACTGCTATATATTTCCCAGACTTCTTTGCCAACAGGATTCTAGATGCAGATTAGGTTCTACCCATTTGGGTGAGTTTGGGAAAACAGAAAACAGCCAGAAGCATATTTTTCTTCCTCTGGCAGTAACAGGCAATTGTGTGATCTTTGGCAGACATGAAGTTTAAAGTGGCCTCTGGGTATTTTCCCCTGAGTCCCTTTCCCTGTCACTACAAGCTGTATGTATTTTCTTAACATGGGCAAAAACAGCAATTTCCTGATCCCCTAAAAATCTGTTGCAAATAGAAAATTAGTGATAACATTTTCTGGCCCTCACTCTTTGAGATTGTCCAATGACTTTGTATGCAAGTGATGCCCTACATTAAATTCCTTTCCTCTCAAAATATTTAGAGTGGTATCTATTTTCCTGACTGACCCAACTGATAATTATGTTAGGTATTCACGGTGCCTAGCTCATGTAGCCACTCAAGAAAGGCTCACTTGCAATAGAAGTAGCAGTAGCAACAGCACTGGTAGTAGTAGAGGCAGTGAACTCAATCCCCCACATTTTCTAACAAACAGAGGATAGGGTACTATGCAAATTAGGGGAAATTATAAAAATCATAAGAGAAATACTACATTAGTATTATAAAAATCTTAAGAGAAATCCTACATAGTATTTAGAATTAGATATAATAATTCAATGCTGCTATCATGCTATTTTATAGAATTATGTTCGGATTTGCAAGTATTGTTTGTGCATTTTATGTTCCTGTGATTTGGAGCAATGGGCTTTAGACAGGAAACCAGCAGATCTGGGTTCAGACCTCACTCAGCCACTTACAGTGATTTTGCACAAGTCAACCTTCTGTGCATCAGTTTTCAAATCCGAACAATAAAGTTTCTAAGTAAATGTGCTCACAGAGGGTCTATTCTGCTGTTTAATGTTGTACTTTTAAAACTAAGTACGTGGAGGCTTTTAAGGTCCTTGAAGACTACTGCCTTAAGTCATTTAAATATTCCCCTGAAACCATATGTACGTGATTAATTTTCCTAAGGAAGAATATATTTGCATATCAAAAGGTGTTTTTCATTTGAACATAGCCTAGCTCCTGTCCCAATTACCATCAAATTTTTATTAATAAAATAATGCTGTCTCATTTCAGCCAATTTATAGTCAAGAGAAAAGAGACAGACCTGAAGAGTATCCATGTATTCCATTCATTGCAAGGATATCTCAGACAGCAATTGCAAACTGGTCTTTTCAATCATCAAAACCAAATAAACAGTAGCTTCTAGCAAAAAAATAACATAACATAAATACATTTTGGGGGAGAGAGACAGAGAGAGAGGGACACAGAGACACAGAGAGACATAGAGATAAAGAGAGAGATGGAGAGACAGAGAGAGAATATGAAAATACTTTGAAAAGTACAAAGCACTAACTGAATGTCAATATAGGAGGCTTCAACCACCTATCTGGAGAATTGACCAATCAATGAAATCTATTTCTGTTTATGCTGCTAGAAAATTTAAATTTTATAAGGCAGTCCTATATATAGTGGTTAGAGAATGAGCTTTGGTTCAAAGCAGACATGGAGTTTAACTTCAGATTCATTAATTACTAGCTTTTTTATTATAAACAATTTAATCCTCATGAGCCTCAGCTTTACATTAGCAAAATGAAAATAATAATACTAATCTCATACAGTTGTGTGAACTCACTGACAAAATATATATACATACATGTATATATACACTTACCAAGGCACTTAATATATAGTACATGCTCATTACTTATTAGTTATTGGTAGAAACTACCCCTTCAACATGCTATTTCACTTCATGAACTATCTTTTCCTATTCCACTTGTATCTTTTTATAGAAAATTCATCATTATAATCCCAGCTCTGTGGGGTTAAATCGATTTCAATTCATATCACCCTGGACATGTAAAGAGATGCTAAAAGGAAAAAAATAGAAGTCAGAAAGTAAATTCAACTTAGTAAATTGAAACAAAACTTGAATTATAAAGAATAAGTATGGTTTCATTTTAATTGGTGATTAAGAATATTCTGTCACAATTCAATCTTTTTAATCTACTTTTATTTTTCACAGGTGCTAGCCCATTCAATCCTAATCTCATAAGAATGGACCATGAACCAGAAAAGACCAACATGTGTACTAGCAGTCCCTGGTGAAAGTGACTGCTCAGATTACTATTAGTGACAGAGAGAATTTCTCAAATCTAAAGGAAAGAGTCAAAAGATGCAAATCCAAGGGGACTTGGAAAAAACTTTTTAATATAGTAATAAATTGGTGCTTTATCAGGCAATAATTCTCCAAATGTGGTCTATGGCCTATCATGAGCTGTCACAATCTTCATAGTGGGCATGATATTTTCCAATTCAATGACGATATCATTAACAAATGTTTATTAAGCATAACATGACAGAAATATTCTAGATACTCAAGATATAATGATAAATAAGATAGATCAAGCATTTGATCTATTGGGTGTGTATTCTAGTATCTAGAGACAACACATAAAAATTAATAAGTAATACATATTCTGAAGCAAATGATGTGTTTTGAAGAACAATAAAAAGGAAAGGGAATAGAAATGCCGTGGGGGGGGGGGGTAGAGCTTCAATTTTAAGTAATGTGCTCAGGGAAAGCCTCACCAAGATGATAGCATTTGAGTAAAGACCTGAAAGAGATGAGTTGTAAGCCTTTTGTATATCTAGAGAGAACATTCCAAGCGAGAGAAAAATGAGGCAAAAACACTGGGGTGAGGAAGTACAAGGAGGAAAGGGTGGCCGATCTTTTTTCTGACTAAATTTTCTTTTTCATAGAATGCAGTAGGTGAGCCAGGGGATATTTTAACCTTTCAAAAATGACCTTCTTCCAAAAGTCTGGAAAGTCCTCAGATGCACTGTTACAAGCTGAGCCCTGAACAGTGGACACCCAGGCAAATTACTCAGAATGACAACATGAAACAATTTTTTAAAATCTCCAAATGAATGTCACATCTAGGTATTATTGTCACTGCTACTTAACTCTGGAAAACAGACCCCCTCTGAGTAAAAACTAAGGAATACCAATCATGCAATATGATACTCATTCAATAGTCATCAAATACTTAATAAGCATGAATTGTTTCATATATTATTCTTTGTATTATTATCAGATATACAAATAATAAGATTGCATCTTCTAGTCTTCTGGTCTTGGACAAATAACAAGGGCACATACACATAGTCATGTGATTATACAACTTGTGCACGTGGAATCAAATTTCCACACCACCAAGCACCATCCGCAACATACTGAAGACAATTTCCTTTGGAGTTTACATTATAGACACAGTGATCTCCAGTCACAATCACCAGATTACCTGTTTAAAATTATTCACAAGTTCTGGATTGCATAGGTTCTGAAAATAGATGTAGATAGATTACATTCTTCTTTCCTTATAAAAATGAATTTTCCAAAAAGTAAAGCAAGTAATAAAGAAGTATTTTGAAAGGAAAATTTTCCAATTATTCTTGGGCTGGACATTCATTTGGATTCTGTGGATTCACCCCATTCACTTATAACATTTGCATATAGCATCCACAAGGCCCCATCAACACAAAATTTCATACATTAGAGTTCAGTGAGATTCAAAGCAAGCAGAGGGTAAATATTGGCATCTAAAACTGAGTAACTGGGAGTTCTGAAAGCCACACTTTCCTCTTAAACAAAACTTCCTTCAATAGAGAAAGAAGACAATGACATTCTAAGAAACACAGGTGACCAGAAAACCCTATCATATCCATTTTTTTTAGAGTAACTTTAGTGTATTAGGCAACCACTTATGCTGAAAATGATGACATTCTAGAAGAAAAATGAAAGATTTTAAACTCATTTTTCTTTTGATCCTTCCTTACTCATCAGCCAAATGTAGAAAGTGTTGATAGAATGGAGACATATCAAGAAGTGAAGTAGGCCAGGCGTGGTGGCTCACGCCTGTAATCCTAGCACTTTGGGAGGCCGAGGCGGGCGGATTGCTCAAGGTCAGGAGTTCGAAACCCGCCTGAGCGAGACCCTGTCTCTACCAAAAATAGAAATAAATTAATTGACCAACTAAAAATATATATATACAAAAAATTAGCCAGGCATGGTGGCGCATGCCTGTAGTCCCAGCTACTCGGGAGGCTGAGGCAGTAGGATCGCTGAGCCCTGGAGATTGAGGTTGCTGTGAGCCAGGCTGACGCCACGGCACTCACTCTAGCCTGGGCAACAAAGTGAGACTCTGTCTCAAAAAAAAAAAAAAAAAAAAAAAAGAAGTGAAGTAATTATGATGCAGTTTCTCCACTGTTCTGGTAAGAACAAAATACATTTGCATGGACAAACTACAAAATATAAATTTTGTAATTTTGATGATTTTGTATATGAATTAAATGCAATTTACAACTGGAATTGTATAATATAAAGACAAATTGTAAAATCCATGTTAATCATTTAAAAATTTAAATTTTATTTATTTAGAATGACATTAAATAGCAAATAAAAAACAGCATGAAAAGTTGAGAATGAGCCTAGAAGAGATAAGATTTATATTTTACTACCTTTAACATTACTCTTTTCTTACTTTTTGAACAAGAGCCCTCATATTTTCATTTTGCACTGGGACACACAAATTATATAGCTAGGCTTTCTTCCTGAGCCACCATAATTGGTTCAGAATGGGCATATGAATTAATCTAAGCCAATGAGTCATAAGGCTTAAGGCCATGTAGTTTTTTGAGTTTTGTTCTTGTTTTTTTTTTTTTTTAATTTTATTATAGTTTTCCCTAAAGTAAAAAGACATGAATCTCTTTCTCCACTGAAAGCTGTTGGGGATATAACCCCAGAGTTCCTGATGGTCATATTGCTGCCTGAGAATGAAAACAACCTAGAGGAAAAGTGAGCCCAGAGGTGGAGAAAGATTCCTGACAAAATCCTCTGAGTACCTGGCCCTAGCCATGCCTACTCCTGATACCTTTCCTTCTTGCTCAGACTAGTTAGGGTAAATTCTCCCTCTTTCTTCAAACCAGCTGGAGCCAAGTGTCTATTATTTACAACCAAAACATCCCTCCTATTAAAATTCCTTTGCCTGCATGCTTTTGATGTGGCCCTACTCCTTTGACTATGGAATAAAGGTGATCCCTATGAGTTTGGTATTCACTCCAGACTCCTACCCAACTATCCACTCTCTCCTTCCATTTTGCAAACCACACACCCGATGTGCTCTGGCCACCCCACACTGCTCCAGGCTGCACTATCCTACTTATGCATTACTTTTACTGCCCCCACCTTTACCTAGAGACCACATGACCTCACTTACTACTGTCATAATCCTGCATCACAACCTTCCATACCCAGCTAGAATGTTCATTCTTTAGAAAGATTTCTGTTTGTCCTCAAAACCATGTTCTTTCTCTCCATTTCTCTAAACATTGCTATTTCAAATACACACTTATGTGATGATAATTAGTTATCCACATCCCTCACGAAATTGACATATTTCACAGGTAACTTTGAATTTTCTACAGGGCCTAGCATGGATACTAATACATATTCATTATTCAATAAATACTATCTGTAATAAATGGAATACTGAAGAACAACAGAGAAGAAAATTCAAAAAATTCAAGAGGGCAGGAAGAATCAGAAACCTGGGTGAACTCTGGTGATCACATTTCCATAGGCTATTTTGTGTCATTCTTAATTTAATGGCACTGTTGACTGTGACAAGACACAATAAATGATGTTAAAAAGTCACATTATATATTCCTACTTAATGCTTAGGATGAAATGGACAATGTATTAAAGAGATAAACCCTACTGGCTTCTGTTCTGATTCTCTCAAGTTGCAATTATCATCTTTGAGGACAAAACTAGCACTTGGGTATAGAATGTTTTATTTTCTATTCTAAACTGTTTTATGTTCAACAGAACCATAAATTCAATGAGGTCAAAGTCATAGGACTTAATTTTCATTCATCCTTCCCTTTCTTCTACTCCTAGAATACAGAAAGCATTCAAGAAACACTAGTTGAAAGTTTTTAACTAAGACTTTGTTATTATAGAAATATTTTCCTGAAATAATGCCTTGTATAATTATCACTCACATATTCTAGTGTAAGTGGCACCCTTTGAAAGATAGAATACAATGTGAATAGTCCCACTTGAATAGTGCCCCTGGAGTTTGATATGAATGAATGTATGATATGAATGCAAGTTCTTTAGAGAAGCTGATGCCAGGAAGCACTGGTGAAAACATGAGAAAGGGAAGGGAGGAAAAGTTAATAAAAGGTGAATAGATGAGCAAGTTACTTTGTAGGCAATTCCATATCAGTCCTACTGAGGGACCTCTGAGAGTCTTTGTGGAACACATGCTGAGATTCCCATCCCTCACTGGCTGAATGTCACTCCAGGGACATTAACTCTCCATCATTTCTGGCCTCCCTTTTGGTAGTCATGCTCTTGCAGCTAGAAGATGTCATTGGGCCAAGAAACACAGAAGGCTGAAAGCATATAAAGGAACAATGTGCAGTTGTCCTAGGGTAGGTTAAGAGGATATGACTGACAGCGTCTGCTGCAGGTCCTCATATGTGTAATATGACACGTTGTTAGGGTGTCAGTATGTACATCTAGACATTGTTCTAAATGTAGACGATATAAAATTGAAAATAACAAATTAAAATCTCTGCTTTATGAAGCTTGTATACCATTAGAAAAGGTAGATATTAACTAAAATATTATACAATCATATGGAGCATGTTTTGTGCAGTTCAGGAAGTAATAAATGCATATCATGATAATTTGATCTCGTCTGAGAGATTAAGGAAGGCTCACAGAAAAAGGGAGGTTTGAAATAAAGAACAAAAGATAAGTAAGAGTGTACTAAGGGACACTTTGAATAATTTTTTAAATGAACATAGGGCTAAAGTGCAGAGATGCAGGAGGAAGAGAAGCAGGAGGTGAGGCTAGCAAGGTAGAGGCCAGATCATTTGGGGCCCTAAGGGCTCTGTTAAAAACTGTAGTTTTAAAAGCAATTAAAAGCCACTGACGGGTTTTAAGAAGGGAGAATATATTTGTGGCAAGAAAAATATTTTTGTTTTGGAAGACTACTATACCTATGTTGTAGAGATTGACTTAGAAAAGTGCAGAGCAGGTGTGAGAAATACCCTTTAGAGGCTGTATGTGGTACACTGGATAAAAACTGTAGCTTGGACTAGATAGTCATAGCATTAAAAAATAAATGAATTGATATAATATTGGCATGACTTGTGGATAAATTAGATATGGAAATACTTTCATTTCCATTTCTGGTTTCTGATCATTGGGCCCCCATAAACGGAGGCACTGTCTTGTCCATTGATGTACTGTAGTAATTAATGCAGTGCCTGGATCCTAGACATATCTGTATGTTTGGACACTTTTTGATAAATATCAGGGAAGTAATTGATTTAGATAAGAAAAGAATGTTTCACTTTGGACATACCTTTGAGAAATACAAATGGCAATACAGAGTAAGCATTTGGAATGAGGAGTCTGTAGCTCCCAGGAAGGTCTGGTCTAAAGATATAAATCTGAGTCACCTATATTTGATAATTAAAACTCTGTCTATACTCCAGATTGCCTGGTAGGAGAATTTAGTGTGAAAAAAGACCCTTGAATAACTTGATTGTCCACAAATTAAGCCTAATGTATAACTAGAGAACAATTTCTCCTTTGGAGGTTTATGTAAATATTCATATTGTTTTTATAAAAATAAATTGGGAAGACTATAGTTTTGGTGTTGTTTTCTGCTTTTAGTTTTTTACACTGCCTTGATTTCTTAGTCTCCTAGAGACAATTTTGTTTTTCTCTCAGACATAATATTCATCCAGACACACAACTGGTTCTCACATTTTAAAAGTCTGTGTTAAAACTTAAAACAGCTTGAACTATTATAAATAAGAAAACTATTCAACAATGCTTTCAAATCAGTCCCTTTAGCTTTTAAATTTTCTAAAATGCAGAGTTAATTACTTAGTGTGCCATAATGGCAAATAAAATTAAATGGAAAGAAGGCACAGAATTGTCAATAGAAAAGAATCCCAGAAACAAAAACAACTGCTTGTCAGTCGATAAAACGAAGAAAAGAAAACCTCTTTCTAAAGGTTTGAAAAAAGAAAGATAGCATATGCATTGAATGAACAGTCCATATTTTATAACTAACAATACTATACATATACAAAAAAGCATTTAATTTCTGAGATCTAATAACCATATGCCAATTAGAAAAACAGTGGTTAAATGATATTTACAGCATTGACAACAAAGTCAAATAAATTGCAAATTCAGGAACTGCTTACTTCAATTTAGCCTTTTCTTGAATGTTTGTTTAAGCCCCACATGCTACAGGGGAGAAAATAAATATAAGTGAGGTAAAGTGACATCGCTCAAATTATAAAGAACATCTGAAATTTGGATCAGCATATGTCTTAGATGGGGTTCTTTTTGTCACATTACACTTTTTCATTTTTGTCTCCTTGTGAGTTCTTCTATTAAAATGATTCTCTAGTCTATCATGGAGATTAACCCAAGGGTCATTATTCTAAAAATACAACAGAAGTGAAATGTGAAGCTTACATTTGAGTTTTACTGAGTCATCATCATCTGCTTATGAGTGAATTAAAAAAGAAAGCCATGGGCCGGGCGCTGTGGCTCACGCCTGTAATCCTAGCTCTTGGGAGGCCGAGGCGGGCGGATTGCTCAAGGTCAGGAGTTCAAAACCAGCCTGAGCAAGAGCGAGACCCTGTCTCTACTATAAATAGAAAGAAATCAATTGGCCAACTGATATATATATATATAAAAAATTAGCCGGGCATGGTGGCACATGCCTGTAGTCCCAGCTACTTGGGAGGCTGAGGCAGAAGGATCACTCGAGCCCAGGAGTTTGAGGTTGCTGTGAGCTAGGCTGACGCCACGGCACTCACTCTAGCCTGGACAACAAAGCGAGACTCTGTCTCAAAAAAAAAAAAAAAAAAAGAAAGCCATGAAAAAGTGGGCTCACAGAGCTATATCCACAATGAATCTGTCCATTAGACTGTATTAGCCACGAGTTAGTTATCCAGGGTTACTGGACAGCAACCAAGCTGGGTGGTGAATTGCCCACCTGTGAACAGCATGTAACTGGCTTTTCACTCTGCTTCCAGGACTGTGTACATAAATTGTTGAGAATCAGACTCACTTAATTTTAGATTTTGAAAATATTGTTCACACATGAGGAAAATACAGTTTTTAAAATCTGACATATAAGTAAAATGAGATGTGTTCATGGAAAAAGACCCAAACTCTATAAAATAATTTAAGGAGGTTTATTTTGAGCCGAATGTGTGTGACCAGATAAGAGTATATGGCCTTAAGAGGTCCTGAGAAAACATGTCCACAGTAGCTGGGTTATAGTTTAGTTTCATACATTCATAAAGACAAGAATTGCATGTAAGACTCTAAGTCAATATGTGGAGAGTGTACGTTGGTTTGGGCCAAAATGATGATGGGGGTGGAGCTACAGGTAACAGATGGGTTTAAAGATTCTTTGACTTGTAATTGGTTAAGGAAATGAAGCCTTGTCTAAAGGATTAGTATGATTTAACTTAAAATAAGAATGTCTGTTAATCAGAGACAAACCACTGAACATTTACCAAAACCCAAGTGATTTGTGAAGTAAATCATTCCATATATAGCCTTAGGCCTGTTAATGATTTAGCATCTTACTGTTACAAAGGATATCTCATCTCCCAGAAGGGATAGGGATGTGAGGAAGCATGTCTGACTGCCCTTCTCATGGCCAGCAACTCAGCTTAGGGTATTTCTGAGGTTCCCTTGGCCAAGAGGGGGTCCATTCACTCAGCTGAGGGGCTTAAGATTTTATTTTAGTTCACAGATGCATGGTAGGGACTTCCTTCCATCCAAGAAACCAAAATGTAGTAGGAAGTACTTTCCATATTTGATGAGATTCTGTTCATTAACTTGTCTCAAATGTTTAATCAATGGAGAAAGCTCAGGTAGAAAGCTCTAGACTTTAACTCTTCTCCAAATTCCAGACTCATGTCCACTCCATATTCACTTCTCCACTTGGTTGTTCCACAGAAATATCTGAAACTCAACTCCAGATTTCTATCTTCTTCCCCCATATCTGTCCCTCTCTTACCCTTTCCCCTTTCGCTATGCCATTGAACTGCCTTCCAGCCACCCAGTTTCTTAAGTCAGAAACATGATAATCATCCTACTTTTTTACACCCTACATAAAATTTATCAGCAAATCCTATTGTTGCCATATGTTAATAAAAATATGCATGGAATCCATACATTATTCTCCAACTCTACTACCACTACCATTGTCAAAGCCACTATCAACTCTTTTCTGCATAACTTCATTATCTCCCTGCCTAAACTTCCTGCTTCTAAACTCAGCCCCATCCAAATTAATAATAACCATAGTCATATTAGAAAAACAAAACTGATCATGTCATTTCCTGACTGAAACTTCACTATTTTGCTATGAACCTAAAGCTACTTTAAAAATTGAAGTCCATTAATAATAATAATAATTTAAAAAAAAAAACTTCAATAGCATCCAGATGAATTTCAAATAAACCCTAAACCCCTTTTCATGGTCAAAGGTGAAGCCCTGTGTGACTGAGTTCTACCTACCTCTCCCACTACCACCACCATCTCCCTCTCCCCTCTCTGCCCCCCACCCCCTCAACCCCATCACCATTCCTCAGTGTACTCACTGTTACTGAGCCACAGAGGAAACTCAGGAGTTGCTCAAAAACTGTGAGGTCTTTCCCACTTTGGGATGTCTGCATGTGCTGAACTCTTTGCCTGCAATTTTCTTCTCTCTGCTTATCCCTAATTGCTCTTTTTGATTTTTCTGGACTCAACATAAATGCCATCTTCTCCAAGAGTCCTTCCAAAGTCACCCAATCTAAAGAGAAATATCCCCTCCCCACACTCTTATTCTCTACCTAACAGCCTGGTTCGTCTGTTCATTCGTTCTTGCTCTTTTTCTTTTCCTTTCTTCAATTGACAAATGAAAATTGCATACATTTATCTTGCACAACATATTGTTTTGAAATATGTATACATTGTGGAATGGCTAAATCTAGCTAATTAACATATGCATCACCTCACATATTTATCTAGGGAAACAGGTAATTAGATGTTGTCTACACTGTTTACTTGCTTATTCTTTGTTTTTCCCACAAGATTGTGACTTATATGAGGGTTGCGCTTTGTTTTATTTACTAATTTATAAGTGGTAGCTGGTACATTGCAAGCACTTGATAAATATTTGTCAAAAAATGAGTGATATAGTTAAGTGGTAAGTGATCCACCTTGGAGTATCATGACAAGCAACTTTGAATACCAGTCTGGCTGACAACCTACTGAATTCAGAACCTGCTATGAGCAAGAAACAAAAAACAAAAACCACAATCTGGCAGTTTTCACAATAAAGGGTGATTTTTCTCTCTCATTTGAAATATTGAAATTTTGTTTTTCACAAATCACCATAACAGACAATAATAATTAAAAAGTTTGAAATACCTTGAGAATTACCAAAATATGACACAGAGGCATGAAGTGACCCAAATGCTGTTGGAAAAATAGTGTCAAGAGCCTTGTTCAATGCTGGGTTGCCACAACCTTCAATTTATAAAAACACAGTATCTGCAAAGAGCAATAAAACAAAGCACAATAAAATGTGGTATGTCTGAATGTAAATATGATTCTGAATTTCCAAAGTTATATAAAATACTCAGTATTTCCCAATCATATTTGACCCTGAAGTTCACATCATCTGTTATTATAATAGTGCAGAAGTACTATTCTACAGAGCAAAATATAGAAAATGGTTTTCCAGAGAGTACATAAATTCTAATTCAATAATTTTCAAATGGTGGAGTAAAAAGGAATGTCAAGAAATGATCTCATCCAGCCTCTTTATCAGATGTCACACACTCAAATGCATACAGACATCTGGCAGGTAGCATAAATGGAACAATTGCACTAGGTAGGAACTACGGCAAACTAGAAAGCATGTACCCAATGTAGAGGACAAAATAGTGACTTAGCTTCAGTTTCAATGTCAAGTAATGACATTGGCACTACGAATGTGTCATTATTTGATTTTCTAAAAAAAAAAAAAAAAAGTAAGAAACCCAGAGTTTGAATTAAAGTTTCTTATTATTAGATGTTTGTGACTAGTTCAAAATAATTCTTTTCAAACACTGTATGGACCAAATAAAAGTGTCTGTAGGCCATATTTATTATACAGACCACCAGTTTGCAATCTGATTTTAACAACCCAATACCAATATTTTTGTCTATTTTGTCTTTTATAATTTTGTTCTTAGTGTCTTATCCTTACATTGTTCTATTTGTAGGTATCTTTGATATGCTTTTCCCTGTGGGTCTCTATGAGTCCTCCAGTTTGGCAATCTTTTTAGCTGGAAGATATAAATAATATCATAATAGTAAAAATTTTCTTTGCATATAGCATTAAGAAAAGGCCAGATAAATGTAAAATGGTGCAGCTGCTATAGAAAACAGTACAAAGATTTCTCAAAAAATTAAAAATATAACTACCATATGGTCCATCAATCCTACTTCTGGATATTTATACAAAAGAATTGAAATCAGAATCTTGAAAAGATTTTCATTTTCATTGCAGCACTATTCACAATAGCCAATAGCCAAATGCAAAAAAATCTAAATGTCTATCAATGGTTAATGCATAATGAAAAGATTGTATACCTAACACAGAATATTAATCAGCCTTAGCAAAGAAAGAAATCTGTCAATGTGTAACGACATGGATGAACCTTGAAAACATTATCCTAAGTGAAATAAACCAGTCACAGAGGGACAAATAAATAATTCCACTTATATGAGCTATCTAAAATAGTCAAACTCATAGATGCATAGAGTAGAATTGTGGTTGCGTGGAGCTGTGGGAGGGGAAAATGGGGAGTTGCTACTCAATAGGTATAAATTTTTGGTTATGCATGATGAATAAGTTCTAGAAATCTGCAATACGACATTGTGCCTATAGATACTGTATCATATGCATAAAGATATGTTAAAAGGATAGATCTTACCACAATAAAATTTTAAGCAACAGTAAAAAAATAAAAAGAAAGGGCTAGATAATAGTGCCAGGGTAGATGATGTCCTTCAAGAATAGCATTATCTCATTGAAGAGATCTACTTACTATCATACAGACTATAACATCCTCTTTTAATCAAATAGAAATACCTAAAATAATTTATTAAAGACCATTTCACTTGGAAAAATACCAGAATTTTTCAAAGGAAAATTTGAATAGCTCCTGGAAACAATAATTTTTAACATCATGAGGATCTAGGCATTTATCATTTATAAAGGGGGGGGGCCAAGATGGCTGACTAGAGACATCACTTGCCGGCTGTCATGGAGGGAAGGTAGGGTTTCAGATAAAGGAGAGGGGAGAGGAGTGTGGCTCAGGTGTAGATAGATCACAAAGAGAAGTGCTGGACCCTGCCAGGGACCCCATAGAGGAAAAATGTGAAGCAGAGAAGGAAGAAGATAAAGCAGAAAAGATACAGGTGAGGATCAAACCCAGAGAGGCTCAGAGCCCAGTGAAGGGGTGAGGGGGGAATCTCTTTCTTTCTCCCACAGTCCTTTGGTGACCAGTGGGCTATCAGGTTTCTTGGAAGTTTTTCCATCTCCATAAGCCCAAGCACTGCGGCAAACACAGAATAGTGGGGAGAACTTGCATGATCCCAGAACTTGGGCATTCCTTGTGGGGTTCCCCTGTAAGGAGAGTGATCTGAGAAGCCAAAAATACTGTCTTTCTTCCATTCAGACTCTTATTCCTCCCAGTCCCTCTCCTTCCCACTGCAACTGGTTGAGCAGTTTGAGCCGAAAATTTGGCAAGAGACCATCTCTCCCCAGCTGGTGCATCCTATAGTGATTTGCTTAATATTTTTTTCTATCTTTATTATAAAATACAGTATATAAAAATACAAACAAAATATTGTGTTATCAGTAAGGCTTTGGGCCAATAGCAGGCTATTAGTAGGTAAGCTTTTGGAGAGTCAAAAGTTATGCACAGATGTTTAACTATGATGGGAGGCAGTGTTCCTCAATTCTATGTTGTTCAAGGGTCAATTGTACATCATAAAAAGCATGTAAAATTGATATAATATGAATAAGATCTGAATTCAAGCCAATAACATTTTACCAATGTCAGTTTCCTGGTTGTGACAATGTACTGTAGATAAATATCACTGGGGAAAGCTGGGTGATGAGTACACAAGATACATTATTTTACAACTCCTACTGAGTCTTAAGCCACTCAAAATAAAAAACCAAAAGACAAACAGAAAAGAAAGCCTTACTGAAAACATCAGATATGGTAACAGTGCAAAGAAAATAGCACAATATTTGGCAGATTAAAAAATACTCTCTAAATGATATAATTATTATTATTATTATTTATTTTGGCATGTTATGGAGGTACAGATTTTAAGGTTTCAATAAATGCCCATTCCCCCTGCCCCCACAAGTCTGAGTCTCCAGCATGACCATCCCCCAGATGGTGCACATCTCACTCATTATATATGTATATACCCGCCCCCCCCACTCCCACCTGCCCAATACCCTATTACTGTAGTACCTATGTGACCACTTAGGTGCTGCTCAGTTAATACCAGTTTGCTGGTGAGTATATGTGGTGCTTGTTTTTCCATTCTTGGGAAACTTCACTTAATAGTATGGGTTCCAGCTCTAACCAGGAAAATATAAGATGTGCTATATCACCGTTGTTTCTTAGAGCTGAATAGTATTCCATGGTATACATATACCACATTTTATTAATCCATTCTTGGATTGATGGGCACTTGAGCTGTTTCCACAGCCTTGCAATTATGAATTGTGCTGCTATAAACATTCGAGTGCAGGTGTCCTTTCTGTAGAGTGTCATTGGATCTTTTGAGTAGATGCCCAGTAATGGGATTGCTGGATCAAATGGTAGATTCACTTGTATCGCTTTAAGGTATCTCCATATTGCTTTCCACAGAGGTTGAACTAGTTTGCAGTCCCACCAGCAGTGTAGGGGTGTTTCCCTCTCTCCGCATCCACACCAGCATTTATTGTTTGAAGACTTTTTGATAAAGGCCATTCTCACTGGGGTTAAGTGATATCTCATTGTGGTTTTGATTTACATTTCCCTGATGATTAGAGATGTTGAGCATTTTTTCATATGTTTGTTGTCTATTCTTCTATCTTCTTTAGAAAAGTTTCTGTTCAACTCCTTTGCCCACTTTTTAATACGGTTATTTGATATTTTCTTGCTGATTTTCGTGAGTTCTAAGTATATTCTAGTTATCAGTCCCTTATCGGATGCGTAGGATGCAAAAATTTTCTCCCATTCTGTAGGTTGTCTGTTTACTTTCATGACTACTTTTTTGGCTGTGCAGAAGCTTTGTAGTTTGATCATGTCCCATTTATTTATTTTTGTTGCTGCTGTGATTGCCTTTGGGGACTTCTTCATAAACTCTTTGCCCAGGCCGATGTCTATGAGAGTGTTTTCAAATTTTTCCTCTAGAATTCTATTAGTTTCATACCTTAGGTTTAAGTCTGTTATCCAGCGTGAGTTGGTTTTTGTGAGAGGCAGAAGGTGTGGTCCTGTTTTAGCCTTCTACAGGTGGCTATCCAGTTTTCCCAGCAGCATTTATTGAAAAGGGATTCTTTTCCCCAGCATATCTTTTTGTCTGCTTTGTCAAAGATTAGATGGCTATATGAGGATGGTTTTATATCAGGATTCTCACATCTGTTCCACTGGTCAATATTCCTATTTTTGTGCCGATACCATATTGATTTAATTACTACAGCTTTGTAGTATAGTTTGATATCTGGCAAATTAATGCCTCCCATTTTCTTTTTTTGTTGCCTAGAATTGCTTTTGATATTCGGGGTCTTCTTTGGTTCCATACAAAGCGTAAAATTATTTTTTCTATAACTCTGAAGAATGCTGATGGGATTTTAACAGGTATTGCATTGAATCTGTAGATCAGTTTGGGTATTATAGACCTTTTAATGATGTTGAGTCTGCCAATCCACAAGCATGGTATGGATTTCCATCTGTTTACATCCTCTGCTATTTCCTTCCTCAGTGTTTCATAGTTCTCCCTGTAGAGGTCTTTTACCTCCTTGGTTAAGAATATTCCTAGGTACTTTAATTTCTTTGTTGCTATTATGAAGGGAATTGAGTCTTTAATTTGGTTCTCAATGAGATTGTTGTTGGCATATATGAATGCCTCTGATTTCTGTGTATTGATTTTGTATCCTGAGACTTTACTAAATTCATTTATTAGTTCCAGGAGTTTCTTGGTTGAATTTTTGGGGTTTTCTAAATATAATATCATATCATCAGCAAACAGTGAAAGTTTGATCTCTTCTGCTCCTATTTGCATATCTTTTATTCCACTTTCCTGTTTGATTGCTGTAGCCAGGACTTCCAGCACTATGTTGAACAGAAGTGGAGATGGTGGGCAGCCTTGTCTGGTTCCAGTTCTAAGTGGGAATGCTTTCAATTTTTCCCCATTCAGAATGATGTTGGCTGTGGGTCTGTCATATATGGCTTGTATCATTTTTAGGTATGTCCCTTCTATGCCTATTTTCTTAAGTGTTCGTATCATGAAAGGGTGTTGAATTTTGTCAAAAGCTTTTTCTGCATCTATTGAAAGAATCGTGTGGTCTTTGTTTTTGCTTCTGTTTATGTGGTGAATTGCATTTGCAGATTTACATATGTTGAACCATCCCTGCATACCTGGGATGAAGCTCACTTGGTCGTGATGGATTATTTTTTTGATAAGCGTCTGGATTCGGTTAGCTAAGATTTTGTTGAAAATTTTTGCATCTATATTCATTAGGGATATTGGTCTGTAGCTTTCTTTTTTTGTTGCATCCTTTCCTGGTTTTGGTTTCAGAGTAATATTTGCTTCATAAAAGGTGTTGGGGAGGTTTCCGTTTTTCTCAATGTTGTGGAATAGTTTCTGCAAGATAGGTACTAGTTCTTCTTTGTAAGTGTGGTAAAATTCGGGTGTGAAACCATCTGGACTGAGAGTTTTCTTTTTAGGGAGATTTTTAATTGCTGTTTCTATTTCGGCTGTTGATATTGGTCTGTTCAGGGAATCTATTTCTTCCTGGTTGAGCCTAGGGAGGCTGTGTGTTTCTAGAAATTTGTCCATTTCCTCAACATTTTCCAGTTTGTGTGCATAAAGATTTTTGTAGTAGTCATAAATCATATCTTGTATCTCTTTGGAATCAGTTGTGATATCTCCTTTTTTGTTCCTGATGGAGCTTATTAAAGATTTCTCTTTTCTGCTTTTCATTAGCTTAGCCAGTGGCATTTCAATTTTGTTTATTTTTTCAAAGAACCAACTTTTTGTTTTATTAATCTCCTGAATAGCTTCCCTGTTTTCAATATCGTTTAGTTCTGATTTGATCTTGTTGACTTCACTTCTTCTGCTGGGTTTGGGATTGGTCTGTTTTTCTTTTTCCAGCTCTTTGAGTCGTTTCATTAGATTGTCTATTTGTGATCTTTTTTGACTTTTGGTTATGGGTATTTATGGAGATAAACTTTCCTCTCAGAACTGCTTTAGCTGTGTCCCAGAGGATTTGATAACTTGTCTCTCCATTGTCATTTTCTTCATAGAATTTTTTAATTTCCATGTTGATTTCTTCATTTATGAAGTAATCATTTAGTAGGAGGTTGTTTAATTTCCACGTTTTTGTGTAGAAATGTGAGTTTCTATTACGGTTGATTTCTACTTTTATTCCACTGTGATCTCAGAAGGTACATGGTATGATTTCTATTTTTTTTAATTCATAGAGATTTACTTTGTGTCCTAGGATATGGTCAATCTTAGAGAATGTCCCGTGAGCTGATGAGAAGAACATATATTCAGTGGATTTTGGGTAGAATATCCTGTAAATGTCAGTCAGACCCAATTGTTCCAGAGTTTTGTTTAAGTCCATTATTTCTTTATTAATTTTCTGTTTGGAGGATCTATCTTGTGCCCTTAGTGGGCTGTTGAAATCTCCAGTAATTATGGAGTTGCTATTAATCCATTTGCTTAGATCCAGTAAGGTTTGCTTTATGAAACTGGGTGCACCTAAGTCGGATGCATATATATTTAAAATTATTATCTCTTCTTGTTGAAGTGTGCCCTTCACCATAATATAATGAAGCTCTTTGTCTTTCACTACTTTTGTTGGTTTAAAAACTAAATCGTCCTAAATTAGAACTGCCACGCCAGCCTTCTTTTGGCTTCCACTTGCCTGGAATACTGATCTCCATCCTTTTACTGTTAGTCTATATGCATCCTTGCAGGTTAGATGTGTTTCCTGAAGTCAGCATATACTTGGCCTGTATTTTCTTATCCATTCAGCCAGCCTATGTCTCTTGAGTGGAGAGTTTAAGCCATTCACATTTATTGAGAGAACTGATAGGTAAGGTAGATAGATTATTGTTCATGCTGTTGGGTTGGATGTTGTTGCTTTGATTTCTCTCTTGAGCCATTGTATTATCTGGCCTTTAATCTTTGGGTTTTGGTTGTTTTTATATTCGTGAGTTTTTATTATGGTGTTCTGTGCATAACACCGTTTTGAGTACTTCTTGTAAGGCTGGTCTTGTCTTGGTGAATTCTCTGACACTTTGCTCATCTGAGAATGTCTTTATTTCTCCTTCATATATGAAACTTAGTTTTGCAGGGAATAAGATTCTAGGCTGGGCATTGTTTTGTTTCAAAAGAGTGAGAATGGGGCCCCAGTCTCTCCTTGCTTGTAAAGTCTCATTAGAGAAATCTGGTGTTATTCGAATTGGCTTTCCCTTGTATGTTACTTGCTTCTTTTGTCTTACAGCTCTTAGAAGGGCCTCTTTAGTTGATATTTTGGTCAGTCTGATGACTGCATGTCATAACGTCTTCCTGTTTGCATTGAATCTCCCAGGGGTCCTCTGAGCTTCTTGAACTTATATATCAAGATTTTGAGCAAGGCCTGGGAAATTTTCCTCTATTATATCTTCAAATAGCTTGTCCAACCCTTGAGCATTGTCTTCTTCCCCTTCTGGTAACCCTATGACCCTCACATTAGGTTTCTTCGCATAATCCCACATCTCTTGTAGCCTTTGCTCTTTTCTCTTGTTTCTCTGCTCTATCTCTGTGACGGTTTTATTTAGTTGGAGGATGTTATCTTCAATCTCTGAGATTCTTTCTTATGTTTGATCCACCCTGTTCTTGAGACTTTCCACTGTATTTTGTAGTTCCCTGAATTGATTCTTCGTTTCCAGGAGTTCGGTTAAACTTTTCTTCATTGTGTCTATTTCTTTAGTGAACTTTTCTTCTAGGTCCTGGAGGCTTTTTGTGGTTTCTTTGTGTTAGTTATTGAGTTGTTCTTGCAGGTCAGTAAGTGTTCTTATGATACACATACTAAATTCCTCCTCTGTCATTTTGGTTGCCTGATTTGGGTTGGTGTCTGTTTCTAGGGGGCTGGTGCTCCTCTTTGGGGGGGTGTTTTCCGTTTGGTTCTTCATATTTTCTGAGTTCCTTCGCTGATTTCTTCCCATGTCGATCAGTCGTTGTTTCTTTCCTTTAGGTTTTTGTTTGGATATTCACATGCCTTGTTTAGTTTCTGAGGCGTTAGGTGGTGTCTGTGGGTGAGATTCGACCACTCCCTGTATTATGAGTCAGTAGGTGCCATGAAAAGGCTGTGCCGGATGTTCTCCCTGTCAGTAGGTGGTGCTTGCTTGGAGGAACAGGCTACACTGTTGTTTTTGTGTCCTGTCATCACCTCTTGTTCCTGTAGGGAGGCACTCTAATGCCTCAGGTGGTCGGTGGGGCCCTAGGACTTCCAGGTGTGTCCTTTTCTCCCCCTCAGTGAGGATTGGTCTAGGAGAGAGTCTGGGCCGAGCCGGTTGGGTAAGCCTGCCCTCAGGCACCACCAATGTCGTTAGCAGAGGTCAAAGTTCTGTTCTCTGCTTCCAGGAAAAGCTGTCAGGGAAGGGCTGGAATGGCCCCACTCAGCCAGAAAGTCTGCATGTGGGGGTGGGGCTGTCTGAGACCTGCAGTCTGGAGCAGGCCTGGCTTCTTTCCACCCTCCCCAACTCCACGGCTACTCCTGGGCCTCTGCCAGCAGGCCAGACCACATGCCACCAGGCTTCCCTAGACTGTGATGCCAGCGAGGACGTTCCCTGCGCAGAAACGCCACCTGGGCTGGGCGTACAGCCTCCTTTTGGGAGGAAGGTTGCCCTCTAGGACGCTGATCTGCCCCTGGAGGCACACACACCTCAGTAGGCTGTTCACTTGTGTGCCCCGGGCAATGCGAGACCTCGATGCTCGGGATCTGGTCTGCAGGTCTGACCTCTGGGTCCCAGAGTTCAAACTGTATCCCCACCAGGGAGAGGAGTGCCAGTCCCAATTCACCCACAGGGAGCCCAAGCTGGGTCTATGTGTCTCAGCCTCAGGGTCTGCCCCGTTCTCCTGGGATCACTGTGCCAGCAGCACCTGGGAGGGCTGGTGGGTAGGGAACTCACAGTCTGAGTTCCCCTTAGTCAGTGTAGGGTCCCAAAAGGGAAGGTCCCATTCCCTGGAGGTGCCTCCAGCTGTTGGCTATATTGTCCCTTTGGGCAGCCACAGGTAGGGTCCGCGGAGGGGAGAAGGAGGCAATATGGCGCCTGTCGCATGGCTCTGTTCTGTGCACACAGAGGTGCCCTGAGGGATTTGGGAGCCTGGTGCTGCGTCCGCTACAGGCTCACTGCTAGCTGGTGGTGGCCTTCTCTGGGCTGGTGTCTGCAGGTCTCTCCACCTGCTGGGGAGCCCACCAGCAGTCCCAGATGCAGGGGAGGGGAAAGGTGACTGAGCCACCTACCCTTCCCACTGGTCTCTAGTCTGCTCCGGCAGTCTCAGCTTCCAGTTCTCTTCTGCAACCTTCTCCTGTGGAGTCTCCTGGGGTCTCAGGTACCCCTCCTTCCAGCCCTTGTCCGCTGTATGCTCATCTTCTTGCTTCTTTTTTCTAATTTCTGCTAGAATCTGTCTTTTCTGCAGAGACACTTTGTCTGGCAGTGTTTCTCGTCCACCATCTTGCTATTTTTTTAATTTTATTTTATTTTTATTTGACAAATAACAATTGTATATATTTTTGGGGTACAATGTGATTTTTCAATACATGTATACATGGTAGAATGATCAAATCAGGCTAATTAACATATCCATTACCTCAAATACTTAATGTTTCTTTGTGGTGAGAACATTTAAAATCCATTCTTTTAGTTACTTTAAAATAAACAATACATTATTTTTAATTATAGCCACCATGCTGTGTAAAAGATCACCAAAACTTATTCTCCCTGTCTAAGGGAAGATGTTGATCAAAGTGTAGATATAATTTTTTATTATTAAATTCAAGACTTAAAGAAGAATTATGAAACTAGAATATATATCATTAAGAAATAAGATGTTTATCAATTACCTAAAGAGATAATTCAAATTGAATTTTGAATACCAAAAGCAATAAAAGGGCAAAAGATGAAATAATGTCATTAAGAACTCATCAGCTTCAAACTCATTTCTCATTGCCCACCTACCATCATTTCAGTCACTTGACATTATACCCAGGAATCATTAACACATTTCTGAAATATTTGTTTTGCTTTAAAGGGTTGCATAATTTACTGTAAATGTCACACTAAACTTTTCCATCTTTATACACTTTGATACTAATGATGCTTTGAATACTTACAGCATACTAATTGCTATAATGCATTATAAATAGTTTATTACCTAATTTACTATTTTAATTCATAACACAGCTTAAGCAGTAGGCAGAACTGAATTGTGATAAATCTTATAGACAAACTAAACTGAGTTTCTGGTGAGTATAAATGTTCCCTCCTCCTGAAGTTATCTCAGAAAATAGAATTATCAGAAGTTTAAGGTATCTTTACTTTGTGCTTGCCAGATGTACAACTATTTTAAAAATGATAACTGTTTCATGTTCCAGTTTTAGTGAAGAGTTATGAAAAACATGTGATAATCACCAATTAATTGATGCATGACTAAAATAATCTATGACCATATAAATATTCTGATTAAGCTATAACCAAAAGAACATATAGTTTGAGGTTTAAAAAAGTGGGCTCTGTCATTGATACCTTTATTCAACAGATTTTATTGAGCTCATACTATATTTAAGTCACCCTTCTAGGTACTGGGGATATAGTAGAAAGCAAGATAAAATTTCCACTCTTATGGTGCTTCTAGGAGTAAAGACAGACAAACACAGAGTAGAGGATTCATGTCATGAAGAAAGATGACATGGATCCATAATAAAAAGTGAGGGACATTGGAGAGAGGTGGCCCAATAGATGCTATAGAGTAGTCATGGAAGAAAGGCATCTTCAGAGAGGAAGCATTTAAGCAGAAACTTGCATGAAGGTAAGTAAGCAAGCCACTTTAACCTACCAGAAGAGTCTTCCCAGAAGAGGGAGCAGCAGGCACAAATGTCCTCAAGAGGGACAAGGTTGGTAGGTCTAAGGAACAAGTGAAAGCCATTGCAACTAGACTGGGTTAGCATTGTAGAAGATGAGGTAGGCAAAATAGCAGGAAATAGGTCCATGATGGGAAGCCCCCAGAGGTTTGAGTAAGTGTGTGTGTATCATCACAGGCTTTTAGATACTCAGTAGTGGGATTGCTGGAGCATATGATAGTTCTTAGTTGTTTGAGAAATCTCCATACTGTTTTCCATAGAGGTTATATTAATTTACATTTTTATCAACAGTGTATAACCATTCCCTTTTCTCATCAACATCCTCATCAACATCTATTATTTTTCGACTTTTTAATAATAGCCATTCTGACTGGTGTCAGATGATGATATCTCATTGTGGTTTTGATTCACATTTCTCTGATGATTAGTGGTGTTGGGCATTTTTTCATATATATTTCATAATATTTCTACTCTATTCTTAGGGGAAAATCATCCTTTTTTATAATTCCATTGTCTTTGCCATTAATTAGTGGCATGTGAACTACATCTAGCTAATAAAACATACGAGGAAATATGCTGGGGGCTTCTGAAACACCAAACTATGCTTCCCAGATAAAAGGAAAGAAATGGTTCTCTAGCTGTACTGGCCACTGTCCTGTTTTCTACTTTTGAATGGAAATGTGATAGGTGCAAACTTAGGGGCCATGTGTAACCATTAGTTAGCAAGTGTTGCTCAGACACTGAACAAATCTTCAAATTGCCCACCTAGATACTTATGTGAGATAATCCAGTGTCCTTATTGCCTAAAGTCACTGCTATGATTGTTTTCTTATTTACTATTGAACACATTCTGTTTGATAAACTGGGATATCTAATCAACTTTTCTACAAGAAAACTTCATTTGTTTCCCACATTAACTTGAATATTAATTATTGAATATGAATAATTGAATATCACCATTAGTTTGAATATTTGTGTGGGTTTTTTTAAAGCCTTAATGGAGGCTTTAATATCTGAACCTCAGGATAGCAGTTACATAGTATGGTGTCCAAGAGAACGTGCCTACAGAACGCAACTACAGGAAGTTTAATTGGCCAAGGAGTCAGCTGCTACACTTTGAAATTCATGTCTGCATTTGTACTGGGGCCAAATACTGAGCACAGCCGGGATTCTAAGGCAAACTCATCCCTGGGAAACACAAGACTGCTCTGACAGCCAACTTTAATGTGAAAACTCCCCATGGCCTCACCACACTTCCTTAGATGCACAGCAATCTAAGAGGCATTCATACAACCTTCCTTCCCTCTCGCCTTCACTCAGGATCAGACTTAAGCTGCAGGCTGATGGTTCTCTCGTCTTCCCCAGCTGCCACTCCATTTTTCTCACAGGTGTTTCACCTAGTAAAAGTCTTTGCATGTTAAATCTTATCTCAGAGGACTTGGACTAACACACAGGGTAAAAATATCAACCACTAACCCATTATCTGTACCTTTTCCACTGAGCCCAGATTTTATCTCTAACCCTTCCCAACCTGATATTCCATTGCAACCACTACTACTGAGCAGCAATTTTCATGCTAGATGACACCTTTGTGTACCATCTCTGTCTTAACCCAAAGAAGTCTCTATTGTTCACACTCCAAGAGTTGTGCCATACAGGAAGGGGAAAACAAATGAAGCAATAATATTGTTGGCACTTCTTATATAGCCGTCTTCTATGTTTCAAATAGTACCTGGCCTGATATATTGGGTAGGAAATCAAAAAGATAGTAAATGTTTTAGTAAACAGATTTGGTTTGGGAGGTTTTTGTTTGTTTTACTGTCTGGCTTTCCATTTCCTCTTCCAAACTGCACTCGATTTCCTAAGGGTAACGTTATCACACTGGATTAAATCTGGTGAGATGAATCAGAGGACCTACCATCCCTTAGAACAAACAGATAATCCCTCCCTACAATGGAATTTTGAGAAAGGGAAAAAATACTAAAAATTGGTTGGAATTCCAGTCCTTCCTACTAGTGCCATCATGATGCCAAAGAAAAGTTACAGCATACAAGTTAAACAAGCAAGGAAGATTTTATTCTAAAATGTCAAAATAGGGGAGAGAGATTGAACTCAACTCCATTGAAACAAATGTCTGAGAGTTTTTAAGTACTGGGTGAGCTAGTGGATACTGCTGGAGGGGGTTAGGGTCTATATAGGCCATTGTGTTGCTAATTGACTCTTACTAAAGTTAGCCTCCTCTCCTACAGAGACTAGAAGTTAGGGATGCTATCTTTTTTGATAGTTACATTTCAAAGAGATGGCTCCCAGGTCCTTAAGAAAGACATCTCTGGATTCTAAAACTGCAAGAGGCTGGAAGAAAATTTACATCTCAAAGGTCACAAGTTTTCTAAAGTAAATACTCTAAGAAAAGGGACCTCAGGAGCCTATAGTCAGGGAGAAACCAGTCTCAAGTTTATTCAAGCTGAGGGGGAACATTAAGGCCATATTCATCAGTAAACATGCTGTTTCTCCCTCTGAGTTCCATTAATTACTCCTTATTTTGAAGACCTGTGCTAAGGAATTAAGTGAGCCTTTGGTGGCCTTTCAGCAAGTTCTCTTTTGCCTAAAATGGCTGAAGTTAGGTTCTGTTGTTTACAACAAAAGTCTCCCTGAAGAATCAAGATTGTATTCCTTCTTTTTGTTTTGGAAATTAGGAAATAAAATTACACTTCCCCACTGAGAGTAAAATATACCAGATATAGTAGGGAGGCTATATCTAGGCTTGGAGACCAGAGATCTGGATTCTAGTTTTAGTTTGGTCACCATGTGTTTGAGCTCTGAGGCTCGTTTTTCTCAATCTGACGAATGAGAGGGTTGGACCAGATGGTCTCTGAGGCTCCTTCCAAATCTGGTATTTCAAAACTCTGTGATAATTTTGACCAGTTAAATAAATGCATATTTAGAAATGGAAAATAAAAAAGATCACTCCTTTAATCTCAAATTTTCATTGACTGGAAAGAATAAAGATAACTATGCCAAAACCGTCCGTGGTTTAGCAAAAGTGAAATCACAGGCAGAATTTCAAATAGCAAGTTTTGATTAGATGGGAGTTCAAAGCAGCCATAATTTACTTGCTCTTCAAAGAGGCTCTTAGCATAGACCTGCACAAATTACCAATGTGAAATGGTTGGGACAAAGGACAAGACAAGCTGTTTTGAGTAGACAGTTATCTTAGACACCAGAGATTACTTTAGAACAGTAACTTGATAAAGTAGAAACACGACCAACTGAGCGTTATAGAATAAATTCATTTTTTGAGCAATCAAAAAGCAGGAAGCCAGAGTAATGAAATAAGATCAGCAAATCACACTATAAGGGGAACTGGAGCTGTACTCTTCACAAAAAGATGATAAATAGAATGTTTCACAGGGGATTAGGTATTTAAGAGAGTCGAAAGTTCTTATATAACAGCTGCTACTTGTGATGAATCTAAGAATGTTTTCCAATGAGTAGATAAGGTATAGAAATCCTTGCATTCTGCCTGGACTCAATCCTTTTGGGAAAGGCAGTAGAGTAAGAGTTAGGAGCTGAAATAAATTGCCAGAAAATGTTGAATTTAGTTTTAAATATAAATTTTTTATTTGAAATGTAATACGTGCTCATTTGGGGGAAAAACTGCAAGAAAAAGAAAGATAAACAAAAGAAAATGAAGAAAACCATATGGCTATAACTCATCTTTATCCAAACCTACTTCCTGGTTTTCCCAGGTAAAAGACCTCAGATATCACAATAGGAGATTTTTTCCTTAAATTACCAGTCACGTATCTATGTGCTCAAATTGGAGAACAGAGGAGAGGTAGACTGTTGGCTTTTCGGTCTCTCCACCTCTAACCATAAATACAATTAGTAGAGATTACTTAAAGAGCCAGGTGTGTTTAGGACCTAACTTGGTTTGCCCAAGCTGCTAGGTTAGGCAACAGTGAGACCATCTGCTTCTACTGTAAAACTAACCTTTCATAAGCCAAGCATCACTTATTGGACAAAGCCTGTGGCAAGGGTTTCCATATGTTAGGTTTCCCTCCAAAGGGAATTATCCAGGTACAATTCCTTGCACTAATCCCTTAGATTCTCCTCCAATATACCAGCACTATTCAGTCATGGTTCATGAGGAGTAATAGATATTCTAGCAAAGACTGTGTCTGTTATCAGCACCTACTTCCCCCTAAGGCCTACCCTCTCAGAAAGGTAAAAATATTTTAGCATGTAGCTCCAGCCTTTTCCTCCTATTACATGAGTATCATTTGCAGAGGATTTGGAAACCTTTGGGGGACAATCTTAGACCCCCAGGACAGGTCATCTTTTCAGCCTGGGCTATAAGGCAACAGACTACATTGATTAGCATTGGAGACTCTGTTGAAAGGACTAATGAAAATTTCAATGGGGTTTTAGAGCATTAGCCAACAACTTTTTACTCAGAGCCAGCTGCTTTTTCCTGGGAAAGAGGCAGAGCCAATCACTTATACATATTTTAAATGCACTATCAACCAACCAAATACTTTAAACATTTAAAATCTTCCAAAGTGGAGAGTGTTTCAAGCTATGCAGCCAACATCAACTATTAATAGTTTTTGCATGACTTCAAACAACAACAACAAAAGAAGCATGATTGACATCATCATCCTCACTGGAGCCTCTAACTCCTGGGCTCAAGTAATCCTCCTGCCTGAGCCTCTCTAGTATCTGGCTGGGACTATAGGCATGCACCATCACCCCCCCCACACACACACACACACACACACATATATATATATATATATATATATATATATATATATATATATATATAGTAACAACAGGGTCTCACTATTGCCCGGGCTGGTCTCAAACTCCTTGGCTCAAGCAATAGCAATCCTCCTGCCTTGGCCTCCCAAAGTGATAGGATTATAGGCATGAACCACCATGCCCAGCCTGTTTTGTAATATTGTTTTTGCTATTTTAAAGAAATAAAGAGAGGACTATCATGAAGCAGATAAATTATGCTAAAAGTAAAGCATAATATCCTTTCTACCTTCTAGAAGACTCTGCATGAACTGCACTTGCCTCGCTCTCAAATCTCATATCCTGCCACTATCCCCTAGAAATTTCTAATTCTATTCTGACTTTGCATTCACGTTCCTCTACATGAAATAACTTCTTTCACCCCATCTTCACATAGATGCCTACTTCTTATTTGGGGTTCATTTCAAATTCCTTGTTGGGAATCATAAAAGATGGTCTGTGTTGCATGCAGCATGGTTTTCAGCTTCTCTTCAGCATGGCGCTATAGCTGTTATTCTTGCCCTGGGAAGTGAACTTTGGTCATTCCCACAGGAAAAGTGACCCTCTTTGTTTATTAAGTCCAATAATAAATTTTGGAGCCCCATCAAGCCTAAAAATGAGTTGTGCAAAATATCTGTTTCTAAGTTAATGTTTAGCTTTCCAAAGAATGACCTTGTCCTCCAACCTGCTAATGAATTTCCCTGGAAAATAATTTAAACATTGATAATTGATTAAAACCCAATCCGTTTCCTTCCCAATCTCTGCCTGCTCTCACTACTCCTAAGTAATTTCATTTAAGCAAAAAGTAACTTTAATTCCAACACCTCCTGATTTGAGGTCCCTTCAGGTTACTGCTAGCTTGTTTTGAACCTGGCTGCTTCATTATTGCTTTCAGTGGAATTAATACCAATTGACTATTTCTTGTCTATGTCAATGTCTTTAAAACTCTTGGATTAGGGCCCCTAACAAAAAGACATCAAATGATAAAGCAAGTGATTTCTCAACCTTTCTTTTGGTGTCTGACATCATTAATGTGATTAATGAGGTGACCAGAAAACCTAAATCACTTGTCACCTTTAAATTGCTAATACAATTGCCAAGGCTTAAAGGTGGGGAATGTATGAGAAACCAAAATTTTCTCTTATCTCTTTTCCTACTTTATCAAGGATGCAAACTACCTACCCTGTGGAAACCTTTTTGTAATGCAGTAGTAAACATTTTATAATAATAAATGCTGAGAAAATGACAAGTGTTTATCTGGTTCCATATAATTTCTGATGATTAACAAATAATTATTTTATATTTAAAGCTTAACATTACATTCCAGATGACTGAATAATGATTATAAAATTAAAAACCGACAGCTAGATTTTTACCTTTAAAAAAGAGTAAAAGGAAGGTGTACACTCACAATGGAAGTGGTTGGTTCATGTTAGTAAAAAGCCCAGCAGTATTTATTGTTTCAGGCACAGCTAGACTATCTTGCCTCCTCTGTCCTCTTGCTCTCCCTGGTTTCCCTTTTCTTACCTCCATTTTCTGCTCTAAATATTTTTGTTTTTCTTAAAATCCTGGGGGAGGGAGACAAGGAGAAAGAGAGAGAGAGATTGAAAGAACTTCTTTTCTCTCATTCTACGAAAATCCCAAATTGACACAAACACTAGGCTTGGGTTACCTGCTCAGTCCTAGAAGATGAGAATTTAATATCTGCTGATGTGGTCATGTGGGATCACATGACCAGCCTTGGATCAGTCCTAAGCAGTCCATAATGAAAACAAAATATCTAACCTAGAAGAAATAATTTTTAAGGAGAAATTGTGTTTTCACTTGGCCACACAAACTTTTTTCTGAAGAGTTATGCATTCATAAGGAATTCTCACACATGGCTGGTGGGGACATAAGCTTTAGAATTTTCCTAGAGGGCAATTTGGAAACATTTTATATATGAATATATGCTTTGATCAGGGAAATACCCCTCTAGGAATTTGTACTAAAAAAACAATAAGTCTTCACAAAAAAATATAACCAGATGACGTTTCTTTCAATGTACATATGACAACAAAGAATTGGCAGCAAACTAAAAGTCCAAAAAAGAAGGGAACAAATTTAAAACAGCATCAAAAGAACTATTTTTAAAAATGTATTTGTTTATTTATATGTTATTTATTTATTTATTTTTATAATCTGAAAATATGTAACCAAGAGGCTAGGAGCATCTGTCTCTGTGTGTTTGAAACATGGGTGATTTTTCCTGCTTTCTTTTTGCTAAATTTTATTAATTTTTATCCAGTGAGAATAAACGTATTAATTTTGTAATGTTTGTATTATGAAAAGAGAGCAACTTGAACACAGATTTCTGATTCATTTTAAATGCCCTAAGTAATATTATATTTGGATGGAAGACATCACAGGACATAGGACACTTCTAAGATGTCTTTAGAGACTAAGAATCTGCCAAAACTGCTCTCTTTGGTGTAAGGGACCAGTCCCAGGGGAGAGGGCTGCCACTTATACTTGAATTTCACATGATATTTTAAAATTAATAGCAGATGGATTGAAGATTTAAATGTAAAATATAAAACAATTATTATAAAAAACTTTAGAAGAATATTTATATAATCTTGTATTAGAGAAGATCTTTCTAAGCAAGTGGAAAGTATAGACATATTTTATGATATAAAAATTAAACATCTTTTATGGCAAATATATTATGATCAATGTTAAAAGAGAAATGAGAGAATGGAAATATATTTTCAATTTTTATATCAGTTAAAGTACTTATATTCCCTATATAAAATGATTTCCAGAAATAATTAGTAAGATAACTGAAGGGAAAATGGACAGAAGCAGACTAAAGAAGAAACCCAAATGGTCAATAAATGTGCAAGAATTCTCTTAAGCTGACTATGGTTTAGGGAAATGCAAATTAAAAGAATAAGATGTAATTTTTTTTCATTCATCTGATATAGAAATACAAATACAGTGAAAATACAGCACCAATAAAGAAGCAGATATATAATCTCTGATGTGTAATAATTGGCAAATTGCAACAACCACTTCTGAAAGTGATCAGGCAATGGCTATTTAAATTGTAAATGCTTAGCAACCTTGACCACCAATCTTAGATTAAGGAATCTTGTGTTATATGAACACGATGTTTATTGCAATAGTATTTTTTTTCAAATTTTTAATTTTTTTATTTTTTTATTTCAGCATATTACAGGGGTACAAATGTTTAAGTTACCTATATTGCCTTTGCCCCACCTGGGTGAGAGCTTCAAGTATGTCCATCCCCCAGATGGTGTGCATAGTATCCATTAGGTGTGTATATACCCATTCCCTCCTTCTCCCTCCCATTTGACCAACAACTGATGAATGTTATTGCTATATGTGCTCTTAAGTGTTGATCAGTTAATATCAATATGATGGTGAGTACTTGTGGTGCTTGTTTTTCCATTCTTGTGACCTAAGGCATGAAACTATAGGAATTCTAGAAGAAAACACTGGAAAAACTCTTATAGATGTTGGCCTAGGGAAAGAATTTATAAAGAAGACCCCAAAGGCCATCACAGCAACAACAAAAATAAATAAATGGGATTTGATCAAATTAAAAAGCTTCTGCACAGCCAAGGAAACTATCATGAGAGCAAACAGACAACCTACAGAATGGGAGAAAATATGTGCATGTTATACATCCAATAAAGGGCTGATAACTAGAATCTATATAGAACTCAGAAAAATCAGCAAGAAAAAAAAATCAAACAACCCAATCAAAATGTGGGCAAAGGACATGAACAGAAACTTTTCAAAAGAAGATAGGCTAATGGCCAAAAAACATATGAAAAAATGTTCAACATCTCTAATCATTAGGGAAATGCAAATCAAAACCACAATGAGATATCACTTAACTCCAGTGAGAATAACTTTTATCAAAAAGTCCCCAAATAATAAATGTTGGCATGGATGCAGAGAGAGAGAGGAGCGTTCATACAATACTAGTGGGGCTGTAAACTAGTATAACCTCTCTGTTAAGCAATATGGAGATACCTCAAAGAGCTACAAATAAAACTCCCATTTGATCTGGCAATACCATTACTGGGCACCTGCCCAAAAGAACAAAAGCCATTCCATAAAAAAGACATCTGCACTCAAATGTTTATAGCAGCACAATTCACAATTGCAAAGATGTGGAAACAATCAAAGTGCCCATCAATACATGAGTGGATTAATAAAATATGGTATATGGCATATAAAATATGGAGTTCTATTCAGCCACAAAAACAATGGTGCTCTAGCACCTCTTGTATTATCCTGCAATAGTATTTTATAGTATCAAAATAAAAGAAAAAATGAAAGGCCACCAATATGGTAAATAGTTGGAATTTCACAGCACATCTACTCTGTGTAATCATCAATAGCTATCAAAAAGAAAACTAGGTTAGACCCCTGATTTTCAAAGTGTGCCCCTTGGACAAGCTGCCTCAATATCACCCAGGAACTTGTTGGAAATACTTATTTTTTGCCCCATCTCAGGTCTCCTGAATCAAAATTTTTAAGGATAGGGTGCAAGTAACCTGTATTTATCAAGTCATCTCCAGGTGTTTCTGACTCAGAAACAAACTTTTAATTGTCTTTTAAAAGTCTACTCCTACTATTAAATGAGAAAATTGAATTTCAGAGTAATATATTTAATGTGATTCATTTTTACAAGAACACACATCAGTAAAGCATATACTTTTTTGACATGTACTTTTGCATAAAGTTTCATGTAAAAGAAGAAAGTAGTAGAATAATGTACATACCAGATGCCATTAACATTGATTAAGATGGGAAAGGAGTGGAATGGGAGAAAACAACTCTCTCCTCATGCATGATTGCTTCATTTTTCACTAGTGACAGTGAGCATATATTACTTTTCTAATTTTTAAAAGGACATTTAAATAATAAATTAAAGAAAAAATAATCAATGAGCCTAGAATTTCACTCAATGTAGATCAAAAAGACCCCAAGCTAATTGGACATCATTTGATAAGAGCATCTTCTTTTTCCCAAGCTTTAATTGGCCTTGAGAGCTAGCTTCTGATGGTCCTGGCAGAACTCTTCATTAAGCAAACTATTTAAATGGGAAGATAGATCAGAGCAAGGATTTGGGGGTTTTGTATGAAGGGGCTAAAAAGCACAATTCCTTGGAATCAGTCTCTCCAAACCACCTTTCCAGTTAAAGTTAATACCCATCCATTGAACCTTCTGCATAAATTACAGTCATTGTAAGCAAACTATGTAGATGTCAATATCTATAAAGCAACTTTATGCATAGTTTACTGCCTGTGGAAGTTTTGCGGACTGGTACTTTATCCCAATCCTTCTTTCCATAGTGCTTTAATTTTTAAATTGTAAATGTGTAGAAACAATGATTTCTTGTTTAAAACCTTAATCATTTATTGAAATATCAATGTTTAAGGTTAAATTAAGTTAAATATTGATTACTTTTTTGACAAAGACTTTCCTATCTAGGAAAACATATTACAAGACTATCACTTGAGATTGATCCTATCTATATTTTAAATTTGTTAGAATATACACTTATTTTTAAAAGTCCAGCAAGTCAACAATAATTATATATGCCTGTGGAATCCGAAAGTTACATCTCAGGAAGTCACACAGGCTAGCAACATGGGCCAGAATAATCACTGTGATTAGGTAAATTGAACTCATGATGCTGACTTCTTCCTTTTAATTACTTACCTCTTGAATATAGTCAATAGTCTGATGAGCTCTGATTATGGAGAACTGAGCTAAAAATATTTTGAATTAATAATCATTTACAATGTGACATTAAGGAATGTAAAACTTTTGTCCCCTTTCCTCCCATTCCTTTTCTGTGAGACAACTTTAGGATTATGACTAAGGTGAATCTCTAATGACTAATGCCCAGGTGATTTGAATTTTGCATATTGCTGTAGCAATAAGAGGAACATTTACTGGCCCTTAATAAAATCTACATTCCACTGTAAGGAACCCAGGTTTAAAATTTCCCCATATCTGAAAGAAATATATCCATAACCTACTATGTCAAGGTGGTCTAAATGAGGATTTTCTAAGACAACTCATAAAAAGAAGCTTTTGCCACTAGACTTAAAATACATTTGATTTACATAATTTACTAAGTTAACAAAGTCCACTGTAATTCTTTAGAAGTGAATCTCTTTTCATCTTCCAAGTTCACTGGCTTCATGACTGTTGCAAAGAATTTCTAAACCAGAATTACATCTGTGCCTTTCCACAGAGCTATTCATAGTCCTGAGGAAAAAAAACAAATAATTTTATTACATGCTTTAGTTCTCATCAGATACCACAGGAAAAATGGTTTCTGCCTTGGTTCTAAAATGTTTGTCTGCATTAATATATTTTGCTAGTATATATAAATAATCTTTTCCTTCAAGCAAATATTTGAGAACCTATATGTGCCAGTTCTTGCCAAGCACTGAAAGTATATATGGAAAATAAAGACAAGGATATGACATAAGCACTAACATATTAGTAAGGGTCTCTTCCTAAAAGCTTTCTTAAATATTTTTTGCTAACTCAATAACTACTTAATCAAATGTTTACTGAACTCTCATGCTATTTCCTATCCTTTTAATAACTAATTAATGCATTTTCTTATTTTGCATTAAATGTTTTACCACCCTGCACACTGTTCCTTTGGATCTTTCTCTTCATTGAGGCCAGATGGTCACTGGCACTGGATCAAGGAACAGATACTAATGTATCATCTAAAATTATTTAACTTTATTTTTGTAACATCCCTTCTTCTATCAAAAATGTCCTAAAATGCTTGGACCAGGAAGAATATTTTTATTTAAATATTAAGAATTTGTGCCTGAATAATTTAAAGCACAATACCTTCCTCTGAAAGGACTTATATATGTTATATTGAGAGTTTTAAGTTTTATTTGTGGTGTTAATGGAAATTCAAATTGTTATATTAGATCTAGATGTCATATTCATGGCTTGCATTAGTGAGAAAGAAAAAGGCAGTTGAATACATTTGGAAACTCTGCATGTTCAAGGTGATGAACATATTAAGTGTGAAGAGAAAAATAATGTAGTTGTAAGGAAAAAGTATTTCTAGTTCAAACTCTCATCCATAGCTATGGAATGTTTTTTTCCACTAAATCCTAGTCTGTTCTATTAGCCCAGGAAAAAAAAAATTGTTCAGTAGAGGGGCGATGAAGTCCAATTTTAAAGAATGTATGTCACTGAAATTCACACCAGTTATAAATGTCCCTGGAGAATCATGGCCAGACCTTACAGGTGAGAAAATGTATACACTTTTACAAAGTTCCTCCTATTAATCAGAAGAACCACAGAACTCAGGCTGGAAGAGTTCAAGTTCAGCAGCCCTCTTCTCCGACTAGATATTAGATTTCTTACATTTGTAGTAGGCGATGATCTGTAAGATACTTCTATGTATTTGCCACAAAAACCTTTCAAAAGTTTGATGCCATACAGTAGGAATTTTCCTGGAAATTTTTTTAAACTAAAAAGTATTTTAAACTTCACACTAGAATTCTTAGAAAAGAGATCTATAGAACCCACCCTGGGGCTTCCTATTAGAACTACATCAAAAAGAATATGAACCACCATCTCCAACTGATGGGTTAGAAATGAGATAAAATGCCTGGGTTTGGTTCCCTGCTATGCAATCCTGCACATATTACGTATACTCTGTGACTCTTCACATATGAAACAGAGATCAAAGTAGTGACCACCTCAAAGGGTTGTTGTGAAAATAATAAAGTGCTTAGTACAATGCCTAGTACACAGCTCTCTCTCTATAAACTCATCATTCAACAAATGCATATGTGCTACTCTTTGATCATTTTCAATATTATTATTCTCCATCACTTTTCTTAGTATACTTTAAGGGGTTTATTAGTTTTATCAGAATTTCCAAGGAATTCGATTCATGTTTATTTTCTGTCGTTTTTTTTTTTTTTTTTTTTTTTTTACTTTTTGCTTTCCATTTCACAAATAATATCTTTTATCTCTATTTCTCTTTTCCTACTTTCTTTGGTTATTTTGTTTTTTCTCTAGATTTATTTATTTTTGCTTTCTTTCCTAATGTAGGTATTAGTACTCTGATCGCAGCTTATACTATATCCTGTAGGTTTGAGTATGCTGTGTCTCATTTCATCGTTTTCTAGAGTTTTCAATGTTAATGTTAATTTTCTCTTTGATTCTGAATAAGAAAAATCTGGGAGTGAATTTCTTAATTTCCATGTAGTCAAAAAGTCTTTTGGTCATCTTTTGGTTTTTTGATTGCTGTATTTATTTGAGAATACTTTTTAAGCTAGTCACTCTATTAAAAAAAGATTTTTATCTTAACAGTTAAAATTCAATTGTGATCTAAGTTCTTTAAATTAATAAATCTGGTATGCCCATAATAATTTCCAAGAAAACTTCTATCCACTCTATATCCTCAATACTGAGAGAAATATGGAACAATGAGTAAAATCAAAAGAAAGTCAATATTTGAATGTCTGGGCATTCAATCTGTGTTGCTTTATTACAAATTTTAAGTATGTAGTAGGAATCAAGCATGATGAAGCATTTAAAGTATTCCCACTTGCTTACACACTTTTATTCACTCAATTCTAATAATGTCTTCATAATATTAATCAGTCCAGGAAGTTTTCTTGAAGTAAAATTAATAAAAATGTAAGCATTGAAGCAGAGTAGTGCATATAGAAGGGAGCCAACAGACTGGTTCAGGACTGATGCAGGTGGCTGAATTCAAGCCCATAGTTAAACACATATATAACAAGTATACCTCTGAACGATATGTATGAGGCATCAAGAGAAGGCAACCCTTTTATTGTGGTACTTTTGCCTCAAGAAGAAAAGAAACCGCAGGAACAAATTATTTAACTTCCTTGGCCAACAACAGAGGTAGAAAGACTTTCATGTTGGTTCTAGAAGTTTATAATGTCAGGCGCAGACATTTACCTTGAATCCAGAGTTCTCTCCAGTTTTATGTAGGATTATGGAAAGACTAATTATTTGTACAACTTTGGTTCTCATTGAACCTTAGTTTCTGCATTTGAAAAACAGCTGTGAGATGACAAAGGACCTGATTACATAATCTGTATGGTTATTTTTAGCTTAAGTATTTTATATTTCCGTGGGCTGGTTAACATATATCTACTCTAAGCATTAAATGCATATGAAGAAATTCTAATCATAAATAGCAGGGCTATAAGAGAACTTACTAAAATGGTTTTGATTAGATACACAACACCCTAAAATATTATTGGTTAAGACTAGCTTTGCAATAATCTTGTCATTGATAATAACTTAAGTATCCAGGTATGATGATTTAATCATGTAAAAAGTTATTTTGCAATGCAGATATTTGATTTACAACAAAAAGAATAAGAAGGAAGTAAACTTTTGAGTTCCAAAATGGGCCAAGAAATATGTACTAACTAGGTGTTTTGCATGTGTTAAACAATTGGAAATCATGAAAATAAAAATTGTAGACCATCAGCCTCTAGTAGATGCTGTTGATTCTCTGTCCATATCCTTAAGGTCTTATTGTTACTTCCGTTTGCTCCTGCACAAACATTAACTGGGAGTGTCTGCATCTCTTTGAGAATCTATGTAGCCATTGAAGGCTGTGTTGCCACTACACAGAAGGCCAATAGTCAGTGTGTTCACCCCACAGGCAAGGTATGTGTTTTACACCAATTCCCAATTTTCCCAGAGGCTTTAAGGTCCAGTCGCTGACAGCAAAGGCTGCCTTCATAGTCCTCCCGACACTAGCCACCCCCTTCCTCTCTTCCCTCCTCATGTTTTCTGCATCCACCAAGTAAACTACTTGCACTCAAGTCCTTGTCTTGTCTCAGGATCTGCTTCTAAGGGAACCCAAACTGCAACTACCAGAAATAGATTGATCTCATTGTGAAACTAAATCTTCAAATTATAGTTTTGTTCTTCACCGCCACACTTAGGCACACATTCATATTCTTTCTCTGAAATAAGGAACAACCTTGGCAAGAATCTTGTATTTAAATCCAGAAAGTGATAAACACTAAATAAATAAATAAACATGGATAGTGAAATTTAACACTTATTCTGGGAACAAAAACATGGTAGATATTTTTTTCACAATTGAAGATGTTATAGCATGGGGGAAGGGAGCTGGCTCATTAAGTACCATTTTCCCTACTCTGAGGTGAATTTTGAAAATGAAGACTTCAACAAGCATATTTTATTAGGGTAGGTGAGTTAAGCTCATTCTGCTTGTACATTCTGCTGAACACTAATTCTCAGCTTGAAAGCAAAATTCTGGCAGAAATCAGCCATGCATGTAACTTTGGTCTAGCATAGAGGCTGGAACAGAGTAGGAGCTCAGTATATAGCTGTAAATATATAGTGAGAACCAAGATGAATCAGGCAAGGCTTAGAGGCTAAGAAAGAGAAAGTTACCTCTCTATAACTAGCTGGTGACTCCAGGAAGAAAATGTAAAAGAAATTTCAGTGATTCCTTCTAAGTCATCCAGTGCAGCTCATCAAATTAGGAAAGAAAACCACTTGTTCAAAAACTCCTTTCTGCCTTCCAAGAGTTTGTAGATAATGAAAGGAAGTGTGATGGAGATTCTACAAAAGAAAGAAAAGGAAATTCCTATTGTCCCAGTTATTTTTCAGTATAAAGTCCAAACCAAAAGCAGACTTTAAATTTTACCTTTGGGGTAACTAAAGAATTAAATATTATTATAATATTACAAAAAATCAAAGTAAAAATCAAAATTATCTCTCCCCACAGGTCTGTTTCATATCTCCAAATCATTCATGAGCAAACTATGCATTATCAGGCATGTTGTTTTTATCTGTTTGACTCTTAGGAGCCACTCATAGTAATAGGCCTGATCCTACATAAAACTTATTCTGATTGAGAAAATGAAAATTTAATGTCTGACTGATCCTAGACATCTTACCTGACCTCTGGTTATAAAGAATCTGGTCTTTTTCTCATCCTCTTTCCCTTTCCTTTTTTCTGTTCTCTTCTGAAGGCAGTTCTCTTGGTAAACTCGGTCCACAGGATTTCTAATTCTAAATTTGGAGATTAGATACAGTGATACCTGATCAGAGGCAAGGTGATGCTTCAAAAAACAATAGACCTGGGGCTTGGTAAGGCAGGCCGTAAAGCGAGACAATGAAAGTATCAGGGACCTTGGTAGTATATGATAAGCTAGAGATGAAAGGGGATTTTATATAGTGTTATTGTTTTACAAAGTTGTAATTCACACATAAATCACTCAAATACTACTCTGAGAGTATAAGCTTATATTAATAGTACAGTGTAGGGAGGATAGTTTGGAATACTAGGCTAAGATGCCTCTCCTGCCTCATTTTTCTCTAGAACTTGCACACAATGG
This sequence comes from Microcebus murinus, assembly GCF_040939455.1. Taxonomy (NCBI): domain Eukaryota; kingdom Metazoa; phylum Chordata; class Mammalia; order Primates; family Cheirogaleidae; genus Microcebus; species Microcebus murinus. The sequence continues at coordinate 26,733,018 of NC_134124.1, forward strand.
TGCTGATGGGTCTCTAGAGCACAGCGAAACAATTTTGAAATACTTCATTAGATAACCCAAACCACCAAACAGGCATTAAGCTATCATTTCCCAATCAACTGCAATATCCATTCTGTCTCTAAAAGATGGATGCTTAAAGAGCTACGATGTGTATGTTCTATCTGGGGAAAAGTGGTTATTTTATTTCAGTTTTATGTATATCATTAAGTTGCTGAGAATCATGAAGACCTAAATTACACATGCAAGCTATTTCATGCATTGGCATCTCTGGTAGGAAGAAAGCAGCCATCAAATAAGTCAGCTCAAATCATTCTCAACATTAACAAGGTGGCTGGCTATAGGATCATTTTAAGAAATGACTTTCTGCTCCTATTAGCTGACTGATTATACTCTAGCTCCTGGTCCAGCCAAACTAAGCTCCCAAAATGTGTATTTAAAGGATACAATTTATTTCCAGTGTTTATATTCAAGTCAAAGCTTTAAAAAAAAAAAAGAATAAGACTATAAAAAAATTGGAGCCATGGCTGTTTGCTTCTCTTCAGCAGAAGTAGTCATCAAGGCAAATATTTACTGTTTGGGTTGTTGAACATAGATGTGTGGACAGAAGTTTAATATCCGTGCAATCTGTTTCCAGTGCATTAGCCATTATATTACAAGCAACAAACAAGATTCTTTCTTGTTTAAAATGTGTTCCACATGCTCAAAATCAATCTTGATCAACAGACTGCAGTATAATTTGGTGGTTCAGAGATGAGAAGATTATGGACACATTTCAATTAAAAAATAAATTCAGAGAAGACAACTCATATGGATTATGCATCTAATGATGCTTCTGAAAAGTATTTAGGAGTCCTCCAAGTCAACTCTGAATAGTGTCAAGTCAACTCTGAATAGTGTCTTGGTCTACTTCATTATAATGTAGATGACTTACTTTTGGAGAAGGTAAAGACAAGCTTCTATTTTTTATATGACAAATTCTTGAAATATATTCAAAAGTTGAATGTACAAAAATAAAACAATCTGTGTTTAATCCTAGCTCCACCAATTAAAACATATTAAATTATTTGACATCTTTGATTCTTACATTTAGTTAGTCAACAGTTATTTATTATTTGCCTATTACATGTCAGACTCTGATCTGGGAATACAGAAGTCAACAAAAGACACTACAATCCCTACCTTCACACTTTTAAATGATGAAGTTAATAAAGAGGACTGAGGACAAGTATATAGTATATTAGAACCTGAGAACAGTTAGAAATAATATGAAGCAGAGAATGGAATATGAATTATTGAGGGGTGACATTTTAGATGGTGCCAGGTGAGGTGTCACTAAGATGATGACCTTGGCTGATGACTTGAAGGAAGGGAGGGAGGAAGTCAGGCAAATATCTATTCAGAGAAAGGGCCTTCCTGGAGTGGCAAGTGCAAGGTTCTGACCCTGCCTGACAAGAGGGGAGGTTCAGACAGCAGTGCAGAGAGATGAAGGGCAAGTGGCAGATGAGGTCAGGGAAGTAATGGACGGGCTGGGGGACAGACCATGAAATCCTTTTAGTTCATAGCTAGAACCTTAGAGAAAATGAGAAGCTATTGGAGTACTTCAAGAAGAGAAGTGATATCATCTGGCTTATGTTCGATAATAATAATAATAATTCTTTCCCATAGGTTTACTGTAAAGATTAAATAAGATAATTGATGTAAAATGCTTCTCATGGAATATGGCAAGGGGTAAACATAAATAGTCACTGCTATGATTATTTTTGTTATCTACACAAAGATTAGAAAAGCATAATCAAAAATGAAAGTCATAGCACAAAATTATAGATGTTTCTTATTTTTTTATTTTGCTTTCATCTTTCAAAAATTAAAACGACAATCTAAGGGGAGAAAGAGAAATAACAAGGAGATGCCTTGGTTCAAAGATCAAGTGAAGACAATCTCTGAAACAGTAAATTCTTATTTTTTAAAAAAGGATAGGAACAGTCTTGAAAGTACAAAAGCGAGGGAAATTAAATTTCCCAGATAAATCTCACAATATTCTAAGCAACAAATAATTGGAAATCTTTTTGAAGCAATTTTTTTTTTTTTTTTGAGACAGAGTCTCGCTTTGTTGCCCAGGCTAGAGTGAGTGCCATGGTGTCAGCCTAGCTCACAGCACCTCAAACTCCTGGGCTCCAGCGATCCTTCTGCCTCAGCCTCCCGAGTAGCTGGGACTACAGGCATGCGCCACCATGCCCAGCTAATTTTTTACATATATATATCAGTTGGCCAATTAATTTCTTTCTATTTATAGTAGAGACGGGGTCTCGCTCTTGCTCAGGCTGGTTTTGAACTCCTGACCTTGAGCAATCCGCCTGCCTCGGCCTCCCAAGAGCTAGGATTACAGGCATGAGCCACCGCGCCCGGCCTGAAGCAATTTTAATTGATGTTTTTTCCAACTTCGGGTCAGAAAGTACTATCAAAGATGTTTGGATGACTTTTTACAAAGAGTTATACTCAATAAATATAAAGAATTTATTGTAAATAGATTTCAAGAAAGCAAAGGCCTCCCTGCTGGCTGAGCAAGATTACTGAAATAAAATAAAGCAAAGCAAAAGGTACTATTGCCTACTTAAGCATTCTGGCATGAAAATTAATGTGGTAGCTGGACTTCAGAGAAAAAAATAAACAAATCATCTTCAAAACATCATGAGAAGCAAAGAACATCATATTTCTCACAGTAAATCATGACAGGTGTACAATAGGTGCAAATGATATAAAGAATGGAGAAGAATTTATGATTTGAACTTTCAGAGAATGTTACAGGATCTCATTTTATGCAGAGCCTAAGGAAGAGTATGTTGTATCTTTCATTTTTATATCATTTTATGTATTTCACTCCTTTAAAAAGCATTTATTGATTGCCTATTGTGTGCAAGGAGCTGTGGAAAATAGAAAAGTATGTAAGACATGTTCCTTGCCTCCCAAGAAACTCACATATGGCCAAGGACAAGACACAGACTGTATTTCATTGACTACAAGACACCATCAATTTAAGTTAAACCAAAGTAATAAGTTTACAAAAAAGAAAAGAAAATCATTAACTATATATAGAGTTTTTAAAGATAAATTTCAATTTCAGAAACATTAAAATTTGAAAAAAACTGTACACCTTAATATGTAAAATCAGGTATATAAATACCTACCCAAGAAGAAGCATATGTTAAGTGTCAAGGATGACTTTTGAAAGAACAGGGCGCCACAGGCCCACACAAAAAAATACATTAATTACTACTGGGTCAGAGGGGTTAGTAGACTCAGATGCTGTTAATATTTCAGCTGGGCTTTTAAAAAAAAATAAGAGATAGAAATTCTGTAATGGAAATGGTGGGTAAAAACATGTATTCCTGTCCAGTGGAAATGGTAGATAAGAAATGCACTCCAGGCAGATGAAATAACATATGCAGAGGCTCAGAGGAAAAGTTACTTTGAGCAGCTATAAATTCAGATTGACCAAAACAAGGTTCATTTTAGACTCCATTGTAGAGGATTTTGAATGCTAAATAAATGATTGTAAATATTACCCTGCCAGAGACCAGAAAATTTTTCAATGTAAAGAATAATTGCTCTCATATGTGTGATTTAGGAAGATTAAGAAAACAGCTCAGCTGCAGAGTGGGAGACCAGTAAGCAACCTTTCATAATTGTCTAGGCAAGAGCCTGAACTAGGGAGCCTAATAGGTGGGCAGAAAAGAAATGAATGTATCTCTCCCTTTACAGTGCTTTTACTTACATGATCATATGTGATACACAATAATGTGACACAGGAAGAAGAATTATTATTCACGTTCAGATGAAGCAGCTGAGTAGGAAATGTGACTTTTTTTTCCCCCACTATATCTGGGTAGAGACAGAATCAGCCACAGAAAATAATTCTACTGACTCAGAGGGCAGATCTGTTGTTTTCTTCCCAGAATATCACCTAACTCTTGTGTAGATTTCTGATCAAGAATTAAAGAATGAATGTTGAAGGATAAATTGTATATTACATTTTGAAAGATAAAAGGATTAGAGAAAAAAGCATGCAGTGCTTCATCAAAAAAAAAAAAAAAGACTATAGTGACTCAGCAGTTCAATGTCATTCAATTGTTGGCATTTTTTTTAGTGACTGTGTTTTCAAAGGCATCTTTATCTCCATATCCAGCCTGTGGCTGTGTAATCAGAAGGTTAATGTTGATGGCTGGTGATTACATGGGATGAATGATATAACAAAATTTTTGCTACTTCATTAAGCAAAATCAAGTTTAGAGTGCCCTGCTAATTCCACATTCCTATTTCAAAAAATAAAATATTTCTGAAAGAGATGGGACACGCACACATCATCAAGAGAAATTTCACTTAACGCTAATAGACTAATTACCAATCAATATGGACTGAATTCCACCAGTGTCACTTGGATACTAAACATTGATTCTCAATTTCCAAAGAACCCCTTCCTTAGATAGCTTGATACAGTAGTTCAAAAATGATGCTGTTGGGAGCAAAGGGAAAACTTTCCCTTCATCCTCGGAAGTTTTGCTGAAAAGTCGCAATAAAGCAGGTTAATAAGAGAAAAATTATCAAATTTATTTAACTTGTATACACAGGAACCCCCCCAAAAAGTGAGCATTCTACTCCCCAGTGAGTCCAAAGGTTATATGTACTTCTGATAAAAAGGGTTTGGGAGGGGGAGAAAGATGAATTCTGTTGAAGGACAATAAAGAATGACTAGGGAGGATAAATGGATGGGGAACAAAAATTAACTGATAAATAGTTCTCTTTGGAATCTAAATGAGTCTGAGAGATGGCACATTATCTTCTTAAAGAGTCTGTTCAGGTGTGGTGCTGGTCTTATAGCAAGGGGAAGAAAAGAACAGTTGTTCTCCTAAGTGGGTCTGGATCTCAGGAACATGATGAAACTTCAACGATTTTGGGAAAGTCGATGGTGGTAGGGGAAAGGGAAGGTCAGAAAAACCTTGAGGCTTCTTCAGTCAGTCCACAATGCCAATATAACATGTTTGGGGGTAAAAGTATTTCTAATTTCCTTCAATGGCCTGTGGAACTACTTTATAAGAATCACCTTGAGTGCTTCATAATTCAGATTACAAATCAGTAGAATTGGAGTCAGGCCTAGAAAAATATGGCAAGCATATTTGAAAAACATTGCTCCAGGAGATATTGTGATCAGTAAATTGTTCACATGAGATCCATGCAAACAGGTTAGTTTTTATCTTTAAAGACCATAATAGCTTACATTTGTTAATATATTCCATGTCACAGTCTTTCCCAAGCAACCAATTTCTAGCTTCCAAAATAACTATAATATATTAATGTTACTATTAAGCACAATGAAAACCATGTGTTCTTTTGTGTCTGGCATCTTTTAAGATTATGCATGGTGTAGTGTGTATCAGCAACGTGTTCTTTTGTATTGCTGAGTGATACAAGAAGATCGGGAATGAAGGAATAATTCTGAACACAAGTGGGATTTTTCGGTCATGAACATTATTCTTGATCAGTAAATATTTACATATATGTCACCAAAAGCTTGGTACTTGTCCCCAAGCCTGAATCAATGAGAACAGAGAATAAGGACAAGGGGTTTGAGGAAAAAAAGGAAGTTTGTGAATATGCCAGCAAGTGAGGAGGGCAGCAGACTATCATCTCTAAAAGACCACCATCTTGCCTTCAAGCAGGAACACAGGGGTTTTTAAAGGGGGAGAAGGGTTGGCAGTTGGGCTCAGGTCTACATGACTAGTGTCACATGTCACAGCTTTCGGCTATTGTTGCTTAACCATAATGGGTGGTTTCAGTTTTGGGTTATCACAACCTTATCTTGGTTGATGATGATCCTGTGACCCTTGTCTGGACAATTTCATTGAGCCATCTCCTGTGGTTTAAGATAATAGAAAACACATAGCAAAGAACTTTATTTTTGCCCCTTTGATTACTGGCCTCAAGAAGGAATACAAGTTTTAATTCTCAAAAAAAGAGGGTGGGGTAAATTAAAAGATAACTTGTAAAACATTTCATTTGCCCTTTTTCAGACCTTTACCTCTGTTACATACATATGTACATATATATGCTACAAAAAAAGGTCTCCTTTTTTGTCAAATTCTTTGCAGGATGAAGTTTTATATTATTGTATTAGTGATGAACGTACTCCACTTCTCTGATAAAACACTTTAGATGCTTCATTATTATTTTAGTGAACCAAACACAAATATTTCATAGAAATGTGGTATCAATTCTAAAAATGTCATCAGAGTGTATGCTAGAAAAAATATTGTAAAGCAAGTCTCCACAAATGTTTTCTGGAAAGAACCAGACAGGAAATAGTTTAGGCTTTGTGAGCCATATGGCGTCTGTGGCAATTACTCAAGTCTACCATTACAGTATGAAAGCAGCCACAGACAATATTTGAACAAATGAGCATGGCTATGTTCCAGTAAAACTACATTTATACAAACAGGCAATTAACAATAATGAAATACCACTACGTACCTATTAGCATGGCTAAAATCCAAAACACTGTCAACAGTAAATGCTGGCAAGATTATGAAGCAACAGGAACTCTCGTTCATTACTGGTGGAACTACAAAATGGTACTACCACTTCGGAAGATATTAATATCTTGGCAGTTTCTTACAAAGCTAAGTGTAGTATTATGATACCAAATGATCCAAGAACAGTGCTCCTAGATATTTACTCAAATGAGTTAAAAACTTACACCCACACAAAAACCTGCACATGGGTGTTTATAGCAGCTTTATTCATAATTATCAATAACCGGAGGCAACTAAGATAAAAAAATCTGTGGTATAGCCACACAAGGGGATATTATTCAGCAATTAAAAGAAATGTGTTATCAAATCATGACAAAACATGGGGGAACATTAAATTCATATTACTAAATGAAAGAAGCCAGTCTGAAAAAGCTACATATGATATGATCCAAACTATATGACATTTTGCAAAAGACAAAACTATAAAGACAATAAAAAAGATCAGTGGTTTCTGGGGGTTCGGGGTATGGAAGGGAAGGTGAACAGTTGAAGCACAGGAGAATTTGATGGTAGTGAAAGTATTCCATATAATACTATAATGGCATGTATGTGACATTATACATTGGGTAAGATGCACATGTGGGGTGAAAGGAAACTTCCCTGTCACCCCAGAAAGTTTGCTGAGTTCACAATAAAGCAGATTAATGAGAGAAATAAATGTATTTACCAAGTAAATACATCTTACAAAATCACAGAGTTATTACCCAGTATCCCAGGGGGGTTCAGAAATTCATATACCCTAGTTTTTGGAGCAGAGAGGGAGATAAAATATATAGATAATTCTATTTGGGGGCAATAAATGTTTGCTAGGGAAGATGCATACATATTTAGGCAAATGAATGGATGGGGGAAAACAGATTGACTTAAAATGATTCTCTTGGCAAATTAAATTAACTAGACAGACAGGTAGTATATTTTAAAAGACTTGGGCCAGGTCTGGTTGCATTCTTGATCATCTTTCCTGTAATATATTGTTGATTGTTCTTTTGATGGGTCTTTTTTTATGAAGAAAGAAGGAAAGACCCTTCCAAGACCTGTTAATCTCTAAGGGCCTTTAATTGAAAATACTCTTTATACCAAGGAGTCATATTTTGTGGTGAAATTTCCTGAGCTCCTTCACTCACAGTGTATAGCATAAAGAATGTGCCCTTATGTGAACTATGGATGTCGGTGAATGATGCATCAGTATTGGTTCAACAATTTCAACAAATGTACTACACCAATGGAAGATGTCAATAATAATGGAAACTATGATTGGAATGAGAGAGATTATATGGGAACTCTTGATAGTTTTTGTTCAATTTTTTTGTAAATGTAAAGCTGCTCTAAAAACAAAACAAAATAAAACAGAATATAGGCGATGAACCCTATTTGGCCTGTGGGCTATAGTTTGCTGACCCTTGTTCTAAAGAATCAAAACATCATCCAAGCACAGGTGGAGTTTATAAAGTTGTCCTTGTGAATCTCACCAACTTTGCAGAAATGCATACAATATGGCTTTCAGAATATTGATTGGAAAAGCAGTCGTCTCCTAATAACTCTCCTGCAAATTCCACTCATATTCTTATTTCTATAGCAGAAAGTTATCCATTATGCCATCATCTTTTCATACATGCCAACAGTTCAGCCCATCCTTCTTGCTCCAGAATAATGGGAATTCCCTGCAGCCCAACAGAGCCCTATGCTGGGGAACCTAGTATATCTTACCACGAGCACAAGCAGGGCTCAGGTTGTATTGCTGCTTGAAAATTCTCCATGTGATTGGATATTTATGGCTCTCTTTAATAGTCTCATATTTTATACTTTAGAAACTTCATCTTCTAGAGTTTTCACCTGTTACATTACCACCCGTAACACACGAATTAAACCTAGCATTTTTTGCAAAAGTGTTATAAACTTAACCTTCCTCAGTCTTTAAGGATACCTACAGTAGAAATGATTATTACATTTTAAGATACTAACCGAATTAGTTTTACTAAAAATGATACATGTATTCTTGGTAACAATACCATCAATAATCTGTTTGGTACTTAATGTAACATTGAAAACATATATCCAATGGTCATTATTATTCTATATATTCAATTATTTTTGTTTGTGTTTCAAAACAGTAGCAATAAAATTAACTTGAACTGCAATCATGGATGCAACTATGACTTTTTTTTATAATTTTCCATAAATCATAAAAATATAATGCCTATAAGGGCCCAGCTGTTCTTTTCGGGAAAAGTTGGCTGTTTATTCTTGTATAGTGGGATCTGTCAAGAGTCGGGAGTAGAATTTTAGCTAACGTGGCATATCTTTGCTGCTAAATGACGTAGGATGTGTAAAAGCCTTGTTTCCTTTAGGACCATCTATGACTGATCTGGGAATCATGCATATTTTTGTCTCTTTTATGTTATTTTCAACAGAAAGTATACTGATTAAAAATGGTAAAGTAGTTGACCTTCAACTATTTAGCTTAAGGATCAGATTGATTAGCTTCTATGGGTAGGATGGCTGAGTTGCAATGAAAGGCTTAATGTAATATCTGTACACATAAACTATATTCAATTTTAAAAGACTAACAGCTTTCTTTCCTACCCAAGTCTGTAACTAGGCCAATAGCCATTTTGAAAAGTGGTGAATATATATATATTGTGGAGAGGATAGAATGGAAAAGAGAGAACCCATAAAATTCTCTTTTAAGTAGAAGCAGCAGCATCTGAGTTATGAATTGAGTTTGTCAAGTGATCTATTCTTGAGAAAATATAAATAATCTTTAGAGGAGTGATAGAGACATCTCTGACCACCAGCTATTTACCACATACAGTGCTCTCACAGAAGCCAATACATAAACAAAGCAAGGTTAAATACATCAACAAGGACCCTGGTGCCATATAACTACAGTCTGTACCGATATCATTTTTTTTTTCTTTTTTTTTCTTTCTTTTTTTGTCTCTGATTTTTATGTGTGGGAGGAAGCCAAGAAGGGACTCAGAGCTTGCAAGGAGAATTTTGCCTTGTTATTTTTCTAATTTAATGTTCAGCATCTGGTCCACCTGCTGCTGCGCATGAGCTACGGTAATCCGACACTAATCATGGAATGCTGATTGAAAAATAATGAGGAGAAGACTTTAGATTGAAATTCTTTGCAGGGAAACTAACAACATTCATGCTTATTAATACCAGTCAATAACTAATCAAATTTTTGTTTTTGAACTATTTTAACAGATGGCTGTTTTATGCTGTTTCATATATATTTCATAACTCACAAACAGTACTTATTTGCATTTTCTTTACATCTTAGAAAATAATTGATGTGGTTCTTTACTTTTATTCCCTTCTGCATTTAAGTTTCCATGTTGAAATTTTAGTTTAACCTTTTTCTACTTTACAGTGGCAAGCTTAGAATAAGTTAATAATAATTAAGTGTGGGCCAGAAGCATATGTAATTTTCAACATATGCCTTGGAAACTCAAGTTGCCTAAGGAAAACACTCCACTCATTTCTTCAACTGCAAAATGTGAGATTCTGTGTTTGCCAGAGTATCTGCTTATATAAGACAATGTTTCAAAAGTTAGAAAAAAATTTTAAGGCAATAACGTGACTTTCTCTGATAATGACAGTGATTTTTTTTTTATAATTTCAAACAGATATTTAAGCAATTATGACAAAGTCACACCTCTGAGGTGCTTATAGGGCAAAGTTTTCCAATGTCTCTATGCAACATATATACACACCATCCTAAAGCTAGAAATCTTTGACAGGTGTTACAGTTTGACATGGTTCATTATCCCAATCGGTAGATTCTTACATAATCCACTCTAGAAACACCTGAAATATTTTTTTTTCTCTCATTGACAGGGTTTTCCTTTAATCAAGGATAATAACTACTGTATGAAAGAAAGAGTAAGTCTTGATTGTTGAGAAGAAACATAAAGGCTTATATTGTGAAAACGTGGTCAATGAATTATAATATTCATAAAATTTCTCAAAAAAGAAGAAAATTGGTAGCAGGTCTAAGAATACCATAATTACCATCTGAAGAAACAGGCAAACTAGTTCAGATAAAAATTAGTTTAATAATTCTACAGTCAGTGGGTAATATTAAAACCAAAGTTACCCAAAGTACTCAGAGAACAGAGTTAATTTTTCTTATGCTCTCCATACAAAAACAAGAACAAGCCTGGTGTGGTAGATTGGTTAAATTAATGGACCCAAATAATGGCTTCCCTACACCCATGTTTTCCCCTTAACTGTAGTCCCCTCCCACTCTGACTCCAGGCTTGGCCATTTGGCTTGTGTTGCCTACTGGGACATTAGTCACTGTGTTGCAAGCAAAGGGTAGTAAGGGGCATGCATGTTTCTGCTTTCTCTCTTGCATAATTGGGCTGGCTTACTCCTGGACCCTTACCACCACCAAATGAACATGATTGGGCCAGTCTGATGAAAAGATATGAGATATTTATGGATCAAAACTGAGTTAAAGTTAAAGCTGTCATAGTCTGGACATGCTCTAAACAGTTGCTAAATTGCCAGCTGACAACAGACACATGAGCTAGCCCAGCTCAGACAAAGACCAGCCTGTACTGGCATAAGTACCCAGCCACCCACAGACTCAAGAGAAATAATAAATGTATATATTTTAAAACTCTTTATTTGAATTTGATATCCAATATTATTATGACAATAAATAATTAATATACCTGGTCATATTCTGAAAATCTTTCTAAAATTTTATTAAACCATTTTTAACTGAATATGTTGAACAACTGAATATAATAATTTTCTCCACTTTTCTCTTTTTCCCTCAAAACTTTGAAAGGAAATGCTTCATTTCTGCTTTAAATATCTCTCTGTTAGTACTATTACTTGCATTTCAGGCGTGATATACAGGTTACCCAAAATTACTTATTCAACTTTCACATAAATCTTTGACAGTTATATTATACCTATTACCTAAAAGTAGTCTTAGACCTGAAGAGAAACTTCTGAAAAAGAAGAGGCTTAATCTGAAAAATAAAAGAGGTTTACCTTAAGATCTTTGGGTAAACCAAACAAATCAAAAAGCAAACAAAACCCTTTTTGATATCAAATAAGAACTTACTTACAGTATGTGCAATTTCTTGCTACTATATTTTCTCTTTTTGAGTTTTCAATAAAAGTGCATTAGTCCATTTTGTGTTGCTATAAAGGAAATAGCTGAGGCTGCTGGGTAATTTATGAAGAAAAGAGGTTTATTTTGCTCACAGTTCTTCAGACTGTACAAGAAGCATGTCACGGCATCTGCTTCTGGTGAGGGTTTCAGTAGCAAATACAATTATTTGGTAGATCCAAGAGTCATTTTTCTCTCCCTTTCCCCATACTGCCTTTCACTATAGTGCTGGAATAGTGAAATTATTCAATTTTCTAGCCTTCCTGATAGCAAGAGATGGCCCAAAGACAAAGTTCCAGCCAATGATACATAACCAGAAGTAGGTTTAGGAGATTTCTAGAAAAGCTTTCGTTTTCCTGATCAAAGTGACCACCATGACTGATGTTATCCCTCCTCTTTTTCACTGCCTTAAATATGGATTTGATGTCCAGAGCCGTGACAGCCATCTTGCCACCACTTGAAAAAGTCCAAGAGGGTCACAAAGAAGCCAGCCCTGATAGTTCTGGACCACTAAACCAATTCCACTAGCCCTCTACCTACAGATTTCTTGATGTGAAAGAGAAATTAAGCCCCTGTTTATTAAAGTCACTATTAATCAAGTGTTTCGTTACTCCAACTTATAAACACACCTGATAGAAATTTCATATCCACTGTTCTTAACCAAGACCAGTACTTCCTCTCTCCTTATATTCAATATTAGACTAGACATTCCATCAATAATACCTCCTAAACTTCCCAACACGAATCTTATCCTAGGGTTCAAGTGCACATAACGTACTGGCTATAAACCAATAGATTGCTGATTTTAGTACACTCATCATCAAGAGAAGCAGAATTAGTAGATGCAATTGCCAAAATGTTTGCTTTTTATTTGGCCATAACATAGACATAAAAAAAAAAAAAAACCAGAGACCAAGACTAACACCAAAATATAAAATGTAGGACTTTCTGACAACATATTTCCTGGGAGCAGGCCTTTCATTCATCCTTTTATTTCTAAAGTCTCTGTAATCCTCAAGTTGCTCCTAATTTAGAAAACTTTGGAACCACTAGAGTGATTTACTAAGAAATTTGAATTATGAGGACAATTGAAGTAAAACTGTATTTTACTTTCTGTGATTTTAGTATCATAGAAAGAGATCAGGCTTTGTAATCAGGTAAACATTTACTAGCTTAAGCACTTAGGGTGATTTATTCAACACGCTTGTGTTTCAGGTTACTCATTTGTAACTCAGAGGTAAGTTGCAGACTAAATACATCACTTCTGTAAAGTGCTTGGTATAGACCACAGCATATTTTAATTCAGTAAATGACTGATTTTTTTAAAAATTGGATTATCTTTCTGATATATTGTCTTGTTGATATAAGTATTTTTAGATAAAACTAGAATAAGAAATACCACAGTACGTTCAACCGTTTGCTAAAAATTATTCCCTAACCTCAAAATAGAAATAAAATCTTTTTTTTCAACCTGTAATCCGTAAGCATGAGGCATTGCGGTGAGAGCAGCCATTGAGCCGGATGAGATCCCTGACTGGTCTGGAGCAAACACTGGGTGAACTCCAAGTTCAACGAGAGCTGAGAAAATAAAATAAAACCACAGCAAGTTCTGTTTGCTCCATCTGCCTAAAATGTGAAGAAAGTGTAAACGTGGTGTCCTGTTTGCCTTTGTTTTATTTGTTTAGCAAATGTGAAATTGATCAAGGAGCCTGTGGTACATTTACAGCCTGGGACACAAATGTTAGCTATAAATGAAAACCAAACTCTTACACCATCTTTATAGTCTTTCTTCTCCCCACACTGTTTGTGTAACAAGTATTTGAGTTCCTTCTGTTTGTTAGGCACTGAAGATGCAAAGATTAATAAGATACAGCTCCTGCCCCTATAAAGAACTCCCAATCTGGTTGGAATGAGAAGACTTTAAAAATTGTTTTCTGAGGCAACCATGATGGGAAGCAATGGAGGCTGAGAATGAGTTATTAGTAAAGATTGTGGAAAATAAATGCTTTCCAGCTCTAGTTACTTATTGCTATGTCAGGAAAGGTCTCCTTTTGCTATGCCTCCTTCATAAAGCTTCTCCATGTGAGTGCCAAGGCTGGCAGGCTGCAGCAAAGTGGACAAGATTATCCAGGCTTTAGGCTTAGATTGAACTAAGATTATAAAACCAGCATGAGAAAATAAAGAAAATAAAGAATGGGTCATCTGTTCCATGGAGCCTGACACAGAAATGCTAAATGTCTACTCTGCCAAGCAGCCCAGGTGGGCATCCTGGGAGCCTAGCTTATGTCCCCATGTGGAAAAGCAGGAATGATGGAAATCGTAATCGGAAAGCTCTCTGGTTGCCAAACCCCACTGGGTCCATCTCATCTGCATCTACTGCACTCCCCCCTCCTTGCAACAGCTGAGTGAACAGAGATGAAGGAGTAATAATGAGACAGACATGCAAGTAAGTAATCAAAATGCAATGTCATATGGAAGTATAAATTAGTGAGCAATGAATTGACCTTGGTCCCAGAATCAAATACTCACAGAAAACTTCTCAGAAGACTTTTCACATGCTGTTATTGAAGGAGAATATAGAGACTGTAGAGATTCCATGGAGCTGGTGCATGAAAGGGGGAAAGCCAAGGAGAGAGTGTGCTTGCCAATGAAAGAGCACAAGAAGTGCAGAGAGGTAGGAAGTGACTAATGTACTCTGGAAAAGATAAATAATTTTCCATTTGCATAACTAGAGTGCAGGTGCTCTGTGTGTGTACAGGGTGAGAGAAGCCTTACATCCTGATGAGACATCCCTAACTAAGCTGATCATACACAATATATACATATCAAAACATCACATTGTACCCTATAAGTGTATAGTCACTATTTGTCATTTTTAAAGAAGTAAATATTTTAATGGGTGGTGATAAAAGAAAAGAAAGTTAAATCCAGATTGGAAATGGCCTTTTATGCTTGATTAAAGAGTCAGACAGACCATAGGCTGATGCAACTCAACTGTGCTGTGCAAAAGGACAAGTTTTTAACCTGTCCTATAAATGACACAATAGAGAGGTTTTACATTTAAAAATCCATATTTGTGTTTTCTCCTGAAAATTCAGATGTGGTAACAAGCACGAAGGTAAGGTACAGCAGCCTTTTGGAGTACCATGTGATCCAACTGGCTGCAAGACATGCCTGGCCCCCTTCACTCACTATTTCTTCCTGCCCGGCCCTGGAAAGCAAGTGAATTTTTTACTGTTGTGCTCAGTGATGAAAAAATAGACAAAATGTTTTAACAGGAGACTGATAAGATTGCATTAGTTATATGTTCAACAAAGTGAACAGGTAAAGAAGAGATACCACACAAACTCTACTAAACCCAACTAGCATTTTAATAGTTTAAAAATCCCTCACTGTTGCCTAGGCATTTTTTAATGGACCTCTGAAATTCAGCTCCCTTGCTACTAAATTTGACTTTTTCCCTCCTTTAGTAAAAGGATTTTCAAATCATAGCGTCCATCCTCAGAAAGCTACAGAAGATAAATTATTTTCTTGTGCTGAACACCTTTAAATAATTCAAATCAATGCATACAATGAACTTAATATCACTCGTCTATGATATTTTAATGAACATTAAATACCTAGCTTTCCTCCAAGAACTTAAGTAAAAGTTGATCCTAAATTTGTGATGTTTGCAAAGCCCTACAGCATGTGTGTTGCTGTGGCATGTGGCCTCACTACTTGGTGGCTTAGTTTTACCAAGTCAGAGGAAACTTGAGTTTATTAATATCAGCATACATCATTGCAGTGCACTGAATTAAAATTAAATTAATATTTTATCCTCAGGTAACTCTTACTATAATCTAGGAAGTCTTCTTGAAAAAGATTTATTAAAATAACTAGGAGTTGGGTTGATTTAATTTAGCTTTTCTTTTATTAAATTTACTAATCAAAGCTGTTTTGAGATTCTCCAAGATGAATACCTAAGATGTAGAAAAACGTAAAGTTTCTGGAGGAATTGAGGTCACAAAATCCTCTAAAGTAAAAATATTGGCCAATGGGAATTGTAAACAGATATTTCTCATGCCATGATAATGAACACAAGGTAGATAAAAATGATTGACAAATGGGTAGAAGATCTCTAATATTTTCTGAGTACCTCTACATGTCAGGTACTATTTCAGACCTTTCATGTACTAAACATCTAACTTCTACAATAAAGCTACATGAGGTTATTATCCTCACTTTATATGTGCTGAGCCCCAGAGAGGTTAAGGAACATATGTTAGATCACACAGCTGCAAATAACACTCCATTTTGAACCTAAGATTTGTCTGATTCCAAAACTACACTTTGGAGACAGAGTAAAACTTCAAATGATCAAGAGTTGTACCAAGAATTATCCAGTCCTGCTGAAGGACTCTGTTAACCTCAGGTGTATGGGAGAATCCAGATGCATACATTGAGGAAGGGAGGTTCACAGGTCCCCTATATTAATTCTTCTGTTAAGGGTTGTTCCTGCAAGGTTATGTAAACTATCCCAGACACACAAACACACACACACAGACATACACACACACACACACACACACATACCAATCTGATAGCAGTGCTATATGTCTAGGAAGTTGTGAGAGGGTGGACTATTGTTTCTACCCAAAGATTTAAGCCATCTTCAAAATATATATCACATGTTGGGCACCTGGACAGCCAGTGCCCCTTTTACTGGTGTAGATAAATATACAAGATCTTGCTATAAGAAACTGTAATAAATACACTCACACGATGTCAATCCTTGCCAACTTTCTGAACTCAATTATGCACCAGAAGCCACTGGTAATCTTCTGAAAAGGAATCCTTAAACCAGAGACTCTCTTTCACTTGTTATTTTTAATATTTTACTAAGTTTGAAGAAGACCAGGCAAATCACTCCACAACAGTAGCAATAATTCTACCCTGATATTCTCGTATGCAAAGGAACCAACCAATAAGGATCTTAAGGGTAAGGATCATGAAACTGTGGGACAGGATGGATGTGATGGCAGCAGGAAGCACACAATGACCACCTGATGTTCAGGAGGAGGGAGAGCTACTCTGCACAGGCCAGGAAACCAAAAGCCACTCACTGGGCTCATCCAAACCTCTTTAAGTGAAGATCAGCTCACATCAGAAAAGCCCAAAGAGAGATTTGGAAAGAGCTGTTCTATTCCGGATGCTTTCATTTCATTTATGGATTCACACAGGTACATACCTACTTTTAAATGTTGCTACCTGCCTAGCATGAAAAAGCATAAAGAGCAGAAAAAATAATACCCTACAAAAAAAAAACAAAAAAAAACCAGCAACTAGTAATAGTAGTCATCAGAATTTTAAGTGGAATCATTATTCTACTCGATGTCAACAGCTCTGCTGTAGTCGGGCACATTTCCAGAATCTTGACACATATTTTATATCCAGCTTCCACAATTTCTCCTAGTTACCATAACATGTGCAGAGAGCACTTATTTTCCTGCTCATATATTTTCTTAGATTTTAAACTCCTAGAGGCAATGATATATTTTGCACTTAATTTTATATAACCTGCTACACTTTCTTTTAAATAATAACTCATTGCTTTTATAAAGCAGATTATATATTTCTGTTGAGTGCTTTCATTATATCATTTTATTTGACTCTCATTGTCTTATGAGGAAAAGCAGGATGACTTTATTCCAATTTTACAAATAAAGCTTAGAAAGAAGATAGTTTCCCAAGAGCACACAGCTATTCAACAGGAAGGTTAAGGCAAGAACCTGAATCTTTTGATCTATAGATAAATGAATCTAATTTTTAGATTCATTTATTATTCATTATTAGATTATTCATTTTTAGATTCATTTATTTTCAAAGAAGGAAAAAGATGCAATGATTTTTTCATGTAATCTTTTTAAGTCTACTCAGCCTAAATCATGGCTCAAACACTGGAAACCCATGAGCAAAAATCTCTAAGATACACGTTGTTTAGCCCAGATACCATTTTAAAGGGCAGTATAACAAATGGCTAAAGTAGTTGGCAGAAATATGAGTTCAATCGTTCTACTGAGGAAGAAGTTCATTTTGATTCAGTGTATGTTAATTTTTAACTAATACAATAGTCTATTGAATGGCTTAAAAATAAAATAAAATAAAGACATTGCTATGGACTGAATGTTTGTGTCCCCCAAAATTCATGTTGAAAAACCTAACTCCCAGGGTAATGGTATTTGGAGAAGAGGCCTTTGGGAGGTGACTAAGGTTAAATCAAATCATGAATAGTACTCCATGGTATACATATACCACATTTTGTTAATCCACTCATGTCTTGATGGGCACTTCGGTTGTTTCCACATCTTTGCAATTGTGAATTATGAGTGCAGGTGTCTTTTTCATAGAGTGACTTTTGTTCTTTTGGGTAGATGCCCAGTAATAGGATTACTGGATCAAATGGTAGATCCACTTGTATTGTTTTAAGGTATCTCCATATTGCTTTCCACAGAGGTTGAACTAGTTTGCAGTCCCACCAACAATATAGGAGTGTTCCTATCTCTCCACATCCATGCCAACATTTATTGTTTTGGGACTTTTTGATAAAGGCCATTCTCACTGAAGTTAAGTGATATCTCATTGCAGTTTTGATTTGCACTTCCCTGATGATTAGAGATGTTGAGCATTTTTAAACAATGGTGATATAGCACCTCTTGTATTCTCCTGGCTAGAGTTGGAACCCATTCTATTAAGTGAAGTATCCCAAGAATGGAAAAATAAGCACCACATGTACTCACCAGCAAATTGGTATTAACTGATCAACCCCTAAGTGGACACATAGGAATAACATCTATCAGGTGTCGGGCAGGTGGGGGGGAGGGATGGGTATATGCATACATAATGAGTGTGATGAACACCAGCTGGGGGGTGGACACGCTTGAAGCTCTGACTCGAGGGGGGTGGAGGAGGCAAGGGCAATATACGTAACCTTAACATTTGTACCCCCATAATATGCTGAAAAATAAATAAATAAATAAAATAAAAATAATTATAATACCACACAAAAAAAATCATATCATGAGAGAGGGGCCCTGGTGACAGGATTAGTGTCCTTATTAAAAAAGGAAGAGATGGGATCTCTTTCTGCTGGCACCCTGATCTCAGACCTTCAACTTCCAGAACTGTAACAAATAAATGTCTATTATTTAAGCTGCCCAGTCTATGGTACTCCATTCTAACAGAATGAGCAGAGTAAGAGGGTCATGAAAATGGGCAGGTATCATGCGCGGTCACAAAATAAACAGCTTAGCACCAATTCCTTACACCAAGTGGCCTCTGTCATTATTTGAAATTATGATCCTGTTCCCCATATGATAACTTGCCCCTAGTGTCTTGTAAAAGACACTACACTGAAAATCCTGTTTTTCATAAGGCATAGCTCCTAAAATGCTAATAATAAAGAACTTTTCAAAACAACGTTAAAATATAGATCAACTGAAAAATATTGGCTAATTAGGTTCTTCAGATGTTTGCTTCAGTATGCCATTCACTGGTAAGATGTCACAAAATTGGTATTCTTCAAAGTAAAAGCAAAAAAATCTCAAAATAAACCATCTCAGAGACACTCTTAAACACACTGCTTAATGCAGTATTAATATGTATTAACAGAATTAATACATTCCCAGGGGAAAAAATATAAGAAGTATATAAACATAATAAGCACAAGAGTCAATGTTCCAAAGGGGCGGATGGATCAAACACATTTCTGTGGATTCTTGAACCTCAACATGTACATAAATTGGTAAAATTTCCAAATGAAATGCCTGTGCTTAGTCATTCCACCAGGAATAAACAAAGACAGGTGAATGAAGTCTCTACAGATTATTGAGATGGGATGGTTAGAAAAAGGCTAGGTCAAATCCCATGCTGCTCTTCCTGGGAGGCCAGTTTTTTCCTCCGGGACCAAAATCCACTTTTATTAATTCTATATTTCAATATTTATTATAAAACATTAACTGAACACTTACTTCTGGGCATCATCCTCAACATAAAGAGCAGAGTAGTGAAAAAGACAGAGAATGTCCTTGGCCTAATAGCACTTACATTCTAATGAAATAAAGAGCTGACAAAAAGAGTAAACAAATAAATAGGAACCTTTATAAGGATGGTACTTTTTAATGAAAGAAATATAACAAATTCATTTGACAGGGAGTGTCCTGGCTTGTATGTATACAGATAACCTGATATTAGCACTGTCCTAAACTCCTATATCCTTTCACTTCTTGTCAATATTTTTCCAGATAATTAGAAGAAAACATAATCATAGTTATCCTAGGGCCATAATCTCGGAAATTAACAACATCACTTAAAATATTACATTGAACAGATTATATTCACATACATAATCTCATTGAGTCCCGATACTCTAGGATATAAGCAGAGTAGACATTTATCATTTTGGGGTCTCTTGCCTCACTTGCACCATCCTAACCACACTCGTATTTCCTTTTATGGAATTCTCTTTCTCCAATTTTTTGTAGTCTGGGAGGAATTATAAATTGCAATGTCTGTCTCCCATTATGAAACCAAACTGACTAGCTTATTCCACACTATCCTGGTACATGCAGCAGTTGAAAGTATGACCTAAGACTGGTCAAACATGCTCTCTCAGGGAAATTTTAATCTTCAATGCAAGAATGGAAGAAAAAAAGTGGTTGGACATTGTTCATTCTCATTGTGTTAAATTAAAAACAGTCAACTGACTATTAGGCATGTAGCCTTTGCCAGACCCCTAGGGAGATAAAGGAATAAAATGCAAGAGGGGAACAAAGGTCTCCTTAGCAGGATGACCCATGCAAGGGGTTCAGTAACTACCTGTTTGATAAGAATTCATTATAGCAGCTGTTCTGGCCCAGTTAGCCTACTCCCCTCTAAAAAATCCTCTGTAAAATCCAAGGCTCTCCCCTTCCTCCCGAGGATGTTCTTTTTGGCCTCAACCCATCTGCACCCAGATGCTCATATAAAGAGCATTTTGCTACACCTTGGGCTTTGCATGTCCCCCACATTAAAAAAACCATAAGCATTCCTTCCTTAGATCAACCTGCAGCTACTTAACCACTAAATCATACATGCTTATTTGAACAAACATTAGAGAATGCATTATGTGGATGTGCACACGTGTGTGTGTGTGGGTGTGGGTGTGGGTGTGGGTGTGGGGGGGGGGTGTAATACTCTTATGGGAAATATTCTCCTGCTGGATCCCTACTAACAAGGGAGGTTGCCTGAAAAGGTTAGGAGAATCATGTTTCCTAGATGAAAGAGACAAAAGTTTGCTTTGTCCCCAAGTCCACCAGAGAATTATGAGGCTAATTTCCAAAGACCCTTGTGTAATCCTTTGTCCTACTTCTTGGGCCCCATCCATCTTCTCTGCATTGGTAGGCAAGAACCAATGTAGCAAAAACTTTTTCCTAATTTCACAGGTGCTGAGAAATAAAATTGATTAATGAATGTGGCCAGAACACCTCATCAGACTATATAATTTTTTAACACTTAACATTTTCTGATTCAAGAGAATATGCTAATTTAAAAGTATTTATCTAATCATGTTGGGTTACAGCCCCCTTCACTAATGTGTCATTAGAAATCTTCGTGTCTTATTTGGAGGATAATTTTTTACGTTGATAGGGATCCAACGTTTTTGAGGATCTTCCTCTGAGTAAGCTAAAATAGGGATATTTTACTATCATCTTCATGTTTGAAACTCTATGCCACTATATGATGTTTTCCTTGAAATGTTTAACTGGAACAAAATTACTCTGACGTGTACACCTAGGAGCTACAACCCCTCCTCACCCCCAAACACACATTGCCATACAGCATGAAATCTAATTAATCTTGGGTCTGTAGCCAGATTGGCCAATAATTAGTCTGTATTATTTTGTTTCTTCAGTAGTTTTCTATTCTCCTTAGCAGTGACTCTCAGTCTTTAGTATGTGTAACCATCACCTGAGATGCTTTTTAAAAATTCAGATTCTCATGCCCCACCTCATGATTTAGATTCTTTGTATTTCCTGTTGACTTTGTGAAGCTGCATTTTAACACATCCCTTTGTCCTATGACTCCACTGCAATATTTGCAAAATACTGGCCTGTGGGATAAAATTTAAATCTCTTATTCAAATATACATAGATCTCCTATTCTGACCCTTGCTTACTTCTATAGCCTGTATTTCTTATGTCCCAGAATGAACCCTCGTGCTCAAATTAAACTGTCACATTTCCATGCTATTTTGAGTATTTGTAACATATTTCACATTACTTCCTAGAATGTATGTCTCTAGCCAGTATTTTTCATTTTACTTTCCCATCATCCCTCATATCTCCTGGGAATAATAGACTCTTGGGAGAGAGGGTGCTCTTCTATCTCCAGTCCTCTCTCCAAACACATTCTAACTGGGTCTGCTAACCTAGTCTCTATTCCCCTAGCCTCAGGAAAACAGGGAGGGTATGTGAGACCAACCAAGTATTTTCCCTGGGATTTTTCAAACTGGAAATTTTAAAAAGGGATAGACCTTTAGTAGTGAAAAAGTTGAAAGATGTGAAGATCTGGGTCATATGAAAGCTTGTTCATTGAAAATGGAGGAAAGCAGCCAAAGTGAATAAAGCTAACATCTATAAAAGAGCAGAAATATTAAATAAGTGTAAACTTATCAAATATAATTTTGATACAGATAATAACTGTTATAAATTTTTAAGCTATATATTCTGAAACAATTATTAGCCTGACTGAACCCGGATGGGTATAGACTGAGGTCTGCATGGGTATATTTTACATAGGAAACATGTATTCAATTCTAAGATTTATTTAGGACATTAGCATTGTCTATAGTTTACTTCAAAAGGCTAATAATTTAATATGATAGCATACATTAATATGTAGTGAGAATAAATCATGTCTTATAAATAGCCCTAAGTTGGCAGAAAATTATAACATTTTCTGGGTCATAGATCCCTTTGAGAAACTGATAAAAGTTATAGACTCTCTTAGGGCAAAAAAAAAAAAAAAAAAGAACATAAAAATGCACACTCACACAAAATTTCACAAACAGTTTCTGGTGAATCACAGATACCCCTAAAGACTATTAACAGAGCTCTTAGAAATCCCAGGGCTCAGTGATCCTTGTTTCTGTTCTGCTTTCCAAAATTGCCACATCAGCCTACCTGTGCATGTAAGTTTGGACAAAATAAGTTGACATTATAAGTGTTTGAAATGTATTTAGTTTCTAAGTTAGAGATGGTGGTCAACAACATAGATAAGAGAATTTCAAGTGGCAATTAAAAATTAAAGCAAATCCTTAACATAACCAGTTTTAAAAATATATTTCTTGTCTCTACTTTTTGTCTTGTTAGTTTTTCCTTTATTTGTGTCATTATTTTTACTATTGGTGGAAGTGTTGGATTGTTTGCTTTTCTTATTATTTCTTATTATATTTATTTTGTCTAATGCAAAATGCAAATGATTTGTCCTATTATTTTTCTTCATGTTTCCTTATGATTTTTATCTGATGTAAAACTCAAGCGCTTACTTGCCACATTCCAGGTACTTTGTCTTCATATCTGTTGACTATGAAGATGGGACAGCATTTTCAAACATCAAATAGGTAACTCTAGATTAAATCAAGTAGAAATCCTACACTGCCTACTGTCAGTGTCTCATGAGAAAATTTTTAGACAATTTTGTAGCCTGATATCTAATAATATATTTTATACTGTTTTCTAATAATTACATGACTGTTTATCTTCTTTATCCTACTGCATGGTAAATTATTCAGGGGAAGGTTTCAGGTCTTCTGTTTCCCATGGAATTTCCGCGTGGTATTTTGGTCAACATTATAAGTTACATGTAACAGAAACAACTCAAACTGCCTGAGGGGACAATGAGGAAGCTTCAAAAACTGAAGAATACAATGAATGATGATTCTCCCGCTGACACAGATGGACCCAGAGGTTCAAACGACGCTGCCAGAGATCAATACTTCTACAGCTGGCACAGCTTTTCTCTGCGATGTCTTCATCATTTGATGGGTTCTTTTCATTTGGAGGCTCTCAGCACGGCCAGGCTAACATTCCCCTTGGCTCCTCTTTCCCAACTGTTCATTCATGCACATTTCTAAAATTGAGTGCTACGTTCCTAATGAATAACTGATTTCTGAATAAGTCTAGAGATAGGAGTCAACTTCATCTAACTTATATGGGTTAAAAACTGAGAAGAGGCACTTGCCCAAAGGAAAATCAAAGTGTAATTATTAAAAGAATGGCAATTATCAGAAGAAAATTAGGCTCTGGATAGAAGAAAACAACATGTATCCACTAGACAGAGTTTATTAGCTTTAAGTACATCTCAAACCCTCATTGGTCGATACAGCACCCACCCTCATTCAACACTGAAGATAAATAACCAATTTTTGTCTATCTTACACAGGCCCCATTTGATTGCAAGGCACTAAAACTCACTTAATATGGTTCAAGTAAAAATTTATTTTATTTTATTCTCAACCAATCTCACTGTAGGAATTATAGCCAGGGCCCCCAGAAAACCAAAAAGCAGTTTCTATATATACAAGCATGTGAGGGTATGGGGTGTGCTCTACAGAGTAGCAGTGAGGATATGTCTGTTATAGTCTATGTGTCTTTTTGCATGTGTGTGTTTCTTTTACTGTTTAAACCGGCTTCTCCCTTAAGTCGTTTATCTCATGGTTTCCAATTTAGCCTCATCTAGGCCATCTGGAAACAAGAACCCAACACCAGAATACACATGGACTTATAGCTCAGCTGCCCACAAAAATCTCAGTTCTCTGGTTCAGGTCTGATTGGCCCAGTGGAGGTTGGAGATCCACTCTCGGTTCTCTAGATGAGCTGTCTGAGGTAGGAATTAAAGTAGAGGGTTCAGGGTGAAGGTGACACAGTTCAAAGGGCTTCTCTCTGTGGCACTGGGGACAGGGGAGTTCCCCTGAAAGCAGTTGTGAAGGTAAAGAGGAAGTTATTAGCATCTTTCAAGGCAATCTGAGACTAAATTTAATTCTGTATTGCACTCCAACTAGAAAAGAGTAACTCAGATAGAATTAAAGAAGACAGTAAGACTCCAATAATAAGAATTCCACTCTATTTGTCATGACAAAACCAAATTTCCACTTAAGGAAAATGATAAAGAATGAGATGATCTGTGTATCAAAATAAGAAATTTCATTCATTTTCAAGCATTAAAAACGCTTTATTCTATAAATTAGGTAAGTAATGGCTATAATCAGTAGAATTTGAAGTTTTAAGGGATAATAAAGGTGATCAACTTTCAATTCCCACCAAATGTAAGAATCTCTAATATTAAAATATATCCATATTCATATAATTAAAATTTATGTTGGAATTAATACTACACTACTAGAGAATATTTATTTGAATAAATACCTCATTTCAAAAACAGCAACACAGTATATATTACAGTTTCATCTTCTAAAGATTCACTAACAATAAACGTAGGAGTTTTTATTGTTTTGGCTATATTTACCTTTTACTCTGAATCTGTTGATGTTAAAGAAATGGAAATGAACACATTTTTCTGTCATATTTGAGTAAATTGACTCAACCACACAGAAAATATGTTCCTTTTTAGCATTCCATTTAAAATGAACCAACTACCAAGAAAAGCCAAATGCTATTTACAACAGCACCTTCTAGTAGAGGGAAGAACAAAAGTGATTTGATTCACTTGCACACAGCAACATTTAGACCATGTAGCAGTACAAAATTTGCCAAATGTTGTCTATTTGCTTTTACATATTCCTACATGGGGTGAGTAGCTATCAATATGCTGCTATGAACTAACCCTCATTTAAATCTTGAACCTCTTCTTAACTTTGTCATTTGTGGTCATTAGCTATGATCTATTTAATAAGCCTGCTGCTGTGAAATCTGTAGAGCATGAAGAAAAAGAGGGAAAAAAAACTCAAAGAATCTCACAGAAAATTCATCATCTCTAGTTCCTTGAGATTCCTGGGATTGTCTTTCTGGAATTTCTCATCTTCCAAATCCCACATCAGCATTCACCTTTCTAGGGAAGTGACTTTGCGAAGTAGTTCAGGCATGGTGTTAAAAATCAGATATGGTAGAAGTTAAATTCCTCCTTCTCCACTCACTGACTAGAGTATGTAGGACAAGGTTCTGCACTCCTCTCTGCCTGTTTCATCATCTATGAAATGTGCGCCCATCACACAGGTTATTGTGTGGATTAACTGAGATAAACTGGGCAAAGCACTTAGTCCAGTACCCGACACAAAATAAATATTCAATTAATCGTAGCCATTGTTGAGGGAAAAAAAATCATTATTTTAAAAATAATCACAGGGCCATTTCTTTTTCTGAGCTTATTATATATACTGCTTTTATAATACATATGGTAATTAGTTTTACACACATCTCTCCTACTCACCCTCATTGGACAGTGAGCACCTTTATGACAGTGATTTTGCTTTATATTTCATATTAATCTTGGTACATATCAGGTGATAAATAATTTCTTGTAAATAGAATTAAAGCTAAAAATAGCTACAAGCCAATTATTTCTTCTAGGATGCAGAACTAGGCAGCTCTTTACTCTGCTTTATTTGAAGTGCGTAAGACATATTGCCCTCTGAAACCTTCCATCAGATGCAAGAATAAAAGATGCAGGTGTTCATGGCAAAACAGGCTATGCAGTGCTTTTAGCTGGTAGAGGAATTTAAACTCTCAAGGCAAGTACGGAGTTAAACGTCTAACAAAAGCTGACTGCTATTTCATTTTAAGTTCTGACAGTGTTCTTAGCAATCGGTGTAGAAGAAAGAGGCTGCAATATTCTTTGAGATATTACATCAGAACTTTTGGTTCAGCATTCCAACCCTTGCTGCATCAATTTACATTCTGAAGGTTATCTTCAAGGCCAGCAGGGTGAGGAACAGAAAGGTTTAAAATAAAAATTTTCTACGATTTACTCTATCTAAAAATCCTTGTATTTTAAAAATGGCTTCACCTTGATAATAGGACTCTGATTGTGGTAAGAAACAGTCTTAACTTTTTTTCCCCTTGAAAATGTACTTTTCCAGTGTGGGAGAATATATTGAACTACTTTTAAAGTTATGTTCGTGGATATTTCCGACTGCACTAGACTTGTGAGTCCTGAAAGAGCTAGCATTTTTCTCCTCTGGAATCCTGATGCAACTCCAGGACCCATAATCAGCAAACTAAACGGAATCCAAGTGAGGTGCTTAGAGTGCCTCCCACTTGTTCCTGAAGGTGCCTCAGGGGCTTACCTGGCCTAAAAAAAATTCAGCAAACATGGAAGATAGGTGCTAAATTATAGAGTGAGGAGTGGTTGACTAAAGTCAGATAACTTAAGACCTACCTGGAAAGTAATGAAGAAATGTTTATTCTGATCTAAGAACAGAAAAGAGGGTGAAAAGATGGGTTTGCAATAAGAAAATGGGAGGAAAAGAAGGCGAAGGGCAAAGCATGGAAGTGGAAGGTCATCAGTGGTCACTTTGGGTAAGGGTTCTAATGAACCACTGCAAATCATCCAAGTTACAAATGTAGGAAAGTTCTTGCCTTTGACAGAGTGAGTGTTCTTGTTTAGAATACACTCCAGCATTCTTATACTGACAATTTTGGGAGTCCCTTGGCTTCAGTCCTAGGCCTTCTTTTCTTTCCTATCTACAGTCCCCCTACCCTTAGGAGCCTTATTCAGTCACATGACTCCAAGTAACTTATATAGTTTGATGACTCCCACATGTTTATTTTCTGAGATCCACCTGCCTACTTAATATTTCAATGTGGATATCACAACCACCTAACTGTACCACCTCTAGTACAGAACCCTGAATAATCCCACAAAATCTATCCCACTCCAGTTTTCCACATCTCATTAAATGTTGCCACTATCTCCTTCCTTCTAATTTCCCTGGCAAGAGCCTAGTCAAAACAACCATTGTGTCTTATCTGGACAACTGTATCTGTCACAGCAAATAGAATTCAACAACCAACTTTGTTCTCCAACCGTCCATTCCTCAAGGTGTAGTCAGAGGGATTTCTTTTTTCTTTCAAACATCCGTATTTGATCATGCCACTCTCACGAGTACAGACTTAACATGGTTTACCTTTGCTCTCAGAATCTAATTTTAACATAGCCTAAAGGCCCAGAACAACCTGGTTCCTTCTAATTGCTACTCTTCCTCTCTATCCTTACATTTCCTTACATACCAGTGCCTTGAACATACACAAAGTCCCATCTGAATACAAGGCCTTTGCAGACACCTTCCATCCAACCACAAACACCTTCGTAGAGTAACTCCTACTCATCTCTCAAGACCTACCTTAAATTCCACTATCTCTGGGAAGCCGTCTCCACATCCTTGACCAGGTAAAATGTGTCTCTTAGTTGTTTCTTTCTCCTCCCTACATACTATCAATATAAAATTTTTTATACATTTTTTGTGTATTGTCAGTCTCCCCCCTAACTAGAATGTCAACTTATATAGAAGCAGGGACACCATCTGTAGTGTTGTCCACTGAATGTCCAGCAGCTAACATAGTGCCTCACAACAACAAATATTGTATTTTTAGAGAACTCACCAATGAATGAATCAAGTGTAAAAAACACCATCAAGATGAATTAGAGATGGCCACTGTATTAGTCAGGGTTATCCATATGGTCCCTGACTTATGATGGCTCAGCTTATAATTTTTTTTTTACTTTACAATGGATTTATCAGGGTATTGAATGCATTTATGACTTACAATGTTTTCAACTAACAATGGATTTATCAGGTTATTAGGCTATAACCCGATTATAAGTCAAGGAGTATGTGTTTGTGTGTATGTGTGTGTATAGAGAGAGATAGAGATTTATTATAAAGAATTGACTGACATGAATTTGAAGGCTAGTAATTCCCAAGATCAGCAGGGTGAGTCAGCAAGCTTGGTACCCAGGAGAGTTGAAGGTGTAGTACCAGTCTGAGTCTGAAGCCCTGAAAACCAAGAGAGCCAATATCCCAGTTTGAAAGATAACAGGCAGAAATTCTCTCTTACTCAGGGAAGAGTCAGCATTTTTGTTCTATTCAAGCCTTGGATGATTGGATGAGGCCCACCTACATTATTGAGAACAATCTTCTTTACTCAGTTTACCAATTTAAATGCTAATTTCATCCAAAAATGCCATCACAGAAACACCCAGAATAATGTTGGACTAAATATCTGGGCATTCTGCAGCCCAGTCAAGTTGACACAAAAAATTAACCATCATTGTATCCAAATGGTCCCATGAGGTTGGCTTTTTATTGGACAGTAAATGTTCTTATGCCTCTAAAATATCATTATCAAAGCCAAAATCTTAATATACAAAGGGTTTAGCAAAATCAGTATGTGTGACATGTCGCTGAACAACTCTGCTTAGAATTTTCTTTTCATAACTGCTTTCAAAAACATAAAAGACAAGAAAATGGCACTAGTACTAATCACATTAGATGGC
Source organism: Microcebus murinus (assembly GCF_040939455.1). Lineage (NCBI taxonomy): Eukaryota > Metazoa > Chordata > Mammalia > Primates > Cheirogaleidae > Microcebus > Microcebus murinus. The sequence continues at coordinate 26,762,271 of NC_134124.1, forward strand.
ACATGGGCTCTTGGTGCATGTTCATGACCACCACATATGTATATCCAAAATTTTAACACAAGTCTTTGTGTTTCCATTAGACTTTTCAGAAGTTCTAGAAACAACTAAAATAAGAAACAGTAAAGAAAAAGAAATTTTGACCTGTGTATTCAATATAATTTTTCTTTAGAGTCCAAAGGAAAGGATTTTAAATTAAACATTAGCTATTCACAGGGGTTCACTTAAATGATGACCTGCAAGTTCCTAGCTTTGTTCTCTATAAGTCCTTTCTCTTCTCTCCATCCTCAAAGAGTGAATCCTTTCCACAGCCCTTCAAAATGCAAATTCTCATTCTTATTTGTAAAGAATGTTTAACCTTGTCGTAGAATCCATTGCTTTCCACTATCCATGGCTCATAATGATACACAATTAAGCATTCTAGTACATTTTCTGATTTGATTATTCATCCTACAAAAAAGGCTCCAGTAAAACACTGCACAGTGGGAGAGTTGTGATATCCAAATCTAGTTGATTTGAATGGTTTTAAATACATTTAGTTCTTTCATTAGCCAGTTCTCCAAACACACAATATGTATTGTGTCCCTGTCACATGCCAGGCACTATGCATTTTGAAGGGTCACCACTGGTATAAGGTAAAGATATGGCCCTTCATACTTTTAACTACCGGAACACAATATATACATACACATGCATGCAAACACATTCCCAAGGAAAAAAAATATTTTTCCAAATGTCAATTAATCTGCAAAAATGTCCTCTGCCCATTTCTTTTTTTTCTTTTTTCTTTTAGCATATTATGGGAGTACAAGTGTTAAGGTTACATATATTGCCCATGCCCTCCTTCCCCCTGGAGTCATAGCTTCAAGCGTGACCATCCCCCAAACGTTGCACCTCTTACTCCTTTGATTGTATATAACCATCCCCTCCTCCCCCCTCCCACCTGCCCAACACCCGATAAATGCTATTCCTATATGTCCACTTAGGTGTTGATCTGTTAATAGCAATTTGCTGGTGAGTTCATGTGGTGCTTGTTTTTCCATTCTTGAGATATTTCACTTAATAGAATGGGTTCCAGTTCTATCCAGGAATATATAAGAGGTGCTATATCACCATTGTTTCTTAAAGCTGAGTAGTACTCCATGGTATACATATACCACATTCTATTAATCCACTCATGAATTGATGGGCACTTGGGTTGTTTCCACAACTTTGCAATTGTGAACTGTGCTGCTATAAACATTCAAGTGCAGGTGTCTTTTTCATAAAGTGCCTTTTGATCTTTTGGGTAGATGCCCAGTAATGGAATTGCTGGATCTACTTGTTTTGCTTTGAGGTATCTCCATATTGCTTTCCACAGAGGTTGAACTAGTTTGCAGTCCCACCAGCAGTGTAGGAGTGTTCCTATCTCTCTGCATCCATGCCAGCATTTATTGTTTAGGGACTTTTTGATAAAGGCCATTCTCACTGGAGTTAAGTGATATCTCATTGTGGTTTTGATTTGCATTTCCCTGATGATTAGAGACATTGAGCATTTTTTCATATGTTTGTTGGCCATTATTCTGTCTTCTTTTGAAAAGTTTCTGTTCATGTCCTTTGCCTATTTTTTGATGGGGTTGTTTGATTTTTTCTGGCTGATTTTCCTGAGTTCTAAATAGATTCTAGATATCAGCCCTTTATAATGCAGTGCAGTTTCAGTTGTTAGGGACAGAAAAACAAGATATAATGGAATGATAGAGGCAGAAAAACCAGAAGGAGAAAACAGTTGAAGAAAAATAAGAAAAAGGAAACAGTTAAAGAAAAAACCAATAAGAAGGAAATAGTTACAGAAAAATAACCAGGGAAACAGTTATTTCAGTCTTAAAGAATGTGGTAATTAGACCATGAAACAGGGACCACCAATCAGAAAATAGAAAAACACCATAAATGGTGACTTTCCCATCACACATATAGAGAAAGGAGTGTCTGGAACATAGCCTTTAAGTTATGTCTATACGTGAAAAAATCCAGACCCCAAAACTCATGACATATAGTCATAAATAATTATACCTTTACATCAATATATATTACTAGCATATAAAAGGAGGAATTTTAAAGATAATTGGAATCTTCTCCACTCATGGAGACAAACCCATTTCCCCTTAGGAAATGCCTTTCTTTCTGCACCCTTAAACTTTCTTTACAGTAAATTTTGCATGCATTTTTGCTGAGTGTCTGTCATCTCTCTCCGTTGTGTGGGCCAAGACTTGTGATGCTTCCAAACCCAGAGCCCAAGAACTGGGGCAACACTTCAAAGTTCAGCCGTGAACAGAATCATGACACAGTTTCCCTGTGTGCATCCTTGTTCACTCCAAGTGAGGTTCTATCTTTGCCTAAGACACTGGCAGATAACAGTACATGTATAAGCAATATAGACATCTGTCTCACATCACCACTCTAAGATACAAAATGACTTGAAAAAAGCTTTGAAATTATCTTTTGTTTGTTTTGGTTTTCCTTTTATCTTGATCCAAATTCTCCTCATCCCCTACTTCCACACAACTAGTTTCTATAGGCAGAAGGGAAATAGTGTAGGGTAAGAATGGATTTTCTTCCTGTTACATAAATACATCCTATGTAAATATATGTATACACATGCATATACACTATGTAAATATCTATATATACATATATTTGCATCATCGAATTTGGTATGTCTTAAAATAAAATGTAATTTGTAAGAGGAAAGCTCTTTTCCAAATGCAACTTTGCAAGATGGAGTTTTAAAGTAGGATCATATTGCAGTCTCTGGGTTCCTGAAAGGTGACCTTCACCCCCAACTACATTAGTCAGCAATTCAATTTTCTCAGTATCTTTAAGAGGTGATAATAGCTGCAAATTGTCCTGACATAGGCTACCAGCTGCTTCTTTAAAGCAACAGTTACACAACTTTCTTTCTCTCAATTTGAATCAGAAAAAAAAGGTTCTTCTTTAATAGTTCTTTTACATTTTCAAGGTCAAGTTTGTATTTAAAAGTTTGGAACTCCTATGAGCAGAAGTATCCAAGATCTACTCCCATTTAAATATACAAAATCCACTCTTAGTGATACATACTTTTATCTTTCCTCAATGTCATTATTTTTAAAAATAATCTGAAATGCTATCTTATTTGATCGCATTTATAGCATTTGTCATTACAATTTCACACTACATCTAAAATAACAGCATAGTTTTTTCAAAGAATGTTCATATCCCTCACTTCATGAGAGCCTCTCAACTATAGTGAGTACAGAATGAGAGGTGGGCAACACTAACCACAGCTCAGAGTAACAGAAATGGAAACTCAAAGAATTGGAGTGAACATTTTCAATAATGCTGTCTTGAGCTCCTATTCTTCTTCTATTCCCCAAGAGAACTCTTGCACTATATCATTATAGATTGAACACTCAACTTTATGCAATGGCCTCATAAAATGCTATCTTGAATTCTTCCCATTTATCTGAGCTTCACACTTATGATTCTAAATGTCTCTTGATTATTTCTTGTTTTATATCTGGCCCATAATTCAAATTGAACTGAAGATCCCTATGATATTTTCTTCCTTCACTAATTCCTATAGCTGTCATCTCAGTAACCCACTCTGACTTAACCTTCAGATTTTAGGAATTCTTCCATCCTTTCCACAAATAAAATCAATCTGTTGTCATCTAACTCCTCCCCTCAGAATCTTCAGTAGCTCTACATATTCTACAAAATTGGCTGAAACTTCTGCCAGGACCTTGGTGTCCTATAAGAAAAAGCTCTAATCACCTTATCTACCAATCTTATTTTCAGTCACTTCCTATCTTTTTCTATTGATTCTAATCAATTTATCCACTTCATTGTCTTGTAATGATACTGGGATCATTCTTGAATGTTTGCTTTTTATGTTTCTTTTTGCCCAAACTTCTTTCCACCAGTGACTCGGTCATCTCTATTCTCTCCCTATATGCCCTTAAAACTTAGTGTCTATTCCACAAAATTCAGATATTCAACATTTTGGTATTGTCCATTTATTGTTTTCTGAAAACGTTCTCATCTTTGAGCTCCTAAAGACAATGTAAACATAGATAATAGTAAATTCTATAATCTTTCCCAAGTATCCTAGCCCAGAGACTAGGCACAGTCAAACAACACAGGTGTTGAGGTATTTCTGGGGTAGAGATCAGAAAGCTAAGCCTACTAGCTAGTTGTGGGATTTTGACAACCCTCTTAACCCCCTGGATCTTAAGATCTCTATCTACAAACATAGGAATAACAAAATAGAAAAAAATTTCTCAAACTCAATCGTTCACTTCCCAGCTTCATGATGCACCTACTGAATCATTCCCATCAGCGTGTAAGTAGAAATACGATCATCTCCTCAACCACATCTCACTTCCTAATCCCCTATTTTTCTAACTCCCTTTATGACAGGGCTGCTCAAAAATGTTTTTTTTTTTGTTTTTTTTCTCATCCTTTCTGGATCCCATTTCTTCACATTCATGTTTCTCTTCAACTCTTTCTAATTAGGCTTTTTTTCTTGCACACCAGTAAGCTTTGTTTGTCAGGGTAATATGGTCTCTTGCCATATATAAAATCAAATCAAAATGTACTAAAGACTTAAATCTTAGGCCTGAAACTATGAAATTACTGAAAGAAAGCATTGAGAAAACTTTTCAGCACATAGGTCTAAGCAAGGACTTCTTGAGTAAATATTCCCAAAGCACAGGCAACCAAATCAAAATTGGACAAATGGGATCACATAAAGCTAAAAATATTTTGTGCAGCAAAGGAAACAATCCACAAATGGAAGAGACAACCCACAGAATGGGAGAAAATATTTGCAAACTACCCATCTGAAAATGGATTAGTAAGTAGAATATATAAGGAGCTCAAACAATTCAATAGGTAAAAGTAATATAATCTGATTTAAAAATGGGCAAAAGGATCTGAATAGGTATTTCTCAAAAGAAGCCATAAAAATGGCCAACAGGTATATGGAAAAAATTTTCAACAACATTAGTCATCATAGAAATGCAAATCAAAACTACAATAAGATAGCCTGGCATAGTGGCTTGCACCTGTAATCCTAGCACTTTGGGTGTCCGAGGCAGAAGGGTTGTTTGAGGCCAGGAGTTTGAGACCAGCATGAGCAAGAGCAAGGCCTCATCTCTACAAAAAATAGAAAAATTAGCCATGTGTGGTGGCATGTACCTGTAGTCCCAAATACTTGAGAAGCTGAAACAGGAGGATTGCTTGAGCCCAAAAGTTTGAGTTGCAGTGAGCTATTATACAAAGAGAAAATGAAATAAGAAAGTAAAACAAACAAACAAACAAAAACACCAGAATATCCAAGAACTCGGGACAATTATAAAATGTGTAACATACCCATAATTGGAATACCAGAAGGAGAAGAAAGAAACAACAGAACAGAAGAAATATTTGAAATAATAACAGCAAACTGCTTTCCAAAACTAGTGGCAGATACAAAACCACATATCCAGGTATCTCAGTGAGCAATAAGCAATATAAATACCAAAAGAGAAAAACAAAACAAAAATCCGTATCTAGACATGGCATATTCAAACTGCAGAAAAGCAGAGACAAATAGAAAATCTTAGATGAAGTCAAAGTGGAAAAATCATTTTACCTACAGAGGTAAGAAAAATAGGAATTATATCAGACTTTTCACTGGAAAACATGCAAGCTAGAAGAGATGAAATAAAATCTTTAAAGTGCTGGGGAAAAAGACTCATAAAGGGCTTGTATTCAAAATATACAAAAAATTGTTAAAATTCACCAAAAAGAAAGTAAAAACCTCAAATTTTGAAAAGCAAATGATATGAATATACATCTCACCAAAGAAGTTATGCAGATGGCTAATAAGCATATGAGAAGATGTTCAACTTCATTTATTAGGCAAATACAAATTAAAACAACAATGAGGTACCACTACACACCTATCAGAATAACCAAAATCCAAAAACCTGACAATACCAATTATAGCACAACAGAAACTCTTTCATTGTTAGTGGAAATGCAAAATTGTTAGCCACTTTGAAAGACATTGTTGCCACTTTCTAAATGCTAAACGTAGCCAAACAACAAGTAAGGCAAACAGGCTTCTATTTATCCAACTGATTTGAAAACTTCTGTCTACACACTGAAACTAGCACAGATATATATATAGCAAATTTATTCATTAATTGCACAAGCAATTAAGGTGTCCTTCAATAGGTAAATAAAATAAGCAAACTGTATTCTATACAATGGAATATATTTGAACAATAAAAAAGAAATGAGCTATCAAGCCACAAAAAGACACGGATAGATCTTAAAGACATATTTCTAAGTGAAAGAAGACAGTCTGAAAAGACTACATATGGAATGGTTCCATCTAAATAAAATTATGGAAAAGACAAAATGATAGAGACAGTAAAAAAGATTAGTAGTTTAAAAATACATATCAGCGGCTGCCAGGAATTTGGCATGGTAGACATAATGGTGGACACGTGACAATGCATTTATCAAAACCTCTATAATGTTGCAGCACCAACTGTGAACCTTAATGTATGCAGACATAAAAAAATAATAATTTAGGAGGTCAGGGATTGCAGGATAGAATGAAGTATGTGAAAAAAAAAAAAGAATCCAATGATAATATACAGATAGTACATGACTTACAATTGTTCAACTTAATGATTTTTCATCTGGACAATGGAGTGAAAATGATACAAGTTTAGTAAAAACCATAGTTTGAGTACCCATACAACCATTCCACTCTTCACTTTCTGTACAGTAACCAAAAAATTATATGGAATATTAAATACCTTATTATTAAATAGGCTTTGTGTTAGATATTTCTGCCCAGCTGTAAGCTAATGTAAGTGTTCTGAGCATGTTTAAGGTAGGCTAGGCTAAGCTATGATGTTCAGTAGGTTAAGAGTACTAAGTGCATTTTCAACTTATGGTATGGATGGTAGGAGCCAAGTTTCTCACTGCTGAAGTGGGAGATTAAAGACAAGCAAGAAAAGGCTAGAATAATCCATGTGGGACTCGATCAGAGTTGGAGATATCAGTATGAACTCATGTGTTATCTTAATAGAGATACAGATGGTTGCATATGGAAATATTTATAGATGTGTGCATATATGCACATGTATTTCCTTGGTTTATCAGCTGGGAGGGCCTGGAGCCAATGATACCTAGCACCCAGATCATGGTTTCTAGTATCATTCTCCAATACAGGAATTGTGGCTTCTTAGAAAAAAGGCTGATTCCAGAACGTTTGCAGGAAATATACAAGATAAGCCTGGAGCATCTTGTAGTATCAGAAAGCAAGCAAGTAGGTGCTCTCTCTCACACACACACACAGTGGTGGGGGTATGTCAAAGGAAAAAAGGAACCAAAATATAGAAATATTAGATAATAAGCAAAAGTATAAAATAAAGTCAATACTGATGTTAACAAATGATTAAATAAATAATTGGGGGAGTATATATAATCTTCTTTTCAGATGAATTCCAAATAGTTTACGTAGATAATGCCCCTCAAGGAAATGGAGGCTAACTCTCCAATTCTTAAAATCTCAGAGTAGTTTTTTCTCAAGAGTAGAATATGAAAAAGAGGGAAAAGAGTAACTTTACAGTGGAGAAACCTAACAACACTACCTCTGCTGGGTGAACAAGGTGAATATCAGCAGAGATAGCTCATGTTGCTAGTGTGCTCTCTTGACATAGTGTGATGCAACTCACACTTTACCTCTGTGCTTCCTCCAGGAACACATTATTCAAGTCTAATCATGATGAAACATGTCAGACAAATCCCAATAGAGGGAGATTATACAAATACCTGACCCACACTCCTTGAAACTGTCAAGAACTTTAGAAACAACACCTGAGAAACTGTAATAGCCAAAAGGACCTAAAAGGACATGACAACTAATGTGGATCCTGGAATAGGAAAGAAAAAAAGCATTTAGGTAAAAACAAATTAAACATGAAAAAAATATGAGCTTTAGTTAGTAATTTACCAATATTGATTCATGAATTGTGAATAATGTGTAATACTTACATAAGATGTTAATAATAAGAGAATTTGAGTGCATGAATGGTACATGGAAGCTCTCTGTACTATCGTCACAATATTTCTATAAATCTAAAATGATTCTAAAGTAAAAATTTCATTTAAAAATAATTAAATATTTTTAGTGGCTACTCATGAACAAGATCTCTTTTTTATTTCAAACTAATAAGGGGGTACAAAGTTTTCTGTTACATGCGTAGCTTTTATAATGCTTGAGTCGGGGATGAATGAGATCTTGTATCATAAAAATCCTTCCAGTTGCAACCTTCAAATAGGTGTGGAAGCAGACAAGTAAAACTCATATAAAGATTGTTATACTTATTAAAGCACTCACTCCTCAAGAACACACTCTTGTCTTCATTCTTTCACTCTCAAAAATGTTCTACCATACTCTTGAGAGCCAGAGAAAGACTTTGTCTTGGCAAGAAGGGTGAAAGAGAGAGCAGTGTTCACAAATTTAAATTACAAATGTGCTCTCTCCTATTTTTATACCAGGAAGTCACCAGTTTTGTTCTGACACTTTTGGTTGTCCACCCACCAACCATTATCCCTGTTTCCTCATTTGCTGGCAGAGACTACCTTGTACTATAAAGGCTGAAAACAACAGATACCTTCTCAGACATATATGAAGTTCAGATTTGGACATGTAATTCAATCCTGCTCAGTGGAATATGTGGGGAATTCTGCTAAGAGGTTCTGGGAATAGTTCTCCTTCCTAATTAAAAGAGATATAAGGAAAATCTCTCAGTCTGTCATGGATGTAACTGAATAAGAACATGATGCCTGGAACTATGATAACCATGTAGCAACCAAGATGGAGGCAATCCTAATAGTGAAAGTCTAACCACCAAGAATAGTGGTTTACTAAAAGATATAAAAAACATTGTCTTTTGATGGCATGATTAGCTGCCAAATTAGCTAATCCTAAAATCATCCCCCACATCTAGACTTCTTGTTAAATGAATAATAAATATCCTTATGGTTTCAGATTCCTTTAGTTGTGTCTCACCTTAAAGTCAAGATCACCATAACTGTTACAGATCTAATTATACTGTTCCACAAATTTGTTATTCCCCACTCCAACTTATGTTCGTCTTTCTGAACCTGACCTATATATTAATCAAAGTCCAATGACATTTTCAACACCTGACAACCTCATTTCAAGAGAAGATAGCCCTGCTCTAGTTCATCAACCTCTATTGTCTACAGCAGTGGTTCAAACATCTAACCACCTATCAGAATCATTTGAGGAACTTAAAACAACTAGCTTCCAAAGTTCTATTTCAGACTTACTAAATCACTCTTTGAAAGGAAAAATCTTGAAATTTGCATTTTTAATAGGCTACTTGAGTGAATGTGGCGATCCTCTAAATTTAAGAAGTACTGATCTATATTGCATTAATACTTAGTTCACATGCTCATTATCTAACACTATAACAGATTTGTAAGCTTCTAGCATGCAGAAAACAAGCCTTCGGTGATATGTTTGTTTTGTTTTGTTTTTTTCTGACATATTTTCTGTCTTCTTTTTTAAAGAATAGCCCACATCCACAATATCTCTAGACATTATTTAGGTGGGGAATGACATGAAACGAATGAATGTGGTATGCTCATCTTAAAGATATGGCCTGGGATCTAATTGCAAAGCAAAATTTAAGAGGTAATAAGGGTAAAATCACCTACAAAAAACTAAAGAAACAAAAGAGCCCTGTGAAAATCACTTTGTCATCAAACAACAAAAATTCCCAAGAATTTATTTTTATATTTTCATTCTATTTATTAAACATAATGGTAACTTATGCAAAAGTAGTATATAAAAAGGGTGGAGGTGGAACTCAAAAGTCTAAAAATTGGAGGAGATCACTATGTGGGAGTGTAGTAAATAGATACTGTCTTAATTTTAGTAGCCATGACAGTAATCTCTGTAACTAGAAACAAAATTGAAGGAAAGTCTACCTTTCTACTTCCTTTGGTGCTTTGCAGTAAATATTGCACAGAGTAAGAAATGCATTAGTAAAAAGGGAAATTAAATCACACATTTCTCCTCTTGAAGAGTGGGGAGTGAATTTCTACAGTCATGTATTTTAAATACATTCATTTTCAAAATAAAATAGAAAAGATGAACTAAAATGTAGGACTTAGAAAGCTACATGTGGCCTTAAGGCCAAAGGTTTCCCACCCCTGGTGTAAGGATCTAGCCCTCAGCCAACCCAAATAAGTTGAGAAGATGAAGAAGAACTAGCAAAGACTGAGAAAAAGTGCCCAGTGTGGTTGAAGAAGAACCAAAAATGAGCAGTATTCCCAAAGCTATATTGTAAATTAGGGCATGAGCACCTGTTTGTCAAATGACCTGAAAGGTCATATTAGTACTGGGGATTGGGCACTACATTAAGCTAAAGGAACATCACAGATGATCTTGATGAGCACAATTTTGATGAAACGAGAAGGAAAAGACCAAGAGAATGTGGGAGGAGAACAATTGGGCACAGCTGATACAGACAGCTATTGCTAGAAGTTTTGTTATGGAGTTGCTGGAGAATGGGATGGGAACAAGAGAAAGAAACATAAATACAAGCTTTTTTAAAAAATAGGCAATATTCCATCATGTGATTATGCTGACCAAAAATTATAGTGAGAAAATTTATTTACAAGAGAGAGAAGAATTGCTGAAATTATAACCCTTGAAAAATCACAGGAAAATAGAAGCTAGTGGACCAGAGAAAGTATTGATCTTAGGTAGAAAAAGAGATAGTTTTTCCATAGTAAAAAAAAGGAAGACAGGACAATGGATGTAGATGCAAATAGCTCATACATCTGGCAGCCTCAAGTAGTACTCCATACCAGACTTAAAAAATCCTAAAAATCTACATTTCATTTAACAAGAAAGACAAATGGATCATTATTCTATTTTTGCACCTATAACACTTATTAGAGGATTTTAATTGAATCCATGTTCTGAATGAACATGGTTTTACAAAGGTATTCTAATTCACTTAGGAAAAGTACAAAAAAAATGACTCAGATAAGTAATCAATAAAACTATTTGCTTCAAATGCTTTCTAACAATGAATGAAGGAGAAACTAAAGTTTGCAAACTTTCTTCCACTTGAGCATACTACTGTTACCAATTTTAATATTAACCATCTGATTAATAATAACATAACTCAATAATGTATAATTTCCTTCTGACTATACCTGGTCCTAGCTATAGGATGAGGCCATCAATTATGACCTGATTTAATCAATGATGACAAATCTCTATCAACATTTCAAACAATTTGAGTTAGGCATCCCAGGATTACAGTAAATTTGATATTGAAATGATATTTGAAAAGCCTAGAGAAACTGATAATGCTACTAAATGCTGCACATCTGGATAGGATCCAAAAGGTGATTAAGTTTGCCTGCTATCTCTCTTCAGGCCAGAGTCCCTGGAATGCTGAAGCATCAGTTTTTGGATCAGGATCAGATTTGATCAACATCCAAAATAAATCAATGATAAAGGAAAAGTTGAACAAGATTGGTCATTAAGCCCTTGAGAACAATCAAGGCCTGTATTTCTAATTCTAATGAGCTAACAAAAATAAATAAATAAATAAAATAATGGAACTACACAAACAGCCTTAAAGTTTATTTTTCTATAGACTAGAACATAGTCTCAATATTTAATGTCACCTCTAAATGCAAAAACATTTTAGCCTTATTTGAGAATATCTTATATTTACATAGAGAACTATCACCTATGCATATGTATATACATAGAGATATTTATATAAAAACTTTTCACATTTGGTCTTAAAATTATAGTGGACCCAAGGCCTGCATTTACTTTATTTCCATTATTTGTTGAGACTCAATCATTCTTCTGCTTCTGGTGTGTTATGTCACTTCTATCTATTTCCAGATTAGCAGACACAGAGTTGCCCTGAAGTCAGAACAATTCTTTTTGGCAGTACAAAATTGGATTGTTTACTTTAATTTCCAAATATTGAAAACTTTCAAAATTGGACCTGGACTCTTATCTATCATATAGTAATCTATTCTTCACTATGGCTAAATGAAAATATAAATACTTAGCTCTGACAAGAAAAAATACCATTATGTAATAGAGAATATTGTCACCTTTCGGTACATTACTTGCTGAGTCGTGAATAAATAGATAAATCTGCATAAGAAACATGTCTTTGGAAAATCAAGCACAGGGAATATTTGAAAGAAATGCAAGCACTTGACAGAAGAGATGCCTTAAAGGACAAGTTGAGCTTTTCAGGTGTTTTAAACTGCATGAATCATTAACATTTCTTCAATTACTTAGGACACAATTTTTACTTTTTACTGAAGGCATTGTGAGAAGGTTTATGACAGTTATTTTTAGTGGTTACAGCACCACTTCCATTTACGTAAATAAGAATATCTCTTGTTTTATATTTGTGCCCACAGCCACATCCCAGTGCTAAAGTGCAATAAATTTTGTTAACATTAACCAGTTTCTTTGTATTAATCCCCATAGTTACCAAAAACAAACATTTTTATAATAACATTTTTAAATACCTATGTCATAAGGAACAGCAGCAGAAATAACTGGAAATATAATTGTTCCTACTATAATTAGCTGATATATAATTTCACATGTAAAATACAATAATATAAATGCATTAATGTTTCTAATCATAGTTTTCTACCTATGGAACCAAATCTAGCTTTTTTTTTTTTTACTTTTCTTGTAACTAGAAATTTCATGGCTGAGTCAGAGCTAGAACTCAAAAGAAAGTGAGTAGGGAAATGAGTCAGGACGTCGTCTTTGAAACTCTCTATTTAAAAAGCACCTAATTTTCTTATCTATATTAATAGAAAACAGTTCTGTCTCTATAACGTTATCTAATACTATAAATGCAAAGTAATAGCATGAGTAAAAAGACTGTCACTAATTCTAGAAGCATTTCTTCTGGATTCAAACCCCCTTCTCTTTACCCTTCATGTCCTGTTTGGGGTTGGGAAGTACAAGGAGGGTGCAGAATTCTCAGATTTCATCACATATCATGACAAGGCCTGTTTATCTGGAATCTGTCTTCCCCATCGAGAGGAGCTCAATCCCACAGTTCCTAAGGATCCCATTGCTTAGATTTCATTATTTGTGATTCACTATCTTACTGTAAGGCAACATTCAGAAAGCAGGATAAATGCAAATGCTTTTGAGTTTCTATTTGTGTTACGAATACTGACCACAGCTTGTCATATCTCTTATAGCAAACCCTGCCAATTATTCACACATAGCATAAAAGGCAGGACCTAAATATTGCTCAGCATCTACCAAAGTGTGGACATGATTTCTTATCCTCTTGCTTTCTACTACACCTCAATAAGGTTATAGCCTTTAGATATTCAGTAGATGACATATTCAACAATTCTGTGGACCCAAATATACCCAAACAGCATTTTTCATGAAAAAGTATTACTAGTTTATCCTCCATTAATCAATAATGCATCAATAACTAGTTTCTATAAATTCTAATAGCAGCATAGCTTTGTAGGAAAAAGAAAGTGTCAATGATTGAAGAATTACAGGCTATTCTAAACCACCAAACATTTATTCTTGCAATACTGTAATGTTTCAGATTCTTTTGCTAGGATATGGGAATGGGACCTGATTACAAACAAGGGCTATGAGATTTTGACTCAGAGTATGCTGGATACATGGTTACAACAACGGACAGTCAAGGGCAGCATGTACTTTCCAATTCTATCATCATGACACTTCAACCCATGAGGGAATAAGATAGTGACATTGTGAGATAACAAGTTCAATGGAGAATGTCTTTGGGATTGAGTCAGTTCTCAAGACAGAATTTAACAAGTATGTATCCCAACAATCTCAGCCTTTTTACAGTCTTTCCCTTGCACTTGTTTCAACAGAAGCAAAGATTCACCTGTCACCTTCCCAACCTATGGTGGCTACATCAGAAACCAGAGTTCACATCAAATTGGCTTATTTATTCTGAGAGCAGACACACAGAAAGGGAGTCTATTTTCATGATACAAGTTGTGTTTTTTCTAACCTGTGCATTGAGGCAAAGTCCAGCAATCTTTGAAAGAAAAAAATCTGGTAACAACAACAAAGTACAATCTAGTACCTTTTTTATGAACACTTTCCTCTGGAAAATCTAATTAACCTTCACTTAAACTGCTCACTAGATTAACAGATCCATTCTATTCCCTCTGATTTAACTTACCAAATGGACTAACATCCATGTCATGATAAAATTACAGGAGTCTGTAAGACATAAGAAAAACCAAAGTGGTTTTCCTACTCTCAACACAACGCATTCACCTCTGGTCACCAAAATGTGTATGGGGATTTATTCCTACCACAACCAATTCTTCAGTAGACACCAGCTGAGTGCCCTATAATTCACTTCAACTCTGATACTACCTACCTGGAGATAGTGTCAGATTCCACATGTTAACAGCTCAGTCCCACAAGGCTGCCCCCTCTTCAGATGCCAATTATAAGCCACAAGTTCTGACCTGTGCTTCTGACTAATGGGCTATATAAATCAAGGTTCCCATGACCCTCTCCGTGAGTTCAATTATTTTGCTATAATGGCTCACAGAACTTGAGGAAACACTTACATTAACTGGTTTATTTTAAAGAATATTACAAAGGAAACAGAGGAAGAGCCAGATGGAAGAGATGCACAGGGCAAGGTTGGTGGGAAGAGGTGAAGGGTTTCCATGCCCTCTCAGGGCACATCACTTCTCGGGAACCTCCACGTGCTCAAAAGTCTGGAAGTTCTTCGAAACCAGTCCTTTTGGGGTTTTATGGAGACTTCACTACATAGGCATGATTGTTTAAATCATTGGCTATTGGTGATCAGCTCAACCTTTGGCCCCTGTCTCCTCCCAGAAGGTTGGGTGTTGGGCTGAAAGTCAGAGTCTTCTAATCCTGCCTCTCTTTCTGGTGACCATCTTCTATCCTGAAGCTAGGTGGGGGCCCCTAACCCCCACTTATCCCATTAGCATACAAAAAGACAGGTCACTTTGGTGATTTTAAGGGTTGTAGGAGCTGTGTGCTAGGAAAAAGGAACAGAAACCAAATATATCTTATTACACCACAGCATCACAGCAACCTTCTAGCACTCTACCCAATTATGGGCCTGCCAGTTGGAATGTACATTTAACAAGAATCAGTTATGTTTACTTGTCCCTACTCTTGTTCCTACCAGCTGCACTTGTTAAGGTAATTAAAGCATTTTTCCTAATTGCCTTAGGTAAGAGGGATTCTTTTGTTTTCCTAATCTAACCATGTTTCACTTTCTCCTGATATTCACTTTGTTTCTCCCAAGCCAAACCCCTCAGGATAGTACTTATTAAGAAATCCCTCTGTAGTAGGACTAAAAATGCTGGCAAGTAAAAAGATATCAAGGCTTTGCATTCTGACAGTGAGTGGTGATAAGTAATCCAATCAACATGTATGAATTAAGATTTCATTCTGGCTTCAGTTTATTTTTAACCCTGTTATCATCCCATGACATTTTGCACTACTGGGGGTGGGTGCACAGGGAAGTAGGTGGCTACGTTGCTTGTGCAGATGTAATTCATGGCAATTTAAACGGAGTCAAGAAGTTAATAACTTTGAAATAATGCATGCATCTCATACTGAGTTTAATCAGGGTTTATTAAAAGAAGGATCACTTATTCCTTTTTGCCCTTCATGTATCCTCATTTAAAAACAAGTTTACTAGGAATTAAGTAAAACCCCTTCGTGGCACTCTAAATATTTTCTGAATTATGAACTTTTTAAAAAAATAGAACTTAAATGGTTAAAAAAGATTCACCAGCTCACCTTCATAACTCATCGGGTACATTATCAGTAGAAAGCTTATTTCTCTTCACTCTGAAATTGTAGAAGATGACACTCTTGTGAAGCCTCTGGGACTCCTACTACGCATGAATATTCAGCACCAAGAACAAAAACTTCAGCACATCCAATTAAATGTAACCTTAAGAAGGGCTTATCATTTTAAGTCACTTGCATCTTATTCCCCCAGATTTCCCTTCCCAACTGTGTAAGATGACTTGACATCTCTACCTAGTCAATATTAATTTTTCATACTTGAGTGACAAGGCAGATGGCTCCCTTCACTGGGGCTCTAGGCTGGAGCTTGGGCTGGTCACCAGTAATGGCCATGCACCCACCAAATAGTATTAAGTCGAATAAGGGTATCAGCGACAAGCCTCACATCCTGTTCAAATCCTTTAAGGGTAACAATGTATTAGGAATTCTTGACTAGGATTGTTTGGTTGCAAATATCAGAAACCCAACTGGAGCTGGTTTATGCAACAGCAGGAATATATGGTTTCACTTAACCTGGAAGGGCAGGGAACTCATCTGGCCTCAAATCACAGATGGTTGAGGGGTTTAAACAATGCCATCGTGTCTTTCACATCTTCCCTATTCTCTACTTTCCTAGCTAACTCTCACTGTATAAAGACAGAGATAATGTGTACATGATCCTCAGAGGCTGCAAATTCAGTAACAAAGCACCCTTGGAAGGCTGTCAGTTCCTTGATTGTGCCATCCCTATTTGAGTCACATGTCCAACTTTTGATTGGGAAGTCATGAGTACAAAATTAAGAACCCTTTCAGAACTGCAGGGTATGGGGGAAAATGTTCTTGAAATGAACAGATGCAGAGACCCCCCCCCCTAAAAAAATAAGTATAATAGGTTAGCCAACATCCACAAATGTCCCTTAACACAGCCAATGGTTGTGTTAGGCTGGGAGGATTTATGTGGGGTAATAAAAAAGATGCAAGCTTCAGAGGCAGAGTTCTGTCTTTAAAAACTGTTTCTACCACCTACAAGCTGTGAGTGCTTGAATCACCTTTTTAAGCCTGTTTTCCCATCCACAAAGCAAGTCCTACCCTGCAGGTTTATTTCAAGAATTAGATATCCTCTTTGTAAAGTATCTATCACAGGGCCTGCCACATAGTAGATGTTGAGTAAAAGATAGCTCTTATTATTTTGGTGAGACAAAGGAGGCAAAAATAACTCTAAATCTCAACCAAAAAGAAGCAGGGAGTTGAAAAGATATCTTTAAAAAACTATTCAATTTACCCTCTCTAATAGCAAGTAAACAAATGGCCATATTTGCTTTAAAATATTTAAAATAACAATTACATTTATTAATAATATAAGCTTCAATGCATTATCATATGATGTTTATTGATGAAGTATTATAGTGGCTCATTGACAATCAAAGCATGTGCTCAGGAGGTGTAGTTGCAATAAATATGTTGCAAATTTTTTCAGTCTTAATATTCACATTGATATTTAATACACACTGAATAATTAGCACAACTCAAAATGGGCTAACTGTATTTCTAAAAACAGAACCAAGCTCAGGCATTGCAAAGGCTTATTGGTGAGTAAGGAAAGAAAGGCTATTTAGAGTTTAGAATCTCATTTCTGACTCTCACATTAACTCCTTCTGTGACCTTGCTTGCCAGCCCACTCCTTATCTGCAAAAGAGAAAGCTGTGGCCCTAATCACCTCTGAAAGAGAGCTTATGTTTGAAAATATGACATGGAAAAGAAAAAGATTTATTTTAATTCTAAAACTTCACTCACCTCCCAGGACAATTTTTATCAAGTGAGCAATTAATACACACCCCTTTTATAGCACACATACACTAATGGGTTTTTTTTAGCGTGTTATGGGGGTACAAGTGTTAAGGTTATGTATATTGCCCATGCTCCCCCTCCCCCCTCGAGTAAGAGCTTCAAGCGTGTCCATCCCCCAAAGGTTGCACATATTACTCGTTTGGTTGTATATACCCATCCCCTCCACCCCGCTCCCACCCTCCTGTCACCCGATAAATGTTACTCCTATATGTTCATTTAGGTGTTGATCCGTTGATACCAATTTGCTGGTGAGCACAAATAGGGTTTTAATGTACAAGATCAAATCTTCTTTACAGAAGAGGAGAATCAAGACAGAGTCTGTATTTTACAGACATAAGTACAGAGAATTTCCATTTTACCATCCCACTTAAGCAGGAGATTATTAAAGGTTTAAAAGTTATTTTTAAAGTAGTAGTAGTTCTTTTGACTACAAAGAGGAGAAGAATAGAAATAAGCAAAAAGAAATATATGTAAGATTAAGGACTGAATACCAATGCCATAGATCAGGGTCTGGAAACTTGTTGAAAAGATGTCCTTGAAATGGGAGATTCAGGAACATCATTAACCAAAGACATGGATAGGAGAACAGGAGAAACAGAGCTGCTGCAGAGAATTTTCACTTCATAACCTCCACTTCCCACAAAGGCACCACATGGCTATGTCCAGAGTAGAGTCAGATAGATGTGTTTCAGAAGGAAAATTAACGCTAGAATTCCAATGGAAAATTTCCCTTTCCTAACCAAGGGTAAATTTCTATATTAGCATTTGATAAGGCAAATGTTAAAGAAAATGTCATCACATCATAGCTGTTTGAGTAACTATGAGCAAATTCTAAACACAGAAAAGATGATTATTAATAGGCCACATGTGCGCAGATGCTAATAAATCAATTGTGCTTAATGATGGAAATTTTCAAGAAATCTAAAATAGAACAACTGCTAAAATGTGATTGGATTGAGCAGGACTTGTAGAGTAGTGGAAGGAGGCTCAGCAGATCATCTCTCAAAATGGAATGATAAAAATGAACAAATTCACCAAAGGATCAATTTCTTTTGAAATAGAATGAAGGCATACAAAACTTGAGAGTTTAAGAAAAAAATGCTAAACCTTTGGTAATAACGGTGGGACTCTATGGAATTTTTAGCCTGAACCTGCTCTAATCCCCCCAGCTATCACAGCACCATCAGCCTGGTAGCTATGATTAGGGTGGGGGCAAACTATGAAGCCAGCAATTTTATTACCCAACGGAAAGATGTCTTAATTTGGAGCAAAAAGTCAGAAAAAGCCCATGCCCCTGGGCACTGTCAGAAACAGTAGCCATCTTGATGTTCAAAGAATAGGGAAGACCAAAGTCAGAGCTAGCCGGAGGTGGTGATGCTGGTTGGGTCTAGTAACAAATTGGCAGATTAACTAAACATTTAACAGGGAGATCCAGGAAATATGTGGACCTTGCAATACATATCCCTGGTAGTCCAGGAGGCTGCTCAATTCACACACTGCTCGCAAAACATGAGGCCAGGCACATAGGCAGAGGAAAAATGAAAGGGCTGAACAGAAGGTAAAAGCCAGAAAAGATTTGTAAATGGACTGATTTTGAATGCATTTTCCAAACCACATGTATATTCATTGGCAAAAGGAGGAAATGTTACTGGTTTGAGATGCTTGAACACAACTTAACTTATGAAGAGCATTTAAGAAAAATCTACAGCTAACATCAAATTAGACTTTGCTTTCCCCCTGTATTTGGGAAAGAAGGCAAGATTGTCACTGCCTGCTCTGTTCACACTACTTCTATTGAACATTGTACTGGAGGTTCTAACTAGTGCAATAAAGCAAAATAAGAATAATAAAAAAAAAAGAAAGATTAGAAAGGAAGAGTAAAGAAGGAAGAAGTAAAAATCATAAATCTTTTTTCATCCACAAACAATAAAATCTTATAGAAAAATCCTAAGGAATCCACAAAAACAATATTGGGACAAATAAACAAATTCAACAAGTTCACAGAATGTAAGACTAATATTTTAAAAATTCAATATTTTATTTTATGTTTTTTTACCTTTTTTGAGGTATAATTGGTATACAAAAAGCTGCACACAATTAATGTATTTAAGTTGGAAAATTTGGACATAGATATATATGCATGTTATCATCACCACAATCCAGGTAATAAACATATTCGTCACCCACAAAAGTTTCCTTTTGTTCCTTCATGGGGTTTTTAGTTTGTTTATTTGTTTATGGTAAAAAAAAATATTTAACATAAGATCTACCCTTTTAACAAATCTGTAAGTACACAATACCTTATTGATAACTATAGGCCTAGTGTTGGACAGCAGATCTCTGGAACTTATTTATCTTATACAACCATAACTTCATACCTATGGAACAACAACTTCCCATATTCCCTCCCCCCCTGGTAACCACCAATTTCCTGTCTACGTCTATACCTTTAATCATTTTGGATGCATCATGTAAAGGGTATTATGCAGTATTTGTCCTATGACTGACTTATTTCACTTACCATAATGTCTTCTAGTTCCTACAGGTTTCTCCAAATGGCAGGACTTCCTTCATAAAAAATTATTGTATTTTATGCATCAATAATGAACAATTGGAAAAGGAAATAAGGAATAAGTTCTATTTGTGATAGTATCAAAAAATATAAAATACTTAGGAATAAATTTAATAAAAGAAGTACACACTGAAAACTACAAAACATTGCTAATAAAAATTAAATATCTAAATAAATGGAGAAACTTTATTACAATAATGGATTGAAAGATTCAATATTGTTGAGATGGCAATTTTTCTCAAATTGATCTTTAGATTGATGCAATCTCGACCAACATTCCTGCAGCCTTTCTTGCAGAAATTGACAAGTTGATCCTGAAACAAATATGGAAAAGCAAAGGACCCAGAATAGCCAAAAAATTTTAAAAAGAGGAAGAAAGTTGAAGAACATACTCATTCTTAATTTAAAACATACAATTAAACTATGGCAATCAAGACTGTGTGGTATTGTCATAAGGACAGACATAGATCAAGAAAACAGAACAGAGTCCAGAAAAAAACACTTACATTTATGACCAATTGATTTTTGATAAATGTGTCAAGAATTAGGAAAGAAAAATTTGGGACAATTGGGTATCAATAGGCAAGATGAAAAGAGAGGGAGCAAGACAGCTGACCAGAGGCACCCGCTTCCTGAGTGTCTCAGTAAGAAGAAGTTTTAAACGAAAGAGAAAAAACAAACAAACAGACAGAGATTGGCTGTGGATCTGAGGAAAGGGTGCCAGAACCTTCAGGAGACTCCACGGGAAGAAGTTGCAGGACAAAACAAAAAGGAGCAAGGTAGTGGCAGAGATCAACCTGAGAGGCTTGGAGTCTAGCGAGAAGGGTAGGTAGACCAGTTTGTTTCTCCCTCCCTTGCATCTCTGACAGTTTGTGGGTTCCTGAGCTGTTGGGAGAGAGACTTTCTACCCACACAATCCCAGAGGCTGCTGCCATCAGTGAGAGGGGAGCTTCTTGCAGACAGGGCACCAGGCTCCCAGCCTCTGTAGGGTGCCTTCTGTCTCCACAGACCTAAGCCCCGATGGCAGGTGCCATATTGCTTCTCTGTGGAGTGAGGGATGGACAGGACCACAGGGCTAGCTTTCCTCCATTCGGACTGTTTTTCTCCTCTTCCCCTCCCCCACTTGTGGCTGCTGAGAGAAATAATTGAGCCACCACATGAGGCTTCCACAGAGAGTGGAGCCCAGACCTTTCCTCTTGGGGTCCTGCAGCAGACTGAAGGGTGTTCAGACTGTGAGCTCCCTGCCTGATGGCCCTCCCTGGTGCTTCTTGCCTGGTGATTCCATCAGAGCTGGGCATGCCTTGAGGCAGAGGGACATCAAACCTGCTTGTGCACCCCATGGGCAACTGGGGACCGGTGCACATCGGGCTAGCTTGGTCAGGGATTGATTTTCAGGGAACCGGGGATGGGCCCACAGGCCAGATCCTGTAATCCCAGGTCTTGATCATATTGCTTGGGGGCATAGAGGGGAGATTTGTGCATTAGTCTTGGGAGGTACGGGAGCCCACATGGGTAGATGGGGGGAGTTGAGACTGCAGTCTTAGCTGCAGCATGCTCATATGGCACCCCTCCCCTAACAGGAGGGCTGTGCCCTCAGCTCAGGTCAGGATCCTAGGCAGGCAACCTTCTGGCCCACATCACAGCTGTGGGGGAGCTAGGCTGGCTTGAGTGCCTGCCTGCCAGCAGATGCCAGGGGGAAACCCCAGAGCAGAGAAGGGTGAAGAAGAGTGAGGCCCACTACAGCCTACCAACTGTGAATGGCCCAACCTCCACAGACAGTCTTGCTGGTTGGGTAAGGCCATTTTAGCCCCTTCTTAATGTTTTTGCCCAGAAGCTAAAAGGAGACCTTTGACCCCTGCTGAAACAGATACCTTGCCAGCTTTTGTGGAGCCCAAGGGCAACCTCACCCAACCCAGCACTGCCCAGCTGCACTGCCCCAGCTGCCACTACTGTGGCAGAGAATAAAAACTCACCTGAATTTCCAGGGCCCCACCTACCACCTGGGCATTTGAATTCTTCTCCTGAGGGACTACAGCTGATCACAAAAACAACATTGCAGATTGTTCCTTTTGGCAAGTGCCACTTATTAACAGGAAGGTTAATTTAGACGTTTTTGACAGTATTTACTGACTCAGTCATACAGGGTGTAGTACATTCTCACTGACAAGCACAACCTACTGCTTCAGAGATTAAACTGGGTGTGCCATTACAACTCACACTGTTAAGAAAATAATAGGGCTAAGGAAAAAGAAAGCATTTGAAAGATCTCAATCTTCCCTCATCAAAGAGAGACAGGGAATCTACCTAATCACATAGCTTGCCATGGATGCAGCCTATAAATAACTAGCATCCTAGTAAACCATCACACCAAGGATATCAATAACCTAAGCATCCAACCAGAACCTAGAGTGCCATCAAAGCACCGCAAGCAAAGTCAAAGGTTATTACCCAACATATGCTATAAACACACATGTACAAGTGAGGTGAGAAGAAAAAGTCCTATCTAAACAAAAGGAAACACAAAAATAAGAAGCAACAGCTGCTCCAGATGAGAAGCAATCAGTGAAAGAACTCCCGAAGTATGAAAGATCAGAAAAAGAAAAAAGGACACCCTCAAAGGGCACACTGGCTTTCTAGTGATGGGTACCAACCAAAATCAGAATATTGAAATGACAGATAAAGAATTCCAAATATGAAATAAGTAAGCTCAACAAAATACAAGAGAAAATGGAAAACCAACAGAAAGAAACCATTAAAAAATCAGCAAATGAATGAAAAATTCACTAAGAAATTGAATTATTAAAAAAAAAATCAAATAGAACTTCTGAACATGAAAAAGTCATTCAAGGAAATACAAAACACAGTGGAAAGTCTTAAGAACAGACTAGACCAGGCAGAAGAAAGAATCTCAGAGCTTAAAGACAATCTTTTTGAGTTAAACAAGTCAGTCAAAGGTAAAGAACAGAGAATTAAGAGGAAGAAACGAAGCCTACAAGAAATATGGAATTATGTAAAGACACCAAACAAAAGAATTATAGCCATCCCTGAGAGCAAAGAAGAAAATATACTGGATTGGAAAACCTATTGAGGAAATAACTAAGGAAAACTTCTCTTGTTTTCCTACAAATTTAGATATCCTGATAAAAGAAGCTCAATTAATACCTGGGAGATTCATTCCAAAGAGGCAATTACCATGACATTTAGTCATCAGACTGGCCAAAGTTAACATGGAGGAGGAACTATTATGAGCTATAAGACAAAAACATCAGGTAACTTACAAAGGAAAACCTACCAGGCTAACTGCAGACTTCTCAACAGAGATTTTATAATCTCTGTTGGGGGATGGCCCATCTTCAGTCTTCTTAAACAGAATAATGGCCAACCTAGAATTTCGTATCCTGCAAAACTAAGTTTCCTATATTAGGGAGAAACAAAGAGTTTTTCAGAAAAGCAAACACTGAGGGAATTTGTCAAGTCCAGACCTGCTGTGCATGAGTACTCAGGTCTGCATGATACACCAATCAGCACAATAGAAGCCCATCAGTGTAAAATCACCCAAAAGCTCAGAGCTCATATAAAATAATGACTCAAGAAAAAAAAAAAGCAATAAGTTTCTACCCAACAGGATGAACAGAAATGCAAAGCACTTCTCAATTTTTTCAATAAACATGAACGGCTTGAATTCCCCACTCAAGAGACATAGGCTAGCTGAATGGATTTAAAAAGACAAGCCAAGTAACTGTAGTCTCCATGAAATAAATCTTACCTACAGGAACTCACTCAGATTCAAGGTGAAGGGATAGAAAAAAAATATTCCATGCAAATGGAAATCAAAAGAAAGCATGTATAGGCACTCTCTTGTCAGATAACATAGACTTCACATCAACAACAGTAAGGAAAGAAAAAGATGGTCATTACCAATGGAACAGAACTGAGAACCCAGATATAAAACCATCCTCATATAGCCATCTAATACTTGACAAAGCAAACAAAAACATATATTGGAGAAAAGAATTCTTATTCAATAAATGGTGTTGGGAAAACTGGATAGCCACATGTAGAAGACTGAAACGGGGTCTGCACCTTTCACCTGTCACAAAAATAAACTTATAGTGGATAACAGACTTAAACCTAAGGCGTGAAACTATAAGAATTCTAAAAGAAAATGATAGAAAAACTCTTATAGACATTAACCTAGGCAAAGAATTTATGAAGAAGACCCCAAAAGCAATCACAGCAATAACAACAATAAATAAATGGGACCTGATAAAATTAAAAAGCTCTGAACAGCCAAAGAAACTATCAACAGAGCAAATCAACAACCTATGGAATGGGAGAAAATATTCTAATGCTATACATCCAATAAAGAGCTAATTACCAGAATCTACAAAGAACTCAAGCAAATCAGCTAGAAAAAAATCAAACAACCCCATTAAAAAGTGGGAAAAGATATGAACAGAAGCTTTTCAGAAAAGATAAACTAATGGCCAATAAGCATATGAAAAAATGGTCAATATCACTAATCATCAGAGAAATGCAAATCAAAATCACAATGAAAAATATCTCCTACTCCAGTGAGAATGGCTTTTATCAAAAAGTCCCATAACATCCATGCTGGCATGGATGCAGAGAGAAAGGAACACTCATACACTGTCGGTGGGACTGCAAACTGGTGCAACCTCTAAGAAAAATAGTATAGAGATTCCTTGAAGAACTAAAAGTAAACCTACCATTTGATCCAGCAATACCACTACTGGATATTGACCCCTAACAAAAGAAGTCATTTTATCAAAAATACATCTGCACTCAAATGTTCGCAGCACAATTCACAATCACAAAAATGTGTTATCAACCCAAATGCCCATCACTTCATGAGTGGATTAATAAAATTTGGTATATGTATACCATGGAATACTACTGAGCCACAAAAGATGAATTACTACCTTTTACAACAATCTGAATAAAACTGGAGACCATTCTCCTAAGTGAAGTATCAGAAGAATGGAAAAACAAATACCACATATACTCACTATTAATTTGGAACTAACCAATCAGCACCTGTGCACAGATAGAAGTAAAACTCAACAGAAATCATGCAGGTGAGAGGGGGAGGAGGAGATGGGTGAAATTATACCTAACGGGTACAGAGTATACTACCTGGATGATGGGCACACTTATAACTTTGACTCAAGCAGTACAAAAGCAATCCATGTAACCAAAACATTTTGTTACCTCCATAATACTCTGAAATTTAAAAAAAGAGGGGAAAAAAGAAAAAAATAGAGAGGATGATGGATTTAAACCCTTTCCTTACATCATACACAAAAATTAACTCAAAGTACAACAGAGATCTAAATGTAAGAGCTAAAATTATAAAACTTGCATAAGAAAGCATAGGAGCAAATTTTTGTGATCTTGGTTTCCACAAAGTAAGTGTTCTTAAATAGGACAACAACAACATGATCAATAAAAGAGAAAATTGTTTAATTAAAACTTTGGATTAAAACTTTTGTACTTTAGAAGATACCATTTAGAAAGTGAAAAGATAAACAAACAACTAGGAGAATATATTCACATATCTGATGAAGCTCTTGTATCTAGACTATGTTTTTAAAAACAGAAAAAAGAAAAAACTCTTACTAGATGAAAATGAAAATACAAACAACTAATTAAAAATAGTCAAAATACTTTAACAGATATTTAATTAAAGAAGATATGTAAATGGCTAATAATCACATGAAAATATGGTCAATATTATTAGTCATTATAGAAATGCAAATTGAAAGCATAATGAAACACCATTTTAAATCAAAGATAATGACTAATCAAAAACAATTATGACTGTTGCCAAATATGTGGAGAAACTGGAACTCCCATGCATAGCTGGTGAAAGTGCAAAATTGTACAGCTACTCTGGAAAAGATTTTGGCAGTTTCTTAAAAAGTTAAACATAAATTTAGTATAGATACAATAATTTTATTTCTAAATAAAAGAAATGAAAGTATGTCCATACAAGGATTTATATACAGATATTCATTATTCACAATAGTCAAAACATGGAAACATTCAGAATCTTATGGATTTAAAAAAAAAAAAAAAAAAACATGGAAACAATCCAAATGCCTATCAACTAGAGA
Organism: Microcebus murinus; assembly: GCF_040939455.1. Classification (NCBI taxonomy): domain Eukaryota; kingdom Metazoa; phylum Chordata; class Mammalia; order Primates; family Cheirogaleidae; genus Microcebus; species Microcebus murinus. The sequence continues at coordinate 26,788,744 of NC_134124.1, forward strand.
ATGGATGGTGAGGCTATAGTATAATATATTCGCTCAAAGGCATATTGCTCAGCAATGGGAAGGAACTACTAATACATGCTACAATATGGATGAGCCTCAAAAACTTTATGCAAAAGACTACATATGTATTAGTCCTTTTATATAAAATGTTCAGAACAAAAAAATTATAGTAATAGCAAAATAATAGTTGCCTGATGCCAGAGGAGGGAGCAGAAATTGACTGCAAACAGGCACAGGGCTCTTTTTGAGTTTATAGAAATGTTCTAAAACTGGATTATAGTAGTGATTATACAACTCTATAAGTTTTCTAAGATGGTTACATTGTACACTTTTACAATTTTGTGGTGTGTACTTTTTATTTCAATAAAACTATTAGAATGAATATATACAGTACAGATAGATAGATCACACATACATACAATGACTGAAAGTATAATTCATGCCACTTGAAAATATTATGCATTGAAATTACATATAGTAAGCTAAAACAACTTCTCATTCCTTGATATACCTTATAGTATGGGATGGTTCAATAAGTCCTCTGCCAATTTCAATTCATAAGCTGGCGGAGATTTGGAAACTGAACTGAATAAAAAAGACAAGCGAGGCAAGAAGTTTTAAATGGTAACTGAAACCTAAGTCCCAATGTGTAGTATAATAACATTAAGATGACATACAGGTACCAAATTCCATATTGTTTCCTATGAATAATATGCAAAGTAGGTGATACCTGGATGAAACCATGAAAGTTGATATCTCCAAATATTAACATCAGAGATATTTAATAACCAAAAATAATCTGAATAAACAATTCTAAAGGGAGTAAAACTAAAATATGCAAGCTATGCATATTTCTTTTTGTTTTAACCAAAAGATGTGAAGGTTTTGAAATCATTGTTTTACCAAATAAACTGCTACAGAAATGCTTTTCCCACATTCACAATAATGTCTTACTGAGGTAAGACAAATAATAAATTTTTTTCTTCTGCCTGAAAACTAGCTAAAGCTGAAGAAAGCATGTTTCTCCTACGCTCTAACATACATTTAAAAAAATTTATTTTTAATTTATTGATACTATTGTTATGATGACAAAAGTTAAAGTATTATTACATTAGGCACTGGGGAACCTGGAGTGCTTACAAACTAAAATTTAATTGGCAATGTTGTAGACCAGAGTATCAATAAGAGCAAAAGTTCCCTGAGCAGCAAACAACAGAAAGTCAGTGAAAACTGTCTCATTAGTAGCACAGTTGCTGTTGGGATGTGGGTTGTTATGGAAACTGGAGTGAGAATTGGGAGAAAACTGGAGAAAAGTTGGGAGGCTGAAAAATATTGTCACAATGGGCAGGAGATCATCTGTAAACTCTTTATAAAATCTTCTTTGAGTTATCAGGTTACTAGTTTGGGCTCATGTTTCTATCATTAAACTCAAAATAAATCTCCCAAGGTTGTAGGAGCCAGTCTGATCTAGTTTTGCCTTTTTCTCACCAGAATTCTTAAGGACCCTGAGTTACAGGACATTGGGGGAAGTATTATGGCAGTGATAACAGACTGATATTATTTAATAAGTTCGGGGATTACAAAGACCTTTAACCCAAGAATTTGATTCCTGTTTTTACAAAAAAAAAAAAAAAAAGATGGCATTATTCTATTTTTCCAAATTAAACTATAAAGCAGTGAGGAGTTTTAGAAGAGAAATCCTTAGTCATATTCAGTTTATGACAGGAATGGGGCCACCAGCATAGACTAAACTTAATATAATTTTATAATAATTCTACATGCAGAATAGAGGAAGCCCTTCTGATTTGCTGTTCCATGTCTTGAAACTATAGAAGCTATAGAGCTCCAGGTTGTATCATCTATCCTTCAGGTAGCCAGAAACATAAAGTGAGTATAACTGGAGGCATCTCTCATAAAAACTTTATACCTCTCAATAAGAGTCTCTCTTCTCATTACAAGTAAAGAGGTACAAACCTCTGTGTTCACTGAGTGCTCATCTAAATTATATTTCTGCATTCCCATGGATGTTTAAAAAGGATTTACTTATTATTTTTTCACTGCAGCAGATTATAGCCTGGTATTTTCACCAGGTGTTTTTAGAAGTTGATATTACTGTTGCTCTTTTTGAGTGGTTCTTTCTCAAATCATAAAGCTAGTCATCTGATGAGAAGATAATAATTCATTTGCATTCATTTCAATCTTTTTGGCTACCTAGGAAAAAGAATAATGCAAAGGGCTTTGAGGTCAGTAGACTTAAACAGAAATCTAGACTTTGTCACTAATCAGACACAAACATTGGACAATTTTCTTACTCTTTCTGAACCTCTACCCAGATACTGGAAACTACACAGTCTTTGACAAAAAATCAGGAAGGACATAACATGGTTATAGTCCAGTGGAATTTCTTAGAAATCCTACACTCTGAGTAAAGTGGAGCTGAAAGTGAAAATAAGCCTTCTTAACATATTTGCAAACTGAAATGATCAACATTCAGCTAATCTGTAGAACAAGTTTATTACTAAAAAGACTTATAACTTGAGTGACATTCAGGTATCAAAAAGTTACAGAAATATTATCTCACAGGCACTAAGAGTCATTTTTCATCCGTGTCTGTTTTTAAAGTTTAAACAATTAACATTACTCAGGTGACAGAAATTCATGGAAGATGACAGTTTATCAGCTCTTCTGAACAAGGATTTCAGGAGAGCATTTAGCCCTGATGGCCCAAGACATCCATCATATTTAATGAATTAACTTATCTCCTATGTGTATAGAAAGCTACTAGTGTATTATCCTTCAAAGAATTGAGGAAAGAGTAGCCCAATCATTTTCTATATGCCTTCATTTTCTCACAGAACAGCAGTAAACAAAAGCTGGTAGATACAAGATTGAGAGATTGTAATAATATTTAGTCATGTTTTCTTGACAAGGCCTATAAATGCCCTACTCTCTCTGTCCTGAGCTTTGACCATTGAAAAATGTTTACAAAGTATGAATTAGAGACAAACAGGCTAGGATGAGACTATAAGGAAACCACAGATTTGTCATAGCTCTGGAGTCAGACACCTATTAATTGTGAAACATTGGACGACTGATTTAATTTCTCTGAGCTTCAGTTTATTCATGTGTAAAATGAGATAAATAATAAGTTCTTCATAAGGCTGATGAAAGAACTAAATGCAATAAAGTTTAAGTGCTTAAAATTTAACAAGGACTCAATAAATGATAGTGAACATTATTTTTTCTTTCTATTGTATCTAATTCTCACTCTTCCGGTAGAAGGAATCAGCTTGCGTTAAATGCAGCAAACTGCAATGGCCAATCAGACCCCCAGTGAGTAGGACATCTAGAAGGGAAGTTAACTTGCAAATGGAGAAAGTGATTGAGAATATCTTCTGGATTTTTCACTAAGTTACTGAATAGTTTAAATTGTGATAATTTAAATAATTCAGAGATTTAAACTATTAAAGAGGCACTATTTTTACCATTCTCTGCTAAAAAAATAATGCCATTTACTAATGCCTGGATTTCTGAAATAATAATGCCAATCTAAATAGGAGTAGAGAATATTGGGTTGCTGAGAAAGAAGAGTTTTATCCTCAAGAAAACTTCACTGGTAATTATGAATATGCAAATAAAATAAGAATGTCATTTTCACACATCAGTTGGGTAAAAGTAAAATTAAATGATAAATACCCATAGCTGACAATGGTATGGAGATCACTGCTGTCACAGTGGTAGAAGTATAAACTGGTGCAGCCTTTTTAGAAGCTAATTTGGCATATATTTTATATGCATACCTTTTTACTCAATAATTCCATTTCTATCAATATGTGCTACAGAATTCTGACATTCTCAAAGATATACATTCAAAAATATTATTGTCTTCTTTTTATAACTAAAAACAAACAATTTTATCAATAAGGAAATGTATACATTAACTACGATTACACTATGCTATCTCTAGATGCAATATCACCATTTTAAATCATGAAACAATTTTTATATACTGATTTGGATAGTGATTCCAAATATATCACCAAATGAAAAAGAAAAGAAAGAAAAGCAAGTTCCAAAACAATATTCAGAGTATGACATTATTTATGTGAAAATCATTGATGTGGATAGGGTGCATTTGTGCACACAAGTGTACACACACAATTCCAAATGCAAAGAAAAATATATGAAAAGATATACATCAAACAGATGATAATGGTTCTCTCTGGGGAAGGGATGGGATTGAAAGAAGGTGGTAAGAGGGGAGTTAACAGATTTTACACTCTACTCTTTTTATATTATTTAAATTTTTCATCAAGCATATAGTACATTTGTGATTAAAAGTATTTTAAATCATCACTAATAAATTTAATAACTCTCTTTCTGATTTGGTCCGGCTATGGCCCTAGAATCTTGACCTAATGATAATCAAGATGGCCCCTACTAATATAAATTATTCAGGTATAAAAATCAGTACTAACTTTAAAAACTAAAGGAAAGAGTGATACATATATATATGTATATATATGTATGTGTGTATATATATATTAGGGGAAATATAAGGACCATGAAATAAAAAGCTTTGCTTTAAATTTAACAAATATTCATTTAATACTAGCAATGTGTCAATCACTGTGAGTTTCTTGGTATTGAGACATTACTAAAATAAGTATAGCCTCTGTTCTCAAGTAGTTCTCAGTTGAGTGGAAGTAACTGACATACAGGCAGATCATTTCAATATCCTGGGATCAACTCAGTGATTGAAGCATGCTCAATAGGATATAAGAACAGTGAGGAGGAGTTCCAGAAAGGAAGTCCGGATAGTGCTTGCTCCTAAACCCCAAGGATTAATCTTTTTTTTTTTTCCAAGGATTAATCTTTAAAAACTGAGACTCTCATCCATCTGACTGCAAATAAGCCCAATTTAAAAAAATAAAAAATGAGTCCTTAATAGCTCTTCAATATATTAGGATTCATTATTTTACTTAATGAGTAAAAAGTAGATATCTATGCCAACATCATGTTACATTTCAGCTTACTATGAACAAATTAAAAGATTCAGAATTGCATCATTTATTTATTTCTTGCCTCGTTCCCAAAAATAATAGCCACGGACAATTATTCAGTAGTGTATAATTTATAAAGCACCTGGATGTACATCATTTCATTTTATCCTTACAATTTTTGTGTTAAGTAGGAAGAATTTTTCCCATTGTACAGATTAGGAAATGGAGGTTCAGAAAGATTAAAATAGACTTTTCCTAGCAAAATTCCATGATGCAACAAATAGGGCATTTTTCTCTATCCTGAAGAAGATTCTGGATTTGCAAATACCATATTTAACAATTAGACAAAGTATTCCTGTTTTCTCCACAATTAACAGCAGGAGCTTTTTATATCATGCTGATATGATTACAGTAATTATCATGGTAGCCAGAATAGAACATACTGTAAGAAAAGGGGGAAATATCATCCTAAACTTTCCTCAAAACTCCTAGATGTGCTCAAAATAGCACCTTATACTGTTTACATCTGAATTCCCTTCATGTTGTTATTTCCTGCACCCAAAGCAGTTTTAGTAATTTAATGTTTCATTCCCATGACTTATTTTAGTAAGATACTGCTTCAACCATCAGCCTTTCAGGAAATTTAGCACAAAAATGGCTTATTTTTTAAAAGGAAGGTATTGAAACTATATAATTGAAATTTCAAGCATCTGCTTGCTTTAGATATGTCTTGATCCAGAGGTTCAAATAATGACATAAGAACATAAACTCTCTTCTTCTATTGGTTCTACTTTCTTCCATGTTGGCTTGAATCTCAGGGGGCAAAATGATTAGCAGCAGCTACAGATCACAGGCTCACAAGTTCAAATCCAGTCAGCAAAGTGCTCATATGTTTTTCTTTAGCAGTTCAAGTAAGTTTTGGTTTGTTTTATTGAGTGACACACTTATTCCTTAACTTTATCCAGGGAAAAGAAATACTTTGACTGGTTAGGTCTAAATCTCAAGTCAATCCCTTAAGCTGGGAATAAGTCAACGCCACGCTAAGTACACACAGTAGGAAGGGGAAAGGAGTAGATCCCCAGAGAAAAATCAGTACACACTTACAAGAAGAAAGCTGAGTGGATTCTGGGTGGCAGAAAAAACAGTCATTTATGACAATTCCATATAGACCTGATATTAATGCCCCAAGCTTAATTCTATGTTGCCTGAAGGCTGAGAATTGGTTTTATGGCACAAAATTACATAAGATGCTATCAATCAGGCTTCCTGGAAAGCAGATTCTGAAATGGAAATTTGCATGTATAAAGTTCATTATGAAGTGCTTTCATAATAAATATCTGTAAGGCAGGGTAAGAAACAAGATGTGGAAAAAGTTGAACTCTGAAAAAGTTGAACTTAGTCAATCCCTTAAGGATCTCTGGAACTAGTCTAGTCTTCTAAGTTGTCCTGAACAAGGCAGGGATATCAGGTCTTTATGCCCCTACATTGTTCAGTAATTGAATGTAGGTTGCTTCTGGGGAATAGACAAAACCATAAGTGAGGCAAAGGCCCTCTACTGAGGGCAGTTCCTGGGAGGGACTCAGGTGTGCCCTCTCAGCAGGTAACATTTCCAGAAGCTGGGGGAATGAGTGCCTTGATATTGAAGTGGGTGACTTGGTTGGCATACCACCACATTCATGGGTCTATCCCTCATGCAACCCAAATCTATCAGTAGTAATTAAGTTCACCACATCTGGGAAAACTTCCTCAAGGAATCTGTGTTCTCTTTTCCCTAGGGACATTTGCAAGTGAAAAGTTAGTGGGATAAATTACAGCCCCTCCACCACTTTAACTGTTCTCAGGGCCTCAACTGATATGCATCATCTCCTTCCTCTGCTACCAATTCTAGACTCCTTTCCCCCTCTGTTAGCACATTTGCCAATCTAAGCCCTAGGATGTAAGCCCCTGTTCACCATGACTTTCTCAGACTGTGGTAGCTGCACTTGTCCATTCATGGTCAAAATTGGGCAGGGAAGTACCAAGAGTCACCCAGCAGATCATCAGGGTTCAATGAATGACAACAGTCCTACCTATGCCTGATGATGAGAGTCAATTATCTCTGCTAGAATGGTGCTTCCTTTACTTGCCTTCTGATTTCTTAACACAAGCATTCCAAAGTGACTAGAACATCAGCCATAGAATTTAATGGGACCCTTGCTGTCTCCTGGTGAAAGCATTCTCCCTCTGGGAACCATAATCTCTAGATCCATAGAATTCAGAGTTATGGGGATTAGAAAGACAAATTCCATAATAGGATCATTGAAAATGATAAAAATCTGGTCAACTGCTACTACCACTCCTTGGTTCCCAGACCTATGTAGCTTAGGACACTTATTAGGGATACGGTACCATACCATGGTTATTGATTTAAAATGTATAAGATGTCCTAAGCCTTTATAAAACTGTCCATTCATCACTCCATCATTCTGGCAGGCCAGTATTTTCTGGGTGGTGTGTGGTAAGACAGAGAAGTAGATATCATGGTCATATGCTCCCAGTTGTGCCTCCTTTGCTGTAAAGTGAGTTCCTTTGTCTAGGGCAACATTATGTGGAATACTATATTCATGAATCAAACACTTCTAGCTGTTCAAAAACAAAGCTAGGCTGAGCCCTATGTGCAGGAAAATCTAAACCAAACCCAAAAATATATTCCAATACAAATCAATATTAATTTCTTCTCATTCCAGGATGGAAGGGGTTGAATATAATCAACTTATTATAATAATTATCCAATGGCTAGTTGGTCTTCTCAAGGAATGGAGTCAAATCTAAGGCTTAGCACTTGTCCCTGCTGTTGGCAGTTTAAACCTTAAGCAGCAGCATAGCTGGATTAACTTAGGTTGTTGAAGCCCAAGCTGTAGCATCATGAATAACCTCCATCTTAGCCACCATGGCTACTTACAGCACTAGAAGTGGCTAATATGACATCACCTGTCCAAATCATTGTTGTCTACTTAGTTGTTTAGTGCCACTTCTATACAGATTCTCTCTGGTGTACATTAACATATAACACAAAGTACTTCTACTTCCAGCCAAGACAAAGTTAGAAACTGAATCTACACTCTTGCCTGAAACAACCAAAAGAATAGATAAAACATCTAAGACCACAGTTTTCAACACACTGGACATAAGGCAACAAAGGACAGTAATCTCTGGGTTTAGGAGACACAGCTGAGAGTCCATCCTTGAAGTATGGGAAGAAAGAAACTGTCAACCAAAAATTATATACCCAGTGAAAATATTTTTTCAAAACTAAGGATGAATAAAGCCTCTTTTAGACATATAAAACCTAAAAGAATTCATCAACAGCAGATCTCACTACAAGAAGTGGCAAAGGAAGTCCTGAGGCAGAAGGAAAATGATACTAGATGGAAATATGGATCTACACAAAAGAATTAAGAATAATAAAATGGTATATGGGTGAGTATATGTGCTTTTTTTCCTATTATTTAAACACTTTTTAAAAGTAATTAACTATTTGAAGAAAAAAACATATCAATGTATTGTGGGGTTTGTAACATATGTATAAGTAAGATGTATGACAATAACAGCATATGGTTTTGTTGGAGAAATATGATTGAGGAATTAATGAATTGTGGCTCATAAAATCATTATTCTATTGTATAACCCAATATTACTATATTAAAGACAGAAACAGGAGTTTTCAGGGTTTTTCCCTGAAGGAATGTGTGGACTCAATGGTTCACTTATTAGAGGCTGCTATCATGGGAGAGCTCTCAAATCTCCAGTGGGGATGTTTTCCAGGAAGGCTTCCCAGTATTTCAAAATCTGTGAGCTTCCCTGTGTCTTGAAAGACAAGACAAGGCAAACATAGTCCACAGGATGGGACCCAGAGACAATGAGTACACTTTGCCCAGAGAAGCACCCCGGTGGTTATAAACAACCTGTTTTATTAGAGATGGGCCTCCTGCTCTCTCCTGTCTATCTACCTTTAAGTTTACCATAACTAATCAAAGATATATTGAGTCACTATACCTCTTTTGTTTTACCTTTGTGAATTTACAACTACTTCTTAGAACTTAGAAACCAGCCCCTGAAAGACTTTGTTACCTGTTTGTTCACCTAGATAGATTAGAAGCCCCTTGAGAGGATTTTTGATCCTAACCCACTACCTATATCCCCTAGCAACTGTATTCCCTGATATGCAAATATGTTACCCTAACGACTGGTAATTGATGTCTGTGATTATAAAAACCTGTATAAATCTAACCATTTTGCTGGTGGTTGTGGAGTTCCACCAGTCCCCTAGGAACCTCGCACTGTGTTTTATCTGAGATAGATAGATAGATAGATAGATAGATAGATAGATAGATAGATAGATAGATAGAGATAGAGATATATAACTATAAACTATACCTTAACCTCTGTGTATTCTTTTATTTCTCTCTGTTGCCTATCAATTTCCTTATCCTCTGTGGCAACCCCTATCTTAGGGAGCCCCTTCTGGCTCCATGGGGAGAAGCAGCCGATCTCTTCATGGGCCTGCCTCAACTACTCTCGCCCTGCATTGTTGGGACAAGAAAAAATAGAAAAATACTACAGTGAAGTTCTTATACTATTTTCATTAAAAATGAAATGGTATAATAGCACTTGAATGTAGATTGTACCGTAAACATGTATATTCCACCCAAAATAACAAGCAGTTATAGCTAATACTCCAACAAAAGAGATAAAATGGAATCATGAAAAAAGAAACAATCCAAATGAAGGCAGAAAAAGAGGAAAACAAAACAAAGAACATATTGGCCATATAGAAGATGAACTTAACCCTATCAATAATCACATCACATGTAAATAATCTAAAATCCTTATTACAAGTAGAGATCATAAATTAGAGGAAAAAAACAAGATGCAACTATATGCACCTTACAAGAAATCCACTTAAAATATTTAAACAAAAATTTATTAAAAACATATGAATGGAAAAAGATATATATTGCCAACACTAACCAAAAGAAAGTTGATTTGGCTAGTTTAATTTTGGTATCATCTTCAAGTAAGGGTATTGTTTAGCTTTTAATAGGATAAAGGGAGCTACTTCTATAGACCTAGAGAATTCAGGGAGATCAAAAGTTTTATCTTTTGCAGGTATTTTGACTCAAATGTCCCCATCGCAAGACTCAACATCTTACTCCTTCCCAACCAGTATCCTTACCCTGCACAGCAGAATTGCTGATCTTGAGAATTCAAATTCTCTATAGCTCTGTTCTCAGGGAGCCCCATCCTGTCCTGATATTCACTGTTTTCTTAGAGTTTCTCTGTATCTACTGATGCTCATTGACTTTCACACATAAATCAAGTCAGTGATCAACCACCCTCATTCTTTTGTTGTCTTTCTTCATTGTATTTATGGTATTCAGCAGGAGATATTCAATTCCACAGCCCTTATGACTACTACTTCCCCTAAAACTTTAAAATCTCTGTGATATTGAATCTTCTAGTGTATTTCCTTATATCAGTACCTAATCTTGGTTCACCACCAATGAAAGTTTGAATAATTGCATTGCTACACCATACCACAGGCTATCTACACTCCATATACCATCAGCAATGGGGTCCTTATTGCCAGCTGACTGGTAGGTAATCAGCTCATAATTCTCTCTCTTTTTTTTAACATGCAAGGGAGAAATTTATTGCTGCATATTGTGGCTACAGATTTCAGCCTTTGTAGACTAACTTAATCAATTGCTCAGTTTATGTATCTTTTGTACAATCCCACTGGTTTCTCGTTTGTTTGCTTAGCTATTTATTTCATTTTTATTTTTTATTTCAGAGTATATGGGGTTACAAATACTTTGGTTACATAAATTGCCTTTGCACCACCTGGCAAGCATGCCTAACCCCCAGGCAGTGCGCACTGCATCTATTAGGTATAGATTTACCCAGCCCCTCCTCTTCCCTCCCACCTTCCCAACACCTATGAAAGTTACTTCCCATATGTGCACATTAGTATTGATCAATTAGTACCAATTTAATAGTGAGTACATGTGGTGTTTGTTTCTCCATTCTTGTGATACTCTACTTAGAAGAATGGGCGCCAGTTCTATCCAGGATAATACAATAGGTAGTTCATCCTTTTATGGTTGAGTAGTACTCCATGGTATACATATACAATGTTTTATTAATGCACTCATGTATTTATGGGCACTTGGGTTGTTTCTACATCTTTGCAATTGTGAATTGTGCTGCTATAAACATTCGAGTTCAGATGTCTTTTTTACAGAATGTCTTTTGTTCTTTTGGGTAGATGCCCAGTAATGAGATAGCTGGATCAAATGTTAGTTCTACTTGTAGCTCTTTAAGTTATCTCCATATTGCTTTCCACAGAGGTTGTACTAGTTTGCAGTCCCACTATCATTGTATGAGTGTTCCTCTCTCTCCGCATCCATGCCAACATTTATTGTTTTGAGACTTTTTGATAAAGGCCATTCTCATTGAGGATAAGTGATATTTCATTGTGGTTTTGATTTGCATCTCCATGATGATTAGAGATGTTGAGCATTTTTTTCATATGTTTGTTAGCCATTAGTCTATCTTCTTTTGAAAAGTTTCTGTTCATGTCCTTTGCCACTTTTCAGTGGGGTTGCTTGTTTTTTTCTTGCTGATTTTCCCAAGTTCTATATAGATTCTAGTTATAAATCCTTTATCAGATGTATAGCATGCAAATATTTTCTCCCATTATGTAGGTTGCATATTTGCTCTAGTGATAGTTTCTTTGGCTGTGCAGAAGCTTTTTAATTTGATCAGGTCCCATTTATTTATCTTTGTTCATGCTGCGATTGCTTTTGGGGTCTTCTTCTAAATTCTTTGCCTAGGCTGATGTCTATAAGAGTTTTTCCAACATTTTCTTCTAGAATTTTTATGGTTTCATGCCTTAGGTTTAAGTCTGTTATTCATTGTGAGTTGATTTTTGTGAGAGGCAAGGGATGCCTAAAAATATATTTAACTAAGGAGGTGAAAATCCTCTACAGAGAGAACTACAAAATGCCAAGGAAGGAAATAGCAGAGGACAAAAACAGATGGAAAACCATACCATGCACATGAATTGGAAGAATTAACATTGTTAAAATGTCTATACTACCCAAAGTGATCTACATATTCAATGCAATCCCTATTAAAATACCAACATCATTTTTCACAGATCTAGAAAAAATAATTCTATGCTTCGTATGGAACCAGAAAGGCCCCTGTATAGCTAAAGCAACCTAAAGCAAAAAGAACAAATTTGGATTAATTTATCAGACTTCAAGGTATACTACAAGGCTATAGTAACCAAAACAGCATTTTAATGGCACAAGAACGGAGACAGAGATCAATGGACAGGACTGAGAACCCAGATATAAAACCATCCTACATTGCCATCTGATATTTGACAAAGCAGACAAAACATGCACTGGGGAAAAGAATCCCTATTCGATAAATGGTGCTGGGAAAATTGGATAGCCACATGTAGAAGACTGAAACAAAATCTCATTTTACAATCTGCTTCTCCTTTATAGTCTGCTGGTACCCACAGTCTTAGGTCAGGTTCACCAGGAAACAGACTCTCAGATTGAGATTTTCACTCAAGTACTTTATTAAGGAATACTTTCAAGATGAAATCCAAGAGGAGTGAAGGAAGGAGAGAGTACTAGGCAGAAGAAGAAACTGAACTGTGATGCAGTTGTAAGAGACACCTCAGCTGATCCCATGGGGAGCTCTGAAGTCGGGATATCCCAAATAAAAACAAGAGAATGAAGCCCTTATGCTTCATATTGACCAGTCTTTGGATGAGTTGCTCCTGAACGGGGGGCATAATCTTGGACAAGGAGACTCTCCTTTCCTGAGGCAATTCCTTGGTGGGCACTTAGCTGTGAGCTGTCAATAAAGTGATGAATTTAAACATATATACTATAAATCTTAACTCAGTCTCTAAAATAACAGCTGAGTGGATGAGTGCCTTGAAACTAAAGGTGGAGAATACTGCAAAAAGAGGATAGCAAGCATGGAATTTGGGTAGCACACATAGGTCTACCACAAAGGGCAATATGAAATCAAAGCGGAAAAACAGTTAATTTTGTTTCTATTCTTAGGGTTCCGTGAGGTAGATAATAAGAGAGGGAACCATTAATTAGAGTAGTAGGAGAAGATAAGGAGCAAACAACTCAGTGGGAATTTTCGGCATCTTTTCCAAAAGATTCTGAAAAAGGAGATCACCTTTACTTACAGTTGTCAATAAGTTACACACTAATTATAGATGCAACGTTCTTTTATTTCTTCGGGTTGACAGATGGACACATCAATCTATCAGGGATAGAAGGGAGAAGGCCAAGGAAACAATGAATCTAGATGTTATCCATTTTCAAAACAAACAATACTATTTGCCAAGTGCTAATTTCCCTCAATTGTCAACATGAGCTCACCTCTTCTATTTCATTCTCATTGGATTCATCCATATTGGAGGATTTGTCTACTCAATCCAACAATGATCAATTGAAGTAATTTTGTTTATGTGTAGACAAAAAAGAAAGAGTCTGAGTTTTTCCAAATAATCATCATGTGGAATAAAATACAATTGAATCACAATTTTCTTCAGCCTGCATTTAACCTAAGTCATCTCATATAGAAGTTCTCTTTTAGAGTTAATATGAAACAGACCTATCTCAAAGCAAAGAAATGCCCAACCACAAGGGTATCAGACAATTTCATGTCCCTAATTAGAATTAGCTTTACTTAAAATTCTATTTCAAACACAACTCATCAAGAACTCACCCTATACATTCTTCACACAGTACCTAATAGCCATCAACACACAACTACCATAGGTTCCAGCCACACCTCCAGTGTAAGCTTTGACAAAGTACATGCCATGAAACCCATGTCACAGGAGCACCACATCTTAAAAAAACAAAACAAAACTTCAAACAGAAACAATACTTGCCTTTACATTACAACAAATCGTTGTGGAACTCTGATTTTTGGGATACTAACACTAAAATGATGATAAAATTAACACACTCAGAGATTCAAGATTATGTACCCACTTAGCCAATATTTCAAGGCTATTTTCAGTACATTAAATGAAAGCCTGCATTTGCTACCTTATCATACAAGAATAAAAACTGATGACAAAAATAGATTCTAACAGCTACTTTTAAAAACAATTTAATGATAATAAATAACTGGTTAGATATACCCTTTTTGTGCTACAGCCTTAAATTTCATTTGAGACTTTAATTCATTTGAGACTTTAATTTCATTTGAGACTTTAATATTTTATCAGCTAACCCAAATATTTAATACTATACAGAAAGCTCAAACATTGAGAAACCATGGTTAATTGAATTGCCTGGTTAGTGAAATTTTAAGGCAAAAGATACTTTAATTCAATAATTTCTGAATATACACATGATAGATAGGTGGAATGCATGATTTAATCTTTCTTAGTAACTCAGTTCTTATAATACTGCAAGAAGATTTTGATCAGCAATAATATTATCCTATAAATGTAGATGGGGCCGGGCGCGGTGGCTCACGCCTGTAATCCTAGCACGCTGGGAGGCCGAGGCGGGCGGATTGCTCAAGGTCAGGAGTTCAAAACCAGCCTGAGCGAGACCCCGTCTCTACCATAAAAATAGAAAGAAATTAATTGGCCAACTAATATATATAATATAAAAAAAAAATCAGCTGGGCATGGTGGCTCGTGCCTGTAGTCCCAGCTACTCGGGAGGCTGAGGCAGCAGGATCGCTTGAGCCCAGGAGTTTGAGGTTGCTGTGAGCTAGGCTGACGCCACGGCACTCACTCTAGCCTGGGCAAGAAAGCGAGACTCTGTCTCAAAAAAATATATATAAAAAATAAAAAATAAAAAAAAATAAAAAAAATAAAAAAAAATAAATAAATGTAGATGGTTAATATTAGGTTGTTTTGTACATATCAGTGAGTAGGTTTGTGTTTTTTCTTTTTCTAAAAAGGAGACAGAGAAATAATTTAGAGCTCTCTGTTAAATGGATGCAATACATATTGTTAACATATACAAGTCCAACCAATAAGGGACTTTAGGGTCACCAAGAAAATCACCCATCTGTTACATGAAATGATAAAAGCTTGTCCCAAATATCCATAATATCATAAAGTAGAAAGTGAAATTACTTGTAATAGCATAGTCATGCCAGCTCTATTTTTCCCAGCTACAGAATATTGTGTATACTATAGCAATAAATGTAAATAGTTGTTTGGTCTTGCAAAATAAAAGAAACTTGAACTGAAAAAGTGTAAATTATCTTTCTTTGCCCAGCATTTATATTGCCCAAAAGTGAGGATTTGATTGATGCCATTCAGTAGGAAAAGTTTGTATTAAACCCACTATCTATATACTCACTTCTAATCAAGAGCTAGCTGGGAAGTATCAGATTCCCTTCATATTCATCCCATATACAGTTCCTAGTTCATAATCATCTAATCTAACAACTGTCTCCATCTTCCTAACAGAGCATTTGGCAAGAATGGCTGGGACTGAGATAGAAAAATAAATAGTTAGGGTTACTTTCTCAAAGATAGCTCTGTGTGAAGTGGGAATAAGAATATATGGAATTTTTCACAGAAATAGAGAAAATAACTCTAAAAATTTGTATGCAACTATGAAAGACCCTGAATAGCCAAAACAATCTTGAGCAAAAAGAACAAAATGGGAGGCATCATGCTATGACAAAGCTATAATCAATTTCTAAATCTACAACAAAGCTATAATAATCAAAACAATCAGCTACTGACATGAAAACATGAAACACTTAGACCAACAGAACAAAATAGAGAGCCGAGAAATAAACCCACGTACTAAGGATCAATTGATTTTCAACAAAGATGCCAAGAACACACAATAGGGAAAAAACAGTCTCTTCAATAAATAGTACTGCATGCATATCCACCTGCAGAAAAGTGAAATTAGACCCTCTTCTCATACCTTATGCAAAAATCAACTCAAAATGAACTAAAGACTTAATGGTAAGACCTAAAACTGTAGAACTACTAAAAGAAAACAGGGGCAATGCTCCATGACATTAATTGACATTTATCTGAGCATGATTTTTTAGATATGATCCCAAAAGCACAGGCAACAAAAGCAAAAATGGAGCTGCCACCAACATGAAGACTTTGTACCAACTCTCAGTATAAATTAATCATTCCAAAAATAATTAATTAACCATTCTACTATGTATACATAGATCAAAACATCATATTTTATATCATAAATATATACAATTTTTACTTGTCAATTAAATGAATAAATTTTTAAAAATTGATATGGTAATATATAACAAATGTTGCTACTAGTGAAATGAATATTAAAAATTTAAAGAAAAAACAATAAATGCTGGCGTGGTTGCGGAGAGAGAGGAACACTCCTACACTGCTGGTGGGACTGCAAACTAGTTCAACCTCTGTGGAAAGCAATATGGAGATACCTTAAAGCGATACAAGTGAATCTACCATTTGATCCAGCAATCCCATTGCTGGGCATCTACCCAAATGATCCAGTGACACTCTACAAAAAAGACACCTGCACTCGAATGTTTATAGCAGCACAATTCATAATTGCAAGGCTGTGGAAACAGCCCAAGTGCCCATCAATCCAAGAATGGATTAATAAA
Source organism: Microcebus murinus (assembly GCF_040939455.1). Classification (NCBI taxonomy): domain Eukaryota; kingdom Metazoa; phylum Chordata; class Mammalia; order Primates; family Cheirogaleidae; genus Microcebus; species Microcebus murinus. The sequence continues at coordinate 26,805,435 of NC_134124.1, forward strand.
ATGTGGTATATGTACACCATGGAGTACTATTCAGCTCTAAGAAACAATGGTGATATAGCACACCTTATATTTTCCTGGTTAGAGCTGGAACCCATACTACTAAGTGAAGTATCCCAAGAATGGAAAAACAAGCACCAGATATATTCTCCAGCAAACTGGTATTAACTGAGTAGCACCTAAGTGGACACATAAGTGCTACAGTAATAGGGTATTGGGCAGGTGGGAGGGGGGAGGGGGGCGGGTATATACATACATAGTGAGTGAGATGTGCACCATCTGGGGGATGGTCATGATGGAGACTCAGACTTTTGGGGGGAGGGGGGGAAATGGGCATTTATTGAAACCTTAAAATTTGTACCCCCCATAATATGCCAAAATAAAAAAAAAAATAATTAAAAAAAAAAAAAATTTAAAGAAAAATATATGGAAATCAGTTGGGTTTGAATGTAATGGAAGTTAATTCACAGGAATCTACTTGCCTGAATTTCTTATGGATGAAACTCACAAAAATAATACCTACTTCCAAAGGCCTTTCCCATAACTCCACCAAACCAAACAAACATGAGATCTTGTTCTTTACTCAACCATGAGTCCATCTTTTATGCACCACCCAGATTTCTCCCTATACTATTTACAACTCTTCTACCACAATTTCATTTGATTATCTTATTTTCTCACCCAAGAGTCAATAAGATCTAGTCACTTTTTGTCCTTTTTTGAGGAATACATCCAACTAATCTTCAGTTATAACGTTACTTAGAAAAGTCCTTTTATGTTTTATATATCCTAGAGCTCATTCTGAAAATCTCTGGTTATTTACATAGAAGATTCTTGAGCTGGTGATAAAATGGTGGTCTTTAAACACACTGGACAAGATACTGAATTCCATATTCATGTCTGATCCCACTTTGCCCCACTCTGGGATAGGCGATAGGCTTATAAACTGTTCAGTGAAACTAACAGATAAAGGTTGCATCTGTAGCATATCCCCCAAAGAATTACATACACACACACACACACACACAGACACACACACACACACATTGATTAACAGTTGTTACCAATAACAATAGTTGGATAATATTTTATTAGTTTGCTTTAACTTTAAACCTACAATAGAAAACAAACAAACAAACAACCCTTACCCAAGCAAGACGAAGTAAAATAGGTAACTAAAACATGGTCTTGACTTCATGCACTCAACTTCAAATTTTTCACACATTTTGTAAATTTGCTGTGCTAAAAACCTTTTTCTCCCTGTTTAACATTCAGGAAAAAAGCAATGTACATGTCTATAGGCCTATTTGTCAAGAAATAAAGGCAATAAATGAGATTCACATTTGAATAACAACAGTGGACTAGACAGGAGAGAATAGAACAGGCCTAGGCAGCTTCAATTCTCCATCTTAAAATTATTCACTATTGTTGGGAATAATAGAATATCAAAAGGATAAATTCAAAACTCAAATTAGTTTCTATCTTCCCTGGAGAGACTGCCTGTCTGATTCTGATCTGTCTTTCATGTGTTGTTCTCACTCAAACTTATAATTTCAAGGGCTGGAATGTCATTCCAATATGCAAAAGAGCATTGGCATTAATAAGAATTATATTTAGAAATTCTTCTACTGTGATATAGAAATAATATCAAACTTGTCAATTTTAAGGTCACAATAAGGACATATTGACTAGCTAAAGTTTCAAAATTATGTAAATTAGCGATTTTGGTAATCACAGGCTCTACAAAGTTTCTGCCCAAATTAAAAAGGACGAGTTTGTTCATTCTTTCTGCAAATAAGGATCTGTCAGTGTTGGGGGCATGTTATATGCTAGTAAAAAACAATCCCCAAATTTCAATGACTTTTAAAAACAAAGGTCTATTTCTCCTTCATCCCACATGGCTACCATTTTACTCCTGGTACCAGCTGACAGAGCAGCAACCATCCTAAGTGTTGCTGGTCACTACGGCAATGGGAAAAAATAGTTCTAGAGTGCTTTGCATAAGTGGTTAAAAATTTCTCACAACTCATTGGCTGAAACAAACCTTATGACTCCACCCAAACATAATGGGACCAGGAAGTATAATCTCTCCAGGTACTTAAAGGAAAAGAAGACCACAACCAGAGCAGTGAACACAACAATAACAGAAGTCCCTGACCTTAGAAACTCATAGTGAAGGAAGTCATACAAACACAAAATATACAAAAACAAATAAATAAGATAATTCCCCATTGCAGTAAGTGGTATAGAAGAGATAATGAAATGCTAGACAGGAATGCAAGATAAGGGGAGAGGGATGGATAGGAAGGCCTACACTAGATAAGGTGGTTAGTTATAAGATAAAGTAGACTATAAATTTTTATTTTCCCTTTGCCCTTCCAGATCCATTCTCCTTCCTTTTCTGTTCTTCTCTGTGCCTTGAGAAGTTGACACATATGGACTCCATCCATGGGCTTCCTTTCTCTTTAGCTTCCACCACTGAGAAACACTAGGGCAAAATCAGAGGGAGGCAGAAGAGTGAAGGCCTCATTCCTTTTGGAATGCAGTTGCTGCTGGCTGCATGCCTCACTATGGCTAAAACTCCTGTCAGATAACCACCCCCTATTCATTCTCTCCCTTTCCAGAGTACTGGCCAAAACCTCCCCAGCTCCTTCACTCCCTAATGTTTCTAGCCTAAGGGTACCTAAGTATCTATTGTGGTTTCAATAATTGCAATAGACTGAATTGTGTCCTCCCAACATTCAGATATTGAAGCCCTACCCCCCATAGTGTGATAATATTTGGAGATGGGGCCTTTGGGAGATAATTGGTTTAGGTGAGGTCTTATGGGTAGGAACTTCATGATGGGATTAGTGTCCTAATAAGAAGAGACACCAGAGCTTTTCTTCTCTCTTTCTCTCTCTCTCTCTCTCTCCCTCATGCCCCCTCACCCTCATCTGTCTTCTTGCCATTTGAGAATACAGTAAGAACATAGCCATCTGCAAGCCAGAAAGCAGTCCCTTGTCAAGACTCTGACCATGCTGGCACCATGATCTCAGACTTTCAAAGTCCAGAACTTCAAAAAATATATTTCTGTTGTTTAAGCCACCCAGTCCATAGTATTTTGTTATGGCCATCCAAGAAGACTAAGACACTAACCCTGCCTTAGTGCCTCTTATAAAAATCCCTTTATTAAACTCTTCTCAAATTACCCAATATGAGTATGCTATCTCTTTCCTGCTGTGATCTTTACTAATGCAATATATGTGTTTTTAATTCTCAGTTGTTTGCACCTATAATTTCTCTCAAACTTGTAATTTCTCAAATATATGACAGCTTAATTATGACTTATAAAATTGGAACAAACTTTTGTTTAAAAGGGAGAAATGTTTAAACAAATTTACCATTTATGTTTTATTTAAGGCATTGTAAATAAGAAGGCATAGCATAGTCATTCAGAGAACGGGACTTGGGGTTTAGGCAGACCTGGGGTTTAGTCACATCTCTGCACATTATGGCAGAGTTACTTGGCTAAATTACTTAACTTTTCCAATGTTCATATTCCTCATCTGTCAAATAAGAATTACCATTTGCATTATAATCAACTTACAGAGTTGTGGTAGCAGCCCAAAATCTGGAATAGAGAAAGCTATTACTATTTCTCTCTTACCAAAAATCCTTTTTTTGTATTGCTATTCTTTTGTGATGTTGCTTTTAATATTATTGGAAGCTTCTTGAAGATTGAGCATATCCATGAGTGCTAATTCTCACAACCACCACAGCCTATGGGATTTTTACATTAAGGGAAAGAGATTAGTGTCCATCAACAGGATCCAAAAGCAACATGAGCTAAGGCCAAAAGGCTTCCTGCATTTTGCCTACGGAACATTCTTTCCACAGCGAAGCTAATCAAAGCTTTATTACCTTTAATGAAGTTCTCATATTAAATTCAGGACACTTAATATAATTTATCTTAATTAATCAATTTTTAATGCTTAGAGGAAGTTGTTTGACAAATTATTTGTTCTGCCTGTATTTTTTCTATTTATCCCTTTTCTTGCCAGCTGCTATATTAGACATAGACGTGACCTATACAGAGAGCTGAAAAAGACTAACAAGCATTAAGCCCCAACTTCAGCAACTAAAATGACACTTATTCACACAAGGCATCACCTAATATTTCTTCGGTAACACAGAATTTTCTGTGGCTCATTCAATAAGCATCTTACAAGGAAGTCAAGCTAGACTCTGGAGTCTGCACATATTATGAACCTTTGCAATAGGAAAAGGATTTCTCAGCAGACATATTAAATCATGAAAGCTCTGAAAACCAAAAATTGTGGTTAGGCAACTAGAAATTTTTAGATTCCTAAGTCCTATTTCCAAAAATGATTTTTAATAAATTGCTACTTACACATGACCTTAAAAGTATCTAATCAACCAATATTTCCAAGATGAAAGTGCTGAGCACATGCGTTGTATAACCTTAATCAACTTCCTTAACCTCTTTAGTTTTCAATTCCTTATTAAAATGGAAGAAATAATAGAGCTTCTGGAAGAATGAAATAAAAGACAGCAGGGAAAGTATAGCACCTGATATATAGGAAAATAATAATTGTTAGACATTTTATTGCTATGGTATCTTATATCCATTTTAGCTATGAAATATTATGACCCACTGCCATTTAGAAAATTTGACTCATCCTGCAAAAGAAAGGGGATATTCTTGTTGTTATATAACCACTCTTTTAGTTTAGCTTAAAGCTTTCCCCTAACCATCTGTATCCCAAAAAGATATGACAGTTTTCACTCTTCAAGGTAATGCCATGTGGGTATGTCCACAAAGATCACTGGCTTATTAAATAATTCCATATCAATAAGCAAAACAGATTCTTCTGATTTCTGGTTCATCACAGCATAAAATATAACAGAAGTTAGGTGAACTTTAAGTAGCTTAGAGAGCCTCAAGAGACCAGGTTTTAAATATTAAACCATACCCATCTACTAATTTGCTTCAAGGATTCATTTTAACTGCAGAGTTTATAACTTTTTTAAAAGATAAAGGAAAAGTGAACAAGGAAAGAAGTTCTTATTCATGTTTTAAGGTTTTTTAGTATTCTCATAGGTATTTCTTTTATGACTCCAAATATCCTTATTATCAATTTACCTACAAATATTCTACCATACGAGGCAATGTTTCTGAAGCACACTCGTGAGAGATAGCTAGTCATTATTACTGCATGAACTAGTCAAAAGGAAAGCATGTTCAAGTCAAACATTTCACAATCCATTATTTTGTCCCAGTCAGGACCCAAAACAGAGCACTAAGCAAATGGAACTCTAGCCCTTTTAAATATTTTTTATGTTTATTCAACTTGCCTTGGAAAGAAAAGAGAAGTCATATAACTATTTTTGCTTTGGAAATTGTTGACATCTGAGCTTAAGAGATTGAAGCCTATCATATAAAAATGCAATTCAACCAAAATTGGTATGCCACTCAAGATATTCCACACCTATACTAAAGTCTAAAGCTGGATGAAATTTGAGCTTTCTTATAGGATTAGAATTTTTTTAAAAAATTTCATATTGTTTTTTTCCAGAATAAATTTTCACAAGATAAATTCCCAACACCATGCCATGAGCAAATACCTCCTCCCTTATACCCATCCTCACCTGGAGTAACTAATCAAAGAATTTAAAAAGCAAATGCCTCTCAAAGACTGTGAAATAAAGGTGCCCAATAAAGCATTCTTTGAAACACTTCCAAAAACTTCTAAATGTAAATTGTTCTACAAGACAACTTTCTTGGCCTCATCAAAAAATGAATGTCATGAAAAACAAAAACCAGACACACACACTGAAAAAATAGCAAGTAAGAATGCAAGAAAGCAAGCAAGAAAAAAAAGAATGGAAGAAAGAAAAAAGAAAGATTGAGGCCCAGACATTATAATGGCTACATTTTAAAAACTTACCTAACCAAGTGTTGGCAAGAAGGAACTGGAACTCTCTCACATTGCTGGTAAAAATGTAAAATGCTACAACCACTTTGCAAAACAGTTTTGCAGTTCCTTAAAATGTTAAACATATACCTACTATACAATCCAGCCATTCCAATCTAGAAATATACTCAAGACAGAAAAAGCATCTGTCTATACAAAGGCTTGCACACAAATATTCACAGCAGCTTTATTTGTAAAAAGCCAAAGAGTAGAAAGAGTCTAGATATCCATCAACAGGTGAATGATTAAACAAGTTGTGATATATATACAAATAGAATACTGCACAGCAATAAAAGAATGAAATATTGATACACGTAAAAACATGGGAGAATCTCAAAATAATTATGCTGAAGAAAAGAAGCCAGATACAAAACAGTACATACTGTATGATTCCATTTATATGAAAGTCTAGAAAATGCAAACTCATCTCTGATGACAGAAATATCAGTGATTGCCAGGTGATGGGGGAGGGGCAGAAGGGAAAGCTTAGAAAGGGCAAAAAGAAGTTCTGAGGATTATGTATATGTTCATTGTCGTGATTGTGATAGTTTCATGGTGTATACATGTCTAAACTTATCAAATTGCATGCTTCAAATATATGCAGTTTTATATCAACTATGCCTCACTTTAAAATAAGATAGATTTCTCTAGATTAAAAGAAATTAAAAGTTGCTGTACCATGTGAACATTTATTCAACCCTTTTTAAAAAAATCATAAAAGATAATTTCAGAACAACTGGAGACATTTACATATGGATTGCTTAAGTAATAAGAAATTCAGGTTATTTTTTCTTAAGTATAACAACAGTATTGTATAGAAAACATTTTTTTTATTAGCAGAGGTACACAAAAGGATTTAAGGTGAAGAGTTATGATTTCTGCAAATCATGAAATCAAATTTAAAAGTCAATATTGTATAATGTCAATTGTTTAATCTAGGTTGAAGTTATACAAGTGTTCATTTGACTTTTTTTTTTTTTTTTTGAGACAGAGTCTTGCTTTGTTGCCCAAGCTAGAGTGAGTGCCATAGCATCAGCTTAGCTCACAGCAACCTCAAACTCCTGGGCTCAAGCAATCCTTTTGCCTCAGCCTCCCAAGTAGCTGGGACTGCAGGCATGTGCCACCATGCCCAGCTAATTTTTTCTATATACATTAGTTGGCCAATTAATTTCTTTCTATTTTTAGTAGAGACGGGGTCTCGCTCTTGCTCAGGCTGGTTTCGAACTCCTGACCTCAAGCAATCCACCCGCCTCGGCCTCCCAGAGTGCTAGGATCATAGGCATGAGCCACCGTGCCCAGCCCTCATTTGACTTATTAAAATTATTTTGTGTTTTTGAAATTTTTCATAATAAAAAGATTCATATACTACTTTATTCTCTTTCATTTTATTTTTTTTTCATTCAATAAGAAATAATACTCAGTAGGAATATTTTTAAAATGTCCTCCTATTTACATCTATTTGAAATTGCTTAAAAAAAAAATTAAAAAAATAAAATAAAAAAAAATAAAATGTCCTCCTATTTATCCTATGTGGCAGAAAAAAATAGTCATAAGATCTTCATTTAATTGGTGAAAATTTGTTCTGTGAGTGGCTAGGATCATCCCACAGATATCAGCCTAGATTATTCATGAAACAACAAAACCAGATAATTTACCAACAACAATAATAATGATAATTACAGTTAACTACTATTGGCACTATGTGCTATAGTCTTTAAAAGTATTTTAACTTTCTCATCTCTACTCATGTAACTCTCTTGACAACACTATGATGTAGCTATTATCATCATTTGCTATGGACTGCATGTTTGTGTTCTGCCAAAAAAATTTATATTTTGGAGCCTAAATCCCCAATGTGATGATATTGGAGATAAAGCATTTGGGACATAATTAGGTCATGAGAGTAGAGCCTTCATGAATGGTATTAGTGCCCTTAATGATTAAAGAGACCAAAGTACACACATATGTGCATTCTTGTGCTCTATTGAGTGCCCTCTCTTTCTCTCTTTCTATTTTTCTTTCTCTTTCTCTTTCTCCTTCTCTCCACCATGGGAGGCTACAATGAGAAGACAAACTTTGGCAAACCAGGAGTGCCTTACCAGACATGGAATCTGCTGGCATCTTAATTTTGGACTTCCCAGCCTCTAGAACTGCGAGCAATAAATGTTTGTGCATAGATGAGAAAACAACACAGAGATTAACTAGCTTTCCCAGAGTTATATTGGAGGAAGACTGGGTACTCAGACCATTAAGACTGAGTCTAGATCTGGTACTCTCACTTCTGAGATCACAAACCCAGTGTCTCTGAAGGCCAGGCAGGAAGCATGAAGAGTAAGAGGGCCTGTAGCAAACTGGAACATTCACTCCCTGATTCTTAGCCAATATTGCATGTGTTCAGATTATTTAAAAAAAAAAAAAAGGAAATTTGGATTTATAGGTGAAATTTTCTGGTTGTTTTTGTCTGATTGTTTACAATGGTGACTTATTTTTTAAACGTAGTTCTGGTAAGAAGTAGAAATTTTTAAAGATTGAACTTAGCCCATAAAATGCCAATTTGTAATCCACGACAAAACAATTAAAGCCCTTTGGCATTGTGGTGTTAAGAAACACATCCAGAATCTCTGAGAAATTCTTTTTGGAATCCAAGCCAAAAGTTAAAATATCTACCCCATCCACAGGGCCCTGTTCAATGACATTTCTGAAACCAGAAACTCCTATCATGCCAAAGCACCAGATGGATAACAGTTTTTGTGGAATGTGCAAGCAGTACACACAGAACTCTGAGCATCCTCTAGTTCCCACCATTTTATCAAGTCTCTGTGTCTATAGTAAAGAGAGAGGACACAGAACACAGAAGAGACAATGTGAACCAGAGGAGCCTTTTCTAACCACTCTCCCCACCCAACTTGGCGCACAAAGACAACAGCATCAACTTTCTCTATTCAGTGCCTCCAGCAGACACACAAATGTACTTTATGTAACGCCATACTTTACAAATGTACTTTATGTAACTTCCATACTTTATGTAATGCCATACTTTACAAATGTACTTTATGTAACGTCCATACTTTATGTAACACCCTGCATAGGGTCAGGGAATTCTGAGAATCTCACTGCATGCATTCTTTTGCTCTGCTGTTCATCTCCAGTACCTCTTCCCTTTCTTCACCTCATCATTGGGCTCTGCTCCTCGTGGCCTTTCCTTTGGAGCCACAGGGAAAGAGCGCGAGGGAAGTAAAAGAACAGAACAATTCCCCTCGTGTGCCCCCATCACATGTAATCCTTTGTAAACTAACGCTTCTACACTGGTGACGCCACAGGCAAGTGCAACAAGATAGTGCTAAGAAATTAAGGTTATAAAAATAATAATGTTTAAGCACTTAATATGGGCTGGGTATTGAATAAGACACTCTCTAAACATCATCTCTAGACCTCTGAGGACAATTATTAGGGCCATTGAACAGATGAAGAAAGTGAGACTCAGAATAAGTTGACCTTCTTCTGTCTGGGGGTTCACCTTCAGTAAATGGCCAAGCTGGGATGCAAATTCAGACCTCATGCTTGTGCCTAACCTTTTTCCATCATAATACTGTATCTCTAGTGACATGGCCCAATTACAGGACGGGGAATGGGGACAGAACATAAAATAATGACACAGACGCACACAGACATGAAATGACTTGAGTGTCCAATGCACCGGTAGCTTTATTTTTATACCCCCCCCAGACCCAAAGTTAGTTCCTTGTACGTGAGCAACTGAGCATAGCAGCAATAGCTATCAATTTTGGAGTTGTTTCACAAGGGAACAATGGTCCCATGCTCTCAGACTTCAAAATGGTTACTTAAGGTGCCGGACACAGCTCAAAAGCCAAGGCCGAGATAAGCAACATAAAACAATGCAGCCATTTGAAGTGCTTCTTGTTCTCAATCCCAGGCAGTGGCTCCTCCCTGGCCCCCACAGTTGTGCCTGTCTTAGGTCACCCCTCCCATGAGGAGTCTTACCCGTCATTGACTACCAACCATCAATCAGGGGGCAGTCTTTGGGAAAGTTCTTATCCTTATGGCCTCCAGACTCCCACCACGGGGGCCCTCCGTGTGGGAGCTGAGCAACATTTGCTTATGTGCAGACACTCAGGTCTCTTATCATGTCACGAGGCAGCAACCATGTCTGAAGAAAATGCTGACTACCACTGCGTCAGGCAGCACACATACATTATAGGCTATAGTGAATGATTAGTATAAGGCATAACACCAGAATCATCCCCCAACACTCTAGGAACAAAGGTTTGTGGTGAAGAGGAAGGAAACAAGAGTTGAAGGAAGAACTAAAACAACTTTCAGAACAGAAATGTACACCTCCTTATCCCAAGCTCTACCAGCTCACCAAGAAGACTGAAACTCTGTCTCACAGCCTCACCTGCACAGGAATCACCTGGAGAACTCAGTTAAAATGCAGATTCCTGGGCTAGAATTCTCTGGACCTAATGAATCCACATCTCCAGAGAAGGGAGCAGGAATGTGCATTTTAATTGCAACCCCACAGTGAATTTTAATCAGTTCTTCAAATGAACCACTAAACTTGAGATTTGGAATAAGTGCAAGGCTGAGTCTCAAAAATCTCTACCAGATATTCCAAGATAAAAAAGAAACTTTAAAGTAAAACCCCAGAAAGGAGCTTTTGCTGCCAGACTCATAACATTTTTATTTTATTTTTTTAGGCAAGCAATTATTATCGACAAACATTTGAAGGAAATCTAGTCCATTTATTTTATTCATTTTGACATCTGCAGATAATAAAAATGCTAGTGGGGAAATCAGGTTTAAGGATTGTAGCAATTAGTTCATTTGTGACTGATTATTAAAAATAATATATGCAGCTCTATGCTTCTCCAGAGGTGAGAGTTACAAATTACCGTGGTTGTTTCTGTTGCCACTGCCACTGCTAATGTTATTGTTTTTAAAAGATTGCAGCCTCCATATGTTTGTTAAAATTAATATTCTTTGAGGTTTCTCAGGTTGCCATAGCCACCCCAGTTCCCTTCTCCCAGCATGATGTGATGAACTAGAAGTCAGAATTGTGAAGGAATCCACATATGTAAATGCAACCTGGGAAGCTGTTCAATCTGGAAACAGCCTCTTCCTTTCCGACAATTCCTGGCTTTGTTCCTTTTGATACAGTGACCAAAATGCACAGGCTTCCAGCTCACTAGCCCTCCCAGTCTTGTGTTGCACACAACACAATCATCCTCTCCTGTCTGTCCTCTGTCCATACCCCTGGCGACCCTTCACCATGCTCTTTTGAGCCTTTATACTATACACATTCTCATCCAACACTCTGGCAACACATCCTCTACCTTCTTTCCTAAACTGAAACCTGGCTTTTCCCTGATCATGATAGTACTGAACTCTTAAGTGTACATAGATCCTGGTGATCTGGTGATATAATTTTTTTTCCCTAACACACCCTTTGTCTCATTTTTCCGCTTCCTCCACCATTTCACCATTTCCTTTTTGGGACTCCTCCTTTTAACCACCTCCATCTAGTCATGCCATTCTTTTCAGATCTCAATCTTTGTTTTCTAACTTCTGTGGGACCCCCTAAGCTTTCCTTCCCTTATCATCCCCTTGAGAAACTACACAGGTACTAGACCCCATCTTCAGCTACTTTGTCTCTTCTACTCCAAAGCTGTTGCTTCAGTTCCATCTCTTGTTGATTTAAGCTCTACCTATAGGTCCAGTTCAAATGCTTCCACCATTATGACAAGTTTTCCACAACTTGGCTGACATGCTGTCTGCATCCACAGAGTATATGCAGCTGTAGGATATACTGCTTAGGCGTGTGGTCTCTGGGTGAGACTACATAGGCAAAGTCCCAGCTTTACCACATAGTGCCATCGTGGCTCAGGGCAACCTTTCTAGGTCTCAGTTTTCTCACCCCTAAAATGATGACAGTAATATCATCTATATCACAGGGGTCATTATGAAGATTAAACAAGATAACTCCTAGGTATAATTCAGACTGGTGAAAATAAGAGAAAACCTAACTTATCTGAAAGTCCAGAGGAGAGGAAATCTTCAGGCTGACTTTGATTCAGTGACTAAGCTAGAAATCAAGAATCTGGTTTTCTCCCTCAGCTCTGACTTCCAGGGTGTCAGAAGTCTGGCTGTCCCTGATAGTTACAAGAGGCTATCACTGGGCTACAGCTTCTTCCTCCAAAGGAAAGGAATGAACAAAATGATCACATCAAGAAGTTCTCCCAGAATAGTGAGAGGAAACTTTTCCACACATTCTCAGGAAAGCTCTCATGGCCTGTTGTCCAGATGTGAATAGCATGCCCATTCTTGAACCATTGCTGGGGCAGAGGAATTCCATGTGCTAATTGGCTCAGACCTGCTCAAAAGATCAATCATGAAGTGAGGGTGGGAGGGATTACAAATCCTGAAAAATATCTTTCCACCTATAAACTGCACAATAAGTATAGATTAGGAATGGATATTAGGGAGATGGCATAACATCCACAATGGAAAGTCATGTCTTTAGCTAATGATGGGCAATTAGTAAAAACACTATACTGAAATTAGCAGTTATTATTATGTCATTTGTACTTTTGATGACTACTTTCATCCTTGTTTATGTTATCATTTATTGTTTTTACATGATTTCTTCTCCATCCCCTGTGCAATGTGCTTTACTGACATTTTCACCGCTAACATACACTCAACATGAACTTTTTGCTACTAATACACCCACTCTGTACCTAGAAGCATGTGTACAAAGAAAATAAAAAAAATAGCTTCAATACATTCTGGTTGAATAAATGAATAGACTATAAAAGTGGTCCTACCCAGTGTCAAAGTCTCTCTTTCACAAGAATTAGGGATCACTCAATGTTCTTATGTCCTTTAATACAGAAAGATTTAACACATTTTAAAAATATTCTTTCTTATACAAAATAATATTACTAAACTACCCCTGACTACAAAAGCCCAGGGAGCAAGTATGCTGTTGATAGTTTCTACCCGATCAGTAAAAGCTTATTCTTTACCTCAATTCCATGCAATTTATTCTTTTTTAGTTTTCTTTCACAATGACTTTTGAGGTACATAATTCCATTTGACCAGACTAGATACAGAAAAGAATAACATGAGATACATTATTTGTTTTGTTAGGTGTACCCTCATTATAAAACTTCAATAGGAATATTTGAATCAGTAAATTTTAACTAAGACCCTATAGTTTTCAAAACCATAAATTATGAGGAAAAACTCCAATATTATATAATGTACAGTTATAAGATATTTACATGAAAAAGAATTCCTTGTTAACATTTATCTTGAAAATGTCTTATTTGCCATAAAATATACTTCATCAATTTTATACCAACATATATATGCTTCATTCTGCCCTACTTTTTTAAGCAAATCACATTACTTCTAAACAAGTTTATTTGAATGCTTCTTACAAGTAGGTGATATTAGCAATTCTGTAATAATTCAACTAACAAAAGTATATCTGTAATTTTTAGATAGATATGGCAAATGGTACTATATGTGAGTTGTTTTTATAGAAAATGCTTTGTATTTTTTTAAAGCCTGCAGGACTCCAGACTTGTATTACCGGAATATTATCTAACTTCTTAAAAACATAATATTATACTTTGAAATGTCTTTGAGAAAAGAAAAGTGTGTGAGAGAGACTATAAAACAGACTGGCCGTCTTAGAGCAAAATGAGAGAAAATGTGGATTCTCTGTCTTTTAATGGGAGGCTGTAGCCGTTCAGAACCTTTGCTTCTTGTCAGTAGAGAACATGCAATGAATTTTAAGAGTAAAATCTGATGAAAGAGTACAACAAGAAATGTTTAGAGAATATAAACTAGTCAGACCATTTAAACTTCATGAAAAAGATAGCAATAAATTTTAAATTCATAATAGCACATGAGCCCAATCTAGGTAGCACTACATATAGAAAGCTACACTGTACATTATACATATAATAATCCATATGCATAACCAGTCACATTTTTATTTTGCATGCCTCTTAAAACTGCCATTTGGTTTATCTCTAGCTGCAAGCTTTTCACCATCTAATACAAAGCAACTTTTCACCATCTAATACAAAGCAACTTTTCACCATCTAATACAAAGCAAAACTTCAAAAATAATAAAACAACAGGAAGGATAGTTCATGCAGTGAATAATAGTATGTCCCTACAGACTTTGATGCCTGATCCAACTCAATGAGGTAGATATTATTACCTGAGGCCAAGAAGTTAAATAATTTTGCTCTATGCTTCTGAGTATTGGGAATCATGTCCCAAAGCCACTGACGGTGTTGTAATATGAGGTCTAACCAATAAATCTCTTTCCCAAAGCAAAATCCAACAGAGAAGATAGACACCATTGATCTCACACAGCCAACTAAATAGCCCAAAGGTTGAGCAATGTAAGTAATTCCATTACCTCTGTTGAATTTGGGTGATGAATCACTTGGGTGGAGCCTTTGCCGTTTCCTCAGTGATCAGTCTGTTTGATGGAACAACCAACCCATAATCCCTGCAGTCTCCACTCTGGGTTCTGTGGCAACCCTAAGTATAAAACAGAGATGCAACCAGTTCATTGGAAAAGGCACTCTTTATAATGTTTATAAAACCACTTATTTCCAGGAGACGCACATGACAAATAGACTTACAAGGAGGTGCTCAATCTGACTCATTACTCAAGAACAACAAATTAAGGCAAAAATTAAATGCTATTTTTACCCGTAAAATTTAAACAATATGAGGATTTGGGGAAAAAACACAGGAAAATTTCTCACTTATGGGAAGATAAATTGATGCACTCTTGTTCGATCTAAATTTTAAACATGCATACATTTTGAAACATTAATTTCATTTCTATAAATGTATCCCTAGATAAGTGTTCAAAGATACATATAGAAGATATTATAGTGTTGAATAAGGAGGGAGCTAAATTAATTATAGTAAACCCATGCAGTTGAATGTCATGAGGCCTCTAGAAAGAATAAGGGAAATCTATATATACTGATATGGAAAATATCACAGTTCTATTATGAAGTGAAGAAAAGTAGTTTAAATAGCAATATCTGTAATATGATTCCCATCTGTATGCTATGATTCTCCTTTGTGGAAAGAGTATATACCTATATATTTACTTTCTTGCAGACATAGAAATTTATGAAAGTACAAAATACTTATAAGTCTATGGAGTAGGACACTAGGGTAGGGTCAACATGGGATATCACAGCACCTTAACATTCCACCTTATGCTTTCTTTACTTGTCCAAAATTTTTTGCCATGAGAGGGGCAAGAAATTCTCTTCGCCCTTATTTTGCCTGGATGAAAGTGAAATTGGATGGTGAGTGTCCAGGGTAAGGAGGCTGTCAGACACCAGAAATGCAATGAATGTAAGCTGCCCTATTCAAACATGAGTGAGAGTGCGCGCGCACACACACACACACACACACACACACACACAAATATACACGTGCAAATACACAACCCACTCCCTTCCACCAGCTTCTAAAACCTTATGTCATATTACATGCCTCCGATGATGACATGTCTTCGTTATCTTCTATATATCCTTATTTCTACGGAGGGTTTGAGGGAGGGATAGGGCAAGGATAAATTTAGGCATTGTTGTCCCCTGATGTCTAGCTTGTATTTTTCAAAAGGAAAAAATGGAATCTTGTATCTTATTTTCCATTTCCAAAACAGAGAGAAATAAAATCTTCCCAGGTACTATTAGTGACTTAGAAAAAAAATGCTTCAACCTGCTTCCCTACTTCAATCAATCTTGAAAGGACGATTGGAGTGGGAACATTTAAAATTTACCTCTGCTGTTATTGAAAACTGCAAGAATGATGAGATTTTATACATAATGATGTTGAAATAGCACACAGTGAAGTGTGGAGATTCTGACAGGCTATGAGATTTACAATTCCTTTCCTCTGTCCCAAGTCGCAGAATTAAAAAACTACCTTCCAGGTCAGTGGTTTCCAAAATATATGTTGCTCTCACATACCATACCAGCAGTAAAGAAAATTTGAACAAGCAGTCATGTTTTTATTTATTTACAAGTATTATATCATGCCATTTTACTAATATATTATTATCATTACCAAATATAGAAATAGAAATTAAAGTGGATGAGATTTAAAATATACGGAAAATCAAGTTTCTAGTAATTTTGTTCCCCATATCCAGTGGAACACTGTTCCAAATAACTCACATAGTAACTATCATGATGTCTCACTGTGTATAGCTGCTTATTATAAAATTTACACCCATAAAGTATCACAACTTCAGCCACTACACCACTGAAAAAGTTTCAGGACAACTCTTTCTACTAAAATATCTCTTTAAGGGGCCCAGAGGAACAGAATTAAATTGAGGAAATAAATTATTCTTCTTTCAATTTGGAAGGGGTGAATAATATTTAATGAGTGACTTTTAGGTGCCAAGCATTGTCAAGAGCCTTAAAATATCTTATATTTAATTTTCCCAACAACTCTGTATAGTACACCTATTCCCATTTTACAGTTACAGAAACTGAGGATTAAAGTGGTCAAAGATCAGCTAGTTAGAATAGATTCCTAGATCAGAATTAGTTAATCTAAACACTTAATCAGTCCTATTTACTGCCTAGAAAAAGGAAAATATTAGATGTGAAAATGTGCAAACATGGTTACAGAATCTATCACAAAATCTTATGTGGTCAAAAAAAATGAGAAGCAGTTTGAGACCTGGATCTTCTCTCTTCCTGAATCTCTGAGCTTTATCATTCTATACATATACAGAGAGATCTTCCTGTAGCTAAAGATGAAATAGGACTGCACTGTATTTATCACTGGGCACATGAATCCTTAAGAACTTTGGTAGGAAAGGGTTAGCAAAATTTTTTTCACAAGTTTTTAAGTTGTCTCTTTATATCCTCACATTACTTTCTTTAAAGTGAAAATAAAACCCCATGTGATTTTTTGTTGTTGTTGTTTCTTTTCTTTTCTTTTCTTTTTTATTTTTTATTTCAAGAAAATATGAGAGTACAAAATTTTGGTTGCATTTTATATGTTTGCCTCCTCTTGGCAAGGGTTAGAGGTATGCTCCTCCCCTCCACGATGCTCAACACATCCCTTAGATGTGGGGACTACCCCCCCAACTCCCGAATCCCTGGTGGACACCACCACTATTTGAGCACCATAGTGTTAATCAGTCAGTACCAATTTGATGGCGAATACATGTAGAGCCCATTCTTCCGATCTTGTGTCACCTGACTGCATAAGACATTCTATAACAAAGACATCTGCCCTCATGTGATTTTTTTAAAAGAAAACTTAAAACTGTGCATATAATTTATGTGAGAAATTCTTTTTAAAATAATTTACTCTGAAAGCGGGGCAGGAGGGATGACTTCCAGGTGACATTTGGCAATGTCTAGAGACAGTTTTGGTTGTCACAACTGGGAGTGGGGGTGCTTCTGGCATCTAGTGGGTAGAGGCCAGGGGTGCTGCTAAGTACCCTCCAACACACAGGACAGTCCCCTACAACAAAAAAGTATCCTTCCCAAAATGCTAATAGTGCAAGATTGAGAAATCTCTCTCTAAGGAAATAGTCAATGATATCGTCAGAGATAACTATCCGTTTGTGTTCCTAACAGCACTATTTGGGATAGTTTAATAATATGAGACTGATTAAATTACAATACTTCTATTTATTAGAAGACCAGCCATTTCAAATGATTTTGCACAAGAA
Source organism: Microcebus murinus (assembly GCF_040939455.1). Classification (NCBI taxonomy): domain Eukaryota; kingdom Metazoa; phylum Chordata; class Mammalia; order Primates; family Cheirogaleidae; genus Microcebus; species Microcebus murinus. The sequence goes on from NC_134124.1 coordinate 26,823,183, forward strand.
TAATTAACTACATGAAGAAATGTTCATGATATTTACATGCTCTAAATAATATACTTAGTATAATTATATATTATAAAAATACACATATATTTGTATATAGGCATAGAAAATAATTTGAAAGAATACTGACCAAAATAGGAATGCTGTGTGTTGCTGAAGAGTGGTAGGGAGTTCCTGTAAAATAATACTTCATGACAAATGTCATCAAAAGTAGCCATACATATCATCCTGAGGAGGAAAAGAGCAGTTGGTCTAAGCTATCATCTCAAAATCTGTATAAGCCTCCTAAGTACGTAAGATTTTGTGTCCTCCCTTTTCAGAATGTGTCATTGGAAGAGTTTTATTTCCTGACATCAAGTTCTTTAATGACAGAAAAGAGAAGCAGCAGGTGTTTCTCACCAGGTGCCTTCATGATGATTGCAGATAGAGTTCAATGGAATATTTTTGTTCAGAGCCAAGATAACACCTACTATTCACATGCCTTCTCTTTAAAAGAGTTCATTGTTACACTGTGAATCAAAAGTAGAATTCCTTGTTTCAATTCACACCAAGAACAGTATGATCACAACACTCTGCTAACTGAACAAATGTCTAAGACATCATGAACACCACATATAGCAGCATATCAGATTGTTTTATGAGTGGAAGGCATTATAATATTGTCTGCTATGCAGCATCTTCACTGCCATATTGGAATTCAGAAATAGTATTGATGTCCCCCCAGAAACACATCCTGGTCAACTATTCTTTATTTTAGTGACCAGCAGCCTCATTGTGAATAGGCCAAATAATATAAAATGGCAGTAGGTCTTCACAAATACCATAATCGAAATTACAATGTTGGTTTATATCAACCAAAAAAAAAACCTGATAAGTTCGACTTATCGAATTTATCACCAGTATAGTCGAACTTCTAATCTGTACTGATCAGAAAAAGAGGTGAAGTTGGAGGAGAAAGGGAAGGAGGAAAAGAGGACTATCAATTATTTATAAAAGAGCAATGATTATATAAAATAAAATATGCATACTTAGTTTCATCTAAAAGGGATCCAAATGGCTTGCAGTTATATCTGGCACAAGGACCATTTCCTCCATTTCTAAAATATTAAATAAGAACAATATTTGTTTAATAGCTCCAGAAAAGAGAAAGTGCTTTTTTTACAGTTGTTCATCCATACATTATATATAATTTAAAATTGTTGAAAACAGGGTACAATGCACACACTATCTGGGTGATGGACACACATAATTTTGACTCAAATGGTACTATTTATGTAACCAAAACGTTTGTACCCCATAGTATTCTGAAATAAAAACTAAATAAAAATAAATAAAATTGTTGAAAACACATTAACTCTCTGACTCAAGATCATAAAATAATCACATGTACATGGCTTTATTCCCTCCTAAAATCTTGCTGAAATAACAGCAAACATGCATTTTTAAAACTGTGATCAATTCCGGAAATAGAAAATCAGTTTATTAGTGAACCAAACTTTGGAGAAATTTCTGAAAAGCAGAAAGCAAATAGAATTAGATTGATAGAAGAGTCCAAGTAAAAGACAACCCAGGCCCAGCACAATGACTCATGGTTGTAATCTTAACACTTTGAGAGGCGAGGCAGGAGGATCACTTGAGCTCAGGAGTTCAAGACCAGCCTGAGCAAGAGCGAGACCCCATCACTACAAGAAAAGAAAAAATTAGCCAGGCACGGTGGCGCATGCCTGTAGTCCCAGCTACTCGGGAGGCTGAGGCAGGAGGATCGCTTGAGCCCAGGAAGTTGCAGTGAACTATGATGATGCCACAGGCATCAGAGAAAGAGTCTGCCTCAAAAAAGAAAAAGAAAAAAAAAAAAAAGACAATCTAATAAACATAAAATAGAGAGGCACTACAGAGCCACTTTTCCCACTGGTGACACAGAGAACTCCAAGCTCAGAATGTCCAAGGACTAGAAGGAGCAGCAGGATGATTACCCTCACGGTAATTTGTAAGTGGGTCAGTTACCTTTTTCCAACATCCAGCATGTACAGAAAAGGCTGATTGCTACCCATGCCCCAGATCAAGCACAGTAAAAAACAGCTCTCTAAACCTACATTGTTCAATATGGTAGCACACAGTGGCTAGTGGCTTTCATATTGGATCGTGCAGCTACAGAGTATTTCTATAATATTATAGTAGAAAATTCTATTGGACGCCACAACACTTAAACAAAGTGGGAGGTCTGATGACAGTGGCAGAAGTGGGGATGAGAATACAAGAGAGCAGAAGATGAAAAAGGAATTATGTCATAAGCAAGGGATCTATAAATAAAGCAGGAATGAACTAAGAAAACTTCAGACATACAGGAGAATTTTTAAAAGGCAAATCTGTACAAAACCAAAATGAACTTTGTTTTCCTCTTTGAGTAAAAGGCAGCAAGAATCACAGTGGTAAAGAGCATGCTCTCTGGAGCGTGAATGACTCTTGGTATTTGTATTTATAGCTGTATAATTTTGACACTTTAAATGCGTAAGCTAGAACAAGTGACTTAACCCTTTTCTATATGCAAAATAAATAATAGCAGTAACTACCTCACAGGATTGTGAGAGTATTAGTTAAGTTAATGTATACAAAGCACTCAACAAGTGTTTGCTCTTGTGATTGTTACATTCTTAACACAATAAATGATTCTATAGTCAGAGCTAACCCAGCCTTAATTTGACAAACGTAAGAGACTGAGATTGCTACCCACCCTCCATCCATACATCCCAAGAAGACAGCCTATCCCTCTGTACAAACAATTTACAAAGAGTCAGTCGGTTGTTAGCCCTCCCATTTTTGTCATAGTCCTGTTGCTTAAGCAAGAAAACAAAACTGCTGAGGAATCATATGCCATCTAGTCCATTACTCAACTTAGTCATTTATATACAAAATTGGAAAAAAAATCAAACCACAGACATTTGAGGACAACTAAAACATGAACGAGAAACGTCGAAATAAACATGGAAACTAACTTTAGAAGAAATAGAAATTATATAAGCAACATAGATAATTTTTTAAATAATTCAGACTTGTACATTTAAGACATTTCATATGTGAAACAAGAAAGCATTATTTTTAAAAGTAATCAAAGTTCCAAATACTGTACTTGAAATTGAAAGCATAAGTGCCCCAAAAAAGTAGAAAGCCAAGAGAAAAAAACTCTTAATGATATACATGATGATACATGTAGAGGGAAATATACTAAGGTCTACAGTTTACTTTGAAATGTGTCCAAAAAAGAATGTGATGGCTTAATCCATAGATAGAGCAATGGGTAGGTGAGTAGACATGTTGTAAGCAAGTAGGATAAAATGGTGATGGTTTAATCCATAGATAGAGCTATGGGTGAGTAGATACGTGGTAAGCAAGTAGGATAAAATGGTAATGATAGAATTTAGGTAATGGAAATATGGCTGTTGATTCTCAAATACCTTCAAACTTATTTGTTCAGATATAGTATTATGGACCAAAATACTTCAGGAAAAAGATTCAAACCTTAGTTCTCTCTCAGGAAGCATCTATGGATATGACTAAAATGAAGCTTAAGAAAGGGGAAGAATGAGATTAGTTAGAAAACATCAAAAATTAATAGAAAAATCATATTTTAAAGCTGAAGACTGACAATGCAAAACAAAAGCCCGGTTCTTTGTACCAATTTATAAAATAGACTTCTTACTTCTGGAAAGTGTTATCCAACAAAATAAAAGAAGAAAACATCAAATAACCAACATTAGTCATGAAAAAGAAAACATAACTAGAAATACAAAGATATTTTTGGTTTTCATTTTGGAAAATTTCAAATATGTACAAAGACAGAATAGAATAATGAATTTCAATGTGCCCATTAACTAGCTTCAATAATTACAAACTACAGCTAATTTTGTCTCATCTCTATACCCCATTCATCCCCTGCACCTTAGATTGTTTTGAAGCAAATCTTAGACATCACATCATTTCATCTGTAAATATTCAGTGCATATTACTAAAAGGTAGTATTTCTTTCTAAAGACATCAAAGGTTCAGTATGCATGGTTCAGTTTTCATATTTTCCAATCATCATATAATTCTTTCAGTTTGTTTGTTTGAACCAGAATTCAAATAAGATTCATTGGTTGATGTCTTTTTATGTCTCTTTTGATGTACAGTTTCCCCTTCTGTCTTTATTTCTTTCTTTTCCCCTACAATTTTGTTGTTGTTGATTGTTGGAGAAATGTGTCTTTTGGCCCGTGCTTTACCCACAGTCTGGATTTAGTTGATTACATCTGCAGTACTGTTTAATATACGCTTTTATACTCTTCATTTGCTGAAAATTGCCAGTTACATCCAGAAGCTTCATAAGATTAAAATTCCATTATTTGATAAGATGACTTCAGAGGTGACACTTTGTACCTCTATCAAGATCTGATTGTTTCTGTTTTGTGATGTAATGGCCAGTGATAATCTTTGCCTAGTCAATTAGTTTATTAAGGGTGAAAATATATTTTATTTCCATCACCAAAATAAAAAGTTGTCAGAGAATATTCTGTACAGCCTAATAAATCAACAACTCTAAGTAAATGGATCCTTCTTTTGGAACATATATTATGAAAATTGATCCTGAAATCAGTAAGAAACTTTAATAGACTACTCACCATACAAACAATTTAACAAGTAATTAATGAAATGTCCATATTTTAAGAACACATTTTCCAAAACCTTCAAAGAACAGATAATTCCTTTGTTACAAACTGTTTCAACCACAGAAAAAGATGAAAAACTTCATAATTCATTTTATGGAGCAATAATAATTTTGATATGAAACCTAATAAAATTGTAATAAAAAGAAAATTAGAAACCACTCTCATTCATGAGGATAAAAAATAATTAGCAAAATGAATCCAGCAATATATTAAAATAATAACCAACTGGGGTAAGACCCAAAGTGAAGAGGTGGTTTAACATTAGAAAATTGTTTACATAAAATAAAAACAGGCCGGGCGCGGTGGCTCACACCTGTAATCCTAGCTCTCTGGGAGGCCGAGGCGGGCGGATTGCTCGAGGTCGGGAGTTCGAAACCAGCCTGAGCAAGAGTGAGACCCCGTCTCTACTATAAATAGAAAGAAACTAATTGGCCAACTAATATATATAGAAAAAAATTAGCCGGGCATGGTGGCTCATGCCTGTAGTCCCAGCTACTTTGGAGGCTGAGGCAGGAGGATCGCTTGAGCCCAGGAGTTTGAGGTTGCTGTGAGCTAGGCTGACGCCACGGCACTCACTCTAGCCTGGGCAACAAAGCGAGACTCTGTCTCAAAAAAAATAAAAAATAAAAAAATAAAATAAATAAATAAATAAATAAAAACAGATGGATATCCTCCCTCACTTCAATATGCAAATAAAAGTGTAAACTTGATTAATAGTTGAAAATGACATCAGAAAAACTCAAGATTCCAATTGACAAACTGTTACCAAGAAAGCAAACATAAATAGGTAGGCTGCATATAAAATTTATATACAAAAATTGATAACTTTCATATCTATAAACAATAACCACCTGAGCTATATACCATAAAATTAACAGCAATAAAAAATATATACAAGAATAAATATTGCAAGGCATTCACAAAATCTAAATAAAGAAAAGCTTTAAATGCTCTTGAGGAATCTATAAAAGTGAATGAATAAAAAGATAACATTTTCTTACAAAGGAAGACTCAACATTATAAAAATGTTATTTCTCCTTATTCTACAAATGTAGGACAATTTTAACTCCAAGATGTGTATGGATAGTAAACAAGCAAGAATAGCCAGGAAAAAAAGTCTGAGTAAAAAAATCGAGAGTATTAATAAGGACTGACCCAAAGAGGAATTAAAACATTGTGAAGCCACAATAACTAAAGCAATGTGGCAATAGCACATGAAGAGATAGTGATTATCAGCACACTTTAGTAGAAAGTGCAAAAATGGACCAAAGTGCACACAGAAATTCATGTTGAAGAGTATCCCAAATCAGTAAAAAAAAAAAAAAAAAAAAATGGTTTATGCAATAAGGAGTTTTGGGACAACCAGATGGCCATTTGGAAAACTGGATCCACCTTATACCTACAGAAATTCAAAAAGATTAAAGATTTTCTGAATCATGAAAGTGTTAGAAGCAACCATTTGCAAATCCTTTTGTAATCTCAAATTGGGGAAGATATGTCTAACTATGACACATTACCTAAAAAAAAATCTAGGCAAAATACAAATGAGACAAAGATATTTACAGCTAATATTATAAATTATGCCTAAATGTCTTTCAAATATGTGAAATATAGGAGAAATAGATGCATAGCATAACAGTGCCTCTTCTGTAACATCTTTGTCAAAATAATGTGTCAACTATTTTGCTATAATGATAGGTAAAAAATAATATTTCAATGTAATTTAAATTCATGCTATTTTTTTTTAATTCAGACTCTTTGTTTTCACTTCAAGGGGAAAAAAAAGACTATTTTCCATATTTTCTGGTGCAGATGTACCTAAAGCTTTCATTACAATGGAAATATGCCCAAAATTTGAGTCAGACTAAGCTGGGTCCAAAACCCAGCTTTGCCACCTTTTCCATATGTCTTTGCATAAATTAATGTCACTGACCTTGTGTGTCTCCATCTTTAAAGAGTGCTGGTAATATCTACTTCACAGGGTTCTTGTTAGAAAGAAAATAAGATGACATTTGTGAAGTTCTAGGTACAGAGTAGGGACTTCATCTGTGTTGCTTTCTTTCTTTCAATTTTGTATATAAATCCTTGGCCCACACACCGGAGTGTGGGCAGTTACATTCCATCAAAGAGCGAGTTGATCTGCTAGCTAATAGAACCCACTCGTTTTATAAATGGTAAAACTGAGTCCATGCATGATGTTTCCAGAGGAACAGCCCACACAGACATGGACGAACAGTAACAGTTTCCTCCTATTCTCCAGAAGTAGCCAAAACCACAAGTCACTACAAAAACCTCACACTTCAAACCTCAACAGGACTTTTGGCTGCTTTCTCACATCCTGTGAAATTCCATTTAGCTACTAGCAGTCCCAACGTAGCAATCTAGGAGTTAAAAAACAGCCACACATTTTTTTTTTTGTTTTTGCAAGATAGTATCCTTTTAAGAACTGCATAAACAAGTTTGGAAGAGTGAATACTGAGAATGTCTCACACACAGCACGAGGGCTCCACCTTCAGCTTCAGGCTGAAGAGGAATTTTTCAAAAATGCTGCCAAGTGAGTCCTAAGAAAGTAGATCTGAAATATCTCTCTTCATAAAATTTAAACCACACGACCTCTCACTTTTAAATATTTCTGTCCAGAATATTTATCTTCTGTCCAAAGGTGAAATGAAGAGTCCTGTGATGGGCCATATTGACATTATATTGACAAGAGAAAAAAATGTATTTTTTATTTAAACTCTTCAGGATGCATGTCTTCATGTCAACTTCTTTATAATTGCAGCAGAGTCTGATAAGCTCTTTCATTCTAATTCTCCTATGATTTCACTCCATTGGACTTATGGTCTTATAATCAAGGAAAAGGTTAATTTTAACCCAGAAGGCCAATTCATAAATTACCAGTGGTTTTTGAATATTCCAGTAAATACATTGCAGTTTTTGGAGAAGAACTTTTATCGTGACAAAGGGAATTAAAAATCATTTCTATTAAAGGTCATTAGTTGAATCTTGAAGATTAATATCCATCAATGGGAAGGAAGAGAATTTACAAAAACAAATCACCAAAAAATACTCCATAATTCCACAGAAAGAAACTCAAAATCTAAATTGAATTCTAAACAGCAGTTTATATAATTACATAACAGATTAGAAAATTATCTTGCTTCTATCATATATTTTATGATGATCTACTAAAGAAAGGTAACAAAGTACCCACTTCTGTACAAATTGTGGAATGTAGGAGAAAAATTATTCATTTTTGTGCATTAAATTCTGTAGATATGGCTTATAAGCAAAAGACACACACAGAAGACAGACCTTGAATCTTTCAAAATCTGATCGTAAGGGTACAGTTGTTGCTAATGTTTCCCGTTTTCCTTTTTGTCTGTCAAACCCTATAATTTCTAAGTCTTAGTGAAAACAAGTAATAAATATTCAGGGTTCTAGAAATCTGTAAGGAAAACTGGAAAATTAAATTTCTGTGCTAAACCTTGGAAAGTTTCTACATGCTTTCTAATAGTGCCCTGAATTCTTGTCATTTTTTGATGATAAAACAATACCTCATAATGACAAATAGTTACCCTTAAGCTAATTATTTCAATTGAAAAAAATGAAAGTCATCACATTAATGTCTTTTAAGCTTTCTTCTCTCTGCCTTCATGCCCAATGTGAAATACAACCACATCTTACATAAGCCCTTTTTTCAAATGAGAAAAAAGTCCAGAAGTTATCAGTATGATATTCATAACTGATATAATATAAAGGAAAGGCTATTCACCTCCTGAAATACCTCACGAAGGCCATTGTTTAGGAGCAAAATTCTGTATTACATAAACAATTTAATTTCTTCCCACATCATGGCTCATCCGATTTTAGAGCTGGAAGAGTCCACTGAGATTGCATAGCTACTACAGAAACTTTTGAAATATCTGCCTAGCTTTTTTCTCTCTTTTCTGAAAATTAACTTCCCTTAAATACTGGAATGGAGCTCTCTACCTGTTCACAAGTATAAATTGCTGAATCAACATGATAAATCATATTAGTCTTCAACTTCCAACATGCTTGTTAGACTAGCATGGTAGAGAAGCCACCTTTGCTCCTGTGTATAACAAAGCAGAGAAAGCAAGTATAAGGAAGTATGGGAGAAAAAGAAAGCAGACAAGCAGAAAAATTTAAGAAAAGAAAGCATATGGAATGACAAAGAGATTGGAAGAGAGGAAAACGGAAAATAGCTTCCTTAGATTCTGACGATTTCCTAGTCCCCAGTATTAGTAATTCATGACACTGGACAACTTTCTGTATTTGGTTTATACACAACACTCTTGATTTGGCTTTTTTTGTGTGTGTGGTCACTTCATTTACTCTTAAGTTAGGGTTTTTGTTTCTGGAAACCAAATATTCCCTCACTAAAATATTAGCTCAATATCTTCTTCCATTTTACAGAGCAGAGAGTGAAGAGTAAAGTTTCTGCCCACTGTCACCCACATAACTAGCAGAAACAAATTCAGTTCTTTTGTTTACAACTCAAATTCTCTTCCCACAACATTAATTCCATTTATTTATCTAAAATGCTGAAATGAAAGTATGAGAAACCTAAATACCATATTTTACAAAATCTAAGATCCATAAATTATATAACATACCAAATATTACAAATTAAATTATGACACATTGCTAGGATGTCAGTGATGGTAAGAGATATTTGTATTTTATATGAAATAAAATGCTCACTTTAGAGCCAATGAAAAATGGTAATATAAAACATAAACTGAATTTGGAACAAAACACATTGGAATGTATCAATTGCAGCACTAACTTGGGAGTAACTGGCTGGAAGACTTCAAATAGGAAAATGAATACTGTGGTATTTCCCATTTCAAAATTCTCTGCATATGTCTTGTCAACAGTGGGGAATCTTAGCCAAGTCCAGAGTGCTTGAAAGATTAATAGAAAGGAGACTGGGCACACTGGCTCATGCCTGTAATCCCCGGCATTTTGGGAGTCTGAGGCAGAGGGATCACAGGAGCCCAGGAGTTCGAGACCAATCTGGGTAACATAGCTAGACCCCATCAAATCCTCTCTTGGTTTTCAAATCCTCTACTTAACTGATGCCAAAGTCTTAATATTAAAGGGAGTGTGAGGAAATAGGTAGGAAATCCCATTGCTAGCCCTCATGCAACATTCTTTAATCAACAATATTTATGAAGTCCCCACTCAGTGTTAGAAACCATTTCAATACTAGGCCTATAGCAAAGAGTAAAAGAAGCAAAGTCCCTCATGGAGCTGACATTATAGTGGGGGGGGAAAAAGCTGATAACAAAATAAAATTAAAATGTCAAGTAGTATACATACATGCTCAAGAAAATTAAAGCATAGTAAAGATTCATTACCACAATAAACATATAGTTTAGAGATGAGCCTCATATGCATGGAAAAAATTTTTCAAATCCTTTGAGACAGTAGTTTAATAAGTGCCAATATGAGTTGTTTGGATATTTAGTATACTAGCATTTAGAGATACCCTCTCCAAGGATCTCTTTAACCTTCAACTCTGATCTGCCAACCCCATCATTTGTGACTCTGCAAAAGTCTTGATTCAAAGATCTGGACCTTAATAAGAAACAACTACAATGCAAAGATTGTCAACCCAGCAAGTGGGAATCAGTTGCACATACACCCTACCACTGATTTCCAGAGAGTACTCAGGAGTAGTCACTCTAACTTTTGTTGCTTTCTAACCAAATCTTCAGATATGCACCAAGGCAAGCTTTAAGGTAAGAATCTACAAGTTCCCTGTCTCAGAGTCAGCATTCCCCTGACTTCCCTCATGTCACACTGTTCTTTTCCTTATTGGTAAGTACCAACTCTTTCTAGCTGGTTGTCCTATAGCACCAGAAAACCAGAGGCCTATCTTCATTACTATTCAGAGCAGCACCATACAATTCTCAGGACAGCCACCTGAAGCTAAGTCCTACCTTTGCCATCACCCCACTTGCCCCAGATTTAGCAGAGATTATTTATCAATTATAGAGTAAACAAAAATCTAAACTTCTCACTGAACTTGAAGTCTCTTTTTAGGAACATGTTTTTAAAATACATTTTTTCACTTTTAAAAAATTATATGAATACTTATTAATTTTCTAAAATCTCAACCAATAAAAATTGTTTGTATAATACCCCAACTTCAAGAGAAAATTATCCTTGTAAGTTTCATGTGTCTAGATCTACCAATGATGTTGATATTTTAATAGTAATTGCATTGAATCTACAGATCACTTTGGGTAGTATAGGCATTTTATCAATGTTGATTCTGGTTATCCATGAGCATGGTATGGTTTTCCACCTATTTATGTCCTCTATTTTTTCCTTCCTCAGTGTTTTGTAATTCTCCAAGTAGAGGTCTCCCACTTCCTTAATTAATTATATGCCTAGGTATTTTATTTTCTTTGTTGCTATTCTGAAAAATATTGAGTCTTTGATTTGGTTCTCAGATTGGCTATCGTTACTGTATATTAATACTACTGATTTGCATACATTGATTTTGTCACCTCAGACTTTGCTGAATTTATTTATCAATCTTAGGAGTCTCTTAGAAGACTTTTTGGTGTTTTCTAGACATAAGATCATATAGTCAGCAAAAAGTAATACTTTGATCTCTTCTGCCCACATTTGGATGCCCTTGATTTCCTTCACTTATCTTATTGCTCTGGCTAGGACTTCCAGCACTATGTTGAATAGAATTGCTGATATAAGGCAACCGTATCTGGTTCCAGTTCCAAGCAGGAGTGCTTTCAATTTTTTCCTGTTCAGTATGATGTTGGCTATAGGTTTGTCATGCATGGTTTTTATCATTTTTAGGTAGGACCCGTCTATGCCTATTTTGTTAAGAATTTTTATCATAAAGGGGTGCTGAATTTTAAGAAATGCCTTTTCTGTGTTTATTGAGAGGATAAAAAATAATTCTATGCTTTGTATGGAACCAGAAAAGACCCCATATAGCAAAAGTAATCTTAACCAAAAAGAACTAATTGGGAGGCATCAATTGACCAGACTTAAAGCTATACTACTAGGTTATAGTAACAAAAATGGCATGGTGTTAGCACAATAACGGGGATATAGACCAATGAAACAGAATTGAGAACCCAGATAGAAAACCATTCTCATATAGCCATATAATTTTTGACAAAGCAGACAAAAACATACACTGGGGAAAAGAATCTTTATTCAATAAATAGTGCTGATAATATTGGATAGCCACATGTAGAAGACTGAAACAGGATCCACGACTCTCAACTCTCACAAAAATCAACTCACAGTGGATAACAGACTTAAACCTAAGGCAAACTATAAAAATTCTTTCTTCCAGGGAAGAAAATGTTGGAAAAACTCTAATAGATATTATCCTAGGCAAAGAATTTATGAAGAAGACCCCAAAGGCAATCACAGAAACAACAAAAATAAATAAATGGGACCTGATTAAGTCAAAAAGCTTCTGCACAGCCAAGGAAACTATCATGAAAGCAAACAGACAAGCTACAGAATAGGAGAAAATATTTGCATGCTATGTATTTGATAAAGAGCTGATAACCAGAATCTTTATAGAACTCAGGAAAATCAGCCAGGAAAAATCAAACAAGGCCAGGCATGGTGGCTCACGCCTATAATCCTAGCACTCTGGGAGGCCGAGGTGGGCAGATCGTTCAGTGTCAGGAATTCAAAACCAGCCTGAGCAAGAGCGAGAACCCGTCTCTACTAAAATGGAAAGAAATTAATTGGCTAACTAAAAATATATAGAAAAAATTAGCTGGGCATGGTGGTGCATGCCTGTAGTCCCAGCTACTTGGGAGGCTGAGGCAGAAGGATTGCTTGAGCCCAGGAATTTGAGGTTGTTGTGGGTTAGGCTGATGCCATAGCACTCTAGCCAGGACAACAGAGTGAGACTCTGTCTCAAAGAAAAACAAAAAGAAAAATCAAACAACCGCATTAAAAAGTCAGTAAAGGACATAAACAGAAACTTCAAAGAATACTGAATAGTGGCCAACAAACATATGAAAAAATGCTCAACATCTCTAATCATCAGGGAAATGCAAATCAAAACCACAATGAGATATCACTTAACTCCTGTGAGAATGGCTTTTATCAAAAAGTCCTAGAACAATAAATGTTGATGTGCATGTGGAGAGACAGGACCACTCATATACTGCTGGTGGGACTGAAAGCTAGGACAACCTCTGTGTAAAGTATTATGGAGATACCTCAGAGAGGTAAAAGCAAAACTACCATTTGATCCAGCAATCCTACTACTGGGCATCTACCCAAAGGAAAAAAGGACATTCTGTAAAAAAGGCATCTGCATTCAAATGTTTATAGCAGCACAATTCACAATTGCAAAGATGCGGAAACAACCCAACTGTCCATCAATGCATGAGTGGATTAATAAACTGTGGTATATGTATATCACGGAGTACTACTCAGCCACAAAAAATAATGGTGATCTAGCAACTCTTCTATTATCCTGGATAGAGCTGGTGCCCATTCTACTAAGTGAAGTATCACAAGAATGAGAAAACAAGCACCATATGTACTCACCATCAGATTAGTATTAATTTATCAAGACTTCTCTGTACATACAGTAGTAATATTTTTATGGGGTAGGAACACTTATGTTTTATTAATTTTTTTTATTTCAGCATATTACAGGAGTACAAATGTTTAGGTTATGTATGTTGCCCTTGCTCTACCCAAGATAGAGCTTCAAGCATGTCCATCCTCCAGATCACCGCACCCATTATGTGTGTATATACCCATCCTCTCCTCCCCACTCTCATCTGTCTGACATGTGATGAATATTATTACTATATATGCATTTAAGTATTGATCAGTTAATACCAATTTGATTAATTCCCTCAGTCTTTGCTTGTCTGAGAAAGTCTTTATTTCTCCTTCATATACAAAACCTAGTTTTGCAGGGCATAAGACTCTAGGATGAGCATTATTCTGTTTGAGAACAGTGAGAATGGGTCCCCAGTCTCTTCTTGCCTATAAGGTCTCAGTTGAGAAATCTGATGTTATGCTGATGTCTATAAATCTGTAGGTTACCTGTTTCTTTCACCTTCCAGGTCATAAGAGGGCCTCTTTGGTAGTTATTTTGGTCAGTCTGATTACTGTGTGTTGTGGTATCTTCCTATTTGTGACAAATCTCCCAGAAGTCCTTTGAGCTTCTTGTACCTGGATATCTAGATTTTTAGCAAGGCCTGGAAAATTTTCCTCTATTATATCTTCAAATAGCTTATCCACTCTTGTGTATTTTCTTCTTCACCATCATGGATGTCTATGATTTTCACATTAGGCCTATTCACATAATCCCACATTTCTTGCAGGCTTTGCTCTTTTCTCTTATTTCTCTGCTCTATCTCTGGGACTGACTTATTTAATTAAAAGGTGTTATCTTCGATCCCTGAGATCCTTTCTTCTGTTTGATCTACCCTGTTCTTGAAACTTTCAACAGTGTTTTGTAATTCCTTTTATAAATTCTTCATTTCCAGAAGTTCAGTTTGATTTTTCTTTAATATTTCAATTTATTTAGTGAATTTTTCTTCGAAGTCCTGGATTTTTTGTGTGCGTGTGGTTTCTTTGTGTTGATTATCTTTTTTTTTTTTTTTTTGGCATATTATTGAGTTTTCTCACAATCCATGTTTGAAATTCTTCTGTCATTTTAGTGTTGTGAATTTGGTGGATGTTCATTGCTAGAGAGTTGATGTTCCCCTCTGGGGATGTGCTTTCTGTTTGATTCTTCATACTTACAGAGTTCTTTTGCTGATTCCTTCCCATCTGGATTAGCTGTTGCTTCTTACCTTTAGATTTTCTTTTGAATAATGACATGCCATATTTCATCTCTGAGCCAGTAGGTGTGTTTGTGGGCGAGATTCTACCACACCCTGTATGATGAGTCAGTAGATGCACTTAAAGGGTGTGCAGAATGATCTCCCTGGCGGTAGGTGGCACTTGCTGGGAGGAGCAGGCTGCAGTGTTGTTTTAGGGTCCTGTAACCAGCTCTTGTTCCTCTGGAGAGGCACTCTAGTGCCTCAGGTAGTGAGTGGTGCCCGAGGACTTCCAGGTGTGTCCTTATTCTCCTCCTCAGTAGGGGCAGGTGGGGGAGTTAGTTTGGGTGGAGCTGGTTTGGGTGAGCCTGCCCTCAGGCACCACAAATGCTGTTAGCAGGGATCAAAGTTCTGTTCTCTGCTTCTGGGCATAGCTGCCAGAGAGGGGCTGAAATGGCCCCACTCAGCCAAAAAGTCTGCATGTGGGTGTGGGACTGTCTGAAACATGCAGTCTGGAGCAGGCCTAACTCCTTTCCACCCTCCCCTAGTCCGTGATTTCTTCCAGGTCTCTGCCAGCAGGCAGAACCTCAAGCTAGTGGATCTCCCCTGGCTATGATGTGGGCTGGGAGGGTCTCTGTCCAGGATCACAGTCTGAGCTGGGCACAGGGCCCTCCCATGGGAGGAGGATTGTCCCTCAAGCATGGTAATCTGCCCCTGAAGGCACACACACCTCAGAAAGCTCATTCACAAATATCCCTTCTATGCCCCATGGCAATGCAATTGAGACCTGGGTGTATAGGATCTGGTCTGCAGGCCTGTCTCCTGGGCCCTGAAGATCAATCCCTGTCCCTGCCAGCGAGAAGAGTGTTGGTCCCAATTCACCCACGGGGTGCCCAAGCTGGATCAATATCTCTCTGCCTTGAGATTTGCCCTCCTCTCCTGGAGTCACCAGGCAAGCAGCACCTGGGAGCGCTGGTGGGTAGGGATCTCACAGTCTGAGTACTCCTAAGTCCACTATCAGGCCCCAAAAGGAAAGGTGCCATTCCCTGCAGATGTCTCCATGTGGTGGCTAAATTGTCTCTCTCAGCAGTTGCGGGTAGGAAAGGGGGAGGGGCGAATGAAGCAATATGGTGCCTGCCAGTCAGCTCGGGTCTGCGTGTGGGGAGGTGCCCTGTCCACAAGAGGCTCACTGCTCACTGGTGGCAGCCATCTCTGGGCTGGTGTTGGCACGTCTCTCCAACTGCTCAGGAGCCCACCACCAGTCTGAGATGCAAGGGAGGGGAAATTTAACCACTCCACCTACCCTTGTCACTGGTCTCCTAGCCTCTCAAGGGGCCTTTCTCCTTCCAGGTCTCCTCCGCAATTTCTTCCCATGGAGTCTCTTGTATTTTCAGGCACTCTTCCTTCTGACCCTCATCCTATCTGTGTTTGTCTGCTGTTTATTTTTTTTCACTTTCTCCTAAATGCTGTCTTTCTTGCATAGACACTCTGGCTGGCACCATCTTGCCCCTCCCAGTATTTATCATGTGTCAGGCAGGTGGGAGGGGGTAGGAGGGGATGGGCATATTCACACCTAATGGGTACAGTGCCCACTGTCTGGGGGATGTACACACTTGAAGCTCTGACTCCGGCCAGGCAAAGGCAATATATATAAACCTAAACATTTGTACCCCCATACTATGCTGAAATAGTAGAAAAAAAAGTTTCATGTGTCTTTCTATAGAGTGATTCTGTGCACTATTTATTAGTAAATATACATACCTATAGAAATATATATATATACCTATGTTCTGTAACCCACTTGTTACTCAAACATAAATTATAGATACTATCTTTTTCTGTAAGTAAATATAGATTTCATGTTCTTTTTAGTGGCTACATAGAAGTCTATTGTATAGAAGTATTAATATATTAAACTATGGCCATATTTATAAGAGTTTAAATGCTTTCCTATTTTCACATATATTAATATAGTGATGCTATAAGGAACATATATGCACTTGCTTGATGTATTTGTGTGTTTCCATAGAATAAATTCCTGAAATTTGAACTTTTAGGTTAAAGGATATACACATTTTAAATTTATCAAGATAGCCATATTGACTATAAAAAAGACTATACTATAATGATTTGCACACCACTGTATTAATTAGAGACTGCCTACCGCCCCATACCTGCACTTAAACTGGTTATTATCACTTTCATGTTTGATTATCTGATCATTGAAAAATGATCATATTATTGCAGTGCTTAGTAAAAATCATGGGCATGGTGGCGCATGCCTGTAGTCCCAGCTACTTGGGAGGCTGAGGCAGAAGGATCGCTCGAGCCCAGGAGTTTGAGGTTGCTGTGAGCGAGGCTGATGCCACGGCACTCACTCTAGCCTGGACAACAAAGCGAGACTCTGTCTCAAAAAAAAAAAAAAAAAAATCATGATATTTCCCATACTAGTAATTTATTTTAATATTTAAAAAATTACCTTACAAATAGCATATGTTAATGGAAGAAGATTTAGAAAATAAACATGTAAGAAAAAGTTAAATGTCAGGGGATTTTTAGTGCCAGAGAGAACCTGGTACAGGTTCTCTCTCCCGCTGATGACAACTAAAAATTCCTAACAGATTGCAAAGTGTACTACTTGAGGATTCTAAAAACCAAAAATAGCAGAAGAATTGAGGACTAAAGTCAGAATTTAAATAATGACCTGCAAAGTGGGAGATACTAGTCACAAGGAACTTCATAACAGCAGGGAAAGGTAAAAGTCTGAAAGAAATACATCTGTCTGGCAACAGGTGTGAAGGAAAGAAACCCCTGGGAACTAGGAGTGTAAAAAAAAAAAAAATCTGAGACAGAAAAGACCCAGAGAAGGGGATTCTTTTAATTCTGAGTATAAAGTGACATAAATTTTGAGCTGACTTCCAACTGTGCCTACACAGAACAGACTCAAAGGAAATAACAAAGGCTTCAAAAAGTTCCAGGTCAAGATGAACCCCTGAGAGGCATGTGTGCCAAACAGATTCAGAAAGCATAAAAAAGGGTGGACCCTGAAATGACATTGGAACCACCACCCTCTGAAGAATCAAAACTTGTGGCTTGAACCTACTAGATCAATTACCTGCTTAAACAATAAATAAATAATAACATACTCCAGAGCATTTAACAAGACCAAGAGTCTACCAACATGATATTCAAAATATCCTGGATATAATCCAAAAGCATTCAACATACAAAGCACCAAAATTATCTGACCAACATCCAAGGAAATAGACAATCAATAGATATCAAGCCTGACATGACCCAGATGTTTGAATTATTGTAGACTTTAAATCAGCTTTTATAATAATCCTCCATAAGGTAAAGGAAAACACTATTGAAGTGAATGGAAATATAAAAGTTGTGAGAAGCAAAATTAAAACTATAAAAAGAATGAGATAGACATTTTAGAATTAAAAATACAATACATTAGAAAATTTTATGGGATGGACAAAATGGAGGTAAAAGAGGAAAGATCCAATGAAATTAATGATAAAGCAACAGAAATTATTCAATCTAAAGAACAGAGAAAAGGATAAGCACCATAGCTCCCCTGTAATCCTAACACTTTTGGAGGCTGAGATGGGAGGATCACTTGAGGCCAAGAGTTTGATACCAGCCTGAGCAAGAGCAAGACCCCATCTGTACAACAAAATAGAAAAATTAGCCAGGCATGGTGGCACATGCCTGTAGTTCCAGCTACTTGGCAGGCTGAGGCAGGAGGATTGCTTGAGGCCAAGAGTTTGAGGTTGCAGTGAGCTATGATGATGCCACTGCACTCTAGCCCAGGTGACAGAGCAAGACCCTGTCAAAAAAAAAAAAAGAAGAAGAAGAAGAAGAAGGAAGGAAGGAAAGCAGAAAGGAAGGAAGGGAGAGAAAAAGATTGGAAAAGTGAATAAACAGGCTTCTAACCTGTGGGATGATACCTAAGTATCTAACATGTGAATGGAGTTCCAGAAAGAGAGAAGAAATAAATTGATGCAGAGAAATGTCATCAAGAGTTCTATCATCCAGAGAGAGCCTATTTTAATATTTTATTTAGACATTTTTAGGCTTTTTCCATATACATAAACACATATAAACACATACCCCCCATATACACACACATACCACCATGGGATACTAAAATATCTGCTGCTGGTAAACTGTTTTTTCCCTTAATATTATACTGTGAATCTTGAATGTTTGTCTGTCAATAAATATGCATCTGCACAATAATTTTTAATGGCTAGTTAATAGCTCATTGTATAATGTAGCCATAATATTTTTATTCATTAATCTACCATTTTTTATGGTTTTTTCCTCTATTTTTCAGCTATTATAAAAATTCTTCAGTTATCCTTTTTTGCTAAACCATTTCATATCATTATTATTTTCTTCATTTATATTCCTAAAAATAACATTGCTATGTAAGAGGGTATTCATTCAACCAAAATTTATTTACCTAACAAATATTTATTTAGTATTTAATATAAACTAGATATTAATAATATGTGAAACTAGTACTGTCTCTAAAACTTCGCCAACTCTATATATAATCAACAATAATTGGTCAATCTTGAATGACAGAGTTCAAAAATATGCACCCTTGGTTTCTATAGGACAATGAAATTTGGTCACAATGGGGCCACTGGTGAGGCAAGGTCAAGTGTCCACAAATTTGTTTAAGAGTTGAGTCAAATTATTAAATATTAAGAATACAAAAAAAACATGATGATTCACTGTCTCATAGATTCTTTTTCTTTACTTAAATAAGGTGAAGTGTCTTTTAGCTCTGACAACTTGGCTTATGTCAGAGCTACCCATTTTGTCTCCATTAGTACAGCAGTGA
Source organism: Microcebus murinus (assembly GCF_040939455.1). NCBI lineage: Eukaryota > Metazoa > Chordata > Mammalia > Primates > Cheirogaleidae > Microcebus > Microcebus murinus. The sequence goes on from NC_134124.1 coordinate 26,842,565, forward strand.
CCTGTGTACATTAAGGCAGCCTCATGGTTGCATCAGTGCTACCATTATCTAATCGGCTGCAATTATCTAATCATTTCTGACAAACAAGGAAATTTTACAAATTTTAAGATTGCTTTCTGAATGTTCTATAAAAGGTCATTGAAAAATATGTCATTATTATTACTTGAACGTTGATTCCCAACAAGTTAATCAATTCTCCTGTATTCTTTTAAGAACTAATCTTTGAGAAGATCAACTGGACATGGGAGAAGATCGTACAACATATTATTAATGTGAGATGTTCTTATCCGCTGGTTGGAAGAGTAATCCTCAATTATTAATATTTTAGGGTCACCCTCTTGTGTGACTTCACTCTATCGTGGATCTGGTAACTAGTATAGCATATATTAAACAATTGTGTCTTCCTTAATATACGCTGAACACTCTTCAGGCAGGAAATGAATCTTGCTCATTTTAATTTTCCTATCAGTTAATTCAGAAACATGGTACAGGTATGCTGTTCTTTTGTTCTGTTTTAACATATTCTGGTATTCTTCAGTACGAATGCAGAAGATATTCCACTTAAAAACAAATTAAAACAACCTAAAGTTGCCAGATAAAAGACAGGACACCGTGTTAAATCTGAATTTCAGAAAACTAATTATTTTATATATAAAATAATTTATAATTATTTTATAATTTTATATATAAAATAATTTGGGAGTATAAATATCTCCCAAATATTGCATGTTTATCTGAAATTCAAATGTAACAGGGCATTCATATTTTTATTTGCTAAATGTGGCAACCTGAAAATGAATGTACTTAAAATAACCAGAGATTTCCTAGGATAGCACTCAAACTAGAACAAAAGTTTCTCCCTGGCCTAGGAAGTAAGATACCCCCCAAATCTCCATAAAATGGAATGCAGGACTTTTATGCTAACAACAGCTCACTAGAGGGGTTTAAACTGGGGCTAGAGAGCTACCTTATCAGGAATACTGTAGAAGAGATTCCTGAATTGCTTAAAAGTTGGACAATATCATTTCTAAGTGTTTATCTTTTTGCATTTTGTCTTTTTGCTTTAATTTCTAGAGCCCCTTTCACTCGCAGAGCTAGAAAATCTTTGATTGATTCATCTTCACTAGTGACCTTAGCACCATACATCTGTCTTTTTGTGGGCAGGCTCCCTCCCTTGCTTCAGAACACCAACCTCATGGGCACTCCCAGGGAATGTCCTTTGGGAGAAAGGCTGGTGTGGAGGCCATGACAGTCGCACCAATGCACAGCAGCCAGACTCCGTCTCAGAAGCTGCTCTGTGAGCACAGATTTATTCTCCACCAGATCATTCTTGTTCAGTCACTTTCCCCAAACTCTCAACGACTGCCAAGGTTAATGCAGGCTCTGACTCTGCCTGTTGATTCGTATTTATTAAGCCAATCAATGATCTTGTATCATAACGCGTCTGTTTTTAATATAACCTATTTGATGAGGCTGTATTAATTTAGGAGAAATATGCACTGGCATCCTGGCATGCTCTCTTCCTAATTATTTTACAGCCGTCATTCAGCGGTGAAATTAGACTGTGGTTATCATAGTTAATGGAAGCCCATAGCTCTTAGCTAAGTGATCTCCACCAGTCACCTGATCACTTCTTGCTCTCAGCTGCATGAGCATGATTGTGCTCTCCACGCAGTCCCTGGTGAATACATAATTTGAGCGTGGGCGTGAATGTTTTAACAAAATCTCCTGCCTCAGAGCAACAAGATGGCACTCCATTCTGGTACGGTTCTCTAAGTGGAAGGATAATAAGATTTGAATGACAAGACTGTGAAAGGAAAAGTTACACAGTAGCAGGGGCTAGGTGAGAAGAAGCAGCTTCGAAGGATATGCAGGAAATTTGAAACCTGACCTTGCAGTAATATGTTAAAAGTTGGGAGGCAGATTCCCCATGAAAAGCAAATAAGGGCATAAAATCCTCCTTGTTTTTCCTCATGCTGCTCTTGAGCTTTGCAAAGTCGATCCCACACGTCCACCTTTCTCTAAAAAACTTGGTGGAGCTCCTAGTCAAAACTGCTCATTCCTCCTTTATGTTCCCATTCACCACATTCATTCATTAAGTACCTACCAGACACCAGACACTGTAAATGCACTGAGGATAAACCTGTGAACAAAACAGAAATAGTCTCTCCCTTTATGAAACTTCAGTCTAGTCAATGAGATAGGCAATTAAATAAGTTAATTAAAATCAATAATTAAGTATAAACTGCAAAAATGCTAGGAATCAAAAATAGAGTTCTCTGGTAGATAATGACCAGGAGGAACCAACTTTTGAAAGGATACCTAAGGAAGGCCTCTCTGAGGCGGTGACATCAGAGCTGAGACCTGACTGGCTAAAAGAAACTGGCTTTTCTAAAAACTAAGATAGAATGATCCAGCCCAGAAACAGTATGTGCAAAGGTCCTAAGGCAGGAATAAACTTCATGTTTTAGAAACCAAATGTAGGCTCAAGTGTGTAGAGTTAAAGAGAGGAGAGAAGAGCCGGGCGCAGTGGCTCACGCCTGTAATCCTAGCACTCTGGGAGGCCGAGGCGGGTGGATTGCTTGAGGTCAGGAGTTTGAAACCAGCCTGAGCAAGAGTGAGACCCCGTCTCTACTATAAATAGGAAGAAATTAATTGACCAACTAATATATATAGAAAAAATTAGCCGAGCATGGTGGCGCATGTCTGTAGTCCCAGCCACTTGGGAGGCTGAGGCAGCAGGATTGCTTGAGCCCAGGAGTTTGAGGTTGCTGTGAGCTAGGCTGACACCACGGCACTCACTCTACCCTGGGCAACAAAGTGAGACTCTGTCTCAAAAAAAAGAGAGGTGGCCGGGCGCTGTGGCTCACGCCTGTAATCCTAGCTCTTGGGAGGCCGAGGCGGGCGGATTGCTCAAGGTCAGGAGTTCGAAACCAGCCTGAGCAAGAGCGAGACCCCGTCTCTACTATAAATAGAAAGAAATTAATTGGCCAACTGATATATATATAAAAAAAAAATTAGCCGGGCATAGTGGCGCATGCCTGTAGTCCCAGCTACTCGGGAGGCTGAGGCAGAAGGATCACTGGAGCCCAGGAGTTTGAGGTTGCTGTGAGCTAGGCTGACGCCACGGCACTCACTCTAGCCTGGACAACAAAGCGAGACTCTGTCACAAAAAAAAAAAAAAAAAAAAGAGAGGTGAGAAGAGAAGAGGGGCTGAGAATGTGACCCTCTAGGAAGCCCTTCTTGCATTGGAATCTTGCATATAAATGGTTGCCTATATATCTTTCCCCGTTTACCAATGAATTATAAGCAATTAAAGGGCAGAAATGATATAGCATTTATTTTGCATTACCAATACTGTCATTTATGATGCCTTGGGAAACACAGGTGGCCAAGAAATGGTACTTGAACTTACATGTATTTGCTGAAATATACTGGGAATTCCAATTGCATCTGAAAGAAGAAAGCTGTTTGGTCTCTGAAAAACTTGCTAATTACAATAGTTAATATTTACTAAACTGTTATTATTTTCTAGGCACTGTTCTAAGCTGCTCATACATATTCATTTCCTTAAGGTTTACAAAAACCATATGAGTAGATATTATATTTGTTTTTATTTTAAAGACAAGAAACTGAGGAGCAGGTCAGAAACTGAGGATAGACCAACAAACTAAAAGTGAGAGTATAACAAGGGTCTGAGCCAGGATATGAGTCCAGGCGTCAGACGCCACAGCACATGTCCTTATCATGATGTTAACACTCCTGGCAGTCCAAATACATCTTGGAAAACTAATTGAGCCATTGAGATGCATCAGTACTTATTAATGTTCTGAGATTGAACTCAGGCATATGACATGTCATGGAAGGAACATACTTACCCTGAATAAGTATTACCCAGGATTTCTAAAATACATCTTTAATAAATTTCTATCTCTCTGCTCCCATGGTTATAAGAAAGGATTATCTAGTCACACTTCAAATGGTTCTAGTGTTGCTATAGAAACTGTTTGTCCTTAAATTTTCAAGGTGGCTCTCTCAGCTTGTAAAACACTCAGCTATAGAAACAGTAGAATAGTCCTCAATCCTACTAACAATACCAGCACCAAGGGGTGTCTCGGGGAAATTTTTGATTTTTCTCAGTATTCTCCCTTTTCTTCTTTCCCTCTTCCTCCAAACTAATTCAAACCTTTCTCCAAACTAATTCAAACCTTTCCCTCTTCCTCCAAACTAATACAAACTCTAAATAAAATCAGTGTGCTTGCTATGCAAACAAAGTTTTAAGGCAAACTTTCGAACCCTTCTCCCCCACAACCTGCTTGCTTCCCCTAAAACCCTCTTAAATAAAGCTTTCAATCCACTGCCCACTAACGATGTGTGAGAGACCCATTGTTTTGAAGACTCTTGTTCCTTGGCTATTGCCTTCTCTTGGGACTTTTCCCTAGGATGTAAGCTAGGGCCAATGGAAAACACATGAATGGAATTCCAAAAAAAGGAAGAAATGTCAAGTCTTCTGGAAAGAAATGAGAAGAAAGTACTGATGTTTTGGTAAAGCAATTCATCCGTCCTAGAGACCCATGTGTTAGTCATCTTTTTATCCATAGCACCTAGCACAGTTCCTGGTACCCATTTAAGTCGCCAGTAAATACTGAATAAATGTATGATGTCTCTGGTCCTTTGAGCGATAAATGTATGAGAAGAAGATGGTAGAAGAGATACAGAAAAGTCATAAGGCTGTTTCGTCAATGACTCCCAGCCACAAAAATCTCTAACTCTCTTTTGCACACATATTGCTAGACCAGCCCAATCAACATTCAAGATTATCTTTGCAGTTGTTTTGAAATTGTTTTATTCTGTGATCAAGCATGTAAACCATGCAATGATATATTCACTTATTTTTATCTAGGTTTATATACTGTCTCTCCAAATAGATTTTTAAGATACTGGTGCCATTTCCTTTCTCATTGTCCTTTTACATATCCTTTTTACTAACACAATGTTGGGCCCATTGCAGAGGCTCAATGGTATTTACTTATCAGCTGAAGAATATGAAGAGGTGGTGAGCTGAGTGGTCTTCTTTTTAGAGCAAATACCATTTTCCCACTTCAACTATGAGATTTTGACAGAAATCTTCCATTTATTCCTACTCATATCTTGAAAAGGAAGAAAGAAATGGAGGGAGAGAAGAAGGAAGAAGGGAGAGAAGAAGGGAGGTGGGAAGGGAGGGAGAGAGGAAGAGATAATGGAAAAAGAAATTGGGAGGAGATTTCATATAGGAAGGAGACAGTTTAGTGGGACTGAAAGAACATAAGTTTTAGAATAAAATAATCTGAGATCTACTAATGTGAGACCTTTGGCAAATAATTGAACTGTGCCTCTTTGTCCTAAAATGTGAATATTAATCTCTTCCTTAGAAAATGTGTATAATAATATGAATTTAAAAGAGACAGAATTCTTTTAGTTTCAACTGGGAGGAGTCTAGCTGGAATTAGCTGAAGGCTAGGGAGGAATACTAGAGGGGGGGGCTGACAGAATCCAAAGAGCTGGAAGATGCCGGAAGATACAGAGCCCTTGGAGTCTTCTAAGGCTTGAAAATGTTGCAGATATAAAACCGTAGGGTAGGCCAGGGGCTATGGCTCACACCTGTAATTCCAGCATTCTGGGAGGCCAAGGCAGGAGGATTGCTTGAGATCGGAAGTTCGAGACCAGTCTCAGCAAGAATGAGACCTTCTCTCTACTAAAAATAGAAAGAATTAGCTGGGTAACTAAAAATAGAAAAAATAAATATTAACCATGCATCTGTAGTCCCAGCTACTGGGGAGGCTGAGGCAGGAGGATCACTTGAGCCCAGGAGTTTGAGGTTGCTGTGAGCTAGGCTGATGCCACCGCACTCTAGCCCAGGTGACAGAGTGAGACTTTATATTAAAAAAAAAAATAGCGTAAATATTTTTAATTAAGATTATTGTTTATTACTATTGATATTTTCCATGCAAGGATAAGAGGAAGAAAGAGAGAGAGAGACCACAAGGGGACAGCTTCATTGTAATTTGAAGTGTAACAAGGCTAGTTACCTAAGGAAGTCATTAAATGTCTTTTTCCAAGAGCCATCATTTTCTATGGTTTCCTTATGGAATTTTCTTATGATACAGGTCAGCTGTGGGCAATGCAACCTGGTGACACAGGAAGACTGAATGGGCCTGAGCAAATCTTCCCTGATGTGTTGCTAACTGTTGGCCGGGGACCACTCTAGGCCACCTAGAAGCCATCCTCAGATCCCTGCTGTGTGGCCTTCTCCACAACGTGGCAGTTGGCTTCTTCAAGGCAGTCAGGAAAATCTTCCATTCTTTGAATATCTCCTTTTAGAAAAATCTGGCCAGGTGCGGTGGATCACGCCTGCAATTCTAGCTTTCTGGGAGGCGAGGCAGGAGGAGAGCTGCATCTCAGGGGTTCCATACCAGTCTGAGCACAGTGAGACCCCAACTCTAGAGACAAGAAACAAACAAACAAACAACAAATACTAAAACAAAAGAAAGAAAAATCAAGCCCATCTGTCTTGTGGCCTCTGGTCACACTATTAACTGTTTGAGTATCTATGTAAGGCTTAAATACAAACTCTGGAAAAAAAAAAAGAGCTAATTCGTCCTATGGCTTGTTAGTGGCTGGTTAAGGTGAGACTTTTCTATTTGGCCAGTTATTAGTCTAAGTCTGAGTTCCCCTTGGAACTACCACAGGCCACCTCATGAATTGGTGATTAAGAGTCAGGTGTTCACCTGTAGTCCAGTTTATTGTGGTCTGTGTGGTAGGGTGATAGAGATTTACGTTAAAGAAACCACCTTGGAAATGGCATGTGACAAGCTTGGATTAATGGGTACTCTGCTCCAACTAAAGGATAATTTCATAACATAGCACTTAAGTGTTTTTCTTGTTAAAGGATTTGGCATTCCTTATTTCATTTTATCTTGATATTTAAAAAATTCTGATATGTGTACAGAGAAGATATTCTAATCGTCATTTTCAAATAAGAAAACTTAAGTCCAACAAAAATAAGTCATTTACCCAAAGTAGCCTAAAATATAGTTAGTGTTAGAGGTTAGATCATATTCTGGGACTCTGAATTATTAATATTTTGCTCTTTTTACTACATTGCATGGTCATCATGGTCCTCCATTGTCTTTCTGTATTGTGCTTTAAAAAAAAAAAAGGAAAAACATTCTTTGCATCATCACAAAAAAAAAACAAAAAACAATGATTGACACATAAAATTAATTATTGCCAAAAAAGAAGAAGCAAAACAATGACCAGAGGAGATAAAGATGTCAATAAAGGAAGAGAGAATGTTGCTACCTGAAGGCCTATGGAAGGAAAGACAATCTTGCAATCATAAGCCAACCAGGATTCGTCAATTGTGAGTGGATGCCTGAAGCTCCATGTTGAGAAGTGTTTAAAAGCAGGTCTGGTTTCTCCTGGGTGGAGAGAAAGCTTCCTGGTGTATTGGTAATACCTAGATGGAGAGGAATGTTTTTATGGTTGCTTAGTGATGAACACTATAGGCTCCAGAAACATCAGGGGATTAAGAAAGAATGATTATTTACCATTCCAGGCCTGGGCTTTATTATATCAACACCAGCCACCTGAAATTATGGCACAAAGCATATTATTCTGGTGCTTCTAGTAAATTAAGGGAAACAAATTTTGATAATTAATCTCTTTGGGTGTATAAATTTATTTGGAGAGCTTTCTGTATGTTCAAATTAAGCTGAAGAATATGAATTTACTTTTCTTATAAAGAGAAATTGCATATTTAGAATTTGGGGATGATAACTTTTGACAAACTATGGCTGGCTTTAGTTAAAAGTATAAAAACAATGATGATGATGATGATGATGATAATGAAGATGACAATAATATTAAGGTCATAATATCTAAATATAAACACCCTCCACAGAGAAGAAAGCTGATGAAGGAGAACTGACCTAAAAGATTCACACACAGGCCATCCAACATGTAAAAATATTTTCAAACTTATAAAAATAATACTTTGCAACTCTTTTTACCTCTAAAGAAGTGTTGAAGGGCCACAGGGAAATTAAAACATGATCCAGTTTCCTATTTTAATTGAAAAAAATCTTGACCAAGATTTATAACTGTCCTTGCACAAAAAGAGCACTGCAGATGCAAAATTTTTTAAATTGTTTTCAGTTATGATTTCTAATTTGGGATGGTGTTTGTTATTGTTGTCTTCATTGTGGCTGTTTTTTCACTATAAAGCATCATCCCAGAATCTTTCTGCTTTAGGGTACAAATTGAAATAAAACTTTATTTCAGATTATCCACTTGAAAGTCATAGAGAAAACAGCAAAGTGTAACCAGTCATTTAGGAAGCCTTCACTCCACCCAGATCAACATAAAGCCAGGAACAAGACAGAATTAGTTGCTGGGACAGCAAACAGCAATGTCCCAAACACTCCATGACAGAAAAAAATCCTGAAGACTATGTACCAAAGGCAATTAATTCACCTATGAAATTAAAAAATTAGGTAGCATTTATTTTATTTTCAGATAAATTGCAATCTTATTGGGAAACTATTTATTTCAAATAAACTAAAAATATAGAAAAATAAACTGACAGTAATTCAAACTTGTGCATCTAGAAGAATTTCATGGGGATTAGTTCAAGACAACTAACATGTAAAAAACAACTACATAGAATTCAAATTAAGAATATATATATTTTAAGAAATAAATATATATATTCTATATATATTCCAAATGTATTCATATACATTTCATATATATTCATACATATTCCCTACATATTATATATGTATATATTCCACATATATATGTATATATTTTCTCAGAAGACCCACTGTAAAATAGAAGCAAGACTAAGCACAGTATACTCATATGTCTTATTACAACAACGTGGGACATTTAAAATTGGGCTTGCCATTTCTCTGGCAGAAAAAGGAATTTAGCCAATTTAAGACTAAAAAGAAAAATGGGCACTACACATATATATCAAATGGAAAGTAAAAGAGAAATGAAGTAACTGAGTCCAAGAATTTCAAATGGAGCTCACTAAAAAAGGAAAGAGAGAAAAGAGAGGCCAGATAAAAAAGATTCTAAGCACACAAGTGATAACAAGTATGTAATAAAGTACAGAACAACAGCCTCTGTCCTGAAGTTAGGCCTGGCTCTGGGTTGAGGGCAGGGTGGAAGCGGGTGGTCTACAAGACACAATACATATCACACAGACCAGAGGCACACATTTTTGTGGTTGTCTGAGCTTCAAGCTCTCTCTCTAGATCATGACCCAGAGATTTCAACACTTTCTGGATTTCTTGGATTGTAACCTCTATTTGGATACAGAATCCAATGGATACTGGTCTTCTAGCCTAGGCTTTGTGTCTTATTTACCCAACCACCTTAGGATCTATATTTTATCTCCATAGCACAATGTGTTTCCCTCTGCTGCAGCAGACTTTGCCAGTCTCTCGACATGCTCCTTACTCACTCAGAGTTATTACGCCTGCCTGACCCCCACAGCCGTCGGTTACCTCTCCAGTAACTCACTTCCTCTCTGCTTGGCTCAACATACCAATCAATGAAATGCCATAGGATGCAGTGAAAGAGTTTTAGAGTCACACAGATCTGAGTCCACATCTGCCCCTGCAAACACAGATGGCTGCATTACCTCCACCTCTATAAGTTTGAATTTCATCCTTGCCGAGTTAGTGTATAAATTTATAATCATTTTAAAAACCTGACTCATTGGTACATCACATACAGTTCAAATTGGTAGTTGTTATTATCTGCATTCCAGGCTTGACATTTAATTCCATCCTATTATTTTCTCCTTTCTGATCCTCTAATGGAACTAAGACAAATAAATAAATAAATAAAGTCTGTCGTACTCTTCATTGATTCATTCATTCAAAAATTATTTTACTGGATGGAGATGTAGCAAGGAGTGACAAAGAAACATAGACATTCTGTCTGCCCTCATCAATCCTTAGTCAAGACTAGAAGAAAAACAACCAATTAATAGTTTATGTGCTGTTAATCTCCTTGGCAATAAACGCATGAAGAAAAAGTACAGAGGAGCTTAACCTAACCTAGGGAAGCGGTGGTCCCACTCATTTTCTTAGGATTTTTTCAGGACCTGCACTATGAGTAACCTGAGTTATTCAAAACAAAGAGAGCAGGAAACATCTCCAAGTATAGAGGACAATGTATTAAACATCCAGGAAGTAGTAGGGATTTGGCACACTCGAGGAACAGGAGCCAGTGTGGCCAAAGTACAGTGCTCAGGAGACAAAAGGGATCACCGTTCAACATGTAAATAGCATATGGGTCAAATTTGAACCATAGAAGGAGTTAAGAAACCATTCCAAATCCTGGAATCATTCAATGAGCCAATGAACAAAAGGAGCCCAGAATCTCTGAGACAGCCCAGTAGTAACAGATTCCCTGCACAGAATTGAGCTGTAGGTGGTGAATGTCACAGCAATGTTGGGAAAACAATGTTGTCCCAGAGAGTTCCTGCCTTGTAAATATATCTCAACCTCTTTTAAGGATGCTTTAAGGTAGCTAGCACCTGACAACTGAATACCTCTCAGCCACTATGTGTCAGTCAACCTCATAATACAAAATTCCTTCTCTCCTCTGTGACCCCATAGAAACACATTCCTAAATCTCTTTTAACATTTCACAAACCTAGCACTCTGGGAGGCTGAGGCAAGGGGACCACTTGAACTCAGGAGTTCGAGACCAGCCTGAGCAAGAGTGAGACCCTGTCTCTACTGAAAATTTAAAAAAAGAAATTAGCCAGACAACCAAAAGCTGTCTGAGTATGGTGGCGCACACCTGTAGTCCCAGCTACTCGAAAGGCTGAGGCAGGAGGATCACCTCAGCCCAAGAGCTTGAGGTTGCTGTGAGCCAGGCTGACGCCACAGCACTCTAGCCTGGACAACAGAGCAAGACTGTCTCAAAAAAAAAAAAAAAAACATTTCACAGACTGCAAATACTCACTTGTTTATGTGTGTTCCCATACACACTGGAACTGTACTGTCTCCAGTGCTTAGAACAGGGGGACACAAATTAAATGCTCAATAAAAAATGTATTCATACCTTTTCTTCCATGCTTGGAATATCCCTCCCCTCCTACTTCCTTTCATTATGAATAACTTTTCTTTCAGATATACAAGTGGCCTTTCTGTGTATTTCCATAAAGCTTCACAGATCTATGCACCTACCCACCTGTGTTGTAGTTCTCTCTTTTCTTCTCTCTACCCTATCAGACAGAAACCTCCATCAGAGGTCACATCTATTTTATTTTATTCACTATGCCCCTAAGACCAGTAGAAGATGCTTCATAAATACGGGTTGAATTAATTAATGTGTTGAATTCATGAAAAATGAACTTGCTCATGAGGCTTATGAGCATTATATGTTCATTTTATTGGTAATAAAATCTGTCCAATCAGCAAATGTAGAGCTGCACTAGATTCAGAACTCACCCAGCCAGAGTTATAGCTACGGAACTCGTCCCATTGCAGGTGGCCGATTTCGTATGGCAGACATTAAGCAAGAACCATTGGCATTTGGATTTTGTTTGTTGGTTTTTTTCTGTTCTGTTTTGTTCTGGAAAGAAATGCTTTGATATTAGTATCAGCCATTTAAAAACAGAAAAGAAAAGAAAAAAAAACAGAAAAAGAAAGAAAAGGAAAAGAAAAAAACATAAAGACAGTATTTTAAGCACCTACAAAAAGCTAAGCAAGAAACTGAACAAAACCTATTCATCACAGAAGAATAGAAAATAGCAAATTAATTCTAAGGCTCTCCGGGGGCTGAAAACAAGTGAATCGAGATTAACAGTGCTACAAAATATTCAACAACCATGAGTCTGAATTTGTTCTTTTAACAGAAAGATTCAGGTCGTTTATCTGAGCAGTGTTTGCCTAAGTGTACTCACTTCACAGAACACACTCTGGAGGGGTTTCATGGTCAAGTAGGTTTGGGCTGAATGCCTCAGCTTCCTCCACAAGGAACACATGTGATGATGAGAAATGTGATTCCATCTTGATTAATCTAGTGCTTTCCAAACTTAATTAACCTCCACATTTTAGCACCTGTGAATACTTAGAGAAAGCAGTATTCCTCAAAACACCCTTTGGAAAACACTGACATATGTGATCAGAGACAGGAAGTGGATAGAAGGGAAAACCTATTCCAAGAGCGGATATACATTAGTAGGTCTCTAACCACATGTACATGTAAAACTTTCCTGATAGCACACTCTTTTGTTATTGTCTTCAATTCTGCTACTTGAGATATTTCTGTGCCTCCTAAAATCAAGATAAATTCGACCATAAGAAGGACTTTAGGGGATGACAGTCCCTTTAAAAATGAAATAAAGCTAGTTCAATATGAAGTTAGAAATTCCAACAACTTTAAAATACTGTTTCCATTGTCAATCACATCTTTTAATAAATGTATAGCCCCCAGCAACCTCATAGTCTGTTTTTTGAATGCTTTGTACAAAATGTGCTGAGAATCTTTTTTTCTCCCTCGCTGCTCTAACTTGGTGTGGCATTGCCTATTTCAAACACATGATTAATGACATTTCTAGGGATTTAGAGGTAGGAGATACAGAAAGGCCCACAGGAAAAATGACAGTCATCAAGTCCTCAGGACATGAACTGTGCAGGTAACAGACATGATTTCCCATGAATGAGCTGCAACTCTTTAACAACTTAGTAACATAATTCAAAAATGTATTAATAGGGAAGAAAAAATGAGTTATAAAACATATCATCTGTGGGATGACTTTTAGCTTTTTCAAAAAAGGTTTGAATTTACAGAATATCAGTAACAGAAACCCTTTAAGTGACGAATTTCCTCAGGAAGTTTTTCAAGGCATGCTTGATACTTATTAAGCATTTTTGATATTATGAAATGTGCTAAACATGCAAAAATGCAAGGGACTGTTCTTTGAAAGTTTCTAGTCAAATGGTGGAAACAGACTTATAGTTAAATAATTGAAATACCCGTGTAATTCATGTTCTAATAAGATAAGATCACATAGATTAGCATAATGGGACAAAGTGATTAACCAAGCTTGGAATCATAGGGAAGGGCTGTGATCACAGAGAAGATGCTGGAGTTAGATTTTGAAAGATCAACAGAAGTTTGCTGGATTCACATATTGCAGAAGGGCACCCCATGCAGGGAAATTACATGAGAGACATGAAAAAGCTGGGTCAATTCAAGACACTGAGGTGGTAAGTATTGCTGGTTAATAAGAGGCAAGTAGGGGAAAGAAGGAAGCAGGGAATGATGCAAGTCTACTTGCCCTCCCCAAGATGTGATAATAATTTTAACCATTTTTAAGCTACATCACAATTGTCAACTGATATTATTTTTTTCCTTATTTAAATGCGATAAGAAGAATTTAATATAATAGAGTTTAATAATAGTAAGCTAATAACAGAATGTAACTCTTTTGTCTTTTGCCTGTCTTCCTTTTTCCTGGACAACATGAGCTTCTGAGTGAAACTAGAATTCCCATTTCTACCAAACATTCCTTTCTACTAGAAAAATTTTCCTTTTCTGACACACAGTGGCAAATGGCTGTTTGCCTGGGGAAGAACAGAGCTCCTACCAAATTACACAGTAAGAAAGCAACAGACTCAAAGCTCCCTTACACCTGTCCTTCAAGTCTTGAGGTTGTGGCATTCTAAACTGAATTGTTGGAGGCCCTCTCGCACCATTAAGTCAGTCTGATGAAAAACGACTAGTTGTCAGTGGATCCATTAAAGTTCTTTGCTTGCAAGCAAAATCAATAGAATCTGGTTCTCTTTAGGCAGAAAGGAAGGCTGGGCATGGTGGCTCATGCCTATAATCCCAGCACTCCGGCAGGCTGAGGCAGAAGGATTGCTTGAGGTTAGGAGTTCAAGACCAACCTGAGCAAAAATGAGACGCCCCCTCACCCCCGTCTCTACCAAAAATAGAAAAATTAGCTGGTGCAGTGTTGTGTACCTATAGTCCCAGCTACTCAGGAGGCTGAGGTAGAAGGATCCCGTAAGCCCAGGAGTTGAAGGTTACAGTGAGCTATGATGATGCCACATGCTCTCTACTCAGGGTGACAGAGTGAGACTCTGTCTCAAAAAAAAAAAAAAAAAAAAAGGCAGAAAGGAATGAATGGGAGGAACAGGGGACAGCTCATAGAATTGCAGGAAAAGCCAACACCCCAGACTTCCGAGAAAACCTAACCAGAGCAGCTACAGTAATCATGGTTCATTGCAAGAACTCCTGTCAGTTTCTGCCAGACGCTCCCATCAGAATGAAAGAACTGCAACTATTTTAGATCTTTATTATCCCCCTCAAGATTCAAAATCCAGAGACAGAGCATCTGCTCAAATTAGCTTGTATCTTGTAGCAAATGCAGAGCGCCAAGACCAATATGAGGGATGGATAGTTCTCCTGAGCAAAATCAGGATGTTGATACCAAAAAAAAAAAAAAAAGAAAAGAAAGAAAGAGATGCTGAGCAGACAAAATCAATATAGGCCCACCACAGTCCATTAGCATTATTCTGCAAATAGTATCATACATCTGGAAATTTATAAATAATTAGCCCACTTATACACTGAACTTTGGATCCTGTACACTTCTAAATTAGACCTGAGATGGATTACAAGGTAGGGAGGCAGAAGCATAGGTTAAGTTAGGAGTGAGGTTTAGGGAGGCAGTCTGCAGGGTCAAATCTTAGCTCTGCCGTTTGCCATATTTACTACTGATGAGAACTCCAGCCAGCATTCTTAACTTCTCTGTGCCTCAGTTTTCTTATCTGTAAAATTGGAATTTGATACTATTAGGTAGGGGTCGTATCAGGATAAGAATAGTACAGTTATAGGGAAGAATTATTTAATAGAGCTGAACATGGGCTGCATTTAGTGCTCTGCTGGCATAAGCACTCAAGAAGCATTAGTTACTGTCATCTAGCTGTCTGGCATGGCAACTTCTATAGATAATTCTCCTTTTTTTTAAAGTGTCTTATTTTGATTCTTGAGTTTTCTCTAGATGCTCCTATATAACATCACAATATCATAATAGATATTCAGAGTGAGAAGCATCTTTGTTGTTTGGGTGTTTTTTTCTGCCTTGTTTCTCTCCTACCTGAAAAGAATAGTCAAGACTCCATTTAGATTTCAAACTAATATTCTGTGAAAATTGTTCAGCATGGGTAGTATTCAAAATATAACTCCAGTGATGTTTTTTTTCTTCCTTTCTGAAAGGCATACAGCTAAGGTTAATAGAGGTGCCATTTTCAAAATATATCTGCCCTGAGCAACATAAAAGAATTATTTAAGAGGGCACAGTACAGAGGATACACCCTGGTATTAAAGGCCTAACAACTAAAATTAATTTTACAAGCTCCCACACACAACAATTTTCATTGACTTTGAATCTTCTATCTAAATTACATTTTCCTCTTGCTCAGGGAGGTCTAAAAACATGAGTGAAAGGGAAAAAATCCTTTAATTGGCAAACCAATGCACAGACAGCACCTGCACCTTTTGAATATTTAAAGGCAAACATGGCCGGGCACAGTGGCTCACGCCTGTAATCCTAACACTCTGGGAGGCTGAGGAGGGCAGATTGCTTGAGGTCAGGAGTTCGAAACCAGCCTGAGCAAGAGCAAGACCCCGTCTCTACTATAAAGAGAAAGAAATTAATTGGCAAACTAATATAGATATAGAAAAAATTAGCTGGGCATGGTGGCACATGCCTGTAGTCCTAGCTACTCAGGAGGCTGAGGCAGTAGGATTGCTTGAGCCCAGGAGTTTGAGGTTGCTGTGAGCTAGGCTGACGCCACGGCACTCACTCTAGCCTGGGCAACAAAGTGAGACCCTCTCTCAAAAAAATAAAAAATAAAAATAAAGGTAAACGTGTACCCCTGTAATATTCTGAAATAAAAATATAAAGGTAAATGACTTTTTCCTTTGTTTCTTTCTTCTTTCTTTTTTCTCTGCAGAGTTGATTGACAGCAGCAAAATTACAAAAATAATACATGTATTTCCCCTCATCAAGTCTCACTGCTTTTTAAATTATCTTGAATAGTATTCATTTATAAATATCCTATTTATGAGAACAGATGCCTCTAAATTTGCCAAAGTATAGTTTTTTCTTCTTTTTAATCAAAAACTGTATCTTCAACATAAGTAAAATAAAGGAAGATTTATGATGTTTTTAAAAATTTCTTTATGGCCCTAACAGGGTTTTTTAACTTGTTCAAAGTTTAAAATAGAGGATAGAGTTCTAAATTAGACTACCAGTTTTTCTCTAGTTACATTCTTAGGCTAGACATTTGAAATAAATTTCAAGCTAACAAATTAATGCTCTCAAACATATTTTGAAGTCCAAGATTATGTCCTTGTTCTCTTACACTTGTTTAACAGTTTATCATCATTAAATCCTTTGCATTATTATTCAAGAACAGCTACATTCTTTTGACTCATAATTTTGTTGGCTTGTTACTTTAATGCATAATTTTACTTTTAAAGTTCTTTAAATTGGCTTCATGCTATTTACATATTACATAATTCAAGAACTAACAAACCAAGATATTACAGAAGGGAAAATTTTCAGTTCTATAACTTGTTAATTAAGACTGCAGTACCCATGCAAAGATAGCTCTAGAGAACCTAGAAGTCTCCAGAAATAGGCAAATTGTCCCATATTATAGGAGAAGAAGAACAGAAAGCTGACAAC
This sequence comes from Microcebus murinus, assembly GCF_040939455.1. Taxonomy (NCBI): domain Eukaryota; kingdom Metazoa; phylum Chordata; class Mammalia; order Primates; family Cheirogaleidae; genus Microcebus; species Microcebus murinus. Next base: position 26,859,339 of record NC_134124.1, read on the forward strand.
ATTTTAGATTATAACACAATGTGACCTGCTTTCTCACTTGGTGCCAATTTTGCCCTTATTCCCTAACCTTCTACACTTAGGCGTATCATTTAAAAGATAGAAAAGGTAATGGGGGAATTTAAATTGATGTCTTTGATGCAACTCCTCCTAACTTGTAACAAAAAATATTCTCATGAATATTCACACATAATATTCATAATAACAACTAAAAAAGAGCTTAAAATAAAGATGAACAGATACATTATTGCCAAAATCTAGGAGGAATTTCTCACAACTCTACGACTTATGAAATTGAATAAGGAAAAAAAAATCCTTACCCACATTTTGGTTCATCAAACCAAGCAACCTAGAGAGACGGTAGGAAGACATTTTATTCCTCTTTCACTCCAAGCTGATGCCTGAGAGACCCAGGGTCTGTACCAATAAGAAGCTTGGTAAGCAGTGATCTACTAAGAGAGTATTGCTTTGGAATGGACAGGGAATACTCTCTCCTTATACCTTCTCCTTGCTGGACCTAGACCTTTGCATTTCTGTGGTTGTCCAATATCCAGTTTCCCCCTTTGCAAAAGAATCCCCCTCCCATTGTGTATTATATTAGTTTCCTGGGGCTGCAATAACATTAAAACAAACCAAGTGGCTTAGAACAATGGAAATTTATTTTCTCAACATACTGGAGGCTAGAAATCTGAAATCAAGTTTTCAGTAGGACCACAATTCCTCTGAGGGTTCTAGGGAAGGATCCTTCCTTGCTTCCTCCTGGCTTCTAGTGGTTGCTTGCAATCCATAATTTGGTGACAGACTAGTCACCCTCCTCCCATAGATATGGAAGCATAAAATTGAGAGTGGGTAACATGTAACAGAGGGAATGGCCTGAAAAAAGAAACAGACAAAAATATTTTCTGTCTCTTTAAAACATCCCTCACTCCTTCTAGAAAACTAGAACCTACATCCCTGCCTTTCAGGCCAGTGGTTGGGAGGGGCAGGGCAATGTCTTCTGTTCTTTGTACTACAAGAGATGGCTCGTTGAACTACTGGCCCCTCCCGGATGGACAGGTAGAGGCCCTGGAGGTCTGGGTTGGCCTCCTAGGTGGGAGGAAGTCATGGAATTGTCTTCCACAAAGCATCACCTGTAGTCGAACAACAATTGCCTAAAGGTGAGAACCCACCCTTTAAAAAGCTCTGTATTTCTGCTTATTGGGAAGACAGTCACATTTCAGACAGGAATCTCCATCCTCCTCATTTGCCCGCAAGTTAATACATCTTTCTTTCCTTCTCCTCAAACCACTTGTTCTTGTTCTTCTGATGTGGCCTTGAGGACGAGTGCCAAGCTTTCGGTAACAATGGCCCTCAGATTGCAGCTGCAGAACTTCAGTCTCTGCTTCCACCACATTTTAGTGTTCTCCCCTCAGGTATCTGTCCAAATTTCCTTCTTCTCATAAGGACACCAATCATTGGATTAGGGCCTACCCTAAGTCAGTATGACCTCACAATAACTTGATAACATGTGATCCCATTTCCAAATAAGGCTACCTTTACAAGTACAGGGGCTTAGGACTTCAACATCTTTTTGGAGGATATAATTGAACCCACAACATGCATGTTCTGGTATGAGACAGTACCCTGCTGCCCTATACTACAGGGACAGGAGTCACATTGTTCCACTTACCACCCCAGACGCATGGCCTAATCCTAGCCCACTGGATGTTCTCACTCTCTATATTAAAGTTAGATCAAGGGACACAAAGGTGAAAAACTTTTAAATTTCATCCCCAACCACAGCAGTGATGCCCCCTCTGATATCCCGATACTTGTATGATTTTCTAACATCTTCCAAAGTATCAAATATAATACTTTATGGCTTAAGATAGCCATAGCCAGTGTTTGGTATTTGATAAGGACAACTCCCAAACATAAATAGGTGAAACAGAATGAGGGCTGGCAGAGATGTATCTCTCCTAGAAGACATAGACTCACTAAAAAAGAATGTGTTCCTAGAAAAGCTAAGAAAGGAAGAGCCTGAAAGAAGTACATGCAGAGGTTATAATTTTTATATATGGAAACAGTTCACATGTGAAGGTTTCAGGAAGTAGGGTTTAAGAACCCCAGTTTTTAAATCTGTAAGGTATTTGGAAATGAGCTACTTTCCTGTGGTTGATTTGATACAAGAATTTAGCAAACAGTGAAAAAAACATAAGAAAAACACAAGCCACTGTTGGCAAACATTGAATCTGGATAAAGGTCTCCTAATTTGAGAATGGATAGAGATAGATGTAGAGATTATAGAAATGGAGCTATCCATAAAGAATAATATATATGAAACATTAAGAAGGGAACATCATACTGAAGAATTAAAAAGCAGCATTATTCTGAAGATGATTTACTAGTAGAAATAAAGGAAAAAACATTTAAAATTTTAAATATATCCTCAGGATGCCAGAGTACCCAACTGTCAACAGAAAAGAACGCAAACTCTGTAAAATAATTTTAAAAGGTTTATTCTGAGCTGAATGTGTGTGACCCCGTGGCCCCAAGAGCTGTACCCAAAAAGTCTTAAGCAAGTGGTCTTGCCGTGGTTGGGTTACAGTTTGGTTTTATACATTTCAGGGAGACAAGAATTGCATGTAAAGTCATAAATCAATACATGGAAGGCATACATTGGTTTGGCCTGAAAAGGCAGGACATCTCCAAAGTGGGGAATGACAGGTTATAGGCGGGCTTAAAGATTCTTTGATTTGTAATTGGTTAAAGAAATGAAGCTTTGTCTAAAAGCTTGTAATGTTTTAAGTTAAGATAAGGAAGTCTGTTAATCAGAGACAAGCCACTAGACATATGCCCAGACTCAAGTGATCTGTTAGGTAAATTGACGACCTGCAGGTGTGGATTAAGCTTTGTCTTTCCTAGTCTTAGAGTCTCTAATGAGTTACAAAGGATATCTCTACCACCAGGTGTGATGAGGCATGTCTGACCTCCCTTCTCATAGTCAGCATCCCAACTTTAGGGTATTTCTGGGGTCCCCTTGGACAAGAGGGGGCCCATTAAGTCAGCTGGAAGAGCTTAAGACTTTATTTTAGCTCACATAACATTTATGAAATAAGAGAAAATTATCAAATGTAAAGTAAGAATAAAAAGCAGTATAATAGTGTGAAAATATAATTGATTAAAATAAATCACCAAAATTAAAATTTTATTACAGATTAAAAAATCAATGGAGATATTAAAGAATAGAATCGGTAATATTGTGAAAGTTGCGCATGAAGATATGTTAGGTTTTGTATTGTTTTTGTTTGTTTTTCCATCAAAGCAAAGGTAAATACCTACCAGACTAAAATACATAGAATGCAAAATAAAAATGGAATAGTGAATAGAGCTGGTGACTCCTAAATTCCATATTTACCATACATATCTTAATAAATTTCTACAATTAAGAATCAAATAAGAAAAAAAGTCTTGATTTGGATAAGCCTGGCAAAAAAAAAGAAAAAATAATAAAAAAAAAAAAAAAAAGAAAAAAAGATCCCTTTGTTTCCTGAAACACCGCAAACTATCATATAAACTGAAAATTGGACATATTTATGTGATACTTTAAATGAATAGCAAGGAGTTTTAGATCTAAATTGTTCAACAAGTCAATTTGGACAATGAGCCTAGCTAAACACATATTTGGATGGAAATGGATAAACTACACTCCAACATGCTGTCAAAAGATAATATATGTTAACACCTCATAGAAATATCTTACACTGCCCTCTCCACACCTGGACATTCTTATCTAGTCCCATAAAGTAGAAACTTTAGTCAAAATTTCAGCTTTCCCTGAAACCCTTGAAAGATAGAGAAAAAGATTTAGGTTCTTACCTGCAGTGGACATATTTTCCCTATCTGATATTCATTCCTAATATCTTAGCCCAAGTTCCTTAGAAGCAGAGCCTGAGAAGGAGACTATTTATTGAGGTTGCACTCTCAGGAAAAATGAAGTGAGGAAAGCAAGATGGGACAAGTTGGAAAACTAAATAGGGATGTGCTCTCTCCTGGAGCTCTGAGAATCCTTCTATTATAGCCTTATTCTCTCTTCGAAACAAGAGACAGCCTTTCATCCCCTTGAATCAGTCTGTCACTAGACTCAGGCTATTGAGGCAAGGGAGTGGTTTACCTTCTAAATGAGCTTCTTCCTTTGGCTGAAGGCAATTATCTAGAGAGGGGGCTCTGAGCTCTGAGCTGTTGGCAGCCAAAACTGATAGCAGCTCAGGGTTGGAAGCCCCTCCACACCCCCCACCCTTGGTAAAGGAATCTGGGAGGGGCACCAACAACAACTACTATACCTTCTTCTTCTCCTAACAAACCTCAGTGCCCCTTGAGATAACTGCTCCTCCTCTACTCCCAACTTGTTCTGGTGGTGTTGACTCTGTCCCCTATACCCCTATCCCAGTGGGTCCATCGACATGAGACAGGCTTCCCCAAACAAGGTCATAATTGTTGGTTTAGACACAAGCTCATGACCCAGTTTGGAATAGCTAGGGCCCAGCCCAGAATTTTGGCAAGAACCATTAGGAAAGGGAACATCTCTTTCGCTAGGATTGCTAAGATCTGAACATACAGATTTGCAACCTTACCACAATGAAGAAGGAGCTACCAAAGAATGAAGCCAACTCAGAGGAAACCTCAACTCAAGGACAGAGACAAACATCTGACATTGGCTGTGCACCTGGATACAGCCATAATGATCCCCCCATGCTCTTTAGGTTTGTGGAACAATCTCTCTTTTGCTTTAACTAGCTTGAGTTGAGTCTTCATCCTTCCACTCATGTTAAGATCCAGCTGTACTTCCTAAAACCAACTTCTCTTTAATTCCTCTCTATTTTTCACAGCAAATTTGAATAACTCTCTTTTCCTTGCAACCAAGCATGCTCTAAGACACACATATACCACATATAGATTAACAATTTTGAAAATTATAATACAATTGAGTGAACAACTTCAAAATTCTACATTACATACTTTGACCTTTCTTGGATGACTTAGAAGGCTCTTCAGAATAATGCAATGCCTTGGGGTTATGAAACTGCAATGCCTTGGGGTTATGTTTCATAACATCAAGTATTATTACAAGTCAGATATTTTCCATTTGGTATAATAGTAGAGGGAAATGAAACAGATTTTACTGGCATTTGCCAAAAAAGAAAACCCTCTGTCCTTAAGTGTGCTTCCACTCTGATTTTCTGTGATCCTTTGTCTCATTTAATTTCTATAAAGTATTACAAGGGAACACTTATTTCTAATATAATCGTTATGCAATGCTAGCTAGAAATCACTTATTTCCTCTACTAACCCATTGTCCACAAAACTTTTCACAGAATTTTGCTAATATACACTGGTCCAGCAAAAATCCAGGGAACAAACACAACATAACTGACTTAGAGTAACAAAAATCTGACAGTTTCGTTTAACCCCTATTGATATCTGTTTATGTGACTTTCCAAATTATGGTTTCAACATTCTGCAGTTTATCTTTAACCCCTAAAATGTCATGTTCATTCATAAATATTTCAACACCATTCAGTTATAGCAGAGACTGAATCCTGAGTTCCCTACTGACGTACGCTGTGTCATACACATTCATGGTTGTTTGGGGCATTAAGCTATTGCTGGAACTACAACAGTTTCACTTTTTAAAAATCAATGTGAGCAAATGGATCATGAGAAATCTTAGATATTTAGTGCAAAAAAAAAAATATATCAAGCATCCAGACAAATGCTGATGCTTGTCAATTAGAAAGATAATGTACAATGAGATAAAAAGACTACTGGGAAAATTGGGATAATGGATAGATTCTGTGTTATTTGCTCTTTATTAAATGACATCTTCCAGTAATAGGAGTCCTTGTCTCTCTGCATTTGCAGCTAGAGGAGAACCTTCAGAAGAAATGAATTTGCTTTAATTCCACCTCCCCACAATGCTCTGAGCTCCTCAAGGAGCAATGTCAATTATACCATCGTCAATGCAAATGGCATTTTAAAGAGTTTGTAAGGCAGGCAGAGAATGTTAATACAGCTCAGAAATGCCAATGTGCACTACAGAATTTCCCCCAAACTCTGCAGTCCATCACATGTCTTTATTCATTCAGATCTAATCCCATCAACTGAGGAGACAGGCTACTGGCTTGCTCTCTGCCTCTGTCACTCAAACTCATCCATTAAAACAATCAATTTTTTGAAAGTTGGACAGTGTGGAATATACGTTTGGCAGCCAAAAGACAAACTCTTATATACAGAGCATGATAATGAGGAGCCTGCTGGCTTTCTTGCTTGATGGGTTATTCTTATTAAGATAAAATGTGTTCTAAAAGTGACTCAGAAACATGGCAATCAGCTAGTTCATAACAAGTTATGGGAGCTTAGGCTTTCAAATTAAGAATATAAATATGATGAACACAAACCCAAACTCAGTAGAAAAGTGTCTGCTGCCACTCGAAAGCCCTCTTTTTATTGTGTATTTCTAATTCTATAATATTATAAAAAAGAACCTTATAACTGTGCTATCATAAGACATTAGATGGCTTCATAGTTGAATCATCTCTACTAAGCTTTTGTGTAATGAAAGCTGAATTTATGGTAATAAGCTGAGCCTAGAAGTAAATCATTACTTTATGTTGATGGAGCATCTACTATGTAGAGGGTACTGTGCTAGCCGTCATGAAGGACATAAAAAATGTAAGGTGAAACACACAATTCTTGCCCATAAGAAGTAATAGTATATTAGAGAAGACATAATAACCAGAATGCAACAAAGGATAAAAAAAAAACTGGAATGTCACAACAAAGCAAATGTGTACATATAGTAATCCTATAGGAACTCAAAGAGCAGTGCAGATACAGAAGAGCTCATATTGAGATCAGGTGATGGACTTTAAGTCTTAGGATATTTACTTTATTGTCTACGCAACAATGATCTAAAGAATCTTTGAGCAGAGGAGTAGAATGGGGAAGTATTGAAGGAAGATAACACTATCAGCGGTATACATATAGGATTCAAAAGGGAGTTTACTCACTGATGCTCCATGAACTGAATGTAGGTGGTGTGCGAACATGCGATTAAATAATATTGAATTGTGCAGTGAAAAATATATTCTGTTTTAATTTTTTTTAAGACTTGAAGGAGAAATTCTTTGGTTTGGTAATAATATGATGTTAACACCTCTCTAACACTCGTTACTATCCCTTTTAACAAAGATAGCAGGCAATCACATCCACTTAGAATTCAATAATACTGTTTTTATTTAATTTGCACTTACTTTTATAGTCACCATCTATTTATAGCAGGTGACACTTCCTATTTATATAAATAGAAAATAAAAGCTTCTATAAAATTAAATTAAAATTAATCAGTTTAAGGGAAAAGATATTAAGTATATAATATTACATGCAATTGAGCTAAATTTGGAAAACACAAACCTAAGCTAGGAGCCACTAAGTATTTTGTTAAAGAAATACTTATACATATGTAGGCCGGGCGCGGTGGCTCACGCCTGTAATCCTAGCTCTCTGGGAGGCCGAGGCGGGTGGATTGCTCGAGGTCAGGAGTTCAAAACCAGCCTGAGCAAGAGCAAGACCCCGTCTCTACTATAAATAGAAAGAAATTAATTGGCCAGCCAATATATACAAAAAATTAGCGGGGCATGGTGGCGAATGCCTGTAGTCCCAGCTACTTGGGAGGCTGAGGCAAGAGGATTGCTTTAGCCAGGAGTTTGAGGTTGCTGTGAGCTAGGCTGACGCCATGGCACTCACTCTAGCCTGGGCAACAAAGTGAGACTCTGTCTCAAAAAAAAAAAAGAAATACTTATACATATGTAAAAAAAAAAAAAAGTTTGCTCAAACATGTTTATCACAGTATTGTTGTAATAGTGAAAATTGAAAACAAATTTAACATTCCTAAGTAGAGAACAAGTTAAATGAAATATTGTACCACTATTCTAGAATACTAGGCAGCTGTACAAACAATAGGAAAGAACTACATGTCCCTATTTGGAAACAATATCAATAAGTTAGGGTATATTTTAAAATAATGAAAAGAGTGGAATTGGAATGTTCCTATCACAAAGAAAGGTTAAATTCTTGAGGTGATGGATTCCCCAAGTACCATGATTTGATTAATTCACATTGTATGCCTGTATCAAAACATCACATAAGGCCAGTAGTGATGGCTCATGCCTATAATCCTAATACTCTGGGAGGTCGAGGCAGGAGGATTGCTTGAAATCAGGAGTTTGAGACCAGCCTCAGCAAGAGTGAGACCCCATTTCTACTAAAAATAGAAAAAATTAGCTGGGCAACTAAAAATAAGAAAAAAATTAGCCAATCATGGTGGTATATGCCTCTAGTCCCAGCTACTTGGGAGGCTGAAGCAGGAGAATCGCTTGAGCCCAGGAGTTTGAGGTTGCTTTGAGCTAGGCTGACACCACGGCACTCTAGCCCAGGGAACAGAGTGAGACTCTGTCTCAAAAAAAAAAAAAAATACATATATATATATATATATATATATATATATATATATATATATATATCACATATACCCTATAAAGATATACAATTATTATGTACCCATAATAATTAAGAATTTAAAAAGAAAAATAACAGGCAAACAAAACCAAACAACTCATAAAACCCTATATCTGGCATGGTCAATTGTTTTTCTGAAATGTATACATGTATAAACAAGGGCATACAAAGGCACAGGAAAAGAACTGGAAGGATGATCATCAAACAGTTCATATTGTTCATCTCAGAAGAGGTGAATGTAGAACCAAGGGAAGGTAGGAATAGAGCCATGTTTTCTTTCATATAATGAGAGATTACTTGAATCTTATATTCACATATTTTTGAATTATTGGTGTCATTTTAAAAATAATTAAGAAAACAAGAAAGACCTTCAGGTAAATTTCCATTTATTTTGCTCCCTCCCAAAGCTATACTAAAAATATCAAAAAAGAACTTTTTTTAAAGGCACAAAACCACAAGGACAAAGCAAAAAGAGACAACTGCAGCAAAATTTTGAAAGCTGGATGAGTGGTAACTGACTAAAGAGTCTAAAGAAAGCTCATTCCTAAACCAGCAGTGGAAGAAGCCAAGAAAAAAACAAATATGCTTTGCAGAATCTACAACGTCTCTGGAATTGGCAACATTAGGTCCTCTGGGAATAGACATGAAAGTAACATTTAAAACAAGAGGATTATTTGAAAGACCATCAAAGGTATAGTTAGAGAATTTTGAGAAACAGTTACATCCCTAATACCTTCCCTGCTCCACAAAGCCAGTCTGTGCATCTCACCTGCCCCAACAGTATAAAGGAGGCATACCCTCTAGAGAAAATAAGATAGGTTTCATCTCTAGATAGGAAAATGACAGACATTGGTAAAAGTGCAGACAGGATTTGGAAAAGAAAGATTCTCCACCAGGAACTCTTTCAGTGAAAGGGCCCATTGAGATCAGTCCAGAAGCCCCATACGTACCTCCGGGAACTTCCTATCAACTGTTTATTGCCCCACTTTTGAAGGATCACCAACATCAGGAAAAACCTTAATTATGAAAGATAGGGTCGAAAGGAATAAAAGCAACTTGGAGGAAATAGTCTTTGCAGGTAGAATAAAATCTCAAACTATCCCTTATTACATTCAAAAGATTAGACAAGTTATAATACACATGAAACATAAACAGGGTCCTATTAAAGGAAGAAGAAGAAGAGTGTGTGTGTTTGTGTGTGTGTGTATAACTCAATGAAATAGTTGAATGATTAAGGTGAAATAATCTCCCAGAAACTGAACAACAACAACAAAAAAACTTCAGAGAATAATGGTGTGTGCTTGTCCCAGGGTGGTCTGCTTGCAGCTTACTGCAGTGTACCCTATTTGATCATCTTATCTTCCAGTTTCTCAGTTTCCTGTAACACTTAGCTTTTCACTATCAGCTCAAGAGCTAATTCTTTCTGTAGAAAAGTTTCAGTTGGAGGTTCCCATTTTGATTTCAAGTCCAATTTCCCAATCTAAAAAAAAATAAAATAAAATAAAATATAAATATCTCACTTTCCTCTTTTTGGACCCAGAAGATGGGAAAGTAAACTTCTATTTAAGAAGGGAAGAAAGAAACTTGCATTTATGTCACACCCTCGCTCTTGAATGTAAACTACAGGAGTCAGGGGCATTGTTTTGTATTCTCACTGCCTAGAACAGTGTCAAATGCAACAGGAGAGCATAGAAAATATTTCTTGAATGACTGAAGGAATAAGCAAACAAATATAAGCAAGGTATATGTGGCTTTTACAAGTTCCACTGCACCTGTGGAAAGCATGAACAAAATTATTTTTAAAAAACAGTTAAAAAGATCTGGCAAGCACAGATTTTGTCTCTTTATGACATTTGTTTTGAAAAATCTCAAGGAAGGTATTAGTACAGTTAACTACATGCCCTCAAGTCTAATCAGTCAATCTCTGTTGTGGCTTTCTTTCTACGCACACCTCTGGACACAGGGATTCCCATCTGTCTCGGGACACCCTTGGAAAAATCCCCCACACAGGCTCTAGGGCCCCCACTCCTGCCTCATGGCAAGTATTTTTTTTTCCTTCTTGTTAGAAGCAGATGGTTTAACAGGCTGGGAGTTATTCTTTTTTCCTTAATGTTTTCTTAATTTTAGCAAAGTAATACATCCACGTGGCTTTAAAGTCACAATCAGATGGTGGGGTAAGGACTGGGCCATTTGGCTGGGAAGCACCCAACTGTCAGCACTTGTGGGTTTCTCCCGTCTGAGACTATGAGCCTGGCTGTCGGTACTCTGAAAGCATTTCAGGAGAATAGGGATAAGGTGTGTCACCATCCAAGTTACACATATTTGGCATTTTACCATAATCCCAGCACTATCAACCTGTCTGGTGTGAAGCTCCTATTTTCTATTAGGATGAACAAGTAACAGTTTCCAGGTTAAGGGAGATGAAAGAAGTGACTTAGGGGTCTAAATGCTCATTACACAAAAGTTTAACAAATGCCATTTTTCACCTCCCCCAGGGACCCATTTTTAAGTCTATCTGGTATGTCCAATTCCTAAGCTTTTCTAGATTCCAGAAACATAATTTTTCTTTTCTTTTACTGGCTTCATACACTGCAGACTTTGGTTTCAGCTTTTCCAAAGTGGTTAATTCACCTTCCATCTGCTTTCAGTTTCCAAAATGTTGTTAACTTCTTTCCTGTGTTGTCATCTTCTCTTCTGTTTCATTTTTTTAAATGCGTGTATACTTTTTACTCATTTTGAGGGATGTAAGACAGTGCAAAGATAAATGCATGTGTTCAGTCCTCCATATTTAACTAAAAGTATTTGTTCAATGCCCTTAAGCCAGTGTCTATGTGTCCTTCTAAGGGATACTTGTATGTCTGCCATGAGAAAAGAAAATCTATAATGCCTTTAAGTTTCTTGTTAAAGGATCCTTTCTTTAAAAATCATATGCTTTTCTTTAAAAATCATTTGCTTTTTAGGATTTTATAAAACAATAGTGCTCCAAATGAGGAAAAGGAATGTTATGAGTGAGTGTCACTAAAGGCCCATAATTTCTGCTTTAAGGAAAATAATAAAGGAGGCAGAAAATTCACTCCCCATCTTACACATACACCCCACACCCCCACCCCACCACACACACACACACACACACACACACACACACACACAAATCCATCTTTTTTTGTTTATCAATGTCCATTGACTTAGAGCCAGCCACATCAGCAGATGAGAAAAGACTTTTCAAAAAGTTGAAAAACCCCATGTTTAGGAATTTTCAGATGCCATGTGGGTCACATCTAGAGGGTGTCTTGGCACTGTTTCAAACAGGAAGTAAATGGAGAAGGAAATTCTCTGGGAGGTCATTGTCTCTTGGTGTCCTGCAATCTGCATTTCACTTGGGAACAAAAGGATCCAGGTAAGACCTTCCCCACTGCAGCCACAGCCTTTCCTCAAAATAAGGGACAGATTTGAGGGACTGCCTGAATGTCAGTTCTGGTGCACTGATTCTGGTCCTGTTCAACTTCTTGGAGTCCATTACTACAGGATACCATTAATGACACTAACCATCACTTTTTGGTTCCTTTCTTCCACTTCGTCTAGCATCCTAGTTCCTAATCCTGGTATCCCAGGTTTTCCTATGTCCACCATGACTTCCTGACTCACAGACCTCAGGATGCCTCTGAACACTGGTAAATCTAAGGCCTGCCTCCCCCTTCACTACCAACACCATCAGTGCTGCAGTACTGGCTTTCTTCCCTCTCTCCTTTCTGTGATTGATACATAAGAAGTCTTCACCTGCAGCAGCCATGTCTGTGACAGCATCACTCCTGCTCAAAAACCTCAAGTCCCATAGTTAAAACTCAGTGTTCTCAGCCTACAGCACAAAGCCATTCACAAAATATCTTTACCTAAAAAATTACCCAAATGATGGTACCACTTTTTAACCAGTATCGTTCCCATCAGGTGCCCACCTCAATGTCACTCTGAGGTGTCCTCTCTAGGTCTGCTCAACCCTACACACCCTTAAAGGGCTTGATCACATGTCACCCTTTCTAAAAGTCTCACCTAGTATTTTGAGTTTACTTTCATCTTTCACTTTCCACTCTGATTTTTACACTCCATTGTCTACTGCCTCACATTGCTATTAACTATTGCTGATTAAGTAGAGGACAAGTAGATAAGTTTGATGAGAGAGAAAATGACTGATACAGAGAAGAGAAAATGGGGAGCCAGGCTGGGAATTATTCATATTACCAAGCAACAAAACAGAGCCATTGGGATAAAATTAATTATTAATGTATATTGTTATGGTTATATGAGCTTATTATGAAAAAGAAAGGAGTAAATCATGCTGTTAAGTAATGACTATGATTCTTCCCAGCTTATTCACAGCTAAAGATATGGACACTATAAAAGCTTAAATTCTGCATTTCCTTTTAGTCTTTCCATTGATTTTAGAAATTGCTAACCAACCTTTCCACCCACATACCCACAGTGTTTTTTGGATCTAACAATTTAGATTTCCTTCTAGCATTATGATTATACCATTTGGATCTTTTGAAGCAAAAGACCTATCTTGGATTCCAAACTTGTGAGAAAAATCACTCTTAGATAGATACTCTTTGCCAGGTATGTTAAAAAGAATATGACTATGAAAACTATGGGCCAAGGGAAAAAAAAGAACAACTTCCTCCTCCCTACTGGAGAAAAGGTATTTCTGTAATCCATATGTATACTTGTTTTAAAAGTACTCTTTTAAGCATTATGTTGTCTCATGACATGCACAATACAATTTTGATGGGTCACTAAGAATGAGTTTACAATCTTTTCCAGGTAAACTCAGTACCTATAAAAAAACATAAGAGAAGGCCGGGCGCTGTGGCTCACGCCTGTAATCCTAGCTCTTGGGAGGCCGAGGCGGGCGGATTGCTCAAGGTCAGGAGTTCAAAACCAGCCTGAGCAAGAGCGAGACCCCGTCTCTACTATAAACAGAAAGAAATTAATTGGCCAACTGATATATATATATAAAAAATTAGCCGGGCATAGTGGCGCATGCCTGTAGTCCCAGCTACTCGGGAGGCTGAGGCAGAAGGATTACTCGAGCCCAGGAGTTTGAGGTTGCTGTGAGCTAGGCTGACGCCACGGCACTCACTCTAGCCTGGACAACAAAGTGAGACTCTGTCTCAAAAAAAAAAAAAAAAAAACATAAGAGAAGATTTCTGGTGCTAAAATATTAATAATTTAAAAAATAATCAAAGAAACCTTTCCTTTGTTAATAATAATAATAATAAGGCCTAAGAGTGCAGTTTGAATGCATTTATCAGGAGAAATCAACAGAGAAAGACTCATATTCAGGCACATCATGGCGAGTATTTGGGTTTATAAGAATATGGGTTTATAAGAATATGGGTTTATAAGAATATGGGTTTATAAGAAAATGGGTTTATAACATTTTAAAAGTATTCAGGCAGGAGGAAGAAAACATGTTACCTATGATAAATAAAAGCTGGGCTGGCCCTAAGATTTAACAATAGATTATATTTTGAAGGGAAAATGCTGTGACCCAATAATTTGATATCTAAATCACTTGGCTTACTTGTATAAAGTCAACATAAAGATATGCTTGGGTACACAAAATCTCCAAAAAGAAAAAGTCCTACTCAAGGATACACTCAAGCCAACTGAAAGACAAATCAAAATTAGGAACTAAATTGAGAAAGACATGAAATAAAATTGATTTTAATTTTCACCAAACTTTGGGAATCCAGTTTAATTATGTTATCGACCATATTAAAGGATGAAACTTGACCCCATATCACCTCTCTCAAATGTTTCTTTTTTGTTTGGCTGTCTTCATTCCAGAAAATATATCTTTTCAATACTCTCAAAAATGCAGAAAATAGGCTGGTTATCATAAATCATCATTCCAAAAATTTTACAGAAATTTAGAGCAATCTGCAGCAATCTATAAGAAAGAGAACAACATGCAGGTAAACTTAAAGAACTTATTATCCACTAAATAGAAACCACAATTCTAATACCAAGGCTTCTTTTTAACATAAATAATAGGAAAGTTAGAAATCACTGATTATTTTCCAAAACAGAAATTATAAAGCCTAAGGAAAACTGTGTTACATCTATCTCCTAAAACTTCTACTATCCATTTACATATTCATTTAAGCAGTAAAAAGATCTATTACCAAAATTATCAAACTTCAGATACTGGCCATGAGCATTCAATTGGTTCTGTTGTTATTCAACATGAAACTACCCAATATAATTGGAAAGCACTGTAGTATAGGAGACACTTCTCATTTGTGGGGGAAAATGAAATTTATTTGCAATAGCACTGTTCCTTTCACTGATTTTAAGGGGGAAAATATGCAGTTTGGATTAACCAGACAGATGGGGTCATATCATTCCTCCAGCTCTTTACCAAAGGTTTATAGCAAAACTTTATATGGGAAAAACTTGTACATAAGCAATTATTTGCATATGAATATCTTCTTTTGTTTTGGGTTGGTTTGGTTTTTGCAGATGCCAAAGCCATATTTGTAATGTAACCCTTGAGAAGAATCCTTTGTTTGAATAAAAGAAAAAAATTACTAGCTGTCTGTGGTTCTCTCTCTTGTCTTGTAGGAAAGGTTCTGGCTGGTGTGATAACACTCAAGGCAAGAAGAATAAGGGCCTGGATGGGAGATTGGATGTCCTGAATCCTCTCAACAGGGGAGAGGAATACAAGCACCCCTTTCCACTGTTCACAGGAACCCAAAATCATATGGGAGGGACCAACAGGGAAAGGCCATAGCCATTCCAGGGAACGAACTACTGCAGACATGATGAGTGATGATGATGAGTGTTCACAGAGAAAATCTGTTCTGCTCCAAAGCCAAGATTTAAAACCCTAATCACATTATCACCAGAAACTAAATGGAAAAATCACATAATGTGGCAAAATTTAAGCTTTAGAATCAGAAAGACTTGCATTCAAATCCTCAATATCTATGCCCTGGCATATAATTTGGACAAATTATCTTCATCCTCTGTTTGTTCGTTGGCAAAATGAGGATAATACTACCTGCCTCATAGTGTGCTTATGAAGCTGTGAGTAAATATATGTAAACCATGTGGCTCCTTTATAAATATTATTAATGATGCCCTCAGATTAACTTAGAAAGAAGAAATCAAGGAACTTATTATCTAAACTAAATGATAGTATCAAGCAGTAAAAATTTATTGTAGACCTTCTATGTGTCCTTCAAAGTTTTGGATGCCATGGAATATTTTAAAATTATGGTTTTGTCACATTAACGAAATAATAAATTTCTGAGGGTCACAGACTAAACTACAAGTATGAGGAAAAGTGAAAACAGAGTTCTCTGTAGAAGGAGGGGCCAAGAAGTGAGAAGTGAGAGCTGAGCCTTAAAGAATGAGCATATAAGAGTGAGAGAAAGCAAGAGAAGATAGAGCAATGCACAGAGGAAATGGGGGTGTAGGACAGTGTGTATGTGTGTGTGAGAGACAGAGAGCCATAGAACCTTATCTTGAGGTCTAGTACCTCACACAGTAATCACATTTAATCATCAGAACAACTTTGGAAGGTATTATCTCCACACAGAGAAGGAAACTGAGGACCAGAGATGTTAGAACACAGAGCTTTTAGTGACAGAGCCAGGATTTGAACCAAGGTCTACTCAATCCAGTACCTAGATTTTTTTCAATGTCATGTTTGTCAAAGTAAAGCCAAACATGATCAGACTGAAGTGTGGTGATTCTGTAGAGGAAAGAGCACTTTTATGTTCAGGAGGCTCTAAATGTCCATTTTGTGACAAGATCCTAAATCTTCTTGAATTCCAAAATTGAGGTAAATATCCCATTAGCCAATTTCTTTGATGTGTAGAAATTCAGCTCTTTTTCCCATAAACAAAACTTGCAAAATTTCTAGGAGCCCCTGTAAAGACTACCATTCCTTTCACATACAAAATTCCCTTCTCACTTATCTCCTAACCCCAGTAAATTCTGTTTCTCACTCAGGGAGGAATTGATTTTCATTGGTATTCATTTGAAGTAGGGAAGGTCACGACTGAGAACATTGGAAATGTGTTGTCTAAAAAGCACAATTTGTATCTTGCTTCAGAAAGAAGATCTTTAAAGATGCCTTGGCTTAGCTGACTTTTCTTCCCCTCCTGGTCCAAGAAACATCCTCCAGGGAGAAAGTCAATTTCAAATCTGCACACTGCAGAGGCTGTGGGGCAATCAGTTGGAGAATGCAGATCAGCCTGTGTCTTGACTTTTGAGATAAACATAATCCGAGAAGAGTTTTGAAGGAAAAGTTTTAGAGCAATCCTCAGGGCAAGGGTGTAAGGTTTTGGCAGATTTTTTCAACGTTTGCCAAGTACTCAATTTACTAACTTGCCTGGACTATGCTATAATCATAGCAAGAAACAATACTCCAAGCCTAAAAGCCAGCATGTTCCAATTTGGAAGGCAACCTGACTCTAGCCTTGATCCCCATTAAGAGAATGTATTTTTATTCCCAAGATCCAAGCTTTGCATGGATCATATATACTGACATATGAAAAGAGATCTGTTATGAGGAATTGGCTCACCTGATTATGGAGACTGAGAAACCCCATGAACTATAAGCTTGAGTCACAGGAAAGCTGGTGGTGTAGTTATAGTCCAAGCCTGAAGGCCAGAGGAGGCAATAGTATAAGTCCTGGGCCAAGTCTGAAGGCCCAAGAACCAGATGTTCTAATGCCCAAAGGAAGGGAAATATAGATGCAGCCAGCTCAAGCATTCACCCTTTCTCTGCCTTTTTGTTCTCTTCAGGCCCTCAACAGATTGGATGATACCCACCCACGATCTTCCTTAGTCAGTCTGCTGATCCAAATGCTAATCTCTTCCTGAAACAGTCTCACAGACACACCCGGAAATAATGTGCTGCCTGCTATCTGGGCATTCCTTAGCCCAGTCAAGTTGGTACATAAAATAAACCATCATCTAAGCTCATTTCGTTCAATTACTTTCTAAATTTTAAGTCCCATGAGGTCAAAAATGTTATCCATCTTGTTAATTTGTGTATCTTCAGAATCCTAGAATGATGCCTGGCACATATTAGGCACCTAATGAATGTTTAATTATTTATAATATAATTAAAGGAGGAAAACATGAATAAATGGAATTCCCAATCTATATTTTTTCCTAGATCTTCAAATTTATTGAGTGCAGAAAATAGGACATTCTCAGGTGAAGGAAAGGCACAACCAAGTGACATATCCCTGCCCCAGGGATTTCTCTGATGTGTACCCGGCCGACAAATAAGACAAACTCAGACAAATAGGATAGCGATATCCTCCTCACCGCCACCCTACTGCATATTTTTTTCTTTTTTTATATATAATCCTGACTAGCCTCTAACATGCAATTTCTGGACACCATTCTTTTCTAACATTTAACTAAATGGAACTTGAGGGCAACAGATAGTAAACAATTTACCTCTTCATACCTATCCACAGTCTCAACGTGAGGTCCACACAACTCCTGCTTCAGAACCACCTATGATGCTTCTTCCCTGGAGATGGAATTTCAGGGTCCTAATTCAGACCTTCTGCATCAGAATCTCAGAGCTCGGGGCCTGGGAATGTGAGTGTTTAACAAGATTCCTATGTGATTATTGCAAAGAATTGTATTTGGCAAACATTAGAAGAGATTATCGAATCTCTTCCCCCACAAAGGAGACTATAATCTCTTTTTTTTAAGCCCTTAACATTGGACACCAGTGTTTCAGGAAATCTCTCTGACATTAGCCTCTTTCCCTCCATGCTGAACCTGTTTATTCTTTCCCAATGTCTTATGTCTCTAATTTCTACCCTGCTGTCTCCCACCTGTTTTCAGTCTCACCCAACTCCCCTTGGTTAATCCTGTGGCTGAACGGTGTGTCTGATTGACTACATCTTCCTTCTTGGATGCTTGCTTCATGGTCTTCCTTAGTGCATCCCTGGTAGTTCTTGGGCAGTACTGTCCCATACCTACCTCCAACCCAGGCCTATTGAACTCCTGGCTCTTCTAGGGCAAAAATTTGAACATCAGTGAACAGGTCTAACTCACCTGGAAAGCACCCATTCTCCCAAATATTGTTATTCAAAGTAAACATACCATAGGGCTTAAGAACTTAGATTCTAGAACCAGACAGAATCTACATCTCAGCTTGACCACTTACTAGATGTGACGTTGAGCAAGTTATTTTTTTGCTCTGTCCTCAGTTTCTACATTCACAGTAATATCTCCCTCATAGGATGGTTGTAAGGCTTAAATAAACATGTGGAAATGACTGGAACAGTGTCTTATACACAGGAGATGCTGAAAAGTGCTAGTTGTTTCTGTTGCTATTGTTGTTGCTGTTATTCAGGTAAAACATGAGAGCATGAGCATATGAGGACAGATTTAGGGTTGGAAAAAGATACCATGAATATGAACTCTAAAGGGAGCTCAATGAAAAAGAGTTCTATCTCTCTGGGATTGTTGAGTGTGCTGTGTGAATAAGGGCAGAAGAACAATAGAAAACGTAGAACGTAGAAAACATAGAATGTAGAAAAATAGAACGTAGAAAAACAATCCTTTCTCCCAATGATATTAGCAGCAGAGTATACTCCCCCTTTAACTCCTTAAGTACAAAAGCCACTCCCTAAACACAACTTTATATCTTTCTTTCAGAAATGAAGGGGTCCAGAATAAGTCACTGTGGCATAAAAATTATTTCGAACAGAAGGCATTTGAATTCCTGAAATCCATTATCTTCCTAAAAGCACAGCCTCTCAAAAGAACTCAAAGAACTCCATCATCATAACTCCCCTCTCTGAAACTCTAATCTTCCCTTCTTGGAAAGGAAATGTGTCAGCACCACGCCCAAATATTGTCATAAAATTATATCTTTTATCTCTCTCTCTCTCTCTCTCTCTCTCACACTTTTGTAAATGCATAGACTACATATAAACAAACACATAAAAACCAGCAACAGTGCTGTCTCCTGAGAGGTAAAGAAAGATAGAGTAGAGAGAGGAAGATTTGCCTTTTTATGGATATCTTTTTGAATCTTTTTTAAATTTTGAACCATGTACCTATTCAAAACACAAATAAATATGAAAGAAAAGCATTTAATTTATAACCATTCCTACAATGAAGATAATATGTATATGGTAATAATATTTGAGAATACAATGCACATATTATGTACATTCAACTTATATAAAGCAAGCAAATACAATTCTGCTAGTGAAATTAAAGCCAAAAAGCTTTATTAAAGTGAGATGCCAGAATTTCTTCAAAATAATACAGGGTGGGAATTTATATTTTTTAAAAAGGTATATGTTGAAGCTGGTAATGGGTACATGGAGTGCCTCATGTTTTCATAAAGTATATGGGGGCTCTGTTTATGTTTGAAAATAACTACAATTTTCCATAATAAAAATATTTTTAATGCTTAGTTGAGAGTCTATAAATAAGTAGCCAGGATATTTATAGAGCTTTGAAGTAGATCAAATTGATTCTAGGATGTCAAATTTGTGAGGGCAGACTTAGGAAAGGAAAAGGAAACCTTTCTTTAGTATTTAATACAAGAAGCATGGACTTGTAGGCACCTGGAAGTCAAACCAGGCTGGAAGTAAAAGCCTCACTGAGACAGAAGCCAGTCTCACTGTCAGAAGTGACTTTCTTAGATCATTTTAAACCAGGACCACCGCCCCAGTAAGATTTTCAAGCTTCACAAATAGTAAATAATCTTCTTCCTTTTAATTGGACATTTCTCAGAGCTTCCATGTTGATATTTCCCTTCTGCATATATTCAAGGGCTAAGAAATAGCAGTAGAACAATTTTCAATTTATCTCAATATTTGTACACCTTTAACAAATTCAGATATTCTTATTTTAAAGTAATCTGACAATTTCAAGGAATGCAACATAAAAATAGTATTTCTATTTGAAACTCAAGGTGCTTAAGAGTTCAACAGATCCACTTTCTATGTCCAGCTCACTCAATTTCTCATTACATTGCTGTTGGATTCCTGAGAAACAAAGATGCATTAGGTCATTAAGTATGAAATATCTAATTTCTTTAAGTGCTAAGTTTGACAGTTGATATCTCTGACATTTTCACTTTGACTTTTTTGTTTTATTTTTATTGTGAAGGTACATACTCATTCTTTCAAATGCGTGGTTTTTGGCTTATGATCATCTTTCAAAGTTTTTTAGAGCAATTTTTGTGAAACCATGGATAAAAGTCAAAAATTCATGTTATTTTTTAATATGAGTTCTGTTGTGGAACCAATGCATAAACAGCTCAAAATACCACAAAATGTTTGGTAAGGATGTGGCTAATGAACGCACAGTATGTCGATAGTTCCAGAAGTTCTGTTCTGGTGATTTTAATCTTGAAAATGAGCCACATGGGCTACCTGAGACCAAGGCAGATAATGATGAGCTGAAAGCTGTAATGGAAGTGAATCCATCTTGACCTAAGCATGAATTAGCAGGAAGGTTTGACGTTATTATTCCAATAATATTGGACCATTTGAAACAGATCAGCAAGGTAAAGAAGCTAGATAGATGGGTACTGCATGAATTAAATGAGTGTCAGAAGAGAAATCATCTAGAAGCTTTCCTTTCTTTGCTGTTACGACATACAGATGAACCACTTCTACACTGTATTGTTATGTGTGATGAAAATGGATTCTTTTTGACAATTACAAGTATTCAGCACAATGGTTGGATGGAGATTAAGTGCCAAAACACAGTCCAAATCTGAATATTCAACCAAAAAAGCTAATGGTGTCTGTTTGGTGGTCCAGCGCTGGTATCATCCATTATAGCTTCATGAAACCTGGTCAGTCGGTCACAGCCGATGTCTACTGCAACCAACTAGACAAAATGATGAGGATGCTTATGATGAAGCAGCCAAGATTGGTCAATAGAGACAGTCCAATCCTCTTGTAAGACAATGCTGGACCACACGTCGCACAAACAATGCAGCTGAAACTACAGAGGCTGGACTTGAAAACTCTTTGTCATCCACCATATTCACCAGACCTTGCACCAACTGACTACCACTTCTTCCAGGCTTTGGACCACTTCTTTCAAGGAAAAATATTCAATTTTCAACAAGTTGTGAAAAATGCCTTTCGTGATTTCATCGCCACTCGCCCTCTAGGCTTCACTGCTGGCATAAACAAGGTACCGCTAATATGGCAAAACTGTGTCTATAGTTTAGGTGCATACTTTGATTAACTGTACTGCTTCTTGTTTGAGATATGATGAAGTACATTTTTTATTCAAAATCAGATATTTTCTATTTAATTACCTAAAACTATATGAGCCTATAGAAAGCTTACTTCACACTGGTACTTCCAGAACCCAGCACTTCTTATTAGAGCAGTTGAAGCAACAAAGATGAGTGCTTCAGATACTGTTGGTAGATTCTCTAAATTCTCCTACATTGCTTATTTCTGCCTACATGGTGGTTGTTCAGATTTTCCTTTAAAAAAGTACCATTTTCAGATATAACTTGCCTTTTTAGAAAATAAAAAATGTCAATTTAAATATTATTTCCAAGACAACACATTATTATGCAAAACTAATGAGATTTAAAAACATTTTAGAGGGTAAACGTTATTTTTACAGGACCTACTAATATGTGAAGTCTTAGTGTGTCCTATAACAAGATATTATTCAAAATATCCATTGCATTCAATCTATCTCCCAGGAAAAAAATAAAAATAAAAAAATATCCATTGTGAGAATTATATGATGCAAAATAGAATCTGCTTTTCTACAGCTACAAGAAAAGGTAGAAATTCTTCTCCTTGTAGCTACTAAGACTTCTTGTACCAGCAATTAGAAGCACCTACAGTTTGAAGGCTTATGCTGGAATTATGTTAGTTACCTCAATGAACAAAAGAATCATGACTGAAAATGTGGAACTTAAAATGTGAGGAGTGGAGGAGAGGAGGGTAGAATAAGATTTTTAACAAATGAAATGTGAATGCACAATGCATTGCATTTCTTTGGGCCAGATCTCCAAATATTTCCATCTCTCTGTGCTCAGTCCCAGGCCCCTACTACTGTTCTTTCTCCATACCTCCTCCCAGATGATTCCATCGATTCCTAGGGTCTTAATTAACTTATTTCTGCAGGTTACATCCAGATTGTATCTCTAACTGATTCTCTTGTAGGCTTCTGACAGGTATTCTACAACTGATTGCTTGGAATCTCTAATTAGAAAACTCACAAGCTCCTCAAAATGAATACATCTGAAGTACAACTCTTAATTTGTATCCACTATAACATTTCTTTTATTATTTACATCTAACTAAAGGACGCCATCATTCATCTACCCAGTTTTTCAAACCAGAAATCTAATAGTCATCTTGGACTCCTTTCTTTCCGTCATGCTCCTCCAAATTTATCCACATCAAGTTTTATCTGCTCTCCTCCTAACTTATATCTTCATTAGATCCCCTTTTCTTCAGCTCTGCAGCCACTACCCAAGTCCAGGCCATGATCATCTCTTGCCTGGGTTATTCTAATTACCTTCTAATTGGTCTTTTGCATGTGTTCTTACCTCCCGTCCAAACCATTCTTCCTCTATTAGTCAAGGTGATCTTTTTAAAATGATAAATAAGAACATGTGCGTCCCCTGCTTAACTCCTTTCAGTGGCTTTCTCTTAGATTTACAAAATCACCCAAGCTCTTCATCATGCTCCCAACTCACGTGCTCTAGAGGCTGCATAACCTTTTATTCTCTTTAACTCCACTCTGCCTTTCCCTCCCTCTTACTATCAACACTTGAGTCGCACTAGATTTCTTCAGTTCCTCTAGCACACCAACTTCTTTCCCACCTTAGATTTGTAAGCACACTAGCCCTCTACCTGAAACACCCTTCTATTCATTCTTTAAAAGACTAGTGGTGTCACCTCCTTCACACCTCAGTTCAGCAGTCACCTTTTCAGAGAGGCTTCCCTAAGGAGAATCTCCCCGTGAACCTCCCTCAGTGGCTCCCTGTCGTTTTCCCTCATGACATTTATCTAAAATTTTATGACGTATTTCCTTGTTTATTTACCTGTCATTGTCTGACTCATCCACAAGACTGCACTGTGTGAAGACAAAGACTATAACTAGTTGATTCTTCACTGAACACCAGCATTCAGCACTGAGCCTAGAATGGAGTGGAACATCTATAATTCATTCATAACAATCCTGTTTACAAACAAATTTGCAAATCTTAAGATTCTCCAAAGCAGAGAACACTTGAAGATTTTTTTTCTAATTTTTCAATGGTAAAAAAAGTAAAACCTTCAACTAATTTTATGATCCTTGTAATTCTTTGATACAGGCAGAAGGGATGGGTCAAGGCGGGGGCCACCCTATACATGGTAGAAGGTTTAGCATCATTTCTATCCTTTACCCACAATATGCCAGTAACATCACCCCCACAAACACACTTGCTTATGACAGCCAAAAATGTCCCCAGACATTGCCAAATGTCTACTAGGAGGCAAAATCTCACCCAGTTGAAATCCACCGGCCTACATAGCAAACACTTGTCATTTTATGCTTTCCTCCCAAAAATAAAGGTAATAAGTGAAGAAGTTAATGCACCAAGTGCATGTGACCTGTTTAAGACTGCATATAGTTAGGAGTAGAAAAGAGAGCAAAATGCAACAAACAGACCTCCTATTTAATGCTAAAGCAAACTCCTGGTTCATAAACACCTATTTGATCTGCTTTTCTACAAATGATTATGTTCACTTAGAAAGATAACGGTAATTATATTCCCATCAAAGTTAACATTAATTAATGTCAATTAATTGGAAAGAAAATTACATTGAGTTTATACAAATTCTTTGAAGCATGGAATTGTTTTTCCCAGTCTTCAAGAAGCCTTGTATTATCAACTGCTTGATTTATAGCTATACTGGTATAATACTCTACTAAGGTTTTTAGAAAAAAATTATTTTAAATGATTTAATTTATATTTTATAGCTATATTTTTTCAGAAAAAAATTACCACAATCACATAAACATTCCAGATTTGAGTTGCTTTTTAATAATTCACCCAATGTGCAACCTTATCAGCCTTCAACAGGTACTTAAACACTCTGAATGTGAATTATTTTCTCATATTTCATGTACTAGCTTGTCTTATCTCTTAATCAAATTCATTTGTCTTCTGGACCAGGTACATTTTTGGATTGTCCTCAAACCTAGAGTTATGTTTAAAAAATAATAAGGCATTATTATTAAACCCACATAAGCAGAAGACAGAAAACCTTTATTATAGAATAATAACATTTACCTATTATTAATTGGTCTTTTGCTATGAGACTGGTGCTGTACTAAGTGCTCATATACTTTATATCACTTAGGTTTTGTGACAGCCCTTTGACATAGAGATTATTACCCCCATTTCACAAATGAGATAAACATAAAAATTAAATTACTCACCCAATCTATCATGTGAAGTCAGGAGTGGAAACCTAGATCCCTCTGACTCCAAAGATCGAGTTATTAACAACTAAATGATATGTCCTGCTTTGTGTGGCTAGGAATCGATGCTGACTGTATACCTCTGATGGCTGCTCTCATTGTGATACTTGGACAGTTGTTTTGTTTTGTTTTGCTTTGTTTTGTGTTTTGGTTTGGGGGGAGGGATTGTTTGGTTGACTTTTGGGGGTTTTGTTTTTTGGTCTTGGGGAGGGGGGTTTGAGACAAGATCTCATTCTGTCGCCTGGATGTCATCATAGTTCACTGCAACACCAAATTCCCCAGCTCAAGTGATCCTCCTGCCTCAGCCTCCCAAGTAGCTGGGACTACAGGTGCATGCCACCACTCCAAGCTAATTTTTCTATTTTTTGTAGAAATGGGGTCTCTCTACATTACCCAGGCTGATGATTGTTTTTTCTGGAGAAACCTGGGACTTAGAAGAAACCTCATCTCTCATCCTAGAAGAGCCACAAACTAGAGGTGATTTGGGTCAAGTAAATTGGTCCCATACTTGTCCATATACCTTGAATTGAACCAGATATGACACTTAGAAAGTTGATGCTGTCCATTCTTACTAGTCCCCCCAAAATTCCACTTCATGGGCTCAATGGCCAACCTTACTAGTATGCCCATGACCATCTCGTTTTAGCACTGAAAGTCCTGCATCCTGGGAAACCCTATCTATTGATGTGTTCCTTCTCTCCCTTCTCTCACATACCCCTGATACCAGATGCCGCATCTCTAAATGTTGCTTTTTGTTCATTTTTTTTTGAGAAAACATTAAAAGCTTACTGTGTAATGACCACTATACTAGGAGCAAAAGGTATCAAGGGAAAGTAAAACAAAATATCCAAATTTCCCCGCAGGTATCATTTGCCTGCCTGCTGTAACCTGCTTTCAAAAACCAGCCAGGACCGAGACCTACCACCTGCCACCACACTCTATAAATGCCAGGTCCCATCTGCCTGGCTCTTCTTCCTCCGGTTGCTCTAGCAACTGCCACGTGTCCTACTGCTGTCCCCGCATGGTCTAGTCTATTCGCCCACAGAGGGAATTCATCCTGCACTGATAAAGGTTTCAGAACCCCTTTTTTCTGAATATATTCATGATTTCTTATCTCAGCGTGAGATGTTGGATGACTTTAGGAAATGTGATCATTTTCTTTACATGCTGATGATGCTTAACCCTCATTATTCTGAGAACTGAATTTTTAAGTGGTTTCCCACAAATTGATATAGACACTTCTTAGGAAAGAAAGCAAGAATGTCTGAACAGAAAAAAAAAATAAAAAAGGAAAATGGATTCATAAAAGAAGCCACTTATCTAACTAGCCAATCTAGCTGAGAAAGAAACTGGAAGTGGCTAACTACAAAGAAAGTGCTTCGGAACTGTTGAGTTAATGGTCTGAGTGTTTTCTCAAATTCTAGACAATAGATCTTCAGGAAAAATGGTTTCCAGAAGAGCTTCTTTCTAAAAGGTAATTGTGCTTTCCAGAAATCATTTTTTCCCATTCTCAGTGTTTTTGTTTCTCTGTTCCCTCACTAATATGCTTGTGCATTTACCCTTTCTACTTGATGTCACATCTAGGTGGAATATTGAAGCCTTTCTAAATTCTTCCCAAATCTTCTTTTCAGTTTCTAAAAAATGAGTGGATGGATAATATCCTGATAACTAACATTCATTGCCTGATGTGTCATGGATAAACTGTTCGTTCTACCTACTCTATATTCCTTCATTTCCTTTCTAGCAACAATACCCATCTCATAAATGAGAAAACCATTACAGTGGCCTGGGCTGAGTTTGTGCTAACACAACATGCTTCTCCTCAGCATTTTCCTCCCTTTTCCCAACAGAACTATTCTGGTTTTCTCGTGGAATGTTCATCTCCACATGTTCATCTCTAGTCATGTTTGAGATGCATATGATCATCTCTCTTAATATGGATCATTTTATGTGAAATGTAAACTCATTTTGACACTGTCAGCAGAGAACCTCTGGCTACCAGGGCCATGTATGGTGCCTGATAATAAAGCAGTGACTTAGGATGCAGAGTGGAGGGACAGAGAGAAATCTGATGCCTGATGACATTGTTTGTAGATTGATACTCACTTGAAATCTAATCTATCATAAGCCAATAGATTTCCTTTGTTGTTTCAAGTAGTTTGGGTTTGATTTTCTGTTTCTTGCAAACAAACGGAATTTGAACGAGCGTGAGATGCAGGCCTGACCACTTGGAGCACATCCATCCTTCAGATGACAGTGACCAGGCTTCAGGGATGCACAAAGGACCAAGGCAGGGCCTCCCCAGGATTGTCCAGCCAGCATTCTTAGAGAAAAATGTTTCTTTCCTTTCCCAGAGTTGCTAAGCAATCTCTCCTCGCCCTCTGCAAGGAGAGAAACTATCTCAGAAATGAGTGTCTCTCTCTAATCACATTCTTTAAATTTTGGAATCTAGGCCGGGTGCGATGGCTCACGCCTGTAATCCTAGCACTCTGGGAAGCCGAGGCGGGCGGATTGCTCGAGGTCAGGAGTTCAAAACCAGCCCGAGCAAGAGCGAGACCCCGTTTCTACTATAAATAGAAAGAAATTAATTGGCCAACTAATATATATAGAAAAATTAGCCGGGTATGGTGGCGCATGCCTGTAGTCCCAGCTACTTGGGAGGCTGAGGCAGTAAGATTACTTGAACCCAGGAGTTTGAGGTTGCTATGAGCTAGGCTGACGCCATGGCACTCACTCTAGCCTGGGCAACAAAGCGAGACTCTGTCTCAAAAAAAAAATTTTTTTGGAATCTAGAAGTGCCAAATCCAGGTCTAACTTTCTATTTTTAGTTACATGAAATACATTCCTTTTGATTAACTAGTTTGAACTGCATTCCTGCTATTTGTAACTCAAAAGGTCTCAACTAGCCCCTGCATGCTATACACTGTGCTAAGACTTTTGTGCGCATGAGAAACCAAAATTACCTCATTTTATAGATGGGGAAACTATAGCTCAGAAAAGTTAAGTGACCTGTCCACGGTCATGCAAAAAGTCATTAAAAGGGGGAGGGGGGCGGGTATATACATACATAATGAGTGAGATGTGCACCATCTAGGGGATGGTCATGATGGAGACTCAGACTTTTGGGGGGGCATTTATTGAAACCTTAAAATATGTACCCCCAGAGGGGGGGAAATGGGCATTTATTGAAACCTTAAAATCTGTACCCCCATAATATACCAAAAAAAAAAAAAAAAAAAAAAAAAAAAAAAAAAAAAAATATGTACCCCCATAATATGCCGAAAAAAAAAAAGTCATTAAAAAATCCTGAACATACAACCTTGTCCTTAATCATTGTGCTACATAGCTTGATGATTTCCTGAGGTTGTTCACAATTCTTAGATTCTGATTTAGCAGCTAAGCACAATGGGACAACATGAAATGGAGCAGTCTTGATGGATGATTCCACTGACATGTCCTCAGAAAAGATTTCATCAAAAGTTTAGCTTGCTAACTCCTCAAACAAAGCTCATAATAACCGTGGATTCTGTTTATCATTGTCAAACTCAAGTAGTTCAGCATTATTCATTGTCCTCCAAAACCAAGCGTGCCTCCCAGTTGGATATTCATCACCTGGTTTAAAAAAAGGCATAATATTGGTGCCCCAAAACAGAGTCAGTAACACTCACCTTCCACTGCTTACAAACAGAATGGAAAGCAGGCAGCCTAAGAATGTCAGATGGCAGCATCTTCTAATGCTAATTTCAAGGTTTTTGGTGACGGTGCTGCTGTTATCTTGAGAATAGACATTTAAATCCAAACAAGAAGAATTCTAATAAGGAGTAAAAAAAGAAAGAAAGAAAGAAAGAAAGAAAGAAAGAAAGAAAGAAAGAAAGAAAGAAAGAAAGAAACCTCAGTTAAAGCCTCCAAACAGTAAGCCCATCTCATTCTATAATAAAATATGAAGGCATGTCTTGGCCCATTAGCTTTTTCCCACTTTGTCAAAATAAAGAAAAACCTCTCTGGAGGGAGGGTTTGATTACATTTTCCCTGTACTGACCAATTATTACTGCCCAGACACTGGACAGCATTTAAGACTGGCCCTTGGCCCTTGTTTATTCATGGCTTGTGGGTGGATTCACCTCTTCTGACGCAAAGAGGAGAGAGTAAGAGTTTCGTATAAGCAATTGAACCCAACCCTGCTTCTCAGCCCCTGGAAGTGTGCATATGCAATGTGACTCTTTAACAGTATATAAGTTTCTTATTACTGTCCTTGAAAATGTCTACAAATGTAGTGGCTTAAAACAATGCAAATTTATTCTTTCACAATCTGAAGGTCAGAAGTCAAAATGAGTTTTAAGGGGCAGAAATCAAGAAGTTGGTAGGGCTAGTTCCTCCTAAAGGCTCAAGAGCAGAATCTATTCCTAACTTCTGCCAGATTCCAGAGGCTGCAGCCTCCCTTGGCTCCTGGCAGCATCACTTCATTATGTGCTTCCGTCATCACATAGCATCCCACTGCCTTTCCTCTTCCTGCTGCCCTCTTCGAAGGACCATTAAGGATGCCTTTGAGGCCCACAGATGATACAGGTTAATTCCATCTCAAGACCCTTAACTATATCTGTCAGCTTTATTTGCCACATCTGTGATATTCATGGGTTCTGGGGACTACTATGTAGACATCTTTGGGGGACTCTAATTCAGCCTAGCACAATGACGGACGAACGCTACATTCCTACTGGACACTTAGAGAGGAGGGGAAGATTTAAAATAAAAATTTAAAAATAATAAGAAAGCCAGACACCTTTCTAGGTGGAATGGAAGAGATATGGATGAAAAATATCCACGCATTACCTTTGGTAGGAACAAGCTAATGCACAACATGGTGCAAAGAGGCCAGACCTAGGAAAACCAGATGTGGAATCAGAAAAAATAGGTTGTAGCCCTCTTTCTGCCACTGACCAGCTCTGTGAGAGCTTATATGAATGATTCAATCTCCCTAAACCTATTATAATGTCTATAAAGCGGGAGGCTTACCCTCCTCATAGTACTATTTTAAGTATAAAAGTAAAATTCATGCAAAACATAAGCCCAATGCTTGGAATGTAGTAACCTATAAATGTTAACTATTTGTATAATAATAACAATTATTATTATTATGTTTGGCTGTTCAACTCGTGAAATAATTGATGAGAGAGGTTTGAAATGTCTTAGGTTTTTGTTGTTTTGGTTTTTTATCTTTGTTGTTAAAGCAAGACTAGAGACTATTTTTCTCAGAGACTGCCATAATTTGGGGAAGTACAAGAGATCATTTTTGCCTGAGGTCTGTCTCTAGCAAACAAGAAGAAATCATTGATCCCTGGTTTGTTATGCAACCCTGTGCTTTTCAGAGCAGGAGCTTAAAAAGACTAAGATGTGTTCTTCATCCTCAGGAGCCTTGCACTGTAGTTAATGCTGACAAAATCAACTTACTCAGAACACAGAGCAAAATAGGAGACAATATCGAGTTGAGTCTAAATTATATAGAATGGATTACAAACGCAATAAAACCCCAGAGGAGAAACAGATTAGTATGGGCTAGAGTAGTCAGGCAAGAGCACAGCCATAAACTAGAACTTGCAGGATAAGTAATATCTGGATAGCCAGGACGAGGCTATTAGGAGACTCAAAAATGGGGATGGGCAGAGGAAAAGGCTAGCAGCCTACGAGAGCAACCCTTCTAGCCCGGCACCAAGTATATGCATGTCAGAGACTAATGTAAGGAGGCAAGTGCTGGAGTGAAGAAAAAGACATGGATGTGGTGAAGCCTAGAGACTCAGAAGTCAGAATACTTGGATTTAGATCAAGTCTTTACCACCTGCTGGCTTTGTAACCTTGGACACTTCTATTCTCTCTGATCCTCAGCTTTCTAGCCTACACAATACAGTTGATAATACCTACCTCATCCTATTCTGGAAGATCAAAGGACATAATGAATGTGAAGCACTTAGCACAATTCCTCGCACATATTACATGGTGTAATAAATGTCACTTACAGCAATAGTATCATTAGTAATAATAGTAGCAGAATAATCATTCCAGATCGTGGAATTGCAGATATTCAAACAGAAAGGCCATAGAGATTCTCGCATCCAGTCCCCTCACTTAGGAGAGAAGACAGCTGAATTCTGGACAGACTTTCATCGGCAGACTCAGAATCCACTGTTTCATCGGCCGCACCTGTCAGATTCAGCATTTCTACTCCAAAATATCTAGTGGCTGGTGCTCTTGAATATGCTGAATTAGTGCTGATTTAGGAATCTTTTTTATAGGATTGCTGGGTGTGAACTGCCTCCAGTCAGAGACATAATACAAGAAAGCCAAATTCTACAAATAGAAGTTTTCGTTCCTGCATTAAGCACTCCACCAAGAGTAGAAGAAACTAAACAAAGGTCGCTATGGGCTTAAACTTATTCACCTGCTCTTCCTCCAGCCTACATTTCTTTCATACCACCTTTCGGCTAAAGAAATTTTACTTTGGTCTCCGGGAATATAAACTGAGTCCATTAAATAACTCTCATAAATGCCGGCTCTTTCCTTTTTCAAAGTGTTCTGAAATTTCTCAGCCCTGGAAATATATGTAAAAATAATTTCACAAAGCACTCGGCGTGATTCCTAATAAAAAACTTGAAATGCAGATTGTTAAGTGCGACGGTGCAATCAGATATGAGTAAACCGTGTTCTTTCACTGCCCCCTTGTGGCAGAGAGCAGAAAGTGACAGCCTGCGTGTTTTGTTTGAGACCAGTTCATTTCATTTTCAATCAAACCTCTCTCATTTGTAATCTCTTTGCCCCAGCCCTGTTGATAGGCAGCTGTAGGTAATTTGCTTGCTTAAAAATGTTACATCAGATGGGTAAACCATTAATGTCAAAATGTACACAGTTTAGATGCTCTAGAAAGGCAATAAGTAGGGAAAAATTAGCTTGTATTTGCATTAGGTAGGGCTGCTGAAGCCAGAGAAAAACAGAACTTGCTTTATGAGAATGGATGGTGTGAAATTTCCTCAGATGCCAAATTTAGCCAAGTCACAAGAGGATTCCGTTAAACATAAAGTCAGCAGCAAGAATGCCCACTTGAGCTTTCTTTTTTCATAAGACAGAGAAAAGGAAAGGCCAATTCCTACAACACTGTGGCTAAATAGAGATCAATTTGTAGAATGAATCGGGGCCCTTGATAACTCTTCCTTCTTGAAGCATGAAAAAGAAGCTTAAGAGATGACTTAGGCAGGTATAATTCCTCTTCATCCAGATACAGTCTGTTAGTTATGATAAGATAGGCTATGCCACAGTAACAACCAACCGTGAAATTTCAGTGGCTTAATCCAAGAGAAATGCATTTCTCACTCAAACAAAATCTACATGACTAAGGCTCAAAGTCTTTATCACACTGCATTGTAATTGCCTATTTATTTGTTTTCATAGCAGACCCGGAGCTATCTTTGGGTCGGGACTATGTCCATTCCATCTTCTGTTGTATCCCCAATATTTAGCATAACACCTGGCACATGGGTGCTCAAAGAATATTTGTTGAATAAATGAAAGAATTAAAGAAGAGATATATAAATTAAGCAAACTAAATACCTCTCGGCATCATTTCCAGGAGCTCTGACTTCTTTTCCCTCTCTATACTTTAGGTGAAGAGCACCCAGCAAATGCCCATTTTACATTAAGGTAGTACTACCCTGTTCCCCTAGGCCTTGCATGTTATCATGCACATGTTATTTGCACGGTCTCTTTAAAGGTCTTCTTGGCAAGCCCTTGACAAATCAGGGATATGAATCAGCAAGGGCAGGAAGTAAATATTCTTAGCAACCAGGGTTGGATCAGGTAGCGAGTGAGAGATGTAAGACTCTACCTACCAGAGTTCTTAAAGATAGCTGCTTAGGGAACCACTTCACGAAATGGTGCCAGTGTCAAGCAATAGAAACCAAAAGGGTAATGCAAGACCCAATGAGATCACAGACAAGAAAAAGGGGGGGAAGATTTCCAATTAGGATTTAAAAAGGGAAAGAAAATGGCACCTTAAGAGGTGATTACTCAACAACAAGAACAACAAAAAATCCAAAAGTCTTACTAGCAGAGTAGAAAACCCCAGGAAACCCTTTTCCTTTTCCTTTCTCTTTTCTTTTTTCTTTATGTGGTTCTTCATTTTCACCTTCCAAATACTAACTAAATTTATGCCATGACCAACTATCTAGACTCTTCTTCCCTAAAGATCTTCCCATTTCTGCCTGTTCTTTAGCAAAAATCTTTTTAACCTTTATGCTCTGACGGATCCCAAGTTGGCAGCATTGGACCTTTGTATTCCTGAATCCTCCATGTAATTAATGAGGAACTATGGGTTATAATTTTGCACCTAGAAGAAAGGTACTAGGACATAAAAGTTCTGAACCATAAATCTTGCAGTTTAGAAAGAATTGTATTAATACCTGAGTTGGTCTATGTATAAGGTTTTAGAAAAGGAGCAATTCTGTGGATCATATTCCAGTTCTTTGTACTTAGAGATTAAAGACTGGCTTACAATTGACATTGAAACACAAAGCTACTAGCCCCAAATCCTTCCTCCTTCCTGGCCCCAATGCACCTGATCCTTCTTCTCCAACAGAAGGTGCCGTCCCCACCCCGACCCCATGGTTAGAGAGAGAACTGCACTGTCATGGGGCTTGTGTTTGTCTGACCTTTTGCATACTCACATTAGGCAATGATGACTATTTCTGGACTGCAAAATACTAACTGAAGAACAGATAGATTATATAGTGTGCCTTCTAAGTGGCATGTTGCTATGGTTTCCCACTGAAAGAACAAAATTCTCGCCATTAGGTTATCTGAAATCTGCAGGATTGCGCCAAAATGTTTCTGCAGAGAAACAGGCTGTCCTTTAAACACAGCTCCATCTGATCAAATCCAGCCTCAGATCAGCAGGGAACGGGAACGTAATAGGTTTTTGCAAGCACGTCTTCACTGAGTGCAGTAGGACTTGAATGACTTCTGTAAGACTGAAACTGAGGCATTTACTTCTGTCGATAAAGTGACCCTTCCTGTATTTATTATCTATGTCCCCTATGCCAAAAAGTTATTGAATCTGAACCACCTGGGCATGAAAATGGGAACACAGCACTCCTTTACTTAAAACCCTCCAAAGCCTTCCCACTGCTCTTAAGATAAAATCCAAATCCTTTTGTGTGCCTTGCAGTTCCTGGCACGGTCAGGGCCCTGACTACTTCTCTATCCTCATCTCACCCCACTCTTCCCCCCAGCTCACAATCTGCCAGCCACACTCATCTTCTTTAATTCCATTCAAAGCTTCCAATAAAACACCAAGTTTTCCCCTGCAGTAGGATTGTTGCACGTGCTACTCTTTTGCTTGGAATGTCCTTCCCTTATTCTTGGCCTGCCTTAGCTCTTATAAATCCTTTAAGTCTCAAATTAAATACCATGTCCTGAGATCCCCATCACCACAATCGAAATTACTTCCCATTTATACCTTCTGACAGGACCCTATACTTTGTTTCATAGCACTCATTTAAATTTGAAATTAGTTTCAGATTCCTGCGATTGTCTGCTATATATCTCCCCTGCAAAAATGAAGACCTGAAGTGCTTGGTTATGTCTTTTTGGTGTCTGCTGTATCCCCAACACCTACTACAAAACTCGGCACATAGTAGCCATTCAACATTGAATGACTGAATTACCCATTAACTTCAATCCCCATCTAATTAGTCATTTGAGGGAGCTGAATGTCTATTTACAAAGTCACAGGGCAAGTAATAAAAGTGAGGAAAGTTCAAAGAGGTCTTGCTTTCAAATAGCTTATGAATGCAGTAAGAGGAAATATGGCATGGTAAAACAGTAGCCGTACACAAATGAAACAGCAATTTCCTGTCGTCTCTTGGGGACCCAATGCTGACAATTATGGGTAATTAAAGCCCACACTTTCAACACAGTTGCGCAAGGCACGTGCCTGAAGAACATGCTAGATGATGACACAGCCAGCCCAGTAGTATTACTCTTAGATTACCACAGATCTCCAACAAAAATAACAGAAGCCCAGAGATTCAGTAAGGAAGAGAGAGAACACTATGAAGGGTACTTGCAGGAATAGAGTACCATGACATTTATTCTCTCTCTCTCCTCAAGGCACTGGAAGGGAGACTGGGGGAGACAGATCCGGAGTGCCTGGGAGGAGGGAGGCATGTGCTGAGGTATGAAGGTAGCAAGAAGAGCCATCCTGAAAGGGCTCTTGCTGCAGGGTGAAGGGAACCCAGCAGTGCTCTGCCAATAGGCAGGAGCTATGGGGAAGTCCAGAGCCTAAGACGGCAGCACTTACTCCTCATGAAGTATGGAAAGCGCTCTTACAAGTGCCCCCTGATAGAAAGAGCCAAAAGGTCACCCTTGTCATGAAAGAAAGCAGCAGCAGTCAAACTGACCAGTGCCAGGCAAATAGTATTTGCTCTTTCTCCATAAATTCAGTGCACACACTCAGTATATACATTTTGTCTCTCTCTCTCTCTCTCTCTCTCTCTCTCTCTCTCTCTCTCTCTCTCTCTCTCTCTCTCTTTCCCACTCAGTGCTCAACTCTAAAGGAACAAGAAGCACAGAGTGAATGGGGGAGAAGAGGCAAGAATGAAAATGCTGCCCTCCCCCACTGGGGGCCTGGGGAACCAGTGGGCAGGCCGAGGAGGAAGGGGTTGGATAGACAGAAACCTTGACTTGGATGAGATTAGAGTTTCGATTAAGGTTTTACTAAAATTCACAATGCCTGATAAGGAGACTGTTCTGATACCTGAAAGTATTTGAAATGTGCCTGAGAAATCTTGTGGTTTAGGGAAGGCTGACCTAAAGCATGTAGTTTGAAGCTGTAGAGACAGAAAGTAAGTAAGGGATTTCCTGGGACCCTGGGAGTGGGAGAGTTGTGGGGTGGGAAGGATGGAGGAGGAAGAAATGGGAAATGACTCCTAATGGTTATTGAGTTTCCTTTTTCTGCGATGAAAATGTTCTAAAATCGATTGTGGTGATGGTTGCACAACTCTGTAAACATACTAAGAACCATCGAATTATATTAAATGGTTGAGTTGTATGATACCTGAATTATACCTTAATAAAGCTGTTTTTAAAAAAAAGAAAAGAAAAGAAAAGAAAAGAAAAGAAAAGAAAAGAAAAGAAAAGAAAAGAAAAGAAAAGAAAAGAAAAGAAAAGAAAAGAAAAAAGGAAATAATGAAGCTGACTCCTGATTGTACCTTCTCAAGTCTGGTCAGTCCAATAAATTATTAATAACTACATAAAGCAGAAAATGATAAGTTTAATGAGAAGAGTAAAAATGAAGTATGGTAGGATTTCCAAGTTGATGTAATCAGCCGCAAACCTTCTGTGCTTAGGAAATTATTTGATTTATCATCCAATGTTCTGGGAGTATTAGGAATAATGGAATCATACTTGAAACTGTTACATATTCAAAATACATTTCTATTTTTCTCTTTCCTTAACAAAAATTATTCATGGAAAAGATAAATTTCTCATCAACTCCCAGGAGAATTGTGTATCCCACAACTGTGAATAATTCAACAATTCTTGTGAATATAAAAAAATGATATCTTACATCCGAATGTCCCGTTGTGTGCAAAGAACTTTCAAGGACAAAAGTCTCCTACTTGATCATAACCCCCCTGAATGGTTGGTAAAGAAAATATATACCCATTTTACACACAAGGGATGTTAAGTCTAAAACATGAATCTGCAAATTAGGCCCCACTGGCCAAGATCACCCTACCACTATTTTTGTACAGCCCATGAGATAAGAATGAATTTTACATGTTTAAATTGTTGAAAAAAATTAAAAGATGAATAATATTTCATAATATCTGAATATAATATGGAATTCAAATTTCAGTATTCATAAAGTTTTACTGAAACATATCCAAGGCCCCTTCACATTAATCTAAATTAAGCTCCCTTTTATACCCTCTGACAGGGCCCTGCACTCAACTATAAAGTGCTATGAACCTTCACAATCATATGATTCAGGAGTCAGCAGACTTTTTCTATTAAGACCAAATAGTAAATATTTTAGCTCTGTAGACCATGCTATCTTTGTATCAACTACTCAGCTCTGCCATTGTAACCCAAAAGCAACTATAGACAACACCTAAATGAATGATCATTGCTACATTCCAATAAAACTTTATTTACAAAAACAGACAGCTGGCTGGAGTTGGCCCATGAACTGTAGTTTCCCAACCTCTGATACAGTTCATGCCCTCATCTTACACATTATGAAATTGAGCCCTAAGAGAGTGCAATGCTATGCATGTTTATATCCCCTCAAATTCATATGTTGGGATCCTAACCCCTAAAGTGATAATGTTAGAAACTGTGGGCTTTGGGAGGTGACCAGGTCATGAGAGTGGAACCTTCATGAATGGGATTAGTGTACTTATAAAAGAAAACCTAGAAAGATCCCACATCCCTTCCACCACGTGAGCTTACTATGAAAGAACAGCCATCTAGGAGGAGGCAGGTCCTCATCAGACATCAAATCTGCTGGCTCCTTGATCTTGAACTCCCCAGCCTCCAGAACTGTAAGAAACTGTAAGTTTCTGTTGTTTATAAGTCACTCAGTCTATCATATTTTGTTATAGCACCCTGAACAAACTAACACAGAGGAAAAATGACTGACCCATAGCCTAGCAGGGGTCCTCAAACTTTTTAAACAGGGGGCCAGTTCACTGTCCCTCAGACCGTTGGAGGGCCGTTAGAGAGTGTGGCGCACATTCCACACATGCGCACTGTGGGCCCAGGACGAGTCAGCTGCTAAGCAGGACAGGCGGCGGCAGCAAAAACACCAGGCGGGCCAGATAAATGTCCTCGATAGGCCACGTGTGGCCTGCAGACTGTAGTTTGAGGACCTCTGGCCCCTAGTCCAATATTTTGCTACAACGTGACGTTGTCCTAAAAAAACTTAGACTGCTTAACCTAAGATATCCAAAAAACCCAAGAAATTAATAGAGCCTCTAAATCTTTGGGATTTAGAGAGGGATATGATTTTCTTTCATTTTTTAAGCAGGCAGGAGTAGGTAAGAATAAACTCTGCTTTTGCAAAGCCAACCTTCCTTACAAATAGCACCAATGTTACTATCTTGAGCATAGCTTTGCTATGAAACTGAGCATAGGGATAAATATTTAAAACATGGAGCTTTCCTTCTCTAAGAAATTTTCTTGATACAAATGGTTTTGTAGACAAGTTTATTTAAAATACCAGATCAAAATGCAATCAATTGCATTTGTTGAATGCCTACCATGTCAAAGCACTGCGCCAAGCCTTCCCATGCCTAAACTCCTGAAAATCCATTCCTTTTTCATCGTACTTAAGATAATTTTATTGCAAGGTGCTATGGGTTTAATTGTATCCCCTCAAAATAAAAATTTTGACATTCTAAGCCCCAGTCCCTCAGAATATGGCCTTATTTGGAAATAGAATTATTGTAGATATAATCATTTAAGATAAAGTCATTAGGGTGGGCCCTAAATGCAATATTATTAGTTTCCTTTAAAAAGAGCACATTTAGGCACAGAGACATGCACATAGTGAGAATGCCACATGAATATGAAATTTGAGATACACATTATGCTTCTACAACCCAAAGAACACCAAAGATTGGCAGTAAACCACAAGAAGCTAGGAAATAACAATAGGATTGGGCCAGGCGAGGTGGCTCACGCCTGTAATCCTAGCACTCTGGGAGGCCAAGGCAGGCGGATTGCTCAAGGTCAGGAGTTTGAAACCAGCCTGAGCAAGAGGGAGACCCCCGTCTCTACTATAAAAATAGAAAGAAATTAATTGGCCAACTAATATATATAGAAAAAATTAGCCGGGCATGGTAGCGCATGCCTGTAGTCCCAGCTACTTGGGAGGCTGAGGCAGGAGAATTGCTTGAGCCCAGGAGTTTGAGGTTGCTGTGAGCTAGGCTGATGCCACGCACTTACTCTAGCCTGGACAATAAAGTGAGACGTTGTCTCAAAAAAAAAAAAAAAAAAATAAGCTAATATACTCATGGTCCCTTTTGTTGAAAGTGTTGAAAATATTAGTAGGGAGACAAGCTATAGACATGTGGCAATGCCTGTATTACAAAGCAGTACCTGATAAATGGTTTGGATACTGAAGGCATCTGAACTCAGAAGACATCATAGATAAAGGTCAGATTTGCGGTGGGTATTGAAGTTTGTTGCTTATTTTTGTTTTATAGTGTTTTATTTGGGGGCACTAATCAAATTTGAATTTGATGAAGAGAATCATCATATATGGATAAAAATCACTATTTTTTAAAAAATCACATTAGTTTTTTTGTAAAATAAATCTTTCAATAATGCATGTAATCATTACCTAGTCATTTTTAGTTCCGGGATTTTTGTATGTTAGGTTTTCTTAAGTC
Organism: Microcebus murinus; assembly: GCF_040939455.1. NCBI lineage: Eukaryota > Metazoa > Chordata > Mammalia > Primates > Cheirogaleidae > Microcebus > Microcebus murinus. The sequence goes on from NC_134124.1 coordinate 26,898,854, forward strand.
ATGTCAGATTTTTGTTTGAAGTAACAAAATTCCAAACTAGGACTTTCATTAAGCCAGTGATTTTCAAATTTTAGGGTACCCAGGAATCATGAGAAGAAATTTTAAGCGTGCAGAGTACTGGACCCCACTGGAGACTTTCTAAAATAGAATCTAGAGTAGAACCAGGGAATTTGCATCTTAAAAATTTCTTCCTAATGTAATTTGTCTCCAATTAGTCTGTGGAAACCCCTGCCGTAGGCTTTTATTGTCATGAAAACTGAACTTCTGTAATAATGGTAAAGATGTTCTAATTTCATGGAAAAAAACACTTTTCAGTAGAGAGTGTTAGAGTAGAAAGTTTAGTAGGTAGGTGCACACACTGCAGGTGGAGAAAGATTTCTTATGCAAAGATTGTTATAAAAGTAAAAATAAAAAAAGTTTATTTTATCCTTTAGAAGGACATAAAAAATGCAGGTCGAGGGAGAACAGAGCAGAGAGACAGTGGCGTGGCATCCCAAAGAAAGAGAAGGGAGGGACCAGCAGTGAGGCCCAGTGGCTCCCTGATTTTAAGGGGGAAGAAGAGAGAAAAAAATAGTGATGGCTGTCAGTTGGTAACAAAAGCCACAGCAGGTAGGTAACAAAAACTGCAAGGATGTCAAAGTCCAAGACTTGGTTTCCTGCCTTTCCTTGGAGGAGGGATTATCACAGGAGATGTGACTCTGTCCTAGAGATATGTCGAGGCTGTAGCTTGTTCTCCTGCTGTTTACTCAGAAACTCCGTAAAAGCAGGTTCTCAAAAAAACAATCTTGAAGGAGACAGATTTACATCTCTTTTTTGTTCGTTCAGCTCTTTTCAGAGGTTGTGGAAAACAGAACTCATATATATGATTGATCTTTAACCCTTACTGGGGAAATCGTAGGGTTAGGTATTTTCCAGTTATTTTTGCAAGGCCGCCCCTTTCAGAGAGTAAATGTATCTCAAAGACCATTATTGTTTTGCTGGTTTTTTCCTAGTGTGTATATTTTCCAGTATCTTCTAGACACTAATGACTTTCTAAGATTTCGAGTTTTTGTTGTCAACTGACAATTAGCGCATCAATTTAAGGTAGGACTATGAGTTGCTTACTATCATGTGACTTATTTTTTAGATTTCTCAAATGTATCAACTATGCCTCTAAAAATTTGAAAGCTTGTGCATACACCAACTATCCTCTGAAGTTGCAGAAAGATTGAATATTGTTTTATTTTGAAGCCAACTTTTTAATCTTGAAAAATCAAACTGATCCTTAAATATACACAGTATTATGAATTTGAAAAGCCTCCTTTATTTATATTTGGCATCCCAAGTCGGTGACAGGGTTCACTGACTACCATTACCAATTAATGTGTGCCAGATGCCAACAGGGAGCATGGTATTTAAAAACTGAAATATTTTCATTCTCCCTACTGTCTGGCAAAATGTTAGCTATAGAAAAACATTTGTAACCATTAGGCTGGCAAGTCTTGATCACTGCACTGAACTATACTATTAGCATATATAATGTCAAATTTGCCTGCGCAGATGCTCATGAACAAAACATCATCTTCTTTGGCCCTCCCTCCTAAAAAGAAACCGTTCTTCATGTTTTAATGTGAAAAGATTTAGAGTCATAATGATAAAAGCTAATTAACTGAGCACTTACTATGTACCAGACACTATGCTAAGCACTTTAAATACCAATATCAATTTATCGTCGTGACAGCCTGTGATAGAAGTTCCATTATTATCCTCATTTTGCAAATGAGAAAACTGGTGATAAACTGCTCAAGGTCTCATAGCTACTAAATAGCAGAGATGAGATTTGAATTCATGATCATTTGACACTAAGTCCTATGCTATATATGTTTTCCCCAAAATTATCAAATTCTGGTGAACTGGAATGAGTACTAGGCTGAAATTCAAGAGGTAAAAATGTTCTTGTCTCAGCTGTGGCACAAAGTAACAGGGTAGTTTTGACCATGATGTTTCCACCACTTTGGGTTTCCGTTTCCTCTTGTATAAAGAGTGGTAATTGGACTCCTATATGAATAATAAAATTGCTTCCAACACTAATATACCATGATTTAAGAGCAGCCACTTTGCACAAAAAGGGGAATAGAAAGACAATAGGAGCCATCTGGATGTGAAAATGATGAATAGCAAAAAGTGTTGGAAGGGATAGTCTCAGATTAGCATTCAGTGCCTCGGGGCCCACACTTCCTGCAAATTGTCTGCAGCTGCACTGACCTAGCTGTCCCTTGGACTGCAGAGCCCTTCATACATTGTTAAGGTATTTAGTCTTGGGTTTCCCTGGGAGCCCATCTAGCCCCCTATAAAATTAGATATATTATAATTTTGCCAACTTTGTTATTAGAAATGTAGCAGATTTTTTGTTTGAACTCAGTTATCCCTTCATTCCAGATAGAAAGAATGTCTTTGCAAATTCTTTCTTAAGTTGTTACAGCAAGTGTTACAGCGGGTGGCCTGGAGGACAAACCTAGCAGCAAATGGAGGGTTGGAGGATCAAAGTTTATTCAAGGGCAGGCTCAGAGGGGTCTCACCACCAAATTCTGAGCCCTGTCTACCCAATTTTTCCCACTTTTATTAAGTTGGGGTGGTCCCAGAGGCAGGGTGTCAGGTATAGGTTAGTTGATACATCAGATAATTGACTTAGTGTTATGCTGATGCAGCAGGTAATAGGGTAATTGATGCACCAGGTAATAGATTAGTACTATGCTTAAGGGCCAGGTAATAAATTAGTTGATGCGCCAAGTAATAAGTTTAGTGTTATGCTGATGTGCCAGGTAGTAGATGGGTCAGGTAATAGGTTACTATTATGCTGATGCGGGTCTTCCGTGAAGGGGGTTGGGTCTCAGGTGGCTAATGTGCCAAGTAATAGATGGAGGTTTTCCTTATCAGAGTTGCTGATAGTGAAGGATTTTCACAACAGTCAAGAAATGAAAACCATCCAAAGAAACAACCATAATGATATGATTGTGGAAGAAAAGCTACATTATTCTTGTAACCTACATGTCTGCCTCCCTGTGTATAGGGTCATCCCTCCAAAATTCATGACCCCAATCCATAATTCTCTTCCCAAAATTTTTAGGGACTTATATTCTTATTATTACTACCTACTCTAATTTAAATATCCTTCAAAAACCCCAATCTCACTTATGCTAGCCTCGTGTTATTTTTCTCTACCCTATGTGAACCCAAATGTCCCATAAATTATGACTCCCCCAGGACAATGTTGGAGATGACAAAGGATTTCATCACAGCATAAGGAGCAGAGCAAATAATCCTAAATCTAATATTACACATCCCTGTTTTTAAAGTTTTCAAAACCATCTTTTCCGTTGGGAATTTTTCAACGGTTATATTTTGTCTTAAAGTCCTGGCATCTCTCATCATGTTGCCTGGCCCTATCTCCATCTCCCTGGATCCTTAATCTCTTGGGATATCCTCTCAAAAGTCATGTGCCCATAAGGTCTTTATGCAGAAATATTAGCTATTTCTTTTGCCCCCTCCTTCCAGATCATGTCCAGGCCTGATTCTTTATATCCAAGAAGAACTCTGTCACTGGCATGCTAATTTACAGAAAATGATTTGTAGCTTCATGGGCTATTCTGACTCTTCAAGTTCATTAAAAGGGATTTGATCTAAACAAAACATGCACACACACACACACACACATACACACAAACCTCACTGTTTCACATTGTAAAATTCCTCTTCTGCCATTTCTCTCCACTTCTAACTTTCATGTTAACTGCCCAAAATTGTTCTCTCCATTCCCCTCTTCATTATCTGGGAGAAAAAAAATTACTCAATATTTACACTCTTCTTTTCTCATTCTCCTCTTGAACTCCCTATTGTGGTAGCATTAGATAATTTTTAAATTTTTTTTCTTTTTGCATTTTTCATTTTTCAGTACCTCCTAGTTCTTTTGGAAATAGCTCACTCCCCATTCCTGGTTCATTGATTGGTCTGATCAGTATAATAGGTAAAGGGAGAGAAGATAGTGTGAACAGGAAAAAAAATTTCATCTTCAGGTAGTAGGAAAGAAAAGGGGACTAGGAGTACACATGCATTATGATTTTTTGCCCGTTTTATAAATAAATTAATAGTTTTGAATGAATGGAACAACCAAAACAAATGAAATGCAGCAGACTCATGTGGTGAAAATTATCATCCCTAGAGTTCCTAGGACTTAAAAGAGAAAACATGCCAGAAACAAATTAAAGTACTTTTTGACATAATAAAAGGCACATTGAAAAGAGATTTAAGTTGAGAACCTAAAAAAATGACAGCTGTGAATTAATTCGAATGCCACAACAACTACTAAAGGAAATCAAAAACAACTATTTACTACAAATATAAAGAATCTTCTGAACCATATATTTGTAGCTCTAAGCAATATTCAGGCAACATAATAAAGCAGAACCCAGTATAAAGAAATCTAGTCCAACTGGGTATTGACATAAAAATGCATAGGCAAGAAAGTTCCTGAATCCGTTGAAGTTTATTGATTGCAAACAACAGAAAAGATCCTGACTAACTTAATCAAAATAGGGCATTATCATAAAAATACAAAGGAATACACAAATGGAGATAAAGGTTTAAATCTGGCTATCTTTCTCCCCTGCTATAAATACCTAAATGAATTTCTTCTAATTATAATTAAGATCAAGACCAAGCCATCAACATAACCTGTAAACTATGGATGGCTTGGCCCCTTCTTCCCTCTCCGGTGGTTTATTCTACCTTTTTCTCCTGCAGTCTCCAAGTTGCACTCACATTGGCCACCTCGTGGTTTCTCATCTACCATTCTCCTCTAGCCACAGGGCCTTTGCATATGCCCTTCCCTCTTTCTAGATGCTCTTCTTTTCACATTCCTCCTTCAATAAGTTCTCATATATTCATACTACGAGCAAAAAATCAAGCTGCATTTCCCAGGTAAGTGAGTTTGGGTTTAGATACATATATAAAAATCTAAATAAAACAACAAAACAAGATTATTAACTCCAGCAGGGAAAAAAAATTTTGTGAAAGAAAAGAAAAGAATTATTATATACCACCTGACTAAGGCATGAACAGTGTTTTACAGACCTCAATCATTGCTGAACATTGAATTTTCTGACCAAAATTATGATTTAGCTGTATTGGGTATAAGGGGGAAGAGGACCAGGAGAGTGATTATGTGTATGATGCAGAAGAGGCAGAGGGAGGGGTGAAAGAAAGCAATTCTTTTCTTCTATAATAAAGACATAACACTAGAAGCCTATTATTTATAATTTTAAAGATAAATACCAAAAGAAATAGCTGGAAGAATTCAAGGTCTTTACTTCTGGAGGATTGTGAATGGTGGGAAATAGGAAATAGGGTATGGTGGTAACTGCTGTCTTTAAAAATAAATCTTGAGAAGTTATGTGGATCTTAAAGATAGATATACTTATAACTTTAGTTTTTAAATTTCAGTATTTTTAAAAAGCTAAAGGAAAATTAAAATAACGAAGAGAATTAAGCTTCGGATCTTGAGATAGTTTGTTTGAACCCTCCATACCTCTTGTTAAAATTTGATCCCCAGTGTTGGAAGCGGGCCTAATGGGAGGGGTTTGGGTCATGGGGGCAGCTCCCTCATGAATAAATTAATGCCTTCCCTGAGATGGGGATGAGTTCTTACTCTATGTGTTCCTGTGAGAGAGCTAGTTGTTAAAAAGAGTCTGGCACCTCCTTTGTCTTCTCTCTTGCTTCCTTTCTCACCATGTGATCTCTGAATATGATGTACACCTTCCACCATGAGTGGAAGCAGCCTGGGTACCTAACCAGAAGCAGATGCTGGCACTATGCTTCTTGTGCAGCCTAAAGAATCATGAGCCAAATAAACCTCTTTTCTTTACTAATTATCCAGCCTCAGGTGTTCCTTTATAAGTAACACGAAATGAACTAAAACAGACCTGTACTTTCCAATACAGTAGTCATTGGCCACATGAGGCTATTGAGAATCTGGAATGTTAATCTAAATCTAAGCCTGATCAACACAGTGAGAACCTGTCTCTACAAAAAAATTTAAATTAAAACTTAGGTGGAAGTGGGGGCATGCATCTGTAGTCCTAGCTATTCAGGAAACTGAGGTGGCAAGACCCCAGGAATTGGTTACAGTGAGCTCTGATTGTGCCACTGCACATCAGCCTGGGTGACAGAGCAAGACCCTGTCTCAAAAAAAAAAAAAAAAAAAAAAAGGAAGACATCAGGGCTAGCACCATCTAAAAGTATAATATCCAAAATTATATGTAATCTCATGTAATACAATAAAAAGTATAATGCCTTTGCTTAAAAAAGACAGAAAGCTTAATCTAATCAAGCCTCCTGAGTTCTAACTTCCCATCTACAATAAATATGGAAACTAGAAAAAAGTTAACACAACACCAGAAGAAAGCAATCAACCATATCCAGAATGCATCATATTCTCCAGACAATAGGCTTGATTTATTCAATAAATAGTGTTCTTTAACAGAATTTTAAAAGAGTGTTGCCAGCAAGATGGCAGAATAGTTTTATTGCTCTACTTTCATATCTACCTGCCAGATCCAACTAGCAACTATCCACAGGAAAGAATACCTTCATGAATCTTGCAGAATTCAGGAGTGAGGCTGAGACACCCTCTTCAGCTATACAACTGAGAAAAGCAAAGTTCAAAGGTTTTCCCATGGCTGGGAATCAACTGCAAGTCAGTGATTACTCACCTGGCCCAGCCAACCCCAACTGCTGATTGGAACTCCAATAAGCCTCAGTGCTCTGCTAAAGCCTATCTTTGACCAAGAGGTGAGCCCAAGTCCATGCATATCTGTGGGTAATAGCTTCTCTGGCCCTACCCATTAGTAGCCCAGCAGCAACCCCATAGACCTCACCCAATCTCAGAACATGGCACCTAACATTGCCCAAGTAGATTCAAAACAATAGTACTGTTCAGCCAGGAAAGACAACCTGCAACTCCACCTAATCAGAGATGACTACAGAGGCTAGCCAACAGCTCTATCTGACAGCAGAGTCCAGCCAGTGTTTCTCACCAGGCCATACAGCACAGGCAGCAGTATTCTTTGACCTCAGAGCACAGGAAGCAACCTAGACCAACTAGAGAACCCAACACCAACATTTGCCTGTCCAGGGTTTCTATCATCTAACCCATCCAGAATTCTAGGCTAGACTAAATAGTAAAAATCTATCACCACCAAAGACCACTTGCAAAGGCTGGAAGAGGTAGATGGCTATCTTCTAAAATGTTCAGGCATCAATATAAGGACACAAAGATTATGAAAATCATGGAAATATGATACCACCAAAAGAAACTAATAAAGCTCTCATAATGGACCAGAAGAAATGCAGAGCTATAAAATGACTGACAAAGAATTCAGAATAATCCTCTAACAGAAGTTCAAGAAACTCCAAGAAAATGTGGATAGAAAATTAATGAAATTCAGAAAACTCAATGCATAAACAAAATGAGTTTAATAAAGAAATATATAACAATAAAAAATAGAAACCCTAGAGATAAATAATATAATAACCATATTGAAACTTTTCAATAGAATGCTTCAACAGCATACTTGATCAAATGGAAGAAAGAATAATAGCTGAAATTTCTCAAATGTGGGGAAAGATGACAGCATCCAGATACAGGAAGCTCAGAGTCACCAAATTCAGCACAAATAGGAGTTCACTAAGAAATATAATCAAATTATCAAAAATCAAAGACAAAGAAAGAATACTGAAAGCAGCAATAGATAAGAACATACTATATTCAATGGAGTGCCAATACATATTTTAGCAAATTTCTCAGCAGAAACCCAGAGGGCCAGAAAAAAGTGGTATGAAATATTCAAAGTGCTGAAAGAAAACAACTGTCAACCAAGAATACTTTACCTAGCAAACCTGTCCTTCACAAATGATGGAGAAATAAAAACTTTCCCCCAAAAAAAGAAATCTAAGGGAGTTTATCACCACTAGGCCTGTGTTACAGGAATTGCTAAAGGTAGTTTTTTAAACTAAAATAAAAAGCTACTAATTAATAATAAAAAATACATGAAAGGAAAAAACTCAATGATATAAGTAATACATAGTCATACTCAGCATTCTCAAATACTATAAAGGTGGTGTATAAAGCAATTTTATCCCTACTCTATGAGTTAAAAGACAAAGCTATTAAAAACATCTATATCTATAATAACTTGTTAAAGGATACAAATTACAAAAAAAAAGTGTAAAATTTGACATCAAAATCATAAAAAATGGAAGGGGAGACAGTAAGTGTATAGTTTTTGTATGTCGTTAAAGTTAAGTTGTAATTAGCTTAAAGTAACAGTAACCTGTCATAAGGAAAAGATGTTTTATTTAAGCCTTATGGTCACCACAAAGCAAAAATCTATAGTAGTTGTACAAAATATAAGAAGAAAGGATTCAAAGCATACCACCACAGAAAACCATAAAACCACAAAGGGATATAGCAAGAAAGGAAGAAAGAAACAAAGAAAATATAAAACAATTGGAAAATAAATTATAAAATGGCAGTAGGAAGTCTTTACCTATAAATAAGTACCTTTAATATAAATAGATTAAATTCTCTAATCAAAAGATATAGAGTGACTGAATGGATTTTTTTTTTAAAACAAGATTTAACCAAACCATATGCTGCCTACAAAAAACTCATTTTTCTAGTATGGACACACATAGACTGAAAGTGAAGAGATAGAAAAAGATACTCTACACAAATAGAAACCAAAAGAGAGTAGAGGTAGCTATATTTATATCAGACAAAATAGACTTTAAGTCAAAAACCATAAAAAGAGAAAAACAGGGTCACTATATAATTATAAGAGAATTTGTTTATCAACAGGACATTATAATTATAAATATAAATGCACTAAATATCAGAGTACCTATATACATAAAGCAATTATTATGTGATCTGAATGGATAGACTGAAATACTATAATAGTAGGGGACCTCAATATCCTACTTTCAACAATGAACAGATAATCTAGAAATGGTGGTGTTTTGTCCAACAATGGACAGAAAAGCAAAAAGAAAACATAGTATTTGAATTGCACTTTGAACCAAATTGACCTAACAGACATATACAAAACATTCCACCAAACAGCAGCAGAATATACATTCTTCTCAATTGGACACACACCATTCTCCAGCATAGATACAAAACAAATCTTAACAATTTTAAGAGGACCAAAATAATATCAAGTATCTTTAAACTACAATGGAAAGAAACTAGAAATCAATAACAGAAGAAATCTTTTAAAAAATACACAAATATATGGTAATTAAACAACAAGCTCCTAAAAAACAAATGGATCACAGAAGAAATAAAGAAATACCATGAGACAAATGAAATAAAAATACAACATACCAAAACTTATGGGATGCAGCAAAAGCAGTCCTAAGAGAGAAATTTATAACAATAAATACCTTTATCAAAAAATATGAAAGACTTCAAATAAACAATTGAATATTATACCTCAAGAAACTAGAACAAGAACAAACAGTCCAAAATTAGCAGAAGGAAGAAAATAAAGATTAGAGCAAAAATAAATAAAATAGATACTAGAAAAAAATCAATACAACTAATTTAGTGTATTGAAAAGATAAACAAAATTGGCAAACCTTTAGCTAAACTAACTAGGAAGAAAAGAAAGATAACTCAAACAAATAAGTCAGAAGTTAAAGAGGAGACATTATAATTGATACCATAGAAATTCAAAGGATCATAAGAAACTAGTATGAGCAATTATGTCTACAATTTAGATAATCTAGAAGAAATGGATAAATGTTTAGACACATGCAAATTACCAAGACTGAATCATGAAAAAATAGAAAATCTGAACAGACCATTTAAAAGGAAGGATATTTAATTAGTAATAAAAAGTCTGCCCTTAAAAAAAAGCTCAGGACTAGACAGCTTCAATGCTGAATTCTACCAAACATTTAAAAAGCTACCAGTTTTTCTCAAACTCTTCCAAGAAACAGTGGAGGGAACACTTCCAAACTCATTTTATGAGTTCAGGATTATCCTGATTCCAAAGCAGGACAGGGAGTAAACTATAAGAAAAGATAATTATCCCTGATGAACATAAATTTAAGAGTCCTCCCCAAAATATCAGCAAACTGAATTCAATAGCACATCAAAAAAACCATTCGCCAGGATCAAGTAAAATTTATCCCTTGGATGCAAGGATAGGTCAAAATACACAAATCATTCAAAAATGAAGGATAAAAATCATATGATCACTTCCCTAGAGGCAGAAAAAGAATTTGACAAAATTTAACACTCTTTCATGATAAAAACTCTCAATAGATTATATACAGAGGTAATGTACCTGAACATATTAAAGGCCATATATGGTAAACCCTTAGTTAAATCATTTTCAACAATGAAAAGTTAAAAGTTTTTTCTCTAACATTGGGGACAAGACAAGGATGCCCACTCTCATCACTTCTTTTTAACATAATACTAGAAGTCTTAGCCAGAGCAATTAGGCAAGAAAAAGAAATAAAGGCATCCTAATAGAAAAGGATAAAGTGACATAATCTTAATTTGCTAATGACATGATTTTATATATAGAAAACCCTAAATTTTCCACCAAAAGCTACTATAACTAATAAACCAATTCAATAAAGTTGCAGGATAAAAAATCAATATAAAGAATAATAGTGTTTTATATACTAATAATGAACTATCTGAAAAGGAAATTGAGAAAACAATCCCATTTATAATTACAACCAAAAACATTAAATACATAAGTTTAAATTTAACAAGGATGTAAAAGATCTGTACACTAAAAACTGCAAAACATTGATGAAAGAAACTGAAGAAAACACACAAAATAGAAAGATATTCTGCATTCATGGTTTGGAAGAACTAATATTGTAAAAATGTCCATATTACCCAAAGCAATTTACAGATTCCTTGTAATCCATATCAAAATTCCAATGTTATTTTCCACAGAAATAGAAAACACAATCCTTAAATTTGTATGTAATTACAAAAGACCCAAATAGCTAAAGTAATCTTGATCAAAAAGAAAAAAAGCTGGAGGCATCACATTCCTTGATTTTAGAACATATTATATAGCAATTATAATCAAAACAGTGTAGTACTGGCATAAAAATAGTCACATTGGCCAATAGAACAGGATAAAAGCCCAGAAATAAATCTATGCATTTACAGTCAACTTATTTTTGACAAAGGTGTCAAGAACAAACAATAGGTAAAAGACAGTCCTTTCAATAGTGTTGGGAAAACTGGATATTCACATGCAGAAGATTGAAATTAAACCTTTGTCTCACATCATATACAAACAACTCAAAATAAATTAAAGACTCAAATACAAGACCTGAAACTCAAAACTACTACAATAAAACATAGAGAAAAATCTCCATGATGTTGATCTGAGCAATAATTTTTTTGATATGACCCCAAAAGCACAGGCAACCAAAGCAAAAAATAGTTATTGAGGTAACATCAAAATAAAAAACTTCTGCACAGAAAAGGAAACAATTAACAAAGGGAAGAGACAACTCTTCACTTGTAGTGAAGAGGTCTCTCTTGCTTTGGTTAAATCTTGCTTATTAAAAAATGGGAGAAAATATTTACAAACCATACATCTAATCAGAGAGTAATATCCAGAGTGTATAAGGCACTCAAACAATTCAATAGCAAGAAAACAAACAGCCTAATTAAAAACTGGGCAAAGGACCTGAACAGGTGTGTCTCAAGAAAGACACACAAATGGCCAACAAGTACATGGGGGAAAAAATGCTCACCATCACTAATTACCAGAAAAATACAAATTAAAACCACAATAAGATATAATCTCACATCTGTTAGAATGGTTCTTATCAATTAGATGAAAGATAAGTGTTGGCAAGGATATGGAGAAAAGGGAATTTTTCCATTGTTGGTGAGAATGTAAATTAGTACAACCACAAATATATTTTAAATATCTATTTAAAATAAAATAAATTACTATATGATCCAGTAATCCCATGTTTGGGTATATATCCAAGGGAACAAGTTAAAGGGAAGAGTAAAATCAACATGCCAAAGAGATATCTATACTTCTGTGCTTATTGTAGCACTACTCACAATAGCCAATGTATGGAATTAAACTAAGTGTCCATCAACAAATGAATGGAGACAGAAAATCTTGAATATATACACAATGGAATACTATTCAGCCTTTAAAAAGAAGAAAATCCTCTTATTTGCAACCATGTGGATGGATCTGGAGGACATTATAACAAGTGAAATAAGCCAGGCACAGAAAATAAATACCACTTGATCTCACCTATATGTGGAATCTAAAAAAGCTGAATAAGTTGAAGTAAAGCATAAAATGATGCTGACCAGAAGTTCGGCAGGGGCTGCAGGCTGGGAGGGAGGGAGTAGTGATTTGTTGATTAAAGGGTACAAAGTTTCAGAGAGATAAGGAATAGCTTTTGAGATCTATTGCACAGCAGGATAATTATGTCAGTGAGACATATATTTCAAAATAATGAAGAGAGTAAATTTCAAAGATCTCTTCATAAAAAATGATAGCTAAGTGAGGTGATATGTTAATTAGCTTGATTTAATCATTCTACATTGTATGTATATATCAAATTTTGTACCCCATGAATATATACAATTATTATTTGGTGATCAAAAATTAATATTAACAATAAAATAAATAAGAAAAAATAATGAAATAAAAAGGGAACAGCTATTCCAGATTAAAAGAGTTAAGAATATAAAAACCAAATGCAATGTGAACACCCTGTTTGGACCCTAATTCTGATAAACTAACTCTTAAAAAAATATTTTTGAAGAAATCAAGGAAATTGAATATGAACTGGATATTAAATAACGTTAATAAATTTTTGTTAATTTTGTAGTATAACAACTATATAATTGTGTTTTTTAAATGTCCTCATATGTCAGGGATGCATAACCAACAAGTAACATAATTTAGATGATATGATATTGGGGATGCTTTAAAAAATATTAAATATATTAATATCAGCAAAATCATCACCACCACCACCAGCAATAGTAGCAGTAGTAGTAGTATAAAAATGGGAATAAAATAAGGCTATAAAATGTTTATAATGTGGAAACTGTATGATAGATACATTAGGCTTTATTATCCTTTTCTCTCTACTTCTGTATATGTTTGAAAATTTCCATAATAATAATAATTTGAGCCCCAACTAATTTGGAAGCAAGTCTCATGAGTGAAGTAGTGATTAAAATGTGTTATTCTATTTTGGGCAAAAACTGGCTCTCCCGTAATGAGCAGTTTTCTCATGTGCTTCTGAAGGCAATTTTAAAAGAGGAGAACTGGGCTTGAATTATCATTCTGGGTGATCTTGGGCAACTATGTCTCTGCATACATTGCTTTCCACATCAGTCAACAAGGAAATTGAATTATTTGATCACCAAGGTCTTTTCCAGCACATTTCTGGAGCAATTTTACTCAATGACAGAATGATTTGATAAAGGAATGGCTTTTTAATGTCATAATAATCTGTGGAATGTATAAATATTCTTTTTAAAAATAATTTTAAAAAACAACTTCATTGCCTATAATAACGATATTTAATGTCTGACCACAGTGATTATACAAGATCAGAAATGTTCAAAAGCAATCAATTCTATGAACAATAGCTTGTGAGAAAACTGCTTTGATTTATTCCTTTGCAATCAGAATGGACCCATAATTCCTGGAAATTCTTACCTGCTAAGAACAATCCAATCCTGATTGTCTACATGGCTCCGGTCACCGGATAATAGCTTAATTTACTACAATGAGTAGACTAGCTGACCTATCACATCTCAAAGATTCCTCAAACCAGGAATCTGGCACTAGATCGATTAAAGGAAAAAACTGGAAACTTTTCTACTCTTCAAACAGTTGTACCAATGATGTGTAGTTAACATTGTAGATCAGATATTTGATAGCCAATTGAACTAGCCTTTATACCCTACTTGCCATACACACAGAGATGAAGTGAGACCAGCATAATAATATAGTGTTGGGTTTGGTTTTTCGATCTTGTGTTTACTTTTTCATGCTCATTCCATTATTTTTCCCTCAACTCCATTTTATACTTCATCAGTTCCTAGAAACTTTTCAAATTTAAGGTGAAACCAATCACTTATTAAGAGTAATGTTTCTATACGCTTTCTCTTGATAATTTTACTTACTTCAATTGCAAAGTTACCACTTACGTGATTTGATTCTTAAACTATTTTTATAAGACAGATATTTTTAATATCCAATGTTGTCCCTCTTCACCTAAGCTGATTTTAAAAGTACAAGTCACTGTTTTTTAACAAGGGAGGAAATATAACTTGCAATCAGTAAAATAATTAAATATTTGTATTAGAACACATGGCAGATATAATTAACTACAACCCTAATTAGTTTTAAACCTGAAATATTTGAGTGATGGCTAATTACTTTAAAAAATAAAATTGCAATTATTTGCCTTTAGTACTCAATACGAGTACCTTTTTCCTTAATTGCAAATAATGAACCAACCTGTCAATAATTTCATCATGTTAAAAGGTGTCACATCTAGAGGAGACTAGAATTTGATGCTAAAGTTTTAAACTTTTAGAACAATCTCTGGCTTCTTGCCCTACCTTAGGAAGAAAATAATCACAATCATATTTAGAATTTTTATAGTTGGGCAATCACTTTATAAGCCCTTTCAAGGTAAAATTCTTTATTCAGTTGAGGAAATGAGAGGTCTAATGAATTTGAAACAAAGTGTTACTTTTGAATTCCTTCATAAATTTCATATCAGGCTATTTATCCTACCAGATAAATGTGCAAACTTTCCTTGAAATAAACTTCCAAATACAAGATATTATTGCTTGCAAAAGCCCTTAGGGACACAACTTGAAATTTTTATATGGTTTAATTGCTAAGCCTGAAAAATATATATCCCAACCTACAGCAGGCCACCACCTTGCCTGCCTTCCAGCAGCACCAATGCATCCTAGTCCACGTGAATAATGGCCCTGGGGCTGTACTGCCTGGCCCTGTGCAGTGGCCCTCACCTCAGGCAACTGCATGCTCAATTTCATTCAAATGCTCTACCAAGAGTAATCACTCAATAACTACTTGTTAATTAACTAGTATTTTCCATAGCAGCAGACTTAGTTGAATAATGGTGGGATATTAGAAGACTCAGATGCCAGAATTTCTTAGTAATAAAGTACAAAGTGAGTGGATATTTGGCAATGTTTGCATTCATTTGTTAGGGTGAAACTGCCACACCAAATTTGTAATTCAAATCCACTGTGGGAGAGTAGGCGTTGACCACATAAATAAATACAATGAATACCAAAATTCTGTTTTGCTTTTGGAGAAAGACCTAATAACCACTACAATGCCCAGCACAATATAACACTTTCTCCAAGCAAACTTGCTCTTTACAAAATATTGTCACAGGCATCTTAATCTTTTCTTTTCCTTTTCAACAATGGTATGAGGTGGTATTGTTATTAATATTATGATTATACATTGGAAAAAACTGAGATTTGGAGAAAGTAAAAAGCTTGCTCAGGTCATAGCAAGTGGAAGCACCAGAACTGAAATCCATGCCTTCTTAACCCCAAGAGTGGAGCTCGTTCCACCACAAAAGGTCAAGTTCTACTTGAGCCGTTCTTTAATTCCTACAGCCTACTATCTAGTCACTTGAAAGCAACAGCAAAATAAAAAGAGAACTGGACTACTGTAAATAATTGAGATAAAGAAAACAACCATAAATAAAGATATGCAGCTCATTTTTTTTCTCACTGATTTGAAAGTTTGTAAAATTAGTGGCATGGCACAAGGAGCCTAAAAGTTGGCTTTTTGCATTCAGAATCTTTTTCCCCATCGGTGATTGACAACATTTGGGAATAGAGTAGTAGAACTGGAAGCATTCTTTAGAGCCCAAACTTACTTCAAGAAGCTGAGTTCTCACCTCCTATGCCCCCTTGAACCTCCCTACCCTTCACCTGCTAAGCTTTCCTCCTCGACCTCAATTCCCTCACAGCTACTTGGGAGGCAGAAGCAATAGGATTGCTTGAGCTCAGGAGTCTAGCCTGGGCAACAAAGTGAGACTCTGTATCAAAAAAAAAAAAAAAAAAAAAAAAAAGTTGAAAAGAAAAGCATGTGTTTGGGTTTATTTTTTATTTATTTATTTTTTTTTTTTTGAGACATGGTCTCACTCTGTCACCCAGGATGGAATTCAGTGTCACGATCACAGCTCACTACAACTTTGAACTCCTGGGCTCAAGTGATTCTTCCACCTCAGCCTCTCAAAGTCCTACCCTCAAGTGATCCTCCCATCTAGGCCTCCCAAAGCGCTGAGATTATAGGCATGAGCCACTGCTTCCAGACATTTTATCTTTTATTTAAGGATTCAAATGAGAAAGAAGTCATTTGTACTGGGGGATCTTTAAAAATGCTGAACAACAACATCTGAAGTTTTTACACAAACTTCCAAATGCTGCAATCATTCTGACGCAGAGGGTGTCCCAGTGAAGGGAGGAAAGCCCTTGAACTTGCCAAATGGGTTCTTGGCTTCACGCAGGAAAGAATTCAAGAGCGAGCAAACTGGTAACAGCAAGTTTATCAAGAGAAAGACAGACAATACATCTCACTCCACAGACAGAGAAGGGGTCCTTTTCCAAGCAAGAAGGGGACCCCTTATGGGGCAATAGTAATGTTTTTAGATGTTCAAACACCCAGTTAGGAAACAGCCCTACATGGTCTTAAGGTCAGGCAGTAAACATTAATCATAAATTGCTGTCACAGACAGGTAAACGCAAACAGTTTGTAGGGCATCTGGCTTAGTAATTCATCCATCCTCAGGTGGTCCCAGGGCAGCAACCTGTTGGCGACTTCCTCACTCAGGGAGGTTAGGGTCTGGTGTGGGTCAAAATGGCAACTCTCAGGCTCTCACGGCCTTTCTTTTCTGCCTTATCCCTACATTAATTCCACTGTAAGTGCTTAGTCAATTTTTTTTCTGAGAAAGAAAGTAAAGATAATAAAGACTTGTTACCTAATTCCAGGCTGAGGCTGAGTCACTGTATATACAAACTTCAACTACCAGCCTGCTTTCCTAAGGATGAATCAATGACCTTGAACATTGAATGGAGTGAATTCTTCCAGATTTCACTCTGCAGAATAGAACCACTCATGTTGTTCTATGGAGGAATGAATATAAGTCAATGTCTTCTGGGTTTGCTAGCTATCTTCTATTTTGGAATTTGAATTTGCCCAACAAGTCTGCAAAAATGAGCAATGAAGAAGGAGAGTTGGTAAAATTTCATAAAGGCAAAAGAGACAAGAAACTCAGAGACCTGGATTCCATCCATGGCCAAACTCAAACAAAATTCCAAAGGCCATAGAAAAATAAAACTTACCAACATGTTCACAATAAAATGCAACAGACTAATTTCATAGCTTATTCTTCCTTCTTTTTCAACAAAACTCTGCTTTCAGGAAAAAACTAGGGCATTACTGTTCCACTGTTCCCTGGATCACTTAGTCACTAGCCTTAGGCAAAGCATTTAAACTTCATGAATGGCAGTCCCCCAACTTGTAAATTAAGATTATGCTAATATTACCTAATATTAATATAAGAATTAAATGTGATAATATATCTAAAGTATTTAGCAATATGCCTGGCATACACTAACAATTCAAAACAATGGCAGATGTTATTTTGATTATGATGTACAGCAACAACAGTGTTGCTAGAAAATACTTTGAAGATTATTCAAGTCAGTTTACATGTGGTGAGAGACAAAGGTAAAGGTAACATGTTAAAAAGAAAATGTACAATATTCCTCTTTCTTCAGAATTTTTCTAAAGAATGATTCCAGGTTTAGAAATTGTCAGTAGCCAAGGCCAAAGAGTGTTTTCTCATAAAATTCAACCAGTCCTAATAAGAATGAACCTGTGTTGACCTAAGTAGACAAAGGTAGCCAGATTCAGCAAATAAATATTCTGGAGGCCCAATTAAATTTGAATTTCAGAAAAACAATGATTTTTTCCATAATACTATAAGTACATTATTCCATGAAATATTTGAAACACATCTTTATAAAATATTGTTGTATATCTGAAATTCAAATTTAACTGAGCATCTTATATTTTATCTGAGAATCCTAATGAACACTTGGACTCCAGGAATCAGGAAAATCTAAATGGTACACTCACAGCAAACTTCAAAGACCACAAGTGTAAGCCTGGGGGCTGATGTGGGTATTTAAAGGAAATGAAAATGTAATATTTACCTTCACTGGCTTGAGAAGCTTTCTTTTCCTTGAAATCAAAAGGGCTTGACTACAAAAACACTTATCTTGTCTGTTTTAGTTGTCCTATCTTAAAATATGAAAGAGTAATACTTACAAGGCTCTTATAAAGAGAAAATAAAAACTAAATGTGAAAGCACTTTGTAAACTAGGTTTTCAGGACTTTCCAGGTAAAAATACTAGATTGAACACATGCTTTTTCCAGAAACCCTGCTAAAATAACAGGAAAGGAATTTTTTTAAAGGCACAAACCCAAAAGGAAAGAGAAAACAGAACCTGAACGGACAGAGAGTGTACACCAGCAACAGCAACCCCTCCAAGGTGCTAGGCAGGTAAGTGAACCTGTATTGGACCTTCTAGACCAGACCAGAAAAATACCATTAAGTGACATCTGTCAACAATAGGTAGAGAAGAACAATTCCCCAGGTAAGTCTTATTCAAATCCTTTCTCAACAAGATGATGAGACATAATAAAATAGTAGTTGTCTTAAGCCATTAATTTGGTGTGATTTATTACACAACACTGAAACAGCTGCTAGAAGGCAGAATGGGATTGGTGTCATTAAGGTAGAGACTGTGAGAACACAGGTGAAGATTCATTTCTAATTAAACACATTGGAGAGGAGTTCAGTGTTCACAAGGACAATGATATCTCAGCTGGTATTAAAAGATAATCAGACCATGCAAAACATAAGCTTAAAGAACTTCTATCTTTCACGGGGCTTTTGACAGTACCAGATACTGACCTGAACTGCCCCCATCTCAAATTATGGAGAGACACATGAATGAACCAAGAAGTCAAATCCCAACTGGTTATGGGAAACAAGAGTAACCGCACTGAAAATATTAGCTTCAATTCTAAGAATAAGATTATGACAAATACATTATTTCACAATACCTTTCAAATATTGCTACCTATGGTAATGGTCCTTGCCAATGGGAGACCCTGAACTTTAAACATACATATTACTGCTTTTGCTTTTTATGGGCTACATTAGAAAAAGACTATTTCTGTTGCAACTGACATAATGCCAACTGAATCCAGCTGAAGCAACAGGAGAACTTTATTGCCTCAAGAAACATAAAAGTTCAGACATGAAACTGACTTTCCCCAATAATCCAAATGATATTTTCATATTCTCTCCTTCACCTTCCCTCTGTGTGTTTTCTGTGTGTTGTCTCATTCTTTCCAATCATGCAGAGGTTCCTGCCCTATGATGTTGAGCTAGCCATGACTTTAGACAGAACAAAGTCATTCTAGCTTAGTAAATCCAGAGAAAAGTGTTCATTTCCCCTAGCCCCTGCTTACTAGTATTTTAATCTCAGGGAAGATCTCTGATTGGCTAACTTGTTCACATCTCTACCCTTAGTCCAATCATCGTCATCAATTGATAGGGTAATATGATTGGTCAGTGCCCAAAAATGTAAGTTAATGTAATCTGCATCCCCAACAGAACCACTTGCTATGAAGGAATAACACAGTTCCTAGTAAAGACAGGGGAACAGAGCTATAAATCAGAAGCAGAGTGAAAGTGTTGCAGGGCTGATTAAAAAAAAACAGATTTTAAGCTCATGGATATAATGACTGACTTTCCAGAATTACAATTTGAACAACGAACTCTTACACTTTTAAGGGATACATGACCATTTGTTCCTCATGCCCTCTTCCCCCATTCTACCTCAATTTAGGCTAACTGACTCTAGACTTAATAAATCATAATCCTGGTGGAGTTAACTTTCATATCACATTGAAGGTCAACAAATAGACCTTGCAACATTTCTGCATTCCTCACATGTGCAGAAAAGGCAAAACACTCAAGCAAAGACACACACATCTTTAGAATGCAAAATAAAAATATAGACAACAAAAATAATATGAAAAGTGGATAAATTTCCACTCCTGCACAGCAGACTTTATTTCTAAACATCTCATTTCTAAACATCTCCCAGAAACTGCAGTGCAGATTTTGCAAACATGATGGATTACATAAGTAGGATTATGTACTCTTCATGCAAACTCTGAAGCCAGCTGTCCATCCAGTTCTATTTCCCAAATAGGAAAAAGCATTACAACCCAGTTTCAACACAATGCTGGATAGATATTGATAAATTCTGAGTCTCTCCTTTCAGGTTAGGAAGAGGAAAATACATTTTAAAAGCTTGTTCAGCTAGACTCCCTTAATGAAGGCAGTGGCATTTAGGTTACATGACTATGGTTTTATAATTATGTATTCAGGGTATATATCAGAGACCCATGCAATATATTTAAGTGTCATGGGTTTGTTCTAAAAAAAAATCCACATGTTGACATTCTAATCCCCCATACTACAGAACGTGACCTTATTTGGAGATAGGGCCTTTACAGAGATAATCAGGTTAAAATGAGATCATTTGGGTGAGTTCTAATCTGACTGACATCCTTAAAAAGGGAGGAAAGTTTGGAATCAGACATAAACACACAGGAGGAATGCCATATGAGAATGAAGGCAGAAAGCAAGATAATGATCCTACAAGCCAAGGAACACCAAAAAATTGCCAACAAAGCACCAGAAGCTAGATGACTTTCACAGCCGAACAACTTGGTCTTGGATTTCTAACCTCCAGAACTATAAGACAATAAATTTTTGTGTATAAGCCACTCAGTTTGTGGTAGAAACATCGTGTCAGAAATAAAAGAGGGAACACATTACCTCTAATAACAACTCTAATCTTTTATTATTGCATTTACTCTAACAAAGAGTTTAGTCGATTCTCTCCAAATAAAAGTCAGAAATTGAAGTAACTGCCTTTATAACACAAACCCAAAATTCCATTACATTTTATTCAGTAAAATTGGATTCCTTTCTGATTCCTAAATTATCCAGATAACAGTCTCAACCTTCAAGTTTGGCTGGTCATTGTGAAGTAAATCTGATTTCAAGTAAAGCGGTTTATCTTTGTTCATTGGCTCAGAGAGAAGATAACAGAAAAGGGCTGGGTTTTCTTCTCCTAACCTGCCTGCTAAGCAAATTGGCCCTGGCTTCATTGTCTCACCTTCTTTTCCTTTTCAGTTCTACTTGGGTTTGTGTTTCTTATGCAAGTGGTGGGGGTTGTGGTGAGTGGAGACAGTGTTGAAAATGCAAAAGTAACAATTCCAACTATCTGTGATAGTCTATATGTCAGGTAGGGTTAAGATCCTGTGTCTGCCTAGAAGACTAAGAGTTCTCAACTTTTCTGTTTCAGATGTATTAGCATCCTACCTAGCTTAAAAAAGGAAACAGAGCTTTAGTGGGGAGTTCTAAATCTGATATCCCTGAGCCCTTGACTCCAACCATTTTTTTATAGGCCAGTGTACAATTTGGCAAAACTATATGGTTCCTAGCTACCTATTCATTGATAAAGCTGAGCATGACTTTCAATTGTTTCTCAATTAGGAAGCAAGAAAGCTCTGAGATCAGTCTGGGATCTGTTGCCAATCCAATCTCAGTTGGAGTCACAAGCAGACATGGATGTAAAATGGAGTTTGGAATTATTCAGTCATCACTCAAGGAACAAGAGTTCTAGGAGAAGCAAATCGTCCTGCCCTTGTCTCCATTATCATTTTGTTAAAAAAAAAAAAATAGCTGTTTATCCAATTGCAGAAGCGTACTCAAGAATGCAAAGAGTGCATTCACCAACCTGAGCATTCAAAATGGCAAATGCCGACTTGTGCAGTTAGATAGTAGGCCTTTGGAAAAGGCTTTGAGGTGCATGTGTTTTGAGCAGAAATAAAACTTCAAAACCTCAAGGAATCTCTTCAATTTCAGCCTCTTCTACCCTCCCCACTGCTCAATCCATTCACCTGACACTCTTTCCATTTCAGGTTTTGCTATATGTTCCGGTTTCTCTGCATGCCTCACCCCCCTTGGGATTTGACCCTCTCAATTAATAAGACATGACATTTAATTGAGAGGCTGCTTCAGGTTCTATGTTAAGGAGGATTCTGAGGACTTAGTGGGAAAGGGCACCACAACAATTAGTAATATCTACCATAGTCACTGGAGAGCGAAATGGGAAAACACCTGCTGTATATTGGCTAACCCTCCTCTGTATTATTAAATTCCATGCTTTGGTTTAATTATTTTCTCAAATACATACACACACACTTCATTTTAAAAGAGTTATTTTAGTTACATATTCTTATATCTGATAGTTGCCACGTGATCAAGACAATTTTATTCATGTGGTAACCACATGGTATTCCAAGCTCAGACATTTGAAAAGGGAAGTTGCAAATTTAACTTGTAAAACAATAATAGTAACCTGACAAATTATAACCATTAACACATATATTTATTAACCATATTGACTCAAAGGGTCCTGAATAAAGACAGTGCCAAATGAATCTGGTT
Source organism: Microcebus murinus (assembly GCF_040939455.1). Classification (NCBI taxonomy): domain Eukaryota; kingdom Metazoa; phylum Chordata; class Mammalia; order Primates; family Cheirogaleidae; genus Microcebus; species Microcebus murinus. Next base: position 26,921,594 of record NC_134124.1, read on the forward strand.
CTGATGAAGCAGAAGGGGAAAGAGAGAAGGTCTACAGCATGGGGGTGGGGCCTGAGAGGCCAAGCATAGTGGAATAGAGAGTCTTTGAAACAACAGGGCTAGGAACATGGAGGATATCCTGAAAAAAAAAGGAAGGGACCTTGAAAAGGAAAAAGCACCAAAATCAAATCTTCTTATTTCAGGGTTTTGAGGGTAGATGCTGACTATAGGGAACATCTTGTGAATGAGATGGTGTTCAACTCTGTCCCAAAATGGATAACCCTGAAACTGAAATCCACAAAGAGAAAAATCACATGAATTAAAGCTTCCATAGTCTATCTTTAAACAGAATTTTGGGGGGGGGAAATCTATTTAAAACAAGCATTTTAGAAAAGCATCCTTTTCCTGGCATGATTATTATGTGCCTCATGTTGGCAGGAAGACTTCATTTCCAGTGATATTTTCCAATTGTTAAAATAAAAAAGTCTCTGCCGCTTTCTTTGCAATCCATAATTTTATATTTTTAATTTGGATAACACGAGAGTCTCAAAGCAGAAATAAGCTGCATATTCATGAGCTCTGATTTGCTGTAATCATTATTTCAGAGGCTCTGCATCAGTGAAGACTCCAAGTACTTCAGCCCTTGTTCTCAAGCAATTATAACCAAATGGCTTGTTGCTGAGAGAGTTGGGAGACCCCACTTCTTCATTTCCACTTTGAAGGGCTCTATTGGCTGATCTGAGATCAACTTTCCTTGCTACAAAACAGGGCTGATAATTAGTTGCTTCAATGTTGGCAGGAGGGATAAAAGTCTGTTTAATATGTTAACTAGAGAATTGTTAACTTTCCGTCAATCAGCCTTTGATCCTAAACAGCAAAGGGAAAAACTAAAGGAAAAGAAAGATATATATTTTTTTCTATTTATTTTTCATTATTCAAATATGATGAGGATACAAATATTTTGGTTACTTTTTTGGATTGCTTTTTTAATGCTTGAATCAGGGTTGTACATGCGCCCACAACCCAGATAGTGTTGATTGTATCCATTAGGTAGGTTTTAACCCATACCCTCCTATCTCTTCCCCCCTGCCTGATTTCCACTGAGTTTTACTTCCCTCTGTGTACACGTACGCTCATTGGCCAGTTTAATAGCAAGTGCATGTAGTGTTTGTTTTTCAGTTCTTTAGATACTTCACTTAGGATAATGCCCTCCAGTTCCACCCAGATTATTGGAAAAGGTCTTAATTCTTCCTTTTTCATGGTTGAGTAGTATTCCATAGTAGATGTATACCACATTTTATTCATCCACTCATGAATTGATGGGCACTTGGGTTGATTCCACATCTTTGCAATTGTGAATTGTGCTACAATAAACATTTGAGTACAGGTGTCTTTTTCGTAAAATGACTTCTTTTCCTTTGCATAAACACCCAGTAGCGGGATTGCTTGATCAAATGGTAGGTCTACTTTTAGTTCTTTGAGGAATTTCTATACAGTTTTCCATAGAGGTTGTACTAATTTGCAGTCCCACCAAGAGTGTATTCATACTGGAAAAAAAAAAAAAAAAAGAGTGTATATGTGTTCCTTTCTCTCTGCATCCATGCCAGCATCTATTGGTTTTGAACTTTTTAATAGAAGCCATTTTAACTAGGGTAAGGTGATATCTCATTGTGGCTTTAATTTGCATTTACCTAATTATTAGTGATGTTGAGCATTTTTTCACGTTATTGGCTGTTTGTCTATCTTCTTTTGAAAAGCTTCTGTCCATGTCTTTTGCCCACTTTTTAATGGAATTGCTTGTTTTCTCTTGCTAATTTGCTTGAGTTCTTTGTAGATTCTGATCATTAACCCTTTATTGGATTATAGATTGTGAATATTTTCTCCCATTCTGTAGGTTGTCCATTGGTTCTTTTGATTATTTCCTAAGCTGTCAGAAGCTTTTTAATTTATTCAAGTCCCATTTGTTTATTTTTGGTGTTGCTGCGATTTCCACTGGGGTCTTCTTCATAAATTCTTTACCTAGGCTGATATCCAGAAGAGTTCTTCCAACATTTTCCTCTAGTATTTTTATGGTTCCATGCCTTACGTTTAAGTCTTTTATTCATCCTGAATTAATTTTTATGAGTGATGAGAGATATGGATCCTGTTTCATTTTCTGCCTGTGGCTATCCAGTTTTCCCAGCACTATTTATTAAATAGGGCTTCTTTTCTCCATTTTATATTGTTGTTGCTTTGTCAAAAATCAGTTAGGTATATATAGATATTTTTATATCTGGGTTCTCTGTTCTGTTCCATTGATCTATGTCTCTATTTTTATGCCAATACCATGATGTTTTGTTTACTATAGCCTTGTAGTATGATTTGAAGTCTGGTAATGTGATACTTCCAGATTTGTTCCTTTTGCTTGAGATTGCTTTGGGCTCTTTTCTGGTTACAAATAAGGTATAGAATTATTTTTTCTAGATCTGTGAAATATGATGTTGGTATTTTGATGGGGTTTGCATTGAATCTGTAAATCACTTTGGGTAGTATGGACATTTTAACAATGTTGATTCTACTGATCCATAAATATGTTTTCCAATTGTTTGTGTCATATGAACTTTCTTTCTTCAATATTTTGTAGTTCTCTTTGTGGAGCTCTTTTACCTCCTTGGTTAAGTATATTCCTGGGTATTTCATTTTCTTTGTGGCTATTGTGAGTGGTATTGAGTCTTTTATTTGAATCTCAGATTGACTGTTATTGGTGTATAGAATGCTAATGATTTGTGTGCATTGATTTTATAACCTGAGGCTATGCTGAACTTATTTATTAATTCCAGGAGTTTATTGTTGGAGTCTTTGAGGTTATATAGACATAATATCATATCGTCAGCAAAAAGTGATACTTTGACCTCCTCTTTAGATGTCTTTTATTTCTATCTCTTCCCTCATTGCTCTGGCTATGACTTCTAATACTATGTTGAATAGAAGTTGTGGCAGTGGGCACCCTTGCCTTGTTCCGGTTCTTAGAGGAAATGCTCTCAACTTTTCTCTATTCAGTATGATGCTGGCTGTGGGTTTGTCATATACGGCTTTTATAAACTTGAGGTATATTCCTTCTATGCCTAGTTTATTGAGGGTTTTATCATGAAAGGAGGCCAAATTTTGTTGAATGCTTTTCTTATATCTATTGAGAATATCATGTAGTCTTTGTTTTGCTTATGTTTACTTGGTGAATCACATTTATTGATTTTCATATGTTGAACCATTCTTGCATCCCTATGATGAAGTCCACGTGGTCATGACATATTATCTTTTTGATGTGCTGTAGAATTCAGTTTGTTAGCATTTTTTTGAGAATTTTTGCACCTATATTCATAAGTAATATTGGCCCATAGTTTAATTTTTTTTGTCATGTCCTTTTCTGACTTTGGTATCAAGGTGGTACTGGCTTTATAGAACAAGTTGGGGAGGATTCCCTCCTTCTCAGTGTTATGAAATAATTTCTGCAGTGTGGGTATGAGCTCTTCCTTGGAGGTCTGTTAAAATTTGGCTGTGAATCCATTTGGTCTAGGTTTTTGTTTTGTTTTGTTTTGGAAGTTTTGTTATTGCTGCTTCAATTTAGTTGCTCATTATTGGTCTATTCAGGAGTTCTATTTCTTCTTCATTGAGTCTTGGAAGGTTGTGTGTCTCCTAGAATTGGTCCATTTCCTCTACTTTTTCAAGTTTATGTGCATAGAGATTTTCATAGTATTCACAGATGATACTTTGTATTTCTGTGGCATTAGTTGTAATATCTCCTTTTTCATTTCTAACTGAACTTATTTGGGCCCTTTCTATTCTATTTCTGCTTAATCTAGTGAGAGGTCTATCAATTTTGCTTATCTTTTCTAAGAACAAACTTTTTGTTTCCTTCTACATTAATTTTTTGGTTTTGATTCATTTAGTTCTGCTCTGATCATAGTTATTTCTTTTATTCTGCTGGGTTTAAGTTTGGTTTGCTCTTCCATTTCTAGTTCCTTGAGACAATTCATTAGATTGTTAATTTGTGATCTTTCTGCCTTTTGATGTAGGCACTTAAGGCTATAAATTTTCCTCTTAGGATAGCTTTTGTTGAATCTCATAAATTTTGATAGCTTGTGTAACCTCTGTTGTTTACTTCATGGAATCTTTTGGTTTCTATCTTAATTTCATTATTGACTCAATACTCACTCACCAGCAGGTAGTTTAATTTCCATGACTGTGTAGAATTGAACTCTTGGACTTGAATTCTAGTTTTATTCCACTGTGGTCTGAGAAGATACGTGGTATGATTTCTATTTCTTTGAATATTTTGGGACCTGTTTTGTGGCCTATGATATGATCAGTCTTGGAGAATATTCCAAGTGCTGATGAAAACAATGTATATTCAGTAGTTTGGGGGTAAAATGTTCTCTAAATGTCTTTTAGGCCCATTTGTTCTAGAGTCCCATTTAATTCCAGTGTTTATTTATTTTCTGCTTGGATGATCTGTCCAGTTCTGTCAGTGGCATGTTGAAGTCCCCAGCAATTACAATGCTGCTGTTTATCTCTTTGCTTAGATCTAGTAGAATTTTCTTTATGAATCTGGACACTCCTGTGTTAGGTCCATAAATATTTATGATTGTTATATCATCTTATTGAATTGTTCCCTTTACCATTGTATAATGACCATCTTTGTCTTTCTTTACTAGTATTGATTTAAAGTCAATTTTATTTGATATGAGAATGGTTACACCTGCTTTATTTTGGTTTCCATTTGCATGGAATATTTTTTTCCAGCCCTTCATCTTAAGTCTGTATGATGTGTTTTCTATAGACAGCAAATATTTGGTAGTATTTTTTTCATCCATTTAGCGAGCATATATCTTTTGTGTGTGGAATTCAAATCATTCATATTGAGTAATAGAATTGATATGTGGGATGCTACTCTGTTCATCTTGTTGGGTAGCAGCTTATTGCTTTGTTTATCTATTTTGCTATTGTGTTACATGAGCTCTGAGCTTTAATTTTGGGGTGGTTTTACACTGGTGGGTATCTATTGGGCTGTTCCATGTATAATACAGTTATGTGTATTTCTTGCAAGGCAAATCTGGTCTTGACAAATTCCCTCAGTGTTTGTCTGGAAAAATCTTTATTTCTCCTTCATAAATGAAACTTAGTTTTGAAACATACAAAATGCCAGGCTGGCAGTTGTTCTGTTTAAGAAGACTCAAGATGGGCCCCTAGTCCCTTCTGGCTAATAGGTCTCAGTTGAGAAAGCTGTAGTTTGCCTGATGGGTTTTCCTTTGTAAGTTACTTGATATTTTTGCTTCACGGCTTGCAGGAATTCCTCCTTCGTGTTGAGTTTGGCCAGTCCAATGACTATGTATGTGTCTTGGTAATTGCTTCCTTGAATGAGTCTCCCAGGTATTTGTTGAGCTTCTTATGCCTGAATGTCTAAATCTCTAGCAAGACCAGGCAAGTTTTCCCCAAATATTCCCTCATATAGGTTTTCCAGCCCTTGTGCATTTTCTTCATCACCCTCAAGGTTGCCTATGATTCTTATATTTGGCCACTTTACATTATCCCATATTTCTTGTAGGATTTGTTCATTCCATTTCATTTTTTGTTATTTTGACTGACTGAGTTAATGTGAAACAGTTGTCTTCAAGCTCTGAGATTCTTTCTTCTGCCTGATCTAGTCTATTCTTAAAACTTTCCACTGTGCTTTGTATTTTCTTAAATGAATTTTTCATTTCTAGAAGTTCGATTTTTTTAATATATCAATCTCTTTAGTGAATTTTTCATTCATTTCTGGAATTGTTTTTCTGGTTTCTTTTAGTTGGTTTGCCATTTTCTTTTGGATTTCATTGAGCTTCCTTATACTCCATATTTGGGATTCCTTATCTGTCATTTCAATATTTTCATTTTGGTTGGGATCCATTGCTAGAAAGCTGGCATTCCTTTTGGGGGGTTTTCTTTCACTCTGATTTTTCATACTTTCAGAGTTCTTTAGCTCATTCCTTCTCATCTGAGGCAGTTTCATTTCTTATTTTTGGATTTTATTTTGTTGATATGGGGCTTTCTTTCCACCTACACTTGTAAAGGAGTGTCTGTAGCATATGTTGGGTAACAACCTTTGGCTTTGCTTGTGGGTGCTCTGATTGCAATCTAGTTTCTAGATGAATGCCTTGGTATAGATGTCCTTAGTGTGATGGTTTTCTCCATTGCTAGCTATTTGTAGCCTGTAGCAGTGGTGAGCTATATGTGTAGGCAGATTCCCTTTCTCTCTCTGATGAGAGAGGATGGAGGTCTTTGAAATCCTTTCTCTTTTCCCATCCCTTTGGTCTTCCTGGCAGTATGAATTGTATTGGCATGCCCAGTTTAATCTCTTAGCAAGTAGGTGGTGCTTGTGGTGGAGAATCGATCTCACCTTGTATAATTGAGCCAGTAAATGATGTAAAGAGCCGTGCAAATTGATCTCCGTGTCAGTAGATGGTGCTTCCCAGAAGAAACAAGCTGTAGTGCTGTTTTGGGGACCTGTGGCCATCTCTTGGCCCTCAGGAGAAGCATTCAAATACCCTGGGTGGTGACTAGGTCCCTGGAACTTTCAGGTGAGTCTTTATTCTCCACCACATCAGAGGCAGGTCGGGGAGTGAGGCTGGGCAGTTATGACTTGAATCAGCTTGTCCTCAGGCTTCACAAAAGCTGGTAGGGTAGCTATTTCAGCAGGGGTCAAAGGTCTGTTCCCAACTTCTGGAGAAAGCCACCAGGAAGGAGTTGAAATGGCCCCATCTATCCAGAAAGTCTGCCTATGGAGGTGAAGCCATCTGAGATTCACAATCTGGCTGTCACTAGTGGGTTTTGCTCTTCTCCTCCTTCTTTTGTTCCACAGTCTCCCTCTGGCATTTGCCAGCTGGCGAAAGCTCAAACTAGCTGAGCTCTCCCATGATGGCATTGTAGGCTGGGAGTTTCCCTGTCCAGGATCCTGCCCTAGGCTGAGAGTATGGCCTTTCTGTGGGGCAAGGGATACTCTGTGAATGCACTATAGGTGGGACCCACACTAAACTCTCTTTTCAATTATGCCCACATGGACTCCTACACCTCCCCAAATTAATTCACAATCTCTCCTCCATGTCCCCAAGCAACAAAAACAAGTCCTGGAGGTATAGGATTTGACCTGCTGGCCTGTCCCTGGGTCCCCAAAGATCAATCCTTGACCATGCCAGGGAGAAGCATGCTGGTCCTGAGTTGTCTATGGGTTGCTCAAGCAGGTTTGATATCCCTCCACTTCAGGGTGTACCCTGCTCTGATGGAGCAGTCAGGCAAGCAACACTGGGGAGGGCCAGTGAGCAGGGAGCTCACAGTCTGAGCCCCCCTTAGTCTGCTGCAGATCTTTAAGAGCAAAAGTTTTAGCCCCACTCTTTGTGGAAACCCCAATGTGGTGCATGCACCAACAGGGGGGAAGCAGCAGCTTCTGAGAGCCCTGGCTCACTTGTCTCTCTCAGCAGCCATTGGCAGGGAATAGGAAGGGGAGAAAAAGAGTCTGGAAGGAGGAAAGCTATCACACTGGTCATTTCTGTCCCTCTCTCTGGAAGGTAGCCTGCCTAAAATGTCCAGGCTCTGGGGTCATGCAGATACCCCTGGAACCACTGGCTCCCTGTGACTCCTGCATCTTGGGCCAGAGTTGGGAAATGTTTGTGTGGGAACAAGCAAGACAAAAAATGAGGATCTGAAGCTGCTTGGGGAGAACAAAGGTACATGGTGGGTGTAGAAGCAATATGGCACCTGCCATCTCAGCTCAGGTCTGTGGTGATGGGAAGCACCCCAAGAGGGCTGGCATGCTAGTGCTTTGTAATCAAGAAGCTCCCAGTTCACTGGCAACATCAGCTTTTGGGCTCTTGAGGGTAGAAAGGCTCTCCAGCAGCTCAGGAGCCTGCTAACTGCCAGAGATGTGAGGGAGAGAGAAATAATCCACTCCACTTACCCTTTTCACTGGACTCCAAGCCTCTCAGGGTTGTCCTCTGTTGATATTTTACTCCTTCTTGCTCTGCTCCACAGCTTCTTCCTGTGGAAGCTCTTGTGGGTTCTGGCACTTTTCCTTTGAAATTACACCAGATCTATGATTGTTTGTTTGTTTTTTTCTTTTTCATCTAAAACTTTTCCTTCTTTCTGAGATGATCTGGCAGCTGGTGTCTCTGGTCAGCCATCTTGTTCATTTTGATGCTTCTGGGATGTTCCAATGTCTTCCCTACAGATCTCCCAGTACCTGCAAGTCACAGGACAACAGAAGATGAAGCTGAGAAAATGAAGGCTTCCTGAAGATGGAATAGTGGAGACAGACCAAAAAGAAGGATATATTAAAATGAGCTGAGAAATAAGTAAAGAAAGTTTGAAAATATATGCCAACACACAGAAAGGCAAATACTGTATGATCTCTAGAAACAGAGAGTAAAATGGTGGTTACCAGTATTTGCAGGAAAAGGGGAGGGATGGGGAATGGGAAGATGTTGATCAAAGAGTACAAAGCTTCAGTTAGACTGGAGGAATAAATTTTAGTGAGCTCTTGCACTGTATGTTGACCATAGTTAATAATAAATAATTGCATATCTCAAAATTGCTAAAAGAATAGATTTTTAACATTTTCACCACAATAAGATGTGAAGTGGATGAGGTGATAGGTATGTTAATCAGCTTGGTTGAATTTCCCTATTAATATAACGTATACATAGATCGAAACATCACATTTACCCCATAAATATACAGTTATTATTCATCAACTCAAAATTAAAAATGAAATAAAATAAAGATTGTTTATAACTCCAAAAAAATAAAATATATGCCAATAATATTTTGTATATGTGAAGCATATGGACATGAGAATTAAAAAAATTAAAGCATGGCCAAATGGTAAAAAAGTAGTAGGAACTGAAAAAACATCTAGAAAGCATCTAGCTTCCTATCTAAAACTTGGTTTCTCTTAGTGGAAATAGCCCAGGTTTGTGGGTCTAAGAAATGAGAGTTTAAATATCAGCTGTGCTACTTACAAGCTATCTGTCTAAAGACCAGTTCCTTAACTTCTTTATGTTTTGCTTTCTTCGTCAGGACTGATACTCTCATCTGTGAAAGGGAATGATCATCTCTGAAAGTTTGTTGGGAGACTTGAATGAGATTTAAGTAAAGCATATAGTATCAAGTCTAGCACAAAGTATACACTTAATAAATGTTAGTGTCTTGCCCTGCCTGATTTTTCTTTTTTTCCCCCTTTGGCTAAATAACTTTTCTGTTTTTAAAGACCTCACAGCTCCCCTGAGCAATCATTCCAGACTAAAACAAGTATCCCATTTAGGTTGTTTTTCCAAAAAGATAGAACCAGAAGAGATCTCTTGGGGTCATCTATCCATTTGCCTGCAATTAGGCTTTTTTAAAATAGAGTAGAGGGAACAGAAATCAGGGTTCATCATCTAGATCCACCATTTACTAGATATATGACATTGGGGTCTCTAACCTTTATTGACCTCACCTTTAAAATGGGGGTAAAAATAGTACCTACATCATAGGGTACTTTTTAGAATTAAAAGAGACAAAGTGTGTTAAGGGGATTACCCCAGTAGCTGGGCAAAGTAGTATAAGAACAAATATTTATTATTGTTATATCTATTCTAATTTTTCACTTTCCCCCCAAAATGCCCAAAGTATATATGGGAACTGTGTCCTTTTTTCCTGTGATTATTTGGCATTACTTATATGGCCATATCATTCAGTTCCATAATCGGTTTGAATCAATAGGTAGGTTCCATTTTCCAGATGATGTGGTTGAAACCAAGAAAAGTTAAAGCTATTTTCTAGAGATAACATAGAAGAGGAAATCTAAGATTTTAAGGCCATGAGACTAAAAATAATTGTGGGTCTTGGGGCAACTGCCTGGTGTGGCTCAAGTCTATGTATTTAAAAATCCGATCATCTGTGTCTTAAAAATGTTTTCTATTTATTTATTTATTTAGGCAAAATTAATTTGAAATATATATTATCAGCATACATAAAGCTGTAGTGTATTTATCCATTGATTTATTGAATTGATACTAAGGAAATAATAACTTTTTCTGTTGTTGCAAGCAAGGACTACGTCTTAAACTTCTTTGTATCTCTAAAAGTGCTTAGTAAAATGCCTCCTAATACATAGTTGTAAAAGAAATAATGGAGAGTTGTCTAATTTTTTTTGTTCCCCTGACTTCTTCCTCATTGTGCCATTCACCAAAGACACAGCTGCTCTTTCCCACCTCTGAGCCCCTGCACCTGCCATCCCCTTCCCTGGAAGGCTCTTCCCCATCTCTTCAATCAGGCAGCTTATTCTCGTTCTTCAGGTCTTGTCTTAATAGCCATGTTCTCACCCAGGGCCTCCTGGATCATCCTGCGTGAACCCCAGCTCCTCAGTATCTTATACCCTTAGTGGCCTCTTTAATTGTGCTCATCACAATCTGAATGACCAGGGTGTGTTCCACACAAGCTATTTGAGAAAAGGGAACCTAACTAACTCATTCATGGCTACATGCCAAGCATTATGCCAGCAACTTAAAAAGGCTTATCAAATATTCATTGGAAAAGTGAGCAAAAGAAGGCAAAGCAGAGACCCACAGTGAATGTTCTATCTAGGCTTAGGAGTATAGGAGCTGACTCCTACTCGTCCTATGTTAGGATTAGAAAATATGGACTCAGTGCACTTGTTTTTCTTTCTTCATTATTTAAAAAATTGATCAACTGATGAAATTCATTCCAGGATGCAAGTTCAGCACATTGGTGGGTTCTGAAGGCTTCACTCCCCAACCTGAGGCTTTGGCTTGATCCCAGGCAACGAGTAAAGCCTCTGAAATTAAGACTGTTTATTACATCAGGGATTTTTGTGTTTCTTTTGAAAATTCAACCCCACCTTCTATTTAAGAAATCAGCACTTATGCTTCAGTTTTTTTCTGGTTTCATTACAGAGAAAGAGCAGGTCGATTCTCAGGACAATGATTAAAATGCATTTTCCTCTGTCTACTAATCTTTCTATATAAGTGGATCAGAGCTGACAGACCATTGCAGCAGAACGGTACCCAACTGACAATATTGACTGAAAAGCAACTACCTTGCTTATTTTCTGTTGACTTAATGATGGGACAGGCACAAACAGCCCTTGCTATCTTAGCTTTTAGACTAACCTTGTCATGGTGCTTAGCCACTACCATATTGGTCATGTGGAGAGAGCTATCCAGCTAAAAATAAAAGCCTGCCCAAGGACATTTTGAAATTATCACAATGCCAGAATCACTTTTACATCTAGAGTTTTCTCCATTTCATCATATCAATCACAAGCAAATGCACCCCGTATCCCTTATTAAAAATATTTTTTGCGGTAAAAACATCCTTAAACATTTTATAAATTTTACTTGTTAAATTGTTTGGCTCTTTGTGATATATTTAATGTATGCAAGCAATCACCCCAAACAACAGGAATTCTTATGAGGTGAGAAAATCTTAAGAAATCTTTAAAAAAAGATTTTAAATTGAATAAAATTTTTATGACTAATATATTTAAGAATGATTAAAATTAACAAAATATGTTTTGTGAATATTTGATTTAACATTTATTCCATTATGATTTTTAGCTTTTTGATTGCATTTTTGAACCAATTAAATATTAAATATTCACATCCCAAACACAATCCTTTAGAAAGCTTCTAAGCTTTAATCTCTCTGCCAGTAGTGCCTTGCAAATAAATCAACCCTACAAAAGCCTAATCCATTCAAAAGTCAGACTTAGAACTGATCACTTTCAATTGATAACTGTTCTTTATGGTAAAATTGCTGGTAGATCATCCTGAAAATATGTCCTAAAATAAAATAAATACATAATATTCATGGGGTAGAGAAACGAATAGGCTCTTGATCCCCTTCAACAAAAGGCTTAAGAGAAATGAAATATTTCTGACAGCCCTAAATACAGAGTCTACCAAATAGTAGGTACTCAAATATTTTTACTCCCATGAGTTTAGATTATATAGAATGGCCCAGAAATAATATCATCAGTTTTTCCACCTAAACCAAATACCAACACATCTTCATTTGGTCGTAGAAGTGATGATATTAAAATATTTTACCCTGAACTTATATTTCCTTTGTGTCCAACTATTTGGAAACTTCTGTTATGCAAGAAGCTGTTTGCAAAAGTTGTTTTATTCAGTTTCAAACAAATCATTTGCATACAAAATATTCTCTCATTTATACAGTGGAAGAACTTCTGGTCATCAATATTTTCTAAGAAAGTGTACATGATGTGCAAATGAGAGGGTGAAATAACCCAGAGCATGCTGCTAATATATCCACATTCTTGCTCCCACGCAGTTCAGTATTAGCATTTGGTGTAACTTGAAGCAAACTTTTTAAAATCATATTGGTGATTAAGTAATTTTTCTCTTCCACTATGCAATTTTTCTGAAGCTCATCTCTTGAAATGAGTGCATTAATATTAAAGTTTGCAAAATAGCAACCTTGGAAAAAATGTCTACTTTGACTTTTCTCCTTACAGAAGTGACTTCATTAGTGGCTACAGCTATCTTATGCCCAATCAACTGAATAATGATGATGATAATTAGTATTTATTGAGCACTGCAATATACCAAAACTGTGCCAAGCACTTTGCATACATTTAATTTACCTCATTTAATTTCTACAGCAAAGCTATGAGACAGATATTATTATCTCCATCCTATAGAAGAGGGAACTGAGGCTCAGAAAATTTAGGTAAACTATGCAAAATCTCATATATGAGAAAGAGTGCAATCAGAGTTCAAAGTCTGGCAGTCTGACCCAAAAGTTCATACTTCTAAGTAGTTTTTCATAAGTGGATAGTTTAATTCAACTGATTATTTAATAGGCACAAGCAAAATTCTAAAAGACGATGGAATTGGTTTTTGTACTAAACCAACAACAATTTTGACATTATGATGACAAAAACACTACAGCCAGAACTTCCAAGAACTGAGTTGATTATTTCTTATTGTCAACTATTCAAGACTATTTAACTGGTAGTAAACACAGTTCAAGTTTTTCTGGGAGGGAGTTGGGGGTTCAGGTATTCTCACATCAGGTGCATCAACTTAAAAGATGTACTCTAAGAAAATTATAGCTTTTTATATTCAAAATAAATATTGATTGCCCTGAGTTTTTTTTCCCTCTAACTGCTGAAAGAGATGTGGTAAGCTTGACTGAAGACATGATCAAGAAGATCAAAAAATATCACTACCTGTTCCGCGCTCCTTGGCTTTAAAATTTCCCAGTGAACTAATTTATTTTGACATCTATTTGAATAACTCTACTTGACTTAGGTGATTAGTCAGAGAAATTGATAGCCAAAGAACTGAGAATATCCTTTTCCACTTGTGAAAAATCTGCATTGTCTTCTTGAAGCTTTCTTTTGTGATCTTTATTAAGCACCAGCAAGGGAAGCACGAAAGATTCAGCAGAATTCAATGGAGCTCTTCATTTGTTTTCTTATATAGTGGAATCTCTCTCTCACTCTCTCTGACACACACGTACACACACACAACCAAAATGACCTTTATTTACTTCACAATTGCATGCAAACCTCAGCTACTTATAGGTTTTTAGGATTCTAATATTATTTATTTATGCATGCTTTTATCAGAGATTTATTGAGTACTGTTATGTCACAGACACTGTGAACAACCCAAAGAATAGACGATGAATAAACTATAATTGCTATTGGATTTTGAAGGCTCTTTAGGTAAGGAGACAGTCATGATTTTAAAAAGAGCAACTTTTTTTGAGCATTTATTTATATGCCCAGCTGAATGGTCTCCATTTTTTCTCTGGCTTAGTCATCACAAGAGTTGCATGGTGTAGGTTCTATTATTAATATGGTTTTCTATTTGTCAATTGAGGTAACCAAAGCTTAGATAAGCCAAGTAAGTTAAACAGAATCACAGAGTTAGTGACAGAACTACTGCTACTATTACTAGTAGAAGCTCATATATATTAAGATTCTATTATGTACCAGAAATTGTCCTAAGCACCTTATATAGATTAGCTTATTGACTCTCACTACCCTCCTTTTACTGATGAGGGAACAGCAGCACAAAGACTTTAGTTAAGGTCTCCAAAGTTACTCACACTAGAAGGTGGTAAAGCTAAGAAGCAAACCCCAGCACCATGATACCAGTTGTTCTTAATAACTCTCATACTCAAATCTGACCATGCCAAAACCCATGCTCTTAATCTCTGTGAAACTGAACGATAAAGCACGGCTCCCATGATTAGGATAATATTTCAGTCTTCCTGGTCAGGGGATACTAAGGAAAGAAGAGGACTTAAAGACCATGCTTTATTCAACAGACCAAATGTTATACTTTAATAATACTTTCTGATTGTATTCTGAAGTTATAAAATTTTTCTACAAATTGTATTCTGAAGTTATAAAATTCAGCAAAGAAACAGGGCTCCATTCAAGTCCAAATACATGCTTCTGTTTTACCACCTGTTTTTCCTATTTACAATAAAAGAATAATTGCCTAATAGTCATCTACAATATAATAACACTTTCCAACTTTGAGTAGTGTGTTCCATAAGCTCCGTGATAGCAAAAGTTAGGTCCATTGTTATTCACCATTTTGTTCCAAAAATCTCTCATAGAAATTGGAACTTAGTAGACACTTAATAGATTTTTATTGGATAAATGTTGGAAAAAACCTATCCAATCAAGCATTTTGGAGTATTTCCAGGACTGGGAATAGGGTAAAGCAAGAGAATGGAGCAAAATTTAAGGGGTCATCAAACAACTTCTTTGGCTTCAGGTTTCAATATAGTTCAGCAGCACAGCATGGCTACAAATACTGTTCTTTCAAAAATTTTTATTATTTTCTCATCATGGGTTATTGTGCATTAATTTTGTACCATTCCTGATTACATACACTCTTCCTCTCACTTTTCTGCCATATACTGGCTATTTTATCACAAAATAAGTTACTGAAAGTTTCTGAGACTAAATTTCCTCACTGATAAAACGGGAATAATAATATTTAATTTATTGGACTGTTTAAGAAGTTAATGAAGTAACATATTTGTATTCCCTGGCTTGGTGCCTGGCATATAATTGGTACCCAATAAATGTTACTCCCATTCTCTACTGCGAGAAGTGTTTACTAGACCTTTTCTTTATATGGTTAATCATTTCATTTAATTTTTCTTCCCTAAGAAGACTAACCAATCCTTATAGTATATATCATTCAAACAACTATTTCTCCCAACAAAAAGCTGTATCTGCATGATGCCAAGAGAGTGGTTGATTTAGAGAAAAATCAGACAGGGAAAAAGGCAACCAAATATTGCTTCATTGGTGAGACAGACTAATACCATTCACGGTTTACACCTTGTGGTTTCATCAACCTACCTGATAGACTCAATCCAGATACAGTAGAAATTCTCTTACCAGACTCAGTAGATTAATCAAAATCCTTTAACTCCTCTGCAAAACATACTGACTGGTAGCCAGGGCAAGCTGAATGTTTGGGGCTTGTATGTTACCTTTTAGAATGCCCCCACACGTCTGCTGGCTTCAGAAGAACTGTATGCTTACTAAGATTGTACTTGCTTGACAGTAAAATTAAATGTATATGGCAAAGAAAAATGAATGAAAAACTAGGGGAAAGTTGATATTTCTATGAGAATTAACTTGAATGCTTTAGGAAAAAGTCAATAAAAGCAATATAAGGCAAGAATATAAGGAAATGACTCAGGAAAGGAACCTGTCTTCCTGGATATACACAGAAGTAGAGGATTTTCGATATGAAGACAACTTTAATACAAAGTAAAAAGTGATGCATGCTATAAGAAAATCACACCTAAATTTCTATGCACTTTGGAGCAAAATCCTTCTCCTCTACATAGCATAGTCTTCTCTATATACTCTTCATCCAGGCTTCTTATCTGCTGTGAAAATTTCTCACCATAAATTTATGAGCTACGATGTTTAAACTGTTCCCTTTGTGGCTGTTGAACATGGGAAAGGTGGATGCACAAGATTCATATTGAAGATGAGGTTGGGTCCTTGGACTTCAGTGAAGACAGGGAATATGTACTGTTGAGGTTCCATCTGAATGCTCCTTCAGCTCTGTGCAGAACAAGACAAAGTAAATGCACTCTTAAAGAGGATGGTATGAATTAAAGTTCTGAAAAGGAGAATAATTAGAAGAGATTTGCTTTTTAGGGTGCTTAAAAAGACCATTTAAATACAATAGTAGAGATTACAAAACATGGGATATATATGAAGCTTGTTTCTTCATGTTCCTTCATGACTAGATTCAGATTGTAATTCTGAAGGGGAGGCCACTACTATCACAGTAGCGATGTTGTGTCTACCTTTGTGAATTAGCACCTGATAATCGTTTGTCCTGTTACAATTAATGTTAATCTTATTCACTCAGTTAATGTGCTCTTTGACAGATTTTCTACTATAGAGATAATTGTTTTTATCTGCTATTAATAAGTACCTTGGGAAGATTTACCAACTGATGTGCATAAACCATTACATTTAATGTGGAAGTTCCCCATTCTTAGATTCTCTTTTGTATAGCTTGCTTTGGAAAATGAAGGCTCTCATCTTTGTTTATTGGTTCAATAAACTGAGAGAAACCCAGCCTCTACCACTTACTGGAAGTTTGACAAAATATTCTCATGGACCAGAAGCACTGGCATCCCTGATGAGATTGTTAGAAATTCAGGTTTCACTCTATATCTTCTGAATAAAAATCTTCATTTTACCAAGGAAAAAAAAGTAAAAAATGATGCATGCTATAAGAAAATCAAACCTAAATTTCTATGCACTTTTGGAGCAAAAGGGTTACAATTCTAACATAAAGATGGAATCAGAGATTTAATTTCTAAATCTTAATTAAGCTGATTTCTTTTCTATAATAAATCTAGAAAAGGCTAAAATGGCCCCACTGCAAATAAAACAAGTGCAATTTCTAATGCTGCAATGCAGAGAACAGTTATTTTTACAACTTATGTATGATTTCTATTTTATCATACAACTTTGAGTTGTATCTAGCTGTAATCTGCTAAGATTTTAATAAATCTACTAATCTCAACGACTGTTCCTCAAGGATGTAATGAGTGCGGTTAATGGCAAATTAAGGCTAACCTAGGTTCCAAACTCATTTCTACCTTTTAGCTGGGCAGTCTTGGGCTCTTTGCTAAACCTCTCTGACCATCAGTTTTCTCCAATGTCAAATTATAGGTAATAACATTCATTTCATAGGGATGATGTGAGAATTAAATGAAACAATTTATGTAAGTGCTGGCGCATGGCAGTTACCCTTCTCGGCTGCGAGGCAGTGCCCCCACGGGTTTAATTAAAGCTTTGGCTCTCTGCCTCTCCAGTGAACAAAAAACTTTGAGTGTCATAATTAATGGAAGAAGTCCAAAAAAATAGAATGTCAAAACCATGCGCAGGATAGAAACGAATGAGCTGGCATCCTTTTCAAACTCCTAAGCTCATTCCCCCCTCCCACCCGCCTAAATTTAGACGGGCCTGGCTGCTTGAAAATGGCACGAGACTGCCATCTAGTGGGTAAATGAGCGAAGACCAAACCCTTTGCATTTAGCAACGGAGGTATGAATCTTTCCAAAAGGCACGTCTAATTTTCAAAAACACCTCCTCTACACAAGACTTAATTGGCAGCAAAGTGCCAAATGTTTTAATCACAGCAACAACGCTGCTGACACAAACACATTCTTCTAGTTCTCTTCAACTGCGTGTCCTCTTCTCAGCCAGCCTCTTGCTGTTCTGTGGTCTTACAGTCTTCCACCCTGTCAAAACCAGCTGTCAGCCAGCTATTATGTGGAAAAGAATCTAATTTACATTAATATTTTATTGTTTAAAATCCTACTGTACCAGCACTCTAGGAGGCCGAGGCAGGTGGATAGCTCGAGGTCAGGAGTTCGAAACCAGCCTGAGCAAGAGTGAGACCCCATCTCTACTATAAATAGAAATAAATTAATTGGCCAACTAATATATATAGAAAAAATCAGCCGGGCATGGTGGCGCATGCCTGTAGTCCCAGCTATTTGGGAGGCTGAGGCAGAAGGATTGCTTGAGCCCAGGAGTTTGAGGTTGCTGTGATATAGGTTGATGCCAGGCACTCACTCTGGGCAACAAAGTGAGACTCTGTCTCAAAAAATAAAAATAAAATAAAATCCTACTGTAAAGTCATTCCATAGGGGATTTGAATTTTTGATTTAATATAGATGTTATTTTACTTTGTGTTCCATTTTATACTGTATTTAGTTTAAAACACAATTATCTTTTTAAAATAGATTTATGGTATGCATGTGCAGATTTGTTACATGGATGTGTTAGTAGTAGTGAAGTCTGGGCTTTTTGTGTAACCCTCACCCAATTAATATATGTAGTACCCATTAGGTAATTTTTCATCCCTCACCCCCCTGTCACCTTTCTGAGTCTTCAACATCCATTATTCTACTATGTTCATGTGTTTTCATTATTTAGCTCCCACTTATAAGTGAGAACACAGTATTTGACTTTCTGTTTCTGAGTTATTTCAGTTAAGATAATGGCCTCCAGTTCCATCCGTATTGCTGCAAATGGTAGGATTTCAGGATTTCATTCTACGTTATGGCTGAGTAGTATTCCATGGTGTGGGGGGGGTGTATAATTTTATATATATATAATTTTCCTTCTTTGTTTTTTTGTTTTTAATTTCAATAGATTTTGTTACATGGATGAATTGTATAATGTTGAAGTCAGGGCTTTCAGTGTATCCGTCACCAGAATAGTGTACATTGTGCCTGATAGGTAGATTTTTTTAGCTCTCATCCCCGCCCCATCCTTATTCCTTCTTAGTTTTCAATATCCATTGTACTACTTTATGACCATATATACCACTTGTTTATTTCCCACTTATAAGTGAGAACATGTGGTATTTGTTTTTTCTTTCTGAAATATTTCACTTAGTATAATGATCTACAACTCTATCTAAGTTGCTGTAAAGACATTATTTCATTCCTTTTAGTGGCTGAGTAGTATTCCATGGTATATATACACCATATTTTCTTTATGTACTCATCAGTTGATGGGTACTTAGGTGGATTCCATATCTTTGCAATTCTGAATTGTATAGCAATGAACATTTGGGTACAGATGTCTTTTTTATAAAATGATTTCTTTTTCTTTGGTTAAATACCCAGTAGTGGAATTCCTGGTTGGAATGGTAGATCTATTTTTAGTTCTTTGAGAAATCTACATACTGTTTTCTATAGAGGTTGTTCTAATTTACATTCCCATCAACAGTGTATAAGCATTCTCTTTTCACTATATCCTCACCAACATCTATTGTTTTTTGATTTTTAATAATAGCCATTCTGGAGTAAGATGGCATCTCATTGTGCTTTTTATTTTTATTTATCTGATTATTAGTGATGTTGAGTATTTCTTCATGTTTGATCATTTGTATGTTTTCTTTTGAAAAATGTCTGTTCATGTCCAATGCCCACATTTTGATGGGGTTGTTTTTATCTTGCTCAGTTGTTTCAGTTCCTTGTAGATTCTGGATATTAGTCCTTTGTTAGATGCACAGTTTGTGAATATTTTTAGCAAAGTCCCAGGTTACAAAATCAATGTATACAAATCAGTAGCATTCCTATACACCAATAACAGTCAAGATGAGAGTCAAGTCAAAGACTCAATATCATTCACAATAGCCACAAAGAAAATAAAAAACATAGGAATATACTTAGGAACATACCAAGGAGGTGGAAGATCGCTACAAAGAGAAATATGAAACACTAAGGAAAGAAATTGCGGATGGCATAAACAAATGGAAAAGAATATCATGCTTATAGATCAGTAGAATCAACATTGTTAAAATGTCCATACTACCCAAAGTGATTTACAGATTTAATTCAATCCCCATCAAAATTTCAATGTCATATTTCACAGATCTAGAAAAAATAATTCTATATTTTGTCTGGAACCATAAAAGAGCCCGAATAGCCAAAGCAATCCTAACTAAAGGAACAAAGATGGAGGCATCACATTACCACACTTCAAACTACAATACAATACTACAATAATCAAAATAGCATAGTATTGGCACAAAAATAGAGACATAGACTAATGGATGAGAACAGAGAACCCATATATAAAATCATCCACATACAGCCAATTGATCTTTGACAAATCAGACAACAATATACACTGAAGAAAAGAAGCCCTATTCAATAAATGGTGCTGGAAAAATTGGATAGTCACATACAAAAGAATGAAACAGGAACCATATCTCTCAGCACTCATAAAAATCAATTCAGGATGGATAAAAGACTTAAATGTAAGGCATGAAACTGTAAGAATTTTAGGAGAAAATGTACAGAAAACTCTCCTAGATATCAGCCTAACAAAAAATTATGACTAAGAGTTGATTAAATTAAAAGGCTTCTGTAGAGCTGAGGAAATAATCAACAGAGCAAAGAGACAACCCACAGAATGGGAGAAAATATTCACAAACTGCAAGCTATACATCCTATAAGGGGCTAATACCAAGAATATACAAAGAACTCCAGCAAATCAGCAATTAAAAAGCAAACAACGTCATTAAAAGTGGGCAAAAGACATGAACAAAAGCTTCTAAAAAGAAGATAGACAAATAGCCAGTAAACATATGAAAAAATGCTCAACATCACTAAGCTTCAGAGAAATGAAAATTAAAACCACAATGAGATATCACCTTACCCCAGTTAGAATGGCTTTTATTAAAAAGTTCAAAATATTTCAAAAAAGTTCAAAATCCATGCCAGATAATGGCATGGATTCAGAGAGAAAGGAATGTTTATACACTGTTGGTGGGACTGCAAATTAGTACAATCTCTGTGGAAAACAATGTGGAGATTCCTCAAAGAACTAAGAAGTAGACTCTACCGTTCGATCCAGCAATTCCACTGCTGGATATCTACCCAAAGGAAAAGAAGTCATTTTATCAGAAAGACACCTGTACTCAAATGTTTATTGTAGCACAACTCAAAATTGCAAAGGTGTGTGATCAACCCAAATGCCCATCAATTCATGAGCAGATTAACAAAATGTGGTATATGTATACCATGGAGTACTACCCAGCCATAGAAAAACAATTTCGATGGAACTGGAGACCATTATCCTAATTTAAATATCTGAGGAATGGAACAACAAACACTATATGTACTTGTGAGACAGGCGCACAAATAATTAGAATAGTGCTGTAGTATCACAGAGAAGGGAACAGTATGGGCCAATAAGGAAAGCCTTCAGATAGAAAAGTGTATTAGGCCCATGTATTGAGTTGAAGAGTGGCCCCAAAAGATATCTAAGCCCTAATCCTCAGTATCTGTGAATGTGATATTAATTGAAGAAAAGGTCTTTGTAGATGTAATTAAGTTAAGGATCTTGAGATGAGATCATCCTGGATTTAGGGTAGGCCCTACATTTAATGACTGCTATCCTTATTAGAGAAAGGAGAGGAAGATTTGAGAAGGAAGAGGAGAAATAGGGGGAAGACCAAGACGGAGGTAGCAATTAAACTGATAGGCCAAAGAAACCAAGAGTTGCCAGATACTTCCAGAAGCTAGGAGAAAGGCATGGACCTGATTCTCCCTTAGAGTCCCCAGAAGGAAGCAATCCTGTCAACATCTTGATTTTGGACTGCTGTCCTCCAGAATCATGTGAGAATAAATTTCTGTTGTTTTAAGTCATCAAGTTTGTGATAATCTGTTATAGAAGCTGTAGGAAACTAATACAGACTTGAAGAATAAGTAGAAAGATAGCTGTTAGACAACAAAATAGAAAGAAAGGAAGTATGAGATCATAGAACTATCATGTGTTTGATGATGAAATACCAAGGGAAATAAGTCCGTTCACAAAGTAAATTGCCATCAGTTGAGAGGGGCTGTGAATCTCACATGGTGTTAGAAACTAGAGTCATATTAAGAGGTATTTGGATATTATTATTATGGATAGAAAACTCAGCAATGAGGGATTTAGCTATTATCATTGCTATTACCCAGGAACACTTCAATACTAGCTGGAGTCTTGGATGCAATCTCCAGAGCGGAAATCTAGTAATCCAGTTGGGCCATGTGGAAGCCTTCTTTTAACTAAGCCTCAGACTAAAATAGGTTCTGAGTCCTGCTCACCCTGTGGTCCTCCTCCCACCTCCAATGGCCTCTACTACTATGTTGCAAAAAAAAAAATGAATCAAGCTGGCATCCTGTAGCATCACCTGAAATGGAGCCAGTAATCCAAGAGGAATCATGTTTAGCTCCCAATGCCTGTCACTGAGACACTCTAGGCCACTGTTCTGGGACTCAGAACAATGTGGAAGAGACAGGACAAGTGAGAATGACTGCATTTACTCCCCTACATGTAAATGCCCTTCTTAAATTCTGTCAAAGGTTGCTGTTATATTATATATACACATGTTGATATAAAGAAAATATAATCTGCATACATATTTACTATCTCCCATTGACTGATGTATTTTTTCTTTCATTTTTTCTTTTTACCTAAATTAAGTCACTTCATAACTGGAAGATACTCTGGAATCTATACAGTTGAATTTTAGGCTTTTGAACATGTTCTTCTGTTGGTAAGACACTCCCTGTCTTCTTCTACCAATCTGGTAAACTTAGTTGTATTAATAAAATGTTCTCACAGCATCTCTTAATACATAACTCTGTAAAATAGGGTGTTGAAAAGAAAATATGATTAAACAGATGTATTTTAAACCCAAAGAAGAAGAATTCAACCTACTTACTTTGAAATATGCATTCTTCCTCAGTGCTTGCCCCTTGGTGGCTATAGTCTTAGTAGAGATGCTACTCTAATTGAAAATGGTCCTTCTCAGCCTCTAAGCCAAATGTCCCCATCATTCTAACCTCAGAAACTCCACCCACACTCCTCTAGACCCCGCAACTCACCAGTCTGGATTTGATCCATCTCCCAAACCAAGCCAGATGGTGCTCGCACACCCCTGATCCTCTGTCTGGGAAACCAGCCAGCAGACCAAAGAAGCACTTGATCAGTCCAAGACTTCAGAGGCGAGTTAAGTGAGCCAGTTCCTAAAATTATAACCTGAGCTTCTGGTCCAAAACAGGGAGAGTGCACATGGTCTACCAGACTTTGCTTATCCCATACTGATCTATATGATCTAGATTTATCAAAATGTTGCTTTTGCCCCCTTAACAGATTGTGCTGTTTAAACTTCTTCCATTTCCATTTCTTTATCACTATGTCTTCCTGGGGTTGGAATGTCAAGGAGCCAGCATACTAAAATTGCCACAGCAATAAATAGTCTCTATAATCTTCGCAGTTAAGAGATCAACTCTAGGACCAGGTGCGGTGGCTCACACCTGTAATCCTAGCACTCTGGGGGGCCAAGCGAGAGGATTGCTTCAGCTCAGGAGTTCGAGACCAGCTTGAGCAAGAGCGAGACCCTGTCTCTACTATAAATAGAAAGAAATTAGCCAAACAACTAAAAATAGGAACAAATTAGCTGGGCATGGTGGCATGTGCCTTGTAGTCCCAGCTACTCGGGAGGCTGAGGCAGGAGGATCATTTGAGCCCCAGAGTTTGAGGTTGCTGTGAGCTAGGCTGATGCCACGGCACTCTAGCCTGGGCAACAGAGTGAGACTCTGTCTCAAAAATAAATAAATAAAAATTTAAAAATAAATTAGAAAAAAGAAAGAGATCAACTCTAGCCTCCTAATAAGCCTTTAAACATTGTAGTTTCATATTAATTTATTAATATGTCAGGCCATAGTGAGGCAGTGGAACAAAATTCAAATACACATAGTATACGTGGCACTTAATTCACCAACTCAAATATATAAGAAATTTCACATTTATCTATTTCCTTTAAACTCAATTCTGTCATTATTTCCTTCTCTAGGTTACACAGAAATCTGGGGAGCTTATAAGTGCCTGAGAAAAAAAAATCAACAAGTCATTTAAGCTTCAGTCAATCTGATTGCTGCCACTATCCTCATTGTCTAATTTTTCAGGGCCCCTTGAAGTGGGCAGCTTCACTGCTACCCCATCAATGGGCACAAGAGACTTTGCCCAGACAAGTAGCCTAAGGTTCAGGCTCCTGGGATTCCACACACCATTGGTGGTTTTGCCACTTTCTAGGTGGAGATGAGGGCTGCTGCCAAGATTCCTGCACATCACATTGCTATTGTGTCCTGGCCTTTTACCCCTCTAATTATATAGCTGAAAATCACTCTCCAAAAGCCTAATGTCTGACTTTGCTAGAACTCTGCCCTGCCCTAGAATGAATGGACAAAAGGTACTCACATGCGGCTACAGCCACATGCCTACTCCTTCTACTGTTTGAATTTTCTCCAATGAACACTGATATTTTAGTTCTGATATGTGTGCCCTCTGGTCTTTTGCCCTTGTTTGCATATCAGAAACCCTATCCTAGAAAGAGAGAAGATGAATTTCTGGAGTAAGAATCATGTCATCGTTTTATATCATGTTTTAAAAATTATTGTTTCCTGATACTCTAAAGCCATGCAAAAGGATTAAGGACCTTTTGGGCTTCCTTTTAACATGGCAGACTAAATACAGGTGTTCATTGCCTCTCCCTTCAGACACCCGCTGAAACAACTGTAAAATAAATGTAAAAAGTCTAAACCTAAAATGCAAAGAGAACAGGGAAAGAAAAAAATGAAGAAAAAATTAACATGTTTTTGAAAGGTGAAAAGTAGATAGAGGAATGTAACTGATTTACCAGTACTGAGAAATCTTAAAACGTGACCTCAGAAGAGAGGTTTGCCTCTCCACTCCCCACAAAAAGAAAATCTATTCAGTAAAAAAAAAAAAGAGAGAGAGAGAAAGAAAAGAAAGAAAAGAAAAAGAAAAAAAAAAAAAGAAGGGAGAGAGGGAGTGAGAAGAGAGAAAGGCCCACAGGAATTGAAGGTTCCAGGTACCCTAAAAGACAGAGAGAGATGTGGGTGGTCAGTTGAAAATCTTTATAAGAAGCAATTAAACTCCCAGATCCCGATGCCCACATCACAGCCAACCCCACAGAACACTGCAGAGCTTATTCTCTAAAGATACCCTGCAGCAAAGAGATCCTAGATTCTGGAATACCAGGCACTAGAAAAGCAAGAGGCACCTTACTGAAAACAGGGGGACTGAGAACTCTACCTCCCTTCCCTGCCTCACTCCCAAAATACTGTCAACTAAACTTACTTAAGATAAAATCTGCAGACAAAATGTTTGAGGATCCTTTGGTGGAGAAAATTAATGCCCCCCCAAAAAGCTCTACAGATAATAACTTTTGTGAATAGATCTCCCAATTGTTTAATCACCAACATACCAGAGGTGACTATGCTCAATCACTTTGGCATAATGGACCTTTTAGACCATATAATTCTTTGCTGTGGGTGGCTGTCATGTGCATTATTGGATGTTTAGCAGCATCCTTGGCCCCTCCCACTAAATGTCAGTGGTAACAATTAAAAACATTTCCAGACAGTGCCAAATGTTCCTCTGGGAGAAAAATTGCCCCCTGGATGAGAATTCCTGCCCTACAAGTAAAACCATTAGTCAACAAATACCACAAACATGCACACCGCTTCGAATCAACTTTCCGATTACTTACTTTCAGGGATGAACAGTCAGTAAAGACTCCAGAGTAAAATAATAAAGAGGCTAAACAAACAGAATAAAGAAACTCTCTTAAGAATCACACAGGGAGTACTTTTGTGTATGTTTAAATTATCTGTGATTTAAAAAAATTAAGCGCAAGATAAATAAAATATGGAGGTAAATATAAGAAGGAACAGTTAAAATGTTGAGGACTTTTATCTCAAAACTGAAGTGTGGGAAGGGTGGGGGCAGATGATTTGAGTCACATCAATAGATATGGAATTAGGTCTTACTGTTACCACTGAGAAGACATAAGGTGATAACTGCCAAGATTCTTAGACCAGTGGAAAAAAAAACTTGAGAAAAAGTTATTTTTCTTTTGGGGATCAGGGAATCGGAGGTGTCTTCACCCCAGAAGCTGAGTTTGAACTATCCTAAAGGGCTAGTAACAATTTAGAAGAGCAGAGGGAAGGTGGTAGGAGACATTTCAGGCAGAAGAATTTGTGTTTAGATGAGATCTTGCATACAAGTTAGGAAAGGTCCAAGCATATAGAGACAACAGAATCAAGGTTAGTAGAGCAGTAACAGGGAAACCAGAGTAAGAGTTGAGTTTCAACCGGAGGATGAAAGGCTGCAGTGGACAATTCCTAAGGTCATGTCAAACTCTAACATTCTAAAAATCCACGGTAATTCTAAAATATTTTAAGGGGGAGTTCAACCCAGTGTTTGGGATTAGGAAGTATCTGTAGGATTCTAGTCTTGGACTATATTTATATCCAGGCCTGTGGAAAACTACCAAGATGAAAGATTTGGGATATCCTCATTATTTGAGGGTAACTGATAAAAGGAACATTAAATCTATTTAAAAATAAAATATCATTTCATATTAAATAATGAGAAAATTTTCTAGTGATAATCATATTGAGAAAAGAAACTAAAAATTATTTTTAAAAATTGATCTTGTACTTAAAATTAGTTTATAATTACCATTATGTTCTAATTCCTACAACGAACAAACAAAAAATTGAATTAAGAATTAATTTTTGTTTTATTTTTGGCATGATTCTTTTGACAAAATTGTATGATAGCTCATATGTCAGTCTTTCCTATTCAATTTTCAGATTTTTGCAAAATATTCTAGAGTTTCATCAATTCTCCCAAAGGCTTCGTCTTACCCTTTGATAATCATTTCTGGATTATCTGTGTTGTCATCATCCTTTTACAAAGTTTGCAGCTTCTTTTTGTAATCTATTTGTGCTCTATTTACATTATTTATTTGGCTTGACTCTGATCTGATGGGTGGGCTGGACACAAATGCTAAATGAGTAAAAGAATCTTTGATATGAGTCTAATTCCATAAGTGTTTGGTTCCTTAATGTGTTAATATTATGATTCACTGTTGTAACTGTGGGGTTGCCTGAATCATAAGCACTTATTTAACAAGAACTCTCTGTTCCTACCACAATTGTCTTAAGCTTACTTATAAAATCAAGGCTCTGTTGTCCAGAAGAATGATAAAGGAGAATTAGTCAAATATTTTGGTTAACTGGTAATATTAGTGTTTCCTTAACCTTTAACCTACAACTCTTGGGAGTACACAGGGAGTAAAAGACTATGATGAAGAGTATGAAGCAACAATCTCTTTTCAAATCAGAATAGTAAATAACTCTCACAACCCAATAGTCACTTAAGGCTCTATTCTAGTAATTTTCAGCATTTGGTGCCAGTAATTAAACTGGAATTTGCATAAAAATATAAAATGTGTCCATGTCTAGAACTTTCTGAGTGGCAAAATGACAAACAATAAAATTTTGAAATAGTTCTTTTCCCCACCAACTGTGGAGGTTTCTCAACAGGCACGTGTTGGCCATGGAAATGATCAGGCCTGGTTACACAAATGCCAATCACTTAGCCTTTAAAGCAGCATGAACAAGGCACTGCGGATGTTCTTGGCAACAGAATCGTTCTTTCTCAATGGAATTCTAGGTGACCTTCAAATCTATTTCCTTTTCTGATTTTCTCTGACATATTACTTTTTTTCAACATTCATCTTTAAAACTGTCTAATCTTGGCAGGGCACGGTGGCTCACCCCTGTAATCCTAGCACTCTGGGAGGCCGAGGTGGGAGGATTGCTTGAGGTCTGGAGTTTGAAACCAGCCTGAGCAAGAGCGAGACCCCATTTCTACTAAAAATAGAAAGAAATTAATTGGATAACTGAAAATATATAGAAAAAATTAGCCGAGCATGGTAGCACATGCCTGTAGTCCCAGCTACTCGGGAGGCTGAGGCAGTAGGATCACTTGAGCCCAGAAGTTTGAGGTTGCTGTGAGCTAGGCTGACACCACGGCACTCACTCTAGCCTGGGCAACAAAGTGAGACTCTGTCTCAAAAACAAAAAACAAAAAAAAACCTGTCTAATCTTTATCCATTTTATAAGTAAATGGTTTCAGAGTTTTAAAAAAAGCCTACACTGATAACATCCTGAATATTTTGCACAGCAATATTTCCATACAAGTTTAAGCATCAGTGATAAAGGAACTTATTAGAACATTCTCTTCATATTCTGAGATTAGTGAATTTGCAAAAATAAATTCTACTTTGCAAGGATTCGCATGAAAAGCTTGGTTGACTTAATCCTTAGAAAACTTTACTGTTCCTTTACAGAACGGGCCCATGTATGATAGAGTATTTGGCTCCCTACCTAGTATTTGAAGGTTTTTGAATGAGCTGCCAAAATATCTCCCCCAGAGAATTTTAGGCTTTATTGCCTAAAATTCCCACTTTGACATTAATATCTTTAGATTTCAACATTGCCTTATTAAAATTTGTATATTGCCATTAAGAGGTGTGGGAGATTGTATGTTCCAAAAATAGCCACGGCAATATTTCTAGTCTTCTCACACACACTTTCAGAACCTTGCCACTCTTCAAGAGGTGGAGCCTATTTTCTCTTTCCTTAAATTGGGGTAGGCTATTTTGACTGCCTTGACCAACAGAAAACAACAGAAGAGATACTGCATGACTTCTGAGACTGGTTTGGAAAAGACAACACAGCTTCTGCCCAAAGTGTACATGATCTGTCTCTCTCTTTCTCTCTTTCTCTCTCAGTGCTTATCCTTGGAACCCAGCCACCGTGCTGTGAGGAAGCCAAGTAGCCACATTGACAGATCACATAATCTGGCCACAAGCAAAGTTGAAGTTCCAGCTGACAGCCAGCATGAAGGCCACACAATGAGCAAGTGAAGTGTTCAGAGAATCAAGCCACTGTAGCTGATTCTAGCTGAGTGCAGCAGAGACTGAGTTGTCATCACATCTTCCTAAATTGTAAATTTTTTAGTAAAGCAAAAAACATCATTGCTTTAAGACACTTAGCTTTAGGTTTATTTTCTCTCTCTCTCTCTTTGTCTCTCTCTCTCTCTCTCTCTTTGGTGTTTTGTTTTGTTTTGTCTTATGTAGTCATAGATAACTAGAACAGGGCTAGCACATTAATATTGGTGCAAGTTAATTTTTCAGATTATCTAGTTATTTTGTAATAGATGCAAAAACCATAGGGGCATTAACATTGTTCAGATAAAATTTAATGAAGAGAAAAGAGAAGCAGGAAAGTACTGTATCTTAAATTTTTTCTACTCACGATGAGTAGATCTGGTGGAGATGGGAAGGAGAGGAGAGAAGAGAGGCAGAGGGGGAAATAGAGATAAGTAAGGATTTTCAAAGGGAAATTATTTGGTTGGGGAGTATGGGCTAGCACTGCATACTTTACAGCTATGAGACTTTTTTAAATAAACAAATTCCATAGAGTACTACTCAGCAGTAAGAATGAATGAAATACTGGCTTTTGCAGCAACTAGGATGGAACTAGAGGCCATTATCCTAAGTGAAGTAACTAGAAAGAGAAAAATAAATGCCACTTGTTCTCAGTTGGGAATTAGAGCTAAACTATGGCTACAGAATGGCACACAGTGGTATAATGGACATTGGAGACTCACAAGGGGAAAGGAAGGGAAGGGGGGAGGGGTAAAAAACTACCTGTGGGTTACAATGGACAATACTTGGGTGATGGGTACACCAAAAGCCCAGACTCCACCACTATACAATATATATACATGTAATGGAATTCAACTTGTACCCCCTAAACCTATTAAAATGAAAAAATTAAATCTCCAGCAAAAATAAATAAACAAACCTTGGCTAATTATACTTAATCATTATTATTAATTTTCCACTCCTCTTTTTTTTTTTAAGGTAGCCAAGGACTTCAAACTATATACAGAAGAGTTTTCTTACCAATTCCACATATATAAAGATCATTTCAGAGGGAAACAATCCTCTACAACCCCTATTCTATATACTGGAAAAATTCAAGTTATCCATAGCCTTCTACACATATGACTCAGTGCCCTCAGGAAAATGCTGTTACTTCTTTCTATATGATAAACATACACTATCCCTCTACATAACTATATACATATATACAAACAAACATATATGAACATATACACACATTTTTTTTAGTTCAGCAATGATAGAGTACAATAAAATGTTGCAAAATAATAAACCAATGGACATAACAAATGATTTACCTTACTAATTGTTATTTAGTTTAATACTGCAATTATGGCATAATTTCCCTGGAAGTAAATTAATTATAAAATGTAGTACTTAGAAATTCATCCAGAAAGATATTATGACAAGAAAAAACTGCATGAAAAGTCACTATAAAGAACCTAAAAACAGGGCCTAAAAAAACACATGAAGCAGGCCCAGTGTGGTGGCTCACCCCTGTAATCCTAGCACTCTGGGAGGCTGATACGGGAGGATCACTTAAGTTCAGGAGTTCAAGACCAGCCTGAGCAGGAGCCAGACCCCTGTCTCTATTAAAAATAGAAAGAAATTAGCTGGACAATAAAAATATATAGAAAAAATTAGTCAGGCATGGTGGTGCATGCCTGTAGTCTGAGCTACTTGGGAGGCTGAGGCAGTAGAATTGCTTGAGCCCAGGAGTCTGAGGTTGCCGTGAGCTAGGCTGACACACCACACTCTAGCCTGGGCAACAGAGTGAGACTGTCTCAAAAAAAAAAAAAAAAAAAAAAAAAAAAAAAAAAAAAAAAAAAGCAGTCTTGTCTGCTCTTTCTTCACACAGTCTCATCTCCTCTTCCTGTCTAGTCTGCTCTTCTTCATCCAGTCTGGTCTCCTCTTCCTGGTCCGGTCTCTTCTCCTCTTCCTTAAAAAAATGAAAAAGAAGAAAAAGAAAACACATGAAGCAAAACTCAGAGTATTGAAAGAGAAATAGACAATTCGAAAATAAAAGCTGGAGGCCGGGTGCGGTGGCTCACGCCTGGAATCCTAGCACTCTGGGAGGCCAAGGCGGGTGGATTGCTCAAGGTCATAAATTCAAAACCAGCCTGAGCAAGAGCGAGACCCCATCTCTACTAAAAATACAAAGAAATTAATTGGCCAACAAAAAACATATATAGAAAAAATTAGCCAGGCATGGTGGCACATGCCTGTAGTCCCAGCTACTTGGGAGGCTGAGAAAGGATTGCTTGAGCCCAGGAGTTTGAGGTTGCTGTGAGCTAGGCTGACACCATAGCACTCTAGCCCAAGCAACAGAGTGAGACTCTGTCTCAAAAAAAAAAAAAAAGGAAAAGAAAAGAAAGAGAAAAAGAAAAGCTGGAGGCTTTATGCCTCACTTTCAATGATAGATAATGGAACAATTGTGCAAAAGATTTATAAGAAATCAGAAGACTTGCACAACACTATTAAACAACTAGATCTGATGCACATCTAGAGAATAGTCCACCCACAACAGCAAAATACACATTCTTCTAAGGCAAACATGGAATAGAATAGACCATACAAAAGGCTGTAAACCAAGACTCAATACATTAGAGGAATTGAAATCATACAAGGTATATTCTCCAACTACAAAGAAATGAAATTAGAAATTAAGAACAATAGGAAGTCTGAGACATCCACAAATATGTGGAAATTAGACAAGAAACTCTTAAATAACCAAAGGGTTAGAAAAGAAACCAAAGAATAAACTAGAAAATACCATTAGATGAATGAAAATAAAAACAACATACCAAAGCTTTTGGATGCAACTAAAGGAGTGCTCAGAGGGAAAAGTATAGCGTTAAGTGCTTATTTAAAAAAAAAAAAAGATCTCCACTCAACTTTGTCACTTCCCACCTTTGAAAACTAAGAAAAGAAGAACAAACTAAAACCAAAGCAAGGCCAAGGAAGGAAATATTAATATTAGAATGGAAATAAATGAAATATAGAATAGAAAAACAATAGAGAAAATTAATAAAACCAAAACCGAAAATTGGTTGTTTGAAAATATAAACAAAATTGGCAAATCTTTAGCTAAAATTGGCCAAGACAAAAATAAGATTCAAATTATAAAAATCAAGAATTAAAGGGGAGACATCACTGCCATCTCTCATTGAAATAAAAAGGATTACAAAGGAATAATATGAATAATTATATGCTAACAAATTAGGATAAAATGGAAAAATTTCTAGAAACAGACATATGCCCAAAACTAACTCAAAAAGAAATATAAAATCTGAATAGACCTATAATAGGTAAAGATAATATATTTAGTAATTTAAGGCTGGGCGTGGTGGCTCATGCCTGTAATCTTAGCACTCTGGGAGGCTGAGGCAGGTGGATCTCTCAAGGTCAGGAGTTCGAAACCAGCCTGAGCGAGACCCCATCTCTACTAAAAATAGAAAGAAAATTAATTGGCCAACTAAGATATATAGAAAAAATTAGCCGGGCATGGTGACGCCTGCCTGTAGTCCCAGCTACTCGGGAGGCTAAGGCAGAAGGATCGCTTGAGCCCAGGAGTTTGGGGTTGCTGTGAGCTGGGCTGACGCCATGGCACTCTAGCCTGGGCAGTAGAGTGAGACTCTGTCTCAAATAAATAAATAAAATAAAAATAAAATAAAATAAAAGTACCCCAAATCTAATAACCATAAGCTATATTAATGGATTTATTTGCCTATTATAATATTTTAGCATTATTTCTGATAATGATTCCCTTACCAAGTGGAATCTACAAATTAAAATTTTAAAAATTGTTACACAATCTGCAAACCAAGTAGTGGAATTTACAGAAAATTCCAGGAGAGCAAGTGAGATAAAATACTGAGCAAGATTATCAATTAGTATACATGTAAAACTCTCCCATTTTATTCATAATTCTGATACTAATATACTCTAAGGAATTTTGCAAAAGTTGATCTGCTGGGTAAAAATAAACCTTGAGACTAAATTTAATGACTTTCATATTTAATGAAATTTAATCCACTTTCATATATATTTCCCCAAAGCTCTACTTTGAGCCAGAGATAATACAAACCTGGAGTAAAATTACTGAGTTGGTAACTACTGTTTACTAAGTACTTTTCTACCCTATTTCTATTTTTCCTCAAGATTTTCTATTTTAAACACATACACAACCAGAACTCATATCTATTCAGATACCAAGTGGGTTATTTTGTGAAAAAACAAGTTTTTAACAACAAATCTTCCCGAATTCAAACTCAAAACTGAATTTGACAATTTGACAATTCAGTTTTAAAGAAAAATCTTCATTTTTATAGCCTCCATCTGTTTTCGATTGATTTGAGAGAAACAAGCAATCCTATCTTAATACTAAATATCACAAATGACAAGCCCCAGCTCGGAAAGTATCTTATTTTGGTTAAGTTTCAATAAATTAAAATTTGGGTTGCTCTCAGAGATGATTAACTATTAAAATTACTTTTACAAATATGAAACAAATTTTTTCATTAGGGGAAGGGAAATAGTAAGAAGGAGACAAATGGACAAGAAGCACAAGATGGTGGACAAGATACCTAATGCTGTGCATTTAGTACATGATTTTGGTCACTTTTTCGCAACCTGGTGGTATTTTCTTGTATATTTTATTAAGCCTATAATAAAAGACAGTGCTAAACCTACCAATGAAAACAAATTCAATAAAACATTCATCTTAAAGTTTCATAAACATATGCAATTCTAACTATAAAGTCTCTACAATACATTTGCACATTTTCGTAGACTAACATAATACACAAACTCATGGAAGTCTCCTGTTATGTTGTCAATTTAGCCTACATCTGACATCATCTTCATAAATATTCAATGAAGCCACTAACAAAGGTACTGTACCTTTTGGAATCTATCCAAGTTTTTTAAAGAAAAAAAAATCAATAATTTCATAAATCAGGTGGGTATTAATCCCTTACTTTCTTTTGCTTTTTGTGTCAATTGTTTGAACAACACTAGAAGCTGACATGAGGTTTTCTGTATGTTGTCTAAGAACTTGGTTTTCTAATTTTAGCTTCAGATTTCCTTCTTTAACTGCATCTACTCTTGCAGAGAGATCTTCAAGTGTGTGTTGGAGTTCCAATACTTGATTAATAGGTCTTGTTTTCTCCTCCAGTTCCACCTGATTTTCAGCATCAACAGCATGTGTGTCGGCATTCATCATCTTGGGTAACAAATTTTTGGGCCTTGGAATCCAAAATCCCTGATGAATGGTCTTTCATTTGAGGTGCCAGGAAGAGGAGGAATCAGGAGGATACCTCAGGCCAGGACACTTAGACCAACCGCCTCCCAACTATTTTAACAGGCCCAAGTCTAGCTAATCCTTGCAAAGCAAAATATCTCTCTTATTACCGTGTCCACACTCTGGCCATTGCCTCCACTATACTCGTAGTCAAGTTCCTTGCAAGAGTGGTTTATATAGTTGGTTTCATTGGTCTCATTTTTTCTCTTTTTTGTTCAAGCTTCATTATATATATATCCTCTCTTCAGATAACCGGTACTCACTCTCTCTTTGAAACACTTTCTCCTGGTACCTGTAATGTCCTCTCTTCTGACTTCCCTTTTCCCTCTCTCCTCCCCTAGATTCCTTTCAGAGACTCCTCTTTCCTCAAATACCCTCTTCAAATTTATCACCTGCAACTTTCCCTATTTCCATGATTCAACACATCCCCTATATTCCAATGACACCCAAAGCTATCTGCAACAGCAAACGTTCTCTAGCTGCCTTTTAAACATCTCCACCTGGAAGTCCCTCAGGCATCTGAAGCTCAGTTTTCCCCCAGCAAACTTGGTCTTTCTTCTGCATTCCCTGATAATACATAAATATAACCCCCATTCAACTTTTTGGTTAAACCAGAACCTCAGACGTTACTCCTTACTCCTCTAAGTCTATTCAATGACCACAGTCTGTCAGCTCTACCTCCAAAGGTCCCTTGAATCCATACTTTCTCACCATTCCTACTTTCAGCTCCTCAGTTCAACCTTCTCACTTTTTTCCTGGGTTCAGGCAATGGCCTCTTAACTATTCATTCTGCCTCCAGTCTTGGCCCCTCTCTCCAATCTTCCCCCTGATGCTCAATGATCATTCTAAATCACACACCCAATTTTGCCATTCTCTTTAAAATCCATGGATCTGTTCCCCAAAGCCTGCCAAAGAAAGTCAAAATTTTCAAGAATGGTATATATGGTATACATGTCCTTTCGAAATGAGCAACTGCTTCTCTTCCCAGTTTCATTGCTAGACCAGTCCTTTCAATGTCCTCCATACTTTAGCCAGAATAATCTATATTTCATTAGCAGAAATCCATTTAGTTTCTTTTTCTACTGTGCTTTCGCACATACTGTTGTTTTTGTCTGGAATGCCCTTTGTACCACCCTGTTCACTTAGCTAAATCTTTCAAAACTCAGATCAGGAGTGACAGCATCTTCTTCAAAACCCCCTCCCTTCATGTTCTCCTCCCCTACCAATTTTGTTTAAGTCTTCTGTAATCCTAACCCTCTGAGAGGCTGAGGCGGGTGGATTGCTCGAGGTCAGGAGTTCGAAACCAGCCTGAGCAAGAGCAAGACCCCCATCTCTACTATAAATAGAAAGAAATTAATTGGCCAACTAATATATATAGAAAAAATTAGCCAGGCATGGTGGTGCATGCCTGTAGTCCCAGCTACTAGGGAGGCTGAGGGAGAAGGATCACTTGAGCCCAAGAGTTTGAGGTTGCTGTGAGCTAGGCTGACACCACGGCACTCACTCTAGCCTGGGCAACAAAGCAAGACTCTGCCTCAAAAATAAATAAATAAAAGTCTTCTCCTGTGTTCTTCTGGCACACCATGCGTAGCTCTGTCATAGTACTCATTCTATGATTAGTCATTTGTTTCCCTGGAAAGTTTTTTGTTTGAAGACAAACTGTATTGTGGAATATGTTACCTTAACCTGAGTGTTTTTCCTCTATACTCACCCACCAACCCTTGGAAGGCCAGGGGAGGGCTCCCCACTGCCCTCTACCAGAACCAGGCAGAACTGGGCAGCTGGGGAAAGGCTTTGACCCAGCCAAAAATACAGGCAGTATACAAACAACCATCTTGGGAGATGATTGGGAAATTGATGTTGAGGGAGAGAAAAAGTCAAGGGGGTTGGCAAAATCAGGTAGGAGAAATAAGAGTTAAAAGGCTATAAAGATAAGGAAAGCAGTGACCTCAAACAAGGAAGGGCTTTACCAGTTTACTGCCAACCTAGGGAATAAAAATTCTGACCCATGAGTTCCCTTATTTTAGTACAATGCAGCAGGACAAGAAAACTGGATTAGAAAGTGGAATACTTTGTTTTCCAAATCCCAATTAATTCTGCCATAACATTGTGTGTGTGTGTGTGTGTGTTTGGTTTTGGGGGAGGAAGATTAGTAACCTGGAGAGAAACCTGAATAAGAAAGGGCATTTTTCTCCCCTCCCCTTTCCCACCTTCTCCTTCCAAAGCTGGTAACAATAAAGAAGAAACAACAGAGACACATTCAGTGCTGGCTTCTGCTCAGAGGACAATGACCCAGCTGATCCTTCCAACCTCTTAAATTCACAGAGAACAATAGCCAGCACACACCATGGCACAAAAGCTGTAACATTTTTAATCTGTGACTACAAAATACAATTGTTTGGCACCCAGAACGTCCTCAATAAATATTTGTTGATGGACAAACAGAAAGTAAATAGGCAACATGAACAAAATGTTGATAAATATTGAAGCTGGGTAATGAGTTTGAAATGTTCCAAAATAAAAACTTAAAAAAAAAAAATTCAGTAAAATCCAAATTCAAGTCATGTGTAAAGTAAATCTAGTAAACAGTAGTTACTGAACATGAAGTATGTTAAGATATTACTCATTTCTGAAGATAAAATATCAGAGTTGTTAAAGGTCTAAGTAAGAGTGTGTGTGTTTAACTCAGCACAATGGCCTGGCACATGAGAAATATACAACAAGTGCAAATCCTTTATACTGTATTATCAGCTGACCTTGGCTTTGAGCTCTGCTCTCAACAGAGTCTATAGCCATGGAAAGCAGAGTATCTCTCTCTAATGTCTCCCAGTGCCTTTATATACCTACCAGTGGTTACATGACAAGTCAAAAGATTAGTTTTTCTTGGGTTATAGTAAAACTTCAATTAATTGGAAGAAGTTACTTTATCTGAGTATCTAAGTGGTAACTAGAATCTCTGAGTGGAAAGACATACCTGAATTATTAATCTACCTTTTCTATGCTTGTTTCTCTCTCTGTCTCTCCCCAACAATACTTAATTTCACTGGTATCCCAGGAGGTAATAAAGAATCAAAGAAGCCACTGCCAAGCAAGTTATCTTCCAATAAGTAGGACAGAGCAGATGCACTAGGGAATAGCTGGAGAGGTGGAGGGGCTGTGATAAGTATCACAAGGAGGATCAGAAAGTAGAGGGGAAGGGACTCAGCTGAGCTCTGTCTGACCCTCACTACCTTGGCCCTCATCATAGATGGACAAGCCTATATCCAAAAGTTCTGGACATTTGTCAGGGAACCTGAAAAGAGGGTAAAATGCTTGGACACTGCGTGTGAGGAAAGGCATAGCCTTCTCCATCTCCAAGCAAACAGAACCAATTAGGAATCTCCCTGAGTCAGGACAGCATTTGACACACCGCCACTGTTGTACTTGCTTGTTAGAGTCTGTGTTGCTCAAAGGCACTTCTACAGTCTACGATGATTGTAGAGAATATAATCAAATCTTCCTGTTACCACCTGGATTCTTGTCCTGCCTCAGGGCCAGTATGCTGAGCATTGGTTCTTGTTGCACATAACTGTTGATGGAGAAGAAAGTATGAAGACAGGAGTTGACTATCATTGAGCCTAAAAATACCCTAAAAGTCAGTCATTTGAAAAGATTGTAATAGGAACTGTGACTAAATCCATACTTCTTTAAAAACAAAATCACATATGAATGAAGGCTTCATTTTCTTTCTTTCATAAAAGTAGATAATTGTGTTTCATTTCCATATTTTGCTATTATAATTAGGACTTTTAAATTATTTAAATGATGATCTATATTCTAATATTATAGAATAAAAATGGTAGTGGGATGAGGAGGAGAAGAAAAGGCAAAGAATGTCCATTTGACTTGATTTATATTTAAGTAATGTTTCTTCAGTGCTAGTGAAATAATTTTATGTAAAAAACTTGAGATTTTAGTAAAAATTAAAAACAAGATCCTAACATGAGAGAAAATAATTTTTATTACATAAATAACGATATATTACCTAAATCCCTCAGGTAAAAATTTCAAGTATAAATAAGGTATAGCAATTAATACATATAATTTAGATGCTTTCATTAGTGTTAGATAAACAATTCTTATACTCTTATTCTGTTTTTAGACTGAAAATAGAAGACTAAGTCTGACAACAAGAAGAAAACACAATGTATGTTTAAGCAACACATTTAAAAAGAAATGTCAGTAATTTAATAATAAAGGCTACCCTTCATCAAGTAATATACTTTCTTCTGGGGATAATGCCTATCTCTTTATGTATTTTTCATTATGTAATCCTCTCAATAACACTATAAGGAAGGGATTTTTACTTCCTATTTTTGAGAAAAGAAAATGGAAATTCAATGTGATTAAATAACTGTCTGAAAGTCACATAACTAGTTAATAGCCATTCCTGAGTATGGAAATAAGTTTATTTTATTCCAAAATCTATTGTTTATATTGTCCACAAGACTACACATTCTACAAGGATGGGGACCAGTCTACTTTGTTCTCCACTGGCATATATTATGTCTCCAATAAATATCAATTTAGAAATCACAAGATCTATAAATTTTGGAATGCGACTTTATTTCTTGTTAAGGGTTATAGCCTGCAAGGTGGCCATTCTGACAGGCTGAGAAGTATAGCAGCCTCTGGCAAAGACCAGAGACAGGCATTCTGAGGAAGGGGGGCCTAAAACAGAATTTAAGCTGAACAGGTTGGCCAAGTATTCATATTCAAGAAGTTACAGGAGGATCTATGAATATTCATGAAGGTCATCCTGACACATGCATATTGAACAAGCATGCATGTTATAGAACACCCATGTTTACCTTGGAGTGGTGACTTAACAATTAAATGTATTACAATTAGACCCTATCCATCAAAATATTTTTTTAGGACAAAAGGCAGTCAAGTGAGCAGCCTCTGTAAAACCTACTAGAAACAGT
Organism: Microcebus murinus; assembly: GCF_040939455.1. Classification (NCBI taxonomy): domain Eukaryota; kingdom Metazoa; phylum Chordata; class Mammalia; order Primates; family Cheirogaleidae; genus Microcebus; species Microcebus murinus. The sequence goes on from NC_134124.1 coordinate 26,960,803, forward strand.
CAGTCCATGGTCAGTAGTCTCCTTATCAAGAGAAAGTTACTGAAATCAGTCTCCTGTCCTATCAAAGCTGTAGCTGTGGCTTGTGGAACAGGAGGTAGGGGACAGTTTCTGGGGGTGGATGAGTGGCAAATTGTTTTAATATTGCTTATCTTGCGGCCAGTACTTGTTTAGCTGCTAGAGAAAAAGGAAAACCTTGTGGCAGTTAGAGCATAGTTTATTCTTTAAGTGTAGGCTTGTATGATTTAACCCTTGCCTGGTATGTCATTAGATCCTGCTTAGAATTTACCATCTTATTGTCACACAGAATCTGTTCTGCTAGTCTCATAACCTCCATTTTAACATTAATGCTGGTCAGTTGTATCTAAACCTGTGGTCCCCAACCCCCAGGCCAGATTGGTACCAGTCCGGTACCAGTGGCCTGTTAGGTCCCATAGAGCTCCACACCCACCCTTCCCACCTCCCTTCCCCAACCCTTGAAAAAGAAAAATTGTCTTCCATGAAACTTAGGAAAGGGGGTGGGGGAGGGGTGCTGCATAGCAGGAGGTGAGCTAAGTTTCATCTGTATTTACACCACTCCCCATCACTGGCATCACTGCCTGAGCTTCCTCCCCACCCCCCATCCCATGGAAAAATTGTCTTCCATGAAACTGGTCCCTGGTGCCAAAAATGTTGGGGACCACTGCTCTAAACCATGAAAAGGAGGTGGTATAATACGGCATGTCTAAGCTCTTATCCTGTCATGGCTAGGAACTCAGTTTTTTAAGATTTCTCTGGGGTACCCTTGGCCTAGAGGGGGTCCATTCAGTGGTTGGGGGCTTAAGATTTTATTCTTAGTTTACGTAAACATTAGTAAACTTGTGCATGCTTTTCATTGCCATAAAGATTTTATGGTTCTCAAGCTGGGCATGGTGGCTCACACCTGTAATCCTAGCACTCTGGGAGGCCGAGGCGGGAGGATCATTCAAGGTCAGGAGTTTAAGACCAGCTTGAGGAAGAGTGAGACCCCAACTCTACTAAAAATAGAAAGAAATTAGCTGTACAAATAAAAATATATGTACAAATAAAAATATATGGTGGCACATACTTGTAGTCCCAGTTACTTCAGGAGGCTGAGGCAGAAGGATTACTTGAACCCAGGAGTTTGAGGTTGCTGTGAGCTAGGCTAACACCACAGCACTCTAGCCCAGGCAACAGAGCAAGACTCTGTCTCAAAAAAAAAAAAAAAGATTTTATGATTTTTAAGTTGTTTTTGTAAATTGTGCATATATATTCCTAATTTTAGGAACAAAAAAGCCAAAAAGGGAAACATGTACATTTGTAAACAAACCCACACATTATACCAAAAAGTATTTTTTAATAAGATTACTATTTTTTGTCATCAAAAAATTGTTTCTAAGTTGCCCTTTGACTAATGGCCCAGGGAACAATGAAGAGACATCCAACATACAATTACCCAGTGAGCACAGCTCTGTTGCTTTTTGGCCCAAGCAGGCATTATTTGGAGCAGGGACTAATTCACAATTTTATGTAACTCGTTGACATCCCCCACCCCCTTGTATTAAAAAATGATTATTGGCTGGGCGTGGTGGCTGACACCTGTAATGCTAGCACTCTGGGAGGCCGAGGCGGGTGATTGCTCAAGGCCAGGCGTTCCCAACCACCCAGAGCAAAAGCGAGATCCCATCTCTACTAAAAGTAGAAAGAAATTAATTGGATGACTGAAAATATATAGAAAAAATTAGCCGGGCATGGTGGTGTGTGCCTGTAGTCCCAGCTACTCAGGAGGCTGAAGCAGAAGGATTGCTTGAGCCCGGGAATTTGAGGTTGCTGTGAGCTAGGCTGTCGGCACTGCACTGTAGCGCTGGCAAAAGAGTGAGACACTGTCTCAATAAAAAAAAAAAAAAAAAGAAAAAAAGAAAAAAAGATTATTTATTTGATGAAAGAGAATCACATTTTAAATGTTATTAATTGCCAAGTTATTTCATAAGTTTATTTTCAAGAGGGACTAAGGCCCCTTCCCCATTTGAGCCCCAGTTTCTCAAACAGACCTCAAACAGAGGTATTAGTTTGAAGTATAAACGAATTCTACTTTGTTCTTCTTTCCCCCTTTTCTTCACCTCTTTGCCCCCATTCTAAGGCTTTGTTCTATGACATTGCCTCAGGTAAGTACATGGCAGGGCAAACAGCAGAGGTGTCAGCAAACTTTTCAGATTTACACTTTTTCAAAGCCCAGAGGCACTGAAAAGGGAAAGGTCATGAGAACAGAGACATCCAACTACTGTATAATTTATAAGAGCTGAGAACTCTTTCTCAGGCCTTTTTACTAATAAATCCTTCTTACTTGTGAAAATCTGGGAAAGAGAGAAAGAGAAGAGCTTGGGCTAATTATTTTCCCACTAATCTATCATAGGGGACACTCATAGAGATTAAGTTCATCACAGTTAACAAAAATAGTAATATTGCTTCCGGGTCTGTAGTCTCATCTCAGGTCCATACTTACTACAATTATTTTTCCCTATGTATTTTTCTTAACAATCGACTACACATCTTTCATTTTAAGCCACTGAAAACTGTACCAGCTTTTCTCTTTAAATTTGCTTAAAAAGGCAAATTCAGAAAATCAGTACAGGACCAAGATATTACATAGCCCAACTCCATTATTTGATAAACTATACAAAAACAAAATAAGGCAAGGATTATTTCCAAAGCTCACGAGAGCACTCTGGAATTTAATAAACCACACCATAGAAAATCCACCACCTCGTTATCTGTAATGAAAACTCAAAGCTTGACTCTTTTTTTTTTTTTTAACTAGTCACTGTATTTTTAGAAAGAGGAGGCAGAACCACTGTACAAACTACTAAACCGCACGGAACAAAAACTCCCAGTACATTCTGGAATGATATCCCGGCCAATCTGGCTGGCAGCAAATTGACCTGACCCTGGCTGGGGTTGGTGCGTAGAGTATTTAGTTCTGCCCCCTGTTGAATGAAGACTCTTTGGGAAATTCTCCAATAAGAGCCGATTAGAGATAGAGGCGTGATCTCAAGGGGGCGGGGAATTTGACGCCGGATAATAGGAAGTATGAGCTGATTGGCCAGGCTTTTTTTTAACCTACGGACCAGCCCTTTATGGACCGCCCATACCGTCCATCAAAATAACTACACCAATTAGCGGCGAAAATGCCTCCCTTCGCGGGAAAGCCCCGCCTCCCCTAATATATTACTCCGGAGGCCAGACGCGGTCCCTTAGGCTCGGAGCTAACCCTGAGGAAGGTAGGGTCGTCTCCGCGGTGCTGCGGAGATCCCCGCCCAGGACGGCTCCCCCTCCCCGGGCCTCTCTCATTTTACCTGCGAGTCCCTTCGCCTCGTAGGCCTCTCGATTCTCTTATCGTGGGGTGAGGTGAGAGCAGGCCCGGGGAGGGTGGTTACCGCTGAGGAGCCGCAGTGGCTATCAAGGTGAGCTGGGACTGCGGGGTTGACGTCCGGGTGCGGGTGGGGAGCAGGGCTGGGGGCGCGGGGTGAGGGGTAGGTCTGGCTCGCGCCCTTTTTCTCGATTAACTCTCCCGCTGCTGTGAGCACAAGCCCAGGCTAGCCTGAGCCTGGAGGGGCGGAGCCGAATCCGTCCTCCTGAGGTGTCTTAGAGTCTGGCCCGCCCAGCCCCAGGGACTAGGTGGAGGCGAAAGAATTGGACCCCTGAAGTTAGTGGTTCCTCACATGGCCGAGTCTGAAGATCCCTGCCTTCTTGTCTTTAAACTGGTGTGGAGAGGGACTGCCCGTGTACCCAGGGCTTAGCTTGTGTTCGGCACATAGATAGTTGTTCTGTGCACACTTAAATTAATGAAATTCCCAGGTTTATCTTGCAGACTAGGTTAGGATCCCACGCGCCGCCCCACTACGTGCTCCAGGGCACCCTTTAAGTTACCCTTCCTAACACCAATAAAAGTTAACTATTATTGAGCACTGTGCTACATTCCTTAAATCTTGTTTAATCTTCACAGCCATTTAAAGAGGAGATTTTACAGATGTAGAAATAAGCTCATTATTATTGTTAATGTTTACTAAGTACCTATTATACGTGCTAAGTTCTTTGTGTGATTTCATTTAACCCACACAAATCTACGAGGTAGGTATTACCTTATCCCCTCTTTAAAGATGAAGAACCAAGTAAAATTAAGTGACCTCAACAGTTCACATTGTTAATGTATGGCAGAATACATACTACCATCTGATTGCAAAGTTTTGGTATCCTGTCTTACAGTGTCTATTCGTGGTTACTTAATACTGAATAAATTAAACAACTATTTCTTGATGATTTGCATTTTTTTAAAGGCATGGTTCCTATTCTCTAGGAACTCACAGTTTAAGATGTTTCCAACTTGTAGAAGGGAAAGAAATAACAGCACTTTGCAATGACTTAGATTCTGTAGCCACCATGGAGGAAAGTAGACTTGTATTATAAAGCACTTCTTGACCCAATAAAAGATGGCCAAGGAAAGTAGGAAGGACTACTCTTACACTCCTTTCTGGGCTTTGTTCTATATATAGATGATAGAGGTACTGACAACAACTGACTCTCAGAATCTGCTACACCAGCTGAATGCCCTGTTGGAACAGGAGTCTAGATGTCAGCCAAAGGTCTGCGGCTTGAGAGTAATTGAGTCTGCCCACGATAATGGCCTCAGAATGACTGCCAGACTAAGGGACTTTGAAGTAAAAGATCTTCTTAGTCTAACTCAGTTCTTTGGCTTCGACACGGAGACATTTTCTCTAGCTGTGAATTTACTGGACAGATTCCTGTCTAAAATGAAGGTATGTTTATGGCTACATTAACCTGAGTATTTTATAATTTTGCTAACTGTGTTTTGGAGATGGAATTATCAGCTTTTGGCTAGTACTCATAAACTTGACCTTTTTTATTTTCAGCAAGGAGCCAAAAGATTATGGTAATTTTGTGTACTATAGCATTAATATACTTCCTTATTGTAATCAAGGAATCATTTGTTTTAATACATCACTTATTAGACTTAAGTTTTGAAATGAAAACTAGTGTAATATCAAATAATTAATTCAGAGTCTCCCTGCAGGAAAGTTAGCTGTTGTTTTTAAAAACTTCTTGTTAGGTCAGATATATCCATTAATTTACTGGTGTTTTTAGATTTAAAGAAATTTATTATAATGCCAGGTGTGGTGGCTCACACCTGTAATCCTAGCACTCTTGGAGGCTGAGGTGGGCGGATTGCCCGAGGTCAGGAGTTCGAAACCAGCCTGAGCAAGAGCAAGACCCCTCTCTACTATAAATAGAAAGAAATTAACTGGCCAACTAATATATATAGAAAAAATTAGCTGGGCATGGTGGCACATGCCTGTAGTCCCAGCTTCTTGTGAGGCTGAGGCAGAAGGATTGCTTGAACCCAGGAGTTTGAGGTTGCTGTGAGCTAGGCTGACGCCACGGCACTCACTCTAGCCTGGGCAACAAAGCGAGACTCTGTCTCAAAAAAAGAAGAAATTTATTAGAGTTAGAATGCTAGATTGTAGTTAAGAATTAGGATATATTTCTTAATCTCTGTCCATATATATAATTCTAATTGTGTTAGCCTTAGGCTTAGGTAAGCCTTGCTTATACTTGGCAATTCCAGCTTCAGTGTACATGCACTAGAGATGAGAGTATCTTCAGAAGGAGGAGCAATTATTTCCCTGTACTAGATAAACAAGACTTTCATAAGCTTTCATAGCTTAACTGTTAAAAGTTCATCTTGGCCAGCCGGTGGCTCATGCCTGTAATCCTAGCACTCTGGGAGGCTGAGGCGGGAGGATTACTTGAGCTCAAGAGTTCCAAGACCAGCCTGAGCAAGAGTGAGACCCCCGTCTGTACTACAAATAGAAAGAAATTAGCCAAAACAACTAAAAATAGAAAAAATTAGCCGGCATGGTGGTATGTGCCTGTAGTCCCAGCTACTCGGGAGGCTAAGGCAGTAGGATTGTTTCAGCCCAGGAGTTGGAGGTTGCTGTGAGCTAGGCAGACGCCACAGCACTGTAGCCTAAGGCAAGGCAAGAGAGTAAGACTGTCTCACACACACACACAAAAGTTCATCTGCCTTCTCTGTACACCCATAGTCTCTGGGGGAAAATGAGATAATGTGACAATTAGAATGAAACTCATATTTTAGTACTAAGTACCTAACACAATGCATCACATACAAAAGGAACTCAGTATTTGTTGAATGGCTCTAGACACCTGTGCAACAGACTGATTAAACAACTCTTTAAGACATTTAACATGTGTAGGTACTACCTTTCAATCTGTAAATGTTGCACAAATTAATACAGCTGTCCTTCAAGTATAATCCAGTCTTAATGTGGGAATAAGATGGTTGCACTTACAGCAATCATATAGTACAAGTCATAGTAAGAAAAATTATGCCTTTAAAGAAAACGTCATGCCTTGAAAGAGGCATAAATATACTACTAAAGGGTTGAGAAGAGCACAGATATTAATAAAAAGCTTTTTATTTTTTTTGAAATAGAGAGTCTGGCTCTGTCATTCTGCCTAGCATGCAGTAGTGACATGCTAGCCCCCTGCAACCTCAAACTCCTAGGCTCAAGCAATCCTCCTGCCTCAGCCTCAGGAGTAGCTGGGACTACAGGCACACACAGTCATGCCCTGCTAATTTTTTCTATTTTAAGTAGAGACTTAGTCTCCCTCTTGTTCAGGTTGGTCTGGAACTCCTGATCTCAAACAATCCTCCTGCCTCAGCCTCCCAGAGTGCTAGGATTGTAGGCGTGAGCCACCTCGCCCAGCCAAATGCTTCCTGAAGTTTTATTTGACCTAGAACTTAAAGATTGGATAGAATTTTGGACTGTGTCTCAGACTATAGACATTCATAAAATGATAAATAAATGAAAAGGATTGGCAGTGGATAGAACTTTTCAGGCAAACAGTATGTGCTGTAGTATTTAAAAACTGTTTTATATATGTTACTACAAAGAAAACAGCCTGGAAAAATATAACATCCTGGAAAGAAAGTTTGTGAATAAGCTATAAAGTGTTTTAGCCCTCACCTAAGTCACTGACCAGTTAACTTATTTGGTCCAACTAGAGCACAATACTTACTTACAGTTCTGCAATGATAAGAAAAAAAAAAAAGAAAACCAGTTAAGAATGTGTCTATGCTAAGCCGAACATTATACTGAAAGTTAGTCCAGTTAGTCAAAAATCGGTTCCAAGTGGGGTGCCTAGGGTTAACAAGCTATAATTGAGGTATGGGTGGATCTTACTAAGTCCATCACAGCTGAGAAATACACCCGAAAGATACATTTTCATAATGCTGGGTCTGAGCTCTAGATTGTCCTTTGTTTCAATAATGTTAATTGAAATAAGGTGGAGACATGGGCTTATCGGGGATGTTTTGTTTTGTTAGGTGCAGCCCAAGCACCTTGGGTGTGTTGGGCTAAGCTGCTTCTATTTGGCTGTAAAATCAGTAGAAGAGGAAAGGAATGTCCCATTGGCAACTGACTTGATCCGAATAAGTCAGTATAGGTTCACGGTATCAGACTTGATGAGAATGGAAAAGATTGTGTTGGAGAAGGTGTGTTGGAAAGTCAAAGCTACAACTGCCTTTCAATTTCTGCAACTCTATTATTCACTCATTCAAGAGACCTTGCCATTTGAAAGGTATGTGACCTTTGTTTTCAACAAAAGAGATTTGGAAATCAGAATGGTATTGTATAGAGATTGCATAAAAGCAATATCTTCATAGAATTCTAATCAAAATAAGTAAAATGACATCTGTGGCTTCTTTAACTTTACTAACAGAAGTGGGAAAATTTTCAGGTGTCAATAGCTTCATGAAGGCTAATCCTTGGGATTAAAGTGCATTTCAACTTGCTAGTAGATAAACATCTAACACAAATTTATGGAATAAAGGACCTTCAGTAGATGCAGAAATAAATTTATTAAAACAAAAAGGAAATCTTGATATTTCTGGCATGACACTGTTTATTTTTTTTGGCCCAAATCATTTAAAACTAACGTGTGGTGTGCTTAAGAAGTTAATGTCTCTGATGAAAGGGGAATTCCTTTACTTTAAATAATTTACTTTCTACAATAAATGTGCATAAGCTTCACTTTAAAAATTGACTTCAATGTTTTTGTAAAAATGTCTTTTGACTAAATGTAATATTATCTACATAAAAGTAATCCCATTTTCATTTTAAAGGAGAAATACCCTTAATTTTGAAAGACTAGAAGCTCAACTTAAGGCATGTCATTGCAGGATATTATTTTCTAAAGCAAAGGTAAATATTTTATAAAGATTAATTCTATTTATGTAGCCCTATTTTTATATTTGGCATTTACTTTAAAATTATCTCTTTCAGCCTTCTGTGTTGGCATTGTCTATCATTGCGTTGGAGATCCAAGCACAGAAGTGTGTAGAGTTAACAGAAGGAGTAGAATGTCTTCAGAAACATTCCAAGGTATGTCAAGGTCATAGCCTAAATCCTATTAGCAGCTGTAAAAGAAACTAAACCACTTGTACTATCTCATGAAGTAAAATGGAATGTCATATGTTTATTTGAAACTTAAGTAGCTATCCTCAAATTTTTTTGATGAGGAAATACATGTTAATAGATTTGCTTTTATTACTATAGTTTAATATGGTAGGACTTTTGTTTTTCCTTTTGTTCTTTATTTTTGTCTTTTTTGGGACTTTTGTTTTAATTGAGCAATAATTCTTACACATTTATGTACAGATAAATGGCAGAGATTTGACCTTCTGGCAAGAGCTCGTATCCAAGTGCTTAACTGAATATTCATCAAACAAGTGTTCCAAACCAAATGTTCAGAAGTTGAAATGGATTGTTTCTGGGCGTACTGCACGGCAATTAAAGCATAGTTACTACAGAATAAGTCACCTCCCAACAATTCCTGAAATGGTTCCCTAATTGGTAAATTTGGTTCACTGTTATTCTCTAGATAGAGAAAATTTTCTAATGCTATAATTTTGTGCTACAATTGAAGAATTAAAATATTAACTTTAATATTTCAAAGTAAACAAAATGGAGTTGGAATAGCAAAGGGGAAAATGACTTCACTGATGTAGTCAGCTAATATTTGAAGTTTATTACATACAAGGTACAACACTTTAAGAGTAAGGAATTATGCAACCTCTGATGTGTTAGTCATTTCATTAAATTTTCAGCTTAGAAAACATTCTCCTTAATAGCCTGAATTTTAAAAGTAGCACTAGTGGGTTTTTTTGGTTTCTTTTTTATTGTATATCATCTTATTGTATGTAAACCGAAGCTCTGGCTCATTTAAAGCTACACAAGCCAACTAGGACAACAGGACCAAAAGTTTGAACCATATATGAACTAATTTGAGACTGTTATCTTATAAACAAAATCAGTATGTACTTAAAAAGTAACATATGGTAGATGATACCTACATTGGGTGTCTGGAAACTGCCAGGGGGTGTCAACACTATAGTTACGTGTCATTGCTGTAGAAGCTGGACTACTAGAAAGTAGTTATATGCATAAAAATGTGAACTTGGTTGCTGCATATGTGATATACACTCTTGCCATCTCAGGTTAATTCACAATGATGATTGATCTTTTCCTACTCAAAACTAAATTTTAACATTTAACACATCTATATATGATTATGAATGTTAAGATATGGACAGTTCAATTTTGTTAGTAATATTTAGGCAGACTTCTGATAAGTTGGGGTTTATTTAAATAGGATTAATTACAGCAACAAAAAACTCTTCTCTGAAGCCTTTCTCCACAACCCTGATCTGTGGCTTCCATAATGTTACAATGGATTTAAGCTATGAAGCCTTAAAACATCACAGCTAGATTAGCATGATATTCTCAGATGTGGGAAGGCTGCCTAATTAATATTATGCTGTAGTGAAATTATGTTAAGAGTTGAATTCATCTGTGAAGCTTTCAGATCAAAGCTAAAAACATAAATGTGAAATGCTAATGACAAGCCTGGGAAGGTAAACTGTGAATCTTCATTTCTAACATTGATCTAACTTTCTATATTGGATCAATGTGTTGTATTTAGTTGGTGTTGAAAATGGTAACCTACTTAATTTAAATGTTAAATTTTAAAATGTGAGGTTTATATCAAAACCAACATTTCACAAATGCACTTTTAAGGCATAAGGGTCAATATTCTGGACAGTGTAAATGGTTTCTTGGCACCCATAATGCAAGTAATAGATAATCTAGAGATGTGGACTTTTATTGCAATATGGAAATTACATTTAAATTTTAGGGCATTTAATATAAAGCAAAAATACAGATGTAGTAAATTTGGCATATTCATTAAATTATCTTTAATATTTTTTCTAGAAAACAGGTGATGTTTGTATCCATGATGAAAATTTTTATACAGAACCTACTGCCTCAATCTAGCCCATTGAGAAAATTAGTTTCTATTGTCTTAGTAACTCAAAATAAATTATCACTTTGAAAACTTACTTTATCACACTAAAGTAAATTCAGGCTAGATTTAACACTCCAGAAGTTTTTACAAATGACTGTTTTTATAAAATTGTCACTGCTTCTAATTTAGAATTTTATTTAAAAGGAAGAGAATATACTTTCACTAATGCCCTTACTGTGCCAAAACAAAGTCTTAAAAAAAAAAAATGAGCAGGCACCTTCATAATTATGAGGTGGCTGAGGTAGTGTTCAGGATTCTCTGTGTCAGTCAATGAATATAAGGAGAACTACAGTATTTAAGTATTGTGGATGGTTACTCAGTGCAATATGTAGCCTGAGTGCAATCAGAATGGCTGTTAACCAATTTTGAAATCATGTTATAGATACACAAACACTGAAAAATAAACCAAAGAATCCTAGTATATCTTATCCTTAACTTTTGTAAAGCATGTTTTATGGCTGCTTCATTTTTCCCAAAAGGCTGATATAGTTCAATATTTTGAATATTTCAGTGTTAATTTTGAGTTGGCAGAGGTAACCTAACCAACTACCATTATGTTTTGGAACTAAGGGATATACCTTTCAATAAAATTATTCAAATGCAATCTTTTGCTGGGTGGTTTTGTTTCTCTTCTGATTTTATTATTAACAGTGTGATAACAAACCATGATTAAAAAACTCTCTACTTAGTATATTTAAAGTTAACACTAAAGTTACATGTATAGTAGCAGAAATAAAATCTCTTAACAATATGTCTATCTAGGCTATTACCTATTTGACAGTTTTAAAATAGAAACAAGATGATGACAAATATGTTTAATTTGCATTAAAAAGTTGGTCTTTATGCATTATTAATCATATTGTCAACTAGATTCATCACTGCTATGGATGCTATCCTTAATACATATTTATTCTTAGATTCAGCTCTCCTGAAGTTTTGTACAAACCCTCTTACCTAAACAACATTCCAGCAATATGGTTGCTAAATGACAGTAATTGCCAACTATTATGTTGGCCTCATTGGATCAATTGGTAATTATTATTGGAACTGAAACAACTAACATAATGGTTTTGAACTGTTCATGTTTAATTAAACTAATAAGACATCTTTAAAAATAGACATTGGAAGGAATTACTTAGGAAACAAAAACTGCTATAAAAGAAGCCTCATTTTGCACTTGACTCTGATTAGACTTAATAACCCCTTTTCACAGTGTTATTTTTTAAAAAGGTATCTGAACTTTATATGTATTTCCAATTATGAGACATACTATCTAAAAACAATAGATATTTCTGATCATACATTTGTGGCTAGCAATGATAGTTTTTACTGTTAGGTACTGTTGCTAAATGTTTTATATGAATTATGAGTCACCTCATGTTATCCTTAAACTGAGTAAGGTTATCCCAATTTACAGATGACACAAGGAAGTAAAATGATTTGCCCCTGGTCACATACCTGGTACTTGGAGGTAGCAGTCAAATCTGACTCCAGAGGCTGCTTGTTTTCTCAACCACTCTGTACATTACCTCACAAAAGATTGACTGGACTCATGAAACTGTTTGTATAATTTCAAAATATTCTGGCCACATTAACTTCAGTGCTTAAATCATGATCATAGAAGAATAACAACACTCAGAGAATTTATTTTCTCTACACTAAGAGTAATTTTGATAAAATGTGTTATTGTTATTTGTGAAACTATAATTTTTTCATAAACCAAAAACAGTAAACCTCAGGTAAGATAAAAGATAAGGCAATTTTTATATTAGTTCAACAAAGTAGACTTAAGAGGAATCAAAATTACCAAGGATAAAGAGGGACATTCAGTGGGGTGAGGTGGCTCATGCCTGTAATCCTAGCACTCTATGAATCCAAGGTAGGAGGATTACTTGAGGCCAGGAGTTCAAGACCTGCCTGACCTGTCATCTCTACAAAAGATAGAAAAATTAGTCGAGTGTTGTGGCACACACCTGTAATCCCAGCTACTCAGGAAGCTGAGGCAGAAGGATTGCTTGAGCCCAGGAGTTTGAGTTACAATGAGCTATGATGATAACACTACACTCTAGCCCAGGCAACAGAGATCCTGTCTCAAAAAAGAAAGAAAAAGAAAAAAAAAACAGACATTCTACAATGGTAAAAGAATCAAAGTCACCAAGATAATATTATGATTCTAAATACATAAGCACCTAATATCAGAGCTTAAAAATACATGATAGCATTGAAAAGAAAAACAGCTTCAATTATAGTTGGAGAGTAAACACTCTTCTCTCAGTAATCTATAGAATCATTAATACTAAAAAAAAAATTACCAAAGATGTAGATGAACTTAATGTCAACAACTAACTAGATCTAACTGACATAAGAAAACAAAAATAAGCATTCTTTTCAAGTGCATGTGGAACATTTACCAAGACAGACTGTATCCTGGTCTTAAACCTAACAAATTTAAAAGCACTGAAATCAGAGAGTATGTTCTCTGACCGTAAACTAGAAATCAATAATAGCAGGAAAATCTCCAAACATTCAGAAATTAAACAACACACTTATAAATAATTAATGCCTCTAATGTGAATTCTCAAAATAAAATAGAAAATATTTTAAACTGAACAAAAATGAAAATATCAATGTGTGGAATGCAGCTAAACCAGTGTTTAGAGAGCAATTTATAATATCAACTGCTTTTATTAAATAACAAAAAAGGTCTCAAATCAATATTCTAAGCTTCCATTTTAAGACACTAGGAAAAAAGCAAACTAAACCCAAAGCAAGCAGAATGAAGAAAGTAATAAATATTGATTAAACCTCTAGAAAGACTGACAAAAAAAAAGACATTATCAATCTTAGGAATGAAAGAGGAGATACCAATGCAAATCTTGAAGACACTAAAAAGCCCCTAAGACAATACCATGAAAAGCTATGCACAGTTAAATGGAATGAAAGAATTCCTTAAAAGTCATGAACTAACAAAACTATATAATGTGAATAAATTCTATAATTATTTTTAAAAACTATTGTTTAAGACCCTACTGGAAAATTCATAAAACATTTAAGAAGAATTAACACAAATCCTACAAATCTATTCTAGAAAACTGAGGAATCACTTCCCAGTTCATTTCATAAGGCCAGAATTAACATGATAACCAATCAAGATAAAGATAATATAAGCAGGAGGAAACCTTGAACAATATCCCAAATGAACATAGACACAAAAATCCTCTATAAATGAATCTAAATATTTAAATTCAGTAATATATACCATGGCAAGTTTGGGATCAGGGGGAAAATACAAGCTGTTTTAAAATTCTGAAATCAATACAAGCCAATATAATTACCAGTTTGAAGAAAAAAAATCAAATCAATTGATATAGAAAAAGCATTTGAGAAAATTCAACATCCACTCAAGAGAAATTCTGCTAGCTACAAATTAATAGATGGGAACTCCCTCAAACTGATAAAGGACATTCATGAAAAACTTACAGCTAACATAATACTTAATGGTGAAAAACAATGCTTTCAAAACTCTAATATCCAAAACAAGACAGGGATAGCCACTTGCTCCACTTTATTGTTCTAACCAATGCAATCAGGCAAGATAAAGAAATAAAAGGCCTAGAGATTAGAAAGGATAAAATAAAACTCTTCCTATTTGTGGTTTATGTAGAAAACTCAAGGAATTGGCCGGGCGAGGTAGCTCATGCCTGTAATCCTAGCACTCTGGAAGGCCAAGGCAGGAGGATCGCTCAAGGTCAGGAGTTCGAAACCAGCCTGAGCAAGAGCAAGACCCATCTCTACTAAAAATAGAAAGAAATTAATTGGCCAACTAAAAATATATAGAAGAAATTAGCCAGGCATGGTGGCACATGCCTATAGTCCCAGCTACTTGGGAGGCTGAGGCAGAAGGATTGATTGAGCCCAGGAGTTAGTTTGAGGTTGCTGTGAGCTAGGCTGACGCCACAGCACTCTAGCCTGGGCAGCAAAGTGACACTCTGTCTCAAAAAAAAAAAAAAAAAGAAAGAAAACTCAAGAAATCAACATCAAAAAAACTCCCAAAACTACTAATTACATTTAGCAAGGTCACAGGATACAAAGTCAACAAAACAAAAATCAAAACATATTTGTATACACTACCAATGTACAATTGGAAACCCAAATTTCAAAAACAAAATACTATTTACTATAGCTCCAAAAATGAATACTTAGGAATAAACCTAATAAAAGATGTAAAGGATCTGTAGAGTGAAAACTACAAAAAATACTGATAACTGAAAGAAACAGGTCCTAGAGACCCATGTTCATGGATAGTGAAACTCACGAAATTCCATTCAAAACCCCAGCATGATTTTTGTAGATATCAAGTAGCTGATTCTAAACTCTATATGGAAAGACAAAGAAACTATAATAGCCAAAACAACTCTGAAAAAGAATAAAGTTGAAGGAATTATGCTATCCAGTTCAAGACCTATTATAACGCTACGATAATCAAGGCAGTATGGTGTTGGCAAAAGGACAGACATATGTAGATCAATGGAATAGAGTTCAGAAACAGATCCGCATAACTAGCAATTCATTTTTGACAAAGGTATAAAGACAATTCAATAAGGAATGAATGGCCTTCTCAATAAATGATTTTAAAACAATTGGATATCCACATGCAAAATAAATCTCCACCTAACCTTAGCTTATACAAAAATTAACTTAAAATGGGTCACAGATCTAAATATAAAACATAAAATTATAAAACTTTTAGAAGAAACAATCCTCAGGACCTGAGTATTTAAAGAAACTTCTTAGACATGATATCAAAAGCATGATCCACCAATAGCATGATGAATTAGACTTAATCAAAATTAAAAATATTTGGGCTTCAAAAGACACCACCAAGAAAGTGAAAAAAATAGAAGAATTTACAAATCATGTATCTGATAAGGGACTTATACCCAGAATATATAAAGAATTCTTAACACTCAATAGTAAGACAACCCAATTAAAAACTGGGCAAAGGATTTGAATGAACATTTCTCCAAGGGAGATATACAAATTGACAAGCATTAAAAATGCAGGGTATAATTTGTTATTAGGGAAAGGCAAATGAAAACCACAAATAGATACTACTTCATATCCACTAGAATGACTAGAATCAAAAAGTCAGATAATAACAAGTGTTGGCAAGGATATGGAGAAATTGGAACCTTTGTGCACTGTTGGTGGAAATGTAAAATGGTGTAGCTGCTCTGGAAAACAATTGGCAGTTCCTTGAATGATTAAACATAGACCTAACAAATAATCTAGAAATTCTGCAAGGTAAGAAATGAAAACACATATGCACATAAAAAATTGGTCACAAATGTTTATAGCAGCATTAGCACAGCCGAAAGGTTGAAATACCCTCAAAGATCCATCAACTTACAAATGGATAAAAGGGTGACACAGCCATACAATGGATTATTCAGAAATAAAAATGAATGTATTGATACATGCTAGAATATGGATGAAACTCTAAAACATTGTTAAGTGAAAGAAGCCAGTAACAAAAGACCACATATGATTTCATGTACATGAAATGTCCAGAATAGTTAAATACATAAATTAGTGGTTACCTGACTGGCCGGAGTGGGAGGTGGGGGGCAAGAGATAGCAATGACTGCTAAAAAATGGTTTCTATTTGAGATGATGAAAATGTTCTAAAATTGACTATGGTGATGGTTACACATATCTGTGTATATACTAAAAACTATGGAATGGGTTAAATGGGTGAAATGTATAACGTGAATTATGTCTCAATAAAGCGTTTTTTTTTTTAAATTACATGATTCAATTTATATCACATTCTTGAAAAGACAAAACTAGAGACAGAATAAATCAGTGATTTCTAGGGTTTAGGGGCTGGGAGTAGGATGTGGCTTCCAAGAGAGCATGAGGGAGTTTTTATGGTGATTGAATTGTTCTATATCCCCATCGTGAAGGTGTTTACACATATCTACACACGTTGCAAGACTATATACCAGAAAGTTAATTTTGCTTTAAAATATAAAATTTTTTAAATGTCAAAGAGAAGCCAATAAAAAGAAAAAACTTCTTCCCCAACAACTCATTCCTAAAATTATTGGGTAAAATGAGCAAGATAGGATCATAAGGTGGGTGGGATGCAATGGCCCATAGTGAGGTGTTAGGGTCCAACCAGAGTGAGGAGGGCATCCCTCAACAAACAGCACAGGATGTTGGAGCCTGAGCAAAGTGAGGAAGGCATTCACATGGGGGATGACCTACAATAGAGAACCTAACATATTAAGGATAATAGGAATCAGGTTTCTCAGTGCTATTGAAGGGAGTTATAAATATGGAAATGGAGAAAACTAAAATGAACACTATGGGATTAGAATTAAAAGTTTAAATGTGAGCTCATGGTTTTCAATATATAGAAATATGAATGTAAATATATACATATAAATATATGTGTTATATATATATTCACCAACAACCGCACATTAGCGTACACTTCTTGGCTTTTAAATATCATTACCCACTAAAGAAACCAGGCTCTTGGTTGATGGCTGGGCTACGACAGGGAAAACATAATGAGCCTGGTATATCTTCTGCCAGAGAATAAGAAATTACCCCAATAATGGTAGGAACACATCAAAAGGACACAGAAACCACCTAGAATGATCTTCCAGTGGCCAAAAGTACAATTTTAAGCAAAGTAATGAGAATAACAGAATAACACTGAATAAAACAGGAAATCATGAGTCTATACAGATACAAATAAATTGAAAGTTTGATGGGAAACAAGGTAGTATTTTGAAACTACATTCAGACAAAATAATTATAAACATATAGAGTAACTTCACGGTTGGGAAGTCTGGCAGATACTACTGTAATCAGTGATTTAAGTAGTACCAGCAGAAATGGGACAAATTGAAATTATTAATCCATGATAGGATGCAGTAAGAACACATCATCACTTCTATAACTTTCCTAAAACATTTCCAAAGACATATAACTTGAATCTAATCATGAAGAAGTATCAGACAAAATTCAAAATAAGGGATGTTCTACAAAACTGGTTTGTAATATGCAAAAGTGCCAAGCTAAAGCTGAGAAAAAAATGAGATCTTGTTCCCCACTGAAGTAGACTAAAGACCCCTGACATTTAAAGGGAAGATATGATTAACTGGATTGTCTTGCTACAAAGAACATTATTGGGACAATCAGGTCAATATGAATGGAGTGAAGGTCTGAGGATTAGATAGTAGTAACATGACAACGTAAATTTCCTAATATTAATGGTTGCATTGTAGTTATGTAATAGACTGTCCTCCTTTGAAACAAACACACACTAAAGTACTAAGAGGCAATTAACAGGGCATCAGGCCAACTTACAAAATGGTTCAGGAAAAAAGAAACTGTGAAATTATTTAAATTTTGTTTCAAGAATTTAAAAGGGCATAAACAGGATGAAATGAAATTTCAATAGACAATTCCTACTTAAGATCAGAATGATACCATAGACTTTCAATCAGTGACTTATTTTGATTTCTGCTGCTAACAAAACTATATTCACTTAGCTGCTTCTCTTTTATATTAATCCCTTCGTATGGTTACGTATTTAAATATTTTTCAATTTTTTAACATAAAGTAATGCCTCAAGGAATAATATTCTAATTAAGAAATTTTCATTAACTTCAAAATGATATTACTCAAAATACATTTGTGGGCTTTTGTCCTTTTTTTTTAAGAGACAGGGTCTTGCTCTGTCACCTAGGCTGTAGTGCAGGATCAAGGCTCACTGTGGCCTCCGACTCCTGAGTTCAAGCAATCTTCCCAACTCAGCTTCCCAAACAGCTGGCACTACAGGCACACACCACCACTCCTGGGTAAATTCTCTTATTTTTTGTAGAGATGAGGTCACATTATGTTGTGCAGGCTGTTCTCAAACTCCTGGCCTCAAGTGATTCTCCTACCTTAGCCTCCCAAAGTGCTAGGATTACAGGCATGAACCACCATACCAGGCTTTTTCCTTTCTTAATAATTTTTTCAGTACTATAATTTTCCTGTGTGAATTAGTATACTTAGACAAAAGGGTACACAATTCCTATTTAGAAAATTTTATTGAACATCACACTTAAGAAAAACTTAATATTACCTGAAGGCACCCTTTCATTTCACATGATCTACCCTAATGTTTTTTATATTAAAAATATGGTTAAATATGAAATTAGCAAAATGCAGCATATAAAACTTCATGCTGAGCAAAAACAAGTCCAAAAAAGTTCCCATACATCCATAGAATAATTCCAACAGGACATGTTTCCTATGTAAATCATACCTGAATGCAATTTTTAGAACCATTTTAAAATATATTTTGCAATTTGTTAACTGTAGGCATCCACATTTTTCTTCCACCACATAAATCTGTTCCTTTGATTAAGTTGGCAATATCTGCTAGGATCCACAGAATGCAGCAAAACAAACAACAAAAAAAAACCCCAGTGGTTATTTCTCAAGATTTGAGAAATCTGGTCCACCTTTAGTGTAGTTTCCTGAGATTTCTGCTCCACTGAAGTCAAAACCAGGATTCTAAAAGATATGAAAAAATTGTAATAAAATAAAACTTAGTAAAAATATAAGTATGAACTGGCAATTTAGAAAATAAGATCTAAATGACCAATAAATATATAAAAAGCTACAAAACAGCACTGTTATTACCAAAATGGAATTTAAAACTATGAAGTATTTTTCAATTTTCAGAATTACAAATATTTAGAAGATCAATATGTATATTAGTGTTGGCAAGTATATGGAAAAACAAATAAAACATATACTTCAATATCAGTGTATAAACAGAATTTTATAAATAGGTAGCATTTTTTGAGAGCTTACTATATGCCACACAGGGCCCTAAGAGCTATACTAATATTAAAATATTTAATCCTCAATAATAATCCTATGAATTTTAAGTACTACCTCAAGATTTAGTCTTTTCTATGGATTTCATTTATTCAACATTTATTGAACTCTCACTGTTTGGAAGATACCATTAGAGGCATGTGGAACTCAAGAGTTAACAACACAAAGATCCCTGCTCTAGTGGATTACATTACAGCAGGAGAAGACAAATAAAAAATATAAATTACTCAGTGCAGGGATTGGCAAACTTCTCTGTAAAGAGCCAGGCAGTAAATATTTTAGTCTTTACAGGCCACATAGTTTCTGTCACAACTACTCAACTGTATGAAACTACTCTTGGAAAGACAGTACACAAACAAATGAGCATAGCTGTATTCTAGTAACACACACACACACACACACACACACACACACAAAACAGGCAGTGGGCCAGATTTGACAATAGTCTGCCAACCCCCGATCTAGCTTGTTAAAAGTTGGTAAGTGATTGAGATAGGAAAAAAGATCTCCTATTGAGATAGGAAAAAAAAAGTCGGATAGGATAAAGGAAAAGATTATAATATTTAAATGGGATGATCAAAGTATGCTTTATTAAGCAATGACTTGAAACAGTGAAGAAGCCAGCCAAGCTATGGAAGTACATTCCAGTCAGAAGGATGGCAAAGGAAAAGGGCTGGCATGTTGCTTAAGGAACAGGAAATAGGCCAGTATGGCTACAGCAGAATGACTAAGAGAGATAGCAATAAGAGAGGAGGTCAGAGAGATAATGGAATAACTGATTATATAGGATCTTTTAAATGACCCTGTCTTTTACTAGAGTGAAAGAGGAACAACTTGCAGAGCTCTGAGAAGAGAAGTGACATGATCTGACTTGAATTTTAAAAGAACTACTTTAACTGCTACTTTGAAAAGGCTGTGCCTGGACAAGGGAAGAAGGGAAGAGACCAATTAGAAGGCTATTGGAATAATCTAGGCAAGACAATAAAGGTGGTCCAGATAAGAGTAGTAGTAGAGTTTGGGGTGATAAGTGGTCAAATTCTGAATATATTTGGATGGTAGTGCCAGTAAGATTTCCTAACAATTTGGATAGGTATAAGAGTATAGGTATAAGAGGAAAAAAAAATCAAGGATTATTCTCAATTTTTTTTGACCTGAGCAAGTAGTTTCCATCAATTGAGATAAGAAGGCTAGGAAGGAAGCCGGGGTGTTCAATTTGGACATTTGAGTTTGTTATGTCTGTTAGATAGCCAAATAGACACGGATATGCAGGTCCAAAATCCAGGAGAAAAGTCCAGGCTAGAGATATACATCTGGAAATCACTGTCATATAGATATAAATTATTCATCATAATTTTAGAAGTACTGTGATCCACAGTAAATTTTTCTCCCAGATATTTATCTTAGAACACTTGAGTAGTTTCACAGAGAAGCATAGCTTTATTTAAAATGGAGAAAAATAGAAAAATCTAAATTATATCAAAGGCAAATAAATAGCTAAGTAATTATGATATATCTAAACTAGAGAATACTCTGAATAGTTAAAAGGAATGAGTTTTATCTGTATGTACTAGGAGGGAAAGAGACCCAAGACATACTATTAAATGAATAAGCAACCTGATGAACAATATACACACAAAAAATCCTCCATTTATGTTGAAAACAAAACAAATAAGCCCAATATATGAAATGAGAATGAGACAGATGTGTGGAATGGGGGATTATGGTGAAGGGGACTTTCAGAAACTTTTTACACTATGTAAGTCTATACTGATCCAATTTTTACAAGAGTTTATTAATTTATTACTGATGTACATTAAGTAAATTTAAACTAAGAAATCATAACACAAATAAGTTTCTCTAAAGAAAATTTTTAAAAAATCAAATCCATACATGGACCATTTTTCTAATCATTTACTTTCAAAATTCTTCTGAAGAATTGTTGTAACTTCTCATGATTCTTGAGTTTTAATTTCAAGTAATATTTATTCTGTAATTTTTAGATATTTGACGACACATATTCATACATTCATCCAACTTACTTCTTTCTGGAATCTCTCTAATGTAAGCTTTCTCTGCATTTGGTCTTGGACCCAAGGATCAGCTGCATATTCAGATTCTAGAAGAGAAGTCCAACAATTTGCTGCATCTCTCTTTGTCTTTGTAAGAACAATACGAACCATTTTTCTATCCTCTAAAGAAAAAAAAAAAATCACAAATAAAGAGCTCATCATTATATTTTCCAAAAACCTTTAGGTAATCTTGACATACAATTGTTTTCAACACATTTCTATTATTATAGCTTTCAAAGCTACAAAGACAAAAGGACCTAATACAAAAATGGAAAAGATACTAAGTTCCAAGACAAAATTTTAAAAAAGATTCTATGAATTATAATAGTTATCCTTACCCAAAGTCCATGTTCCCTCATCAGCTATTGTAGAATCAAAGAGTTTGCCCTGAAAAATAAACATTTAAGACACTAAAAATATGGCATTTCATTGATTTTTATAAAGCTTTCATGACTATGATTTACCTAATTTCCTACTTGATCCACATCCTATACCATTTCACCACATTTATAGGTGTTCAGTGCTATATTTCCTCCTAGCTAATGAAATGAAACCTAGTTTACATTGCATGGAACATTTATCATGACAAAAAAACACACAGCTCTCTAAGATGAGGGCACCTTAATTTTTAGAAGATGCAGATATACTACTGATCACTAATTAGCCAAATGTCTGAAAGGCTTTAATTCTAACAATTCAAATGAACTAGAAGGATCTCCTGCTAAAACTATGAAGAAATGCCATATTTTTAGGTAAACTTTAAAAAACTGGTTCAATCACATTGTTGGGTGAATGGCATTAAAAAAATTTAAAGCTCATACTGTAGATTCAATTTCAGTTTAGTTGTGACTGATTTTTCACAAACTCTTATTTTAAGTAATCAAAATACAAATTTAAAGGAGAATGTATATGTTCAAATTCATTTTATATAAAATAATAAAAGCTAACATGTAGTATGAGATTACAGACCAGGCACTACTACAAGATTTCCAAAACATGAATACTATGTGAGGCTCAAAACAATCCTATAAAAAAAAGGTACTATAATTACTGCACCTTGTGTATGAAAAAGAGACACTTGCCCAAGGTTACAAAACTAGAAAACGGGTGGAGTCCGGTACCTTACCTAGTAGTTACCCGTCACCACTACAGACACGGCCATTAAACATCATAGGCATCTAATCTGAGAAAGTAATCTAACTTCAACTTGTTAATTAAATGTAATTACAGGCTGAACAAGGAAGAAGCGGATCCCAGAGCCAAAGGACACTGGTGAAAATAAATAAGGTACTATTTTCTTCCCACACTTCACCACCTGCTTGACCACACTACAAACATGCAGGATCTTTCTAATTTTTGATTAGGAAATAAATCACCTGACATCATCTCTGAATCTTTATCCCATTATCCTAGCTTTTATTTTCTTTGTTGTACTTTTCTGTAGCTACTTGCATATTTATCACTCATGCCTCCCTACCAGAGCGCAATCTCTTGAGAGTAGGAATCTTTTCTATCTCGCCGTATATTCTTGGCACCTATATGAGTATACGATAAATATTTGTTCTTTTAACAAGCTAGTTAGGCTGTTCCCAGATGAAGACCCTCAGAAACAAAAGAAGCCGTCCCACTTGGTATAAAAATAAAACAGAAAACTGGGCTCCTCAAATTTCCACAAGTCAAAGACTCGTCCCGAGGATGTGGGCTCCGATCAGGTCAATATAATCGCTTTCTCTTTCTGCCATCCAAAGGACCCCTCCAGCAATCCAAAAATTGTTCCAAGGAAACAGTAAACGTTAAGGCTAGGTAATTCGGAAAAAAGAAATTGAGCACAAGCCCCGACCTGCCGCTACCTTGAGGATCTCGCGGCCACCCACCGCCAGCGCCACATGCCTGCTCTGCAGGCCACACTGGATATCCTGGGCGCGAGTGCCTGGTGGCACCTGAACTTCAATGAACACCTCCTCCAGGGTCTGGTACCACTGGCCCCACGGGGTCCCGCACGGAACCACCCCACTGCGCTCCTCAAATGGGGCAGACATAATCCAATCGCTTCCCGGCTGCAGCCGCACCAAGCGAGCCGAGCGCAGGCGCGGAGTCCCACGCTCAGGTTACGCTCCGACCCCGCCTCTCGGATCACGGCACATGCGCAGGACGGCAAGCTGGTGTCCGGGCGTATGTTTTTCCATTTCAGTGGCCATTTACGACACTGGTAGGACCGGGATTAAAAGAACTGGAATCCAGAAAAGTTTGCAGCCAAGGAACGATGGGAGAGGAATGGAACCAGAGACCCAGGAACTCACTACACTGTCACCTATATGACGCCAAAATGCAGATTTTCAAACGTCTCAGTTGTAAAAGTGCGCCTGCGCAAATGCTACTTGTGCGAAGGTTAAGATTAACAGCAGAAATGATTGGGTGGAGGGGGAACAGTAACAGTCTCCTATTGGCTGGTAGCCTAAACCCACAGACCACCTAATTGGACACAGCTAAAGCCCAGCGTCGCTTTTAGTATTCCGGTGTGGGATTGGTGTGCCTCAGGGTTTTGTTATCCAATTGGGTAACGTTAGAGGTGGGCGGGGAGTGTTCGGGGAAATTTGAATTTGAAGCCAGTAGGCAGTAATAGCCTGAAGGCAGTTGTCTAGGAGTAGCCGTGACTTTTCGGCCTCTAGAGCTGGTCGTCAGCATGTCCTTTCCTAAGGCGCCCCTGAAACGATTCAACGACCCTTCCGGTGCGTAAGGGGGAAGGAGCTGGGGGGCGGGATACGCTCTGACGCCCCTTGTCCCTCTCGGTTTCCTTCATGGGGAGACCAGCTGGAGGAGATTTTAGGGCTGGGATGGGGTTCATTCAACTGATTCATTTCCCTCAAATACATACTAAGCATCTACTACGTGCGAAGCACTAGTCAGCAGTGAAACAGTCCCTGCGCCGCGGAGCTTATATTTGGGTGGGCAGTACTGTCAATAAACGATTAGCGATATAGAGAAACTAAAGCAGGTTAAGGGAATGGGCATGGACGGGGAGGCATTGGTAGCTATTTGATAAGTCGAGTCGGAGAAGGCCTCACTGATAAGAACATTTGAGTATTTTCATCTGAATTTGTGGATTTCTTTTGGATATTCCATTTGAGCATAAAAAGAAGGAAGATTGGTAAAGGCAGTTATAGGTGTAAATTTATAATGGTAGCACTTACTGAAAACACTAAAAATGAAATTATTAGAGGCTGACATTGGCTACTTACCATACATCTCAGGCACCATAGTAAGTCTTTACCTGAATTGTTACTTTTTTTTTTTAATCCCCCAACAACCTTAAGAGATTGTTCATTATTTTATTATAAAAAGACCGGGACTTTTAAAGTTGCTCAATGTTACACAACCAAACTGGCAGAATTGGCTTACGAACCCCGGACTCCATGAATCTGTCATGTGATCTAAAACCCTGCAATGCATAAGCACAATAAACAGGAAGCCTTTGATGCTGTGTGCTGGGACTATTTTTTTGTTTTTTTTGTTTTTGAGACAGAGTCTCACTCTGCTGCCTGGGCTAGAGTGCCATGGCGTCAGCCTAGCTCACAGCAATCTCAAACTCCTCGGTTCAAGGAATCCTCCTACCTCAGCCTCCCGAGTATCTAGGACTACAGGCATGCACCGGCATGCACCACCATGCCCGGCTAATTTTTTCTATATATATTAGTTGGCCAATTGATTTTTTTCTATTTATAGTAGAGACGGGTCTGGCTCTTGCTCAGGCTGGTTTCAAACTCCTGACCTGGAGCAATCCACCCGCCCTGGCCTCCCAGAGTGCAAAAGCATGTTTTCTTAATTTAAAAACTCAAGGACCTGGCTGGGCGCGCTCATGCGTATAATCCTATGTAATCCTAGCACTCTGGGAGGCCAAGGCGGGAAGATCACTTGAACTCAGGAGTTGGAGACCAGCCTGAACAAGAGTGAGATCCTGTCTCTCCTAAAAATAGAAAAAATTAGCCAGGCATGGTGGCATGCGCCTGTAGTCCCACCTACTTGGGTGGCTGAGACAGAAGGATAATTGCTTAAGCCCAGGCAGGAGTTTGAGGTTGCTGTGAGTTAAGTTGATGCCACAGCACTCTAGCCCAGGTCACAGAGCAAGACTCAAAAAAAAAAAAAAAAACTACAAAATCTCAAAGACCATATTATTTCCCAAGTATTCTCGAAGAACTCACATCTTAAATTCTGTCGGAAGTGTGGTTTTCAGGAGAGTTTGTATGTTTGTTTGCTTTTGCCTTATTATAATAGATTAAACTGGCTCTACCAATGGTAAATATTTCAGGCTCACAATTTCAGGAATAAAACTAGTTATTTATTTCATGCTTAGTTTGTGTGAGTGTGAGGCACTGTGGTGCTTTCTCATATTACTCCAATAATCTTCACAACCATACTATGAAGTAGATAATATTTTTTATTCCTGTTTTATGAATGAAGAATCTGAGATCGAAGTACTTTCCAGGGGACTTAAAGCTGTATTAGAAAAGGAGAGTATAATGTTCTTATTCACCCTCTTCTCCCTATGTCTACAAGGTATCTAGTGTATAGCAATGTCTGTTGATTGGCAGATGCAGTGGGATTTGAACCTTGATCTGGCTAATTACAAAACTACTCCCAAATCCCCAACACGTTTTCTATGTTTTATTTTCCATACTGTTAAACTCAATCCTGAGCTAAATAAAAAGTTATTATATGATAGGAAAAATATGTATGCACAGGCTGGTGTGGAGGGAGTTTTCTAGCCTGATTACGGAATTCGGAGAAAACTAGAAGTGACATTCAGGCTGAGGTCTAAAGGATAAATGAAACTTAGCCGGGCAAAACAGAAGGTGAACTGTTCATTCTAGGTAGAAGTAATAAATAGAAAATATAGAGATCTGGAAGTTTGAAACATTTATTTAATGTAATACTTAATAAAATGTTTTGTTTGCATATAAATATTGGCTGCCTATGTTAGCTTTGGGTCGTTGTTGATGAAGATGTAAGTTGTTCCAGAAAGCTTTTGATATCTCCCAAGATATCCCATTTTGTCTGATGTCCCCTCTCCCCAGATTTCTAAAAAGTTATATATATGATGTAGTGCATGTAAGTGATGGTAAGGGAAAATGCACAGAACATGAAAATAGCATGTGCCACAGTCTCACAAAGCGTTGGTAAGTATACAGGATGGATTTCAACCTAGTTCCTTTTGAGTCCAAATCCATATTAACTATTAAATTTGACTCTGTAGAGTCTTTAGGGAAGAGTTTTTTGTTAAGCGTGGTCTTAATTGTTCTCAGCTTGCATATGCTGCTTAGTCACTGTCTACTGTCCCATATTTTGCTGGCCCTTACCTCCTTTGGGAGTGTGGACCCAGTGATGGACTAGGATTTTAGAATTCAACATCATTTTGTTTTTAATTCTGGCTGCTTGCCAAGTGCTTCTCACACTTTTCCACAGAAGCATCTTTAAGTGCAGAGAGTAAATGAGAATAATCATAGGCCCTGCATCATAACATTAATATTGTCTGCAGTTTCCTCTGAAGTCTTCTATTTGCATTAAAATCCATTATGTTGAACGGGCACAGTGGCTCACGCCTGTAATCCTAGCACTCTGGGAAGCCGAGGCGGGAAGATCACTCGAGGTCAGGAGTTCAAAACCAGCCTGAGCAAGAGTGAGACCCTGTCTCTACTAAAAAAATAGAAATTATTTGGCCGACTAAAAATACATAGAAAAAATTAGCCGGGCATGGTGGCGCATGCCTGTAGTCCCAGCTACTTGGGAGGCTGAGGCAGGAAGATTGCTTGAGCTCAGGAGTTTGAGGTTTCTGTGAGCTAAGTTGATGCCACAGTACTCTAGCTGGGCAACAAAGTGAGACTCTATCTCAAAAAAAAAAAATCCAATATGTTCTCCATTCTCTCTCCATCCCTACCCCAAATGAATAAAATAGATGTTTAAGATGTGTGAATTTCATACTTCATCTTGAAACTCTCCTTCCTGACTAGAAATCCACTATCTCTACCCTTTATTGACCACACTTAGATCTGAAAATGTCCAGGACTGAAGTCTTTGTGTCAGTATATCTAAATGATAGTAATTCCAGATAGAGGAATGGAAACTTAATTCTATCATTAATAGAATTTTTATGGTCACTTAGAATTGGTGAAAGCTTATGGTTACTAGGAATTGGTAAATGACTTTAATGCTTTTTAAATTATTTCCCAGAGTGAGAAATAAATTTTATATTCCTACATAGGATATGTTTTTTTATTTCTGCATATATAACTAAAAAGTTCTACAAAGCAATGCTTAACCTTGCTACATGTGAGTCATACTATTTTCTATTGTATTTTACTTGTTTTTAAAGTGTTAGTCAAGATCTAATGGGTTCCTATCTACCATTTGACCAGCACTTAGGGGACAGCAGTTGTTGCCTTGGAATGGTCAAAGCTCCTGCTGTTCCTATTTATTTGCATAAGACTCTAGACCAGCAGTCCCCAAAACTTTTGGCACCAGGGACCAATGTTATGGAAGACAGTTTTTTCATGCAGGGACACAGCCCCTCAGGTGGTGATACAAGTGATGCGGACCAGCTGTAAATACAGATGAAGCTTTACTCACTGGCCCACTGCTCACTTCCTGCTGTGTGCACCCTCCTTCCAATTTTTCCATGGATGTACAGGAAGTGGGGGGGGGGGGGCGCGGAGCTCTATGGCTGAGTCCCTAACAGGCTACAGATCAGTACTGGTCTGCAACCTGGGGGTTGGAGACCGTAGGTCTAGACTATATTTTCTGAAAATAGCTTTTCAGAGAATAGTATTAATCTGTTGGTTCCCAATCAGCTAAAGCTTTATGCTAATGGTATTTTAGTTATTGTAAATCATAAGAGCCCCTTCTCAAGTCTGATATGTGTAAACACTCTGAAATAGCCTCAGATTTGGGACTCCAGTTAAATGAAGTTGTACAGTATAAACTTCTGGAACATAGAAATATTGTCTAGTAAAGTTTGTACTTTACATAACATGGCTTTATAAAGCCATATATATTCCCTAAGCCTCAAATTCTTTATCTGTAAATTATCACAGGGTTCTTGTGAGGATTAATTAAATATCCATAAAATGCTTAGCATAATGCGTGGCATTTAGTGCTCAAAAAATTCTAGTTACTTTTAGCATGATTGCTCTTCTGTGTGTTCAAATTACAGTTGGCACTATCAGTAGGTCTGATGTGTTTATATTAGCTGTAGATGGATTATCACTATAAATTTTTATTCTAGGCTAAATCTTGAGGGCTAGACAGTTTTAATTGCTTTATTTCTGGAAAATAATGGTAGCTACCTCAGTGATTCTCTTTGAGTAGAGTTAACTGACACCCAAATGTCTTATTTCTTATACTCAGTCCTTAATAACAAAGCCACATTGCTTGTTATTACATGATGTTTGTCCCAAAACTATCCTGTTTTGTTCAGTTGCCTGTGTTCCTTTGTCCATATAAAGGACAAGATGATAACTGTTCTTCATACAGAGACCACCTTTGTAATACTAAATGGATGCTACTTTTACATTTTGAAAAACAGAAGCAGTTTGTTTAATGGCATTTTTACATTTATATTCACATTATTATGACATGTTTTTAACTTAAGATCATAAATAACATTAGATGATACATGAATGTTTTATGTTTCCTCTAGGTTGTGCACCATCTCCAGGTGCTTATGATGTTAAAACATCGGAAGTATTGAAAGGACCAGTATCCTTTCAGAAATCACAAAGATTTAAAAAACAAAAAGGTAATGGATCTCAAAATAATGGTATGCTCTCGTAAGTTTTAAAGTTATGAGCATCAGTATTTAAACTTAGCGACGCAATATCACTTCTCAAAATATAAAGCTAAAGCTATGTTTAAATTTTCTTATTTGATAGATTTTTGAAAAAGTCAAGTACAGAATAATGCTTTCATTATTACATTGTTGTATAACCAGGAAAATTCAGCAAGAAATTCATATAGGTATGCAGCTTCCTTTTTGGTAATTACCTTAACTTTTCTTATCAGGGAATATTAGGAAAATCAGAAAGGCATTAGATGTGTAAAAAATATGCAACTAATAATTTGGAAATGTACAATTAAAAGAATAACTTTATATTGCTTAATAATTACAATAGAAATACAGAAATGGAAATTGTGTTTTGTATGTGATTAAAACTCATAAACACAAACCATGATCTATACAATTCATTGTTCGGTAGAATCTCAACAAACTCCTAGTGTTGACAAAGATGCCACCTTGCCTGCTTCAGCTAGGAAAGTCAAGACCTTGGAATTAAAGGTGAGAGACTTTTATATGCTAGTTGGTTTAATAACTGTATCAGTGAAAATGTATCTTAAAAGTATTGTATTTGATGAGAATGAATTAAGTATATAAATCAAGTTTATACATAAATCTGTAAATTAATGAAAAAAATTATCATTAAGACTCTAATTTCTGCCTAGGATATTACCAAATATATTGTGCTTAAATCTGTCCTTACTTAACAATTACCAAATGGTCTCCATTTCTCAGTCTTTTTGGCAGTGGGGGAGGGGGATGGCATGGAGACAGGATCTCACTTTGTCACCCAGGCTGGAGCAAAGTGGTGCGATCATAGCTCACTGCAGCCTTGAACTCCTGGGCTCAAGAGATCCTCCCACCTCAGCCTCCAGAGTAACTGGGACTACAAGCAGGCACCACCACTCCCAGCGAATTTTTGGTAAAGATGGAATCTCATTTTGTTGCCCAGGCTGGTTTCAAACTCCTGACCTCATGCAGCCCTGCTTCCTTGGCCTCCCAAAGTGCTGGGATTACAGGCATGAACCACCACACCCAGCCTATTTTTTTATATCTAAATAAATTTTACATTACCTAGTAAGCCTTTCAAAATTATGTGATACTTTATTAATTACTACCATTTGAGGTTTTTTTGGTTTTGTTTGTGGGAAAGGGTGAGTATTGGTGAAGAAAAAGAAAAAAAATTCCACTGCCTAAAGGTTTACAACTCAGAAACTGTTAAGGAGTGGTGAGAGATTAAATTCTTAATAGCCTTATGACTTGTGCAAGAGCCTGCTATTACTGTTTTTATACATTCATAAACAAGGTACTTTTTTAAGGAGTTGTACAAATTAATAGATATTTTAGAGTGCAAAAGATTCAGAACTGGGAAACCAAAGCTACAGGTTAAGCTTAGACGGTTCATTCATTTGGCAATTACCTAAGTCTCTGATTCTATAATATAGAGCTGAGTTGCTCAATATAGAAGCAACCAGCTAATGTGGCTACTGAGTACTTGAAAAGTAGCTAGTGCTGCTAAAAATCTAAATTTTTAATATGATTTTATTTTAATTAATGTATATTTAAAAATATGCTCAATTTTCTTAGTGGAAAACTTTTAAATGTTTTTGGAACGGCTTGAGTATGTGAATTTACTTTTTCATCTGTATGTTTTATGAAATCTAAATGTAAAAATTTCTGATAAAAATTTAATATCTGAATTGAGATATACTGTATATTGGGTTGAATAAATATACATGTATTAACATTTTTACTTTTTAAATTATGTGGCTTGTATTTTATTTGAGAGGGCAGGACTAAATAGATACTCTTCTTAAAAATTGATATAAATGGCTTGACTTGAATTTCTTACTGTTCTGAAATTTTGAATTAATTATAGAATTCATAAACCCCCTTAGAAAACTAAATTACATACAAATTTGTGTAGAGCCTCAAAGTAATAGGTCTTCACTGATAGAAAATGCCATTGGGTGTGAAATTAATAAAACTTAGAAATATGTAAAACAGATTTTGTTCAAGATGTTTATGCTTTTTCTTCCATTTTTAGATGGAAAAGATAGATATTCTATTTCTAGCCATTGTGTCAGAAAGACTACTGGGTATAAAAAGATGTGTGAAAATTGTATGTCTTATTTAGAATAAAGGCAGTGAGAACATTAGAATCAGAGCTTGTGCTATTTCAGTTTTTCTTATTTCTTTGCATCTGTATATTTATTTTTCTCTTTGGATATCAAAATTTAAGTTGATTTTTTTTTTGGAAGAGTTTTTTCTTTCTGAGGTAACATAATTTAAATATTCCAAATGTGTTGCTGTTTAACATTAGAAATAAGGTAGTCGGTAGTTATTAAAGGTCTACCTGTTCTTTTCATTGAGCTTGTTAGAAAAAAGCCTGATCTATTTGGGGTTGAAGCTTTTAAACCTGAAATATTTTGAGATTTTAAGAACTTTCTTCTTTATTTATCAGATAAGTGGTCTACAAAATGTTTAGTAGACTCAGTGCAATATTTAAATTAGAAATTAACTATTTGGATCCCTTAATCTTTTCTGGTAACTAAATATCAAATTTGGTTGTGATATTTGTGGCACTTAAAGTCATTTACAATTGTTCTTTGTTAAACAGAAGGAACCTCAAAAGAATGGTAAAGATTTGAAGATATTAGAAAAAGAGGTAAGCAACACTTTCAACTTACTTCAAGTTACACAGAGTTAAAAGATGAAGATTCTGTTGCAGTTTGAGTTCTTCAGTGATGCAAACTTGCCATCTAGACCAGTGCCTACAGGGGAATGGTTCTTAGCTTGGTTACCATATTTCAGAGCCTATCTAACCTCTAGTGTAGTATGCTGACCAAGTCAAGTTTGTTAGCATACCAAGGGACAGATTCAAGATAACCTATTTTGTGAAAAACTGATAACTAAAAATCGATATGTCAGTTTATTACAATTAGATGTGTGGAACAAATATTTACATCTACTCATCATGTACATGCTTCCCATATGCTAATCTGTGTAAAGAAAGCATAGCTAGAGGATTGCTTGGTGAGCGTGCAGGCCTAGCAGGTTAGTTAGATTAGAGTGAAGTTATGCTAACTTGGTGCATTGTTCTGCACAATAGGTATATGCCTTCTTCAAGGATGAGCTACATTGTCCAATATGGTAGGCACTCACCACATATGACTAATTAAATCAAATTAAAATAAGATTAAGAACTCAGTTCCCCAGTTGCACTAATCACATTTTAAGTGCTAAGTAGCCATTTGTAGTGAGCAGCTACCATACTAGACAGTGTATTTCACCATGGCAGAAATTTCTATCAAGCAGCACTGACCTAAAGAAGCCACATCTTTAAACCATGCTAAGTTGCTCACTGCCAACTTTGTTTCTCTGGCAGTCTTTTTTCCATGTGTCCCTTTCTGACCAACTCTTCTTCTGATGGACATATTCTTTTGATTTATTAAAACCCACCAGTCAAATGTTGGCTTAGGACCAAGAATACGTCAAGGTATCTGCAAATCTTTGCCTGGTTGCTCTGATCCTTTTGTATTTATGTTAAAAATATTGACTATAATTTTTTTGAGGATACATGCTAATGATGTAGGGGTTGATTCTTTAATTAGTCTTTACGAGATAGCTAATGAGTGAGTTGCAAAGCCAGGATGAGAACTGATCATTTATATCAGTTACTTCTTTGGGTATAGAATTTTAGGTTGGCAGGTTTTTCCTCCTAAGTATTTTAAAGATGTCATTTCCCTGTCTTCTGGCTTGTGTATTTTCTGTTGACAAATATTAGGGTTTTGGCTGTTTTTGTTTTAATCTTGATAGTAGAAACAAGGATGATGGCTTGCCGAGGCCTACAACAGTATACTTAAAAGCGCAGCTTTGCCCTCTTGAAATAAAAAACATATTTAGGAGCTAGTACAATTAGAATGTCTATGAGCATAGTGTCAAAATCAGAGGTTTTTCCAGAAGTTTTAATGCTTTGATTATCAGTAGCACCTATTTATGTTGGTATTGTATAAGTCAATCATTTATTTATCACTTTGTTTTCGTCCAGATTCGTGTTCTTGTGCAGGAGCGTGCTGGTCAGGACAAGAGGATCCAGGACCTGGAAACTGAGTTGGAGAAGGTAGAAGCAAAGCTAAATGCCGCAGTCAGGGAAAAAACATCGCTCTCTGCAAATAATGCTTCACTGGAAAAACAGCTTATTGAATTGACAAGGACTAATGAACTACTAAAATCTAAGGTATTTGAGCCTTGTGATAACATTTACAGTTCAATAAATAACAAACAGGTTTTTTTCTCATTACAGATATTTGAGAGTTTTAGGCTCTGGTTTAGCCTTTTCCTTCATTAAATGTACCTTAAGTGATAAGCTGTTTCAAATAAAAATTATATCTTTTTTAATGAGGATGCCTGACACATAAATGAGTTATAAGCAAATTACTTTTTGTTTTAATATCTGACATTTTATCACCCCTAGTAAATAAGACTATTAATAAAAATTACAGAATTTACATCTACAAATCACTTTAAAGACCTTTCTTTGAAACAAATAATAGCATAACAGCAGGCTTCCATTTCAAATCCTTTTGGGAATGAAGTGGGAAATAAATTGATGGACTAAATATGCTCAATAGATAAATTGTGTTTATCACTAGTAATATACTAATAGAACTTAAAGGGATTAATGTGATCATCCTGTTGGTTATAGGATTAGAGGGAGGATAAAAGTCACTGTTCAGTTTAGTAAGATTCATTTATTCAGGGCCTGTGATGTGCTAGGCTCTTTGCTTACAAAGGGAGTTAAGAGTGCACTAGAATCAAACACAGGGAAGGGAGCAGATTCCTGGGCCCCACCCAGGGAGATTCTGATTTTGTAGGCCTGAGATGGATCCTATATTCTGCATATTTCAAAGTACACCAGGCGATTTTGATTCATTTTAAGCAAACACACATCAAGAAATCCTCTCTTAGAGGCTTTAGAGCCTTGCATTGGACTTTCCAGCATATAGAGGTAAGTGACCACCCAAACTACCTTTCAGAAATAAACCAGCAAGTCACATTAACCACTTAGGTACGGCACTCACCAGCCATGAAACCTTGCCCACAGCCGGCACGCATAGTCCACATGATAGTTTGTGCTGTGCATTGACGACGAATCCGTGTTGTTCTTGTGTGGTAAGGAAAACTTTAAAGCACTGAAAGCTTGTTTTACTTTACAGGCAGCTTTATTTGTAATGCAAATCAGAATAGGTTATATATATATATATATATATATATATATATATATATATATTTTCATGACATTATTTTTAAATGTTCACAATTTTATTTTGATAAGTGAAAAATTAGAAAAGTCAAGTTTTGTTTTTAACACTAAAGTCAATGCTCGGCTGTGTGCCTTTATATCATGGCTGTTGGCTAAAGTTGCTGTGCGCGTTCATCTGTGGCTATCGACTATAGTCGACGCTCGTACCGAAGTGGTTAAGGAAAAAGAGGGATAAGAACAGTCGTAATGTACACTCAGTAATTGTATTATTGGTCAAAGGCTGTTTTCTCTACCAGTATATTGCTAGCAAATAATAGCTCCAGTGATGGGTGGAATAATCAGTATTTATGTGATTTTATATATGACTTAGCAAAAAATATTTCTGAATTATTTGTGCGTTTTTTTTAATTTAGTTTTCTGAAAATGGTAACCAGAAGAATTTGAGAATTCTAAGCCTGGAGTTAATGAAACTTAGAAACAAAAGAGAAATAAAGATGAGGGTGAGTGCTACCTTCAGTAAGTTTGCTGGGTCTAGATCTGGGGATCTGAACAATTTCTCATTTCCTAAAACAGATATCTCTGTTCTGTAGAGTATGATAGCTAAACAAGAAGGCATGGAGATGAAGCTACAGGTTACCCAGAAGAATCTCAAAGAGTCTCAAGAGAAAATAGCCCAACTTGAGGAGAACCTGTAAGTAACTAAAAAGAAAGAGAAAATAAGCATAACTAATTTTCCACTGGCTTCCCTTAGCAAGTTACTATTGGCTGAGACTTCACCTTTCCTTCAATACTTATCTCATTCCTCCTCCTAATTGTCCTGTTTCTTTTTCTTTTTTTTTTTTTTTTTTTTTTTTTTTGAGACAGAGTGTCACTTTGTTGCCCAGACTACTAGAGTGAGTGCCGTGGCATCAGCCTAGCTCACAGCAACCTCAAACTCCTAGGTTCAAGTGATCCTCCTGCCTCAGCCTCCCAAGTAGCTGGGACTACAGGCATGTGCCACCACGCCCAGCTAATTTTTTCTATATATCTTAGTTGTCCAATTTATTTCTTTCTATTTATAGTAGAGATGGGGTCTCGCTCTTGCTCAGGCTGGTTTCGAACTCCTGACCGTGAGCAATCCACCTGTTTCAGCCTCAGACAGCTAGGATTACAGGCGTGAGCAACTGCGCCCGGCCGTAATTGGCCTATTTCTTTAAGTGATAGTTGAGCCCTAATCATTCCCAAACATTTTATCCTAGCAAATTGTATGAATGTATTGTACTTAGAAGTTTATGGCAATTAAAATCCTTCTGGTGTACATCTTCTGTAATAATGAATAGGAAAGGTCTCATAATTTTATGGAGGTGGTAGTTACAGCAAAGTTGAGAAACACTGGTACAGGATTAATGCAGGATTAGCCTTCTTTTTATTACCAAGCTATAATTTACATAGAACAAAATGCACAGAGCCTTAGTATTCAGTTTGATGACTTTTGACAGTTGTGTGCACCTGTGTAACCATTAACCAAACAAGATAGAGAACATTTCCATCCCCTCACAAAGTTCCTTATACCCCTTCTTGCCCTGCTGCTATTGCCCTTGTAATGCTCCCCACCCCTGCTACTACTTTCTGACTTACATCATCATAAATTAGCTTTTTCTTTTGGGGGATGTTTATCACAGTTTATGAGAGAGAAAGAGGGAAGGGGAGAGAGGGAGAGTGTGTCTTTTGTTTAATATAATTTTTTAAGATTCATCCATACTGTTATGTGTATTGTAAATTTCTCCTCTTTATTTCTGAGTAGAATTCTTCTATATGAATATATGCCTTCATTTGTTTACTATTCTTCATTTGATCATGACTTGGGCTGTTTCCAGTTTCTGACTATTATAAATAAGACTGCTATGAACATGTTTTATGTCTTTTTGTGGACATGTTTTTGTTTCACTTGGATAAATTTCTAAGGGTGGGATTCTCGAGTCATGAAGTAGTATGTAGGTACAACATTTTAAAAAACTCAAAGTGTTCATACTATTTTATACTCCCACTAACAATGTATGATAATTTCAGTTCACATTCTCACAGACATTTGATGTTGTCAGTCTATTTGATTTTCCTTTCTAGTGGGTGTGAAGTTGTATTTCATTTATGATTTTAATTTGTTACTGTTAATGTTAAGCATCTTTTTATGTGCTTTGTGACCATTCATATATCTGTTTTTGTTAGGAGTCTAAGTCTCTTGTCTATTTTATTAAATTGGGTAGCTTGAAGGAGGTGAACACATAAGTAATTTGTTCCAGGCAGTCTGGAACAAAAGTTTTATGGCACACAGAAGCTATTTAGTATACTGGGTGGGTGGAGAAAGCAGGAAAGACAAAAAAAAAAAAAAATTATTTCTAACACTTGGAACATTGTAGGTGGTGGTTCTCCTCATCATAACTCTTTTGGCAAAATATATTCAGAAAGCTTTTTCACTTAAATAAAAATTCTAGTCTACTGTTTAACTATAAATTGTCAACTTGAGAGGTCACATAAAATAATGGTTAAGAGTTTAGACTCCAGAGTCAGCCTGCCTAATACAACAGTATATGATACATAAGCATTATATATGATTATTAAATAAACTAATGTATATTAACATATGCAATTTTTTTTAGTGTTTCAATAGAAAAAGACAAGATTGATGGAGAATCTGAAACAGAAAAACTCTTAGAATACATCGAAGAAATTAGGTAATAATGAGCAGTAGCTTTAAATTGGACCTCATTTCATGAAATATTGATGAATACATCATTTTTATTACTTTTCTGTTAATTTTCTCTGTGCCTAAATAGATGTGCTCTTCAAAATAATTTTGTTTTAATGCAGTTGTACATCAGATCAAGTGGAAAAATACAAGCTAGATATCGCCCTGTTAGAAGAAAACTTGAAAGAGAAGAATCATGAAATTTTAAGCCTTCAGCAGTCTCTTGAGGAAAATATTATGTTGTCTAAACAAGTAGAAGACCTGAATGCTAAATGTCAGCTGCTTGAAAACGAAAAAGGTAATGTATTTATATAGCTATCATACTTTTCTTTAGCTAAGTGTTACACACACTTACTAGTCAAGAAAAATACTGATATATAAAAACAATTTTTAATATAGTTATCTAAATTACAACAAAAATCCCTGTTCTGTATTTTCAAATTTTTTATTCTTATGTTCTCTTTATTTCAATACAGTGTTATTTGTCTAGATTGAAATATATACAATTGTGCAGTTCTTAACTTTTCCACTGGGTGGCCATTTAAAGCAGTGGGAGGTTT
The DNA here is from genome assembly GCF_040939455.1 of Microcebus murinus. Lineage (NCBI taxonomy): Eukaryota > Metazoa > Chordata > Mammalia > Primates > Cheirogaleidae > Microcebus > Microcebus murinus. The sequence continues at coordinate 26,998,619 of NC_134124.1, forward strand.
TATTCCGCATAACATATTATATATGTATATTATATAATACATAATATATCATTTTTTATATATATATAGTGGTGATACAAACGTCACAGTTTTGGTTTTTTTCTTTGGAAACACTTGCTCTGTAATAATGTGCTATAAGCAGTATAATGGAATATAATTGGAGTCTGGATTTCTCAAAGTTAATGTTAGTATCTAGTTACAGTATTTTTAATGTTTTCCCTTCTATAGAAGACCTTGTAAACAGGAATAGAGAACAGGATGAAAATCTAAATGCTGAGATGCAAAACTTAAGAGAGAAGCTTATTCTTAAAAACCAAGAATGTGAAAAACTTCAGCAAAAAGAGTCACAAACTGATTCACTCTTGCAACAAGAGAAGGTAGTTTACCACACTATAAAAAAAAACCTACATCATAAATTGTTCTTTGTATCAGAAAACCTTTAAATTGTGTTTGTTCTTTGATCTAACAATTCTATTTTTAAGAGTCTTATCCTGAGGAAATAATTATGGATATGCTGGAGATTTAGCTACATATTATTACCACATGTTCACCACAGGGTTATTAATAATGTAAAAAAATTAGAAATAATAGGAACAGCAAAATAGGGAAATTATTTTTTAAAAATTTTCTGTCATAGTCTTGTGTTATGTAGGCTATGTAGATATTTACAGTTATCTTGTAAAAGAGTATCTAATTTCAGGAGAAAATTGTTTAAAAACAATTTTTTAAATCCTGATTACATAAAGAACATTTTACATATCAATACAAAAAAAAAAAAAAAGACAGTCCACTAAAAATCTTGGGCATAGGATGGAAATAGATAATTCTCAAGGAGAAATTCAAATGGCCTGTAACATGAAAAGATGCTCCATCTCATTAGTAACCAAGGAAATGGAAATATTTTCCCCACTTACAAGATTGGCACAAGTTAAAACATTTGATAATATAAAACATTGGTGAGAGTTGAGCCAACAGGTACTTGCATGCACTTATGTGAAATAGTATACTGTTGGTCAACCTGCAACTGCTAAAGGAATTAAATAGATCTATATATACTGACCTGGAAAGATCTCAACAACTATCTTTAAGATGTTTTAAAATGAGCTGGGCATGGTGGCCTATACCTGTAATCCTAGCACTCTGGGAGGCCAAGACAGGAGGATCACTCAAGGTCAAAAGTTCAAAACCAGCCTGAGCAAGAGCGAGACCCCGTCTCTACTATAAATAGAAAGAAATTAATTGGCCAACTAAAAATACATACAGAAAAAATTAGCCAGGCATGGTGGCACATGCCTGTAGTCCCAGGTACTCAGGAGGCTGAGGCAGGAGGATCGCTTGAGCCCAGGAGTTTGAGGTTGCTGTGAGCTAGGCTGATGCCACGGCACTCTACCCCACTACCCCAGGCAAAAAGTGAAACTCTGTCTTGGAAAAAAAAAAAATTTTTAATGACATTTATTTACACAGAGTATGTATTACTTATATCCAAAATATATATATTTATATAAATAATACAGAAAAAGATCAGAAGACAAATACATTCCAAACTAATGGCTATTTCTAGAGTAGGAAAACTGAAATTGAGATGGGGAGTAATGAAAGATAGTATTTACTTCATTTGTAAATGTTAGAATTTTTTCATAATAGTAATGTATTTGTGTATTATACAACTTAAAATTTTACCTATGAAATCACAATACATTTTTATATATGAGAAAAGTATATCAAAGTATGTATAAAATCCAGTTGTAAAACAGATATAAAACATAATTTTAGTTTTATAAGAATTGTGTGTGCATTGCACAGAAAAAAAGCCTGAAATGATATTTGCCACAATGTTAAGGTGTAGTATATAATGCATGAATAAAAATGAGTTTATCTCTATATTATTTTAAGTTTCCTTGAAACTCTTGAATTTAGGTTTCATACTTAATTATTTATACTTCTTATTTGTCTCTTAGTAAAACCTCACAATGTCATTTTAAATTCTTTTGATGGTTTTCTGTTTGGACATAGGAATTATCTTCTAGTCTTCAGCAGAAGCTATGTTCTTTTCAAGAGGAAATGATTAAAGAGAGGAATCTCTTTGAGGAAGAATTAAAGCAAGCACTGGATGAGCTCGATAAATTACAGCAAAAGGAGGAACAAGCCGAAAGGCTGGTCGAGCAATTGGAAAAAGAAACAAAATTTAAAGCTGAAGAACTCAAACTCCTAGAAGAAAAACTGAAAGGGTTTGTAATAATAGGACCTCATGTTTATGTGTGACTTCAGATGTTAAAAAGTATTTTTAAGTATATTTTATTAGGATTCTCACATCATTCATGTGAGTGTGTGCGGTTGAAATTATTTTACAAGTAAGTAATGGAGAGTTAAAGCACACACAAAAAATGTACATGCAAACAAGAAAGACCGCCAGAGTTAAAAGTATTGCCCTTTTTTTCCTATAAGGCCAGAGATTTAATTAAAGAGTTTTTAGTAAACAAATTACCAAAGTTTTGTGCTCCATTACTACTTATATTTTCTAAAAATTACTGGACATCAGCATTACAAGAATAAGGAATGTAGGCCAGGTGCAGTGGCTTACGCCCATAATGCTAACACTCTGGGAGGCCGAAGCAGGCGAATTGCTCGAGGTCAGGAGTTCAAAACCAGCCTGAGCAAGAGCAAGACTGTGTCTCTACTAAAAATAGAAAGAAATTAATTAGCCAACTAAAAATATATATAGAAAAAATTAGCCGGGCATGGTGGCACATGCCTGTAGTCCCTGCTACTTGGGAGGCTGAGACAGTAGGATCGCTTCAGCCCAGGAGTTTGAGGTTGCTGTTAGCTAGGCTGATGCCATGGCACTCTAGCTGGGGGGCAAGGGAGTGAGACTCTGTCTCAAAAAAAAGAAGTGGGTCATAAACTTGAATTTGTGCTATCCAGCAGATAGTTCAAAGATGAAGATAGGAAATATATGATTCACAGTTTCAAAGGTAAATACTATTTTCTTTCTTAGGGTAATTATTTATAGTTAATGTTTTATCTTGTAATTGTTCCTTGTAATTCCTTTTTCTTGTAATTGTTCCTTGTAATTCCTTTTTCTTAGGAAAGAAGCTGAACTGGAGAAAAATAATACTGCTAACAGTCAGGCCACCATGCTTTTGCAGAAAAAGTATAATAGTACAGTAGAAAACCTTGGGGATGTTACTGCTCAGTTTGAAAGGTATTTCTTTTGTTTTTGTTTTTAATACTGCATACTTCTCAACTGATGAAGGGTATTTCTGACATAAGCACTCCCAAATATAATATGAGCATGGAAGAGTTTAAAAAGTCTGTGAACAAAGCACAATCACACAAGATGATTGGTATGATTAAATTCCATAATCACCAACCATAAATGGGCATTCAGTGTCACCCGATAATCTTACTACATTTATACAGAAATAATTGTCCAGTTGATCTTCTAGTTTTCCATTCCTACCCCTTCTCCAGTTCATCCTCCTCAGATCTCTAGAGTAATATACACACATATTGTGAGATTGTCAATGGCTCCCCTTTTCCCTTAGGTAAACACACTGTGCCCTGTGGTCATGGCCTGCCTTATGTTTCTAGCTTCTGTTCCTGCCTCTTATTCTTCAGACTCCAGTCTCACCTCCTAATAGACTATGTTGTATCTGCTTCTAAGCATATATGCATCTTTATCCTCTGAAATACCTTCCCCTAACTGTCTAGCTGACTCCTTTACCCATCATGTCTCAGCTTAACTATAAATTCTTCAGAAAGGCCTTTGAATGAAGGTTCACCTCTTGCATTAGCTTACAGTTCTTTGTACTTTTCCTTCATAACACTTATTGCAAATTTAATTATAGATTTTTTTTTTTTTTTTTTTTTTTTTTTTTTTTTGAGACAGAGTCTCACTTGTTGCCCAGGCTAGAGTGAGTGCCGTGGCGTCAGCCTAGCTCACAGCAACCTCAATCTCCGGGGCTCAGCGATCCTCCTGCCTCAGCCTCCCGAGTAGCTGGGACTACAGGCATGCGCCACCATGCCCGGCTAATTTTTTTCTATATATATTAGTTGGCCAATTAATTTCTTTCTATTTATAGTAGAGACGAGGTCTCGCTCTTGCTCAGGCTGGTTTCGAACTCCTGACCTTGAGCAATCCGCCCGTCTCGGCCTCCCAGAGAGCTAGGATTACAGGCGTGAGCCACCACGCCCGGCCTAATTATAGATTTTTATTCCTTTTTGTTTTTTTTTTTTAAACAAAGAGCAAGAGAAGCATTTCCCCATCTTCCCCACAAGACCATAACCTCTGTGACAATATGTGCAGGGATTATATGTAGTTTTTGACTTGTAGTAATTTTCATGTTTGTTAGCTAATTTTTTTAAATCTCTGTATGCATACTTCCTACATATAGTTAAGCATTTGATACATTTTTCCTTTGAACAAAGAGCAATTGCATATACTTACCTCAGAACACTGAATTTTTACCTGTGTAAATATAAGGTTTTGCTTTACTTAAAAGTATACAAAGTGTAAACTGATCAGCTGTATGTCACTTATATAGTAGTTAGAAAAATGTTTTAATTTTTTTTCTTTTTGATAAGCTATAAAGCATTAGCAGCTAGTGAGATAGAAGATCTTAAGCTAGAGAACGCAAGACTACTTGAAAAAGTAGCCAAGGCTGAGAAAAGTGCAGAGGATGTTCAACATCAGATATTGGCAACTGAGAGTGCAAATCAAGAATATGCAAGGTATGTAGAACAAATAAATAAATAATGGTCTTAGAACCATTAAGACAATTTATTGTTGTTGAAAGCCAATTAGTGGCCAAGCATGGTGGCTCATGCCTGTAATCCTAGCACTCTGGGAGGTGAGGCGGGAGGATCCCTCAAGGTCAGGAGTTCGAAACCAGCCTGAGCAAGGGTGAGACCCCATCTCTACTGAAAATAGAAAGAAATTAAGGGGCCAACTAAAAATATATTTAAAAAATTAGCCGGGCATGGTGGCGCATGCCTGTAGTCCCAACTATTCGGGAGGCTGAGGCAGGAGGATTGCGTGAGCCAGGAGTTTGAGATTGCTGTGAGCGAGGCTGATGCCAAGGCGGCACGCTAGCCCAGGCAACAGAGAGAGACTCTATCTCAAAAAAAAAAAAAAAAAGAGCCATTTAGTGACACAGGAAACTGTCCCATGGCTTGAATTTTGGTAATATTAATTTGGAAATTAAGAATTTAGTCACTTAAAAATTGTAATTCTTGAAGAGATCCTTGAGTTTAAAAAGAAAAAGTAATTGACATGGCTGTAAAGTTAAGTGAACTCTTCTCTCTCAAACTCAAGGATGCTTCTAGATCTGCAGACCAAGTCGGCACTTAAAGAAGCAGAAATTAAAGAAATCACAGTTTCTTCTCTTAAACAAATAACTGATTTGCAGAACCAACTTAAGCAACAAGAGGAGGGCTTTAGGAAACAACTGGAAGATGAAGAAACAAGGTAATCTAGGGTTAAAACCTGAGTGCCATGTAAGTCAGCTATGATGTTATTTTTAAAATAAACTGGTTTTTGGAGGGTGAGGTAGGAGGATCACTTGAGCCCAGGAGTCTGAGGTTGCTGTGAGCTAGGCTGACACCACAGAACTCCAGCCTGGGCAACAGAGCGAAACTCTTTGTCTCAAAAAAATAAATTAAATAAACTGTTTATTTAATTTTTCCATGCAGAAAATCTGGACAAGAAAATACAATAGCGGAATTAACTGACGATGTTAATAAGTGGCGACTCCTTTACGAAGAACTCTATAGTAAAACAGAGCCTTTTCAGGTTTGTCAGTTAGGAGCAAACTTGTATTTATGTTGAGGAATTCATTTTGTTCCCTGTTACAGTCATGATCGTGTAATTGACAAATTGACATTTTTTTTAATGTAGCCTTCATAGTTTAAAAAATACTTTCTAAAAAGAAATTTAAAGTTAACAGCGCAGAAGGTTCTCCTAATATGAGCTTTTGACAATCTGTGTTAATTTGTGAGATGCATTTTGTTATGACCTCAGTGTTTCTCAAATTAATACACTGATCTTTTAAAAGAAAAAAGGATAAATGCTAATTTTTGCACTTACCTAGCAGTATAGTGTTGGTTATATTGTGGTGATTCATCTGATACAGGTAAGGCTGGCTAACTGGCTTTCTTGTTTCTTTACCTCAGTTTTAATGATCTTTAAAATGAAAAATGCAAAGTTTAAAAGATTTTCATAGAGAATCTATACAGAGCCCTAAGAATATACTCTATTTTTGTTGGAGTTTTTAAAGATTTTATTTAGTTCATTTTATAGTTTATATAAAACTAGTAAGATTTAAGTTTTTACAAAGGAAAACTTCTTGGAAAAAAATTTAAGTTTTTTTAAGTATTAACTGTATTAAAAATACCTTTTCAGCTACAACTGGATGCCTTTGAAGCAGAGAAACAGGCATTGTTGAATGAACACGGTGCAGCTCAGGAACAGCTAAATAAAATAAGAGATTCGTATGCTAAACTATTGGGTCATCAGAATTTAAAGCAGAAAATCAAGCATGTTGTGAAGTTGAAAGATGAAAATAGCCAACTCAAATCGGTTTGTAAAATATTTAGTTTTATTAAAAATATTAGGGTGGGGAGTCAGATACTGACTGTATACTTATTTGTTTCATACGTGGCTGGCTTATTTTAGTGAAATTTATTCCATCCTCACTGCCACCATCCCCTAACAGTGCTATGCCGCTGATCTTGCTACTCAGGAAGGTGTAGTTTGGGACATGCCCACAGTCACCCCTGGGATGACACTTGCTTTGGTAGAGCTGTCTTCCTCCTTCACCCACCGCACATGGCTATTAAATACAACTGGGTGCTGGCTCATTGCCCTATTGTTTTCAACAGTATCCTAGGACATAAATTGCCCTACAAATTAATCCAATCAAATTCTGGCTCTTTTATGGCAATTGTGTCAGAGATCAGGTGCTTGGTGTTTGTTATGAAGTTGGGAGGGCTGTCTCATTTCCTAGTTTTCTTCTACAACCTTTAAGTTTAGCCTGTATCTTGAATCTCCTCCCAATTCCCTTTCACCATTATCACCATTGTTCTTTAGATCACCCCCAGGCTTCACTTCTCCAAGCTTGGTTGCAAGTAAAGTCAGTTCCATTGGAAAGAAATTAGGCAATCTCTCTCTCATGACCTGCTTTTCCCCCCAGACAAAATCTCTGAGCCAGGACACTGGAGCTAGAAATGGAAGATAGTGTCATGCTTCTTTCTGATATCTCTGCCCTCTGAGTTCTCAGTGGACTTGTGGGGAAGGGGACTGAGGGATAGCCTCAGGTTCTCTAGGCTTGCCTCTGTTGGTATAGAACCATTATCATGTCATAAGGCAGAGCAAGGGTGATCAGAGTTTCACCATTTTTAGCACACCATGCCCAAGATAGAGCTGCTGTCCCATGAGCAAGGCTGAGCGGAGGAAGGGATCCCCCTGTTCAGCCGCATTTGTCCAGGTCATAACCTCAGCAACAGGGAGCTGGTGGCAAGATGAGAAACACTGATGTCCTGCTCCTCCTGGAAAGAAAAGCCTCTGACTGGGAGTTGGAAGAGGGAGCCACATGTTCTTAGCTATAGCAGTCTGGGGCAGGGTCTCTGCCTGTCTAAGCTGGGAGTAGGATGGAAGGAGCAGTTTGGTTCAAATGCCATGATCTCATCTTTTTTTTTTTTTTTAGACCTGGACATGTTGATAGAGATCTCATCTTTCTTATCCAATTTTTGTAAATTATCTTGAATAGATACTTCATTTGCTATTTTGCCCTGGGGACCATTTTCAGAGGCTTGAACTGGTTACCTTTTTATAATTTTTAGTTTCACTAGGAAGTAGGTCAGCAGAGTTTTCATGCTGTCATGCCAGAAGTTGATCCCTGCAATTAATTTTAAATTGAACTTTTATCAGAAAAATAGTTTTGTAACTGTAGAGGGGCAAGAAGATTTAAAAGACTTTATCTTTGTCACAGCTATTTAAAGTTATTTTGTAATTCAGTCTTAAAGCCTGTATCTATTAGTGATCTTTGCCATTTAGGTTTGATACATAAGCAAGTTGGAATTTGCCAGCAACACTGCTAACACGTTTCATTGACATAATCGTTAATATTATCTATTTTTCTCACATAGGAGGTGTCAAAACTCCGCTCCCAGCTTGCTAAAAAGAAACAAAGTGAGACAAAACTTCAGGAGGAATTGAATAAAGTTCTGGGTATCAAACGCTTTGATCCTTCAAAGGCTTTTCATTATGAAAGTAAAGAAAATTTTGTCCTCAAAACCCCATTAAAAGAAGGTAAGGAATGAAAAAGAAGTGTCCTCTGGATTTGCTTTCACAGCATTTAGCAAATAAATTATTCATTTGTATGGACTGTGAAAATTTGTTGAAACATTCTGATATACAAGGAGTTCTTATTGAGATTATTGTATGCAATGCTTTTTTTTCCCCTTCTATACTCTAGATATCCAGATATCTATATTCTAGATATCCAGATCCTGCCAGTCCATTAAGTCCAGTTCAAATTACATCTTCCTTGAAGCCTTGTTTGACACCCACACCAAATTATTCCCTATATAATACCGTTAGCATTTTAACCTAAATGTCTCTTAGGTCCTTAATCACAATAAATCGAAATTGATTGAAATAGTGAATAAAGGAATATATAAATGATGCTGCAGAATGTAAGCACTGCTTCATCTGCCTTAGGGAATATAGGATGTCTGTTCTTAGTTTAATAATTAATCATTATTAATATAATGATTGATGGATTAGTTTTAATTTAGAATACTAATACTACTTTTCCATAATCCTCCCAGGCAATACAAACTGCTACTGAGCTATGAAGTATCAAGAATCATGAAAGGAAGTACCTGAGAAACCTGTTGAAATTATTTCACTCTCATTGTTGATATTATTATTTTGTAATAGGTATTTTATATTATATTTAACTTTGCCTACCCTTAGGTAGATGAATGAATTCCAAGTATTCAATTTGTACTTCATGAAGTTACGTTAATGTTTCTATTTAAGATGTGTAAGTTGAAATATTGAGATTTTATATATTGTCCAATAAAATAAAATAATTCAAAACGTCAGCTTCTACCACTGTCATGTACTGATGGAGTGCTGCTGTGCATGCCCAGTTTGATGGCTTGGTAGGTCAGATAACACCCAGTTCATGATGGGTAGCTCAGGTCACTTGATGGCCCATTGTTAAGCATTCAGTCTCCACTAAGGCCCAGTAGCAGCCCAAGAGCTGTTTCTCAAAAGGAAAATAGATGGCTGCGTGTGGTGGCACTTGCTTATAATCCCAGCACTTTGGGAAGAATTACTTGAGTCCAGGAGTTCCAGACCAGCCTGGGCAATAAAGCAAGACCACCTCTACAAAAAACAAAAAAATAGGTATGGTGGCACATGCCTGTAGTCCCAGCTACACAGGAGGCTGAGGCAGGAGGACTGCTTGAGCCCAGGGGTTTGAGGTTGCTGTGAGCTGTGATCCCACCACTGCACTCCGGCCTGTGTGACAGAGCGAGACCCTGTATCTAAAGGGTGGAGGGGGAGAGAGTAGTTATCTGCTGAGGATGAAGAGGATAATAGATAGGGCTTTGCTTCAAAATCCCGATGGATGGCCCTGAGATTTGCCTATAGGGGGTCTGCCAAAGGCTCCAAACAGCATCTCTATGTGACACAGACACTTCAAATACCATTTGATCTGCAAGGCAGTAATGGCCCAAGCAGCAGTGCAGCTTGCACAATAGCCTGGACCTGCTGCAGAGCCCTCTGTCCTGAGCCCTAAACAAAACTAGCAGCTTTTTGGGTCACTCAGTAAATGGGCCAGAGTAATACACCCAAATGAAGAATATCTTTTCTGCAAAATCCAAAGAGGCCCTTTAGGTATTGTGCTCCCTTTTTGGTCATAAGAATGGGGCAGATGCAACAATTTATAAAGGATATCTTGACATAGCCCAACACCATCAGACCCCTAGAAGTTTTAGTGAGATAGTTGGCCCTTAAATTTTGTTGGATTTATTTCCTGCCCTCTGGCATGCAAATATCTTACCAATAGGTCTAAAGTAATTGCTACTTCTCACTCATAATGTCAGTGAGCATAATGGCATCAATGTAATGGACCAGTGTGGCACCTTATGGAAGGAAAGGGCATTCAAGATCCCTGTGAACAAAATTATGACAGGGCTGGAGAGTTGATATACCCTTGAGGTAGGACAGTGAAGGTGTACTGCTGGCCTTGCTAGCTAAAAGGAAACTGCTTCTGGTTGGCCTTACAGACAGGATGGAGAAAAAGGCATTTGGTAGATCAATAGCTGCATACTAGGTACCAGGGCTATGTTAATTTGCTCAAGCAATGAAACCACAATCTGGTACAGCAGCTGCAACTGGAGTCACCACCTGGTTAAGCTTATGATAATTCACTGTCATTTTCCAAGATCCATGGTGACACTAATCGTCAGTTCCTCTAGGAATTCAGTATTACTTTTGGTTTACAATTTTCCTAGGTACAGGCAGTTCTAGTGGCTTCCACCTAGCCATTCCCACCATAATAGTTCTCACTCCACAGGTGAGGGAACCAATGTGGGGATTCTCCCACCTGCTGAGTATGTCTATTTCAATTATGCATTCTTAGAACTGGGGAATAGCCACAGAATGAGTTCAGGAATCCATTGGGCCCACTGTGAGATGGACTTTAGCTAAAATTCTTGATCATCTGACCTATATAAGCCTCTACTCTGACTGGTAGGCCACAGTGACATTTTGGGTCTCCTGGAATTAGTGTCAGCTCAGAGCCAGTTCCGCTAGTCCACAAAAGGTCCGATTATTCCTTTTTCCCCAATGTACAGTAACCCTGGCAAAAGACTGTATGTCCCTTTGGGAAAGGTTGGGAGAAAGGCTAACAGCATAAATTTTCAGTAGTGTACCAGAGTCCTTCCTCAAGCAAACCCAGTCTCCCCTTTGTTTAGAGGGTCTGGGATTCTATAAAGTGGCTCAAGTCCGGAAATTAAGGGACCATAATTCTCTGTTTTATGATTCGAGTTAGACTTTTGTTCACTTGACCTAGAACTTTTCTGCTCAGACTGATCAAGTAAGAATTTAGTAGGCTTCATATCTCTTTCACTTCTAGAAAAACCATGAACTAGCCAAAGCAATAGGTCTGTGCAGGTAGACTATTCTGATGGCTCTTTTGGCTCTGCCATTCATTACAATAACCATGCCACCTTGCCTTTGGCAGTTGAGTCCCATCCTATGGCCCCTGCTACCCTGGGATTCATTGCTTCCATTGCATTTAGGTTTCCTACTTCAAGGACTGCAAATCCTACTGTAAGTTCTGGCCTTCAAAGAACAATCACAGAGCTCAGAAAAGGATCCTGGGGCTCTCCTCACAATTTTTTTTCTCAGAAGGTATGCCTTTTCCACCTTCCCAGTGTGGGTGAGTAATTCTTAAGTGACAAGTCCACTCTCACATTCTAGTATTTTAATCCTATCCTCTCCATTAAACCAAGGCAAGCCCAACATTTCCAGTTCACTCAATGGAGGCCATCTTTTCCATGTTTCAGTCAACCAACGAAACTGTGAGTGCCCTTTCTAACTCCCCAAACTGCAACATTATATAAAGAATCTCTGCTTAGTGAGCCCATATCAATGAATTTGGCCTGATCCAACTTTGTTTCTTCCATTATTATCCCACACCTTTAGTGTACATCCCCACACATGTTCCCAGATTTCTGTAATTCTTTTGGAGTATAGCATATAGCATATCTCTTCATGGCTAACAGTTTTTTCCTCACCCTTAGGGGCCTGCTGAGACTTGTGTCTAGTTATAGGGCTTGAAGCAAAGAGAGGTGGTGGGTGGGTCCTGAGGAGAATCAGCATTGTCTTGCATGGTTGCAGGAAGGAGACATGGCAACTGCCTCAGGGGAGGCCATTTTACTATTTCCTCAGGTAATACAGCCTTAATCTTCCCAGACAGGATTGGAGGGCACTGTCACTGGGAGTGGGAAAGCCTCTTCCACTGGCAAAGTGTTGGGAACCGAGGCCTTTGAAGTTCTTAACCCGGAAATACCCTGAGCAGAAAATACCCTGAGTTGCCAAAAAGTGCTTAACAACCGTTCCAGGAAAAAACTGCAAGATATTCCAGGCTTGCTGCCTGAGGCTGTTTGTAATTGATCAACCCTAACCCCCCTGCCCCTCCCTACTTCATTGTTTCTGTATGCTTATAAAAGCAACAAAAAACCTAGTAAAGCAGACCTTGACAACCCTTTGCTTGGTCTCGTTCCTTTCTCTCACCCATCTCTTTCAGGCAAGGTCCCCCTTGACCCCACGAGTAACAGAAGGTCCCACGGGCCGGGACAGCAAAGAAGACACGACATCAGTCTCAGCCTCACACAGCCATTCTATTATCTGCTTGCAGTTAGGAAGGACAGAAGGAGCAGATATGGCAATTCACAACACCCAGTTGACTACAACCATATATCATCTTTCATCCTTTTTTTACATTTCTAAATAAAAGGTCTAAGTAGCCAGTTTTCTAGGCCAACACTCTTTTCCATTTTCTTTCCCGTGTTTGGCCCTTTCCCACTTTTGGGAAAGTAAAATAAACTTCTTCCTTTTACCCTAATCTGTGGAGAAACTTTTCTCAAACCTGAGTACACCAGCAGCTCTACACTAGCTCACCACCCCCACAATAATGGCATAATGGCCTCCAGGCTGGGAAAAGTGGTGTAGGCCTGTAATCCTAGCACTCTGGGAGGCCGAGGATCTCTTGAGGACAGGAGTTTGAGACCAGCCTGACCAACAGTAAGACCCCCATCTCTACTAAAAATAGAAAAAATTAGCTGGGCAACTAAAAATAGAAACAAAAAATTAGCCGGTGGTGGTGGTGAGTGGCTGTAGTTCCAGCTAATTGGGAGACTGAGGCAGGAGGATCACTTGAGCCCAGGAGTTTTAGGTTGCTGTGAGCTAGGCTGACGCCAGGCACTCTAGCCCTGGCAACAGAGTGAGACTCTGTCTCAAAAAAAAAAAAAAAAAAAGGCCTCCATTTGCACCCAAGTTGCTCCAAAAATATTATTTTATTCTTTCTTACCACTGAGAATGGCTCGATTTGAATGGCAATTTTTGTTGTTCTTAAATTGGTAGGTGTTCAAAGCTTAACTGAGCACATTCATCACTCCTGAAACTGTTAAAAATATTACTGGGCTTCACTCCTAGAAAATAATTTCATTCTGTATATTCTGTGGTGCATGCAGGCTTCACTCATCTAGAAGTCCTTAACCCTTGAAGGCTATTCTACCTACCATTCTCCCAGTCAGAAGGGGGGGTGGGGACAATGTTGATGAAAATGACCTGTTGCATTTTAATTTCTGTGTGCTGCTACCACAATGCCTTTTACTGTCCTTCGTAATAATTAAAAAGCACTTGCAGGGGGCAGTGGGGGGTGAGCGACGGAGAAGTTAGAAGACAAGGGAATTTCCAGTAAAAATAGTAACAACAATAATAAAAGGAAAAAACCAAAAAGCACTAGAGGGGAACACTGGAGAATTTTACTAGCAATAAGGCGTAACTGAATGAAATTATAAAAACTGTTCCCTTCAGGACGGGAATCAATCGCATGACCCGCGTGCTTTTCTCCTGCAAAAAAAATTGCAACAAGTCTTGACAGGAAGTTGTTGGGCTGTTTTTTGTTTTTAGTTCATTCTACCAAATGGTTTTGCTAATGTACCCTGGTTTAGATGGCAATTAAACATGAAACTTCTCATTGGGTATTTTCGAGACTACTACAGGGAATCAGCTGCCAGTTTACTGCCATGTGGAAAACTGCACGAGATTCCGGGATTGGAATCAAAATGCTAATTTAAAAGGTCAAGGGAAGCTGCGCCTCACGTTTTGGCGTGCCTGCGCTCCCTGCAGGCAGAAGCAAACAAAGACCCGGCAAGAGAAGGTAGAGGCTGAGACCCGTCCCGTATCTGTGTTCCTGAAATAATTTTGGAATCATGCCTGAAATGCCGGAGGACATGGAACAGGTAAGAGCTTAACAATTCAAGAAATGAAGCATTGTAGAGTAAGAGTTGCTTTTAAAGCATTCCAGTGAACGCCTGGTAAAAGCAGAGTGGGCGTATAAAGAAAATAGAAACGAGTGTCATTCATTTCCTTAAAACAAACCCTAGGGACATAGACGAATAAACCAACTTTAGTTATTGACCCAGGAAACCAGGTTATGGAGAGCTCAGTCTCATTAACTGGCAAAAATAAAATGCTAAACAGAACAGCAGTTTCATTTACCGGATTAAATGTAGTGATGTGTGCTAAGGTTCTATATAAATACGGAATTTCTCTCTCGTATGTTCCAGACTTTGTATGCATTAAATCTTGTAACATAACTTTTTAGTTGCTGCTCTTTGAATTTATAGACTTAGCCACCGCACGAAGTTGGGTATTGTCTGTATAAGGATGGCGTTTGATTCACATAGACTATCATCATTAAAGATCAAAACGATTAAAAACCATATTTAAACATCTGCCCCTACACCTATACCCAGCTTTCACAGGGCAAGTATCAAATCAGATTCTCAAATGTAGTCAAGTTAAACTTTTTGTAAGGCTGCTCTGAGAATCAAAATGCTAATTGCATATGCCGGTACTTAAATCTTCTTCACCTTGAACACTTACCCACCCGTCCTCTCCCACCCCCCAGGATTAGATTACATCACACCTTGCAAGGAGAAACTTTAAACAAAAATTCCTAGTTTTTAAGGGAGACACACCGAGAAGATCTTGGATCTGGCCCCTCCCCCCACCCTTTCTTTGTTGTCCCCAGATTACTCTTGTTCAGATCTGGGGCAGTCCCATCCAAGAATTCCCTAAGTAACGCTAGGCCGGTGAACAGTAACAGCCTGGATTCAAACAAAAAAACAACAAAATCGAAAAGTGAGCGACTTCGGGCAGTTACTGTTCCTAAGAAACTTTATTTACATGAATAAGGAAATGAGTTTTGTTGGGGGTTGGGGAGGAAGGAAAATCAAGCGCCTCTGACCTAGAAAAACTTATTTAAAAGGCTGCTTGGCCTTTAGCTCTAAATTAAACTAAAAAGGGGGTTGTGAAAATAAGGCCTTACGAAAATCCAAGCAGTGGTCACGTTTGCTGGTGACGTTTAGAGCTTGATATCTTGGGTGTCTGGAGAGGCGACTCCTCCACGGTCTGTGCTGGGGTTATCTTCTGGGTAAATTTCCCCAGGCGTCCTGTTCTGCCTGGAGGACTCTGCGGTTTTAAAGTGGGAGGAAAATCGGTTGGGTGCCAGGTGAGCCTCAACACTTAGGGCGCTTGTTTCTGATTTACTTTTTAAAGGCATTTCAGGTGGTAGAAAGCCCAGCATTACACTCTGGTTGGTTTTTTAAATTTCGGTTCTTATCAAGTCTGGGCACACACAGCTCAAAGCTACAGCCCCCATGGTGGAGCTTCTCCAAGAGGAGCTTCTCCAAGAGTGGTCCTGACCCTTGTTTACTCCACTAATTAAGAATTAGAGTTCCAGGGCTTTCCCACCAGTTTCTCATTCTGTTATTATGGGTAAAGTCAAAAGAACCTGTGTTTTGAAGAAGTACCCAAATAATTCATCTTCCTCTCCCCCACGCCTTTTTAGTTAAAAATAGTTTAACATTTTTAAAATTTCACACATCCTATTTTTTAACATCCCAGAAAGACAAATGGCTCAGCTGCCAGCACTTCTTTTTGTTCCCTGTCTTTTTCTAAATCTTTCAAAACCCACACCTAATGCTCTAGAGATACGTTCTCTGCGCTCCTTCCTCCCCCTCACCTCCCACGACTTTAAAATGTTTTATTCTATTTTATCTATTACATGCCCAGCTGATTCTTATGATGCACTGTGCAGTCTGCAAACTTGAAACTCTAGGCGATCCAATTCAATCCCTCCTCGGTTAAAGAGAAAAAAAAAAAGCAGAAGGAAAAAACACACAGAGAAACAAAATCTCCAAAACCAAATTTGAATTCATCGCTTCAGGTCAGGGCCTTGGTTTTGCGTACCACTTTAAGAGTTGGCGCGTGGGCTGGGAACGTCCCGCGTGCGCCCGCCTCCTTCCTGGGGCGTCGGCGGAGCGTGGCCAATCAACGGTGCGGCCATGGCGGCGGAAGCAGGGTGCGGGGTCGACTTAGGCCTAGAAGAGGCGGGCACCGATTGAGCAGAGGCCGTGGCGTTTGTGCTTGCGGCCGCTCTGGCGGCGTCGCGGAGACGGCGGGCATGGTGGGGCGGCAGAAAGAGCTCTCCATCCACTTTGTTCCCGGAAGCTGCCGGCTAGTGGAGGTGAGGGAGTCGGCTTGCGGGGAGGGTTTTTGGTGGGAATATGGGGCGCTGGGGGGACCAAACACGTCCGCGGGGATAGAGGGAGAGGCTTTCCGGGAGCATCCCGCCAGAGTCGGAGCCTCGGGCAGGGAATCGTCCGAGCGCCGCCTCCCCAGCTTCGGAGCCCAGGGCGGTGCCACGGAGTTTGTTTATCTCGGCGCACACCCGTCTGTAGTTTCTTTTCCAGCCACTGCGGCCGGAAGCAAAAGCAAGTAGCTGGAGGTTTTACTGTTGAGTTCTCTGTCTCAGCTGCTGGGGACAGAGGGCTCTTTCAGAGTAGTTTCTGTTTTCTTTCTTCGTTTTTTCATCTTTGTATCGTATTCTTCGGTCTTACAAGTTCGTAGCTTTGAGAAGGGGAGGAGGAAAGGGCTTTTCAGAAATAACAGTATTGGAGATGACAAGTTAATGAACACTCTTAGCTTGTGCAAGGGACAGTGTTGTGCGCTTCACAGGCATAACTTTAATCGTAACTATGAGATACTGCCTCATTTTACAGATGCGAAAGCTAAGGTATAGAGGGAGAGAAATTGGCCCAACTTCGTTCAGTAAAATTGGTGCAGGGATTCAATTATAAATCTGTTTCTCAGGCTTTGAACCACTATGAAGTTTGCATGAAGGAAGACTATTTCTGTTATCCCCCTCATCCTCTCCTCCATTCCAAGGGTCCCAGCGGTCATCCATTCACAAAATATTATATATCCAGCGTTGGGGATAAAATTGTTAGTGCCTTGACTAATATTCTATGGAGATAAGACATATAGGAGATGGCTGGTATTTTTTATTTTATTTTATAATGGTGAAATAACATAAATGGCTGGTTTTGATAATGCAAAGTTTTTATGCTTCCAAAATGTATTTAGTGTTTTCAGATCACTTTGGGTCTTTCAGGGTCTAGTTAAATCTCTGTGTTGTTCTGTGTGCCCCCAAACAATGCTGAGTACATTTACGTATTGTTTGTGAATATCCGTATATGTATAAAGGTTAATCTATTTTCACAGGGGTTCAGTAAAGAAATGAAAATGGCTTTTCACGTTTTGTTTCATTAAAAATGGAACAGCTAAGAATTTGGCAACATACTTGTTGCTCTGTCAACCTGTAGAATTAAAACTCATTCGTGAGAATGAGAACTGTCTTATAGTTAATGTTAGAGAAGCAGCCTATAGTGGTTCCTGTTAATACTGTCTGTAGGGTACCTTAGGGTGACAGTAAGACTTAGACCAGTGCCATGTAAATAATAGTCAGGGGACCTTAGGAAGTTTCATTAAAGTCCAGGAGTGTCTGCTCAAAGATCTACCTCAGGGGGAATTAAAAAATAAGTGTGGAACTTTGGCAAATTTAAAAGTTTCTAAGAATAAAAGGCATATTTATCACTAAAATTTAAGATGATCTCTATTAGTGATATTTCATTCTTTTCTAGTTCATTTTTAATAGAAGTTAATAAAATAGAAATCACTGTCCCAGAGTACTGTGTTAGGTAATTTGCAAAGAGCCATTTATCTCCCATTACCTGTATAATTTGGTATCATTTGATTAGATAGCATAATTAAAAACATAATAAATGTAGATATACATTTGTATGTATTTAATTTTTCAAGACTTTTTTGGTGTCTATAAATCTGATCACCTGAAGTGGTTGAATTCCATACATCTAAGAGTTTATACAATAAGAGGCAGAGATGTGTGTAGAGTAGCTTAAGTTGATACTTGATTAACTTATAATAAAAATTGAGAAAGTAGACTTTTCAGACAGACAAAATATTTTCAAGTCTTTATTGTGGTTTGGTGAACTAGACAGCGTTGTATTCTTTCATTCTGAGTTCCTTGAAGGGTTTAGAAATAATTTATGGAGTCAAAAAGTCCAAGGTAATTTTTAGAGGAATACTTCTTTTCCCCAACAAACAAAATCTAACAAAACAGTGTACACTTTAAAAAGCTTCAGGTAGAGTACTATTCATATAAAAACTCAAAAATTGGCATCTTTTAATTTGAGTGATGCATATTCAAGCGAAAAGTTACCTTATTTAAGTAAACGAAGCTCACTCTGTATTTAGACTCTTTGTGGTAAGTATAATATGGAAAATATTAGAAATATGGAACTTTGAAGTTGAAGGCACCTTAGTCATCTTGTCCAGATACCTCATTTTTACCAATGATGAGTTAGATCAATAGAGATGTAATAATTCTCAATACCACGGTTTGTGGCAGTGTATAAAACTTTAATCATTCATGAAACAAAATGTTAAGTTCAGAGAATTGAGACAAAATCCAATGAATTTGGCTTGACCACTTAAGCAAGAAGACTCAAGTTCTGATCCCAGCTATTTCCCTTTTACTATGGACAAAATTGACATCTCTAGACTTCAGATTCCTCACTTTGGGAATAATGTCTTCCCTAATAAGGCTGTTCTTATGGTTAAAAGATGTATGAATTATGTATGTATAACATAATAGTTTTCAACTAGGAGGTTCCCCACTCATCTAATGAAGATTCTTTAGTATTTACATCTGACCACTAAGTACTGTGTAGAGTTTCATATTTTCTTCTAGGGGCCTTTTTTTTTTTTTTTTTCACTAATCCATGTGTGGGTATCTAGGGGCCTTAAATAGTACTCCAGGGTATAAAGATAAAGTTGCATTTTCTCCATGCAACCTCAATTCTTTTTTTAAGTGTATTATATTCCCTCAAGAGCTTTGTTCACCTTTAAACTTAGTACTGTATTTTATCTTCTCTAGGGTGCTCTTGATTATAAGATCATGTGGGCTCTTATTTTAAGATGCAATCAAGATAACAAAAAGTACTGCCAAGCTATGACACATTAATAAGATGCATATCTTTTTCATTCATGCAACAAATGTTAAAATGAGGGAAAAGTGTGCTTCACAGAATGAAAATATGCAGAGATTTTAATATTTTAAGAAGGAAAGATACTATTGTGGCCAGGTGTAGTGGCTCAGGCCTGTAATCCTAGCATTTGGGGAGGCTGAGGTGGGAGGATCATTTAAGTGGAGTTCGAGAACACCCTGGGCAATGTAGTGAGACCCTATCTCTATAAAAAACAAAAATAGTGAGTGTCATGGTGCATGCCTAGTTCTAGCTACTGGGGAGGCTAAGGTGGGAAGATCATTTGAGACAAGGAGTTCAAGGTTGCAGTGAGCTACAATGAGGCCACTGTACTCCAGCCTGGGCTACACAACAGAGGGAGACTCTGTCTCAAAAAAAAAAAAAAATACAGTTGTTTCTTCTAGAAAGGTAGGTGGCACTTTTTTGGTTTGTTTGAATTAGAGATAAGGACCTTTATGAAAGCCTTGAATGTTCCTGGAGTTTGTAAGATTACAGGGCTTTTCAAACTGCAGTCTCCAAATTACCGTAATCAGCATCGCCTGAGAACTTGTTAGGAATAAAAGTTAGCAGATCCCAGCCCAGACTTACTGACTCTGAAAGCCCTCTAAGGGATTTTGATCCACACTGAACCCTGAGAACCGCAGACCTAAGAACTGTTATCTGTTTGTTTGCTTCTATAGAGTGAAGTAAAAACTGAGAAGTTTGGAAGAAACCAAATCATATGTCTTTTATAGTATTTTCGCAGGAATCTTTGTGGTATTTATCCTGTGTGAATTGTTTTCTGATTGTATCTCTACTAGACTTGGCATGTTTTTCCCTCTTTGCAGTTCAGTCTTTCTAGAGCTGTTTTCTTGCCAAAATTCAAAGAAAATATTTTGCTGGTTGAAATCATCGTTTTCATAGATTAATTGGCTTAGAGCCAAGTTTTGCTACAGAGAGCCTGAATTAAATTTCTTTCTTTTTTTAAATAATGAATATATACTATGTTTATTTGAGGAAATACACTATAGAATGATGTTACCTGCATGAAAATTGAAATTTCTTTTAACTTTTAAAATATCTTGAAATTGGTCAAGCAAAAAAAATAATCCGTAAGAATTTACCTATTATATTGTCTTTCTCTGTTAGCCTTTTCATTTTAAGTTTTACATGTGCTAGCAATACCTAATTTTGATGTCTTTTTAAAAAATTTTGTAGTCTGCGGTTATTGCACATATATTTAAGGTTTTAGACAGCTCAGAATTAGGTGACTGTAACAACTTGACATAAAGAGGCCTCAAGTTGATTAAAATTTAACTTTAAAAAAAAAGTCTTAAGAGTCTAAGAAGAAAATTAGTATTGCCCATTTGGGGAAGAAGAGAAAATTTTGAAAGTATGCCTTGGAAACATAGCATTTAAGTTCTTCCCTAAATAGTGGTTCTTTTTCATTTCTGTGTATAAGGAATGTTTTCTTTTTTATAATAGAAACAGATCCGTTTAAAATATTTTTTCTTATCCTCTGTTTATTTTAATTTATATAGGTAAATTTAGAGTTAACTCAGGAACATTTAGCAATTTTATTAAGCTGAGAAAACATTAGTGTCGAAAAAACCAAATTTATTTTCCAACTCATAAATACCTCTGAAATGTTGACTAATTCTCTAACTCAAACTTATCAAAATATGATAAATTATTGAGATTTGAAAGAAAATTTGAGATTAAAAACTGAAGACCAGAAATGTCAACTTGTAACTATATAGGCAGATAGAACCAAATGCTCAGTCGGCGATAAAACAAGTAAACTTAAAACAGTTCTCTGCAGAGACTCAGAGAGCACCTTTGGTCATCTGTGTAGGAACAAAACAAATTGTACACTTTTATAAACTAAAGAATATAACTAAAGTTGCCTTAATTAAATTCAAGGTATATATAATCTTTATTACTCATTTGGGCATCATCAATGATACAAATAAGATTTTCTTTTATTGGGAAATGTAAATCTAGGTAATTTTTTTGCAGCATTATCTTATGTTCTTGGATAAGATTATTAAAACTTAAGTGATACAGTTGTTGATATAGTAATAGTTTGATTAATCTTTGTTCTAACTTTGCACTTGGCTTGTAGATAGATATGAGACATGAATCAAAGTACTTGAGATATTATTGAACAATGATGGTGACTAATTTCTTTGAGAGAATGATTTTCAAAGTAAATAATCCCTTTTCTCCCCTTCACATTTTAGGAGGAAGTTAATATCCCCAATAGGCGGGTTCTGGTTACTGGTGCCACTGGGCTTCTTGGCAGAGCTGTATTCAAAGAATTTCAGCAGAATAATTGGCATGCTGTTGGCTGTGGTTTCAGAAGAGCAAGACCAAAATTTGAACAGGTTAATCTTTTGGATTCTAATGCAGTTCATCACATCATTCATGATTTTCAGGTATGGTTTAGTATATTTTAACATATATGAGCTGTATTAAGAACTGTCTGATGACATAGAAAATGTCTTTGCTCTCAAGGAAATTACTATACTTGAAAGCTCTAACCTGTTATGCACCAACAGAATAGTGTTGGATTTTTTTTTTTAAGCATACCAAGGTATATGTAATCCTTAAAAAGATTAGGTTGAGACACAAGTTGACAAAAACAGAAATATGAAGCATTTTATAAAACTTATGTTTTATAAAAAAAAAAGCATTTTGGTATATATCCTTCAGGTGTTTTTCTTTTTTTATTTCAAAATATTCTGGAGGGTACAAATGTTTTTGGTTACATAGATCAATTTTGTTATGCTTGAGTCAGGGTTATAAGTGTGCCCGTCACCCAGATAGTGTTCACTGTACCTGTTAGGTAGTTTCACCCATCCCCTCCTCCTCCCTCCTACCTGCTTCATTTCCACTGAGTTTTACTTCCCTCTGTGCACATGTGTACTCATCAGTTAGTTCTAATTTAACAGTGAGTACATGTGGTATTTGTTTTTACATTCTTTAGATACTTAGGATAATAATGGTCTCTAGTTCCATCCAAATTGTTGCAAAAGGCCTTAATTCGTCCTTTCTTATGATTGAGTAGCATCCCATGGTATAAATATACCACATTTTGTTAATCCATTCATGAATTGATAGGCACTTGGGTTGATTCTACATCTTTGCAATTGCGAATTATGCTGCAGTATACACTTTGAGTGCAGGTGTCGTCTTGATAAAATGACTTCTTTCCCTCTGGGTAAATACCCAGTAGTGGGCTTTATCTTAGAGCTTTTAAAATCTTTATATTATTTAGGAGTCTTCAAAGTGCAAGTAACAGAAATCCAATTCAAATTAGTGGTCTTCCCAAATCTTAGCTCTGACTTGTCTCCTCTGGGAACCAGGTGCTTGTCTTTTCCACTAGATTATGAAATCCTTGTTCCTTCTACAGTGTCTGCCCTAGATGCCATTTAAATGCTCAATTTAGAATATAATTTTTGTGGATTGTTGATTTTCTTTGTGAGTGGTCAAAGAGATTTCAGTGTATGAATTTGCAATTATTACTCACTCTTTTTTTGAGACAGTCTCTCTCTGTTGCCTAGGCTAGAGTGCTGTGGCGTCAGCCTAGCTCACAGCCTCCTGAGTAGCTGGGACTACAGGCATGTGCCACCATGCCTGGCTGATTTTTTTTTTTTTCTGTATATTTTTAGTTGGCCAATTAATTTCTTTCTATTTTTAGTAGAGACAGGGTTTCACTCTTGCTCAGGCAGGTCTTGAACTCCAGAACCTTAAGCGATCCACCCACCTCGGCCTCCCAGAGCGCTAGGATTACAGGTGTGAGCCACTGTACCCAGCCTATTACTCTCACTTTGATATAGATTTATGAAATATATATTAGTTCATATTATATAAATGATAGCTCTTTTTTCTGATCCAAATTGGGGCACGAAGCTTGTTTTCATTTAGAAATACAGTTATTGGCACAGTTCTTTTCTGGTTTTGTCTAGGGATTACTAAATTACTATTTCCTTTTCAGTGTCTATATATACTTTAAGGAAGTTTGAACTTTGGGGGGGAAAAGGCATGATAAAACTACATTTAAAAATTATAGGCGGGGTGCGGTGGCTCACACCTGTAATCCTAGCACTCTGGGAGGCTGAGGTGGGTGGATTGCTCAAGGTCAGGAGTTCAAAAACAGCCTGAGCAAGAGCGAGACCCCACCTCTACCAAAAATAGAAACTAATTGACCAACTAAAAACATATATATAGAAAAAATTAGCCGGGCATGGTGGCGCATGCCTGTAGTCCCAGCTATTTGGGAGGCTGAGGCAGTAGGATCACTTGAGCCCAGGAGATTGAGGTTGCTGTGAGCTAGGCTGACACCACAGCACTCACTCTAACCTGAGCAACAAAGTGAGAGACTGTCTCAAAAAAAAAAAAAAAAATTATTCTTTGTTTAAGGAATGTTGATTTAATACACATTTTTCTCTGAATTAACTTACCCTAAAGAAGGCTATAATTCTTGTTTTATTCCATTTTGGACTGAAAACATATCAATGCTTAACTTCTAGCCCCATGTCATAGTACATTGTGCAGCAGAGAGAAGACCAGATGTTGTAGAAAATCAGCCAGATGCTGCTTCTCAACTTAATGTGGATGCTTCTGGGAATTTAGCAAAAGAAGCAGGTAATGATGACTTTATAAAATCTTAATTAATATTTTATGAATGAGTTTTTAAAGATTAAAAAATTGTATATCAGTTGTAAGTGATTTGCTTTTATATATCATGAACAATCCATTCTGAATTCCACTAAAGAATAATGTCATGTAAAAATTTAATAGATTCATCTTTTTTTTTTTTTGGTAGCTGCAATTGGAGCATTTCTTATCTATATTAGCTCAGATTATGTATTTGATGGAACAGATCCACCTTATGGAGAGGAAGACATACCAAGTCCCCTAAACTTATATGGCAAAACAAAATTAGAAGGAGAAAAGGCTGTCTTGGAGAACAACTCAGGTAAGACATAACCTCTTTACCCCCAGTTGTATTTGAGGCCTCCTTTTTGTTTGATTTTTATATATATGCAGTGTTTTTTTTAAATTATATTGCCAGTATATACATATACATCTTTATACATGGAAAACAATTCATACAGTATAAATTTTTATAATTCATTTTCAAAAAACAGGGTAATATCTTTTAGATTGAGGTATTCTGTTATATATATGGGTTTTATCTTTTTTTCTATATGTATGTTTTTATATACATATATTAAAAACTATACACTCCTTGAAAAAAGAGATTTTTAAATTACAAAGAATGAAAGCTCTCAGGGATATAAGCACAAAATGTGGTTATATATAAAAGCATGTTTTGTGTATTTAAAAAAAGGTATGCTTGTTGTTTCATAATCTGATTCCCCCACCCCCAGTCTTTGCATTTTAGTACATGTGGAACCATCTCTGGGATATCTTATTCATATCAATAGCTGTATAGTATTTTGTTTAATGCTTCCCCTGCACTAAAACTACTGTCTTGGACTATACTGTGTCTTTGAGAAGCAGCTACTAGTATAGAATACCTCACTAATGGACATTTAGTTTTTCAGTTTTCTTGTATTACAGATTATTCTGCAGAAATCATCCTTGAATACATTCTTGTTTTTGTACTGCTATAATAGAATATCACAGACTGGGTAATTTATAAAAAATAGAAATTTATTTCTCATAGTTCTGGAGGCTGGGAAGTCCAAGGTCAAGGTGCCAGCATCTGGTGAAGGGTCTTGCTGTGTTTTCCAGAGGGGAGAACTCTGTGTCCTCACATGGCAGATGAGGAAAAAGGGAATAGCTCTCTCCCACAAGCCCTTTTATGATGGCGTTAATCTATCCATTCATGAGGGCAGAGAGAGCCCTTATAACCTAAATATTTCCCAAAAGGCCTCACCTCCCAACACTGTCGCATTGATGATTTTCAACATGAATTTTTGGAGGGGACAAAAACATTGAAACCATAGCAGTATTTTATGTTCACTTGTCCAGTAAACATTCAGTTAAAGTGTTAATTATGCAAAGACTTTTGTTATCCCCTCAGCAGGGACTAATATATCTAAATATCTCAAAATTCCTTAATCAGACTGGGCATGGGTGGCTCATGCCTGTAATCCCAGCACTTTGGGAGGCTGAGGAGTATTGCTTGAAGCTAGGGATTTGAGACCAGCCTGGGCAATATGGTGAGACCCCCATCTCTACAAAAAATTAGCTGAGTATGGTGACACATGTCTGTAATCCCAGCTGCTGGAGAGGCTAGAGTGGGAGGATCCCTTGAGCGCAGTATTTTGAGGCCACAGTGAGCTGATTGTGCCACTGCATTCCAGCCTAAGCAAGACCTTAGATTTTTAAAAAGAAAACAATTTCTTTTTTTTTTTTTTTTTCTTGAGACAGAGTCTCACTTTGTTGCCCAAGCTAGAGTGAGTGCCCTGGTGTCAGCCTAGCTCACAGCAACCTCAGTCTCCTGGGCTCAAGCAATCCTCCTGCCTCAGCCTCCCGAGTAGCTGGGACTACAGGCATGCGCCACCATGCCCGGCTCATTTTTTCTATATATTTTAGTTGGCCAATTAATTTCTTTCTATTTATAGTAGAGATGACGGGGTCTCGCTCAGGCTGGTTTCGAACTCCTGAGCTCGAGCAATCTGCCCACCTCAGCCTCCCAGAGTACTAGGATTACAGGCGTGAGAGGAAAACAATTTCTTAATCATTGGTTGTAAGAATACTGTGAGCACTCACCCTTCACTTCAGATAGATTCACCAGTTATTAATGTTTTGTCCCATTTGTTTTGCTTTGGTCAGACCCATTGATAATTAGTTGAATTTTATCCTAAAATACTTCACCATGTATCTTCTAACAACAAGGATGTTCTTTACCATTACAATGCAGTTATCACACTCAGGAAATTTAATATTAATATAGTACTATAATTAAATTCTATATAGGAATTTTCCCAGTTGTTCCCCAAATATCCTTTATTGCTTTTATTTTTTAATCTGGCAATCAAGGCTTATTCATTGCATTTAGCTGTCATGAGAGGTTTTATTTTTAATGATCAGAATAATGTAGAAGTTATATCTAAAAGTATTCCAAATTACAGAAGACATTTAAATTTGATTTTTTATTGTTATTACAAGTGAGCTATGTCATTTTGGTGTATTTTTATTAAAAGTTTCTACCTAGATGTTTAGATTTACACACTGTCATCTTACATGAAAAAATACTAATCAGCATTGAAATAGAATCTGGCTGTTATTCATCTCTAGGAGCTGCTGTTTTGAGGATTCCTATTCTGTATGGGGAAGTTGAGAAGCTTGAAGAAAGTGCTGTGACTGTTATGTTTGATAAAGTGCAGTTTAGCAACAAGTCAGCGAACATGGACCACTGGCAGCAGAGGTTCCCCACCCACGTTAAAGATGTGGCTACTGTGTGTCGGCAGCTAGCAGAGAAGAGGATGCTGGTGAGTTTTTGAAAGGAAGGTTGCCTAACTTCCATCTTAGTGAAGATCCACTTTGTCTTTTCCATGCTTGAACTTTCATAGGTATACTTGGAATGTTAATGAGTGAAAGTTTAAAGTTCCTTTTTAAAACTAGGAGACCAAAAAAGTAGTTTACAGATAGTAAACTGAAGAATTTTCATTCATGAAGAATAAAAATATTCTCCTGTGTTTTATTTCTTACATAGCTGTAGACCTCGTTTTTTTTAAATTGCAAGGTAATGGAAAACTTGTATTTTTTTCTTCTTCTTTGGGTAACAAAATAATCACCTAATGTCTTTGAAGAAGGATATATGCAGTGCCAAAAAAGAAGCTAAGTATGAATCATTTTGGCCACTTTAAGAGTAATTTGTATGTTTTTTTTTTTAAGATATTTAAATGTGAATTAATTTATTTATTTATTTGAGACAGAGTCTCACTTTGTTGCCCAAAGCTAGATTGAGTGCCATGGCGTCAGCCTAGCTCACAGCAACCTCAAACTCCTGGGCTCAAGGGATCTTCCTGCCTCAGCCTCCTAAGTACCTGGGACTACAGGCATGCGCCACCATGCCCGGCTAATTTTTTGTACATATATTAGTTGGCCAATTAATTTCTTTCCATTTATAATAGAGACGATGGGGTCTTGCTCAGGCTTGTTTCAAACTCCTGAGCTCGAGCAATCTGCCCACCTCAGCCTCCCAGAGTGCTAGGATTACAGTCGTGAGCCACGCGCCCAGCCTAAATGTGAATTAATTTTAAACATTTGAAAAAGTTGGTACTAAATAGAGTATTCATACAAGGAAAGATTAGAAACATTTAATTGAGAATATTATTAATAGTATGACCAGTTTTTTAATATATAAAAATTTATATTTATTTTGAATATATACCATGACAATATTTAAGAATGTTTAATTGATTAGCTCATCTCAAAAAATGATTCTGTTAGGTTTTGGTTGTAGTTTAGGATAATTAAAAATATTCATTAAATTGGACTGTTTTCATAAAAATCTAATCACTTTTAGTACTCCCACTAATTAAATAAAATTGGAGCTATTTTTTATTTTAAAAATTCTTAAAGCCAAATTCTAGAAATTGCTTTTTTTGCATTTAGCAGAGAATATTTGTATGAATATGATTTTAGGTATCTCATGGAGGAGAGCATTCCAGTATTGAGGGTTTCGTTTTAGTTCCTAGACCTTTTAAATAAGCTTTCTTGTCAAATCCATTATTCTAGTCAACTCAAAGTTGAAACTATTTTGAACTTATTGTGTCATTGTTTTTAGGATCCATCAATTAAGGGGACCTTTCACTGGTCTGGCAATGAACAGATGACTAAGTATGAAATGGCATGTGCAATTGCAGATGCCTTCAATCTCCCCAGCAGTCACTTAAGACCTGTAAGTACATGGCTTTTAAAACCTTACTTTTCAGAAGTCGAAATCCATCATTATAGTATGTATTATTGATAACATTTTTCCTGTTGTTTTGGAATGTGTTGGATAACCTCATTTCTCAGTATAAATCAAAGTGAACTTTGCTTGTATGTTGGCAGTTTAGTGCTACTTTTCTCTAAATTGTCATCTGTAAAGAAGACAATGAGTGTTGATGAAATTGGTAGGAAAAGTATCATCTTGATTGTGGCAGGCATTTTAATTTTTCAGGGATGATAAAATCAGATTTCTTGCTCTAAGGGTAAAATGAAATAGCGAAGAATATATAAAGTCTCAAGATGTGGCCCTTCATTTAATTTACTTTTGATTTTCTGTGTTTATTTTTCTTTAAAGATTACTGACAGCCCTGTCCTAGGAGCACAGCGTCCAAGAAATGCTCAGCTTGACTGCTCCAAATTAGAGACCTTGGGCATCGGCCAGCGAACACCATTCCGAATTGGAATCAAAGAATCACTTTGGCCTTTTCTCATTGACAAGAGATGGAGACAAACGGTCTTTCATTAGTTTATTTGTTGTGTGCGGGGGTTTTTTTTTTTTAATGAAAAGTATAGTATGTGGCACTTTTTAAAGAAAAAAGGAAATAGTTTTGTATGAGTACTCTTTAATTGTGATTTATGATCTTTCAGGTAAATGATACTCTTGCACTAGTGAAACTGTCTAAAGAAATGAAAGGGCAATGATGCCTTGTTTGCGGTAATGGTTTTTCTGTTTATCATTTTGTTTGTTCTGGCTAAACTTGCATTTTGAGTATAGTAAATTATGATTCTTAACTATTTGAAAGCCAGGATAAAACACATCTGCTGTAGACTTTTTTTTTTTTTTTTGGATGAGATGCATTGTTCATTCCCATAACCTCCATATTTTCAGGGTTTTTGAAACTATTGACCTTTTTATGTTGATTGTTTTAAAGTATGTGAAATAATATGAAAATCACTGTTCATTATTTGCTTTGCTTGAGCTCAGATCAAAATGTTTGAAGAGAGAAACTTTATTTTTGCAACTTAACATACGGTTTTTATGCTTGAGATATTTCAACATGTTATGTATATTAGAACTTCTATAGCTTGATGTATATTAGAACTTCTATAGCTTGATGCCTCCTGATTTTGTAGCAGTGTATGGTGAGCACTTGAGAGAGGGTGTGTGTGTACGTGTATTTTTTAAATATATAACTGTCCTTTTCACTGTGTCGCTATGTGATATTTCATATATGTGGTTATACTCATAATTATGGGCCTTGTAGTCTTTTGACCATTCATGAATAATAATAAATATATACTGCTGGCATGTAATGCTTGGTTTCTTGTATTTATTTCTCTTTTTAAATGTAAGGACCAAATTTATATACTAATTCTTTTGTTATTTTAACTTTTTAAAAGTAACATCTGATACATACAAAAATTATGTGTTGAGATACAAAATGAATCCACCACTGGAGATTTAGAATGTACAGATACATACCAATTGATTTTTAACTAAAAATATAGTGGATCCTTGAACATTTCGGGGGTTAGGCATGCTGACCACTTGAGAAGTCAAACTCCATGCATAACTTTTGACTCCCCGAAAGCTTGTTCTATTAATAGCCTGCTGTTGGCTGGAAGCCTTACAGATAACATAAATAATAAATATATATGCTATATGTATTATATATGCTATATTCTTACGATAAAGTAAACTAGAGAAAAATGTTACTAATCTCAAAAACAATTTTTTTTTTTTTTTTTTTTTGAGACAGAGTCTCACTTTGTCGTCCAGGCTAGAGTGAGTGCCGTGGCGTCAGCCTAGTTCACAGCAACCTCAAACTCCTAGGCTCAAGCGATCCTACTGCCTCAGCCTCCCGAGTAGCTGGGATTACAGGCATGTGCCACCATGCCCGGCTAATTTTTTCTATATATATCAGTTGGCCAATTAATTTCTTTCTACTTACGGTAGAGACGAGGTCTTGCTCTTGCTCAGGCTGGTTTTGAACTCCTGACCCTGAGCAACACCCACCTCGGCCTCTCAGAGAGCTAGGATTATAGGCGTGAGCAACTGCACCCAGCCTCAAAAACAATTTTAAAGAGAGAAAAATTTATTAAAATCATAAGGAACAGAAAATGTGTTTACTAATCATTAAGTGGAAGCAGATCATCATAAAGGTCTCATCATCTTCACATTGAGGTAGGCTGAGGAGGGAGTATGGTCTTGCTGTCTCAGGTGGCAGAGGTGGAGGAAAATCCACATACAAGTGGACTGGTGCAGTTCAAACTCGTGTTGTAGGCGGGGTGTGATGGCTCAAGCCTGTGATCCTAGCTGTCTGGGAGATGGAGGCAGGGAGCATTGCTTGAGCTGAGGACTGAGTTCGAGACCAGCCTGAGCAATAGCGAGACCCCGTCTGTATAAATAGAAAGAAATTAGCCAAACAACTAAAAAAAAAATTTGCTGGCCACAGTGGCACATTCCTCTAGTCCCAGCTACTGGGGAGGCTGAGGCAGGAAGATTGCTTGAGCCCAGGAGTTTGAGGTTTCTGTGAGCTAGGCTAATGCCATAGCACTCTAGCCCAGGCAAGAGAGTGAGACTCTATCTCAAAAAAACAAAAACAAAAAACCATGTTGTGCAAGGGTGAGCTGTACGTTTACATAAAAGTCTCTTCTGAAGAATGCATGTTATTTGTATTGTCTATGTTATATAATTTTCAGGTAACCTTATCAATATTTTAAACCCTGAGTAAGGAAACCAGAAAAGCAGAGTGACTTGTATGACTTGACTTCTGTTCGAGGCTCAGTGCAAACCCTGTTTTCAGATGCTCTGGTTTCTCTTTTGGGATATTCTTTCCTAAGATTATAATCTTATTCCCTCACTAGACACAAAGTGTTTTTTTCTAACTTCCTAATTTACTTAGAATTTAGGGTTTAGATGAGATCAGATTTGGTAAAGCAGTAATTCTCAAACCATATTATGCTTTTGAATTATTAAATAACTGGGGAAATTTTATTGATACCTGAGTCCTACCCTGAACCTACTGAAATAAAATTTCAGGAATTGAGGCCTACTAATCTATTTTTAAATGTTTCCCAGGTGGTTCTAAGGTAGCAAGCCTGGCACTTGAATTTGGTATCCACTGAACTCTAAAGCATTCTGTTTTACTACATTTCATAAAGTGCAAAATTGTTTCAGAGAGTAAAAGGTTATTCTCTAGCTATGCATTTTCCATTGGTGGAAGAAACCAATATAGATCATTTCCTTACATGCATTTCTAGAGGTACTGTGCACATATGAGAATATACTCACAACACATGAATACATGTTCGTACTCTCACCACGCTCCCTTTGTTTACACAAATACTAGTATATATACATTTTCTGAACTTTTTCACTTAGAATTTGTCTTATAAAGGATTTTTTTCTTTTTTTTTAAACAGAGTCTTGTTCTGTCTCCTGGGCTAGAGTGCAATGGCATTATTGTAGCTCACTGCATCCTCAAACTCCTCCTTCCTGCCTTATCCTCCCAAGTGACAGATACAGGCGCGTGCCACCATGCCTGCTAATTTTTTTTTTTTTTTTTTTTTTTGAGACTGAGTCTCTGTTTCCCAGGCTAGAGTGAGTGCCGTGGCATCAGCCTAGCTCACAGGAACCTCAAACTCCTGGGCTCAAGCAATCCTTCTGCCTCAGCCTCCCGAGTAGCTGGGACTACAGGCATGTGCCACCATGCCCGGCTAATTTTTTCTATATGTATTAGTTGGCCAATTAATTTCTTTCTATTTATAGTAGAGACGGGTCTCACTCTTGCTCAGGCTGGTTTTGAACTCCTGACCCTTTCATTTTCACTGTAGTTAGCTAAAAAAGAAAAAAAAAAATAAAGAAAAGAAAATGAACTCCTGACCTTGAGCAATCTGCCCGCCTTGGCCTCCCAGAGTGCTAGGATTACAGGCGTGACCCACCAAGCCCGGCCTAATTTTTTTATTTTTTATAGAAATGGAGTCTCGTGCAGGCTGGTCTCAAACTCTTGGCCTCAAGCTCTCCTGCATCAGCCTACCAAAGTGCTGGGATTACAGGCATGAGCCATTGTGCTGGCCAGAATGGTTTTATTTTTTATCTATTCATTTTGAAGTTTTAGTCTTTCAGAAAAGTTGTCATGATAGTATAAAGAATGCCTGTATTTCCTTTTTCAGATTCCCCAACTGTCAGCAGTTATTCACATTTATCCTATCATTTTGTCTGTGTTTACATACAAACATGATAGTATGTGTACTTTTTTCCTGAACCATTTATGAATTAAGTTGAAGACAAGATGCTTCACTACCCACTTACACATGCTTCAGTGTATATTTTCTAAAATCAAGGATGTACTTTCACATACTCCATAGTTTCTCCAAAATCAAGAAATTAACATTGATTCATCATTATGGACCCCATTCAAATTTCATCAATTGTCCCGGTAATGTCCTTTACAGGTCTATCCAGCTCTGTATTACTCATGGTGTTTGTCACGCTGTTGTATTAGCTTCAGTCTGGAACGGTTCCTCAGTCTTTATTGTCTTTCATGATCTTGACATCTTTGATACCTGTGTGTATAAGAAACCATAAATTCACATTGATACCTCCAATTCCAGTCTTGCTCCACAGGATTTATTTTAGCTTCCTACTTTCCATGTTTGCAGCTCCTTTCTCTGACAGTGAGAAACTTCAATATATTTACTCATTTGCTCCATTCATTTATGAAAACAATTCTGAAGACACCAACCATGTTATCCCCTGCGCCCCTCATTACACAGGCTTCCCTGAACCAGCTGAGACCCCCAGATTCCTGGGGCCTGGCCCTGATGCCAGTGAAGACGTAGGCCATCACACCTGGTCAAGGATCCTTCCTACCATACCGGGCACTGCACCAACAGAAGGAACTAGTTCTTTTTTTGGCTGCATTTATTCCATTGTATCAGTGAGGGAATAACAATTTATTAATCAGTCTATTACTGATGCATATAGATGGTCCTTGACTTAAGATGGTTAGACTTACAATTTTTTGGCTTTACAATAGTGTGAAAGTGATACACAGTAGAAACCATACTTCGAATTTTGAATTTTAATCTTTTCCCATACTATCTATAAGACACCCATTTTCCACTAATGTTATTTTTGTAAAATAGATTTTTTTATTTCATATTATTAGAGGGGTCCAAATGATTCAGTTACATAAATTGCTTTAGTACTGTACCCATCTCCCAAATGGTATACATTCTGTTAGGTGTGAATTTACCCATCCTCTCCTGTCCCCTCCCACCTGCTTGTTTTCTGATGAATATTATATCCATATGTGCACATGGCTGTTGATCAATTAGTTCCAATTTAACCAGTGAGTACATGTGGTTTTGTTTTTCCATTCTTGTGATATTTCACTTAGAAAAATGGTCTCCAGCTTCATCTAGGATAATACAAGAGGTATTCACCATTTTTTATGGCTGAGTAGTACTTACTAATCCACTCATGTATTGATGGGCATTTGAGTTGTTTCCACATCTTTGTAATTATAAATTGTGCTGCTATAAACATTTGAGTGCAGATGTCTTTTTTATAGAATGTCTGTTTTTTTTTCCCTTTGGGTTAATACCCAGGTAAATAGATTGGTTTCATCCCAACCTTAGATTGTTTTTTTGAGATAGAGTCTCACTCTGTTTCCCAGGCTAGAGTGTTGTGGCATCAGCCTAGCTCAAAGCAACCTCCAACTCCTGGGCTCAAGCAATCCTCCTGCCTCAGCCTCCCAAGTAGGTGGGACTACAGGCATGTGCCACCAGGCCCGGCTAATTTCTTCTATATATTTTTAGTTGGCCAATTAATTTCTTTCTATTTATAGTAGAGACGGAGTCTCACTCTTGCTCAGGCTGGTTTCAAACTCCTGACCTTGAGGGATCCACCCACCTTGGCCTCCCAGAGTGCTAGGATTACAGGCATGAGCCACCACGCCCGGCCCCAACCTTAGATTTTTAAAAAAGTTTTTTTAATTGTGAAAAGAATCAAGTATACAAAAAAGTGCATAGAATATGTGTACAGTTTAAAGAATAATGACAAACACCCATGTGCTTACCACCCAGGTTAAGAAATAGAACATCATGAGTATCTTAGAAGCTCTCTCTATACTTTTCCCCTCTTGTGGCTGTCTTAGGCACATTTTTTTTTTGAGAGAGAGAGAGAGTGTGTGTGTGTGTGTATATACGCAGATGGTGGGCCAGCCCTCGGATAGCCAATCTTCCCGTTTGAGTTCCTAGGCAGTCTGCTTCAGAACCAAGAAGAGTTGATGTTGCAGGTGAAATCTGAAGGCTGTCTGCTAGAGAATTCTTTCTTGCTTGGGGAAGTCTTTTTATTCTACTCACGCCTTTAACTGATAAGATGAGGCCCACCCACATTATGGAGGGCAACTGGCTTTACTCAAAGTTCATCAATTTAAATATTAATCTTGTCCAAAACATCCTTCAAGAAGTACCCAGGATTGTGTTTGACCAAATATCTGGGCACTCTGTGGCTCAGCCAAGTTGACACATTATAGTGCCACTTTCTCCCCAGAAGTAACTATTATCCTGACTGGTTTTGGGGGTTTTTTGCCTTTTAAAAAAATTGTGATAAAGCATACCATAAACTTTACCATCTTAATCATTTTGAAGTGTGCAGATCAGTATGGTTAATTAAGTACATTCACATTGTTAGGCAACCAATTTCAAGAACTCTTAATTTTCAAAATTGAAACTTTATATAACTATTAACAATATCAACTCCCCCTTACTCCTCTGCCCTGCCCCTAACAACTAATAGTCTTCTGTCTCTATGAATTTGATTACCCTAGATAACTCTTTTAAGTAGAATTATATAATGTTTGACTTTTCGTGACTGTCACTTAGCAATAACATCCTCAAAGTTCATCTATGTTGTAGCATGTGTCAGAATTTCTGTCCTTTTTAAGACTGAATAATATTCCATTGTATGTATATTACCTTTTATCTATTCATATGTTGGTGAACACTTGGGTGCTTCCATCTCTTGGCTGTTGTGAATAATGTGTCAATGAACATGGGTGTCAAATATCTTTTTGACATTCTGCTTTTAGTTCTTTTGTGTAGAGATCCAGAATTGAAATTGCTGGATCATATAGTAACTCAATTTTTGATTTTTTGAGGAACTGCCATACTGTTAGCTATAGTGGCTGCCCCATTTTACATTCTCACCAACTGAACACAAGGGTTCCACTTTCTCCACATCCTGGCAACATTTGACTATTTTCTATTTTTCTGATTAGTAGCCATCCTAATGGGTGTAAAGTGGTATCCTGACTTTTGTATTAGATTCTTGATTATCTTTAAAGTTATTTACAATCTATATACTTTCAACTACGTATTACTTAGTTTTGAAAAACGGATACAAGTACACACTTAGGGAAAAAAGGGGCAATATTTCTACTGCTAACACATAGCTACCAGATGATTAACCAAATGTTTCTGGTTTCAAGTATTTCTTTTTTTTTTTTTTTTGAGACAGTCTCACTTTGTTGCCCAGGCTAGAGTGAGTGCCGTGGTGTCAGCCTAGCTCACAGCAACCTCAAACTCCTGGGCTCAAGCAATCCTCCTGCCTCAGCCTCCCGAGTAGCTGGGACTACAGGCATGCACCACCATGCCCGGCTAATTTTTTTTTCTAGATATATAAGTTGGCCAATTAATTTCTTTCTATTTATAGTAGAGACGGGGTCTCGCTCTTGCTCAGGCTGGTTTCGAACTCCTGAGCTCAAACGATCTGCCCACCTCGGCCTCCCAGAGAGCTAGGATTACAGGCGTGAGCCACCACGTCCAGCCTAGACTATATAAAAAACTCTTAAAATTCAATAGTAAAATTCTGTCCCGACCCAAGGGACCTTCTGTTACTCGTGGGGTCAAGGGGGACCGTGCCTGAAAGAGATGGGTGAGAGAAAGGAACGAGACCAAGCAAAGGGTTGTCAAGGTCTGCTTTACTTAGATTCTTAGTAGGTTTTATAAGCATACAGAAACAAGGAAGTAGAAACAGAAAAATAGAGTGGGGTGACGATGAGGCTTGGGTCTGGATTAATCAGCCCCAATCAGCGTCTTATCAGTATCCTGTTTGTGACTGGTTACTCATCTCTAACCTGGCAGGTGGTCGGGAACAATTGCAGTCAGCACTCGTTGGAGCATCCCGTGGTCAGCACGTCATGGAATGCATTCTTCTCAGAGCTATAGCTGGAATTTTCCAGGGCGAAGCCCGTGCATAAGACAAGTCATAGGGGAGTTGAGGGTCTTTGAGGGTCCTTGCCTCTAACAAAATTCAATAGTAAAACAAAGAGCCCAAGAGACCCTTATCCAAAAATGAAATGTGGATGGCCAATAAGCACATGAAATTGCTCAACATCAGTAGTCATTTGTGAAATACAAACTGAAACTGGAGTGGAATTCCACTACATATATATTAGAATATCTAGAATTTAGAAGACTGACCAGACCAAGTGCTATTGAAGATGTTGAGCTACTGGAACTCTTATATGCTGATAGTGGGTATGTAAAATGGTATGGTAAAATCACTTTGGAAAATAGTTTGGCAGTTTTGTAAAAATTTAAGTACACACTTATCATATAATTTAGCCATTCCACTTCTAGTTATTTGTCCAAGAGAAATAAAAGCATAACTATATACTTAATAATATATCCATATTATTAATCCATAACATCTTTATTTGCAATAGTCCAAAATTTGGAGTAACCCAGATGTCAATAGGTCAATGGATGAACAAAATGTGGTATATCTATACACTGAAATATCTCTTAGATACAAAAAGAATTGTCACAAACGTAGTGACTTAAAATGATACAAATTTATTATTTTACAATTCTGGAGGTGAGAAGTCCTAAAATCAAGATTTCAACAGGACTGCATTCCTTTTTTTTTTTTTTTTTTTTTTTTTAGTATTTTTTTTTTTTTTTTTTTGAGACAGAGTCTTGCTGTGTCACCCAGGCTAGAGTGAGTGCCGTGGCGTCAGCCTAGCTCACAGCAACCTCAAACTCCTGGCTCAAGCAATCCTGCTGCCTCAGCCTCCCAAGTAGCTGGGACTACAGGCATTCGCCACCATGCCCGGCTAATTTTTTGTATATATATATTAGTTGGCCAATTAATTTCTTTCTATTTATAGTAGAGACGGGGTCTCACTCTTGCTCAGGCTGGTTTCGAACTCCTGACCTTGAGCAATCCGCCCACCTCAGCCTCCCAGAGAGCTAGGATTACAGGCGTGAGCCACCGCACCCGGCAGGACTGCATTCCTTTTGAAGTTTCCAAGAAAGAATCCATTTCCTTACCTTTTCCAGCTTCTATGGGCTGCCTGAATTCCTTGGCCCACGGCCCTTTCCCTTGTGTCATTCCAAACCCTGCTTCCATCATCACATCTCCTCTGACTTGAACCCTCCCCACCCTCTCTCTCATATAGGGATCCTTGTGATTATATTGGTCTCACCTGAAATCCAGGATAATCTTTCCATCTCAAGATCCTTAACTAAATCACATCTGCAAACTCCCTTTTGCCATGGAAGGTAACATAGTCATAGGTTCTGGTGATTAGGACTTGGATATTTGAGGAGGTGATTATTCTATCTATAATAGCAGGTAACATGAATTTTACCTTTATATTTTTGGAGTTTTATTACTCAACTATGAAGGCACACATATCAACGCAACATTATTCACAAAAACACCTTTTATTCTTCATGGACTTTATTATCATATTTAGAGAACCTTTTAAAACCTAGATGAAAAATGTATCTTTTTTTTCAGAGAAAAAATCATATCCACATAATGTATTGCTTACAATGGAGAGATTACAATTTTCTCTTCTCTAGGGGATTCTTTTATTAATCAACAAAACAGAAATGAGCATAAGACTCCACAATGTAGAAAACAAGTCTGATTTTTCAATGTAGGAAAATAAATCTTTAATAATTACCCGATTTGGATTACCAAGTCCAAAGGCCCGTATTTCAGCAAAACACCCATACAAAGTCACAAATGACTTTTTTTCTTTCCCACAACTTTAAGAAAATCAGATATTTATCTCCCAAAACCTCTAAGGTTGCTCACCTGAGAAAACAGGATCCGCCAAAGTAGAGCATACTAGGAATAATACGGTTTTGCAGCGAAAGGCAGCCATTGGATCTCAGATAATGTCCTTTGGGGAGGCCTGTGGAAATACCCAAGACAGTTTGTTCCCAACCTCTTGCACAGCTGGCTTTCCACATATGAGAGAACCCAACATCCTAAAGGGGTGCCATTCCCGTACACTTGGCTATGGTGGTGTCACACTGGCCTTGTCTCTAGGAATTTATGCCTTAGAGAGGCCCCCTGCTTTAAGAAAGGAGAGAAAAAAAAAACATAAAAATATATATTTTTTTCTCCCAGCAACCAGCTTACAACCACAGTCCTGGACTAGAAAAGAAATTAGGCTCAAGACTCATCAGGGCTGGCCCAAGGCATGTTTCGTATACATAGGTTCACCCCAGAATATATTACCTAAACTAGGATATTCTTATTAGTGAATGTGGACATTCAAAGAATTCATAAGAATTCTGAGCTAACTAGTATAAACTGAGGGCTGTCCTGTACATGTCACCCTAAAACACAAGTTATTTGGTTCCCTGGGATAGCCCATTTCTTCCACACTGAAGCTCTTCACCTCCTAGTTAAATTTCTCTTTGATCAGCCAGTTGCTTGGGCTCAAACACAAAAATTGATTAAAAATGGAAGTGTTTGTCCTGGATAATAAAAATTATGTGTACCTTCTGTGATGCGAGAATCAGAAAAAAAGATATATGTCTCCATAAATATCTGTATCTATCACACTGAATTGATTTATTGCAATGAGTGAGATGCTAGAAATCATAGACTTTAGAATCAGAGATACAGGAGTTGAAATTCTAAACTCAACATCTCTTAGAAGTATGAGCCTCAAAAAAGGTATTGTCAACAGAAAAAAAAACCCAAAGTCTGCAAAATAATTTTAAAGAGATTTATTCTGAGTCAAATTTGAGGACCATGACTCAGAACCAGGCCTTGGGCAAGTGGACTAGCTGTGGCTAGGTTACAGTTTGGTTTTTATACATTTTAGAGACAAGGGTTACAAGTAAAGCCATCAATCAATATGTGGGAGGCATACATTGGTTTGGCCCAAAAAGGAGGGCCATCTCGAAGCAGGAGCTTACAGGTTATAGGTGGGTTTAAAGATTCTTCAGATTGTAATTGGCTAAAGATATGAAGCTTTGTCTAAAGACCTGGAATGTTTTAACATAAACTGTTTACCAGAGATAAGCCACCATTTGTTGCATAAATTGAGGACCTGCAGGTTCATCTTGCATACCCTTAGGCCTGTTAATGGGTTACAAAGGAAGTCTCCAAGAAGGGAGGGGGGCATGATAAGGCTTGTCTGACCTCCCTCCTCCTGGCAGGCAACTTTGCCCTAGAATATTCCTTTGACCATGAGGGGATCCATTCAGTCAGCCAGTGGGGTGGGGGGGCAGTGAGCATTTTAGTTCACAGTATGAACTACATAGGATATTGAGAGAATCAACTGGTATTAATACAAGTAAAGAGCTTAAACATATTAAATTGGTAACTTTTTCAGCAAAACTTTGCTTTGTAGGGATAGAAATATTTAGGCACAAAGAGATGATATTTTCCAATTCCCTTTCCTTAACTTTCTCATGCTCCGACTGTATCCCTTCTGATTCTTTTCAAAATTACAGCGACGGCATGTAGAGAAATAAGGGAGAACCATATTAAGAGTGAAGTTTTTTCTGCTTTCATTTGCAAAGGAAACAAAAGGAGACTGTTTCATGAAAACAAACCCAAGAAAAGGGGGAAACTCACTGACAAAGAGGAAAGCTGAAGAGATCCCACCATTGACTTGGGCTAAGGATAGAGGAGGTAAAAAGAAGTTACCTGGATGCAGTGACTGAATGTCCGCCCGCTGTAGTCACCTTGAGGTCACAGCCAGCCTTGAGAAGAGCTGCTGTTCCATGAGTCCATGGCCAGAGGCATGAGCTGCAGAGGATCAAGCTGCTTGCATGGCTGAGTGATTGGCATGAGTTTACTGTAATAGCTGTTCTGAGTTTGATCCCTCTCCTGAACCACCTCCTTTGATGAGCCATGCTCCAGCAGGCAGGGACAAACCTGGAGGTTCTGTACTTTTGTGTTCTGGTTATGGATCATGAGGACAAGAAGTACTAACATCCAGAAGATCTGATATTAGCAAAGCAGATTAATGACCTACCACATTCCAGACCATTTGGTGAATTTTCTCTAAAGGCAAGACTGGTTCCAGTTCTTCCCAGACTGCTCTACTTCTAATTCTCAGAAACTGTACCTGTTCTATCTTTCTAGTATATGATTTTTTTTTTTCTATCAGCCCAGGAAACTCCAACATCCCAAACAATAATCTTTGCAATACTTAAACCTCCCAATTTCTCTACTTGTTGCCCTCCGATACATACACCTTGGCCTAAAAATTGGCCACTATCTGGAAAAATTGTATTTCACAGCAGATGTTAAACTCTCCTAAAGTAGTTAGTATTCTTTTTGTTGCTTTGCATTCCTGTGCCAGCCCAAATCCCACAGCCTCATTTATATTTAGCTCTTTGACATGTCCATCCTCTCTTGATGTCCTGTTCTCCAGTCTTCCCTCCTTCTTCTGAGTTGGAATAAATTCAGCTTCTCACTTTCCTGTTTCCATCCTTGGTGGTGGACAATAGAAAAAATTCCATGCAATGGACTCCATGAAACTGCTGTCTTTGCTACTTACCCAAGCCCATTAAACTCCTAAGGAAGCCTCTTAAGTAATGTCCTGTTGCTACTCATGCCACCTGTCCCATACCTTTTCCTTTCTTTTAGCCAGCTCTTTTCTACTATTCAACTCTAAGTCACCACTCTACTTTGACTGAAAAATTTCACTTCTTTTCTATTGAGTAAACAAGCTTTGGGATGAACTAGCCACACATTTTCCTCCTTAATTTATTTTTTCTTCATTTTTTTGAGACAGAGTCTCGCTCTGTTGCCCGGGGTAGAGTGCTGTGGCATCAGCCTAGCTCACAGCAACCTCAAACTCCTGGGCTCAAGCGATCCTTCTGCCTCAA
The DNA here is from genome assembly GCF_040939455.1 of Microcebus murinus. Classification (NCBI taxonomy): domain Eukaryota; kingdom Metazoa; phylum Chordata; class Mammalia; order Primates; family Cheirogaleidae; genus Microcebus; species Microcebus murinus. The sequence goes on from NC_134124.1 coordinate 27,039,899, forward strand.
CCTCCCGAGTAGCTGGGACTACAGGCATGTGCCACCATGCCTGGCTAATTTTTTCTATATATTTTTAGTTGGCCAATTAATTTATTTCTATTTTTAGTAGAGACAGGGTCTCGCTCTTGCTCAGGCTGGTTTCGAATTCCTGACCTTGACCTATCCTCCCGCCTTGGCCTCCCAGAGTGCTAGGATTACAGGCACCAGCCACTGCACCTGGCGTCCCCCTTTATTTTAAATTTCTGGAAATTTTATCATCTACCCTTTTCCCCCTATTTTTATCCTCCACTCCATTTACGTAGGGATCTACACATGCATTCCTTTTCTTTCTGTCGGTACCTTGCTATGTAATTTACATTCCTCATTACATTTATTCCTCACAACAATCCTATAAGGTATATAATGCTCTGAATCTTGTAGAAGAGAAAAAGAAAGTGAGGTAGGGACAATTCAAAGAGATAATAATTCATTTGCTGAAGCTATTAAGTATTTACTAACAATGCTACTGAGGACTGACCTCTGATCTTTTTCTTTTGCTAAAAACTCCTTCCTAAGGAGGCCAGCTGGGTCACGCTGACAAACGGTAAATTCCCACCTAGCAGCTTTTGTTAACCAAATGAAGCGGTGGTTTACTTCCCAACCAGATTCTGGTATGGCATTAACATCACCTAAAAGATAAGAAGCCCCTGTCTTAACTCAAGCATCCTAGCAGATGCCTATCATAAATTTAAAATATCTTAACTCAAGCATCCTAGCAGATGCCAATTCTTAAATTTAAAGCATCTTAAAGCATCCTAGCAGGCGCCTATTGTAAATTTAAAATGTCCTCCTGTCTGGACCTCCTAGAGTGCTCACACCCTTATCTTAAAGTAAGCATATCCTTTCTGGTCTTCTAGATAAAGTCTAACTCTCTCAACCGATTGCCTGCCAAAGAATCTTTAAACCCACCTATAACCTGTAAGCCTCCCGCTTCCAGATGTCCTACCTTTTGAGCCAAACCACTGTATGCCTCTCATGTATTGATTTGTGACTTTGCCTGTAACCCCTGTCTCTCTGAAAATGTATAAAACTGAACTGTAACCCAGCCACAGCGAGTCTATTTGCCCGAGGCCTCTTGGCAGTGGCTCCGGGTCATGGTCCTCAAATTTGGCTCAGAATAAATCTCTTTAAAATTATTTTACAGAATTTGGCTTTTTTCCATTGACACTACAATGGGCAGAGACAGGATTAATACCAAAGCCCACCATGTTCACTTGTCATCTACATTATCTCTTAGCTTAGAAAATGAATGCTCCCTTAAATTTATTTTCCAACAGCCTTCTTAGAACCCTACCACAACTGTCTTGTGTGATACATTTTGTCTTTGTGGGCCAGCATTTTTTATTTCCTCTTTGTTAGAGACTAAGACCCTCAACACCCCAACGACTTGTCTTAGGCACGGGCCTCGCCCTGGAAAATTCTCAGGATGAAAATAAGCACCTAACCCTCCAGCTATAGCTCTAAGAAGAATGCATTCCATGACGTGCTTGCTCCAGGGTGTGCTACCTGCAATTGTTTGCTCCAGGGTGTGCTACCTGCAATTGTTCTCACCCCGCCTGGTTGACGTTGAGTGATCAGTTATAAACAGCTTTGATGCCGATAAGATGCTAATTGGGGCTGATTGACCCAAACCCGAGCCTCATCATCCCCCCACTCTATTTTTCTGTTCATACTTCCTTGTTTCTGTATGATTATAAAACCAGCAGAAAATCTAAATAAAGTAGACCTTGACAACCATTTTCTTGGTCTCGTTCCTTTCTCTCGCTCATCTCTTTCAGGCAAGGTCCCCCTTGACCCCCGCGAGTAACAGAAGGTCCCGCGGGTCGGGACACCTCTTCATCAGATCTCACTTTCCTCCCCCAGATCCCAAGATCTCTTCAAAACACTTTGTTCTAGGTAATTTGACTCTATGCTCTATGAAGGAAAAGACCCTGCCTGTACTTAATTTTTACCTTGTAGACACAGTGAAGAGTATTTTTTTTTTTTTGCCACATGATAGGTATTCAGTAAATTAGTACAGGAAAAAAAAAAAAGAATCCATTCATCATTATTTTGTGTTGTTATTTATTTACTGTGTTCTTGGATATTCTTGAAAATATGTCTTCCCAGATGTATTTTAGAAACATTGCGTCTAGTCCACCTGATAAGGAAAACCCCCATCTATTATTTGGCCCTCCGATACCTGAGATCCCCACCCTTCATGGAAGACCCACATCAGCATACTAACCTGTTTCCTGGCCCATCAACTAGTCTATTGCCTGGCATCAGCATAACACTAAATCTATTGCCTGGTGCATCAACATAATATTAACCTATACCAGATACATCAGCTAACCTACACCTGATACCCCACCCCTTGTACCATCCCAACTTAAAGTGGGAAAAATCGACGTTGCTCAGAATTTGGTGGCGATGCCCCTCTGAGCCCGCCGGCGAATAAACTTTGATTCTCCTACTCTCTGTGTGCCTCTCAGTTTGTCCTCGGGGACCACCTGCTGTAACACTTGCTATAACACACCAAGGAATAACCTTACTGGAATTTCGATGGGAGTCACATAAATTTTGGAAAAGTAACGTTGTTATAATATACTCTTTTGATACATGAATGTGGTGTCCCTTCTTTTTGACTTGCGGGATAATTTTTCCATTCTCTCTCTTTTTTTTTTTCCAGAGGACATTGTTATTTTATCCATTCTCTTTTATATACAGGTATTTCAAGAATGATATTTGTAAAACACAAATCTTATCTTGCTGCCCTATTCAAATCCTCCATGGACTCTTCATTGCTTATATTATGGGTTAATTTATGATAAAACTTGGATAGGAAGAATGTAACATTTTACTTTGTATAACTGAAATCAACTTGTTCATTTATATTCAGGATAAAGTTGCTCTGTTTTTTCCCCCTCAATAAAAACACATCCCACATTCCTCGCATGCTTTTCATACAGTTTTTTCCCTTTGCCCATACTATCTCTAGTGGTTTCATGCACATATATTGATAATAATTTTTACCATCAGCAACCTTTCTTTTATAGACAGAATCAGAAAGTAGAGAATTGTGAATTGTTTATCATATATCAGCACTGTGTACCACATCAACAAATTTTATGAATATAGTATAATTTTTAGATATATGCTTCTTCAAAGTGCAATTTTTCAATGTGGCAAAAAGATCAGATTTATTAACAGACTCACATATATTTAATCCCTCTAAAAATGAGAAGCCAAAAGTAGATAAGGCTTAATAATGAATGTTTCCATAGTTTCTTAGTTAAAAATGTTCTACATATTTAGTGAATATCTATTACTTAACTTTGCATAGCTATAGGGCTGCAGTTACCAAACTTTTTTTTTTTTTTTTTGGAGACAGAGTCTCACTCTGTTGCCCGGGCTACAGTGCCATGGCATTAGCCTGGCTCACAGCAACCCGAAACTCTTGGGCTCAAGCTATTCTCTTGCCTCAGCCTCCAGAGTAACTGGGACTACCGGCATGTGCCGCCATGCCCAGCTAATTTTTTCTATATATTTTTAGTTGTCCAGCTAATTTCTTTCTATTTTTTTAGTAGAGACAGGGTCTCACTCTTGCTCAGGCCGGTCTCGAACTCCTGAGCTCAATCAATCCGCCTGAGCCTCCCAGAGTGCTAGGATTACATGCATGAGCCACCACGCCTGGCCCAAGCTATTTTTTTTATTTTATTTTTAGTTGACAAATAATAATTATATATACTTATGAGCACAATGTAATGTTATAATACATGGTATACAATGTGGAATGAGTAAATCAAGCTAAGTAACGTATATATCACCTCACATATTTATTATTACTTTGTGGTGAGAATATAAAAAATCTACTCTTCTACAATTTTGGAATATACAATATATGATTGTTAACTATAGTCGACATGTTATGCAATAGATCACTAGAACTTATTCGTCCTATCTAACTGAACTTTGCACCCTTTGTCTAACATCTCCCCTTCCCCTGTCCATGCCTTCTCACTCCTCCCCCTGCCATGCTCCTTTGGTAAACACCGTCCTACTCTCTACTTCTATGACCCTTTTTTGGATGCCACAGAGATCGTTTGGTATCTTCCTCTCTGTGCCTGGCTTATTTCACTTAGCATGCTATCCTCTAGGTGCATCCATGTTGTTTTAAAGGACAAAATTTTCTCTTTTAGAAAGGCTAAATAGTATTCCATTGTGTACATGGACACATTTTATTTATGCATTCATCCATCAGTAGGCACTTTTTTGTGAATAAATACCTATTGTGAATAATTCTGCAATGAACATGGAAGTGCAGACATCGCTTCAACATACTGATTTCAAGTCTTTTGAATAAATACCCAAGAGTGGGATTGCCGGATCATATGGTTTTGAGGAAACTCCATATATTTTTGTTTTTTTTTTTTTTTGAGACAGAGTCTCACTCTGTTGCCTGGGCTAGAGTGCCGTGGCATCAGCCTAGCTCACAGCAACCTCAAACTCCTGGGCTCAAGTGATCCTTCTGACTCAGCCTCCCGAGTAGCTGGGACTATAGGCATGTGCCACCATGCCCGGCTAATTTTTTCTATATATTTTTAGTTGGCCAATTAATTTATTTCTATTTTTAGTAGAGATGGGGTCTCGCTCAGGCTGGTTTTGAACTCCTGACCTTGAGCAATCCTCCCGCCTCGGCCTCCCAGAGTGCTAGGATTACAGGTGTGAGCCATTGCACCCAGCTCATACTATTTTTGAAAATGGGTGTACTAATTTATATTCCCACAAAGAGTGTACAGGGTTCTCTTTTATCCACATTCTCACCCATACTTTGCCCCTGACACAGCCCCACCTGAGACCAGTATCCATGAAGGACACTTGGGGTGTGATGCTAGGGCCTGCCACTATACAGCACCGTGCCTGATGCCACCGTGAGGGCCACACCTCGTCTGTTGGCTCTGTGGAGGGCTCTAAATGGAAGTGGACATGGCAAGAGGACTGGGAAGGCCGCAGAAGGGGAGGGAGGCTCTGGCCCCTCCCAGGACTATGGTGCCTTCAGAGATCCCTTAGGTCCCAAGTGGACTTCAAAGAACCTTGCTCCCTAAGCCACTCACAGTCCTGTGCACGTCATCCCATTATTGCTGGGCGCTCTCCCCACAGTGCTCCCAGGATGGTATAACTAGGCCCATTTCACAGATGGGAAATGCTGAAGCCCGAGGCACTGAGCTGTGGCTGCAGAAAATAGTGGGAGGCCCAGGCCAGGCCAGGCTGACCCTGTGCAAGGACCTGGGTGCCTCCTCCTTCCCACTTCGCTCCAGGGTTGACCTCAGCAGCCCTTGGTTGGGCTTTTCCCAGAGCCAGGGCTGGAAGCAGAAGTCCCCAGTGTGTGCTCAGGCTGGGCTGAGGCTCGGGGCAGGCGAGGCGGAAACATCCCGGAGATGCCTGTGCAAATGGGGGTCAGCCTCCTCCTTCATCACATACCCTGACTGTGCAGCTATTTGCTGTGCGCCCGTGGGCAATCACTCCTCTCTGAGCCTCAGTTTCCTCCTTGGAAAAAAAGGCAATGAGAACTTGACTTCTCAGAGCTGTTGTGCAGCTTAAATGAGACAAGGACCGACAGCGCTTCTTCCCGTGTTCTCACGCATGACGAGCTCTGGGAAGACAGCGGCGCTAGTATGAACATTAGCAGTAGTAGCAGCCATTTTAAAGCCACAACCAAGTTTTAATCCCAACATTCTAGTCCTAAGGATCATTCTAGCTCTAAAACTCCATTGTTCTCATGTACTGGCCACATAGCAAGTTAGGATGACTTGGGGAGACAGAGCTGTCCAGGCCCAGGCCGTCATTGAGATTTGCAACTTCACTGAAGAGGGAGGGTTACAGGGACCACGCTGGTATTCCTCTGATACAGGTAATGTCCATCTGGGCCTCTCAGTCACGTCTGAGCAGCCACCTCCGGAGAGGACCCTGCCCTTGTCCTTTCCAGCCCCACACCACGCGTCCCCAAGTGCACACCACAGCCCACGACCTTTAAAGCTGTCAGTAAAGTCCAAGCTCTTACCCGCACCTGCTCTCCCCCGCCTCCCTGCTCCAGGGTCTGCTGGCCCAAGAAAGTCACCCAGCCCAACCTACCTCTCAATCTGTCCCCCACAAACTCGCTCCTGCCTTCATCTCCTCCCTTGCTTCAGTAAATTCTTCCAGTTGTGTAGGTCAAAACCTTAACCTTGGCCTTGACCTTTCTCTTTTTCTCAGACTCCACATCCAATATGTCAGTTCTAGCTACATCTATCTGCACCTGCCCCTTCTGCCAGCTGCACCCCAAATCCCATGGTTTAAGCCACCATCCTCTCTTCCCTGCAGTGGTACAACCACCCACTGACCCCGGGTCCCACCCACCAGCATCCTTTCCCTGCAGTAGGGCAGCAGCCTCTGTGCTTGGCCCCCTGCAGTATTTTCAAATCTAAGTTCCCTCTTATCCCCCTCTGCTCATAAACTCACAATTGTCTCATCTCACTCAGAGTAAAGCCCAAGTGGCCAACAGGCCCCTGCGTGACCTGGGTCCCTCTGTATCTTCTTCTCCTTCCCTTTCGCTCACTGTCCCACACACATGGGCTGTGCCCTGCACACTGATGGAGGACATTGAACCTGGGCTGATCTGCCTTTGGAAAGGCACCACCTCCCTGGCTCCCTTAGATGGGGACGGGTTCCCGGCCCTGATCCCTCCTGGCTGCTTCACAGCTGGTAGGCTGTCAGCATTAATCACAGGTCTCAGTGGTTTACAGCACAACACAGGCCCTGGGCAACATGTGTCACCTCTGAGTGATTTACTTGGTCACCATTTCTATGTTTCATGCCATTAATGCTCACTGGCTAAGTTTTCAGAGAGAAAAAGGAGGAGGAATTGAGGGGTGGGGAGTTGGTCAAATTCTGTGTTTTTTTTTTTGGTTTTAAACACGTAGACCTATTTTTCAGTTGTTTTCTGAGATTATTTACCAGCCTTTAAAAGCTTACAGGGCAGCTGTAGGTGTATTCTATGAGTGCTCACTTCTGAGCAAGAGAGCCTAATCCCTTGCAAAGCTGCCTTCTTCTAAGTACGTGGGTGCCTCCCGGTGAGAGAGCTGGGTTTAAAGGACACCCTGGGCCAGGCCCGGTGGCTCATGCGTGTAATCCTAGCACTCTGGGAGGCCAAGGCGGGCGGATTGGTTGAGGTCAGGAGTTCGAAACCAGCCTGAGCAAGAGCAAGACCCTGTTTCTACTATAAACAGACAGAAATTAATTGGCCAACTAATATATATAGAAAAAATCAGCTGGGCATGGTGGCACATGCCTGTAGTCCCAGCTACTTGGGAGGCTGAGGCAGTAGGATTGCTGGAGCCCAAGAGTTTGAGGTTGCTGTGAGCTAGGCTGACGCCATGGCACTCACTCTAGACTGGGCAACAAAGCGAGACTCTGTCTCAAAATAAATAAATAAATAAATAAATAAAGGACACCCTGGATGACTAAGGGACAAAGGCATCAATTAATATTTCACATGATATGGGTGGGGCTTCAGGCCAGGTGTTCCCACCCCCTCTGCCTGAACATGGGCCCCCCTCTGAGCCCTCCAGCCAGGGCTCTACAGGACTTCTCAAACTTTAGTGTGGACATGAGTCACATGGGGAGCGTGTGGAAACGTAGCTTCCGACTCCGTGCATGGGGCCCCAGCGGCACCTGAGATTCTGCATTTCCAGTCAGTTTCCAGGTGACCTGGATGCTGCCGCTCCAGTACCAGTGCTGTCCAACTGATACGTTCTATAATACAAGCCACAAATGTAACAAAACATTTCCCAGTTGTCACATCAAAACGGTAAAAAGACATTAAATTTAATAAGAGATTTTATTTCATCTAATTTATGCCAAATAGTATCATTTCAATATGTAATCAATATAAAATACTGAGATATTTTACATTTCTTTTGTGTAATAAGTCTTTGAAATCTGGCATTTGTTTTACACTTACAGCACATCGCAGTTCAGATTAGTGACATTTTAAGCAGTCATGTGACCGGTGGCTCCTGGTTTGGAAGGTGCAGATCTAAATCTGGCTTGAATATATCTGGTGCCAGGGATCTCAGTACCTTCTGGGAAGTCCACTCCACAGCTGCATGATCTGAGTTGGGAGTTGACTGTAGGACTAGCTAGGGAGACCCAGCTTCACTCTCTAGGTCCCCAAGCCAGTTGGCATTGTCTGTGAACCCAGTACCTCACATCTTCTGCCTCAGGTAGCCCCACAGCAGCCCTGAGATGGTTTCTGTGGTTGTTCTAAGTCTTTGCTTTTCTTGTTGAGGAACCTGGTTCAGGGATGCTGACTGATGCCCTCAGGGAGGCCCAGCTAGGTGGTGGCAGAGCTGGGACTTGAAGTCAGGACTTAGAAACCTCTTCTCCCTCTGCTAGAAGAGGCTTTGGTTCCTTCAGTGTGACATGGTTTCAGGGGACCTTCCAGGTTCACTCATGCTCCTGCTGACACATTTATGTGGTGAATTGCATTGATATTCATTGCATTGATATTGCATTGATATGCACTGATATTCTATTTATGTGGTGAATTGCATTGATAGATTTGCAAATGTTGAACCATCCCTGCATCTCTGGGATGAAGCCCACTTGGTTGTAATTATTTTTTTGAAGAGCACCTGAATTCAGTTTGCTAAGATTTTATTGCGCATTTTTGCATCTACATTCATAACAGTGATCTGTAGTTTTCTTTTTTTGTTGAGTCCTTTCCTGGTTTTGATAACAGGGTGATGCTGGCTTTATAAAGCATTTGGGGGAGGATTGCTTCCTTCTCAATGCTGTGGAATAATTTCTGCAAGATAGGACCTATTCTTCTTTGTAGGCCTGGTCATATTCAGGTGTGAAACCATCTGGCGTGGCACTTTCTTTTTTTTTTAAGGAAGATTTATGATTTTTCCTTCAATTTTGATACTTGATACTGGTGTGTTCAGAAACTCTATTTATTCCTGATTGAGCCTAAGGGGGCTGTCTGTTTCTTAGAATCTGTCCATTTCTTCCACATTTTCAGGTTTATGTGTGTGGAGATTTCTATAGCATTCATAGATGATATTTTGAAAGCTTGTTTGGAGGTTCTAGCAGGAGATCGCAACTACTTGTATACCCTTGACCGAAGACCCGTCCTCCTCTATCGGGGAAGGTGTTCCTTTTTGACCAAGCATGCAGGTTTGGGAGGGAGGCACATGGAGCGGTGAGGAAGGAAGGAGACACCCGGCTAGCCAGCCAGATCAGCCGAATCAACCCTAGGGATCAATGGGGTGACAGATGTTGCAGCCAGATCACCCTCACATCCAATAGATTATATTTTGTATTTCCGTGATATCAGTTGTAATTTCTCCTTCTTCATTTGTGATTGAGCTTATTAGAGTCCTTTCTTTTCTGCTCTGGTTAATCTAGTGAGAGGCATGTCAATATTGTTTCTCCTTTCAAAGAACAAACTTCTTGTTTTATTCATCTCCTATATACGTTTTGTATTATTGATTTCTTTTAGCTCTGCTCTGATCTTGGGTATTTCTTTTCTTCTGTTGGGTTTGGGATTGGTTTGCTCATCCTTTTCTAGTTCTTTGAGACGATTCATCTGGTTATCTTTCTGTCTTTTGGATGTAGGCAGGTTATGGATATAAGTTTTCCCCTCAGAACTGCTTTAGCTGTGTCCCACAGATTTTCATAACTTGTGTCCCTTTTTTCATTTAATTCAAAGAATATTTTGATTTCTATCTTAATTTCCTCCTTGACTCAATAATCCTTCAGCAGTAGGTTGTTTCGTTTCCATGATTTTGTGTAGAGATGAGTGTTTCTGTTGGAGTTAAGACATATGTTTTTATTACCACAAAGGTATATGACAACTTCAATCATCTAAAGGCCTTAACCAAGCCTGTGGCTTCACAATAAGCAGCCCTCCCTGTCAGGGGCTGATGACAGTCACTCCATAGTGACATTCTGGTTTGGGATATTTGTGAAGTGCAAATTCTGACTAGCCTTTAGAAGAAACCTATAGCCATGACAAAGAGGAGTCAGGTTCTATCTCTAGTAATTTTCTGTTCAATAAAAATCCACAGAATCAAAATCCTAAATACTTTGTGCCTCGACTTACTAAAGCACAGCAGAGCCCCAGCTTGAGATGGTGCTGAAGTCACCATGAGTCCTGGGCATAACCAGACTTGTCAAGAGACCCAGCTGGGCTCCTAAGGGTCTATTCACGTGGACATCCAAGGAGCTTCGGTGGCAGGTTAGAGGATGTGAGTTATAGGAAGACAATGTTGGAATTCGGTACTTTCTTAATGACTCTCACAGTTAGCTGGAGCACAGGGAGGCTTGAGATCCCCAGAAGCTGGGGCAGGATTCACTGGGTAGAGCAGGCAAATGGTAGCAGGCACAAGGCAACGGGAAAATGTACGCTAAATACCACCAGAGCTAACCTCAGAAAGCAAGAAGAGTCTCAGGAAATAAATACAAAGTGAAAGGACTTAAAGAGAAGTTGTTACATACATCACAGAATGAAAATGTGCTCAACATCATTAGGGAGACACACAATGAAATACTACCACACACACAACAGAATGGAAAACATTAAAAGTTGGCAGTTCTAAGAACTAGTGAGGTTGTGGAGTAACTGGAACTCTTACACACTACTGATGTAAACTGGTACAAGCACTTTGGAAAATTCTTTGTCAATATTATTATAATATGCGTATACCTCATGATCCCACAGTCTCATCCCTAGGTAACAAAGTAAGTGCATATCCAGTTTCCAGTCCAAGGAGCTTGGGAGGCATCACTTTGTCCTAATGATAAGCGAAAGCTGAACTAACAAAAAACAATCTGGCAGAGAAGTGAGGTGACAGGGCAAAGTGTTGCCCCCAAACTAGAGATAGAGATAGACACACAGGCAAACACAGAGATTACAAGGTCCTAGAACAGACCAAAGAGCAGAAACCTCCCCAGGAACCAGGACCAGCTCAAGAAATCTTAACCTGCAGCTGACACACTGCTGGAGGCTCCATGTGGACGAGTCTGAGAGTCAAACACTCCAAGGAGGCTCAGTCTAGTAGCCCCACACTTTCGTGAGTTTTACCTCTAGGAATTCTACCAGGTTCTTACAGGGACTATTGGAGAAAAATCCCCCTGGTGCCTCCCACAAGGGGCTGGGAATTAAGCCAGAGCATCTGTTCTTCTTAACAAGGCCACTCTTGAGAAACTAACAAGGGACTGACTCATTGGGCTTTATCAGACCCTGAATGTCATAGGGAAAGAGGATTTCCCAACTGCAGCCACTCTTTCCATCCTGTTCCACCTAATGGGGTCGGGGAGAAGACTGGGAAACACATGGGAATAGCTCAGGGCACAGGCTCCCCAAGAGACTTAGACCTATTGTGGGACCAAAGAATGCCTCCCCTCCCCCAACACCATATGGTCACGCCACTAAAGGTCCATTTAATGGGGTTCCCTTTACCCAGGACACCATGTCTAGCTTTCAACAAAATTTATGAGGCATACTAAAAGGCAAAAGTAAAATAAAATAAAATCACAGTTTCAAAAAATAGATGAAGCATCAGATCCAGATTCCGATATGGCATGAATGCTGGAATTATCAGACTGGAAATTTAAAGCTACTAAGATAAATATGCTAAGTGGTCTAATGACAAAAGCCAACAGCATGCAGAACAGATGTGTAATGTACAAAACATGGTGATACAGAAAATGTCAGGCGTGGGGACATGGCTGGTTGCTGCCTCCCTGTCACTCTGCATCTCCACAGGCCAGGGCTGTGCATGGCTAGTTGGAGGGCACGCTGCTGGGGCTGGTCCCCCGAGGCAGAGCCACCAGGGGCCCCGAGTGCTGGAATGCCCCTGGGCCCACCTGCCACCACCTGCTTCCAGCCATGCTACTTGTGTGATCCTGATTGGGTAATTTTTGAATTCCACTGTTTTTGATTGGACATTAAAGCTTGTTGTTGATTGGATGTTAAAGCTTGATGTTGATTGGACGCTTTTTGAGCCCTACCAAGGGTATAAAAGCAGGAGGAGAACAAGGCAGAAGATCAGAATACAGGAGAGCTGTAACACTAGGTGTACTGAGCCTGCCAGAGGAATAAAGACTGTTCTCTGACTCTTCGACTCTTCGTGTGCCACTCGGTTCTCTCCCTGGTCAAGAGCTGTAACACTAACAAGATACATTACCACAACAATGGAACTTCTCAGAATAAGAAAGAAATGCTAAAAATCAGAAACAGAGTAACAGAAATGAAAGATGCCTTTGATGGGCTGATTCCTAGACTGGACACAGATGAGGAAGAATTTCTGGGCTTGAGGATTCGCCAGCAGAAACTTTCAACCCTGGGAAGGAAAAGGAGGGACTGAAGAAAATAGGACAGAATATCCAAGAACTGTGGGTCATCTATGAAAGGTGTAACATACATATAATGGGAATACAAGAAAGAGAAGAAAGACAGAAAGGAACAGAAGAATTGCTGGAAACAATAATTACTGAGAATATCCAAAATTAATGTCAGACACCAAACCAGAGATCCAGGAAGCTCAGAGAACACCAAGCAGTATAATTATTAAGAGAAAAAAAAAAGCAAAAAAACCCCCCCAACAGATACATGCTTGCAGGCATTTCATATTGAAAATGCAGAAAATCAAAGATAAGAAAAAAGTCTTGAAAGAAGCCAGGGTGAGGGGGGGTCCCTTATCAATAAAGGAACAAGGATAAGAATTATGTCAGATTCTCAGAAACCATGCAAGGAAGAAGAGAGTAGAGTGCAATATCGGATGTGTTGAGAGAAAATAGCCACCAATCTAGAACTCGATTCTCTGCTCAATCACTCCTAAAAAGTTGCAGAAGAAATAAATACTTTCTCAGACAAACAAAAATCAAGGGAATTTGTTGACAGTAAACCTGGCTAGCAAGAAATGTTAATAGAAATTCCTGAGAGAGAAGGAACATAATATAGGGTAGAGACTGGGCTCTGTATAAAGAAAAGCAGAGCACTGGAGAAGGAATAAGTAAAGGAAAAATACTAATTTGTATTTTTCTTATTCTTAATTGATCTAATGGATAAGTTTATTCAAAATAATAGTAGCAACACACATTCACTGTAAGTAGGTGTGTGTGTGTGTGTGTGTGTATGCTTGTGTCTACATGAAATGAATGATAGCAGTGATATAAGGGACAGGAAGAAAGAAATAAGATCTTCTTTTATTATAAGGTACTTGTATCATCCATGAAGGGGTATAGTGTTATTTGAAAGTTGACTCGGATTAGTTGCAAACTCTAGAGCCACCACTAAAAAATTTTAAAAAGAAGTACTTAGGAGAAAAAATAGAATCATAGAAAAATGATTATTAAAACTTCAAAAGGCAGAAAAGGAAAGCAATTCAGAAATAAGAACAGAGAACTAGGGCAAGGAATAGTAAACAGTAATAAATATAGTAGACAGTAATCCGACTCTATCAATGATTACTTTAAATGTCAATGGCTAAAATAGGACAAAGAATGTCAGAGTGCATCAAAAAACAAGACCTCACTGTAGTTTGTCTACCAGGATCCCACTTTAAATACAAAGACACGTCAGATGAAAAGTAAATGGATGGAGAAAAATACATCATGCTAATACTAATCAAAAGAAAGCAGGGATCACAGCTGAGTTCAGAGCAAGAACAGTTATCAGGGATTCACAACAGAGCACTCCCTGATTCTAAAGGAGTCAGTGTGGCTGACACGATCTGTCAGTGCACTCCCTGATTCTAAAGGAGTCAGTGTGGCTGACACGATCTGTCAGTGCAGGTTCAGCGAGTATAGCAATGTGCCCCTCTGGTGGGGGGTGTGGGCAGTGGAGGAGGCTGTGTGTTTGTGGGGGGAGGCGGAACAATGGAACTCTGCACTTTCACATAGCTCCATTTTGCTGTGAACCTGCAACTGCTCTAAAGAAATAAAGTCTGTTTGTTTAAAAAAGTGCACATGCCCACAAAATGACACACTTTGTAACCGCCAAAGCAAAGGAATGGAAACATCGGTGGTAACATTTGCAAGGAATGGAACACTGCACAGCAATGAAATAGACCAAACTACAGTGCATGTAACAACATGGGTGAGCGGCACACAGAAAAGATACCAGAAGGTACATGTTGTGGTGTTCCACTTACACAGAGGTTAGGAGCAGGCACAGCTAATCCATTAGGGTAGAAATCAGCACCATCATTACTTGTGGGTGTGGGGAGACTGTGGCTAGGAGGAAGCACGGTAGGACCTTCTGGAGTGCTGAAAATGTGCAGTATTTTGATCTGGATGTAGCTACACATGGCACTTTCATATGTAAAAATCCATCAAGCACTTTTGTGCACTTTGTGGTACAGCACAGAATCTGTCCCTCAGATTGTCCTTCAGCCTGGTGCCCATCTCTGGTCTGTACTGAAATCATAGGGTGGACGTCAGTGCTGAGCCTTGGCATTCATGGCTTACGGGAGTGCTTTCTCTACACGTTCAGAGGTAAGAGCTTCCTTTAAAGGTGAGATCAATTTTCAGGATTCCCTAGTAATCCGTCATGCAGATATGCAGAAATGTAGGACATTTGTATTTGCTCTTTTTATCCCATTCTTTGCAGTATTTTTTTAAAAAACAAAATGTTTTAAACAACCCACATGCTCTACAAAAAGAGGACAGCTAAAGTACAAATGACAGCATAGAAGTTATCACCTAGCCTATATTGCAGCGGGGGAAATAAATTAAAATCTTAGGGTAACATCATTGGAAAAGGCAGAATGGTGAATGCTTCCCTCCCACGGGCATAGCTAAGTCAGTACTTGCAAGAATAGGGAGAGGGGCAGGAAAGAAAATGGGGAAACTATTAATAGAAAAAGCTGATGCATCCTCTAAAAACAATTTTCTTTGTGGTTGTTACAGTGGTGCTTAAGAAATGATGTTTCAGTCTGAATTAAAAGATGGATCGAAAGGAAACCATTAGGTAACTAATGGCGTGAGTAGTGTGTGGATATGGAATAAAACCCACAGAAGTGGCATGGCGATGACTGAAGTTGCTGACTGAAGTGGAAAATCTAAAGACCCTGGTAGTTATAGCTGGTGTGATTAAACGCCAGCTTATCAAATAGTCAAGTCACTAACCACACAGCGGCCGGGGTGAGGAACTAAAGCCAACTCACCACGACGACTCCCCTGGCCTCCTGGGAGGCCACCATGACGACGTCTACAGTGCTCGTGTTGAGGAAGAAGGATCTATGTTGAGGAAGAAGGATCCCGAGCCTTCTCTGACGTGCAGCTCCACCTGCAGGAGGGAGAGGCAGGGAGGGGTCGGGCTGCGTGTCAGAGGCCGAGGGCCCCCCCAGTGGGTCTCACCCCAGCAGGGCTGTGGCAGGGCAAGGGTCGTGCCTGGATGCCAGGGTGGCTGTAGGTGGTCACCTCTTCTGGACTCAGCCTCACATCCTCCACCAGGATGAGCTCTTTGGAGGCCAACACGGGCATGGAAGGGTCGTGCTGAAGGGACAAGGCCAACACCATCAGATCCACGAAGCCATGGCCAACTGCGGGCCAATGCAATGCCTGCCTGCAGCCCACCCCTGGGGAAGAGCAGGCCTAGAAGCCCCAGGTCCTGGCCACTCATTCCATCGGGGACACAAACCCTGATAAAACCATGGTGCTCCTAAGCCCAGCTGAATGGCTACATCCCCTTTCAGGCCTCCCTCAGCCAAGGTGGAGTGAATTGCTGCCTCCTTCACTCCAGACAGAGGCTGGGTGAGCAACAGTCCTGCTCAGAGGACAGCCCCACTCCACCCTGCCAGGCCCCACTGGGTGGGCGACTCACACAACCCTGACCCTCAGGACCCCAGAGCAGATGGCCGGCTCCGGAGCATGTGGCAGATCCTGTGCTGGGGGAGTGGATGGGGGCTGCGCAGACGGGAAAGCCGCTTGCCAGGGCGAGCCATGGGGGAGGGTCCCATGGAAGAGTCCTCACGGCTGGCTCCCAAGAGGACAGGTATACCCCTCACTGCCTTGGGTGACACATTGCATGGCTCTGCTTCCTGTCACATGTCATTGGAGGGAGACTGCCTGACCCGGCCCAGATCTGACTCTCCCACAGTCGCGTGCAGCAGCTGCCCTCAGGGAAGAGTGAGGGAAGGACAGAAAGGTGACAGGTGCACTGTGGGTGCCATGGGCAAGGAGGGCTCTGAGAGGGAGAGCAGCTCTCAGGGAGCACAGACCTCAAGCTGAGGAACACCTGAGCCACAACTTTGACAGGGAGCCGCCAGGGCACAGAGCATGAGTGCAGTTGCCCTACACCCCTGCCTTTATTTTCCATCAGTGTTTTTTTTTTTTTTTTTTGAGACAGAGTCTCGCTTTGTTGTCCAGGCTAGAGTGAGTGCCGTGGCGTCAGCCTAGCTCACAGCAACCTCAAACTCCTGGGCTTGAGTGATCCTTCTGCCTCAGCCTCCCGGGTAGCTGGGACTACAGGCATGCGCCACCATGCCCGGCTAATTTTTTATATATATATCAGTTGGCCAATTAATTTCTTTCTATTTATAGTAGAGACGGGGTCTCGCTCTTGCTCAGGCTGGTTTTGAACTCCTGACCTTGAGCAATCCGCCCGCCTCGGCCTCCCAAGAGCTAGGATTACAGGCGTGAGCCACAGCGCCCGGCCTCCATCAATGTTTTAATTAAATTTTTAACCCCTTATTTATTTTGATTCTCATAAATACACATAGCAAAAAACCCTCCCACATTTGCACTTTTACACAGAGTTCAGTGGCGTGAAGCACACGCACATCGCTGTGCGAGCATCACCAGCGTGGATCCAAGCAACTCATCTCATAACCTGCAACTCTGTACCCAAGAAGCAATAACTCCCTAATTTCCATATCCCCCGGCCCCCACCCTTCTACTTCCTGTCCCCATGAATTTGACTACTCTGGGTATCTCATATATGTGGAATTAGACAATATTTACCTCTTGTGACTGGAGTATTCACTCAGCACAATGTCCCCAGGTTGATCCACAAGGTAGCATGCGTCAGACTCTCCTTCCTTTTTAAAGCTGAATTAACAGTCCTCCGTATGTATTGACCACATTTGGTTCATCTGTTCATCACTGGTGAACTTGGGCTGCTTCCACCTTCTGGCTTTTGTGAAAAACACTACTAGGAATGTGAGAGGACAGATATGTCTTTGAGACTGTGCTTTCGATAAGTTTGGGTATATACCCAGAGGTGGGATTGCTGGATCACAGAGGAATTCTGCTTAATTTTCTCAGGAATGACTATACTATCTTTGATAGCAGTGACACCATTATACGTTCCATCCACCAGTGCATGAGAGTTCTAATTTCTCCACATCTTCACCAACACTTATTGGTCTTTGTTTTTTTTTTTTTTTTTTTTTTTTTTTTGTGTGTGTGTGTATGTGTGTGTTTGAAACAGAATCCCACTCTGTTGCCAGGGCTAGAGTGCCCTGGCATTAGCCTAGCTCACTGTAACCTCAAACTCATGGGCTCAAGCGATCCTCCTGACTCAGCCTCCCAAGCAGCTGGAACTCCATGTGCTTGGCTAATTTTATTTGTTTGTTTCTATTTTTAATTGCCTGGATAATTTTTTTTTTCTATTTTTCAGTAGAAGCAGGGTCTTGTTCTTGCTCAGGCTGGTCCCCAACTCCTCACCTCTAGAGATGCTCCAGCCTTGACTTCTCAGAGTGCCAGGAATACAGGTATGAGCCACCTCGCCGGCCACTGACACTTAATGACTTCTATTGTTGTTTGGATAGTAGCACCTTAAGGAGTGCAAGGAGGTTTCCAATGTGTGTTTTGATTGTGTGACTCTGATGACTAGTAAAGCTGAGCATCTTTCATGTGGCCATTGCATGTGGCCATTGCATATCACCTTTGCAGAAATATCTATGAAATTCTTTTGCCCATTATTTATTGGGGTATGTGTTTTATTGTTTTATTGTTGTCAACATGTCTACATATTCTGGATGTGACCCCCAATCAGGTATATGATTTGAATGTATTTTCTTTCATTCCATGGGTTGCCTTTGGCTATGCTGTATTGTTTCATACATAGGACTTTTAGATTTTGATGTAGTCTAGTTTACCTACTTTAAATTTGTAGCCTGTGCTTTTGGGGTTATATCCAAACAATCAATGCCAAAATCACTGTCTGAAGCTTTCCTACTATGTTTTTCTTCTAGGAGTTTTATACTTTTAGTCCTTAACATTTAGATCTTCAATTCATCCTGAGTTAATTTTTGTGTATGGTGTTATGTCAGCGTCCAACTTCATTCTCTTGCAAGTCTATGTTCAGTTGTCCCGGCACCATTTACTGAAGAGGCTGTCTTGTCCCCACTGGATGGTCCTGGCACCCTTGTCAGAAAGCATTGTCATCCATGATGGCTATTTCTGGGCTCAGTGTTCTCCATTGCTCTGCAAGTCTGTCCGGGCCAGGGCCACCCTGTTTGGACTACTGGAGCTTGTAGAGTTTTGAAAACACAAAGTGTAAAGACCTCCAAATTTGTTCCATTTCAAGATTGTTTTGTTTATTTGGGGTCCTCTGAGGTTCCACATACCTGATACTTTGCTAAATTTCCTTTAGTTCTTAGAGTTCTTTTGTGGAATCTTAAGTGTTTTGTACATATGGGATCATGTCGTCTGCACACTGGTAACTTTACGTCTTCCTTTTCAATTTGAGTGTCTTTCATTTCTTTCTCTTGCCTAATTGCTATTTCAGTTGTTGGCATCACAACATTATGTGTGTCTGCATTGGGTGTGCATGAACATCAACTAATCACAGGCTTTTTTGATGCATTAGTCTATTAAATTATGTACAAAACAAAAACAGTACTAGCTTTTATAACCGTCTGTGTATTTGTCTTTGCCAAAGGTCTTTATTTCTTCCTAACGCTTTGAGTTCCTGTCTAGTATCGTTTCATTTGAAGCAGAAGGACTCCATTGCAGGCAGGACTGGTGGTACTCAGCTTTTGGTCATCTGGCAATGTCTTCATTTCTCCGACATTTTTGAAGCACAGTTTGGTGGATATTGGGTTCTTAGTTGCAGGGTTTTTTTTTTTCCTTCCACAATTTTGAATATTTCAACCCACTTACTTATGTCCTGTATATATTTTTTGTTTTTGTTTTCTGAATTTCAGCATATTATGGGGGTACCAATGTTTAGGTTACATATATTGCCCTTGCTCTGCCCGAGTCAGAGTTCAAGCATGTCCATCCCAGAGATGGTGCCCATTGCAGCCATTAGGCCATTCTGAATATACTCATTCCTCCTCCACCCTGTCCAACACTCGATGAATGTTACTAGCATATGTGCACAAACATGTTGATCAGTTAATGCCAGAGTTTGATGGTGAGTATATGTGATCCTTATTTTTCCATTCTTGTAATAGTTCACTTTGTAGAATGGGCTCCAGCTCCATCCAGGATAATACAAGAGGTGCTAGATCAGCATTGATTTTTCTGGCTGAGTAGAACTCCATGGTATGCATATACCACATTTTATTAATCTGTTCATGTACTGATGGGCAATTGGGTTGTTTCCACATCTTTGCAATTGTGAATTGTGCTGCTATGAACAGTCAACTGCAGATGTCTTTTTTATAGAAGGTCTTATTTTCTGTTGGATAGATGCCCAGTAGTGGGATTGCTGAGTCAAATTGTAGTTCTACTTTGAGCTCTTTGACGTCTCTCTCTATTACTTTACTTTCCACAGAGGCTGCATTAGTTTGTAGTCTCACCAGCAGCAGTGTATGAGCATTCCCATCTCTTTGTATCCACGCCAACGTTTATTGTTTTGGGACTTTTAGATGAAATCCATTTCTCACTGGATTTAAGTGATATCTCATTGTGATTTTGATTTGCATTTCCTGATGATTAGAGATGTTAGCCTTATTTCATATATTTTCTGATCATTAGTCTATCTTCTTTTGAAAAGTTTGTTCATATCCTTTCCCCACTTATTAAAGGGGTTGCTCGGGTTTTGTTTGTTTGTTTGCTTGTTTTTGCTGGTTTTCCTGAGTTCTATATGCATTCCAGTTATCAGCCCTTTACCACCTGTGTGGCACGGAAATATTTTGTCTCATTGTGGATATTGTCAATTTGCCCTCGTGACAATTTACTTGGCTGTGCATAAGCTTTTTAATTTTATCAGGCCCATTTATTTATTTTTGTTGTTGCTGTGATTGCCTTTCGGTTCTTCTTCATGAATTCTTTCCCTAGGCCAATGTCTATAAGAGTTTTTCCAACATTTTATTCTGGAATTCTTATAGTTTCATGCCTTAGGTTTAAGTCTGTTGTCTACTGTGAGTTGATTTTTGTGAGAGGTGCAGATCCTTTTTCAGTCTTCTACATATGAATATGCAATTTTCCTAGCACCATTTATTGAATAAGGATTCTTTTCCATACTGTATGTTTTTGTCTGCTTTGTCAAAGATTAGATGGCTATATGAGGATGGTTTAATATCTTGGTTCTCACTTCTGTTCCATTGGTCTATGTCTCTGTTCTTGTGCCAGTTAAATGCTGTTTTAGTTACTATAGCCATCTAGTATACCTTGAAGTCTGGTAAATTGATGCCTCCCAATTTGTTCTTTTTCCTTAAGATTGCTTTTGCTATCTGGGGTCTTCTCTGGTTCCATATGAAGCATAGAGTTATTTTTTCTAGATCTGCAAAAAATGATGTTGGTATTTTAATAGGGATTGCATTGAATCTCTAGGTCACTTTGGGTAGTATAGACATGTTAACAATGTTGATACTACTGACCCATGAGCATGGTATGGTTTTCAATCTGTTCACATCGTCTGCTATTTCCTTCCTCAGGTTTTATGTTTCTCCCTGTAGAGGACTTTTATCTTGTTAAATATATTCCTAGGCATTTTATTTTCTTTGTTGATGTTGTGAAGGGCTTTGAGTCTTTGATTTGGTCCTCAGTTTGACTGCTGTTGGCGTCTAGGAATGCTACTGGTTCCTGTACATTGACTTTGAACCTGAGACTTTGCTGATTTTATTTATCAGTTCCAGTACTCATGGTAGAATCTTTGGGGTTTTCTAAGATATAGGGTCATATGGTCAGCAAAGAGTGATAGTTTGACCTCTCCTGCCCCTATTTGGATGCCCTTGATTTTATTCTCTTGGCTGATTGCTCTGGCTAGGACCTCCAGCACTATGTTGAAGTGAAGTGGTAATAAATGGCAACCTTGTCTGGTTCTAATTCTAAGCAGGAATGCTTTCAATTTTTCCCCACTCAGCATGATTTGTTGATTGTGGGTTTGTCATTTATGGCCTTTATCATTTTTAGGTAGGTTCTGTCTGTGCGTATTTTGTTAAGCGTTCTCATCAAAAAAGGGTATTGAATTTTGTTGAATGCACTCTCTGTATCTATTGAGAGGATCACATGGTCTTTGTTTTTACTTCTATTTATGTGGTGACTTACTTTTCTAGATTTGGGTATGTTGAACCATGCTTGCATCTGCTGGATGAAGCCCACTTGCTTGTGATGAATTTTTTTGTAATGAGCTGAATTTGATATTCTAGTATTTTATTGTGAATTTTTGCATCCTTATTTATAAAGGATATTGACCGTAGTTTTCTCCTTTTCTAAGTCCTTCCCTGGCTTTGGTATCAGGGTGATGTTGGGTTCAGAAAATTTGTTGAGGAGGATTCCTTTCTCATTGATGTTGTGGAAAAATTTCTGTAGGATAGGCACCAGTTCTTCACTGTAGGTGTGGTACAATTCAGGTCTGAAACCGTCTGGTCTGGGAATTTTCTTTTTTGGAAGGTTTATTATTGCTGCTTCCATTTCAGTAGTTGATGCTGGTCTGTTCAAGAAATCTATTTCTTCCTGATAGAACCTAGGGAGGCTGTGTGTTTCTAAGAGTTTGTCCATTTCCTCCACATTTTCAAGTTTATGTGCATGGAGGTTTTTATAGTGTTCGTAGATGATTTTTTGTATTCCTGTGGCATCAGTTATAATTTCTCCTTTTCATTTCTGATTGAGCTTACTAGAGTCCTTTCTTTTCTGCTTCTCATTAATCTAGTGAGAGGCGTACCAATTTTGTTTATGTTTTCAAAGAACCAACTTTTGTTTCATTAATCTTCCAGTTTTTTTGTCATCGATCTCATTTAGCTCTGCTCTGACCTTTGTTATTTCTTTTCTTCTGCTGGGTTTGGGGTTTCTTTGCTCATCCTTCCTAGTTCTTTGACAAGATTCAGTACACTGTTGCTTTGTGATCTTCCTGAGTTTTCGATGTAGGGATTTATGGATATAAATTTTCCTCTCAGGATTGCTTTAGCCATGTCCCACAGAATTTGATAACTTGTGTCTTCTTTATCATTTAGTTGAAAGAGTCTTTTGATTTCCATCCTAATTTCCTCCTCAACTGAAGAATTTTTCAGAAGGTTGTTTAGTTTTCTTGACTTTGTAGAGAGATGAGAGTTCATGTTGGAGTTGATTTCTGAATTTATTCTGCTGTGGTCTGAGAAGATGCATGGTATAATTTCTACTTTTTAAAATTTGTTGAGACATGCTTTTTGGCCTAGGATATGGTCAGTCTTAGAGAATGTACCATGAGCTGATGAGAAATATGTATATTCACTGGTTGTTAGGGAGAATATTCTGTAACTGTCAGGACCATTCGTTCCAGGATTCTGTTTAACTCCACTGTTTGTTGATTTTCATTTTGGAGAATCTGTCCTGTTTTGTCAGAGGTGTGTTGAAGTACCAGGCTATTATACTGCTGCTGTTTATCATTTTGGTTAGATCAACTAGGATGTGGTTTATGAATCTGGGTGCAATTGACTTAGGGGTGTAAATATTTAGAATTATGTCTTCTTGTTGAATTGTACCCTTCCCCGTTACATAGTGACCATCCTTGTCTTTCATTACTTTTCTTGAAGACTAAGATATCTGAAATCAGAACTGCTAAGCCGCTTTCTTTTGGCTTCTATTTACATGGAATATTTGTTTCCATCCCTTTACCTCGAGTCTGAATGTATCCTTGTGTATTAGATGTGATTCCTGAAGACAGTAGATACTTGGCTCGTGTATATTTATCCATTTGGCTGGCCTATGTCTCTTTAGTGGGCACTTCAAGCCATTGACATTTATTGAAGGAATTGATAAGCGTGGCAGATTTCTGTTCATCTTGTTGAGTTGAACTTTGTAACTTTGTATTCTCCCTTGAGCCACTGTGCTACTTGGTCTTTGACTTTTCACCTTTTGGACGATTTTACACTGGTGACTGTTTATTGTGCTGATCCATGTGTAACACTGTTCTGAGTACTTCCTGGAGGGCAGGTCTTCACTTGATGAATTCCCTCAGTCTTTGCTTGTCGGGGAAGGTCTTTATTTCTCCTTCAGACAAGAAGAGCTGCTTCAGTCTTGATACTGCTCCCTCCTCTGCAATTCCTAGGACATCCCTCTGAGTGCCCTCAGTGTGTTTTAGAATACGGTGATTCACTGGGTCTCTGGAAACTTTGGGAAAGGTCTTAGGCACAAGATGGAGAGTGGTAGCTTGTCAGTTTGGTTTGGTTTCCTTAGTCCAGGAAAAATCCTGGCACCTGGGTCTACCACTCAGGAGGGTTGCATGGAGAATGCTACCTAACCACTAATTATAGGGGGGGCACTGCCCCCATTAGTCTTCACGCAGACCCAGGGACGTCTGGCTACGGAGAAGACTTCAAGGTCACAATCTTAGTCACAGTTTGGGATGCTCATTCTCTGGCTCACATCACCAGGTTCTAGTCTAACTTCAGGTTTTCAGGGATGCCAGATGTCTGATCAGACCTTCAACAGTCAACTGAGTTGGAGCTGTCCTCTGAGATTTCTGGCAATATATGTCCATCCCTAAAAACATCCATCATGGCGACATTCTGTTGGAACTTTGGGACTCATCCACACACATCCCAAATGTTCAGTAAATTAAAGGACCAGGGAATTTGGTCCTAGAATGAATCTCTGCTTGATGCTACCTGAACTTCCATCACTGCTGGCAGGGAAGAGTCTAACATCCGCTACCTTCACACTTTCTTTAAACTTGTTAGACTTCCTGGTCTTCACTCTACCTGTCTCATGTCACTTCTGATCCTTGCATCTCTCTCACTGCCTCACTGTCTGGATGCTTTTTCTCTTTTGGTTCCCTTGTTCCCCCTTCTTCCTCTCTGTCTCCATTTCCCTCACCGAGCAGCCATTCTAGAACTGCCTGCCTGGCTACACCCCAGCTCCCTTTCTGGGAGGCTGCGGGGTCAGAAGGCATTGCAAATCTGGTACCCACATGCATGAAGTCAGGATGAAATGCCACCCCTTTGCTGTGTGAAGTCATTCTCCTCTTTAATCTACATCCTGACACTAAGGAGGCACAATGCCTCTTAGCAATGGACTTCATCTCCCAGTCAGCCCCACTATTTGGCATAAACTCCAAAACTTGAGAAGGCGCCTCAGTTTCCACAAGCGGAACTTTGAACCTGTCCTTCAAGATCTTTGATAACCGCAATGGGGAGAGGTGAGAGGAAACAGAGTGGGACTTACAGCAGCCCCCAAAGCAGAGAAACTTTTTAAATGGTGGCTGCCACTGTGCAAGGGTTTTCACCTGAGGCAGAGTTACTGTAAAAGGTCCCAGGCAAGAAGAGGACAAGACCACACTTTTCTATGGGAACTGAGCCCTGGCTTGAGGCCAAGTCTGGCTCCCTGGAATTAAAATGCCCCAGGAAGTGGGCTCTGACAGGACTGTGTCCCATCTGAAAGAGAATGGCACTAAAAGAGGAAATGCCCTTTTCCTAAAATGGCAGTTCGCACTAGCGTGCCAGAACTGGCTGGCCCACCTTGAATGGATGTACTCCTTACCCACGGACCCTCTGAATCTACTTGAGTGTGATGGGCATGTCTGGCTCTGGGACAGAATCAACTTCGTCATGGCAGGATGGCTGAGCCCTAGGTAACTCTCTCTGGCACAGGTAACAACATGGGAGCCACATCCTCTGCTCTTCCTGAATTTTCAGGGCCTCTGTTTCCCTCTCCTACTCCTAGCTTCACAGTAAAACGTCAAATACAAGTCCCCTGTGCATCCCACAGCTTCTCTGTCTGCTGGGAGATGAAGTGTTTGCCTCCCCTATTTGTGCTTCCCTTCCCCTCTCCCTCCCCTCTCCTTCCCCTCCCCAACCCCCCACCCATGCTCTATTTCCCCCTTACCCTTCCCTTCCCCCTCTCCCTCCCATGCTCTGAAATCAGCCATTGTTACAGAATTACTAAGACCTAGGCTGAGCATAGGTGTTAGTAAAGCCATAACCAGTGCTTATTGGTCAGGAAGGTGCTGGAGAACTGGTAGTCTGACCATAGCAACACTGTTTCATCCTTGTTAGTTAGCAATGTTGGTGTAGTCAGTACAGTTAGTGTTGTTGGTTAGTAGTGCTGGCGTAGTACAGTCAGTGCTGTGTGTCAGTGGTGTCAACATAGCACAGTCAGTACGGTTTGCTGGCAGTGCTCCATAGTACAGTGGATTGTCTGTCAGTAGTGACAGCATAGTGCAGTCAGTATTGTTAGGACAGTCAGTAATATTGGTACTGTTAGCCTAGTTCATGTAGCTAGTATCATAATGCCATTAATGTTCCTAGCCTAGGTCGTGTAGCTGGCAGTGTCCACTAGTTTCCTAGCACAGCCAGGATAGAGTTCGCATAGATAGACGTGAGCAAGCAGCAGGGCATCGCCTGCAATTCGTCCAAGGAGGCGCTAAACAATGACAAGCTCCTGAAGGAAGGTGGCTGGTTAGCATCAGATGGCACAAAGGTAGCCATGAAAATCATGTCCAATCAGAGCCTCCATGGCCTGGAACTTGTAAATATGGAGGTCAAAGCCAGAGGCATCTGAATCATCCAAACATCGGGAAGTGGTTAAACGTCACTGAGACTGAAGAAACCCTCTATGTAATGACAGAATAATCCCAGCTATGTGCAACATTGCCACGAGAACCACATTACATCCCACAACCCCAAAACATCCTACTTGAAGACAACAACAAGATCAAACTAGTGGAGTTTGGCTCTGCCACATTTAGTGGCACATTTAGTGAAGACGAAAAGCTGAACAGCTTCTGTGGAAGTCCTGTTTTTTGGTCCAGAAGTTCCTAAACGAGGACTACATGGGCCCAGTGGGGAGGGTGTGGAGCCTGGGGTTGTCCTCTATGCCATGACAGCCAGGACTCTTCCATTGGATGGAGACAACTGGGGGAACCTTCAAGCAACATCACACATGCACCGTTGAGAATTGAAAACATTTCTGAAAAATTTCCTGACCCTTGACCCCAGGGAGAGGCCCACCTTCCCTTCTCTTTCCCCCTTCCCTTCCCTTGTCTTCTCTCCTTCCCTTCCCTTGTCTTCCCCCCTTCCCTTCCCTTCTCTTCCCCCCTTCCCTTCCCTTCTCTTCCCCCCTTCTCTTCCCTTCTCTTCCCCCCTTCCCTTCTCTTCCCCCTTCCCTTCTCTTCCCTCCTTCCCTTCCCTTCTCTTCTCTTCCCCCTTTCCCTTCCCTTCTCTTCCCTCCTTCCCTTCCCTTCCCTTCTCTTTCCCCCTTCCCCCTTCCTTTCCCTTCCCCTCTTCTCTTACCTTCTCTTCCCCCTTCCCTTCACTTTCCCCTTCCCCTTCCCTCTCACTCCCTCCCCACTTCCCTGGTTCTCACCCCTTCAGCAATGCCTTATTGTTTCTTTTATCAGAGATTACAATGCCAATATGGGAGATTTCAAATACATTTGAATTAATTTGTGAAGTAATTTAATTTCTAGGGACCTATAGTTCTAATTTTCTAGAAGCTTTAAAAAATGTAATGAAAATATGAAGAAGGACAAGGAATAAATAGTACTTTTAACAAAATGCTATATGATTTGTGTGAATATTACCATAACAGTGCCGGTAATATTCTGAAATTTCAGTTCTTCTTCTGGCAGAAGCTCACCAAGAGACTTGCCAACCTCAAGTTGACAAGACGCTGCTTCCTGCCAGCCCAAAACCTCCGCCATAAACGGCAAACACAGTGGTGCCAGCAAATACCATGGAAGGCAAAAGCAGAGACACAAATATGTGGGCTGGTCCAGCCACACATCTTATTTTATTAATTATAGTTTTATTCATATCACTTTCAATGGACAAGTCATTGTTGCAGGCATGCATGTGGTACAATGTGAAGTTTAGGTATATGTGTACCATGTGGAATGGTGACATGAAGCTAAATGATAAATCCACCGCCTCAGAAAGGCAAAAGCAGTGTGATGTCACTTCCCTGTTGAATCTGCAAAGCTGATATCATAGAAGTAGTGTGGTTTGACTGTGAGGAGAGGCTGGGTTAGTAGAAAGAAAGCTTGCAAAGTTGCTCACAGGGCTCAGAGTTTCAGACAGACAACAGGAAGAAGTTCTAACATCTGCTGCACACCAGGGTGACAAGAGTCCATGAGACT
This sequence comes from Microcebus murinus, assembly GCF_040939455.1. NCBI lineage: Eukaryota > Metazoa > Chordata > Mammalia > Primates > Cheirogaleidae > Microcebus > Microcebus murinus. The sequence goes on from NC_134124.1 coordinate 27,067,407, forward strand.
GTCCTGCACATTTCAAAATACTTGTGAGGCCCCTTCACATGTCTCCTTGCCTTTAGAATGGAGACCAAGAAGACCCTGCGTCCCGCCAGGCATGGACTCACCACTGGAGGCTCTTATATAGAGTACCCCATCCCCTCCAGAACCTGCTCAGCCCTCCTATTGCCCTGGGAGCCCTGGCTCTGGCAGTCGGTAACTGGCTATGTGTTTTCAGGTTAGTCCTCTCACCTCTCTGTGCCTCCTTCCCCTCATCTGCAAAATGGTGGTAGCAGTAGATCCAACAGTGCCTGGTACAGAGAATTTTCTCAATAAACATGAGTTGTCACTAGTCCTCCTCCCATCTAAGTGAACATCTCAGCAGTTATTGCTTCTTTCCAGATCTTTCCTGGTGGCCTCTTAAAATATACTCATATATAAACTTTCTGCTTATAAAAATAATGCAGATTTACCATGCAAAGCTTGAAGAGAGACAGTACTGAGAATGAATCCTTACCAAGTGCTGTCTACACATATTCATTCTCATAATAATCCTAGCAGTGAGGTACAGTTGCTATTCCCACTTTAGAGATTTGGTAGCCAAGGCACAGAGAGCTTCAGTCATTTGCCTAATGCAGGGGTCCTCAAACTTTTTAAACAGGGGGCCAGTTCACTGTCCCTCAGACTGTTGGAGGGCCGGTGGAGAGTGCAGTGCTCATTCCACACATGCACACTGTGGGCCCGGGATGAGTCAGCTGCTAAGCAGGACAGGCAGCGGCGGCAAAAACACCCGGTGGGCTGGTTAAATGTCCTCAGTGGGCTGCATGCGGCCCGTGGGCCATAGTTTGAGGACTCCTGGAAGGAAACAGAGCTGCTGGACATCAGAGCTGGGACTTGCACCAGACGGTCTGGTTTCAGAGTCCATGTCCTTCACCACTGTGTCACCTGCTCCCCAGGAGAGACAAAGGAACACTCCAAGTCCCTGTCACAGAACTGCTGCTCATATTTCCCACTTCTTTCTCATCATAGTTCAGTTGCGTGAATAGACACACATAATTTTTGGTTAACCAAAAGCATGCTTTTATCCCCTAATTTGAATTATCTTTCAGATCTATTATTTTGATATAAGCCATGAGAGTCAAAGAGAATGGTCCCACTCTTCCCAGAAAGGCAAGGTTTCTGTGTAGATGCCTCACATGGGTTTCTTACCCAGTCCACAAAGATCAGATGCCCAGACTCCAGATCCCCCACAAATTAGCAAGAACTCATTAAGAAAAAAGCCACATCAGATTTTTTCATTGTGCTATATTTTACTCCAGCTCGGCTGAGACATGAGCTGTGTGAGGAAGAGCGGTGGGGAAGAAAGCCATAAAGACAGCTGGGTGTGAAATGGGCAACTTCCAAGTACCAGGGCAGTTGGACTTTCACTCACTGGATAGCAGTGTAGCCACAGAAAGGTTCTGACAGGAGCAGTGACATGACTACAACTGATGGAAGTGAAATGATGAACATTCTAGGATAGCCCAAAGATATAAGAAATGAAAAGCAGACTGACAGTTAAGAGAATCCAAGGTTATTTTGCTGGTTAGCTGTCACTGTATTTGCTTATGATTTTTTTATTTCATTTTAGCCACAGTAATCCCATGACTTCACAGACCTCATCTATTTTCTAGTACGTTGCCTATTAGAAAGATGATACATGTCTTTCTCATTGATTTGTTCAATGGGATGGGATGTGCTTTCAGCTCTCCAATGCTTAGAAAACAGCAGAACCTATCTTTGATATGGATGCCAATACCAATTTAGTCAACAGTGTGGTCACTAGAGTATACTGGAAGCAGCACTTTTTGACTTCTGAGACTAAGTAAAGAAAGGCCTTCCAGCTTCCTCAGTTACCAGAACACTCTCCCTGGGAGGCTTGAGTGCACACAGAAGGCTGAGTCCCTGGAGGCTGCCAAGCTGGAGAGGCCACGTGTGGGTGGTCCAGTGGACACACCCAGATACGCCTAGACTTCCAGCCAATCCTGTCAAAGCACCAAGACCTGTAAGTGAAGAAGCTCCCAGATACTAGACACAACTATAGAGTCATCCCTAGATGCATGAGTCCTCCAAACTGAGGCTCTAGTATTCCTCAGGCAATGACAGGATGCTCTGCCCTGTCCATATTATTGACCCAAAGAATCCATGCATAAAATAAAATAGTTGGTCGCTTGCACCATTAAGTGTTTGAAGTGTTTGATGAAGCAGAAATAGAGAACTGGAACCATAGGTACAAGGGAGGTGATAAACCCTCTGGTTATGGAACCCACACCTGGACTCAGATTCTTAGTTCTGGGAGAACTATAGCAAAAGATTAAAATGCAAACATGTTCAGAAAACAATAACAAGAGTATTCTCTTATAGGAAAAAACTGAAATGATTGAAGATAATTGTGAACTAAAATAAAATCTTAAGGGTTCCCCCCCACCAGCTGACTGAATGGACCCCCTCCTGATGAAGGGGATATCCTAAAAGTAAATTGCCTGCTACAAGGAGGGAGGTCAGACATGCCTCATTATGCCCCCTCCTTCTTGGAGACATCCTTTGTAACTCACTGGCAGGCCTGAGGGCTATTTAAAACTAACCTGCAGGTCCTTAATTGACACAACAAATACATGTCCACTGACTTGTCTCTGATTAACAGAACTCCTTATCTTAAAACATTCCAAGTCTTTAGACAAAGCTTCATGTCTTTAACCAATTACGAGTCAAAGAATCTTTAAACCCAACTATAACTTGTAAGACCCTGCTTTGAGTTGGCCCAACTTCTTGGGCCAAAACGAATGTATGCTTTCCATGTATGGATTTATGACTTCACCTGTAACCCCTGTTGATGGGAAAGAAGCCAAACTCTATAAAATAATTTTAAAGAGATTCATTCTCAGCCAAATTTGAGGACCATGACCTAGAGCCATGCCCAAGATGCCTTGAGCAAGTGGACATGCTGTGGCTGGGTTACAGTTTAATTTTCTACATTTCAGGGGGAAATGGGTTACAGGTAAAGTCATAAATCAATACATGGAAGGCAAACATTGGTTTTGGTCCCAAAAGATGGGCTTTTTCAAAGGGGTGGGGCACTTACAAGTGATAGGTGTGTTTAAAGATTCTTTGACTTGTTAAAGACATGAAGCTTTTGTCTAAAGGCTTGGAATGTTAAGATAAGTAAGCCTGTAAAATCAGAGACAAGCCAATGGGCATATATTTATTGTGTAAATGGAGGTCCTCCAGGTTTGTTTTGCAAAACCTTGTTAATGAGTTGCAAAGGATGTCTCCAAAAATGGAGGAGGCCATTATGAGGCCAGTCTGACTTCCCTCCTTGTGATAGGCAATTTAGTTTTAGGATATCCCCTTGGCCAAGAGGGGGTCCATTCAGTCAGCCTAGGGGTGGTTAGCCTTAAGGTTTTATTTTAGTTCACACTCCCTGTCTCCCTGAAATGTATAAAACCAAAGCATAACCCAACCACAGTGAGTTCACTTGCTCAGGGCTTCTTGGGTGTGTGGCTCCAGGTCATAGTCCTCAAATGGGACTCAAAATGAACCTCTTTATTTTACAGATTTTGGCTTCTTTTCTGTTAACCAGAAAAAACAACAAACAGTATGTGTTAAGCATCCTCAAATATTTGAAGGGCCATCATAAGTGAAAGTGGAAGGAATTATTCTGTATATTTGCAGAGGGAGGCCTAGAGACAGCATGTGGAACTTACAGACAGACTGAAGAGTTTTCTAATGTTCAGAGCTTCCCATGAAGGAAGATGCAGTATTAATAGCTAGTGGGTTAAGGCTAGACAATCATTACCTGGTGAGTACGTTTGTAGAGAATTCATTTACTGAACAGAAGGTTGAGTAAAATATGAGTAAAATAGCCTTATTTTAAGGTTATCTGTAACATGGAGATGTTTTTAATCTAAAGATCATCCCATTTCCTTGTGCTAAGAAGTCTAACCCCAATACATGTCAAGCAGAGGGAAACTACAAGATGAAGAAATTAAACAAAGGCAATTCCAAAGCATAAACAGAAAGTTACACAGAACTCTAGAGGAGAAAGGAATGGAAAACTAATAGGAAAATATAAACCAGCATAGCAGGAAAGAAACTTTAGAAACAATGAAGCATGAAGAATAAACTCGGGAATGAGGAAAAAAGACAAGAAAAGAACATGTCATGGACAACAGTGGGCATAGAGGATGGCTTTAGATTTCTGAAATGGTTTTACTCATTTCTAAAACTTTTTCCTTTCCAGTGGGAAAGACAGACCAGAAGAATGTGGGTCATTTAGCAACAAGGGAACAAGGTATAAGTTGTAAAATTAGTGAAGTGGTGCAGCGATCACTGAATTTCTGGCCTCAAAAGATATAGGATCTGCGTGCCTATGGGACCGAGTTCACTTTCCTGGATGTCTTCAATGTCACTACATAGAGAGTGATTACTAAAGGATTACTAAAGGAACCAAGAGGAACTGTATATTAAACACTTGCTTCCTCTTTCTCCTCTAAGGCTCCTCTTCTGCATTTTTTGAGTAGATTCTTCTTCCCAATTGTTTTTTCACTGCATGTGGTAAAGACCTGTCTATGCAACCCCTGGCCCTAAAAGACTCCCTGGAAAGATCGCATCTGAAATGCATGAAGTACTTTTTAAAGAGCTATTTTCCTTTTATTTCTGCCCATAATGAAAGAATCATCACCACATTCCATAATTACATAAATTAGTATTTTAGGAAATTAATATCTTTCAAATGAGCAAGATTTTTCTTTCCATTTCACAACTCAAAGTACAAAAATTAATGTTGACATATTGCTTTTCACTTTACAAAGCACTTGTAACCTATATTGGCAGCCAAAAGCGAAAGTAAATGTAAAGAGGAATACATAAGCAATCTACTCATATTTCAAAATAAAAATATTTATACTTTTACTTGGTCAATTTCCTGTTTCTTGCCAAAAGCAATCACCTGTCAATCAGTTCACCTAAAGCAGAAGAACAAAACGCTGGCCGAAATCATCAGTGCTCCTTCCAGACATCGAAACTATGAGTGTCTACACTCATTTTTTTTTTTTTGTAGAGTTGTATTTTTAGAGGACTACTATGTTCAAATGAATTATATTTTAATTTGCAACATGTCATTAGTAATATCCTTTCTATAAACATGGTTGGCAAAATAAAAAAGGCACAAAAGAGAGGTAAAGAGAAATGTTTTCAACTTTCAGTGAAGATAACAAAGCATGTATCTTTCATGAAGAAAAGCAGAGAAAAATGTTCAGTAATTCATGCACAACTTGAGCTACAATATTATAATTAATTTAAAATATACATTATTAACTGTAATTCCACACTCAACACATGAATATATTTCCAATTATCTTGAGAATTTGTTTCATTGCTTTACTTCACAGATTTTTTTGGTAGTAGAATTGTTTTTCCCTTTTGAATCAAACTTCAACATTATCAAGTATTAATAATTAGCTTTTCCTGTTTTGTTACCCCTATTCCAATCCCTCAACACAACAAAAACACATCAATCTCCCTCCATCCCCCGCCCATATTTACCTTCTAGTAAAGCATGTGTTTATACTTTCAGGATAAAGAAAACGTAGTACCGGCCGGGCATGGTGGCTCACGCCTGTAATCCTAGCAGTCTGGGAGGCCGAGGCGGACGGATTGGTCGAGGTCAGGAGTTCGAAACCAGCTCTGAGCAAGAGCGAGACCCCGTCTCTACTACAAATAGAAAGAAATTAATTGGCCAACTAATATATATAGAAAAAAATTAGCCGGGCATGGTGGCGCATGCCTGTAGTCCCAGCTACTCGGGAGGCTGAGGCAGGAGGATCACTTGAGCCCAGCAGTTTGAGGTTGCTGTGAGCTAGGCTGACGTCACGGCACTCATTCTAGCCTGGGCAACAAAGTGAGACTCTGTCTCAAAAACAAACAAACAACAACAAAAAAACACGTAGTACATATTGTTCTGTGTATGGGAATCTTCCCAAGGCTACATCAACACAAAGTAACCTGAGCCAGGGTAACTTGCTTTGCCACTTTTGTTATCTGGGGTAGCAGCCAACAGGTACTTGGTACAGGGACACTAAAATGACATGATTTAAGTGTCTGCAATGCCAAATGAAACTTTCCTCTTTCTCTCTTCCACCTGCTTAGTAAATATAGATGGATATAGATGATAGCTGAGGAATAGACAGGGAGATAATAGGTGCAATAAGCCACAAGATTTCGCACCTAAAAGTATGTCCCTGAGCTGGCATCACTATGTCACAGGTCCCATGGATTAACCCAAACTCTGTAAGGTTGTAAAGTTAGCTCACATTTATTGAGCATTAAAAATAGCCCAGGCACTTGGCTAAGTCAGTCTTGTGTTGCTTTGATCCTCACAGTAGCCTTATAAGGAGGGTAGTTATTTCTCTTGTTTTGCACATGAACCACTAGGTTTTACACAGGTTACATACATAACTCAAAGTCACACAGCAGACAGGTGAGTGGTAGCCCTGGGATTTGCACCCAGCTCTGTTTGACTTTGATGACTGTGCTCCCATCCTCTTAACAATGTTACCCCCCTTAGTACACAAGAATTTGCTACCACAGAAGATATTTTAGGAAACTCAAATTGTCACCGATTCAGCTAAGTTTCCTGAACAAAAGAAAACCTGGTAGCCTTTAGGAGTTCTATCTAACTGTCAGATTTGGGCACCATGAATTGTTGCTTATTACTTTTCAGTGGCTCCTAAAAGGAATCACTTATTGTCAGTGGCTAGTACAACTGTCTTACTCCAGTCACATGAGCATGAGTGACGTGAAAGCCAGGAGTGCCCAGAGAGTCACACTGTCTTTCAGAGCATTGCTGCACGGAGAGAAGGAGGGTCTGAGGGGACCACAGACTCTACTCTGGAAAGCTTAGGTTCAAATTCCTGCTCTGCCATTTTAGCTTGATGACTTTCCTTACTCTGGTTTCATCTGGAAAATAACACCCCCTGGAGGACTCATCCAGGTACTTGGAAGTGCCTGCCTTAGATATTCCGTCATTCCTGACAAGATGAAACCCTTAAAGGGAAAGGTTTTCAAGTTAGCTCCTGCTCACAGAAAGTTCAGAAAATATTACTGTCTAGTATCATTTCATTTGAAGCGGAAGGACTCCATTGCAGGCAGGACTGGTGGTACTCAGCTTTTGGTTATCTGGCAATGTCTTAATTTCTCCGACATTTTTGAAGCACAGTTTGGTGGATATTGGGTTGCAGGGCTTCTTTTTTTGCTTCCACAACTTTGAATATTTCAACCCACTTACTTATGTCCTGTATATATTTTTTGTTTTTGTTTTTTGAATTTCAGCATATTATGGGGGTAACCAATGTTTAGGTTACATATATTGCCCTTGCTCTGCCCGAGTCAGAGTTCAAGCATGTCCATCCCAGAGATGGTGCCCATCGCAGCCATTAGTTCTGAATATACTCATTCCTCCTCCACCTTCCCACCTGTCCAACACTCGATGAATGTTACTAGCTTATGTGCACAAACATGTTGGTCAGTTAATGCCAATTTGATGGTGAGTATATGTGATGTTTATTTTTCCATTCTTGTGATAGTTCACTTTGTAGAATGGGCTCCAGCTCCATCCAGGATAATACAAGAGGTGCTAGATCAGCATTGATTTTTCTGGCTGAGTAGAACTCCATGGTATGCATATACCACATTTTATTAATCTGTTCATGTACTGATGGGCATTATTTAATCATTCTAATCAAACTCCACAAAGGCTGCAAGACAGGTTAGGAGTTTAGTTTGGAAATCAGCACAGATACAGGATCTGTACATATTGGAAAACACTGGCTTTCACATTGCCTTTGTTTCACACTCTTCAGTATATTATTTCTCAAAAAAAAAAACAAAAACATGTGTAATGGAGACATAACTAGCTCTAAGTGTTTATGGCTTATATAGCTGGAGAAAAGGGAGTGACAGTAGGAATTCTGCATTTGTGAGATCTGAAATTTTAGGTTAACCAGCACGATCATGCTAATATTCACAACAATCATATTTTATTAAAAGCACTCATTCTTCCTTGATTGTCTTCATTCATATTTTCATTTTCTTTTTTAAGGTTTAGATTCACAACTGTAAACTTAATTTTATAATATGTTTAGAAGCAAGTTCATGAGGGTTGGCAAGAAGGTTAAATGGGAAATCTAATTATCTGTTCCTCTAAGAAGTTCTGGTACTCCAGGCTCTTATATGTATTCCACATTAGCAAAATGAATAAAGAAAATTCATCTAGCAGATATATTTCTATATATTTCTTGAGCATGATGACAGTGCTTAGTGCCTGGTGTTCACTTCAGACTAGAAAGCAAGGAAGGAAGAAAGGAAGGAAGGAAGGAAGGAAAGAAGGAAGGAAGGAAGGAAGGAAGGAAGGAAGGAAGGAAGGAAGGAAGGAAGGAAGGAAGGAGGGGAGGAAGGAAGGAGGGAAGGAAGGAAGGAATTTACATGTGTGTTTTATTTCCTTCTTACCATCAGAATGCTAGAGCTCAATAAAACTTCAGAAATCATTTCATCTAGCCCTCTCATCGAACAAATAAGGGAACTTCTGGATGTGATAGAATCCCCAAAGGCATAGCCGTGTGGTTGATTTGGGGGGCAGAAGTCTGTGGGTATCAGTCACGGAAGGCACACATTTGCTATTCCTTCATAACCTTTGAAGGGCCACTTTAAAGGTTTCTCAAAACCTAACTTTCAAGCTGTATTTCAGATCACTGGACATAATAGAAATCTACCTTGTATCAAATATTTTATAAAATATTGGACAGCACATGGTAGGGAAACGGTATAAGCTTTGGAATTAAAGTTGAATTCAAACCCAGGTGCCAACATTTACTAGAGTTGAACATCACACACGTCAGAGGTTACATCTTTGGATCACAGTTTTCTCATTTATGGAATGAAGACTACCAGTGCCTATGTCAGAGGATTAAAGGAGCTAACATATATATGTTAAGTGCCTGACAAAGCTAAGGCATTTAGTATTTAGTTCAGTGTAATGTCTTCTCTCTCCTTTTATTTTCAAATGCTACCCTCCAAAAGAATCCCTAACACTTCTGTAAGTTTCCACAGTGATTTCCCAAGCATTATCTTACTGAAGTAGGGCAGCTATTACTTCCTCTGTTTCAGAAATGGGAGACTAAATCACCTGCTCACGTTCCTAAGTAGGAGAACTGAGAACCAGTCTGATTTCAAGGCAGTAAAGGGTCTGTCCTTCAGGGAGTTATTCCCATATAGAATAAAACTGTCAGGGGAAAATTTAAAATACAAAAGATAACCTCCTAGAGTGAAAATCAAGTTGGTTAGAAGTAAAATATTTCCAATTTTCCTATAAACACATGGATAAGAGCAGATGTTGGGAACCAAGACAATAGTTCAATTCTGACTTCAGGGACAAATTTAGATAGCTATTAATTTTTTGCTATTATAACTGTTCTCACTATATTTCATATGTACTGTGATGAATGATGGATAAAACCAGAACTCACCTATTCCAAATCAATCATGCATCTGTAGGAAAAATGAGCTAGATAAATATTTGGATACCATGGCACCTGTTTTGTTTTCACATATTTTCAGTTTTTAAAGACTTAGACCTGCTTAATCTAAGAATATATAGAGCCCAATATCCAAAGTCCACATTTTATTCATGTCAGTTGCTTTAAAAAAATACAAACAACATAAATCAATGTGCACTAGCATCAGAATCAACTGGACTAATCAATCAGGCTAAGCCTTGAGGAAATTCTCATTTTGCCTTTTTGATAATTCCATTTGATAGGTTTCACAATTTTAAGTACAACACTATTACTCCTGAAAAAATGTTATAATTTTCTATCACAATAGATTTTCAACGGGAAATATAAGTAAATCTCATCATCCATTGTAGTTCTTTCTTATCTTACCCAAGGAAGCTCTTATTGTCAAGTTCTATGTCAATATTTTGCATACACTTTTCTTCATGTATACAACCACTAACTTAAAACCAGAGCCACAACAATAGAAAAAGTTATTGTTTACAAAATTTAAGTTTTCCTCCTCCAAATCTTCCCTCTGCCTTTTTTTGTAATCAGAAAAATCCATAGCAATGATGCAAGATTTCACAGGGATGACATTATGAACTAATTTGTTATTGCCTTAGACTAAAGGGAATGCTCACACTACTTCTCACTGAATCAAATAGAATATACCCCTCAAAAGTGTTCAGTGAATTGAAGCAATATCAAAGAAAGCAATAGACTAAAATATAGTCAGTTCCCCACTCACCTTTTTCTCCTGGTTGGCACAAGGATTCATAACTAGAAACTTCAGAATCCAGGACAGTGCAATTCAGTTTCCACCTTGTGTCTTCTGCTCTGAAAACTGCAGAAAGTCAACTAACAAGACAAGACAGGTTTGACTGATCCTTCAACATCCATCTGTTCTCAAGAAAGAACTGAAAGGCAATAGAATACCAATCTGGAACATTCTACCTCCTTAAGGAGACCTTGAGGTAGAAATGAGCCAGGAACATAGGTAAGCCAACCTAATGAGGAGCTTGCAAGTTCAGAAGAGCTCAAAAGGACAAAAGCTTCCAGAGAATTGGAACTATGGGTCCCTAGACATGAAGTTACTTCACAAAATACTTCAAATGTGTTTGAATCTCCCATATTTGGATAGTAATGTGTGATGACATAAAAAACAAAACAAACAAACAAACAAAAAACAAAAACAGGCATTGCTGAAGGGGTGAGAGCCAGGGATGGATTTCAGGGACAGCAGCACTGGGTGACTGCTCACTGGGTTGTTAAGCATAAAGAAAATCCACACTGGGGAACAAAGGGTACCCGGTGGGGGCTGAGGGGCCCCGTTGTCTCCAGGGCTCCAGGCCATGCTGCAGCTCAGTCTACTGTGGCTTGGATGCCTGTGAAGGCCGCAGGCTGCTTCTGGCCGGCTCCCACCCAGAGCTGTGAGTTCCCGCCTGGCCCACTTCCCACTCCGTGTTGTTTGGATCTGGGGAGCTCACGGTCTTCTTGCTCTCCATTCTAAAGGCAAGGAGACAAGTGAAGGGGACTCTCAGGTATTCTGAAATGTGCAGGACATTCTCACTGACTCTTGCACCCTGCTGTGCAACACGTCAGGGTTTCTTCCTCCCGTCTGTCTGAAACTCTGTGCCCTGTGACCAACTACTGGTGCCCTCCCTCTGCCACCCCCAGCCTCTCATCACCATCCAGCTGCTCTACCTCCATGAGGTCAGCTGTGCAGATTCAACAAGTGACATCACGCTTGTCTGCCTTTCTGAGGTGACGGATACATTAACTAGCATTATGTGACCATTCCACATAGTGCACATATACATAAATTTCACATTGTACTGCATACATGTGTACATCTATGACTTGTCTATTAAAAATAATATCAGCAAGACTGTATTAAATAACATAAAATGCAGGAAGGGTGGCTGGACTGCCCCACATACTTGCCCTTGCTGCTTCAGCTGTCCTCAGTCACTGGCACCACCCTGTTCAGCCGCATGCAGCAGATCTGTCCGGCTGGCAGGATGCAGCAGATTCTCAGGAGGAACCTGCCGAGTCTCCTAGCGAGCTTCTTTCCCCCTGGGCCACATGGGAGGGCTATGATAACACCAGGACTCCTCTGCCCACTGCCTTGAGGACTCGAAGGCACTGTGCCTTTCCTGGTCACCTTCGGTCTCTCCTGTTGCTGGATCCAAGAATCCTTCATAAGTTCAGGGAGAGTGGGCCTCAACTCACCATCAACGGTGAAGAACTTCCTCAAAACTGCTCTCAGTTCTTGAGAAAAATAATCAGGTGTCTCATACTTTCCCTCGGTGACGTCGTTTTTCAGTTCCTTCCAGGTGGCACCAATAAATGGAGTATGTCCGGTTAACATATTGTAGAGGACAGCACCCAGACTCCTGATGTCCACTTCCGGTCCCACATATTCCTTATGCAGGAATATTTCTGGGGCACTAAAAGCAGGAGTTCCGCAGAATGTGTCCTGGTATCCCTCCTCACTAAAAGTCGTGCAGATGCCAAAGTCAGCTAGTTTAACATTCCCGTGTTTGTCCAGTAGAATGTTGTCGGGCTTCAGGTCGCGGTGGACGATGTTGTTCTCGTGGCAGTGCTGCACCGCGTCCAGGAGCTGGCGGAATATGGGACGGGCCTCCTCCTCACTCAAGCGCTGGAGTTTACTTATATGCCTGGAAAGGTCCCTGCCACTGGCGTACTCCATTACCAAGCAGATGGTGTCTTCATCCTCGATGACATTCAGAAACTTGAGGATATTGGGGTGATTCAGGGCCCTCAAGGCTTTGACCTCCATGTGGAGACATTCCAGCCTGGGGTGGATCTTCTTGGACATCATTTTGAGAGCCACCTTGGTCTCAGTGGGAATGTGCATGGCCAGCATCACCTTGCCATACCTGCCAGAGCCAATTTCCCTGAGGAGCTTATAATCGTTCAACTTCTCCATGGGTGGACTGGAGTCCAAGGCGTGAGCCATGGTCCCCTCTAGGCTCAGTCTACACTAACTGTGCTTACTAACTAGTGAACACTCCCAACTATACTAACTAGGCTAAGGATACTAACAGTACAAACTACAATAACTATATGAACTACACTAACAATATTAATAAATAGTGCTAAATAGGCTAACAATACTAATTATACTAACACTACAAAAGAATAATACTAAGTATACTATCCTAATAAAAAACAATATTAACTACACTACACTAATGCTGCTAACAATATTAACTACACTACACTAATGCTGCTATAATATGGTAACAAAACTAACAAATAATACTAACTATAGTATGGCAACAAAACTAACAAACTACTAACTATCCTACACTAACACAACCAACCAACAATGCTAACCATACTAACTACACTGGCAATACTCACTAACAAGGAAAAAGCAGTACTGCTACGGTCAGGCTCCACAGGTCACCAAAAAACAGCTTCCTGGGCAACAAGGACCGAAATTCTAGGCCCAGCCTGGGGCTTATATAGGTGCAGGGAATTTTGTAACAAGGGCTCTTTATGAGGTCGGAGCAAGAAATGGGCCAATCATGGCTGGGTAAAACCTACAGTGTTGTTTTCATTTTTCAGTCACAGGAACACTTTCCTCTTTAGACACTTAGGTACCACGCTCAGGAGCCGCGAAACCTTGCCCACAGCTGCCACTCACAGTCCGCACAATAGTTTGTGCTGTGCATTGATGACGAATCCGTTTTTGCTCTTGTGTGATGAGGAAAGTTTTAACGCACTGAAAGCTTGTTTTACTTTACAGGCAGGTCTACTTGTAATGTAAATCAGAATAGGTAACATATACATATATGTTTTCATTATGTTATTTTTAAATGTTCACAATTTTATTTTGATAAATGAAAAATTAGAAAAGTCATTATCACGGCTGTTGGCTAAAGTCGAGGCTTGGCTATGTACCTTCATGTCACGGCTGTCAGCTAAAGTCGATGTGCACGTTCATCTGTGGCTGTTGACTATAGTCGACGCTGGTACCGAAGTGGTTAAAGAAAACAAGTGTTATTTGTTTACATGGTTATAGACATTGATATTTAGCATATTAGAAATTTAAACTTGTACAATGCTTCAGGGACCTTTCCATTTATAGTTTGAAAAGCTGTAATAACTTTAAGCTTTTAAAAACCTCATCATGTGTATCCTTGAAATATTCAATTTCTTTTCTTTAAATTCTGATTGGTGTCAGGGTGATGCTAAAACATAGCTGACATCATCATAATGCAAAAATGGGTTCTGTGGTGTGTGATACACGATAAAGTCCATTATTAACATCTGTAGAGCTGCCAGAGAGATAAATGTCATCATAATTTCCCCACATGATCGTCATCAGATTTGTCATCAAAAACTTTAGAGGCCAGTAGTCAGTGGGTTGAAATATTCAAAGTCTTAGAAGAAAAAATAAAAAGCCTGTCAACCAAGAGCCAAAATCCTACAAACTGTGCTTCAGAAATGATGGAGAAACTAAGACACTGCCAGATAACCAAAAGCTGAGTACCACCAGCCCTGCCTGCAATGGCATCCTTCTGCTTGAAAAGAAAGGATAGTAGACAGGAACTCAAAGCATTATGAAGAAATAAAGACCTCTGGCAAAGGTAAATACACTGACAGTTATAAAAGCTACTACTGTTTTTGTTTTGTACATAATTTAATAGACTAATGCATCAAAAAAGCCTGTGATTAGTTGATGTTTTTGCACACCCAGTTCAGACACACATAATGTGGTGATGCCAACAACCGAAAGAGCAATTAGGCAAGAGAAAGAAAGAAAAGACACTCCATTGAAAAGGAAGATGTAAAGTTACCAGTGTGCAGACGACATGATCCCGTATGTAGAAAACACTTAAGATTCCACAAAAGAACTGTAAGAACTAAAGGAAACTTAGCAAAGTATCAGTCATGTGGAACCTGGGCTCTAGCAGCCTCTGGGGCTGGCAGTCTCAGCAGGGGATTTCCCTATCTCTGGTCCCCACCAAGAGCACATGCGGCACCCCAGTGCTTACTGACATCCTCTGGGAAGATGATGCTGATCAGGTGGCAGTCTGGGTGAGCAGCCTTGGGGAGCAGCCTTTTGGGAGCACTGCTGCTGGGCTGGGCCCAGCGGCTCAACGCTGGCCACCTCCAGCTGTATGGACAACCTGCAGCTGAACAAGACAGCCAATTTACTCTCTGGAGCTATGATGGGAGGCACAGCTGGGCCCTGCCACCAGCTCTGTGGCTCCCGCTGGGGCACCGGCCTGACTGAGACAGACACCAGAGGTGGGTGGTCTCAGGGCAGCATCAACACCAGAGGTGAAGTGGGTCTAGTGACAGAGTATGGCAGACCCTGCACTGAGCCTACCCAGTGAGTGCGTGCCATTGCCACAGCCTGTGGATGGGTGCTTGGGGACATGCAGGACTGGGAGGTGAGGCCAGGGAACCAGCGGGCAAAAGGCCCTGCAGCAGGAAGCAGTGGGCCTGCTGCCCTCAGAGCTTCAGTGTGGCCAAAGCCCCAGGGAGGGGACCGCAGAGCAGAGCGTCTGATGGCCCTCATCTCTTGGCGGCGCACCCAGCACAGTGTCCGACACAGCGTTGGTGCTCTGGGCTCTCCTTGTCCTCCCCAACTTTGCTTAAACTCACCTGAACATCAGTGTTCTGGGGATTCAGGAGACTTGTAAAAATCTCCTGGCGTTAGAAAGCAGAGGTGGGGGACACACCCACGCAGACATCTCTAAGTCTCGCGGCTTCCCCAAGTGTCCCTCCCAGAGCCAGGCAGGCACAGGAGGCATTTCCCCACACACCTGAGCACACTGATCGCTGAACACCAACTGCGCGTGCTGGGCTGCTGTACTCAGAAAATAACCCTCCTCCATCAGTTAGGGAAGGAAATCTCAGCCCCAGAGGACATGCATGTGTGATGCCCTCATTGATTTCTTCTGAGAAAATAGCATTTCAGAGACCAAGGGAAGAAGGAGACAAAGTAGGTATGTACATACACAGATGAGAATTGAGAGAAGGAACCCAGGTAGAAACAGATTCCGTGTCATGTGGAGCCCTAAGATATTTTTCAAGGGGCGTTAAAATTCCTCCCCCCCCACAGGTGTGCACACGCGTGTGCACACACACACAGAGACACCAGTCTGTGGAAACAAGAGAACTTAGACAATTTACACAGACCAGAGGAGGCCAGGAAGACATGACAAAAAAATGCAACAGGGGATCCTGGATTGAGTCTGGGAGCAGACTTTAGTGGAAAAACTGGCAAAACCAATATAGTCTAGAGTTTAGAAACAGTCATGTACCAGTGTTACTCTCTTAGTGTGAGCACAGAGGATTTTTAGAGCAGTGACACTATTCTGTGTGATACCCTAATGGTAGATACATGTCACTGCACATTTTCCCAAACCCACAGAATGTGTGACACCAAGAGGAGACCCTCTGGATTCTCTGACAAATGATGTGTCAATGCAGGTTCATTGGTGGGAACGGGTGTACCTACCTGGTTGGGATACTGAGAGTCGGGGAGGCCATGTGTGTTGGAGAGCAGGAGTCTATGGGACCTCTCTGTACTTCCCACTCAATTTTGCTGAGAACCTAAAACTGCTCTAAAAAAAAATAAAGTCTATTTTTAGAAAAGGATTTATCATTTGCCACTCCCACCTTTGAGAATCAGTGTGATATATCTCATTCAGTGGCCCTGGGAGCCAGGGATCCAGGCTTAATCTCAGACAGAGTGCCAATAAGCATAAATAAGAGCCCTCCCTCTCTAAGTTGGAGAAACCCAATATCCTCCCCCTCACCCAAGCCCTTCCCTGGGGTGCCACTGAGATGCCCCAGCAGCCTTCAGAGCCTGGCTGCAAACAAAACGCCTTTTAATTTGTGCCTACCATGTTGCAAGGTCATGTTAGCGATGGGTACAGACTTAAGATAGCCCTGTACAACAGATACATAACTCCAACCACACTTTCATTTTCTAATTGCCCTCCAAAAAAGTAACAGGTGAAATTAACTTTTTAATAGACCTTATTGTTTTAAAAGCAGTTTTAGGTATACAGCAAAAATTGAGCAGCAAGTATAGAATTCTCATGAGCTCCCTGCCCCAGGAATGCAGAGTGGTCCATCTGGGGAATGGAAAATGCAGGATCCCACATGGCATCACAGTCACTCAAAGCCCACAGTTCACACGAGGGCCCACACTCGGCACTGCACACTCCATGGGTCTGGGCAGGTCTGGACACATAACATCGTATATCCACCATGACAGTATCATTCAGAATAGTTACACTGCCCTAAAAATCCCGTGTTCTGCTTATTGTTCCCTATTTTTCAAAAATCCTTATTAAAGGGCCATATTTGTTAAAAGTTACAGGTTATTTTAATAATACATGTTATTTACTCCAACACATCTGAAATATGATTCAGACATGTGTTCTTGGCTGCATTTTAAGAGCTCACACTCACACGTCCTGGTCCCTTTGGGCTGCTATAGACAAATGCCATAAATACAGGGGTGGGGGAGGTGCTTATAGCAACAAAAATGTATTGCTCACAGTTCTGGAGGCTGGAAGTCCAAGATCAACTGGTATATCGGGTGTCTGATGTGGGCTCACTGTCTGGTTCGTAGATGGCTGTCCTGCCACTGTTCTCACATGGTGGAAGGGGACAGGGAGCTTTCTGGAGCCTATTTTATAAAAGGGAACTAATCCCAACTAGGAGGACTCTGCCCTCACGACCTGATCACCTCCCAAAGGCTTTGCCTCTTAATGCCATCTCCTTGGTAATGAGGTTTCAACAGAAGAATGTGGGGGGACAGACATTCATGTGGCGAGTGGCACCCATGCTGGCCCAGCTCCCAGGCCCCACCTCCTGGTGGAGGAGCCCCACAGGCTCCTCACTCCTAGGGTCTCTGTGGACATCCTCTAACACCTGCAGAGTGCTGAGGGCTGACTACACAGCAGGAATTGCAGCCTGGGGAAAAGACAAAGCCTCTGCCTGGGGAGGCTGGCACTGGGCCATCTAGGGAGGCCCCACCTCCACCCTGGGCTTGACTCCCTGCACCCAGATGGCTGAGCTCTGTGCTCAGCTCTGTCCTTCCCCAGGGAGCAGGGAGGGCAGGAAAGGGAAAGCACTTCCTAACCAACAGAAGGCTGCCACACCCCATCCCAGCCCCCCAAGCTCTTCTCTCTCGGCTCACTCAGGACCCTGCATCTGAAGCAGCAGGAGCTCATCCCACTGCCTACCTGAGGGGTTGAGGCAGCTTAGGCTGTTTTTTCTGTTGTTACCAGAGCAAGAGTTCTTTTCAGTTATTTGACCTCCTCAGACATTCTGAGCCCAACCCTAGTTTTGGGTATACCTTTAAGGGGCACAGAAGAACCACAAAATCCACCTGCTACGTGTCCTTATCTGTCAGGCAGGGCCTCCACTCACCCTGCCTTCCCCACAGGGAGCGTGTCATGCTGGATAAAGAAGGACACTAGAAACTATCTATCAGAGAATTATAAAGGAAAAAGTATGAACCAAACTCAAAGTGGAGACTGCCTTAGGGGGTGGGAATGGAAACCAGGAAGAGAGCAGTAAAAGGGAATTCATTTTATTTCTTAAAAAAAAAAGACTAGAAACAAATATATACATTGTTACACAATAGTTAATTCTGATGGTAGAGAGATAGGTATTCATTATTCTTTTTTTTCTCTGTTATTCTAATTTCGAAATAAAAATACCTTCCTCCTAATATTGGATGTCACATGAACTGCTATGCCCTCATCTTACAGATAGGTAAACTGAGGCTCAGAAGGAAAAGGGGATTGGTTTAAAACCATGCCAAGGACCAGGCTGGGATACAGGTTTTCCAAGGCCAAAGGTGGGATGCTTTCTGCTATCTGGGTCACCTCCTGGCCACACAGAGTCTCACTTTGTTGCCCAGGCTAGAGTGAGTGCCCTGGCATCAGCCTAGCTCACAGCAACCTCAAACTCCTGGGCTCAAGCAATCCTCCTGCCTCAGCCTCCCAAGTAGCTGGGACTACAGGCATGCACCACCATGCCCGGCTGATTTTTTGTATATATATTAGTTGGCCAGTTAATTTCTTTCTGTTTACAGTAGAGATGGGGTCTTGCTCTTGCTCAGGCTGGTTTTGAACTCCTGACCTCAAGTAATCTGCCCGCCTTGGCCTCCCAGAGTGCTAGGATTACAGGCGTGAGCCACCTTGCCAGCCCTATTTACAATCTATATACTTTCAACTATGTATTGTTTAGTTTTGAAAAAAAGATACAAGTACACACTTAGGGAAAAAAAAGGGCAATATTTCTACTGCTACCAGATAGCTACCAGATGATTAACCGAATGTTTCTGGCTTCAGGGTTTTTTTCTTTCTTTCTTTTTTTTTTTGAGACAGAGTCTCACTCTGTTGCCCAACCTAGAGTGCCGTGGCATCAGCCTAGCTCACAGCAACCTCAAACTCCTGGGCTCAAGTGATCCTTCTGTCTCAGCCTCCCGAGTAGCTGGGACTACACGCATGTGCCACCATACCCGGCTAATTTTTCTCTTTTTAGTAGATACAGGGTCTCTTGCTCAGGCTGTTGTCTAACTCCTGAACTCAAGTGACCCTCCTGCCTCGGCCTTCCAGAGTGCCAGGATTATTTAGTCATCTTTGAAAATGTCTCCTTAATTATAGTTAGCAAAACTGTTCATGTATATTAATCCACTACCAAATCAAAGAAAGAAAAGACATTTTGATAAAGATAGCATTATTTAACAGTTCATTGAGTGAAATATTTATAATTGTAAATTGCATCAAATTTTATATTATCAAATATACAATCAAGATAATGGTTTTTCAAATTGTCATTGAGTGATTGAACACAGAGAATAAAAAAATTATTTAATACTAGGTTCTTAGCATCAGAAAGAATCTTCAACATCTTATATTCCATCTCCTGTGCCATAGAAGGATTTACTTGGTCATCTAGGAATTTAAGGCCCTAATTGCAAAGACACTAGTTGTGTCTTTGGTTGTAGAATCCACCATAAAATAGGATTACAAAAAAAGCCATAAGAACTTGTAAAACGTAAGGTTAAAAAGTCAGCATCTACCATAATGACAAAATTCAATTCCTTTATTTTGCCTGTAAATAAAGAAAAACAGAGAAGGAAGAAAAAATTATGAACAGAACATTTTTAATTTCCCAAGCATTGAATAAAATACTTCTCAATGAGGAGGATTTGCACATAGGACAATTTGGAGAATCTGTGCTCCATTTATCCAAGCAGCTGGGCCCCACCTGTTTGCCAACCCTATATAAGTTCTCTCGCCATCTGGGGCTATTTGACTTTTTCTATATGTCTAGTCCTGACTCAGTCTTGGAAGCTGCCTAGACCTGAGACAGGAGTGGATTAGAAATTGTTTTAGTGGTTCTTCTCCAGAAGCAAAAACCAACTTTGGGATTAAATGTGAAAAGATTTAATGATAGGAAATCCCTGTGAGAGCAAACATGGAGGGAAGCGGGAAGGCTAGCTGAACCTTTACACTGTGAACTCCTTCAGAATGAAGGTGACAGGATGGGAGATTGGGTGAAAGTGTTCTAGACTGCCCTGTACTTTAAGGAAGCGTTCGAGGTGGTCATGGAGTTCAGGAAACACAGTGGATCATAAAAGGGGTTTCTCTCTAGCATTAATGGGCTGATTGTGATAGATTTCAGAGTTCTGTAGTTAGTCAGATTTCTTGCTCAATTACACTCCTGTAGTTGGAACTACCTCATGGAGATTATCATTCAGCATCTGGGATTTAGATTGCATTATTTTGGTCACTAGTCTTCCATTAGTAATGGATCATAATTAAGTTAAGTTAAATTGATTGATTTATACATTTGCAGAATATCTAGCAGGATTATAAAGAAGTCAAACACAAAGCTACTTTTAAAAATGAGAACTTCAGAAAAAGGTATAAATGAGTTCCTGTGACTTTTGTAGAGCTCATATGGTTATTTTCTGCATAGATTGTGCTTGGGTCATGAGAAACATGGGCTTTTCTATCATTTTGTTGTGGTGCCTTCATTACTTTAGAAGATCAGATATTTAATCTTGTGTGCTTACAATTTTTCATTGCAGAATTGACATTTATTGGTGTAAGTGACGCCATTCTTTGCACAGATTGGATCCATTTCTCTCGTGCAACGATTCATTGTGTTTGCATATAGTTTACAGTCTGGCTGTTAAACATAAAGAAAATACATAGAATTTATTAGATAATGAACTTTTTGAATAAAATGTTTTTTGTTCTATATACATAATGCCATATTATACATCAAAATGAAATAAATATATTCTATATTGAGGTTTAAAAATAAACATTGAAGTACCCATGATCCACTTAAACATGAAATATTATTATATCTTTTTACATACACAATATAATTTTTTTAAAGCCATACAAATGACTGAAGTTATTTTTATAATTTAGCCACCCTTTCCCCACTTCTTATACTCAGGCCAAACCTCTCCTGTGATTTTATACCACAAGAAATCATAAAATTGAATTATTTATTTACTCATTCCTTGTCTTTCTCAATACTTTCATTACATATGCAAGTATTCATTATATGTGTTTGCATATATGTGTATAACTATATATAAATATAGCTATATACAATTGTTTTAGTGTTGGCAGTGTTCGCAGTATTGGCCAACAATTTACATAGATAAACAATACTGTGTGCAATATTACATGATATAATTTTTAAATTTTGTGACCTTTATCTATTCAGATGTTTAGAACTATAGTTCATTTTCTTCACCTCTATGTAATATTCCACTATGTGACTATATTAAAATTATTATTTTATCCCCCTTTAAATGTATATTTAGGTTTGTTGTTTTTAATCCTCTTGCTTTGCTAAGATGAACAATTGTGGCTCACGCCTGTAATCCTAGCACTCTGTGAGCCCGCGGTGGGCAGATTGCTCAAGGTCAGGAGTTCGAAACCAGCCTGAGCAAGAGTGAGACCCTGTCTCTACTATAAATAGAAAGAAATTAATTGGCCAACTAATACATATAGAAAAAATTAGCTGGGCATGGTGGCACATGCCTGTAGTCCCAGCTACTCAGGAGGCTGAGGCAGTAGGATTGTTTGAGCCTAGGAGTTTGAGGTTGTTGTGAGTTAGGCTAACGCCACGGCACTCACTCTAGCCTGGGCAACAAAGTGAGACTCTGTCTCAAAAAAAAAAAAAAAAGAAAGAAAGATGAACAATTCTACATTGAACAACCTTTAATGGATATTAGATATTCATGTATAATAAAGCTTATGTCTATTAATGGAATTTTTGAATAATGAGATATTTTTACCTTGTCTCTAATGCCAAATGGTTTTATATGGCTGACAAGATTCTATTTCTTGACCTTAATAATAACATGGGAGTGTGTTAGTTTTTATTTTGTTTCTATCTTTACTTTTCAAAGGATCATTCTGTTGTACCTTTTATTTGATAAAATTTGCTGCTAAAATTTATAATATAAACATATTGAAAGTTTCCCTTTTCCAGTTTTCAAGTTAATCAGTATAACTTACTGGACTGCGACTTTTTGTTCTAGATCCAAAAGAAGTTTCTGCAACGAACACACAAAAGAAAAATTAAAAATAAGAAGAGAGGAGAAAAGCATAGTTTTTGGTGAGAAATGTTCATATTTCTTAATAGTAGAAATCTATGCAAATTGCTTCCTGATGATCCTGCAGATAATAAAGTGAGCCTTTTGTGGCAGTATGAAAACAATAAATTCATAAAACCATTTCAAATCTGGAAATATTTTATAATTCCCAATATCACTTGTGACAAATACTTTTATGTATTGTTTAATAATCCCCAAGGACTTTCCTTTGAAGATATAATACTGGATTTTTTTTTTAATTTTAAAGATGAGACAGCCTAGTCAGAGAAGATAATGCCTTGTATAAAGCCACAAAATATGCCTTGCATATAGTGAACATATGAAGAAATTAATTAGTAATTAACTAGTACTCAGCTCTAAGATCAGGGATCTATGCTATACCACACAGTTACTTTATCCTGAAATTCACGAGGCACTTCAAGCTTTAAGGCTCAGTGAGCCCTCTCCTTACACACGGCCTTGACCACAGATCGGATTGCCAAGGGATGCCAGATCTAGCAGTCAACAGTGCTCCCTCTTTTTTTGAATTTCACAACCATGGAATGTGACCTCCAAAAAGGTAAACATCTCTAGTTACAGACGAACAAAAATCTAAGGTGCACAGCCATTCCTACTCACCATTCTGTCTCCACGTCTCTAAGGTAGGAGATGAGAAAAAGCAATTCACTGATGCAACTTTAAAAAGCCATTGGTAACATACCCTGTTTCATTTTACCAGTTTTAAGGATACAAACACCACAAAACCATTCCTAGATCATAGTAGTTTCCTGTGTTGTCTAAGATATGTAAAATGCTTTACCCAGGATTGAAAAGTTAACTCACCAAAATAAAGAGAAAATGCCAGAACGATAATGACAATAGCTTTGATCCATGGTGACAAGAAAGGCATTTTATCAAGTCTGTGGGAAGAAATCTTTAGGGAGGTTTATAACACATGACACAGAGGCAAATCACCCATTTCCAAACCACAGTTTCTTAAAACCAAAGGAACTGTTCTAACCCCCTAGATTTCTAATTACAGTGGACTCCCTACTTTGTTTTTTCCCCAATCCTTAGCACCCACAAGACTTGACATGTGCATAGAAGGCCTCCCAGAGACTTGAGAGAAATCACAGGTAAATCCTCTTCGCACCTTTAAGGAGGAGCTGTTCATTCTCACAAACTTTTAAGTTAGCCTTGGGGGGGGGGGGCTTGGCTGCATTTGAAGATATACCCACATTGGAATCTCAGTTTTTCCTCAGAAAATAGAAATAGTCATTTCAGGGAGGAAGGACCTGGAGCCGTCCTCACAGCAATGCTAGACACCAGGGCTACCTCCCTGAGTCCTTGCCTCACCTACCTGAAACAGAGACGCTACTGGGGAGTGAGGCCACTCGCTCTAGAGATTGTGTCTGTTGTTTCTCTTTCCTTCTCAGCCACCTCCACCCAGCTAGTTATTATATGGGAGTAAAACAAATGGCCCATGGCAGGAAAGACAGGGAGTTATTCTGTGTTCTGCCTGGAGGCTGCAAAGTAGTGCGGTTTTGTATCCAGAAGTGTGAGGAGGGGAGAGAGAAGACAATTATAGTGCTTCGAGATCCTGAGATAGAAAAGAGATGTGAAAGCTGCTGAGTTGGAAAAGACAAGAGAATAAAAGACAAAAAGATGAATTTGGGAAATTGCAATTAGACACATGCTTAGACTTTTATTATTTTGCAACATTAGAAACACATCAGACTTTAGTACAACACAATAGAACTATCGTATGAAGGAAGCTGAAGCGAGCTGTCCCAGGGTCAGATTGGCTGAGACCCCAAGTTAGCAGAATGGGAGCCCATTGCTTGTTCCCACGATTAGCAGGACGTGGCTTGTTGACCGGCTGAAGGAACTGTTTCTCCAGGAAAATGGCCAAGAACCTATGGCCTTGCATGCAAGCCAAGGTTGCCTGGTAACCAGCACGTGGTGCTAGGCACTTGCAAGATGGTCTAGAATTCAAAGTCTTGCACTCGAGCCGAGATTGTTTGTTATCCGAAAGTGGTGCAAAACATCAAAGAGATCTCTTGTAGAAGGCCATGCTTTTTGCTTTGACTGGAAAAGCAGGTGTTGTTGGCCGTGGGAAGTCACGCACCAAAAAGTAGCCGGGAAAGTAGCTGGCATGAGAAAATAGCTGTGGGACGCTTGCCCAATTAAACCGTATATAATAAATTGACCAGCACTTTTCCAGTGCTGCAGTCCAAAACTGTCTCTTGTCTCTGTGTCCTTTTTTCTTCTGGGGCTGCAGCCAATTCTGTCTGTCTGCATCTTAAGTATATGTTCTGTGTATGTCATCCCCCGTTCTGTAATCAGGCCACGACAATCGTACAATGCAAAACCAGGAATAGACATTAGCTCAAGACATTTAACCTATGTCCAGTTTTACCTCCAAGATTGTGAATCGATTGTTTATATATGAAACCTGAGCAAGGATATGTTTGAATAGCTCCTGGATGAGTCTCGAGGCAGCCCGACTTGGGAGCCCGGGCTAAAGAGAGGATGTGAAGAGTAGAAATAAGAGAGAAGGAAGGCTCAGG
Organism: Microcebus murinus; assembly: GCF_040939455.1. NCBI lineage: Eukaryota > Metazoa > Chordata > Mammalia > Primates > Cheirogaleidae > Microcebus > Microcebus murinus. Next base: position 27,092,183 of record NC_134124.1, read on the forward strand.
GGTTAAATCAAAGAGACCACATTACATGATACCCTAAATTATATGTTAAATAATCTGAACTTTACCTCAGGGTTAAGTGGGAGACACTGCAGGTTTTAAAGTAGGGGTTTAATCAGAGTTATTTAATTTTCACAGTTTGATTTCTGGAAAAAAACTTTGGAAGTTGAAAGTCCTGAGTTAAAGTCCCATCTACCACTGAATAACCCTAATATAATATTGAAACTTTGTAATCCACAATTTCCTAATTTTTAAGTGTGAAAATAATTTATATCTCATAGGTTTTTCATAAATATTAGGGATACAATGTTAAAACAGTTGGCATGTAAATTATGTATTTTAATTATACTTGTCACCCTAATTGCCTTTTTTGTTTTTAGCAGTGAAGAAAGCTAAGATTAGAAAACAACCATTGAGTCTAGCACTGTTCCATGCTAATTAGCACTGTTCCATGCTAATTTAATGGACATGACATTTGAGGGGAAATTAAACTAGAGATTTGAAGTTATTGTGAAGCTCTTATGTCCCACATATTGGTCTTTTTCTTTTATATGTGGCATCAACAGAGATTAACAGCAAGAGCAACCACCCATGATTCTCAACAGGCCTTATGTTTTTGAAATTAATCAGTAAGGGAAATGTTAGACACCTGGATTATTTAATATAGCTACATGAAGGAAAAAAAATACCTATTTTACTCACTCCGTGCCAAAGGTGAAATAAGAAGGTTGTCTTTAAGACGAAGGAGATGTTAAAATAGAGACAGTGTAGATGGAGACCAGAACATTCCCTAGTACTCCCAGTGTCACTGCCCCATCAGTTGTGGGCAGAGGGATCCACCATTCTGGGCAATAACATGGATAGCTGCCTGGATTTAATCTGGGCATGGAAAACAGCAATCGTGATTTGCTCAGGGTACTCCCCCGGGCTACTGAATAGTGCAGTCTTTTCTGGATACCACATGCTATAAATATTAAAGCAGAATTATAGAAGTTCATGTTTACTGAGCTTTCAAAATAGCCAAGAGTCTTCAAATTTGTCTTATCTCTTAAAGAAGACAAAGTGACTTGGCAACTATGTCTTAATAAAAAAAAAAAGTACATAAATATAAACCACAGAATCTGAGAAGATTTAGTTATGTGTTCATAAAAAGACTCATTTCTGAAGTATATGCATGAATAAGTGCTTTTTATATTGTGTATGTGTGTGCTTATTATTTTGTGTGTGTGTTATAACACACACAAAAATATCATACTCTTTTAAATCAATGAGAAAGAGATAAGACACCTAATTAAAAGCTGGTAAAGATTACATGGAGTGTGGTATCTTGGATTGGATCCCAGAACAAATAAAGGAAATTAGTAGAAAGAAAGGTGAAATCAGAATAAAGTATGAAGTTTAATTAATAATAATCACTTATGATTTCTTAATTTCTTTTTTTTTTTTTGAGACAGAGTCTTGCTTTGTTGCCTAGGCTAGAGTGAGTGCCATGGCATCAGCCTAGCTCACAGCAACCTCAAACTCCTGGGCTCAAGCGATCCTTCTGTCTCAGCCTCCCAAGTAGCTGGGACTACAGGCATGTGCCACAATGCCCAGCTAATTTTTTCTATATATATTAGTTGGCCAATTAGTTTCTTTCTATTTATAGTAGAGACGGGGTCTCGCTCTTGCTCAGGCTGGTTTCGAACTCCCGACCTCGAGCAATCCGCCCGCCTCGGCCTCCCAGAGAGCTAGGATTACAGGCGTGAGCCACCACGCCCGGCGATTTCTTAATTTCTTAATATTGACAAATGTACCTGGTGTCATAAGACACTGTAGTGAGGAGAAACTGAGGGTATAAGGGAACTCTGTACTTTTGCCCACATCTGTAAATCTAAAGTTATCTTTAATAAGATTATTCAAAATAGTGCTAAAATATTTTAACTAATAGAATCTTATTCATCATTTATTTTTCTTTATGGCTCATGTTTTTTTGTTTTGTTTTGTTTTCTGTTTAATAAATCCTTACCTACTCTCCAGGAATGAATGTATTCTGTTTTTTTCTAGAAATTTATTTATTTTGGTTCAATACTTATATGATCCAACTCAAATTAATTTTTGTTTTTTGTCATGGCAGATGTCAAGATTCTTTTTATTAGTCTCTATAGAGATCTAATTTTTCCAGCAGATATCTAGAACTTCTTCATCTTGTATAACTGTAACTTTATACCCATTGAACAACAACTTTCCATTTCTCCTTCCTACAATCTCCTGGAAAACACCATTTGATTTTCTGCTTCTATAAACATAATTATTGTAGTGTTTTTTATATAAGCAGAATCATGCAGCCTTCTGTGACTGCCACTTAATACACTTAGCATAATGTCTTCCAGGACTATCATGTTGTCAAAAATGGTAAGATTTCTTCTTTTTAAAGCTGCTGAGGCTAAGTCCTAGTGACTGTATCCTGGAAGTGGGAGCTTCCTTCTTCTGGCCTGTTTTATGAGCTCTCAGCTAAATCAGGATTTCAGTATTAGTGTGGCTAGCATCCCTTCTCTAAGAGGAAGTAATGGGGAACTGGATATGGGGGTTTACAGTGTGCTTTTCGTGGGATACTTCTTTTATCTGACAGGGGCCTAGTGCCTAGTTGTCCAATCCTCCACAACGAAGTCCTTCACATGGAAAATTGTTTATACTGGCAGATACCCTTGTAGGTCTTGTCTGACCTGGGTTCAGTTTATGCCCGCCTGACTATTGCTCTGTCTCTGGGAGCTTGACTTGCATTCTCCCTGGCATTCTGGGGAAAATCTAGCTCAGAGTAGCCTTTAGGTTTTCAGAAGGAAGGTGAAAATTTAAAGCATCATGACAGCAGGAAACAAGTTAAAAGATTAATTTACTTAGAGATCCTAGGGAGGAGGGCACGATGATTCCGGAGGGCAGTCCTCCATTCTGTGTCATGCCAGGCAGGAATGGAGAATCAGGCAGACAGGGAGAAGACCATGTGTCAAGTAACAGTATATATTAAATATAAAGGAAGAGGACAAGTTCACAGGCAAATACCCGAATAGTTTATTTAAAGGAAATTGCAGAAAAGCAAGGAACCCAGTCTGCCAGGTGGGAGAAATGCCACCAAGTTCTTATTACTGGCTTGACCCATTTGAGTGTGGTGTGGAACTGGAAACTGAAAGGGAACTGAGTCCTGCTTCTGGTATAAGAAAGTTAAACTCTTATTCAAATTAGAATCTGAGGCAACATAAAAATTGTAAGAACTCACTATACACCCAACTCCCAGTGTGGAATGGAGCCTCTACCTTGAGTGTGAAATACTGAAAAGGCTGTATTCCTGTAGTTCTTCTCCCAGGTCATGGGGTGGTGGGTCCACACCAGGAGAGACATGTCAAGTGAATTTCAGGTTACTGCTCTGCTTCCACTGAACACTCAGCTCCTAGAACATAGGTGTCACGCAGAGAGAAGCTTGTTATGGTCCCCAAGCCCAGCTCCAAAGCCCTGGCTCAGAGATACTGCCTTGATGGAGAAGCAGGCCATAAAACAGCTCTTACACACACACAAAAATTGACTTCATTTACAACAGAGTGTGAATAAAATTAATCCTGAGAGCCATGTCAAAAACAAGGGAGATTGTTGTGAAAAGAATTGGGAGAAGATTCATGAATCTAATGAAGACACAGCCTACATTGCAGGTCAGCTAATTTGCAGGGGAGGACTCAGAAATAATATGACTGGGAGGGTCCTTTTTGGGTAAGAATGAATATTAAACACTGACCTCCGTCAGAAACTATTCCACTCAAAGAGACACTATTTGGTAAGGTTAATTTGTAGAGGAATTTATGTTCCAAAACATTGCTGTAAACAATAAAACAATCTTCTGGCAATTACGGGAGATTAACAGATAGATGAGTTCAGAAAAAAATAAAAAGAGCCCAACCTGTTCCACTATCACTCAAAGTGACCATAGGTGTACCCAAAGTTGTGTGCCCTTGAGCAATATCGGAGACTTAACATTGTTGAGAGTAGGGGGAAGTAGATGGCACTAAAATTATTCAGCCTGTCACCAAACAAAGAGCAATGAAATAACAATAAGAAGCCTCTTGGAATTGAGGTAGTTCTCAGAGTTGCTACAAAGTTGCTATAATATATTATCTAAAATGTTGTTTCCAACAGAAAAATGAGGAAGCATGCAAACAAACAGGAAAGTAAGATTCATAGCCTAGGATAAAAGCAGGCAACAGAAACTGCATGTGACCGAGCCCAGTTATGGGATTTAATAGAAAAAGACAGCAAAGTGTCATTATCAATATGTTCACCAAACTAAAACAAACCTTTGTGAAGAGGTGACAAAAGATATGATGAAAGTGTCATATCCAATAAAGAATATCAAAAAAGAGGAAAATTTTTTTTCGAAATGGAAATTCTGGAATTGTAAAGTACAATACCTAAAACAAACAAACAAACAAAAACCTGGATGGGCTCAGTATTTGAACTGCAGGAAGAAAGAAATAGTAAATTTTAAGACAGAGCAATAGAAATTATCTGTGCCAAGGAACAGAGAGAAACAATGAAGAAAAACGAGCAGAACCTCAGAGAAGTATGGGATGCTATTTAGAATGCTAAAATGTGTAATGGTCAAGAAATTCTTTTGGGAAGAGATCGGAGAGGAGGGGGGGAATAATATTTAAAGAAATCACATATGAAATCTTCCCAAGTTTATTGAAAACAATAACCTACGCACTTCGGAAGCTCAACAAACTCTAAGTAAGAGAAGTATGATCACACATACACATTTTTGCACGGGCTCCAGCTGGGTCTGGAATGTTCCCAACTTCCCAGGAGGAAGAGGGAGATACTTTGTCACCAGGGCCGGCCCCAGGGCTGAGGGCGGGGCTCTGCCACAGCCGGGATCCTGTCTCTACTGGGGCAGGGGCACTGGCCTCTGCAGAGTCCAGGAGGCTTCGCGGTGGGGGAGCCCAAGCTGACTGCGCTGGAGATCCGCACTGTGGACTTCAGTGAGACGCCTGCCGCTGGTGAGTTCTTCCACTTCCAGCGGCTGCAAGGGGGTTGCCGGCTCTCCTGTCTGCAAACACCAGCAGCAGACGCAGGCAGTGGGCTCAGCCGGCCTCCCCTGCTCCTCTGCCCGCTTTTCAGCCGCCACAGCTTCGCGACTGTCCCTCGAGGCGTCCTGGAGCCAACGGCCGTGAGTCTGCATTGCCATCGCTTTCCCAGGACGAGGTTGTTGCTGCAGCGTGTACAGCTAGCGTTACAGCTCTCATTCGTTTGACCAGGGAAAGAACTGAGTAGCACATGAACAGTCGGAGAACAGCCTTTATTCTTCTACAGCAGACTCAGCACACCTAGTGTTACAGCCTTCTTCACGTCTTCCCATCTTCTGACTCTTCTGCCCCTTCTGTCTTCTTCTCCTCCCGCTTTTATAACCTTGGTAGGGCTCAAGAAGCATCCAATCACAACAAGCTTTAACATCCAATCAAAACCAGTGGGATTCAAAAATTACCCAATCAGGGAAACAGGCAGCAGCTCGAGGGCCTGGGGGCATTCTGGCATTCGGGGCCCTGGGCGGCTCTCTGTGCCCTCCAACTGGCCGCGCGCAGCACTGGCTGGCGGAGATGCAGAGCAACAGGGAGGCGGAAAGTGGCTGCGTCCCGGCGCCCGCCATTTTCCATATCACTGACAGAAATCTCCACTTTTCCAAGAGAAGTCTCCACTTTTCTGACAGAAGTCTCTATTCTGACAGAAATCCCCTCACTTCTGACAGTAATCCCCTCTTTTCTGACAGAAATGTCCACTTTTCTAAGAGAAGTCTCCTCTTTTTTGACAGAAGTTTCATCTTTTCTGACAGAAGTCTCTCTTTTCTGACAGAAATCTCCCCTTTTCTGACAGAAATCTCCCCTTTTCTGACAGAATTCTCTTTTCTGACAGAAATCTCCCCTTTTCTGACTGAAATCTCTTCTTTTCTAACAGAATTGTCTCCTTTTCTGACAGAAATCTGTCTTGTCTGACAGAAATCTCTTTTCTGACAGAAATCTTCTCTTTTTTGAGACAAATCTCCTCTATTCTGACAGAAATGTTCACTTTCTGACAGAAATCTCCTGTCTTCTGACAGAAATGTCCTCTTTTCTTACAAAAATCTGTTTTCTGACAGAAATCTGTCTTGTCTGACCAAAATCTCCCCTTTACTGACAGAAATATCTTTTCTGACAGAAATCTTCTCTTTTCTGAAACAAATCTCCTCTATTCTGACAGAATTCTCCCCATTTCTGACAGAAATCTCTTCTAATAGATATTTCTCTATATTCTGACAGCAATCTCCCATTTTGACAGCAATCTCCTCTTTTCTGACATAAATCTGTTTTCTGAGAGAACACTCCTCTTTTCTGACAGAAATGTCCCCTTTCCTGACAGAAAGCTCCACTTTCTGACAAAAATTTCCACTTTTCTGACAGAAATCTCCACTTTTCTAATAGAAGTCTCCTCTTTAACACAAGACAGACACTAGTGAAAAATAAAAAAAAAAAAATAAATAAATAAAAAGAAGTCTCCTCTTTTCTGACAGAATTCTCCTCTTTTTGAGAGAAATTTCCTCTATTCTTACAGAAATCTCCTCTTTTCGGACTGAAATCTCCTCTCTTCTTACAGAAATCTCTTTTGTCTGACAGAAATCTCCCCTTTTTTGACTGAAATATCCTCTCTTCTTACAGAAATCTCTCGTGTGACAGAAAGCTCCGCTTTTCTGACTGAAATCTCCTCTTTTCTGACAGAAATCACCTGTTTTCTGAGAGAAATCTCTTTTCTGACAGAAATGTCCCCTTTTCTGACAGAAAAATCCACTTTCTGAGAGAAATCTCCACTTTTCTAAGAGAAGTTTCCTCTTTACTGACAGAAATCTCATCTTTTCTGACAGAAATCTTCTCTTTTCTGAGACAAATCTCTTTTCTTACTGAAATCTCCCCTTTTCTGACAGAAATACCTTTTTTCTTGACAGAAATCTTCTCTTTCTTGACAGAAGGTTGATTTGTATTTTCATTTCTACTTTTAACTCCCTGATATGTTGGGCATTTATTTTTGAATATCGTGTTAGGTATGTCTCCAATTTTATCTTATTTTCCAAAGGGTAAATATGTTTTTCCAGGATCATTTATTAACATGTCCAACTTTGTGCTAGTGATTTGAGATGCCAGCTGTACCATATATTAAATTTCCCAATGCAGTTTGCTCTATTTATTGAGTCTCTATTCTCAAATCCAGTTCTGTGCCTACATACTTGATTTGGACCACATTGTCATATTATAGAAGAAATGTTTCAGCATCCAGTACAGTAAATCCAAGATGTGTATAGTTTTTCCTTTCTAGTATTTTCCTATTATTGAATGTCTATGTTTAGCTCTAAAATAGACATCAAATATGTACAATCATCTTATCCAAAAACATGAAGCATCTTTCAAATTGTCAGAGTGGACTTTTGTGTTTTTTCAGGACTGTTTTTTATTATTCTTTATTCTTTTTCATATGAGTTACATTTGCTTTTTAATTACTGCTAGCTGTTTTTAAATTTTTAATTATTATGAGTACCTAATAGCTGTATAGGGTACATGTGTTTTGATAAAGGCATAAAATGTGAATTAATCAAATCAGGGTAATTGGGGTATCCATCACCTCAGGTATTTATCATTTCTTTATTTTTCTATTTTAATTGCTGTCATAGGGTCTGGCTGCTGTGTTGCCCACACTGGAGTGCTGTGGGTATTCAGGTTTTTCTTGTCATTTTAAAGGGGCTTTCCCTAGCACTAATTATATCTTCCAAATGAATATTTTTTAGCATAACCAAAGGCGAGTCCTTCAGCAACATTGGGAGGCATTTCTAGCTGTCACCTAGTGGGTAGAGGGCAGTGACACTGCTGACCACCCTACGATACATATGGTGGCTGCCCAGAAACTGTCTGGCCCTAAGTGCCATCAGTGCCAGGTTGGGAACCCCCACCCCGACCTCCCACCCAGGCTGGCTGCTATCCTTCCCTCTGCCCTCACCTTTCCAAGTCCGCACCACCCTCCACCTCAGGCATCTCAGCACCCCCAGGAAGCCACTTGGTTCTTTCATAGGAACGCAGGTTACAACACCTGAGCTGCCCAGAACTGCGGGGTTTCCAAAGCTCCTTTCTGGGCTCCTTCATTCCATGGGTGTCTGTGTAGACTGTACACTTTGACCTGGAGGCTCTGGGCCAAGCAGGTGTGAGTGGGGCCCTCAGCTCCGAGTGCCCAGGTCCTCTGGCTCTGCCGTGTCATCTAGACTGAGTGTGAGTGTCTCTGTGAAGAGGCGTGTAGGTTCTGTGTCTTTCAAACACCAGCTGCTGACACTGAGGGTCTTGGGGGTCAGGCCCAGTCTGGTGTTTTGCTACCGGGACGTCACACCCAGAGAGGAGGCGGCTTGTCTGAGGCGCATGGGGCCCTCCCCTCTTCAGCTTTGCCTGTGGGGACATTTGTGTTTGACATCCATTGTGGGGCCTTCACAGTTCCTGAGTGTCCTCCAGTAGCATTGCTGATACTAACCATCTCCTTGGCACAGGGTTCCGGGACACTTCTGTGCCTGAGAGGGAAGGGAATGAAACAGGGAGGTGGGAACCGCAGTCCTCCAGGTGTTAATTATCAGACACGCAGCTCCTGCTTACAACTCTTTCCCTCCCAGCTAGCCATGGAAAGTCTTTGGCAAGATGCGCAGTGGCCTGCTTTGCCCACAGCAGAGTTTGTCCTTGTGGTAGGATGGGCACCAAGCGAAGTGGGGACCAGAGGATGAGCCCTCTGCGCTGCAGGTTGCCGCTGGGGGAGAGAAGACGCAGAGGCCACCTGGAGGCAGGAGCATTGAGCCCTATGGTGTGAATAGGGACAGCGGGGCAGCCTCTGTGAGGGCCTGGGGGCAACAGGGCATGGTGTGCTGGAGGAGGGCAGCCACTAGTCTGAGGGTGGGCCTGGGGCCAGTCTGGGAGAGGCCGTAGCCCAGGACACACTCTGAGCCCTTATTGTGTGGCGGCCTGAGCAACAGAGTAGTTCAATGCAGAGGGGACACGATTGGGTCTGTGTCTTATGAAGGGCCATCTGGCAGCTCTTTGAGGGGGCTGACCACCCCGTTACCTTACCTGAGTGTTAATTAGGATGAGCCAGTCTCTAAAGTGACCTCATCTGACCAGTATTAAAAACAGTGTCCTAGTAGGTGGTTTCTATTGTGCTTCCCACATCTCAGCTGGGAAAAGTGAGGCTTGCGGATGTTCCTAACTTGCCTGGGCGGTAAGAGGTGGGGCTGGGGTGCAGCCCAGGCTGTGGGATCAGATGCGCTTGGGCTCTGCTTTGCTGCCCTCCCTGCCCTGCCTCCATGCCCTGTGGTCAGAGAGGGAAGGGACGGACGCTGGGAACAATGAGGCTCGATTCAGCCTGTGTGCCGAGGGCACTGTCTCCTCAGGGCATCGGAGACAATGGCGCAGTGGTGGCTTTCAGGGTTCCGACCACCTCATGCATCTCCCATCCAGAATCTCCTTCAAGTAGTTCCTTCCCTCCCTGGGCCTCTGCTTGCCCATCCTACCACAGGGCGACTCTCCCACCTCACTGGGGTATGGAAGGAGCTGCCGTCTGGGGCCGCCAGACTCATGCGCTTACGGACTCGCAGAGTGACCCACAGGTGGGACAAGGCATGCCAAACATCTGCAGCACACAAATGGGCTGCTGACTGTGGGGGCAAGTAGGTATCTGGCAAGCACGAGTGCCCCATGGCCAAGCAGACGGAGGGGGTCAGGTGTAGGTCTGGCTCGTGGAGGGCAGAGCAGCACCTGCAGTCTCTGAAGACGGTCTCTCTCCTGAGTGCTTGTATCAAGTGCCTTCCAAGACGTGCCCGTTCACCTCCTACGCCAGCTGCGGGGGTTTGGAGTGCTGAGCTGACACGAGGGCTGCCCTGACTGCACCGGCCACTCTCCGCTGCTGGAGAGCACCCGAGTCCTACGACATTACTTGAAAACCTCCTGGCTCTGACCAGCGAAACTCCACAGGCTCAGCTGTCCCCCTGGAGCAGGTACGGCGCAGGGCCTCGAGTGCCCCACCAGCCAGGTGCCGTGCCCGGGCTCTCCTGCTACTACTTTGCTCAGCCTCCACCTGTTCCCCCAGGACTCAGTACCTCTACTATGCTCACCGCAGCTGTCCGAGAGCCCACCTTCCCCACAGGTTGGCAGCCGCCCAGGGCAGAGGGTGGGACTTCTCCCTAGATCCTGTCTCCCCAGCCCGGGCCTGCCACCAACAGTGTCCATGACTGTCTGCAGAGGGAACTGACACATGGACTAGCAAATACACGTTGTAGCAATCACTTTCAGCTGGCTCTAAGTTCTCACACTCCCCTGTTCCATAGGCAAAGAAACGCTGTTTTTTATAGAGTGGGAAACTGCACAGAGAAAATATTTCCCAGTTTCTCTTGCAGCTAGTGTGGCTAATGGGCAAACTTCTGATCAATAACATGCAGGTGGAAATTATTCTCCTAAACTTCTGATAAGGCTAATAAAGGAAATTAGGTTAGCTTACAGGTGAGCACTTTCCCCTTAAGGCTATGTGGAAGGCGGATGTGATGGCTGGAGCTGCAGCAACTATTTTGGACTGTTGCGGGGGGGGGGGTGGTTAGAATCTAGAGGATGCAAGCCACACAATAAAATGAAGTGGAAAGACAGAAGCATGGATCCCTTATGAATATAGACCAGCCAGACTACCCCTGTATGAAATCTCATGTGCAACAGATAAACTACTCTACTGGTTAAGCTCCTGTCATTTTGGGTTTGTTCCCTGTCAATTACCTTGATCTCAACTGCTATCCATGCAGAAAAAAAATTAAAAGATATGAGACCCACACTCATCTTTCTCTATCATTTGTCCACTCAGGAAGCCACCCTGCTAAGGGACATGTGTACTATTTCTTCGCACTTACATCCTGGCTCATGACAGTGAGCACAAACATTGGCCTCTGATTCTCCAGCCCAGTAGCCAGGGAGGGCCCTGAAGAACCTCCCCCCAGCCCAGGCTCCTGAAAAAATGCTCCTTCTCTTGGAAGGTGTAGCAGGGAATCCCTGAGAATGCCTGCTGTCCTCTTGGGGATTTCTGTCACCTTCACTCTGCTCTCAGAACACTCACACCTATTCCAGCACTCTGCTCAGGGAGGGATTTGAGCTCATTTTATTTTTTATTTTTTTTTGAGACAGAGTCTCGCTTTGTTGCCCAGGTTAGAGTGAGTGCTGTGGCATCAGCCTAGCTCACAGCAACCTCAAACTCCTGGGCTCCAGCAATCCTCCTGCCTCAGCCTCCCGAGTAGCTGGTACTACAGGCATGTGCCACCATGCCCGACTAATTTTTTCTATATATATTAGTTGGCCAATTAATTTCTTTCTATTGTAGAGACAGGGTCTCACTCTTGCTCAGGCTGTTTTTGAACTCCTGACCTTGAGCAATCTGCCCACCTTGGCCTCCCAGAGTGCTAGGATTATAGGCGTGAGCCACCACACACGGTCTTACCTCCTCATTTTTAACTGACTTCTCCATTACCCCTTCATGCTTTACTTTCTCTATGGCCAGCAGAGGCAAAATCCATTACTTCTGTAGTTAGTTTATGGACCCTCTCTCTCTCTCTCTCTCCTCCTCTCCCTATCTCTCTGCTTGAATGTCAGGTCGTGGGGACAACAGTTAATGTGTGTTTTCTGCTCTGCTGCATCTCAGGCCTAGAGCAGGCACGGGCAGGAAGGCGTTCATAGATAGGCGCTGCATGACTGGATGCATGGAGCAGGAGGGACAGGGAAGACACCTGCAACAGTTGCTGTGTGTGCTCTGGAGATCAGGAGGCCTTGGTTTGAGCCCTGGCTGGGTGACCCTGGACACATTCCCTCATTCATTCTAAACAAAATCACGCTGGGGTGGAGTCTCCTCTGTATCAGGCACTATGCCCAGGGCTAGAGGGGCAGAGATGGAAGATCCTATGGTCACTGAGTGTGCTTCTCATGGGAGACAGGGACAAAAAATATTGCACTCCATGGGGACCAGTGCTGTCTGCCAGGCTGACCCTGGGTGGCAGGGAAATACAAGGGCTGCCTGGCCCAGGCTGGGAGGGTGGGGGCTCCTCCAGGAACAGGGACTCCCCATCCGTTAATGCTCTTTGGGCCCCTTGTGGATGAAGTGGGTTGAAACACAGTAACAAATGCATTCATCAGCCCACTGTGCAGCAGCCCCTATGTGGAGCCTTCCCAACCACCCTCGGAGAAAGGCCCAGTTTTTATTTATTTTTTTATTTTTTATTTTTGCATATTATAGGGGTACAGATTTTAAGGTTGCAATAGATGCCCATTCCATCCTCCCCCCAAAAGTCTGAGTCTCCAGCATGACCATCCCGCAGATGGTGCACATCTCACTCATTATATATGTATATACCTGCCCGTTCCCCTCTCCTATCTGCTCAATACCCTATTACTGTAGTACCTATGTGTCCACTTAGGTGATGCTCAGTCAATACCAGTTTGCTGGTGAGTATATGTGCTTGTTTTTCCATTCTTGGGAAACTTCACTTACTAGTATGGGTTCCAGCTCTAAACAGGAAAATATAAGATGTGCTATATCACCATTGTTTCTTAGAGCTGAATAGTACTCCATGGTATATATATACCACATTTTATTAATCCATTCTTGGATTGATGGGCACTTGGGCTGTTTCCACAGCCTTGCAATTATGAATTGTGCTGCTATAAACATTCGAGTGCAGGTGTCTTTTTTGTAGAGTGTCATTGGATCTTTTGGATAGATGCCCAGCAATAGGATTACTGGATCAAATGGTAGATTCACTTGTATCCCTTTAAGGTATCTCCATATTGCTTTCCACAGAGGTTGAACTAGTTTGGAGTCCCAACAGCAGTGTAGGAGTGTTCCTCTATCTTCCCATCCATGCCAGCATTCATTGTTTGGAAACTTTTTGATAAAGGCCATTAACACTGGAGTTAAGTGATATCTCATTGTGGTTTTGATTTGCATTTCCCTGATGATTAGAGATGTTGAGAATTTTTTCATATGTTTGTTGGCCATTCTTCTGTCTTCTTTAGAAAAGTTTCTGTTAAAGTCCTTTGCCCACTTTTTCATAGAGTTATTTAATTTTTTCTTGCTGATTTTTGTGAGTTCTAAGTATATTCTAGTGATCAGCCCTTTATCGGATGCATAGGATGCAAAAATTTTATCCCATTCTGTAGGTTGTCTGTTTACTTTCATGACTGTTTCTTTGGCTGTGCAGAAGCTTTTTAGTTTGATCATGTCCCATTTATTTATTTTTGTTGCTGCTGTGATTGCCTTTGGGGACTTCTTCATAAACTCTTTGCCTAGGCTGATTCTAGGAGAGTGTTTCCAACTTTTTCCTCTAGAGTTCTAATAGTTTCATACCTTAGGTTTAAGTCTGTTATCCAGCGTGAGTTGATTTTTGTGAGAGGTGAAAGGTGTGGGTCCTGTTTTAGCCTTCTACAGGTGGCTATCCAGTTTTCCCAGCACCATTTATTGAAAAGGGATTCTTTTCCCCAACGTATCTTTTTGTCTGCTTTGCCAAAGATTAGATGGCTATATGAGGATGGTTTTCTATCAGGATTCTCACATCTGTTCCACTGGTCAATATTCCTATTTTTGTGCCAATACCAGATTGATTTAATTACTACAGCTTTGTAGTATAGTTTGATATCTGGCATGTTAATGCCTCCCATTTTGTTTTTGTTGCCTAGAATTGCTTTTGATATTCAGGGTCTTCTTTGGTTCCATATGAAGCATAACATTATTTTTTCTATATCTGTGAAGAATGCTGATGGGATTTTAATAGATATTGCATTGAATCTGTAGATCAGTTTGGATAGTATAGACATTTCAATGATGTTGAGTCTGCCGATCCACGAGCATGGCATGGATTTCCATCTGTTTACATCCTCTGCTATTTCCTTCTTCTGCGTTTCATAGTTCTCCCTGTAGAGGTCTTTTACCTCCTTGGTTAAGTATATTCCTAGGTACTTTAATTTCTTTGTTGCTATTGTGAAGGGAATTGAGTCTTTGGTTTGGTTCTCAATTAGATTGTTGTTGGTGTATATGAATGCCTCTGATTTCTGTATATCGATTTTGTATCCTGAGACTTTACTAAAGTCATTGATCAGTTCCAGGAGTTTCTTGGTTGAATCCTTGGGGTTTTTTAGATATAATATCATATCATCAGCAAACAGTGAAAGTTTGATCTTTTCTGCTCCTATTTGGATACCTTTAATTCCATTTTCCTGTCTGATTGCTGTAGCCAGGACTTCCAGCACTATGTTGAACAGAAGTGGAGATAGTGGGCAGCCTTGTCTGGTTCCAGTTCTAAGTGGGAATGATTTCAATTTTTCCTCATTCATTTGATGTTGGCTATGGGTCTGTCATATATGGCTTGTATCATTTATAGGTATGTCCCTTCTATGCCTATTTTCTTAAGTGTTCATATCATGAAAGGGTTGAATGTTGTCAAAAGCTTTTTCTGCATCTATTGAAAGAATCATGTGGTCTTTGTTTTTGCTTCTGTTTATGTGGTGAATTGCATTTATAGATTTACATATGTTGAACCATCCCTGCATCTCTGGGATGAAGCCCACTTGGTCATGATGGATTATTTTTTTGATAAGCGTCTGGATTCGGTTAGCTAAGATTTTGTTGAAAATTTTTGCATCTATATTCATTAGGGATATTGGTCTGTAGTTTTCTTTTTTGTTGCATCCTTTCTTGGTTTTGGTATCAGAGTAATATTCGCTTCATAAAAGGTGTCGGGAAGGTTTCCGTTCTTCTCGATGTTGTGGAATAGTTTCTGCAAGATAGGTACTAGTTCTTCTTTGTAAGTGTGGTAAAATTCAGGTGTGAAACCATCTGGACCGGGACTTTTCTTTTTAGGGAGATTTTTAATTGCTGTGCCTATTTGAGCTCTTGAGATTGGTCTGTTCAGGGAATCTATTTCTTCCTGGTTGAGCCTAGGGAGGCTGTGTGTTTCTAGAATGTGTCCATTTCCTCCACATTTTCCAGTTTGTGTGCAGAAAGATTTTTGTAGTATTCATAAATTATTCTTGTATCTCTTTGGGATCAGTTGTGATATCTCCTTTTTTGTTCCCGATGGAGCTTATTAGAGATTTCTCTTTTCTGCTTTTCGTTAGCTTCACCAATGGCATGTCAATTTTGTTTATTTTTTCAAAGAACCAACTTTTTGTTTTATTAATCTCCTGAATAGCTTCCCTGTTTTCAATTTCGTTTAGTTCTGATTTGATCTTGTTGATTTCACTTCTTCTGCTGGGTTTGGGGCTGGTCTGTTCTTCTTTTTCCAGCTCTTTAGGTGGTTTCATTAGATTGTCTATTTGTGATCTTTTTGACTTTTGGTTATAGGCATTTATGGAGATAAACTTTCCTCTCAGAACTGCTTTAGCTGTGTCCCAGAGGAGTTGATAACTTGTCTCTCCATTGTAATTTTCTTCATAGAATTTTTTAATTTCCATCTTGATTTCTTCATTTATGAAGTAATTATTTAGTAGGAGGTTGTATAATTTCCACATTTTTGTGTAGAAGTGTGAATTTGTGTTAGCGTTGATTTCTACTTTTATCTACTGTGATCTAAGAAGAGACATGGTATGATTTCTATTTTTTTAAATTTCTTGAGATTTACTTTGTGTCCTAAGATATGGTCAATCTTAGAGCATGTCCTGTGAGCTGAAGAGAAGAACGTATATTCAGTGGATTTTGGGTAGAATGTCCTGTAAATGTCAGTCAGACCCAATTGTTCCAGAGTTTTGTTTAAGTCCATTATTTCTTTATTAATTTTCTGTTTGGAGGATCTGTCTTGTGCCGTCAGTGGGGTGTTGAAATCTCCGGTGATTATGGAGTTGCTATTAATCCATTTGCTTAGATCCAGTAAGGTTTGCTTTATGAATCTGGGTGTACCTAAGTTGGGTGCATATGTATTTAAAATTGGTATCTATTCTTGTTGAACTGTGCCCTTCACAATTATATAATGACCCTCTTTGTCTTTCACTACTTTTGTTGGTTTAAAAAGTAAATCGTCTGAAATTAGAACTGCCACACTAGCCTTCTTTTGGCTTCCACTTGCTTGGAATACTGATCTCCACCCTTTTACTTTTAGTCTATACGCATCCTTGCAGGTTAGATGTGTTTCCTGAAGACAGCATATACTTGGCCTGTATTTTCTTATCCATTCAGCCAGCCTATGTCTCTTGAGTGGAGAGTTTAAGCCATTCACGTTTATTGAGAGAACTGATAGGTAAGGTAGATTACTGTTCATTCTGTTGGGTTGGATGTTGTTGCTTTGATTTCTCTCTTGAGCCATAGTAATATCTGGCCTTTAATTTTTGGGTTTTGGTTGTTTTTATATTCATGAGTTTTTATTATGGTGTTCTGTGCATTACACTGCTTTGAGTACTTCTTGTAGGGCTGGTCTTGTCTTGGTGAATTCTCGAGACTTTGCTTGTTTGGGAATATCTTTATTTCTCTTTCATATATGAAGCTTAGTTTTGCAGGGAATAAGATTCTAGGCTGGGCATTGCTTTGTTTCAGAAGAGTGAGAATGGGGCCCCAGTCTCTCCTTGCTTGTAAAGTCTCATAAGAAAAGTCTGGTGTTATTCGAATTGGCTTTCCCTTGTATGTTACTTGCTTCTTTTGTCTTACAGCTCTTAGAAGGGCCTCTTTAGTTGATATTTTGGTCAGTCTGATGTCTGCATGTTGTGACGCCTTCCTGTTTGCATTGAATCTCCCAGGGGTCCTCTGAGCTTCTTGAACTTGTATACGAGATTTTGAGCAAGGCCTGGGAAATTTTCCTCTATTATATCTTCAAATAGCTTGTCCAACCCTTCAGTGTTGTCTTCTTCCCCTTTTGGTAACCCTATGACCCTCACATTACGTTTCTGCACATAGTCCCACATCTCTTGTAGGCTATGCTCTTTTCTTCTGTTTCTCTGCTGTATCTGTGTGACTGTTTTATTTAGTTGTAGGGTGTTATCTTCAATCTCTGAGATTCTTTCTTCTGTTTGATCTACCCTGTTCTTGAGACTTTCCACTGTATTTTGTAGTTCCCTGAATTGTTTCTTCATTTGCAGTAGTTCGGTTAAACTTTTCTTCATTGTGTCTATTTCTTTAGTGAACTTTTGTTCTAGGTCCTGGAGGCTTTTTGTGGTTTCTTTGTGTTGGTTATTGAGTTGTTCTTGCAGGTTGCTGAGTGTTCTTATGATCCACATTCAAAATTCCTCTTCTGTCATTTTGATTGCCTGATTTTGGTTGGTGTATATTTCTAGGGGGCTGGTGCTCCTCTTTGGGGGTGTGTTTTCCGTTTGTTTCTTCATATTTCCTGAATTCCTTCACTGATTTCTTCCCATGTCCATCAATTGTTTCTTTTCTTTAGGTTTTTGTTTGTGTATTCACACGCCTTGTTTAGTTTCTGAGCCGGTAGGTGGTGTCTGTGGGTGAGATTCGACCACTCCCTGTATAATGAGTCAGTAGGTGCCGTGAAAAGGCTGTGCAGGATGCCCTCCCTGTCAGTAGGTGGCACTTGCTTGGAGGAACAGGCTATGCTGTTGTTCTTGAGTCCTGTT
Source organism: Microcebus murinus (assembly GCF_040939455.1). NCBI lineage: Eukaryota > Metazoa > Chordata > Mammalia > Primates > Cheirogaleidae > Microcebus > Microcebus murinus. Next base: position 27,109,825 of record NC_134124.1, read on the forward strand.
ATCAGCTCTTGTTCCTGTAGGGAGGCACTCTAGTGCCTCAGGTGGTGGGTGGGGCCCTGGGACTTCCAGGTTTGTCCTTTTCTCCCCCTCAGTGAGGGCTGGTGTAGGAGAGAGTCTGGGCGGAGCTGGGTTGGGTAAGCCTGCCCTCAGGCATCACCAATGTCATTAGCAGGGGTCAAAGTTCTGTTCTCTGCTTCCAGTAAAAGCTGTCAGGGAGGGGCTAGAATGGCCCCGGTCAGCCAGAAAGTCTGCGTGTGGGGTGAGGCTGTCTGTTACTAGCAGTCTGGTTTGGGCCTGGCTTCTTTCCACCCTCCCCAACTCCGCAGCTACTCCTAGGCCTCTGCCAGCAGGCCAGACCACATGTTACCAGGCCCCCCCTACTGTGATGCCGGTGGGGAGGTTCCCTGCACAGGAATGGCACCTGGGCTGGGCGTACGGCCTCCTTTTGGAAGGAGGGTTGCCCTCTAGGATGCTGGTCTGCCCCTGTAGGCACACACACCTCAGTAGGCTGTTCACGTATATCCCTTGTGTGCCCCCGGGCAATGCGAGACCTCAGTGCACAGGATCTGGTCTGCAGGTCTGATCTCTGGGCCCCAGAGTTCAAACTATATCCTCACCAGGGAGAGGAGTGCCAGTCTAAATTCACCCATAGGGAGCCCAAGCTGGGTCTATGTCTCTCAGCCTCAGGGTCTGCACCGTTCTCCTGGGAACACCGTGCCAGCAGCGGTGATCACCTGGGAGGGCTGGCGGGTAGGGAGCTCACAGTCTGAGTTCCCTTTAGTCAGCTGTAGGGTCCCAAAAGGGAAGTTCCTGTTCCCTGGAGGTGCCTGGCTGGTGGCTATATTGTCTCTTTGGGCAGCCGTGGGTAGGGTCGGTGGAGGGGAGAAGGAGGCAATATGGTGCCTGCCACGTGGCTCGGGTCTGGGCACACTGAGGTGCCCCGAGGGAGTTGGGAGCCTGGTGTTACGTCCACTACAGGCTCACTGCTCACTGGCCGCTGCCATCTCTGGGCTGGTGTCCGCAGGTCTCTCCACCCGCTGGGGAGGCCACCAGCAGTCCCAGATGCAGGGGAGGGGAAAGGTGACTTATCCACCTACCCTTCCCGCTGTTCTCCGGGCTGCTCCGTCGGTCTCAGCTTCCAGTTCTCCTCTGCAGCCTCCTCCCGTGGAGTCTCCCGTGGTCTCAGGTACCCCTCCTTCTGGCCTTGTCCACTGTATGCTCGTCTTCTTGCTTCTTTTTTCTAATTTCTGCTAGAATCTGTCTTTTCTGCAGAAACATTCTGTCTGGCGGTGTTTCTCGTCCACCATCTTGATCCAATCCCTCGGCCCAGTTGTTTTTATCCACGTTTTACTTGTCTTGCTGAGCGCTTATTCTCTCCCAGGCTGCATTCTTAGCCCATTCCATTTATTAGCTCAGCTCATCTTCAGCACCACCCTATGGGTAGGTGTTGTCTAGCCCTATTTCAAAGGCAGGAACATAAGGCCAGAGAAATTAATGAACAGAGTACAGAGCTGCTGCACGTGAGAGCTGGACTCAGCCTTGGGGAGGCCAGTGTGGAGGTTGAGGCTGTGTGCTCCACATGCGCACGCCACAACCACCTCCCTTCCTCCTCAGGTGGGAAGAGGGATTTACAGACATCAGGCAAGTGGCAGAATCCACCCCAGACCCAGGTCCCAGAAGGCCCCAGAATCTTAGACACAAAAGGCCACTGTCCCAATGTGGGGGATCTGTAGGGACCCTGAAGGGCAACTCTGGAGTGGACCAGAAGCACCCCTGTGTTCTGACCCCTGTTGGAAACACTGCAAAGCCTTTGGGGTCCACAGCCCTGCCTTCGTCAGGAGAGTCGGGCAGGTGAGCACCCTGCCAAGCCTGCCAAGCTCTGTCTCGCGTGATCACATGGATGTCAGCAACCACTGTCCCCCGTCGGGGAGGCTCTGCTCCTTCTACATCAATTCCTGCTTTCAGCCAGAAAATCACAGGGACACAGAGCTATACCAAAAGCTATTGTGAACAATTGGGTTTTGCATAGATTTGTCACAGATTTCACACAGAGCAAGTGAGTAATTCCCATCAGGGAAGGATTGGGCAGGATGGGTGGTGAAGGGCAGGACTCCTGGCTCACCTTGAGGGGCAGGTTGGCAGCGATGGTGATGCTGGCACACAGGTGGAAGTGGCCCTGTTTGTAGTTCACCAGGAGCATGGTGGAGCCCTGGGCCCTGGCTGTCACCCTGAGGATGCTGCACTGCTCAGACCCCGGTGGCAGCCTCTCCACACAAAGAGGACCACATGGTCATCATGAACTTGCCTTTGCTGGGGAAGGCATGACAGGCTGAGTGTCCCTCTTTCATCCTGGGCTTGATATGCAATCTGATGTTTGTAAATTAAAGATTTTTAAATTCAGTATAATTCCCACAGATACAAAATTGACAATAATTTTTTCCCACATATTCAACATACCCTATATCCTGCACCCAGATCAAGAAACAGATTTTCGGCACCCTAAAATCTCCTGGGGCCCCAATCTAATGTCTGGCCTCTGCCCCAGGGAAACTACTACCCTGACTTCTACCCCCACTGCTCAATTTTGCTTCATGCTATAGTTTCTATAAAGACAATCACTGAGCATAAACTTTTCTGGATCTGGCTTCCTCAGCTCAATATGGTTCATGAGATCCCCATTTGTTGCACGTTGTATATCCTTTACCCACATTTCTATACATTATGCCGTTGTGTGAATACAGAGCAATGGATTTACCGATGCTACTGTGCACACTTCGGCTCCTTCCAGTTTGGGGCTCTGATCCACAGGGATCCTAAGAACATTTGCAAACCTCCCTTTATGGAGACACATTTAGGAATTTCCTTTTGGTGTTTACCCAACAGTGAGACTCCTAGGCCTGGGGAGCGTGTCGTTACCACCAAATATCTTTCTCAAACTGGTTCCATCAATTGAAACTGCTACTAACAGCTGCCCTACATCCTTGCCTTTATTTTCTATCAATGTTTTAATTAAATTGTACAAACCTTATTCATTTTGATCCTCATAAAATACACATAGCAAAAAAACCTCGCCCCTTTGCACTTTTAAATGTAAGGTTCAGTGGCGTGAAGCACACGCATATCGCTGTGCGAGCATCACCAGCGTGTATCCATACAGCTCATCTCATAACCTGCAACTCTGTACCCAAGAAGCAATAACTCCCTAATTTCAATGTCCACAGCAACCACCATTCTACTTCCCGTCTCCATGAATTTGACTACTCTGGGTACCTAATATAGGTGGAATTAGACAGTATTTACCTTTTGTGTCTAGCATATTCACTCAGCATAATAATCCCAGGTTTATCCACGTAGCGTGCATCAGAATCCCGTCTTTGTAAGGCTGGATAACAGTCCACTGTATGTATTGACCATATTTCGTTCATCCGTTTATCACTGGTGAACACTTGGGTTTTTCCACTTTCAGCTATTGTGAAGAACACGGCTAGGAGCGTGGGTGGACAAATATGTCTTTGAGACTGTGTTTTCAATAAGTTTGGGCATATGCCCAGAGGTGGGATTGCTGGATCACAGAATAATCTGCTTAATTTTCTTAGGAATGACTATACTATCATCAATAGCAGTGTCACCATTGTACGTTCCATACACCAGTGCACAAGAGTTCCAATTTCTCCATATCTTTACTGACACTTATTGGTTTTTGTTTTGTTTTGTGTTTTTGATAAGGAGTCCCACTCTGTTGCCAGGGCTAGAGTGCTCTGGCATTAGCCTAGCTCACTGCAACCTCAAACTCATGAGCTCAAGCGATCTTCCTGCCTGAGCCTCCCAAGAAGCTAGGACTACATGTGCTTGGCTAATTTTATTTGTTTCCATTTTTCATTGCCTGGATAATTTTTTTTTCTATTTTTCAGTAAAGACAGGGTCTCGTTCTTGCTCAGGCTGGTCTCCAACTCCTCACCTCTAGAGATGCTCCAGCCTTGGCTTCCCAGAGTGCTAGGAATACAGGTATGAGCCACCTAACCCGGCCATGGACACTGATTTCTATTGTTGTTTGGATAGTAGCATCCTGAGGAGTGCAAAGCGGTTTCCATTGTGGTTTGTGTTACTTTGATGACTAGTTATACTGAGCATCTTTCATGAGGATGTGGCCATTTGCATGTCATCTTTGCAGAAATATGCAAGTCCATAGCCCATTTTTTATTGGGGTATGTGTTTTATTATTATCAACATGTCTACATATTCTGGATGTGACCCCCAATTAGGTGTATGCTTTGAAGATATTTTCTTTCATTCCATAGGTTGCCTTTGGCTCTTTCATGTCCTTTCATAAACAGGACTTGTAGATTTTGATGTAGTCTAGTTCACCTATTTTAATTTCTAGCCTGTGCCTTTGGGGACATATCCAAAAAATAAATGCCAAAATCACTGTCTGAAGCTTTCCTCCTGTGTTTTCTTCTAGGAGCTTTATGGTTTTAGTCCTTAACATTTAGATCTTCAATTCATCGTGAATTAATTTTTGTGTATGGTGTTATGTCAGCGTCCAACTTCATTCTCTTGCAAGTCTATGTTCAGTTGTCCCAGCACCATTTACTGAAGAGGCTGTCTTGTCCCCACTGGATGGTCCTGGCACCCTTGTCAGAAAGCATTGTCATCCATGATGGCTATTTCTGGGCTCAGTGTTCTCCATTGCTCTGCAAGTGTGTCCATGCCAGGGCCACCCTGTTTGGACTACTGGAGCTTGTAGAGTTTTGAAAACACAAAGTTTAAAGACCTCCAAATTTGTTCCATTTCAAGATTGTTTTGTTTATTTGGGGTCCTCTGAGGTTCCACATACCTGATACTTTGCTAAATTTCCTTTAGTTCTTAGAGTTCTTTTGTGGACTCTTAAGTGTTTTGTACATATGGGATCATGTGGTCTGCACACTGGTAACTTTACATCTTCCTTTTCAATTTGAGTGTGTTTTCTTTCTTTCTCTTGCCTAATTGCTATTTCAGTTGTTGGCATCACAACATTACATGTGTCTGCACTGGGAATGCAAGAACATCAACTAATCATAGGCTTTTTTGATGCATTAGTCTATTAAATTATGTACAAAACAAAAACAGTACTAGCTTTTATAACTGTCTGTGTATTTGCCTTTGACAGAGGTCTTTATTTCTTCCTAACGCTTTGAGTTCCTGTCTATTATCATTTCATTTGAAGCAGAAGGACTCCATTGCAGGCAGGACTGGTGGTACTCAGCATTTGGTTATCTAGCAATGTCTTAATTTCTCCGACATTTTTGAAGCACAGTTTGGTGGATATTGGGTTGCAGGGTTTCTTTTTTTTCCTTCACAACTTTGAATATTTCAACCCACTTACTTATGTCCTGTATATATTTTTTGTTTTTGTTCTTTGAATTTCAGCATATTATGGGGGTAACCAATGTTTAGGTTACATATATTGCCCTTGCTCTGTCCGAGTCAGAGTTCAAGCATGTCCATCCCAGAGATGGTGCCCATTGCAGCCATTAGTTCTGAATATACTCATTCCTCCTCCACCTTCCCACCTGTCCAACACTCGATGAATGTTACTAGCGTATGTGCACAAACATGTTGGTCAGTTAATGCCAATTTGATGGTGAGTATATGTGATGCTTATTTTTCCATTCTTGTGATAGTTCACTTTGTAGAATGGGCTCCAGCTCCATCCAGGATAATACAAGAGGTGCTAGATCAGCATTGATTTTTCTGGCTGAGTAGAACTCCATGGTATGCATATACCACATTTTATTAATCTGTTCATGTACTGATGGGCACTTGGGTTGTTTCCACATCTTTTCAATTGTGAATTGTGCTGCTCTAAACATTCAACTGCAGATGTCTTTTTTATAGAAGGTCTTATTTTCTGTTGGGTAGATGCCCAGTAGTGTGATTGCTGTAGAACTACTTTGAGCTCTTTGAGGTATATCTGTGTTACTTTCCACAGAGGCTGTACTAGTTTGTAGTCCCATAAGCAGCAGTGTATAAGCATTCCTATCTTTCTGTATCCATGCCAACATTTATTGTTTTGGAACTTTTTGATAAAATCCATTCTCACTGGAGTCAATTGATATCTCACTGTGGTTTTGATTTGCATTTCCTGATGATTAGAGATGTTGAGCCTTATTTCATATGTTTTTGACCATTAGTCTATATTCTTTTGAAAAGTTTCTGTTCATATCCTTTCCCCACTTATTAAAGGGGTTGCTTTTTTTTTTTTTTTTTTTTTTTTTGCTGGTTTTCCTGAGTTCTATATGCATTCCAGTTATCAGCCCTTTACCACCTGTGTGGCACAGAAATATTTCGTCTCATTGTGGATATTGTCAGTTTGCCCTGGTGACAGTTTCCTTGGCTGTGCAGAAGCTTTTTAATAGGATTGGGGCCTATTTATTTTTGTTGTCGCTGTGATTGCCTTTGGGTTCTTCTTCATTAATTCTTTACCTAGGCCAACGTCTATAAGAGTTTTTCCAACATTTTATTCTGGAATTCTTATAGTTTCATGCCTTAGGTTTAAGTCTGTTGTCTACTGTGAGTTGATTTTTGTGAGAGGTGCGGATCCTCTTTCAGTCTTCTACATATGAATATCCAATTTTCCTAGCACCATTTATTGAATAAGGATTCTTTTCCATACTGTATGTTTTTATATGAGGATGGTTTAATATCTTGGTTCTCACTTCTGTTCCATTGGTCTATGTCTCTGTTCTTGTGCCAGTTAAATGCTGTGTTAGTTACTATAGCCATCTAGTATACCTTGAAGTCTGGTAAATTGATGCCTCCCAATTTGTTCTTTTTCCTTAAGATTGCTTTTGCTCTCTGGGGTCTTCTTTGGTTCCATATGAAGCATAGAGTTATTTTTTCTAGATCGGCAAAAAATGATGTCGGTATTTTAATAGGGATTGCATTGAATCTCTAGGTCACTTTGGGTAGTATAGACACGTTAACAATGCAGATTCTAGTGACCCATAAGCATAGTATGGTTTTCAATCTGTTCACATGCTCTGCTGTTTTCTTCCTCAGGTTTCATATTTCTCCCTGTAGAGGACTTTTATCTTGTTAAATATATTCCTAGGCATTTTATTTTCTTTGTTGATGTTGTGAAGGGCTTTGAGTCTTTGATTTGGTCCTCAATTTGACTGCTGTTGGTGTATAGGAATGCTACTGGTTCCTGTACATTGACTTTGAACCTGAGACTTTGAACCTGAGTTTATTTATCAGTTCCAGTAGTCTCATGGTAGAATCTTTGGGGTTTTCTAGATATAAGGTCATATGGTCGGCAAAGAGTGATAGTTTGACCTCTCCTGCCCCCATTTGGATGCCCTTGATTTTCTTCTCTTGTCTGATTGCTCTGGCTAGGACTTCCAGCACTATGTTGAAGTGAAGTGGTGACAGATGAAACTTTGTCTGGTTCTAGTTCTAAGCAGGAATGCTTTCAATTTTTCCTCACTCAGGATGATTTTTGGGCTTTGGGTTAGTCATATATGGCCTTTATCATTTTTAGATAGGTTCTATCTGTGCCTATTTTGTTAAGCGTTCTCATCCAAAAAGGGTGCTGAATTTTGTTGATTGCATTCTCTGTATCTATTGAGAGGATCACATGGTCTTTGGTTTTACTTCCATTTATATGGTGACCTTACATTTGTAGATTTGCATATGTTAAACCATGCTTGCATCTGTGGGATGAATCCCACTTGCTTGTGATGGGTTTTTTTTCTTTGTAATGAGCTGAATTTGATTTTCGAGGATTTATTTATTTATATATGTATTTTTTAGTTCTTTTTTTAAATTTCAGCATATTATGGGGGTACAGATTTTAAGGTTTCAATAAATGCCCATTTCCCCCCTCCCCCCACAAGTCTGAGTCTCCAGCATGACCATCCCCTAGATGGTGCACATCTCACTCATTATATATGTATATACCCGCCGCCTCCCCCATTCCACCTGCCCAATACCCTATTACTGTAGTACCTATGTGTCCACTTAGGTGATGCTCAGTCAATACCAGTTTGCTGGTGAGTATATGTGGTGCTCGTTTTTCCATTCTTGGGAAACTTCACTTACTAGTATGGGTTCCAGCTCTAAACAGGAAAATATAAGATGGGCTATATCACCGTTGTTTCTTAGAGCTGAATAGTACTCCATGGTATACATATACCACATTTTATTAATCCATTCTTGGATTGATGGGCACTTGGGCTGTTTCCACAGCCTTGCAATTACGAATTGTGCTGCTATAAACATTTGAGTGCAGGTGTCTTTTTTGTAGAGTGTCATTGGATCATTTGGGTTGCTGGATCAAATGGTAGATTCACTTGTATCCCTTTAAGGTATCTCCATATTGCTTTCCACAGAGGTTGAACTAATTTGGAGTCCCACCAGCAGTGTAGGAGTGTTCCTCTCTTTCCACATACACGCCAGCATTTATTGTTTGGAGACTTTTTGATAAAGGCCATTCTCACTGGAGTTAAGTGGTATCTCATTGTGGTTTTGATTTGCATTTCCCTGATGATTAGAGATGTTGAGAATTTTTTCACATGTTTGTTGTCCATTCTTCTGTTTTCTTTAGAAAAGTTTCTGTTAAAGTCCTTTGCCCATTTTTTAATAGGGTTATTTGATTTTTTCTTGCTGATTTTTGTGAGTTCTAAGTATATTCTAGTTATCAGTCCCTTATCGGATGCGTAGGATGCAAAAATTTTCTCCCATTCTGTAGGTTGTCTGTTTACTTTCATGACTATTTCTTTGGCTGTGCAGAAGCTTTTTAGTTTGATCATGTCCCATTTATTTATTTTTGTTGCTGCTGTGATTGCCTTTGGGGACTTCTTCATAAACTCTTTACCTAGGCCAATGTCTAGGAGAGTGTCTCCAACATTTTCTTCTAGAGTTCTAATAGTTTCATACCTTAGGTTTAAGTCTGTTATCCAGCGTGAGTTGATTTTTGTGAGAGGTGAAAGGTGTGGGTCCTGTTTTAGCCTTCTACAGGTGGCTATCCAGTTTTCCCAGCACCATTTATTGAAAAGGGATTCTTTTCCCCAACGTATCTTTTTGTCTGCTTTGCCAAAGATTAGATGGCTATATGAGGATGGTTTTATATCAGAATTCTCACATCTGTTCCACTGGTCAATATTCCTATTTTTGTGCCAATACCAGATTGATTTAATTACTACAGCTTTGTAGTATAGTTTGATATCTGGCATGTTAATGCCTCCCATTTTGTTTTGTTGCCTAGAATTGCTTTTGATATTCAGGGTCTTCTTTGGTTCCATACGAAGCGTAAAATTATTTTTTCTATATCTGTGAAGAATGCTGATGGGATTTTAATAGGTATTGCATTGAATCTGTAGATCAGTTTGGATAGTATAGACATTTCAATGATGTTGAGTCTGCTGATCCACGAGCATGGTATGGATTTCCATCTGTTTACATCCTCTGCTATATCCTTCCTCAGCGTTTCATAGTTCTCCCTGTAGAGGTCTTTTACCTCCTTGGTTAAGTATATTCCTAGGTACTTTAATTTCTTTGTTGCTATTGTGAAGGGAATTGAGTCTTTGATTTGGTTCTCAATTAGATTGTTGTTGGCGTATATGAATGCCTCTGATTTCTGTATATTGATATTGTATCCTGACACTTTACATTGTCAGTTCCAGGAGTTTCTTGGTTGAATCTTTGGGGTTTTTTAGATATAATATCATATCATCAGCAAACAGTGAAAGTTTGATCTTTTCTGCTCCTATTTGGATACCTTTAATTCCATTTTCCTGTCTGATTGCTGTAGCCAGGACTTCCAGCACTATGTTGAACAGAAGTGGAGATAGTGGGCAGCCTTGTCTGGTTCCAGTTCTAAGTGGGAATGCTTTCAATTTTTTCCCATTCAGTATGATGTTGGCTATGGGTCTGTCATATATGACTTGTATCATGTTTAGGTATGTCCCTTCTATGCCTATTTTCTTAAGTGTTCATATCATGAAAGGGTGTTGAATGTTGTCAAAAGCTTTTTCTGCATCTATTGAAAGAATCATGTGGTCTTTGTTTTTGCTTCTGTTTATGTGGTGAATTGCATTTATAGATTTACATATGTTGAACCATCCCTGCATCTCTGGGATGAAGCCCACTTGGTCATGATGGATTATTTTTTTGATAAGCGTCTGGATTCGGTTAGCTAAGATTTTGTTGAAAATTTTTGCATCTATATTCATTAGGGATATTGGTCTGTAGTTTTCTTTTTTGTTGCATCCTTTCTTGGTTTTGGTATCAGAGTAATATTCGCTTCATAAAAGGTGTCGGGGAGGTTTCCGTTCTTCTCGATGTTGTGGAATAGTTTCTGCAAGATAGGTACTAGTTCTTCTTTGTAAGTGTGGTAAAATTCAGGTGTGAAACCATCTGGACCGGGACTTTTCTTTTTAGGGAGATTTTTAATTGCTGTGCCTATTTGAGCTCTTGAGATTGGTCTGTTCAGGGAATCTATTTCTTCCTGGTTGAGCCTAGGGAGGCTGTGTGTTTCTAGAATGTGTCCATTTCCTCCACATTTTCCAGTTTGTGTGCAGAAAGATTTTTGTAGTATTCATAAATTATTCTTGTATCTCTTTGGGATCAGTTGTGATATCTCCTTTTTTGTTCCCGATGGAGCTTATTAGAGATTTCTCTTTTCTGCTTTTCGTTAGCTTCACCAATGGCATGTCAATTTTGTTTATTTTTTCAAAGAACCAACTTTTTGTTTTATTAATCTCCTGAATAGCTTCCCTGTTTTCAATTTCGTTTAGTTCTGATTTGATCTTGTTGATTTCACTTCTTCTGCTGGGTTTGGGGCTGGTCTGTTCTTCTTTTTCCAGCTCTTTAGGTGGTTTCATTAGATTGTCTATTTGTGATCTTTTTGACTTTTGGTTATAGGCATTTATGGAGATAAACTTTCCTCTCAGAACTGCTTTAGCTGTGTCCCAGAGGAGTTGATAACTTGTCTCTCCATTGTAATTTTCTTCATAGAATTTTTTAATTTCCATCTTGATTTCTTCATTTATGAAGTAATTATTTAGTAGGAGGTTGTATAATTTCCACATTTTTGTGTAGAAGTGTGAATTTGTGTTAGCGTTGATTTCTACTTTTATCCACTGTGATCTAAGAAGATACATGGTATGATTTCTATTTTTTTAAATTTCTTGAGATTTACTTTGTGTCCTAAGATATGGTCAATCTTAGAGCATGTCCTGTGAGCTGAAGAGAAGAACGTATATTCAGTGGATTTTGGGTAGAATGTCCTGTAAATGTCAGTCAGACCCAATTGTTCCAGAGTTTTGTTTAAGTCCATTATTTCTTTATTAATTTTCTGTTTGGAGGATCTGTCTTGTGCCGTCAGTGGGGTGTTGAAATCTCCGGTGATTATGGAGTTGCTATTAATCCATTTGCTTAGATCCAGTAAGGTTTGCTTTATGAATCTGGGTGTACCTAAGTTGGGTGCATATGTATTTAAAATTGGTATCTATTCTTGTTGAACTGTGCCCTTCACAATTATATAATGACCCTCTTTGTCTTTCACTACTTTTGTTGGTTTAAAAAGTAAATCGTCTGAATTTAGAACTGCCACACCAGCCTTCTTTTGGCTTCCACTTGCTTGGAATACTGATCTCCACCCTTTTACTTTTAGTCTATATGCATCCTTGCAGGTTAGATATGTTTCCTGAAGACAGCATATACTTGGCCTGTATTTTCTTATCCATTCAGCCAGCCTATGTCTCTTGAGTGGAGAGTTTAAGCCATTCACGTTTATTGAGAGAACTGATAGGTAAGGTAGATTACTGTTCATTCTGTTGGGTTGGATGTTGTTGCTTTGATTTCTCTCTTGAGCCATAGTAATATCTGGCCTTTAATCTTTGGGTTTTGGTTGTTTTTATATTCATGAGTTTTTATTATGGTGTTCCGTGCATTATACTGCTTTGAGTACTTCTTGTAGGGCTGGTCTTGTCTTGGTGAATTCTCGAGACTTTGCTTGTTTGGGAATATCTTTATTTCTCTTTCATATATGAAGCTTAGTTTTGCAGGGAATAAGATTCTAGGCTGGGCATTGCTTTGTTTCAGAAGAGTGAGAATGGGGCCCCAGTCTCTCCTTGCTTGTAAAGTCTCATAAGAAAAGTCTGGTGTTATTCGAATTGGCTTTCCCTTGTATGTTACTTGCTTCTTTTGTCTTACAGCTCTTAGAAGGGCCTCTTTAGTTGATATTTTGGTCAGTCTGATGTCTGCATGTTGTGACGCCTTCCTGTTTGCATTGAATCTCCCAGGGGTCCTCTGAGCTTCTTGAACTTGTATACGAGATTTTGAGCAAGGCCTGGGAAATTTTCCTCTATTATATCTTCAAATAGCTTGTCCAACCCTTCAGTGTTGTCTTCTTCCCCTTTTGGTAACCCTATGACCCTCACATTAGGTTTCTTCACATAATCCCACATCTCTTGTAGGCTTTGCTCTTTTCTTCTGTTTCTCTGCTGTATCTGTGTGACTGTTTTATTTAGTTGTAGGGTGTTATCTTCAATCTCTGAGATTCTTTCTTCTGTTTGATCTACCCTGTTCTTGAGACTTTCCACTGTATTTTGTAGTTCCCTGAATTGTTTCTTCATTTGCAGTAGTTCGGTTAAACTTTTCTTCATTGTGTCTATTTCTTTAGTGAACTTTTGTTCTAGGTCCTGGAGGCTTTTTGTGGTTTCTTTGTGTTGGTTATTGAGTTGTTCTTGCAGGTTGGTGAGTGTTCTTATGATCCACATTCAAAATTCCTCTTCTGTCATTTTGGTTGCCTGATTTTGGTTGGTGTATATTTCTAGGGGGCTGGTGCTCCTCTTTGGGGGTGTGTTTTCTGTTAGTTTCTTCATATTTCCTGAGTTCCTTTGCTGATTTCTTCCCATGTCCATCAGTTGTTGTTTCTTTTCTTTAGGTTTTTGTTTGTGTATTCACACGCCTTGTTTAGTTTCTGAGCTCGTAGGTGGTGTCTGTGGGTGAGATTCGACCACTCCCTGTATAATGAGTCAGTAGGTGCCGTGAAAAGGCTGTGCAGGATGCCCTCCCTGTCAGTAGGTGGCACTTGCTTGGAGGAACAGGCTATGCTGTTGTTCTTGAGTCCTGTTATCAGCTCTTGTTCCTGTAGGGAGGCACTCTAGTGCCTCAGGTGGTCGGTGGGGCCCTGGGACTTCCAGGTGTGTCATTTTCTCCACCTTAGTGAGGACTGGTGTGGGAGAGAGTTTTGGGGGAGCTGGGTTGGGTAAGCCTGCCCTCAGGCACCACCAGTGCTGTTAGCAGGGGTCAAAGTTCTGTTCTCTGCTTCCAGGAAAAGCTGCCAGGGAGGGGATGGAATGGCCCTGCTCAGCCAGAAAGTCTGCGTGTGGGCTGTCTAAGACCCGCAGTCTGGAGCGGGCCCCACTTATCTCCACCCTCCCCAACTCCACAGCCACTCCTGGGCCTCTGCCAGCAGGACAGAGCACATGCCAGCAGGCATTCCCAGACTGTGATGCTGGCAGGGAAGTTCCCTACCCGTGAACACCACCTCGGCTGGGCGTACGGCCTCCATTTGGGAGAAGGGTTGTCCTCTAGGATGCTGACCTGCCCCTGAAGGCACACACAGCTCTGTAGGCTGTTCACGTATATCCCTTCTGTACCAGGGCAATGCGAGAACTCGGTGCACGGGATCTGGTCTGCAGGTCTGACCTCTGGGTCCTGGAGTTCAAACTGTATCCCCACCAGAGGGAGGAGTGCCGGTCCCAATTCACCTACAGGGAGCTCAAGCTGGGTCTATGTCTCTCAGCCTCAGGGTCTGCACTGTTCTCATGGGATCACCGTGCCAGCAGCACGTGGGAGGGCTTGGGGATAGGGAGCTCACAATCTGAGTTCCCCTGAGTCAGCTGTATGGTCACAAAAGGGAAGGTCCTGTTCCCTGGAGGTGCCTCCAGCTAATGGCTATATATTGTCTCTCTGGGCAGCTGCGGGTATGGTTGGCGGATGGGAGGAGGCAATATGGTGCCTGCTGCCCTGCTCGGGGTCTGTGCACACAGAGGTGCCTCAAGGGATTTGGGAGCCTAGTGCCGCGTCCGCTACAGGCTCACCGCTAGCTGGCGGCGGCCGTCTCTGGGGTGGTGTCTGCAGGTCTCTCTACCCGCTGAGGAGCCCACAAGCAGTCCCAGATGCAGGGGAGGGGAAACGGCACATCCACCTACCCTTCCCGCTGATCTCCGGGCTGCTCCGGTGGTCTCAGCTTCCAGTTCTCCTCCGCGACCTCCTCCCGTGGAGTCTCCCGGGGTCTCAGCTACCTCTTCTTTCAGCCCTTGTCGCTATATGCTCGTCTTCTTGCTTCTTTTTTCTAATTTCTGCTAGAATTTGTCTTTTCTGCAGAGACACTTTGTTTGGCGGTGTTTCTTGTCCGCCATCTTGATCCCGGTTCCTGATTTTATTGTGAATTTTTGCATCTATATTCACAAAGGATATTGACCGTAGTTTTCTCCTTTTCTAAGTCCTTTCGTGGTTTTGGTATTAGGGTGATGTTGGCTTCAGAAAACATGTTGAGGAGGATTCCTTTCTTATTGATGTTGTGGAAAAATTTCTGTAGGATAGGCACCAGTTCTTCACTGTAGGTGTGGTACAATTCAGGTGTGAAACTATCTGGTCTGGGAATTTTCTTTTTTGGAAGGTTTATTATTGCTGCTTCCATTTCAGTAGTTGATGTTTGTCTGTTCAGGAATTTTATTTCTTCTTGAATGACCTAGGGAGGCTGTATGTTTCTAAGAGTTTTTCCATTTCCTCCTCAAGTTTATGTGCATAGAGGTTTTTATAGTATTCGTAGATGATTTTTTTGTGTTTCCGTGGCAATAGTTATAATTTCTTTTTATTTCTGATTAAGCTTACTAGATTCCTTTCTTTTCTGCTTCTCATTAATCTAGTGAGAGGTGTACCAATTTTATTTATGTTTTCAAAGAACCAACTTTTGTTTCATTAATCTTCCAGTTTTTTTGTCATCGATCACATTTAGCTCTGCTCTGACCTTTGTTATTTCTTTTCTTCTGCTGGGTTTGGGGTTGCTTTGCTCATCCTTTTCTAGTCCTTTAAGAAGATGCAGTACACTGTTGCTTTGTGATCTTCCTGTGTTGTAGGGATGTAGAGATTTATGGATATAAATTTTCCTCTCAGGATTCCTTTAGCTATGTCCCACAAACTGATAACTTGTGTCTTCTTTATCATTTAGTTGAAAGAGTCTTTTGATTTTCATCCTAATTTCCTCCTCAACTGAAGAATTTTTCAGAAGGTTGTTTAGTTTTCTTGACTTTGTGGAGAGATGAGAGTTCATGTTGGAGTTGATTTCTAAATTTATTCTGCTGTGGTATGAGAAGATGCATGGTATAATTTCTACTTTTTAAAATTTGTTGAGACATGCTTTTTGGCCTAGGATATGGTCAATTTTAGAGATGTCCCATGAGCTGATGAGAAAAATGTATATTCACTGGTTGTTGGGTAGAATGTTCTGTAACTGTTAGGACTATTTGTTCTAGGATTCTGTTTAACTCCACTGTTTGTTGATTTTCTGTTTGGAGGATATGTCCTGTTCTTTCAGAGGTGTGTTGAAGTACCAGGCTATTATACTGCTGCTGTTTATCATTTTGGTTAGATCAACTAGGATGTGGTTTATGAATCTGGGTGCAATTGACGTAGACTTAGGGGTGTAAATATTTAGAATTATTATGTCTTCTTGTTGAATTATACCCTTCACCATTACGTAGTGACCATCCTCGTCTTTCATTACTTTTGTTGAAGACTAAGATATCTGAAATCAGAACTGCTAAGCCGCTTTCTTTTGATTCTATTTACATGGAATATTTGTTTCCATCCCTTTACCTTGAGTCTGAATGCATCCTTGTGTGTTCATTGTGATTCCTGAAGACAGTAGATACTTGGCTCATATATATTTATCCATTTGGCTGGCCTATGTCTCTTTAGTGGGCACTTCAAGCCATTGACATTTATTGAAGGAATTGATAAGCGTGGCAGATTTCTGTTTATCCTGTTGAGTTGAACTTTGTAACTTTGTATTCTCCCTTGAGCCACTGTGCTACCTGCTCTTTGACTTTTCACCTTTTGGACGATTTTACACTGGTGACTGTTTATTGTGCTGATCCATGTGTAACACTGTTCTGAGTACTTCCTGGGGGGCAAGTCTTCATTGATGAATTCTCTCAGTCTTTGCTTGTCGGGGAAGGTCTATATTTCTCCTTCAGACAAGAAGAGCTGCTTCAGTCTTGATACTGCTCCCTCCTCTGCAATTCCTAGGACAACCCTCTGAGTGCCCTCAAAGTGTTTTGGAATACGGTGATTCACTGGGTCTCTGGAAACTTTGGGAAAGGTCTTAGGCACAAGATGGAGAGTGGTAGCTTGTCAGTTTGGTTTGGTTTCCTTAGTCCAGGAAAAATCCTGGCACCTGGGTCTACCACTCAGGAGGGTTGCATGGAGAATGCTACCTAACCACTAATTACAGGGTGGGCACTGCCCCCATCAATCTTCACGCAGACCCAGGGACGTGTGGCTATGGAGAAGATTTCAAGGTCACAATCTTAGTCACATTTTGGGATGCCCATTCTCTGGCTCACATCACTAGGTTCTAGTCTAACTTCAGGTTTTCGGGATGCCAGATGTCTGATCAGACCTTCAATGGTCAACTGAGTTGGAGTTGCCCTCTGAGATTTCTGGCAACATATGTCCATCCCTAAAAACGTCCATCATGGCGACATTCTGTTGGAACTTTGGGACTCGTCCACACACATCCCAAATGTTCAGTAAATTAAAGGACCAGGGAATTTGGTCCTAGAATGAATCTCTGCTTGATGCTACCTGATTTTCCATCACCGCTGGCAGGGAAGAGTCTAACATCCACTACCTTCACACTTTCTTTAAACTTGTTAGACTTCCTGGTCTTCACTCTACCTGTCTCATGTCACTTCTGAGCCTTGCATCTCTCTCACTGCCACACTGTCTAGACGATGTTTCTCTTTTGGTTCCCTTGTTCCCCCTTCTTCCTCTCTGTCTCCATTTCCCTCACCTGAGCAGCCATTCTAGAACTGCCTGCCTGGCTACACCCCAGCTCCCTTTCTGGGAGGCTGCGGGGTCAGAAGGCATTGCAAATCTGGTACCCACATGCATGAAGTCAGGATGAAATGCCACCCCTTTGCTGTGTGAAGTCATTCTCCTCTTTAATCTACATCCTGACACTAAGGAGGCACAATGCCTCTTAGCAATGGACTTCATCTCCCAGTCAGCCCCACTGTTTGGCATAAACTCCAAAACTTGAGAAGGCGCCTCAGTTTCCACAAGCGGAACTTTGAACCTGTCCTTCAAGATCTTTGATAACCGCAATGGGGAGAGGTGAGAGGAAACAGAGTGGGACTTACAGCAGCCCTCAAAGCAGAAAAAGCTTTTTAAATGGTGGCTGCCACTGTGCAAGGGTTTTCACCTGAGGCAGAGTTACTGTAAAAGGTCCCAGGCAAGAAGAGGACAAGACCACACTTTTCTATGGGAACTGAGCCCTGGCTTGAGGCCAAGTCTGGCTCCCTGGAATTAAAATGCCCCAGGAAGTGGGCTCTGACAGGACTGTGTCCCATCTGAAAGAGAATGGCACTAAAAGAGGAAATGCCCTTTTCCTAAAATGGCAGATTGCACTAGCGTGCCAGAACTGGCTGGCCCACCTTGAATGGATGTACTCCTTACCCACGGACCCTCTGAATCTACTTGAGTGTGATGGGCATGTCTGGCTCTGGGACAGAATCAACTTTATCACGGCAAGATGGCTGAGCCCTAGGTAACTCTCTCTGGCACAGGTGACAGCACAGGAGCCACATCCTCTGCTCTTCCTGAATTTTCAGGGCCTCTGTTTCCCTCTCCTACTCGCAGCTTCACAGTAAAACGTCAAATACAAGTCCCCTGTGCATCCCACAGCTTCTCTGTCTGCTGGGAGATGAAGTGTTTGCCTCCCCTATTTGTGCTTCCCTTCCCCTCTCCTTCCCCTCCCCAACCCTCCCCAACTCCCGACCCATACTCTATTCCCCCCTTATCCTTCCCCTCCTCCTCCCCCTCCCCCTCCCATGCTCTGAAATCAGCCATTGTTACAGAATTACTAAGACCTAGGCTGAGCATAGGTGTTAGTAAAGCCATAACCAGTGCTTATTGGTCAGGAAGTGCTGGAGAACTGGTAGTCTGACCATAGCAACACTGTTTCATCCTTGTTAGTTAGCAATGCTGGTGTAGTCAGTACAGTTAGTGTCGTTGGTTAGTAGTGCTGGCGTAGTACAGTCAGTGCTGTGTGTCAGTGGTGTCAACATAGCACAGTCAGTACGGTTTGCTGGCAGTGCTCCATAGTACAGTGGATTGTCTGTCAGTAGTGACAGCATAGTGCAGTCAGTATTGTTAGGACAGTCAGTAATATTGGTACTGTTAGCCTAGTTCATGTAGCTAGTATCATAATACTGTTAGTGTTCCTAGCCTAGGTCGTGTAGCTGGCAGTGTCCACTAGTTGCCTAGCACAGCCAGGATAGAGTTCGCATAGATAGATGTGAGCAAGCAGCAGGGCATCGCCTGCAATTCGTCCAAGGAGGCGCTAAATGATGACAAGCTCCTGAAGGAAACTGGCTGCGGTGGCATCAGATGACACAAAGATAGCCATGAAAATGATGTCCAATGAGAGCCTCCATGGCCTGGAACTTGTAAATATGGAGGTCAAAGCCAGAGGCATCTGAATCATCCAAACATCGGGAAGTGGTTAAACGTCACTGAGACTGAAGAGACCCTCTATGTAATGACAGAATAATCCCAGCTACGTGCAGTATTGCCACGAGAACCACGTTACATCCCACAACCCCAAAACATCCTACTTGATGACAAAACAAGATCAAACTACGGGAGTTTGGCTCTGCCACATTTAGTGGCACATTTAGTGAAGACGAAAAGCTGAATAGCTTCTGTGGAAGTCCTGTTTTTTGGCCCAGAAGTTCCTAAACGAGGACTACATGGGCCCAGTGGGGAGGGTGTGGAGCCTGGGGTTGTCCTCTACGCCATGACAGCCAGGACTCTTCCATTGGATGGAGACAACTGGGGGAACCTTCAAGCAACATCACATATGCACCGTTGAGAATTGAAAACATTTCTGAAAAATTTCCTGACCCTTGACCCCAGGGAGAGGCCCACCTCCTTCAAATGATGAGGGGCATGTGGGTGAATGGGCAGGAGATGCCAGAGGAGACCAGGAAAGCACAGTGGCTGCCTGCCCACGAGTCCCTGTCCCAGCACAGTGCCCTGCTGCCATGGCAGACAGCCAGGAGGAGGCACCCGTCCCCAGGAAACATCCAGGGAAGCGCACTCCCACCAGACTGGGTGTCCTTAGGGGAAAACCTCAACCTCCCCCTCTGACATGGCCAGGGCCGCAGAAGCTCACCAGGAGACTTGTGTCGCCCCTTCCTGCCAGGCCAGAAGATCCGCTGCAAACAGGCAAAAGAGGTGGTGGTGGCGGCCAATGCTGAAGCATAGAGAGCAAGAGACACACTCCCCCTTGCGGGCCACAGCTGTGGGTGAGAGCCAGGAACACGCAGCCTGTGGCCTTCAGAGGCATCCGAGCCACACTCCAGTGAGCTGTGGCAGGGCCTGGACCCCAGGAGATAAGAGGGCCCCTCTGCCCTCAGCAAGTCCCTTTGGTTCCTGATTTTTTTTATGCTTAACAGCCCAGTGAAGAAGTCACCCAGTGTTGCTGTCCTTAAAATTCCTTCCCTCCCTTTCTCCCTTCCCTTTCATTCCCTTCCCCTTCCCCTTTCCCTTACCACACCCTTCCCTGCTCCCTTCAGCCTTCCCTTCCCTCTTCCTTTCACCCCCTTCTCTTCCCCCTTCCCTTCTCTTCCACCCTTCACCCTTCCCTTCTCTTCCCTCTTCCTCTCCCTTCTCTTCCCCCTTCCCTTCTCTTCCACCCTTCCCCCTTCCCTTCTCTTCCCCCCTTCCCTTCCCTTCTCTTTCCCCTTCCCCTCCCTTCTCTTCCCCCCTTCCCCCTTCTTCTCTTCCCCACTTCCCTTCCTTCTCTTCCCCCTTCCCTTCTCTTCCCCACTTCCTTTCCCTTCTCTTCCCCCTTCCCTTCCCTTCTCTTCCCCCTTCCCTTCCCCCTTCCCTTTCCTTCCCTTCTCTTCCCTATTCCCCCCTCCCTTCTCTTCCCCCTTCCCTTCCCCCTTCCCTTCCCTTCTCTTCCCTCCTTCCCTTCCCTTCTCTTCCCCATTCCCCCCTCCATTCTCTTCCCCCCTTCCCTTCCCTTCTCTTCCCCCTTCCCTTCCCTTGTCTTCTCCCCTTCCCTTCCCCTCTTTTCCCCTCTTCCCTTCCCTTTCCCCTTCCCTCCCCTTCCCTCCCCTTCCCTGGCCCTCACCCCTTCAGCAATGCCTTGTTGTTTCTTTTCATCAGAGATTACAATGCCAATATGGGAGATTTCAAATACATTTGAATTAGTTTGTGAATTAATTTTATTTCTAGGGACCTATAGTTCTAATTCTCTGGAAGCTTTAAAAAAATGAAATGAAAATATGAAGGAGCACAATCAAGGAATAAATAGTACTTTTAACAAAATGCTATATGATTTGTGTGAATATTAGCATAAAAGTGCTGGTAATATTCTGAAATTTCAGTTCTTCTTCTGGCAGAAACTTACCAGGACACTTGCCAACCTCAGGTTGACAATACGCTGCTTCTTGCTGGCCCCAAACCTCCACCACAAATGGCAAACACAGTGGTGCCAGCAAATGCCATGGAAGGCAGAAGCAGAGACACAAGTATGTGGGGTGGTCTGGCCACACTTTCTGCATCTTATTTTATTAATTATTGCTTTATTCATATCACTTTCAATGGACAAGTCATAGTTGCAGGCATGTATGTGGTATAACGTGAAGTTTAGGTATATGTGCACCATGTGGAATGGTGACATTGACATATCTGTTAATGCTAATTGACAGATAACAGGAAGCTAATTGACATATCTGTCACCTCAGAAAGGCAAAAGCAGCATGATGTCAGTTCCCTGTTGAATCTGCAAAGCTGACCTCACAGAAGTAGAGTAGTTTGATGGTGAGGAAAGGCTCGTCTTGGCAGAGAGAAAGCATGCAAAGTTGCTCACAGGGCTCAGAATTTCAGACAGACAGACAGCAGGAAAAAGCTCTGACATCTGTTGCACACCAGTGTGACAAGAGTCCCTGAGAGTCTCCTACACATTTCAAAATACCTGAGAGGCCCCTTCACATGTTTCCTTGCCTTTAGAATGGAGACCAAGAAGATCCTGGGTCCTGCCAGGCATGGACTCACCACTGTAGGCTCTTAGATGGTGCCCCATCCCCTCCAGAATCTCCTCAGCCCTCCTATTGCCCTGGGAGCCCTGGGTCTGGCAGTCAGTCACTGACTGTATGTCCTCACTCAGGTCAGTCCCCTCACCTCTTCGTGCCTCCTTCCCCTCATCTGCAAAATGGTGGTAGCAGTAGATCCAACAGTGCAGGGTACAGAATATTTTCTCAATAAACATGAGTTGTCACTAGTCCTTCTCCCACCTAGGCGAACATCTCAGCAGTATTGCTTCTTTCCAGATCTTTCCTGGTGGCCTCTTAAAATATGCTCATATATAACCTTTCTGCTCATAAAAATAATGCAGGTTTACCATGGAAAGCTTGAAGAGAAACAGTACTGAGAATGAATCCTTACCAAGTGCTGTCTACATATATCCCTTCTCATAACAATCCTAGCAGAGGCACAGTTGCTATTCCCACTTTAGAGATGTGGCAGCCAAGGCACAGAGAGCTTCAGTCATTTGTCTAAGGGAACAAGAGCTGCTGGACATTCAGAGCTGGGACTTGCACCAGACGGTCTGGTTTCAAAGTCCATGTCCTTCACCACTGTGTCACCTGCTCCCCAGGAGAGACAAAGGAACACCCCCAGTAGTCTCCATCACACAATTGCTGCTCACATTTCCCACTTCTTTGTCACCTTTTTTCAATTGCGTGCATAGACACACCTGATTTTTAGTTATCCAAAAGCATGCTTTTTTC
This sequence comes from Microcebus murinus, assembly GCF_040939455.1. Classification (NCBI taxonomy): domain Eukaryota; kingdom Metazoa; phylum Chordata; class Mammalia; order Primates; family Cheirogaleidae; genus Microcebus; species Microcebus murinus. The sequence continues at coordinate 27,131,904 of NC_134124.1, forward strand.
CCCTGATTTGAATTACGTTTCAGATCTATTATTTTGATAGAAGTCATGAGTCAAAGAGAATGGTCCAACTCTTCCCAGAAAGGCAAGGGTTTCTGTGGTGGATGCCTCACGTGGGTTTGTTATCCAGTCCACAAAGATCAGATGCCCAGACTCCAGATCCCCCATAAAGTAGGAAGACCTCATTTAGAAAAAAGCCATACCAGATCCTTTCATTGTGCTATATTTTACTCCAGCTCGGCTGAGATGTGAGCGCTGTGCAGAAGAGTGGTGCGGAAGAAAGCCATAAAGACAGCTGGGTGTGAAATGGGCAACTTCCAAGTACCAGGGCAGGTGGACATTCACTCACTGGCCAGCTTGAAGCTACCGAAAGATTCTGACAGGAGCAGTGACATGACTACAACTGATGGAAGTGAAATGGTTAATGTTCTAGATAGCCCAAAGGTATAAGAAATGAAAAGCAGACTGACAGTTAAGAGAACCCACTTGCTGAAGGCTATTTTGCTGGTTAGCTGTCACTGTATTTGTTTATGATTTATTTTATTTCATTTTAGCCACAGTAATCCCATGACTTCAAATATCTCATCTATTTTCTAGTACGTTGCCTATTAAAAAGATGATACATGTCTTTCTCATTGATTTGTTCATTGGGATGGGATGTGCTTTCAGCTCTCCAATGCTTAGAAAACAGCAGAACCTATCTTTGATATGGATGCCAATACCAATTTAGTCAACAGTGTGGTCACTAAAGTATGATCGAAGCAGCGCCTTTTGACTTCTGAGACTAAGTAAAGAAAGGCCTTCCAGCTTCCTCAGTTACCAGAACACTCTCCCTGGGAGGCTTGAGTGCACACAGAAGGCTGAGTCCCTGGAGGCTGCCAAGCTGGAGAGGCCACGTGTGGGTGGTCCAGTGGACACACCCAGATACGCCTAGACTTCCAGCCAATCCTGTCAAAGCACCAGACCTGTAAGTGAAGAAGCTCCCAGATACTAGACACAACTATCAGAGTCATTCCTAGATGCTTGAGTCCTCCAAACTGAGGCTCCAGTATTCCTGAGGCAATGACAGGATGCTCTGCCCTGTCCATATTATTGACCCAAAGAATCCATGCATAAAATAAAATAGTTGGTCGCTTGCACCATTAAGTGTTTGAAGTGTTTGATGAAGCAGAAATAGAGAACTGGAACCATAGGTACAAGGGAGGTGATAAACCCTCTGGTTATGGAACCCACACCTGAACTCAGATTCTTAGTTCTGGGAGAACTAACAAAAGATTAAACAAAAGATTAAAATGCAAACATGTTCAGAAAACAATAACAAGAGTATTCTCTTATAGGAAAAAACTGAAATGATTGAAGATAATTGTGAACTAAAATAAAATCTTAAGGGTTCCCCCCCACTAGCTGACTGAATGGACCCCCTCCTGATGAAGGGGATATCCTAAAAGTAAATTGCCTGCTACAAGGAGGGAGGTCAGACATGCCTCATTATGCCCCCTCCTTCTTGGAGACATCCTTTGTAACTCACTGGCAGGCCTGAGGGCTATTTAAAACTAACCTGCAGGTCCTTAATTGACACAACAAATACATGTCCACTGACTTGTCTCTGATTAACAGAACTCCTTATCTTAAAACATTCCAAGTCTTTAGACAAAGCTTCATGTCTTTAACCAATTACGAGTCAAAGAATCTTTAAACCCAACTGTCACCTGTAAGGCCCCACTTTGAGTTGGCCCAACTTCTTGGGCCAAAACGTATGTATGCCTTCCATGTATTGATTTATGACTTCACCTGTAACCCCTGTCTCCCTGAAATGTATAAAACCAAACTGTAACCCAGCTACAGCAAGTCCACTTGCTCCAGGCTTTTTGGGTGTGGCTGTGGGTCAGGGTCCTCAAATTTGACTTAGCATAAACCTCTTTAAACTATTTACAGAGTTTGGCTTCTTTTTGGACAAGCTTGGTGCCCAAAATGGGGCTCAGAAAAGACTTAGGACTCCCAAAGGAGTGGCCTGAACTTGGTGCCAGGTTCTGGCATGGCCCTTTTGAGCACCCCAACTCTGAGCTTCTTCTGTGGCAGAACTGGTAAGTCCTCCTGAGCTCTGGACCTCCTCTATTAGGTTGATGGTCCTGGTTTACTCTCAGTTGGTTCTTTTCCTAGTAATTGTTGTTCTGGATCCCAATTTTGATTTGGGGGTGCATTCCAAAGGGGCTTCTCCATTGTCTTTTCATCCTAAAATTTATCTCACTTGTTTTTTTATACATTTGTGAAAGAGGAAACCAAATTGTCTTTTTTGTAGATAAATGAGAGACTGAGTTAGTTCATCAGCTCTGAAGAAGAAAAGACATTTTACTCCTCCGAGCCAAAAGGTACTCTGGTGACTGGGGTCCCGAGTGCGAGTTGCTGGAGTGATTCCCCGAGGTGCGAGAGGCCCTGTGGGGAACCCCCGAACAAATTAATTAAAAGAAGGCTCATCCAGGAACACATGTAAGAGCTGGTCACTGGGCATTTTGAGCCCTCTCAGGGGCACTAGACCCATGAAGAGAGAATGACCCCCTTAGGCACCCAGGTTAGTGTATGGCACCTGTACTTTTAAGTATTTGTGTAAATGGAAAGGTTCAGAGGCATGCCAGGTTTTCCAGGGCTGCAGCTGGTTATAGCCCATTCTTGTGCACAAGGAAAGGGCAAATTACATTAAGTAGAATTCAGAGCTCAAATTGTGGACCTACTATTATAGAGTTAATACGTTTCTCAAGCTATTTCTCTCTTTTCTTTTCTGGCTACTCTAAAACCTGCTAACTTTTTCTGTTGTTGTTGAGATATCTCATTGTTTATGGTATTTGCAATTGAAAGGCCTGGAGATTCTGCAGCCAGTTCTAGCTAAAATGCAAACTAAAATTCACTTTCAACAGAAGGAAAAAAAGGGCTAGAGAAGTTTTTTAAAATCAAACTACCATGGAAACTGCTTTACCTAAAACTTTGACCCACAGGCCTAATAAGGTTACTATAGTTTGCCATGTAAACAAGTTCCAGTTTTGTCAGAAGAAATGTGGATCCCATTGTCTTTTTTACAAACTGGTGAGTTGTGTTACCATCTCATGGCTAGAGTTCTAGGGTAAAACCTATTAGAACTGTGTGTGTGAGTGTGAGTGTGTGTGTGTGTTTAGGTATGTTTTGTGTATATCCATGTATTACATGTTTGTGCTTACATGGTTCCAGACAGGCTTAAATGTAAGAGAGTCCTCATAAATTAATTAAACAAACCCAAATGGTTCACGTGAATTTAGTAATCTTTAGCAAATGAATTGAGTTTTTATTATTTTAACAAAAGGGTATTATTTGTTAAGTAATAGAAATGTTTTCAAATTGTCAGCATATATTTGTTTTTGCCAGGGTTTTACTGGGCATTTTTATGTTCTTGAGGTGTCGAGATCTGACATAAAGGTTATAAAACTATATATAAACTCAGACAAAATAATGTTTATATGATTTGTGATAAGGATGGTAAATTTAATATTGTTGGTCTAATAATAGCTAAAGTTCCTGAGTTACCAAAAAAATACCTATGGGTTTCACTTTAAGGTAAAAATATAGATGTGCCTAAGTGTCAGCAAATTAGAATAAATAAAACACCAAGTAGACACAGCACAAAAGCAGAAACTTATGGTCAAAGGTTTATGAAAATATTTTGGTTTTGGTCTTTTAATCCTAACTGCAGATTCAGTTTATTTCCATGGATATCAATGTCTGTGGAAAGGTAGACAAATGTGTTTCTAACTCACTCTTTCTGTCATCTGAGATTAACAGTACTGTTAGGGATTCAAAGCTATTCTAAAAGTTGTAGTTATAAGAGCTTAAATTGGAAGCTTTACATTTCCCTTAGTCTTGTCCACTTTTGTCCTATTCTTTACAAGCTAGCCGGTTATGTGTATATTATGTGACTATGACAGAACTTTAGCCTAGGAAAAAAATTCCTACACTGTTAACTTTTTGCATAGTGATCTATTTTAAGAGAAAATAGCAAATGATTGTTAACATCTGAAGAGAATCTTAGAAGTCTTACTCTTTAGAAATAGTGCATATACTCAAGTTTACACCCAAGTTGAGAAATAATGTTTTGAAATTAGATTGTTTTTTAAAACAACTTAATCTTGATCCTCATGTAAAAAAAAAAGTGTTACAACTTTGTGTCATTGTTTGAGTTGTTACAAATTGGTATGAACATTTTTTTTTCAGTCTAAAGTCAAGTAATATCATGTTGATGGGGCTCAGAAAACTATCCTAAATGAAAGGTTCAGAAGCAAAAATTCTCTAATTTTCCCTTGTCTGCCTCTCTCTTCTTCCAATTCTTTGAAGCTCGCCATAGAAATCAAAATGCCTCTTCCCCAAGGCAGGGCATAAAGACTACAACCCCTTTTTCTGAAAGCTTGCCACAAAACCTAAAATTCTTCTATGTACAAACTGGCCATAAAGTAATTATCTGACCTACACTTTGTGTAACTATAAAACCCCCATTCCATGAAGGGCCCTGTCCTAGGCTACAAGGAAGGAATGCGCACTCAGAAGAGGCCAAACACAATCTAAACGGTGAGGCCTTGCTGGGTTCCCCACTTAGCCTGTTAGAATTAGCTCACACTCTTTTTGTCCAATCACATTTCTACTTGGCTGTCCATACTTTAAACACAAAAAGAGATAATTTTCCCTGCATCTTTGAGTGTTCATTCCCAAGGCATCCTTGTATAAGATTTAGATTTGTCCTATTAATCTTAATGCCAGTAAAGTGTTTTGCAAATCTTTATAGGAACAGAGGTCTTTGCTCCCTACAGTTTGACTAAACTTTGGGGGCAAAGAACTCTTTGATCCCTATGATATCAGTAAATTTTGTTTTGGGATGTGTTGTTTTGGAAGGATCTAATTAATACCTTTTCAACAGAATACAGTCTAAAATGTATACTATGTTTATAAAATTTAACGATGATATTACATTATTTAAAATAACAAGTCTTATTGAAATACTCATGTTTCTCTTGGTTAATATTTATGAGTTTAAAAAAACAATTAAAAATATATTGATCTCTATTCTGTATTACATATTGAATTTACAGGGTATAAAAATAGTCAGCAAAAAACAACAAGGTAATAAGTGGAATCTAAGTGAACTACTAAAATAAATAACTAAATTAAATAAATTAGAGAAATATGAATGGGAAAACACAAATGAAATTTTCATATAATTTCAGATCATGAAATGTCTGAGTCATTTATAAAATACTAAAACATTTCAAACATAAGTTTAAGTTTATATATCTTGATATGTTATTTTTAAATATATTTAGGGATGCTAATAAAATTGGTGACTGATAACACTTCAAAGTTACTTAACCTCCTAAGTTTTTCTAAGAGTTGATATTAGAATTAATATATGTAATTGAAATTTTACATGAAAGGGAAACAATTCAATTTTTAAAAAATAATTAAATAATTTGGGAAGGTTCCACAGACAGTGACAGAACCAGGATAACATGAAGTTTTAACTTCTACTTGGTGCTGGTACCACTATGCAACCACTGCTTCAAAGGGGTCAGGCCCTTCCTATGTCTTTCCACAGTTTTCCCTTTGGAATACATCATCATTATTTTATACTTATGTTACTACAAGCATGACTCTCACAAAAGTACTCAATATGCTCAATTTTGAAAAATGATTTCTACTTATTAAAACGTCACAAAACCATTAGTAGGGTAGTTTCCCTTAACTACACCAAAAAAATTGGTGTAGTTAAGGGAAACAATTCTATATAAAATTTTTTAATAAGAAGATTATATAAAACATAAATACTAATAGTTTTGTTAAAAAAGATAATTCTGTCTCATTTATTGGTTTTAAAACTGCTTTAACATTAAATAAGTAAATAATAATTAAAATTAAATGGCTATAAGTTAAAGGTTATAAAAGGTTTATAAAAATATTAGCTTGGAGTCAAATTGTTTAAAATTAGATAGATTTGTTTATAAGATTTCATTAAAATTAACTTGATCATGAATATACTAATATAATACAAAATTTAGTTTTCTCTTTTGACCTAGATTTTCACATGATATTCATAGGAATAATGAAAGTTTTGAGGAATAACAAAAAAAATGTTTTCATCTTTTGAATAAACTACAAAAAGGGTGGGGGGAGAAAAAGAGACAGATTCAGCCTCTTCATTGCCTTGTGCTTCAGTCTGTCTATTAGGTCTTATACTTGTTTGAGAAAATGAGTTTCCTCTCTATCAGAGAATAGGATTTTTGCATTTCAAAAATATTTAAATTATCAGTTTGGCTAAGTAAATGTCTACAATTTTATAATAACATATAATCTTGTTTCATGACAAGTGTCTTATGATAAACAATTCATAACTTTCTGCTCTTTAATGTTTCTCTAACATTTAAAGTTACTAAAAATAAAAATTCTAGTCAATACATGTGATTCTATATATAAAGTGTACCAAAGTATAAGATTTTTTAATAAGAAAAATGATAAAAGAAGCAGAAAATGTGATCTTATTAATATATAAATATATATATTGTCTAATTCCATGGTTCATTAAAGGTAAATCAAAATATGGATTTAGAACCAAAATAAAACAAAAAGTAATTTGTGAATAAGACAAAAATGTTAAAAAGGCAATGAATATAAAAATATATTTTTTTGATAAGAATGGTTAAACAGAAAGTTTTTAGGCATGTTTTATTGCCAGTGAACAATCTGTGCAACTTGGGATCAAGTTTATAAAGGGAATTTATTAAGGAATTTTGTATGTGGTCCGATTACTTATAACTAAAAAGAAATTTTGGTTAACACAAAGTGTTTTGTAAACATTACTTAGCTCTTAATAAAATTACATAATGTAGTCATTTTAATTCCATAACCTGTTTCCTTTAAATTAAAAAAAATCATAAACAGAAGGTTATTCTTTTTTTTTTGTCAATTGGCCTAAAAAAACCACAAAAATTTTATACTGTATCAAGATAATCCATGTACTACTCTCTGTACTAGGTTTTAACTAACTACAAAAACTAAATTTTAAATGGGTTAAGGTTACAAACACATTACTTATTTCATCACCTTTAGAACCTTTTGACGACTATTTCTCTTGGTTAAATAAATGACCCATATTTTATAGTGCCTTGTGATTGTATTTAAAGAAATGTTTTAAGCCTTTAATATTTTACAAACATTCCAAAACCTAAATTCTAAATCCAGCCTTTTGACTTGAAATGAAGTTCTTTATATATTAAGGACACTGAAAATCTAAGACAAATATACTAACTTTATTTGTCTCATTAAAACCATACAGAAAACATTGTCAAATATAAAATGGTATTTAACTTTCTTTGGGTTACATTTGTATAGGGTTAAATAGTGATATGTCTGAGTGTATGTTATCAGTACTGATTATAGTTATATGCTAAATAACTGTATGCCAGAAAAATAGCAGCTTTGTCAATTGTCTCTTTACCCGTAACTAGCCTAAGACATTAATTTTACTTTAAATCACCTCAAAAAGTGTTTTTTTTCCTAAACTAGCTAAGTCCAAAGTTTACTTCAAGGAAGATCATGGAAAGGATTGATGAGTCCTCTTACATACAGGTTTCTAGTAAATTTGGAGATACTATATCATTGCACTAAAACCAAACAAGCTTTCAGGACTTTAATTAAAAAATTAATATGTCCATGAGTATCGCTAACTCAACCTCATGAGACCAAACTCAATTTTTATAAAACTACTTTATTTAAAAACATTAGTTATCTTCTTTTATTTTCCAGAGTCCTGACAAAATTTTAACTAAATAATAAGTTTACCTGATATCTCCAAGACCTAAAACTATTGAATCTGCCAATGCCCTGTTCAAACATCTTTCCTCTAGGCCCAGAGACTATCCTGGAATTGGGGGCTTGTGAGATTATAAGGGCTGATTCCAAGGGATGGAATTAGTGTAAACCCCTCCAGATCAAAGACGGGCGGACAGAAGCCTAAACAAATACTAACTGAAAAATTCGTCTTTTCAGGTCATGGGGTTCAGATATCCATCCCAATCATAAACATTTTTTTTTCCTGCTTCCTATAGACTTAAATCCCTGGGTATAACTGTTCTCAGTTCTGGGGTTATGCAAAAAGAAATAGAACAAATAATTTATCAGCCACCTTAGCACAAATTACTAAAGAGACTAAAATAATGTAACACAAAAATCTCTAAATTTCCTTAGCTTAAATGGTTAACAATGCTTAGTTTGGCACAAGTATAAAACTAAACTCTGAAAAGATATAGTAGTTCAATACTTGCAGATAAATAAATTTTATAGCCTTGCCTTTGACATTTTGGTCTAATATTGGTCTAACATCTAAAATGTTTTAAAGGATTAATGAGTGCCTGTCTATCTGCAATCCTTTCTGGTCTAAAATATTAATTGGCTATAAATGCTTTTGGCTATTTAGTCCTCCTGGCCACAAGGGTCCCACTGAAGGCTTGAATGCACCTGGAGCAGATAGCCACAGCACCCTAGCAACCAATGGGACAAAATTAGAGCTTGGTCATAGATGCTCCTCTGGTAGATCTTGACTAAAGGAGGGACTTGTGAACTGAAATAAAATCTTAAGGCTACCCCCACACTGACTTGACTGAATGGAGCCCTCTTGGCCAAGGGGATATACTAAAACTAAATCGCATGGCATAAGGAGGGAGCTCAGACATGCTTCTTCATGGCCCCCTCATCATGCAAAGGACATCCTTTGCAACTCATTAATAGGCCTAAGGGCCATGAAAGACAAACTTGGAGGTCCTCAATTTATATAACAAATATATGTCAGGTGGCTTGTCTCTGGTTAACAGACTTCCTTATCTTAAAACATTCCAAGCCTTTAGACAAAGCTTCATGTCTTTAACCAATTAAAAGTCAAACAATCTTTAAACTCACCTATAACCTGTAACCACCCCACCCCCATTTGAGTTGGCCCACCTTTCTGAGCAAAACCAATGTATGCTTTCCATGTATTGATTTATGACTTCACCTGTAACCCCTGTTAATGGGAAAGAAGCCAAACTCTATAAAATAATTTTAAAGAGATTCATTCTCAGCCAAATTTGAGGACCGTGAGAGCCATGCCCAAGAAGCCTTGAGCAAGTGGACATGCTGTGGCTGTGTTACAGTTCAGTTTTCTACATTTCAGGGGGAAACGGGTTACAGGTAAAGTCATAAATCAATACATGGAAGGCAAACATTGGTTTTGGCCCCAAAAGGTGGGACTTTTCAAAGTGGGGGGGGGGACATTTGCAAGTGATAGGTGGGTTTAAAGATTCTTTGAGTTGTTAAAGACATGAAGCTTTTGTCTAAAGGCTTGGAATGTTAAGATAAGTAAGCCTGTAAAATCAGAGACAAGCCAATGGGCATATATTTGTTGTGTAAATGGAGGTCCTCCAGGTTTGTTTTGCAAAACCTTGTTAATATGTTGCAAAGGATGTCTCCAAAAAGGGAGGCCATTATGAGGCAAATCTGACCTCCCTACTTGTGGCAGGCAATTTAGTTTTAGGATATCCCCTTGGCCAAGAGGGGGTCCATTCAGTCAGCCTAGGGGTGGTTAGCCTTAAGATTTTATTTTAGTTCACACTCCCTGTCTCCCTGAAATGTATAAAACCAAAGCATAACCCAACCACAGTGAGTTCACTTGCTCAGGGCTTCTTGGGTGTGGCTCCAGGTCATAGTCCTCAAATGGGATTCAAAATGAACCTCTTTAAATTATTTTACAGATTTTGGCTTCTTTTCTGTTAACCAGAAAAAACAACAAAGAGTATGTGTTAAGCATCCTCAAATATTTGAAGGACCATCATAAGTGAAAGTGGAAGGAATTATTCTGTATATTTGCAGAGGGAGGCCTAGAGACAGCATGTGGAACTTACAGACAGACTGAAGAGTTTTCTAATGTTCAGAGCTTCCCATGAAGGAAGATGCAGTATTAATAGCTAGTGGGTTAAGGCTAGACGATCATTACCTGGTGAGTACGTTTGTAGAGAATTCGTTTACTGAACAGAAGGTTGAGTAAAACAGCCTTATTTTAAGGTTATCTGTAACACGGAGATGTTTTTAATCTAAAGATCATCCCATTTCCTTGTGCTGAGAAGTGTAACCCCAATACATGTCAAGCAGAGGAAAACTACAAGATGAACAAATTAAACAAAGGTAATACCAAAGCATAAATAGAAAGTGACACAGAACTCTAGAGGAGAAAGGAATAGAAAACTAACAGGAAAATATAAACAAGCATAGCAGGAAAGAAACTTTAGAAACAATGAAGGATGAGGTATAAACTCTTAAGGGAAAAGAAAAAGAACACATCACAGACAACAGTGGGCATGGCTTTACACTTCTTCTGAAATGGTTTTACTCATTTCTAAAACTTTTCTCCTCTGTCAGTGGGAAAGACTGACCAGAAGAATGTGAGTCATTTAGCAACAAGAGAACAAGGTACAAGTGGTAAAATTAGTGAAATGGTACAGCAATCACTGAATTTCTGATCTCAAAAGATACAGAATCTGAGCAACTACGGGTCCAAGCTCACCTTCCTGAATGTCTCCAATGTCACTACATAGACAGTGATTACTAAAGGATTACTAAAGGAACCAAGAGAAACTGCATATTAAATATTAAACCCTTGCTTACCAAAAAAGTCAATGCAAGAAAGAAAACAGAAGCCACCTAGAGAATGAGATGTGTCCAAAACAAGGCCATGGGGAGGGGAAGAAACAAAACATTATAAAGTTGTCTCATACACATTTCAGCTGAATTTTATCACCATTTGTAATCAATTTCCAAGGCTTCCTAATACCTATTAACTTTAGTTATTCAACCTACTGAACAAGTCATCTCATTGTTCCCCCAGCAAAAGGAAGAGTGGAGACTCTTTTGGTGTTGATAAGAGAAAGAAAAAGGAGTTAGTTCAGGAGAGGAAAGTGTTATGAGTGAACACCTGGAGCCTAATGGTAAGCAGTGGTGAGACTTTGTCACTTACATTAACCCTTTCAAAGATTCATCAAGACAGAAGATAGAAATTCATGTAATTAATGAATACAACTTTTCCCATTAAAAAAATAGAATTTTTCTTTACAAAAAAAAGAACACATATAAGTGATGTCTTATTCCTCACCCATTTAGGTTTGCCTCTTGGCCATTGCTCTCCAGTGGCTTCTGCTTTCTGCAACATGAAAAAGGAAGTCATTAGAGTTTCTCAAATTCTTTCAATTCCAAATTTCTTCAAATTCCTGCTCTGTCATTTTAGCTTGATGGCTTTCCTTACTCTGGTTTCATCTGGAAAATAACACCCCCTAGAGGAGTCATCCAGGTACTTGGAAGTGCCTGCCAGAGATATTCCTTCATTCCTGACAAGATGAAACCCTTAAAGGGAAAGGTTTTCAAGTTAGCTCCTGCTAACAGAAAGTTCAGAAAATGCAAATATTCCATGACATTCATCATCTGAATGAATGAAGCTTTGAAGAAACCCTTTGGATGGTGCACAGTGACTTATAAGAGTGCAGAATTCTCTAGTCCAGGAGCAGCATCTGATTGAATCTTTGGAAGCAATTGTAAGATCACACAGTTTACCCAGTACTAAATCACACAAACAAGAAAGACAGAAATCCTTGGTAATGGGAATGGGGTGGTAGGTGGGACTGAGGGAAGGAGGCTATTGACCTGGAAGGCTAATGGTGCTACCCCAGGCTTTTTCTGTACAGGGGTGGGATTCAGGGGCATGATATGGTCCATGTATATCTAAAATCTACTGAAGAGAGGGCTTTTTCTCCTAAAGGCGTTTCACTGCATTTCAAAGTCAGAGAAAGCAAACCTCTCAAAGAGAGGGAAAGCCCTGCAAATGAGATGAGTTTTAAATGAGCATCTCACTTACAAAAAGCCTATTGAGTAATAAGATTCACATCATTAACCAAAGGGCAAAATATCATGATTATCACTTGGTCTTGTTAAAACCAAACTTTCTCCTTGGTCGTTCAGGTCAGTGTTACTTGTAAACCAAAACCCTCTTCTGAAACTACACCTGGAAGAAACATATTAGCTGTGCTGTGTGGCATCCATCTGGGAAGTTTTCAGTGTTCTTTAAAACCCACATTATTTAATCATTCTAATCAAACTCCACAAAGACTGCAAAACAGGTTAGGAGTTTAGTTTGGAAACCAGCACAGTTACAGGATTTGTACATATTGGAAAACACTGGATTTCACATTGTTTTCCTGTTTCACACTCTTCAGTATATTATTTCTCCAAAAAACAAACAAAACATTCAGAGTGTTTGCTTTGTTTTACTGTATCAAGGAATGCAATACCACAGAAGTGTATATTTGGTTTTCCTTTGCCAGAATAGAATTTGGTTCTATACTACAAACCCACGTGTAATAGAGACATAACTAGTTCTAAGTGTTTATGGCTTATATAGCTGGAGAAAAGGGAGTGACAGTAGGAATTCTGCATTTGTGAGATCTGAAATTTCAGATTACCAGCACGATCATGCTAATATTCACAAAAATCATATTTTATTAAAAGTACTCGTTCTTCCTTGATTGTCCTTGTTCATTTCTTTTAAAGTTTAGATTCACACCTGTAAACTTAATCTTTTAATATGTTTAAAAGCAAGTTCATGAGGGTTGGCAGGAAAGTTAAATGAGAAATGTAATTATCTCTTCTTCTGAGAAGTTCTGGTACTCCAGGCTCTTGTATGTATTCCACATTAGAAAAATGAATAAAGAAAATTCATCTAGCAAATATATTTCTTGAGCTTGATGACAGTGCTTAGTGCCTGGTGTTCAAGAGGTGTTCACTTCAGACTAGGAAGGAAGGAAGGAAGGAAGGAAGGAAGGAAGGAAGGAAGGAAGGAAGGAAGGAATTTACATGTGTGTTTTATTTCCTTCTTAACCATCAGAATGCTAGAGCTCAATAAAACTTCAGAAATCATTTCATCTAGCCCTCTCATCGAACAAATAAGGGAACTTCTGGATGTGATAGAATCCCCAAAGGCATAGCCGTGTGGTTGATTTGGGGGGCAGAAGTCTGTGGGTATCAGTCATGGAAGGCACACATTTGCTATTCCTTCATAACCTTTGAAGGGCCACTTTAAAGGTTTCTCAAAACCTAACTTTCAAGCTGTATTTCAGATCACTGGACATAATAGAAATCTACCTTTTATCAAATATTTTATAAAATATTGGGCAGCACATGGTAGGGAAACGGTATAAGCTTTGGAATTAAAGTTGAAATCAAACCCAGGTGCCACGATTTACTAGAGTTGATCATCACACATGTCAGAGGTTACATCTTTGAATCAGTTTTCTCATTTATGGAATGAAGACTACCAGTGCCTATGTCAGAGGATTAAAGGAGCTAAGATAAATATGTTAAGTGCCTGGCAAAGCTAAAGCATTTAGTACGTAGTCCAGTGTAATTTCTTCTCTCCCCCTTTATTTTCAAATACTACCATTTAAAAGAATCCCTACCACTTCTGTAAGTTTCCACAGTGATTTCCCAAGCATTATCTTACTCAAGTAGGGCAGCTATTACTTCCTCTGTTTCAGAAATGGGAGACTAAGCCACCTGCTCATATTCATAAGTAGGAGAACTGAGAACCAGTCTGATTTCAAGGAAGTAAAGGGTCTGTCAGGGGAAGATTTAAAATACAAAAGATAACCTCCTAGGGTGAAAATCAAGTTGGTTAGGAGTAAAATATTTCCAATTTTCCTATAAACACATGGATAAGAGCAGATGTTGGGAACCAAGACAATAGTTCAATTCTGACTTCAGGGACAAATTTAGATAGCTATTAATTTTTTGCTATTATAACTGTTCTCACTATATTTTATATGTACTGTGATGAATGATGGATAAAACCAGAACTCACCTACTCCAAATCAATCATGCATCTGTAGGAAAAATGAGCTAGATAAATATTTGGATACCATGGCACCTGTTTTGTTTTCACATATTTTCAGTTTTTAAAGACTTAGACCTGCTTAATCTAAGAATATATAGAGCCCAATATCCAAAGTCCATATTTTATTCATTTCAGTTGCTTTAAAAACAAAATACAAACAGTATAAATCAATGTGCACTGGCATCAAAATCAACTGGACTAATCAATCAGACTAAGCCTTGAGGAAATTCTCATTTTGCCTTTTTGATAATCCCATTTGGTAGGTTTCACAATTTTAAGTACAACACTATTACTCTTGAAAAAATGTTACAATTTTCTATCACAATAGATTTTTTAACAGGAAATATAAGTAAATCTCATCATCCATTGTAGTTCTTTCTTATCTTACCCAAGGAAGCTCTTATTGTCAAGTTCTATGTCAATATTTTGCATACACTTTTCTTCATGTATATAACCACTAACTTAAAACCAGAGGGAAAACAATAGAAAAGTTATCGTTTGCAAATTTAAGTCCTCCTCCAAATCCTCTCTGTCTCTTTAGTAATCAGAAAAATCCATAGCAATGATGCAAGATTTCACAGGGATGACATTATGAACTAATTTGTTATTGCCTTAGTCAAAAGGGAATGCTCACACTACTTCTCACTGAATCAAATAGAATATACCCCTCAAAAGTGTTCAGTGAATTGAAGCAATATCAAAGAAAGCAATAGAATAAAATATAGTCAGTTTCCCACTCACCTTTTTCTCCTGGTTGGCACAAGGATTCATAACTAGAAACTTCAGAATCCAGGACAGTGCAATTCAGTTTCCACCTTGTGTCTTCTGCTCTGAAAACTGCAGAAAGTCAACTAACAAGACAAGACAGGTTTGACTGATCCTTCAACATCCATCTGTTCTCAAGAAAGAACTGAAAGGCAATAGAATACCAATCTGGAACATTCTACCTCCTTAAGGAGACCTTGAGGTAGAAATGAGCCAGGAACATAGGTAAGCCAACCTAATGAGGAGCTTGCAAGTTCAGAAGAGCTCAAAAGGACAAAAGCTTCCAGAGAATTGGAACTATGGGTCCCTAGACATGAAGTTACTTCACAAAATACTTCAAATGTATTTGAAGCTCCCATATTTGGATAGTAATGTGTGATGACATAAAAAACAAAACAAACAAACAAACAAAAAACAAAAACAGGCATTGCTGAAGGGGTGAGAGCCAGGGATGGATTTCAGGGACAGCAGCACTGGGTGACTGCTCACTGGGTTGTTAAGCATAAAGAAAATCCATACTGGGGAACAAAGGGTACCCGGTGGGGGCTGAGGGGCCCCCTTGTCTCCAGGGCTCCACGCCGTGCTGCAGCTCAGTCTACTGTGGCTTGGATGCCTGTGAAGGCCGCAGGCTGCTTCTGGCCGGCTCCCACCCAGAGCTGTGAGTTCCCGCCTGGCCGACTTCCCACTCCGTGTTGTTTGGATCTGGGGAGCTCACGGTCTTCTTGCTCTCCATTCTAAAGGCAAGGAGACAAGTGAAGGGGACTCTCAGATATTCTGAAATGTGCAGGACATTCTCACTGACTCTTGCACCCTGCTGTGCAACACATGTCAGGGTTTCTTCCTCCCGTCTGTCTGAAACTCTGTGCCCTGTGACCAACTACTGGTGCCCTCCCTCTGCCACCCCCAGCCTCTTATCACCATCCAGCTGCTCTACCTCCATGAGGTCAGCTGTGCAGATTCAACAAGTGACATCACGCTTGTCTGCCTTTCTGAGGTGACGGATACATTAATCAGCCTTATGTGACCATTCCACATAGTGCACATATACATAAATTTCACATTGTACCACATACATGTGTACATTTATGACTTGTTTACTAA
The DNA here is from genome assembly GCF_040939455.1 of Microcebus murinus. Taxonomy (NCBI): domain Eukaryota; kingdom Metazoa; phylum Chordata; class Mammalia; order Primates; family Cheirogaleidae; genus Microcebus; species Microcebus murinus. The sequence continues at coordinate 27,147,739 of NC_134124.1, forward strand.
AAATAATGTCAGCAAGACCGTATTAAATAACATAAAATGCAGGAAGGGTGGCTGGACCGCCCCACATACTTGCCCTTGCTGCTTCAGCTGTCCTCAGTCACTGGCACCACCCTGTTCAGCCGCATGCAGCAGATCTGTCTGGCTGGCAGGATGCAGCAGATTCTCAGGAAGAACCTGCCGAGTCTTCTAGTGAACCCCTTCCGGCGCTGGCCCTTTTCTGAGAGAGAAGTTGAGGTCTTCCCATATGGCTGCTCAAACTGGACAGTGCTGTCTCCTACTTGCTCTTCCCAAAGGATGGTGCTTTGGCTGGACTGAGAGGTCAAGGGGCCATGCTGGGAAACTACGAGAACACTGGGAGTGTTCCATATGCTGCTTAGAAGATTCACAGTCACTGTGCCTTTCCTGATAGCCTCTGGTGTCTTCTGTTGCTGGATCCAATCATCCTTCATAAGTTCATGGAGGGTGGGCCTCAACTTAGCATCAACGGTGAGGAACTTCCTCAAAAGTGCTCTGAGACCTTGAGAAAAGTAATCAGGTATCTCATACTTTCCCTCAGTGACGTCCTTTTTCAGATCCTTCCACCTGGAACCAATAAATGGAGTCTTCCCCAGGATCATAGTGTAGAGGACAATACCCAAGCTCCACACGTCCACCTCCGGGCCCACATATTTCTCATGCAGGAATATTTCTGGGGCACTAAAAGCAGGAGTTCCACAGAATTTGCTCAGGTAGTCCTCCTCACTAAAAGTTCCAGCGAGGCCGAAGTCAGCTAGTTTAATGTTCCCGTGCTTGTCTAGTAGAATGTTGCTGGGCTTTAGGTCGCGGTGGACGATGTGGTTCTCGTGGCAGTGTTGCACTGCGGCCAGGAGCTGGCGGAATATGGGACGGGCCTCCTCCTCGCTCAAGCGCTGGAGTCTACTAATATGCCTGGAAAGGTCCCCACCACTGGCGTACTCCGTTACCAAGCAGATGGTGTCTTCGTCCTCGATGACATTCAGAAGCTTGAGGATATTGGGGTGATTGAGGACACTCAAGGCTTTGACCTCCATGTGGTAACATTCCAGCCTGGGGTGGGTCTTCTTGGACATCATTTTGAGAGCCACCTTTCTCCCAGTGGGAATGTGCACGGCCAGCATCACATGGCCGTGCTTGCCGGAGCCAATTCCCTTGAGGAGCTTATAATCGTTCAACTTCTCCATGGCTGAACGGGTGTCCAAGGCCTGAGCCATGGTCCCCTCTATGCTAACTGTGCTTACTAACTAGTGAACACTCCCAACTATACTAACTAGGCTAAGGATACTAACAGTACAAACTACAATAACTATATGAACTACACTATATTAATAAATAGTGCTAAATAGACTAACAATACTAATACTAACACTACAAAAGAATAATACTAAGTATACTATCCTAATAAAAAACAATATTAACTACGCTACGCTAATGCTGCTAACAAACAATAATAACTATAGTATGGTAACAAAACTAACAAACAATACTAACTATAGTATGGCAACAAAACTAACAAACTACTAACTATACTACACTAACACAACTAACCAACAATGCTAACTATACTAACTACACTGACAATACTCACTAACAAGGGAAAAGCAGTAGTGCTACGGTCAGGCTCCACAGGTCACCAAAAAACAGCTTCCTGGGTAATAAGGACCGAAATCCTAGGCCCAGCCAGGGGCTTATATAGGTCTTAGGAATTTGGTAACAATGGCTCTTTATGAGGTCAGAGCAAGAAATAGGCCAATCATGACTGGGTAAAGCCTACAGTGGTTATCTTCATTTTTCGGTTGCAGGAACACTTTTCTCTTTAAAGAAAACAAGTGTTTTCTGTTTACATGGCTATAGACATTGATATTTAGCATATTAGAAATTTAAACCTGTACAATGCTTCAGGGGCCTTTCCATTTATAGTTTGAAAATCTGTAATTAACTTTAGGGGTTTAAAGACCTCATCATGTGTATCCTTGACATATTCAGTTTCTTTTCTTTAAATTCTGATTGGTCTCAGGGTGATGCTACAACATAACTGACATCATCATAATATAAACATGGGTTCTGTGGTGTGTGATACACAATAAAGTCCATTATTAACATCTGTAGAGCTGCCAGAGAGATAAATGTCATCATAACTTCCCCACATGATCATCATCAGATTTGCCACCAAAAACTTTAGAGGCCAGTAGTCAGTGGGTTGAAATATTCAAAGTCCTAGAAGGAAAAAAAAAAAAGCCTGTCAACCAAGAGCCAAAATCCCATGAACTATGCTTCAGAAATGATGGAGAAATTAAGATACTGCCAGATAACCAAAAGCTGAGTACCACCAGCCCTGTGTGCAATGGCGTCCTTCCCCTTGAAAGGAAAGGATACTAGACAGGAACTCAAAGCATTATGAAGAAATAAAGACCTCTGGTAAAGGTAAATACACGGACAGTTATAAAAGCTAGTACTGTTTTTGTTTTGTACATGATTTGATAGTCTAATGTATCAAAAAAGCCTATGATTAGTTGATGTTCTTGCACATCCAATGCAGACACACATAATGTGGTGATGCCAACAACCGAAAGTGTCCTGACCTGCGGGACCTTCTGTTACTCGCGGGGGCGAGGGGGACCGTGCCTGAAAGAGATGGGCGAGAGAAAGAAACGAGACCAAGCAAATGGTTGTCAAGGTCTGCTTTACTTAGATTCTTAGTAGGTTTTATAAGCATACAGAAACAAGGAAGTAGAAACAAAAAAATAGAGTGGGGCGACGATGAGGCTTGGGTCTGGGTTAATCAGCCCCAATCAGCGTCTTATCGGTATCCTGTTTTTTTTTTTTTTTTTTTGAGACAGAGTCTGGCTTTGTTGCCTAGGCTAGGATGAGTGCCGTGGCATCAGCCTAGCTCACAGCAACCTCAAACTCCTGGGCTCAAGCAATCCTTCTGCCTCAGCCTCCCAAGTGGCTGGGACTACAGGCATGCACCACCATGCCCGGCTAATTTTTTCTATATGTATTATTTGGCCAATTAATTTCTTTCTATTTATAGTAGAGACGGGGTCTCGCTCTTGCTCAGGCTGGTTTCGAACTCCTGACCTCGAGCAATCCGCCCGCCTCAGCCTCCCAGAGAGCTAGGATTACAGGCGTGAGCCACCGCGCCCGGCCGGTATCCTGTTTTTGACTGGTTACTCATCTCCAACCTGGCAGGTGGTCGGGAACAATTGCAGTCAGCATTCCCTGGAGCATCTCGTGGTCAGCACGTCATGGAATGCATTTTTCTCGGAGCTATAGCTGGAATTTTCCAGGGCGAAGTCCGTGTGTAGGACGAGTCATAGGGGAGTTGAGGGTCTTTGAGGGTCCTTGCCTCTAACATCTCCCCCTCTCTTTATTAATATGAGGGAGGTTTATATAAGTTGGTGGAGAGCCTGTCTTAGGCTACGCAATGTGCTTCCGTGACCAGAACCCCAAATATAAGATCTGGTGATTAATGTGAAGGTGAGGCCTCTGTCTTAGGCTATGTAGGTGGCATCCAGCTCCGGAACTTCTGATTATGAAGTGTGCCCCCGGGCATGGACCTACAATATTCCCGTCATGGAGTTACCTCACTGCTGGTGGGGTGTGCACCTGGTATGCGGCATCGCGATAATCCCGTCATGGGCGTCTCCATAGCCTTTGGAACCAACTGCGTTCCATGTCTGAGGCAAGGACTGAGAAATTTAGACCTTCAGTGGGTGTATTGGGAGACTCTCCACGGAGGTCTTTTCTGGAGCCTCTTTGTTCTAGCCATTGGTAAAACACGGAGACCGATTTTTGTGTGGCTGCGTCTACCTGTGACTTGACAAAATTAGTTAGTTTTTTTTTTTTTTTTTTTTTTTTTTTTGAGACAGAGTCTCACTTTGTTGCCCAGGCTAGAGTGAGTGCCGTGGCGTCAGCCTAGCTCACAGCAACCTCAATCTCCGGGGCTCAGCGATCCTACTGCCTCAGCCTCCCGAGTAGCTGGGACTACAGGCATGCACCACCATGCCCGGCTAATTTTTTTTTTTTGTATATATATTTTTAGTTGGTCAATTAATTTCTTTCTATTTTTGGTAGAGACGGGGTCTCGCTCAGGCTGGTTTCGAACTCCTGACCTTGAGCAATCCGCCCGCCTCAGCCTCCCAAAGTGCTAGGATTACAGGCGTGAGCCACCACGCCCGGCTTAGTTAGTTTTTTGAAAGCCCAAGGCCCAAAGGTGAGGAGCAACAGAAAGCCTACAAGCAGCCCTAAGACACTGGGAAGCAATGTGGATAGCCTGGGGGATGTGGAAAACCAATCTTGATACCATGCTTTACTCTGTTCTCTCCGTTTTTTTCTATCTTCTAGGCTTTGTCTAACTCTTTCAATGCTATCTTCTACCAGGCCTGTTTTGTCTGCGTAGAAGCAACATTTTTCTTTAAGTGCTACACACAAACCTCCTTCTTGGAGGAACACTAAGTCTAGGCCCCTTCTATTTTGCAACACTACCTCAGAAAGCGAAGCAAGGGACTCTTTAAGATACTTTAGGCCCTGCTGTAGCTCTCGGAGATCATTATCAATGGCAGCAGAGAGCTGCAGGTACTGCTGGTTGGAGGTGACCAGAGAGGCTATGCCTGTTCCAGCCCCTGTGGCACCAAGGCCTAGGACAACTGCGAGTGTTATGGCCGAGATGGGTTCTCGCTTTACCCGGGGCATTGTGGTGTCGCGCTCCCAAAATCTGAGCAATTCGTCAGCAGGATGCACAGTGAGCCTGGGGAAGAGCATGACTAACACACAGTATTCTCTATGCTCCAGAAACGTTGCAGTGACTACATAAGGGGTAAGGCCGGAAGAACAAGCAAAATAAGAGGTGTTAGATGCCTGAATATACTGAAAGGTGGAGTCGACAGTAATTGACTGATTGCATATTTTCTCTAAGGGTGTGGGGGGAAGCATTCTTGGGCTAAGAAGGCAAAGGCCTAGGCCTGTGACTTGGCTGAGCGTCAGGCCATCATGGGTCTCTAGACCTCATCTGAGTCTGCTGGTGTCGTTAGTAAATAATGGCTGACCAAATGTAGCGACGCCTTCATAAAAGGGAGGCCGGGGGGAGTAGCATACCCAACACTCCTGATATTCTGAATTGTTGGCCTCTCGGATGGTCCTGACAGAGGCGTTGACTAAAGTGAGAATTAGTTCTGCAGAGGAGGGGGGCCCCTCGGGCAGGGTAGGTTGGTATAGGGAGGTGCTGAGCAGAGGAAGGGACACAGTTGGGGAGGAGGGTAGGCCCCTGGAGGGACCGTGAGGTCGAGGTGGGTGTAGGTCGTGGTTAGGACCTATTGCGACCGTAGGACCTCTGGGGAGGCTTTTAATTAATTTGATTTTAAATGTGAGACCAATGTTTTTTCTAGATGTGTAAAGTCTAAGTCCCCACTCAAATCCCCTGGACTGATCCCAGGAAACCTTTTTTCCAGCTTTGGTGAATGAAATCAACAGGGGGTTGCACCACTGGTTTTTACACTGAGGGTTAGTGGGGGTTGTGGGGCGTAAGGGGATGAAGGAGCTCGACGGGGAAACTGCTTTTTGACGGTGATATAATCCCAGGAAGAGAAGGGATTCCAGTAGGCATCACCGGTGGTCTCACAGCCCCAGGAGGCACAGAAGAAGTCAGGGGCGTAGCCACACCGGTAGTTGTTGGTGCGAGGCAGATGGGCCCCTGGGCAAACATAAAAGTCTATATACCTTGTTGCGGAGCGTCCGGCTCCCGAGGAACAAAGGCCTGGGGAGGAGTCAGCTGTTGGAGGAGCTGGCTGAGGGGCGAAAAGTGCGGGAAGGCCCCACGCAGGATCTCTAGCCCCAAGAGCTAATATGCATAGGTCAATTTCTAATGGATCCCATGGTATAACGGCGGAGAGACGTGAGGAGGAATTAACAATGTCTCCTGCCTCATTAATTACCTGCCATGTATAGTTGTAGATCTGATGGATGTTGGTTGCGATGGTGCTCTTGATCACGACTAGAATCAGGCATAGGAGAGGCAGCGCCTTTTCTTGGGGAGTCATTGTATTTCTGGAAGAGAATAGAATTAAGAATTCTTCTCAGTGGATTCCCTGGGTGGGTTATATAACTTAATCGGTCTCTCTGGTAGCCATCTGGCGTTTCCTGCCTGGGTATCGTAGATGCAGGCATGTCCTTTTCCCCATATGAGGACAGGGCAAGTTTGGAGAGCGTATTTTTTAACGTCTGATGAGCTCTCTCTACAATACCTTGGCCCTGAGGGTTGTAAGGAATGCCTGTAACATGCTTAATGCCTAACTGAGCACAAAAACTTTTGAAATTGGAGCTGATATATCCCGGGCCATTGTCAGTCTTAATAACTTTAGGCTGAGGGAGGGAGGTGAGACAGGCTATAACATGGCTGATAACGTGGCGGGTGGCCTCGCCTGTTTGTAGGGAAGCAAAGATAAATCCACTGCAAGTATCTATAGAGACATGTACATATTTAAGCTTTCCGAAAGGGGGGTAATGAGTGACATCCATCTGCCAGAGCTCCCCAGGGATCAGGCCTCGAGGGTTGACTCCTAGGTGTGGCTCAGGGAGAAGGGTAAAACAAGCCCTGCATTGGCAGACGATTTCTCTGGCCTGTTCTCTAGTAATGGAGAATTTAAGCCCGAGGGTATGGGCATTGAGATGGTGTAAATCATGAGCCTGGCGTGCAGCGCAGACAGGATCAACAGTGATATTGTGAACAGCGCCTGCAATGCGAGTCGCCTGATCAACAAGATTATTTCCAGCTACTAGAGGCCCAGGAAGGCCAGTGTGGGCGCGAATATGGCCTATGAAAAAGGGCGCAGAACGGGAGTGAATGAGTCTTTGTAGTTGCTGGAACATTTGAGTAGTATTGTTGGAGGGGCGAATATGAGGCACAGTTTCTAAAGTGGCGACAGCATGAGCAACATAAGAACTATCAGTATACAAGTTAAATGGTGACTGATCTACGTATTTGAAGACTGCGACTAAGGCTGTTAACTCAACGAGTTGAGCAGAGGAGAATCTGGTGGGAAAACTGTGGACCTGGCCATTAATGCTATAGGCCGCCGTGCCTGAGGAGGATCCATCGGTAAAGACTAAGACAGCTCCTGGAATTGGGGAGACTTTTGTTTTTTTGGGAAATATTACAGGTGTCCGATAGAGGAACTGAATTAGTTTATCAGGGGGGTAATGATTATCTAGTTTGCCCTGGAAAGACGTACAGTTAACCACCCAATCATCATCATTTTGTATTAGCCACTGAATTTGGGAAGCATTGTAAGAAAGTATTATGATATCTGGATCCTTTCCAAAGAGCTTAAGGGAGTTTTCTCGCCCCAATTGAATAAACTTAGCTACTAAGTAAGGGTAGGTGGGAAGGACTTTAGGGGAGGAAGCTGATAGGTGAACCCAAAAAAGAGGCTTGCCCTGCCAAAAGAGTCCCGTGAGCGAAAAGGGGGTGGGGAGGACAATGAAGTACAAGGGGGAATTGGAGGAGAAGTAGCCAATGGCCTGGGCATTTATGGCCTGCTCGACCAAATTAAGCGCTTGCTGCCCTTCTTTAGTTAGGGAGCGGGGAGAGGTTGGGTCAGTATCTCCCTGCAGGATGTCAAATAGGGGTTTTAACTGTCCTGTGGTGAGTTTTAAATATGGGCAAAGCCAATTAATGTAGCCTAGAAGATGCTGAAAATCGTTAAGGCATTGAAGAGAGTCTTTCCTGATCTGTACTTTTTGGGAGAGGACCTTATTGGGGAATAATTCAAAACCTAGGAACAGGTGAGGGGGATAGACCTGAATCTTTTCGGGGGACAAGCGGAGGCCTCGAGCTTGTAAGGCTGAGACAATCTGCATAGTAACTTGATGTAAGGTTGCCTCGTCGGCTCCGGCAAAAAGAATGTCATCCATATAATGAATTATATATATTTGAGGATGTTGAATTCTAAAAGAATCAATTGTCTGAGCTACATATTTTTGGCAAAGGGTAGGGCTGTTGGCCATGCCTTGAGGCAATACTCGCCACTGGAAACGCAGGGAGGGTCCTATACAATTTACTACCGGAAGACTGAAGGGGAAGTGCTTACAGTCATCTGGGTGCAATGGTATGGAGAAAAAGCAGTCTTTCAGGTCAATGACTATCTTATAGTAGCCTCTGGGGATAGCTACGGGCGAAGGCAAACCAGGCTGGAGTGCCCCCATGGGAACCATTGTTTGATTAACAGCCTGCAAGTCTTGTAGCAGCCGCCACTTGCCAGTCTTTTTTTGAATGACAAAAATGGGGGTGTTCCATGGTGAAGTAGAGGGCTCTATGTGTCCGGCAGCTAACTGTTCCTGCACCAACGCTGTAGCTGTGGCTAGCTTGTTAGATGGGAGGGGCCACTGATCGATCCAGACAGGTGAGTCACTTTTCCAAGTGATTTTATCTGCCTGAAGTGCAGGGGGATCAATGGCCCTTACAAAAAACGTTCTTTGAACCCTAGTCCTGATCTGTCTGACTTAGGGAGGGTGGTCAGGGGTGCTCTTAGTCCCTGACCCTCCTTGCCTAAGCCCTGTCCTGGGAGGAATCCCTGTTTAAGCATTTGGCTGGCTACAACTTCATTGGGGCTGCACATAATGACATTCATTTGTGCAAGGATATCACGCCCCCATAAGTTAACAGGCAGGTTTGGGACTACAAAGGGTTGAGTGGTGCCTTTGTTTCCCTCAGGGTCTTCCCATGTTAAAATTTTTGAGCTCTGGAGAGTATCTCTAGACTGTCCTATACCTTGTAAGTGCATAAGGGAAGGCTGCAGTGGCCATGATTGGGGCCAGGCGTCCTGGGCAATAACTGTGGAATAGGCGCCAGAATCAAGAAGGCCCTCAAAAAGTTTACCATCTAACTTTATCCGCAGGGTGGGTCATTTTTTGGTGATAGCTTGGACCCAATAAAGATCAGAAGAGCCAGGGCAGGAAGCACCTCGGTTAGAGGTGATGGCTGGGAAGGATGTATTAAGGGGCAAGGGCAACGCCTGAGCTAAGTGCTGTCCCTTAGAGACACACACAGGGCCGGTAAGCGCGCTGGCTAAGATGTTAATCTCCCCGGTAAAGTCACTATCTACTATGGAGGGGTGGACTATGAGCCCTGCAAGAGTAGAGGAGGCTCGGCCCAGAATAAAAAAGAACATATTAGCCGGTGGGGGTCCAAATGAGCCAGTGGGCAAAATTTGAACACCATCTTTGGGTCTTAATATTGTGTCAGAGGGTGCACACTAGTCCACTCCTGCGCTCCCTGTGGTCACCCGGAGGAGTCTAGGGGCTGGGGATCCTCTTGTAGGCTGTTCCCCGAGGCCGACTGAAATTGAATAGGACGAGGGGAAGGGCATGTTGGTCTCTCAGGATCATTAGGAGAAGCCGACTCTCCGGTCGCCTCTAAAGAAGTTCTCAAAGCAGACCGTGACACGGGTAGGAGGCAGAATTCTGCTACTGAGAGCAGCTGCTTTTTATTGGGGTCTGAATCTGCCCCTTCAACAATATCTCTGATTAGTCCCCAGTACGAAAAAACAGATCCAGGGACGGCATCTGGGCCCTGATTTAGAAGTAAATCGTTTAAATCTCTACCTACTTTTTGCCATTTGTGTGGGTGAATCTCAGGTCTACCAATAATAAACCAAGGACAAGCACGATCAATGAACACAAAAACTTTACTAAGTCTTTTTTCTTAAATCTCTACCTACTTTTTGCCATTTGCGTGGGTGAATCTCAGGTCCACCAATAATAAACCAAGGACAAGCACGATCAATGAACACAAAATCTTTACTAAGTCTTTTTTCTTAACTCTAATTCCTCTCTCTCTGAGTGAGGCCTTGAGATCCTTAATAAAAACGGCCTCTTTAGACAATGAATGGCCCATCTCGATGGGGTGACAATGTAAAAATTTACTCACCAGACCGTCGACTCTGTGAGTGGCAGAACGAGGGTCTCTCTAGGGTTTTCTTTGGCCAAAGAGCACTCCGCGGCGTCACCCGACAAAGGTCCGTACCTCGGGCCCCACGTTGGGCGCCACTTGTCCCGACCTGCGGGACCTTCTGTTACTCGCGGGGGCGAGGGGGACCGTGCCTGAAAGAGATGGGCGAGAGAAAGAAACGAGACCAAGCAAATGGTTGTCAAGGTCTGCTTTACTTAGATTCTTAGTAGGTTTTATAAGCATACAGAAACAAGGAAGTAGAAACAAAAAAATAGAGTGGGGCGACGATGAGGCTTGGGTCTGGGTTAATCAGCCCCAATCAGCGTCTTATCGGTATCCTGTTTTTGACTGGTTACTCATCTCCAACCTGGCAGGTGGTCGGGAACAATTGCAGTCAGCACTCCCTGGAGCATCTCGTGGTCAGCACGTCATGGAATGCATTTTTCTCGGAGCTATAGCTGGAATTTTCCAGGGCAAAGTCCGTGCATAGGACGAGTCATAGGGGAGTTGAGGGTCTTTGAGGGTCCTTGCCTCTAACACGAAAGAGCAATGAGGCAAGAGAAAGAAAGAAAAGACACTCCATTGAAAAGGAAGACGTAAATTTACCAGTGTGCAGATGACATGATTCCATATGTACAAAACACTTAAGATTCCACAAAAGAACTCTAAGAACTAAAGGAAATTTAGCAAAGTATCAGGTATGTGGAACCTCAGAGGACCCCAAATAAACAAAACAATCTTGAAATGGAACAAATGTGGAGGTCCTTACACTTCTTATTTTCAAAACTCTACAAGCTCCAGTAATTCAAACAGGGTGGCCCTGGCATGGACACACTTACAGAGCAATGGAGTAGAACACTGAGCCCAGTAATAGCCATCATGGATGGCTAAATGCTTTCTGACAAGTGTGTCAGGACCATCTAGTGGGGACAAGACAGTCTCTTCACCAAATAGTGCTGGGACAAGTGAATGTCCACATGCAAGAGAATGAAGTTGGACACTGACATAACACCATACACAAAGATTAACTCATGATGAATTGAACCATCTAAATGTTAAGAATTAGAAGTATAAAACTCCTAGAAGAAAATATAGGAGGAAAGCTCAGACAATGGATTTGGCATTGATTTTTTGGATATAACCCTAAAAGCACAGGCTACAAATGAAAGTAGGTAAATTAGACTACATCAAATTTGAAAAGCCATGTGTATCAAAGGACACGACATGCAGAGCCAAAGGCAACCTATGGAATGAGAGAAAAATACCTGCAAATCATACACCTGATAGGGGATACACATCTAAAATATGTAAGGAACTCATACATGTTGATAACAATAAAACATACAACCGAATTAAATAATAGGTAAAGGACTTGAATAGATTTCTCCAAAGATGATATGCAAATGGCCACATACTCATTAAAAGTTGCCCAGCATTTCTAGTCATCAGAGTAATGCAAATAAAAATCACAATGAAAAAACACTTTCCACTCTGTAGGATGGCTATTATCCAAAAAACAACAGAAAACAGTAAGCGTTGGTGGCCAGGTGTGGTGGCTGATGCCTGTAATTCTAGCACTCTGGGAGGCTGAGGCAGGAAGATCTGTCAAGGTGAGGAGTTTGAGACCAGCTGGATCAAGAATGAGACCCTGTCTCTACTGAAAATAGAGAAAACACATCCAGCAATTAGAAATAGAAACAAACAAACAAAAAATAGCCGGGCATGGTGGTGAGTGTGTATAGTCCTGTCCCAGCCCGCGGGACCTTCTGTTACTCGCGGGGGTCGAGGGGGACCATGCCTGAAAGAGATGGGCGAGAGAAAGGAACGAGACCAAGCAAATGGTTGTCAAGGTCTACTTTACTTGGATTTTTAGTAGGTTTTATATACAGAAACAAGGAAGTAGAAACAGAAAAATAGAGTGGGGGGATGATGAGGCTTGGGTGTGGGCTAATCAGCCCCAATCAGCATCCCAATGGCACCGGAAGCTGTTTGTGAAGGATCACTCAACCCCAACCTGGCAGGGGGTCGGGAACAATTGTAGGTAGCATGCCCTGGAGCAAGCACGTCATGGAATGCATTCTTCTCAGAACTATAGCTGGGGGGCTGGGTGCTATTTTCATCTTAGGCTATTTTCCGGGCGAGGCCCTTGCATAGGACAAGTCTTTGGGATGTGGAGGGTCTTAGTCTCCAACATAGTCCCAGTTGCTCAGGAGGTTGAGGTAGCAGGAGGATCACTTGAGCCTAGGAGTTTGACGTTGCTGTGAGCTAGGCTAACACCAGGGCACGCTAGCCTGGGCAACAGAGTAAAGCCTCTGTCTCAAAACAAAACAAACAATAAGTGTTAGTAGAGATGTGCAGAAATTCAAACTCTTGCACACTGGTGAAGGGAATGTAAAATGATGTCACTGAAATTGAAAAAAATTATGCTTGTTTCTCAGAAAATTAAACAGAAGTAGTATGTAATCCAGCAACCTCACCTCTCAGTATATACTGGAATGCACAGTCTCAAAGACATATTTGTCCTCTCACGTTCCTAGCCGTGTTCTTCACAATAGCTGAAAGGTGGAAGAACACCCAAGTGTTCACCAGTGATGAATGGAAAAACAAAAGATGTTCAATACATACAGTGGACTGTTATTCAGACTTACAAAGGAAAGAGATTCTGATGCATGATTTGTGAATGAGCCTGGGGACATTGTGCTGAGTGAATTTGCCAGTCACTAAAGGTAAATACCGTCTAATTCCACCTATATGAGATACCCAGAGTAGTCAAATTCATGGAGACGGGAAGTAGAAGAGTGGGTGCCAGGGGACATGGAAATTAGGGAGTTATTGTTTCTTGGGTACAGAGTTGTAGGTTATGAGATGAGTTGTGTGGATACACGCTGGTGATGCTCTCACAACAATGTGTGTGTGCTTCACGCCACTGAACCCTACATTTAAAAGTGCAAAGCTAGTGTTGGGCCGTAGAAATGTACAGCCCGTTTGGGAGAGAGACGACTGCCCAAAAAGACTCAGAGTCCAGAGGCTTGATGCAAGAGAGCAAGAGGATTTATTTCCAGCGCAGCGCAGGGGCTAGCAGCATCACCGAGATGGGGAAGCTGCCGCGCCGAGGCTCTCAAGCTTAGGGTTTTTATGGGCCAAAACCACACGCAGGTGGTCAGGGAGTTTAGGGTGGGGAAATTCCAGCGACCCTATCTTGTACAACCAGTTGCACAACTATCGGCACTTACGGGAAGAATTAACAAAAGAACAAAGAAAAAGGAGAGGGTAGGGTCCTAATTACCGGGGTCCTAATTACCTAAGAGCAAGCGTGGTTACAGAAGCGAAAAGCTGGTTAGGCTAGTTTGGGGCCTTACACTAGGAGGTTTTCTTGCTATGTGTATTTTATGAGAATCAAAATAAATAAGGTTTTAAAGATTTAATTAAAATATTGATGGAAAATAAAGGCAGGGATGTAGGGCAGCTGTTAGTAGCAGTTTCAATTGATGGAAAGATGTTTGGCAGTAATCATGCGCACCTGATGGCTTAGGAATCTCACTGTTGGGGATACACCAAAAAGAAATTCCCAAGTGTGTCCCCAAAAAGAAAGGTGCACAGATGTTCTTAGCAGCCCCAAACTGGAAGAAGCCAAAATGTGCACAGTTGCATGGGTAAATCTATTTCTCTGTATTCACACAACGGCATAATGTATAGAAATTTGGGTAAAGGATGCACAATGTGCAACAAATGGGGAATCTCAAGAAAAAGACTGAGTGGAGGAAGCCAGGTCCAGAAGAGTTTATCCTCAGTGATTTCCTTTATGGAAACTGAAGCATCAAGCAAAATTGAGCAGTGGGGGTAGAAGTCAGGGTAGTGGTTTCCTTGGGTCAGAGGCTAGACATCAGATGGGGCTCCAGGAGATTTTGGGATGCCGAAGATCTGTTTCTTGATCTGGGTACAGGACACAGGGTATGTTCAATATGTGGAAAAAATATTGTCAATTTTATATCTGTGTGAATTATACTGAAATTAAAAATGTTAAATTTAAAAACATCAGATTGCATATCAAGCCAGGGTGAAAAGGGACCCCTCAGCCTGTCATGCCTTCCATCCACAGCAAAAGCAAGTTCATAGTGACCATGTGGCCCTCTTTGTGTGGAGAGGCTGCCACCAGGGTCTGAGCAGTGCAGCATCCTCAGGGTGACAGCCAGGGCCCAGGGCTCCACCATGCTCCTGGTGAACTACAAACAGGGCCACTTCCACCAGCATCACCATCGCTGCTAACCTGCCCCTCAAGGTGAGCCAGGAGTCCTCCCCTTCACCACCCACCCTGCCCAATCCTTCCCTGATGGGAATTACTCACTTGCTCTGTGTGAAATCTGTGACAAATCTATGCGAAAACCCAATTGTTCACAATAGCTTTTGGTATAGCTCTGTGTCCCTGTGATTTTCTGGCTGAAAGCAGGAATTGATGTAGAAGGAGCAGAGCCTCCCCGACGGGGGACAGTGGTTGCTGACATCCATGTGATCACGCGAGACAGAGCTTGGCAGGCTTGGCAGGGTGCTCACCTGCCCGACTCTCCTGACGAAGGCAGGGCTGTGGGCCCCAAAGGCTTTGCAGTGTTTCCAACAGGGGTCAGAACACAGGGGTGCTTCTGGTCCACTCCAGAGTTGCCCTTCAGGGTCCCTACAGATCCCCAGCATTGGGACAATAGCCTTTGATATATTAGATTCTGGGGGCCTTCTGGGACCTGGGTCCAGGGTGGATTCTGCCATTTGCCTGATGTCTGTAAATCCCTCTTCCCACCTGAGGAGGGAGGTAGTCTTGGCACGCGCATGCGGAGCACATGACTGACACGGAAAATGTCCGGCACTGGTACGCAGCAGCTTGCCGCCTCCCCGTGGGTCCGTATCTCTGAGGGCCTGCGCTGTGTGTGGCCAGCTGGAGGACATGCTGCTGGAGCTGGGCCCAGGGCCCCGAGGCGGAGCCGCCTGGAGCCCCTGGTGCTGGAATGCCCCCAGGCTCTTGTGCCGCCTGCTTCCAGAAGCATTGCTTGCGTGATCCTGATTGGGTAATTTTTGAATCCCACTGTTGTTGGTTGGATGTTAAAACTTGTTGCTGATTGGATGTTAAAGCTTGCTGTTGACTGATGTTAAAGCTTGTAGTTGATTGGACGCTTTTTGAGTCCTACCAAGGGTATAAAAGCAGAAGGAGAACAAGAAAGGAGGGCAGAAGATCAGAAGACGGGAAGAGAGCTGTAACACTTGCTGTACTGAGCCTGCTGGGGGACTCTTCATGCGTTGCTCAGTTCTTTCCCTGGTCAAGAGCTGTAACACTGGCTGTACAATTGCCATAACATGACCTCAGCCTCCACACTGGCCTCCCCAGGCTGAGTCCAGCTCTCACGCGCAGCAGCTCTGTACTCTGCTCATTAATTTCTCTGGCCTTATGTTCCTGCCTGTGAATTAGGGCTAGACAACACCTACTCCATAGTGTGGTGCTGAGGATGAGCTGAGCTAATAAATGGAATGGGCTCAGAATGCAGCCTGGGAGAGAATAAGCGCTCAGCAAGGCAAGTAAAACGTGGATAAAAACAACTGGGCCTTTTTCTGAGGGTGGTTGTGAAGGTTTCACACAAGGGATCCACACAGTGGGCTGGTGAATGCACTTGTTACTATGTTTCAACCCACCTCGTCCACAGGAGTCCCAGACAAGGTTAGTTGGTGGGGAGTTATTGCTCCTGGAGGAGCCCTCATCTTCCCAGCCTGCCCTGGGAGGCCAAGCAGCCCTTTCATTTCCCTGCCACCCAGGGTCAACCTCGAAGATGTGCTGGTCCTCATGGTTTGTAATTTTTTTTGTTTGTTTTTCTTTTTGTCCCTCTCTCCCACGAGAAACACACTCAGTGACCGTAGGATCTTCCATCTCTGCCCCTCTAGCCCTGGGCATAGTGCCTGATACAGAGGAGACACAGTGTGGTTTTTTTTTGGATTCAATGAGTGAGGAAATGTTTCCAGGGTCATCCAGCCAGGGCTCAAACCAAGGCCTCCTGATCTCCAGGACAAACACAGCAACCCTTGCAGGTGTCTGCCTTGTCCTTCCTGTTCCAGTCATCCAGTTACGTGGCACCTATCTATGAACACCTTCCTGTGCCAGTGTCTGTTCTAGGCCTGACATGCAGCAGAGCAGAAACCACAGAGAAACTTTTGTCCCCATGACCTGACATTCAAGCAGAGGTGGGGGGCAGAGAGGAAAAAAGAGAGAGAGGGAGAGAGCAAAATAGAGAGAGGGTCCATAAACCATGTAAATAAGTAATGTATTTTGTCTGTGCTGGCCATGGATGAAGTAAAGTTTGAAGGGGTGATGGGGGCGGCAGTTTGAAATGAGGAGGTTAAATCCCCTCCCTGAGCAGAGCGCTGGAGCAGGTGTGAGTGTTCTGAGAGCAAAGTGAGGTGACATAAATCTCCCTGCCATACCCTCCAAGAGATGAAGTATTTTACCAGGAGCCTGGCAGCTGGGCTGGAGCAGCAGAGGCCAGTGTTTGAGCTCACTGTCAAGAGCTGGAATGTAAAGGTGAAGAAAGGGCAGATATGTCCCTTAGCAGGGTGGCTTCCTGATTGGAAAAATGGTACAGAAAGATGAGTGTGGGTCTCTTATCTTTCAGTTTTTTTCTACCCTGATAGCAGTTAAGATCAAGGTAATTCACAGGGAACAAGACCCGAAATGATAGGGGCTTAAGTGACAGAGAAGTTTGTCACACATGAGGTTTCATACAGGGGTGGTCTGGCTGCTCTATATTCATAAGGGATCCAGGCTTTTGTCTGCCCACTTCATCATCCTATTATGTGGCTTGCATCCTCTAGGTTGTCCCACAGTCCAAAATGGTTGCTGCAGCTCTAACTGTCACAGCTGCATTCCAAACAACCTGGAGAAGAATGCACTGGGCTCTCAGCTGACCTAATTTCCTTTATTAGCCTGACCAGAAGTTTAGAAAAACAATTTCTACCTACGTTTCTTTGATCAGAAGGTTGTCCATTAGCCTCTCCTGGCTGCAAGAGAAGCTGAGAAATATTTTCTCTGTGCAGTTTACCATCCTATAAAAAACAGGGTTTCTTTGACTAGGAAACAGGGGACTGTGAGAACTTGGAGGGCAGCTAATAGTCATTGCTGCAATGTGTATTTGCTAGTCCATACGTCAGTTCCCTCTGCAGACAGTCATGGACACTGTTGGTGGCAGGACCAGGCTGGGGAGACAGGATCTAGGCAAAAGTCCCACCCTCTGTCCTGGGAGGCTGCCAGCCTGTGGGGAAGGCAGGCTCTCAGACAGCTGCAGTGAGCACGGTAGAGGTAATGAGTCCCAAGGGGGACAGATCGAGGATGATTAAATAGTAGTAGGGCAAATCCCAGGTCCTCAGTGGAATTTTGAGTGCTTTGGTGATCTGTCCCCCTACTGATTTGTCACCTGCCCCATCCAAGCCTTCGTACTACACACACTGAATCATCAAGTTTGCCACAGACGCCATCACACCTCTGTGCCTTTGCACTTCAGGTTTCCTCTCTGGGAAGCCCCTATGCCAGCTACCTGGCCAAGCTCCACTGGGTTCACAGCAATGGAGCAGACACAGATGTCCACACTGTGAAGACCTTGTTGCCCAGCTGGAGAGATGAGACAGGGACCTAACTAGCTACAGTACAGCTACCTGTTCATAGGCACAAAGGAGGGACATACACATTGTTGCCCACGCCCACCTGCTGCTCAGGGATCACAGGCAGCTTCCGCAGGAGGAGGGTCTGGTGGGGTCCTTGGTCTGGGTGTGACCACAGGAAATGGCCAGGAGGCATTCTGGGGAGGAGAAAGCCAGAATGACTGGGGCACCTAGGGCAGAGGTGGCAATGTGGCTCGGGACTAAGAATTTGACCAGCCCCTTTGTTGCCAGGATAACCCTCTACAGGTGCATTTTGCTCTGGGTTTGCAAACTTAACCATCCCCCACATCCGCTCTGAGGACTGGACACTGATGATGAAACCTTCTCTCTTCTGAGTGTTTCAGACCTGGGCTGGCTGCACCAGTTGCCACCTCACATGTCTCTCATTAGTCCAACCTGAGGTTCATGGACCGTAAAAGGTCATAATCAGCTTTCTTAATTTATTGGATGATTTAGCTTCTGGAGAACTACTGCATGCAAAGTCCCTGCAGAAAATCCTCTTCTGGGGCAATTTAGGGATAGGACTTAGAGGGTAATCACCTGAGCAGGCTCCAAGGATTGATGTCTGAAGGGACCATGTGGAATGTTGGATTCACCAAACCTGTCTGTTGGAGGTGTCAAACCTCCAGCCCGACTGCAAAGTTTCCTCTCAGATCCTCAGGTATTCCCAAGGACACCCAAATAGAGATGCTTTCACTCATTCATCAATAGTAACTATCTAGTCTGCAAATACAGTGTGGACCAAGCAGGTTCTTAGATGGTGACCCATCCCCTCCAGAACCTGCTTAGCCCTCCTGATGCCCTGGGAGTTGGCTCTGTCAGTCGGTCACTGGCTGTGTGTCCTCAGGTCAGTCCCCTCACCTCTGTGCCTCCTTCCCCTCATCTGCAAAATGGTGGCAGCAGTAGATCCAACAGTGCCTGGTACAGAGTATTTTCTCAATAAACATGAGTTGTCACTAGTCCTCCCTCCTTCCACCTAGGCAAAGATCTAAGCAGTTACTGAATCTTCCCAGATCTTTCCTGGTGGGACTTAAAATATACTCACATATAAACCTGCTGCTTATTATAGTAATGCAGGTTTACCATGCAAAGCTTGAAGAGACACAGTACTGAGAATGAATCCTTACCAAGTGCTGTCTACATATATCCATTCTCATAACAATCCTAGCAGTGAGGCACAGTTGCTATTCCCACTTTAGAGATGTGGCAGCCAAGGCACAGAGAGCTTCAGTCATTTGTCTAAGGGAACACAACTGCTGGACAGTAGAGTTGGGACTTGCACCAGATGGTCTGGTTTCAGAGTCCATGTCTTTCACCACTGTGTCACCTGCTTCCCAGGAGAGACAAAGGAACACCCCCAGTAGTCTCCGTCACACAATTGCTGCTCACATTTCACTTCTTAGTCATCGTTTTCCTGTTGTGTGCATACACACACAATATGTCTCTGTGTGGCTGAGCAACACAGTATCCCAACCTCACTACCTAGACAGACACCACTTTGGGTTTTTTACTGGTCCTGCAGGTGGGCAGGGAGTCCCCACACTCCTGGGGTTCAGCACTTGGTTCCCTTCCCATTTGTGGTTATGATCCACAGAGCTCCTACAGAGGTCTGTGTGGCTTCTTTTTGGGGGACACACTTGGTCATTTCTGGTCATTTCTAGGGTGTGGCCCTAGGAGTGGGACTGCTAGTCCGCAGGGCCTGAACACATTCAGCTCCAGTCGTTATCGCCAAGTCTTTCCCAAACCGGTTACATCAATTTACACTGCTCTTAGCAGCTACTCTATGACCCTGCCAACACTTGCTATTGCCCACCTTTTTAAGAAAAGCCATGTGGGTGGGTATGTAGTGGCATTATTTTCTTTCCATAGCATCTTTTTAGGACAATGTTCTAATGTACAGTGAAATTGCAACAATTATGCTGTGAATACTCACTGACCTGTCACCTAGATGCTACGAATGACACTTGGCTGTTTCTCTTACTGTCTTCCCATCCCTCAACTCATCCATCAATCGATCTTATTTCTTATGCATTTGAAAGTAAGTTGCAGACATCAGCACACATCATTCTCAATGCTCGAGCATATGGACAATTATCTGCGATTCAATATTTACTTACGGTTCTTTTTTCCTAAGCTCAGATTGACATTCAGGACACACACACATCTTAAGAGGATCGCTCCCCAAGTTCTGACAAACGCATATGCCCCCGTGAGTCCTGCACCCAGTAGAAGACACAGAACACTGCCTTCACCACAGAGTTCCCTCCTGTGCCCTAGTGGGTGGGTCTTAGCTGAGCTAACACTTCCCCTAAGCAGCCTCCTGGACAACCCCACACTGGCTTGGCCACCTGTCTTCTGTACAATTCTCCTGGGGACCATACTCTCGGGTAGTGCCTAAGAGTGGGCTGGCGCTCACAGCACCTATGCCTGCTCACCCACAGCATGCTTTATCATGGGCGCTGCATGGCCTGTTACACCCCGTTTTGCTAGCCCAGACGCGCTACGAAGGGACAGACCACGTCTGTTTCTCTGTCACTCTCATTTGCCAGGGAACCCCCAGAGCATGGCCCTTAGTACTGGTAGGAGCTCAGAAAACAGGGAGCTGAAAACCAACGAAGCTGGTGAGCAGAGAAAGAGCCAAGACGGAGCAAGAGTAGAGGTGTCCTCACCCCCTTGCATGGGGGCCTGGCCTAGTGCCAAGGGGGCTGGGGGCTCTGTGGAGTGTCACTGTAGTGCCCACAACCAAGGGGCTATCAAGAAGGCACCACCCATAAGCACAAGGTAGAAATGGACGCCTGAGTCCAAGTCCAGTAGGAAGAGCTACGAAGGGACAGACCACGTCTGTCTCTCTGTCACTCTCATTTGCCAGGGAACCCCCAGAGCATGGCCCTTAGTACTGGTAGGAGCTCAGAAAACAGGGAGCTGAAAACCAACGAAGCTGGTGAGCAGAGAAAGAGCCAAGACGGAGCAAGAGTAGAGGTGTCCTCACCCCCTTGCATGGGGGCCTGGCCTAGTGCCAAGGGGGCTGGGGGCTCTGTGGCACCCAACCTGCCCCAGAAGGTGCTGCAGGGGAGGGGGCAGGGCTGGGCCAGGGCCACCAAGGGAGCCTGGTATAGCCCCTTCCTCAGAGCCACCACAATCCTGTCATGTGTGCTGTGAGCTTGGGAGAGTTAGGGAGAAGGAGGAGGGGGAGGGAGGGAGATAGAGAAAAGGAGAGTTTTCCTAACATGGGCACCAAACCTGCCCTCTGAGCCGAGGATGCCCAGGGCAGCCATCACAGTGAGAAGTCAATCTGCTGACCTGGCCTGGCCTCCAGTCCCAAGAATATCCCTGAGGTGAGCCTCTCTCTGCCCTGACTAGCGTCCAGGTTTCCAAGATACATATTTTTCACATGACCAGGGCCCTACACATACAGCCACAAATTGCCACGTGTACTCCATGCCAGGGAGACAGAAGGCGCTTCCTAGGAGAAACGTGGCACTGTAGGATTTCCACCCTGACTGCTGTCTTCAGAGCTCAAACTCCTTGAAAAACACCCCTGCGCTGTCCTGGAGATATTCATTTGTAACCGGCACACTAAGCAAGGAGCTGTTATCTCCATTTTGTAGATGGGGAACCCAAGGCTCAGAGAGGTTGGGCATCACATCCAACATCACACAGCCAATAGGTGGATGCAGTAGCTCAGACCAGGCCTGTGAGATCCCAGCCCTGTACTTTGTTCCCTGGGAACTGACCTTGTGCCTGGGCTGCACCCTGAACACTCCCCTCTGGCATGGATGTGGAGGATGATGTGGGAGGGCCACTTATGTCCTGCTGCCTGTTGGCCTCTCCCCATACAATGCTTTTTCCTCCATCCTAAATGGTTACCTCACAGACAACACTCCAGATCTCATAAGCTCCAGATCTCCTTGATGCAGTTTGCTCAGGGACCTTTCAGAGATGCTGGCCTCCTTCTGTGCAGCTTCAAATTGCAACAGCTCTGTATGTGATCACAGCTACAGTGGCATGTAAAGCCACTTGGCACCACAGGAAATCCTACAAACACCTCTACAATCCTGCTTCCTAAACCCTGCGAGGATCACATCACTTCCCTTCTCAAAAACCTTCGGTGGCTCCCCACTGCCTGGACACTAGGTCCAAGCCCTCCATGATTCAACAGGTCCTGCCATTTCAGGTCCACCACAGATTTGTCCACCTCAGGGCCCTGGGCACAGGCGCCCCTGCCCACCAAATGCTGTCTCTGTTACTCTCAGTGCCCTGCCCAAGTCTCACTCCTATCCAGTAGCTCATCAGGCCTGTGGTTTCCTTCCTCTGCAAATCAGAGAGGAATCACTACCCTGCCTGGGCCAACTCTTCTGGGAGGCCCACATCACAGGTGACTAATGCTGTATGGTCTGTGTCACACACACTCAGATCTCCACCCTATCCCTGCCCCAGGCTGTATGTGACCTTGGGCAGCTTCACAGCTTCAGTTTCTTCATCTGACACATGACCCAAGAGCAGCTACTTCTGCTACAGTGTTTGTAAGGTCTAAATGAGGTCAGGCATGCAAAGTGCTTACCCTGTGCCTGGCAGGATTGACACTTGATAAACTAACTGTTGATGCCCCAGTCACCACCAATGTCAACACCAAAAACCCACAGGGGATACTGAAGAGAAAAGATGAGTGTGTTCAGGAGGGCTGGGCCTTGCATGTCACAGGTGTGGTAACTCTGTAACTACCCCAAACCCCTAGGGACAATGCATTACGAGCACTGACTGTATTCCAGGCACTGAAATAGGCACTTTGGCATGCAATTCTACTTAGATGATACTCAGCTTAGATATAGGGAAACTGAAGCACTGAGAGGCCAGTGATTTGCCAATGGTCAGAGTACACGAGATCCAGACCAGGTCGGGGCTCATGATGGACAAGGGGACAAATGCCACTGCTCATGCTGAGGCCCCTCTGTTGCCTCAAGCCCTCTTTTTGGGAATTTGGGCAGTTCATGCTGAGAATCTGGCCCCTATTCCACTGTCTGGCACCTGCTCCGCAGTGTTGGTTTACCTGGGAGTGGCTGGAACACACCCTGGTTCTCCACCTCCACTGCCAAATCAAAGTGGGAGTAGTCACTCAGGGAGACCACCTCACCCTGAGCGCTGCCGGGCATGACTCCGTTGATCCTCAAGGGGCAGCTCCAGGGCCTGGCCCACACGTGCCGCCACCTGGCACGGGGTGAACTCCATACTGTTGGGCTCCATCACACACACCTGTAGGACAAAGGCATGGCTTGGGCTCAGCTGCCTCCATAGGAGAGGCAGGGCTCATTGCTCAGATCTACGAGAGCTGCTGTGTGCTAGGCACTGAGGACATGGCCATTAGAAGCCTGTACTGGGTACTGGGGTGATCTGGGGCCAGAGCCGGCAGGGAAGGCCTCTCTGAGAAGGAGATCTGAACTCAGACCATGTCCAAAGCAGCCAGGCCAAGGTCTGGGGAAGAAACACTCCAGGTGAAGGGACAGCCCATGCAAAGGTCCTGAGGCATAAACCAGCTCGGCACACTTGGAGGAACATAAAGAAGGCCAGTGTGGCTAAAGTGTGGTGAGCAGGGGCAGTGGAAAGAGCTGAGATCTGTGAGGCAGTGGGGCAGGTCACACAGTACCTGTGGCCATGTCAGGACATCAGTTGTCACTGTGGCTGAGCTGGGAGACTTCAGAGGTTCCCATAACTCTGGCCTCTGTGTACCCATCAGCAGCCAGGTGGCCGATGTAGAGATGATGGTGGTGTGAGCCAGGGTAGTGGGGTGGGGAAGGGTCAGGTTGGAGCTGTATTCTGGACATTTAGCTGATCAAGGGGCTGGAGAGGCAACAGCAGCTCACACTTCCTTACAACCAAACTTACTGCACGCTAGGCCCTGTTCTTACTGCTGAATCTAAGCCCACGGCACCTCCTTGCCAGCCTCCTTCACCTGAGCAAGAGCCTGGCCCCAGGAGGGAGGAGCCAGCCCGAGCTGCAGCGTGGTGAGCCCCAGTGTGAACTGGCAGTCTGGTCCCAGATGCCAGGTCCTACTCAGGACACAGGCTGCCCTCCAGGAACTGTCCTTAGGCTTCCCGCTGAGCAGCTGGGGGAAAGGAGGCGTGTTTACTAAGAAGAGGAAGAAGGGGGAAAGGGCACATGGGATCCCAATTTATTCTAATACTGGACCATTATACTTCATCTAAAGGGCCTCCATTAAATACTGTTTGTGTAGGAATGAGACCTGACTTTAGACAGATATGCATGTCAAAGACATGCATCTCAAAAGACTGGATTAGCTCGTCCACCCACGTCCCCAGTATTGCAAGATCAGGCTGTGACTGGACACTGTGGGACTTCACTTCCTGCCCTAACAGAAGGAGTAAAGGGTTGATTTCAGAGCACTGGTCAGGTGGGGCCTGGGGTCAGGGGCCAGTGTGGCTGGCAGAGGTTCAGTTGAGGTGAACACCTTCAGCCCCGCCTGCTGCTGTTGCCAACTGAGATGGTCCCACATGGCTTGGGGTCAAAAGCCAGGTGCAGGGAACACCTACTTTGCACCTGAACAAAGTGAGAGGAGGAGTGTGGTCTGGTCTCTAGAAGCCCTGCGGCTCCATTTCACTGTGAATTTACAACCCAACACTCAGTGGCCCTTCGAATTTGAGATTCCTATCTTTCAGATCTAGGGAATTTTCCAGAACATCTCTTTGATGATCTCATGTCTTCTGTGTTCTCTAATCTCCCCCACAGCTCTGTGGATGCTGGCTCTTCGGGTCCCATCACTGCCAGGTATGGAATGTCCTGTCCACCTCCCTGATGTGGCCATGAATGCCTATGGTCTCCCCCTCACCTGCCACTCACACCAAGGACAGGACTGGGGGCTAAAGGGTGTTTCTGAAGAAGGCTGGGCTCCCGGGGCTGTGCTGGCCCCGAGTTCTCACCTTCATCTCGCCAAAGTGGAGCGGGTTCTGGAAGTCATGTGCCTGAATCACGCTGAGTCCAGTGTCACTGCCTGTGGTCATCATGCCCTTGATGGTGACTGTGGCAACCGTGTAGCTTGACGAAGACCGGCTAAAGTTCCCACTGCCGCCGTGGGCCTAGGGAGAACCAAACACCACTGCATCACAGGGTCAGCCACCTGTCAGCCCCTGCGTGGGGTCAGAGACAAGTGCGTACTACACATACATGCTCACACTCAACATATTTACCCTCACACACTCAGAGGCCTCCAAAAGCAGGCAGTAGGCTAGATGAAGCCCTGGCCTCTCAGATTCGTCCCTTCCTCCCTTAGCCAAATGCCTCCCCCACCTCCCTGCCAAGGCAACTGCCAACTGTCATGTCACCTTAGGGCCCTTCTATAATTGAGCTGACCACTGGGCCCCTGACCTGACCTAGCAATGATCAGGTCTGGGCAAAGCCCTGGAATTAATGTAACCACAAGGAGAAGACAAACCCTTCTGGGGTTCTCTGCCCTGTCCTGTTCCTCTCCCTGCCGAGCCTTCCACCTGCCTTGCTTGGGTCTAGCTCCATTCTGCTTGTATCTGCACTGACCAGGGGAGGGCTGGAGAGGGGCTCAGGCAATAGTGGGGCTGAGTGCTGCTGGCCCCAGGCAGAGCTGACCAGAGTGAAGCATTTTCTGTGGAGCTATTGCTTTTCTTTCTTTCATGTAGTCACAAATGAGCAGCATTCAGGAAGGCCTAGAAGGCCCACACTCATCCAGGTATCCGGGTTCGACCAAGTAGATGATGTTGTTGGGCAGCCTAGAAACACCCTGCATGTGAATACCTGCATTCTTAATTAAGGAGAAAGACAGCAAATAAGCCAGCTGGCAGGCTTCAGCATGGGTCAGATGGCCTGACTGTCTTTGAGACAGCACAGGCATTGAAAAAAGGATGACACTCCCTGGCTTTGGCCAAGTGGAGCAGAGGAGTGAATCAATGTGGACAAACTCTGAAGACACTATGCTCTGTGAAAGAAGCGGGTCACAGGACTGTATGTATCAGGTTGGTGCAAAAGTAATTGTGGTTTTAGCATTGTTGAAATTTCCCATTTGATATCAGAATACATTCTTAAATGTGGTTATGTTATACATCATGTTAATGCACATTTCTTGCTAATGACTTAGTACTTGCTGTTTATTGTGTATTTATTTTAGAGTATGGAATGTTGTTAGACAAAAAGAAAATTCGAGTGATTTTCTTATCCGAGTTCAAAATAGGTTGTAAAGCAGCGGAGACAACTTACAATATCAACAATGCATTTGGCCCAGGAACTGCTAACGAATGTACAGTGCAATGGTGGTTCAAGAAGTTTTGTAAAAGAGATAAGGGCCTTGACGATGAGGAGCCACAGTGGCTGGCCATCAGAAGTTGACAAGGACCAATTGAGAGCAATCATCGAAGCTGATCCTCTTACAACTACACAAGAAGTTGCTGAAGAACTCAGGGTTGACCATTCTACAGCCATTCGGCATTTGAAGCAAGTTGGAAAGGTGAAAAAGCTCGGTAAGTGGGTGCCTCACGAGCTGATCGAAAATCAAAAACCTTGCTGTTTTGAAGTGTCGCCTTCTTGTATGCAACAGAGACGAACAATTTCTTAGATTGTGACGTGACGAAAAGTAGATTTTATACAACAGGCGACGACCAGCTCAGTGGTTGGGCTGAGAAGAAGTTCCAAACACTTCACAAAGCCAAAGTTGCACCAAAAAAAGGTCATGGTCCCTGTTTGGTGGTCTGCTGCTGGTCTGATCCACTATAGCTTTCTGAATCCTAGTGAAACCATCACATCTGAGAATTATGCTCACCAAACCAATGAAATGCACCGAAAACTGCAACACTGGCAGCCAGCATTGGTCAACAAAAAGGGATCAATTCTTCTCCATGACAACGCCCAACTGCAGGTCACACAACCAACACTTCGAAAGTTGAAGGAATTGGGGTATAAAGTTTTGCTTCATCCATCATATTCACCTGACCTCTTGCCAACCACCTATCACTTCTTCAAGCATCTTGACAACTTTGTGCAGGGAAAATGCTTCCACATCCAGCACGATGCAGTAAATGCTTTCCAAGAGTGCATAGAATCCTGAAGCATGAATTATTATGCTACAGAAACAAACAAACTTATTTCTTGTTGGCATAAATGTGTTGAGTGTAATGGTCCATATTTTGATCACTAAAGATGTGTTTGAGACTAGTTAAAAAGATTTAAAATTCATGGTCCGAAACCGCAATTACTTCTGCATCAACCTAATCATATGTGTGGCAGTGTGAATTGTACGTTTCTGTTTATATTAAGTGTCCAGAACAGGCAGATGCAAAAAGACAGAAAGCAGACTGGTGGTTGTCAGGACCTGGAGAAAGGAGAGAATGGGAAGCAAACACTAAACAGTATGGGGTTTCTTTCTGTGAAACAGGCATTGTGAAACATTACTACTAAAATTAGGCAGTGGTGATGGTTGCACAACTTTGTGATTATACCAAAAAAACCACTAAGTATTATACTTTTAAATAGGAGAATATCATGTTATATAAATCTTGATAAAAATAATCACCACCTTCTTTTTTACAGTGACTGAAGGCAGGAAATAGAACAAAGTAGTCAAGAGCAGAAGTTAGCAAACTACAGCCTCTGGGCTAAATGTGGCCTACTGCCTGTTTTTATCAATAAAAGTTTTATTGGAACATGGCCACGCCCATTCATTTAATATCACCTATGGTTGCTTTAGTGTAACAATGACAGAGCTGAATAGTTGAGATAGGAACCACATGGCAAGTAAAGCCTAAAATATTTACTGTCTAGTCCTTTCCAGAAGTTTGCTAACCCTTCACCAGGCTGGAGCTCAGTCTGGCTCTGCTATGTATTAACTACACATTTTTTCTCTGTGCGCATCTGTGTGTGGGGGTGTGTCTGTGTCTGTGTGAGGATGCACGTGCCAGTGTGTGGGTGTATCCACTCCCTAC
The DNA here is from genome assembly GCF_040939455.1 of Microcebus murinus. NCBI lineage: Eukaryota > Metazoa > Chordata > Mammalia > Primates > Cheirogaleidae > Microcebus > Microcebus murinus. The sequence goes on from NC_134124.1 coordinate 27,175,339, forward strand.
CCCTAAATCGTCCAGTTACAATAATGTGAAATGAGTTAGGGCATATAGAGTGCTCAGGAGTGCCTGGCAACAGTGTGCACTCAAACGTTGGTCTTTTTGTTTCCAAGAGCAACTAGAGATCACCCCAAGGTCCTGCAGATGAGCTCCCATCACCTCCCTGCACAAACCCCTTCTTCCGCTGCCCTCTGCTCTGAGACAAAGGGCAAGTCCTACGCAGGACCCATTATACCCCGCGTGCCCTCTCTATGCTGTAGTCTCCTCAAGGACAGAACGTCTTGCCTGGCAAACTCAACATTCCTCAAGACTCAGTTGCAACATCATGTCTTCTGAGAAACGTCTCCTGACCTCTGTCCTCCACACCGCACCTCCAGCCTCCCTGGGTTGGCTCCCCCCAGCTCTACAGTCCCCCTACATTTGGATTATAGGCAGCTCCCATTCATACGAGCATTTACTTTACGTGTGAGCCTCCCCCACAGTCTGAGATCCTGGAGGCAGCTGTCAGGCCCTCCGTTCCCCTGTAGCGTCCCTGGTGCCTGGACAATACCCATAGAAAGTGCACAGAAAAATACCCTGTTTACTGAGCACCCACATAGTGCTTAGCACTTTACATATTTCTCACCAAATCCCTGCAGTCCTCAGGGCAAGCATCACCCTCTCAAAATCACAGAGCAAAAAGCAGCGTCAGACCTCAGGGAGCTCATCTGATGAACAAATCAGTGGAGAAAGGAAGAGTCTCACAGATGCTCGAAAACAGTTGCTTTCCGCCCCCCATCCTGGGACTTGTGGCCACATCTGGGGACATTTTTGATTGCCATGCCTTGCCCCTGTGACTGCTATCATCTAGTAGGTATAGGCCAGGGATGCTGCTAAACATCCTATAATGCACTAGACAGCCCCTACCACAAAGAATTACCCAGCCCCGAACGTCAGTCAATACTATCTAGGATAAGAGACCCTGATCTAGAAAATATTTTTAAAAAGAAAGGAAGTGACCTACAGTAGTCAAAAAGGTCTCAAAGACAAGGTGAGAGCTGGTTTGGAGTTGGAGTTTGGGAAGATCATCATGGGAAAGACATCTTTTGCCTGTTACTTTCTTCAACAAGAATCTTAACCTACAAAATTTCCTTTACTTCATACAAGAGACCATTGAGAAGAATCCCAGCCCAGAACAAGCCACTATTTGACTCTGGTCATTCAACTCTGAAGATATTAGGACAGTGCACGAGCCTGCAGCACAGATGTACCTGTCATAGTCCACATACACATCCTCTGAGTCTGGACCAGGAAACCAAAACCAGCCCCAAGGGCCCAAACAGGGAGAAGCCCCCCAGCCAGCCTTTCCCAGCTTCCTAAGCTGGCTGCCTGAAGACATGCTTTACCAAGGACCCGCACCATGCACAGGCACAGTCTGTCTCCAGGGTCTGCTGCAGCTCTGGGCATGACAACTGGCTAGGACGCAATGCCACCAAGGGATGTGTTCTGCCTCTCCGACTTCCCCCCAGCACCAAGTTCACCCTCCTGACAGCCCTGAGTGGGAACAGCAGGGCTGGATGCAAGAGCAGACAGGAACAGAGAGATGCCCTAGTCATGGTGGGAGTGACAGCCTAGAAACAGGTGCAGGGTACAAACAGGCAGGGGGACATCCTCACCTTCAGAGTCTAGAGCCTGGATCTTCAGCTCCAAGGGTGAATCTTCCAAGTAGAGCTCGGGGGTGGTGGAGACAATCTGAATGTCGTGGATGAGGTCAACAATGGGATCGCAGTGCAGGAACAAGCCGGAGGCTGGAGGGAGAAACAGGGATGAGTCAGCACCAAGGACAGTGCCCCGGCCACCACTCCACCTGCCAGTGGTCTTACTCTGTGGCAGAGACTCTAGCAAGCACCAAATTCACCCTCGGAATCCAAGCAGCTGCCTGGCACGTGGCCCCCTGCTGACAGGTAACACTGACTTTCAGAAAGTGAGGGCTTCACAGACATTTCACAGCCCACCTCTTGCTCTTCCAATGGAAGCACCAGCATTTAAAGCTGTGTGCAAAAAATCAACTCCAGGAAAATGTAGTTTTGTTCAGGGTGTAGCAACTAAGTGAGGTGACAAGGGCTACGGTACAAGTTAGCATTCAAAAGAAGACAGTTCTGTCCTAAAGCCCTGTCCCTACACTGAGACTGGGAATTGCACTCGTGTTTTTGTTTCTTTTTTACTTGTGCTGGTGTTTCTCACACAAGATTATCAACTATACTATAGAAGGGTTGTGTGGACATGTGCACAGATTTTTTTTTTTACTTGCTCTAGAAGTCAGATACATGAATGGCATTACCTGAAGAACTCTTAAGTGTAAGTGTAGCAGCATGTGATAAAAATTACTCTGATCATTCTCTAGGTGTTACAAAAAAATACCTGCGCATAATGCTGTTTTGTTGGGAAGCAATACGGACTCCATGTATCCAAAGCCTTAAAAACATCCATATGCTGTGATCCAGTAAAACTGGGAATATATCCTAAGAAAGAAGCTAAAAGAACTCCAACTTTCTCTATATAAAAACATTTATTTTTATATATAACACTGAAAGGAACATCTGAAAACACTCTCAATGCCCAATATAAGGGAGATGCTTATAGGGCAACCTCCTGTTAAGAATATTATTTGGCATTAAAAATAATTCTATAGCAAAATGGAAAATGTCCTAGCATGGGTGGGGAAAAGCATGATAGAACATCACATGGTTGTCCAAGCATTTTACAGCCATAATACGGTAAATTACATATGAGGAAGGAAAAGGTGTGATTTCGCGGAGTGAGACAACTGTCATTATGATCAGTTGATACCCTTTAGGGGTAGGTAACCAGTGATGATTTGGAAATGCAGAAAGCTAGCTGCCACAAGAGCACTAACAGCACAAAGTGCTGGCATGTGGGCCAGGATGGCAGCTGCCTGCTGGGCATCCGCCTCCCACCCAGCTTGCCTTTCTTTGCTGTCACAATATCAAGGTGACACATTTCTATACCATATTGTGATGTGTGATGAAAAATGGATTCTTTTTGACAATCACAAGCTTTTGGCACAGTAGTTGAATCAAGATGAAGTGTCAAAACAAGAGTCTGAAACTGAATATTCATCAAAAAAGCTAATGGCGTCTGTTTGGTGGTCCAGCACTGGTATTATCTACAATGGCTTCACGAAACCTGATCAATCCATTACAGTGGATGTGTGCTGCAACCAATTGGATGAAATGATGAGGATGCTGTGATTAAACAGCCAAGATTGGTCAAGAGACACAGGCCAATCCTCTTGCAAGATAATGCTCAACCACATGTCGCACAAACAGTGCTGCTCAAACCACAGAGGCTGGACTTGGAAACTCTCTGTCATCCAGCATATTCACCAGACCTTGCATCAGCTGGCTACCACTTCTTCCAAGCTTTGGACCACTACTTGCAAGGAAAAATATTCCATTGTCAACAAGTTGTGGAAAACACCTTTCGTGACTTAACTGCCACTCACTCTCCAGGCTTCTTTGCTGCTGACATAAACAAGCTCCCTGTTAATATGGCAAAGCTATTGATAGTTTGGGTGCATACTTTGATTAACTGTACTGCTTGCTTTTGGTTTGAGATATAATAAAGTGCACTTTTAATTCAAAATTGGACATTTCATATTTAACGACCTCATTCGCAATTAAAAGAAAATACAACCCATAGGATTTCTGCTTTCAAGGTGCTATTGACACTTTTAGAGCCTAAAATCCATGCAATTCTCAAGAACTTTTTTCTAGTCATTGAAAATAATGTGTATAAGCTGGTTACTGCAAAAATTGCTGTTTGTGTGTCTATGTGTCTAACGAATCCATCTTGCTAATAATAAGTTCAGTTAGCATTTATTATGGTGTATGTTTCTTCCATACCCAATTGATTTCATGATAGTTTTGATGTTACCTGGGATAACTGTAAATATGCCACCTTATCCTTTACAATGAACCTTTGTGCTATACATTTAACACCATTACATTAAAGATACTTGATAAGTACTTTGCAAAAATGCATAATATACTCTATGTGGTGTATCGCGTTCCCATCCCAATTCAATCTACTAGATCATATCTACTACAAGTGAAGGGGAAACCGTTGGGTGTTGGGACGCGGCCACTCGCTGCCGCTCCACATCCCTGCAGGCCAGTGTTGTGCGGGGTCATCTGGAGGCTGCGGCGGGTGCACGCTACTGGGGCCGGGCCTCGTGTCCCTGCAGGCCAGTGCCATGCTGAAGTCTGCTGTCCTGGCCCACACACCAATGTCTGGTGTCCAGCCTGCGCTGGGTGCTCAGCCACCTGCTCCTGTCATCCCGCCACACTGCTTGGGTGATCCTGATTGGGTAATTTTTGAATCCCACTGTTGTTGATTGGATGTTAAAGTTTGTTGCTGATTGGATGTTAAAGCTTGTAGTTGATTGGACGCTTTCTGAGTCCTACCAAGGGTATAAAAGCAGCAGGAAACCAAGGAAGGGTGGGGGTTAGAAGATGGAAGACAGGAAGAGAGCTGTAACAGTTGCTGGGTTGAGCCTGCTGGCTGAATAAAGACTGTTCTCCAACTCTTTGTGTGCCACTGGGTTCTTTCCCCGGTCAAGAGCTGTAACACTAGCTGTACACACTTGCCGTAACATAAGAACCAACCAAAAGCATAACAGTAAAACAAAACCTTAGAACATTCCTCTTGAGCATAGACAAAGAAATCCTTTACATAACACCAGTAAACAGAATCCAACATACAGAAAGATTATATACCTTGATCAAGTGAGACTGTGCCACAAATATGTAGTTTGTGTAGCATCAAGAAAATGACTAATGTATCCATCATTCACACCTATACTTTCAAAAGTGTCCTCATTTTCATGAATATGCCCGTGTGCGTTGTGGTATGTGGACTTAACATGAATAAATGTATTATTTGGATTGTGGTGACGTATTACAGGTGATATATCCAATTGCATGAAATTGAACACAGTAAACATAAAGGGGTTTTTGTGTATCAGATCTTAAAGCTGTTTACAACAACTTAACATATGTCTCTAAAATTAAGGAAGCTAAAGATGTAACAATCTCACACAGAAAAGAGCATTTCACTAAATCCATCCTATGATTCAAATCTTAAACAAACTAGGACTTGAAGAGAATTTCCACACCCTGATAAAGAGCATCTGTAGGACCAATAGAACACCTATAGTAAACAACAGACTTACTGGAAAGAATGTTTTCCCCCTAAGATTGGAACAAGATACAGACATTCACTTTTAGTACTCCCAGTCAACACTGCACTGGAGGATTCTGTTAAAAACATCATTCAAGGAAATACGAAGAAAAGGACTCCAGATGGCTATTGAAATAGGAAAATTGCCATTTGATGACCAAGACACAATTTCATATGTAAAAAATCTTGAGGATATCACTAAAAACCTGCCTCAAATAATACATTAGTTTAGCAGTTTTTCAGGGTACGAAATCAAGATAAAAATGTCAATTGTATTTCTGTATGCCAGCTATGAACATCCTGAAAATATAACTTATAAGACAATATTTTGGTTCAAAATAGAACCAAAAAGCACAAAAACATAGGGATAAAGTTTTTAAAAATATGTAAGTTTTAAATTGAAGGAAAAAAACCCACTTTTCAAAGTACAACAAAAAAAAATATCACATTTTAAAAGATCAGGTAATAATTTTAGCAGCTGCCTCTTGCTCCTCCACTCCAGGCCTGGAGTCTCCTATGAGGGCTCAGGCAGGCGGCTCAGGAACTTCCTCCTCCCTAGCTGCACGGAGCAGAAGGCTGGGCCAGAGTGCCAGGCCCATGGGAACCCACGAGCAGTGGCAGGTGAGAGCCTGGCCACCTCTGCCCTGCATGAGAACACCTGGGACCGCAGGATCTGTGGCAGGGTCCAGCGAGTCACACAGAGGCAGGTGCACTCCCAACGCCTTCACTTGGTAATCATCCTCAGGTCCGCTGGGCCAGCCCCAGCCCTCCCCCTATCCTGCTGGCTCCGCACGGTGAAGACTTCCCTGTGCGAGGCTGCCAGGCTATGGATGGGAGCGTGACTCCATGCCCCGCATCCTCCGTTTGGGAGCTGGCTATCTTCAGGCAGTATGCACCTGGTGGCCACCCACCAGGCCACCCCTCTCTTCACCACTGCCCAGAGCCTGGCAGCATGAGCGGGGCGGGTGACACCAGGAGCACCGTGCAGGGCTTGGCTGGGGGCCTGTGTGGGCCTGTGTAGGGTGGGGCCGGTGAACTCCTTTCCTGCCCTGTCCAGTGGCCCCTCCTAGACATTTTCCCCGGTTCCTCTGGACTTTGAAGGCCAGTGGCCACCACACCACTAGGGCATACCCCTAGGACATCTATCCCTCACCTTCACATGGCATTGCAGGTGCACCCCCTGGGGAAGAAGACACCTCAGTCCGAGAAAGAACAGTGGAGGATGTGGTGGGTGTCACCTCACAGCGGCCCTCACAGCGGCCCCTGGAGTGCAGAGCCTGAGCTTCACCTGATCTCCTTACATCCATTCTGCAACATCTACCCCGCTTTGGCTGAAGCTGGCCAAGAACTGGGGGCCACCCAGGGTCAGGGCCTGGGGACATCATGCCAGATCCAGCTCCCTGCTGTGTCCTCACATATGAATGGTGGTCCTCGGGATCCAGGTGTCACACAAACCCCTCCGGGGAAAGCAATAGCCGAATCCAGCCACGGTGCTACTTGACCCTGGGTGCCACTCACACAGTGTGACCTCCCATTCTGGGTACCACAGCCTCTTCACCGCAAAGGACAGGGGCCTCTCACACGGTCCTTCCTTACCTGTTGCTCACCAAGGGTCCCTCCTGCATGGCAGCTAAGTCCTTCCTTTCCTTCTGGTCACTCCGAGAGGCTATGATTTGTGCCACGGTCGTGTGGGTGAACATGACCCCAGCCATAGCAACCAGGGTGGAAGCCACAGCACCCCCTGGAGTCTGAAACGAACCTCTTTAAATTACCTGCCAGGTGTGCTCTGGCCGATAAAATGGCGAACGTAGGCACGGGTAGGCCAATTAGGACCTCCCACATTAGGATGTAGTGTTCAGCAATAACTATTCTGATTGGATAAAAAAAACCTAAGAGTACAACTCTGATTGGATAATCCAATCCAATCAGAATAGGTATTCCAGAAGAGGACATTTGAGAAGAGCAACCTAATAGACCAATTCTGATTGGATAATGACATCCAATCAGAATGGGCATTCCAGAACACCTTATTTGAATACAGGAGGCTATAAATAACCAGCCCAGGCATAAGCCTGCCACGTCTTCCACTGTGCTTTTTTGCCTTGTTGGCTGAGGTGTCTACCCCCGGGTGTACCTGGAATGCCATGTGAAGGTAAGGGATGGATGGATGTTCTAGGGGTGTGCCCTAGTGGTGTGCGGCCACTGACCTTCAAAGTCCAGAGGAATAGAGAGACTGTTCTAGGAGGGGCCACAGGGCAAAATGTCAGAGATATCAGCTGTGAAACTTAGTACTTAAGGAAATTGTACACTTCACACTTAATAACCTAATATTTTATTTAGCTATATACTATATACTAAATATTGTCATTTGAATAGGTGAACAATGTAAAAATGTTAATGAGATATTTTACTTTTTCTGTTCTCTCTGACTCTTCCAAATGTGGTATGTATTTTAACACCTGCAACGCATCTCAGTTAAGAGGCCTCCATTTGAAGTGCTTGGTGGCTAGTGGCTGGGTATCTGGCCTCTACCTACCTTTGCCGTCTTCTCCTGCTACACCTTCCCATTTCTATAATTTCCCAGTCTGCCACATATATCAAAACTTTTGCCATCCTGTGACCTTCTCTTGCTCTTTTGCCCTATGCCTTTTGCCCTTGTTGGCTTGGCATGCACTTCTGTACATGAACTTTTATTTATCTTTTAAACCCAGAAGAAGTGTTTTCTGCGTGTCTTTCCTTTCTGTTTTCTTTTATCCCTCCACTAGTACTTTGTATTTCAAACACAGCGCTGGGTGTATTGTATTCTAATTATTCACTTAGAGGTCTTCACCATAGAGATCAGTTGTAAAGGCAAGGACATGTTTTGGCCACTTCTGTGGCTCCTGGTAAATGTGTGAATGAGTGAACAGGGGAACGAGTACATTGAAACTTGCTTTAATGTGATGTTGGGTGGTTCCAATTTCTATTCTGCTACATGCAGGATCCTGCTCCATTCCAAACTGCTTTTGTCCCTCGACTTTGGATGTTTAAGTGGCAAAGTTTGTACTTAGCTGGGCTTTCTGGGTCTCTTCATGTGCTGTTTTCTTTTTCTACCTATATTCTCATGTACTTCCTGTATCAGCCAACATGTATACTCAGATCCTTATCCAATGCCAAAAAACATTGAGAACCTAAATAGGTTGATTAAACACACACACACACACACACACACACACACACACACACTGCTCCGCAGCCCTCCCAAATAAAGTGCAACCTATGCAATGTATGTCAAAAAGGAAACAAACACAACCTTTTGGAGTTTGGAGCAATCCAGGATACCATTCTTCTCTACTGGCTGTTATAATCTGCTCTTATAAAATCAAGGATTGGAAAAATGGAGTTTAATGAATTAGAGAGTTGCTCTGGTCTGCATTTGAGGCACCTGCTGTGGTGACTCGGTAATGGTGGCAGCAGGTCACATCCCTGGGATGTATGTCATGGTATGGATGAAAGATCAGAGAGGTCTGGCTTAATCCTAGTTCCGTCACCTCCTAGCTGTGTGAACTGCACTGGGTGACAACCTCTCAGACCTCAGTGTTCTCACCTATAAAATGGGTATATTAGTGGTACTGCCCCTCACAGATGTTCTGAGGATTAACTGAGATGTAGGCACCCAGAGACCAGAGTTGTGGCATCTCCTTTGGTGAGAGTCATAAGAATCAGTCTTGCTTTACCTAGAGGCATCTGCATGTAGCATTCCCTAGCTTTAAGACTTTTCCAAGGCTGTGTCCAGAAAGTCTCTGGGGTCAAGATTCCGTGGATTCATTTTTCTCTGAGCTTCCAGTGGGTTTTGTGTTAGTGACACACACACACACAGAGTCTAGCGGTTGGATGAGGTCATGATCAAAGCTGAGAGAAAATCCTCCGGGCTTGTTCCTCTTTGCTCTCTACCTGCCCTGGCCTGGGTTTCATTCCTGAAAAGCCGTCTCCCCTTTCTGTCTCTGTCTGCTTGCTGCCATCGTGTCTCTGTGGCTCCGTCTGGCAGCATCCCTGTGCCAACATTCCTCAGCAGTCCAACAAAACTGGTCCCCATCCTATCCCCTGTCCCTCAGAATAGCTCCACTGCGGTGACTAGAACTAAGAAATTGGTGTCAGCGATTCCCATTGTACCCTCTTGTCAAATGAGGGTGCTCCCCTTTTGCCTGGAACCCCATCCTCCTCCTCTGACTAGCAATGTCACTCCTCAAATATCAGGACCCACAGGCCAGCAACCCTATGAATCTGTCATGCTCTACTCAGGCCCAGTCAGGCCCTTGCTCTTTTTGTGATTCGAAATACTTCCTATTTCCCTTTAACTCTTTTTTTATCCTTTCATTTAGTCAACATTATTTACTGAAAACCAACTACATGAGCACTTATTACATTGAATTTTAGGAAGACATTGAATTTTATTGTTCCCCAGTGAACAGTGAAATTTGTCCCTCCCACTTTCCCCCTTCTTCCCCCTCTCTCACTTTATCTCTTCCTCGTTTATACTCCAGGTGCCAGCGCACAACCAGTACATGGCATGTTCTAAATAATTACTGTAATGCCTTTTTTTTTCAGCATGAACCACAAAAGAGTCATAAATGCAGAAAATGGCAGCCCCCCCTCCTTAAAACAATTAATATTTTTAGTTGGTCAGAACTGGCTTAGTACCCTTCAAATTACACCCCAGTTGACCATGTACTTGACTATAAATCAGAATGGATGTACATCTATGGCTACTTTAACTTAAGATGTTGTAGCAAAATAACCAGATAATTCAATAACCAGATAATTGAAAAAAAAGTGCAATCGATTTTTTGTGTGTGGGAGTAAAACTCAGGGGAAGTGAAAGTTACAATATGGACTTTGGCTGTTTCATCTCCCTGCTTTAAAAAAAAAATTAATCTCCCATTCCCGAAATGCAGTGATTTCCAGTTTATTGAGTGGACTTCAGTTGTTTAAAAGACGAAACATAACAAAAGAAAACAAAACAAAACTCAAGAAACTCCAGTCTGTGTACGTTACTCATAAATGCTGTGTGTCCTACTTCAGTAATAAGTCATTTTCATTTTATACGCACACAAATAGAAACTTAATAATAATGAGAAGAGGTAAACATAAATAAGTGTCTATGGGTATCTTCCTGTACCCCAGGGGGTGTCCTCCTGGGCTGTGTTGTCTCACTTTGAGGAGCACTGATTCATCCTGACATACACTGCCTCTTGCCACCTGGCCCCACAGCTCTGGGACAAACTCTCTATCCTAGTCAGTCTGCTTTACTCACATCTGTACACCTTCCAGTCTGTCTCTTTTTCCTGCCTTGATTCATGCCATTCCACCTTCTTTCTCCTCTCCTCTTTGCATCACTCGAGATCCTTCCACTTCAGAAAACCTTGGGGAAACTGAGGCCCAAGAGATGTGGTTCCTGTGCAGGTTAGAGGCTGGGAGGAAGACCCAGGCACTGAATCTGGATTCATTCTGTTCCAGCAAGTTCTCCAAGGTGGGCAAGCCATGATCACTGCCCTTGAAGTGTTTGGAGGCCAGAATGATATTTGAATAAACGATGAAGTTGGTTGGATTTCATGTTATAATCTGGTTGGATAAGCTCAGACTCTGAAATTGGACATGTCTTGATTCAAAGCTTCCCCAAATAACCAACTTCCCATGTTACTTTAAAGCAAGACTTTATCTTTCTGAGCTTTAGTTTCTTCCTAATATGTACCTTATAGGTCTGTTGCATGGATCAAACAAGATGATGTAAGCAGGGTCACCCACTCCTGGACTTTGCTGATTTTAATCCTGAAAGTCCGGTATCCTGGGAGTCTAATAAGTCCCAGGCAAACTGGGATGGCTTGTCACCCTAAGTGTGGGGAAGCTGTCTGGAGAGTCCTGCCACATAGTAGGTCCTCCATAAATGTTTCTTTTTCCTGCTTCTCTTTTCAGACATTCTATTTTCTTACATCCTTGATTCTTTTTTCCTTTTCTCCCCCCTTCCATCTTATTCTAAGAAGTCTGACTTTCAGTCCTGGCTGAGAGGATAACATCACAGTGCTGAAGGTTTGTCTCTTCCTAAAAATTGAGCATTTTCCTGGGAGACCTTTTATTAAGTACCAAAGAAATAAATATATAATGATAAAATTTCAGACATGGCAAGAGGGCTGCAGAAAAATCTTGGAGAGATCTAGGCCAATGTCTATAAGAGTAAAAAAAAATCTTGGAGAGAGGCTTTCCTCTTTCACTAATTCTGCAAAGTTTTTTGAGTGTTGCTGTGTGCTAGGCTCTGGGGTAGGCACCAAGGAGACTGTAGTGAACAAATAGAGCCAAGCCTGCCTTCCTGTTGGCAGACTGGTGAATGCCAGTCTCTCACTGACCTTGTTTTAAGGGGTGATGACACTTTATCATGAACTCTCAAACAAAAACTCTGGAATCATTTGTCCTTACATTTTCCCTCATTCCTCACTAAAAGGATTATCTCTCTGGGGTGTTAAAGATGCACTTTTCTCAAGATGCTTTTCAGAACTGAAGGAACATAGGCAAAGTGATGAAGGAGTGAAAGGCTTGCTGAGAATTTAGCAGGGTTGTCAGACCATGACACAAATGTCCGCTAAGCCATCTGGGGCACTTGAAAAACATTCCGTGTTCGTCTTTTGTGGACTTCGTGTCCCATCTCTTGTGCAAAAAGCGTGAGCTGTGGCCTCTGTCAGTGTTTTTGCTGGGTCTCCTAAGGAGTGCTCCATTCTGATCCGATATGTCATGGTTAGAACTGCACCAAGGGGCAGCCTGGAGAATTTCTGGGACTTGAAGCACAGCTTAAGCCCCAGGCCAACAGCTGGACCAAGTGCTACAGTTCGAATTGTTTTTGTATACTGAGGCTAGGAGAGAAATAGAGAGTAAAGAGTACCTTTGGCCTTATGGTCATTCTTCTCTGGGATGGGACTTTGGTAGTTGTTCTAAATCAGCAGTCCCCAACATTTCTGGCACCAGGAACCAATTTCATGGAAGCCAGTTTTCCCATGGACTGGGCGGGCTGGGGGGGCATGGTTTCGGGATGATTGGAGCACATAACATTTGTTGTGCAGTCAAACCTCTCTGCTAATGATTGATAATCTGTATTTCCAGCCGCTCCTGCCTCAGCTCCACCTCAGATCACCAGGCATTAGCTTTTCATGAGTACGCAACCTAGATCCCTTGCGTGTGCATTTTACAGTAGGATTCAAGCTCTTATGAGAATCTAATGCTGCCACTGATCTGGCAGGAGGCAGAGCTTTTGTGATGATGCGAGCAACAGGGAGCGGCTATAAATACAGATGAATTTTCGCTCATTTGCCCGCTGCTCACCTCCTGCTGTGCAGCCCGGTTCCTAACAGACCACAGGCCAGTAACTGGTCTGCAGCCCAGGGGTTGGGGACCAAAGTTCTCAAGGTCTAAAAGTTGAAGAGCTGTGCATGCATGCTTGATGTGTGCACTGTTATGGCAGCGACCTCTGGGTGGCAGTGCAGGGCACTGTTTAAGAACCTAGAATCGCATTCAGTCCTGGCTCCACCAATGTGTAACATGAAACCTAAGTAAGATACTTAGTGCTTCAACATGTCCATCTGTAAAATAGAGACAGCTTTGTTAGGCTTTGTAGGTTTGTAGATTTGTTGTGAATATCGAACTATTTTATTTCATAATTATATGATGGACATTTTAACATCTCATAAGTCCAGGGCATCATCCAAGCGACAGTGTTACATTAGTTTGTTAGGGCTGCTGTACTAAGTACTGCAGACTGGGTGGCTGAAACAACAGAAATTCACTGTCTTCTCAGTTCTGGAGGCTGAAAGTCCATGATCAAGATACAGGCAGAGTCGTGCTCCCTCTGGAGTATGGATCTGTTCCACGCCTCTATTCCTAGCTTCTGGTAGGTCCCTGGCTTGTGGCAGCAAAATTCCAATCTACACATAGCATTTTCCCTCTGTGCATTGTCTGTCTCTTCTCTCCGAGTTCTTCTTATACGAACACCAGCCGTATTGGAGCGGGGGCCCGCTCTACTTCAGTATGACCTCATTTTAACTAATTAGATACAATGACCCTATTTCCCAATAAGGCCACATTCTGAGATACTGGGAGTTATGATTTCAATATATGAATTTTAGGTGAGTGGGTGGAGACACAAAACTGATAACAAGTGTTTTACTATAATTATCGGGAATGGTTTTTCTTTTAAGTTAATGATGTGTCCTTAGGATCAGTGAAATACTGTGGATTAATACCTGTGAAGTGCTTCACATGGCACCTGCCATGTAGTGGACACTCCACTAATGAGAACAATTGATGCTGTGAGCATGACAGTGAGCATGTTCTCTGTACCTCAGCTTTGTTGTCTGTAAAAGTATTTGCTGCAGTTGACAGAGGCATTGCATGTGCATGTGGCCAGCACCTGCACTTGTATTTAGCAGGCACTTGTCAATCTCTTTCCTTTTTTCTTTCATAGTGCCCACCCCAAGCCCCAATATAAGTCCACAGTGCTTAGCATATTGTTAGTACTTAGTAACTGTCTGTTGGTGAATGAGTGGTGGGCTAGGTGATTGTAATAGTTGAGTTTCTTTTGTTTGAAAATAAAGGAGTGCAACTTAAACTAGCTTTGTCAAAGAGGGGGCTTTGTTGGGTCATGAAACCAAACTGTAGCAAGGGTGGAGATGGGACTGGGTTTGGCAATAAACAGGGCCCAGGCACTCAGAGGCTAGATGGGTTCCCCTCTTTCTCCTCTCTCTCTCTCTCTGTATGATGGCTTTATTTTCTCATTCTAGGGGCAGATTCCTTCTGCATGGTGGGGAGATGGCTCCCAGTTGACCCTTGCTCTCATGCTGAGAACTTACCAGACAGACTAGAGGGCTTATCCTGTCTAGATTCTTCTAGAAAAACCCCAAGGAAGGACTTTGGTTGGTCTGGGGGGAACTAAATAAATCCCCTCATCTCCTCCCCACCCAGGGGAGGGCATGTAGATTGAGAGGTTAGAATCTATTCCCCCAAAGACATAGCACAGGGGTGGCCACTGGGGAGATGTGTCCTGGGTAGAGACCCCAGTGTTGCCACCCATTGCAATGAGGACTGGGACCATCACACGCACAGTTAAGGAGAGGCCACAAGGCAATACTGCTCAATAATAGCCACTTTATGCTTATTTACTTATTCAACAACTCTTTACTAAGTGCTTGCCCCATCCCAGGCTGTCAGCCAGGCCCATTATGTGCATTGTTTTTGTCAAGCCTTGCAATTCTATTGGATGAGTGGAGTAGTATCTGACTAGCAAGGAGCTGCAGGTGTAGGATTTACATACCTTGTCCCAGGTGACCCTGGTAGCAAGTGGCAGAGCTATAGCCAGAATCAACTAAGTCTTTGGAGGGTTCGAATTGTGGCCTCGCTACCCATTAGCTCTGTGACCTTAGGATAGAGACTTGTTGGTGCCTCAGTTTCCTCATTTTTCCTCATCAGTAAAACATGGACTGTCATAGGACCTATATCGTAGGTTGTGAAAATCAACGGAGATGATATGTATACAGGGCTTGTCACAAAACATGGCCCAGAGTAAGTGCCAAGTTCATATCAGATCACCTATTGTTGGTGTTTTTTTGTTGTTGTTGTTATATATTTTAGTATTATATTTTCTCCAAGTCCCTGTGATTTTTTCTGTGCCTAAAAGTGTTATATTTAAATAGGAGAGAAGGCGAATGGTGTGAGACCTGTGGCAAAGAATGTTACTCAGAGGAGGGTGGTCATGGAAGGCCTCCTGCATGCTATAGTCTCGATGTTTGTGTCCCTTCCAAATTCATATTTTGAAACGTCCAAGGTGATGGTATTACGACATGGGGTCTTTGAGAGGTGATTATGTCATGAGGGTTGAGCCCTCATGAATGGCATTAGTAGCCTTATATATTAACAATAAAAGAGGCCTGAGAGAGACCCCTCACCCCTTCCACCTTGTGAGGACACAGTGAAAAGGTGCTGTCTACAAACTAGGAAGCCCTCCCCAGACACCAACGCTGCTGGTGCCTTGATCTTGAACTTCCTCACCTCCAGAACTGTTGTATATAGGCCACTCTGTTTATGACATTTTGGGATAGCATCCTGATCAAACTGCGACACCAGGGGAAGAGAAAATCCAGCTGCTAGATTCTAAAAAAAGTCTCCTCTTTGCTGTTAGGATTTCTGGTGCCCAGTGCCTGGGCAAGAAGGGCCCATAGGTGATCTTACAACTTACTTTATTCTGCTCCCAAGGAGCCTGGGGCTGTGGTACCTGAGGCTCTAGAATGCAAGACTCCTTTGTGCTGTTGATGGGGCTTGATGTCTGGGAGGCTGAGGTGGGAGGATCACTTGAGTTCAGGAGTTTGAGATCAGCCTGAGCAAGAGTCACACCCCATCTGTACTAAAAATAGAAAAAATTAGCTGGGCATGGTGGCACATGCCTGTAGTCCCAGCTGCTCTGGAGGCTGAGACAGGAGGATAGCTTGAGCTGAGGAGTTTGAGGTTGCTGTGAGCCACAACATCACTGCTTCACTCTACCTGGGGGGAAAAAGTGAGACTTTGTCTCAAAAAAAGAAAGCTCAGAAATGTACATTTCTCAAGGCTGGGCATGGTGGCTTATACCTGTAATCCTAGCACTGTGGGAGGCCAAGGTAGGAGGATTGCTTGAGCTCGGGAGTTCAAGAAATATATACTTATATGGACAAGGGTTTCTTTCAAAGGTGAAAGGGCAATTCAGAGGGAAAACGATCATCTTTTTAACAAATGATGCTGAAACAATTGAGTATCTTGTGAAAAAAAGAATCTCAATCTATATATTGTACTATATAGAAAAATTAAAAGAGATCATAAACATAAAATTTTAAACTATAAGAACTATAAACTATAAATAATGTGGTAAAACAAAAGATTTCTATAGATACAAAAGTCCTCATTAAAATACTAGAAAACTGAATTCAACAGCATATATAAAAATAATCCACGATGACCAAGTGGGCTTCAATCTAGGGATGCAAGGATGGTTCAACATATGTAAATCAATAAATGTAATTTGCTACATAAACAGAAACAAAAACAAAGACCAAATGATCATCTCTATAGATGCAGAAAAAGCATTTGAAAAAAATCCAGCACTCTTTCTTGATAAAAACCCTCAACAAACTAGGCATAGAAGGAACATATCTCAAAATTGTAAAAAGCCATATATGACAACCCATACCGAACATCATACCGAATGGGGAAAAGTCAAAAGCATTCCCCCTAAGAAATGGAACAAGACAAGGGTTCCCACTGTCACCACTTCTATTCTACATAGTACTGGAAATCTTAGCCAGAGCAATCAGACAATATAAAGAAAAAGGATATCCAAATTGAGAGAGAGGAGGTCAAATTATCATTTTTCACTGATGATATGATCTTATATCTAGAAAATCCCAAAGTCTCCACCAAGAGACTCTTGGAATTGATAAATAAATTCAGCAGAGTCTCAGGTTACAAAACCAAGGAACACAATTCAGTAGCATTTCTATATGCCAATAAATGTCAAGCTGAGAGTCAAATCAAAGACTCAGTGCCATTCACAATGGCTACAAAGGAAATAAAATATACTTATATTTAGGAATATACTTATCCAAGGAGGCAAACATCACTACAGAACTACCAAACCTGGATGAAAGAAATTGCAGATGACACAAACAAATGGAATACTATATCATGCTCATGGATTGGTAGAATTAACATTGTTAAAATGTCCATACTGCCCAAAGTGCTTTACAGATTAATGTAATCCCAATCAAAATACCAATGTCATATTTCACAGATCTAGAAAAAATAATTATACACTTTGGAACCAAAAAAGACCCCAAATACCCAAAGCAATCTTAAGCAAAAAGAAGAGAGGTATCTGATGTTGAGCCTTTTGAGGATTTTCAGAGTACATTAGCTCTCAGCTCTCCCCACTGCTAGCTAAAATTCAGCTTTTTGGGGGTCAGCTGAATCCTTGAGTTCCTTTGCTTCCAGCTTCCAAAATTTTGTTGCTGTTTTCTCCCGTCCTTTTCTCTCCTTGTTATTTTGTCATCTGTCTGTCTGTCTATCTATCTATCTATCTATCTATCTATCTATCTATCTATCTATCTATCTATCTATCAATCATCTATCTTTCCCCACTGGAGTTTTGAGAGGAAGCAAAATGTGATACATGTATTCAATCTACCATCTTATTCTGGAACACCATACCAGTATTGATTTTATACGCTTGGATCTTGCACCTCCTCCTGACCGCACTTTATGAGCTGAAACTCTGTTTTCTTCAGTTTGACACCTTACATAGCAGTCTGTGATCCCCTGGCTCACTTGAATTGCTGTTCTTTGCCATTATGTCTTTGGGAAAGTTAATTAACTACAACTTCAACACAAATATCTTAGATAAGGTCATCTTATAATACAAATGAAGCACGAAACTAGCCCTTTTATTTTGGGCTATTAATATTGGCTGACTTCACCTGGAAAAAGTATTGCCTTTATTAGTAATGATTCCTATCCTCTTTGGAGTATCTTTTAGTTGAAAAGATCTAAATTTTCCTTGAAATCCTGTGGGTTTCTTATGACAGACTCTCAAGACTAAACTTTAAAATTGAGAACAATAAATGTTCTGATTCCTGTCAACAGCAATTCTTGGGAGATGATTAAGGGTCAGCATAGCATATTAACATTGTTGATCTAAAACAAAGCTAATAATTTTCATCCTTTACCCAATGTCCCAATCAGTGTTCTTAAGTTAATAATGTTAGCTTCCTGAAATGAGACTAGAGTCTTTATATTTTTCCATTTGTGAGATATATTTAATTGGATTTTAGCAGGCAGTATTTGAATTTCCATTCCATGAGGTGGTGCTGAGTAAATGCTAAGTGTAATAAAATGAATATTAAATCTCTTGTGTTTGAGTACTTCAAGGATGATCTGAGTATGAAAAAAGGATGTTATGCTGTGGACATGATATTAGTTTTTTATGCAGCTTTAACAAATTACCATAAATGTAGTGGCTTAAACAATTCAAATGTATTATCTTACAGTTTTGTAGGTCAGAAATCTGGCAGAGGTCTCATTGGGCTAAAATGAAGGCATTTGCAGCGTGTATTCCTTTCTGGAGGATCCAGGGGGGCGTAAGTTTTCAGCTTATTTGAGTTGTTGGTGGAATTCAGTTCCTTTAGTTTGTGAGAATGAGGTCCCCATTTTCATGCTGGTTGTAAACTGAGGGCTGTTCCCATCTTTTAGAGGTCACCACATTCCTTGGAACATGGCCTTCTTTTTCCATCTTAAAAGCCAGCAGCAGCAGACTGAGAGTCCTCATGTCAAATCTCTCCAACCCTTCTAGCCCACAGCTCTCTGGCCACAGCTGGGAAGTATTCTCCAATTTTAAGGATGCATGTGATTAGATTGAATATTCTTTGATAATCCAGGATAATCTCCCCATCTCAAAGTTGGTTACCTTAATCATATCTACAAAGTCCATTTTGCCATCTAAGGTTCTAGAGATTAGGGTATGGACATCTGTGGGGGAACATCATTCTGCTTACCATATACAGTAAACACAGTTTGTTCTGTAACTGATAAATGAAATTATTAAGAATTGGCAGCTTGAAAATTCAAGGTAAAAACTTTCTCCTAGAATGAGTAAGTGTTGTATTATTTGCTTAAATCTATTAAAGGTAGACAGGAGGAACACAATCAGCTTTTGATAGTATTCCTCTTCCTTCAAAAATCTGGTTATTTTATCTTTAATTTTTCGTTAGGATTCTTCAGAATAATAAAGATTGTACTTTTATCCTTTTGTAAATATTGATTGCATCTACCCTCCAAAGTGACAGCCATTGCAATAGGGCAGATTAAAATGGGCAACTCCTTTTTGCTATCCTAAGACACTGACAAAGTCATTTAAGTAGAAAGCAAATTAAAATGGAGGTACTGAATAGTTTCAGAGGCAAATGTTGCCTTTCTTTGCTATCTCTTACGCAAAAACTTCAGTGTATGATACTAAGACAGACTGGCAATATTGTCTACTGTCTTTTATCATGCTCCAAAAAGCAGTTGATTATCTTGGAAGGGCTTCAAAAGCAATTAAGAAAATCCCTTATGTCAAGTTACATTTCAGACAGGACAAATTAGATGTATGGGGAAATGTCCTGATAAAGTACTTGAGAAATAATGAATCTATGTACAATTTGTAATTGCTCCTGCAAAAAATTTACAACATAAAAGGGCCTGTTAACCTGAGACTAGAAGCTCAGTGATGGTTTTTTTTTTTTTTCATTACAAATGCAAATGCCTTATGAAATTGAGCCCAGAGCATTTCTAAATGTCCAAAATGTAATTCAAAACATTGTTTATTACATTTCTGTCTGGGCTCGTCACTGCACACAAGCTGCTTTGTAAATGCTGACTTTTCAGCCAGCAGGTCTGCAATGAGAAATGGCCAATTTGGCTGGCTGATGTAGAGCATGTCCTAAAGGGCAGTTCTGCGCCAGGATGAAGGGTAAGGGTTAGCCCAAATGCCACAAAAGGATGATGACGGATGGTAATTGAAAAGACATTCTAGTTAAGTGTCCATGAGAGTGTTGCATTTGGTTTCTACCTTATGCATTAAAGGTAGATAATCTTCAATCTGCATAACTGGTCCCTGTAACTACAGAACAATGCAGACTCCATGGATCACTGGATAATGAGTTGCTGGGGGCAGGAGTTGGTGGGTTGGGCTCTGGAGGCTGGGGCTGCCCAGTCAGAAAGAGGTATCATCTAGATAGAGTACTTTTATCACAGTGCTGGGAAATTCAAATGCAATTTCCTTCCCTTATGAACTGCTATTCCCCTCTGAGTAGAATGATTTCAACTCTTCTTAACGACTTGGATTTTATCCTCAATTTCCTAACTTTTGAAGTATGGATGTGCCCATTGCTAATTTTTTCCCCCTCATGGTAAACATTAGCAAGTGGGAAGTTATTATAGGGTTATTATACAATATTTATAGACTACTTTTTATTTGTGAAGTGTTTGAAGGTCTCTTAAATATGAACCGTTTCCAAATAACCTTGGGCTCATTTTTTATCTTGATCCAAATCCCATGGAAGCAAACTAATCATGAAGCTCTCTGAAAAGTCATTGGGAGCCCCAGGCTCAGAACCCAGCTGTGCAGCATGAACTATTAGGCCCAGTGCTGCTGGAAGCTTTGAGTAACTGAACCACGGGGACTGATGCTCATTTAGGAATCAAAGTTGGTGCTTTGTTTCCTGAAGCCTTTGCCTAAGCGGAGGAAGGTGGAATAAATCCCTCATAGGAGTCCAAATTGCATAGACTTTAAACACAAATTCTCAAAACAATTCCTTTCGAGACAGCTTAACAAAGTGATATCTTTTCTGTTTAAAGACGAGGGAACAGCAACCACAACAAAGCCAATAAAAAAATAAACCTCAGGGTATTCCTATCCACGGGATGACTCTGATTTCTAAAGTTTGTCTTCATCAGTGTTCTCTTCCACTTTCATCAGTCCATATTCTCTCTTGGAGAGCTTTTCCCAACTCCCATCCTCAAATATCATTACAGGTACCCACTCTGAAACCTCCCCATTATTTCTCTTATTTTTGATTTATCGTCCCCTGATGTACAACTTGATTGTATTCCTTTCTGTTTCTCATCAAAGTATGTTTTTCCTGATTGTCTCCAGAGTCATCATTTGACATAATAACAGTGTTGCTTACTAGATATTAATACATTTCTCAGTGCTTTATTTGTATGAATCCATTTATGTTCAAAATAATCCTATTGCGTAGTTATCATTACTGTGCCCATTTTGCAGGTGGAGAAACCTAAGACTGGGTGATGATAGATATGTTAAGTCTCCCAGCTGGCAGGTGGTGTAGTCAGGATTCATGCGCAGGTGATTTGGCTCTGGAGTTCATACTTCACTCCTGCTTTGCACTGGCTCTTGTAGTGTGGAGAGTCTCAGTCAACTTTAAGGTCACAGAGACCTGGGTTTGAATGCAGATTCTGACATTTACTCATAAACATCTTGGAAACTTGACCTTGGTTGGGCAAGTTAAGCAACTTCTCTAAGCTCTGTTTCCTCAGCAGTTAAAACGGGAATATTTGTGTGAAGAAAACTGAGATAACGCCCACAAAAGTCCATGGCCATAGTAGGTGCTTGATGAAGTTTAAAGTGTTAGCTTTAACTTTCTCTCCCTCTATATTCTCTCCTCAACTACGCGATTTGTGAATGAAATCAGCTGATTTGTGTATGTTGATGGGGAAGGGGTTTAATATGTTGCCTTTCTCTAAGGCAACTACAGGCTTCACGACTTTTCAGGTTAGTAGAGTTTCCAACACTTCAATCCACCCAAGCAAGGGTTATATCTTCTCTGAAACTGTACTAAGTCATATGTGCTTGGATATACTTATTTTGATCTGGATCCTTTATATTTCACTTGCATGTGCTCATTGATGTGATCTTCAGGAAATATTTTGAATGAAGAAATGAAGTAGAGCAGCAACCACCTGCTTCTGGGTTTGTATCGTATAATGAAGAGCTGGTGGGCTGGTCTGGTGCTCCAAGAATGGCGATGACCCATGTCAGATGCCTCGGCAGTAGTGAGAATCCTCTCTGGCTATGCAGCCAGCTGTTCCTAGCTACATACCGGCAGTGAGAAGTTCCCTTTCCAAACTGAACCTTTTCTGGGAATCACATGGGCTATTAATTTTACAATGGCAAATACAACTGCAGATGGCTGTGTGCAAGAAGGGGTTGCAGGATAAACATGCTAAGTTATCCACTTTCTGGGGCCAAAATGGAAATTTTTATTTTTTCTGTTACACTTATCTCAATAGCAATTAGAATCACAAGCTATTGCCAAGTTTCAGTTATACTTACTTATATGTGGTAAGGATATGAAAAGTTTGTTGTATTCAGATACTTCCTCAAGTGAGTCCTCATATTATTTTCATCATCAGTTTGGATGATTCTTTCTCTCTACACCCATTTCTTTATTTGATTTTACCATATGTAAATATGGTAAATTTGAGAATGTTAATCTGTAGATATTTATTATCTATATGTAATTTCCTGTGCATTTGAAAATATCAAGAAAAAACATGATCCTTGTCCTTAAAAATCTTGAAATCTAGTTAGAGCTGAGAGTCAAACTGTAAAAATGCTACACAAACATATTAATATTTTTGAAACCATAGCTATTTTGCAAACTACCAATTATTTAGCTATCCTTCTAAAGATAGTCTATGTACAAACTAAGCATATATTATGTACATATATATTTTTTAAAACAGTTGAAAGGAGGTTGTATATACTGTTATGTTCCTTGTTTTTCTTCACTGAACAGTATGTTTTGAAGGTTATTTCACAGCTGTACATATATTTCTGCTCCATTATTTTTAATAGCTTTATAGTATCTCATTATATAAAAAACAGTTATTTTCTTTTATTATCACCTTATTGTTTTAACCCCAACAGGTACACCAAACTTGATCATTTACCTCCTCAGTCTTGAATTGAAATGAATTTTAATTGATTACAAAAAACAGCTCTTAAAGAGAAAATTTTAGTAACATTGAGGATTTTGACACAGAAGTTTGGAACATTATTGAAACAAGCATATGTCCTTTCTCTCTATTTTGAAGGGGGTGACATTATTTGGATTTCCATTCTGGCTTATTTGTTTTAAAAAACAGCCTCATTAAATCACAATCATCACATAACAAATTCTAAGAAAGCATCGAAGGTCTTCCAAGTATGGAGCAATTATGGGAGTGATTTTAATAGTGGTACCATCATGTGTTATGGCCAAAAATGACAGTAAATGCAATCCCTTCCCCTTGTTCCATTCACATTTGAAACTGGGGATTTGGCTTCCTCTAGGTTTTTCTTTCTTTCTTTTTTAATCTTATTGTGGTAAGAACACTTGACATGAGATCTATCCTCTTATATTTTTAAGCATATAATGTTAATTATAGCAATGATGTACAGCAGATCTCTAGAACTTACTCATCTTGTATAATTGAGACTTTATGGCCATCAAATAGCAACTCCTCATTTCTCCCTCCTTCCAACTCCTGTCAACCATCATTCTATTCTCTCTTCTTAGAGTTTGACTATTTTAAATGCCTCATATAAGTGGAACCTTGCAGCTTTGTCTTTCTGTGTCTGGCTTATTTCACTTAGTGTAATGTTCTCAGAGTTCATCTATGTTGTAGCATATTTCAGGATCACCTTTTTGAAGGCTGAATAGTATTCCATTGTATGTACATACCACATTCTCATTTTCTATTTATCGGTTGATGGACATTTAGGTTATTTTCACATTTTAACTATTGTGAATAATGCTACAATGAAGATGGGAGTGCTAATACCTGAGATCCTGGTTTCAATTCTTTTGGATAAATAACCATAAGTGGGGCTGATGGATCATATGGTAGTTCTATTTTTTTGAGGAATCTTTATATCTTTATGCATGGTGGTTGAACTATTTTGCATTCTCACCAACAACGTACAAGGGTTTCAATTTCTCCACATCCTTGCTAACTCTTTCTGTCTTTTGTTTTTTTGATGCTAGCCATATTAAGAGGTGTGGGGTGATGTGTCATGGTGGTTTTTATTTGTATTTTCCTGATTAGTGATGTTGAGCATCTTTTCATATACCTATTGGCTATTTGTATGTCTTCTTGGGAGAAAGTTCAAGTTTTTAACCCATTTTAAAATCAAGTTATTAGGTTTTTTGTTACTGAGTTGTAGGAATTCTTTTTGTATTTTGGAAAACAACCCCTTATCTGATTATGGCTTGCAAATATTTTCTCCCATTCTGGACCCTGTCTTTTCACTTAGTAGATTGTTTCCTTTTCCTCACTCTTGTTTTTGATGTTGTTATTGTTTTTGTTTGCTTGTATGTTTTAAGGCAACATAAAAAGGGAAATGACATGCTAAGCAAATTTTAACTGGTAATTTAATATCTTTGACCATAAGAGCAGATGTGTATCATGTTTTAGAAATGCTAAGATTGTCTATATTATTGTTGAAGAAAAATGGAATCAATAATAGTTCAAGTGCCTATATTCTATTCTAAGTATTTTTAGTGCACTTAACTATTGTGCCAGGTGCTTTACATGCATGTCATTGAATCCCATGAATCCTCACATCATGTAAAGTAGACGTTCTACTTTACAGATGAAATAAACTTCCAGCTAAGCAACTCATCGAAGTTACACAGCAAGTAGCAAAGCTGAAATGGAGGTCTGGTTGTATTCAAAGCTCATTTTATTTCTGTTCTGCCACACTACCTCTAAGTCTTTGAAAACTGTAGATCGGAATGTTGTAAATATGCGTGCACACATATTCATGCACATCTACCCACAAACATCAACTACATTAATAATACTGAGACATTTGAGGTAACCTTTTGTTATAGATAGTTTAGACACCCAAATTACAATATTATACTCATCTTTTTCCTTTAACAACCTTTGGCCAGCACTGTCAACAAGTAACCAAATTAATGCATATAAATTTTATCTTACCCTCATTTTGTCTGTTTTGGAGTGGAGGTGGTGAAGTGAGTAGATGGAAAAGTCATTATTTAGTGTTCCCTATGTGCTATACTAAGCAAAGAGCTCTGTAAAATGTACATGGTGGAAGACCACCTATATCATATCAAAGCCCACTTTTCTTGAGGAAAAATTATTCCATGTAGCTCCCGTGGACTAAACTCTTCCTCCTTGCCTGTCAGAGGATGATTATATCATGCTTGAGCAGAATACACAATTTTCCTGGCCAAAAAGATTGGATCAGGGATGGATATATGACACAAGTTGTATAAATTTGATCTTTCCTTTGGACTTTTGCTATGATGATCAGGAACGGTGTTTTTCTCTCATTTGTTAGGAAAAATAGTTGTCAGGGTAAGCATTAGTGGCCATCTGAATCACAATGTACAGGCTCTTGCCTACAAATGAAACTGAGTAAAGCAGAACAAAAAGTTTGAGAGAAAGATTTGAATTCCTAATCACATCAGTCAAACTCCTTGATTCAGCTGTGCTTGAAGCTAGATTTATTGCCTTGAGTTTCCAATGACATGAGTCTTCTTGGAGAAATGGCTCATTCCATGGCTGGAATTACAAGATGAGTAGAGGTGCTAGAGAATGAGAAAGTGTGTAAACAGTAATTAGGGCATGTCAGAAGGACACAGGGACTAACTTGAAAGATCTCCCAATAGCTAAATCTGGGGCAATTTTAGCAAAACATAAATGATGACAATAATGGATTGTAGCCCATAGAATAAATACTTGTGAGTCCATACTGGTATGCGTAGTGGCCGCTACTGCTCCAGAGCTCTGTAGCAAAGGAATAATTACATGAAACACATAGGTTTAGAGAGAAGGGGAAAGGCCAAAGTCTAAAGGAGGAAATGGCCTCCTCAGCTAAGTTCCTCCCTGTTTTTATTTCCAAAGACACATGCAAAAAGTTCAGGGCCATTTGCTAATTTAACAACTTCCATACAGGTCAGCTGTTTTCAGCTGACCTTTGCACACAGCAAACAAGTAGCTGTGGACAGGTGTTTTCACTTGATCCTTCATTCACCTTGCTCATGTTCTTTCCATCCACCCATCCATCCTATGTTTTAGGCCCAGCCTCCACAATATAAATAAATACTTAAATGGACAAATCAGGGAAATGGGATAGCTCTTCCTTATGGTAGAATTCCAATTAATAAATTGTAGATATCTAGGATTCATGGTGAAAATAGAACTCACCATTGGCTAAACACCACAGTAATATTTGTTGTAGGCAATAATTATTGACAGATGCTACAATTAGTGGGTGGAAGTGTGATGAGAAATAGCATATTTGCATAGTTTCAAAGAATCATGCCACAAAATACTTATTGTTTACAAAGACAAAATAGTAACTCTACAGTGGAGAAACCTTGTATATGTCATCTTGATCAAATGATCAAAGTTATTAATAATATTACCAGCAATGAGACATATTGACACTTGTATCTCGAGATGATGCACTCAGATGCAGTATCATTTCTGTGATATTCTTACCAAAAATGCACAATTTCAATCTACAGCATGAGAAAATATCAGATAAACTCAAATTGAGATACTTCTGCAGAATAATTTGTCATTTTTCTTCAAACTTGTCAAGATCAAGAAACACAAAGACTGAGGAACTATTCCAGAAAGAGACTAAATAGATATGAAGTCTATATGCACTGTGGGATTGTAGGCCAGATAAAAGACATTATTAGGACAATTGCTAAAATTTGATTCAAATCTGTAGATTAATAGTATTTTATAAATGTTAATTTTTTTGTTTTAATAATTTTATTACAGTTACCAAGTTGTTTATATTAGGGAAATCTGGTCGAAAGGTATTTAAGAACTCTTTATGATATTTTTGCAATTTTTTAAAATAATTTTTTGAAAATTATTCTAAGTAAAAAGTTATTTCCTTGTTTTGTTGTCATTTTAAATTATTTTAGGCCATTTCTCTCTCATCTGAAACCTAAAATGCCCTAATTTAATAAAATATACTTGTCTAGTTTTTACAACAACCCTATAATATCAGGCATGAAATTAAGTCTTAGGTAGCTTAAAGAACTGTTCCAAGATCACACAATAAATATACCAAAGATTTGAACCAATGTCTGCCTAACTTCAAAATTTTATGTATATTTTCAAGATAATCAAACAACTACATAAGTAATCATTATTTTTAAATTTACCATATTCTCAAAACTTCTACCTTGTTCTGGAAAAGACTTGAGGCAGCATACTTGAGCGTTGGGTGCAGGCTAGGAAAAATAAAGGCAAAATATTAGAGAGTGTCTTGGTGTTTATGTTTTATAAGCATCTAAGTGGAACTCAGTAATTATATAGTGTAGGAGGACATGCCAATTAGCCTCAATATGGGCTTCCTCTAAAAATAATTAATGTTTGACAGACAGTATGATCAAATAAACCAGATAGCTGAGGCATTTTTCCAATGGGATATATACTTGGTTTAAATCTTTGATGAACTGCTTTCCTATATCGAAGTCGTTTAAATTTAAGGAAAAGCAAACAGTAGAGCATGTTAAAATATCCATTAACTAAACATCATGAAAGGGTATAAAATGCCTCCAGCTGCCAAAAAACAATTAGGCTGCAAATTTGCCTTTGGTTACCTAACCACACATTCCCTAAACATTTAGTTCTAATTAATTTTCTTCATTACACAACAATGCCTCTCCTAATTACACTAGAGAAATTCTATAAACCTACTAGCTATTCAAAGTCTTTACTGCACAAATTATTCTAGTAGCTCCCTATTATAAGCAAATCCTCACTCTAATTTATACATACCTCATCTCAGCAGACATGGGCTACTTAGTAAACCCTTGACAGCCAGGCAAACTAATTTTATATGTGACCATAATCCAAATTAGTAATTTTAGTGAGATATAACATCAATGATGAATAATTGAAAATATACCAAAGCAAAGGTGAAATGTACAAGCTCAAGAATCATGTAGTACCTGAATTCATACACATGTTGCCAAGGTTTGTGATCCCTGGATGAGCAATAGAGGCTGATTCAAAGAAACAAACCTCCTGTGCTTTCCTGATCTCACAATTGCAATGGGTAGGGCAGTGGCAGGCTGCAGGCAACAGAAGCAGTGAAGCAAGTATAGTGATATAAAGGACTGGATGGGTCATAGAACCACTGGCTTTTAAGGGTAGGCAAAAACCATCACTCAGTCAGTGAGGAAATCAGAACCCAGTGAACTGACATGATATGATATATTCAAGGTACTCAATTCCAGTCAGCAGAGCTAGGGGTAGAAATAGGACTCCCCAAGTTCAGGCCAGGGCTGACCAGAGCTGTCTACACAACACCGTATCATTCTAGAGACAGTTTAGTACAATTTATCAGAGCCCATTAGCTGGATGGTGACAATGTTTGTAAGTTGGACAAATGACAGTGTTTGATCCCTTGCTAAGCCATTTTTGGTTTCCTTTCCTAGCCACATAAATTTGTGATCTTATGTTATCTAAGTTGTGGAGGATGACACGTAGGCCCATCAGTACAAATGCATCCTTAGTATTCAAAGCTCAAAGCCAATTGAGGGTATTTTAGTAGCTTCTCTTTCTATGCCTGGAGCATGCTGATTAGGCAACAATTTCAGTCTAGGCCTGAGGATGGGCTTCTAATTCCATTTTTTTTAAAAAAGTGCTATCTCATGACATTAGGTGAAAAAAAAAATAACTTGTAGTTTTGCTCCTCCAAGTGTGGTCTATGAATCAGCAATATCCATATCACTTGCAAGATTATTAGCTCCCAAACCTATAGAACTAGAATATGCACTTAAACAAGATCCCCAGGTAATTCATATGCTCAAGGAAGTCTGAACAGCATGGGTCTGTAGCAGTGGTCCTCAAAGTTTAGCATGTGTCAGATTTATCTGGAGGGTACCCATCCCCAGAGATTTCTGGTTCAGTAGGTCTGAGCTGAGGCCTGAGCATTTCTAACGAGTGTCTGTGGAGGCTTCTGAGACAAAACCTTCTTGTGTTCTGATATAGACTTTTCATTTTGTCTAGGAATTGGGGCTTTTGGAGATTCAATTGCTGGAGTTTCTAGTAGCTAAGGAATCATGTCTTCTGGCCAGACATATTGTTCACTGAGTGTGGATTTGTGCAATCTTTTTAGATGATTCTGGCAATTCTGCATATTTGGGGATAGCAATAAGTCAGTAGTTCCCACTTTTAGAGAGAGGTTGCTGACAATGGAGATTCCTGGTCCCTACCACCACTACCCCACTAAAAACAAAAAAGAACCCTCCCCCTCCCAAATTAGTGGGTCCTGAATAAGGTCCAGAAATCTGCATTTTAAATAAACATCCAGATGATTCTGAGACAGGTGGCCAGTAGACATACTCTGAGAAGTGATGATTTAAATGATAGCATCATAGGGAAAGAACAGAACTTGTGCCCTCTCAGCAGCAGAGTGTCAATGTTTTCCCAATGCAGCAGCAAGTGCTTTTTATAATTTAGCAACTGAAACAGTTCTAGGAAATCAGTTGACTGGGCCTTCTTTCCCTCACTGATGCCCCAGTAGAACTTGTTCACTCCCCTTTCTTAATCATGTCTGGCCTGCAGTGAACACTCCAGCTGCCTGGTCTTTCATCTATTTATCCATCTTACAACTCCAATTAACCAGGTGCAGCCATCCATCTGGTTAATATGAGGACAAGCTGTTAATTTGTGAATGAAGGAAAAGGTGTCCAGATAACAAACACACTAGCAAGGGGCCCTGGAGTGAAACATTGACCTCAATCTATGCAAAGCAGGATGAAGGAACAGGGAAATTAATTTGTTGCAATAAAAGGAGGAATTGCCCCTGGTGGAGGGGTTGGGGGTAGGCGAATACAGAATTTAGGCAGCTCTTCATACTCATGTAAATTTCCCCAGGTCATCTCTGAATTCAGTAACTTTAGCTGTAAACTAAGAGATAACAGCACTTAATCTTCATCTAGGGAAGTTAAGAGACACCATGAGATCTGATAAGACAAACACTTTGTAAAATGCAACAGAAATCTTTGGTTGCTTTCTGTGCAGCATTTCTTTTTATTTATTTAATACAAATATATAGAGGAACCTATTTACATTTCATGCACACCCAACACTTTAGAATTAGTGTTTTCTAGTGAGCAGATTGTACATTTTACTATTTGATAGTCTGAAAGTTTGTGTCTGTTTTCAGTTTCTAAAATCCATAATAGAACAGCGCCCTCCAGCACACTCTTAAACTTTAGCTTGTATTGGAATGACCTGGAAAACTTGTTAAAACCCACCTGGATGGGCTTCTTTCTCAGAGTTCACTTTCTTTCTTAATTATGTTGATCCTGGACTATATTTTAAGAATCACTGCATTAAAATAGCACTTCCTCTGATTATAAAACATAAGCTTTTCTTCCTTTGAAAAGTTAATATCCTGCACCTCAAATTCCTACTCCTGTTTACCAGTTTAAAGGGAGTCCTATTCCAGATTTAGAGTTGAGCATGGTGGTAGGAAATATGCACCTGTGACCTTGAGTGCATGTCTGTAAAAAACACTGTGCTAAGCACAATTTCTCTCTATGTGTTTAAAAAGTTTTTAAAAAGCCTTCCAACTACCCCAGGAGTTTATGATCAAGCTGGGGAGACCAGATAGACCCTATAAACCACTTTATGAATAATTACTGAGCAAAACAAACTATAAATGCAAAACAGCATCGCAGAGGTTCCCAGGTGAGAACACAGTCACATTCCTAAAAGGAGAAATTGGGATTTAAATTCCAAATGCTCCGAAAATCTACTTTATCACTTCAGCTTTTTTTTTTTTTTTTTTTTTTACAGCCAGCTTGAGGCAAACCTCCTGACTTCAATCAGAGATGGGGTAAAACTTAGACCTCACTGTCTGCACTGCGTACTTAGATCAAGTTTGAAACTAGAGTTCTCAGAGTGTGATCTGTGGACCCTCTGTGGCAGGAATTGCCTTAGAAACCTGTTCAATGGGCATATTAAAAATGACCTACTGGAATAGAATTGGGAGCAAGGTCTGCGAAACTTCTCATTTAACCAGATCCCTAGATAAATCTTATGTTTGCCGTGAGAGGATGTGCTCCAGAAACTTCTCCCCAACCCCACCCAGTACGTCAAACTTTGAGATTACTACACTGTCTTTGAGGCAACTCTGTGCATCACGCATTAATAATCAGCAGTTGTAGAGAGATGTTTAGTTTTCAGTTTGAGCCTCAGCTATAATGTCCTAGCAGGAGCAAGTGATCCTGCCCCTGCAGGAGCCTTCCTCTCGCACCTACAAGAAGCATAGAGATCCATGCCAGACAGAGGGGGCAGGGAGAAAAGACTCTGATACGTATCTAAGAGGAGGAATCTAGATGGAGAGAAAAGGATTAGGGTCTGAGGGTGATCAGATGAGCCAGGTTGCTGCTGGTTGGGTCCTAGGGAGCTCAACAACAGACTAGGTTAAGAGGTAAACTTGCTTTTGTTTGTTTTTTTAAAAAAATAATTCGATTTCTAAAAAGAAAATAGTTATTCTGTTTATCCATGCTCTTTGTAAAGGGTAGATGATATGAGTATAAGGGCAGTAAATATAGTCCTGTGGTCCAATCGTGAACTTCAGGGAGGGGACAGTCTTTCTTCTTAAACTGCACTGAGCTCTTTTCTCATTATGAAATGAATACATATCCAATGCAGACCCCTAAAATTAGAAATAAGTGCAATGACATCGTAATCACACTAAATTAATCTGATGATGGTTACTGAGCACATATTGCTGTGGGATTTCTGATTATTAAAGAAATGGAACCACACTGTGCATTTGCAACCCGACATTTTTACCTAATATACAGCCTTCATTTTCCTACCTTAAAATATATTCTATGATTTGATTTTTTAAATGACTGTATAGCTTCCCACTGTATTGATATTATGTTTTATATATATAGTCATCGATGATAGTATATAGTATCCTTTGATGATTTCCAGCAAGATTTCTCTATTTTATACCTTTTCCTAGCTCTTGCCTAATGATAAGAGATAATGTTCTGATTATAGTAGCTATTACATCTCCCTCCTTCCAGACCAGTTAAGTTCTCACTTCATCTTTGGTGCTCACTGAAAGGAAATGTAACAATCCCAATCCATTGTATTTCATTCATTAATTCATTTATTTGGCAAATATTGAAGAAATGGAAGTAACTCAGACATAGATCCTGTCTTCCACAGGTTTTATTCTGGTGGAGCCCATGGGCAATATACAAGTAAAAATAAATATATAATGTGGTACCAAGTAGTGATAAGAATCACTTAAATTGGTCTAGATATATAACTGTTAATTGGAAGGACATTTGTTATATTACAAACACTATTATCATTGTCAGCAAAGTCAGGTTCTCAGGCTGAGGTCATGTAAGGACCTCTCCCCTTCAACATATGCTAAATTCTTGCTCAGTCACTGATGGTCTGGTTCCTCCTTTTATCTACCACATAAAAAACCTGTCTGATTATATAGCTTGATGCACGATAATTTTTAAATTAGATGGAAAGCATCAGGCCTCCTTTCTAAAACAGATCATTTTGTTTACAATGGCCTTGTCTTCAACTTGCTTTGCCTATTGCTTTTATGGTTTTTCTTTTACCTTTCCTTTTTTTTTTTTTTTTGAATCAATGAAGGGTGCATATTAGCTTGGGCAGTGTTGGGAGTTTAGTTTTTCTTTTCAAGTTGAGCAGAATGCTATTTATTGCGTATTTCTGGGGTCAAGCAAATCAATAAAAGAGGCCAACAAAAGCCCGCCCTTCAGGAGGCACAGGCTCGCTGCATGTGTGTGTGCAAAAGCCGGACCTTTATCTTTTAAGAAAAAGGGACAGATCCCAGCACTATCTGATCATTGTATCGGACAACAAATGAAGGAAAACCTGGGCAAAAATTTATTATAGTTTCTTCTTGAACTTTCAGATGTCCGTTCACTGATGAGCTTCTAATTAACCAGAAATCTGGCTCCCATGAGGTCAATAAAAATCTGACACTTTTTCAGAAATAATTTTAGAGTGACTTTCTGGTCATTTTAGAGAGCATTGAAGCATAAAAGCATTTTGCTTTCCAATGGAAGTTCTTTTCTATTAGTGCCAAAGATGCAATCTCTATGATCCTTTATATGTTTCTAAGCATCATAGCTAAACATCTCAAAGAATTTTCTCATTATTTTTCTATAATTCAAACCTATGCAAGCTTAAATGGAAGAATAATGATATCTAGGATTGGCTTGTGTAGACCCAGATGGGTTTTGCATATTTTCATTACACATTTATTTGGTAATCTGAGGAAGTTATTTTGATTCTTATATAACCAGTTCCTCAAACAGAATAAAGTCAGAATAAAGGAAACCATCAAGGTGTATGAATATACCCACAGTAGAAGAAAATATCCTTTCAGTTCTCCCTTTTCTTTGTGAAAAGGGAGTTAGGAAGTACAAGTTCAAAAGTTGGTAAGTCTGACCACTGTAGAATTTGTTTCCTTAACGTGGCATGTTTTTGCAGGTTAAAAAAAAAAGGTTGGATCAATTCTGAGGGACGTTGTGTGGGATCTTTCTGGAAGAAGTCTTTGTAAGTGTCAAAACTTTTTAGGTAATGCTTTTTAAATGGGTAAGGAGGGAAATGATAAACTGAAATAATACCTTTCAGAAGTGCTGGTAGAGTCTCAGACCTACTATCCATGTTGACACAGAACCCTTAGTCCTTGTTTAGAGCTTATTGATGTTTTTCATTCTAAATATTTTTAATCTATATATATGAGGCGCGAAGAGTTCAAAATTACGAACTTTCAAAATATTTTTGCAAGAATACAAAGAACTCGTTTTTAGTAAAAATCACCGATTGTGAAAAATTTGCGCCATTTATTTCATCGTTTTTATGTCTTTATATATAAACGTAGCTTTTTTCCTGAATTACTTGAGAGTAAATTGTAGACATTATGCACCTGTAACCATAAATGTATAGTTTGTATTTCCTAAGAACAAAGATATTCTCACAGTACAATGATCAATTCTGGAAACTTTATATAGATATGATATTCCTATCTAAACCACAGCTTATGGTTAAAATTTGACAAGTTTCCCAATAATGTTCTATATGGCTTTTTTTGGGGGGGTTTAGGATCAAAGTTAGTATCTCGCATTGCATTTAGTTGTCTTGTGTCTTTGTTCTTTGATCTGATCAGCTACTCTTTCTTTATCTTTCTTGGTATCAAGTATCAACACTGTTTAAGAGAATAGGCCAATTATGTTGTAAAATGTCCATCAGTTTGGGTTTCCCCAGTGCTTCCTCACAATTAGATTCCGGTTATTCATTTTTAGCAGGAATACTAACCGTGCATCATATCAGGGGACCCATTCTATCTATTTGCTCTGTTACTGGGGACGTTAACTTTTTTTTTTTTTTTTTTTTTTTTTTTGAGACAGAGTCTCGCTTTGTTGCCCAGGCTAGAGTGAGTGCCGTGGCGTCAGCCTAGCTCACAGCAACCTCAAACTCCTGGGCTCGAGTGATCCTTCTGCCTCAGCCTCCCGGGTAGCTGGGACTACAGGCATGCGCCACCATGCCCAGCTAATTTTTTTTTATATATATATCAGTTGGCCAATTAATTTCTTTCTATTTATAGTAGAGACGGGGTCTCGCTCTTGCTCAGGCTGGTTTTGAACTCCTGACCTTGAGCAATCCGCCCGCCTCGGCCTCCCAAGAGCTAGGATTACAGGCGTGAGCCACAGCGCCCGGCCGGGACGTTAACTTTGACACCCTCGCCCCCGCAGGAGTGGGGAACCTGTGGCCTTAAGTTGAAATGTGGCCTTCCTGGTCCTTAACTGCAGCCTTTTGACTGAATCCAAATTTTATGCAACAAATCCTTTTATTTAAAGGGGTGCAGCAGAAAACGTTGAAGCTTTTCTTGCCTCCGTTGGTGCTTAAAAAAGAACAAACTTGAAATCAGAAGGCAGTAGTTGCCTACCCCTGAGGCTGTCTGCCAGACTGCTCCACCAGAACACTATTATTTTGCCCTTTGTAATTGATAATTCGTCAGGCAGTGTTTTCAGAATATGTAAATATCCTCTTCCTCCTTGACCTTCCACCCACTAGTTTTAGCATCTGTTATTGTTTTGGTGGCTGCAGGATGGGGATTTTTTAACTCCATAATTGATCTACATTTATGAGCTGACTTTCTGCCATAAGGAAGAATTTTCCCTTTTCCTTTATTTAATTGTTCACTCATTTATTGATATCAGTATGGGCTCATGGATTCTTGTTTTATTCACTAGTTTATAATTCATTACTATAATTTTTTGATACTTAAATTTATTTATGATGTACATATTTATTTATTTAGAAACAGAGTCTCGCTCTGTCTCCCAGGCTGGAGTGTAGTGGTGCTGCTCACTGCAAATTCTAATTCCTGGGCTCAAGGGCTGCTCCTGTCTCAGCCTCTTGAGTATCTGGGACTACAGGTATGTGCCACCAAGCCCAGTTAATTTTTAAAAGTTTTTGTAGAGACAGGGGCCTTCCATTATTGCCCAGGTTGGTCTTGAACTCCTGGTCTCAAGTGATCCTCCCACCTTGGCTTCCCAAAGTGCTGGGATTATAGGTCTGAGCCAGTGCACTCCACCTTCACATTTTTTTGTTGATGCTCAAATTGTGCCCAGATTTGGTCAGTGGGACTCCTTCAGGTTGGCGTCTGTGTTTTCTTGGCATGTTTCCAACATGTTTTAAGTACTTCCATGTTTTCTGGCACAAGACATTCCAGGCTTATCTTGTATTTTTCCTGCCCCAGCCCTGGAATCAGCCATTTCTCCAAGGAGCTCTGATTCCCCTTAGTAGGAAATGGTATTTAGAAATTAAGGTGTTTATAATGAATTCCTCATTGATAAAGGTAAATTTTGTTGTTTTCTTGGAGTTTACATTTTGGTAGAAAGTAAGAGAGCCTTTAGTGTAGTTCTGTTTTTATTCGTTGTGCTTACTATTTGGTGGATATTTTAACAAGAAAATTAAGCCCCTTTGTTTTGAAAAGTAACTTAAAATATAATTTTCAGTTTTTGCTTGAATTGGTGTTCGAATTTTCTTCTCCTTCTTTTCCATTTCTTTGTGTTTTTTTCCTCTGGTTTCTGAGAGGTATCCTCAACTTTATCTTTCAACCCTGCTGTTTAGATTTTTATTTCTGCTATTTTTTTTTTTTTTTTTTTGAGACAGAGTCTCTTTCTGTTGTCCAGTCTAGAGTGCCATGGCATCAGCCCAGCTCACAGCAACCTCGAACTCCTGGTCTCAAACTATCCTCCTGCTTCAGCCTCCCAAGTAGCTGGGACTACAGGCACGTGTCACCATGCCTGGCTAATTTTTTCTATTTTGAGTAGAGACTGATCTTGCTCTTGCTCATGTGGTCTCAAATTCCTGACCTCAAGTGATCCTCCTGCCTGGGGCTCCCAGAGTGCTAGGATTATAGGTGTGAGCTGCCACTCCTGGCTCCGGCCCTGCTATCATACTTTTAGCAGCTTTATATATTAATTTTAAATAAAAAATAGTGTGCTGTTTTTGTTTCATGGATAAATATTTCCCATTAGCTTGCTGAAGATATTAATGGAAGTGTTTAATTTGAAGTTTTCATTTTCCAATACGTTCTTTCTTCATGTTGTTTGTACATGTGTGCATATGTGAGTGTGTTTTGTTTGTTTACTTGTTTTTCCTTTTTCGTGTTAGAAGATTTCCTCAAATGTCTGTTGATCCTTGACTGTCTGTTCATTTAAAATAATAGATTTTATTTTTTAGAGCAGTTTTAGGTTCAGAGCAAAACTGAGCAGAAAGCACAGGGATTTCCCATGCCTCCCACCCCCATGCACACACCACACAGCCGCCCCCACTATTGACGGGCACCAGAGTGGTACATCTGTTACAACTGATGAACTTTCACATCATTATCTCCCAAGTCCATAGTTTACATTAGGATTCACTCTTGATATTGTCATTCTACGGATTTTGACAAATGTTTAACGACATATATCCACCATTATAGTATCATAAAGAACAGTTTCACTGCCTCAGAATCCTCTGTGCTCCATCCAGTCATCCCTCTGCCTGCGCCCTGGCCCCAGCAACCATTGATCATTTCATTGTCTCCATGGTTTTGCCTTTTCCAGAATGTTATATAGTTGGAGTCATACAAGTCTGCTCATTTTTAAGAACAGAGCATAAAAAACTGGAGACAGAGAGTAGGAATTGTCAACTGTGAATATGACTATAAGGTGACTTCACTAGCTATCTCTGTAGGGTACCCCAAATATCAGTATTGCTAGGTTTCTCCTTTTTGGCTGGTCAGATCCCCTAGAGAAGTGTTTTGCCATGTCCTGCCTCGAGGCAGGCAGGACATAATTTGAGATGTCAACATTCTGGGTTCAGGTGAGGGAGGAAGGCTGGGGGTCTCAGGTTGTGGTAATAAACTTTCCCTCAATTCCTCTGGTTTTGGTTGAAGATCCCTGTCTTGGACTCTGTATGACCCTCACTGGCTCTCTGTGCAGAGTGGAGGAGGGAGTCTGTGTATCTAATCTAACTGTTTATGAAACAGACTCTATCAATTTTCTAGTTTTTTAGTCCCATTCTTACTCCACACTCCCTAAAGCATCTAATGTCGCAGACTCCTGTCCATTTTGGGTTCTGATGTGTTGTTTCTTAAATCTCCCTCCTGCCAATTTAGGGTCCTGTTTTCCCAGGCCTGCTAAATCAATTACATCTTAATCCATTTTCCAGATCCCCAAATTTTATTTTCGTTTTCTTTTCTGTTCTTTGTCCTAACGAGTTTATGTCTTTTTCTTTTTAAATCCCCTTACTATTGATATAGAGAGGTTTTGGAAGGGAGAGCAGATAATGGATGTGTTCTACCTGCTGAATTTTATTGAAAGTCTTCCGATTCTTTTTGTTGTGTTTTTATTCCCATGGCGATGAAGCATATTCTTGGTCAAGAAGCCCCCCTAGTTTATCTCTCTGTGCCATTCTTACAGTTACAAACTCTAGGGGGAGACAGATTTGTCTTCCAACAGTGGTTTGGCAAGTACTACCTTTGTGACCTCAGCCAAGTCAGTTCATCTCTCCATCCTCAATTTTCTCACTTGTAAAATAATGAAGATTGAACTAGTACTTATCTCATATGAATGTTTTAAGAATTAGCTGAAACAACAGGTGCTAACGTGATATCACAGTGCCTGCTATGTAGCAGGTGCTCAGAAAATGGCTGTCCTATGCCCTCAGCCTATCCTTGATGACAGTGTAAGATGTGCTCACAAAATGGTCAAAAGAGCTATGACATTTTCAGGAATTGAGCCTGTTTCTGAAATGCTAGTTTTTGTAAAAGGGAATCTGTATGTCTCACCCAGATGTAGCCATTTGACATTCAAAGCAAAGTGATCCAGTACACAGGCAAAGGGCCTGATGCATTCATTCATTGACTCACTCATTAACTCATTCAACAAAGAGCCCACTGTGTGGAGCATTTTTATTATTTTTATTTTTAAAATTAACTAATAAATCTAGAGATAATATCTCTCTCTATCTCCCAGCTGGAGTGCAGTGGAACAATTATAGCTACTACAGTCTCTAACTTCTAGGATCAAACAATCCTCCTGCCTCAGCCTCCTGAGTAGCTGGGACTACAGGTGTGTGCCACCATGCATGGCTAATTTTTAAATTTTTTGAAGGGATGGTCTTGCTCTATTGCCCACCTATGACATCCTAGCCTGAAGTGATCCTCCTGCCTTGGCCTCCAAAAGTGTTGGGATTACAGGTGTGAGCTGCCATGCCCAGTTGTGTGTGGAACATTTTAAAGTAAATATTATGTATACTGTCAGCGTATCACTAAATACTTCAGAATCTCAAAATGGGACATTCTTTCATAAGACTTTATAGAATTAAAAAAATGTCCTTAATATTATCTAATAACTAGTGCATATTGCTTTATTAAACATTTTTTTCTAAATGCTCTATTTACTGACTTGGTTTCTAAATGTGGTCTGTTTATTATATTTTGATTCTTACATTTCTATTTTATTTTAGCTTCTTTTCCACATTAGAACATGTCCTTTTCCTTTCTTTTCCTCTGTGTCTTTGCTTGTGGAAGAAACATGGTAATTGTCCCATGGAAAAGTCCCACATTCTGGATTTGACTGATGCTTCCTTGTGGTGCAGATTGACATGCTCTACCATCCAGTTTTCTGTGTGAGTGAGAAGGTAGAACTAAAGGCATATTAATTCTGCATCAGTTCATTTTTTATTCATTTTTTTTTTTTTTTTTTTTGAGACAGAGTCTCGCTTTGTTGTCCAGGCTAGAGTGAGTGCCGTGGCGTCAGCCTAGCTCACAGCAACCTCAATCTCCTGGGCTCGAGAGATCCTTCTGCCTCAGCCTCCCAAGTAGCTGGGACTACAGGCATGCGCCACCATGCCCGGCTAATTTTTTTTTATATATACATATCAGTTGGCCAATTAATTTCTTTCTATTTATAGTAGAGACGAGGGTCTCGCTCTTGCTCAGGCTGGTTTTGAACTCCTGACCTTGAGCAATCCGCCCGCCTCGGCCTCCCAGAGAGCTAGGATTACAGGCGTGAGCCACCGCGCCCGGCTTTTTTTTTTTTTTGAGGCAGAGTCTCAGTCTGTTGCCCTGGCTAGAGTGCCATGGCGTCAGCCTAACTCACAGCAACCTCAAACTCCTGGGCTCAAGCAATCCTTCTGCATCAGTCTCGTGAGTAGCTGGGACTATAGGCATGTGCCACCATGCCTGGCTAATTTTTTCTATGGATTTTTAGTTGGCCAATTAATTTCTTTCTATTTTTAGTAGAGACAGGTCTCATTCTTGCTCAGGCTGGTTTTGAACTCCTGACCTTGAGTGATCCACCCACCTTGGCCTTGTTTTTAAATAATACATAATAGTGGTGCCGCGTATTCTGTGTTTCATCACATATGTAGTATGTAATGTTTTGTTGTTCAGCTTTTAGTGATATAAATATTAATCAGGATTCAGGTGGTACTAGATCTTATCCTTTCAGTGTAAAATTTCCCATCAACATTTTGCTTAACCTTTTTTTTAATCATCTATTGCTGACTCCTATGAGTTGAATTGTGTCCCCTCCAAAAAGATACATTGAAATTCTAAATCCTGGTACCTATGAATGTAATCTTATTTAGAAATAAGATCTTTTCAGATATGCTCAAGTTAAGATGAAATCGGGAGGGTGGGCCTAAATCCAATATGACCGGTGTCCTTATGAGAAGAGGAGAATGCCGTGTGAAGACAGAAACACATGGAGGGACACCATGTGATGACAGAGGCAGAGCTTGAAATGACACAGCCAGTGAATGCCAAGGATTATTGAGGCCATCACAGAATTGAGAAAGGGACAAGGAAGGATTCTATTAGAGTCTCAGAAGGAGCACAGCTCAGCTGACCCCTGGATGTTGGACTTCCAGGCCCCCAAATTACGAGAGAATAAACTTTTTTTTTTTGAGACAGAGTCTCACTCTGTCACCTGGGCTAGAGTGTTGTGGCATCAACGTAGCTCACAGCAACCTCACACTCTTGGGCTCAAGCAATCTTCCTGCCTCAGCCTCCCAAGTAGCTGGGACTATAGGTACCTGCCATGAAGACTGGCTAATTTTTCTATTTTTGGAAGAGATGGGGTCTCACTCTTGCTCAGGCTGGTCTCCAACTCCTGAACTCAAGCAATCCTCCCACCTCAGCCTCCCAGAGTGCTACAGTTACAGGCGTGAGCTGTAATTGTAGCGTGCCTGGCCTTCTATTGTTTTAAGTTACCCAGTTTAGGGTGGTTTGGTATAGCAATCCCAGGAAACTAATACAATAACCATTGCCTGGTTTGGTTATTTCATCGAAGGTTGAGAAATGGTGATTTTTGAACTATATCATTTTTTTTCTCCATTTGTTAGCAGGAATTCCTTTGGATGGAAAAATTTTCTTTCCTTCATTAAGGCTATTTTCATGGCCTTGAAGTTTATTTACCCTAGAGGGATATAGTATATGCTGACCTCTTTTATTTCCCTTTCATTCCCAAATATCAAAATAATGAGCTGGTGCTCTAACTTACTTTCCCTCTTTCCCCCTTTCCCCCTTTGAATGTATTATGAACTTATGAGGAGAGCTTATTTAAAGAAAAATGTCATTAATAAATTATTTTGGGCCTCTGAGTTTCTCCCTGTTATAAATGAAATGCAGGATCGGTATCTTTCCTTTGAGTAAAATGTATACCAACAAAAATGATCTTGTTAGGATGTCTAAAACAATGCCTTCTGGTGCCCCAATAGGAGTCTATCTAAGTTCCAGTAGGACTGAAGTTGAGTTTGGTTCAGACAATTCTCTGAATACCAGTATAATATTGGGTATAGTTGTATCACTGTTTGTTTTCCAGTTTGATAAATCTTATATCTCCTTGGATCTATGGCCATGTTTAATTCTGTAATAGAATTAAATTTAGATGTACCCTCAACATTTCTTTCTATCTCAAAACCATTATGAACTCTGAATAGAATCCCTCCTTTTATGGGGTAGATGAGCAACATTACAAGAAATTACAGCATAGCAACTGGATGGAGATTTTTGATTACTATGATCTTGTCTTCAAAAATAAAAATTTGGGTATGAGAGTCAGTGTATGTGAGGGAAAAGGACAAATGACTTAAAATTGGAAAGGTCTTGAAAAATCTTATTTTATAGTCTTAGCTGTATTTTATCTCTGCTCACTACATTCAAGCTCCTTTAGAGAAAGACTGTGTCTAACTTGTCATTATATCTCCCAAACATTCAGTTTAATGTTTTAATAGAGTAGATGCTCAATAAATAAATGAATTTAATTAGAACTTGGTGTAATTAAATTTCCTCAAAAGACCAATATACTGTAGGCAAATTTAGCACAATGAACATGATGTGAGAAGATGGAATGGATCCAATTACCATAAAAAGTATGCATTAACTATAGATGAAATGATATGGAAATACAGTGATAAAGATGCCTACAATATAAAGCAGGTATGTTGTAACATGGTATCCCATCATATAATGAAAAATGGCAGGTAATATTTCAATATGAATTTAAAAAAATTAGAATATTGTGTGTGTGCATGTGCGTGTATATAATGGGCTTTATTAGTCACTATGCAATTAAGCAAAAATAAATCATGAAATGTTTCTATTTTTAAAATTTTTATTTTAAATATGGAACGCTTCACAGATTCGCATGTCATTCTTGCACAGGGGCTATGCTAATCTTCTTTGTATCGTTCTAATTTTGGTATATGTGCTGCTGAAGTGAGCACCAAAATAATTCAACAGAAGGAATTCAATATAGGGAAATGCTTACAAGGTTAGACTGGTGAAACAGCAAGAAGGGAATACGAAAGTATCACAGAGATAGTAACTCTGGGCAGCAGCTACCGCACCTAGGAATGAGAAACGTAAGAGGTGATCAGCACCTTTGAGGAGGGAGCTGCCCAGCTCTTGCTGGTACCTTTCAAAGGAGCACCATGGGAATAGGTCTGGGAGTGCTGAAAGGATGGAGGCTGGGTGGAACCAGCTGCTCTTCTTGGGCCCAGTGTTACTGCTGGGGTGATACAGACAGGAATGGCAAGCAAACAGGAGGTGGGACTTCCTCTCCCTCTTGCTTTCCAATATCCCTCTAGTGAGAAATGTGAGTCATAACACAGAATGTGGAAGAGTAGGTTTGGAGACAGGAAACAAGGGCTGAATAACAGTCATATATCAAGGAAAGGGGATGCAGACACTCTCACCTTTTATGTGTTTCTGCATTATTTGAATTGGATCTGTATGACCAAGCCTTACTTATTTTTCTAGTATAGCCACAAAATTATACAGTTATCACCACAATCTAATTCTGGGATGTTTTCATCAGCCCAAAGAGAAGTTCCATACCCTTTAGCCCTGGCCCTATGCAATCATTAACCTATTCTCTGTATCTGTGGATTTGTCTATTTTGGAGATTTCATACAAATGGGATCATGTAAAATGTATTCTTTGTTTTATTTCACTTAGCAGAATGTGTTAAGGTTCATCCATGTTGTAGCATGTATCCCTACTCCATTACTTTTTATGGCTGAATAATATTCCATTATATGGACATACAGCATTTTGTTTATTCATGTATCAGTTGATGGATATTTGGGTTGTTTCTACACTTTGGCTGCTACAAACATTTATTTACAAGTTTTTGTGTGACCATATGTTTTCAGCTCTATTTGTTATCTACCAAGTAGTAGAATTGCTGGATCATATGGTAAGTCTATGCTTAACATTTTCAGAAACTACTAAACTGTTTTCCATAGTGGCTATACCATTTTATTAATACATCCCTACCAGCAATGTATAAAGGTTCCAATTCTGTCCATCCTCACCAAGACTTGTTATTGTCTGTCTTTTTGATCATTGCTATCCTAAAGCATGTGAAGTGATAACTCATTGTGATTTTTTTTCTGTAAAATGAAATTATACATTATTAATAACCATGGCATATTTTCATGTGCTTATCTCCTGTTTGTATATATTTTTTTTGGAAAAATTGTCTATTCAAGTCCT
Source organism: Microcebus murinus (assembly GCF_040939455.1). Taxonomy (NCBI): domain Eukaryota; kingdom Metazoa; phylum Chordata; class Mammalia; order Primates; family Cheirogaleidae; genus Microcebus; species Microcebus murinus. The sequence goes on from NC_134124.1 coordinate 27,218,801, forward strand.
TTGCTCATTTTTTAATTGAGTTGTCTTCTTGTTCCTGAGTTGTAAGAATTCTTTGTATGGTCTGGATACCAGACCCTTCTCAGATACATGATTTACAAATGTATTCTTCCATTCTGTAGGTTGTCTTTTTACTTTCTTGATAATCTCCTTTGATGCACAAAAGTTTGGTTAAGTCTAAGGTATCTATGTTGTTTTTTTTTTTATTTATTGCTTCTGTTTTTGGTGTCCTATCTCAAAATCCATTGTCTAATCCAAGGTCATGACAATTTATATCTGTTTTCTTCTAGGTGTTTTATAATTTTAACTCTTACACTTAGGTGTCTGATCCAGTTTGACTAAATTTTTGTATGTGGATATCCAGTTGTCCAGTGTCATTTGTTGAAAAGGCTATTCTTTCTCTATTAAATTATCTTGGCACCTTTGTTGAAATTAACTTAATTTCTGGACTCTCAGTTTGATTACATTGATCTATATGCCTATCTTTATGCTAGCATCTCACAGTTTTGATTACTGTAGTTTTATAGTAAGTTTTAAAATTGGAAGGTGTGAATCCTATAACTTTATTTTTCTTTCCCAAAATTGTTTTGGGTATTTGGGGTGCCTTCCATTTCCATATAAATTCTAGGATCAGCTTATCAGTTTATGCAAAAAAGGCAGCTGAGATTTTGATAGAAATTGCATTGAATACCATGCCTTACTCTTAGGAAAAACAACATTATTTCCATTTGACCAGAAAGTCTATATTTATCAAGATGCTAACTCTCTTGGTAATTGGCATATATTGTAAACTGCATTAAATAAGCTCAGATTTAAATCAAGATTTTCTCTCTCTTTTATAGAACATGTTATAATACATTGATAATTTTAAATTTATTTGAGTGAAATAAATGTTGGAGAAACTTTGTGAGGACAGGGACTGTGTCTAGTTTTGCTGATCATTCTTTTCCCAGGCTAAGCCTAGAGCAGCCTATATATAGAGGGTGCTCAAAGAGTTGTCAAGAAATGTGGACATCTTCTCTAACAGGCCAGGGAACAAGAGCAGAAGGGTATGTGATCTTGAGCTTCCAAGGTACTAGCGTACATAAAAAGAACTCAGCTTGACCAGATGCAATGGTTTATGATTTCATTTATATGAAATGTTCGAAAGTCTAGGGGTGGGAATATGGAGTGACTGTAATTGGCATAAAGTTTCATTTTAAGTTGATGGAAATATTCTAAAATTAGATTGTGGTGATGATTGCATTCTGGAATTTTACTATAATTCATTCAGTTGTACACTTAAAAACAATGAATTTTATGGTATGTAAATCATATCACAATAAAGCTGTCTAAAAGAGAACTTCAGCCTGAGACTGCAGCCTTAACCAATTTTCATTTTTATTGAGGAAAATGGTGCAGACAAGGCAGGTCAAAGGGGGCTACATTTCACTGAGGGAAAAAAAAGTGGAGATGGAGTGATTGAAAGGCATAGGGGTCTGTGCAAAGCAGTTGTGCCTGAAGTTCACAGAAAATGTGAAGAGAGATTGAGGGCCAGGAGTCCTGTTGGGAATTAGAATTCAACTGAATTCTAAAATTCAGAGTAGGGAGTGGACACTAGGTTGAAGGGAGATGGGGGATCGGAAGCATAGCCCATCCACCCAGTTCTTGACAGTGAAAAAAACAAACAAGGTCATGGACTTGCTTTCCTGCAGTAGGAGGGAGACCACTTTTGAAATGCTCCAGGGCAGGGCTGGTCACCCTGGTGTGAAAACACTATAGCAGCCGCCAGAGAAACCTGGCGGTGTGAAAACCTTCTAGTTAGGAGCCATCACTTTGCCATTCACCCTTGTCAGCCCAGCCGCTGGGATGGCTCAGAAGGGAAAGAAAATGATCGATAGTGGTCCCTGACAGGTTACAAGGGAAAAAGTAAATGTTCGACAAATGGCTGCAGGTCATGTTGGCCAAGCTCTCTGACTCCCAAGCCTGCCCTTGATCTTGATGCCAGAGAGTTTTGCTTTTCTCATAGTCTCTAAGTCTAAATTTCATGCAAAGGCTTTCCTGCTTCTACAGTTTTGCTCACCCCATGCTAAAATTGACCTGGACTTCAAACCTGGCTTTATTTATTTACAATACCAGCTTTCTTGGCATTCTTTAACTTGTGTGATGTGCCAGGAGCTATCCAAACATCTTGCCACACACAAGCTCATTCTCATACCAACCCAAAGAGTCAGGGGCTGTTAGACCCATTTTACAGATGAGGATCTAAGCTCAGCCATGGATTAACTCCCTGAGATCACACAGCTCACAAGCCTCGGAAGTGGGGCTGCAAGGTGGGCAGGTCTGATGCCAAAGCCCATTTTCTCAGACACTTGCCTGTCTCTTCTTTCCAAATATCCACTTCTGATGCGAATCTTCACACAGACAGCAGAGGTACCTGATATGAGTAAAACAAAGACCAGCTGTTTTGCTGTTTGCCCACCAGTTGGGCTATAAGGGTCTCACTCTCTCTTGTGGCTGGGGCCGGGGCAGTGCTGCGAATTGGGGCTGGGCCTCATCACAGCAGCCTGCAGCCCTTGGAAGTACTCTGGGTCCAGCTGGTTAGCACCTGCCAGTCAGCGAGCATCTCCTAATACTGATTGTAGCTGCACAGAAGTGGCAGCGGTCAGTCTCTCATGAATAGGGGCTTAGGGATCTTTTCTTTTGTGATCAGCTGGCTTGGTTTTGACCCTTACTGGGAGCAACTGGGCATCCGTGTGCTGGGTTATGTAAGCTCAAGTTACTCACTATGCTTTCAGATTATCACCTAAACAATCACATGCATGAAATTTAAATCTAACACTTGCACTTAAATGCAAACTGGAATGTTATGATAAAAACCTACCGTCTCTGGCCAATCTTGGGGAGATTTTGATGCCCAACAGAGAAAAGTCTTTTACCCCCCATGGTGTAATAGTAAGGAACAAATAGACAGTATTATCCTCATTTTATGAATAAATTGGATCAGAAGGGTTTCTATCCTTAGTGTGCCTGGCACTTTGTTTTATGTCTATAGATACTCCATTTTTAATCATTGTTTATTAACTCAGTCACCCTATGGTCAGGGAAGAGAGCATAAAATAAAGGTGCGATTTATTTAGTTTTAGGAATAATGTCCCTATTCTGTCTGGTTCACTGTATTGGGGAAGTTTTCTTTTTTACTTTCTGCCCAGGTGTTGAATTCCTGATACCCTCTTGAAGGATGGCTGACCAGGAATGGCCTCTGGGACTATCTTTGTCTTGAATGGTGCAGCCAGAGGTTGTGGTACAAACTGATGTTGTGGAGCCAACATATGAATGTGAGAAGTAAAACTTCTCCCCCCAGCACTCCTTGCAGGAACCATGCAGGAAGGCAGTGGGATGGGAAGCCAGGTATGGACATTGTGGCAGGGAAGTGAATGATGTCATCATTAGGTCCAAGAGTTGCATCTCCTTGCTATCCAGCTGTTTCCTAATGACATTTTTTTTTCCTCTTTATTTCTTCTCTCTTCTATAAGAAAACTTGTGGAATGAAGCCCAGAGACCAGGGTATGATTTGAATTGAGGTTTTATTATAAGTTATATTTTTGTTCTTTAAAATGAAAGTTTTTGTATATATCCTTCCATGTTATAAATAATTTATTTTTATGAAAACTACATATTTTAATATTTTAGTCATAACCTTTCAAGCCTCCTTGGGGAAACAGCTGCATTATATTCTCACACCACACGAGGGCAGTGGTGTCACATGTAAAAGATGCCTGTCTCCTGCTTTTCTGAACAGATGGGACATTTGTTAGACTTCATTGGATGTATTTTTCCTTTATTGAAGCACAGGGGAATTTCACATTTGCAGGTAGAATGGGGAAAGATAGTTAAAATTTCATACCATATTTTTATCTTTTTGTTTATGCTGATAAAATTAGGAAGGGCAGTTGATTTATCCTCCTTTTTGCTGTTTTGAGGGATTGGTGTGCTAACAAGCTGAGGTGAGTGTTCATTACCACTGTGACCCTGGCAGAAGATGTTCTGTTGGTTTTACATTTAATTGGAAATGTCACAAAGATAGTACATAAGTGCATCTTTCCCCCAAACCCTTCAATGCCCTTTAGATATGATTCAAATCCTGTTGTTCCTATTAGGTAATCTTTGCATTTCATCTTTCTCCACACCTATAGAGTAGGGAGAATACAACCTTTCTCTGAGGATGAAATGATGTGATCTTTCTTATTACATGATCATAGAAACTCTGAAGTGTCCCTTTCACAGATGGTCCTAGTCCTGCTGGGTTCTTAATGTCCCTTTGGCTCCTATGGGTTCTGGAAGTCTTAACTCAGAGCTAATCAGCTGACTCTTCCCAAGGCAGGATAATACAGAGGCTACAACACAAAGGTGGACAGTTCATCTTTCCTTTGAGCATATTTGGTTTTTCATGCTATACTGGCCTGCACGATTTTTTTTTAAAAGAAAAAATCAGTTGCCAACACTTAAAGGCAAGGAGTTCTCACTAATGATCCAGGCTTCTTGCTTTTGTGGAAACATTGGACAGTGTGGTATTGTTAGCCTGCACAGCCCCCTTGATGACAATTGGCAGCAGCCACCTTCTTTGTGGCTATGTGTAGTCACTACACACATAGGTCTCCCCTTTTGTTTCCCTGACACTAAGGGAGTCGCTGTTTGTAATCACGTTTGCACTGTTTTTGTTACAATAAAAAGGAAAATGAGAGTTTAATACCCATGCCTGTCTCAAAGTAGAAAAAAATGAAATATATAGTGATGGAACCACATGCCTCAAGAAAAATGATCCTGAATGTAGATCTGCCGGCTGCCTGAAGCATTTGGAGAAATTTCCTGGCCTCGCTGGTATTTGAATTTCAGCACCTGGGAGAGCTCCATCATTGAAGGCGGGCCTGTGGCCTGGGGTTGACCTTGGGTAAACCCCAAGGACGTTTGTCACTGGGGTGATTAAATGAGGAAAATCTCGTTTAACCTCACGACAGCCCTGTGATGTGATCATTGCCTTATTTGGGCCACACAGCTTAGCACGATTCGGGGCACGCATCAAGAGGTCGGCTACGCCCTCTTTCTTACTTTCCTCTGGGGAGCAGTGGGCTCCAGACTAACGGCTCCTAGGGGCCTCTTCACCATCACTCATCTGGCAAATTGCAGATGTCACTGCCTCACTGCCTGACTGAGCTGGGAGGAAGAAAGGGTTAAGGAAGAGGAGCAGGGGCGGAGGGAAGCGCTTTGGATCCCGGGGTCTGACCTAGACTCATCTCCATGCCTGCTCTCCAGCCTGGCGGTGGCAGCTGAGCTGCGTATAGCAGGAGGAGGCTGCAGGAACAGACAGGAAATCCATTCTTTTCTGCAGATCCATCGGCAAAATGCTCAAAGCAAACAGCAGAGGAAGTTTGCTTTAATGGAGACAAACTCACAACTTTGCTCTTTCAAAGCCTCTGTTTACAAGTCAAAGCCGAGGCTCAGTTGGGCTTTCTTTGCACACTCACCTCCAGAGGTGCTGCCTATGGGCCTTTTGCTGCCAGACACCAGGCATCAAAGGCACCAGGCACGATGACCAGATGACTGGTGTCTGCGGCTAGGATGGAGAACCAGTTCCCTACTCTTTGCTGAGGCTAGGCTTCTCACCCCAGGCCTCTTGGGGTACAAATTTGCAAAACTGGGAAATAAGGAAAAAAGCCCTTAGATCTGGTGAGTCCTGGAGTCAAGCATCACTGGCAAAGAATGAAGTGACTCGAAAAAGAAACTGACAGGTGTTGGCCTTGGATAATTGTGAAGTGCACAAAGGCGCTAAACTAGGCCGCTCAAAGAATAGAAGCCACCAACAGTATCTCTAAGTGGTGGTGTCGGCTCTGTCACCTGAATGGTGTCCAGTGTTATACCTGAATTGGGTGTATACGAGCTTAAAATAAAATAACTGTAATAATAGCTAGTATCTGGGATAAAAACATGTTGCCTAAAGGTGGGGTTTAGAGAATTGTTAAAGTAAATATCACAGATCTTATGTAACTTTATATTCCACTAAATATTTCTCCTATGGAAGAAGCCAGGCAAAGATGATGCTTTTTAGCTAACAGAAAAACAGAGACCCATTGGTATCAGGAAGAGATCCTGGAGACTGGTGGAGTGGCTGCCTCTTTTGCCCTGGTGAGGCTGAAGGCAAAAAGATGTTGGATATGGTAGAATACCGTAGTCAAGGCCAAGGATTCTGGAGGCAGCTGCATCTGGTATTGAAACCTGCTGTGATGCTTTCTAGCTGGGAATGTCAGGCACGTCACATTCTCTCTTTAAAATTTAGTTTCTTATTGCTAAAAAGGGGATGGAGAGAGGCTAAGCACCTTACCCAAGGTTACAACCAGGGTAAATGACAAACCCAAGGTTACACTGGGGTAAATGACAATGCTGACATTGGAAGGGAAATGTCCAATTTCAAAGCCCTGGCATTCTCCACTGCATACACTTCCACTGAATGAAAACCACAGCCAACTCCCCTCCCCCCGACCCCGGCAGCCCACACACCCTGTTAATCCCGGTGCAGATTTTGAGCTCTTAGATCTAGGGTATTCCATCTTTGCTGCTTATGTTACGATTCCTCAGTTCAGGAACCTCTCCTCTTTCTGTCCATGTAGGCTTTCCAGTTCCTTTTTAATCTGCCCTTAGTTTTTTCAAACTCAATCTTCATCTCTTTACAACCATAATTCCTAGTTCATCTTTGCTCCTTTTCATGCTTTTTCTTCGGGGAATCAACATTTTCTGTAATTCCCTTCTTTCTGCTGCACAAATTGATGTGGTTCTATGCCCCTGCATTTCTCTAAACTATCTGTTCTATCCTAGAGTGTGTCATGTGGGGTTCATTTGTCAAATAAGGTTGGAAAATGATTCCTTGTTTTAATGAAGTTTTAAGCTAATGTGCATTACAAATCCCCACAAAGGAAGCTATTGCTTTCAAGGTTTCTCAAACTATCTAAACCTAGGAATTTAAAACTCACCCCTTACCCCCTCCCTTCCTCCTTCCTTATTCTCCTCCTATTCTTTTTATTTTTATTTTTTTTTAAGATATGTTACGGGGCTAGAGTGCCTTGGTACATGTTTTAGAGGATACAGCTCTCACCATTATAGTTGAGGTTACTGAATTTCTAAGTAATGAGCTTAAGGCCAGAAATAATTCTATTCCTAGTTGGGATATGATGAGGGCCTCAATCAGCTCTGCTGTTACTCTGCTGGGAACTCATATTTTACATCTACAACTGCACTGTTACCACTTTGCGTGGTAGCCAAGAGCCTGCCTCATAAGGCTTTCCAGGAAGTGCATCCCTGCTTTGGGCTCCTGTATACTTTCCTAATCCCATTGGCCTTGCTTGTCATTCCAAGTTCTGGCATCTTAACCTGTCCACTAACTGGACTCTGTAATACTAGTCTGTCCTCATAACATTGCTTACATTGCTCTCTATTTTCTCTCAATTTGCCTTTCCCAGTGGGCCTGCCTGGGTATACCCATCTTCATTCTTGGCTCTGTGCCTTTCTGGTCTATCATAACTCTTTGTCAAGTATTTACTATGATTTGGTTGATGAACAGTCCAGGCTCTGGGGCCAGATGAACTGAATTCAAATTCTGTTTCCACTATCTGATAATTTTAAACTCTTGGGTAAATTACTTAACTTTGGACCTCAGTTGTCTCATCTACAAACAGGGTTCACATCCTTATACAGTCCTTAAGAGGATTAACTGATACAGTCCATCTTATGTGCTTCTCATACCACATGGCATAGAACAAGAGAACAATAACTATCAGCTATTATATTACCTAAGTTCCAAAGGCTCTTTTGGCGAATTTAGCCCACATTGAGCTCTCTGGTCTCCACATATTTTACAGTTGGTGGTATCTCATACTTAGCACTTGATGTTGCATGCAACTTAATTATAGCTCCTCAATCTACATTTGTACTTAATTTTTAAAAAAATTATGTATAATTTCACACATAGCCATAAGTAGAGAGAATAATAGGATGGACCCTCCTATACTTGTTATAGAATTGGGACTTTTGTAATAGTTCTTTTTCCCTCTGCTCTATTGTTAAATTTAATGTTGTTCCACACACAGGTGACATGGCATTGGCCTTGACTGAGCATGAGCCACCTATGTGTGAGGCTTTGTATAAAGAAGCCTCTTCTCAGACTCTCTTGGAATACAGGAACACCAAGAAGGCTCTGTTTATTTTTTTCTCTCCTAAGGAATGGGGAGATGTAAAATAGTACCCTACCATATGTGCTTCTTGGAGAATTCACTTCATTTTCTAAAACTTCACCCTCTGCCTACCCTTATCACCTCTTCAAGGGCTTGAACTATACTTAATTCATTTGTGTATCCCCAGTTCTAACAAAGCCTGGTGCAAAACAGTGTTTGAGTGAATGTCTTCTTGTTTTTTCTGAAGTTTTGTTAGAACTGCCTTCTAGTATCAGATTTGAATCCCAGTTCTAGACCTTGAGGCTTAAAGCTGCAGACTGAAGAAGACAAAGCTCAGAGCTAAATCTCTCTCTCTCTCTCTCTGTCTCTCTCTCTCTCTCTGTCTCTCTCTCGGCACTGTGTGATTGACATCAGGGGACAGGCATATTGACTTCTCTTAAGATGTTGAACAAAATAAAAACTATCTGCAGGAGGAAACATGATCCTACATTTATTTCTGTGGCATCAGACAATGTCTCAGGAAACAGCTGTTTTGTGCTGTAATTCCTCTTGATGGCACTGGAGCCTTAAATATCATCACAAGTCCAGTCTCTCACATTCTAAATCCTATTATCTAGGTTAGCTCATCTGTATTCAAAAGATCAATGTTGCATTATTACAAAGATCCTTTCAAGTGTAAAAAGGATGGCACGTCATTACAGAAAGTAAAAGAAACTAATCAAACTTTCTTGGTAAAATCATTGACTTTTTTAAGTAAAGGGCAAATTTAAGAATTTGAAAGTCCAAGATGCAAGAGAACTCAGTGGTTTCGGCTCACTCTCGCGTGCATCTGGGTCTTGGATAACCCAAAGAAGAAAGAAGTTATCTTGAAAGAGTCTCCGTGCTCCCAGTTGCTCTCATTTCTTCTGTCACTGCTTGGTTGTGTATCGTGGAAAAAATGTACTGTTCGTGGGAAGACTCAAAGAGATAATCCATGATGTGTGGTACATGTGCAACACTTGTATTGACCTGGTTAATAGAAACTGTTAGGAAGACATAGATAAATATTATTTATTCACCATCTTAACTCTTCTTTCAACAGACGGTTCTTGTCTCTTCTCATCACAGGTGGTGTTCTCTGGGTTGTGTATTAACACGCAGGATGTTTATTGGGGAGTACTTTTGGGATTGACACCAGGGAAGGGAGGGAAAGGAAACAGGATAGGGGAGAGGGAAAGTGGAGGCACGATGCATGCCCAAGGAAAGACACACAAGGACAAGGAGCTCTGGAGCTGCAACTGTCTTTCAGAGTTGTCTTCCCTGACAAGCAAACCAGTTTGGAAAAAGAGCTTGACTTTAGCAAGGCATTGCTCTTTAGCTGGGGCATCCCCAAAGGAAGATGATTGCTAAGGACTGTTTGCTGGCAGCACTCCCAGCTGCCTGGGTAAAATCCCTTTTATTTCTGGAAGTAGAATCTGGGCAGCACATCACAGTGTCTACTATTCTTAATATTTTAAAAGAAAATGTTCATTGACCACCTCCTATGGTCTAGGACTATGGTAGGTGCTGGCCTTATGGTGATGAATAAGAAACAGTCCTAGCCTTCAATGTGTTTGATATCAGCCTCTTCTTGGTAAGATTTGTTGATTATTATGATATTCTAGGCACAGTTACAGGCATTTGACTTGTATTAATTTATTTAATCTAAGCCATATGAAATACCTGGAGCTGTTATCCTAATTTTATAGGTGGGGAAACTGAGGCATATGGTGGTGAAGCTTGAGGAAGGCTCTTTCCAGAGTCCTGAGAGCCTGCTATTGTACTCTTCTCAAATGTTGTTGTTTTTGAGATAACAAAGCCATTCTTCATATTCCTGTAGCTGGTATCTGAGTTAACAATAGCATTTGCTTAATGAAATTTATTTAGCATGGCTATTATGTTAAAGCTGCACTGTCCAATAATGGTGGCCACTAGACACATATATTGAGAATTGGAAATGTGAAAAGTCCAAATTAAGAAGTGCTGTTAAGTATAAAATACACACAGGATTTCAAGGACAGCATGGAAAAAAAATGTAAAAAAACTCATCAATTTTTAAAATATTGATTACATGTTGAAATAATATTCTGTATATATTGGGTTAAATAAAAGTATATTTTAAAAATTAATTTCATCTTTTTTATGTTTTAATGTAGCCACTTGAAAATTTAAAATTACACATGTGGTTTGCATTTTTTGTTTCTTTGTTTTTGTTTTGTTTTGTTTTTTTGAGACAGAGTCTCACTTTGTCACCCAGGCTAGAGTGCCATGGCATCAGCCTAGCTCACAGCAACCTCAAACTCCTGAGCTCAATTGATCTTCCTCCCTCAGCCTCCTAAGTAGCTAGGACTACAGGTGTGCACCGTAATGCCCAGCTAATTTTCCTAGTTTTAGAGACATGGTCTCGCTCTTGCTCAGGCTTGTCTCGAACTCCTGATCTCAAGCAAACCTCTCGCCGTGGCCTCCCAGAGTTCTAGGATTACAGATGTGAGCCACCGCACCCGGCCATGGTTTGCATTTTATTTCTAGTGGACAGCACTGCTTTAAAGAATCAGATTTTTCCGATGGGGACATATTTTGCTCTTGAATGCAGAGAAAATTCTTATTTACTTTGGTATTGGGATCAGGTTCTTTTGATATGCTTCATTTAATTTGTGTTTATTAATAGGGATTCTATCCATTGGATAGCCACTGCTTGCTGGTTGTTTAGTGATTGTTGAAAACTAGTTAGAGGCAGCCTGAGTGAGATGAATTAAAGTTCTATTGTTGTAGGGGAACAAGGTCATCAACTTGAGATTAATCAACGGATTTCAAATCACCAGTAAGGGATATTTTACCCTCAGCTTTACAGTTTCAGCATGTAAATTGCTGTTTAGAGGAGCGCCTGTGAAATCAATCCAGCCTTTTTCCTTTCAGAAATTAAAAGCAATTTATTTTTATTTTTGGCAAATCCTGGAAAGCTGTTGTACATCCAACTCCTCCTCCCTGATACCACCTGTGTTGCTTGTTTTTTAGACCTTTGAATAGAGAGGTGGGAAATTCAGTTGTTTTTGGGTCCCCCAAGATTTGGAGGAGACCCCTCTGGTCCCTGTTGGGGAGCCCATCTGTCCTCACCTGATAATTTTTATTTCAAATGAGTCAGAAACTCCAAAGCTAAACTTGGCCAAAGTAGCACATATCATGTGGACTCCACCCAAAGTCATATAAATCATCCCCGGATCACACCAAACTTGGCCTCCAAAGTGGGCACAGATTTTCCAATCTGGTCCCGGAGTTTGCCAGAAGGCAGGAGGACCACAGGGATGTGTGGGATGCATCTGGCTTTTATCCCAACTTCTGTGGTTAGTGAAGCTTGTCTGATCTGGGATTGGGTATAAACACAGCCACATCCTTGAAAGACACCAAACCACCTTGAAGGGTCATTTCATCCAAACCCTTGCAGAAAACACCTGTCCACACATAGCTGTGTAACCAGCCACCCAAGATTCAGAGATGATTTGTAAATATATTTGTCAGATGTTTTGATTGATTGCTCCCTCTGTCCATACTTTGATGATAACCCAAGCTGAACCCTCAAAGGAATGAGCTTTCATTTCTTCCTGAATAGATGCATAGAGGATGCCTTATTTGATAAGCTGACTCTTCAAAACAACAGTAGTGTGGTTTGTTTATCTGATTTCTAGGGCAGGTTCTTTTTAGAGTGTTTTACTGTCATTGTTTTTAATGGAGAAAAACAATCATGATTAACTTTGTTTATCATATCTTGTTCTTGAGTCAATACAAATTATTTCCTAGTTTTCGCTGGAGTGGCACTATGCTATATGGCATTTGTCTGATTTGTGAAATAACCTACATTTTGGGGGAGAAGACTGTGAAGGGTTATTGGCATTTTTTTCTTAAGCTCTACCTTGGATGCTCTTCCCCCCAAATAAACTGCCATCTCTACATAAGGAGAGGTACATTATTTTCAATCTATTCTACTTTCTGCTTTCCCTAACAACACAAATTAATAAGCTACCTGAAAATCAAATCAAAGTATTTCTAGAAACAAAGGAACAGAGCTTCCTAGCAACTTCTCCGTTAAAAGAAAATCACTGCTTTCAGTAAAAAAGGAGTGTTTCATCTGCCCAGGCAGCAAGTCAGCTGGATGAGAGTTTAGGATTTACTGGTTGTGCATTTGGGCAGTTTACTTAACCTCTCTGTGCCTCAGTTTCTTCATCTATGAAATAGGGATAAGACCTTATCTTATGGAGTTTTATGTGGCATAAATGAGACAATACTGTGAAGTGACTAGCACACTTTCTAGACAATAGTGAGTTATCAAATGTGTGGAAGTAGGTGGCAGAGGTGGTAGTGAGGGTCATCTCTCCCAGTCGTTTTTTTTTTTTTTTTTCTGGGCTGAATAAATTTAATTGAATCTCAAAAAAAAATTTTTATTGATATATAATTGTTGTACATATTTTGGGGGTACAGGTGATATTTTGATACCTGTTTATAATGTGTAATGATCAAATCAGGATCTTTGGGATATCCATCACCACAAACATTTATCTTTTCTTCTTCCAGTCTTAAAGCTCTTCCACAAAGTTCTTTGTTTAGATACTGGAAGAGGTTCCTAATAGCATTTGTGCAGCCTACTTCCATGAGCATCTTAAAAAGAAAGCACATGTTTAATTCCTAAGAAACAGTTGAAGTCAAGGCCATGAATCTGATTGCCTCTTGAATATTTTCTCTCAATAGAATTTGAGAATAACCAGGTAACTTTTAGTTCAGACAAATGTTAATAGCCATAAACTAATCATCACCTTTCTCAAAAACACAGTAGGACTACCGCAAATTAGTCCCAACTTCTAGTTTCTTATCACAGACTTGTTTTTAATTCCCAGCCTGACCAAACATCCCATGTGACACTTGAAAATGTCCAGAGAAAGTTGTTCCTCATTTTATGAAGGTGCTGTTTCCCCTTTTGTGCTACACTGATTATTATTGGGGCATTCTTCCTTCTAGACTCCTGATGTTTCCTGCTTCATTGTTAACATCTGGTCTTGGTGCTCTATCTGTTCTTGGGAGAATAAAGCTTTTCACCCTCCCACATGCCAGTGTTTCAAATATTTGAGGATGGTTATTATCCTTTTCTGAAGTGTTTTCTCCAGGATTAAATACATGCTGTTCCTTAAACTATTCCTCAGGTGACAGGAGTGGCCTATGAAGCAGGAACCTCATGTTCCGGTTATCTATTGTTGTATAACAAACCTAGTAAGTGGCTGAAATCACTTATTATCTTGATTGTTATTATATATGGTATAATACTATATAAAATGAAAATGATAGTATTATTCTAGCTCATGAATCTGTAGGTTGACTGAACTCAGTGGGATGGTTCCCTTATGTGGTTACATTCAGATTGTGAATGGGGCTGGTTTGGCTGGGGCTGGCCCTCCACCATTCACGTGTCCTGTTCTTGGTCTGGGGTGATTTGCATAGCTAGGGCCTGCAATAGTTTGAGATAGGCTGGGCATCTATCTTTCCACAAGGCTTCTTCATGTGGCTAGTTTGAATAGCTTTGTGGTCACTAGATAGATAGACTGTTTTTTTTTTGAGACAGAGTCTCACTTTGTTGCCCAGGGTAGAGTGAGTGCCATGGCGTCAGCCTAGCTCACAGCAACCTCAAACTCCTGGGCTCAGGCAATCCTTCTGCCTCAGCCTCCCGAGTAGCTGGGACTACGGGCATGCGCCACCATGCCCGGCAGGTTTTTTCTCTATATATTAGTTGGCCAATTAATTTCTATTTATAGTAGAGACGGGTCTTGCTCTTGCTCAGGCTGGTTTCGAACTCCTAACCTCGAGCAATCCGCCCGCCTTGGCCTCCCAGAGTGCTAGGATTACAGGTGTGAGCCACTGCGCCTGGCCTAGATAGACTTTTTACATGGTGGCTCAGGACTCCAAGATAGAAGAAGTGAAGGTTGCTGGTACCTTAAAGTCTAGACCCAGAAACTATCACAGAGCCGGCTATATTCTACTAATTAGAGCAGTTGTGGAGCTCACTCAGATGCAAGGGGAAGGGGCATAGGTTTGATGCATAGGGGCATCAGAACAATTTATGGCCATCTGCCCTCCACTATAAGCTCTGCTGATGCTTATGTCTAAAGTCACCTCTTAAAACATGACTAAAGCACCTCAAACAGGAAACAAGACATAACAGCCTACCAGGCTATTAGAGAGGCCAGGAGATTTCTTTTTCTTTCTGCTAGTGGTTGTTATTGCAATTTATAATCTCCTAATAGCTTTCCTAATAGCTGTCACCCACTGTGGGCTCCTAGTAAACTTATCATCCACTGGAGTCTTCACATCTTTATTTCCTAAACTGTTATTAGGCTGCTGTCTCATATTTGTATAAATTCATTTTTGAATCAAAAAACAGAATTTGATTTTTGCTAATGGAATTTTCATCCCATTGGTTTAAGCTGGTTATTGTTTTGATGGTAGTTGCCCTTAGGATGTTTGAAAAGTGTATTCATAACTCCCATGGAGTTTGTGGTTTTTCTTGCTCTTGCCAATCTGCTGCATCTACAGTAAACTTTCAAAAACACACATCTAGTTGTTGTGTCATACCCTTAAGAGATCCAAGATATTGTCCTCAGGAAACAGTCTAACTTTTATGCACAAACTACAAAGTTTTTGTACCTGTTCCCTGACTATGCTCTCATTCTCACTTTATTTTGAGGGGGAAGGAGCAACAGCATATTCCTTTTAAAATTTCCTAATTGTTTGTTGATGTGTTGGAACACAATTTTTAAAAATGGATCTTATATGTAGCAATGTTTCAGATTCTTTTCATTATTTCTAATAGTTTTCTGCTGGACTATTCTGGGTTTTCTATGGGTATAATGCCATTGTCTACGAGTGATAAATCATTTTCCCTATCTAAGAGTTATACATTTTATTTTTTATTGAGTTGTGTACCCTAGAATTCAATATTGAATAGAGGTTGTTTGGACAGTCTTGGCTTGTTTCTGATTTGAAAGGAAACACTTCTGATTTTTCATCAGTAAGCATTCTGTTTGCTGCCAGATTTTGGTTTGAAGATACTATTTATCAGATTAAGATAGTATCTTTCTCTTTCCTAGTTTGCTATTTTAGTTTAAATACCTAAATGAATATTGAATTTTAGAAGTTTTTTTTCCTAAATTAATTGATGCTTATAATTCTTTTCTTTCTTTTAATTGGTAATATGGTAAATTATGATGTTACATTTCTATAGTTAAACCCATCCTTTATTCCTTTTATTCCTGAATAACATTTCATTTGTAGATTTATCACAATTTGTATATGCACTTAGTTTTGAATGGACATTTAAATTCTTTGCAGTTTTTGGCTATTAAAAACAAACTTATGAATAGTCATGTACAAATCTTTGTAAGAACATATGTTTTCATTTTTCTTATGGTGAATGTCTACACATGGAATGGCTGTATGATATAGTAGATGCATTTTTAATGTTTAAAAAAACTGCCAACTATTTTCTCAAGTGGTTGTACAATTTTATATCCTTATCAGCTATACATGAGCATTCCAATTGCTCTACATCATTGCCTCTAGTTGGTATGATTACCTTTGAAATTTTAGTCATTCTAATCTATGTGTAATGATATCTCATTATGGTTTTAATTTGCATTTTCCTGATGATGAATGATATTTACCATTTTATCATGTGCTCATTAGCTATTTGTAAATCTTCTTTGTGAAGTGTCTATTCAAAGTTTTGGTCCACTTTTAAAATTGGGTTGTTTGTCTTTTTATTATTGAGTTGTAGCATTCTTTACCTACATTCTGGCTACAGGCTACAAGTTTGTTTGTTTTTTCTCTTCTGAATCATGCTTTTGGAATACTTTTTCCTAGTTTGTGACTTTTTTTTTATTTTTTAAAATTCTATCTTTTAAAAGCAAAATTGTTTAATTTTGAAGTTGAATTTATCATTTTTTTCTTTTATGGCTTGTATCTTATATATTCTATCTAAAAACTTTTATCTACTTAAAAGTTGTAAAGATTTTCTCCCGTTTTCTTCTAGAAGTTTTATAACTTTAAGTTTATATCTAAGTCTATGATCCATTATGAATTAATATTTGTATATGGTGTGAGGTAGTGGGTTGATGTTATTGGATTTAGTTTGCGGGCTCTTTTTAAAAATTTATTTTTACATTTATGCTCAGATGAGTTGGTTCTATTTTTTCTTTCTCATACATTTTTAATATGGTTTTTAGGTAAGGTTGTGGTTTCATACAATAAATTAGATACTTTGCCTCCTTTTTCAATTCTGTGCAATAATTTATACAGATTAGAATTATTTATTCCTTAAAATTTAGGAAAATTTATCCTTTAAACAGCTCTGGCCTAGTGATTCTGTGTGTATGTATAACTACTGATTTAATTTTTAAAATGTTATTATTCTATTTATATTTTCTGTATCTCCTTTAGTCACTTTTAAGGTGTAGCTTCAGGCTGGGTGAGAGTGGCTCATGCCTGTAATCCTAACACTCTGGGAGGCCATGGTGGGAGGATAGCTTGAGCTCAGGAGTTTGAGTCCAGCCTGAGCAAGAGTGAGACCTTGTTTCTACTAAAAAAAATAGAAAAAATTAGCCAGGTGTGGTGGCTCCTGTAGTCCCAGCCTCTTGGGAGGCTGAGGCAGGAGGATCGCTTGAGCCCAGTAGTTTGAGGTTGCAGTGAGCTACCAGGACGCCACTGCACTCTACATAGGGCAATGGAGTGAGACTGTCTCCAATTTAAAAAAAAAGATGTAGTTTCATGAGGAATTGCTCATTTTTATTTGTTTTGTAAAATTATTAGCATAAAGGCATCCTTGTTTAGAGTGTATTTTTTACTAATATGACTGCTGTCAGTTGAGAGCTCACTGGAAGCTGTGACTCAGTCTAATTTTTCACTGTAGTCTCTGGCACCAACACCAAAACTGGAGTGTTAAATAAATTGGTGAAACTGGAATTCAGTCCAACAGCAGGTCTGATCAGCTTTACCTACAAGATGTATCCAATCACTTCCCTCTGTCTCCTCTGCTACCCTATTACCCCAGTCCAAGCACCATCATCTCCTATCTGGACTTCTGTCACAGATTTTGGATTTCTCTGTTTTCACTCTCATCCCTCACCCCTACCATTTTGGTGTATTTCCTACAAAACTCTCAGAAAAATCCTTTTCAAACTTTCATCAGATCATGTAACTCCCTTGCTCAAAACTCTCCAATGGCTACTCATCATACTTAGAATAAATTGCAAATGGATTAGGAATGTAGAATTGACAAAGGATATCTTCAGAATCCCAAAGCTTTTGTTTAATATATTCAACCCTAACTCTTACAACCTCCCTATAGGTACCAAAAAATTGTTATATAAATATTCCTCCTCTGCACTCCAACTCTATTCTACACCCCAATCCCACCAAGGTATTGGCTATCTGGGATCTACAGAATTTTGGCAAAGATCTTTCTGCTCCTTGATAGAAATGTTTGCCTTCAAAAAAATTGGTAGTATGTGCCCAGGACCTCACATGGCCACAGTGCTGAAGACTTCCCTAACACATCTAATTAATTAATTCAAAGCTGTACCATAATGCTCTTGTCTACATTTTAAATATACCTAAGTGATTATGATGGATTTTACTTTTATTGATAATCTCTTTTTTTTCTAATTGTTTGGAAGATAGAATTGGTTAGTTAGTAGGAGTTTTTATAATGTAAGTTTTATATGTCTTTATTTGTAATTATTTTCATTTTGCCTTTTATTTCAAATCAGGCAATTTACAAAAAAATGTTTACTATAAGATGAAAATATGCAAAAAAAAATAGACCACAGAAGATACAAATTATAATTGGAAATAAATAATTCATTAGCTCATACGTAACTACTAAAGTTAGAAGAACTTTTGGTTTCTGAGCTTCCTAGCAGGCACATTTAAAGAAGAAGTAATATCAGTTAAATTATTTGAGTAAATCACCAACAAATATAGCGGTTCCTTGGGAGAGGGACATCTTTTGTTGCTACCTAAATGGATTTTCTCAAAAATTGCATGATTTTGTCTCCCCCCTTGTGAGGAGCATTGAATTATACCATTATATCCTAAAGCAAAGAATGGTTTCCAGTTGGTGGCTTTCCTTGCAGGTGGCAATCCTTGATGAAAACAACTCAGTGAAGTGACATCAGAGGTAACCCAGGCAGGACCCTGCTTTCTGATGGTCCAGCTTAGTTCCAGGATATAATTTAGAACATCTAGCCTAAACTTTCATTCTCAGAAGAATCACCTGATTCTTAACAACTAATTGTGAATTCCTAAACTCTATCACACACCTATTATCACTGAAGAGCTTGGGGTGGAGTCCATGAGCTGTGGTTTTTAAATTTTCTCACTTCTAACGTATTTATTGAGTTGTAATTTATATACCATTCAATTAATCCACTGAAAATGTACTTTTCAATGAATTTTAGAGTAATTTATACAGTTGTTCCATTATCACTACAATCTAAAGAAAGCAGCACTTTTACCAAGGGAACTTCCAGTGGAGTGGTCTAGGCTCTCAAGTTGAAAAATCTGGCTTGAAGGGTTCAGATGAGTAACATGAGCTTCATCCATTTAGTTTTGAGCTTTAGTGTTGTTAAATAGGTCTTTGGGAAGCTTCATAGAACCTTGGCAATGATAGATTTAACATTTTTGCTTTCAGTATGTTCAGGTGATAGTAAGAGTCAGTGATGCACTAAAGCTTAGTTTGGCTGAAGTACAGATTTAAACTTTGCTCTCTGGGTCATTAGCTGTATGACCAAGTCTCAGCTAGGGCACAAGTCTCTGCAATCCTCCAGCATCCAAATTTCAAAACAGCTTTCTTGTGTTTTACTTATATACACAATGCCTAGTTGTCTTAGAACTGAGGAATTATGTTCCGAACAAAGCTCTGATTATCATTTCCAAAAAAGGAGGGTCTTATTTCCTTACTGAAAATAGATGTCTTTAATTTCAAGGTAGGAAATAGAAATTTTGGATGCATTTAAAAAAGTGTGCATGTTAGGGAGAGGCAGAGTGGGTAATGCAATGTTAAGCATCTGCATTAGCAATATGGGGATTCAGGAAATATGAGGCATTTGAAATGACAAGGTGCACTAACACAGGTCTTCTCCAGCATTTCTCAAAATATGTAAATCAGCACATTCCTAGATATAATGTAAAGAATGGGTTTTGTGGTTAAATAACCTACAACCCCCTGAAAAGTTAATCAACTTTATTTTTGCAGGATGTTTCAAGGTCATTGTACATTGTAAATCTCCACTGGGGTTATGGATTTTATAATGGAATTGAAATTTCTCCATACAGCATCTTTTTGGGACTGTTGATATATTATTATTTTTCAGTCTTAATATCCAATTTATCTTATTTTAATTGCATGATATTGACAAAGTTTTAATTCAGAAAGATAAGCTATTGCAAATGGTGACAGTTTTTAGAAACAGATTGTTTCACTATGTCAAGATATCTATCAATTGAGTTGAACAAAGATCAGTAGGACATTTTTGTTTAAATTGTCTATTTTTTGGTCAGTGCTGGATTTTAAGGTACCTGTGTTAATGACTGAGATAGGACCTATGTGCTTTTTAACCAGTGCTACTCAAAGTGTGGTTTGTGGGCCAGCACTGTTTGTTATTGATCTATGTCAAGAAGGGAACTGAAATAGAGAATTAGTATTTAGAAACATTTACAGCAATTTGTGGCTGCTGTGATATCAGTGAATTCTTTGTATTAATCAGGGTGTGGCCCAGTTGGGTGATGGGTGATGTCAAACCCATGTGGTGAGTTATGTGTGGTTCAGCCACTTATTGTCATCACCTCCAATGGAATGGAAGCGAATAAACAAACAAACCAAAGCAGACTTTTTCTTTTTTGTTAAAAACACAGATCATTTGGGAAACACTGGATTGAAGGACAATTAAGCTACTGGTCATGTGTAATTATATATGATATAAACATTTTTAAAAGTGAGGAATCAGATTGCTTGTGTATCCACGGCATTGTAATTACTACACACTGAAAATACTTCTATATGACTTTTTGACAACTTGTTGAGTTTCTAGAATCTTTCATCAGACAAAACCTAGTTTTCTATTCTGTTCTAGAGAGAGCTGCTTCTCCATGGGGAATTTTCTCATTCTAAGATACAAGAGGCACCATAGGGATTGTCTACCCCATACAATTAGCTATTCCCCCTCTCACCATTATTTAATATAGTCCATTGACATTTTCTTGATTTACAAATTCTATGCAAATATAGCTCATATCCTGTTTCCTTTCCAAGATATTGCTGCCTCAGGTCCAACCTGTATAGAAGATCTGGGGCAGCTATGACCTACGGATTTTGGATTTTAGTGTTCTTTTTCTTTCTCTTTCTGGCTAACAGTTTGAGAGCTAGCACTATGATGGTTTCTAATAAGAGCTCAGTACATATTAACAATGACTAAAATTATTCTCTGGTTCCTGTACGTGGAGACAGACAACACAAGAATTTTTATATAAAAATTATGGAATTGACTTCTTATCTGGTTATTTTAGAGGACAATCATCATAGATGGCAATCACTTAGGGACTATTTGGTGGTTTAGATAGAATTGTTAAAAATATTATGCCTGAATGCTTTACATGTTGCTATGTATACTGATTCATTTTTTGCATTTTTAAAGAATGAGAGGCTCTTACCCTCTTGATTTTCCTTTTTCTTCCTCAGAAGTGTCCTCGTTGTAAGCATTTATATGATTGGTATCGAACCTCATGCCTTGTCTTCTAAATTAACTTTGTTCCTTTAATGACATAACTTGATCTTTCATCATTGGTCTGTACGGCATAAGTCCACCTCACTCTTGGATGGCAGTTGAGTTTTCTGTTGAATGGACATACAGTTATGAGTTTTCTCACCCTGTGTACTGGTGGAGACTTAGATTGACTGGCAGATTTGATCATGACTAGATAGACTAGTCAAGTTCTAGAATATTAATGTCAATAAAATATTTTTACATTCATGCAAATTACCATGTGTTAAAGGGACTAAAGGAAATCAGCTTGGCCCTAAAGGGAAAAAAAAGGCAGCAATTTCAAAGGCATTTGAACAACAATGCTAATATAAAATTAATTAACTCCCCTTTAAACAAATTCTTTTAAGTTTTCATGGCAATTTGTGCTTGTGAAAAAATTGTTGGCATGTATTCTACAGGAAAGACACATATTCTCTGTAAATGCGGAAGATAGGAGGAAAAAGAGATAACTCTGGGAAGGCTCTGTTAATACTGGACAGAGCAGAAAATATATTAGTAGCACAATTGTCTGCTAACTGGTCCTTTGAAGCAATCTGAAGCTCTGCAATGTTAATTTCATAGCATATGTTCCTCACAGATTATTAAAATATAGGCTGGATATGAGACAGTCTCTAGTTGGTCTCCAGGTACACCATAGGTGCTTAAATATTTGTAGAATGAGTGTGGTTGTGGGATGAATGACCAAGTGCAGACCCAGAAACAGAGACATGGCTGAGGTCTCATGATGAGTTCACCATTTCTTGGACCAGAAACCCTGAAAAATGGTAGGTAGTCCACTAAGTCTTCGATGAAGGGCTGAAGAGTGACTCCAAAATTCAAATAAGTCCCATGGTCTGGAATTGTGGAATAGAAAGAGTACTTCAACCAGGCTCTAGTCCCTCAGCATCCTGGCAGGAGTTAGGAGAGATTTGTACTATGGAAGAGACCATCCACATGTATGTGGACACAACACAAGATTCTTACAAAGTTGAAGGATAATTTTTAAAAATAAAGGATACTCAGAAACCATGTCAGTCCACTATAGAGAACATTTTAAAATTGATTGTCATAAGTTTTTAATTGGAGAAATTACCTTTAAGGAAGTCTGTGCCCAATCGAGTGGCTTCAATGTGTGACATACACAGAGAAGGAAAACACAGACCCATAGACTCTAAAGAAAATTGGATTCTCTCTCTTTCAAATTGATGTGAAAAGCTATGATTTGGAGTTGTGTGACAGATAATGATTTCCTGGATACCTAAATTATAGCCTTGGGAACAATGTAGTGTGATGCAATGAGCCAAGTATCAGAAGATCCGAGGTCTAGTTCTTTTTTTGTTCCTGAACTACTTTTATATCTTTGGGCAAGAAACAGCCTGACTAGGCTTCATCGTCACAAAGTTGGGAATAAAAATACCAGTCCTGCTTATTTTGCAAGGTCGTTGCAAGGATGAAATGAAATAAATGAATATGAAAACACTTTATAAACTGCTGTTACACAACTATGAAGTCTCATTACTTGTTGAGGAGTATGATGTTCTCAAACCTTACTGTGTGGATAAGAATCATTTGCAGTGCTTGCTAAGAATGCAGTTTGGAGAACTTCTATTTCCAGCAATCCATAAGGCAACCTAGCCTGAAAAACTTTCCCACTGTACAACTCCTAGAAATGCTGGATAAAGTATACCCAACATTTTCATAAATGCATAACTGAGCTTGTGATCTGGAAAGGAAAATTTCTAGGGTCAGAAGCTGGAAAGGAGAGCAGCAACTTGCAAAGAGAATTGGGTACTGAAACGACAGTGCCCTGAGAGGCAATACCTAGAGTCCTGCATCTCAGGCTAGAGGGGGACAGAAGGTAAGACCTGAGGCACGCCCACAGTGGGGAATGGGAATTGAGACCTCCAATATATCCATTTATCCTGAAGGGCTTTTTTCCTTATTAAAAGGGCAGACTAAAAGAAAAATCTATCATTGGTAAAGGGAATGATCTCTCCCCTATGGATTATCCCACAGGATTGCCTTTTGGTGCCTTCATACCACTTGCATGGTCCACGGAGACCCAAGCCCTGAAACTAACTTAGAGTTCCTGTGTAGGTGGAACCAAGGCATGGAGGGCAGAAGCCAAAGCCTTTTTCCTTTCAGGTGTGCTGCCTCTCTACTCACCTTTCTCTGAGTTCCATATAGAAAGCCTAGTCTAACATTAGCTCCAGCTTCCAAACCCATTTGTAAAAAGACCCAGCAGAAATACAGACCCTCAGGGACTTCAGCCATTGCACGTAAGATACAGGTTGGAAGTATATTTAAAATGTTTGAAAAGCACAGATTTCTAGGTCCCACCTTAGTCCTAATAAACCAATAGCTGGGGTGGGCCAGCTATTTAAGTAAACATCCCAAAGGAATAAGATACAAAGAAAGGGCTCTCAGAGGAGCTATTGGGAAATATAGTTCTGCCAATTTCCCAAGATTTATTCACTTGGTCACTTGAAATACTAAAGATTTATTTGGTTCCACCTCTGCATCAGTGGGTAAACAGATACATATCGATGATACATTTCCTTTTCTCCTCTGTGGCTATTTAGGCTTTAACGGTTTTCTTACTTGGGTTGAAAATTAGGTAGCCTGAATTTTTCTTCACTGGATTGAAAAACAAGCAAATAAAACAAAGGAAAAACACCCCTCCCCCCCACCAACCACCAACAGAAAACAGTGATGCAGAACCAACATGGAGAGGAAATGGAAGGGAGGCTCTCTCCCCCTCTTCTGCCACCTGCTTCCCTGGCCTCCTGGTGCGTTGCTGCCCAATCTGGCTAGACCGGAGATTTCCCCCTCATCTTGTTATGACTTATGGGGGTTAAAACGGTACATAATGGGCCACTGAGGCAGATGGTGGCTTTCTTTGCTGTTTGTGTTCTTTCCATATTGAAAGCTTATAGTTGCTCCAGATGCATTTTGCCCTTCAGAGGAGAGGTGGGAGAGGCATTGGGGAAGGGTTAGATGAGGGTCTCAAGAGAACAGCCACCGGGAACATTTTAGTCCTGCCTTTCCATCTTCTTGTTCTTTGTTGCCTTTTTATCTATTGAACTAAACATGAGAGGGGTTTGCTTTGAAAGGCCTATGCAGGGAAGAGTTGTTTTTCCTATCTTTGAGCTGTTCAGCCATCTGTCCCAATTTCTTCCTGGTTTCCTGTTATTTTCATTCTGCCTTTTATAAAGATTAACATGCGGTGCAACCACATATTCTATTAAGCTTGTCTCCTCACTACTTTATCTCATTAACTGCTTGATCACTGTGAATAAAAATAATCTTCCATTAAGTCACAACTTCAAACGTCTCTGAGACTTTAGATCAAGCAAACCTTCAACAGCTTAAAAAAAATCTCTTTAAATCCAAGAGGTTCACTTCAAAGGAAAACCTATGGGTGTTCTCAGCCCAACTGACAGGTAAATAGTCATTTGTAACTAAAGATATGCAAGTGAGAAAACATGGCTTACTCTGGAGTTTGTAGTTTCTCTTCACTTCTTCTCTGGTTAGGGTGACTTAGAGCTGACCCCGGGGTGGGGTTGGCTTGGATGACACCACGTCCTATACGTGGAGTTGGGGTAGTATCTATCACTGAGCAATCCTGCAGTTTTTTGTTCTCATTCACACTTTTTTTTCTATTTACGAAATTAATAAAAAACCAAAAAAAAAAAAAAAAACCACTAAAAAAAAAAATGGCGGGGTGGGGGGGTAACGAATATTATGCTAAACACGGATAACTACTGTTAATATTTTGTTGATAGTCTTTGCTGTTCTTATTTATGTATTTTGCAAAGATGCAAAACTCTCTTTTTCCTTTATTGTTTTTTCTTTTATACTTATAAAGATTTTTTCCACACTAAGATTATAAATATAATAGCTCAGAAAAAAAATCTGTCTGGGCATCTTGGCATGCCTGTAATCGCAGCTACTCGGGGAAACTGAGGTGGGAGGACCCCTTGAGCCCAGGAGTTTGATTGTGAGACCTAGTCTCAAAAAAAAAAAAAAAAAAAGAAAAAGAAAAATCTAAGTGTGTGTATGTGAGTGTATGTGGGGGAAAAGGCTGGATTAACTTGTAAATGATGAATTGATCAGTTTTATGGAGGAAAAGAAGTTATTTTCATTTAATACCTTATATCAAAATATGTTTCAGATACATTTAAGTCAAATTAAAAAAGCATGAATGAACTGGAAGAAAATACTGGTGAGTATATGGTCCCATTTACCTTGACTGAGATTTAAATTTTTGAGAGTCTAAGAATTACTTTAGATGAATTTTTTGTTGTTGTTGTTAGGAGTTTGGATTAGAAATTTTGATCAGAAATTTCCCAAGTAATTCAGTGTTGAGAGGGAGAATTTTAACTCTTGGGCTTTGAATTTCAAGCATCTTTTTCTTTTTCTTTTTTAACATCTTCAACATCAGTACCGCCGCATCAAGCATCTTTTTCTAAACCCCATAGCAAAGCTTCTCTT
Organism: Microcebus murinus; assembly: GCF_040939455.1. Classification (NCBI taxonomy): domain Eukaryota; kingdom Metazoa; phylum Chordata; class Mammalia; order Primates; family Cheirogaleidae; genus Microcebus; species Microcebus murinus. The sequence goes on from NC_134124.1 coordinate 27,244,347, forward strand.
ACTTAAATTAAGCCAGGGTAGGTAAGTTGCATGGTGAAGGAGAATGGACCTTGAACTTGGGAGTTAGAAGACATAGTGTCTAGTCCTGGCTTTATTTCCTTAGGCATCACACATTTAGTTAGGTCATCTTGGTAGGACTTGTTCTTTGATATTATCTTTATGTGTAAAATGTAATAAGAAAAATCCCTGCATTGGCTACCTCATAGAATTGTTGGGAAGATCAAATCAGATAGTGTAAATGAACAGTATTTATTATTGAAGAGTGCTGTATACATAAAAATAGCACAATGTTCTTCATATTGTACTATTTCCTTTATTGTTTTTTCTTTTATACTTATAAAGATTTTTTCCACACTAAGATTATAGATATAATAGCTCTGAAAAAAAATCTGTCTGGGCATCGTGGCATGCCTGTAATCGCAGCTACTCGGGAAACTAAGGTGGGAGGATCCCTTGAGCCCAGGAGTTCGATTGTACATTTGTACATTTATGTTTCTGTATGTCTCTCCTACAGAACTATTTCTTTAACAGAAATTTTGTTCTCCTCTGCACTCTGAAAATGCCTGGCATAATGGCTTTGCTTAATATTAATAGGTTATATTTTGCAATAATTAAGAACTCTGACTGTGGAGTCCCACTGAGTTTGTTTTAACCCATGTTCTGTCATTCATATTGGTGTGAGCTTGGGCAAATTACTTAATCTCTCTGGGTTTCAGTTTTCCCATCTTTGAAAAGAGGAAATACTAGGACCTATCTGGATAAGTCAGGAAACTTTGGTTATATGAGTAACCCAAATCAAAGTTGCTGAAGCAAAAAAGCTAATGTAGTAGTCAATATATATCTATATCTATTAATATATCTATATGTATATATCTATATCTGTATGCCTATTTCTGTTTTTATATCTATAATCTCTATAATCATACTCTCTAGGAGTGGTTAGGTAAAGAATGATCCAGGGGCTCCAAATATGATCTTGTTCTTCTCTTTTGATTTGCTTCTTCTCTTAGGCCCAATTATTTTTTGCAACCAGGATTTGTCCACCTAGTAGAGAAGCCAGTGTTGCATCCTCTGCTTTATATGTATCAAGTCCTCTAACTCGGGATTTGTACAATTTTTTTTTTTTTTTTTTTGAGACAGTCTCACTTTGTTGCCTAGGCTAGAGGGAGTGTCGTGGCATCAGCCTAGCTCACAGCAACCTCAATCTCCTGGGCTCAAGCGATCCTACTGCCTCAGCCTCCCGAGTTGCTGGGACTGCAGGCATGCGCCACTGGTGAAATAGTCTTAATTGGTTCTACTTTGGTCATGTCCTCACCCTGTTGGATTATGTGGTCTGGTGAAGGGGTGCTTTAATTATCCAGACCTGGTCTTCCTGCCCACTCTGATGGTCATGGGGTACTAGGACTGGTGGTCTCACAGCTATTATGATTGGAGGATGGGAGGAGCAGTCCCCTGAAGGAATGGGGTGGTGATACTATAGTGTGTGTTAACAGACAGTAGCCAGTCTACTACTTTCTTCATAGGACTGTGGTGAGAATTTAAGGATAGAACTTTTTTGTATTTTGGTGCAGAACATAGCAAGTTCTCACTAGTATTGTTATTTATTGGAAGGATGTTTGTTTTTAGGCATCTTGCAGACAGTTCTTACTTTCTCAATTGTTGCAGTTAACCAGCCTTTGAATGCATTTATTGTAAACTTCTAGGAAGGAGTTCTAGGAGGACATGTGGTAAGAGGCAAAAAAGAAAAGGAGCCCTTATTACTTTTCACAGGAGGGAGCTTAGAGAAGGCCACTGGGCTTAGGGAGAAGAAAGAAGCTGATCTTTTCGAACTTGGGGTTCCTCATAATAAATGCTCATTTTTGGTGGTCGCTGTAGGAACAGGCCAGCCTGAAGTCTCTGCTGCCCTTCCCGACCTCTCCTCTGAGTCAGAAAGTCATAGAAAGTCAGTCTGAAACACGATTAAAGTGACATGCAACACAGCCTCCTCTCTGTTTTCTTTTCTTTTTATTAGTTTGTCTGATACCCCTACATTTTTGTTCTTTTATCTCTTCAGGCTTGGATTTTTTGTTGTTGTTGAGATGGGGTCTCACTCTGTCTCCCAGGCTGGAGTGTAGTGACATCATCTTAGCTCACTGCAACCTCAAACTCCTGGGCTCAAGTGATTTTCCTGCCTCAGCCTCCCTAGTAGCTGGGACTACAGGACTATTCCACTATGCCTGATTAATTTTTAAATTTTTTGTAGAGATGGGGTCTCACTACATTGCCTAAGCCAGTCTTGAACTCCTGGCCTAAAGCAATCCTCTGGTCTCAGCCTCCCAAAATGCTGGGATTACAGGTGTGAGCCACTGCACCCAGCCCAGCCTTGAATTTATCTTAGTTTTGACTTTTTCTTTTAGTCTATAGTCTGACTCAGGTTATGTAAAGATGGAGTCTGATATTGATACTTATTGAGAAATGGAATTTAAATTTAGCTTTTTTGTATGTGTTGTGTTGTTTAGCCTTAAAAAGAACCCCCCCCAACAAAAAAAATCCCCGAAAACCAAAACCAAAAGCAATAAAACCTTTTGACTTGGAATCATGGAAACACTCTTCTTATTTAAGCATCATCAACTTAAAGTTAAGACTTCCAACTGGCATACATCATCACAGCAAGCAGGCAAGCCCATTGAAATAAACCCAATTACTTTTTTCTTCAAGACAGACATTGGGAGACATAACAAATTGTATGCAACAGGATGTATTTTTGTGGTAATTTTCCTTAATTATAAACAACATTTTGATGTACTTGTCTCTAAAGCATCTCTGAGAAAGAGTTCAAGTGAATAAATAGTTTCTGCATTTCATGGTGTGATTTTAATTCCTCCACCTTGGCTGCTTAAGGGTGACAGCTTAATCTGATATCACTGAAAATAAGAAATATCTATATTTCCATGATCATTGAAAGTTCAGATTGGATTTTAAACTCAGATAGAACTGACCTGAGGCTTATCCGAGCTGAAGCAATAGAACTGCATGAAAATAGAGAAGATTTAATCAGAAAGAAAATTCTGCTTAAGAAATGGTCTTTGTCCCACCAAAAGACACTTGAGTTTAGGAGGAAGAAGGACAGGAGATGAGAAACAGAAATAAGGAATATCTGCAACGTTAAAAAAAATAACACTCCCCCTCTCTCCCTTCTAACTTCTCTGCCCAGTCAGGTTTAATGAAAAGTTAATCGTGCACATTTCTCAGGACATCTGGTTATATTCTTAAAACAGGTGGACTAAGGAAGACATCCCCCTGACGGAATAGTAGTGCCCACCAATAACATTGTGTGTTTCGTTTGCTATGCCTTTTTGCAGCTGACTTGCTTTCTCCTCTCTCTGTAACTTGGATGCTTTATTTATAGATGTGATTTTTATCTCCTTCTTTTCCTAATGGAGATGTTTGGAGGACCAAGGGAACAGTTACGAAAGCAACTCTGTAGGTCAAATAACCAAGCCTGCGGTAGTGCAGTGCCATCGTGAACCCACAACCCTTTTTGGGGTTGGTGAGTTACCAGGGCCAAAGTACACGTACGCCACCCTGTTTGATACTATTCAGAGCAGACAGATGTGGGCACAGAGGCTGTTGCTATTGGAGGATTTTTATGCTCATGCAGAATGTTGCACTGTAACTAAAACTTTAATTTTAGCAAGAAAGATGATGGTTACTGCTCTAATGCCTCTGATTAAGGTCACCAGCAGACATTGCTTGGGAACAATTAGGATTGCTTTCAAAAGTCTATTTTTTCCCCCTGTCTTGAAAGTGGGGGATACCAGAAGGAAATGTGTTATGTTATGTACAGATTGTATCAGTTATCAATAACTCTGTGATGTACTACCCCAAAACATAGTGGCTAAAAACAGCAATCACTAAATAAACTCACACTTTTGCAATTTAGGCAGGGATCATCTGGGATGGCTCATCTCTGCTCCATGTGGCATTGGCTGCATGCACTCATGTGTTTGTGGTCAGCTGGCTGGTTCTGATGGCCTTAAGCAATTGTCTGGGGCTGTCAGCCAGGGTTACTTGGGTATCCTTTGCATGGGTCCTCAGCAAGACAGCATGGGCTTCTTACATTGCATTTGTAGCTTTCCAACTATGTAAGATTCAACCCTCTTGCCTGGACCATTTTCTGTACTTCCAGGGGATGTGTCACAAGCGTTCTCTGGTAAGACTCTTGCATTGAAACTGTGCTGCTCTACCAACTGTTGCAGCTTCAGCCTGCCCCTCCGTGTATCCCAGCATGGCAGAGTTGCTGCTGCAGTCATCTCTTACTGCATACCTTCATGGGTGTATCGGACTCTCATGTCCCCAAAGCAGTGTGGCTCTCTGGGGCAAGCCTCTCCCTTTTGGGTCATGCTGTGCTGGACTCAAAGCAGGGCTGTTTATGTCCTCATTTTGTTCACCTTTCTCTACCCTCCATTGTTCTTCGTCCACTTCAGATGCGAGTCCAGTGGAGGGTTGGCTGGAATTGAGTGAATGTGATATAGGGTTCCACACTTACTCCAGTGACATTTTATTTGATGGAACATATCATGCCCCATTTTCCCTCTATCTTTGGGGTGAATTCTCCCAAGAATCCTGATTTGCTAGGCAGGCCTAGATATATTTACTCCTCATGTAACTGTCCAAAGAGAACCCCCGCCTAACTCATCATCTCCCTCCTGAACTAGCACCATTATCAAGCAAAGTTTGTCCCATTTTAAAAGTGAAGAAACTAAGTAAAGGAAACGGGAAATTGAATTGCTTGATTTAGGCAGTGGCTGCAGGTTAGTGAGATTTCAGGGCTTTCTCTAGTCCATCCTTCAGTTGGCTAATCCTCCTTATCCTAAGGAATCAAAGATATCCTGTGGGGGTAGCAACAACATACTCCATATGGTGTTCTGCTCTTTCTCACCCTTTTTAATTTGGCTCATTGTTCAATCTTAATTTGCAATTGTCACAGCTGCGATTACATTTCTGACGTTCCACCAACTCCAAAAACCCTTGAATCTGAACCCTCGGCGGTTTTAATTTTATTTTTGTTGAGAAAGGTTATGTTGTCACAATGGGTAAAGCTAGTGCTTCAGCAAGGGAAAACATTTTTTTTTTTTGGGAAAAATATAATTCTAATTTAGTATTAAGCCTCAGAATGGGCTGCAACTGTGGAACCTCAAGTGCAGGGGAGTTGACAACTCAGCCATAATCAAGCTAACTGAATTGGACAGAGCAATGTGAGACATAATTAGCAATTCCGTTCAGCGAGCTGTCTCCTGAAAAACTTAAAATACCTTCCCTGCCTCATGCATATTCAGTGCCTCATTTGCTATTGTTTTTATCCAACAGGTTGAAATTCAAAAGGGAGAAATTCTGAGTTGTCTGTCTCACTTTCATCCTCCCCATTCTCCTCTCTTTTCAGCAAGCCCCCCTCCCCCAAGCCAGTCCCATTTCAACACAACAGGTCACCCCAATGCCAACTGCACATTGACAAATGCAAAATCCTCTGAGCACATTTTTTTCTTTTGTTTGTGCCTTTGTCAACCCTTCTCTCAATTAGATACACTGAGCAGGTATGTTTGCCCTGGGGGATTATGACCACTTGATTGTTGCAGTCAGGCTTTCTAAAGGCCCAGAATTGGAGTCAGGAATTCTTTCCTTCACATGATTGCTGGGCCATGAGTAGGTCTGTGAGGAACTAGAGATTGATTGATGATCTCAGGCTTTCCCTCCTGATCTCTGTTCCCCTCTGTGCGTTAGACTTTCACTCTGGATGTTCCAGGCAGATGCAGATTGGGCTTTTGCCTGTGGATGTGCAGTGGGATCCCAGAGGCAATGAGAGGGGAGGAAAAAGAAATCGGGTATATTCTCATGTGTTCATTGCATCCCCTGGTTAGCTAAGTTTAGAATTGAGAAGCCTGTCTATTAAATACTTGGCCCCAAGAAATGGTTGGGTATGACTGCTCGGGAAGGACCTTTCAGGAGTTGTTTGTTGTTTGGAGAGGCAGCGTAGTGCCATGAAAGGCAAGAGTATGAGTTGGAACTGGTGTCAAATCTTGGTTCTTACTTATTAGCTGTGTGAGCTTGACTATCTTGGTCAGTTTGAGCTGCTATAACAAATTACTGTAGACTGGGGGCCTTATACAACAGAACTCTATTGCTCACAGTTCTGGAAGCTGGCACGGTTCAAGATCAAGGCACCAGCGGATCTAGTATCTTATGAGGGCCCACTTCCTGGCTTACAGATGGTCAGCTTTTCATTGTGTCTTCACGTTGTGAAGAACAGAGAGGGATGGCAAGTTCGATTGTCCCTTCTTATAAGGGCACTAACCTCATTCGAGAGGGCTCCACTCTCTTGACCTAATTATCTTCCAAAGACTCCACTTCCTCATATTACCACATTGAAGGACAGGATTTCAACAGATGAGTTTTGGTGGACACAAACATTCAGTTCATAACATTGACCAAGTTACTTTATCTTCCTAATCTTCAAGTGCTTCATCTATGAAATGAAAATCATAACAACACTCTGTATGGATATTAATATGAGGATTAAACAAGATAATGTATAGGGCAAACCTAGCTGAGTGCCTGGTATATCAATCATTGGCGTTCAATAATTGTGTTCTTCCTTTTTAAAAGCCTTCCTCTTACTCATCCTAGTCTTCCTTTTCTTTTCTTTCTTTTTTTTAAATTATATTTTACAATATAAAATATACTAAAATTTCAACAAAATTACTCAATACTTTCAATCTCTTTTCCTACAAGTTTTTTTTTAAGACACATTCTAGCAATTAGTAAATGCTGATTTAAGTTTTATCTTTTTTCCCCTTTCCTATTAATATCTAGTAGAGGTGACTCGCCAAAGGCATAAAGTTGAGTTAAATGAGAAATTAAATATTTTTCTAATCCCAAATTCCTGGAAGCATCACTGTATTTCTTTATTTTGAAATAGCTTCCCTCAGATTTTAGCTTTTCCATTTAGGGAGCATTAGAATAAGAAAAATCTCATGTTAAAATTTTCAGTTTGCTGACTTAACTTAGAAGCCAAAGGTTTGATTTTCACATTTTTTTAAAAAGGGGAAAGTAAGAAGTTAATGCATAGTCAGGATTGTAAATATTTTAGAAGAGTCTGAGATATATTATAAATGAATTCCTGCACCAAATATGATGGTAATTTTGGTAGAGAGTTTTAAGGGGAAATAAATGAAGTAGAAGAGTACCCAGTACCCTCTATATACCATGTCTATAAATTAGAGAAGGAGAGTCAGGAAATTGGTCCTTTTCAAAGATAAATTTGCTATAGCAGGTTGATATCTTAATGAGTTCACAAGATGAGAAATGAATGCAAGGACTGGATTAAGTGGAAGAATTTTCTGCTTCCTGCCCAACTCTTCCTGAAAGCCAGTGGATGGATCTTATTATATGTATCATACCATTTGGCAAGTGATTAGGCACATCATTGATTACCATCACACACTGTTCTCTTATTCCCCAATTTTTTTGACACCAAGGACTGTTTTCATGGAAGACAGTTTTTCCACAGACTGGGGAGTGGTGGGTGGAAGGATGGTTTTGGGATGATTCAGGGGCATTACATTTATAGTGCACTTTATTTCTATTATTACATTGTAATATATAATGACATAATTATACAGCTTGCCATAGGTTGAGGACCCCTGCTCTAATGATTTCCCAGGTAAAAGTCATACTTCTTTCAAAATATTGTAAAATATTTTGAAAGGAAAGGTCATCTCACATACTTATTTTATGTGGCCTCCCAGAGCTCCCAGCCCCATCCTACATATACATTAAGTAAGAAAGAAATCCTGGCAAATTTGAGACAGAATGAGAAAAAAATGAAGCCATGAACCTGTCTTTGATCTGCAATATCCATTTACTTTATGAATGGGCCAAGGGTACGGCCCAGCACACTCACAGATAGAAAGGGATGTGCAGGAGGAGGTTTGGCGAGATGAAGGCCAGAGGAAGAGCCTTTGAAAAGAATATGTTGAACTCAAACAATGGAAGGGGACAAAGAATGACGTGATGGAGAGAAGGGAAAGATGGAAGAGGATAATCAGTTGTTGCTCAGCTTCTATGGAGAGAATTAGGACCATGATCAAGTTCCAAAACAGTCTACATTTCACAAAGGTGGGTAGAGGATATTCTAGAAATCATGATTCCCATGACTGAATTACCTTAATTAGGTCTCCAAGATACCCTCTTGTCTCTCTCAAGCAGGAGCTTGATAAGCAATTCTTAGTGGAGATGTGAGAGAAAGCCAGTACCACGAAGGATGAGGAACAAAATAGCATTTGGATGTTTGAAGCTTAAAGAGAAGTTTGCACACACGGTTAACAGTGAAAAATACCATCCTTTGCCTCCTTGAGCAAAAGTTTTGAACGGAATTAATCTGGCGTTTTTGCTTTTGCCCCAATAGAAGCCTAAATCCCGAAAAGTCTCTGCGAAAAGTATATTTTGTTGACAGGTTATTGTATAGGGTATAACCTCCCACAAAAATCTTGTCTAAATCCACCAGAATAGCTAAAATGAAGGATACTGTATCAAAGTCATGGCTGTATTTGCTGCATGGCCTTCGATTTTTCACTTCTTTCTCTCTCACACTTTTTTTTTTAAAGCAGTGAGTCTATTGAGAAATCTTATTAAAAATCACAAACTGAACAGCACACTTTTTTTTTTTTTTGCGAACCAGAAACAGATTTTAAATGACAAAAAAAACTCCTTTAATCTTTTTGTAACATCTTGACAGTTGTGCCAGAAGATGTCTGCTTCTGCCTTCAAAATATAATTGCTTTTGGTCTGAAATAATTCATTTCCCTCTCTTTTTCCTCTTCTAGAAAACCTTGCCCTTTCAGCTGGATATTTTCCCTTAATTTTGTGGCTACTTTTTTTGGAGGGCGAGGGGAAGGGTTAGGGAGCCAGGAGGCTAAGGAGAACAGAATGAATGTCATAACACACACATCTTGTGGAGGTATAATGTGAAATAGAGAGAGCATCTGTGAACCAAGGAATGAAAAACTAACACATTTTATCAAAAAAAATGAGGTTAACCATCACAGCTTTGAATATCTATTGTCATCAAAGGTATTTGACCTTTTAAAATCCATCAGAGCATGTTTCTATTTGTTTTGTTTTCAATAACTCAAGTGCTTGTATCATAGTTGAAAACCTTTTTAGCAGCTAGTGTCTTAAAGATTCCCAATCTTGTGTTTTCTCCAAAGCATCACTTTAAAAACATTGGAATAAGAATGTTGTCAAATTTTTATAAAACCTGAGGCTAGGCTCAGTGGCTCACATGTGTAGTCCCACAACCTTGGGACGCCAACATGGGACAATTGCTTGAGGCCAGGAGTTTAAGACCAGCCTGAGCAATATAGTGAGACCCCTATCTCTACAAAAATATTAAAAAATTAGCTGTGTGATGGCATGCACCTTTATTCCAAGCTACTTGGGAATTGGAGGCAGGAGGATTGCTTGAGCACAGGAATTGAGGTAAGCTATGATTGCACCATTGCACTCCAGCCTGGGTGACATATTTAGACCCTGGCCCTTAAAAAAATTCCATAAAACCAGCATTTGTGGACTCTTTAGCATAGAACACTTCTCTTTTGTATTAATAGTATAAACCTTATGGGAGCTAGAAATGGGGGGTCTCAGTGACTAGGGAGCTTTAATGGTAGGATGGTAGGATGAGGAGTTTGAGCATCAGTGAGAATCCACAACTTCCCAATAGCAGGGCACATCCTTCTAATCTCTGCTCAAATCTTGAATCATGAGGTATAGAAAAGGAAAGATATAAAAGGGAAAAAGAGGATATAAAAGAGAGACAGGGCGACTGTCACAGTAAATCTAATAGTTTTGGGCTCCTTGCAATGCAGTGTACAACATATGCCCCATTTATTTCTGTAATTTTTCCAAGCCAGTTATGTGAAGGTAGGTGTGGTTCATCAGCTCTTTTATGACTTAGTTTTATGAATGTTTTTGATTTGCTTGCATCCATCATAATTAGAGCCCATAAGAGGACCTTGCCAATACATGGTGAGTGATGCTGGTGGAATTAAGCAACTCTGTGCATCCTACTTCTGCTCAGATTTAATTTGCTGGATGAATGGAGATTTGCCTAGCAGGACATCTTCTTTGCTTTTCTCCCATCCAAGTACTAACCAGGCCCGACCTTGCTTAGCTTCTGCCATCAGATGAGATTGGGTGTGTTCAGGGTGCTATGGCCATAGACTTCTTTGCTTTTCTAACTGCTTGAAAAAAATAGGAAATTCATGAATAAAAGGGGAAAAAACTTCAGTTGCAGTCTCACTGGAAACTGGATTAGGCACACTGTGGCTTCCACCAGCCCTGGAGGCTTCTTAGTTATTGAGGCCCAGAATGGAAATGGTGTATTTCTATGTAGGCAGAAACGTAAGGTGCATTTGGGGAAGCAAGTTTTCTATGTTTATAGAGAAGATAGGATAAGAATTTACATACACTGAGTACTTGCTATGAACCAGGCATTGTGCTTCATGCTCTCATGTGTGGCCCAGCTTCTGTCTCATACTCCAGTAAGACTGGGTTCCTAGTATTCTGGGGAGGATCAATTATCTTAAAATCAAATCCAAAGATTCTGTTAGATAATATTATGGTCTCTTAGGAGTTTCCCAATAGATGAGAACAAAGATTGAATCTTAGCTAGCTGGTTTCCAACTTAGAAGTAAAACATTGATTACTTTTCTTTAGATTTTCTTCCCATCATGGGTATCCCAACCCACTGGTTGAGAGTTGTCTTTTTATTTCTCTATCTCAATTCAGCACCTGAGAAGTATTTTTTCCCCCATTTCTCTTAAGTTGTTATTTAATGTTATCTGTTCTTCATGGGATATTGGGTCTGTTCAGTCCTTGTGATCCCTTTTCCAGGACTCTCACTACACCATGTTATTTCTAATTCCAGTCTTTCTTTGTAGGAACATAGCTTGGATCTATTTCGGTATTAAAGGATTCAAGCAATGTTATGCAAAACTAATGATCTTTTATTATTATTAAGAGGTCTGATATTCCCAGAGGGTCAGTTTCCTCTTAACACCAAGACTACCTTATTTTATCCTTATAATAGGTAAGGCAAGGTGGGTACTACCATCTTTATTATATAGATGAGGTAACTAAGATCCAGAGAATTGGATAACTTGCTTAAATAACATAACTAGTAATTGATTGTCAGAAGTTAAACTGGTTGGTTTGAGTATGACAGATATATCTATGTTTCTTCTACACAAGGTCTCTTAATTTCTAACATTTGTTGAATGCCTACTAATGGGTCAAGCACTGTGCCAAGGCTAGTATGCTGATGAATTCTAAAGTAGAGTTGAAGACTGTCAGCTTTCAAAAATGTGGTGATGAGAAAGGTTCTGTGGTCCTGTCTACACTCAGCGGGAAAAGATGCTGGAATTGGCTGTTAATGTCTGTCTTAGGGGCATGACAGGGTTGCTTTGCAAATCATTCATTATTCATTTATTCAGTTATGACTCACAGAGTCACCCAATAATAGGGGTAGGGTGATATGGTATTTAAGAAAGAGATTTTGAATGTCTACAGATCTTATTCAAGTCCTGAATCCATAGCATACTTCACTGTGATGTCTTGATGAAATTACTCAAGCTGAGTCTATTATTTCATTCTATAAATGAGGATGATAATAGTGTCTACTTACAATTATTGTGAGACTTATATGAGACAATGCATTTAAAGCACATAATACAATGCTTGGCACATTAGGTCTTTAGGAAATGTTAGCTATTAGAAATAAAAATAATGAGAATGGAAGGTTAACTTGATAGACCACTTACTATCTTTTATTTTTCTTTCTCTAATCTTAGAGGGTTAACATTCTAAGGATACCTAGTTGACATATTTTTCATGGTGACATAAAAGAGTCATTATTTTCTCATTTGTTTCCCTGACAGGTTTCTCTTCACTTCCTTAAGATTAGAAGTTCTAATTTGGCTAATTGATTCAGTCAATAATGAGCACCAAATGCTGAATAGGAGAGTCAGTTAAGAAGTCATCTGCAAAACCACAGATAAAGATGTGATACATTAAAACAAATAAGAATGAGTGTAATCATTTTAAGGGTCTATGTGGGGTGCAGAAGCAGAGAAAACCTTGGTGTCTGTGTTTTGGATAAAGATGATATTGGTTTTGCAGACCACAATTTCTCAGTGGTGTGCCATCTTTTGAGTTAAGAGGAATATGAAAGGGACTGGGGAGGGGTTGCATCTGAGAAATGTAGCCACAAGCCGCTGTTTCTTGTCCCAGTTCCATTAGCACCATACAGTCAAGTGCTCCGGTATCATGAGTGTACTTCGGCAGCTTGTAATTGCCCTGTGCTTCAGTCAAGAGATGGGTAATTGCTCCTATGGGCCATGGATTTCCTGCTAGCAGCATCTGATTGAAACCAGTCATTTATTGTGGTTAAAAACCCCAGACTTGCTGCAGTGTTTACAGATAAACCTTCTGTGCGACAGTCATTTACTCTACCCAGCCATCCATATATTAAAAATATTACACGCTACCCCCTCCTTTTTTCTTGAAGACAGATCAACTGTTCTTTTCAGTTTGATTAAATTTCAGTATGTAGTGTTGATGTGCCAACTCTTTTATCTCGTAGCTTATGTTTTAAATGAAGTTGCATTTCTTTGGACTTAAGTTCCAATCTATTTTGGGGGCAGTTGTTAATAGCCACACTCCACACTACTGTAGTTTTGGTTAGGTACTTTTGCAAAGTTGCATTTTCTCTTTTCTGTTCCTCTAATAGCTCTAATACAGATACCAGTATTAGACCATGTGTCTGTGGGTACCCTCATGATTTGGAATGTGGCAAAGGTAAGCCATTTGCTCTTTAGCAATTATGAGGCTTTAGATTTCTGGTAAGATGAAAGAGGATTGTGTGTCTTCTAATTTTATTTTATGTATGTATGTATGTATTTATTTATTTGAGATAGTCTTGCTCTGTTGCCTAGGCTAGAGTACCTTGGTGGCATCAGTCTTGCTCACAGAAACCTCAAACTCCTGGGCTCAAGTGATTTTCCTGCCTCAGCCTCCCAAGCATCTGAAACTACAGGCATGTACCACAACACCCAGCAATTTTTTTCTATTTTCAATAGAGGTTAGGGGGTCTTGCTCATGCTCAGGCTGGTCTCGAACTCCTGACCTCAAGTGATCCTCATGCTTCAGCCTCCCAGAGTGTTAGTTGTGAGCCACAGCACCTGGCCTGTTTTCTAATTTTAATGACAGCTGTGTTTGCAATGGATGACTCTACATACTGTCACAAAGTCGATGACACTCTCTGTCCATCCTCAACTTGTCAGAGTTCCTATTCCTCCACCCCTGCGGTTCTATTAAAATTTGGTTTTAGGGGCTGAATGAGCAGTTTGATGTCTACATATGATTCAGGCCTGTTCAGTGGATCTTGAGATTTTGGTGGATTTAATTCAATTCTCTGTTTATCAGTAGTAACACTGATGCCATCTTTCACTTGCTCCCTTTATTCTTGTGCCAAGAACAAACGGATAGTTAGGGATAAACTGGGAATGCCCTGGACGTGTGCAATCAGAAACTATCATTTCTCACCCCACCCCCTTTTAACTTCTCTGCCAAACCTGTACACTTGGTTGGGTTTCATGAGTAATTTATGTTCTTTCTATAAGAATGAGTAGGATTATCTGGTAAGCCTGACATTTATGTGCCAGTCCTCTAGGTTTATTGGTAGGAAAAATGGCTACTCTATTTTTTTTTTGACTGAGTGACTGTGAAGAATTTATATCATCATAGTCAAACCTAGTCAAATTAACAAAAGAGATATGTCTTTAGTGTTTCCTTTAGCACCCTCTTTTCTGTTTGCAGACCTTCCTTAAATATGTGGAGCTGATCAGTTTATTTGTAATGTAATGTTAAATAATATATTAATTGGGATTCTCAGGGCTATATTCAAGCCAGAGTTCTTGAAATCTTAAATAATGATTATTAAGGCTGAAATGAATGGTTTTAGCAGAAACAATATACAACAGTTGAATGAAAGCAAAGAACATTTACCCATAGCATAAAAATCATTGACCTTGGGCCCTGGTCAGCAGCAGATAGAGTGTGCATGTCTTGGTGTTTACGAGCATGGATATAGGACAAGAAAATAAAAACTCGACCCCTATGATGGTACAGGTGTATAAAGCATTTTAACAGATCCAAATTTAACATCAAGATTCATGGAATAATAATTTAATTTATAAAACTCTTCATAAAAGGGCAAGGGAAATTAATAAGCACTTTCTTATAGGCCTAGGTATTTTGCTTATGTCTTCTCCTTTATGGTTTACTTTACGAAGTAGATGTTATAGCTGTACTTAAAGATAAGAAGGCAGAAGCTCCCAGAGGTTAAATAACTTAGTCTAGGTCGTAGAGCTTGTAAGAAGAACAGCTGGGATTCTAATTTAGGTATTTCTGGCTTCCAAATCCATGTGCTTTCAATTATTTCACCCAGTTCTTAAATTTTTCTTATGGTTTCTCTGAATAGCAAATTTCCTTAGTGCAGTCAAATATGATTTGATTGATTGGTATTTGGTTTTCACTTGGCTTTTAAGAACTCCTTCAATTATTGATTCATTCAGCTAATATTTATTTTTATATCTCCTGTGTGTCAGGCACTGGTAGCCACTGAGAATACAAAGATGAATGAGATATGGTTCCTGTTCTTGAGAAGCTTTGGATAGAGAAAAGATATGCCAAAAAAGGCTTATGATTCAGTATGATAGCCACATTAGAAGTATGTCCAAATTTCAGGGGTGGGACAAAAGAGTAAGTAATCAATATGTGAGGGAGGAAGTTGTGTTTGGCAAAGGAATCTTACAAAAAAAAAGGAGCTTCAGTTGGAGTGTTAAGAGATAGTGATGATAATGATGATGATAGTGATAATAGCTATTAGTTTATGAACACTTAGAATATTTTCAAAGCTACCTGATTAGTGTCTTATCTTGTTTAAAATTCTCAGCATCCCTAGGTATTATTCCTTTTCACATCTCAGTGATGAGAAAACACAGGCACAGAGACATTAAATAACTACTGGATGGTGGAAGCAGGATGTGAATCCAAGTAGCTGGTTTCAAAGTCAGCTCCATTTTGTGGCTCTGTTTTATTTTACTGAAGTAGTAGTTACTAAGGGTTGTCTGGAAGATTGTGGGGTTGGAATAAAGGGAGGGTTGAGGACTGCAGAAAGGTTTGCCTGGCCAAGTGACCAGCATGTGCAAAGACAGGGAGATGAGAAACCATGTGGCATAAATTGGGGATTTGCAATATCTGGCTGAACTGTGTCTTATACATTGAACATCGTTGAGAAGGACATCCCTGTGTTCAGATCAAAAAGGACTCATTTGGACATGAGAAGGAGTTTGTACTTGGCGTTATAGGAGGATTTTTAGTAGAGAATAAAATGATCCCATCAGTTTTCATCAGTGAGGTATGCACAGGTAATTAGGAAATATTCTAATTTTCAGAGATATGAGTTAGAGTCCTCGAAAAATGTTAATAAGCAGCAATTTGATACTTTCAACCACTGTGCTTTCTTTCTAGGCAAAGCATTTCTAACAAAGAAGTAAGGTGAGTCCTTGAAACTGAAATCTGCAAATATCATGCTCACTTATCCAGGTTTCAGACAGAGCTGACAGAACCTTGATCACTCTTCATGTCACCTGAGATATTCATTCATTCTGGCCCTGAGCTTCAGATCAAACTGCCTTCTCCCAAAGGAGAGCCTCATGGAGGATTTCTTTCTTTTCCAGAACGCATTCTAACGTTTTGCAGACTGTAACCCAAACCCCAGGCTTCCAAGCCCACAGAATGGGTGTTGACCAACTATTTTGGGGAAGGAGAACTGTGGTTGAAAGGGCCACTGGTTTACTGATTTTGACAGCTGTCTTTCTTGGCATGGCAGCTCTCAGACTTAACGCACCATCTGAAGATTTAAAGCCATCCGCAGTCTTAATCTCTCCTGATATTTTCCCCCTTAGATTGGCTCAAGCATTGCCTGACACTGGCAGCTGTTTTTCCTGACTTGCTTTGCTGTTATATGATGACCTTTTCTTTGTTTATTGTTTTATTTGAACTTTCTGAGAGTTTATATAATTGATGGACTTGTATACCACAGTATGTCTGGAAACTTACTGGTGAAATACTACAATGTCTGAATGTGTAGTTTTTTCTTTCTTTCCTCCCCCACTCTCACCCCTGATGTCAGATAATCAACATTCCAACTGGTGAGCTGATAGTATAATAGAGACTCTTCCTTATCTTGTAAGCAGAAGGTTTGGGTCAGAGTAACCCAGGGTCAGCCTATATTAGAAATACCAACTTTTTTTTGATAATGTCTTGAGCTGTGGTATAACACCCCAGTTGGGGGTTTTGATGTATTTTTGAACAGTGATCCATCTCTACTTACCTTACGTCAGCTTGACTGCAGTGTTGAAATGCGTAAAATCATGAAATTGTTCATTCCTTCAGAAAAATAAGCAGTAACTGGTTGTCGATATAAGTTTGCTAGCTAATCATGTAATGTTTTTGTCTGGTTTAAAAAAAACATGAGAGTTAGAAAAAGACACAGGAAATGAAGAAAAGAAAGTTACAAAACAGGATGTATAGGATTCCATTTTTGAACTAAATTATACATGCTATCAGATGGAAACAATGTGGAAGAAAAACATCAAAAAGTTAGCAGTGATAACTTTTGGGTTACAAGGACTTTCTATGTTATTCCTCCCTGTGTTAGTTAGTATGTAATTTCTTATATTTAGAAAAGTTTAAAAACATGAGCATTATTTATGCACTGGTATAACTCAAAAGCTTCTCATGTGTGACAGGGTAAAATGGTTAGCAGATACATCAAATATGTTGTATGTTTCAAATAAGAAGTTAATTGTTCAGTTGACATGGTTAAGTCTTAAGTTTCCTAGTGGTCATTTTAAAATAAACTGTGCTTGTGTTTTGTGGGAATGATTGAGTTTCTTATATTTTGACGTCAAGGAACCTGGCTTGGTAAATCACTACTTTCATATTCTTAGAGTCTGTGATCAAGGCAAACATTAAAAACACTCCCACTAGTTTTGGGACTTGATATGCAAATAGATGCAATTTGCAAATACCTTTTGCTCACCTTTGATGTTAGCCACAGTCTTCAATACTTGCATCTTAGTGCCTTTTCTGTCAGTCAGTCCTGCCCAACATGTATTGGAAGCCAACACTATGCCAAATGTCATGATGAGTGTTCAGAATAAAAAAATATATGGTGCCTGTCCTCAGGGGGCTCATGATTGCTTTGAAAAAGAATTCAGTGTAAATATTGAATTTTACTGCTTAGATGTGTTTTCATTTATAGGAGATAGAGTCTAAAATCGTTTATGTTTCCACATCCCTTCCAAGAGGTGTACAAGGCATAACTGCCAGGTGATATTGTGATTGAATATTTTCTCAAGGGGATGTAACTAATCATTAAACATCCAGTTGGGCGCTGATTTAGCAAGAGTTTTCCATGAATATTCACAGTCGAGATTTCTTTGGGTTGCTTAGAGTAGATTTGGAAACATGCAGGTCAGAGCTGACTTGTTGGCTTTGGTTCAAGGCCTGATATGGGTGAGCTTTTTACTGTCTCTTCAGGATCCTGTAAAATTGGTTCTGAGTCCCCTCTTCATGGAACAATATGCTAAAAAGGGAGCTGGAAAGGAAAGAAAACCAATTACTAAGCAGTGAAATGGTCAAGAGAAATGTCAAACTCAGAGGGCATTCATCAAGGTTGATCAGAAGCTCAGATTGTCCAGATAGGTCCTAGGTCATTCTGAAGGGTTGGCTGTGATCAGGGGAAACCAACAGGGGGTGGGGGTGCAAGTAGTCTGGATACTCAGGATTGCCAGTTATTTCTGTTAGCAATTATATCTGTTGTAGGGTGCGGTGTCTTGATATGCAAGATATCAAAACTTAAAAAGAAATTAATACATTGAAAGAAATCTATGCCAGAAACCTTTCATAGGTAGAGAAAAATGCTGTTTTTGTAATACCATTATTTTGAGAGAAAGTATTCATATTTTTGAAGGGATTTAATGTTTTTCTATAATACCTGCCTTTATATATGGATTTAATCTATCGATCTATCATCTATGTATCTGGATTTGATCCACAGGCATATATGAGTTTGATCCAGTTGTTTTGGCTTTGAAATATCTATTTGCTACACTCTTCTGTGTTGAAGAGCAAAAGATCGGGCATGATTTTAACTTAGCATTTCAGTTCACATACAATTAATACATTTTGAATAATTTAGAAGGGGAATGAGTTTTTCTGGATCAGAGTTTTCTTTCTGAGAAATATTTTATTCTAGATTTTATCCACACTTGCTCAGGGTGACAAACGTGTCATCACTCATTGTGGTGTACTTACAGTTTATGGTTTATTTATGGGAAATTTTAGGGGGGAGGACGTCTTTCACCTCACATTCTTTCTTGTCCTCTGAGTCCATGCTCCAAAGGAGCTTCTGCTTTGGATTCCTATTTTATATTTCCTGAAATTATACTGAAAAATACAATAAAAAATAAAAGAAAAGATTTCACCATTTTCCATCATAATTTTCTGAGCGTAATTTCCTCTTTTATAAAATGAGGACATGGATGACTTCCTGGGACATGACAGGCACTAAGATCAGTTGGTGGAGCTAAATTCAAAGTGCTTAGCACAATACTCGGCAAAAAGCAAGGAGTTTGGCAAATGTTATACCCCTTCCCCACCTTTATGTCAGGATAGGAAGATGAGTGGGGCACAGTGTCTGCTTTCAAGGAGGATCAGGCCTAGTGGGAAAGAAACCCAGGTGAATAAATAGAGCTCATGAGACCTCTCATTGAAGGTGCTTCGAGACTGAGGAAGCAATGACTAAGGACCTCTTGTGTTCTCACCCAGCCAGAACTGTTCATGTCAGCCATGGTTTTTTGCATAGGATACAACTGAATGTCCACTCAAAAGCTTGAGGTCACCTATAAAAAAATGTCATAATGGTGAGAGTGGTTAATGTGTACCCTGACTAGAGAACGACTCTCAGCAGTGCTCTGTATTGGTTTGCTAGAGCTGCTGTAACGAAGTATTGCAAAGTGTATGGCTAAACAGCAGACATCTATTGTCTCATACTTCTGGAGGCTCGAAGTCTGAGATTGAGGTGTCCGCAGAATTCGTTTCTTCTGGGGGCTGTGAGGGGGAATCTGATCCATGCTTCTCTTCTGGGCTTCTGGTGATGTGTTTGCTGGAATCTTTTTTGTTGTCTTCTGCTGCATCACCCTGATCTCTGCCTTCATCTTCACACGGTGTTCTCCCCATGTGCATGTCTGTGTCTCAGTTTCCCCTTCTTAGAAGGACACTAGGACACTGATCATATTGACTTGGGAGCCCACCCAACTCCACTATGATCTCATTTTAACTAATTACATGTGCAGTGATTCTATTTCCCAATAAGGTCAATTTCTAAGGTTTGGGAGACTTAGGAATTCAACATATGAATTTTGGGGGACACAATTCATCCCTTAACAGGGCACTTTCTGATATAAAAATATAAATGTTTCTGTGTGTTTCCAAGGTACAAAGAAAATAAATGAATTAGTATTTCTCCCAAATGTAATAGGCATTGGAAAAGCCTTTATCTGGATGAAAATCTTTATCTGGATGAAAATAATGGAGGAGTAGATATTGAGAGAGAAGGGAAGGAGCTAGCCTTTATTGGATTCTTTCTATGGCCTAGACATTATTAGGCTCTTTGTCTAAGTTATTTCATTTAAAGTAATTTAATTCTCATTAAAACATGTTTAGAAGGTCATCTCCATTTCATAGATGTAGAAACTGAGACTCACAGGTATGGAATAACTCCCTAGAGTTTAGAGTCACAAAAGTGTAGACCAGGGACTTGAAAGGTAATTTAGTGGGTACCAGAAAACTTGTTTTTCAAGCTATGAGGATAAATGAAAGATTGTAGAGGTCAAAGATCCAAGAACTTCTACTCAGGGTTTTAGTCATGTAGTCCTATTTTTAAACTTTATAATGGAAACAGATAACCCAATATTCTCTTACTCTTGCAAAGATCTTGTTATAGGCTAATACTAGAAACTCATCAATCTAAATCTTAGTTCAAAAAATTTACAATTGCCTACATTATTTTTTAACCCCACTCATCAGCTTGTTCACCACTATAGGAAAAGCTGAATCCACAATTGAATCCTAAGAAGAGGCTCTTCTGGTGGTTCACATGGAAACTTTGATTGGGCACTTAAAATTTGACTTTCTTCTATTTAGCATTCAACATATTCAATCCCCTCTGGCCCCCTCCCCTCCCCTCCCGCCACCATTTCCCTTTCTTCTTCTCTATTCTTGTCCTACCACATCCGTGTCATAAAAATGGCTACTGAAATAAATTAGTTTAATTTGTGAAATCACATTATGGTTCTCTCTGCTCATGCCAGTTTGCCCAGATTAGCCCAGGCAGATGGCTTCGGAGTTTCATCGCTGGTGAGAAAAGGGGCCTTTTCCAGAGATGAAATACAAGTGTGGGAGAAGTGTAGTGGATGCCAAAAAGCTGTGTGCTTGAGTTTTTGGGCTAGCAAAAGCAGAGCTTCACATCAGGTTGACTCTGCCTTCCGAAGAGGGGGCTCTCTGAGAGCTAGAAGCAGCTGGTTCTGGAGAAAAGATGGCTTGAAAAGAATCAGAGGCATTATGAGTCTTAAATTATTTAAGTTCCTCCTGTGGCAGCGAACTGTAATTGCTTCCTATTTCTGTAAATATTAGCAGCTGTGAGCCTTTCAAGTAAGGAGCTAAAACAGCACTCAGTGTATCATACTTAACTCTGGAATATTGTTAAATATCTGACCTTGGGCTGTCAAAGCGCACTCATTACCCACGCCAGCCCTTCTGCTGGGGAGCTGTTGACACTCTGAACTGGTACATTATTTTCATCCTGGGCTGTAATAGCCTCAATAGATGGAGAATCGGCAAAGGGAATTGCAAGTCGCCAAGTAGCAATGTCTTGATCCATTTCCTCAGAGGGGGTTGCCTTTGCGCTGCCACCTTTCAGTTGTTTTCACACCTGTGACTCCACCTACAGCTGTCGTGGCAGATCTTTCATCAAACTGGCCAAAACTTGAAATCAGCTACTTCTCTCCCAAAACTGCTTCATATACAAGCTCTTACCTTTTTATTCTCTGTCGATTTCCCTGCCTTATGTGCTGTAGTCGTACTGAATTTTTCTCTTTCAGCCTTCAGACCCATTATATTCTCACTTGTCTCTTTTACTCACGCAGAACCTTCTATGTGGAACACACTCTGCTTGTCCTATTGCATTTCCATGCTGGCTTCTACTTACTCTGCTGATTACACCTGCTCTTAGAAGCCTTCCTTGACCATCCACATCTAGGCTAGTTATATCGTTTTTATTTTCCCATAGTTCTCGGCACTTTCCCCATAAGAACAACACATCCTGAGGGATTGTAATCTGTTTTGTGGTCTTCATCTGCCATTGTATAGTGAGCTCCCTGAGGGTAAAAAAAGTGTCAGTCCTATTTGTTGTTTTAGTTTCAAGGTCTGTAGAGACTGGCACATAGAAAGTGCTTCACAAATGTTTGCTGAATTGAACTCATACTCCTATGTCTAGCATTTCTGGGATACAATACCAGTAGGCTTATCTTAGTCTTGAAGAGTAGAGCTGCCAAAACAATCTGTGTATGTGGCAGAATCTTAGAGATGTCTTCAAATAGCCATTTACTCTTCGTCCATGTTAATATATTTGTTTGGGATACAATGTACCCAGCTCATTAGGTGAATCGTGAATGGCCTAAGGCGGTTATTACAATCTCATTCCTTTTGCCAGTGATTGGTCCAGGGATGAGCACGTGACCCAGTTCTGGCCAATGAGACATAAGGGGAAGTATACTGAAGTGTCTGGGAAAGGTAATTGCTTTTTATTAATAGAGAGAGTGGTGTGAGAAGGAAGACATTTTTATCCTTGTCTATTCTTTTCTACTTGTGTGCTTTCAGACAAGATAAAAAGACGTGCTGCAACCATTTAGCAACTGTGAGGAAATAGGCCCAAAGATAAAAGCAACACATGAGCATGGGCAAATGAAAAGATGTAAACTTCTTAGATCCTTGATGGTGGTGGTGAGTCACCAAGATTAACCCTGAGACAATCTCCTTCTTGATTTTTATAAACAATAAAACCAGCTTATTCTGATTTTAGCTACTTTTTTGTCACCTACAGCTAAAATTATCCTAACTGATACATAAACTAAGAAAAGGAAGGTATATGCATGGATTTAGGGATGATTTAGAAAACTAAAAAGGCTCTGTGACACAATGAGAGAAGGCAGCATAGAAATTGTATTAGATTTGGGGTTGAGACATCTTTGTTCTATCCACAATTGTGGATATTATTTTCTAGTCAGGTGATCATTTATTCAACAACAACAAAAAGTACATTTGATTGCCAGTTGAGTTATATATTATGTTAAGTGTTTGTTTAGGAAAACAGAGTTGATCTAGATGTTGGTCTCTAAGTTTCTTTATTTATAAAACTCAGATTCATCTTTTATTTTTATGTCTTTGAAAAGAGTTTTAGAAACTGTGAATCCATAAAAATCCTATACAACTTCCCCAGAAAATCTGCCTTGATTCCAACCATGTTTACCATTGGCCTTTCTCCTCATCCAAATTTTTTGCAGATCCTGTCTGATAGAATTAAAAAAAAATAACAAAAAAACAACAAACCCACCAGCATCTGTCTCTGGCAAGCATACTTATGAGTCACATCTCCTCCTCTGCAAAGCAAAGTCTCATGAAACCAACTGATTAAAAGGAGAACATAAAGAGGAGGCAGTTTGTTAAATTTATTTTAGGTCTAGCCCCCTAATTTTCCATTCCACATGCACTTATTTATTCAGTCATCAGGTCTTGGCAGTTGCAATATATTTAGGTGACCTTGCTCTGGCTCACCCGTCAAGTTTCCTGGCAAGAGATAAAGGCTACAGAGCTGTCACTGGCAGCATTATAGCCACAGCAGATCACACTCAGTGGGTGATTTCAAACTGGTTCATCATGGTCTCACCTTGATTGGGACAGTGATCTTGATCCAAACTCTCACAGTCCTGCAAGTTGTTTATATGTAGTATCCCCTGTTCTTGGTAGTGTGTGTAGCTGTTAGACAGCAGAATCCTCCTTGTTTGATGGAGGTATTGGGTATCCCATTACAGATAACCGTTACTCCAAATGGGACAGTGAGTGGTGAAGAGTTGATTAATAGGTGGTTGCAAGTTTTAGGATTTTGGTTTGGCTGCTGAGAGTAAGCAGTCTAAGGCAGGGGTGGTAAAACTTCATGTTGGAAGGCTGTATTTTAGCTGTAATCAAGTAAGGTTGCATTCAAGACACTTCAGTTAGATCTACTTAAAAATGTACATTATTTTGTAAAAATCGAACTAGAATGTACTTAATAATTTCAAAAAATGAAAACTATTTGGTAATTTTAAAGTAACTCACCCTTTAATGACTTTGTTATGTCTGTTTTTTGTTGGAAAACATTTGAATATTTGGTTGCAGCATGGAGATCCACAGTTGGATATCAGTTATTTGTGACCTTAAGGGCATCTTGATTTGGGTTAGGTAGGAGAATGTAGATTCATAGCAATAAGTGGTTGAAAAGCAAGAAAGCATTTTTGGGGCGTGTTGCTGAGGGCGTGGGTATTCTTCATTCTTCCATATTTCAATTGGATCTTTCCTAGCATCAATGACTTTAAAATGTCATCTTCTGAGAGCTCCATCAATTCCATCTGTAATTCTTTAAGGACCTTGGTGATATCAATTAGGTGAGGCTGAAATGTCAATTTGGATGTGATGTCATGATTCTCAAAGTCAGTGAAGCTTTCATTGTATTCTCCAGTTAATAGGTCTATAACAGCTGTTTGGCATATATCATCTTGCTTATCACTGACCTTTGCTAACTGGGAAAAATGTTCACCTGAAATTTCCTTTATATTTTTATTTCAGCATATTACGGGGGTACAAATGTTGAGGTTACGTATATTGCCCATTCCCTCGCTCCCCCCTCAAGTCAGAGCTTCAAATGTGACCATCCCCAAAACGTTGCACATCTCACTCATTATGTTTGTATATACCCATCCTCTCCTCCCCCCTCCCACCCGCCCGACATCCGATAAATGTTATTCCTATATGTCTGCTTAGGTGTTGATCTGTTAATACCAATTTGCTGGTGAGTACATGTGGTGTTTGTTTTTCCATTTTTGAGATACTTCATTAGTAGAATGGGTTCCAGCTCTATCCAGGAAAATACAAGAGGTGCTATATCACCATTGTTTCTTAAAGCTGAATAGTACTCCATGGTATACACATAACCACATTTTATTAATCCACTCATGTATTGATGGGCACTTGGGTTGTTTCCACAACTTTGCAATTGTGAATTTTGCTGCTATAAACATTCGAGTGCAGGTGTCCCATTTGTAGAGTGTCATTTGATCTTTTGGGTAGATGTCCAGTAGTGGAATTGCCGGATCAAATGGTAGATCTACTCGTATCACTTTAAGATATCTCCATATTGCTTTCCACAGAGGTTGAACTAGTTTGCAGTCCCACCAGCAGTGTGGGAGTAGTCCTATCTCTCCGCATCTACGCCAACATTTATTGTTTAGGGACTTTTTGATGAAGGTTTTAGAAACTGTGAATTCTTACTAGAGATAAATGATATCTCATTCTTACTAGAGATAAATAATATCTCATTGTGTTTTGATTTGCATTTCCCTGATGATTAGAGATATTGAGAATTTTTTAGTATGTTTGTTGGCCATTATTCTATCTTCTTTTGAAAAATTTCTGTTCATGTCCTTTGCCCACTTTTTAATAGGGTTGTTTGATTTTTTCTTGCTGATTTTCCTGAGTTCTAAATAGATTCTAGTTATCAGCCCTTTATCGGATATGTAGCTTGTGAAAATTTTCTCCCATTCTGTGGGTTGTCTGTTTGCTCTCTTGACAGTTTCTTTGGCTGTGCAGAAGCTTTTTAATTTGATCAGGTCCCATTTATTTATTTTTGTTGCTGCTGTGATTGCCCTTAGGGTCTTATTCATAAATTCTTTGCCTAGGCCAATGTCTAGAAGAGTATTTCCAACATTTTCCTCTAGAATTCTAATAGTTTCACACCTAATGTTCAAGTCTGTTATCCAGCACGAGTTGATTTTTGTGAGAGGTGAAAGGTTTGGGTCCTGTTTCAGTCTTCTACATATGGCTATCCAGTTTTCCCAGCACCATTTACTGAATAAGGATTCTTTTCCCCAGTGTATGTTTTTTTCTGCTTTGTTGAAGATTAGATGGCCATATGAGGATGGTTTTATATCTGGGTTCCCCAAGACTCCTTGAATTGATAAATTAATTTAGTAAAGTCTCAGGATACAAAATCAATACACAGAAATCAGAGGCATTCATATATGCTAGCAACAGTACAAGTGAGAACCAAATCAAAGACTCAATTCCCTTCAAAATAGCAACAAAGAAAATAAAAGTACCTAGGAATATATTTAACTAAGGAGGTAAAAGACCTCTACAGGGAGAACTATGAAATACTGAAGAAGGAAATAGCAGAATGAATAGCAGAACATTCCACCAGAATGTTCTTCTGGTGGAAGAACATACCATGCTCATGGAGCGGCAGAATCAACATTGTTAAAATGTCTATACTACCCAAGGTGACCTACAGGGTCAATGCAATCCCTATTAAAATACCATCATCATTTTTCACAGATATAGAAAAAATAATTTTACGCTTTGTATGGAACCAGAGAAGACTCCGTATAGCAAAATCAATCCTTGGCAATAAAAACAAAATAGGAGGTATCAATTTACCACATTTCAAACTATACTACAAGGCTATAGTAATTAAAACAGCTTGTTATTGCCACAAGAACAGGGACATTGACCAGTGGAACAGAACAGAGAGCCCAGATGAAATTTCCTTTTGAAGAAAAGTGGTTTGAAAAAAGATAGCTTTTTATGAAAGGTCTGCATTTTTTTTTTGCCACATATCATATGTAGACTTAGTTTTACTTGCAAAAAATATTCAAATCATTTTGTTTTGACATATCACACAAAAATACTACATTATTATAGAAAGTTTCTTTCAATAGTTTACATTGTAGATTCTGTTCATCATAAAATTTAACTATCAGTTCTTTTAAGAGATAAAACGTTGACTAACACCTGTGCCTGAGATAGCCAACACTCTTTAGAATGATACAGCAAATCCACACGAATACCTCATCTTTCAACTTTAGCATGTTACAAAACTGATGATGCCGTGATGCATTTGCATGAATATAGTTAACAATACTGATAACTTATTGCAAAGGGTCACTTAAAATAGTAGCTTGAACACAGAGATTTTGCTGATACAAGATACAATGAAAAGAAATGAGAGTATCTGGATGTGTTAATATTGTTTTTTAACTGTGCAATAAACCCTTCATGTTTTCCTGTCATGGAAGGTACACTATCTGTACACACACTCACTTCATTTACCAAATTCAGTCCAGCTTCACAACATTTATCTTGAAATTTGTTGAAGATATCTATTCCCCATATTATGTTCGCAAGAGTGCCTAAAGCCATTAACTATTTGTAGGAAAGAAAATCTGTTAAGACTTGAATGAAGTATAAAACCTGTGCCAAGTCAGTAGCATCAGGTGATTCGTCCAAAGTGACTGAATAATATATATTTTCCTTTTGAAGTATTTCATGAAGTTGTTATGTTAAGTTGAAGGCTAATTCATGCTGCTGATCAGTTATAGTTCTCCTTGAAAAAGGCAGTTGTTTGTACTTTGAAATGCTATCAAGGTCTAAGCATCCTACAACTTCAACAATGCATTCTTTCACAACTTCTACATCACTGAATAGCTTCCGTTTTTTCTGAGTATATAAGCTAGTTTATAAGCTGTGTCAGTGGCATTATTTCTAGGTCTTATTGCTGCTTGAAAAAATTTTCTTTGCTTTTGTTTTTCATCTTTTAATTTCTGCAATATCACCTTTTGTTTCTCTCCCTCTAATTTAAAATATTTGTGGTACTTATGAGTGTTATAATGCTGATGAGTATTGAATTTCTTTAATGTTGATATTGCAGTATCACAAAGCAGCAAAATCATCTTATCTTTAGCAGAAACAAGATGATATCACAATTCCTAATCCTCATTAAAAAATCTGTTTTCTTCCTTCAGCTTTCTCATGGTCTTTCACATGATGGGCTGTTAAGCAGACAGAATTAAAAAATACTGTCAAGCTGTGCAACTATTCACATATTCCACTTCAAACAGAAACACAGTGCCCTGTTGTCAAGAACTGTAACAGACTGATGTACACAACGTCTGTAAACTCTTGTCAAGTAGCCTCATGTGGTAGAGGTGCGAGTCAGGCAGTGGAAGTTAGAACTACATCATGAGCATAGCAGCTGTCAATTTGGCCCTTAGGGCTTACTAATGTTTTAATAGTGCCGGTCAATCTGGGAGTATTATTTCATTGAAACTTATTTTAGTCTTTGGTATTTTAAATACATTCAGTGTAAAAATAAAATAAAAATATAAAAGGTGAACAAAAATGTATTAATAAAAATAAAAGGATTTGTTTCATAAAATCTGGACTTAGTCAATAGGCCACACTTAAGGACCTAGGAGGCCACATGTGGCCTTAAGGCTGCAGGTTCCCCAACCCTGGTGTAGAGCTTATATAGTGGGTCCACTGCATGGACTCAGAATCTTCTGTGTTGTTGCTCTTTTATTCTTAGCATATGACTTTCTCTGGGCCTATGATGGGTGCTTTCATTCCCATTACTATGTCTGGACTTCCAGCATATGGAGAGAAAGAAAGAATAATAGAATTGCATGTACCTTGTTTTTTGGGTGTGACCAGAAAGTTGCACAAGTGACTTCTGCTTATATCCTTTATTGGCTCGCACTTGTTCATGTGGCCACATCTAGCTTTAAGGAAGGTTGGAAAATGTAGTCTTTAACTTGGCAGCCATGCATACAGATAAAACTTCTATTAGGACAGAAAACAGATAGGGGGTGGAAGACTAGACATCTCAGGCAGAGTAGTCCGCAAAGTATGGCAACAGACTTGGTGAATCTAAGCATCTGTGCAGCTCTGAATTCTTTACGGAATGATTCTAGCTGCAGCAATACTTCATAGTTTCCCTCTCATACTTTCCTATTTGTGTTCTTGTTTCTTCCACCAACTTCTTCCCACTTTCTGGGAGTAGAGAAACCTGTTCTATAATAGGATCTTTCTGGACTGGGCTTAGGTCGGTAGCACTTTTTATGAGTTAAATAATATTTGCACAATTGCTTCTATTTTTTACAAACTAGGCAAACAGATTGACACATAAACATGTACATTCAAAATGTAGTTCTCCCCCATCCTTTCCCCAGATGTGGCAGCAGAGCCCTTTGCCTCTAAAAGAGAGAGCAGAAACCCAGTTCCAGCTGGGAGTGCATAAAACACAGACATTTAGAGAGGCAGCTTTTTTGCCTGGTGAGGGTGTGCTCTCTAGAGATGCTTGTGCCTTGTTAAGGAAAACCAACCAAGCTGCTTTTGGTCTCTGTTTAAAATTTGTACAAGACAGCAACAGGTAACTTGCTCATTGCATATTCTCTAGACACTTCCACTCTTCCCGAGAGCCGAGGAGAAATGACATATTATCTGTTTCTTGGCAATATGATCTAGGAATATTCCTCCAAAGAACAATTCTTGATTTGTACTTTATTTCATTCTTTTAAAAGATACACTACTAGGGAATTTGAAAGCTGTAATATTTCATACTTGAGGGATTTAAATTCTATCTGGCCATTATTTTGGCCATGAATTGGTGACATTTACTCATTCCCCAATCAATCTCCAATATGTCCTTATAAAGCTCTGTGAAGCTCAGAGAGCTCTGTGCTCCGGTTTCTACAGTGAATGAAAAGAAATTTTTAGGAGTCTTTCTGTAGTTTTCCATAGATAACTAATAGTTTTAGAAAGTGAACTGTTTCCCATGGTGACTTATGATTGTTTAGGAAAAGGAGGCCATTGGTGGAATTTTATTTTCTTATTGCATGGTAAAATTCACAAGACCTTTTCTTGTAGAAACATGAGGAGAATGAGAAATAAGATGGTATTAGGTGGGAAATGAGCAATGTAGAATGCCTGGGCCCCATTCCCTTACCTCTGCTCTTTTCTTTTTTGGTCTTCAGCTGATCAGGAAATGTGACTTTGGTCCCATATGTCAGCATCCCCTCTTCTAAAGAAGCACCAAGCTCCTGGTCTCTATCATCCTTTGCCATGTGGATAAAGCTTGTGTCCCATGTGTAACATCTTCAGAGGCCAGTTCTCTGTGAGGTGAAGGGCTAACTGATCTAATTCCTTTACTCTCAGAAGATGCTCTAATGGTGGAAACATCTGGCATTTTGGTAGGTGAGCAGGGGAGATGTTTCAGGGCAGATTTAGTTTTTTTTTTTTTTTTTTTTTTAAAACATTTCTTAGAAGTCCATTCCTGCCTGATTTCAGAACAATGTACTTTCCTGGGGTAAAAAAAACTCAAAGATGAAATATTTCCTTTTGGATGAGGAACTGAAAGAATCTTGAAGGGGAGATTCTTGAGGGTGAGAAAGAAAATAAGAAAATTTAAGAAAAAGCAATAAATCTTTGCCTTGTTCTCCATCCCTCCTTTTTGTTTGGTTTTATAAGAGTATCTCTTTCTATGTGTTTATGTATTTTATCTATGTATCTATTTTTTTCTTTCTGTCTATCATCTTTATCTATTTAATCTTTCTATGGGGAGGGAGGATTCTATGAAAATGGCTGCTGCCAAATAACTTGTGCTTTACCATTTAAGTGAAGATAAAGATGAGGGGGTGAAGGGAGAGATTTGATTGCTAAAATGGGGTTGATGTCAGTATAGATGTATTGATCCATTTTGTTCTTGTGAGACTAGTGATCTTTTGTAGAATTGGGGCATTTTTGCAGTAGAAATCTGAAGACCATCTTGTTCAACTGCTTTACCTAACACATGATAGAACCTTTGAGGTCCATAGACAAATGACTTCCCTAAGATCATACAAATAAATTTCTCTGTTGCTTTACGTTTTGGAAAGTAAACTTTTTACTGAATAATAATATACATTCAGAAAAATGCAAAAAATTTCCCAAAGGATTGTATCTGTGTAACTAGCTGCTAGACCAAGACATAGAATATTAGTAAGCACCACAGAAATCTCCCTATGTCCACCTATTATCATCCAAAGATAACCACTATTCTATTTAAAACATAGTTTAATTTGCCTGTTTTTGAATTTTGTATAAATTTGATCCTATAGAATATGTTATTTTTTTGTATGGCCTCTTTCACTTAACATCATATTTACAAAATTAATCCATTTTCATGTTGCAATAGTTTGTTTATTTGAGCCACAATACTTTATTCTAGTGTGTGAATTTAACCCAATTTACTTATTTTCCTATTGGTATTTATTTATTTATTTCAAAATATTAATTAAGGGGGTACAAGTGTTTTTGTTACATGACTACCTTGTATAATGCTTCAGTCAGGGCTTTTGGTGTGCCCATCACCAAAATAGTGTTCATTATACTCAATAGGTAAGTTTTTATCCCACCTCCCTCCCACCCACCTCCTTTCTTGGTTTCTCATGTCCTTTACATTGCTTTGTGCCCATATGTAAACATTGTTTATATCCCACTTAATGTTCCTTTGGCTTAAGAAAATTTTGGCTATTTGGGCTCTTTTTTGGTTCCAAATGAAAAACAGGATTATTTTTTCTGGCTCTGACAAATATGACATTGGTATTTTTTTTTTTTTTTTTTTTTGAGACAGAGTCTCACTTTGTTGCCTAGGCTCGAGTGAGTGCCATGGCATCAACCTAGCTCACAGCAACCTCAAATTTCTGGGCTCAAGCAATCTTTCTGCCTCAGCCTCCCGAGTAACTGGGACTACAGGCATGTATCACCATGCCCAGCTAATTTTTTCTATATATTTTTAGTTGTCCTATTAATTTCTTTCTATTTTTAATAGAGATGGAGGTCTCGCTCTTGCTCAGGCTGGTTTCAAACTCCTGGCCTTGAGCGATCCACCCGCCTCGGCCTCCCAGAGTGCTAGGGACATTGGTATTTTTGATGCGAATTGCATTGAATCTGTAAATCACTTTGGACAGTATGGACATTTTAACAATATTGATTTTACCAATCCATGAGCAAGGGATGTTTTTCCATTTGTTGATATCATCTGCAATTTTATTCATTAGTGCTTTGTAGTTCTCCCTGTAGAAATCTTTCACCTCCTTGGTAAGTATATTCCTAGATATTTTATTTTCTTTGTAGCTATTGTGAATGGTATTGAGTCCTTGATTTGACTCTCAATTGTATATATATTTTTAATTTTTATTTCAGAATATTATGAGGGTATAAACATTTTGGTTACATTTTATGTCTTTGCCTCACCCAAGCAAGGATTAGAGGCATGCCCTTTCCCTCTATAATGCTCAACGTGTTCATTAGTTGTGAGTTTACCTCCCCCACCACCCCCCTAATCCTTGTAGAATATTACTACTGTGTGAGCACCATAGTGTTGATCAGTTAGTGCCAATTTGATGGTGAGTACATGTGGAGCCTAGTCTTCCGATCTTGTGATACCTCACTTCAGATAACGGGTTCAAACTCTATCCAGGAAAATATAAGAGGTGCTAGATCACTGTCACTTCTTATTATTGAGTAGTATTTCAACTGTATTGTTCTTAGTATATAGAAATGCTACTGATTTGTGTACAGTGATTTGGTAACCTGAGACTTTGCTGAATTTATTTCTCAATTTTAGGAGTCTTTTGGTGGAGATTTTAGGTTTTCTAGATACAAGATCATATCATCAGCAAACAGACATACTTTGATCTCCCATTTCTGGATTTGGATCTCCTTTATTTCCTTCTCTTGCCTGATTACTCTGGCTAGGACATCTGGTACTACTTGTTAATGTCTTCTTGTTGAACTATTCCCTTTAGCATTATATAATTAACATCTTTATAATTTTTTAACCATTGTTGATTTAAAGTCTATTGTATCTGATATGAGAATAACTACACCTGCTCCCTTTTGGTTTCCATTTGCATGGAATATTTTTTTTCCATCCCTTACCTTGAGTCTGTGTGAGTACTTGTGGTTTAGATTTGTTTCTTGGGGAAGTAAATACTTGGTTGTGTTTTGTTCATCCATTTAGCCAGTCTATGCCTTTTGATTGGGGCATTCAGAACATTCATGTTGAATATTAGTATTGATATGTGGAATATTGTTCTGTTCATCGTGTTGGAAGATCCGTGAGCTAAAGCTTTTGTATATTTTAACATTGGTGGGTATCTATTGTGCTATTGCATGTATAATGCACTTTTGAACATTTCTTGTAGGGCAAGTCTAGTAGTGACAAATTCCCTTACTGTTTGTTTGTCTGGAAATCTTTATTTCTTCATCATTTATGAAATTTTGTTTTGCAGGGTACAAAATTCTTGGTTGGCAGTTGTTCTGTTTAAGAAGATTAAGAATAGGGACCAATCCCTTCTGGCTTATACAGTCTCCACTGAGAAGTCTGCTGTTAGCCTGATGGGTTTTCCTTTGTAGTTTAGTTTTTGTTTTTGTCTTGCAACTTGTAAAATTTTCTCCCTCATTTTGACTTTGGTTAGGTTGATGACCATGTGTCTTCAGGATGTCCTATTTGCTATGAATCTTCCCAATGTTCAATTACCATCTTGTATCTGGATATCTGAATGTCTGGTGATACCAGGGAAGTTCTCCTCAATGATTCCCTGAAATAGGTTTTCATTTTTTTTTTATGGATACCTATAATTCATACATTAGCTCATTTCACATAGTCCCATATTTCTCTTATTGTTCTTTATCCTTTTGTGTGCATCTTTGACTGGATTAGGTCAAAAGCCTTGTCGTGAAGCTTTGAGATTCTTTCTTCTGCTAGGTCTAGCCTGTTTTTGAAGTTTCTGTTGTATTTTTAAATTCCCTAAATGACTCTTTCATTTCTTGAAGTTCTGTTATGTCCTTTCTTATGTCGTCTATTTTTTTAGTGAGTTTAAAATTTTTTTATTTCATATGCTGAACCATTTTTGGGGGGGCTTCTTTGTGTGGGTTTTCAACTTTCTTTTCAATTCCATTCATCTTGTTCAATTCCATTCAGAATCCATATTCTGAATTCCATTTCTGACATTTCAACAATTTCCTTTTGTTTTGGGTCCCTTGCTATGGATCTGTTGTAATCCTTTGGGGATGTTGAACTAGGTTGCTTTTTCATGTTGCCAGAATTTTTTGCTGGTTTCTTCTTAGCTGGAACATTTTTTCTCAGCTCAGGGCTGACAGTTTGGCAGTATACTTATTCTCATTTGCTGGGAACTCTCTTACTTTGTGAGAAGGAAGAGCAGTGCCTAGACAATGCTTTTGTGTCCTACCCTGGAGGATTGATCTGATAGGAGAAAGATGGTTACACTGAGATCCTGTAACATAGCTATTCTCCTTGCTTGTCTCTATTCTCTATGATTGTCACAGTCCAAACCAATATTGGGGGATATTTGCTCAGATTAGTGTATTGGTCTCCAGGCTGCTGTTTGGAAGCTTGTGCAGGGGACTGTGCAAATTCCTTTCCAAAGAGGCAGGTAATGTGACCTTTGCTGGTGCCTGGGCATATCGCGGGATCTTGGTGGGTGCCTGGGTGCATCATGAGGACTTGGCCAGTGCCTGGGTGGGTTGCGGGACCTGGGCCGATGCTGGGGGATGTTTGTGTGGAGTGGTGGATTGGTCTCTAGGCCACTGTTGGAAGCTCAGGCAGGGGACTGAGTGAGTCCCTCTCCACTGAGGTGGGCATTGCAGAAGATTGCTCTGCTTGGGTCTTCTTCTATTGGTGGGAGTGGTTGTTTGGCAAAGCTATTTAGGTGGTGGCTACAGGTGTCAGGGCTATGGCTGTTTACTCCATGCAGGTCCAGGTGTAATGGTGGTATGTGGTGGAGGATGGCTTGTGGCAAGTGGTCCAGCTGGACTGTAGGCATAGTATCACACAGTGCTGTGGGGGCATGGCCTGCCAACTGGGGGCACAGGGCAAGGAGTGTGACCTGCTGGCTGGCACACAACCACAAGTCATGGCCCACTGCAGGGTATGTGGAACTGTGAAGATGTTGCCTGCCCATCAGTGCAGTGGGCAGAGGTACATGCCTGATGCTTGGAGCTTGGGTTGGGGGCGGTGTGGATCTCCATGTGGCACGCAGGGTCAGGGGGCTTGTTCCACTGGTTGGTATGTGGGGCCCCGAGGGTTGGGCCCCTGGATGACTGGGGATCTCTCCCCACACAGGTCCCACTTAGGCTGCTATGGTGGAACCCGTTAAGCTTTGCTCCAGTCCCCTGGTGTAGGAGCACCCAGCTCCCAGTTAGGGTGTGTGACAGTGTCTGTTTTCCCTGCTCCCTCCCAGGCCCAGCAAGGGGTGATCTTGGGGAAGCTGCAGGGAAGCTGATCCCTGTGGAGAGCTCAGAGTAGTATCAGATGTGGCAACCCAGGAACTGGGGCCAGTGGGATCTTGCTGAGCCTGCTCTTTGATGCAACTTCACTATATAGTCTCCAACCACTTCCCCAATCAGCACAGAGACCCATGGTGGTGGTGGTGGGGGGGGGGCCCACAGCTCCAGTCACAGTGTCTGCATGGGGAATGTGGGGCCTTGGGACTCTTTCCTTTATCCCTTCCCCATGCAGAGGTCTCCCTCAGGTACCTTCCATTTTTGGCGATTGGAACTCTCAATCCCTGTCTCCTTCACTATGAGTGTCTCCTGTGGGTTCTCTGATGCTCTCTTCAAGAGGTTCCATCTGTAGGTGAGCCTCAACTTACAGTTTTTGATCCTCTCCCAGAGAGTGGTGGTGTGTGGGCTGCTTCTAGTCTGCCATCTTGGCCCCCTTCTTGATTTGTCTTTAATAACTAGAGATCCTTAGTCTCATTTTCATGTCTATCCTAATTATATTCCTTTTGGACAGGGGTATTTTATCAAAATCAGACTATAATGTAGTTGTCTGAAGTTGAATCCTTAAATACAACAACCAGGAAATAAGATTATATATCACTATATACTAATTATTTGCTGTAACAATTCCTTTTCTCTTTGGCCTAACTTTGACTATTGAGAGACTAGTTGAATGACAGTGGGATGACATTGCTCCTCTTCCTTTTTATTCTTCATTACGGCCTTTTGCTATGAGGAATTGATTTACAATTTGAGTTTTGAGCAGTTCCTGTTAAAGTGGTTCATCTAGAGCAGTGACTTTCCTTGTTCATTCTTCCCAGATCCTCTGGGAGAATCCAGATGGTTCTTGCATTTTTAGTGAATGAACACTTGCCATTTTGCATAATCTAATTGTCTAAAACTGCCCACATGCTTACCATCTGAAGTAGTGCTGTCTGCCAAAGGTGTCAGGTTATCTTTCAGATGGCTTTAAGAAAGAAGCCATTTTAGCCTGAAAGCATGGCATCAAAAAGCATCTCTCCTGGGTGGGTAAAATTGACAGTTCTTCAACTCCTTTATTAAAAATACAATTCACCAGTCTGAGAAAGAGAATCTAATTATTTAACTGTCAGCAGTTTTCCCCATGGTAAAATAAACCTTAAGTGTTTACAAGCAAGATAGCTAGATTTTAACCAATTTACTTATTTAACCAAGTATTAAAAAAATCCATACCATACCTTGTAAGTTCTTCTGAGCTCTTTTTTATTTTCATTGATTTTGATTAAACAAGTAATTGGCAGTTGATCAATAGGCACAATTCTGATGAGCTGGTTTGGCTGAATCTTCTATGTGACAGAGCTCCGGGAAGAGGGAAACCAGAGGTTTGCTGACATTCCAATCTATCTTCGATGAATGCAAGCTGGCTAATAAATATTTAATGGGCAGTTGTTTGCAGTTTAATAGAATTAGATAATTCTATTAGAATCCTATTTAGAGACCTACAGGTATCATATATCACAGTTGAAGACATGGTTAATAATTTAAGCTAAGTTACTAGTAATTAGAAAGACACTCAGATTAAGCAGGACCTTTTGCTTTTAAGCCACTTGGGAATTTGTGTGTGTGTGTGTGTGTGTGTGTGTGTGTGTGTGTGTGTGTGTGAATGAGAGAAAGGGAGAGAAAGAGCGAGAGAGAGAGAGAGAGCGAGCACTGTATAGGATTTTAGACTATAAACCATTACATGGATTAGCTAATGCAGCAAGTCTGGGCCAAGCCTTAAACGTGATAACAAAGCATGAGGCCCCTGGGGTTTATTTAATATCTCATCCTCTCAGTTAATGAGATGGAAAATAGTTCACTGTTTATCTACAGTAGATTGAGCAGATGTTGCCAGTTCTGTTTTATGGAATGTAATCTTGGTGAGATTGTCTTCTGCCCATTACCTTTTCATGGCCTCAATCTTGCCTGTACTCTTCTTATTTTGGGGGTGCAGATACCCTCCTGGCCATGGACTGGATGAAAACAATTCTAAGGAAGAACTTAACAGCCTTTTCAAGTTCTGAATGCTCAGTCATTTCTAATATGGTGAAGCTGTTTGGTTGACAAAGTAAGATTTGCGAATAGCACAGTGCTTCTAAAATGTGGAGACTATTGACCCTAAGGACCTCTCTCCTCAAATTACTGTTTATAAAACTCTTCAAGTTTGGGACTTTATTTCATTTCTTTCATTTGCCTCTTTTATATTTTCCTATCCCACAAATGTATGGTATATTAACTGGGTCTAAGAAACCTAGTGTGATATTTTTTGGGGGTAAAAAATTTCAATTATCCAGAACCATTAGGTAATTTGTATTTTCCTAATTGTGATATCAGGAGAAAATGGCTAATTTATAAACATAAGATAGTAGAGGTTTAGTTAAAGGAAATAAGCCATTTTGGGCAAGGGCCAATGAATCTATTAGAACTCGTCTTTGCCTATAAACAGAAAGCTGAACTTATAATGGGCAAAAATATATAAAGCCTGACTTTTTTCCTTATGCAAAAATATCTGAGGGCCTGTGATATTTGGTACTAGATCAGTGGTGCAAGGATGATGGGGCCAAAGTCTCTGTGATTCTTTTGCCTTTTTTTCCTTATGTTCCAGGATGGCTGCAGCTACTCCAACCACTATGTTTGTATTCCAGGCAGGAACTAGCCCAAAGGGGTAATGTTTCCCAGAAATTCCTGGGAGACATCTGCTTATTTCTCATTGATCAGAAATGTGTCACATGGCTACCTGTTGTTGTAAGGGTCTTGAAAAATGTTTTTTTGTTTTTTTTAAATCTTTCTAGCCTCTATAGGAGAGGACAGAAAAGGAAAGGGAATTGGAATAAGTCTTGAGTGAGCCAACCTACAATATTTGCCATATCCTTTAAGGAAATTTTACTATTTTGTAGTAAATATTGACTTAACTCTCTCCTACCAGAGTGTAAGGCCTTTAAAGTTTCTTTAGGCTCAGTGTTCTAAATGCCAATTACAAAGCCTTACACATGGCTTGTTGGAAGTACTTGATAAATTATGCTATATTCTTAAGAGAAGGAAGTAGAAAAGGGAGGAATTAGGGAGAGAGAAGGAAGCAGGGAACAAACACACACACACACACATATATATATATATATATAATATGTTATCCTATCTTGTCCTCAGCAGATTTGTAGGGAATAGTGAGAGAAATTTCCATAAATGCTTGCAGCCCTTATAACAGTCCAGCCAGCAACCATTTATGATATGCTGATTCATTCTTTTCAGGTTTTTTGGATAGTATGAAGAAAACTCAGATTCAACTAAGATTTATTGAGATCCAGTTATGTTCTACATGTTAAGCATGCGTACAAACATTAATTCAATTAGCACTCTGATAATCCTGTGTGAAATTGGTCATATTACCTAATTAGCATCACCCTTAGCATCTTTTTCTTGTCTCCCACATCTACATAGAAAATCATGTTGGCCCTATCTCCGAAATATGTCTCAGTCTGATCACTTTCTATCTTTACCACTAGTACCTTAGCCTAAATCACTGCCATTATTTGTATAAACTGCTTCAAGAGCCTCCAAATTGATCTCTCTTCTTTCTTTCTTTCTTCACCCCCTCCCTAGATGGGTCAATAATCACTTTCCTACAGAGAAGATAGAATGGAAAAATGTGATATGGGAACATATCTTATGGCTCTTGATATCAAATGTATGTGGAGAGTAAAGGAGGTGGAAAGTTTGAAAGAATTTTGTACATTTAAATCATCAGAAATATAAAATTATAAGAAAAGTATTTGTAATTGATGTCTAATCAAAATGGAAGTGGTAAGGAATGTATTTGATCATGCAGTTTAGGAAATTTAAATATACCATATATTTTTTTCTTTTATTAAGACCATGCAAAATGTAATTTGCCAGAGTTACTATCTTACTAGTTTCAATAACAGGTATGAATACTACAAACAGGGAGTATGCTTGTGTATGATGTTGTGTTTTCTGCATCTCAAGTTCAGTAATAAATTTTGATACATCAGGCTAGAAGAAAGACTGAAATATATTTATTCTCTTGCAAAAAGTCATGGTCTGTCATATGAAGAGGTGATCAAAGAGCAAACAGATAAAAAGAGTAGGAAAAGTTATTATGGAAGCATTATTAACTAGCTAGTTAATTAATTAAAACATTAGGGTATTTTTTCTGGATTTTGTGGTATTTGTGGCATTTGTCAACATTTAAAAATTTGCAATTTGCTGAGATTTCTTATTCTTAATAAATATTCACCTTTTTACCTTATTTTGTATTTGAAATTAAAGAGACTCCCTCATTACTCCTGCCATTGCTTAAGCTTTGGGCCCTACAGAACCTGGATTTGTGCCTGCCCTTCATTTTTGTGAGCTAACTCATTTATCTAATCTCCAGAAGTTCCTTCTCCCTAAAAGTGGGTTTCTGTTTCATATGACCCAGAGAGTTTTGACTAACACAAATATTTTTAAAGAAATTAGTAGCAGAGTGGGACAGGGGGAAGGAGAAGAAGACATATGTGTTAGGTGGTCTAAGAAAGGTCCTAATTGTGGGACAGCTCTCTGGGAGAGCATGGTCATATTAGGGCAGGGGTCTGTACATTGTTCCTAAAGATCCCAGAGGAACCTAGTAGTCACAGGACAAAGAAAATACCCCAGGCCCCTAGCCCCGCAAAGAAAAAAGGCATGGAGGGAGATTGAAAAGGACTGGAGAATTTAGCCGGCAGCCAGCCGGCTCCTTTGCAAGTTGTACACACTCCTCAATACAATGTGTTGACTTTGTACGAGGAGGCTGAGGTGCCGCCATCCATTCAGAAGACGCTAGTGCGTAATGAAAGCAGAACAGCAGGAGCTGTACAGTGGAGAGGGCTCTTTTGATTTGTAGCTTCTTTTGTTGCTTTCTTTTTGCGTTTTCTTGGTTCTGTGGTTTGGACCTCCACAGACCTAGAAAAGTTCAGAAACTTGAAAGGGAAAAAGCCCTTCCTCCCCAGGGCTGGCTCTTCCACTTTCATCCTGTGTCAGGTGTTCAGGCCTCACAAAGATGGTGCTAAATGGAACTCTCTGCAACCTCTGGGTAGCTGGGAGTCCTTCTGAGATGTTATGTTCTGGGCATAATAAAGTCTTGTTACTACAGGCTGTTAACATACACCCTTCCATTGTTGAAGAAAGACATCCAGGCAGCCACAAAGCAGATGGTTTCTGGTAGAATCCCAGGCTCGAGGATCTCTTAGGGAGTCTGGTTCTGTGAAAGGTACATAGAAACCTCACACCCTCACTTCTAAGAGCTGTTTTTCTCTTTTTCCCTGAAAAAATTGTTTAATTTTCTCTCTCTGTTTTGAAGCACAAAGAGTTTAAAGTAGATGGTTGTAGCAAACCACCAAGACTTACAAGCAAGTTCAGGGAATGTGCTTTGAAATGTGGTTTGTGTTATCTGTTTTTGAAGGATTGATAAATATCTATATCTACACAATAGTTTAGATATCTTGCCTTCTGGAATTTTCTATATATCATTCTACCTTGATTCTCAGGGAGGGTAAATACATGGAGTATGTTTTAATATGTATTGTTTATGTAGACACCACTCTTTGATCATGGTTTTCTTCCCTGCTAAGCCCTGATGTGGCTTCTAAAACATTGTCAAAGAGGGTTTTAGGGAGTCACTCGCAATGAATTGAAATTTGTGTTTCAATGAAAAGATTGTTGAGGGGGCAGAAAGTTCCCTTTATGTGATTGTAAGACCCTTTTACTAAAGACCTTCTTAAAAGGCCAGACACTTATTTGTGTACTTTCAAGATAAAAAATACGAAGTTTCATACAAAGTTCTAAATAGGCATGAAGAAGGTTGGTGAGTTTGAAAGAGAGAGAGAGAGAGATGTGTTTAATTTATATTAGGTGTTTTTGTCTGCTAGGCTGATTATATAAAAAAAAGCTACTTTAGCAAATCAATTATAGTTAGAATGACAGGGTACAATGGTAATAGTTGAGACAAGCTTCATTAGGCATTTGTGAGTGTGGCTTTTTTCTTCTCAAAGGTCTGCCTGGGTCACTGGAATAACTGTGAATTTGGGTCAAGGACCTGAGTAAGGAGGGAAAGGCTCATTTATCATCGGAGAAGGGTGAGACAACTGTCATCACTTCATTTGACTCCAGCTGTGAAGTGAACAGCTTATTTTATTTTGGTGATGATTTGAGAGACTCATCAATAAAATCACCAATACTCTTTTCAGTGCAGCAATCTATCTGTATGTCAGTGTGTGTGTGAGCATGTGCATGCACACATGCATTTGATGCTAGGAGAAAGGGAGAAAGCAGGAAACAACTTCACCTCTACATACACATTTACATATGATTTCCCACTCTCCAGTCACTGATGCTGGGGACTCATCTCAGAATCTCCAGCTGGTCCCGTCATTGTCCCTGATGGTTAGCATATTGAGCTTGTTTCGTAACTTTATTGCTCAAATGTGCTGCGGTTGCCTGCTGTGCTACTCATATAACCAAGCCCAGAGAATTCTTTGGAGGAAGGAGTGATTAACTGGGAGAAATGGACTGAGTAGACTGTCATCAATCACTTTCCTTTATTTTCAAGAGCTCATTTCTTGAAACTTAATCATTTTGAAGACT
This sequence comes from Microcebus murinus, assembly GCF_040939455.1. Classification (NCBI taxonomy): domain Eukaryota; kingdom Metazoa; phylum Chordata; class Mammalia; order Primates; family Cheirogaleidae; genus Microcebus; species Microcebus murinus. The sequence continues at coordinate 27,285,639 of NC_134124.1, forward strand.
CTGAGGTCCTTGTAATGATTTCCTGGGTACTTACTAAGCTAATACACACTCAGGACTTAACGATGTGTGAGGCACTGTGCTTAAGCTTTTCTCTTTCATGGTTTCATTTAATCCCCACAACTACACAGTGGGGGAGGTTCTATTGTTGTTCCCTATTGTTGTTAGTGTGGGCTAACTCTTCTAATGAATAGACCCAAAATAATGGCTCAGATACCGTAGAAGTTTCTCCCTTGCTCACATAAAAGTACTGTGTAGGTGAAAAGCTAAGAAGGGTGGCCTTCATCCATACAGTCATTCAGGGACGTAGGCTGATGGAGGCTTTGCCATCTTCATCAAATAGATTATAAGGTCATCCTGGGCGATCATCTACATTCAAACCAGCTGTGAGGGGAAAAGAATGTAGATTGAGTACTGTGTGGGAGGTTTTTTTATGTGGCAGATTTGGAAGTTGCAGTCATTGTGTTCACATTTTATTGGCTAGAACCCAGTCACATGGCTGCCACTAATGGTAAGGGGAACTGGGAAATGTAATCTGTGGCTGGTCAGCTGCTTCCTTGAGGCTACTCTACACTATGAGGAAAGTGTAACAGACTTTTGGTGACCTGCCAGCCATCTTTGCCCTAGTGTGTCCCTCTGGCTACCAAATATCTAAGAGTACTTTTCTTTTCATATCCTTCCCTAAGAAAGGCAATCCAGAATCCCATTTAGTTACTACATCCAGGTCAAAGTTGAGGCTTTCTGGGTAATACATTGTCCTATATCAAATGTGGATGGATGTGATTCCTTGACTCTTGCAACATATGAACTGCAAGCTGAGTTGTCTTCCCTCCTCTCACCATATACCCAATAAAGAATGGCATTATGACAACACACAAATAAACTCCATCCTGGAAAACAAAAGCATGGGAAACCCACAGCCATCATTGATCCACAACCATGATGAATCATCTCCAGTTTAGCATATGGTAGACTTTTAGAAAAAGGTCTTATGGGCATTTGAATAAAATGCACCTTCCTTGTTTGGTACACACACACACACACACACACACACACATGTACTATATATATAGTATATATATGGATATAACACGCAAACATATATGAAGAGAGAACACACAATAATGAATCTGTAATAGTGAATGAGTTTTGTTATTCAAATTCTATCTTTACTACATTTTAAACCTTTTTCTTATGTGAAATACAGTATACCTTTAGAAGAATGGTTAAAACATATGTACAATTTAACATACTAATAACGTGAACATTAGTATAATCATCATGCAGATCAAGAAATAACTTTCCCAGCATGCTGGAAGCCCCCCTGCTTCAAAGCTTCCTTATCACAATGCTTCCTAATACTGCCTAAGGTCACTGCCATCTTGATGTCATGGGACTCACTTCCCTGTTTTTCTGTGTAGTCTTATCACCTAAGCATGCATTCTTAATATACATACTTTAAATCTGTTTTTGAATTTTATGTGAATCGACTCATACTGTGTGCATTGTTGGTGTCTTATTCTTTTCACTAAACACTTTAATATTTGTTGAATTGTGCTGTAGTTGACTTATTTTCATTCATGATTTGGAAGTGCTTATCTTTCATTCTAGCCTGTTACATTTTTAAGCCTTACATTTTCAGGAAATATATTTAATCCTATGGTCTGCTGCTTTGCCAAAAATTAATTGACAATGATTATTCTGTATTAACTACAAGATACATTTTTTTTGCTTACCTCTGCTTTTTTCTTTTAATTTTTAAGTTATAACGTGCATACAATAAAGTACACACATTTTAAGTGCATAGCTCTACGAATTTTTAAAGGTAAGTACCTGTATAACCACCACCAGCATCAAGTTATGGAACTTTCCTGGCACCCCAAAAGGCTTTCTCATGCCCTTCCCAGTCAATAGCCACATTCCACAGACATCTTCAATTCTGATTTCTATTATTACAAATAATTTTTTTTCTTTTCTTGAACTACAGAGAAGAAAATTCCTTTTTGTGTCTGTCTTTACTTATATGTAAATTTTTGCATTCCATTTATGTGTTGGATATGACCGCAATTTGTCCTTTTTTATTGCTGTGTAGATTTTCATTGTATGTATATACCACAATTTGTTTATCCATTCTGTATTATAATGAATAAAACTTCCATGAGCAGTCTTGAACATGTCTTTTTGTAGATTCATACACTTACTGATCTTGGAAATATACAAAGATGTGGAATTTCTGGCTAATAGAACAGCTGTATATTTAGAAACTGTCAAACAGTTTTGAAAAGTGCTTGTAACAATTCATACTTCAAGTTGCAATGCCTGAGAATTCCACTTGTTTCATATCACCACCAACAGAGAGTATAGTTCATCTTTGAAAAATTTTAACCAGGAGTTGGCTAACATTTTCCATAATTGGACAGGTAGTAAGTATTTTAGGCTTTATGGATCATAAAACCTTTGTTGCAACTACTCAACTCCTCCGTGGTAGTACAAAAGTAGCCGTTGACAATACATAAACAAGTAGGCATGGCTGTGTTTGCTAACCACTGGTCTAAAATGTCTATTCCAACACATCTGTATTCTAGCCCATGGACAGAGGAGAGGGAAAGTGGACAATATTGTTTTTTTCTTTAATAGCATGGCCCACAATTTACACATACCGCTTCAATCTACATCTTATTGGTCAGAATTTTGTTTCATGAGCAATTTATAAGATAGAATGAGAAATTATTCTTTTGCTAGGTCCTCTGAGATCAATTAAAACTCTCAGAGGTTCTACTAAAAAAAGAAAGAGAAGGATGTCTGTCTTTCCTAGAGTGGGCTTTGGCTTGTGGAATATTTCTTTAAGTCAAGGAAAATTAATTTTTATTTCTTTCATTATATTCTCTCTATTTGTTTTATGTTTTTGGAACTCATGGTAGACAGACATTGGCTTTCTAAGATCTACCTTTCCTGACTCTTGTTACTTCTCTTATAATTTCTACCTCTTTGTCCATTTGATAGATTTCCAAGTTCTTAATACAGTTTTAGTTGATGTCCATTTTAGTATTTAGTTGATTTACTTGCTGCTCTTTAAAAAAATCTTAGCAATAATATTTTTAATTTGCAGATTCTGATTACTGCGTTTCATAGTGTTTGTTCTTTCATAGCTGTATTGTCCTATCTAGTCTCTTAAAGATAATTATTATATATTAAAATTTCTAGTCAGTGTTGTTCATAAGCTCTGTTTACAGGCATTACTTTCTTTTCAGCCTGCTGTCTCTTTCATATTATTATTTTTCCTCATAAGTTTTGGTATGTTGGGGTTTTTGCTTATACTTATAAATTGGAGTCTAGATTAATAGTTGGAGTCAATTTCTTCAGCACAGGTGAAAACTGATGTTCTTCAGATAGATAATTCAGTTATGATTACAAGGTCCCTGGCTCTACAGCTAGGCAGGGCAGAAGAATTGAGAAACATTTATTTGTATAGTCTTTTCTTTAGGTGTTTGAGTAGCTTAACTGCGGTATGCCGGGAGGTGACGCTACACCACCAGTGTTCCAATGCTCACTTAAGTTATCTTCTGGGGACATATATATATATATATATACCAGTTATATATACCAGTTATATACCAGTTATATATACCATATATATATATACCAGTTTATTTAGAGTGATATATTTGAAGCTTGTCCTTCAAAATCTACTGAAGTCACTTTGAAAGCAGGGACTAATACAGTTGTTCCCCAGCACTCCAATTAATTTTTTCACTGATAATCACATACTTTGATGACTCTTCCAGGGCTTGCTCACTAAACCTTAGTCTCTTTCTTGGACATTATTCTATAGTTCTTTGGTCTTCTATTTTGTCTGCATGGAATTGTATGTTTCTGAATTCTTTGTGTGTTCACTGTCAATCTTATGACATATGTTTTTATCTTTTAGAAGTTTTTTAATGATTGGGTTGGCTAATGTACCCTCTGTGTCAGCCATTGTGAAGTGGGATTGCCTCTATCAGTTGAATTTTGTGTCAAGGCTGTTGGAGAATGAGCCAAGACTCTCAACAGGGTTCTTGGAACATACTGAAACTTTGAAAGCAATGTCCTTTCTGTGTTTCAATAACTTGTTTAAAAACATTCCAGTAGAATGCTTCATTTTGCTGGAACCTTTCAGAAGGACAGTTTTCTGGTAAGCTTGGGAGGTATATATCTGGATAATAGCATAGTGTCTGGTACAGGAGGCATAATGGAACTGTCAAGAGAGCCAGTTCCCTGCCAGCTAAGGCCTGGAGAAACAGAATCAAATTACCAAGTGGGAGATGGGGGAACTTTTACATTAGAATTTATTATACCATGCTGTGGTTTTATTTGCTTTTATTTAAAATTAAGCTTATCAACTGATTTTTAATTTGACTTTTGGTATTTTTAAAATATGTAGAGGAACAAAGTTGGAATACAACTATTATTTATATTTGTCAAGAATTACTCCATTAAAACTATTATTTCATAAGATCTACTTTCCTTAGTTAGGTTTATTATTACAGAACATGTTTGTTTTTATTACAAAAATAATATATGCTCATTGTTAAAATTTTTGGCAAATGCAGAGAAATAAAACTAATTTAATGTTTAATCCATCCATCCAGAGAGAACCACTGTTAACTTTAAAATATATATTTCTTTAACCCTTTACCCCCATGTGTGAATTAGGCTTAATAGAAATTGGGTAACTTACCACTGTTCAGTAAATGGTGAATCTATGCTATAAACCTAGGCACACTTACTTCAGAGCCTTTGCTCTTAATGCTACAATGTGTTCTTGCCCCTATGGATCAAGTTCTGGCCTTAGAAAGTCCTGGAAGGTGTAGGATTATAGCAATTGGTAGCCATCAGCAAGAGGCTGAGTGGAGGAGGTTGATTACTGTGAAACATTCTATTAGGTCTCAAAGAGTGTTGCTTTGTAGGGGGTGTTTTTCCCTTAGTTTCCCCAAAGGCCTTGCTCCTGTGGATGGCTCATACCTTATTGGCTCTGAAATTCTATTCTCTTCCAAGTATCCTACAGAGTGGATTCATTATGTTCAGTTTTTTAAAAAAATATTAATAGATACTCTACACTGTAGAACTCTACAGCAAAACAAAAAAAAGCACATGGATTCCGATCTTGTAATGATCAATTTGGGTGCAGTTTTCTCCTTGAGGCTGGGCAAAGGTAGACGAGGCACTGTGCATGCCTCAATCTTCCTCATTATCCTCCAATTTGCTCATCTTTTTGGCAGGCTCCTAGAAGTTAGCAAGGACCCAGAGAACTGAGTTGCCATAACATCTCTCTAAGACCTGCTTCAGGCAGTGCATTTCATCGAGGAGCAGGCCATGTAGGATCACAGGGATCTGAAATTGCAGGTGATGGTCCAAATTCTTGGCTCTAACTATAAAATACTGATCTCCCAACTCCTCCACCCTGGGCTTTCTTGCTCTGTGGCCAGGCTGGCACTGTTTGCATAAAGCACTGTTCCATTTGAAAACAGCTGTGCCTAGAAGCAGATGAGAGTCGGCAAAGTAGGGATCATAAGTCAGCAGAACTGTGCTACAAAGGCAGTTTTTTGTTGCTGCTTTTGGTGGATGCTGACTAGGAAATCAGACACTCCATAATCAACAAAACTTTACATCATGCATTTTAGAAGTTAAAAATCGAAAAGATCCTTAATGGTTTACTCCCCTGGACAAAAGCTGCAGCTCATAGATTTTGTGTTTTCTGGCACAAATATTATGATATCTTTGAAATGAATGTTATCAGAGCTCCTTTTACATGGTCTTTTTGAAGTTTGCTAACTTATGATTACAAGATCTGCCTTTTCCCTCCTTGAGGAATGTCACTTGGTCTCGTCTTCCCTAGTTGAGTGACATAGGCTCCTTTTTCCTGTTGTCCACAAGACAGCTCTTGGTGGGGATCTTAGTTATACTCAGGTACAAAGGGGGCACTATCATTTTGATGTGTTAAGGAACTGAGAAGTAGTAGTTTCTATCACCTGGCTTGTGAGCACTCTCTTGCTTCCTCCACTGCAGTTCTGATAAATGGCAAGTTTTGGGGGGTTGTGTTTTGGTTTATTTTTACATTTATGAGTCTGTGGACTTTTTTTCGCAATAGAGTCCAGCCATCCCTGATACTCCCTCACTCCTAAAGGAGAAAGGCAAACAGGAGTTTGTGATTTTATCGGATATGCTACCTAAGACATTCTTAATACCTCTTTCCTTTCTTCATTCGCCATCTGACTGTCATCTTTGACACAGCCTTTCAGCATCACCTACGCTCCTCTCCCACAGTTAATGCAGTTATGAGTTATAGCCCTAGGTTTGGCCTGAGCAAGAATTAACTCTTGATGCTGATGGTAAAGCCAGTTTTGGACTCACAGCATGATCCCAGTTTCTGAAACAGAGTCAGACACTATAACTAGTCTGTCACTGTCCTAAGTGTGAATCTTGGAAGTAGAGGGACAGAAAAGTGAAGACAAATCAATAATTTCTCTTTTCTGGATAGAAAGGTAAGTGTAAGCCATCCTTGCTTCTGATAGTACACCGTGAGGCATCTTTATTATCTGGTCGGATCTCCTCCAATATCCTCCCCCCAAAACAAACTAAGCGAGATAACTATATGAAATTATTAACTCTGAGTATACAGGAAGATGTGATATAACACTTCTAGACAATGATGAAGTACAAGTTGGAATAATTAGAATCTTAGAACAACTTCTAAGTAAACATATTTATATAAGAGAATATGTGATTGTGGAAGAAACAAACTATCAAAATATTGTGCTGCCCCTTCCACCGTATTGGGATCACCTTGGGCAGAAATTGCCTACCAAGGGGCTGTATATCCTGGTCTTCTTTGCATCTGGATACGGCCATGTTACCATTGTTGCAAAGGAGCAGAAGCATTATTTCCTGGGCCAGAGCTTTAAGAAGCCACTGTCTTTTCTACTCTCCTTTCCCCTGTCCGTCATCTGGATAAAGGAGACTTAGGGGCCTGGAAATTGATAGAACCACAAGATGGAAGATCCTGGTTCCATAAATGTCCATGTGGAGGAGAGTGGCCTGCTCACAAGGTGCACTGTCACTGGACATTAACAATTTTATTTGTAAGAGCAGCTGGCATTGCCCTAATTCATATAGCCACAGAGGCAAGTTGGGATGATGGCATTAGTCACTACAATGACCTTGTCTGTATTTGTGTTTTGAGTTTCAATAGCTCGGGTGATGTTTCATCCAGATGCTAATGTCCAGATGCCCTGGCAATTGATGTACTTATTTAAGTCAAGCCACGTGGTCCTATTTATTTCTTTGCTACTTTATTTGCTAGTGAAGATTTAAAATGAAATGCTCTCCTTTGTCTGAACATGAGCTATCAAAGTTTTCACCTATCAATAGCAAGAGAAAATGCAACGAACAAAACCGATTTCTTTTAGATCTATTTTTGCACGTCTCATATTCTCAGTGTCCTTGTGCACTACCCTCCCACACCTAAGTGGTCATCTGGCCTTCCCTAACACAGTTCTTTGACTTCATTGAGAACAGCCGTTTGTCAGATTTAGGCGGCATATGTGCTAATCATGGTTTAATTGGTCTCTCCTGTTCTGTGGCGGTACAGGTGTGATGCAAATAAAACCTATATGTGCAGTGGAGGTGATTGGAATTATGGTCAACTGACAGGAGGCATCAACCTCTCAGTGCTTGAATAGCCAGTTTATTGGATAAGACAGGACAATTACCACAAATGGCCTGTCAGAATGGTTAGAGCTCCCTACAGGCTTTGAGGCAGGTGTTTGTGCCTTCAGTTTAATCTCTTCCTTTCTAGTTCCAGGCTCATGCAGCCCTTGGCACCAGTAGAAGCATTTATACAGAAATGTGGGTCACCTGGCTGCCCAGCCCAGTGGATCTGGACTTTCATTGCCAAACAAGGCACAGGTTTCGTGGGATGCAAGCAGACTCTCTCCAGGGAGAGGGCAGCCTGACTTGCAATCCTTTTTGGATCATCTAAGTGTTTGATTTAGTAGAATTGTAGACATTTAGAATGTTATTTTCCTTACCTCTAGTGGGCCTTCTAGAAGCAATGATGTCCAAATCTCTCATTTTATGATTGAGGATGTGGGGTTTTGGAGAGGTTAAGCAGGTGCCCCAGGCTCAGCTAGTGAGCTGCAGAGCCAGGGCAAGCTTTCCGGTCTTCTCAGCCCGTGCTGATTGCCTGACCCACAGCTGCCATTCAGAGCGTCCTTTTCCATCACCTGTCAGCTCCTGTTCACAGAAGGAGTTGAAGCCTCATCAGCTGCTAGAGATTGGATAAGTAAAACAGACACCTCTGCGAGGAGAAGCTGTGGGTCACTGTTTCCTCCTTAACCTCTCTTTTCTTCTGCACTTTTTTTTGTATCTCACTACAATCAAACAGTTTTTGTTCCATGATGGTGCTTCTCTCTCTGGGGGCTAAAGTTGTTTGAGATCTGTGACAATTCTGTTAGATAGCTAGGTTTTATTTCCTGTGTTGTAATTGGTCACCTAAGTATTTCGTGGAAGACATGTGTGTTAGACATGTTATCCCTGCTTTAGCGATGCAGAAACTGGGCTTTAGGAACATCTAATAACTTTCCTAAGGTCACCAGGGCAGTCATGGCAGAGCTGGGATTAGAACCTGAGGCTGGCCTCCCTGAAACCTGCACTTCTGACCTCAGGATACACAATCTCTCAGAACACTGAGCTCTTCCATAGTGATTTAACTTACTCCCAGAGAGTAGATGCAGCCTTGGGAGAATCTGTTTCACAAAGGTGAGGCATTTCTCAAAATTCCTTTTTCAGGATTAAGATTTGGATGGAGATTTTCTTCTTCTTAGATCATGCCTAATCAGAACATTGTTTCAGTGATCAAACTTGGATCAAAGTTGGAGTTAAGCAAATGGGCTCAGAGGTCTGAGTGATGGTATCTATCACCTTTCTGCAAAATCCCTGTAAAGGAAACCACTGCTAAGTGAGTTAGATGTCGGTTTATTTCTCTCTGAAAGTAACTTAGTACTTCCATTTTTTCTGCAAAAATTAGTCCTGGCTATGTTTTATGTATTTATTACTTTCTTTATAGAAATATGAGCCTTGCTACTTGGGTCATTTCTGTGTAAAACTAACCAATATCTAGGCTAGTAAAAAATTTTGAGCATTACTGTTTTATGGATCAATTTATAAAACTGTCAGCTTTCTAGATGTTATTTTTTAAATTTGTGGATTTTTCAGAAAGCCCTGTGACTTGAAAAGCCACTTTTTTTATTAACAGTTCATTACACAGCTTTTACCCCCATGATATCCTCAGTGATTGTATACAATTCATCTAGTTTCTCTTATTCTCATTATAAAGGACAAAAGGAATAAAGGCAATGGAATAGCTTGTTAAGAAAAGCCAAGTGCAGGGAGAAATTGGCAAGCACCATTCAGTTATTGGTTTAGGAAAAGCGCTTCTAAATCCCTGTTTGGATGGCAGGATTGAATGTGAAATTTGGGAGGCATTGTGATCCAGATGGTTTTCTTGTTCCCTTGCAAGCCTACATTTTCTTCCTTTTTTGGAGGATAAAGGCAGAAAAATGAAGGATAGCAGAACTCAGTTTTCAGTTTGCTTCATGTTGAGCAGTTAATCTAGTCCACCCATGTTTTGCATGTACTGCTTTTCATAATTACCAGTTAGCATATTTGAATATACAAATGAGCATTGCTACCTAGATAAAAACATGACCAGCTTCAAAGTCTGGGGGACATGTGCAAAGAACTTTTGCCCTGGATAGAAGTATTCAAGGGTGAAGATGATGGGCCTGACAACCTTGTCCTTTCTGCCAGGAACTTGTTTAATGCCAACATACATAGTTCACATGGCTTTAAAGTCCAAGCCATTTATTTATGTCTTTTTTTCCCCTCTCTCTCTCTGTTTTTTTTTTTTTTTTTTCTTCAGTATTTATTCAGCTTGTGTTCCATTTTCTTTGGTATAGTTCTCTGCTCCTTGGTTGGCAGACATTAGTATAAACTAGCAGGGTTTGTAATAGGATCATTAGTAGGATGAAAGAGGGTGCAGGCACTTACCCAGAATCTGCCCATATCCTTTGATAAAAGAGCTTTGGATTTTTAGTTTCAGTTGGAGTTTAGTTTGAGTTTTTGGGGGGTTTAGTTTGAATTGAATTTTGGTTACAAAAAGCAAGATATGAGGAGAATGAGAGAAAAGAATAACGATGTTACTTTGTCTTTCTTTGCCTTGTACAATGAAATGAGTTTGTGTTCATTTGTTAATGGGGCAGTGGTCAGAAATTGTGGGGTTTTAATTTTTATTTTTTTAATAAGAAGCTTTAGGGACTCTGTGTCTTACCATTGGTGCATCAGGGCCTAGGTGTGAGAGTATCACACAGAATTGAAGAGGAGGAATTCTCTAAGCAGTTTTGGCACCTTTGGAATTGGCATCTTGAAGGATTATCTGGAGACCATGCTCTTGTGTGGACAGTGGCAGTCACAGGACAGATGTGATCCACAGCTGCTGGAGGGAGGTTGAAAACACTTATGGAAGCAGGTAGAGGAGGAGAGGGAGAACATGGTAGTTTTGTGTGACGACTATTGCTGACACATTGGTTCATGGGCATGTCTGAGGATTTTTTTTAAAGTGTCCCCTAGAACGAGTGAAATTCAGGAGCCAAACAATTTTTATTTTTATGAGGGAAGAGTTGGTTATATTCAAGTTATATGTTGATTCATTAAGTCTGGTGAGTGTGCAGAACTGTGAAGGTCTGAAATTTATCCTGTTGCAGGCTAATAAGTCCTGGCTGGACGACATGAGATTCCTGGATCAGAGACAAAAGACGTCATTATTCGCAGCTTAGCAGGCGGCATAGGGTTCATGTTTGAATTGGTTCCCCCTGTTCCCCAAGTCCAATAGGATGATGAAGAGGAGGACCTTGGTGAATGCTGCACATGCAGTGGGTTTGTGTCACAGTTGAGGAATCCCAAGCTCAGGAAACCTCAGTTTTTAAAACGGGTTCTTAACAAAACCTGACCAACCTTTACCTTGGAGGGAGACATTATCTCATTTAAACTGGTCAGGAAACAAATCTGCCCTTTGCCCCAGAGGAAGACACTATCTCTATCTTCCAAGGCTGTTGGCTATTCAAACATCCTTGATAAGGTAGTTCAGAAAAAACTGTAAATTCCTATGCTCAGAAGTCTTGCAGAAATGTGAGAGCCTCATGAAGAGATGTCCCTCAACAATGTATTCCAAAGAGTTATATTTTTATAATTATTGTAGATGGATAAGCCTGAAGTCAATGGAATAAAGCCAATAGTGGTAAAACAGAGGGAATGTTTTGAGGGTGTGACAGTCTTTTTAAGTTTACTGAGGCTTTTTCTCTTTTGGTCTATAATTTGGTTACATTTTCCAGGGTGCAGTCTTTTCTCTCTTGTTATTTAGACTCATCTGGCACAATTGCTTAGGATCTGTCCATGATTTTTATAGGTTTCAGCTTTGGGATGCAAAGGAAAGGTTTCAGACTAAATGTTCCAATGTCCATTATACAGTAGTGACAGAGAGCAGAAAATATCTTATCATATCCTATCACTGTGTAATACACAGGATTGGCTCAGTAGATTAAGTGGGGAATAATGAAAAGTCTATGTGGAAGTTAGTATATGTGGGGTGTATGTGTGTGTGTGTGTGAGAGAGAGAGAAAGAGAGAGAGAGAGAGAGAGAGAGAAGAGAGAGAGAGAGAGAGAGAGAGAGAGAGAGAGAGAGAGAGAGAGAGAGAGAGAGAGAGAGAGAGAGAGAGAGAGAGAGAGAGGCCAATTGCAGCCTGCATTCTGAAATAGCCTATGCATTTATATGCTTTTAACACCACTGGGCTAGTATAGCTCACCTGAAAGGCATTTTAAAGCTCTTAGATTTGTTCTGTTATACTTTCAAGACCTGCAAATGATAACCCAAGCTTTTTGGATGGTGGTTACCTTTGGTAAATATAAAATTAGCCACAGAAACACCTCTTCTTAATTCAGATATAGCTATGTCAAAGGCTCAGTATTACAAAGTCCTAAAGATTTTGTAGATAGGAGAAGAAAATAAATCAACATTTTAACTAAGTATTTAAAAACAAAGTGACAAGAGGAAAATTATATATATATATATTTATAGGTAGAGCCTCTTAGGGCCTTTTCATAGCTAATCTGTTTGAAATTCTTCAGCTAAGGTGGAATACATATATTATAAGCGAGGCTCTATTGAGCACAGTGTGATGGTAGTGTAATCTGACTGTGGCTGTGTCTCACATATCACTGTACCCAGTCAATACTCTATTATTGCAAGTTAAGTGGTTTGCTACAGTGTTCCACACACAGGGTATTAGAAGCTGTGTTCCCTAATTTCCTAAGCAATAATGGTATAAACAGTCTGCATTTTTTATTATAAAAACTAACAATTGCCTCCACAGAGTTAATGCTTTTTTATATACCATTGGTACCCAGGAGATTTAGTCATAAATCAGAGCAAAATTAAATATGAAATGTACTACATTTTTGGCAGAATTATATTTTCTTTGTAAAGGTTGAAGTCTTCAGTTTTTCTTGGAATCAAACTTTGTTTTTCCTCCTGGTGCTTTTATTTTTATTTTATTTAAATGGATATGTTGTTTCCTGATTAAAATTGATTCAGAATAATTATAACAACAGCAATTCACAGCATGGGCCTGGGTAGCATTCTTTATAGCTCCTGGAGGCTGTCTTCATCCAGCCTTTCTGCCGTCAGTTTTTAAGTGTTAAAACTATGTTTGAGACGCAGAAGGGGTTACACACTACACAGCAAAGACTCCAGGGTGAAAGATCATTCCTACCTTCAAATGGCTGCCATTTTCATAAATCAGAGGCTCTGTATTCAAGGACATAATTCACCCGGTAAATTGTTTATCTACTCATTTTACTGTAAATGGTAGGAAAGGACAATAGTTTCTTCCTCATTAGGAGACTTGGTTCAGGATTGCTAGTTTTCAGGTAACAGAAGCCCTAGCCCAAACTAAAGGTAGAGTTAGAGCTGCCCTAGGGTGACTGGAACAGGAAGTTCAAAATTGGCACAGTCAAGCTTGTATTCTTTATATCTTTTTTGGGGGATCTCTTGGTTTCTCTTTTTGCTCCTTTTTGCACATCCACTTCATTTTTCTTTCTGCATTTTGGGCTTTTTCTACATTTTTATGCATGTACAGAATATGGTAACCTCATAGGGCCCTAGATTGTACATTCTCAAGCTCAGTGACAAGTCCCAGCTACTAGGCCAGAGTCAGCCTAGAGGCCTTCAGGATCTGGGCCACATTGAAATGATTAATAACATGGAGTGATGGGGCAGTGGCAATATGCGGAGTGTATTTCTTGCTTGAAAGCATTGAAATTAAACAATATTAATGGGAAAACCAATCATAGCTACAGTCTGCAGGCCAAATGTAGTATTGAGGTTGCCAGTTTCTAAGATCCCTTGGAAAGTTTTTCTCAGACCATTTCCCAAATTCAGGGTATACCAAGCTTCATCAGCAGGGCTGGGACTAGAGAGAAACAAGTAAAGCCCTTGTTTCAGGTGCAAAATTTAAGAGGATGCCTGAAAATATCAATAATCTGGATAAATAATACATCAACACAATATTTAAAAAAATCAAATTCATGCAAACAATTCCATGATGAACAAAATATAAAATTTTAAGCCACAGGATTATTATTATTGATTTTTCCTTTTATCTGAGACTCCAGCATGGTTTAGTGCAGCATGACTGGCCAGGTATCTACCTGTAGGCCAGTGAGATATGAGCAGGGAAGCGTGTCCCATCAATAACCAGTGGGTGGAGAGAGTCAGTGTCAGCAGTAGGGATGTGGACCCAGGTGTACCTCAAAAAATGTCTGATAAGGGATGTTTGTTGGAGCATTACACATTCTTCTAGGATAGGGCCTCTGTGTTAGCTCGGATTGCCATAAAAAATACCATAGACTGGGTGGCTTAAACAATAGAAATTTATTTTCTCATAGTTTTGGAGGCTGGAAGTCTGACATCAGGGTGTCAGTATGGTCAAGTTCTGGTGTAGTGTGCTCTCTTCCTAGCTCATAGATGGTTGCCTTCTCACTGTGTGTTCATATGGACTTTCATCTGGACATGGGGAGAGAGAGAGACAGGAAGAGAGAGAGTGAGTGAGTTTGAGCAAATCATCTGGTGTCCCTTCTTGTAAAGAAACTCATCCCATCATGAGGGCTCTATCCTCATGACCTCATCTAGTCCTGATCACCTCCCAACGGCCCAATCTTCAAATACTATCACAATGGGAGTTAGGGCTTCAATATATACATTTGGGGGGGTGATGAGACAAACATTCAGTCCATAACAGCCCCCCAAATTTAGAAATATACTCCAAACATTCTTAAGTTCTCTTTAATAGTCTTTCTTGGATTTCTCATATGTACAATTTTACTTTTTTGGTTTAAATTTAGTTTTTTGACAGTTTTGTCGAAATATAAGCCCAGTGAATTAAGTTTAGATTTTGTCATTGACTTCTTATTCCAAGTTAGTTGCCACAAGAGTGGCTTTTTGCAAAGCTGAATTAATCATCAGAAGAATGACTCACAGAATTAACTAGAAAATGAGGCTTGGGCACTTAACCATTTCTGAAACCCCTGGGACCTGACCAATCATTACTCTTCTGATCCATAAGAAGACAGAAACATTTAGCATACAGTTTTTCTTTCCTGTCTAAAATCAATCAGAATATGTCACTTTGTAGCCTACTGTGGTCAATCAAAATGTTGTGCCTAGTTTTTCTAAATGTAAATCTCCTAGAGACATTTTTCAGAAAAGACTGTCAAATTATTAAATGATAGGAGTGTTGGTAGAGAAAATAAATTCCTTTAGACATTTTATAGGCACTAAAAAATTAGGGAATGCTTTTTCCCCCCTATCTCCTCAAGGGCTGTTTTGATTTTGATGTTCAAACACCATATTGGAAAACATTTGAACTGTGAATATAATTCTGAAAACACTTCGAGCCCTGACAATATCTGTCCTGAGCAGCTTCGTATCAAGCTGGCAAAACAGATCCTGGAAAAATAGGGAAGTATTTTTGTTTTCAGAATGCTTTATATGCAATTCCCCAGAAACAGCTCAAAAAGATAGATACTCTTTTCTAAAAGGTTGCTGGTTTAGCACTTCCTAACTTATAAAGGTTGGAATTTCCCAGTGGCTCAGTGGAGAGATTTGTATCAGTTATTTTAGATTCACTTAATAGCACATTTGTGTTTGAGATGAAGCGTGAGTCCCACCAGACAAGAAAGATTGTTCTTAGAAATTGGCCTCCTTCTCCCTCCCCCCATGTATACTCAGATCTAAAGTTGAGTCTTCTAAATGTTATTCCGCAGCTAGATATGACATCCTGTCTTAAAACAGCAGCAGGAGCTGCTGTTTCTCTTTGTAGAGAAAACATGGCTGGATGTACAGCAAGTGGATCTGTGAAGGCTGCTGATTTTTTAGTTCCTTAAGTGTAGCCCTCACTTTAGTTCCTACCATCCCCACTCCCAGCTCTATGTATCAGTGATGGCAAGAAAGGCTGGTAACACGTGGAAAAGTGCCATGAAGTTTATTAAAAACACAGCCAGTGACACTTGCCTAATCACCTGTGATCTCACTGTATTCTATGCAATTTGTTTTCACTTCTGCCATAACATTCACCATGCTCTATATTGTTTTCTCCTCCACACTAGCTGCTGCTTCTTTTTTATAATCCCAAGGGTTATGTGCAACTTTGTGTCCTCAATCACCCCTTGTGCTGCATGTGAAGGTTACTCAGAAGTGTGCCAAATGCTTGAAGATGTTGAATGTGTTTGAATTTGTCAAGAGTTCACTTAAGGAAAGGGAAGAATGTTATTTATTGAGTGCTTATGCCAAATGTTTGACATACATGCATTTTTTTCCTGTTACTCTTCACAGTGGTCTTATGAGAAAGACAAAATTATTCCTATTATGCCAAAAATGGAGAAACTGAGGCTTTAAATAGTAAATTGTTCGGTATCAGTAGAGTCAGCTGGATCCAGGGTTCTAAACACGTCTCTCTGGCCTGAAGCTGATTTCATTATGCTGGGCTGCATCTGTAATTAGAACTGAGGTCCCAGACTCAAGATGCCTGTGGGGCTAGGCAGACAGAAGAAGGTCTAGGAGCACTGAGTGAAGAAGAGCCCCTGCTTACAGACCTTGTCCAAAGTAGACAGCCTCTACTTCCAGCCAACTGTTACAATATTAAGACAAAAAAAAAAAAGAGAGAGAGAATTTGTAAATTTGTACCTTTCTGGGAGTTGCAAAATCTTTCAATTTGTATATTTTAGCAACTAATTTGATAATGCTTGTAAAGTTAAAACATTACTGTGGACCAGATTTAGGCCACAATCTACAAGATTTTAGCTGTTACCTTAAAGAATAGTTTTAAAGAATTGCAATTCTTTCCCCTCAAGTAGGTACCATTTTCTTTTGGTATCCAATGGGGATTGATTCCAGGACCCTGGTGGACACCAAAATCTGTGGATGCTCAAATCCTTTATATAAATGGTGTAGTATCTGCATATAATCTATACACCTCCTTCCATCTATAATACTTTAAATCATCTTTGGATTACTTATCATACCTAATACAATGTAAATGTTATGCAAATAGTTGTTATAATGTACTTTAAAATTTTTATTTTTATTTTTTTGGTTTTTGGAATATTTTTGATCCATGAATGGTTGAACCCTTGGATGAAGAACCTGTGGATATGGAGGATTGACTGTATTGTAACCCTGACTGATGTAAAGTGCTATCTGTGAATAAGTTACAGAACTAACTGTAATTAAGAGTTTTCTCTTTTATTAGCATGTAAAATATTTATGGATAATACTTTCATAAGAAGGGTTTATCTATCTACTCAGTGTGGAATGAGGAGAGTGAATACAGATGCTTTCTATTTTACTTACCTTAGTTGATATGATGTTCTGACCTGGAACTTTGTGAAAGCAGCACAAGCATTTATTAAGCAGTGCACTGATGCTGTATACCGAACTATATACAATTGTCTGAGTGATTGACACAAGCACATGCACTCTCATAGAGGAAATTATGAATAGCATGCACATGCAACCACATGTAGTTTGGTGTTGATTACTAGTTTCCCATTATGAGTATGTTGGTGAGGCTTAGCGTAAGAGGCAGCCAGGCTGGTTACTCTCTTGTTCTTGTTCTTGATCTTGGTCCTTTTTAACTATTGTTGTCCTGACCCAGGTCATCAGCCTGTATTGTTCACTAGCCCAGAGTGTTTCACTCTGTCGTAAGTGTTGGCAAGATAATCATAGCAAACTCTGTCTCTCTGCTCCATTTCTTGATATTTGCATCTGTACAGAGTTCAATCGAATTACCATTGCTCTAGCAATTTCTGTTCCTAACAGCTATTTCAGGAAGCAATGTAGTGAGGTGATGCCCCTCACTGTCAATGTTTGAATGCCTGTGAATGTCTCCATTCAATACTCCCTTGGTTGGATGACTTTGATGAGCCTCCATGATTTCTGTGTAGAAGAAAGAATGTCTTCTAAGATGTTGCTAAGGCTCAAATGTCTGTTCTTCAATGATCGTGCCCTACTTTTCCTTACCAATATACTCACTCCCCTACTGCAAGGATATTTTCTGTCCCTGGAGTTTTCAGATTTCTCTGCCTTTTAGAAGCAGTGTCTTGTTTTTTCTTTTAGGTTTGCCTTGTTCCCTCTCTTCTTCCCTCCTTATTTGGCCCTCCCAGAGATACCACTTTTAATTATTTTTAACTTGTTATTTTGAAATTTAACATCAATCCTCTAAATAACATGCTTTTATTGCTACTTCTTGATTTTTCAATTACAAGTGCTATTTATGACATTTCAAATAGAGAAAGTAGATATTTAGCTCTCTGTCTCCCCTACCATACAAAAGCCATCTTCCCATTTCCTCATTTTTTCCTCCAGTAGAATTAGTTGAAATTTGTTAGATTGGCATCCTTATATTCAATGGCTTATATTATTGTGGCTCCATAAGCACTATTCACAATTAAACCATGAAGTGTACTATGATTATTTTTATTTACTTGGACTCTCCTCCCTCCCAACTTGGGGTTAATAATTATTTTTTCCCCTGCTGCTTAGTTTTTTAGTGTATCTATTTGTTCAATCCTAAACCTTCTCCCAATTATCTCAGTATTTTTTTCACTGTATTCAGATGTGACAGGTAGTCTAAATGGTATCTTTTTGAAGAAATTTCTCCTGGAGTCATCTGACCTGCTCTAATATGGAGCAATCTATGACCTCTGTGTCTGTTGCATAGCTGTTTTCCTGTGATCTTCCCTTACTACCAGCCTGGTGATTCCTTTAGCATCTTGCCTACTTCTTTCATAACGTGCGTTCTTCTACTTTGGGTAAACCAAAGTTTACTTTCAGTACTTGTGTTTTTATGTTCTGACTGACTTCCCCTCTCTTCTTTTCCTTTATTTCTTAAAATTTATCTGTATTCTATTGAAAGGGATTTACTAAGCAAAAAAACAGAGTGAAGGATGTTGATTTGGGAAAGGCTATAATTTATTTTTTATTAACAGCTTTATTGAAATGCAATTCATACCACAAATTTTATCCTTTTAATGTATACAATGTGAGTTTAAGCATATTCACAGAATTACACAAATATCACCAAATTTCAGAACACTTTCATCAGCCTGCACCCTGATAAGAAAACCTATATTTATCAGCAGTCATGCGACATTTCCTCCTTGTCCTCTCTTCCCTGACAACCAATAATCTACTTTCTATTTATATGAAGTTGCTTTTTTTGGACATTTCCTACAACAGCAATCATACAATATGTTTTATATATGACTAGCCTCTTAACTTAGCATGTTTGCAAGGTTTATTCATTTTATAGTGTGTGTACATATTTCATTTTTTAAAATAATTGAATAGTATTCCATTGTATGAATATACCACAATTTGTTTATCCATTCATTTATTATGGAAATTTAGGTTGTTTACACTTTCTAGCTATTAGAAATAATGCTAATATAAACAACCATGTTCTGGTTTTTATGTCAATATATGTTTTTCATTTCTCTTGGATAGAAGTAGAATTAATTGCTGAGTCATATGGTAACGTTGTTTAATATTTTGAGGAGATACCAAACTGTTTTCCAAAACAGTGGCACACTTTTACAATCCTGCAAAAAATGTGGGATTTGAAAAGAAATATTCCCATTTCTTTTAAAGGTTTCCATTTTCTTTTAAAAATTTCCCATTGTCTTTTTAATTATAGCCACCCTAATGGATATGAAGTGGTATCTTAATTCTGATTTTAGTTATTTGAGCCTTTCTCTCTTTCTCTTCCCCAACCCGTTTTGTGGACAATGTAGCCTAAGTTTTGTCAATTTTGTTAATCTTTTTAAAGACACAACTTTTGATTCCATTGCTTTTTCTCTATTGTTTTTCTATTATTTATTCCATTTATTCCTATTCTAATTTTTAGTATTTCCTTTCTTATGCTTGCTTTGGGTTTAGTTTGCTCTTTTTTTCCTAGTTCTTTAAAGTAGATTAGGTTGTCAACTTAAGATCTAGCTTCTCTTTTAATATGATCCTTTATAACTATGAATTTTTCTCTAAGCACTGCTTTAGCTGTATCTTATCAATTTTGGTATTTTGTGTTTTTGTTTGCATTCACATCAATGCATTTTCTAGTTTTTCTTGAGATTTCTTTTTTGACCCAATGGTTATTTAGGACTTTGTTGTGTAATTTCCACATGTTTGTGAATTTCTCAAATTTTTCTATCATCGATTTATAATTTTATTTTATTGTAGTTGGACATTTTATAGGATATAAATCCTTGTACACATATTAAAACTTGCTTTATGACCTAGCATATGGTCTATCTTGGAGAATGTTCCCTGTGCACCTGATAAGAACATATATTTTTCTGCTATTAGATAGAAAGTTCTATAGATTTCTGGTGAGTCTAGTTGGTTTATAGTGCTGTTAAATGCTTCTAGTTTCTTGTTCATCTTTTGTTTAGTTGTATAAATTATTGAAGGTGAGGTTTTGAAATTTTCACTATTTTTGTGGAATTGTATATTTCTCCCTTTAATTATGTCAGTTTTTACCATTAATACATTTATTTTGGTGCTTTGTTGTTAGTTGAATATCTATTTATAATTATTATGTCTTCCTGATAGATTGACCCTTTTGACCTTATAAATATCTTCTCTGTCTCTAGTGACAATTTTGTCTTAAAGTTTATTTTGTTTGATATAAATATAGACATTCCAGCTTCTTCTAGTTACTATTTGTGTGGGTGTCTTTTACTGTTCTTTTACTTTTCACCTATCTATGTCTTTGAATCAAAACTGCATTTCTTGTAGACAGCATATAGTTAGATCATGGCTTTTTATTTGTTTTTATTGTTGTTGGTTTTTAAATCTATCTGCTACTCTCTGTCTTTTGATGGGAGTATTTAATCCATTTACATTTAATGTAATTATTACTACATACAAATTATGTCTGTAAGTTTGTTATTTATACCCATGTCTTTTGTCATTTTCATTTTTCTATTTCTCTGTTGATGTTTAGCTTTGTGTTAATTACATATATTTTAATATACTATTTGAACTTTCTAAGGCTAATGCAAAGCTGCACAGAGGGTGATAGGAATAGGCCAAGACAGAACACCATACCACAAACCTCATTGTCCTTAGGAGATTCAGATATTTTCCTTGAATAAACACTTCTTGAATTGTTTTGTGCTATTGATTAATTTCCAGAGTTATAAATAAGATGATTTTGACAATTTTTGCTGGTGTTCCTGTTGCTTTTATGGAGGACTCAATTTTCAAATGTCCTTTTCTGCCATTCCAGAAGTACTCTTTGAAATTTCTTGAAGCCTATTTTTCATTCTTTCTTTTGATTACATTTTTTCTGTATACAGTACCCAGTATATTTTATCTTTCTGAGGATATTCTAATATTAAAAGTTAAATTTGTCACCTTAGAGTTTCCATTTCCTCTGATTTGCTTTATCCTCTTTGTTTTGTCTCTCTTCTATGTTAGAATTTTCTTCATACAACAATGGTGACTGTAGCAGCAACTATTTCTTGAATACTTACTATGTGCTTCTCACTTGTCTCAGTACCATAATATGTATAAACATATTAACTTATTTAATCTTTACATTAGCCCCTGGAAGTCAGTGCTATCATTTCTCCAATTTTACAAATGAAGAAGCTGAGTCATAAGAAGTTAAGTCACTTGCCTAAAATTATATAGCATGAAATTATAGAGCTGGAAGTTAGGTCCAGTCTGACACCCATGTCCTCTTTCTCAGATATCAGCTCATCATTGGATCATCTGCTTATACTGACCAGTGGAGTCCTAAATACTCTGAACCTACTTGTTGATTGTGGGAGTATCTGATGCAATCTATGGGGTAAGTTTTGTTGCTTCTTGACTTTTCTTATTGCTACTTTAGAATTAAGCTTTTTCTTGTCTGCTAGTTAATTATCACTAGTCCATCAACTCTGCATTTTCCAAAATTTTATTTGTTCTTATTTTATTTTATTTTTTTGCATTTGTGAGTTTATGCTTTGGTGGAGGGGTGGAAGGTTTATTATCATTTTAATAGGGCTTTGTAAAGAACCAGAATTAAATGCATGTTTCCAATACATTGCCCTTTTAATTATGTTAAGCATACTTAAAAAAAATCTCTGGCTCTTTTGTTATCTAAGGTTCTTGGGGATATATCCTGTTTATTTTATCTGCTGATTTATCATGAATACTAGATTTTCCTTTTGAGTTTTGTAATTTTATCTTGCATGTGCATCCTCAGTGGGGCTTTATCCATGGGATTCCTGTGTGGTTTGTGCTGAATCTTTCTCCATCTAGATAAATTTCTCATTTTCTCTTGCCAGGTACTCCCGGACCACTTTTTATGCTAATTTCTTGCCTTAGGAACACAGGACCTTGCAAGGACAGTATACAATAAAGCCCAAAGTCATAGAAAGATAGACTTCTGGTTAAGAGTGTTTAGGGGAGACTTTTCCCCACTACCCATACCTAGAATGTGGGACTGTACCAGCCTCCTTGTTATTTCCCTGTACCAGTGGGCACATGAAACACCATTCACTGAGAATGCAGCCCAAAGGGTCCTGAATTAAAGATGAGTGTCTCTTTTCCAATTTTCTGCTGCACATAGGTCCAAGGTCTTATATCTTACATGTGCAGCTATTAAAATAGAAGCCCCTGAGCTGACCGAAACCAGACCAACCCCTTCCCCAGTCTCCAAACCAGGACAATATGACATCCTTTTGCAGTCTGGTTTATAGTTGTTTACATTCTATTTGTATAATCTATCTATCTCTACATAAAAAATGTGCTAAACTCAAGTAAATCTATCCCAATCCATGCCATGCCTGAATGGTTATTAAAATTTTTACAGCAATCTATCTCATTTAAAATAAGGGAGGTATACAAGGGCTGTCTGGAAAATATCCAGCCATGTACTATGTTCTTGTTATATTAACAATGTCTGTATACTTTCTGGACAGCCCTCATATTAATCAAAATTCTTTTATTTGCAAATGTCAAAAATAAGTGGCTTAAATAATGATAGAAATGTATTGGTTCACATCATAAAGAAGTCCTGGGATAGGAACAGCTTCAGCTGGGTCCATATATTCAAACAATGGCTTGGTTATTCAAGACTTGGTCCCTCCATTTCTGAGTGCTGGTTCTTTTTGATTCATTTTGTTCAGCAAGCTCATGAATGCTAAGATGGCAACCAACGTGATCTCCAGCTGATCCAGGCAGCCATACCATCTTCTTAGAATCTCAATGGGAAGAGCTCAATTTTTTCAGTGATTTCTAGAATGTACATTCATTGGGTTTACCGAGGTTATAAATCCAACCCTGAATAGAGCCAGCCCCATCCAGACTACAAAGACATAGAGTAAGAGTTGATGGTTCTCCTTTAAAAAATTGAAAAGTCATTATCAGAATAAAGGGAAATATTTGCTGATCAGGCCACAATAACAGATGTTATATGCAAAACAGTACATGTAATATGCAAGACATCACAAATGCTATATGTAATCATAGTTTCAACTCTAAGTTTTGCCTGAGGCTTATGGACTCAATCCCATTGCTCTATAGTCATGTGTCAGGCTCAGTGTACATTTGTGTTTGTTTATATTGTAGATAAAATTTACCAGATGGGACAAATCCATCGGTGCTGCCTAGCCAGTAAGCTGGCCCTGGTGGAAGTGATCAGAGGATGTGGATAAATTCGTCTTTGAACAAATGAATTAAATATGCACAGTAAATGGTTTAATGCGCAGCAAGAGAGTGCTGCCTAATCGTTGGGGAAGAAAGCAAAGCCAGAGAGTGGCAGGCCTCCTGTGATCATTCCTGCAGTTGGGTCTGAGAGGTGGCAATGGCCAGGAGGCTAGCAGAGTGCTTTGTAGCACAGTGCTTGCTTGAGTGTGCAATATGTTAACTACAGCTGGGTCTGGCATAATCATCCCTGACTAATGGGAGGAGAGAGGAGGGGGTTCAAGTGCTGAATAAATAAATTACTTAATTACATATTATTGGAGAGAAGAACAGATGGTCAGCTTAGCTCATCTCCTGATGCCTTCGGCTTCTGAATGGAGAGTGGATCCTCAGAGAATGGAGCTGGTTGGGCTTTTGATTCTGTTTATCTGCTGGTCCTACCCAAGGTCCATGGTCTCCAGGAACAAACAGGCCTCGTTTACCCGAGGCTGGAAGGCACTGGGTGCTCTAGTGCCCACTCTAATCTGAATTAGGGAAGGCCTAAGCTGGTCAGCATTTTCCACTTTGTTAATTTTGGCACCAGATGGAGGTGAAAATGGATTTCGTTTCCCGTAAAATGGTTGAAAGTGATTTTCAATTGAGGATCTAATCAAATGTGAAAGGGGTAGTTGAGCATTTACTTAATGTGCTTAGGAGCATCTCCTATCACTGTAGACCGTATTTTTGTTTTCCTCTGCTTTGGATGGCCCCATGGAGAATACACTTCTTTTCCTGAGTGTTGGTTGCTCTGGTGTTTGAGGAAGTGTAGCTGGGGGGCTGTATTCTGGGACCATCATGTTTGTTTTCAAATGCTTCAGTTTGGCACAGCAGGAGCTGCAGAGCAGTGGTTCCCAAATGCTCATCCAGGGATGCTTGCCAGGTTGGCCACGTCAGAATCACCTGGATTGTTTGTTAAAGTTACATATTCCTTAGCTCCAAGTATAGGGATTCTGATTCATTAGGTCTTTGGTAGGATCTGGAAATCTAGTTTTCTAAATGATTATGAAGCAAGTTTGGACATCACTGTGTATCAGTCGGGAATCAGGAAACAGATGGTAAACTCAAAAGGGTTATTAAAGAGATATTTAACAATGGCTTGTTTACAAAGGTGTGAGCAAGTTCAAGGAAAACTATTCAGGTGTGGTGAGTCACCCAGGGCTTGCAAGAGTGGGAAACAAGTGGAAAGGGAGGCAGTGGTTATTAGAACCTGGTGAGACTTGTAGATGTAAGAGAGGACATTTGGACAGGAGCTGTGGACAGCCACTGTCAACCGATGGGCCAGCAGGGAGGAAAACAGGAAAATAAATGCCCCAAACTGTCTCTCCTTTGACTTTTGCTCTCCTGCTGGTGTTTTGGCTAAATCCAGGGAGGGCCAGGGAGTCCAGTTGATGCAGTCTATGAAAGTGAGAGTCTTAGGACACAAAACAGGATGGAGAAGGCTGGAGAGTGGACCTGGATGGGCAAATGGAGACTGTCTAGCATACGTGGCATAGATAACATTTTCTAGTTATACGTTTGGGTGCCAATTTGTGGATGGCAAATATGCCAATGTGTTTTGTTCTACAGACATGCTGCTTTTCTTGGTATAAAATTGCCTCCACAGTTTCATCACAGAGACTGTAAACTCTTAAAGAGCAAGGGTGACATGGTATAGAATTACCTTCCTGTGTTGTGCCTACAGTTCAGCCAGTTCATATGCTGTCTCTGGCAAGGGCTGCAAGGAGAATATTTTGGAAAATCATAATTGTCTGCCTGGCTGTCAACTTTAAATTTAGTGACATATCAGTAGGATATTCTATTCTTTCTTACTAAGTAATTATGGATCTATCATTCTATATCTTTGCATTTATTTATAATTATACATTTCAGGGAGCTATTTATATTTGTAACCAATATGGTCTTCATGCTGGCTATTCTGAACATATCTTCTTAAAGAAACCACATTGCTTATACCTTCTAAACGATTGCATTCAGTTGTATTGCTTTTTTTGGTTTTATTTAATGTATTTCTTTCTCTATATTTAAAGCATACTTTTAATGGTCATTTGTAATTATAACTCCATATCAGAAAGATTGGATTAATTTTGATTTTAGTATGTTGTATGTGAAGACTTGAGCACACCTTAAAATATAGCACTGACAGAATCTTTGAAGAAATTATTCATGGAATGTCTGGAGATTTATCTGAGCTTCCCTGTTAAGACTCCCCAGTTCTCTCCCTCAGTGAAAAAGTTATCAGTGTTTGGAGGCCCTGTTCATGCTAGAGACTACTAGCTGAAACACAGAGTCTTTCATATTAGCTATTCATCAGGCTACCCACTTGCGGTTGGTAGAGAGGAATGAGTCCTCAGTATGGCATGAGGCATGAGGCAGCCTGCAGTAGTGGTTAAGAGCAGGGACCCTACAGAAGCACCACTAGTGTCATGTCAAATGTGGAACACCAAATGGCATCACTCTGCTTCAGAGTTCTAAAGTAGAGTTGGGAAGCCATTCTAAGCCATTCTAAGAAGGATTGCTCGCACAGCCAGCAAACTTAGAAAAAAACCCAGGACTGTGCCTTGAACCTTAGAATTGGGCCAAACCACCATGATCACACCATCCTAGAAAACAGCTGAATTTTGCCAGTGCTACAACTCCAGAACAGCAACAACCAATGAACTGTGGACTCATTTACAAAGTTGGCTACCTCTACCAACGATAATTCTTTCAAACCAACTTGTGCAATCACCCCTAGCTTCCTTTTAAAAACCCTTGCCCCAACTACCACACCCCTACCCCCAACCCCAGCTTCAGAACACAATTTGGCTTTTAGCTGAATATGTATCTCCTGGATTGCAATTCCTAAGGCCCAAATAAAGCCTTGTTGTATTGCATTGCAGTCTGGTTTCTCACCTCTTCTTGGCTGTCAATCTTAACTCTGATTCCACCACTTACTAGTGGAGTGACTATGTAGTAGGCATGCTATTTAACTTCCCTGTGCCTCAGTTTCTACTTATGCAAAAAAGGGAAGAATCACAGTTTCTGTCTCATAGATCTATTGTGAAGAGTAAATGAAAATACAAGCAAAGCACTTGGTGTTTGGCATGTTGTTGATGACAGTGAGCTATTGTTACTCATTGTTCTAACTTACAAGCAGGGAGCCCATGAGGTAAAAAAAAATTGTGATTTGGCTTAGGTCATGGCATACTGGAGTGCAAAAAGTGGTTATACTAAAATTTTCTTTCAGGTTTCCCTTTCTACTTTGAATAAAGCCCCCATTCCTTTCTAGAAAGAAGCTACACTATAGATTAGATAGATTCTCAGCAGAGTTGGAAAAAAGCTGACATTTGTCTGGGGCTCTGTGATCACCCTTTCCTGGCTTCTGTGATGCCCTGGAACAGAGGTGTGACCAGAGCTGGCTCTTCCTGCAGTCTGCCTGGCTTTGAATCTCTGTGCCACCATTTACTAGTTCTTTGATTTGGGGCAAAGTGCTTTTTCCTTTTTGTGCTTCAGTTTCCTCATCTGTAAAGTGGAGGTAAAAGTGGAACCTACTTTATGGGATTACTGTAAAGATTAAATGTGTGTGTTTATATGAGTATGAAGCACGTAGAGTAGTTCTGGCAGGTAGCTGAGAAGTCAATGCCTGTTAGCTTAACTCAGTCTTTGCCCCGAGTTGAGTTGCTCATGGTTTTGTTAGCCCTGTCCCTTTATTCTGTGCTCCTTATGTTCTCAGGGCATTTACACAAAAATCCTTTTGTTCAAACTTCCTTCCTTTTTCAAAATATCTAACCTCTTCAGGACTCTGAAACTTCCAGGACTGCTTTAGGACTAACAGGTCCCGTCAGCCCCATTCTCCATTTGTTCTTTCTCAGCACATCTTCCTCTTTGTAAAGGGTACCATCTTTTCATCCAGGTGCTTTGACTCTCCTTTTTACCACATCGAATCCATTTGCAAGCCAGGTTTATTTGACATCTAAAACATTTCCCAAAGTTCACCCACTTTTTTTCTGCATCACTGCCATCATCCAAGTCCCAGCCACCTTCCTCTTTCACCTGGGACTAAAATAGCTCTTTCTTCTCTCAGGGCCTTTGCATCTGTTCTGTTCTTTGCCCAAAAATGCTACCTGATCACTTCTCAAAAGATGGATATTTCTCATTAGTTACATCTCAGCTCAAAAATACCCTGAGTACCTCTCCAGAAAGCCTTGACTGTCTACTCTGTGTGGACAGTCCTTCCCCAAACTCTATATACCACATTTCCATGTTTATTTCCCTCAAGGCATTCAGCAACTTCTGAAAGTATTCTGTCTGATGCTAAAATGTTTTGTCTTCTCTTGTGATTTTCGTGAGGCAAGGGTCTTTTCCTATTCTATCAGCAGTGGAAAATTTGGGTACAAAGTAGGATACATATAGCACACACACACATACACACACCGAAGATGTAATCAAATAGAGAAAGTTTTTGTTAAACTTGTTCAGTTAAGCGTAGGGAGCTTCAGTAAGTTTATGAGCCAGAGAAACATAAGGAAATATATACACATTGGTTACTTCAGTGGAGTAGGCATGGTATAGGTGGAGAAGATTATTAGTTTTGCCTTTCTGCAGCTTACAACAAAATGTATTCAAATAAAGACAATTAGAAAAGAAAGTTGTATAGTGCTTAGAAACTCAGGCTTTGGAGCCAGAGAGACTTGGGATCAAATTCTGGCTCCTTTATTTTCTGGTTGTGTAGCCAGGGGACCCGTATATTTCTTTGTGTTCCTCAAATATGTAAACCTTTCTTCTTGCCTTTGGACGTTTGTGTGGGTGTTTCTTCTGCCTGGAATGCTCTTCTTTCAGGTATGCCCATGGCTGGCTTTATCTGCCAGGTCTTCCTTGTTCAAATGTTCCTTCTCATATGGAATGTTCTTAATCACTCTATATAAAGTTTCTGTATTGCCAACTCCCTCATGTGACTCTCTACCATGTTACCTTCTTTATTTTCTTATAGAACTTATTTTGTAAAATTATCTTATAAATCTATTTACTTATTTATGTCTATTTCAGTCAAAGAAACCTAGGAAAACAATGACCTTGTCATTCTTGTTCACCTAACACCAATGAAAGTATTGCCTATGCTGTAGGCACTCAAATATTTATCAATAAAAAGAAATAAAAGACAAATAAATAAAATAAATAAAATAAAATACAAAGACAAAATTCCCCTCTGTGCCTCAGTGAGATCAACCATAAAATGGAAAGTAGTCAGCCCATGGAGACGTTATGAAGCTTAGATATGGTGAAGAATAAAAACACTTAGGACTCAACCTGGCACAGTAAACAACAAATACAGGATAACTATGGTGCTTACACTGTCCTAGATAATATATTTGCATTTTACTTGGATATTTTCCACATGAAAGTAATACAGGTTGAATGTCACTTATCCAAAATGCTCAGGACCAGAAGTGTTTTAGATTTCAATTATTTTCAGATTTTGGAATATTCGCATGTACATCATGAGATATCTTGAGGATGAGATTCAATTTTAAACATTCATTTATGTTATATATATATAGCCTGAAGGTAATTTTATTTTACTTTTGGGAATCCTGAATAAACCGTGTGCTGTATGCTCGTGTTTCGACTGTGGCCCATCACGTGAGATATGGAATTTTCCACTTGTGGTGTCATGTCAATGCTCACAAAGTTTCAGATATTGGAGTATTTTGGAATCCAGAGTTTTGTATTGGGGTTGCTAAAATTCTGATATGCTTACTAATTGCTAAAATCTTTGAACATCTACTGTGTCCTAGGGCATTTACCTGTCACTCAGTTCTTTCAATTGTTTGGGCAAAAACTTTGAGCCCTCTTTGATTCTTTTTTTTTTTTTTTCCCCCACTTGCAACATAAATCTATCAGCAACTTCTGTAGTTTCTACCATCAAAATATGTCCAGAATGTGTCCACTTCTTACTACCTGCACGGTGGGCATCTGGTTTGGGTCACCATCATCTTACCCTTGGATTAGTGCAGACGCCTCCTAACTGCCTTCCCTGCTTCTCCCCTTCTCCCATCTCTTCTCCACGGAGTCGCCAGAGAAAACCCTATGAAAGAACAGATTGCGTCTCTGTTCAAACCCCCAGTGGCTCCCCTCTTACTCAGAGCAAAAGCCAAAGCCATTACCAAAGCTTATAAGCTCAGCATTACCTTTTCCTCAGCCCTCTCTGACCTCATCTCCTGTTAGTCTCCCCTTCTCTCCTTACATTCCAGCTACAGCATGTTCCTGCCTCCCAGCTTTGGCATGTGCCATCCCGTCTAAGTAGAATGCTCCCCTGCAGTTATATGCCTGGCTTTCCCTCTCATTTCATTCAGGTACTTACTAAAATAAGACCCTAATAAATAAAATGTAAAATATATATATATATATACACACACACACACAATGGAATACTATTTGGCCATAAAAATAATGAAATCCTGTCACTTGCAACAAAACGGATTGAACTGGAGGTCATTATGATAAGTGAAGTAAGCCAGGCTCAGAATGACAAAATACCATCTATTCTCACTCATGTGGGAGCGAAAAGAATTGATCTCAAGGAGGTGGAGTGTAGAATGATACATATTGGAGGCTGGGAAGTATGTGTGGATAGTGGATGGCAGGGATGAAGAGAAGTTGGTTAACAGTTACAAAACAAACTGTTACAAACAGTTACAAATTGTAGTTAAAAGTAATAAGATCTAATGTTCCATAGCAGAGTAGGGTGACTATAGTTAACAACAATGTATTTTATATTTTAAAATAGCTAGAAGAGAGAACTTAAAATGTTCCCAACACATAGAAATGATAAATACATGGGGTGGTAGATATTCTAAGTATTTGGTCATTGTATGTTCTATATGTAACAAAATATTAAGTGTACTCTATACATATGTACAAATATTATGTATCAATAAAAAACAAACAAAACAAGAGGTAAATTTAAAATAACATGTAAGAGAGGCCATCTATAATCACTATATATATATAGTATGTATATGTACATATAGTATCCATACCCCATCATTCTTTTTTCACTGTATACTGTTACTGTTTTTTTCATACCACATATCACCATGTGACATATTTATCTGATTGCCTCTTACCCACAAGAAAGAAAGCTTCTCAAAGGCTGAGACTGTTGAGTTTACTGCTGTATCTCTGGCATCTTAAGTACTTGGCATGTAATTGATGCTCATTAAATGTTGGTTGAGTGAATCAATGGATTAATGATTAAAAATTGAATGAATCAATTGTTCTTAAGAAGTATATTATCTAATGTTTAGCAAAAAAAACTCAGAAATTTTCCATTATAGGTAATATTTTATTGAGTACTTATTTGGTAGGTTGCTAAGCCTTTTATCAACCTTATTACCAATGAGGGATGTGTTTTTATTTATAGCCATGGAGGGAGATGTATTAAATGCACACACAGGTACATACACATATATCATATTTGAATGTGTATGCACATACATGTTTGGACATGTGTGTGTGTTCAAATGTATGTATGAGTGTGTGTATGTGTATAAATTTTTTTTGGCCCAGGGAAAAGATGGCTTCCTACTCAATATCATATTGGTAGATCTCCATCTTCTGCCCTAGGAGATTGTGCCAGAGGCAGGATATGGAAGAAGGAGAATGTAGAGACCTACACACTGATGAAGAGACCTGACTTTGGACTTTTAGGAAAATTATTAAGGATTGTACATGAGATTCCTCATGGTCTTTGTGAAAGCTTGGGGTTACCAACTGCTAGTGAAATATCTAACAAATATAATGACCTTTAGTTGGAGTTTAGTTCTCCCTTCCTACCTTAGAAAGCAACAGCTCTAATAAACCCAATCGGTTAACGTTTATGGTATTCCTGTCTCTCTCTTCCAGGACCCTTTGAAATATATATATTTTTTGAATTTAGTTTTGTCTGAAAAATCTGCATCCAATTTGAATGAAATTGAATATGTTTCAGGGCGCAAGCAGCATGTCTTCCATCTGAAGCAAAATGGAGATGAATTTCAATTAGATGTTCCCATTATAATCTTTCTCCACCTGTAGTTTTCATCAAAATTGCTACAAAGTGTGATATAATGTATGATTGGGATTTGCCCACTGGCAGCAGTGTCCCATTATCTTAGTAAAAAAGCACAAAATAATTAGTCTGATGCATATAGATAGCAGCTTCTTACAGCGACTGACTTTAATTGTGGTGAGTAATATATATGCAGTTTGAAACCTTATATATTTCCCTCCCAAGAAGACACCAATTACTAATTCAGTTGACAAAGTAACACTGTTTCAGAAGATTTAATGCAAACTGAACATCGTAGTCAATAGCCACTGTAAAATGTCCATTTTATGGCCTTATTTTTGCCTCAGCTTAATTTATCGTAATTTGGTAGTTGCATATAGCCTGGAAGTATGCTGTTGGCTTGAGAGTTAGTGCTTGGGTGTTGCATAAATCATGGATGAATGTGTTGGCTTCATCTAATGTTCTTCTTTCTCCTACAATTGGAGTCCTTTTCATCTTGTCATTTCCCCAGCTTCATTCCTATTTGCAATTCATGGGGCTCTCAGAGCTCAGTATTTAGGGGATCACTATCTCCTTAAAATGGCATCTTCCAAATGCCAGGTAAAAGTGTTTGTGGGTTTCAGGGGAGGGAATTCAGCAAATATTTTTGTGGAATAGAGATGGTAACTGGATTTATGTTGTACCAGCCCGCCTTAAGTGCTTTAGAGGAAAATATAATTCCCCTTCCCCACCCACTCATCTGACTCTAAATTCATGCTATTATAATAATATAAAGTTTAAAAGTATGTAATCTGACCTATTTCTTTTCAGGAAAGGCTTATGTTAGTTATGTTTTGGTTAATTTGAAATGTAGGACAAATAAGCCAACATGTTTAAGGCTCACAAGTAATCTACCTGGGAACCAAAATAATGTGAATCCAACAATTGTACAATTGTTGGATATCCAACAATTATAGGATTCAGTTTAAGTGACTGGTTTTCAAAGAACTATATTGGATGCTTCAGAAACAATGAAACAACTGACTACCTTTCACTGTTCTTTATTCTTGCTTACAAAGATTCTGAATTTTTAGTAGTAATTAGTGATTTTCAGATGTGATTAAAATTTCTAAATAAATAAATGTCACATGTTTAATCGTGGACAACCTCATTCTAAATGTTGTGGGAAAACATGTTTAAATTTTAAGCCTCTCCTAAATTCTCCCAATCATAATATAAATGTTGCAATTTATTAATTGTTAGAAAACAATTATGTTTTTCTAATTCAATTACACAATTGTCTTCCTTTGCTTATCTTATAATAGTTAACATGAATATAAATTACACAGTACTTTTATATGCATTATCATTTTTAATACATGTATCAACCTCATATTGTAGGCATTATTACACACAATTTAAATGTAGAAACAAGCAAATTTAAAATTAAAATGGTATTTAAAATTTTATTATAATATTTTTCTAATTATCAAATGTTTATTGTAGAAAATATGAAAAGTGTCAAAAGTACTCAGATGCTGTTAATAAGAATTGACCAAAAATGGAAGAAAAAAAGAAAGACATCAATATCAGGAATAAAGAAGTGAATATCACTACAGATCTTACAGATATTAAAAGGATAATAAAAAATCCTACAAATCATTCTCTGTACATAAATCTAGTAGCAGATAAAATGTACTAATTCCCTGAAAAACACAAATTACCAAAACTTACCTAAAATGAAATAGGTAACTTGAATAGCTCTATTATTTTTTAAAAGTTGAATTTATAGTTAAAAACATCCTGTACAAAAATCTATAGGCCCAGGTGGTTTTGCTGGTGAATGCAAACATTTAAAGAAGAATTGACACATATTCTATATAATTTCATCTAGAAAATAAGAGAAAGGAATACTTACCAACTGATTTATGAAGCCAGTATTATACTGATTTAAGAACCAAACAAAGATATCACAAGAAAACTACAAAACAGTAAAACAATATCCATCATGAACATCAATGCAAAAATCCTCCATAAAATATTAGCAAATTAAATCTACAATGCACAGAAAAAATACTACTATATGAGCAAGGGGGTTTTATCCTAGGACTGTAAGACTTGCTTGATATCTAAAAATAAATCAAGTTAGTCCATTGAATTAACACTTTAAAGAAGAAAACTCACACGATCATATCAATGATTCAAGAAAAATATTTGCTTTTCCAAAATTCAACATCCATTCATGATAACCCCCAAAACACTAAAAACAGAAGAGAATTTCCTTAACTTTATAAAAGGTATCCACAAAAAAGTGCCCTATAGCACAAATTGTATTTATTATCGTGTACCCTGTTTCCCCTAAAGATCAGGAACAAGGAAAATATGTCCTATCTCATCACATCAATTCAACCTTCTACTGGAAGGTTTAGCCAGTCCAAGAGGCAATAAAAAGAAATAAAAAACATGGGTAGAAAAAGAAGAAACAAAACTATCCCTATTTTCAAACACTATGATTGTCTACATAGTAAATCCAAATTCTAAGGTATTTACAAGCAAACAAAATACAAACTCCCAGAACTAATTAGTTTTGCAAGATAACAGGATGCTAGATTAACACACAAAAATCAATCACGTTTCTTAATTCTTGCAATGTGTATTTGAAAACCAAATATATATGTCTGTGTTTGTTTATAAAGCAATACCATTAAAAATATCTCCGAAAGTGAGCCACTTAGGAGAAATCTAATAATATTTCTTCAGAAACGGTATGCTGAAAGTACAATCGTTGCTACAAGAAGACTAAGACAACTTAAGTAAATGGAGAGACATACAGTATTCATAGACAGACTCAACAAAGTAAAGATTTGATTTGTTTCCTCAGGTTGATCTCTAGGTTTAAAACAATTCCAATAAAAATCTCAGCAGGAACTTTATGGATATACACAAACTTATCCTAAAATTTATATGGAAAGGCAAAGTAGGTAAAATAGTCAAAACAATTTTGAGAATGAAGAATAAAGTTAGAGAAATCAAACTATCCA
The DNA here is from genome assembly GCF_040939455.1 of Microcebus murinus. NCBI lineage: Eukaryota > Metazoa > Chordata > Mammalia > Primates > Cheirogaleidae > Microcebus > Microcebus murinus. The sequence continues at coordinate 27,320,065 of NC_134124.1, forward strand.
ATTTAAAAACTTATTATATAGCTGTAGTAATAAAAACAGTACGGACTTACCAAAGGGATAACACATAGATCAATGGAACAGAATAGAAGCCAGAAATAGACCAATACAAATATGACAATTTAATTTTATTTGTACTTAAATCATTTTATTTATTTTAAAAATAAACTTTATTTTTAGAACAGCTTTAGATTTACAGAAAAAATTTATAGAGCTCTCATTATACCTTGCACCCAGTTTTCCCTATTATTAATATCTTATATTAGTATGGTACATATATTATAATTAATGAATCCATATTAATACATTATTATTTACTAAGGTCTATTTTTTCAGATTTCTTGAGCTTTTACCTGAAGTTCTTTTTTTGTTCTACAATTCCATCCAGGTTACGTTACATATAGTTGTCATGTTTCCTTATACTTCTCTTTGCTCTGCCAGTTTCTCAGACTTTTTTTGTTTTTGATGACTGTGACAGTTTTGAAGAGTACTGGTTATATATTTTGTAGAAGGACCCTCAAGTGGGATTTTTGTGATGTTTTTATCATGATTAGATTTGGGTTGTGGTGTTATGAGATGAAAACCATAGAGGGTAAAAAAGTGTCATTTTTATCACATCATATCAAGGACACATAGTATAATTTTCAACATAACTTCTCACTGTTGGTTTTGACTTTGATTATGTGCCTGTAGTAGAGTTTGTCAGCTTTCTCCATTGTAAAGGGACTCATTTCTTCCCTTTTTCCACACTTTACTCTTTGGAGGGAAGTCACTATACACAGTCCACACTTAAAGAATGGGAAGTGATACTCCCACTCCTTGAGGACAGACTATGCAAAACAATTACTTGGAATTCTCCTACATGGAAGATTTGTCTCTTCTCATTTATTTCTTTATGAAGTAATTTATTTCTATCAGTATGGATATTTATTTCATACTTCAAGTTATAAATCTAATGCTACTTAATTTATTTTGTTGCTCAAATTGTTCCAACTTTGGACACTGGGAGATGTTTTAATTGGCTCCTGTTTCTCTTTCATATAATCTCATTGTTTTTTCCCAGCGTTTTCTTACTTTTCAGAAATAGAAGATATTCGGAGCCTACCTTGTGTATTTCCTGCTCTAGGCTTAGAATCATCCATTTCTCCAAGGGGCCTTGGTTTTTTTTTTCTCAGAGAATGGTATTAGAAACCAAGACCTGAGCATTAGGTGTGCTCATTGATACTAGGGTATCATTGCTTCTAGGCCCTCTTAACTGATGGATCCAGGAAATATATGTATAGGACTAACATGTTGTAAGCATATATCTGTAACTATTTCCACATATAACCATTTATACTTATATTAGGCTAAGCATGAGTTGACACTGAGGTCTCCATCTCTAATCCTGTTACCATATGGATCACTCTAGCTCCTTTCCACACTTATCCATAAACTCCCACTTCAACAATGAGAAACCATTCATTTCCTTAGTTGTTTAATTCAAGTATACATGTATAGCTGAAGTGCAAACTGGTACTCACATGGCAAATGACTTTATCAACTGGAGTACAGTGCTTAAATACTATTTCTTCTACTTTAATTTTATAGCCTCCACTCATTCCCAAAGCTACTTAGGTCAGCACAATTTTCTCCCCACTCCCTTAGTGAGGTTGTTTTGTACATTTATAATACAGTTGGAATGCTTTGTCACATTCTGAATTCCATTCTGAAATCCTATGACCTATCAAATAAAATTTGCATGTATCAACTGCACTGTAAAATGCTATAAAGTTCAGTGCGTTTTGATAAATGCATAATGTTTGGTATTGACAGTTATGTACCATACAGAATAGTTTTACCACCCTAAACAAATCCCCTATGCTTTAACTACTTAGTCTCTCCCTACTGTATCCCTCATAACCACTGATCTTTTTACTGTCTCTGTAGTGTTGCCTTTTCCATAATGCCTTATGGTTGGAATCAGACTGATATAGCCTTTTTAGACTGGCTTATTTTACTTAGAAATATGCATTTAAAATTCATGTGTTTTTACATGGCTTGTTAGCTCATTTCTTTGTATTGTTAAACAATATTTCATTGTATGGATACCATTTGATTTTTACAAAGGTACATATGCAATTCAATGGAAATATAGTAATTTCAACAAACAGTGTTGGTACTATGGGATATCCATTGGCAAAAAATGAAACTTAATGCTATTCTCATATCTTCTATAGAGTTCATTCAGAATAAATCACAAATCCAACTGTAAAATTATAAATCTTTTAGAAGAAAATCTTTATGAGCTCGGCTTAAACAAAGAGTTCTTAAATAAAACTCCAAAAGCAGAATTCATAAAAGAAGTTGATAAATTAGACTCAGAAGTAAGCAAGTAAATGTTCATTTTCACTGAACACATTAGGTAAGGTCACAGAAGCAGAATGTTAGCCAGTTTCATTTTATAATACTTTGCTCCTTGTGTTCAAAACTGAGGTTTTTGGATGTAACTTCAATGGGAAGAAAAAGATAGAAAAAAGTCTTTGGTTTTGCAAAGTGATACTCAAAACATTTATTATGAATGCTTCAGCTCTTAGTTCAGTTCTTAGCTCAAACTCATGTTTGAAAATATGGATGTTGTTATTTCTCCTATATAACATGAATCAAGTGGCATAGATTTTGAAAAGCAGTCTTTATATTGAGAACCTTTTAGATTTAAATGGCCATTTATTCTTTGACAAATATGTTGAAAAAGGAGTGGAATAAGTACTAGCTTTGGAGCCACAGAGCACTGGGATTCAAGCAGTGAGAAAAGCAAGCACAATCTTTGACTTCCTGGGGAATATAGTCTAGTGGAGGGAGGTAGATAGTTAAAATGATCATGGAGACATGTAATTATAAACTATAAGAGCTTCAAAATTAGAGTAGAGGGAACAATAGGGTGGACTCGAGGGTAGTGGACTAGTTTTAGGAGTGTAGGGCAGGTACCCCCCCAAAAGTGGTGTTTGAGTCGGGATCTGAAGGGTCATAACTTAGTAGGTAAAGTAAGATGAGATTGGGAAAATTTTCTAGTAAGAGGCAACAGTATTAAAAGAAAGTCCTAACATGGAAAGGACCATAACATATTGGGGGAAAAGAAAAATGGCCAATAGGACTCCAAAATAAGGAGCAAGAGAGAGAGAGTTTTGTTAGCTGAGAGGTAGGCAGTACCTAGATCATGAATTGCCTTAAGGGTGCTAGTAGGAATCTTGATCTGTCTCTAATAGATAATCTCTAACAGTTTTGAGAAACTATAGAAAGGTTTTATACAAAACTCAGAATTGGTTTCAAAAATGTCATTCCAAATCCAAAGAGGAGCTGAAGTCGAAACAGGTCAGTTAGGAGGCTCCTTAGTATTAGTAATAATCAGGTAGTTTAGACTAGATTAGTTAGGAGGCTATGATAATTATTCAGGCAAGAGGTGAGGGCGATTTGGTCTAGATTAGTGGTAGATGGAGAGGAATGAATATGCTGTCTAGAGCTGTCTCCTTTCTTCAGTGTCATACGAACCAATATATGTCATCCAGGTAATCAATGCAATGTATTAGCTATTTAATGCTAGCTGATATGAAGTTTGCAGGCATGGCTCTGGTTTAATAGATTCTATTTTGGAGGTTAAATAATAGTGCGTTTCATTTCTTTAGGAGACTAAGACTTTCAACAGGCTCTTTCTGCAATTTAAAGAAAGATGGCACGATGCTGTTGGGAATGACGGTGCAGGTAATCAGTCAGAGCTCCAAGAGAACACCAGAAGAGGCAGCTCCTTGAGTCAGGAGCTGCTGCAATGGCTGGCAGATAGCCTAACAGCAGGAGGTAGGGAGGTGACAGACAGGCAAGGCAGATGTTCTGCTGAGCTCCTCCATCTGGATGGGGCCTTTGGTTCCACTGCTTTCCCAGTCATGCAGGAAGCAAGTGCCAACGATGCATCTTCATTAGGATGAGCAAAATCTTGGATAGAGGAAAAGCAATTGCCATTTACTGAAAGTTCAAGGTCAATAAGAACCCAAATACTGCACTGACAGCATTGTGGGTGCATGATGAGGTCATAACCTGTCCAACAGGTGTTTTTCTGAAAGAGGACGTGTTGACAGTATTAAGGGAAACTATCTAATCTGAACCTACTTCAATATAGGCAATAAATGTGTTAATAATAGCCACCTCTTTGAATAGTCTGTGCTATGCTTTCCATGATCTACCTTCACTCCTTTCCTCTTACTTCTCAGCTCTCATTTCCCCCTGTTCTCCCACATCACCCTCAGTGACCTTCTCATCATTTCTTGAAGACCTCAAGCATATTGCCATCTCACCCACTTTCTGTTCTCTGTGTCTGGAATTCTCTTCCTCCAGATATGTACATGCTTGCTCCATTGCTTTAATAGGTCTCCATTCAAATTAATGTCTCAAGAGAGGCCTTTCTTGATCCTCTTTATCCTCTGTAGCACTCAGGGTTTCTCTCTGGCCTTCTACCCAGTTTCCTCTCTCTGCACGGCTTTCTGCACTGCCTAGCTATAAAGTACATGTCTGTTTGTTTTCCCCAACTGGAATGTGAACTCAGTGATGATTTTGGCAGTCTTCTTTATGGTGCCATCCCCAGTGTGGACAACAGGATCTGTGCAGAGTAGACCCTCAAGAGGTATTGGATCTCATTTAATACAAAGCACAATCTCAGAAGTCAGAATTATTGTTATCCAATTTGACAGAGGGAGAAATGAGATTAAGCATTTTATACAAAATCAAACAGGTACAGATTTCAGAGTCTAATCTTTATATTTAGGCTATTCTGTCCCATTTTAATCTCTGATTTTTTTGGTATCATATAATCTGAAGAGAAAAATGAGAAAATACTACTCACCCTTCTTATCAAAGCTGTCCTTTTGCCATGCCCAAAAATATACTACAAGGAGAGAGCAATGATAGGGCTATTATCCAGATATAAGAAAACCTTTTTGAGATTGAAGGTAGAAACAGATGGGAGAATATTCTCTGAGCATTTATGATCAAAGTTGCCTTCACTTTGATTATGATAGAGAGCTTATATGGAATGTCTCATGGCATGATGCTTCCCCTGAGGAGGAGACAATGACCTTTCTGGACAAAGGACAAATGAGAGAAACTGAAGTGTTCAGGAGATTCTCAGCCTCTATCCAGAAGTCTCCAAGAAGGAAAATTGTAACTTCTCTGTTTCCCGAAGATGAAGCTCTAAACTCCCATTTCTTTCTTTAGCATTTTGTGCGGCCAGAGGCAGAGAGTGGTGGTTCTGATAAGGATTTAATGATGCGAGGAACTATTTGTGTAAATAACTGTGAGAAACCCCAAAGCTTACAAGTGGTAATGACCGTGAACTCCAGCTCCCTAAAGCCAGGTGTGCAGTGTAATCTGTTCACATATAACCTAGTCTACCGTATGTTCAATGCTTTTAGTGGGTGGCCATTATATCAGATTTATTTCCCTATTTCTCAGTTCTGGATTTGTTTGAATAGAAAACCAGACGCTTTCCTTACAAAAAAGGTGTAAGCTGCTGATATTTTTTGGAATTTTTATTATGAGCATGTCTTTGAGTGGTTATTTTTTATGTTACCAGTTGTAGAAATATTTCTTCCCTGTTAATAATCACATTGTCAAATTATATGCATTTCTAATGATTTTTCCAGCATAAAAAATTAGAACTGAAGGTGTGGTAAATAATATATCAAAAATGAAATCAGGATTTTGTAATAGAACTGTGATAAACTCAAATGCTGGAAGAATGGGCTATTATAGATAATGATTTTTTTTTTTTTTTGGTTAGCATCCTCTTCCTTTTTTTCCAACTTTGAAAATCTTTTGATTTTTGAGTTCACTCTCCTGCCATTAAAACAATATAGTACACCTAATGAGGTCAACTTTGAATTATAATAAAAATCTTAAAGTTCATTAGGGAAATGATTTCAGTTTATCAATTTTCATTGATTATAGTAGATAGAAGATTGGCCTAAATGTTGGTTGAATATAAACCTAGTATTTTTTAAATTTACCTTTACAAATACTCTAGGTTTTTGCCAAATAGCAAAATTCAAACTGCCAAACAGCAAAATTCAAATAAGGATTTGATGGGTAATGAAGGTGATGGCAGTTTGAATATCAAAGTTCTACTCTATTTTTATATTTTCCCTATCAAATGCTGCTATTCCTCAGTTCCATTTTTATGCTGGAAAAATCAGTACCCAGTTCCCTTCATTTCTTTTTAAATATCAATTTAATATCTCTATGATCTTTCTTTTTTATTATAGTGCCATCCCAAACTTCTAATAATGTACTAAAATCTCATTTTTGTTGGTTCTTAGATTGGCTTTTTCATTTAAGCAACTTTAAAATAATAATTGCAATTGGGTTATCCTCCTTCTGAACATAATAAAGAAAATAAAAATGGTAGATTTATAAGAACAAAAATGAATGAAAGGTATTAGTTCACCAAACTTGTTAAATTTATGTATTTGTGTGGGGTACATACACATCTCATCCAAACTATACATATTGTCAAATAAAACAAATAAACAATTATCACAATTTATTATCATGATTTTAATGTGTATTACCATACTAGTTTTATTTAACAGATCTTTATGTAGAGCTCACCATGTGTCAGGTATTATTCTATAAGCTTGATAGACATTAAGTTTCTTCATTAATCCTTATAACACCCCTATGGAATAAGTACTATTATTCCCATTTTGCACATTAGGAAATGGGACACAAAGAGGTTACATAGTTTTCCTAATGTCAGACTAATAATAAATGAAAGGGTTGTGATTTGAAACCTTTAGAATATGTGCTTTTAACTACTGTACTATGCTGTTAATCTTGGTTGCTTAAAAGATAAAACTGTTCAAAATGTCAACTTCCAGTGCCCATCACTGCTTGGGACTATTAATATCTGGAAGGAGATGAATTTTATGACCTTTATTTCAGGAATAGACAATGAATATTTTATAAGTATGTACATTTATGCATGTTACATATACACACTCACTATAATAAAAATAGTTATGACTACATTATAGTTCTGGCATTTCCTTACAATTTGTCCTTTCCAAGAATTTAGACATTTCTAAATAATCCCAGAGAAGCTAATGAGAGTGTCCCAGTTGGGATCGATTTGTAGCTCTTATTCCTTTGGCTCTGCCTTATCTCTGGGTGCTGATTATCTCTTTGTAGCCCATGTTTTTCCACAGTCTAGATGAATCCACAATATACTCATGCTCAACTTATATTGTGGTTGCTTTATTATAGCTAAGAAATATCAGTTATCTCATGGTTACTCAAAATTCTCTCGATGAAATATCAGAAGAGCCAAAATTCTTACGATGATTTAGATGTGAATAATTATGTAACTTTCTTGTTTTCTAAAACTGATTTCATATTGCTCTCATGTTTTTCTCTTTCCTATTCCCTCTCATGGAAGGAAAAAAAGAAGTAAAACTTTCCAATTATGTTTCAACTCTACTTTAAAACCATCTCTTATAGATACAAATGCAGTCAATTCAGAATTGACACTCCCTTTCAAGGATGTTTGGTCCTGGGCTGATTCCTACAGTGTGTGGATTGTTGGTTTGCTTCCTGGTACCTGCCACAGGTCACTGCAGGCCCTTTCTATGTCTGTGGTTATGAGGTCTTTGGAACCTCTATGAAGTCTCCATATTCTCCTTATTCTGAGCACTGGTTGTCTCCTATCTCCTGTTCCTATTAGCACCTATAACAGAATGTTGCAGTAAAAATTTTCCAAAGTAAAACAATGTAACAGATACTCCTTAACCAGGTAAAACACCAGAGTAAAATGTAGCCTATTTATGAGAGAGGAACTGTTTAGTCAAATCAGCATGGTGAGGATTTGGTGAGGAGATTTTCTTTAGAGAATGTTATGTTAAACCTGTAATTAGTTAGGGTTCTCCAAAGAAACAGAACCAATAGCAAGTGGGTGTATGTGAAGGGATTTATTTTAAGGAATTGGCTCATGTGATTGTGGATTGTGGAGTGACTTCAAAATCTGATGGGAGAGGCCAGAAGGAAAGAGTTGAGTTCAATTTTAAAATCTGTCTACTGGAAAACCAGGAAGAGCCAAGATTTCAGTGAAGACTCAAGGCCGCCTGCTGGGGAATTTCCTCTTGCTTATAGTAGGTGGCCTTTTGTTCTATTCAGACCTTCAACTGATTGGATGAGGCCCACTCACATTCTGGAGGGCAATCTACTTTATTCAAGGCCTACTAATTTAAGCGTAAATCTCATTCAAAAAACACCCTTATAGAAATATCCAGAAGAATGTTTGATCAAATATCTGGGAACCAGCCAAGATGACACATAAAATTAACCATCACAAGTTTTCCTTTTGTCAGATTGGCATCCATATGCAGCAAGAATAAGACCATACTTTCACCTAACATGATGCAACTGTCTGGTGAACAGCCAAAAGTGCACCAATTCTTTCCCATAAGAGGATGCAAAGTCCTTGGATGATGTCTACTCTTCCTAATATTCCACAACTTAAGTACTATGATATAAAATTAACAATACTTAAATTCTATGATATAAATTCAATATATCTATGTTACATGATAAGGGGATAACAGAAGATACACACATATTCAGAACAGAATAAAGAAGAAATACTCATGACATTTTGAAAATTATAGTCCTTGTTTTTGTAACTGATCATGTGGGCATAGCTGGTATTTCTAATTACCTTCTTCTACTATCCATTTTATCTATTTATTTATTTTTGAGACAAAGTCTTACTCTGTCGCCCTGGCTAGAGCACAGTGGCACCATCACTGCAACCACAAACTCCTGAGCTCAAGTGATTCTCCAGCCTCAGCCTCCCAAGTAGCTGGGACTACAGGTGTGTGCCACCATGCTCAGCTAATATTTTTCTATTTTTGGTAGAGATGGGGTCTTGCTCTTGCTCAGGCTGGTCTTGAACTTCTGACCTCAAGCAATTCTCCTTCCTCAGACTCCCAGAGTGCTAGGATTACAGGCATGAGCTACTATACCCCACCAACTACACATTGTATGTTCTCTTTGCCCTCACCAAGCACCTTAGCTGGTCATAGTTCATTATCTGGTGGGGTGTCCCAAATCATACTTCCTGAAAGGTCTGGGTCATTAGTTGTCCTGCCTGCATTGGGTTGTTTCAGTTTTCAATTGACATAATACAGAGTGTGGTAATATTAACAGATGTCCTAAGAGATCTCTGTGTTCTTCCTTACCTCCATTGCAGAGTAGCAGTCCAGTTTCTCTCTAGTCCTCTGAGCAGGTGGAGCAGGGAATTGTCTGCTCCTTACTTTAAGCCTATTTAAGAGTTAGGGCTTTCATTGGGACCACTAGGAGGGCATATGGCTGATGCCACTATGCACTGTGGGACCTCATTTTTGTCAGAGGACTTAAGATACTTAAGTAAAGGCAGGAGAGTTGCTAGAAAACTGCATTTAGAAAATAATTATGTGTCCACTGATGCCCAAGCAAGTAATGCATATTTTCTATGGGCCAAATGTGGACCATATGAAGGTTAGCCTTGTCCCTGTCCTACGTAAGGTTCTGGAGGAGGGCAGAGAGCTTCCTATGGTGGGAGTCCACGCGTAGCGTTGGCCACTAGAGAACCAAACTGAAGAAGAAGTCTCAGCCATGTGATCAAAGCTGTTCCCTGGCAGGTTCAAAGGGAAGGAGGCTCTGAAATCCTCACAAAGTACCTGGTTTAAACACCTGCCTGGCCCAGAGGGCATGATGTTGCTCTATCACTTTCACACCATGTGGGATGTGGCACCCTGCTGAGCACTGGGGCATCTCTGAGATGCTTCTGGCCTCCTCAGCTACACCCAGGGAAGTAGGGTACCAGCACAATGTTCTCGGATTCCTGCAAAACTATCTCATGTTTCTGTGCTTTTTTTCTTCCCTGGAGGTGGTAGGTTGCTGAAATGCTTCCATTCCTGCTCTTCCTTTCTTTTATTCCTTTGTTTCTTCCCAGTGCTGGGAAGGTTCTCAACTTTATCCTTCTCGTTGGCAGGAACTTCTGCCTTATGTTATGGCTTGTTCTTTTTCTTCTCATTAGTGTCATAGTCTTAATGCAAGAAAGGATGTAGGAGACCAAATGTATTTTTAGCAAAAACAAAACATATTTTGAGGGATAACTTTATTGCTGTTTCTTCAGAAAAGCTTCTCTTCTTTGCTTTGCTGGTATCAGTGGAATTTTATGAGTTTACATTGCCGTTGGTAGGGATATTTCGGTAGAATCCCCATTGTACTAAGGATCTAAACCCATGGTTACCTCCTGCATTATACGATCTATTTCTCTCCTTTTATTTAGCTACAGATCCCTTTTCTTATTTTTATCTTCCCTATTTGATAATCATAAGGTTGTTTTTCCAGCCTGGGTTAGAGAAAATTATAATAACCTTATTTCAGTGTATTACTGACTTTATATAAGCCAGGATCAATCATTGGATTCAAATGAATGGATAAATTGGACAATAATTGTATCAAACTCTGTTAAAAGGTACATGCAGGGAATTAAATCCTGGATTTTTCTTTAGACAAAAAAGATAATTACATATTTAATCACAGTGATATCTATTAACTTCAGCATTATGTTTCAGTAAAGTGATTTTTTTTAGTGGAGGGGGATAGAGGTATATTTTCAGTAAAGATTTTAATTGTGTAATTTAGCTTGAAAAAATAGGATGCTAGATGTAATGTCTCTGTATGTGCATTTTCATTAAACATTCTTTTTAATCAGCTATATTTAAAGATTCTTGTTTGGGTTAAGTCAGATTTGTCAGCTCTTCAATCAGTTTGTAGTACATTGTAAAAGAATATACTCAAAACAGAGTTAAGCTGTCAAGCTGTGACAACTCGGAATGAGGAAGATTTTCAAAAATTATGAGTGAGATATTTTAAATGTCTCCTTGACATCCACAGCACTATTCAAAATACTTCATCAGAGGCATGCGCTTTAAAAACGTACTTGAAAATTAATGTAAGGAGTGTAATTTGTCAGTCTTTGTCTTAGCAAGCGCAGCATTAACAGTCACAGAGCATTTACAGTAATACAGCGCTGAATCTCTCCACTAAGGTGCTGCAGGGATGTGGGCGAGATGGAGTGACCTCTTCAAGGGGGCTGTTAGGCCTCAAGCAAAGCAGAAACATAAGGGGCTTGATTCCAAGTCTTGTTGATACCTGTTTGAGCTGGTGGCAAATGGCAAACTCCATTTGTCCTTTGCCAGGAGGATAGTGTGATTTAGTGATTCCTCAAAGGAGCCATTTCATCCTTAGCTGTGTGTCAGGGACGTGAGCTATTTGTCCTGACCTCAGCTCATAACAAGGAAGGCTATGGCAAAGAGACAAAGCTGTGACTATTTATTTTAAATAAGTCTCTTAAGGGGTAAAGAAATATCTCAGGCCTGGGGCTGTCCTAAGTTCCCTCCCTCTAAATTCAAGGAAACCTTTCCAATACCTGAGCCGGGAGAAACCTCCAGGGACACCACTAATTGGTGAAGGGGCTTAAAAATGGATCACATTGGGCCATAGACTTTCATGTTTCATGTCACTGCCTCTCAGTGCCTAGTAAAAGCCTGTGTTGTGTGCTTGTCTGATGCCAAAGTTTAAGAAGTCAAGGTAGGGAATGTACCTAATGCAGGATATTAAAGAGAAAGACTTAAATTGATTTTAAGGTGATCCTGCCTTTTGTTTGCATAGTCTCTAATCTTTTAAGGTGCCCCAAAAGGAAAGTCACAGGAGGGATTCATGACAACGTCACAGAATTCCAAGTCAGGGAGACCAAAAACCAGGTTCCAAGAGCTGAAAGAAACTCAGGCAGCTACTGTGTCTCAGACCACAGTAGTTTCGCTTTTGTAAATGTGTCTGCCTTTCTCTGTATAGAAAGGCGTTCCAAGAAGTGGGGAATGGCCCTCCATCATGAGATGCTGAGACATCAGGTGAGAACAATAGAGTCTGTGAAAAGAGCCCTCGGGCTTAGTGACAAGGGTGAATTCAAGGAGAAGCCAGACTGGAGTGAGTAGAGCTGTGTTGAGAGAATATGGTGGCCAGACAGCTTTCTGATACTTTACATATTTATCATTCCCTAGCTAAGCAATTAGGAAAAGGAGATGTAGGTCAAAGGATTCAAAAACCAATTTAGACAGGAGATGTAGGTCAAAGGATTCAAAATAGCAGATATATAGGCTATAGATACGCAGGATGAACAAGTCTAGAGATCTAATATACAACACAAGGACTAAAGTCAATGAAATTCTTTAACCAGGGATTTTTTTTCAAATAAGTAGATGTTAGCAGTTCTTGTCACACAAAACAAGTAACGATAGGCGATGACAGATATGTTAATCTGCTTCACTATTGTAACCGTTTTACTATCTATAAGTATCACATAGCATCATGTTGTAAACCTCAATACACAATCAAATTTATTTAAAAAAAGAAAAAGAAAATTTTTATACTTTGTCTGGGATTATACAGCCCGTGAGTGGCAGATGTAGGATTCAAATATGAGGGCCTGAGCTCTTAACTGTGGTTATTTTTTCCGCTACTTGCAGCAGGACCATGAGGATGTGGTCACTTACGAAATAGCCTTCTGGGTCCATGGTGTGCTGAGTAACTTGGTGACCACAGGTACTATACAGAAGAGAGAGCTCCTATGATTTGCTTAGCCTCACAGAAATATAACACAGCACAGGGAAGGAGTTTTTATTCTTAATTCAGTTATTTAGCTGCACTGACCATAGATATGATTGTCTCATTTGCCCCAGCCCTCACATATCGCTTGAAGTAAATATATTATTTAGGTGGTCTACTCTCTCTTATCAGCTAACGTATAATGATAGAGTATTTTGCTATTGGACTGCTACATTCTATCTGTAACTTCTAGAATAAAAGGATAATAGAGACAATTAGTTCTGCTAAATGCATCTTGGAGCCATATGTTAGCTTATCTATGGACTTTCTCCTTAGATGTTTAAATATTCCCCCTGCAATTTAGGTTTCATCAAACAAAGGAGATCTGATTTAAGATAATTCTCTTGGTAAGAAAGCAATTGCTGCTGCAATCTGCCATTCACCCAGAGCCATTGATCCCAGGATAAACATTCATTTATTAGAGAATTCAAAATAAAACACAACATATGCTGTCATTTATAGCAAATTGATGGGTAGAATTCTGCATTCTTCCTAGATTCTCCTATCTAAGCATTGTTTCATTTACTTTGGTGAAAATTACTGTAAAATATTAGTTTCATCTCCTTCTACCATTATTCTCAATTCAAACTACAAGCTGGTTAACATTTTACAAAGTCAGTCTATTATCTTAACCTCACTGTATTGTTATGTTTATTTAAAATAGTTTTTCCAAAGCATTAATGGATGTTTAAAAATGGTCTCTTTTATAAGCCACTCCATCCTTCAGAACCATTCTTTCTGCAATGTGTTAGCAATGTGCTTGGGAGGAATTCAGGAGCCTGGATTGTGACTTTGGCCTTGTGAGTTGACCTTCTTGCAGCCACCATATAATCATCTTCTGAAAGCTATAGTACAGGTATAAAGGGGTTGTGGCCATGAAAAAATGCTTTTCATTAGAGTTGTTATTGGATTTTGCAATCCACATGTAGCAAACAAAATGACCATGAGATGATAATTAAGTGGTCTCTTTATTATTTCAGATAGGAAAAAAGTTCACAATTCTGATGATTGCAAAGCCTCTGAATTGGAGATTTAAAAAAAACATAAAACACTTGTGTGAGCATAGATTCTCTCCTTTCATTTTTTAAATGTAGATGATATTTTTTCTTGAATAATGAGTGTCTTGTAGGACAAGAGGCTCTTGACTAAAGGTTGGCATTAAAATACTTGCTATCTAACAGCAGTATAAGCAGATTGTACAAAGGAGACCACTGTTTAATCACTGAAGTTCAAAACCAAGGTTTTTCTCTATGAGGGGTGTTTGGAGCCTCTAAAAAATGCAACAGATGGGTACCTCAAATTTAAATTCTTTTGATAACGATTAAGGATTTTCTACTTAAAAATGATGAAAATAAAACTTTTACTGACAGTCTTTGAAGGTGACAGGAGAAGATCTATCAGAAAATTATAAATTTTTTTGTGGGATTTATTTTAAAGCAAGTGGTTGCTTTTTCTCAGTGCTATATCTTGTGACTTTTCTGCATTTTAATCATAGTTTTCACTTGAGCTCACATAAAACTCAGAAAGAAGTTATAGTTATAAATAAGAGTATGTGCCTAACGGGTACAATGCACACTATCTGGGAGATCGACACACTTATAACTTTGACTCAAATTGTACATAAGTAATTCATGTAACCAAAATGTTTGTACCCCCATAATATTCTAAAATTAAAAAAAAAACATTGTGTGCATGATTTCTTGTATTTTCATTAAATTGAAAGTCTGAATTGTTTTTTTTTAATCACTGGTGCAAAAAAATAGAGATGATCCCAACCTAACTGCTAAATCATTTATCTTTCCTCTCTCAGTTATTGCATAGAATATCACCACCTTGAGCAAACAAAACTACCAATAACCTATAGCACATTGCAGTGCTGTGCATATATCTGTCTGCTAGTTTTCTCATCTGTAATCTGGATGAGATTATGTAAAATTTCATAAACACTAATTATGAACATATTTTGTTAATTCCTAATATATTCTTAAGTTGTTCTCCCCATGTCATTGAGGAGTTGTTTTGAAAACTTCTTTCCACTGCAGTAGGTCCTTAAAGCGTTTCCAGGGAATTGCCACCCATGGTTTTACTATCCAGAGAAAGCCTCTCTTGAACATATTCACCTTTGATTATGCTTAATGTGTTGACTAACAAGAAGTACACTATATCTCCTTATAAAATTTGTTATTTTGGTTGTACACTAGTGCTTTGCTAATTCAATAACTGTGTTTCTAATAAATTAATTCTATATCTTTATTGAATCTCAAAGAGCACATTGTGTAATATCTGGAGAATAACTTTTTATATTATAAACTATCAATAATTATTGATTGGACTAGAGCAGGCTATTGAATTCTGGAGTGGTAAATTTTCACTAAGTATAAATGAAACATCATATAGCATCATAGAAGATTTTTTAAAGCTCCAGAAGGCACTTTTTTTTTTATCATCCGTGTATTTTGTAGTTTGGATGGCATACTAAATATGGATAAAAAATTGATATTAAATGCATTTTATTTAAATTAAAAAATATACATCATATCCAAATGCAACAGTTCAATGGTTGCACTAGAACAATCTAAAAGTTGTTAATTCCACAGCATGAGGCCCTATATATGCAAAATAAGATGAAATCTACTATGTGCCAGTGCTCCAGATTGCTGGCTGCCTTTGCCTTCTGATATATGCGAAAGCTCAGTAAAATGTGCTATGTGAGAAAAGAAATCAGTGGGTTTATATTATTATTTCTAGTAGAACAAGCTGCATAACTTTGTTTATAAAAAAAAAAAAACTTGAGAGGGCCATTGTTTGCTTCTGTCTTATTTTTATTTTATATTATAAACTCCTCTTAGAATTTAGTGGAGTTTTTAAAAAAATCATTACCTTTAAGGAACTAGTCATATATCTACATATATTAGGCTTCTTAAAGCTGTATTTGCATAACTGATTTGAAAGTAACATTTGTTACAAGCTTAAGTCTTGATGCTATTACCCCATGGCAGTTAATTCTAACCATGGGAAATGTCAAGGATGATTTGTTTATAGTGACCTTTGTTCTTTTCTCTTGCCAAAATTGAAGACACTGGATCAACACCTAGACTCTGGGAAGTTGAGGGACAGGCACTTGATTCCCTGATGATTGATTAATCTCCCTCTCTCCCAAATGCAATCCAAGGCATCCCCAGCTGTTGAGTGTCTTCAGTCTTTTTTCCCTTCGCTATTTCCTCTTGGCTGCGACTAGAATTAAATCCCAAAATGGACATCTGATCATGGACTTTCATTGTTCTCAAACCTTTCAAGTATCTTCCCTTGAAATCCTACCCCTCCTTTAGCACTTTCCTCAAATCTCACTATCCAACTTGGAATTATTTATTCTTTCTCTCATATTTTTATAACACTTGGCTTTTTGGTTATATGTCATAAGGACAACCTCATATTAATTACTTGTCTGTGTATTTCTTGAATAGATATTCACTTACGACCCTTTCCCTAGAGTATGAGGGATTAAATAAGCAGGGATTCTGTTTATTTTGCTCACGATTATATCCCCAGCCTTGAGCACAGTATTTCATACCTAATAGGTGCTTAATAAATATTTGTGATATGAATGAGTGAATCCAATAGCCCTTCAAAATTTTTTTGTTGCAATAAGCTCTAGGGAATATTATTGTCTTGTTCAACACAATATTCTCAGTACAGAGGGCCTTGCACATCAGAACTTGCAGAAACAGGGGGTTCATAACTATTTGTTCAATAAATGGATCGTTTACTGAATGTATGAATGGAGCTTTGTTTTCTTCAAAGCCCAAGATGCTTCTAAGAGGCAGTTGATCTTTGGAAGGTATATACCTGCATCTGATAAGGAATATTTTTTCATAAATTGAGTAATTAAAGCAATAATATACCCACAGTACTATTAATAAACAAATAGCTGAAAACAAAACAAAACAAAATGTTCTATAACTTAAAGTGTTCCCTGTCTTTGGATGGTAATGTATCAGACACTGGAGGGTTTATGTTTTTAGTTTTAGTTTTTGTTAAGCTGTTTGTGACTGTTACATGATGTGGTTTAATAGATAAAAGGGCACTTTTGGGAAATGGCTTGCTCATTTGGATCATGACTGTAGATACAGCCAGCTAGGATCCCTTGAAAAAGTAACACCACCCTAGTGATGTCAGTAAGAGGAAAAACAGAAGTGCAAGGCATTAAAATACCGTAGATCAGTTGGATAATAGCTGTTTTTGTAGTGAAAACATGATGACTCAACATAGATGAGTTTGGCAGCTATAGGTTTAATTAGATAAAATTGGCAATGTTCTGAATCCTACCTCAGTACGATGGATTCATCAAACTAATGAAGAGTGACTCAATTTCTCCCTAAAATACAGTGAGCCAATTTTTTCTTTTTCCTTTTCCCTTCCTTTTTCATTAGTAAGTAATGAAGACTGTGGGGTTCCCAGGCACCATATTGGATTGATATGGTATGAATACAAGGGACCATGCAGAGCCCTAGACATTGGAATAGTTTCTATAAGCCCCAGGAAACTTGAATGTGATTCTGCCTCTTAACTCTTTTTTCTCCTTTTTTACAGAAGAACTAAATTCTACCATGGAAATTTGAAATAAAAATCCCTGCTAAAGAAATACCTATTTCTCCACCCCCCCTTCACTAATATAGCTCTATTCAAATCATCTTTCTGTCTCTCCTGGAATACCATAATAACTTCTTATCTGGTCTCATTCTCACCTTTCTGTAGTCAGTTCTCCCAGCATCAGCTGTAATTCTTTGAAATCATAAATAAGGTCATTTAGCTTTCTCTCATTGGTCCTCCAGTGGCTTCTGGAGGACCATTATACTTAGAAAATAATCCAAACTTTTTCACTGTATCCATTGGTCCCTACATTATCTCGTTTCTCTTTGCCTCCCTGTGCTAACTTGTCACCCCTTCTCCCCTTGCCCATGACACTCTGACCGTGCTGAACTTCTTGCTGTTTATTGAACAGACAGAACATGTCCCTGACTCATGACCTTGGAGCTCACAGCTCCATCTGCCAGGTACGTTACTGCTAGGGACATTCCCATGACTCACTTCTTACATGTCTATGACCTATTTGGAGAAACCTTCTCCAACCACCCTATCCACAGCTATACCTCTCATCAGGATGCAGTCCTTTAACTGGTTTATTTTGCTTCATAGCATTTATCCTTACCTGACATAATAGTATATTAGTTTATTGTTTTTATGCAGCACAATTTCTATGGTTCTCCTACTACAATGCAATCTCCATGAGGGCAGAGGCCTTGTGTCCTTCCTGCCCCCAAAATTGTACCTGGAATATAGCAAGTGTTCAATAAACATTTTCTTCAGTTGATAAAAACATTTTCTTTAAAGGTAAATTATACCTCAGTATTGCCTCCTGCAGTCTGGTTCCACTTTTTGACCTTAGGAATTTGTGTTACTCCTCATTATTTATTATCTTTATTTGAAAAATCAAAGCATTTTCCTGTTTGGAGACTGTATATGATATTTTTATTCTATGCTTGGAGATCCCCTGGTTAAAGATGTATTCATGAGAAATAATCAGTACAAATGACAGTATTTATGTTAAGCTCTTTTTTTTTCCTAAGAAATGATTTCTTTAGAAATTTTGCTTCCTCTAATCTTTCCAATCTGCTGTAAGATTATCTGTGAAATTGCTACAAGGTTTGCCAGTGGTCTCAGGGTATAGGGGCTGCAGCTCGAAAATTACACTACTGTATTTTAGAAAAGTACATCAGGATTAATTTATTATTGTTTTTGTTCTGATCTATAAGCAGTTTAAATTCATACTGGCCTCTGCTGTGTGTAGGAGAGATCCATAGATAATTTGTGCTTTTAACGATAGAGGTTCTCACAATTCTCTACATGAACGTCCTGACAGGGAAGACAAAATTGCCTTTCTGCCACTTAGAAATGCAGGACAAAGCAGTTGACAAATGTCACCTGGAATTTCATGTCATACAAACATATATTCCCTATGTCAGCCAGGGTACGCCTATATGATTTTAGCAGTGTCCTTCTAGTTTCTCTAGAAATAATGGGTTAGTTCACACAAGACAGTCTCGAGATTATTGATATAATCACAAATTGAAATGGGACCCTGAGCTCTCTGTTCACAGAAAAGCTTGCCTGGCTTTCTCTGTATTTGAAGTGATTAACGATGCTGCAGCATTGTGGGAAAATGATATGTCTATAATTATATGAAGCCACAGGAGGGAGAAACCCTTTCTGATCCTGATCTTTGAAGCCACCCAAGTTATTTGAGTCTAAGGCATTAGGGAGAAAAACAGGAAGAAAAATGCTAGGAAAAAAAATATGTATATAAAGAGAGAAAAATCAGAACATGTAGTAGTGACACTGGTCTGTGGGGAGATTGTGTGAGAGAGAAACAAAACAATTGGGGACATGAAAAGCTAACAGACAGCAGGAAATATTGGTCCAGCAGTTGAACAAGTGACTGTACAAAGTCACAGAGCCCTCAGCCTGTTCTCTGACTGGCATCTCTCTATCCTTTTTTTTTTTTTTTTTTTTATCATTCTAGCCTCCTTTCTAATCTGTAATATGGAGACAATATTTCTCACCATCTTCTGTGGGGCATGATGACACAGACAGACTTTGCTAAAAATAGAAAATCCCATGTCAATATTATAAACAATGATGTAGAATATGTTGGTCTTCATTGCTACCCATCTCTCTTTCTCTCTCTGGTGTTTGTGAAAGTATAGACCTCCTTAAAATTTAGCAAAATTTAGAACTTATGCGTATTTCATAGTCACCTTTAAGCAGCTTTATGGGGCTCTGTTTTCTTCCTGGGTGGCGTTGTTGATCTGCTTTTAGGAGTTGGGCTGTAACCTCTGGCTGCCTGGGAACAGAGCTGGGTTGCTCCACGTGCAGACTAGCCAGAGGACGTGAATACAATCCGGCAGTCTAATTCCATTCCTGACCACTTGGTGCCACTCTAGCTCTAGGAAATGCTCTGTCACAACCAAATCCTGGGAAACAGCTTCCTCCTAGGTTGGCTTCTGTGGTTTCAAAGACAGTCATTGTTTTGAAGAAGGTCATTTGGAGAGTTCCGTGGCTGATGTGATTAGAATCACGAGTTGCATTCCAGGTGGTTTGTGTGCTAACACTTAGGTGTTATTACCAGCATTAATTATCCAAGGGACATGTAACAAACACAGGTGGGCCCTTGTTGGTTCATTTAAAAGGCAAGGCTCTGCAGAAAGCAAACCTCCAGGTAGTCACCCACCCCAGCCTTTAATTTGGAGTTTAATTTGGGGATAGCTGGAGCCCACCAGATCAAGTCTATTCATAGATTGGATGTTATAAAAAGAAAATCAGTTCAACATTAGTTCCTCCCCAATATATGTTGCACCCCTCCACCCCTACAATAAAAACAGTCAGCAAGAATTTGAAAATGCTGTTGTTGAATATGTTTCTCTGCATACAATAGTTGAGGGTTTTTTCCCACCCCTGTCTTCTTTACTTGCATAACTTTTTGTCAATAAAAATAACATTTTTCTTTATAGGAAAAAAAACATCCTTCAGATGAATTAACTACCTCCAGTGCTGTAAAACACATTACTCTGAATCTTCATCTTTCCCCCATCTCCGTTTTCCTTCTGGGGCCAAAAGGGATTCGAGGAAGGAATCTGTTCATGGTTTTTACAGCATCAAGATGACTTTCTAAAATGGAGAACATTTCAGCCTTTAGTTGAAGGTCCTTGTGTTCTGTTTTAATGGAAGCCCAGGAGGGGGCTTGCCCACTTCTAAAGATGCTAGTGAGAGCAGTGCTTTTCTGACTCATTAATTTGGGAAGGCAAAAGGAGGCTACCATTAAGAAATGTCTTTGCAATTAATTGCATGTAAAACCTCAAGATTTTTTTTTTTTTCCTGACACATTTATAGAAATTGCTTTACCTTGTTTATGCTGATACACTTCTGCTGGCCTTAGCATGAGTGGAACTGGCCCTAGGCAAAATTGAGATGCTGGTGAAATCTGTTTCTCAACCCCTTCTACTTTCGTTGCATACCTTTCCCTTCTCTGAACCTGAACCTTCCTTTCGTTTCCCCTTAAACCTTATGAGTTTTGAGTATAATTGCCTCTGGCATTTCGCTTGCCAACTTTGGGTTGTCCTTGAGTTTGGGCATCAGGCAGCTCTGTTAGGATCCTGATTCTGCCATTTTCTTGCTGTGTAAGTTTAGGCAAATTATTTAATTTTCTTGGACTTCCATGTCTGTCAAATAGGGCTATTTTGAGCAATCAATGAAACACTGCCTGTAAAGCTTGGTGTCTGGCACCAGAAGAATGGAGCACTTAAGGTGTTCATTAAAAATAAAGTTTTCTGAATCTTATTCTACACAACTGACTCAGAATCTTCCAGCAAAGGCCCAAGAAACTGTACTTTTAAAAATGTTTTAGGAAATTCTTAACACTCACCAAAGTCTGAGAACTCCTGGCTTAAGAAATAAATCTTTCAATGGAAGCTGTCTTTATAAAAGGGTAAGAAAAAAATAGCATAATCAACAGGAAGGGATGAGTAATGGAGGGACTCAGGAATCACAGTTGTTTGGTAGGGGAGAGATTTTTGGGTAAATGTAGGGTATGATTTGATCAGTGCTGCCCTGCATCCTATATAGAGTAGAAAAATTGGGTATTTGATTCAGCATGTTGCTAGGCAAAGTACCCAGTGCCTCCTTGAAGGTGCTAATCCATCTACTTTGATTTGTCATTTTTTTCCACCTTGTTTTCATGTGTTTTGTGTATCCATATGTGTGTAAAGGAGGCAGAGATTGTTCCCCCTGCCACTGCTGATTAGTAGATGCTTCTTGGCTGGACTGTAAGCTCCATGAGGGCAGAGACCATGATTTCATACTCTTTTGGCATTTCAGGGTTTAGCACAGCACAAGCCTGTAGAGTGGTTTATGGTCAGTGAGTACGTGACTTGGGTAGGAAAGTGGTTTCTTAACCTGTAACACATAATCTCCCCTTTTCTTCTTCCTGATCAGAGTTAGATTCAGTGAGTAACACAACTATTTCAGGGGAGTTGATGCACCAAATAAAGCTTGGTTGCATTTATTGAAAATCAAGGATGACTAGATTTATGAAATGCCGATTTTTAGGGAATTTAATTCAGTATTGGCTTGCTCCTGGGCCTTCTTCCTAGTTCAGATCAGCTAGCAGATAAAACATTTACTAACCCAATTCCAATCTGATTTGCAGAGATTATTGATGATTTGGAAAATTCAGCGACGGAGGGCAAGTAGCTCTCTGCTAGGCTTTTGATATTGACCTAGCTACTTAATACCTATTCAGAACATTTTAAGAAGCAACAATGGAGAGGATTGTTTTGGACATGATTAACATTTCCCTGAAGCATTAACAGCCATCTAATTCTTCTCAAAATTCAATTTCTATTGGAGAAATTCAGGTTCCTGGGGACCCTGTTCCAGATCAAGCCCACATATGGCAAACCATAGGTCTGGGGAAGAGCATACGAGAAGCCCAAGAGAGTCAACTGGCTTCGGTCTTGAGGAGGCTGGCCAGGGGTCAAATCAACCCGCCTCCCGCCTTCCACCCCCGTCATGGGCATTAAAGGGTATGATGTCTGCCATCTATTCCCTGTAATATCTGTAATTTATTCACTGCTCTCCTCATGGGAAGGTCTAGACTAGGTGTCAGGAGCATGCTCAGATCTATATATCACATAGCTTTGACTCCAGGCCTCAGCCTTGCCACTGGTTCTATAAGCAAAGATCACGTAACTTTTTGGAACTTTTTTGCTTCAACCTGTTAAATGGTTTAAACAAGCAAACTTCTCTCACATGCGTCCATTGTTCCTGTTTCCCTGTTTTAAGTAGGTAACATGGAAAATTTTGCAGATTATTGTTTTGTTAATGTCAAACACTTCATGTTAGATGGGTTAGAAGCCCCATTTGTTCTTTTGGTTTAGAGCAGTAATTCTCAAAAAGTGGTCCCTAAGCTAGCAGTGTCAGTATCCCTAGGGAAGTTGTTAGGAATATCCATTCTTGGAACCCACCCAGATCTACTGGATTAAACGTTGGGATGGAGCCCAGCAAGCGGTGTTTTAATAAAGCACCCAAGTTGTTCTAATGCTGCTGTAGTTTTAGGATTAAAATTTTAATGAACACCAATTTGGCTGAATGGATAATCCTTCATATGGTGGAATTTAAGGAAAACAAAGTCCAATCAGGGGCTCTTTGTGGCAAATGAGGCCAAGACAGTACCATGGATCAACTACATCGTATTCACGATGTTGTTTTGCCTAAGGCTGACCTTATGAGTATATTAGAAAAGTTATTTAACCTCTGTGTTTCATGGTCCTTGCAATTTTGGGAAATAATAAGTACTTCATGTGGCTGTTGTGAGGTTAAATGAGATCATCATAAAGTGCCTCATGGAGTCCAGTGTGCTGTAGGTAGTCAGTGATTGGTCCTTTTTTTACCTTCACTGAATGATGTGTGGTTCCCCTAGACTGGAAGTTCAGGGGTACAGTGCACAAGGCTTGCATCTCTTTTGCTCATTGTTATCATCCTGAGAGCAAACACAGTTCCGGAACCGGAAGTTATTTGATAAATATTGGTCGTATAAACAATTAATGAATGCAAAAAAGGAATGAATGAAGTCAGTTTTATTCGGATATACTGGCTGATATAGTATAAATATGAAAAGTTTACATTTTGAAACAAAATTTAGACTTATAATAAAAAATTTAAAAGGCATACAAGCACTTCTCATTTCATTAAGCATAAGGGAAAGAGTGTTCTCTCACTAAAATACAAAGGCAATTAAATTAGCATGGATGTTACAGATTCTGTGTAAGTGATTAACAGGAAATTTTTAGAATTTTAAGTTATGAAACAGAATGTACAAATCCATCACTGAAAATGCTTAGGCAGACTGGAATCAAGATGGATCAGTTTTGAAAACACATTTTTTTCTCCTTTGGTTTCCTTTTGATCCATTTGTTTCTGACCCCCAGCAATAAGAGATAACAAGAAAAGAAAGATCTGCAATGAAGTTCTGCCTTTACTTTCATTCATTCTCCTCTTCCTTTTCTTCTTTGTCTTCATTTTCATAACCATTCCTTCTCTTATTTGAGCTCCAACTATATGCCGGGTATAGTAAACATACCATAAGCTTTACTTTTATTTTCAATTAATATTCTTACCAACCGTGCTATATCTGCTCCATTTTACAGATTGAAAGATTGAGGCTTTGAAATGTAAGTCGTGTAAGCAAAGCCAGGACTGGAATTTAAGGCTGATTTCCCAGCACATATTCTTTCCACTATAGCACTTGGTACAGAGAAACATCTTTCTGTATGGCTAGATGTGGTTACCTATTACTCCTACACTGAATGAGGGTAGGTGACCTTACCGATTCCTAGAAGACTTGCAGGTGTAAAAGGAATGGAGAGAGACTAGCCAGAGCGCAAGCCACAGGAGCAGGGAGAATGGCTTTTCTCTTCATGTATGAAGTGTATATTCAAATATCAGGATGGAGAAAACTTGGTGACCTTGGAAGTGGACCACGGTATGCTCTTCAGTGCTCTTTTCTGTTTACTCACAACGCCTTGGTTGTTCCTACTCCAAGTTCCATGATTTTAATTTATTTTTTCACTGGCCTCCAATGTTGATTACCTGTGCTCTCTCCTGCTAACTCTTCATTCGTTGAAAGTTGAAGTTTATTTCAAGGTATTTCTGACCAGTCTAGGCAAAAGTGATCTCTGCCTTGATGATTCTGTTTGACCATCCATTATATATTGTACCTAATTACATATTGCTTTGTGGTAACAATAAGCTAAATAAGAGCTATTTAATATTGGCTAAGTATTATATTATTTACTAAACACACTGATATTATAAAAGTCCTATAAAATAGCACTTACAACAATAAAAATGAAGTAATAGCTAGTATTTATTGAAAACATTGACTATGTATCATTGTTCCATCTATTCCTCATGTGAACTTGTGTTGATATAACTGGAAAATATAGTCCAAGAGAGAAAATGAAAATTAGTATAATTCCACAATCCAAATATAACTACTTTTAAATTTTAAGTAGAGGGAGGAGAAAGACCATTTTTATAAGCTTAAATTGCTTAACAAAGTTCCAATCATATAATGAATACTCAAGGTACATTTATTAAATAATCCAGTATATTCCATAAAAATGTAATTGACTATATTTAAAAGAGAGATGGATCATATTTTGTTGACTTGACTGTTGATTTTTAGCTTCTCCTTTTCTTCTCACACAGCTGACTGTTCTGTATGATGTTTTCTACCCACTGATGAAAGAGACTGTTGTTACATAGACATGCTAGTCATAGGAAAAACTATACTTCCTTTGCCTAACACATTACTGTTTGTTTTAAGAAGCCAGAAAGGCTAAGTTCTAATGTTTTCTTAAGTAAAACTTTCAGGCTCTAACAAATTGCATTTTTACTCAACTCTGTAATGTCCTCTGTAGAAAAAATATCTTGAAATAGTTGTGCCTCTTTGTCTCTAAAAGATTGGTCTTCCTTTGATTCATGAAGATTTATAATTATGTTGATTTAAAAAAACTCCAGCTTTGACAGTATTTCCCTCTCCTGTTGAATTTTTCATCTTTTATAATAAAAAAGATATGTGCTTTTTTCTGGAACCTTCTTGTTTTTTCTCACCCTTTCTTCAAAATGGATGTTATGCCAATAGTCTTGACTGGGAGTTCCATACAATGGCTGAGAGCATGAGATTTTGGAGTTTAAGGTCCTCACTCCATCACTCATTAACACTGTGATCTTGGGAAAGTTATTTAACTGCCTCTGTTTTTTACATCTGGAAAATGGCAGCAATAATATTAACTACATCACACTGTAAGAAACATTACATAAACAGGGGCATAACATACTGCCTGATGGGTGGCTCAGCATAGGAAGAGATGTCTTTCCACACAATTATCAGAAGATGTAGTGGCTTTTACTAAAAAGTTCTTATGAAACCTCTCATGAGAGATGCACTGTAAAATAGCACAAAAGAATACATAAACCTTAATGACCTCAGTGAATACTAGTTTTAGATACTTAAAGAGATCATCTGCCATGACAGGTTTAAAAAAGAAGCAAAGAAAATTAAGAAATATTTGGTAAATGTTACTGGACGTTTTACCTTATGACTTTTAAGTATTTCATGCCATTGTAAACAAAATCTTTACAAATCCTTAAAAAAGGGGCATTCTATGTGTTTCAGTTGTAGAGATTAGGAATCTACTTCTATAAGATGATGAGAAGGAAGGGTAAGTGCCATAATAAAATGCTGATGGGTACTTGAGGCATGGGGTAATATTGCCACCAGTTGTATCATGCAAATTTCAAACAACTTATATGGAAGTGAATATAATGAATTCTAGAAAACTGTTAGACGTCTCAAAATGTGGGTCCAGAGACAGTAATGACATGATGATGAAGATTCATGTGAAGAATTTAAAGAAAGTTATTTCAAGGAATATGATTGATGGTAGTGAAGAAGGATATATCTGAATTATGTCTAAATTAATATGCTTCACACAGTCTATAGCCATACCACCCTGAACGCGCCCAATCTCGTCTGATCATAATATGGTTCACACAATATGTAATTTAAAACATACTAGTATAAAGAAATTTAAAAAACTAAATCTTAGAAGGAAATTTTTAACTCTTTTGTCTAAGTAAAAGTTAATAGCTGAAGTTGGCTAAAAAACATTTTAGGATTCTTCTTATAGAGAAAATTGTAGATTCATACTCTGGGTCACCATTTATTCTGGCATATATGGTAAAGAGTACTAAAAATTGGCCATAATAATAGCAGTGATGAATTTCAAAAAAGACTAGTTCTCTTTAAAATTAAAAACCAGTCTGATATTTTGAACTAGTTTGTGCATGTCTTTTATTCCTATGAGGATATTTTTATCTTAATTCAAGCTTGTCTCATTCTATTGTTCTTTTAAGCTATCAAATTATATCTTTGTCCTTGACCATCATTTTTCTCCTATCTCAAACCACCAATTCTAAACTTTTTTTTTTCTTTTTAGAGACAGCATCTCACTCTGTCACCCAGACTGGAGTGCAGTGGTGCAATTATAGCTCACTGCAGCCTCAAACTTCTGAGCTCAAGCAATCCTCCCACCTCAGCCTCCTGAGTACCTGGGATTACAAGCATGAGCCACCACACCCAGCTAATATTTAACTTTTTTTGTAGAGATGAGGTCTTGTTAGGTTGCTCAGGCTAGCCTTGAACTCCTGGCTTTGAGTGATTCTCCCACCTCAGCCTCCCAGATTGCTGGGATTACAAGCGTGGGCCACCTTGCCCAGCCTCAACCCACCAACTTTAAACACACACCTCTACCCCACACATCCTTTTGTGTTATAAAAACAAAACAAAACATCTTTCTCAGATAGACACTATTTGAAAGATGATGAACTGAGGCACAGAGAGGTAGAGCATTTTTCTCTGGGTCACATAGCCAGCAAACAGTATAGAGCCAGCATTTGAATTCAGAGTCTGACTTCAAAATCTAAGTTTTTAACTATAATCCTACACCCTTCCACTGGCTAGGCAGTTTTGTTTATGCATACTCAATGAAAATACAACTTTTAAAAAATTAAAAATAGCTCATGCTAAACATTAATAAATAATAAACTATGCTAATTTTTAAAAACCTTTACCAGTGGTAAAACATAAGTTGTTAATGAAAGCCCCCATTCCCACTTACCGATTTCCACAGAGATAGCTATTAAAAGTTTGTTGTATATTATTTTGAATTTATAGAAATAGGTATAAAATATATATTAATGACATGAAGGTCTTAGGAATATTAATGACATAGTCTTCTGTAACTTGTGACTAATTCAACCATATCTTGTGCATATCTTTCCATGAAAGCATGTGTGCTTCTGTCTTAGTTTGTTGCACCATCATTTATGTAGTCATTCCATTATTCATGAACCAATTATCATCATGGAGAAATAGGGAACTATAGGGAAATGAGTATCCTAGTCTACACCATCTCTGTAAATGTCAATTTCATTCTTCCAGCTCACACTTCAAATCTCGACATTGCCCATTGATGCCTTTCTTTCTCTAACATTCCACATTCAATCCATCAGCACATCCTGTTGACTCTATTTTCAAATATATGCAGATATTTTGCCATTTCTTAGCATGTCTTCCTACCCTTGTCCAGCCCATTACCTCATATCTGGACTATTGTCATCATCTTACAGCTTGTTTTTCTACTTCTCAATAGCAACCAAGAGTGATCTTTTAAAAATCAATCAGATACAAATCACTCTGCTCAAAGATCCTCAATGACCCGCCATCTAACTCACTAACCCTCCACAAGCCCCCTACCTTTCTAACCTTGTATCACTCTCCCTTGTATACACTTCACACCAACCACATTAGAATATCTGCTATTTCTTAAACATGATAAGCACAATCTCTCTTAGGATATTTGCGTTGGTTGTTACCACTGCCTACAAGCCTTTGAGCCACTCCTGCCCGTATTTGCCTGGCTCATTCCCACATTTCTCCTTTAGGTCTCTGTTTAAATGCTACCACATTATATTTGTTGAGTGAGTGTTGAATGAACATGTCTTTACCCATTTGAATAAATATTTCTAGAGGATAAATTTCTAGAAGTGAAATTGCTTACTTTTGCACTTGAGTGCAATTATTTTTCTTTTTCAAATCCTTTGTTATCACAGTACTCCCACTCACACCCCTACCTATTTTATTTTAATATTCTCTCGCCCCTTTTCACAATGCTTCTGTGCTCCTGTCTTCTGTTTCCACTGTGGAAGGCTGGCTGGCTTTCTTTCCCTCCTGGGAGCTCTGGAGGCAAAGCAGGCACTAGGCAGCTGGTCTGATCCTCCTTGTGGGCCACTTTACAAGGCTGTGATTTCAAGAGTGACCTTGGGGTGTGACTGAGTTGTCATTAAACAATTTAATAGATGAAAGGATCCCCTCTTTGTACTTCAGTCCCATTTATTTCTCTCCAAATATCTGGCACTAAGTAGTAAACACTCAACACTGTGAAAAGAAAGGTTTTTTTTTTTAAATATGATTTATCTGTATTATTAATTTAAAATTTCTAGGACACATATTGAAATTAGAATAAACCAGAGAAATCCTGGGGTTTTAGAAATGAAGTAAAACTCCTGTCCATATGTATCTTAAAAAATATATGGCATGTTTGTTTATCCCAAACACGTTCCATTTAAGAAAATCATATGCTTACTGTTAATTATTAGGCAATTTATGATTTGCATTATCTCCTGCATAACTAGGCTAAGAATGAGAAGAATGAACAATTAGAATCGTAAAATTATGGAATTTTTGAACTAGAAGAGCTCATTTGTTTATTCCCCTAACTTTCTGTAAGAAGGGAAATAGACATCTGCAGAGGTTGGGTGACTTATTCAAGGTCACACAGCTAGTTAATAGTACAGGTGGGTTCTCTGACTCCCCAAATAGTGCTCAGTAGCATTCATTGAACAGTGTGTAGGAACCAAACCCTTTGCTAAATGAAGTTCTACCTGTTAGATAATTCCTGTTCCTTTCAATTGTCTTGACACCCTGCCGTTTATTTAGATTATGTGATTTGGCCTCATATTTCTTCTGGAGCTAGCAGAATAAGGATCGCCCTATTAGGGTGCTTAATTTTGTGCTAATGATCCTTCTTTCTGTCTGAAGTCTTCAGGTTACAGTTTTTTCAAAGGAACTCTGTGCCGCTTGTCCTTTTCTGCTGGCTGCATGATGTGCACATCAGTGCCTCCTGCAGCCTTCCACTTTTTAATTGCCTCTCCTTCCTAATGAAGCCTGTATCAGCTCCAGTGCTAATTGAACTTCGTCCTTCATTCAGACTGTGTTATTAAACAAATAGTCACAGTGTTTGGTCTCACTTTAATAGGAGCATTGATGTTTGCTTAACATCAAAAACTTATTAGTAATCCATTGAAAAGGCAATTAATGGAGGACATGGGGGTAAGGAAATTGAACTAGTCTGCAGCACAGGACAAAGAATGGCAAAGACATCCTGGCTTTCTAAGGTTTAACTGTCTGTATTCTGGAAGTTGCGAACTGATTGTCAAATTCTGGACTCTTCACCCAAATCAACGATGTTATCATTTATAGGAAGTAACATCTGTGTGTCTGATATCAAACTGAAGGACAAGCTGGTCTATCTCTCTCTCTAGCATCCAATCATTCTCTCTCTCTCTAAAACATTTCCCCATACTTTTTAGCATGTAGGTTTGTATTTGTCATTATAGAAAATATTAACAGGCAAAAAGAAGGTAACCCCTGCAGTCTTACCGCTGAGAGATAACCACTGATAAGATTTTGGTGTATATTCTTCAGTGCTGCATGCTAATACACATATGAAGGAAATTGGATCACATGCCATATTGAACTGTTGTTTATTTTTTAATTGATCATATATCTTGAATATCTTTCCTGGACAATAAATAGAGATCTGTGGCATCATATTCAATGTATTCCTTTGGTTGGATAGGCTGTAATTTATTTCATCACATTGTTAGAGCTTTAGAAACAAGCATTTCCTATTTAATAGTTTACATAGCCCTAAGTGGGCACCATTATTTGGGTGAGTAATAGTAATACTAGGAAAGCAAATTACCAGACTGATACGTTGTAAAATAGTCACTCTCTGTTATGTGAGAATATGCAATGTTTGCGTGTTATTAGGGCACAAATTTATAGCCTATGTAACGACTTTTCTGAGTATCAAATTTCATTTGCTTATAATTATGCCAACAAAAATCATTAAGAAACGACAGGAGGCTATCAAGAAGTATTCTTAAGATAATGGCTTAAGGTGTGGATTTCCCTCTATCTGTAAAGTCGTGAGGATAAATGATTCCTGGGGTCAAAAGAAAAACAAACTCTAAAACTATAAACCTAACGGTATTTGGCAGTGGAGTAAGGCATAGCAGATCAAATTCTTTTTACAATTTATGTTAAATAGATATGAGAGAAGAAGAAATGGAGGGTTACTCCATTTATTCCATGGACCTGGGATATGGTTGTGAAACTCGCATCTATGTTAATGTGAGTCATGCATGGCTAAGTCCCTAAGCAATATTTAGTAAATGAATAGTGTTACTGCCTTTTAGAAAGTGCTGTTGTTTAGAGAACCTATATATATATATACACACACACACACATATATATACACACACACATACACGTGTATATATATAATATACATATATACTTTTATATATACTAATATATACATACTCTGGTTTAGCTAGGATTATGATACATGAAATGTTGGTAATAGGTTTAAAAGATTAGCATAGACCAGCTTTCCAAGAGATTGTTCTTTATATAAAAAAAGCTACATGTTATTTCTAATGTCATCGTAAAAGTAAAGCTGGAGAATTATTGATTTTTGAAAGCTTTTACTAGATAGCTTGATAATTGACTCCCTCAAGTTTTTAGCACTTGGCCCTGGGTTTGCTGTTTACCTTGCTCAAGCAATTTGGTGTAATTAATTTTAATAGCTGTATTTACTTTTAGGGTTTATACTTTGGTGGAAAGATATCTCTCATAGAATTATTTTTTCTTTGCATTAAAAACATAACAATTGTTTAAAATAAGAATCTCGTCTATAAAATTAAATAAAGACTGCAGCATGTGAACTCTTTTAACATGTTTACAACTATATGAGATAGATATGTCTGTAGATAAGAATTGAAAAGAGAAACAAACTGAAAGCAGTTAATGTGTTAGGTAGTAGAATTGATCCATATTTTTAGTAAAGAATAAATAAACATTAGGGGAAAAAAGGATTTAGTTGAGATATTTTTTAAATGCTTCCAAAAAAGCTGTGAGTTGATGCTAATCTGTCAAAAGATTTGGCTGAAAAATAGTAATTAATCATATTGACTAATAATGTAATCAATCAGACATCACATATACTCCATGGACTTCTAAGAGAAAAAGAAAAAACAAAGACTCATAACAATGGGTGAAGGTTATAAAAAGATAAGTTCTCCATCATTGGAAAAATGTTCCTCCTCTTTCTTCTCCTCCTGCTCCTTTATATATCAACAAACTTGTTGGTTGTTGGTGTATTTTTCACCATATGATTCCAGATCTCTCAGTTTCTCTTAGTCTGACACCCTATTCCTTCTAATCTGATCATTAAGGCAAATACAACATTTTAAAAATAAAATAGTCATGATCAGACAACTCTATTTTTTGTTGTTAAAGGGCTTTTTCTTAAACATTTTAAACTCTAATTTTTAATGTAATACACGTTGATCACAAAAAGTTAGAGATACAAAGGAAGTAAAAAGGGGAAAACAAGAATAATTGATAATTCCTACCTTCAGAGATAATCATAGTGTTAAATGGTTTTCTTTCATTCCAGCCTTTTGTTTCTCTCCGATATGGTTACATGTTTGTGTATATTTTTGCTACTATAATAGAAAAATGTGATAATCCCTTCTGTATACAGATTTTGTGTACAATTCTGACTATTTCCTAAGGATCAATTCAAATTACTTTAAATTTCTCTAAAGTTTTAAAATTACTATGGGGCCTGGGGCTGGAGAGAGGGATTGGGAGTATTGAAGCTGTTGATTAGAGGAGAGAAAGAACCATGCCCTTGAAGTGTTTTCTCCCTTTCTAGTAATCTCTCCCAGATTTGTGGAGGTAGTGTGGAATCGTATCTGGCTAGATTTTCATTCTGAGGACCTCTGGTTGATATTTAGGTTGTATGGGAGGAAAAAGTTCAGAAAGGTTTTTATGCATGTAAGTCACTTCTGAAAAGTTGTGTAGAAAAATGAAAGGTTATTTGAGATTATTATGTGCTATAAATATTCTGATCTATAAATTCGATTTTTTTTTCATTGGGGAAAATATAAATCAGAGTATCCTGAGTATTTTTTCTTTAAAAGAGAACACGGGTTCAATAACAGAGACTCACAAATGGAAGAATAAGAGAAATATGAAGTTTTGCTTTTGCAAACATACTGAAGTGGAAAATAGGAAAGCTGAAATCAACAATAACAACAAAAAAAGCCACATCCATTTGGACTAAAATACATGTATATATAACACAACTTTCCAAGCATAAAACGAAAACTCTCACCAAGGGAATGAAAAAAATACCTTTTGAAAAACTGCTGAAATAGGCCTGTTGTTGAAATAGTTTTATTTCCCCTTTAGAAGATCTATTTACTACAATTCTGGGAGCGAGAGGGATGATTTTGAATAAAGAATAGAGCCATTTAAGATGTTGTGCACAGTACTAGAATTTATGAAGACTGGTTTGAATTAAAACTAAATGTAGCCAGCAAATAGAAGCCAACAGAAATGCACATTTCATTTACTTTATTGGGAGTTGGGGAGGGCAGTAGAGATGACCTTACACTTAACAGGACTCTCTGTAATATGGCACTAATTTTTATAGGAATTTAGGCCTTGCAAAAACACGTATTTCTCTTAGATCTTCTTAGCTGTTTGGATTAATTCATTAATGGACAAGAGTTGAAATCATACCTCTCTGTCTGGGCACAATGTAAGAAGGAAAAAATTCAAACGTTTAATGCATTCATTCATTCATTCAGCAAGTTTGTATTCAGCACATATTCTTTTTTAGATGTCATTCTGGCCACTGTGAAGATATTGGCAAACCAGAGAGAAAGATGCTTGTCTTTCGGAGTTTCTAGAGTCAGTGATAGGTATTATATAGCAAGAAAGGGATGAGTTCTTTGCCAACAATTAAAATGAAATAATTGAGAAGTACTGGGGGAAGACTTCAGGTAGTGTGGTCAAGGAAGGACATTGTGCCATATTTGAGGCTTTTCCAAGATGATTCCGTAAGCCTACCCCTTTCTCCTTGCAATTTAGAATTTCTATCTTTCTTCCTTTTGTGGCCTCTACCTTCTTGTAAATTACTATTATGAATTGCCTTGACTGAAAAGAAGTCTAAAACTGAAATAAAGCTGCAGTTTAAAAAAAGAGTTGGAATGCATTTTTTATAAATCAGAGGCTCAGGTGCACCATCCTTTTCTCAGCTCTGAGAAAAACATAAATTATTTTTTATTAGAGGGAATTACAGCAGCTCCAGATCTTATGATTGCTGAACAGGAGGCATTTTTTTCCTTTTTTTTTTTTTTTTTTTTGCTAAACATCAAGTCGCTGCCAATTTTAATTTTCTTTTAGAATTTACACATTAAAAACATTGTTTTAGCTGTTCAACAAAACTGTCTCTTATATCAAGGGATGGTGCCAGAGTGTGAAATGTGCATGTTGGTTTGATTTCTTCCCCTCCAGCCTGTTTCATCCAGTAAAAACCAGCTTTGCATTTTATTAGAGGGCTAGTATTCAATATTAATAGCTATGGGAAAAAAATCAAATTCCAACTTCACTCTTTAGTATTTTCATGCCCCAAAGTTGTATATTCGGGTGTTTGAGAGTGAGCTGACTGCATTCCTGGTATCTTTACTTGACGGGGCCACTTGGCTTTTTAGTACAGATTATTAGTGCAATAATTCTGGCACTTGGGATTTCAAAGATCAGTAAAATGGAAATAAAAACTAACGAATATTTATTCAGTTTTTAAAATATATTATATGCTGGTATAGGATATGGAGAAACAGCAGTGATCAGAAAAGAAAAGAAATGACTTTTCAGAAGTCATTTTCAGAAATGACTACCCTCATGTAGAGTATATATTCAAAGGGGGGTAGAGAAGAGAAAATAAATGTATAAACAAGTGGTGACACATGGTGATAAATACTAAGAAGAAAAATTCCAGAGGATGGGTAAAGGAACAACCAGGGAGGAGGGGAGGATTACAATTTTGGAAAGTAGAAAGATAGGCTTGGGAAGTTCTTCCTGAGTGAGTAACTCGTGAGTGTGGATGGGAAAGAGGTGAGGGAGTAAGCCAATGTGAACGTCTGGGGAAGGCAGGAACAGCAAGTGCAAAGGCCCTGAGGAGAGTGCATGTCCAGCACAGGCAAGGAGCAGTGGGGAGCCCAGTTTGGCTAGAGTGAGGAGAGGGAGGAAGAATTGCAGGAGATGGGCTCAGAGAAGAGGCGGGGGCCACGTCATGTAGGTTCTTTATAAACCTTCAGGAAGACTCATGGGCTTTTAGTCACTCAAATGGAGAGTCATTTCAGGATTAGGAGCATAGGAATATCATGATTTGACTTTCTAAGAATATACCGAAGGAGAGGAAGGGAGGAAGCAGAGAGACTAATTGGGAGACTGTTTCAATAACTCAGGCAAGAAAACATGGTGGTTTGGACCAGAGTAGTAGCAGTCAAGGTGGTGAGAAGTTGTCTGGCTCTGGATAAGTTTTGAAAATAAAAGCAACAGGTTTTACTATCAGGTTGGATAAAGGATGTAAAGAGAAGGGTAAACAATGGGTCCAAAGTTTTTAGCTGGGCCAGCTGAAAAGATAGAGTTGCTATTTGTTGAGAATGAGAAGGCTAGGTGTGGGGGCAAATTTTTTGAGGGATAGTCAGGAGCTTGATTTTGGACATTTTGAGTTTGAGATGCTCGTTACTGCCCAGAGACAATAAGCAGGAAACTGGGAATAAGTGGTTCAGTTTGGAGGTGCAAATCTGGGAGCAATAAGCATCAGAATGCACTCTCTTCCCTAATGTGCATGCTACCTTCCATGTTGTTCTCTGTGGGTCTTGCATAAAAATTGTGTTTGTGCCACCTTCAAATTGTTACCCAGTTCCAAGCCAGGCCTCTCAGCTTGTATCTTAGGCTTAATTCTGGACTGGGAGTGATTTTATTGCATTTTGCTCATATTCTCTTCCCTCGTCCTCCCCTCCCCAATTGAATCACAGCCCTTTAGCTACTTCTTATTCCTTGAGGGGTGTGGGTGAAGGGTGAAGGGTCTGATATTGATTTTTTTCCCCCCTTTACTCTGGAGGAATCTGGTATTGATTTATTAACCACAGAAATGCAATGGCTTTTTGATATTCCTCTTAAAGGAGGCTCTTTTTGAGAAAGTTTTTGTTACCTTTCCAATTAATCCATCACAGAGTCGATTATGAGTTTAAGCTTCATGATGCAATAATCTGTAACATTTATACGATGCCATTATCTCTTTCCAAGTACTTTATGAACATTTGTTAACTGCTTGCCGTATTACCCCACGAGGCAGGTAAAGTCACATTTGCATTCATTGTTAGAGTTTCCCCGACAGTGGGGGTTTGAGCCGTGAAGTGACTGCCCATCAAACACCTGGCTAGTCAGGGATAGAGGGATCCATAATGCCAGTAATGATGATGACCTCATCTTCATTAATTAATATTATTTTAGTACCTCCAGCATTCTCTCATAAAAGTCAGAACCCTAAATGAAAGTGGTATTTTCCTTCCCTAGAGATTGTAACTGTTGCGATCAACTTGATGAGCAGATGGGAGATATTAAGCACCAAGGGGGTAAATGAGGAGGTGGGCCAAAATTGCCTGAAACACTTCTAATTATGAAAACAGAGAATGCTTACCCCAGAGGACTTTAAAGCAGTACTTAGTAATCTGGCAGAGTGAGAGTAGAAGCATTTGACCAACTAGCTAATTATAAGGCAACTTCATTTTCGCTTGTGTTGTTAGAGATCTCAACAAAAAATATTTTCTTTTTAAAAAATTTTCTGTATCTTTTCTCTTTTTATTTCAGCATATTATATTATGGGGGTACAAATATTTAGGTTACATATATTGCCATTGCCTCACTCAAGTCAGAGCTTCAAATGTGTTTAAAAAATGTTTTTTTTAAAATTTACTCATTGACGAACTTATTGACACCTCCTATATGATAGGCACTTTATGGGCTCACGGGAATATAACAATGTATAAAACAGACTAACATCTCTGCCCTCATGGAACTTTCTAGGCGTGCCAATAACAATAATTAACATTTCAGTGCTTGCCACTTGCCAGACACTTTTCTATTCCACATTTAACAAATAATTTAATTACAAGAGTTCTATTAGTATCCACATTTCACAGAAAACTAAGATATAGAGTGAATAAATTACTGACCTAAATGCATAGTTAGTACACAATGGAGCTTTAGTCTAAAAAGAACCACCATGCTTAGTTCTGTTTTCTAGATAAAATATTAAAGATGAAGGGGTTGGTTTAGCTACTTACAATGATAAATTCCAACATATTGATCTCAAATTCTTGGGAGTCAAAATGTGTGCATTCAGAATTATGTCACAGGTTAGAGGTAAAAATGGTTTTATGTTGTTTTTCCCCAAGTTTTTGCCTTGGGCAAGTAGGACTTGGGTTATTCCATTCTCACATCTTCTCTTTCCCGTTCATCTTTATTTAATGAAGACTGCTGGCTCTTTGAGATAAGTCTTATTACTAGGATATTTGGAGACGATAATTCAGGGGTGGCCTTAGGCAAAATGGTAAAGTATGTTGAGTTAGGAATCTTGGATGCTCTCAATCTCTCCCTGTTTTCCCACCTTCTTTTTACTTTCTCACTTATATAACTCCTTTATTCTTTTGTGCAAATAAAATGAATACACCTTACATTTAACTCTCTCTCTCCCCACTCAATAACTTTACCTTATGGATTTCAAGAAGAAATTTCATGCAAGCATTAGACACTCGATGAGACCTGGGAGGACTTCTCAAAATGCCTTTTGGTATCGTCAAAGAATTATTAAGTATGGCACAATGGAATGAATAGGAATTTTAATGTTTTATAGAATTGGCTTCTACTTCTGATCTAATCATATACAAATTGTGGTGTGCTGGGAAGAATATTGCAATTACTGACGCCTCCTTTTCCTCATCTAAGTAGCATTAAATAATTTCTAATATTTGTGCAGTGAGCTTTTCTGTGCTTAGTACTTGACAAGTGTTTAATAAATAGTTGCATGACTGAATCCTGTTATGTATGTACTAGGTTCTGGGGAGACAAATTATAGTGCATTGCAAATATTGTGAGTGCTAATAAAAAAAGACAATGGAAATGGTCTTCACTCTGATCCTTAAACAATAGGATAGATATTCTCCCTTCTATCTTTTCTCCATTTTCTTCTGTCTTATTGGTGAGAACTCTGGTAAATAAAACACTTTTCTTAGTGCCCTGTAGAGTCCTATTCTGGTAAAAAGTGACTCTACTGATCATCTTGCTCTTTGTTTGTCCTAAGCTTTAAGAAATTGGCCGTGAATGTTGCTCCTTCTGTTCCTGTGTGTTCCTCATTACTGCTTTGCC
Source organism: Microcebus murinus (assembly GCF_040939455.1). Classification (NCBI taxonomy): domain Eukaryota; kingdom Metazoa; phylum Chordata; class Mammalia; order Primates; family Cheirogaleidae; genus Microcebus; species Microcebus murinus. The sequence continues at coordinate 27,358,112 of NC_134124.1, forward strand.
CCTGCTCGGTTCATATGGGAATTGTGATTGCAGTGCCTACGTTCTTATGTCTGTGTCACACTGCCTCCCTAAAATGGTGATGACCCGAATCATTCTCTCCTGGAAATAGTGTGGGGAGTGGATTCCAAAACTAAGTATAATTGGAGAGGGAGTTGTTTTGCAGAGTTCGAATTTGGTGAATATGAGAAGTTATAAATTTAAAATTCTTTGACTAGTTAAAATGTACAATGGTGCATATTTAATGTGTTAGTTATAGGTCCTGGAAAAACCCATTGTTTTATCTGGATTGTTAATGTTTTACAAGTTCTAAACTCTTTTAATTCTAAGATTTGATATTTTAACTTAAAAACAATAATTTTTAAAAGAAAGTTATTAATTTAGCATCTGACATTTTTATTTAATTACAAAACATAAGTTTAACATTCTGTGTTTGCTGTTACCCATTACCCAGATAGACGATAAAAAGTTATAGTTTTAAAGGCAAGTGTTTACCAAATACCTATTATATGCTTAGCATTTTATGCATATTTGGTGGGATAGAATCTTATTTGAAAATAAAATTAAATATGAAATGATTAAGATGCAAAAGTATATAGCACAGACATCTACTTTATAGTTTAAAAGAAGGGAAAATCAGTATAAGTTATTATTTTTCATGGTTTTTAATGGTGTTTAACTCCATTAAAATGGAGGCTCAAGAAAGATCCTGAGAATGGGGAGAATTTGAGGAAAGTAGGGTAAATATGAAATTTCAACCAGGAACAGCCGATGGTATTTTATTTTAACTTGAAATCACACATTGTTTATAATAAGGTCTGTCTGTATGGTTAGGCATAAGTATAAAAATCTCAAATATCTCAAATTGTTTACAATAAGGTCTGTATGGTTAGGCATGAGAATAAAAATATCAAATATCTCAAATTGTTTATAATAAGATCTGTCTGTATGGTTAGGCATGAGTATAAAAATCTCAAACATCTCAAATTTTAATCACTGGGTGTCATACCAATATCAGCATCCAGACATACACAACTCTGCACATACGCTAGTTCATAGCTTGTAGAGTGCCGAAAAATTTAGAGTGAGACAACTGTAGTTAGACTTTCATGATGGAGACCCAGCTTCTGCCATAGTTTCAAGGAAATGATGATGGAAATTTTCTTCTATTTCTCCAAATAGTAAAAGGCTTATTTATTTCTGAGGGACTAAGATAAACTATTTACTTATTTACACTAAAAACAAACAAACAAACAAACAGCCAGTTGATTTGGACAGCGTTTCTGAATCATAAAACAGTTTAAAAAGCTTTGTTTGAGTGTTTGCACACAGTAGTGAGGGCTGGGGCATCAAGCCAGTGGGAGAGAAAGAAAGTTCATGAAAGCATGTTGTTTCTAGAAGAATGGAGGGGTACTAAAAGGTACAACAGTAAATATCCACTTGTCTATAGTTGCAGACTGTGTCTGTTGTAGTTTCTCATAGTCTTTGCATAATGCTTCAAATGAGAAATTTCACTCTGAGTTTAATACCTGTAAAAATACTTTATCTTGAGAGTCATAGAAAGCTTACATCTAACATCATTGCCTTGGGGATTAACAAAAACGCAGGGAGAGGTTGCTTTGACAGTTGACTGTTGTAATGGAACCCAGGTGTTTTATGTCTTTTTTCCCTCCTACATCCTTTTTATAATTCACCTTTTCCCTCCTGAAATTTATTACCTAATGTTCACAAAATGGCTGCAAATGTCCAGAAATCAAGTCCTTTTGTGACTCTGTTCAAGGCAGGAAGCAGAGGATCTGCTAGGGTGACAAGAGAGATCTTATGTTCTTCTATCTTTTTGTCAGGCACAAAGAATCTCAGGAGAACTCCAGCATATTTATTTTATTTTTTAAAAAATCAACTTTATTGAGCTATAATTTATGGTAAAATTTACCAAATTTAAGGGTGTAAATTAAGTTTTCACCAATGTATGCAGTCACGTAACCAAGACTACAATCACAACATAGAAGCTTTCCATCACTTCAAAAAGTTAGGATGTTTCTATTTAATGGATCCTGGTAGAGTACAATTTCTTTAACTGGCAGTCTTAAAAATCCTTTTGTCCATGATGATATTTTCATAGGGCTGATCCTTAGATTTTAATGAAAGCTGACATTTCAGTAATAGCTAGCTTTTATTAAGTACTTGCTATGGCTAGTCACTACACTGAATGTTTGACATACATTATCTCTTTTAATTTTTAAAAGTTTTAAAAAGTTGATGTATAATAGCTGTACATATTTTGGGGGTATATGTGATATTTTGATACATGTATACAATGTGTAATGATCAAATCAAGGTTATTGGGATATCCGTCAACTCAAATATTTATTTTTTTGTGTGTTGGGAAAATCTCAATTATTCTTTTCTGGTTGTTTTGAAATATACAATAAAGTATTGTTAACTACGATCTCCCGACTGTACTATCAACTACTAGAACTTATTCCTTCTATTTAACTGTATATTAGTACCTGTTAACCAACTTCTGTTCAGCCTTTCCACTCCTCCTATGCTTCTAGCCTCTGATAACCACCATTCTACTTCTTTAATTCTTAAAACAACAGGGTGGCTCTATTAACAAGGCTGCCATTAGTCTATATGGTGCTTTTGCGTGAAATAGAAAAAGGCAGCCCCTCAAGTTGGATGGAGGAGACAAGGCTGGCTAAGTAGAACTGGGATGGAGTTTGGCTTCCTCTTTGCTGCTAAAATAGACACCTTTGTGGTATATCAACTTTTGGATAAGGAAGCCTATTCAATTGTTCCCATTTTAGGTTATGAAAGCTTCAGCTTTTGTGGAATGAGTGAGCCAGCCTATTCTAGATTATATAGTATGGGGGATATCTTGGCTTTTGATGATGAGATTTCATTCACTGGCATCTTTGATAGGTCTATGGCGAAATGTCCTAGACCAAACAATTTCTTTCTCAGGAATTTCTTTTTCAGATTTTTCATCTTTCCTATTAGCTACTTACCAACTCTCATATACTTATTTAGGCTTATGTCATCCCTCATTGATTTAATATCATGAAATAATTTTCCCAGTTATAACACTATTAATAATTATTGCAATTACCATTTGTTCACAGAACCTCATATAATTTTATTTATCTTTTTAGTGGAAATTAGTTATAGATGATAATTATTATGATAATTTTAAATTGACTAGTTACTAGCACCCCATATGAATGTTTGTTTGCATTCAGACACATGAAAAGGTCCTATGTTATGAGGTTTCCTATTTTTGCTAAAATCATTCTTGCTAAAAAACCAAACCTCTTTGAATAACCATGTATATTCTTTTATTGGTCATAGAGGCTTATTAGGTTCTGTTGAAATTGCTTAATGATGCCATAACATGAAATGATAAATCTGGTTCAACATTATATGCCTTGCACAATTTTTGTATAATTTTATAATTTTAAAGCTGTCATAGAAAATCCCAGGGGAAATATCTCTGGGAATTGCAAAACAATTGTTTTTAAAATGAATTGTTTAGAGGTTGTCAGTCTATACTAGATTTTGCAAATATAACCTGTAATTGGAATTTTCTTCTTTTTCCTGATGTTGAGAGAAAGTAAATTAAAATCAGATGTACATGCCTTGCTATTTAAGTCCATAGTTTACCCATCTTGTCTCCTGAAAAATTGGTATAATTAGATCTCTTGCATAATTTACTCACTATTCTATAAAAAGCAGTGTTCAAATTAGTGAGAAACTAGAAATGTTGGCAGAAAAGACTCACAATTAGAAAATGATTGATTAATTTGTTGCAGTTGATAAAGTATTGGCATTTTATTTTCAGATTCTAGGACTATAAAGCAAATAACCTGGAATCTCTACTATGAGTTTAAATCAAAGGGGCTGCCAATTTTTTTGAGGTGTACTCCTTTTTGGAGTAAACTGATTTCATTGTTTCTTCTGCTTTGTTTTCTTGGAGACAATGCTTCTTGAAATATCATGGAGCTCTCTCTTAAACAAAAGAAGAATTATTTTACTGTACATTTTTGTCCAGATGTAAATCTAGGACAGGACATGACTCCAGGGCAGTGGATCTCAAAGTGTGCTTCCCAAACTGGTAGTGTTACTTGGAATCATGTTAGAAATGCCAGTGTTAGGACTCCATCCCAGAGTTACTAGATCAGAAACTGGGATGAGCCTAGGAATCTGTGTTTTGAGAAGTCTCTCCAGGGAATGCTGATGCAGGCTAAGATTTAAGAACTACTGCTCTAAAGGAAATTAATATGTCCAAATTACCTCCATTGCTGTTGATTATTTGCAATATTTTACTCCTGGGTAGAATTGCTAAGTCACGGGATATGGATATATTCAATTTTATAAGGTAATGTGAAATGATTTTATAAATACATACTTGTTTCATGGTAGTAAATGAAAGTCTTACTGTCAGACACTTTAATTTTAACAAATCTGGTGGGTGTGAAATGGTATCAAGTTATGGTTTTAATTTACATATCCTTAACGAGATTTAGCATCTTTTCATGTATTTATATATTTAATTGGCCAGTCATATTTGCACTGAAGTGAATTGCTGATTTCAATCTTATCATTTCTCAATTGGTTTGTCTGTCTTGATTCACAAGAGTTTTAGAAATATTCTGGATACTAATCCTTTGTCATTTGATGTTTCAAGTATCTTTTTCCTGGTTAGGATTTTTCTTATCACTCTTTCTGTTTTATCATAGAAGAAAAAGAGTCCATGATTTTAATGTGGTCAAATCTATTCATCTTTTTATTTATAATTTTTGTTTCTATGATTCATTTAAAAAATCAGTATCTGTCCAGAAAATATAGTGCTATTCTCTGGTATTTTGTTTTTGCAGAAAGTTTATAAGGTTCTATCTTTAACATATAAGTTTTTAATTCATAAAAAATGTGTATAAATTAGGGAACTTCAAAAGTTCATGGAAAAATAGAATTCAAAAATAGGGATTAAAAAAATAAACTTTATTTCTCAACATAAGCACCATCAAGGTCAAGACACTTTTGTAAATGGTGATATCATTTAGTCCAACCCTAAATAACAGAGTCCTGAGAATTTAACCATGTCAATGCAGTTATTTTTACATTATTACATAAAGAAAAGTGGATGCCCTTTACAGATTTTTTAAGATTAGAAAACAAAAAGACGTCAGAAGAAGCCAAATCGGGACTGTAAGGTGGATGCCTGATGATTTCCCATTGAAATGCTCACAACATTGCCCTAGTTTGATGAGATGAATGAGCAGGAGAATGGTTATGGTGGAGAAGGACTCTCTGGTGAAGATTTTCCAGGCAGTTTTTTGCTGAAGCTTTGGCTAACTTTCTCAAAATACTCTCATAAAAAGCAGATGCTACTGTTCTTTGGCCCTCCATAAAGGCAACAAGCAAAATGCCCTAAGCATCCCAAAATACTGTTGCCGTCACCTTTGCTCTTTATTGGTCTGTTTTTGCTTTGATGGGACACTTCTACCTCTTGTTAGCCATTGCTTTGACTGTGTTTTATCTTCAGGATCATACAGATAAAACCATGTTTCATCTTCTCTTACAATTCTTTGAAGAAATGCTTCAGGATCTCGAGTCCCATTTGTTTAAAATTTCCATTGAAAGTTTTGTTCTTGTCTGCACCTCATCTGGGCAAAATAATTTTGACACCCATTGAGTGGAAAGAATGTTCAACTTTAATTTTTTAGTCAGAGTTATGTAAGCTGAACCAATTGAGATGTCTATGGTGTTTGGCTATTGTTTCTGCTCTTAATCATTGGTCTTCAATTAGAGCATGAACAAGATAAAATTTTTCCTCAGAAATGTATGTGATGAATGTACATTATTCTCATCAACTCATGGAGCTTTCTCCAAAATCGATCACATCCTAGACCACAAATCAGACCTCAACAAATTTTAAAAAATCAAAAGTGTACCATGTATCTTCCCAACCATAGTGGTATAAAATTAGAGATCAATTCCACCAGAAAACACTCACCACTTCACAAAGTCATGGAAATTAAACATTAATGAAACAAAAATTTGGTTCTTTGAAAAGATGAACAAAATTGTTAAGACCACTTGTTAGATTAACCAGAAACAGAAAGGAAAGGACCAAAATAAGGTCAATCAGAAATGAAAAAGGAGTATTACAACTGATACCACAGAAATACAAAATATCATCTGTGAATACTATAAAAATCTCTATGCACATAAACTTGAAAATGTTGAGGAAATGGACAAATTCCTGGAAACATACAAACTTCCAAATCTCTTGTCATTTCTTAAAATGAGTTATCCATTTGTAACTTGTTGATTTCTTTGGAGAATTATGCCCATAAATGTTTCATAAAACATCAATGATTTCACCCTTCATCCACCCACACTTCATCATAAACTTGATGTTTGTTCTTGCTTCAATTTCAGCAGAATTTTTGTTGCTCTGATAGGGGCTCTTTTCAAATTGATGTCTTATCCTTCTTAATGCTGCAATCTAGATGATATTCAGACATATTATAAGAAGTAAGTATGAGTTTATTTTGGTGTAGAAAATAACTTGAAATCCATGCATAATTTTTTCAGAATACACATTTCATGAACTTTTTGAAGTCCCATCATATGTATGCATATATTTTTATATATTCATGTGTATGTATGTATATATGCACACATTTCACTGAGTCTTAGTTTACATATAATAAAATATACTTATTTAAGGTATAGAGTTTTGGTTTTGACTAATGCATACACTCAGGTAAGCCATACCACAATCAAGATTTAGAATATTTTCATTACTCCGAAAAGCTCCATTGCTTTTCTTTTGCAGTCAGTTCCCCCAATTCACCTGGCCTCAACCAACCACTTATTTGTTGAATAACCAGAGATTAATTTTGTCTTTTCTAGAATTTCATATAAATGGAGCCACATGGTACGTATTATTTTGCATCTGGCTACTTTCACTCAGCCAATGTAATTAAGATTTATCTATGTTGTTGTATATAACATTAGTTGATTTCTTTTTATTTTCCATTTACTCAAGCCCATTCCATTCCATTGTGTGGATAGTCCACAATTTGTGTATCAATTTACCTGTTAACAGGCTATTTCTAGTTTTTTGTTGTTGTTGTTTTTTTTTTACAATTGTGGAAAAAGTTGCCATGAACATTTGTATTCTGTATTCAAGTCACTGTATGGACACATGTTTATTTATCTTGGGAAAATACCTAGGAATGGTAATTCAATGTTTAACTTTACACAAAACTACCAAAATGTTCCAAATGTGGTCATACTATTTTGTACTCCCACTAGCCATATGTGAGAGTTCCAGTTTCTTCACATTCTCACCTGTACTTGGTATTATCAGTCTTATTAATTTTAGGTATTTGAATGTATATGTAGTAGTATCTCATTGTGGTTTCTGCTTGCATGAAATTGATTTTTGTGATGTATGGGCAGAATTCAATTTGATTCTTCTTTTATATATAGTCAACCTCTTGTCTCAGCATCATTTAGTGTATAATGCATAATTTCCTCATTGACCTGCAATGATAGTTATAACATATTCTGAGATGATACTAAAACTATTTAAAACCTGTTATGAAAAGGGACACTCTGCTTTTTTAGAGCTTACAATAAAATGTTAAAGTTTAACATGCATATTTAACTTGATGCTTTAATCAATATTTTAATAAGCTTCCCTTAGAAATTGGAATGCTTGTTAGTAAGATCATCACTCATCCAACCCTAACGTGTTCTTTTCTTGTCCAGTGCCTTATTCCATTTTATCTCTTTTTAAAAATACTTAGCCATAAATTTTTACATGTGTTATTTTTAAAAAATGTACTTTATCTTAAATTTTCAGTGATCTGTGCTTGATCTATACTCCAGATACATGGTTAAACATGTTACTGTCAGTGGAAGTCCTCTTTGTTTTACTTTTGAGGTTTATCCCACCTCTGAATAAAAAAGAAGTACATACCAATGGTAGAGAATTTAAAAAATATATAAAAGCATGAAGGTAAAAATTAAATATTTCCTATAATGTTTTTTTTTTTTCTCTCTCTCTCTTTTTTTTTTTTTTGTTGTTGTTGAGACAGAGTCTCACTTTGTTGCCCAGGCTAGAGTGAGTGCTGTGGCGTCAGCCTAGCTCACAGCAACCTCAAACTCCTGGGCTCCAGCAATCCTGCTGCCTCAGCCTCCCAAGTAGCTGGGACTACAGGCATGCGCCACCATGCCAGGCTAATTTTCTTTATATATATATATTAGTTGGCCAATTAATTCTTTCTATTTATAGTAGAGACGGGGTCTCGCTCTTGCTCAGGCTGGTTTCGAACTCTTGACCTCGAGCAATCCGCCCGCCTCGGCCTCCCAGAGTGCTAGGATTACAGGCATGAGCCACCGCGCCCGGTCCAAACATTTCCTATAATCTTAACCCCTAGGCATAATCATAATCTGCATTTTTTGTTTCTATTTATCTATCGACATTATACACGCAAATGTTAAAGAAATAAAATAATTTAGAATAGTTTAATATTAAAAATTAGTCTTTAGTGCTTTCTCCTTCTCAATTCTATTTTTTAGTATATCCTTTAACATTATTTAAGTATACAGTCTGTTCTAGAACCATTATTAAGACTTTTGTGTTTGACTACTCCTAAACTGTAGAATTAAAACCTAATAAAAAGTATTTACATTATTTTGACTATGTATATTTGAAATTTTTTATATAAGTTATAAAAAGTTATTTTAAGAAATAAGCACACCAATAATAAAATATCTGTAGCTATAATCACAATTAAGAAAATATCTTGTAAAACATACCAGGGTTGCAATATTATTTGAGCTGAGAACCGTGTTTGGTCTTATTCTGAATCAAAGATGTTAAGTTGTGCTAATGTTTAGTTTTATATCACAGTTTTTATAAAAAATCTATAGTGAAGTAAATAGTGTACCTTGAATTTATCTGTGTTTATGTTTTGCTGACAAAATTCTTATTTTCGTCTCCAAAGTAGACGCTTTAAATTTATTTTCTAATATTTAAATTCCCAAGTTAAGAGTGGAGACAAGAAGATTTAAAATGTCTAATCTCTTAGGGTTTAAAAATACAAGCAATTATTGTGTGTGTTGGATTTATTACTTTCATAGATTAAAATCAATGGGATTTCTGCAATTAATGACAAAATTGCATATAATGGTTTTATGGTATTAATAGTCTTAGTAAGCCATCTGTAGCAGTTTTCAATTCTAAACATAATTGCTTAGAGTAGTTTTGTTTTCCAAGGAAAAAAAATCTCTAGACAAACTATGCCTCATTTTACTTCTATTTCAAGCTTATCCCCTGACTGAATCTGAGATCTATGAATTACTCTTCTTTGGAGATTTAGGGGTTTGCAGAAGTATGGTGATAATAAAATCATGATTTGATAAGCTACATACTGTTAAGGGATTGCAGCTTCTTCCTATACCAATGTCAACATTTTATTGTTTCGTTTGGGGAGAGAGAAAAGGAGGAAATAACATTTTCTCCTTCCATCTGGGTTTACAGTTTATCAGTTGGATTTGAGAATGTTTCAACCACCTAGAAATCAGTTAGGTGGAACGGAATCTGTTGACTGACATCTATTTATGTGACACAGATGGTCATTTCTCTCCTAATACATCCATGTGTGCCTGAGGATGAAACCCAGAGCCCATTTTGCTTTTCCTAGTGTGAATTTCAGGTGCAAACATCAGGAGTTGATGTTTTTCTTACCCAATTCATGGTAATTTCATTGTTATAGTTTGATTGTTTGTCCCTTCATACTCATGTTGAAATTTGATCCCCAGTGTTGGAGGTGGGGCCTCTTGGGAGGTGTTTGGGTCATGGGGGAAGATATTTCTTTTTTTTAATTTCAGAATATTATGGGGATGCATACATTAAGGTTACATACAATGCCCTTGCCTCCCCTCCCCCCTCAAGGCAGAGCTTCAAGTGTGTCCATCCCCCAGACAGTGTGCAGAACACTCACTATGTATGTATATATTTCTTAATTGACTGAGTGTCATCCTACTCTGTTAGTTTCCACAAGAGCTAAAAAGAGCCTGGCACTTTGCCCTCACTCTCTTCTTTTATCTCTCACCGGGTGATCTCTCTATACCCTGGCTCCCCTTCACCTTCCACCATTTGTGAGAAAGCAGCCTGAGACTTTCAACAGATGCCCAATCTTCCAGCCAGCAGAATTGTGAACCAAATAAAATTTTTGTTTATAAATTACCCAGCCTCAGTTATTTCTTTATAACAATGCAAAACAGACTACGGCATTCGTCATTGCTTTATCATTTACCTTCTTTTATGATGTTTTTTCAATTTTATCTTCAGTCCTTACAATGATTCCACTTCCACTCCATCTATAAGCATCTTTATCATTGAATTTAACATAGCTCTCCCTAATTTTATGTTCATATGTTTATTTAGGTATATGTTCATAATAAACATGCTGGTGTTTTTTCGTGTGACTTTTTAGTTTATATAAATGGTGTGATGCCGCAAAATGCACTCCTGATTTTTCTCCTTAACATTAAAAATGTTTTATTATTGAAGAACATTATTTATTTCATGTTCTCATCTTATACATTTATTACATTTTATTTACTCATTTCTTTAGTGATGAAAACCTAGGAGGCCTTTAGTATATAGGCATGAGAAACAATGCTTCAACTGTTATCTTCACATATGTCTCCTTAAGGACAATTTTGAGTGCTAGGATGTTCTCACACTCAATGTTCTCCCACCAGTTGATGCTCAATTGATGTTATCTGATCTTTTAAAATTTGCCATCCTAATGTATGTAAAGTGTCATAATATACTTTTAATTTACATTTCTCTGATTACTAGTTAGGCTAAATATCATATGCTTATTAGCCATTAAAGTTTTTCCTTTTTTAAAATTGCCTATTCATAGCCTTGCCCATTTTACTTATAGATTTCCAGTTTTTTTCTGGATGATTTATAGGGATTTCTTGTATATTGTTGTAATTGTTCTCTTTTTGTCTTGAATATTGTGAATGTCTTCCCTCAGTCTGTCACTCTTATTTTGGTTATGAAATCCTTCATTGAATTCTTTGAAATCTTTCATTGAAATCTTTCATTAAATTTGACTGCATTAAAATTAATTTTTCTACTTATAGTATATATTTGTGACTATTTAAAAATGATTTCCATATTTACCCCCAAGGTCTCCAATATAGTCTTATTTCTTTTTTCATTAACTTTATATTTTTGTGTATACTTTTTCTCTTTATGTGGAGATTATACTCCATAATGCATCCTATTCCTACTGATTTATTTTCCACTGGCCTAAATGTCTATTCTTGCACTAATTATTACCTATCTATTGATCTATCTATAATCTATCATTATCTCTTTGGCTATATAATATCTGCTAGAGCAATTCTTCCATCTTCTTTTTCTAAACTGTCCCATCTACTTCTTTTGGTTCTGTGTTCTTCCATATAAGCTGTGGGAAGAGCCAATCAAATTATGTTCAGTTTTACTAATTTTTTTTTCTGGAATGACATAAAATTAATAGAGTAGTCTGGGTGACAATTGATATCTTTTAACTGTTTAATTGTTCCATCCATGAAAATATTATAACTTTCCACTCAGTTTAAAAAATCTTTAGTACAGTTGTTATTTTTTTCTTGCAAATGTCCTTTCATTTTAGAGTGATTCTTAGATATTTGATAGATACTTTGCTGTGGCTGTGACTAGTTATCTTGTTTTCTATTATATACTTTAGTGTGTTGTTATTGGTAAAGATATATCTATGGGTTTTTATGTTAATATTTTACTTACAAGCTTTTCTAAACTTTTATTAGTAAAAGTGTTTTACTTTCTTGTGTTTTCTAAGAGATAATATAATCTATTAAAAATTACAGTTGTACCTTCTTCAAAATCCTCATACTTCTAACTTCTTTTCTTTGTCTTATGGCATTAGTCAAGTCTTCTAGTACTACACTGAGGAGTGGCAGTGTAGACACTGTTGTGTGTCTGATTAGACAATGTTGTGTCTAATCAATTAATCTATTGATTAGGTATTTGCTACAAAATTTTCAGTAGATATTTATCAAGTTAGGGAAGCCTTCTTTTGTTTCTGGTTTTCTAAGTTTTTTTGTCATGTTATTTTGTTTTGTTTTATATTTTTGAAAAAAATAATCCAATAGGATATTGGGATTTGTTAAATGTATCCTCTGCATCCATTGAAGTGATCATGTCTTTTTCCTGCCTTAAATCATTCCTATGGTGCATCATGGCAATTAGATTTTCTGATGTTACAGCTGTTACATTCCTGGGATAAATCTTGTTTGACCATAATACTGACATTTTAATATAGTATTAGAATAGTTAAGATAAACCTTATTTAGAATTTTTGGATCCATGCTCATATGTTGAAATGATACTATAATGACATTTTCTTATCTCTAGATTTGTTTTTAGGTTAATTATTAGCTTTGTGATATAATCAGGGTGCTTACATTCTTTTTCTACTTTCTAGAATTTCTTGAATAAGATAGAGATCACCATTGCCTTCATAGCATTTGATAATAAGCCCAGGGTTGATCAACAGGGAACCTATTAACACCTTGTGTCTATCACAGTGATGTACTGGTAGATAACACCTGCCTCTCCAGGGTGTGTGAGCTGTGGGGAGTGGGGGGACAAGGAGTGGGGGGATCATCCTGATTTAAATGTTTGCTAATTTCTGTGGTGTAAATATTGCCACCACATCTAATTTCAAGCTATCAATATGAAGTCTCTGAAAATGCAAAGAGCCTGTGCACAATCAGCTCCTGACAAGTGGCACAGACTGGCTCCAGCATACTCCTCGTTTGTCACCATGTTGACTATGACAACCTTCAGAGAGTGATAGCAGCTGCTTCACATCTACCTTCCACTACTTTTGTGCATTCCTCTTTTGGCCAGATCTCATGCAGAAAAAGATTCTGGGGATATTATTTCTAGCTTAACAAGTTAATTTTAGCTTCATGGAGAACAAACTGTCATAATTACCATTTTTAATTTATTTGGTGGTTATTATACTGTTCAACTTTCCTATTTTGACATTTTACATATTTACAAAAATGTATCCTTTTTATTAGGCTTCAAATTTGTTGGCATAGAGTTTCCATAGCATTTTTATATTTTCAATACTTGGTTATATTGTAATATTAATAATTTATCCACTTTAATTCTAATATACATATGTTTAATTATTTTTTCACTTGTTTTTTATTTTCTGCAATGCTTCATGAGTCACATGTCAAAACTTACCATGGGCCCAGTTTAAATTTTATTTCTTGCAAATCTTTCCTTATTTTTCAACTTTAAAAATACTATATGTGCCTCTTAATTGTCACAGAAACATTTATTTCAGTGATCTTTGTGCCTTTCCTTCCTGGTTCAGGGATCAGTTTCTGGAGTGTATCTGATGTCTTTAGTTCTCCTCCAGCAAGTATCACAGGGATTTGAATCAGCAGAAGTTTGGATGCTGCTTTTGCCATTTTGTAGGTGTGTCATTTTGAGCAAGATACCCAATGCTCTGTGTGTTTCTTTCCTCACCCATAGAATGAACAGGGCCATAATGAGAGAGAAATAAGGTAATGTAGGTTAATCTGCTGGCAGGTGAGTGGTGTGTTCCCAGGGCTACCTTCTGTGTGACTCCCACTGAGTTCAAGTGCAGGTCCTTGTTCATATTAGGTATTCAGTAAAAATTGTTGAAAAAAATGAGTGAATCTTCATCAAGTCTCTCATTGGTGGACTTCACCAGTGTGCCGTGTTACTACAATCTCTGTGTGAGAGTGTCCTGATGTCGCTCCTCCTCTTCTCGAATAAACACCACCAGCCTTGTGGTACATTTTTCAGGCCACCTTACTTTTCCTAGGTAATAGTGGCTTTAATTTATTCAAGAGATAAACCAATCCTTTCTATTGAATTACTTGTCCAATGCTTCTTTCTCTGAGGACAAATAAGTTTTAATCCATCTCAATGCATAGGTCCCTATAAATAATGAATCCTTTGTGGGAGTTCTCCATCAGGTTTAAAGGGATTTAATTTGGATGTACTGTATTAGCTTTTTTGTTGTTGTTTTAAGGATACTTTAAAACTGCTGTTCTCCTTATTCATATAACTAATCCTATTTCCATTTTTTCTTCTTGTTCCTATGAGCAAATAGTATTGGTGTTTGTCACGCTACCATTTGGGGAGTTGGAATTAAAAGTCCTCATTGCTGAGATCACTTTCAACTAAACAGATGAGAAGTAAAAACTCCTTCCTTTGTGGGTGCCATGTGAAATCACCATGATCAGCAGGTTACAATGGGTTCTGCCACAACTGGATATGGAATTCTATCTTCTCACTTTATATCACTATCTGTCTACCCCCTGAGCAAGATTCAGGAAAGTTCTTTCAGAGCTGTCAGCCTTTGAGGTAAATCCAGAGTTCTACATGATATTCTTCTCAGATGTTCTTTCATCTATATTTTCATTTAGAAGATGAGAAAGTTTTTTTGGAGCTCATATTTTGGCTTCAAAATACTGTTTTAAAAAGATCGTTGCAACAAACAGTCTCTAAAGACTTACTTTTATTTACATATTAGTTTTCTGATACTCTATTTATTTGAGTCTGTTTTAATAATAAAAACAACTCTTATGAATACCTTGGAAAAAGGACATAAAACTGCCCTTTTGGGTACTTTGTAATAGCTACACAGGCCGACTCTCTCTGTGAATGTAATCAAGTGAAGCAATCTTTTATACGAAGCAAAATAGAGCTGTTGCTGTAATTAGTGTGAACATACCAAACAAAACAAGGCTAATTAGTAAAGGAGAAGAAAGAATGAATTGTCTGAGAAATAGGCTATATTCCGCACTAGGCAGGGTTTTTGTGTGTGTGTGTGCTGTTTCCCCCACCTCTGGAGAATAGGAATTTTGATGACATTAACACAGCTTATTAATGATCATTGTAACTAACTCCATCCACCTAATTAAATCATCAGCTACAATTGGTAACAGGGGAGAGTAATTTAAATGGAACTGTTCTGACAAAGTAGTTGGCACCACACTCCTAAATATTTAATACTCCCTATGGCTGCATTAATCGGAATGTTTAAGGAGTTGTTTAGCCAGGTCTTTCAAAGGTGACTGACAAACATTTTCTGT
Organism: Microcebus murinus; assembly: GCF_040939455.1. NCBI lineage: Eukaryota > Metazoa > Chordata > Mammalia > Primates > Cheirogaleidae > Microcebus > Microcebus murinus. The sequence goes on from NC_134124.1 coordinate 27,373,322, forward strand.
GCCTTAAGAAAAAGACAAATTAATTATAAATAAATTTATGCTTAAAATATTCTGTCATTGGGTATAATACAGACTGAGAAATTATAATTAAAACCATTTTCTTTTATTCCATTGGTAAGACAGCTGAGTCCCTGAAGGAGAACTTATTTATTTTAAACACTTTATTAGGACTAGGAAATAGAGTTAAAAAATACATTTAGTTGCATTCAAACAGTTCAAAAACTAAATAAGAGACATATAATAAACATTTTGTCATGCAGGAGGTCTGTTTATTGAGCATCTACCATGTGACAATATTACAGTGCATGGTGAGGATTTAGTGAATGAATGGAATGATCCTTGTGGTATTATATAAGGGATATAGATATTTAACAAATAATTCCAAGAGTAATAAGTGTTACAAAGAAAAAAAGTGAACTGATAAAATCTTTAACATGGCCCTTCTGTCTAAGGGGAGAGAGCCATGTAAAATGATGCCTATCTCCCCTAGCCCCTACCCTGGTTTTGCTAATCAGTCCTTGCTTGCTAAGCAATTGGGTACCATGTTAGTATTTTTTTTTTTTCTGTTTTGATTTCTTTAGACAAGTATGGACTACATTTCCTCTGTGGTCTTGTGGAAAACCAAAGCATTGGTATCTACGTACTGGGACTTAGACAAGAAAAGGGCATGCAGATCTGCAGTGCTAGCACCTGAAATTCTCCTTACTTGTTATTAGGATCAGGTTCATAGTCTCTGCAGACTCAGAAGCTTCCACCACAAATGGCCCTCTTATTGATTGGTTATTTCCATTCCTTCTCTGGTTGCAAGCTGGAGCAAAGGAGCTGGTTAGGGCAGCTTTGGGGCTCTAGGTAGCAGAGAAAATTTGGTTGTTCTCCTAAGAGAAAATGAGAATGGAAAAGGAAGTTAACATTTCCTAATTCTATGGCCTCTGTGTTTCTTATTGAGAAAAATTTCCCACTATCTCTCTGTATTATGGATCAGGGCTATTTCTCTGCTGAGTCCCACCAAGGTCAAAGGAAAATTGGCTCTGCCATTCTGGTGTTTCAGATAGCTTTTGTGAATGTGTGGCTAAGTATTTGAAATAGGTTTTGTGGATTACTTCAGACAGAAAAGAGTGTCAGGTGAAAAGAGAGGAGAGGATTCAGAAACCTTAGGAAATGTCATCCTTGAAGATTGAAGAGAGGTCCAAAATGGTTAGAAAGGAGAAAGAGTTGTTTGAGATGAGCCTGGAGAAATAAGCTGGATAAGCTTTATTTTTTTTTCATTAAACTATGTAGAGATTATAGATTAGTGATTGCCAAAAATATCAGTCCTATTGGATTTTTAAAAATAAACTTGTAAATTTTAGAATAGTTTTAGATTTACAGGAAAGTTGCAAAGATAGTAGAGTTCTACCCCACATCCAGTTTCCCCTATTATTAACATCTCACATTAGTATGATTCATTTTTCACAATTAATTAACCAATATTCATAATTATTAACTAAATCCATATTTTATTCAAATTTTTAAAGTTTTTACCTAATGCCTTTTCTTTATGTTCCAGGATCCCACTAGGATAACACATCATATTTAGTTGTCATGTCTATGTAGGCTCCTCTCGGTTGTGACATTTTCTCAGACTTTCCTTGTTTTTGATGACCTTGAAAGTTTTGAGGACTGATCAGGTATTTTGTAGATTGTCCTTGACACAAATCTGGGATTTGTGTGATATTTGCTCATGATTGAACTAAGGTTATGAGTTTTGGGAAGGAGGAGTACAGAGGTAAAGTGCCATTCTCATCATATTAAATAGAGGGCACATCCTATCATCATGACTTCTCTGTGTTGATGTCAACTTTGATCATCTGGGTGAAATAGTGTTTGTTAGGCTTCTCCCTTGTAAAGTCCTTTTTCCCCTTTCCATACTGGACTCTTTGAAATAAAATCATTATGAGCAACCTACGCTTAAGAAGTGGGGAGTTGTGCTTCACTTCCCTGATGGCAGAGTATCTACATCAATTATATAGAATTCCTCTGCATGGAATATCATCTCTTCTCTCTCTTTTATTCAATGCATTTATTTCATTGCTCAAACTGTTCCAACTTTGGCCATTGGGAACTCTTTCAGTCAGCTTCTGTTTCCCTTTGAAATACTCATTGTGGGTTTTTGTGGCTGTTGTTGTTTGTTTGCTTTTAGCATTTCTTTATCTTCCGGCACTATAAGATACTTCAATCTCATCTTGTATATTTCCCATGCTATCCCAGAATCAGTCATTTCTCTAAGGAGCTCTGGTTCCTCTTATTAAAGAATGATATTAGAAACAAAGATCCGGGCTTTAAATTTGCTTATTGCTACTGGGTTGCCATTGCTTCTAGGCTTTCTCAGCTGACAGAGTAAGGACATACTTATCTGTACTAACTGTATAAATAGCCATGTCTGATAATGTTTCTATGTGTATCCGTCTGTATCTATATCAAGCTAAACATGGGTTAATACTGATGTCTACAATTCTACTTCATTACTGCATGATCATTCTAGTCTCTTCCCCATGTTTGTAACTTTCCACTCCAACAGTGAGAAACCTGACTCCCACCATCTGCTGCCCATTTACTTAATTGTTGAAGGTTCTGGTGTATGTACAGAGTGGTTTCAGAATCATCCTTCTGTTCTCCCCTCCTGTTTTCTGATCCAGAGGACATGAATTTGATGGTGGTCTGAGTAGAATATCCCAATGCCTGCCTCTCTTCTTTCCTTCCTTCTCTCTGTCTGTCCATTTTTTCATCCACCCATCTATCTATTTCTTCTATTTATCCAGTGAATACATATTTATAGAACTATATCAGCACATCAACTCTTAGAGCAGTATTACCAATGGCAGAGTTGGGTGGATAAACTCGTACCACTTATCATAGTAGACTCTCTCTTAGCTAAACCTATTATATTAACTGATATGCCAGATTAACTTGTGTTTTCCATTCCCATTGCAGAATGTACCATTTGTTGCTCTTGGTATGCTGAAACCTTTTGGTGAGCCAGCTATCCTTTATTACGCTCGTGTATATCTGGTCCCACCATTTGAATCTTGTACAGAATAAGAGGCAGTTAGTTTTATTTGTTTCTAAACCTCTTTGACATTTTTGCATTTTATTGTAGTTATGTGATTTAACTAAGTATTACACAAACTAATGAAATTAGCCAGTAAAAATTAAGAACTATGCCAACTACATTGGAAACTCTCAAAGAAGAGTATAAAGATGGCTTTTGAATTGGGGAGTTTACTGTAAAATATTGGGGATTTTTTTAATCCAGAAAAGCTGTATACCAATAATATTTCTCAAGTGCATTATAGTTCTCATACACATTTAGAGAAACAAATACAGGAGAATTATGGGGATGTGCTATGGAAACTGTTTATGAAGGAAAGACAATGTATAACTTCAATTGGTGGTACACTGACATCAAATGAAAGCCCTTGGATCTTTACAAAGATTCACAATTAATGTACATTTATAGGTCAACATAAAAATCACCCACTTTGAGCTGGGTGCAGTGGCACATGCCTGTAGTTCCAGTTACTTGGGAAGCTGAGGCAGGAGCATCACCCAGGAGTTCCAGGCTGTAGTGAGCCACGATCATGCCTGTGAACAGCCACTGCACGCAGTCTGGGCAACGTAGCAAGACCTTGTCTCCCTAAAAAAAAAGACAACCCCCTCAAAAATCCCAAAACTTCCACTTTGATCAATTTTTCTGTGATTTAGTTATCAACCATTTATCCCAACTGCTTTGGAAAAGAGGGTTTCTACTATAGTTCTTTTCATGCATTTAACAAACTTTTATGGCTTTATTTGGAAAACTAATCATGACTAAAAATTTGTGTTCAGAGTTCTAAACAACTGTAGTAAAAATTTGAGTTAGCACCTTTGGAACTTGTGCTGGACATCTTGCATCTGCCCCTGGCAATCCACTCTCTACCTTTCTCTTTGTGCCGAGGAGGCTGACCTGTAGGGGGCGTGTGAGGGTGATCCCTTGCCTTCTGGACCAGCTGGATTAGGCTAATGCAGTCTCCCCACTTCTCAGGACACTGAGAAGCTGATGAAGAAGAGGGAGGCATGAGGAGTGGTTCTTCTAATTTCCTTCTTGAAATGTCACCTTCAGCTAAGTATGTCCCTCAAACAAAGGTCGTGTTCCTCTCAAGGAGGATTCATCTACGCCAACTTCTTTTCTTCTAGCGTCCGGTAATTGTCCCTCTGTTCATTCTTTGACCTAGGGGTGGGATTTCTCCACTGCTTTTAGATTCAGGTTACCTGCACTATCCATTTTTCATCTCTACAACCACTTTCTGTGGACCAGCTCTTTAAATTATTCTAAATAGAATGTTCTGTAAATGTCTGTCAGGCCCATTTATTCTAGAGTTTGGTTTAAGTCCATTGGTTCTTTGTTTTTTTTCTGTTTGGAGAATCCATCCTATTCTGTCAGAGGGGTGTAGAAGTCCCTGGCTATTATTGTGCTACTTTTTATCTTCTTGTTTAGATCAAGTAGGATTTGCTTTATGAATCTGGGTGCAGCCATGAATATTTAGAATTGTTCTGGCTTCTTGATGAACTGTATCCTTTACCATTATATAGTGACATCTTTGTCTTTCATTACTTTTGTTGGTTCTAAGACTAAGTTATCTGAAATGAAAACTGCTATGCCAGCTTTCCTTTGATTTCCATTTGCATGGAATATTGTTTTCCATCCCTTCACCTTGAGTCTGAATGCATTCTTGTGGGTTAGATGTGTTTCCTGAAGACAGCAGATACTTAGCTTGTGTATATTTATCCATTTGGCCAGCCTATGTCTCTTTAGTGGGCAATTCAAGCCATTCAGATTTATTGAAAGAATTGATAAGTGGGGCAGATTTTTGTGTTCCTCCTGTTGAGTTGAACTTTGTTGCTTTGTTTTCTCTCTTGAGCCATTGTGGTATCTGGCCTTTAGCTTTGGTTGATTTTACACTGGTGAGCATCTGTTGGGTTGATCTGTGTATAATGCTGTTCTGAGTGCTTCCTGGAGGGCAGGTCTTGTCGTGATGAATACCCTCAATCTTTGTTTGTCTGAGAAGGTCTTTATTTCTCCTTCTTATATGAAACTTAGTTTTGCAGGATACAAAATTCTAGGCTGGGCATTATTCTGTTTGAGAAGAGTGAGAAGGGGGCCCCAGTCTCTTGGCTTGTAAGGTCTCAGTTGACAAGCCTGTGGTTAATCTGATGGGTTTTCTTTCGTAGGTTATCTGCTGCTTTCACTTTATGGCTCATAGGAGGGCCTCTTGAACACCTGCATAATATATATGTGATAGTCTCTGTAAAATATAATCTAGTGAAAGATAACTAGGTTGGGGGGCAAGTTGAAAGAACTAAGTTCTTTGTCCAAGTGATGTCATTACTTACTGGGTGATCCCAGATAAGTCACTTCACTTTTCTCAATCTTAGTTTCTTCCTACATGAGTTTGCTAGCCTATCAGATGATTTGAGAGAAGTCTTCTCCACATGTAGCAGAGGAAATATAACTACTCCCCTCCTAGTTCTGCACTCACGTAGGGAAGTTAAAGGGAACTAGGATTTGTTGAGCACATACTAAGCATTATATTAGGCATTCTAGCTTCAAACTCACAAACCCATGATATGTGGTGTTATTCCCATTTCACCAACGATGCAATTGAGGCTCAAAGCTGCTAGGCTGGTCATAAAACTAGACTGTCAGTTTCTTTATCAGACCAATCGATGGCTTCATTCTCCAGTACCCAGCATGAAATTTAGTAAAGAATTTATTAACATTTGCAGGAAGAATGAGTGTGGGAGGAAGGTAAAGGAAGAGAGTCAGGATTTGGATCCAAGTCTGAATGACTCTAAAACCCACTCTACTATAGTTAACAAAACATAATTTCTAATATTAAGTACATGATCCAAATCACTTTTCTGTTATTTTTTATTTTTTGAGACGGAGTCATACTCTGTGATTCTGGATAGAGTGCAGTGGCATAGCTCACTGCAGACTCAAACTCCTGGGCTCAAATGATTTTCCTGCCTCAGCCTCTCGAGTAACTTCGACTATTGGTGTGCCAGAACACCTGGCTAATTTTTCTGTTTTTAGTAGGAACAGCATCTCGCTCTTGCTCAGACCCTTGTTCAAGACCTTTGCTGGTCTTGAATTCGTGAGCTCAAGTAATCCTCCCACCTCAACCTCCCAGAGTGCTAAGATTACAAGTATGAGTCATCACACCCAGCCCACTTTTCTATTTTGTTTTGGACTAAATTATGACCTCTTCTTATGTATTTACTATTATAATTCTTTGACTTAGATTTAGTGTGTTAACATTTATCAGCAAATCACATACTGTGATAGATAGGAGGGTACAAAGAAATAGACAGGTATTGCTGCAGTGTGTCAGACCATAATCCTCCCTAGCTAGAATGCCTTTGCCGATTAAGTCCAAAGAATGACTCGACATACTTAGCTTTCTTGACTGACATCAACCTTAAATAATAGGCATATCCCAATTTTCTTTATAGATTTATTGACCTATTTTCCTTAATTTGATTTGTGTCTTTTTGGAGGTCATGACTTTCCTAAGATTTTTATATCCTATGTGAAGGTGTTGCTTTTATTTTTCATACATGTAACCCATGTACATTTCAAAAGCATTTTTGCTCTAGCATTTTGGAATTTAAATGTATCTATTACCTTGTACATGCCATTTATTTTGTTAATTTTGGTAATGACTTTTACTGCCTTCCAAAGCCTGGATGGTCACGATATAGAGAAAAAAAGATGAAGATCAGATTGTTTCCTGCTGATGGCATTTCATGTGGATAGCCTCTAGGATTTGGCTTGTTGCTTGTGTAAACACACAGAATTATTATCATACAGAAGTTTGTAATTTTCTCTTAGATATGTATGCACATGCAGGTGTACATGTATACATATATATGTATATGTCTGCATGTTTGTATTTCACCCTGTTATTTTTAAGCTACATGCTGAAAAGTAGCTTCATCTCTCTTGTATAGGTTCTGTAGCCAAGCTAAAGATAACCCATGACTGGCTTAAAGGCCTTTTGTAAGTGAATGTGAATCCAACAGATCAGCACTAATGACTACCCTACACTTTTTCATCTGCATTTTGTCTAAGTGAAGGACTTGGGAGCTTAGCAGTGGTTAGAAACTTCATATCTTATGAATTTTGGGTTTGTAGAGAAGTTCCAAACCAAACACCAAGAAAATTGATAAATATTTCTGTTAGTTCCCGTGCATTTATTTATATGATGGGTTGTCAAATAAGAAGACATGAATAAACAGTTTAGTTTCATATTAATCAATCCTGCTCTATTACCATCACAAAAACTTTTTGGGTCATGATCCAGTGGGTCTGTTATTCTCAATCTTATCAGTATGCTTTTTTAGTGTTAATGGGAGGTTGTTAATATTAATTGCATGTGGTTTTCCCTTGGTGTTAAATTCTCTACTGCTATTTGTGGTTTATTCTGAATTCTGTGGTTGGAATTCACTGTGTTCCTTAGATCGTGTACTAACATGCATTTTAAAGTTGTAATCTACCATCTTGAGAAACACAATGGCTGTTTGGCCTCTGGGCAGTAGTCCAGAAACAAAAATGCTTAGTGTGCTTATTATATAATTTTTTCCCTTGTTGCTGTAAATTTTTCTCTGTGGGGATTCATTGGACTGATTTTCTAATCTCTAAAGCTCAATTTCCTTCTGTAAATTGGAGGGAATAGTGATACCTACCTCATAGGGTGCTTGTGAAGATTAAATATGCTAACATATATAAGCTAATGAGTCCAACATGTGGCATTTGGTAAGTGCTAAATAAATGTCATCCAATGAACCATTAGTATGCTCAAAATTAGGTAACACGCTATAGCAAAACTCCCACTCATTTTAACATGCCAGTGTGAACATTTGTGTTTCCCTAGCTTTAAAAATATTTATTTATTTCCCTTAACAATACCTAGCCCTGGAACACATCAGGTAATAAGTAGCAAGCTCTGAAAGGTCTATTAATTTTTAGAGGCCACTAATGCACCATGGAGTAAACTGGCTCACTGGGCTCTCTGAATGATATCCTAGAAGCGTTAACACTTTTCCAAAAGGGAAAAGTAGTTTGATCCCTTTTCACTAGTATTTTCAGACCCATTAAACACTAAGTAATGGAAGGCTTCCATGACAGCTTTGAGGAATACACCATATTTTTAATTCTTCCTCTAAAGGGCCTATTACAGCTCTATTATTATGTTCTTTGTTCTTTGATTTCTATCACAGAGTAATTCCAGCAAATGTTAAAAAAAAGCCCTCTCTCTGTCTGTTATATGTAGCCTTTCTATTATCTGACTTAATATTTACTGATTTTAAGAAAGTTAGATAATTAATGAGTGAAATAAAAGAGTTAAATAAAAGCATTAAATAAAATGAAAAGGATAGCATCTGTCAAAGCCTCAAAGGGCCTAGTGGTCTTATTTATTTATTTTGTTCTTGTCAGCACATATAGCTAAACTAATTATTAGAGGAACTCCTGAATTGTGATTAGGAAGCAGAAGGAGAGAAAGAGAAGAGGGTTGTTCTTCAGGTGAAGTGAATTTTCAGGATATCTAGTCCACCCTATTGCTGGAAATTTATTTATATATATCTTTTTCTTTTTTTTTTTATTTCAGCATATTATGGGGGTATAGATTTTAAGGTTTCAATAAATGCCCATTTCCCCCCTCCCCCCACAAGTCTGAGTCTCCAGCATGACCATCCCCCAGATGGTGCACATCTCACTCATTATATAAGTATATACCCGCCCCCCTCCCCCCTCCCACCTGCCCAATACCCTATTACTGTAGTACCTATGTGACCATTTAGGTGCTGTTCAGTTAATATCAAATTTGCTGGTGAGTATATGTGGTGCTTGTTTTTCCATTCTTGGGAAACTTCACTTAATAGTATGGGTTCTAACTCTAACCAGGAAAATATAAGATGTGCTATATCACCATTGTTTCTTAGAGCTGAATAGTACTCCATGGTATACATATACCACATTTTATTAATCCATTCTTGGATGGATGGGCACTTGGGCTGTTTCCACAGCCTTGCAATTATGAATTGTGCTGCTATAAACATTCGAGTGCAGGTGTCTTTTTTGTAGAGTGTCACTGGATCTTTGGGGTAGATGCCCAGCAAAGGGATTGCTGGATCAAATGGTAGATTCACTTGTATTGCTTTAAGGTATCTCCATATTGCTTTCCACAGAGGTTGAACTAGTTTGCAGTCCCACCAGCAGTGTAGGAGTGTTCCTCTCTCTCCGCAACCACGCCAGCATTTATTGTTTGGAGACTTTTTGATAAAGGCCATTCTCACTGGAGTTAAGTGATATCTCATTGTGGTTTTGATTTGCATTTCCCTGATGATTAGAGATGTTGAGCATTTTTTCATATGTTTGTTGGCCATTCTTCCGTCTTCTTTAGAAAAGTTTCTGTTCAAGTCCTTTGCCCACTTTTTAATAGGGTTATTTGATTTTTTCTTCCTGATTTTCGTGAGTTCTAAGTATATTCTAGTTATCAGTCCCTTATCGGATGCATAGGATGCAAAAATTTTCTCCCATTCTGTAGGTTGTCTGTTTACTTTCATGACTATTTCTTTGGCTGTGCAGAAGCTTTGTAGTTTGATCATGTCCCATTTATTTATTTTTGTTGCTGCTGTGATTGCCTTTGGGGACTTCTTCATAAACTCTTTGCCTAGGCCGATGTCTAGGAGAGTGTTTCCAACTTTTTCCTCTAGAATTCTAATAGTTTCATACCTTAGGTTTAAGACTGTTATCCAGCGTGAGTTGGTTTTTGTGAGAGGTGAAAGGTGTGGGTCCTGTTTTAGCCTTCTACAGGTGGCTATCCAGTTATCCCAGCACCATTTATTGAAAAGGGATTCTTTTCCCCAGCGTATGTTTTTGTCTGCTTTGTCAAAGATTAGATGGCTATATGAGGATGGATTTATTTCAGGATTATTTCTCACATCTGTTCCACTGGTCCATATTCCTATTTTTGTGCCAATACCATATTGATTTAATTACTACAGCTTTGTCGTATAGTTTGATATCTGGCATATTAATGCCTCCCATTTTGTTTTTGTTGCCTAGAATTGCTTTTGATATTCAGGGTCTTCTTTGGTTCCATACGAAGCGTAAAATTATTTTTTCTATATCTATGAAGAATGCTGATGGGATTTTAATAGGTATTGCATTGAATCTGTAGATCAGTTTGCGTAGTATAGACATTTTGATGATGTTGAGTCTGCCAATCCACGAGCATGGTATGGATTTCCATCTCTTTACATCCTTTGCTATTTCCTTCCTCAGTGTTTCTGGAAATGAAATTTATGAAACCAAAAAAGAAAGTTGCTTATGAATTTTAGTAACTTTTGAAAATTAGACACTAAACGAGCTGTAGCCTATCTGCCTATTTATTTGAATGGGTGATAGTCATTTCTTTCTCACTTCATCTCTCACTTTACTTGTGAAATAGTAAGAGATTCTTTTCAGAAATTCACAACCTTTTAGATGAAGGGCTCTGTTGACTGCAGCCAGTGAAGGCCCAGCATTTAGTAGTTCCCTTTGTCTCTCTTTGTGTTGGTCAATGATTTTTCACCCAAGTGGACAATAGTCAGATAGGTAATTAGCTCACAGCAAGATTTCTAGGTACAATTTTTCCAATGACCATTATCTTAGAGCTCTTTTGTACAAAAATTTCAAGATAAAATATGATGCATCGAGTTGCATCCTAGTTGGAAAAGGGACTTAATTTGGAGTTTGCTAGATTAAAACTCTAGGACTTCTGAATTATGTCAGGGAAAGTTAGTGTGTAATACTGATTATAATTTTACATACAAAAACCTTGATTTACAGTAAAACTTGCTAAATGTTGGAGAACCCAACCTCTTAAAGACTGCTGCAAGGGAGAATATCATGGTATGTCTGCAAAAGGTTTTGCCCAAGGTCCTATATTACTCTGAGAAATACTTATTTTATTTTATTTTGGTCTTTTCTAGTTACACCTGATCTTGGTGAGGTTTCTTTTTCTCTGCTCTTGGCTAGACTGCCATGCTCTACATCATTAACCCTAAACTCTGGGGAACTGATCCCCTGACAGCATCTTTGATATTAGATTAGATCCCTTCCAGGCTGCATTTAATTGACTGAGTTCCTAGGGGAGAATAACTGGCTTCTGTTCCCTCTCTGTGTCTTACCTGGCCACACTTCTTTAGTAACTGGCTTGCAAATTCACTGTGCCTCCGTGCAGAAGGAAGTACGACAGATAAAACAAATGTCTATGATTTTGAATTCTTTTTTTTCATTCTAATAACATGTCTACAGTTACACCTGTCAATGAACTCCTTTGTTCTTTTTGAATCCTCTTCCTCCAAGTAATAAGAAAGTGGCTACTTTCCTCTTTTGTCCTTCACACTGCACCTTATCTAGTTTTCTGAAAATGAAAAACAAGAGAATGGTGGTAATTAAAACCCCAGTTGTTTTCCTTGGCTCAAATGTCTTCATTTCTGCTTTTAAACTTTAAAAGTCTTTTATTTAAAAAAATTATTTTTATATTCTGAACATTTTTGCTGATCTTTCTTTTTTTGCAATGATTACAAAATAAAACCACCATGTTTTCCCTGAAATATAAAAGTGTTATGTGCTATCAAAAATTTGAACAGAGATATATAATAAGATGGAGAGTAAAAGATACTCATAATAATAATTTCCCTCTTCCTTCTGCAAAATAGCTAATCTTTATTTTTGGTTGTGTAGTTCTGATTTTCCTATGTATATAATGTCAATTTTTAATGGCGATACCACTCTTCAACAATTAAAAAAATGAGTTTGGGAGGTGATAGTTAAAATTTATTCCTATTATTTCCCTAAAACATATCCAGAGGCTCTTAAGCAAACACTCTAGAGTCCCATATGACTTGTAGATTTATAATTGGCTGAAATATTTAAAATCTGGTTGAGACACTGAAATCCCTCCTTCTGCCTCCCCAATGGAGCTGGAAAATGTTACATACTTTCTCTGATGTCACAAGCTGCTAAAACTCAGCTTCTTTGTTCCCTGCCCTTGGTTTTAATTCTCCTTGATGTGTCTTCCCTTAAGACAGCTCAGGGTGAAGACCACTCAGATGTGTTGGGCTTCAGCCTTACTGTTTACTACGTGTGTGGCCCTAAGAATACGTCCTCGTCTTTCAAATGGGAAGAGTGCAGATTACTATGGTTGCTAATTCTTGAATTTCTCTTTGTGTCTCAGTAAGCCTAATTAAGAGATAATGAGAGACTCACCTGCAAAGCACTAGTTCACTTTCTCCTTCAGAAGAAACAGGGCTTTGAGATTGAGGTAAACCTGGATATGACTAGGTGTACCTCCTAACTCCCTACAAACTGTGTTTTGCCCAGAAGCCAAACTGTTTAAGCTTCCATTGCCCAATCTTATGAGAACTTTCTTTTATAGTTTGTTTCTTCTGATATAAGAAAGTGAATTAGTCATGCTTTAGTCCCAGAACTTTGTTTAAAAAAGCATTTTAATTTATGTATTAAATTGATAAAATTATATATATTTATCATGTACAACATGTTGATCTATGTATACATTGTGAAATGGCTAAATCAAGATAATTAGCATATGCATTAACATACTTATCTTTTTTGTGGTGAGAACATCTACTTTTAGCAATTTTCAAGTTTATAATATGCTGTTATTAACTATAGTCACCATGTTGATCTGTTGAACTCATTCCTCCTGTCTAACTGAAACTTTGCTTCCGGTGACCAATATCTCCCCTACCCATACCCTACCCTCTATTCTAAACTCTGGTAAACACCATTCTACTCTCTACTTTTATGAACAGAAGATTCAATGTGTAAGTGAGATTATGTAGCGTTTCTCTTTCTGTGCCTGGCTTATTTCACTTGATAGAACATCCTCCAGGTTTTTCTGTGTTGCAAATGACAGAATTTTCTTCTATTTTATTGATGGATAATATTCCACTGTGCATATATACTACATTAAAAAATGTATTCATCTTCTAATGGATGCTTAGGTTGATTCCATACCTTGGAGTACTGCAGTAAACATGGGAGTGCAGATATTTCTTCAAAATGCTGATTACATTTCCTTTGCATATACAGACCCAGTAGTGAGATTGCTGGGTCATACAGTGGTTCTGTTTTTAATTTTTTGAGGAACCTCCATACTGTTTTCCATATTGGCTATACTAATTTACATTCCTACCAACATTGTGCAAGGGTTCTCTTTTTTCCACATCCTCTCCAACATTGTTGCCTTTGTCCTTTTGATAATAGCCATTCTGCCAGGTGTGAGGTGATATTGCATTGTGGTTTTAAGTTGCATTTCTCTAATAATTAATGATGTTGAACATTTTTTCATATACCTCTCTTGACCATTTGTATGTCTTCTTTTTGTGAAATATCTATGCAGATGCTTTATTCATTTTTTAATTTGGTTACTTGTTTTCTTACTATTGAGTTGTATGCATTCCTTTTATATTTTGGGTATTAACCTCTTATCAGATGTCTGGTTTGCAAATATATTCTCCCACTCCATAGGTTGTCTCTTTACTCTGTTGATTGTTTCCTTTGCTGTGCAGAGGCCTTTTAGGTTGGTGTAATACCATTTGTCTATTTTTGTTTTTGTTGCCTGTGCTTTGGGTTTATATCCAAAAAATCTTTGCCTAGAGCAATGCCATTGAGCTTTTCCTCTATGTTTTCTTTTAGTAGTTTTATGGTTTTAGCTCCTACAGTTAAGTCTTTAATCCATAGTAAGTTGATTTTTGTATGTAATGTGAAATAAAGGTCTACTTTAATTTTTCTGCATATGGATATCCAGTTGTCCCAAGACCATTTATTAAAGATACTATTCTTTCCCTGTGTTCTGGGCACCTTTGTCCAAAATCAATTGATCATAAAAGTGTGGGCTTATTTCTGGGCTCTTCATTCTGTTCCATTGCTTGACATCTCCATTTTTATGCTAATACTATGCTGTTTTGATTACCATAGATTTATATTACATTTTGAAGTTGGATAGTGTGATACTTTCAGCTTTGTTCTTTTTGCTTAAGATTGCTTTAGCTATTTGAGGTCATTTGTGGTTCCATACAATTTTAGAATTGCTTTTTTCTATTTTTTTTAAAGAATATCATTGGAATTTTGATAGAGATTACGTTGAATCTATAGATAACTTTGAGTAGTATGGACATTTTAACAATACTAATTCTTTGAATTCATAACTATCAGTTGTCTTTCCATTTATTTGTATCTTCTTTGATTTCTTTCATCAATGTTTTATAGTTTTCAGTGTACCGTTCTTTCACATCCTTGTTTAAATTTATTCCTAAGGTTTTTGTTTGTTTTTTTGCAGCTATTGTAAATAAGATTTTTTTTCTTGATTTATTTTTTGGATAGTTCTTTGTTAATATATAGGAATACTACTGATTTTTGTATGTTAATTTTATAACCACAATTTTACTAAATACTTTTATTAGTTCTAACAGTTTTTTGGTGGAGTCTTTAAGGGTTTTCTATATATAAGATCATGTTGTCTGCAAACAGGGACAATTTAACATTTTCCTTTCCAATTTGGATGTCTTTTATTTCTTTCTCTTGCTTAATTTGTCCAGCTAGGACTTCCAGTACTATGTTAAATACAAATGGTACATGTGGGCGTCCTTGTATTATTCTTAACCTTAGAGGTCTGGTGCTTTTTTAGTGATTTTGCAGATATGCAAGTGAATTAAAAAATAATTTTTTTCCAGTCAACAGAACGCTGCCACAGTAATGCTCTCATATATTAAGTTTGTTTCCTGAATCTCTAAAAAAGATAAAGTGGTTGAGTCAATAATATTAGCCTCTCTCTTTTCTCTTGGGTATTAGTATGATATAACCACTTAAGGAATTTCCCCTACCCTTCTTTCTCACATATTACTTTTAGAGGAGAGACACCAGAGAGAAGCTAGTTCTGCTCAGGTTGACAGAAATTGGGAGAAACCCTCTAAACTCTCTGATCTCTAGGTACAGACTTGAGATGTTAAAATTTTTATTGTATCCTCTACATCAAGACAAAACTCCAAGACCCTACTCAAGTCCTTTAGCTCCTCCTGGGATGGGAAAGATGTTTCTAGAAAAATCATAACATCAGGCTAACTTTAAGCTACAACCATCCTAAAGCATGGCATGCCTGATTCTTGAAATTAATTATAGAAGAACAGGTGAAGGGGGCTTGGAGATGGGTAGTATTACTAGCTTTTTTTGTTGTTGTTGTTCTAACAAACCAAATAAGAGTCCCCCTAAACTTTTGTGTTCAGCTTAAAAGCTGCTTAATTGACTTAAACCATATGGGTGAGCTAAGAAACATTAATGAAAGTGGGAAATAATTGAAGTTAACCCACTCAAGTCATTCTGCATCACCTACAGTACCTGGTACCTGTAAGCATTTAGAAAATGAATTCTCTCATCCCTGTGGATGGTCCTGGCACATTTTAGGGCTTCTTGTTGCCCTATTCATATTCTTTCCTTAAACCTCAAATGATTCTTGTCATACCTGTGAAATTAAAACTTATCTCTTTGTTGTCATGTCTTCTATCTTTATTCTCTGGTGACCTGGCTATTCCCAAAGCTAAAGATATTGAGTTCACTGAGGTAGGGATAAGAGGAAAGCCCTAACCACAGGTATTAATACTTCTTAACTAGGGCTCTCAACAGGTACCCCCTATCTTGCAACTTTTAATTGGATTTCCTAATTTATAATTGTTCCTAACTTTGAAAAAAACTCTAGAATAATCCTGTATGAACTTGTTTGGAGGGTACCTCAAATAGCATCACCAAATTTCATATTTAAAATTCCTTCTCCATTTACACTAATCAGAGTCTCAGGATTGGATTAAATACCTTCACTCTTTTGCTACTTTTGGATGACTCTGTAATTTATTCACATGTATTTATTTCATGTCTAGTATGTGCCAAACATTATTTTAGGATGCAGAAAAGAATATGTCCCCGCTCTAATGAAGTACTTATATTAGTGGGAAAACTATAGAAAGTAAACAAGAAGACAAATAAATATATAATTATTTTCAAAAGGATAAGTATTCGGTGTGGAGAGTTGTATAGAACAGTAAATCTGACTGTAAAGCAAGAACTGTTATAGGAGAAAGGGATATTTTAGGATGGTCAGAGGAGGTGATATTTAACCACAAACTGGAATGAAATAAAGGCTCACTCCATATGAAAGCTCTGGGTAAAGAGAGTTTCAGGTGGAAGAAACACAAAGTACAAGACAAAGCCAGGAAGGAGACTGCTGTGTTCAAATCACAGTTTAGAAGGCAAGAAAGACTGGATTGAATTGAGTGGATAGTACGATAGCTCAGGAGTCCAGAGTGGTAAACTCAAAACAGGTTGTACAGGACTCTGTAGGCCATGGCCAAGAGTTTGTATCCTAAAGCTATAGAGGACCATTCCTACTTACCTAATTTCTATTCTGAAATTATCAACAGAAGTTGCCTCAACACATCTTTTCTCCCTGGAGATCTATCAGAGTTTTTTATATTATACCATATTTACTGATTTTAATATGAAAATATGTTTATATTTTATATCTCTAAATTTGGGATGTAACTTGCAACTGAGAACGCCTTGCATAGTGCCACAGTTTGGCATCATTTGTTTTTCCCAGTAGTAAAGAAAATAATGGGGCATCCTATAGTCGATGATGTCTTAAATTTGGTGAAATGTGGTATGTGCAAGAACTCCAAAATGATTCACAATTGACATCTCTCCCAGCTACATGGTGACCTGGTGTCATAGAACCATGGTCAAAAGCTAGTGAGCATTAAGGTAATTTCTAATAGTGAGAATGAATGCCTATCAATCATTTACAGTTAGGAATCAGTCCTACTTCTCTAATCATGCATTTTCAAGGTAACGACTGACTGGATATAGCACATAGCTTTGGGACAGAGTTTGTCTGTGTACAGAGCTAACTGGGCCACAAAGTAAAGGAATCCACTACCCTGATCTTATTGTTAGTCTGAACTAACCAATGGAGCTAAGCAGATAATAAGACATCTGTAGATTTGGTGTATTTTTCTAGTTTGTATACAATTTTGATGACTTCTACATTTTTGGTCTTGGGACCATGTATGGAGGCTCTATTTTTTGAATGAACCTATAGAGCATCCCTGTTAAAATGATTGTTTGCTGTCTTTCTATACTACAGATGCTGAGCTCCTTGAAAGCAGGAACTAATTCATTCATTTGTATTGTTTTAATGCCTACTAGAATGCCTTGCACATGATAGATATTCAATAAAATTGATTACATGAAAGGAGTCATAGTTTACCACCTCAAGTAGCTTATGTTCTAAAGAAGAACTTTAAAAAAAAACATATTGAAAACTTAAACAGATTCCTAGTTTACTGGAACCAAAGATGTGTATGTACTAAAACTCAGACATAAAAATAAAATGGCTCTCTTTATGATTTTTACAACTGATCTCATCTTTTTCTTGGGACTCTCATTTCAGCAGAAAATATTTAAACTTCATGTTTAATATTAATTTAGAGTCTTCAGGTGTGAAACAATCTTCTTGGGATAAATAGTTCAAAGTTCAGCAACTTATCAAGTCTATTTTTTTCTGCTTGGGCAACCTTCCCTTTTCCTTCTCAAGATGACGTCATGTGGAGAGTGACCTTGGTTCAAATCGTATAATATTTCCTGGCTGGTCTTCAATGAGATGTTAGTCTATCGAGTCACTGTGTGTTCTTGAGAAGTGATACTAAGACATATCATTTTCCACCTGGTCCTTTGGGGGACATTATATGGGTCCCAAGCTGCCATGGAATGAGAAAGCCCAGGCCAACAGAGAGACCTGCCTATATATTCCAGCTAAGATCTCCAGCCAAATGCCAGCATTTGACTGCCAGACATCTGAATCAGTGAACCTTCAGTTGCTTCCAGACTTTAGCTTTCAAGTCTTCCAACAGAAGCTCCAGCCAACAGAGAGGAGAGAGACAAGCCAGTCCTGCTGTGTCCTGTTTGAGTTTCTGACCCACAAAATCCATGAACATAACAATTGGTTGTTTTATGCCACTAAGTTTTGAAATAATTTGTTATGCAACCTTTACTCTCTTCTTCTTTTCTCTACGTTCTTCTCTTCCTTCCTTCGAAAAAATTAAAGATTCACTATTTGGAGGACAGTCTTAAAAACTAAGACCACTTCTTCAAAACCATATTAATTAGTATTTTAGTCATGGAGTGCTTTGAAAATGCGTGTTAAAGAAAAAAAAATTCATTTTTTAAAGGACTTTTGTTAGAACCAAATTATATGAAAAAGATTTTTATTTTTCATTTTTTTTTAAAAACTCAGGACAATTCTACCAGCCTCACCTCAGGCCAAAAGCTATTTTCATTAGAGAAAAAAATGTTTTTCATTTCCTCAAATGGTAATATGTGCACCCAAGTAAGTACAGAGTTGAAAGTCAAAAGTTGTGATACAGCTGGCTGCATTACTTGATCTCTATCTGAATGTTAGTGGCATGATTATTGGAGTTTGCTGTCACAGCAGGGTGGGGAGAGACGTGGCAGCATCAAAAGGAAATTACATTTGCTAAAAAATATGGGTGAAAATGTCTTCAGCAATTACCACAGGTCATCTCTGCTGCACACAGCAAATGGCAGAGAAAAAGGGTTTCCACGGAAGGAGCAAAGAGGAGGGTTAGAACTGTGCTATTGTGATGTGTGGAATCAAAAGGGACCCCCCATTATGCAGGCTTGGAGTAAACAGCAATATTAGTATAATGGGCTGTAATAAATTACCAGCAGTTTTTAAGATTTCTGTTTTGTTCTTTCAGGTCAGCAAAAATGCCATAATCTTTCCTTGCTTTGTGTTGTCTGCACTACCCTTTTAGACTCAGATCATTCTCATTCTATTCCAGCTGGCTGCCTTTAGATTTTTGACTTAGCACTCAATATATTTTAATTCAATTTGGAAACTAATGGATGCCTGAACTTATTTGGCCCATCCATTCAAGCATCTTGAAGTATAATTCTGATTGAGGCAATTTTTCCAATTACAATTTTAATTCTTCATTTTTTCTCTCTATCAAAAAATTAAACTCTGCTTCATTGATGACTGAAAAAGTCTAGGTAAGTAGAATAGGAAAGTAGAACATAAATTGTTCTTCTGAATTTTTTTTTTCCCAGGATGGTGGAAATGATAGTATTAAATGATGTTGGATTTATGTGGATGATGACAGTCTTGTGTATAAGTTACCTTATTTTACCCAAATTTTATAGGTAGTCTGGGGGTCAAATTGTATTTCCTCTACCAGGGGGGAAAAAAACCCACATGAAATAAAGACCTAACTTGTCACTGTTAAGCTATCAGACAGGTGTTTCTCTTGTTAGCGAGCATCCAGGGGTTTGAAAAGGTTCATATATTTGCATTTTAAGGACAAACTCAGCATCTTTCCACTTCAATAAGCCAAGTATATATTCCCTGTGTTGTTTCACTTTGATGTTTTGAAAGGCTCTTCCTTCAGAGTGGAGAGAGATGCTGGAAGCCAAAACAGAAAGCAAGATACCGCCCTTTCCACAACAACAAAAAGAAAGCGTTATTTTGCCATGATACCAAGGGTAAAGTGTCTGGACAGCCTTTTCGTTAATAGCCATGTTTAATCAACTAGAGAGGAGGGCGGTAGCTCTTTTTTAGTCTGCTCATCAAGCTTTCTCATCTCTCCTTTTTGGGAATGCACCAAGGCCCTGAACACAGGAACGGCCAGAGTTGTGGTCAGGCCTTGGTTCTATTATCCATCTCTCTGGCAGCAGAAATTGATCCTAAGCATGGACTTGTGACCCATGCACAGACCAAGTAGAGTCCTTAAGCGAGATAGGTATATAGAAGCTGAGAAAAAGAGGGTCACACTTTCTGATAAGGATACTTGTCTTAGCTATGGTTCCCAAGTTTCCTGCCATTCTGACTAACCAATTTTAGTAAGAGGACATGGAACATAAATGCAAAGGGAAACAGTATTTCAGTGATGGAAGGCAGATATAGAGAGAGCATTTGTGTGCCAAAAGCATGAAGTTACCCATTCTTTTCCCCTAGATCCTAGATTTTTGCAGCCCCTTCCTCACATCTGTAACTTGCACTAGTATTTGGCCAATTTACCAGTGTATTTCTGTTTAGTAAAGATTAGATTGAGTTGGGTTTCTATGACTTATAATTAACTGACATTACATTGAACTGCACAGGAAGAGGTGTGTGTGTAGGTAAGTATTTCTTCTGTCTGGGCTGAGAGATATGTGAGGCTGCCCATCCCTTTTAGCTTTTTTTTTCTCCCCAGCATTATTCTATTCTTTCTATAAATTAATTCATAGAGATATTTATTAACAACCTATTATGTACTGACTATTGAAGTTACAAAGACCAATACAAAATGAGTTCTATTCCCAAGGAGCACACAGATTCTTTGGCAAGACTGACGTGGATAATCACATAATAGCCACATTTCCCAAAATATTCTGCATAGCACAAGCCCTACAAGTTATTTTGTGAAGAACGGGGATTCCTGGTTCCATACATTTCATAACTACATAAATTTGGGAAATGCTCCAAGCCATAATTCCTTAAGTTTCACAGTGAATATTAACATATTAAATGATCTTAGAATGCTATGTCTTCAGCCAAATATTTCACAATTTACCAGAAATGGAAACCCTTGGTCCCTATATGTCTATTGACATTCCATGAAACTCGTGCTCTTCAGAGAGCATTTGAATAGAGATAGACAACTATGGGAGAATGGAAATGAGAGAATTAGGTCATCCTTTGAAGGAATGGTAAGGAGGAGGTAAAAATTTGAAATGGGCAATAATGAGTGAGTTTATCAGCTCCAGAGAGGGAAAGAGTATCCCAGAAAAAGTTATAGGATGTGAAAGGGCAGAGATATAAAAATAAAACTATGATTTATCTGGGAATATTTAGTACCTCATGGGACTGGAAAGAGTAGAGAAAAGAACAGTAACAAGAAAGAGATAAAGGAAAACAAGATGGAGAAATATAAAGGGTCACATGAAGACATTTGGGTCTCCTATTATAGTGAGGACCACTGAATATTGCTTTTCTATGAGGTATACATTTTATTGCAATCACAATATAGTACTCAATATTTTGGAAACAATATTTTAAAAATTATCTAAGGTTTTTGTTCCTAACTGAAATTTAAGAACTTTTGCTACTTGGCAGAGCAAACTAAAATGGAGGGATTTAGTTTAGAAAGAATGAGTTTTGTTTTCTTCCATTCCCCAAAAGTTTATCCTCTCCAACATTCCATCTTATTTATATAAAGCCTAGCTTTAAATTGGAACATGCTTTTTGATAAATAATTAATAGCTTCTAGTGTTAACCGTTAAGGATATTTACATGTTAGTAAGCTCTATTGATTATCAAAATTATTGGACAGCCCTCCTCCATTCAATTTTACCTCTTTAAACTCCTCTAAAACTGATTTATAACTTCATCTTTTCCCAGACATCCTTCCAGCAACTTCAACCTACTCATTCATTTAATATACATTTTCTGAGTCCCTAATGTCTGCTAGAATCCCTGCTAGGCACTAGAAATCTACTACAGTGGGGGCACTCCCAGTCTCCGTGAGCTTTGAGTCTAGCGCAGAGGCAGAGGAGTAGCAGAAATTCCAGTGTGATACCTTGATTAGGGTAAATACAAGACAGGAACACCCAGGTGGAGTATCTGCTGGGTTTGGTGTCCATCTGTCTACCTGTCTTGTGAAGGATCAGAGAGGGCTTCTTGGAGGAGATGACATCTAAAGTTAAATTAAAACAGATAAACAGAAACAATCCAAATATAAGAAAATGAGCGAGATCATTCTGAGCAGAGAGAAGAGAATGTGTCAGAGGCCAGAGACAGGAGGCCTCGACATTCAGCCCGGGCTTGAATATGAGGAAGAATGGTAGGAGATGAAGCTCAAGAGGCAGGTAGAGAATAATGGACACTCATGTCATTTGTGTAATTTTGATTTTTAAATTTTATTTTTTATTTCTTGTAGCAATGGAGTTTTGCCCTGTTACCCAGGCTGGTCCTGAACTTCTGGGCTCAGTTTATCATCCCCTTTCAGCCTCTCAAAGTGCCGGGATTGCAGGTGTGGTAAGTTTGTTTTTATTCTGAGGTCCATGAGGCATCATCAAAGTGGCATAAGCAGGGGATGTGACTGGATTAAATTTGCATTTTTGGAACACTAAACTGAGTTCAGTTTGAAGAGGGGCAAGGACGGAGGTTGCAAAAGCTGCTGAACGGGTCACAGCTAGAGATGCTGGTGACCAGCCCCAAGAGAGGGGCAGTGGTGACAGAAAGAATGAGCAGGAGGGAGACGGACAAGGTGGAGAACATGGGATTTGGTGATTGATTGGATCTGCTTTGAAGGGAAGGGAAGGGTAGAGACTTGAATGAATTCTCCACTCTACAAATTTTTGTGGGCCTTGAGTTTATCAAATGTCTGTTAACTAAAAATATTTTGTCTTGTGTAGTTTATTAACCTTCCTTTCCTGTTTGTCTTCTTTCACCATCTAAGCATAAGGCTTGTCCCTACAAGGAGCAGGGACACGTTTATCTTGTATGCAACACCATGGAAAGCACGTAGTAAGTGCTAACAAGAAAAATAGTGAATACTTTTTTTTTTCCTAAAAAAGTCACATTCTTCTTTCATATTTTTTGTTAGAGAAAAAGCACTAAGTGCTATTTGCCACACTGGGCTTTGGGAAGGTTTAATTTTTGTTTTTGTTTTCTACCTACTTAAATACAAACTTATAGCATCTAACTAGATTCATGAACTTCTCTATTACTTTGTCCGAATGTTTTAAAAGTATTTTTGGTTATTCCATTTTCTGTTCCAGTTGCCCGCTAATGTCAGCTGAGAAGTGCTTTTCCCCTTCCCTCACTAATCATTGCTGTCAAATCTCTGGCAAACTTATCATTGAGAGTCTCATTTTACAGTTCTAGGTCAACTCCGTCCTGTGGGAACAAACTAGGTGTGCAGTGTCTGATCTGGGTCGTCTAAAATATAAATGAGGGAAGGGAGGAATGTCTTTGATATATCAAAACACACCAGCCACTGTTCCACTGAGCTTTGCAGGCTCTTCATTAATCAGAATGGGGAATTATGAAGACCTCATTGTTGGCTACTCCCAAAGTGTGTGCCCTGTTCAGAAAGTCTAGCTGAGCAGAAAGCCTGGAGGGTGGGCAGAGGTGGGAAAGGAAGACCTGCCATTTGTTTGTACTTGCTATGAGTCAGTCACTAAGCCAACAACCCAGTGGAGTAGATATTTATTCCCACTTTACAGATGGACAGACTAATGCTCAGAAATGTAATCAGTGTACTCAAAGCCACACACCAAGCAAAAGAAACAAGTGGGATTACAGACTGACAGCGAAGCTTTGAGTCTGTCTAACACCACTAGCTGCCTTTATTCCTTGCAATTTACTAGAATTAAAAATATGATGCAGACATTTGTAGCACAGATACTATGTGAAGAATATTGGAGTGAAGAGAGGGACCCAGGAAGAGATTGCATTGTTTTTTATTCTGTCATGGGTGTTGGGGATCTTGGTTGTGGTTCTGGCTGTGTCATTTTCCAGGTCTCTGATTTTGAACAATTCATTAAACTCACTTGGTCTTAGGGCTGCCGTGTCTGCTTGTGTGGTTGGTGCACTGCACAAAAGTTCTAGGCTGAGCAAGTATGATCATCAGCACTGAAACAAGGCTATATTTGTCCATAGGCTAGCATCGGCCTTGACTTCAGTTTTCTTACCTTCAGACTAGGTAAAATCTTTAATAAGAAAGAGTATTGTCATTCAAATAAGTGGAAAAACCAGTCCTATTTTGTGCAATATCTTATAGGAATTTTCTTATCACTTTTTTGTACCAATGTCCTCTGTGAGGAAGTATCCACCAAGCTATTACAGCAGCAGGAATACGAACTACATCTTTGAAGTTTATAGAATGAAGATTTGATTCTTGGCTTTACCACTTGCTAATTTTATGACCTTGGGCAAGTTACTTCTATAAACCTAATTCGTTGCCTACAAAATAGGAATACTGATAATATCTACCTCACAAGGTTATGGAATTTTCCTGAATTAATATGTGTAAAGTCTTTTGACAGCATGTGACAGAGCTCACTTTTATTGAGTACTTACTACTGTGATTGTTATTTGCCATTTATATCTTTGTGTCTCCTTCCTAAAACCTCTGGAGCTTCCTTTCCAAATAGTAAGTAAGTTGTCTATTTGGACTTTTTCATCCTAGGATATGCTAGCTGATTTCTCTTTTTCTGTTAGCAGGACTTTTTATCACCTAGTCCTCATTGACTTAAACAAAATATTAATAACAGCAACAAAAGGGATTAATATTACACATAGCTAGATCCAGAGGTTCAAATGACGTTAGATGATGGAAGACTTTCCTTCCATCAGGTAATTCTGTTTTCCTCTGTTTCAGCTTCATGAGTAGACAGGATTTTTTACCTTATAGGCCTATAGCTATAGCTATAGGTCCTGGTCTATCCTATAGCTATAGCTCCTGGCCTATCCCTTCTTTTTAATCTTCAAGTCCAGCAGAAATCTTTATTTTCTTCCCAAGTGATCTAACAAAAGTCCCTGGGTGGAGTCTGTTTGCCTGCTTGGGACATGTTTATCCCTGAATCAGACACTGTGGCCATAGCAAGAATGCTCTGATTGCTGGGACTGGGACACCTGCCTGTTCCTGGGGCTAGAGGAAGGGGTGAGGTCAAACATGTAGAAAGGGGGACAGACAGGTTGTTTCTCAAAGGAAAACAAGGGTACTGTTGGCAGAAGAACAGAGAAAGGGTATTGGGAAAGCATAAAAAATGACAGAAGTTCACCACATTTCTCATGCCTTTTATTTTGCTGTTGGCTTTTGAAATAAATACATACACACACCTGTGTGTGTGTGTGTGTGTGTATGTGTGTGTATATATATATATATATATATATATATATATATATATATGGACCATCTTACACTAATATTCCTTTAAGCTATGTGGTTTTCATCGTTGTTTGGACTATAAAGTAGTGAGAGAAAACGATAGTTTCAGATTTTGTTAATGACACATCTGCCTCAAAGGAGTTTGTGGCCATTGACAAATACCCTTCTTTTCATGGAGGAGGAGGTTGGGGTGCATCTGTTAGTATGCTTCCAGCACTAATGTGCCAAGATGGTCATGAAATGATGCCCATTATTGGCAATTGATGGTGACTTCTGTTTTTTTTTTTTTTTTTTTTCCTCTCAAAGAGGAGAATGGTGTCATGACAAACTCTGGAATATTATAAAATCTCTGATCTGCTGCTTTTCAAAAACTAGAAAGGGAGCATTGATTCTTGCAAAGCACTGAGGAAAGAACAGGAGAGAGGAGCTAATATTTGACCGGGACAAAGGTGACCCCCAGGATGCTCCTGGAAATTATACACTGAAGTGGCAGAGCCCCTCACCCTGGTCTCCTGAATGATTGTATGGAACAGGTTCTCCTCCCCACCAGCCTCCAAATCTCCTGTCCCCACCACCCCAACTGATTTGGAACCACCATGAACTATTACATGAATTAAGAAATAATCTTCTATCGTGTTCAGCCACTATGCATTTGATTTAATTCCTTACTGCTTAGTACAGCCTAATGCAAAGTACTGTAAACTTTGGAAGGGGATAATACTGGTTAGAAATCACAAACTACATTCCAAGACATACTGGAGGCAAAAAACAAACAAAAAATAGAAAAAAGAAAAAAAGAAAAAACAAACTACAGCTGCCCATGTTTGGCCCACCCTTGTGTTGGTTTTATTTTTATTGAATTTATTGCCAATTGATTTTATAGAAAAAACAGATTTCCAGTTCTCTTAAAAAATTAGAAGAACTTGGCAATTCTTTGGCAAAACTAGAAGAATTGGCAATGCTGACATTTCATTTCCCCATGAAGGCAATTTTCTGGAGCTTGGTAGCAGCTGTGTAGATGGGGCCCACACTCTCAGGCTGTCAACAGTTCCCTCCATTGCCTCTAATACTCCCTGATGTGGCTGGCTTCCCTCATTTATTTTCCTTGACCTCTGGAGGTATTTGAGTTTACATCCCCAATCTAAAGAGGGAGCTACCAAGTGCACAGAGGCTGCCACTGAAAACAGTAGCCTCTGTGAGTACAAAAGCTTGGCAACCTACCTAGCTCAGGAATAAATTCCACAACAGTATTTGAAAAGTTATATATGCAAAACATGATGGTTATAAAAAAGAAAAAAAAGGTCTTAATTCCCAGAACCAATTACATTTAAAAATTTAGCATGAGTCTTTTTTCAGAACTTTGTATGTCAGAAATTGGGAAATGGATGCGATTGTTCATGGTCTCTGCCAAACTAAACCTGAGCAGTTTGCTTCATGCTGCAGGCAAGACAAAAGTCTGGGTGCATGGTGGATCTTAGCAGAGAGGGAATTTCCATCGGCATGATTGCTTAGAAAGGATGAGTGCCAAGCAGCATGCATTAACTTCTGTACTTTTCCTGTGTGAAGGAAAATAACTATCTGTCCTGCTGATCTTGGCACACTGAGCTTCAGTTCTTCTTAATTTAAATCCTCTTAAATGTTGGGAGAAAATATTGCGGAAAACACGCAGTCATTGGCTATCAAGGACATCACGATGATAGGGAAGAAGAGGAGAAGTAGGGTGCCTTGGGTATATCACCTTCCTACCCAGCTATTAATACCTGCAAGAGGTATTTACTTTCTCTCAAACGTGAGGTGGTTATTCAGAAGAGGCAGCAAGAACAAAATAACCCTGCATTGGTTCCATTATTTTTTAGATATGGTCTCCTGGTCAGAAAGCCTTTCTGATGCCAGAAAGCACTCAGAATTTCACCTGACCCCATCTTCTCACCTGTCTCCTTGTGTGGGCCCCTCGTCAGCACAACTCCGAGTCTTGGTCTTTGTGGCTTGGCTGTGGGGCTGTTCTCTTGTGCTGTGCCACCAAATCTGCCAAGCCTGCCGTATTGGTGTTCACCCTGCAGGAGTGAATGTGTGTGCTTCTCACTTATTATGTCCCTTATATTCAATTAGTGCTCTCATGCTGTGGGAGGCCAGGGCGCTCTCTGAGAGCAAGGAAAAAAAACAACTTCAGAGTTTGTCTGTGGCCTTGTCTTGGTGTTTTTGTGGAGCCCTTACTTCTCTGCAATTTAAATTCAGTCCACAGCAAGGATCACAAATCAGTGGTTGTTGGAATGTATTATGAAGAAATAAACATTTATCAAATTGTTTTTTCGAGGTGAATAATTTAGCAAAAGAAAAAAAAATTACCACCACCATCACAACAAAATTGTGCTGCTGACTGACAATTTATTTTATTCCCCTGAGATGCGCCGAGCTGGAGCGCACTGTGTGAATATTGATCAGCTGAATGCACATAAATAGAATTCGTTAATTCTTAGGTTACTAACTTGTTGCCATTGAAGAACCAAAAGA
This sequence comes from Microcebus murinus, assembly GCF_040939455.1. Lineage (NCBI taxonomy): Eukaryota > Metazoa > Chordata > Mammalia > Primates > Cheirogaleidae > Microcebus > Microcebus murinus. The sequence goes on from NC_134124.1 coordinate 27,400,928, forward strand.
CATTTAAATGTCCCCACCATGTTAGTAAGGACCCCAGGGTTTGCTGCTGCCTGGGGTTGCTGGCTTATTATTATTATTGCCAAATTATTGCTCAACCATGAGTTATTGCAGAAGTACTTGAGACAGACCTCACTTTTTGGTCTGTCTGGGTGAAGTTGTATTTCTTCCTGGAGAATGTTTCTCTGAGCATTGATTATTGTCATCTTTTCTAATATACAGAGTAAGTACTCGAACTGTGTCAAGCACCATATCATCTATTTTTATATAACTGATCTAATTTAGTCCTCCTTACAGTCCTGTGTGATAGATACTGTTATTTTAATTTTACCTATGGGAAAACGAATGCTCAGAGAGGTGGATTCACTTCCCCCAGGGTCACCCAGCTTGTGAGTGGAAAGGAAAGGTTTGTGTCCAGTTCAGTCTAATTCCAAAGCATTTGCTCATAAGCGCAACTGTATTCTGTATTATTTCAGACACGAACCCCTTACGAGTGACTCCAAACCATCCTCCATGAGAGTGCATGATTTTGGGAGTGCATAATGGCATTGTCCTTTGTAACAAATGGGGAATGACTAGGACTTTTTCTAGACTTAAAATCAACTGACTCTGGAAATTCATACAGGGAGGTCTTCACATGTGAACAGAAGCAGGCTGCTTGATTGGCATTTCCTCCAAACAGGTCAAACATTAAGCACCGACTGTGTATTTATGGGTGAGGGTAAAGACAGAGAAGTGAGAGATTGTGGGCGGTAGAATGTTGAAGCTGGAATGCAGAATTGGTTACTCATTAGATATCTAACTTTGGGGAAGTAACTCAACTCTCAGCCTAAGTTTCCTGAAGTGTGAATGGGGTTGATGGTACTTATTGTGTGCCACGTGATCTATTTGTTCTCAGAGCCATTCTTAACCCTTCCTTGGCTCCGAATCACAGGGAGGGCTGACACCTGCAAGCTCACTGGTGAGTTGAGGGCTGGAGGAAGAGAGGCAAGAGAGTTTTTCTCCCTCTTGTCAGCTCTGTGTAGCCTCTCTGGTAGCAGCTGTCTGCCTTCCACTGTTCCAGCTCCCTCAGGACAAGTTGGCTATGGCTTCAGCTTCCCTCATTGGTGTCGACCACGGCTCTGGTGACATGTTTTCTCCCTTGTCTCACCAGCCCTGAGGTAACAGCTTCCTGTCTGTGCTAAGCTGTGGGTACCCTTACCATTCCAGTTAGACTTCTCGACTCTTCCATCCCCTGCATCATGGATTTCATATATTCAGTTTCCTCCATTTGAAACACCTAGAGTGCTTTCTGTTTCCCTAATTGGACTGTGATTGATAAATGTATCTTTCTGCAGCCCTGGGATTACATGAAGAAATGCATTTAAAGCACCTAGCATAGCAGAGCTGCTCAGCAAACCTCAAAATACTTAGAGAGATGGAATAGTGAGGCAGATTAAAAATGAAAAGAATTGTGACAAAGTAGATTATAACTGGGATAGTAGAAAGTGCTTCAGGTGGGAGTCTGGACAGTTGGGTTTAATTTTTGGCTCCGGGTTTAGCCATCTATGCGAAATTGGGTGCATACCTTAAGTGCTGATGGAGTCAGCTTACTTACTTATTAAATAAGACATTTGGAAAATAATATTTCTCAGGGACAAAGAGATCCGTATTAATTCGGTTGAGGATAATTGATTGGGAGTGGGGAGAACTTCATGGAGGGGGAAATATGCCTCAGTCCTCAGGAGGAGAAACCCAGAGGCTATAGGTGGATAGCTTGTCAGAGTATAAATAGTCTAGATAAGGGTGTTAGAAAAGCTTACGTTGGAAGCCCATTAGCTCTCCATAAGATCCAAAGAGAACCAAGTCTGTGGCATATGTTTAGGAGTCTTCAGTCAGTAGAGAAGGCATGCGATTTGATGACATCCCAAATTCCTCTCACCCCTTTCCTTATTATCTCTCTCTTGTCCCAAGCCCTAATCTTAGGACTCCTACTAAAAAATAACAATGAGGACTTCTAGCAAGTTGCGATCTTCAGATATTTCTTTGTGAAGAATTTTGCCTTGTACTTCCTGCTACTTATATGGGGTCTAAATGGCCTCATAAGAGAGATCATTCTTTGTATCCTGAATCAAATAGGGGATTTGGTGGCATGTTGGCTTACTCAGACTTGTAGGCAGTGTTTGTAACCTGAAGTGGCCCCATCATCCAGCCTCTACAGACACCCAGGAATTTCCTGTCCTGGGTAAGTAAGGAACTATGAGCAGATAAATCAGAATTCCTGGGACAGGGGACTTGCTTCAGTGTTGTGACTTATTTTAATGTCCTGAGATATATTTTAATAAAATATACCAAATAACTCAGTTGGAGATTGGCCTAAAACAGTTATTTGGAAAACTCTTCCTTTAATATTTTGGATGCATTAAACATGTTGGCATTTTCAGTGGCCGGAGGCTAAGAAAATATTTACTGGGCACAGAACATCTTTTCATCTGCAAGTGAAACCTGTCTAGTTTCAGAAGTTGGTGCTTTCTCTGGGGGCTCTCTCACATGGCATTAATGAGGAAGGAGTTAAGTTGGAATGAGTGGGACTGAAGGAACGGGAATATACATTTACAAAGAGTTTTTGCACTTTTCGATTTGAGCTTCCGCTGCCAGATAACTTGGCAGGCACCAGAAACAGCTACTGCAGGACTAGAAAGTTACATGAATACCAGAGGGAAAAAACTGATTTGCTCACTAGGAGGCTCTATTAAGTGAACATCTGTTAACTGTAAAAATCCCATGCACCAAATGGGAAAATATAATGAAATTCAAAGCTTTTGAGCAAATTAAAATCATAAAATACCAGTGGGCAGAAATCTCTGTGTTTTACCATTCTGAAATTTACATGGAAACTTGGAGCAAGGCTAAACAAAGTAGAAACACTTAAGATTATTTACTGTGCCTGTGGAATAGAGCTATCCTTTGCTTTGGACGGAAGCTAGGAGTTGGGGGAAAATGTGCTCTGTTAGAAAGTTCATGCGAAAAGCTCCCCAGCTGATAAATGTTGACACAATAAAAGATTGTGGCTCTGCAGCGGGAGGGCTCTACTCGGAACAAGGAAAGTGTGCGACTTGGCTCTGTTCTTTTCAGAGTCGGAGACTGTTACGGATTTGTGCTGTCCAGATGCTCCCGAATTCCCAGAAGAAGGAAGGCAAGGAGCAGGGAATGTGTGGTTTTTCCATATGGTGTGTGCCTAAGAAAAATGCCTTTGCAATGTGGTGTGTGGAGGGAATTGTGTTTAAAATGCTCATCCCATTTGGTGCATTGACTGCAGAGGACGGTGCCAGATTAGGATTTGTGCGTGCTCGCAGTTGTGGAAATTCCATTAGCTGTTTGCTTGGTCGTTTTGAATTGTAACCTTCCTATAGTGGGCAACCAGAGAAAAACACAGGTTAACTAGGAAGAACAGATCTATGTCGAAGATAGGGTGAGGTCAGTTTAATTTCAATACTACATAAATCTCTGTGGCCCCTTGGGCGTTTGTTATATTAATGGCTCTGAACATTTCGGTAGTGGCATTGGAGTTATTTAATCTTGTGATTATCTGCACTGATTTCCTATGGGAGCAAAGGAGGGGTGGGGAGTTAACAAGGGAATGTGAAACATAACAAAGGGGTCAAAGGTACTAGCACATGAGAAAAATTTTGATTTTTGTCAGGTGCATATAAATGGAATGGGCTTCTGAAAAGATGTGCTCTGCCCCATGTTTTGCTGAGAGCTCTAATTGGAGACCTAGCTTCCCTAATTGTGTGGTGAGGTCCAGCTACTGTAGTTAAGAGGGAAGCTGTATATCAGGGGGCAGAGGGTAAAGCTTTTAAATAAGCCTTCTTTCCCAAATGCCTAAGCAAGAAATTGGAACAGAAATATACTGTAGAGCTAAAAAGTCTTAAAGTGCCTCTTAAATCTTTGCTACAATTACCATAATGTAGAATAATAGAGCTGATACTATTTTTAAAAGCTTTTGAAGGTTGCAAGTAGCAGCCATAAATTGGGGGTTGCAGAAAATCTGTAACTGTAGTTTTTCAGAGGCTTTTTATTTTAATGAAAGAGAAAAGGTTTTAATAAAACCAGAGAGAACTAATAGGGACATTGTGAAGTAATGGGTATGTCTCAGCTCTAGAAGTGCAGAGGAGTCTAAATGGTTGGTCAGTGTGTACTTATTAAAAAAAAAAATCAGATTCTCCTTCCTGGCCACATATGGGGACATTTAGGTAAGTTTGATTTATTAAGTCAACAACATGGAGGTAGCCAAGCATGACAGCAAGAAATAATCTGACACTGGCTGAGATGTAAATAGTTTGGAGAAAGTGAAGTAGATATTCCAGCTCCCTTTGTAAAGGAAAAAACCAAAATGCCATTAGGATACCTTTGCTATAAAGAGCAACTCAGTATGATGACCTGATTTCCCTGGTGAAAATTGTTCCCATGTCCACTGAGATTTGTTATGGGTGGGAGATCTGAGAGAAAAACTTCTAGTCTCAGTGGGGATGCTTACAGATGCCTTCCCTCATCTCCAGCCACTTCTACCTCTCCTCCCTCCTCCCCTGCCCATTTTTACAAATAGAAGAAAAATAAATATCTTTTCAGCATCCACAGTTATATACTAACCAAGGACACCTTCCCCATTTGAGATCAGTGATTGTTTGATCAGTGATTTAATCTATAATGCATCAACCAAAAGTCAATAATAATTTGATAGTCAAGAGGAACACTGATTAATGGCAGGGGGGTCTGGTAAGAAAGCTTGGCAGATGGAGCTCCACGTGGTTTAAACTACAAAACACTTACCAGCTCTACTGTTTGTGACGACAAGTAGGCAAACAATGCAGAGGCAGAACAACATGCTGCGTGAGAAGGATTTTTTTCTTTATATCCTTCTTTCTTTCTTTCCTCTTTTCCCCTTCTTCCCTATATGGTGAGCAAAAGCTCTTTGAAGGCAAGGACTATCATGGTGTAAAGTAGGAAATTAACACACAGGCAATTAGGGTGTACTGTGACAAGACAGTGATAGGGTGACGGTGGACACACCGACCCACAGCATCGGAGAGCGTGAGGGCAGCAGAAGGTATGAATTTGCCTGAACAGTGACTTCTAAAAGGAGCTTTGATGGATGGATTGGATAGGAGTGAGAGGCAGGTAGGAGAGAAGAGTAAGGAAGGAGCAAAGCTAGAAGGCTAAGACCTTTCATGTGTGCTGGCGAAAGAACTATTTGGGGTGGACAGATGAACAAAGGACCACAATGGTGGTAGACATGGTACCTGGTGCCCAGGATCTTTTAATAAATATTTACTGGAGAAACTCATGGTTGTCTGGCCAGTCATTGGCTTTTAATCACGAAACATAATAATCATAAGCCTCTTAGTTCCACCCAGTTTCTGCATTTTTCATTTTTTTTAATCATGTCAAAGTATGTGTGCATTTACAATTTTTACTTGTGTGATTCTTTACCCATGTATTTTTTACAACCATCTTTCAAGACAATGCCAATGCTGTCTTCTCTGCAGAGCTTTCTTGTATTCTCGGTGGGATGTAAATATTCTTTACTCTTCCACAATAGACTTTTATATCATTCATGCCTCTGTTCACCTATGATTTTGTTATTGAGGTTATTCATAATTATCTCTTTTCTCTTATGTGATTTTAATCTTCTTGAGGTTCAGATAATCTGACTTTTTGTTTGCTTTATATTTTTTCAACTACCTACCATAAATTGAAATTGTTAATTTAAATGAATAAATAATCAATTAATAGATCTTATAAAGGGTCTTTTAGTGTAAAGAGAATCCCTGTTTTTCTCCTGTTTTCTCTAGTTTCTGTTATTTTTTTGAAAGCACATTAGTAACTTATTCAATCATCTAGCATGTATTTACTGAACATCTGCCACGTATCAGTGCTAAGATACAATGGTGAGTAAGATGTGGGCTTTGTTCTCTAAGGTTCCACATTTAGCAAGAGAAGAGTGAGAGAGACTTAAAAAGCAATAGTATAATGGGATGGATAAACACTAGGAAAAAAAGACATGTACCATGTGCTTTCAGAAAACAAGGAAGGAAAGGACTCAACGTGCCTAGGGAAGTTATCATAGCAGATGTATGGGTGTGATTCATTATTTCTGGATTATCCCTTTATTCCTGAATTCCGAAGTAAAGGGCAGAATTAATATTCTATACCATACGTTTGATTTTGGATATGTTGGATTTTGGTCTCTATTTTAACTAATTTATGTTTTTCTGATTATAGTAATAAATTGTGTGGAAAACTTGAAAAATGGAGAAAATTTTAATGAAGTTAAAATCATTCATAAGTCTATTTCTTAGAAATAATTTTACCTAATATTTTGACATGTGTATTTCCCTCTCCTCCTTTTCCTATTTCATTTACATGTATATAAAAATAGTCCTATACATTTAAAAATTATATTGGGATCATATCACATACATTTTTATATCCCCTCCTCCCATTTCAATTCCATAACACTACAGGTAACATGTCTGTACATATAAAATATATGAATTTCATCCTACAAGCTTAGAGAAATAAAAAACATTGCAGTTTTTAGTTTCATTTTCTTTAAAACATTTTTATTCTGTATATGTATCAATAAAAGTAGAGAGAAATGAGCCCTTATCTACTCTTCACCCAGCTATAGTAAAAATCAACTAATGGTAACTCTAGTTTCATTTATACCTATACATATGGTACATATTCTTCATCCCTACCCCAAACAAATTTGCAAATAACACAAATATTTCAGTATGGATCTCTGATTTCTTAATATCATCAGATATCCAGTTAGTAGAGTTTTTTAAAAATTATAGTTAGTCTGTTAAAACTAGGATCAGAATAAAATTTATACATTAAATTTAGTTGTTATGTCTCTTAAGTCTCTTTCTATTTTTTGCAATTTATTTGGTTAAGGAACTCTGTTGTTTGTTCTGCGGTATTTACCTCACTTATTTTATTTTATTTTATTTTATTTTATTTTATTTTATTTTATTTTATTTTATTTTATTTTATTTTTTTGAGACAGAGTCTTACTTTGTTGCCCAGGCTAGAGTAAGTGTCCTGGCATCAGCCTGCCTCACAGCAACTTCAAACTCCTGGGCTCAAGCAATTCTTCTGCCTCAGTCTCCCGAGTAGCTGAGACTACTGGCATGTGCCACCATGCCCAGCCAATTTTTTTCTATATATATTAGTTGGTCAATTAATTTCTTTCTATTTATGGTAGAGACGGGGTCTCGCTCTTGCTCAGGCTGGTTTTGAACTCCTGACCTTGAGCAATCCGCCCGCCTTGGCCTCCCAGAGTGCTAGGATTACAGGTGTGAGCCACTGTGCCCGGCCAACATCATTTAAAATTTTGCTAATTGTGATCACATGTTGTCATTTAACATTCTCTTTTGTCCCCTGAGACAAATAATGTAAGTGGTTTGTTTTTGTGCGATACTAGCATCCCAGATGATCATTGCCTAGGTATATTACTTAAGGCAAGTTAGGGATTTGTCAAATGATGATATTCTTTATTTTCTTTAAAGATATCTTTCCATTGTCTTTAAGATTGCATAGTTTCTAATGAGAAGTCTTTTGAAATGTTTACTTTTGTCTCTTCCATATATGTAGCCTGTCTTCATTTTTCTCTGGCTGCTGTTAAGATTTTACCATTATTGCTGATTTTTAGTAGTTTGATTATTATGTGCATTGATATCATTTTATTTGTATCTGTTTTGCTTGAGGTTTATTAATCTTTTTGGATCTCTAAGTTGAAAGTTTTCCTCAAATTTGGAAAAAAGTTGGCCGCTATTTCTTTGGATGTGTTTTCCATCCCTGCTTCCATTCTTCTGCTTGATATTTTCCTATAATCTACTGTGACTTTGTTTACTTTATCACTCTTTTTCTCTCTCTGCTTTATATAGATGTATTTTACTGCTATGTGTTCAAGTTCACTGATTTTTTTTCTTCTGTAGTATAATCTGCTATTAAGCCTTTCCAGTGAATTTTTTGTTGCAGATATTATATTTTTCATGTCTAGAAGTTCCACTTGGATCTTGTATCATCTACTTTATTTATGGCTCCTCATTTTATTTATGACTTCCTTTAAATATTTGAACATAGTTCTAATAGTTATATTAGCTGACTTAATGTGTGTGTCTACTGGTTCCATGACATCTGTATCATTGCTGAGGGCTTTTTTTTTTTTTTTTTGGACTGAATTTTCTCCTGGTTTTGCTGGGACAGAATGAGCTATTTATTTTATCTTGTCTTTCATGGTGATATAGGATCCATGAGGATAGGGCCTTGTCTATCTTATTCACTACTATATCCCCAGCACCTGGAACAAGGTTTAACTAAGTTTATCTGCCCTGTCAGTGGCAAAGCTGGAGCTGAAATTCCAGCCTGGGTTCAACTGGTGGGTAAAAACTGAGATGTGTACACAGTAAATAAGGACTTGGAGCACTTGCTCCTCATTCTGGTCTGAGAAAACTCTGCTTTCTTTGCTCTTTAATTTTTCCCTCTCCTTTCCTTCTCACATCTGGCATTATCTCTTCTAAGACCTACCACCTATAGAAAGAATTCTAGATGTGTACTTCTTTTGCTTTTTGTCCTGAAAAATACCTTAGTTGAGGAAGCAAATAATAACTTGTCCATCTGCTTGTAACTGGAAGAGAGTGGGGACATACAGAAAGGACAAATCAAATGAACCTTTGTAGAAATTACTCTGATATGTACACACATACATATATCTGGTTAGTTCTTCAATATAGAATCCTAGAAATGGGATCAGAGAGTGCAAACTCTTAAATGCTTTTGTAGTATCTTGCCAAATTGTTAATATATGGAGAATATTTAAGTTGAACACTACCCAGATTTTCCAGCTAAGAAGTAAAATGGAGATCTCTACAACAGAGTGTTCACTTTAGTTCTCTCCTTAAGTCTATACTCATTCAACAACAAGTGCTTTGTCAGTATCTAAAAATCCTGTGCGTTTTCTCATTATCTAATGCAAAGTTGCACTTGTTGAGTTCCTGTGGCATGTAGTCTTCACCAATGCTTCAATCAGTCAAGGAGTTCAAGGAACAGCTCAAAAGATGTGACATAAAAAGCAGAAAAGAGGCTTCTATTGTACATTTACTACACTAATCTATTTCAGCCCTCTTAATTTCTTGCTTCTATTCCAAACCAATATCCTGATATGAGTGCATTAAATTTAGGTTGAAACGCACCTTGTCATTTTCAGGAATACAACACATTATAGGCAGAAGAAAAATGAAATCCAAGACAAAAACAATAAAAGGTGCTAGCACTGTGTCCCTTTTGATGATACTAAAATTATGTTTATGATAGATTTCCATGTAGGGTAGCTAACCTTTGATCATTGGTTAAAGAGATGCTTTCTTTTTTTTTTAACATATTCCATAAATTTAATAATTTGATGCTTAATTATAAAAGTTTAATATGACATTGCTTACTGGGCTTCACTGAAGTGGTATACATTTTCTTTATTATAATTGATAGTATGTATTAAGAGTATTGCTATGGATTGAGTGTTGGTATTCTCCCCAAATTTAATTGCTGAAATTTTAACCTCTATTGAAATTGTATTAGGAGATGGAGGCTTTGCTTTTCTCTCTCAGAAGAGAAAGAGACTAGAGGTTGCTCTCTTTCTTCTTTGTGAGGATAGAATGAGAAAGTGGACATCTGCATACCAGGAAGTGGGGGCCTCACCAGACATGAGATCTGCCAGCACATTGATCTTGGACTTCCCAGCCTCCAAAACTGAGAAATAGAAATGTTTGTTGTTTAAGCCATTTAGTCTATAGTATTCTTTTCTAGCAGCCCAGATGGACTAAGACAAATATAACACAGAACTAGATGATTTTGCATTGTTTTTAGCATACTCTCTACATGTTTGTTCTCCTATCTTCTCTTATTCTGTAATTACTAACTCTACCCTCAAGTCTTCTGAGCTTTAAAACCCCAGATGTCTTCAATTTTGCATTCTTACCCCAACTACCAAGCATTATGTTTCTTCCATGATATATACATTAGATTTTTGTTGCTGCTGTAACAAATTACTGTAAACTTGGTGGCATAAAACAGCATAAATTTAGTATTATCTTATAGTTCTGGAGGTCAGAAGTCTAAAATGTGTCTCACTAAAATAAAATCTAGGTGTTTGCAGGGTGCATTTCTTCTCAAGGCTCTAAGGGAGACTTCATTTATTTCCATGCCTGTCCCATCTCCTAGAGGTTGCCTGAATTCCCTGGCTCATGGCCCCCTTTCATCTTCAAAGCCAGCAATGCTCTGTTGAATCTTTCTCACTTTCCATCCCTCTATGACAGAATTTTCTCTCTTCCTCTTTCACATTTAAGGACCCCTATGATTACATTGGGCAATCAAGATAATTCAGGATAATTTATTTATTTTAAGGTCATCTCATTAGCCACCTCAATTCTATCTACAACTTTCTCTCTTGCCATGTGATAGAACATATTCACAGGTTCTAGGATTTAGGACATGGGTATCTTTGGGGGACCATTATTCTGCCTACCACAATACCAATTCTATCCATTTCTTTCTTTTTGATAACTGTGACTCTTTTATTTCAGTCCCACTTATTAGGCTCCTTACAATAGCCTTTGACTTTCTTCTCTGCCTTTAGTTTCAAGTCTTTCCAGACACTCTAACTCAGGGGTCCTGAAACTTTTTAAACAGAGGACCAGTTCATTGTCCTTCAGACCGTTGGAGAGTGCGCACTGTGGGCCCTGGATAAGTCGGCTGTTAAGCAGGACAGGCAGCTGCAGCAAAAACTCCTGGTGGGCCAGATAAATGTCCTAGGCGGGCGGCAGGTAGTTTGAGGAGGCCTGACTGCTGGTGGCTAACTCCATAAAGTCAGGTGTAGAGTATTAAAGCTCTTCTCAAAAAGCTTCCTTAGCATCTTTAGTAAGACAGTGCTGAACAAGTTCTTTGGATTACGTAACTCATCAATACAATTTGTACATACCCTAAATAAAAACATATGTTTTTATTTAGTTACTTATGTTCATATACTTTTATACTAAAATTTTATAAACTTACAAACTTATAAAACAAATTTTCAAAATGTACAAATGAAAAAATAAGGTAATAAGATATTTAAACATTTATAATTAAAAACTTCCATTATTTCAGTAAAAATTAATAATTTTAGTGATAGTGTAATGAAATTATGCATGTATATATTGTGGAAATCTTGGTTTAACACTTTAATTTAATAAATTGAATATTTTGGAGTAAATATATATTATTTTGAGACTCATTATAGATGTTATAACTAAAAAAGTTCTCTCATAAGATATGTATGGAAGAATACATTGTTTACTACACTAAATCATGATACTCATTTTTCAATCTGTTTTGCCAATTATGTGAAAGTTAGTTTTTTTGGGCTGAAGTTTGACACCTAAATTTCTACCTTCTTTACAATTAGTTTTTCTTGCAAATTAAGTAATCTTGAAAATTAATCAATCAAGTGTTTTCATATTTTATAATAATATGAAATTGCTTCTAATCATTTGAAACTCTTCATTTAGAAGATTTCTATAAAGACTGGAAAATTTCATTTCTGAATTTAAGTGCATTGATATATTTTTTTAACCATAAGACATACTTAAATTATTTTTGGTAACAAAAATTTTTTTTTAAATGGAAAAATTTCCAAACATTGATATTCTAAATGTTATCTCCACAGCTTTTTTTCTCTCCCCAAAGCCATTACTTTCTTAGCTTTTAAAATATTTACGTTTACCTTGAAGGGATAGACAAGACATGTGTGATAATAATCTATTGTTATCATAGAAAAGGCTGCAAATTTGGAATATTTTCTCTGTAAAAGAAAAACATGTAACATCTTTCATTTGACAATTCTACAACTCTTTTAAGTACTTTCCCTTGAGATAATAAACAAACATCTGGGTGATATATAAGATATTCTTAATGAGCCTTCATCTTATTATAAAGTATTACAAGAACACTACTAATTAAAATTATCCACATCAATAACATCTGGAGGTGACCGTATAAACACTGGAAGTGAAGGCAAGATTGAGAGAAATGACCCTCTCTCTCAAGATTTTTCATATCTATCTATCCATACATTGGTGAGTCATGTCCACCCAACCTATGAGTCAAGTAAGGAAGCCATGCCAATTTCATATTAAAATATTTAGGTAATGAAATTCTGTCACATACAGCAGCATGGACGGGGTCATTATGTTAAGTGTATAAGCCAGGCATATAAAGACAAATATCACATATTCTCACTCCTATGTGGGAACTAAAAATGTTGATGTCATGGAGGTAGAAAGTAGAATGGTAGTTACCAGAAACTGTGAAGGGTGTGTGTGTGTGTGTGTGTGTGTGTGTGTGTATGTTTGATAAAGTGAGATTGACTAAGGGGTGCAAATATACAGTTAGATAAAGGAGCTAGTTCTAGTGTTCACTAACATTGTAAGGTGACTATACTCAACAACAGTACACTGTATATTTCAAAAGAGCTCGATGAGATTTGAAATGTTCTCAACACAAACAAATGATAAATGTTTGAAATGGATGAATATCTTAAATACCCTGATTTGATCATTACACGTTGTATACACATATCAAAATATCAATTGAACCCATTAATATGTACAAATGTTATGTATTAATGAAAAAATGTACATATATGTTTTAACTTATTTTTCCCACTTTCAATGGGTTGATTATTTTGCAAACCCCAATTTTAGAACTCTGTACTCGGGAATAAAACCCATACACTTGCATGGAATTCAGAGCCCTCTAAGATTTTGCTTCACTTTTTCTCATATTATTCATTCTGCATAGATTACCATTCTTCCTTCTTTTCTCAGTTTTACCTTATGTAGTTCTCAAAATTCCACCCATCTTTCAAGCCACAGGACCTGACTTTGTGCAGCTGCACAATAAATGTTGGTTGAATGAAAGTCCTACTCTTCATTTCTTTTGGTGTAATTTACTTAACTTGTAATTGCATATCCATTCATTTGTTGACCTGCTTGTTTGCCTCCATGACTAGACCAAGATGCACAAAGGCATTTAAGGACAATTACAGTTTTATTTATCATCAAATAAACATTTGCATGTAGGTTCGTGGCTAGCACAAAGTAGGTGCTTTACAACTGTTTATCAGTGAATAAAGGTTATTTAATTACAAAGCCTTTGCTGATATTTCATATCACCTTGCCATAATTACTATTAATATTTTCCTTTTCTATTCTTCAAGATCTTTACTTTGTACAGACTATGTACTCAATAACTTTTGAATTAGAAAAAGATTCAATAAGTGACTCAGGCTTTTTTTGTTCTTTGTTTTTTGGTTTGTGGTTAGATATGACCCAGCAGTAAAGGTGCAAGTGGAGTTTTGATTGCTACAGTGTTGTATACTTGAAATGGAAAGTTATTTGGAAGGGTGCCTGATGCTGAACATCAAACCTTTAGTTGTTCACTTACCAAAGTCATGTCTATGTATGCTATTTCACAGTAATGTGGAAATTGCTTATGACTGTACCCAGTAGAATGATACTCAACCTGAGCTCATTTGCAGCAGTTTAAAAACAAACTCCAGAGCCCAATATCACAACTGTTTTCTTCCTTTTTGATCTTACCTCATTAGGGGGACAGAGTAAGGGTGGTATAATGTGCTGAAATCTGTCAATGCTTTGTGTTTCTCATTCATTAAAACCTTCAGATCTGTTTTCCTAGTGGTTCCATTTACCAGGGAGGGTGAGGAGAAAAACACTAAACAGGTGTTCTTGACTTGAAAAACAGCAATTTCAAGCAACTCACAAGGGGAGAAGTTGGAAATTTTCAGATTTTGAAGTTGTCACTGGGAGATAAATTTGGGTTTCACATTTGCCTCTCATAAACAGATTTTCTTTAACATAAATTTGAGCAGTGCATGAGGCACCTGATTTCTCTGGGGGCAGGCATGCTTCATGGAGCAATTGTGGTGCATAGAGATAGTAAATATTTTCCCAACCTTCTTCCAAATGCACAAATATGTGCTGGAGAAGTAGTATGCTGAGCTGCTACTGTGGAATACCAGCTTCCCCAAGGAAGAGAAATATCTGTTTAGCTTGATCGATGGGAAAGTGTCTGAATTTTGAGTAATCTAAACTCAACTTTTAAGTGTTTCTATAACACCGTAAGAAGATTATTTGTCAGATAAAAAAATGAGATGCATTAAGTTATCTTATGCAAAAGGATTGCATAGTACTATGTACTTTTCTAAAGAAGCATCTTTCTGAGGCAAGGTGAAAGTTAAAGGAGCTATTTTCTATAGCAATGGTTCTCAAAATGCCACCCCTAAGGTGGTAGCGTTAGCATCACCTAGTAGTAGCTTGTTAGAAATGCATATTATTGGGCCACACCTCAGCAGTACTGAATCAGAAACTCTGGGGTAGGGGGTGGGTCCAGCAATCTATGGTTTTGCAAGTGTTCCAGATGATTCTGATCTATGCTAAAGTTGGAGAACTATTATTCTGTAGGAATTCACTTCATTAATTCCTGTAGTAAATATTTATTATCTAACAAGTTCTAGACAGTGTTTTAGGCACTGATAATACAGCAATATTAACAAATAGCCAAACTCTTGATCTCTCGCAACTTATATACTAGTGGACAATGTGGAAAAGTCAAAAGAAATGAGAAATTCATAAGTTGGTATAATATCATTTTGGGCCCTGTAAGATGCTCTTTTTAGTGACCATAGCATTTGTGGTAGGCCCTTGGAAAATGTTGCAAGGTAAGCCTTTAGGACCTGAACCAGACTTATTTCATTTGAAAATGTTAATTGCTTTCCCCTTTTATGGCCAGCTCTCCTGAGACTCTAAGATCTCTATCTAAATACTCAGGATCCATGGCTTACACAAATGGGCAGTGGATCTGCATATATTTGTTCCCCCATATCATTTATTAATTATATTTCTGTGCTTGGCATTCTAGTTGGGCATTGAAAATGCATTGGCTGACATGATCCCAGGCACCTTATTCTCTGAAGGAACATCATTGAACCAAGTAATACAAAGGACATATAACGTAGTAACAGTCAACAACAGATGGCTTAGATTTAACTGAATATAAATAAATATTTTGATCATGAAGAATTGGAAGAAGAGTGGGTTCTGAGCATTGGGTATTGGGCAGGCTGAGATCAATAGAAATTTCCTATCTTTCTTCTTGTTAGTCATCTTTTCAAAGGCTAATTTTCCCAACTTTGAAAATGTTCATAATAAAACATATAAATAAGTCAAAAGGTGAGTATAATAAACAACCATATTATCATCTTTGTTTCTCTTTTCCTAAGCACACACACACCCATACACCCACACACACACTCTCATTGTTTTTGCCATTCCATTTGAAAGTTTAAGTTGCAGATATTAAACATTTTTTATTACTTACATAATTCACATAGACCTCTTAACAATAAGGACATCTGCCTAAATTACCACAATGCTATTATCATTTCTAAGAAAATAACAATAGTTTCAGAAATTATTGACTATTTAAATCCTTCTCAAATATCTGCATTTCTCTTAAGACTGTCTTTTCTTAAAGTGTTTTTTCCTTCATATGAGAATTCAGCCAAGGATTCATGCAAATCATTTTAATTTTATGCTTCTTATTTTCTTTTAATCTAGAATAATCCCTTCACCTTGTTCTCTCCATGATGTTGACTTTTTGAAGATTTCAGATCAGTTATCATTTATGATCACCCACATTCTTGATTTCCCTATTGTTTCCACTTGTTGTCATTCAATGTGTACCTCTATCCCCCAAATTTACTGCACACTGGAATTTAGGTCTAGGGGCTTGATTGGATTTCATTCCTTAAATGTTCGAATACCAGTAATGTTCCAGACACCATGTGGTAAGAAAAACAGATAAAGCCTTACACTCATGAAGCTCAGATGCTATTTGGGGATAACATATGTTAAACAAACATATTACAAACCTATATAGAGATAACTTCCCCTAGTCATACGTGCTATGATGAAAATTAAGCAAGATGATGTGACAGTGAGTTTGTGATGGTGGTGCAGGGGATGGCCAAGTAAAACCTCATTGTGGAGATGATATTTAGCCTTGACCTGAATGGAAATGGCATGAAGTGGGCATTAGAAATGAAGAGAATCAATTTGCTGAACTCCTCGACTAAAGTGAAGACTTCTAGGAAGATGTTGAATTTTCATGAGTTTCTGGAATGAAGGAAGCTTGAGAAGTACTGACCTGAGAGTTTTAGGAGAACAAACATGTGTGACATCAGAAAGGAGTTGTTGGAAATAGTCTTGATCAATCAGATAATAATTCCAGTGAATTATCTAGCCTGTTCCCTTAAGTTATTAGCTCTGTGTGTGTGTGTGTGTGTGTGTGTGTGTGTGTATTTGTTTTAACCTGGTTAGATACAGTGACATCAACACAATGGACAAAAAGGAGAAATTTAAAAAAATTATCAAGAACTATAGTGCAAATTTATTGAATATAGTTGATCATCTGTATCCTTGCAAGTTGCTAAAATGCCATACAGAACTTCTTCAGGAGTTGCACACCAGAAAAAACCAGTCTTCTACTGTGGGAAGTTGGGAAAGTGGAATTATTCTTAGTTTTTCTGCTGTTTGTCATCTTCCTTACCCCTTTAAAATGTGTGTCCTGCTATTATTCAGGTCTATTTTTATGAGTTGCTGGAGTCCACATTGCATGCATTTATGGATGGGACATTCTTAAGCACATGCAAATAAAAGTCAGTAATGATATTTGTAGTGAATAGGAAGGGGAACTGTAGAAGATGCCTTTTCAAAGAATTTTTGTTAAGTTTTGTGGCAGAAAAACTATTTATAAAATAGTTTGATATTCAAATGTACTTGTATGCAATAAAAGTTTGGTGGATAATTGTGTCAGATGAAATATCCACCTACACACTTGTACACATCTAATAGCAGGTATCTGATCTGTGGGTGATTTCTCAGTCAGTGTTTGACATAGCCAGTGGGAGAGGTTTTTGGCACCTGTCAGAAAGATCGAAGGAAATGCTGTCTCTGGAAGTACACAGGGAGGAAGCAGACTGAAGTCTAGATATCGAGAAGAGAATCCTCAAGGAGAGAAACACACTGACTGGAGCACCTGCTGTTCCTCATAACTGTTCCCCACATTAGGCCTCAGTCTGCCCATCTGCGAAACCCATCTGTGAAATCTGTTTATTGAAAATGCTTGACATATTGATGTGTCAAGAAAAGTAACTAAAAAAAGAAGACATTCACCAGTTATGCAGTACTTTTGGGGGTTTGTAATCAATTCTTATGGTTCTGTGCAAGTTGGATTCTGTTTTTGATTTATGTGTGTCATGGTAAAACGTGTGTGTGTGTGCTTTGCTTACTCAGGAGAATTCATTACTGTAATACAAACACATTTAAGGAAAACTAGAAGTTAATTCACATACTTTCAAAAAGCCATGGTCTAGAGCAATGCTGTCTATTAGAACTTTCTGAGATCAGGGAAATAGGCTAAATCTGCACTGTCCTAGATGATAGCCACTAGCTACATATGGCTATGGAGCACTTGGAATATGGCTGGCATGAATGATGAACTGAATTTTTCATTTTATTAATTCTAATTTAGATAGTCACATATAGCTGGTAGATATCATTTTGGGAAGAGCAGATTTAAGACATATTGAGAAAATATTTTTTTAAAAGGTCAATATTTGGTTATGCAATCTGCCAATTAGGTTATTTTAGTCTTGGATTCTGATTACTAGCATATTTTCATGATTTTCTTGCCTTAATTGCATTCTGGAAGGTAATCAGGGTCTTCCACAGTGATCAAATTCATAGGTGCATATGCCTTCCTTGTCCTTGGTCTTCTAGTAATAGTGCTATTTGCAATGTTATCTACCCCTGCATTAACATGACTCTCTCACCTCCTTAGTGCTGCAGCATCCTGAGTTTCTTCCTTCGTCTCTCATTGGTCTTTTCTTCTTCTTTCCAGTTTCCCTCAATATTATGGATATTCACTACAGCTCAGATCTACTGTTTTGGATTCAGCCCAAAGATCAGATTCATGTGTTCTGTGAGAAAACACATCTGATTCTGATCTCTCCCATGGTCTATCTTAGAATCTCACACATTCTCTCTGGTGTTTCCTGTTTGATGTGCAAAAATCTAAGTTTGAAATTAAAACCTAACTCATCATTTTCTTATCAAAATTAATTCCCCATGCAGTCTTGAAAAGGCAACACTATATTTCCTGTTATCCAAACTTGAAGGCTGGATCATCCCTGACTTCCCAAATTTTTTATACTCCCTTTCAACTCGGTTAATCTGTTCAGACAGTTCTTTTTTTTTTCCCCTAAAACATGGAACACTCCATTCATTCGTGTGTCATCCTTGTGCAAGGGCCGTGCTAATCTTCTCTGTGTGGTCCCAATTCTAGTATATGTGCTGTCAAAGTGAACACAGTCCTTCCTTTTTAATAGACGTCAGGTTATAACTAGTTTCCTCTTCCATTGTCTGTACGCTGGCTTAGATCTTCTTTAGTTGGCATGAATGTTATTTTCATTCTCCTAATTGGCGTTGCTGCCTCCAGTCTCAATTGGGATTGTGCTACCCTCTCCAATTCTCTCTCATCTGACTGTTTTGTGTGCATCTTGTCCTCCAGGTACATTGGCCTGCCCATTCTTGCTGAATCACTCTTGCTTTGCCAACCATGTGCTTTTGTTTAATACTACTAGCCCTGACAAATATTGAATTGTCTTACTTGTGTATTCAAATCCTTTAAAGTTTATTCTGTTATTCATATATTATTCATCAACTAGAGTCCATGCTAGGTGCAGGTATTGAGCTGGGCACTAATGATAAAGTACCCAGCTCATAACAAGGCAGGATCTCTGCTTTAAAGGCTCTTCTGTTATAGTGGGAAGAATTTAACAAGTAAATAGGTGATTATGACAGGTCGTGATAAATTTTCATCTCATTATTATCTGGAAACCATCCCAAACCACTCTGGCTCCTTCAAACTCCTAGAGATTACTCACTGGGCACTTAATTACATTATTAATTTTTATCTTTTTTCTTATTATTGATACCTTTTAATGTGCTAACCTTATTTCCTTGATTACACTATAAACTCCTTAAGGGCAGAGAATAAATTTTGTGCAGCTGAATATACCCTATGGCCTCTGGCCCACAATATTTCATATAAAAAGTACATGTTGGATATCCAGCAATTTATAAGAGAAATACATTTAACCTTTGCGAACCTTCCTTATGCATTGCATAACTATTTCTCTGTCCACATAAAATATAGGAAAGTGGAGAGAGAAGCTGAGATTTGTTCATATTGTTTATGTTGAATGCCAATTTTAAACATGTTAATTGAATGACTTATGCTATTTAAAGTATAATATTATTGCAAAATGTTAAGTGCTTGCGCTTCAGATTTCCCCTGATAAGATACAAAATACTCAATAAATCTTAAAAATCAAGAACATAAATTAGAATTATAATTCCAAACTATGAAATGTATAAAATATATGATAATAATCAGAAGACATTAATAAAATAATTGTTAGCTTGTATAATCAGATGTTGATGTTTTTAAAAAGTGTACCTTTTAGTAATTCAGTTGAACTCATGATGTGCTAGCTGTATGAAACAGATTTTTCTGTATTGTAATTTTTAAAGTAAATATAAGTAAACTATAACTGTCCAATATTCTCATCAATTAAAAAATATTATTATTGCATTTTAATCTAACCCTAGCTTATTCCCAGATGTTGATTAGAATACTTCTTTTTAAATCTGCTTTCCGTAGGAACACTTCTTTTTGTTTTTGGCTTAATTTTTAAGAACGGCTTTATCATGGTATAATTCCCCATAAAATAAACTACACACACTTTAAGTGTAAAATCTGTTAAATTTTGACATATGTATATACTAGTGAAGCCATCACCACAACCAAGATAATGAAAATATCCATCACTCTCCAAAGTTTCCTCATTTCCCTTTGTAATCCTTCCCACCTACCCCTCCCAATCTCTCCTGTCAAAGGCAACAACTAATCTCTTTTTTGTCAGTATAGATTTGCAGTTTTAATAACTTTATGTTAATGGAATTATATACTCTTGTTGGGCTCTTTTCACTTATTGTTTTGAGATTCATCCATATTATAGCATTTAACAGTAGTTGTTTGCTTTTTAGTGCTGAGTAGTATTCCATTGTATATCTATACCACAGTTTTATCTATTTACTAGTTGATGGGCATTTGGGTTATTTTCAGTTTTTAATGATTACAAACAAATGTACATATGTTTATAGGGACATATGCTTTCATTTGTCTTAGGTAAGTATCTAGGAGTGGAATGGTTGTGTAGTAAGACATTGGAAAGCTGTTTTTGAAAGATGTTGATAAGACTACTGAAATTTTCTCCCATTTTGTGGGTTGTCATTGCACTTCGTTCATGGTATTATTTTCACTGTTATTGATTTCATAGATTTTTGCTTTAGGAGATTTTGAATGTAGCCATTTTATTAATCAATGGATTATTTGGATAAGTTTAACATATGGTTAGAATGAGGGGAAAGATAGAAATATCAACATGGCATACTTTGAAAATTACTGGCAATGTCATCTTTGTCTCTTCTATCACTAACAGTTAATGTATAGGACACTTGGATTGCCATATCCAAAGAGAATTAGCTTCAGTGGGGCCTAAATATCAAGGACTTGGTGACAGTAGTTTATTTTGCCATCAAGATAAGTATCTCAACATTCCAGACTCCACAGAATTCCTATAGCCATTTCAGAGAACTGACCATATTGACCTCTGATCACTTGGCAATTATAGCCTTAGCATGAGCAGGCACTGCCCAAGGTGATTGGTATTTCCTTCTCACACATTACGAATATTGGGAATACCAGGGGTGCCCAAGAGCCCTTGTCAAATTCCCCAAACTCTTGACATCTTAGAATGTGAGTAGTTTCATGTTAGCATTTTCATTGTACCCCAAGGTTTAAGCTTTTCTATAGGGCTCCTGGAACTGGAAATTTGGCCTGGGGGTTGGGAGGAAAGCATACTACACCCTATTGTTAAATCTAAAGGTTATATTGATTTATTTATTTCAAATTTTTTTATTTCAGCATATTATGGGGGTACAAATGTTTAGGTTACATATATTTTGCCCCACCTGAGTCAGAGTGAAGGTTATATTTAGAAAATATATTTGTATACAAAAAAATATTTTTGTATGAAGAATCTGGTATATACTTGGGCCCAAGTAAAGTGGTTGAAGAAAAGCTTTTATTAAATTCACATGGGATATATTTCTGTCCTTTATTCCTCTAAACATTGAGAGTGACTAATTGGAGTTTTCCTATCATATCTTTCAAAGTCAGAAAATTAAAGAAGGGCTGATTATTTATTAGCTTGGAATATAGTCATCTCATGGAATGAACAATTTCTTGGGCAATATTTGACAACCGTGAGATGAATGGTTCAATGATGTATACTAGATGTAATTTACAATTATGCCTGTGAATGCTGTCACAGAAATGATCTCATGTATTGAGGAGTCACAACAGATGTGTTTATGTAAATAAAAGATGGTTGACTAGATGCAGGATTAGATATATTTAATATTGTTTTGAGGATAAAAACTAACATCAGTGAATAAAAGTTACAGGAACAGAGGGAAGAATATACCAGAAAATGGAGTTCTATTAACAAATGGAATGAGCTTTCTCTCTAGATGGTGAATTCTCTGTTCCTAAACTGGACGGTCAGTGTCGGGGCAGGTAGCTTCTGACATTACTCTCATTTTCTGAATGTTTGCTGTTTATCTACATTGTAGTCACAAACTCAAAGACCTCTCAGAACAGATAAATCTCATTTAAGACAAGGGAGAATGGTGCCTCTGGCAGTTTGGAGAATGTCTGCTCTGCCTCAAGCCATTTAAATTCAAATAAAAAATAAACTCCATCGTGCTGACCGCACAAAACTTGTTGTCTGGCTAATCGTGGGATCCACAGTGATAAGTGTATTCATACATAGAATTTTTGTCTTATCATTAAAATCTACATTATTCTGGTTTTACACATAAAGAACTTGAGATCAAGGGAAATTGGTTAATTTGTCTAAAGTCAAATAACCATTCATTGGAAGAGCTTGGATCAAACTCCAAATATGTTATATCATGGTTAATTCATTTTATCTTCCTGATAACACACACATTGAGAAATTAAATCACTTATCTAATATACCCAACCAATTTTTGAAAAAAGTGCAGACTGGTATGTTGACCACTTTATTCCAAGTCAGTTTGGGTTCTTTCATTTACATCTCTTAATGCCAAGGCCATTTTATACACGAGATCAATGTGTTTTTAGGAAAGGTGATGCATATATAATTTCAAGCTTGGTACTACAAGGAAAATGAGAGAGGGATACACAGATAGTCATACCATATTTAAACAAATAGTTGACCACAAATAAAATATGAATGTAGTGGGCGGAAATAATGTCTCCACAATATTTTTTTCACCCAAAACCTCAGAATATGATTTTATTTATAAATAGGGTCTTTGCAGATATAATTAAGGATCTAGAAATGAAATCATCCCAGAATTTGCATGGTCTCTATATCCAATGTCTGATGTCCTCATAAGAGAAGAACAGAGGCACCCAGGCAAAGAAGAGCCAGAGAGATACAGAGAAGAAGGCCACAGGAAGACACAGGCAGATATTGGAGTTAAAGGCTGTCACAGCCACCTAATGTCAAGGATTGCTGGCAACCACCAGAAACAAGGATAAAAATATAGGACAGATTTTTCCTTAGAGTCTGAAGAAGAAACTAACCTTGTTGACACCTTGATTTTAGATTTCTAGTCCCTATAGCTGTGAAAGAATAAATTTCTATCATTTTAAACCACACAGTTTGCGGTACTCTGTTACAGCAGCCTCAGCAAACTAATTTGTGGTAAAGAAATTCTAAAAAGTTTACCTGCCCTCACTCACCTCCTTAATGCCACCAACCCCTATACATATATACTTTCCAGCTTTGGGTCCCTGAAAGTATGACCACTAGAATTCCATTAAAGCATATTGTTAATAGATTTCTGTCAAAATAAAAATATGATACCTGAGAAGAGTAACACATCAGGCTATTAACTGTTAACATAATAGCCGGGTTCTTTAAAAACTGATGATTGTTTCTAAAATCCTACTATAGAAGCTCTTATGCTAATGTGGACAGCATTTTAACTAGATTTGAGTGAGAATATTTGAAGGTAAAAGTCAAATGCTTCCAGCTATTAGTTTCTGAGAGTTGCAATTATTATAAATCATGAATATATCTTTAAAGTACATTTTATATCATATTAATGTACTAAAACTCATGGTGATATAGAATAGTTGATTAGAGTATGCAGCCCAAAGGAAAGTATTTTTAAAGCAGTAGATTTAAATTTGGTAGTGAACTTGCTTTCTATTTTTCAAGTATAGTAGAACTGCAAATTCAATGAAAGCTGAAAATCTGAGAAGATAACTAATTATATTTCTTACGACTTTAGGTTACTTGGAAGGGTAAATATTTCAATGGGTACATTTTCTATCAACTTTCTCTTCAGATGCTTGTGTGCAGGCTTTATTAAACACAGAGAAATGAACCCAGTCTAAATTTATGATGTCTTTTTATTCATAATGAAATCAAGCATAATTTTTAATTCCTTTGCATAAAATTCACATACATCTCCCGTATAAATTTGAATTATTTTTCTCATTTTCTTAGATGATGATTTATTAAGAAGAATTCTAGCAAAAATATAGCAAATATTGAGAGACGAAAACCTGGCGCAAATGATGAATTTAGGTGTCATTTCATTCTTTTAAGCTTAGGTCTTGCACAAACTATTTTTTTGTCCTATCAGCAGAGTGCTCTGAAATTTCTGGGATAGTCTTATTCCACCCTCATTGGCTTCTGTAAATACTATTTGTGTATCATTCTAGATTAGGGTTTCTTAAACATGTGATATTAACATTTTATGCCAAGTAATTCTTTGTTGCAGGAGCCATTCTGCATATTGCAGGTTGTTTAACAGCATCTCTGGTTTCACCCAGTAGATGTCAGTAGTACCTCCTAGTTGTGACAACCAAGCAAACCCCTCCAGATATTGCCAAACCTCCCCTGGGGACCAAAATCATTCCCAGTTGAGAAGCACTGAAGTTTACATGCAGTTTCTCCTTGATGTTAAATCTGTCAAAGAACTTCCTGAGGGTTTTGTGATTGTTGCATCCATCCTTTGACTTTCCCTATATCATTGATATCACAGACTGCTGAAATTTTATAATCAATTTCAAAGTCTTTTATACACATTTAAAATTAGAGATTCAGAAAGCTATAACTTATCTTGCTCAGCCAGAAAATTGGCTTACCCCTTAACACTCTTTACATTTTGTAATTCTTGTTTACTTTCCCTTGATTTAGGATTCACTAATGCTATTGTGCATTTTACTTTTTCCTTACTCTTGCGTCTAAAAAGCTACCGTATCTCAATAGTTCCTTCATTGTCTAGGGCAGGCTTCCTCAAACTATGGCCCAGAAGCCACCTGCGGCCTGCGGAGGACATTTATACTGCCCGCTGGGTGTTTTTGCCACCGCAGCCTGTCCTGCTTAGCAGCTGACTCCTTCTGGGCCCACAGTGCGTATGTGTGAAATGTGCGCCACACTCTCCAACGGCCTCCAACAGTCTGAGGGACAGTGAACTGGCCCCCTGTTTAAAAAGTTTGAGGACTCCTGGTCTAGAGTTCCAATTTCTATTCCAGTCCATGGATATTTCTAGTTTGGTGCTGTAGAAAAATTTAAGTCATGAATTAGATTTTTTTTCTTTCTATTTAATCATTCATTCAGCAAGCACTTATTGAGTGTTTTTCTATATCAGGTCCTGTGCAAGATTCTGGGCATGCAATAATGAATAAGACTGTAACTATTGAACCAAAGATATGTTTTGACACAAACAAATTTAAAATATCCTTGTAGGGCATTAATCAAACTTCTCTTGGCATAGTCTTCCTTATGCCTCTCATCAGCCGAAATCTGGTCATGTAGCCATTCACAGGGCTGGCATTTCTCTTCTTTCAGATTCACTAGTTTCATTTGCCTGATATTTAAAATAATAATATTTACCATATGACCTTGGTGGGGTCGTCTCTCCATCCCCATTGAACATCCAACCATTATCTTCTTCCCACTTCTTCAGAGAACCCACATATTGTTCCCTTCTAAAAACAAGAGCCTCACATTTTTCTGTTACCTTACTTAATTATCTGGTTTGTCCAAGGATTTGCCGGGTCATCACAGCTGACTGTGATGTAATTTCTCAATTAGCCACCTAGGCCACTTTACCAGTTTAATGCTGAATGTTCTGGGCTGTTATTCATTCTTCTTTCCAAACTCGGAAAGACTTACCCATGAAGATATATTTGGTGTGCCCCTTTGCCTTAGAGCCTTTCCCAGAGCCTCTTTTGTGGGGTTAAGAGACTTCCCTAATAAAATGCCTTGTTTAGGACAGTGCAGGACAATGGAAAGATTATGTGAGCCATGTATGTATTTTTAAAATTTCTAGCAGCCCCATAAAAAGATAAGAAAAAAACAGTTGAAATTAATTTTAACAATCTATTTTATTTAACCCAATATAGACAAATGATTACCATTTTAATAAAAATCAATATAATATTGTTAATGAGATATTTTATGTTCTTTGTGATATGCTGAGTCTTTGAAATCTAGTATTTATTGTACACTTATAGCACATCTCAATTTGGACTAGCCACATCGCAGATCCTCAGTAGTCCCACGTGGCTAGCAGATATCCTATTGGATGACAAAAGTTTATGTTAGTGACTTGTCAGGTCCACCACATCCAAGGTACAGAAAGTCCCAGCAAAGGAATAATGGTGTCCTCAAGACTGACATATCCTCCCAGTCCGGAGATGTATTATCTTGCTATCATCTCTTGATATTTTCATTTTGTCATTGGGAAATCCACTCGAGTTTGTGTTCTGTGGAAGTGAAAGGGTTATTCTTGTTGGATTCTTCGCTGTAGTGAAAGTAATAGTCTGGGGTTTACACCATTATATCCCTATAAAGCATGCCGTACATCTCCTAACAAGACTGCCATTCATTTTTTCAATAAATCCTGCACAGGGGTATTAGGGTCTGTGAACTGACAATTGATTTACTGCCTGGAAAATTATTCTTTATTGATTTATATTACATGGAGGCGACTGCAAATCTATAGTGTCTCTAATCAGAGAGAAAATACTAAAGTTAGTGTCATTCTTATTTAGACAGGCAATTCCAAGTAGGAGAATTGGTTTAGTACCCCTAGGTGACATCTACATATTATTTAATTATGAATTCCAGTAATCCATAAATTATAATACATAAAGCAAGTCAGAGCAGGATAATTAATTTTAAAAAAGAAAAACAAGTGTCTTTTGTGCAAACAAGTATTTTAAATGTCAACCTAGCTAGCCATCCTCTTTCTGCATGGAATTGGGCATCTTGACTTGATTTTTTATAAAGATTCTGCATCATACCTGGCTTGTTAGTCACATATTGAGAATGCAAAAGTGTCTTAAGTGAGTAAAACCTTTTAAATAGAATGTGTTATAAATTGGTTAATTAGGTTAGTGAAGGTTTCTAAAAACTGTATTAAAATGATTTACTAATTTCTACAAGCTACTTCAGGAAGCTCTCTAAAATTGGGAAGGGTCTGAGTGAGATCACCTGCTGTCTCGCCCTGCCTTTAAAAACTTCCTTCTGTAACTTGTTCTAGTTAAGAGGCTTCTGTCCAGAAAATAACCTTAATTTAACTGAAATAAAAAGGGACGAAATATAGCAGCAGCATGTTAGATGACTGCTTGGGCAGAGGGCAATGGAATTGGTAGGATTGCTATGTATTTATATAAATGTCTTGGGTCTGCAAATTGGCTTTGGGGGATCTACAACTTTCCTGAAATTGTATGCAAAACATGTACATGTTTAAATATGTTTTCCCACCCTGGGGAGAGGGTCTATATATCAGATTCTTAAATTTATCCATGACCTTCAAAAAAATCTCAGATGTATATTATAGGTTTATTGTTGAATCCATAACACCAAGCAGAGTGCTTAGCAAATAGCAGGTTTCAATAAATATTTGTTGGATAAACGAATCCTCTCAGGTATGTCAGCATGTAAAGTGGGTTTCCTGGAATACTTTAGTTTATCCAAAGGAAAATTTTACTTTGCCTTGTTTCTCACAGTGCTCACCACATGTAGCCATAAGTCAATCAACTACACACCTACACACTCACACACACACACACACACACACACACACACACACACACACACAGAGAGAGAGAGAGAGAGAGAGAGAGAGAGAGAGAGAGAGAGAGAGAGAGAGAGAGAGAGAGAGAAGCACAGATAGCTATTTGGGGCTAGGAGTTCAGAATTTTGATCTGATTGTCCCAAGTGACATTTTTCCACTTTTTTAAAATTTATTTCCTTTCTACTACTCTATTCCCCCCGACTCCCAATCCTTTTTCTCTTTCTTTGATGTGCCCCCTAAAAATGGGAGAAAAAGTGGGAGCTTGAAAATTTTTCCACCGTGAAAAGTTAATGATGCAAGGTATTATTTTTACATTCATTCAAAGAAATATTCTATTTTATTCCAGGAGAAATTAAAATACATTGGTTTATTCAAAAGGCAAATATTGGTTGTGGGTTCAGACCTGGTGACACACACAGAGACCTTGTCCTTAGAGAGCTTCCAGTTTAATGTGGAAATGGCTAAATACATATGTTTTGTCAGTGGCATAGTGTTTTGGTTTTGTGTCAAGTAATTTCACCAAAAGGAAAGTTGGATGTAGTTTATTACCCTGATGTCTTTTGAACTAAGTACATTTTTAGTGATAAAAGCTTTATTTTGGCAGTTACAGGCTTATCTGGGGGCCGGGAGTAATGTGCAATGTCCTGGAGAGTTGGGTCTGAGAGATTTTTTTTCTTGTAGACTGTGTCCTGCTTTGGGGCTCAGGGCAGTGGGTTAAGGCATTTTTTTGGTTTTTTGTGTGTAAACAAACCCAGACTACTCTCTCACTTTACTTTTCTGTCTTCCAACCTAAGACAGCAATAACAAAAGCTGTGTCATTCCCATAAATAATATCTAATTTTATACTTCTCTACAACAAAGCCCACATCTAGATCTTGTATTTACCATACAGTACACCATTAAGTTTAGTATTTTTCCTCATTTTATTACTTTTTTCCTTTTTTTTAAAACCAAGCAACAGTGATACTGGGTCTTTAAAAACTGAAAACTAGATATTTTTTGGTTGTTGTAGACAAGCAATTTAATGAAAATGCTACTGAAATGCTTTTTCCTCTATGAAAACTAGTAAATCAATTACAAAAGCAATTTCCTTACACAGTATGATTTTATTGTGTTTGACCAGGGCATTTGATAAGTATTAGTTCTTGCTGAGAGCAAAGAGTAAATTTTATTTCAGGCTTTTCTTTCATGCAAACAGCAAGAGAAGCCACACAAGGGCAGTTGGACACAAGCCTCACCTTGGTTGTATGTGCACAGAGAATGAGGGAATCTGGGACTGGCCTCACCACCTCAGTGTCTACACTGAGAGGAGCAAGAGGAGTACTCTTTTCCTAATAAAAATTGGAAAATTATGGCAAATTCTCATTTCTGGGCTTATTCCATACAGGAGCAGGTATTATGGTATTCTTTCATTCTTTTTCTCTGAGAGATTTTCCCCCATTAAGCAAACACATATCCAAACTCTATTTAAACAAAACAAATCTATGACAATAGGAAAAAAACTAGGTTTGCTGTGTAAAGATATTGGAGCAGAGGCTTAGCAGTGAAAAGTTTCATTTCTGCCTCTGAGATTGATATCCAGATCTAAATATATGCTAAATCTATGAAAGCAAAGAAAACAAAAAAAAGCTTGCAAATGATTCTCTGTGTGCCCAGGATTCCTGTGATACTCATATGCCCCTTCGTTGGCCCCCAGTGTGGTAATATGGTGTAGTGGTTAAGAACATGAGTATTGACTCAGTATCTCTATTTTTCAACTATAAAAGGCCGATTGTAATAGTATCTATGCCATTCTATCTTATAGAGGTGTAATAAGAATTAAATGAGTTAATGGGTGTGCGCAATAAACGTTAGCTCCAGAAAGTGCTGGAATGAATGGGATATGCTATTTTATGATAAGAACTCAAACGAAGGCAGTATAATAATTTTCTTAATGACTTCTCCCATTTTTCTCCCTCCCATACTGAGAAGATGCTCACTTCTTGCTGCTCCCACAGCAGATTTTATGCACCTTATCACATTGTATTAAATCTATGTATTCAAATATCAGCCACGCCCACCCCCAATAAGAGTTGCATGCAAACTCTTACATGGTAGATTACTTTTTTTTTCTCTAGCATCTAGTCCTATTCATGGAACAGATTGTATTGGAAAATGTTCTTAAAACTAGGGATATACAGTAGGAAGTCAAGAATTGAAGTGGTTTTTTGAAGAGAGTATAAGAAATTAATTGCAAAAGTTCAAGATATTCAAGATAGTGGCAATAGGAAAAACATAGATTATGGGGTAGGGATAGGAGAGGAAGGAGATGTAGATGTAGGTGTAGGCAAGGAGAGGAAATATTTTAAATAGGGTAAAAAACAATATGAAATTTATGTTTTAGAAAGAGTGCTCAAAACATTCTACATATTTTGTTGACAAAGTCTTCAATGTCTTCACTTGAAGAATTTGGTAGGAATTTGGGTTTTAAAATTAATAGGAAATCATGTAATTAATCAAGAATCTTGTGAATTATGCTTACATAGCTTGCTGAATGAGTTGAGGGGCCAGGACTAGACACTGAGAGGTCATTAGGAGGCTTTTGAAGTATTCCAGGTGAGGGTTGTGGCCTGACTAGAGCTGTGAGAATAGGGACTTAGAGACGGATGAACATGAGAAGTATTTAGGGGAAGAATTGACAGGTGTTGATTGATTAGAGGTGTGGGGTTAGGGAAGAAGGGAGATTTAAGTTTCATATTGATTTTTGGCTTGTGCACCTTGGTGAATGGGACTGTTATTTTCTGAACTGAGGATCCAGGAGGGAGAACAGTGAATAACATTAGATGTTGAACCTAGTTTGAGATTTATGGAGTTTGAAATGTCTTTGAACATTCAAGTGAAGATTGGTTATAATAAAGTAGCACTCAAGAGAGGATGCTTAGAAGTATATAATCAGGAGCTATCAATATACAGACATTAATTAAAGAAATGGGAGGATATAAACTGGCCTAGGAAGAACAAGGGGACTGAGAAAGGGGCCTACGGCAAAACTCTGAGGGACACCAGTTATTTTCTTTTAAATAAACTCTATTGAAGTATAATTTATACACAATAAAGTGCGCCCATTTAAAGTGAATGTTTCGATGATTTTGACAAATGTATACACCCTTGTAACCAGTACACTAATCAAGATACAGACAATAGTTGGTGCCTGGTAGTATGTTAGATGTGGATTATATGATAGTTTAATTTTCAGGAATTTTGTATGCTGGCTATTAAACACACCCATCAGTTTAAATATACACTATATGATCTTATAATTAATAAATTTATTAAAAAGAAAACATACTCAAAACTTAGCACTTCCTATTTATTATATTTTATTACTATCTATGATCTTGGGGTTACTAACATGTATTTCATTTGAATGGAGGTAATACTGTATAATGGTATGTGTTCAGTGACCTCATGTTGGTAACTTGAAATATGCCATAGTCTACGTATTTACACTATGGAACATGGCAGATACTACAAATAAAATGAAAAGTTTGTTTGAGGATTTGCTGAACATTGATTACAGGGAAAGGCAGAAGATGAATTTACATCTTTAGATTTTATCTGAACACTTCATCCTACTTCAGTGAAAAATAAATGTTTATAATAGGATACAACTTACTTGGTAATGTATATTTGAGGGTTTTGGACAAAAGTGTTATGCAATCCAGATTTTTATTGAGGATATGCACTGACTCCACATAAGGATTACATCTTTTAGGCAAAGTTTTTCGTAAATCAGGGGATAGTAGTCAAGGAAACTCTTAAAGGATAAAATCATTTTGCAGTGCTAATGCAGAAAGCTAAGAGAGACAGCTGAAATGGGTTATAATGGAGCTCCAGCACTCAGTGTGCTCCTGGTAAGATCCCAGCTTCTGTCTTCTCCACACCAATGGTCTCTCCTCTGCACATGGACTTGTATCCCACCAGGAATAACCTCATCATGCCATTCATTTCTACATACTTCAGCCTCTGCAAAAAAGCCTAAGACTTCCCAGGTCATTTCTCATGACCTGCACGGTCATACCCATTTGGATCTGTACATCTCCTTATCTGATCATCTTCTACTTCTTTGGCTCCTTCTACTATGCCTAAAGATGTGTTGTCTTCTTTCTTTCTCATTGTCAATTAGAAATCATTGTCTCTCTCCTCCCAAGAGGTCTCCAGTCTTGAAACTTGAAGAGTCAGTTAGTACCTCCTGCTCTCTGCTTTTGTTGTAGTATTCCACTGACACACGGATCACTTCCTAATTTCTTGATGATTTTAGCTCCAAGCTCACTATCATTTTCTCTAATACTACCCCATCATCATTGTGGCAGATTTGCCTTTTAATGTCATTTCCAAGTACAACTCCTTCTCTTCCAAGGATCTTGTCCTCTACCTTAACATTGCCATATATGCTCTTAGTTGAACCCAGACCCTGAGATTCTCTAAAGTGAGATCCTTTCTATAATTTTTATTCCAAGCATTTTACTCTTCAGCTGTCACCTCTTATCTTCAAGCTCATGCCCTCTAGTAGTAACACAAATAATTATTTCACTCCATACGCTTTGCATTAATATCATATTTTCACTGCCATTGTTGCCCCTTTGCTTGTGTTCTCTGGTCGAAATATAAAATATTTCTGCTTAGACCTTACACTGGCATTTTAGGGTTTGACTCTGCTTGAGTCTAAGTATGTTCCAATTTTTCACTTGCACATAAGAACTTAATTGTTCTTAACCCTAAACCAGTTTGACACTGAGTTACTTTATCCTGTCCAGTTCAGCACTGGGCTCTGTTCTATTCTTGCCCAAATGACCAGCAATGCTGAGATAATAAATGAACCCAAGAAAGACTTTTATTACCTTCTTTTTTATAATCAAAAGGTGCCTTTCAGAATTCAATCCTGTCCTATTTGGATAGAATTTTGTTTTTCTTGCCCTATATCTAGCCTCCGAGTTCACACTCAGAGAAATTCATTGCCCACTCCAGAGTAAATTATCTTTCTCTTGCCTGGCAAACTAATAAATTAAGTTTTGATATTTCTGTTATACTTTAGTAGGGCCATAATTTTAGTAACTTCCCTGCATATACTTCCAACTACATTGCCAGTTCTTACTCTATCCCTTCATCATATTAACCTGGCAACACCAGACCAAGAGAGTAGAAGATGAATCCAATTCCCTACTGACTCTGCTTCTGGACCTGAAGGATTGAACATGACTGGAGAAGACCCCAGCTGTGTTGAATAGTCTTACTCAAAATCCATCGCCACTTTCTTCAAGAGGGCTCTTCTACTGTTGGACAATCCAACCTTGTTTTCCTAGTCCATTTGTTCTATTCTTCTAAATAACAATTTCTTTTTAATATTCTTTTCATTCGATTTTTAACATATACTTCCCCTTCATTCTCAGCTGATAACCTTGATTCCTATTTTACTGAGAAAGTAAAAGCACTTAAAATTACATGGTCCTGCTCTGACATCTGCCAGTCTACTTGAAACTATAACCATATAATCTGCCTTTCTTTCATTATTAGGAATGAAGTCTCTGTGCTTTTCTCTAAGGCCAAAGCCAACACTTGTGTTCCAGCAATTTCCCACTCTTTCTTCATTTTTACTGGTGTATTCTTATCAGCATGCAAATATGCTGTAGTTTCTCACATATGAGAAAACATTTTCTAACTTCACATTTCTTTCCAGCTTCTTCTCTATTTTTCTGTCCCTTTTTCCAGCAAAACTCCTTGAAAGGGGTGTCTGCTTGCTTGTTCCCATATTCTTCTAAACATATTCAAAGTCGTTTTTACCTACATAATGCCATTGAAGAGATTTGTCAAAACTCACCAATGACCTCCTAAATCCAATAGCAACATCTCAGTCCTCATCTTTCTTGACCTCAGATTCAGTAGGATGTAGATCCTGGGATACGGTTTTCCTCCTAGGTAACTAGATACTTCTTTATCTCTTTTGCTAGTATTTTCTCATATTCTCAACTTTGTCCTTGGATCTTTTTTCTTCTCTATTTACTCTCACTCCAAAGTGATCTCATACAGACTCTTAAGAACCATTTAAAAACCTATGACTTCTAAATTTGTATGTCCAGCTTGGGCCAATATGAACTCATATAACTCTTGCCCTCTCAATAATTCCATTTGGATGATGAATTGGCATCACAAACTTAATGTGTCTACAGCTTAACTGCCAATTCTCTTCATTCTTACTTGTTTCTTTTCATCTTCTCCATCCTAGTCAGGAATCACTCCATCTTTCATGATTCATGCTAACATCTTGGATTTGTCCGCGACTCTTGTCTTTTTCTCCTAACCTACCTCCAATAAATGAAAAAAATTCATATGCTTCTATTTTACATATATATATATATTCTGATATATAGAATTGTGATCATTTCTAACTACCTCCACTGCTATTTTACTGATCCAACAACTATACTTTCTCATGTGAATTATTGCAACAGTCTTCTAACCCTTCTGCCTGCTGTGTTGACATAGTAACATCCATTTGCAATTCAGCAGTTAAATGATTCTTTTAAAACATGTCAGATCACATTATGTTCCAATGGCTTCCAATTATATGGCAATATCAGAGCAAAAGAAAATTTTCTTACATAGGTTTATAATACCTTTTAATATCTGGCCCTTTGTGATCTCTCAGATACCCCATCCTATGACTTTCCCATACACTTTCTGAACTTCAGCCATCCCTGGCCTCCTTGCCCCTTCTCAAACATGCCAAGCACACCTCCACCTCATGGCCCAACCTCATGTTCTTCCTTCTCTGATAATCACATGGTTTGCTTGCTCTTACTTATGTTCAGATGTTTCTTAGTAGATAGGCCTTCTGTGACCACCATAAGTAAACTTCGCCCCTTCCCCTACTGCTTTCCTTTCTTTCTCATGCTTTATTTTTATCACTTCTCAATTTTACTGTATTCTACATTTGGTTTTTTGTTAGTTTATCTGTCATCCAAGCAATAAATTTGGAGTCGTGAATTCCAGGCCGTAAGGGGATATGTGTTCTACTGGCCAGCACAAAGCGAGTCCTTATTACATATCGGTAAATTAGCTAATGAGCTATTGTTCTCTACCTTGGTTTCCTGATTTTGGCTTATAAAATGCCACTCCCAGTTTATCACTGGATTTAGTTATTTACCTTGCATGTCATTTCCCAAATGTTTTTTCACTTGATTAAACAAACAACCAAAAAAGCACGAAAGTAAATAGAAAAATCCTCCCAATGAATTTTATTACAGTGAGGCAAAAATTAGGAAATATTAATGAAGTAACGATGGCTTTTGGTGATGTTTCAAATCCCTAGAGATTTAGCCAAGTTGGAGAGATATGGACAGGCTGCTACAGATGTCTCCAGCAATAGAGTTGAAGGCTTGAGGAGCAGGCCAAGTTTGCATAAGTAAGTTGGAATTCATCCAGAGTGGGTCGTCAACATTCTTTGCAGGCATTCTAATTGATTTAAATTGTTGCAATTAGCACTAAAAACCATTATTTATCTATTTCAGCATTTTAATCGGAATGCCATGTACTCATTAAAATGCACACTTTGTAGAAGGCTCATGATCAGTCTGCTCCTTGGCCTGAGAATTTGGCACTACAACCCCTGTGCCAAGAAGGGGTCCCTTCCTCTTGTGGCAATTGGGGAGGTGGCAACCTCAATCCAGATACAGATGGTGATTGAAAACAATGCAATTCAACCCTCTTAATGTGACCTTGACTAGGCTGCACAGGTCTCTCTGTGCCCCGTAAATTACAGGTAATTACCCAGAAATAGGAGAGAGGCTCATTCCCTTGAGTCACCAGTGAAGTGCAACTGATTTCACTTAAGGCTGAGCAGCAGTAAAGTATATTAATATCAGCTTAATTTGTGGTAATTGAGGTAGCAATAAAGAATTACCCCTGGAATATTTTATTCCCTTGATTATCTGAGTGTTTAAACTATGGAAGTGTTTTTTTTTTTTTTTTTTTTTTTTGGTCATAGTATAAAATATCCCATTTTCTCCCATCAGGAACTTAGTGTAATTAGTGTCTGGCAGACAACATTGTGTTCAGCCATTTCCCCTGTCCCTTGGATGCATTTTTATTAGCCAAACCATCAAGTAACCTTATTTATTATTCTAGATAGAAGCATTTTGATCTCATTAACATGGATAATTTTCTCCAAACTTATGTAGTCATACTGCAGCCAAAGCTCCCTTTATGACAATTAAGATATACTTGTTTTTTTTTTTTTTTGATCTGGTGCCCTACTATACAATTAAGATACTATTCAAATCAGTAAATTTATTAGTATATTAACACACTAATTGGATTACAAACACATCCTCTTATTTCTGAAATGTTTATGATTTAATTGACTTGTTTAAACTAATTTTCATCTCCCCATGCAATTATAATTCGTTGTTAATTGAACTTATTTACACATGGAATACTGATACTGTATTCCCTTGTACCGAGGAAATACGTGTAAAGGTCTCATCAGCGGGTTAGGTTTTTGGCTTTATTTTTTGGGCACCTGAAACTACTACCAGAGATAATAATGATCATGTAATATTCATTTACTTAAATGTGTAAGAATTAGTGGCAGTAACTTTTAGAAGAAATAAATATGATTCCATTAGTTTATAATTATTCATTTATTCATGTACACTGTATGTGGAAGAGCTATTGCTTTAAAATATGTACTTTTTCTTCCTTCCTAATTTAGTTAGGGGCCCATAACTGTGATAGCCAAGTCCAATATCACAGAGATAATAAACACGGTGACATATTTTGGAAATGACATTCTGTGTTGCTGTTCCCAAGTCTGGAATATTCTCTGAATTAAAAATTTTAAAGATACACAAGGGTATATACATGTACATTTATAAAAGATAATTCCAAATGCATTCTAATACCTAATGGTAAAGTTTTACAGCCATGGGGTAACAATCATGGCTTGAGCCCATAACTGTGTTGTCCTAGAGAAAGATTGCTAAGATGTAAATAGAATTATTTGCAGTGATTTTGAGGAACTTTGGCATTGTGGTTTTCCTATTTGCAGTTTTAAATTTTCTCTTTTTCATTATTTTTGTTGTGAGGTATAACCCACATGCAGAGAAATACATGAAACAATAATGAGTACCTGCATGTCCACTCCCCAGGTCAAGGAATAGAACATTACCAGCATGCCTGAACTCTCATTTCTCATTCCTCTCAATGCCTCTTACTAAAGGTTACCACCATGCTCACTTTTATAGCAACTACTTTCTTGCTTTTCTTTATAATTTTACATCTAACTCTGCATTCCTAAACACTATAGTATAGTTTTGTCTGTTTTTCAACTTTATGTGAACGGTCACACAGTGTGTATTCTTTTGTGTCAGGATCCTTTAGTTCAATAGTGTTTGTGAGTTTATGTTCAATATTCAAGTTGTTGTGTGTAGCTGTAGTTCACATTTGTATTGCTGTGTAGTACTGCATTGAATGAACATAACACCAATGATGCATACATTCTGTTGTTGATGAACATTCTGATTGTTTCCAGATTGGAGCTATGACATTATAATGCTATTCTTAGGTATATACTCTGGAGTGAAATTGCTAGGTCAGAGTTGTAGAATTTACTTCTTAAAAGTAGTTTATGAGAATTCCCATTGTTTCATTTTCTTGTTAACCTTCATATTATCAATCTTCTTACCCCAGGCAATGGGATCTAGTTTTGATTTTAATTTGTATTTTCCTGATGACTAATGAGGCCTAGAATCTTTTCATATTTATATTGGCCATTTGGATAACTCCTTTTGTGCCATACCCACTAAAATCTTTTACCTATTCTTCTATTTTTCTGTAGTTTCTATTACTCGTTTTTAAAAAATTATTTATTTTGTGTTTTGTTATATGCGTTATATTTATCTTTTCTTACTATATGCCTTGCCTTTTACTTAAATATATCTTTTCATGAACAGAAGCTCTTAGTTTTTTTTTTTTTTTTCTTTTTGGTTTGAAGTCATAAAGGCATTTGGCTCTATTACTTTCTACAAATAGACTGTGTGTTATTCACAGTTAAATATATAATTCAGTTAGAATTTATTTTAGTATATGGCATGAGGTCGTGTCTTATTTCTTTGTCTCATATGGTGCAGATTTGGTGACTTGTATGTTTCAAGAAATATTTTCATTTTATCTGAGTTGTTGGCCTAAGATGTTGATAATTTCTTATTATCTTCTTATTGTTAGTAAGATCTGTATTGGTCGCCTGTCTTGTGTTCTATGATCACTGGCTCTCAGGAAGTGACTTGACTTGGGTTTGGGAGCAGTGGACTCCATAACCTGTAAAACTGCTCTGTTGTGTCCTCACTGTTCCAGAAGACATGGGGACTGGAGTGTCCTGCTCAGTAACAGTCAGTCTAAGGTATTCACAGGATTCAGTTCATTGCCTTGTCTCGGTTGTTCTGGAAATCACCCTTTCTCCTCTTCTTTCCCCAACCACATCTGGCTGCCCACTCTCCTTATGACTCACATCTCCACAGCAAGCACAAGGATGAAGAAGTTTCTAACCACCGCATGACAGACAGGCTGCAGCCCAACCCCAGAGACGGGCCTGTGAGTGAGGAAAAGAAACTCTCTTCTTGGAGAACACAGTGTGAAAAGGTAGAGGGACAAGTTCTTGCCAGATACCTGCTCCCTGGAGAAGTCTGTGATGGGCAGGCAGGCATCTCCCATGCCTGAGAAAGTTGGAGTGGAAGCGGCCAACCCACAGAGACACCCTGGAGATGGGCTCTGGGGACAGTAGGTGGCCAATGAGGGGCAGTGGAGAAGCTGTTGGTGGAGGAGGCTTCAGTGGGGTCAGTGAGTGGATGAGTTTGGTGAGAGGGTTAGTTCCTGCCAGGGCGTGGGGTCAGGGGAGAACGTATTGCTTTTGACGCCCCTTGATCCTGAAGGACTGAGGGGCTGGGGCGTGGTTCTCACGCGCCTCTCCTTAGACAAACCTCAGACCTGCACTGCTCTCGTACAACGTGACTTTCTACCTGAAGCTCACAGGACTCGGCGTTCCTGTGTTGTTAGTCTTTTGATGGGGGTCAAAAACATTTTCTATTGCTCCTTTATTGAAAACTCAAACACGTTTTGGACATGATCTTCTATTGAGATTCAGGTCAGTTTTCCTCTGCCAAGGACAGGTGCGAAATGTCCAACCTCTAGGTGTGTGTCTGCCCCGTCAGGTGGGACTCCGCTCCCTGGGGACACAGCTCATATTTCAGCGTCTGATCAGAGCCTCCCAGAGACTCGGCTTTGTTCTTCAGATCAGCCCTAAACAGGGCTTCGCCACAGACACCTGGCAGGTGAGGGGAATGATGAATAATCATTGTGCAACTTTGCGCCCCCCCAGGACACATCCGACACTCTCTTGCCAATCCGTTCCAAAAACACGGAGTCTTGGTGTTTGAAATTTTACCCTGGAGTCCTCTACCAATCCCACATTAGAATGTGAGCTTGGATGGAGGCCCTTCGCCTGCTCACCCTGTTTCCTTAAAGGAAAATGTCGTCATTTTCCCTGAGAAGGCCGTTGTCAGAGGTTGTTTGTGGAAACATAATTGATTCAGGAAAGTGGGCGGAGGAGGAGAGAACACAGAGTTTATGCGTGTTGGGGTCGGGTCTAGCGCTCCCTTACCTGCTTTCTCTTTCCAAGAATGGATTCATCTGAAGGAAATACAGAAAAAGAAGGAAGAGCCACGCAGCACACAGCAAGAACGAAATAGGTAAAATGGCCCGTGAAGGTTGTGCTTCAGCTCCTCCATGGGGCACTGCAGCTGTGCAGGCAGCAGAGAGTGTCCCCAACTTCCACAGTGCATCCCCGCCGCGGGCCGCACTGGGCACTGGGCGCTGAGCCTGCGAGTTCTGGGCTAGGGAGCCAGGCCTGCATCCCTGAGCCAGGGGACAGTAGCTTGGACCCTCAAGAGGACAGAAGAGTAGGAAGGGGAATGTGGGCCCCCAGGGTCCCCCCTCCCACCATCCAGACCCACAGCGTGGCCTGGGCTGCCAGACACCCCCACCCTGCTCTGGCCCTGGCTCTTTTCCATGCCCAAATTTATATCATATCATCTGTGTCCCTTAGTACAGCTTTCTACTTATTCAATATGTCTCTATATATGGACTTGGTCCAACTTTACCCCTTGGCATTCTCTTCTTTGAAATCACTAATTCCATGCTCTGAGAGTTTGACATTTTCCCAGGATTTTTGACTAATTCCCAGGGCCTTCCTCTCTGTTCTTAACTTCTGCTTCCCCACATAATCTGCTCTATATAGAATGCTTTCAGTGTCCAGAAGATCGCCTGTGATCCTCCTATTCATTTCTTCCTCCCCTTCACCCTAGGTGACCCCCAAACTTTTTATGGCTTCCCTAATTTTGCCTTTTTCTAGAATATCATATGTTTGGAATCATACAGTCTATATCTTTTTTCAGAATGACTTCTTTTGCTTATGGATTTATGGTTCCTACTGCCCGTAGTTACTTATGCAGTATGCCACCTTGCTCACCTTGCTGGACCATTTCTCTGAGGCCCCCGCACCCCCAATAATTTCATCCATAACTATGTAGTACAGTTCTGCCATCCCAAATATCTACCCCAACCTGCACACTTAAACTCATCTGGATTTGGAACCTGGATGAAGCATTCTCTTTAAGTGCAGCTTGAGTTTTATAATGTAACATATTTAGTTTTTTTAAATTTATAACTGTGGTATACCCTTGGGAAAGATTTTTTTGATTTTTACCTTCTATTTCCTAGGTTTTTATTTAAACTCTTATTGACACTCACCCCAAGAATTCTTAAAAATTAATAATAAGGTATACATAATATATATAGTTATCTCTTGGTATCCATGGGAGATTGGTTCCAGGAAGCCCCCCCATATCAAAACCCTCAGATATGCAAATCTCTCATATAAAATGGTGTAGTTTTAGCATATAACCTATGCATAGCCTCTTGTATATTTTAAATCATCTCTAGATTACTTATAATATCTAATACAATATGAATGCTATATATTTATTATATTTTATTGTTTTATTACTTATATTATTTATTATTATTGTGTTGTTACTTTTTATTGTTTATATTCAAGTATTTTCATTGAATCCAAGGATGCCAAACCCATAGATATGCAGCCTGAATTAATATCAGATTTATCTCCCATGTTTGGCAGGCATATAACAACGTATTATACTCACTGGTTCATTACCAACAGTCTGTTCATGGCTATTTAGGCGTTCTCCAAGACAACATATCTTCTCTACCATTCTCTTCGCTTCCTTCCATATCCTCTCCAGCAGAGTCGTAATTGTCCATGTTTCTACAAGCAGGTTATCAAGGCTACCTAGGCTTTTTCTATCATGTTCCTCAAATTTCTTCCATTCTCTTCCCATTTCCCATTTCCAAAACCACTTCCACATGTTAAGATATCATTTCACTTCCAGATGGCATTATGTATATTGTTTCTTTTTGCTGCTCTAACAGATTAACATAAATTTAGTGGCTTAAAAATGCAAATTTGTTACCGTTTGCTTCTGAAGGTCAGAAATCTTAAAAGGGTTTCGCCTGGTAAAAATCAAGATAGTGATAGGGCTGCATTTCCTTCTGGAGGCTCTATAGGGGAACCCATTTTCAGCCTTTTCCGGCTTCTAGAGGCTTCCCAACTTCCTTGGCATATGGCTCCTACTTTTCTCCCATCACATCCCTTTGACACTCAGTCTCCTGCCTGTCTGTCACTTATAAGAATGCTTGTGTTAACGTCAGTCCCACCCAGATAACCTCTGATAATTTCTCGATCTCAAGGTTACCTGAATGGCAACATTCATTCCAACTGTAAGCTTAATTCTCTTGACATGTAACATAATATATTCCCAGGTTCTAAAGATTAGGACTTGGGCATGTTTGAGGGTATGTTGTTCTGTTTACCACAACTGTAATATGGGGAAAAGGTTAGAAAAACATCATGAATCACAAATGCATTCTAGTTTGTGAAATCTTTGTCCTGAATAAAGCTATGTCCTTGAACTTATTTATATCTTTGCTCTCAAAGCAGAGAGTTGACCTGGATATTATAAAATATTGTAGATAAAAACTTTCATAGAAAAAAATTCATGAGAGAAAAAACTGAGGGTAAGTACCTGGTTAAAATAGATCATTTCAAATCTGGAGTTGGCATAGTTTGTTTGGGAAGTTCCTTTCACCCTCAGGCAGATCGTACAGCTTGAACAGATCTGTTACACTGCAGACATATTTATCATTTTCACTACTTCATTCAATTTGCATTATAAGAAATTCATTTGGGGATGCTGGAGAATACTTCTCAAATGCATGCTGTTGATTAAACAGGGCAGAGTGGCTGTGGACCAGAATTGGTAAAGAGTTATAGGAGGAGAAGGCAGTGGGAATTGATGTGAGTAATGGTGTCTATCCATGCCTTGAAAAATCCTCTTTAAATTACACTTGTGAGTGGATAGGAGAGCACATTCTCTTGAAGCCACCATCAATCCTCTGCAGAGGTTACAGTTCTCTTTAATACATCAGCGAGCTTCTCTTTCTTGCAAACCCACTCTTCTGCTGTCTGGAGATGAGAAGCCATCGTCTTCACAGTGACAGAAGAACATGAGGGCCATTGATTCAAGAGTGAAATCAAAGGACAGACTATTTAGTCTCAAATCCTCTGGACAATTAAGCCAACTTCCTATGGTGAAGGTTTTTTCAATATAAGGTGTTTGAAATTGGGTCGAATTGAAATTTTGACTGATTCTTTTTTAAAGGAAGGGCAAGAGTCACTGATTAAGAACAAGTTAATCAGCTTTCTTTGCTAGTTTTTAGAACATGATCCAATATTTTCAGCTATCTTTAAGAGTAATTTTTAATAGAAACATTTACAACCTAGCCCTAGTAGAAGCAACATTGCCTAGTGGTTAGGGTCACACTGTTTGGGTAATACAGACTTGGAATCAAATCCAAGCTCTACCACTAAGGAATTATATTTGGTTTAGGAAAATGAATCAATAGTCTTACTGTAAAATGAGAATGATCATATTTAACAAATTAGGTAGTTCTTAAGATTAGATGAGATAATATGTGTACAGAAATTAGTGAAATGCTTCTGTATAGTATCTTGATACCACCATCATCATCATCATCATCTTTTACTAGACTTCTTAAATCCTTTGGAGAGTCATCAAATTAATGTAATTGTGTTGGAAGCTGAGTATAAGAAAGTGCATAGGAGAACTGTAACAAATCAGTGTGCACAGGAACTTAAATTTAAAAATTACTTAAAACACTGATGCACCAAATAAAATATGACTGTGGAATAACCTTGACTTTCAGTTTACTGCCTCTCTCACAGACTTTTCACTTACCAATAACCACACAATAGTGGAATCTTTGGAACTGAGTACACCAGGATTTCAGGGCCTGG
Source organism: Microcebus murinus (assembly GCF_040939455.1). NCBI lineage: Eukaryota > Metazoa > Chordata > Mammalia > Primates > Cheirogaleidae > Microcebus > Microcebus murinus. Next base: position 27,443,852 of record NC_134124.1, read on the forward strand.
TTCTACTATTTCCCTGGCTGTATGAATCACTTTTAGTTTCAATTAACCATAAACTATAAAATAATGGCATTTGTATACACCTTACAAGGATGCTGTGAGGCTTAGAGGTAATAACTTTAAAATATCTGGGAATGGCTTAGAAAGTATGAGTGCATAATGTATGATAGGAATATATTCTCTCAAAAATAGACATGGAATAAGTTCTCATCTACTATATCCATTATAGTTATTTTAGCCTTTCTAGAATTGTCTATCCCAATCTCTTCAATAGTGAAAATGATTCTTATTTTATTCTCTTATTATGTCACCAAATCCCACATAATCAGCTATATTCAGGCTTAATAAGGCACAAGGGAAAAGGAAAGAGATTCCATTGTCCAACTACATAAATAGAAAATATATTCCTACTATGCCAACTACAAAAATCTTGGAATGTATTGTCTTATAGAAACAACTGTACATATTCATGGTCAGATTTTATACAATAGTATTGGTACTTTTACGTGGATATGATGCACTTTGTGGTTACTCATAGGACTATAAATATTGTCTATAACATGGTTGCTAGGGGAAAATGCTCCTACCAAGCAGTTCGTATTAATACATGAAACACGATGTAATTGAGTAAATGTGTAGGTTCAGGAGTCAGAGAGCCCTTCATTTAAATCCCAGGTTTATCACTTGCAAGCTGAGTTTCTTAATCTCTGTTCTTTTATTTCTACATCTGCAATTGGGAATGGCATGAATGCATCCCTCATGTGGTGTTTGGAGAAATAAATGAGATATTGTGTGTCAAATGCTGAGTAAGCACAAAGTGAAATATCAAATATTAGCTGTTTAAAATTGCTACTGTTACTATGGGTTATGTTTAAAAACTCTTTTTAAATTAGCCAATGTTTCTATTTAGATTCTTAGAAATAAGAGGACAGTTGAGAAAGGCCATTTGAGACGCGAAACACAATTTCTTAAATAATTATTTTATTTTGTGTGTTTGCACAGCAGTCGAGACCCCTACGATGACAGCAATTGGTAGTCTTACACTTAATTGTTGTTATTCCCAATAACAATTTAACCCTGACTAAGGCTAGAAACTGAAATGAAGGAGAAAAGTCAGAAATGAAAACCTGTTAGTGATCTTAGAACAGTGATAAATGTTTTCTTCTCTTCTTATAGTGGGGTTTAATTTAAGCTAAATATGTTTTGAAGTCTAATATAGTGTGACCTTTTCCTAATATTTTAGACAAAATGTATGTAAGAAAATATAATGCTTTCTATTATATTGTAATTGATTTCTCCTATATCTTTGCATGCACAGACATACTATTGTGTTTTCTCAGCCCTTGTATCTTTTATTAAATGAAATAACATGTACATAATATTAAATAAAAGAACAAGGGTGAAGATAACTCAGCAGTTTGTGTCTGTGGCATTTTCTATTACTTATTCTAGAAGGCACTAAAGTGTAGCTTCTGTTGATTCACAGTAGGAAATAAAAGTTAAAGAAGTTGACTGTGTAATCCATCTTTCCATACACAAATTAAATATATCTCTCCATGTTTACATAGTGCTTATTGCAGAATATAGAGGAATATGCCTTAGCACATCATCTAAGCTATTTTTCACTTGATATTTAGCAAGACATTAGACTGATTTTAGAGACTTAAAAATATTGCTAACACCTCGATAACCACAGGGCACACCCAATTTTATTCTAAGGTTATTGAATAAACTATAATGTATAAAGGAAAGATGCTATATAAATTATATCAACTATATTTTCTTATTTTCTATATTCTTAATACTCTCACATGTGGGGCTTCACTGAGTGGGGAAGAAATTGCCTCTCCTGGAGATAACTCTTAATATTTCCTAGAGACCGCAAACACTTGCTCCTGAGTACCCCTTTGATATGGAAACCAACCAATCCTAAATCCATACAGTCACCTACAACCTATTATTAGAGACAGGGTCTTTCTCTGTCACCCAGGCTGGAGTGCAGTGGCACATTCACAGCTCACTATAACCTTGAACTCCTGGGCTTGAATGATCCTCCTGCCTGAGCCCCACAACTGGTTGGGACTATAGGTGTGTGTCACTGCATCTGGCTAAACTTTTTATTTTTTGTAGAGATGAGGACTGGCTATGTTGCCTAGGTTTGTCTTGAACTCCTGGCCTCAAGTGATCCTCCTGCCTCAGCCTCCCAAAGTGCTGAGATTACAGGCATGAGCCACCTGCTCTAAAGAATCTCACAGTATGATTTTTTAAATAGTGACATGTTATAACATGTGACGTAACTCCTGGACCAAACGGAGGCATCACTGTGCTATCTTAATCTTTGGGAGGCAGGCCAGTTGGTAACAGAAAACTTCCTGGAGCACTTAAACTTAGAATGAAAGGCTGAGTAGAAGTTAACCAGTGACACAATTGTTGAAGACAGGCAACTCATGGAAGAGCATGAGTGAAGTTTTAGGGGAAGCCTTGAGAGAAAGTAACCCATTCAGGGAACTTTAATATGTTCAGAGAAAATAGTTGAATCACAGAGTCGAGGTTTGGTTCTGGAGAGGTACCAGATTACAAACAGCCCTGTATGCCATGCTAAGATGTTTGGACTTATCTTGAGGGAATAGGAGGAGGGTATATTGGAGGGGTTTTAAGCAGGACATGAGAGTAATTTTATTTGTTCTTTGGAAAAAAATACTCCAGTGCTATTCTGTGGAGAATATATTGAGGAATGCAAAGCTGGAGGCAAGGGGATCAGTTAGGAGGGCATCCTGGGAAAGTCAGTGGAGAGGGAAAGAAATAGACGTATATTACTTATGTTAGACACTGGAATATTCTTTGCTGAAAAACTATACATTTTTTTCTTGGTACAATTGAATGCACAGTTATGGTACTCCAGGGGAAATTTAATTTTGGTTTTATCTCTTATTTCTCAAATTCCCTGTCATGTTAGTTTAATGGAAACATTGTTTTCTTTCACCAACTGCTAGCAGCTTTTTGTTCTGCAGTTAGTTAAATTTACCAAACATGACTGTAGCTGGCCCATCCACACTACTATTTGGCATTGTTTCAGAATGGTTAAGCAAGAAAACTCTCTAAATTCTACATTGAATAAACAGCTCTAATAACGATAGTAAGTTGAATCTTCAAACTTAATATTTTATGATGTTACAATAAGACCATGAACTTTGGTACCTGTGTTATCCAGCTCTAACCACCAAATATTTGAGAAGTCCTCTAATACAAATTCAGTATTCCATAATAACCTACAGGAATGTTCTTGGAGCACAGACTGTTCGTCATTTTTCTATTGTTAAATACTAGTTTAAATGGATAACACAATGACCACTTCCTTTGAGGCTTAGTTAAGTACATTATAGTGATTTATAAATCCAAATGTCCCCACCACTGTCCCTCATATCAATAACCCACACTTATTCCATTCTTCTATGCATGAGAAACTTAAAGACAGAAGAAAAATTTCCAAAAAGTCATTTTGAACTGCTGCTCCTTTAAATTACACATAAATATTTGCTGAATTGCTGAATTGGTGTTTCTGTCTGAAACTACACCTCTTCAGAGAGTATATCTGGATTATAGGCCTAAAGAGTTTCAGTTCCTTTTCAGAACTCATGGATTTTCAAAAGTTGTATCACAATAATCAAGCCCAAAACTTGAGATAGGCCTGGTGATGGCCTGGGTTCAGAGGAAGAGTATTAGCGGAAGGAAAATGCAGATTTAGATTCTAACATGATGTAAACTCAACCTCACTCCTTGCCTACCAGGAATGCACACAGCTTCTTTCTGTCAAAGGTAATGCCTTCCCAAAAAGCTATCCTGTGTCACAAGAAGTCCTTAACTACAGACCAAAATAGTTTTTGGAAAGCAATCCCTAATGGTTTGCCCAGCTTACTAGGGTTGTTATTCATATTTGTTCCACATCAAATTATATAAATAATATTTATAAATGTAAGTTCCTAAGGAGCTGATGTATAGATGTATCCACCTGTAAACTATTAGAGTATTGCCTTTATATTTTCAGTCAACAGTCTTTATTATCACTATGCGTGACCTTGATTTTTCATAGATAGAGGTTAATTCAGCAGTTTGGGTCCTGAAAAAAATTCTTCTCATAAATTTCTGGTACATAAAGATATACAACAATGTGTCTATAAGTATATAGTTTATAACTCAATCTGCTGAGAAGGCCTACATGCAGTGATACCCAGAGAGCAATGAATTCACATATCTTCCCAATCTTGGTTCTAAACACCCAGAATACTTGGTTTTGAAATGTTCTCCTATAAAAAGAATCAGGGATTTTTTGAGAAATGTGTAATTCCAGGGCTGGGTGAGAGAAAATATAAGATGAGCTAGGAACATGTTGAAAGTGGTTCCAGAAAGTAAGGAAGTACTTGAAAAATCATATCAGCATCTTGAATGGGTACAAAAATTAATCTGAAGAAGCTCCCAATGGCCAAAGCTGGAATATGTTGGGCAACAAAGTAAATAATGATGTCATTGGATTATAACTCACAGAATAAAGAAATATCCATAAGTCTGTACAGGTTATCTTTACTTACATATTTTGAATATATGAATAAATAGGGAAGAAGGGCTAGCTCTTTTTACTGAAGAATTATGATTAACAAATGTAAATCAAAACAATTACCTCACCATCCCTCTAACCCAGGAACTCCACATTTGTCCTAGTACTCACCAAGAATTTTGGAATGCTTATATTTTTCCTAGCAGCCCCCAGCTCCAAGTGTTTTTATTTTTGAAAATCTCAGTTTCTGTTTCATGTTTCTCCTGAAACATGTATATTAGGTTTCTAGACATACTTCCTTTTTAGTCACCTCAGCCTCTCAGGAAAACCAGTGGTTCTTCCCACCATTATCAAAGTGATTCTTCTCACTCCTGTATCTCAAATTTAGCTCTTGGCTTTTACTTAAGTTAAAACACTTTTTAAACATTTTTAAGTTAAAACACTTTTAAACACTTCAAAGAAAAGAAATTACCAGAACAAAAACAACCCAGAAGGTGCTGACCAGATTAGGAAATGACAGATTCTCTTCTGGATTCTTCTGTCAATTACATTTGATTGCTTCTCTCTTGCACCCCAGCCCATAAACACACTTCGTCAGGACTCTGTCACTGTGACATGAATTTTATTTGCATTTGTACATTACTTCCTTAGCCCTACCAAGTTCATAATATTATCTCCATTTAAAGAAATCCCAAAACAACAAATGCTGGCGAAGATGTGGAGAGACAAGAACACTCTTACACTGCTGGTGGGACCGCAAATTAGTGCAACCTTTGTGGAAAAGAATTTGGAGATACCTCAAACAGTTAAAAATAGAAATACCATTCAACCCAGCAATAGCATTATTAGGCATCTACCCAAAAGAGCATAAGACAGTCTATTATAAAGACATCTGTACCCGAATGTTTATGGCAGCACAATTTACTATTGCAAGGACGTGGAAAAAACCCAAGTGCCTGTCAATTCATGACTGGATTATTAAAATTTGGTATATGTTTACAATGAAATATTACTCAATTCTAAGAAACAACAGTGAGCTAGGACCGCTTATATTATCCTGGATTGAACTTAAGCCCATTATGCAAAGTGAGGTGACACAAGATCAGAAAAATGGGCTCCACATGTACTCGCCGTCACATTGGTACTGACCGAGTATCAATATGGTGCTCCAAGGGTGGTGGTGTTCACCAGAATTTCAGGGAGTGGGGGAGAGACCCACATCTGAGGGATGTAGTGAACAGTGTGGAGGGGTAGGGCATACCTCTAATCTTTGCTAGGTAAAGGCAAAGTTATAAAATCTAAACAAAATATTAAAAAAAACAACAACATTTATCGGGTGTCGGGCAGGTGGGGGGGGAAGGAGATGGGCTTACATATATACATTATGAGTGCAATGTGCATTGTCAGGGGGATGGACACGCTTGAAGCTCTAACTTGAGGGGAGAGGGAAGGCAATAGCAATGTATGTAAACTTAACATTTGTACCCCCATATTATGCTGAAATTTTAAAAAAGAAGGAAAAAATGTAAGAACAGACACACATAAAGGTTAAATTATTTCCCCAGGTTTACTTGTGTAACAAATAATTTAGTTAGAAATTTAATCCAAGGTCTTTTAACTTTAAATCAAATTCTCTTTCCTGAATATTGTTGTATTCTGATTCTAGTGCTTTAGATTCATAAATGCCAAACACACAGATTTGGTGTGTGGGGGCTGTGCTCTATGGGTAATAAGAAACTGGTCACTTGTCTTGTATCCCTGCATTTGTGGGACATGAATTCCTGAAAGGTTCCTATGGCATCACCTGTCCTTGTTTCCTGTGATAATCAACTATGTTCACCGTCTCACCACTGATTTAGTTAATCTCACTGGAGTTTTGACAGATATTTTCCTATTAGTTGATAAAAACTATTTCTATGCTGTCTTTTTTTTTTTAAATGAAAGAACAAAAAGAAGCACTTAGTTTAGAACAAAAAGAGACTCTTTTCACTGGGTAGAGGGAGAGAGAGTAGAATCAGAGGAATGTGGCGAAAACAGCGAAAACATGAAGCAGGTGGTAGGCACGCATGGACCTGGAGGGGTGAGCAGAGGGTATAGACTCTGACTCTTTCCATCCTAACTCTGGGTTTTCATGAAGAAAGATGAACATTGTCCCTAGTTTTGTGACTGACCCTTATAACTCATACATGCGTGTGCACACTCACATACACACACATAGAGTTTTTAGGGGGAGGAGAACTTTAATTTCTTTCAATTTTTGCTGAAAAAGAAATCAATAAACTCTAAATACCTGATTAAAAAGTAAAACCTATATTTGGCATCACATAGGATCATGAAATGGTTTCACTCATTTTTTTCTAGAAAAATTAGCTTTAAAAAATTATTCTGTTCCTCAGGTGTATATATAGACTCTGACTGTTCTGTACTTAGTTTCCATTGAAAGTGGTTCTACAGGAGAAATTGATTCCAGAGCATCTACAATCTCCGTTAACACTGATTTGAAGAAAAAAATCCAGCAGAATCACACTTTTCCGATGGTTCATACATACTAGATAAACACTCTTGCATTTAATACTCACTTTTAAAAGGTGAATCCAGGGCATTAAGAGGGAGAGAGAGAGAGAGAGAGAGAGAGAGAGAGAGAGAGAGAGAGAGAGAGAGAGAGAGAGAGAGAGAGAGAGGTGCAGATGCCAGGGGACAAAGGAATGGAAACATTTCTAAATTGTAAATGACATATAGGTCAGTTTTTATTATGATAAGAGATTAGTTTTACAAAAATTAAAATGAATTCAAATGCAGTTCACCTATTCTTACCTAATGGCAGTATTTTAGACAAAGCACACCTAGTTCTGATTAATTACTTTAGGTTCGAGACCTATATTCTTTATTTCTACCTGATCTTTGATCTTTGAAACAATAATTTTCCCAAATGACTCATTTTTTTTCAATATTTATCTCGATGTGTAACTGGAGATTTCATTTGTTACTCATGAATGAAAAAAGGTATATGATCCCACATCATACTATATTACCATGTTTTCTAAGTAGCATGATATATTGATAAACTAGCTTTTCTGATTACTAGCATTGCCAGTAGTTACTTTTTCCTCCCACTCTAAGTAAATAAACTCTTAAGAAATTATTCTGAATCAAATTATTCAGAATCCGGACTGAGAAAGCTGAGGAAAAATATGCAGTAACTATTTTATGTTTATTTTGCCTCACACATTGTAAAGTGCTAAGAGAAGAGCTAATGCTTTAATTAAAGGGAACAATTTTCTTAGGAAAAACAATTGCTATGTTTGCTAACCGAATCTAATGTGTTACATAGTCAAACTGGGGCTTTAATATATGCTGTCTTTTTAAACGCCAAATCAACCAGCAGCAGTTGCGACTGCATATTTATTCAATGTAATTGATAGAAATGTTTAATTAAGTATTATGAAGGGTAATTCTCTAGCTCTCTCTATCAGACAAATTAAAACCACCACTAGCTTCTGAGATTATTCTTGTATAATCAAATAAAAACACACAAAGAGCAGAAAAGCAACGCTGCTGAGGTTCAAGATGATTTTAAAACGTTTGTTTGTAAAAACCCAGCATAAGAATTTCTCAAGATGTTTCTTTTATCTCTCTCCCTCCTTCCTTTCTTTCCTCTTTTCCCCTACATGTATGTGGCATAAAAACTGAAGAAACTATGGACCTGTCATCAGTTTGTGGACTAGTTGTAAGGGGTTAGTTTTCCACTAAGTAACACAGATAATAAATAGCATAGGGAGGACAAAAGTAAATTATATTTTCAAATTGGAAGGGAGATTTTTACTTCTTATTTGAAAATCTCATTTGAAATAATTCAAGTTTTAAAATTTTCTTGATTAAGCATATAGACTGCCTTCATTGATTTATTTTAAAATTTTTACCTTTAAATGGAGAGTGGATATTAGTAATCAAACTTGAAATAGACCCCCTTTCACAGTGTGTGCTAGCCATAAATTATAGCCATATCATCCTCAGATTAAATGTTCATTTCTGCACTTGTATGGCTTAACAAATGAACATTAAATGGCAAAGGTGCAATCCCTTTAAAAAAATTTTTTTTGACAAGGTTCCTTACACAAGTGTTCAAATATCAAACAATACTAAAAGATGTAGTTAAAAACAGCTCCTTTCCTCACCAACCTTCTGGGACTACATCATTCTCCAGAGCAACTATTTTTAAACAATTCTAGCTTTTTCATCTGGGATTACCTCCATGTCATTATATAACAAGATTATCCTGCATACTTGTTTTAGGGATGACAGACCTGTGCTGAAGATGACAATTTGAAAAGTTTTCTATCATGCACATCTATTTGGTCTATTTTCATAAAACAATAACCAGTTTTCATTTGGTGATCTGGCACATTAATTTATACCTCAGCCTCTCTGAGTAAAGACATAATATAGTTTTTCCAATGAACAGACAACCAATTTTTTTCCAGGTGTCAATTTAATTTATAAAAATTATTTGTGAAAAGTAGAAAATTAATGATGGCAGAAGGCAAATGTTTTTCCCTTATTATGTTTGTTCTATGAAAAACAATAGTGACATGCCAGGAGCTCTGTTTTGCTAAGCAAAAACATATCTTGAATGTGAATGTTATTCTCTACCCAAACTCATATATCTTTACATGACTGAATCCTATAATGGTATATTCCATTAAAATCAACTCCTTATTTGTACAGCACCCAGGATGAATCCCTTTGCTGGGTCTAGTTCCCCAATGTCAACCTATCAGGTTCCACTAATCCCCATGATGGATGTTCTGATTAAGTTTTGCTATGTTTCTGTGTCTCCTAAATAATGCTTTGTCTTTTACCTCTGTGGTTTCTAAAATGTGTTTTCTAAACTGCATTGCATGGTAGCCTAGTTCCATGGTGTGTTAGCTAGAATTCCACAGTCAAATGTGTTTGGGAAATACTAAACCGTATCTTATTCTTGGAGATTCACAATATGCAAACAGCATACTGAAGGCTCTGAAAGTTCCTATAGTGTTAAAAGAAAACACATACACAAAAACTACAACATAAAAATGTCTTTTACTTTCCTTAAACCAGCCTTTCCACAGCTTGTTTGAACTAGAATACTTTTTTGTTTTGTAGCAAACTTATTAACAGCCTACAAAATTGCTGATGATCAGGAAATCGGTTCTGGAAGCATTGTTTTATGCTATTCCTTTGTCTGTAATATTCCCTGATTTTTTTTTACCACTTTGTATGAAAATGCCATTCTTCCTACAAAAATTGTGTTCTATTTCCGTAGAAAAGTGCATTGTATTTGAATAGAGAAAGGCCAAGAGCATGGTGGGTAGGGGAATAAGAAAATGCATCTACATTATTCATCAAGCATTGTCAGTATATTCACTTCTCAACTATATTCTAAGCTTCATGAGAGCAGGGATTATTTTAAGAAAAATACTGCAAAGCAGACTCAACATAACTTTCCAAATTATCCTGAAATACTGGGCATAATTCTGGCAGTAAGACCTCAAAAAGACATTATGCCATTTAAAAAAAGATCTAATGAAGGATTAAGGAAAAGGGGTCATTATGGGAAGCCAGAGTTAGACATTAGTCTAAGGAGAAAATCAACTTTTTGTCTAAATCTAGACATATCAGCCCAAGGAGATATCATGTGTGATTTGAGTGAAATAAGTATAGGAAAAAATGAAAGGAAAACATTGTTGAATCACTAGGAGACAGTGAAGAAGAAAACACAAATGAACATAAAGAGGTTTTCGACAGACTTAGAAATGGCGTGATGCTTATTAAGAGAGGATAGGAATACACTGTTATTTTTCATTTGTTAAGGAAGAGAACAAGTTTCATTTATGGGCTAGAAGGTTTTCCTGAAATGACAGTTTTCTTAACATGTTTCCAATGACTGTCATTTATTAGTGGTGCAACTTTATGCAATTTACTTAACTTCTCTGTGCTATAGTGTCTTCATCTGTAAAAAGGAGAATGACAATAGTGCTTCTGTCATGGAATGTTATGAAGATTAAGTAGCACCTGTCTCTTAGAAGGCTTTCAATGTATAGTAGGTATTTTAATTATGACTTCTTCACTATTCCTTATGCCAGGGATCCTCAAACTTTTTAAACAGAGGGCCAGTTCACTGTCCCTCAGACCATTGGAGAGTGCATACTGTAGAACTGGAATGAGTTGGCTGCTAAGCAGGACAGGCAGTGGTGGCAAAAACACCCAGTGGGCCGAATAAATGTCCTAGGCGGGTGGCATGTGGCCCGTGTGCCGTAGTTTGAGGACACCTGCCTTATGGTAACTGATAATGATAATATTAATGCTTAACATTTGGTGAATTGTTAACTTTTATTACTCATTTCCATTATCTATTTAATTCTTATAAGATGGGCAAGTAAATATTACTATCTCCATTTTATGGATCTAGAAACAGAAATTTAGCTAGGTTAAGAAACTTCTCCAAGCTCACACAGCTAGTGAATAGAGTTTGAATCCAGAGAGTTTAATTCTCATAAGTCTGATTCTTATTCAGGGGAAGGTTTTTTTTACTTGAACTTTCCTATTGGTGGGCTGGGAATGAGTCTCAGGTGTGGTAGGTTTGCTGAAATTTGCTTCCTTTAGTCCTAGTCTTTTGCTTCAATGTACCGTATATATCTTTTCATTTGTGTGCATGCTACAATGTGAGACAGTTGGAAAGGAAAATGCTTGGCCCTCAGAAGATGCTGGTGGACTGAAAAAAAAAGACAAATTTGAAAAATTTTGATTGGAAAGGCTGTTGCATTCTAATCTGCTACTGGCCACCATTTACTCAAACCTTCAACCCTGCAAAGCAGTCCATATATTTTTGTCTTGATAAACTTTTCCCTCCATCACAAATGTCCCTCTATACTAGAATATTTTCTACTTGTCTAAGATCTACTGCTCATGAAATAAATATTTCACTTAATAGTGACTCTCCTAGACATAAGAGTCACTCTCAAGTTCATTTATGCTCTCACACATATTTTGCATACCTGGATTGTAATTCTCATCACTTTGGCCAAAACTGGCCCTGTGATGATAAGGCTTGCTGCAATGCAGGCTCCTCCGGGCTGCTTGCTTGGCTTTGTTCCCATTGCCTAACATGTGGTCTAACATAATCGCTCAATCGGTGCCTGCTGTATTAATGAAACAAAATCTTTTAAGTTATTCAAATTGTTGCCTTTAGTCCTTGGATTGTGAAAATGCATTATGTGTTTGGACTTTACTTAGAATACTTATAATTGGCAACTTCTCTTTTGATGGTTGTATTGTATTTTTGACACAGAGAAAACTGCGACAAACTTTTTTTAAAGGAAGAGAGATATATGAATTAATCAGTCTTGTGTATCCATTAAGGTCTAGATCTAAATTTTTTATTTGAGACCAATTTTTTTAATTGATAACTCATTCTTGTGAGTATTGTGGAAGCTCATATATACAAAGAAAGAAGAATACAAATGCAAGTGATCTGTGAATGATTTGACAACTTTCCAGTATTATAAAGATTGTATTATTTAAATTTTTCCTTCACATTCCAATTGTTTCTTAATCATGCATGGTATGAAAGACTTTCTTAGGCTTCTGCTGAAGCAGGTCTGATTAGAGAAGGAAGATTTTTTACATATCCTAAGACATCTTAAAATATACAAGGTTAGTTATCCAGGAAATTATTGTCTGGGAGTATGATTCTATTTGATGATTTCAATTTACAATCATTAAATATTATATAAAGGAGAAGAAAATTCCAAGAATACCAAAGTGTCATAAATGTGATTTAAAGATTTTAGAGTGGAAAAAAGTTTTCATTCTAATAAAAAAATTATAAACTTGAAATGTCCTATGGCCTGGTGATATATTTTATCCTTGTCTTTGTTATCATTAGCCTTCCTTAATATGGTTTTTAAATTAGAATAACTCATGGAACTTTAATATCTTAATCAAAGTTAGTATTGTCATGCTGGAAGGAGCCAAATGAATGATTAAAACTGCAAAATCACTATTTAGATGTCTCATAGTATTTACAAGAATCTTAAAACAAATATAGCCTCTGAGATCTGGCAGATTCAAGAGCAGTTCCTTTCCTCTTTATTATTTTCTCTATTAAAATAAGTTGCCCATGAATTATAGCTATTTATACATTTATCAAATTTTCTATTGATGGTGTATTAATCATTTTTAATGAGTTGACTCACTGTGTGAGAGACTTTCACCACAGTTTCTGTCACCATGGCAACCAGTTGTTGGTATTAACAGTGCCAGAGTCATAGATTTTATTTCCAGAATTGTTCCCTTAATATTACACCATATTAAGCTTCCAAGTATACTCAGGCCAATGTTTCCCAAGTGCATGTCTCACAGAAACCATGAAAGATGATACAAATAGATTCCTTAAATCCATCCTCAGCATTTGGGGTAAAGGGACACACCACCCCAGATTTCTCAAAGTGAGGTCTATAGACTTCTGTTTATGAATCCATGAAGGCAGATTTGGGTACCATAAGGCTGATCTACTGAATTATTACCTACAGGAGTCCTGGAAACTGCACATCAAACAAGGAAACCAAATATACTGTGATCACTGTGGGAAATAAAAAATAAGAGCTTCTTCTTTTAGGTCAGGAGATTATCACTAAATCTATCAGTGATTAAATAGATGATTACTTAAATGCTTCCTTCAAATCCCAATAGTTTCTTAATCATCCGTGGAGTGGAGAATTTCTTGGACTTTTATTTTTTATTGTGGTTAAAAGAAATAAAATATGAGGTCTATCCTCTTAACAATTTTTAAGTGTATAGTAGAATATTTTTGACTATATGCACAATGTTGTATAGCAGATCTCTAGAACTTTTTCATTTTGCATGACTGAAACACTTCTCATTGAACAGAAACCTTCCATTTTCCTCTCTAGACTTTCCTAGACTTTTGGTGGAGCATTTCTGATTGGAAAAAAAGGAATTATCTTCATTCATTAAATAGATATATGTTGTAAATTAAAATTGTCCATTCAATTCAATGGTATAATCAAATAGACATAAATAAGCATATTCATACTTTCCTTGAAATTATAATTTTTTTCACCAACATTATCCAACTGAAAGTTGCGTGGGTTGTGGAAACAATCAGAATGAATGACAGAATTTATAATTTAGTTTAGGAATCAGAAGAAAAGCTCATGAGTTGTAAGTTATTTTTTATTTTATATAGCAGAGCAGACAAGTGATAGAGAAATTTAAACAAGTAATAACATCTGATATTTACATATGATTTCATCTTTCTCTGAGGGTACATTTTCATTGCTTCCTTAATCTGGGTAGGTGTACAGTTATAATCTTTTTGAGGGCAGTGACTGTGGTTCATATTAACCATACATAATTTATTTCATTTCTATTCAGCTTTTTACAAATGTACCAGGTGATATAGCAACACACAAATATGTAATGACTATTTGCTAAACATATGGAAGATTCTGCTAGCAAATGAGTAGGTTGTAAAAATAATCTTTACACTCATGAAATAAACAATACTGAAAAAAATAATATTTGCTCTGAGTTATTTGACATCACAGGATAGAATTAGGACCAAGACTCAGATTTTTCTGAAACCAAACATAGATTTATACTTTGGGGTTGTGTCTTTTTAGAGATGGAGAGAGAGAGAGAGAGAGAGAGAGAGAGAGAGAGAGAGAGAGAGAGAGAGAGAGAGAGAGAGAGAGAGAGAGAAAGAAACGAAGACACCATCCATTAAATAGTGCTTTCTGGAATTTAAGTTCAGACACTTTAAAAGGAACATATTGACCTTTTCCTCCCTTTTTCATGCAAATGAGAGCAATGGGCAATGAACAAATTATAAATCCAATAAGTACACAATATGAACATAGATTTCATAACCCTTTTGAAATTGAAGACTTGGGGGGGTCATTGCTTTGTCACTTTTCAGTCACATAGAATAATCTGTTTTTTTCATTTTCATGTCTTTGGAATCCTTGGTTTTAGACATATGTGCAGAGGATCTTGCTAAATTATAAGGGCAACTCATTTTAAAGGTTAAAGGATGAGATGCAATTAGCCTCTAAATTTAGACCTGATTACTGAAGTCAGATTATACTTTGGTTTAGAACAATGTAACCAGACATTTTAATGCACAAATGTGTCCACTAGTGGACAATTAGAGTTGTCAGTTTAAGTAGTCAATTGAAGAAGCAGGTTAAACTGAAATTGGTAGTGTCTCTGTGACCTTGTGCTTAGAAACATTTCTCTGGAAATACAATCGTGAGCTTTGAATTGAAGAGGGAAGTAGCGGAATCTAATTATGGCTAAAGTACCAATGATGTCTACATTCTTTTCATATACATCACAAACTACTGACCCATGAAAGGACAGATACTGGATAGATATTCTAGAAAGGCAGCAGTAATTGGTACTCAGGTAACCAAGAAGATCAAACAATTTTTGTAGCCTATAATATGCTTTTGAAATAGAGTTCTGATCAGGGCGAAAGAACGATAAAAGAAAACTGTTTTCTTTACCTTCACCTCTCTCCCATTTTATGTGCCTGTACATGAAATTTGCAAGAAAAATTCTGGTTCTCACCTGAGCATGAAAATAGCAGCTTCCTATCTGATGGCTAATTAGTCATTTTTAATGAACTTTACTCACTCTGAGACACTTCGTCCGAAGTGCCTGCCACTATGGCAACCAGTTATTTGGAAAGTGCATTAGGCTAAAAACAAACATCTGTGTGGGAAGAAAACTGCTTTTCCATTCAAACTTGTATTTAATTGAGTGAGTGGTAGTGGGAGGTGAGATGAGAGATAATTAACCCACACTGTCAAGAGTTTCTCAGAGTAAAGACCTGGGTGAAGCATTCCTAGACCAACCTCAGCCTGAAAACAGCAACTAAACTGTTACTTCTAAGGCAAGCAGAAAACAAAGGCAGGCATAAAGGGTATGGCCAAATAATTTTAAGGAAAAAAAAAATCAACACTTTGATCTATATTCAGTACTGAAGATTAGTTGTAATATGTTCGCTTGCTCCTAAGACAGAATCATTCTTCATAATTAGATGCCATGATATTATTTAATTTTACAGTGTGGCTTGTCTATAAGGAATCTTGTATGTTCTTAAGACAGGCAAATGTAAAAATGGTTACAAAGGAAAAATTGTTAAAGATGAGTTGATTCAGTAATGATACTATAAATAGTTCCAACACTATTAATTTGCCCCATTTCCCTTTTCCTAAAATATTTTATTTTGCTTTGTTACAACCTTTTCCTATAATAATTCATTGGAGAGTATTTCTTTCTACTACCATATAAAGTTAAGTTAAAAAACATTAATGAAGTTAAACTAGATAAAGGCAACTGACTGCTAGTAATTAATTAAGACTTTGCCTTAAATAAATATGAAGTATATAATTTCATGGCTAAACATGTGGCCATGAGATTGGGTGACATTTACAGCTTTTTCTCTCTTCTACTTTCCCTCCCACATAGAACCTAGTAAATGTTTAGTAAAATGGAAGATACTATTTACTTTGATTTTTGTTTGAAATTGATTTAAGACTAACAATTTGATCAGATGACACAGATGTTATTTTTCCATAAATAATTTGCTCAGCTATAAGAAGATCAGGAACAGCTTAGCCATAAGGAGAAAATTGACCACCATTTCCCAGGATTTTTAGTCTACATGTTAGGTGACATTTTGTAAAAAGATGAAGTTGCATGAAATAAGAAAGTATGTACACCAAGCAATCAACTATCAGTTTTTATACCAAGGTGCTCCAATGAAATGATACTGTTATAAAATCCTAACCAGCTAGATTGCCATGGAAAGAGGAATTTTGATTTGTTGAATATTTTACATAACTCAGGACATTTTTTTTTTGTTTCAATTTTGTTGCTAGAGTCCCACATTCAAATTTTCTACATCTTCTTCTTAAAATGTACTAATGTAAATTTTACTTACATTTTTTGGTAAGTAAGACTAGTTCTGGGGCAATGAATCATAATTCTGAACAATAATTTTCATTGTATGATACTGTAGATGTGAATGATAAAGAGGATGGAGACAAATGAGCTCTGACCCCTGGACCAGAAATTCCCAAACTCTGTGGCAGCTACATATTCCTGGGGCACAGCTGATTCAATAAACAATTTGTCTTTCTCAAATATATCTTATGTTTCCAGTCTATGCAATTCTCTAATTCTGTGGTCCTCAACCCCCAAGTTTGTGGCCCATTAGGAACCTGGCTGCACAGCAGGAGATGAGCGAAGGAAGCTTCATCTGTGTAACAGCCGCTCCCCATCCTTCACATCACCGCATAAGCTCCACCTCCTGTCAAATCAGCAGAGGCATTAGATTCTCATAGGAGCGTGAACCCTACCCTAAACAATACACATGAAGGATCCAGGTTGCGACTCCTTATGAGACTCTAATCCCTGATGATCTGAGGTAGAGCTGAGTTGGTGATTCTAGCGCTGGGGAGCAGTTACAAATACAAATTATCATTAACAGAGAAGTTTATTTTTATTTATTTTATTTTATTTTATTTTTTTGAGATAGAGTCTCACTTTTTTGCCCAGGCTAGAGTGAGTGCCATGGCGTCAGCCTAGCTCACAGCAACCTCGATCTCCTGGGCTCAGCCTCCCAAGTAGCTGGGAGAACAGGCATGCGCCACCATGCCTGGCTAATTTTTTTCTCTATACATTAGTTGGCCAATTAATTTCTTTCTATTTATAGTAGGGACAGGGTCTCGCTCTTGCTCAGGTTGGTTTCGAACTCCTGAGCTCAAACGATCCACCTGCCTTGGCCTTCCAGAGAGCTAGGATTACAGGCGTGAGCCACCGTGCCTGGCCTAGCAGAGAGGTTTGACTGCACAATAAATGTAATGTGCTTGAAAGATCTCAAAACCATCCTGTCTACACCCCCGCAGTCTGTGGAAAAAAATGTCTTCCATGAAACTGATCTCTGGTGCCAAAAATGTTGTGGACCACTGCTCTAATGGGTAATGAATTATATATATTTTCATTTATAAATACTACTGAATTCATTGTAATGAGGTCATGATTTTTTTTTTTTTGAAAACTGAGTATAATTACAATTATATAGTGAGAAGAATACTTAGGAATATTTTTAAATGATGAACTAATATTTATTAGTGATTGTTAATTATAGGTGAGATATTTTTCTAAGCACTTTACATGTATTTTCTCATTTAAATTTTTATTGACGTTATGGCATAGGTGATTTCATTCCCAATTTACAATTAGAGAAAGCTAGGTACAGAGAGATGAATGATTTAGTCCAAGTTTATATAGCCAGGTTTGATAATTTATTGACAATTAAGGAGATTAAAAATAGCTTTTGACTTGAAAAATTTGGGACTTACTGCTCTAGAGAATAGAATAAATTTAAAAAAAATAAAGCTTCTTGCGAAACTTTGTTTTGCTCATTTTTTATCTGCTAAAGTTCAAGAAGATAAGAAATCTGGTTGGTAATATGGAATAATTGGGCTCAAGTTAGCTGCAGTTTATTCCAAGTGGGTATGACAGAGAGGCCTATTTATTGTTCTCCGTGGCAATCAGAAGGCCCATGTTGACGAGAGACATAACTGTGTCACATGGAGTGTGTCTGCTTAGTATTCCTTGAGAATACCTGCTTTTAGCCCTGTGTGAGGTATTCAACACTGCAGTGTTCACAATCCCTGGGGTCTCAGCAGAATCCAGGCGCTTGTTTGCCAGGCAGACCTGAAATAACTGTTATTTATTTATAGCCTCTGGCACTGTCTGAAACATTCTGCAACACAACTAGGTTAACAACTTCAAGTTAATGTAAACACTCCAAAAATGAAAGCACCGGTGCTGAACTGCAAATACAGCTAGGCAAAGAAGAGGAATGGGAAGAGGCGAAGGTACAGGCCACACAGACCCTGGAGTCCAGAGTCCGTGAGGCATTCTCTTAGGGGGAGTTCCAAAATGACTGGTTATTGGTGAGTGCTTGATGCTAGGAAGGGTGTCTGCTGCAGGCATGTGGCTTTTAGCATTTGGATATAGCTATGATAGGGGGAAGAGAGTGGGACTAACACAAAATTTCATGACAGAATATTCCACTCAAAACTTTGAGCCAAGGCTCAAAACTCTGCAACTCATTAGCAGGAAATGCCAGTCCTTGCAAATGCCTTCATTATCTGCTATCATCTGTGCTCAACACTCTATTCTTTACTTATACCATTAGAGCCACAGGGACACTTGATGTTCCTGGAACACACTTAGCGTGTTTTCACCTGTGTGTTGGACTCACCATCCCCTTTGCCTGATATTGGCACAACTCAATCCCTTCTTTCTGATATTTGCTCAAGTGTTACCTTATCAAAGAAGTATTCCTGACCACCTGTTCCACTTATCTATTGCTGCATATCACACTCCCCCCAGACAGTAACTTAAAATAACCATTTTCATTTTAGACCACAACTGTGTGAGTCAGAAATTTGAGTAGGGCTTGGCCAGATGAATCTCTTAGTGCAAAGGGCCTTGACAGAAAGCATTTGATGGTATCTAGTTGGTGGATGGGTTCCAAGGGAAGCTTTACTCACATGCCTGGCACTTTGGCAGGAATGAATATAGAAAGCTGACCTCAACTAGGATTATCTTCCAGTATACTAGTTGTCTATTGCTGTATAAAAAAATACCTCCCCAAATAGTGGCTTAATATAACAAAAATTATTACCTCACAGTTTCTGTGGGTCAAGATTCCAATGCTTAGCTAGGTTCTCTAGCTCAGGGTTTCTCACTAGGCTGCAATCTAGATGTTTGTTGGGGTTGGAGTTATCTCATCTTGGCTGGGGAAGGACCAACTCTCAAACTCATTCATGTGGCTGTTGACAGTCCTTGCTGGATGTTGCCTAGAAACATTAATTTCTTGCCTCATGGACCTTTCCATAAGTTTACCTACAACATGGTAACTTGCATTCCCCAGACAAAGGCATCTGAAGGGGAACGAGGGAGAGAGAGAGAGAGAGAGAGAAAATAGGTACATGCAAGAGAGATCAAGGCAGAAGATGGAGTTTTTTGTAATCTATTCTTGGAAGTGGTATCCCAATATATTGGTGGTATTCTTTGTTAGAAGAGAATCATTAAGTCCAGCCCATACTCCAGGGGAGGGAAATATACAAGAATGTGAATATCAGGAAGCAGGGGCTGTTGGGAGCCATGCTAGATGCTGCCTACCACAGCCAGAGTGTCCAAACTTGACGTGTCCAGCATGGTGCTCTCAGGGATCCCGGGGAGGGTGTTCTAAGAGAACGTCCTTGGGCAGAAGCTGCAAGGATTCTAGCCTCAGATGTCTCAGAACATCACCTTCACTGCATTCTATTGATCATGTGAAGTCACCAAGGCCAGCCCAGATTCAAGGGAAAGGGAATCAGACTCAACCTCTCAGTGTACAGAGTGGCAAGGAACTTGCAGGCCCCTTTGTTCAGTGCAATACTCTATATAATGTAGTATGCCTCCCCCTGTCACACACCATATTTTCCTTATCTCATTTTTCTTCATTGCATTTGTATTTTTAAATATTTATTTATAATCTGTCTCTAACAACTAGAAAGTGAGCTCTCTGAAATCAGGGAAATTTGCTCTTTTTCCCCCCACTGATATACCTCTAGGGTTTAGAACAGTGCCTTTGTACACAGATTTTCAATAAACATTTACCACAATTATTGGGGCTTATTAGGCCTTAAATGATCTGGACCTGGCCTACTTTGCCAGCCATTTTCTCTAGATCAATATTCTCTAGCCCCATTGATTTTGGTTGTTGTTGTTTTTCCTAAAACATGCAAAATTTATTTCTGTTTTACAGTTTTTGTATCAGCTATCCCATTTTTTACATGATTTCTGAAGGACTGGGTACTTTTTATTATCCAGGTCTAAGTTTAAATGTGATACCTCAGGAAGGACTATATTAGGTTTCTTGTTATTTTCTATCTCATCATCTAGTTTTTTTTCCTTCATAGCACTTATAACTAGTAGTTTCTAGTGTATTTATTCATTTGTTTATTTTATCTCACTTAAAAATAAACACTGTGAATTCAGGGGCTTTGCCAGTCTGATCCAAAACTCTATATTTTAGCACCCAGCACAGTATCTGATTCATTGTTTTTGTTGAATAAAACAAATATGTTTTTGTTGAATGAAGAAAATCTTCTGATAATCAAAATATGAAAATGCTGGTTGTCTTCTTAACATTTTTTTTCTGTAAAATTTAGCTCAAATTCAATGCCTATAAGTCTCCTTTTTGTCATCGCCACCCCCCAACGTTTACTGCTATAATCATGAAATCACTGAATGTCATTACACCACTTTTGCTTAATGACAATAAAATATCTACTCAAGATGAGCCTAATGACCTGGAAGTAATTGCAAAAGTATGCAAACAAGAGAGCTGCCAGTTGGACAACAGGGCTGATATTTTATGCATAGAACCTTGTCCCCACAGCAATAAATCTGGTTCTGCGTTTGGTTTTAGACCCATCATGTGAATTGATGGTTAAAAATTGGGAGAGTTTGGAAAAACCACCTGGAGACTATGTCCTTTTAGAAGGAGTATTGCGTGAAGTGGTAGAGGTATGATAAAAAGAAACATTTGCTGTGTGTGTAGGTTACAATTTGAACCTAGAAAATTTTCAACTGATAGGGATACCTTTTTGCTTTAAAATCCATCTTCTTGTCTCTCTCTTTTTATTCCTCAGCTACAAAGCCATTTATCTTGGGAGACAATAAGATATATTTTTTCTTCTGTTACTCTGAAGTTTTAAGAGAAAGTGATAAGCTCAGCATTTGTGGGTAGTTCTTGTTTCTCTGGGTGAGCTTGTCCAAATGACTTTAGGGGTCCTAGCCAGGTAAAGGAGCAGGGGTCAGTGGGATTCACAAAAGTCTCACATCTGTTAATCTTTAGGAGTGTAGAAGCATGGCCACTTTGACCTTGTCTGTTTTAGGTAGTTATATTCCCCTTGCCTGAGCCAAATGGCTTCTTAAGTGTGCCTCATTTCTAGTACTAGCATCAACCAGAAAATTCTACATGTTGAAAATAACTGTTGAAATCAGGTCTATGGTTTCAAAAAAGAAAAGATTAAATAATAGAAGGGATCTGATGAATTAAAAGAAGATAGTTCATGATTCCACACTCAAATCACTGGATTCTGTTCAATTGTCTCCTTTCTCCAGGTGAACATGTAGAATTCTTGGTGAGAGAACTCTCTGAATGAGGGACTTGTCTAGTGTGCTTCTTTACAATGACAAGGAATTGTGTATTATATGCACACACACATATACATATATACACATAATACATATATATGTATTGATTAACATACATATGTGGGGAAATCAATTCATGTCTTTTGTAAACATTGTAACCAATATCATAAGGTTTATGGAGAGATGAACATAGCCCTGAACCTGACTGCTAAGAATATGAAGTCAGACATGTTGGCAGCTCAAAGACATAAACAGGTTTTGACTTAGGTTATATTTTAGTAAGTAAATGGTGCCAGAAGTTATTGACTGGGATTGCCTTTAGTATTTAGGTTTGTGCTTTGCTAACCATAGCTTTTTCATCCTTTTCAAGAAGGTAGTAAATCTTTCACTCTCCTGATTTTTCTTATTTCTAAATTCCAATCTTCTGCCTAAATGTTCCTTCAAAATCCATCTGAAAGTGACAAATTGTAGGACAGCTCTCAGAAGGCAATGAGATCATGGTAGAAAAATTACTGAATCAGGAGTTGGAACTCTTTTCTTATATGCTCCCAGCTCTATCTTTTGGTGACTTTTGGCAACTTATTTAAGCAGTCTTTTTTTTTTTCCCTTTCAGATTAATACATTTTAGAAGTAACTGTGAGGTTAAAAAAAAAGATGTGTGAGAAAATATTTTGAGAAATATAAAATGTCAAAGGAATATAGGTATTTTTATTATTTTGTCCAAGTACGTTTATGTATGTGTTATGTCTGCTGACAGATATAGCTACTAGTACTGTTGGAAACAGAGAAATAAATATGATACTAAATACAAAGACACCTTTCTTTCCATAACGGAACTTATATATGTCCCATATATATTGACAAACTGTTCTGTATGACCCAGTGTTTTAGGTGGTATATTCAAGGTAAAAATAAAATGTTAATAAAACATGGCAGAAATATACAGACTGCTCAGGTGTATTGCAAAATGTTTCCTGAGTGAAGTTGGTAATAGAAAATTGCTTTCGGTTAAGGGGGCAGTGTAAATAATGGAATAATAACAATCTTTTGCCAGATCATGAACCCCTTGAGGACAGGGTCCATGTTGTAACATAGTGTTTCAGTGACCTGAAAGATAGGTGCTTAACAAATGGTTGAGAATGAATGAATTAGCATGTAATTAAGGAACAATTAATGTTTTGCTGCATCTGAAATGTATCTAGATAAAACTAGAAAAGAAGATGGATACCATCTCATGGCTTCTGAATAATCTAGGCTTAATTTTCTTCTTTCTTTTTAATTAAGACATTTGTCAATGCTTGTAATGGTGAAATGATGAGAATAATTCCCA
Source organism: Microcebus murinus (assembly GCF_040939455.1). Taxonomy (NCBI): domain Eukaryota; kingdom Metazoa; phylum Chordata; class Mammalia; order Primates; family Cheirogaleidae; genus Microcebus; species Microcebus murinus. The sequence continues at coordinate 27,467,026 of NC_134124.1, forward strand.
CACAAATTTTGAAGGTTCTTCTACTTTCTCATTTTACAAGTGACGGTAATGAGACTTAGAGAGGTTAAGTAATGTGCCTGAGGCCATAGCCCTGCTAGTGGCAGAGCTTTCACTTAAGAGGAGACAGAGGCAAAGGCCTGAAGTAATTCCATCCCTTTAGGTCCTTTCACTGTGAGGAGAGTTTGGACCTTTCGTCTGTGTCTTCCAGATGATCTTGCAGTGAAAGAACTATTGCTGTATTTAAAAACATTGGCAACACAGATTCCCTCTGAATTATAAAAATGACCACATTTGGGATGTCAGATGTTCAAGAGCTTCAATTTAATTTAATATCCATCAGTATCATTTCATTTATATTTTAAAGATAAACAAAAAATGTGTCCATTGGTGTAATCTCTGGACCATCTCATGGCCTTTAATAACCTTACTTTAAAATCTCCCAAAAAGAGGAGAAGCAGGATACTCCAAGACAGACTAAAATCCCTATTCTTTCATGTCAGTGGTATCTTGTAGAGGAGTAAAGAAAGCATTCCCCCTACTTCTGTCTTATTGATCATCTATCAAAATAGAATGTTGATACCATATATGAGTCTGTTCATTTCATAATCAACATTATCATCTTAATCATCATCCTAACTAAAGCTTATTTAGGGCTTAATTCTATAATAGGCACCCTGCTAAGCACTTTAAATGCCTTATATGGCTTTGTGTGCACAACAACCTATGAAGTTACAGGTCATGGAAAGAGACTGGCATTTACACAAACACCCTGTGTAGGTTAGACTATGACTGTGATTTAATTAGTCAGGGATGCAAAATCTTTGTGTAAGTGAGGTAGATGCTGGAGACAGCAGGACCAGGTGCAGTGTATCTTAGCACAGCTTCCCTTGTGTCCCTGAGTCTCTAACTGGGGATCACCTGGATCTACTGATAAGGTAGGATCTTGCCATACCTGAGAGTACCATCTTCGCTGTACCACAGTCATTTTTGTGCTACCATTCAGAAAGTTGCACAAACAATGTCTGTGTTCCCTTTTTAGGGATGTTTACAATTGATGGGAACCTCATGATTCTGAAGCCAAACTTAGTAACATCAAGTCTATATCCTTACCTGGAAGCAGAAAGTAGATTTATAGCTTCTAGGTTTTTTGAACTCTATAAGCTCCATTTCTATGAAGTCTACCCTGATTCTGGTTTAGTGGCTTTTTATCTGGGTGGTTCTTGTTTTTGGTCTGTTATTTTTTTGTTTGTTTTGTTTTTTTAAGATGGGCTCTCAGTCTATGGCCCAGGCTTGAGTGAGGAGTTGTGATCACAGCTCATTGCAACTGCAAACTCCTGGGCTCAAGCAATTCTCCTGCCTCAGCTTCCTGAGTAGTTGTGACTACAGACATGCATGACCATACTTGGCTAGTTTTTCTGGTTTTTTTTGAAAGATGGGGTCTCATTATGTTGTGCAGGCTGGTCTTGAACTTCTGGCTTCAAGTGATCCTCCCGTCTTGGCCTCCCAAAGTATTGGGATTACAGGCATTGAGGCACTGCTCCCAGCCTTGGGTTTTTCTGATACTGAGTTTTTATGAAGTCCATGAAAAAAATCCATTTCCTTACATCTAGATAATAATTCTCACTTTAAAAGAAGGAAATTGAGAATCAAAAGAGTTAGGGAACACACACAAAGTCTTATAAGTAGTAATTATAGAGTTTTGGCTTTGAAATCAGCCTGAGTTCTTAACAGTCAATACTATTCTGGATAGAGCTGGATCGGATCCCATTCTACTAAGTGAAGAAAACCAAGAATGGAAAAACAAGCAACACATGAACTCACCATCAAATTGATACTAACTGATCAACACTTAAGTGCATGTATAGCAATAACATTCATCGGGTGTCGGACAGATGGGAGGGGGGAGGAGGGATGAGTATATACGCATGTACTAATGGGTGTGGTGCACAACATTCGGGGGATGGGACATGCTTGAAGCTCTGACTCAGGTGGGGCAAGGGCAATACACTTAACCTAAACATTTGTAACCCCATAATATGCTGAAATAAAAAAATAGAATAAAAATTACTATTCTGTCTAATATTATAATGAAGTAATGCCTGAGCTTATCCTATATTGTTTTATGGGATTAGTTGATTGTGTAGCTGGGGTAGAATACTTGAAGAGGATGAAATAGGTTATGCAAAATGTTAAATCATTTTGTTAATTTGGATTTCCTATAAATACAATTATTGCTTATATATAAATAGACTCAGAATCATGGAAACTCTGTCATCCTTTATTTTTTTAAAGATGCTCTATTTTTATCCACTTTATCTTAAATGATGTGTAGGTATTTGTATTGGTGATATGTGTGACTTATAAAAGGAAAAGACATGGGCCTCGTCCTTTGTTTGGATATGCAGCAGATGTATGTGTTCAATATGGCTCAAAGCAAGGGCACAGAAGTAGAAGCAAAAGGGAATAAAAGTACTATAAGCATCCACAGAAATTCTGTAAAACAAATTCCTGAAAAATGCTTCCTTGCATTTTCTTCCCAATCTATGTTTCCCGTTCTTCAGACACTTCTTTGAGCACAAATCTCCATGAAAGCTTCTCTGATCATTTCAAACTTTAATAGTATGGGACTTGTCCTTGTATGAATTGGCAATAAGATTAGACCTGTATAATTTAAATTATTTTCTATTACATTCCTCAACATTTATTTTATTCAATGTTATTGAAGATAACTCATAGATTTTTGAGGAGTGCTAACCCACATTAAATTATACCTCGATTTTAAAATATATCCTAATTTTAAATGTCAAATTTTTTTAAAAACCTGAAATTTAGTATCTGTAAAATGGGGCAAGTATTTATTTGTTGGTTTGGTGTTAATTTAAAAAAAAAACTGTATCTTTTTATAGATTTTATTATATTTCTGAAAATCAGGATTTATATATGTATATTAATATAATTTAAGCCCTTGTACCTAGCAACAGTGCTGAGCAAATACAATTGACCCTCTGTATCCTCAGGTGCCACATTTGCAGATTCAACCAACCACAAATATAACCAACTGCAAATAAAAATATTCAGGATAAATGATTGGGGTAAAATTTGCTATTCCTTATTGACACTTGTTATCTGATTTTTTGTGTTTGTTTGTTTGTTCATTTGTTTGTTTTTTTGAGACAGAGTCTCACTCTGTTGCCTGAGCTAGAGTGCTGTGGCGTCAGCCTAGCTCACAGAAACCTCAAACTCCTGGGCTCAAGCTATCCTCTTGCCTCAGCCTCCGAGGTAGCTGGGACTACAGGCCCGCACCACCATGCCCAGCTAATTTTTTAATTTATTTATTTAGTTTTAGTAGAGATAGGGTCTTTCTCTTGCTCAGGCTGGTCTTGAACTCCTGAGCTCAAGCAATCCTCCCACCTCAGCCTCCCAGAGTGCTAGGATTACAGTCGTGAACCACCATGCCCGGCCTCTGATTTTCGATTCTAAACATCCTGGTGGGTGTAAAATAGTATCCTGTGATGAATTTAATTTACATTTCCCTAATGACTAATAATGTCGATCGCCTTTTCATGTGTTTGTTCACCATTTGTATATCTTCTTTGGAGGCATGTCTATTCAATCCTTTGTCCATTTGGGTTGGATTATTTGTCTTTTATCATTGAGTTGTGAGAGTTCTTTATATATTCTGAATATAAATACCATGTCAGATATACGATTTGCAAATATTTTCTTCCATTCTGTGTTGTATTTTTTAAATTCTTTTTTTTCAAATTTATTTATGTTTAAATTGACATACAAAAATGTGTGTATTTATTCTGTAGTACATAATGTTTTAAAGTAGGCATACATTGTGGAATGATTACATTTATTTAATTAGCAAACATTATCTCACACAGCTGTCATTTTTGTGGTGAGACTTCTTAATATTCACTCTCTTAGTATTTTGTAATAATACAATATATATCTTGAAATATATTGTCATTAACTACAGTCAGCATGCTGTCTTTTCATTTTCCTGATAGTGTCCTTTGAAACATAAGCACTTTCGATTTTTATGGAGTCCAATTTTTCTATTTTTTTTCTTTTGTTGTTTATGCTTAGATGCCTAAGAAACAACTACTAAATACAAAGCTTATTTCTAGACACTCAATTCTTTTTGATTCTTCTTTCAATATTTAGGATAATTCACCAATGAAGCCATCTGAACTGGGGCTATTTTTTGTGGATAATTTTTTTATTATCAGTTTATTCTCTTTATTTGTTACATGACTGTTCATATTTTCTAATCCTCTAACTTATATTTTAGTTAGGTATGTTGGAATAAATACAAACCTATTGAAGTTAGTTTCTGAGAAATTACAACAGGCTTGTTCTTATGTGAACAGCAGATTAGTACATGTCAATTCTACATACTCAAATTCTGATCCTTTTTCTTATAAGTATTTCTGAAGCTTTCTGTGTTTATTTGTTATGATAGGTAGTTTTATCTCATATTTCCATCTTACATTTCAATTTATAAGCTATTTTTACATAAAAATATTTGATCTCATTATCATTCCTCTTTATAGATGAAAACCAGCACTCAGTAAGTTTATGTGACTAGCCATGGTCCCACAGCTAGTGCGATCTAAAAATAAGTCCTTTTAATTCATATCCTACAATTCATCCCTTCACTCCATATTAAGCATGAATAACTTGATTATCAATTTGGACTTAGCAATCTTCCATCTTATAGTGTGTGTGTGTATATATATATATATTATATATAACATGTGTGTGTGTGTATATATATATGTGTGTGTGTGTGTGTGTGTGTGTGTGTGAAGTGACCAAAGATACACTAATGTTTCTCTAAGTCCAACTTTGAAGTTTTGCAAAACTCTCAGATAAAAAATTTCTCCTTCTGGCTATAGCAGAATAACTTCCGTCAGACCAGTCCTCCTATGAGAACAACCATAAAGGCAATGTAAAAATTAGAAAGTCAACCACAACGAGTAAGATGTGCAACATTTGAGGGATGGACATGCTTGAAGCTCTTACTCGAAGGGGGAGGGAGGATGGGCAATATATGTAACCTTAACATTTGTACCACCATAATACGCTAAAATAAAAATAAATAAATAAGTTAAAAGAAAAAGAAAATCATAATAATGCAATCAAAGCAATCAGGCCTTGAGGTTTAAAGATCCTGTAGAAAATAGTGAGGTGAACTCAACATTCTCTTCCACTTTTCCTTAAAAATAATCTCTAGTTCTTAAGTAGTTTGGGCAGAGAGAAGTAGCCCAGAGCTTTTGGCTGTCTCTGTGATTGATTAGATAAAAGATAGAGTTCTGAGCTATGAAGGAAGTCAGGACTTGAGAAGCTAAGATTCTAGAAAGAGAGGAACAACAACAGCGAAATAGATCTGACATTTTATGCTACTTTGCCACTTGAACATTTGCTGATTCATATTCTAGGCAGGGAAGAATGCCCTTAAAAGTCAAGCAATAACAAATGGAGGCTAAAAATGTAAGCAGAGTTTCCATCAGAATTCTAATTTTGGCAATACAAAAACTATAGTTCAAGACTTTATTTTTTTAAATCATTATTATTACTAGAGATAGAATTTTTCTTTCTCACCCAGAGAAATTTTCTAGCCTCACCCAGGCTAGATGCAGTGGGGTGATCATTGCCTATAACCTTGAACTCCTAGGTTCAAGCAATCCTCTTGCTTCAGCCTCTTAAGTATCTAGGAGTATAGGCATGTTCCACCATGCCTGACTAATTTTTAAATTTTTATGTGGTAAAGATGGGGTATCAGTAGATACCATAGATTAAAATAAATAGAGAAGGCAAACAATGTATAAAAGAATGAAGGCATAATTACACTAATATCAGGAAAGTAAACCACAAGAAAAAGAGTATGGCTGGATATACATAGACATTTCATAATGATAAAAGGATCAATCTGCAGGAAAATATAACAGTCCTATTTTTATACATACAATAATAAATATATAAAGCAAAACTAATAAAGATAATATTTTAAAGAGTTAACTTTAGAAATGATAGTTAAAGATTTTGACACACTTCTCATTATGACACAATGCACAGAAAATTAGTAGAGACATAGAACATTTTATCAACTCACAATGTGACTGAATTGATATGTAGAATACTCTGTCAACAACTGTAGAGTTCATTTATTTCAAATGCACATAAAATAGGCCATATGTTAGTTCCTAAAGCAAAGCTTTACACATTTCAAAGATTACAATCATACAGAGCATGTGCTCCACCTAGAGTGAAATTGGTGAGAAATCAATAACAAAAGGTATCTTTGAAAATTTGTAAGTTACATTTCTAAATAATCCATGGGCCAAAGAAGAAATAAAAAAAAATTTAGAACACATTTCAAACTAAGTGATAAGAATACCATTTACTCAAACATATGGGGTGCAGCTATAGCCAGACTTCCAGGAAAATATATAGCCTTAAATGTATATATTTTAAAAGAAAAAAAGTCAAAAAGGCAGTTATTTTATTATCCAATTCAACAGCAAAACTAGGCAAATAAAAAATGTGTATTTACTCTACACAGAAAATAACTAAATGTTATTTTGAGAAATTAAAAACCTCAATTAATGGAGGTTAAAACCTCCATTAAAAACCTCATTAATGTTAATGAAACAAACAACAGTATTGCAAAGATGTCACTTTATACCAAAATAATCTATAAATGTTATGCAATTTCAGTTACAATCCTTACAAGTTATATTTTCTTGTGGAAGTTGATAGATTTTTCTTAAATATATATGGAAATGCAAAAGACTAAAATAACCAAGGAGTTATTGAATAAAAAGGACAAAATTAGAGAACATATTGAAACTTATAAAACAACAATAATTAAAGAGCGTGTTATTGATACAAGAATAGACAAATAGAATAAAGTCCAGTTGTAGACCGAGATATGTAGGAGCAGTTGATTTATAAAAAAAGATGTCGCTGCAGTGCATTGAGAGTAAGGGTAGTCTTTTCAATAAGCAGTGCTTGGATAAGTAGGAATCTAAATGAAAAATAATGATTTTAATTTCTTATTGACACCATATAAAAATAAATTCAAATTGTGGGCTCAGTTTGAGAGGCCAAATAATAAAGACTTTAGAAGATAGCATAGTTCACTTTGTGAACTTCAGAGATGCAAAAATTTCTTAAGGAAAACATAAAACACACTAACCATACAGAAAAAAAAAATATTATCAATGAAATGAATTTCTTTAAAATTAAGAACTTCCTAGAGATTCAAGAGAATAAAAAATCAAACCATGCCATATAAATTACTTGCAAGACACATGTCTTTCAAAAGATTGTATCTAATATATATAGAGAGCTCTTTAAATTAAAAAAAAAGATGAATAAATTGAATAATGGCCAAATGACTTCAACAGATACATCACCAATGGCCAGTAAGTATGAAAGTGTGTTCAACTTTATTAGTCATCAGGGAAATGCAAATTACAATTATAATGCAAAACTACTACATACTCACCAGATTGCTAAAGTTGTCCGTGCTGTCAAGCATGTGGAACAACTGGACGCCTCATACACTGCTGGTAGATATGTAATTTGGTACAAACATTTTGGAAAACTGTGAACCAACAGTTCCACAACTAGGTTTAATTCTATCAGAAATGCACATATATGCCCACCAGTAGATATGCAGTAAAATTATCATAAAAGCAATCTTTATAAAAGTCCTAAACTGGAAACATTCCAAATGTTCATCAACAGTAAAATGAATAAATTGTGGCATATTTATACAATGCACTACATGCAACAATGCCAATGAACAAAATCCCCCTGTTTGATATTCAGTATAGATGAATTTCAAACATAATGTTGAGTGAATGCAACCAGACACAAAAGAGTAAATACTGTGTGAGACTACTTATATATTATACATTTCAATAAAATGTAAACTAATCTTTGATGCTAGAATTGGGATAGTGGTTGCCTTGGGGGAAGGAGTAATTTGGGAAGCAGCACGAGGGAGCTTTGGGGGTACCAATACTTTTTTCCCCTCTCAATCCAGGAATTAGTTACATGGTCATTTTAAAAAAAAATTCCTCAAGCTATACATTTATGATTTGTGCACCTTTATATATGTATTATATGTCAATAAAAGTTTAAAAGCTATAGGAATTTTTAAAAGCTCTTGGAGGAAGCTAAAGGAAAAATCTTAATTAAGAATCAAACTGCCTAAATTGCCTAAGATGTGATGAGGTTTTCATTTAATAGATGCATTGATTCAGTGACCTGTCCATCCCATTATCATCTGGCCTTTCTGAACCTACCTTGGTGACCCTTGCACAGGTGACTTAATCTTCTTAAGAAGCAGTTTCTTTAAATATAGATTTTACTTCCATATTTAAAGCAACTGTGCTGAACAAAAGAGATGGATTAATTGATGCTTTAAAATCCTATAAAAATGCTAAATCCCAGCAAATGAAATCTACATCTTAAACAATCAATTTTCACAAGAGAATGTATAAGCTTAGGGAGAAACAGGCTGGCAAATTCATCTGGTGTTCTGTATAAATACAATTTTAAAATACCTCCAGTTTTTTTATGCTATGCCATCTGCTGAATGGCTCTTGGAATGGAATTTTAATCTCTAATTGCAAATGCAGGGATTAAAAAGGTTACATTCAAAATGTGCTGGGAGACCAACTAACAATTCAGAAAGAAAAAAAAAGTCTCTATCTGTGGGTTTTGCTGGCAGAGATGTTTTCTGGAAGTGATAACCTGGCACCGGGTCTTTCACGGTCAGAAGTGGAAAAGGAAAATAACCTACTCTGATTGGGTCTGAACTCTCTGGACCTTGTATAAATTCCAGCTGCTTTTGACTGTGAAATTCGAGCAACAACAGACAACTTTACTTTTTCAATCTTAGAAATTAGAGTATTATTTCCCCGTCATTTAAAAAATTAAAACAAAAATAATCTGCCATACTTTTTGCCTAGGGGGCACCCAGCATAGATATAGTTCAATGAAGACATTGAAAAAGAACCAAAATATCATAAAAATTTATAAACAAATGACAAATTGATACCCATGCTTCTAAATTGGTTAGAAATGTATGAAATGGTTTCATCTTAATTTTTGGTTTTAATATGTTTGATATATAGATATAGGTATCAGTTCTCCTCTCCTCTGAACTTTCTTTCTTACTATTCTTTCACCAGACCTTCTGCTTCTAACTACATGGTATGTTAAAATGTTGTACCCTTCCCTGTGCCTTTGTATATACTGTATCTCTTACTTGGACTGGCAATTCAAATCATTTTCTGTGATGACTTTGACAAGGTGGAGGGTCATTATGGAATAAGATTGTGTACACTTCTGAACTCTGTGCCACAGAAACCTGAACTTGATTTTATTGTTCTTCAGTTGTTTTATATGTATATATTTGGTCTATTCAACTCCAGATCAGAGACTATGACTTCTTATTTTATGTTCCCTAACGTAAGAGAGATTATAGGAAACTTATAAAATAAAGGCACTTTTAAAAAAATCAGCAAAATGGCCACTTAAAAATTACAATGGATAATCCTTTATAATAGAAAGAATTATTCTTATAGTATAATACATTTTCATTCTCTCATGTTTCACATGAAGCAAATAGTCACCCTATAATGAACTTTGTCATCTAAGGGACTATCTCCTAATATTTACTTTCCTTGCTTCCTTCTCCTCTAACATGATCCCAAATATCCAAAGTAATTAACATTAGATGTAGTAAAAGAGTTCTAATGGGAAAATATCACATTTCAAGTGATATCGAAGTTCAAGCTAGAACAGCTGTGGTGAATATTGTCTCTCAATATTGGCTTTAGTAAGGACAAGCTACTGAAACTTAAAGTTTCTTCTTGGCAAGGAGAATGAAGGGGAAAATGAGCCTCCAAAACATGTACAGTGTAAACATTCCTTTAATAAGTCATTAGCAACTCAGAATAGGGACAGACAGTGGAAAAACCAAGGACTGAACACTACATTCTTGATGATTTGATCTTTAATTTCACCCATCTACAAGAGTGGACTCCCCTTGGAGAATATTACCTCACTTTGAAATCTAAATATTACTTTAAACTATCTGAAGAATTCTCCTATAAATTTAATTTGAGGCAAGGAAAACAATGTGAAAAAGAAGCCATGAACTCAAGCATGGTATGTTCCATTGCTTTCTTACGTAACTTTGTTAAAAAGATAAAAAGGTAAAAACCTTTCCCAAATCTGTAACCTCACCCCCTAAGGCTTTCAGTCTCTCCCCCTCCCAACCTTCATAATTTTGCTATCATTCATTTTTTGAAAGAGAATAAACAAAACAGCCTTTCCAAATTCTACAGTCTCTAATCCAATAAAACGGTGACAGAGATCTCACTTGAATTTTAGTAAAAGCATCATCATTTCTACAAAATAAAACAAGTCTTAATAATCATCTAGAACATCTGTTTGGACAAGAGACACTTCTCAGCCCTCTTAGATCCTGAACTTCCGTCTTGCCTGCCTCCAGCAAGGTCCCGTGTTCTGCATTTTGTTCTAGCATTTCCTCAGCAGGCATTTGTTATAGGAATATGTTGCTCTCCTTTTCCAGATCAATATTCTTTCATAGAACCACATTTTTTTTCTTGGAAAACAAATATACCCTGGAAAGGTCACCATATTTTTTTTCCAGATGAATAAACTGCACAGTTTGATGTAGCACTAAATTAACAAAATAATTTCTGCTTCCTAAAATACCTTTTGATGTCCTACTGTCTCAAGTTTATACACCAATTCATGAGCATATAAACCTGAATGTGAGCAAGGTCAAAGGGTAAATGGTGAGGAGTGTACATACAGAACCTCAATTTTTAAAAATTCATTTTAATAGATTTAGGGGGTACAAGATTTTTTGTTACATGGATGAATTTTACAGTGGCAAAGTCAGAGCTTTTAGTGTTCCCCATCACCTAAATAGCACACGTTATCCCCAATAGGTAATTTTTCATCACTCCTCTGTCCCCTTCCCCCTCTGAGTCTCCAAAGTCTATTGCACCACTCTGTATGATCATGTGTACCCATCGTTTAGCCCCCACTTATAAGTGAGAACATGCAGTATTTGTCCATTCCTGAGGTACTTCACTTAGGATAATGGCTTCCACTTCCATCCAGGTTGCTGCAAAAGGCATTATTTCATTCCTTTTGATAGCTGAGTAGTACTCCATGGTGTATTTATACACCACATTTTCTTTATCCAATCATCAGTTGATGGGCACTTAGGTTGATTCTGTATCTTTACAATTGTGAATTGTGCAGCAATAAACATTCAGGTACAGGTGACTTTTTATAAAATGACTTCTTTTCCTGTGGGTAGATACTTAGTAATGGGATTGCTGATAAAATGGTAGGTCTGATTTTAGTTCTTTGAGGAATCTCCATATTGTTTTCTATAGAATTGATAGAATTGATGTGCCAGGCAGAAATGAAGGGAAAATGTGAATGGTGGAGTCAGGGACCATGGAATATTAAAAGACCATGTTGAAAGACTGGAGCTCACACAGTGCTTTTCAGGGGTGTCTGGTCATCATTAATAGGTGACTAAAATGTTTAAGAAAGTTTGATAAAGGATGAAGATTAAGAGTTGGAAGAAGATTCACTGACATACAGAGTTTTCAAATCTGCTACATCAATGTGACCTGCCAGCTCTCAAGTCACCTGCTGTTCTTTGTATAGGAATGAGATCTGTATCTTCTTCAAAGCTCTATGATGGTCTTGTTCACACCCAAATATGTGGATATACACGTGCACACACACACACATTCCTGGATATTTGAGAGTCCTTATAACTTGAATTGATAAGTGGTGAGAATGAATTTAATGAATGCTGAACTTATAATTGTTGCTGGTGTTTCTGTGGTATGTTTCAAACAAGGGACAGAATTTCTTCCTTAAACCTCTTCATTGAAAAATCTCTGGAAAGCTTGAGAGGGAGTGTTCACTTTGGTGTCTGAGCATATTTGATTCTATAAGTTTTCTCCCTCTCAGAAGGAAACTTTCCCACTGTCAGAATGGCTGGCATATGCCTTTCAGCTGTCACTAGGAATCAGGAGAAATGTGCCTGAATTTCATCTGACTTTACTGGCATCCTTGTTGATAGACATGAAAAGGGCTGGGAAGAACATCCTAATCTCTGGTTATGCAAATATCTGCATTTCTATATTTCTCTAAAGCAAACTTCACAACAGATAATGGAGCTCATTTCTAGCACTTCAGTGATTCTTCTGACGGATAAATTTGAGACCTTCTATTTTCTAAAGCCCACTTTGAGAAGCAAATGTAGTTTGCAAGTGGAAAATATAACTCAAACATAGTCTAAGATTGGTAAAAACACATTTGGTAGTAGTCGGGTGTGAGAAGAACCAACCCTAAGCATATTCACAGAATGAAATGACTTCTCCAGTACATATGGAAAGCAATATTTTAAAATCCTCCCACCTCTTTCCTTTATTGAATCCCTCTCACAGTGTTGGGCTCTGGCTAGACACTGGGTATGGAAAGGTGAGTACGATTCTCTCTTTGCCCTCATATCACTCATGGCTTCGATGACTGCTTAATGTTTTGTCTCTTGTTCTGAAAGATACCGGCAGAATAGGAACAAGAATGCAATTGAAGAAGAAAAAGACTCTAGGTTGAAGTTTTGTTTGTTTGTTTGTTTCTTTGTTTGTATGTCTGTTTTCATTGCTTCAGCTGCTATATAGGCAGCTGGGAATAAAACATGAAAATCACAACAATTGGCAGGTTTACCAATTGCCGTGGTTGGCCAGGTCTTCAGTGCTAAAACTGGAGAAGTCTTCTGCAAACCTAGACTTTTTTTTTTTTTTTTTCCTGAGAAGGAGCCATTTTGAAGTGTTTAAGTCTTTAAATGTCTTATTTTAAGGGGAATATTTGATATGCTGTTGTGTAGTGACTTCCTTTGGCAGAATATAGAGATGGGTGGTCTGTAGAGAGTAACATTTCTTTTCAGTAGTATAGCTAACTATACTAGTCATGATCAGCAGTAAGTCCTATGGACAATTCCGAGTAGGGAAGTTATTATAGTCGAGTAAGAAACAAGGCATAGAATAGAAAAGAACCTTCTAGGGATTACCCTGTCTTCTTGAGCTTTTCAAAATTGGTACTTATTGCAATCATTTATAAATGTAGATTCTAGAGGCTATTCCCAAATTAATGAATTAGATTCTTTGGAACTAAAGTCTATACATCTTCAGTTTTCATAAGCAATACTCACTAACATTGAGAGATAGCTGCTTTATCCTTCTTTTTTGTTGTTGTTGTTCAAATAAATCATGCAATTCAGCTCCAGGTCTATAGTTTTCATCCTCTGTGCATTGTTAGAGCTCTTTTACATAATAGCAGATTCAGTGGAGAGGCAAGTTTAAAGGGATTAAAAGACTCAAAACATTACATTGTAACTTTGGATGATATATTCATCATTTCTTTTTGTCTAACTCTTAATTTAAACATGCTCAGGAACCATTCTCTTTTGTTGTTATTTGTTATTTTGCATTAGAGGAGAACTCTTTACTTCCCCTATATCTCTCTCTCATGCATAATAATAAAACAAAGCCCTCTTGTATTTCAGTAAATATGAGCTCCTTTTGTTGGTATTGTTTTTTTTTTTTTCTTTTTCTTTTCTTTTTTGGCTCACCTAACTTTAAGTAAAGTGACATTTTACTTCTTATGTATCCCTTAAAAAATGTACTCCAGTCTCTACTGTCAAAGAAACATTCACAATTATCTAACAATATGAATATTCAGTTGTAGAAAGTGTAAACTTTATACCTGTATAAAGATTTGACAAAGCAAATATAAAATTTACACATGAATTAAATTTGGCACAGAGGTTGAAAATCACTGCATTAACTGTCAGGAGGAAAGCACCAGAAAATACTTGCCCCTTAAAAGTGAATGAAACAGTTATATAATGTTTTAGGCCACAGCACTTAGGTGTGCAAGGAAATATAATTTATCTTCCCATAATTGAACATAGTTTGTATCTTAATTGCCCGCTGGCAGTAAACCTAATCTTACATTTTGTAGCACACACATATTTTAATGGTCTCAAAATATCATGCTTACTGAACTGATTTGTTGTAAATATGATGGAGATTTTGCTCTGTTTTATTCTACTCTGCATGTTTACAGTTCATTGTTTTAGATATTGTTATACCTTCAATGAAGTTAATACTTAAAGACCCAAATGCCGATAACTAATGAATTTCTCAATAGCTTATGAGTTTCTACTTCTGATTCTAATGTTATCTATGATAGTATCTATGATTATATATTATATATGCAATATATTTTTCCATATATATTGTTCTAACAAATTATGGCTGATGAATTTACTATGGCTTGTGCCAATGATTCTCATAGCATGGTTCCCAGAGCAGCAGTATCAGTGTTACCTAAGAAATTGTTATAAATAAAAATTCTTGGCACTCATCTCAAACCTACTGAATCAGAAACTTGGGTGGAGCTAAAATTTGAGAGTTTTGGGCTTAACCATTTTGTACAATTGTAATGTGATGGTCTCAGCAACTCATCATAAGTGTGTTCTCTTTTGAGAGATCCAGTGTAGAAGAAATAGAGAAAAAATGACCAAGAACATCTTTTTATTTGCATAGGAAAAATACAGTAGTTTTCCTTTTGTCCTGAATGCTATAAATATTTTCTGAAATTTGTAATTGTTGTAGGTACCATGGGCCCATCTAAGAGAAACTGTGCCTACTATAACTTAACTTTGAATGACAAATATAAGAAAGTTTTAATTTGAATCACAAGCACTGCAACTTATAAATGTTTTTTTTCCCAGTGAGACATTTTGGGGTTCAAATTAGCTTAGGGGACAAGATAAGATAAATTGTTGTTTTAAAATATGCTAGTGAAGTCTTCTTTTAGACAGTGATAAGGTGCGATACCATCAGCATGCAGTGAACAGACCCAGATAAATGATTTACCATTTCCAAAAAGGTGAGGGTATAGGGAATACTGGCTTGTGGGAGAGTGACCTTGAATTCTATCTCTTATTTTCAAAGGGATTTCTGTTTTCCATTCTATTTGACAACTGTGAGCTGCACCTCAGTGAACTCTTTAAAAAGAATATCAATAAAGATGCTTTGCTTTGCATCTATAAGCCACACAGAGCTGCTGTTCTGTTATCTCTCACCTTCCAACTCTTCTAACTAAGCTTGGCATCAGCAACAAAACTAAAGCAGCTGATACAAACCAAAGAAGCAATTAAATGGAAAGGTTGTTTTTCCTCATCCCCTTATAGGATTAAATATTTTAGACATTGTGAAAATAATATCTTGGGTGCCGAGGTAAAGCAAGACGCTTCCCAGCAATACTCTGCTCCAAATCCTTAACTGACACTCACAAACTCAAAGATTCATGGAATTTTTGAAAGCACATAGTATTTCCCCCTTCTCCACAGGAGATATGTTCTAAGTTCCCCAGTGAATACCCGAAACTACGGATAGTATGAATCCTATATATACTATGTTTTTTCCTATGCACACATACCTGTTATAAAGTTTAATTTATAATATAGGCAAAGTAAGAGATTAACAACCATAAGCAATAATAAAACAGAACAACCATAACAACATGCCAGCATCACTACTCTTGTGTTCTTGGGCTACCATTGACTGTAATTAGGGTTACTTGAACACAAAACACTCTGATACCATCACAGTCAATCTGATCACCAAGATGGCATCAAAGTAACTAATGGGCAGAGAGTGCCAACAGCATGGTCATGCTGGATGGAGGGAGGATTCATGTTCTGGACAAGACAGAGCAGAAAGGGGCAAAATTTCAACATGCTATGCAGAATAATGTGCAATTTAAAACTTATGATTTATTTCTGAAATTTTCCATTTGATATTTTTGGGCCACAGTTGACCACAGGCAACTGAAATCACAGAAAGTAACATGGCAGATAAGGAGTAACTACTGTAATGAGAGTAAAATGATGTCTCCTTCCCTCCCCATCTTGGAAATAGAGGGTTAGATGGTTATTTACTATATATATATATATATATGTATCTATACATAAAATACATTTAAAAATCAGAAATCTAAAGAAGTATAAGATTTAATATGCTCGTTTATTGCTCTGCTTGACAATGGTATGACAATATGAGCAATGATATTGCTATTCACACAAAATAATATATATGTTTTTCACACAATTTTATGTGAAGGAAGAATTCTCTACAAAGTTTAGATTATTTGCTCTAAGCAAACTTGTTAAGTTGGAATAATTATCCCATTTATGGTTAATTACACTCAATCACAGAGAAGTTCAGCAAGTTGATCAAAGTTTACAATCATCAATTGGTCGGTTTCAAGATTCAAATTTAGTTCTTCTTGACTCCAAATCTCATGCTCTCCACTCTACTATATCATACTTGGATTCTTGTTATTTACAGAAGGTGTCTCCCAAAGGCTTATGCCATCTTCTCCTTTTCCTTCCTCTTTGGTGAAGCTAATGTCATATCTATCCAGAGAATCATACTGAGATTTTGGTGGAGGTTACAGTGTACTGTGGCTTCAAATATTAAATCACATAGGAAATTTCAGCTAACATTTATTAGAAACCAAGTACATATTTGCATTGTGCATAGTTTATTAGCTTTTAGAGCATGTGTGTTAGTCCATTTGGAATACTATAATAAAATCTCATAGACTGGGTAACTTATAAACAACAAAAAATTATTTCTTACATCTCTGGAGGCTGGGAAGTTCAAGATCTGCCACTAGCAGATTTTGTGTCTAGTGAAGGTCTACTTTCTCATAGGCAGCCTTCTCACTGTAATTTAACATAGTAGAAGGAACAAAAGGATCTCTCTTGGGCCTCTTTTATAAAAACACTAATTCCATGAGGGCTGCACTTCCATGACCTAATCACTTCCCAACGGCCCTACCTCCTAATACCATAATGTTGTGGGGGAAGATTTCAACATATGAATTTTTGGGGGGATGTAAACATTCAGACTATTGTGAGATGTAGTACAATTTTTTCCCTTGAGATGATATGAAAAGAGAAATAATATTTAGAGACATGTCTGCATATCTCCCTCTTTTCCTCATATGGTCTCAGGACCTGAGAACTAAAGTACTTTTACTGAGCTCTATATATTTTGTTAATTTAAAACCATACTTCTGTGAGAGTCAGGTGTCCAGAGCATCTGGGATTCATATGTGAAAAGTGAATGTTGAATATTTATTTAACACTAATGACCCCTCCTCAGGACTTCCTTTGTGAGATGCGGCTTCTTTGGCTTCATTCTATCATACTCCATCATTTTTGCAACTTAAAATCATCCAAGTGACATTGAATATAAGAAACCTGATGATTTATATTATTGTTCCTTACTCTCTCTATCAGAATTATTGAGTTTTGGAATATATCTGTAGTCTTTCTTTTCCTGTGACTACCACCTGTTATATAACAGTTATTTTTTATGGACCGCAGGCTCCATATTTCTTATTGACCGCAGGTCTAATTTACTTTTAATTTCACCAATCCTGTAATTTATTCCATACAAACTGTATATAGCAACTTCATATTTATAAGTTTGTGTTCAAAATAGTAATAATGCAAATAAAATGCATGGCAATTCAATATTTATAAATTATTATTAAACGTAATAACACCCAAGTTCATACCCTAGAGGAAATTAAAGAAAAGTGTGTGGATATGTTTGTGTGTGTGTGTGTCTAAAAACAGTGGTACCAATACATCATAAATCACATTTAACATTTATTGCATTTATTTTTAAATATAAATCATTACAAAGGTGGGTGAAAGGGGGCATTTTCATGAAACTGGGGTCTTCATGCTCTCTTTCTCTCTCTCTGGTTCCTACAAATCACTTTTCATCTGTAGTTATAACCTAACTCATGGTATCAAAGTCTCCTCCACAATAACTAAATTAATTATGATATCATGAATACAGAATTTTGACTAGAGGTAGAAAATAATTGAAAATAGGGAAAGTAATGAATAAATACCAAAATTCTGATACTATAATCATATAAATATAATCTGGAGAAAAAGAAAAAATAAAATGATCACAAACTAATTAAATTTACTTTTAAGTTGTTCATTAAAGCTCAGATGATATAGATAACCATAAATTATCTCTTGTTTTCCAGTGTAGAAAACATGCTGATTTGGCTGCTATTCATTCATCCACCTTCCACTAACTGTATCTCAATTCTCCTCTGAGCTACCCACCATCTCCAGACCCTTTTTCCAAAGGATTCAAGCGGAGGTGGCTGTTCCTTCATAGCAGTGCACTCCAAAAGGCAGAGAGCCCTGCAGAGATTGAGCATGAGGGGGTCATATGGCCTGGGCCTTAGCTAACCAACATCTTGTTCCTCGGACAATAGTGATTGGATCTGAGGTGGGCACATGGCCTATTCAGAATCATTCAGAACCATTGATACAATGAGACCTTTCTCAAAATCCTGGAAAAACATCTCTCATTCTTCCCCCCTGGAGTTGTGGTTTAAAAGAAAAGACCTGGATTTGATATAGTTATCATAGAGAGACAAAAGAAGAGCTGTCTAAGAACAAAACTAACACACAGAAGACAGCAGAGCCAGATCAGAAAAATGTCATTGTAACATCAATCTATATCTGAAGTGAACTCTACTACTCTGATCTTTCCATTCACAAGAGCCAATCATAAATTCTTTTTTGGCATAAGATCATTTGATTTGGGCTTTCTGTCATCTGTAGCTGAGATCCAATATGCTCTGCCAATATGAAGAGGGAATATAAAGGGTTAGCAACTCTTAAAGATTTTCCCTGTGGGTAAGAGACTAGATTATCATCAGAGATGAGTGATAACTTTACAACATACCAGCAAATCCTGGACCTATGACAATGCAGACATTACTGGTGGAAGAAATGGGAAAATTCTGTCACACACAAAGGCATATCTGTAATAAAAAAAGTAGCAGATCAAGAACTGCCTTTACTTTTCATGTTGCTATAGACACAAGGATAGCTAAAATAGTTGCTCATCTGAGTGTTGGCACACTACATAATCCAATTTTCTGTCTAAAATTTCTGTTACAGGTGTACCTCATTTTATTGCACTTTACCTTATTGTACTTTGTGGATATTGCATTTTATGCAAATTGAAGATTTGTGGCAACCCTGAAATCAAGCAAGTTTATTGATGCTATTATTCTCACAGCATGTGCTCACTTGGTATCTGTGTCATATTTTAATAATTATTATAATATTTCAGCATTTATTATCTTTATATGTATTGTAGTGATCTGTGATCAGTGATCTTAGATGTTACTATCATAATTTCTTTGGGGCACACAAACCACAATTGTTTTGTATGTTCTCACTGCTCCACAGACCAGAAGTTCCTGGTCACTTTTCTTCTCCCTGGCCTCCCTTAAGACACAAAAATTTTAAAATTAGTCCAATTAATAAATATACAATGGCCTGGAAGTGTTCAAGTGAAAGGAAGTGTTGCACATTTCTCACTTTAAATTAAAAGCTAGTAAAAGTTCAGATTAGTGAGGAAGTCATGTCAAAAGCTGGACAGACCGAAAGCTAGGCCTCTTGTACTAGTTAGGTTGTGCGTACAAGAAGTTTTTGAAGGAAATTAAAAGTGCTATTATATAGTGCACAAACAAATAATAAGAAATTAAAACAACCTTATTACTGATGTGGAGAAAGTTTTAGTGGTCTGGATGGAAGACCAAACCAGTAACAACATTCCCTTTGGCCAAAGCCCAATCCCTAATTCTCTTCCATTCTATGAAGGCTAAGAGAGATGAGGAAACTACAGAAGAAAAGTTGGAGGCTAATGCCAGTAGAGGTTGGTTCATGAAGTTTAAGGAAAGAAGCCATCTATCTCCATAACATAAAAGTGCTAGCTGAAGCAGCAAGTGCTTATGTAGAAGGTGTGGCATGTTATCCAGACCTAGCTCAGATCATTGATGAAGGTGACTACACAAAACAGTAGATTTTCAATGTGGCTAAAACAGCCTTATGTTGGAAGAAAAATGCCTTCTAGAACTTTTATAGCTGCAGAAGAGAAGTCAATGCTTGGCTTCAAAGCTTCAAAGGACAGGCTGGCTCTCTTGTGAGGGGCTAATGCAGCTGGTGACTTTAAGGTGAAGCCAGTGTTCATTTACCATTCTGAAAATCCTAGGACCCTTAAGAAGTATATTAAATCTATTCTGCCTATGCTTTATAAATGGAACAATGAAGCCTGGATGACAGCACATCCTGGATGACTGCTTACAGTATGGTTTGCTGAATAATTTAAGCCCAGTGTTGAGACCTACTGCTCAGAAAAAATAAAGAATCATTTCAAAATATTACTGGTCATTGGTAATGCAACCAAGAGCTCTGATGGAGTTGTACAAGAAGAGTAATGATGTTTTTTGCCTGCTAAATCAACATTCATTCTGCAGCTCATGGATCAAGAAGTAATTTTGACTTTCAAGTCTTATTATTTAAAAAATATTTTTCATAAGTCTATAGCTGCCATAGTGATTCCTCTGATGAATCTGGTAAATTGAAAACCTTATGAAAATAATTTGTCATTCTATATATCTTTATCTTTCAGAACATTCATGATTCATGGGAGCAGGTCAACATTAACAAGAGTTTGGATGAAGTTTATTCCAGTCCTCCTGGATGACTTTGAGAGGTTCAACACTTCAGTGGAGGAAGTCACTGAAGATGTGGTGAAAAGAGTAAGAGAACTAGAATTAAAAGTGGAGCCTGAATATGTGATTGAATCACTACAATCTCATGATAAAATGTGAATGGATGAGGAGCTGTTTCTTATGGATGAGCAAAGAAAGTGGTTTCTTGGGATAGAATCTACTTCTGGTGAGGATGTGGTGCACATTGTTAAGATGACAACAAAGGATTTAGAATATCACATGAACTCGGTAGATAAAGTAACACAGAGATTGAGAGGATTTACTCCAATTTTGAAGGACTTTCTATTGTGAGTAAATGCTACCAAACAGTGCATGCTATAGAGAAATTTTTCATGAAGGAAAGAGTCCCTCATGGGGCAAACTTCATTGCTGTCTTATTTTAAGAAATTGCCACAGCCACTCTAATCTTCAGCAACCACCACCCTTATCATTTACCAGCCATAAACATTGAGGTAAGACTCTCCACCAGAAAAAAAAAAAAAAGATTACAACTCACTGAAGGCTCCAATGATCATTAGCATTTGTAAGCAATAAAGTAATTTTTAATTAAGGTATGTACATCGTTTTTTAGACGTAATGCTATTACACACTTAATATAGTGTAACATAGTTTAAGGATAACTTTTATATGCATGAGGATACCAAAAAATATAAGATGACTTGCTTTATTGCAATATTCCTTTATTGCAGTGGTCTGGAATTGAACCAGCAATATCTCCAAGGTATAATTGTACTTAATCAATTCTATTGTTGATATATGAGAAAAGACCTCTTTAAGTGCCATAGGTGCATAGTGCCATGGAAGTTGATAAACATATTCTAGATTCTCTTTGAGCCTCTGGATGGATATTAGAAATGAGAAAAATTATAAATTAGAAAATAAATGGAGACTTCTGATTTCCAGTATGGCATGTAAGGAGCTGGAAGTTGCCAATGAGTCCTAAGAGAAAGTAAATATCTGAACACACTAAAAAATCAACAACTCTTCTTAGATCTGTTAAAGAATTGAGGTCACAGAGTAAACTGCTAATCCCCAAATTGGAGTGACAAACAGGCAAACACAACTTACTAGAACAGAAACTCATGAACAGAAACTTCTGTGCAAATTAGTGCAGGGTAGGAAATCTTAAACTGCAATTGGCTAACTGCTAAAGGCTCAGTGTGTACAAGTCTGAGAGTTTAAAACTTCAGGAGATCCAGTCATAGAGCGGTGACTAGACTTTTGTAAATTTTGCCTCTGGGAGGTCTCCTAGGTTCTCACAGTTAAGATAAACAAACAAACAAACAAAACCCCAGCCTTCTGGCAGGGAAAGAGAAAAGTAACCATTGAATAATATACCACAGAATTCTACTCTTCTTAAGAAAGCTTGTCCTTCAGATAAACTATTTTACAAGAGTCTAAACTAATGAATTTTTTTCATAGCCTAAGCTGGGGAAAATGAAATACTGAACTCCAGCCACCTCCAGCCTTTCATATGAGGAAGGGGAAATACTCAGCTTCAGCCTCATCCAGTCATCCTGTTGCACTTAAGGGAAAAAACAACTGAGAAACATTTGTGAAGCTTATAGTTCATGGACACAAGCTCACTAAAAGTCCGAGACCAAATTATATGACTACAAAACACTTCTCCTTGCCCCACATCTTACCACCACACTACTAAAGGCCTTCCTTGTACTCAATGCATCATGTTTAATTGTTTAAAAACATGTTTAATTGTCAAAAAAAAAAAATACAAAGCATACTAAAAGACAAAAAATACAGCTTGAAGGAACAGAATAAACATTACAACCAGACTCATGTACAGAAGGGATGTTGGAATTTTCTGTCTAGAAATTTAAAATATCTATAATCAATATGCCAAGAGCTCTAATGGATGGAGTAGACATCAGGCAAGAACAGATGGAAATGTAAATAGAAGAAAATTCTAAGAAAGAATGCAAAGGAAATGCTTGAGATAAAAAACACTGTAACAGAAATGAAAAATGTAATCCTTTGATGGGCTCATTAGTACACTAGAAATGGCCTAGGAAAGAATAGCAGAGCCTGAGGATATTTCAATAGAAATTCCCAAACTTAAAAAAAAAATGAGGAAAAAAAAAAAAACAAGCAAACAAGAAAACAAACAGAACAGAATATTCAAGAACTATGAGAGAACTACAAAAAGAATAAGAAATCATACTGCAAATACCATAAGAAAAGAAAGGAAATGCAAGAAATATTTGAAGGGATAATGACTGAAAATTTCCCCAACAGTTGTAGAATACACATTCTTCTCTTCAACACATGTAATATTTTCAAGGATAGACCATATGTTAGATTACAAAAACTGAAAAATTTTGAGACAAAAGTCTCAAAAAATTTAAAATCATATCCAGTATCTTTTCTGACTGAAATAGAATAAAACCAAAAATCAACAACAAGAGAAATTTTGGAGGCTATCAAAACACATGGAAATTACACAATATGCCCCTGAACAACCATTGGATCAATTAATATATTAATTACTCAATTAAGAAGGACATTAATTAATTCATTAAGAGGGAGATTAATTAATTAATGTAAAAGGGAATTGATTGACAAGGAAATTAAAGAATTTCTTGAAACAAATGAAAAAAAGCACAAGATACCAAAACCCGTGGGATATAGTAAAAGCAGCCCAAGAGGGAACTTTATAAGTCTGGCCAGAATCCTGGGCAGGGAACTTCCAAGACAGCATCACAGTTGTGGGGGAGCTCAGTTGGCTTCAGCTCCTTCCTGTTGGCTGACGCCAGGGGGAAACTGGAGAGCAGGGGAGGATGCAGAGGAGCAAGACCCACTCTAGACTGCCAGATTGTGAATCTCAGATGGCCCTGCCTCCACAAGCAGACTTTCTGGCTGGGCGGGGTGACTTCAACCCCTCTCTGGTGACTTATCCAGAAGCTGGGCATACACCTTCAACTCCTGCTGAAACAGATAATGTCTCAGCTTTTGCAGAGCCTGAGGGAAAGCTCACCAAACCCAACCCCACTAGGCCTCACTCCCCCACCTACTTCCACTGAGGTAGAGAATAAAGACATACCTGGATGGTCCAAGGCCTCACCAACCACCTCAGGCATTTGAGTGATTCTGCTGATGGACTAAAGGCAGTTACAGGACCCCAAAACAACATTGTGGCTTGTTCCTT
This sequence comes from Microcebus murinus, assembly GCF_040939455.1. Classification (NCBI taxonomy): domain Eukaryota; kingdom Metazoa; phylum Chordata; class Mammalia; order Primates; family Cheirogaleidae; genus Microcebus; species Microcebus murinus. The sequence continues at coordinate 27,490,982 of NC_134124.1, forward strand.
CTGGCAAGTGCCATCTACTGACAGTGAGGTCAATTTGCATGCCCTTTACAGTATTTACTGAGTCAATCATACTGGGTGTGGTTGATTCTCACGCACAAGCACCATTTACTGCCTCAGAGATTGAACCGGTAAAGCCACAATCCAAACAAAGGAAAATCCAAAAATAAGAAGTAACAGCTGCTCCAGATGAAAAGGAATCAGAGAAAGAACTCCAGAAGTATGAAGAATCAGAGTGAAAGGACATCACCGAAAGGAAACACCAGCTCTTTATCAATGGATACCAACCTAAATCAGAATATCGAAATGACAGATAAAGACTTCCGAATATGTATTATAAGTAAGCTCAACAAAATACAAGAAAAAATGGAAAACCAACTCAATGAAACCACACAAAAAAGAAAATTCAGTAAATAAATGAAAAATTCACCAAAGAAATGGAATTATTAGAAAAATCAAATAGAACTTCTGAAAATGAAATATTTGTTCAAGAAAATAGAAAAAGTGGTAGGAAATTTTAAGAATAGACTAGACCAGGCAGAAGAAAGAATCTCAGAGCTTAAAGACAACTCCTTCAAATAACAGGTCTGTCAAAGAGAAAGAACAGAGATTTAATATGAGTGAACTTAGCCTATAAGAAATATGGGTTCATGTAAAGAGAACAAGCATAAGAATTATAGGCATTCATGAGGGTAAAGAAGAAAATACACAAGAATTGAAAAACCTATTTGAGGAAATGATTGTGGAAAACGTCTCTTGTCTTGCTAGAAATTTAGATATCCATGTACAAGAAGTTCAATGAACTCTTGGGAGAGTCATTGCAAAGAGGCAATCACCATGACACACAGTCATCAGACTAGCCAAAGTTAATACAGAGGAGGAACACCTATGAGCTGGAAGGTAAAAATATCAGGTAACTTAGAAAGGAAAATTCATTAGGGTAACTGCAGATTTTTCAACTGAGACCTTACAAGCCAGAGGGATTAGGATCACATCTTTAGTCTTCTTAAGCAGAAAAAAGGGCAACCTAGAATTGTGCATCCTGCAAAACTAATTTTCTTAAATGAGAAAAAAATAAAGATGTTTTCAGACAAACAAACACTGAGGGAATTTGTCAAGATAAGACCTTCCCTGCAGGAAGTATTCAGAACTGCATTATATATTGATCAACACAACAGAAACCCACCAGTGTAAAATCTACAAAGAACGCAGGCAAATCAGCAATAAAAAAAATCAAGCAACCCCATTAAAAATGGGTAAAAGACTTGAACAGAATCCTTTCAAAAGAAGATAGACTAATGGCCAGTAAACATATGAAAAAATGCTCAATGTCATTAATCAGAGAATGCAAATCAAAACCACAATGAGATATCACCTAACACCACAGAGAATGACTTTCACCAAAAAGTCCCCAAACAATAGATGCTGGTGTAGATGTGGAAAGAAAGGAACACTTATACACTGTTGGTGGGACTGCAAACTAGTACAACCTCTATGAAAATAGTACGGAGATTCCTCAAAGACCTAAAAGTAGAACTACCATTTGATCCAGTAATCTCATTGCTGGGTTTTTACCCAAAGGAAATAAAGTTATTTTCTCAAAAAGACCCTTGAATTCAAATGTTTATTACATTGTAATTCACAATTACAAAGATGTGGAATCAACCCATATGCCCATCAGTTCATGAATGGATTAATAAAATTTGGTCTATAGGGGATCTGAATCAAGATGGCAGACGAGAAACACTGCCAGACAGAGTGTCTCTAAAGAAAAGACAGATTCCAGCAGAAATTAGAAGAAAGAAGCAAGAAGACGAGCATACATCAGATGAGGGTTGGAAGGAGGGGTATCTAAGACCATGAGAGACTCCATGGGAGGAGGTTGCGGAGGAGAACTGGAAGCAGAGACCTCCGGAGCAGCCTGGAGACAAGTGGCAAGGGTAGGTAGAGTGATTAACTCTCTCCTCCCTTGCATCTCGGACTGCTGGTGGGTTCCCCAGCAGATGTAGAGACCTGCAGACACCAGCCCAAAAACAGCCACCACCAGCGAGCAGTAAGCCTGTAGCGGATGCAGCACCAGGCTCCCAACTCCCGCAGGGCTCCTCCCTGTGCATAGACCCGAGCCTTGCGGCAGGTGTCATATTGCCTCATTCTCCCCTCCCACGACCCTATCCTCGGCTGCCGAGAGAGATAGTATAGCCACCAGCCAGAGGCACCTCCAGGGAGCGGGACCTTCCCTTTTGGGGCCCTACAGCTAACTGAGGGGAACTCAGATAGTGAGCTCCCTACCTGCCAGCCCTCTCAGGAGCTGCTGGCCCGGTGATCCCAGGAGAACAGGACTGTCCCTGAGGCTGAGAGACATAGACCCAGCTTGGGCTCCCTGTGGGTGAATTGGGACTGGCACTGCTCTCCCTGGTGGGGATATAGTTTGAACACTGGGATCCAGAGGTCAGACCTGCAGACCAGATCCCATGCACCCAGGTCTCGCATTGCCCAGGGCACAGAAGGGATATCTGTGAACAGCCTACTGAGGTGTGTGTGCCTTCAGGGCCAGATCAGCATCCTAGAGGGGAATCCGCCTCCCCTCTAGGGAGGCTGTGAGCCCAGTCCGGGTGGTGTTCCTGTGCAGGGAATCTCCCAGGTGGCATCACAGCCAGGGAGGCCTTGTGGCATGAGGTCTGGCCTGCTGGCAGAGGCCCAGGAGTAGCTGTGGAGTTGGGGAGGGTGGAAAGAAATGAGGCCCACTCCAGACTGTGGGTCTCAGACAGCCCCACCCCACATGTAGACTTTTTGACTGAGTGGAGCCATTCCAGCCCCTCCTTGGTAGCTTTTCCCAGAAGCAGAGAACAGAACTTTGACCCCTGCTAAGGGCATTGGTGGTGCTTGAGGGCAGGCTTACCCAACCCAGCTCCACTCAGACTCACTTCCAGACCAGCCCTCACTGAGAGGGAGAAAAGGACACACCTGGAAATCCCAGGGCCTCTCTACAGGAACAAGAGCTGGTCACAGGTCACAAAAACAACAGCATAGCCTGTTCCTCAAAGCAAGCGCCACCTACTGACAAGGAGGACACCCTGCACACCCTCTTTATGGCACCTACTATCTCATTATACAGGGAGTGGTCAAATTTCACCCACACACACCACCTACCAGCTCAGAAACTAAACAAGGCGTGTGACTACCCAAACGAAAACCTAAAGGAAAGAAGCAACAACTGAACGACATGGGAAGAAATCAGTGAAGAAACTCTAGAAATATGAAGAACCAAATGGAAATCACATCCCCAAAGAAGAACACCAGCCCCTTAGAAACGGACACCAACCAAAATCAGGCAACCAAAATGACAAGAGGAATTCCGAATGTGGATTATAAGATAATTCAACGACCTGCAAGAATAACTCAAAAACCAACACAAAGAAACCACAAAAAGCCTCCAGGACCTGGAACAAAAGTTCACTAAAGAAATTGACACAATGAAGAAAAGTTTAACCTAACTCCTGGAAATGAAGAATCAATTCAGGGAACTACAAAATTCAGTGGAAAGCCTCAAGAACAGGGTAGATCAAACAGAAGAAAGAATCTCAGAGCTTGAAGATAACACCTTCCAATGAAATAAATCAGTCACAGAGATAGAGCAGAGAAACAAGAGAAAAGAGCAAAGCCAACAAGAGGGATTATGTGAAGAAACCTAATGTGAAGGTCATAGGGTTGCCAGAAGGGGAAGAAGACAACACTCAAGGGTTGGACAAGCTATTTGAAGATATAATAGAGGAAAATTTCCCAGGCCTTGCTCAAAATCTCAATATACAAGTTCAAGAAGCTCAGAGGACCCCTGGGAGATTCAATGCAAACAGGAAGACGTCACGACATGCAGTCATCAGACTGACCAAAATATCAACTAAAGAGGCCCTTCTAAGACCTGTAAGATGAGAGAAGCAAGTAACATACAAGGGAAAGCCAATTCGAATAACATCAGACTTCTCTACTGAGACTTTACAAGCAAGGAGAGACTGGGCCCCCATTCTCACTCTTCTGAAACAGAGCAATGCCCAGCCTAGAATCGGATTCCCTGTAAAACTAAGTTTTGTATATGAAGGAGAAATCAAGACATTCTCAGATAAGCAAAGGGAATTCACCAAGACAAGACCAGCCCTTCAAGAAGTACTCAAAACAGTGTTACCCACGGATCAGCACAATAAACACTCACGAATGTAAATCTACTCAAAGCTAAAGATAAAAGCTCAGACACTACAATGGTCTGAGAGAGAAAACAAAGCAACAAAGTTCAACCCAACATAATGAACAGAAATCTGCCCCACCTATCAGTTATCTCAATAATTGTGAATGGCTTGAACTCCCCACTCAAGAGACATAGGCTGGCCGAATGGATAAAAAAACACAAGCCAAGTATCTGCTGCATTCAGGAAACACATCTAACCTGCAAGGATGCAATTAGACTAAAGGTAAAGGGGAGGAGAATGATATTTCAAGCAAACAGAAGCCAAAAGAAAGCTGGCATGGTGGTGCTGATTACAGATAACTTAGTTTTTAAATCAACAAAAGTAATAAAAGACAAAGAAGGTCGCTATATAATGATGAAGGGTAAAGTTCAACAAGAAGACATAATGATTCTAAATATATATGCACCCAACCTTGGTGCACCCAGACTCACAAATCAAACTCAACTTGATCTAAACAAATGGATAAACAACAACATCATAATATTTGGAGACTTTAACACCCCACTGACAGCACAGGAAAGATCCTCCAAACAGAAAATCAACAAAGAAATAATGGACTTAAACGGAAGAGAGAGGAATACTCCTGCACTGCTGGTGGGACTGCAAACTAGTTCAACCTCTGTGGAAAGCAATATGGGGATACCTCAAAGCGATACAAGTAGATCTACCATTTTATCCAGCAATTCCACTACTGGGCATCTATCCAAAAGATCAAAAGTCACTTTATGAAAAAGACACCTGCACTCGAATGTTTATAGCAGCACAATGCACAATTGCAAAGCTATGGAAACAACCCAAGTGCCCATCAATTCATGAGTGGATTAATAAAATGTGGTATATGTATACCATGGAGTACTACTCAGCTTTAAGAAACAATGACGATATAGCACCTCTTGTATACTCCTGGATAAACCTGGAACCCATTCTACTAAGTGACGTATCTCAAGAATGGAAAATCCAGCACCACATGTACTCACCAGCAAATTGGTATTAAGGGATCAACACCTAAGTGGACATATAGGAGTAATATTTATCGTGTGTCGGGAGGGTGGGAGGGGGGAGGTGGGGTGGGTGTATGCAACCACAATGAGTAAGATGTGCAACGTTTGGGGGATGGACATGCTTGAAGCTCTTACTCGAGGAGGGAGGGGGGCATGGGCAATATATGTAACCTTAACACTTGTACCCCCATAATATGTTAAAATAAAAAAAATAAATTATAAAAAAAATTTGGTCTATGTATACCATGGAGTACTACTCAGCCATAAACAAAAATGAATTAATACCTTTTTAAACAATCTGATTGGAACTGGAAACCATTCTTCTAAGTGAAGTATCACAAGAATGGGAAAAAAAACACACACACTTGCACTCACTATTAAATTGGAACTAACTGATCAGCACTCATGTGCACAGATGGAAGTAAAACTCAATGGAAATCAAGCAGATGAGGGGAGAGGAGATGGGTGTCTCACCTAACGGGTACAAAGTACACTGTCTGGGTAATGGGCACACTTACAACCTTGACTCAAGCAGTACAAAAGCAATCCATGCAAACAAAACATTTGTACTCCCATAATATTCTGAAATTTAAAAAAAGCAGTGAAGCAATAAAAAAAATAATAAAATAGTAATGTTTTCTGTCCTATTTCTGAGATTTCTCTCTTTGTTTTAATTTGGAGGGAAAAGTGGTAGCAGTGTTGTTAAAACAAAATTGAAAAATAATGATTTAGAATTGATGAGTCAATCACAGGTGATATACTTGTTTGATTAGTATTGCCTGCATCTTTTTAGTTACTCTAAATTATTGAAGGATATTGCCTCAGTGGAGAGAAAATATCTTTCCTAAAGTAAGTGCTGTCACTCAGAAATCTATTTTCTCCTAGAAATCTTAAAATCCATTTATCACTGACTATTCCTCTACATAATGTTTAAAATCAGTATGTTTTATCTGCCTTGTGTTTTGAAAAGAACTTACTGTTTGTTTTTAAAAATAGCCTATTGCAAATCAATGTTTTTAGAAGTGCTGAATGTTTGAGCATCTATATCTTACTCTTTCCCTAATATTTGAGGCAAAAAATGGTATAGAAAAATCAGAATCTCATCCCTTCCCATAATAGCTCTTGGATCTGTATAGTTTCCGTTATAACCCATTTCCAGCCTAAATTTTTCAAGCCACATAAATATAGAATAGATTACCATATTTCAATTTTTTATCACTCGGTGGTGTTTGCCTATATTCTTTGCCAGACTGACACTTTATTTGTATATTCTGAGTAAGGAGCTTTCTTATTTAATATTGCATGTTAATTATGCACTTTCTCAGAGAATACATAGCTAACAATAGGAGAGCAAAGACGTAGTTTCCAGTATGATTGAGAAAACATCAATTTCAAGTTTTTACCAAGGCTTTTGTAGGCTTTTCTAACAACCACTTTGGAAGTACAGACAGAGTCAACTAGATGGTACTATTAGCAAACAACCAAAACTGATGAAATGGCTATTTTGGAATGCCTATTTTCAGCCAATTTAGAATCAAAGCTATATTTCTGAAAAATTGCATAACTGCCAGTTATTCCATGTTGTTGTCAAGGCAGTCTGCAATATCTTTATGTGCTTGAACTCCCACTATAATTTTGTACACAATGAAACAAGAGAATTTGTTCTTTTTTTAATAAACACTAGCATTGATAAAAATAAATAAACAAACAATAGTTTCACTCCTACACTCCCCTTCTTTTTTTTTTGAGACAGAGTCTTGCTTTGTTGCCCAGGCTAGAGTGAGTGCCGTGGTGTCAGCCTGGCTCACAGCAACCTCAAACTCCTGGGCTCAAGCGATCCTCCTGCCTCAGCCTCCCAAGTAGCTGGGACTACAGGCATGCACCACCATGCCCGGCTGATTTTTTCTATATATATTAGTTGGCCAATTAATTTCTTTCTATATTTAGTAGAGACGGGGTCTTGCTTTTGCTCCGGCTGGTTTCAAACTCCTAACCTTGAGCAATCCTCTGGCCTCCCAGAGTGCTAGGATTACAGGTGTGAGCCACTGCGCCCGGCCCACTCCCCTTCTTTTATGTCACATTCCCTTTACATAAGCATTTACGGAATTGGAAGTATAGACAACCCATCAGAAAAGTTTTTTCCTCTTTTTCTCATTCTGTGAATTACAACATCGCAGGTGTGTATTTCAAAGTGACATGTACAGAAGACCCTGCCAAATGGTTTTACTCTAAAGTAATGCAATTTATGTATATCTCGCAGTAACTTTATTTTTTAGTAAGCTCTTGTTCTCTCTGTTTTCCTATTTCTTTCTCATTTCACAATGAATTCTAAGTCCTCCCAGCAGCAACCACAATTATATAACAACACAAGAAGATGTACATTGTTTTAGTTATCCCAAGAGTTGAAATGAATTAACACTCCATATTGATTATTCTAACTTCTCATTCTTTACTGAAAGATATTTGATGGTTCTTTCTGGTAGATCCCAATGTGTCATCACTTCTCTGCCAAGCACTGGTGCAGCTTTTTGTTTGTTTGTTTGTTCAAGCCATCTGATCTAATCCATTCTGTCTTCTTATATTGAAATTAACAAGGCATGTACCCTGAGGCATAGGCTTTATCTGCAACAGTGAGGCACAAATGAACTTGAACATGAGGTCAATCAAGTGCACAGAATACATCACATAGTTATTCCAAGGCTCATGCTGTGTCTATAATTGCCCCTTGTTCTGTCATTAGAGTGCCCTTACAAGTCATTATTTTGAGTCAGCAGAGCTACAGGGAGTATTCTTTTTGATGGTTACTATAAACTTGAATTGATAACATAAATATCTCCCAGCACAAAATACAAGTAGCAGGTATTTAGATTAGATCTAATAAAGTGTGCAGCTGTTGAGTCTCTTTATGAATCCTGGCTAAAGCAATAATCACAACTTTCAATATGGGTTCTCCTTCAGTAACTCTGTGAAAGAGAAACTATGTTTTTCTAAATGAATGGACATATGCCCTATTAGAATTTGCCTGTCTGCTTTTGTCCTAGATTGTTATTGTTTTTATTTGGCCAAGACCAACATTATTCAGATTGCATGGGAATTTCACCTCAGTCAGCATTTTATAAAAATTATTCCATTTTAAAGTAGAAGGAAACATCATTTATTCATTTGTTTTGTGGAGGGAGGAGGTGTGGGCTTCCTGAGGAAATTATATACTAAGTTTGTCACCTCAAGCACATTCTTAAAAGTTTTACCTTTACTGGAAAAAGGAGAATTCAGATCTCCTGCTCAAAAGATGTTTGCTGATGTAGCTCAGCTGAGGCAGATAGAGAAGGATACAGTGCTTTCTTCGTGGGGGTCTAGACTCTGGACACAAACAAAGGAGTACGCAGAACAGGGAGAAAAGGCCCAAGTGATGCGGAAATATCCATTCACTCAAATAAGGACACAAAGCTGTTTTCAAACAGTGACCAAATTAGGTTCATCAATGCCCCTGAGGTCCAATTTCTTGAATTTGGGAAAGATATTCTATGTCTTTGAATGTTTTCTCCTAATTGTAAAATCAAGTGATTAGACTAGAACAGAGAATGCAAAACAATGGCCTGTGGTCTGGATCAGATCTATAGGAATGACTGTGTTTGAAGTATATCATGTTTTGTTAAAAAAATGTGAATTAGGTGCTAACTTTTAAATATTAGAATATTTCACCTTCTTAGATTCTTTCCTGGATTTGTGTATCACTTATCTATTACCATGTTAATACTATACAAGAAACAACCACAAAATTTCAGTGGCATGCAAAAGTTTATTGATCATGTGTCTGGAATGGGTTGGGGTCAGTTATGTGGTTTCCCTGATCTTGGTGGGTTCATACTTCTGGCTGTCAGCTGGGGCAATTTGTCTTTTCTCCATATCCTCATCTTATACTCATCAGGCTAGCTGCAATGTGTTCTCATGCTGACAGTACAAGTAACAGAGAACAGTCAGAAACATCTAAGACTTCCTGAGCTCTAGGCTTATAATTGGCAAATCATCGCTTGTACGTGATTCTGTTGGCTAAAGCAATGACATGGGCAAGACCATAGAGTGTGAAGTCACTGCATGGTTACCTGGTGGGAGGGTTTAGACCAGGAAGAAGGGAGGGCCATTTTTGTTATCTACTACATTTTGCTTAGAAATTCAGGACATCTGACAATTTTGGAATCTCATTTCAGATGTGGCACTAATAGATAAGGCTGGCTGGCAGCTACCAGCTTTAGGTGATCATGCATTTGCCATTCTGTAACAATGCCTACCCATTCCTTGTTATCTCTCGGAGACTAAGACTGATGTTGGTTTGTCATTATCACTGCACTTTTGCTACAAATTTTCTTAGATTATTTTCTGCACTCATGGTGTTATGAAAAGTGGGCACAAGAGGCAGACCAAGATGGCTGCACAATTTTTTCCAAATGAAGACCGCTTCATTCATTTATGTGATTTGCCTAGATTCCAGGGTCATCTGATTTGGGGGCTCCTAACCCAGATGACTTCTGATTTTGAAACATTCTTCATGACTTTATAATAAAAGTAAAATGAAGACATTAGAACTCTTGACACAATCTGACCAAACTGAAAGTTCATACTAAAAGTGTAAAATATTTGTAAAACTATTCCTGTGAAAGCTGGAAAGAGCTGTTGGTTAGAATTTGCGTAAACACAGTGCAACTACACATAATTGATTTGCTCCATGAACATCCATTTAACTCCCGCCATAGGCAAATATCCATATCCTACACAGATAAAGGGTGGATTTTTATAGTGGGACGGAGCGAAGGCTAACCCATACCAATAGACTCAAACAGTTGGAAAATATGCTTTTATTTTTTTTCCATATAGCCCTGCAAGGAAGGTTTTCAGCATGAATTGCCTCAGAATTCCTACCTACCACAAAGCATTTATTTTACCTATTCTTACTGTCCTCCAGGCTTAGAGAAAGAAGTGTTCCCAAGAGTTCTTCAAGTCTGTCTTTACCACTCATTTCTATACCCTTCAGGGTCCTTATATCATTTATTATTCATTCCTTCTTTTATTCATTTCTTTTCATTCGGCCTTTTCGATATGTGGGGGTATGTATATGAGCATATACATATAGGCAATATTTTACCACTATAGATTGTATAATGTTTGCATTTTTCATTTTTGGAAGGGGACAGAGAGGAAGACAATTAGTTTAGGGTAAGAGAATTAGCTGCAATGAAGTTAAATTGTTAAAGAGGCAGGCTTATGTACTGTTAACCTACCTTCATGTCTCAGTTTTCTTCTGCATCATGGGGATGATGGTTTGTAATAAATAGACTAGGACCTAAATCATATGCTTGGTGTTTGCTATTACTATTATGAATATTATTGCTGTTCTTATGTCAGTACCTGTCATTGCAGAAATTGTGCAGAAACACAAATTTTGAGTTAATATGACTTGAGTATGTGCTTTTAGCTCCTTTCTATATCTTCTTTCCACTTGCCCCTCCCTTTTCCTATGAAGGGATATTTCTTTCTTGTGCCTCTATCTTAGGGAAATTTTACTTTTCTTAAATGAATATACTTAAGGAGTTATTTTTATCTCCAAAAATATATATACCACCTCATTATGAAGCTTTGGGTGGGGTAGTTTGCCCATCCCCCCCCCTCCCTTCCAGAGGGAGGGAAATTGTCCCCTAAACCAGGCTGATTGCTCTCCAGGAAGGTCCTACCTGTGGCAAGCTCAAGGTGCTGTTTTGTGGTTATTTTTAAATATGATGCCCTGGTAAATCCTATTTGCTGAGAACATTACATTTCTCCCCAGAGTAGTAGTCATCTGATCCTTGATATTCTTACTGCCAATGCAGTGCCTCTGTATGGTGGCTTTACTGTGATTAGCAAGGCCATTTTAACATTCTCTGTGGCATAAACACACAGAGAGAGATGCATTAATGCTCCATATTTGGTGATTTCCGATGAGTAAATATAAGCATTGAGTACAGTTTATGTTCCCTTAATATGTTCCAAAAACCTTTTATTATTATCTAGAGCAGCGTGTGTTCTGCAGATAACCCATGCAGTGGGGTATTTTGCCAAAAAGGAAAAAAAAAAACCATAGCCAAATGTATTTGTGAAGTGTTGCAAACTGCTCCCCTCAGAGTGATTTGGTTATAAACAAAGGAACTCTTGACTACGGAGCCTGAGTGGAATTTATTGGAAGGATATAGGGTAGTGCAGAACATCGAAGGAAACCTGAACCACCAGACCTTGGGAAGGAAGGGTAGGTATCCCATTAGCAGGAATAGAGAAGTGATGCTTCATGGCACTGATTTTTTTACCTTTGTGTCCATCTGCCAAAAAGCGGACATCCTCAGGGGGGAGAACATGATTGACTTTGACTGGGTTACGTGTCCAAGTAATCTGGATGCTCTGATGAAAAATCCCAATGCAAACAAAAAATTTTCCCCAAAGGAAAAGTGGGTGATGAGAGAGGAACAGACAATAGGCATGTATCACACACCTCCCTTTTGGAATATCGCCATGCATGTTAGCGCTGACTCTTCTCAGGAGTGAAGAAATCTATTCAAACATATTTAACCTACCCGTTTCTTTCTTTTTTTGTATACTATCTATTACCCTCAGGAGAAACTAGAACCCCTCCGAATACCATCTGGAAATACTGACATATGTCTTGGACATCACACTTTAATCTTTTTTTTTTTTTAATGTTTTACATTTTTTTAATTTAATTTAATTTATTTATTTTTTTTATTTCGGCATATTATGGGGGTACAGATTTTAAGGTTTCAATAAATGCCCCTTTCCCCCCCTCCCCCCAAAAGTCTGAGTCTCCATCATGACCATCCCCTAGATGGTGCACATCTCACTCATTATGTATGTATATACCCGCCCCCTCCCCCCTCCCACCTGCCCAATACCCTATTACTGTAGTACCTTTAATCTTTGATTGGATTTTTCCTATGCATTAATTTGCTATTTCCTAATCCTTGGATAGGATTATCCTGACAATGTCTCACATTTTAAAATAAATACCATGGGTGATATGGGTGTTTGCTTCTTAATCACTTTTAATTAAAAAAAGTGTTTCTAACGGTGCTGCTTTGGAGCTGTCCATCTTTCTTCCCTCCTCTGTGCCACTATCCTGTTCTGTGGTCCTTCTCCCGTTTCTGAAGTCCCTCTCCTTGGGAATGTCCTTTGTACCCTGTGGCTCACCTTGAGCAGCCCCCTATCTGCTTCTAGGTCACACCCATGTATGGCTCCTGACAAAGCCTTCTGTCTTAGGTCTTTCTGTTTTCCTAGTTGTTGTTGACCTTGAGGCTTTCCTTGCGTCTCAACTGGACACATTCTGTAAATACTGCCACTCACACGATGGCCCACACCTGCCCCACATCTCACTGCTGTCTTGTTCTTTTGTGCATGTGTCACTTTACTTATTGATTATTTAATCTTTCTTCCATCCAGGGTGCCGCAGTTATACTTTTTCAGGTTGTTTGAGGATTTGACTTATAATAACAAAATTCTGAACTGGCAGAAACTCTGGAAGGAGAAAAGGATAACAGACAGATTTTAACAGATTTTAACCAAGTGCAAGGCTATCCAGTAATCTAGGGGATAACTCAAAACATCACATTTTAAAATACAGGCAAACATATGTTCATGATTAAAGCTTGTGTATTGACTGCTTATGTATTCTACAGTTACCATTATGTGATCATCTAACTGGTTAATAAGTGATCATCTTTTATTGGAGAGGGTTTTTTGTATATCTATCAAATTGTTTTCAGAAGTTTTCATTTTAAGCTTCTTTTCTGTCAGTTTCCCACAGCCCGTCTTCCATTCTGCTCTTGTCTTTCATTTCTTTTCCTTTAAAGTTGGAAAGAGATACATAAATCGGCTGCAGGAAATGGACACCTGTTTCTTTTTCCTTTCTCCTCTAGGCCGAGATAGTTTACTACCCACTACCTTTTTAAAAATATTTATTTAACAAAACTCCTATTGCCAAAAAAGGGAAAGAAATATAAACCCTTCCCACTGTGAGTTTTGACAGAGACATTCTCTATTTATTATGTAGTGACAGATGATAAAACTGAAAGAACTTTCTTTAGTCATGTCCCCTGGCTTTATGCCATAAACTCTACCTAATCTTTTCTAATAGATATCCAGGCTTTGTCTGTGTCATATCAGTAGACATAGTGTCTCAGTATCACTCTTTATGTTCTCTCTGTGGATCTTCTAATATGGTTCCTGACTTGACTTTGAGAGAAGGAAGGGAGTGCTGGAAGATCAGGAACAAACCAGAAATAGACATGGAGAATTTGATACTTCTAACTAGTCTTTGTAACCCTTTACACAAATGTCATTTATTTCTGTTTCTGAACACAAATGACAGCAAACACTGGAACGAGCCCTTTCTGAGTTACAGACACTGGGACAAGTTACAGACTGGGACATGACCATGACATTTATTAGTACTTCTCATTTAATGCTCACAACGAGCCAAAGAAGTAGAGGTGGCAGAAGTCACTAGTTGCCTCCCAATATGGATTCTTCTCCTTTTCCTTTAATAAGGAAAGGTGTCTAGCTATAGCTGGACACATGAGCAACCAGCAAAAGACTATCTTTGCCAGCTTCCCTTGCAGCTAGCATGGCCATAAGACTAAATTCTTACCAATAGCACAAGACAAGGGGTATAGCCTTAAAAGGAAAGTACTTTTTTTCTTTGTCATTTTACCACTCATGGGTATATGTTCAGAATAACAGGAAATTAAGCAGCATTTTTGGGCTAAAATATATGAGCTATATGTTGAGGATGGCAGAGTAAATTGATAGAATTAGCTCTGTGCCTGGTAGCATAGAGATGTTATATTAGAATGTCATGTTCAGAGTGTTATTTGAAAGAGAAATAAACTTCTATTTTGTTTGAGTCAGTATCATTTTATGGTTTAATGGCCATTTTATGGCTATTTATCATTTTATGGCTTAATAGCAGCTGAACTGAAATCCAAAAGATTACCACTTTGCAGATGATAAAATTGAACTTTAGAGAGACTAAATAATTTGCCCAAAGTCACCCAGCAGCTATGTAGCAGTGGTACCTTTTAACCCAGGTTTGTCTGATTTCAGAGCCCATATGTTAATCATTCTACTGCATTTGAATATTGCAACAGGATTTACTTTTACTTATCTCTAGGGAGTATAAAAAGATCTGCTTTTTTATATTTATTTACTAGAACTTATGACTTCTATCAGATGAAGACTCTAAAATTTAAGGTCTCAGTCATTTGTAGTTGAAAACATATTTGGCATGCGTAATTAAAGGAAATACAGGTATATCATACACACACACACATAAACATATGTATGTATATCTCCTTTAAGCAGGTAATTATTAGTGCTTTGACTAGTCAGCTTTGTACTTTATCCTTTAGGTGTTTATGTGGTATAATCAAGGCCAAACTTGAATGGTTATCCAATAAAGTATACAAAGTCAAATAATATTGGGTGATCTTGCAATTTACATCTCAGGCTGAGTATTACAAGAAACAAAGGCTCTTCATTGATCTATTTTTGGGCCAGATATTTCAAAATAAATAGAAAATGGTACAAGCTTGGCAGTCAAACTCAGATATTAAGATATCCATAGTTAGGGACAACTTAAATATGTGGAATAAACTCATCCCTGGTTTATATTTGTAACAGCACATTTCACTACTCTAATGAAGTTTAGGACCACATTATTTTACGGGCTTATATAGGGATGTGCTAAAATTGAGAATGAAATCTCACTATTTGTAAAATTTGATTTTTGTCTGCATTACAAGTAAAGAAAATTAGTGATTCAGAGCAACTGTTCACCAGTACTTTGCTTCATTATACCTTAGGCCGTTGTATTTTTCCTTTGGTTTGCTCCAAAGACTTAAAACTAAAT
Organism: Microcebus murinus; assembly: GCF_040939455.1. Lineage (NCBI taxonomy): Eukaryota > Metazoa > Chordata > Mammalia > Primates > Cheirogaleidae > Microcebus > Microcebus murinus. The sequence goes on from NC_134124.1 coordinate 27,506,164, forward strand.
ATTTCTATATTCAAGTGGAGGTTTTTCTATGTCAAGTTATTAAGAAAGGATGGTGGGGGAAGACTCAATGCTGCCCATGTAGAGAACTGAGAATCTTCTACAATTTCTTTCAATCCTTTGTGTACATGATGAGCTAGAATAACCTCACTGAACTGAATTATCCCTCCATGGTATGGTTCAGTGAATACCATTATATTTCAGCACAGCTTGAGTGATTTTTAATGCCAAAAACATCAGCAAGAAATACAAATGTTACAAAAATATTGAAACAATACCATAAAAAAGCCTAGGATCATAAATACTTTACTTTGCAAGGTCTCAGAGGTCAAAATAGCAATACCATGGAAAATTAAAATGCTCTCTGTGTGAGTCTTTCAGGGGAAAGACACACACACGCACATATACACACATACACATGAAAGTGGTTTATAATCAAAATGCACAAAACCATTTTCAGAATCTATTTTAGGCTTGATTAATAAAGAAAAAAATAACCATTTTCCAGGAGAAAGAAAAACTTATAAAGTTATTCATCTGCATGTTTCCTTATTTGGTTTTAATTACAATCTAATTAAAGGGGAATTACAGCCTGTGAAAGAGAGAGATGACTTTTATGTGAATTATGTCCTTAACCATACAAAATAACATAGCATGCAGATAGAAGTTGGCTGGGGATTTGGATGTGGACAGTTAAACTGTCAAAAACTGTTGCTTAAGAACAGAGGGCTTAAATCTGGAAACCTTTCACTTAAGTGCTCTTTGAGAGACTGTGCTACAGGTATGTGTAAAATGAGTCAGGAGAAAGAAAAAGATACCTTGCAAGATCTGTGCACAGAGCTAAGAAACTCTATATTCTTGATTCATCCTATGGTACTCAGGTGCATGCTGGCTCCTAATAGACCTGCCTACCATAAGTCAAATCCTCTTGCCCACTGTTTCTTGGGTAATGTGTCAGCTTCAATTGAAGCCAGTGAATCCATAAAAGAAGAGTCCAATCTGATATTTCTAATAAACAGAGGTGTCCCAGATGCTTGGAAATAGCAGTTTAGCAAACAGGGTGGCCCTGTGTTAGCATCTAGGCATCTCATAATTTTATAGACTCCAGTGTTCTTTCCATCTTCTCAAATATCTATTTGGGCTTTGTATTCTCTATGTATGTTTTAGGTAGGTTGCTTTGTAGAACTTCAGAATCAGTAAGAGTCATCATTTTCTTACTTTCATTTTAAAAAAGTATCTCAAGGAGTCCAAAAAAGGTCAACTTAATTTTAGACAGAAGTGCAAAGGAAATCAATGGAGAAAGAAGAGTCTTTTCAAAATATCATGGTGGAATGATAGGATATCTATCTGCGAATAAATAAGTAAATAAAGTCTAGGTCCGTACTTTGTATCTTACATAGAAATAACTCAAAATGGTTCCAAGACTTAAATGTAAAACCTAAAATTATAAAACTTTTAGAAGAAAATATAGGGGAAAATCTTTGTGATCTTGGTTTAGACAAATATTTCTTAGACATGACATGAAAACACAATAAAAAAGGAAAAATCATTAATTAGACTTTATTCAAATTAAAACTTCTGCTTTTTGAAAGACACTATTAAGATATGATAATCTGTGGGCTGAGAGAAATCTTTGCAACACACATAACTGATCAGCTTTATTAAAAATATGTGAAAAAATTCCAAAATGCAATAATAAGAAAACAGCTCATTTAAAGATATGAGCAGAAGTTTTGAACAAAGAAGATAGATGGATAACAAAAAGGACATAAAAAGATGTTCAACATCATTAGTCATCAGAGAAATACAAATTAAAATTACAGTATGATACTATATATCTGTTAGAATGTTTTAATCAAATCTGACAAGACCAGGTGATCGTGAAGATGCAGAACAATTGGAATTCTCACACATTGCTTGTGGGGATAAAAAATGGTGCAGTCACTTGAAAAATAGTTTGTCAGTTACGTACATAGTTAAAAACATACTTGCTGTGTGGCCCAGTAATATCACCCCCAAATCCTTACCTAAGACAAATGAAAATCATGTTCACCCTCAAATTTTTATGCAATGTTTATAGTGGCTTTATTAATAACTAACAAAACCTGAAAATAACCCAATGCCTTTTTTTTATATTAGAACATGATTTTTATTTCATCATATTATGGAGGTACAAATATTGTTAGGGTTACAAATATTGCTCCTGCCCCCTCCCTCCCCCCGAAATGTCCAATCCCCTGGTGATGTGCATCATACACGTTATGGAAACATGCATCCCTTTCCTCCTCCCCACTCCTGCCTGCCCACCACCTGCTAGAAAGATTTTTTTGTTTTGTTTTATTTTGTTTAACATTTTGGTTACATTGTATATCTTTGCCTCTCCCTAAGAAGGGTTACAGTTATGCCCTCCCCCTCCAGAATGCTCATCCTATCCCTAACCCCATGCCTTTTAACTGGTGAATTGATAAACTGTGTGATGCATCAATACAATGAAACACTACTCAGCAATTAAAATCAGTGAACTATTGATTTATGCATGTATATTTGAATGTATATCACATATGGATAAATATCACATACTTTAAGCTAAATAAAAGAAACCAGACTGCAAAGACTACAGACTGCATGATTCCATTTATAGTATATTTTTGAAAAGGCAAGACTATAACACAGGAATCAGACCAGTTATTGCTACTGGCTGGAGGTTGAGGAATGGTGGGGAAAGGAGTGATTACAAAGAAGCACAAAAAAATTTTGGGGGGGATTGGTACTGTAGCTTGACTGTTGTGGTAGTTATACAACTGTGTGTGTTTTTCTAACTCATACAATCTTACACTAAGAAGATCTATTTTTACTATGTGTAAATTATAACTCAATAAACAACGTATATCAAGCAATTTGTTGAATTGATCACTAGTGTTAATCAACATGAAAATAAAAACTTGAGTCTACTATAATTTGTATTTTACCAGATCACTAGTAGATTTGGATTGTAGTTACTGAATTGCCTAATCTGGGTCAATTACATGCGTGCTTGTATGTGTGTTGAGAAGGGGGTACTAACTCATTGAGGGTGGGAAGAGGATATTACAACAATCTCTTACTCACTCCCATTGACCCTATATAGTTATGTTTTAAATACACACAAATAGTTCATGTTATCATTTGAATTCTCAGAAACTAAAATCTAACTTATCCATATTCATGTGTATCCATATTCATGTGTGTGTGTCACATGCACACACACAGAGTAGAATTCTGACTTTGTCTCCAGCATCTTCTTCTATTTCTCCCACCTGTCCTTTAGAAATACTAAATCATTAAAAATCACTTAAAGGGCCTTACATTCCATGCTCTTTTTTGTTTTTTTAAATCACTTGAAGTCTCGCTGGAATGAATGCCCTTGCTCCACTGTCTGTCTGTCTGGTGAGCTCCTCCCTAAGTTTGAGGTCCTCACTGAAGCTTCTTGCCTCCTCAAGGAAATGCTTCGTCACCTTTCTTCCAGTCTATTGCTCTTCCTCCATTCTTTCACATACCACACTTTCATGTGACTATTTGATCCCATGTTTCTCTTTCCTAATAAACAGTGAATTACTGGACAAAACTTCTTGTTTTATAACATTTTATATCTCCTTAGCTCCTAGTGCAATGCATAACATATAGCAAGTGCTCAATGCATCTTACTTGTGTGAAATAATGAATAAAAATGTGCTGTCTTGGAAAGATATAAAATGTTTGCCAATTGTATTGCACATTTGTGTCTTTTTAGTGTTTGCTTCCAAATTGAATTGTAAGTATATATACTCAGAATCATCTTCTCTCAGATGTACTAAACGGATATTGAATGCAATTTCTTAAAACAAAGTATTCTTTAGTTTTAAATCCTAATCTTCACATAAAATAAAAATGAACTGAAAAGTGAAATGCTACTTCTAAATAGGCTTGGATTATGAATGCCTTTCCATTTTGGGAATATTAACTTTGCTATTATTTTGGATAATAGAGATAGGGCCATGCTGCTTAGGAGTGGTCCTATATTTGTAGTGTTAGAACTTGCTTAGCAGCCTTTTGGAAAGTGTAAACAATTGATGAATATCTTTATAAATTTGTGTGTAATACACAGAGCTTGGACAAGTACAAGATATGATTACTTACAATTCCACGTTAAGCATGGAGTTTATTAATCATGGTCATAGCATTATATTATTCTTGCGAACACAAAGAAGCTCAACATCTATTTTTGATGTGTGACCAAGGCTCATGAGTGTACAAAAAGGTTGACAGTCCTTGACTGGTGGTCATTACTAATTTAATAAGCAGTCTTCAAAGCTTTTGCAGATACAAAAGAATCTGAAGTTACATATGTAATGTGCAGCGTGTGCAAAATACTTAATTCTATTCGCTTTGAAAGCTAGAGGACAGTTATTAAAATTTTATGGTGCAAATTAAAATTTAAGATTAAAATACAAGATCAAAAGAATCATTTTTTCTTCAGCACTATTAAAGATCAGCTTTTTGAATAGAGAAATTCAATGTTCAATGTCATGTCCTTTCCTTCTGGAGAGCCAGATTAGAGCTAATCAGAAGTGACGAGAGAAACATATCTTTCTATATTATTTTTTCAATTGGGAACAGTTTTTTTATTGCTTTTTAATATACATGTAACTGTAGTCACAGAGTAGAAAATGTAAGTCAAATAAGAGTGTGGACAATTTTGGAGAAGGAAATGCAACGTGGGGAAAGGTGTTTGCATCAATGACACTCTTATAACTCTGAAAACGTGCATCATTTCATCTCCTAACAAACACTTGCTACATGAGTAAGACACATACACTTTCACATGAACTTTAGCCTACTTATAATTTAAAAAATACACTGATGATGGTTTTTCACCATCCTTTTATAGACGGTCTAATGGCATATAAGATGAGTTATGGGGAATGATTAGAGCAATGAACAGCAAGTCTCTCCAGTTTATGGTGGTGAGCTTACATCCTGACCCCTAGCCACATCTTACAACATAATGAAGGTGTGAGACACGGTCAGGACAGAAGGCTGCAGGTGAATGAAAAAACATCCTTCTCTAGTGTGTTGTTTCTTTGGCTACTACACAGGAAGAAGACATGTATTTAAATCCCTTGGCTGGGTGTGGTGGCTCACGCCTGTAATCCTAGGACTTTGGGAGGCTGAGATGGGAGGATTGCTTGAGGCCAGGAGTTTGAGACCAGCCTGAGCAAGAGTGAGACCCCATCTCTACAGAAAAGATAAAAATTAACTGGGCTTGGTGATTTGTGCCTGTAGTCCCAGCGACTCAGGCTGCTGAGGCAGGAGAATCACTTGAGCCCAGGAGTTTGAGGTTACAGTGAGCTATGATGATACTGCACTCTACCCGGGGTGACAGAGCAAGACTCAATCTCAAAAATAAATGAAATAAAATAATAATTAAAACCCTTGTATCACATGGGAAAACTCTAAGAACAGGGTAAGTATAATTAGAGGGCAAAAAGCTTCTAAAACTATAAAGCTGTACTGTTCTGAATATTAAAATATTTAGAATGTTCTTATGCTGAAGTTTTACGAAGAGCTCATGATAAAGAAACACAGCCGTGGGTAACTTTCCTTAAACACAAACAATTTTCCAAACCCATAAGCAGAGTATAAATTCTTATCCTCACCATCATTGCTTTATTTGTTAAACAACAAGACAAAATTTGAGTGCCTAGAGTCTACTGGCACTATACTTGGCTATAATTTTTTAAAATTAAGTGACTAAATAATCTCTTGCCTAAACCAAGACACTTTTGACTACAAAAGCATGTCTATTAATATGTTAATATTTGTCCAGACAGTAGACATAGAATATAAAGTCTCTCTATGAATAAGGATAATTGTTGTTCAGAGGTGAATCTGAAACACCGTATGAACCTAAAGTGCTTTATATCATTAAAAATGTTACATTATATTCAGTATGCATTAGATTTTATCACATGCTAAGGCAAGTTAGCAGAGTGGTAGAGAGTTTGGCTCTGGAGTCTTCATTCAAATTCTGGCTTCTACAAATTATTAATTGTGGAATCAGGGAGAAGTTTTTAACCCCATCAAGCCTCAGTATCATCATTTGTATTTGTATTCTGGAGAGGATAAGAGTGGGGTGTGTGTGTGTGTGTGTGTGTGTGTGTGTGTGTGTAATAGTATGTTACTATATGTAAGAACAAACTGAGAAAGCCCTGAAGCATGACTGGCACAAACTCTGCCACACAGGTAAATGTTTAATAGGTGGTAGCTATTAAAGTAGTATATATTCAGTCTAGGTCAACAAATTGAAAGGCAAGTTAACTTAGCCATTCTCTCTGTAACTATCTATTCAAGCCTAGTGTGTGGAAAAGAGTAAATACTTAATACATTCTTATTGAATGAAAAATGAATAAATGAAAATGAGAAATAAAGTTAAACAAATATTCCATAATTTTTAAGTGTTCTGGATACATAAAAGTTTACTGGATATTTTTTAGTTCAAAAGTTCAAAGCCCGTTTGAATGTATAAAGCCCAGAATAAGAAAAGGTGACGTAAAGAATGTTACTGCTCTAATTCAGTGGTTCTTAAACCTGGCTTCACGTTGAAATCACCTGGGGTACATTAAATATTGACACCTGGGGCCCATTCTTCCAATTGATTTAGGGGAAGACTCAATGTTGACATTGTTCCCCAAAGTGTCCTCAAGTTATTTTAATGTACAGCCAGCCTTAACAGCCACTGCTTTTGAATCTGCTGCTCTAAGTAGGAAAAGCATTATATTCAGAATGGAGTGATGCAAGCTATGGGCCATAATATTCCAGCAGCCTCTAGAAACTGGAAGAGGCAAGGAACAGATTCAACCTTGGAGCCTCCAAAAGGAGCTGGTGCTGCTAGTATCTGGATTTTAGCCCCACAAGACTCATTTCAGACTTCTGTCCTCTAGAACTGTAAAAAAAACTAATTTGTGTTGTTTTGAGGCACTAAGTTTGTGGTAATTTGTTACAGTAGCCACAGAAAACTAATACAGAATGCTACACATTTATAGTACAATAGAGTGTGAATTATTTTTATTACTGAATTGCAGTCCAGAACATTGTGTTTGTTATTCACTGCCACTACAGATATGCTAAAGAGACTACAATATATAATGGCAACAACTGCAATAAGCACTCATTACACTATTCCCAATGCACAGAAAAATGGCAGTTAGGAAAATCAGAAAAATTTAAAAGAGAATATCTCATCTCAGCAGAAATTCTCCACAACAAAAACAACATGTAAACAAAGTAAAATTTTGAATAATTCATTTGTAAACTATGCAAGAAAAGTCACTTACTAATGGGGAATTAATTAATTAATTAATTAATTGCAACAACCAAAGAAAATAAACTTGTTTGTGACTATTAATCTTCTGGTGAAAACAGCTGCTTGAGTTTGAGGACATCTGGAAAAACATCATCTATTAATTAAAATAGTCAATTTAGAAACAAGGCAATTTTTAATGAATTTTTTTGGTTATTGGTGAGTTGATGGATGTTATCATACTGCTCAGTTGTTTATTTGAAGAGTCAATACAATGTTTTAAGAGACTGAAGAATTAGTGTGTGTAGAACATTTACAGATAAGAATTTTTTCAAAGAATTTAAGAAAACACTAATTCTATACAATCTGAAGTGGAATCTGCTAAGATGTGTTATAAATAAAAGTGGTAAAAATATATATGATGGAGTGTAATCAGACAAATTTACAAAGCTTGTGAAAAATGTGAGATGTTTAAAGCCTAGGTTATTCATTGTATTATTAAGTGGCAGGTATTTTGCAGACAATATTTGAATCTATCATATGTTATTGAACTTGTAGTAACAATGGTGAATATCATTCACTCTTGTGGACTTAATCATTGTCAATTTTGTGAGTAGATTCCAGACTTACCCTTCACAGTGATCTAAAAACTTAATGGTGATAAAGTTTTCTTGCAGTTATTTGCTTTCAGGACTGAAATCAAAAGTTCTCTGAACAAGAAGAATCATTTTTAACTGTGATTCTGAAACATTGCATGCTTTAAAAATTCATTTGCTTTTGATGAAGACTTGATAACATTATATGTATAATGAAAATTACAAGGCAATATGGCACTTATATGTGAAATTTATAATGCAGTAAAGTTATTTGGACAATAACTAATATTTTTTGAATCACAAGTAATACCAAGCTGCTTTATATACTTCTTTTAAAAGTTATAATAAGAAGACATCCAGCCCCACACAAATTTGCTGCAGATATATTTTCCAAATTCACATTAGAGTTTTAGCAGAATTTTTCAGACCTTAATGTAAGTGAAGGAATTTCCATATTTCAAAATACATTTAACTGTACAACTGTGGATCTTCCACCTAACCTTTAATTCAAAGTGATTAGTATACATTGTAATGGCATGCTGAAGGGCAAATATCAAAGATAAAAATCTAATAGAATTTATAAATGTCTTCCCAAGGTTGAATATATTCAATTAAAATTATGTGCTCACAAATTAGTATCAGTACTTAGAAATACTTATCTGTGTAAAAAGACATTTTTAAAGAAAAATAGGTGAAATCTCACTACAAATCACCATTAACAGATGAACATTTACAGCTGATTTTTATCATAGGGAATGCTAACTGTGAACCTCATTTAAGTGAAATGTTAAACCCTCCAGTAAAAAAAAATCAATTATTCTCATTCTGTCTCAAAAATATAACTATTATATTTTAAATTTTGTCAATAAAATATGTGGAAATTTATTCTTTTTCTATTATTATATAAGTACCTATATAATGTCCTTGATTTTGAACCTTGGTTTACAAAGCCTGACATATTTACAGGTATATCTCATTTTATTGCTCCTCACTCCATTGCCCTTTGCAGATATTATATTTTTTACAAATTGAAGGTTTGTAGCAATCCTGGATCAAGAAAGTCTATTAGCACCATTTTTCCAACAGCATGTGCGCACTTCATGTCTCTGTGTTCCATTTTGGTAATTCTCTCAATATTTCAAATTTTTCACCATTACTATATCTGTTATCATGATCTTTGATCATCAATCTTTGACGTAATTGTAATTGTTTTTGTAATTTATTGTAATTGTTTTGGGATGCCATGAATCATGCCCATATGTGATAGTAAGCTTAATAGCTAATGTTTTGTGAGTGTTCTGACTGCTCCACCAACCAGCTATTACCCCATTTCTCTTCCTCACTTCAGGCCTCTCTATTCCAACAGACACATCAATATTGAAATTATGTCTATTAATAACCAACCCTACAATGGCCTCTAAGTGTCCATGTGAAAGGAAGAGTTGTACATCTTTCACTTTAAATTAAAAGTTATAAATTATTAAGCTTATTGAGGAAGGCATGTGGAAAGCCAAGACAGGCTGAAAGTTAGGCCTCTTGCACCAAATAGTTAGCCAAGTTGTGAATACAAAGGAAAAGGTTTTGAAGGAAATTAAAATCACTACTCCAGTGTACACATGAATGATAAGAAGGCAAAACAGCCTTATTGCCACTATGGAGAAAATTTTCATGGCTTGGATAGAAGATCATACTAGCCACAACATTCCCTTAGGCCAAAGCCTAATCCATAGCAAGGCCCTAACTCGCTTCAATTCTATGAAGGTTGAGAGAGATGAGGAAGCTGCATAAAACAATTTGTAGCTAGTGGAGGTTTAAGTAAAGGAGCAATTTCTATAACATAAAAATGCAAGGTGAGGGCAGCAAGTGCTGATGTAGAAGCTATGGAAAGTTATTCAGAAGATCTATCTAAAGTCATTGATGAAGGTGGCTAGACAAAACAATGGATTTTCAACTGTAGACAAAACATTCTTACATTGGAAGAAGATGTCATCTAGGATTTTCTGAGCTAGAGAGTAAAAGTCAATGTCTGGCTTCAAATCTCCAAGGCATAGGCTGACTCTCTTATTCAGGGCTAATACAGGTGATGACTTTAAGTTGACATCAATGTTCATTTACCATCCCAAAATGCTAGGGCCCTTAAGAAGTATACTAAATCTGCTATGTCTGTGAACTGTAAATGAAGCAACAAAGCCTGGCTGACAGCACATCTGCTTATAGTATGGTTTACTGAATAATTTATGTCCACTGTTAAGACCTACTCTCAGAAAAAAGATTCCTTTCAAAATATTACTGCTCACTTGTCATGCACTTGGTCAGTCACCCAAGAGCTCTGATGGAGATATACAGGCAGATTAATGTTGTTTTTATGCCTGCTAACACAACATCCATTCTGCAGCCCATGGATCAAGGAGTAATTTTGACTTGCAAGTATTATTATTTAATAAATACATTTCATAAGGCTATTGCTGCCATAGATAGTGATTCCTCTGATGGATCCGGGAAAAGTAAAGTGACAACCTTCTGGAAAGGATCCACCATTCTTGATGCCATTAAGAACATTTGTGCTTCATGGGAGGAAGTAAAAATAATAAAATTAAGAGGAGTTTGGAAGAAGTTGATTCCGATGCTCATGGATGACTTTGAGGGGCTCAGCATTTTGGTAGAGGAAGTAACTGCGTATGTGATGGAAAGAGCAAGGGGACTGAAATTAGAAGTAGAACATGAATATATGACTCAATTGTTGTAATCTCATGATAAAATGTGAATGGATGAAGAGTTGCTTCTTATGGGTGAACAAAGAAAGGGGTTTCTTGAAATAGAATCTACTTCTGGTGAAGATGCTTTGAACATTGTTGAAATGACAATGAAGGATTTAGAATATTACATAAACTTAGTTGATGAAGCAGTTGAAGGGTTTGAAAACATTGACTCCAACTTTGAAAGAATTTTTACTGTGGGTAAAATGCTATCAAACAGCAATACATGCTACTGCAAAGTTTTTTGTGAAAGAGTCAATCAATGTGGCAAATTTCATTATTGTTTCATTTTAAGAAATTACCATAGTCATTCCAACCTTCAGCAATAGCCACCTTGATTATTCACCAGCCATCAATATAGGGCAAGACCCAAAACCAGCAAAAGGATTAGGAACTTGGCTGAAGACTCAGATGATAGTTAGCATTTTTTAGCGATGAAGTATTTTTAATGAAGGTGCAGTTTTTTTTTTTAAGATATAATGCTATTGCATACTTAATGGACTGCAGTATAGTGCAAGCATGACTTTTATATCTACTGGAAAGCTGGAAAAAATTTATAACTCTCTTTATTGCAATATTTACTTTATTATTGTGCTCTGGAACCAAACCTGCAATATTCTTGATGTGTGTTTATACATTCTGGCCTTTTACAGAAAATTTTGAGAACACTTTCTCCAGTTGAATTTTTTCAATACTTGAATTAAACTGCTTATGCATATCCAGACTAATGTGCACTGAGAATATGTATGTGTGGGTAAAGATGTAGCTCCCTATATACGGTATCCTCTCTTACCTGTGGGGGATACATTTTTAAGATGCCCAGTGGATTCCTGAAACTGCAGATAATACTGAACACTATATACACTATGTTTTTCCTGTATACATATGATAAAGTTTAATTTATCAATTAGGCACAATAAGGGATTAATAACAATAACCAATAATAAAATAATTATTAATATAACAATATACTGCAATAAAAGTTATGTGAATGTGGTCTCTCTCAAATTTTCTTATTGTACTGTACTCACTCTTCTTATGATGGTGTGAGATGACAAAATGCTTAAGTGATGAGATGAAGTGAGGTGAATGATGGCATTGTGCCATAATGTTAGTCTACTATTGACCTTCTGATGATACAACAAAAGGAGGATCATCTGCTTGGGGTGATCCTGGATCTTCAAGCCATGACCATGGTGATGGCGGGATGTCAGGAGCAGATGATGTTGATGACTAATGAGTGGGTGGCATACGTACACAGCGTGGATATGCTGGACAAAGGGATGATTCACATCCAGGCAGGATGGAGTGGGACAGTATGAGATTTCTTCATGCTGCTCAGAATGGTGTGCAATTTAAAACTTATAAATTGCTTACGTCTGGAATTTTTCTTTTGATATTTTTGGACCATAGGTGATCATGAGTTACTGAAAACATGGAAAGCAAGACTGTTGATAAGGGGGGACTACTGTACAAGTCTTGGATGTATTTAGAAGCAGAATATCTTCTGTGTAGACAAATGAAAGTGACACTAACTCAGCTGTACCTGAGGTTCATTTAGTCTCTACTGGCCTCAGGGTAGTTATTCCCCTTCTAGACAAGCCTCAGTCTGCATATATAGACCAGGTCCCAGAAATTATGAGTAGATGAATCAGGGCAGTAGAGACAGAAGATACATTTGAAACTTTGGACCTGTCGAAGGTAGTGCATCACAACTCTAAATAAGGGTCAAGGTATATAAAGACAACCTGAAGCTTCCTGCCCATACTCCCTCAGGCATTATAACTGCTGTGTACAATGGTCCTGGCTTCCAACTCTTGAGGATTCTCCATGGCAATCAGAGCCTGCTTTCCCTAGGCACCTGGCAGGCTTACAGAGATGGAGAATTAACAGTCCCAGGTAGCAACCCTCAGCCAATGCTCTCTCCAGTGGGGGTGGGATAATTCTGAGACACACAAGCTACACTGCCTCCCAGCTTCATCCTAGTGGAAACTAAGATCTAGTGCATTGGTGTGAGAACATTCACTTTTTGGCTGCCTCCCCTTCTCTGCTTCTTTACCAGTACCTACTGGGTCACCTCCCAAATAAACCACTTGTCCTTGTCTCAGGGTCTTTGACAATTCACATAGATAGTGATCAGAAAGAATCTAGACTTTTAACTATTGCACAAAACCTATCTTCTAAAGGAAATTAAGAACACAATCTCATTTACAATAGCATCGAAAAGAATAAAATGTTTAGAAATAAACTTAGCTAAGGAAGCAAAAGACTTATACACTGACAACTACTAAACATTGCTGAAAAATTAAAGAAGACACAAATAAGTGGAAAGGCATTGCATGTTTATGGATTATAAGACTTAATATTGTCAAAATAGTCAACTCAAAGCAATTTATAGATTCGTTGCAATCTTTACCAAAATCTCAATGCCTTTTATTTTTGCAGAAATAGAAAAAATATACTAAAATTTATACGGAATCTCAAGGGACTCCAAATCATCAAAACAATATTGAAAAAGATGAGAAAGTTGTAAGCTTCACACTACCTGATTTCGAAACATATTACAAAGCTACAGTAATCAAAACAATATGGTACTGGCATAATGACAGACATATAGATGAATGGAACAGAACAGAAAGCCCAGAAATAAACCCTCACAAAAATGGTGACATGATCTTTTGACATGAGTGCCAAGAGCACACAATCAGGAAAGAGCACTCTGTTTAACAAATCATGATAGGAGAACTGATTATCCACGTACAAAATAATGAAGTTGGATTTTGATTAGTGAAGTTGAACTTCTTTTCATGTACTTGTTAGCCATTTGTATACTTTCTTTGGAGAAATTCAAGTCCTTTGCCCATTTTTTAATTGAATAATGCTAATCATTAGAGAAATGCAAATCAAAATTATAGTCAGATACCATCCTACCCTCCTTAGGATGGCCACTGTTTAAAAAAAAGAAAAGAAAACACCAAGTTTTAATGAGGATGTGGAGAAACTGGAACAATTGTACACTGTTGGTGAGAATGTAAAATGGTACAGCTGCTATGAAAATAGTATGGAGGTTCCTACAAAAATTTGATAGAGAATATTATCCAGTAATCCCACTTCTGGGTATGTAGTCAAAAGAAATGAAAGCAGACTCTCAAAGAGATGTTTTTTCACTCATGTTCATTGCAGCATTATTTTCATTACCCAAGAGGTAGGAGCATCCCAAAGACCCTTGAACGATAAATGGATAAAGAAATGTTATGTATATTAATACATACAACAGAATGTTATTCAGACTTAAAAAGAAAGAAATCTTGTCACATGCTACTATATAGATGAACCTTGAGGATATTATGGTAAATGAAATAAGTCAGTCACAAAAAGACAAATACCATATGATTCCACTCATGAGATGTCTCAAAATAGCCCAACTTATAGAAACAGAAAATAGCATGGTGGTTGCTAGGGGTTGGGGAGAATGGGAAGTAGGAAGTTGTTCAATGGGTATAGATTTTCAGGTTTGCAGGATGAATAAGTTCTAGAGATCTGTTATACAGCAAGGTGAACATACCACAAATGAAATGTACACTTAAAAATGATTAAGATAGGCCGGGTGTGGTGGCTCACACCTGTAATCCTAGTACTCTGGGAAGCTGAGGCAGGTGGATCATTTGAGCTCGGAGTTTGAGACCAGCTTGAACAAGAGCAAGATCAGTATTTTCAATGGTTTTGTGCCATGTTTACAAAAGCTTCTCTGTACTGACAATATTAAGAAAAGTCTCTGATATTTTCTAAGATTTTCTTTCTTTATATTTAAAGCTTTGATTTTACTAGTATTTATTTTGTGGAAAGAATGAAGTAGAGAACTAAGCGAGTTTTCTATATAGATGGGTTCTGCAGCTTTTAAGGGAGGACCACAGATGAATAGACAGAGATAGAACATGCACTAAAAAGCACACATGAAGTGTCAATGGAATTATATATTATGTGACATTTTTCTCTGGTTTCTTCCACCTAGCATAATATTTTTTAAATTTATCTGTGTTGTACCATGTGTATTTCATTCCATTTTAGGGCTAAATACTATTGTGTTGTATGAGTACACATACATGTATGTACATTTATGTTTTTACTTTTATACAATGCTATACATGTAGCTCAATCAAGAGTCTAATTTGAGTGGCCCCATACATTCTTAAATAGGGCATCTCTTATCACTCTCTAGCTTGCCCATTTTGCTCTATTTGTCTGTAATACAAGGTATCACAAAGAAATAATATATGTCTATTTATTTATTGCTCCTTTTTCCCCACTAAACTATGAACTCCTTAGGGTATTGACTTCCCCTGATTTTGTTCACTCTCACATCCTGAGTGCCTAGTTTCTGGTAAATAATAGAAACTCGGGAAATATTCATTGGTTTTCATGGTTTGGGGAGATCAAACATTACCATGCACTCTGGTTATTATTGGTAACTTGAGTATTCAAAATATGTATAAATAAATTGGAGTGCATGTAAGTTAGCTAGTTATTTCTCCATTAATATTAATAAAATTGCCTCCAATTAACGTCCTTAGCAGTGCTTTTTGGTATCTTCCTCATTTCTATGCATAATAAGCTAGCTTTTTTTCTTTCTTTCCTTCCTTCCTTCCTTCCTTCCTTCCTTCCTTCCTTCCTTCCTTCCTTCCTTCCTTCCTTCCTTCCTTCCTTCCTTCCTTCCTTCCTTCCTTCCTTCCTTCCTTCCTTCCTTCCTTCCTTCCTTCCTTCCTTCCTTCCTTCCTTCCTTCCTTCCTTCCTTCCTTCTTTCTTTCTTTCTTTCTTTCTTTCTTTCTTTCTTTCTTTCTTTCTTTCTTTCTTTCTTTTCTTTCATAATGTGGAACATTGCAGCCTGGAGTCAAGTAAGTCCTTTCCTTTTCTGAAATGGTGAATATAAACTGCATGCTTGCCTATACATTTTTCCACTCCCTTAACCTTTGTTTTGCTTATGCAATTTTATTGTGCTTCTTTGCAGTGTTTCTGAATGTAATTTGAAATCAGTCTTTCAGTTTTGCTAAGTTTTCATACAGAATAAATAATTTTACCTTCATGTTTTTTATGGTTTCCTTCTTTTTTTCTTTCCCTTTTGCTCTCACTCCACCTACTTATAGTATTATAGCTAGAATTCCAGGCTATCTACATTATTTATGTGATGCAGTAAAAGAATATTAATTTCTATGATAATTAACTTATATATGGCAAGATTCTGAGTGCTTTCTGAATCATCAGTGCATGAGATTCTAACAAAATGTTTAAAATTTATAATGTAAGAGAGTACATGTAGTAATTCATAACTAAAATTGGGAGACCAGGACTCTATTGTCATATTGGATAATAGAGTTTGAAGTATGCAAGTTGAGCTTTCCTTCTGCTTTCCCATAGAATGTCATTTGGATTTTATTGTTGACACATGACCAAAGAATTAATTAATTAATACTTAACGTGGAACTTAGTATGTTGCATAAAATAACAAAAGTTAGTTTATCATTATTAAGCATAATAATAATTATGGCAAAACTTATATGGTAGCACCATCTTGAGTGCTTTAATATGAACTTTTCATTTCATTCATACAGCAATTCTGTAAAACAGATTCTATCATACATTTCATTTTACATATGAGGAAATGGAATACTTCCAGAACTTTTAAAAAATTCTGAAGATCACTGGACTAGAAAGAGGTGAAACTTGGACTTGAAACCAGACCAGTTTGACACTAAAGCCTATACTACTAACAATTAGTAACATTTTGCCACATTTAACTTTATTTATCTGCACTTTTATTTTATTTTATTTTTTTTAAATTTGAGATTGGATCTTGCTATGCTGCCCAGGTGGGTCTTGATCTTCTGGGTTCAAGAGATCCTCCAACCTCAGTCTCCCAAGCTGAGATTACAGGCATGAGTCACTGCTTCCAGCTGAACATTTATTTCTCTCTGCTGAACCATTTGCAAGTAAGTTGCAGACATCAACCACTTCACTCCTAGATATTGTAGTGTACATATTCCAAAAATAAATTCTTCCATATTTATGAAAACTAGCAATTATGCTCTAATATTGTCTAAATAGAGTCTGTATTCAAATTTTCTCTTTAGTTACATTTAATCTAGAGTGGTTCCTATATTCTTCTTCTTTCTTTTTTATTTATTTATTTATTTTTATTTTTTTATTTTTTGAGACAGAGTCTCACTCTGTTGCCTGGGCTAGAGTGCCGTGGCCTCAACCTCACAGCAACCTCAAACTCCTGGGCTCAAGCAATCCTCCTGCCTCAGCCTCCAGAGTCACTGGAACTACAGGTATGTGCCACCATGCCCGGCTAATTATATATATATATATATATATATATATATATATATTATATATATACATATATAATATATATATATTTTTTTAGTTGGCCAATTAATTTTTTTCTATTTTTAGTAGATACATGGTCTTGCTCTTGCTCAGGCTGGTCTTGAACTTCTGACCTTGAGCGATCTGCCCCCCTCAGCCTCCCAGAGTGCTACGATTACAGGTGTGAGCCACCATACCCAGCCTTCTTTTTCTTTTAAAATGATACTGACTTGTGAAGACACTTGGCCAGTTGTCATGTAAAGTCTCCACTCTATACTGTCTCACTGTTTTCACACCGTGTATTTGTTTTTCTATGCCCTGTCTTTCTAGTAAGCTAGAAGGTAGAGCCAAGGGCTTGATTAGATCATGGGCAATTTTCCGCAAGCGTACTTCATAGGCGATACTACATACCTCATTTATCGCCCATCACGGGGCACTTAGACTGTCTCACCGTTAAGATGCTTCCTTTGATCATTTGATTACAGTGGCGACCACTATATATCACATTTGTTCAGGCCCATTTTTGAAAATATTATTTTATTTTTAATTAACAAGCAATCTGTAGGATGATAATTTGACAAAATAGAAATATTCTGTTCGCTGGCAACACTTCACCTGGTGGGCTCGATAAATCTTGTCTGAACCAATTACATTAGAGTTGAAAAATTGTGATTTCATATTCTGTCATTCCTTCCACACTTACTAGTTTGTATTCTTTTGTTCTCTGAGCTTCTGGAAGCCATAAAAATCAAAGCTTAATTTACCTTCATTCAGCAAAAGCCTTCAAGCCAGAAGTGAGCATTAGTGCTTTGCTTTTCTGTCTGGGCTTCTCCTTTGTTTAGGTTTGGGCCTGAATATTCTTTATTTTCTTGGAAAATAATCAATATACTTAAGATATTTTTATATTTTATCTTAAATTTCTAGGGTAAATCTAAATGTATTCTTTTGTCTCTGATTCTATTTTTCTTTATTTTATTAGATTGACCAAGTTTCCTTTTTACTTTTATTTTCCTTTCCCTATTTGGAAGTTACATACTCTATACCTATGTTTGAAAAATTTAAGATGCATATTAGACATAAAATCTAACATTACAGCATTGTGTACACCATTGTATTATGGACAGCATTGTGTCCCTCACAAATTAATTCATATGTTGAAGCCTTAACCCCCAATGTGACTATATTTGGAGATAGGGCCTTTATAAAGATAATTGAGGTTAAATGGGGTGAAAATGGTGGGGCTCTAATAGGAATGGTGTCCTTATAACAAGAAAAGACACTAAGGATGTGCACAGAAAGGCCATATGAAGGCACAGGGTGAAGATGGCCATTTGCAAGCCAAGGAGAAAGGTCTCGCTAGAAACTAACCCTGCTGACACCTTGATCTTGGACTTCCAGCACCCAGAACTATGAAAAATAAATGTCTATTGTTTAAGCTACCTTATCTATGATATATTGTAATGGCAGCCCTAGTGGATTACTTATGGTCAATGTTTCTTTAAATTTAGTAATCCATATACTACTTTTACTTCTCACCATTCTTTCCTCATTTCTTTTTTCTGAGTTTTTCTTCTTCTGTGAAATATATCTTTTGGTAGTTTTATTATAAACCTCCTCCTCTTTTATTCTTAACTAAAAAATTCTTTTATTTTTTTCTCATTCTAGAATAATAGTTTAGCTGGGTAGTGATCCAATAATTTCATTAAACACTTTAGTTTTATTCCAATATATTCCAGACTTCATTGTTGCTACTGACAAAATATTAAAGATATAATTATCTTTTTTAAGGCGATTCATTTTTTTTTTTTTGCTATTTTTAGGATCTGTTCTTTCTCTTCATATTCAATGTGTCCAGGTGTGGATTTTGTTTTACTTTTCTTCCAATATGTTGTGTATGTTTCCTGAGTTTTCTTCCAATATGTTGTGTATATTTCTGGAGGATTCTTGCATTTAGTTAGTTATAGGAAGTTCTTAGTAATAATCACTTCCTCCCATTTTTGAATCCTATGCATTGGATAACCATATTAAAGATGTTTAGCCCTTCTCATTCTCAAGGTCTCTTAGCTTTTCTTCCAAGTGTTCTATTTATGCATGTTCACACCTTGACAAATTCTTCACATCATATACAGTTGACTAAATCTGTTTTCAGTGATTTATTTTATTTTAAGAAGCTTAACTTGGTTCTTCTTCAATTTTCAATCTTCTTATAATTTTTTGATTATGTCTTTTTTTATTTCAAGAAAATATGATAGTACAAACATTTTGTTTGCATTTTATATCTTTGCCTCTCCCTAGCTAGGGTTAGAGGTACACCCTACCCTTCCACAATGCTCACCATGTACCTCAGATGTGGGTCTACCCTCCCAACCCCTGAATCCCTGGTGAACACCACCACCATTTGAGCACAATAGTGTTAATCAGTCAGTACCAATTTGATGGTGAGTACATGTGGTGCCCATTCTTCTGATATTGTGTTACCTCACTTTGGATAATGGGCTTAAGCTCAATTCAGGATAATATAAGAGGTGCTAGCTCACTGTCATTTCTTAGAATTGAGTAATATATGATTATGTCTTTTTGATTGAAACTCATGCCTTCAATTTTCTTTTTTATTAATATAATCATTTCAAACATAACTTTATCTGATAGCTTTATTATCTAAAGTTCTGTGTGTGTTGAGTCTGTTGACTTGCTTCATGGGCTATTATTTCCTTGAGTATTGTGTAGCTTTGTGTTTTGTGAGCTTTCCTTTAAAAGGCCTTTATTTGTGATGACTCACATTTTAAGGAGGTTTGCATTTGCTTCTGCCAAATGCCTATAATGATTTGTGTGTGTGTGTGTGTGGTAGATATGGTATTTTCACTTCTCCTTAGTTCTAGTTCTCTATGCACTATTTGCTTTTTTCCCTGATAAAGGAAAAGAAATCCTAAGTTTGCATTTAAGATTATGCTTCAGAATAAAGATCAGAAAACTTTTTCTGTAAAGAATCAAGTAATAAATATTTTAGGTTTTGCTGGCTACATACAATATCTGTTGCATATTCCTTTTTCTTTCCCTCCCTCCCTCCCTCCCTCCCTCCCTCCCTCCCTCCCTCCCTCCCTCCCTCCCTCCCTCCCTCCCTCCCTCCCTCCCTTCCTTCCTTCCTTCCTTCCTTCCTTCCTTCCTTCCTTCCTTCCTTCCCAGCACACTAAAAATGTAAAGGTCATTCCATAGCAAGCCCACAGTTGGGTTTGATCCGTGACTTGTAGTTTGATGATCTCTGACTCTACTCTAGAAGTTTTATGATTATTGTTGCCCTCAAATAAACTTTTGTTGAAATATTTTAGAGATAATAAGATTATTGTAGTGTTTATTTTATAACTTCTTGGGCCATTCCTATAATTATCAAATCGAGAAGTTTACTCTGGAATCATATGCTAGGACATTCCATTTTTGACTCTGATTCTTTGGAAACTATAGTAAATGGATATATAAATTAACTTATAAGTTTTATTTCAAGGAATCTTTGCGATATTTATTTTTTCCTTTTTGACACTTGAAGGCTCTCCAAGTAAAGCAAAACATTAGAGCATATAGATTATTTTATCCTTATCCAAATACTTGAAGTTATTAATTTTTCTTTGTAAAAAAATGTTTTTACAGTCTTCCAAACAGGACTTAAGCTTACTTACAGTGGTAGGTAAGGCTAGAAACCCCATGGCTTAATGGCTTTATATTATTTTAAAGACTATAAAATTGATGCATTATCATCAAGAAAATGAAAATAGTTTTCAGAACTACTTTGCCTGGAGAATTGAGCCTTTCAAAGCACATTCCTCTCCTCAAACACCAAGCATTATGTGGTTTAAGCTCCTGTTATTTCTGCAAAGAGCTTAAAAGACTGGCTGACCAACTTGAAAAAGCAACAGAACATTAATTGAACATTTTTGAAATAATCGAGTTCTATATTTGCTAAGAACATAATAAAGGATGTTATCAAAGTTTCACCTGTGGATATACCATCCCCCCATACACTTACAAAAATAATAGACTTTGATGCTAGAAATGAAAAAATACATGCTTAAAAATTCATTAGGAAACTTCCCATAAAAATGAACCCTCGACATTTTTCCTTTATTTTAGAAATACTTTCTGACAGGCTGCAGTTATCAGTTTTCAGATTTGTGTATTGCTGAACCAAAATTGATGAAAATACAGGGCATTGTAGATTGAATATACAAAATTCCATTCCCCTAGAGAAGTCAAAAATAGAAATGAGATCAAATAAGAGAAAAACAGCAACTGGGAGGAAAAAAAAAAGAAAAAGAAAAATGTTTTTTCTTTTATCTATAAAGTGAGTCTAGGTGACAGAATGAAGAAGGTTGTCAGGATAAACAGCAAGAAATCAGAGTCTAAGGCACATTGTATACACCCTTTGTTAACTTGATCAGTGTGCTAGCTAACATTAAGTGTGTTAGCACATTTTAATTCAGAAAGACATTCATCATCACTTCCAATTGGTACCTATTTGGTGTAAACTGTTATTCGAATAGTTGAGAGATTATCTATTTTTTAAAAATGAGCAAAACCTTTAAAATACAAATCAATGCTTTTACAGTTCTGACAATTATGCTGAACTTGGTAATTGCATAAAAGCTCATCAGAAGTTTTTGCTACTGCCTAGGTGAATACTAACAAATGAACGTCTTTTTTTAAGAGTGGTTGATGATAATCCACATAACATGTATATCCTAAAACAAAAAGCAATTTCCACACATGTTACCAGTGGCTGCCTTGTAGAAGAGCATCCCTAGGACACTGCACATGGTTGACTGGATTCTACGGAATATTACTCCCCTTTATAGTAAAAGATCAGGCTAGTTTTTCCTTTAAAGACAACGGCAGGTTAGGAGGATATTTATTCATTCATTTGGCAAATCTTTAATGATTGCTTCCTTTGTTCCAGACACTAGAGATAGAGCAGTGAATAAAACAAAGTTTGTGCTTTCATGGAGCTCATGATCAAATATATTGAGGGGGGTGGAAGGGGAGAGACAGTAAATAAAGAACACATATAATCCATCCTTTGGTGATGAGTGCAAGAATGAAGCATAAAGAATAATAAGGGAAATAGAGACAGAATGTGATTGTGATCTTACACAGATGGTTAGAGAAGCCCCATCTGATGTAATGTTTCAGTAAATCTGTGAAGGACTGTGTGATGTTTAATGTTAGGTACCAAGTTGATTGGGCAACAGGATGCCCAACTATTTGGTCAAACATTATTCTGTGTGTTTCTGAGAGGTTGTTTTAGATGAGACTCACGTTCGAATTGATAAATTGAATAAATCAGATTGCCCTCTCTCATGTGGGTAGACATGACCCAATCATATACAGGCATGAAAAGAATAAAAAGGCTGACCCTCCATGAATAAGTAAGAGGAAATTCCTCCTGTCTGATGGCTGTTGAGCTGGGACATCATTTTTTCCTGTTATTGGACTTGAAATGAAACATTGGCTCTTTTGGGATGTCGAGCCTGCTCGCATTTAAAATGGAACTACACCATTGACTATTCTGGATCTCCAGTTTGTGAACTTGTCAGTCTCCATAATTGCATAAACCAATTTCTTATAATAAATCTCACTTTCTCTCTCTCTCTTTCTCTGTCTCCACATATCTATATATACAGAAACATATCTATATCTATATCACCTGTATCTATATATCATCTATATCTATCTATATCTATCTATGTCGTCTTCCATGAGTTCTGTTTTGTGGAGAACCCTGACTAATACAGACTGTAAGGAAATAAGACATTTGGATCTGGGCAGAAAGAGAGCTTCAAGCAGGAAGAACAGAGGCTTGCTAAGTACCTGAGTGAATGGAGGAGGCAAAGAAGAGACGTAGGTTGTGAAGGTAGCTGAGGCAAAGCTACTTAGAGCCCATAGAAAATTTAGGTTTAATTTTAAATAGTAGGTCAGGCCTTTTGAGTGTTTCTAGCAGAGAGGTAGTGTGATGTGACTTAGGTTTTTAAATGGGTCTCTCTGTCTGTTATTTTCTGAGATGAAGAAGATGAGTGGGGGAGGGGATAGGTATGAGGTCTGATGAGTCAAATTCAGTAGTTCAGTGTTTTGTTCTGTATATATGCTAATTTTCAGATTTCTATAGACATCCAGGCACCATTATGTGTTCAGCTGATGGAAATATTTCTGACTATAGTGGAGTCTGGGGCTATAGAGATACAATGATGGTATTTAAGAATGCAGGACTTGATGATGATGATGATATTGATTTATTATGGAATAGGAATAGTTTTAACTCTCTGAGCAATACTATAAGGTAGATATTATTAATATTTCTATTTTGGGGGTGAGGACACTGAGGCACAGGAGGTTAATTATCTTCCCTATAATCTACTTAGTAAATAGTGGAGTTGGGATGTAAATTCAGGCAGACAGACTTTCAGAATCATGCTATAATGCCCCTCACATTAGAATCTCCAGGAACTACTTATATCTAGAGAAGAACTCTAAGGATGTGTTCCCAGGGTAATGGACTATATAAAGGTCAGAGAAATGAAGAACCTACAAAGGAGACCAAGAAGAAGACCCATAAAGTCAGAAGAGAACTCAGAAAGTATTTTCTGGAAAGGCAAGAGAGGAGAGCATTTCAAGTGAGTGAATAATCAAGTCAAATTCTCTTGCTGTAGCATGTATGATGAAAATTGAGAAATGACCATTTATTTTATTTACAAACCTGGAGTCTTTTGATAAGCTTGACTGGAGATGTTTCCAAGAAAATTGGGCCCAGTCTTTGTTTCTAAATACCAAACCAGGGTTCTTTGAAGAAATGTTTTATTCTAGGTCTGGGACAGAGAAAATACAAGATGAACCTGGAATACCATGTGACAAAAAGTAAGGTGTACTCAAAGAATAATTGTTATTTCCAAAAGACACAGGAGCAATTTTGAAGAGACACCCATTAGCCAAACTGGGGACAATTTAACTAAAGATAAGAAAGTGATAGTAAAGAATTTTAACTTATCGAATATGAACCCATAAATCCAAACTGATACAATTATGAACAAATAAAAAAGAAATCTCTTCTCAGTTTGCTTTCTTCAAACAACTAACCAATGTACAAAGAATGATGGAATCATAAAATAACCATTTAGCCACTGTAATAATTGATTCAGGCAAGAATTTTTAATGGACATAAAAACCAGTGAATGAAAGTTTAGAGTAACAGAATATTTACATAGTTTCAATTTACCTTTTCATAAGATATTAATCACTTTCAAAGGGTGAAAAATTAAATACTAACTTTTCAGTGGAGAATCCTGGCAGACACCACTTTAACCAATGAGTCCCAGTTACAGCACTAATGAGTAGTGTGTACCTCCTGATATGGTTCTTTAAGAGGAACTTTGCATTATCTCATTCCCTTAGAGATGATTCTGCCAGAAGTGCATAAGTTGTATCTAATAATAACAAAACATCACACAAATCCAAATTGAGAGACAATCTACAAACTAATTGGACTCTATTCTTTAAAGATTTCAAGGTCATGAAATATAAAGTTTCAATAACTGTTCATATTAAAAGAGACTAAAGTGACATGACACCTGAATATAAGGTATGGGCTTGGATTTTCTTTTGTTATAAAATTATTGAGACAATTGGTGAAATCCTGAATAAAGTCTGTGGATTAGAGAATAGTCTTATTTCCTTATTAATTTTCATATTGTAATAATTTGATATGCTGGAAAACATAATTGATATGCTTTAAAATAAAGCATGTGAAACTATTTGACAAAGTATCTAGGCAGATATTCTTTATGCTTGCTAAAGGTTAAATATCACTATGGCTAAACTTATTGTAATATCTATCGAGATATAACTTCAAATGAGAGACTATTCATATCACCATCAAGATTAATGCATATCTGCTTTTCAGATCAGCCACTGCCTTGAGCCTCAAGAATTCAAAAGATATATGATGGGATCATTATTTTCAAGGGCTTTAATACTTTATTTGGAAAGAAAAGATGCACATATAAATTTAAGTATTGATGCAAAACCGCATATAGTAAATGCTGAATGATAGTGCATGCACACATGCCATTAGAACTTAGATAATGGAGTTAGACTACAAAGTGAGAGAGCAAGTGGAAAAATTGGACAATAAAACACAACCATGCTTAGTTTGTGGAGTAGCTAAGTAATTTCTCTTTTCTAAGTCTCAGTTTACCCACCTTTGAAATTGAATTATTATGATACCTGATTCATAGTTTAGTTGTTGGCCCCACCCACCCTCCAGAATGCTCTTCATGGGGCAAGGCCCATGCGAGCTTCTGTAAACATGATGTTTCTGCACCATAGGCAATTGATAAATATATGTGGACTGAATGAATGAAATTCATGAAAATAGAAATGATTTTCTAGAATTTGATGTCTATTAAATATTAACTGAGGATGAAATTCTGATACGGTGAAGATATTCCAAGCACAGCAACTGGTAGGTAATAAGAATAGCTCTGTGTATTGAGAAACTGATATCGTTACCATCACCAAACTCTGACACTATCTGTGGAAGACTTGAAGAAAGGGCAACCCTTCTAAATGCAGAAGAGAGAAGTAAACAAGCAGAAAGAATGGTGTGAGCAAAGTTCCTAAGGGAATGTTGACATCTTGTTCTTGCAGCAATAATTAGAAGAATTTGACAGAGAAGATTTATCTAGCACAGCCATGGGAGTTAAGTTTAGAAGAGGCAGGTAAGGTAGACATGGCATATTTTGAGTTCTAGACCAGGAGACTGGACTTTATCCAGTGTTTAGTAAGGAGGTATTAAAGTATTACAAGTAGGAAGTTGTATATCCTAAGCATTAGGAAGATTAATTTAATAATAACATAATGAAGTTCTCAGAGGTAAGGCAACTAGCTCGGATGTTATCGAGATAACATTTCATTATTTTAATGTAGCTAAGTCTGTCTACTATTAAATATATTTGAAAGGTGGCTACTTTACCAATAACAGTTGCTTGTTCTCAGAGGTAAGGCAACCAGCTAGGATGTTATCAAAATAACATTTCATGATTTTATTGTAGCTAAGTCTGTCTACTATTAAATATATTTGAAATGTGGATACTTTACCAATAACAATTGCTTTTTAAAAACCATCTTTATTCTATATAATTATTCTTCCAAAGACTAAGGTACATAGGATAAAAACTACACCAGGCAAAACTTGACAGTAGTTTACCCTAGAGGCTAAGGAGGGTTATATGTAACTCCTGGAATCCTTTTATTTATTTTAATTGCAACTGAGACATTCAGGGCATTTCCACCACCACTATATTAATGACCATCATAGTTATGGTTACCTGGAAGCAACATATCAGCCTAGGGAAACTTAATACTTTATAAAAAGTTCATCTCTTAGTGTCTTACGGACACAATGAAACATTTAGGGTCTTGGTTATGTCTCCAGAGTATTATAGCAGGGGTATAGCAAATGGACTTAGAAAATGCAAAATTATTACATTTCAGATGGTTGCCATAAGTCATCTGTTACATGCTGACTGCATCCATAAAACACCTCGTTTTTGTATATTTCCTTAGGGAATGCCTCTCTTCCACATACAAATAAGAAAGAGATTGGTTTGGGAAAGTTATGACAGATGATCAAGCCACGTGGTAAATGTAAAGAGGCTACAGAAACTGGGAACTTTCTATGGGACAGATGTTTTCTTGCCCACTTAGACGCTGGGGCCAATGGAAATCTTGGCAGAAACTTCTATTTCTAAGGACCTTATTGACTTTCTTGGTGAATGCCCAGTTGTACCTAAAATATTCAGACAGTTTATTTTCCTAAACCCACAGACTCACCCAAGCCATCCATATTATTGTAGCAAAGGAATTGCTGGGCCGATGGGGTACTTTTACAGAAACTGTTTAGGTACCAAGTCAGTTGATCCACATACTGTGAAGAATATGAGGAACACTGTTAAAAATAACAACAAAAAGTATAGAAAGATTGTATTTATGTCACTGACTGTTTGTACATTCCAAATTTGCAATTGGAGGGGAAAGTTTAAATTATGGCATTTCCTTAACTTCTACCACCATTCATATGCAAAATTGATGTCTGATATATCTCTTTTCTAGAGGTATATATTTACCTTGACATTTTATTTCACATTGATTGTATAGAAATAGTCTTATATTCTATAATTTTAACAATTTTAATTCATTGTCTACAAACAAAAAATAATTAGCATATAGTAAATTCATATTTTAATATATATTCTCCTGCTATGAGAAAACTCCAGTAAATATATTGACAGACTCTACTGTGTTATTTTGTGTGAGACAGGGGAATGAAGTTATATTCTGTCTATTTTAAAGGCCTCCCCCAAGGAAGCCAGCTGCACAGAGCTCAGGTTTTGGGAAGGCTGTCAGGATTCCTGGAAAGTACATTTTTGGTTTGGTCGAGAGTGATACTTCCGTACAGGACTTAAACCTTGCCTGCAGTAGGTGATATGTGAAAAGCCTTAAGGAAGGTGGTTTGTCATGGAATGTCAACTGCAACTCTTCAAAGGGACTAGCAGGTAAAGTGGAAAGAAATCATGCCATGTGTCATTCTTTGTTCGGGATACTAAATGAGCAGTTGCTCTGAAATGGAGTTGTGTGTTTAATACTGGTCTTTCCACTTACCTGGAATCTTGCAGAAACATGCCACAGTGGTGATGTTTTCATTCTCTGGGAAGAGAATAAAGAGAAACTTTTTTTTTTTTTTTTTTTTTTAACAGCGATGGTGTTTTAGGAAACTTGATTTTGCCAATGATGTTATTTTTGTTTCTTCTTTATAAAAAGTGTCATGGTGGCAGATGTCTGGAAAAAGTCTAACAGTTTGGCTCTGGTTGCATATTATATTTGTCTTTAAGGTGGTTTAATACTTTTTATATCTCAAAGGAAAATCAGGATTAAAGGAACAATGTACTACATTTTCTTCTATGTAAACATTGGGCATAGATTTCCTACAATCCTGGGCCAAGTGTTGGGTCTATAAATCACACAAGTAGCCACATAACAAAGCAGCATGAAGCACAGGTATATTTACAAAGGAACATTCACACCAGGCCCTGGCAACTTGAACCTAATTTCTACTGAGCCCCAAATGACTGATGAAAGATGATTGCTGGAAGGTATTTTTTCTTTATCTTTAAAGAATGACATGCTGTGCAGCAATATAAGGTATTCAAAAACTACTATGGATAAGCAGACCAGATCTTATTATGCTGTCCAAACTACCTGAAGCTGAGTGCCCAGACCTGGTTTATCAGATTCCCAAGCAGATTGGCCCAGTAAGGGCACAGATCTGATTATGACTAATGTAATCTTTCCTTCCACGGGACTGTGAAATTTGACAAACCATGTGGTGCGATGGTCATTACTGAAAAGGAAGGTCTGACTACAGTCTGACTTTATGATTTACCTAATTTTTTTCATGCTCCTGAAGAAACCTGAAACCTGGTTCTTTTTTTTTTTTTTTTTTTTTTAAGGTGAGTTCTAAACTATGTCCAAGCTTTTCTTCCCAGCTCCCTATGGTTTTCTCTTTCTTCTTTCCTTTCTTCTACTTTTTTTCCTTCTTTCTTCCTTCTTCTTCTCCTCCTCCTTTTATTTCTCCTTCTCTCTCTTTCTCTTTTTGAGAGAGGAAGAGAAGCAGAAAGTAAAGATTTTTTTCCAAGGTAAACATGATTAAATAATATTGCATGGGAATACTCACAAAACAAAATTGATCAACTTTAATACTGTCACAATTCTTCAGGAAAATGGAATACTTCTTTCTCTTGGCCTGAAAATTATTTGTTTAATTTTCTAATGTTTCAATTTAACAAATCTCCATCATGAGCAACATTTTGCTGCCCTCATCTTCCTTATGTTCTTAGATTACATGTTGAAGAAAATAGTCATATATTCCAATCAATTTTATAAGTATTTTATACTAGAATAATTATACATAACCATGAAATAAGCTTATTTGTTACTTTTACAGAGCCAAACAGGTTCTGTTAGAGTTTTAAAAATATTTAAGTTGAGCAGAATTACAGGACATTTATTTTTAGGGAGATGTAAATGATAAAAATGGAAATGAGTCATATGTATTCATAAACATTAACAGTGTTTATAATAGTGGCTAGAAAAGACTGTCTCAAAGTTTTGATTATGTTCATAAAGATATCAGAGGAAAAAGAACATAGCCCTGTGTTTAAGTTTTATGCTTATGATGATCAGGATTCTCAATCATCATGTAAGTTATGGAATAATTTAAAATTCTCTCTTGTCTGGGCTCTTATTTATAAGTATAGCCTTCCTTTTCCTGTTTCCCTGTCAAAGTAACTTACTGTCTTATTGTAATGTGGCAAATGGAACTGCCTTGGAGACAAGTCAGTTTCCACAATAAGGTATTATATTAAGCAACACAACATAACACATTTTGCAAATTCCTCCAACTGTCAAGACTCTTGTAATGCATCAAAAATGAGAAATACACACCAATTGTGTTATTAATTATGAAGAATAAAATTGTAATTGCTGAAACATAAAATACTTTTATATCTTCAGGAAAAATGTCTCAGGATGAAATGATAATAAATTTCAATTAGAGAATAAATTCCACGCTATAAACGTGGTTGTTCTGAAATGGAAATATACATAGCACGACTGCCACTTTATGGAATGCGGCCATATGTTTTGAATGTTTGCCTAGGCATCTGCTAGGTAACTGATCTCAGGAGCATGCTGCTAATAAGTCAAGGGGTGTTGGAATCCTGTATATTTTCTACCACAAGGGAAAGTTTGGAAAACATTTTCTTGTTGTCTATCAAGTTGAATGTAATACGTTAGATAAGCATTGGGTTGAATGCCCTATAACTTTGAAGTGCATCACAGAGATTAGTGATGCTTTCTTAAGCTCTCCTTTCCCTCTACATTGATCACTGTTTGGAAAGCTCACAACCAAGTGTCTCAGTCTGCTTGACCTGCCATAAAAAATACATTCACTGGGTGGATTTACACTAAAATCTATTTTCTCGCAGCTCCCGAGGCTGGAAAG
The DNA here is from genome assembly GCF_040939455.1 of Microcebus murinus. Lineage (NCBI taxonomy): Eukaryota > Metazoa > Chordata > Mammalia > Primates > Cheirogaleidae > Microcebus > Microcebus murinus. The sequence continues at coordinate 27,536,296 of NC_134124.1, forward strand.
TTCAAATCAAGGTCAAACAGGTTTCCGTTTCTGGTGAGGGATCTCTTCCTGGCTTGCAGACAGCTACCTCCTCACTGTGTCCTCACATGGTGAGGAGAGACAGAGTGATTTCATTCTCTCTCTCCCTCTTCCTCTTCTTATATGGCCATAGATCTATAAGATTAGGAACTCACTATTATGAGCTCATTTAACCTTAGTTATCTCCTAAAGACCCTATCTCCAGATATAGTCACATGTAGGGTTAGAGCTTCAACACGTGAATTTTAAGGGGATACAATTCAGTCCATGGCACCAATAATTAATTATTTTGTTTTTGTTTTATTTCTCTGTATATATTTATGCATTTACTTAAAGGGGAGACATTGGAACATTGACTAAATGAAAAGGCCAACATCAAGTCAAATAAAAATTATTTCTTATATATTAGAAATGTCAGTATCTTTCAAATTCTATTGCTTAAGTTCCTTTATAATAAGCAGGATTTCTTAATCTTGACACTATGGACATTTGGACTAAATAAGGTGATTTTGTAGGGGTGGCTATGTATTGTTTGAAAGCATCAGTGGTCTCTACCTACTAGATACCAGTAGCACCCTGTAATGAGGACAACCAAAAATGTCTCCAGATATTGCCAATGTTCCTGGGGAGGCAAAATCACCCCCAGCTGAGAACCCGTGTTTTACAGAAAAAAAAAATTTAACAGTTTTTGAATTTTGAGGGATTATGACAATTACATTCTTTATTATTTTTTATAATCTTCACTAATTTCTGTGAAATATAGGATTAATGAAGGACATTGGGATTGAAGAAACAAAACGTGTTCAGAAACTCCTATGCCTAAAGCCCTGCAGTCACCACTCATGTTGTATAAAATAAAATCCACACATTTTTACTGAGGTCTGTTAAGGGTACAGATTTCCATGATCTGGCTTCTGTTGACCAATCTTACCTCACCCTCCCACCATTCATTCCTTGTTCATTCCAGCCACTAGATTTTCCATCTGGTCTTTGAGCAACTCAAGTTTCTTCCTGCCTTAGGGCTTTTGCACAGGCTATTCTTTCTAGACTGTCTACATCCAGTTTTTGTGCAGCTTTTTTCTCCTTGTCATTCAGGTTTTAGCTCAAATTTCACCCCTTCTGAAAAGAATTTTTGACCACCCTATGCTGATGGCAAATTCCCAGTCACACCACCTACTCTCTCATCTGTTGCTAGATTATTCCTCACAGCATCGACACTATCTGAAATTATACTGTGTATTGATTTTTTATTTTTTCTATCTTCCCCTTTCATCCATCTATACTTCTCTTGAATGTAGGCTGTATGAGGAAAGGGGTCTTGTCTGTCTTGCTCACTATATTATTACTAAGACCCAGAATGTGCCCGACCTGCATTGATGTTTCATCTATATTTGTTGACAGGGAATTATTTGAGTAAACACATGTCTAGATTTACTTTTAAGGTTTACTATTACTATAGTCAGATGTTTTCCTTCTCTTTGAGTGTTAGTTTCCTACCCCAGGCCTTCCTAGGAAGATAAGAAAGTAGAGTACCCTTCAACTAAAGTGTTGGAAATATATTTGTCTTCCTTTATCTCAAACAAGTTATTGAAACCCATGAGAGAGGCTTAAAACACACAAATCCTATTCTTTTTCAAAAAACACATACTTCTAATATCTTTTCAAATGTGTCATCAGAGATTTTAGACTTCAATGAATAATAATTTTAGCTATTCCTATTCTTATTTTCCAAATATGAAAACATTTTCAGAGAGAGAATAACCACATCTCCCAACTCGAAAGTACATTACTGATACCAAAAATATTTGCAAAGCAGAGTAATAGATAAAAACTCCACAGAAGTAGATTTTATTTGACAGTCCTGAGATTTTTCTCAATGACTGCACAAAAGCGTTAAATAGAAATGGCCTAGGGATAGGCATTGAATCAATATGCACCAGTAAGCTTGTGAAATCAATTTTTTGCTCCTCAGATACAGGAAAATTGATGTAACCGATGCTGTGTAACTCCTATTAATTGCCCACAGTGACAGAAAATTTATCAATTACTTATTGACTTCTTCGAGACCACGGGAAAATGGCAATAGCTCCAAGGTTAGGTTTATAATGCAGAAGCCTTCCCCAGCTGAAAAAAGGTGTAATTAGAAACCAATCAGATTTTATCAGACTAAATAGCTATAAAATATATATGTATTTGTGTGTATATATATATATATATATATACACATTTATATATATTTTGGTCCACATACACATGTCTCTCCCCCACTCATGTCTTGCCTCAGAAGCAAGGTATCTCAGAGGTGTCTGCTTGTTAAGGTTTTTGAAAGAATCCCTGCTAATAATATTAATAGCTAACATTTGCTGGCACTTTTTGTGTTAATCAAAAAACACAGGGATTGGTCTAACCATTATCTTCAACTTATATCAGAAAAGGAAATTATTAAAAATGTGCTCTGCTATGAGCAACGTAAAACCTACAAAACAGGAGCTTAATCAATTGAGATTTAGTTTTTAGTTACAATGTCCAGGGCGAATGCATTTGCTACACAGTGTCATAAGAAATATCTTGATCTTCCTACTTTGAGATCCTTGGCTTGTGATGTGCTTCCTCATGCCCCGATGGCTGCTGCTTCTCCAAGTATGGTGTCTACCTTCTAGACAAGCAATAAAGGGGAAGAATGAAGAACAAAGGGCTAAAATGGAAAGCCAAGTGACTCTGCCTCTACTTGAACACTCTCTGGGAAGCCCCTCTCAGGAACTTCCTTGTACTTCTCAATGACTAAAGCTAACCCAGGGAAAATCGAGTATTAACTGTGAATACTGATGCTTAAGATGAATTGAGGTTTATCTAAGGACAAAGCAGAGAATGGATATCGAGAAAGCAACTTGCAGAGTCTGCCACTGAAACCAAGACTATCTTAGGTAACTAACTTGACAGAGTCACTTGGCAAATGAAAGCTTTGGGCTGGGTCTTTCTAACTCCGGAGCACTGCTCTCTTGCTTCTACTCAACAGTCAGCAAATTGAGGAGTATTGATTGTATTTGGCGTACTGCTCTCTGTAAGTTGGAAATGAAGTTGCTTGACAAAATATATAAGAACCATTAAATTTAAAAACACTTGGGGAAAAACAAATTCACCTTATATATTCATGATCAGGATAGGAAAAAAAAGCTTATAACACTAGTAATAGACACAAACTTAGAAATGCAATTTGTGAATTTTACACTACATCTGCTCATTCTGCTTTAGGTGCTCATTTTTTTCCCACTGTAACATGCACAAATTGGCTCATATGGTTATGTGTATTTCTTTCTTTTTCCATCTTTAAAAGGACATTTTTTTCTGATGGTAAGAATACTTAATATCTAGCCTCTTAGCAAATTTAAAGTATACAATACAGTATTATTAACTATAGTCACCATGCTGTACATTAGATCTCCATAACTTATTCCTCTGACATGACTGAAACTTTATACCCTTTGACCAACACCTCCCCACTTCCCCTACTCTCCAGCTCCTGGAACCACTGTTATACTCCCTGCTTCCATGAGTTCAACTTTTTACTTCCATATATAAATGACATCATACAGTATTTGCCTGTTTGTGTCTGGCTTATTTCTCTGAGCATAATATCCTCCAGGTTCATCTAGGTTGTAAAAATGGCAGAATTTCCTTCTTTTTATGGCTGAATAATGTTGTTATACAGATATAGATATTACATTTTCCTTATCTATTTATCCATCAGTTATACCTCAACAAAAGCATAAGATTGGAGGGTAAAAGATTGGAAAGGGGCATACAATTTAATGAAATAGGTTAACATTCATTTCCATTTTTTTCTTCTTTTTTATTTCAATAGATTTAGGGGGTATAAGTGGTTTTTTGATACATGGATGAATTGCACAGTGGTGAAGTCAGGGTTTTTAGGGTACCTGTCACCTGAATAGTATATATTGCACCTGATAGGTAATTTTTGATCCCTTACCTCCCTGCCAACTTCCCCCTCTTCTAAGTCTCCAAAGTCTATTATACCACTCTGTACGACAATGTACACCATCTCTTAGCTCCTACTTATAAGTGAGTACATGCAGCATTTATTTTTCCGTTCCTGAGATACTTCACTTAAGATAATGGCTTCTAGTTCCATCCAAGTTGCTGCAAAGCTATTATTTCATTTATTTATTTATTTATTTATTTATTTATTTATTTATTCATTCATTCATTCATTCATTCATTCATTCATGACAGAGTCTCACTCTGTCACTCAGGCTAGAGTGCAATGGTGTCGTAATAGTTCTCTGTATCCTCAAACTCCTGGGCTCCTATTCCCTCAGCCTCCTGTGTAGCTGGAAATATAAGCATGTGCCACCATGCCTAGCTAATTTTTCCATTTTTGTAGAGACAGGGACATGCTATGTTGCTCATGGAGTTCTTGAACTCCTGGACTCAAATGATCCTTTGTGTCCCAAGGTGGTATGATAACTGGCGTAAGTCACCATGCCTGGCCTATTTCATTCATTTTTATGGCTGAGTAGTATTCTATATATATGTAACTATATATTTTTATATATATACATACATATATATACATATATTTATATATATGCATATATATAAATATATAGTTACATATATATATCACACATTTTATTTATTTATTTTGAAATATATGATTTTTTTCTTTTTCTTTTTTTTTTTTTTTTTTGAGACAGAGTCTTGCTTTGTTGCCCAGGCTAGAGTGAGTGCCATGGCATCAGCCTAGCTCACAGCAACCTCAAACTCCTGGGCTCAAGCAATCCTTCTGCCTCAGCCTCCTGAGTAGCTGGGACTACAGGCATGCACTACCATGCCCGGTTAATTTTTTCTGTATATATTATTTGGCCAATTAATTTCTTTTTATTTATAGTAGAGACGGGGTCTTGCTCTTGCTCAGACTGGTTTCGAACTCCTGACCTCGAGCAATCCGCCCACCTTGGCCTCCCAGAGTTCTAGGATTACAGGCATGAGCCACCGTGCCTGGCCTAATTGATTTATTTTTTTTCGAAATATTATATGGGTAAAAATGTTTTTGGTTCCATGTATTGATTTTATTATGTTTGAGTCGGGGTTATAAGTGTGCCCATCACCCAGATAGTGTTCACTGTACCCATTAGGGAAGCTTTTGCCCATCCTATCTGACTCCTTACCTCCTGCTTGATTGAAAACTCAGTGGAAACTGAGTTTTACTTCCCTCTGTGCATATGTGCACTCATAAGTTAGTTCCAGTTTAGCAGTGAGTACATGTGGTGTTTGTTTTTCCATTCATTAGATATTTCCCTTAGGATAACGGATTCCAGTTCCATCCAGATTGTTGCAAAAGGCATTAATTCATCCTTCTGCATGATGGAGTAGTATGAAGTAAATATACCACATTTTATTAATTCACTCATGAATTGATGGGCACTTGGGTTGATTTTGCATCTTTGCAATTGTGAATTGTGCTGCAATAAACATTCACATGCAGATGTCTTTTTGATAAAATGACTTCATTATCTTTGGGTTAGTAGTGGGATTGCTGGATCAAATGGTAGGTCTACTTTTGTCTACTTTCAGTTCTTTAAGGAATCTCCATACTGTTTTTCATAGAGGTTATACTAATTTGCAGTCCCACTAAGAGTGTACAAGCATTCCTTTCTCTCTGCATCCACACCAGAATGTATTGTTTTTGGACTTTTTAATAAAAGCTATTTTAACTGTGAAGGTGATATCTCATTGTGGTTTTAATTTGTATTTCCCTGACGATTAGTGATGTTGAGCATTTTTTCATATGATTATTGGCCATTATTCTATCTTCTTTTGAAAAGCTTCTGTTCATGTCTTTTGCTCAGTTTTTAAGGTAGTTGTTTGTTTTTTCCTTGATGATTGGCTTGAGTTCTTTATAGATTCTGGTTATTAGCCCTTTATCTGGTATATAGCTTGTGAATATTTTCTCTCATTACGTAGATTGCATATTTGTTCTTTTGATTATTTCCTTAGCTGTGCAAAAGTTTATAATTTCACCAAGTCCCATATGTTTATTTTTGTTGTTGCTGTGATTGCCATTGTGGTCTTCATAAATTCCTTGCCTAGGCTGATACCTAGAAGAAGTTTTCCAATATTTTTTTCTAGAATTGTTATGGTTTCATGCCTTACATTTAAGTCTTTTATCCATCTTGAATTAATGTTTGTGAATCATGAGAGACATGAATAGTGTTTCAATATTCTGTATGTAGCTATTCAATTTTTCTAGCACCATTTATTGAATAGGGCTTCTTTTCCCCAGGATATATTGTAGTATGCTTTATCAAAGATCAGTTGGTTACATGTGGATGGTTTTGTACCTGGGTTCTCTGTTGTGTTCCTTTGGTCTATGTCTCTATTTTTGTACCAATACCTTGCTGTTTTGGTTACTATACCCTTGTGTAGTATAGTTTAATGTCTGATAATGTGATACCTCCAGATTTGTTCTTTTTGCTTATAATTGCTTTGGCTCTGTGGACTCTTTTCTAGTTCCAAATGAAGTTTAGAATTATTATTGCTAGATCTGTAAAATATGATATTGGTATTTTGATGGAGATTGCATTGAATCTGTAAATAATTTTGGATATTATGGACATTTTGACAGCGTTGATTCTACTGATCCATTAGCATGACATTTTTTTCCATTTGTTTGTGTTCTCCATTATTTCTTTCCTTAATGTTTCATAGTTCTCTTTGTAGAGGTCTTTCACCTCTTTGGTTAAGTATATTCCTAAGTATTTTATTTTCTTTGTAGTGATTGTGAATGGTATTCGGTGTTTGATTTGACTCTCGGCTTGACTGTTACTGGTACATAGGAAGGCTACCGATTTGTGCATATTAATTTCATAACCTGAGACTTTGCTGAATTTATTTCTTAATTCTAGGAGTCTCTTGATGTAATCACTTGGATTTTTGCATCTATATTCATAAGGGACATTGGTCTGTACTTTTATTGTTGTTGTGTCCTTTCCTGGCTTTGGTATCAATATGATACTGGCTTCATAGAACTAGTTGGGGAGGATTCGCTCCTTCTTGATGTTTTGGAATAATTTCTGCAGTATGGGTACCAGCTCTTCCTTATAGGTCTGGTAAAATTCAGCTGTGATTCCAACAGGTAGAGGGCTTTTTTTTTTACTGGGATATTTTTTGTTACTGGTTCAATCTTGCTGCTCATTATTGTTTTGTTCAGGAGTTCTATTTCTTCCTGAATGAGTCTTGGAAGGTTATGTGTTTTTAGGAATTTGTCCATTTCCTCTATGGTTTTGAGTTTATACGTGTAGAGATTTTTGTAGGATTCACATAGGATACACTGTATTTCTGTGGTATAAGTTGTAATACCTCCTTTTCATTTCTGAATGAGCTTATTTGGTTCCTTTCTCTTCTGTTCCAGGTTCATTTAGCAAGAGGTTAATCAATTTTGTTTATCTTTTCAAAGAACCAACTTTTCCTTTCATTAATTCTTTTTATTAGTATTTTTTTTTTTTTTTTTTTACATTTGCTCTGATCTTATATTTTTCTTTTCTACTGCTGGGTTTGGGTTTAGTTTTCTCTTCCTATCTAGCTCCTTGAGATATGGCATGAGATTGTGGATTTGTGATCTTTCTGTCCTTTTGATGTAGGTATTAAAGCTTTGAATTTTCCCCTTAAGACTGCTTTTGCTGAATCTCATGGATTTTGGTAGCTTGTGTTTCCTTTGTTGTTAAGTTCCAGGAATCTGGTGATTTCCATCTTGATTTCATTCTTCACCTGATAATGACTCAGCAGCAGGTTGTTTAATTTCCATGATTTTGTGTAGAATTGAGTTTTTCTGTTGGAGTTGATTTCTAGTTTTATTCCATTGTGGTCTGAGAAGATACATGGTATGATTTCTAATTTTTTGACTCTATTGAGCTATGTTTTGTGGCCTAAAATATGATCAGTCTTTGAGAATGTTCCATGTGCTGATGACAAGAAAATAAATTCAATAGATTTTGTGTAAAATGTTCTGTAAATGTCTTTTGGACCCATTTGTTCTAGATTTCCATTTAAGTCAGTGTTTCTTTATTTATTTTCTGCTTAGATAATCTGTCCAGTTCTGTCAGTAGGGTATTGAAGTCCCCAGAAGATATGATGCTGCTGTTTATCTCTTTGCTTAGATATATTAGGGTTTTCTTTATGAATCTGGGTGCTAATGTGTTAGGGGCATAAATATAGAGGATTGTTATGTCATGTTGTTGAATTGCTCCTTTTACCATTATAAAATGACCATTTTTGTCTTTCTTTACTATTGTTGATTTAAAGTCAATTTTATCTGATATAAAAATGGCTACACCTGTTTTTTTTTCTTGTTTGTTTTTGTGTTTGTTTGTTTGTTTTGTTTATTTCTGTTTGCATGGAATATTTTTTCCATCCTTTCACCTTGAGTTTTTATGAGTCTTAGTGGGTTAGATGTGTTTCCTTGAGACAGCAGATATTTGGGTAGTATTTTTTCATCCATTTAGCCAGCCTGTGTCTCTTGAGTGGGGCATTCAGACCCCACTCAAGAGACATATTGATGGATAGAATTTATATGTGGGATGCTATTCTGTTCATCCTGTTGGATAGTAGCTTATTGCTTTGTTTTATTTCTTGTGCTACTGTTTTATATGAGGTCTGAATTTTAGGTTTTGTGTAGGTTTACTCTGGTGGGTGTATATTGTGCTGATCCATGCATAATAGAGTTCTGAGTATTTCCTGCAGGGAAAGCCTGTTCTTGACCAATTCCTTCAATGTTTGCCTGTATAAAAAAGTCTATATTTCTCCTTCACATATGAAACTTATTTTTTCAGGCTAAAAATTCTAGGCTGTCAGTTGTTCTGTTTAAGAAGACTAATGATGTAACCCCAATCACTTGTGGCTTGTAAGGTCTCAGTTGAGAAGTCTGCAGTTAGCCTAATGGGTTTTCCTTTGTAAGTTACTCGATGTTTTCACATTACAGCTTGCAGGAGTTCCTTCTTCATGTTGACTTTATCCAGGCTAATGACTATGTGTCTTGGCAATTGCCTCTTTTCAATGAATCTTCTGGGTGTTCATTGAGATCCTTATAGCTGGATGTCTAAATCTCTAGCAAGGCCAGTGAAGTTTTCCCCAATTATTCCCTCAAATAGGTTTTCCAGACCTTGCACAATTCTTTTTCATTCTCAGGGATGCTTATGATTCTTATATTTGGCTGTTTTATGTAATCCCGTATTTCTTGTAGGTTTTGTTTATTACTCTTAATTTTCTTTTGTTTATTTTTGACTGACTCTTTATTTCTTTCTCTTGACTGATTGCTCTAGCTAGAAATTGCAGTTATATGTTGAGGAGAGACATCCTTGGTCTTTTCCAGTTCTTAGGGGGAATGCTTTCAACTTTTCTCTGTTCAGCATAATGTTGACTGTGAGTTGTCCTATATAACTTTTATTATTTTTAGGTATGTTTCTTTTCTATGACTAGTTTATTGAGGGTTTTTATCATTAAGAAGGCTAGATTTTATTGAATGGTTTTTATGCATATATTGAGATAATCATACTATTTTTGTTTTTTAATTCTGTTTATGTGGTGAATGACATTTATTGGCTTGTGTATGTAGAGTCATCCTTACATCTCTGGGATGAAACCCACTTGATCATGGTAAATTATCTTTCTGATGAGCTATTGAATTCAGTTTACTAGTATTTTGTTGAGTGAAATAGTATTCAGTTAAAATATGTATATATTTTTTCCATCTTGATTTCTTCATTGACCCAAAGATCATTCAAGCAGCAAGTTCTTTAATTTCCATGTATTTTTATAATTTCAAGAATTCTTCTTGAATTGATTTCTAGTTTTATTCTACTGTAGTCTGGATAGATACATAGTATGATTTCACATTTTAAAAATTTACCGAGACTTGTTTTATGGTCTAACATATGATCTATCTTGGAAAATGTTCCATGTGTTGATGAGAAGAATGTATATTCTACAGTTTTGAGGAAGAATGTTCTGTAAATATCTGTTAGGTCCATTTGTTCTAGAAAACCATTTAAGTTCAGTGCTATTTTGTTGATTTTAGGGCTCAGTGATCTGTCTAGTTTTGTGAGTGGAATGTTGAAATCTCCCACTATTATTAAGTTACTGTTTATTTCCTTTCTTAGGTCTAGTAGTATTTTTTTTATGAATCTGGGAGCTCCAGCATTAGGTGCATATGTATTTAGGCTTTTTATATTTTCTTGTTGAATTGATCTCTTTATCATTATGCAATGAGCACATTTGCCTTTTTTTTTTTACTATTATTGATTTAAAGTTTTAAAATCTGATATAAGATAGCTACTTCTGTTTATTTTTGGTTTCCATTTGTGTAGAATATTTTCTCCACTTCTTTACCTTGAGCCTATGTGATGTTTTATGATTTAAATGGATTTCTTGTCTAAAAGTATTTTCCTATTGTTTTATTTTTGATTTAAAAGCTATAATTGTCAAAAACATCATATACAACCCAAATGTTCTCAAATAGAAGACAAGTTGGAACAATTCAACTGTTTTTGCTGTGCAGATGGGCATTAGCTGAGCCAGGGTAGTCTTTGGCTGAGGAATATTAAATGTCCAGTTTAAAGTTACCCTGCTATTATCTGGTAGAGCCAAGATTGGACTCGACATTCACCATATCTTTCTTTGTTAGATTTGCTATGGTTTTATCTACTTTGTTCCATTTTAAAGCTCATTGTTTTTCATTTTTTAATTATTTATGCAGTTTTTAAAGCTCAGTATAGTACCCTTGCTTTTCTAGGTGCTCAATTAATGTTTGTTGAATAAATGAATATTTAATCTGGCTATTGTTTGTGTATATCCATATATATATATGCATACACACACATGCACACATATATACAATTGACTGTTGAACAACACAGGTTTGAACTGCATTGGTCAACTTCTATGTAACTTTTCTTCCACATCTGCCACCCTGAGACAGCAAGACCAATTCCTCCTCTTCCTCCTCCTCCTCCTTCTCCTCGGCCTACTCAGTGTGAAGTCAATAAAGGGGAAGACCTTTATGTAAATTCAATTCCACTTAATGAATAATAAATATATGTTATCTTCTTCATGATTTTCTTAATAACATTTTATTTTCTCCAGCTTACATTTTTGTACAAATACAATATATAGTCCATATAACTTACAAAATATGAGTTAATCAATTATTTACATTATCAGTAAGGGTTCTAGTCAACAGTAAGCTATTAGTAGTTAAGTTTTGCAGGATTCAAAAATTGTATGTGAATTTTGAACTGTGCAGGGGGTCAGTGGCCCTAATCCCCACATTGTCCACAGATCAATTGTGTGTGTGTGTGTATATTTGTGTGTGTGTATTTATTTATTTATTTATACTCAATTATCTCATGACACATTACATATTTAAAAGTATCGAATTCAATAGTTTTTAATGTATTCATGGACTTGCACAACCATTATCACAATAAATTTTAGAACATTTTTGTCACTCTAAAAAGAAACTCTATGTCCATTAGTAGTCGTTCCCTATTCCTCCCTGCCCCTTATCACTAGGAAACCACTAATCTTTTTGTTTCTGTAGATTTGCCTATTCTGACATTTCATACAAATGTAATCATATAATACATGGTCTGCTATGACAGGCTTCTTTTACTTAGCATTATTTTTATAAGCTTCATTCTCATTGTAACATGTTCAGGAGTTCATTCATTTTATGGCCAAATAATAAATATTTCACTGTATGTATATACCACATTTTATTTATTCATTTATCAGTTTTGGGATATTTGGGTTGTTTCCACTTTTTAGATATTATAATTACAGCTGCATACATGTACAAGTTTTTGTATGAATGCATGTTTTTATTTCTCTCTGGTATATAGCTGGATTGGAATTGCTGAGTCATATGGTAACTCTATTTAACTTTTTGAGGAACTATCAGACCATTTTCCAAAGTATTTTATATTCCCACCAACAGTGTATGGCAGTTCTATTTTCCATTGTTTGAATGTTTATCATTAAATGTGTGCTTTACTAGAAACATCGCGTAAAGTTTGGGGGTGATTTTTTTATTTTCTTAAAGGAAAAAAAGCCATTCTCCTTGAAGAAAATAGCAGGTGGGTCACAGGTTGGTCAGAAGATTTTGACTACTGAGGTCAATAAATATCAGGAATGATTGGAATCTTTTTCAAAGAGGTCACAAGGAGAGGGCTGGGAATGCCCTGAAGCATGCTCAAGTGTCTAAGGTAATGAATTCATGGATGAAGACTATCCATAATGTTTTGATGCTTTCAGTAGAGGTAGTGTTTAATTTAGTTATCTTATGTCAGGGAATTCTCTATGAGAAAGCATGGTCAAGTTTTCCAGTGTTTTTTAATATCCATTAATAAATCTAGAAATATTGTTATTTGAAATTAAGAGATGAGGATGGCAAATTTATATTTAGTGAAAGAGTCCAAATATGTCGCACAAAATCTCAGCATTTGGATCACTGCAATGTGTAGTATTTTTTGGAGAGAATGGCTTAATATGCAGGCTAAAATTCATTTTCAAAATCCTTTGTTGGAAGCTCAACTAATTGGATTAACTTAAAAGAGTGCTGGTCAGAATGACATTTAATGAAATTCAGAATGCAGAACAGAGGCACATTGCTTATTTAGTAAAAGCCTACAAGGAAACAAAAAGTTTATCACTATATACAATGAAATCTCACAATAGCCAAATTACATATTTTGATTCTCTAAAGTCTGAGCTTCCAGCAAGATGGTTAATTTTTTGTTGCAAGAAAGAAAAGAGCTGCAGCAACAACAAAATAAAAACAAATTAAAAATGATCTCAAAATAATTATTGCAATAAATATATAAGCAAATAATATGGAATACTATCTATTTTATCTATAAATGTCATATTTTGCCATAACTATGCTAAAGGTAAATTCATCCTTTAGAGGATATGTTTTCAGGAGAGAATATCTCTAACAAACAGAGAATAGAATTATTTGTTGTTATTTTTGCACATCTTGCCACCAATTTTCTAGTTGGATTTCTACAAATTCATGGAGTGACTTTTGTAATAATGGATTACATGAATAAAAAAAAAAGTATTTTTCTCCTCCATTATTGGTTTCAAAGACATTTCCAAATTCTTTTTTATTTTATCATCAGACAGTTAGGAAGACATCATTCATAATTTTCTGTCCAGCTAGTCTTCTTACTTTTATCTACAGCCTCTTTCAAGCACTCCTTTGAGGAACTAAATCCATTTAATACCTTTAGTATGAATGCACACTAACACCTTGTTAAATAAGAACATCAAGCTTTTGCCATTTGCCAATTTTTCATGCCTTCTAGTGTGTATTGGCTAAATTTCAGAAACTGATTGAAAAGTAATCCTTAGTAACAGGGTTTTAATGGTAACAAATTATATCTATGACACTCCTGTATAACAGTGAAACTCATCAACACTTAGGTTTGAGGTCTAGATATATAATGTATTCAAGAAGAAATTAAAAACAGGTATTACAATGCACAGTTCATTGGTGATGAATGAAATGTATAATGTATGTGGCAATCATTGATTGAATTAGTGGTTAGAGGAGAGATGAAGATAGAGTTAAATTTGGGTTACTTAAGGGAAACATTCTTTTATTAATATTTAAGTCTTGGGAATATTAAACAAATAGCACAATCAATAATTTAAAAAAGCATCAATAATAAATGCAGTGAATAAAATGGAAATGGCCAAATTAAGTCCTGTCATGATATGTTTCACAGTATATAAAGTTTTATAAGGAGAAGAAAAAATAAACGTGTAGATGTTGCTAGCAGCTTCAGTGAAATTTTGTGATGTGGGTTCTGTTCTCTTGGTGTGAGACTGTGTGTGTATGAAATGAATAGGCCACTGAGAGATAAAATTAAACATGTTATCCTCCCACAGAAATCCTCAAAAAAGTGTTTTTGGATAAGAAATTGTTCAGTAGCACTTACTGTAATTTTTAAATTTTATTCTATTGTTCTCATATAATTTTAAGAAGTTAATTTTAGTAATCTACATACTGAAGTTCTAAAGTTATTCTTGAGTAAATCACTGCCCATTGTCCATAATGAACTACTTAAGATCACTGCTCAGTACTGGAATTCTTGGAGGTTCTTCTAATTAATTTAAATTTTAGAAATCTAGCTGCTATTGTGATGGTTATTCTTAATCTTTCATTTCATAAAATATTATATTTGTTAACTGTATAATCTAATTTTATATAGGATTACCAGGTAATTTATCATACAAACCGCATCACTTTTTAAGAGTAAAAGGAGGGGGGACTATTAATAATTAATTCAGAGAAATATGTGTAGTCTGGGATCAAGCTAAATTGTGATATATATGATTACTGTCTGTAAGAAGATTTTATTCCTAACAAAAGTCCCTACTTAACTTGATTTATTTAAACTGAAAACAACCAAAATGTTCTCCCAACATGAAGTGGATAAATAAGTATGATAAGAGTGGAATACGACAGTGATGTATTTATACAATGGAATACTACAGAGCAAAGAAAAAAGAATGAACTACTGCCACATACAGCAACATGGATGAAGCCCATAGATATATGTTTAGTTGAAGAAGCAAGATTGCATTTATATGGTACTCAAAAACTGGCAAAACTAATACATGGTAATAAAGGGGAGAAGAATGGTCTCCTTTGATGGAGCATTAATACGCAACTGATATAGAAGGTCTTCCAAGATTCTAGATATCTTGATCTAATTGGTAATTACATATTTAATTACATATACATACATAACAATTGGTATGACTTGGGCACTGTTTGAGTGACTTGGGCACTCAAACAGTTTCAAATCAATGTAGGAAAGAGATAATATTCCCAGTCTTATCAGTCAGCTCTCATCAGAATAAGACAAATGCTGGTCAGACAAAGATAAAAACACAAATAAAACAATGCTTTCTACTTTGGCACACTGTCAGCTGAAATCTTCACATGATACTTCCTAGAGGTACCTTTCTAGCTTCTCTTAAACTTTTACAGTCAAAGATGCTCCTTGCTCTTCATTAAATTTAGCTTTGTTCTTTCCCATATGTATAAATTTGCTCGTGCTGAATTCTGTTTTTAAATATTCTTTCCCTCAATAACTGTCTGTCAAAATCTTCATTCTTCAAAAACCTAGCTTATATACTTTTTGTATTCCTCCCTCAGTGATGACTAGAAATATTTCCTGTGTTTTTCATTATATACCCAACTTTGATTCATCTTTCTTTTCTCCACTTCTTAAATCATTTATTCAATCAACAAGTTGGACCTCATGTTTAAAGTAGAGAATGTATTGATGCATAAGACCAAGTCTTTCTCTTGGAGGAGCCCATAGTTTCTCAAATAATGGGCCCTTTTCCTATTATACCTTCTAGTGAAGGTATTTTGTGCCCTTATCAAATGTCCCTCTATGAGGTGAAAACTTGAAGGTGAGAAAAGAGGAGGACTAAATCTTACACAGCTGTGCATTCACCATAATGTTTCAGCAAGAGTAAAAATAGGCACTCAATAAATGCTTATGAATTGAAATAAATTCATTTGGCTGAATTGCTTGAAATTTTTCTGTGGGAAAATATTATAATGAATTTCACAATTTGGCTAACAATAGGTGGCTGATAAGATTACTTAGCGCTTTTAATAACCTAGGTTCATTGTACAGAGAATACGCCACCTATAATTTAAGCTTTTCCCCAGAAGAATGAGTTCAAAGGGTCTCAGGAGAGACTGTGCAAATTAATTTAGTGTAGTGAAAATGATTCCTGCTTCCCTCAGTATTAAATATTACTCCTTTCACACTCTGGGCACAGGGTAGATATAATCTGTTGTCTACACCCCTAAGATGTGAGTCTTTGTACTCGATACTACATTTCCAACATGTCTATATGTTATCCTGAAGTTTTGTGCCCAATTAAGTTTGAATTAGATTCATGTCACAGAACACATTTGGGGAACTCATAAATTTTAAAATAGATTATTTTCTTCTTTTGGCTTTCCCTGATGTATTACTACTTATCCTCAATTATTATTGATATTTACCTTAGCTGACATCTAAGATGATCTATAAGATACAATAATATTCTAATCTATTGTGTAATTTATCAGACTTTCTTAATTCTTTACAGTCAATGTTACATTTAGAGAGAAGCCAAATTCTATATATGTAAAAACTCAACTATGAATATGTAACATTAACAATAAGAATAGATATAAACCTACCTACACATTAAATTTAATGTCCTGTACAAATAATTGAATGAGTGAGTTAATATTAATTGTTCCTATGTATTTCTTGTTTTATAGATATAACTATTCTATATTCTTTATGACAAAGTATAGTCATAAAAATGATATTTATCTGGGAATTTGGTATTTTTCCTTTATGAATAATACTCTAGAAACAATTTAAAGCATGTAGATGGGAATTTCACAAAGAATACTTAATAAAAATTGTGAAGTTCATGTCAATGAATTCTGGCAAAGGGTACATAATCATCTATCAGAGAAGCTTCACAAATAGTTGCTACATTGAATAAAAGGTTGGTCTTAATGACCTCTTGCTAATATTTATTGTCCCAAGACTCTGAGGAGAATAAAGATATGTGTCATAGGATTGAGAACTTTAAAACAAGAATGGCCTAAATTGATTAGAATAATAACACCAATAAAAGCTCCAACTTATTGAGCACATAATATTTTCTAGGCACTTGACTAAACAGATTTAGATTGCTCTATTATGATCTTCATAAAATAAACACCACCTTTACAAAGTTTTGCAAATCACAACAATCTAAGTTGATGGCTTCACTTCCAAAACTGGGCCAGAACTCAATAGCCATTTTCCATTGGTACTTCTCCCATGTGCAGCACATGCAAAATAAGAACAACCATATTTTAATCCATATTTGACTGTTTGTCAACTGCTCTTTCCCCTAGGCTCAGGTGGACATTTAAGGGTAGGGTACTCTATTGGTGCACCACTTCCTGTAGGACACATCTGCCAGAGGCCTATCCTACCAATGTTCTGCCAGCTTAAGAACATGGTTTTTATTCTGGTACAGGACTCCTCCATTCACAGTGTCAAATCTCAACAAATCCAACACACCTAGAATTGATCCTTCAACTCCTTCATCTTCGATTCCCAAAGTGTACATTCTGTTGCCATAGGCTTAACGGCCTATTAGGGTTTTATTTCTTGACCTTTTAGAAATAAAGAAAAAAATACCTTCTAGGAATAAGAAACACCTGGAATGTGTGAGTGTAGGCCTGATTATTCTGAACATTGAAGAGAAGAGGGAGGGAGAAAGAGGGAGAGAAAAATTTGAGCATTCTAATTCTTTCCTTCTTGGTAAATCTAACTAGCAAGAAACAACAACAGATTATCCCACCACATGAGTTATTAAAGAAAAACTCTTGTTGATAAAGTTTACAAACATTGAATTAAATACTTATAACAGTGTTATATGATAGGAATTATTGTTCTCTTTTATAGATGAGGAAACTGAGACTCAAGGAAGTGAAGCAACAGTCCAAAGATCACATGGCTATAAGCAAGGGAACCAGTAATTAAAATCTGGTCTATTTCCTTGGAAGGCCTGTGTTTATAATAACAGCACACCACCTCTATGGTATCAATATCCTGATCATGAACAATTTTCCCAGAATATTCCAAACACCTGTAGGAGGTTTATAAATCATTTTTCTTATGTGGACATAAGAATAAAGGGGTGAGTGCATTTAAAATGATACGGTATGATTTGGATTAGAGTTAACTCCAAGCCTTTGATTAATTCATAAAAATGAGTAACTGAGGTTCCTTGTCAATAGCTAAGAGAGCTGAAGTTTTACCCCAGTGTAGGGTAACAGGTTAGGCTGCAATAGTTTCATGGTTGTTGGCGGAAGACAGGAGGGACAGCATAGATGGCCCCAGACTGATGTCAGCACACACAGTGGGTTGCTTGGTAAAAGAGAAACCTGTGCTTGAGGGAACCCAAGTCTTTTATTTTATTATTTTTATTTTTATATATTTAGGGGGTACAAGTGCAGTTTTGTTACATGGATACTTTGCATAGCAGTGAATTCTGGGCTTTGAGTGTACCCATCACCAAATCTTTTCTAATGGAAAAGCCTGTCTGTTGCTTGCTTTGGTGGGAGATACCATCTCTATTTCCCAAAGCTGTTCATTATACAAATGTCTTTGAAACAATTTTCCAGAACAAGAAGGAAATCAGTGCCTTGCTCACAGATGTGCAGAGATGCCAGAGACCCAAGAGAATTATCTTCCAACACTACCACTTGGATTGAATTGATTGGGAAATTCGTTTAAGTGGTATTACGTGAAGCACTTGATTTTGATGTGAACTCTTACTTTTCTACATTGAAATAAATGGTTACTTTGGAGTTGTATACACACTGCCAATCACTATCTTTTTAGCAAAGCATACACAACATTCATTAAAGAAAAAAAATCTATAATTATAAATCCCTACAAATGTCCCAAAAGTTAAATGAATGATGAGGTTTGGGTACAAGGCCGTTATTAAATGGGCTCAGTGTTGGAGACACAAGGAAGAATGCTGGGGAATGTAGAAAAGTGGAAGTGTTTAATCCATTTAAAGGGAGACAGTGACTTAGGTTCCGTTAGTTGTTTCCAGATTTTCTAGTTGTTTAAGAGAAGTCAGAAGCCAGTGTGTATGTAAAATCTCCTGATTTTCAAAGTAGGCACCTTAGCAATTTTAACAATAATCTCAACAAAGATAATTACAAACAATATATTAATATACCTGTGCGTGTTTATGCATATATGACATACCAAAAATGTGTACAGGACAGATCAGGCTCGTGGACTCCTACCACAGTACTTTCTAAGAGGAGAGGAGAAGAATTGGAATATAGTTCTTAGATTCCCTAGGTTCGAGAGTATGATTTAATTAGATTAAAAATGATTCCAATAGATTGAATGTTCCCAAAGATATTCATTTCCATTTCTATACTCATTAATTGTCATTGCTGTTGAGCAATACTAAGAAAAGGACCTATGTATACATTTTTTCTGGTAGCATGTCAACAATTATGGCTTAAAAAGTACCAATGCAGCAACACTTTTTAAAAGAAAAAAATAAAGATTATATCTTGTTACCATGCGATTTTTATTAAAATACTTCTTCCATTTTTTTGACAACCATCAGCCCCTTGTGTTTTTCATAGTGGTCTGTATTTGAGAAGGCAAATTCAAATTACTGGTTGAAAATGACAAGGCATCTAAAAGAATGGATCAATTTTGACTTATCCAAGTGTTTTTTTTTTTTTCTGAGCTGTCAAGATTAGCATTCTTCTACTGTGATTTGAACAGTGCCCAAGAGGGAGTAACCACATATTTTAGGCAAAGAACTTAAAAAGGGGAAGGATGTTGTTCATAACAATGGGGAAAATGAGAGATGTATTGTCTTGTATACAAAGAATTAAAAATTTTGTGAAGAGAGCTCACGTTGTTAAAAGTCTCATATGGTATGTGTCTCTATCTATAATCTATATCTGAAACTGCATATAATTTTATTTTCAATTATGTATAATTTCTTATTGTATATTCAGTTTTACAATAAATAAAGAAGACAAAATAAAGTACAGCATGATCCTAGGGAAAGGCAGCTCCACATATAAGAAAATTATGTTTGCAATTTGAAAGCATGGAATTTTTCTATCAGGGACATACTGGAAAAATGAGGAGGAAGGGTATAAGATACAGAGGAAAAGAAATTTTATCAGGAAGTGGGAGACTTGGATTCTTGTTCCAGTTTTGTTACCAACTTGTCATCTGACCTTGGGAAAGGTATTTTAATTCTTTAGGTTTCAGCTTTCCTACAAGTAAAATGAGTGGGTTGGACTAACTGCCAATCTGCTAAGTGGTTAGGTAGTTGCAACCTTCTGCAGTTTATGCTAGTGCATCTCCCAATGCAAAGTGAAAACAGTCCTTGGGCACCAATTGAAATACACTAGAAGCCTTAAACTAGGATTTCAATTGGTTGAAATATACTCCATGAGCTATAATTTGTCTCAGAAAATGGGTTGTATTTGGTCCACATGGAGTATTCATTTTTTAAATTATTGGTAAGATTTTTTTTGAGACAGAGTCTCGCTTTGTTGCCCAGGCTAGAGTGAGTGCCGTGGCGTCAGCCTAGCTCACAGCAACCTCAAACTCCTGGGCTCGAGTGATCCTTCTGCCTCAGCCTCCCGGGTAGCTGGGACTACAGGCATGTGCCACCATGCCCGGCTAATTTTTTATATATATATCAGTTGGCCAATTAATTTCTTTCTATTTATAGTAGAGACGGGGTCTCGCTCTTGCTCAGGCTGGTTTTGAACTCCTGACCTTGAGCAATCCACCCGCCTCGGCCTCCCAAGAGCTAGGATTACAGGCGTGAGCCACAGCGCCCGGCCGGGTAAGATTTTAAAATTAGGAGATTTCATATAAAAATTTTATTTCTGAGTTCTTTTTAAGAATAAGCAACTTTTAAAATTGTGTGTACCAACATTTCTGCCTAATAACCATTGGCTAGAGCCAAGTAACAGCTGAACTCTTTAAATGGGGCATGTGCTTACTCATTCTGAAAATAATGAGAAAAATTGTATGTCTGTATGGAAATGTGCATTTTGCAGGGTAAAGAATCCTTGGCTTCCATCAGAGAAATTTTACTTGAAGAATTTTAAGAACCACAGGATAGGTATGGTGACAAAAGTGCTTTGGGAGGGGAGGTAAATATATGGTCATCAGACAAAATGGTGAGCAGAAGAAGGAATAGAAAAATGTAAAATAGTTGGAAATGTATTATATTGATTGCTGTTAATTGAAAAATGTTTATATTAGAATCATAGACAAGATGGCATAAGAGTGATTAAAAGGAAGCATGGTATAATTTAAATGTTGAGGGGCCATCTTCATCACTCGCTAACTTAACAAATGAGGAAGTTGAGGCCCAAGTAGGTTTAGTGAAGTGCCCAAGATCACAATCTTGACACATAGGCAGGATTTGAGACCATTTTTACTGGCTCCTGGTCCAAATCATTTTGCATCACTCGTTTTTTCCTTTTTCCATTCACCATCTGAAAGAGGCTTACTTCTGTTGAGGGTAAGCATTGACTATGGGGCAGCTCCAAGTATCAAAGAAATGTTTATAAGCCTTTATAGGGTTATAAACCTATAGAAGAACTAGTGCTTGACATACAAGCAGTACCCCAGAGATATTTTTTTGGATGAAAGAATCATTATTTACCTTGGGCAAGGTCCAATATTTCTTTTTAAACTGGATGACCCTCCTCTGATGTGTAAGAAAGACAGACAAGCCTCATTATATCCCATTTTGAAAGATATATATAATGGTTGAGGATGGATTTTTTTGGTGGGTGGCAGAATTGTGTGTGATCATAAGAAAAGCTACAATTAATTACATTAAATGATTGTATTTAATAGGAAGAGGTAGTAAATATATTGGTTAAGATTTAGATGACACACTAGACATTGATTACCCAGACTGTTAAACTAATCTTACTTTCTTCTATATCCATTCTCTGTTTTGAAGTTCAGTCAGTCAAGATGAGAGGATATATATATATATATTAAAAATATATGTGTATATATAATGCTCTACAGAGTTTCATAATAGTAAAGACTGCTGTAATCATGCACAGTACAGGTTCTGTTAGAAGACAATAACTTAATGCTACTGAAACAGAAACTTTTATCAATATTTTTCACAGTGCTTAGAATAACAATGACCTAAAACCACCTGCTGTTTTATGTAGTTATTACAATTAAGGGGATTGCATGGTTGACATCAATTTTATGGAAAATAGAGGATTGCTATTTTTAAGCAAATGTAATAGCATGAGGTGAGCAATATTATTACACAGTGGGGCATTTAAAAATTAGATGTTTTTGATATAAACTCAACTTCTAGGGCAAAAATTATACATACTTAATTTTATCCTGAAAAAGCCAAACTTTAAGGATGGCTTAATCCATTGTCAGATATTAGGTGATTTCTAGGTGCGTGATGGGAAAGAGGAGTTCTCACTTACTTACAGATAAGTAATAATATTGCAGATATGGAAAAAGAACATATATATGTGGGCTTCTAGTATACACTTTCATAGTGATAATAACCAAAAATTAATTGGAGTGATTGGAATGATCTTTCTGTTATTCCGTACCAAAGAAATAGTGCTACTATGCATACTGTTTGGAAGAAATGTTGCACATATGGAAGAGAACATATTTCATTTACAATTTCAGAGAACATCTTGCATAATATGCTTTGTTGTAATCTTATTTTCAATGTAGGATAATCATTATCATCATCACCATCATGATCATCATGAGAAGCTAATAAGATTCATTATTGTTATTGCATGCTATTATTAGTCTCATTGCCATTTCCAAGGGAAACAGTTGAAGTATCCATTAGTGCAATAGTCCTCTTGTTCATTGGTTGTTGGCTTTGCCAAACTAATTCTGAAGATAAGAAATCAATCAATGTCTGAATATGTCTTTTCTTGTAGTTGTTATTTTGCTTGTGGATGTTTAGTGGGACTCTTTACTGTACTAAGAGAGGCAAAAGTGATTTTTAAAAAAAAACAATTTAATGAAAATTCGACTGTAAAACACATAGGCTTGGAATTAACTTAAATTTGTTTCATGATAATTGGAATTAGAGGCACCTCTGACCTGAAAATTTTGGTCAAATGCTATTAGCATATTCCTATATCAGATATCACAGCTAAAGAATATTTTACCAGGATTATCAAATATCAGATCCAAAGTCTCTTTTGATAGGCTGATATTCATGGATGATTTACTATATGGAATCAATCCTAAAACGTTACCGATTTTTACATTCAGAAATTCACTTGAACTTTGTTGTGTTTTGATTTTTGTAATTTAATTAAACAATCATATTGCACTTACTCTTTGCTCTTTAAGAATGTCAAAAAATTAAATTCTGCTATGATCCAGAATGCTTCTGTTTATCTATCAAAATATAAAATAGAGGTTCTGGGTTGAGTTCAGGATAGTCTGAGTAAATTTAAATGAATGTTTATGATTTTTAACGTTATTTTTAAATATGAGCTGCTTCCCCAAATCTTATTTCATATTAATATATTAATGTATTTGTTTTTTCTGTCATGGATGATTTTTTTTCTATATTTTTTGCCCTTTGAAATTTGAACCTGTTTTGTTGAAAACACTTTTTTTTATATTAGGTATTCGTTACAACTATAGACTCAGCTCTTTTCCTCTACTGAAGATTGTAGAGCTTTTGTTCACTGTTGCATTACTTTTTTATATTTTTTCAGTTTTCTTTTTTCATATTTATAGATGACTTGCTTTTGTAATTTTATTTTGATACTTCACAGAGTCTGCTTTATCTTTTGGCAATACTATATGTGAAATATAGATTTCTTTCAAAGATATAATAGATATGAAAGCTAATTGTGATTTCAAATACCGAATACTTATACTATGCCTATTGTTTCTTTTGAGATATTTGGTGAATACATCTTTCTCACTTTCTGTTGAAGTATAAATTAGAAAATATAACATAATCACGTCTCTTCTTTCTCACACCCATCTTTATCCTGTGCTTTTGCTCATGTTTAGAAAAAAAGGACAACAAAGAAAGATAAACGGAAGGAAGAAGAGAGCAATTAATTATAATAGAGAGAATTAGAATATTGACTATTTGAAAGGCCAAGCGTGTTTCACATATAAAAGTAAGATAGGAAATGATGAAAAATGAGATGTGAAAGAGAGTAATAAAAATTCTTCACAATTTTGATGAAAACACAAACAGGAATAAAACAGATACATTACTCCTCTTCGATCCTTTGTGACTGCACAGGCTTTGACATAGAGATGTAGCCACTGATTATAATTAGTTGAAGACTTTATTCCCAACTTCCCATCCTTCAAATGCAAATTAATGGTTTCTATGACAAAAATAAAAGTCCTTGACACCCTCTTGAAGAAGGACTCAAGTAAAATGAATAATCAGTTGAGAAGAATCGCTTAAATTTATCAAGAAAGGATTCACAGACTCTGCTTTTCCAATAAAACAGAAGGAACTGTTGGAAGATAATACTTGTTTCAAAAGAACCATTTTATTATGGGAAGGTAAAATAATAATATCCAATCAAGATCTAGGAAATGGAATGCCTGTGCGAGGATGGACTTAGTTCCACAGGAGTATTTGATTATGCATAGCTTTACTTTCACATTCAGCATTCATATTTCTATATTTATAGGTATGTTCCAGAAAAAGTAAATCTTAAAATATCATATTATCTGAATTAATGTTTTTTATGATTTCTTTCTAACAGCAGCATGTGCTGTTAAAAAAAAAAAGAAAGAAAGGGGGGAACAAAAAGACAAATCCTTAATTTAATTGCTTTTCTAGGCAGGTAATTATCTTCCCAGTCCTGTCTAACTTATGCTCGATGCTAATTTGATTGAAATATTTGTGAGATTCTTCTTTCCCTCCCCCACAATTTTTCTCTTTTTATTACATATGTGGCAGATTAAATTTCTATGATTTATCCTTGTTTATTTTCTCATTGTATATGTGGAGATATTTTTTTCACAAATGTCTCAAGTAAGGATGGGATAACTTCAAAATGTTAAATGATTTCTTCCTGGTAGAACAGGCAGACATACTTGGGAATGACTGACAGAATTTTTCAAGCTTTTTTGAAATGGTCTGAAAGCAGATGCAAGAATCTAATTTCTCCACAGATTTTACTCCTTTAAATGCAAATTTATTTTTTATTGTGTCAGAAATAGTTCCTTTAGGTATTTGTGCACATCTGGTTTTTATGAAGGACAGTAATGAAAATGAAAATATATTAATACTATCATTCCAAAGAGCTACTATTTGTTAAGTACCTATGATGTGCCAGAAACTGTGAAAAGCATTTTATGCATTTTATTTTATTGAATTCCCATGGAGTCCCATGAAATGGCTGAAATTATTTCATTTGAAAAACAAGTAAAATAAAATCTAGAAGAGTTAATGTTACTTGCACAAGATCACATAGTTTGTAAGTATATTTTAAACCCAAATCAGTAATAGCAAAACTGATTCTAATTTAGCTGAAATAAGATTATTTTTAGCAAAATAACATTACATATCAATTATTACTGAGGCAATTTCAGCCACTACAAAAATATATGTAAATATCTGAAAATAGTTGAAAAAAAGTTTGAACATGAGGGGAGTATAGTAGTTCTTGTTATCTATGGCTGTGTAACAAGCACCCTAAAACTTAGTGGTATAAGCAACAAACATTTACTATACTCATGATTTTGTGGATGTTTGGATGATTTGTCTCTGCTCCATGATAACTTGAGCTTTAGCTGGGGTGGCTCAATTGTGGCCACATGCCAAGTGCTTCAATAATTGCCATTGGCTGGATTCCTTGGTTCTTACATATATTGTGTCTGTGTCTAGAATGTCCAAGAAGGCTTTTTAACTCACAAGTCCTACTAGGCTGGAATGGTTGGAACTCATAAGGCATCTGGTTTTTTCTTCTCAAGGTCTCTCTAGATGTCTAGCATGGACTTCCTCGCAGCATGGCTGTCTCAGAGTAATTGAACTTCTTATGTGGCAGCAAGCTTCTCCTAGAGTAAGCATTATAGGAGGCTCAGGCAGAAGCCGAAGGCCTCTAATGAATCAGTGTTTCTTTTTCATTATTATTTCAAAGTATTATGGGGGAGGGGCATACAAATGTTTTTTGTTACAAGAATTGCTTTTGTAATGGTTGAGTCAGGGTTATAAGTGTGCTCATCACCCAGTTAATGTTCACTGTACTCATACCCATCAGGGAAGTTTTCACCCATTCCTTCCTCTCTGGTTATCTATGGCTCTGGTTATCTGCTCTCCCTCCTGCTTGATTTCCATTGAGTTATACTTCCCGCTATGCACATGTGTACTTATTGGATGGTTCTAATTTAATAGTGAGTACATGTGTTGTTTGTTTTTCCATTCTTTAGATATTTCACTTAAGATAACAGTCTCCAGTTCCATCCAGGTTGCTGCAAAAGGCATTAAATCATCCTTGTTCAGGGCTGAGTAGTACTCCATGATATATATATTACATTTTGTTCATCCACTCATGAATCCACTCATGTGCACTTGGGTTGATTCCACATCTTTGTAATTGTGAATTGTGCTGCAATAAACATTTGAGTGTAGGTGTCTTTGTGATAAAATGACTTCATTTTCTTTGGGTAAACACCCAGTAGTGGGATTGATAGATCAAATAGTAGGTCTACTTTTTGTTCTTTGACAAATCTCCATAGTGCTTTTCATAGAGTTTGTACTAATTTGCAGTCCCACCAAGAATGTATTAGCATTCTTTTCTTTCTGCATCCACACCAGCATCTATTCTTTTTGGACTTTTTAATAAAAGCCATTCTAACTGGGGTAAGATGGTATTTCATTGTGGTTTTAATTTGCATTTCCCTAATGATTAGTAGCATTGACCATTTTTTCATAAACATGACCATTTTTCATAAACATTTTGTCTATCTTCTTTTGGTCTGTCTTCTTTTGAAAAGCTTCTGTTCATATCTTTTGCAAAGTTTTTAATGGAGTTGTTTGACTTTTCCTTGCTGATTTGCTTAAGTTCTTTGTAGATTCTTGTTATTGGCCATTTATTGGATGTAGAGCTTGCAAATCTTTTCACCCATCTGTAGGTTATCTATTTGCTCTGTTGATTATTTCCTTGGCTGTGTGGAAGCTTTTTAATTTGATCAAGTCCCCTATATTTAATTTTGTTGTTGCCATGATTGCTATTGGGGTCTTCTTCATAAACTCTTTTCCATACTTGGAATTCTTTATCTTTCATTTCAATATTTTCATTTTGCTTGGTATCCATTGCTAGAGAGCTGATGTTCCCTTTTGGGGATGTCCTTTCACTTTGATTTTTCATACTTTTCCGGAGTTCTATCACTAATTCCTTCTCATCTGCAACAGCTGTTGCTTGTTACTTTTTGATTTTCTTTTGTTTTCATGGGGCTTTTTCCTGTCCCCTCACTTTTTGGGTTGTGGGCTTATAGCATATATTGGTTAAGATCTTTTGGCTTCATTTCTGGGTGCTTTGGTGGTGCCCTAGTTTCTGGATGGATGTGTTGGTTATAGATATCCTTAGTCTGGTGGTTTTCACAGTTGCTAGTTGTTTGTAGGCTGTGGCAGTGGTGATCTATGAATGTGGGCAAATTCCCTGTCTCTCTTTGATGAGGAAGGACAGAGGTCTTTGCAATCATTTCTCTTTCCCAGCCTTGTGGTCTTTTGAACAGTGTGAATTGTATTGGCATGCCCAGTTTAATCTCTGAGACAGTAAGGGGTGTCTGTTGGTGCTAATCAACCACACTCTGTGTGACTGAATCAATAAATGCTGTAAAGGGTGTGCAATTTGACCTCCCTGTTAGTAGGTGGTGCTTGCTAGAAGGCACAACCTGCAGTGTTGTTTTTGGGACCTGTGCCTGGCTCTAGTCCCTCAGGAGAAGTGCTCAAATGCCCTAGGTGGTGGGTAGGGTCCTGGAACTTCCAAGTGGGTCCCTATTCTCTGCCATAGCAGAGGGGGTTGGGGGAGTGAGGCTGGGCAGGGCTGGCTTAGGAAACCCTGCCTTCAGGTTCCACAAAAGCTGGCTATGTAGCTGTTTTTGTGGGGGTCAAAAGTCTGTTCCCAACTTGTTTGGAAAGCTGCTAGGGAGGGGCTGAAGTGGCCCTACCCAAAGCCTGTTTGTGGAGAAGGAGCCTTCTGAGATTCACAATCTGGCTGTCAGGAGTGTCAACCACTCCCCTGATCCATGGTTTCCCTTCAATGTGGGCCTGAAGGCAGGAGCTCAAACTGGCTAAGTCTCCACAATTGCACTGCAGGCTACGGAACTTCACCACCCAGGATCCTGGCCTGGGATGAGAGCACAACCATCCTGTGGGGGAAGGAGTGCTCTGCAAGTTTGCCATAGCTGGGACCTACACTGTGGTCTCCTGTCAGTTCTGCCCACAAGGGTTCTCTTACCTCCCAAGATAAATCACAAATCTCCCCTCCATGCCATCAAGCAACACAATCAAGCCTATGGATACAGGATCTGGCCTTCAGGCCTGCCCCCAGGTCCCTGAAAGTCAATCCCCAACAATGCTAGGGAGAAATGTGCTGGTCTTGAGTTGCCTATGGGGGATGCTCAAGCAGGTTTGCTGTCCCTCCACTTCAGGTGTGCTCTGCTATGATGGAGCTGCCAGGCAAGCAGCTCCAAGGAGGGCTGGTGAGCAGTGAACTCATAGTCCCATAACCCATGTCTACTCTAGTTATGAGTCAGGACTTAGGAAATGATATAACCTCTGGAATTGCCGCTGGTTTTTTGGCCAGGTTTTATTTTGTGGGTGATTAGGGCAGAGGTACATATCAGAGAAAGAGCCACTTCAGCCACTTCAGAAAATCAGGTAATTCTAGGAGCAGATACAGGCTACATGAGGAAGGAAGAGAAAAGATGCCATATCGATGACTAATTTCTGGCTCCTGGTTCTAAGTCTTTATTGAGATCAGCCTTATTTTCTGACCTTGGCCTCCACAAGATAATCATGTATCTATAAATGAAATCCATCATTTTCCTCAGCTACACAGAAATCATAATTAGAAACATCCTAAACAAGACCTCAGGATGTCTATTAGAAATCTCTTACAGACATTTCCCTAAAGATATATGGAACTTACTGCATGAAAGCAACTTGTCTGAGAGGGATATGAGGTAGCCAAACTAATGCTAGGTCTAAGATCATATAACAGCTATAGAAATGAAAAAATGTCAATTTTCAGTGGGGGTCAGAGCCGGTGTGCACTAGGCATGGCTGGCATGTGGGGCGCAGAGCACAAGGTGCTGGGTGGCGACAGCAGGCCAGGCGGGAAGCAGTGGCGGTGGGGGGGGGGGGCTCTCTCTGTGCTTCAGCTCCCAGCCACAGAGATGGCAGGGATTCCGGCCTCTCTTACAGTGAAGAGACTGGGGTTCTCAGGCATGGAAGATTCTGGCAATGACAGTAGTGAAGACGACAGCAATGATGACGTTAAGGGCCATCGTGGGCCAGAGAAGACCACTGGAGAGCAGGTGCCATTAAGGATTTACCACCAGGTGCCATGGCTCGCCTGTAATCCTAGCACTCTGAGAGGCTGAGGAGGGAGGACTGCTTGAGGCCAGGAGTTCGAGACCAGCTTGAGCAAGAGCAAGACCCCTTGGTGGTGTGGTCCCAGGTACTAGGAAGTCAGAGGCAGGAGAATCTCTGAGCTCAGGAGTTTGTGGCTGCATTGAGCTATAATGACACCACTGTACTTCAGCCCAAGCAACAGAGCAAGACTCTATCTCAAATAAATAAATAAGTAAGTAAAGTTAAGGATTTATTTTTTTAAGTGTCATTTTTCACTCCCAGAGCTTGTTATACCTATCAGAAACTTTTCACTTTTTTTCTTCCTGTGTGAGGCCCCATCTATAATCTAAATGGACCAAAATCTATTGAAAAGAAATTCTTATATTTAATGTGATTGCACTAGCCAATCAAAGAGCTGGAAAAAATGGAATATATTGTTCATATAAGAAAATCAATCTCCCAACTTTCTCAGCTATTTTTCTTGTTTCTTTCCATTTGTTCCTATTTACCATTACCTGTTGACTTTTAAGGGCCAGTGCTAGTATTTATCTTTTGATGAGGTTACTTTATTTCAGGCCCAGAGACTGGAACAAACCATTATTCACTAATAAGTATCATTTATTTTCATTTGGCCTTTTGGATTCTTACTAGGTGGATGATTATTAAATTGAAATAATAAATACACTCGAGGACTGGCGTATTGCAAACATTTTTTTCCTCAGTGTTCTTGAGATGAAAACATTTATAAGATCATGCAACCCCTGGATTTGATTTTCTCTACTGCTGCTCATGAGTGACCTTGGGCAATTATCTCTCAGCTTGCCGAGACTGTGTGTCAGTTGAACTCCAGAAGGAGAGAGAAGCTTCTGAGGCTTGGAGCTCTTTAAAGATCCTTAGATTGAGGCTGTTAGCTTTAAGTAACAATATCTGAATTGTGCCCCTATTTAGTGACAACTAGAATGTTGGTATTGTTCACCACTGGGATATTTTAAAAGCATATTCCTGTGTATTTGACTGGACTTGGGTTATCTTATAAGACAGGAACTCAATTCCTAGTGAATGTTGTATGCTCTTTACATTATTAAATATAGGCAAATTAATGTCAAGTAAATAGGATACAAAAATGAGGTTTGTTAAAGAGCCAACAATTTAAAATAAGTGAATAAAAAATCAGTGCGTTTGACTGGAAAGCATTTAATGAACAATAACTAGTTAAACTTTTGGCATATCAAACAGTGTCTTGTATTGTAGATGTGTTTCACCTTCAGTTTGCCCATTGAGAAATGGGGCCTAAAAAATGCAAAGATTACACATTTTTGGAAGTCTTCTGAGAAAGTTGTCACATAATTACAGAATATTAAATTTCTGCCCTTGCCCCACAGATTTTTATTACAGATAATCTAATTAATTAAAATTAATAGAGTCATAGATTCATTTTTGAGGTATCTACCTGTCCATTTATTTATCCATCTAGCCATCTTCTTCCCCATTATGTTTAATGGGTATAAGTAAAAGAAGCAGGCAATACAGACCAGGAAGTAGTTACCTTAAATATGTTAAAATCCTGAAAAATTATAGTTCTATTACTGGTATTATACTAGAACACGAGATGTAGTTACATACTTTAAATGAGGTTGGGGAGAGGAGAGTCCTCTTTAGATCATTCTCTCTCTCTTCTCCGTCTCCCCTGTTGATTTTAATTTCAGGTACAGTCTGCAACCTGAGAATTCCTGAATTCTAATTTTTTCTAGACAGAAAAAAAAAAATGAAAGAAGTCCTTAGAAAAGCCAGGAATTTTGCCATACTTCCCAAGATGAGCATGAATAGGAGTTAGCTTGTCTATATAGTGATTGCTTTGTTATGATTCAGATAGAAAGCCTTTGATGTTTATAGAAAGACTGAAAGAACCTAAAAGAAGGAGGCTACAATCCTAAGATATGCTGTTTGCATTTCATTTGACTATCTTTCAGGAAAATACTAATTTCATCCCTTCCAAATGTGTGGCATTTTAAGATTGATCTGAGAAATGTGCCTTTGTAAGTAACGTGACTGCTCTTCAATACATTAGAATACACTTAGTTTACTTGTGGCTTTTAAAATTGTGATTTTGAGCAACTTAATGAGGAATCATCATTCATCTTCATATTTAATAAACTGATATTTTATATAAGGATTCATGATAAATGGATATTCAGTTTTGTCATGTGATTTTTTTAAAAAAGTCTGCATTTCATTTTTTTTATTAGAAACTTAATCCCTTAATTCAAACCTGGGATAGCCAATATTATTTAAACTTGAAGCTCCAAGAATGTTTTATTTGAAAACATGGTTTTCTTCCTTTTGTGCCTCTAATTACTATTTCTTTGCTTAGAATTCTATTTACACAGATTGTAAGATACTGTGGATGAACAAAATTATGAAAGCTGATACAAAATTGTTTCAGAAAGATTTGGAGCAAGGAAAGAGTTTGTTACTGTGATTTAGAAGGCAAATAAAAGTGCAAGAACTATAAAGTATACACAGTCTCCGGTGCAAAGTCAGTTTTATGATTCAGTTGGCAGGGGGAAAAAAGTATTAGTTGCTAGTACATTTCCCAAACTATGATATGTGGAACACCAGTCCTGTGAAATACTTTGAGAAAAAAGATTCTATGGTCACATAAATTTAGAATATATTGATAATACATCTCTTTTCTGGAGAGTCACAAGTCCTTAATCATATGAAATTTTCTGAAAAGTTTGCCAAAAAATCAAAAACTGCCCATAAAAAATTTATTTCCCAATCCTTTTTGAAATAGAACTTTAAAAAGAATACCATTGGCATCTCATGGAATAATTTCTAAGAATCACTGTCCTAGAATGCAATAGGAAAAGACAGCTGTTTAATTTACTGATTGACTTAGTTGGTATAAACATAAAGTTTTAAATTTTCCTAATTGAATTACAGATCTATAAACAAGAGGCTATATCTACTTTTTAAAAAAGAACTCACAAAAGAAATACCATAAATAGCCAGATTATAATAATTTTGAATTTCACGTTAAATGTACACATTAGATCTTGATTCCAAAACACATAAGTTAATTTTCATTCTTTTACCCCAGCCCCACTATACTGATTGTGCTGTTAAGCACACATGGGGTGACTGACCTTGTTTACTGAGAATAAACACCTAACAACACACTTTAAATTTTCTAGAACTTCAAACATATCCTTATATATAATAACATTCTAATGCAGGCAAATTATTTAAATTGTTGATTATCAAATTATGCACTAGGAGGAAATAATTAAAATAATTTGTGTCATTATTAATTTTTCCCTACAATAGAGAAGTGTAAAAAATAGGCCACAGAATTACAACAAAAAGCCCCAAATTACTTCCATTGATGTTATTCTCAAGTCATATGATAGCTTTATACAATGTAGTTTAGTTTAGCCTGATTGTGCCAGAACAGGTTTTCCTGAAAGACTCACTGTGGCCCAAGTGACCTATTTTGTTTCCTTTATATGTCTAAGGCTTTTCATTTGAAATACTATACCTTGAAATGTGAAAGTGATTGACATAAATGGACGTGACCTAACCCATTTCTCCTCCCTGTTCTTAGCCTTGTCACTTTAGACTCCAAACCGGTTTCTTTAGACCTGAAAATTGAGAGGATCTGCTGGAGAGAGCAAGGTTATCACACTTGCTGGCCCCTTCTTCTCTTGGACTTCTGTTTGGCATCCAAATAAGGCTTTCTGAACTCTCCGTGCAACTTATTATTTATTCTTCAGCACATACTTTCCCTGGCAGAGGATAATAAATTGTGCTGGGGGCTTGTGCTGAGTCTTTTACGTGTAGTATTTTACAAAAACCCCTCATAAAAACCTTAAGAGGTAGATCACTTGTCTAAGGATGGGCCAGTGGTAATTAGCTATATTAGTTGGCACTCTTGGTCGCAAGTCATAAAAACCAAACTTAGATTGATAGAAGAAAAAAATGGGGAGATCGATTTATTGACTTTTATAATAAAAAATTCAGGGGTTGCTGCTAGCTTCAGATATGGCTGGATTCTAGGAGCTCACATGAATGTTCATTAAAACTTGCTTCTTCTGTACTGCCCATCTTCACTTCCCTAAGTGTTGGCTTCATTCTCGGACAGCTTCCTTTATGCTGGTATGATGACTGCTGGCAGCCAGACCTAGAGGCTTTATTCATCATCCCCAGTGAAAGTGATTACCTTTGTTCCTAGCAGTTTCCAAGAAAGTACTGGGCTGGCTCTGACTGGTCCAATTACCATCACATAGCCATCCTAGATGTTCACAAAAATAGAATATTCTTAGAGGGTTAGGGCTGGGTCACTCACCTTCCCCTTGGAGCTGGGGTACGATGAGCCCGTCCCTCCAAACACAGGACTTAGAATAATGATGGGGTGATTTCCAGAGCAAAATGGGAAGCTGTTACCAGAATAATGGACCGCAGGGTGGCAGTAACCACAGATGTTTACTATGGAGGCCAACTGGAATATAAACCCAGGTTGATTGTTATTATTATTGTTATTATGATGATACCCAAGTTCATGATTGCAATATTTACATACATTGTGTCCCCTCTGAACTATAATGTTTCCTTCTCTAAAAGTGTTTACCCAAATACTTTGGCTAACATTGCTTTCTCTTCACTAAAAAGTAGAGTGTACATAATCTGAATCATACCTTTCAGCAAATTAATATGCAATTTTGCAGGTGATTTTTATTTTAAAATTCACAGTAAGTTGATGAGGGTCTCTGAAACAAGAGCCATTGTTTTCTCCTATTTTGGGTAGCACGCAGCGTATAGTACCCAATGTGAGTCACAACTAAAAATCCCTCCTATACATATCGTCTATATTCTGTCTCTGAATTTGGGAAGTATGTTGTCATTTCAAAAGAATGATAACAGTTTCTTTTCTAATAACTCAATTAACAAGCATCTTTAATCTTTCTAGGATATCACACTCTGAGAAAAATTGCTCAGATGTTTAATATCATAGAGAGAATGTTCCCAGAATCTAGGTGTTATTCTCAGGAAAATTATGATGGTTTTTCACTCTTCTGAGCAAGTCCCACAGCTTGTACATAGTTGCTTTTTAAAATATTTGTAGCTTTTTAAACAAAGAATACATTAAGCCTTTGAGAAATAGGACAAGCATGTTTTCTCTATTTATAGTGTGGAGAATAAGGATTTAGATCCAGACAGGTTTAAAGTCCAATCTTTTTAGCTATGTGGACTTGGGCAATCTCAATGTCACCGAGTCTTAGTTTCTAATATTTGAAAGGATATGGTAGGATTTATGAAATAATATATGTAATGTAAATGTCATATGCATATCAACTATTATTAGTACTCCTTCTTCCTGAATGTAATCTGTTTTCAACCTCTACATCTATTCTTAATATTTTTGTTTTGCATTCATAATTTTTCCATATGTACAATATTTCCTTAAATCAAATAAGTTTAATTTTTACTTAGCTTTATATTGAGCATTTACATCTATAAAATCATTAATTTTATGTGTTTTTTTATATTTTTATCACCATACATAAAATAAACATATAACCTTATAAAATGTTGTACATGTGTCACCTCAAATTCCCTCACATACTGTCAGTATCATGTACATCACATTTGTTGGCAGTTTTGTTCTATTTGTTTGGAGCTTTAAATCCAACCAGAACTATTTATTTCCAAATGCAAAACTAGAAGTAAAAATTGAGAGAGAAAAAGAGAGGCATGAAATAAATGAAGCCATACTAACTATAGCCATTTATTACTGAGGCAAACTTATGTTCATCTGGTTTATCTATTCAGAAATAATTTTTACTATAGATTGATTTGACACTTTTGGTCCTAAGAACATACGATAGTTTTACCCAAATACAGTATATACATAATGCATGCATATACACCTACATACATATATATGTATGCAGACACATATACACACACGTATGTATATATAGAGAGAATGAGAGAGAGAGACAGTGCTACTGAGGCCGTAAAGAAATGCAAATAGTGAAGAAATAATATTAATAGTATACTTTTCTCTGTAACATTGCATTATTCATACAGAAAAAGTTTAATATTTGTGTCTATATGATGAGTTTTAACAATGGCCCTGAAAGCACTCTCTAATAGTGATAAAGTACAGATTTATCTTCTTAAATAGTTAGCACTATGGTATCCCATCTGACCTTAAGAAAATGCCAAGTAATTCTCTAGAAATAGAACTATGAAATGGTAACCTCTTAGAATGATAGCTCTTTCTGCGAAGGGTCTGCTAATCATTTTCATTTCTCAGTAGAAATCAATAACTAACTATTGTTTAATTGGCAAATGCAGTGTGACCTAATCATCTTGATGAGGTCCTCCATCCAGGAGGTTCATCCCTTGGGATAACAAGAATAAGCCTCAGGAATAAGGAATTAATTGCAGAAAGATAATGAGCCTGGTTTCAATCAGGCTGAGAGGGAAAGATGATGGGACAGAGATCTTAAATCTCAAGGTTCTGATTTACCTACTTTATTATTAATTTGCACAAACTTTAATTAATCCTGACACCAAACTAGGTACTGTACAAAAGACACAGACTAAACTTATTAGCAGGGTCAGAAAGAGACAAACTGAAAACTGAAACCTGGTCTTAGGGCTTACATTAAGAGTCCAAGGGAGGCGGGGGATCCACATGGTGTGTATAAACATTGAAGATGCGTTCAAACTTCTTCCTTTCTGTAGGGACTACGTTTCTGTCTCCCTTGGTCTGAATAGAGGTTCACACGTTTCTTCAGAAAAGGAGCTAGACGTTGTCTTCCTAAAGCACCTCTAACTTGCTCATGTTAAAAAACAAAATAACAATGGTGATATAGCACATCTTATATTTTCCTGGTTAGAGCTGGAACCCATACTACTAAGTGAAGTATCCCAAGAATGGAAAAACAAGCACCAGATATATTCTCCAGCAAACTGGTATTAACTGAGTAGCACCTAAGTGGACACATAGGTGCTACAGTAATAGGGTATTGGGGAGGTGGGAGGGGGGAGGGGGGAGGGGGGAGGGGGGCGGGTATATACATACATAATGAGTGAGATGTGCACCATCTGGGGGATGGTCATGATGGAGACTGAGACTTTTGGGGGGAGGGGGGGAAATGGGCATTTATTGAAACCTTAAAATCTGTACCCCCATAATATGCCAAAAAAAAAAAAAACACACAAAAAAAACAAAATAAAACAAACAAAGCAGGCAAATTACAACAGAATAACATGGTCCTCTGAAATTACTGTTTTCTTTTCAGCCAAGTGGGTAAGCACACACAGTTGCTGTGGCTTGGATCCAGACCTGGGCACTGTCATTTAAGAGCTATGGAATCTTGGGCAAAATATTAACTTATCTAGACTTTAGTTTCCTGACATGAAAATAGCAATAGCAATGCCTGACTCATAGGGCTGTTTTGATAAAGAAGGGAAGTAATGAATGAAAAGTGCCTAGTACTGGGCACTGCACACATCACATAGTCAATAAATGAATATGGATTGTAGTATTGTTAAAATATTATGATTGTCATTTCTGGCCTGCATTTCAATGCTAGACTATAGACAGTAAAAAATATGCATATGACAAGTTCTGGATAGCAAGTAGAATTGGCAATACTACAAGAATTCACATATTCAGGATCAGTAGCAGAATAATAACATTAGAGCAACATGATAATTTGATAGTTATTAGACATTAACTAAGGTACAGAGGTTTAGAGAGAAATAAGACAGTTTCTCTTCCTTGAATAAGTATACATTTTAGGAGGAAAGAGATACACAATCAAATAACCATCATGCAATCTAATCAAGTGCTCAGGCAACACACAGGATTACTTTTTTAAACCAAGATAGAGGAAGTCTATTTGCAATGTAGACAAGTTGAGGAAGGATATTCTGGGCAGAGAAATGTCAGTGTGGAGTGGGCTGTGAATTGCTAAAACCGTGTGTGTGTGTGTGTGTGTGTGTGTGTGTGTGTGTGTGTGTGTGCTTAGCAGTGTACCTGTGCATGTGAGAGCTATGTAGAGATAAGGCCAAACTCAGGCTGAGAAGAGTCTGAAGATTTCTAGGTTATATAATCCAAATGTTGCTTAGAAAGTTAACTCTGATAGAAATAATGACAATGCATTGGCAAGAGGAGAGACTGGGGACAGAATGTGAGATATTTCAAGTATGAACTGGAGTCTGGACTGGAGAGGAAGCCAGAAGAGGTTTTGAGTTTGGCAAAGAGAGAGTCATTGATGAAGTTTTCTTGGTAAATGTCAGAGAGTTTATGGCCGTAGCATCCAGGAGATTAAGAAAGTACAAAGTCTGTGCCAATGCTCTCTTCATTTATGAAGTTTGATAATCAAAAGAGGCAGCCAGGTGGGATAGCAAGCTTGAAAATGAGGCTGAGCAAGAGAAAGGTTTTCTTTATTAGAGGAGAGACTTATAAGTCTTTATAAACAGAAGGAAAGAGGTGAAAGGGGGTCAGAATGCACAAGATAGAAATTAGTCAAATGATGAAGAAGGTTCCAGGAGAAATAGAATGAGATCAACAATTCAGAGGTCAGGGGTGGGCTTAGGAGGGACTCAGATCAGATTTTTCTCTAACAAATAAAGGAAGGATGAATTAGTGTTAGTGAGAATAATCTTACTGACCTCCCTATTCTTTTCTTATTTCTTTTTTAGTGAAATTGATATGATGAAACTATGGACTTTTACCATAGATGGCACTTGGGCTATAATGTAATACTGATGTGGATAATAAAGATAAATCTATTTTAGGAATGAGAGCAAGTAGCAGTTGGTGTGGATCATGGCTTGTGTTCCTCTTGTTCGGTTAGCCAGAAACAACAAGTCACATGTCAAGTCTAATTTCAATTCTGTAAGCTCCAAGAGGTAGCAGATTTACTTGTTCTACATCTCCATGGTCCTGAATCCATTTTATATTTTATTAAGGTTATGAGATTTATCTCCTTTATTATAACATCACAAATCCCTTTCATAAAGTAGTAGATAAAACATGAATAAATACCGAGAATATTTCAGAACCAATCTAAATATGGGAGGCATATAGCCATATCTCTGATTACTGATTACAAAAATAATCAAAAACTAGACAAGATACCATGGGCCCTGGTTTTGAGTCTGGGTATATTGAAGATGGAAACAAATCTCTAGACTCCAGCAGGTATTAGCCACAAGCCTGTGGCAGCTAGAGAGAGCAAGTGAATCCTGTGGCATTCACAGCTTTGAAGGCTATTGTTTGCTTTTGCAATTCAATTAAGCCAACTTCAGAGTCTCCTAAAACCATTTAACCTCAGTCCTAATTTGTTCCTCTCTCTGAAAGGCTACAATCCCCTCTTGATAGAATCCCCTCTTGATATCATCATGAATTGACTAAATCCAAAAGCCAACAGAACTGACATGAAGTTTAGCACAGTTCTTTCTAAGAGATTCAGTGCGGGTATAAATCTTTAGACATCAAAAGACATAAGAAAATTATTTTTCACAGTCTCTGACTAAACACAGTAAATTAGTTAAGCTCTACCACTGAGATTTGTCTTGTAGAAGAATTTAGAACTACAATGAGAGCTTATTGGAGACCTTCAGAAAAAGAAATCAATTATATCTGAGAGAATCTTATATTTCATCAAAGAAAATAGACTATAGGTGTTCATAGAGATATGAGAAACCATAAATGCAATTATGTTTGTTCTAAAAAAAGTAATGGGAGGGGCTTTATTTTGCAAGAGGCTCAAGATGACATTGGAGAGCTGGAGAGAAAATTTGACAGTTAAGTAGACAGAAGTGCATTCCAGCCTGCAGACACTAGTCCTGCAGACACTAGTCTGGCCTATTCACAATAAAGTAGTCTTATCATCTCCTGAATGAAGCCATGTCATGCAACTTCTTTTGGTTTTATAAGCACCCCTTTGCTGATTTACTAAGATCACTAAATGGGATCAGACACCCTTCCTTTACCTTTTCTCCCCCTCTGCTAGTAATATGGAAGTAATTCTTTGTAGGTCCCTTTGGTCAGGTCTTTAAATTCCCCTTACCCACCTAAGTCTTCTATTCCCATAATAATGAAATGGAAGAAATCTCTTTGTTTGCTAATTTCTATAGGAACTAAAGATCCCATTGGTCCATAATTGACAACCAAAGCTGAAGGTTTAGTAATTAAATCCTCAATGAAAATATACAAATAAAAAAAGCAGAAAGGTCATGGATTGGTTTTTTTGACCAAACTGCTGTCAGCTCTTGCAATGTTTTATGAAGAGATGCTGGCATGTTTCATAAATCTCAACTGGCTGTTGTCCAGGAGAAATTATCACTAGCCTGTCGAAGGCTATCTGCCTTCTCCTTACAAGAGAGCTGGGAGGAGGAAATCATTCTGGTTCATTCTGAGTTGTGCATTATACATTAAATTAAAATATATGTTTCACCCATTTAGCAGTCTGAATAATAAAAGCTGTATACAGCTGCAACAACTCTGCTCTATGCATTTTAATGACTGATTTGTGAATATACTAGAATTATAGCTGCTATTCAAATATTTTCCTATTTTAAGAAGTCACAAATCCCTCCCTTTAAACATGCACAGACAAACACTTTATAATCTTTTAATAATTTGTACTAAAGAGTTTTAAAGCTTAGGATATGTGGAAATTATTTGTTTTAGGACCAGTAAATATAATGGGCTTGTCAATATGGTATTCAAATAACTGTCAAAATATTTGGAGTGTCTCCAATGAAGGGAACCTAGCTCGATTTCTGCATTCAAATGAATTCTAAACAGAAAAAGTGATATACAGTTCAAAAGGAAGCATTAGACTATAAAGCACCTTTCCATTTCTCCTAGGAATTATGATCTACTGCTCAAATAGACTTTTAAATGATTGCGGAGTTTTCAGGCTTCTCAGATGTTCATACTTAAATCAGTTTGAACTAGTTAAGTAGAGTCACAATTAGAATTGTAATTTCTTCTCTTTCTGTTTTTAACCAATTGTGAAGAAAGCTAACAAAATTGGGAAATGAACATCTGCAACCTTTAATAGGATAACTAGATCTCAGAAGGATGAAACACAATGCTTTATTAACCTCTGGAATTTATTTTTCTAAACATAATGCCAGTTTTGATATTGAAGCTCTGTATCTTTTGTGTGATGATTCATAAACCACAAACCAGAAGATTTTTGTAATGCATTCTCAAAAGCAGATTTAGATTCAACTTATAAGAAAAAAACAACATATTTTGACAAAGGAAGAGATGGGCCCCATCCTGGGTTTGCATGCTGCCCTGTGCC
Source organism: Microcebus murinus (assembly GCF_040939455.1). Classification (NCBI taxonomy): domain Eukaryota; kingdom Metazoa; phylum Chordata; class Mammalia; order Primates; family Cheirogaleidae; genus Microcebus; species Microcebus murinus. The sequence continues at coordinate 27,576,927 of NC_134124.1, forward strand.
TCCCTCACCCTCCTTTAAAAAAATTAAAAAAAAAAAAAAAGAATTACAAAGGTAGTAATATCATAGCCTCACTTTCTCATCAAAATTTACAAAAATATCTTATTAGCTAAGCAACAAAAATTTAGGATGCTTAAGACCTATGTAAGGAAATTCTCAGTAATTTGCCATTAATTCAGATGTCCACTTTTAGCTCGGAAATGTGTCAGGAAAACATGAAGTTCTGTGGAATCTTGAGCACAGCAAAAGACCTGAAATAATCCCTTTTCTGTTTGTTCATTTCAGCCTTAAATAACCCCAGGTCTCCTAACACTGCCCCTAGGATCTCATTTTACAAAACATGACTTCAAAGAAAACAATTTGAAGATTTTTAGAAGCAGGAAAGTAAAGTTTTATTTCTGAATGCATCTGTGGTTTGTAACACTGGTGATTCAAACTTCTTCCTAAGCATTTTTTTTGTATCTATTAACTGACATAAATGTCTTATGAGGATTAATTTAGGAAAGCCCATTTGGAATTATTGTTGAAGAGCAGGGCTCAGCAAACTTTTTCTGTAAAGGGCCAGATAGTAAATAATTTGGACTTTGAGAACCCCTTGGGGACCCTCTCTGTCATAATTGCTCAACCCAGCTATTGTAATGCAAAATGAGCCACTGACATTGGGTAACCATGTATATGTGGCTGGTGGAGTTTTTCCATTGTCGATAGTTTGCTTATCCACTTCTAGAGCAGTGAGTCCCAATTGGTGTTTGTGTGTGGTGGGGAGGGCACTTTGAGAAATTAATTGAGAACAAAGGTCAAGAGCATATCTACTGGAAATTTTCATCTTTTTTCCTGTCAAGAGTTAATAGGTGGCTGGGTGCAGTGGCTCATGCCTGTAATCCCAGCATTTTGGGAGGCCATGATGGGATGATCACTTAAGGCCAGGAGTTTGAGACCAGCCTGAATGAGATCCCATCTCTACAAAAAAAAAAAAATAGAAAAATTAGCCAGGTGTGGTGGTGCACTGTAGGCTCAGCTACTTGAGAGGCAGGAAGCTCACTTGAGCCCAGGAATTTGAGGTTACAATGAGCTATGATGATAGCACTGCAGCCTAGCCAAGGCAACAAAGCCAGTTTCTGCCTCAAAAACAAAAACAAAAACAAAAACAAAAAGAAACCAGGTTAACAGAAAATAAATCTCTTTTGATTTGTTAATCAAAATAATAATTTGGTGGAGTCTTATAGCTTATTAAAAATTACACAAATAATATAAATGAATTCAGGAACTACTTTTAATATTACTGCATCATAAACATATATATATTAATGCTATCCAATAGAAATATAATTTGAGACACATATAATTTAAAATTGTCTAGCAGCTATAATAAAAAGTTAAAAAGAAGATAAAATTATCATAATATATTTGATTTAACCCAACATATAAAAATTATCTTTTTATCATATCAATATTAAAAGTTATTAATGGCATATTTTACATTCTTTTTTTGCTATATAAAGTCTTTGGGATCTGATATGTATTTCATATTTACAGTATATTTCAACTTGGATTAGTCACATTTCCAGTGCTCAATAGGCACACGTGAGTAGTGCCTACCATATTGAACAGCACAAGAAAAGATCAGATAATATGTTATTTATGCTCCCGGGATTGTATTATGGGGACAATTGAGGGAGGGCATAGGACAGATCAGTGTTATCTCTTTTTCACCCTTTATAACACTGAACTTGGCAGCAGCCTCAAAAACTGTCGTAATACAAAACGTGGAGAAATTGCTGCCAATCAAGAGAGCTGGCATTTAGGATGAAACCTCTCTGCCAATAAAATTAGGAGCCATAAGATGAATTCTGCCATATAATGTATCCTTTGAAATCTCAGGACTCACTTCAAACAGTTATTTTCTTTTATTTGCCAACCATGGGTCAAAAGTGCCAATGCCAAGAGAGACCAGAGAGAGAGAAATGACAGAATCCAGATGGGTTGAAGACAGTAGAAAATGATGAGACCATCAGTGGCAAATGACAAGTATATGCCCCTTCTCGAAGTAGCCACATTCCAAAAACTAAATACCATCTCACCAAACAAGACATACCTGCAAGACTGCCACTGGCTGTATGAATCTATCAGTTTGCAGCCACACACACTAAGCCTAAAGAGTTGCCAGTGTTCCAAAATTATTAACATTGTTGGATTGCAAGTCTTCCTTTCTACTTGCTTCTATCACCACTTCAGTTCATTGTCTCTAAATATTTTGTCTTCTCTCACCATAAGCAATGCTCATTAATCCTCGCAATTATATTATGGGTTTGTGCTACTGGTGTTTCCATTTAATGGATTGGAGAATTAAAGTTTATAGTTGTTAATTAATTTACTCAAACTCACATAATTTCTGTCTGTACAGGGATTCAGGCACAGGTCAGATGATCTAAAATTTCACACATTTACACCCCATATTATCCTGCCTCTCATTGAATTATTGATACAAAACAAGTGAATAGCAACTTAAATAGCTATTGATACAATTTCATCACTCTAAGAACAAATTACAATTCTTTAAAAAATACTCAAATAACCCATAGAACTTCTTATAATTGCACTTCCTATCTACTGACTCAATGAAGAGACCTGAACTTAATTGAATATTCTTCTCAGATTCACTTGTGGTATATTTTTGGTCTTTACATGAAATATTTTCTATGTGCCTCTGTTCAGCCTAAATTTCTTTTTTGAGGCCAGAGCCGTTTTCCAGTTAATCATATTTATCAGCAAAACACAGTCAAAGTCACCAAAATAAAAACTGAATGAAATGAGAAGACAAAGGTTGGATTAAAAAGTCCTGGGCAAAAGCCCTTTCAGCACAAATGGATGCCAGATTGGAAATTTTATTTTTTAAAAAGTCATCAGTCATAGCAATCCCTAGTGAACAGTAATAAATATTTGTGCGCCACTTCTTTATACATTAAGAAAACATCGGATGAACCCAGCACCAGCTCATTTTGTTTGAGTGTTGGAATTTTTAAAAGAACACCAATGTAGTTAAAAAAAAAAAAAAAGATTCTGTGAACATTCTGATTGATTGGAAGTTAAAAAGAAGAGCAGACTTTTTCCTTTCCTTGGGCTTAAGTCCTGTGGGGAGCTCTCTAGATCTTCAAATAAGTCCCTCCAAGGGAGAAAAACCCCCAGCACTTAACAACATGCAACCTCAGTGCCTGGGGACACCCTGTCGCCTCACATTGGAAGAGTGGTTGGTGAGCTATGCAGATCACGAAGATTGGGTAATAAAAATCCACCACCATCAAACCAGGGAAATCTAATACTCACCTCTTCTATTAATAGAGTTAGAGCTTCGATTTCACACTGCAAAAAGCTCAGATTTATTTTGCTTACTTGAATCTCAAAGCTTGAGTGGTCTCCAATTTGGGAAATGTAAATTTTGCTTCCCTTTAAACTAAATAATAGTTCTATTTATAACACTTGTCATGGCCTTCACACTCACTTTTGCATATAAAATGCCGCAATACATATACCTACTCTAATGTTTCTAGTAGGCTATGTTTAGCACAATAATTTATTAGAAAAATGGGAAAAGGGTGGCAAGGGGGAGAGGGTGGGGAACTATTGGACTATTTCATCCTTTTATAAATAAGAAGTGAAAATCTGTCCTGATCATTTGTAAATTCACATGGAACCTTTCCTTTTGTTGAGCTGTTTGATAGCAGAAACAAGCTGAGGGTTTTGTTTTTAGACAATTCCCATTTCTCAGGGTGCCCCCTACCTTTTGCGTATCTATCATTAAAAAAAAAAAATACAGTTCCCATGTTTATGAGTGGAAGACAGTTTTCTCTGTTAAAATGGTTAACACGTAAATGCAAAACTAACCTAACCAGCCATTGGGTGGCACTGTTGCTCCACTGAGTTCTTGGTTGAGGAGCATTTCTCTTATACTAAAAAAGGAAAAGAAATGAAGTCTGAGTGTGCCTTAAAGAAAGTAGCATTGCTTAAAAGGGAAAATTCACTTTCTTCTGTTTCTTTGATTCTTCCTATCCACTTAACATCCTTTGACCCAGGAATGAGAAGTAGATCTAGACTCAAACACAAATATCAATTGTTTGATAAGCGCTACCTACAGCCTTGTGTTGAGAAGGATTCTGATGCCATATCCAAGCCAATGGAAGGAGTGTCATGGATTAATTAGCAATGTCTGCTGTGAATATGGAATAGTGGACTGGTGACATGCTTGGCATTATTGCTTCAGCCTACATTTTGAACTTCATATACTGAGGACCTATGATAAGTATAAATTCTGCATTATCACTGGGGCTGGAATAGAAAAAAAACATGTTAGAGTAAATTAGGTGATATGTTGAGGTTCAGAATAATGGAGCATATTGTTTATTCCTAATTAACATGAACATAACCTAAATTATAAGTGCCCTCATTTCTTGCTTCATTTGATCAAGGCCAGAGTTTTAAAGGTTATAAAAAATGATGTCAGTAAGAGTTTGGGGCTGGCTGGTGATAGTGGGTGAAGGCCAAAAGAAGGTGTCTTCATCACAATATCAGAAACCTCAAAACCCATAGTACCTACTCACCTTAGAGCTAAAAATGCTATGTTTATTTGATTTCAGATCTATTATGGTTTTAAAGTTTACCATGAAAGAGCTATGACTGCCACTCATCTGTGATTCTGTGAATACATTAAACGTTCTCCACTCCTGTAAAAACCTTACAATATTCTTCGACAGTGAGATATTCACTAAATGTACAATGAAGTAGAGTTTTCTGTGATAATGGAAGTCTTCTATATTTGTACTTTCCAATAAGGTAATCTCTAGCCATCTGTGGCTACTGAGCACTTGAAATGTGGCCAGTGTGATGGAAGAAATGGATTTTAATTTTTTATGTAATTTAACTTTATTTAAATGTAAATGTAAATGGCCAAGTGTGGCTACTAGCTATTTAATTGGACAATGAAGTTCCAGCCACTGCAGAAATGATTAACACTGGAATTTGAAGAATATACAGCCTATCAAACCACATGATCCTCACGCAAGCCCAATAATGTCCGGTAGAATAGGTTTATTGAGCATTCACTATGTGTCTGGTACTGTTCTAAACATTTTACATACTTAATCTTCCCAGTAACATGCAGAGAAATGTTCTTATCCTCATTTTGCAGATGAGGAAATTTATAGCAAAGTGATATACACTAAAATATAGATAGGTACCCAACAGGGATCCATAGATCTTCTGTGTTGGCTGATAGTTTAGTTTCTCTTCCAACTAGTATTGTTTAAACGTGCATTTACTGTTCGTATAGGAAGGAGGTTGAGCCTATGGATGGAAAGGCAGAAAAGGATTCAGTGGCAGCATCAGGTCCACTCTGCAAAACAGGATTCCTCTTCGGAAAGCAGTGTCTTAGCCATTTTGTTACCAGGATATGTCTCTTGAGAACCTCATCTTCCTCCTTCCTTTCTAAGTAGCTTATTGAAGTATTCCCTCTAACTGAACACACTGTCTTCCTTGAAGGTTTTCTGGCAAATACAATTTTCTTGAACTTATTGCATATACAGTGTCGTTCTAATGTCTTGTATAGATAACTACTCTGGGCTACCACATGTACCTGGCTCTGAAGGGGGCATGTGCACAGTTTAGGTTTTGGGGTGGCCAGGGATGGCAAAGTTTTGCCCTATGGCACAAAATTGGAGAAGCCTTCTGTATAAGATAGAATAATGCCAGCCCCACCTCCTGTCCCAGAGCCCATGAATATGTTACCTTGCATGGCGAAAAGAACATGGCATATGTGATTAAATCAAGGATTCTGAGATGAAGGTGTTTTCATGGATTATCCCGCATAATCATAAAACTCCTTATACAGGACAGGCATAAAGTCAGAAAGGAAAAGGAATGTGAAAATAGAGGAGAAAAAGTGAGAGATGAGAAGATGCTATACTGCTGGCTTTTAATGAGAAATAAGAAGGAGCCAAAATACAAACAATATAAGTGGTTTCAAGAAGCTGGGAAAGGCAAAAAGACAGATTCTCCCCAAAAGCCTACACGCAGCCCTGCAGACTCATTTTTAGACTTCTTACCTTTTGAACTGTAAGGTAATAAATTCGTATGGTTTTAAGTAATTTGTTGGAGCAGTGATAAGAAACTATTATACTTTATTAGAGAGGGAGACTTTTATTTTTTTTTAATTATTAGGGGTACACAGTAGTTGTATGTATTTATGGGGTACATGTAATGACTTTTGAACTGTCTTAAAAGATTGAAGAGCATTGTCAGGCAAAATCTTAGTCTGTTTGGGTTGCTATAATAAAATACCTTAGATGAGGCAATTTATAAAAAACAGAAATTTATTCAATTTATTCTTCACAGTTCTGGAGTCTGGGAAGTCCAGAATCAAGGTTCCAGCAGATTTGGTGTCTGGTGAGGGCTTGCTCTCTGCTTCAAAGATGGCACCTTCTTATTGCAGCCTCCCAAGGCAGTAGGGGTGGGCAGGCTTCCTCCAGTTGCTTTTATAATGACACTGATCCCATTCATGGAATCCTCATGACCTAATTACCTCTCACAGGCCCCAACTCTTGAAAACCATTGTATTGGGGACTTAGGTTTCAACATAGGAATTTGCGGGGCACACACACATTTAGACCATAGCAGGTAGAGAAAGGAAGGGCATTCCAGCCAGAGAAATCAGCAAATTCCAAGACAGGAAGTTCCAGTGCCTGAGAGAGGTGTGTATCTCAGCTGGCCTACCACAAAGGTCTGTTTCAGGGAAATAAGAAGCGGGGTTCTGGTGCCAGTCCCAGTAGCACTCTGTGGTACAGGAAAGGGAGGCTTCTGGTTTCACTGTTAGTCACTAGTATTGCGAGACTAATATCCGGGCCAGTCTTTTCTCCCCTATACCACACATGAACCTCAGGACTCTCCCACGGTCTTGCTTCTTGTATTTCTATTCCCACAGAGATCAAGAGAAAACCCCTAACTATTTGCTATAAGAAAGAATGAAGGATTCAGAGCAAAGGTCACCATTAAAAAAAAAAAAAAGAAAGAAAGTAACTTGAAAGAGATAAAGCCACTTCTGTTATCTTAGATAGAACTTTTAGCTGACATTAAGAAGTAAATGAGAAGAGAAAAAATTATCAATTTCTTATTGGACAAAGGCTCATAAAGGAGCTCTTTTTGACCCTTATAATGTATCTTATGCTTTCATTATATATATATGGCAGGATGGAGAAAAGTTAAATTGGTAAAAGATTTCTTTTTAAGGAAAAGCTCCCCCCCCCCCTTTTTGGAAACTTTTGTGATAAGCCAGCTTTCTTGGAGAAGAAAGTAAAGTTCTGTAAGCCTGGATGCATGAGCCCCAGGCATTTATAATACAGAGCGATTTGTTCGGAGTCCCTAGGGAATTGATTGGTAGACAGGTGTGGGGTTAGGGTGAGGTGAGTGAGGTGAGTGAAGAACTTGTCTAGGGCACAACATTTAGTGGAAATCAAAAACTCAGTAACCAAAAATAAGTGATATTTAAATATAATATTTTAAAAAAATCAAAACTAATGTCAAAAAAATCTATAGTGCCATTCTGGAGCCTAAGGCAACATGAAAAATCAGTAACACAGATCCTGTCTTTATTTTAAATTTTTGATATTTTGATATTTTCATCACCATGGATTTCAGATCAATTTTGATTTTTTAATATATTGCATTAACTTATTATTTATCTTGGTTTTTCAATTTTTTGGCCCCTCTTACCCTAGGATGATACTAGATGGTCAATAGTAAGCTAGGAGAGGAGGCCAAAAAAGTCAAGAGTAAGAATTTGTCATCTAATACTGTGCGGGTTTTCTAAACTTTATTTATATATCAGTGGAGTACAGTAGGTAAGGGCTGATTCAGTTAGCAGCTGAATGCAGAGAACAAGCTACAATGAGATAAAATGTCTCATGTACCATGTCAAAGTAGCACAGTGGTTTCACGTTCCCAGATCTGTGTTCTTGCCACAGTTCAGGTAATTTCTTGGCTGAGAACTATGATATTCTTTTCTCTCTCTTTTACTTTCTTTATCTTCGTTTCTGTTTCAGGGATTTTGTTGCTCTAGTTTGTAGAAGGGATGGAGAAATTCTAAGTATATAAATTTAATTGTTGATTTTTCCTCATTTCTGATGTTGCTTTCACTCATATATAAAAGCAGAAAAAAATGCTATAATATTACTTTGGTTTTAGGCAAATAGCTCTTGGCTATATATATTGCAATGTCTAAACACAGGAGCTGATAGTTTCTGGCAGAAGTCATTGTTTAAATTTTGGTTGTAATTTCAATTTAATTAGGATGCCTATCATTGGCTTTTTAAAATCTTTATAAGTAAATGTATCAATAGTGTCAACAGAAAAGAACCCAAACTCTGTAATATAATTTAAAGAGATTTATTCTGAGCCAAATATGAGTGACCATGGCCTGGAGAGCCACATCCAAGAAGCCTTGAGCAAGTGGACTCAATGTGTTTGGGTTACGGTTTGGTTTTATACATTTCAGGGAGATAGGAATTACATGTAAAGTCATAAATCAATTCATGAAAGGCATATATTGGGTTGGCCTGAAAAGGCAGGATATCTCAAAGAGGGAGATTTCAAGTTATAAGTGGATTTAAAGATTCTTTGATTTGTGATTGGTTAAAGAAATGCAGCTTTGTCTAAAGTCTTGGAATTTTTTAAGTTAAGGTAAGGAAATCTAGAGATCAGCCACTAGACATATACTGAAACTCCAGTGAGCTGTTGAGTAAATGGATGACCTGTAGGTGTGGTTTAACCTTTGACTTACATGGCCTTAGGATTGTTAATGATTTTGTATCTTATCGTTACAAAGAATAACTCCAAAAGGGGCAGGGCTTAACCAAGAGCATCTGACCTCCCTTCTCCCACCAGGAAACTCAGCTTTAAGGTATTTTTGGATGGAAGGTCCCCTTGGCTAACCGGGGGTCCATTCAGTCAGTTGGGGGACTTGAGATTTTATTTTAGTTCACAATAGATATATAAAGATAGAAGGATAAGTAGAGAAATAAAATTAATATAGTTCCTAACCATAATAATATTGTTAAATGTCTCTATTTATTTGCTTAATTTATTTTCCAATTGACAAATAACAGTTGTATATATTTATCATGTATAACATGATATTTTGAAATATGTATGCATTGTGGAATGGTTCATTTGAGCCTACTAATATACACATTACCTCACATACTTCATCTCTTTTTGTGATGAAAACACCTAAAATCTACTCTCAGGGATTTTCAAAATATAATACAAAATGTCTCAATTTAAAGGAGGGATAAGTTTTTCTAGCTAATGCTACATTTATTAATTAATTTGGGGCAATTCTTATTTTTCACACTTCATATAGTCTTCCTGTGATATAATTTCTAATGTAAGATTCAGAATGTGTTGATAAATATAGAAGAAAAGTAAAATAAGAAGAGAAATAAGCTTAATAGAATAACTGATGTGTCAAACTATTTTGTTTGCACATAATGAGAATTCTCCAGATACCTGAACTCATGCTGGACATGTAATAATGAGGAACCTTGGGATTGCACCCATGAACACACAGACAGTATTTATGGAGACTAAAGGGGACAGGCCCTGTCACTACAGAATCATGGCTGTGTTCATAAGAGAACAACCTGATCATAGGTCAGGGGGCTGGAGAATGGTTATGGTCAGCCAGGAAGGAGATAGCTGGGAGCACAGGACAAATCCCAAGTAACCACCCCAAAGGCAATGAATTGGAGACTTTACCTCTAAAATCTGGCTTTGTATACAGGACCTAGGTAGGGCATAGAGTGATGCCTTTATAAAAGGAATCTGTTCACCTGTGATCGCAGGATACTGATTGCCTTGGATCTAGAAGAAACAACTTGAAATAGCTGTAACATGTTTGTGCTTCACTTGAAGACATACAGAGCAGTGCTTATGGAGGTTTACTTTGGTGTCTGGTATAGCTGGAATGTCAGCTCTTTTACGAACTGCTTGTGCCTTTAGCGAATCTTCCTAACCTCTCTAAAACGGTAGTGATGATAGTCTTAACCTCATAGTATGATGGTGGGAATTCAACAGGATGATAGACCTAAAGTGCCTCCCCAAATGGCCGCCAGAGTGATATTTTAAAGCATAAACCGCATTATGTCACTTGCGTAGGCCCATGAGGTCCACAAAGATCTGAGCCCTGCCTGGCTGACCTCATCTAGGAGTGTTCTGCCCTTCATTCACCATCCTCCTGTCACTGGCTTTTTTTCTGTTTCTTGTACAAAAAAATTCACTCCTCCCTCAAAAACCTTACACTGTCTGTTTCCTTTGTTTTTTCAGCTGCTTATAGAGGCCTTGCCTGATTGCTTGACTAAAATACAGTTCTTCTCACCCCACACCAATCGACTGTGCCGTAACCCTACATTATATTCTCTATAGCACCTGTCACTATTTGGAATTGTCTCTTAAGTTTTTCTTAAAGAATTTTCTGTCATTATCCCCCTTGTTTCAAAAAGAATGCAAGTTTTGCATGAGCTAGGGACCTGCGCATGGCATGGCCAATGTTTAGAACAGCACCACGTAGTAGATACTCAATTAAAATGTATTGGATGACTGAATAAATGAGTGCAGTGTCTGTAGCCCAAATGAGGTTGGCTCTTATCTGTGTTGTTAACACCATATACAAAGATAGGATGAGGAATGTGGGCCCCGTCAGGGTTGTTCAGGGGCTCACCTCCGTGTAATTCCTCCCTGAGGTCCGGGGATTAAAAGGCTTTTGTCTCAGGATTAGGAAACTATCATATTTGCTTTTACTGCCTGGAATATGTGCTATCACAGTTGATCATTTGAATGTTCATGGTATTCACATGCTGATGTGGGCATTTAAGATCTTAATAGCAAAGGTAAAAAGAATATTTACATAGTTCATAAAAGGACACCCTATGCTTCCATTCTGCATTTTACAGCACCTCATCACAGCAGAGAGTGGATTCAGTGATGCAGTCAGTTTTTATATTATCCCCAACTTATATCATAGTCAAATGGCCACCCTGGCTTTAAAACTTCCTGAAGCAAATCACCCATTGACACTGAGACTAAAATGATACTTCTTCCTTAAATCCCAATAAATCCCCCAAATGTTATGCAAATTGAAAAATACCCCTGTCAAAAGACTGTCAGATAACACCTCTCCTCCCCAAAGACTATTTGTAAGCACAAAGAAACATCCAGAAAGAAGTAATAAATTGTTCTAGTACACTGTTCTGGCAGCCATTAATAAATCAATATGAAGGGGAGTTCTGAAGGGCAAAATGTTGCTGTCGGTGGGTGTCCGATTTAATTTTGCTCTAAATTAATATTTCGAATATGATAAGTGAGCTGGCAGGAACAGATTTCATGATTAATTCTATGGAGTCAAAAATGCTTTGATGGCACTTTAATAGCTGCTCCACTGATCTAAAAGTGCCTGAAACGGGCTCACGTGGGCAAGCTCACAAATTGCATGATAATGTGGATCCCACCCAAGGAGGAGATTTACTTTTTATTTTCAAATCTCCGGCGCACCTTGGGATAGACGTGTTTCATCATTCAGGCAGAGACATTTTTATAGCATTGTGAGCGGTGGCTGAATGATACATGTGGTACCAGTGAGCAGAAAGTGCCATTAGAACCCTCCTGTAAGTCCTGCCTCCCTGAAGCCACATAAATCAGCTGACAACGGAGTCACTGCTCCCCTGAGAATGAGGGTCCCCAGAATGAAAAACTCTATTTCCAAAGGACCAGAAAGATAGATATTACCTGAGCCCATGAATGAGAAGCAAGAATAAAACCTGTGTGTTTACTTTGGGATCAACTCTGCCTTGAAATTGCTGTAGCATGACAGGCTTACAATCAGGTGAACTGGGAGGCTGCCACTGAATTTTGGCTTTTTAAAAAAAGTTTATTAGGTATATCAGGCATTTTGCTAAATAATGGGACATTAAGAGTAAAGGCAACAGGAGTGCTTATACTCATAGAGCTTGTGTTCCAACTTGTGAGGCACACATACTAACTAAAGGCATACACAAGGGTTGAATGGATGATTGAACAAAGGGCCTTGGGACCCGATGACAAGACAGAATTAGCTCTGTCTGAGGTGCCCCATGTTTCCATCTCATTCTTAAATAATGAGATTTTGATGAGTTTTGAGTGTGGTAAGCACCATCTGGGGGGTGGTCACGCTTGAAGCTCTGACTCGGGTGGGGGAAAGGCAATATATGTAACCTAAACATTTGTACCCCTGCAATATGCTGAAATAAAAAAAAAAATAAGTGAAAAAAAGAAGAAGAGAGAGAAATATGTCTCACTTATGTGAAAACGCAGTGAGAAGAGAGGCATCTGCAAGCCAGGAAAAGGGTCCTCACCAGGAACTGAATCTGCCAGCACCTTGAACTTGGACTTCTCAACCTTCAGAACTGTGAAAAATAAATGTCTATTGTTTAAGCCCCCTGGCTACCCAAAAAAGATTTTGATGAGGATACACAGGCATTTTAAACAAAGAAAATAGAGGAAAAATCATAAAGGTGTGAAAATTCTTGGTGCATTTGAAGAATAGTAGTTAGTTCAGCATGACTAGAGCATAAGGGCTTACAGAAAGAAAAGAAGCAAGACTGGAAACCTACTTTGAAGGCAGTGAAGAGTTCCGAATGGGATATTAAATTGGACCATATCCTTGGGCAGTATCAGTCTTAGGTTCTAAGGTAAGTAGGTTCATGAAATATACTTTTAAAAGATTACTGTAAAATCTGTGTTAATGTTGCAGATTATAGTGGAAAAATATGTGTCTCATCATTAACCTAGATTTCTGATTAGGATAACTGATTGAAGGCCTCATTCCCTAGGACATCTGCAAGAGCAGGTTTTTGGGAAAGATAGTAAGTTTCAGTTTTGGCTAAATTGCATTCCAGGGGCCTGGAAGACATTAAAAGGAACTTAGAATTCATCAGACATGTGGATGTATGGATGTGAAGCTCAGATGAGAGATCTTGGTTGTAGACATAGTTTGGGGATCACAAATTTTAATGAGATCACAAACGTAGGGTGGGTAGAGTGAAAAGGGAAGTGGTCTTATGCTCACGTCTTGATAAACATCATCAATTAGAGATGAGTGGGAGAAGAAAGCCAAAACAGAGGAAAAACAAATGCGAGGGAGTGTTTAAAAAAACTGAAGGGTTAGTAGTTTCGAATATTATTTAAAAGTCAAGTAAGAGAAGGACTAAGCATGACTATTGGAATTAGCCTTAAAGGGAGTTAAGTGGCACAGCTATAAGGTCTGGTGAAAGTGAAATACACATTATAATAAGTAAAGGAAAGTGTGAGAGCTAAAGAAGTTGTGAATATGGACAATTTCTTTAAGATTGTGTTCACCTTTGATCAAAAATATTGAGTCCCCTTGGCCCCCTCCCCCCAAAAAGTCCAAACTTGTTAGTCTCATGTTCAATTTCTTTTTAAAGCCTGCAGCTTAAATACAGGGTTTGGGGAATACACTAGCACTGAACTGTACGTGGTCACCACATATACCCCTTCCTTTTTCTTTTATGAGTGGTGGTCCTTCATGTATGAGTTGTGGTTCTTTCTGTCCTGGGAAAACTGTGGATATTATGAGCAGTTATTAGAATGGAAAAAAAAAAAAAAAAAACCCTCTTTCCTTTTCAATCCCTTTTACATTTCCTAAGGATCGATTGACTTCAAAGCAAGCTACTCATTGTCATAATCAATCTGTGTTTATTGAAGAGTTCATGGCATAATGTGCAAGGCCCCATACAAGAAAATGAAGAGTTGGAACTTGAGAATTTGATTTGATAGATTAAATTTAAATGTGCCTCTAGTCCTAGCTACTCGGTAGGCCGAGGCAGGAGGATCCCTTGAGCTCAGGAGTTGGAGTGAGCTGTAATTGTGCCATTGTGCTCCGCCAGGGGCAAACAAAGCAAAAATTTATCTTTAAAAAAACAAAAAAGGTTTGGATTTGGTATCTGTATTTGAGAATTTTTGTTGTAAATTTAGAGCCTTTTGTACTATAAATTGTTCACCATTATGAGTTCAAGGTCAGTTTTTCTTTTAAAAAAATATTTGTTCTAGGGAATTTTGCAGTGACCAGCTCCTAGTAAGACTAAATCCTCTCCATAGAACTTACATTACAGTTTTTTTCAATCAATTCCGGACACTTCGCAATCACCACCAAATAAATGTTCTGTTATTCAAATGTGCAACTTGAGACTTTCAATGTAGAAACATGTTTTTTGGCCTAAAACTAATTCTCATTCTCTTTATGATAATGTGTGAAGTCTCTTCTATGTGAATGACTAAGAATAATACAGGGAAAATGATAAATCAATTCCTTTGCTTAGATTGCTCTGAATATAGGCTGAACATTTGAAGTCGGAGGTACACTGGTTGGTCATTTATATCTCATCAAAGCATCCCTGTGTTCTCTATTCTTCCTATAAATCTATATAACCTTTAAGTAACATACATTGGATAAATATTTGAGAAAAAGCAGTCCTGTGATATATTCTTTTGTAGGAAAAGAAAAAGGAAAACTAACAGCTTAATTAGTTACTTTTAATACTTTCAACACTTTTCTTTCAATCTGCTGACTTAAGTTACCTTTTCCTTTTTTTGCCTTTGCTGTTTCAAAGCACACAGCAGTGATGTTTAGGGTTACTTACTATGCATTGGCATTACACTTATGCTATTAATATTCATTGGAACTCTTGAAAATTGATTAGTTAATTAAGTACAAAAACTTGTCTGAGAATCTGTTCATGCTTTTGTTTAATATTCTTCATATACATAGTATCATTTACTCATTTTTTCATTCCTCCCTCAAGAAGCCCCCAACAAATTAATACTCAACAAGCTCACATTTTTTTTATTTGTTTGTTTCACTGGCACTTTAAGCTGTCAGGTTACAAATTTAATATCTAAGTTTGGAAATTAATGGGTAAGGGAAATAACCAGACTCATATGAATGAACCTCTTTTTATTCATTTTAGATCGAACAAAACTAAAGTTTAAAGATGGAACCTGTTGTGAGGATTAATTACTAATTTAAGTTGGTCTTGCTCATTGTAATTACTTGCCTGGAATGCAGGAAATGTAAGGTGCATTTCTACTCTTCGAAGTCACTTCGATGACTAAAATTCCTCCATTGAAGCTGAATCAATTCAAATATTGAATACAAGACACTGACCCCAGCCATTTCTATCTGGCCGTGGGTCATGCAGAACCCTGCTTTCTCCAGCTTTCCAGAGGTGCTCAGATTTAGAGACACTGACTTTTCCTGGAAAGGTCAATAAGAGACTCAAAGGTTAAACCGGAATTGTTATTTTATTAATTTATCTCAACAAATAGGATTGTCAGGGGATCCAGCTCTTGTTCTGACTTAGCACATTCTCCCTCTTTAAGCTTTGGGTTGTGAAGCTGGTCTTCACAATCATGACCCATAATTGCATGAAAAAGTGCATATATATGTGCAAACTATTTTCGTCTTGTAAGAGGGCCAAAGCTTTCTTCATTTCTCAAAGTCAAGAACCTATGCAGTAGGCAAACTGCAAATGAAACCAAATTCTTGGAAGATTTCTTGACAAGCATAGAATCAGAAAAAATAGAGGTAGTGAGAAAAGGTACATGGCACTGCCTCCTGAAAGAAGGTACACTTTCCAGGTAGACAGGATCATTATGTCTGGAGAGGGTATCCTTCTTCCCAGACAGGCTTGCATGTGCACTCTGTTTGTGTTTGGGGTAAATCTCTAAGGCTTCCATGTCAGAACAAGCTCTGTTCTGTTCTAAGGTATGTTACTATCTTCCTTCTAGTTAAATTCAACTTTTCTTCAGCCCTGAGAACTCCTCCATCTCTTAAAGGTAATGTTATTACCTAGTCTTCTCTATTTGATATTGGTTTTATTTTTTAAATTTCAGAGGACAATCTTTATTGTCTTAGGTCTACAATTTGGCAGAATCAACATAAGGGAAATCATCAGAATCTTATGGTATGGGCTGCATGAATTCCAAGAGTTTTATTCTTTCGGATTATGAGGCAGTTTCTGTTGAAATTCATATATCCCCAAAGGAACACAAAATACAGCTTTGATCAACTCTACTCCCCATTTTTAATTTATGTATCTGATTTTTCTTTGAATAATCTTGCCAGATGATTGTTAATATTGGCTTTATGTATTCCCTCTATTTTATGTTTGTTTTCTACCTCATTAACTTCTGATATTTAAAACATTTCTTTCCTCTGACTTTCATTGGATTTATTACACTGCTCTTTTCTTTCTTGAGATGACATTTGATTTCTTAATGCTTACCCTTTCTTCTTTTCTATTATATGTATTTAAGATTTTAAATTTTTCTCAAATTTTAGTTTTAGCTACATGTTGTATGTATTGATACGCAGTATGAGTTAAAATATTTTCCAATCTGTTTTATATTTTTTCTTTGACTTTTGCATTATTTAGTACAATTCTTAATGTCAAACATATGGGAAATTTCTAGCTGTCTTTGCATTAATTTCTAGCTGAATTTTATTGTGGTTAGAGATTATGCTTTGTAGAATTTCAATCCTTTGAAATTTTTTGAAGTTTGTTTTACATTTCAACAACATGAACTTATAAAAATATTGCATGCATGCTTGAAAATGATTTATATTTTTCAGTTGTTGGGTGTAGTATTATCTGTAAATCAAGAGTGTTAATAGTAGTCAAATCTATCTCTGATGATATCTTTTTTCTCCTGCTTTTATCAGTTTCTGAGAAAAGAATACTACAATATCTTAATGTGATTGTGAATTTGTCTATTACTTTATAAATTCCTCCAATATGATATTAAGTGCAAATAAGTATAAAATTTGAAATGTTCCAGCTGAACTAAAATGTCTGTCATTAAGTGGTGAAATGCATCACTGATTATGATATTTGCTTTAATATATATTTGTTTGATATTTATATAGTCACCCCATATTTCTTTCAATTATTATTTAAATTGTCTTTTTAAAAAATTATTTTACTTTATTAGAGTTATCCAGAGAATAGAACCAACAGGTTATATAGAAGTCAATGAGAAGGTTTATCATGGGGATTGGCTTACATGATGATAAATGCCAAGAATTCCCACAGTATGTTATCTGTAAACTAGGGAACCAGGAAAATCAGTAGTGCAATTCAGTTCCAGTCTGAAGGTCGGAAAGCCAGGAAAACTGATGGTGTACCTGCCAGTCTCAAACTGCAGGCCTGAGAAACTTCAGGGTAGGTTGGGGATTTGAGGGGGAGAAGGGTTGGCTGGTGTAAGTCTTAGAGTCCAAAGGCAGGAGAACCAAGAGCTCCAATGGCTGAAGGCAGGAGAAGATAGATGCTCCAGTTCAAAAAAAGAGAGAAAGAATTCATCCTTGCTCCACCTTTTTGTTCTATTAGGGCCCTCCAGAGAGGAAAGATCCTATTTACTGAGTCTGCTGATTCAAATGCTGAAACACCCTCACAGACATACCCAGAAATAGCATTTTCCTAGCTATGTAGACATCTCCTAGCTGAGTCATGTTGACACATAGAATTAACCAACACACTTATATTTCTGTATCCTTATGTTTTAGTAAAAAGTTATAATTTGGATTTTTTCTCTTATTTTATAATTGTTTTTAGCTGAATATTTACCCATTTAAATTTATTATAATTAGTAATATTTATATATTTATTTTTTTAAACATGGTAGGCATTGTGTTTCAAATCTATATCTGACCATTACAGTATCTAAATTGTGTGCTAGTTTTTTGCTAGCTTTTGCTATCTTTTTATGCTGTCTTTTATTTTCACCTAGATTTTGCTTTATGTCACCTTATTTCTTTGGATGTGATTATCTTAGACTGCTTGGTGGTCATTGCTCTTGAAAAATTATTTGTGACGTTGCTCATGGCTACAGATATATCCTCATACTTCCAGAATGGCTTTGTCTTGCTCTGGCCCCAATCATTTCAGGACTGGAGGTTCCTTGCTGACCCAAGTTATGCATAATCTTGGGTACAAATTCCTGTGAGTGAGGTCCATCTGTACCCACAGTTTTAAAAGCCTACTCAATGCACAGTTTTTACCTTTTATCCTGCTTTGCTCAATATCAAAGCAAACCTTTTTTTTTAAGCTTTTATTATATATGGTTGCTCCAAATAATTTAGCCTACCAATACTGAAAGCCAGCTAATTCTTCTTGAAGTATCAAATATATGTGAACAGTTAAACACAATGTCTAGCAGGTATATTTTCATGGGGAAGGTGCCAAAACAAAGATTCAGACGTGAAGCAGAGTCTCAAGAGCCACAATAGAATTGATGGGATAAAAGTGGAATAGTCCAGACCATTTTATAAAAGTAATTTAAGAAAATAGCCAAGTACATGTGCATTGATACTTCCATTCCCACAGATCAGAGCCAGCTCTAATATATTACTTAATCTGCAATATTTGTGCTCTGAAGTTTAGCAATACGTAGTGGGAACAGAAATAGCTCCCAAGACAACAAAAATGAACACTTCCAAAGACTTGAGAAGAGGTTGTCTCCCTCTGTACATTTCATAATGGGATTTGTTGGGACTTTAGATGTTGGCAGTAAGCAAACACAGTCAGATTGTTTGTTTGTGATATGGAGGGAGGAATTCTAGGAGTCACAGGGTGTAGGGAAAAGCAAAACATGAAAAGAAGATTTCAGAAAAAGTGCTTTTCTTTAGAAATTCTCAGAAAGACAAGAGAATTGAAGACTTGTGAATCCAACTCAAGACAAATAGCCAGAATGTCATCAATAGTTTTCATCCATTCGAGTTCTCTAAATTCTAAAATAGAACACTGTTTCTTCCTTTTTTTATTTTTTTATTTTCCTCATTCATCATTTAAAGCTTGTGCTAGGGAATTGGGGGAAGGAGAGGCTATTTAACTTCACAAGTCCCTTATTATAGTCTTCTCTTTTGTTAATAAAAATCAGACTTTCATCACAATTAAAAATCATACAGGAGGGGGTGGAGCAAGATGGCGGACGAATAACACCGCCAGACAGAGTGTCTCTGCAGAAAAGACAGATTCTAGCAGAAATTAGAAAAAAGAAGCAAGAAGACCAGCATACAGCGGACGAGGGCCAGAAGGAGGGGTACCTGAGACCCCGGGAGATTCCACGGAAGGAGGCTGCGGAGGAGAACTGGAGGCTGAGACCACCGGAGCAGCCCGGAGACCAGCGGCAAGGATAGCTGGATTTGCTGTTTCCCCTCTCCTGCATTTGGGACTGCTGGTGGGCTCCCCAGCGGGTGGTGAGACCTGCGGACACCAGCCCAGAGACGGCCACCGCCAGCCAGTGGTGAGCCTGTAGCAGACGTGGCACCAGGTTCCCAACTTCCTCCGGGCACCTCCGTGTGCACAGACCTGAGCCGCGCGGCAGGTGCCATATTGCCTCCTCCTCCCCTTCGCCGACCCTACCCGCGGCTGCCCAGAGAGACGATACAGCCACCAGCCAGAGGCACCTCCAGAGAACGGGACCTTCCCTTTTGGGACCCTACAGCTGACTCAGGGGAACTCAGACTGTGAGCTCCCTACCCACCAGCCCTCCCAGGTGCTGCTGGCACAGTGTTCCCAGGAGAACAGTGCCGACTCAGAGGCTGAGAGACATGGACCCAGCTTGGGCTCCCTGTGGGTGAATTGGGACCAGAACTCCTCTCCCTGGTGGGGATACAGTTTGAACTCTGGGACCCAGAAGTCGGACCTGAAGACCAGATCCCCTGCACCGAGGGTTAGCATTGTCCAGGGCACAGAAGGGTTATACGTGAATAGCCTACTGAGGTGTGTGTGCCTCCAGGGGCAGATCAGCATACTAGAGGGCAACCCTCCTCCCAGGAGGAGGCCATGCGCCCAGCCCAGGTAGCGTTCCTGTGCAAGGAAACTCCCTGCCGGCATCACAGTCCGGGGAGGCCTGGTGACTTGTGGTCTGGCCTGCTGCCAGAGACCCAGGAGTAGCTGCGGAGTTGGGGAGGGTGGAAAGAAGCGAGGCCCACTCCAGACTGCGGGTCTCAGACAGACCCACCCCCACACCCGGACTTTCTGTCTGAGCGGGACCATTCCAGCTCCGCCCTGACAGCTTTTCCTGGAAGCAGAGAACAGAACTTTGACCTCTGCTAACTGCCTGAGGGCAGGCTTACCCAACCCAGCTCCACCCAGAACAAGAGCTGACAACAGGACACAAAATCAACAGCATAGCCTGTTCCAACAAGCAAACGCCACCTACTGACAGGAAAGGCATCCTGCACAGCCTTTCCACCGCACCCACTGACTCAATATACAGGGAGTGGTCCAATCTCACCCACTGACACCACCTAAGGGCTCAGAAACTAAACAAGGTGTGTGAATACCCAAACAATTACCTAAAGGAAAGAAACAACAACTGATCAACATGGGAAGAAATCAGCGAAAGAACTCAGGAAATATGAAGAACCAAATGGAAAACACACCCCCAAAGAGGAGCACCAGCCCCCTAGAAATGGACACCAACCCAAATCAGGCAACCAATATGACAGAAGAGGAATTTCGTATGTGGATCATAAGAACACTCACCCAGCTGCAACAACAACTCAATAACCAACACAAAGAAACCACAAAAAGACTCCAGGATATGGAAAAAGAAATAGACACAATGAAGAAAAGTTTAATCGAACTCCTGGAAATGAAGAATCAATTCAAGGAACTACAAAATACAGTGGAAAGTCTCAAGAACAGGGTAGATCAAATAGAAAAAAGAATCTCAGAGCTTGAAGATAACACCCTCCAATTAAATAAATCAGTCACAGAAATAGAGCAGAGAAACAAGAGAAAAGAGCAAAGCCTACAAGAGCTGTGGGATTATGTGAAGAAACCTAATGTGAGGGTCATAGGCTTACCAGAAGGGGAAGAAGACAACACTCAAGGGTTGGACAAGCTATTTGAAGATATAATAGAGGAAAATTTCCCAGGCCTTGCTCAAAATCTTGATATACAAGTTCAAGAAGCTCAGAGGACCCCTGGGAGATTCAATGCAAACAGGAAGACGTCACGACATGCAGTCATCAGACTGACCAAAGTATCAACTAAAGAGGCCCTTCTAAGAGCTGTAAGACAAAAGAAGCAAGTAACATACAAGGGAAAGCCAATTCGAATAACATCAGACTTCTCTAATGAGACTTTACAAGCAAGGACAGACTGGGGCCCCATTCTCACTCTTTTGAAACAAAACAATGCCCAGCCTAGAATATTATTCCCTGCAAAACTAAGCTTCGTATATGAAGGAGAAATACAAACATTCTCAGACAAGCAAAGGCTCAGAGAATTCACCAAGACAAGACCAGCCCTACAAGAAGTACTTAAAACAGCGTTACATACGGAACATCATAATAATAACCCATGAATATAAAAACAACCAAAACCCAAAGATATTAAAGGCCAGATATCACAAAGGCTCAAGACAGAAATCATAACAACAACATCCAACCAACAGAATGAACAGTAATCTACCTTACCTATCAGTTCTCTCAATAAATGTGAATGGCTTAAACTCTCCACTCAAGAGACATAGGCTGGCTGAATGGATAAGAAAATACAGGCCAAGTATATGCTGTCTTCAGGAAACACATCTAACCTGCAAGGATGCATATAGACTAAAAATAAAAGGGTGGAGATCAATATTCCAAGCAAATAGAAGCCAAAAGAAGGCTGGTGTGGCAGTTCTAATTTCAGACGATTTAGTTTTTAAACCAACAAAAGTAGTGAAAGACAAAGAGGGTCATTATATAATGGTGAAGGGCACAGTTCAACAAGAAGAGATAACAATTTTAAATATATATGCACCCAACTTAGGTGTACCCAGATTCATAAAGCAAACCTTACTGGAGCTAAGCAAATGGATTAATAGCAACTCCATAATTGCCAGAGATTTCAACACCCCACTGACGGCACGAGACATTTTCCTCCAAACAGAAAATCAATAAAGAAATAATGGACTTAAACAAAACTCTAGAACAATTGGGTCTGACTGACATTTACAGAACATTCTACCCAAAATCCACTGAACATACGTTTTTCTCATCAGCTCATGGGACATTCTCTAAGATTTACCATATCCTAGGACACAAAGTAAATCTCAAGAAATTTTAAAAAATAGAAATCATACCATGTACCTTCTCAGATCACAGTGGAATAAAACTAGAAATCAACCCTAACAGAAACTCACATTTCTACACAAAAACATGGAAATTAAACAACCTCCTACTAAATGATTTCTTCATAAATGAAGAAATCAAGATGGAAATAAAAAATTCTATGAAGAAAACGACAATGGAGAGACAAGTTATCAACTCCTCTGGGACACAGCTAAAGCAGTTCTGAGAGGAAAGTTTATCTCCATAAATGCCTATAACGAAAAGTGAAGAAGATCACAAACAGATAATCTAATCAAACGACTCAAAGAGCTGGAAAAAGAAGAACAGACCAACCCCAAACCCAGCAGAAGAAGTGAAATCAACAAGATCAAATCAGAACTAAATGAAAGTGAAAACAGGGAAGCTATTCAGGAGATTAATAAAACAAAAAGTGGGTTCTTTGAAAAAATAAACAAAATTGACACACCATTGGCTAAGCTAATGAAAAGCAGAAAAGAGAAATCTCTAATAAGCTCCATCAGGAACAAAAAAGGAGATATCACAACTCATCCCAAAGAGATACAAGATACAATTTATGAATACTACAAAAATCTTTATGCACACAAACTGGAAAATGTGAAGGAAATAGACAAATTTCTAGAAACACACAGCCTCCCTAGGCTCAACCAGGAAGAAATAGATTCCCTGAACAGACCAATCTCAACAGCTGAAATAGAAACAGCAATTAAAAATCTCCCTAAAAAGAAAAGTCCCAGTCCAGATGGCTTCACACCTGAATTTTACCACACTTACAAAGAAGAACTAGTACCTATCTTGCAGAAACTATTCCACAACATCGAGAAGAACGGAAACCTCCCCGACACCTTTTATGAAACGAATATTACTCTGATACCAAAACCAGGAAAGGATGCAACAAAAAAAGAAAACTACAGACCAATATCCCTAATGAATATACATGCAAAAATTTTCAACAAAATCTTAGCTAACCGAATCCAGACACTTATCAAAAAAATAATCCACCACGACCAAGTGGGCTTCATCCCAGGGATGCAGGGATGGTTCAACATACGTAAATCTATAAATGTAATTCACCACATAAACAGAAGCAAAAACAAAGACCACATGATTCTTTCAATAGATGCAGAAAAAGCTTTTGACAACATTCAACACCCTTTCATGATACGAACACTTAAGAAAATAGGCATAGAAGGGACATACCTAAAAATGATACAAGCCATATATGACAGACCCATAGCCAACATCATACTGAACGGGGAAAAATTGAAATCATTCCCACTTAGAACTGGAACCAGACAAGGCTGCCCACTATCTCCACTTCTGTTCAACATAGTGCTGGAAGTATTGGCTACAGAAATCAGACAGGAAAATGGAATCAAAGGTATCCAAATAGGAGCAGAAGAGATCAAACTTTCACTGTTTGCTGATGATATGATATTGTATCTAGAAAACCCCAAAGATTCAACCAAGAAACTTCTGGAACTGATCAATGAATTTAGTAAAGTCTCAGGATACAAAATCAATACACAGAAATCAGAAGCATTCATATACGCCAACAACAATCTCATTGAGAACCAAATCAAAGACTCAATTCCCTTCACAATAGCAACAAAGAAATTAAAGTACCTAGGAATATACTTAACTAAGGATGTAAAAGACCTCTATAGGGAGAACTATGAAACACTGAGGAAGGAAATAGCAGAGGATGTAAACAGATGGAAATCCATACCATGCTCGTGGATCGGCAGACTCAATGTCATCAAAATGTCTATACCACCCAAATGGATCTACAGATTCAATGCAATATCTATTAAAATCCCATCAGCATTCTTCACAGATATAGAAAAAATAATTTTACGCTTCGTATGGAACCAAAGAAGACCCCGAATATCAAGAGCAATTCTAGGCAACAAAAACAAAATTGGAGGCATTCATATTCCAGATATCAAACTATACTACAAAGCTGTAGTAATTAAATCAATATGGTATTGGCACAAAAATAGGAATATTGACCAGTGGAACAGATGTGAGAATCCTGATATAAAACCATCCTCATATAGCCATCTAATCTTTGACAAAGCAGACAAAAACATACGCTGGGGTAAAGAATCCCTCTTTAATAAATGGTGCTGGGAGACCTGGATAGCCACCTGCAGAAGGCTAAAACAGGACCCACACATTTCACCTCTCACAAGAACCAACTCACGCTGGATAACAGACTTAAACCTAAGGTATGAAACTATCAGAACTCTAGAGTAAAAAGTTGGAAACACTCTCCTAGACATCGGCCTGGGCAAAGAGTTTATGAAGAAGTCCCCAAAGGCAATCACAGCAGCAACAAAAATAAATAAATGGGACATGATCAAACTACAAAGCTTCTGCACAGCCAAAGAAATAGTCATGAAAGTAAACAGACAACCTACAGAATGGGAGAAAATTTTTGCATCCTATGCATCCGATAAGGGACTGATAACTAGAATATACTTAGAACTCACGAAAATCAGGAAGAAAAAATCAAATAACCCTATTAAAAAGTGGGCAAAGGACTTGAACAGAAACTTTTCTAAAGAAGACAGAAGAATGGCCAACAAACATATGAAAAAATGCTCAACATCTCTAATCATCAGGGAAATGCAAATCAAAACCACAATGAGATATCACTTAACCCCAGTGAGAATGGCCTTTATCAAAAAATCTCCAAACAATAAATGCTGGCGTGGTTGCGGAGAGAGAGGAACACTCCTACGCTGCTGTTGGGACTGCAAACTAGTTCAACCTCTGTGGAAAGCAATATGGAGATACCTTAAAGCGATACAAGTGAATCTACCATTTGATCCAGAAACCCCATTGCTGGGCATCTACCCAAATGATCCAATGACACTCTACAGAAAAGACACCTGCACTCGAATGTTTATAGCAGCACAATTCATAATTGCAAGGCTGTGGAAACAGCCCAAGTGCCCATCAATCCAAGAATGGATCAATAAAATGTGGTATATGTATACCATGGAGTACTATTCAGCTCTAAGAAACAATGGTGATATAGCACATCTTATATTTTCCTGGTTAGAGCTGGAACCCATACTACTAAGTGAAGTATCCCAAGAATGGAAAAACAAGCACCAGATATATTCTCCAGCAAACTGGTATTAACTGAGTAGCACCCAAGTGGACACATAGGTACTACAGTAATAGGGTATTGGGCAGGTGGGAGGGGGGAGGGTGGCGGGTATATACATACCTAATGAGTGAGATGTGCACCATCTAGGGGATGGTCATGATGGAGACTCAGACTTGTGTGGGGAGGGGGGAAATGGGCATTTATTGAAACCTTAAAATCTGTTCCCCCATAATATGCCAAAATAAAAAAAAAAAAGAAAACAACAACAACAAAAAAAAACAAAAACAAACAAAAATAATCATACATATGTATTTCATGATTTCTCAATCTCAGCCTTACTGGCATATTTGACTGGGTAATCTTTACTGGGGGCTGTCTTGTGTGTAATAGAATATTTATCATTGTCCTTTGCCCACAAGATGTCAGACGCACCCTCCCTTCCAGTGGTGACTACCAAAAATATTCCCAGAATTTCCAAATGTCCCCTGGGGATGCGGGAGACGGAGGGGTGAGCAAAATAGCTAAAGTTGAGAACCAATTTATTTAAATATCAAATAACTGAGTTTTTGTAGGTACATGAAGGTTGGTTTGGGTCCTACATATGTAAAAAGAACTCTTGCTTTAATGTGCAATTAGCCATTTTTTATTTGCAACCTGAACAATGAAAGTCAGAGGATTCCCATTTGTGGTGAGAGATGGATCCAACGAGCATGTGACCTGGTTTTTCCTTTATTGTTGGGAGGTCTGTTGGATTAATTGGGAGGACCTTTAGCTGCCCTTCCTGTAAAACGTGATTTTTCCCTCTAACTTCTGGCCATATGCTTGTCTTTTTGATTTAACAGGCATTGACTCATGGAGTAATAAGTGCAGATCATAGTGCCAGGAGTTGACCATGCCCAACAGAGCTGAGCTTTGGTTCAGGTGGGTAAACTTTCCACCATTTTCTGCTACTTCATTGGCTCAGTTCTAGATAACCAGATAAAAGAATGAACTGGGAGTTTTTCTACCTGGGTTTGAATCCTGGCCTTGCTGCTTACTGGTGGTGTGGTTGTGGCCAAGTTACATAATGTCTGTGAGCTTCAATTTCTTCTTTGTAAAGTAGGAATAATAATATTATTAGTTGTATATCTCAAAAGTGTGTGATAGGATTAAATTAGAGAATTAGTACAGAGTTTAGAACTAGTTACTGATGTATAAATGATAGCTATAGTATTAAGTATATCTGCTTTATAATCTCTCATATTACAGTTGAAATGACTTGTTTTCTGTGCACTTGTGGGAACTTATTAAAATAGAAATGCAATAAATAATTTTAATTGTTTAAATAGTAAATATAAATTTTATACAAATTTTTACACTTCAAAATAATTTATATAATATAGATTATATTTTAAATATAAATTATATGCTTTATTAATAAATAGTAAAATATAGAGCTATTTAAAATTATTTATAATGATTTTTTTGCAAGATTAAAATTATATCATGAAGTGAAATACTTAGGAATATTTGTAAGAGTGAAGTCGATGTTAGCATTCTATGAAAAAGCTTTAAGATTTTTGTTTCAATTGGCCAATTAAAAAATTAATATAGAAAACTTACATAAATTCCCAGAAAAAATTTTATGAATACTTTATTTTTAAGAAGAAGTTTTCTGAGATCTTTTTCTCATATGCTATTTGGATACTTATCTTGGATCTTAAAATGAGGTAGAGAAAAGGTAAATGTTTCTGTGAATAATCCTCACATTTTAAAAATTCTCTCCAATCTAAACAGTGTACCACTGAATATGGCAAAAGATGAGATAAGCACATACCCATGAGGCCTAATAATAATTCTACATTTTTAATCTCCTCCAGAGGAAGGTATTTTTTTTCTACTTAAGACTTAAAAAAAAAAAAGACTTATAAACATATCCTCTTTTGCTTGTAGTTATAACGAATTGGAATAAATACTCACAGCTCCCAACTTCTCATACAAAACATTTTAAGAGAAAGAGAAAGAAAAATATAAATACATCTCTAATGAAACCAGGAGGTGAACAATATTTGAATATTTCAAGAAACATTATGAAATGTAGTAAGCATCAAACATAACTGTGGAATAATGATGAGAGAAGATGAAAATGAATGTAGAACTTAGACAAAGCAGGAAATATATTGTTCTCTGAAGTAAGAAGCATCCTCTATAAGGAAAAAATCTGCCAGGAGTAGGAGGGGCATGATAAGATCTTGCCAGTATCCTCTGCTGGCATAGAGTTTTAAGACACTAGCTGAGTTTGACCAAGACTCACAAAGACATACTGTTTTGCAGGAAATAGTATATCAATGAGTATATCAATGAGTAGTATATCAATAAAGGATGAGGGGAGACATCTTACACTGTGAGAAGTAGTGTGCTGCCAATATGGGGTGGTCAGGAGAAGGAAAATATTAAAAGAACTCACAGTACAATCCTACCTAGTACATAAGATCTGCTAAGCTGTAACGTGGCCCTGGCCTACTTTGCTCAATAAATTCCATTTAGGTAGATGCTCCAAGAAGAGATCATCTCACTAAAAAAAAAAAAACCATAAAAATTGCCTATAATATAAGCAAAAGTTGCCTATATAAAGATAATGGAAAAATATATGAAGAAAGCAAAAGGAAAGTTAATGACAGATAAAGAATATGCATTATAAAAATGTTGCAATGGGGCATGTAAAAATTGTAAAGAAAAATATTCGTAGTTAAAAAAATGATGACATCCATCAATCCTCCTCAGAAAAATCCCGAATAAAGTTTTAAAAATGAAGATAAAATATGTCCAGACAATAGTAGAGATGAAATGTGAGACAGCAGATCTCAGGGAATAAAGGGAAGGAAAAAAAATCACAAAGATGAAGGCAGATTGGAAACAGTACAGATACCGCTGAAAACTCTATAAAGTACAAAGAGCAAAGAATTGTGGAAAGCAAACAAATGAAATGGAATAGAACAGAGTTTTTTTAAAAAAAGTTTAGAGAGATATTTACAGATTTTATCATAGGCAAAGGAAAGCCAACATTTCTATAATTGGTGTTCTGGAAGAATATAGTAAAATAATAGGGCAGAAAAATATGTATATTATCTAAAAACTTTTAAAAAATAAATAGGATTTAAATATACAATTTGATAAATTAAAATATGTACTAGAAAATAAAGACTAATACTAATACATATTGCATTTTTGTGAGAAAGAACAAATGCATGAGGCAACAAAGCAAAATATCAAGTCATATATTGGGAGAGGAGTTAGTGAGTAATCAGTTATGCCTCTTACTACTTGTGGTAGGTCTTAATTACAGAAATCAGGATTGTAATGTCTAAATGCCCACAAGAGGCAAAATGTGAACCAATAATTTTATGCCTACCTAAAATGTCACTCAAGTATAAAGATTATTAAAAAACTTACTTGAATATTCAAGAACTTAGAGCCCATACATCTCATAAGCATTTATTTAAAAAGAGTAATCAAGGAAAAACTTAAGCCAAAGACAAAATTAAAGTCAAAATTAATGAAGAAAGTATCTCAAAAGACTTTCTAGTAATAATTAAGTCCATTTAATTTTAGAGTAAGAATAAACAAGTGTGGAGATTATGGTTACAAAAAGGAATATAAATGCTATAAACCCTAATGAGATAGAAAGTTATCTTAACAAAAGTTAACTTTGGAAGGCGATAGTGTACAAGATAGTGATCAGAATATTGATTTCCTCAATGTTTACGGAGGAGGCAGTAGAGGCAATGATTGTCCCAAATCAAATTTTATACTCAATTATAAGAATAACATTTATCGAGTGTTGAGCGGGTGGGAGGGGGAGGGGGATGGGCATATACAAACATAATGGGTAAGATGTGCAACGTCTGGGGGATGGTCACGACACGAGGGGGGAGGGGGACATGGGCAATATTCATAACCTTAACATTTGTACCCTCATAATGTGCTGAAATAAAAATAAATAAATAAAATAAAATGAAGAAAAATAGAGATATAAGTATATTTAAAATTATAAAGGTAAATATACATAAAAATATCATACACTAAAATTGGGTAGGAGAGAATTTGGAAAGATAGTAAATCATTCATTGTTCATATGTGGAAGTAGTAAATATTACCTTTAAAAAGTATTAAGTATATGATATCAAGCTATTATAAAAGTAAGCATTAGTACAGAGTTACAAACTAAAAATCACCAGAAGGAAAGCCATAAAACAAAAAGTAATAAAATATCCATAAAAACTGGAAGTATAACAAAATTTGCTGACACATTTATCCTATCAATAAATATAACTTTGCAAAATTTAACTGTTAAGAGGAAAAAATACTACAATTAGATCAAAATAAAATTAATCTATAAAATATGAAAATATAAATATAATTTAATAATATAAAATTAATCTATAAAATCTATAAAAATTAATCTATAAATAGATTGCCTCAAAAAGATTGAAATTAAAAGGATTGCCAAATATATAGTATGCAAACCAAAGAAAGCAATGTTGTGATATTAATATCAAAGAAACTGATTTAAGACCTATTCCAGACCAAAAAAAAAAAAAAAAAAAAAATCAGTGAAGACAAAGAAGGACATTTTCTCATGAAATAGGGTTTAATCAAAATGAAGATTTTCTTGTTTTTTTAGAGACAAAAATCTCACTTTGTTGCCCCACCTAGAGCGCCATGGCATCAGCCTAGGTCACAGCAACCTCAAACTCCTGAGCTCAAGCAATCCTTCTGCCTCAGCCTCCCGAGTAGGTGGGACTATGGGCATGCACCACCATACCTAGCTAATTTTTTCTATATATTTTTAGTTGTCCTGCTAATTTTTTTCTATTTTTAATGGAGACGGGGTCTCACTCTTGTTCAGGCTGGTTTCGAACTCCTGAGCTCAAACGATCCTCCCACCTCCGCCTCCCAGAGTGCTAGGATTACAGGCGTGAGCCACCACGCCCAGCCCCCAAATGAAGCTTTATCACTTGTGAATATCTACACATAAAATACCAGAGCATCAATATTAATATAACAAAAGTTACAGGAACTACAAAGAACAGTCAGAAATACAATAAGATTGTCATATTTAAGTTGCTTGCCATACTTTATGACATAACAAACAAGGTGGCAAAAAATAAGAATATGAGAGGTCTAAATATCATAAAATTTAGTAACATTGTTTTAATTAATATTTGTAAGACCTCATACATTGAAAACTAAGATTATACTGTATTTTCAAATGTCCAATTAAAAAATCCCCAAAATTGATTTTATATTAGGACTCAAAAAAAAAAAATCCACAGAGAGTTTAAAAAAGATAGCAGTCTTTGACTATAATGTAATAAAACTGAAAATTAATAATGGAACTGAAACAAAAACCTTCCAGATGAAAATTAAGACAATACATTTTTGAGTCAAAAAAGAAATCAAAATGAAGATTACAAGAATATCTAGAAAATAATGGTAATGAACATACCACATACAAAATAGTAAAACCCATGCTTAGATGAAAACTCACAGCCCCAAACACATACTAATACAGGAAATAATTAAAATTAGTTCAGTTAAAATAAGTTAAAATCCTAACTTAAGTTAGGAAATAGAAAAGAGACATAAAGAAAGGAAAAGAAAGGGAGCAATGAGCATAAAAACCAAAGCTAATTAGTCAAAAATTATAATATAGAAAAGCTATTAATTTAGCCAAAAATAAATCCAATGGGAAAGTAAAATAACATGTAGAAAAATAACACAAATGCAGTTGAACATAACAGTATTATAAAAAAGAAAAGCAAAATAACTTTTCTCTACACGAAAAGTCAAACGAGCAATAACTTCAAACTTCTATAGTTTTAAAATACTAAGAGCAGATTCAGCAAAACAAGTAAAATTAAAACAAGTTATAAAATAATTAATACAACAGGACACATTTAAAAAGTCACTATTTTTGTCTCAGAACTTTTCTCTGCTTTAAGATGAAAATAATATTTATAATATTTTCATTTGTGTTGCTAGGTGCAACTTGCAAAGTTGCACTTTAGCATTCTCTTTTTAAAAGTTTTTTACTTTTATGTTTATGAAAAATCTGAAAAAAATACATATGCACGTGCATACACAGACACACAGACACACAGACACACACACACACACACACACACACATGCACATCAGACTGAGAAATGGCCTTTAATATCATCTGTGCTCTGCAAGCTTTTGCATTATGCCATTTCCAGGACTGTTTGACTTCCCATATCCTGTCAATCACTCCTCAATATCAATTTAAGAATAACCTTAAACCATAACTTTAGAACCAAACTGACTCATTCAGTATTGCCAGTTATTCTTAGGGTGACCATAAATAATTATGCTGGGACAACAGGTGTAAATGGGGCCTGTTATACCTATTATCCCAGCATAATTATTTACGCTCCCTCCTCCCACTTTGTTTTCAAAAAGATCTTTACTTGCTTGATAAATTATATGCTCATCCAATTTACTGTGTCACTGATTGGGACAAAATCACATACTGTTTTATAGGTAACAATAAAAGTGGAGAAGCTTCTTGGACCTTACTGTCACTTCATAGATTGGAAAATGTTCGTCACTTTCCAACACTCCAGCCTTAGCAGACAGTTAATTAGTCACAGAAATTTTCTCCACTGATCCTAGATTTAGTTTCAAAATCCTGTTCAACACATCATTCTAAATAACCACCTTTGGTCAAAGATGGCATGAGATTAGAAATTATTTTGTCCTCTTTATTATGCTCTAGTGCAGTATCTTTAGTTAAATGGGGCTTAGGATAGGCTATTTAAATAGAAGTTATTTATGAAGTCATACCACATTTGAGACATTAACCTTACAGTTTTAAAATTAGTTTTGATTAATTTTAATTTTATCAAGGAATATGTACATATTTGAAAGTATACATATAATTTTATCAAGTATATGCATATAATTGCTCTGTTTTATAAAAAATATCTGAGCCCTTATCTCATTCCCTCAATTATTTCCTACTCTTTAAGGTAGCTACTTTCAATCTATTTAGCTCATTCTTTTGGCTATTACCTTCATATGTCCAAATATTAATAATACACATATACTGTTATGTTTTCATTTTTCAGTTTTAAACATTATTTATTGTCTTTCCTCTAAAAAACATCAGCATTTTGCCTTCTATTTCTTCTGTCTCCCCTAATCTGTTCTACCCACACATGTGCACACACACACACATACACATGCTTCTTTCTTCCTATCTTCCCGGCCTCCCCAATACAGTTATGTCTTAATTTTCTTTAGATCAATATTAATCATTTGCATTATTTGACTGTACAAATGCTATTCTCAGCTCAGCTAGGTATCATAATTGGTTTTCCTTTCTGGGAAATTTTTTTTTTCCTGGAATTGTTTGTTCCTATTTGTTTAGCTGTCTATGAACTTATTACAAATGAACTGAAAATTCTCCCCCATTTGTGTGAGCCTTCTCTTACTAAGTAAGAAAGCATCAGATAACCTATCTATTCCATGATAAAAGCAACTTCTCCTAGAACCTTGAAACCAATCAGTGGTTCTCCAGGCATCCACTCAGCTGTGGTCTTGCATGCTTCATTCATGATTTCCTGGAAACTGATTTCTTTTTTTCTCTTTTTGATTCAGGACTTCTATTTTCTGGATTCCTTACCTTCTTTCACAGATTAGCTCTTAATAGAAAAGTCCATCTGCTAGCTATAAGAGAATGACCTTGTTTAGAGTATTTCTTTTTCTTTTTTCTTTCACAATATTGAAGGCATTCTGTCTTTGTCATCTATCTTGTAATATGGATGTTGAAAACTTGGATGCCATTCTGACTCTTCCTATTAAATGAAGTTCATTTCTGTTCTCTATAAGGAGGTTCGGAGCATCTTCTCTCTATTCCTGATGTTATCAAATTTCATGAGGATATTGTCAGGGACAGGTGTAAGTGGGCAGTGTTAACCACAGGAAAAGAGGAGGGGGGCAAAAATGAGAAGGCCAATGAGCATTTAGAACCTAACCCGCAATGGCAGGAATTTGCAGTTAGGGACTCTTCCCAGCCAGAAGCACATACAGAAAAACTAGGAGCTCATGTTCAAAGGTGACCTTTTTTCCATTTACATATATTAGCATAGTCAAAATCATACCCACCAGTGCCATGACAGTTTATAATTGTCATGGCAACCCTTAGACATTACCCTATAAGGATAAAATTGGGGAGGGCCCTTAGTTCTAAGAACTCTCCACCCTTTTCCCATGAAAATAATGAATAATCCCACCCACCATTTAGCATTTCATAAGACATAGACATAAAAGTAGAAGTGTGGTAAAACTTCACAGTCTTCACCACTTGAGGAGATAAACATGTTTCCCCTCAGGAAACATCCTTTCGCTTTCTATCTCTATGCTGAGAAGCCTGTAATAAAAGCCTCCTGCTTGTGTGGAGGGGTTAAATGTCTGTCATCACTCTGCTCTGGGCCAGCTTGTGATTCCTCCAAGCAAGGAGCCAGAGAACAAGGACAACACCCTTCCAAATTCAAATGACAGATGTTATAGTGTGTATGACTGTTAATGTGGGTATATTGTTGTCCATTATGCTGGTCACTCAATGGAAATTTTCAATCCCAAAACGCAAGTCCTTTAGTTCTGGGGAAATATTCTGGAATTCTTTGATATACTGTTCTTTCTCTATTCTGTGTTTGTGGAACTCCAAGTATACAGATATTGGGTCTATTGCCCAAGTTTTCCAATTTTCCTATCTTTTTAATTGTATATTTCCATCTCTAACTTTTGTTTTATTAACACTTCGGTCAAGTCATATATTTCTGCTATCATTAGAATTTATAAGAACTCTTTCTTATTTTATGAGTGTTCCTCTTTCTTTAAAGTGTTTTGAGGTTTTGAAAGAGAATTACTCATTTATAACAGACTATTTACTTATCTTTCTGAAAACATTAATGACTACTTTTAATTTTTAAAAAAATTCTCTGCATGATTCTGTTTCCTTTATTTCATTTGCTTGCTCATTTTGTTCTCTGTATTCACCACAGAAATTTCCGCATAGCTGGTGATCCTTGACTCTGCTTATTTTAACAGTAGAAAACAGAAAATGGATTTGGAACTGAGTTTTGAGTACAATTTTCCAAATGAGTTTTTTAACTTAGGATGATCTGGCTGGGTAGTTGGATTAGCGAAGACAAAATGTCAGTATTGCTATCTCTTTTTATTGGTTAAATTGCTCAGTGTGGTCTCCTCTTCCAACTCCTCCCTAGAATGCAGGCATTCTGCACATGTGTAGAAAAATAGTTGAAGGATCTAATATTCTGTGTGTTACCACTAACTTAACTTCGTCTCCTCTCCCTTTTCTCAGTACTACATACACTACCACCCCAACTGTACCCAGTATTCCATAGGGAAAAAAATTCACTCAGCCCTCCCATCTTCTGCTCTCAGGTAGCGGGGACACAATTTGGCGGTTAACTGCCACAAAAGCAGCTTCTTGCTTTGGGACCACCTTCAACCCCATGTTCAGCAACATGTGGAACAATGAATTCCTGAGCTTTTGCAAGTGTGTAGTAAAAATCAGATTGCTTCTTAGATCTCCTCCATGGCAGCTTAATAATTAATCCTATGTCACTTACCATTTATCTACATGCCTTCTAGTTCCCAAAGCACTAGGGCTGCTTCCTCCTTTCCTGTTATATTTACCTTTGTGGTTTTAGGTCTTGAAACTCATGTCATCATTCTACTGTCTCTTGAGAGAATAGAGAGAAAAGGGTGTGTTCGATCAATCTTATCTGTAAATCTGAATATTGGTTTTAAACATTTTTTAAAGTAAAAAATCTTTTCAAAAGTACATGTTAATAAAAGGTAAAGATGTACATATAAGTAGGGCTGGTATAAGATTTTTGGATGAGGTGTGGTATATCATGGTTTATACATTAACAAACCCTACCCGTTTCAGTTTTATCTCTAAAGGGCTCCATTGGATTGAGTATAATTTAGATATTCTAAAGCAATGATTTTCAAAAATAAGTTAGCAGATTACCTATAATTTTAAAGAATTTACAATTCAGTAGAACTAATAAAATCAGCACAGAATGTTTATAATACATGCTAGAGTAATAGTCTCATTAAAGAATGAAAAATAAATGGTATGATGGTTTAATTCCTATGACTTTATGGTTAATACTAAATGACTTGCATATCATAAGAGTATTTTTAATAATAATTTAAAAATAGCTGCCTATAAAATATTCTTTATTCTTGGTTACAACATTAGTATATATAAATAACATTGTAATATATATTATATGACATATCTATACTATGTATATTATAGTACATAATGTGCTATAGTATATTTTTAGCTATATCTATATATATCTATAAATGTAGATATACTAGAATAGTACCAAGAATAAAGAGACATAGTCAACAGACAAATGTTTCTTTTTAAGACATTAACCTTAAGTTAATTAAACAAGATTGGCGTTAAGAAACACAACTTTTGTCTATTAGTTATTTGGATGTGTACAGCCCCCAAATATAATAATACTAGCTCAAACAGAAAAAGCATCTGGTCCATTCAACATACTATCTTCAGTTATCTCAAATTTCCTTAAGTAATAATCTACTGTATAACCACTTTCTACACTTTTGTCCAGTATATATCAAAGTTCTTAGAACATAGTAGCTGTAACATCACATGTAATGAAAGGCATTGTTCAATTTCATATGATAATCTCATAATTCTTATCTAGTTATTTATACCACAGATGGCCAGATGACTTGGCAGTATAATATATGAGAAAATAAGCTGCCTGCAGATATTAAGAATGGCTTACTTCTCATAGAGATTCATTCTACTTAACCACAAAAGAAAGCCTATTAATTAGACTTTTGAATCCCATTAGGAAAAACAAATACCAATACTTAACTGCTCAAATATGACATGATGGAAAATTGCTAACATAATTAGATTTTTAATAGTGTTAATGACTCTTGTATCTTATTAATAAGAATTAAAACTAATGTAATATTATATGAAGAAAAATTGCTACTGTATGCTCTTCTACAGGGAAATGCAGCACGATTATGTCTATTTCCACATGAAGGGGTTTTAATTTTTATTCCCTTGCAGTTGTAATATAACTCACATGTTCCTCAGCATAATATATTATCCCTGACATTATGTGACAGAAGGTCCTACAAGTACACCATTTAGGTCTGCAGTCTCATTAGATATCCCAAGTCAAGCATGATGTTGACTCTGACCGTAAAACTACCCACATTAAAGGTTGAAATGTCTTTTCCCTGTCCCCTTTCTCTACCTTTTTACAAATTATCACTCCTTCAAAGGCTTGTTTTAAACCCTTCTGATTTTCACATTTATTGGCCAAATTATTTTCACTATTTATGCCATGCAATTTGTCATTTGTGGCATACTCTCTCACTTTTTAATTATTCTATGGACCTAAAAAGCATGTTTTCTTGTCCAGTGAGTATGTCTCATAAATTAGTTAATAAATTAATATTCATTTAGCATCTTCTATATGTCTATCTTGTTTATCATGTCGAAGATGTTAAGTATAGTAAAAGACATAATCCTTGTGCTCAGAGAGTGTTTATTTGTTCAAATGCTATGAATGTTTTGGAAACTTCCTTTTTTCAGAAACTTGAAAGTGCAATATTAATATTTCTATGAATCCCTTCAGCTAGCTAAATTCACCATCCTAGCTGCCACAAAGACAAATGGATGCTGGTTTCCAAACCAGGCACCAAGCAGAACATCTGAGAAAATAGCCAATATTTGAGATAGATGGCTTGCCAACCCACTTACAAACTTGCCAGATAGATACAGATTATAAAAGTTTCCATGGAATGACTTATGATGAGACCAATACTGTATTTTGTCTTTCTCACTCTCTGTCTGTCCTGGCATTTAACTCTAAGGTGATTCCGTCAGCAAGCAGACCTGTACTTCTCAAAAGTATGGTCCATGGGCCACCAGCACTATAGGCATTACCTTGGAGCTTCTGCAAGTTATGGACTCTTGGGTGCCATCTTAGAGATTCTGAATCATGATCTACAATTTAATAAGACCCCAAATTATTTTTGTTTACAGTAAAATTATAAAAGCACTTGACTATGTTTGTTAAAATAGAATATTTTGTTGTGCTAAAAACTGTGGAGGTGGTGGTGTTTGTCTTAGTCTGTTGGGCTGATATAGCAAAATATTATAGATTGGCTGACTTATAAACAACAGGAATTGGTTTCTCCTAGTTCTGAAGGCTGGAAATTCCAAGAGCAAGCAGCAGGGCAGGGCCTACTTCCTCGTAGACACCCAGTCTCACTCTGTTCTCACATACATAGCAGAAGAGACAAAGGGTCTCTCTGAGGCTTCTTTTATAAGGCATTAATTCCATTCATGGGCTCCCCCTCCAGTGACTTAGTCACCTGCCAAATGCCCCACCTTCCAATGCCATCACTTTGGAGGTAAAGATTTTAACAGATGAATTTTGGGGGGACTCACTCACACCATAGCTCAGGTCTCATCTAAAGTACACTGATAATCTGAGAGCAGTAATTTAGGCAGTGTTGTTAGAAACTGAAGTTATTTAAGAATAAAGTAATTGACATAATGAAATAACTTGAAATCCTGTACAGTGGTTCTCAACCCTGGCTGCACATTTAGAATTGTCTGGGGAGCTTTAAAAAAATGCCAATGCCTCAGTTCTACCTCCAGAGATTCTGATTTAATTTTTCTGGTGAGTTTCCTGGGCATCAGGATTTTTAAAAGTTCCCAGAGGATTTTCATGTGCAGTCAGGATTGAGAACCACTGATAAAATGTGAGAAATGATTGGAAGAACTTGGGTTAATAAGCATGAGGAAGAGAAAGCTTGTGTAGATAATCACAGGTATGCTTGCACACAATGGTAAAAATTTATTTTGTGTAACTCCACAAAACAGGATTGGATTAAGGAGAGACTTTTACTGATTGCAGATCAATCTAAGAAGAATTTTGGTAATTTGAGCTGTATGAAACAAAAATGGGTGCCTTTGAGGGCACGTGGTGAGTTCAGGTAGAGACTGCACAACCAAAATGTTCTCAGGGACACTGCAGAGAACATTGATGCATTTAGTATTGACATCAGGTCAGCAAAGTGTGGAGTTGTCATCGTAATAGACTATTACATCGTAATAGACTAGTAATATATGCATTTAACAAGCACTTCCTGTGCTGGGAACTTTACATGAATTACTAGATTTAATCCTCACCATGACTCTATGATGACAATTCCATTGAAACAGAGGCTTGTAGAGTTGAAATAAATTGCTCGAGATTACATAGTTAGTGAGTAGCAGGAAAAGGCTATAAACTGAGGTTTGTCAGACCCCAAATCCCTTGATCTTAACCTCATGCAGATTCTACTATGATGATCAAAGACACTTCCAACCCTGAGGTTTCATGACTTTTAGACACACCATGCACTAATCACTACACTTTTTTCTTTGATGACCAATTTAATGGCCAGGGTGGCTTATCTAAACAAACTCCTATAAGTATTACAGAGTATTTTTTTAAAAATCATTGGTTCAAAGCTTAGAAAATAGAATGTCATTGAAAGAACAAGCCTGGGTTAAAGGACGTAGAATCTTAATTTAAATAAATAAATAAATAAGAGAACAAGTAATAAAACCAGGTAATTTGCAGCACCAACACATTTTGTTACAATTCCTTTTTCCCCCTCTGTTGTAATGGAAAGCATATTTGTTTTTACTCTCTCTCTTTTTTTAAATTGTAATCTATGTTAGTATTGCAAAACTAATTATAAGTCACCCAAGTGTAACCAAGGAGTGCTGAGGGTTCCTGAAATAGGACAAAGGAAATTCATTAAGAAATAATGTTGAGTTTATGGTTTCAAAAGATCATTAGAAATGCTAAAGTAGAGAACACCATTGCCTGAGCTGATACCAAATCCAATCATTTATCATTCCCAGGCTTCTGGGGATGTGACCATCATCTGGGCTCCTTAGTCCCCAAGCAAAATTTCAGCTGATTTCTACGCCATGAGTCTAGGGTTAGCATGCCATCTTTTGTCTAGGATATACCAGCCTTTTAATCCATCTCAGGATCTGGTGCTCAGAGTGTGTCCTAGGAGGCTGGCAGCCTGGGGACCTTCAGTTTCAGCTCAAGTGGATACACCTTAGGTTTGACCCTAAGTCATCACCTCCACTCAATTTTCTCTGTACAAGGATACTGTGGGCTGTCTTTGGCGGCCTTTTATATGAAAATGTCTTAATAACAGGCAGGGTGTACACATCTGTAATCAAAAGGTAAACATTTCAGTAACTCCAGGTACATTTATTCAGAGACATCTTTACCACAGGTATTTATTTGGTGTATGAGGGGGTAGGAGGACATTTATTTCAGCAGCATCATCATAAAAATTTCTTGTCAACATTCCAATACCACCAACATTAAGATGCAGAGATGGAAAGCAGCAGACTATTTTTGTGAAAAACCAGATAGTAAATGTTTCAGGCTTTGTGGTGCACACAGTCTCTGTCTCAGATACTCAACTCTATTGTCATAGCACAAAGCAGCCATAGACAGTAGGAAAACTAGTGGACATGGCTGTCTTTCAATAAAAATTTATTCATGGGCAATGAACTTTGGATTCTTATAATTTTTATGTGGCACAAAATATTCTTATTTTGATTTGCTTTTTTCCAACCATTTCATATGTAGAGCGCATTCTTAGCTCATGGACCATACAAAACCAGGTGGCTGGCTGGATTTTCCCAAAGACCCTTCTATGACTACACCTATTCTGTTTTAAGTGTGCTTTGATTTCAAGAAGAGTAGATTTCTGGGTCTAACTCTAGACTTATTGATTGATATCAAGCTGCTTACCCATATTT
Source organism: Microcebus murinus (assembly GCF_040939455.1). Lineage (NCBI taxonomy): Eukaryota > Metazoa > Chordata > Mammalia > Primates > Cheirogaleidae > Microcebus > Microcebus murinus. Next base: position 27,617,232 of record NC_134124.1, read on the forward strand.
CCTTCCAAAAGACTTTAGAATTGGTGGTAAAATTCTAACCTCCCTTGAGGGTGATCTGGATTTGGCTCCTGGCAAAAGCAACACAATATTCAATGTAATAAATGGCTTTATAGTCTGAGAGTCTGAGTTTGAGGCACTCCTTACCTATATGACTTTCAAAACTAATTTTACACTTCTGAGTCTTAGATTCCTCATTGGCAAAATGGGAATAATGATTATAATAAAGTGGGAAACAAAGAAGAGACCTTCCGAGTAAAGGTTCCTTGTTATTTCTGGAGTGCTGTACAAAATATAAATTATTATTTTTAAATGTGGAAATGACAGTAGCTTACATTTGCAATTATTAATAATTATAGCTCCTGGTATGGGTTAGGCATTGTTGTACGTGCTTTACAGATACTGATCCATTTAATCCTCACAATAACCACATGAAAATGGATACTTTTGTTATCACCATTTTACATATTTGGATACTAGGGCACAGAGAGATTAAGTGATTTGCTCTTGGTCTCACAGCTAGTACATGGCAAAGGTAAGGTTTGAACGCCACATTCTTATTCTTGAGTCCACATTCTTCACTATTGTTTATTATGTTTCATACCATGATCTAATAGTGTGCTACACACTTTGCTAACAATTTCACATACACTGTAATTGAATGTTCACACATATCTGATGACATGGACGTGGCAGCTTAGTCAGTACATGGACTCGGGAATTGGGCTTCATGGGCTCAGTTTTCTTCTTCCCTGCTGTGTGACCTTGAGCAGGTTACTTAAGACCTCTACATCTGCTTTAATTTGCAATCTGAGAATAATTATAATAATAGGTGCCTTAAACAGCTTTGTGAAGATCATATGAAGTAACTTATGTGACATATTGAATCTAGCCCTGGTTTATAGTTTTATATCTACTCATTCATTCACTTGTTCACTCATTCATTCATTTCTATTTCTTCCTCACCATCATAGAAATAGAATTTTTAGTGTGCTGTTAAATAGTGAAGTTAATTTAAAATTTAATTAAGTCAATGATTTTTCCCCAAAGTGTAGTATATGAAATCTGTAGGTGGGTTAATCAGGTGCCACCCAGTTAGAGAACACACTAATCTGGAGACTTAGTTTTGAATAGTTAGTTTCATGTTATGATACACACCTGAAAATTTGGTGACAGCATACATGATATCTAAAACAGTTTGCTAATTTTGACCTTGACAGACAGAGTACTTGAGTGATGTCTCCCTTAAAGTTGAGCACTGAGTGCACTAGTAGAAGCTTTCGATTCTTGGCTTCTACTTGGTAATGTTATCTGAAAAAAAATACTATTATATAATAATAGTTTTAGCATCATATGTTTTGACAAGGTGTCTGTGACAAGACAAGTCCTGGAATACATATCAAAGTTTAAATATATTTCTTAACATCTTCCCATTGATTATTCCTTAAGATACTTAGAGTTTATCACAACTTGGGAAAAACATTTCGAATAAAATATTTGGAAAGATAGATCTTGGTAGGTAATTAAAGAAGCATTAGCTATGAGACCTATCTAACACTACAGTAATATTTTGCAAAGTTCCATTTGAATAATAGATTGAGAAGGAAACTTAGAAGAATATGATTTATAGCTCTCATTTTACAAATGAAGAAACAAAGAAACATAAGGAAAATAACTTGCCTAAGGCCAAACAACAGATAGAAAAAGAGTAGGACTAGAATCCAGGGATCTCATTTCCTAATCCTAGTTTCTTTCTGCTACCAAGTGCTGTCTTCTGCATTTAATAATCCCACATCTTTGCAAGCTCTCAAGATATAAAGTAAAATATCAAGTTAAATGTGTATATCATTAAAATATTACAGGGTCCCTGATATAAACAGATCCATTAGATTTGTCTTTTTTCCACATTTTTAAAAAGTCTTTATAAGCTATAAAGCAGGTGTCAGCTGTTTTTGAGTTCCACTTTGTCAGGGAATTCAATTCTATCTTTACTTATGTGATTTGCTAATTTGGGGGAAAGATTGGCTATCTCAGCTATTAGATCTGGCTTCATGAAAGTGACATATTTAAAAAATACTAATCAAATATTGATCCTATATCAACATTTGGAACTTGACAACTGTGGTTCTATAGCTGAAATTTTTAATTCTCTTGATAGGAAATAAATTTTTAAAATTCTAAATACCAGTCTGACCATGGGACCTCTTTCAGATCAGCTTCTACCAATTTCAGGTCTGCTATCCAATAGTAAGTAGTGCTAATGCCAAATTGGATGAAGGGGTAACAAGGGCAGGCTCTGAAATAGTGAGAAAGAAAAGTATCTTGCCAAGACAATGGATAGTGAGAGAGAAAAGAGGGCTTTAGATAGAAAATTGCAGACATTTACAGGTTATTCCTCAGGGAGTGGTGGAAGTTATTGTCAAGGAGAGACAGCAGACTTTGGACAAGATACAAATATTGATTCTTTAACTGAAACAGTGACTGAACCTGTAGTCTTGCGTGTTACAACAGCCACTCTGAGCATTGAGAATTCTGATGCTGTCCCTCATGTTGTAATTTCAGATTCTGAGACTGCAAGTGGAAGCATCATCAGGAAATACAAAAGTGAGACAGATTAAAGGGAATTAAATTGGGAGGCTCGTGTCAAAACCAAAAGAATACATAATGCATTTTTGGAAATGTTATCCCTGACTTTTTTTTCTTTTCATAAACATGGTTTTTGATATCTAGATTTTTTTAAGTTAATTAGTTTGATTTGTTCACCACCATGCCTTTTATGCACAACATAAATGGAGGCAGGGTTATTGCCATATTCCTGATTAATCTGGTCAAAATAGACAGCTGAGTTAGATGAACATTAAGGCCAGAATAAACACTTCAAAGCTTTAGCTACCTTGTTTACTGACTACACAAGTAACAATGCAAATGCAATAATAGCTTGGAGAGTAGACATATTCATGTTTTTCGTTGTTGAGTCACTCAGTGTGAAAAGACACAGTAGAATTCCTGATTAGCATGTATCCATTTCTTTGTGCACTCAGTACTTCATAGAAGGTTATTATTTGTATGGCTCTGAGTAGTATTCTATGGAAGGTAGAAGGATGAACATAATGAAAAATGGGGCAATAGGTGTAATCCAGGAACCCTCATACAAGTTACATAGACAAATACACTATCATAATCTCAAGTACAGTCAACATTATGTAGGAAGAAGTTCCAATACCAAAGGAGAGCTCGGGGCTTGAACCCAGGTGCTTATAGGAGGAAATTCATTTCTAGTCTACTGCTCTCATTAGTGAAGACACCTCAGTTTTCCACATTCTGCATATCTTATGGCTGGTAGAAAATGCTGACCACCTTTAATTCCCCATGTCCACTGCTAAAGTCCTACACATCCACCTTCTTGGGAAAACTATTCTTGCATGAAGCTCATGCCACCTGACCGGTCTCTTTCCTCACCATGCTCCCCAAACCTTGTATATATTGTGAATTGATTGGCTCCTGCCTCAGTTTTCCTTTTCACAACAACTGCTGTCATCTACCTCAGGTACTTCAAACATTTCCATACCACTCATCCAAATCTCTGACCTTCTCTCCTTCAAAGACCTTCCTTGCCATTCTCTATTACTTAATTCATAGCCAAAGACCCGAGATAGTATATTTGCTCAGAAATGTCTTATCTCTGGAATCTTAAACACATTGTTTCACCATAGCCTCTACGTCTCTCCATACCTTGATAAGACAACTCTCTCTCTCTCTTTTTTCTCTCTGTCTCTCTCTTTTTTTTTTTTTCAGGACCTCACTCTGTTGCCTGGCCTAGCATGCAGTGGTGTCATCATAGCTCATGGGAACCTCAAGCAATCCTCCTGCCTTAGGCTCCCAAGTAGCTGGGACTACTGGCATGGCACATTGCCCAGCTAATTTTTCTATTTTTTTGTAGATATGGGGTCTCACTATGTTGCTCAGGCTGGTCTCGAACTCCTGTCCTCAAGTGATCCTCCCAAAGTGCTAGGCTTGCAAGCATGAGCCACCATACCTGGTCAACTTCTACTCCTTAGATTCATCACAACTTGTAGTTCCTAGGCTTTACCTAGTTTTAATTTCTTATCTAGCCCTTCTAGACTTCTTGATGCATCGCTTCAGCCTCTCTCTCCATCGTCTGGACCTCTCAAATATCTTCCTCATCTAACTGTAATCTAACCTCTTTTCTAAAACTCAATGTAAATTGCTCCCCACATACACCACATTCAGTAGACACGTTTGGGTCCTTATCTAGCTTACACTCTCTGCATTATTTAACATTGATAGCATTGCCTATACTCCAGAATTTCCTCTGCCACAGATTTTTTTCTGCTTCTGTTTCTCTTCACTGGCCACTTTTTCTCAGTCTCTCTCATGATCTTCTATTTTTCTTGATATTTAGGTCACTTTGTCTTCTACTTTTACATACTCTCCTGATTGAACTTTCCAACTGGCACAACTTTGACAGTCTATAAATTAGTTATACACAAATATACATTGTAGTCTCAGTCTCTCTGTGCTAAGACCATTCTATCCTCCTTTTTCTACCTCTCTGCACACTTCCAATCCACCAAAAAGAGTTTTGGCTTCTACCTCTTCAATAGCTCCTGAATCTGTCTACTTTTCATTAACTCCCACTCACCCAGTTCAAATTCTCATCGTCTTCTACTTGAAATATGCCAAGTTTCTTAAGTTATCTCCTAAACCTAATCGTCACTTCTATCTTCAGTACTGATTTTTATAAAACTAATGTGTAATTAATGATTATAAAATATATACAAAATTCATACATAATCACGTCTATCCCTTCTTTAAATTCTGCAATGATATCATACAGTTAACCAGGATAAAGTCCAAACATGGTATTCTCACATGCAAAGACCATCTTTTTCAGACTTTCATTTCTGATTTGTGCCAACTCTTATAGCTCCTTCTACCTGCAAATACTACAGATTCTTCATGATGAAGAAAAATAGAATGCTCTTAGAAGTGCCATGCCATCAGTAGTGTTGTACCAAATGGGTTATGGAATCAAAATTCCTGAGAAAATATCTAGCATGTTTGACTTTGGAAAAATTATTTACTTTTTACCCTTATATTGAGGTGACAGTAGTAAGTGTCTCATAGTTGTTTGGAGGATTGAAGGAGCTCTTCTCCTTAAAGCATGTTGTACAAAGCCTGCCTTGTATTTGTTCAATTAAAGTAAAAATAACAAATGAGGCAGTATCTTCATGTCTTGATCCAAGATGTTCTTTCATCTTAATATGTCCTAACTAAAATCTAGAAAACTCACCTCAAATAAATTTTTCTTTAGAAATTTTTCTATAACTGTTCCCTGATGACTTAAGTTCTCTTCCTCCTTGTTCCCATATTCTCTTTCTCTTTCTCTCTCTTTCTCTCTCTCTCTCTCTCTCTCTCTCTCTCTCTCTCTCTCTCACACACACACACACACACACACACGCATGCATGCATGCACGCATGCACACACACACATTATTACACTTGTCACACTGTATTGTAAGTATCGGTTTGGATCTTCATATACCCTCAAGCAGACAGTAGTACTTAAAGTGGATATTTGCATCTCATTTGCCTAGCCCTTTACCAAGGACATTGTACATACTTGAATAAATGACTATGAGCATAAAAAATAAAACAGCTCTTTCAGATAGTCTGAGTCAATCTGTGCATATGGTCTACATTTGAATGTAACATTATAAACATAATTTATGTTCTTACCTGCATGTTGTCACCAGTGTAATCCTAAATTATTATACATTTCTTATTTTTTAAAAAGCTGAATTTAAATTAAATATAAGTTTTAATTCACTGCCTCCACCTGGGATATTTTAGGCTTAATGAAACCTTGAAAAATAATCTCAATTGATAAGAACAAAATAGCCTGGCTTGTTAAAAAATAAAAGAATAACAAGGTGTCTGTCATAATGTGAAATTACATTAATGAGCTATTTGTGTTATTTCATAGTTGATTCAATTACTTGCTTGGGTATTTCTGTCCTGGCCAAAGGAAATATTTTCTGAATCTTTTCTCTTTTATATCTCAGTTGATGCTGAGATTTTTCTGGGAAGTACAAGAACCAGGGTAGTTGAAAATGGAATGAGGTAGAGGGGAAAGAAACATTTTCAATACCTGTGTGATCTTGCCACTACATTGGTCCTTCCTTGGCATAACTTTTCACAAATTGTCTCTAGAAGTGCAGATGCCAACTAAAAGGCAGCCTAAGTTTTAATGTCTTCTTGTTATTCTGTTTTCTGTTGTTTAATTGAGAAGGAAGATGAGAAAACAGGACAGGTTCTCTATTCTTCCATATGGTATATCTGGCAGCTGGAGAATAGCAGTGGTTGACACAATGTTCAGTTAATTGAAGCCATGTAGTGGATATTGATACTCTTCCTACATTTAATGGAGAAATAAATCTGCTGCTAGAGCAAAAAATATATATAAAAATGGCTCTTTGGCTGATATATATCCACACTCTCCTCTTCAGGCAAATACAAAAATAATAATCACTTTCCCCGATGCAATATGTTAACACTTAATTGTGCTCTACAGAACATCGAACATCTCAAGTTTAAGAAAAATAACAGTATAGTGTATTCCTTGATTTTGTAACTGTTAGAGACAATGAAAACATGCAGAGATGAAAACATTTAATTCACACAGCAACCTGTTGGTGACAGCAAAGTTACATAAATTCCGGCATGGAAACATGCATTCAAATGAGACTATTCAGGCTTTCAAAATATTTGTAAAATAATGAATAATATAAGAGATATTTATTAAATGGGGCCATTATAGATACATTTAAAACACTCTGGTTACTCCTGTTTATATACTACTTTGGACCTTTTGAGGCTTCAAGCTTATAATGGTTTGGATGAATAAAAACTATGGATATTATAAAACTTCCTGTTCCTCACAAAAGAGGGCAGCATTAGTAGCTCACAGGTAATGTCATTTATCAAAGAAAAAAGACTCTCTAATGACAATGAAATAAGGAGGGATGAAAGCTTAAGTATTAATTGTATTAAGGCCATTATAGTATATTTTAAAAACTCAGAAATTCTCAAAATTATCTTAAATTTACCTATTTGGAAATACTGCCTTAAATTTCAGCAATTTGAAAGTATTTATTTGTCTCCTCTTTCTCATTAAATAAGACTGATCAGCTAGGAAAATTTCTGCCATTATACTCTATATCAAATTCACATTAGGCTTTCAGTTACAGGGCTCAATACTGTTTCTAAGTGTAAATTAGAATGATCAACTTTAAAAGGTATGCTAGCCAAAAACTTCTTGTTCTGGACTCCTATAATGCCCTGTTATATTCCCTCTTTATCTGGTCTCTCTCCACTGTTGTCTCTAACACTTTTTCCTGCATTTAGAGAAACTTTCCTTTGTGCCACCCTTTTGTTCTTTTCTTCCTCGAGGGCAACTGAAAGTTCATGTCTTCATGCCCAAAGCTTCTTCTCCATTGCTTAAGCCTGTGTCCTAATTTTCTATGTACTAAGAGGCAATATGAATCCTGTATGAAATTACAGTGAAGGAATCACAGATAGATTTCAATTCAATCCTAACCCTAACTGATTGTCAATGGCTTTCTGGGTCTCTGTGTTGAGAAGAATTCTGAAACCATGCCTGGTCTCAAAGTGAAAGACTGATATAATCAAATACCATATTATGTTGTGCATAAATAGTGTAGAGTGAAGTATACAACCCTTATCATAAGGTTAGTCTAAGGCAATGGTCTCCTAATATTGTTAATAGTTTGTATCAAAACACCCTGAGTGCTGGTGAAAATAGATTGCTAGGTCCCACCCCCCAGAGGGTTTCTGATTCAGTATATCTGGGGCATGATCCAAGAGTTGGTGTTTTTTTTATAAGTGAACAAATCATGCAAATGTCAGTGGTCCACGGAAGACACCACACTTTGAAAATCACTGATCCAGTGTGGTGTTTATTTTCTTATTATTTTTTTTTCATTTTCTGTGTGTGTATGTGTGTTTGTGTGTGTGTGCGTGTGTGTGCAGTGTGTGTATGCAGTGTTTCTTAATCAGAAATGAGTATCAGAATATCCTGATGACTTTAAAGAAAACATACAACTGGGTTGTTCTACCCCAGAATTGTGATTTTCATATAACTGGGGTTAGTTACCGGTACACCATTGGTTGCAAACTATTTCCATAAAATTTGATAACTTATCTATTTATAGTGATATGCACAATGGTGTTTTATAAGCATGATTTGATAATACTAGTATAAGAAAACTGTTAAATAAGAACATATTAAAAGGTTAGCATAACATCATAAAAGGTGCCATGGAGAACACTGAGGAAGAGAACTGAACACACATTGCTTCCTAGAAAACATGAGCAGCCAGATCAAGAAGAGGGTAGGCGTTTCACGTAGAGAAAATAGTGTGCTAAGTGAGAAATAGCATGCAGCCTGTAGAAACTGAAAGTGTGGCTGGATCATATTGTTCAAGGTAAAAGAGAAATTGTATGGGGAGCATTGGAGATGTAAATCCAGAAATATGACTGGGGCCCAACCATGCTGGGTGTTTTAGGCCTTGTTAAGAAGTCTAAGTTTTATTATAAAAGCACCAGGGAGCCACTTAGGAATATCATGGCTGAGGAGTACCGTAGGTGACATTTCATCTTAGAAAAAGAAAATTACTCTGACCTCAGTATAGAAAAACAATTTGGAAAATGACATGTTTTGGGTAAAGGAGACAAATTATGAGGCTATGGTAATAATTCAGGAAAGGTCACAAAAGCTCCATTTAAGTTCAAATAATGTCTGGCCTTATCACCAATGTTTCCCCAATGCTTATAGCTCAGTGCCTGGTATAGAGTGGGCATTCAGAAGAGCTTTGTTGAATAAATGATTGATGGAATTAGAGAAGTAGAAGTGGGGCAGGACAGGTTCAGATTACAACAACATTTATTAAGTGAAATTTATCAATCCATGATTGATTGATTTGAGAAATGAGAGAGAGGGAGGACCTACCAGAGAATAAAGAGAGCTAGAAGGTAGTACTAGACAATGTCATAGAGATCATAGATGAGGGAGTATGTTTCAAGAGAGTGGGATTTATTGGGGGCAGGGGTACTTTAGAAACATTGAACAATTGTGGCTAGAAGGTAGGAAGATATCCAGAAGAGGATAATATCACAGAAGCCAACAGATGAGAGTGTTTAGTGAAAAAACAAGCGGCCAGCATTTTGAAAGGAACTAAGAAGTCAGGTAAGATATACAGTGAAAACGTCTAATATATTTTGCAATCATGGTATTGATGACCTTGGAAAAAGTTCATTTTGTGGAGTTCTGAGACCATTTTGTGAGTTGGGAGAGTTGAAGCCAGATTGCTGTGAACATAAACAACTATTTTAAGAGATTTGGCTGAGGATTGGAAAAATAAAGATAAAGTCATAGTTAGGGAGTATTATAGTCAAGAGAGCATTTTTTAAAAAAAAACTCAGGATGAACTGAACTTGGCCATGTTTAAATATTAACAGGAACAAACAAGTAGAAAGACAATGTTTGACAGTTCAAAAAGAGATACAGGTATGTTTGTAGATTTATAGAAAGTATTGAAAAAGTCCCCTCTACTGTGGTCTATTTCTACTGTGAAGTAGTATAGAAAGATCAGAGTTTACCTGGTAGGAGACTTAGAGTGAATAAGAAAGTTGGTAGTAGCTACTCTGGAGAACAGATGAGAGAGCTGACTAGGAAATGTAGAAAAGTAGAAAGATGACAGTATCTTTTAAGGTTCAGTTGGGCTTGGAAATCAGGCATTTGGAATGATTCCCACATGTTCTGGTTTCCTCCACTGATCCAGACCATATTCTTTGAGCATGCAGACAGTTAGACATAAGCATTGGAAATATATGAGTGGAAATAGGTTGAGACTATTTAAAGGAAGATTCTAAGTGGTTGATGTGAAGTCCTAGATGGTTCTCTAGTTTGGATGTTTGTCTTTCCAAACCTCATGTTGAAATTTGATCCCCAATGTTGGAGGTACAGCCTAATGAGAAGTGTTTGGGCCATGGGGGCAGACCCCTCATGAACGGCTTTGACCTTTTGTTAATGAGTAAGTTCTCACTCTGTTAGGTCCTGGGAGAACTGTTTGATAAAAAGAGCCTGGCACCTCCCGCCTCTCTCTTTTGCTTCCTCTCTCCCCATGCAATCTCTGCACACAACAGCTCCCCTTCACCTTCCACCCTGAGCCTTCCTCTGGATGCCCAGTCTGCCCACCAGCAGAATCATGAGCCAAGTAAACCTTTTTTCTTTATAAATTACCCAGTTTCACATATTACTTTATAGCGGAAGGCAATAAACTAAGACAGCTGGAGAGAAGAAAGAGAAAGGTGTTAGATAGAACTGGCAGAAATGGGAAAGAAAAGGGGTCAAAGGTGCAGGAGAACTCAGTGGGGTCAGAAGTAGATATCAATAATTGCTGTAGTTGGAAGGAGAAAATAAAACAGAAGGATGTGGAGACTGAGGACTTCTGAATTTAACACTTTGCAGCTGAAAGATATTTTTTGGGGAAAGATAAAAGTATAATTTGTTTACATATTTATTGACTAAACTGTCAACTCTGTGAGGGCAAAGGACAGTATTATAGTCAATAACAAATATATATGTCTTGGGTCCTTTAACTTGTTTGTCTCAATTAGAGCACTTTTTTGGGAATTTATGATAATTTTTAAATTTAAGGTAAGGAGACTGACAAATGTTTACTCTTTAGGGTATTAGTGAAAATTTTGAATAATTATTTATCTATTTATTTTGAGACAGGGTCTCACTCTGTCACCATGAGTAGAGTGCAGTTGTATCATCATAGCTCACTTCAATCTCTAACTCCTGGGCTTAAGTGATCCTCCTGCTTCAGGCTCTCAAGTAGCTGGGACCACAGGCATGCACTACCATGCTTGGTGAATTTTTCTATTTTTTCTGTAGATATGGGGTCTTACTATGTTGCTTATGCTGGTCTTGAACTTCTGGCCTCAAGTGATCCTCCTCCCTCAGCCTCCCAAAGTGCAATGATTGCAGGTGTGAGCCAGCACACCTGGCCTCAATGAAAGCACTTAACGAGTTCAACTAGTTTCCCCTCCTTAAGGACCCTGAATTATTCCACATCTAGAGGAGCCAAAAATATGTGAGCCACTCTGGGAGGCTTAGGTGGGATGACTGCTCAAGTTCAGGAGTTCAGAACCAGCCTGAGCAAGAGTGAGACCCTGTCTCTACTAAAAATAGAAAGAAATTATCTGGACAATTAAAAATATATATAGAAAAAGTTAGCCAGGCATGGTGGCGCATACCTGTAGTCCCAACTACTCGGGAGGCTGAGGCAGAAGGATCACTTGAGCCCAGAAGTTTGAGGTTGCTGTGAGCTAGGCTGAGACCATGGCACTCTAGCCTGGGCAACAGAGTGAGACTCTGTCTCAAAAAAAAAAAATGTGAGACATTCTTTGTTCTTTGAAAGGTCATAACAGAATTTTTAAGTGATTACTAAAGGGAGGTTGACTACCCCTAATGAGTTTGTCTGCCTGAGCAACCTCTCTATAAGAGACAGCACAATGTTATATATACACAAGAGTCTGTTGTGTGATAACAAATATTTGTACATTGCATAATACTTCCTTTAAGTATTTTCTCATATATTGTGAGATTTGATTTTCAGAGAGAATTCTTTAGTGGTAAGTTAAATATTTCTATTCAACAGATAAGGAAAATGAAAGACACATTATTCAAGGGTCTTATCCAAATTTGCCGAGTGAGATAATGGCCCAGCAAAGCAAACAATGTAGACCTCCTAGATTATAGTCCAAAGCTCTACCCACAAAGATACCTTTTAACATTGTAAAATCAGCATCTGCTTTTGCTAGTTTCAAAAGAAATTTTTCTTTAGTTATTCATGGTCCTGCTTTTGAACTAATTGAAAATGAATTTACAACTAACATATTGTCCTTAATCTGTCTTTACAAAATGCTTCTGGAAAAAACTGTGATTAAATCTAGGTTTCTGGGTTTTTTCCTCTTTCTAACAATAATAGATGAAATTATCAATATTGTAATTCATTGGTTGCAAACACCATATGAAAGTAAGGTGAAGGTGATCTATAATTTGCTATTGTGTTTCCTTCACTTCAAAAAATAGAGTTTCTCCACTCATAATGTGAAGGGAAAAAGAGGATAAACACAGATAGAAAAGCTTGTGTCACAATGCCAGAAATGAGCTGGACTGATTCACTAGCTCTTGAATTACTAGCAAATCCAACCCATCGTCTCTCACACAATTATGTTGAACCCCATTTCATTCTCTTGTGATGAAACAAGGTATTATACAATAGGTGCCACACAATATAATCTCTATTGTTGAATTGGGAAGTGTGGAAATAAACATTACTGTCATTCAGTTTGTATTGCAAGTCATTTAACAGCTGTAACAGCATTCGTAGGCAGGTTGCAGGGTAAGTGTATGTGGTTTGCCAGATCAGTTCAGCATTTCTCTCAGGAAAACACAAACTAGAAACCCATGTGAGACAGATAGAGATTTATAGTAGCCACCCAGATACATTTGGAACCAGAGATCATCTGAAGTTCTTGAATAGACATTGAGAAAATACAGAGTTCTTAAATGTATAAATATTTCTGTGACTCTCACCCCTGATCTGAACCGTGCTCAGTCATAAATTTGAACTCATCCACTTAGAAGTTTGAAGTGGGAATTACCAGAGAAATAAAAAAAAGCACAATTGTTGTGGTCACCAATCTGCAGATGTTATTCTTACCTATCGTGAAAGAGGCAGTCAGTGAGATAAATTGTCAGAACATGATTTCCTATTCATTCAACAACAAAAATTATCTATTGGCTATTTCTTATATGTCAGACATCATACTATGTAGTGGTGAACGAAGCAGACAAGATCCTTGTGTTGATAGAACTTAATGACAATCCGTGGCCATTGGACCTGATTTTCAATTATCTCAAAGAGAATTCTTAGAAAAGAAATTACAAGCACTTTACTACTAGCAAATTTTACCTGTTGGAAAATCCCTATTGTTTCATGGTAAGACTTCAATTTGATCATATTTTCCTAGCATATAAGTAATAATTTGAAAGATAAGCCCCAAACCAGAAAACACAAACTTTGAGATGGTATCAAATTATTTGATAGATAATATATTTATAAATTTAACATTTTGAGATTTCACAGAGAGTATGTTTCCATTGATTAAGAAAAGCCACTCAAAGCTACCTTCTATGTTAATGACATGCCATAATATTTAATAGTCCTAGTACTTTTGTACATAATTTTCTCTCTGCCTGGTGAACTTCTTTATTGAGGCTTTGCTCAGAAATCACCTCTTAAAAGTCTTTTCTGATATCTTAGGTAGAATTAGTTATTTCCTGTTCTATGTTTCCCAGATCTTATATTCTGTGAAGACAGTTATCATCACAGTGCTAAACACAGTCCCAATCCCATAGTGACCAGCTAAATGAATAAATAGTATATGTGCATACATCAATATAGCACTAGTCACATGGTATTAGAAGTATTAATATTTGCTTACCAGCCTGTCTATAACATTAGACAGAGCCCCTTGAAGTATGAGACAAATAATACTAATTTTTAAAATATTTATGCATAATTTATTGAGGCATAATTTGCATATAATAATACTGATAAATTTGATGGATTTTGACAAATGAATAGTCATGTAACCACATCACAAATATGAGATACAAAGTTTCCATCACTTCAAAAATCTGCTCCTTTGAAGTAAAATCCCCTACTTTCATTTTCGTCTTGGCTACCAATCACCTTTATTCTTTCACCACCCTTTCCTAAAATTTCATATACATTTTATTATATGAAAATACATAATTACATATAGTATAATAGGTAATGAAGTCTATTAAATAAACTAAATTTTCCATAATTGGAATCATCAGTATATATTCTTGTTTCCTTGGATTCTTTCACTTAATATTATTCATAAAGATTCATTCATACTGTTGCATGTACCAGTTTTTTACCTTTAATGGATCAATAGTTTTTTATCTCATGGATGTATAAAAAATCAGTTTATCCATTCGTCAATTGATGGACATTTGTGCTGCTTCCAACTTGGGGCTATAATGAATAGCATTGTTATGAATATCCACATACAGAGCTTTGGGCAGATCTTTGGGTAAGTGTATGATTAACTTTATAGGAAACTACTTGTTTATAATGTGGCTTACCATTTGCATCACTATCAACTCTGTTTCATAGTTCCAGTTGTTTTTAATCCTCTCCAACACTTGGTAATGTCAGTGGTATTAACTTTAGCCATTCTAGTCAGTATGTAGAACCATATTAGGGGAATATTGTGTGTTCTTCCATGGTAATGAGAGAAAATTTGAATTTCCCTCAACTAATGATGACCATCTTTTCATGTGCCTCTATATTTTATATCTTCTTTGAAGAAAGCTATGATAATTTTTTTCTAATTTTTTAAATCAAGTTGTCACCTTACAATTATAAAAGTGCTTTGTATAGTCGGGATAGAAGTTATTTATCAGATATATACCTTTTGCAAATACTTTCTTTCAGTATTTGGCTTGCATTTTAAATTTATTAAAGGGATCCTTAGAGGAGCTAAATTTTTATTAATTTATTTATTTAATTTTTGAGACAGAGTCTCACTCTGTTACCCAGGCTAGAGTGCCATGGTGTCAACCTAGCTTACAACAACCTCAAACTCCCAGGCTCAAGCAATCCTTCTGCCTCAGCCTCCTGAGTAGCTGGGACTATAGGCCTGCACCACCATGCCTGGCTATTTTTTTACATATATTTTTAGTTGACCAATTCATTTCTTTCTATTTTCAGTAGAGACAGTGTCTTGCTCTTGCTCAGGCTGGTTTTGAACTACTGATCTTGAGGGATCCTCCCGCCTCGGCCTCCCAGAGTGCTAGGATTACAGGTGTGAGCCACCGCACCCAGCCTAAATTTTTAATTTTAATGAACTCTAACTTGTCATATTTTTTCTTCATCCTATTAAAATAAAATCTAAGTGTAACCCGAAGTCACAAAGATCTATGTTTTCTATAGTATTGAAAATTACATAAAGGTCTATAGTCCATTTTGAGTTAATTTTGCATAGGATGTAAAGTAATGATTGAGATTGCTATTATAATCTTTGCATGATAGACATTCAGTTATTCCAGCACAATTTCTTAAAGAGACTATCCTTTCTCCATTCAATTAACTTGGAGTATTTCTTGGACATATGCTATTTATTTATATGTCCATTTCTTCTGTTCCACTGATGTATACACAACTTACCTGAGATACCTGAAAGCAGCTGTTACTTCTCTGTCATTCTGCCTCAGCCATATAGTCAGCTCCTTAAAGTTAAGGATTGGTGCATTTGTGCACTTGGATGGATGGATGGATGATGGATGATGGATGGGTGGGAGGGTGGATGGGTATTTTTTAAAATGTTGTGAAAACTTGATTAGATAGGTAAGCAGACTCAAAAATTCTAGTGGTTATTATATTCATTGCATGTCTTGTGTGCGATGGCATGGATCATCCCCTCTGTTTCCTAGAAATAGCAGCATCCCATTCACAATGAACATACCCAGCTTCCAGATCTTTATTTCTAATACCATTCTCCACTAAAAGGAACCAAGATCATTGGATAAATGTTGATTTTAGGATCAGGGGAGTAGTATTCAAGATTAGTTTGGTGCATGGTATGGTGTCAGAAACTAAGAAGTGCTCAAAAAACACAATGTCGGAGGCATGTGAAAGAGGTAAAAGAGATATGGGAGCCAACTAAAAGATTTACCACTGGTCAAAGCTGGAATAATTTGAGTAGAAACTAAATAAATGACATACCATTTGATTATAACCCAAGGCATATAATAAATGCCCAGGAGTACATATTGATATAAGTAAATTATTGAATAAATAAGTAAATGGGGAGAGTAGGTAAATCTCCCATACTGAAGAATAACAAATAATTTATGGGGATATTCTGCTCTCCTAGATCCCCACCCCTTAAGTATGAGATGCACACAGTGATTTCTTTCAGAGAAAAATAGTATGGAAAGGGGGAAGGGAATAACTTCATAGTGGAGAAGCCTGACGAACACTACCTCAGCCGGTGATCAAGGTAAACTTCAATAGTGATGTCATGCTGGTAGTATGTATCCCTGGTAAGATGTGATGTAAATGGCACTTTACCTCTGTAGTCTGTCTCCCAAAACTCATATGCATTTCTAACCATGAGAAAAACATCAGACAAACTCAGATGGAAGGGATGTTGTATAAAATACTTATCAAAACTGTTAAGGTTATCACAAACAAAGAAATTTTGTATGAGAAACTATTGGTCTAGTGAATTCTAAGGAGACATGATGTGTAAATAATAGCATAGTAATACTACTACTAATAATGTGATATCCTGGATGGGATTCTTAAAAAAAAAAGGCCATTAAGTAAAAACTAAGGAAATCTGAATAAAGTACGTATTTTAGATCATTCTAGATTTGTTCATTATTTTGTGACAAATGTATCATAGTAATGCAAGATGTTAGTAACAGGGGAAGCAGAGTGAGCCTGGCACCTCCCCCGTCTCCCCTGCTTCCTCTCTTACCATGTGATCTCTGCACACAATGGCTCCTTCTGCCATGAGGGGACGCAGCCCGAGGCCCTCATCAGATGCCCAGTTTTGAACCTTCCAGGCAACAGAAGCATGAATGAAATAAACCTTTTTTAAATAAAAATTACCCAGCCTTGATATTTTTTATAACAACACAGACTAAGACAACACATATCCACGGATGTCACACACTAACTATATATACATAAGATAGGTGTATATGTGCTCATATATGCATATATAAGGAGTATATATATATATATATAAATGTGTGTGTATATAAGAATAAAGTATATATACACACATACATATAAAATTATATATACATAATAATATGTACAGGTTGACTATCTCTTACCTGAAATGCTTTGTTTTGAATTTTGGATTTTTTTATATTAGCGATATTCAACCTGTATATATATTGATTTGAGGAATTATTGTTAATTATTTTGTCTTCATCTGTTTTTATAATAATGGTACTATGGTTGAAAAAAAGAAAAAAATGAGAATTTTTTAGATTATATTTAAATAAAATGATAGGACATTTGGGATTTAAAAATAATCCGAAAGTGAAAAAAATGGTAGGGAAAATTGCTTCATGAAGATGAACTCTTAATATAATGCTATGATAACTAATCATTATTTAAAGATAGATGAATATACCAATAGGACAGAATAAAAAGTTCAGAAATAGACTGATGCCTATATGAATACTTGTTTGACAGCAAAGGCATTATCTGAGCCCAGTAACGTACAGCAAGATCAACTCCAGATGAATTATAAACATAACTGTGAGAGCCAAAACAATGAATTGTTAGAAGATAATAGAATATTTTTATGACTTCTATAGTAAATTCTTAAGCAAGACATAAAAGGCACTAACCACAAAGGAAAAGATTTATAAATTGACTACATTATAATTAAGAATTTCTGCTCATTGAGAAACCTAATTAGAAGAATGAAAATTAGGAAAAGAAATTTAAGACACATTTGACTGACAAGGAACTCACATCCTTATTATATAAACAAATCTAAGAAGTTGGTTAGAAAAAGACAAATTAGTTTTTAAAAATTAGAATAAATTTAACAGACCCTTCACAAATATAAACATCCAAAATAGCCAATAAACATACAAAAGATGTTCAGCCTTTTTAATCAGTGAAAAGCAAATTAAAATCTCAATGAAATAACACCACATACCTATCAAATTGGTTAAAGGAAAAGAAAAATCTGACAGCACCAAGTGTGATGAGAATGTAAAACAACAGGAACACTCACACACTACTTAAAGGAAAGTAAATGGGTACTTTGGAAAACAATTTGGTGTACTATTGCTTGTAATGACCCAGCTCTATAAATGATCCAAAGATTTATGTATAGTCAGCAAACTATATAAAGTGTGGTATATTAAAATAATGAAATATCAACAGAAATGAAAGAACCATAGCTACCTGCAATTGCATGGAATAAATATCAAAAATATGCTTTTGAGCATTTCATATTTTGAATGTCAATATATTTTAACAATCAAAACCAGGAAAAGTTAAAATATATTGTTTAAGGAAGCATAAACATGTAGACTACTTTTTAACAGGCAAAGAAATAAAGAGCATAAAATCAAGATACTGGTTGTCTACAGGTGGGAGGGAAAGTGTTACAATCAAAAGGTGTATAGAGGATACTGGACTACAGGGGATATTTTATTTCTTAACCTAGGAGATGTTTCATATTTACTTTATAATAATTGGTTAAGCTTTAAATTTATCTGTGCACTTTCATATATATGTATTTTATTTTATAATCATAAAGTGGGAAAGATGAAAATACAAGAAAGGAACTAGAGGCCGGGCGCTGTGGTTCACGCCTGTAATCCTAGCTCTTGGGAGGCCGAGGCGGGCGGATTGCTCAAGGTCAGGAGTTCAAAACCAGCCTGAGCAAGAGCGAGACCCCGTCTCTACTATAAATAGAAAGAAATTAATTGGCCAACTGATATATATATAAAAAAAAAAAATTAGCCGGGCATGGTGGTGCATGCCTGTAGTCCCAGCTACCCGGGAGGCTGAGGCAGAAGGATCACTGGAGCCCAGGAGTTTGAGGTTGCTGTGAGCTAGGCTGACGCCACGGCACTCACTCTAGCCTGGGCACTCACTCTAGCCTGGGCAACAAAGCGAGACTCTGTCTCAAAAAAAAAAAAAAAAAAAAAAAAAAAAAGAAAGGAACTAGAGACCGAAAGTTTAAGGGGATTTTCTCTGAAGGAGAGTAGAGAAATGAGATACTAACTGGACCCATAAATGGGGCTCAGGAAGAGATATTTTAGAATGTGAGAAGTTATACCTTCCAAATTGATGAGACGTATCCAGTGGAATATTCCGCTTTACGTGTATATGGCCAGGGAGGTGCATCATTTTTATATATTTTCTACCAGATTTCATGAATATGGAAATAAAATGGCACTCTGAAGCTGGTGTTGGCACAATCTTCTAAAACACTATAACTTTTTAGATGAATATGGTATTTGGATATATACTGTCCCTAATATTTTGTTCTTTTTATACTTCCCCTCCTTAGTATGGTAATCCAGAAGTATAGACATTTTATGGTTATAAATCATATATATATATACACACACACACAATCGTATATATATATCACACACACACACACATATATGTATATATATACACACACACACACACACACACACAATTCTATAGTTAGCTTGTTGAGTCACTTAATGACTGAGTAGATGGAGTTCAGCAATGAGGCACATGAAATTTATTTCCATGGCAGAAAATGCAACCCCTTTGCTCATTAATGGACCCTCCACTCCTCAAACAAGGTAGCTAGATCTCTACATGACCTGTCTTCATTTATATTAGCAAGACACCTACTATTAATAAAACCTTTCAAAATTAGGAGAAAAATAAATGATCCCCATACAAAAGCAACATTTTTTAAAATTAAGTACGAGGCTTTCTCTTTCATTCTCAAACTCTTAGTGATAGAGTATGTGCTGTATTTTTCCTTTGTTCTTTCATTTTTCTGTAACAGTTCATCCCATACAAACTTTTTATGGGCTCTTTTTTGGCTACATCACTGTAACCTCTTCCCTATTGTTTTCTCTTTCTTGAGTGTTCTTCACTCAAGTGGCCAAAATTAATTTAGTGGTGTCAGCACACCCTTTCCTCCTTCACTCACTTGACTTCATATGCATTGGGTTGCTTAACAGTCCTCAATATGTATTGAGAAATACTTAAACATTGCAAAATTTCTAACACCTCCTTCCAATTTTTATAATCTGAACCTAAATATGCATCTGTAGTTGGCACTGGTGAGCCTTGTTAAAGTATCTTCAGTAGGGTCTCCTGGTTTCAAAGTGTTTGACTCTCATTTTAACCTGTGTATTTTATAATGTTATTTCCCATACATATTCCTCCTGATGTAATATTTGGAGAGATACAATATTCCATTTTTCTCCTCCAATATATCCACAACACTGTTTTCTTGTATTGCTTAGAAGGGGTCAGGCACATCAACAATGGGATGGCTCTTCTTTGCAAAGAATCTTCATTAAAAAAAACAGTGACTTGGGTTTGATGACTACATAGGACCGCAAATCTTTATCATAGTAGCCTACCTTAATCTTAATCACATGGACAATTTTGAATTCATGAAATTCCAGGCTGTTAACAATTTTTAAAGGAACTTTAAATTTTCTAAGAATGAAGGAATTAACTCACAAAGACATTGAGAATGTGAGTTCACTCCTACAAAGAGCCAAAGAGCATTTTCAATACACTATCATATAGATTTGATTATACTTCAGCAGCTGTATGTTATTAACCAGGAGGTAAACAAAGAAAAATTTGATATGATAAAGAGAATAGTGCAACTCAATAATGATCAATTGGTTAAAATATTAACAGATCTTTTCTTGAAAACAGCACAGGGACTGACAACAGGTGGCAATACTACCCAGTGGTTATCAGAGCAAAGGAGCACATTATTAGCAGTTCCCTCTCTTAATATTGATATTGTCTCTTTTTAGACAAAAGATCTTCAAGGAAACACAAGTGAAAAAGAGAAGACTTTTAATGTATTTCCTCCCTCTACCCTCTTCTTGACTCTCTAGGGAGGTGACTAGTAAAATCTAAACATTATAATAAATTCCAGTGGGGATGAATTGATCCACTACTGACTGAGACTAAAGTCACTTTCACCACTTCAGCAGATTAAACGACTGTTTATTGAATTTGCAGGCACTTCACCCAAGCTGTTTGACCTGAGGTCTTCTCCATCAGCCTCTCTAGCTGGTGGACAGAAACCCAGAATGGGGCTTTTGGGGAGGTATGGGGCTGTTTTCACCTGATAGTATATACTGAATAAACCAAGAGTGCAAATTTTTAAAAGCCTATGCTTTAAAATCAGGAAACTAGTTTTAAATCCAGGCCAGTCATATTCAAGGAGTATGACCTGGAGCAGTGACATAATGTGCCTAAATCTGTTTCCTCATCTATTAAGTCTGAATCTTCCTTAGCCTTTAAAGATCTTTAGCAGAATTACATGAAACACTATATACAAAGCTTCTAACCCAGTGCCTGACCAAATAAGAATAGTTGATTTCCATTTTTTGTGTGTTTTTTGCCCTATTTCATAATACAAAATATATATTCCTTCTGTTCCTGGCCTAGACAGCGTCCCTTTCAGTAATAAATATGACTTTTGCTTCCTGTAGTTAATGCTCTGATCAGTGAGAAACACAAAAGACCTGCTTCCAGAATTCAATATAACTGTTAGCTTCTTGCCTTATCCAAAAAGACTAAAATTAACTCCAACTTCTTCTCCCACCTGATTTTGGTTCTCTCTGATATCACAGGGATTGCTATCTGGTATGTAAGAGCCAGGGTAACAAATCCAATTACTCCCCCACTATAGACTTACTCTATTTTTAATTATCTCTATGCCCAAAAGGAAGAAGTTATTTTCTCCTTGAGGCTTCCTTATGATTTTATTAGCAATTATTCCCCATTACACAATGAGCTTGATCAGCTTCCTGTGACCCAATCCAGTAATTATTGCCATGGATCAATGCGTTAGGAAATTTTCTCACAAGGAACAGCTAGAGAGCTGCTTATGATGGCATTATCTTCAGCCTCAATTTAGTGTGGGTGGGATACTTTCCCATGTCCATGGCAATGTGAAAATATGTAGCCATTGATGTGGCCACTACTCTAAGTCCAAAACTAAAATACCACTCAATACATTTATTGCATCCTACTAATGTCAGTACATCTTCATATACACAATGAAACTGCAAATTCCCAAGTGATTAGTATGTACTTCCCTTCTTCCCATTTCTATTGAGCTGGAAATGGAAACCATTCCAATAACAATCAGTTGCATAAAAGCACAGAGTATATTTCATAGCTACAAATCAAAGTTATCACCCTATCTTCCTATGTCATTTGACCCAGGCAAATGTAAGTAGGGCATGCTTTGCCAACTCTTCTTCATTTTAAGTTCCCTACTTCAGGATGGATTCTACCATTTGTCCTTCTTCCTATTTAAACTCTCTTGAGATGGGTCTCTTGCAAAGCAAATTGCTCTGTGCCTGCTAGAAATAAATAGTTTTAATTTTACCTCTTAATCTTCATTTTAACTTTCATCTTGAATTTCCCATTTTCAAGTATCTGACTAAATTGATTTGATGCTTAATGCTTGCCAAATAAATAATGAGGCTCTGAATGAGTCCATATGTAATAAGGCAAGGATTTCATTACTCCTAACATCGTTATAATCAGGCAATGATTAAATTATTTCTAACATTCTTAATACCAACGTGAAAATATGCTAAAGACCCAGAACAATTTAAGCCTTCCCAACATGTTTTGTATCAGGAATTTCTACTTCCAGCAGTTTATCACAATGTTGCAGGAATTGGCCTGTAAGGGTTTATGCTAATGACAATGGAACGAACTCATCCACAGGTGTCCCCCTTTATCTTAGCTACATCTTTAAAATCATTTATAAGTTCCATGGTAACAACCCTAAGGCCCACCAGCAGGAATGCTGATTAACACTTACTGGGGGGGAAAAAAAACTTAAATAATCAAACAATTTGCAAATTGTAGCAACCTAGACAGATGTTCAACTCATGGTTATTTTGAGGGGGTGGCAGGGTGGTGCTCTGAACTGAGGGAGTGTCTGCCTACTGTCTTCATTTGGGATAGAGACTCAGGCATATCTTCCAATCAAGGATACTCAATCTATCTCTGGCATAGCTGGCATTCCTTCTAGTTTGCAGAAATCAGGATATACCTATGGCATCCAAGGGAGATCTTTAATTCAGATCTCTGAGTTATGTGTGTAGTACATTTTGAGCCTGACAGTAGCACCACCCAAGAAATGATTTGCAGCTTTAATGCGTGCCTGCAGGATGGTGATATTGATGAGAAATCTGTATTAGAGCACTGTGAATCATCATTAAAAGGCATTTAAAATTGCCTTGTAAAATATGGCTTTTACTGCATCTATGCACTCTCCTGGAAAGATAAAGTAGTGTATTAAAATGATGATATAGATGTTAATAAATATGAAGTCATGGCTACTCTATTAGATCAGAATGTGGCAAAAAGAACCCCTGCAGTTTACTCTGAAGGTTAGAGGTTCTGTTTTTATTGAATTTATAGATGGCATTTCATAATGGTCTGAAGCCAAAATATAACTTTTCTGGCCACTAAGCTAGCTACTGGCTCAGAACTTTAGTTTAAGCAAACAAAATCTTCTAATGTTGTCTATTATTGTTTATGTGGCCTATAAATTCCATTTGCGGACTTACTATAGGCTGTAAGATTTTTGGATCTGGATATCAAGTAATTTCAAGTTGTCTGAATTTTTAATGTGAGGACTTTCTGAACAGCAAACAATCTTGGGTTTTTCAGTGCAGAAACAATCCAGAAGTGTGAGGGTAGGGGTAGGTGGTGGGAGATGATACAAACTCAGTGTTATTCTAGGGGATAGATCCAGTGTATTGAGATTATACCTAATTCTCATTGCAGTCATTGTACATCAAAATAATTTGTATTTAGCGATCAACCTAGCATTTAGTATGTAGCATTTATCTTATTAGAGCTACCAATTTAATTATATATGAAAACATTCAAATTAGCAAACACATGAAGGAAAGCTGCATGTGCATGGAAGAACATAAGCCTATATTATGGTTAATATATTTACCAGTAATACAATCATTATGTAACGTAAGACAGGTTCTACCAAAGTATCTTACTAATGTAGGTTTAAATGCCTGTGATTTCTTTGGATCCATTTCTGAGCTCACTGCTGCTCTTTTTACATAATTTACAGTATACAGTTCTTCTCAATAATAGTTGTTTAAACATTTTCAACTTCCTCCAGAGTGTCTACTTTGAAATTATACCCAGCCAGAATATGTTGCCAATTGCCGTTAGAATATTTATTTTTTCCTAGATTAAATGGTATTTCTAACATATAAAATAGTCTTAAAGGAGGCTGGATATCAACATCCTGTCTACTATCATGTTGCTTCAGCAAGCATCTAAGACTAAATCCATGGGGACTAGAGACTGGCCACATAATATTTCATATTGTGCTCCCTTCAAATTGTTGTTTGAGAATTTTTTTTCTTACTCTTACAGGGTATATCCATGCACTTTGCCTATCAGTTGGTTACTCTAGTGCTTTCACTCAACATGCCATTAAAGAATCATTCTGTCGCAATGAACTTTATCAAAACTAAAACCTTAACGTTCTGTCCGAGATACTCACTTGTATCCATTTCATATTGATGTTTGTATATATTCTCTTTATAAAGGATCTATTCATTCATTATTCCAAATCCTGAGTATTTACAGGAGTATTTATTCTTTGTAATGTTACACTGTAAATGACTAAAATAAGGATTGCTTTCCTTGAGTCCATCCAGGAGAATTAACCCATGTAATTGAGCTTTCTGCATCACTTCATACTGTGCCTCTTCTTGTTTCGCTTAGTTTGGGAAACACAATTCTCATGGTTCTTTCTCATTGAGAACTCCTCTGGGCACTCTGGCTCTTCCCAGAATCTTCTCCTGGACTCTCCCCTCTTCTCACTCTGCACATGCTCCTTTCCCATGGGGATTCCTGACTTCTGAAGATTTTTTTTTTTTAATTGATACATAATGGTTGTATATTGCTCTACGTGGAGATCTCAATGGTTCTCAAATTCAAAAAATCCCTAACTAAATTAACCATCTCTCTTCTCCCCAAATCTGTTACATCCTTCATCCCTTATCTTGAAGAAGCCTTGTCATTGGTAATCCCCCAAAATGCACAAATGTGTCCCCTGACAATTCCCCATAACTATTGAATTAGCCTGGATCTCTTCATCTCTTGCTTGAATGTTATCAAACATGCATTGTTTGATAACTGATTTTCTGAGCTTTATTCTTGATATTTCCTTGGCTATCAGTCTTATATGTCTATAGTTACCTATCTAAAATGAAATATTTTAGGCTTTATTTTTGACTGTTTATAACTCATGATAGTATTGACTTTTTTCTCTTCCTAGTACTCTTTGCTTGGTTAATGTAATATTCTTTTTCAATTTTCTTCCTACCTTCCTGCCTGCTCCAGCTGGGTCTTTTTAAATGCTCCTACACTTGCCTATTCCATAAATGCTGATGTTTCCCAGCCTCCATCTTCATCCCTATTTTCCTTTTATTCTATTTCCTCTGCCTTGCACAATTTCCAGTATTCCAAAGGTCCCTGTGATGACCTCTTTGCTAGTAAATCCCAAATTTAGATTTCCTTTCACTGAATATTACCTCCTTCCTGTGTATCTCTATTTAAATAATCCATAGGAATGTTTCTTCCAGTTTAACATGCTCAAAACTGAATTTATCATTTTCATTCAAAGCAAACTCTTCCTTCTGAATTTCTCATCAGAATGAAAATATGGTCATCCACTGGGCTGCCCAAGCCAGAAATCTTGACATTCTCCTGAACTCCTCCTCATCTTTCACTTCTCACAGTACTTAGTCCAGACAATTCTGCTCCTAAACATCTCTCCAAACTGTACCCACCACCACTATCTCATTTAAGATACTCATCTTTTACCAGGATTATTGCAGCACATCCTATCTGATTTTCTTATCTCCAGATTTACCCCTCAAGCACTTCTCTACATGTAGCCAGAGTGCTTTTTCGAAGGTACAAAGAAGATTATGCTATTTCTCTACACAAACTCTTTTGAGATACCTATTGCCTTCAGAATAAGGTCTAAACTCCATAACATGGTTTCGTGAGCCCTTCACATGACAGTTCCATCTCTTTCTCTTTCTTTTCAGTCTAGTCTTCTACTATTTCCAACTTTGCATGGTAAGCACTAGCCATACTGAATTCCTTTTGGTGCCCTGTGTTCCATGTGTTCTCTCTTGCCATGGTACTATAAAGTTTTTTTTTATTTTTCTTTCTCACAAAATATTATGGGGATACAAATGGTTTGGGTTACATGTTTCAAAATGTGTTATGTCTGAGTTAGGGTTATAAGTGTGCCCTTCATCCAAATAGTGTTCATTATACCCGTTAGGCAGGTTTTATGCTACTTTCTCTGCCTAGTGCATTCTTCCACCCCTACTTTCTTAATATTTTCTGATTCTTCAAGGCTTAGTTTAGAAAACATTTCTTCTGGAGCTCTCTCCTTGACTTTGCCAAGACTTGGTTAGGTGCCTTTTTTACTCTTCTCAGAAACCAACTTCTATATTCCTCCATAACAGCACTCGATGTTTCCTGGTATGGTAGCACACTCACCCACCTGCCTCTTCCCTTTACTGAGTGCCCTGAGGGCTACAGCTCTGCTTTTCATCAGGCAAAACAGCTGAGCAAAAGGGTGTGCAAGAGGTGCTTGTGGAAAACATCAGGGGAGATAGGTAGGGAATATTATTAAGATTTCCAATTATTTACAACTTTATAATTGCTCTCTTTCTTCTTTGAGAAAGGGGCCATAGTCCCTAGCTTCAGGTTGGCTATTATCAGTCTTCACTCCTGCCACACTTCCATGGGTATTTGGTTCTTGTGCATAAAGCAAACATGCAGTTTTCAATCATGCTGTGCCCTCTCTTGCACCTTCAACCTTATCTCCCCTTTATTTCCATTTACCTTGTACATAATGATTTCAGATTCACCTTAAATGCCACTTCCTCAGCCTTTGCAAGGTGGAGTTAATTATCTGCTTCTTAGTACTTCCCCTAGCACTCAGCATAGCCTCCTATTATAAGCTTTATTTTATTTTTAATAATTGGCTTATAAGTCTACATACTACTATGCCATGAATTCCTGGGACAAAGCACAGCACATAGCACCCTACAGGTGGCGAGTATTTAATAAATGCTTATTGGATAACTGGATAAGGAGGACAATATTTTGCTGAGGAAACCAGCTGTTCAATCTAAGTCTAATCTCAAACCACAGATCTTATCTTAAAGATGTAACGTAAAAAGGATGCCTGAGTGGATGTCTCTGAAAATAATGGAATACATCTTTTAGAGAAAAACTTTCTGAAACTGAAGACTACTTAATATTTGTATTAGATCTTTAGGCTTTAATCTCATCATTTGGGATACTATTTTTTAAAGACTTATGTGCAAGTTTAAAACAATTTATGTCCTTTAATTCTTAAAACTCTAAGACTTAGATTCAAACATTGTTGTGTATTAAGAATAGGGAAAATTAGACCTAGGGTGATTAAGTAGTTTGCCTAAGGTTCATCTCTGTTAGTAGCAAAACTAGAACACAAACCTAGGTATGACTACCTATACCATATATGGAATTTCTTGTCTCAAAAAGGGCATGTTTTCTAAAGGACAGGAAAATTTTCTGGCAAATAGTTTGAAACATGATCCCCTATGACCTAAGTACCAACCACTATGTATGATTATTTTTAAAACAATCAGTGAAAAGAAATTTCTATAGTTTGTACATGCTCCAAAAGCCTGGTAATCAGAAGTTATGATGATAAATATAAGTACAGACCAAGCAAATGTAAATATTTATTTCCCTTATAGTGCCTAGAATAGTGTGTCATTTCCTCTAATTTATATTTGTTCATTAATGAATAAATAACATAAAGAACAATAGAACACATATTATATAGTATCTCTCCAGAAAACTATATTTCAATTAGAGAAAAAAAATCAAAAGTGGAGTAGTGGATAAAATCCAGACACTTTTTGGCATATCAAGAGGAAAGTAAACTAGAAATTCTGTCCACTGTCAATATAGCAGAGAGTCTATGAATTACAGATAAAATTTATAAAGACCAAACTTGCCCACCAAGTATATCTAGGGGGAAAGAAGGGTTAAATCCACTGATAAAGCAAGAAAATATCAGGATATAGAAATATGAGGTGGAAAGAAAAGCAGCCCATCTTGGGTAATCACCTACAGAGCCTCTTGGACTTTCTTTGGCTACAGAGTTGCAAGTACCAAATCACCTGACTATGTGATTGGTACCTCCTATAGCACAGAATTGAGAAATTGGCAGATATTTTCATTTTGAGGTCACCGTCTGGCAATTACATTTTGCAGAAATCACCTCAATCTAGTAAGAGAGAGAGCACTATCACAGCTCCAAATGTTGTTAGTATGATAAAAATAGTGGCATTTGGAGTAGTAAGAAGCTCTGCATTAAGGAAGATTAGAAATTACCAGGGGCTGACAGGAGGGAAAATGAGGAGTTTTTGTTTAATGGGTAGAGAGTTTGTGTTTGCATGATGAAAAGTTTCAGATATAGGTACAGGGTTATGATTGTACAATATTATGCTATAATTAATGACACTGAATTGTATGTTTAAAAATTATTAACATGGCAGACTTTGTCATATATTTAACCACAATATTAAAAAAAAGTCTAATAACATAATATACCCCAAACCATCAAACTGTACATTTTAAATGGAAGAATTGTAGGGTGTGGGCTATATTTCAATAAACCTGTTTTAAAAATTAGCTCTGTATTAGTTTCCTAGGGCTGCTGTAGCAAATTACTACAAACTTGGTAGCTTAAAATAACAGGAATTTATTGTCTTGAAGCTCAGGAGGCCAGAAATCTGAAAGTATCATGTTGGCAAAGCTATGTGCTTTCTGAGGCTCTAGCAGAGAATCCTTCTCCTCCGTATTCTAGCTTCTGGTAACTCCTGGGTTTCCTTGGTTTGTGGGTGCATCACTCAGATCTCTGCCTCTATCTTCATATTGCCTTTCCCTCTGTGTGTCTTCTCTTCTGTCTTTTATAAAGACACTTGCTGGATTTAGGGCTGGCCTGGATCAGCCAGGATGACCTCAACTTGAGATCCAACGTTATATTTGCAAAGATCCTTTGTCCAAAGAAGGCCATGTTCAGAGGATCCAGGACACGGACATATCTTTTTGAGGTCACTGTTCAACCCACTACAAGCTCCTACACTAAGTAAGCATTTACTGTGTGGCAGGCACTACTGGTTAAGCATTTCTACCTGAACTATTTACTTTTCAAAACAATACTAAGTGAAATAGGTGCTAGTATTATCTGCGTTTTAAAAATGGGGTAACTGAGACTCAAAGAGGTTAAATAATTTGCTCATGGTCACACAATAAGAAAGAATGAGTTGGAATAAAATACAGTTGAGATGAAACTAGATGCAACTGCAGAGACTGCCGTCCCAGCCCAACCGTGTAATTTTTCTTTTACGGAGGGGATCACATTGTAGGGGGCCTGATTTCTGTCTTGTTATTTTTTCCCATTTTTTATTTCTCTGCAAGGTTCTATAGTTATTGTAGCAAAATAGCCAGGCCTTCTTTCTCTCTTTTCTGCTAAGGAAAGCCCATTTGCTAGAAATTCGGGTCTTTCGCTAAGAGATAATAGTTCAGATTTGGATTTGTCTAACTTTGATCTTAACCTCTCTGTGGAAATCTCTCTCACAAAGAGCTTAAATGTTATAAATTGAGATTTATAGAATTATAGAATATGGGCAAACAGTACTAATTATACAATTCTGGGGAGGGTGTCTTTTGTTAGAAAACCCTGGACCAAATGCAAACCTCTCAGTTCTTCAGGTTTAAATGACATAGTAACTCTGCCCTTCTGAAAAGAAGTTCAAAACCAAATATATCTAAGTGAACACTGAAAAAGAAATAGCTAGAGTTTTTTTTTTTTTTTCTAAATCACTTTTATTAAGACAGCTTTTGAAAGCCATTTTTGTTAAAATTTACTGCAATGGAGAAACATGATACAACAATTACTGTATATAGAAGTCATCTTCCATCCTGAGGATAATACAGGATATTCAGGGCCTGAGACTATCACAATTTGGTTACTCCAAAGTGCCTTGTCACAAAAGATTAATGATGGCTCTGCTTATCGATAGAGCACTTAGGAGCTCAGTTACCACCATGCTAATATCCAAAGGAACATTCCTTCATACTGTGGTTTTGTATTTCCTCTGTAAGTTTCATTTCCTTGCCTTTCAATTTTACCTTCTGACTGTCTAAGTTAATTTTCATTGCTTCCTTTGGTCTTTTCTAGTTCAGATCTCAATTTTATGATCTGTCTCATATCACAACCCACTGGAGCATTATTTAGTGACTACTTTTTACCCTGTAGTTCATGGCCACAGAACTAGTGATAAAGTACCTTTGTTCCCTTACAGAATGCAAAATGTTTGCTAAATAGCATCCTTCACTTCCCTAGTTTTGAAATCCTTCTCTGGACATTGATTTCTTTCCTTAAACTTAGATTATCATTATTTATGTAGAAAACAAACAAAGGGAGCAAGGAACAAATTTCTTTCAGAGTAAAAGATAAGCAATTAGCTTAATGATTAAGGTATTAATGATTCTCCTGTGGCAAACCTACCTATATAATCCAGAGGATTTGAAATTTCTCCAGACAATCCATATGTTACTGATGAGATAATTCCAGCTTTTTAGATTTTGAAAGGCCATTGAAAAATACACCATCTTTTCTCATGCTTTGTGGCAAACACCTATCTGTAGGAAAAATTCTTATTTCAGGTTTCCAAAGATTAGTTGAATATATTTATTTGAATGAACAAGGTGGCCAACTAATGGTAACAATACCCAGCTTTTATTATCAGAGTTTTCCAGATCTTCTCCTAGGTGTTTTATATACATTATTTCATTTTATTGTCCAAGGTAAGTTCTATCAATATTCCTTTTTTATGGGTGAAGAAACTAAGGTGCAAATGAATTAAGTAGGTAATTTGCCTTATCTTATATAGCTGGTAGGTAATGGTGCTTTTCAAGCATTTATGGCAGCCCCTCCTTAGTAGTTTATGTTTCTCCAGAGTGTGAATATATTATTTGGATGGCAGAAATTAATTGGTTGCAGGTTGCATCCCTATATGGACTAAGTAGCTTCATTCTGTCCCTTGGTCCCTGAATGTCTCCTTTTTTATCTCTTTCCAAAATGAACACGCTTGAACAATGTTCTATGCCAATTTTGTGACACTATTACATTCACTAATGTGATACCATAGATTAGTACTTACAGTGCCATGACTGGCAATCCCACTTCCATGAGATAAAACCAATATATTTTTTTGAACCCACTTCTCCATCAGATCTTGATACAGCAGCCCTTCCTCAGGCTAATCTCCAATCCCACTTCTTTGGCTTCTAAAGTCAAAGGGAATTTTTTCCTGGCTAAGAAAAGTGACATTGGATCTGCTGACAGTGAAGAATGAGTCTTTCATGGTTAAAGAATCCTGGATCTTAATAAGATTCTTAATGCAGACCTCAAGAGAGAATTATGCCTTAATTAAATGTTTCCCTTGCCACAACCCTAAGCTCCAAAAGCTTGGGCTCTAGTTTATTGAAAGTTTTCCCTAAGTTTTATTGGTTGATATACTGAGAAAATCAGAAAGATTTTTCTGGTCTAATGCTTGCATTTGGCTGGCCTACAAGGTTAGCAAAAGCCACCCAACAATGAGATCTGCTTTGAATGGGAACCAAGATGATGATGGGATTATGATGTTCATAAAAACAGCAAAACCATAATAATCCTATTCAGTTACAAGCAAAGAAAACAGTTTATTGCTGTGCTATAGCTGAAAATGTTCATATTATAGGTAGTATAACTTAGTAGTTAAGAGATATTTGTCCCTTATTCTCTTTGTTTTATCTCAAGTGCCCCAAATAAATGCTTAGTACATTGTAAATACATAATAACCTTTAAATGAATTATTTTATTGAGTTTGGGTTTAGAGATTTGTATGCTAAGTTTGAATACCTCCCCTTTCATTAAGTGCCAGCATGAACTGGGGCAATCTAAATCATTTCCTTTGACCTCTGTATCCTAGTCTATAAAATGGGAATTACAACACTTTCCTAAAAAAGTAGGTGTAACATTTGATAAAATCCAATATTCCTTCATGATAAACCCCTCAAAGGAACATATCTCAAAACAATAAAATCCACATATGACAGATCCAAAGCCAGTATCATACTGAATGGGGAAAAGTTGAAGGCATTCCCCCTAAGAACTGGAATAAGGCAAGAATGCCCACTTTCACCTTTTCTACTTACCATATTGCTGGAAGTCCTAGTCAGAGATATAAGGCAAGAGAAAGAAATAAAGGGCATCTAAATTGGGAAAGAGGAGGTCAAACTATCCCTGTTCACTGATGATATGATCTTATATCTAGAAAACCCTAAAGTCTCCACCAAAAGACTCCCAGAATTGATCAATAAATTCAGCAAAGTCTCATGTTACAAAATCAATGTACACAAATCAGTAGAATCCCTATATAACAATAACAGTCAAACTGAGAGTCAAATCAAGGACACCATTCTATTCACAATAGCTGCAAAAGTAATAAAATACCTAGGAATAAATTTAACCCAGGAGGTGAAAGCTGTCTACAAGGATAACTACAAAACACTGATGAAAGAAATCATAGATGATGCAAACAAATAGAACATCCCATGCTCATGGATTGGAAGAATCAATATTGTTAAAATGACCATACTTCCCAATCTACAGATTCCATGCAATTTCTATTAAAATACCAATGTTATTATTTGCAGAATTAGCAAAAAACAATTCTAAAATTCATATAGAACCAAAAAGGAGCCCAAATAGCCCAAGTAATCCTAACCAAAAAAGAACAAAACTGTAGGCATCAAATTACCTGACTTCAAATTATATTAAAGGCTACAGTAGCCAAAGCAGCATAGTACTGCCATAAAAGTATATGCATAGATCAACAGAATAGAATAGAGAACCCAGAAATAAAACCATATACCTACAATCAACTGATATTTGACAAAACAGATAAAAAATACACTGCTGAAGAAACACACTATTCAATAAATGATGTTGGAATACTAAATAGCCATATGCAGAACAATGAAATTAAATTCCTATATCTCACCATATACAAATGTAAGACCTGAAACCATAAAAATTCTAGAAGAAAACCTAGGAGAAACTCTTCTGGACATTGGTCTGGACAAATAATTTATGACAAAACAAATACAACAAAAACAAAAATACACAATGGAACTTCAATTAAACTAAATCTTCTGAGGTGCAAAAGAAATAATCAAAAGAGTAAATAAACAACCTACAGAATGAGAAAAAATATTTGCAAACTTTGTATACAACAACGGCTAATATCCAGCATCTATGAGGATCTCAAACAACTCAGCAAGAAAAAAACAAGCAACCCCATTAAAAAGTGGACAAATGAAATGCATAGGTTTTTTTTTTTCAAAAGAAGATATACAAAGGTCAAAGAAACATGAAAAAATGCTGAACATCACTAATCAGTAGAGAAATGTGAATTAAAACCACAATGAGTTACGATCTAACTCTAATTATAATGGACATTATTAAAAAGTCAAAAAAACCCTATAGATGTTTGTTCAGATGCAGATGTGGTGAAAAAAGAACAATGATACACTGCTGGTGAAAATGTGAGTTAGTACAACCTCTATGGAGATCAATATGGAAATTTCTCAAAGAACTAAAAGTAGGCCTACCATTCAATCCTGCAATCCCACTACTGGGTATCTACCCAAAGGAAAAGAAATCATTATATCAAAAAGATACCCACACTTGTATGTTTATGAAAGCACAATTCACAATTGCAAAGATGTGGAATCAACCTAAATGCTTATCAACTGATGAGTAAATAAAGAAAAGGTGGTACATATATACCATAGAATACTACACAGTCATAGAAAGAATGAAATAATATATTTTGCAGCAACTTGGAACTGGAGGCCATTATCATAAGTGAAGTAACTTGGGAACAGAAAAATGCATGCTGGATGTTCTCACTTATAAGTGGGAACCAAACTGTGGCTACACAAGGACACACAGAGTGGTATAATGGACACTGTAGACTTAAGAAAGGGGAGGCTAGGGGAGAGTGATGAAGAGGCTAGGGGAGAGTACCTATGGGGTACAATGTACACTATTGAGGTATTGAGTACACAAAAATCTCAGGCATCACCACTGTACAATATATACATGTAATGGAATTTAGCTCATACCCCCTAAATCTATTAAAATAAAAATTTTAAAAAGATGAATAAAAAATGTATTATACTATCTTAGCACCACCACACTTCTTATATAAGAAAGTGATCCTATCATTTTCATAGCAGTAAATGACTATCATCATCATCATCATCATATCCATTATTATTATTGACTTTATTATATGGCACTACCATGCTTGTCTGCCCCTCTTTTGCCTTCCAGAAAAAAATAAGAACAAGGAAGATATAACATAAATGCCCCACAACCAATGGACTGAATATGTGGTTTCTTCAAATTAAGAGTAAGGCTTTTTTGAGATATTCATACTTACATGTTTTCAATGCTTTCAAGCTTCTAAAGACTGGGGATATAAATATCCCCATCTCTATGCATATAGTTCTCCTTTTAGAAGGTCTCTAAAACCTCAGTTATGGACTCCTTTGCTTCACCAGGAATTATCGGGTTTATATAATTCATAATTTTTATTTGAGAGAAAAAGGGGAAGTTGGGATGAAATCAAGAGGATATTCTGAAAGAAATTAAGATGTGGCCTCTCCTGAGAAAGAATTTAGAGAATGGAGTTTCATCAGTTTTCAGGGCTTGGCCCTGAATCCTTAGTTCAAAGTTTCTCAACATCAGCATTATTGACATTTGGAACCAGATAAATTTTTATTGAGACAGAAGGTTGTCTTATACATTGCAGGATATTTGGAAGCATGCCTGGCCTCTATCCATCAGATGCTAGTAGCACCCCCACCTCCATTTGTGAGAACCAAAATGTCTCTAGACATTGCCAAATATCACTGGGGGTCAAAATCACCATAGTGCTAAAGTGGCATGACTTTTGCAAAGGAGACTTTCAGGTGTGTATATCTGTGGAGCTTGGCATTTCAGGAACCCAGGTGAGATCATTTGTCTTTCACAATTGGTCAAGTTCTTTTGGTTAAGTCTTGGCTGTCTCCAGCAGTAAGAGGTAAGTGGAAACTACACATCTTCACACAGTCCAGCAACACTATGAAGTACTATGTTTCAATGACAGCCATTCTCTAGTCAAACTCCGGCACACAAACAAACGTTAATAACTAGGTGCATAAAGTCATAACACGTGTGTTCCTCATGCTGAGTAAAGACTCTACTTTCCCTCCCTATAGACCCTATGAAAATCCCATTATAGGAAATGTTCATTCCATGGGGATGTAACAATATTCTTACAGTGGGATCAGCAAGACTTTGGGTTGGATCAGGCCACAAATTCCTCTATCTTTGTGGGGAACACATGCTCAAGACTTCTAGATCTGGAGTACTCCCCCAAAGGCATTAAAGTATTAGGCTTATAAACAAAACTTTTCAACAAAGTTTTCTCTACAAAGCCACTTTCGTGACTTTTCAACAACAAAAAACTGGCTTCTAATGTCTTTGACGCTAACTTAGAGACACTGTGGCAAATTTATATAGTGACATTTAAAGCACTAACTACAGCCACCTCTGGAGTGTATACAACTGATTAAGAAGAATCTTTAGGCCAGGTATGGTGTCTTATGCCTATAATCCCAGCACTTTGGAAGGCTAAGGTGAGAGGATCGTTAAAGGCCAGGAGTTTGAGACCAACCTGTTCAACATAGTGAGAGCTTGTCTGTACAAATAATAATAACATAACTAAATTAGCCAGGCATGGTGGTGCATGTCTATAGTTCTAGCTACTTGGGAGGCTAAGGTGAGAAAATCTCTTGAACCCAAGAGTTTGAGGTTGCATTGAGCAATGATTGTGCCACTGCACTCCAGGCTGGGCAACAGAATAAGACTCTGTCTCAAAAAAGAACCTTTAGGGGTTAATCAAAATCAAACACCTTAAATATGGATTCCTGATTAGAATACTTCAAATGGTATTCAACTACCCTTACAGGGTAAACGTGTAAGTTATTTTACACAAATTCTCATCACACAGTTGGCACTGCTGCACTGGAAATAGCTTAAATAAAAGCAGTGGGTCTGGGCATATGGGGCCAGGTGGATCTGAAGACCAGAGATTCATTCCTTGAATTTTTTTTGGAATAGATAAATCCTGGGACTCAAACTTGTCTAGATTGCTTCTCAAATCTAGAAGGTAGGACCTCAGTTTTATTTGAAGTAATTAAGGAAAATAAAACATGAAAATAAATGGTACATTTCTCATCTCTCCGGGATAGTACAACAAATCTACACTCATTTATTACATGGAACTTCTCTGAAAATTTGGTTTTGTTAAGTCTAGGTTCTTTTTGTACCTTGATAGCTTCCAATTTCGTGCTATCTTTCCTCTCTTTATGATAACTATAATCTTTTAGCTATTTTTTAAATGAAAATTTTATACCCAGTTGTAACATTGCATTTTCATTGCAATGAATAACTTGTAATGACAGAGAACAGGGAAATTTGCCCCCAAAGGGCACAATACAATGATTGATTTATTTTTGTTTTGTTTCTCATTTTAGTATCCAAGGCTGCATCTGTATATGCCCTTGAAAAACCCTTATTTTAGGGTTCTTGCACAAAGTATGAAAGATTCACCCCTTTTCGATAACAAATAGTTTATGTCTCAGCTTTGCAAATACCAAGATATCTTAAAGCCCATATAATTATCTATTGTAATTATCTATTATAATAATATTATTTCTTGTTCCTATTATAACTTATTATTATATTTATTATGTATACATTGTATTATGTATGTAACATGTGATATGTATTGTAAGAGTAAGCCTGAGACTTTAGGGCCTGTTTATGATTATTACTCCAGAGTAATAATTCTGAGCTAGGTTTTATAATGATTTTTATCTAAATGGTACTGAAATATGACTTTTCAATTTTGCTTTGTTTTTAGAAATATTTACATATTGGAATGGAGATCTAAGCTCACCTCCTAGCCTCTACTCTAACCACAATAAAATATTTTCTATTCCCCAACATACTTTGCTTCTAATTTTTTGTTTTTTGTTTATTTGGTTGTAATAGCTTTTCATCTACTTGAAATTAGCTTCTCTTCATCTTTTTTTTTTTGCTATTGTTATTATCTTATCTTCATCCTGCAGATCTCAATATCCTGTTGTGCCTTTTTCACCTTCTACAGAAGTGGAAGATCCATTCAATGTTGCCCCCATAAACCCTTCTCTTTAATGATGATGCTGTCCTATAACCATTTGCCATCCTCCCTCTTTTTGCACCTGGCTGCCAGCTTTCTGGAGGAGGACATATACTTTAGTCATTATTACATTCTTAGAAACCAGCACAGTCTATGACTCAGGATGAGCATCAATAAATATATCCTGAATTGACTTGAAATTAAAATTCCAGTTTTCTTATAATTTACATATTCAGATATTTTAGATTTAGTGCTTTTTAGGTAACAAAGGAAGATATTTTGGGTGGAGGAGAAAGTATCATTAAAAAAGCAGTTGCAGTAAAGGCTTTAGAACTACCTTCTCCAGTCAACTCCTGCATGACAGGACAGACTGTGTCTGGTAGGACAGCCTTTGGGAATGCTGACACCAGTTGGGTGTGGCATGGAGCAGAAGATGGGGTTGCAAATAACAAGATATTATGGTTCATGATCTTAAGTAAAGTAGCTAAGCTCATGCATGCTCAAAATGTTGAAATTCCTTAGGAGAATCAAATGGGGACAGAATTTTGTGCCCAAATTTGCTGCAGTGGGTTGCAGGGAATGCCATTGAAAACACAAGTTTGGAGATGAGAGACAGTGAGAAAGTAAATGGGAAATTTGTAGAAATGTGTGTGTATGTGTGTGCATGTGCGTGTGCGTGCGTGTGCGTGTGTGTGTGTGTGTGTGTGTGTGTGTGTGTGTGTTAGTAAACACCGGGAACACACAAATTTTAAAGTTTAGACATTCAGGCCACTTCTACTTAAATCTCCAAGGGACAGAAAGGCTCTCAATTGACATCGGGTTACAGATACTTCATTTCCACGATCTCTTTAGATTCTCACTTAACCTAATGAAATAGAACAAAGTAGTTACTGTTATTTTACAGATCGCAGAAATGCAACTTCAAGAAGTTAAATTAATTATTTAAGAGGTTAAATTATTAATTTAAATCAGTGACAAGAGGCAGAATTGTGTGTCAAGCCCTGTACAATTCACTGCATTATCTCATTTAATTTTCTCAAATAAAACAAGAGGTCACTACTATTTCTAAATTTTTCGTCTGAGGAAACTGAGAGGTTAATCTAGCTACTCAAGGCCACACGGAAATAGTGGACTGAGAATCAGGTCCATCCATTCTAAAGCCTCTATTGCATTTCTCACTATGCAATTTCACCCTTTCAGCTTATGAATCTTGAAATACAGTTTTCTTCAACACTGCTTTTCTCCTAGTCCATTATAAATAAATAAGTAAATCAGGAAAGGAAAAGAAAAAGAAAAGAAAGAGAAAGGAAAGGAAAAGAAAGAAAAGGAAAAAAACTCCCAGAGATGGTTTTATACACATTCCCTTTAACATTTGCTCATTCATTTTAATTGTGCTCTATTACAACAAAGGAGTGTGGGGGTTCCAAGTACAGCCAGTAACTTCTTCCATATTCAGAATGGGCCCTTGCATTCCATCAACTAGCCACCTGCTCTGTGATCACAGACACAGCCAGCAACCCTGCTGTTTTCTCACCTCCTCCCTCTTTGCATTTCAAGAGTTTCAGGGTGCCAGCAGACAGGAACTCATTCCTCCCACCATGTGCTGAGAAGGTCACCAACCCATCCCTCCCAAATGGTGAAAGTGAGGCACAGGGAGGAAGGAGGAACCGGTTTCTAAAGGTCATACTGAAGTGGGAGAGGATCCCGGGGAGCTGATACCCCTCCCACCAGGCCCGCCTTCCTCCTCCTCTGCTCTCCTATTGATTTTCTAGAAAAGAGATACAATCATTAGGCCCAGGAACTATGGGTTGTTAGCATTTGATGATAATAGTTAGCACCGGGGGAAACTTTGAAAAGAGAATTTTTATCAGCTAAGCAATTGAGGACTAAAAATATTTCAGAACTATCAGATTTTCTGCTGTTAGAAAGAATTCTCCTCCACCTCCCCCTTCAAAGCTGATCTCTTGCAAAGAAAGGAAGCTTTAAGAGAATTCCTCAATTTAGAAATTTTTAAATAAATAAAAACCTTAACTGCACATGGATAGATTTACTTATCAGAAACTGGTTTTCTGATAGTCATAGAATTAAAACCCTCTTATTTAAAAAGATGGGATAAAATCTACATTCTACTAATCCACAGTTGCCTGAACTTTATTTTCTTCTTTCCTGATTTGTTATATCCAAGTATGGCTTCTGTTAATTTTTAAGTAACAGTATTTTTTTTCAATTGATAATGTTTCAAAAGCTTAAATGCTTTCTTTAATATGTTTTAATATGTGTGTAACAAAATTTTCTAATACACATTGAATAAATGCATAGCTATTAAAATAAAACCTGTTTGTTTAAATAAATCCTAAAACCATCTCACATACCATAAATAGCACCCTTACCACCTTTCCAATTCCTGGGCTCAGACAATAGAGATAATGTTCTGCAACTCATAAGGAAATGTATTAAGGATCCATGGAACAGCTATAGTCTTTGACAGGTGTTATTTATAAAGTAAATAATACATAGATGTATGCACATCTTCTTTGATCTCTGGACTTCAATACTGGTTGTTTTTTACAGTAAGGCATCTTTTTTCACCAAAGCAGCAAGGTGGGTGTAGGGACTATAGCCTTTGGCCCCCTAAAGTCACTGATATAAGGTAGATTAATTAATAGGAGCAAGACATACTAATTTATTTAACATGTGTATACACTGGAGGCTTTGGAATAAAGACCCAAAGATACAAGGGAAATTTTCCATTTTATGCTTAGATTCAACAAAGTATGGGCAGCTGTGTAGAAATATGATTGGAACAAAAGGGTATGATCCAATGCTAACAGGCTGAGTGGGGACACCTAGCAAGGCCTGCCTGTCTCTCTAGATTCTTGGTCTCTCTTAGCATGCATTCTATTCTTCTAGGTGTGCAGCAGGGCCTTTTCTGAATGCAGGGGTTTATGGCCTACAGTTAAACAAGGTAGATCAGATAATTTCTTTATGACCAGTTTTTACACAAAATAATTTTAGTTTTATTGGCTGGTTTGGGGGAAAAGGGGTCCTGTCCTTTATGACTCGCCTTGGAGAAGGGGATTCTGGTTTCTGTGGCTAGCCTCAAGAGAGAATGGGACTGAGAGGCAGGAGGTCATGAAACTGTCTTTACAAATTGATAAAGGGGTATAAGGCAAGAACTGTGGTAAGGGCCTAGTTAAAAATAGGCACAAGCCTAGCTAAAAATAATGGTACTAATTAGCCACGGTTACTCTGTTTGCTTCTCTGTAATTGCCACTCCAGAACCACATAGCTGGTGGTCATAAAGATTCTTAGCTTTCTCCATAGATAACATCACCTTTTTGAAACCTAGGGGAAGTTTCTGAGATATCTTCCTAGTCCCACATTTCAGTGGAATGGCTGACCTACCCAGATCATACCAGGGAACTGACTCAACTGGTCTTGTGACCATCACCCAAGAACCTGGTCAGCAAAGAAGACAATTTCTATAACACTATGGTCATGCTCCAGACCCAGTCAATTATCAATTATCAGTTATCAATTGCCTACTCTAAGCTGTCTTTAAAAATCCTGTCTCCCAAATTCTTGGGGAGGCAGATTTGAGAAATTTCTCCTGTCTTCCCGGGTAGCGCTATGTGGAATTAACTCTTTC
The DNA here is from genome assembly GCF_040939455.1 of Microcebus murinus. Taxonomy (NCBI): domain Eukaryota; kingdom Metazoa; phylum Chordata; class Mammalia; order Primates; family Cheirogaleidae; genus Microcebus; species Microcebus murinus. The sequence continues at coordinate 27,658,259 of NC_134124.1, forward strand.
TCTGCTGCAAACCCTGCTGTCTCAGTGCATTGGCTTCCTCTTGGACAGTGAGCAAATGAACCTGGTTGGGTGGCAACAATCCAAGAAAAACTTTTGTTTCTAAGGCTGCATCTGAGTCCCTCATTCTAGGGCAGTATTTTCTGAGCCCCAACATGGGTTTAGGAAGTAAAATGGGCTGCAGGTAAAGACTAGGTACTCTTTCCTACTGGCAGTCTTGAACCTGAAAGGAATGTTGTGTGTCAGCTCAGATTTATTTTCCATAGGCATTCATTCTACTAAAGATAAAAACAACGTGGCTGTGGGGTGACATTACTTTATTTACTTAAGGCTTTTTATACCTTCTGTTCCAAAAGGGGGTGTCCGACTTTTTATTCATATGCTATTTCTTTCCTTCCCATGGTGCTGACATGTCGTAAAGAATTTACCTTACCCAGAGAAAGGTGTGCCCTTTGCCCTCAGCTCCTGGGATGTGATCTCTAGGCCACTGGAATGTCCTACCTGATAAGTATACCTTTGTTTACCTGGTCCCTTGGGCCACAGCCACACTGGAAAGTCTAACCACATGATTTTATGGTAGAGGCTTTGGGCCATGTGGTATCCACTCTACTTCTGGAGGAGCTAAAGACTAAAGGCCAGGCATACAGGCAGACAACCATGTTTATGCGATTGAGTTTCAATAAAAACTCTAGATACCGAGGCCCAGTGAGCTTCTCTGACTGGCAATACTTTTTGTGCATATTATCATAAATGATTGCTAAGAGAGGTAACTCTATCTGTGACTCCATTGGGAGAGGATAATTGGAAGCTTCACATTTGGAAACTTTCTAGACTCTGGGCAACTTATCTCCCTTGGCTGACTTTAATCTATACCCTTTCACTGTCATAAAACATAACCATGAGTACAATGACTATAAAATTCGGTGAGTGGCCTGGTGCGGTGGCTCACGCCTGTAATCCTAGCTCTCTGGGAGGCCGAGGCGGGCGGATTGCTCGAGGTCAGGAGTTCGAAACCAGCCTGAGCAAGAGCGAGACCCCGTCTCTACTATAAATAGAAAGAAATTAATTGGCCAACTAATATATATACAAAAAAAAAAATTAGCCGGGCATGGTGGCGAATGCCTGTAGTCCCAGCTACTTGGGAGGCTGAGGCAGGAGGAGTTTGGCTTGAGCCCAGGAGTTTGAGGTTGCTGTGAGCTAGGCTGACGCCACGGCATTCACTCTAGCCTGGACAACAAAGCGAGACTCTGTCTCAAAAAAAAAAAAAAAAAAATTCGGTGAGTTCTGTGAGTCCTTCTAGTTACATTGACCTTAGGGTGGGCACTGCACCCCCTAACATCATACTCATAATAAGCAGTCAATAAATATTGTGTGATTGAGAGGCACTGTAGCATCATAGTTGAAGAGCTTTGAGATCATATATACTGGCTCTACCATTAACCAACTGCGTGACCTTGGACAAGTTACTTAACTTCTCTGAGTTTAAAATGGGTATAATACTATCATGAATCTTGCAGGGCTCTTGTGAAAAAATAGGGACATTATTGTGCTGAGCCATATTGAAATGTGAGTCAGAAAAAATTAGTATAATAGTATTAATCTAATTTTGATATTTTGTCTATCATGGATATTATAATAATTTTTACTTTCAAAATATATTGCATTACAATATTTATCCTGATTATAAACTTTTTCATGGTCTTTTGCACTTTGCACTCAAGGTGAGAGCTTTACTTACCTCACCTTACTCTTGGCCCTGGTGAAGATTAGCAGTATTAATGAAAGTAAATTGCATAGCACAGGGTCAGTACCATAGGGAACACTCAACCAATAACATGCAATGATTGCAAATACTACTGTTGTTGTTCTTTAGAGAAGACTTTGGGAACTTAGTGCTATGTTGATGGGGATTTAAATAACTATGACCAGGAACTGGGCAGTATTTTCAGCTTAAAAGGACAAGAGTTTATTCCATATGCAGCCTGGAAAGATTGAACAGTGTATGTGTGAGTGCTGATGCATTAGTTTTCTAGTTTATTATACAAGAAATGACAAATTTATAGGTTGGAGCTCTTAATGAATGTTAGTATTTATAAAGAGATGTTGAGCCGGGCGCGTGGCTCACGCCTGTAATCCTAGCTCTCTGGAAGGCTGAGGCGGGCGGATTGTTCGAGGTCAGGAGTTCGAAACCAGCCTGAGCAAGAGCAAGACCCCGTCTCTACTATAAATAGAAAGAAATTAATTGGCCAACTAATATATATATAAAATTAGCCGGGCATAGTGGCGCATGCCTGTAGTCCCAGCTACTCGGGAGGCTGAGGCAGAAGGATTGCTTGAGCCCAGGAGTTTGAGGTTGCTGTGAGCTAGGCTGACACCACGGCACTCACTCTAGCCTGGGCAACAAAGTGAGACTCTGTCTCAAAAAAAAAAAAAAAAAAAAAAGAGAGATGTTGAATTTATAAAAATTATCTTTAAACAAATAGCACATTCAACATTCAATAAATTGAAATGCTTAGGAAGTATGATATTATAGTTAAATGGATTTATCCAGAGAATTTCTCTCAGTTTCAGCTTCTGCTATTGAAAAATCTCTGTGAAGCGTCTTCACTGACTTCCCTACCATAGTAACCAGAGTAGACAGAGTACAATAACCTTGTGGCGTTGTTGTGGACATTCATGCTCTTTGGTTCAAACTATGTTTATAGAAGGTGTTGGAGACACAACTGTGAGTCCTGAAACTGAATCCCTCACAAAATATATTTTTTTCTTCCATATGTTGCTGCTTGTGGATGATAGATAAAAATAAATTCCTGCTGGGGTATAAATAAAAATAAATATTTGGTCTTTGTCCCAAGTTCCTGAAAACTAACCAAATGTTTAGAGGGTTAGAACTTCCTCCCACCCCAAGAGGGGCTGGAGATTGAGTTTAAGCACAGTAGTGAATAATTTAATCAGTCATGCCTATGGAATAAAACCTCAACAAAATCCCCTAAATGATGGTGGTTTGAAGAGCTCCTGAGTTGGAGAACACATGGAGGGCTGGGAGAATAGCTCCTGGAAAGGGCGTGGCAACTCTTCTTCCATCCTTCCCCACACCTTGTCCTAGGCATGGCTTCCATTTGCCTGTTCCTGAGTTGTATCCTTTCAAATAAACCAGCAAATGTAAGTAAAGTGTTTTCCTGAGTTCCATGAATCATTCTAGCAATTATAGAGCCTGAAGAGGGGGTTTTGGGAGACTTCCAAATTTATAGCCAGTCCGACTTACAACTGGCATCCAAAGTAGGACAGTCTTAGAGGACTGAGTCCTTAACCTGCAGGATGTGCACTAACTCTGGACAGTTAATGTCAGGATTGAGTTGTTGGACACCCACCTGGTGTCAGGGAATCAAAGACATGCTCATAAAAATTACTTGAGTTTACCCTTATAAAAACCTTACTGGGCTTCTTCAAATAGTTTGGGGTTACTCTAGTTTTACAGCTACGATAAACATTGACTATGGCCAAGGTTTGTCTTTGTTTTCCTACCGTTTCTATTCATTCCCTAAAATGAAGTAGCATTTTAGTAAGGCTTTACAATTGAAATAACTGATGAAATTCATGTAAATAAAATATTCACATTTTAATGTTGTATAAATAACACGGTGTATTGGATAAGTTCCCCATTAGTTATATTGTCACGATTCATTTCTATTGTCATATTTCTACTGCTAAGAGACTTATACAATCTGTTCATGCATAAGTACCCTGAAAACTAAACTCAGGAAGTAGGAAATTGGGAAATAAAAAAGGCATCTGAAGTTTGCAGCCGTGTTACTCACAATGTGGTGCTTAAACCAGCGGCATCTGTCTCACCTGTGAGCTTGTTAGAAATGCAGATTCATTGGCCCCACTTCAATGTATGGAAGTGGGATGGGGCTCAGGACACTGTGTTTTGACAAGCTTTCCAGGTGATCCTTATGCGCAGTAAAGTCTGAGACCCACTGCTCCGTATATAGTTTAGTCAAAGGTAAACTTGGGTTAGTAAGTCAGCAGTAACGAGAAGCTCAGATTAAACAATAGGGTGACAAACTATCCCAGTTTGTCTGGGACTGTGAAGCGTTCTGGGATGCAGGACTTTCAGGGCTACAACCAGGTAAGTCCCAGACCAACTGGGACACGTGGGTCATTGTGGTCAAATGATTCTGTGTGTATTTTAAAAGCTAGCATACTTTGCATTTAATTTTGTCTCTATTGGATATCCTTTATTCTCTGAATGATTTCCCTCAGGCTCTGAGAATGACCAAATTAATATGGCTATCTTCTGGGTCATAGATTTGGGGAATCCAATAAGGTAGTTAGTTAGAGTTGACATTTTGTTCTTGCTGTAACTTCTGGAGTTTGATTACACTGGAGTGTGTGATCCATAACTTGCTTCCCTGTTTAATTCTCTCTCACTTCAATGTTATGTGTACAACAGGGCTCAAAAAAGGGAGAAGCTGGGAATCATCTTAAAGTTCCTTAAAGTCATTTAAATTTATTTATTTTTCTTTGTAGTCTGTTTCTTTTTGCTTTAGCATCGGTTATTATGAATCTCTCTTTTTGTTCCCTAACTGAGCAGAATTCCTCATTAATAGAGTAAATGTTCACTTAGGTCAACGAGTCTCATTTTTCAGTGTTTCTTGGGCATTAGTGTCAATCACAGAGGTTGCAACAGTACTGGAAATGCCACTGAGAGTTGGTTAATACAATTAACAGCTACTAGTAATTATGAGTGCCATGTTTACTTTAAGTGTGGCTTTATTTTAATATGCACTTTGAAAGCTTAATTCTGAGGAAATAGAGTAGGAATTTTCAAAGAAATGAGGTTTGTCTTTAGTAAAGTTCAAAGCAGAAACAAAACAAAACAAAACATTTAACAATTTGTTTATCTCTAATGAAATCTAATGGGTTGATGGGTATGTGTTTCTTCAAACATAATAACTGTACAAATTATTTGTTTTTAATGTCATAAAAATGCATGTTATATTGCTTAGTTTTCTTAAAGCTTTTACAAGGAAGACTCAATTATATTACATTCACAAACAATTAGGTTTGACTATTTGGATGCAAACTATTGTCGCCAACATTTTGCAGCATTTTTAACTAGTAGAAACATTCTGCTTTGACTATTAAAATAGTCATTTTGTAAATTGTTTTTCCATGTGATTTAGGCTATAGCACAAATGCTTTTTCTCTTTGTAGCTATTTTTTCCCCTGTTAATCCAGGGACAATTTGCTGGATAAATCCTATGAGTTATCCTTGAAATATGAGCTTGCTTTTCTGAACCAAGTACTCAATCTGAAATAGCAGAGAACTTTAGAGCCCGGTTACATGGAGAAGTCATTTCCCAAGGCTCCACTATGGCCATCTGGTAGTCCCTGAGTGATTTTTAATCCCCAATATGTGCTAGTTTGCCTGCTTTGATCCACGAAAGTCAATGGTGCACTCTGGTCCAGAAGGCAGGGTTCTATATCATCCGAGGCCAGGTTTTAAAGTCATCACATACAATGAGAATTAGATGTAGTAAAAAATTAACCACTGAGTAACTCTTACAAAGCGACATGTTAGAGACCAATATACTATTGTTTCAATCACAGCATAGTCATGTTTTCTCCTAAGGATGGAAAAGGTTACTTGATTTTTATTGAACATCAGATGAAACATTTGGATCATGTTATCTTGTAGTTATGAGCAAAAATGCATATATTAGAATTATATACTCAGTGTAGTGAGTCACGCCAACGATCTGAGCAGCATATATAATAGGAGCACCTGTAGGAAGAGATAAAAGACCCTCATCCCACTCCCACTCCATGTCTATTGAGGGCAAGGGCAGGCAGACGTGTCTTCTATTTAAATGTTCCTTCATTCTCTCCTCTTTCCTTTGTGCCTTGATCCATTTCTCTTATTTAGTTTCATTCCCACCATAGACCTTTAAGAATCAGGTCTTGGTTTTGTTCCCATTTTATAGTCATGTGACTCTCTCAGTTAGGAAATAAGTAGCAGTGACAATATTTAAATCTAGACTTCTAACAGTGAAAAATCCCTTAGCCCCTCTGCTATGGGACTATAAAACATGCCAATGCACAGTCTGCCATGGCATTGTGTGAGGAAAAAAAAGCCAAAAACATAAAGTAGCCTGGAAACCTGGCATGGACAACCAGTGTGAATATTGTCACTAACAGGCTTGTCAGTCCTTTTGCAGCAGTGGTCTTATAGACATCTGCCTAAGCATGTGCCTTGACTGCTTTTCATTCTATGTCCTAAAACTCTGGGACTAGGTTTCTAATGTCACCCTTTTCTAGTTGAGGCAAGGTTTTTGCACTACTATGGCTCTGATATTGGCTGAAAGAAATTGTTTGACAGCCTTTCTCAAGTTCAAGCCAATGATTGAAGGAAGGTCTTATCTACATATCTCTGTTCACTGATAAAACGTATAATCCATGGGTAGTGTGGGAATAGGAGGGGCTAATTCAGTCATAGTTTACATGAAACTGCAACAAATTGGACAGACTAAAATCTTTTAGTTATGTCTATGTTTTATCTAATCATATTTTGGTGTGTTTTAATTTTGTGAGAACAAAATCCACTCTGAAAGTTTCTGTTCAGCATGTATGTCCATTGCTCCTTATCTAAGGTGTGCTTTCCAAGTTAGAATCCAAATATAAATATATTGGGCTGTATATTTGGGGGTTAAAAATGTAAGAGATATGAATGCAGCGGTGCATGTAATTACGGCAGTGTAAGCTTCTAAGCCATTAATGAGCTCTTAGGGCATTGGAATCGCCAGTGGAACAACTCAGACTTCATGACATACCAGCTTTTTGCTTCATTTCAAAATCACTTTTTTTTTAAAGAAATGAAAATTTACTAACCTTTCACTCAACACAAAATAATGATGGAATCCTAGTTCATTTATATTCAGCTGGGGTAACATATTTATTCAGGTGCCAGATGTAGAGTGTTAATGGATTAAAGTATATGGGCAAAGTGGGCAATTGTACTGTAAATGTTACTTAAGTGAATTTGGCCTGCAGGGTATTATTGATTTATTTTATCTAATTTGGTTTGTATTGCAATTCAAGCTCAAGATTGAGGGTTGAAGTCATCTGTCTTCTATAGGTGAAATGACTTCAAGTCACAAGGGAACTGAACTAAGTGAAAAGGAAGTCTCTTGTTTGAGGAAGCAAAGGGAGTGGAAATATCTTCCAGGGGCATGGGGGTGTGGAGAGGGAAGTGTTCTTCTCCTCCCAAGGACACTCGGAAATCATATTCTACCAGGAAGAAAACATGCAACCACCACTCAGTAAAACATTTTGATTTCCTTGTCAATATTAAAACAATATCCTCTTAATAGCTGAAGAGTGGCTCTTTGCAAAGCTAGGCATGGAGCTTAGGGAGGTTGCTTATCATCGATCACTTTGTAAATCAGCAGAACAGGAAGCAAGGTGTCTTCTTAGCTGCTGTACAGAGCATCCAAGTGAGTATTTTGTGTTCCTCTCAAGTTCTCCAAGTATCCAGGCTTATGAAGAAACAAGAGTAGCTGATGAGCACAGAAAAGCAATGTCCTCTCTTTTAATCTTTATTTTTTGAAACTCTTATAAAATGGCTTAACACTAAATTTGGTGTTGAATGATGAAACAGGAATAATGAAAAGCAAACTGTTTAGTGCCATTAAACTATTGTGAGAATATCATATTATATGGCTTTACTCCCAGAATTATTATAGGCTGAATTCATGACGATTATAAAGAAAAAGAAAATAATCAGGACTTTAAAAATAGAGTTGTCAGAAAGCAAACAACTTTGGCATGAATCATTCTTTTGAATCCTCTGACACATCTCTGTCAAACAAAGAAGGATTCATTTCTTCCCCGATTAAACTAGGGAAACTGAGGCCTAGGGAGGCCTGGTGACCAGTTCAGGGCCACCTGGGGTGACCATACCAGTTTTCAAGGTGGAAAAATGATTGGTTCTACATTGCAATATTAGTCCGCTGGCTCCTCTGCTTCTACAGTTGCAAAGAGATCTATTAATTAAACAAAACAGTCAGACAGCTCCCCGGGAGTCTTTGGATACCGAGTCTCTAATGACTCCATGCAAAATGTCCCAGACCTGAAACATCTGTTCTAGAGATATAGTCAAGTTCCACTCCACAGTCCCAAATTAACAACTTATTTTCTTTCCTTTTATTTTTTTTTAAGTGCATAGCAGCTGTCCATGAATTTTAGAGGACAGACCTTGGTTTTAATCCTCAGCCAGAGAATATTACATAGAAAACTCTCCATATTTCACTGTATGTGCTAATTAGAAGTTCTTACACAAACACATAAATTCATTTATACACTGATGAATTTTCAGTTGCCAAATAGCTCCAGTATAAAGGCCAGAAAAGCAAAAATAGTACAAGGAATGTAACATTTATTTTTATGCAAGCTTGGATAATTTTTAGAATTGTTTTGTTTTTGGAGAATGGATTTGCATGTGCAATACATTTTTTTTTAATATATTTTGGTTTTTTTTTTTTTTTTTTTTTTTTTTTAGATTTTGAAACATTTTCTGGAAATGGAAGCCAAAGTTTTCTGATAGAGATATCGAGCCAAGTAACCCAGAGTTAAACCAAGAAGACCAGGAGTGAAAAGAAGAGAAATAATCCCTAGGTCACGCATTCAGGAGGCCTGAGGGAAAGAATGAGGTGCATCAAGGAAAAGATAAAGGTGGTTTATGATTTCACTGCAGCATGGGGTAAATTTGTCTCCCGTGTGAGCCCTCTGGCCAACAAAGAGCAGTCACCCCGTACCCTTCCTGTTGCATCCCTCCACTAAAGGACAGCAGGTAAATGTCAGTCTCATCTCTCCCACAGAAATGCAATTTCATGTGCTGTTTCTTTTTTAAATCTTTCCCAAATTTTCTCACTTTTTAGTTTACCCTCATTAGACACACTAACACATAACCATACATGTTAATTCACCCAGCTACCCAGCGTATACTGGATGACTCCTATTGGTCTCGCACTGTTTGGGGGACCTGGAGCAAGATAAAAAATGTCATAGGTCTTTATATTATTTTATTTTTTTCTTTTTGAGACAGAGTTTCAGTCTGTTCCCAGGCTAGAGTGAGTGCCATGGCATCAGCCTAGCTCACAGCAACCTCAAACTCCTGGGCTCAAGCGATCCTCCTGCCTCAACCTCCCGAGTGGTTGCATGGTCCCGGGCATGTGCTACCATGCCCGGCTAATCTTTTCTATATATTTTTGTTTGTCCAGCTAATTTTTTTCTATTTTTAGTAGAGACGGGGTCTCACTCTTGCTCAGGCTGGTCTCGAACTCCTGTGCTCAAACGATCCTCCCACCTCAGCCTCCCAGAGTGCTAGGATTACAGGTGTCAGCCACCACACCTGGCCAAAGGTCGTAGGTCTTATCTGCTCCTGTACAACTCACAATCTTTTAGGGGAATCATATAATTTAATAAGTAGATAAATCCATGATATAGATGGCTTTGAGTAGAAGGAATTGTTAGCAAGATTACATACAAACATGATAAAGAATTACTGGGAAAAACAAGGATCCTTGGGTAAGAGGTTGATCGTGAAAAGGCCTCTGCAATGAGATGAGTTAAATTATATGAATGATGGGAAGGGATTGGCAATGAGTTGCTTTGAGGAAAGTATCTTCGAGAAGAAGAGAAGAACAAATGTAATAGCCTTGAGGCCAGAAGGAATTTCTTTAAAATGGAAAGAAGATCATAGAGTTTATAGTATAATAGACTTAGTGGAATGTGGTACAGGATAGAGCCAGGTAGGTTAATAGGGAGCTAAATCATGAAAAATCTTATAGGCCATATATTAATAAAAAGCACCTGTATTTCCTTCTTGACTTTGATACAGTTTTCTACATAACATCTATATGCTGGGCATTGTACCAAATACTTTACCTATGCTATTTCATATACCTTCAAAACGCTCCCATGAAGAATGCAAGAATATTCCCATTTTGTGGATGAGAAAACTAAGACTCACATGGAAGTTCACTAAATTCCCCAAGGTTATTTAGCTAATAAGTGGTGGAACCAAGACTCCAAATCAGATCTAACTCCACAATCTGAGGCTTTGTCTATTTTCCTCCTCTATTCCACTTTTCCTTTATCTTATTTTCCTGAACTAGCTGACATGTCATGCATATAATGCAGGTGAGCATACTCAAAAGCAAGTGTCTTCTGAAATAGTAGTGCTGTGATCCTGTTAGCTGGAAGAAACTGAGTATGAGGAAAAGTAGTCCTTAGGGATGGTGGCTAATAGTAGCTATATTCTGAATGCTTTCTGCTAAATTGCTTCCTTTGTTAGAGTCTGAATTCTCTATCACAGCTAGATTGTCAAGAAATCATCTAGATAGACAGCTACAGATATAAATATGTGTGTGTCTGTATACTTACATATATATTCATATGAGTTATATGTGAGTATGTAAGTCCTACTCATGTATATTCATATATACTCTTATATGAGTTATATATTGAGGAAGATTGAATTTAAATAATGCCCAAAGGAAAATTTCTGGAACCATGGGCTCTTTGAGAACATCGTAGTTCCTTGTCAAGAGGAAGAATCTGTTTTTCTTCCTCCCGAACCTGGTAAGGCCATTGAGATTTTCTCAATGTCTCTCAATGAATAGAATGCAGTAGACAAGCTGCTATAGGATTTCTGAACCTAGACTATAAAATGTAATAACCCCCCACCCCCCTCTCTTTCTCTCTGTTTGCCCTTGGAACTCAGCAATCACATTGTGAGAAACTGCAGGTCACATAGAGAAGCCACGTGCAGTTGTTTCTGCTAACATCCCCAATTAAGGACTCAGCCAACAGAAATATGCCATAAATATGAGTAAGTCTTTAGATAATTCTAGCTTCCAACCCCAGGTTATGTTGAGTGAAACAAAAAGAAGCTATCCTCACTAAGTCTTGCCCAAACTGTAGATTTGTGAGCAAAGTAAATGTTACCATTGTTTTAAGCCATTAATTTTTAGGATAACTGTTCATACAACCCAAGAACTGGAAAGCACATACATACACCACATGCACATGCACATACACACACATACACATGAGCTAAAGTGGCTTAGTGATGAAGCTTAGTGATGATTCTAACCAAGCCTCATTTCTTATTACTGGTGGTCTCCAGCAGGCTAACTAACTGATTTGATATTTATTTTCTTGGTCTATTAAGTAGAGACAATAATGGCTCCTATTACACAGAATTGTTGTGGAAAATAAGATGATGTTTACATATCTCTTAGCACAGTGCCTTGGATAAATTATGTGCTTAATAATTATCACCATAAAATAAAGTTCTTTATTTTATAAAGTTAAAATTATAGCTTACAAAGTTAAAGTTATAACTTATAAATTATGTTTTAAAGTTATAAACTTTAAAATTATTATTATTGTTATTGCTCTACCACTGGGCATGGCACAGTGTACAACTTACATCTTTTTTCCCAAAAGTTCTCTTAAAAATTTTTCAAATAAGTGCCACACAAGCGGTACTATTGTTTCTGAAGCCTGTGATAAAATGAGTGCTGTGGATAATTAAAGGCCAGCTGATAATACCCAAGGAAAGATGTCTAACCACATCCTAAAGGGACAGAGAGCAAAAGGCTTAGAAGTTAGAAAATGTTATTCAAGGCAGAGTGAATATATATTTGTCCATGAACTTTCTCCAATTGTGGAGTTCAATATGAAACCCTAGAAATAGGAGTGTTGATGACATTTCCCACCAATTAAATTTCATCCCAACACAAATCACATGGCATAAATCAAGAACTTTGAGGAAAAGAAGGTCATTTTTTCCCAGAAACTGCATTTTTTCCCCTCTTTAAAAGTGCTACTTTTGGGGATTGTAATTGTATTTATAACAATGGGGCCCATTGTTGTGATGTGCCATTGCCTAGCCTTTTCTTGCAGAGGGCTATTGCTGGTGATTCATTATTATTCTTTCCCACTTGCATAGCCTTGACTTGCAACATGCCATTTCTTGCAAAAATTAAGGTAAATCACATGGTTTTAGAAATTCTGATTGGTTTATTGGTGTCCTGTTGGGTTGGGTAGACTCCTGAATATGCTGTATGTAACAGCTTGCTCTTACCTGTCACCTACTGAATATGTAAAATTCCCAAACTAAGTGCTACCAACCTCTATGAATCCAAATGTCCTCATATCTCAGCCCTACACACTGCACATTCGTCTTTGATAAGTAAAAGAAAAATTCTCCAATTCTTGTCTTGAAACATTTGCACCAATACGTGTCAACATTTGGTGCAGACAGACACCGTGATTAGGAACCTGTGCCCATCCATACAAAGGGCAGGAGGACGGAGCATAGGGGAACCTAAGACACTGTCTTTAGTTTACACTTGGAATTGTGGAACCAAGCCTGGCACTCTCAGTTACTACCTTGTGCAAATCATTATTGTCCACTGAGACACCATTGACATTCTGAGCACCTAAGTCTCTAGTTAAGAATTCCATTGAGCAGCATCAGGGGAGCTGTTCAAGTTCTCACCAAATGGGTGCAAGAAAGTCTGAAATCCAACCAGATGTTGCAACTTTGAAGAGACTTCTAACATCTAGTTAGATGATGATTGATAGATGCTTGATCTTTTTTAGGTATGTTCTTATAAACTCTTAACTCTCTAGAAAGCTTTTTTGCTCTTCCTTTACTATAATAACTACCCTCCTTCCCTACCTTTTAAACCTAATCTTCAGCTAGGTTAGATGACTGTGCTATGAGGGACCATAGCCTTCTATTTCCCTATATTATCCCATTGGCATTATTATTATTATCTTTTTCTGTCTCCCTCAGTACACTTTATATTCTTTAATGAGAAAGACCGTGTCATGATGCCCCCCAGTACCCCCTAGAACATGGCCTGGCCAGCAGTAAACTCTAAAATAATGAGTGCTGGAAAGAAAAATAAATTAGTGAATGAGGTTACCAGACAAAAACCTGAAGTCCCAATAATTGAATTAACAATTTCTATGGCTTCAAAATGAAACCATAATTTAATTGAAGAAATGGTGTGAATACACAGGTTGGTATTTAACAGTGAGCTTTTAAAAACCCATAAAATAACATAATATAGCCTAATAGGTGCACTGTTGGTCTTCTTGCCTGCAATCTCTCAGCTTTCTCATTACCTGCCCAGTACGGTTATAAGTCTAGATTCACAGGATTAAAGGAAATAGTTCAGCAGTTTGAATTATGCAAATTCAAATCTTAATCTTGCTTGGCATCAGCAGTGAGTCTTAATTTTCTCAACTCCAAAGCTGTGCTAATATGTTTTACCATTATGTGAGATTTAGAAATAATATACATAAAAGCACCTAGAATAGGGGTAAGGAGTATGCACTATATAAAACTCTTCTTGATAATAGTATTGTGTTCCTTCTTTAAGCACTTTCAATGACTCCCCATTGCCAGCCTAAAGAATATTATCAGGTGGGGTGGCATTCATGATTGCCACAATAAGTTCATTCTTTCTCAGCCTCAAATCCTACTACATTTCTCCTACTTTAGATTATCTATTCAATTTGCCCAACCTCCTCTTCTCCAACATGCTTGGAACCTTCTTTTGGTTACACTATGTGATCAGGCTGGATTGTTATTTCTTACTTGTTGAAATGCCTTTTACTATGAGAGGCCATCTTGAGCAGTGTTTAAGAACACAGACTATGGATCCAGTCTACGTGGGCTCGAATTCCACCTCTGTCGCATGTGACCTTGGGCAACTTATTTAACATCTCCATGCCTCAGTGTCAGTGTAGGCATAATGGGGATGGGAAATGCTTACCTTCTAGGGTTACAAAAATTAAATGAATACACATCTGTAAAGTTGTAAAGTACCTATAACAGCACCTGGCATGAAGTGAGCGCTGCGTGGAATATTAGTCACTATCATAATCATCAACATCTTTTTTTAAGACTTCTCCATAAATACTTCCTCCTGTCATTTGTCACTGTCTGCTCTTTCCTTAGTGCTCTGCTAATATTTCTCTTGTATTTTTATTATGGAACTTAAAAAATTATGTTTTATATTATAGTAAATGGCTTGAATGCTTGCCACCCCAATAAAATTCTATGTTTCTTTAGGGCAAAGGCCACGATGCCCTCTTCCTCTTTTCTTTTATTGTCAAAGGACCTTAAAACAATGTTTTCTCTAATACTGTGTACAGGCTAAGTGTGAAATGAACAGGAATGCATATGTCTAATTTATTACTTGTGGACTCGTTCATTATCTGTCTTCTTGTATGAAAACAAGAACATTGACCTTGTCTGTCATTGCTATAGTTCCAGAACTTGAAACAGTGCATGATAACAACATAGGCATTCGGGACTCATTGGTTAAATAAAAGAAGAAATGAATGAACCTATGAATTAATGAATCAATCAATAAATCAAGGCATCCATATTTGAGGTTTTTCTGAAACTCTCTCTTTAGTGAATTAGAAAGGATGTGCTTTGGCCCTTAGATTCCCTGTGTATTTCCACATATGAACATGCCTATGTGTATGCAGAATGCAAAATTGAAATCATTTCCAGAGCAGGATATAAATTGGATATGGGGCAACTACTTGACTAGGTGGCAGGAAGATATTTGAACAGAAATATCTTGCCTAGAGAAAAGCAGGTGGAATTTGCCTTTTCAACATTTTTGTGCCAAGCCAGATAATTTACTTCTCACCTGGGAACAATTTCCTTCCTGCAGCCATAATGTGCGTTTCACCACAGCTGTGGAGCTAAAGTCAAAGTCAAAGTAGAGATTGCTGCGTCACTTGCTGGGAAATGACTTTTTAGTTTGGGTCTATGTCCTTGTCTAGCAGCTTTCTTATTTGTGTTTAAAAACATGGACTGCAGAGAGGTAGGTGCACATCTGTCTGAGTGTATAACTAGAATATGGAAGAAAATTTTTTTTGCATGGATTTAAATTCTTAGGCATTTTAACTGTCCCAATACATACATTCTGACTTCTATTTTTCCAGCCAAGAAGCAGCAGCTGCATCTGGATGTGTCAATTATACATTTGAGTTAACAGTATTTAACAGAAGTATACATTTCTTTTTTATCTTCTGTAGCCACAATTCTGAAACAACTCAGGCTGATCAATATGATGCTGGTATCTTCTATTTCCTGTATTCTTTCTCTTGTACAAAATTTTCCATTCTCAGCACCATATAGTGAGATTGGAGAATAAAATAAATTACTCTCTGTACTGCCTTTTCATATTGCCATCTTTTTCTTCTGGTATTGGCATTTCATGAGAGGAGTTAAGTTTTGTAAGTTGGGATCTTAGTGACAAAGATCAGGGCAGAACTAGACTAGGGGTAGGAGAAGGAATGTAGGCTTCCTTTTATGCCAAAGTCAGGAAAAGAAACACTACAGTTTTCCAATGCTGAGTCAGAGGCCTGCATAACAACCTCCTATTTCTGAAGGCAATGAGGATGGTGGCATGACAGTGCAGGGCACACACAAGGGAAGATGCCTTGGGCATTCAGAGATACATTATGTCAGTTTCAGAAACTGAAATAAGATAGAAAAAAGAGGAGAAAGATATTTCCAAGCATTATTTATGAGTAGATAAAGAAGGCCTACAAAGTGTGATTGGTTATGTACCCTTTTGAAATCTCTTGTTTAATGTCTGGCATGGTATATTCAATGTACAACGAGAGATATACTCCTTTGTACATTCGAGACATTTCAGTCTTGAGTCTCCTTTTGCTAAGAAAATACACTCATATATGTAGCATCAAATAAAATTATCTATTAACTCTTTTATAAAAATTAGTTGACCTAAGGCAAGAACTGTAAAAAGGAACCATCAAATAAGTTATCTGCAGTTGCATAAGCTCTATGAAGAAAAGTTTCAGAGGGCCCCAAAATAAATTTCACATAATCAAAGGAAGGAACATGAACTTGAGGACAGATGACCATGCTTACATTCTAGCATTGCCTTTACCACACTCGCCTCAGGTCCCACAAGTGTGATAGTGAACAACAAAAGGTAAGTTACTACACAATAATATTTGAGATGCTCCTGTCCTTGCTTGATTCTTCAGAAGGAAAGACAAATGGGAGCAGTTCAGACACTGCTTTCTTGTACAGAATCTTGATAGTAAGCATAGCAGAAGCAAAAAAAAGAAATTAACAAGCCAAAATAACAGCAATCATAACTTATGGCAGGGGTTAGCTGTGCTTCCTTTTTGTAAATAAAGTTTTATTGAAACACAGTCACATACATTCACTTAAGTGTAGCCTGTGTTGTTTTCTGGCTACAATGGCAAAATTGAATAGGTACAACAGAGACCTGTCTCACAAATCTAAAATATTTATTATCTTGCCCTTTGGAAAAAAGTCTGCAACTCCTGCTCTTAATAATCTAGAGCAGCTATGATGCCGTAGAGAATACATATAAGCTTTGGGATCAGCAAATGGGAACCCATAAAAGACTCCTACAAATTGTTTTATGACCATAGGATATACAGAAATGCATTTTTGGGATTTTTCATTGGCAAAATCTCTGAAGTCATATTTGGTTTCTAGATTCATTTTCTTATAATCATCACCAAACTAAAAATTGGTCAAGTCTCCCAATTCAATTAATGCTTAATGAGATATTTCCTTATATTTTTACTTCATCAATCCTTGTCTGCTGATATTTGCCATTTGTTCTTCCACCATTTTCTTGAAATGCAAACATCACATTTCAAAATACAATGTGATATTCTGCCTTCTCCATGTACAGAGGGGCTGGCACATGAGTCAAAACTATTCAACAAGATGTAAAATAAAAGGCTGCAAGATTGGCTTTCATTGGCCAAAGATAAAAAAAAGCATGCTGAGAGCATTAAAATAATATACTTTTATAGGGTGTGTGTATGGGAGAGGGTGAGGGGAGAGGATAGGATAAAAGTATCAGAGACAGGTTATTTATGTATTCAGGAACAGTCATGTTATAATGAATCACTCATGCATAGGATACTCTTAATGCACTGGTGCTGTGAAGGAAAGCAGATTTTGAGTTTTGCTGAGATTGATGGGATTATCTCTTTACTAGTTCTTGCGGGACCATAGGTTTAAATGGTTTTTAAATTATTTTGGTTCCTGGGCTCAGATAATTTTGAATATGTTTCATATGCCAAATAGGTAACAAGTCATTATTCTGCAGGTTGCCTGTGTCAAATGGAGCTAAGGTCTGTATCTACAGGGTTTTTAGGAGAACCACTTCAGATAATGTGCGTGAAAGCAGGAAAGAAACTGATTTTTCTTCACAGTGTCTATTATTAACATTACTATGTTTACTATGTTGTCATGGCCAGTGGTCAGAAGTTTCCAATATAGCCTTAAATTGACCTGATGTTATTAGGTCTCATTTCAATCACCTTCTCATACAAAGGAAAACTGATAGTGTTCTGATGAACAGTTTTGTCTCCTATAGAGTAGGGACTTGAAGATCACATGCCTTAGGCAAATAAAGGAAAAAGAATAGCTATTCCCTTTCTGACATGACTTCACATTGTCTCTTGAAAATTTAAACCTTAGGATACATTATGTGCTTTCTTCTTTGCACCTGGTCATACACCTTTTAGTAAATGCTTGCTGTTAAAATGATAAATGGATGCTATTAAAACACTTTAATGCATAGTGCACCAAAAGTGCCTACTTAAAGGCAAGTTTCCCTTCAGAATTTTGAAGAAGATGCCTTCTCAGCTTTTATTTCTTGGCAAAATTCTTAAGAGAATGGGGATATATATGCATATGCCTGTGTTCCTCTAAGGGTCCACCAGAGATTATTTATATTACTGTAAAAGCTTCAAGTGGCATTTTCCACAAAATATTAAGGGGACACAAATATTTTTATTACATGGATACATTGTATAATGCTTAAGTCAGGGCTTTCAGTGTGCCTGTCACCAAAATAGTTTTCCTCATACCCTATATGTAAGTTTCTATTTGTCATCCAACTCTCCCTCTATACTCTTCTTGGTTTCCAATGTCCTCTACATTTCTTTGTGCCCGTGTGTGTCCATCATTTAGCTTCCACTTATTAGTGAGTACATGTGGTGTTTGTTTTTCTGTTTCTGAGATACTTTGCTTAGGATAATGGTCTCCAGTTCCATCCAACTTGCTGCATAAGTCATTATTTCTTTCCTTTTTATGTCTGAGTAGTACTCCATAGTGTGTGTGTGTGTGTGTGTGTGTGTGTGTGTGTGTATCACAATTTCTTTATCCACTCATGAATTGGTAGGCACTTAGATTGATTTCACATCTTTGCAATTGTGGATTGTGCTGCAATAAACATTTGAGTGCAAATGTCTTTGTGATAAAATTACTTCTTTTCCTTTGGGTAGATATTCAGTAATGGGATTTCTGGATCGAATGGTAAGTTCACATTTAGTTCTTTAAGGAATCTCCATACTATTTTCCATAGAGGTTGTACTAATTTACAGTCCCACAAAGAGAATATAAGAATTCCTTTCTGCATTCATGCAAGCATCTATTGTTTTTAAAATTTTTAATAATGGCCATTCTGACAGGGCTAAGGTGGTATGTCATTGTGCTTTTAATTTGCATTTCCCTGATGATTAGTGATGTTGAACACTTTTTCATGTTTGTTGGCCATTTGCCTACCTTCTTTTAAAAAACTTCTGCTCATGTCTTTTGCTCACTTTTTAATGGAGTGGTTTGTTTTTTTTCTTGCTGATTTGTTTGAGTTCTTTGGTGATTTTGGATATTAGCTGTTTGTCAAATTATAATTTGTGAATATTTTCTCCTATTCTGTAGGTTGTCTATTTACTGTTTTGATTATTTCTTTTCCTGTGCAGAAGATTTTTTAATTTAATTAAATCCCATTTATTTATTTTTGTTTCTGCTATATTTGCCTTTGGGGTTTTAGTCATAAATTCTTTGCCTAAATCATTGTGGCTAAGAGTTTTTGCAGTTTTCTTCTAGTGTTTTTATGATTTCATAGCTTATGTTTAAGTCTTTTATTCATCTATAAGTAATTTTTTTATATGGCAAAAGATGGGGGTCTTCTGCATGTGGCTATCTAATTTTTCCAGCACCATTTTTTTAATATGGTCTTTTCCCCAGTGTATGTTGTCATCTGCTTTGTTGAAGATCAGATGATCATAGCTCTGTTGTTTAATTTCTGGTTCTCCATTCTGTATCATTGGTCTATGTCTCTACTTTTATACCAGTACTATGATGTTTTGGTTACTATAAACCTTCAGAATAATTTGAAGTCAGAAAATGTGATGCCTCCAGTTTTGTTATTTTTACTTAAGATTGCTTTGGGTGTTGGGGTTCATTTTGGTTCCAAATGAAGCTTAGGGTTATTTTTTCTAGAACTGTTGAATATGATGTTGAATTTTGATGGGGGTTGCATTGAATCTAGAAATCACATTGGGAAGTTTGGACATTTTAACAATGTTGATTCTACCAATCCATAAGCATGAGATGTTTTTCCAAATGTTTGTTCCATCTACAATTTCTTTCATTAGTGTTTTGTGATTCTCCTTGTAGAAATCTTTCACCTCCTCGGTTACGTATGTTCCTAGGTATTTTATTTTCTTCGTAGCTATTGTAAATGATATTGAGTCCTTCATTTGACTCTCAGCTTGACTGTTATTAGTATATAGATATGCTAGTGATTTATGTACATTGATTTTTGTAACCTGGGACTTTGCTGAATTTATTTGTCAATTCTAGGAGTCTATTGGTGGACTGTTTAGGGTTTTCTAGGTACAAGAGCGTATCATCAACAAAAAGGTATATTCTGAACTTCTCTTTCCCTATTTGGATGCCCATTATTTCTTTCTCTTGCCTGATTGATCTGGCTAGGACTTCTAGTACTATGTTAAACAGAAGTGGTGACAGTGGACAGACTTATCATTTTCCAGTTCTTAGGGGGAACTTGCCTTAGGGAGGAGGCAAGTTCTTAGGCGGAAGTTGCCTTCAACTTTTCCCCATTCAGTATGATGTTGGCTGTGGGTTTGGCATATATGGCCTTTATAATTTTAAGGGTTTTTATCATGAAAGGGTGCTAGATTTTATTGAATGCTTTCTCTGTGACTATTGAGATGATCATATGATATTTATTTTTGCTTCTGTTTATATGGTGAATCATGTTTATTGCTTTGTATACGTAGAACTATTCTTGCAATCTTGGAATATAACCCATTTGATCAAGGTGAATTATCTTTTTGATGTGCTGTTGGATATTGTTTGCTAATATATTTTGAGGATTTTTGTATCCATGTTCATAAGGAATATTGGTCTATAGTTTTCTTTTTGTTATTGTTGTGTTCTTTAATGACTTTGGTATCAAGGTGATATTGGTTTCATACAATGAGTAATGGAGAATTCTCTCTTTCTCCATGTTATGGAATATTTTTTATAGCATGGGTACCAGTTTCTCTTTGTAGGTCTGCTAGAATTTGGTTGTGAATCCGTCTGGTCTGGAGCTTTTTTAGTTGGGAGATTTTTTTACTACTGCTTCAATCTTGCTGCTTGTTATTTGTTCAGGATTTTTATTTCTTCCTCATTCAGGCTTGGGAGTTTGTGCATTTCCAGGAATTTATCCATTTCCTCTACATTTTCTAATGTGTGCATAGAGGTTTTTATAGTATTCATAGATGATTGCTTGTATGTCTGTGTTATCAGTTATGTTTCCTTTTTCATTTCTGATTGAGCTTATTTATGTCCTTTCTCTTCTATTTCTGGTTAATCTGGCTAGCAGTGTATCAATTTTCTTTATATTTTCAAAGAACCAATTTTTTGCTTTGTTAATCCTTTGTATTTTTGTTTTTATTTCATTTAGTTCTGCTCCGATCTCAGTTATTTCTTTTCTTCTTCTGCCTTTGGGTTTGGGTTTTTGTTCTTTTTCTAGTTTCTTGAGATATGACTTTAGGTTTTTAATTTGTGACCTTTCTGTCTTTTTGATGTAGGAGTTTGAGGCTATAAACTTTTCTGTTAGGGCTGCTTTGGCTATATTGCATAGATTTTTGAAGCTTTTTTTCTCCTTTGTCATTCATATTGAGGAATCTTTTGATTTCCATCTTAATTTCATCATTGACCCAAGGATTGTTCAGCAGCAAGTTGTTTAATTTCCATGGCTTTGTTTAGATTTGAGAGTTTCTCTTGGAATTGATTTCTAGTGTTATTTCACTAGGGTCTGAGAAGATGCATGATATGATTTTAATTTTTTTGAATTTGTTGAAACATGTTTTGTGGCCTAAGATATGATTCGTCTTAGAGAATGTCCCATGTTTTCAGGAGAAGAATATATATTCAGTAGTTTTGGGGTGGAATGTTTTTTTAAATGTGTGTTAGGTCCATGTATTCTAGAGTTCATTTAATTCCAGTTTTTTTTTTAAAATTTATTTTCTACATCAATGATCTGTCTAGCTCTGTCAGTGGGGTGTTGAAGTCCTCAGCAATTATGCTGCTGCTCTTTATCTCTTTGTATAGATCTAGTAGAATTTGCTTTATGCATCTGGGTGCTCCTCTGTTAGGTGCACATATATTTAGGATTGTTATGTCTTTTTGTTGAATTGTTCCCTTTATCACTATATATAATGACCATCTTTGTCTTTCTTTATCATTCTTGATTTAAAGTCGATTTTTTTTAATATGAGAATGGCTATATCTGTTCTCTTTTGGTTTTGGCTTGCATGTAATATTTTTTCCCATCCTTTCACATTGAGCCTGTGTGCATCCTTGTGGTTTAGATGTTTTTCTTGGAGTCAGCAGATACTTTGGTTGCATTTTTTTCATACATTCAGCAAGCCTGTGTCTCTTGAGTGGGACATTCAGACCGTTCATGTTGAGTGATAAAATTGATACGTGGAATGCTGATCTGTTTATAATGTTGGTTATACCTGATTGCTTTGTTTTCACCCCTCTACTATTTATATGAGCCGTGAGCTTTCGGGAGGTTTTTTTTTTTTTTTTTTTCTTTTACAATGTTAGGTGTCTATTGTGCTGTTCCATGTACAATGCACTTTTGAGAATTTCCTGTAAGGCAGATTTAGTAGTGACAGATTTTCTTGGTATTTGCTTGTCTGGAAAAGTCTTTATTTCTTCATCATTTATGAGGGTTAAGTTTTGCAGGATACAAAATTCTTGACTGGCTGTTGTTCTGTTTTAGAAGACTAAAAATCAGGTCCCCATCCCTTCTGGCTTGTACAGTATCTGCTGAGAATTCTGCTGTTAGCCTGATGGGTTTTCCTTTGTATGTTAGGTTTTACCTTTGTCTTGTAGCTTGTAATATTTTCTCCTTCATTTTGACTTTGGCCAGGTTGATGATTATGTGTCTTGAAGATGTTCTGTTTGGTATGATTCTTCCCCATGTTCGATGACCATCTTTTATCGGTATGTCTCAATCTCTAGCAATACCATGGAAATCTTCCTTAATAATTCCCTTGAATACACTTTCCATGATTTTTGCTATCTTTTCTTCTCCCTCAGAAATACCTATAATTTATATTACCTTGCTTCATATGCTCCCATATTTCTCTCACTGATTATTCATTGTTCTTTATTCTTTTTTCTGCATCTTGGACTGACTGAGTTAGTTTAAGATTCTCACCTTCAAGCTCTGCGATTCTTTCTTCTGCTTGGTCTAGCCTGTCATTGAAGGTTTCTGCTGTATTTTGAAATTCCCTAAATGGCTCTTTAATTTCTTTAAGTTCTGTTATATCCTTTCTTATGTCGTATATCTGTTTAGTCACTTTTCTTTCTTTCATTAATGTTCTGAAATATTTTTTGGCTTATTTGCATTGGTTTTCAACTTCCTCCTCAATGCCATTCATCTTATTTCCTATCCATATTGAATTCCATTTCTGACATTTTGATGATTTCCTTTTGGTTGGGGTCCATTGCTATAGATCTACTAGGATCCTTTAGAGGCATTGAACTTCTCATTATTTCATGTTGCCAAAATTCATTTGCTGGTTTCTTCTCATCTGAAACCTCTTCTCTCAGCTCAGGGTATATCATATGTAGTGCACATATTCAGAATTCTATCCATTGCAGTGGCCAGGAACTGAAACCACTAGGTGTCTGCTGTGGCTGCTCTCTGGTGAGGTGTTGCTGCACAGTCTCCAAGCAGATCCCTGATTAGTCTGGAGATCTGTGATGGTGGGAGGTCCCCCTCATATCTCAGGGCACAGTGTCCATGGGGGATAGCATGAGTCCTAGGGTTCTATCCTCCTGTACTTCCTCATATATGGATGCTTCCTCCAGGTACCTTCTGAAAATGTTGGATGGTTCACCCTATCAACTTCTTCTTCACTCTGAGTGTCTCCTGTCACTCCCCTGATGATTTATAATGCTCTCTCTTGTAAGACTTATCTGTAGGTGTGCATCTACTTTTAACTTTTGATCTTGTCCTTGTAAGCACCGTATGCATGCTACTTCTAGTCTACCACTTTCCTCAAACCCCTTCAAGTAGCTCGAATTAGATATTCTTAGATGGCAAATAGTTTGCCTCTTCCTCCCTTTCCACAGGGTCTTGAGTTTGGAAGATGGTGAAAACACTTGGATTATTTGTATCTCAAGATCCCTAGTTAGACTTTTCCTGCCCATTGTTTTCAAAGATGAAATTCTGCAGTGTATATAATTTCTGGGTGACAGATGTGTTACTTCACATATTTTTAAAACTTTTAAAACTTTATGTTAGAAACAAAAAACACATTTTGGGGAAAAGCTAATAAACAAAACAAGCAAGTCAATAATTAGCCGAAATTTTCATTGTTTCAAAATATACAGTAGCCCAGATCACTGTCTGGAATTATATGAGTATAAAGGCATTTTAAAGACACATATATCTACTTGTGTGTTTGTCTTGAAATTACCTTGCCCTTTTGATACTGTTTGAGCTAAAATGCATTTATAATATCAAATTATAAGCTAATAAAAGTTTGGAATTTTATGCAATCATGACTAATTCTCCTTGAAAAGAGATGCCTTTATTTTAAACAGCAGGGTAATTTTATCAATGTTAAACAAATATAATTTAGAAGCTTCGGATGAAGAGGACATTATTAGTCAGTAATATCTTAGTATCCTAGCATCTGAAGTCATAGTTTATAAAATATAGCTTTATTCATGGAAACAAAAGTTTCTACTTCATTTCCTTTTCTTTCCATGTTGTTGAGGAAAATATGTGAAACATCCATAAAAAATGGCAATAGTTAGCTTCCTCACCAAAGGCCCAAACTTACTGTTTTTGCTTTCTCTTTGAATTTGTACTTTTCAACCTCAGCTTTAATTTGATAGAACAACAAAGGAACTAAATTCTTTATTTTGAGCAAGTTTTCTTTATGTGCCTAAATAGCAATGAGCTAGCAATAACTTCTTACCTTTCTGACAACTCCCATTGTCAAGTGTAGACTAGTTAGAAGTTGGTACAATGTGAAAATAAAAGTGGTTTCCCACAGGCAGTCCTCTGAAAGGCTGTCTATCATTTATAATTTCTCTGATGTTATTTGGTGGTTATGATTTATCACCTTGCCACTGCATTAGTCAGCTGTGAAATCTCCATGACTCAATGGCACATAACAAAAGCAATCAGGAAAGTGACATTTGAATGAAGGGTTGGTGGATGTGGTTTGAACAAGATTTCATTAACTTAAAGAACTAAGGCAGGGTAACTCCCCCAACTTTTATGAAATCTTACAAAGTCAGCATTTCAGCTCTTTCTCTTGATTAGTTAATACCTCTAAACTTGGGAAATAATTACCATCAATTGTAGACAAACAACAAATGTGGATTTACGGAGTGGTGACAGTATACATTTGTTCTCATTTTGCATTTACCTTTATATTTTTCTACTGTGTTCAGAATAGCCTTTTTCTAGTCTTGCAAATCAATTTCCTATTGCTTTTAAATTTACTTGCTACCTACCTATTTTTTCTCAGGTGATAAGTTGGTAGCAAAGTGAATTTATTCTTTCAATATGTATTTATTGAGCCTGGACTCTGTGTCAGTCATTTGAAAGACAACGGATGGAAGCAATGAGCAAGGCAGACCTGACCCTGCCTCTCAAGGAGATTTTAGTCTGGTAAAATGAGTCCCATTTACTTTTCTAGACTAAGTGTCATTAACATGGATTGCTAAATGCCTGTTTTCAATCTTAAAGTATATATCATATATAACCAACTTGATCATGCTATACTTGAATATTTATTTCAAGCTACAGCTACCCTCATATGGAAATGTGGGGCAAAGGTTAGCCTGTTGAGAGGAATATCAGTGGCCATTTAGGCACCTGCCTCTTTTAGTTCCATAAACTCTCCAGATTGACAGTTTATTGTATAGTACATGCTGTTTCCTTGTCTTGCAAATGTTATGCAACATCCTGTTGGCTAACAAGAGGGGTATTAGGTGAAGTTCTTATAAAGTTTCACCACTGGAGCTCAGTTCATTGGTTGCAAGCATCATGTAAGAGTGTTAGCCAGGAATTGTGAATGCTTGTCATTGAATCTGAGAGAGATTGGGAAAGAAAAGATAGTTTTCAGGTAAACGTAGTTGTCAATAACAGAAACCCTATTTAAGTACAAATTTTAAAAGGAGCTGAACACTTTGAATAAGAACTGTGCATAATTCACTTTAATATTATCAGTACCTTGAATAGTGTCTGAAAGAGAATGGTAACAGTACTACTATCTACCCTTTGTTGAAAGTATACTAGGAGGAGTCGGGCATTGTGCTAAATGTTAAGCGATAAGCTCCAATGTGAAGAGTCTCTATTGCACAGGAGGAGGAGAGAAGCATAATTAGCTGATAAAGCCTACAGAGGTTAATATAATAATTTTGGAAGAAATTATGCCAGTCTCCCAGTCCCCAGGAGAAAAAGATGACAAACACGAACAGAATAGAGATATTACTTTGGCATGGTTTGAATTCTTTCAATTGTAAGAGTAGTACATCCAAGAACACAACAGGAATTTGATTAAGAAGGACTAGATACTCTTCTCATAGCTAGGCTAAGCATACCCATTTTTGGTTGACCTGAGAATAGGATACTATCTCAGGGTAATAACATTAATGAAGAAAACACAGGCAGATGACATAAACAGTAATTTGGGGTAGATAACATCATTCTCTGCCTTTAGGAAAGGTTTGGAAAAGAATATGGAAGACAGGATAAGAATGAGGCGATGAAAGGAGATATAACTTATTTATACGAGTATTAACTTGAACCTAAACACAAAAGGAATACCTCTGATATTGATCAATTGCTATTTCTCCCACTTCCTTGGTTGAAGTCAGAAATGGGTATTAAATCATTGTAAATATTTTCCCATGTTGCCTCACCCAGTCTACTTTTTGACTAGGGCTTAGGAGGAAATATTAAGAAACAGAAACTCAACACTGGGAAAAGTTTGTCTTGCTTGCTTTCTTTTTCTGTTGGGACAATGTTTTAAGCAATGTCTCTTGGCCCATTCTCCGTGGTAGCAAATCAAAGAGCTGTGCTCACCCATATGAGGTACACTGGCTAAGGAACCAACACTAAGGATTTTGTTTAGTTGTCAAATCAATCCAATAACATGCAGACTATTATTATTCCCATTTTACTGATGAGTAAAGTTTAGATAAGTCAGACACATTGTTCAGGGTTACAGTGATTATATTAGTAGAATCAACTTCATATATGTCAGACCCTATTTTAAAGTGAACCATGAACAAAAGGCCAGAAATAAACAAAGGTCTTCAGAGACTACGCCTGGTTTCTAAAGGAGTCAAATTAATTTTTATCATATGTAAAGAAGGTGTAGGAAAGAAGATTGAGGTAGGTTATTGGATGGCTTTGGTTAGACAGAAGTTTTGGCATTAATGAAAAAGTGATTGAAAACTGAGATGGAAATTCAAGGTAGAAATTCTTGGCCACATTGGAGAAACAGACATGGTAGGGCAAATGGGAATCTATGGGTTGTTTTTGTTGTTGTTGTTGTTTTGCTTCTGTTCCAGGCAACTGGCTGGAAAATACAAAGTGATCATCCTCATAAAACCTTACATGTCAACTGTGATCTCATTCAACACCTTTCACAGTTAACAACGTGTGGCTAATGTAAATGGCAATGAAACTGAAGGATTGGTTTCACAAATCCAGCTCCAGATAAATTAATCTCTCTTCCTGTCCACAGTACGTTGTCCTCAAGTCCAAGGGTCCATTAACTGAACACACAAGCGGAGTTTCCCACCCTCAAAGTCTGCTCTGCATGCTGTGCACAGATGCTCACAGCATTCTTCCCCTGTGCCCACGTGGAGAATCCTCCTGGCATTTAAGATCATCATCTCCCCCAAGCCTTCCTGTCAAAAAGAGAACAGTTCTAAGTGAAATGCCGTAGATCAGTGAGTTGGTAAACCAGCGACGGAAGCAGTGTGTTACAGCCCATCAGACCTCTGAGAATATCCCACTTTGAAGATATAAGAATGAGAGAGACATTAGAATTAGGTCCCAGAGAAGCATTTGGTATGTTGGGCAAGTTCAGATGACCTTTTTAAATGACAAGAATTTTTCGCTTCTGATTCTGACCTCGGAAACAGCTTTCAAACTGAGTTTCAGTAGAGAGGTTACAGACTACAGTCATACAATATAATGCAGCTGACAATTACTGAGTACTTATTATGTGCCTGGCACTGAGCTAAATGTATAACGTGCAAGGTATCATTTAGCCCCTTAGAATCAGCTTAAAAAGTTGGAACTATTTTTATCTCATTTTACAGATAAGGAAAGAGGCTCAGTTATGTGACTATCCAAGATTATAGAACTAGTCTTATAGCCAGATTCAATTGCAGATCCTTATGGCTCCAAAGCCTTGTTCTTCAAACGCTAGCCCATGCTGCTTCAAAATGAAGGTCAGAGACTAACACAGAGGAAATATTTCTATAGAAAGCAATCCTTCTGAGTACCTAATATGTGCTGGGTGCTTTATTAAAAAAAATTGTAGTAGTAAAGGTATTTTGTGTGTCCCTAATGCCAAGCTAAGGACATGGTTTATGGTAGGACTCAATTCATTGGGAGAGTTGGATGGACTTCTCTCAAGTAAATTAGAGGTCTGGGAGGCAGGATCTGATTCTGATTGTTTAGTAGAACTAAATTTATCCAGAGACAAAGCATTAATCAGGAAGGTGGAATGGGAACTGCTCTGTACAAGAAATGACAGCTGCTGCTTAGAGGAAGAAAACTGAGGGATTATGTGTAATCTCCAGTGGGTTTTCAAGTAAACTACTGGGCTAAAAGGACACATGGAATAGATTTGAAAGAGAAAAGCATCTTAGCTTTTGGAAACCACTAAACAACAGTGGGTGGTCAGGATGTGGATTGGTAGGCTTGCTTGTAGCATCAATACATTGAAGTATTTGTATAATAGTATATTGTTTTGTTATTGTTTTTGCCTTTTATAAAAGATCTATAATTGACCTTTGAGAAGTCTGATGTCAAGAAAACAGGTATAAACTGATGGTTGGCCTTATCAAGCTTAAATATTTGAAAAGGTATAATTCATGCAAATGTTTAGGCTTTTGTTTCATTGTGCAAGGGCAAAACCTGCCTAGGCTGGTATTTACTTTTCTAATTAGAAAAGCTTGAGTGATGTGAACAATTAAGATAATACAATACCTTTACAAGATAATTAATCTTTTCTTTGTGATTCATCCTACCACATCCCAAGCTGATAATGTTATTTACCTCCCGGTTAAGGGTATGTTAGAATGTAATTGGAGCCATTTGCTTTGACTATCAGAGGAGAAAAGATCATGCAATTTGCATCTCATATATCTAGAAATTAAAACTGAAGGACTGACCACTTGACACCACAGAAATTCCTGAAATGAAACCTCCTGAGCTCAATTTGTTGTGGCGGCTAAATGATTCCTCTCTCTAATTTGAATGCGTGATGAAACTCCTATTAGAACATTGCACCATAATAATTGACAACATAATGAAACTGCCAAAGACGAAATGCAAATACCTCTTTACTGACCCTTCAGAACTGCATGCACTCTAAACTTAGAATGAAGCAAATGCCTTTGCCAGACAAGTAACATTCCCCTTTATTCTGCCTTCCCTCTATCCATCAGTGACTACTGAGACATTATTTTGGACACTCATCCCTTTAGAATTAAACAGTTCAGAATTAGCAGCAACAGTAGGTTGTAGATTTTGGGATAGCCTAACACATATATAGATTTAACTGGAAACCATATCTGAAAACTATACCTATCTTCTACTACCATCATTTTATTAAGAAAGGCATTTTTAGATTAAATATTTTAGAAAAAAATATTTTCCTAGTGTAATATTTTTATAAAATAACTTAGCTTCATGTAAAGAAAATTATGATGTTTTTGGTTTTCTGGGTTTTCCTCTGATTAGGCATCAACACTGGTTTTTGGAAATCACTAGTTTATATATACTAGCTCTACTTTTTGTTGTTTTTAATTAACCTCTCAATTCATTATAATTTGTCTTCTAATTTTTTTAGGATGCAAAACTAGTAATATCTTAAGCTGCCAATCAACAGTCACTTGCTTCCTTCATCTGACTGGAGCTCTCATTAACATTTGGCATTGGTGATCACTTTTTCTTTCTTGGAAAAAACTCTCTTCCTGTAATTTCAATTTCCCATACACCCTTAGCTTTTCCTCTCTGGAGTCATTCCTTCTCATCCTCTTCTGTAGGTTTCTCTTTATTGTTGAAAAGTTGGTGTTTTTCAGGGTTCTGTCTTAATGCCCCTTCCTTTCTTACTTCACACACTCATCCTGGGTAATCTTTTTTATTCCCACAGCTTTAACTAGTCACAAATTTTGATCCAAGCCAGATCTCACTTCTTAGTATCAAATCAGTATCTCCAACCATTAGACATTTCTACATTCCATTAGAATAACACAAAAGCACTTCAAACAAGTCCCAAACTGAGTTCATTATTTCTTCCTATGCTTTTGTGATTCCTGACTCCAAAAGTAGAATTACTATTCCTCTATTGTTCAAGCCACACACCTAGGTATCATCTGGACCAAATCACAAAGGCCTGTTATTTCTGCTTTCTAATTCAGACCAATATTACCTTGCACTTGAAGTCCCATAGCTAGCTATGTGTTATGCCCACCATCGTCACCAAATTATTCCCTTCAGTACAACCAGAGCATATTTTCAAAACACACATCTGATTATGTCACTTGCTGATGATGTTCCAATGATCCTCCATTACTTTCTGGATAAAATCCTGACTCCATGACCTGACTTCTAAAACCCTGTACCACTCATGAGCTGCTCCTTACCTATAGCTCTGGCTGATTATTTAACTATTCTACCAATTTCTTTTACCCATTTTCTACCTCCATTCAACATTAGAGAAAATCTTATTTCATATACATTTATGATTATAATCAATGAAATAAAATTTTACTTTTTCTTAAATATTTTTGGAGACCAAGAATATACATTATATAAAATTAATGAAGCAATTAAATATATTGATTAAGAGCATGGGCTTTGGAATCACAAGCCTGGGTTCTAATCTTAACTTTTCTTAACAGTATCTCTTCTGATCTCAATCAAAGTAGTAAACTACTTCAAGCCTCAATTTCCTCATTTGTAAAATGGGGATATATTGTTACCAGTTTACTTAAAGTTGTTATTTGTTATTGTCTCATGTAAATGAGATAATGCTAGTTAAGTGTTTAATACAATCTGTCCCATGGTATTTTGCCATTTTTGTTATTATATATAAAGTGTTTAAACTACTTATGCTAATATTTAATACTTTCCATAATCTTTCATACTTATTGAATCTAATCTCTCCTCACAAAGTAAAGTAAGCCTTGTCTGTTATTTTCTACCCTGTCCAATCTCTGCTTTGAAATAGGCAATATAAATTACTTCCTGTTGGGATGTTCTCCCACCTTGAATGCATTATTCCCTCTCTCCTACTTGCTGGTTGAAATTCCACTTGTCTTCTCATTCAGGTTGGTTAGTTAGGGTCCTTCTTCTCCAGGAAGCCTTCTCAGGTGTCCATTATTCCTTTAGATGTTTCCTTTCTCTGAGCTCCTCTTATAATTGGTGCTGTGATACATACATTGTCTTGGAAAGTTCTTAAACTACTTCATGTACATAAATCATTGAGCTCCTTCAGCTCTCTCTCAGCAGTACTGTGTGTTTGGGCATGGCTGAGCACACCTTTGAACTGAGTTTCAGAGTGGCCTGTACAATTCATTATACTTTTTCTACTCCCCTGCCTTTAGCCGGTATTTTCAAGTACTATTACTCAGTCTTTATTTGAATTGTTACTTGTTGATGACATTGCAATTTCTTCATTTTTTAAAAAAAGCACAAAAACAGAAATGACACCTTTCACTGTGCTGATTTTCTTTAACTTAAAATTGAAAATTCAGTTTCTGTAGTTTATCCCCAAGCAAAAATTGCACACTACTTCCTGAACCTTACCCTCTTTGGATATTTTCTAGATTTTTGATTACTTTCTAACATTCAATTTTTTTTTTTACTCTGCCTACATCAATTTTACAGGTGTCACTCTTTCTCAGGAAAGGTAGCTTTTCATTAGCATACAAAGATGACAAATACAATTGTAGAGTAGAGCACAATATCATCTTATTAAACACATTAAATGTTCAGCAGCTCTCTGCTGCACCCCTTGCTGTGGTGGATGGATACCTTTACCAAGGAAAAATTTAAGGCAAGGCTATAGAGGTCACAAAATGTGAGAGAAAATTTTTCCTGCACTATTTTCTCTTAAAATTCTAGCTTTAGACAGTAAATCACATCTCCACAGTGGAATGTAGGACTCCCATCAGGTTCTCTTTCTAAACGAGTCAGGCATTATAAATTTCTTATTTCTCTCTCTAAACTTCCTAGTCCTCTTTTTTCACCATTAAAACTTTCTCTGCAGAAAATCGGCTTCCAGGCAGCATTTTTCTTTGTATCAAAACCAGAAATCTAATCAGAGAGGGTCTTAAGAAATCTTACAGATATTCACTTGAATATAGACATTTCTCTCTTGATTTCTGCCAGGGTTGTTTATGGTTGGTTTCAAATAAAGACTGGGGGCTTAGAATACTGTGGAATAAAAGTATTTTTCATTTTCTGCCTCCTTTTATGTGGAAAGAATTGATGTCTTTGAAACTAAAGAAAGGAGATGGGCCTTTTTGGTGTGAGTTTTATATTATACAGTTCTAGATTTTGCATTATGTTCAAATTGACAAGGAGTTGTTTCAAAAGTCAGCTTCCGTGAAATACCTTGGAGAAATGTATGTGTATATGTCAAGGAGGGGTTGGCATGGGGGCAGGGAAAAAATAGGGTTCTACTTTCCACCCAGCAATAGGCAGAGAAACTTAAGTTTGTTTCACTTTACTCTTTTGTATACATTGACTCCCTCACAAGATTGTCAAAGAGAAGAATTTTGCAGCAAACAGTTTGAAAAGCTCGAAATAGGAGAAATAATTTCAATTGATCAAAACAGCATGGGAGACGTTGTATGTGACTGAGCATTCTTTTGATATAGTTTTCCTAAAAGGAACTTGCATTTTGAATTTTCGAGACCGAGCTGCTTAAAATCCGGTCTGAGTCTCTTATTCCTGTGGGCATTTCCTCTGTAGTTGGTTTAGTGATTACTCTGTCACTTCATCTTTAATTTCTGTCTTTTAATGAGGACATGCAAGTATGCCTATAGAATTTTCATATTAACGTCAGAGTGATTTAAGAATGGACCGTAAATGGAAAAGAGAGGGGAAAAGAAATGACTCTTCCCTACTCAGCCTTTTATTTAATCCTGTGACTGGTGACAAAGCCAATAGCCATTTGATAGGGAGATTCAGCTTCTCCTTCAGGCGTTTCCTCTGGGTCCTTTGGGACAGAACCAAGCACAGCCGTCTATAAATCAGCTTGTCCGTTTCTGGGCTTCCCAGCATAATTGGAAGCACTGACTCTAGGCCATTTCACCCTTGGGTAGGAATGATGAAGTCAGGGCTTCTGATAATTGCATCTGATTATTGCTTCCAGTTTGAAGATAGGGAATGTAGCAAAATGAATGAGCTTCTCCATCCCATGTGGGATCATTTGGGCACAGTAATCTTGGAGGAAAGGATCTTTGGTCTAGTTTGGGATTTCACTTTAATATCTTTTAAACAAAGCAGGTGAAATGTTTGGTTTGCAATGCAGGAAATCATATGTGTGGTATGATTATAAGAGTGATCCCACGTACAAACAGGACAATGAGTAGGAACTACCTAAATGAGGATCTTCATGCCATCAGCCTTCCCTTCTTGTCCAATCTTATATTGATAAGTATTAGGAAGATCTCAGATGAATTGTAAAGCTCAACACAGGTGACTATCATGCCCAAACAAATGTTGTGTTCCATTTGTGTTAAACTACTCTTTAGCATTCCAAGAGAAAACATCAATGAATTTGGCTTCAGTTTAAACCATTTTCATGGAAGTCTGAACTATGTATGCAGTGGTGATAATTGTATCCTATCAGCAAAGAGTGAATTGTATTTAAACAATAATTGCAGACAAATTACATGTAAATCAATATATGAAAAGGCATCAGGCTGCATACCCTATTGATTTTCTGCCATGTTCTTCTCTAGGTTAATGCTCTGCAAATATGATTTATAGTATGGCTCTAATGAGTCACATTCTTTTAGACATGACAAAGTTTCATGGAAGTTAAAAAGTTTTAATTCTGGTAGTAGTGAACAACTATAAAAATGTAACCATGAGATTACTGTAAAACTGTGTTTGTTTTTAGAGAAGTAATGGAAGATGCACATGTAAGAAGTTTATAAATATTCTCTGATATTTGGGGTTGATTATTAATTTGTTTGTTCAAAGTGATATTTTTTTTTTTTTGAGACAAAGTCTCACTCTGTCACTAGGTTAGAGTGCAGTGGCATCATTCTAGCTCACAGCAGCTTTAAAGTCCTGGGCTCAAGAGATTCTCCTGTCTCAGCCTCCCAAGTAGCTGGGGCTACAGGCACATGCCACTGAACCTGGCTAATTCTTTTATTTTTTGTAGAGACAGGGTCTTGCTCTTGTTCAGGGTGGTTTCAAACTCCTGGTTTCAAACAATCCTCCTGCCTTTGCCTCCCAAAGTGCTAGGATTACAGGTGTGAGCCACCGTGCCCAGCCTGAAAGTGATACACCTTTATATGAGAAAAATGGAGACAATTTTGTTATTTTTACAGATGACTCTAAAATATAAAGAAGGGCAGGTGCTGACACAGAGAAGGGATTTGGCATAGATACAACAACTCTGCACCACAGGAAAAGAAAAAAAATAATACAGAAATAATTTTTCAGTCTGCAAGTCTGTGGAGTTTAGTGTAAAATTTGAAGTGATCTGAATTCTTGCTATAACGAATCTTCTTATCCAATCAGGCATAAATGCTAAGATTTGTTCTAATAGTGACATGGTAGTAGAATATAATATCAAGTACAGATGGAGGAACTGAACCATGCCTTAACACCAGAGATTAACAGAAATCTTGTGAAGTTCTCAGGCATTAAATGTGTGTATTTGAACCATTCCTACCATGATCCTAAGGTCAAGAAGATCCCAGCTGACATTTGGATTGAGTTGGGTTAAAACATGTTTATATTTCACTATTTTAAGAACTAAAGACAAAAAAAATTATCTCTTGCAACATAAAAACTAAATTTTCCCTATTTAAGGTGTGAAAATGCATATTCTAAATAAATATATATATATATATATATATAGTCTATATACATAAGAGTACAAAAAAGATGAATTAACATGGATTTACTATCATCTCAGTAACTGATACCTGGTCTACCTGATAACAACTCTGGCTATCAAATGTAAAACAGACAAAAATGACCACTTGCCTCAAAAGAAAAGCAGACTAGAATGAAAATAAATTAAACTTTTTTTACTATTGTTTAACATGTGGACTGATTTTATAAAGAGTGTACCTTTAAATGATCTCCCTTACATGACTAGAATATGACATTTACATCTTTTTCCTTAAAACAATTTTAGTATTTCTAGATGTGTGCAATACAATGCCATGCATTAAGACTAAGGAAGGATGGTAAACTATAGTTACTGAAAGACTTTCATGACACAATAATAAAATGAGTGTCCTTTTATTATAAATCAAGAATAAGACAAAGATATCTTCAAGTCAACATAGTACTAGGTATCCTAGAAAATGCAACAAGAGAAAGAAATCAGAAGAGATAAAAGTGCTTATTTGAGGATTGTACAATAATTTACCATATAGACTCTAAGAGAATTTATAGATAAACTATTAGAATTAATAAGTTCAATAAATTTGAAAGATCTGAAATATAGGTATAAAAATCAATGTTCTTATATTCCAGCAATAATCAATTAGAAAATAATAATATGGAAGAGATTCCAACAAAAAAGTAAAAATATGAAGGAATACATCTAATAAAATATGTACAGCAGCCTTATGAAGAAAATTATAAAGCATTGAGAGAATATAAAAGTAAAACCATTCAAACCGATCCTTAAATTGAATGTGATTTCAGTCAAAATCACAATCTGGTTTTTCACAAGACATATAACAAACTAATCGTGAAGTTCATATGAAAGAACACAAAATGGAGTAGATGAATGTCTCCACTTCTTCTACTAAATACAGCTTAAAACCCTGTAAATTACATATATAGTAAATATAAGATGACTCAAAAATGTAAGAGAAGGTAGATTGGCTTGTAATGTCAGGATCTGATGAACTACATGGCAGTGTGTTCCTAGGGTTTTCTTTTTGCCTCAAATATCCTGGACAGAGTAATGGAGAAATTTTCAATCTAGAAATGCCCAATGGGTACATGACAACAACAACAAAAACACCACACAAAGCCTGCCTTCTCTAGTCAAATAATTAGGAAAGGGGACGTTCATCTGTTGCTGATGAGAGTGTAAATTGATTCAACTTTATGTAGCAACTTGGCAATATTGAGTGAAGCTGAAGACAGATACATGCTTTCACATGGCAATTACAGTTTTAAGTGTATTCCTAGTTAATAACTAATACATACATGTGGGAAGACATATACAAGAATATTTATTCTAGCACTTTTAGTGTGGTTAACTTTATTAATCAATTTGACTGGACCACAGGGTGCTCAGATATTTGATTATTTATATTACATTATAATTATATTTATTATATTTGTATTTATTATGATTGTTACATTATGACAATAAAAAACAGATCAAATGTAGGTGATTGGAGAGAATATAATTAAAGAGAGTTATAGGGAGATTTTTACTTATACCTGCAATGTTTTGTATATTTTTAAAAAATAATCTAATACATGGAATTTCTATATCTGGGAATAATGGGCTTAGAAATAGATGCAAATAAGTTCAGCTAAAGATAGAAGATCTGACTATAGACCAGGGCAGCTGTCCATGAAATAGTGCTAATAGTGCTAAGAGTTCAAGTCCAATCAATATAATTCTCAGCAAAAAATAAAAGAAACTATACTTATAGGAGAAAAAATAACAGAATCCAGAGAGTCTGCCAGTTAACATTCATAATGTCTAGGATATAAACCAAAATTACATGACATACAAAAAACTATGAAAATTATATTCTCCAGAAAGAAAATCAACAAAGTTTAACCCTGACATGAATTAGATATTGAAAAGAATCAACAAGAATTTTAATGCACCTTTTATAACTATTCCAAACAAAATATTCATACAATGAAAGAAAAAATAGAAAATTGCAGCAGGTAAGTAGGAATGTCATCTGAGATTGGCCAAAACAGACAAACGAACAAACAAACAAAAAAGAAAATTACTGGATCTTAATACCCAAATGGAGTTAATAAAGGAAACATTAAGTAAACTTGAAGATATCATAAAAGAAGTTATCCAAGATGAAGAATGGAGAGAAAAAAAAGACAGAAAACCATGAACTTGCACCTAAGATCTATTAGGTAACGCGAAATGTTTCGAGAGGTGTGTGATTGGAGTATCAGTAGGAGAGGAGAGAGAAATTGAGTAGAACAGAACAAATATTTGAAGAAAAAATAGTTTAATATTTTCAAAAGTTGATGGAAAAAGAAATGTACAGATAAATGATTCTCAATAAATATCCAAGAAAATAAAAACTAGGAAGATTATGTTTAGGCAAAATATAATAAAACTGCCAATAGCCAAAATTAAAGAGTAAACCTTAAGAGTAGTAAAAACAAACAGAACTAACAAACAAACAAAAAAATCCCCAAAACACTGTATAGGAGGAAAAATTATCTAACTAATGGCAGATTTCCATCAGAAGCCATAGAGGACTGAAGATAGTGGAACAACATTATTAAAGGGCCGAAAGAAAAAAATGTCAAACCAAAATTCTACATCCAGTGAAAATAATCTTCAAGAACCAAGGTGAAATAAAGACATGTCAGATAAAAAAAAAATTAAGTTAATGTATTGCCAGCAGATCTATACTACAAGAAGTCCTAAAACAATTTCTATGGGCTGGAGGAAAATGACTTGAGATGGAAATTTGAATCTTCAAAACAAAGGAAGATATCAGAAATAATATATATGTGGGTGTATGCAAAAAAAGCCTTTTTATTTTTTACCCATACAATGGACTAAAGGGAAAATTATAGCATTGTCTTTTGGAATTTTTATCATATATAGTACAAAAGAATTGTAACATTTCTATATTTTACATGAAGTGATACAATATTAATCGTATATAAGAATTTAAAAGTTAAGAAGTATTTTATAATCTCTGCAGCAATAACTTAAAAATGTAAATAAGCATAAGTAAAAGGCCAATATAAAAATTTAAATGGAATTTTAAAACATATGTAAATAATCCTAGAAAGCAGGCAAGAGAAGCCAAAGAACAAAGCAACAACAATGACAAAGAATGATGGTAGTAGAAAATAAAACAGAAGCAAACCAAGCATATCAATACTTTAAAGGTAGACTCACAATCTAATTGAAGGCAGAGATTGTCAAAATGATTTCAAAAAGATGGGACCCAACTACGTGCTCTCACCGCTTGCTCTACATTCCAACCTTTGTTGTATAGAGTGATCGTGAATTATCTCCAATTCCCAAATCCTGTAGTGCTAGCTCAATTGTGCTGTATATCTGAAAATAGTGACCACTTTCATGCTTTCTTATCCAGTCAGATACTCAATTGGCCTTGTAATAGCCCTAACTCCAAACTTGAATGGGTAAAATCACAGGCAAGAAAATCCTGATAGCCAGTGTGTGTTTGCAGACCAGTAGGGAGCTGGACAGTCTAGTTAAGGAAGTGCACTAAGAGACCCCAGGCATTTAAGACCACCTTTATGGGATTGGATTTGAACAATTTTCTTTCCCTTGCAATCCACTGATAATAGTTGGTCATTAAAAGGCTTTGTGCTCTTCCCTTAGGCATTGCTAGGCCATTTCCTAAAGACAAAGTTGAGACATTTGGTAGCATAAAGCCAGACATGATTGAGGAAACATCAGAAATTTTATTAATATGAAAATGGTCAGGTAAGACCAAATATACCCTTTTTTCTCTAAAAAGAAATTTTATTATTTATTATTTTATTAATAAATAGGATTTTTCAAAATTATGCATACACATACTAGGGAAATAGACAAAATTTGAATGTGTATAAATTTTATGCATTTGTCTAACCATTCAAAATCTTTTGAATTTTGTCTTACATTGTATTTACAGATATATGAAATGGAGACATAGTCTGCAACAGTAATTGAACATGGGCATAGTAACTACCAATACCTAGAGCAAACATGCAATACATATTTAAAAGGATGAATAAATGAATGATTCATTTGTGTGGCTTTTAGTATTAAACAAGTGTTTGTTTTGAATTTAAGGAATGTCATTCATTGGCTGCTGTGGTAATCTGGAAGGCTGGTAGAAGCATCCTGCAGTGGTCAGAAAGAAACAAACATCTGAAAGAGAAAGACAAAATCAAAATGACAAAGGGCAACTGCAAAAAAAAAAAAAAAAAATCCCATAACTCTCTTTTTCCACATTCTTTTCCAAGATTCTTATTTTCTCCTTATAAAATAAATCAAGAGCACTATTTTTCTATTGCCTGCTGACAAATCTTAATGCTAGAAGCAGGTAGAGTGAAGAAAAAAGTAAAATAACAAACCGTCTATAAAAATGTACAAGCAATCCTGGCTACTATCAGAAAAGCCACACTGTTATTTTCCCATGTTTTTCAAGGTCATTGTGTAAAGTTAATTAATAACATTCAACCTGGTGTATCATTGCAATAAAACACTAAATTTGCCCATTTCTACTTCTAAATCATTAATGAGATCAACCATCTGCTGAGAATATTAAAGGAGAATTTAAACAACCTGTTTTTGGATTTTAAAAAAATTCTATTTCTTTGTGGCAGCTGTGATTTAAGATTGCACTCTTTTCAATTTCTTTATATTGGCGTGAGTTCACCATCATGTGAGAAAAACTCACTAACTCCGCAGCCATAAATGTCAAGCAGCACAACTTACCTCCTCTTTTCTCTGTGGAATAATGTTGCTCTTTTCTTTCTTTCAGGTTCAGGCTGCCTATAAATTTGTGTGTAAATAGGCTTTGTATGTTATGTCCCTCCTTGTTTTCCAAAAGAAAAATAATTTTTTCAGTAATCCATGAAGTCTCTGAGATGAAAAAACTTGCTTCACCACAGATGCATCGTGTCCTTTCCACAGAGGAGCGCCACTGGGAAATACGTGAATTAGAGAATGTAAAGTTAAAAAGGTAGCAATCTGGAATCATAGTACTTAACTACAGACATACTCATTTTTCAGTTACTCCGACAGCAATCGTCCTTTTTATATCAGAGCACATGCACATGCCATTATTTAAGCTCTTGCCCTCAGTTCTTCTCTTGGTAGTCCTTCCTGCTCTGCCTTTAGGATCCAGATTAAATCTTGCCTCGTCACAGAAATTTCCCGACCACCCTATCTAAGTAAGTTCCCTGTTATTCTCTGTTAGACTCTTGCTTGTTTCTTCTATAGTTCTTCAACAATTAATACCTGCTTTTTTGTTTGTTGAATTATTTTTGTTTCCCATATGTCTTTTTTTTTCTTTCTTTCCACACAAATGTCAATTACATCAGATTAGGAGTCATGCCTATCGCATTTATTATTTTTATCCTTAACAACTTGTCCAGTTCCCATGTATATAAGAAACCCTAAGTGAATCTTCACTGAATAAATTAGTGAAAAAAGATAAGCTAAAGAATGCATCCAATTTATTACCCAAAGAGGCACTCAAAGAGTGGTGGGTAAATTACATTTAGATGTCGTTTTTATTTGTTCAGATGTATTTGTCAATCAGTAGGTTAGATTATGCTGCAATAATAATCCCCATGACAAATCTCCATGGCTTAAAGCCCAAGGTGCATTCCTTTCTCATGCAAAGTCCATTTTGAGTCTGGGCAAATGTCCGTGCACTTGTCCTCCATAAACAAGTGTGGCATTGAACATCTATATCAACACGTTTCCACAATTGCAATGGCAAAAGAAGAGAGGAGGTGTACAGCCCCAGTAAATTAATGCTTCTACCTGAAAGTCACACATATAACTTCTGTTCACATTTTGTTGGTCTAAGCATGTCATATGGCCACACTTAACTTCAGTAGGATGGAACAGTACAATCCTACCATATGTCCCGGAGGAGATAGAAACTAGGTAGCAGTGAGATAGTAGTAATGTGTGTCACATTAAACAAATTGAATGACATACTCTGCAGAGCTCACTCTTCCATTTCATCCTTGGAGAAAATGGTGCTATGTGTTCTGAAAGATGTGAAGGGGAAATAGATTTCTTATCCAACTTCCCATATTTTCTGTGGTCACTAGAGAGCCATTAAAGTCCTGCTGAAATAATGCTAACTTAAATTTTACAATATGTAACAGTTAAGTGCTACATGGAGTGGTATCAGATTAAGTAGCATAATGAGTAATAGCACAAGTAGGGGCTCCATGAAATCAACCAGATATATGAGATTTATGCAAAATGGAGTTTTCATGGAAAAAATAATGAAAGAGATGACTTACAAATAAGAAAAAAAGCCTACATGACAGGTAAGTAAAATTGTGTGATCCAAAGAACACATAAACAATGAAAGGGAACTTTATTCTTAGTTTGGTGCAGAGGTAAGATGACATTGTAAAGGGTGGATTACCTGGAAGTGAAACTCAAAACCTGAAAGAACAATTGCAGTTGTATTATTTTATAATCAGTGAGGAGAAGTCACTGAGGAAAGATAGGGTAAACGTTGTGCAAAATAGAAACGTTGAGTAATTTTCTCCAAATCATTTATCTAGAAAGTAGAGTTGGAATTTAAATTAGTGGGACTAACTGCAAACACCTGTGCCCTTAGTAGTTCTTGACATAGTGTTTCAGGTTGAA
The DNA here is from genome assembly GCF_040939455.1 of Microcebus murinus. NCBI lineage: Eukaryota > Metazoa > Chordata > Mammalia > Primates > Cheirogaleidae > Microcebus > Microcebus murinus. Next base: position 27,699,767 of record NC_134124.1, read on the forward strand.
GGTTGAAGGAGAAGGAAACTAGTGTCTGAAGAATATTCTAGAATTGTCGTGCTAAGGAAACTGATGGCTAGCCATAGGAACATAAAGGAAAAGATTTCTCAAAGGAATGTACAACTTGATATAGTCAATCATTTCTAAAAAAATAAATAAAAGTTAACAAAGCTCTCTTGAGTAAATAAAAATTTAAAGGAATTCCCTGAAATGAGTCTGTCATTAACTGTATGTAATGAATAGCTTGAAAAAACTCATTCATTCCTGGATACGCCCATAGGCATTAAGAACTATTTTAAATATGTTTGCTTTGGAAACACTCTCCACAGACTCAATTAAAAACTACCAATGCAATTTTTGCTACCACCTGGGGCAGAGGCTTTGCAGGTTTCCATGGAAGTAGCCCCCAGTAAACAATTTTTTTTCTAGAGACCAAAAATGTCTTAATATCAAGCAACTAGAGTCCTTCTTTGACTTTACTTTTTTTAAATTCTGTGTGTGTTAATATGTATTTGATATGCATATACATATAAATGTGCAATATATAAAGGATTTTGACCTAGCATGATGATTATAATGAGAATAACTGGATAGATTTTAGAAGAATAAAATGAGCTCAGTGGAAATAGTTTGTTAGTTTTTTTGTGGGGGAGCACATTTAATAAGGTGTTTTGGGAAAATTTCACTGAGAAAGTGATGTTTGAGCAAATATGTAAAATGATATAAGGAATACAACAATTACAGTAGGAAAAGAACATTCCAGGCAGAGACAACAAGCACCAAAGAACAAACATCACATGCTTAAGACACTGAAACAATTCTTTAAAATAACAACAAAATAAAAAATCTTAATTGTCCTGGAACCAAGCAAAAGGGGACAGAGTTTGTTAGTTTTTAAATATTGTATAATAACTCTAAAATTACACCTTGATGCTAGCTACTTCCTATAATTATGTGATGACAGTTGGGAGACCTGGGTGTGTAGCTAACATTTAATTGTCAATTTTCTGACCCAGGATAAGCCATTTTGTGGGCTTCAGAAAACACTTGGGGAAACCAGTTACTGGCAACTATGAGAGGACAGTACAGTTGAATCTTGATACTCTGAGATTTTATAATATTTGAATGCTAAATAATTATTAAAACATATATCTGTCAGGCTGTTCTAAGCATTTTCCATTAACTGACTCATATTTATTATATATAAATATACAGTGATATAAAGTATACCTATAAATATATACATTAATGATCCTATTGTTTTTGGTCAGGCTGCCATAACAAAATACCATAGGTAGGTACTCAAACAAAAACTTTATTTTCTCACAGTTTTGGAGGCAAGAAGTCTGAGATAATATGCAAACAATATTTGTATATTTATATGTATATACAAATCAAATACATATTAACACACACACACACACAGAATGCATGGTTGAGTTCTGGGGAGGGTGCTCTTCCTGCATTGTTGATGGGTGCTCACAGGGCTTTTCCTTGGTGTATGTATGAGATGGGGAGGAAGAGAGGAGAAAGGAAGAGGGAGAGAGAGGAAGCACTCTGATGTACCTTCTTATTTGGGCACTAATCCCATCATGAGGGCACCATCCTCATGGCCTCATCCAACTCTAATTGCCTCCCAAAAGCCCTATCTCCAAACACTATCTTATTGGGGTTAGGGTTTCAACATGAATTTTGGGAGAGCACAATTCAGTCCATAGCACCTATGAACTAGATAATATTATTGCATCTATTTAAAAATTAGGAAACCATTGGGGCTCAGAAAATAGTATCCCAAAATGAAGGCTTCAGCAGCAATCTCAGAAGCAAAAGATTTTCTCTGAACTTCTCCTGCCCTCCTGTCTCTCCCTTCCTTTCCCTGTCCCCAAGACTAGCTGTAGAAACTAGAATCCCTCTTCTCCAAGGCAGTTCATGAGAAGCAGAATCCCTTTTCTCAAAAGCCAGCCATAAAACCTAAAATTATTCTGTGTAAAAACTATTCCTAAAGAAACTATCAGACCTACCTTGTTTGAGTGTAGGACATAAGACTCCAGAGAGGGCCCTGCTCCACGCCTAGAAGGAAGGAATGCAAACTCAGAGAGGCTAAGAAGAATCTAGACAGACCAGCCTTGCTGTGTTTCCCCACTCAGTCTATTAACATTAGATCATACCCTTTTTGTCTAATCATATTTCTACATAGCTGTCCATACTTTACTAAACCTAAGTATAAAAACGGACAATTTCCCATCTGTCTTTGGGTCTTCATTCTAAAGGCTCCCATTCCCAATGAGCCTCCCATTCTAAAGGCTCTCCAATTAATCTACATTTTGTCAGTGATTTTTCAGTGAACCTTCAGAGGGCCAAAGGGACTATGTCACAAAGGGCTTAAATAACTTGATTAAAGACACACAGCTTGAAATGTCAGACTGAGCATAGTTAAAGGTCTTTTAAAAATTCATATGGTACTGCTCTGAACCTACCTAATTTCCAAAAGATATTTCTGATAGATATATACTAGCTGCTTCCCACTCATATACCTTTCCTTACACCAGCAGAAAAAAAAAGTCAATAATAATGAAAATTACAATCTGCCAAATATGAACTGACGTAAGAGTAATTTCAAATTGAACAGGCACAATCCATGTTTTTAGGCTTATGAAGTTATTTTAAAACATGAATTTACCTTTTTTTAGAATAATTTCTGAAATTCTTAAAATAAATAAATATGCAGAGCTGTAAATAATAGCACCCTTGACTAAAACTCTGTTGCAAAGTGAGAATAATCTGGACAATGCGAAGAATGTTAGATTTTGTTACTAAAGAGGTTTTGCCTGAGAATGACTGAAATAGCAAGAGTTAGTTGAACAAGAAGAGCTGGGGTGAAAGCTGGAGGAACACGATAAGAATTTTTTTAGTGAGATTAAGGTGTTCTGCAATTTGCTATTTCGCAGAAGCTTCAGAGGAACTAAGGATGTATCGTGGTGAAATTATTTCCCTAAGGATTACCCTTCGGAAGAGTTCTTTGTCTTAGTCCTAGCTGCGACAACAAAAATGCCATAGACTGCATGGCTTATAAACAGCAGAAAGTTATTTCTCACAGTTTCAGAGGCTGAGAAGTCTAAGACCAAAACTCTGGCAGAATCAGTTACCTGGTGAGGGTCTGCTTTCTGGTTCCTTAATGTCTTCACATGGCAGAAGGGGGCAAGGGGCTTTCTGGGGAGTTAGAATTTAACATATAAATTGGGGGTAAGGAGGGGGGCACAACATTCAATCTATAGCATTCTTTCATCGGTTAAAAAAAATTAAAAATTAAGATCTGAAGGCTTTATCAGGCTTTATTTAATCCGATGTAATTAAGAGGAATCAAGGAGCATCTGAGAATGTTTACCTAATTATATCAGTGAAAAAGACATATTAGTTTATGGGATAAAGTTTCCTATGATAACAAACAGCAAGTACGTCTTCCCAGTTAGGCTTTTTGTTTGTTTGTCTGTATTGGTTACATACAGGAAATGCAATTTAACTTGTGACAAAAAGGAGAGCTTCTGCTCATAAATGTCAGAGTGGACACACTTGTCCATCAGTGAGAACCTATTGGGAAGTGGCAATTTCATGTTGCCTAGCTGATTTCATTGCAACTCTGAAAGTCTTTGTCTTCAACTTCTGCTTATATTCCCTAGTCCTGCAATAGACTCATAATAAATAGGATATTTTGGTTTTACCCAATCAGAGCCAAAATGGCATGAATGTTGGGAATGTTTTTTCATTAGGGCCTCAAAAATACTCTTCTGAAAATTTTTGTTTGGCAACCAGAGTTGACTGAAAATAGAAACTAAAATTTCTATTTTAAAAGTATTGTAAGATAAACTAAGCTCCTAAACAGGACATCTAAGTATGATAGTTTTTCCTGACTATAATAACTTAATAATTTGTAACATATTCTTTAAATTTGTGATAGAAACAAGGTGTTACAAAAGATCACCTTACACATTAGCATTTTCTTCCTGATCAGTGTGACATGAGGAACTTTTGGATCCCCATTTAGCATTCTATTAAGCATTGTTTGGTGTTGAAAAATCATGAGTTATGAGGCCTGGTTGTTTTGTGAAATAAATTGGCTAGATAAGTTTAGATTTCAGATTTAATTCTTTAGAAGATTTATAGAGACACTTGGTTTGGTTATAAATTGATTCTTTGTTTCTGGTTAAATATATAAGTTAAATGTGAAGAGAAAATCAAGAATCTTTATGACTAGGGAATTAATTTATTCAAGTCCAACTGGGTAAGAGCTTCTCTCAGATCTTCAGCTCATGATAATCCTTTTTGGAAATTCACTTTCTAAAATAGAATGTCATTTTTAAAGGTACAGCTGATAACCTATCTAGAGAACACAGAATAGAATTTTTCCTTTAAGCATTGATGATTAAAGGATTAGATTCAAGGCTTTTAGTGTATTATATACACTAAGGACAGAGGGCACTCACTTAATCATGCACTTGGAGCAAAAAGTAAAGTCTTTATAAAAGATCTCAGGGGCAGACTGACTGACATTGTATATTTGTGCATTGATTTTTCCTTCAGAAGAAATAAAATAAAAGTAACAAACTTTTGGTAGTAGGATAATACAATGAAAAATATTTTCGTTGAATATGAATCTGTATTTTTCCAAATACTTGCTATGGACTTATCTGGAAAATATTAATAATGGCTGTCAAGAATAAAACATATTAAACACAGAATATTTGTACTGTAGAGTTCTTAGAAAAGATATATGGGCATGTATATATGTCATATATGTACATATTTATATATTTGTCCATATATAAATTCATAAACTTAATTCGGAACTTCTTATAGAGATTTTTAGCCCCTCCCCCAAAGCAAGAGAGAATATAAAACCTGCAGATTATATACCTAAAATATTTCAAAGAAAGAAAACATTTTTGAAGATAATTAATGACATTATTCTTTTGGCAAATAATGATTGGTACATATCCTAACTGAATGCCACTAAAATGGATTAGATCCTTCCACTGGACCCAATAATTATCTCTTGGGAATCTATAAGAATGCACTTATTCCTACCAGCACATTTTTTCCTTCGTCTAAATAATTTAGTGAGAATAAAGTTAGGAAAATAAAATGTTCAAGATAGCAAAGCACCAACATTCTCCTGTAAACATTGATTATTGGGACTAAGGGCTAAATAAAATGTTTTGGATCCTGAACTTTTAGCCATCCATTTTTATGATTTCCAAAGGGAGGAAGATGTTTTCAGGGCCAACGAACAGTTTGGAAGCTGTGTGCCTTCAAATTCTGGGTCTGCTGATTTAGTGGTGTCCTCTCAGGGATCTCAGTGAGTTGTGGAGCCCTGGGGAGCTGTCTCAACCTTGGATGTGTTATTAAACCAGATGGCCATGCACAAACAGTACTTCGAGTAAGTACTTATTACTCAGTAATGCAAATGCAATTCACATAATAAGCTTCACTAAAACCATTCTTGGAATACATTTTAAATAGCAAATGTATTTACAAACAGACCATTCCCCTTTGAAAAGAACTGCAGGGAGAGTTTAGAGAAAGAAAGAGAATGGAAGTTCATGACCCAGACAACAAATGGGCCCAAAAGAGAAATACCGTACCTGAACAGGTTTGCCTTTATTCACGTGACTAAACACTTTTGTCTCTCCTCCAAATGCTTTGGGCAATTTTTTTAAGCCAGCATTAACTCATTAAAACCTTAGACTCACTAACAAGCAGAAATGCAGGGCTTATAAAAAAAAAATCACAATATATTTTATGGAGGCAGAACAATACTTTTAGAGACTAGATTATTTTTAAAGGAATTGCTTATTCATCAAGAAAGGAATGGAACTATTCACCAAAGGCTGTTCATATTGGTTATTTGGAGGTAGCGAAAGGGATTTAGAAAAGAAAAAAATAGAGAAAGCTCGGGGAAAAAAATACTTAATAAAGTAGGAAAATGCACATACACAGTGAAATGTTAAAAGTGTACATAAAGATAGAGGTATAGATTATATAATTCTATTTATAAAATTACTGCCTATATGGTATTAGACACAAACACATAAATATAAAGAAAATAGACAAAAACATTTGTTTGAATTGATGATTTCTTTGCCTTGAATTTCTGGGTTTCTTTAAATGTTGTTTTTGCAATAAAATAACACCTAAAAACATTAACATGACATGATCTGCCTGGAATCACTTTGGTAAATGAAGTATAACTAATTCCCTTTGTTATCTGGCAAGTTGTACCAGCAGTCATCTGGCAGCGACACGTACATATGAAACTCTCCTAACTGATCTCCTGCTTCCGCCCTTGTCACTCCTCAGTCTAGTTTCCTTGCAGCAAGCGGGGAGATCTTTTTAAAGCTCATGTCACAATATGTCACTCCTTTGCTCAAAACACTCTCATGGCTTCCCATCTCACAGTACAGTCCCAGGTCCTCCATAACCTCTATGTAGCCTGTTGCCTGTCTCCACCTCCTTGATCTCATCTACTCTCCACTCATTCTATAGCCACGCCAGGCTCTTCATGCTGTTCCTTCCATGCATAAGGGCACAAGGAGCATTGCTGCCTCAGTCCCAGCATTAACTCTTCCAGGAGCCCAATGAATCACCTTCCCCCAGCTGGCCCAGTGGCTTGTTTGCCTCATTCAGGTCTTTACTCAGGTCAGGTCCTAAGTGGTCCCTTCTCCTCTCCTCAGTTAGTCCTTATCCCCTTGGTCTTTTATTTTTCTTATTTTGCTTCAAAATAGTTATCACCAAAAAAAAAAATATTATATTATAGTTTTTGTTTATTATCTTCCCACACACACACTAGGATTTAAGCCACCCGAGGGCAGGAGGATTAGAGCTTTTGTTGCCTGCTGTATTCCCAGAGACCAGAACAGCACCTGGCTCTTAGTCACAAATAAGAAATAGGTATATTTCCCCACACTAGACATTCCCCAGCCTTAGGTGTAGGATTTGTAACAAACCAGACTTTTCCCATTCAGCTTCTCGTTCCTCTTACTCATCTTTGAATCAGGGCCCACTGGGTCCACACCATTCAAGGAAATGATTTCTTCTTCTGTCATTTCCTTCCTTCTTCCCCCTCTCTTTCCCTCCCTCCCTCCTTTCTTCCCTCCCCCCTTCCCCTTACTTTTTTCAACTATAAAATATGTCAATTTGTTCTTACCCCACTACTTTCTCCCATGTCATATACCCTAAAATGAGACTACTAGTCATTTTTGCCAATACATACATATATATATTAATATATAGAGATTTAAATTTATAGGTAATAAAATCCGTCTATTTTCATTGGGCCATCAACTTATCAAGAATCGCTGTTTCATGCCATTATATGTAATATTTGCAGACTTCAGGGAGACCATCTACTGCCAACTGATTTCTAGGTGTTTCTGCCTCCCTGCAGCTTATTTTCTTTGAGGTTATTTGGAACATCTTGATCCTAGAGTGTCTCCTTGCTGCCTTTGACCTTCTCCTATGCTCCTCAGCAAATAGGAAAAACAAGTAGATTCACTTATCTACAAATAACAGTTTTACCAGAGATGAATAATGGCACTTAGACTCTGTGTATTAATTTTCTTTTTACCCCTATAAAGCAGATATGGGGGATGATCTGGTTAGTTGAGAAAAATTAGGCATTTGGAAAAAATTGTCAATTAAAATATTTTGTAGGAAAGATAAGACACAACTTTAGGAATGACCCTGTTAGCACACTGGTGATTCCTCCCTCTCTTGATAGTGTTCAGCCTTTGCCTGATCTAGGGCTGGAAGGGCAGGTTATTAATAATAGATACATTTTTCATAGGACACTGCTTCTTCCTTCAGGACTTAAAAGTTCACACCTTAAACTTCTGTTAAGACATATATTTCATATAAATTATCTTGACTTTTAACTAATTTTATTTTCATTAAGATTAACAGATGTACCTTGTTTGAAGCCAAATATTATGAGTCCCATTTCTGATAGATTGATGGCTTTGATACCCAGACTAACATACAAGAGCGCTGCATAATCTGTAACAGTGGATTATGCTGTGGAGCTGGTAAGAAAATAAGAGCTAAAAATGATGCTAAAAATGAAGCAAAAGCAGAAACTAAGAGAATTACATGTACCTTCAGTACATTAGAGATGCTCAGTACATTGAATGAAAATTTCATTTAAAAATGAAATAAATATTAATCCTGATGTTTGAAGGGTAAGAGAATATGAAATAGGTATAGATGGAACTATTTTCTTAAGAATATTAAACAAGTTAAGTTTCTATATGCTCTCCTCTCTCCCCCATCTGCCTGATCTTACCAATGCCAAGTTTTTATTTTTAAAATCCTGCAGTCTTTCATGTATACTTCAGGAAGACTTTTTCAGGTAACGTGTCTGAAAGTGTTTTTCTTCTTTCAGACATAAATGAAATCTTCTAATCTTTTCTCCCTGGCATATAACTCTTACTTGCATATACCATTATAAAATTCATATTCTCTATTGAACCAACATAAAAGGCAGTCATTTCTTACTTGTTTCTGCGCTTCCTTGTACATTTATCACACAATAGCATCTTCAAATCCTAAAACCTCTCCCCTCAGGAGAGTGCCACATTTTACAAGAAAAGTGGGGTTTCTGGAATGAGAAACAATTGTGTGACTAGCTGAAGCGTAGAGGCATGTTAAGATGAATGATAAATTCTTATTGGCTACCCTGAAGATTGATGTCACTGTGGAGGATATTAATATAGATCATAACTGGAACCACAAACCGGAACATTTGCATCTAGTTACAGCAGGGTTTCTTTTTCCTTTTTCCATAAATATCTTCTGTTCAGTGAGCTTGATAGCTTGAGGTATATCTTTTCATAATTGAGGTACTATTTATGCTGTGCTCCTCTTAGCTGACAATGAATTACCAAAGCTATAGTCCCCAAAAGGAACTAAATATAGCAGTAGGGATGATAACTGTGGCTGAACATGAAGTATTCAAATCATTTCTCAATTTTAATATATTTAAATGTAATCCTATATCAACCCAAATGATGACAAATCATGGAGCTGTAATTTATGTTCGCTAATTTAGAACCATATGTTTAAGCAAATTCATTTACAGTAACAGTTCTACTTAAAATAATCTCCCACAAAAGGACGATTGACCCAATAATAATGTGCAGAGGTTACACCACAGAGGCTTGAAGTATTGGTTCATTACTTATATAAACAGAGAATTTGCAGAGATGGAAAAATGATTACTACTCAATGGCATTCTTTTATTTCATTAGTTTGAGGTACTATTAAACATTATTTTGTAAGTAGTAATTTGCCAGATGCTTTTATTGGAATATTTGATTCATTGCTTATTTTGAGCACTGATTTTATGTCCTTTTAAAGATGAGTACAACTTTTAAATTAAGGCATATTGAAGAATTTTAAAACATGTTTGGTAATTATATAATTATTTTAATTTATTTTTATCTTTTCTTGTGCATCTAAAATATTAGATTACTGTGGAGGTGATGTATAATTGAAATACAGCTCAAAAATTAAAATATGAAGTAAAAATTGTCAATTAAGGTTTTTGTCAATTTTCTAATTCCATTTCTTTATTCTTTCCAAAAAAGAAACATTTGTTGTAGAAAATAGTTGTGTTAAGTTAGTTTATTGATACTAGTGTGTAAAATTTCAAAAACTCTGCCCTTTTACTAAAGAATTTGTAGTAATTTGTATAAAAATACAAGATTTCAAGTATACTTATAAAATTATTTAATCTTTAAGATAGGATTAAGATGAATCATCCAAACTTCCATGCAATGAGTATGTTTTCCACATTCTTGCAGTTCATATATATGTATATATTATACATTTAATTATGAAAATAAAGATGTTTAATATTAGTTTTACTGTGAACAAAGCAGAAATAGATGAGAGATTTTTTAAAAGTTTTTTTAAAAGTCAATGATCTTTAAGAGACTGATAACTGATTAAAAAGACTGTCGGTGGTCGAAAACTTTGTCTTTTCAGTTTTTAGGATAATTAAAGTTTGCTTGCTAAAAAATACTGAAATCCCTGTATCTCACCTTATTTTCTAAAATGAAAAGTTTCTAATCAAAATAGGAAAAGCAGTCCATGAACAAAGCCATGGTGAAGTGGAGAGATACTGAGAATGTGAAAAAGAATAAAAATGTATAAATGATGACAAGTAGAAAATGTTAATAAGTAGAAAATGTTAGCAAGTGGAAGAATATTAAATAAAGATGGGGTGGAGGCCCTGGGACACAATTGTAGATTGCCTGTTTCTTCTCCTGGACTCTACCCCATGGTAAAAATTTCTTAGAAATTGGAAATGTAATGAAAACTATTACTGTGTTTCAGGAAGAAGAGTTGAAGTGTGGTGGAGGCTGTGTTGGGGGTTCCTTAGACCTGTGGACCCCAACCCCAGGCTGTGGACGATACTGGTCTGTGGCTTGTTAGGAACTGGGCCACACAGCAGCAGGTGAGCAGTGGGCTACCGAGCAAAGCTTCATCTGTATTTACAGCCGCTTCCCATTGCTCACTGGCATCACTGCATAAGCTCCGCCTCCTGTCAGATCAGTGGAGGCAGTAGATTCTCATAGGAGCACAAACCCTACTGTAAGCAGTGCATGTGAGAGATCTAGGCTGTGTGATATTTATGAGAATCTAATGCCTGATGATCTGAGGTGGAGCTGAGGCGGTGCCAGCACTGGGGAGCAGCTGCAAATATAAATTACCATTAGCAGAGAGATTTGACTATACAATAAATGTCATGTGCTTGAATCATCCTCAAACAATCCCCCTCCTACCCCTGTCCATGGAAAAATTATCTTCCATGAAACCTTGTCCCTGGTGCCAAAAAGGTTGGGGACCACTGCCTTAGACCACTCTCAGGGTCCATGATTCACTAGAAGGAAGCCTCAAAAAAGCTGTTATACTCACAATTATAGGTTATTACAGCAAAAAGATGCAGATTAAAACCAGGAAGAGAAAAAGGCCCATAGGGTGGAGTCCAGAAGACACCAAGCACAAGCTCAAAAACTTCCTGTAGTCCTCTCCTAAGGAATGGCACAGACATTGGGAGAATGGTACTAAATTCCCCCAGCAGCAATTCGTGACAATATGACCAAAGTGTTACTAACCAGGGAATCTCACCTGTACCTTGGGACCCAGGGTTTTTAATGGGGTCAGTCATGAAGGCATGCAGCACCTGCCTGCTTGACCTTAGCAACTCAGATTCAGACCCCATAGGTCAAACTGATACAAGACCTTAAATATATAAAAGTGCTCTTATATGGCACTATATTCAAAGGGCTCAGAGGTTATCTCCTGGGAACTGGTCAAATGCCAATCCCTTCTTTGAAATAAGCAGGGTTTGAGTAACCAAGGCCTGCTTAGTTAATATTTTACAGCAGAGATGGAATTGTCCCAAGGGGATAATCAGATCATAATCAAGCATGCCAGATTTTAAAAAACATACTGAACATCCTAAAACTATTTTTCATATGGTAGTGATGGATAAAGCTAAAACGAAACAAGCATATATACTGCTTCTGAATCATTGGGAGGAAAATATTTCAAAATTGAAGTTTCATAAAGGTCTCTTCATGGTATTTTATGTTTGGAAAAAGGAAAAAAAATATGAAAAGCTCACGAGACTGACAGTATTATGAAAAACATTTGGGTTTCTGGATGCCTTCAACTTCCACAATGGTCAGTTCTGACATATAACAGAAGATGTCTCAGACTAATGAATATTTATGATAGGAGACCAATAGTCAGATCAAGAGGACTTTAAACTAAAATGAGAAAAGGTGAATATATTGTACACAGAAGGAACCTAAATCATTCTTCCTCCAATATCTGCCTGGCTAAGCCTTTATTCCCTTGAGTCTTTTCTCAAATCTCACCTTCTCAGTGAAGTCTATATTGACCACTTATACATGCTGAACACTATCAAATCACTGTTTTCATAAGTCAAAAACAATTTCATATGGTTCAACCTAATACAAGACTATAATGTGTATCAATTTCTCCCAAGCCCCATTGGCATTCTCACTTCCCACTTACCTATAAAGTTTTTTAAAATTATTTTCCCATAATATTTAGCCCCATCTGAAATATTATAAAATTAAAATTCATTGTATTTATTGTTTACCATCGGTCTCACTTCTGCTACAAAGATACATAGGGTAGAGATCTATTTTTCTTTAATTTATAGATGTATTCTAAACACTTGGAAAAATGCCTAGTACAAAGTTACAAAATTACTATTTGATGAAAGGATGAATGAACAGATAGTATAACTTAATAATAAAGGAGACATTCAGTCATCTACTTAATATGGGAGATAGTTTGGAATCAATTCTTAGATGTTCCACATCAGATGTTCACCTAATTGCTAAGAGCAAAACTTTATAGTCAGATAAAGGTTTTGGATTCCATCTCTGCATCTAACCAGCTCTGTAAATGTTAGGCATTTTTTAAAAATTTCTCTAAACTACAATTTCTTCATCTTTACAGCAGGAACAATAATATTTTCCTACAGTGCTATTGTATAAAATGTAACTTTTTCTCTTCTACCCTACAGAATGCATGAAAAATGACTTTGTATCAAAAAGAATGCCTTTTATTATAAATATCAATAAAAATTAATAGGTTGTGTATGGGTATAAGACATAAATATAGCAATAGGAAGTTATATACTTGTCCAAAAATGATAAGTAACAAGGGTCAATGAATATGAATATATCAAGAAGGAAGGAACTGAGTAATGCAAAAGATGATTCCACTGAGATTCTAAATGCTCCTTGTAAGTGACAGAAAAGCAATAAAGATAAATATACAAAATTTTTTTTGCATCAGGAATTTATTATAAAATTATGTATTTGAATAACAGAAACTCATCCAATGTAAGATGGAAGTGATTTGATTTAAGAGCAATTCTGGTGGGAAAGGGTACATGACTATATGACTTGAAAGACCTAAGCCAATTTTAGTTGTCATCACGTTTTTCAACTGGTCTGCCATCATAATAAGATTTCTTTTTGTTTTGTATTGTTTTGTTGTATCACATCTCCCTTTTAGAGAAACTCCTTTTGTATCTTAGTGAAAGTTAAACTCACTTCTAGGAGTCAGCCAGGTTGTAGAGAAAATATTTAGGCATGGATCATTCATACTAGGGGGAATTTTGAATCTTGAACAAAGGGTACATGACAGTTCCCTTTGTTCTTTTCCATCTTGTAGGCCTGGATGTCAGCCTGTTTCTGATTCTAGGACTCTCTAATATTCTTTCCTGTATAAGACAATTAGTTTCTGTCACTTACCACCAACAACCTTGACTACGTGATGTGATTAGTTTTGTATGTAGGATCCTGGGCCGAGGAGTTACAAGGACATGAGACAGGCAAACCAATATAAATTAATCTAGGTGCTACATTTTAAGAATAGTATTGGGTCCTTAAAAAAGTTACTGATCATTCTGGACTTGAGTTTTTATCAAAATGATTGAGCAAATAGAAAACCCTCCCACTATAAAATATGTAGATCAAATATAACAACTAGAAAAATATGACAACTTCTCAAATGCTGAGCTTGTGATAATATAAGTGCTATAATCTAAAATTTAAGTCCCTCTCAAAGTTCATGCTGAAATCATAACTTCCAAAGTGATGATAGTAAGAGGTGGAGTCTTTGGAGAAGGAATGTGGCTATGAAATCAAAGCCCTTATGAATGGGATTAGTGCTCTTATAAAAGAGGCCCCAGAGAGCTGTCTTGCCCCTCACATCATGTGAGGACACAGAGAAAAGTTGGCAATCTGCAACCCAGGAGACAGCTCTTACCAGAACATAACAAGGGTGGCACCCTGAACTTGAACTTCTCAGCTTCCAGACTATGAGAAATAAATTTTTGTTGTTCTTAAGTTACCCAGTTTATAATATCTTATTATAGCAACTGGAATAGACTAACAGGCAAACTCTACAGTAATTAAAAGAAAGACATAACTCAAAACTCTGGAGTAGTTCAACCTCACTTAAGTTATGATTTACCTGGAGGTGATTTATTCTTACTAACCAAAAGGCTTTTCTTTTAATGGACTCTTGTTGAAGGGGAATGGAGTGAGGTGTCCATGTAGGAGTTGAAACTGACAAATTTGGGACCATTAAATGGCTATAACCTTATGAAAATGTGGAAAGAAGGAGAAAAGTCTACCAAATTACAAACAGAGATAAGATAACTTAGCTGTTTTGGCTTGAGTCCTGGATGGGAAAAAAATGCCCTTCCTAAAGATTTCTAACTACAGATATGCCCTTCTTTCCAGCTGTGTGGTTCAGATTCATGCTTCCTTTGTAGTCTTAACAACTTCTAAATTAGTAATTAACATAAGAGGTCTCAGGTTGGTAGAACATGAGGATGCTTGGCAGAAGAAATTTTCTCTTGAAAAATGCTCTATCTACTTAGAATGCTCTGTGCATGCCATGGATTAAGTTTGGGCACTCCAAACTTGCAAACAATATTAGATCCTAGGATCTTCAGATAATGGAATTATATAATAAGGATTATAAAATAAATATTCTTAACATGTTAAAATCTAAAATAAGAGAATGAACACTACCACTGTTTTTAAAAGGAGAAAAGACATATTTGAGGGGGGAAAAGTCTTGTAAAAATGTGGTAATTTAAATCAAAAATGTAATGGATTGATTGCATAGCAGATTGGACAAAATTGAAGATATGTTTAGCAAACTGAAAGGACTGAATTAATAACTAGCTGTCCAATACAGAGAGACAATGCAATGAAAAATATGAAAGTGAGGAGCAAAAAATGACAGGAAAAATGTGCTTAATTATAACTTAATATAAATGCAAAAAGAGAGAATGAGAAGGGGGCAATATGTGATGACATAGTAACTGATTATTTTCCAGATTTGTTCAAGATTAAGAATCCTCTAGTTCAAAGTCACAATAAGTCCAGAGTAGGCAAAATATACATAAATCCACAGTGAACTAACTTGCTTTTCTGCCTGTTTTAAAGATTCCTCATGTTTGCCTTCATCATACCTATTCAGTCATATTTCCTATAAGTAATAATATGCACACATAGTTCTCACTGTGAAAATCTGCTTGTTCTTCAACATATATTGTTAGTCTTTGCTATAAATTTACTTCTTTTAATTAGTATGAAATGCTTTTGTTCTTTTCTTCTACTTGTCAAAATCATATTTATTCATCAAATCCTACCTTCTTCACAGACCCTCCTTTGGTTATTCTTACCACACTGGTTTTTCTTTCCTGAACTTCTATTACATTTAATATTTTGAACTGATTAATTCATTCATTCATGATATTTATTGAGAGTCTACCATGTACTATCTACATACTAGATCCAGAAATAAATTAGATGGAAACATCACTGCCCTTAGAAGCATTAATATTCAGCCAAAATGACAGTAAAAATAATTAAAATACAATGATAAACCACAAGGTGTGAAATGAATACATACTGGGATAGTGTGAGAGGTAATCAAATATATGGTTTTAGTAAAGGTTTCTTAGGGAAAGTAATACCTCTGCTTACACATGAAGATCAAGTAGAAATTATGCAGGCTCAAATATGAGAGTAGGGTAGAAAACCATAGAAGAAAGATTTAGGAACTGGGACTAATACATTTCTAAACTTATAGGGTTAAGAGTATATAGAGTTCTCAGGACTAAAAGGGTTTGGTATAGTTATAGTGTAGAGTATAAGGCAGGGAATGGACAGAAGGAAGTCTGGAGTGATGGGCTGGTCAGGGTGCAGATCTAGATGGGCCATATAAGCCACCTTAAGAAATTTGAAATTTGTCCTAAAGGCATGGACAATCATTAAAGAATGCAACAAATGATGGCTACATTATTGAATTAGAATGGTCAATTTCATTACCATAGAAGGGATCCGTTCAGAAGATACTACAATGCTTTAGACAAAAGCTGGTGGGGACTGCCGGTGCCATAAGAGTGGGGATAGCAAGTCCTGTACAAATTTACCAGACATTTGGAATAGTTGGTCACTTTTCTCCGATGGTTAGCTATGTATTAATTTTGTGTCTCCAGTGAAATTGTGAGTTATTTAACAGCAAAGACCATGTCTTATTTTTTGTTTCTATCTGCCAAAACTTCCAAGTCATCAGTAGCAGGGAATCATAAACATTTGCAGACTGAATGAGCCTTTGGATGGAATTATTCAATCACTGAGAATTTGTAAAGATAGATGGCAGAAGATCCAGTACCAAATTTTTCATAGTCCAATTTTCAGAGTGGTACTAAAATGGTACTCTGATGCAGAGTACTCAGATATTACCTCCTCAGAGTGGTCAGAGTGAGCTATAAACCTGGTGATGAAGAAGGAACCAGTAGTTACAGCCACAATATCTACTCTAGGGCAGGAAGTCAATGCCAGTGACAAATTGCCAATACATGACAATTTAAAATCCAATAAGTGAAGTTAACAAAGTTGCTTTATAGCTTGGTAGACTCATGGGTAGGGCTGGAAGCCATTTTCATCCTGTGTCATCAGGTTGGCTGTCTTGTGGGTGATATAAATAGCAACCTGGCAAGGAATCAGGATATTGCTTTCGAAAATAAATGATAAGAGTGTATTCAGGCTATGTCTGTATGTTCAATGGAGCAAAAATTAGAAATGGATAAATCTGATCATCCCTTTGAAGGGAGACACAGCAGG
Organism: Microcebus murinus; assembly: GCF_040939455.1. Lineage (NCBI taxonomy): Eukaryota > Metazoa > Chordata > Mammalia > Primates > Cheirogaleidae > Microcebus > Microcebus murinus. The sequence goes on from NC_134124.1 coordinate 27,716,509, forward strand.
GACTGAATGAAATCGAGTACTTTTTTTAAGGATGAGAAACCTATCTCCTCATCCAAATAATTCCTCTCTTCAATTTTGTGAAGTGGTAAACATAATTCCTTCTGAAATCCAACCAACTATCTTATTTCTTCACTTTTCTTTGGATAATTGCTCACCATGAAACTAAACACAATCTATACTTTATTGTGTGTGAAATATAAGAATTCCCCCCCCCCAAAAATGTTTTCCTGTGACAACTAATTGCCAGTTTTAAAATACATATAAACTTAAGTATGAGGATCTTTCAACACTAAAAGGTGCTCTATTTAGTATATGCTCAAAATTAAAAAAATACTTTTTTCATGTAAGATGTGTTCATAAAGCAAGCTGGAGCTGAAGAGTATTGTATATAGAGATGGCAAACTATATAGTGGCATACCAATTTATCTCCCAATAAACTTATCAAACTTTTCACAATACTTTGTATTATGAAATACAAAATTTGTGTTTCATAAAAATAGTATGTATTGAGTACATACAAATTCAAGTTTGTTTTTTTTTGTCAAACATGTTGTTTAATTTATTTGATACAACAAAATTATGTAAGAGGTACTATTATTATTCACATTTTATAGGGAAGAAAGAAATACACAGAAGGTTAAGAAACAAACATGGAATTTCAATCCAAGTCTCAGAATCTAGAATTATCTATATCTCATAAAAGCCGAACGTAGAATGGTGGTTACCAGGGCCTAGGAGCAGTTGAGAGGGAGAGGGGTTGAGAAAATGTTGATCAAAGGTTATAAAATTTCAATTAAGGGAAATCAGTTCAAGAGATCTGTTTTACAACATGGTGGCTAGAGATAATAGCTATGTATTTATTGTGAAGAGAGTAGGTTTTAAGTGTTCTTGCCAAAAATAAGTATGTTAGGTAATACATATGTTAATTAGTTTGTTTAGCTATTCCATAATGTATACATATTTCAAAGCATGTTGTACATCATAAATATATGCAACTTTTATTTGTGAATTAAAAAATAATAAAGTAAAATCTAGAACTGATACTTTTAAACACACTACTTAAAATAATAATTATTGCCTCCAAGGAAAGGAACTCCAGTTATATTTTCCATCAAGCTTGGTGGCAAACACTATGTTCCTCACTTTCCACCAATGAGAAAAATAAATATTATTGGACAGTATCATTTAATCTGTTATCATGGCCAAATAAAATTATTTTTGTCCAGCTCTTACGAATGTTTGATGTAAAGCTCATATTTGCCCAGATGATGTGATAGTCATCCTCTTATTTTTCTGAAATTATTTAGTCCATATGGTCTTTTGGTGTTCGATTGGCCTGCCCATTCCCCAGCAGCTGTAGGTTATTCCACTAATGAGTTGTACCAGCAAGCTTCTCTGAGCCAATCCTTTGAGCACTTACAATCAAAATATTTCTCTGATACTCAAACTATAGAATTCCTTACTTTCTACCTACCCACCCCTGCCCTCAGCCTATTTTCGTCTGTAATTATTTTTCTGACTCTTTGTTTCCAAATACATCTAGAATTTTGTTATTATAAAGTTGCTACACTTAATTCTGCAATTTGCCTCTCTCTAAACATGTCCTACTTCTACATTGTCCTCTCCCTCTTCCCCAAAGAGTCACTGAGCTGATGATAAAGGCTTTCTTCCCCCTAGAAGGTAAGTGAGAATACTGTGTTCATCGGCAAAAAGAGAACACTTTCCATTTATTATTAAATGTTGCTACATTTTTAATAATATACCGTTGCACCTTTTGTGACTTTTGGAATAAGATCAAATTCTCTGAATATAAGTATAACCTTTTTTTAATCTTCCTTTATGTTATTTTATAACTAGCCAATTAATATTGCTAACAATTCATAAAAATATCATATATATTGATGGTGGGCATTCTTGCCTTATGTCTTTAATGGGAACATTTCTTAATGAGTGTGTGTGTGTTTATGTGACTGTGTGTTTAGCATACTGATTCCTATTTTATTATAAGTTTTATCAGAATGAATGTTAAATTTTATAAAACATTATTTTAAATTTTGGTGGAGATAAATCTACACCCCTAAACTCTTATTATAAACATTTTTCAGTATGGAACCATCTCAGCAGCTCCAGGTGAATCCTATTTATAATTCTCTTTAAAAGCTCCTGGATTAACTTGACTGATGTTTCACTCAGTGTTTTCATCTTGATATTAGTAAATGAGCTTTGTTCATATGTTGAAGGTAAAAAAGTTGATCTCATAGAAGTAGAAACGACAGTAGTAGTTACTAGAGGCTGGGAAGAGAAGGGAAGAGAGTGAGAGGGGAGAGATTGGTCAATATGTACAAAGTTGCAGTTTGAGAGGAGGAATAAGTTCCAGTGTTCTACAGCACTATAGGGTGACTATAGTTAAAAATAACTTATTGTATGTTTTCAAATAGCTATAAGAGAGGATTTTGAATGTTCCAAGCACAAAGAAATGATATTAATAAATGTTTGAGGTGACGGATATGCTAATTACCCTGATTTGATCATTCTACATTGTATTAAATCGTATACAGGTCATTAAATATGAAATGTCCGATTTTAGATCAAAAGTGTGGTTTAATATATCTAAACAAGAAGCAGTACAATTAATCAAAGTGTGCATCTAAATTATTGACACAGTTTTGCCATCTTAACAGTAGCTTGTTTATGCCAGCAGCGAAGAAGCCTGGAGAACAAGCGGCAATGAATTCAGGAAAGGCATTTTTCCACAGCTTTTTGAGAATTGAATATTTTTCCTTGCAAGAAGTAGTACAAAGCCTGGAAGAAGTGGTAGTCAGTTGGTGCAAGGTCTGGTGAATATGGTGGATGATAGAATTTCCAAGTCCAGCTTCTGTAATTTGAGCACCATTGTTTTTGCAATATGTGGTTTTGCAAGAGGATTGTCCTTTATCTATTAACCAATCTCAGCTGCTTAATCAAAAGCATCCTCATTATTTCTTGCAAGGAAAAATATCCTCATTATTTCATCCAACTGGTTTCAGTAGACACCCGCTGTAATGGATTGACCAGGTTTCATGCAGTTGTAGTGGATAATACCAGGGCTGGCCCACCAGACAAACACCATTACTTTTTTTTTTTTTTTTTATGAATATTGGATTTGGGGACTGTGTTTTGGCACTTCATCTTTATGCAACCATTGTGCCAAATGCTTGCAATTGTCAAAAATAATCCATTTCTCATCACACATAACAATATAGTGTAGAAATGGTTTGCCCATATGTGCAGCAAAGAAAGGCAAACTTCCAGACAATTCCTCTTCTGATGCTTGTTTAATTCACATGGAAACAATTTTTACAGCTTCTTTACCTTGCCATTTTGTTTCTACTGGTCCAATACTGTTGGAACAGTAACGTCACACCTTGCTGCTAATGCATGCATATGTTGAGATGGATTCACTTCCACTATAGTTTTCAGCTCATCATTATCCACCTTGGTCTCAGGTCACTGACGTGGCTCACTTTCAAGATTAAAATCACGAGAACTGAACTTCTCAAACCATCAACATACTGTGTGCTCATTAGTCTCATCTTTCCCAAACACTTCATTGATATTTCGAGCTGTCTGCACTGCATTGGTTCCAATGACGGAACTCATATTCAAAAATAACATGAATTTTGGACTTATCCATATTTTCACAAAAATTGCACTAAAAAAATTTGAAAGACAATCACAAGCCAAAATGTGCATTTGAAAGACTGAGGATGTACCTTCGTGATAAACATAAAGCAAGAAGTGTCAAAGTGAAATGTCAGAGATATCAACTGTCAAATTTAGTATTAATACTTAAAGAAATCAGACATTTCATACTTAATAACCTAATACATGTATCAAAATATCACACTATACTACAGAAATATGTACAATTGTTATGTATCAATTAAAAATACTCTAATAATAAAAAATTGAGCTTTGTTTATACTTTCTTTTTTCTTTTCTTTTTAGTGTATTATAGTTTATTATAGTTCAGCATCACAGTATCCTGGATTTGTAGAAAGATCAGGGAAGACTCTTCTTTTAAATAACTGTTTAAAAAGATTAATTGTGTAGGGTAGCTTAAATAGCATAGCAACAGCCATTATCTGGCTCCTAAAGGGTTTATACATTTCACTTGTGAATACTCATAGCTTCATAACTTTGAGAGAGGCAGCTTTTTGACCACATTTTCAATTACTTTCTTGGTGACTGTATAATCTTTTCCTATCTTCTGAGATAAATCCAGCAATCTACATTTTCCTTTAAAATAATCAATGTCATCTAAGCTTCACATATTTCAGTTTAGCATTTATTTATCTTTGTGCATCTGGCTGTAATCAGTAGGTACAGCATTTACTTCTATCCTTCACCTTTCCATGCTTTTGACCCACTTCCAGTACAGATCTGTGTGATCTTCCTTTAACCCTATATTCAAACACAGATATGGGAAACGAGGTCCAGGCATATGGCCCTGGCTTATCCACTCATTCAGAACTGTTCTGTTCAAGGAAGAGATTGTTTGTTTGGTACTTTAAGGCTATGCCATGTACATCCTATACTGTTGAAAAGCTATATCTTTTTTCCTATAATCTCCCTTGTTTTGATTCAAATTTTACTCTCATCTTTGTATTTTTCAGGGTTGGTGATGTAGTTCTTTTTCTTTCCTTCACTGGTTTTACTACTTTCATTTTTATTTTAGTTTGGGAGTGGGAGCTGAAATAGAAATGTCTTTCCTTGTTTAATTTTAAAGAAATCCACACCATCATATTTTCTTTATAGCAGCATCATTACCTAAGCAAAAATTAAGCACTATATTTGCCTTCCTTCCTCTTCCATCTTCATTTTTAATTAAAATCCGTTAATAATCACTGAAGTTTTCTATGTATGAGTTGTTTATTTAAATTATGTGTGGGCATCAAGTTTAACACATCCTCCCATCCCTTGCCTCTCAAGTATCCCAAACACATCATCAAGAATTTATCTTGTAGAATTGTCTACATTGGCACAAATTATGATATAAGGGGACCAAATGGACGTACAAACAATATGCAGAAAGCTTGGGGTATGGGGAATGAAAGAGGTAGTGCAAAAATGAGCTACTCTTTAAAAAATGTGCCGGACGTCAATAGGTGGTAAGGACATGCTCACTGATGGAAAGAGCTGGCACAGGGATTGGGAAAAGAAGAACATCATTGGATGTAGCAGGTCACCTAGAGCAACCGTAGGGAAGGAGGAGATGAGGCAAGTATGGTGACAAGGAGTAGTAAAGAAAAATAATCTAGACATAGCCTGCTTCTTCAAGAAACTGGCTGGTAGCTTGAAGAAAATAAATTTCGCATAATATCAATATCCTCCTTTCACCTCATCTCCCCTTAAAATGTCAAAGCTAGTCTTTCCTTTTCCTGTCCACTGTTACTATTACCAACAAAAACAATAAGAATCATGCTAACGTATCTATCAAAGTCTCATTATATGCTAGGCATGCAGCATATATTTTACCTTCAGTATCTTATTAATGTCTCATTTGATGTCTCATAATAGCAATGTTACACAGGGGAGAGTACACATTTTTATGCACCATCACCCACACTGATGTTTCAATCTTTTTTATATTTTAAACTTATAGGAAGAAAGAGCTAGATCATATTTTTAAAAGGTTAATGTTTATATATATACTATTTATAATTTTTATCTGGAAATTTATTATTTACATACTTCGTCCATTTTTCTTTGGGAACGATTGAACTTTTTTTTTCTTTTGATTTTTTTTAATTATTTCTGCATATTATGGGGGTACAAATGTTTATGTTACGTATGTTTCCCTTGCCTCCCCCTACCCTAGTCAGAGCTTCAAGCATGCCCATCCTCCAGATGGTGCACATCACACTCATTATGTATGTATATACCTGCCCTCTTCTACCCGCTTGCATTGCCCAATGCCCAATAAATATTCCTATATGTGCACTTAGGTGTTGATCAGTGAAACCAACTTGCTGGTTAGTACGTGTGGTGCTTATTTTTCCATTCTTGGGATACCTCACTTAGTAGAATGGGCTCCAGCTCTATCCAGGAAAATACAAGAGGTGCTATATCGCCATTGTTTCTTAGAGCTGAATAGTACTCCATGGTATACATATACCACATTTTATTAATCCGCTTGCGTATTGATGGGCACTTGGGTTGTTTCCACATCTTTGCAATTGTGAATTGTGCTGCTATAAACACTCGAGTGCAGGTGTCTTTTTTATAGAATGTCTTTTGTTCTTTAGGGTAGATGCCCAGTAATGGGTTTGCTGGATCAAATGGTAGATCTACTTGTATCTCTTTAAGGTATCTCCATATTGCTTTCCACAGAGGTTGCACTAGTTGGCAGTTCCACCAGCAGTAGCGTAGGAATGTTCCTATCTCTCAGCATTCATGCTAACATTTATTGATTTGGGACTTTTTGATAAAGGCCATCCTCATTGGAGATAAGTGATATCTCATTGCAATTTTGATTTGCATTTCCCTGATGATTAGAGATGTTGAGCATTTTTTCATATATCTGTTGGCCATTATTCTGTCTTCTTTTGAAAAGTTTCTATTCATGTCCTGTGCCTACTTTTTGATAGGGTTGTTTGATTTTTTCTTACTGATTTGTGATTGAACTTTTAAGAAGTTGATTTGTAGGAGTTCTTTGTAATTTACAAATATTAATCTTTGGATATATCAACATTATTTTCCCTATTATTAATGTTTTAATTTTGTTTATTGTAATTTCATAATAGAGAATTATTATATTTGTTATAATTCAAATCTGCCATTTTTTCTTTTATGAATTCTAAGGTTTGTAACATCATGCTCCCCAATCCTTAGCCAGTACATTATTTATATATAGATCTTTATTCTATTTAGTGAAGATATTTCATTGTGTGTCTCATAACATTAAAAAATCTGATTCTCTTTAATTCTAATGATCACTCAAGCTTTCTCAAACCATTTATTTACTGTCATATTTTCTCATTGATTTGAAATCTCCATCTTCATCATATAATTTATTTAACTTTCATTCTGATATTTATTTCATTATTTCTGTGCCACAGCACACTGTTTTAATTATAACAGCCTTTTTGTCAATATTTTAATATTTTACGTTCTTGATTCTTCTAAAAGTTTTCTTCTGCCTTACAGTCTCTTGGATTTTTCTTTGGTTTTGCATTCTCTTGAATTGTTTTCCAACTATAAATCAATTCCTTAGGTCTTATCCTGAGCTTCCTTTTCTGTCTCTATTCTATCTGAAATTTCACCTACTAAGTTTAGAAGAAAAATCCACTAATAAACTTCCCAAACTGCAAATCTCCCCTTAGCCTTGATAAACTTTAGATATTTCCATATAACCCAGTCTCATCTTCTCTGCTTTGTTATTTCAACTTAAGCCCCACTGGCATGTCAAACTCAATGTGTTTAAAGCCAAACTCAACAACCTCAAATCCCCTTTTCACTCTGGGAATCCATGCACAGTAATATCCTGCTATAACATAGATGTGAAGTTTTTAGGACCTGGGTTACTAACTGTTATCTGGAAGTATCATCACCATAACTATGAGATGATACACAACCGTACACTATGCAAGTTTCTGGGCTAAACATTCAACAGTCTCCCCTTAATCTTTCACTCCTCACTATAGATTTTGTGATATCATTCTTATTTTATAAACATCTTGACCGAAGAAAAGAGAGGTGAGAAAAATCCCTGCCAAAAATCATACCTAGTAAGTGGGAGAGCTAGATATTTATGGTAACTCTATATACCTCTCCAACATTTGATGTAAACCTGCCTCATATTGGCTGTGGTGGGCAGGCTTGCAGGACCCTGTGTTAAGATGGGATGGCATTAGGTTGGAGAGTAGTGATTTATTATATCAGAATCACCTAGTAGGCTTAAAAATTTATCAGTGCTCCTCAGATTTGTAAGATTCACTATATAAATGTGCCTTACACAAGAGTTTCTATAATATGTACTATACTTATATCCTTCAGAAGATACTGCCAAATCTAATCCTTAATAATTAAATTCTAAGTAAATTGCCTAAATGCAATGGTTTTTTCTTATTTAACTTATAGTAACTACAGATAACTTCAATCATTGCATTTTTTCACTATAATGCCATGCCTATGTCAAGTTTTAATATATTTAAGATACATATCAAGGACATAATATATTAGACAAGTACAACTCTTCAATTTCTTAACTTTTAAGATACATAATTGCTCTGCTATGAAGACTTAAATGGGGATTGTCACTTTTGTAATTAATTCTTTTTGTTTCATCTTTCTTACTAATTGAAAATAGGCTTTCAATATAGAATGCTTTGAAATTGGATGAAGAGACAGAATTGAAAATGAACTTAATTAACTACAAACTGTCCAAATCAATCAGAGTTTGACAGTGCCTCAGTAACACACAGAGTTTATAATTTATTTGAGATCTGCTGTAATGCATATGCCATAAATTGCACAGAAGCCATGCTCACTGTGCACAAAATTTAGTGCCAGGCTATGAAGTTGCACTGGGAGAAAATTGTTCCTTCAACACATAGACTAATTCTGGAAAGATTTAGTTTTACATTTTCATTTAGACAACTAATAAACTTCTTAAAATAAGTGCCTTGCTTTTAGCCCAAATAGAATTTGACATAGAAATATTTTTAAAATGTTTAAATGTGTTTCCAAGCATTTAAACATTATAAGAGATACAGGTTTGCATGTTTTGTTACAGAGTCTCAGAGAGTATCTTGGTTATAGAGAAAATTTGAGCCTATGAAACTCTATAATCTTCCTCTTTATATCATGAAAATAATTTTCTAGATATTAAAAAATAGCATTTACTGATCATGAAATTGGTGGGTCTCACTTTTTAGTATCTTACAGATTATTTTTTGTTTATCGTTTTTGAGAAAAATATATATTTCCTTAGCAAAGAAAAATTTTACCTATATCTATATCAAATTTTTCTTTGTTGAGGAGAATAGTTGATGAAGGCTATGACATATATTTGGCTAGGCCACATTATAGGGTTTTTTTGGTCAAATAGATCTATAATTCATACTCAATAATCATTTTTTACTTGCAGACATCCTAAGCATATATCCTTCCCTATATTTCCCAAGTACTTAAGAAATATAAATAGCCACCATATTATCATCAACTTACTTCAATTCTTGAATATATAAATGCCTAAAAAGGAAAGGAAGTGATACTTATTATGTACTTCCAACATGCAAGCCACAAAACCCTGCAGGGTTGTTATTGATTTAGATTCCTATGCAAGAAATGCTGCAAGCATTTGATGAATTATGGGAAAAAGTCCAGAAGAGGCAAATCGTCATGTTACAAAAAAACCTAGTTCATATAAACACACATATAATTTCTGGTTTCTGGAAGAAATAGTAGTTGGTTAAAATAATCTTTTATTTATCATGAGGTGTTTACAGAAATCTAATATGGCTATACTTGTATATCAGATCAAATGACTTTTCAAGTTGGTGCAAGAATTGGTGGTAGCACTATCATTGACCTATTTTTAACCACATGGATATATGGGCAATTTTTGGTAGGAGTGAGTGGTGCATTTGAGAGAGTAGGGATCAACTTAGAAAAGTCATGCGAAAAAATAGCAGAGCAGAAAGAGCATAGCACTGTGGTGCTGGGGAAGGGAACACAAAAACTCATCAGGCCTTTTGTAATTAAAAAAATGCTATTCTAGTCAAAATATCATTTCCTCATTTTTAAAAATATAAATCCTTCTGAATAAAACTATGATTTACTAATAATCAGCACAAAGGAAAAAACACACTAAATACAAGTTTGTTTTATTTTGTTCTGTTTTTAACGGGAGAATTTTGATCAAATAAATTGTTCTACTGTTAAATGGAATAAAAATTTCAGGCAGATGAATAGCAAAGACATTACAATTTTTTTTCCTTTTTAAAATCTTTTGAAAAAATATAACACTGACTGCTGCTTGAACTGGACTGAGTTTTAAGATATAAATCTGGGCTTGATAAACAGGAAAATAATGGAGATATATCATCTGTGATTCCAGAGTCTAAGATATAAGGTGTCGCTGATTTGGGGGGGGGAAATGTGCAACAAAAAGTTAGCAAAATATTTCCTTATAGAGTGTAGTTTATAAAGAATAGAGAGCACACTATTAAACCTAATAAAACCAACTGGAGTTGGATATTGGAAAGAAAAATAATTGGCCAGCAAATAAATAATGAATGTGATCACTATCATATAGAACATAGGTCTGGGCTAAAATAATTTATATAAAAATCTACATATTTCTAGTTCTTTCAATCAGTCACATAAACATAATGTGACACCTGTTTCATAAATATGTATAACTTATTTTGGAGACAAAAATATATTAGAAAACAAAACTAAGTCACTTTAGAATATACAAACAATGTGAGGAGTTGGGAATAGATTATAACTAGAAAAGCAAGAATCATTTTGGGTTGCAATTAATATTTTAGTAATGAATTAGGCCATAAAACAAAAAAGCAATTTGTGATCTCATAGAACTACATAAATTTAGGGGTAGGGACACTTTCTGAAGTAGCTAAAATGAGGGCATCCAAATATCACTAAGTCATGGCTTCTGGTTTCTCTGTCCCTAGCATTCTTATATGTTTTATTGTCATGGGCAGACTATAAATGGTGACAGGATACAGGCAGCATCTCTAGTTTGTGTGCTTTCAAGTTCAAAATTATTGGTAATAATTTCAAGCAGTGCTTTTGTTAGAAAACTCTGATCAGACTTTAGCTCTGATTTGGTCACATTTCATTCCTGACCAATCACTGTGTCTGGAGGGTGGCCATGTGCTGATGGCTTAGGCAAAACAAGGCCCAACCCTAGAGGTGGAAGTGGTCAGTCCCAACCAGCTACAGATGTACAAAGTGGAGGAAGTTCGCTTCTCAAAGAAAGTCCAAGGAAATTCTTCCTCTATCTCTGGGGCAAATGGGTGCTGATTATCAAAAATAACCTTAGGACTACTCAAAGAAATATGTGTAGCTTATACCCCCTTCCATTGTAGCAAAGACAATTGGTATAATTTGAGGAGAAAACCTAATATCTATTAACTAAAGAAATATTGTTGGAGTACCTACTGTGGTATGGACACAGCCCTAACTTCAGGAAGGTTGCAGTCTGGTGGGGTCAGTACCATGCAGCTCACTTCCACCACTATTTTGCCCTTTTATAAGTTTGTACTCTATGTGTACAAAGATTTCATGGTCCACTGTGTCTCCTAACAGCATAGATCATGCAACATGCAAATAGCAAACCAATGTTCCGAGTATGAGAGAACTAATTTATATGTGTATTTTCTGTAGTGTTTCAAAACGAATGCATGTGTATTATGATTGATTAAAGGTATATAGAAGGGGAAAAAGTAAAATGTAAAAATCTGTCTCCCACATCCTCACGTATGACCTCACATCTTAGGTGAGAGGTGAGCTAGATGTTAACAGTTTGGTATATATTCTTTCTGAATTTAGAATGTTCTAGAAACTAAAGCATCAAGTCTAAACCCTTCAACATATTATTCAATGGCTGACCACATGCCCTGAGCTGACTTTTCTAGCCTCTCTTACTATAGTTCCCTGAGGTCCTATTTTTCTAGTCACACTTGACTCCTTGCTCTTTCCAGAATATCTCCCACTTTATCTCTTTGGGCCCTTTATTGATGTTAGTTCTATCACGGCAAATTCCCTTCCACCCCAAGAGTCGTTGATAAAATCGTAATTATCCTTCAAGAACCAGGGCAGTTGCTATTATCTCCCGCGCTCTGCACAGCACTTGCTATAATTTTATTATGTCATTTCATATTTCCCTTATTTCAAGCATATAAGAAAATCACTCTCTGTACTGTGAGCCATCAATTGCATGTTTGTCACACATTTATCTTTCTGTGCTTCCAAGGTACATGGCAGGGGTCGCAAAACTATGGCTTGCTGCCCAAATTTGGCCTGCCACCTGTGTTTGTAAAGACAGCTTTATTGTAAGTCAGTCATTGCAGTCATTACATATCCTTCATGGCATCCTTTGTGCTACAACAGCATCTGAAGAGTAGCTGTGAGAGAGATCATATGGCTCACAAACCAAATTACTCTTTGGCTCTTTATGGGAAAAGTTTGATGACCTCTGGTATAAAATTTTGCACATAATGGGTATCCAATGAATACTTGATGAAATTTGCATGTGGGTATTCTTTGGCTGCTGCCGTCTAAAAGTAAAGCACTGAATTTTAATGACCCAGTTGTTTTATCACCGCAATGCCTGAACCCTGTTGGACTGATTTCTGCCCTATTTGGATATTTTGTTTGGTTTTGCATAGTCTGAGCCTGGGTGGTAGAGGTGAAATAGCAGTAAAATAGAGGACAGAATCATTTTTCATCATGTCAGTTTATATTGGCATAAAGTTACCTTTCCCTCCACAATCAAGTGTTTTTAAGGGAAAGTTTTATATACAATTTTATATAGATGCATCAAGAATATTTTACTGGTTGCTGTTATAACAACTAAAAATATGCTTTGAAAAAATTGCTTGTGCTGACAGGAAATATTTTCAGAATGAAAATCTTGGTTATGATCATTTGAGTTACAGAAAGCATTTTGTTTATATCTGATATATAGCATACAATTTCTCAAAATCTAGTCCAGCTTTCAATGACTAGAACACTTCCTCTTTGAAAGAGATGAAATAACTACTCATGTAGTATTTCAACTACTAAGAAGTGGTTAAAGTTTTGAAACTTTGCTTTTCAACTTCAACCTTAAAGAAATGTTTAAGAAAAGTCCCTAGCACCTGAACAAGATAAATGACCTCAGCTGAAGAAGATTCTAATGAAATGAGTTTTTACAGTTGAAGGAGACATTTGCAATTTGTCTTCAGGATTTTCAATTGCAGATAAACCTTACCAAAAATCTGACCCAAACACATTTGATTATTTGGAAAATATACAACTATAGTGTATTAAAAAGCACATAGGTTTTGAAGACAGATCACAGAGTCATGTCAAATCCCAACATTTATTAGTATTTGGTGGTTGTTGACTGACTTTGCCAAGCCACAACCACTCATAAGCTCAGCAAAAAGTAAAACAGAGAAATAATACCTATTCCATATCTGTGTTGAGGGAAATAAATGAGATAACATAAATAAAAATGGCTAACACCATAATAATAATCTATGAATATTGATAGACTAATGAATTAGAATCTAGCTTAATGGTTTAATAGAAGCATTTCACTTTTGTATCTTTTGAGATATAATCCCATTAACAATCAAATAGCCAAACAATGGCACTTTCCTTTCAATTGGCAGTATTCTCCAGTTCCAGAGAGCGTGAAACCTTTGGCAGTCATCTATTGCCACCCAAATCACTATCAAGTCTAGCTTTTTATGAATAATTAATAGCCATTGGAAACAGAGACTCCCAAATTAAGTTTGATGATAGTTGGACACTGGAAAATGGAGAATCTTCACCAATTTATTCTCCTCAAATTGCCCTGCCAGTCTTTAAATGTTGACAACTTCCAAACTGAATCATAGCTATAAATTCAAATGGAAAGAGCCTCTCCTTCATTACCAACCCCTTGAGTTAGTGAGGTTCTGTACACTCATTTTCCCTTTATACATTTCATAATATTCATTGGTTTCAATGGAGATAGCTGGAAAAAGCCCTTTGTTTGGTTCTTAATCATTCTGTTTGAAAACGGTAGGTTTGCTGGCTGAGCAGGTTTTCTAGACTTCTCCTTTGATACCATAAACTAATTGGATGTTTTAAATTTAAAATGAGAAATCATTAGAATTGCAATAAGGTAAAATTATGAGTAGATCAGACTAATACAAGTATCTGAATGTGTCATATTTCTGGGAAAGAGTGGAACAAATTAAGATTTAAACCTTGACACTAAAGGGAAAGTTTAGATTTCAGCACTGTGCTTCAGAAATCTTAAAACATTTTTTTTAAAGAAATAGGTTGCTGGAAAGAATGTCCATGAAATGAGAGACTTTTCACATATCTTGGTCAGGGGTCAAACATGCCACTGTTTCTAGGTAGTAAATTTGCCATGTTTGGCTAGGTATGGGAAATAAATTTTAAACCTCTATTGAGTTCAATTGAGTAATTTCAGTGGAAAACACATGAATTTCACAGAGGTGAAAGCTAAATTACCTTTCCCTCTTAATCAATGTAGACAGCCCACTGGAAATGTGGTAGCCTTAAAGTTTCTCTTTTTTGTATTCAATAATGTTTTAGTGCCTGAATTATCTGGGTAAATGACTTTACTTCTTCAAATCATGAAAATTCTTTCTTAAAAGCAATCCCTTTGTGTCAAGGTAAAGAAAACTTTGTGTTTTTTTATATGTGTTTTTTAATTTAAATATTTGTACTGTCATTTGTGCTTTTCCTAGAAGTATAATTTAGGCAACTTTGAACTTGATTCATCAATAAATTGTAAATAAACACGTCATAACCAATATTATGCTAGTTTATGTGATTTGTGTTTATGCAAACTAAGAATTTGTTTGGACAAATAAGTAAACCTGAAAAATAGGAAAAAAATAAATGTGAGGCCACCATAAATTGTTCAAACTTCTAGAATAATCTCTCTGTGACAAAAGTGGGTCCTAGTGCTCAGAGATACAGGTATGAACAGAGAGATTCCTAGAGGTAAGATTTCAAATATAGGTAGGTTTTATTTTTTATTTTTTTTATTTTAAAGGCAGAGTAGGAGTGTGGGTAGGGAAGCCATGACCAAAGGAAAGAGACAGTTGTGGGAAAGGGAGAAAACTACATGCAGTCAAGTTGTCAGGTAGGGAACTAGGAAAAGGTGGTTACCCAGGAAGACATGGCTGTAATAAGAAAGAGCTGGAAAAAGAGGGTAAATCCTTAACATTGTGGGCACAGGGAGCCGTTCTTGGTTGGTAATCAAGGGAATGACATGATAAACTGTGTTTCAGTTTCTGAAAGGCATTTTAGAGGAGTGATCAAGAGGACACATTCTGGAATTAGAACTTTTAGGTTGAAAACAAACATGCTTCTCTTGCTATATGGTTCTGTGCGTGTGCGTGTGTGTGTGTGCGCCTTAATGTTTGCATACATAAAATAAAAATAAAAACGGTTCCTACCTTCTGGGGTTGTGGTGAAGACTAAATCAGTTAATGCACTTAAAGCACTTAGAGACTGGGAAATAGTTAGCACTTAATAAAAGTGGGCTACCTGTTTAATGGAGGGGGAGACTTCATCTTCCAGTGTCATAGAGGATGGTTTGAAAGGAGAAGAACCGGAACAAATATACTCTTGGGTCTGGTTCAGTAACGAGTAGATCTTGGGCTCCTTAAAACTATAAATCCTGTTAAATTCATACTTACATCTCCACCATTCAGGAGAGTGCCTGGTACATAAATGATACCAACATGTGCAGAATACTATCATAGGATGAGGTGAGGCAGACACATGTCTGAGATCTTTCAAAGGAAGAACTATACTGTGGAATGATTTATAGTCCAATTCCAGTTTCATGACTCAATAGCACTTTAATATTGATTAGGTCATTGTAATGCTTCTGAGATTTTGTTTCTTCCAATGAGGGCAATTATATTTAGAAGATTGTTGTGAGAACTATGTGAAACAATGCTTGTGAAATTATTTTGTAAACTGTAAATTGTCCTACAATTATGAGGGTTAATGTGAGAAAGAGAAGAAAGTTGTCTTAGTTTAGTTTTCTATTAATAAGAATACCACAGAATAGGTAGCTTAAATAACAAATATTTATTTTTCAAAATTCTGGAAGCTGAGATATCTTAGATTAGGGTGCTAGCATGGTCAGGGGCTGATAAGGACCCTCTTCCTGGTTTCCTCAAATAGTGGAGAAAGAGAAAGAGAGAGACACAATACTTATACCATCAAGCTCTCTCCTACCTCCTCTTTCAAAGCCACTAACTCCATCATAGGGGCCCCATCCTCATGATCTAATTGCCTGTCAAAGGCCCCATCTTCAAATAGCATCACATTGGGAATTAGGGTTTTAAAGTATGAGTTTGATGAAGACAGAGACATTCATCATATAGCAAAAGTAAACAAAGATTCTGAAGTCTGGGAAAGGGAGCTTCCTTGGGAGAAATATTAACTCAATTTTTTTTTATAGGTTTGAGGTAATATTTTAACTTTCTGTGCCTCAAGACCACTTCAAATAAAAAATAAAAAAGGTTTTGTGGACTATTTCCTAAATGTGCAACTTGCTACTCCATAGACTTAAAACATTCCTCAAATTAACAGAAAGAGCAAGTACTACTTTTAATGGAGTTATTCAAGAGGTGATGTCTGCTTTGCATAAAACCCCCATACATTCTTATGTATATATGTGTTTACATATACATGCATATATATACATATGTATATACACCCATATACATATATGTATATAAAAACACGCATACATATACACAAACATATTTTAAAAATCCATAGGTTTTCTGAGGTCCACAGGCTATGCTAAGAGACCTGGTGCTGTATTTTTATATATACAAATAAAATGACATAGCATTGTATCAGTTGTGATAGTTGGGAATAGTAACCCCAGTTGCTCTAGTTTTGGACTCTATTGTGCACTGATATCCAGGTGGGCTTTGCTCTAGTCCTGACTTTAGATGAGTGAGTTAAGTTTTTTGGGTCGATTTCTTATTTATAAAGTGAGCTAGAAAAATTTAAGGAGCTCCTGGACAGAGCAACCTTATCACCATGAACTCTACCATTATAGCTTAATTTTCCATATTTTTAGATCATCAATTACTCCCCTCTGAAATTCAAGCATTTCTCTGTGAAGTTGGCCTAATAGCTAATAGCTGGTTATCATCCTCCACATTAACTAAAAGCCTGCAGGGAAAAGATGGGTCTCAGTACTCAGCAATGGCTCTGATATTGAACTATATGAATTTCAAGCATTAATGCAATAGAACTTCACTAGTTATTACCATTTTGGAGAGTATTTTCCACACAAAAAAGCCCCAAGTCCAATTTTTTAAATGATACCAAAAATAAGAAATCTTGAGAATAAATTGCGATTTACTTAAACTGTGGAATATGAGCAGATCACATGTTTTACAGGCTTTGTCACCTTAAGTGGTCAAGTATTCTAACAGTGATATACTCAGTAATTTAGGAGAGTTTTGTCTCTACCAGGGCTCTTAATGTGGTACATTGTTGGCAAAGAGAACTACAATAATTTTTTTTTCCCAATCTAGATACCTGTTTCCAATCTAATTTTTCTCTTCCTTCTATCACAAAGTAAAATCCATGCCCTTCTCTTCCAACCTGGACAGATCCTGTGACTTGCTTTGTACAGTAGAATGACATGGAAGTGATATTGAGAGAATTATAAGGTCAGGCCTTAAAAAGCCTGGAAGTTTCTGTGTTTGTCATCTGGGACCCCTAAGAATAAATCCCTGTTGTCTTAAGGCACTATGTTTTAGGATGATTTGTTATACAGCAAAAGAAAACTGACCACACTTTAACATGTGCTTATATGTGAGGTAAGTTTGCAAACGTGTTTGGACCAATAGATCAATAAGGATACACCCAAGTCTTGAGTGATTTCCATACATTTTTACTTATGAAAAACTCTTAATTTCTCATCAACAAATTCATCCCTCTCTTCCTAGGCTCATTTCTATAAAGATTTTCCAACTAGCTTTAGAGTACATAGCATGCTACATTTCATGGAGGAAATACTGGATACATCATATGACATTTTGCCTTTCTCCATTAATTTAATCAGTGGTGGGTATTTTGTTTTAGATTATTAAATATAATTATGACTATATTTACATTTCTGTCATTTCCATCTAGATTTTAGATCCTTAAGGAGAAAATTCTGTCATCTAAAGCCCTCTACAGAAGACAGCAGATTTCCCCTTGTGGAGGCTCCTATGTTACCAGAGAGGGCATGAGTTCCTTGATCCATATGTGAGGCAACTATATAAACATGAATGGACCAATCAAACAGTGAGATGGTCAGTACAGGGTGAACAAAGAGTCACACACATGGAATGTCACAAATGGTTAATGCCACAATTTCTTATAGCTTACCCAAAGATGACTAAGCCCTAGGAGGAGAGTATGATGTGATGCAGGAAAACATGGTGTCCCCTTCCATTGAGGTTCATTTTTCTTTCTAGCTAGATCTTTCTCATCACATATAGCCCAATGCCATTTCATCTGGATATACGGGAGTTTCCTGTGTGTATTTTATATGTGTTCTTTTTCTCCTATTTGATTACAATGGAATGAATCTTATAGTTCTTGTATAATTCTAAACATTGTATGACATACACAATATTCAGCATTTATTTAATAAGTGCTTCTAACTAATGAGCTGAATTTTGTTGGCAACTGTGATAAAATAATGTGTTTGGGAACAAAATCCAAAATTCTAAACCCTAATTTTGAAAGAATCAAAATCACCTTTAATGTTTTCAAGTGTAGCATACCACATCTATTGTTTTTGTCTGTTTTCTAAGCCATAAGAATTTAGATGTATGATAGCCCACTGACACTCTTCTTAGAAGCATTTAAGAGCAATAGCATGAATGGAAAGTTATCAGTTTTTAAAATCTTCAAGCAAGAATATTTAGGTAAAATTACAATTGTTATTGTCTTAGCTAGCATATACTAGGTACTGTGGTAGAATATATGCAAACCTATTAATTAAAAATAACATTATGAGAGGCAATAGCTCTACAAAATAAGCTACAAAATGTATGGGAAGGAATTATATAAACTATGATGAAATAAAGTAAAATTACTTTTGTTGTTAGTTGTTTCTTTTATATGAGAGTATACTTCTGAGAAGCTTCCTATAATATTTTATCCAATCCTACTCAAGAGAATTCTCTATATTAGGCTTATTCTACCCATGTAGGGCATACATACTTACTTTATTATGTAATCACTCAGGTAAAAATAAAATGTGAACTCTTCATCCCAATATAGTTAAAATAGGTATGGGGAGGCATTTTTAAATTAGATTTTATTATACACATTCTTTATCATAAGAGATTTCAACATGTAGAAAACACCAGAAGTCATCATATGCCATAAAAATGTCAGCACCTCTTTCATGTGAGATGAGGGCAGATACCAGTATCTATTCCATGTTATTTTGGTAAGGCTATCACTTACGGTGCCTGACTCACCTGTCAATAGGCTATGGGACAAGAATATAGTCCATACCCAAATTGAAAGTATATCTATTCCATTCCTGTGATCACAGATATTGAACCTGTGATAAGTCTATGAAATAAGGAGAGTCAGTAAAATCTTCCCTGAGATTTGCTGAATGCAAAGGAAAAGAGGCTTTCTCTCTCTCTCTCTCTCTTTTTTTTTTTTTTTGAGATCACACCCTATAGCTTCTACTGATCATCTTTCATGGAACATGAGAAATATGTCTAGAATGAAGTCCCTATACATCAGAGAACCAGCCAACAGAGGAAGAAACAATCCAAATGGCATTGCTTGAGGCATTTAATATTCCTTGTGTAAGGCCAAGTCTACCTTCCCATGGACTTCCTATATGTAGAATCCAATAAATTCTTTTTTTGCTTAAGAAAGTTGGGATTGGCCTTATATTATTTAAAATCGAGCCCCTATATTACAGTTTTTCAACTCATCAAGGCA
Source organism: Microcebus murinus (assembly GCF_040939455.1). Taxonomy (NCBI): domain Eukaryota; kingdom Metazoa; phylum Chordata; class Mammalia; order Primates; family Cheirogaleidae; genus Microcebus; species Microcebus murinus. Next base: position 27,736,255 of record NC_134124.1, read on the forward strand.
ACAGTTTACTGAAAATCAAATACCTTTAAAAAAGTTATTCTTTATCTCTTAATAGTGATCAGAGAGACTAGATTCTAAAATACTTGTTTTAGTCAGATATCTTGGGATCAGTCCTTGGAGGACATGGCTTGTAAAATTCCTAGGAGAGAAGTCAGCTAGTATGTAATAAAGTTCAATGAACTCAAGAGAACTAGATTGGCATTTCTATTATGCAATTAAGTAAGTTGTAGATATTACAACCTTTCAATATAGTCAACGGATTCTTCAGTTACCATGAGAAAATATCCCTGCATGATTTCATTAGAGTGTAGGTCTACAGAGCATCTTTATAAGCACTATCTTTAGGGTTTATATTTGGACACTTAATTATATAACATCATTCTATAACAAGGAGCATCTGAAATGTTTATGATTAAATCTCTTTGGATAGATAACTCAGAAAACTTCTGATAGGAAACTTTGTAAGTACCAGGATTACTTCAGGGTTCCAATGTGTTGTTTAGAATCCAGTGATAAGAAAGAAAAATGGAACTACTTTAAAAGATATGTTGGATTTAACCTGTATTATCAAATATATCACACATTTTCTGAGGGTGGCTTTGAAAGTAGCTAAGCCTTCCAAAATGAGTGCCTTGAAAAGATTTGAGAGTATTTGGTAAATGTATGTATTTAATTTGACTCCAAAAATATGCTAGGCAATGTGATTAACAAAGACTATTTATTCAATAGGTTATTATAATACTTCCACACATTTATAATAGGAATTATTTTCATAAGGCACACTAATGACACAGTTTTTGCTGTTATCAGTTTTATCTTTAAAGGCTTAATTTCTGTGTAATACCTATGCTTTAGGTATTTTTCTATTTTCATAATTTATTAACTATTGAGTTTCTAAACTACCAGCTACTGAATTTGAGGAGTTATTCTCTAGTCCATGTTGGAGACTTGCCAAATAACATTACCTTTAGATAATGGGATCCCTATTTTATTTTTCAACATTTGATGGTAGCAAGTTCCAAGCACCATGTGTCACACAAAGTGGATGACAGTAGGGTGGTATCTAGATGCAGAAGCACAAATATGAATAATGGAACTGAAGAATCTATAATAAGTTACTGCAGGTGGTGACTCCAGAGGAAGACAGTTCTGTGTAAAAACAGCACCAATTAATGACAGATTAAAAAAAATGTAGAGAAAAAATTCCTTTGGCACATCTAACAACCTAAGTCACTAGGGCTATAAAAATCTTGAGTATTTGAATATGCATTATGAATTTTAATTTTTTTCTAATACCTTTAGAATGCTCTAAACTAACTTTTTCAGAATAAAGAGTTTATATGCTATGCAAAATAGTCTTTCATACTTTGAAGGTTAATTCATTTTGATCCAGGATCTTATCCTGGGGCAACATTCAGTGCCATGGAGTGAGAGGCAAAGATAAGTTTGAATTGCTGCAGAGTTAAACATACAGTGTAGAAGAAGAAAGCTCCAGGAATGATCAAGTTTGGCTATTTGATAACATATAGTTCTAATGTGTATTTTATGATTAATAGCCGCAGCTGTGAAAAGTGTGCAAGTTTATAATATCCTATAAAAATTGATGGCTACAACAGAATTAGTGTCTCCCTGGGTAGAATTCATGGGCATTGCTTATCCTTCAGAACTGAACCCAATCTGAACAAACTTCAGAACACAGAAGCAAGTAAATTATGGATTTATGGTGATAGGAACCAAACAAACCCCACTGTAGAGAAGAGGATCTTAGGTTACTAACTGTCTGACTAGTTATCTATATTGCTTTAATGATTCAGATGACCTAACAATCATGTTCATCATCTATTCAGTTGTATATTTCAAAACAATTAAAAGAGTAGAATTAGAGTGTTCCTAATACAAAGAAAGGATAAATGCTTGAGGTGATGAATATCCCAATAACCCTGGCTTGATCATTACACATTGTATTCTTGTAGCAAAATATCACATGTACACTGTAAATATGTACAACTAGTAGGCATCCATAATAAGTAAAAATTAATAACTCCACATAAGATAAATTCTTTAAGCTTAATCTTTACAGACACTGAAGAGCTTTGAAGAATTGTCTAGCAGAGTGAATGGCAGAGTTACGGCTTTGAATGACAACTGCAAACCTCCAAAAATTCAACATACACCTGCTCTCTCTTTGAATCAAGCGCATTATATATATGAAAAGTATTTCTCAAGGCAAAATAAAACAAAATAAAAAATAACAACACACATCAATGCTTTTCCCCCTTCCTATGCCAACTTTGGAGGGGATATGACACCTATCACTTCTGTGCACATTCCATTAATAGAAACTAGTCACAGGTCCCTAACTTCATTGAGAAGGAGACTAGGAAATGCAGTCAGTCTTCCCCGGTGTCCAGGAAGAGGAAATGGGATGACAAAGGTCAGTCAGATTCTTCAACACTGTCTTTTGGAGAATGCGCCCATCGTCCTGTTACACCATAATCTCAGAGATAATATTTATATTCTCTGCAATACAGAAGGAGCCCTGCCTGTTTGTAAGAAATGGATTGTTTATTGAAGCTCATTAATTGGCTAGTAATTTCACCAGGAAGTTTTTGCCTGGTTGTTTGTGTTTACACTTACTCAGTTAGATAAGGTCACACAGTCTCAAACTCAGCATCATTCTCCCCACCTTTCTCCGCACACCTCTGATCTTAGTTTGGTGCCAATACCTCACTGTCTTGTGATAATTTTCTTGGAATCCTTATAAGACATGATTTGTTGCAAGATCAGTTGATCTCTATGGCAAAGTTCAAACCTTGCAGACTATATTATTCAAATACAAGACAAATATTTCTAAGCAATCATGAGCCTTCCCTTTGTTCTTCAACATTCTCAATCAGGTATTTCTCCCCCAGAACTCTAAAAGCATATTGTGACTCCTCACTGAGGATTTTCTTTAAAGGGGTGTGGTAGAAATTATACCTACTGCTCCACATGGGGGAAAAGTTCCTAAAACTGTATTTTTGTCACCTCTTTCTTTGTCCAGTTAAACTCATGACATATACTGAAAATCTCTGCTTCTGTGTCTTCAGTCTCTTAACCACCTTGGCTGTCTCCATTTTCACTTCCCCTCTTCCTGCCCTTTCTCCAACAATACTCAAGTACTATGCCTCTGACAGGTGAACCACCCTCACACACATTTTCCCCTTTATCATTAAACAACATTTAATTGACTAATTTTACAGCTATGTGACAAGCTATTACAAGAAAAAATATGTTGTATCTTCACTACAATAAATTGCTTTTGCAAGTAAAATTTCACTGAGCAAGGTGTTAAATGTATTACACATACCACACACTACGTGTAAAATTTGTTTCATCTCTTTTCTTATGACACCTGCTTGTAAAAAATGCTAGCAAATATTTTCCTATGTGGGTTTCCACCCCTCCCCATAGGCATTCTTATTTTAGCCAGTATCATTGCTTTATGCTATTGACCTTTCAGTAACGCCTATTAGAGGATTTTTTTCTCCAAAATGCATTTTAAAAAAACTGTGTTTAACCTATTGACTGCCACACTAGAAAAAAAGCTTTTTTCTCTTGGGGTCATGGTGTTTTGTTATGAAAATAGGATAAAAACTTTGAAAACAAAACAATCTTTTCTAATTTAATGAAAAAATTTTATTTTGTATTTTTTTCTATGGGTGAGTCACATGCAACTTGAAAAAAGTTCTCGTGGCTCCCAAGGTGAAGAGATGTGTGAGTTACATATGCTTTATGAGCCCCCAGGGTCAAAACTAGCCTGAATGAAATATAATCCACATGGCAGTTAATGTGTTAAATATGCATTTGTGTTTATATGGGCCTATTCACCAAAGATTTATATAAGCTAAGTAGTTCTGTTTGTTTTTGTTCTTGCAATCTTTTAGATTACTGCCCCTACTTTATATTCCAGGAAAAGAGTCTTATTAATTTCTGAATATTTAAAATTGTTTCCTTTCACTGATGATTTATAACTGATTTGAAAAATATGTTCAATTGTTTTTGCTTTTATTCTTTAACAGGTTTATGAGATTTTATCTGAACCAGTGTATGTTGGTATACTGGCTCTTTTTAAATAAGAAAGTGATTAGAACTTATATTTTATCACATTCTTGTTGAGTTTATAGAGGTTCTTTTATATAATCAGTGATGTGTGCATAATAAGAATATTTTTAATATCTTTACTCCAAATAGTAGAAATAACATAAAATAAGAAAAATCAAAAGGAGGAAGACATACTATGGGATCAAGTTTATGTTTTCTCTTTATACCCCTGGATTGAACAACTGTAACAGACCCCCTCAAAAATGTGCTGTGAGTCACCCAGGATTAGAAACATTTGATGACAGCATGCTGTTTCTACTTGTGGATTAAACAAAAGGTGCTTACATTCATTGCCTTTTCTTATCCTCCTTAGCTATACCTGTATTCTGAAATTTAGTGGGTCACACAGTGGGGCTGGGGATGGTTAGCATGAGTAGGAATGGAATGGGTAGTGGGTAGTGATCACTACCCATTCATAGTAGTGACCACTCATAGTGATCTCTGGTATAAAAATCTGGTTTTAAAAAAGACTTTCAAAAGATATACCTATATAATATTTTAAGTAAATATTGTAGCTATTATAAAAACATTAGTTATGAACATTAACATTCAAAATGCTAACTCTTTGGAATTATTATATAACAGACTAAAAGTGGCCCATCTTATTTTTTTTTTTTTCAAGTACTCTTTTGCTTTTACAATGCCACTTTCCTTTCTTGACTTTTGGTGATCATGAAATGTCTATGGCAACCATGGGAGGATGAAATAAAAAAAGTTCTTTATGTCCTTCTAATTCACCAGTGCTAAACTCAACATCTTGAAAACATCTCTCTCACAGTGAGGGATTAATTCTAGCAATCAAAACCCACCAGCGAATATGTCAAACACAATCAAGTCTGGCATTTGCGTTATTACAACATCAATATACTTCTGTTGTCTTTGAAAACCTAAACCATCATTAGGATTATCGATACCGGTATTTTTGCTTTATTTAAGAAATTGATTACTTTAACATTGCAGAATGGAAAAATAAACTTCTTGCAGATCAATAAAACACTACTCTTTCCTGTGCACTCCCCGTTCCTCCATGATAAATGCTTTTGATAAATGCTACTTTTGACGGCTTGCCTAGCTAACAGATTCCACACGTTAGACTTGAGCAGCTGTTGCTGACACACTGTTCCATCCTAAATGTCCTGTTTCCTTTTCAGCAGCTCAGCAGCAGTCTGGATACCCAATCATGTGCTGAAGGCATAAAATTATTTTGATAAGAATTAATAGAGAACACTAGCCAGTGGATGATATAAGGCTTTCTGAATCATGCTCAGACTTTGAAAAAAAGCAAGAACTCTTAATGGGAATAGTTCCCAAAGCCAGGGAAACTGATCAATAAGTATGGCCCCCAGTACTTCATATCATCTGAAAATAACATAGTAAGAAGTAGAAACTTCTAAATGTCGAAAACATTGAGACATTGATTCTTAATTATGAAATGATATAATCTTACTCCTCTTCTTAGTTCTATCCCCTACACATGAGTATATAATGCTCACATGTATATATAAGTACATATTCATTCTACTGATGGTGTGAAATCAACAATATCTGTTTGCTTTAATTTTAACTAATTAATGGCTTATACTCTTTCTAACATTATGTTTCTGTTTTTCTAGAAAACTCTCATTCCCATGAGATCAAATACAGTAGTATGGGTGGTCTTAATCAAATCAACATGACAGTACATATTTGTTGAATGAATGAATAAGTGAAAAAGTAAATAATGAAGAAAATTCACCATGATAGACATGCTAACTAGGGGACACAGAGTGTAATTCTTTGTCTCTTCTAAAAGTTTTTGTTTAACTTTTTTATTGTTATATTTGTTTAATAATTATTAAATAACTTGTTAAATAATTCAAGACAATGACAACATTGTAACAAGGCAAAAATTCTGTGTCAAGTAAGTGGCACAGATCATTTTTTAAATAAAAATTGAACCAACAGGGGCTAGGCTGTTTGAGAAAAGATTTTCAGAGAACATAGAACTTGAACTTGATCATTCAGAATATGTCACTTAAATGTCTACTATATGCCATGCTTTCTACTAAATACTTGAATTGCAGTATCTCATATAATCCTCACATGTCCAGGAAGTGAGTATTGTAATTATCCTATTTGACCTATGGGGAGACTGAGGTTTAGAGAGGGTAACTACTACTAAACTAGGACATTCAAAATCAGGTACTCAGATAGCAGAACCCTTTGTTCTTATCTCCTACCCTACATATACTTCCTGAGTCTCAAATAAAAAAAGTAAAATATATGGGTGAAGGGGAGGGCAATATAATTAAATGTGTGGCAATGGCAATTCACACGACAACATCAGATGATTTAAGAAACTGAGTTGGCAAGCACGATTATCCTAAGGCCTCCTAATATTGAAATAGTGAAACAGTGAGATAATGATTACAATATCTTTTTTGAGTTCTTTCAACATCTCTCACACCATGCTAAGCACTTCTCTGTGCAAAGTCCCATTGATGTCCCGCTTCAGCTCTGTGATCTGGTTAATAACCTGCATGACAGCAGGTAGTGAGGATGCATAGGGCCAGGTTCCGGCACTTGCCTTTCAGTCTAAATGGAGAGACACTTAAGGCTTTCAAGTAATGGAATAATACACTAATACTAGTCAATATTTTCATGTCAATATTTTATTATATATGTCTCTAGTGACTGATGTTAGTGAAATTTTATAAAAATGGTACTTTTTAGCAAGATTAATCTACCAAGATTTGAAATTATGGATTTTCCATGTCTGAGAATGAGTGTGTGCATGTGTGTGTGTGTATTGGCGAGATAGACCATGTTGTCTGAGAATCAAAGGGCAGAAATTAATCTGGAGCCCAGAGCCATAGTGCAAGTGCTAAGATGATAATGGCCTGAAAAACATGGGCAATATTGGGAATGAGGAATGGAGTAGATTGTGTATGTAGAAGAAAAGATTAGGAAAAGTGAAAAACTGAATAGATCCTAAGCAGAGAAACAGAAGCAGAATCTTTCTGTAGTCTCTAGCTGGGAGAAGGAAAGAGTTCAAGTACTTTAATCAGAAACTGGATGCTGTGCCCACAAGTGTCTTTCTTCTTATCAATTTCCCATATGTTTCCTGTGGCTTGTATTAACGGGCTCTATGGTAGTCCTCTAGTTCCTTGCAGGAGTATCCCTAGCCCAGGACCTGATGCAGGACGTGTCTAAACCTTTGCTGTCAGAAAAGTTTCTGTTTGTTTGTTTGTTTGCTTGAAACAATTAGCTAAATGAAATTAGTGAATGAGAATGAATGTAGCTCTGTTTTCTCTATGGCTTCTCAGGATACACTGTAGCATCCAGAGCAGCTGGCAGGGGGGAATGAAGCTGCCTATATTCTAATACCGTTAACTTATTCTAATGAGCTGCATTCTCTAAAATCAGACTTGCTGATGTTGGCAGAAAATAAATTTAACTCCCTTGCACAAATAGATGCAAAGCTGAATTCTCTGATACATTTTATTTTCCACAAGGTAATCAAGATTCATAAAACTCCGATTTAGGATCAGGGCACCAGGGAGTCAATGTCCTTGAGGGCAACACAATCTTGTAATGAGAATTGTATTTCAGTGGTGTTAATCTCATGAGATCTGATAAAGGGAAAACAGTGGAGTTGAATCTTATTCTCTTATTTGGCTTCATTGATCTTTCTGCCATATATTTCATTCAACATCATGGTAATGAAATATGTAAAATTTGCATTATTTGCTTCTGCCTTCTTAATCAAAAGAACAGGAAAAGAAGTTGATAGCACATTGTTTTTAGGGTTGTCAACATCTTCAAAATTATGCTAAATTCTTAAATCTCCCCTTAATGGCCAAAAATCAAATTAATGCCTCTCTTTTCTTTAGTTTCCCCAGAAGTTATTAACTTCAAGGCAAAAGTTGATGAGACCATCCACTATCTATTCCTTTCACCTTTCCTGCCCCACTTCCAGTCTCCAATGCATCATCATCAATAGCTCCTCAAATAACAACCCATTAAGGAGCAATTTGACAGCAAAATGAGAGCTAGTAGAAAGAGGGCTAGGCCATATGATCACAGATAATTTTTAAAACTTACTTATTTTAAACACATGACATACTTTCAACAGTTCTAATGTAACTCATAAAAAGCCCCAAGTGAACATCTGGGGGAAAAGGTGCACTCAGAACTTCCAAGGCCAGCATTCTAAATTGAAAGTAAAGATAGCTGATACATAGTATTGTATGTCTGATATCTGGAATCAACTGAAGACAAGTATGTATCACTAAACTAAAAATAATTAATGACACACTTAAATTTTTTCCATTCCATGTGGAAAAGAAAAGCTTCTACTCAAGGAGTCAACTCACCCTCTTAGACAGGGGTCCTCAAACTTTTTAAACAGGAGGCCAGTTCACCGTCCCTCAGACCATTGGAGAGTGTGCACTGTGGGCCCGGGACGAGTCGGCTGCTAAGCAGGACAGGCAGCTGTGGTCAAAACACCCGGAGGGCCAAATAAAAGTGCTAGGCGGCCCCATGTGGCCTGCGGGCCGTAGTTTGAGGCCACCTGCTCTTAGACCTCAGGAGTTTGTAATCCTGAGTACTTGGAGGAATCTGCTGCTTGTAACTTTGAAATTGCCAGTGTTTGTGATTGTGATCAGGAAAACTCAAAATGATAGAGAAAATGACTTTATTAGGAGGTAGAAGAGATAGTAGTATTTCGGTGGGCATGTAGGAAATATGGAATTATATTATGAAAGGCAGGATGTATTTGTTAAATATTTTGTTATGGGAAATGTATTGTTTCCTAAGTTGTGGTATATAAAGAGTTGATGGTGTTTGTCAATATGTGTAGTAGGGTTTTATCATCTACTCTTAGATGTAAGACAGAAGAAGACACTCGAGGAGTGATGTGTTGCCATTACTCTTAGAATAAAATGCAGAATCTATTCCATGGATGTGAATGATTCTCTTTGTGAGAGATTCTCACCTGATACCTGGGAATCGCACCCAGGGATTCTGATTGAATTGGTTTCACATGCAGCCCAGATACTGGTTGTTTTAATGGCTCTCCAGGTGATTTAAATATGCAACAAAGATTAAGACAATAGAAACTTTGATTATCTCTAATCTCATATCCACTGCTATCACCTTCTCTCTTTCCCCCACGTTATTTCACCCCTCACTACTCTACCCACTATTAGAATAAGCCAAGCTCACTTATACTTAAGGACTTTGTATGTGTTGGTTTTGCTTGTAATATTCTAACACCACTCCATCCTTTCAACCTTCTCATCTTTTGTAGAGAGCTGCATGGCCGGCTCATTCAAATGTCACCGTCTCAGACTGGCCATTTCTGACCTATATTTAATCTAGGAAGACTCACCAACCCCATTACTCTTCATTACTTCGAAATCTATTTTATTTGTTTTATGGCATTAATAACTAACTATTGGAAATCCTTACTCAGCCATGCCTTTCTTCGTTTACTGGCTGACAGCCCTCACTACAAACTAGATAGCATTATCCTTCTCCTACTGAGTACGTATGTTCCCTTTATGTCTAAAAGTATGCTTGGCACAAAGGAATGTCTGATACATATTTATTGAGTGAGTGAATGAGTGAGTGAGTGAAATGTCGACTTAAAAAGGCAATGCATAGGAAAGTCTTTCTTGACTATGAATTATTGGTCAGTAAATCCCAATGTCTGCTTTATATTACAGAATGCATTTAATCTACTTTGTATTTAACAGTATTTTTGTTCCCTAGGCCTTTATTTTAACTTTTTTAAAGCAATAAGTGAAACAGACTTTGGATCAAAGACTCTGTGGTACATGTGCCGATGACCAGAACAATTTTCTATCACAAAATTCAATCAAGGTTTCTTTAATCAGGACATAAATCTTTCAGACACACATCACAGACTATACCACATCAGACCATAACCGCTACTTTTTTTTTTTTTTTGCTTTTTCCTCCATCCATTTTGCAATTACAACCTATCAGTGGAAGAGGAACAGCACTGAAGTAGCAGAGAGAAAGCAATACCTTGAAAAAGCAGTTTTAAACATGATGAACTTGGTACTTTTAGTTTGTCTCAGTCTGCAATTTCAACTCTCATGGGACTCAATGAAATGGAATCAGGCAATGCCGATCAATAATCCCAAATTCTCTTGTAAAGGGTATAGTATAAAATAAACATTAAGAGCTAGAGACTGTCTTTCCTCCTTCTTCTGCCAGCAACACCCTCATTTCTCCCAAGCCCATGGAATTTTAAGAATAATGGTAAAAATGTTTTACCTGTAAACAACATTGTATGCCTTCCCTATTTTTGTCCAACCCAGGAAGAACATTTGATGCAAAGAAGCTGAGTTTATTCTGATCAATCTTTTCAGCAATTTCATATACTTGTCATAATGAGTGGCCATTTCGGTGTTGGCTGTATTTGGCAGTAGATATATTCAAAACAATGAAACACTGAAAAAAAAAAAAGCCTTATCAGACAGTATTTTTTTTTTAGAACAAATGAGTAAAATTCTATATTCAGGAAGAGTCTAACAGAAATATTCAGTTAGTTCATTTAAATTAAAGAGTTAAATATAGACAAGTTCATTTTGGATTATATTTTAAACTTGAAGAGTTTAGGATGTGCAGTGATAAAAATGATGAAATTAGAAGTGGAAGATAGAAGGAAGAACTGCCATATTCTCATAAGCTACAGGATAATAGGCTCAAATGATATCTCTCTCTCTCTTTTTTATTTTTTCAGAGATGGGGTCTCACTATGTTACCCAGGCTGGCCTCAAATTCCTGTGCTCAAATGATCCTCCCACCTCAGCCTCCCAAAGTGTTGGGATTACAGACATGAACCACCATACCCAGGCAAGATCTCTTAATGGTGCCCAAGAGCAATGAAAAGTTTTCTACAATTTAGTTAAACTATGGAATTTATTAACCAAAAATGTAATATGTCCCAGCTAGAAAGCATGCATTAAGTTCTAGAGTGGATAACATAAGAACATTTCTAATAGTGTTGTTCTATCAAATAAATTACATATTTTAGTCATATTTTAGAAATGACATATTCTAGTTCTGTGTATACATATATTTTATTTTTACAAACTGGAATTCTATATATTCTGTTATATAGATGGCTTTGAATGTATTTTTTAACTTAAAATTTAAACTTTCAATCAATATCCAGAGATCCAAATAGTCATCACCCAAGTTTAACAGATATTGTTATTTTCCTATATTTTCTTCAAAGGCATCACTCATTTTTCATATAAATGAAAAGTTATAGATACCACTAATCCCCATCCTCAATAACTCTCTGCTGCTTCTCAAATCTATCTTTTAGGTCTCTTCATTTCTCTTTCGTGCTTTTTATTTCTTTGTCTTCATGGGCAATGGTCTGGGTGAGAACTTCACTTACTATGTGTTTTTGAGCAAATTACTTAACCTTTATACCTCAGCTTTCTCCTTTGTAAAATGCTGACAATAATAGGGTTAAGTGAAAAGATTGAGTGAGTCACTTATGAAGCACTTAGAAAAGAACCTGGCATACAGTAAGCATTTATAAATGTTTGATAAATTAAATTCCTCAGTGATATATTTCAATTCATTGTTTCTTTGTCCCCAGATAAGAATGTATCACATCCATTGTGATTTTCTTTATAATTTCAATACTATTTTCTTCATTGCTGATATTGCCAATTGGTTCTTTTCTTCCCAATTGCTTCTTTTTTTTTTTTTACCTCTTCCTATTCTTGTTTTATTTCTGACTCTGTTTGTTCCACAAATTCTTGTTCTTTTAAAATAGATATTATCATTTCGTTTACTTTTTTGTAGATTTTTTCAGAAGGTTCAATGAAATTGATTTGTTGAATAAATTCTTACTCATATTTTTATCTGTTGGCTATCATTTTTGTTGACTCTTTTAGTTTACATTTTACTTCTTTTTTTTCTGTGACATTTTACTCTTATTTCCCCAAAATCAGCTACCTTCCTTCAAAACTTATGTTAACAATCTTGTGTGTCCCTTCCATACTTTGCCTCAGAGACAGAGTGAGAGATTTAGGGACATATTTTTATAAAATGGCATATATCGAAGTATGTTTTGTAGAACATAGGTGGAAAACATTAAAAGATATTATATGAGAAAAATATTCTGCAAGTAAATGGTTTGGGGAAACGCTAAATCAAAGAAAATTGAATAGGTTTCTCTACTGTAAGACTTCTCAGTACTTTTATCATAGAAATGTGTGCAAACTGTGTATTCCCCCCAAATCAGTTGACAACAGGACATTTTTTAAGCAGGTAAATTCATGAATCAGTATTATGAGGAATGGATTTTGGTAAGTGCTATCTAACCTTTGCAATGAGAACCATTTACTTTAAGTTCAGCTTTGATCTGTTTGGAGACCAGACATATTCCAAATCAAAGAATCGAGATTCTTATCAAATTCTTATCCCTTTTCCTGGTAAACAAGCTCCTTCCTAATATCCAAGAATTAGAAATCAGGTTTCTGTCTTAGTTTCCTACATTGGCCAAAATCTGGGATTATGACCCTAAATCCAAATACTCTACTCCATGGTACTCCTAATAATTAGCTCTCTTGTCATCAGGTGACCCAACACACAAGTCTCTATGGTATCTAGTTCTTTATTTACTTCTTATCAAGTTCAGAGAGAGTATAAATTATATTATAGAAAACAAAAAGGAATATGAAAGGAATGATCACAGATAGGATTTTGACCTGGGTATTTATTGAAGTAGGGATATAGCATGAATTAAAAGGCTGTTTCTTTTTCATCATCTTTAGTTTACTTCATACATTTATTGCTAAATTAAATAAGTCAACATATAAATACACATAGCATTATGATGGCATAGTATAAGCAATAAATATTAGTTCACATTCCTCTTCCACTATGCAAGTAAGCTCACACAGCCTGGCTTTCTTTATAGTATGAAGCATATCTATGAAAGATTAACATGTGATACTTCTATGGATCAATTTATATCTTATAAAACTTAATCATATTTAACAGTGACCTAATATACCCCCAAAGAGCATGAAAACTATAATGGTCAAATTCCAACTCTTAAGGATCCTATACTTTATATCAAGCATGTCCCTGGGTACCTTACATGCCTGTGCTATTTGTCACAAAAATCCTATCAAGTTGCCCAGGGTCACATAGCTAGTACATAAATGTGACTGGATTCAAACGCTGGCTCCTATTCAAGAGCCTCTATTCTATTCCCTCTGCTAAACTTCTTCTATATCGACTCTTAGTTAGTATGGGATGTATATTTAACATAAGAAGTTTATTATAATTAAAAGAAAAGTTTAAATTAAGAGAAAAATTGTATCATATTCGTGTCAAGTAGACTATATCTCTCATCTCATGATGTCTCCAATCTCTATAAGAGGAACTGTGTCAGACATCTAGACATAGTTCATGTGCTTTCTTTCAGGAAAATATCAATCCTGATTATTTTTTAATTTTGACCAACAATTATATTTTAATTTGACCAACCAATTTAATTCCTATGACCAACAATTTTTTGGATAATTTCCTCTTAAAGAAAAGCATAGATGGAGATGCTGAAATATTTATGAGGGGTTGAAGGCAAACACTTTTAAAAGTATTGCAGAAATTGAAGTCAGTAAATTCTCAAGAGAATAGTTGTTTTAAAAAGGGAGAGAGAATGACAAATTCAGTAAATCCCAAGAAATAAAGGTTGATCAAATACAAAATGTGCTCCGCAGCCAAGAGTAGAATATTTCTGACTTCCAAATATGAGACTCAATGACTGCAGGGAACCAAGAATATTCAAAAGATAAATAATTAACTGCTAGTGAAGATAAGTAATTTTTGTAGAAAATACTTTATATGCAAAAAGAGAACAGTGCAAGTTTTGCCACAGTTGGTGAGTGGTAGTTGATTACTGATACAACCTACGGATGCAGGATTAAGTTTCTGTCACTGTTGTCGAAAAGACTGGACATGAAGCAAGAAAGAAAATTGGAACATCGAAACCTTACATTCTGCATAGTGGTAGAAAGTCATGTATTTCACTAGATTGTTACTCCCACCAGATTATATCCACATATAAACTTAGAGGAGTTGTCTTCGAAATGATCAATAAATCTTACACTGATGCATTTGCCAATTATTCCCAATCGATGCAAGACAGAATATATGTTAGAGCAGAGGAAACAGTCAAAATTTCCTTCTCTTCTGAACACCACAATCATCTCTTATTTTTCAAAACAATTCTTAAAGCTTTACCATCTTCCAACAAGTATCTTTCATTTTGCCATTCATTCATAAAAAATAATATATGTTAACATCATGGCATTTTAAAAATTAAAATTTACCTAAGGAATCCTTTGGACTCTAAATTTTAGATTAACATCCTCATGAGGAAATTGAAGCCTGTTCAGGCTGCGACTCATTGAAGCTTATGAAGTCAGTTCCTTACTATGGCCTCAGTCAATAATCAGTCAGTTACTGGTATTATATTAGCTGCAGTTAATCCATCTCTTTCTCTCTCTCTCCCCTCCTCCCACAAATGAATTGGAGTGAATATAATTTTTTCAAATGCTTTTATTAAACCTTTGTGTGTTTGCAAATTTATAGCAGTTCTAGTCTATTGGACATCTCTTGAACTGTATAAAGGCTGTCCGGAAAGTATCCAGCCATCGTTAACATATTTTTTCATGTTACATGGCTGGATACTTTCTGGACAGCCCTTGTATTCACATTAAAATAATATAGACATAAAATATAATTAAGATAATAGTTATTTACAATTGAGATACCAGTTTACCTCTACATTTAAAACTGCCAATGGTTTAGTTTTCTTTAAAGTGTGTCCTTGTGCCTATCTCTATTGATAAGGGGAAAAATAAATAAACAAAGTGTGTCTTTGTTTTACATCATGTAAACTTAATGTTAAAGATGAAAAAAGGAGAGAAGGAATGTTACAAAGTAATAGAAAGTAAATTGAGTCAAAATAATTAGTCAGATTTAAATAGATCTTTTTAACTTAGTGATTTATACAATATTGGCTTAAACCTGAGGCAGAAAAAATTAGAATCTGGATACAGTCTTACCAAATGAGTCTCACCTTGGTGGTCAGTTAAGGTTTTGCACATGGCATTTGGAGAGATTTGGTGGTTTATGTATGTAAGTTGAAAAGCAGTAAGTCCTGGGCCATACATATCTATCTCTTTCTGCTTAGCATAATAATAATTGTAATCTCCTGGCAATATTTGACATGAATCTTTTGACCTATCTTGAATTCTATGTCAATGTGAACATCACTTGATCACTTTTTCTCTTTTGGTTTGGATTAGCAGATAACACATTCTAAACTTGATTTGTAGGAAAAGCCATTTTTATAGATAAATTTCTTTGACTAATTATATGATATTGTAGAAATTTTTCACATTCCTATTTTCTGTTTACTTTCTGAATGTCTATTCTACCATTCTGTAAGGCAAACATTAAGAAAGGCTTTATTCTACTTACATGTCCTCCTTATGTTTTGGAAAGAGTTAGACACTTAGGTATTTGTGTCTATTTGTTATGCACCAAGACGTAGAAAATGAATAGTATTTTGCTCTTTGGCAAAATTGTATAAATTGCTGGTTTGGCAATGTTGTAAAAATTTAAAACATAAAGCATTTTCAATTGCTTAATTCTTTCTCTTCCTTTCCAATGTTCAGTACATAAACAAAACAGAACAAAAAACTAAACAGAAAATGCTTTGTTGAGATAATAGCAGGGTTAGTTCATTTCTATTGTTACCTTCAGATTCAGCCATGTCATTGTTTCCTGTATGGAAGCAGACTGGATTTCCTGGCTTTTCAGTACCTAGTTTTTGCAGATTTTTGTTTGTTTGGGGGGTTTTTGCCTCATTTTGAACTCAGCTGGGGAAAACACTCATTTTCCAAGATGTTTTTCTTTTTTGAACCCATAAAAAATGAGTCAAATACATATGAATAGATGCTATTTACAGAAATAAGGTTAATCAAGAGAATTGTGGGGAGTTTTTTTGCCTAGTAAGTGTTAATAATAAACACACGTTTTCCTTCTTATGTGTGCAACATCACTTATGCATTGTGTAGACTCAGTGACCTGAATAGTGAGATATTTGGTATGAATAACCACCATATAATATAAATTATAAATATAAACAATATAAAGGTTTCTAAAGGAATTAGAAATAGTACTACCATATGACCCAGCAATCCTTCTTCTGAGCATATACCCAATGGAAGATGTTTCATGAAGACATCTGCACTTTCATGTTCATTACAGCATTCCTCACAATAGCCAAGATATGGAAACAACGTGTTTGTCAACAGATGAATGGATAAAAAAAGTGTGGTACATACATGCAATGGAATATCATTCACCTGAAAGAGAACAAATTCTTGTCATTTTCCACAACCTTGATGAGACTGGAGACCATTGTGTAAAGTGAAATAAGTCAGACAGAAAGAAAAACATTGCATGATCTCACTTACGTGTGGAATCTGAAAAAAAAAAATCCTAATATACAGAGTTAAAGAACAAAACAATGGTTTCTAGGGCTGAAAGTGTTTGGGTTGTGAGGGAATGGAAAGATACAGGTCATAGGAGACAAAGTAGCAGGTATGTAGGCTGAACAAGTTTAGAGAGCTAATTTACAACATGAGGATTACAGTAATAAAATTGTATTTGGGGTTCATGTTAAATGAATAGGTTTTAGCTGCTCTTACCCCACATACACCAATGAGTAAACTACGTGAGATGATGGATACGTTCATTTGCTTCACTATAAGTAACCATTTTACGATCTATATGTATTTCACATCACATTGTATACTTTAAATATACACAATAAAATTTATTTAAAAAAATAACTACCACGAAGCAGTTTGGCCAAAAGGACACAAGTCAATGTTTTCAAATAATAATAATAATAAAACAGTGTTCTTATTCTGTCTTGTAAAGTATGAAACTCAACTGCAACTTGTTTCTTGTCACTGCTAAGCAACCCTTTTATTTATCTCCTGCTGGCTCCTCAGTATGTGCCCAGCCTAAGTTGTTTTAGACCTTTTCTCTTCTCTTCTAGGTTCCAATGTTGCCTTGCCCTTCCCAATAGGTGACCCCACTCCCCATATAACTGGGAAGGCTGAGTTCATGAGCTTCAGCTTTCATCTTTGTCCCAACTTGATGTAGCTCACTGTTTGCACCTACCCTTTCATCTTTCTTTCAGGTTTCAGAAAAAGCCTCATCCTTTCTTATTATGTCTGAAGTTAAACCCTTCTCTCTGACCTTAGATTCCATCCTATCCCACCTCCAGAGGCAATTTGCTACCAGTCTTACCCCTCTGGTTTTGAGCTCAAGTTCTCGTTCTAATTGGATCTCTTCTCTCAGCTTCACTCATGCTCAAGTTTTCCCTAATGTTGTTTTCATCCTCATTCTCTTATCCCTGTGGCATGTGTACACCGTATGACATCTTTCCTCTGAAACTAGTCGACAGTGACTTCCTCTTTTATTAACAATTTGTCTTTCTTGCTTGCACAAAACTCTTATAAGAACTACATATGGACCCTCTCTTCGCTTTTTATAAAATATTCCCCAGATATCCATTTTATTTTCTGACCCCCAAATCAGCCTCCTCTATCTAATCCTTAGTCACCACAGCTCCAGTTCATATAATCAAAATTCTTCAGACATTTCAATTTTCCACCATTTCCATTTCTCACACACATGAGGATTCTATCATGTGAAACACCTACTTGAGTAATTACAGTAGTGAATAAGCAATTTATTTTTTATGTGGTATTAATGTTATAATTTTAATATGCTATAGACGAGTTAGCCATGGTTTCTCACAGGGTTTAAACTTCTAGGTTTTCTTTAATTATTAATAATTATCTACAAAAGATGACAGAATTTTCTATTTGGTATTCTTAATGCTTATTTTGAAAGCAAGAAGATGTTCTTGGACATAATGAGGTTTCAGATTCCACTAGCCCTATAATTCAATGATTCTATATCTCTAAACACTATATACTTAGGTATGAATTTATACTGATTAGAATCATGTGAAGAAAAAGGGAAGACTATTCCATAATTCTTAACTTAGAATTATATATCTTTTTTTCATAAGATATAAGAAAATATAAGAGATGCATTCTGGTAAGCTAATAAACATGTCAGTCATGTCATATTTTGAGAAACTACACTAATCTGAAAAATAGTTTGAAAATAAAACATTAGGCTTAAAAGTATATTCGTGAAATTAACAAAAAAACTTTCATTGAAGACTTCTAATAGATATACAATTATTAGTTCTATTTTTCTATAACTTCATTGTACTTATTTGTTTAATACAAACTACATCTCAGTTCTTCCTTATATTGAGGCCTCCCTCAGATGTTTCTCATTTATAATTTCATTTAAAAGGTTTTAAAAGGAATGCACTTGATTCCAGAGTTCTTGAAACCCCATCTCAAAGGATCTAGATAAGGAAATCATCATCATGCAGGGAAGAGAGTCCTAATGCTATCATTTGTCTACTCACATCTTTTGTGCCTGCCCTGCCAGTGGAGGTCCCCAAAAAGTCAGCATGCATTTCAAAACATGTTATTCCAAACAGGTTCACATATATTTTTACAAAATATTAACATTTTCACTGCTATGCTCACAAAATGCATAAATTATATGTTAGCATAAGGATGCAGAATTCTTTTTTTAATAAAAAGATTTTTTTATGAAGGAAAATTTAAATGCTCAAGTACAAGTTAACTTTTATCAATTATTGCTTAATCTAATCCTGTCTTCTCAGCATGTTGGAATGTGGAATACTTTTTTAAACTTTAATCACTTTTTCAGGTCATTATACCTAGAATAACGTTGAAATGGAATTTAGGATATATAAAGTGTTTTCATCTCAGTGGGCAAACTGTCCTCATCGTAGACTTTTATCATTTTTCTCTCTTTTGTCCCTCCCAGAACTGAGTTTTCATTCTTTGTAATTTTATTATATTTCATAATCTGCATCTCATAATTGAGCACTACAGAAATGTAGTCTTACACTGATGATAGTTATTTCATAGCTTAGTGAATTTTATCAATAGAACTAATATCCAATTTAGGATGGAATTTACCTTATATTTTGATGTCTTCTAAGAAGGAGTACATTATTGAGTTCATATAATACACTTAAACATGTATAAGGCCTCAGTAACAGCAGGTAACTCGACAAATTATGAGTAAGTACACACTTGTACTCCATGGATGTCAAATGCCATGCAAATTTCAATGATATGTGCCACAGTGTTTGGCCAAAAAAAGTGCAGAAATTTGGATAGTATAAAATAAGACCTTTATTTGGCAGCAAATGAGGATTTTGTTTTCATGTTGACTTTATGAAGCCAAAAGAAAAATAAATATTTGGGATCTATGAAGAAGAATAAACATAGGTCTCCTGCTTGCTTTGAATAGATACAAATCTCTCTTTTTGTCCCCGAGTGGGTTTAAGACATTGGCATTGTCCCACAGTCTGTTCCCGTACCTGTCCAGACTCACGGGTGTGCTGAACCACCCAACCGTTCATTCAGGTCAGTGCAAGAGGGGAGGTGGGAACACATCTGCTGGAAGGAAGCAAAACAGAAATGGACCAGATGGCAGGAGTAATGAAGGTGAAGAGCAGAAAGGAAAATTCCCCAAAGATCTACCAATGGCATTACTGCATCTGCTGCAAGAAAAGACTGAAAAGGGAATCAGCATGGGTTCTGGCCATCTGAATGAGCTGACTCAGTCAGGGGCTACTCTGAAGAATCACATTTAGAGTTGGTTAGGAAGCAGGGAATGAATGAAACAGAAAGAAAAGTATAGACATTTTGCCTGATTTCTTTTGTGAGAACATTCTCCATCTTGGAAACCACAATTATTTCCCAATAATTAATATGCTTCTGATTCTAATCATCTTAAATTCTGTAAAAGAGTAATTTTCTTTAAAACACCTGAATAATCCGATATTACCAACATCAAAACCCCCTTGCCCCTACTAAAGCCTCTTTATGAAAGAGAAAGAAAAACTGCTTATTTACCACCACCCACACAAATGAAACGAAAACATTCAGAGATCCTAAAGATATGAAAATATTATTGGTTTTGCATCATTTATTCACTATAGAATTGTCCAAAATCAAACCCTCCTTAGTATTTTACATATAAAAGTTAGGCCACTGAATAAAAAGGTGTCACATATCTGTTTTTTAATACTAAACTATTTAGAGCATGTATTAGTGGAGCTTCAGTTCATGCAAAAATAAGACCTTCTGATTTCTTTTCTCTACCACAAGGAAATAGCTAATACTATTGATGACCAATTTTTTTCAAAAGACAATAAACTAGTTTAACATGTATTTTTGTATGTGTATATATGTGGGAAGGAAGACAATTCCCAGGAAAAAGAAAAGAGAAACAAGAGATAGGCTGAAGCACTAATCTTACTGCTTGTTCATCCCTAAAATTTGAATTGTGAAAACTTAGAATGATGCAAAACAATGTTTTCTATTTTTCTCTATTTTTTATTTGATGGGAATAAAAATGAAATGCTACTTTACCTTGGAAAAATATGCTTATGAATGGAATTTGAGCCAGCATGCATTATTCCAGAAACCACCAGAATTGTAAATGAACAAATTGACAGGTGGAATAAAAAAAGTTACAGGTCACTACCTGCTGCCAGTTCTATATAGACAAATGGGGTTTTAGCAAGAACAATAATTATACTGATGATGTATAAACACACACAAGTTGGCCAAAGGTCTCTTGAAACCATTTCAAATTGGCTTCTGATACAATTTATTTAAAGGAATTTCTTAGCTCAAAAAAAATCAATAGTAAAATATAATTCTGCTGTGATAACCTGTAAAGCTATGCCCTACAACAGAAAATAAATTTTATAGGAGTTTAGTATAGTTTATCTTAGGGCTTCCTTAGAGTAAATATTAAAATTTGACTTAACTCTAATTTGAAGCCAAGTAGAACTTGAAAATATTTTTCCAAATGCCAACATTTTCTTAATTCCATGTTGAATAAGGAAGTGATTAATAGACTTCAAGGGAGCCTTCCAATATTCCTGATGTCTGATATTAATGTTCAATAGTATGTTTCCATGTCCTTAGAGAGTTATTCCTAAGTGCAGGGCTATCTTTTCCTGCCAAAATTTAAATTCTCCTACGAAGGATACAACTGAATGATCCAGCTGGAACCGAAGATCATAGTACTTGTTAGGAATACAAGTTTCTTTTAATAAGAGGAACTGCTATTTAATAAGTACTCATGATGTACCAACCACTAGTTTAAGGGCTCTGCATATAAGATGTTATTTAATAGCACAAAGACCTTATGATGATACAATAATCATCCATGTTCTGTAGGAGAAGAAACAGATCCAGAGGGGTTAAGTAGCATTCTTGGGTTCACACAGCTAAAAAGTTGCAGAGCTGCATTTGAAGTGAGGCAGTCTGACTCAGAAGCCTAGGTTTAATTAAAATACGACCCTGGTTTTCAGTCCAGACAGACAGCCTTGATACTAGGGAAATACCATCTCAGCAGTCTATCTCTTTTGCTCTGAACATAGGTTGTATTTTCCCGTGTTAATCTAAGAAGTAACATCAAACATTCATGTATATATTCATTCAGCCAATATTTATTATAATCACAGCCATGGAATCAATGACATATGCAATAAAAAGGAAAAGTTTCTAAATGAGTTACAGAGATATATAAAGACTTAGATGCTTGAATTCTACTTCTTGAAATGGAATATAAAATGTAATTGAGAAAATAAGACTTAATTTAAGAGCCAGTAGAAGAAATATGTAAATAGGAGAAAATTGTCTTCATTTAGCTAAAGCACTTCAGAAAAATATATAGCCCATAGGCTTGGCCAGGATAGACTATGTCTGAGGCAAAGAGACAACAATAACTAGAGTGTTCTATGTAAAAGTAAGAGGAGTTTTGAATGTCTCAAGTAAGCCTTTCAGAAAGGGATTAGGGAACCAGAAAAAGAGGGAAAGAGATGAGGAGAAGAGTCTAGAAGGACCTAGAGTCTACCTGGAATCTGGCTGCTGAGAAATTCCAGAGGGTGGAAATGGCTGAAGGATATTAAAAATAAGAAATCTTTCAATTTTAAGTTATTTGCATAGTAAAGCAACCGTCCTCTGACCCTGCCTTGTTAATCTAATCAAATGGTTCTTAAAGTATGATCCTCTGACCAGTGGCCTCAGCATTATGGGAGACCTTCTTAGAAATGCATATTCTCAGGAGCCTCCCCAGACCTACTATATCAAGAACTCTAGGGTCTGTGTAATCTGGCTTCAACAGGCCCTCCAGAGGATTATAATGTGTGCTAAAATTTGAGAACCTCTGACTTAAACCTTAGCAGAAGTCTGCTGTTTCCTCAATCTTATGTAAGTGCTACTTTGGGAAGTGAAAAACTTGGGTCAGTGTCTAGCTTAGATGCCATGCACAAGAAGTGAGATATAAAGTAAAGTTAAACAAATTCACCCTGAATCAGGAAAGAGTAATGAGGTCTAATTCATTGAATACTTGCCAAGAAACTCTGAATATCTTGTGAGAGGCACTAAGTTTCCAGATTCTGTGGGATAGGAATTTGAGATAAGTTTATAAACCTTCAATGATGTGATGACTTATGACACGAGATAGTATGAAAACTTTGGAGTAATTCATATCTGATAGGCATCCAAGAAATTTCCCATTTGGAGAACTATATACAGTTATTCATAAGTTTTTTTAAATGATCAATTTCCTTTTAGTTACATTTTAAAAACATCTAGCCACTGGAAGACAATTTTGACCAAGAGTTTTTGAACTTATGTATTACTTTTAGAGTAGAAGTATTAATAATTCACATTTGGGTGGTTGGCTTCTTGTGGCTAGTTTAAATTTAATACAACTTAATAGGTACATCAGTCTTTGTTAATTTGTTAACAATAACATATTTTGAAGCAACCCCCAAAAATTCTTCCAACTTGAGGAATATATGAATCCCCATCGTAAGTTAGGAAATCCACTTGGAGGTTTGCCTGTGGAAATGATTTCTAGAATGTGGATAGGGAGATGTGGAAAAGCGAAAGCTGTTTTTCTATGGGCTGCTGGGATGAAAAGCATCAGATTGGTTAGAGCTATTTATAAATGTCGGCAGAGGTAGAAAGGAGGGAGCAGGAAAACAGTCAAACCAGTAATAGGATATGTGGAAGGCAAGACGTGCTATGTTGCAGAGATAAACATTTAAGATGTGGTCAGAATTCATACGATCTTCTTTTTGTAATAGTCCGTTGATTTTCGTCTGAAGAATCAAATGATGAAAAGTATAACTCAAACTAACCTCTGCTCCCTCTCAATCTATAATCCTCCAGGAAGAGCCCGACTCCACCTCACTCCACTTTGACACGTTTTCCCCCTCACCCTGCACCCCTGCTCCCCGCCCCAACACCCCACACTCAGTCGCTCCTGGGGTAGATTTGTTACTCTCATCTAGACAACATCATCCTATTTTCCAATGACAGTGTTAAGTTCAGGGATTCAGGGTTATAAATGAAATCTGATTATCTATTTGAACTTCTGAGAGTCAGGCCTAGAGTTTTATTTGAACTATTGATAGGAGTAAAGCTTTTTTTTTTTCTTCTTCTTCTTCCCCCTGATGAATTGGAGCTGTGAGTGTAATGCTCGAAGCTCTTGGCGGCCATTTTGGCATTTTAAGGGGACAGTTTATCTGAGAAAAGAGTTAAAAGATAGGAGGACAAAACATGTAAATTGATAAAAGAGGTCCTCATTGATATTAAGTCCTTGGGTACAGCTATACCTAAAAGTAGGACTCTTCCAGAACATTTTAGGTTTTAAATAAAAAACCATTTCCTTGTTGCTTAAGCCAACTCAAGTTCCATCTCCCAATATATGTGAATAAAAGAACCCTAACTGATACAATATTATGTGCCCTAGAGTGAGAAAAGAGCAGCAAAAACATTGGCGGGTAGATTTGAAAACGATCTAATACTGGGCTTTCAAAAGTGTGGCTATGTGAATGGAAAGCTATAGGGTTTTGAGCACAGATGTCTGTATGTGCCCATTTGGAATTCTAGAATAAACTGCTCATATTGGCATGCCCATTGGTGAGCGCAGTGAAAAATATTAATGTCTCATCTCTTTTGTATGCATAATTTAAATCAATAAATTCTCCTAACAGTCAATAAGAATTATCGATTCTAGGTGAGATCAGTAGTTGATACTTTATCCCCCAAATTTAAAGAACCACAGCTTTTGAAAAGTGAATCCTGGTGTTGGTCACAATAGTGAAGCTGTCACATTTCCCTTATACATTTCCCTACACATTTCCCTTGGTTTTCACTGTTTCTGTGGCTTTTTCAGCAAGTACTTGCAGCTCACTGCATCTACCTCTAGGCTTTCTCTGGCATCCTCAGCCTAAAGATGGGCAGGCCTAAGATATCAGAAAGTTAATGGCCCCCAAGAAGCAATTCTCAACCAATGATGGGAGGGAACAAGAGCATAAATGTCCCAGCTTCCTCACTCTTGAAGTGAGACAGCTCTGACACATGTTTTGTACCATCAGCAAGAGGCCCCCAGCAGACTCCAGCCTGGTTGACAGCAACACAATGATCAGCTCTTTAACTCATCCTGTTTGGACTACTTTTCTTTGCACATGCTCTTTCCCACTCATCGCCATTGCTCTTGGGATTACCTCCAAATGAACTTATTGCACTCAAATACTTCCTTGCTCTGGGTCTGATTTTGTCACTATGGGAATAACCAAAATAAATGATGATATGCAGAATCATAAAAAGCAACAAGAGACATAACAGGGCATAAACAACAAAGTTTATGGTAAGAAAAGCCTACAAATGACATAATTTGAGAAGTTTAGAAGGTAATTCTGACAAAGACACACTATGTCTTTAAATGAAAATGCCTGCTTAACCACTTTATTATCTCGCTCACCAGCCTCGAAACTTTGCCCACAGCCAGCACTCATAGTCCGCACGATAGTTTGTGCTATGCATTGACGATGAATCTATTTTGCTCTTGTGTGATGTGAAAAGCTTTAAAGCACTGAAAGCTTGTTTTACTTTACAGGCAGCTTTACTTGTAATGTAAATCAGAATAGGTAACATATACATATATGTTTTCATTACATTACTTTTAAATGTTCACAATTTTATTTTGATAAATGAAAAATTAGAAAAGTCATATCATGGCTGTCGGCTAAAGTCACTGTGCGCGTTCACCTGTGGCTATCAACTATGGTCGAGGCTGGTCTCAGAGTAGTTAAGGAGCTATGGTGATCAGCTGCAAATATACAGCCACACATACTTGTATAAACATTATTTTCTAATTATGAGGGTAAGTATAATTGTATTTTTGCCCCTACCCAGCAAACCTGACTTGAATATTCAGTGTTCATCTATAGTTCTGCAACTTGGCCTCTGTAGATAATGAGCAGATACTCAATTAAAGAAATTGACAAAGGCAGAGTGGATCTTTGAATATCCATCCAATAATATTTTTTTGTAGTAGAACAATACACTTTTCTAGTAGGCAATAGCAGAAGACTTACAATAAACTTAGGCAAACTTTGCTCTCAGAAATCTGGAAAGAAACTGTCAAGAAACCTCAGGCTGAAGTTTAATAGCTTGTGAACTATAACTTGTTTCCAGTAACTAGTTTTGCAGGTAATTATCTGCTGTAAGACCAAAAGAGCAGAGGCTGCTGAATTCCCAATTTTTGGGAAGTTGGAAAGAAAATCCCAGAGGAGTCAAAAAGCCCAAAGATACCTATGCTTAAAATAAGCAGATATTTGAATACCTATTCTCAGGAATAATAGGTTCAATCCTGATGGGAAACATTCATGATGGGATAATAATAGAGCTAGAAACAGGCAGAAGAAAATGCATCAGACAGGAACATATTGCCCATAGGAAAAGGTAATAATCTGTATTGAGCAAGAGGACATTAACAAGTAAAATGCTTCCCACACCCAACACTTTGTTAATATTTTATTTTAATTTCAAAATAAGGACAAATATCATATCTTCTGCCTCTTAAGGAAAAACAAAACAAAACAAACATAATAAAATCCATTTTAATGGCCAATGACCATTATACTTTCCACTTTGTAACCCCATTATGTTCATATTTTGTTCCCTGTTCTCTCTTTAGGTTGGCACATTGATTTGAAATTCAATGAAAATCTCATTAAAAATCTTTTTGGAGGCTATCCAAAGAGCAAGAAGGAGAGAATGACCTGTGGGTAGACTGGAATGCATTTGATGTGATGCTGATTCACACTTACTCTTTCTTTCTGAACACTGCCACCCCTGATCTGTAGTTTATGTCATCATTATTTCTGTGACTCAGATGACACATCTGTCCCCTAAAAGAGAAGGGAAAATCTTGAGCTACCAGAGGTCTATATGACCATTTCCATTGGTGATCAGCAATGAACTCCCAAGACTTGTCATCATGATTGGCCTTAGCCCCAGGATGATCTCAGGCAAAGTCCCAAGTTGAAATCCTGCCTTCTTACTGGGCCTGCATTGAAAACACAGTGCATGTATAACAGGTTGCTGGGATCAGCCTTATTCCATAGCATGCAACATGTATACACATGATAAAAAAGGTGAAAGAACTCTAATCTAAATTGGAAATAAATATACAAAAGATCACATTTCACCTATATAGGCTCTGTTGGAAAGTAAAAGGTAACTCTATTTTCATTTTCATAAATTGCATTGTTTACTGCTATTAATTCAATGCAACACATACACACACACACACACACACTACGTATATACCCCTACCTGTAAGATTTTAATCCATAGCAAAATCCATTGACAAGAAGGAGATTGCATTGAAGTGCAAAAAAATCTTTTTAACTTTATTGAAAAGAAATTAGGAGACATTCAAAAGCAATTATAAATTTTTCCTCTCTTCTCTTTTAAAGGGCATGAAGTATAGGAAGTTATAGACAGTCTTATGCTGCCTAATGTCGTAGTCAATGTTGGACCACATATATGATGGTGGTTCCATAAGATTATAATACCATATTTTTATTGTACTTTTTCTGTGTTTAACAATGGTTAGATGCACAAACACTTACATTATGTTCCAATTGCCTAAAGTATTCAGTACAGTAACATGCTATACAAACTTGTAGCTTAGGAGCAATAAGCTATACCACATAGCCTAGGTGTGTAGTAGGCTATATCATTTGGTTTTGTGTAAGTACACTTTATGATGTTCGCACAATGACAGAATTTCTCAGAATATATCCCTGTCATTTGGTGATGTATGACTGTAATTTGTCATGACTGAATTTATAATCTTTAGAATTGGACAATTTATACTCATGGAGTGTGCTTTGTCTTTTATTCAAAAGAGACTAGAATTTCTTGCCCATTTTAGAAATGAAGAAAATGAGTAACAAAAGTAGTGTTTCCAGACTTATAGGGAGAACTCAAAATAAAATTGTTGGCCCCCAAAATGTAGCATAATATCATAAAAAGCATGCCTTTTGCAGCAAGGCTGACTTACATTCAAATAATTTTTTTTAAAAAAACCTATCTCAAAACTGTGGTGCAAGGTATTATAAATCTGAGGGTTTTTAGAATTTTTAGCCCAACTTTTGGGATGAGAAATCTATATATTATTTTCAGAATAACTAAGTTATCTGTCCAAAACAAGATATATCTGGATTAATTCTGGATATAGTGAAAACTAACTTAAAAAAAAAGTTTTGATGAGAATCCCATCTTAGTTTACAGCATAATTAGTTGAAAAAAATCACTAGATTTATGAATAATTAGAACCTTATGTATATAATTAATTCTACTACTCCTAACTGAAATGATGTCACAGAATGCTGATTCCCATTTAGCCTGCAAATTTTCTTACAAACAATGAAAGAAAGAGCCATATGGAGAAAATGGCCTTGAAGGTTGTCATCCTTCAAGTTAATTCGGTCCCCTCTAGTAGAGATCTATGAGAAAATAATTTCACAGAATTTATCTTGTTTAACTTAATGCTTTTGGTTAATACATCATGTTTCCTTACGAACATGGTTGTAAAGATGCTCAGAGATGTTCTTTATCAATTACTAACTTCTCTTTCTTTCTTTTGCATAATTTCTCTCTATTCTTCCACACCCACTTATATTTTTTTTCCCGTTTTAATAGTATTCTTAGTTCTCAGTGTCTTAATGAAAGTATAGTACCTTGTATCCTCTTGGAACAAATATGAAGCAGTCTATTTGCTATTGATAAAGTCATTGATTATCTTTTAATTTTCATATAATTAACACATTATACTTTATCTTGCGATTCTTTCTATGATATTTCTCTCTCTCTTCCTATTCTGTAGCTCTCTACTTTCTCCTAGTTTTACTCTTAACTTTCTAGTTGCTGATCTCCAGTCTCCTTAACAACTATTTTCTATACTGAACTTTATGTACTGGTATTTCTAAGTATACTGATTTCAACCTTTTTTCTTTTAACATGATAGGCTCTAGGTAATATTATAACATTAATACTTGTGCTGTTGATATATATACTCCCATATTATAAATGAGAAAACTGATACATAGAAAAGGTTCTGTGTATAAAAAGAAGGTTCTCTGTATAATTCCCCAAGGTTATATATTCAAAAAGAATCAGAGCTTAACTTTTAACAGTGTTTATGTTCCTTCTATCATACTTCATATGTATCTGTTGTGGAGGAGAGGTGCGGTAACAAAACACACAATATCTCTGTGGGTCAGGCAACACCCATTTCTTGTTTTTGTTGCATGTTGCTGTCTCTTACTTCACATTGCCTCTACTTCACATTGCTGCATTCTGGGACTCCAATTGACAGAGCCTCCACCATCTGGCAAGTTACTGGTTTGGGGGTTAGGGAGAGGAATTGGGGAGTTAAGCACCAGTAATTAAAAACTTAAATGGAAATAAGAAATACACATCACTTT
The DNA here is from genome assembly GCF_040939455.1 of Microcebus murinus. Lineage (NCBI taxonomy): Eukaryota > Metazoa > Chordata > Mammalia > Primates > Cheirogaleidae > Microcebus > Microcebus murinus. Next base: position 27,765,467 of record NC_134124.1, read on the forward strand.
TGCTCAAATATCATTAGCCAGAGCAACTCACATGATCATTATTCCAAAGGATAATGGAATCCTTTACTTAGGGGAGTTAGGTAATTTTGAGTGGAAGTAATGCCTACCAAAATTTCCCTGTAAAGTAGAATACATATCACATATTAATATTTTATAATTACAATGAAATAGTTTGTTTTTGACTGTCAATTCCATTATTTCCTTCTTTTTAGCACTATAGTTATGGGATGGGGGACACTTTTCTCTCCTTCGTTTTGTCCAGTCTTATAAGGTAGATGCTAAATTAGACATAGTCTCCCTGTTACCCCAGCACAGAAAATAACCCAGGAACAGAACCCAAACTGATTCAATCCAACAATCTCCAAAAGGACTCAAGGTATGTGGCTTGCTACAAATATAGAAGGAAGATGGGAAATCATCATTATGGCAAAGCAGGCGGACCCCATCACTGTGGCTAGGGGTATCATTGTTCTGGTTCCCCTTCTAGAGATTTCCAGAAAGCTGTTATTTCTTATTTTTAATCCAGTTTCTCCCATTTACTCTGTGAACTCTCTGATGGCCCTTTAATACGTTTCTCTGCATGAGACAGTGGAGTTCGATTCTGTTGCTTACAACCAAAATAATCCAAATTCATATAAACTACTTTATTAATATTCTGAAGATAATGCTGAGGGTAATTAAGATATCCAAATGTGAAATTGTAGGATGTATGTGTCATTATATAAAATGTGTATAATTGTAAGTAAACCAATAATGGTGAGGATGTTAATTTACATAAATTTTACTAATAACACAGTAAAAGGCATGAAGAAATTATATGAAAGGCAGTGAGAGCCTCCTAAGGAAATATGATGATTCCTTTGCTATAGGATGCTTCAACTCAGATTGCTTAGCACCTAGGTTAGAATCAGCTTAGTGATAATAGGATAAGCACTTCACTAATGTGATTCTGAATGAGCAATTTTCATATTAATGGCTTTCTCACTGTATTAATGAAAACACAATTTGCCACTATAATGGGGACATCACTTAAATTAGATCAAAATTGCTAACATGATCAGGGCTGTTAATAAAGCAAAGCTATTGTATGTGCTAATAGTTCTCCTATTGTATTAACAGTGTTCTTATATCCAAAAACTTGTATTATATTGGGAAAAAGATGTGCTATTTTATTGATGACTTGATAATATCACTTACTACATGTGCAAGCCATTGGCATCATGTTAACATTGCACATATGCAGAAATCAAACAGAAAGGAAAATCCCACATTGGAACTAACAATGAGTGTTATATCAGCTAAACTTCCTTAATCTGGGACTGTTGTTCTCAGCCATCTGAGATAGATTGTGAACTATCGAAGAGAAAGAAAATTCTGTCAGTAAGAGAAAAATTTAAACACTAGAATCACATACACATAGTGACCCATCTTTCCCCTACTGCATTGGTCAGCTAGGGCTGCCATAATTAAGTACTACATTATTACTGGGTGTCCTAAACAATAGAAATTTATTTTCTCACAGGTCTAGAGGTGAGGAGTTTGAGTCAAAGTGTTGGCAGGTTTAATTATTTCTGAAGGCTGTGAGGGGAGTGTGCGTTCTAAGCCTGTCTCTTCGGCCTGTAGAAAGACATCTTCTCCCTCCATCTTCACATTATCTTCATTCTATATGTCGGTGTCCACATTTCCTCTTCTTTTATTGACACCAGTCATATTGGAATAGGGCCCACCCCAGTGACTTCGTTTTAACTTAATTACCTCTGCAAAGACCCTATTTCCAAATATATCACTTTTTGAGGTCCTGGGGGTTAAGGACTTCAACATATGAATTTGATGGGTGTGTACAACTCAGCACCTAACAACTTCCTTAAATTGTAATTTTCCAGACATGTATAAATCTCCATTAATGAAACATTTATATATAAACTATAGCACATGAAAGATTATCCAAGTTATATAATCAGTTAAATGGCTTTGATTAATATTGTGTACAAATTTCCTTTAAACTAAGCTTGCACGTGAAGTAAGGTAACCAGTGTTAAAGTACTTAATTCACCACTTAGCATATGGAAAAGGATAACTGCAGTTAACAGTAGAAATGGCAGCCGTAGTCTATGTGTATATAGGAAAGGAAACTCAAAAAGAAGAACCACTTAAATGACAGGCAGTATCATCTCTTAGGTTTATAGATATTCTTGTGCCCTGAAATATAACTTTTTATGGGGTAAATAAAAACATCTCTTCCAATATTATTCATTAGGAATAAAAGATGGTCTCACCACTGCTAGCTGAGATGAAGCATGAGTTTCTACTGAAATGTGATACCTGAAAGTATGGTGTAGACTCAGCTTGAACTGCCAAAGGAGTCACTTTCCCATGGTAGGGAGTAAGCCCTATTGACTTGGTTTCAGTCTACTCATTCATTCAATTACACAGCTATTTAATGGACACTTAGTATGCTCCAGATGCCATTCTAGATACTGTGCAACAGGAGTCAACAAAACAAAGTTCATTCAATGGGATGTTTGAAATATTTATAAATATATGGTAGTCTTTTTCATTACTAATGAAATCCAAAAAGATCACCTAGGAGTATAGGTTAATTTTAAATATATTGTCAATAAAGCATTCAGTTGAAAAGTACTTCTCAAGATTTGACTTAATTAGTAGTTAGCTAAAGAGACAATATGTTTTAAATATTTTTTATTTCAAGTATACTATTCTGTTCTATTATTTATTTATTTATATTTCAGCATATTACAGGGGTACAAATGTTTAGGTTACATATATTGCCATTGTTCCACCTGAGTCAGAGCTACAAGTGTGCCTATCCCCTAGATGATGTGCACTGCACCCCTTAGATGTGAATATCCCCCTCCCCCCTCCCCTCCCACCTGCTCTACACCTGATGAATGTTACTAGTAAATGTGCACATAAGTGTTGATCAGTTAATACCAATTTGATGGTGAGTAAATGTGGTGCTTATTTTTCCATTCTTGGGATATTTCACTTAGTACAGTGGGCTCCAGCTCTATCCAGGACAATACAAGAGGTGCTAGATCACCCTTGTTTTTGTGGCTGAATAGAACTCCATGGTATGCATATACTATATTTTATTAATCCACTCACTGGTGGATGGGCACTTGGGTTCTTTCCACAGATTTGCAATTGTGAATCGTGCTGCTATAAACATTTGAGTGCAGATGTCATTTTTATAGAATGTCTTTTGTTCTTTTGGGTAGATGCCCAGTAATGGAATTGCTTGATCAAATGGTAGATCTACTTGTATTTCCATATTGCTTTCCACGGAGGTTGAACTAGTTTGCAATCCCAGCAGCAGTGTATGAGTTTTCCTATCTCTCCACATCCATGTCTACATTTATTGTTTTGGGACTTTTTGATAAAGGCCATTCTCACTGGAGTTAAGTGATATCTCATTGTGGTTTTAATTTGCATTTCCCTGATGGTTAGCAATATTGAGCATTTTTTCATGTATGTTGGCATTATTCTATTCTAATAAACTTTGAACTTTCTAAGAAATCTCAATATGCTGATTTTAATATGACAAATCTTCTGAACAAAGGTGAAATATCCTAATTTTTGCTTCAGAATGAGTGGTTGATAGCCATTTTTCCAACATCTTTTTACCCTAAGCCATTAAAGATTATCTCAGTAATTAAAAGCTTTTAAAACAATTCATTTTAGGTCTTTCTTCTACAATGTTTTATGTGCTAATGAAAGTAACAAATAAAAGAGCTTTTAACAATATTTCTTTTCACTTCAGTTCTTTTTATTTTATACAAACTGGGGATATTATCAAGTGATAAAAATGGCCATAGACAACACCAGGATGAAGAAGAGAAATGAAACGTTTCAATTATTTATAAACTGAAAATCAGAACAATCATAATAAATTAATCTTTATAAAATAGGTAAAATAGATTTTTCTGATAAGTTTTATTTTAATATAAATTGATAGGTAATATACATCTTTTTAGTAATACAATTTGATTTTTAACAAACTTTTCATCACTAATACCTGTAAAGAATCATTTTAGTGTTTTCTTAGTTCAAAGGGAAGATCTTGGTTAATGACATGACTTGGTAATTTGTACCAACTTATATATTATAACATACTGTAACTTGAGAAAACTGGATGCAAGCTGTTTAATTGTGAAATGATATAATGTAACATAATCCTCAAAGCATGTATTTGAATATAGTGCATATGTATTTGCATAGTAATGAATCCACAAAATAAAGTATAAGGAATTAGGTGAAAGCTAAAAATGAAATAAGATATTGCCAGCAAGAAAACATGAGGCTGCATCACATTAAATTTAAATGGAAACTCTTTCTTTGGAATTCATTCTAAATGCATTTTTGTACTTAAGGAAATAGTATTTGGGGAAAATATTTTCTAATCTTAGGGTGTGACAGATTGCATTATATTACATATTATATTCTTGACTAGAATAAGAATCAATAAATGTCTCAAATAATAATACTCTTCATTAGTAAAGCTATTCCTTTCATAAAGCATTTTTACTTATAAAACAAAACAAAAGGAAAAATACATATACTGAACATTTATTATATGCTAGGAACTGCCTTGGCTTTTTATGTGCATTACTTCATTTAATCCTCACAACAATTCTGCAAGATAAAAACAATCCTCAAATTTTCGATGAGAAAAATTGGACACAAAGATATTAAATAACTTTCCCAAAGTCATAAAACTAGTAAGTGTAAAGTAAAGGCTTTAAACTTAACAATCCTATTCCAGAACCGAAGCTCCAAGCCATCAAACTATGTTGCCTCTTTTCTATACTCATTTACCACTTCTGTTGTCCTGGGGAGGGGTCAGGAGAACTTGTAACATTGTTATGAGTTTGTATTATAACTTTCAGATAAGTTTTAATGTTTCTCCCATGTTATACAATTACTAAACAGTAGAGCATATTTTGGTACCAAACCTTGTTGGTCCAGATCCTTAACAAAGTAGCCCAACTAGACAGCATGGCTACTTCTTCCTCTTGTATAGAGCTTAGTGTACAGTTACTTCCTAAAATGGTTCATCTTTTCCAGCCCCTGAACTTTGAGGTTTGTATTATAGACTGATCAACACAGAATGCCATTTCAACCCTCCACAATCACCTCAAAGAAGGAACCTCAAATTTAATGTGAACATACAACAAAGGGATGCTTTGTACTATCTAATTGTACCTAACCCTGAATGGGACATTGTAAGATCTTTTTCTTTGTATTTATACAAGACTTCATTCCCTACCTCCAGGGTTTTCAGAAATACAAGATAACAAAACTTGAGCAGCAACCTGAGCAGTAAAAGTGATGTATCAAAATATATGATAGCTGGCCATGCTGGCAATTTCCATCTCAGTTAAATATTATCCAGCCAGCCACTCATCCATTCATTCAACAAGTATTTATTAACCTGCTACATGAAGGCATTTTTTCTGGACACTGGGTTTATAACAGTGGATAAAACAGGTAATTCTCTCTGCACCTTATTAAGAGTAGATAGTCGAGAAACAGGAAAAACATGTACAAAACATACAGTGTCAAGTGGTAGTAAGTACTAAGGAGAGACATAAGTCAATGGATCAGGATACAGATGCCAGAGACATGGCACTGCAATGTTAAAATAATGTGGTGATTCATTTCCTACTGTCATGAAACAATTTACTACAAAATTACTGGCTCAAACAACACCTATTTACTGTTTCATAGTTCTGTGTGTATGGACTCCAGGTATGGCTTAACTGGGTCTTCTGCACAGGATCTCCCAAATCTGAAACCAAGTTTTTACTTGGGCTTCAGTCTCACCTGAAGGCTTAACTGGGTAAGAACCATTTCCAAGCTCCCATTGTTGGCAGAATTCATTTCCTTGCTGCTATAGAATTTATGGTAGTTACTTCTCCAAAGCCAGCAAGAGAGAAAGACAGAGACTCTCTGCTGCTTGGAATCTGACTTCAGAGAAGGCCCAGACCCTATTTTAAATATTTCACCTGATTAAATCAGGCCCACGCAGGATAATCTCCATTTTTGACTGTACAGAATTGAACTGATTAGGGACCTTAAATACACCTGCAATATCTCTTCATCCTTGACCTATAACATAACATAACATAACATAACATAACATAACAACATTACCAACAGGAAGGATCGCCCATCACCTTTGCCATATTCTATTGGTTAGAAGCAGATCACAGTTTTCACTCTCATTCGAGAGAAGAGATTGCACAAGGGCATGATAATCTTGGGTGTGTCCATCATTGGTGGTCAGGGAAGGTCTCACTGAGAAGGTAATGTTTAAGCTAATACTTGGATAAGATGAGGGATTGAGGCATGTGGATATATGAAGGAGGAAGATTTATAGGCCATAGGAACAGTATGTAAAAAGTTTCTGAGGCTGAAGCTTTCTTTGTATGTTCAAAACAGCAGGGGAGCAAAGTGGCCATATCAGAATGAGTGATGTAAAAGATAGAGAAAAATGAATTCAAAGTGATGATAGAGGGTGGGGCATGCAAAGCCTTTGCAAGGATTTTGGCTTTTACTATAAGGGAGACATGCAGCCATTTGAAGCTTCTTATTGCAGGCTGACAAGATCTATCTCACCATTCTAGAAATAGCATTCTGGTTTCTAGCAGGGAATAAATAGTAGCAGTCATGGCTAAAGGCAGGGGTCATGTAAAGACTATTACCATGACATAGGCATGGACCACAGTGGAAGTGGTGGAGGTGATGATAATTGTCAGATTTTCAGATACTCTTAAGAGATCAATGCTGGTGAACTGCCATTAACTAAGTACTGCACTTGCTTCAGATTTTACTAGATTTTTCCTAATGTCCTTTCTGTGTTCTAGGATCTCATCTAAGATACTACATTACATTTAGTCCTCATGTCTTCTTAAGTTCCTCTTGTTTGTGACACTTTCTCAGACTTTTCTTGTTTTGGATGATCTTGGTGGTTTTGAGGAGTACTGGTCAGGTATCTGTAGTATGTCACCAGTTTGGTTTGCTTCTTTTGTTATTCTCATTGTTAGACTGAGGTTATGGGCTTGAGGGAGGCGGGCTACACAGGTGAAGTGCCATTCTCAACATATTATAGTACATACTAACCACATGATTTATTATTTATGGTGTTAACTTTGATCATCTGGCCAATTAGTGTTTGCCAGGTTACTACGCTATAAAGCTGCTTTCTTCTCCTCCTTTCCATACTCTTCTCTTTGCAAGCATATCTCTAAGTGTAGCTCACAATCCAGTAATAGAGGATATAGCCCCACCTCACTGAAGTGAGTTTCTTCTCTATAACAGATTTATCTTCATCCTCCATTTATGTATTCATTTAATGACTTATTTATATTTGTATTGATTCATAGATATTTAATTTATCCTTTGTATACCTTGTATACTTTGCATATAAATTATATTGTGTGCTTTATGATCCAATACTACATTATTGGTTTTATTGCTCAATTTGTCACAGCTTTGGGCATTGGGAGATCTTTTAAGTTTACTTCTGTGTTCCTTTGATATGACCCTAATTATTTTGTTTGTTGAACACTTCCTTACTTTATGGACTTTACAAGACTCTTCAAGCTCATCTTGTATGTTCTTTGCCTCAGCTCTGGAATCAACTCTTTCTCCAAGGAACCCTAGTTTTCTTTACTGGTGAGAGTAGGATGTTCTCATTGCTACCTAGCACTATTTTTAATAAGAAAACATTTAAAAACCGTCTATATGTCCATTTGTGGGAGTAATTAGATACATTATGATAAATTCATATATGATGGAATGTTATGCATCATAAAAATAAGGAAGTACTTTTCTGATATAAAATAGATTTCAGTATATAGCATTAACTGAAAATAAAGCAGTCTATGGATAGCCTGTTATGATGTATGTGCATGTATACCAACATTTATATAAGAGGAAAGTAAAAAAATAACTAAGTATGTGCACACAAAATATCCCTAGAAGAGTACAGGAGAAAGTTGCTAAAATTAGTTGCTGTGGAGAGGAAAACTTGGTAACTATGGGATGAGATAAGTGGGAGAATTTTCATTGTATACACACTTTTGTACCTCTTGAATTTTAAAAGTATTACCACTCAAATATATCTTGAAATCATGGGATACATATTTTAGATATGGCTGTGTATTATCTAATATCCCAAGATATGAAGGTAAATAAGTTAAAAAATCATGGTTTATCAGACATCATTCTTGATTATTGCTCCAACTAGGGTGTGCATTATTTTATGACATGGGCTGCCTTAAGATTTTTCAATGCACATTGCAATTCTCTCCTTCCATAACACGCCTGATGTGAAATTAGGCAGACTTAATTGTTTTGCCCACAGTAGATATTTTTCCCCTTTATTTAACACTAAAAGAAAGTGTGAATATTCCTTATGAAAAATTAGCCATTTTGTTTGTATTATTTGCCATATTAACTGCCCAAAGGATCCTGTCATGAATAAAAATATCAGAGAAACGTATACACACATTTAAACTAGTGATGGGGAGAATCATATTGGATGTCGGAAGCCAGATTGTCCACAAGAGAATTGTGGTTTGTAGTAATGTAGTTTGGGGTTGGCAGCCAAATATCTGTTAAGAAGGACCTCAGACCCAGGAAAACTTTGCAAATATTTCAGTTATGGAAGCAACTAGGCCTCCAAGATGAATTACAGGGAAGGAAAACCAAGAAGAAGAAAAAAAGCTACAAGGCATTAAGGCTCCCTTCCTGGAAAGCTGCTTTTCTATGAGAAAAACAAACCCTTCAGAATTCAGTACACTGTTACTTGCCTCAAATGTTGCCAGTTCCTCTTACAAGTGGATTTGTTTCCTTGAACCCTGACACTGAATTGTAAGTTTTTTGTGTATATTATTGTTTCCTTACCAAACTGTGAGTTCAGGTCAGTGGCAATATTGGCTCTCCTATTACAGATTCAGGGCTTACCATTAGATCCAGAGTGTTCTCCAAAAACATGTGAAGAAGTAAGAAAGAAAACAGGAAAGCAGAAACCCAACACACAATTTCAAACACAGACATCAGCTTTGGGGAAAAATAAATCCTTGGAGTATGGACCTTAACACATTGACTGCCATACTAGAAAAAAAAAAATTCTCCCTGGGGCCATGGTGTGTTATTAAAAGAAAATGATCCTTTCTAATCTGTTATTTTTTATTGTTTTCTGTGCATGAATTATATGCAACACACTCCACATTTTTAGAATTAAATTGTCAATATTAATTGTAAAAATAAGAACATCAACAAGTAAGATTTTCACAAACCAACTGCAGGGTTTTGCTTCAAGAGTTCCTGGGGTCAGAACTAGACTTAGTTAAATACAACTCACATGGCAGTCAATAATAATAATAAATACAGAAGGCAAGGGGAAAAAAGAAAAAAATGCAATGACAGTATAAGCAATTTCTAGGCTTAATCTCTCTCTCAGCATGCCTACAACACTGTGAATAATTTGAACAAGTGGAACCAAAGATGCCTGAGAAAGGTTTAAAATTCAAATGTATATGCACAGTATAGCAACTCTTGGAAATCTCTATATGTTATGATTTAACAACAGTGCAAATTATAGTTTACTGGCTATAAATACACCCAGATCTTCTCCTTCTCCTGATATTGCCAAGAATTTTCTCACTCTGTTTTAGGATCTATCTAAATACGTCAGAATAAAAAAAAAAACATAGCTATGAAAAAAAAAGAGAGAGAAAAAGACAAAAAAAAGCAGAAATATGAAAAAAGAAGGAAAGGTTAAGAGAAAACTATGTAGAAAAGTAACTGAAAAGGAGAAAAAATGAAAGATAATTGTGTGGAAAATATAAGACACCATTGTCAATTATTTTGCAATTTCCTCCCTTATTTGAGAATAATCAAATCAGTAAGATAAATACAATAATAATGGCTAACATTTTTAGTGAACATACTGTGTGAGAGCTTTACCTGATACCTTGTTCAATTGTTTGATTCTCACAGCAGAGTCTTCTGGGAATAAATATTAATATTTTATTTAAGAAATGAAGAAAGTATAGTCAAGAGGAAACAGGTCTAGTCATCCTCCCTCCAAATCTAGCACTCTTTATATCTTCTACTTTTCTGGAATAAAAGAGTGTTTTGATATGCTAATTAAGATTAGTTAAGTAGTGCTAGAGTACGGTGGGCCCCTAATCCAATACGGCCAGTGACCTTACACAAAGAACTCACACAGGGAGAACACTGTGTAAATTTTCAAGTCACTCTGCCACAAGCCAAGTAACTATCAGAAGCTGGGAGAAAGGCCTGAAACAGATCCTTTTGTAACACCTCCAACGGGAGCATGGCCCTGTTACATCCCGACTTCAGATTTCAAGCCTTCATAACTATGAGAAAATAAATTTCTGTTGTTAAGTTATTCAGTTTGTGGTACTTTATTTTTTGACAGTCATAGGAAGCTAATGCACCATCCATGAAGACATTCTTTGAGTTATCTCCTTCCTTATTAACCTCATTCTTTGCCCAATAGTAATATTATTTAAAAACAAAACAAAACCACAGAAATATCACAAGTTTTACTGAATACCAAACACTATGCCAAGAGCTTGACACACACATTATTTTATTTTATTCTTATGCAGTCGTATAAGAGAAGTACTATTATTACGCAGATTTTAATTGTGAGAAATAAGGCCCCACCACCTTTAACTGACTTGCCTATGTTCACACAGGTAGATGTAGGACTCAAACCTACATCTTACTGACCTTGTTTTCTAAACTCTATTGCTTAATGTTTTTTTAAGTCATGCAACATAATTAAGCATTTACTTATATGTCTTCTTATATTATTGTCTAGGTATTTCCATGTCTTAAACCAAAATCGAGATGCTTCTGTGAGCCATGCAATCTGCATTTACTCTTTCTAAATGTAATTCGAAATGTAAATGTGATTCTTACAACAACCCTACACGATTCTATGTAGGCTCAATTTATAGAAAAGAAAATTTGGGCATGGTATTTTAAAGAGCTAACCCAAAGTTACACCACTACAGAATGCCAGGGCCAGAATCAACCCCAGCGATGTTACACCTGAGCGTATGTACCTACCGGCTACCCTGTGCTAGCTGCCTAGTAGCATCTTTGAAATCAAGGACCATGTTTCCTGTTTCAGTTGTTCCCTTCTAGATCTACCATAAAGCTAGAAAGATAGTAAGTTCTAAATAAATTTTTCAAGAAGAACAGAAGAGAACTCCAGGGAGAATGTGACTGAAACTGCTTCCATTGCCTCTGGAAAAAGGTCTGGGTTATTTACAACAAACAGGCTCCTCACGGGCACAGACTGCCTTTTCTCTCATTTGCTAGTCTCCTCCAAATCTCCTGCACTATTCAACATGCAATGCCACTTCATCAATATTTATGGTTGACAGCCTCTGAAGAGTGTTGCTTTTATCAGGAAAATCCTTTTCAACAAAAGAGAAATCATATACCTCCAAATGGATTTAATGTAACCAACAAATTAATCTTTAAAGAAGTTTTTATGCTATAATATCACCAAGATATGTGAGAAGATAGCATAGATATTTTTAAAAAGTACCTATCACAAATTTTGAGAGTCACAACTGTACGTTCAGAACAACACAGATGATTATGAATGATCCTTATTAAAGTATCTATGTATGTGTGTACATATATGTTTTTAATTGAGCTCTGTAACTATGCTAGCCCAAATAGCAGCAAATATGATAAGTGTTATCAAAAAAAAAAAAAAAAAACTCAAGGTGAATTTTTTTTGTCCAACTTTTCCCTAAGAAAACTTTTTTAATTACTAGAGATGTGACTCCCGTGTACTCCTTGCTTTCATTTTTAAGCCAACGGGAAATATATTTCCTTCTGTTGTTATGAAACCTCCAAAGTTAATTACTGAAGATAGTTGGATTATTTTTTGCTTATCTTTATTCTATTGGGACCATGCACCATTTGCATGTAGCCATGTAGGGTGAGTTCACTTCCGATACAGTCAATTATATAAGTCTATCAACAGCTATTTTATTATGGGAACAATAGAGACAGACGGCTCGGACTCTGAGATGAATATAGATTAGAGAGAGGTCACCCTGACATACATAATTAGTTTTAGAATGTTAAATTAATAGGTAGAATGCCCCTAAGGCAACCATACATTCAGGCGGAAGCTGCAGGAGCCGGAGTCCACTCCTGTCTGCTGTTGTCAGCATTGCCATGGCCTAATGCACTGCTTATGAAGTGGCATAAGGTATTAAGGCAAAACTAAACGGCTGGAAAAACAAAATTTGCATAATACTCTGGTCATACCACATACATTTCCCTTCAGAAACATTCGTGCAGCTAAATTATTATGCAAATTCTTAATAGGGTGTTGTTTAAACAGATAAATCTTTAGGTGCCTTAAAGAGATCTTTAAACAAGGGTTCAATAAGCAATTGGTGATAATATTGAGAGAAATATTAAAATTTTGGTCTGTACTTGCTGTCGATCTTAGCTTAAAAATGTGAAGGTGAAATGAAAGATGTTTTCCAGTTATAAATGTGTATCGTTTGCTTTTCCGCCCAGGTGTAGGTGAAAACTAATATCATCTGTGGCAGAGCTCACTTACTAAAGGGGAATGAAGAATGATATCCAAACTTTACTTTGGTTTTAATCAATGGGCTGGATATTTTATGTTAGTTTTATTGTTATTAACCTGTTTGAATAAGGAGTAACCTGATTTTTATATAAAACAATAATATAATTTTGTAGACACTTTTAGAAACTAGATAAATTTGAAGCAATCTAAAGGCATATCTGCAGTACAATCTATGCTATACGTTACACTATTTTATGTCAATAGTATAATTTATTTGTTCACATTTTAGCATTTATTATGTGCTAGGCACCAAACTAGATAAACAATTATGCTATCTACTTTAATATACAGAGCATACCTACAAAACACATGTTATTATCCACATTTTACTTATGAAAATGAGGTACCTATTGATTATGAGTCTCTGATCACACAACCATCTGACAACAGAGCAAGGACTACTTGAATCTGAAGCCCATATTCTAATGGCTTTATATAATTTTTTTCTCTTTATATCATTAAGATCCCAAATGATTGATCTAAGCCATACATCTTTAGGTTCAGATTAAACAATTAATAAGCATGTTATTCATCTCCAGCACCATGTTAGACACCTTTAAGGTAATTCTGTGGAATATTTTACTTTCTAAATCTATAACCCAGAGAAGTAACTTCTTCAAGGTCATATGGCCAGAGTTCAAAGGCTATGGCTAATTTTTAAATGTTCATTTCAACATTATCACAACCTCTGAGAATGCAATGGATACTCACTCAATGACATCTTCAGTTTCTCCAAGGCTGGCATAAGCATATTAGGTTAGTGCTTATTTAATTTAGGTTGTTTCAGGGTTTAAGTTATAGAACATTCAATAGAGCTAATGGCTTGAATAATCAGACCATGTAGATTGCACATATCAAGAAGGTCAGAGACAAGAAATTTCCAGGTTGCTTCAGCAGATCAGTGATGAAGACAAGCATTCAGGTGATTTCCATCTGTCTAGTTGAATTGTCTCTGCTCTTTGGCAGTATTCCACTCATGGTCATAAGATGGCCGCTACAGTTTTGGGTATCATTGGCAGATAGCACCAAAAGTAGTGGTCATTCAATCCCTTGGTAAGATGCTAAAATGAGAAACATTTTTAGGAGGATAAAAGCACTTCAGCAGACTTCCTTTGGATTTTCTTATCTATAAATGCCTCATTTGAATAAGCATGTCCTACCTTCAAGGAAAGCTAGGGAAAGGAATAATTAGAACTTTTGCCATTGTTAGAGGCTCTGTCAACAAAGAAGGTGGATGTGGTGAGTGATAATCAAGGACAATAGTCATCTAGTAGATACCATCAATGTTTGATCCAGCATGGTACCTTGATATTTACTTTCTTAGGTATGAACTATGCCGATCTTTCAACAATACAAAGAGATACTTATTAAGACACAGAAAGAAAGATATAAAATCCTAGCCAGGTAGAGGTTGTCATTTTGTCAATAGACTGTTTTGGGCAAGTAAAAAAAATAAAAATAAAAAATTGGTCATTATTTTCTCAGAGACAATGACAGTAGAATAAAAATGTCACAGAATAAGTATTTCTTCTTGGTAGATAAATGCCAAGGCAAAACCAATTATTTTATAATCATTATTTTATGGAAAACAAATGTTGGGAACAGTTGAGATCTTTTCAAATCTAAAAATTCTAGTTTTATGACAACTAAATATCATGGGGAAGCATTTTATCTTACACTGAATGATTGATAAACTATAGATTTTTTTGTAATAGGAATCTGAACATTCACATTATTCTAGTATTTATTTCCGTTCTTTTGTGTTTGCTAATTCTCCTTAGTATTACTGAACCTACAAACTACAAGTGATCCCTAAGTCAACCACATCTTGTTTTTTAGCAGAGATAAACTTTTGTTTCTATTTTTCCAAAGACAGATACACAGGAGGATTTATGCTTGTATTTCAGTGAATAGGAAATGAGACAGCAGTGTTTGTGATACTCCGAGTTTTACCTCTGACTCACTGGGGGACATACAACCAAAAGAGCTAACACCTACAACACATACACAAAAATCAAATTTAAAATGTCTGTGTTGCTTCTATATACAAGTGCGACAAATATTGTACTTGAAATGTTATCATACAGGAGATGACACTGTTACCTATTTTTCAAATCTGCATGTACAAATATATGCATGTGTTTTAGTGAAAAAGACATAACCAGTCCTGATTTTTTTCTTAGAAAGTTGCTGAATTTCTCTTTAGACAAACAGTCTTGGAATGCTAGATCCAAGTTAAATTTCAAATATCATACTTTAGCATAAGGTTGAAGTTGTACTAATCTATAACTTGTAGTAGAGCAGGAAGTACTATTTTAGCAATAGTTTCAAAGATAAGATTGACTATAGGAACTAACAATTTAGAATTTAGAATAAAGCTAGAGAGAGAAAATATATGTGTGCATGTTCGTGTACACACACATACATACACACAACAGAAATGACAGATGAAAGTCTTAAGAGTCCAGTGGACAATCAAAGGTGGGACTTAGAGACATGGCTGTAGTATAGCTCATGACTCATTTCATAGAGTTCTTAATTCTCCATCTTTTAAGTAGGGCAACAGCTTTTAAAGACAACAATGATGACATCCCTGAAGAACATGAGTTTGATATACACTCATAGAAGAACCTTCTTTCCTAGTAACCAGAATGAGTCTGCATCTAACTTGCTTACATGATTTTCTCATTCATTACAGGAATGGGTTGGGAGATAGAGAAAAAAGCATCCACCAGTGGAGAAGAATAGAGTTGAGGAATATAGTCCATGGTGATGCAGATGAAAGCGTGTCAATATCATATCCTTACCTTTAGCATATTTTGCAGAATCAGGACTATACAGGAACAAGGGATTTTCCAAGAGAAAAAAAAGGAGAGTTATACCTAGAACCTAGCAAGAGAGAAACCCCTTGCTATTAGAAACCTATGGCAAAGTCTTAATTCAATAAGCCACATTTTATAAGAAAATGGCTTTAAGATCAGAATTTTCACAAGATAGACATAACCTGGGCTGAGTGTGGCCCATAGATGCCTTATGTTTATTCAGGGTCATGTTGAATCAAGCTTTTATTTGGGTATCTTTAGTCAGGGAGCGCAGTCTGTAGTTCACCATAGGTGGTACCTGACTGCTTCTCAAGTTCAAGTTAACAGTCTGGCCACTGAAGATGTTTGCATTTCCCCACCTAATACAGACACAGGCTGCTGCTGGTCTATACAGAGTCAGTGTTCACAACTTGGTGAGTGAAACACAGAACGTATTTCAGCCCTAACTCACCCCTTTTGTGCAGTTCTACATTTCTCACACCCATACATAACATCCCTCTATTTTCCTAAACCATAAACCCTCAGCTAAAGGATTTTGTAAAACTCTGTTTTCAGCAATTATGAAAGCAATATATTTTCCCTCATTTTGTCCATGTAATATCATAATACTGAATAAATTTTTCAAACAATACAGCACTCTCCTCTAACCTCTATGAAATTCAGATATATTCATCTCCTACTCCCACCCCATTAAGAATCACTAACGTAAAAAATACATTAGGAAGATAACTCTAAATATATCAAGTCCTCTTTTCTTGATTTCCACAAAGTTTTGTTTTCTTGCTTTAATGTAGCTCTCACCATTAGGTGCTATGCTTTTATTCTGATATGTTTGGAGAACATCTGACCCTGTTAATCTTCTTGATAGACCTAAAGGGGCTCACAATAACTGCTCATTGCCTCTTTGGAAAGCTTTCCCTCCCTCCATTAGAGCATCATGTGTTACTATAACATTTGGCAATATCTAGTAAATTTAATACTGTTTACAACATGCAGCTGTGTTTTGTTCCTAAATACAGAGAAAGTAATCATGAACAAGTTCAAACTACAAAGAAAAAAATCTTATGACTACTAATAAAATACACCTATTATTCAACAGGAAATAACCCAATTGAGAGATCTTTCTTTTTTCATGACCATGCTCATTTTCTATTTTATAGTTCCAAGAAACAAATGGAAACACTCACAGAGCTGTTTTTTCCTCTAAAATCTAGGTGTTGCTAAGATTCTCATCAAACGCAGTAGGTTGATGACAGGTACAAGGAAATGGAAGACATTTAAATGATCCAAATTATAATTGGTAATTAGCTCCCAAATTATTCCTGTCTTTTTTGGTTGGAAGGAAAACACTTTTTACTGTTATGTAATTACCACAAAGAAATATAAAGATCTTCTTCGAACCAAATATTCCTATGGAATATAACTTCAAGGAGCTGAAAATGTGTATTTCTTCATATGCTATAGAAATATAAATAAAAGGCATCTTTTGAAAAGTAATTTCATTTTAAAAGTTATGTCATTATAAATAAGGGCCTTTAAAAAATTCTGATGTTGTAAAGTATCATTATAAATTGCATTGTTAAGTTTTATCTAGGACATCTTTGCACTAGGAAAATTTATTTCTTTCCTTCTTCATGATTTCAACTACTGTGCATATTTTTCATTTTAGTCACGATGTTCTGCTAATCAAAACTAGCAATATCATCTAGAGAGATCTGGGGAATTAATTAGGTACATCTCATTTGTACTCTACTAATCTTCTC
The DNA here is from genome assembly GCF_040939455.1 of Microcebus murinus. Lineage (NCBI taxonomy): Eukaryota > Metazoa > Chordata > Mammalia > Primates > Cheirogaleidae > Microcebus > Microcebus murinus. The sequence goes on from NC_134124.1 coordinate 27,782,740, forward strand.
TATGTCTTTGCTTAGGGAAAATGAGCCCATCAATGACTGATAAACCAAGGAGATTCTATTTGCTTTATAGAAGGATCTACTATAAGATGGTTTATAAATCTTTTAGTCTTGTCTTGACATAGCAGGACTTAAATACTGACCTTGAAATGAAAAGTACTATGCTCTGTATGGATGTATGTAATATTTCCATATTATCTGATTTTATTTATATATTTTGTCTATTTTAACCAGAGAGAGAGGAAGCACTAATTAGAGCTACATAGGAGAGGTGGCATAGGGCCTCAAAGGACTTGAAAGGATGCTTTCTGACCATACTACTTCTAATTGCAAACAATTCAAATTAAGACATTTTGGCAAATCTATCTACCTACTAACTTCAATACAATGTATCTAATTCATGGGCAAGTTTGAAACATAAATCCAGATTAATGACTTCATTTGAAGGAGAAAGTTTGAAACAAAAAAGAGAACTTGTTTTTTTCCCTGTCCATGTGATCAAGAATATTCTAATAATAAAGACATTGCTCTTTCTAAGTCTGATTAGGGAATCAGGAAGTCATGCTGCAATAAATAGATGGCACAGGCTCCTTGAGATAACAATGGCAGCTGACTATAAGAATTCTCTAGAAGTTTGGATAATTGGGTTTAGTCTGATTGTATGATGGTGATGACATAGGAAGGCGACTCCTAATGCTGGGAGCCCCTTTAGATCCAAGTGGGTCCTTGGATTTGCACAAGAAAAAAATTCAGGAGCAAGCTGACAGTATAATGTGAAAGCAAGATTTATTCAAAAACTATAGAAAGTTTACCCCACAAACAGCAGAGGTTAATTCTCCCTGCAGAAGAGAACTGGTTCCATGGTTCCTGTTGCCCCTCTATTTAAGCAATGGCTTAATTATAGGCTAAGCAAGGGGAAGAATATTTATGGTAGAGGTGGTGTTTTCCTGTAATTATAGTGACATCCTCCTTTTGACTGAATATGGTCAAACAGGAAGTGCCATGGTGTCAGGTGCATGATGGGAGTGGGAGGTGTCCTTAGAAACTTTTATGGTAATGAGTGTATAATAAAGCTGTAAGGTCAAGAAGCAGTCAATATTCTCCACTGTTCTTGGCTCTAACGGGTTGGAACTTGCCCTGCCTCCATTCTGTTTTAATCAGGGTAGTTTGAAACTTTGTTTTGCAACTTCCTGATTTAGTTAAGCAATGTCCCCACAATTAAAGAATGGGTGCTGCACTACGTGCAGCAATGCCCAAAGCAAAGCAATGCCCGAAGCAGTGCCTGCCAGTTCCCTGTCTCAGTTTTACGTACTCCTGATAATCAACTTATTTCTTGACTTATTATTAAATGAACTTATTTAGCACCATCAAATTATTCTTGATTATTAGATTAACTTATTTTTGATTATTAAGTGCTAACTGACTGGTATCTGCTTCCTAGTTGTATACTTTTTGTTTTTAACAAAAACACATGTTAAATTTTATTTGTCTTGGGGATATTTATTTTAAGAAGCTGTAAAATAAGCATTTGCAGTTTAATCAATTGCAATGATAGCAATTGGGAAAAAAGCTTATTTCAAAGAACCAACTCATGGGGCTTATATTTAACAAAAATGAAAACCACACTCCCATTACCTATCCTAAAACACAGTTTAGGGCATTTAAAAGATTGTTTCCAATTACTTCCCTTTTAAGAAATTATTAGAAAAATATTGATTTCAATCACTCCTGAATTCAACATTGTGCATGTATATTTTGTAATTTAGGGTAAAAGAAGTGGTATGTACCACTGAGTTACATATTTAAACATGGTTAAAATGATAAATTTCATGCTACATTATTTTACAAAAATTTTAAAAATAACAATTATATTAAAAAAAGAATTGTGTGACAAATATTCAAGGTGAAGTAGTAGTTTGATTAACTATTAGAATCAGTTTTTTATAATGTCTGAAATCTGGGAACTTCCCAGTCGTCTTTTTTTGTAGGTATATAGATGTCTATAGAATCCTTGTATACTAAAATGGCAGTGATTATTATTCAAAACTTATTTTCAAATTTCATTGTCTATAGCAAGTTTTAGAGAACTGTTTTTCACATCTTTTTGTTTTTGTTGTTGCTTCCTACCCTGCCAATACTGATTATATGGTAGTGGTAAATTGAACATAGAGATATGGAAGCACTGACAAATTCTTTTCATGTTTTTTTTTTCCTACAGTTGTAGCTTCTTAAATCTAATTTTCTACAGAATGTAATAAAATTGTAAGTCTCATGTCCCCTACTGAAAGTGGGAGTAACTTTGTTACTAGCCCTGAGAAATGTGTTCCCCACCTAGTAATGGATCAGGTTGGCCACCTGAGTGTTGATATGAGCAATGTCCCAATCTTTAGTCCCATTTTTCTAGAGACTGTTTTTCCTTGCCAGAATAGAAATAGCCCCAGAGCAGTGAATTTATGCCTCCATAATGAATATGGTTAGTTCACAGTTGCATGCCAAGTACATGTTCATATCATCTTTATGATCCATATAATATATGATGGAGCTACAGGCTGAAAAAGAAACTAATTAACCTTTAATGAGATGAAGACACTGTAGGACAGTTGGCACTATGAAAGGGCTGAAATGCCCAGCCTGGGACATTCCCTTGGGTTCTATGCCACTGTGGATCCACTACCTATGTTTGGTACCAGCCTTCATTTCAGTCTCTCCCAACTCTGTCCACAAAAACAAAGCAAAAGAAGTCAAAATGTTACCAGAGGGAAGCCCACCCAATGTGTTGTTATAGGGAATATGGAATTAAGTGAAATTTCTAATATAACCGCCCTCAAAGTCTTGTCTAGTAAAAGGAAATTATATACTTGGTAAGCTCATCACAGATCACTCTGCTTTAAGGGATTTTAACCATACAGGTATGAAATTAAAAGAACACTCTCAAACCAAACAGTGGTATTAATATGCTCATTCTCATCACAATGGAACATGACACATTTTTCAATACTGTTTGATTCATATTAAATTTCAATTGAAATAAAGGTTCAGTGAGTTGATCCCTACCCAGTGTCTAGGATTCACATAATTTATGAAATTACAGATACAGAATTAGTTGTCTGACAAATGTGCAAGAGAATAATACTCACAAAGTATTTATTAATGTTCTGAAAGTTGAGAGAAAAATCTCTCAGGAATTGTTTGACCCTCATTCCTATCATATGAGTTGACAGCTTTCCTAGAAAGAAAATACAGAGCCTGTAAAACATCTTTCTCTTCATATTGATCTTTCCATTGAATTCGAACAAATATTTTTATCCGGTGGCACATTAATGTGGCAAACACTTAGGCATTTATCTGAGAAAGAGTAATGATGTCATCCAGGCTGCTCAACAATCACCTGTTCGATTTTCCACATGCAAAAGGGGACAACTCCATTTCCTTTTCTAAGCTCAAATAGGCTGACATAAATTATAGCGGACTAATTTCTTTCCTATATTTATTATAATTGATTAATACCAGATCTCAGTTGTCTTTGTTTATAAAAGGCACACATGTTATATGACAGCATTAAAATGATAAAGTCCTTATATTTTATGAAAATTTATTAAAATCATGATGACATGTCACTACGAGTGACCTATATTTTTATAGCAAATTTCCTTGTTTTGTTAATTCCAGTATCTTCTCAGGTCTAGTTTTGAAAGCCATATAATTAACGTTTTGTTTTTCCCAAAATAGTCTGCTTTGCTGATAAGCAGAAGTATTGGCTTCTCTGAAGTGTGTTTTAGAAGAATGGAGAAGCATGGCAGGACTTTTGGTTAATAGTGCAGGAAAATATTTTAACAATTTTAAACATTTTGATCAAATCTGTAGTGGCAGGTGAGTTTTGTGTAAGGAGAAATTATGATTCTAGAATGAAATAATTTGTGGGCTCAATGTACAAGCAGAAGAATCCAAGTGAGCTCCCCATCCCCCATCATCACCACACATACACAGAATCAAAAATTATCTACTGGGGTGGGGCAACTTACTCACTCTATATCTATTTCTTAAGAATGTGGACTATTGCATGTAAAGGGTTGTGAGCAATGATCTGGTTCAGTGATCTCAAACTGTAGACCTGTGAGTCACCCGAGGAGCTGATTAAAAATGAAAATGCACTAGGGTTCACCTCAAGAAAACTTAATGCATCTGAAATGAGACCCAGGATCTGCTTTTGAAATAAGTACCCCAGATACTTCTGATAAAATGTTTCACAGGTCACTGTCTGAGAACATTTGTCTACCCCCTCATTAAAAAAACATGGGTTCTGAAGCCTAAAAATGAACATGGCCTGAGGAAGTTCTTGTAGTCATGGCATCAGGTTGTGGCACAACTCTTTGTGTTGAGTCTGATACTGATGAGGGCTACACAGGTATGCTGCTGATTTCCTTGGGAGGACCTACACAATTTGCATAAACCAAGTGGCATTTTAGGAAAGAGGCTGAAATTCAAACTTGAGAGAACTTCTCTGAATGAGAATTTTCTGATTCCCACCAAGACTCCAGAGTAGGAAAGGTTTCCAGGACTCCTGAATTAAATATACCTTTGATATGGAGAATAGTTTGGTGGTCTCGAGTCTAAGACAGAAACGTCAGAATTTGTAGCACAGAGTAGCTGATGTTGAATTCCCTTTGGGGCTCATGTCAAGAGTAAAATGATTGAAAATTTCTCTCATGATGAAGGATGTCTACCTCTTCACCCCTTTCAGAGGAGAGTTCTCAGGATGTATGGAGGTTCAGGAAAGCAAAAGGAGGCCTAAAGAGAACACTTGCTAATTAGGGGAGATCACAGATCAAATGATTATTAGGAAAAAGAAAATAAATTTGCCCTCAGTTGATAAGCAGGTCAAACAAAGTACAGAAGCTTAAAGGAAGAGAGAAATGAGCCTGAGGTTTATTTTGTCCTTATTTTGCACTTGTTAATTCACTAGAGAGAGAGAAAGAGTATCAGCATTATCTAACCTTTAGGTCAAGGGGAAAGTCTCTATGAATTTTAGCAAGATATTCATTTTAATGAAATTTGATCACCATCAAATAATTCTGAATAATTTGTACAGTTCTTTTATATAGGAATTTTTCTGTCACTTGATTTTATATCAAGGTAACTATCAAATCCATTTTTATAACATTAGATTGTTTTGTCAAATTTCATCCTGTTAAAATACTTTTGTATATGTTGATAAAGACTCACATCATCAACTAATCATTTTTATTTTGTTTTACCAACTCTCTTGGTCCAGCAAATCAAGACCACCAGAGTAAATTCATTTTTCTTATTACAAAAATCCCTTTTCATCTTAAAACCCTTAGTCTTTATCTGTGCCTTTATTTTTCTGCAAGATATGTCTCTATCTTTTAATTTATCTTTAACACCAAGAAATATATTCTCTCCATTTCCTAACATTTTTCTCTAAATTATCCTTCTGCATGTTTCACCTCCCTGGTCTTAATCACTGTCTGCATGACTACGTTCCTTGTATATTTAATGCCTCTTTAGATAACAAGTTGGATTTATTGTCCCTAGTCACTTATTTAATTATTACTTTGACAAAAGTAACAGTAAATTCTCCCTTACACTTGGAAAGAATACCAGAATATAGTTTATACATTTATTTATTCAAAGTATATTTATTAGGCAGCTACTGTGGGCTCCACACATCCCAGTTTCTGCAACACTACAAAAGCTATGGTGCAAAATCTCAGAACTTAATATTTCAAAACAGAGAAATATGTACTGTGTATACAAAACAAAAAACTCAAACTTCTCTATATTAAGGCAATGATGTATAATTTGGAATTTTTGTGGAATCGATTTTTGATGACCCATCGATGGTATATTAGGTGAATGGCATTAAAAGTAGAGATACTTTTCCTTCAAAAAAGAAAAAAACAAAGAAAAATCCTCAATGCCTTTGTTAAATTAATTTCATCCTTCTCACAAGTGGTTTTGGTTAGAAACATCTGTTTCATTAAGAAATAGCTCTGAGAAAGCAAAATTAGCTTATTTGAATAAGTAGCTAGAATCATTTCCTCTTGTATTCTCTGGCATTTTGCAGAGCTGCTTTTAAACAATAGCAGTTTAAAGAAATCTAAATGTACCTACCCTTAACGTGCTTACTAGAAATATATTAAAATGCCTTGAAAGTGTTCTTTCCCCACACCTTTTATTCTTCTTTACCTACTAATTATTCCTTAAGACTTGCCCTAAAAAATTTTCATATTTCTCCTTCCCCTTATTCCTGGGACCTCAGACAAGGTTGGATGTTATTTTTATTATTACTTTTACTGTCATTTTATCATTTTGATTATATCTATTGATTGTCATTATCTGAGAAAGCAAAGACTGTTATTTTGACCACTGTATGCATAATTGCTAATACATAATTGGAACTCAACAATTATTTTTGAATTAAATAAAATTATAGGAAACATAAACAATATATAAATATATATTAATATGTTATAATATATAATAAATAATATATATTCTTTCAAAATAATCACTGATAATTTGATTAAGATATAATCCAAGAATTTTTAGGAGATAACAATTACATGGTTCTATAATAATTGCAAATGAATATGTACCATATTTTCCTTAAATTATTATTAATATGTTTTAATAAATTATACATAGCCCAGGTTTCTTTAGTTTAATGTTTGCTTGGTATTTCTGTTTTTATTCTGATTTTAACCTGTGTATTTATATGTAAAGTATCCTTCTTTTAAAAAGAACATAGTTAACTCCTATTAATTTTTGAATCCCTTCTGACAAGCTCTGTCTTTTATATTTTATTTTATTTCATTTTATTTTAGAGACAGGGTCTTGCTCTATTGTCCAGGCTGGAATGTGGCAGCCCAATCATAGCTCATTGTAGTCTAGAACTCCTGAGCTCAAGTGTTCCTTCTGCCTCTGCCTCTCAAGTAGCTGGGACTAGAGGTGTATGCCACCATACACAGCTAATTTTTCTTAAATTTTTGTAGAGACAGGATCTTGCTATGTTGTTCAGGCTGATCTTGAACTCTTGGCCTCAAGCCAGCCCACGTTGGCCTTGCAAAGTGCTAGGATTACAGGCATGAGCCACCAAACCTAGCCAAGCACTGTCTTTTAATTGGACTCCATTTATATTTAATGTACTTATCGATATTATTGTATTTGAATCTACCACTTGCTATTTATTTTCTATTTACCCTATCTTTTTTTTGTTTGTTTGTTTCTTTATATCTCCTCTCCTTTTATCTTTGGATCAATAAAAATTCATTTGTATTATTTCACTTTATCTCTTCCCTTTGTTTTTTCATTGTACCTTTTGGTAGATACCTTTGGGTATCTTTCTTTTAGTGGTCATCCCAACAATATACATCTGTTTCAGATATACGTTGTTACATAACAAATTTAGTGCATTAAAAATTAAAAAAATTAGTGCATTAAAACAACAAATATTAAGTTATCTTTCATGAGAAGTTGTGTTATGGGCTGAATTGTGTCCCTCCAAATGCGTATGTTGAAATCCTAACACCCAACATCTCAGAATGTGACTATATTTGGAGGTAGAGTCTTAAAAGAGGTAATTAAATTAAAATTAAATTACTACGGTGGACCCTAATGCAATATGACTGGTGTTAAGATACAAAACATAAAGAGAAGATAGCCATCTATCAACCATGGAGAAAGGCTGTCTCCACAGCTCTGGGATAGTTTTTAGAAGTGTGATTTTTATAATTCACTCATTTTTTTTCAATGGGAATGATTGCTTCAACCTATTACATTTAACTTGGAATTGGAACTGCCAAATTAAATATAATCTTAACTGATATACTTAAGAGCCTAAATAGTATAACCTTAAACTTACCTTTCTGCCATTCTCTATTACTGCTCTCCAGCTCACATGTTATGTATGCTACAGCAAAATTGGATTTTTTAGTGTTTTTAACAACACATCAAATTTTGCTACTTTTGAGCCCCTGCTCATGCTGGTATAACCAGCCTGTGCCCACTGAAAGTCTGTATATTCTTAAAGTCCTGCTTCAAGCACCACCTTTTTATTGCAGTCTTTTCTTGAATTCTGATTGGAAATTACCTCTCTCACCTTTAAAACACTTTCCAAATGTATTTTGCCTCCCTGATAATACATCATATTTTGTCTTATGTTCTCTCCTTTTTAAAAAAATGTAATCATCTATTCTCCTCCCTAGACAGGTTATAAATTTCTTACAAGTAAGATGTAAGCAAGTCTTTCCAAGTAAGGACTGTGCTTAACTCAATTTATAGGTCCTTAAATAGCTTGCATATAAAAGGTTGAGAAAGGGCAACTGATTAGTTGACAGGTCCCCGTTCTGAAATGACTACCTCTGTCTCTCTGTGAGGCATAGAACAACCATTTTAAAAATATGTTTATTGAGGTATAATTGACTTAGAATAAACTGAGCACATTTGCCTGTATCATTTAACAAGTTTTTGCATAAGTACATACCCATGAAACCAAAAGCACAATCAAGATAATGAACATATTTATCATGCCCAGTTTTCTTATTCACCTCCGTAATCTCTCCCACCTACCTCCAATCCCACACAATTTCTGATCTACTTTCTGTCACTATAGTTAATCTGTGTTATTCTGAATTTTGTATACACCGAATTTCTGAATTTTGTATATACCGAATCATTCAGTGAGTACTCTTTTTGTTTGGTTTACTCAGCTTAATTATTTTGAGATCTATACATGTTTTTGCATGTTGATAAACATTTGGATTGCGTTCATATAGTGACTATTACAAAAAAAGCTGATATGAACATTCATGTACAAGTATTTATATGGACATGTGCTTTCATTTTAGGGGTGGAAATAAGAATATCTAGGAGGAGAATTACTGGATCATATGGTAGATGTATATTATAAAACTGTTTTCCAAAGTGGTTTTACCCATTTAAATTTCCATCAGCAGTTTATGAGAGTTCCAGGTTTTCCTTATCTTCGCCAACACCTGGTATGGCTAATCTTTTTGATTGTAACTATCCTAATAGTTATGTAGTGGTTATCTTACTATAGTTTTAATTTGTGTTTTCCTAGTGGCAAATGATGCTTGGCATTTTTTGTGGGATTATTTGCCACAAAATCATTTTTAACAAGCTGTATGCATACATACAAATATACACAGAGCCACTGTTGATTAAACCGTAATTAGTTTCCTGACCAAATATTGGCCAGATACCCTAATTTAGGAATATGTACTTAGAAATGACAAAGGCATTTAATCCCATTGAGTGACTGAATATATAAAATGTTATCAATGACATTATGGGGGGCCTTACTTCCTCTTAAGTCTTTGAAGTAAAAGAAATTAGTTTTCAAAGACAGAAAAATGCAAGGAGACACAGAGACGAGCCAGAGAAATAGGTAGATGTTTAGAGAAAGGGAGAGATGAGAAAGAGACACAGAATATTGTTTGGAGTCCACACATCTTTCTAAATTCCAGTTCCTATGGTTCCTAAATCCCAACTGCTTTCTGACCTTAGGTCTGAGGAGCACAACTTTCTCCTTGTCGACATAACCTACCTCTGGCTGTCTACTATAATTTGCAACCAAAGGTAATAAGAGAGAATTATTTAACTAAAATATCTCTTCAGTGTTGGCAGTAGGCTTTAAAGGTTGAAGAATTATTTTAGCATAATTCAAATATTTATTCTTTAGCGAGATGCCATCTTTAGCAAATATAATTTCACTGTATGTAAATATACCATACTTCATTGTTTTCATTTCTAGCTTATAATAATAACCTCTGTATATAGTGTTTTCTCAGGATTAATGGCTGGTTAGGGTTAATGGCTCTCAGCTATGCCATGGGCCATCAACTCTTCTCTGTTGGCCATTAATCCCCAGGAAATGCCTTGTACCTCAATCATTATGGCTTAATTAGGTCATTAAGAAGCTGCTGGTTAATTGCCACATTACAGGCATCTAGAGATGGGCAGGTGGCTGCAAGGACCAGAAGAATCACAGCAATCACAAAAAAGAAATTCATATATGTATATGTGTGCATATAGAAGATAATATTAGTCATTAAAAGTGTCTATATGTTTTATCTGATAATTCTTAATTAAAATGTTTATATGACTAGAAAATATTTTTGAATGAGAAATATATTGTATTAATAATTGTTCAAGAAAATATCAAATTTTTCATTTTATAAAAAATGATTGGCTCAAAATTTCCTAAATATGATTTAATATTAGGACCCAGAATTGAAATAGTTTCAAATCTAGATATTTCATCAACCGGCAACCTTGTCTTGGTTAAGCCTTTTGCTTTTTCTGTGTCTCAATTTTCTCATCTGTAAATTGAGGCAAATATACTAAAATTTGTGGTGCTCTGAGATTTTTAATTACTCAACAACATATTTAAGCTAAGAACAATTTTGCACAAGAAATGTGAATTATGTTAGACTTTAATTGAATCATATTTGTCTTACAACCTCAAATTGAAAACAAAGGTATAGTTTTCACAAATCACCAGCATAATATCAAGAATAAAAAAGAATTTTTCACTACAGATTCTACAGTCGTTAAAAAATAAAAGAATATTATGAACAACCTTATGTCAATAATTTTATCATTTTATATGTAATAAACAAATTTCTTGAAAGATACAAACTACCAAAGCTCTCTTAGGAATAAATAGCTTAGACAAGATCCCTGTCTATTACAGAAATTGAATTTGCAGTAAAACTTTTTCCTACAAAGAAAATTCTAGAGCCAGATGGTTCTAGAGTTACCAAATGTTACCATTTAACAAAAAATTATACTTATTCTATGTAAAATTTTCTAAAAATGTGTACACATAGCTAATACATACTCTTCTAATTCTCCTCCTCCTGGGAGAGAATTTGTATAAGAAAAAAGAAAATCAGCAGTTTGAATTTGAAAAGATACTTCAATTTTGTGACACTAAGGCTCTAAACTGATAGGAGAGAAGCTAATGTTTCTTTTTGAAACAAAAGTATTATTAAACAGAAATACCCAATATCAATATTAATTGAGAAAAACTATTCATGCACTTCAGCATATAAACTACTGACATCATGCAGTGTAAAAAGGGTACAAGAAGGAATATTTATTAGTGAATTAATATGAAGAATTTACTTTCTCATAACATGACACTACAGGAAATCATTCATGGACTGTTTTTCTAAAAGGCATCATAAATTGTGAGGACCAAATAAGTAACCGAGCAAATGTTTAAGCATAGAGTTTATTTTTTCACATGTAAACTAACACACATAAAAGTTAATTCTATTAAAAAACATTTATTAAATGCTCACCATCTGATAGGCACTATAAGAATTTATGCTGGGGAAACAAGATGAAATGAAATGAATTTTTAAAAACTAGATTGCTTTCTGTGTGCATATTTTCTAGAATGGTGCAGTTTATCACATTCTTATTCATTAAACAGCCCTCCTTTTTGGTTGTGTACATTACATTATACTTGGAAACATTTTGTGCTCATGAGACCATTACACACATTTGTAATGCTGATAATAACTGACAATCTCAGGACCAGAGAGAGGGCACATACATCGGAAGGTTTCTGTTAATTAGTTAACGCGGCCATTAGGGCAAAAGTGTATCTGAATTATAAGTTGCTTAAAACTCAAAGGAGTAAGAGTTCTTCATTTTTTTAGCCTAGAGAAAAGTTCAGCTTAGAGAATAGTTCAGCCTGCAAAATAGATCAGCTTGGTTGCAAATCTGTTCTATGATACCAGAAAACTTTCCCCAGTACACTATTCTCAATATTATGATTTTGAGGCCAAAAGAAGGTTGGTGTTTGGGGGTGAGGTGGAGTGGGAGACGCCATAACCACTTACTATTATAACTTCCAGTGTATCATGCTGAGTTGTTGTTTTGGGACTCCCTTCCACTAGGTACTCATTCGTTCAGCCAATATATGAGGATCCATTATGTAAAAGGATTTGATCCTAACACCCGGAAACACAGTCAGGGGACAAGATAGAATTGACCCCATCTCTAATAGTGCTTATATTCTAATGGGGGAAGGGGGTTAGAATAAATAATCTAATTCACTTTCTAAGAGTTGTAAGTCTCATTCAACGAAACAAAGTAGTTGATAATTTGATAATTTAGAATGGTTGGTCAGAGAAGATCTCTTAGAGGAAGTGCTGTTTGAACTGAGATTGAATGGACAGAAGATGCCAGCCCTGTAGCCCTGTGTGGATCAGGTGGGAGAACATTCAAAAGTCAGAAGGAATGGCTGGTGTGCAGGCAGTGAAGTGGAAATGAGAAGGAGAATCTGGCTAGAACATAGTGGGTGAGAGACACAGTTGCGAGAAGCAGAATGAGGCCAGATCAGGGAGAGCTTTATAAGTAGCTGAAAGGTTGGGACTGTATGCTAAGTGTGTTTGCAGGCCATGTGAGAATGTTGAGCAGTTGGAAGAGTATAACATCCCAGGACAGAGTCAAAGCGGGCATTACACATGTGGCAGTCATTGGCATATAGATTGCATTTAGATCATGCAATTGAATGAAAATGTGCAAATTGAAAACAGAAATGGTCCCAAGATAGGGAACTAAGCTATTCTTATGACATGATTAGATGCTTTGAAGCTCTAAGGGGTGGTTGTGCTTCCTTTACATTTCAGTCAAGTTTACAGGCAGGAGTTCAGAGAACATGCAGCAGACAGGTGAGTATTGTAGGCTTGGTTAAGAAGAAAGGGTCCAGTTGAAGAAGTTTGAGAATTAATTATGGTATGAATTGCTCCAGAGAACAGAATTGAATTTTGTACTTAGGACGGAGATTGTTCTCTGTTTCGTTGAGCTCTGCCACTTTGGAAGCACAACAAACATCACTTGCTTGGAGCTTGCCACATGGCAGGCCTGGGACAGCCATTCTCCTGCCCAAGAAAGGAAACCTGAAAGCTCTTAACCTCAGAAACCTTAACTTTTGCCATTTCTGGGAGGCCACCATTTAAGGGGAAATTCATTATTACCTCCCCTAATGTGCGGTGCAACATTAGCAGCTTCTAAGAAATTCATGTTTAGGTAAATTACCACTTGATCCATTGTGGAATTTTTACTTAATTCTAGCAGATGCCACAATTGTATTTACCATTTTTGAATGTTTATTTTATTTGTTGTTATAAATGATTCTTCTCCATCAACCTTTTTTTCCCTCATTAAATTAGAAATAAAAAGATCAAACTTAAGGAAGACACAGAAGAGGCCACTATTTAGGGAGACTTATATGTTCTTTTCTAGGGTCACATGGCTTTCTCCTACCTTGCAATATCTTCCATTCTGGTTCCAAATAGCCTTTAAAAGTGGCCACCTGGCTAGGGTTGACCTGGTCACATCTAGAAACTGCTAATACAGTCAGCACTGAAAAGTTGCAGGCTAAAAATCTTCTGAAAGCCATCATTACCCCTGCTGTCTTCCCAAAGGAAGATAAAGCAATAAAAAAAACACATATTAGTCAGGATCTAAACAAGAAAACAGAAACCGCTATCCATTCCCAGATGTGATAGAATTTAATGGGGGGAGTTTGTTATCTATGTGCACAATGCTTGGGAAGCCAAACCCAGAATGGTTGGGTAACCCAGAGTTCATCAGCATCAGGGGGGCAACAGGGCTGGAGGGATCAAGAGAGAGGACAATGTGACTAGAAAGAAGTGTCCTGTCCATTGGCTGCCATGAGAGAGGAAAAAAGATACCCCAGTTTCTCCCTTTCTTCATCTCTCCCATCTGCCATCAGTGCCTCTCACTGGCCAAACCCAGATGGAGGCAGCTGGCAGAGGAGGCCAGGAAGTGTGGGCTGTGGAGATTAGCCTTCTGCCACAGCAAGGGACACAGGAGAAGGGCAAGGACTAATTCTGAGGGCAAACATTCCTAGGCAATAGAGAGCATTTTGACTGTACAGTTGAAGTATGATAAAGAAACTCTGGCATTATTTTACCCTTTATAAGGAATAATGCACTACAAAGGATGCAAAGGATTTGAGAATCAACATTCAACCAGACAGAGCTCGTTCTAACAAGCCAGAGTCGGGGTAAAGTACATCTTTTTGGCACCTGTGTTAAATACGTAGGTTTTCTAAGTTCCTAAAAAAAAGTCACTGATAATTTAATATTGCCCAAATTCCTATTCATAAGTGTCTGAATATGCATCAAAGAAAGACCAGGAAAAAAAAAAAAAAAAAGAACACGTTTGGTACAGATAGTGGTTCCCCACAGATTTTTTAATGCTCTTGACTCAAAGTAGGATTTTGGAACACATCTGTTTTCTTGGCAAAGATATACCAAGTATAGTTTACTGCTAGTAAGTCTGTTCCCCAGTTTTTCACTGAATCATAGAAATAGGGTGAAATATCTAAACATCTCTGAAAGCCAACTAGCTGAATTTGACTCCTGCAGGAAGTGCTAAATTTAATTATCAGGATAAAGAATCCAATCTGAAAAATAAAGTTTAATCATGAAGTTCTTCATGTATTAAAGTGGCCTGAGTATATTAAAATGCTCCTTCCTGGTTATTTACTTATAGAATATGGTTAATAACACCTGCCCTAGCTATTTCAAAGGATTGTTGTGAGGGCAGAGGAAGGTTAGAAAATGCTTTGAAAATGTGTAGTTAGGTACAAATGAGAGCTAATATTGTCCATGTTCATTTCTTGTCAATCGAGAAGTATTTAATACTTGACATTTTCCATAGCACAGTCATTTACAAGAATTAGGGTTTAATAAATAATATTGCTATGTTGCTCCACCATGACCCATAAGATATGATACTTTAAGAAGAATGACTAGCAGAATTTGCCAGTAGAAGAAATTAAGGCTGCAAATGGCTCCAGTTGCTGCGTAGAGTTATTATGGATGACTGTGGTCCACATGCTAAATAAACAAATAAGTAAGTGATGCTCCGCTCAACTAAAAGTCTGTAGCCAAGTAGCAGCTGCAATTTTAAAGAAATAAGCTCTTAAAGGAATAGTCAAACAAACCATGCTTTATCTTAATTTTCTCCTGCTCAGAAGGGAGTTTTACTCCTACACATAATGAATGACTGTATTTCCAGGGTCAGATTGATTCCATCACTAAAATTACAGCTCAGGTTACACAGAAATCCATCTGCATCTTGCATCTTTAACTAAATTCAGTCAACTGCTCCCTAACTACATTTCTCAAGCCCTTCCAATCCTCTGTGGGTGGGAGAAAGCAAAGTTTTACATAATCAAGGCCAGTAAAGATTAAAGGTAAAATGAAAAAACAGAATTTTCATTTTATGAGATATCAGTCTCTCAACTTCTTTCTTAATGTCATTGTCAAGGGGGTTAGGATGAAGATGAAGGAATAGTAGAAGTAGAAGCTATGGATGTCATTTCATTTATTTCTGTAGGACTTTGGTTCTCAGTATGGGTTTTGCTTAGTACTAAAGTGGTGATGATTTCTAACCATTCCTTTGACAAATAGTTATTAGGGGTCTAATCAGTGTTGGCTCAGTGGACTCTTATATCAGGGGCAATTTTGTAACCTCTCCAAAGTTTATTTGGCGATGTCTGAAGACATTTTTCTTGTTGTTTTCAAACTCAACTCACTACAACTCTAGTAGGTGAAGGCCAAAGGATGTTGCAGAACCTCAATGTATAGGACAATCTTCCATCCCTCCAAAAAAAAAGAATTATCAAACCTGAAATGTCTACAGTGCTGAGGTTAAGATGCTCTGGTGGTAGCCACAGTGCTGGCTGCTAGGTTATAATGATAGGAAAAACCAGGCATAAAATCATCTTGCTTTTATGGTGATGACAATTCATCTGGGAGAAAAATAAATATTTAAATAGTCTAAAATATTTTTTAAAATATAAGCTGCAATTATTTCTTTGAAAGGGAAGTACATCACCTTATGAGAGCACATAAAACAGGGATTTGACTTATGCAGGAAAAGCAGTTATAAGTTCTTCTAAAGAAATGAGTAATAACAGTTAAAGTACTGTTATATTTTAGTAATTTACTTTTTTCTGACTTTATGGATTCATGATTGTACTTATAATTATGGCACTATTGCTCAACTGGCTTTTGAAGTATTTTCTTTGGTTAGGGTAATAAGATTGGACATAAGCTTATCTTATCTTTGCTATGGCCTATAGCTCCAAATCCTAAACTTAATATGTAGCAGTAGAGAAAACATTAAAACTATTCTTTAGACATAGGCTACTTGATTTTGTGCTCTATAGAGGAATTTTCAACATAATAAAACGTACATATTTGTATAACATACATAAATGTATAAGTATATAATATGTAAAATAGATATATAACTATAAAAATATATATGTAAGATCTATGCATTGATCTATGCTAACTTTTTTCAAGACCTTGTCCCTTTGTTCTTTTTTTCATACAGAAGACTAAAGAGATGATCTTTTGTAAAAGTTAATAGGATTTCAACATGAAGAAATTATTATTCTTTAAGATAATTTATTACATATTTTTCTTCATCCACTTCTTAAGCCCATAAAGTCTGTTTTCAGCATTTCCATTTTTACTACAACTATATTGTGCAAGATCTTTAAGTCATATTTAGTTGTCCTCCTTCTTAATTGTTGTCGAAACCAATTCCTACGTGAAATTCCCTTAGCTCTTAGTTTTAATTGTACCATAAATTCCTTTTCCTTCTACTCTCATTGCTTTCCTGTCACCCTTATTGGGTATATTTCCTCTTCCTGCCCTCATATGTATTTGATTTATGTACAATGCTCAGTTGTCAGCAACTTTACTCTTCACTTCCTACAGAGAACTCACCTACCTTCATGGTTCATATGCTTTCTTTCGTGGGGGACAGAATCTGTTTAAATGTCTAAACATTTAAAAATCTATAAATTTCATATTAAAATATATTAATATACAAATAACCATGAAGACTGAAGCAATCCAACCTGACCCTATTAACACATTCTTAGTTGTTCATCATTGAAACCTATGTTTCTATAACCTTTATCACCTTCACTTTCATGATCTTTCAAGTGCCTAAAACCCAACATTTCTATTAAATTCTTAGAATGAACATTTACAAATTAAAAAAAAAAAAAAAAGCTTTCTCTTTATTTCTCAGGGGGAGTTATGTCTACGAGTTAGACTCATTTGTCCTTTCACCAAAGCTACCACATCAAGCTGGTCATCCCTTTTCCCCCTGCCATGTCTCTAGTGGTGGTCTCATTATTTCATGTCTGATCAACCACATCAGTCTCCTAACTGGTGACCCATCTGTGTGCATCCCAACACCTTTCTCACCATAGTTTATTTTACACATTGTTAACAAAGTAATTCAATACTCCCCAAGCACTATATCAAATTCAGTAATTTCTTCCTCAAAATGTTTTTAATAAATTCTCTTTGTTATGATAAGGTTCAGACTTTTAATTCTTTTTTCTACCTATGTCCTCATATAAATCTTCTCTTTGAAGTTTTCTTGAAGACATCCGTCTTTAAATATCCTTCAAATATTTCATCTCGGAGACTTCTGAAAGCTTCTTCTGAATACTTGTTTCTTTATGATCATTCTTTTCTCAGTATTTGTTATATGCTTCATGTTTTGAAACTTCATTAACTACCTTATATTGTTACTCATCTTTGTTCTGTTCAATTCATGTCTCTAAAATTGGATTATAAAATCCTATGGATAGAATCTAGGCTTTAAACTCCTTTACACATGTTTTGAAAAACATTTTCTCTGCAGCATCTACCCTCTGCCTTAAGTCAGTTGAGCGCAGACTATGTATTTGGTGATTATTTTAACGATGCCTATTGTTTGTTACAGGGAGGAAAAAATAACTCTCACTATCATTTGTTGTGAGAAAGAGAAAGAAAGAGAATGAGAGAGAGAATACTTTTAACATGTAGAAATATTTTTAGTTCTAGATTAAGTTCATGAACATTTCAAAGTATCCATAGCAGGCAACCTTTTTTTTTTTTTTATGTGTGCCCTATACCAAGGGGAAATTCTTTTTTTAATTTTTTAATTTTTCTTATTTTTTTATTTCGGAATATTATGGGGGTACAAATTTTAAGGTTTCAAAAAGTGCCCTTCCCCCTCCCCCTCCACAAGTCTGAGTTTCCAGCGTGACCATCTTCCTGATCGTGCACATCTCACTCATTATGTATGGATATACCCTCCCCCTCCCACCTGCTCGATACCCAATTACTGTAGTTCCTATGTGTTCACTTAGGTGCTGCTCAGTTAATACCAGTTTGCTGGTGAGTATATGTGAAGTTTGTTTTTCCATTCTTGGGATACTTCACTTAGTAGTATGGGTTCCAGCTCTAACCAGGAAAATATAAGATGTGCTATATCACCGTTGTTTCTTAGAGCTGAATAGTATTCCATGGTATACATATACCACATTGTATTAATCCATTTTGGATTGATGGGTACTTGGTCTGTTCCACAGCCTTGCAATTATGAATTGTGCTGCTATAAACATTTGGGTGCAGGTATCTTTTTTGTAGAGTGTCATTGGGTCTTTTGGGTAGATGCCCAGTAATGGGATTGCTGGATCAAATGGTAGATCCACTTGTATCGCCTTAAGGTATCTCCATATTACTTTCCACAGAGGATGAACTAGTTTGCAGTCCCACCAGCAGCGTAAAGAAAGAAATTAATTGGCCAACAGGCAATCTTTAATCAGTAGTTTCCAGGGTAATCTCCATTAGACATGGTCTGTTAGGTTTCCTTTGTTCTTTAGCGAAATAGACTTTGGGATAAGCCAGTTTTGAATATAAGTACAGATTTATTTATTTTATCTCCTCACAGAAAACAACTGTGAAATACTTAAACAAACAAACAAACAAAAAGAACAAATAGCTTTCAAGAGGTGATTGTATTTATTATTTTTTTCCCCATACTTTCTCCTTTGAATTTCAGAACACAGTAGACAGAGACATCCGTGATTTGGTCACAGCTACATAGCTACACAGTTCCATAGCAATGGAACCTCTATCCATTTTTCATAAAGCCCCTAAATAGCTAGACTTAGGAAATTAAATTCATTTATAGAAACCCAGGGATAAAAACTTACCCTTAGAAATGCCAAAGTGCTCATTATATGACTGGCTCTTCCTTTTCCTCACTAAGGATGTAGAGATAAATTCTACATCTTGAAAGTAACAGGCTGAGTGTACATAGTATTAATACAAGTAATAGCTACTGACAAATAAGTAGGACCCAAAACCACCTGAACTGGTTGATCCAGTGTGTGTAGGGAGAGTAGCTGATGGCTGGCTTTCTCCCTTTAGCTTTTCTCTTTGACAGCCAACAGCACATGAACATTGTTTGTTGATTCCACCAATCTATTTTTTCACTTTGGTTCAAAGAAATGAAAACTGACATTGCTGTCTCCTACATTGATTAGAAAAAATTAATATAATATGGAGAATACTGCTGAGATATGTAACAGCAAAGTATCTCTGAACTTTAAGATCCCTATTATGAGGCCCGAACTTATTTCTTTTAAAAAAACAGTTACTGAGAACTTTTTAGAAAAATTTTTTTAAATGGCGCTAAAGCATCCTTATAAAATTACAGATGAATCAACAATGAAAGTTTATATATTATTAAGTATCATTATATTGTGTA
Source organism: Microcebus murinus (assembly GCF_040939455.1). NCBI lineage: Eukaryota > Metazoa > Chordata > Mammalia > Primates > Cheirogaleidae > Microcebus > Microcebus murinus. The sequence goes on from NC_134124.1 coordinate 27,802,402, forward strand.
TCAAGTTCAAATTATGGCAAAGAAAAAAAGGAAGCATGATCCAAAATGATTGTATAATAGTGGCACTGATAGCTTTTGGATATGCCAAATGCCAAAACATAAAAGGAAATTTAAAATAAAAAGACAAAATTAAAAAAAAATATGAGTTGAGTTATACTTTAGAGTTTCATCAATCACTATTTGATAGCTCAATAATAGTACATTATGTTTTTATTTTGTACAAAACCTGTTTTTTACAGGTTTTGGCAAATCAAAGTCTCCATAATCTTTTCATTACCTCTTTATATAGAATCCCTATGTACATCACTATCTATTTGCTACATTCACTGATATTTAAATTAAGATATGGAGTAGTATCATGAAGATGTTACTGTCTAGCAATGGTGACAATCAAATGAAAGTTAATATAGGTAATATCAAATTATCTAGAGAATTTTAGCACATATGACCTTAGTCCTTTCTTCTTGTATTATTACTGTATTATTCATTTATGATAACCTCATTTCTTCACTTTCAATTCATTTTGCTATGTACTTGTAGAGACTGCTGCAAATTTAAGCTTCATCTTTGCTCTGTTCTGAAAGCTTACCTCATTTCTCATGGTCTGAAACCAATAAATTTATTCCCATAAGAGGGTGAGCAGTTTAAGCATAGAAACTACGTGATCTTCCTATTCTTATTCTTAGAACCGTGACTGGCACATGGAAGGCAATGGGTTAATTTTGCTGAATGATCAAATGCATATGCTAGAAATTTGAAATGAAAGTTGGCAACTGACATGTTGTGGTAGGGAAATTAATTTACAAAATTAAATCTGTTTGTCAGTCCAATGTGGTTATTTAAGTAAACATTTTTCTGATTTATAACTGTGAGCTGCTGTTCCAAAAATAAAAATGCAATGATTATTTTAGATTCTTATATTTAATGATTTTATGAATCATTAGTGACAGTGAAAAACATGTTTTGGAGCATACTTATTAAAATATTTTTATTAGTGAAGGGTATACACAAAGATCTAGCTACAAAGATGTTTATCACTAAATTGTTTATAATTGAAGATAATTCAAAAAGATTTATTTGTCAAACACTGGAAAACTGGTTTGGTAAAATTCTGCTTAAATATGAAGGTATGAAAATATTGCCATAAAGAATATTAAATGGCATGGAAAATGTATTTTATATTAGGTAGGAAGGCTGTAAGAAGATTATCTGCATAACATATAACCCTGTATTTATGAAAATAAAATATTGATCTATGGCAAAAGGTCTAGAACATAGAACACAAACTCAATAGTAAATACAAGTTTGCTCCTGGTGAGAAAATTGTACATTATTTTTATTTTTGAACTTTTGCTCTGTAGTGTTTTCTGTAATAATTTCATAATAAATGTGTTCCATTTTTAAGTGTTACTTTTTAATTGAGAAAAATGATCACTAGTTTAATGAAAAAGGGTTATTCCCCATGATTACATAGTTCATCAGAAGGTGTTCTTACATATTTTCTATATAATTTTGAATAAAATTACTTTCTAATTGTCTTGCTTGTTCTGTCCTTTATCACCGCTAAACCAAGCTAAATTGAAAGCTAGGTATTACATTTTCTGAAGTAGAATTCTTCTCAAAAACAGCATAAAATTCAATCTGAAAATCAAATGAGTTCAACAAAATGTTTTACTTTGTGTCCATTATGTGTAGACACAAAGATACTCAGATGGGTAAAGTGCAGCCTCTTTCCTTAAAGGCTTGCTATTACTATAAAAAAAAGAGAAGTGAACTTAAAAGTACACCAGAAAAAAAAAAAACACAAGAAAATAGTCATCAGAAAAATATGGCTTTAGATGTGACATTTTAAGGAATTTCTAAATGTTGACCATGAAAATCCTAAAATGCGAAACACATCAAGGAAACTCGCAAAGCATCAGGAGCCTAGTATCATAAAACATTACATTATAATGACACCTCCAGCTTGTTTCTTTCAGGATAATTATAAATAAATAAAATACATTCCATTCTGTTTGTTAGTTTAATGCTTTCTGCAGCTCCGCTTCCTTTAAAACCACACTCGTGGCTATTAATGGATTATTCTCATCCAGGGCTATATCAATTAGAGGAGCAAATTGGAAAAAAGCAGGAAGCAGATCAATCCTTTTTCAAAGATCGAGGACAAGTAGATGAACCAGGATACATTCTCTGATGTCTTAGCAGCAAAATAATTTCTGCCTCTAGGAAGAATATTTGAGGGGAGAAGGGGACAACATAGCTTCAGTTCTATATTGACTTCTGTTTGCTTTAGCTTTGGCTTGTTTTTGAAAAGATGCTCTGATGAATTTTATTAGTACAATTTTAATGACAAAAATTTTAAGAATATAATAACATAATTTCTCAGTGTCTATCCAATGAAACTAATAAGAATTATTCCTATCAATTGAACATCAGTATTTCATCTAACTTACAATATCTTTGCTTTACCACCTTCAGAATATATTATTCTTAGTAACTCGAAAATAAACATTTAAGTGCTAACAGCTGAGAAGACCAACCAAAATTGAAAAGTATAATTTTTCTTAGAAAATTAGTTAGAAAAGTAAGGAAGTTAATTTAGAAAATTTTCCTTAGAAATTTTTTAAGATACAAAGAAAGTTCATCAAGAATTGGTCAGAAGCCAGGGAATATTAATGACTATTATTTTTCCCCCATGTTGTTTTATTTATCTCTGTATTTATATAGAGCAAGTTCTATCTCCTATTTGTAAAATTGGAAATTATCCAGTTGGACAAAGACCAGAATCAGTTCAATGTTGTATTCATCACCTAGAGCACTGTTGGCCTTCAGTCAATGTTAAATATTAATAACAATAAAAGCTTCTGTAAGCAAAGCCAGACGACGTACAGGGGAATATGAGCAATCGCTCACTCCCAACACCAACAACTTCACCCTGATCTGAAAAGATCATCCGCAAGAGAAGAACGTAGAATTGTTCATCCTGTTCAGACCCACTCCCCCTGGAGTTCATGAGACTGCATTATGACAGTTTTGTGGTGAATCAACAATAAGGTCTAAAAATCCTGTAGGAAATGAATTGAGATCATTCAACATTAGAGTTCTCAAAGTGCTATATCTTAATGATTTTTCTGTGTCTGTTTTTAGAAATAAAGGTAAATTCTAAATCGGGCTACAAATGTGACCCTGGATTTTTAAGTTTGCACCATTCCCTCTATCGCTCTTGGAAGAGCAAAATTGCAGATATTAATGTTGATTACACAAAAACTTAAAAACAAAATAAGACAAAACAAAAACACATTCCACCGAGTTTCATTTCCAGCTTGGCTCTTATAGCGTGTGTTCTATGGTTGCCTTCTAACAACATATGGGAAAGATATCAAGTGTTCCCAAACAACCTTGGCAAAACAGTAACTGTCAAATCTCTAGCAGAAAATCAAGGGCTGTGTTTGGCAACCATTAAATAAATGGGTAAGTTTTGGCAGGATCAACAATCCTATGCTCTTTCTTTGTAACAAAATAAAACAAAAATTTCAATAACTTCTTTACATAGTCTCAATTCATGTAATAGAAAGTAACCTTTCCTATAATTGAATTGTCATTTTTTTCCATTTATTTTCCTTAATGTTGTCCTGTTGTTTCTTATTGTTATCCTTCAAAATGATAAATGTAGAATAGAAGTTCTACACTAATTACTGTGCTATGTTCACTCACATTAACTCAACATGTCAATATCTTGCATCTTAAAGGCTAAATTCATTGCACCCTTTGCTTCCTAATTTTTTACAATTCCTATGGAAGCATAATGTGACAACAAAACTCTAGCTCTGAAATCCTATGGTGTGTTAATTAACGAATGCTGTAGGGGGGTAAAGGATTATTTTAATTGATCAATTGACTGAAGATTTTGTGATCCACAGACATCAAGGAGTTATAATCCTTGACAGACAATACCCACATACACAAGAAACCTGGCACTAACTGAATGTGCCAAATATAAATAATAAAAAGAAGTCTGATCTAGCAATTGGATAATATTCACACAAAATACATACCGATGGCAGTTAAAATTATTTGTTCCTACACGTTGGATGTTAAACACCTTGAGCATTCTTACATTTGAACTATCTCACATAGTGAAGATGAAATATATCTTGTTTATGAAAATGATTGGATTTAGGTAGCTGTCTCTAGGGTATGGCAAACTGGCATTGCTATCTAGGTCCCATCCTTTGTGCAGCCTCACATGCTGCTACAGGCTCTGGGCAGCTGCTGTGCAGAGACCAAGCAGGCGGCATGGAGAGAAAAGGTGGTCTCTCCACCATCTGGTGATCAAAGACCCTTGGGGGGCTTATATTAGGTCACAAGCTTCTGTGCCACCATATGACAGGAACTTGGCCAAGCACTCTTTTTCCACTTCTCACGGCGCTCTTGAGGCAGCCTGTGGAGTGTGTGGTTATGTCCCTAAGTATGCATATTTGGCCTTTTCCAATCCATCCTCAACAGAACAGCCAGAATCATCTTTACAAAACATAAATCAGATCAAGTCACACCCCTGATTTCCCACTGCACTTAGGACAAAATCCAAATTCCTTTGGTTATAAGACCCTGCCTTATCTGGCTCCTCTCCTGCCCAGTGTTAATTATTTATTTATTTTTTTTGGTAATACGTACCCAATTGTTTGTTATGCTCCAATGCCTTTGATTTTCTTCCTGTTTCTTTAATAAACAAATGTTTTTTGTGTTTTTTTTTCAATTTATAAGACTTTGCAATTTCTTTTACTTATGCCTGGAATTTGTTTTTTAGTTTGTTCATCTGTTTACTTTTTGTTTTGAGATAGAGTCTTACTCTGTTGCCCTGGGTAGAGTCCAGTGGCATCATCATAGCTCACTGCAATCTCAAACTCCTGGGCTCCAGGGATCCTCCTCCATAAGCCTCTGGAGTAGCTGGGACTACAGGTACATGCCATGATGGCCAGCTAATTTTTCTAATTTTAGTAGAAATGGGGTCTCACTCTTGCTCAGGCTGGACTTGAACTCCTGAGCTCAAGTGATCCTCTTGCCTCAGCTTCCCAGAGTGCTAAGATTATCCACATGAGCCACAATGCCTTGCCTATTCCTGGAATTTCTTTTCTCAATGTTTGGCAAGATTCCTACTTCCCATTTTGCAGATGTTGACTAAGGTGTCCCTTTTTCATTAGCTCTTCTGTGATCACACTCCACAAAGTGCCCTCCAACAGTTATTTTCCATCATTCTATGTGTTTCCTTACATGCTCATAAGAATCTATTATTATATTAGTGTTAATAATTTTGGGGTGGTGTTCTGGTGCTCCATAACATTTTTCTTGTTCTTTCACTAGAATGAAGCTTCTCGAGAGCAGCTGCCATCCCCATTTATGAATGTTTGTGCTCCATGCCCCCCCCATCAAATCCATGTGTTTGAATCACTTTTAAGGTGATGGTATTAGAAGGCAGGGCCTTTGAAAGGTAATTAGAGTCATGAGGGAGGGTGATTCACTAATGGTGAATTGGATCAGTGGCCTTAGTCAAAAGATTCCAGAGAGCCCTCTCATCCTCTCTCTATCCTGTAAGGACACAAGGAGAAGATGGCTGTGTTTGAACAAGGAAGTAGGCCCTCAACAATCTTCTGGAGCCTTTCTCTTGGACTTCCAAGCCTCCAGAATGTAAGAAATAAATGTCTATTGTTTAAGCCACTCATTTCTATGGTTTTTATGTAATAGCAGTGGGAATGGACTAAGACACCTTAATTCCTCACAGTGGAGATTCAATAGGTATTTGTTGCTGAATAAATGTAAGAACAAATAACTGCCTGAATGAATGATTTAATGGAAATTAAATCACTAGGGACCAGTTGTCCTTGGATATAATTCATTCCAATCATATTTTTAATGCAATTTACTTCAAGTCCCACTTTCAACTGAGGGATTGTCTATAGAATGAAGTCAGGTTTTCCCTTTTATATTTATCTTTCCTAGAATAATATACCCTAGTTAAAGAAGGAAAAATATTTATGTTAAGCACTTATACATGAGTTGTTATAGCTACACTATTTAACTTTCTCAACTACCATGTGTGGAGCAATTGTAGAGACAAAAACACAGAACACAAAAAGTGTTAGATGCATCTACTAATAATTTATCACTTTGAAGCCCAGATTTAAACTTAAGTTTATTAACTCCTTGGGCTGATTTTACCCTGTATCTTGGCTATATTTATTGTCAAGGATAAATAAAGTCGGGCAAAATCTGAGGAAAGGCTTAAATACACTGAAGTTTTCTTTTTGCTGTGTTGATAACAAGCATACCATGACATCAATAAGTCTAGTCAAATAAAGAGTGAAGAATAAAACCACTGGGATATGATATTCCACAGCATGAGTTTTTGAATTTTTTAATTGGCTTGTTGTTACATCAGGTAAACAGAGTTGAAAGTAAGTGTGTCCAGAAATATGAGCTATATAAGCTTACCTTACTAAATATCATACTCATATGCTCATAAAGGATGAATTCATTGCTAAGGGAATATATCCTAATATCAGGGAATGGTTTATTTATTACAACCATCTATTCAATTATGAAATTTATATTGTTTCTTAGCTTTATTGATCATAATAATGAACAATAGCATTTGTCTATAATTTAATGTATTATATTATCATAAGTGAGAATGAGAGAATTTCCCTGGGGGAAGAGAGGTTGGACTAAAATTCTCTATTGGTAAATATTTGTTTTACTATGTTATGAAGGTTCAAATTTTCTAATAACTTTTTTAAAGTGTCCTTTCTAAATGAATCACTGTTAGAAGTACATTAAGGTCAAAAGCAATTCTATGGTAAACCTTAGCTTCTTTTTTACATATTTTAAAACAGAGCACAAGGAAAATAAGCAATAAGCTGATTTTCATAGAAATAAAAAGATCTAGACAGAGGATAGACAGAGAGCCCAATATTTTGTCATTTTGCAAATGATGAAATACTAATTCTCCATTTCATATCAGTAGTAGTCATAGGGAACAGAGCACTTCTGGACTAGAGGACCTCCAAAATTCAGTTCATCCTTGAAAGCAAGGAGAAAACTGGCAAAAGTCATCAAAATCAACTTTCTCAGAGCTCTGGAACTTGACCAAAGGCTTAAAACAATCTGAGGTGCATTTTTTAAAATTTTAGGCTATTATGCAGGTACAAACATTTTGATTGCAACTTATGACTTTGCTTTACCCAAGCCAGGGTTAGAGACATGCCCTTTCACCATACCATGTTCACCACATCCATCTGTGGTGAGTTTACCCACCCCCACTCCCCAATACCCAATGAATATCACTACCATGTGAGCACCTTAGTGTTGCTCAGTTAATACCAATTTGATGGTGAGTACACGTGGTGCTTATTCTTTCATTCTTGTGATACCTCACTTTGGAGGATGGGCTCAAGCTCTACCCAGGATAATATAAGAAGTGCTAGTTCACCATTATTTTTTGTAATTGAGTAGTATTCCATAGTATACATATACCATATTTTATTAATTCATTCATGGATTGAACGGCACTTGGGTTGTTTCCACATCCTTACAATAGTGAATTGTGCTGCCATAAACATTTGAGTGCAGGTGTCTTTGTTATAGAATGTCTTTTGTTCCTTTGGGTAGATGCCTAGTAGTACTATTGCTGGAGCAAATGCTATTTGTATTTTTAGCTTTTTGAGTTATCTCCAAATTATTGTCCACAGAGGTTGTACTAATCTGCAGTCCCATCAGCAGGGTAAGAGTGTTCCTGTCTCTCAACATCCTCATTAGAATTTGTTGTTTTGGGACTTTTTGATAAAGGCTATTCTCACTCGAGTTAGGTGATATCTCATTGTGGTTTTGATTTGCATTTCTCTGATGATTAGAGATGTTGAGCATTTTTCTATATGTTTGCTGACCATTATTCTGTCTCCTTTAGAAAAGTTTATGTTCATGTCCTTTGCCCTTTTATTGATGGGATTGTTTGATTTTTTTCTTGTTGATTTTTGAGTTCTGTATAGATTCTTGTTATCAGCCCTTTAGCAGATGTGTAGAAAGCAAATATTTTCCCCCATTCTATAGGTTGTCTATTCACTCTACTGATAATTTCCTTGGTTGTGCAGAAGCTTTTTAATTTGATCAGGTCCCCTTTACTTATTTTTGTTGCTGCTGTAATTGCTTTGAGGGTCTTCTTCATAAATTCTTTGCCTAGGCTGATGTCTGAAAGAGTCTTCCCTACATTTTCTTCTAGGATTCTTCGAACTCCTGACCTCGAGCGATCCACCCGCCTCGGCCTCTCAGAGTGCTAGGATTACAGGCGTGAGCCACCGCGCCCGGCATCTTCTAGGATTCTTAAAGTTTCATGCCTTAGGTTTATGTCTGTTATCCATCGTGAATTGATTTTTGTAAGAGGTGAGAAATGGGGATCCAGTTTCAATCTTCTGAGTGTAGTTATCCAGTTTTCCCAGCACCATTTATTGAAAAGAGATTCTTTTCCAAAGTATGTTTTTGTCTGCTTTGTCAAAGATTAGATCACAATATGCGACTGGTATCATTTCTGGGTTCTCAGTCTTGTTCCAAAGGACTGTATCTCTGTTCTTGTGCCAGTATAATGCTGTTTTGGCTGCTATAGCCTTGTAGCAAAGCTTGAAGTCTGGTAGATTGATACCTTCCAGTTTGATCTTTTTGCTTAAGATTGCTTTGTCTATATGACATCTTTAGTTCCATACAAAGCATAGAATTATTTTTTCTAGATCTGTAAAGAATGATGATGGTAATTTGATAGATATTGCATTAATTCTGTAGGTCACTGAGGGTGATCTGGCTGCAATATCTATCACCCTGGCTGGTGGGTGAGTGTTCCCTTCATCCCTTACTATTCCATGTATGTTCCTCCCAAAGCTGCATGCTCAGTTGAAGAGAACAATCTTCTCCACTGGTAGAGGAGGATTGTTCTTCAGTCAAGGGTATACAAGTAGCTGTGTTCCTCTGCTAGAACCTCCAAACAAGCTCTCAATGAGCATTTTTTTAAAAAAAAATGGCTGCAACCAGCAAGAACAGTGAAAGCTGTGGCACTAGTCACATCATTCTTGCCACAGCTCTGTGGTAGCAGCCTTGCAACCAAGGTAGCTATGAAAATAGCAGCCTGGTAGCCACTGAAGAAAACAGAATGGCTTTACATTTTTCAAAAAAAAGCCTCATCTCCAAATATTTTCAATACTTTGATCTTCCTGGAAGCTACCTTTAAAAACCTCATTGAAAGGATTTGTCTTTATTTGACCTGAGAATGGGAAAAGCTCCATCTCCAGGGCATTGCTGGAAAATACTCAGTAGCAATTGTTTAACATTACAACTGCCTGAGGTTGTGATATCACAAAAAAATGTGATAAAAAAATTGGCTAAAGTATGTAAAAGAAAAATCTGGGGAATGAGATGTTTATAAGGTACTTTGGATATCTCCATTTTCTTGGAGGTAGAGAAGGCCATACACATGTGCACAGCCTAGTGTGTGCTCAGGACAGACCTATGAAGGCTCTAATATTGCACCTCTCACTGCTCTTGGGACTCTGCCTAAACAGAAGGTAAAGCCTAAGGCAGAGTTCTAAACTACTAGATCATTGAAAGTGTGATTGACTTCATATGCACAGAGCTTCTCAGGAAAGGATAGGACACTCACTGGTTCAAGAATTTTAAATAATCTGTCTCATCACTAACTGACCACATATTTAGACACTTTAGTTGCTACATATAAATACTAACTTTACAGAAAAACCTAGCAAAAGTCACTGAAGAAATATAAAGTAGTAGCAGCACCAGCAATTAATAGCCCTGGGAGGAGGATTGAGAGGAGTTACCACATTATATTACTTAAAGTGTCCATTTGTCAACAAAATATTATGACACAAAGAGAGAGAAATTTAGATTTCTCTAAATTACAAATACAGAGAAAAAAGAGGTCAACAGAAACTGTCCCTGAAGTAATCCAGATACTGAACTTAATAGACAAAATCTTTAAATAAACTATTATAAATACATTAAAAAGATTAAAGGAAACCATAAAAAATAAGTAAAGTATGACAATGATATTTTACCAAACACTAAATATAAAAAATATATAAGGTTTTTAATGGAAATTCTAGAATTAAAGAATAAAATAATTAAAATAATAAAATCCATTGGAGAGTCTCAGCAAAAGATTTGAGAGAAAGGAATCAGTAAACTCAAAGATAGGTCAATTGAATTATCCAATACAAAGAATGAAGAAAAATGAATAGATCCTAAGAGATTTCTGAGACACTAACAAGAACACCAACATATACATAATAAGAGTCCCAAGGGAGAAGAAAGAGAAAGGAGCAGAAAGAATATTAGAAGAAACAGTGACCTAAACTTTCCAATTCGAATAGAAAACACTAATTTACATAGAATTTTGAAAGACTGCTTAGTGATATTGGTTGCTATATTGTACAAGAAGGAAGGAAGGAAGGGTTTCAAACAGAGGAGAAGGGGATGGGTTCGGCTCAGGTGTAGTTCAGAGGGAAAGGTGTCAGAGCCTTCCATTTGATAAGGGACTTAGAATATGTAAAATATATTTCCATATAAACAACTAAAAGGTAAATAACTCCTGTTTAAAAATGGATGAATGATTTAAATAGACAGTTTTCAAAGAAGATATACAAATGACCAATAAGTATATGAAAAACTGCTGAACATTATTAGCCATCAAAGAAATTCAAATCAAAATCACAATGAGATACTATTTAAACCCACTAGATGGCTACAATCAAAAAGATAGAAAGCATTGGCAACTTTGTGAGAAATTAGAAGCCTCACAGATTGCTGGTTAGACTGTACAATGGCTCGTCCACTTTGGAAAATAGTGTGGCAGTTCCTCAAATGTTTAAACATTAAGTTATCATGTAATCCACCAATTCCATTCTTAGGTACATACCCAAGGGAAATGAAAACATGTCCACATGCAAAAATTTACACACAAATGTTCATAGCAGCACTATTCATAATATTCAACATGTGGAGATAACCCAAATGTGCATCAATTTATGAATGGATCAAAAAATGTGATGTATCCATAGGATCAAATATTGTTCATCAATGGAAAAGAATAAAATAATGACACATGCTATAATGTACATCCTTGAAGACATCATGTTAAGTGAAAGAAACAAGTCACAAAACATCATATATAGAATGAAATGTCCATAATAGGCAAATCCATAGTAGCAGAGGGTATGTTAGTGGTGGCTAGGTGTTGTTGAAAGGAAAGGATGGGGAGTGACTGCTGATGGGTTTAGAGTTGTTTTTGGAGAGGGAAGAATTATATTCTAAAAATAGGTTGTGATGATGATTGCAAAACTCTATGATATACTAAAAATACAATTTACCCTTGAGTGTATTTATTTCATGATAAATGAAGCAAATATCATAAAGCTATTATTATTATTAGTGTTATTATTGAGACAGAATCTCAATCTGTTGTCCTGGCTAAAGTGCAGTGGCATCTTCGCAGCTCAATGCAACCTCAAACTTCTGGGCTCAAGTGATCCTCCCACTTCAGCCTCCCAGAGTGCTACAATTACAGGTGTGAGCCACCATGCCCAGCTATAAAGATTTTTTAAAAGTAGTTGTGAGAAATGAGTCTGACATGGTCTTTTTCATCTGGCATCACGCACTGGAAGAAGATACTTCAGCTGGCACAAGGCATTTAAAGGAAGGACTTTGCTATAAAACACTAAGGTGTAGTGCCTTGAATACTAACTATATAGAGGAAAGTACCAAAGTAACTCTACTTCCTCCCAGAAAAAAATCAAGGCTATGATCAAGCAGTGATGATGAATGACCCAAAGTCAAAAATTGTTCACTACAGTTATGAACAATCTTCCCGAAGAACTACACAGAGTAACTCAATTGATAAAGACAAAAAAAAAGAAAACTAGCCAGGTATGTTCATGCTTATCTAATCTATAGTATTTTTAACCCGCAATTTAGTGGTGACTTGTATGATTAGTCTGGAGCAGAGGAAAATCTTTTTATTGGAGGAGTAGAAGGACTCAATTTGTAGAATGTGGACATTCAATTCCTGTCTACCTCCCCCAAATATGCTAATCTACTTACCCCAGATTTCCACTCTTGAATAACTTTTCTTCTCTTTGCTAGAAGATTTACTTTTTGTCTGTAGTTTCAGTGATCACTTTCAATGCATAGATTCCCAAGGAATACCGACCCTTATCCTCAGACCCCAGATTCTGAGCTGCAGATCTGTGTATACATCCTGGATGCCCGTTGTCTTCTCAAACACAGCATGTGCACATTCAACCTCATCATCTCCTCTGTGAACCAGTTCTCCTCATCTATTCACAACATCTGTGAAGTAGCACTACTTTTTCCCCAACCACATAATCCAGAAAGTGATCCCAAGTAACTTCATTTTCTAGACTCTGTCCCTCCATACAATCAATCATTAACTCTTGTTTATTTCATCACTTCTTAGTTCTTGTCTTCACAACTTCGTTAGAAAGCTTATAATTTTGGCTTGGGTTGTGGCAACATCCTTAATGTACAGTTCGCCCTTTCAATTCACCTACTTTTTTGTTGCCCGTATCAATTTGCTAAAAAATATAAAACTGATGATGCCACTTCCCTGCTTAAAGGCATCCAAGACTTTTTAGCAAGACACATAATGTTCTGTATGATGTTGCCCTCACCTATCTCTCCAAGCATCTTCTCCTGCTACACTTCAACATATTTGCCATTACCAAATTAGCTCTTTTGCACATCTTTTAACCTCTGCCCCAAATGCTAACATTGTACCTCCCAAATCTACTCCACGATCTTTCTGTCAATCTTAGTAGCTTAGCACAACAAAAGATACACATCCAATTCAGTCAGCCAGGGGTTTCTACTCACCATATTTATCAGGCAGATGGAGCTATAGACAAATCTGTGCATTTACAGTCTCATCGGTAGTGTAAGAGACTGTAAGAGAACACAATGGTTCACTCACTGTTTTCCAAAACCATTACTGGAAGTGACACACACATTTGTGTCTCCACCTCATTTGTGTTTCACTGCCAAAGCAGGTGCATGACCACATCTACTTCTAGCGAGGCACAGAAATACAATCCTTCTGAGTGTCTGAAAGGCACAGAGCTGGGCTTTTTTATTTCTTATTTTTGAAAACAACATTACTAAAATTTTTGCTTTCACACTATACTCATTCTTGGATTCAGCTCAGGCATCACCTCAGTGGGACACTTTGTCCATTTGGCTTTTGTCTGTACATCTGGTCTGAGAGCATGTATTAAACAATTACAACTGTGTACTTTTGCCCCCCACCAGGCATCTTCAATCGACTGGACTCCATGAGATAGAGACTGTATATTGTTTACATATTTCCAGTTTCTATGTTGTGTAATGTCTGCATGGGGCAGTTATAAAAATATTTTAGGTAAATGAATGACTGAATAAATTTTAACGGTTTTGGGAGATTCCATTGTGTAAGAAAGACTGTTCCATCAAGTCCTCTTTCAGAAAGGTGCTCCATTTATCAAAAGGTAAACTGACCCAAATTAAACTAAGGCAAGTTCTAATACATCACATCTTATATCAGAAAAATATTAGAGCTTCAAATATCATTGCAAATCCTCTGAGATGTGATTTTTTTCTGAAGTCTGTGTACCTCACTCCACCCTACAATGGTAACACAAAGCCTCCTGTGAACCCTAAGCCTTATAGAAGATTGTAAAACCAGTTATACTATAAATATACATTAAAGATTTTTGTCTAGAAGGTTTGTCACTGAAAAAAAACAGGTTGGGACCTAAGGAGTTATTTTTGTTTATAGCCCTGAATTGTAATGATTAGAAGAGTACAGCAAAATAAATAAATCCATTATTAAACACATACAAAATGCACACAATTACTGATTCATAATTTAGGGGTTAATTTTTTTCTACCAAATTGTACTTCTCACACACACCACATATTCCACTGGATCTTAATCTTTAAAATAAAATAGAGCTCTCTACTTGTTCAAAGGAAACATTGATCAAACAAATGCCAGATGAGCCCAACCCAACTAGCTACTGGCCAGCAGGAGTGAAGCTTTGAGAATCATGAATCTCTATTCAAGGACCCCTTGAGCCTTGAGCATTCCATGAATGCTTTCCAAGAGCAGAGATGTTGGTGACCTGCCATGTACCATCTTCCTGCTGAATTTCGCTGTAGATTAGATGATTTACCAGTGCATAACCTTCAGAACAAAATGAGGTTTTAAAAGTCTGTGTCAAGTTCTGATTGCCCAGAATTAAAAAGTTATATGAAAAACTATTCATATAATTTTTCAAGAACAATAGATTAGCAGTAGCTAACCTTTTGAGTGGTTATTCTGTACCAGGCTCTATATACCTAATGTCATTAAATTCTCACTTGGTACTACTTTCATCCTCACTTTACACATGTGAAGATCAGGGCACAGAGAGTGTAAATAAACTGTGTAAGATCTTATGTGCTGGACCTCTTTAATATTACACCAATCTTCCAGTCCCTATGATATGTCCAGATGACTTGGTTAAGATCGCAGAATTGAACAAAGATCTTAATTTTCACATCATTTAAATCTCTGCTACTTCAGAATGTAAAGTTTGGGGATAGGCAAGGACTCAGCTTTTTTGGCCAAGTCCAGCCTTCACTTATTGTGTTTGATTAGCACAGTGTTTAAGAATAAGATGTTTTATGCTCTGAGGTTGGGAGATTTTCTCCATTTCCCTACCACCATTCCAAATAGTCATATACCCCTGTAATGACTCACGTGACACATTATTTTCATGGCCTCTGAAGACATTTGAGTTTATTGCATCTCCAGACATATAAACATAATCAACAGTATTTCCTCCCACATGATCCCCTTGGCTCCCCTTATTTTATTCAGTTTACCCTCTGACATAGTCTTGATTTCATTGGAAAGGCCCATAATCATTCCATCATTCCATAATCATTCCATTCATTTTTTTTTGAGACAGAATCTCACTTTGTTGCTCAGGCTAGAGTGAGTGCCGTGGCATCAGCCTAGCTCACAGCAACCTCAAACTCCTGGGCTCAAGCAATCCTTCTGCCTCAGCCTCCCAAGTGGCTGGGACTACAGGCATGCGCCACCATGCCCGGCTAATTTTTTCTATATATATTAGTTGGCCAATTAATTTCTTTCTATTTATAGTAGAGACGGGGTCTCGCTCTTGCTCAGGCTGGTTTCGAACTCCTGACCTCGAGCAATCCGCCCGCCTCGGCCTCCCAGAATGCTAGGATTACAGGCGTGAGCCACCGCGCCCGGCCCCATTCATTTTTAATAGAACTCTCCTTTAACTCAAATGATACTAATGTGGCCATAACATACATTCATTTATTGTGACTTTTCTATAAGCTACATTGTGATGTAAATAGACAATTTGTGTTAAGAGAGGCAGAGAAAGCCAGTCTCACATTGTGGCATTTCAGACTGTCAGGTTAATGCTCACAATCCCACCACTGACCATTGTCTGTTAGGTGAATTCCCTCTATTAATGGAATCACTGAGATTTTTTCCTTCAGCTAAATAGGAAACAAGAATTTTTCTTAATGATTTTTCTTCTCATTATATTTATAACATAGGAAGAATTAATTCTTTATTTTTGTATCCTTTAAGAACTTTGACCATTTCTCAAAAAAGATACTCATTTAAGAAATTGTTTTGTATGGGTAGTAATTAATGTGCTGTAATTTACTTATGCATAGTTTAACTTGTTAGCTAGGTTCTCAACTTTTCTTGGAAGTTTTTATATAATACGTCTAGATACTATAAAGTAATGTCAGAGAAAGTACCGTTAATATTTATCAATACGTGATTTTTGTTTGTTTTCTTTTTTGAAAAGTAAATGGTGGAAGAGCTATTTTGTTCTAACTACCTTAATGAAATTTCTTTGGAATATTTTATAATCTGTAAAAGATATATCTTCCAGGCCAGAGAATAACCATATCATAATGAAAACATTAGCTTTTCTGTCAGTTTTCAACTTTTTAATCTTTTAGAATTTAGAACAAATTATCTGCTTGAATTGACAGTCCCCTACCTAATCCCTCCAGATTCTGGGAGCTTCACACATTATCATCTTAGCATTTAATGGAATATAACTACATACATTGCAGACATAAATCCCAAATACCTATAATTAAAAAGAATAAACTCATTTTTAGGGATGTGCATTCCTACCCAAGACTCTACCTTAATTACTTGGGAAATTTCCTAAAATCTAATAAAATACTTTTTAGCATGCACTTTTTTCAAGTTTCTCTCAATTACATAGGATGCCTACTTTAAGGAGTATTTGCATATGAAATATTTTCCTTCCTTGCAATCACTTATTAGCTAAGGAAAAAGATATTATCTATAATAAAATAAAATTTCTAGGAGCTGAATAAATGTTCCTTATCCTCTTTGGTCAATCTGTTAAGAGTGACTTTTTAAAATTCACCTGACGGCCGGGCGCGGTGGCTCACGCTTGTAATCCTAGCACTCTGGGAGGCCGAGGCGGGCGGATTGCTCAAGGTCAGGAGTTCAAAACCAGCCTGAGCGAGACCCCGTCTCTACTATAAAAATAGAAAGAAATTAATTGGCCATCTAATATATATATATATATAAAAATTAGCCAGGCATGGTGGCTCGTGCCTGTAGTCCCAGCAGCTCGGGAGGCTGAGGCAGTAGGATTGCTTAAAGCCCAGGAGTTTGAGGTTGCTGTGAGCTAGGCTGATGCCACGGCACTCACTCTAGCCTAGGCAAGAAAGTGAGACTCTGTCTCAAAAAAAAAAAATAATAATAATAAAATTCACCTGACATTATTAGTAGCAGGAAATCAGTCTAAAATCATCTACAGATTATTGATGCATCATTTCAAACCAAAAAGCACTTGATTCACCAGGAAAGCATGGCATTATTAATATGAAAAGGATCCACTAACCAAAAAGATCAAAGTCATTATTATATAATAATAATATTGATTGGACTTAGAATATCCTGAATTTTAGTGTTAAGAGAGAATCTGAGTAAAACGGTCTGTGCACCATAAAATCATTATCTTTACCACTTCTCAATTGCATTTGCTTATATCCAAGACAAAAGTATTCAACTTTATAGGATATGATATAGAAAATTTAATAAGATATGAATGAGATTTCAGCTCTGTAGTAGAAACAAGGATTTCCTTCAGTCTAGTACTTGATTTAGTTTCTATGTACTTCAATAAAATAACCTACAAATCCTCATGATGCTATTTTCTAAATTCCTATAAGATTTTTCAAAAGCTTAGAGAAAAGCGTATGAGATTTCTAGGTTAAGATAGCTAAACAGAAGTATTTTTTGTTAGTGTATATTCTGAAGATGTTTCTCTGTTTTATATACTACTTAAATGTTTCTTGATCCCTCGCAGCCAAAGTGCCCTGATATTTGAATTGACAAAGTGTGAAAATAGGGAGAAAGAAAAAAAGAAATATATATATGTATATATATATATAAATTTGAACTTTTTAAGGAGCCATTCTTATACCATTATTGAGAAGTGTTTCTTATTTCTTTAACCTTCTCCATTCTTGTAGACTGGAAATATGCAAGTTATATTATTATAATATATATAATATATTATTATAATATATAATATGGTAAATGCATTAATTATACTATATTAATATTGTCTGTGGAGTATATCATATTAAATTATAGCATAATATAATACATTAATAATATTACATATACATATCTTAGTAAAAATTACCATGCCTGAAAGCTGACAGCAAATGAACTTCTAAAAGCATAAAAACAGCAATCAAATTAACCTTACAATATTTCAGCCATATTCCTTCCCTGTCCCCAAATCATTCATGGATTCCATTTACTTAAAAAAGACAAAAGTCCCACCAACTCCTTATCTGGAGAGTCAAAGCTCTACACAGTACACGCCCAATCTCTGTTGGCTAACACATTTCTTTCTGTCCTTCTTACACAATGTACACATCTTGTTTTACCATCACACTTTTTCTTACTCTATTCTCTCTTCTGCAAATGGTCATCCCTGTGAAATTGTACTTAACTTCCAAGGAGCCAGCACAAATGCCACTTTGCCCAGGAAATCTTTTCTGATTTTATCTGGAGGTATTTATTTTTCTCATGCTTCTAAACTCCCAGAGGACTTCATTTCTGCCCCTCTCAGTATACTCATTGCCTTTAAAATTTTTCTTTGTACTTATTTCCATTATTGACCATTAATTTCCTTAAGTGAAGTCAGCATCTTTACACGATTGACTCTCACATTTTTCACAGTGCTGTGCATAGTAAATGCTCAATAAATTCCTACCTGGGCAAGGCTGTAATGGCAGAAAGTCAACATGACAATAACAGTTATGATTGCTAACATTAATAGAGTCATTTTTAAGTGTAAAACAATGGGTTAAGCACTTTATATGGCCCAAGGAAAAAAATAAAGTATACAAAGTATAAAAATCAATTTCCTTCAATCTAACTATTTTGGCTATATATTCAAATTTACCACTAAATAATTTTAGGAATCATCAACAAAAGGATAAAAAAATGTTTCTTTGATTCAAAGTGAGTATTATAACAATGTTTGCCATTTCTATGATAGCTCAAAACCCCAAGTGTTCTCCCCTTTTTTAGTTTTGGGAAGATTTTAAAAGCAATATATGTCTTTAAAGAAAAGATTATCAATATCTGATGCTGTTCACAGGCACAAAGTCTGAGACGGTGAAGGAAATGACATTAAATGCCATTGAAGCTCCGAAAAAATGTTTCCAGACCTCATTCATTTCCTCTGTCAGTAAGGAAATATTGTGTTCGCACAATAAGAAAAGAAACTAGTGATAGAAATTGCGGCAAATCTTGTTTGTGTTGATCCTTCAAGTTCAAACCTTTCATTTCATGGACTGGAGCTGTTAGGAAGAGAGTGGAAGGAGCTGGAATATTCATTTCTATAATTAAAGCGATACCTAGTCATTGAAATATAATGCCTTTCTCTGTGACTGACAGCCACTATGATTGGATGTTAGCAATGGGCCCCAATGGAAGATGAATTCAAGTAATCTCGAATTTTTTTTCCTCCTTCTCTCAGAAATGCCTCAAATTGACACTAATTTGATAGTCTCAAATCCCAGAGGCCCTTGGATACTGAGATTGGAATGTAAAGAAATTCTCCTTGGTGTCAGTCAGTCACTCTCCCTTTTCTTCAGGTTATAAAAGGCGATTGACAGGAAGAGAAGGTCTGCTCACTGCTACAACAGAGATGAACTTGAAAACTGGATTGACAGACATATGCACCGGACTTTTTTTTTCTAATTGTGATACCAGCGATGATGAAGAATAGATTATAAGAGTTCACAGGGAGACAGACACCTTTAACTGTCATTGTCAAAGTCAGATGGCACAACAAAGAAGCTCCAACCAAAATAAAGCCAGGGTTCACTGAACATGTTTTTCTTTTGCCTTTTATCTGTTCACTTAACACAAAATTAAAGACTAGGGGTTCCAATACAAAGACGCCTCTTTAGTCTGTATTCTCATTACTCGAGACTTCTCCTGAAAATATAGTATTCCCAATCACTCACCCTATGTACATTCTAAATGAGGAGTAAACATGAGTGAGTTAAAAAAAAAAAAAGTGAAAAAAACAGAAAATGCACTCTCCCTCAAAAACAAAAACAAGAAACATTATATCAAGTTGACTATTTGCAGTATTTCAGGTCAACTGTATACATGGTCACAAAGAGGCCATACATACATGTGCCCTGTAGGTTCCCAAGATGAACAGAGGTGGCCACGAGAGTAGGACGAGATGCAGCAGGTCTCAGGGCATGTGGCTTTGCCATACTCACATGAATCTGCGCCCAGCTGGGTCTGGAGCTTGATTTTATTTTGCTTCACAGTCCATTTATACATCTACCCTTATGGGGAAAAATTTGCACAGTATATATGCTTTAGGAGATATATACTGAATATCGACTTGATAGGGCTATCTTCTTACCCAGGGGGAAAAATCAGAGTAAGTTTGCAGACATTAGCAATCACTACATCCAGCATCCTAGAAAATGGTTTTCTCAAAATATAGTACTTTCCAAGGAACAGAATATATAAACAGAAAAATAAATAGATCATATTATTACTAGTTTAAAATCCCAATGAATTCATCAGCTGGTTGGTAGGAGCATTAAAAGAGAAAATCTAAGGCAGAGAAGCTTTGAAATATAAACTCTACATATTGCACATTTTTTCTACACTCAGCACTCAAAAGACTCCCTAGTACATAGCTGGTTTTCAATTATTTGTTGAACTAATGAATATGCAAAAATATTCAGAATAAGGGTCTATCTCCCGGATGTTGTTCAGAGCTCAGAGGATCCAAACTAGTCCAGAAAGAGAAAGCACCCTGGACTCTTCTGTCTTCTATTAGTCGTATTTCCTACTTGATTGTTTCAGGAAATCCAAGAAGGAACTTGTTTAATTAGCAGCAAGTATGACAGATTGCTAAAATTACAAGTTTAGCTCATAGCCCTGCCCTTTTTACCTCTACTATCTCATTTAAACTTACTTTATATGTTCTTTCATTACAAGAGCATCTTGTTACGCCCCTGAGGAGAGAGGATGCATTGAAAGTTGTTTTTGTGTTTCAGATGCCACCTGGATGCAATTCCTGAAGAACTTATGTGTTATTGTCTTTTGTAGAAAATAGCTGTCAAGCCTGCTAAGAGAAGGAGCTCAAGGTCAAGAATAGATTCTTCAGCTTTCCAAAGACACTGTCATCCATCCCATGGGTATTTATCTTAGCATGAACAAGAACAAGATGTCAGAAGTGCTGAAATGAAGTTCTGCCATCTACTAGCTATACCAATAGGTGCCCTTCAGAGAAAAAAATGTTTACCTTTCATTCATTCATCTATTCAACAAAATTATATTGAGCATTTCCCTCACATAACCTCTCTGCTATTATTTTGCCTAAAGAAATATATACACAGCAGGGCGTGGTGGCTCACGCCTGTAATCCTAGCACTCTGGGAGGCCACGGCGGGCAGATAGCTCAAGGTCAGGAGTTTGAAACCAGCCTGAGCAAGAGCAAGATCCCGTCTCTACTAAAAATAGAAAGAAATTAATTGGCCAACTAAAAATAATATACATAGAAAAAAAATTAGCCGGGCATGGTGGTGCATGCCTGTAGTCCCAGCTTCTCGGGAGGCTGAGGCAGAAGGATCGCTTGAGCCCAGGAGTTTGAGGTTGCTGTGAGCTAGGCTGACGCCATGGCACTCTAGCTCGGGAAACAGAGAGAGACTCTGTCTAAAAAAAGAAATATATACACAGTTCTTACCCTCGAAATGCTCACAGTATGGAGGTGAAAGAATGGGGATGATCCTTGATCAAATTCTCATTTATGGGTCAGAAAATGCCTGCCAAAAATTGCCAGACAAAAATGACTTTGTCATTTGCCCCACATAAAAGCAAAGAAAAATACAAAATATGATTACTAATTATTGTTAAGCTAGTCACAGTGATATGTGTGCCTAAACATTATAAAACAAAAATATAAGTAACAAGTATTGCAAGAAATATAACATGTATTATACAAAGTTCCTATTATAACACCCTTTATTCAGAAACTATTCCTGTGCTCTGTTTTAATGTTTGTCACTAAATAACAAGTCTTATTTGTTAAACCTGCTTCAAATGAGAGAATAGAATTATGATGGTATTTTATCACTGTTAGTCATTATGCCCCAGGGAAGGTATTGACAGGGGTAAATTTCTCCAGCCTCCTTTGCATTACTCACCTGGTCACCCTCCTATGTCATCCTAACCTTCAAAAATGGTACAAAGCCCAAAATAGTTTAGACTTAAAAATTCCTCACTGGCAAAGGGCTAAAACTAATGAGATTTAACTTAAATACTGATTATTATCACTCAGAGTAGATAATAAATAAATCAACAGTAGAAAAACTCTTTCACAAATTTTGCTCTCTATATGGCCCAGAATTCATCTCATTGATCCTTACAAAGAACTAAAATTAAGCTTAATTCAAAGGAAAGGAGTTACCTTTGATTGCAGCAATTTCTCCAAAATAGCAGATAAAAAAAGAGTCAAAATCCAGTGAACTAAATGCTATGATTAATATACATGGTCCATGAAAGGGGCCTCAAATCTACACCTTTAGAGTTTGTCTTCCAATAGAAGGTCATTGCTTGGGATGAATCTTGGATACTGAATTAGCCAGGAGAAGAACAACAGCAACAAAAACTTAGATGAATAAGAAACTACACGTGCCAAGTAATAATTAACAGCATTTACATATAACACAAAGGAAGGAGAAAGTATTTCACACTGTAGGCACTAAAAGAAATTGAATCTATCCAAAGTATAAAATGTCAGGAGTTGAAGTGCATAAGAGGGTTGAGGTAGGATGATGGTAGAATGTGCAGGACATTAGACAAAGAATAGAGAGAGAAGGATTTCAATAGGTAGGTAAATAGGAAGCAAGCTTGGGCAAGGTTATAACACATCTTTGATATGAAATTTGGACTTGGTCCACTGAATGGCAATCTATGAATAATTTTAAAACAACTCCTCATATCTACGAGTCAGAGAGGTCATTGTGACTGAAGTGTGGGGACAAGGGTAGGGATCAGATAAGGCACCAAGGCTGGAAAAAGGGAAAAGAATGAGGAAGTTCTAACATGTACTAAAGATAGGCCTAGAAAGAAGCTGACAGTTCTCACAATTATTTAGATGACAGTATTAGATAAGAAGGATGGTGACCGTAATAGAGGAATCAAGTATGTTTTCAGGAGGACTGTTAGATTTTAATAAAGTTTAATAGTCCTCTGTTTGAAAGTGTCTAAGCCTAAAAATATATTCTCATAGAATCTTACATGAATTTTGCTGAATTTATTTCCCAATAATCACAATGTACAGTCTTTTCATAGGATTTTTTTTTAATTTTCATTAATTCCAACTTCACTAAAAAGGAGAAGCAAATTCAATGTACCAAAATAAAAGAAATTACCTGTTTATTATTTTACCACCCTTTTTGCTATGTATATATTTGCTCTTTGTGTGTAATTTAATAGGATCTATTAAGTTATAATTTAAGTGTAATATACACTTTTAATATTTTAAGTGTAATATACACTACAATTTTTAAGTGTAACATACACTTATAATATTTTTAAGTGTAAAGTTGAAAGAGTTTTGACAAATGTACACGCTAAATTAAACACCAAAATAAAGATATAGAACATTTTTATTATTTCAAAATGTTCTCCCTCTTTGCAGTCAATCTTACCACCATCCTTAGTCCCTGACAGCCATTGGTCTACTTTCTGCCAATATGAATTAGTTTTCCTGTTTTGTTTTTTTTTAATTCAATATGGTGGGATTTTTAAAAATTTATTTAAAAAAATGTATTTTAATTTTTTTAGAATATGTAGTCTTGCTCTGACACCCAGGCTGGAGGGCAGTGGTGTTTCATAGCTCGTTGCAGCTTCAAACTCCTGGGCTCAAGTGATCTTTTTGCTTCAGCCTCTCCAATAACTAGTATTACAGGTGTGAGTCTCTGCATCTGACTTCCAGCACTCTGTTTCTAAGATATATCTACATAGCCATGTGAACATATTTTTGTTTTTTTCTGGTGCTGTACAGTATCTCTCTAGTATATGACATTTCACTTATCTGCTGTCCTAAAATGGACACCAAACTTTTATCCAACTACTTTTCACCACAAATATCACAGTGAATAATAACCTCATTCATGTTCTCCTGCAGACCCAGGAGAGAAATTTTTTGAGACATATGTTCAGGAGTGATATTTATGGGTCAGAGGGTATAAATAAGAAAACTTAACAAAAGTAGCTCCATATTGCTCTCAGAGTGGTGTCACTATACTACATTCTCATTAGTCCAGGAGGGTTATGCAACCCCATGTCTAACTTACCTATTTTTGACAATAAAAACAACATAAAGTGATAACACATTGTTCTTTTTCTCCCTTTGTAGGTTATTCTCTTTCAGTAGAAAACAAGACTTTGACATCATTTTTTACAGGAAACATAACCCAGAGACTTAAGTTTGAATTTCAGGGGAAAAAAATCTATTGAGCACTGATCTATCAGAAATAGATGGTTTTATGGCTAATGAGGGGGTCAAACATGGATGTTACTATACCAACAATTTGTTTCCAGTATCACTATCCTTTAAAAGAACAGAGACTATTCAATTCACTCCTTCTAATTATATAGGGTGAATCATAGTTCTTTAAATGTAATAAAGAGGAAGAGTTTGTCAAACAAGCCACGTCCTGACAGACATATAAAATATGAGAGAAAATTCAGGCTGGCTTAAGATTTATGAAAAAATCAACCATGGATTCTATTAATTAAAAATATACATTAACTACTATAAAATTAACTATCAAAAGGGGGTACAACATATGCCAGTATGTTTGAAGGGTTTATAACTTTCAAATTCTGTTCAAATAATATCCATTAAAGACAAATCTGAAAAAGATCATTTTTAAAAATAACAATAGTGATGCTGAACTAGAAATCCATATTCCCATAATTTCTTCCTTAACAATTAATTTATACAATTATATTCCTAAATTATCAATATAATTTATTAGTAAATATATCAAATTATTGTATCATAAATACATGAGCATTTTTAAATGGATAGAATTGATTATTGACCAGAAGAATTATCAACTTTGAATTTCAATATTTTATAATAATTTATCTTTTTCTTCCCTGATGATAATACAATTATATATGATATATAAATTTCATGATATTATTCATCTCTGCATAGCAGGGCTTACAACACTGCTTGGTATAAAGTTGATGCCTAATAAAAATTTATTAAAAGAATAAATTTATTATGTATTTCTGATATAAAAAGCATAATAAATTTAAAAATAGGATTCATGAGTTTTAGTTCACTATCATTCATTTATGATGATATTGAAGGAAATAATGAAATTTTATATGACCAACCTACCTTCTACTGGACATTGAGCTAATTTCAAAGCTTTTATGCTTCTTAAAAGAAATGATCTGGTTCCTTCAGTAAGGTATATTTTAAATAAAAGAGACATTCAACAGAAAGGTGACTCCATGAAAGATCTCCACACATGAGTGTCCTGCAATTCCTTTTGAGGAAAATAATCCTAAGAAATAAGGCAGAAGGTGGGTACACCAAGGCTTCAGAAAGTAGGTAATGAATGGCCTTGGGAACCCATGAAATGTATTCAAAGCAGAATCAGAAAAGAGAAGATAATGGCATTTCTCTAGCTACAAATATAGTTTAAGAGATATAAAATGTAGCACCACAGTTAAGAGGTTGAGAGATGAAGTCACAGATAGGTTAAAATTACAGCTCTGTCTCTTTCTCTCTGTATTCTTGGAAAAGCCTTTTACGAATTTCCTTGTCTCCAAACTGCAAATCATATAATATCAACTAATTAGGGTTGTTGTAAATATTAGTAAATAAATGCATGTAAATTGTACAGCAGGCTAAAATCACTCAATAAATACTGTTACTGTTGCAGTAGCTACATTATATTTGCCCACCCAGACATCACAATTTTCTTTCCCTGAAAATTGTTTCATTCCAGGTTTTGGATGAGCTGCTGTCAGGTACTTTTCTTTCCTCTTTGTGATGGTTAATTCATAATTGATTAAATCAACTGTGGGACTGAGGTGTGTGGGGGTAGGGGGGAGAAATGGGGGAAGGACAGAGAGGAAGATAAGAAGTATTGGATCCAAGCTGCACCAGGTTATATCTCTCAGTAATTTGGAATTGGCACTGAAATTCTCAGAAAATTTAAAGGGATGGGGGGTGGGAAGGGAGATAAAACTGAGATGCTATAAGGCCATCTCTCTATGTTGAATACAGAAGAAGAAAAAGAATAACAGCACTAACAATGAGTGAAACAGATTCCCTTAAAAAATGTGAAGGATGAATTATGGTGTCTTCCCCATAATTTTCTAGTTTTTAGCCCTTTAAAATTCAACAGACCTTATGTTAAATTAAACTAAATGTGGCCTGAGGCTGCCTCTGTACTTTGAGTTCCTATGCAAAGAACTGCAATCTAACTTAGTAAGGAAACTTGCTGAAAGTTTAACTTAGAAGTACACTTTTGTAACAAATACCAGAGTCTTGGCCAATCACAGCAGCCAAGCTTCAGTCAATCACAGGCTTCCAACTGATCAGACCATGTTCAGATAAGGCAAAGGCCCAGCTGTAACCAATCCAGCTGTTTCCGAACCAGCTGTTTTATGTCCTTATAATGAAAGCCTGCCCACCACATGCAGTTCTATGAACTTCTTCTGGTTCTGAGGGCTGCTAGTTTCTCAAATTGTACTTTACTCAATTACACTCTGTTAAATTTAATTTGTCAAAAGTTTTTCTTTTAACACTTGTTGCCTGTCTTCTACAAGAGTTTTTTAAAACCATATTTCCTTCATAGAATAATTTTTATATGCTTCTGTTATTTGTAATCTTAAGAAACTTAAATAAGACATTAATATGTACATATTCATAAGAGCTAATGATATATTTTGACTATTGTAACCCTGATTCTCAATCCTTATAATGAAATAGAACTTGTATTTTAAAGAAGCAGCATAGGAACTGTATGTGGATGTGTGCTTATAGTTGTCAGTTGCACATGCCTTAGGAAAATCTATGCCTTAAGAAAGATTGAGATAAGCCACCTTAAAAGGTATAAGCATTCCCTTTATGGTGGCTGTCTCATGGGCATGAGCTAACTTAAAAGTATCTCTACAATTTGTTTTATATTCCATAAACAAATATCATATGCTATGGGTCATTTTGTCTTCTGAAAATTAATGTAATAGCAAGTTCAAAGCAATATTTTAAGGGAAATTACTGAGATCTTGATAGAAAAAAATATATATATATTATTTTTCTTCTCATTATCTTTCTTTATAAATTATTTTCAATATGTCAGTACACACACTGTCCAAAAGAGAATTATTTACCTGATTCTAAAATCTATTTATACATTTTTCAGGAACAAGCAAATATCACATTATATTTTCTCTTTTCTTTAACCAAATACTGTCTGACACATCTCCTATTCGAAAAATCAAAGGTTCACTCAAGAAACTACATTATTCCCTTGGGCATGGATATCAGTAACAAATATACCAGTACTTTGGTTGCAAAGAGAATTAAGAATGCATTAGCTCTTTAGCATATTCTGAATGACAGGCATCCTCACACCTCAAATGTATAACAGAACAGAAAGTGCAGCATATAGGTTTGAGAATCAACTGCTTTGGTAATTTGACATTGATAGCAGTGATAGAAGCATATTACACATTCTTAAAAAATGGAAATCCTT
This sequence comes from Microcebus murinus, assembly GCF_040939455.1. Taxonomy (NCBI): domain Eukaryota; kingdom Metazoa; phylum Chordata; class Mammalia; order Primates; family Cheirogaleidae; genus Microcebus; species Microcebus murinus. The sequence goes on from NC_134124.1 coordinate 27,829,882, forward strand.
TTGTGATATAATTTTTATTTGAGTTATAAGATAAAATAACCCTCTCAAAAGATAGCTATACATATTATCACATTTCTGGAGCAGTATTTAGCAACATGTATCAAAAGACAAATGTCTGCAAGATCTCTGACCTAGATTACCATTTTTAGAATTTATCCTGTGGAATAAGAGAGATGAACATGGATGTTCCTTAGAGTACAGTTATAATCTTAAGAACAAAAAAGTGGAGGAGATAATATGTGTTTTCAACAAATAAGAACTGATTAAAATTACTAGAGTAATCCATAGTAGAGGTACTGCATAATCAATAAAATTTATTTTTGGAAATACATGTTTATAAATATATTAACAACATAGACAACACAGAAGTGTATATGTGTTTGTGTGTATATATATTGATTTGCAAAGGTGTTTACAACATAATTGTGATACAAATTACCCAAGGTTTTTCATCTTTCTGTGTTATTGTTTTCTTTGAAAACTCAACTAAATATTTCCAGTCTCTTCTTGTTATACTATGGAAAATCTAAGCTCCACTTGACATTACAAAGAACATCTTGCTCAACTCAAGTATGTTGAAAGCAAAGAGTTTGTCTCAGTTTTGCTTCTAAATCAATTTATACTGTAGTATTTAAAAATGTATACAATTTTTAAATAGGTCATATATTCATGTATTTAAATTATTAAAAACTATAAGACAATATATCTGAATGACTACTGGATCAACAAAGAAATTAAGATGAAAGTTAGAGTATTTTTTGAAACAAATGAAAATGAAAACACAACAAACCTGTGGGATATAGCAAAAGTAGTGCTCAAAGAGAAGTTTATAGTATTAAATACCTATATCAAAAAGGTAGAAAGATTACAAATTAACAGTCTAACAATAAACTACAAGGAACTAAAAAAGAAATAATAGGCCAAGCCAAAATGTAAAAAAAGAAAAGAAATAACAAAGATTAGAGCAGAACTAAATGAAATTGAGACAAAAAAAAAAAAAAAAAAAACCACACACACAACCCAATAAAAAGAATCAATGAAATGAAAAGTTGGTTCTTCAAAAACATAAACAAAATTGATAAACCATTAGGTAGATTAACCAAGAAAAGACAAGACACAAATAAACAAAATCAGAAATGAAAAAGACATTACAACTGATTCCACAGAAATACATAATAATCATCGGAGACCATTATGAACAACTATACACTTACAAACTAGAAAACCTAGAGGACATGGATAAATTCTTGGAAATATACAACCCCCCCAAGACTGAACCAAGAAAAAATAGAAAATACAAACAAATCAATAATGAATAGTGAGATTGAATCAGTAATAAAAAAAATCTCCCAAAAAAGAAAAGCCCAGAACCAGATTGATTAACAGCTAAATTCTACCAAACATACTAAGAAGAACTACTACCAATCCTCCTGAAGTTGTTCCAACAACATGAGTAGGGAATTATTCCTAACTCATTCTAAGAGATAAGTATCACCTGATACCAAAACAGACAAGGACATAACAAAAAAGGAAAATTACAGACCAATATCTCCAAATGAAAATAGACTTAAAAATCCTCAACAAAATAGTAGCAAACTGAATTCAATAGCACATCAAAGCAATGATAATACACCATGAGCAAGTGGGTTTTACATCAGGGATGCAAGGATGGCTCAACATATGCAAAACAATAAATGTGATACCTCATATGAACAGAATTAAGGTCAAAAATCATATGATCATCTCAAAAGACTTAGAAAAAGCGATAGATAAAATTTAACATCCCTTACTGATAAACACCCTCAATAAACTAGGCATAGAAGGAATATACATCAAAATTATAAAATCCTGGTATAACAAACCCACAACCAACTTTATACTGAATGGACAAAGGTTGAAAGAATTTCCTCTAAAAATCAGATCAAGACAAGGATTTTCCATTTTCACTACTCCTATTCAACATGGTACCAGAGGTCCTTGCCAGAGAAATCAGGCAAGAGAAAGAAATACAAGGCATCCAAATTAGAAATGAGGAAGTCAAATTATCCTTGTTTGCTGAGATGTGATCTTATATCTGGAAAAGCCTAAAAATTCCACCAAAAAACTCTTAGATTTGATAAATGAAATAAAGATATAGTATACAAAATCAAAATTAAAAAGCAGTAGCGTTTCTGTACACCAGTAATGATCTAGCTGAAAATAAAATCAAGAAGGCAATCTTATTTTTAATTGCTACAAAAAATTAAGTATTATAAGTAAATTTAACAAAGAAGGTGAAAGACTTCCACAAGGAAAACTATAAAACACTGATGAAAGAAATTATAGATGACATAAACAAATGGCAAAACATCCCATGCTCATGGATTGGAAGAATTAATATCATTAAAATGATCATACTGCCCCAAACAAGCTACAGATTCAATGCAATTCTTATCAAAATACCAATGTCATTTTTCACAGAATTAGAAAAACAATCCTAAAATTCATATAGAACCAAAAAAAAAAAAAAAAAAAAAAACCTGAATAACCAAAGCAATCCTAAGCAGAAAGAACAGAGCTGGAAGCATCACATTATCTGATTTCAATTTGTACTATAAGGCTACTGTAACCAAAACAGCATAGTACTGGTGTAAAAATAGATGTGTAGATCAATGGAACAAAATAGAGAAGCCAGAGATAAAGCCACATATTTCCATCCAACTGATCTTTGACAAAGCCAACAAGAACATACGTTGGAGAAAGAACACTCTTTTCGATAGATGGTGCTGGGAAAATTGTATTCCCATATGGAGAAGAATGCAAATTCTCAACATCACTGATCATCAGTGAAATGCACATTAAAACCACAAGGAGACATCACCTTATCTCAGTCAGAATAACCATTATTAAAAAGACAAAAAAGTAACAGATGTTGAAGAAGATTCAGATAAAAGGAAATTCATACATTGTAAATTAGTGAGTGGGAATGCAAATTAGTGCAACCTCTATGGAAAACAATACAGAGATTTCTCAAAGAACAAAAAATAGAACTACTATTCAATCCAGCAATCCCACTACTGGGTAATGACACAAAGGAAAAGAAAAGAACCTGATTTATCAAAAATATACCTGTGCTACTAGGTATATCACAGCACTATTTACAATAGCAAATCAACTTAAGTGTTCATCAACAGGTAACTGGATAAAGAAAATGTGGTATTTATACACAATGGAATACTATTCAGCCATAAAAAATGAAGTCATGTCTTTTGCAGCAACATGGATGGAACTGGAGGTCATTGTTTTAAATGAAACAAGTCAGACACAGAAAGTCAAATATCACATGTTCTCACTCATATGTGGCTGCTAAAATATATGTACACATGGATGTAGAGAGTAGAATAATAAAAAATGGAGACTTGGAAGGGTGGGCAGATGGGAGGGGGTAAATGATGAGAAATTACTTAATCAGTACAATGTACATTATTTGCTTGATAGATACACTAATACTCTGACTTGGCCACTATACAATCTATACATGTAACCAAATTGCACTTGTACCCCATAACTGTATACACACACACTAAAAGAACATATACAGAAAAGCTTCTCTTCTCTTCTTGTTTGCTATTTACTACAGAAACCCCTAAACAACCTGATTCTAAGCTGATAACTGGTTTTTGTTTTCAGTATTCATCCAGAGTTTCCTTATGCATACACAAGTAAATGAAAATATAGATTGTTACCCTCCCTATAACATAAAGTATGTAATGTTCCACTGACGGATAAAGTATTAAACTTGTCAATCAAATTATACTGGTTGGTTATGTACAGTTCTTCAATAACCTTGATGATATTCTGTCTACTACTTCCCAGCAATTACTGATGGTGAGGTATTAAAGTCCTCAACTATAATTGTGGGTTTGCTTATTTTTTCTATCAACTCTATTAATTTTTGCTTCACATATCTTGAACCTGTGTTGTTTCATGCACACATGTTTAGGATTGATATATCTTTTTAGTGAATTGATTTTTTATTAATATGTAATATCTCTCTTATGCTCTAGTAATTTTCTTTGTTCAGAAGTTGATTTTACTGATTTTAATGTAACAACTGATTTTTTGATTAATGCCTGCATCATATATCTTTTAAAACTGTTTGCTTTCAACAGACTTTTGTTGTACATGAAGACAACAATATGTTGTCTTATAGACAGCATATGGTTTAATCATGTTTTCCTATACTCTCTGCCAGTTTCTGTCTCTTAATTCACATATTTAGACCATTCACATTTAAGGTGATTATTGACATGTTATGGCTAAAATATACTATTTTATTATTTTTCTGTTTATTTCCTGTGTTTCTTGTTCCTCTGTTTCTCTTATATTACTGCACTGTGGGTTATTTTTTCATTATTTAGGATTCCATCTTGATTTATCTATATTGTTTTGGAGTATAGAATTTTACATCATTTTCTTAGGAGAATCTGTAGGTATTAAGATATATAGACAGAATTTATCAAAATCTATCAGTGCTGACATTTTAAAACTTGAAGTGAAGTATAGAAACCTTACTTCATTTGGACTCTTTTACAGGCCCCACTTTTTAATTATAATTGTCTTAAGTATTTCCTCTACATACATTGAGTACTACATCACATGGTGCTGGTTTTTTTGCTTTAACCATTAAATTTCATGCAAGAAACTCATGAGAAGTAAGTTAAATTTCTTCTATGTGTCAATGTTCTTTCTTTTCTGAAGTTTCATAATGTCTTTTGTCCTCATTTCCTCTTGTTTAGAGAACTGGCTTTGGCCATTTCAAGAGGAGATTTGCTGGGAACAAATTATCCTAGTTTTCTTTCACCCGAGAATATCTTCATTTCTCCTTCATTCTTGAAAGATGTTTGCACAGAATATACAGTTTGTGCTTGACAGTTGTTTCCTTTTGGTACTTAAAAATACGTTCCTCACTGGGCATCTCCATATCCCTTCCTCTAGTCCTCAGGCTCCTTTTCTTATTCATAAGAGCTGTCTCTCAGTAATTCCAAATTATTATACCTTTATGCAGACAATGTGTCTCTTATGTCTAAAGCTTTTCATTTGGTGCCATGTTGAGGGAGGCTTGTCTTTGTCAACAAAAATGCTCAGGGGGACTGTTTCTTAAACATGACATCCAACAGTACCGAAGATTTTTAAAAAGTAGAAGGCAAACAACCAATTTTATAGCATTTATCTTCCTGTTTTATACATAATGAATTCTCTTATGAAGTTAAAACTATAAATAAAATTGCACTTTAATTAATTTTAAAGCTATTAAGTTTATACTGGCATGTGGATATAAAATTTTTCAAACATAATTTATAATTCTTGTGATACATTAGAATAATCTGAACAGATTTTTTTTTAAACTGCTGATGCTGGGGTTCTAAACCCCTAGATTCTGGCTCAGTTTGCTTAGGTGGGCCCTAAGCTTTGTATTCACAAAATACTGCCATTCTGCCATTCACAAAGGCCAAAACCTCAAGTCACCTTGAATTCCCTTCAAACTTTTATTTCCTATGTAACTAATTCCTGTATCTTCTTCTGTGAAATTTTACTCACTATCTACTTTTCCTATTTGTATACCTAACAACTATGCTAATTCAGAGTCTCATTAATGTTTACTATTGCCATAATAAAAGCTCCCTAACTATTTTTGTCATGGCACTAAGTCTATAACAGAAATGAGTAATAGTTGTTTACTAAGGATTTCTAATGTACCAGGCAGAGTGCATTAGATCTGACAGTGACCTTGAGATATCCATTTTATTTTATTTTCCATATAGCAGAGATGGAAACTGAAGCCCTGAGCGACTACATGTCATGTCTAAAAGTAGCAAAACTGTGATCAAAATTCAAATATATTCGATTTTCAAGTGTCTTCTCTTAAAACATTTCCTTTCTTTTTTGTTCTCATTCTGTATAAGATGCTGCCTTGTGTTAAAATTAGATGCTTCCTTAGGCTTCTCTACTGCAGGCTTCCTGAGGGCAAGAATTTTATATGCTTTTCACACAATTGTCCTGTAAAGTTTACTGACTTTAAATTATGTAGTGAAATTTGAATAATAGAATATCTTTCAATACAGGATAAAATTTATCAGAAACTTGCAGCATTAATTTATCTTCTCTGAGATTATATTTTTAAGGTAGGCATGATCCTTCATCCTCACGTTATTAATTTTCTTAGACTACCTGTTATTTAAATACAGTATAAAGATAAATGTTAGCTCCTTCACAATAAAATCTCTGTGATTACAAATTAGTGAATAAAACATTGTGAATAAGATATTTAGCTACCAAAATTATATGGCTCTATGTGGCTCTAATTATATATAAAATACGCACAGCAAATGTCTAGCAAGATATTGCACTGAAGTGTTAAGTGTTTGTGAGATAACAAGTGATTTTTTCTACCTTTTGCCTTTCTGTGCCTTTCAAATATTTTATGATAAATATATATTATATGTGAATGGAAAATAAAAGTTTCAAAACATCATAAATATTGAAACAAGGGAAGGACAAAAAAAATGTCAGACATAGGACCCAAGAAATATCTCTTACCATGTTACCTGAACAGAAGATTACTAAAATGATCATAGCCCAAGGTGCTACTGGGTTAATATTTTGGAAGATGCTACAGCAGCACGAAAAACCACTGGTAAATATCATTAGGTATACTGTGTGAGTCAAAGGAACAATATCTAAATCATAGCATAACTATTTTGATATATGTGTGTGTCACCTAAACATCTATACTACATACAAATAAATTTAACCATGTTAGTAGAAATAGTAACCTAGCTTCATTATTACAAGGAAAACATTATTAGTATAGAAAAGACCTAAATGCTAAAAAGAGGTTATAATGACCAGTTAATTATAATTTTCTGAAGTCTAGCAATAAAAAATAAAACATGAGCATATCAATGACAATGTTCATTAAGTAATTTTACAAATACTTGCTAGGTCCCCAGTATAGGGATAGGAAAGGCTATATTCCTGGCAGAGGGCAGAGTATCTGCAAACACCCTAAAGCAGACACTTTTAAGCATAAGAAGAGCTGAAAGAAGACCAGTCTGAAGGAGCACAGCAAGATGAGAAAGGAACTTCAGTGAGATAGGACCCTGCACACCATATTCAGTAGAAGAGAGTCACAGGTTACAATTAATCATTTGAATGATGTATTATGATAAGCAGATGTAATGGGAGGGGTGAGAGATATTTCAGCCAGGGTCCAGCTGGAAATAGATGATACGCTCAAAAAGGGAAAAATGAAAAATGATTAATGAAGTGACTTTTACAAAGGTGTGGTCAGGGTTAAAGAAAACCAATAAGAGTTGTTGAGACATCCCATGCCTCACTTCAACCTGAAGGGACAAGGAAAGAGATCATACGAACCTAAGGAAAACTATAGCTGCAAAAGAATGCTCTGGTAATAGAAGCTGTGACTATAAGAAAAGAAACTCATCGTTGTCAAGCCACTGCTTATTAAGGGGGAAAGTGACCAAGTCCCATGATGTCTCTTCTCCTGCAGGTGAATTTATCATTGTGGAAGCCAGAGCCCGTGAATGCCATCAATGGAGGTTAGCCTCGAGAGGCCAAAGATACAGAAGGGTGGAAAATAGATTGAGAGGTGCAAATGGAAAATATTTAGTATAGGATGCTAGCAGAGCAGGAAGGGGAATAGTTAAGAGTCTGAAGCACTGGTTGGAGTTAGGAATGATGATGCTGAGCCCAGGGAGATGGTTATGGCAGAGATAGTGAGAAGAAGAGAGAAGTCAGAGATACTGTGGAGATGGAATTGTCAGAACAGATACTTAATTCCCTTTTGTTAGTTACATTGTCTTTAAATTTACAAGAATGACTCAAAAATTACGAATTTTTGGATATATGATAATTCTGACTATCATTAACAAACACGTAACAATTTTCTCAATACTCCTAGATGTTTAATTTTATAGAGCCCTATTTGCCAAGTATTAAGTAGCTTCAAGGTTAATCCTTTTAACATCCCTGTGAGGCAGATATAATTATTTCTATTTTTCAGGTAAGGAAAATAGGAAATGTTAGATTAAATCACTTGTTCAAGTCAGAGAGGGGCCACCATTTGAACTCAGCTCTTCTTACAATGTGGCCACCACAGCATCATGCCTCACCAGTTGGCGACACACTTGCTCTATCTCCTAAAAAGTGGGTCCTATTCGATGTTTGAAGCTGTGGACTTGCAAAGTATGTACAAATCTCAACATCAATGTTGAATGTGTAATTTAGCTGGAGGATGCGACATGTCTCAAGTGAGGCATGATAGCACACAATAACACAGTAGTGACTGAATGAATGGTATGATCCAGTTCAGAGGAAGGATGTCTTCACTGAGGGAAAAGGACAATTTGGATGAAAAAAAAAATTAGAAACTGACCTACAGTTTTAACAGATTTGATTACCATAACTATATCATATTGTCCATACACATATACACAGACACAGAGATATCCATGGCCTACTTCTGCAATGTCAAGACACAAATATAGTTCCACCTCTAGTATATTTTTTTAGCAACAATTCAAACTTTTATCTGATTTCCTTGTGTGTACCTTGTCCCTGCATTCCACTATCAAATTGTCTGAAAATTTTAGACTATATTTATTCTAAAACCTGTCCTTTTTAGTCTACACACCAAGCAGAAGGAGAGAGGAACTGAAGATTTTTGTTTACTATTGCCTTTTATTTTCTGGATGCCTGATGCTATCACTAAAGAAGACTGCCCCATCATGGTCTAACATACACTATTCAAGTAGATGGCAATGTCTTTGTTGGTCTGTTTCCTGCTTGCACCAAAGTTGTGTTGCATGCTTGTGAAGCACAATTATAGGTGTCTTGCTTCATAGTCATCATAGTCACAAAAACACTGACACCTTTGCATTGTCTCCCAAAGCACTGACACCTTGCAGGCTTCTGAGTGCCCAATACATGGGACCTGACTTCCACCAGGAATCCTGGCACTCTTCTCTCAACCAAGGTTTCCAACACAAACTCCCTCACCTTCCCTAAAAAGGCTTATTTTGGGGTATAAAAAAAGTTCTGTCTCCTCTCAGGAAGCCAGTTCTCTATACTCGGGATATGAGATATTTTTTAATCAATTGAGGCAAATAAAAGCCTATTGTTCTATACTTGTATATCTAAGCGGGCTATGCTAATAAGTTTTCACAGAATTTTGAGGGCATAATTATTTAAAAATTTTAATTAAAAATTAATGTATCTAATAATAATATATACTTTAAAATAGCTAAAAGAAAAAATTTTAAATATTCTCACCACAAAGAAATGATAAATATTTGAAGTGATAAATATGCTAATTAGCCCAATTTCATCATTCCACAATGTATGCATGTATCAAAACATCACATTTGTTTTGATGTTCACTCCATAAACATATGCAATTATTATTTGTCAATTAAAAATAAAATAAAACTTAAAAATATAATTTAAACATTTTTATTATTTAAAATTTCTTTCATAATAAAAAAGATTAAATATCTATTTTACATACACACATAAATAACTTTATATATTCAAATTTTCTATAAATATCATAATGCATAGAAGTTAATACAAACAATCACAAAGAACTCTGCGTGTCAAATAGGACATAATTGTGTTAAATTATTTTTAACTTGACACTGTATTTTAAATACGATAGGAAACCAAGCAAAAGGACTAACCAACTGGGATTAACTATGCAATTAACAAGTGTAATTAAGAAAAGATGTTGGAAATTTTGAGTTCTCATGGAGAAATGATTAAAAACAATCTATTTTATAAAGAGAATGTGGTTGAGTCACTACAGATGTTTGTAAAATGTGGAGTCCATACTAGGTTTTGAGAGTGCTGGATAGTTATTCATGTTAACTCAAAATGGTAGCAATACTAATGAATATGGAACTGTATCATAAAGATCTAAACAAAAGGAAATTAAAGAACCAAAAAAGTATGAAACATTTAAAGAGTGAGAAGAAAAAAAAGGCATAAATATTATATTTTGTCAGTATGGAAAACCAAATGGTTTGGGCATTCTGACAATCAATTGCTGAATGTATTTTTTGGAGGTGGTTGTTATTGCATGTTATAAACAGTTGTGAATAAGCTGAAGAGTTAGGACTACATCTCAAGATCCAGAGAGTCCTGGTTTTTCAATTACTTTCATATCAAACAAACAAACAAACAAACAAATGCCTTCAAAACTACAAATCCAAACCTAATATAGTTGTACTGGTTTGGACTGGAAAGCAAACATACCAGTACATGGGGAAAACTATGATGTTCATATTCACTTATGATGTTTTTCATTTGTTTTATTAAGACACTTAGAGGTATTTATATTTGATGAGGTTTTTTTTTCCTCTTTGATAAGCCATTTTAAACATTTGCCTAAAGCTACATTTCATTGAACTTAAAAGCATAATAGAGAGAAGTATATAGTGAAACTAAGGTAATCTTTATGTTCGGGTTGATTGAAAAATCGTTATACTGGAGGAATAGTTTAGTATTGCCTGGCTTGTGATAAATGTTACTATGCAATAAAAATCCAGAAATTTCCACATTATCCTTAGTGTTATAGGTTCAACACATATGCAAATGTAAGTATTCAAATTACAGGCAATAGAACTTAGAAGCTCAATTGAACATCTGTGTCTTTCCTTTGGTGAAACTTGGTGATCGGAAAGAGAAAAAAACTCTGGTGCTACAAATGTCCTTGACTATCAGCACAATACAGTAATCTCCAAAGAATGTAAAACAAACATAGATGCCATGTTATTGATATCTTACAGGAATTCTATGACCTGCTGGATGGACGTCTTAAACACACAGAGACATAAACACACACACACACACACACACACACACACATATACATACCACTGGTTTGTATTTTGGATAAAGTTTCAAACTTTATTTTTGTCATTGTATTTTTCAGTACTTTCCTTTCAATATTAGCTGTGGCCTTCACCTCTCTTCAGATGACTCCAATTATAGATTATATTTGGGAGAGGAGGGAAGGGTGAGATATAAGAGGAAGAACAACAATCATATCTTTAAAAATGAGAATTTATGACACTGCACAAAGAGCCTTAACCAGAGCAGAAGCATCAGATGAGAAGGCTTTGCCATTAGATGACAAATGTGAAAATAAGTACAAAAGAAAGAGCCTATCAGATGAGAAAAACTAAGATAATCTAGTAAAGAGACATTGACTCATATATAAAATCAGTCCTCCTTTCTCATTTATCATTAGCTTACTCCTTAAAATTATGTGTAGAGAGTCTGAATACATTTATATTCAAGTGTTCATTCAATATCTATTAAATTCCAAAAATCTGAAGCAAGGAAGTAGTGAGGGGTAAGAAAAAAAAAAAAAGAAAGTGTTACCTCTAAGAAGTAGATAGTTCTGTTGGAAAGATAAGACATGAAACACACATAACTCTTTATGTGTAGAGACTGCGTAGAAGACAGTAGACTGTCAAGTGTCAAAGCAAATACTAGAAAGTGAGCACTAAAGGAGGTGGGGGAGGGGGAGCAACAAATGTAGATTAGAACAGAAGACTTAAGACTTAAACAAGATCTTGTAAAATGTGCTTAAGAGTTAGGTTTGTGATTTAGTGGAGGTCTTTCTAGGTGAGAAGTCCAGCAAAAGCTATCACATTCAGGTAGGAACAGTGTTCGGGGAACAATATGCCTTTGGCTAATATTAAAGGATAAATTGTGTTAGGAAGTGTGAGAGAGAATAATAAGACAAAAAAGAAGTACTTAGCATTTATTGAGCATTACTGCATATCAGATACTTTACATAGTCTCATAATAACATCATGAGTTAAATAATATTATCTCCATTTTAAACAAAGAAAAATAAAAAATCTAAAGAGATAAATTTGAGTCTGTTTAAAGACAGTTTTATAAAAGCAAATGCTATATATTCTGTGTGCTAAGTGAAAGACACAATCTGCAGAAGGAATTGCAGATAGCTAAGAAAAAAGAGAATATAAATTGGAAAGTAGGGATAATATACATTTTGTGAATTAAATTTCATTTTTCACAGGCCACTGACCTTTTTCAAAAAACTAATCTGTAAAGTGAATTAAAGAATGTCAGTCTAGGAAAAGTCTTAGCTTCAGTGGAATAAATTCACAATATTAGCCCTGAATGGTGAGAAAGCAAAATTGCTTCTCTTTGAGGTAATGACAGATCTCATTTGATAGAATTTTTAAAAAAGATTTCGTCTATCATGAAGATGCAAAAATCTGCTGTACAGGTTCTACTGTCCATCATTAACTAAATAGGTATTGTATCCCTGTGAAGTCACTTAATTCTCCTCAGAGATAAAATGAGAGAGGTATGGAGGACAGAAGAATAGTTAGGCAGACTTATAGAAGATAACAGAACTTGGTCATTCTTTTCTTCTTTGCTCTAAATTTGCAGCACTCCTGCATTGCTCAATCCTCCCTCCCTCCCTCCCTCCCTCCCTCTCTTCCTTCCTTCCTTCCTTCCTTCCTTCCTTCCTTCCTTCCTTCCTTCCTTCCTTCCTTCCTTCCTTCCTTCCTTCCTTCCTTCCTTCCTTCCTTCCTTCCTTCCTTCCTTCCGCCTTTCTTTCCTCACTCTCTTTCTTTCCTTTCTTTCTTTTATTATTCTATTTTATGATTGGACACTGGTGAATAATATAGGAAATGTGAGAACAAGGAAAAATTATTCAGTTACAATAAAATCAGAATATAAAACCCAGTAACGATCTAAAGCAGATGAAGGTGGAGCTTCATCTGAAGAACATACAATTAGTATATACAGTTTCAAGTTTTTCCATGTATTAGTGAACGAATGAAAACATTAAGAACAGGGTAGTTTACTTTAGCTAAGTTTGTTCTGAAATTTGATAACAGGACAAAGAAAATACAAAAAGGTTTTCTAAAATTTAAATAAGTGCTATAGTATCCATGGTTTTAAAGCACTTTTTTTGAAATTTGACAAGCTTCATTTACAATTGCAGATATGCGGAAGAGATTCATGATTTTACATAAAGTGAAAGAAATTAGCAATCTCACCTCAGTACATGGATGTTGGAAAAAGTAGTAGTAATGTCAATCCCAAATAAGATTTCCTCTGGATCATCAACTTATTTCTACAAGTCGTCTGTCATTTGACAGCTGTCAGCATCATCTTTTGGTAGCTAATAACATATTTTTAATCTAAAGGCAAAATGTTTGCTTTCTAGGTTATACTCTTTCTAACTTGTAAAATATATATTGCCAGTTTTGAAAAATGTCTTCAATATATCAAGGGATGTAGGGAAAAGGGAATTGATATTTAGAATATAGAATCCAAATCTCTGATTTATCAGAATATCTCCAGAATCATATTGGTGATATGGGCTTCATTAAGCAATTTTTATTTTTCATATATGACATGCTTAGGTTAAGAAATATTAAACTATAAAATCTGTGGATTTAAAATGGTGGAATATGATAAAATAGGAAACTTCCACTCTGGTCAAGATGATTAACCCTGAAACTAAATTTACTCTCCTGCCTAAATCAATTTTTGAAAGTAAAACATATTTAAAATAGTGAGCATTTGGGTCATCAAGGACTATGATCCAAGAGAGCTGGCAACAACTCTGGGGAGCCCTACCATTGCTCCAGCTTACTGCTTTGAGAGAGTTTCCAGTCGACCGTGCAAGTCTTCTTTGACTGCTTAGAGTGGGGAGACGTAGATGAAAATCCAGAGAGATCAAGGTAGTTAAAATTCATTGAAAAGGAAACCAGAATGAAGAATTGCAGAGAGAGTGAACTTTGGAGTTCTCTGAAGGGTTTTTTCCCAAGTATTCAGCAGGGCACTATAGGAGAAAACTACCCAAGGCTGGAGAAAGAAACTCAGAAAGGATTCATGTGAACAGAGCCTGTGCTTAGCCAGGGCTCAGAATAGTGGCTTTTTCACCAGCTAGACTGGAAAACAGTATAATTCAGAGGGCACTGGGTACAGTACACTAAAGAATCTAGATTTGCTAGTAGGAAACAATGAGACTATGGTTGTTCTGGTATAACCTAATAAATCTTCCAAGCAAGAACAAATAGGATCAAACAGTTTCTAGGTAATTTAACTGCATTCTAGAATAAAGCTCAAGAATATATATAGAAATATAAAAATATCTAGTACCCAACAAAGCAAAATTCAAAATTTCTTGTGACTTTTTTGTGAATATCTTTCTAGTGTTAAGCAAGTCTTAATGAATTTAAAATAATCTGAGTTATGCAAAGTATCTTCTCTGACCACAGTAAAAAAAGTTACAAATTAATTTTAAAAAAGAAGATCTTTGGGATAATTCCCAAATATTTGGAAACTAATATCATACTTCTATATAACCCACAAATCAAATAAAAAAACAGAAGAATAATTAGAACATAATTTGAATTGAATAAAAATAAAAATACAACATGTTAAAATTTGTGAAATGCCATTAAAGCAGTTCTTAGAAGGAAATTTATAGGACTAACCACCTATTTTGAAAAAGTAAAAATGTCTCAAATAAATGTGTTCAACATTAAGAAACTAGAGAAAGAAGAAATATTAAACCCAAAAGAAAGCAAAATATTAAAAATAAAAATCAGAGTAGAACAAAAAATGAAAACAGAAAAACAATATAGAAAATCAATGTAATCAAAAGCTGGTTATTTGAGATCAACAAAATTGAAAAACTTCTAGCTAGACTGATTAGGAAAAAAGACAAAAGACACAAATCTCCAACTTCAGGAATGAGAAATATGATAGTATGACAAATTCTACAAATATTAACTGTAATAAGCAAATATTATGAATAATTTTACTCATTAAATGGACAACTTAGATGAAATTGACATATCAATTTGAAAGATACAAACTATTAATATAATATGAAAGCTTAATTAAGAAATAAGAAACCAGAATAGACTTAAGTGGATTAAAGAGTTGAATTTGTTCTTACAAATCTTCCTACAAGGAAAATTCTAGGCCCATTGGTTTCACTGGTAAATTTTGCCAAACATTTCAGAGAGAAGCAATATCAACTTTATAAAAACATTTCCAGAAAATTAAAGAGGAGGAAATACTTTCTATGTATTTTCCCAAGGTCTGAATAATTTTATACAAAACAAAACTACAGACTAATAGCCCTCCTATATAAAGATGCAGAGATTTTTAAACAGAACTTTTAGGAAATCACATCCAACCATACACATAGGCAAAATACATCATGATCAAGTGAGAGTTATTATAGGAATACAAGATTGCTTTATTAAAAAATCAATCTTTTAATTCATTCAGTTAACAATCTTTTTAAAATGCCAATGATCGTCTCAAGTCATGCTAAACAAAATCCACTATGCATCTCTCATAAAAATGCACAACAAACTAAGAATATAAAGGAATTTTCTCCATCTGATAAATTGCATCTATGCAAAACCTGCAGCAGTCTTATTAGGTGAAAGAGTGTACATTTTCTCCCTAACTTGGGGAACAAGAAAAGAATTTGTCAGTCTACTGGAGATTCTAAACCTAGAGCAATAAAGCAAGAAAAAGCAATAAGAAAACTTTAGCTTAGAAAGGAAGTAATAATAGTACCTTTATATAAAAATGGTATTATAATCTATGAATAATGTCCTAAGGAATCTACAAAGAAACTAGTAGAACTAATAAGTGAATTTGACAAAGTTGCAGTATATAAATTAATATACAAAAGCAATTGTATTTCTATATACTGGAAGTTGAAATATAAAAGCCAATAACTTAAATTATCATCAAAATTATGAAATATTTTAAGGTAAAAGGATAAAAGATATAAAAGACTTGTCCGGTGAAAACTACAAAATTCAGGGAGGATAAAGAAGACTTAAAGATATGTCTTGTTCAAGAGTTAGCTCAATATAGTTGAAATGTCATTTCTTCTGAAATTAATCTGTAGATTCTTTGAAATCACAATCAAAATAACAGGAGTCTTTTTTGTAGAAATTGACAAGCTAATTCTAAAATTTATATGGAAATTAAAAGTATCTAGAATAGCCAAAACATCATTAAAAACAGGAATAAAGTTAGAGGATTTAGCCAACCCTACTTGATTTCAAGGTTTATTGTGCAGCTACAATATTTGAGATAATTTAGCATTGGCATAAAGATAAGCATATAAATCAATGGAAATAAATGTAATCCAGAAATAGACCTGAACATATATAAATAACTGCTTTTTATAAAGGGCAAAGGCAATTCAGGAGAAAGGCAGTTGTTTTACCAAATGGTGCTAGAATAATTGAATATTCATACATATGCATACACAAAATTGATTTGATTTTGATCCATATTTCACATCATATATAAACATTAATTCAAAATGAAGCATGGACCTAAATATAAATCCTAAAATATGAAACTTATAAAATATAGGTAAAATTTTTGTGATCTAGGTAAAGATTTTTTAGATACAACACATGAAGAACTATCCATTAGAAAAAAGATAAATTGAATTTCATTAAAATTTAATATTTTTTGCTATTTGAGAGACATTCATAGGAGAATAAAAAGATGAGCCACAGACTAATAGAAATATTGGCAAAGCACATATTGGTAAAAGTCTTATGCTAAGACTATATTACAAAATTTTAAATCTCAATAATAAAAAAGGCAAATACAAAAAGAAGGGCAAAACATTTGAGCAGACAATAAACGAAAAATGACATATAAATGATAAATAATCATATGAAAAGTTGATCAACATCATTAGTTGTTCTGGAAATGCAAGTTCAAACTACAATGACAGACTATTACATACCTTTGGAATAGCTAACATAAAACTCTGAAGTGTTGGCAAAGATGTGGAAGAGATGGAACTTTCATACACCTCTGGTAGGAATATAAAATGGTACAACTACTTTGAAAACAATTTGGCAATTTCTTAAAATGTTAGACCTACTCTTTAATCCAACTAAATCCTAGGGATTTATCATAAGAAAAGGAAGCATAGTTCATATAAAGAGTTGGATAGAGATGTTTATTAGTTTGATTTATAATAGCCAAAAATTAGAAACAACTCAAGTGTAAATGGATAAACAATTGTGGCACATCTATGCAGTGAAATGCTACTCAAGAATAAAAAGTAACAAACTATTGATTCATTCAATGATATGTCTGAATATCAAAATAATTATGTTGAGTGAAAGAAGCCAGACCAAGGGGGGAAAAAACTACATAGACTACATACTGTGTGATTTCATTTCTATAAAACTCTCAAACACTCAAACTTATCTATAGTGATGAAAAGCAGATCAGTTGCTTGTGCATGTAAGCAGGTTGAACCAGAGGGAGGATCACAAAGTGGCAGAGGAAATTTTTGGGAACATGTGTATGCTCATTATCTAGATTGTGAGCATGGTCAAAATTTATTAAAGTGTATGCTTTAAATAGGGGTAGTTTATTGTATGTCAATCATACCTCAATAAAGCTGTTAATGTAGTTGGAATATTCGCTTTCATATGTTCTATGTATACAAACACTTCATTCTATTTATTCAGAGTTATATGTTGAAGGAATAAGACAGGACCTATATTTAGGATATTGCCTTGAAATTACTCTGTTGTTGAATTTTTATTAATTCATTTAATTGTTTCACATATATCATTGAGTGTCTACTATGTGTCAGGAATTCTGCTGTGAAAGCTTTTTCCCATTGTTTTTATTACTTTTTCTTAATGTAGGACTCTGTTTTAAAAGCTTACCAAAATCATCCCAATTAAGTTAGCATTCTGGTCAATTGTAAAATGGTCTCTCAAAGAGTAAATAGAATGATTAAAATAGTGGCCTTATAAAGATGAGTTCTTTTCTACTCTGTCAGTATCTTCTGTGTGGCCCTCGCTGACAAGCTAAAATACAAATTTTGAAATGATGTAGATCTATAACAGCAAAGCCACCTTAGACAAAATTTGTGAAATTCTATATGCAAGTCAAGAGAAAGGAATCAGAAAAAAGCATTTGGGCTTCTGGCTTAACAAAAGCATTGAATACAGTTAGTTGACTTGAAGATTAGTCATTATGTACATTGTTAATATTTTAAAGTATTATCAGAAGAACACAATATATTTGCAAACTTACTGAGCAAATTAATCATCTTCACCAATAAAATGATAACAACAATAACAACAACAGGAAGTTTTCTACATTGATCTCTGGATGTTTAGAAAATTTTATCATCTTAATCATCAATCTTCAACTTCATGAGTCCCTGAGAAAATTATTCAGAAAGCCTTTACCTCCTGACAATATCATTTAAGAAAAACATTGAAGTTATTTTAATATTGAAAGTAAGATGACTCATAGCAACTGAAGCTGATAAACTTGCCATCAGTCACCGTAGTAACTTTGGAATGAATTATTAATCAGAGCATTTGTAAATATTCAGAAAACAAAGTGATGCTTATTTGGCAGCAACGTGGTTCCACTAAAACCAGTCAATACAGGCTCACTTTATTTCCTTTTCTAAATTGTCTACCAAAGAGTGATTAAAAGAAAACCATAGAGAACATCTGGATTTTAGCAAGGTTTTTGTCAATGTCTGTTAGCATCCATGCATAAGATGAAGAAATGAGGTTTCAGTGAAGCCAGGCCACAGTACACAGTACACACAGGACCTGTGAGATGCAAGCAGAGAGCATCTCTATTCTCATCTCTCTCTGGCCCTTTCAATCTGATCCCAGAGGGAAGCCTGTTCACAGCCGAAACGTGAGAACTTGGGCCAGCTCCCCAGCTTTTCTGAACTCTCATAGACAGTCAAATATTTCACAGGCACTTTAGACTGCAAATAAACTCATTTAAAAATTACATAGAAGTTCCTATAATAATAAAACTTCTATTTAATATATTTGAGTCAAAGTAGTAAAAATAGCCTTCCTTCATCTCACGAGGGCATTCTAGGTAGAAAGCTGAGGGAAGGACATGGTCCTTCTACCTCATTTTGCTTACTGCAGTTTCTTACATCATTAGGGTCACAGGAGGAAGGGGAATGATGTATCAGAGGGCAGGGAGTGAGATAACAGTTAACAAAAATATACGTAGAGCATTTAGGTCCAATGAACCACCTTCACAGCAATGACAAAACAGGGAGTAAGTCTGGAGGCTGTGAGTTAAATGGCTGAGTCCCAGGCAGCTCCATGAAAACATAGGGTTCTACATGTGACAGGTTACTTTAGGATTACCTCATGTCTTAGACTCTTCAAGTTTCCATTCAAAGAAATATTACTCAAATGGCTTAGGTAAGAAAGGGAACTTATGTCTGTAATAGCTGAAAAGTCTGAGGATAGGCTTCATTCTCAACTGGATCTAGAAGTTTTCAGATTTCGGTCTTTCCCTATCAGTTGTTTCTTCTTTGCTCTGTAGTTATTATTTCTTAGATAAAATCCATATAAAAGCAAGACCGCCACCAGTAACCCCAATGTTGTATCTGTCATTTAGCAATGTAATAAAAAGAGATATTTATTTCCTCAATTTCAGTCCCAGGTTGTCTCAGAAAGGCCCCATTTGAGAGCATGTGTTTGTCTCTGAATGGATGGCTGTGGCTAGTGGTTGGGTCAGCTCAACCTCAGTCATTTGAACTCAGGGGTGACTTATATCACAACAAGCATGGGTAGCATCCAAGAGGGATTCTAGCTGTTGTCACCAGCAGAGCAGGAAGGGATATTAGGCTGGAAGAAATGCAGTTATCTACTGCATCTGGGCAGAATTTTTTAAAGAATTTTGACAAGCTGTAGTGAATTCAGTGAACTATGGCTAGAATGATAAAAGAATTGCAAACAATGTCATATAAGAAATTAGTGAAAATTACTCATGTTTTGCTTGAACAAGAGAAGTATGGGGCAAAGGGGAAAGCAGTAAATGAGAGTTGTTTTTAAACATTATGTGAACCAGTACACAAAATGGCAATTGACCTGTTCATATTTATCTCTAGAAGGCAAAACTTAGACTTGGAGTTGGAATTTGCAGGGAAATTGATTTTTATATTAATTGATTTTATAAAAATGTGTGGCAATGTCAACCAATTAAAAATAAGATCTATGGTCCCATAGGCAATATATTTTCTGCCATTAGTAGTACTCAATGTAACACTTCAAGTGTTTAGCCCAAGAGGTACAGGGCAAAGATTGTAGTAATAAACTCGTATTTAGTATTCAAAATGACAGAGCATGAAAAAGAATTGGACCATCTTGCCTGCTCATATTTGCCTCTCTTAGCTACATGTAAGAATAGCAATAATGCTACATTGAAAAATGGGAATACATATTTTCTCAAAAATGTGATTTTTGCATGAAACTATTGTGCATTGTTCTAGCTTTTAATATTTTCTTTCCCATAATAAGAAAAATGCAAATTCAAACTTAGCTTTACTGAAGTCAAATTTTCTTTGATAATTTTTATAGTTGTATTTTTCATCACTTATTCAGAAAACAAACAAAAATTTAAGAATGCAAGTAGAATAATGAGAGGGTTTTTTTTAATAATATTAGAAATTAATTTGCTAAGCAGAATTTTGAGTGGGATGAACTATGTTCACCCTGTTCAGTAGGCATGACTAATGTTCACTTATTAGCCTCTTCTGCTGTTCTAATTATCTATTTATGGGTCATCATTCACTAATTTGACTTGTGGAGGAGTTTTGAGTGCAGTATGCCTAAGATGGGTCTGCAAATACAAACTCAGTATCCTTTGAGTCTTAAAAATTAAAAGCAATCTTATTTATTTTTGAGTAAAGAATTCTGCTTCAATAGAAAAAAGGTCTATAGGATGTGCAATTTACAGTACTTTTCTGTGACTTCTAAGAAAAAGAAAGTATTTCTCTTCATGTCTGAGTATACACACGTGCATACACAGATACATACATACATAGTTTTGAAAGTTGAAAAAAGGAATACTTTAATAAAAATAGATTGGATGGAGGAATAAAATAAGGAAAGAATATGAAGCTTTTACCTAGACTAGAACTATAAAGTCATTAGGACCTGTGTTATCCAGGAGCAATAAATCTCTTTATATGTATATATTTCCATATGGGTATATATTTTTATGTACATAAATATATAAATATATTAATATAGATCTTTAAAAATATTGACAATGATTTCAGAAGAAACTGAAATGAATATACCATACTAGATATGCCAATGTCCCATCCAACCATCTATGTCATTACACGTAAACCCCATCTCGTGTGCCACATCTAACAGATCTAAGGTTGGACACCACACCCAAGAAAAACCAATCTATAGCTTGCTTGTGACCTATGAAAAAGCTGTGGCAAATTAGCCCACATTTATTAGATTAATCAAATTTCCTCTTTGGGAATTTGAATTAGAGAAATGGAAAACAGTAAGCAGCAAGAGTACTTTAAAGGGAGCTTCATGAGGGATTATGGCAGAATGAAGTTATTACAAAGAGAAAGGATGACTAAGACAAATCAGCATAAACTCAGAAGGTGCGACATGAAATAAGTTTATAGATAAAAGGGTAAGAATCAATCATCTATAGTGAGAATCAAAAAAGTCAGAAAGGTATCATGGAGAAAGATAGATTGGGAAGCTCATTGCTGGAATTATCTCAAATTTGAGTGACATCCCAGTTCTAGTTCAGGTGATGTCTACCATTTTCTCCTTTCCCTATTTGTTATCTTATTATTTAACTTGAATTTTTCATTCCTGCAACTCAAAAATATTTCTCAACTTACCAAGTCAGCAAAAAAAGTGGTTAAGAAAAAAAAGTTAGGATTTAAATTGCAGTTCTATTATTCACTAACTGTGTGATCTCAAGCAAGTTACTTAATGGTCAGTGGATCAGTTTCTGTTATTTCTTTTTAAGTCAACTTTACTGAGCTATAATTTACACAAAATAAAATACACCTGTTTTAAGTGTACAGTTAGATGAGTTTGGAGAACTCTGTATACCCATTGTAATCACCACAACACAAACTATTTTTCAAATATCAATTCATTTCCATTAATCTTTGTATCTATACTTACATCAATACCTTACACTATTAATTAGCGTAGCTTTATTATGTCTACAAAGTAGGTAGTATACGTCTTTTGACCCTGTTTTTTTCTTTGCAAGATATTTTGGTTATTATAGGTCCTTTGTTTTTCCATATGCATTTTTCAATAAATTTGTGCATTTCTCAGGAAAACGGCTGCAATTATAATAGGGACTGAGTTTACTTTGTAGGCCAATTTGGGGAGAATTGGCATCTTCACAATATTGATCCTTCTGAGCAATGAACGTGGATTTAGTCTTCTTTGATTTTTTTCAGCAATGCTTTTTTCAATTTTCAGTGTATAGATATTGCCCATATTTTGTTAAATTTATTCTATGTATTTCAAGATTTTGGTGCTATTTTAGAGTAAATTGTGTATACATATACATATGTATATGTATATCTTCTTTTGTTTTACAATTGTTCACTGGTAGTATTTAGAAGTACAATTGCCTTTGGAATATTTACTTGTATTTTTTGATATTACTAAATTTACTTATTAATTCTAATACCTTTTATTTTTTAAATTCCTTAGTATATTCTATATATAACCAGATTGATAATAAAAATAGCTTTACTGTTTTCTTTCTGATCTGGCTGTCTTTTATTTCTTTTCCTTATCTTATTGCAGTTGCTGGTCATCTAATACAAAGTTGAATAAAAGGGGTAAAAGCTGTCCATGTTTATTATTACAAAGGGATGTTGAACTTTTCAAATATTTTTCTATATTCATTAAGATGATAATATAACTTTTGTTTTTAATTTGTTAACACAGTAAATTATAATGTTTGGTTTATTTCATATTAATCCAAACTTGAATTCCTAGAATAAAGCACTCTTTTATATTGGCCATAATATATTATCCTTTTCATATGTTGATTTTTTTTTCAATATTCTGTTAAGGATTTTTGTGTTTTAGTTCCTGAGAGATATTTGTTTAACCTTTTCTTTTTTGTAATGTCTTTTTCTGGTTTTGGTATCAAGGTAATTTTGGTTTTATGAAATTAGGTAGTGTTTCCTCTTACTCTATTTGCTGAAAGGACTTGTGATATTTTGGTGTTAATAGGTGTTGTTTCATCCTTAAATATTGAATTTACAGGTATGGTCATCTGGGCCTGGAGTGGTTTGTTGTGTTTGTGGGTAGGTTTTTGATTGTAATATCAATTTCCTGAATGGACATTTGACTATTTAGATTTTCTATTTTTTCTGATGCCAGTTTTGGTTATGTGTGTGCTATGGTTTGGATATGGTTTGTTTGTCCCCACCAAAACTCATGCTGAAATTTGATTCTCAGTGTGGTGGTGTTGGAAGGTGGGAGGAGTTTGGGTTATGGCAATGGATCCCTCATGAATGACCTACTGCTTTTCTCGTGGTAGTGAGTTCTCACTCTCTCAAGACTGGATTCGTTCTCCAGGGAATGGATTAATTCCTATGAGATTGGGTTGTTATAAAGCCAAGATACCTCTCAGGTGCTCCCCTCTTCCCCTTTGACTTTTCTGCCATGTTGTGACACGGCACAAAAGCTCTCATCAGAAGTGAGGTCTATCCACACCATTGAATGTTTAAGCCTGCAGAACTGTGAGCTAAATAAACCTCTTTCCTTTATAAATCACCCAGTCTCAGTGTTCTTTTATAGCAACACAAGACAGACTAAAACAATGTGTGACTCCATTTCTCAATTCATAATTTAGAAATATAATAATAAACTGTTGTGAACATTGCATGAGCTTATACATTATAAAAACTTAAAGCAGGATCAGCACAAAGTAAACACACCCATGGGCAAATGTTAGCTATTAAAATACAATAATTGTTATTATAGACTGTAGTGAGAGAAAAATCACACAGGCTAGTTTATTATTCTAGTTAAATCCTGAGAAGTAATAATTACAAGAAAAAACAAGCAGCTATTTAAATCTGTTGAGCTTGTGACATGTCCCCAGCTCATCAGCAAATTGGCTTTCTAATAATACCAATGGAATGTCAATGAATATTAAATTGTTAAAGCATTTCAAATAAATAAATGGAAAGTGTGAAAGTTTGGAATAAGTATAAATTTATTATACCTTTTATATTTTTGATTCTTAATTTAAAAAATATATATCACTGAATCACAAAATTGTAAAAGATATTAAGGGGGGGAATAGGAATTATATATTAAATGCTTAAGAACAGTACTTTATTCGTGTAGAGTTAAGAATGTTTTGGTTACTCACAGAAAAGCATATCAAAGTGGCTTAAGAAGTGGTGCAACATGTTGGTGCACATAACTAGAAGTTCAGAGTTACTGTTGGCTCCAGAGCTGGTTAATCTAAAAGGTCCTTGATTTCTTCAAGTATCTAATATCTTTATTATTTTCCAAATTGTTATATTAACCTTAAAACTGGTTCCTAACTCTTTTCTTCCACAATGAACAATTCTCTCCCTCGCTTCGGTGTTAGAAAACATGCCATTCTTGAGCTGGTTAACTGTCACTATGTAAACACCATGCCCTGATTGGCTCAGGCCAGAGTTATTAACCAATTACTTGCAAGTATGATGGTATTCCCATTATTGGCTTAGACTAAGCAGAGTCCCCTGATGAAGATGGAATTAATTCCCTAAAATACATTTCAGTTATACAATGGACAAATGATGAGATAGATGTGATATCACTTATAATATCCATTGCCCTTACTATGGCAGACACTATTATATCCACCATAGTCTCTTGTTTTCTTCTCTTTTAGTAAGAGAATCCTCATATTTTTAGTCATGTACATGGCCATTTCACATACATGCTCTATTTCCCAATCTAATTTGAAGCAAGCTCTGGCCATATGGTTAATTTCTAGTCAAAGAAACGTCATGTTCAACTTCAGGGAATGTTCTTAAATAGAGAGCATGTTCTCCTCATTCCTCTCTCCTCCTGGAGTTTGGATAGCAATTTGATGGCTACAGCATGAGTAACTGTCTTGGACTGTGTTGAGGATGGCAGAACAACAAGGAATCTAGGTCCCAGATGATCATGGAGCTCTCATCTAGCCCTGAATTACTGAGCTCCTAACCTCATTTTCATGAAGGATATAAATAAATTTATATTTTATTCCTGGTACTATTCATTTCAGGTGTTTTGTCATTCATAGACAAGTCTAATCCTAACTTATACTTAGTTTTCTAAAAACTAATGCCTAGATTATTTTATTGTACTTTAAAAAGTCTCTTCCTAATAGTATAAATTGATTGGGATGAACATTTGGGGGTATGCAAAGCTCTATATCCACAGTTCGGTAACTTCCTGTAGCTTCCCTAAGATGAAAAAATTTCTAACTTTCCTTAGGAAATACCTGCAAGGTATTATCTACTAAATCTTTCCTAAGCACATGATATATGTTAGCCTATGTTTGTTTATATATTAATACTTGCAACCAAACATGCACTATACAAATTGGATGATTTTCTGTTATCAAATCTGAATGATAACTATAAGAAATCAGTGAGCTCCATTTATTTGCTCTGTTCATTCCTTTGCACTTATCTTCTTTCAGACTAGTTCATCCATTTCACTTTAGTTTATCTCAGTTTCTATTTTTGACACCTGTGAGATACTGATGTTTCTTTTTGTTTTTCCGCCTGCTCACCCCTCCCCATCCCTTCCCACTCAGTCCCTCAAGAATACTCAAGACTAGAGATCCATCTTCCACTACCATGAAAACATTCATTTGGGGCCTAACATAGCTGATCTTTATCTTCTAAAGTTAGAAAAATCCAGTTACTTTGGCAACAACTCTGGGGGTTTAGCTAGGTTCTCCAAGTTTAATATAATAGAAAACTATCCAAAATACTTTTGCTCGGGGTGTCCAGACAGTTCATAAAAGAACTTCTACCCACAGAAAACATTGTCCCTTAGAGGACAGGCAAAGTCCTGAGCCAAACTTTGTGATGCACGTTCCTAGCAGGGCGAGCAAGGGAAATGCAGTCCACCTTCCTGCCTGTCAGCTTGCCTGCCGCCTGCCTGCCTGCGGAGTTGCAGTGCGGAGTATCATTGCAGTGCTTGTTCAGGGGAGTAACGTGCTGCATGGTTCGGGGGCTTTGTCTTTATTCACAACACATTCATGTGCCTCAGCATGAGAGAACTGCACAGTTGCCTGCCAGCCCGTCCTCTTTGACTGTCTGCCGAATAAGCCAAATGATAACTCTCTATTAGTGAGAGAGGAGAGAGAGAGAAAGAGAGAGAGAGAGTGAAATACAGAGGAAGAAAGATCACGCAAAAAGGAGGGGGAGGCAGAGGGGGAAAAAGGATGCTCTCCGGCACACTCATATATTAGGTCTCCGTGCAAAGGCAGAAGGCTGCAGCAGCAGCAAGCTTTCGGGCAGTGATTCTAACTATTGCCTGTGAACACTGTGGCCGGGACGACTTTGCGGAGGCAATTTATTACTTATGCATAGAACACTCCAGCTCTGCTAAAACTGGGAGCGCAAACACCCCCTTGTTTTCTAATTTAGAGACTTGCATCTTTTCGACACTCAACTCTATCAAGACACTCTGCTACTACAGGTAAGACGCAGTTAAGATTTATCTGTTTGTGACATCATTACACTTTAACACACTTTAAACCATGAGTACTTCTTAATATGCCTGGTTTATGTTGAACTGCTTTGGTTTTTTTTTTTACTTCATATTAGTCTTCCTTCAAGTAAATAATTTCATCAAAAAACTGCCATTAACTGAAGGAACAACTACTAAATCTTTCCTAAGAGGAATCTTCATGGTTGTTTGCATTTCCATGAGCTCTGAGTTCACAGCTGGGAACTGAACTCAAACTGTGATCTGCGATGCAATTTATAATATATATTGTTTCTAAATGTACTGAATTATTCACTATTATTTGTATAAGCCATAATCCTTCCCTGGTTACTGTGTTATGCTGATTGCATGCTTAGTAGTTTTTTTTTTCCCCAACTTTTCTAGTTTGGGGGACCCAATGATGAGGCACATAACTTGTAGAGTTTGATCAAATCATTGCAGTGTGGGGTAATTTATTCATTCCAAAGATGCGCTGTGATAGTCCTTACTAAGAAGGTGTTATCGTGCACACACACACACAGATGTATAATTAACAGATAGTACAAACATGAGAAATGTTTGTGAGATTAAGAGGAAATGCAAGGATGTTGATGATTTATATACTGTATGATATCCTTGAGTCTCAAGGGTTTTTTTTTAATAAAAAATTACTTTTGTTTTTATAACTTGTCTCCATATTTACCTGTCATTATTTTTTGAAATATAAGATTAGCTTTTAAATGAGGTTACTCAATGTTGCTGATATTGCTGGGGAAACTGTAATCACAGAAACATATTAAAAATATGTTGAGTCTATAGAGAATAGAGGAGGAATATTATCAACAGGTTTGAAAATGTTTACTTTCCTTGGTTTTGACAAGAGCATCTTGTAGTGTTAGTCAGTTGAAACTTGGATTGCATTCTGCTGTCCCACTCAGGGTCCCAATAAGTTGGAAGTAAAATAACATTGCTGTACAGGATCAAAGCTAAAGGTACTAGACAGATTTAATAACAAAGCCATTTTTTACTTGACACTTTGACTTAAATTAACCCAAATTAATATATATATATATATATATATATATATATATATATATATATTTCTATCCTTGTGTGTCTGAAATGTTTTTTCTATTAAGCATATTTTACTAAGAGTTGCTCTTAATCAAATTCCCCCTACACAAAGTATTTAAATGCTGTTAGTCTGGAATCATTAGAGTGACACTTAGTAGTTAATGGCTTTAACTCTGACCTACAATGAAACATGTAACATAAGATTGAAGCAGATCCTAGAAAAGCACACGTTTAACAGTAAAGTATTGTGAGAATAGAAGCTTTTGCATGCAAAAATACATAATTCATTGCAAGACCTGTGATTCTTGTTCCTGTGCATGACTTATTTCATTTTCCAATTTCACTTACAAAAGGTTTAAGTCCATAGGGAATGTATGTAAAATATTCAATTGACTGAGGATATGAAAATTAAAGAAGGAAAGAATTATTACTATGGTGACTTTTTTTTAGGACTTTTGGGAAGTTGGTTACTGGCATGAATGTAAAGAATTCATTTTAGAATCTCTCTTAGGGTACACTAAAAAATCAAGAATATGTTGATGGGAAATATATGCCAATATGTGAAATTATTCAAAAGATGAAAGAGAATGATGAGAGAGCAGAGAGGAGTCTACAAAAGGCAGAATATTTTCAGTAAACACAGAGTAAACTCTATATTCTTTCATTTATGACTGCCAGGAAAGCAAGGTCTGGAGAATAGTATTTCTCAGACATGAATGAAATCTTAATGGCCAAATATCAAGGGGGAAAATAAATGTGTTTTTTTTTATTTCATTACCAAATTTGAACATGCAATTACCCAAATAATATCTTGAATGAAAGATTTCTTGGAGTTATAAAGTTAGAAAAGTTACTTACAAACTACTTAGATTTTAAAAAATATATTAATATTTATATTTTTTGATTCACATGACTTATATGACTTTTCCTTTCTTTCTAAGGAATGCATGTGCTCAATAAAATGGAATATGTGTTTTTTGTTTTGAAACTTTTCAACTTTGGTTTTAAAATTATTTACCAAAAATTGTTCAGTTCATCCATCTCTTTACCTCCAAAAAAAGGCATGAGCTAGATTTTCTTAATTGATATACCGCCAAGGAACCAACTTTGTATTTATACATATCAAAGCAATATGCTTAATTTCTTGATTTACAAACATTCAGTATTGTGCTCACTTTATCATTTCTCCAAACTCTCTGGATTTTCCAATTATGCAACAACTTTAAAATGTCTGATAAGAGTAATTCATAATTAATATGATTTCTAGAGCCTTCTAGTTTTAAACTATTTCAGACAGAAATTTTATTTAATTATAGGTAATATTAATCATATTAATAATACTGGTAAGTAATTATCCCAAAGTTGCCAATGGATATAGGCAGGAATATGTCCCTGCTCTCAATTTCTTTAGAGTTTCTTTAGAGTTTCAACTTTTCTACTGGAGAAAGTTTGAAAAAGTTTCCTTTCAATGTTTTTATGTTGAGCTAAGTTACAAATTATAAATTTATCTGAATTTTTAATAATGCCAGATTATTAACACAGTCATCAGTACACTATTTTTGACATTGCTGAGTTTTCATGTGCCACAAAGCATATTAACTAAGATGGAATTTGGTTAAGTTAGTTTTGAGGCTTTGGCTGCTGTAACAATAGATAAAAACTAAACATTTCATTTCCTTGTTATATCAGAGGGATTTAAACTCTGTCCTCTGCATGTATACTGCATCAATTATTTATAACTTTATAACTAGATTTTGTTTTCATTGATGTAGCATTGGCCTACTGAAACGTTCCTTCTTGATTTTCTACAGGAATTTTATTTTGATATTTCTAGGGGATCATATGAGTCTTTCATTAGAATCATGGACGGTTTCTTTGAAATTATATATATATATATATATATATATATATATATATATATATATATATATATATATAAAAGGCTGTAATCCCAAGCTCTTTTCATGATGACATTAATATTGAAGCATGAGTAGGAATAGCTACAACTGAAAAATTCTGAAATAACAAGCAAGAATAAGTAATGAGGGACCTCCAGCTAGTTTTCTGCTTCAGTTACTTTGCTTAAAAAATATTCTTAGACTGTGATGTGGATCCTGGAAATCAAAGCTCTTTGCTGATTTCAGTGTCATAGAACTGCCAAGGAGCAGATTCCTCATCTTTCTCCCAGGCACCACTCAATATTGACCCTTAGGAAGAATTTTTTGGACTGAAGTCATTGTTGTATTTTAAGTTATCTAAAAATAAAACACAATAGCCTATCCAAATAAAGTTTAGAATTATCATTATTATAAAATGCTTATTGGCCATTTTGAAGTCATTTGCTGTCTACATTTTAAAGATCACATTGCAGAAGACTGAAATAGCCATAAGCTTCCAATGGCAAAAATATTTCATCTCTACATTCTTTTTTGTGAAATAATTAATTATATTTCTATGCACATATTACAAAACCATTTTTTAAAAATATGGTAACAGGTGCACCCTGTTTCAGGGACTAGTACAGGAAAACCTGTTTATTCAATAAAATGCTAAATTTCAAAGTTTATTATTAGCTTTAAAAGTGTTTTTTGCAAAAAGGTAGTCAAAATGGTTTTTAAAAACTTTATTGAAAATTTTAAAACTTTATTTAAGTACATAAAAGACCATCAATTTATCCTTTAAAATGTGTTTTATTCACAACCCTTTCAGAAACCTTACCACTAGGCAAAGTGATGTACATTTGAAACCACAATTACATGAATATATGTGTGAACTCACAAATGGAAGCAGTCCTAATTTTAAAACAAAGTGCCATTCATTTACTTTCTTAAAACTATGTATTATAATAGTAGCACACGTAACATGATAAATGAACATGCACATATGGAGAAAGGTTAAATTGTTAGTTTTGTAGTGTATAAAACCCAGAGATTAAAGAGTCTTTCTTGTGTCAACCTTATTAGATTAAAGGGTTTCTGACATTTCAAAAAAGTTCTGTTCAAATTAGCTCCCAGTGTTTTTCTTTAATCTGCACAGGCAAATATTACATGCTTTAAGGTTCTTCTTAGAAGGTAACAGATTCCAATTAATTAGTTTCTGCTGACAGATACATACATTGTAAATACAAACCATAGGGTTCCAATAAAGAAGTTAATTCAGTTCCTACAAGAGAAAACTTGGATCAATATTCTCTTTTAAGTATCATAAGAAAACATACTAAACATTAGGCAATTATATAATGAAGGCAAATTTCTAGTTGTGATTAAAGATTATATTAACAACTCAAAAGAGAGTATGTAATATTTATTATGTGTTTAATAAACACAAAGTATCACTTGGGGTGCTTGAAAATTGACATTAACTCAAAGATTCTTAAATATAAATGATCATTGACTTTTCACAGAAAATATTTTAAAAACTAGATTGTCATATAATGCAATTTGGTACTTTTTTTCAAGCAGTAATCAGAACATTTAATTGTGTGAAATAGGGGAAAGACATATGACAAGACTTTTTGCAAAACAACTTCGGTTTAAAATATGATTTTTACACCCCTATTGCTACAATAAATCCCAAATCATATGTTGAGAATACATTTCTTATCATCTAGAACACCTATAGAATATCATCACCATATCTTTCCTTTTAAAAATCCAGGTCTTCTAAATGATGGTTCAGTTCCAAGTGAAAACATGTGGTGAGTCCAGATGTTCAAACACAATCACTCCCCAAAGGCTTATAGTTACAGGTTGATTCAAGAATGGCTATGTATAAATACACACATCAGAACCCTAATTTAAAATTAGAACACAGGCTGTGAAATGCATAAAAATGGTAAGAGACCACAGTTGGCTGTGTTAATTCCTTGTTCATATGAAAATACATTCTCTGCTCCATCAATGTAGCACATCTGGTAGAGTCAATAAATTCTTACAAAAGTTGTAAAAGAATAGATAATAGATATGACAGTATTATCTGAATGATAAATATAGTTTGCATGGTAACCCTATTTTTAACTAAATTTTGAATGATGTCATTGGTGTAGTTGGGAAATTTCAGGGTTAAAAATGTTTAAAATGATTCATTCCTGTAAAAATTTACAGTGATTAAAGCATATAGAAAGAAGTTGATTATAGGAATAATAACTTAATTGTTTTGATTTTCTAACAGTTAATTCAAACCTCAAACTAACAAGAAGAAAATTGGAAAGAGAACTTTCCCTAAGGAAAGCTAGCACTTGCTAGCTAAGGATATTTATGATGCTTTGCTGGCTAATTGTAGACAGATAAAGCAAAAGCAAGTCCTATGTGATGGAACGGTGA
This sequence comes from Microcebus murinus, assembly GCF_040939455.1. Lineage (NCBI taxonomy): Eukaryota > Metazoa > Chordata > Mammalia > Primates > Cheirogaleidae > Microcebus > Microcebus murinus. The sequence continues at coordinate 27,861,923 of NC_134124.1, forward strand.
AAACAGCAGACAGATTTATGAACCGCAGGGCGACTCTCCTGGGACTCCCCATAATTGAGTTCTTTAAAATTATGCATTTCATTGCTTTGTATTTTCCTTTTTCTTTCTATTCTCTTTTTATAAGTCACATTTCCAAGAGTCTGAACCAGGGTAAGAAAACTTATCTTCAGCACTTTCTTAGTTCAAAATTTATTATACATGTTGTAATCAGATCTCCCAAATGACTCAATAACTTTTAGTCTAGTCAAAAGCATTATCACCAAGCCAAAACTGTAAGGTTGAAATAACCAAAAGTAACTCCACTCTCAATGCTGGATGTGTGTTGTTTGTTTCCACCTAGGTGGGAAAGAAACTATTTTGGCTGCATGAAGGTTGTGCTAAGAGAACCAATGCCTTACAATCTAATAATTCTTCCCCTGGTTTAAATCCATCCTAGGTCAATCTATGGCCCACAGGCAGGGGTTGGGGTGGCTGATAATCACATGCACCGCAAAACTCAACACAAGGGGTTATAGACGGATGGCTAATATATTATAATAAACAGTCTTCCTTATTTCTACTGGAATACAATGGGGGAGGGTAGTAGGAGAAGTCAAACATACTTAACTGCTCTCACTTTCTAACCATCAGAGTGAATAAGCCCTTGGTCAAGGTGTAATTAAGGAAATACTGCCTGATCAAAGGGAACTTTTAGAATAACTAATAATGACTACTACTGCAGTGGTACCCAAACTTCTTGGCACCAGAGACCAGTTTCATGGAAGACAATTTTTCCATGGAACCGGGTGGTGAAGGAGAATGGTTTCAGGGTGATTCAAACGCATTGCATTTATTGTGCAGTCAAACCTCTCTGCTGTATGCAGCCACTCCCCAGCACTAGCATCACCACCTCAGCTCCACCTCAGATCATCAGGCATTAGATTCTCATAAGGAGGGCACAACCTAGATCCCTCGCATGTGCAGTACACAGTAGTGTTCTCATTCTTATGAGAATCTCACATCACTGCTGATCTGAGAGAAGGCGGAGGTTATGCAGTGATGCGAGGGGGAGCAGCTGTAAATACAGATGAAGCTTCGCTGTAAATATGTCAGAAGCTTCGCTTGCTCACCTGCGACTCACCTCCTGCTGTGGTCCCATTCCTCACAGGCCACAGACCTGTGGCCTGGGGCTTGGGGAACACAGTTCTACTGTGTCTGATGTTGCTGCTAAAATTGATTGTTTGTATTATAGATCATTCTAGACACGTTATATGTATTATCCAATTACAAAAACTATATGAAGTCAAAATTAAAATCTATATTTTAAAATTAGTAAATAGACTTGTTTAGGTTAAATACCTTGCTCAAGGGGTTCCCTGATGTATGACAAACAGAGTAAGAATTGAAAGACAGTTCTGTGTGTCCCCTAAACCCTATAACTACTAAGATTTACTATTTACTATTTTATTTTAGGAATCTACACACTATTTATTAGAAGTTAACAGCACACACAATACTCAATAGGACGCCAAAAAGGAAGCAATCATAAGAAATAAGACCTAAAGGATTTTATAAATTTACAACTAGTTAATTAACTTCAGTAATTAATCCTTGCTGCCAACTCTGCTCATTTTCTTTTCTCTCTGCTTTTTTTTGTCTATTTATTTTACAAGTCTGAAATATATATAACCATCTAAAAATGCTGAAACTGAACTGAGAGCAATTTTCCTTATCATTCCCAGAATTTATGAAGTAGTTATTTTCAACCCAATTGTCTAAATCATGGAAATGTCAAAACATCAGTGCATGTCCTGTCATAAAAATGAGAAGAGTTTCTCCTTATTGTGGCTTAGTGCCTCTAGCCAAAAACAAAGGCTCTGCTTGCTATATTTAAGTCAGGCTGGCTCACTGGCCAGAGTTATTCCCTCAAACATTTGCAAGATTTTGAAACTGCTGCCATCTGTCCAATGGAAATTACAACATTGTATTTGTTATATTTGTTCAGTTGGGGGTCAAAGTAACTGAGTCAATGCCACTTGAATCCCTTTGGAAATCAAAGATGCTGATGATTAAAAGTTATTAACTGAATCACTCCAATTTATTTCATAGAGTCATTTTAAAAAATATTATTGGTATAGAATTTAAAGATATGTCAAAAACCTAAACCGCAACTTGCGTCCCATTTGCATTGAAATTATACTTAAAATACATATTTTTAAAATGGGAGAGTCCCTAAGCACTTGCCTAATTATTATCCTTATTTAAATATGACAATCTAGAGTTCACTATACTTATTTATAATAATGGAGATCAAGCCTTACAAGTCTTCATTCCTCTTAAACACCCCCCAGTCCTTACTCTAGATTCACACCAACGAATGTGTATGTTTTCCTAGTTGGACATTTTTTTTAGTTTAAATAAATAGATATTAATAAATAAGTAGATGAGCCAACAAATATCTCCATATAGAAACTTTAATAATTAATGACTTAGAGATAAGTTCAAAGGCTGTAATAGATATCTACATTTGGCAAAATTCAGAAGGTTTGTGCACTAGCAACATTCAAACTATTCACAGAAGAAATTATAAAAGGGCATAGAAAGAGTTACGATTTAAAAGTAATTCCTAACATTCTTAAACTTGCTGATACTACATTTGAAGTTAATCGATACTCTAGAAGAGTATGAGACACTTGCACTGAATTATTTTTAATTATATCACACAACAGTTCCTTGTGTGTTTCAGGGATTACCAAGATTTGGCTAGTCTTTAATTATGCATACTTAGATTTCTTTGCTCCTTTGGGGAAAGAAAGATTATTATGGTTCTGCCCTTCTTTATTGTTATTATCAGAATTCCTTGCTTGTAAGAATGTTTGAAGGGTATATAGGCTGGTTGAATAAATGGCTACTTAATATCTACACTTTCCTTGATAAAACTAGATAAAGCATTGCTACCTCTGAGCCCTTGTTGCTGTTTTTGACAAGGTGACATTAGCCACAGTTCTCAGCCGTCATCATGTTAAAAATCAGGAATTAGCTGGTTACCTATGGATTTCCAACACTATTACTTTGGTTTTTGAGACAAGCATGGAGGCAAGCAGTCGCAGTTGCAGGTCCCAACCAGATTCACCAAATATGCAGATCAATGATATAAGAACAGCATTTGTCTGAGATCCATGTATGTACGTGAGTCAGCTGAGTATTGGCTTGAACTATTGGTTTAAAAATCAATTTCATACAGCAGCAGAATAGGCTCAGTAAAAACATAACATAAAATAAAATAAATCGGTTTCAAAATAATAAAATAAAGATGTTTTGGATTACAATCCAAAGTATAAATAAAGACACATGGGTCCATACTGATAGAAATAAATGCTTGGAAAAAATTAATAAATGGGGAGAATAGATGAATTTCCCATCCAGAAGAATTTGAAATAATTCATGTAAATACTCTGCCCTTAGGAAGCAAGTGGTGCCTAACTCCCCACTCCTTAAATGTTGAATGCTTCTTGTGACTTCTTTCCATAGAGTACAGTATGAAAAGGGGGAAGGAGGAAGAGGAAGCTTATAGTGGAGAAATCTGACAGACATGACCTCAGCCATGCAGTGAAAGTCAGCATCAGAAGTGTGTCAAATAAAAACAAATCTGGACTTAAAGAGACAGAGAAACTTTATTGAAAAAGACTGTTGTAATAGGGAGAGTGCTCTGATGTCAGACATCTGCAAGTGTCTGAAAATCAAACAGTAAAAAGGCTCTTCTTTTATAGAATAAGAAAGAATAAACAGTAAGGGGAAGTTGTGTGCTATGTGTAGAATTGTTTTCCACACCCTGATATTCATATGCATAAGTCCTAACCCCCTAGTACAGTAGTCCTCCTTTATCCACAGGGGATATAGTCTAAGACCCCCAGTGGATGGCTGAAACCTCAGACAGTACAAACCCTATATGTACTATGATTTTTCCTATAAATACATACCTATGGTAAAGTTTAATTTATAAATGAAGCACAGTAAGAGATTATCAATAATAGCTAATAATAAAATAGAACAATTATAGCAATATACTGAAATAGTTATGCAAATGTGGTCTCTCTCTCTCAAAATACCTTAATGTACTATAATCTCTTATTTTCCAAGGTTGACCACAGTTAACTGAAATCAAGGTTAACTGAAACTGTAGAAAAGCACTGATAAGGGAGGACTACAGTACTTCCAAATGTGACTACATTTAGAGAGAGGGACTTTAAAGAGGTTAAATGAGGGGCGATGGGAGGGCACTTTTCCAATCTGACTGGTGTCCTTATTAGAAGAGGGAATTTGGACACACAAGGAGACAACAAGAGGTAAACAAAAGAAAGACAACGTGAGGACACAGTGAAGAACGGAACCATCAACAAGCCAAAGAGAGAGAAGGGGAAACCAAGCCTACTAATTCTTCCATCGTGGGCTTCTCCCCTTCAGTTCTGTGAGAAAATAAATTCTGTTGTTTCAGCCACTCAGTCTATGGTGTTTTGTTATGACGCTGCTCACGAAGTCATGCACTGGGCAAGTGAGGGGGAATCATGACCAGTCCTGTTTGATAGGAAATGTGTCTTGCTGTGGTCAGTGGAGTCTCAGGATAAGCTGATAAAGGAGGCAGGGTTTGCAAATTAGTGTTTGCTCACCCTTGGGGGAAACAAAGTTCAGGGATTTGTGGGGAGGAGAGGAACCTTCCTAAAGTCTAGTCAAGGCAAAGCAGAAAGTAAGAAATTGGCAGTTGTGAGCACTTGGTCAAGTGATTCTTCATGTGGATAGTAACTGCTGTTGATACACTGTCATGAGCATAGCACTTCACCTTTGTAGTCTCCCTCCCCAAAACACATAACCCCAGTCTAATCATGAAGAAAACATCAAACAAGTCCCAACTGAGGATATTTTACAAAACAGCTGACTAGTATCTCTCAAAACTGTCCAGGTCATTAAAATTGAGAAAAGTCTGAGAAACTGTTACAGTTAACAGGAGTCTAAGGAGACACGGCTACTAAATACAAAAAGGACATTAGGTAAAAAATTAAAGAATTATGAGTAAAGTATAGACCCTTCACAGATTCTCCTCAATGACCATGGTTTTCAGGGGCTTTTATAACAAGGTCTCTTGCTGGCCTCAATGCTAAGTCTTCCTCCTTACCCACAGACTCATCTATTGCTCTAATTTAGAAAATTATTTTTGCATTCTTCCAGTACATGTAACACTAAGTGCAATCCATCTAATAAATATCTCACCTTTTCCCTGTACAAAATTCTAGTAGTAGCAAGTACAAAGTCTATTCCATGTAACTACTTTTATTGGTCCTTTATCAGGAAAAATAAAAGTTACTTTTCTTTCTGCCTCTGGTAGTGTTCCCTACATGTGTAAAAAAAAAAAATGAATATGCTGACTTTTTTCCTAAGTGCCAGGAAGCATTGTCTCATTGCAGTGTTTCCATTGATCAAAACAGTTTTATGAACCATTGTCAAATCAGAGCTATCTCCCACTTAAGAAATCACCTTTCAAGGATACTGTAGAAATAGCTTTTGTACCTATAGACTTGAAAATTTTATCACACTCTTCACTGGGCATTTGTATTTAATTATGTCTTGCTTTGAATTTTTTAAAAAAAATCATTCTGCTTTCTGAAGAATAATCAGAAAAAGGAAGCAAGAAGAAAGGTGACTGGGCAAAAGATAGTCATTTTATTTTACTAGCTATTTGTCATCTTTGATGCATGCTTCATAATTAAAACCTGATTGCTGCAGGCAAAAAAAAATTTCCAAGAATAATAAAATTATTATTTGATAGACTTTGTTTATTATTTGAAAAATGGGTTGAAAGCTGGCAAGTTTGAATTATTACAACTACAGAATTTTATCTTTCTTTGGTTCAATAATTTAATGTGATTAGCCTTTTAGAAAATGAATATAATATTTTGGTAGCTAAAAAGCATGATCTGTACATATGTATTACACTTATAATTTAATTAGGAAGCTAATGAGATGTGATTGACAATCTGATTGGTGAGTAACTGGTACAGTAAATTTCTATCAGCAGACTTGAGTTTTTCTCTTCCAGCTCTATATTCATCTGACTTCAGAGTACAGAAATTATTATATTGGACACCTGCCATCCTGGCCTTTGGAAATCATCCTCCTGTAAAGCCACCAAATGAAATATAGCTCATCGTAAGAGGGAACTGGCAAAATCAACTATTTTTGAGTTTACCTTAGAAGAGCAAACTATGAAACAGATTAAGCATGGCTATTAATTAGATATAAGTAAACTAATTAATACAAACAAAGTTTGACTGATGCATAGAGGAATATTGTTTATTTAACTAGGGTTTGTATTTCTTTTAAGGGTATATAGGAATATACAATAGAAACATATATTTTACATATATTATACAGTATATGTGGCATATAGATCAGATTCACATTTTCACTGTTGTTAACTTTGCTTTAAAAATCAGAACTACTTGCTACCTTTCTAAGCAATTCACAAACTTGTTGATGTAATTATTCTCTGACACATATTGTTTTCTTTTAGCACCAGTGTACTACTCATAATTTATGACAAATTCATATTTTAAAGCATTTTCCACACTTATCTTCCCACTGTCTGAGTCTAATTCCCACAAACATCATAAATTCTAGTGATAATCATATCAAATGCAGAGCTTGACAGACTGAATCAACAACCTCATGGGTTGCTATAAATAAAACCAACATCTATTGTTAGATTTCATTTTGGTATTATTGAGCCAAGTTCCATTATTATAAAAAAAATTATATTTTAAATCTAGTAAATAAATAACTTTAAGGTAATTTTTTTTTTTTTTTTTTTACTTTCTGGCTGAAAACCAGCGATCTTGCTTAGAGAGTAAAGCCTGAATCAGAAATGGGAATAAAAACACCAGTATTTACTTATGCAAGACGTAATGGCAAAAATAATATTAAAAAAACATAGCTACTATGTACCAGACATTGGGTTAAGTGGTTTAACATATTATTGTATTCCATCCTCTTAAAGATCCTGTGAGTTATTACTGTACCACTTTTCTTAATTAAGGTTAGAGACCAAAAGGTTTAATAATTTGCCCAAAGATACAAATATAATGAGTGCTGACCTTGGATTTGAACCTTGATCAGCCTGACTCATCAGCCTGACTCCAAAGTTGTGCCTTTTATTATTTTTCTGGACTAAAAATCAATTCCCTGTGAGTCAATAATATTTCCCATGTAAAACAAGGAAAACTAATGAAAAGGGTATGGAAATTAATTTGAAGTGAAATTAAAATCATTGTTAAAGAGTAATGTTGATTCATATTTTCTACAAGGCAAGGTAACCCAATACTGTGATTATTCTAAAACAAACTGTTTTCCCCAAAATGACTACTACTATAGAAAAAGAGGTACATCTCCCTTTTTAAAAATTTGACATGGAAAATTGAAATATCAGCTATTAGAAAAAGTGAAGTGGTCATTTTTTCCTATTAAACACTAAATTTTATATCTATCTATCTATTAGTCATAGTTGTAGTAGTGGAATTCTTTTTGTACAGTGGTTGCTTTAGATCACTAGCTACTTAAGATGAGGCAGGTGAATTAGAGGGGAAATAGCAGAGAAGTTCAATTAAAGGAAGATTGAGCCAACTGAAGATCAATCTTGGATAAAGTCTAAGAGTTTTGAGTAGATAATGTAAATCAATATAAAATATGATTGCACTGTGAAAGGTGTTATTTTTCAAGCTGCTTTTCAGGAAACTATCCATTGTGTAAATTAATGTCCATGAATTTCTTTCTAAGAAGTTTGCTGGTGGCATATTCTTGAGCTCCTTTATTTATCTTGCCAATTTCATTCCCACATGGCTCAAACATCATGTTGTATAAACTTTTGTTCCATGTTCTAGGGTTTAACAAACATTTGAATACCTACTGTGTGCAAAGTAGGCTCCTTGGTGTTGAAATAAAATAAAGTCAGTTAGCTTGGTGACTATTAAGTAATCCATAGTCAGCCCATAGTTGTGCATCACACAGCATTGAGTGAATGATTGGAAATCTGAAAACAGATGGTGTCAATACACTGATGAGTGGTACAACTGCCTCCAAACCAGGTGGTGTAGAAGTCCTTTCCTACCTACTCTTTGTGGATGTATGAGCTTCAGTTATCTCTTAGCTATAACCTGAAAGATGATAGAGATAAAGCACAATTTATCACTAACCCATGCCTGATCCTCTTATAGAAATTCATTTCATACCTATTAGCTGTTACTTGAGAAAGCTATCTCTCAAAAGCACTTTTAGAAAATAGGCTTAAAGTTCTAGATTTGACCTACTCTATTTTTTTACCAGCTGTTTAAATTGGTCAGGCATCAGTTTCTTCTTCTTTAAAATGGGGATAATAACTGTGCTTACCTTATAATTTGGCATGAGAATTGAATGGGAGTGCTTGAAATCCTTGAAGCACTCAATGCCTCACACATAAATGTCAGGAAGAATTATTATTAGACTGTATGGTGTAAAGTGTAACTGGTTTTCAGTGTTTAATTGAATAGACTGATTAGCTGATTAGGTCAATGATTTGTGAATAAATAAGAGATGACTGGACCCCTCAACATATAAGAATCATACACACACATGCACATGCACACAGTCATCTTATTTTGCATGTAAAATCTTAAAGATATTAAATGAACTCAAACTCACATGAGAACTTGGTCTTTGACAATAAACTGAGATCACTTTCTTTTTCATTAGGGAAAGCAAACCTTTCATATTTCTATCCTGAAGAGTATTATAGAGGACATTTTGCCATTGTTATTTAATATGATTCTTGAAAAATGAAACACTATCCATCATTTCCTTTGGAGTATAATTAAGGCATTGAGTGAAAATGTATGGACATGTGAAAATAACATGTCTATTGCAAAGATCAGGGTCCTAAAACAGTGACAACTCTAAGTAACAAATGAAAAAATAAGAAAAGCACTAGAAATTTTCCTTCCCTTTAAAGCCTCTTTGCATACAATGTGGATTTTTACAGCTCCAGAAAAAAGTATATGTTTTCATGCTGACATATGCTATCCAAAAAGTTGAATTTTATAAAAGAATGTGAGTTAGAAACATTCTTCCCTGGCAAGGCATCTTTACCAGGGGTAGATTATTCTAGGTTCTGTCCATGGTGGACCAAGGGTCTACACACTATTTTAAATTGTATCAATACAATGTACACATGTGAATTTTGCAGTTTTCAGCTTTAACAGTATTCTGAGAGAGCATAACTTTAGTAGTTAAGAACAATTGTTGTAAAGGACATCTTCACAATCTAAGTAAATGATATTGTTTGCCAAAATGCTTTCTCCTTTGACTTTATTTCTTCAGATACATAATATCCTTCAGCAACCCCCCCCCCTTTTGAACAGAGTCTCACTGTGTCCCTGGGTAAAGTGCAGTGGCATCATGGTAGCTCACCACAACCTCCAAATTCCTGGGCTCAAGTGATCCTCTTGCCTCAGCCTCCCAAGCAGCTGGGAGCACAGGAGTATACCACAAAGCCCAGGTAATTTTTCTACTTGTAGTAGAGATGGATCTCACTCTTGCTCAGTCTGGTCTTGAACTCCTAAGCACAAGCAATTCTCCCCACTCAGCCTCCTAGAGTGCTAGGATTATAGGCTTGAGCCACTTCGCCTGGCCTAGCAATCCCATTTAAATCCAAAGCTCCAAAATCAATTCACAAATAACCCTGCTATGTCCCAAGTTTTCTCTTAAGCATCATCTAGTGGCTAAACAGCACCAACTAGTAGAGTAGACTCAATTGATCAAAAACTTGATAGCTTATCTTCTCTTTTAAACATTCTTTCTTCATTCTTAGTAATGATAAAACTTTAAAATGATTTATCATTGTGCTTCTCATACACTTGTTGGAATAACTAGTCTTTCTTTAGTTGTGATGATTGTTCATTTGTCCCATAACACAGTGGGATGATGGCATAAAGGTGAAGTTTTATTAATAGTACTTGAATTGCTTAAACTAAATTCATTATGATGAAGGCTAACTTGAAACAAATTTATTTTTTGAGGTTGGGCACTTTTTAAACAACAGAAATATACATTCTATAACACATCTTCCTAAAGAATTCAAGCAATATAGGGGTAAAATATGAGTCAAGAGCAAACATAATGGCTTATTTGAATGAAATAGGGATTAGTTAATATACTACTCTGAATGTATTATATTAATATGAGTTAGTTCTTGCTAGTTACCCAAAACTTAATGGCCTTTGTTTCCCCCTCACAGGTCTATAAATTGGTTAATTGTTTCTGCTGACCTGATGCAGTCATGGTTGGGAAACTTGGGCCTGCTCATTTATCTGTAGTCACTTGATTCATCAGTCAGTAGCTGACTGGTCTATGATAGTGTTAGCTGGGATGACTCAGTTCTGTCCCTCATGGTTTCCCATCTTGGGCAGGCTAATCCAGATACGATCTCATGGTGATAATAGGTGTCTAAAAGAGGTATAAAATCTGCAAGTACTGGCTGAGCACAGTGGTTCATGCCTGTAATCCCAGCACTTTGAGAGGCTGAGGTGGGAGGATCTCTTGAGGCCAGGATTTCAAGACCAGCCTGAACAACATAGCAAGATTTTGTTTCCACATAAAAATAAATAATAATAATAAAAAAGTTAGCTGAGCATGGTAGCATGCACTGAGGCAAGAAGATTGCTTGAGCCCAGAAGTTTGAGGGTTCAAGGTTATAGAGAGCTATGAATGTACCAACGCACTCCTGGCTGAGTAACAGAGAGAGACCTTGTCTCTGGAAAAACAAATGCATGTGCTTTGTAAAACCACTGCTGGTATAAAATTTTTATTGCCCAATTGACCAGAGAAATTCATAAGGTCAACCCATCTTCAATGTGGTAGGACTCTACCAAAGGGCATGGAGAGGTCATAAATTGAAATCATTTATGCAGTTAAACTACACCAGGCCACGTTAATGCTATTGCAACAGATGACTACAAATATCAGAGAATTGACACACATACAACAGATGTTTATCTCTCTGCTATTATAGTCACTTGTGGATACAACTTGATGGAGGCTCCATCTTAATTCAAGGTGATATACAGCATTGTTTTTAAAAGAAAATGATTGGAAATAACTGAAACGCCTTTCCCTGGGGGCTGTTGAAATGAATTATGGGGTGTATGTTTCATTGAACACTATGTAGCCATAAAAAATAACTAGGAAACAATGTGCCGACACCCAAATATGTATTGGATTTATATTTTAGGAAGATGCAAAAAACGATGAGCATATTAGGCCTGGCATAATAAACGAGAGGAAAAAGAATATACCCACATATACACACATGTGCATTGAATATACACACATGTGCATAGCATAGAGGCTTGAGTGTGTATAAGCCTCTGAAAATATTGACATAAAAGGAAAAATAATGGTATGAACTTGGAAAAAAAATGAGTCATAAGAAGTCTTCTTGGAGAATATATTTTTATGCTTTTTGGTGTTTGGATCACATAGTTTTATTAGTTATTAATAAATAAATAAGTAAACAAATAAATAAATTATTAAAACAATAATCCTAAAAAATAAAAACAAGAAAGCATGGAGTATTACCACATATCTGTATTCTAACTTTTGTCTACCTCGTATTGGTTGTGAAAACTCGGTAAATTTTCCTTACTTTGTGAGCTAGGGTTTTTCTGTATAAAATGTAGGAGTATTATTCTGTTTGGTATTAACAAATCAACACCTAAGTGGACATATAGGAGTAACATTTATCGGGTGTTGGGAGGGTGGGAGGGGGAAGAAGGGGAGGGGTACATACAACCACAAGTAAGATGTGCAATGTTTGGGAGATGGACATGCTTGAAGCTCTTACTCAAGGGGGGAGTGGGGCATGGGCAATGTGGGTAACCTTAACACTTATACCCCCATAATACGCTAAAATAAAAAAAATAAATAGGAGTAGCAGTAGATCTGTCATATGATTGGTGTGTAATTTAAATAAGTAAATCCATATAATGCACTTAACTGGCATATGACATGTAGTAACTGCTAAATAAGAGTTCAATTTTTTTTCTGCTGTTGCTACTGTTCATTTCATTATTTAATTACAAGAAATACACTGTAAATGAACTGAGGTACAAGTCAAATTGGATTTGCACTGGGAGTATTTTGCTAGATCATTTCTATCAGGTTTTAGTCTGGACTCTGGGCTGCTTGGCCCATGGGCTAGAGAGTCCTGGGTATTCTTTTGCAGCTGGCATGCTAAGTTATAATCGGCCAATTCATAGAGTATTCCCTCCAATCCCACGAATGGTGGTTGCTCAGGAGATGATTAAGGTGGAACAAGACTAAGATGGGGGCCTGGGCCCCACACTTGTCCTTCTTTCCAGGTGGGGCAATTGCACCAAGGCAACATCACCCACTGTCGTTCCTAGGAGACCCAGAATTCCTCACTATCTACCTAGTATTTTGTCTTTCTTCTCTTTTTAATGCCTTTCTTTTAAGGTAAACTTTGCTGTCTTTCTGGTCTCTTCCCATCTTTACAATATCAAAGATTAAAATCAACAATCAACACATGGAATATATGATAACTCTGTTAATATCATGTTAAAAGGCTCAGTTATTCTCTCCTTCTCTTAGCTACATGAAAGAAAGGAAATTACATCATTGACAAGAAATTTGCCCTTGTAGAAACTAAGTGGGTTGATGTGTGAGTCCAACAGTGAAGGGAATTTGGGCTTTTTCATTTGTTTGGTTGTCTGTTTTTGGACCTCAGTGGTTTCAGATGTCACAAATGTTAGATAATAGTGTGATGTCTTTCCCTGAAGAGAAGTTCTTAACTTTTTATATAAACAGACACGTAAACTTTTAATTTTAAAGTTTGTACTTTGGGCATGTTGCTTAATTAGTTGGAAAAGTTTTGATTTTTGTTGTTATTTGTTTTAAAGAATAGAAACATCTTTCCCCTCCTAAAAACATTGAGCATAGAGAAAATATTATTGACCCTGAGGAATTTATGTTAATTTTGTTTACAGCTATGTGATATCTAAGAAAACACTGAGATTTTTAGACATACCAAGTTAAAATACCAATTTGTTTTTAGCCTATCAAAGTTTTGTGGGGATAGAGCAATAATCCCATGACTAGGATTTGCTTATATTATTTCAACTCAATCACACAAAATAAAACAAAATAAAAACCAGAAAAATAAGTGTCTTGGTCCATTTGAACTGCTATGAAAAATGCTACAGACTGGGTAGATTATAAACGGAATAAAACCCAGAAAAGTAAATGTCTTAGTCCATTTGAACTGCTATAAAAATGCCACAGACTTGGTATCTTACAAACAGTACAAATTTATTTCTCACAGTTCTGGCAGCCAAGAAGTCCAGGATCAAGGCACCAGCAGATTCTTTGTCTGGTGAGCACTGGTTTGTTGGTTCATAGATGGCACCTTCTCACTGTGTCCTCAAATGGTGGAAGGGGCAAGGGAGCTCACTGTGGTCCCTTTTATAAGGGTGAGGTTCCTTTTATAAGGTCCCTTTTATAAGCCCAATCATGAGGGCTCTACCCTTATAATCTAATCATCCTCCAAAGGCCCCACCTCCTAATACCATCATCTTATGTTAATATTTCAACATATGCATTTTAGGGTGACACAAACATTCAGGCCATAACAATAAGTGTGACAAATTCTTGATGTTTGTTGAATCTAGGTGATACACTTGTCATTTTGTAATTTTGAGATTATTTTTAAATTGTCATGACAGCATGTTTCTTAAATCTAGAAGAATTCAATACTTAGGTTACTTCACAAGCATCATTCTCACCTGACCTTCAAGAAACTGAACTCTGAAATTTTACCCAGTGTTTTGGGGATGTGATTTATGTCAGAAAGCCATCTTTAGAGTTCTTCTCATTGGGACACACTGAAAGGAAAAGATTGGTTACACATAAACAAGTTGGCAAAAGAGTGTGCATTTATTTACTTTATGTTTGAATAAACTGGTAAAAGAAAAAAAAACTAAGTTCTAGACTTATTGAACTTACTTTAGTTTCTCAAGGATGCCTTTTTTTTTTTTTTTTTTTTTTTTTTTTTTTTTTTTTTGGCCTTTCTGCCTTTATACACCTTGTACTATCTGCCAGATGTGCTCTGTTTGGCTGGGCTCATGACATCTTAATGCATGTCCTTCTACAGGGCTTCTCTAACCACCCTTCCCATTCCCAGAATACAAATATGTTTCATATATTTTTCCTATAGAAGCATTTATATTCTATTAGTATTGCTTGTTAAATCACCAGTACATAGTGTGCTCAACACATATTTGTTGAATGCATGGATAACAGAGTCAATGAAGAAATTAATAATTGCCTCTAATGTCTGAGAAACCCAAGGGCCAATGTTGAGTATCTGTATATTCCAATGTTCAATGCTTCCAAGTATATAGAATTATTTTTAAAATATTAGAGATGAAATCACAACTTCTAAAAGACAATTACACCCATCTTAAACCTGAACTAATTCATGAAGCAGCCACATTAGAATGGAGTTCTGCTACAGCTAAGAAACTAATGTTTTAGTTTTGTGCCCAAGCCTGAGTTTTCATATAGTCTTCTACACAGCAGGTCTAGCTACACCCACTGATACTTCCTGTCACCCATATATTCTTCATGTTGAAATTCCATGAGTTACAAAGGACCCCTCTGAGTCAGCCCATATTAATTATTCTGGCTCTTTCTGGCTGGAGTAAACACTAGTATAAAGCAAAGATGGAGGCAATTATCCAAGACTTGTAGCTGAAGACATTTCAACCATAAGCATCCCCAGTCTCATTGTTATGTATCTTGTTAAGAGGAAAATGAACATGGATGTAAACAAGGAAAAGAGTTTTACACATACTCTTTAAAAACCAAGAGAATGCTATGTAGAGCGTAAACTAAGAAACTTCAATAAATAACCAACGGTGCATATCTGTCAGGGGAGAATTCATTGCTTATTAATCACAAACTGGGTTTTATAATGGCTTATACTTGTTTCAAAGTCCTATTTTCCCAACCCCCAAGTTAGCAGTGTTTTTTCCTAATTAAATTGGATTTCTTCCAGTATGCCTCAGACTAGACACCACGATTTATTCTTCTTATTTTTTTTCCATGTGGCAAGAGTAATATAAATAGCAGGTATAAAGATTTTCCTTCAACCATCCTTAAAATTTTAACTGAAGGGTTCCTCCCTGTATTAATGTATTCCAGCCACTTGACAAGATAATGCTCCTCTGATGTTGTATATCTGGTCTAACCTTTTGTCTCTGTCAGGAAAAGAAAGATTTTTCATGGAGATAGCTGAGTATAAGAGAATGCAGTTCATCACTTTAATAGTAGGTCAGGGAATTGTGGCATGGTATGTGCTATATTTTGGCACAGGCACATGCCATTAAAAATGAAGTGGCTCATTTATATAGTAATAAGAATAATGACTAAATTTTATGGTCCTATATGTGAATAGAGAAACCAAAAAAAAGATTTTAATTCAAACAAAAGGTCCCAATTTGCAATCTTGTTAAGGTTTTGACAGTTGCTTTTTTGATTGGCCATCACTTATTAGAAGAAAAATTGAAACCTTTCTGGAATTTAATGTCATCAGTAGTAGAATCAGTTGTCGTTTATCCTTAAGCATGTCTTATTCCTCTGATTAGTAATAATCCTTAACATTCTATTCTTATTAAAGCCTTATTTTAATAGAAAAATACCTACTTATAATTTTACCTATAAGTTCAAGAGAACCACTTTTATTTTTATTTTTCATGTCTTCTGAAAAACAGAAAATAAGTGCTGTTTAAAATTCAGTACGATTAGTAGAACAAACCCCTATGCTTAAATTAATTTTTCCAAAGAACAAATGCTAAAATTTGTTATTTTTGTAGAACTATATTCTCCCCCCATTATAATTCCTCTTGAATTATCTTCAAAATATTCTTTTGCTTGTCTTATTTACCTATCAACTCTATAAAAGTAAAATACTGTGTTTCATGAACATAATATTATTAGCATGGACTTATTAGTATATTTAAAGTATTTTCCTTAAGTTCTTTGCTGAAGCATATGGTTCAATTGTACCTTTAGACTAGTGTATTATATACTTGCACAGCAATTAATCATTTTACAGCTGCTATTGATAATTAAGGCACTTGGTTTTTATTTTTAACAGACAGAAAGATGACTTGACATGGCATATATCTTTTATTCTAGAATATGTCTACATAATTGTTTGGAATATATATATATATAATTCCATATATATATATGTAGATATTTATGTACATATCTCCATTACTGATAGTTATCCTCTATAGCATACCTAGCTAATAATACATAGAATACTAATAATTCTAGCTTTTCATTGTTGTACTTGATTTTAAAATGATTATTATTATGCTGTGAGTTCTTTCAATGTTTAGACTTTCCTGTATCCTTTTCATTTAATTTTATTGTCATCGAGATTAAAGCTTAGGACTACAAAAAAAAGTGATATTATTACACAAGAAAAAAATTAAAAATTTCATTATTTTTTAAGTGAGGTAGTCATTTAAGAATGTTTATAAACTATTTTCCCCAACGAAACCAAATTTTTTGGTCAAAGTTAAAAGTTTAAATGTCGTTATTAAAGATAACAACTACAATTGAATAATCTTTAAGTAACATTTATAAAAACAGATGATCTAAAATCAGATTTAGATCATCATATAATAAGCATTGGAACACATGTCATCTTGTAATGTTTTAAGTTCTAAAACATAAATATTACAAATATCTTTACAATCACCAAATTTCTGTCAACCTAGACTAGTAAAAGGGATTGCTCTGCTCATTTCAGTATTCTGATTAAAATGCAATGATTCTTCTAATTACTAAAATATTATAAAATATAAAATATACCACATTGAGTTTCATCTTTCTTTCATAATTCAAAATATAATTTTAGGCTTATCTTCCTGAATAATTTTACTCTAAAATTGCTGCTAAGTGTCCCAGTTGTTTGTATTCTAGATAAACAGGACATTGCTCATGTGCACAATTATTTCATGTATTATTACTACACATATCAAAAGTTGGCACAATAATGCAGTCTTAGGAAATGGTAGAGACCTTATGGATCATCTAAGCAATTCCTTCTTGGTTAATATGACCCATTTAAAAATATTCTCAGTGGTCTGCCAGCCAAAACCCCAATAACTTAGGTGATAGGGTTCTATCTCCTCAGACAACCCGATCCATCATTGTGCCTCAGGTTACTAGAAGTTTCTTCCTTATAGCAGGCAAAAAATCTTTGTCCTTGTGGTTTCCACATCATTGTCCTTCCTTCTTCTCTCCCTACAGATCACTGTCTAATTCTCCATGTGGCAGGACTTCCTTCCCACCATCTCTGTCATTCTCCCCACCACGCTGGGAGGGATATGGGAGCTTCACCATTCTCTGGATGGGGATTTGAAGCAGCAAAGATGTTCAGTCCATTGACCAAGCCACACAGCTAGGTTTATACTCATCAGTTTAACCTTAGACCAAATCTTCTTTTCAAGACACTTGCATTTATCCTTTTTTCTTATTTGAGTAGAGCCAACAAGTTCCCACTGAGGTTCTATATTTAAGGTTAAATGGGTTTTATGGCATGATTTGGGTTTTACCACAATCTTGCCAAAAATCTTACCACCATGGCCAGGTTCCTCTGAAAAATATCTTTTGAGCCCTTTCTTGAATTGTATCCCCTTCTTTCCTCCTTCCCTCCCTTCATGGATCCCTTTGACCTGCCTCTCGGTATTAGTGGGGCACCAACTCCTTGCTAAGTGCAGGTCATAAAGTAGTGTATATTGGAGTCTACTCACTCCACTAAAAAGAAAACAAGCAAAAATATAGTGTATAATGCTGACACGGCCGGTGTCTTCATGGGCTTACAGTCTAGTGAAGAAAGTAGAAATTATTTATTTATTTTTAATTAGTCTTTATAAGGGCAATGGAGAAACCAAACCCTACACCAGGAAAAATAAGGGGTGTTTATACATTTGGATAAAGGAGATGTTAAGGAAGGCTTTTGAATAAGTGACATTTTTTTACCCTTCAGCTTTTGCTTAAAATTTCAAGGTTAGGGAACACCTTCCCTAACATCTCGCTTTAAAAATCTCTTTTAGGATGCTTTTTCCTAGTTACCAGTCCCCATGTTGTCTCCATTTCCACATCCACACATGCCCCACCTGAGATAGATTGGGATTCGTTAATTATTTATATTCATGGCAACCGCATCTCTCTGTCATAACTCTGACAAAAATAAATTGAAGGTAAATGGTTGCATTTACTTCCCCCATAGAGTGCAAGTTCCACAAGAGGCCATGCTTACTCATCATTATAAATGTAGGTTTGAGTATGGTTCCCAGGGTATAGTAGTGCTCCATAAATACTTCCCTGAACTGAAATAATCATCACCTTAAATAAGGTCATTCAAACCAGTGTAAGCAAACCATTTTTCATCTCTCATTTTGCCAACTTTTCTTTCATTTGACCAGTTAATACTTACTGTCTACTGTAAACCAGGTAGGGTATTTGGCACTGAACAAGGTTATAGTTCCTGCCATCATGGAACTTATTCTGGGTTTAATATAAATATTAGAACTCTTCTACCAGCTAATAGAACTTTAGGATACAATCTCATTTTCATCACGTTGTATAGTAACTACTCAATTCACGTTGAGCAGTGTTTGACAATTGTTGACTTCGTCCTGGATTTCCCCCAGGAACTTTCAATATAGAGCATGCACATAAATAATGAGAGAAAAGAGAGTATGGGAGGGAAAGACAGTAAGTTTGAGGGTTATGAGAGAAATATATAGCACTCACACACAAACACACACACCTTGGCTCTACCACCTCAATTTCCTTTTGTTTTTTATTTACAATAAGATTATGATTTATGGTTATGAATATAAGGAAAAACTAACTAATGAAGACTTATATTGTCCCCTAGGAAGTCTCTCTAAAGCTGAACTAGTTCCCTGTCAAATCTGGATCTGAGTTTTTTCCTGCTGAGAACATGGCTTTGATCACATTACGTCTTCCCAGCTACCAATGCATGTGCTAAACACAACTTTGGAAAATGAATCAAGGAGATTTCTAATGTGTGATTTTAATAAATAGTCAATTTATTAATAAAATATCATGGTAGTTGTTAGCTATATAAATCTTTTTGGCCCTGCTAGGCTTGGGATCCAAGTTCTGCATTTGGATTTTATACATCACATAACCAGCCTATACCTGGTACCTCCTGTGAAACAAGCTGTTTCCTCCTCCTCAAATTCCCCTTCTGAAAGAAGAAGTGCCACTTACAGTTGGTAGCATCAAATATTTGAAACAAATGGTGCAATAGTTTAGCCATTTTCTTTCCTCTTTATAGCTCATTAATAGGAAGATATTGAAACTACCAGACAGGAGTACTAGATAGTTAGGCCGTAAGAGCAGATATATCTCCTCAGAAGTGTTTTATGAGAAGTTAAAATTTGATCTCTCATGGACCATAATTAAGGCTTTCATTTCATGCAACCCAAATATTCCTTTATTCACTAAAAGAGATACTTCTAGCAAATAATCACATGTAATGGAAAAGCTATATTATAACCCCCTAAATTTCTAAATACTTATTAGAAAAACACAGTGTTTAAGTGAATTAAATGGACTCCCTAAGAGCAGAAAAATTGAATTTTCTAACAGAAGGGTAATGCATTTTGCTTTTTATTTTGTTTTGTTTTTGATTTTTAGTTTTGGTACAGTTGACAACATTTCTCAAATGATTATCTAAGTTAAAATGTCCAGGGATGTTTCATGTGATAAATTGGTTAAATATTCATTACTGGGGAATAGAGTTAATGAAAGATTTTCTGAGTAAGACACTATGTGATAGAGTTTAATATGTATAAATTAAATCTTTTTCTTGGAAACATACTAATAAAAGCAATGAATTAAACATCAGGACCAAGAGATTTGGGCTTATTAATATGATGTAACTCTATTTAGCAAACCTTAATTTGCTGAACACTGATGTTACCAGTAAAAATAATAAGTTAAAAAAAGTATATCCAGCAAACCCCAAATGTATAAAATATTAAAATTTAAAATTTAATCAAGATATAGTACAATATTAAATGTTGGAAGTAAAAGAAGCTTGATAATTTTAAACAGGTGTTGTAGCATTATAGCTATATGAGTTACAGGAAAACACATTACTAATGTTAAATTGCCAGTCATGCTTTGTAGGCTATATTCAGCAACAATGAGTTCTCAGAAAGAAAAATATTTCATTTATCACTCAAAAGTTGAGATTTTAGATATTACATTTCAAAGCCATGTAGAGACATACCATATGCTGGTATTAACTACCAACAATGGAATGAACCGTTTCGTAATACATTGAAGATATGAGAGTGATAAATATGTTGTTTTTCTTTTTGTTATCCAGTCATCATAATAATTCCTTCTTACACTAAAAGTTTGAATGAAATACACAATAGAATTTTGAATGCATTTTAAACATCAGGGATTGTTCTAGGTGCTGGGATACAAAGGTGACCGAGACAGCCAGGTATTCAGCCACTATGAAACATTTTTAAAAGAAGAAATATAAAGAACAATTAAATACATAAAGTGACAAGTGATACAAGAAAATAATTAAATGATGGTGTGGTGAAATACATGCAACGCATGGTGGAGGAGGACCTATATTAGGTCAATTTCAATGACCTATAAAGCTATATAAACATAGAAATAACAAATCAACCCTTTAGGTTATAATAGATTTATTAAGACTTATATATAGATTTATTAAGACTTATTAAGACTTATTTATTAAGATTTATTAAGACTCAATTTCATTAAAACTTAGGATCAATGCAGAGGAGTTTCTATTTTTCTAACTACAGGATTGATTCACCTAGATATGATGTTAATACATTGTAAAAAATTCCCAGTGTCCAATTCTGGGAAAAACTTAGACCCACAGTGAATATGCTCATGCAAATCAATGTCTACAGTTTGTTTTCCAGAATGACCCCATTGGACCTATTTTTAGAGAAGTTTTGTATTATCTATAATAAAAGTATTATCCTTTGGCTTCTAAACAGACCAAGTGAGAAAATGTTATATCATTTACAAAATAGATAAGAGAGAAAGGAGCTTTGTTATTTTGCTTGCTTTTTTTTGCTGTCATCGTTGTTGATGTTGTTATTAAGAGAAAGAGAATGACTTTAGTTTTAGAAATATTGAGTTGGCAATGACAAAGAACCATTCAAGAAAGGTGAAAGTTGAAAAGGTGAGGCATGATAAGGCAAACAGAACCAGACAATGAGGTTAAAGTTGAAGGTTTAATTTTGGAAATTATATATATGTACATATATATACACATACTTAGCTTTGTTTCTGGAACATTGGTAACCATCAATAAGAGAGGTATGACAATGGCAGGTGCCAGATTTTAGGATGATTAGTATGAATAAAGTACAAGAAAAGGAAAGTGGTCCATAGAGATAACTTTTTAGAGAAGTCTGGTAGCAAAGAACAAGAATACTGGATAGACTGCATAGTATCTCACCATTTTTCATCTGTTTTAGACATACATCTTAAAATATTTTAAACATCACTGAAATTGCGATAGACTGTAAAATTGATATGATTTTACAGTTATAATAGATTTTTTTTCTTGGCGAAATATAAAATGATGGTGGGTCTCATGTTGATGGTCTTTTAGATTTGATTAAATAATTGTTTCCTCCGTGGTAAAGAAGAATAACTACTTGGGAAGCCTTAGGCAAGATAATTAACCTCCAAGAGCCTGTGAGTCTGTTTTTAAAATGGGAATAACATAAAAGCAACTCATGCAATTATGGAGGCCAAGTAAGATAAATTATGTAAAAGTGCTTTGTAAAATGCAAAAGGTTACAAACATGTAACAATATAATCATCATCATTATTAGGTTTTGGCTAGAGAAGCCTTGCTCTTTGGCTAGAGGGTATAGTGTATTCAAACAAGGAAACCTGGATTGATTGCTATGAAATTATATTAAAGTATCTATCAGCTACAACTCACCCTAAAAGGCAGAACAGAATATGAGCTCAAAGCATAATAACATACAAGATTTTATATAAATATAAAGATGTGTATTGAGTGAGATTTTTTTTTTTTTTTTTTAGATATAGGGTCTCACTACATTGCCCAGGCTGGCCTTGAACTCCTGGGCTCCAGCAATCTTCCTGCTTCAGCCTCTGGAGTAGCTGGTACTGTAGGTGTGTGCCAACACTTCCAATGTGTATTGAGATTTTAATATTAGTTCTTAAATATGACCCATTGATAATAAAACGTTCAAAGTTTGAAGTTGTTAAGTCATCTGAATTATTTGATTGGAGCAAATTTCATAATTTTTTTAAATTTCTAAATTTAAATAAACTGTTTTGCTATGTAGTACTTCTTAGACATTTGACCAGGGAATCTAATGGAAATTCCACCTATTTTTTTTTTTCAATTTCCTTGCACTATCCAAGAAAGAGAGCTATCACTTCAAACATAGTCTTGTCACCTGTCAGAATCTCATACTGCCTGAAGATGTAGTGTAGGAGATAAAGAATCTAACTCCACAGTTTCCAACATCAAAATGGACTGAATGATTGCAGGTACAAAAAGCAGAATTAAGCAACCTTACCAGGAGACAGCTTTAGTTTGTGACCTTAGGCAATCCACTTAATCTCTCTTGCTTTCTATCTCTCTTAGACACTCAATCTGTAAAATAAGATTTATGATTTCTGCCAGCACCTGTGGTTATGAGTTGACAATGCATATATTTTTATTGGTCAGAACATAATCTCTGGATATAGTTGCATAAAAGCTTTAGCATTTGGTTAAAATAAAATCACTCAAAAATAAGTTGAATATTTCTCTGTGTAACTGAGTTTTCTATAACAATGGACCTTCTGATCTGTCGCATTTCAAATGACATCCAGAATGACAGAAATAGAGGAAGAAATTGAGGCAGAGAACAGACCAAGTAAATGGTTGAGAACTTATCAAGCTGATAAATGCCTCCCTCTGGTGATTAAAGCATATGTGAATAAATATTAGAATTGCAGTGAATACTGAGTGTATACAAGCTTAGGAAAATTAAAATGTGTTTGTGGTTAGGGCTCTTATCAATATAAAATTAAGGGGCATTGTTATTATAATAGATGATTTCAGAGTTTACATCTGCTTGCTTTATCTTAAAATTTCAAAATATTTTCTAGCATCAAACCAAACATTTTATAATTACTCCCACATCTGAAAGAAAGCAAACATGATGCCATTTACAGGAAATTCCTAATGAATTTTCCTTTTTGTGGTCATTTCCCATTCTTAATATTCCTTTTTCACAGGTGTAACTTTAGAGATTACAGCTGTTGCTAATAGAAGGTGAAGGTCATTCAATCCCTAACTCATTGCCAGAAGGGATCTTTTTCTGCTACCTTCACTATGTAAGAATCTAGCATTAATGTCTTTCTATTTCATAGAATTTTGAGAAATTCCAAATACATTATATAGAACAGTCTTTAAAAGAAATCTCTATCTTTATGATAGACATTTAAAAACATTGATTGTAGAGTTTTCTAAATAGGATTATCTTTGTCCAGGGGTCTTTCTTGTTCAATTCTTAATAGATTTTTCATTGTCAGAAAGCTTCCCTAAATTATCAATTCCATTATAATTAACAATCTTTCTAGTTCAACAATCTTTCCATGCTACCCATATGTACATAGAATAAACAAAATTTATTTCCTCTTGAAGGTCCACTGTTATCTCAGCTCAAGATTTCTTCCTAAGGGTATCTTCTTTGAGTCCTGAGAAATGAAAACATGGTTTCGGTCAGACTTGCATGATCATTGGAAGAATAGCCACTACTTTTGGAGCACTAATGTGTACTTACTCTTCATGTAACTATGAAGCATCTCCATTATAAAGTGAAGGAACCGAAGCTCAGAAAGAAAGGAAGAAATTTGTCCAGGTTTATACAACTCTTAATTATCAGTTATGATACCAACGTGTATGTTTCCTCCAGGCTAAGGAAGTCAAATGAATGCTATGTGTTTGTCCATGCTTTGTGCATGTGAAATGTTTTCCTTTATCTTCACTGCCCTTCCAACTCTCATCCTTCATTTCAGTTCTATTTACAACCTTCTACTGGCAGCCAACTGAGCCCCTCAGCCCCTAGTGGTCAGTTGCTTTATATTAATATCTTATACCAAAAACTGACAATGTCCCGCATGGGAAACCTAATCTAATCTTGTGATGTCTCTGGCTTTGTGATCTTTGTTTTTGTTTATGGACGTTTCCCCTTTTTGGTTTCTTACTTTCTATTCACCCTGGTTTTGGCAAAAATACCTTAATTTTTTTTTTCTAGGTAACTAACCCTTGCCTGAGTCTTAAGTCTGTGCTCAGAAGCAGTTGACTTTATCCTTTGGTCCAGATATGAAGAAAAGACTCAGATATGTCAAATGAGAGTGTAAA
This sequence comes from Microcebus murinus, assembly GCF_040939455.1. Lineage (NCBI taxonomy): Eukaryota > Metazoa > Chordata > Mammalia > Primates > Cheirogaleidae > Microcebus > Microcebus murinus. The sequence goes on from NC_134124.1 coordinate 27,886,512, forward strand.
TTTTCCCTGGATACAATGACTGCTTCAGGAACAGTCATGTGGCACAGTTAAAGCAAACGAATGCCATAAACTTTCTCTCTCAATTAGAGATAGAGAGGGTTTTTCTCTCTTCTATTGGGATTGTGACAGGGAGAATGATATGAGCTTGGAATCCACTTGGCTCTTCTACCTAAGATTGAAAATAATGTAGCAGAAGACAGAGCTGGCATGTAGAAGAAAACTTATCCTGGTAATATAGTTCGAGCCCCTGGATCAAGCTTCACTTGAAAGTAGCCTCTGGATTTTTAGTTATCGGAGGCAAGAGATTTCTTGTTTTTTCAGATCAGTTTGTATTGGGTTTCCTGAAGACCTAGACCAGAAGACAGCAAAATGGAATAGTTGTGACAAAGACCATATGGCCAGCAAAGCCTAAAATATTTACTGTTTGGCCCTTTTTAGAAAAAGATTGCTGACTCCTGGCAATGGCTTCATAAAGAATTAGTGTATATTGCTTTGTTTTGTTTCCCCAATAAACTTTTAAAAGATTCCTTTTAAGATGGGGATCTAAATACCTATTACTTGAGCATCCACCCATGCTTTTCACCCCTTTTCCACCATAATTGTAAAGATTGGCATTGTTAATAAACACTGTGTGAGTTCAATGCATATTTATAAACCTCTGCTTTGCAAAGCATAATCTGCATACAGGAGCCAGTCTGTGTACTCTTTGTAAATAAAGAATAAGTATAAAATTAAGAGGAAACATTTAGAAAGTTTAATAGCAACATTATACTATTTGTCTTTGGATTTTTTACAATTTATCTTTGGATTTTTCTCAACATCTGTTTCAATGTTAAACTTAGTAGCCACTGGATTCTCAGATACATATTTTAATATCACCTTCAAACTAGCATTTCTTAATACATAACTACTTCTACTGAAAGAAAATTGAGAACCCTAACTTCAATCCTTTTTATATTATTGAATTGTTAAAGATGAAAGAGAAGCTTCATTTCAGTAAGAAAACTTAATATGTAAAAAGTTTTTATAAAATGAAATAAATTCATGATTATTGATGTGTGATAAATACTAAAAAAACCAAAGAATTCCTGAAAAGACTTTGGACAAATGAAATGCTGTTTTAAGTTCTCCTTTTGCCTCTTTTAATCCAGCCACATATTTGAAGAAAAAAAAAAAACAACTTGTTAATCTTCTCTATTATCTGATTTAACTATTAATCTTGAAAATTCATGTTAGTGGGTAAAATTAATGACAAATTCATCTAATTAATTTGGATTGATATTCCATAAAGAGAGCTTTGAAAGGCCAAGATTTCTCAACGTAATGATCACAAGTGAACATTTACTAAATCCAATTTTATACTAGCTTATAAACTCTTTCTATGCTTATTTGTATGCTAAAGAAACATAAATATATATACGTAAATATATACACACACATAACTGCTTATGGTGCTGGGCACTTCTCAGTGTTCTAACAATTATACATTATATTCATATATGTATAAATATTTATGTATATAGATATATCTTATTTAATTCTAATAACAACCCTATGGAGTGGGTACTGTTATTGTACCCAGATTATAGGGGTAGAAACTAAAGCAAAGATAAATTAAGTTACTTAAGTAAAATTTTAAGTTTTGTGCCTTAGTTACCACCTTTATAATAAGAGTTCTTTCTCAGGAATATCACTATCCTGCCTGTACCATTTGTATGAAGTAAATGACACATTTTGCTTTCTTAGAAATAAGTGTAATCAAATTATTTTTCACATTCACTCCCTGTCTTCCCACTGAGCTATACAATTTTACATAATCTAAGATGGATGTCTTTGTGGCTTCCTCCCAAAATTTAACTTAAAGCTACTGGAAGATAGCAAATTGGTCATGTATATTTTTGTATTCCACATTGTGCTGTCTAAGTAGCAGGTATTTAGCAAGTATTTGGAATTTAATTGAGGGTTTCATTACTTGTGAGGTGTTTTTAGTATTGTTGTAATTTTTATGTTGCTAATATGTACATAATGAAGTTGCATGTGATTGATTCAGAAATAGGAAGACTGAAGGATACTTGAAGGTCAATACAGTTAGTACTGGGGGATAATGAATTTTTAGTAGAGGACAACCTCTCAAGTCAGAGTACTTTTTGCAAACTCTCTCGTAAATACAAGGAAACCTGTTCAGCTGAAAATGTCCCCATGTGCTTGACAAATGAATTCTAAGAGTCCCTTGGAATATATTGCACAATTACTCAGCTGCTGACATTAAAGATTTTGATGCATCTGTGTATTAGGGACCAGACACATTCACATACCAAAGATAGCTACTGTTATGTATCTTTTCTGTGCCCCCAGGATATTCATAGAAGTATAGAACCAAAGCACCGTCACTCCATACCATACTAATCAATAAAAGTAACCCAGTGTCTCTGATGTTGACAAATTGGCTCTGGAAAATAGCCCTGTCAGCAAATTTACCTTCAAACAGGATGGACGATACAGACTTTTTGAGTCCCCTACAGAAATTGGCCCAGAGCCCACAAAGAAAATTGACAATCTTTTCTAACAATTTCTAACTATACAGTGGTTTGGGACTTAATATTGTAATTGCATTCTAAGCCTCAATTCATTTCTAATATGAGCCTCAGAAAGGTTGAAATCCTCATCTTACAGGTGTTTATATATTCATCCCAAAGCAAAACTGTTAACTCAGCATCATGGCTTAGAATATAAATCTACAAAAGCCAGAGAACTCAACACCACTGCTCCCAGAGTAATTATAACTTCACCTCTTGCCCTTAAATGGCTTTTTATTTGATTAGATATAATCTGAGCTGGGTCTTTTCTCAACATTTACATAAAATAAATATCTTCAAATGAAAAAATGTGGCCTATGTTTAATTTGTTTTTATAAGTAATTGCTAAAACTTAGTTGGCCAATAATTTTTAAACCCATGCATTTGATGAAGAAGGTATAAGGGGATTTTAAAGTTATAAATTCAATCTTAAGTAAAGAAGGATGAAGTAGAAGAAAAAGTGGTACCAAATGCGTTTTTTACTAACCCTTAAATGATTAAATAACACTCTCATTACCCTTGTAGACACTAGTAGAATCACTCATGTTGCCAAAATTTATAGTTAGTATATATAAACACAGCCTAAAATATTTGGGTTTATAATCCTGTGTGTGTGTGTGTGTGTATGGGTGTGTGTGTGTATATACACATACTTATAGAGAATAAGAGTGTGTTACTTCATTGCTCTCTGAGAATATTCTAGAAGTAAGAAATTATACTTGAAAACTTTTGTGGTGACATATAGAATCTAACCAGTAAAAGTCTTTACACAATTAAGATGTCTTATTTCGTCTTATTTTAACAATCAAGCTGATGTGCACAGCTATACAATTGGTCATATTTTCAAGGGGGGAAAATGGGAAATGATCCAGTGAAATAATTTAGAAATGAGCATTGCTACTTTGATTTTTCTGTTTTTAAAACCTATTCTATAGATGAAATAAATTGTGTAAATTCTCTCTGGAGAAAACATATAAATGTCCTTAACTCTCAAGAGCACAATAACGTTTGTGGTTAAGTAGACATATGAGTATCTTGTCCAGAAAAGCCAGAGATGTTTAAGAGAAAAGTGATTGCTCATGGAATAAGACTTGTAATTTTTTTTTCTTAAAGAATGCAGATGGTAGAATTATACTAATTGCCAGTAGAGAGTTACAGTTTTTGAAAATGAAATTGTACTCTCATCAGGCATTATACATATTGAACAAGAAAGGAAAGGCCAAACTGGATAATATTCTTTTGAAAATTGCTGTATAAGCTCTACAAGACATTAGAGTTTAGCTGATAAGTGCTAAGAGTACGATTTTGCATAAACATTCCACAATATTGAATGCATTTTTTCTGCCTTTAATTAGAGCTCTGATTTACTGAAAGAAAGAATAACTATGTGATAATAATTAGAATGCATGTCTCATAATTGCCAGAATATATATTCAGTCTCTTGATTAAAAAAAATTAAAGAAATACACACATCTATACACATACACTTTCTTGAAAGAAAGCACAAAATATTTTTAGATAAAATATTAACTACAAGCATGTAACTTATGTAACTTCATTTGAATTAAATGTGATTAAGTTTTATATCTGCACATCCAACTACTAAATATAGCTTTAGGACAGGTAAACTATTTGAAAGCCAATTATCATATACACAATTCTTGTAAAGTTTTGTTCTTACAATGTAAGTCTGGAAGGAGGAAGTCAATCAGTCCTCCCTGCTTTACACAATGGAGTATTGCAACTCGTGTTGACATATGAATACATTTGTGAGTCACGTAGGAAATAAATATGAGCAGATCCTGTTTCTTCTATCTGAGCCAAAAAAAGAAAAAATAAATAAAAATAAGAAAAAATGAGCAAATCCAAGACAACATATCTAAATTAGGTCACTTATAATTTCTTTTATGGCAAATGGATGTTAATTATTCAGTGGCTAAAACCTAGTGTTTTCTGAGAAAATGAAGATGCACTGGTAAAGTGCTTTGTGTGCTTGGCCCATGCTGTATTTTCTTTGTATCCTCAAACTAATTCCCACAGGGAAGGGGAAATTTAATCTATATTTGGTGTATTATATAAGGCCATAAGTAAGGAAATGTGAAGGTTTTAGAAACCTATCTTTCTAAAATAAGAATAGGTTAATTTTAGAGTTAAATTATCCACTCCAAAAATTGAGAACTTCTCCAAACATTTGAACTCCTTCAACTTGCAAATGCAAAGTTATTCTCCATATTGACATTATCACCTTACATTCTCTTTTTAAAAATTTTATTTTATTTCAAAATACTAACGGGATTCAGATGTTTTTGTTACATGGATACCTTTTGTAATACTTGAGTCAGGGTTGTAAGTGTGCCCATCACCCAAAAGGTGTTCATTGTACCCATTAGGTAGGTTTTTGTCCCTCCCCTTCTACCCCCTCCCCTCTGCTTGATTTCCAATGACTTTTACTTCCCTCTGTGAACATGTGTGCCTATCAGTTACTTCTAATTTATTATACAGTATATGTGGGGTTTGTTTTTCCATCCTTGAGATACTTCACTTAGGATAATGGTCTCCAGTTCCATCAAAATTTTCAGCAAATGCTACAAAAGGCATTAATTCATCTTTTTTATGGCTGAGTAGTACTCCATAGTAGACATATACCACATTTTGTTAATCCACTTACAAATTGATGAGCAGTTGGGTTAATTCCACATCTTTGCTGCAATTAACATTGGAATGCAGGTGTCCTTTTGATAATTTTAATTGCTTACCAAACTGCTACATCTACCAAATACTTGTTATTCTATTAACAATGCAGTTGTACCGCACTTAATAGTTCATAGTATATGGCTTTTTCCCCAGTATAAAAAGAGAAAAATGTAGAAAGTAATCTAAAATATATCTATGAATATAAAATCACCCCAATTTTTACCATGAGGCACTTGATAATTTTAAAATGTTTTCTATTTCTCACTGCATTGATCCTTTTTATTACCCTACCAAGTAGTTATCAAAAGTAAATTTACTTCTAGTTGGTAGGTGATAAAATGAGGTATAAGATAGTCAAGGACTGTTCAGTCATGAATTTGCTTTTTTTTTTTTTAAGTGACTTTGTAGGTCTAAATTGTATTGTATTTGAGAGAGGGCCAATGGCTTTAGTTTGATCAGATAGATGTTTAGTTCTGTTTTTGAAGGTTAAATACTGCTGGATATGTTACTTTTTGTCACAATAGTGATGACTAGATAAAGAAAACAGTGAAATATCTTATAAGTTGCATATAATTTTTAAAACTATAGTTTTAAATTAAATTATCATCTGATCTGGAGGAAGAGCTGGAGGAGGAGGAGGAGAAAAAGAAGGAAGAAGGAAAAGGAGAAATGAAAGAATGATAATATTGGACAAAGAACAATTCTTAATTACTCCACACTCTGTATTTGATTCATACAGGGTTACTCATGTGGTGCTTAAACCTAACTAGGGTATATTTTGCTAATGTGCCATATCGGATTATATGTGTTCTGCATTCAGGTGAACTTTGAGAATTAGAGTCCTGAAAGTCTGTAAATGAAGACTCACCAAAATGAAATGAGATAATACTGTCTTATAGAAAAATCCGAAAATTCTTTTGCAATGTATGAAGTGTCAAAGTCCATCAGAAAATTTAGAGAGGGAGCAAAAAAAAAAAAAGTAGGTTCTCTCTGTACGCTTTAGTAAGTGTTGACGATTAAGAATAACAATTTTTAGAAAGGCATCAGATTTACTTGCAACTTAAAAGTGACTATCAAAATACTGCACTGGGTATCCTGTAGTAGTGACAAAATAGTTTCAATCCTCAAATATAGCAAATGGCCAACATGTCTGCTTACACAACATGACCTGACGAGATGCCCACAGGAATGGGAGCATGATAGAGCTGGAGAGACCACATCGGCTGAACCTCGTCATGCTTTGCCAAAAGAAAACAACGAACTACTCAACCTCAGAGACACAAAGACTCTTTTTGATTTAATTCCAAATCAGCTAAGCTCTTTGGCATAAAATAAACCTTTTCACAGGCTTTCTGTAACAACAATCATTTCCCAGGTTTGTTGCAATCATAATTCTCCACAAGACCTCAGCAAGCTTAGAAAGTATTTCCAAATCTTTCCTGGAGGAATAGCCTTTTCTCTACATTCATTCTGGGAAAGAACATACCTGTACTTGTTCTCAGTTTTGCATTTGAAAGTAGTAAAGAGGAGCCTGTATTTTCTTTTTTTCTCTTTCATTCTCCTTTAAAAAAGAAAATTCATAATACTCATCTTTCTTTCCATAATTCAAAGAATGCAATTGCTTTATTTCTAAAGCTGCTCTCCAAACAAATCCAAATTGGGGGATTCTAGAATTTAAACATCTTTTACACATTGGGGATATATGCAAATGAAGGGATTGGTGGGCTTGCGTTACTACAAAAGTGAAATAAAGTCACCAGCCATGAAAACACAAGATAAAAATGAACAACAAAGGGAAGCCGTGGCAGGGTGACAGAGAGAAGCCGAAGGAGAATGTGATTATTTGCCCTGGCAGAGAGGACAGAACCACGAATAATGGGACAGAATACTTAAACGAGAGGGGGAGAAAGAATCCTGATAGAAGGTGAGTAAAAAATGTTCTGACAGAGAGAATTGGATTCAGAAGTACTGTCCTAAGGGAAATGGTGGAAAATCCATTACTCAGTACATGTGTAACAGGACAGAACCCAGTCCTGGAAACCATGTTGTGGAGAGTGATTCTGTATCAGATCCCTGGGGAATGAGTGGAGAGGCTTTGGGAGCTTATTTCTGTCATTTTTTTTTTTTTGACCAGTTCCAAATAACTCAAGGATTTTAAAGCCAATGTGCCTAGAAAAAGTGAAACCTAGGGTCATTTTTGATAAAAGCAAAAAGAGACTGGCATATACCCTTTGTTTACCACGATTCATGGCCCCAGGACAATTTTCAGGAGGAGGGAAGTAGGACACAGTGGTGACCTGCTTCTCAGTGACTGAGGCAGCACCCTGACATTCTGGGATTGTCCCCCTCTGCTGGAAGGGAGTCACCCCTGAAACAGATTTTGGCTTTTTCAGTTGGCTGAATTTTCCCTGACAGAGAAGAGATCTTACCACGTGTAATATGACATAAAGACCAAGAACCAATTTTCTTGTTACCTCTATTCCCCATAGACTAATACAGTTAATGCTTCTCTTGAATGATTTGCCACATTAAAGTAGAATTGACTATTTATATTAATAAATGTGACCTGAGGCCCCAGTCTGATTTACCTTCTAGAGCTGCAAAGTTCAGCAGAGCATGCACTAAAAATATCTAATCTGATTCCTGTGGACCAGGGTAGAGAAGGTATAAGCAAGTGTCTTAATTTCTCTGAGCCAGCTTTGTCACATCAGTGACTATTTGACAGAATTTCTGAAAAGATCATGTAAATAAATATCTGGAATCACGATTAGCATTTAGTCGAATCTCACCAACTGATATTTCCAGCTTTAGAAACCTGCCCTCAGGGGATCCTGCTGGGTTGGCTTGAAGGTATTTTGTAAACTATGTCCTATGAGTGGTTCCCTCTCTGGTCCTTGGTTTTATTCATCTGAGAAATGAGAGGTTAGGAAGAGACAATCTATAATATCAGTAAAGATGGTATTTCTACACCTTTAGTGACAATGTAAATAAATATAATATATTTGGTGGGTAAGTTGCCCATGATCAAAATAAAAATGAGCGTATCCTTAACCCTAGCATCATTGTTTAACCATTATTGATATTTTTGGAGCCTTAAACATGCCTAACTACACTAGAAATAAACAAGAATGGAATAAATTGGATAGTATTTCCCAAAACTACCTGGCAAAGTATTTTCTGTTAACAATTGTTCAATGGAACATGTTTTTGGAAAAGTCGACCTGGGAAGTAGGAAAATGTGTGCCTAGAAATAGAGGAACTCACACTTACAAATTAGTTTCTACATGCAAAGATCTCTGGTAGGTAGAAGAAGACAGCACAATGACATTCATGTGATGAATAAATGAATGAATGATATGGTCCCATTTCATCCTCATAACAAGTTTATGAAGTGGGATTATTGTTCTATTTTTTTAAATGAAAGCTTCCAGAGGTTTAGCCATCATTCCAAAATTAGACAGATCTATTACCCTCTCATCTGTGCTCTTCTCTTTATGCCACACTGGAGGAGCTTACATAGGGGGACCTTGCAATCAAGGAGAGGGAAAGATGCTGCAGTCTTAAAAGACTGTCTAAGATAGGGATTTATAAAGTCATAATGGATTAAAGATGGTGAACATAGAGTTTTCCTTTTTCTTTTATTATATACTTTGGGGGAACATACACTTAAACTTTTTTAATGAATGGAGGATATATTAATGCCACATAGCAGTTGATAAATACATCAAAGTCATTATTCTAAGAAGTTATACAAGCTGAAAAAGTTTAATTAGAAGAGTAAGTATTCTAAAGTTATTAATTGCATTTAGATAAATAGATAACATAAGAGTAGCAGCCATTCACCCAGTTCCTACCCAACACCAGATGCTTTGGCTACCTCATGTCACTGTGTTCCTTAAACAATTTGCTGATAAATAATTATATCTTTGCTTTAGGGACAATGTAAGTGAGACACAGAGAAGTTGAGTGACTTGTTCAAGGTTCCTCAATGAATAAATTGAAATTCAAGTCCAATGAGTTCTAAATTCCCTATGAATTTTATTATAGTGTGTTGTAATATAGGGGTGTTGGAGTGGGCAAAGACCTTTAAAAGTGAAAGTCAAGGAGGGCCACAATGATATAATTACACATTGAGCTCTTGTGCTCTTGGGTTAATGGGCTTTAAGTGTCATCTGGGTTTTCAGTGTGTGCTCTGGGGCATAAAATGTGCATGTGGCGAAGGTGTACAGGTGTATAGGAGAGAAAAAGGGGAGGAGAGAACAAAAGAGAGAAAAGGAAGAAAAAGAGGGAAAGGAGGGAAGAGGATAAAAGGAAAAGAGGGAAGAGGGCTTTATTTTATAAGAGGCTATTTATCATGCATTGTTAATATTAATTTTGGATAGAGATAGCTAATGACCCACACTGTGAAGAGTAGTAAATTAATGCTGGTGGATTTTCAAAGCTAGATTCTCTCTTTTGTAATTGTGGGCATTTCATTCAGAAGTACCTCATGCATCTCAGCTCCCACATTTTAAATTAAATTTCCTTATTACTTTTTAAGTAGCTTGTCATGGATTATTGAGTATTTACTGTATGTTTATACTGTAATTCTCCGAAATGACATACAGTAATTGCTTTAGCTACTGCATCTGATGTCTAATTACTATAAATGCATGTAAAGAAGTAATTAAATGGGAAAAAAATAAACTTTTTCCTTCTAACTTTGTATTACAGATGAAGCAGAGGATGTTAGCTCTTTCTCTGATTTTTGGTAAAAACAAATTCATGTGCATGTAGAGTAAGAAACAGGCTGCTCACAGGTTCCAGCTTAGTGCCACTGCAGGCGATGGAACCACTCTAACCTGAGAATGAGCTGTGAACTCAGTGTCTCCTTCAATTCCCCAAAGTCAAACCAAAGCTTTCTCCAAACATGTTCCTCCTCCACCTTATAAATCAAATCCAAAGTGCAATGGGACATCTGAAGACATTCTGCACAAAGCAGCCCTCCAGAAATTTCTAGTTCAGTTGTGCAGAAAAAAAAATAAATGCCCATAAAATTATCACCAAAAAACAAACAAACCAAAGGAAAAAAAATCCACACAACATTTTAACAAATATTTAGTTCAATTTTGCAGAGTCTGGTTATTTTGTAAGTGCACTGCAAGCCAGCAGCTCTTCGAAGTGTTGTGGGATATGCAAATAATTACGAACAAGGTGATGATACAATCTGGTTGTACAGACCTGGAAGGGGCAGCATCAGGGGTGAGGGGCTATTTTAACATCAAAAACAGCCGCACTCTACTGGTTAGTCAATGCCAAAAGTCATCAAATAGCGCTTTTTTTCCCCACAGGAAAAGGAATCGCAGCAGGATGGACTTAAAGTAAGATCTGAAATTAAAGACTGCATTATTCCTCTCATCCTTCCTAGGGCAGGTGAACACAGAGGGGCATTTTCAACCACTGAGATAATAATAAAGGCACACACAAAGAGCCCATTGCAATCTTGCTGCTGAAAAGTTTAAGTTGATCCAATCTTTTTCTGACCTTTTGAATTGCCAATTGGAAAAACACACACAAATGGCCCTCAGCTGAGAAGCAGCACAGTGAGAGTTCTAGACAACCCGTGGTCATCCCCTTGGGCAAGAGGGTTGAAAAGGGACAAGATCCCTATTAACACTTCTCAGATCTAGCGACTTTCCACTCAGTATTTGGGTCTGGAAGTGCCTCCATTCTTAACTCTCAGGTCTGACTCCATTATTTATTTCCCTTTTGGGTGCAATAGAAATACTGTTACTGCCCACAGGCTGGCAAATCTGATTCGGCAAGAAGCCAATAGTGTGAATTTAGCAATCAATTTGATTAATGTGAACAAAGTTGGCATTTTGCCTCCATTATAACTGGGTAAAATTAATCCTAAAACATCTAGAGAAAGTGTCCCCTAGCTAAACTAAAGAATTGGAGCAGGAGAGGGAAATCTTTGGGATTCTATCACCGTGTTTGACAAACTTTTAGATTTATAACCTTTTCTTCTTTTGCAAGATACGCTCGACACGTGGACTTTAAAAACAGTCTGCACCCAATTGTTCACATTTTCTCTTCCTCATCCCTACTCTACCCTGAAGTAACCCTTTGAGGACTATTTTTGGAGACCAGTGGCTTTCTGGAACATGATTTAAAAAGAAAATTTCTTAATTCATCCATTTACTTATTTGTCTGTTAGTGTGTTTATTTCTTCAATCAACAGCTATTTTTATACCCCAAGTACTACTCATTTCTTCTTTATGGCGAAAGAATAGCATCCCACCTTCTCCAAAGACGTTTGATCTAGAAAGTCACCTGTGAAAATAGGACTTCCTGGAGAATTTGGATGGATAGATGTGTACACATATTTCTCTTCTGCTTATTACAAAGTGGAGATAATCAAGTTTAACCTATAGATTCAATGTCAGAAAGGATCAGTGAACATTATGGCAGTCAACAATCTAGCTCATTATTATCTATAGTTTGTTGGTCAGCAAATATGAACCTTGAAAGTCTTAAAATTCTATGAATGGCATTTGATGAAGTCATCTTCATGGCAAGAAAAGCATCGTTACATAATAATAATAGCTAACATGTGTCATACTTTCTTGTTATTCTTCTTGACATATATTTATATGAGTTAGGTGTTGTTATTGCTATTTTATAGGGGACTAACCTGAAACACAGAATGGTTCAATAACTTAGGCAAGATACACAATTGTAGCAAGCAGTAGTGATTGCGATGAGATCAGGCAAATTAAACTCGAGAGACTAAAAGATACCTTAGTCCTCCTCTTCCTGCCCATGACTCCTCCACTAGCCCACACAAAACTACATTAAAAAATTTTTCTCTGTTTAAACTGAAACCGAACTTCTATCATTAAAGATTAATTTCTCTGTATTAAGCTATGATAGTTTAGTAGTAAGAGCAATATGTGATGCCTTTCAACTTAGGATAAACTGCTTTTGAATCATTTTGAGCTAATTGAACCAGCGTTATTGAGCATATACTGTATTATAGTAACTGTGCTAAGGTCTGTGTGTGTGTGTGTGTGTGTGTGTGTGTGTGTGCAAAGGAGTTTGGATGCCCCATGGACAACACACACAACAACAAAATTGTATCTGTACAACCCAAACTTTTGAGGACTCCATAGCCTCACAAAGATCTAAGTTAAACAGTATACACAAGTGAAGAGGAAAAGAGCTCAATAATAACATATTATGTTATTTGAATAGGGAGAGTCTCTTTTTGCTTGTAGATGATAGTTGATTGGATGGAGGTTGTGGGGTAGGCTTTATACAGAAGGTGAAATTTGAATTGAAGTCAAAGAGACAGACAGATGTTTGTGAGTTGCAAGGAGGTATTAACATGGGTAGTTAGTTCTAGGAACAAGGTTAGGTCAGGGTAAGACTGAAACATCTCTCATAGTTTCATTGCTTTTCTGTGTGTCTCATGGTCTTATTTTCATAATGATTTAATATTATTCAGACTGTATCAGCCAGAGGATATTTGCAGATAACAGAAATTATTTTAGTTAGTTTAAGGGAGTCCATTTATTTGTAGGATGGGCAGAAAAGCTGCAAAAACCAGCTGTAGAATGGACCACCAAGATTGACTTCCTATTAACACCACAGGACTGGCCTGCCCAGGAAGCTTTTACCCTACTAAAATAAACCAGGGAAACATGGAACTGCTAACTCCACCTTTTCTGTGATCTAGGAATCAAGAAACTGCTCCCACATTTATTGCTACCAAATCACATCTTGCTAACCACTATCCACCCAAGCCAATATCACTTTCTTGAGCACTGTGTTTCTTCGCAGATAATTCAGTCCTGAAATCAAGTTTCACAATAGTGAACCTCACTGACAGAACCTTGTCACATCTACAACCTTTCATGAAAGGGAATCTGCAAGATGTGTTTTTTTACCCTTGTAGCCTCTGCAGTACAGAAAGAGTCATTGAAAGAAAACTAGAATAAGAAAGCCAATCTTCTCTATTTGTCATCATCTGAGAAGTCACCATGCCAATATGGGACCTTAAAATATTTGAAAGGGGCCACTTTTGTAAAATCTTTTCTAGAGAGTAGGATTGAAGGACACTATAAAATAGTGATGTCACATGCCATGGTAGGCATTGCAAATTGATCCTTGTACTTATCCCACCGGGAAAATACTCTTCAACCAGCCTTCCAAAATTTGTTTCTGATCAAAGTTGATGCATTAGATAAAGATCTATTTGGCATTTCTGTCCAAGGCCATGGAATAATATAGAAAGACAAGCCAGAAAGAATCAAAATAAGACACAGAAAAAACTGGGAATGTTAGAAAAACAAAGGGCTGAGACATGCCTCCTCACAATTTAGTTTAGGGATAACCCCAGAAAGTAGAGTTTTGGTTAAATCACTAAAATTATTTATAACTTCCTCAACCAGGGAATATTATTTTTGAGGTATTGGCTAGAACTTCAGACAGCCATAGGAAAAGTGGCATGATGACTTAGACAGAGCAAATGCATCTAACTTAACTACGCCCGTATAATTGCTGGCAGGGAGCTGCATTCTTGCAATTACAGCTCATCAGTGGGCTGGCAGCCACCCAGGATGATGCCAGCACACTCTATGGAGCCTGCGGAGAGAGCCAGAGTGTAGGGGCTGGGAGACATTGTCAGGCCACTTTCATTTGAGTTACAAGAGGAGAGACGTCTGGAATGCGTGGATAATTGTTTGTTTGCTTTTTGTCACATTTGGAATTCATGTAAATAAACCCAATCTGTAAAAGAGAAAGCAAAAGCCTGAAGCACCTGGAGTGTTTTGATGGAACTCAGGAAGCTGAAAGCTTGTTGGCAGCCATGAGGGGAAAAAAATGACAAATGCCACACTAGGGGGAGCAAAAAATATGGATCGAATGGTCACTCCCTGATGGTGCTCCATTTTGCAATTTTCTTGAAAGATAATAACGACCCATTAAGATACAGTCCCTGGAATGGAAGGAAAAGGTGATCTGCATTCAGGATGTTACTTAATTACTTCATGTGAAATACAAAATTTCTACCTTAAAAAAATGAACTGGCATTAAGTAATTTGTTTACAAAGGGAAATAAATGAAGGGGTGTATGCAGATATAGAATACAAATTAATGATTAAAAAAAAAAAAAAACCCTTGTAAGAAAGTGAGACAGCCTGTCCAGTGCATAGTGGTGTTTCCAGAACTCCTATGCAGGAGGGAATGGGCTCAAGAACAGACATCTGACTGGAGTGGTGTTTAGGGGATGCATCTTGGAATAGCATTTGCTGAGCTTTTGCCTAAGATTGGAGTTGGGGGAGAACTTGTTCCCTGGTTCCTAACAAAGAAATGGATGAGGGGAGCTTATGTGAGCCTTTCCTCCCCTCCTCCCTGACAACTGAACATCCCTTTGGTACTGCCACTCTTAGTGACTTTTTGGTACTACATAGCTTGAGGTTTTCTTAAAATTGTAGATTGTGCCAAGTTTACCTCCATAAGCCAAGGACTTCCCTTGTGTCAGAATTTATCCTCTCTGTAAGAAATCCCATGCCCTTGTGTCCCTCCTCTTCAGAAATGGAGTGCCCTGTTACTCTCTGCCTTCATCCCTCAGAAAATATGCTGTTTTCTGGAAATAATCAAATATCCCTGTTTTGTGCCTTGTTGTGAATTTTTAACTACAATATTTTTTCCAGGGGTACCTCTAGTTACAGGAACTGTGCATTTTAACACTTTAACGCGTTTCATATTTGTATATCAGTATTACCTTTTCCTTCTTTTTCTTCCACAAATAGTTTTGAGCAAACACACTATACTCTGAGATTACAGAGAAAGTGAGATACAGACACTCCTTGTCTCAAAAGAGATCCCAGGCTAGTGGGAGAGAAAGGCTTGTCAAAGAGAGCCTCAGTGCAGGGTGGCAGCTCCCACAACTGAGGCTGGAGTTGGGCGCTGGGAGAGGGTGGAGAAGAAACACTTTGCTCTGCCTGAGGGCGTCTTCCAGGAAGTGAACTGGAAATTGGTCTGAGATTGTTAAGGCCTTAAAGAAGAGAAAGAGTTTTTCTGTGAGAAAAAAACTCCAGATGTGAAGGTAGGGAACCCGGAAGGCACAGTCACCTGGGCACACAGAGCAATCACTGGGTGTTTCAGTTCAGCTCCAGCCCAGGGCTCCCGTAGAGGCTCACAGGATAATGTAGATATTAGATGAAAGCTGGGTCAGGAAGTGCAGCATGTGCCTTCTTGATAAGCTCTGACTTTGTTCCAAAGGTGTTGAGAAACCACTGAGAGTTTTGGAACAGGGGAATGGACGCTATTTACTTCACTCTCCGCAGAAAGCTCCTGCCTGAAATTCCAACCACCGCGCTCTCTTGCTTGTTTTAAAAGGTAGTTCTTCCTGTGGAGCAACAGGTGTTAACTGACTAAAAAAAAAAAAAACACAGGTGCTGTGGCAGGTGACCTATGAGAAACTCTGGATTAAACAAAATTAAGACAGTTGCTTTGCTACAGAACTGCTTAGAGCCCTTATTATGTGAATGTACATGGAATTACTCCAAAAGGAGGAGATTTACAATAAAATGGAATTAGAAAATTTCATTTTCTGGGAAAAACACATTGAAAGCTGTTATCTCTAGGAAGCCTTTCTAGAAACCTAAATACTTTATCTAGGATTCTTAACTTGTTAGACTCTAGAGAAATAAGAGTCTGAAGGGAAATCTTATGTTTTAAAATTTTAATTTTTAAAGTTTTTATATGCACCCAAGAAGAAAGGGACTAATATAGGGAATCTCCATATATTATTGAATTCAATAGCTGTCAACATTTAACTGCCCTTCCTTCATTTATTGCTCCCTTCCCCCTTTGCTGTGTATGTTTTAAAGCCATATGCTTCTCAGGAGGTATAAATGTCTGGTGGTCTCGCTTTTAGTGATGTAAAGATTGATCCTTAGTTCAGGTGGCTATTGCTGGATCCTTCTATTGACAAATTCCCATCAATCTTGTAGCACCAATATTTCATTAGTGATTGAAAAACAGTGACTTTTCTCTTTTTATAATTTCTTCTATAATTGTTCGCTGGAATTCTTAAGGGAAGGCTTTCCTTCATCATCCAGAATAATTTAGTTACTTCAAAAAATTCACAGAATGAAGCTAGGAAAATGTATGGTTCTCTTTAATTACCTTTTTTTTTTTTTTTTAAAGAAAAGTAGCTAGTTATATTCGATTTCAATGTTTCCTAGCTATGTTCAATTATGGACAAATAAATTTATGTTTTGCTGGAATTGTTTGTAGTCTATAATTATGCTCTCTCTCTCTCTCTCTCTCGCTCTCGCTCTCTCTCTCTCTCTCTTTGACTGCATCATGAACTCGTGGAATTTTCTATATTCATTATGTTTTATTCAATTATAGTCATTCTTTTAATGCTTAAATTGTCCCATTGAAAGCCACTTTTTAGCTGGTTCCTATGTACGTTTAACATAGCTACATTGGTATGTGAAATGTCTTTGCTTTTGGACCCCTCAAGATTTCTTAGGCTTATCTTGTACATTCCCTGCCCCAGACTGGATTCAGCTATTTTTTTCTAAGGACCTCTGGTTCTGATTACTGAGGAAGGATATTGTGGGACCTCCTTCTAAACATGAAAGAGTGTTTATTGCTTCTAGGTGACCTAAGCTGCCATTTAAAAATTGCCCAGAAGCAACCTTTTTAAAAATTGTTATTATTAGCTTTTGGTTTAGCATTTTTGTTTATTTTGGCAAAAATAAGAACATATGCAAATATCTTTATATTTTCTGTCTTACACAAAAATAGCATGTTACAGTCAGTGTTCTACCCCTCTTTGTTTTTCATTTAATAACATAATCTTGATATCATTTCATATCCATACATGAAACTCGTCTTCATTTGTTTTTGTAGTTCTCCAGCACTTTGTTCTGTGGATATGGATAGACCATTCATATTCATAGACCATAATTTATTCAATTGGTGCCCTCCATATGAACATTTGATATTATACTTTTGCTAATTCTAAAAATGCCATAACCCTATGTTGTATTTTTTTTTAGTGTAAATTTGGGTTAGGATTCCTAGAAAGAGGCTTATAGAGTTGAATGGTATCTAGTAATACATGTACAACTTTGCTAGATATTTCCAGATTTCCCACCCTGGGAATTGTGCCATTTTATATTCCTATCATAAAAGTATGAATGTCTTTTCCCAGCTATAGTCTCAACAGCAGAATATATTGACAATTGAACACAAATTTGGTGATCTGATGAGTGAGAAATGGTAACTCAGTGAAGCTTTATTGTTTTTTTCTTCTTCTTTTTTATTTTGAATGATCTTGAGCATCTTTTTAACCTGTCAAGGGGCATTTGTATATCTTCTTTCTGAAAAACTGTTCGTAAGTTTTGAGAAAGAGAAGTTTAATAGAGGCAAGGAGACAGATAAGTTTGTGACTATGGAATCTTTAAACCTTCAACTAATACCTGCCCTAACCCCACCACTGAAATCAGAGAGAAGGTAAGAATAGGAACCCTCACTTCAAAGTGGACGTTTAGGAACCAAGCAGCAGGTGAAGGTTTCTGAACCTGGAGGCTTAAAGAACAAGATCTCCTGGATGAAATTACCCAATGTCTCCTCCTTTTCTTCATCTTAATTATTCTCTCTTTCATATAATCATAGAACTTGAAAGCAGGATAGGTCCTTTATAATCTTAAGGTCACTAGATCACCTTTATTATATAGGTAGAGCATCGTGGTGACCAGACTATTTTTCTTGTGATCAGTTTCTGTTTCCTTAGTGCCATGCCTTCCTGGCATCTCCACAATGGGGCTGGCTGGCAGAAACAACCAAGGTTACTTAGCTGTCCTTAGAATGAACAAGAAATAGGAAAGATAAACTTGCCTCTTTATTGGGATGGTAAAATTTCCCATCCATACCCTGTTACAAATTCACAAAGTTTCCTTGTTTTTGTCTCATCATATAATTTGCCTCTCATTCAAGAACAGTGCATCAATAAAATCTACTGATTGCATTTCAATGCATTGATTATCTCATGCTATTAAATGTTGGAAGAACAAAGGACATTTCATTTTCTTTCAGCTTTATGAATATAACAAATATAATACTAACTACTTATGCAAATCACAGAAGGACATATTTGGGGGGATTAAAAAATATAGTCCTTATAATCTAGGAAATTATGATCTAATTGGGAAGATGAGGTATCTGAAGGAAAAATTTTACAATGCAATGCAGAGGAAACCTGTCATTATAAATGTTGCAAAGTTAATATTAATGCAGAGAAAAATAAGGGACTGCCAAGTAGCAAGTATAGGCTAAGGAGTTAACTTCTTGTATTTCAAATGCAGCTGCATGACTTATTTTATCTGTGTGAGACTTAGTTTCTCATCTGCAATGGATATTAAGTAGAATATCTACCTTGTAGTGTTCTATGAAGCTTCAATAAGAAGAGCTCACAAGTGCCTTGTAGTGGAAGCTCAATAAATGTTAGCCACACTATTAAGGTGGCTTAGAAAAGTTATTTAAAAAATATGGGGTAAGGGACCTAAGAAAAATTGCTGGATTCAGTCATTAGCAAGTCTCAGGTGACTTTCAAAAGGGCAGTTTCCGCCAACTGGAAAGGCAGGAAGGCAAAATGCAGCAGGTTAAGGGGTAAACAGGCAATAAATACTTGCCATGGAGAAATCAATAGAAGCAGAAATCAATAGAGCCAAGGGAGTTCATCCATTTGAGAGATTAGAAAGTGAAAATAAAATAATAAAGTAAAATGGTAATATGATAAAACAGATTTTCTCTCATTTAAGAAAAGAATGATACTGGAGAGCAGAAGGCATTTAACGGACAGGGGTGAGAGAGCACGATTTGGTGGGACTGAGGGTGCTTTGGGTTAATGCCATGAGAGTTCTGAATGAAAGGAGAAAGAGGCCTGTTCTTAAAAGAGCACCACACCATCAGATTTATATCCCGCCGGATCAAGGGCATTTTCTTGCTAGACAAAGTAGCTTCCCACTCTATCTAAAGCTAAAGGACCACAGAGAATTATATGACCCTGACTAAAAGTTGCACCAAGCTGTGGCATTAATGAATTAAGTCACAAGACCTTAAAATGTGTTTAGCTGTCATTTGAACAAATGGTCTTAAGTACAGATTAGGCCCCATATGGTCTGCTGCAGGGAATGTAACTGTGTTCACTGATGAACTGATTTCAGAAGGGAAGAACTAAGTACTATGGCAAGTATCAAATATGACTATATGTGCCAACATAGACATATTAAGTCAATACAAAAATAATCTGTTTTGTTTCTGGCTTTAATATAAAAACTGACCTTGGATATAAAGTGTCATGTTGACTTTTCAGAAACATTTTTCTCTCTTTACAAAGAGTTTGAGAAGCTTGGATGATCATTTTCTTTAACATCAAGGTTCTGTTTTAAAAGCAATTACAAAATACAGTGGCAAGCAGATGTCCAGTCTTTCAAGCTGTTAAGATGAGTCAAAACAAATCTATCAGAACAATTGTATTAAAGTGTATAATCTTCTTAGTGAAGCAAGTAAAACATACCAAACACAAATAATAGCCAGAGGGTCGTGATTTCAATAGTTAGAATGAGGGTGTTATAATAGTTCACATGGCTAAAAATGTGAGGTCCTTAGAATCAGAACATAGATTTCATTCCAGTTTACTACTGGGATATTTTTTTTTAAACTTTTCTGATTCTCAATTTCCTCTTCTCTGAGATGGAAATATTAACCCATAACTGTAGGATTTGTGAGATAATTAAAGAAGATGAAAACAAAGTGGCTAACCTAGTACATAGCACATTACTTCTTAAAAACTGCTATGGAGCTCTGCTACTATTAATTCCACTACTTTATCTATTTATTCTTTAAATTTTAATCTCAACTCAATCTGCGTGTGTAAATTCCATGGGATGCCATCCAAAACTACTTTTGAAAAATGCTTTAGGGGCTGGATGAGGTGGCTCATGCTTGTAATCCTAGCACTCTGCCAGACCAAGACAGAAGGATCACTAGAGTTCAGGAGTTCCAGAGCAGCCTAAGAAAGAGCAAGACCCCATCTCTAGTAAAAACAGAAAAATATTAGCTGGGCATGGTGGTGCGTAACTGTATTCTCAGCTACTCAGGAGGCTGAGGCAGGAGGATTCCTTGAGCCCAGGAGTTTGAGGTTGCTGTGAGCTAGGCTGATGCCATGACACTCTAGCCCCAGTGACAGAGCAACACTCTGTCTCAAAAAAATAAAATAAAATAAAAAAGAAAAGAAAAATGCATCCTTGAGGACATACTGCCTGCCACAAATCTAAAGCCAGTTTTCTCTCTAGCTTCGGTTGGGTGACTCTTCCTCTGGTCAAGCACTAGACATTCTGGCTGGAATAGTTGGCTTACATATAATATTAAAAAAAAAAAAATCAGCCTTTAAGAAGCATCAAACCCAAAAAGCTTCACTTGGGAGCTGTGACTGACTGAGGAAAGGAAGATTCCCATCCCTCAATTTATTTGTCCACTAGAGTTAGGTCATTAGTGAACAGCCTGGGAATTCACATGCATGAAAAAGTGTGACTCGCCTTTTTCTTGTATGAGCATATGTATTTGAACTGGCCTGTAATGAGATCGTATCCACCTTGTATGCTTTAGCTGGCAAAAACAAGCAAGATTGGAAATACCTAGCAACTGGACTGATAAATTCAACAAGTGTTGTTTTGTTCAAGTCTCTGTTTTAAATCAAGAGCATGTTTCAATTGTTGTAGACAGGTACATCTACTTAATGATTAAAAAGAAAAAAGACAAAATTTCTTGTAGGCTTCTTTTCAAGTACCCCTGAATGTCTAATCTAAATCCCTTATGTCATAATTAAAGCCTTCCCTTCAAATGTTTTCTCTGATTTCCTAAAATGGTTTTGCTGAATTTCCCTGCTTCCCTGAGTAGATCTTTGCCTTAGAAAACTCATCTGCCAAGAGACATTCCTGTGGAGATACACTGCCAAGCCAGGAACAAAAAATAGTAAACATTAGAGGCATTTTTTTATAGCTAAAGCCCCAGAAGCAACAATCTTATCTCTGAGTCTGCAATACAAGCATGTTAATCTGATTTGCATGTCATCTCGGCAGAGAATGGGTTTGGGTGGCTCTGGATCATCTCAAGCTAAAGTTAGATTAGCAGTGTGATTTAATATTGGCCAATAAAAGGGAGAAGAAAGTATGCTTAAATAATTTTAAATTTAAGATTGTAAAAGAAATGAAAAATGTACAGATCTTTCTTTAAATAAAAAGTAGCTACTGTTCTATCACAGTGATATAATACATTATAAAAAGTGTACAGCCTAGCTTGATAAAATAACAGAGGTTAAGAGTCTATTTTTCTGGAACAGAATATAGCTTTGGATTTTAAACAGTCTCATGGATCTATAACAGCCATGAAAATATTCATTGGTCACTGTACCTAGAGCTTGAAATAAGTCAAGGAGGTGGATGACTGATGAAATCTCTACACATTTTACCTTGCGCTATGCCTTCCTACATGTTTAATTTATGTAGAGCCCTTTAGGGAATATTGACTGTGTTTGCCAAAGACACATTTTCGAGTTCATCATGTCTTTTATCAATGTTATCACTTAAGAAAGTGCTATGACTGTTATATCAATATTTTATACAAACATGGGTTGTTTCGAGGGACAAAAAGAACTTTAGTCACTGAACCTGAGCTTCATTTTGATTTTATTTGTCTGAGAAATGCTTAGTATTCCATTGAGTTTCAAGTTGTTTTTTTTTTCCCCACATGTAAACATCTCTCAAAAAGATTTTTTTTTTATACCATGTTCCAGGTTGATTCTCATCATCAACACCCTCACCACTTCCTCTCCCTACCTAAAAATAAAAGATGCAATATATCAAGTAAATTGCAAACTGCCTGGGTAAATAAAAATAAATTTAATAATAAAAACACCTGGGCTCAGGGCCCCCAATGTACTTGTTCTGAGAGAGAAAGCACTAAGGTGAAGTCATGCTTCCTTTGCTAATCTAACCCCAGAAGTCATACAGTGTCACTTCTGCTCCATTGCATTATTGAAGGCAATTGTAAAGTTCTGCCTAGCTCCAAGGAAAAGAAAAATAAAATCTGCCTTTCAATGGAGGGGTTCCAATATCACACTGCAAGAAATACATGTGGGATGGGTTATATATTGGTTCAGCCTTTTTTGGAAAATACAATCTGCTACCCAGGGCTCCCAGCTAGTTGGGTAGAACACACGTTAAATTTAAGCCCTCACGTTCCTCCTTAGCTGCATTCCTTGTGCAGTGAAAAAACCTTCATAATCATACATAGCAACCTTGGTGGTCAAAAAGGCCTGTATTTGATATCAGTTGTGGCACATTTTACCTTTAGGACTGGAGAAAGTTACTTGAATTTTCCAGATCTAAATTTACATACAATATTGCAGTGAGGATCAAATGAGGAAGTATGTTTAATGTAACACAATTCTCAGTATAAGCTTTCTCTCATCCTTCTATAAACAAATAAATCTATTAGACTTAACCACATGAAATTGCCATTGCCATCTTTGAAGGTAAAAATGGTCAAATATAGATGATTTCATTAGATTGATTTCTCAACCTAATATATTTTTAATGAATAAATCATTGGAAAATATTTTGTGCTTTTTAAATCATAAAAGATCCTCAAATTACATAAAAATTATGTCTTAAACTATATTTTTATTTTAAATATAGATTACTTATGGACTTAATACTAGAAAATAGTGCTCGCTTTGGCAGCACATATACTAAAATTGGAACGATACAGAGCAGATTAGCATGGCCCCTGTGCAAGAATGACACGCAAATTCGTGAAGCGTTCCAAATTTTTAGAAGTTTCTCTGAATGTGTAGAGTACCAAAAACCACAAGGAGGAGGCACAGTGTTCTCTCTTGAGTGTGAAGCCAGCTCTTGGTGTTACTTCCCTGCAACTGCCACTTGCCACTGATGATCGTTCTTCTCTCTCTTTATGGGGGAGTAAGAGGGAGAGGATGCAGTCTGAGTGGTAAAGAAATTAAAAAAAAAAATAAAAATACAAAAAAAAATTCTAGAAAATAAAGTAATATAAAACCTCTGTTTGGAAAAAATGCCCACTTGCCTTTTTTCTATTTGCGTTTTAGTTCCCCAAATCGATTCCTTTTATAGGATGAACGCAAAACCCATAAGCATATGAAAAATTCTTCTATTACTATCATGTTTTTAATTTGACTAAGATTAGTAATTTACATGCTGGTTGGATAAAAGAAAATCAGAAATTTGCAACATTTTTTCTTGTACCTTCCCCCATTTCCCCCCAAACGTAAGAAGTTTCCAAATGCTTACTCTTTTCTTTTATTAAATTTCACACCTTCTCTATATTCCTTTGAGATCTGCCTCTCAATGTCTAAAAAGCCAATTGTGAGCTCCATTTCCCCTGCTCTGGACATCAAGACTTGAACTCATATCTTCAGTAGTGACAGATCAGCCCATTAATCCATTGTACCTCCCTGGCTCTCTGCCCAGTTTCGCACATTCAAAATGATTCATGGTATTAAAATTTTCCACATTATTCAGCATTAGCAATTCATCATCTGAGCAAATTATATATCTAGCCTCCCATCAGTCCGAATGTGTTTAGATAATGAAGCCTCTCCAAAGCTCCAGTCATCTCAAAACCGTGCTAAAAAAAAAGGTGCATAATTCACAAAGTCATACTGGAAACATTATAAAGGCAGAAACTTTTCTCCCTCCTGGAAGTTTTTCTTTTTAAGTACTATAGAAAAAAAATGGAATTTTCAGTCAGTTAACTTGCTTCTTTAAAAAGGAATAAGAAAAAAATGGAAATATGGAAAAATGAAAAAAATAGAAAAGAATTTCATATTTTATTCTTACTTGACACTTTGGCATGTGTCTATTGACATTGAGACATTATTAAAAGACTATTAAAGACATTGAGACATTAAAGGGCTATCTTTTTATGTTGCATTGATATGGTGACCCATAATTAATAAACTCTTTTGTTTATTGAAATACCAAAAAGAAGACACTGGTGCATCTAGGGAAGAACAAATCCCAGCTCAAAGATCAGAGTCTAATATAGCCAGTTCCTGGGGAGATTTGTCATATCTGTGGTTCTGTCTCACAGAACTCTTTTCCCACAAAGCATTTGCAATAATTAGACTTTTTTTTTTTAAACTGAACTTCAATGATTTTAGTCAGTTATATTTAGAGTGATCATATATGCCAGTTTGCCCAGAATGTCTGGTTTATACCTGTTGTCCTGGCAGCCTATTTGATTACTGCCCCCTTTTCATCCCAAAATACCTTGGTATAGACAGTAACGTATAAAATTACCCTGTCTTTAAAAATTATATTAACCTCTTCTAGCTTTGGAGTACAAAAAGAGAAATAAGAGAGACAGACCCATTTATAACCAAAGTATAGTAGATTAGATACCTCTAATTAAATGGATCTCTGTATTGTTAATGTAGAAAGATAAAAAAAATAAATTTAACATAGGAGAATTTGTGATAATATTTTAACAATTCACTCAGAAAAAAGTAATAAAAGGTACAGGAGGTAATGTTTTCATTTCTTTGGCACCACTAAGATACATGTAATGAATAGTGCAAATCACAGTTAAATTAGTCACTGAAGTCAAATCCTTCAGTCAGAACTTTTCTTCTATTTCATCCACTGATTTGGTGTTTCCATCATCTCTCTAATAACCCCAGCAAGTGACCTCCAACCTGTATTTGAATATTACCAGTCATATAAAAAACTTACACTATGAGCATTCTCCTAGGCAGGTCTAACCGTGAATACAGAAGCTCCTTGACTTACAGTGGGACTGCATCCTGAGAAACCCATCATGATTTAAAAAATATTGTAAGTCAAAAATGGCAGTTTTGTAGACATGGTGGGATGTGAAAACACAAAACACAACATCCCCAAAATGCTGGCAACAGAATATACTGTAGGGTGTCATTTTTTTACCCTTGTGATCAAGGAGCTGTGGCTTGCCATCATCTCCAGGGAGTGTCATATCACATATCAAAATTCAAAATTCGAAGTACAGTTTCTACTGAACACATACCGCTTTCACACCACCTTAAAGTTGAAAAAATCCTAAATTGAACAATCATAACTCAGGGACCGTGTGCACATTCTTTCTTGTCCTGATAGAAATCTATCTCCCATAACTTCTATCTATTATTACAAATTCTCTATTCTAGTCTCTCTCTCAAAAAACAATTCCTAAAAGTTAGAATTATTCATTCTTCGGGAGTTAATCTTCCTAGTTAGGCATCTCCTTAGAGCTCTTTTTTTTTCCTTTTGGCTTCCTATCATTTCAATTTTTTTTTTCAGTGCCTCTGGATGAGATTCCATTTGTTAATGTTTCTCCTATAATGTAGTACTCGGATCTATAGATGGTTTTATGAACTTTAGGTGATATATTTGTTCCCTCCAGATAGCTAAGTTGGTGTGATATATAAATTGAGTAGATAACACTGATTTAATCTGTACTATAATCTAGCCTCTCTGGTGAGAATTTTATATTAATAGTCAACACTAATTCTAAAAAGTAGTTACAGCAATTTTCCTATTATACAAGTAGGAAATTGAGCTCAAGGATATTACGTAAAATGCCAAAGATCACTCAGGTAAGAAGTTAAGTAAAACATATAGTTCAAATCTAGATCTGTCTTATTCCACAGCCTAACTCTTGATTTTTAACTGTTTTAAACTTACACACATTTTTTTACCAAATATATTCCATTAAATTCTTTTTTATTAGAATCATTCAGTTTTTTTTCTTTTTTAATTTTGTTGGGCTGTTTGGATTTCTATTCTTTCACTCTGCACATTTGATATATCTTGTAGCTTTTTATCATTTGCACATACGTTCAATTTCCTGCCAATATCCTTATCCAAATTCTTCATGAAAATATGCAACAGCATAGGACTTAAAAAACAGATCGGAATCAGATCATTAGAGATTTCCCTGCACACTGGTGTTGAGAAACACTTTTGGATACAGACCAACTTGTACTTGATAATGCCTATATTTTCTCTTATTTATTTTAAATATATCATTTTTGAAAAGTTTAGTAAAATACTCATACTGCTATGATTTGAATGTGTCCTCCAAATTTTATGTGTTAGAAACTTAATTCCCAGATTCATATGTTAATGGTGTTTGGAGATGGGGCCTTTGGGAGATAATAGGATTAGATATGGTCATCAGGGTGGGGCTCCCATAGTGACACCAGTGGCTTTAAGAAAAAACAGGGAGATCTAAGTTGATATACAAGTTCTTGCCCTCTCGCAGTATGATACTTTCTGCCCTGCCCTCACCACATTCTGGTGCCATGCTCTTGGACAGACCTTTTTGATCATTGTTTCTCTTCCATTTTTTTAACAAATGAAAAATTTCTCATCTGATTTTTTAATAATATTTATACAGGAAAAAATGAATTAAAAGAGAATATATTTGAACTCATATGTTGATACAATCTTTTCATTTCTACTGGCATTTTTCGGTGTATCTAGTATTTTTCATTTTAAATATTCACTTTTTCAAAATAAATTTGTAATTATAGCAATACTCTTATGAAAATGGAAATTTAAGTGCAACCACAACAAAGACATCAAATTTATTTTGATAAATCTCTATTCCTTTTAAGGCACTTCCACTGAAATTTCCAGAAAATCCAGTTGGGGCCTGGAATAGATCTCAGTCATGACAGATTAGGGACTGGTCTGTAATTTCATCTTCTCAATTCACAGTTGATTTTATTGTAAGAAACTTGAGACACTTATCCAATTATAAAAACTCAAATTCTCATTAAAGTCTGGAAACATTTTGATAAAAACACTATTATGTAGAAACCCGAAGTGATGATTACATAAACAACTAGTCCTTGCTACATCCCATATGGACTGAACTATGAGCCCTGCAGTTAAATGGTAAGAGCTGAATATGCCACAGCTGCAAGCGCTGCTGGCAAAGCAACTTCCTTTGTGTGTAGTCACATTTACTGGCAATTCTGGAACTGCCGGAAACGAGGAAATAACAGCTCAGCGGAGGGCGATGCTTCCGCATGGTGGAGTGATTACGGAAATGGTGCTACCGAAGTAGCACCATACAAAAGACAACTCACACTCCAGACTCTCTGTGGAATGTGATTTGGGGGGAAAGATTGGTGATTGAGAAATGGACGGGGAAAAGGAGAGGCCTAAAGTTTTGGTTTTGTGCCATCATCCTTTTGTGATACCCATTCCTTTTTTCACCTGGCATTCTCAGCTGGTGAGGGATTGGGAAACATTAATCTCTAAAATGAACAGTCTTTCAGTAGCAGTGGGCTACACATAAATCACCCAGTTGACTCTCAGGAGACATAAAACTATTTTCAGAAAGGTCACATTAAAATTTAGCCATCATAATGTGAAGAAAGCAGTTACATAAGATACTCTAAGCAAACTAAGGGACATTTATTTGCCTGTAATAATAAACACATTGAGTTATCACTTGGAAATAAGATTACACAATCTTATGGGCAAACGTTTAGCTTATTTAGGGAAACAAACTATAGTAGATGTACCACAAAGGGTAGTTATTATCATTGTGGTACAATCATTTTGGTTTGATTCTCATCTCTGTCACTTACTTTGAGCCTTGTTTTATATGTTTGTCAAATGAGACTTATTATATTGCATAAGATTGTTGAAAGCATTAGAAACAATGTATGAAATGCCTAGGTAATTGTATGGCACATACGGATCCAATAAATGAGAGGGGGAAGGAAGGCATGAAAAAGAAGTAGAGGAAGAAGGGAAAACTGTGGAGAGAAGTAATATCTATGTGCCTAAGTAATTAGTCTACCTAAGAACGATAAGATGATTTTTGTTCCTTTTTATTCTTCCTCCTCTTCCTCTTCCTCTTTTCCTTTTACTTCAGTAGTACCATAAAAATATCTGAAGATATAGAACTGTTTTGTGGTAAATTGTCATAAAGAAGGTACTTAAGATGAAATTTTGCAGATTATAACAAGCAGAGATTCAGAGGAAAATACTGCAGAACAGGAAAAGAGCAAAACCCATACAACTGAAGCAGAGAATTCAAGGCTTAGGACAATGGTGAGTAGCCCTGTAGGACTGCAGTCCCCAAACCCTGGCCACTGACCCGTACTGTTTCGAGGCCTATTAGGAACCAGGCTGCACAGCAGGAGGTGAGTAGCGGTGGAAAAAAATGAGCAAAGCTTCATCTGTATTTACAGCTGCTCCCCGTTGTTTGCATCACCACATGAGCTCCGCCTCCTGTAAGATCAGTGGCCTGCATTGGATTCTCATAGGAGTGCGAACCCTACTGTAAACTGCTCATGCGAGGGGGCTAGGTTGCACACTCTTTATGAGAATCTAATGCTTGATGATCTGAGGTGGAGCTGATGCTAGTTCTGGGGAGTGGCTGCAAATACAGGTTATCATTAGCAGAGAGGTTTGCTCAATAAATGTAATGCACTTGAATCATCCAGAAACCATCCCCTCCAACCCCAGTCCATGGAAAAATTGTCTTCCATGAAATTGCTCCTTTGTGCCAAAAAGTTTGGGGACCATTGCTAGGGCACGAATAGGTAATTATTATAGCACAGAAGGTAGAAGATTGAAAACTGCCGAGAAGTCAAAAGAAGAAGGAAAGAGTTTGCATGAAATTTGGTAGGCAAAATATAAGAAGGCAGAAAAGGTTTTGGGGTGGGAATGAAAAATCAAAATGATACCATAGGAAAAATTTCATTTGGCCAGATTGTAAGGATTGAATTGCAAGAGAATCTTAAAGCAGGCAAGGACATTTTCGATAATAGATCATATCTAGGCTAACGCTCATAATTGTCGTGCCTTTGCCAAACTATTGTAATCACACTCATAAAAAGAAACACCTGGCACAGTGGTGGGTGCCTATGATTCCAGCTGGCCAGGCTGAGGTGGTGGGACTACTTGAGCCTAAGAGTTGGGGGCGCTGCAGTGTGCTGTGATGATCATGCTATGAATAGCCACTGAATTCTGGCCTGGGCAACAAAGGGAAACACCATCTCCTAGGGAAAAAGAAAAAAAGAAAAGAAAAAAGAAATACAAATATTTATGCTAGTCATTGAAAGTTAATTTTTTTGGTTATAAAAAAACATTTAGAAATTAAATGTATTGAAATTTTTAACAAATGACTAGTACAGAATTGTTTTTTCATTATCATTTCATTTAAAACTTTTAGTTGGCTATATCTTATTCATTCATTAATTTAAGAGATGACACAAGAGTTGCACCATAAAATCTGTTTTCCAGTAAACACATTTATTAACAGGTATCCAAGCTATATTAAAATAAAATTCTACATGCATCCCTCATATATCCTTAGAATTTGAACATTTGTGTTTTGGTTTGGATTCCTATGTTTTTGGGTTTTTTTGCTTGGTTGTTTTGTTTCTGTTTTTAAGATACAAAGAAATAAATACTGAGCCATGTTCACATAGGTATTTCTTTGCGCTTTTCCTTTAGCTTATTTCAGTAGTTCTCGAATATTAGAGTGTTTAAAATTATGTTACAAGCTGTATACACAAACCCATGTACATTTTACAGGAGTTTAGGGAATTTTCAAGGGTAGTTTTGACTATCAGGAGTTTTCAGCACTCTAATTTGATATCACAACCTAGAGTAAGCTGCTATTTTCATGTGCTTTGAAAAGAGTTCAGAAAATAATATTTGAAAGTTCTGTGTTTAGCTTGTAGGATAATTTGTGGGTTATTAGAAATTTTGTATTTGAGATTCTAAGTGAGTAATCCCCTATTCTATAAATGTTAATTAATTTAAAAAACTGAATCACCTTTTCTCATATGAATGACGTGATATAAATGCAAAACAGACCTATCAGGATAGGGAAGCAACACTATAGAATCATTCAATGTTATTAAAGATAAAGGAATTTAAAAATGATGGATTTACTCTTCCCTAAAAAGAAAAAAAAATGAAACACGGACATTACAGTTTTACCACATGTTTTGGTCTCACAAACATTACATTTCCTGCTTGATCCTTAAATTTATCATTTAACACAAATGTATGTCAAAACAAATTAGTGTAGATGGACATCATGTTTTTTTTTTTTTTAAAGGAGCCTGGCAAAGGACTCCTTCCTAGCATAGCAAGTTTGAAAACACTAGTTATTTTGTTAGAGCCTGTTGTTTTTGTGCAATTCAGTGACAGTTTAGCATTGATACCCACTGCTGGCCTTATGTTCCCGCATCTGCTGTGTGAAGAAAATATTTTTCCCTTAAAGTAGCATCCACCATACTAATTATTTTCACTTTCAGTTCATGTTAAGCATTAGATGAACAATTTGTCTTCCAAGACATGCACAAGAAATCATTTGACCAAACAATGGCTTGCTTTTCAATAATATTAAAAAAGTGTGTAGCTCTAGGACTTCAAGATCACCTTCCATCTGCAGTACCTGACATATATATATATGTATATATCCCAAACTGAATTTATACAGTGCTAAGTGAAGAAGCTGAAATCCAGAATGCTCCTTCAATTGACTCTTCTGTCTATAGGACACCAATGTGACTGTTTGGAATTTAAATTATTTGTTGCTTGTTTGTGTGTCATATAGACACCATGATCAAGATACATCTATGACATTCCTTTAAGCAATTTTATATTTTGGCCTCCAGAGAATGATACATTTAGAATATTTCTGAAGTATTTCCATTGCCATTTCTCATTTGACCCATATGTTATTTTATTCTTTCATTCACAAACACATGAGAATGTTCTCATTATCTTGTTATTGAAATCTACCTTAATTCTGCAGTGTTTAGATACTATTTATGATTTCAGTCCTGTGATATTTGTTGAGATGCATTTTTATGACACAGAATATAGTCCCCTTGGTAATTGTTCCATATACTCTTGAGGAAAAAAAAGTGCATTGTGCAATTATTAGTTACAGTATCCATATTTGTCTACTAGGTCTAATGTATTAATTGTGTTGTTCAGATCTTCCAAATATCTTATTGTCCTTTGTTGTTGTTAGCTGTATTATTAGAATAGATGCTTTTCAGATGTATTTATATCCCTAACCATTTATTCCTTCTTCCATACCCTCATGTTTTTGGCTCTTGTTTATATGTATTTTCATTCTTCATTTATTTTAAAGGCAACAAGACAGTATTATGAGCATTTTATTTACTCAGCATTAATTTAGATTTATGCATATATGTACTCATCTGTCAGTTTGGGAGATTCTTGGCTAATATTTCTATAAATATTGCTTTAGTCCTATTCTTATAGACCCTAATTTACTGACTTAGACTCACTTTTTCACCATGTTCAAATGTCTCATAGTCTTTTCTGAATGTTTCAAATTATATTTTCTATTCTTCAATCCACATATCATCTACTGACTGATATTCCAGTTCATTAACCATCTTTTGCCTTTTATAGTTTTTCTGTTAAAACTATCTATCAAATTTATGATTTCAGATAGTCTACATTTTTTTACCTGAAATTTTGATTGGATTCTTTTTATAGATACTAGTGTGTTGGTAAAATTCTTTATCATGTCATTTATGTTCTTACTAATCTCTGTTATTTTAAAGCCTGTGTCTGATTATGCTAATATCTAGATCAGGACCTAGAGGGAGTCTTACTTTATTGATCTATTTTTCTTATTGTTTTTGGTCATTTGTTCCTCTCTGCTGGTCATTTTGCAATGAAAGTATGAAAAATTATGGAAGCTCTGGAGTTTATCCCTCCAGAAAATATTTGCTTTCCTTCTGGGAGGTTATTAAAGCAGGAGCAGATTATCGTGATCCAATTTGGAATTGAGATTGTTTAAGGTTGAGTTCATTCCAACCTTGAGGTCTAGTTTATGTCTGTTTTGCCCTTACTAGTAGAGTATAGCCCATCAAGGGTCTTAATTAAATGCCAGTGCTATCGTCCATAGCTCCTCCTCTTTAGTCTCTGAGTTCCAAATTTTTTTCCCTCTGACACTGCTTAGCTTTCTAGCGTTTTAGCAACCACTTTTTGTTTGGCTTATTTATTTCTTGCTCCATAAATTTTAGGAATCAGCAAATTACTTGAAGGTCAAAGCAATAAAAGATGTCACTATAATAGTCCTCCCTTATCTGTGGGAAATACATTCCAAGACCCCAAGTGGGTGCCTGAAACCTCAAATGATATTGAATCTGATTGCCATCAAGTGGAACACATTTCAGTTCATGTCTCTCACCCACACACTTAATTCATTTTCCATCTTAACTAATCACTTAACACACACTGTATTTGTAACTTTTGCAGTTTGAGGTGTGGCAGCAAAGCTAGCATAAATTTCTTCTTCACAATTTCACTGATAG
Organism: Microcebus murinus; assembly: GCF_040939455.1. Lineage (NCBI taxonomy): Eukaryota > Metazoa > Chordata > Mammalia > Primates > Cheirogaleidae > Microcebus > Microcebus murinus. Next base: position 27,919,239 of record NC_134124.1, read on the forward strand.
AGGATTTTTCCTTACCACAGATCTTAGTTAGCAACCTCAGCATATGATTTTTTTGCTTTTTTTTTCCTTAGTAAGTGGAGAACTCTTACCTTTTCACTCAAAGGAAGCACTTTAGAGCTTCTCTTTGGCATATCTGAATTGCCAGTGTCACTATTCTCACACTTTGAGGCCATTGTTAAGTAAAATGAGAGTTCCTTGAATCCAAGCCCTGTGACACCAAGACAGTGATCTGACTGCCCTGAATCTAGCTACTCCATAGAAGTCAGAAGTGGAAATCTCCCAAATTGCTAAAGAGAATATAGGCTCATAAAAATTACTTTTTAAAGCCATAGCAGAAAAGGGAAGCTAAAGAAAGAGGGCAAAAGTGGGGAGAAGGAAATAAAATAGAAATATAGAAAAAATAAACCTCAGAAATATATTAGCCATAGAAAACCTTTATCCATGTTGACTGTTATTAGTTCTATAATGATTATTGTCTATCACCTTTTTTTCAACTCAACCTTAGGTCTGCATGGTTTCAAGGTGCTATCTGAAAGAGATAAAAAGGGAGAATGTTTCAAATCAGGAAAGAATTTTTATTAATAGTTTCTAATTCTCAAAATTCTAGAAAGTAACTCCCCATATAATATATAAAATTATTGGGGTCAATTCCTAGGCCTGCTAAGAATATATCAAATAGGATGAAATAAGATCTGTGCTACTCTATTCTCAAACTATAAGAAAAAGAAAAATCAATTGTCAGCTTGACACAATTTAGAGTCAGAAAAAGTTATCGCTTTTGTTCCATATAAATTTAGCAAATTACTTATTTATATTGCATAACCAACAACGTGAACATTAGTTAGTTTAACAAAACAGGAAATTAACCAGTTAGTTGCTTCCACAAATTCAAAAAAAGGTACCAGAATTTGAAGGATCTGAAACTACATCTATTAGTGTAAGGATGGAGATAACATGTATTCTCTGTCCTGTAATGTGCTTTGAAAGCAGTTGAATGCCTTAATACCCAGACCATGGAACTTAAATTCCATTTCCTATTAAAAGGAATCAGGACTCCTTGGAGAAATGACTACTTCAGTCTAGAGTAGGAAACATCCAAATCAGCCTGGCACATGTTGTCATATTAGAAAGAAAGAAATCTTTGAAAGATTATTAGGATCACTTCAAGAGGGGTAAGAAATCAACCAGAATAATTTCTACTATTAAACATTCAACAATTTGAACATCTGTAAGAATAATAACTGCAATATGTTTAAATCTGTATGTTAATAATGATACTAAGTATAAAAACAAACAAACAAAAAACCATTATTCCTTTTTGTAAGCTGATAGGGAACAAACTCATTATTTTGAAAATTGGCTAATAAAAGGAAAATATTAAGTATTTTTGTGGCATTTGGTATGAAAACTGTGCCTCAGGGTAATCAATTGAGGTTAATGGCTGAAAATTTTTCTTTCCTGAAGAATTTCAGCTAATAAATAATAAAGAAATGATGAGATTAGACTATCACTGTTTTGTAGCCTAACATGAAATCATTCATCTAGGCAATGATAATCAATGACTGCTAATATTTCAAAAGAGAGAAACACATATCATAGACTTGCTGATGCTAAAATACATAGATAAACTCTCATGGAAGAAAATCCCACTACCTGTGAGATAGTCTTCCCCCTGCAAAATAGAACCTGAATCTCATCAATTATTTAGATGTGACTTGACTACTATATCATAGAGAAAATACAGGGGACAGTTACCTGTTACAGGAATATCTAAACTGTGGGAAACTGTATGGGACAAATAGTCTGTTTTATTTGATAAAAATTTACAATGAACATAGAGAGTGATAATCTATATATTAGGAAATAATTAAGAAACTCATGTATAAATGGACCTTATTTGGATCCTAATTCAAATAAAATATTAAAATACTTTTACAAGAAAATTAGGGGAAAATGAATATTGATTATATATTTGATGACCTTAAGGAACTATTATTAAATTATTTTAGATATGCTATTCACACATCATTATATATGTTCTATGACTCCCCTATCTTTCCTGTATATAAGGTAACATGTTTACAGATAAAATAATATATTTTGAATTTTCTTTAAAGCAATCTGTAAGGAATTTATATATATATATATATATATATGTATATATATATAAAATAAAATAAGATTGGCCAACCATGAGCTCATACTTATTGAAGATAGGTGATGGGTAAATGCAGCTTAGTCACACAACTTTCTCTACAATATCTAATCATGTGCTACTTTTCAGTCAATGACGGACCAAATATATCATGATGGTCCCATAATATTATGATGAAGCTCAAAAATTTCCACCACCTAGTGACATGTTGCTGGTGTAAACTAACCCACAGTGCTGCCAGCCATATAAAAGTATAGCATATACAATTACATATGGTATATAATACTCAACAATGATAATAAACAATTATGTTATTGATTTATGTATTTATTGTACTATATTTTTTTACTATTATTTTGGAGTGCCCTCCTTCTACTTATAAAAAATGTTAACTATAAAAGAGCCTCAAATAGGACTTCAGGAGGTATTTCAGATGAAGACGTTGTTGTCACAGGAGATGAAGCTCCACACATATTACTGCCCCTGAAGACCTTCCAATGGGTCAAGATGTGGAGGTGGAAGACAGTGATATTGATGATCCTGATTCTGTGTAGACCTATGCGAATGTGTGTGTTTGTGTCTTAGTTTTTCACACACACAAAAAAATATGTTTAAAAATTAAAATTTTAAAAATAGAAAAAAAAGTATAGAATGAGGATATAAAGAAAGAAGAGGCTGGGCAGGCCGAGGTGAGAGGATCGTTCAGGGTCAGGAGTTCAAAACTAGCCTGAGCAAGAGCAAGACCCCGACTCTACTAAAAATAGAAAGAAATTAATTGGCCAACTAAAAATATATAGAAAAAATTGGCTGGGCATGGTGACGTGTGCCTCTAGTCCCAGCTGCTTGGGAGGCTGAGGCAGAAGGATCGCTTGAGCCCAGGAGTTTGAGGTTCCTGTGAGCTAGGCTGATGCTATGGCCCTCTAGCCCAGGCAACAGAGCAAAACTCTGTATCAAAAAAAAAAAAAAAGATATTTTTATACAGCTGTATAATATGTGTTTTAAGCTGTGTTACTACAAAAAAGTCAAAAGTTAAAAAAAATTAGAAGTATGTAAAGTAAAAGGGTTATAGCCCACCAAGGTTAATTTATTATTGAAGAAAGAATTTTTTTTTAGAAATTTAGTGTAGTGTAGTGTTTATAAAGTCTATAGTAATATACAGCAATATCTTAGACCTTCATATTCACTCACTACTCACTCACTAACTCACTCATAGCAACTGCCAGCCCCTCAAGCTCTATTCATGCTAAGTGCCCTATGCAGGTATACCACTTTTGTCTTTGATGCCATATTTTTACTGTATGTTTTCTATGTTTTGGTACACAAATACTTATCTTGATGTTACAATCACCTACAGTAAGTATATAGTACAGTAACATGTTGTTTAAGTTTTTAGCCTAGGAGCAAAAGGTTATATCATATAGCCTAGGTGTGTAGTAGGCTATACCACATGAGTTTGTGTAAGTGTATTCCATGAGGTGCACACAATGACAAAATTGCTTAATGCACTTCTCGGAACATATCCCCGTCGTTAAGCAAGGCATGACTGTATATGAACACATGGAGGAATTGAAGAGATCTAACTCTGTATGTTATTTTAAGCTAAATAAAACAAGTAAGGATTATCTAAGAAAATAATTTGAATAGCCCACTATTTTTCAGGAAAATGACCTTTCAAAATTCCTATCTGAAAGTCTGACATTTGTCATTACCAAAAATGTTTTTTAGAAAACAGTATTTCCTGTTGTCATTTGTATTCAAATTCAATCAGCTTGGGTAATTTTTAATCAGAGGGAGAGAGAACCACTTAGGCTACTTTACTACCCACAAATACTCTAATGGGGATCAATCACACCCAATTAAAACTCAAGGAATTATGAATCTTTAATAAGGTTATCCTGAGATCATTCAGCGGCTAAGTCCTCTTCAACTTCATGCCAGGGAGGCTCTCTCAAGCTGGAAAAGAATCATCTTCATGACATCATTTTCAAAGAAGCTTTGTGATTTTCTTGTCTGATACAAACACAAAAGGGCTTTGTAATTGGCACCTGAATTAAATTTTTCATGTGTTTATTTGAAATTTTCTTGCTCTGCAGGGCTTGTATGAGCCCATGTTTACATTAAATAGAACAGTTTTGGTGATAACAATTAATGAGTCTAAATAAAGTGAAACATCTGAGTGATTTTTATATATTTCCTTCAATAAGCTTACCCTGGCCCTTCTCCATGGCCATCATTTAATCAATGGTTCATAGTAGAGTCTGTTCTTTATTTTATTACAAGTGAAGCTAAAATGGCATAACAGTCTTGAGCCTTTTCACCTTTATCTCTGCGACATAGTAGTCAAGAGAGAAGATTGCAACCTCAGGCCATCTGGTTTAACATTAACATTTTCTAGGTGAGCACAAACAATCCCTTCATGCCTTCTGTTCTTCATCTATGAAATTATAAGAGCATCTTCCTTGTATGTTTGTAACCAGTGTTAAATGAGATAGGAGGCATTTTAAACAGCGCCTAGTGCATGTGGCTCTCCTGTGATCGCTTACTGGTTTCTGGAACAGAAATCAGTTAGGTTTCTTTTTTTCCGTGGGTGAGACACATGATTTACAAAGATGACATTGGAATAGTGCTATCCTTTTTCACACTCCCTCAGAGCAAATCAGTTCCTTACTCAGTATGAGTTCTTTTATTGCCCCTTGGTGTGCACACGTGTGTGTGTTTATTGTGCTTGGTGGGTAGGATACGTGTGGGGGGTGCATCTGTTGATTACTGGTTTTGAAATATTCTGAGAGGATAAAATAGGGGAAAGGAAGGTTCTAACCAGATTGTGTTTGGCAAGAGTATTTAATTCTACTTATTTTTAGAAGTGATGAACATTTAAGAGCAAATTTTCAAGTGTTAAAAGGAACAGTCAAGGAGCCCTGTTGGAAACATTTGGCAGAGCCCCAACCAGCAGCCTCATCTTCATTGAAATTTTCTCTGCATTGCTAATTTTATCTATAAATATCTATTTAGAAAAGATTTTCCCCTAGCTTTTCTTTTCACTCTAGCTATGACATATATTTTTGTAATATAATTATGCTTGTATAATGAGTATAAAAAAGTCATTAAGATACACAAACATAATGCATAATTAATTGATGTGATTACAATAAGGAACAAGCGCACAGAATACATATTTATATAAAAGCCTATTCAGCCACACAGGCACGGAAAACACAAGAGTTTAGTTAGTTAACATAGGGAGTAGCAAACCCACTTAGCAATGCCTACAACCAGATACAAGATAATACTAGTGAAGAAATTTCTCATTCTGATTCTATAAGTATGAAAAATTAGCAGTTTTGTAGATGCCTTTGAACACATTTCTTAAAAAATGTATAATAATTACATTCCATCAGGTAATATCTTTATTTTAGCCTGAGATTATCGTTAAATTCCAAAACAGTAAATTTCTCAAGAATTCCATTCTAATGTGTCTAAGGTATCAAGTTAAAAATGCATTTGTTTTTCAAAGAGATACATATAGAAGGTGGTTTGTTACCTTACAGGTAACTCTTTTTGTAAGCTAACAAATGCATTTCTACATTTATTCTTTCATTGTTCATCTATTAAATTATCTACTAGGTGCTATGTGTTATGCCCACATCTATGTGTTTGCATGCATGTGCATGCAAGTACCCACACATACATGTATCTGAACCCTCAGGGGCTGTCTCCATGATAGTAAATGTGGATACATTAGATTACCAGAAATAGAGCTGCTGAAACTCTATTAACAGGACAGACACTTAGGTAAAATGAGACATTTTTACAGTTTTCTGAAACTTAAAAGGTTTATGGAAGGAGACAAAGGCTCTGCTTTTTTCACCTTATGTTACAGTGTATTGAGTGGAACAGCTCATTCTCCTAAGACAAACACTTAAGTTTCTCACTCAAAATGTTGAGTACTAACCAGCCTTTCTGAGTCTTTGCTAAGATACTCTGACTCATACTCCTTTTCCTCTGGGAGAAGTATATTGTTTTATTGCTAACAAAGTTGACTTATTTGAAGTTGCCTACTGGGTGGCGAGAGGAGTGGCCTCATATAACTTGTCCCATTACTAGACATTGAGCACTACCTGTGCCCAACTACTCCCCCGCTTTTTGCCAAGGCTCTGCCCACACTTGCTAAAATAATTTCCCATACCATATGCCATGCAGTGGCCCCAACCTTTTTGGCACCAGGGACTGTTTTCATGGAAGACAATTCTTTCCACGGATGGGGAAGTAGAGGAATGGTTTCAGGATGATTCAAGGGCATTATAGTTATTGTGCACTTTATTTCTATTATTATTAGTTTGTAATATATAATGAAATAATTATGCAACTCACCATAGTTTGGGGACCCCTGCAGTATGGTACTTTTCTTGCCTGTTGCCAGAAATGGAACATTGCATCTGCCTGTCTAGAGTCTTTTCTATCTTTCCTTCTAAGTGAATTTTACATCATCCGTGCCCCCTGGAAGGTGTTTTTCTCTCTCTCAACCTTAGCTGAGCCCCTGGTTTTGACAATCTTTATCATGAATTTTAAGAAAAATTTAGAAACAATCACAAGTGAAAGGTTATCATATACTATTTAACTAAATTGATAGAAATGTTCTTAATGGTTGGGCTATGGTATCAGCTATGCTACGTTGGAAGCTTAGCACCACCACTCCCTAGCAGAGTGACCTTGGGAAAATTATCTTCATTTTGCATTTCAGTTTTCTTTCTGTAAAGGAGAGATGGATAATAACAATACTTACCTGATAGAATTAAGTGTGTTTAAAATAGCGCTACTCATATAATAATGGCTCTGTCATTCTTAGTGTTATTATTATTTCCAGAAGTAATATTCAAAATATTTAAGAAGTAGTATGGATAGGTGTTTGCTGACTAGGTTGCCAAAGTCACGTACAAATACACCTGCTACTCCTTTGGATTTTGTATTTGCTTATTAGAAGGGGCACTTGAAATGGAGGCTGAAATGCAAGAGTTATGGTGAGATGGCTGGTCCCAGGGTGGCCCCAGTGCAGTGCCTACCAGCTAGCTCAGTGAGGGCCAGGGTTGAAGCTAAGTAAGCCTTCTGCGGCTCCTGGAGGGGACAAAGAGCTGTCCACTGAAGGCAAGAGTTTGAAGAGACTGACTGAAACAGGCACCTACTAATCAGAATGAACCCAGACCATAATGTAGGCTCTGGGAAGCTCCTCACTATACCTTTAATGACTGGATTGAGAAAATATCCAAGGAAGAGATGAGAGTTGGGGCAGTGACTACTTACCAGCCATACCTGCATACTTGTGGTATATCAACAGTGATTATTCCCTAAGTTATATTTATTAAGGTCATCACCAAAACAGATTTTGGGTATCTACATATAGAATGAAAATCAGATATATAACTGGGCAAGAATTAACTATATATTTATGTTAATATTAATATTAATCCTTAGTACTTTGTTACTTGGAACCTCAACCCCCTTTGCATGTATATGCTTTGAGTCGTTTTTTCTCTCTTAAGTAAAATAACAATTCTATAATACTGTGTGTGGCTAGATAATTTCTTTTCAAATATTGGACAGAATGCATTTAATCTTGAAAAGAACGATGAGATATTCAACTCAGCAAACATAGTTGGTTGCATGGTACCAGACTTGCACAAACTCAGAACAAGCATTCATATATAACCTCTGGCAGTGATAAGAGATGATCTAGGAACAAAACCTCTGAATGAAAATGCATTGTTTTCTGCTTCAATGCATTTGTGCCCTGGGATAACCAGAAATAATTATTGAAACAAGCCTCTTGTTAATAATAATTACACTTCCTTCTATGAAAACAAGAACAAACAGTAATTATCTATAATTTCTCATTTGCAAAACACTCTCATTATGCTAAGACTCCTTGTCTGTATTTGATAATATTGTGTTATATGTGTTAGAAAAACTCCACTGCTTTTTTTTTTCCTAATGTTTCAAGCCATCCTGGGCAATGCTTAATCAATATAATACAGGCTTAAATGGTTCCTGTTTTAAGACACAACAACTTTTTTGGGCAGAGTAAAGTTATTGAAGAAATAATGACTTCTGGATTCCTTCAAAGAAGACAGGTTCATTAACCAAAATAAATACACATTGTTTCTATATCAGCAAAAGTTGAATCAGGAAAAGAAAAATAGAGATCAGCTAGGCAGTCACTACAAATAGATTTGTAAGAAAACCTACTATAAGTGAAAACCAGGAAGTGTTTCCATTTTGATACTTTTTTAGACTTATATGTTATCCTATCACTCCTGCATTGGATGATCCTTAGTTTGTATTACTTACATGCTTACATGCTTAATTTGTACACAATAATTTTGTATTTTTCTCAAATTTCTTAAGGTGCATTATTTATCCATTCCTATGATCAATTCTGTAACATTTTGATCACTCATAAAAGAGACTCCATAACCATTAGGAGTTATTTCCCATTCCTCTATCCCTCCATCAGTGCTTCCCCTACAACGCCTTCTGACCCTTGTCAATCATTTATCTTCTCTCTCTCTCTCTTTCTCTCTCTCTCCCTCGCATTTATCTCGATAGATTATAAGCTCTTTGAGGGAAGGAATAATTTAATTTTCTTTTGCTTCAGTCTTCCACTATAGTATTCAAGTTAATTAATTCAATTTAAGTTTTAAAATTTTATAACATGAGTGATTGTTTAACAAACAATCATCTGGTTCAATGCATTGATGATTAACCATACTAAGCACTATTTTCCTCATCTATAAAAGGAAAGATGACAATACCCAATTCTTATGGTTTCTGAGAGTCTTGAACGAAATCATGCATGCAAAGCGTTTATCACAGTATCTGGCACAAAACTAAGCTCTCAATACATGCCCACAACTGTTCATTTTATTATAACTACAGAGTTGAACCTAAGTCATATTCCCTAATTTTGTTTGTGTGAAATACCAAATCAAATTAATTCTACTTGATTCAATTGAAGGCTAATAGTACTCAGGAAAGCCTCTTAAACAAGTTTTGTTGCCTAAGTAGCACTATGAAAACATAGTCCCCTTATGAGAAGTATGAAAGCCACTTCAGATTTGAGCAAATAGAACTGAAATATACTACTGGAAAAATGGGTCAATACTTCTTTATTCTAGCTATATTAATTCTTTGAAGAATGATTTGGGTTTTGGACTATTTTACATGTTCCACAGAATGATGATGTTAAGTCTTGATATCTATCAAAGTAAGAAAATTGAAGAGTTCAGTGACGAATGGACCATATTTGTTCCCCCCTTGGAATTTTGTTCCCAGAGCAGTTTTCCAACTGATCAAAATAATTTAATTTTTTAAAAATTCTTATCGGCTTTATTAAGATATAATTCACATATCACACAATTCATTCATTTAAAATATCTAATCCAATAGTTTTAATATGTTCACAGAGTTGTGCATCCATCACCATGATTGATTTTAGAACATTTTGATCACCCAAGAAAGAAACTTCATGAAAATGAGGAGTCATTTCCCATTTCTCTATCTCCCCATTAGTGCTTTCCCACCAATGCCTCTAGTTCCAAGCAATCATTTATCTACTTTCTATCTCTATATATTTGTCTATTCTGAACACTTAAAAAATATTTCTTTTATCTTACTATAATTATGTATCCTTTCATAAACATCTCCTCATCCCCATTACCTCCTATCCACCCCAGCCTCTGGTAACCACTATTCTACTCTCTACTTCCATGAGATCAACTTTTTAAGATTCTACATGTGAGTGAGATTATGCAGTATTTGTCTTTCTGAGTCTAGCTTATTTTACTTAACATAATGTCCTCCAGGTTCATCCATGTTGTTGCAAATGGCAGGATTTTGTTATTTTTATGGCTGAATAGTATTCCATTGTGTATATATGCCACATTTTCTTCATTCATTCATCCATCTATTGATGGACACTTAGGTTGATTTCAGACCTTAACAATTGTGAATAGTGCTGCTATAACCATGGGAGTGCAGATATCTCTTCAATATACTGGTTTTATTTCCTTTGGCTATAAACCCAGCAGTGGGATTGATAGATTATATGGTTGTGCTATTTTTATTTTTTTAGGAAACTCCATACTCTTTTCCATAATGGTTATACTAATTTATGTTATCATCTACAGTATATAAAGATTCCCTTGCCTTCACATCCTCACCAGAATTTATTTTTTGTCTTTTTGATAATGGCTATTCTAATTGGAGTGAGGTGATATCTCTTTGTGATTTTGATTTGCATTTCCCTGATGATTAGTGATGCTGAGCATTATCTCATATACCTACTGGCTATTTGTATATCTTTTTTTGAGAAATGTCTAGTCAGGTCTTTTGCCCATTTTAAATAAGGTTATTTGTTTTGTTGCTATTGAGTTGTTTGAGTTTTATACATATTTTGGATATTAAGCCCTTATCAGGTGTGGCATGCAGAGATCACATGGTAAGAGAGGAAATAAAGAAAAAGGAAGAAATGCCAACTCTTTTCAACAACCAGTTCTCAGGGGAACTAAGAGTAAGAATTCACTTACTCCCAGGAAAGTAGCACTAAACCGTTTGTGAAGGATGTGACACAAGGACCCAAACACCTCCCACTAGGCCCCACCTCCAATGTTTGGGGATCAAATTTCAACATAAAATTGTGCGACACCAAATAAACCACATCCAAACCATAGCCCTAGGCTTAAAAAATAAACACAAGTTTGAAAAGTTTCATACTAGTAGTTATAATTATTGAGTATGTGGTGGGAATGAAGACATTTGTGTTAATAAATGTAAATTATAGCCAGTTGTAGATGTGTGTGCGTGTGTGTGTGTAGATACACACATCTACAGACATAGCTCTACTATCAAGAACCAATCTATTCATCATTTATGATCTTATGGGGGTACTGCTTTTAAACCTCTTAAAGCATAGAGTTGTATTGCATTCAAACAATTCACTAGAATTTGCCTCAAGGGCCAAAAAAAAAAAAAAAAAGAACAGAAAAGAAAAAGAAACTCAGAGCAAACAAACCCAAGGACCTAAGGATGTCTATTTCTGCTTTCAGCTTTCTTCTTTTTGGCTGTGTTTTCTCCTCCAGAACTTAAGCTGTCAAAGTAAATCTGGACAATTTGGAAAATAGAGGGCAAGTTGAAACTGGAAATAACTTCAAAATTTATGAAAAGTTAACTTCTAACACATTTTAATAAATTGGAAGAAAACTTGGATGCAAATTAGAGTTACATATCTAGTTCACAGTGATGATTTTATACTGTTCATCTAGGGGAAGATTTCATAAATTGGGAAAAGGTATACCCATTCCAATTAATAGTCCTGCTAATGACCCTCAATTTTTTTCTCTGAGTAAAATAACTGGGAGATTTTATAAAATGTTTTGTGGAATAATATTTGCCAGGATCATAACCATTTTCCCTTTGTATCTTGATCACAACACAGCCCAGTATTTGATAACCAGCCATTATGAGACCTAAAATAAAGTAGCCCCTGTGGAGCAATAATATCAATAATAATAAATAAACATTAATTGGGCAGTGTTCAATTCTTTCCATTAATTATGTCAAAAACCAACACCCCTCAATAAATCTACAAAAAAAGGTTAACTACAAAATATGGTTACAATCTACAATCTACAAAATATGGTTATCTTAATTTTCAAACTAGTGTTTAAATAACCTTCTTGCAGTAATATAAATCATAGATGGAGGATTTCAATTCAAATCCAGGAAAGCTGATTCTAGAGTCGTGATCTTAACCTCTGTGTCATCTCTCCCTGGTAGGGAGGAGGAAAGCTGGTCTACTCACTGAAAATGGCTTTATACTCCTTTTGAAGCTTATAGAGTGACCTATTAATCAAGTGTCAAGATCAGCTTTTCTCTGAATTTCTCAAGATGTTCTATTCTCCAGCTTCATTTAACACATGCTATCAAGCAAATAGTTAATTATAAATGTATGTATATATACATACATAGATATAAACATATTTATGCATATATGTTCATAAAATATTGTGCATCATATATTATATGTACCCTGTACTATTTATGTCACTATTTAAATATTCATCTTTCTCACTCACATAGTGCTTATATCTTACTCATTCAATATTCATTTTTAAAAAGTGCAAAGTAACTATGTTTTTACTCTCCTTTAAAGATTTTATTTTAAAGCAAGCACAGAGAGGATAAGCCCACCCATTTCCCAAAGTTACAATGGAAAATGTTTCCTTTTTTTTTTTCCTTTAAGAAGTAATGTACATAGGTAAACACAAAAATCTGGGGTCTCACAGAATGCTTTCTAAATTTTATAACCAGAGAATATTACTTTGATACTTCTTCAAAGATTATGTGTAATATTTGCCAAAGGAGACAGAGGGTCTTTTGCATAAAACATTCCACTTCCTGAAGTGAGATAGGTGTTATTTCAATTGCCTGTTTCTTAGGAATTCTAGTATGTCATGAATTATATACAGATGTGCATAGAGGGACCACTACCTGTTTTGTAATTAATTGTTTCCTCAAGATCAGCTTGTCAACCTGCTTTATTCAAACTTGTTCTTAACCCTTCACCAGGATACATATGAGGATGAGTTTATTTCAAATATCTGAAATTCACCTTAAATGTAATAATAAAATGTACTGACAGGCCAGCCTGACTGGAACCATCTCCTAAAGTTTCTACTCAATTAAAAGCTAAACAGCTTATTAATTCAAAGAAAGAAACATTTGAAATATTTGGAATTCCTGAGATGAGGTTTGGTGCCATGTCATCATCTCTTGAGATCATTAATAAAAATAAAGGATTTTGCCTCAGCTACCGTCATACTGTATTATATTAATTTATTGCATTAGAATCTGGGGGAATGTTTCTCTTTTAGAAGACAGACTCTAACTCTTCTAACCCTTTATTCACAAAGGTGTCTCCTTTAGATATTTTAGTGTTAATGTTATAGAAATGCCTTCAATTAATTGATGTTATTGCTTGTACCACTTTTCTTTCCAGTTTAAAAAAAAACACGCACACACACAGTTATGATTCCATCCTCATGTATCTTATTTTTTACCTTGTCTTTTTTTTTTTTTTTTCCTTTTGAGACAAGTCTTACTCTGTCACCCTGGCTAGAGTGTAGAGTACAGTGGCATCATCCTAGCTCACTGCAACCTCAAACTCCCGGGATCATATGATCCTTCTGCTTTAGCCTCCCGAGTAGCTGAGACTATAGGCACATGCTCCTGTACTTGACTAATTTTTCTATTTTTTTAGTAGAGATGGGGCTCTCACTTTTGCTCAAACTGGTCTCGAACTTCTGAGCTCAAGCGATCCTCCCATCTCAGCCTCCCAGTGTGCTAGGATTACAGGTGTGACCTGGCCTACCTTGTCTTTATATGTTTCAATCAGAATTCCTCCTACCCATATTAAGGCTGATACTTTCACTTTTCATTGTTGATATTCAGTTTTAACACAAAGGGAGAATAATTTCATTTTTAAATCAGTATTTTCTTTCACAAACCCAAGTTTGTTCATCTTTTTATTAACTCATTTTCTTAGCCAAACACTTACATTTTCAAAATAATAAATAAACAAATAGCCATAACAATGGTCTGGTAGATATTTGGAAATTAAGAATCTTCTTAGTTTTGTTATTCTATGAATTTCTTGTAAAGATGGAAACATTTGAAGTTTAATTTATAATATACTGTAGTGGGTTTATGCACAAGAAAATATTGTTTCACAACAGCAATTATCCTGCAACTAATTTGCTTTTAGAGCTTTACGCCTTTAGGCCAACGAACAATCTATGTTTGTTTAATCTTAATTAAACTATTCTCTCAAAATTTACTTGCTGTGCTGGCAAATGAAAAATGTTTTCCCTTTGGACTTGTACACACATGAATTAAAATGCAGGATGCTTTGAATCCCTAAAGAAAGAAACACTTAAGTTTTCACTCTGGAAGCAGACAGCTTACGTACACAATAATGTCCACTCACCTATGTATTTTCTAGGGTAAGAGGTTCTGATTACTTGGTGGTATCTGAATACAGACACCAGAGCAGCCTGCTAATGTTAGGAAGGAAAGATGTGGGTTGCACTGGCCAAAATGTATTTTATTGCATTGATGTTAATTTGCATATTTGGCTTAGTTCTTTTAATTTATAAGCTATAACTTTACAGTCATCAAATGTTGCTAGTTGTGAAAGGGGACAGGGCAGAGCTATAAGATCACAAGTGCTTAACAGCATTGATTGAAACTGGAAGTTGTACTTCTCTTCGGTTTCTTTGCAACTGAGATAGTAGCCTCTAGAATTATATATATATAAATCTTTGTCACAGATCTATCATTTGGCATCAGTTCATATGTGAAACCCTTCCATCCAAGTACTAACCAGGCCCGACCCTGCTTAGCTTCCGGAATAAGACAAGATTGGGTGCGTTCAGGGTGGTATGGACATGGACACATACATGCAACTCTCACTGTAACTCTTTCACTATGACATCTTTGTGCTCCTAAAACTTAGCTCAGAAAGGTTACAACGTTGGCATCACATAAAAATGTTCCTTGAATGAATAAATGACTTAATTAGATTGTCTGTAAATTTTGTAGAACTTAGTAAAGCCACCCATGCTGCTCTTCATCTCATACTTTTTCCTTTATGCCCCTTATCTATGCAAGCTGCATTATCTTCCCCAGAGATAGTAATAAATGTTGATAAAAGAGTGCTGACCATTTTGTCCATAACTTACCACTGATGTTCTTTGCTTTTTCCCACAAAATCAACTGTAGCACCCAACAGAACTACTGGATAAAATTCCAATAATATTTTCAATATTTTGGAGAATGTATTGAAATGATTTTAATGTTCATTTGGAAATATAAAAAAGCATATAATAGCAGCAAATTATATAGTATTGACATTATACCAAATATATATAAATCAATTTCACAGGATTGATGTCTTGACAATGTCAAATTTGACTATCCAGAAATATATATGTCTACTTCCCAATCATTAATTCTGTTTTAATATTTTTTTTAGGTTAACTTTGTGGTTATCGCCATATAGGCCTTGGTTACCTCCTGATTTTGTCAAAGGTATTTTATGTAACTTTTGCTATTGTCAATAGTCTTTTATTGTATTTGCTAATATACTATTGTTGTTATGTAAGAAACTGAATTACTTTGGTATAGTTTTTGGTAATCGGTTATCTTACTCAGATTTTTCTAGGTGTCCCTTTTGGATAATTTAGGTGTCCATTAACTTGCACAAACACAGAATATATTCCCTTCTTTCAAAGACAGAGGTCTTTTCTCCCTGATTCTTATATATGGGCTAGAAATTTTGAAATACTTTGAAACAGTAAATATGAAAGGGAAGATTTTTGTCTATTCCTTGACTTTAATGAAATTGCTTTTAGTGTTTCACTGCTAGATGTGGTATTGGAAATGAGTTAGGGTAGATACTCTTGGCTATGAATCAGAAGTATAAGTCCTAAGAAAATTTTTTAAACCAATAATTTTATTAAATGCTCTTAAAATCAATTCAAATGGTCAGGCAAAAAAAGTTTTTTTAAAATATTGTGATCAATTTTACTAAAATTCCTGAAATTAAATATTCTTGCATTTTAGTGCAAATTCTTCTTGTACATAATATATTCTTCATTTAATACATTGGTTAATTCAATGTACCAGATTTTATTTAGCATTTTTATTTCCTTGTTTGTAATTGTTATGGGTCTGAAGTCTTCTGATGTTGTCTTCTCTCAGATGTTCTTACCAGTGTTATGCTCAGTGTATGAAACAGATTGGGAACTTTCTTTGCTTTTTATTTTTTTCTTTATGCTCCAGAGGGCTTATATATTAAAAAAAGATATTATTTCTTTTTTGAAAGCTCAAAGAACTGGACTATAAAACTATCTAGACCTGAGGCTATTTTGGGAGGAAATTCTTTGACTACATTTTTTTCTTTTTTTTTTTAGGTTTTCTCTGTTTACTGGTCTATTCCATTTTATGCTTATTGAATATCTTTTAGTTATTTATGTATTTGGGACTTTAATATTTTCCAGCTCCTCATTTTTCCTGGCCATTCTCAAAATTAAGAAATGTATTTTGCATCTGATAGTGTCTTTTCCTTTTTCTCTGCTTTTTCCTCTTGTTCTCTTTCTCATCATCATAAACACTGATATAAAAATTACCAATTCTTCATCACCATCATTGTCAGCAGCAACTAATTTTGTAATCTCTGCCAGCCACTAAACACCATAAGGAAATGTTTCAAATCCATAAATCACAAGTATGTAAGCCTATCACCTACTCATGGTGAGATGATCACTAAAAATTATTTAGTAAAATCTTGAACAGTTGTTTTTTACATATCTGTAAACATCTGGTTGTTTAAAAACATTTTTAATTGATTGAATATTTATCATTGTGTGTAGATGTTTCTCATAGACAGATTCATTGAAGTATACCATGTTCATGATTAAGAATTCTAAATATACTTGGGAATTATTATGCAGTAATTGAAATGATTGAAATTATTATTACGTAAGGGAAATCAAGGTCTTTCTTTCTAAATATATAGAAAGTTAATGGATCCTTTCTGATAGAATTTCTCCTAGGTGGCTTTATAAAATATCTAAAGTTGCACTAAGGGATTCTGTTAAAGAATATTAAGATTCTTTGGAAGTTTTTTTTTTCTTTCTCTCATGTGCCAGGGTCTGTTCTAGGTACTGAGAATACATAAAGTACTACATAAAACAAACTCCTACTTTCAAAGAATTTACATGATGGTATAGGGAAAAAAATAACAAACATTAAATAAATATTAAGCAAAGTAATATAAGGGGGACACCATGGTGGGGTGAAGAGGGATCCCATTTTTGGTAGGATGGTCAAGTGTGTCTTTTATAATGAAGAGGCATTTCAGGAGAAACCTACTTGATGAGAAATAGAAAGTCATGTTAGGAGGAGGCACTTTCTAGGAAGAAGCAGCAGCAAGCAAAAGGCATCAATTTGGGAAAACAGCAAGGGGTTAAGGAACAGCAAGAAGGGAGTGGGTGTGTCTGGAGCTGAGTAAGAAAGGATGGGGACTCGGAGATACATGGGAACAAAGAAGATCATGGCAGACCTTGTTGGCAATGGCAAAACCTTGGGACTTAAATCAGAGTGATATGAGAAGTTGTTGAGTGGTTTTAATACCATTCCAGAGTTTAAACCTACAATCATATGCATGTATAAAGAAGAATCACCTACTTGTATGTATTTCTTGCAAACAGTAATGAAAATGTTCCTCTCTTTCTCTAGAGGTATAACTATAAAGAGTGATCATCATCTGCCAAGGAGAGTGGAAATATATGACATAATTTTTTGAGTTAGATGAACTCAAAGGATGTTTTCTACCTTAAGATCTCAGGATTATATGAGTCTGTGTGATGTCACTACACATTCCTCCAAAGAAATTTGTCTTCTAATTCTTGGGGGTTTTTGCAAGTAACAAGCAAGGCAGTGTGGTGTAATGGCATAAGGAAACAACATCTAGCTCAGACTCCAAAGACTTTAATTCTAATCCAAACTGTGCTATTCATCAGCTGTGGGACATTGGGTACAACTCTTATTTACTTTTCTAGGCTGTTGCATCAAACAAAAAGGTTTGAAGTGGGTAAAATTCAGGATTTTCCATAATATCAAAATTCCATTATTCAATAAAATGCTCATCCACATTCACCTCTGCTCATTTCTTATTCCCTTTTCCTCACACCATTTGTGTCTTCTGCCTGTCCTCCCTATCAGCTTGAGATAAAGCTGACTTCTACGATAGCATTTAACAAATAGCTAACACTTGTTACCACTTATTTTTATGATACTTCAGACTTATCAAAAATTATATCATCTCATTTCTACATCAAAATAACTCCACATCATGGTAGGACAGGAGTTTCCATAGTTTTTAATGGATGAACAATTTAAAATATTAATGTTAAATTATTTGGTTAGCATCACATAGCTATATATAGTAAGTAAAAAATAAAACTTGGGTTTTATATAAACTTTTTTTTATTAAGATTGAGCTCTGGTTGAAGTAGTATAAAAGTATCATACAACCCTAAACAGTCTTCCTCCGGCCATCTGACAAAGGATACAACTGGGAGAAAGGCTGGGACTGCTCATCTAACCCAAATGTAGTAACACTGGTAGAATAAGGCCAGAGAGGGATATTCTTCACATCTCTGTATTTTATTAAATAATATAGTTAACTCAATTGAACAGTCCTATTGAATTAGATTTCTTCTACATGCTAATTTGCTTTTTCCATTGGAGTTTTTTTTCCCCCTCTATATATTTCTTCCTTTCCAATCAAATATTTTAACCAGAAAAAAAAAAAACATATGACTCTGGTGTCAAGGTAAGATGTGGATGCTAAATATTCAACTCTTAATTATGACTTTAGGATGCATGTTGTATAAGCTATAGTTTCAGGTAGTTTGCTGTTTCCCAAAACATAGCATTCTTATTGTTACCCATCTTAAGCAGTTTCCTTATTCTCCATCAGTGTGGTCGTCAAAGCACTGTCTTTGTCTGATAAAACAAAATCATTCAAGAACAGATGAAGCAGTAATTACAATCAGAGTTCATACTTGCAGGAGATGAAATAAAAATTAAAAGTACTAACTCTGTGACATTTTGATTATCTGGAAATTCTCCCAGTCTGACAGATGACTATAGGGGCACATGGATAAATTTAAATGTAGAGACAAGAGGCTTCTTATAAATCAAACAAAATTTTTCCAGACTAGTTTTCACATATACTTGCCAATTCTTTGGTTCTTGTGGAATTCTAGGTTTTTTATTAAGGATTTAGTTATGAATAATGGACATGTTTCTTTCAAAATTATGGTTTGATGAAACGAAAAATAACAATATTCATATATTTTACAAATTAACAAAAAATGAAACAAGTCTGTTTTCTAAGGAAGGAGTAGTGTAAATTTCCACATTAAAAAAATTACATGTTCTTGTTTATTTAAAAAAAATAGTAAACCTAATAACAAAATTCTTCTGCTGCTAGACAGGTGGCTCTTCAATTAAGACACCATTGTGTTGAGCAATAAATCAGTATTCATGAAGTCATATTCACTTTGTTCAAGTCTTCCAATTCACACAGCAGGATCTTCCTACATTTTTCAAACAGAAAAGTCATAGCCACCATTTAAATAACTCTAAGAACCACCAACAGTATCCAAACTTTTTAGAAAACAACAAAATAACTTCAAATACAACTACACTCTTCCTCAACTTAGCTTGTAGTGAGGGAAATAAAACACAATTTGAGAGAAAGGACCAGGAAAGCTAAGAACTACTTCCTTTCTTGGCTGTTCTGTAAGAGAACAGGAGAGTTGTATCATACAAACCTGCCATTGATTCAGTGTCTCCTTTTCTAGAATGGTGAGTTGTTTCCTGCTTAGCAATTGAAAAGGAGAGTTAAACGATAATTTGGAAGACAATTTAAAAATATTTAAGTGCATTACACAACTGTAAAGTGGAAGCATAAATTTCCAATCAACACCAGTTTTATCAGACTCTTCTTTAAGTCTTTTGGCTTAAGACTTAAAGCCAAAGTCTAAAGGCTTTAAGACTTAAAGAAGTCTTAAAGTCTTCTTTAAGACTGTTCTTTTAAGCTTAACAGAAAAAGCCTTAAAGCTTTTCAACAACAACATTTCTGTTGTTTAACAAATAAAACACACAACCCTATTTTTCTACTGAACTCAGAACATAAAATAACATTTACAGAAGGAGATACAAATGTTTGTTTTATTTTTCCTACTTTAAATGACATGATTTATTAAAATGAGTATCTGTTGAGAAATCAGATTTTAGTTTAAGCTCAGCTACTTCTTCCTTCGATACCAAGGGCAAAACCTAATTGTTCATGATCTCGTTTTCCTCATCTGTAAAATGGGGAATATAATATCTGCTACATAAGCTCTGTAGTGGATCATAGGGAGAAAATAAAATCTGTGACAAAACTTGGTTAACAACAACAACAGAAAGTTTGTTGCAATCATCTGTGGAGAAATGAAATAGTGTTACTGGAAGTTGGGTGCTTGTTCCCAAGGCTGAATCAGTGAGAATGAAGAACTAGGACAAGCGGATTGAGGGATAGGAAAAAATTTATTAATTTGCTGGCAAATGAGGAGGGCAGTGGACTTGCCTCTCAAAGGCTGCCATCTTGCTTTTAAGCAGAAAAACAGGGCTTTTTTAAAGGGGGGTGGTTCAGCAGTTGGGCTGGGGTCTACCAGTGTCACATGTCATGGCTTAGAGCTATTGTTTAACTATGTAATTGGTGGTTTCAGTAGGCCTTATCTCAGGTGACAATGATACTCTTTTTTATTTTATTTGTTTTAGCAAGGGGAAAGGGTCTTCCCACTTCCCAAAGCTGGTAGGACCAGAAATCCTAGAGAAATTCTATGGGGAGGGGAGTGTGTGTGGCTCTTCAGGAGCCCCAAGGAGCAGAGACTCCACTGGTTGACCACAGCCTTGAGGTGCCAGGGAGTGCAGCCTCACCTGCTCACCGAGCTGTACTGCCAACCTCCACTTGCCCCACACCTGGTACCCACTGCTCCCTAATCAAGGCAGATTTCCAGCCAATATGCTCTAACAGGGCCAAAGTGCCAGCTATGGGCTGATAATGAGCCACTTCCCCAAGCCCCCCAGGTGCCCCTTATTGCCCAGCTGCTCCAGTCCCTCCACTAGACTTCCCCTCAAATCTAGCAATTAAGGAGTTAATGCCTGTGGACACAGTGGGCTTCCAGGGTCCCCAGCAAGCCTGCTATGATTGTTTAAGGACTGTAAAAAAAACTGGTTGTTAAATATGCAGGTAAGTGCAGGAACCGAGCTGAGTAAGTTCCAGACTTTCTAGGCTGGGATCGTGGTTAATGTCCTCCTCATTTCTCCTGCTTTCCCCCAACCCAATTAGCACTCTGAATCCCTGTAAACTTGCTTCCTATCAGCTGTAGTCTCAGGATTTATTGTCCCAGATTCAGTTTGCAAGGCTGAGGCTTCCCAAGAATCACCTGGGCCTCAGTTCCAAATATTGCTTGCTACTATGCTCAACAAGCCACCTCCTTACTCTGCCCAATGCATCATCTTCCCTGCTGTACCTATAAGGAAATGAGCTCAGAGAGGGAGGAGTTGTTCCCAATTCACATCGCTGAGAAGTAGGAAGGATAGGACTCAAATGCCACAGGGCCATTTTAAGACCTGATAAGCCTGGGCCATTCTTAGCGTTGAAGCCCCCACCACATTTCATTAAACATATAAACATGAACCTCTCTTGACAGAGTAAATACAATGCACCCATAACTATATGCTTTGAATTGCATTCAACTAGTGGACATACTTGTGTCTGGGAGACATTTAATAACTATCTGGCCCTGCAAGGATTTCCAGTGTCTGCCAGGCTCTGAGTTTGCTTTGTTGGAGGTTGGGAAGAAAGGAGGAGGAGGGAGGAAGGAGAGAAATGGTTGTCAGGGAGCATTAGTGTTTGCTGAAGAAACCGGGGCCCAGCAGAGTTAAATGCTTTGCTCAAGGTCAGGCAGAACTGGCGGGAGGTCTAGGAGAATCCAGGCTATCTCATCCAAACTCCAGGCTTTACTGCTCAAGCCCAGCCCTGCCCTCGTGGACAGCCCCTACCGGAAGCCTGGGCTATCTCCTTCCCTGAATCTCCCAGGTGCCGCTGCCTTAGGGTGACTCAGGAGGAAGCTCTTGTACCTAGTCCTTCCTCATTAATCCAGCTGGCCTCAGGATAGGGGTAAATATAAACTAACTGCCTGGTGATTAATTAATTCCAGCCAAGAAATGACCTAGACTCTCACGGTATACGCAGGCAGAGGAAGTGTGGTGATTTCGCCAGGGATGCCCGGAAGACGCGCTGGGCCGACTTCCGGCCAGAGAGGACGCTGGGTATGGCAGCCGCCGGGGCGCGCCTGCGCAGTGTGCGGGACGACTGCAGGCTGGGCTCTTCGGATCAGAGCGTGGGTTTTCCAGAGTAGTACCCCCGGCCCCCTGAGAGCGCCCCTGCCCGGGACACGCCCGAAGCAGAGGGAGAAGCGTCTCGGTAGTCACTGGAGGCAGATAGAGGCCTAGCGGCTGTGCCCCGGGATCTCCGCCTCCGCTCCCGGCCGCGCTTTGACGGTGTCTCTGCCAGTGATTCTTGTCAGGACAATTCCATTGAGCCCTCTCCTGTTGTTTAAGATATTAGAAAACAAACAGTAAAGAACATTTTTCTCCCCCTTTGATTATTGATCCCTGGCAGGAATACAGGTTTTAATTCCCAAAAAGGGTGGGAGGTTATAAAGAGACAACTGGTAAAACATTTCATTGACCTTTTTCAGACCTTTATGTCTAATACAATAGCTCTGTCAAAAGTGTGATTATGAACAACCTGATCGTCAGAAATGCAACCGTGACAGTAGGAATCATTTATTTCAGTGCTGATCCCATGCTGAACTCTATGCTAAGTGTCTTTCATACATTTCTCACTCCAGAACCCTTTAAATCATCATCACTAACCTCTTTAATAAGTTTGCCTGCTCTGTCCTTCCAACCATTCAGGGTGATCAAAGTTTCACAAAAGATGCCTCCAAGTAACTGGGGTAGAATTCTCCTTTGTCTCTGTGAATCACCTAACAAAAAATGAGAAGAACATTTCAAAAAGCAGAAGGTTTCAAAAGCAGAATTGTAAATAAGATGAATAAAATTAAGAAAAGTATGTATTTAAGTCAAATCTAATTATATTCCATCTTTAAAATGAGCAAAATTGGGAGGCGGTTTGACTTTTAAAGTATTTAATTAAAGCCATTATCATTTATAGTACTTGCAGAAATGGTTACAAGGGAAGAAATAATGGAAATAGAAATAAGCAGTAGCTTGTCTCAGGTACAGAATAGTTCTTGATTTGCTGTATTACACAGTTATCTCCTTTTTTACTCATTGGCCTAAAAAAAATCACTTATAGGATGTGATTTTATAATTTTGCAGATTTGTTATTCATATAGAGAAGTCGATGCCCTATGTGGGATTTAAGGTCTAGGCAGATTTTTTTTTTCTCTTTAAACTAAACTGGTGAGTAAGAAATTTGTCTTCTCTTTTTTCATTAAGGAAAACAAAGAAGTCTTTGAGAGTTGTAATGTCTTAGAGTTTTGTAATTGACTTGATGGATTGTGCTTAATTGATTTAAGGTCTACACTCATAGTTGGCCTACAAAGGTTGCAGCTGCCAATGTGTTGGGAGCTAAGTGAATAGCAGAAAGCTTTGTCTGCAGGGCTAAGTATTTGAATGCAAAGCCAGAGGAGTGACTTTTAAAGAAAAGATTAGAGTTAACTTTTCTAGGAAAGTCTTTTATAAATGAATCCTTATTGAAAGTGCTTTGTTTTATACTTAAACAACTATAATTTTACAACTTAATTCAGATCCTAGAAAAAAACAAATTAACTCCATTGGACTTCAAATTAATTTTTCATTATGAAGAATTTTGTTCTTGGTCTTTTTTTTTATTACTCTTTATATAACCTCTTAATGAAGTCTTCTACTACATAATTTTCTACTCTTTATGACAATGAGTTCAGGCACTCACAGCTTTCTAGCACACTCACTTTCTCTGTATATTCACTTAGTACCAAAAACTCAATATAGAAAACATTAAAGTCTTCCTGCTTCATGCACATTCCTTCTGTCCTGTCTGTTAATAGCAACACTGTTCTTTCAGACATAGAGAAGCAAAGGTGTTCATCAGTGTTACCAGATCACGGGTTCCACTAAATCCCTACATCCAATCAGTCAGAGGTTTCTTCATTTCTTTATCTCTAAACCGAACTCAGAATATAATGACCTTTTATTTTAAATACTTTTGAGATTAATTTCCTTAGAAGTGCAACTGAATATATCTTCCCAAGGCGGAGTTCTGATTAGGTCATTACTATGTTAATACAAAAAAACCTGCAAATCACTCCTAGTAGTTCCATCTACTTTTTGCTGAGTAATTTTCAACAGTGTTGCTATTCATTCAGTGCAATCTGCAATCTACTATACGCTCTTGCTTTTTTCTATTCAATCTTCTTTTTCACTCATTCTCTTTATTAAAATTGTGTGCTGGGATCTCCCCTTAGAATCCACAAAGGTGATGTTGGAAATGATGGGAACAGGCTAGTCAGAGAGGAGTCAGCAGAGTTGAAGTCCCACCCTGGCTTCGACCAGAACAGCTTCATATTTATCCAACTGACAACTTAAGCTATCGTTGAAGCTTTTATTTAGAGAATTTTTAAAGATTGCTGCCCCTGGCATTCATACCAAGCCTTTCCAAACCTGATGTCCATTGTTGTTCTGCCCCTAAGTTTGGGCTGTTTCCTCTTCCCTGAAATCCCCTCCACTCCAATAGCTGCCCATTAAAAGATGGTCAACATCCTTCCAGTCCAGACTCAAGGGACATTTTTTTTTCCAAGAAGCTTTCTTGGATTTTTTCCAGGGAACTATGAATTCTTCCTGCTTTAAACTTTCAGAGTACTTTGGCTATGTCCTATTTTCTTTTGTGTCATAAATTCCTGTGTGTCTTATTTCATTTGAGGGATGTTAGGAGCATTTTGAGGGTAAAGAAAGCACCTTAATTTGTTTTTATAGTCTACTACTACGTTAAAATTAGAGGCTTGAACCCAGTACCTACTCAAATTTATTGACAAATATATAACACAAAGAATATTGAGACACCAGCACATACATCTTTTCCAGGGAACTCACAAATACTCATTGCCTAGGAATATTTCAGCATGTGACACCACTACTCAATTAATTTATGAGTAATTAAACTTGGAGAATAAAGAAGATTTCTATAAGGTGTTTATGATTTTAAAAAGTCCTGTTTTGGCCGGGCACGGTGGCTCATGCCTGCAATCCTAGCATTCTGGGAGGCCGAAGTGAGAGGATCGCTTGTGTTCAGGAGTTTGAGGCCAGCCTGAGCAAGAATGAGACCCTGTCTCTACTAAAAATAGAAAATTTAGCTGGGCTTGGTGGTGCATGCTTGTAGTCCCAGCTACTCAGGAGGCTGAGGCAGGAGGATTGCTTGAGCTGAGGAGTTTCAGGTTGCAGTGAGCTGTGATGATGTCACTGTACTCTAGCCCAGGCAACAGACTGAGACTCTGTCTCAAAAAGAAAAATGGCGAGTGAGCTGTTTTATTTATTTAGAAAAAATATTAGAAAATTAAATATATGCACAAACTTGATATTTTATAATCTTTTCAGAATAAAGATAAAGACAATAAAAAACAGTGTCAGAGTCAGTAAGAAACTTTTAAAAAGTGTTATATTTTTCTAAGTAACTTATTCTATATAAAATAGAAACCTGAGAGGTTAACATTTGTTTTTAATAATCCATTTCATTTCTTAAATTAGAATGATTATCTTCTCTCTATTCTGTGGGCTCCAGAAATATATGCCCTCTACCTTCAGTGAATCAGCATATCCTCCAAGTGTTCTATGGAATTGTTCCTTCCTTTTGACATTCTTGTACAATTCTTGTTACTTTATGTTCTAATCAATCTACTCTGGCCAACACTGCAATTACGATTAATCAATGTTCATATCGACAGAGACAGGGCAATAATGAGAAACTGCTGATCAGTAATAAACATGTTTGGGCCACATTTTATAAATAGCTTGCAATAAGGGAGGGGTGGTTTTATTGACTAACTCATAAATGACTTACAATTTATTTTCAAGCCTTAACCAGGCAAGGGCATCTCAAAACAAACAGGAGAGTGGCTATATTTCTAGTGAGAAACGCAAAACTTTTAAATTATTATTGAGGGTGTGAGTGAAGTAGAGGTGCATGTGGGGTCCAGGGAATGGACATAATCTTAAGTCAAGGTTAGGCCAGGCATGGTGGCTCATGCCTGTAATCCTAGCACTCTGGGAGGCTAAGGTGGGAGGATCACTTGAGCTCAGGAGTTCAAGGACAACCTAAGCAAGAGCAAGACTCTGTCTCTACTAAAAATCGAGAACTTAGCTGAGCTTGGTGGTGTGTGCCTGCAGTCCCTATTACTCAGGAGGGTGAGGGAGGAGGATCTCTTGAGGCCAGGAGTTTGAGGTTGCAGTGAGCTATGATGACACCACTGTAATTTACCTGGGGTGACAGAGCAAGACTCTGTCTCAAAAAAAAAAAAAAAAAAAGTCAATGTTTATGCAATAATAAAACAGTGGTATTTTTACTCAGATTTGCAATTCAAAGCCATCCTCTAAATTTGATCTAACCTTAGTTTTCTACCCAGCAATTAGGACTCATACATTCCCAAGATAAAGGGTATTTTTTAAAATTTTTAACTGGTTAATCTATTCCTCCAACTTGTTTAATCTTAAAATGATAATATTTTTTAAATCTGCAAATTTTGTGTAATGCACTCTTCCAACACATTGTATCCACACATTAAGTTCTATTTACCCAATGCATTTACTTTTTACACCAAGCAATTAGTATGTCCTCAGCAAAACAAAAGGCTACCTGACAGGAACTAGGTCTTAAACTTTATTCATATCCATATGGTTCTTAGAAAAATACTAAGTACGAAGCAACTATTCAAAATTACTTATTGAATGGTAGGCTTTGTAGCTGGGATTATAAACACAGGCTTATAATGACCACGTAGGTAACATAAACAAGTAAAATAGATCTGGGATGTTAGAGGGCAACTCAACTTCAAAATTGGAAAGACTTTGCAAGAGAATGGAAACTAGAGTTACATGGAGAATATAGAAACAGTAACTACTATTCAGCTCTAACTCTTTTATGCTTTTCCAGAGAAGCTCTTGTCAAATGCAATTAGGATTTCTTAATTTTAAATTTAGGTAATTTTTTCAATATCAACCCACCATAAAAGCAAATAAATGATTGGATAATCTGTGAATTGCATCTGTCCACATCCTACCAGTTATGAATTTCAGCTTTACAAGAAATTAATACTAACACATTGCTAATATTAATAAACTTAACTTCTATAAATCTGAATGTCTACATAGTTGATAGTTCAATAGATAGATGTGCCAATTTCTTGGATGAAACTAAATCAGTCATGTACTTCCAGTTTTCATGTTGAAAGGTAAAAATTTTTTGAGTTAAAATGATGATTTCGATGAGAATTTTCCAGTGTTTATTATGGAGTATCACTTCTGCCAAAAAGACCATTCTGGATTTTATATATATATATATATATACATATATATATATATATAAAATTATATTCTTCTGGAGGTAAAAATACAAAACTAAAAAAAAATTCTTAATATAAATTTAGAGAAAATGTTTTCCATTGAATTCTTTAGTAAACTTTGACATTACAAAGATGTTCTTGCTATGTTCCTCAACTGTCTAATTCCCAGACTTTGTCCACTCTGTCCCAGCTACAGGTGGGTGAAGGGAAAGATACAGAATGAAAAGAAACCTTAAAATTCTCTGTATGTGTTTGTAGAAATGGGGAAAAGATAAAAAGACAAAGATGACTTGAACTTCCTGTTTCTCAGTGGTATCCCACCAACTCATCAAATAAGCAAACAAATCACAAAACAACATAAAAAAATCACCTTTAGCCGGGCGTGGTGGCTCACGCCTGTAATCCTAGCACTTTGGGAGGCTGAGGCGGGCGGATCGCTCAAGGTCAGGAGTTCGAAACCAGCCTGAGCGAGACCCCGTCTCTACCAAAAATAGAAAGAAATTAATTAACCAACTAAAATATATATATATACAAAACATTAGCCGGGCATGGTGGCGCATGCCTGTAGTCCCAGCTACTCGGGAGGCTGAGGCAGTAGGATCGCTGAGCCCAGGAGATTGAGGTTGCTGTGAGCCAGGCTGACGCCACGGCACTCACTCTAGCCTGGGCAACAAAGTGAGACTCTGTCTCAAAAAAAAAAAAAAAAAAAAAAAAAAAAAAAATGAAAAATCACCTTTAATAGAACAGAAAAAAATAGAAGTGAAATGCATGTTGGAGTTACATAAGGAAACAAACTTATTTTAAGCTTTCTCAAGCACTCCCTCTTTGGGTGTTCTGTGCTTAGAAAATATGCTTTTAAAAATGATAGTGCAAAAGAAATATAAATGAATAAGTTTTTACTGTATCAAAAGGAACATATTTGAAAGAGTTAGGTGGCAAAAGGCATATCTTTCTCTTAATAAATGGTACCTGTACTATGATATATGCTGTCTGGTGATGCACTGTATTTACTTTAAATGAAATTCTTTGATGCAATATTGCTTTGATTTATTGGGTGGTTTTTTTGATTTAGTAGAAGACAGATTTGAATCAGACGGTGGGGTTGATTTACTAGAGAAGGTATTTGATTTGATAGATGATGTATCTTCTTCAGTATTCAATAAGTAATGATTCAATAGTGGATGTCTGATTTGGTAAGTGAACTATTAGATTTGATTTTGATCTATTTTCTCAGTAAGAGATACATTTATTTTAATAGTTGATGTATCTATTTTAATGCAAAATGTGTCAAACTTATGGCTCAATGTACTTTTTTTCTGCATTTGTGATTTATGAATTTTACTACTAGTATATATGTTTCAATTAAAGGTAATATGGAACATTCATTACATTCTTCCACAGAGTTAAATTATTCCAAAACCTATGTGAAAGTTTTCCTCCTTTTCTGATAAAATATTTGAGTTGGTAAGATGATAAAATAAATCTCAGCTCAAGGAAATACAAACATATCTTTGGTAGTAACAAGTTATAGGTATGTATATGTGCATCTTTGAAATAAAAGTTAAATTATAGCACACATTTAGGTTAATAAATAAATTTTCCCGGCCGGGCGTGGTGGCTCACGCCTGTAATCCTAGCACTCTGGGAGGCCGAGGTGTGTGGATTGCTCGAGGTCAGTAGTTCAAAACCAGCCTGAGTGAGAACCTACCTCTACTAAAAATAGAAAGAAACTAATTGACCAACTAAAAAATATATATATACAAAAATTAGCCAGGCTTTGTGGCGCATGCCTGTATTCTCAGCTACTCAGGAGGCTGAGGCAGTAGGTTCACTTGAGCCCAGGAGATTGAGGTTGCTGTGAGCTAGGCTGATGCCACGGCACTCACTCTAGCCTGGGCAACAAAGTGGGACTCTGTCTCAAAAAAATATAAATAAATAAAATAAAAGATTTAAAAATAAATAAATTTTCCCTTTTCCCTTTCTACCCCCTCAAAAGTGGCTACTCAGGTTAATGTTCTGCTTTTGTCTTCTCTAATAGAGATCTTGCTGATGACTTTTTTTTAATTTAGAAATGCTGATTAGCTTAGCTACTACCTTTGTTTGGATTTACTTTCCTTATCATGACTTACTTGTCCGAACTTTATAAATTGATAAATGAATTACTATAAACTTCAGACCATAATTCTACTTAATATGTTTTGAACCAACATTCATAATATTTGTTTAAGATATAACTCACTGAATCTGATTAGAAAAGCTTTACATCTTTACCACATAAGCTGAAATATAAAATGTGACTAAGATTTGAAAGAAGTAAAATGCCTGACATATGTCTTCTGAGAACATGTCACAGCATCTAAGAAACCACAGTCAAAAAAATGATGAAATACAAATTAGGTTGTCTGCTTATTTAATTATGTGATCTGTTCCTCGGGTACTTGTGCCTCATTTTCATTTATTTCATAATAAAGGTAAGCATAAATAGATGTATGTTACTTACAGATACAGTAGGTGAACAAGAAGCAGCATGGCACGTGGTTTAGAATACAGACTCTGGGGCCACCAGCCTGGGTTTGAATCCTGTCTCTGCCCTAATTCTGTTCTCCTGGGAAGTTATACAACCTGTTAATGTCTCACTTACTTCATTGTAAAACTATAGACCAAACTTAAGAGGGCTATTAGGATTTGTATTTTTGAAGAACCTAGACTAGTGCCTGGTACATAGTAAGTACTATATAACTGTCTGTTAAATGAAAATCAAACATACACAAATAGTGTGTGCTTTCAGAAAACTGGAATGAAGACTACTTATCAAAAACTGCACAGTTATATTACAGAGGTGGTTTGCACGATCTAATCCCTTTATTGAAACTCTAAAATGATTCTGATATACATGTCAGTGAATTACTAGATTACACTTTGAGATTCTCCTGGACTCTTTGATAAAAGTGAAGTTCTTAACTGGAATGGCTGTGAATAGAAGAAAAAACTAAATAAAATTTTGGTAGTTGCTACCACAAATTAAAAATCAGTAGTTAAAAAGAATAAACGAGCTCTACATGTACAAACATGGATGTATAATATGTATATGTATTTATATAAAAGTTAAGATAAAAAGTTATAGAAATACAAGGAATACTATTTTTCTTGAAGGGCATAAGGGAATCAAAATATTAATAGATTGTAATAGACAAAGAAGATTTTAGCCTTATTTATAATGTTCCTTTTAAAAACATATATTAATGTATTATATTAAAATTTAACATTAAATTAAAAATGGAATGTCCTATAAAAATGATTAGTTAATGAAAAAGATTAATCAGTTTTGAACAATCATTATTTTTGCTACCATGCTGCTCAGTTAGCCTAAACTATGAAAAATATTTTTGCCTATTTACTTTATGATTTTTTAAATAGCTTAGTGTAGAGTTTTCTTCAAGATTATTCTTGTAAATTTGCTACCTAAGTGGAAATCTAGCTGAAGTAGATATCATGAAGGGAATCAGTCCTCTGCTTTTTTTTTTTAAAGATAAGCAATAACATTATTTTATGAAACCTCTAGAAATGTATTCTCAACATGGGCACTACCTCCCCCAAAAGGGCAAAACTTGGTTCTTGGTGGTAGTGGTGGTGGTGGTGGGAAGTCTTATTCTTTCTTGCTATTTTCATGCACAAAGCCTGAGTATACTACATACAGCACATAAATAGACATACGGTATATCTGTGAGGTTAAAACTATATTTCATAGGGGGAGGTGGTGACTAGGAAAATGTCTGCAAAAGCTCCTTAGTGGGACAATGTTGAAGAAGAGGTTGAGAAACTCTTCTCTAGGGGATTTAAAAAATACATTTACTGTAAAATATTCTACAATTCATTATATGTTCAAATACTGAATCATGGCACATAGTCTGGGCAAGACATGAGGCTATAAAGAAGATTGCCAATAGTAATGACAAAACAAGCTCTTGCAACCTCCATATTTGTTTACTGCATTTCGGTGCTACTAGAGGATGAGCTGACACCTAATGGGAATTCTATAGGGAAATCACATGCTTCCTTCCAGTCACTTAGACAACCCAAGCCTAGAGCAAGGGACTTGAGCTATGGAAGAATCATTTGGGATTGCAAAGGGGACATCATACACATCCTAGCATATGTTTATAGTTTCAATGATGCACTCCCGGGAAGCCTAATTAGCCTATTGCTCAGAGAAACTAGCTTCATTTCTTGGAAGTAATTTATATTTCCTTCTCAAAAATAAGAACCTTACTAAGAAATATTAGTGTAACACATTTTATTCCCAGAAGAAACACATTATCTTTTCAGAAGGAAAAAAAAAAAAGAAAAAAACATACATCTTGTTTAGTAAAGAGAATAGAAACAATAGTAATTGCATATCAACAGCTGACCTTATGCCAGGCATCATACTAAGCACTTACATGCAAACTCTCTTTTATTCATACTTTAACCTGATAAGGTAGCCATCCCTATTTGAAAAAGAATCACAGAGAAGTTTGGAGGGTTCCAGAAAATGTTACAAGACTATTTCTCATGCATAACCTAGAAAGGATTACTATGTAAGAGGAAAGATTACAATAAATGATCTAGATGATCCCATTTCACTCTAAAATTTGCATTATTTTATTTGATGTTTATTGAAAATGCAATCCATGGCTATGCTGATATGCAGATAGGCACTCTGGCCCACAATCACACAGGAAGCAAGGCTGCCATTTTAACTGCATGCTCCCAGCCCTGTTTACAACCACAATGCATACAACGGTTATAGCAGCCTCTCTCCCCCCATTTCCTGTGATGCTGTCTTTTCTGAAACAGTGGTACTAGGAATAGCAGAATAACTATAGTGATAAACACTAGCATTGTCTTCCACTTACTATGCACCATATTATTTAATCCTCCCAACAATGCCACACTATAGCCTGTGAAGGACATTCTATCATTGTCTCCGTGTTATGAATGAGGACACTGAAACCCAGAATGGTTGTGATTTCTTAAGGAGTAGTTAAGATCCCACAGCTAGGGTTTTAATTGTGCTCTGTCACTTGATTTTTTCCACTCTGCTGTTCTACCCATTATGCTAATTCCACAAGCCTAATAAAAGCCCTCAGGGGTATAGAAAAAAACCAGAATCTGCCATAGAAAGATGAAAAGATGGTAGACAATTTATACTTTCAAAATTTTGTCAATGTCATATGACCATGCCAATACCCTGTGAAATACAGAAAAAAGCAATCATCAAGCATAGTTAGTCCAAACAATATTCAATATATCCTAGGTATCCTTAATCCTTAGCCCAAAGCCTCTGCTTAGGTTGTGACTAAGTCCTCAAAGAGGCCATTCATCAAACTCTTACCTATCCAAATCATTCAAAGTCTTCCCTACTCCCACCCTGACCAGAGAACCTTCCGTGATTTGCTTTTTAGTTTCTTGCTTCTCTGAGCCCCGGCTTCACTTCCATAGAATCAAATATAATTAAATTCCCAACAACTTAGTTTTTTTTTAAAAAAAATGTGTATTGGGTTTTTTTCATCTCTTTTAGACAGGGTATTTATCAGGAAAACATGATGTTTTAAAGATAGAAGTTAATTTTACCAATAAAGACAGAAAATGAAGGAAAATATTAAGAGAGCCACAGGAAAGAGGTGATGCATTGCAATTAAATGTTCCCTCCCTATTCTCACTCACTGTATTCTCAACCATTCTCTAGAAATAAAATAGGGAGATAATGAAAAAAAAAACATTGTGTGAGAAAAGATAGGCTTGAAAAAAAGATATGTTTGAAAAGTAGAAGAGGTAAGATCATTAAAACAAGTAAAGCTGAAACTCAGACTAAATTACATGCAGTCTTGCTATGGTTTTGACATCTTTCCTGCCCTTACTTTTTAATAGTATGACAATTTATCCAGTTTCCATAGTAGTATTAAAACGTTGTACCCCTGAAATGCAGCCACAAATGTGGCCAAGAAGTTGAAGAAATTCTGAATTGTCAGATAGTACATGGATCATTAACCATTTTCAGGAAGAAAGGGGCCAAAAAATGGATTTTGACATAGGTAAAGTTGAGAACATGATTCATGAGCTTGTTCCAAAGACTTTTTCTGGGTTATTTAAAGTACTCAGATGGAATAGATTTTACCAGTTCATTTTTCTAAGCGAAGTCGTATTTCTTAAAGGGCAGGAACAGTAAAGGGGTGCAGAGAGCAAATTGCCAGTTTTACATTACAGTAAATTATGAAGATAGGTGATATGTTATGACTTAAAATAATAAAGAAGACTGTTATGGGCTGAATTGTGTCCCTCTAAAATTCGTATGTTGAAACCCTCACCCCCTGTACCTCATAATGTAACTGTATTTGAAGATAGGGCCTGTAAAGAGGTAATTAAGTTAAAATGAGGCTGTTAGAGTGGGCCCTACTCCAACTGACTGGTGTCCTTATAAGAAGAGGAAATTTAGACACACAGAGAGACAGAGATGATCATGTGGAGAGATAGCAAGAAGGCTGCTATCTGCAAGCCAAGGAGATA
Source organism: Microcebus murinus (assembly GCF_040939455.1). Lineage (NCBI taxonomy): Eukaryota > Metazoa > Chordata > Mammalia > Primates > Cheirogaleidae > Microcebus > Microcebus murinus. Next base: position 27,953,238 of record NC_134124.1, read on the forward strand.
GGCCTCAGAGAAAACCAACCCTGCAGATACCTTGATTTTAGACTTCTAACCTCCAGAATTGTGAGGAAATTAAAATTCATTGCTGATGTTGGCCACAAAGTCTGTTTTTCTGTGTGTGTTTTTTGTTTTTTAATGGCAGCTCTAGCAAACTAATACAAAGATCTAGAAAAAAATTTTTACTGTAAGCCTGCTCTAAATGTTAAATCTGAATTTTCTAAGTACGATTATTCTCACATCAAACTATATTTAAGTAAAAACTTAAAACAATTAATTTTTTAAAACAGTCAATTAAAATATGCCAGTATCTGTCTTCAATTTTTAAATATTTGCTTCGAAATCAATTTAAACTGTGTAAATAATTTCCTCCTCATGCCTACATCTTCACCATAATAGCGATAAATGAAATGCAATGAAGTAACGAAACTGGGAATTATTATATACAAGTAGATATGAAATTTTAACTTTTCTTTTTTTTTTTTTTTGAGACAGAGTCTCGCTCTGTTGCCTAGGCTAGAGTGAGTGCCATGGCGTCAGCCTAGCTCACAGCAACCTCAATCTCCTGGCTCAAGCAATCCTTCTGCCTCAGCCTCCCAAGTAGCTGGGACTACAGGCATGTGCCGCCATGCCCGGCTAATTTATATATATATATAATTAGCCAATTAATTTCTTTCTATTTATAGTAGAGACAGGGTCTCGCTCTTGCTCAGGCTGGTTTTGAACTCCTGACCTCGAGTAATCCGCCCGCCTCGGCCTCCCAGAGATCTAGGATTACAGGCGTGAGCCACCACGCCCAGCCAACTTTTCTTAACAACAAAAAAATTAGTCAACTTTATGTGGAGGCAGAGCCCCGGGCTAGGAGTAGAAGAAATAGACTCACCATTATTTAAAAGAATAATAATGTTTATCTTTCTGTGCCATACCTTCATTGTGAAATGAAAGAGCTAAATAAACTTAGATCTAATATTGACAAAACAGAATGGGCAAGAGAGTACATTTCTTCATGTATCTTTTCCTAAATTCCTTAGCATTATGCACATCATGTGTGCCACAAATAACCAAGTTGGTGCAATCCTTATCCTCATTTTACTTGTGAGTTAATTTAGCATAGAGAAATTAAATATGTTGCCCAAGACGATGGGTTATAAGCTAAGATTTGATAATAAATAATTATATTCCAGAGCTCAAATTCTTAGTTTCTATGCTTTGTTGAATGAAATTAAAAACAATCTATTTAGTTTTTAAAGAAATCAATTAAAACAATTCCTGTGCATACAGACTTAGATATACTATGAGTTAAACTTATCCTTTACAACCTTAGAAACAGCATATTATAAGATATGGATCTGGTAAGCTTATAAAACTGAAATAAGCACCTAAAGAAGGTTCCCTCTGAATTATATTTATGAGAAATAACATATTTAGTATTCTTTACCTTTTCATGTTGTCTTTCTCTTCCCTTTCACTGAATTCAAGTAATTCTTCATATATTCATTAGCTCAAAAGTAGAATTTTCCACCCCTTCTCCAGTTCATTTATTTTAAACACCAAGTTTATTGAAGTTATTTATATTTTATGCTAATTTAGTTGTTTTTTTCTCTTTTGTACCTTAAAATTCAAACTTCAATTATCTGATTGCTTTCCCTGAGGTTCACAGCTGATCTGTTTTCATAAGATTCCAATCATGTGGCACATTTTCCCTCCATATTTTTGGTTCTTTAGTCAGCTCATATTATCTAACATTTCCATATTTCTATAACATTTGCAATTTAGCTTAAATGTCTGTAATCCTCTTCCTCAGCATTGTTTAGGGAGCAGGCATCAAGTAACTCTGATTCTGTCTTTTATAAGTCATGAAATTCCTGTCTATTGGGATTTTAACTTGTGAAATCTATATTCCAGGTTGCTTAAAGGATACCAAATATCAGTTGATATGCCTCATTCTGAATTCTGAAAACACAATTTGGATATAAATTTTTCTAGAAGAGAAATATAGCTACCTTTTTTTTTTTAATTTGAGTATTCTTTCATTGAACATGAGTTTTTCATACTTCATACTTTTTCATCTGTTAAACATTGACATACTCTTAACCCAAATGTAATCTTCCTATTGTGGTTGATAATGTCTCTTTGTCATTACTGTGCATTGTATTGATAAATTTTATATTTTAAATATTTTGACTATTATTCAGAGTATATAAAAAGTTGATCAGTGTTCAAGAAACTTAAAGTTAAACAGAAAATTGACAAAGCTTGTTCTTGACCTTTGAAAATGAGAAAATCATTCAGTACAAGGCCACTCAAGAGTTCTCATAAAATCAATTTCTGTTATTTTAAAACAGATGTCTTTTTAATGAAATAAATGTTTTTTAGTGTTTTTATCATAATTAGGAGCATGGTAGATTTAAATACTACTTTGCAATGATTTAGCCTGTGCTTGCCTTCTGAAGGAAAATATCTTTTACTAACACTGACCTATCAGTCATTATGGAAAAGCCAAAATCACACATAAGCTACCAAAAAAAGAAAAAAATCCAGAAAACCTGAACAAAGTGCATGGGATAACACTCAGACACTTACTCTGCTCTCTTTCATTTATTCAACAACATGCTTTTTTTGAGGTAGGCCTATGATGGGCCAGCTATAAAAGTTATAGATGATTGGGCTACATCAATAAACAAAAGAAACAAAAATGTCTGCCTTCCTGGAGCTTGCCTTCTAACAGTGGGAGACAGACAACAAAAAATAAACATGAAACGTGTAGTATGTCAGGTGGTAAGGGCTATCGAAAAATATTTGTAAAATAGAGCATATATAAAATCAATTTAAAAAAACAGAACAGAATAATAAGAGGAGCTAAGAGTATGAGGGATGTGGTAGTTTTCACATTTAACTAGAGTAATGAAGGTAGGCCACCATATTGAGTAAATACTTAAAGAAGGTGCAGAAAGTAGCTATGTGGCTATCTTGGGGAAGAGAATTCTAGCAGAGGGAATAGCCTGTGCAAAAACCTAGAGTGTGAAGAAGCCCAGATGTTGGAGAAAGAATAAGGGGACCACTGTGGCTAGAATGCAGTGAACCATGGACAATGGTGGGAAAGTAATTGAAGTGGGTCAGGGGTATGTCTGGGGTAGGGAGATCATGTCAGGCCTTGAAGGCCATTGCTAGAATTTGGACTTTGAACCAGAGTAAAATGGGAAAGCCATTGCAGAGTGTTAAGTGGAAGGGTGACACAGACTTGTATTTTTACAGTCTGTTCTGTCTGTGGAAAAAAGTAGATTTTGGTCAACAAGGAGAGCAACAGGGAGACTAGAGAGGAGATGACTGCAGGAGTGAATCCTGGTAAGATGATAAGGACCATGACCAGGTGCTACCACAGTGGCAGTGAAGAGAATGACAGTGATTCTGGCCACACACACACATACACACACACACGTGACACCTTTGCTTTTCTCCTAGTTTTTATCATGAAAAATTCAAGTATAAAGAAAAGTTAGAATAATATAATAAACATTAATTTCCCAGAACCTAGATCAAGCAATTTAGCTAACTCCAGCAAAAATATTGATCTTTATAAAGTATTTGAAAGTTGTAGACATCACCACTATGCAATATACATGTGTAACAAACATCACTTGTAATCCTTAAATCTATTGAAGTAAAAAAAAATTTGTAAATAATAAAAAATTTTAAAAAGTTACAGCCACCATGTCTCATATCTCTTCCTCTTGCCTTACTTCAGTATTGGAAAAGTATGAATTCTGTGCTTTCACTTACTATCAAGTTCATTTTCCAATTGTATGAATTATTCTAAAAATATTGTTTTTGACAACATGAAGTCTGTATATGTGTGTATGTGTTTGTGATTCCAAGTCAGGATCTAATCCAGGTTCATGCATTGTATTGAATTGTTAAATCTGTTTTAATAGAGAAAAATTATTTATTTGATTTTGTCATTGCATTCCCTTTAAAAGTTCAGAACATTTGTCTTGTAGAAAGTTACCTACATTAGACTAGCCTGATTGTTAATTGTGGTATTATTTAACTTTTCCAGTAGTTACTATAAATTGGAAGTTAGGTCTAATGGTTTGATAAAGGGAACTTAAATATTGTTGGCAAGGAGATTTCATTGATACTGCTATGAAGTTGATGATAGTGAAACATATCATCAGGGGGCACATAATGCTGTGTTATTCAACTATAGAGATGCTAGAATGATATACTGTCAGAGACCACTTGAACCATTTCTTTATTCTATGTGTTTATTTTAACTATTTAATATACAGGTAGGTTATTCTGGTTACATTTGTTTTCAATTGTAAGATTTTCTTTTTCTTCAATGAATAAAATACTGTCATAATTCAAAAGTCAAAATACTACTGGTGGCTGGGCATGGTGCTCATGTCTGTAATCCCAGCACTCTGAGAGGCCCAAGGTGGGAGGATCGCTTGAGCTCAGGAGTTCCATATCAGCCTGAGCAAGAGTGAGACCCCATCTCTACTAAAAATAGAAAAAAATTAGCGTGGCATGGTGGTGTGAATCTATAGTCCCAGCTATTCTGGAGGCTGAGGCAGGAGGATTGCTTGAGCCCAGGAGTTTGAGGTTGCTGTGAACTAGGCTGATGCCATGGACACCAGCCCAGGCAACAGAGCAAGACTCTTGTCTCAAAAAACAAAAACAAAAACAATTACTGGTAAGTATATGTAGAGAAGCTTTGTTCTCACCTCTATCTGCTTTACCCTCTACTCTTCCACCTCTATAGATCAGGGTGACAAAATTTGTCAAGTGCAAGTGAATAAATACTTTAGGCTTTATAGGCCATATAGTCGCTATGACAATTACACAACTCTGCTACTGCAGTGAAAAGCATCCATAGATAATATATAAATAAACATGTGGCTGTGTTCCAATAATACTATATATACAAACATGCAGCTAACTGTATTTGGCTTATGGGTCATATTTTTGCTGAACTCTGCTATAGATAACCATTTTTTAAAAAATAGATTTTGCCTTATCCTTTCTGTTTCTTTTTACATGTTATTTTTCTTTCTTAAGCAAAAAACATAGTATAGATACAGTTTTGCACTTGCTAATTTTATTTAAATCTCTCTCTCTCTCACTCTCTCTCTCTCTCTCACACACACACACACACACGCACACACACAAATATAATATCCAGGCATATCTCCCTAATTCTTTTTATAACTATACAGTAGTACTTCACTGTGTGAATGCACCATAATTTATCCAACCAATCTCTTACTGGTTGTCATTTGGTTTGTTTTTAATCTTTTGTTGTTACAAATAGCAACTGAATGATCTTTGAACCCTGGAATTTTAATATTACATATATATGTAATATATATATTCAGAGTAGATCCTTAGAAATAGAATTGTTGGGCCAAAAAGGAAATATATCTTTAATTCTGTGCAATATCGCAAAATTCACCTCTATATAGGCTGTATCATTTTGCACTCCCAATGTCAAATATATGAGCATGCTGGTTGTTCCACAGCCTTGCCAACAGCCTGTGCTGTCAAGATTTTGAACTTTTGCCAACATAATATATGAGAAATACTATCTCAGTGTAGTTTTAATTTTCATTTATCTTATTATGAGTGAAATTGAACATCTTTTCATACATTGAAGGGCTATTAGCTGTTCTGCTTCTGTGAGCTGTCTGTCCTTTTTGCTCCCTTTTTTATTGGGCTTCAGGATATATTTTCGAATTAGATCCAACTGGGCTTCCTCACAGATTGGATGTGATGTGTGAGAAAATAGATACATCAAGTATAATCAAGGTCTTTGTATTCAGCAACCGGGAAGATGAAGCTGAGGCTTTCTTTAAGAGGAACAGGAAAGGGTGTGGTTAGGGCAGCATTCAGGTTATCAGGTCAAGAAATCTTGTCCAATTTCGAGTTTGGACATTGTTGAGTTAGTCCTGTCTATTATACATTCAAATGGAGAGATAGCGAGGCAGTGGGAGACATGAGCCCAGGTATAGGAAAGAAGGCTGAGAATGACTGGGCTAGAGGTGTGAGTAAATGCCGTGAGACTGATGAACTTATAAAGCAAGTGTGGGTAGAGAAGACAAGAAAAGCAAGGATTTTGGCATTAAAGGTCAGAGAGAAAAGGAAGCCCCAGCAAAGCACCGTGAGATGGAAAACAGGAGAGATTGGTGTCCTGAAGACAAGTGAAGAAACTGTACCAAGGAGAAATAAGTGGCCAAGGCTGGTAATAAGTCAAGGAAGATGAGGACAATAATGTAGCATTTTATTTTAAAAAGTAGTGGTTTTTCATGACCTTGAAAAGCATAGTTTTGGTAGAGGGGAGGGGGATAAAATCTGATCTAATCTAATTTTTCCTTCTAAAACTCAAAAGCAAATTGTACACACCTTGAATTTAGAAATATTAGTCAAAAGAGGATGTAACAGGAAGCCATTCTCATTTTATATCAGTAATAAATCCCAGTTGAGTTTATGCAAAATGCTTTGTAGAAAAATTTAATATAATATTCATTTTCTCTTCCCTTCAAAGTCTAGTATTCACCATACAGACATATTTTAGAAAGTTACAAACATAAACAACATATAATTCCTCTTCATCAAGAAAACTATAACTTACATAAGTAAAAATATTAAAAAGTGTAAATTTGAAAACTAGCATCTGTAAATAGGTACTAAAGACTTCAGTAGAAAAAATTTACAAAGTATTATAGTACATGACTAACTAGCAACTAAATTGTATAGACAATCATTATAATTTCTGTGAGGAAATTAAAGGACAAAGATCACTTCAGATTGAATTATTTTTCTGATTCTGCAAGGACAGGACAGGCTCTCAAAATCTAGAAATCAGATAAACAAATAAATATAAAGCTATTAATAATATACTCTTGTGGTCACTAGTGAAGATGCTCATATTAGAACTCTTACAATGACTGTAGGGTTGAAAAGCATTTGAACTTGAAGCAAATCACACGTCATGCTGTTTCTGTTCCTCCTGGTCAGTCGACATGTTACTGAGTGTCTGTGCTGGATCAGTCATGGGATGCTGATAGGGGTAGGATAGTTGATGACAAATTGAAACTTTTGTACTTCTGTAATTCACTTCACACTCTCAATTCAGAGCTGTTTTTCTCTACTCCCATTTTTTTTTTCCTAGCTGGCTCTTTGCTCTTTAACATGTATTTGCACAGTAAAACTTTCTCTAGACTCCCAGACAAGTGTGTACTCCTTTCATTTGCTCTTTTTCCTCCAGAATTCTCCCTTATGAAATTTACTCTTCTCTCTTGGAGAGCACTATGTCTTTCTCTTGCACTGGAATATAAGCTCCCTGAGGGCAGGGGCCATTGCTTACCTTCTTTGTGCCTGGATTCCAAGGTGCCCTTGCAGCCAGAAAGTGCCCAACACATATTTGTTGAATAAGTAAAATAATAAATATTGGCATTTTATATGCAATTATACTCATGTGTCACTTTGTAGACCATCCGCACATATGTAAGTGGCCACTTTTATATTTATTCATTCAGTATTTTTAAGACCTGTTTTTTACAAATAAAAATTATACAAACCAGATTATTGTGTTAATGATAGCAATATGATGCCATTTGAGGGTGAATTGTCAATAGGAGATATTGGTAGCTAGATAACACAGAAAGCAATGATGATTTTATAAATTATAAGGGTGTCAGGAAACAACAGTAAATCTGTGCACAGTTCATTTTGAGCATAAGTAAGCATCTTTCTGAGAAAAATCCATATAAGTCTCCTGGGAAAAAAAAATTGAAATGGTTCCACATGCTAAAATGACTATTAGTGAAAAGTCAAACATGTGAGCTTTGAAAATCAGACTTATTGGTTGACTAAAAAGTTGTCCTTTTTTGCAAATAGGGTAATAATGGTATGATGATCATCCAGGTGGTAAAATATGACCATGTAAGAGATTACAAGAAATCATTTTTTAACTTAAAAATCATAAACTCTTTTTGGCTGTTGGTGAAGTAGTGTTTTATGGAGTGCAGGAGGACGAAGAGACTGAGGAATTTATGAAAGCAGGAAATATACTATAATAAAATACCATGAGGCTTCAAAGAAAGGAGCTATTAATGTTGACTGGGGTGAGAACAAATAAGAATGATATAATCTAGCTTTTATTTAGGACAGATAGGGGCCATGGAGTTGCACAGGGCCCTACACTTAGTAGGGCCCTATGCTTGGCTTAATGCTCTGTTATTGCCATCTTGAAGTTCTTAACAATACTTGAACAAGGGGGCCTGCTTTTTCATTTTGTACTGGACTCTGCAAATTATGTGTCCAAACTTGAGCCCAGATCATTGTGGGAAGGATCATTGTAAGAAAGCTAAGAAAATAATACAAGCAAAGGAGTATTAGGGGACTGTGAGTTCAATTTTATTAGAGTAAAAGGTACATTAGAGAAGCAAGAGTGCTTTTTTAAAAGGAAAGGAAGGGTATTAGACACGAACCCCAGCAGCATGGACAACTCATATCTCTTCACTGTCATCTGTCACCTGTCCTTCCAGCTGCTAACCCATTAGCTCTAAAATACTATTGAGTTTTTGAAACTGCAATTTATAACATCCACTTCTATCTATCTGTATGCATTTTAATTAGTGGGCTTTGATTTACACAGCTTGATCAATGCTGCAATGCTAATGTCTTGAGAATTCAGGTTTATTTCATTGTGAGCCAGTTATGCAAATGAAATCAAATTACTCAAGAAGGAAAGGGGAGAAGAAGAAACACTAACAAAGTCATAGTCGCCTATATTGATTGCTTGCTGTAGCACTCTTCTATCATGTTCTACCAGCTATGTGACATTGTGATTCTCCAAGGCAATACCTTTGATGTTATCAACCAGGCCTCTAATTGTTTATTAGTGATTATGAATAGTCAGAATCAGCATTATGTGAATAATAACCATGGTCAAGATATATTCTATTACTATGTATCTTACATGCACATGTGGAACAGAGAAAAACGGTAAGCGGATAGGACATGCTATTCTCACATGGACAAGGACACATATTGCTCAATTTAATAAAAATTGACCAGTATGATTACGTCAGAGTCATTGTTCACTTGTAGCTCATTTTAAAATTTAAATGATTTCAGGTAGCTTGCATTAACTTCAGATAAGTGTTCTCAGTGATAGCATCACAGTACACAGTACATTCAGACAGATAATTATTCACACAGTAGCATGACAAAAAACCTGTCTCATTGCTTGTCACAAAAGCAATCGTGTCTAGTCAACCGATCTTTGACAAAGAAGCAAGAGAACTCTATGGAGAAGGGATGGTCTCTTCAACAAACGATGCCAGACATCCACACATTTAAAAATGGACATCCACACATTTAAAAAAATTAGACAGCAGCCTTACATCTTTCATAAAAACTAACTCAAATAAGATCATAAACCTTATTAATGTAAAACACAAAAGTATAAAACCTTTAGAAGATAGCATAGGGAAAAATCGAGGTGACCTTACGTTGGTAATAAGTTTTTAAATACACCACCAGAATCACAATCAATAAAGGAAAAGATTAATGAGCTGGATTTCATTAAAATTTAAACCTGTTCTGTGAATGATACTGTTAAAAGAATGAAAAGACAAGCCACAACTGGGGAAAATATTTGCAAAATATATATCAGGTAAAGAACTTTTATTCAAAATATGCAAAGAATTCTTAAAACTCAACAGTAGGAAAAGAAAAGCCCAATTAAAAAGTGATCAAAAGAGCTCAAGAGAGGTCTTACCTAAGAAGCTATAAGGATATGCAAACAAGCATATGAAGGAATGATTAACATCAGACGTCATTAGGGAAGTGCAAATTAAAGCAACAATGACATACCACTGCACACTTATTAGAATGGTTAAAATCCAAATCATTGATCATACCAAATGCTGGCAAGCCTGTGGAGCAAGACTGCTCTCATTCATTGCTGGGAGGAATGAAAAATGGTATAGCCACTTTGGAAGACAGTTTTGTAGTTTCTTGCAAAGCTAAACATAGTCTTACCATGTAATACAGCAATCATGTTCCTAGGTATTTACCCACACGAGCTGAAAACTTGCATATAAATGCTTATGACATCTTTAGTCATAATAGCCCCAAATTGGGAGCAACCAAGATTTTCTTCAGTAGGCATATAGATAAACTATAGTATATCCATACAATGGAACACCATTCAGGGACAGGCACAGAAATGCCACATGATCTCACTTATATGCGGAATAGAAAAAGTTAAACTCATAGAAGCAGAGAGTATAAGAGTAGTTACCAGGGGCTGGGGAGAGGAAGCAGGGGTGTTAGGGAGGTGTTCCTCAAAGAATGCAAAACTTCAATTAGACAAGAGGGATAAGTTCAAAAAACCTATTGTACACCAAAGTAACTATAGTTAATAACAATGTATTCCATTCTCCCAAGTCACAAAAACAACAATGAAGGTAGATTTTTAAGTGTTTCACTACAAAAAAATAAGAATGTGAGATAATGCATATGTTAATGAGCTCAATTTAGTAATTCCACAATGTATACATATTTCAAAGTATCATGTTGTACATGATAAATATATATACAATTGGTATTTGTAAATTTAGATAAATAATGAATAATTAAAAAAAAGAGAAATGAACCATGATTTCTTGATAAAGTCACAAAAAGACCTGGAACAACCTTAAATGCATATCGCTAAGTAAAGAAAGCCAGCTCAGAAGGCTACATAATGTATGATTCAGACTATAACGACATTTTGACAAAGGCAAAACTGTAAAGATGGTGAAAAGGTCAGTGATTGTCAGGATTCAGGCAGGAAATGGGGGAAGGATGAATGGGTGGAGTCCAGTGGATTTTTAGGGCAATGAACTATTTTGTATAATATTGTAGTTGTGGATATAGGACATTATGCATTTGGCAAAACCCATAGAAAGTATAGCATCAAGAATTACCCCTAATGCAAAATATGGACTTTGGTTGACAGGAAGGTATCATTATTGGTTCATCAATGGTTAACAAATGTACCACACTAATACAAGATGTTCATAATAGGGAAAAGTAGAGAGTGCTGAGAGGGAAAGGGGGTTTTAGGGGAACTCTCTGTACTTTCTACTCAATATTTCTGTAAACTTAAAGCTTTTCTAAAAAATAAAATCGATTAACTTTAAAAATAATAGTCATGGCAATCTTATAAGAAAGGATATGTCTTCAGATTATTTAGACTAAACATGAATTTTAGTGAACATAATATTGCATTTAATTCTCAAATTTATACTCTTTGGCACTGAAAATATATAAAAAAGCAGAGATGTATCTTAGGCATTATGAAATAGCAGAAATGCCAATAAATTAGAGTCAGAAATTAGAGTTATAGCCTTAACCTTGTTCTGCAGTCACCTTACCCCACATTTCCACAGCTCTCCAAGCCTCCTTGTGAGTAATATCTTATTCTTTTAGGTTGGTGACCGTATCTTCAATCAGAAAGAAGAGGCTGCCTCACTCAGGGAACTTTTGGGTATCTAAGCTCTGAAAGATTCTGTGCTGATAGAGTTGTTGAAGTATATGTTCCTCTATTTGGCTGCTTGGGTTCAAACCTTAGCTTCACTTTCCTAGCACTTGGCTCTCCTATCTGTATGACCTTTGGCAATTTACTCAACATTTTAAGCCTTGGGGGTTTTTTGCCATTAACTGGTAATAGTAGCAATGACTGTTTTATATTAGCTGTTATTAAAAATTGAAGGAAATTTTGCAAATAAAACACATAGCTCATTTTTTTGCTATCAATTAAACATTTAATAAATGTTATCAGTTTTTATTATTAAAAAGCAAGCTTATTTCCAAGTTTTTGGGGAGGCCTTATCTGTTTTCTTCAAACAATGAATAAATATGTGCCTATGTTCCTCTGTAGAAAAGAGTATTTGGGCCACCATTCCTTGTTTCTTTGGAACCAGAATCTAGAATTTGAGGTGCCATGAGTCTCCTGTGTAGTTCCTGTGATTTAGTTGGGGTTCAAACCAAACTTCAGGGTAGAATATGTTGGTTCATATTCTACCAAATATGAATCAACCAATGCACCAAAATGCCCCTGGCCATAATGCATGACACAGGCACCAAACTATAACAATAAGGTGGACAAAATGACACAATCGAAATGAATTTGGGAGATAGGCATGGTGGCTCACATCTATAATTCCAGCACTTTGGGAGGCTGAAACAAGAGAATCCATTGAGGCCAGAAATTTAAGACCAGTTGGGAAACATAGTGAGAGCTTATCTCTACAAACAAAAAAATGAATTTCAATACAGGAAGATGAGTCTGAGAATGAAGGCAATGGAAAGTAGAAGTGAGTGTTGAACATCACCTGAATCTCTGGATTGAAAAAAAATGGGCTCTTCAGTTGGACGAACAAATATATATATATATATATATATTTACAGTAGTTTGAGTTGAAGTTACTTGCAAACTAAAGCTTCTTAACCAATATAGCATATGGTGGAGGGATGTTTTAAGACTCAAATGAGGGAACACATATCAACACTTAGTAAACTGATAAAAATGGAATGAAATATATAACAGTGTGATACTTTTGTTATATATTTTTGTGCCATTTTAAAGTATAATTCTTTTCAACCAGAAAATTGTTAATTAAGTGAGGAGGAAGATATGTGGTATTACTGTTTCTCACAAAGCAACTGCTGGGCTCTTGTTCCTCCTCCTTGTCAAGAGGCCACGGAGCTAAAAACCAAGCTGAGAATTCCTTGGTATAGCCAGTCCCAACTCAGCTGTGAGAAAGGAGTCTCCTGAATGTGGGAAGAAGGGAAGAGGCTGGAATGCATAGAAGCAAAGTGCCTAAAGCTGAGAATCTTGCTGTTCTCCTCCTGGTACCCTGGTTTACTTGTAGACTTCACATTCCCAAAGATAACAGGTAGACAATTCATCTGCAGAACTGGGAAGAATGTGGTCTACTCTTGAGCAAAAGTCCAACTGACTATGTAGTATTATGCTTCTCATATTTATTTTTAATAAGGTCTAGTTCCAATCCCCATGAAAAAGAGACAGTATGTTTATATCTAAATAAATAAGCTTTAATCAATACTTCTTTGGAATTATAAAATTCAAGAATTATTTTGTTTGTTTTTACTAAATCTATATGGATTTCAAATAATCGACATTTATAAATACTTATTTTAAAGTTATAAAAATATGTGAGACATATATCATATATATTTTATTTCTACACATATTCACTTATAGTCTTATAAAAATGAATTTTTAAATATGTTTTTTTATATTATTAATGGAAAACTTTTAAAGTTTGGGAATACTTTTTAATCTATGACAAACAAATCTTCATTTGTTTGTCTTCAAAAAAGATCAGAGAGGCTGTTGTGAATCTGAGCAATACTGATTTTCATGCTGCGATGCCAAAGCTCAATTTACAATTTTTGGATCAGGATAATGGTTCTATAATTCCATAGGGTGAGCATCCTTAATTGGAAACCCTGAAACCTGAAATGCTGCAAAATCTGAAACTTTTTGAGCATGAACATGAAGTCACAAGTAGGAAATTCCATACCTCACCTCATGTGATTGGTTGCTAAGGTTTGGATATTTGTTCCCTCCAAACTTCATGCTGAAATTTGATCTCCAGTGTTAGAGGTGAGGCCTAATAGAGAGTGTTTGGATCATGGGAAGATTCCTTATGAATAGATTAATGCCCTCCCCTGGTAGTGAATGAGTTCTGACTACATTAGTTCCCAGGAGAACTAGTTGTTAAAGAGAGCCATCACCTCCTCCTCCTTTTTCTCTCTTGCTTCCTCCTTGCCCTGTGATCTCTGCACATGCCAGTTCCCCATGGCCTTGTGCCATGAGTGGAAGCAGCCAAGGTCCTTACCACAATGCAGATGCTGGTAACATGCTCCTTGAATAGTCTGCAGAGCTATGAGCCAAATAAACTTCTTTTCTTTATAAATCATCCAGCCTCAGGTATTCTTTTATAGAAACACAAAATGCACTAACACACAGTTCACAGTGCAAATGCAATCAAAATTTTGTTTCATGTACAAAATTATCAAAAATATTGTATAAGATTACCTTCACAATAAGCCTGGCATGGTGGTGCATGCCTGTAGTCCCAGCTACCTGGGAGGCTGAGGCAGGAGGATCGGTTGAGCCTAGGAATTTGAGGTTGCTGTGAGCTAGGCTGACAGCAGGCACTCTAGCCCGGGCAACAGAGTTGAGACTGTGTCTCAAAAAAAATAAATAAATAAAAAAGAAAGATTACCTTCAAGCTATGTGTATAAGTATGTGTATAAGGTGCACATGAAACATAAATGAATTTCTTATTTATACTTAGCTTCTATCCTCAAGATGTCTCATTATATAAACACAAATATTTCAAAATCTGAAAGTCTGAAGTTTGAAACATTTTTTGGTCTCAAGCATTTCAGATAAGAGATCAATCTATATATAAATAATTTTCATCTCATGTATATCAATGATTTGATAATTGCATCCACTAAACCTAGTTAAACAAGTGATAATTTTGTCCAGTTTTATTCCTATTATGTATTTTTCACTTAAAATCAACATAGAATTTAAAATGCACCCTGGGCCGGGCTCACGCCTGTAATCCTAGCACTCTGGGAGGCTGAGGCGGGCGGATTGCTCGAGGTCAGGAGTTCGAAACCAGCCTGAGCAAGAGCGAGACCCCATCTCTACTATAAATAGAAAGAAATTAATTGGCCAACTAATATATATATAAAACTAGCCGGGCATGGTGGCGCATGCCTGTAGTCCCAGCTACTCGGGAGGCTGAGGCAGCAGGATTGCTTGAGCCCAGGAGTTTGAGGTTGCTGTGAGCTAGGCTGACCCCACGGCACTCACTCTAGCCTGGGCAACAAGCGAGACTCTGTCTCAAAAAAAAAAATAAAAAAATAAAATGCACCCTGGAACATTAGCACATTCAGATAAAAATAGCTTTAAAAGTGGTTAGAGTAGGAGTCAGTAAATTAGTAATTACTACTAATAATTTTCCCAGAAGCTCTTAGGTGGAATAAATATGCAGGACTGACAGAAGAATGTTTGTATGGGACACCTCTCTTTCTTTTATTTTCTATTTTCCTTTTAATCCTTCTTCCTCTTGTCTACCAGGGGCACTGTGCTAAACCTGACCTTTAGTAGACACCAAAGAGTAGTGCCTCGAACTCCAGGCTTAAACATCTTTTTCTCCTGTTAGAACCTTCACTTGTTTCCTTCTCTAAGAATTTTGCATGAAAACATATGTGATAGCATCTCTAATTAATTAGCTCACATAAATGTGTTAATGGCTTAGGCTTTTGTTTGTTTTCTCTTTTTTTTAAATTATCTCTTGGGAGTATTTGTTTTTTGAAAGAGGACTCCTGGAGACTTGAAGACAATACCATGGATTAAATCATGATTGGTAAGAATTTATGAGGCCTGGGCGAGAAATATATTATGAAAGGAAGAAATCTTCTATAACATTTTTCAAGTTACCCCAGATCAACAACCTCTCCTCCGTTCAAATGTAAGACAGCTCCTGATTCAAATCCCTCAACCTTTTTGCTAGTGTTATTCATGTCATGACGTCTCTGTAGGGGGTAGAAAATAAAGGGAGGAAATAGAATGTGAAGAGATAAGTAATATCTCTATCTTTCTCAGAAATTCATGGCTTAGATACAGGGTCACTGCGATTTTAAACCTGGTACATTAGTAACAGCACAAGACAAACGAAATGCAAAATGGACATGACAAATCTGATTTATTCCAGGCAGAGATTCACCAACCAAGAGATATCTATTGTTATATGAAATTATAAATGCTACCATCACATGCTGGAGAAGATAAACAATCTCTTATCCACTTTGATTTTCCATTTCTAAATTTAAACTGGAAAAATGCATTCCATTTATGTGCATTTAAAGGTTAAATCCTATGACCAAAGTAAAAAATAGTGTCAAAAAAATGGAGTTTGATTTAAGCGGTGCTGCTAAACCTCCTCCTTATCATTCCAATACAAATGATTCATTGCTTGCTTGTGAGTCAAGACATTTGATCATCAGTACATTATTTATTGTTTTTGTATTTTGATCAAACTGTTTGTTGCCTCATAGCCAAGTCTAAGCTCATGTAAATGAGGTAAAGATTTTAGTTGGTTTCTGTATGTCTTATACAATTTCCCTCCTTCAGGTGCTTTCTTTCCTCCAAGGTGCTTGCCCATGGAGAAATTTTTGCACCTTCCCCAAGGAAATGGGAGGGGGAATTTATTAAAAGGTTAGTGGATGAATCGGTACTTAAATTATCTTCAAATATTTAATAGACCTCTCTAAGGTATTAAAGTTCTGTGTGGATCTGTTTGACAGCTGTTAGCAGTTTTTGGTAGCTAATTTTCCTCATCAAAGAAATGGAATCTTTGCTGGCCTATGTAAAACAGATTTAATCCTTCATTGTTGACATTTCTACTGATGGAATAATTAATGTAATTATTAGGATTATTCTTGGGTATGGCTAAGTGGAATCAAAGTTCATAGAATGATTGGGATTTTCTTCAGAAGTTGAAAACATTTAAATGCACCTCTCATTTAAAATGCTTATTGAGACCAATCTCAGTTCATTAGTAAATAATATCATATATATATATATATACACACACACACACATACACACACACATACATACATACATAAAACAGAAAAAAAAGCTCAAATAAAATATTTTGGTTTAGGCATTTATAGAGGCATCAACAACAAAAACCTCTTCAATCAGTTTCTTTTAGTCATGAAATATGCTTAAAATGCAAAGTAGGCATTAAGGTCCATATACATCCTTCTCTGGCAGGGAGTTAGATGGGCTTGGTGAACATATTGTATCAGTACAATTCTTGTGGGCAAAATGATGGGAACCAAATACAACCTAATTTAAAAGTAGCAAGTGGAATTTATTGACTGGTACAGTCCAGGAAAAAGTTGAACAATGGACCCAAGAGAAAATGCCAGTATGTGGCTTGGTGCCAGGTGCACCTGGAACAGGAAGGAAACAAGATACCATTAGTGTTCTCCTAGATCCTCTCCCTCATTACAGAGCAGCTTTGTTCAGACGACAATGTTGGAAAAGAATCCTGTCTGCCTAGTTTCAACAAAAAGAAATTCATCATATTTAATAAATTTATAATAAATTATGAATTATTGGGAAGGCTGAAAAAATAGAACACAGGCTGAATTTCCAGGAACAAATCCCAAAGGCTCTTTGCAGAACTGCACTGCCAAGAGAACTGCTGCCTCTATCCTCACTGAGAAGTGCCAACAGAACTGGAAATCACCATGACAATTGTTAATGGCTAAACCGTCTATCTCTGCCCCACTCTGTACTAGTAAAACTATTGCCTCTTTCCTCAGTAATTCAGTTTTAAATTCACATCTGATGCAAGTGCACTTGATTGGCAGAGTCCAAAGCTCACCTAGAATTCTAACTGAAAGGAAATCTGGAAGAGGTAGTTTTAGTTCTCAGTTTCAGCCATGCAAGAAGGCCTTCCAGTTTGAGACCAGCCTGAGCAACTGCCTCTACTAAAAATGGAAAGAAATTATCTGGACAACTGAAATCTATATAGAAAAAATTAGCCGAGCGTGGTGGTGCATGCCTGTAGTCCCAGCTGCTCCGGAGGCTGAGGCAGGAGGATCACTTAAGCCCAGGAGTTTGAGGTTGCTGTTAGCTAGGCTGACACCATGCACTGTAGCCTAGGCAATGGAGCCTTAGAAGGCATTCCAGAAGGAGGTTGGAAAGAATAAAAGATATTGAGTCAACACATAATGCACGGTTACCTTGGGAGAAAGAGGCTAAACTAATTAGATAAGGAAAAAATTGGAAGGAAATAGCAGTGTCTCAAAATCTTGGCAACCACCACCATATGGGCTTTCCATTTCTGCAGATATGTAGACCCCCATTTCAAGATGACGTGACCCTCATATGAGTCCTAAATGTATTTTCCCTCGACCTGGTCCCTTGCTATTCACCAGATGATTGTGTGTGTTTTAGAGAGGGGCTGGTAGGCAAGAAACAGAAATGGCAGGCAGATAAATAATTCTTTCTTGCTTGGTTGGATACCTAAAGTTTACCTTCCTGGTCATGAGAATTAAAATTCAGGATGATTTTTTAACAGTCATTTTAATTGTGTTTTACCACTTCACTTTTTAAACTAGAGTATCAGTGTGAAATAAGAGGATTTGTAACAGCCATGTTTCTTTGCTTTCTTAGAAGGTTACACATGAACAATCAATATATAGTAATGAAATGGAACGCTTGTGTCGTGGATTTTTTGGATTCAAATTTCACTGGGAGCAAACACAACAAGAAACGTTTCCTATCTGAGCCTTACCTATAAAACAGACATGGCAGTATATTACATAGCAATCTTTCTAAACTCCCATGGGGTGAGACTTTGGCTTGTTTACAATGTGTTGTTCTTCGAGTTAATTTTATAGCTATGTTATCCATCATTCATTTGACCTTCATTGAAAGTCGTCCCTTATTTCAAGTTTGATTATTTCCCATTTGTAATTTGAAGAATTTAGAGTTTTACTCTAATCTCATGATTTTAAAAGAATATTTGCAAAAGTTAGAGGCTTATGTTTTCCAGATTATCCTCATAATAAAAGAGATCTGAAAATTTCAATAAAAAATGATTCACCTTTAGGTAGACTACTAATTAATGCCTTTAACACAATATTTCCACAATATGCTTACGGTTTGCTACTTTAAAGCATTCATTGATAAGGCCCCCTTTATCAATGGCCATTATGATGGGTGGCCCGTTATTGATGCTGAATGCTTTTTCTTTTTTCCCCTCAAAAACAAAAATACAAATAAATAAAAATCACAGCCCCCAATATATTAAATGTAATTTAACAACAAAAAGAGTAATTTTAATTCTTTTCTATTTTTACTTTAGCTTGGTTCAGAATATAAATTAAAAGAGGCTTAAATCCTCTATTTCAATTGCCGTCGCTTATTCTCAGTGCGACCTTGAAATAAATTTATTGTTTTTCATTTATATTTAAGGTCAGATGAAAGATAAGTTAGGATCTATTGCACTGGCTGTAACAACCAATAAAATACTTCACCACAGTCTGGGGAATACCTAATACCTAATCAGAAATAGTGTGAAACATAGTCTCCTACAGAAGTTGCCACTTTGCACTACAGATATGCTATATATGAGAAAATAACTTATATCCTTATCTGTGCTGCTAAATTTCCTCTGATAGAAGATAGAATGATATAACAGTTGAGGAATTCTATTAGCTGTGCTGCCTGGTAAGTTGGAGTATAGCAGCATTTTAAGGAATAATTTCATAAATGAATATTTATATTAAAAATAAAAATGCTTTCACTAATAAGAGGCCAAGTACACTTCTTTTCATCTATGACCCATATATAAATATTTTTAGACACAAATTGTCTAAAATGAATGAGGCAAAATCAAGGACTAAACATTTCTTTCCTAATGCTATCTTAATATTACTCTTAGCATATTAATCATTTATAAATAAACCTAGTTAATCAGGATATTTCTAACCCTTGAGATAATACTTTTGATGTATAACTTACATACAATAAATTTACCGATTTTAATTGTACAATTTGATATGTTTTAACAAATGTATAATGCAGTGGTAAAACTCTCACCGAAACCATGATATAGAATATTTTCATTGCCCCAAGAAGTTTCCTTGTGCTCTTTTATAGTATCAAGAGAAAAAATTGCTACATATTTATTTATAGACCTAGTTGGCTTTTATTTGCAATTTATGAATCAGGGTAGTCTCCATTCTATAAAATAGAATGAGAACTATTGCTGGGCAATGGCAGAGCAGTGGGTTTTGCAAGGTAGAGACAAAGAAACATAATAATGGGAAAAAACTGATCAATGAAAGTCAGATGACTTCAGGTTACCTTTTTAAAAAGTTTTTTAGAGTCTAGGTCTTGCTATGTTGCCCAGCCTGGTCTGGAACTCCCAGCCTCAAGCAATCCTCCTGCCTTTTTTGGTAAGGGTTAAAGCAGACAGGACTTCATTATGCTGACACTTCATTATGCTGACACATTATGCTGGTAGCCTGGAATTTGTTTTCAGAAAAAAACTTGTCTGTTTTGGGGTGTATCTGCTTCCTTAAAATTTCAGTTTGATTATGTGGCATTTAGCATGAGCAACTTCATTTTGGTTTGGTCTGGTCTGTTGAGGCCTAGTGCAGGAGTTCAGTCTGAAGCAATGGCCTGCCATAATTTTTGTTTAATAGTCAATCACTCCTCTCATTCCCTCTCCCTGGCAACCACGTCCTTACTTTCTGCCCCTAAAATTTTGCATTTCTTAAAATGTCATATATAAACAGAATTATACTTATGTAGTCTTTTTTTCCTGGTTTCTTTTAATTAACATAATGTTTTTCATGTTTATCTGTGTTTATCTTGTTTCCGTTGTTTGTTCCTTTTTTCCCACTGAATGTTATTCCATTATTTGAATATATATTTTCATTTCAGTGTTGAATAAAAGTGGTGATAGTGGACATTCTTGCTTTATTCCTGATCTTAGTATGATGCTAGCTGTAGTTTTTAGATGTCCTTATTAGGTTGAAGAAATACCTTTCTATTTCTAATTTTAGTATATGTGCTGCCAAAGCAAGCACCCTTTCTATTTCTAGTGCACTGAGAGTTTTCCTTCTGAATAGATGTTACATTTTGCTGATTTTTTTTTGGCATCTATTGAGATGATTCATTTGAATTTTATGCTTTGTTACTTTCATATAATGAGTTATATTCATTCCAGGAATAAATCCCACTTGGTTAGGATTTCTTATTCTTTTTTATATATTTCTGAATTCAATGTGCTAAAATATTATTAAGGATTTTTTTTTTAATCTATGACTATGAAATCTATTTGTAATTTTCCTTTCTTATAATGTCTTTGGTTTTGTTATCAGAATAATACTGGTCTAAAAGTTATCATGGTAATGCTGGCCTCCAGATTTTAAATTGGAGCAAAGGTTAATTATTCTCAGAATGTTCTAGGTTCCATTATATTTCTATCTTGTGTATAGGTAGCATAGAAAAAAAGAGGATTTCTGAAAAATTGGTATTATTATCAATCTTGTGAGAAGATTTTTAAATATAAATTCAATTTTTTGAGTAAGTTTTTGTAGTTAATGCTTACAAAGAAATGTTTTCCATTTTATCCAAATTTGTTAGATATTTAACATAAAGTTGTTTATGTATTCCCTAATCATCGTTTTAATATTTATGAGATTTGTCACTTTGCCCCTCTTTCACTCCTAAAATTGGCAATGTGTACCTTCTCACTTTTTCCACTTACTAGTTAGGCTAATGTTTGTCTATTTTGTCAACTTTTCAATGAACCAACTTTTGGTTTCTTTGATTTTCTTTGTTGTCTTTTATTTTATTAATTTCTTCTGTTATTTCCTTCTTATTTTATACTTATTTTTCTTCTTATTATTGAGTTTAATTTGTTCTTTTGCCTGAATTTAATTTTTCCTTTTGTCTTAAGTTTGTTAAGTTGGAATCTTCAATTAGTAATTGAGCCCTTTTATCTAAGTATTTTAAATCTATATATTTTCCTTTATACACTGCTTTAGCTGTACTCTAACCATTCTGGTATGCTTTCATTTTTGTTTATTATAAAATATTTTCTAATTTTAATTTTGATTTGTTCTTTGACTCAGGAATTATTTTGGACATATTGTTTAATTTGCAAATATTTCAGGGATTGTCCAAGTACCTTTTTGATATTGACTCCTAATTTAACTCCATTGAGCCAGAGAATATATTTTCTATGAATTACATTTTTAAAAATTATATTTAGATTTGTTTCATAGCTCAGAATGTGAGTATTCTGTGTACACTTGAAAAGGATGTGTATTCTATTATCATTGGGTAGAGAAGTAATTGGGTCAAAATGGTTTATAGTGTTGTTTAGGTCTTTCATATATCGTTAAGCCCTGATCAACATGGGGTTTAGGAGCAGTTGCACCCCCCCAATATGTACACACAGTCAAAAATCCATGTGCAACTTTTGACTTCCCCAAAACTTAATTATTAATAGCCTACTGTGACCAGCCTTAGTGATACAATAAACAATTGATTAACACATATTTAGTATGCTACATGTATTATTTACTGCATTCTTAAAATAAAGTAAGCTAGAGAAAAGAAAATATTATTTAGAAAATCATAAGGAAGAGAAAACAAATTTGCTATTTACTAAATGGAAGTGAATCATTAGAAGAGGGGTTAGTCTTGCTGTTTCAGAGGTGGCAGAGTTGAAAAACATCTGTGTATAAATGGACTCATGCAGTTCAAAGCCATGTTGTCCAAGGGTCAACTGTACTTAATGATTTTCTGTCTACTTTTCCATCAATTAACAAGAGAGGTGTATTAAAATTTCCAATGATAATTCCCAAGCAAGGAAGGCTTTACACTGGACATGACAGACAAAAGAATTGGGTCCTTCAAGATGTGAGTAAGAATTAAACAGATGTTATCTATAGAAAGGGAAATTAGAGTAAAATATATGAACATTAAATGTTACTGAATAAAATTACAAAATTTTATCTGTTTTGTAGCTATAACTATCTTTAAAAAATGCTTTTGTTCATAGATATGAGTAAGAAGAGAATATGAATAATGAGATGGGAGTATTTATGTAAATTTACTACTTTACTGCTTTTTTAACATTGCTTTAATATACCTTACAGGTTAGAAAGAAAATTAAGAAAATTTGTTAAATTGAAATAATGATACTTATCATGAAGTATCCAGAATGTAATTGCAAAAACAAAATAACCTTTCTGCTGGATGAAAAGTAGATCTGAAGAAAGAGGGAGCTGGAGATTTGGCAGCTTAAAATGAGAACCAGTTCATGAAGTACCTAGTAGTCACTTGAAGGGCTTGATATTTTATCCTGAAGGACTTTGAGGAGTGAATGACTGACAGGATGATATATTTGTCGAGACTACTTTGACAGAAGAGTGGAGGATTCTTTTTTTTTGAGACAGAGTCTCACTCTGTTGCCCGCTAAGGTGCCCTGGTGTCAGCCTAGCTCACAGCAACCTCAAACTCCTGTGCTCAAGCAATCCTACTGCCTCAGCCTCCTGAGTAGCTGACATTTCAGGTATGCACCACTATGCCTAGCTAATTTTTATATATATATATATATATATATATATATATATATATATATATAATTTTTTTTTTTAGTTTTCCAGCTAATTTCTTTCTATTTTTAGTAGAGACAGGGTCTCGCTCTTGTTCAGGCTGGTCTTGAATCTCTGAGCTCAAAGGATCCACCTGCCTCGGCCTCCCAGAGTGCTACAGGCATGAGCCACCGCGCCCCACCAAGAGAGGAAGATTCAAGGCAAAGAGAAGCAATTAAACACTTAGAAGTTATATAGTTTCACTGAAAGTCAGTGAAAGGCTAAATGGGGCAGAGGGGTGTGTCCAAACTTGGAGAACATTCATTTGGGGATCACTTTTAGATGAATAATTAGAGAGAAGTTTCAATAAATTTAAGCCTGATGAAAAGTTGTACTGGAAATCAAGCTAAAAAACACGTAAGAATCCTTATTAGAAGATAGATAGATGCTTTGTCAGGTTTTAAATATATGATTTTTGAGCTACCTATGGAACTTCTAGGTAGAATTCAATAGACAACTTGACATAGAGCTTTAAGGCTTTGCATGGAATCCTGGAAATGGATGAAGGTTTTCCAGCCGGGCATGGTGGCTCACACCTGTAATCCTAGCACTTTGGGAGGCCGAGGCGGGCGGATTGCACCCTGAGCGAGACCCCGTCTCTACCAAAAATAGAAATAAATTAATTGACCAACTAAAAATATATATACAAAAAATTAGCCGGGCATGGTGGTGCATGCCTGTAGTCCCAGCTACTCGGGAGGCTGAGGCAGTAGGATCGCTGAGCCCCGGAGATTGAGGTTGCTGTGAGCCAGGCTGACGCCACGGCACTCACTCTAGCCTGGGCAACAAAGTGAGACTCTGTCTCAAAAAAAAAAAAAAAAAAAAATGGATGAAGGTTTTCAGAGAGATGGGTGAAGGATTTAGGACAGCTATCTAGGCAATTGGATGAGGACAGACGTGACTCTGAGTCATTTCGGCAGAAGACACAAATCTGTACCAAACTTGGCCACATCATGGTATTTATCTTGGAATAGGCCAACTGGTTCTGTTTAATGAGAAGTGAAATTTTACCCAATTCATGCTGTTTCTGATCAAGATGAAATAAAATGAAAAATCCAAGGCTTACATTTCTGGAACTACTTCCAGTTTGAAATGGTTTGGCTTATGTTTGGGGCCAAATCTCAATGAGATTTTTTTTTTTTCATTTCTAATTATAGGGCATAATATAATATAATTTTCTATAAATCAAATCTATTAACCTTGGTATTACAAACCTTCTTCCCTCCTCCTTTCCCTCAAAAATACAGTTTTACAACAAAAGTAGGTAGGAACCTGAGTGTTTTGCTTTTTTGGGCAATTGAATGATCTAATTGAATGAAAATCATTAAGTTTGAGAATTCATAATTATTGTGGTTTTTCTTCTGAGTGACTTTCTATTTTTCAAAGCCTGTTAGAGAACCCAAATTTCTCTAATTCTCACATCCCCTGATCTCCATTACCACACCAGCACAGATAAACCCTTGTTGAAAATGCTCGAGTCAAGAGCACATTGATCTCTCATAGTAGAAGCAATTTCCTGTTTTCAAAAACTTATAATAAGTTTTTAAAAATTCAAACAAACCTAATATATCCATAGAAGAGATTACAGAGTTGGATAAATACAGACAAACTGATGTTTAAACTATTGTAACCTTCTCTAATAGTCTATTGTTAATTGGCCAGCAGGGTTCTCTACTCAAAAGGTAGAAAGGATATGGGGATAAATAGATATGTTTCCTAAAATATGTGTCCTAAAGCTGAAATTTATACATAATTTACAATCACTTGAAAAGGGAAAACCCTGTCTTCTATAGTCTCCTAATGATTTTAGAGATTGATTTCAAATATGTGAACAAGAATTGCTTTTTTTTTTTATTTCTTTGGGACTAATTTTCTAGTATTATAGTATGTGTTATAATAATACTCAGGACCAATTTTTCCTAAAAATAGAAGATTTCTGTTAATTATTAAAAGGCTTCTGTTATATTAAAATTATAAGAGAAAATTTGGATGTTCAACTTTGAGGGTTTTCTTTTAGAAATTCAGCAATCTTACTTCCTTCTACTGTAATAACCAAGCTATAATTACATGAGACTTGGCGAAACAGACCACTCATACTTTGAGCTATCACAGGCTTTGCAATAATCAAAAGAGCAAATAAGGTAGCAATGTTCTTACGAATCTTGTGCAATATTTCCCCCTCCTCCAACATACACGCTGTTCTGTTTTATTTCCAGTGAGGTCACAACATTTGTTGGGACCTTTGTCTCTAACCACTGGGTTAATGAAGTTGTTTCCTGGTGCGTCTCCCCTTTCCTGTCCAACCCATTCACCTTATCTAACGGATCTCCGGCAGGTTGATATGTTTAGAAAGTCTCTCTTTCATCACTTGATCACAACAAGGTGGTCTGCTTTCCATGACCTTCGTATCTAAAATCCAGGAAAGATAAATATACATTCTAAGTAAAGATAAGTGTATAGACAGGCCTGGGACTAAAACATTAAAAGCATAATTATCGATAGTCCAAGAGGAAATGTGTTTCCTTGGTGACCTTTTATTTTACATTTAGACTTATTGAACTCCTCTTCCAAAAATTTAAAAAAAAAAAAGAAAATCTAATTTATTTAACACCAGAACACTTTTATTGCTTAACAATGATAGTTAAACCTCACTTCTTCCCTCTTCTGCTGCTCCCATCTCTTCTCCACTCACTAATACATCATTTCATTTAACTCTGGTAGTTCTCTTGTCCCTTTGTTCTTGGAGTAGTATTGCCACATGTTTTCCACTTTGCTAAATCCTGTTTATCTGATAGGGTAGCCCTAAAATACTTGCATGCATGCTAGCCTACTTGTCTTTTTGTGCCTTACTCATTATATCAGCAGCTGGTACAAATGTATAAACTCTAGCAAACTGTAGCTCTAAATAGGAAGCTAACAAAGATTCAGTAGAACCTTTGACTGACTGTATTTATTCTTTTTGTTCAATAAACATTTATTGAAGGTTTGCTACCTTTTAGGAAAGGACATTAAATGTATAATGTTAACAATTATTGAGCTCTTACTTTCTTCAAGGCATAGTACTCAGAACTTGACATGCATCACAACATTTTCATCAATCCTCAAAAACTCTAAAAGGTAAGTGTTATTACTTCCAATGACAAGATGAGACAACTGAGGTATGTAGAGTCTAAAATATTTGCCAATGCTACCCAGCTAGGAATGGCAGGCACCTTTAAACTCAAAGCAAAACTACCTTCTCTTATACATACCTCACTTTATATTCATGAATCTTATGTAACAATTACTGCCAAAACCATCCACAGGCCCTGATCACTATCTACTTAACCTAGATCACTAGAGTTTAAGGCACAAGTAAGATCAGATAACATCTTTTGAGACTAAACAACTATATTCTTTTCACATCCCCTCACAATGATGTTCTTCTTTAGTGAGTGATTTTGACTTTCCAATCATAAGTTTCAGTAAAAAGACAACCAACCAGCAAACAAAAAACATGCAATTTTGAATGTTTTTAGAAACAGTCTTGATGTTATGACATCACCCAATGTTCTAAATGCTTAAAGTTCCCAATTATAAGTCAGGAACTGTGAATTTACCAATACCCCAATAACTTTATAATGTCACATTATTAAAAAACTGTGTCCATAACTCCATTTGTCCAAAGAAAATTCTTTTGTCTGAACTTTGTTATATGTTTTTAAGCTAAATGAAATATAGAAAGCAATGACTTAGTATGCAGTGTGGGTTTGCCAACACTCGGTTCAAATTAGACCTGCCGGCTAAACCCTATTTCTCACCTGTGAGTCCAAGAAATAAATTATAAATGTTGGCACAATATTTATATTATTATTTTTATAGCCCACAATCTACAACCCTCGCTGTCCTTGAGCGGCTCTGTGTGTTTGTTACAGTCCCCTCTAGGGAGAATTCATCAAATGATGACTCAACATCTGCGCTCAGAGAAAATTCAGGGTCATTCTGCTATATTCCATTTCCCAAGAAACATTATTGTTCCTCATTGATTGTGTAACAGAAGATTAATTATGCTGTCACTTAGTGTATTTACATCCTCGGTGGTTGCATTGGCTCGCTGACTCTAAAATGGCCAGTATACGTCCTACAGCAGGACATATTTGTTTTGTACATTGCCTCCCCGCTGCATGTTGCTACCAGACAGGTGCTGTGTCTGTATTTCAGGACAACCAACGGAACAGGAAAAGTCTTCATCGGCTGGTTATTTTTAACTCTTCGAGAGAAATGAGGTTGATGTATTTTGCACTAAATTAACCACTGATGCACAGCGATTAAGAGCAAAAATATCTAGGCCTGAGTCTCAATTTTATCAACTATTGGCTCTGTGATTTAGGCTGAGCAAGGAACTTAAACAGTCTGTGCCTGAATGTCCTCAACTTAAAAAACCCAGGTTGTAATAACGTCCACATGACAGAGTGTGAATGGGAGTAAATGAGATGAAGCAAATCACCTAACAGGGTGTCTGCTCACTGACACTAAAAATGTAGCCATCGTTTTATGCTATTATTATTACACAGAGCGGCTGTTAAGGAAATCCATAAATACATAGTCACTACAGCGGTGATTGCATTTTTTTGTTTTATTTTAATGATATATCTAGGCTTAATCTCCACTTATCAATTTATTTAATATATCTACTTTCTTTTCCTCAGGAAGTGGAAGTGACCACCAGTCAAAATATTCCTTTTGAATATTTGTTTTCTTTCTAGCACCCATTGTAAAGACTATGCTCAAATAATTTTGAGTTTTGCAAGTGTCTGACAGTAGGCAGGTGATTAACCCTGAAATGTGATTGTTTCCTTTCATTCATGTCATCTAGCAGGTTTCTTTGTACATAAATAAATTTGTCTCATTCTCTCCTATACTGAAACAAACACTGGGGTATCTAAATAACACAAGAATGTAATACAACATGCAGCTGCACTCTAACATCATCATGCCTGCCATTTCCTCACTTGCTTATAACCCAGTGACAAGCTGGTCTCCCTTCCCCCATCTTTGCCCTAAAGAAACCAGGGTGCTCTTTTCTTAAATTATAAATGAAACCATATCAGTTATCTGACTCAACCCTCATCATTAGCTTTCTGTCGCACTTGGGATAAAATTCAAACTCTTTACCGTAGCCTACGTGGCCTTCTATAAATTGATCCCTGCCTTTCCGTCTGTTCTCAGCTCCTGCTCTTCTTTCCTTCAACACTAAGCTCCTGTTATCCTGATCTTCTTACTTTTCAAACACATCAAGTTCATCTCTGACCCAGGCTTTTCGTACTTGTTCCTTCTCCTAGAAGACTTTTTTCAAATACCTTCCAAAGTCATGTCCTCTGGGTCACAGCCAATGTGCCACCTCTGTCGAAACACCTCCCTTGACCTCCCTCCGTGAAATAGTCAGACCCCTCTTTCCTTAGTCCTGCCCCCATGCCCTGTTTCTCTTTATTGTATCTATCACTATTTGCAATTTTAATAATGTATGTATTTATTCATTTATTATCATCTGTTTCTCCCATGAAAACATAACCTATAAAAAGGCAAAGACTTTCAGCATTTTGTTTATGGTTATATCCTACAGCCCAGAGCCTAGAGCAGTGATGTAGAAAAAGCTCATAGAAAGTAGGTAGTCAAGTATATGAATGAACTAAAAAAGAGCCCACATGTATTAATAAGACTTAAATATTATTTAGATTCAAAGGGGAGTAATTCCAACATTTCTTATTTCAAATATAGAAAAAAAAATTTTCTGTTGTATAGTCACCTTGCTTTTATTTTTATAAGATTGCCGTCTACTCCACTGATCCTAATTTACCTATTTAATCATGCAAATACTATTTAATGAATAAACATTATTATAAAATATATATTTTATCATGTACTACTTTAAAATGCTACTGGTTGAAAAATTAAAAAACATGATTCTTTTAAATATTTTCAATTTTATGTTTTTCACCTATGTAACAACAAAAGTCTGACCTACTATTTCCGTAAAAGTCAATGATATTCCTCTTACCGAAACAGTATTTTTACTGTGAGTTTTCATTTTTAAATACAATTGAGGGAATGAGAACTATTTCACCTACAATATTTTATTAGTGTGGCTGAATTTTAAAGAGAATCTGTAGTTATGTGGGGTTAAAAAATAATTTGTATCTGATTCCACACCGTTAACTATGGTACAAGTAATTATATCATAGTATCCAAATGTGGAAATTCAGTATAAGTGAACTTAAAACAATTTTTAAGAACAAACCAGTAAAACAAAATGAAATTTGTACTACACTTGTGACCTTAAGCTATGGATATTAGAGCGATTATTCTCCACTGTCCTGTTTATGCAATCAACCTGAAATGTAGGACAACTTAGTACTCTCTAGACATTGTTATTTTCTTGCAAGGTTAAATTACAAGTCTGTCCCTTTATAATATATTCATTACAGTACTTTTCAACAAAAACAATACATGCTCTAACAAAACCTTAAAGATAAAGCTCCTTTCATTAAAGAAGAATTTGAATAATATCCCCAATAATCTGAAAGAATATAGACGTAGATTTGTCAATATATGAATAGAGTCTTATAGAAACAACAAAATTTTCAGAAATAATTATAATCTGCTTAAAAAATAAGAACAACCTCCTTATAAAAACTCTCCCTGCCCTGTGAGAGATGGATTGAAGGAATGAAGAAGTCACTCCTTCATCCTATAATTCTTTATTGATTGTTTTATTGATGTCCCCACATCTTAGATAAGTTGTTGGGAATGAAAGATAAGTAACCTCCTGGAGGTTCTTAATGTTTACAAAAAGAATTAGATGCACACACCCAATTAGGCCATGTTTGAAGAAGAGGTGAAGCTTCTAGGACTTGCTAGGAATTGGCTATTATCTTTTCCCAACATGGTCTACACTTAGGTCTATACCTTAAAATATAGCACTTAATGAAATATCCATTGTATTCAGATGTATTGTTCTTTATTCTCAATCCACATTTTGTTATATGGAACCATGGTTTATTAGTATTTTTAACTTATTCAAAAGACCTACTGTAATAAAAGACTCATAGTGAAAACTATTGTACAAAAAACAAATATAGGAGTAACATTGGGTATCGGGAGGGGGGAGGAGGGGATGGGTGTATACAACCACAACAAGTAAGATGTGCAATGTTTGGGGGATGGACATGCTTGAAGCTCTTACTCGAGGGAGGGGGGCATGGGCAATATATGTAACCTTAACACTTGTACCCCCATAATACGCTAAAAGAAAAAAAACACAAACATATGTTCAATCTAGGTCATAGTACAAATGAGTCAGTCCTTATACGATCAAAGGAAGCACCCTACGTACATTATATAATCATTGAACACCTATTTAAAATCACAAAGTTCCAAATTCCAGCTCTCCCTTCTTTTAAAAAAGAAAATTGAGCCATATTGCTTATCAGTATCAACTTTATAATTTATTTATTCATTTTGTTTATTAAAAATTTTTCACAGTAGAATGTAAGTTCCATAGGGCCAGGGATTTTTGTCTGGTTTGTTTACTTTTTTATCTCCAATGATTCGAAAAGTGCCTGGCACATAGAAGGTGCTCAATAAGTATTTGTGGGGCGAAAGAAGGAATAATTTCTATCTTCGAAATGAAAGCCATAAGAATTTTATCAATGTATTCTACATTATATATGAGATATACATATATAATATATATATACACACACATATAAATGAAATGTGTATGTATATATATATATCCTTAAGAGAGAAAACAAATGAACAAACCTTTGTGATAAAATAATAAGGTCGATAAAAGAATAAACTTTGGTGATAAGATCATTAAAATCAGTAAAATGTTCCAAAATACTTCCCCAGTACTAACATGCATATAAAAATAAAATATCTTAATATTTTAGAAATTAGACTGCATCTCAAAATTCATTTTTACATGTGATGTATGTTTTTTAATTATTTTTCTCTGCATCTAGAGGCTATTAGTCATTTCATGTCCTGTGTGTCTCAATTGATGCTTTCTTGGAATAGAAGGAGTGTGGCCATTTTCTATGTATTGATGGTTAGCATCATGTCATAATTCTACCTATAACCATGCTCAGCATTCCTGACACTGGTATTATGAAACAGGTATGATATCTAGGGGAAGGCACTTTCTTTCTGAAATTTTCTCAACAATTCAGATAGCTGCTCCTAGGTAGTTGCCATATATTGTATAATACAGTCTTGGGAGGTAGTTATTTTTAGGTGACATTAGTTAAATAAAAAAGATTGAACTGAACTTTTATTAACTTTATTTCAATATTTCTTGAAAAAGAAAAAAAGCATACAAATGCTAACTACGCATCAGAACGGCAGTAATTGTCTCTTACATTACTGCACTAAATTTAAGTAAAATGTCAGTAAGAATAACAAATGAAAGGAACAGAAATACCCACATGCAAACTCTTTTCTAGCTTGGCTGAAACTCAAGGAGTTATGATGTTAGATGGTGCCAGTTCATGCACTGGGGCCCCTGCTTTCAGTATGGGAAGATTGAGACTTAGAGAGGTGAATAATTTGTCCAAGGTCACACTTATAGTCAGCAGTGGAGCCAAGACTGGAATCAAGATGCACCTCCATTCTGCTTTAGAGTCCTTGCTCTCTTTCTTACAGAGCTGGCTTCCTTTGAAAGCAGTCTCGGGCCAGTCCGGGAGCTGCCTTCAGGAACAAGGCCAGATTCATAGGCATACAATCTATACAGTCCCACAGGTCCTCATGCTTGGAAACCCCTACCATCACCAACTCCCACTTAGTTTAATGCTTTTGCCATTTTGAAATTTTGAAATTCTTAATAATTGTGAAACAGTTACTCTGCATTTTCATTTTGCACTGTACTCTGCAAATTAAGTAACCAATCCTATACAGCAGCTGTAGTATGGGAACTTCACAGAATAAATTTCACCTTGGTTATTGCTTATTGAATTATTTTCCCTTTGAAAAATACATCAAAGCTAACTAAATTTTACTGCACATATGAGTATGTGTTATGTTAGTCATTCCTTCCTGTAATCCCATTCCTAATCAACATAATCTCAAACTGATTCTCCTAGGCAAAGGCTCTTTGGTCAGTTCTTTGGAGTCTTCAGTCCCATTTAATGTTCACCTACAGATTAACTTTTCATTCTTTTTTTTCTTTTGAGGAGATCTATTATAGGAAAATAATAAATTGCCAGTCAATCTCCTCCTTCAGATTATGACCAAGGCTGTTAATTTGATTGTTTATTAAAGTGGGTATAAAAAAAATGTTGTGTCCTCTTTTCTATTCTTCTCTTCAAAGGCCAGTGGCAGTACAACCTTTTGATCAAAAGAAATGCACTAACCTGATGTTGCACTTGCTCTTGCAGTCATTATTGTTATATTATTTATTTCCTTTCCTTTATGCCAGCCAGAGTTATTATATGCTTTGAGTCGCTAAAGGGGCTTTTAAGAAAGTAGGAGAAATGCATTTTTGTCTTATGGAGGCTGCATGCTAATTATTAATCTGACAGGGTGTAATAACAATGCAAAAGCATCAGTAAAGAGAAAAAATGAGCAGAATATGCAATTATTTTATGAAAGAGTTTCTTTCCTTGAGGGAGAAATCTGCCCGTTTACCATCTGTAACAAAGGATTTGTTGAACTACATAAGTGAATTACCCCAGCTCTGTGTACATGTGTATATGGAATGGGATGAACTTGAGATGACATTAAGTAATTTTGTTATTGTCAAAGCATAAAAATAAAGAACACTAAAAGGCACAACTAATATAGTGAACTCCAAAGATGCATTTTCAAAGTTTTTCCAAAGAGCTACAGTAATTCATATGAGAAATCAAATGTGATGTAAAGTAATATACATTTTCCCAGATTAAAAAAAATACTGCATAAAACTTTCATTATTCTTCCTAATGCATGCGGCCTGAACATCCACAGTATGCTGTGAGGAAAAGGACTCACATAAACACTGCAGCCTAAGAGTCAGAAGTTTCATTACCAGTAGTTCGGCGTTACCCACGAAGTTAAATAGTCTGGAAATGGTCTCTGGGTTAATATTTAGACTCAGTCTCAACTTTAAATGACCATAGACTTCAAAGGTTTTCATGCCAGCTTCAAATACAGCATCAAGTGTTTACTTCAATTTCTTTTATAAGAAAAAGGAAACTAGTTATTCCTTTTCCCCCCAAAAGTTGCCAGATTAATAGGGAATAGAAACATTACTTCAACAATACAATCTAATATTCCTCTATCCTTAGAAGTACAGGGTTTTGTCTTTTTGTTTTTAATATTCGGGATACTAAATGAGCCAGATGATGATTATTTTTTTTAATGAGAAAAAATGCACCCATAAAGATATGGAGACACAGACTTGTACTAATCTTTAACTGGTTTAGGAATTCTAACATCTAGTGGCATCACATCTCTCCACTGTAGGGGCAGAAAAACTCCACCTCCATCCTTTTAGGGTACAGGTTGAGCCTGAGAATTAAATTGACAAAAGTTAGATTAATAGGAGAAAAGTATAGTATAATTTTTATGTGGCACCTGAGCCCTCATAAAGGAAGACCAAAGAAGCAGTAAGAGTCTGTTACTTATGTATTGAACTAAACAAAGAATAGTAAGTTGTGAGGAAGTAACAGAATTATATAAGCAGGCTTAAAAAATAAGAGTTATTTCAACAGAATTCCCTCAGTTTCAACTTCTTGTCCTTGAGAAAAGTATGTTGCATCTTTCTAGTATAGGAAGGGCATCTTTCATATGTGAATTTCATCTTCTGCTTTTAGGAAACAATACGAAGGTCAAAGTCATTTTTTTCACATCTACTGTTTTGCAAATGTCTTTAACTTAGTCAATATGAAGGGATAGCACATTTTAACCCCTTCATACATCAGCCTAGAGTACTCAGGCAGCTGCAGAAAACTGTTGAAAAGAGTATGCTGAAGGCCAGAACAATGCACATTTAGGAGAAAGGTAGGGGTTAACTCACATATGTTGTTTTTATCTTTTTTCTTTCTCTTTATCCTGAAATTATTTCATGTCATCAATTGTGCCTTACAAGGATTTGGTTATTTAATTCTCATTGTTTTTGTAACTTAACCCTTTAAATTATAAAAACATTAATTGTCATGTCAAAATAATTTGTCATTAATTACTTCAAACATTAATTGTATCGACTAGATATCTCTGAGCTCTACTGTGAATAAGTCATGATGTGGTCACATCTGAGGCGTGTTCACCTTCCCTTACAAACTGCATGAGACACCAGTGTGAAAGATGGACACAGCAGAGTTTAAACATACCAATGTCACCTCCAATGGTAAACATTAGGAAGACATCTGTCTGTTCAACTGGGTTTTTGAAGTGACCAAGACAGATCACTGCTTATTAAGCACACAGTGATATGAAAAAGGCACATGTTTGTCTTACCTTGTTGGTGTCATGGTCACAGAGTAAGCAAGATACACATGCACCGTCAGGCAGTTGAACAGTATTCCTCATATGTGAACCTTTCTGGAATTGGATGCGTTTTTGTATGCCTTATTGTGTGAGTCTTATGTTCCTCTACTTTCTTACTGAGTCTAGTTTGTTGAAACTTTCCACCACTCTCCCACTTGTTTAGATTATTTAGCATCTTGGAAATAATAAAAAGATTTAAGTATGATTCTAATTTCAATATTATTTTATTGACAAAACTTTATGCATTTAGTCCAAATTCATTTTGTTTGAGACAATGGGGATCTCAAGAGGATGTTCTTGAGTCATCCCTAGCTCAGCAATAGAGTGGGAAATGGTGGAAACCCAATAATCTCATTCCTTTTCCCCTCTGCACCAATTCCTAGTCTTCCCTAGCATTTTCTTGTCCCAACTAAAAAAGGACCTGTAGAGTTTTATATAGGGCAGGCATAATTTTTCTGAATTTACGAACATAAAGGTTAACACCCTCAATAGCCACATCTGTACTGTCTGTTCCTCAGAGTATTCACTATGGCATCATCCTTAAGGTCCCAGCTGCTTCCCAGGAGGATGCTTCTGGTCAAAGCTCAAGTTTTGTACTATATCTTATTTCTTCTGATAGTCTTTCACATATATGTTTCGAGGATATTTGTAATTCTGTCAATAATCAGAGCTCAACCCTGCTACTCTGCAGTCAAAAAACTACTTTTGGACATCAGTAAAGGCTTAATTTAAATAATTTATTAATGTATTTATTTTGACCAATAGAACTGCTCTGCCTGAGAAATAACCTTTTATTTAGTATAAGACATATTTCTGGTTATTATATTATATATAAAACATGCTGGGTTTTTTTTTGGTAAAATATTAATTACTTGTTAAACATAATCAAAAGTCAACTGCTGAGAATGGGAACATAGAAAGGTTTTATTATCCTGCTTAGTATACTGCCACTCATTTTGTTTTAAGTGAAATTCATTTGGAGAATTAGAGGATTTCAGCTATCATGTCATAATAGAGGCAAAAGATTTTAGCTAACTCCTGATTTCTTTAAAAATTCACTATCTTTTAAAATACGGTGTTCTGTCTGTGTAGATTATTCACATATTCCATAGACTCAGAAATTATCTTCCATTTCAAGTTTGAGTAATGCCAAAATGCGTTCCAGTGAAAAGCAAAGTATTTAATAAGATTGTTGGTTGAGAACTGATTATTAATACATTCTAAAAACCTTTTACGCACCTGTCAAAATATTCTTTGCCTACATTATTTCATTTGATTCTCAATGAGATCCCATGACAGATGTGTTATTATTGTACCCATTTTACAGAAATGCAAACTCATACATAATATAAGGTGGGGCCAAATCCAATGTATATATTTCTCCTACAGTAGTGTGATTATTAATGAGCAACATAATTGGTGATGCATGATTTAGTTATGATATTTTTGGTTTTAGATGTAATAGAAGAAAAAATTGTTTTGTTTGATCACAGTTTAAGGTTTCTCCCATGAGACCTTCCCTTCTATTTTCATCTGATCTATTTCACTCTTTTACCAAATCTTTCATATCATCTCTACTTCTTGGTTTTCCAGGTAGACTACCCACTTAAATCTGTTCATTCTCTTATCAATTCTTAGTTCAGATTCCTAAGAGAAGAAATTTGATAGGCTCAATTCATACTTTGGTATGATGTCAGAATATAAGTCACTGGTCAATCTATTATTTTGTTGCTTTTGAGTCACCTTTATTCCTGATACAATCAGCTTGAGCTGAATATGGAGAATCATGTGCCAAACATGGCTGCCTAAAAGTTACCCCTTAGTTAGGTAACTATAGGATGGTCATGGACACTTGGAAAAAGCAATGGGAAAGAGGGACCCTGGGATGGGTAAACGAGTGGTGCACATTTTTCTTGATATTTATAATAAAA
Organism: Microcebus murinus; assembly: GCF_040939455.1. Classification (NCBI taxonomy): domain Eukaryota; kingdom Metazoa; phylum Chordata; class Mammalia; order Primates; family Cheirogaleidae; genus Microcebus; species Microcebus murinus. Next base: position 27,989,972 of record NC_134124.1, read on the forward strand.
AAACTAAAAGTAGTCAGAGATATCATATTTAAAAATGATAAGCTGCATTCAAAGACATACTAGGAATGAAAAATGGAATGAAAAATGGCACGTTTTATTCAGTACTCAACTTTTATTTGATACTGAGAGCTTGCAGTGCCACTCAGATAAGCTCAGTACAAAAAACTTTCAAAATGGAATCCTTTGTAATCCCTAAAAATTCCCTGGGAGCATCTCTGGATGAGGATACTTGACTGTTACCTAAGCCTTCTTCCTTCTCTACAATTTATATTCTTAGTTGAATTTCTTTAAGAATTTGTACAAAAGAACACTCGAGAGTATAACCACAGCATTTTTGCTGTCTTAGTACAAACCTGACTTTTGTATTTGAAGAGCTGAGATCTGGGAAAGTAATCAGTTTGTATAAGATCATTTAACCAGTTAGAGCTATAAATTAAAATACCTGGATTTTCAGACCTGTTAGTTTTCCTTAAACCACACTGCTCTACCTAAAGTTAAATTTTAAAATATTCTGAATAATATGGGCATAACTCTTATTCAACATATTTGGAAATAAAGTGAACTAATTGAATATTCTGTTTTGTGAAGAGATTTTATATATCAACTCTGGATAGTTAAATTTTCAATATTTAGAAAACAGTTATGTTGTGATGAAAACTGAAACTTACTTTGATTCTTTCTATGTTTCAGAAGTAACACAAATGACCCCTTTCTCAATATCTTTGCTATGTTCTGAATGTTTGTCTTCTCAAATTTCATAAATACAAATTTAATCCCTGATGCAACCGTATTAATAGATGAGGTCTTTAGGAGCTGATTAGGTCAAGAGGCTCTGCCCTTATGAATGGGACTAATAATGCCTTTGTAAGCTCTGCTCCCTGAATTTTGGTACAGCACTTTTTGGGCACCTCAGCTGTGGCTCAAACAGGCCAAGGTTCATCTCTGGTTGCTCCTCTGGAGGCACCGGTGCTGAACCTTGGTAGTGTTCAAATGATGCCATCTCTGTTGGTGTGTAGAGTGCACAAGCTGTAGGGGCTGGGCAACTTCCTCCTAGATTTCAAAGGACACTCCAGAGAGCCTTTAGTCCCAGGAAGAGAATTGCTACAGGGGTAGGGCCACCATAGAGGGCCCTCTACTAGGGCACTGTCACGGGAACTAGGGAGGAAGGGTCATTCCCAAGACCACAGACCACCAGTAGAGCCACCAGTAATGCTATCCTAGGAGAGTTGCAGGCATGTGACTCTGATGCATCAGAGTTGCTGCATGGGCTATACTCAGCAAAGCCATGAGGGCAGGGCTCCCCAATGCCTTGGTGGCTTAACTCCCATCCCACTGTGTCTGGAAGGTGAGACATCAAGTCAGATTATTCTCAAGTCTTAAGATTAATATTTGTCCTGTTGGGTTTTGGACTTATTTGAGACCAGTTGCCCATCTTCCCCTACTATTTCTCCCTTTTGGAATGGGAATGTCTATCCTATTCCTGCCTCACCATTGTGTTTCAGAAGCGCATAGCTGTTTGGTTTCCTAGGTTTACAGCTGGAAAAAAATTTGCCTCAAGATGAATCACAGTTTTGAGTTTCACTCACATCTGATTTAGATGGTCTTTAGATGAGATTTTGGATCTAGACTTTAAAGTTGATGCTGGAACATGTTAAGACTTTTAGGATATTGAAATAGAATAATTGTATTTTGCATGTAAGGACATGGATTTTGGGGGACTAAGGGCAGAATGCTGTGTTTTGAATGCTTGTCCCCTCAAAATTTATCAACTAAAACTTAATCCCCAATATAATAGTATTAAGAGATGGAGCTTGTAGGAGGTGATTAGGTCATGAGGGCTCTACTCTTATGAATAGAATCAATGTCCTTATAAAAGAGGCTTGAGTGAGACCTTTTGTCCTTCTGCCATGTGAAGACACAGCTAGCAGGTGCTGTGTTTATGAGGAAAGGGCCCTCACCAGGTACTGAATCTGCCAGTGACTTGATAATGGATTTCCTAACCTTCAGAACTATAAGTAATACATTTTTCTTATTTATAAATTACCCAGTCTACAGTATTTTGTTACAGCAGCCCAAACAGACTAAGACAACTTTGTATCCATATAGTTAGAAAATTGGATTCAATCTGTGCATGACTCAGAAGCAATTTTAATTTTCAATGAATACTTAAGTTTTCTTACTTGTCATTCATCTCTTTTGCATAAAAGAAAAGGGTAGAAATTCCCACTTGCATAGCCTCTGAATATCTGCTCCATTAGCTGGTTCCTCAGGATCACAGAGATAAGAAAATTAAGGAAAATAGAAATGTGTTCCATCAGCTATGCAAGCATCTATTTACTGATTCTGGGATCTACCGTGAATTACAGGGCTGCTTGGAAAATTTCTTAGCCACATCTAAGTCAGTAGGTGGCTTCAGTGATTCTGCCTTCATTTTGCATTTTGCATTTTTATTTTTCAAAAAGAAGAGGTATAGTGACACAAAAATTAAAACCCGAACCCGAAACCAAATGCTGCTAACACTGTCCAAAAGTAATATAATATGGACCACGAATGTATTTTTCAATTATCCAAGTAGTTACATTAGAAAAACAAAAAGAAACTAATGAAATTAAAGATGGAATTAATTTTAATACTATATTTTATTTGCCAAATGTGTCAAAGTGTTTTAATTTCAAAATAAAATCAATATGATATGATCAATAAGATATTTTCTATTCCTTTTTTCCATACTAAGTCATTGAAATCCATTGGGTGTTTTACAACTCATCTAAATTTGAAGTAGCCCCATTTCAAATGACTGAAGACCACAGGGGACTCAGGGCTACCATATTACATAGTGCAGCTGTAAACTCTCATGTTTACTCATTTCCTGAGGCAAGGGAGTAGGGACAATTTTGTTATGATCAATTAATACATTATAGCAAAGCTTTACAATAATCATCTTCACACAGTAATATTATGTGTTGGAACTTTTTCTTAAGATATATGAAATTCTTTAGCTAAAGGGATGCATATTAATAAATTGTTTATGATAGAAACCAAAAAAAAATTTATAATAGGGAATTTAAGTGGAGGCATATTGATAATACTCAAATGATATAAACACAAATATGTAATTATAGCCCTTATATTATTAATTAAAAGGAATAGATGATATCTTCATTTTTCATAGTAAGTATTTCTGTGAGGAAATCAAAAGTAATCTTACCTTAAAAGAAGTTATAAAGCAACTTTTAAATTGTAATTCTATTTGAAAGTATTAATTTTTTTGTACTGACATATATTTTATTCTAATTGTACAATAAAAATGTATTAGTATATTAGTTAGAATTTTTTAAATTATTTAAAATTTTGTATTTCCCATGATATCCCCTTAAGATGAAAAAAAGCAATATGTAGAATAGTTTATATAACATAATCTTAGTTTTTATAAAAAGTATATGTAAACATTCATAAAGAAATCTGAAAACATGTACCAAATTACAAGCAAGTATTTCATCTAGGTATTAAAATAGGAAGGGCAAAGAAAGAAACACTACAACTTTTCTTATTTTGTGTAGTTTTTCTTTTCTTTTTCTTTTTTTTTTTTTAGTGAGAGGTTTATGGAAGGCTTTTACATTTTTGTTTTCATATATTTCATATTAAATACAATTTAAAAGGAAAGCTACTCAAAGTAGATAATTCATTTTTCACCATTCATTTTATTAAGTTAACTTTATGCTCCTCTCATACATTGTGTCATTTTGCTGCCCTATCCTATATTTCCAAGGATATCAGAAACTCAAGCGATGCCATGGGTGTTCTAGCCTATTCAGATAGTCCAAATAGTGGAAGAATTTCTTTCATACTGTTTCCATTTATTCATAACATGTACTAAATAATGTAATAACTACATAACATTTTCATTTCTGACAAGCTTCTAAAGGAACGGAAGCTACTAAAATCACAATTAAAAGGATAATAATTTAAGCAGCAGGACATCTCATTCAGCAATCGATTGTGTTCAACCAGAGCACATTCACTCTTTTTTCTCTCTTAGAAGGAGTCTAAAGAGCCCTTGATTTTCCGGAGGAGAAACAAGTGGTTTATGGGTGTTTAAAACTATTGTGAGTCTATTATATTCATTTAATGATGCTCACATGAATTTTCCTGTCTTTAAAAAGTAAGTTTAGTTACCAAGGCCACAAAGACTTCTGGAATAAAAATAAAAAATCTTTAGGAGGCCTCATGTTGACGGGTGGATTATAACCGGAAAGAGACTAGACACCCAGCAGAGTAAATGGATCACAGGAGCATTTAACTGTTTTTTTCTATGAGGCATCTGCTAATCTAAGCAAACCAAATGGGGTTTTCGGTTTAGTTGTCAGCAGAGGGAGGAAAGCCTAAGTCAGGCCCTGCCCTCTGGGGCTGGGGCCCCCATGGGAAACAAAACCCATATTAAGAGAGGAAGTAATCCTGACTCTCATCCTCAAGAATTGGGGTGGAGGTGAAGGGAAAGTCTCCATTTATCATCTGGAGCAAGGCAAAGACACAAAAAGAAAACAAACCAAATAAACAAAACAACTCTGAGTTGTGGCTGCAGGTTATAAATATGTATAAGGTCTTTGTCTTTTACTCTGAATGCATTGGGGGCACTTGAAGGGTTGAAGTCAAAAAGTGATAGGATCTGAATAAAGTTTCAAAAGTAACCCTCGGGCTGCTGTGTGGAGACAGAGTATGGTAGGGGAGGGAAGAGTGGATACAGGGAGAATAGTGAGTCGGGTGTCCCAGTAATTTACCAAGAGAAGAAATCCTGACCACATTGACAACAGTGGAGGTGGGAAAAAAAGGTCATATCTAGATACCTTTCACAGGTACAGCAGTTTGGATTTTCTGACTGTATGAATATTAGATTTGAGCTAAGTAGTTGAAAATGCATATACTTTTCAATCCAGCAATTCCACTTAAAGGTATATATGCTAGAGATAGTCTTACCTACATGGACAAGAATACATGCTTCAACATTATTTTTATGGTTCATTTCATTCTTGTCACCAGGGAGATAAACATAATATAATGTGTTTAAATCATATAATACTATCCAACAATTAAAGTGAAATAGATCCATGTGCATTAACATGACTGATCTCAAAATAAAGTTGAGTGAAAAAATAAAGTTAATTGGTATAGTATAACACTCTTTATGTAAATAATAAAATCCACAATCTAATATTAGATATTGAGTATAAATAAATTTTAGGAAGCATATAAAAACTTGAATTCAAAGGATATACATAACTTCATAGAAGTGATAGATTTTGAAGACAAGAAAGAAAATGATCTCAGGTATCTGGACACTTTTATATTAATATAGTCTTTATTTCTCTGTATTTTCCAAAATGGTTTCTTAAATTTATCAAAGATTTGGGCCAAAAGGCTGTTTAAAGAAGAATTTTAATGAAAAGATTGCAAGTTGTTTGATAACATGGATATTCTTTAAAACGAAGTTCCCAAGCTTGTAGATATTCAAATTCTGTTCAACAATTTTAGCAAAAATTCACTGAGAACCTACTGTGAATGGAGAATACTCAGAGAACATGATCTTGACCACGAGAATCACACAATCAAGTGATATTTCTTGTTTTTCATTAAATAGAGATATCGAATGAGATAAGAAGGTAAGCAAACTATGAGGTAGGTCTTTATTCTGATTGGGAGAAATTCTTGATAGGGGAAAATGCATATGACATTAGGTTAGAAGTGTATTCAGTTATTAGAACAAAAGCAGAGAGGTTGCTGATTCCACAGACTCATAGAAAGAAAGCCAAATATTTCAAAAGAGTAAATGCGGTAACTAAAGTAGCAGAACTCTTAGAACTGATTCTTAAATCTAGCTACCATGGGTGGGTTAGGAGAGATTATTTTGCAATTTTTTTTCCAAAAGCAAACTGAGTTGCAGCACCTGAATTTTGTATGTCATTCCTAAGCTTTAAAATCACTGATGTTAAGCCTATCATAATTAAACAAAATATGAAATGTTAAATAACATATGTATGAATATATTATGTATAGAAACATTTTGAAAGCTCTCCTATGCTATGCAAATCTAAGACACCCAATTTTATAAATACAGACATATGAATCTGAAAATAATAATAAGAGCTGATTTTTAATGCACACTTTGGGTCATGCATAATAGAAATTAAACTATGAAACTACCTCTATGGATTGCATTATTAAGTTATTATTTAAACCCTAAGAGGTTGTAAGGTGTTCTGTGGTGAGCAGGTATATGCAATCCTACACTCAAAAGCTGAGGGAACTGAGAGGCCAAAGAAAGAGGCTGACAAATCCAGTTTCTCACAAAGAAATATTTAATGGGATCTTATGAACAGAAGCAATGTCTTGGTCAGCCATGAGATGGTGGATCTCTGCACCTGTTCTCCAGAAAATATCCTCTGTATCTTTCAGATTTTTGGTAAAATATGTGCAGTTGGTCACATCTCAGACTGTCTTGGGAAAATTGTGACTACTGGCGAGGTTAGAGAATCATCTTTATGAGGGTATTTCTATGCTGCAGACATTATTTAAAGACCTTGCTGCAGGACACCCTGGAAGGCAGGAGTCAAACATCAGTCATTAGGATGGTTTAACTTCAAGATGGCATCACTCTTGCCATGCAACAGTATGTTTTTCTATAGAATACACACTAATATAAACATCATATTACAGATAAATAACATGAAGTTTAGAGATAATGAATGAATAGCTCAGCTATTCTGTCAGGTTCTGTAATTCAGCTACTCAAACTTCTACAGCTGGAGGGTATTTGTGGTCCTTCCAATGGATGGCAGTTCAACTTGGTTGGTTGGTTCAAATCCAAACTCAATGATTTACTATCTGGGTGACTTCAGAAATGTTCAATTCTCTAAGCTTCATGTTTCTTACTTATAAAATTACTGATTATGCTAACTGCACTGGAGATGTAAGAATATTGTGGTAATGCATAGGTTTAAAATAGTCCCTGTGTCTAAGGAACATTTGTTCAGTTTGTGTTATTATATATATATTTTTAATTATTATCAAGTAAATATAAAGATAATGCTTAACCTCAGGTTGACAAATTAATTGAATAGCAGTAAAGGATGGGAACAAATTAGGAAACTTCCTGTCATCTCGTATCATTCTGTCATGAATAGTTTCATTACCATTTGAGATGAGGAAGATTCTTAAAACATTCAACATATTAGAAATTATATTAAAAATGTGCATACCGGTAATCTGGTATTAAGCATAGATTAAATTTTAATTGTTGTAATTGTCTTTTGTTGTTGTTGACAATTGAGAGATGATCATAATAGCACTTTTGTTCATGTGTTTAATCATTCCTGTCATCCCATTTAAAACTTCACAGTATTAGAGTGTGACAATTTATAATTTAATTTTTATGTAATTAGATGTCATTTTTTTTCTTTTCTGTCTTACTTCATCCTATGGACCTGAACTTATCTTAAAACCTCACATTTGTTGGCAAGAGATACTTCATGAAAATTCATGGGAGTTGTTATCCAATGGTTTATATTTAATATACAATGAAGAAGAAAATAACATATTTGTAAGATACACTATTCTAATATTTTATTGGATTAAAAGTAAACAAAAAATAAATAAAAAATAAATCATGTTTTACTGATAATCATGATCACTGTATGCAGAAATAATTTTTAAAGTATCATTTTTCTATTGGTATCCTTTATGTGATAAAAAAATAATTTCCAAATATCCTCTCACAAATTTCTAAAACAGCCAATTTACACTTGAAATACACTCTTTCTTCCTCCCTCCGTATTTTCTCTCTCTCTTTCTGTCTCTCTTTTTCTAATGGCTGAACCTATCAATTAAGCACACATATAATTAAGCCTCAATTTACTTTTCTAATCAATTTATCTCACTATTTCTTAAATGAACTCTTCATGAAACTAGACTGCATGTATGTAGCTCTCATCACAAGAAAGTGACAAATTTGGACAAACTGTTAATCTTCTCCCTTTTATTCAAATATATAAATAACCAGGATGGTCTAAAATAGCCATTGTACTTTGTAAAATAATTTTGGTCGCATTAAAGGTTAAGCCATTCATAATAAGTTCAAGCAACAGTCTATTCTCCAGTGATTGTTATTCACTTTTCACTAAAAACTTCACATAAAAGCAAGCAGGCTACATTATGACCCGATTACGAAAGTCAAATCTTAGTGCCCCTTGGAAGAAATGTTCTCATGAAAATAAGACATGGAAGAATGAAAATAACTAAGCTAAGAGAGCATCAAATATATGTTAACTTACCTGATCTCTCATTAATCTCGTAGCGTTCAAGTCCCCACAATTATCTTCTGTTAAAAGTAAAATTCCTGAAAATGAATAAGGAATGCATACTTAATTTATAAAAAATAATTTGATCAAAACTGATCATAATATTAAAAAGTACTATTAGGGAGAAAATATAGCACAGTAGATGGAAATATGGACTCTGAAATCTAACAGATGTGGATTCAAATCCTGGTTACTCATCTACTATGTCTCCTGTATCCCTATCTAATCCAATAAGATCCAACGCCAGTGCTTCTTTAAGCAGGAAGTCTCCACACTGAATACTATAGACCGTCTTCTTCCCCAATGAATAACTTTTGCTCAACTTGTTTTTATTTAATGCATTATCTCTATAAAATTTAGGTTTAGCTTCCCAACTAGACTATGAACCACTTAATACAAATGGGTTGATATCTCCCACAGTGCAGCCTGGTATAGAGCCTTGAACAAAGTTTGTGTTCATTAAATACTTGATTTCCAAATTGATAGAGCTGTTTATGTTCAAGGTAGAAGATTAAAACCTTGACCTCATAAGTGTAAGAGAAACAGAACAAAGGCTAGTTTTGAATCAAAAACAATGTCAACAATTCTTATTATGATTGTTAAAATTGGTATTTAAAATTCACATCCAAAATGAATGTTTATGGAAAAAGTAAATTTATTAAAGGAATGTGGGAAGTGGGAAAAAATTTTTACTTAAGAGTGATATTAATCAATGTATAAGTGATCATGATCAAAGAATCCTGACTATGTGTGTTCAATTTTAAGTCCCATTATATTTCAACCCATGACTTAGAATTTATAAATTATCTTTTCTTTTGCCTCCAGGTGGAAAGATAAAAAGTTGGGCATGCACTATTTTCAGGCAGAGGAACATACATTTTTTAAAATGGACTGGCATTTCCAAATTATTTATACCCTACCTACTTACATTGCTTGTGCCAGATGTCCAGATTTTACATTCGAATAAGAAAGAAAACCATGTACTCCTTGTCTGTAAAGTTGAAATTTTACCTCAGCAATAGGAAATTGAGATAACTACTGTATATGTATCTGCACATTTCAAATAAATTCACACTCACAGCTAGAATATTCTGTTTTCCCTCTGGTCACATATGTACATGATGCTTCTTCAGTCTAGATGCTTCTTCCTTGCTCAGTCCACGACACCTACCTTTCTTTTGCCTCATAACATTAACTCACTTTTCAGCTTCCTTTTCAAATGCCACTCCAGCAGAAAAAACCTTGCTAGGTTTCTGTTAAGACTAAGGGCAGCTTCCTTTATAATAAACTCTCATAGATGATTGCTTCTGATTTGAAATTTTTATCTACTTGTTAAATACAGTGTCATCTGTATGATAATTTGATTTATACCTTGCCTCCTCTATTAGACTGGAAGCTCGGGAGGTGATGATGAATCATGGATGTTTTTATTCATGGTGTCAGGTACATAGTAAGGTATGTACCTTTATTAAATAATACATTGGAGTGACTTACTTTAAGATTTAAATTCATTTTTAAAGTCCTACAGCCTCTTCATTTCCATGTGGCAGGAATTCCATAAAAGTTTCCCATTATTTTGGTATCAAATTATGTGTTAATGGACTTTTAAAATTTTGTCTAGAGCAATGATTTATTAAATGTATTTAGTCTTTTCTTCACTTATGTGCCTCAGGTTATGTTATAGTCTTTACAAACCACCTATTATAGAAAATATATATTCTTACTTCTTCCACTTAGTTCTCAAAACTATCTACATTTTTGCTCCAAGCCACCAATTGTGTTTTCTCACCTACTGTCCTTAACACTCAACTTGTATGGAGGCCAGTCTCTTTAGGAGTCCAGAGCTTGTGGACATTATCACTGCTTCAGTTGGTTACTGATAAGACGTCATCCACCCAACATACCTTCTTCCTCTTTTAGCCAGCTTCTGCTTACTTTACACATTCAACTTCTGTCCTGCCTTCCTCCTGACTGCCCCACACTGTTCATTCCCTTCTATTCCCAATTTCTATTTTACTTTCATGTTGTCCAACACAATTTAGCACTTACTTACATAATGTCTTGTATCGTTACTGGATATTTTACATGTTCTATCTTATATTTCCCAACTACAACACAAACTTGCAGAGTCCAAAAGCACTTCTGTAGCCAAAGACAATTCTAAACACGTCATTGCCAGGGTCCAAATAGCCCTCTGGGCCAACTGCTACTGATTCATCAAGGCTTGGCTCCAAATGCCTCTGGGAAGCCTCCCTCCATTCTCCCTCAGTACCCGGCACGTACCTGTATTATGGCCATTTCATCCTTTGTGCTGGCATCTTTTTCTTCTTTTTTCTCCCCAATAGGAGTACAGCTTGATGAGATCAGAGATGATGTCTTTTATAACTACCATATCCTTAGTATTTAGAACAATGTCTAGCAGAGGATAGGTGCTCCCGATGTGTTTGCGAAATGAATAAACCAATGATATTGGCCTCCTTTCATTTGGACAGACATCAGATTTTCTGAGTTTATAAGAAGATTAGGAAAATCTGGATGAACTCTGAAAAAAATTTATCTGCTTAGATCTTTAAAACATATGTTAAACCAAGTAAAAATTTTTATTAATATTTTGTGTGTGCATAGCGGATAGCATATGGTTAAAGACTTGAGTTTTGCAATCAAGTATGTCTGAGTTCTGATTCTGCATGACCTTGAGGAAGCTATATACCCTTCATAAGCCTCAGTAACTTTGTGAAAAGTGAGAATATGACTACCTCACAGTGCTGTTGTAATAATTAATTAGTGTAATGCGTGTAAAACTTCTGACAAATTGGCTGGCACAGAATGAGGCTTCAGTATATTTTAATCAATTATCCTTTATGAAAGCAGTTTTCGAGGGGATAAGGCTGACTATTATTTCTTGTGCTTCACAGGTGTACTCTAGATGAATGTAGATTAAAAAATATACAAACCATATACATAGACAAGAAGAATACCTTCTATTACACATCTATAAAAATCTGATCTCTTTGTAATAATCTGTCACGGTTTAGCAAACTTTCTTTGAAAAAGGCTGAATAATAAATGTTTTTGGTTTAATGTGCTATATGGTTTCTGTCACAACTACTAACTCTATCATCATAGCATGAAAGTAGCCACAGACAACACAAATGAGCATGACAGTGTCCCAATAAAACTTTATTTATAAAATCAGGTAGTGGGCCAGATTTGCCAATCTTTGTATGATATGGATACACTTATGTCTCACTAGATAATTCTACCACAGGTAATAATCTCACATTTGTACAACATATTTATTTAATGATGCCAAAACTTTAATAGAATAGGAATGCATGAAAGATAATCTTTAAGAAATATTAATGTATATTTCAACCTTTCTGTGCATTTGAATACAGTACATGTAATTTCTAACCTTGATTGTGAATTAGATATTTAAATGACAAGGTTTATGTTCTTCTGTGGCTGCGAGTAAATCAAATGTGTTATCACTTTTCGCCTGAGCATAGTACTTTGCAAATAGTAAATGCTTGATTTATATATACTTAAGAAGAAAACTAAGAAAAGTCTCACATGTAACTAGACACAGTTTGTTCACATATCTTTAAAATAAACTAGAGACATTATCAACTAATGAGAAGACTGTGGGCTTTCAATACAAACAGGCCTACCTCCCTGTTCTGGAAGTTCATCTAGATGGCTATATGGGGTAAGTTCCACAACAGGGCAGAAATAATATGTGTCCTAAAGCAATGGTTGTCAACCTGGGGACATTTTTGCTCCCAGGGATCATTTGTAATGTCTGGAGACATCTTTGATTGTCACAACTTGGGCTGAGAGGTGCTACTGGCTTCTGATGAGTAGAGGTCAGAGATGCTGCTCAACATCCTACACTACATAGGACAGTCCCTCTCCCCAAAGAATTATCCAGCCCAAAATGTCAATAGTGCCAAGTTTGAGAAACTCTGCTCTAATGGTTTTTGTGAGGATTAAGTCACATCACACAGTGCTGTAAACGTTTAGCAGAATGCTGGGCTCAATAAATCTTAACTGTTCATAATAAGATTAATTTCTATTGACTGTTAGAAAACAAACACTATGTAAATTTTGAAACAAACACACAATAAAATAAGTAAATTATTCTTTGGGTTGGGAGAATGTTGATGTATTTATTTAGATTAAATAATAAAATTAATACCTAGTCATGTACTTATTGACATCTGGATTCCACATGCTCTTCAGGAGCCTTGAAAGGGTTTGCATGATACTTGCCTGTTCTGTCATTGTCATGGTAAATGTTTTATCTTGATGTTATCTGACTTATTTTAAATTCATGTGGGAAATCTGAAAGTCCTATTTCTTATTTTGAAAATCAATGACTACTTAATCAATGCTGCTAAAAACAAGCTCTAGTTCTTTTCCAATAGAAAAGTAAACAAGCTAGAGAATTAAAAGTGACAGAATCTTCACATCAAGGACAAAGAGCATACTTCCAGCAAGTTTGGAGCCTGAAAGATTCTACCTGCTTGCTTCTTTCTTCAGGGAATTGAAGCACTTTGAAAGGGATAAGAAAAATTCAGCATTACAACAATATTTCATAGCATTAGGTTTGAATCAAGTAAACAACAAAATACTAAACTGATGACATATCCTGAGGTTGCACTAGTCATAACTTGAGAGCTCCAACATTGCCATCAAAACCATTTTCCCTGGTAACATCCAAGGGGCTGCTGCTGTTGCCACCTTCTTGGTGCAACTGAAGGAGAAGGCAGCCAAAGAGAAATATAGAAATGTTTCTAAAATGGTACTTAGTTACTTAAATGGTTCAAACACTTTTATATCTGCCTCCAATAATCTGTCTTTTTTATTCTATCTCTGTACAAAAACATTTCTTGTTTTGTTATGTTTTTGCTCAAAAAGCATAATGCAATTCATTTTCATTTTGTTGAATTTGGTTTATCCATTTCTGTAAACTGTTTAACTTTATCAAAACGCTCTGTTGTTGAGAGACAGGACCTTTAGGAGCAACAACATTGTAAATATCTCCATCAGAATGGACAATACTATTAATATATGTATGCTAAGTGCATTTATGCATTTAGTTACCTCATATAATCCATGCAATGGGTAGATTATCTTTTCCCAATTATAGTTTTATAGATGAGGAAAATTATATAGTTTTATAGATGAGGAAAACGACGTTCAGCATGGTTAACTCACTTGCTGAAAGTACAAAGCTAAGTAGCAGAGCCAGAACTCTATTTCAAATCTACCAATTTCAAAATCCACATTCTTAACCATTATAATCTTGCTTATCTGAAATTTGAAAGGAATTTCTTGTGATCATTCCATCCACTGGTGAAATGACTAGTAAGACAGGTCAAAGTTCTAAAGCTTTAAGAAAGTTATTCTTGAGTGACACACATTTACCAGTGTAGCTTAAGTAAGGTATAACCAATTAAATTTATAAAAAGAAATTTCACCCACCCCAGTTTCAAAATCTTCTCTAAAAAAATATAATTAAAGACTTGGATAAACATACCTGTACTTTAGCATAAAAATTATGTCTGTTTATAGTTTCCAATCTTGTTCTAGTTAACTCATTTGGTTATCCTAAGCCACTTTTCTCGTCTGCTTACATTGCCTCATTTCTCTAATCAGATTCCATCTAAAAATTGATGTATACATTTAATGCAATAGCATCTGTTAACGGAAAAGAAGCCAAACTTTGTAAAATAATTTTAAAGAGATTTATTCTGAGCCAAATTTGAAGACCATGACCCAGAACTATGCCCAAGAAGCCTTGAGCATGTGATTGGGTTACAGTTTGGTTTTATTCATTTCAGGATGACAGGGGTTACAGGTGAAGTCATAAATCAATACATGGAATGCATACGTTGGTCCGAAAAGGTGGGCCATCTCAAAGCTGGGGAAGGAGGAGTGTTGTTACAGGTTATAGGTGTGTTTAAAGATTCTTTGACTGGTAATTGGTTAAAGACAAGCTTTGTCTAAAGGCTTGGAATGCTTTAAGATAAGGAGCTGTTGATCAGAGACAAGCCACCTGACATCTATTTGTTGTGTAAATTGAGGACCTGCAGGTTTGTCTTTCATAGGTTTGCTTGGGCCTGTTAATGGGTAATAAAGGATGTATCCAAGAAGGGAGGGGGGCATGATGAGGCATATATGACCTCCCTCCTCCTGGCAGGCAATTTAGTTTTAGGATATCCCCTTGGCCAAGAGGGGTCCATTCAGTCAGCCGGTGGGTGGGCGAGCCTTAAGATTTTATGTTAGTTCACAAATTTTTAAGGGTGAAGTTGTAACATGATGTATCATTGAGGAACTAGGGTTACCTGTGTGGGCGTGAAGGGAAACTTCCCTTTTCCCCAAAAAGTTCTTTGCTGAAAGAGAAACTCAGAATTATGGTAGGTTAATGAAAGGAAGAGGTTTATTTACTGTGCATGTGCACGGGGAGAATCACAGAGTGACAGTGGTTACCCAATTCCCAATGAAGTTCAGATATTTTTATACCTGTCTTTTTGAAGGGAAGGGGGATATGAGAAGTATAGGTAATTCTATTTAGGGGACAATAAATGATTGTTAGGGAAGAGAAATAGATGAGGGAAACAGATTGACTTATAAATGATTCTCTTTGCAAATTAAATTAACCTGAGAGACAGGTATTATATTTAAAATTATTTGGGGCAGGTCTGGTTGCATTCTTGATCTTCTTTCCTGCAATATATTTAGATAACAGGGAGAGGAGGGGTAGTCAATTGTTCTTTTGATTGTTTTATGCAGATAGAAAGAAAGCCCCTTCTAATATTTTTTTTATCTTGAAGGGCCTTTATTTCAACATATTCTTTATACCAAGGAGTCATATTTTGAGGTGAAATTTCCTGAGCTCCTTCACCTGTTCTAGAATCTTTTTAATGCTAAAAGTCATGTTCCAGTCTATAGTTATCAATATTTATCTCTTTCTCCTTTTGAAAATGAGAGCAGCCTTTTCCCTCTCAATTTTCCTGTACCTTCTTTGTGGACTTTTATTCCATGTGATTAATTCAATACCAAGTTTTCAATCTCATTGGTAAGTTTTCTCACTTTGGAATGTAGTCACCGAAAGACAGGCCATGAAGTTATTTAGGGCAGAATGGTGTTCCCTCACCACTGTACCTGCAGGGTCCCCTCAGCCATGTCTCTCAAGTGCTTGTTTTCTGTTGAGATGCTGTCCTTTTCAGGGTGACATGCACCTTGTTAATATCAGGTGCTTTTTTTGTTTCCTTCTTGTAAATATAAAAACCTTGAAAGATTTTTTCTTTGTTCTTATGTCCTTATAAACATCAGCTCTTTGAATTTCAACTTTCCTGACCTCATTCTTAACTGAAAACTTCCCATTTGTCTTTCTCCTTTGTACACATACCTTAAAATCTAAGCTTAATTCAGATTTCCTTGTTCAACAATGTTTAAGAAAAATAAAATCTAGAATTTTGGAGTATTTGTGGATTAGAAATTCTAAGTACCTTACAAAACATCCCTAATCTAAACCTTATAAAAATTGTGAACTATTACTGTTAGGTAGATAGAAAGGGGTCTCCAGCTCTCCTAGGGATAAAAGCGGGAGCCCCACCTTGGTGCTGCCCTGAGCAATTGCCACACCTGGTGGAAGGAGGACTGGCAATCTTTAAAAGAATGCAGGGAACTCCCCAGCCTGAGAGCCACACAGCCTAGGTGCAAGAGGATCTGGAAAGTGACCTAGAATACCCTAAGGCTAATTATCATGTTGACTGCCCATTAAAGTGCTTCAATTGCAATGTTTGAACCATAAGGAGGGCCCAATCCATATAACATAAAACAGGACCCCAGACCATAACCAGAGCCTCTTGTTATGACAGTGGGCCCGTTTGTTGTCTGTGGTGAACATATCTTGCTCTTCCTCTATAAACCTATCTTGCCCTTTCTCAATAAATTTCACTTAATGTTTACCTTGCATTTGGTGTGTCTGGTCATTCTTTGGCCAAGGGCACAGCAAGAACCAAAAACAGACAACTTCCAATCTGACATTACTCCCATTTGACAGATGTAGAAATAAAGGCTCAGAAACTTTAATTTGCTCAGGTGACACAGCCATAAAAAAGCAGAACTAATCAGCTAACTCCAAACCCACATGCTCTTAATTAACATTCTTGCCAAAAATCTCACCTTCTGTCAAGTATTATATTTCTATCTTACCATCTTTGCTGGACATCTTATACCACAGAACAATGCCAACTTTTCCTCTCAAGTTTTAAAATTACTTCTGAAGACTTTAGAATCATATCTTCCTTATTTAACCAGGTTAGAGTTGTCATAAGGAACAATTCAATAGTTTTAATCATATTGTATGTAATAAATATTCTTATAGGAAAATTCATGTAAAAATGTATGATTTATAGCCACTTTTACCATTTCTCCACCAAATTGACCCAATTTATATACTTTGGCAGAAGTCAGACATATATTAATATCACAAAGAAATAGGATACAAGATATAATACAGTTTACATAAGAGATACTTATTCAAACAAGTAGTTGGTAGGAGGGAGACATAACTTCCATTAGGAGTATCATGGAGGAACTGGATTCTTCACTCTTTGTAGCAGACATTGGTTTCCTACTAAACCCTCTACCCTCTTCCTACAGTAACAGGATTTTGCTGGATATATGGTTAGACTACATGCCCAGGCTCCCTAGCAGATTTTTTTTTTTTAACATGTAACTAAGTTTTCGGCAAGGGAATATATATATATATATATATATATATATATATATATATATATATATGTAGACGTGAAGTAGCCTCCCATTCAGATCTTTTTAAAATGTTTGAATTCAAACACAAGAAGGACCTGGTGGGATGGAAGAGGTAGGAGACAGGAGGAGCCTGGGTCCTGAGCTCAGCGTGGATGAGTGTTACCAGCAGACCAGGAACACCTTCCTTGTGTTATAAATGATCAAAATAGAACCCTTGATTACATTAAACCACTGATATTTGAGGAGGATGGGGAAGTCTGTTTGTAAGGGCAGCTTATTCTACTCTACAAGATACTCTTTCAAACATTTAACAAAATATATCTACCACCTTTCATGGGTTTACAACTGAAAAGTTTAAGGAAAAATGTTCCCTAGAGGCTCTAGCAGAAAAAAAAAAAAGAAAAGAAAAGGAAAGAAAAGAAAAAAATTACAAGTTACATAACACAATAATTCTATAGAACAGATAGTCTATGAATACACAAATGAAGGAGTAATTAGTTCTGCCTGAGAGAATTTTTAAACGTTTCCCACAGCAGGGGACTTGAAGGATGAAGATAAGTTTTCAAAGAAGTCAAAAAACAACAATCTAGGAAGTGAGAACAGCATGAAGGAAATTTAGTGAGTAAAGAATGAACATTGGCCTGTTTATAAAAATTTAGTTCGCTTGAAGCAGTTGACATAAAAAGAAATGAGAATGGACGCTAGAAGAGGATCAAGGATGGAGAGTTTAGCTGGGTCAGAACTTGAAGCACTTTTGACACCATATGCAGTATGGAAAATAATGACTTCCCTAAAGGTCTTATCCCTGGAACCTGTAAGTAAGTATGTTAGGTTACAAAGCAAAAGGGACTTAGGGTTGCAGATGAAATTAAGGTTGCTGACCATCTGACCTCAAGATGTCAAGATAGGAAGACAATTTTGGATTACCTAGGTGGGCCCAATGTAATCACAAAGATTCTTAAAAGAATTAGAGGAAGACGTGACTATGAAAAGTTAGAGAGATGGCACCACCAAAGGGCTGGGCCTGACAACGCTGGCTTTGAAGACAGAGGGAGGGACCCCGGGCCAAGGAAAGTGGTTAGCCTCTAGAAACTGAGAAAGGCAAGGAAATGGGTTGTCTCTAGAACTTCCAGGAAGTAATGCAATCCTACCAACATCTTGATCTTAGGCCAGTGAGATCCAAGTCAGACTGTTGATATTATACATCAAACGAATTTGTGTTGCTTTAAACCACTCTGTTTGTGATTATCATAGCAGCAACAGGAAACTAACACCGCATGTTAAACCTGACCTTGGGGAATAGATGAGCGTTCCAGTCCAAATTGTATCGAGCAGTTTCAAGCAGGGAGCAATGTGCAAAATGAGTTAATTGGGCAGAACCAGAAAAAGAAAAATGGAAAGGGGCCTCTTTTTAATAGATCGGGCCTCAAATAAGATATTGAAAGGCAACTAATAGAGCAGAAATAAGGAAGTAGAGAGGAAGAAAACGCTAGGCAGTGAGGATAAGCTTGGTTTGGGGCTGTGTGCTATCCAGAAAGTTGGGTGGGAGGATGCACGGTATTGTGAAGACAATGTGTGAAGTGAGCTCATACAGGTAGAGGAGAATAATTCTAGTCGGGAGACACTTTTCAAGATATTGCTACAAATATTGATCACAAAGCTAAGATTTTTGGCTCCTATTCATGTTTCTGAAGCATTTGTAAATCTTGATGCTTTTCCCCTCACATGTTATTTTATGTACAATGCAGATGTAGCCTTACCCTGGAAATGCAGGCCTATGTAAAAGTGACATCTTGTGTTGCTTTGATGCATTGCATTTGTAGTTCTCCCTGTCATGATTTCTATGTTCTGGAAACTCTTTTGCTCTTCGTTCCCCTACTAAATGGCAAAGTAAGACTAAGCTAAAATCATTGCAACATAAAGGATATGACCCATGGTATGAAACACATGAAGTTGTTCTATATCTTATTTACAAATCACGTGATAGTGACAGCTAAGTCATGCCAAGTACAGAGTTTACATCTGCTCTTGTAATGAATTGTGAACCTGAAAGAGAAGAATTTGATTTTTAAAATTCGATTTAGTAGATATTATGAACATGTCTTGGAATAAAAATCCACTGATTTCAAATGACTAGAAACTAGCCTGTTTTCTAAAAACTATTTTTTGGAAATGTTACTTTTCATCACTGATGAGGCTCTTATGGTTCCAGGTGTGAGTACAACATCCTATCTCATGCTATAAATTCACTTCTTTGTTAAGTCTGAGCCTCAATGGAAATTATATCAAAACTTGCCAATTTATTTTAGTTAGGGCACAAATAGGGTACTCACACATTTGAGTAAATACAAAATTATGCAAAATTCTGGAAAAAATATCTATGTGATCAGTAACCTTAATAATGAGGATGTTGCTAGTTCCCTTCTTCCTCATGGTTAAAAGGCTGGTATCAGAAATACTAAGGAAGGAAAATCATTCCAGCAGGGTTAGTAAAGATTTACGTGGCATGATGAAATCTAGAATAATAGGAAACAGAAAAGAATACATGGTTGAAAACAAAAAAAGAAAACCAAATGAAAGAAACAGCATGGCACATGACCACTACAGATGAAGAGGGAGAGAAAAGCCCAAAGCTTAAAGCTAAAAGAGAAAAGAAAGTCTGAAATCTCGAATAATAAAACTAGGAGACTGCAGGGAAGAAACACTCTGGAGAAGAAAGAAACGGTGCTTAGATCAAAGATAGATGATACAGAATCTTAAATGAAGAGGGAGAAAATGGTTGTCAAAGGGAGAGAAAGTCACTGAAGCTAGAAGCCCACTGTTGGAGAACACGATTACAGTTCCTACCTTCAGATGGGAATGAGATGGAAGGGCATCTGGGAAGGATATAGTTTCACTTGGATAATTAAACTAACAAATTCAAAGTATACAGCCCCAACCAAATGAAGTGAAATAGCAACTATTGGATGGAGTTAAAAACAAGGAAGTTTATAGAACCAGACACCTAGGTTTGAAGCCTGCCTTTCACTTGCTTTTTGATCTTTACAAATTCCCTAACTATTCATCTTGTTTCCTCATCGGTAAAGTGAGGACGACTGCACCTTCTCCATAAAGCTATTGTGAAGGAGAAGTGAGGTAGGGAAACCTCCCTGTGCCTACTTGACAATTGATGATACTATAATAGAACTTTAATTAGCAATTGGTTGAGAGGTTGGCAGGCACTGGCTTCAGTTCTTTCTCACCTAAGTAAATCATAATGACACGTGGGACCAATATGAGAAACGGAATTCTAAAATTGCTTTTCATATCACATATGTAGAGGAAGGGAAGACGATTATCCCCCTTCCTAGGTAAAAACTACCTAACCAAGGACAACAGAGAAGGGAGTTTGGGGCAAGCCCCTTGGCAAAAGGTAATAGTTTTAACCTCTTTGCATGTTGTTTACCACTTTAGCATATAGAAGTTGCAGTAGAAAGAACGTTATACATTCGATTTTTGAACAATGCGGGGTTAGGGGTACTGACCCTTCTGCAGTCAAAAATCCATGTATAACTTTTGATTTCCCCAAAACTTAACTACTATTAACCTACTGTTGATTAGAAGCCTTACCAATAGCATAAACGGTTAACACATAATTTGTATGTTATATGTGGTATGTCCTGAATTCTTACAATAAAGTAAGCTAGAGAAAAATAAAATGTTATTAAAAATCATAAAGAAGAGAAATGTATTTACTATTCCTTAAGTGGATTGTCATAAATTTCTTCATTGTCCTCACATTGAGTAGGCTCAGAAGGAGGAAGATGAGGAGGGCTGGTCTTAGTCCCAGGGATGGCAAAGTAGAAGAAAGTCTGTGTTTAAGTGGACCCATGCAGTTCAAACCTGTGTTGTTTAAGGGCCAGCTGTACAATTTGCTTTGTTTCAAAGTTAACTCTCCAAAATCAGGAAGAATTTACCTGGGATAAAGTATGGTTTGTGGGCCGCCTACAACATTACACACTATAGTGCTGGTTCAAACCACAAAGTTCTGGATTTATACCCGGACTTTCTGAAAGACATCTTTAGAAGTGAAACATAAAAATCTATTTTTTTATGGAAAATGTTCTCACAAGTAAGGGCAAGTCTGAAGTACCTTAAAGTTTGAAACAATTTTAGCTAAGATCTTAACAGCAACATCTTATTTACATCTCTTTTAGCCTGATTAATATACCAAATATTATCTAGTTGATGAAAACAATCTTTGATTTCTTACAAACCTCCCAGAATTCTTCTGATTGGATGGCGGCTACCTTCTCCTGAACACTATTTTGAACTTCAGTTTGCAATTTTAAGTTTATCTAGTTGCATTCATTGACTTTCTCAAGCATTTACTACTTTAGGAGGAGTAGATTTCAATGGTGATTCCATGTTTTTTCATTTTTTTTTTTTTTAAAGAGGGAAGTAGGGTTGGCCTTGGTTGATTCTGAAAACACTGGGCTGCCGTTGCCCTGGATGAGAACCATTGTTTGAAGGAGCCCTTATTTTCAGTAGCGACAAACTGAATTTGGGTTCTTGGCAAGTTTCCTTAACCCACGCAATTATATGCATTGGTAGAGGAGGATCTACTTTAGCAGGTTCCAAATATCTGTTGGATGTGGCTTAGTAAATTCAATTTCTATTGGAAATAATGTTACCACTATGGGGTACACGGCAACCAGGGTGGGCCCACAGAACACATGGGAAGGCCAAAAGGTGCATGGATTGATGTAAAGTGCACTATATTGTAGAAGGACAGCTGGTGGTAGGAGACTCAGGGGATGGGATCTGTGAAAAGTTCATGCTGCAGACATTCAGAAACTAAAGAGAAGTGAGAACATAAAATAGAGTTTGTTTAACCAGCTTCAATTTTATGAGCTGCATTAGGATCAATTCAAATAAGGTGGTTAAATGGAAAGAACTGAACATCTACCACGCCTGGAAAATCTCCTACTCACCTCTTAAGCCTCTTACTTAATTGTCTCTAAACACTCTAGTACTTTTAATCACCACCCCCAGCCCATACAGAAATTACCATTTTTTTTCCTTCATCCCACCACAGGGCCTTGTAAATGCCTCTAGTATAGCATCTGCTGTGTTATTCTACAACTGTGTCTTTAAACGTTTGTTTTGTGCCCTAGAAAATGGTGACCTCCTTGAAGACAGAGTGTGGGTCTCCTTTATCTTTATACCCCCAGCACTTAGCTCAGGGTCTGGCACATGGAAGGAGAAGGAGATCAATATATATTTGTTTGGTAACTAAAGTTATGGTAAGAAATGGAATAAGTTTTGTTTTGTTTTGTTTTTTTTTCCTGTCTTTAAGGAGGGCCATTTTAGTAAGAAGGTAAAGGCAAGCATACCAATTACTATGTTGTAAAGTGGAAGAAGGTTAGAGTCATCAGAGATTTCATCCAATTAAGGGGATTTCAAAAGGCTTCACAGAAAAGATGGTGCTCAAGATAGGACTTAAGGAATTAATAGGTTTTCAACAAATGGAGTGTGTTTGGAGGAAAGTAGCTATTTCAGATAAATGAAACAGCATGAACAAAGATAGAGGAAAAATCTCAGGGAATATTGAGTGAAAAAAGTGAAGGCCATCCTAAATAGAATTCATTGTAAGAACAGCAATTAGATTTTATCTTATATGCCACATATGACAACTGGTAGAAACTGCCTGTATTGAAGAGAATTCCTGGGCCCCGCCTGAGTTCAGCATGCAAGAATGTTATAATCAATAAAAAATAACAATACAGGAGAATGTCATCTGATTTGAGACCCTTAAAGCCTACCATCTCTATATAATTATGAGAATAGTAACATTATCCCCACCATTTATTTTGGCAGACACTGAGCATCAACTATGTGCCAAACTCCAAACTAGATGCTGATCATATATAGTGGTAGCCAGGAAAGACAATGATGGCACTTAAAAAGATTAAACTCACATGGGGAATACAGGCATTAAACAAACATTTTCACAAATAATTGTGTAATTACAATTGTGATTATCACCATGAAACTTGATTACAGAGTTCTATATGATTGCAAGGGAATCTCTCTTGAAATAGGGGTGCAAGAAGACTTCCCTGGCAAAGTGATCTTTAAGCTGTTACTGGAAAGATCCATCTCCCTAGGTGGGACATAGGAAAGTCAACATTTCCTGGTATCTGTTGGATGTTTCAAATTCTTAGGGTCTTCTGTCTTTGGCGTCGATGTTTTAGACTGAGGCTAGGATCTTCACATTTCTCCTTATTAATCTATCATCCTCACAATTACTTAAAACATCTTTGTTAAGCAGGCACAAGAGGAGCACGTTTTCTTAAATTAGTAGTCCTACTATTGTGGGCCCTGGACCAGCAACATCAGCCTCCCCTGGAAAATTGTTAGAAATGCCAATTCTTGGTCCCCACATGACATCTCCTGAATCAGAAGTTCTGGAAGTGGAGCCTGGCAAGCTGTGTTTTAGCAAGCTCATCTGGTGATTTCGATGCCACTAAGGTTTGAGAACTGCTGCCCTGAACTAAAATGCACACTTTGGAGCAGAAGGGAGTTTCCAGGAAAGGGAAAATCTACTCTTAAAGAATTTTTTTCCCAGCAACAATAAAATAAAGAAACAGAAAAAATTCCATGCTGAACACTTAGAAGACATAAAAAGTTTGAAGGCAAGATATTTAGATATTCTAAGAAGAGGTGCGATAATTATTTAATAATTGGTAAAGAATCTGGTGTATGATGCTCCATTTATTTCTTTTAGGATCGTAAGAAATATCATTGGTCTTTAGGAAAAATTGGCTAATGATGACTGCTATGTGTAAGATAAAATAGGGTTTTCTCCCCTACTTGTAGTATATTTGTATATGCTCATTTTCACAAGATTCTAAAGGAGGGTAAAGAAAAAACATATTTGAAGAGCTTCTGTCATGATGGAATAAAAAGAACCACCACAATGCCCCAAACTGGGACCCCAAAATGCTTAGTTTAAGTGGCAATTTAAGACAAAAAATATTACAAATATGTTACAATTTACAATTACAAATAGAGAAAACAGTGAAAACAGTGGAAGATATCTTTTTGACCTGGGAATCTATTGTGCCTTAGGAAGGTAGAAAGAGAAATATTTTGGTTTGACTACAGTATGTCAGTCCTGCCAAAGGTATCGTTTATGAGTAGAAAACTCTGATTTCCAGAAAATTTGTGAGAGTTGCAATTATTAAAGACATCAAATCAAACTTACTCTTGGATTATCAATGTCATATGAACCCTTGCTACTCAGAGTAGCATCAACATCACCTGGGAGTGTGTTAAAATACAGAATCTCAGACTCCACCCCAGACCTGGTGAATCAAGATCTAGAGATTACCATGATCTGCAGGTAATTCATCTGCCCATTAAAGTTTGAGAAGCACTGACACACGTACATCATCCAAAGGCAAAACATGGAAAATTGGACTGGAAAATTTTCTGGTACAGCCATACTTAATTCCTATAGGTGATGGAGTTCTGGCATCGACCCAAGCAGCTGTTACTGCATGCTAATCTAAAAATGCTTAATTGTAAACATTGGCAATAGAAGATATCCTGAATTTCAACATAACATAATCAAGAGAAAAGATTTCAAAAACCTGAATCAATATAAATAAAAATATTTGAAAATTGTTTATTAAAGAAGAATAGATGATAACCATTTGGTCCATAATGGTGCAATAGCTCTGGTATGTTAAGGGTTATCTTATATATTATAATATTTCTCAGTAGATTTTATTAGAGCAAAAGTCTAAACAAACGCTTTTTGCTAAAGAGAAAAGCCTTAGAGGAAGATAAAAGATAATTAACTATACCTGAAATCTGCACAATGAACTGAGAGTAATACACCATTGAAAACGAAAGGATTATTGCAGCCTATTAACAGTAAGGATGTCTACTGTACTAGAAAAAAATCTTCATTTTTATAGTTTATGACTCTGCTAATTCCCCAAACAGATACTTGGGCGACATTTATGGTATCTGAGGAAAATTCTCTCTCTCTTTAAACACTGGAATTTGCATTTTCTAATGTCACATACATGGTAAAACATTGTCATGGAGGTAGTAAGTTATTCAGAGGTAGATTTAGCCTACAATAATATCAACACTTTCATTTCAAGCTCATTGATTTTTTTTTTTTTTTTTTGCCTTAATGAGTACTGGAATTAGTAGAGTACAAAAAGCCCTATATCGGTTGAAAATCTTCTCACAACTCAATTTAATTTAATTTGAAAATAGCTGTTTTACTGTCTCTCAAACTAAATTTAAGAAATCAAACAGAGCATTAACATGTTAATTAATAAGAGGTTCAGTGGGAAGGTAGGAAATGATTAGTTGCATTACGATTCCTTCAGATTTTCTCTAGGAAACTCATTAAAGGGCTCTTCAGAAGTGCTTTTCTGAAAAGATGACAAACACATGGCACATGTTCTTCATTGAATCTCGAGATCATGTAAGGCATGTGTCTGGCTCCTCTTCACAGTGTGGAGGCTCACAGGTGTGTTCCAAAGTGGGGGCCCACTTCAGTGGCGTTTAATGAGTAACACACAGCATGTCCCAGGCCAGTCCTGAGCACCAGTTTGGAAGGGAAGAGGTCAAACTCAATGTATTCAATGTGACGGGGAGACATTTTCTTTGATTTGGCCAAGGAAGAAATGTTCTATGATTTTCTTCTGGGAATCAGAGATGAGATAAAGAATTCTGTAAGTAACCCACATTTTATAGCTATTTACATTTCAAATTTTCACAAAGATTAACTCATTTGATCTCAACCACTGTAGTAATTGGCTATGACAGACATAATTCCCAGAGGAAGCAAAGTACTGTGAAACTCACCCTAGCTTTCCTGTTGCAAGTATTTAATAAACTCTAGATTACTTTCTCTTTGTCTATCTTTCTTTCTATAGGTAACCATATGGTTTTCCAAAAAAGTATTTCAGACACTTTTTAAACAAATATATGCAATTCCAGATGAAGTATGATTTTGGCACCAGGACACGAAAGTAAAAGAAGACCAGATACAAAATTAGTACTGTATGCAGAGTCCTATGTTCTAGTTAGAGGAAGACCCCAGGATTGGATTTCACCTTCGTGCCAGTCAGTGGAAGAAAGAAAACAAATGGCCTTTTAGCAGTGTTTCTCAATAGTATCAGCATCACTTGGGAACTTGTTAGAAATGCAAATTTTTGGCCCCACCCTAGACCTACTAAATCAGAAACTCTGGATATGGACCTAGTCATCTCTAATTTCACAAGTCATCCAGGTGATGCATGCTTAAATTTGTCAACTACTGCACTATAGAAATAGATATAAAACAAAAGTTGAGTAGTTGCTTATGAGAGGATAATCTTTATGAGACAGGATCTTTTCTGTTTTGTTAAATTTTGCATTCCTACCACAGAAGCAGGCAGATAGGAACACACTCTATAATTTCTTGTTGAATCAATACACAATTCTTCAAAATATCTTTTGAAAGTTCTTTTAGAGTGAGCACTGTTTAATGTAGCAAACAAATTTTTAATAATAAATAGAGCAGCATAGTTCACTGGAGTTTTATAATAACTACAAATGTAGGCATGAGTGAGTAAAAATAATTGCATGAATAGCTAGTACTACATATTCTTAAACTTGGCTGTTCAGACTTGGCCTGATCATTAGAATTACCTGAAGTGGCCCCAACATTCCTGATACATTCAATAGGTCTAAATTGGACCCAGAAATGGGAATTTTAAAATACTCTCTAAATGATAATTTATCCTGCAATTGACCCAGAAGGGTAAAGAAAAGGTAAGATTTCTGGAAGCTGATCATGAGTGATTTCTTCCTACCTCTCTCATACTCATGCTGTGGGCGCTGTGTTCCAGAATCTACCGTCATACCTTTACTTAACTTCCAAAGCACACCTTCAATATAAATTCGTTGTAATGTGCTTACATTTATTTTGAGATAGCTAAAAATTTACACAATAAGTTTTGATAGTATAAAGTATTAAGTTGCTTTTCTACTTTCTATATGTGCATAATGAAAAAGATAGCAAAAAACAACAAAAGAAAGAAACAAATAGGATCTGGCAGTTTTTGACATGCAAGGAATTCAATTACTTTAGTAATTTTACCCAATATTTTCATAATTTCATTTCTAAACTTTTTTCTTATATCTTAATACTATTAAATTATAAGTCAGCTAACCCAAGTTATAAGTGTTTTATGATTTTGTTCTGATATTTAATAAATAAAAATTAGTTTTATTTTCATAATTTTGTGTTACTTTAAAGATTTAAATTTGTTATGATAATTCACCATTTGAAACACAGAATTCTCAATGTCTTTGTGTAGGGTAGTCTAGAAAATCAGTTTGGAATTATTTTTAATGTGCCTTTTTGGGTTATTTTTCTTTTGAAGAAAATCAATAATTGATATGTTCCTTGATCTTCCTTTTATTTTAACTATGTTTTAGATACTTGTTTTTCTCAGTTTAATAGTCTCTATCAATTAGAGAGACATGTACAGAGTTAGAAGCACTGGCAGAGCTTGATTATGTATGTTTATGCCTCACTGTCACATTAGATAGCACAAATAACAAGATGTGGCTTTTCCCTAGGTTTTGAGATTGTGCTAGAGCCAGGTGTCCTCAAACTATGGCCTGTGGGCCACATGCAGGCCACCTAGCACATTTATCCGGCCCTCTGGGTGTTTCTGCCACTGCTGCCTGTCCTGCTTAGCAGCCAACTCGTCAGGGCCCACAGTGAGCACTCTCCAACGGTCTGAGGGACAGTGAACTGGCCCCCTGTTTAAAAAGTTTGAGGACCCCTGTGCTGGACAAATATCTATACGATAGAGATATATTAAATTGATTCCAAACATCTACTGTATGGTGCTATTATTTATGAAATTAATTAAATAAATTCCCTTACTTTTCAAGCATAAGCAGCACTTATTCTGTGCCATGTTCTTTTCTTAATAGAAATTAATCAATGTATGCCTCCTAACAATGCCATAAAATAGATGCTATTATTAATGCCATTTTATCAATGAGAAAACGAAGAAACAGAGATGCTAAGTAACTTGTCCAAGGTTTCCACAGTTGGTAAGGAGTAGAGAAAAGATTTAAAACCAGACAATCTGGTTTTAGAGTCTGTGCTTCTAGCCACTAAAGTGGCTTCTCTGCACATTTCTGAACATAAAACCTCGACTGAAAAATTTAACAACCTTTATTTCTCAAACATGGGTTTAAGAGAACATAGTTGTTTAGAAAACATCAAATCTTGAGATTGTAAAAGTATGTTTAAAAAAAAATTCTTGGCAGATTTCTTAAATGGTTAAAGAGATAGAAAATAGAGAGAAAAGGAAGAAACCTCAAAGAAACTGGAATAATTTTGCCTAAGAACAAATGTGATAATCTACATAAAAAGACATAGCCTTAGAATAAATATGACCAGATGAATGGCTTGATGACCCATAATACAGCATAATTCTATTTGAGGGAGGAAGATTTATAAAGATGAGCTGGTTGGAATCAACAAAGTTAAAAACAAAATTAAAGTTTCTTTTAGCTCCAAGTTTTATGAATGGTTTACAAGTAATAAACCAGATTAGCCCTCAATGTGCAATGCATTCTTTTTCTACCATTTTGGGGAAGACATGTTATCAACTGCAAAAATATAATGCAAATTTAGAACATGCGCAAAATTCTTCTTTCTGACAAATTTAATTTCTCACACTGATATAAATAAGAAAACCAGAAAGAGCTAACTTCTTTGCCATTATCCACCATCCATTAGAAAGCTGTGTCCATTTTGCTAAGCAAAGTTGAGCCATCTACCCTCTGAAAGCATGGAATTACTGAGAGCTAAGTAGAGAATGGTGTTAAAAGCAGGCATCATTGTATTAACTATTTTCTACCTGACAGCCAGGAACTTAGCTCAAGCTTGACATTTACCTAGTTTTGATGGTGTTTATCAACACTTTGAAGTTTTAAAATAAAACATTTCCCCACAGGTTGACAAGGTTTCCATTTATAAGCAGCCCAATAAGATAGGCTGCTCTTTAGTGTTTATCCAAGCCGGCAATTTTGGTGTAAAACTTTCAGTTGCCATGAATGATTGGACTAAGGACAGTTTTAAAACCTGCTTTCTCCACAAATTGTAATTGGCTTAAATGGAACAATTTGATGCTATCTTTTACAGAGGGAAATTAGGCTTAAGGGGAAAAGACAAGTGGACATGTGGGTAAATAGAAGGCTGCTGACAGCCCTGCCGTAAATGACGTGTATTAGTAACTCATGTGCTAGACCCCGAAAAGGAGAATATAGGTTTTGCCATTTTACACCGATGAAAAATTATCCCATTGCTGGGCATCTACCCAAAAGATCCAATGACACTCTACAAAAAAGACACCTGCACTCAAATGTTTATAGCAGCACAATTCATAATCGCAAGGCTGTGGAAACAGCCCAAGTGCCCATCAATCCAAGAATGGATTAATAAAATGTGGTATATGTATACCATGGAGTACTATTCAGCTCTAAGAAACAATGGTGATATAGCACATCTTATATTTTCCTGGTTAAAGCTGGAACCCTTACTATTAAGTGAAGTATCCCAAGAATGGAAAAACAAGCACCACATATACTTACCAGCAAACTGGTATTAACTGAGTAGCACCTAAGTGGACAAATAGGTACTACAGTAATAGGGTATTGGGGAGGGGGGAGGGGGGCAGGTATATACATACATAATGAGTGACATGTGTACCATCTGAGGGATGGTCATGCTGGAAACTCAGACTTGTGGGGGGAGGAGGGGAAAGGGCATTTATTGAAACCTTAAAATCTGTACCCCCATAATATGCCGAAATAAAAAAAATTATGAATAAGGATCAAGGAAAGTTTTCAGATATTAGAAAATAAATTGATATCATCCATGTTTTGACCAAGCAGCACAACTTGATACAGCTGATCACTTTCTCCTCCTTGAAACTCCTTCTTTATCCCCTTCCAAGGCACCACACGCTCCCACAGGCTCCCTGGCATTTCCTTGTTCACCCCCGGTGTTGGTCACTCTCGATTCTCCCAACTTCTAACATTGGAGTTTCCCAGCCCTCAGTTCTCTCATCTTTTCCCTTATAACCCCTGTTGATTTCCTTAGCTTACCCGAACCAATCATAATACTATTAAAAGTATTCTAGTTTCTAGAATACTGTCCTACCATGGGCCTTCTGTCCTACCATGAATCCAGAAATGTATATGAAACTTAGTTAACTTGCATTATTTATTATGAGATGTTAAACTTTTAGTATGTAACATGTTGAAAAACTGAAGAAATATACATCTAGACAAGAATTCATTATCAAATTCATCACCATTTATCAGACTTTGTGCTAGGCACATCATGTAGGTTATTTTATTTACCATCCACATAACCTTTTAGGTCGTGAGTGTTCTCATTTCACAGATGACTAGTGGTACTAGGTCACGTACCCAGGCTTAAAATAGTAGCTGACATTTGATTGCTTACTCTCTGCTGCTCTACCTCCCTAATTTATTCACCCAATACTCCTATGAGGTAGATAGTATTATTATTCATATTTTATAGGTGAGAAAGTAAGTATATAAAGTAACTTACCCAAAATGGAAAATCCAATAGGTAGGATATTTACAATGTAATTTTTTTAAACTCTAAAGTTCCTGCCTTTTTTCATGTCAGCACATTGTTTTCTGGGGAGGCAACAAAGGAACAATGTCTAGACAAGGCTCTAGAAAGACTCAGGTAAAACACAGGTGAGGTAAGAAAGCAGTAGAAATCAGGTAACTCAAAGTCAACATGATGACTGGGAACTTGTCCAAGGAGATATAAAAACAAAAAAGAAAAATATCAAAAGTGATACTCTAAGATGATCTTTTTCTATTTACAATTTTGTCTAAGACCAAATCTGCTGGCTGTTCCCACCACATGTTATGTAAGTTATAACAACACTAATAGCTACTGAAATTTTTCCATTACAGTGAGAAACATTTTCCTTTTAATTTGCTAGTTTTCCCTCTTGGTAAATAAAAATTCATTTTTTTGTAATAGCTGAATTTCCCTAAGTGTTCAACACTCTAATCTGATTTTAACTCATGTGCTAGAATTATAAGTTGCAATTTATAAAACTGAAACAAACAAAAACTACTCTTACCATGATTTACATTTTTTTCTTTTTAAAGATATATTTTTAAAGTATAATACCATTAAAGTGATTAACTCAGCTAACTAATTGTCTATATGGGATTGATTCTAAAAATTGTACATGGAGATTTTCTCTTAAACATCTAGGAAATATTATCTTCTAATTTCTTCATTTAGTCAGTGAATGTTCATTGAACACCTACTATGTGAACTGAAGGCATTACAGGTGTAAAGATTTCCAACATTTTAGTCTGCTTTAGAAGTTCATGGCCAGACCTTAGAGGGCACAGATAAACAAGAAACTCCGAACCAATATAACACACACACATACACACAAAAACCCTGAAAGTTACAGTAAAACATAAGGAAATCATAATTTCTCATGACATGAAATCCAGGAGTAAGGCAAGCTTCAATGTTGGTTGAATCCGCAGATAAACGATATTGTTTCTTAAAAGGCCAACAAACTTCAACATGTGTATTTGGGAATAAGCTCAACTGACGTGATGAGCTACCAACTCAACTAGGTGAAAGGAAAAGTGATAATTGAGAGAGAGGACACAGATTTTCATATTCAGGCTTTGGACTTGAGTCACTAATTTTAACCAAAAGGGCAGGTAGGAGTGTTTAATCCAAAGAGTCTCTTAGAGGACCTCAGGGAAGAGAGCAGCTATTGTCCGAGAGATCACCAGGCAGGTTTTGTAGATCAGAAAGAGAGTAGGACAGAGAAAAGACTCACTAAGGACATTAATATTTAAGGGGCAAATCAATAAGAGATGGAAGTTAAGTAAAGGGTTATAAAACAGTTGAAGATATAAAAGGTAAATCAGGAGGAAGTACTGCCTTAGAAGGGAGAGAGCAATGTTTCAGAAAGGAAGAGGTGCTCAGCAGTGTTAAAAACAGTTTAGAGAGTAAGACGACGGTGAAATAAAAAGAGACTACTGGATGTGTCAATCAGGAGGCCAGCGCTGGACTCTTCTGAGGGACAGTGTGGCACAGCAGTGGCATGCCTGGCCTGTAGAGCTAGACTTCCTGCATTAAAACCCTGGCCCCGCCTCTTGCTAACTGCATGACTTGACGCTGATTACTTAATCTTCCTGTGCTTTGTTTTTATCATCTACAAAATAGGTAAAACTTAGTGCTTGCTTTAAAAGACTATTATGAAAATTAAATTAGGCAATATTTCTGCAGCTCTTAAAACACTGTCCTAGGACATAGGAAGTGGTAGTGAGGGCTTGGTCATAAATACTGTATGTATTTAATGTGGAATGATGGTAGCAGGAGCCAATTAGTAGTGAGTTGAAAGGTGAATAAGAAATAAAGAACAGGAGAACAGAAGACAGTTGGGGCTTCAAGACATTTTTCAGGGAAGGTTAAGTAAGGGAGAAAAGACAGTGGGTGAGCCATCTGAGATAGGGAGGATTAAAAGAATGATGAGCTTTTGTTGTTCATTTTGTTTATTATGGATGACAAAGAGTCACCACAATTTTAGCCCGAAAAAGGAAAAGAAAATCCAAACCCTCCCCATCCTTGTGCCCAGGCCTCTGCTTGGGGCAGAGGCCAATGGTGGAACATGGACCCTTCCATGCCAATGAGACCAGGTGCCAACCTGAGCAGGGGGCTGCAGTCATCATGGGATAGATGAGAAGGTCAGGCAGGTCCGGGCTTCTAAGAGCCAGGGTGTGTGTTACCAAGAACATCTCCCAGAGATTCACACACACATGAGCTGAAGCTCCAAGCCTCCAGGCACGTGTCCCATTCTCCTGTAGGACTTCTTACAAAACAGTTGCAAAGATAAATATTAAGACTCTCAAGACTGCCACCACAGAGCATCAAACTCAAAACATGGGGAGTTTTTGAGTATAGGGCCCTGTGCTGTGCTATATTAGTGGTATCCCCATGGAGTCTGCCCTGCTCTCGCATCTAGACATATTAATCCCCTTCCTCCCTTTCTTTATTGGTGTCATCAACAAAGTGGCAGCTATTCCTACAGTGGGCTGGCAGTACCTGTTGTAGGGTGAGTACAGTGAGTTTAGTAGGTGGCCTTCCACATCAGAGCTGGGGACCAAGTGTATCCAGTCATGGAGACTGCAAGGCCCTTGAAAGTTCCCTTCAACCTTGGGTTGGGGCAAGAGTTTCCTGGGAAGGGGAAATTGATTTCCCTGACCCCAGCTGGGGCTCCAGATTATCATTTTGCACTGGCTGGCCCTGTGCTAAAGGTTGTGAAAGGAAATTGTGCATTAACTTTTCAAAACAGTTGGAAAACTTTTTTTTATTACAGGACAAAGAGAGCAAAGAAGCAAGCTAGTATGCTCATGCCCAAGGCCATGCATTTTTCCAGTGAGGTAGGGTTTTGGTACTCTTGTCTTAGTCCATTAGTGCTGCTATAACAAAATATCTGAAACTAGGTAATTTATAAAGACCAACAATTTATTTCTCATGATACTGGAGGCTGAGAGTCCAAGATCAAGGCTCTGGATGGTTTGGTATCTGTGGAGAGCCTGTGTCTCTGGTACCACTACATTACCTTGTTGCTGTGTCCTACGGAGGGGAAAAACACTGTGTCCTCATATGGCTAAAGAGATGAAAGGGGCAAAAAGGGACCAAATTTCCTCTTCCAACCCCTTTTATAATGACATTCATGAAGATAAATAAATACCTTCCAAAAGGCCCCACCTCCCAATGCTGTTACATGGTGATTAAGTTTCCAACACATGAATTTGGGGGGACACATTCAGACCATAGCAATTCTTTCACTTAAAAAAAATGAAGGCAAAAGCAGTAATGACTGATCATTAATTATGGTTGTTGATGCATGGGGTTTTATTAAGTTAGTCTCTGTAGTTTTCTGTTTCTCAGAATTCTCAACTAAAAAAAAATAAAAGCACATAGAAGCATTTTATTTAAAGAACAATTTCTATCAATTTGCTTAGGAGTTTGCAGTATATGTACTCATAATATTGACTTTTAGCTTTGTATGGTATGAGCACTCCTCTACCTCATTGTTTTTCCAATCTTACCATAGCTAATGAATTGCCAATTAAAGTACCTCAATGATGCATTAGCTGTCATCCATCTATCCATTCATTCATTCATTCCATAAATTGAGTT
Organism: Microcebus murinus; assembly: GCF_040939455.1. Lineage (NCBI taxonomy): Eukaryota > Metazoa > Chordata > Mammalia > Primates > Cheirogaleidae > Microcebus > Microcebus murinus. The sequence continues at coordinate 28,024,424 of NC_134124.1, forward strand.
TCTATATGTGGAGATATTATGAATAAAGAAATTAAATAAATAAGATTCTTGCTGCCATATGCTTGAAAATGTGTAAACTAATGCTTACAAAATAATGTGGTAGGAGTAGAAAATTCCAGCATGCCATGAAATTAGAGAGGAGTATTTCTTCCCCACTTTGGGAGAGTACAGGAAGTGGTCTTGGGAAAAGAGCTCTTAGACTTCACAGGATGAGTAGCAAATAGCTGTGCATAGAGAAGAAGGAAGGAGATTTCAGATAGAAGGAATGCATATACAAAAGAAAATGGTATATTCAGAATGCTACAAAATGTTTTGGTTGCATGCAGGGTAAGTTTGATGAAATAAAACATTCTCAGGTGAGTTTAGAAAGGGAGGTAGGTAGCAGAATATAAAGGGCTTTATACGTCATATACACACACACACACACACACACACACATATATATATATATGAAATTAAGGGGACCATACAGAGACTGCCCATATGTCCCCTGCTTCCACACATGCATGATGTTCCTCATCAACATTCCCCACCAGAGTGGTATATTTGTTATAGTTAATGAACCTACATTAACATACCATCCTTACCCAAAGTCCATAGTTTACATTAGGGTTCATTCTTGGTGTCATATATTTTATGGATTTGGATAAATGTATAATGACATGTATCCATCATATCACTATAGCATCATACAGAGTATTTCACTGCCCTAAAAATCCTCTACGCTGTCCTCTCTATTTTCATAGGTCTTTTTCAATCTCCTTGGCACATAGACAGAGCCTCTCATCACATGCTGGCAAAAAAAATTATAAATAGAAATATTTTTATAGATAATATATAGGCTGATATAATGGATTCACCAAACAGCATTCACACACCCTTTATTCAGAAGACTGGAGGAATTCTAAATGGACCTTATATAAATCTAAAATTTTCCACAGTTTGAATAGCAAAAATCAAAGTTACTCAGCTCTATCTGGCTTGGATCAGCAATCAGGATGAAATACTTTTTATTAAACTTCTCCCATACCAGCATATCTTCTCATGATGAAATGCTTCCTCAATTTGTTCTGAGTTACTGGGAAGGGCACTTCTCCAATACATAGAATGAATCTGGGAAATCAATCTTCAATGTATTTTGCCCTTGAGCTATCCATATATGTGTATGTTTTTATAAAAGAGAGAGAGGGTTAGAGATTTTCTTCAATTGTTTATACTCATGGGATGCATCCAATATCATGGCAATGATGCATATTCTTAACAATTTCCTGATTAATTGCCTTCTAACTTGAGTGTTTGAAAATTTGGATTTTCCTAAGGAAATTTTTTTCAAACAAGGGAATAAGCTTGTGTATTTTACAAATGCACACATGTAAACACATATATTTGAATATACAGATACACATATCTATGGTGCCAATTCAAACCCAAAAGATATGCCAAAACAAGAGCTTAATTTGAGAATTAGAAGCTGTGACTATCAAATATAGCATATACATCTTTCAAAAGAAATAACCACTTGATCCTTAAGCAGTCACTACTTCTATGTATCCAATATGATAGGATGATTTTTAGCTTTCAAAACGTATTCTTTGAAAAAAGGGAAACAAATTTCTATAATGACCTTAAATAAGCATATTTGTGAGAAAAATTGCTTTGTCTTCTCAGCAGACTATTACTGAAAACCTAAGAAAGCCTGATGCTTCTCTCTCGTAACAGTCCTTTTAGACATACACTTTACCAAATAGCAGTAGCTTCAAATGCTGTCTTCGGGACTGTCCCCAAACTGACAATAGTAAGTGGTTATGCACAAAGAATGATGGTGTATGTTTCTTTTGTTCTTAAAAATAAATTTGTATTCCTTTTTAAAAAACACCTCTTTACTAAATATTAAGCAATCCTATTAATACATGGGATTCAGAGAAGTCAGACATTAAAGAGTTCTAATTTCAACATTGTCTCTTGTGAGAATTACATATTATAATTCAGATAAAGCTCTTAGTACAATGCTTGGACTAATGAAATCTTGTGGTTTATTAGCCTACGCTAAACATATTAGAATATGGTTTTCTTTTTCCCCATCTATAATGTTATTCTAGAAAATCCCTAAGAAACTGAGGTTATTCTAATATAAGATTGGTCTTTGATGGTGTATCAGTCAAGATATTCTGGGTTATGCTGTGGAAATAAACAGCCATCAAATCTCAGTGGCTTAACCCAGCAAATGTAGTTTCCTTTCTCTTTTCCAATGAGGGTCACTAGGAGTGTCTGAGAAGCATAGCTGCTCAAGGATCTAGGCTGGTGGGTACCCCATCTTGAAGGAGCACTCATAGTTGTCTTGGTAAGGGAAGATAATATCGTGGATTGATTACTGAATCATAAAGCTTCAGCAAGACAGCAACACAACTTTCTGATCCCATCTCACTGGCCAAAGCTAGTCACAGCCCATTCACCCACCCTCAAACAGAATGGGGGAGTACAACTCTATCATGTGCCCTAATGACAATGTTAATTCCCTTTTAAATTAATTTTGAGTCAGATAAGGGGAAAATAACTGTTCAATATCGAGAGTAAATGCTTCCCTATTAGTTGGGATGTCTTAAGATTTAGAGAAAATTTTTGCTACTAACTCTTATAAGAATTGAAAACGTCCTCATAAATGAATATGGCTAAAATCCATCTTTATAATTCCAAAGGGATCATAAATTGTGGCTAAATATCCAGTTCCTTTCCTCCATCTGCCAAGAATTTGAGAAACTTAGGGAGGACAAGATGCCATGGCACATCAATTTGATAATAAGGCTTGGAGAAATGTGATTTTCAAAGCTTGAACCTATCAAACTGATTCTAGTGTTTGCCAGCTTCAGTCTTACATATAATTTTTCAACCAGGACAGGATGACAAAAAAACCTGCAGAAATGTGTCTGAGGTGTTAATATGGAATGCAAGTTCAGATTGCAGATGGGTTTTGTTTTAGAAGCAATGAGATTGCCACACACACAGAAAGACATTTAAAACATTACCTTAAGCTAAACAAACACCGCGTTCCCAAGGTGCCTCATCATTAACCTTGGAATGTTGATATGCCCAGGGACAGAAAAGCAGAAAACAACAAAATGACAGGCTATAGAAAAGGCAAAGAATATTTGTAGGGAGAGAGAGTGCGTGCATGTGTGCGTGTGCGTGTGTGTATGTGAGAGAGATAGAAAGACAGAGAGAGACAGAGACAGACAGATAGACGGAAAAGAATGTCAGAATGGGGCAGCTTGCAATAGAAATAAGTGCCAACTCCAGATTTTTAATATTATATGAGGGTCTCAAGAGTTATTATGTGATTTGAACGTATAGGCATTTGAAATTGTGTTTTCATATCAAGAATGAAATCAAAGAATGGGGGTAGGTGGGAATAATGGGTGAGGTATAGCCACCCACTTAGTTGCTGCCTAGACATCCACACTTGATGGTGATTCTATAGTTTCTATTTTGGGGACTTTCTCCTTTCCTACCCCAAATAGCAAAGCAGTTATTGTCATTACAGTCTAGATATTGCTCCAGTTTTGTTCTAAAACTGTCAACATCTGTTTTTTTCTTTATTCTAACTTTTATTTTAATCTATTTCCACACTATTTTCAGGTGTTCACACCATAATCACAAAGTAGTTGGGTGCCATTCCCACGTACAATGTTGTCAGCAGGTCAGCCAAGTCAAATGCCACTGCAGCCTGACTGTGCTCTCCTGCTGTACGTGACATCAACAATTTGTATATAACAAAAACAGATTTCCTAGCCAGGGCTGATAGCCTATTTACTCCAAGTAATAGTTGATAAAACACAATTTCAAGACAGCAAGAGAATTTGGACAGTCCCTTGGAGTTTGCTAAAATGTATTTGGCCTGTGGCTCTGCTCCCGATAGCCAGCTGTCTTTTCACTACTGCATTTCTTCTTCGTGAATGTTATTTATAGCCTTAAAATGTTTTCAGGGATAAAGTGGTAGCACACACAAGGCATTTTCCGTGCCACATCGAGGATGGAAGCACTCAGAGAAATAACTGTTGTAGTAAGATAATCACTTTTTCATCCTTATGGAAGCCCATTGTGAATGAGCTAGCTGCCACTTCTCGCTGGCTATTACACATTGCTGGCAATGCCTTTTCCTGCTGTTCTTTTAAAGAGGACCTCAAATTAAACCTATTACACCTTAGATCCCAATTACACGGAAATCCACAACCTTTCCGAAATGTGTCTAAGCACTAACATAAAGACCCACTCCATTCGATATTCCTACTAACTGGTTTAGGGTCTTGACATTGCCTAGTAAGAAGATTATAGAAATGCCTGAAGGACAATTCTGGGTATAAAACCAAATGTCCCCCTGTGCATTGCAATTGCCAAAAAAAAAAAAAAAAAAAAAACCCAAAAGTCTTTCATCTTTTTATTAATTGTATAATTAATGCATTCTGTGTTCTGATAAGAATAATGCCATGTAATTAATTTTTAAGAATTAAAAACTTGCCTTTATCCAGACTCATGGTCTACTTTCATGTTTATAGCTATGAATATAAATCCTCTTATCTAATTATAACATGACTGGTTTCATTGTTGAAACAAAGCAGTTCTTTGTCTTTTTTTATTTGATTATGTAATATTTATTTTATTATATTAATTATAATCTTTCCAAAAAAAATAAGACCCAAGGACTTAAAATTTTAAGTCTTCCAAAGCTTATCAGAAAAATGCCATGCTGCTTTGGATAAGGTATGATATTTCATTTGTTTTCTGTGTCTGTTTTTGTCTTCCATGATTACCCATTCTGTTTACCAAAAGGCTCAATTAGCATTTGAATAGTGAGCCAGAGAGCAGACAGGTTGAGAATTCTTATAGAACTAATTTGGCAGTCCTTCTCATTTCCCCCTTCTCCCTTCATAGCCTTTTCTTTGCCTCTAATCAAGCTGCAGTTATTAAAGCTAGAATAAAAGACCTGATTTTCCATTACATTGATGCATGCTGAACAGAGCCTTGATTTGCTTTTTCTTTCAGCAATGCTAATTGGACTCAAAGGAAATATTTAGTTTATAATAGCGAATGAAGAATTCATTTAATTTTAAGGAAGGGGAAAATCAGCAATGAAACTAACCAATATATATATATATATATATATATATATATATATATATATATATGCATAGATATGTTTTCTTCCAACTTCTTCTTTCCTTTAAGAGTATTTCTCTTAATGCTTCTCACAAATAACAAGGTTATTTAATTATCAATGCTAATAGCCTTAGGTTCGAGAAGTTTGCAGCTGACAGAGAAAAATTTCTGATCCTTGCTTGGAAGGGAAGAATAATGTACTCTATTGGGAAATCTGGTTTCATCTATGCCTGATCAATATATAGGAAAGAATTATTTTAAGCACAGCTATTTTCAAGTACTGTTTGCACTTCAGACAGCTGGATATCTTCCAGACTAAGCTTTCATCACCAATTACTCTTCCCACCAGATAATAGGCTGGTATTGTTCACTGGACCATGCTGTTGAATTAGAACAAACGCAGAACTTTCCACATGAAGCATGGTTAATATATTGAAATGTCATAGAATGTGTTGGTCCTCATCACCAGTAAGACTTTAAAGCCTCACTTTGAGGAGGAAGTGCTTCATTTAAAAGTGTTAATCAACAAACTTTAGCAGAGTTGAAACTCAAAAGAAAACAAGTAAATTGTCAAGGGGGTAGAGGAGATTTTTTCATATGCTGAATTATATAGAATGTGCTATTTAGATACTACATGCAGGTTAAGAGCAAAGTCTTCACTCAGAGAAATGTTTTTCCCTATGTCAACGTGCAAACATTCCAGGGATATTGAATCATAAAGATATTTTTATTTTCATTTGATGCATCTACTCCAATTATAGATTTGGCAGGAATCTTCTTGCCAACTATTTAACACGGACAAAACAAGACTTCATGTGGACATTTATGATTTAACATCCACCCACTTCTTGAACTGAAGCATTCCACTCTCTCTAGTCATGTCCAAGTTGTTTTATTTCTCAGAAAACTTCATGGTCTTCACTGTGGCCTTTGAATGTACTCTTCTGTGCTCTGGGAACTCCTCCTTTCCCACCTATGCTTGGCTTCCTTCTATTCAATCTTCAAGACTCAGCTTAAATATTACTTCCTCTACAAGTCTCCCCTGATCCCCTCTGCGAAATTTCTTTAAAATATCACACAGCATCATCTATACTGTATATAACTATAGGTTGCTTAACGCATTTAGTCAAGTGCTTTCCCTATTCTGCAGTTACACTTTTACTTGTAGAATTTCTAGCTACAGCCTCTGGGAACTGGCTGGAGTCTGTCTTACTCATCCTTGGATGGCTAGTGCTTAACACAGTGCCTATCAGTGTGCATTTGGTAAATATATGTAACATAAATTGATTTCAGGTAAATTATTTCAAGATTTAATCCAACTTGGAAAGGTAAAAAATGCAAAGAGAAATTAAATTCACTTACTCACTTACTTAAAAGTGATTCCGGTTTTGGTAATGCATTATGTAAAATCACCTTAAAATTTTAAATCATGTTATTGGCAAGTGACAATAAAAATATTTATTAACTGTCAATATTTAACATGTCTCTAATATTGGCATATCTTTTTTTTTAATGTTTGAGTCTTTCTACTTGATGGAAATTATCTTAATCAGATTAATAACTCCTACATTAATAATTTGTTTAGACCTCCCTTCTGAACTCCAGATCACTTTACTCAACTCCCCCATGTACATATTCAACATGGCCCAATTCATCCCTGCAAAAGCCTGGTCCCCTTCCAGTGTGCCTTTCTTAGCGAATGGCAGTGTCATCTATTGAGTTGAGCAAATGAGAAGTCGTAGAGTCATCCAGGTTAATTCTCTTACTTAAATGCTCATATACAACCCTACGGATCTCACTGGGTATGTACACATATCTTTGCAGTTTAAGTTACTCACTTGACATACTTGAGTGGCCTCCCAAATTGGTTTACTTAAATCTGTTATTGCCCTACTCAAACTCAATTGCAACAAGAAGAGTCTCTCTACTGCCAAATTTCAGCATTTCATCTTATTGCTCAAAAAGATTTAATGTCATCTTATTACTTTTAGGTTAAAATTAAAACTTGTTAACCTCACCTACATGCCACCACATATGCTAGCTCTTCTCTCTCTCTCCAACTTCATGTTATACCATACCCCCATTGCTCTTCCTTCTCTATTCAGCTTTAAAAGTCCTTCTTACATGCTGTAGGCTCTCTTCTGCCACAGGGCCCTTATGCATTCTGTTCCTTACATCCACAACACCATTCCTTTACCCTCTTTTCCTAGTTCATTCTCCTTATCTCTGAAGTTGCTGGTCAATTTTCACTTTCTTAAGGAAACTTAATCTGCTATTTATGATTAGGCCAAAATCTTTTACTCCTAGAACACATTTAGTTATCTTTTAATATTCCTTGTCATGCCTATAGCTCTATATGTGTACAATTATTTGATTAATAACATCTGTTTCCTTGACCAAACTGGACTCCATGAGAGCAGGGCCCATGTTCAGCACAGCATTGACCATAGTAATCACACAATACATGTTTGTTGAAGAAAAAAATAAATAAGTGAATATATGCCAAGTGCTGTGCTAAGAGTTTTTAGCTGTTCAATAAATATTTATCAAATAAATGAACTGTTTGGTAAGCTGTTTGGTAACATAGAAAACAAGTAGGTATTGGACTATTTTTTCTTCTTAAAAAATATATTACTATGATTTCTATATAAACTTTCAGGATAAATCATTATTATGACAATACCTGAAAACTACCCATTATTATCAGTGTATGAAATAACAAATCAGCAAAGATTCGTGTGCCCTTCAAGTATGAATTAGTTTCTGTTGGGAGAAAGAGTCTGAGTCTTTAAAGAAGTAAAAGAAAAGAGGGTAAGTAAATTAATACTTGTGATGTCCTTTACTCTGTCCTCCGCCCTAAGACATCTTCGATAATTCCAAAGACATCATTAGTGTTCATTCTTGAAAATAAAGGAACAAAGTCCCAGTAGGAGCAAATAATTAGCCTACCTTGTGCTACCAATTTGTGCTGATGCTGGAATGCAAATCCATAACACTCAGTCTCCAAACAACTTTTCTTTCTATTGTATAGAAGTATAATTTGAATTCTACAACTGTAATGCAATTATCCGAATAAAATCATTTGCTCATTGGCAGTCAAGTTAGTCAGTTTGTCAGTCAGCCTATAGGTGTAGCCACTAACTATTTTTAGTTCTATTTAACTCTATTAATAAATAGTAAATAAGCTCTTTCTGAGAACATATTTGTATATGTTTTTCTAAGTACTTAATTTCTCATTTTTAGTATCTTTAAGATAATTAGAATTTGGCTAATTTGTCTCTTTCTTTTTTAAATCAAAAACAATAAAAATAATCTTTATTTACATTTGATATGTGCCCATAGTGGGTTGAAGAGTGCCTTCACCCAAATTCGTGTCCACTCAGAATCTTAGATTTGATCTTACTGAAATAGGGTCTTTGCAGATGTAATTAGTTAAGGGTTGAGATGATATCAGAATGGATTTAGAGTGAGCTCTAAATCCAAGGACTGGTGGATTAGATTTTTGTTTATAAAAGAGGGGAAGACACAGTGACATAGAAAAGAGGGTGATGGAAGGCAGAGATGGAGTAATGTGTCTACAAGCCAACGAATGCCAAGACTGCTGGCTACCAGCATAAACTAGAAAGGAGCAAGGAAGGATTCTTCACCAGAGCATTTGGAAGGAGCATGGCTATGCCAACTACAACTGGATTTTGGACTTCTAGTCCCCAGAACTATGACACAATAAATGTCTCTTGTTTTAAACCACTTAGTTTGTGGTAATATGTTATAGCAGTCCTAGAAAATGAATAAAGTCCACTGAATTACAATAATCTCTTTCATCGTAGAAAGAGTTCACTTGAGAGATGTTTTTTAGACATGATGTTCTTATAGGCTTCTATGCCTGGCATCATTTCAAAAGCATAGTGGGAGCCACAACTCATTACTAATGTCTTAGTAGCTTTAAAAGAAGATGGGCAGGTTTCCTGGTGTCCAAGTAAGTTTAAACCATGATGGGTCTAGGATCCAAAAGTTCAGTGCACTGTGCCTAAACTTGGCCAGCTATTTTTTGTAGGAATATAGTCAGGAATAAAACACATAGTTATTTTCAAGAGGCAGCTTAAATGGCTAAGAAACTAGTTGTTTATGGGAGGTAGAAGGACCAGTTATTATGGAAGAGTTGATGTATACACAATCACCTCCTTTGCCACTTATCATTCATGCCTTTGCCAGCTGAAACAGTTAACAAATACTTTTATAAAAGACTAAACAAAACATTTCTGGTATTTAGAAGAATTTCTTCTGCCTCCTACTTGACACTTTGCACACTTTCTCCTACATCCTAAATTTATTTTCTCAATTAATTAAAGACAAAAATGACTTCTTTCAAAATTCAAACCCATAAATTTAGGAGGAGAAACACTTGGCTGAGGGTAAATTCATTCCAACACGTGTACTATGCTGACCAAGTCTGTCCAAAGCCCACGATATGCTGATGATGCTCTTGGCCTCAGTAGAAGATACAGATCATTAAAACTCATTCCAGCGTCTGTAGCTAGGTTGTTTATTACAAAAGTAAGAATCACTAACATGTCCTTTTTGCTAGAACCATAAATCTGAAACTTCTCTTCATTAAAACTGGGATTTGACAAGTGCGATACCATGGCTCCCCCTGCTGTTCTGACGAGTATTGTCAGCTGCCTCTGGCAAAATCATTTTATGCATTTCCCACACATTTCCCTTCCCTTCATCCTCCTCTGAGTTGTTTCTGATAGCTAGGTTTCTGTTTGCTTCTTAATTCTTCATCTCACCTCTCCGTGCTATTTAGCAACCCAGTGGCAATTTGGAAATCGATTTTTAATGATCCTCATGTTAATACCATCTTTCACACTCAGGTGGTCATAGAATGATTCTGCTTTTCTTTAAGATCATTTCAACCACTCTGCTGCAGCACCTCAGAGCATCTTCATCCTTCCTTGGATATGCAGTTTCTACTGGCATAGATCCCTCAAATAAACCTCTCTGCATTACACATACAATAGTTAAATAAACTGGAAACAAAAGAAAAATGCTTAAAAGCAAAAGTGTTGCTAAGAAATTTAGAAAACAACCACAGAGCAGCATCAAAGCAGCTTGCAAATTCTTCCTGTTTCCAAACTAATAGTCTATCACAATAGAATGATTACCACAGCCCCCAAGCCAATGACCAAAGAAAGTTAAGGAAGCATAAAGCACAAGAAAAGCAAAGGGTATGAGAGAGGGCAAAATGACACTGACAAATAACTATAACTAAAACTAGGAACCTCTTTGGGTGATAAATACCTGGGGCATATCAAGGAAAGGTGTGCAATTGTTAAAGAATGGCATTGATATGTACTTTCAGTTGTTACAGATGGAGAATGCATATTCTGTTGTTATTTTGCTCATGGTCAAATGTTATGTCAATGAGACACAATAATGATAGTAAAAAATTTTAAATGTCATATCTGCCTATGCTCATTCATTATCACCCCTAAATAGAACTACTGTGAACAATTTCATAAATTTAATTTCAAGTCATTTACAAAATAAGTTTAATAAGCTTAAAAACACAGAATCATTATGTAAAGTAATACTTTGTCTCTCTCTCCCTTTCCCTATCTCTGTGCATGCAAATATGTGTTTTTTAAAACATAGACATGTGTTTTTCTAAACATAAAGGAGATTTTTTATGACATTCATATTAACATCCGTAGAATTAAGAGACCATTCTTACAAAATGATAAAAGAAAAAAATACTAATTATGAGACACACAAAGAAGAATTAACAGACCCTATGTATAAAGAAGAGAAAGAGGGAGCATTTGGACAAACACTGAAGTCTTTTATTTGCTGTGTAAGTGATGAGTTATACATTCCTTAGTGATTAAGAACTTAAAGTGCACATTGTGTTTAAAACTCTATTAAGAACTGCATAAAAGCAAAACATGTAATCGAAACATTTGTACCCCTGTAATATTCTGAAAGTAAAAAGAAATAGATGGGGGCTTCATTTCCCAATAAATCGCCATTGCACAAGTGCCTGCTACTTTGCATTGCTGGACTATTCAGGGGAATGAATGATATCATTGAGTGGCTACTATGAAGATTTATGTGCAGATCTAGGGAGGTTTGCTTTTTTTCTTTCTATTATTTTCCCCTTAAAGTAATAATAAAGATTACAAAAGAGAGGAAAAAACCTCTATTGAGCTTATCTATAATTCATCTTTTTTATTTTCATACTATATTCCATATACTATACACACACATTCAATACTGTGAATTTAGTTTTTCTCAATCTTATCTTTCTTAACTTGAAAAATTCTTTATAAGATATTAATAGATTCAAACAAATCCACCTGAAAATTACTACCAACATTCTGGTTCGTAATGTGATGCAAACTAGGAAACCCTTACCTGTTATAGAATGTTGCCCTAACAGAGTTCATTCTTCTGAATATACTCACTTGACTTGTAATTATGCCAGCATTTCCTCCATTGGTGTTCCTTGGAATGTTTTGCCTCAAAATATTAATAGGTGAGCCCTGGCGGAAGTAAGTGTGGGAAGGAAGGTGAAACAGAGTTTACCAGCAGTTCAGGAATTCTAAGCCTCAATAAGATACTAATGTTCATTGTGCATGTTGAATGCTCTTTATCCATGCCAAACAGAAATATAAAATGCCTGGTCTTGCGAGTTATTATTTATTTAAGGAGCCTTATTTTGAAGAGTGGAACTATTTAAGTCTTCTAGGGCTAGTATTTGATGGAATCCACTTTGGGAAATGTTGTTTTAGTCTCAATAATATGCAGCACATTAAGTTATAAAGATTGAGATGATCAATTAGGGAATGTATTCTGGGAAAACTTAAGATGAGACATATTTTAAAGGAGGTGAGGAAAGCTCAGTAATTTCTATATTTGTAAGATAAGACCATCTTTTAACTTCAGTTGTGACTGTTTTTAATGTTAGTATATTAGAGCACCAGTAGTTTTTTTTCCTTCAGTACCAGTTTGGACACAAACAGCTGGAAGTTGTATGAGCTCAAAATGTACGTTGGCAGGCATGCCAAGGATGTGATGCCTCTTGTACAAAGTTTACATCTATCTTTGTGAATCAAAATACCCTTTCAAATACTTTTCAAAGTGAGAAAATAACTCGCAGTTGAGCCTGAGTTAGTAACTTGAATCCACTGTTTTTTTTTTTTCTTGAAGCTAATGTGTACTTGAAAGAGAAGAAAAAGCTCTATTTAAAAAGAAATAAAATGTCTTTCTCATTTCTCATCCTCTCGAGTAGTTGAGACTACAGGTGCATGCCACCATGCCCAGCTAATTTTTTTTCTATATTTGGTAGAGACAGGGTCTTGCTCTTGCTAAGAGCTGGTATCAAACTGCTGACCTCAAGGTATCCTCTCGCTTCGGCCCCCCCAGAATGCTAGGATTATAGGCGTGATCCACCCTGCCTGGCCTAAAAATGAACACTTTTATGTGTGCCTAATAGAACCAGTCTTCAGCAGGAAACACACTAGCTACTTATCCTCATAGTTACTCCGTCATATGAAGGCAATAGAATTTTGATTTCTTGGAACTTGTAATTAAAGACAGGTAACAATAAAGGGAAATATGTTCTTGTTGAATATTTAGGATGATATTTTATATCTCGTGTTCATTCTCTAATACAACTATAGTAAGTATATTTTTGATAATGGTGAGATTCTCAGTTAAATCATTTGTTGCTACTTATTGTCTGTGTCTATTTTATTCAGGTGGCTGCAATTGGTTTTGATCTCCTGTGTACAAAAATAATGAAATTGTTAAATGTTTTCAATCCGTATAGCACCGATGATAAATCTGATGTAAAAAATTAAGGTTGCCAACAGACATTTAGCATATAATTGCTTCACTAGATCTTAGAGCTCATGAGTTCACTTGGCAGTTACCTCTTGCCTTTCAAGGATTTGGCATTCTTTACTCTCATTATATAGATGAGGTAGCAGAGGTCTAAAGGTGTCACATACTGTGCTCAATAGTGTAAAGGTAGTAAGGTGAGAAGGACTTTGCTTAGCTCTAGCCAGCATTGTACTATATCATGCTCTAAAACAAAAACAAACACATAAAACAAGCATTAGGTATTATTTAATTGTTTCTTCTCATAGCAGAGCTAACAAGTCAAATTCCACCTTTACTAAAAGCTTTTAAAAATTAACAGGATGGGTGTTAAAGATTTAATGCTGATTGAGCCATATTACTCATGTGATCTTGGAACTATTCATGGTATATCATGAATAGAAGATGAATAGAAGATGATCTTGGAACTATTCATGGTGTATCACCTGAATAGAAGATGAAAACAGATTACTTTTGTGTATTATAGAATTATTTGAGACAGAGCATGATGTTGAAGGAAGCATTGGTCCTACTCTATATAATATTCCCTATTTAATTTTATATCTATTATGAATTTTAAGTAAATATTTAACTTGTTTTAAAGCTGTTATTATATAAAAATTCACAAGGAAATAAGAGTGAAAAACCATAAAATTATAATTAATTAAGACAAGCCACTCAGAGAGTGTTATAAAGAGGGGAAAAAAATGTACCACCAGAAGAACAAGTAAGGGTGGTACAATTTTCAAAAACCTGCATTTCTTTTCTAATTTTTACTTCTAAATGATACTCTGAGTTGTGAAAAATTTCTCAGCTGACTTTTAGCTGTTATCAGAGAAAATCCTCTGGTAATAGCAAAGAAGATTTACCATCTTTTGAACACCTACTATGTGCTCAGTACTGTAGCACTAAGATTGCCCTGAGCCATGATAAATATCTTTAGTTTTTCATTATTGTCTTTAGATTTTCTTTGGAATATCTGATATGCATAAGATTAATTACCTTGTAGGTAAATGTAGAATATGAAGGAAAACCCTTCTTATAAAGAGTAGGAGCATAATTGGTCACATTCCTATCTGACAGAGTATTTCAATATGAGAAAGTTATCTGGAAACATAATCAGTAATTTCTCTTCTGTGAAGGGTAATGTGGATGCTTTTTATTATTTTAAATTTTAAATATTATGTTGTTATACAAAGTTTTCTCTTTTATATTTGTCTCTGATATTTCTTTATGAAGCAGCAATGGCATTAATACAAGTATTCATAATTTCATCTTCAAAAAATAACTCTAAAGAGATGTTTTGAGAAATTTTAAAAGTATCACTTCCTATTTTAAGCCTAACCCACATGCGGTTATCTTCTTACCAGTAGCCCTTTTTCTCACCTTCATAGGAAACAGTACTTGAAAACAATAATAAACCAGCTTCAATTGCACAATGCATTAAGAAGAAATGAATGTTTTACTAAAGTGTTAAAGGGAGGCATGGCCATGAGGCAAAACTTCATAAAATCCTATTTAAATCTTTCTACTTACCACATGAGTAAGTTCCTTTGCACCCCAAACCATCTCATCTCTCACCTCTTATTTCCCATTTTAGTGTAGAGGGTGGGTACTAGGACAGTGATTGGGAGGTGTGAGAAACTCTCAATTTCATGCACTCAGCTTTAGAAAGTATTTCATAGCTTTTGGTTTCATTTTTTCTTAAGTTGTAAGCATGGAATTTGGGTTGATGTCCAGTGATGGGATTGCTGGATCTAATGATAGTTCTACTTGTAGCTCTTTGAGGTATCTCCATATTACTTGCCATTGACGTTGTACTAGTTTGCAGTCCCACCAGCAGTGTATGAGTGTTCCTATCTCTCCACATCCATGCCAACATTTATTGTTTTGGGACTTTTTGACAAAAGCCATTCTCACTGGAGTTAAGTAATATCTCATTGTGGTTTTGATTTGGATTTCCCTGATGATTAGAGATGTTGAGCATTTTTTCATATGTTTGATTTCCATTAGTCTGTCTTCTTTCCACAAAAAAACAATGATGATCTAGCACCTCTTATATTATCCTGGATAAAGCTGGAGCACATTCTGCTAAGTGAAGTATCACAAGAATGGCAAAACAAACACCACATGTACTCACCATCAAATTGGCATTAACCGATCAACACTTATGTGCACATATAGTGGTAACATTCATCGGGAAGGGGGAAGGGGGAGGAGGGGATGGGTGTATTCACACCTAATGGGTGTGGTGTGCACTGTCTGGGAAATGGACATGCTTGAAGCTCTGAGTCGGGTGGGGTAAATGCAATATATGTAACCTAAACATTTGTAAGCCTGTACGATGATGAAATAAAAAATTAGTTGCAGAACTGGAATTTAATCCTTTACTTCATGAGATTGCTAACAGGATTAAATGAGATGAGATAAGTAGCATGCTCAGCATGTATTAGACTGTCAATAAAAATTGGTTTCCATTCCCATTTAGAATGCAGCAATCAGATTGCTTCCTTTTTCTTTATATCCCCAGGATACTTGTTTCCTGATCCTTCTTGAGAAGTTTGTTGTGCTCTTTTTTCTATCCTTCTCTGATCTCAGTGCATAAATTTCTTACTCCTGATGCAGACTCTGCACCTATCTCAGTGGGCTGACTATATACAATACTGCAACTCAAATACGGAGAAGGTTATTCCATACCCTGTAGAGCAGGCAAATATTTAAGAGTCATAGCACAGTGAAATCGAATGTTTAAGTATTTGGCATTCTTAATCAAGTTAACTGAATATAATTTACTAGTGATTCAACAGACTGGGGGTGTGGCAAATAGCAGTTAGTGTTTTGACTTCTGATTTTATTTCATCAGGTATAAAATCCAAAATAGGGTTTAATATAAAGGAATCTATCCAGCCCTATCTTTTCTTTCTTTTACTCTTGTACTTCTTGTACAGGACATTCACTCTGTTTGTTTATTTGTTTGTTTGTTTCTGGTTAGCATTCCTTCCCACCTGATTTTCCCTCTGGAAAATCACTCCTCACTTGGTCCATATGATTTGAGTGATGCAAATCTCACCTGTGTCTCTAAGACTGGTTATTCTATTTAGAGCTGGTCATTTAGAGAATGACATTACAGAAGCCACGCTGGTTGATGCAGGGACAGACATGTGATCCAAGGAGAGCTAATACAGCTGCCGTACGGCTAGAAGAAAAGGCAGTCTTCGGAATCTGCTTGCTTTCGCTTAGCATAATGCTTTATTCATGCTGTCTAATCCAAGATGATAGGAAACTGGAGATACACTAGCAACTTTGTTGCTATGGAATAAAGACAGAAGACACAAAGTTAAACAATGAAAGAAAGTAAAATTCAACCCCGGTGGCATTGTTTAAAGTCCTGGATCAAGCTGTATATAGGCAGACATTTGACTTTATGTGAGTGAGAATAAGCCTCTTTGTTTTATTTTTTAGCCAGTTTTAGTTGGATTTTTATAACTCATGACATAAACATTCTTAATTGATACTTTCTTATCTTTATTTTTCTTGTGTGAATACGGATTTCCAATTCATCCTTCTCTGCTCTATTCTGTTTATTTTTACTCTTTTCCGCTCATGTAGCATTTCCCTCCCTCTTTGTCACTTCACAGTTTAACATGAGTAAAATTATGAAAACAGATCCATATGAACAGAAAATCTTAAAATCTTTTATTTATGATGTATTTTCTTCCTTGAGGTGTTACTTGCCCTTTATATCTGATGTCCCTTCAAGGCCTTTAATTAATTTCTATCTTGCTTCTTAAAGGAACCGGCATGGCACCAGGCACCCCATATGCTCTCTAAGTATTAATTGGAAATAATGATAATGATCAACCTCATGAAACATTTTAACTCTGTCCTTGTTCACCTGGCAAGCTGTGAACATGAAAGATGGGGGGAGAACTAGCCACCAGGAAGCAGAATTAATGAGTAGGGACAATGTCTAATTCTATATATTTTTAATCATGTCTATTACAGTTAGCACTCAATTTAAATTAATAACATTAAGAGCAGAATTGGCAGTTCCCTTGTAAGATAAGTCAGTGGGTTCCGTCCTAATAGGCAATGAACCATCAGATCATGACAACCATATTTTTATTTGTTCTTTTTTTCCCCCTTTGGCTTTTCCATAGATGTTCTGAAGAATTCTTTTAAATACCTTAGAATAATCACTATATTCTTATTCCCTGGTGCCTTTCAAAAACAGATCACATATTAGATTCTCTTGCAGGGCATTTAATTTGGATTTATAAAACCATTTTTATATAACCTTGACCAACCATCTTCATTTTTATTCTGAGACACTCCTCACCTCTCTGAGATATTGTTTCATTTGTAGAAATGTGAACCAGAAAGAAGCCAACAAAGTGAAAGGGAGTGTATACAGTCTGGACGTGGCATACGAACCTTTCCAGGATCAGCCTGAAGGCTTTGAGGAAGGATGAGCTAAATCCTTTGTTTTTCCCTTTTCTCCTTCAGTCTTTGACGCAGTGTATAAATGTGCATGAGGGATAAAAGCACTTACAGAGCTTGCCTTCTCCTTACCTTAAGTGGGTTGTCACAAGGAGATCAGGGGAGCTGAAATACTGTCCCTGGATTTTCTTAACTTCTACTTTGGATCTTAATATTCCACACTCTCCTTCCTTAGGCCAGTTTCACTGATATAAACTACTCAATATAGCTAACATTTCCTCTGTACTATATTCTCCATGACCAAAATTATGCTTGTTTAGATAAAAAAATTATGCAGATATATGGAGAGAAGAAAGATTAGAATAAAATATGCCAAATAACAATTTAGGTTTCTCAGCGTGCTGAGCTAGGTAATAGTTATTTTTAAAAATTTAATTTCTACTTTTCTATACGTCTATATTTTATAAGCATAAGTGGATTTTTCATGATAACCAAAATTGAAGTAAGAAGAAAACACAATTTTCCCTCTAGTTCTCCAGTAATTCTTTTTTGTGTGTGTTTTCCAAGACTTTTAAATGAGTATGCCCATCAAGTTATATACAGAATGTTTTCCTGAATTAACTGTAAGAGTAGCCCAGGAAAAAGATTTTAGTTTTGAATTACAATAGCCATTGCTGTCTGCTAAGGCTATGGAATATTTTTTGTTTGTTTTTATCAAATTAACTTGATAGAAACTTTTTTTTCTTATCAAATGAAGCTAATGGGCTATTTTGTTTTGTCAAAATGGTTTTGGATATGGAAGAAGAGTAGTGAGACACAAAAATGTACTAAAAATTTTGCAGTGTCCAGTAGCTTCCTAAAAAGTAAAATAATGTGATTTCTCTTCCTTTAGAGGCAGAGAAGTAAAAGGTGGACAATGAGAAAGTGTGAGATTTCCTAATAAAATATGGAATAGAGACTCCACCCATTTTCTTTTTAACTGAAATACACAAAGGAGCAAAGAATATATTATCCTTGGCTACTAAGAAGAAGGAGAAAAATAAAAATAGAATTCAAGTAAACTCATTTACTTGCTTGATTTTGCCTTTAAAAAATAATAAAGTAGGCAAGTACTTCACCTCTGCAGTGAATTATGAAATGTGGCAATCTAATACAATCAGATCAACATGCAAAGGCATAATAAAAAATAAAATGTGTATATATATATATATATATATATATGTATATATATGCCCATTATGTCTTTAAATGGCTTTGCTAAGATGAATCTTGCGGTGAATCCACCCTTGCTAAAGAACACATTAAGTCTATATTGGTTGAAGCTGTGTTGGGTTAACAGTATGCATTTGACTTCACCATTGTAAAATGACAGAGTATTTTATTATTTTTATTATTTTGCGTTCTTTAACAATTTTTGCTGATTAATAACATTATCTCAGAGAAGCAGATATCACAACATTACAAAAAAAAAAAAAAACAGAAAAATTTGTATTTCCAAAAAAGCAAACATGCAAATTTTGTTTGATGGCTTTTAAATCACATGCAAAGGCTTTGGTGACATTTTTTTTTTAAGCTGTAGGAAAAAAACTGACTCCCAGCATTAAGTTTTCAGAAAATAGAATCTAAGCCAATGAAAGTAAAAAAGACCTATTAATGATAGTACTATATAATGTTGAGGTCATCTGACTGAAAAAGATCCTTTTCATTTACCATGAGATATATTGACACTCTACTTTAATCCTTGGAATACACATACAAAGTTACTGTAAGACACTTTAGACATATGTAAGCCTAACTCTTATGTTTTTAAGTTCTTGTTACTACAGTAATGAACTTCAAATACATCAAATAGGAAAGATCAGTCACAAGCTTACAGACTTAGAAGTTTCTCTGCTAGGAGCATGGACTGGACTTGTAGGGATACTTTATTACTGGTCTGTAGGGGGAATCTCCTCTGAAATAGGATGAAATGTTAGAGTCTTTTTTCTTTCATGTATTAAGGTAAAGGAACAATTTTAGTGAACTATGAAGTAAGTGACTATTCCCGATAGGTCACTGACATTTAAACATTCCCATGCCAGTGGTCTTGGCCACTTTGAACTTTTAGTTTCTTAAAAATCAAGTGCGTTAATATGTTATGCCTTAACAATAACAAGAAAAGGAAATAAAAAAGAAGGAGGAAAAAAGAAAGAGGGGAAAGGATTGTTTGTATTGCTCCTGAGATAAAAAGGACAGCTCCATACTTAAACATGTTTTTAAACAGACTAGCTGGGGCAAAGGGAGCTCCTATTAATCAGAAAATGTTCTGTGTGTGTGTGATTTTTGTCTTGCTGAAAACAACATCAATGATCAATTATGCTATTAATTTGCATGATATTGAGAAAATAATCAGGTTATTCAAAGTACCCATTATACACTGCTCTGATTCTTTGGCAGGGGAAGGTGAAACACCTTCTTTTGTAACACACACATTTGTAACTTATAAATATTAATTGTTAGCAAAGAATGGGAAACACGGGAAAGAGAATGAAACTTTTCCATTTGTGCTTTTCAGAGAATTTCTGAGCCCCCTCTTTCTTTCATCCTGACACATCAATCAGGAAATGTGATTATAATTCAGAAAGAATTATACACTTAACTATATACTTAAGTATGAGGTTTGACTGGGCCACTGGCTTTGAGGTTCAAGTAGCATTTACAAAATCAAAATCACGAGACAGAGAGAACAAGGTTACCATTACAGCGGGCACTGAGAGACTCAGACAAGTGCCTGAGGGGAGTTAATATCGTTAAGGTTACCCATATTGTGAGGCAGCTCATAAAACATTCTGTCTTGAGTATTACTTCTATTTACAAGAATGGGCTAATTCATTTATGTCAAATGTGACTTTTGGATATTCAATTTTTTTTTAATGTCACCAAAATTATCTCAGAGGAGCAGCTCTGACAGGTCAATCATTGCAGATGGTAAGTGCTTTGTTAATTATACAGAAATTTAGAAACCATTGTAGAATGTCTTGCCTCAGGAGAAATTTCTCTCTTCCTGTTTAAGAGCTGCTTCCCTCTACCGATTTAATTTTGTGTTTGTGAACAGATAACAATCTCTGCCGCCTGGTAGAAATAACTCCTTGCTCCTTGCTCAAATATGCAAGTGTAAATAAGCAGAGAATATCACAAATAAACAATGCCATTCTTTTTTAAATAATGTAGCGTATGTAATTAGGAGTATGCAATTACAACAGTGTACAGCTCTCAGTGTAACAATTAGGTTTTCAGTAAAATGTAATTTGTTCCAATGTAAATGTTTTTCCTCAATTCGGAAGATTCCCTTGAATTGTTTCCATAAGCATATTTCTGCAAATACATGCAGTTGTGCACTATGTTCCAATGTACAAATCAAAGAGGATAGCTATATCATAGTATGCTACTGAAATTTTCAAAGAATGAGCATTCCAATGCTATTTGGAGATAGGAAAGTACAGGTAACCACTTTCTGGGTCAAGGTGGCTATGAGTATACACAAGATGTGTAAGATATTGGTGTATAAGGTGCCTGTGTGGTAGATTGTGAAATATGGCATATATATATATCTCCCTTTGAGGTGTGACTTTGCCACTCCATAAAGAGGTAGAGTCTCGATCCCCACTCCTTGAATCTGGGCTGGCCTTGTGATTTGCTTTGACCACTCTTGTGTAAGTGATGCTATTTGATGTCGAAGGCTAGGCTTGAAGACACCTTGTTGGGATGTGGCACAGGGCTACAATATAGAAGCCAGATAAAGGAGAACTTGGGCTTCAGTAATAGTCAACACCAACTGCTAGACATGTGAGTTAGGCCTCTTGGTCTTTCAGCCTTGCCGGCTTCCAGCTGAATTCGGCCACATGAGTAATCCCAGGGGAAATCTGCAGCCAACTAAAAGAATCAGAAGAAATAACTAATTTTTGTTTTAGCCTCTAATTATGAGCCTAGTTTTTTACACAGCAAAGGCTATCTGAAATGGCTGTCTTAATGTTGGGTACTACCATTTAGTCAATTCTGTTTCCCCTGAAGTTTAGGCAACTTGTAAAATTTCCTCTCATTATAGATTTATGACTATAACATCACATTTTTAATAAAAAAGAAAACGGAATTTTTGTGCATTAAAACTTAAATTAGAGACTACAGATCATCTAGTCTGAGAGACTGAAAAGCGTACTTCTTGAATTACAGTGATTGGGAATCTGAGGAAGTTCTTCAGGGATACTGCAGCGGTTGTGGATCAAGAGGGCTGGTCTGTATTTCCCATCTTGACTCAATCATACCAGCTTCATTGTTGTTTATGGCACTCCATTATGCAAAGATTATTCCTTGAAATAAAAAGTGTAAAATCCATGGTAGTTCAACCTTCATCTGTTCCATACGAGTATGTTAAGGCCTGGAAAGAAGTAATTAGTGTTATAATTTATCCTTGGCTATGACAAAATGCTTCATCATTATGGCATTTGTGTGTCTGTTGTACCATGCAGGGTAGATAGATGTAAAATCCTGTAATGATTTGGGTCTTGTCTACTTCTCTGTATTTCTGTCTGTCCCAGGGTCATGGGTCATCAGAGTCTTACCCCAAGCATTTCTTTCCCCTAACTCAAACATGGAGCTCTCTATCATGCACAGAGTTCTTTCTCTCCACCTCCCCACCAAAAGGCATGATACATGGCACACATTGCCTGCACTACTCTACAATAAACCATCTAAGGATTATCCTCTGCCCATCAACCCAGGCTAAATTGAAAGTTCTCTTCAATATTTCTGTCACCTCTTCTGGATGTCACAAGTATGAAGGCCCATAGGGTGTAGTAACCTTGTGTCTGCTTTTCAATGACCAAAGACTGCAAGAATTTAAGGGTAAGAAACATGACAAATTCATCCTGGTTTCCCTAGGCTCTGCCATAAATAGAAGACTGTAACAAACACCAGTTGAATAAATGAGGAGATGAATGAAACTATGAAATTTAGTCAAGTGACCAAGTGAGCTCTCTTTTACCAAATTCATCAAATAAAAGATTAGCTACAAACCAGTAAAGTTAATAGCATATTTTCTTCTACACACCTCTAGAGAGGCATATACAAACTCATGGAAATATTATTTAAGGAGGCAACATTTAATTACTCTAAATACTAGTTTGTAATTGAAGTTTGTCTTGACCCAAACCTGCTTCTCCTAGTGTTCTCCTATCCCAGTGTTTGGCAGGTCCACATAATTAGCTGCTCAAGTAAGAACAAACTTTGTTCCTAACTTTTCCTCTCTCTTAGCCATGACATTCAGGTAAACTGTAAGGCTAGTTGACTGTCTCTCCTTATGATCTCTAGAATTCATCGAGCCTTCTGTAACCCCATGACTTCATTCCTTTAAATATCACCATCTTTTGTCTGGATTATTCCAAAGTCCCCTAACTAGTGTTCTTCCCTCTGTCTTCTGTAATTAATTCCCTACATGATGACAAGAATAATCTTTCTGAAAAACACAGCTGATTATTCCACTCTTGCTTGAAATCTTTCAATGGCTGGAAGATCAAGTTCAAACCTTCTTAATATGGAAAAGAATGAGTCCTATTTGCCTCTTTTCCCCTTGCCCCACCACACACAATATTATCCAGTCATATACAGTTACTGAGAATTAGCTAATTCATCCATTCATCCATTCATTTATATATTCGGACCAATAAGTATTTAGTAATTTTGTGTGTTTGGCACTGTTCTAGTTGCTGTGAAATTCTCTTTTATGAAGATGGAAAAAATTTTCTGTCCTCCTGACATTGTCCTGCATTCTGCAGTAGCTAAGGAAGCAAACAAGTAAACAAATGTGTGCAACAGTATCAAGCAGTGATGGACGGTGGAGTCTGAGTGCTATTTTCATCAGGATAAGAGGAGACCTCTCTAAGATGATATGTGAGCAGAAATTTGAATGAGAAGGAGAGAACCATGCAAATGTGGGGGAACATAGCATTCTGGGAAAGAGGAGCAATGAGCACAAAAGCTCTGAGCCAAGGGTGGCCGGTGAGAACTTGCTGTGGGAAGAATGTAGTGAGCAAGAGGCAGTGTCACCGCAGTTGGCATCAGAAGGGAGATGGGAACATATTGTGTAGGGCCTTATTATATCAACTGCAATAGGGAGGACTAAAGAAGTTCTCAAGCAGGGATGACATGAAGAAGTATTCCTTCTGAACCATTTCTCTGGCTGCTCTCTGGAGTATAGCTTATAGAAGGTACAAAATAAAGAAAGAAAAATCACTTAGAAGGCTGGAAAATTTCAGTTATTTTGCATAACTTCCCCAATTTATAAAAGGTAAGGTAGAAGAAGAAGAACTGAGTTCAAGTCCTGATGGTGGTTTTACCATACACTCCCACGTCCATTATTTCTTTGCTGAGATCCCTGATATTCTCACTCATGAAATGAAGATTATAATCCACGTTTAGCAGAAATAAAATGATTAAGTAAGGAAAACATGGTGATGCACTGAAAACTATAATGCATTATTAGTTATATGATTGAAACTGATACTTTTCATTTTTCAACCTTCTGCTTTTGTTACTTTTTTTTTACTCAAAATTTTCATGAAGGTAAGTTTTAGCAATGCAAACACTCCCCCTAACACATATCTGATTGGTTTTCACAACGCTATGACAGTAAACTGTTGATCAAAGAGTACAAAATTTAAGTTAGACAGGAGGATTAACCTTTAGTGATTTATTGCACAGAGCGGTGACTATAATAATAATGCACGATATATTTCAAAATTGCTAAAAGAGTAGAGTTTAAATGTTTTTGCCATTAAAAATGGTAAGTATGTGAGGTGCTGAATTTGTTAAATAGATTGATTTAATCATTCTTTGATGTAAACGTATATCAAAATATAGCATTATTCCCCATAAATATATAACACATACAATTATTACTTGTTAATTAAAAATAAAATTAAAAAAATTAAAGCCTCGTAAACTGGAAAGGTATTTCTGGTTGTACTTGACTAGAAACGCAGACAGAATAAATGGAAACTATCCCTATAGGAGGAAAAGCCCTTTCAAAGAAGTAAACTGCCATTTTGAGCCTCTGGCTCATGTAGCCTTTAAAAATATTAGGCCATATGACAGCTATGTGCTTAGGTAACTTGAATGATAAAATGGTAAAAAAAAAATTACAAATATATATGTATATATAGTCCCTGATCCTAAACAGTATACAATAAGGAGAAGAGGAGGAAATACTCTAAGACTATGTCTGATTAAGACAGGATAATAGATGCATCTACTGTGGGAACAAAAGTGTAATCAGTGGTTGACGAGATAGTATTTGCTTTAACAGATACCTTGGAGAATGAAGAGAACTGGAATAAAAGGAAAGTGTGTGTGTGTGTGTGTGTGTGTGTGTGTGTGTATGTGTAGCAGAGAGATTTGTTCCTGGGTGTGAGTGACAATAGGGACAAAGGCTCAGAGGCCAGAAAGCATGGTACAGGTTCTCATAGCAAAGAGTGACCAGAAATTTTGGGACAAGAGTGCACCTTTAGAAAATAACGAGGAAGAAAGCTGGCAAGGTAGGCCTGGCCCAACATGCATCTAAGCCTGGAATAATAAGCTGAAGATTTTTGACCTAATTTTGCATCTGATGAAGAGACACCAACTGGCAATTTTTGAGGAATGATGAGATATTGAGAAGGAATCAGGAGTAAGAAGTTCGGGATAGGTAACATATGAAACAGCTTTACTGGCACTCTAGAGTAATATTTAAGTGATCAGGGTATACATGTCACAGGACTGAATTCAGTTATCGAATTCATTGGAGGACTATTTGTTCTGGTTGTCTATTACTGTGTGACAAGCCACCTTGAAATTTTGTGTTTTAAAAAAAGCATTTTATTATGCTCATGGATGGTTTGGGTCATGCGTTTGGACAGGATGCACCAAGAACGGCCTCACTCTACTTCATGATGTCTGGGACCTCAGCTGGGGACACTCAAATGTCTGGGGACTGGAGTTATGTGGAGGATTTTTAATCATATGTATGAGACCGGGGCGGGATGGGGGTGAAGACTGGAAGGCTGGACACAGTTGGGACCACTGACCACCTCACATGGCTTCTTTGTGTGGCTTGGACTTATCTCAATACGGCTACCTTCTCTCTCATAACAAGAATGAGTGTTCTCTCAAGCAAAGCAGAAGCTGAATGGACATTTAGCACCTAGCTTCACAAGTCACGTAATGTCCCCATCACTGTACAATACTGACCAAAGCAAACTCAGGCCAAGCCAGATAGAAGGGGAGGAGACACAGACCTCATTCTTGATGGGAGAGATGTCATGAAATTTGTGGACATGTTTGAAAATCTTCATGTTTCACTGAGGTAACTTAATAGATAATTTTTTAAAATAAAATACATGCTCATAAATCACATATTGTTCATGTGAAAGTCATCAAAAAGTATATAAGGATTTCCTTTGGACTTTAGTTTTTGTTTTCTGATGGATTTTTCCCAATGTCCTCCAACAAAATGGAAGTGGTAAGAAACACACAGTCGCCAGTAAAATCAAGTAGCCCTAATCTTGTAAATTTGTGTAATAATTTCATTTTATGGCAATAATGTTTTCAGTAGTGGTTAAGATATGTACAGCTAACATTATTAAGTAATGACTTGTTCAAAATCCTACATCAGTCAATTTATTTGCACTATAGATTGAAACTTCACAACTTTCAAAGGTATATACTCTTACTATCTTCATTTTAGGAATAAGCAAACTGATGAAGCTGAGAGATGTACCTCTTTAAACTAATGTTAGAACCATATGCACAAGGTGTATGAGAGCTCCCGGGAGGGGTCTCTGGCCCAAACGGAAAAAAATAAGAAGTTTCCTTAGGAAATGGCATCTGAACTTAATCTTAAAGCAGTAGTATCCATCCAGTCAGCAGAGTAAAAAATTCTAGTCTGAGCATAAATTAAAGAAGTCACAAGAGATGTTGTTGGAAAGGTAGGCAAGAATTATATAATGGAGGAACTTAGATGTTACATTGTGGGTATTGATTTTATCTTCTAATTAATGGCTACAGTACCCAGCCACAGTAGTTTGTTTTAGACAGTCCTTGTTTATACCTATTGTTTCAGAATAATCACTAATTGTGTCCCTTCACTTACAAAATGTTCTGCTTTTTGTGGAACTAGAAAAATGGTGTGGTCCTTCCTCTACTAACGCCCATTAGTAGAGGAAGGACCATAATTTCGTATGTGAAATTAGTATTAATAGTCTTTTTTTTTGATACAAAGTTTGTTGCCTTGGGCTAGAGTGCCATGGTGTCAGCCTAGCTCACAGCAACCTCAAACTCTTGGGCTCAAGCTATCCTCCTGCCTCAGCCTCCCGAGTAGCTGGGACTATAGGCATGCACCACCGCGCCGGCTAATTTTTTCTATTTTTAGTTGTTTGGCTAATTTCTCTTTATTTTTAGTAGAGACAGACAGGGTCTCGCTCTTGCTCACACTGGTCTCAAACTCCTGAGCTCAAGCAATCCTCCCGCCTTGCCCTCCCAAAGTGCTAGGATTATAGGCGTGAGCCACCGCGCTCGGCCCAAATTAATATTAATAGTCCTTACAAAGAGGTAAGCCATTTTTGATTTTTGATGTAGAAAGATGATTTTCATGGCTCTGGAAAGAGTTAATTGATTGAAAACTTCTTAAGGGAGGTTGCAAAGATGTAGGGGAGAAATTTTGAGATATAAAGTTATGCTAAGAAAAGAGAGATTGTATCCAGTCATATTTATTGATTGGCTAGAGGTAAGAAATGAGGGAGAAGAAAGAGGCACACATGTTTCCCAGATACTTACCTAGGTGATTGGCTGTTGTTGGATCTGAAACTGAACTAGAGAATATCTTTCCTATCAACTGCTGTGGGTTTATTATCAGGGATGGGGTTGGGGTGAATGACAAAACTGATCTTAAAGAGTATATGCTTACATAAGTATAATGATTCCTTGTGCAAAAATGCTGACCCTAGACCAGTGGTCTCCAAACTTTTCTGGATTTTGTATTACACAATGGTAACAATAAAATAGAGCAAGCAGAGAGCTCTTGGTAGGGTACAAAAGAAAGCAGCTTTTTTCTTCTTTCCTGCTACCTGTTCGGACCTGAAATTTCAAGCTTTCTCAGCAATTTCCAAGGTTTCACAAATAATCTCATTAAAAATGCCCAGTCCAGAATATAGTGTTAATATCTTATCCAATTTAAATCTTCTCCACACCAGCTTGTCCAACTTCAATCCAGAATCTTGGCATGGGTGGAGGTGAGCTACCTGGGAGAACAGGCATGGGAATGACACCTGGGGTTGGGGGATGGAGGGGTGTCCTGTTCACTTCCTATTCTTTCCCCAACCTCTTTGTCACAGCTTTGTCTATTCACTATATTGCTTCTTGCTCCTTCATGAATGAGCAGAAGAGCAAGCAGAAGTTGGAGCAAAAAAGATCTTGAATGAGAGTGTTGTGGCTTTTATCAGTGTTTTCTGAGTGAAGCATAATTCCATATTATGATTTTTTTTTGTCTTTTGGAGCACTTTTTGCAGGTTCCCTGGAGCTTCCTCCTTCTAGGGCTCTGTGAATGTAGTTTGCTGGGACAGGCAAAGCTCTCTCTGATTGTCTGTTGCAACTACACCTCAGTGTCTCTGTTCTGCAGAGACACTTAATGAAGACCATGTGGGCAAAATCCATCTCCAGGTTCCCGAACAGAAGCCAGAGGGAGATAGGCATGATGGCTCTCAGCAACTGGGAAGGGTGCGGTAGGAGGATCACTGAAGCCTAGGAGTTCAAGGCTGCAGTGAGCTGTGATTGCACCACTGCACTCCAGCCTGGGTGACAGGGGGAGACCCTGACTCATTTAAAAAAACAAAAACAAAGGGAAAAATTCACATCTGGCCTGTCACAGTGGGAATGGATGGGACTCATTCCTGCAAAAGGACATTGTCTTCGCTGTGTTATCACAGGTCACTCCAACCAGCTTTACCCTTTTAGAATTTTATTTTGACCTGAGTTTTTATGTTTCTCAAATGACAGGAGATGCTCAGCAACCTCTGAGTGTGGTTCTTTGAAGTCCTCTGTCTGGAGAAGAACATGAAAGAAGGCAGGAAAGATACTACAGTCTTCCAATATTTCTATCCTTAAAGAAATCCTCCCTGCAGTATCTACCTTCCCCTCATAAATTCTTCACTGGGGTAATGAGCCAATAGGTACTAGTCTGGCTTCACTTTCTCTTAGTATACCCTGCATAGATTTCTGATCTCGAATCTACTTTTTCAGCTTTTTGAGTTCGAGCCTAAAAGCTTTAAAGACTGCATTTAATATTCTGATATATTTATTAATATATTTACTAATGTGTTGACTTGCATAATTCTGCTTTTGACTTATTTCTGGTATAGCTTCCCTGTGAAGACTCATTGAATGAATTTCCAAGCGCAACAATAGCTCTTCAACATACTCTGTAATCTCTCTCTGTCTCTGTCTTTCTCTCATCAGATAAACTGTCCTTGTCCTTAGAGTTTATTCCCCCACTTAAAACTGTTATTGTTTTCTTTCACCTACTATTGTTGAGGCCTTTCTTCTTCTTTCTATTGGGGGTACATTGTAGCCCCTCAGTTGTCCTTTTTACATTTCACTGTTGAGATGCTCTCCAGTAAATGCATATTTAAGCTAAGAAAGGTTGAGAAAAAATCTTTTATTTATTCAACTGTATAAAAAATGACTTAATTTGTTCTAATGCATATTTCTTCCCTATTTAAGCAATATTTTCTATGCATCTGACACTATTTACAAACAAAATAATGCATTTTACTTTGTCATCAAATCATTTATGAATGCCACCCCTTATCTTAGTCATTTTTACTGTGTCCAGAAGAATAAGTGTTTCCTCAAAGCAGAAATTTTTTGTCTTTCATAAGAAAAAGACTTTAAAAGAGGATTAGTTATAAATACCTTCGTAATTTTGATGGTTTTAGTTTGACATTATTACTCATATCTCAATATGCATAAAGCAAATTTCATCTATATTTCAAATGATCTTTTTTACCAGATTTTTATTAGATGTAATAAGACAATTTTTTAAAAACCTAGTATTTTAGTTAATAACAATTTTGTACTTAATGAAGAATAGACAAAATGTTAGCTTGGCCACTTTCTTGTTCCCTACCTAGGATTCTATAACTAGTTTTACCTTAAATGTTATGTGTAATAATATTTTTCAGACACATGATCAGTTTAGGAAAGTTAGTTTGTTTAAAACTTGAGACTGTTATATGTAGAAAATTATTCTAATAACTTTGAGAAGTTCTAACTGTTATGAATTCCATCTTTGTATTGCTCTAAATCTATTAATTCTTAACTTTCACCCGCTGGTCCTAGATCAGCCAAAGGTGACAGACATAGAATAAGAGTCTCTTAGGTATTTTATTTACTCATTCTCTAATGCTTATTTGGCAACCCAAATGGGTTGCCAAATACTTTGTATGGTCAAAACAGTTATAAACCTCATCTAAACAGAGATAGTTTTCATGTATTTCCAAAATAATTATCTAATTAGACAAATAGAGTTTAAATCACATGCTAGTATTGAATGACAATTTGTTGACAAACTGCTTCATCACTGAATTCACCAGTACAGAAACTGATCTCCAGGATAGTTCTGAACTGACCCACAGATATTATGAAACTTCTATCTCTTTAGTTCTTTTGATTGAGTTAGAACTTGAGGGTTCCCTGTGTGAATAGTACCTATATTAAAAATTGTTCCTTCATTTCCATGACATGAACTGATGCTGTCTTTGAGGTGCAGGCTTGTTCTTGTGCCATTTTAATGTTAAATAGAGATCAGAAAAGAGGATGAGTTAGAGGATATCATATGACTGCCAGATAAAAGGAAACACCTCAACATATCATCTAAAAAACTCCCCAAATTGGCCACAGTGTCATGATAGATACCACTTGTCAAAAGCCTGCTACCTCTTTTAGAGTAAGTTTAGCCTCTGAACAATAAACATGGAAACTATGAAAGGCACACAGTCAAAAACCCAACACATTCAGCAGATAAAATCCTAGTGTTAACATCATTAGGGATTTTCCTTATTAAGGGTTTGTTTGGGTCTTACAGGCTTTTTAAAGCACAAAATATTTCTCATTAGTTTTTTTTTTTCTTCTTGATGTTTTTATTTTTATTTTTCCAGCATATTATGGGGGTACAAATGTTAAGGTTACATATATTGTCCTTGCCCCCCCCCTTGAGTCAGACTCATTAGTTTTTGGTTTTTTTTATTATTTCTTTTTTTCTCTTAAAGACAAACCCTCAGCACAGTGGATTCTTATCTGGTGGCCTGAAAGTGAACTTCTCAGTGGGTTTTCAATGGTCATTTAAAAAATAGGGTTTGTTTACATTTTAGGGACAAGGCCAAGTAAGGGGATTTCTTCTAGTTATGATAAATATCTTTTATGATTCACATAAAATGAGGATGATCTTATAAAATGTTCCAAAACTTAGCACTTTTAAGAATGAAAGTGTATGCTAGCAGCAATCAAGGTTGGATAACAGGCAGAAATCTGCACTGTTCCAGACAAACATGGAGGTCTGCTCATCCCATTTAAAATGTATGACATCTAGCAACATACAGCCCACAGGTCCCGGGC
Organism: Microcebus murinus; assembly: GCF_040939455.1. Lineage (NCBI taxonomy): Eukaryota > Metazoa > Chordata > Mammalia > Primates > Cheirogaleidae > Microcebus > Microcebus murinus. Next base: position 28,055,573 of record NC_134124.1, read on the forward strand.
TTTCTATGAAAGTGTTCTCTCTTTGCTCAACTTGACTCATGCACCAGAATTCCCCGGATTGCTTGTTGAAAATGCTGATGCTCAGGTCATGCTTCCTAGATGGTTAGATTATCCACATTTTCAGGTTCTTGGCTGATTCTTATCATTATTCACCTCACAACTAGTGTAGGCTACTTTCCTCTGAAATCTCAGTGCATTTATAGTACACAGTGGAATTGTTCATAGGCGTACATAATCTACTCATCCTTCATATTTTTAAGTCTAAGATGAGTATTTTCTGCATTTTAAAATCTTAAAAATCTAGATACATCTTACATTTTGATAGCATCTTAAAATTGGAACACAATCCTCAGTGCCTGTGCATTCATGAACTTGGTTTGTTGTTCTTGGAGACATGACTAGACAACTGTAGCCCATCAATGTTGATGTTTTAGTTAATAAACTGATTGAAGATCTTAGGAGAAAAGAATATGGTATCTCATTATTGCCCGAGGATTTTCTATTGATACCTTCAGATATAAGTAAGAAAATAAAAGCTTCAAATTTTGCATAATGAATGTCAGCAAATTTGAGAAAAATTTCCTGGGCACAGTACTATGGCATTTTTACAAATATTTCATTGCCAGCAAATTTTGTGGTACAGCATTTTCTGTGGAAAAACTGAAGTGTTGTTGACTGTGAGTTTAAGAATAATTCATAATAATTGGACATGGATGAAGAAGTTTTAAGAATATATAAACACAATTATTTACCTTCCTTTTTTCTTTTTATGTAGAAAATGTTAGTATATAAATCTAAGTCTAAAAGAGCTCTTTCAAATAAAAATAACAAATCTAAAATGATAGAAAGTATTATGTTTTATTTGGCAGATTTTAAAAAAAATTCTTAGTAGTACATTAAAATGTTGTGTTATAATTGATAATTTCTTGACACTTGATAATGTCTGACACATAGTATGCAACTAGTCAAAAAGGAAAAAAAAAGTTAAATTCTTTGGCAATTTTGTTTGCTATTCCACTCAGTCAACATGTGCTCCAGAATGAGAGTATAACACGGAACATTAATATCAGTTAATCTCAGTTCCTCTTCACCTCTCATAAAGCGAACATTTCCCCAGGAAGTGTGTGCATTCGGTGTTAAAGGTTTTTCAAACATGTTCCTTTAAAATGAACAAAATAATTATCTGAAGCTCTACCTAGAGTGTTCTATGTTAGAAAAGGAATGATCTGGGTGATTTGATTAATTTTCAAGGGCAGTTTTGAGTCTTCACAATGACTAGAACAAGCAAATGCCTGTTTCAGATGGTCCCCACTGTACCACCATGGGCACACAGAAGAAATAACAGTGCTCCCTGTCAGATTTAATAGTGTGTTTGCAAAGCTGTAAACCAGCAAGAACAGGCAGGGAGAGGAGATTCAGGCCTGCATGGGTAGGAGTTTGAGACCCCACCGCCCATCTTCCACAACTTTCCTCTCTGGTTGTGTTTCTTTTCAGCCTGTACAGGGAAGCCCAGCTGCCAACAGACAACAGGCTGAACGGTAGCCAGCTGCTTTATAACTGTGTTAGCCAGAAGCCCTCATGAGAAATATTTTTCCTGGAAAATAAATTATAACATGTCTAAGTGGTGCCTGACATAGCTAAACAGGAGGCATGCTGCTCTATTGCAAATTCATCTGCAGTCTCTGGGTAGAGAGACAAATAAAAGCACTTCATCAAAATCAGTCACAGAAACCCAGGAATACCCATAGGAGACCACTAAACTCTAAATACCAATCAATTTCTCCAACTTTTTTTGTCAAACTTGCAAGTCCTTTTAAGCACTGTCTTCTTGAACTGCCAGGCAGCAGCTGGCTGGTGTGGAGAAAAATCAAAAGGAGTCCAGTTCGGGGGCCTTCTATGACACAGCAGTTCATCTAGCTGAGGACACTTATTGCTAAAGGGCTCATTCGGCCTTAGTGCATCAATTAAGGTTAAAGCTAAAAGCATGATTTTACTTCTTTATGTTCCTAGTGTCTTTGCTATAAGAGGTTTGCCTTACTAGGTAACAAAATAAATAGAGAATGTATTAAAAAGCTGCCCCTCTCTGACCTGTGGTTTAAGACTGCAGCTACTCCTAAAGTAACTCAACATGTAGCCTGTATTTAGAGTTAGTTTTTTATTTATTTATTTTTTAATATTTAACTCAACACGTAACCCAATTTTAACTGAACATGTAGTCTGTACTTAGTGTTAGATATTTGCTGGTCCCTTGACAACCACAATTTCACCGAAGCAAGGTATTAATGATTTAAATTAAGATGCTAGTGTCTGTATTGATCTCAATTTAATCAATATTTATGGTGTACTTATTATGCATAAGACACTTTGCTGGATACTGCAGTGATGCATAATAATCTCCAACCTCAGAGAGTTTATGTTTCTATTCAGGAATCAAATAATCAGACAGGATGGCTTTGCTGCAGACTACACATTTGACTAGTTGTGTGACCATGGGGAAGTCATTTAGCTCTTACTAAGGAGGGTTTGGCATGTGACTCCTATATAAAGAAAATCGTTCTGCTCAATAGATTGGAAGAACAACTGTGAACCCATCAACATATGGAGAGTATGAATCAAGGGGAGATTAGGAATGGAGAATAATGGATGGATCCATGACATATTTTGGAGAGAGACTCAAATGTTTTCCCCAACCTTGCTTGCCAAGCTGAAGATGGCTTACAAAATGTACATTGGGTCTCTAGAGCTAGTGAGGTTATCAATTGGAGAAATGAAATATTATGCAGCTCTTTTTGTAGCTAGCCGTGTGACCTTCAAATGTCACTTAACTTCACCAGAGAGGGTGTTCCCCATAATGAAACCGAGGTAATACTCTTGAGACCTCTCTCCCTCCCAAGAATATATAAACAAGAAGCAGATCATAGGTGTAAAAATGGTTAGAAAGAAAAATTCTTTTTGGATGTGCAAAGCAATGTTATTATTTGCTGAAAAGTTTTAACTGCTGAGGATGCAGGTAAGTGGGTCACTTGGCTTTTAAATGTTTCCCTCTAATAAATGAAGCCATACATAATTTATGTAACATAAAATTAAAGACACTCAATTGGAAGAGTTAGAAAAATGTGACTATTTTCTTAAATGCATCACATTCAAATTAGAGAAACCTAAGGCCCAATATCACAAGGTCAAAGTAATCTTACTCAAGCCTGACTTCAAATTACCTTAATTTATGCAATAGGCACATCCATGAGGACATTTCTAAATGAAGACATGCTAGAGATATATCCATGAAATTAGATATAGTGTCTACATGTTGACAAACTCTAATTTTGTCTAGATTATACTGGACATATTGATTTTCCTAGTGGCTAATTAAAAAAAAACCCATAAATATATGTATAGTATATAGAAATCTGGGTAAAAAAGGCCAAAATATATGTTCTTAGAATGTAATGTGAACCACTGGGGCCAACAGGCAACATGAACTGAGATAAACAGAGGGCTGCTTGTTATATGAATATAATTGATTAACAACAATAAATAAAAATCAAAAGTTATTTCAAACAGTAGGAATGCATTTTGATTCAAGTTTCATCTTGAAAAATAAAAGTCAGGAAAAAAAGTTGCTGTGTATATTTTTAAAATATAGGTCTAAGAAGCAATTATAGAGTGGTTTTTAGAAGAATGACCCAATTGCAGATTTCTTAATTGTATAGAGGTATAAATAATTCCATTGAATGGTTTATTTCTTAGAAAGTAAAAATAACCCCTGTCAATTATTTATGACTCTCCTGTAGCTGTATCATTCAGAAACTCACCTATTTCTGGTGAAATCAATAGTAATCTCTAATATATATTACTTTGAAAGATCTCATAGTTAAAAACTGGCTTAGAAATAAGATGCCCACTGAAAGTTTTATTATTGAAGTTTTAGTAAGATATTTAAAACATGCTTCACAGGTGTTTGTTCTATGAACAATCCTCATGTCCACATATTCTTCTCTTTTATGATGTGCATTTATTTCAGTAGAAAAATATACTATTGAAAAAGCCATGGCATTATATATGAATCTAATAGGAATTATCACATAGGATGGTTTTGACATAATATATTAATAAAACTAATTTGTTTTATAGACACAGGAATGTTTTACATGACCCAAATATAAGAATTGTGGTTTAGTGTGGAAGGATTGGAACCAGAAAGAAGAATGTCATTAGTAACCCTGGCATACTCCAAATCACTCCTGGTTTTTTCTCTCTCTGCCTGTCGTCATTTTTATCTCACCATAGAGTGGCTTTCTTTTTTTGTTTGTTTGTTTGTTTTTGTTTTGTTCTGTTTTTCTCTAATGAGCTTGGTCACTCATTCAGAAGAGGGATTTGCACCATCCGGGGGATGGTCACGTTGGAAACTCAGACTTGTGGGGGGAGGGGTAAAGGGCAATTTTTTAAACCTTAAAATTTGTACCCTCATAATATGCCTAAATTAAAAAAAAAAAAAAAGGAAGAGGGATTTGGTTGCTTTTAGCACCACCAGCCAATTAACTTGAACCCCAGTGATCTAACTCAAAAGAAAACTTGGTTATTTCAGGTGAGTTAGGTATGTATTCCACTTAACTGGTTTTGGCTAGGGAGGTGAGGTTATATAGCCCAAACCTGTAGATGTGAATGGGAGGAGGGGAAATATCTTAAAAGTCATAATTAGACTGGGCAGGTGGCCTAGAGTTTTCTACTGCATTGTTAATTTATCAGAGCTTATAATCATGGGATGTGAATATTAAAACACTGGTGACTCAGAGCCAGAGCTGTTTCTTGGTCTGTTTTAACTTCTCTGTGATAAGTGTATTTGTATATATGCTTCCAAGAACAAAAGGGACATTCTTTCCATTTGAGACCACATTTGAAATGTGGCCAGTCCACAATCAACTCAAGTTAGTTCTATATATTGACTATAGTTAGTTTCTGGGGATAATAATCAAATATAGCATTTTAATTAACAGAATTAATTTGGCCCTTAAATAATTGTAGTGAATCTCTAGACAGAACAAATTCTATACAGAAAGATTGTCTGAGGAAGAGGAGGAAATCTAGCTTTTCTGTTACATATTTCAATTATCAGCCTAAATACTTGAATGAGTATTGAGATCTTTAATTCAGCTCTAAGTATTTATAAATCATTCCCCAAATACAAAGTATCCATTATTGTTACAGATAACATTTATTGAAGTTACACCTATATATAAAGTAGGGTGCTTCTTCTTTACATGTATTATTTTATGAAATTCTGAGGTAGGTTTATTTATATTCACATTTAATCAAAACATGTAAAAGTTGCTTGTAAAAGACCATGAAACTAGGAAATAAACAAAAGAGCCAAAATTCTAGCCCAATGCTATCTAAATCCAGAGCCTAGTTTTTTGACCTGTGTTATACAACTTATAGTTTTTTGTTTTATTTTTAAATGCTTACTTTCTGTTATTTTAAAAACATATCTTTCAGATACATGAACACAAGGGTTATCAACCTTTTGTCACATAAGAATCTTTCTGTTAATTACTTCTAAGTGCAGCATTTAATTTCTAACATTTTGTCATATATTAAAAATATTCAAATAATTTTTACTCATTTTTTTGCAGATGTTTCTTCTATGAATCCAAATGTTATAATCACTAAGGATTACATACAGGATTTGTGAAATTGTTGGTAAATTTAAAATCATGAAACTAGAGGTGTAAAATCTAATATAATGCATTACTCTAACACAGAGATGTAAAAGAAAAACATTACAACATGGTTTAAAGAATTAGAGGTATAGGCAGGGGGGCGGAGCAAGATGGCGGACGAATAACACCGCCAGACAGAGGGTCTCCGCAGAAAAGACAGATTCTAGCAGAAACTAGAGGAAAGAAGCAAGAAGACGAGCATACAGCGGACAAGGGCCGGAAGGAGGGGTACCTGAGACCCCGGGAGACTCCACGGGAGGAGGCTGCGGAGGAGAACTGGAGGCTGAGACCACCGGAGCAGCCCGGAGACCAGCGGCAAGGGTAGGTGGATCTGCTTTTTCCCCTCCCCTGCATTCGGGACTGCTGGTGGGCTCCCCAGCGGGTGGAGAGACCTACAGACATCAGCCCAGAGACTGCCGCCGCCTGCCAACGGTGAGCCTGTAGCAGACGTGGCACCAGGTTCCCAACTTCCTCCGGGCACCTCCGTGTGCACGGAGAGCCGCGCGGCAGGCGCCATATTGCCTCCTCCTCCCCTCCGCCGACCCTACCCGCGGCTGCCCAGAGAGACAATACAGCCACCAGCCGGAGGCACCTCCAGGGAACGGGACCTTCCCGTTTGGGACCCCGCCCGCCCTCCCAGGTGCTGCTGGCACCGTGTTCCCAGGAAAACGGTGCCGACTCAGAGGCTGAGAGACATAGACCCAGCTTGGGCTCCCTGTGGGTGAATTAGGACCGGAAATCCTCTCCCTGGTGGGAATACAGTTTGAACTCTGGGACCCAGAGGTCGGACCTGCAGACCAGATCCCCTGCACCGAGGGCTAGCATTGCCCCGGGCACAGAAGGATTATACGCGAACAGCCTACTGAGGGCTGTGTGCCTCCAGGGGCGGATCGGCGTCCTAGAGGGCAACCCTCCTCCCAGGAGGAGGCCGTGCGCCCAACCCAGGTGGCGTTCCTGTGCAGGGAACCTCCCCGCCGGCATCACAGTCCGGGGAGGCCTGGTGGCTTGTGGTCTGGCCTGCTGGCAGAGGCCCAGGAGTAGCTGCGGAGTTGGGGAGGGTGGAAAGAAGCGAGGCCTGCTGCAGACTGTGGGTCTCAGACAGCCCCACCCCCACACCCAGACTTTCTGGCTGAGCGGGACCATTCCAGCCCCGCCCTGACAGCAGAGAACAGAACTTTGACCCCTGCTAATGGCCTGAGGGCAGGCTTACCCAACCCAGCTCCGCCCAGAACGAGAGCTGATAACAGGACTCAAAATCAACACCATAGCCTGTTCCTCCAAGCAAACGCCACCTACTGACAGGGACGGCATCTTGCACAGCCTTTCCACGGCACCCACTGACTCAATATACAGGGAGTGGTCCAATTTCACCCACAGGCACCACCTAACGCCTCAGAAACTAAACAAGGTGTGTGAATACCCAAACAATAACCTAAGGAAAGAAACAACAACTGATCGACATGGGAAGAAATCAGCGAAAGAACTCAGGAAATATGAAGAACCAAACAGAAAACACACCCCCAAAGAGGAGCACCAGCCCCCTAGAAACGGACACCGACCAAAATCAGGCAACCAATATGACAGAAGAGGAATTTCGTATGTGGATCATTAGAACACTCACCCAGCTGCAACAACAACTCAATAACCAACACCAAGAAAACACAAAAAACCTCCAAGAAATGGAACAAAGGTTCAACAAAGAGATTGACACAGTGAAGAAAACTTTAACTGAAGTCCTGGAGATGAAGAATCAACTCAGAGAACTACAAAATACTGTGGAAAGTCTCAAGAACAGGGTAGATCAAGCAGAAGAAAGAATCTCAGAGCTTGAAGATAACACCTTCCAATTAAATAAATCAGTCACAGAAATAGAGCAGAGAAACAAGAGAAAAGAGCAAAGTCTACAAGAGCTGTGGGATTATGTGAAAAAACCTAACGTGAGGGTCATAGGTTTAGCCGAAGGGGAGGAAGACAACACTCAAGGGCTGGACAAGCTTTTTGAAGATATAATAGAGGAAAATTTCCCAGGCCTTGCTCAAAATCTCGATATACAAGTTCAAGAAGCCCAGAGGACCCCTGGGAGATTCAATGCAAACAGGAAGACGTCACGTCATGCAGTCATCAGACTGACCAAAGTATCAACTAAAGAGGCCCTTCTAAGAGCTGTAAGACAAAAGAAGCAAGTGACATACAAGGGAAAGCCAATTCGAATAACATCAGACTTCTCTAATGAGACTTTACAAGCAAGGAGAGACTGGGGCCCCATTCTCACTCTTTTGAAACAAAACAATGCCCAGCCTAGAATATTATTCCCTGCAAAACTAAGCTTCATATATGAAGGAGAAATAAAAACATTCGCAGACAAGCAAAGGCTCAGAGAATTCACCAAGACAAGACCAGCCCTACAAGAAGTACTTAAAACAGCGTTATGCACGGAACATCATAACAATAATCCACGGATATAAAAACAACCAAAACCCAAAGATATTAAAGGCCAGATATTACAATGGCTCAAGACAGAAATCATAGCAACAACATCCAACCCAACAGAATGATCAGTAATCTACCTTACCTATCAGTTCTCTCAATAAATGTGAATGGCTTAAACTCTCCACTCAAGAGACATAGGCTGGCTGAATGGATAAGAAAATACAGGCCAAGTATATGCTGTCTTCAGGAAACACATTTAACCTGCAAGGATGCACATAGACTAAAAATAAAAGGGTGGAGATCAATATTCCAAGCAAATAGAAGCCAAAAGAAGGCTGGTGTGGCAGTTCTAATTTCAGATGATTTAGTTTTTAAACCAACAAAAGTAGTAAAAGACAAAGAGGGTCATTATATAATGGTGAAGGGCACAGTCCAACAAGAAGAGATAACAATTTTAAATATATATGCACCCAACTTAGGTGCACCCAGATTCATAAAGCAAACCTTACTGGAGCTAAGCAAATGGATTAATAGCAACTCCATAATCGCCGGGGATTTCAACACCCCACTGACGGCACGAGACAGATCCTCCAAACAGAAAATTAATAAAGAAATAATGGACTTAAACAAAACTCTAGAACAATTGGGTCTGACAGACATCTACAGAACATTCTACCCAAAATCCACTGAATATACGTTCTTCTCATCAGCTCACGGGACATTCTCTAAGATTGACCATATCCTAGGACACAAAGAAAATCTCAAGAAATTTAAAAAAATAGAAATCATACCATGTACCTTCTCAGATCACAGTGGAATAAAACTAGAAATCAACCCTAACAGAAACTCACATTTCTACACAAAAACGTGGAAATTAAACAACCTCCTACTAAATGATTACTTCGTAAATGAAGAAATCAAGACGGAAATAAAAAACTTCTATGAAGAAAACGACAATGGAGAGACAAGTTATCAACTCCTCTGGGACACAGCTAAAGCAGTTCTGAGAGGAAAGTTTATCTCCATAAATGCCTATAACCAAAAGGCAAGAAGATCACAAATAGACAATCTAATGAAACGACTCAAAGAGCTGGAAAAAGAAGAACAGACCAACCCCAAACCCAGCAGAAGAAGTGAAATCAACAAGATCAAATCAGAACTAAACGAAATTGAAAACAGGAAAGCTATTCAGGAGATTAATAAAACAAAAAGTTGGTTCTTTGAAAAAATAAACAAGATTGACACGCCGTTGGCTAAGCTAACGAAAAGCAGAAAAGAGAAATCTCTAATAAGCTCCATCAGGAATAAAAAAGGAGATATCACAACTGATCCCAAAGAGATACAAGATACAATTTATGAATACTACAAAAATCTTTATGCACACAAACTGGAAAATGTGGAGGAAATGGACAAATTTCTAGAAACACACAGCCTCCCTAGGCTCAACCAGGAAGAAATAGATTCCCTGAACAGACCAATCTCAACAGCTGAAATAGAAACAGCAATTAAAAATCTCCCTAAAAAGAAAAGTCCCGGTCCAGATGGCTTCACACCTGAATTTTACCATACTTACAAAGAAGAACTAGTACCTATCTTGCAGAAACTATTCCACAACATCGAGAAGAACGGAAACCTCCCCGACACCTTTTATGAAGCGAATATTACTCTGATACCAAAACCAGGAAAGGATGCAACAAAAAAAGAAAACTACAGACCAATATCCCTAATGAATATAGATGCAAAAATTTTCAACAAAATCTTAGCTAACCGAATCCAGACACTTATCAAAAAAATAATCCACCACGACCAAGTGGGCTTCATCCCAGGGATGCAGGGATGGTTCAACATACGTAAATCTATAAATGCAATTCACCACATAAACAGAAGCAAAAACAAAGACCACATGATCCTTTCAATAGATGCAGAAAAAGCTTTTGACAAAATTCAACACCCTTTCATGATACGAACACTTAAGAAAATAGGCATAGAAGGGACATACCTAAAAATGATACAAGCCATATATGACAGACCCATAGCCAACATCATACTGAATGGGGAAAGATTGAAATCATTCCCACTTAGAACTGGAACCAGACAAGGCTGCCCACTATCTCCACTTCTGTTCAACATAGTGCTGGAAGTCTTGGCTACAGCAATCAGACAGGAAAATGGAATCAAAGGTATCCAAATAGGGGCAGAAGAGATTAAACTTTCACTGTTTGCTGATGATATGATATTGTATCTAGAAAACCCCAAAGATTCAACCAAGAAACTCCTGGAACTGATCAATGAATTTAGTAAAGTCTCAGGATACAAAATTAATACACAGAAATCAGAGGCATTCATATACGCCAACAACAATCTAATTGAGAACCAAATCAAAGACTCAATTCCCTTCACAATAGCAACAAAGAAATTAAAGTACCTAGGAATATATTTAACCAAAGAGGTAAAAGACCTCTACAGGGAGAACTATGAAACACTGAGGAAGGAAATAGCAGAGGATGTAAACAGATGGAAATCCATACCATGCTCGTGGATCGGCAGACTCAATATCATCAAAATGTCTATACTACCCAAACTGATCTACAGATTCAATGCAATACCTATTAAAATCCCATCAGCATTCTTCACAGATATAGAAAAAATAATTTTACGCTTCGTATGGAACCAAAGAAGACCCCGAATATCAAGAGCAATTCTAGGCAACAAAAACAAAATGGGAGGCATTAATATGCCAGATATCAAACTATACTACAAAGCTGTAGTAATTAAAACAATATGGTATTGGCACAAAAACAGGAATATTGACCAGTGGAACAGATGTGAGAATCCTGATATAAAACCATCCTCATATAGCCATCTCATCTTTGACAAAGCAGACAAAAACATACGCTGGGGAAAAGAATCCCTCTTCAATAAATGGTGCTGGGAAAACTGGATAGCCACCTGTAGAAGGCTAAAACAGGACCCACACCTTTCACCTCTCACAAAAACCAACTCACGCTGGATAACAGACTTAAACCTAAGATATGAAACTATTAGAACTCTAGAGGAAAACGTTGGAAACACTCTCCTAGACATCGGCCTGGGCAAAGAGATTATGAAGAAGTCCCCAAAGGCAATCACAGCAGCAACAAAAATAAATAAATGGGACATGATTAAACTACAAAGCTTCTGCACAGCCAAAGAAATAGTCATGAAAGTAAACAGACAACCTACAGAATGGGAGAAAATTTTTGCATCCTATGCATCCGATAAGGGACTGATAACTAGAATATACTTAGAACTCACGAAAATTAGGAAGAAAAAATCAAATAACCCCATTAAAAAGTGGGCAAAGGACTTGAACAGAAATTTTTCTAAAGAAGACAGAAGAATGGCCAACAAACATATGAAGAAATGCTCAACATCTCTAATCATCAGGGAAATGCAAATCAAAACCACAATGAGATATCACTTAACCCCAGTGAGAATGGCCTTTATCAAAAAATCTCCAAACAATAAATGCTGGCGTGGTTGCGGAGAGAGAGGAACACTCCTACACTGCTGGTGGGACTGCAAACTAGTTCAACCTCTGTGGAAAGCAATATGGAGATACCTTAAAGCGATACAAGTGAATCTACCGTTTGATCCAGCAATCCCATTGCTGGGCATCTACCCAAATGATCCAGTGACACTCTACAAAAAAGACACCTGCACTCGAATGTTTATAGCAGCACAATTCATAATTGCAAGGCTGTGGAAACAGCCCAAGTGCCCATCAATCAAAGAATGGATTAATAAAATGTGGTATATGTACACCATGGAGTACTATTCAGCTCTAAGAAACAATGGTGATATAGCACACCTTATATTTTCCTGGTTAGAGCTGGAACCCATACTACTAAGTGAAGTATCCCAAAAATGGAAAAACAAGCACCAGATATATTCTCCAGCAAACTGGTATTAACTGAGTAGCACCTAAGTAGACACATAGGTGCTACAGTAATAGGGTATTGGGCAGGTGGGAGGGGGGAGGGGGGCAGGTATATACATACATAGTGAGTGAGATGTGCACCATCTGGGGGATGGTCATGATGGAGACTCAGACTTTTGGGGGGAGGGGGGGAAATGGGCATTTATTGAAACCTTAAAATCTGTACCCCCATAATATACCAAAATAAAAAAAATAATTAAAAAAAAAAAAAATTGCAAACACATGCTAGGAATAAAAGACCAAATTTACTGCTTTATGAAAAAAAAAAAAAAAAAAAAAAAAAAAAAAAAAAAGAATTAGAGGTATAGTTATTGAAGCAAATTATAATACAAAACCTGTTTATAGAATGTCTTTCATCTGTGCACGTTTAGGTGTCTTTCTCTATATATTATAAATTGTAATTAACATGGTTAATACCTACAACTCAGTATCCTTATCAATTTCTGTTTCTGGCCTTTGAAATTTCTTCCTTCCTCTTCCATGCTTCACCATGTCATAACTGTCACCTAACTTAATTTAGCACCAGTCTTCTCAAATACTCCACCACAGAACTAAAGATATTCAGATATCCTCCACCCAAAATGGTAATGAAAGTTAGAGAAAGTTATTCCTATACAGAACGGAGAAGTGGACTGCAAGTATTCCAAGATGTATCTTAGAACATAGTTCCTCATGGAAACAGTGTGATAAATCAGAACATAATTAGTATAGTATTCTGGATCAAGTGCTTATGGTCAATAAAGGTGAACTGGTCTGAGAAGTAATATTAGAATGCTCCAGCAAACAACAGACTCAAAATGTATATACTTTTGAAACACAATCCAATCATAATTGAGCCAGCATTAAGCATTTATGGACTGCTTAATGTATGTAAGCACAGTGCTAATGGGATACCGGTTATAGGCCCTTCCTTAAGAATTTTACAGCTTAAGAAGGAGTTTCAAAAATTTTTGGGTAAGAAACTTTGAGACATTTAAAAAGAAGTGAAATTAGAGTTGATAAAATTAGTTCAGAATAAATATATTCTTTAAGTGGTATAAACTTCATTTACTTGCAAAGCATGTAAAATAATGTTTCTTCTTGGCATTTTATATGAATTTCTATTATGCAGAAACACAGTAAAGTAAGATGTAAAACACCTGTATTCCACATGGACAATGATTTAAAAGCAAAAGGTGAAGTAGATTATGGATGAATGCCAAAAAGCAAAAATCTAAAACTATCAGAAATGAGTGCTAGTAACTGACATTGAATAAGGAATAATATTTTATGGCAATTAACGAATACTTAAAGGACATCAGCCTTGTCTCTTGGAAACACATGAAAATATTTAAACCAGAGAGTGGCATGATGTGTATGTTTAGTATACAGTCAATTTTGTTAATTTTTTTCAACAGTTTAAATACATTTTTCACATATATTCAGTGACTCACATAATTGCTAAGTTATAATCCAATGAAATAGCCAGGAGTACCTTTTATATTATTACATAATCATAATTGGCTGGATTATTCCAAACTCATAAATTTATGAATGATTTCTTTAAAAAATTGAATTGACTGATCATAAAGAACAATGCATCTTTTAACTAATATTAATTTTAATAAAAATCATCAATTCTAGGAAGCTTGCTCCAAGCAATAATGTTTTCAAAACATCCTTTATGACATTTTTACTTGCTAAATATACTTATATTACGCACTCTTAGAATGAGTGATTGAAAAAAAATGTTCATCACAATATGACACTGTGTAATTTTTGGCTCCATGGTAATAATTTTCTAAATTGGTGATGGAAACTGATAAGTCTATTTAATAAAGTCTTGTGTATGTATATCCTTTTACAAACTTGTAGGTATGATCCATATACAATTCAGGGAGCAATTATTTCAATCTCCAACTAAAAGATGCTGAGCAAAACAGCAATGTTTCTTTTGCTGTGGATTTAATATCAACATTTTAACTAATTTTCAGAATCATAAGATCTAATACCAATGGAGTATAGGTATAATATTTTTATTTTATGAAAAGTATTGGCTGAAGGTTAAGAGAGACTCCTTTTTCCTTGCCAAGTATTAAATTAATCAAATTTTTTCTATTTGGTGTATGAGTTAATTAAAAAGTCAGAATCTCTAGAGATAGACATTCCTCAATATATTTTTTAACAAAGATTTATAGTACTCTAAATATTGATGAAAATTAGTTACCATATCCATTATCCCACCTCTGTTAATGAATATATTTTGAAAGTCCAGATGCTACTGATTTTGGTTCACAATTGCCTGCCATTTTCTTGTTAGATACGGCATTCACAGCAAAATTCCTCTATGGATCAAGATCTGTGGACATAATATAGATATTAGATTCACAGAACAAGGTGACTTAACACATTCTTTATACCCAAGACAGTTAACAAAATACCATCTCACACGTTCCTCTCTTGTCAGGGGCACTGAGAGCTGGTCTTTTCCTCTATTTTCAAATAAATATATTACAAGTAACATTAATGCAAAATTTCTCATGACCTAGTATGGGATATAAAGACTGCATAAAATATTATGCTTTTATCTCCACTTCTTGTTGAGACATAAATATTAAAATAATCTCTCAGAAATAAGATAGTCTACATCTTACAGCACTGTGCTTTTTTAGAGACCATTTATTTTGTTCTCCCCTTTCCAGATGAAGCAAAGATTTTGATATGGAAAAATAGTCAAGTGATTTCCATAGTTCATGAGAAAGCATTTTCCATAGTCTCCAAAATATAGCATTAGCAAAGTGTCCAAAATATAGCACCCAATTAACTGATTACCATTCAAAGTGTAATTAGTATGGATATACTAACACAGTCATGTGTTAATTAATGACAGGGATACATTCTGAGAAATGCATCGTTAGGCAATCTCATCATTGTGCAAACATTATTCAGTGCACTTACACAAATCTTGGTGGTATAGCTTACTACACACCTAGGCAATATGGCATATCCTATTGTTTCTAGGCTACATACCTGTACAGCATCTTATTGTACAGAATACTGTATATTATCATAACACTGTGGGAAATATTTGCATATCTAAACATAGAATAGGTATAGTAAAAATACAGTATAAAAGATAAAAAAATGGTACACCAGTATATTGTACTTACCATGAACAGAGCTTGCTGGACTGGAAGTTGCTCTGGATGTCAGTGAGTGAGTGGTGAGTGTTTGTGAACGCCCAGGACACTACTGCACACGACTGTAGACTTTATGAACGCTGGAAACTTTGGCTACATACAGTAAAATTATAAAAATATTTTCTGTCTTTAGTAACAAGTTAGCTTGCTATAATGCTTTTGCTTTACTTTTTGACTCTTTTGTAATACCACTTAGCTTAAAACACAAATACATTGTGCAACTGTACAAAAGTATTTTCTTTCTTTATACCCTTAATTCTATAAACATTTTTATATTTTTAATTTTTTATTTCTTGAAATTATTTCTGTTAAAAGCTAAGACATAAACACACACACATTAGCCTAGGCCAACACTGGGTCAGGATCATCAATATCACTGTCTTTCACCTCCATACCTTGTCCCACTGGAAAGTCTACAGGGGCAATAACATGCTTGGAGCTGTCATCTTCTATAACAATGCCTTCTTCTAGAATATTGCCTGAAGGATCTGCCTGAGGCTGTTTTCCAGTTCACTTTTTTTAATAAGTAGAAGGAGTATATTCTAAAATAATGATAAAAAGCATAGTATAGTAAATGCATAAAACAGTAGCATAGTCATTTGTCATTATCAAGTGTTATCTAATGTACATAATTGTATGGGCTATACTTTTATATGATTGGCAGCACAGTAAGTTTGCTTTCACCACTATCACCATAAACATATGAGTAATGTGTTGCACTATGACCTTATGATCACTATGATATCATTAGTCAATAGGAATTTTTCAGCTCCATTATAATCTTTTTTTTTTTTTTTTTTTTTTTTTTTTTTTTGAGACAGAGTCTCACTTTGTTGCCCAGGCTAGAGTGAGTGCTTTGGCATCAGCCTAGCTCACAGCAACCTCAGACTCCTGGGCTCAAGCAATCCTACTGCCTCAGCCTCCCGAGTAGCTGGGACTACAGGCATGTGCCACCATGCCCGGCTAATTTTTTCTATATAATTTTAGTTGGCCAATTAATTTCTTTCTATTTATAGTAGAGATTGGGTCTTGCTCTTGCTCAGGCTGGTTTCGAACTCCTGACCTCGAGCAATCCGCCCGCCTTGGCCTCCCAGAGTGCTAGGATTACAGGTGTGAGCCACCGCGCCCAGTCATCCATTATAATCTTATGGGACAACCATTAAACAATATACAATGGTCCATCATTGACTGAAATGTCATTATGTGGTGCCTGAGTGTACTCACAACTTGATTACCTCTACTCTACTCGTGAGGACACCAAACCTCAGAGTAAGAGATTTCTACCTAGATTTGTCTCCTAAGTAGGGTTATCTGCTTCTAAATATTATACTCTTTTGAGTTTAACCAAAAAATGCAATGGCAAGATTCTTTCTACTCAACGGCAAGTGTAGAAAATGCAACAAAAGTAATTTATGATATAGGGTTGGTGGGCTTTCCAAATGCTTGTTAAACAATCCTTTAGAACAGCCAGCCACACATTAGGATGCATAGATAAAGCCCTGTGAAATATCTTTACTAAGAAGAAAAGTCAAATTCTGACATACTCAACTATAGATATCATATGTGTCCATGTCAGTTGCAAAAAGAAAGGATGTTTATTGCAAACACAGTATCTGATAAAACATTTGAAAGAAAGTTTGAAAGACTAATAGCTAAAAAACAGAGGGATTTGCAAGTAATTCACTTTATTGCTCCTGGAAAGAAGACTTAAAGAAGTGCTAATATGTGAGCACTGTAAGCTAGAGAGTAAAGAGAAAAAGAAAATTAAAAATATCTGTAATTAATTACAGGATATCTCTTAGGCCTGATTCTTCTATTTCATAAGTGTGGAACTGTGTCTCAGCCATTAATCTCTCTATGCTTATTTCTTTTTTGTAAACAAACAAATAAATAAATGACATATTTTATTTTGGATCTGAATTCCTTAAGAACTTGTTTATCCAAACAAGTTCAAGAACAAGTTTATCCAAACTTTTGCAATTCAAGGTGGATCCTTAATCAATATTGTGGGCATTTATGGCTACCAGCTTAAGCCCCATTGTCACTTTATGTGATTCGTCAGCTATCAATGGTTAAACGCTCGTATTTCTTTGGAAATATTGTCCTCCAAAGCCCAAGTTAAAAATAGCAAATAAAGCTAACAATAAACTTTATCAACCTGAAAATATAACAATGGCAATAGTAACAAGGTTAATGATAATTATACAATGCTTATTGGGAGCTTAATAATCATCAGGGTTTTTAAACATAATTTTATTGTGTATATTTAAAAAGATATACAACACGATGATATGGGATACATAGGTTACTATAATGAAGCAAATTAACATATCTATTATCTCACATAGTTACTTTTTCATGTGTGGAAAGAGTAGCTAAAATCTACTCACTGAGCATGAATTCCAAATATAGTATAATTTTATTACCCATAGTCTTCATGCTGTGTGTTAGATCTCCAGACTTGTTCATTTTACATATCTGCTTATCAGGAGTTATATGCTTTGTCTCATTACATCCTTACCATGGCTTCATGAGTTAAGGACTGTTGTCTTTATTTACCAAACTCACACAGAAAGTGAGTTTTCATACAACCATATGCTCTGGTCTTTAAAGCCTTTACCATGTTTCAAAAGTCTGTGTGTGTGTGTGTGTGTGTGTGTGTATGTGTGTGTGTGTGTGTGTGTGAGAGAGAGAGAGAGAGAGAGAGAGATCATTGGTTGTGGTGTTTTTGAATAGAAGCACCTACTTACATGGCAGGACCTCACATATTTTTGGTACTGATCACCATTTTTCTCCTGTTATGCCTCCCACATTTAATATAAGGATATATTCAAGCCATAGAATTATGTAGGGTCTTCTGTCACACCATACCACTGGGCTCTTTAATTATATTCCCATCTTCCCCACCAGAATACGATTTTCTTGTGATGCAGATCATATATTGTTCATTTTAGAATGCCCATAATGTTTTATTTATTTATTTAATTTCAAACTATTAAGAGGGTATGAATGTTTTTGTCAATGGATAGTTTTTATAATGCTTTAGTCGGGGCTATAAGGTGTTCATCACCTGAATAGTATTCATTGTACCTGTTAGGTAGATTTTTACCCTTCCCGAACTCTTCTCACACTTCTTGATTTCCAATGATTTTTAGTTCTTTCTGTGCCCATGGATTAGTTCCAAATTATTAAGGTACATGTGGTATTTGTTTTTCCATTCCTGAGATACTTCTCTTAGGATAATGTCTTTAGTTTCATCCAAATTGCTGCAAAAGACATTAATTTATTTCTTTTTATGTCTGAGTAGTATTCCCTGGTGTGTATGTTTCTGCGTGTGCATGTGTGTATGCATATATATATATATATATACATATATATATACACACACACACACACATACCACATTTTGTTAATCCACTCATGAATCCATCAGCACTTGGGTTGATTCCACATCTTTGCAATTGTGAATTGTATAGCAGTAAACATTTGAGTGCAGGTGTCTTTTTGATAAAATGACTTCTTTTCCTTTAAGTAGATATCCAATAATGGGATTGCTGGATCGAATGGTAGGTCTACTTTTAGTTCTTTGTGGAATCTGCATACTGTTTTCCATAGAGTTTGTACTAATTTGCAGTCCCATCAACAATGTATAACTGTTTCTTTATCTCTGCATTCATGCTAGCATCAGTTGTTTTTGAACTTTTTAATAAAAGCCATTCTAAGAGGGTTAAGATAATATTTCATTGCAGTTTTAATTTGCATTTCCCTGATTATTAGTGATGTTTAGCATTTTTTCATGTTTACTGGACACCTTTGTCTAACTTCTTTTGAAAAGCTTCTGTTCATGTCTTTTGCCCACTTTTTAATGGGGTTATTTGTTTTTCACTTGCTGATTTGTTTGAGTACTTTGTAGATTTTGGAAGTAGCCCTTTATTGGATATATAGTTTGTGAATATTTTCTCCTATCCTATAGGTTGTCTATTCACTCTGTTTATTATTTCCTTTGCTGTGCAGAAGCCTTTTAATTTAATCAACATAGTGAATCCTAAACAATATAATTAACAGATACTAAAAGCATGATAACCTGTATATAAACACAGTAGAGTACAACTCTACTCCAAGGGTCACAGGGTACTTAGATATATCAAAACATAATTCTCATACATATGCTTTATGCAAATTCTACTTACCTTTAGTGAATGACCATCTGTAAAATTAAATTAGAACAAGCTTATTACCCTACATAATTATTTTTGAATATGTAAAAATAAGTAGTTCTCAGGGTCATTTTATATAATACTTACTGTACCATTTAACATTTCTAAAACAATCAACATCATTCTATGTTGAGAATATTTCTATGCTTAGATTCTCTCTAAAAGAATGGTCTTTTAGAACATTAGACAATACTTGAAGAAGATGTGCTTTGCAAAGCAAATTCCAGCTTTGAATTTACAATCTGTCCTTTTAACCTCTGATCATGTCAGGGATAACACTATATTTTAGCACTTCAGTTATTGTCCCAGATAGGTAGTTACTGTCATTTGAAGCATTAAAACATATTAAGGCATTAAATTTAACTATAGAATTACTTTTTAGAGAGTTTCATTAGTTTTGTTATCAGATTTTTTTTGCATTAGGAAAAATAAAAGATTAATTTTCAATAACGCTGTACTTAAGATTGCATAATGATCCCTTATCTATAATGACAAACAAATTAAATAGTATTTTCAGTGGGTAATTTCTCATTTTGGAGCAGATTATAAGAAAAAAAATAGTAATGAAAGCTTTGCATGGATAGTTTCATAGTATGCAAATGGACATGGTGAACACTACTTTAATAAATGAAGCATCATCATGATGGTTTGAGGGAATGCTAGCTGTACTTAACATATCCATCCATCTTAATGTTCTTACATTTATTCTGTTTGGAAGATGGCTAAATCTCAGTAGAGGAAAGCTTTAATTTCCTTTCAAATGTCATTGGCTTGGAATGCTTTGATCATGCTGAGATTTGTCCAAACCCTGTCATGGCAATTCTCTGATGATTTCAGGCTGATTTGCTTTGTACATCAAAGGCATGAAAGGACCATTTTACGACACACGCTTTTGGCTCCACATTTTGAAGTCTCTTGAATACTCATGAGCCATACAGTTATAAGAATTGGACCACTCTTACACACTTAGAAATATGGTGACTAGTTGTATCTCAGACTTTATGTTGACTTTTCTCAAAAGCAAGTATTCTTATGTGGCTATTCCTCAATTATCTTATTATTACATTAAAAATAAATAGCTACTTTATAAATATTATAAAAGATGTGTTCTAAATAATGTTCTGATAACATCAAATTTTGGTATCATCATACCACATACATGAGTTATAACATATAAAACTCTTTAAATAATAGAAAAATAAAAGTCGAGAACTAAAGTTAACTAATATATGAAAAGAGTGATGATCACAATGTCTAAAAATCCACCAGTTTCAGATCTTACATTTTAGATATTGTAACAGAAGATATTCCAGAGAAATATTAATAACTCTTGGTTATTCTAATTCTATCCATTTATTTCCAGATGTCTGTCTCCTGTAGACCTTTGATCCATTTCTTTTTGCTCTTGGTGTCATGTCAGTTACTACTCAGCACCTTGATTTACCTATGCAGTGAGTTATCTTTAGACCTTATAACTTAGCAAACTACAGATACATTATTTGAATTATTTTTTTGTGTTGGTTTAACTGAAGCATAAGGACTGAAGAGGCTAAAAGAGAGCAGATATACCTAAATATCTTGGAAATCTGAAAATATAATGCAATGCATTTTAAAAATGTATTAGGAAATGAGTAGAGTGGTTTAAACAAAGATAATTAAGTATAAAGAAGTAATATTTTAATCCTAAATTCTATTCATAATAATTATTTTAATTCTTGCTAAGCCTTATGAAACATGGATGGTTGAAACCATATTTTAAGATTTTACTTAATAACTTTTTTATTATTAATAATTCCATTCTGCATTTGCAGAGAGCTTTAAATAAAATTAAAGAAAATAATTATTCACCTGTTAAGTATGTAAGAATAGCCTGAAAGCTAAATAAACTCTTCAGACATCATTGGTGATAATTTACTGTTGGGAACAAGTTAATTACCCATTCTGAGTATCTGAATGTTATCAATTATAGAAAATGTAAACCACAGAGCTCATTGTCAACTCTGTTTCTTTAATAAAACTATTGATATTATGAGATCAAAGTATCATGTTATCTGAATCTTCAATAGTGCATTAAAGCAATGTCTCACCCAAATGACAAATTATGTACATATTCATTCTGTCTTACAGGTACATTACTGTATTACATTCTATATATATTTAAATATAATATATGTGTATATTATGTTATATTATTCATTAATATAATATAAAATACAGATAAATATGTTTATAATATATTTGATATATTACAATTTGATATCTAGTATATTTTATATATCTGTGAAATCACAACATACCTTATTTCTTTTTTTATTTTGTGATATTGTTTATCTAACAGCAGATGTGAGGAGGGAGAGGTGATGAACTAGATGTGCTTAGCTTAATTTCAGAAATATTAAAATATTGGAAGAATGTTTGTCTTAGAAGCTAGGTACATAAAATATATCCCCCCCCCAATCTGAGCCCAAATGTAGTTTTGTTGAGGGCTTGTGAAAGCAATACATTCATGTAATAATTCTTTGGTTTTCAGAACATCTTTGAAACTAGGCCATTTGAAATATTCTGCAAAATTCCAATAATTCCCATGATTGTTGAGTGTTGTCAAAGCTTGAGAATAGTATCAGGTAGAAAGCATATGATCTGGACTAATTTCATAATGAAATGATGCATCTAAGCTATGTGTACTTTCAGTATATTTCCTACATTGTTAACAAAAGTTTATAATAATTATTCTTTTTCTTTAACATTTTACTAGGAAATAGCCCCTCTTCATTTCATTCTTGGCTCTATGGAAATGGCCTTTGTGAGAAATCTGGATTCCATTCCCCATATAAATGCAAGCTGACTGGCACTGAGTCTATGAAGTAGAACATTTATACAGTATACTCAGCCAAAAGTACTCACTTATAAGGGGAAAACAATCATTTGGGTCTGCAAATTGGTTTTCCATGTTGATTATAGTGACATTAAATAGAAATGGCTTCAGTCTCCATGTTTAATTGTTCTCTGGGCCACTCCTGAAAATAAGTAGAAATTATACCAACATTTATTCAAATATCAAGAAAATAAATGGGACTAGAGTTAAAGTGCATTTTTTTATACCATAGAGAACATGAAAATGCCTTTTTAGAAATTATTAAGTAAAAGGTCTGAAGTGTCTATGAGTACATAATTATTTACAACCCCAAAAAGCAAAACATGTTTATTGTTGGATGTTACTATTTGACCTTATTTTTTCCATCTAAATAGTAACAAATATACAAATGTAAATTTATGCTTCATGATAATATTGATGGTAACTACTGTGCATCATTTCTTGTCCATGGTACTGAACAAATCCTCTTTTCTTTTTTTTTTTTATTTCAGCATATTATGGGGGTACAATTGTGAAGTTTACGTATATTGCCCATGCCTTCCTTCCCTCCTCGAGTCAGAGCTTCAAGCGTGACCATCCCCAAAACATTGCATATCTCACTCATGTTTGTATATACCCATCCCCTCCTGCCCCCTCCCACCCACCCGACACCAGATAAATGTTATTCCTATATGTCCACTTAGGTGTTGATCCCTTAATACCAATTTGCTGGTGAGTACATGTGGTGCTTGTTTTTCCATTCTTGAGATACTTCACTTAGTAGAATGGGTTCCAGGAAAATACAAGAGGTGCTATATCACCATTGTTTCTTAAAGCTGAATAGTACTCCATGGTATACATATACCACATTTTATTAATCCACTCATGAATTGATGGGCACTTGGGTTGTTTCCACAACTTTGCAATTGTGAATTGTGCTGCTATAAACATTTGAGTGCAGGTGTCTTTTTCTTAAGTAACCATTTAATATATTTAGTTATTGAGTTGTTTTCTTTAGTGAGGTCTTTAGCTACCATTTAATGATTCTTTAGTTAGTATCTAATGAACACCCATTATGTACATATCATACTTTTATTCACAATATATATATTTTCCATTAATTCATATAACAACATATGTATTATGGCTCCCATTTAACAGACTAAAAACCTGAAGATAAAAGAGATTATTTGTACATTTATTAATTTTTCAAATGAATATCAAGCACTATTTTCCTAATAGTATTTGGTAATAAATATATGAAGGATAAAAAGCAAATGAATTTGTTGTGATTTTTTACCTTTCTGAGCCTACTGTCTAAGGCAGTTCATGGAACAACATGGTAAATGATAGACCTAGTAAGTATGTAAACCCACCTTCCAAGTACCATACTTTGTAGATGAATGAAATATATTGACAAGTTCTAGTAAATCCACAGAAAAGCCAGTGTACTGTAAAAATTTTTGTTCTTGCCATTTCCATCTTCAGACGATTTAAATAAGCATTCATTGCATTTGATTTAGGGTATATATTATTTCCATTCATGGCTATGAGTGAGATGTTCACACAGATGTAATGAATTGGTATTTAATATTTGATTTGAGCCTTCAATTGATCTAGGATTATAAAAGGCGATAAAGCTCGTATTGCTTTAACATATAAGGAAGTTTTTATTAATATTCTGAGAAGCTATGTACAATATGTAAATGAAAATCTCTCATTGTAGCAGTCTTTCATGGTTCTAAATGGTTCCATAACTGAGGTCATGCCATGATGTTTAGCATGGTTTGTGAAACTGTAATAGCTTGGCTTTTTTTGACAGGTTTTTCATTTAAATATTTGGCTCCACTTACATAGGAGGTTGCCATCATTTGTAAGCTTCCCTCTTTTTCGTCTTGTAATCTCTGCAGGATGAAAAATGTTCTGATGTTATGGAAATTATTCTAGCACAGATGCATTTAGATTGTGGAAATTGCTTTGGGTTGTTTAAAGCAAGACATTTTTTTGATTGTTTCCATGATGATTGGATGCTTCATTAACCCCTTTATTGTTGACATCCTATGGAGACTCGATATGTAGTCTTAATTATTTTAAAAGACAATTCTTTGTTATTTAGCTGGTGATTAAAAACACATTAAAAGATGGCACAGAAAGACTATTTTTGTTCATTACCCGATCTAAAAATCTAATCATGTAGTAAGAGACTAATTTTCACATAATTCTTAAAACAATAAGTACACTACTGTAGAAATTATTTGTGCTGCCTATATCAGTTAATTAACCAAACCGCACGAGAGTGAGAAAGTGATTATTTTCTATTAATCAAATAGAAAAGTCAAGAGTAGACACCTCTATCAATGCTTTCAAGAAAATATCTCACAGTGAATTCATGAAATGAACCTAAAATATTTGAATGCAGGTAGAACAGGTGCAAATAAGAAAAACAAAGCACTGAAATCATATAAAGTCAATTTAAAAGAAAAAACAAAATGCCCAAAGATAGCATTACAGGTTTTAGAGAAGAAATTTGAGGACAGAGATACCATGTCTGATATGAAATCTATGTTAATACATTCCAAAGTAAAATATATCTCACCCAGTCCTTTCATAAATACAACCCGATTTACCTTTCTGCTTGTGACATGCAAACAGTTATTTCACAGTGTTTACTTACTGGAATCCTCCCCTTCAAATAATATTTGCAACTTTAATTACAAAGGAAAATTTGATCCCTATGAATATATTTCAGAAGAAAATTGCTTATTACACCTGGAAGAGGAGATTATTTCCATAATTTATCAGTTGCTAAAGGTTTTGGGATATATATATATATATACACATCCTATATGATATACATATAGGATATGTATATATATCCCAATATATATGTATATCATATATATGATATATATGTGTGTATCATATATGATATGTGTATATATATATCTCCTATATGTATATCATATATGTGTATGTGTGTGTGTGTCAAGATCCCACCCCACCCTCCTGCACCACCAGAAGCTTTTATTTAATAATAAGTAAATCTCCTGTGAGCAGAGTTTTCAGCTAAAAGTTCTCCTCCCTTGAACTAAGTAGCTTTGCACATGCTATCATTTTAACCTTTAGCCAAAAACTTACTGGATAGATATTATGTTCATGATATAGATGAAGAAACTGAGACTGAGAAAGATTAGGTTCACAGCTAATAGAAGACAGTTGTTCTATCCAGATTCAGTTGAATTCTAAAGCCAATGAACTAACTACTGTGCAATACTGCTTGTGTATCAAACCTCTGCATCATTTTTTTCAATCTGTAAGAGGTAAGGATGTAATAATAGGAGTATTTTTTATCAACTGTGCATTATTCACAAACTTATTTTAATTTTAGGATCATAAAACCTATATGGTCTTTTTTTCCTTGAGAAAAATTTCCCATGTGCCCTTGACTTATGCATTTAAGCGACATTTATTATGTTGTTTTTGTGCATAGTGACCAAGGCTCTGACATAGGGTCTTGCATTGCCCCATGTGTGGATAGTTACATGATTCTGGATTATGTTAATATACACATGCTCTTGCATACTTAACAGGGAAAGATAAAAATTAAGTTTACAGAAGACAGCTCACCCTTCTATTTTACTATATTCCCGTTATGCACTGGGGACAATCTGACTACTCTCTACAATTGAGATTTTGCTTTCATTATTTAACCACTTAAAGGCAACTGTAACAGTTTTTAATCTCTCACATCTGAATGATATCTAATTTTAATGTTAATCGAAGGCATGTAAAACAACTGGCTTCTGTTAAGCTTCAATTGGATTTCATATAAAAATAACAATCTCCATCAATAAACTGACCAGATGGCAACTTGAGTATGGAAAGGAGATAAATGGGACTCTAAAATGAGGGGTGCCACACATAATGAGGGTCACTTAAGAAGTATGTATGTGATTTGTTTTGATGAATAATAAATTTATGTAAGTTGCACAATAATGGTGATGCATGAGTTTTCACTATAAATTCCAAGAGGATCAGTCTTACATGATGAAACACAGCCACCCTTTCAGAACAGATACTTCAATCTATCAAGTTGGAGGACAGTCTTTTAAAAAAAATGAGCAAGGCTTAGGACAGGGAAAGCTGCAGTTTTGAATTTTCTTATGATGCATCTTTTTAAACACAGGCTAGAAACACTACAATGGACAACAACAAATCACCCTCCTCCCACCCAGGATTTTATAACATTTCCTTCTGCAGGATAAAGGCTTCTATTTGCCAGAGAGACAGAAAGGAACAGCATAACATTCATTTCTATCTTTGATGACCTACTAGAATAAGGACGTAAAGGTCCACAGCACTCTTTTGTTAAATATAAACATGAACATAGACTAGATAAATACATGCACTATAAATTTGACCTTAGATTAGAAATTATTTTAAAAAATAATTTTCAACACATAAGCTAATATCTCTATAAGCATTGGAAAATCTAATAGGTACTTAAAAGAAGCTTATTATTTGAAATTATCTGAATTATGAAGCTATTTTGAAGCTATTTTCTATGAAGAAAAAAATAGAAAATTTCAAATGAGTGCAATCAGAGTTGAAGCAAATAATGAGCTAAGAGAGGAAATTAGAGACCAAGGAAAGACATTGGTTGTCCTACAGAAAATTCAAGAATGTGTTTGCCCTTGAGATAATTAAAACTGTAAACATGGAAATTACATGTTTTGGTCATTACATGCTTTTCTCTTTTTATTAAAAAGATAGAAGCAAAAATATATTATAAAAATGGAAAAAATGTCTCAGTTTTGAAAATTAAGTTGTTAGGTCAGTCCTACATAACAGAAAATGAAATGGACAGTTGGCAATCATCCACTGACTCAGGTGGTACTAATCCAAATTGTTTTATACACATAAAATGCGGTAATCCTGGTGACTCAGGAACAACCAGCTATCATCAAGGCAGCATCTTATAAGCCTTTTAAACTGACATTCATTACATTTTTAGTTCTTCAGTCCCACGTGAAGATATTGTACCAGCAGAAGCGTATGGTTCCTGCCAACGGCATTGCACGACAAGAGAAATGGCATTGTATAGTTTCAGGGTGAGGAAAAGCAAGAGGACACAGTAATGTTCCAATTTTACCTCAAGTCTTAAAGAGAAGGAGAAAAACAAAAAAGCTTATGCCCAGGTGGTATTTCCTTATATGGGCAATCACTATGTTTCAGATATTTTCATTTCAATCTTATTAATAATATATTTCTTTGGACATTGCCAGAAATTAATAAATGAATATTAGAGTCCATATTTTAAAACTATAAGTTCTAAGTTTTCACTTATCTTTATTTGCTCTCAATATTTATAAAATAGAAATAGTTTTAGGAATATAGTTTTTATGTTGCTTAATGAATTATTATAAGGCTAACATTGGGGTCAAGAAATAGGACTTTGCCAGCCACCTTGGAAGTCCCTTCTGTGTCTCTTAATAAAAGCAATGACTACCCTGACTTTTATGGTAATTACTTCCTTGATTTGTTATTTTACCATTCAATTATATATCTCTAGATGCCAATATTTAGTCTTGTTCAATTTTTGAAAGTTCTTTTTTTAATTATATAGTTTCTACCACCATCCTCTTTTTTTTTCTCCTTTTTAATTTATTTGTTGAAGGAGCCAACCATTGGATCTGCTTTCTCTCGGATTACCCATAAAACATTTTTAGAATACTGATACTACAATACTAATATTAATATAGCAAAAATCAATACGGTAATTGAAAATGTTTTATTTTTTGCGCATATTCTTTTCCCATATCTACATTCTTAGAGCATATAGCCATTATATATTCTTCTCACTCAATTTAAACTTTCATTTAGTCTTTGCTCTACATATAATTATATATTTAATGCCCACTATTAGTCTTTATGCTGATGTCTTTCCAGTCAAGGTGGTTGTCTGAAACTCTTTCTCTAGTAAATTCCAAAGGACACAGTCATGAAACCACCATTGCTTGAGTTCTTACATGTTGTTACGTTATCTATGCCCCCCTTTACACTTGAAAGTTAGTTTTTCTGGATTTAAAACATTTTGTTCACATGTTTTCCCCTACCATATCTTAAATATGTGCTGCATTTTCTTGTGTCATAAACTGTTGCTGTCAGCAGTCTTATGATATTCTAATTTTCATTTACTCTTTTTTCTTGGGTGCAACAAAGTTTTTGTTACTGTTTTTAATCTTATTTTTTAAACTCTATTATTTTTATAATCTGTATGGTGATGTTGATTTCTATAAGAAAAAATTAACAAACACATGATGTGCCCTTTCAATATTCAGTTTCATTTATTTTTTAAATTTCAAGAATGTTTTGCTTGAATTGCAGTTTTTAGTATGCAGTCTGTTTGCTGGCTTTGGTTTTATTCAAGGATTCTATTATCTATGCATTGGAACTTTTTAATCTATTTTTAATATTTTCCAGTTTTTTCAAATAATTTTTATCTCTTTAGTAATTACATTTCAATTTTCACACTGTTCCTCCTTTCTAACTTCTACTTTTATGAAGGCATCATCTGTCACTTTTCTGGATTTGTTTTTTCTATCCTCTGCTTTTGTCTTTATTTCTGAAATGAGATTTTCTTTTATCTGTAATTCTTTATGAAATTCTGCCATAACTTTTCTGAGATTTACTAATTATAACTTATGTAGTTATTTAATATTTTATAACTTTTGTTCAAGCCTTTAGCTCATTTTGAAGTAGGTTGAAGTTGGGATCTGTGCTATAGGTGATTTTTCCTGTTTATTACATGTTCTCTATGGGTGTTTTTCTACTCAACATTCTATTTCTTTTCCCTTGTAATAACTTTATATTGAATGTGACCTTCATATTTTACAGTAGTTAATTTTATATTAAAATTAATTTTCTTGGAATTTCAGAAAATATGACTCAGTTTAGTTTTCTTACCTCACAGAACTCTCTTTTTCATTTTTTGTGGGGTTCCAAAATGTGGCGATGTGCTTTCTGCAATTTTTCTGGATCTTTGTCCTTCTCTACTTTTACCTACCTTTTCTTTCTGGCATAGCTCTTGTCACTATCCTCTTGTATTCTGATAGTTCTACCAGATATCTGCCCTCACTGTCCTGGAAAGAAACCCTGGCTCATGAAATTCCAGAATCTAGTATGATTCCCTGCATCCTGGGTTCTCAAACTAGCCCATGACAAGTTCCAGGGAACTCACTTCTCCCATTCTTAGGTCCTTCTGACACCACTTGGTTTCCTCTGCCTTCTTCAGCAATCCTTGGTATTACTTACATTCCCTTATGGTTTTCCTGTTTGCACTTAGTTTGTGTCTTAGTTACATTTGTAAATGTTGTTTGTGGATTTTGTATTTACTATTAGTAGCTTTGTCTGCTTTTAAAGAAAGGTTCAAGGAGATCAGATTCCACTATTGTCTTGTAAATATCAACAAATTGATATCAACAAATATCAACAAATAGGAGCTAAAACTAGCTCCTATTTGAGTTTTTAAAAATATATGTTAGGCATTGTAATAATCAGTTTATGTTAAATTATCTCATTTTTTTTAAGACATTGCCACACTAAAAAAAGTTTTTTTTCCATGGGGCAATGGTGTTTTTTTAAAGAAAGATAGAATAAAAACTTTGAAAACAAAATGATCCTTTCTAATTTAATAAAAAATTTATTATTTTTTATTGTTTTCTGTGCATGAGTTATATACAACTTGAAAAATAGTTCACACAGCTCCCAAGGAGAATAGATGTGTGAGTTACATATGCTTCACAAGGCCCCAGGCTCAAATTAGCATGAATTAAATACAACTCACATGGCAGTTAATGTGTTAATTCTCATAGTAACACTGTGGACACCATTATTAATCTTATTTTACAGATGACTTTTAAGAAAAGATACATAATCTACACAGTAGTTTATATTTAGTGAGTAGTAGAGTTCAGAGTTAAAACACCAGTCTAATTAATTCTGAAGATCTTAATTACTCTGACATTAATAATATGTGTGTAGCCCCATTTTTCACAGTGTATATAACATTTCTTTAAACCCAAATAAACTTCATTCTTATATATTTTTGTTTTAAACAAATGGTAATTTATTTTTTCATTGAAATTATGGGTAGTGTTTATAGTCAACTGTACTATTATCTACATACTCATTTCATTTTCCTCTGTGATACTACCCTATTACATAATTGTTATAATAAAGTTCAAGGAATTTCTTTATTTTTAACTTCACAAAGATCTCTTGTTTTTGTGAAGTATTCAGAAATATAAAATATCTTGCTTTAGGAGGGCTTTGGTCATTTTTTATTATGATTCTAAAAGTAAGATAGAGAAGGTAAGGAGTGGCTTGTTATAAATATAGCCAGTGAAAACACTCACAGTTCCAGTTGCTCTAGCTCCAGAGGACTGATAGACCATCACAAAGAAGTTATTAATATAAGTCAAAATGCTAAAATATCCTCCCCTGATAACTTTTGGTTGTGACAATAGACCATAACAAAGAGCAAGAAGAAAAAGAGTAATTTACTATAGATTTGTCTGGGATTACCCTTCGGCATTTTGTAGGCTACATCATCACCATGCATGCCATAGTCAGATATCTTAAGGTTCATCAAATATTGCCTTACATACTGGTTTTATTTTATAGATAAAGGAAACCTATTCTTCCCATCTTTTCTCACCAGTATCTTTGTCCAAAACAGCTATAGAGTAATCAAAGCCAAAAAATTCTCTGGAACTGTGAACAAAGTAATTAGCTAGAAAAGAAATGACAGAAAAGTCTTTATAAACATGCAGAAATATTTTGCTTAGTGAGAAAGCGTTATATCTATAGATAAATTAGAAAGATCATATTCAAATATTTTCTATTTTTATTTTATTCTTATTCTACTTGAATATTTTCTCTCCATTAGATAGATATCTATCCTAGAGCAACAAACTTCTGACTTTAGAACTCTTTAATGTTTCTCCATAGAATGCTTAACATTCTGATACACCACGTCAAATATTGACAATGAAGGGTGTCCTAAAATTTAATTAAGGGACACATTAATATTCATTACTTTGTTAAGTACCAAAGTTATAAAGATGCCTACTTCCAATGGCTTAGTGTTCTGCTTTCTTTCTTTAAAGCTAGTTCATGTAAAATGACTATACTCTTTTAATTAAAAGTCAAATCTTGTAATATGATTAGTAGTAGAATATTTAAAAGCAGAATTGTTCCAGAAATTATGGGATATGTGACTACTTTAGGTAAATAGTTCCATGAGTCTAGCTAGTATGAGATTTATATTTATTTATAGAATGATTAATGAGGACTATAGAATCACTGAGCCATGAACTACCATTTAAGTTATTTTCAGACCAAGAATGTTACATATTTGCTAAGGTCTGAATGTCTTTGTGCTCCCACAATAAATACATTGGAACCCTACCCCCCAATGTGGTAGCATTAGAAGGTGATGAGGTCATCAGGGAAGAGCCCTCATTAGTGGGATTAGTGCCTTTATAGATAGAAAAGACCCCAAGGAGATCCCTTGCCCCTATTGCCACATAGGGACAGAGTAAGAAGGCTCCATCTATGAGCAAGCAGGCCCTCACCAGATGCTGAATTACCAGTGCCCTGATCTCAGACCTACCAGTTTCCAGAACTGTGAGCAATATATTTCTGTTGTTTATAAGACACCTGTTTTATAGGATTTTGTTACAACAGCCTAAATAGACTAAGATGATGGACAAGATAGTTCCTACCAATCTTAGATCCATTTGAAGCCCATGTGGGACCATTATAAATCATTATGCCCCAAGCATCTGGTCTTTTCTGATATAGAAACCCTAAAAGTGTGTATGCTTCTTAATTGAACTATGACATTCATAACTACTGGATTATTGATATTAAACAGTTAAAACTATTTTACTTACGCTTCCATGTTGATTAATTTCCATCAGGTATATTGCCTGTTACACTCATATCTTTACATTTGTATGACAGAAATTTGAAAACAAAATAATATTGTCATGTTTACTGTCTTATGAAAGCTTAGCTACTAGTCAGGTGAAATTATTCATTTCCAAGTCTTTCTGCATTCCAAAGAAGAGGTGGCTAGTTTGACTTCCCTCAAAAACTTTGCAAGAGATTTGGCGACATGATGAGCTAAAATGAACACTTTTTGGTAGGATACCTGTTTTTCACTTTGTTCAAACCTTTTAATTAAAATAATATTCATTCTGGTGCAACATGACACTAAAAAAAAATAATAATAATAATATTCAAATTAAGCTTTCAGTCTCCCTTTAGTTGATTATCAGTGGTCGTTTTGTTCATTTATTCATCCATTCTCCTTTATTTAACCAATTGTAAAGTATCCACCTCTGGTCCAGCAGGATGCAAGACACTGGCAGTATAACAATCAACCCTCATATGCAAGGTTTTAGTCCTCTTCACACTGACACTCAAGTGGTAGAGACTAGTGTTACATTTATTATTGTGTAATTATTTGATTTAAATTAAAATTTTAATAGAGCATCTGAAAAGGAACTTCAGAGTCCAGTGAGAGTTTAAGAGAATTTGGTCTTACTAGAAAGATCAAGAAATTGATAAGATTACAGAATATGTAGGAATTAACTGAAGAAAGATGAGAAGAAAGAGAATTCTAGGAGGAAAAAGAAAAACAGTATTCGTTAAAGATATTTTGGAATCTATGGGCTCAGGCAGGTTCAGTTTTAGAAATATTGGATTTCAGATGCAATTATAATATTTAAACAAAGTTTCAAGTATCTAGTAGGGTATATGAATCTAAAGCACTGTGAAGATGTATATAGATCATATGAACAAAGGTTCAGAGGCAAATATAGAATGAAAAAAAAATGGATTAGGATAGAGCCTTGACAAATGATGACATTAGGATCTTGGTAGAAGCAGTTGAACTTGTGAAGAAAGAAGAGAAGAGCCAGAAAGACAGAAGGATCACAAGGTGAGTGCTTTGGAAATGAGGAAAGAACTCCTTGCTACCCCCCAAAATTACATCACCAAAGCTCTGCTGCACATGTTATCCTACAGATCGTATTGTAGAATCAGATAATATTGAAGTGTAATTAATTGCAAGATGGCTAGAAATATCCCCAAGCTTCAAAACCCACACTTGCAGGGATATAGCAGGTGTGCAAATGCAATTAGGAGAATTTTTACTGTAGAGCTCAATACATCTACTCCATTTGAAAACACTCTATCATAAGATTATAAATTAGTGTGGCTCTCTTGTTACTACATAGCACACTCCTAACCCCATTTTCCTTTCTACATCTCTCATGAGGGTGGGCTTACTTACTGGCGTTTATTATTGTATTTCAGCTGATCTGGGTTGTCTAGACTTCACATAAGATGATTCTTTGAGATGGACAGAATCTGGTACCCAGGTGTGTTGATAATAGAAATCTTCACTGATGTGATGAGCTCCTTACCTTAATGGTAACAAACACAATTCAGCATAGAAGTTCAGAATTGGCAAAATATTAAAATGTTTTGAATATTAAAATACTTATTAATTCCTCATAGATGACAGCAATTTCCTATTTACCTAAAATATATATGTTAGATGAATACAAAGTAGTACTTATTTTACTATTTAATGAATGTCAGAGACTAAGGTCAAGAAACATTTGTTATTATTAAAAATGATGTAAATTTTTGCTTTTTCGGTTCTGGTTTTGGCTAATTCTGGCTTGAGAAAATTTGGTTTATGACATTGGTGCTAACAAGTGTCACCTATATAAAATCATTTTCTTGTAACAGCCAATCTTTG
Source organism: Microcebus murinus (assembly GCF_040939455.1). Lineage (NCBI taxonomy): Eukaryota > Metazoa > Chordata > Mammalia > Primates > Cheirogaleidae > Microcebus > Microcebus murinus. The sequence goes on from NC_134124.1 coordinate 28,089,788, forward strand.
CAGAAATACAGTCAGAAAGTTAAAAGACTTTGTAATAAATCCAAATGACAACATTTTATTATTTCTAAATTTTTAATTCAAGCTTTAATTCAAACTATATCTTTAAGATATAACCTTTTATATATAGTATCAAAGTCTTTAAGTTTTTAATTCATATGACAGGCACACACTTTTTTCCCCAAGCAAAATAAGAATAAGAGGGGTAAAATAATCCCACTCTGCACAGTTAAAAATTTCAGTACTGGAAAACTTTCAAAAAGAAAATAATTTTCATTAGACTATAGACACAAGTTTATATGATAACTTCAAACATTGCTATTTCTAAACATTACTTTGAATGAACAGTCTTCAAAAATAGAAAAAGAATCTCAATTATGTTAAATACTAAATAATTTTTTATCTGTAACATATAGGACAATTAATTGTACATCGCTTCTCTAAATATCTTCCTGAAATATTCAGTGAACATGAAATATAGGTTACCAGGTGAGAGAGATCTTCAGAAAACTATCTTCACTAATGAGGGACATCTTTTACAAACTCAAAGTGTGTAGCCTACATTCATTTAAGATATGAATGGCATCCCATTATTATATGTTTTTATATTTCCAGGACTCAGAACTGCACCTGTACATTGTTACGGTAAATAAGTGTTTGGTAAATAAAGGAAAAATGAAAGCACAGGGCATTGGTAATTTCTAGTTGGACAGAAACTATTCAGATTTTAGAAAATTAAACATTAAGCTTAAGCCAAAGCAGTCATTTAACTAAAATGATTAGCCTACATGCAGAGAAACTGCATTGCCATTTCTTTTCTTTTACAAGAATAAGACATGAAGCCAACCCTTGACTGGGACAGGAGCCAGGAAGGATTGGAAGTTAAGGTGCTCTAGGGTCTTTTTGAAGATGGTTACTAGTGGGGAAGAGAGCAATCATATTGTGAAAGAGTGACAAGATGAAAGAACCTTCCCTTCACAATCAAGATCAGAAAGAAAATTGAAAAAAAAAAAAAAACCAGCAGAAAAAGAATATCACAAAATCTTAGGCTTACACTAAGGGAAAGGGCATAAAAAAGAGTCTTAGGGTACAAAGTAGCCCTAACCAAGGACCATCAAGAATTGAACTTGGTTACTGAGATCACACACAGACACACACACCCTTGACATAGATACATACACATACATTTCATACATAAAAGTGGACACCCATTCACATTACATTATGTGATGTAAGCTACAGTGATAGAAATGGCACCGGCCATACTTTAATTTACTATCCTGGCATCTTGCTTCTCTCATAAAATATGGGCACAGCATCTCCATTCAACTACACAGAGGTCTTGTGTTACTTTCATGTACTGCTAGTCAGGTTAGGGACAAAAATCAAAGGAAAGGGAAGCAATGTGGGGGCTGCAAAACAAACGACAAGATCAATCTTGACTTTCTTTTTAAGTCTAGAAAGAAAAAGAAGCCTTGATCAATCAACATGTATTTATTGAGTGAAAAATCTCATTAAAAACTTAAATGTTAATTTTGACCCAAGAATACTTTTACATCCTTTTAATTAGACCTCTAAGCAAATATATTCTATTTGTGAGCTCTTATAGGCCCATATAACATTAATCACCAAATGTTTTGGTATATGATCTTATGCAATATGTTTTATTTTTGTTTTTCTTCTGCATAGAAGAGACTACTTTCTTTTATGTCTATAATGAGTAATTAAGTATTTGACTTTTCTAAAAAAACCTTTTAAGTAGCATAGGTGAGAATAATTAATGAGCTCTACAAACCTCAGAACAAGTTGAGAAAGAAATTAAACTATTCTTGAGTCATTTTCTTTTTGTACTCCAGTTACATCTTAATCATTTAAAGTTATTTTGGAAGTTAAATTTTCTTTTGTAAGCAGTAGCACCCCAATGAGAGAGGCATTTATAAATAAATTCACATTTTTCACTGCAAGGTGACCACAGTTGATAATAGTGTATTGTATATTTCAAAACTGCTAAAAAGAATATATTTTAAACATCCTAACCACAAAAGAATAAGTTGAGTGAGGTGATGGGTATGTTAATCATTTTAATTGAATATTTCTACAAATTATAAATAGATCAAAACATCACATTGTACCCCATAAATATACACAATTATTTGTCAATTAAATTAATTTATTAAATAAATTAATAAAAATGAAATTAAAAAATAATAATTAGACATTTTTGTTGCTTCAGATAGTTAATAAAGTTTTCCAAAATTTTATCTAGTAGGAAATTACTTAGCCATTGAAGTGATCTGGCTTATTTTGTTTTGCCTGTTTCATTCTTAAAATTTGTAGGACCTCCTCTGAGAATAAGCTAAGAAAAGCCAGGGATTTAGTCTCTTTTAAAGCCTGAATTTGTATGGTGACTCAATTCAGACTTTAAAATTTATTATGCAAAATAAAAACAAATTACAACCAATATGGAAGAAAAATTGTCATAAAAGCAAAAGGAAATTGTCTGGCAGTGGATGGGGAGCTGCAATAATAAGTGACCATCAAAAGATAGCCTAATATTTGCTCATATTAGGAGTATACTGAGCTTCCAAAAATATACAGAAGTCCTATGTTCCATTTAGTGAGTTAAAACCCTTTCAAAATGTCAGAGAAACAGTCTAACGAGATTTCTCCTTCTTGAATTCTATTCACTAACAAGGTTAATCTAACCATGAAGTAACACTGAAGGCTTTCACAATTAATGTTGTAAAATACATAAACCAACAGCTAATTAATCAGCCCTAAGGTCACTATATTGCTCGCAGAAAATTAGTAATAGCAAAGATTCCTGGCAGAGAGAGAGGGAGACGACAGGTCATGCTCTGTGAGTTTCAATTTTAACTAGCAAAGATTGTCAGAGTTATATCTAAGCTGCAGTAGATTTTTTTCTTCTTTTTTTAACAACAGTGGAAGCTTGACTAGCATCAGAAACAATTATATTTTGAACACATTTAGAAATCTCAAGTAACTGTGTCTTTGGTAGTTCTTAAATATGAGAAGAGACAAAAAAATCATTATATTTGTGTTTGGATTTCTCTGCCAAATAGCATTTCATCAACTTATTCATGAAAGAAAAGCTGGGTTAAATGCATGAAACAAGTATACTAGAGGATCTATTTAATCTTTAAGGCATTATAGTATAAAATTGTCTTACTTGCCATCTTTTTATGCATGCCAACTTCCAGCTAACATACTGTTCAAAAAAGAGAAAGGTGAGAATTGGAAAAAGAAAAAGGGAGACAAAGAGAAAAAAGAGAAAGAGAGATTAACCATATAAATACATTTCTGTAAATATTTTTGTTTTAGATATACAAATTGAAATTAATAGTTGCAAATCCTTATTACCTTAGGGAGCACACATTTAGCAGCCTAAATAAAAAGAAAGAAAATCTTTCAAGTGCATTGATATGGTCTATTTTTAATAGTGTTACAATTAACTGTATATATATATGTGTGTGTGTGTGTGTGTGTGTACATATTTGTGCATATATATATTTGTGCATATATATGTAAAAATATATTTTCCCCAAACACAATCCTCTGTCCCCCCAAGAAAAAGAAAAGAGTGAGCAAAAAATTAGCCAACCTCCATATTTTAAATGAAGTTAAATATGAAGCAATGGCAGGGGAAATAGAGGCAGTTGTTATTAGGACTCAGTGTCTAGAAGACTTTTAGACATAAATATACAGGATGGATCTTGATATTGAGAAATAAGTTCCAAGGCTCATATAGAAATGTTTGGGCAAATTATGGTACAGCCATACTTTGGAATATTTGCCAATTGTCAAAAAAAAATATTGAGCAGCTATATGAGTATATTAATATATATAGAAAATGTTGATCATATTTTATTAAGCAAAATGATATTGTTAAGAAATTCTTATAGTATGGCTCTATTTTTATATATTTAATATGTGATATGTATACAATATCACAGATATCTAATATATCATATATAAATATCTGCAAATCCATGAGAAAATACTCAGATTGGCAGCATCTGAGAAAAAGACTGAGTGGAGTTGTGAGATGAGGAAGAGATTTCTTTTTAGTTGTAAATGTCTCAGTATTATTTTTTGCATATAATAAATAAATAACAGTAATACTGATAGCTTGAGATGATTAGTGCATGAAATCCTTACCCAATTTTATAAGAAATAGATAGAAATAGTAGGTGTTCAATAAATGCATTTCAAAGAGAAAATGTTTTTGGTTCTATCATTTTTAAGAATGAAGAGCTTTATCAATTTGTGTGATTAGGTGATCATCAAAGGCAACCTGATGTGACATTGGTGTATGGCAGGGTGAGAGAGAGTAAAGTTATTGAGGAGCACGTTTAGTGATTTAGACAAAAAAGAACATATAGTTACTGAACTAATAAGTACCAGAAACAAGCTATCAAAGAAAAATTTGAATCTCCTTTAAAGGTTAAGGAAAATAGAAATAGTAAGCAAACTGTGAATGAAACATGGATGTTTCTGAGACCTCACTCATGGAAATAGTAAAGAAATTAGTGATTCTAGGGAGAAGCAATTATGGGTCAACAGAAATAGTGAAGGAAGACTCCAAGACATTGTATAGCATTTTTGGGTTATGTGGCCAGAGAGCTGTCATATCGTCAAAGAAAGAGAAGGAAAAATAAACATAGCATAAACACTTAATTTTTAGTTTAGTGGATGATTTCTTGGCTTCTTAAGTGGTAGGACTATAGTTAGAAATTAGATATATTTTATAACTAAAATCATGTCACTTAGCAATTTTTCCAGATATCATCTGTAAGACCTTTTAAACTTTTCACATAAAAAAAAAAAGATGGGAGAGAAAGTAAAAACAACAAAATGGCTTACAGATACAGATAATTTCATGACTAATAAAAACAAAATTTAAAATAGGATGACAATATTAGAAAACAAATATCAAAAGAAATGTAAAAGTGTCTTGAGAAGTTGATATTAAAATATTTATAGAAATGCAAAAAGCCAGGAAAAGTAAAATTTTTTTTAACTTTTTACTTAATTTTTTTTTTTTTAACTTTTAGCTTTTAAAATAATTAAGCTACCTGGAAGCAGAACAAGTTTGAAGCAGATGATATGTCAGATAACAGAATTATTATAAAGTTTAATAATTTCTATAATTCATCCCAATGTAGTGTAATGGAAAAATTAGATCATGCACAGAAACCGACCTAAATGTATAGGGACACTTGGTATTTGACCAAAGCGGTGCTACAGGGTTTTTGGTTTTTTATTTCTTTACTTTTTTGTTTTGTTTTGTTTACTTGCTTGATAAGAGGGAGGATGAGAGAAAGGAGAGGGAGAGGAAGTGGGAGGGAGAGAAGGGAAGGGAACAAGGGCAGGAGAGAGAGAGAGAAGTCAGATAATACTAAGAGCTGGCGAGGATGTCAATCAATGGGAACTCTCATATATTGTAAAAAAAAATTAGTTATCTGGTACAATTATATAAATGTATATCCTAACATTTACACTCCTAGAGATATATCCTAGGCTAGAAAAATGCATGAATATGTTATATATAAATATATTTAAGGGAGCTTTATTCTTAATATCCCAAAACTTGAAACAACAAAAATATCCCTCAGTGGTAGGATGGATACATTACTTGTGCAATATTCACATATGGTGATAGCAGTTACAATGAGAAAACAATATCTTTATGTAAACAAAATGGATTAATGTCACAAACATAATGTTGAATAAAAGAAGTAAGACAAAGTAATACCTTTCTTAGTTGATGACATTATAAAAACAAGTAAAGGAAATATCATAAAAGCTAGATTAGTAGTTACTTCCAGCAGGGAAAGTAGAGGTTTGAATCAATAAAGGTGATATGGTGACCTTCCAAGTTGGTAGTACCTTTAACTTTTTCTAACTTGGGTGATGGGAGAGAACATGGTTATTTATTTCACCATACTTGTTAAACCTTCTAATTCAATTTTTATGTACTTTTCTGCATATATATTATCTTTCACAAAGAAAGAAAGAGTTAAAAGAAAAAGAAAAATTTCCATCCTCTGCTTTTCCTAGTCCTTCATAGCTAACTGTTAATCCTCTCAAGGTAGAAAATTGAAAGTTATATTCCTTATTATCCTCTCTCTCTCCAACCCCCCCTTGACTTTTTGAATATACACACATATTTTATTCACAGAAAATGAATTAAACTCTACTCACTGTCCTTTACCTTAATTTTCCCACTTATATATCTCTTGGGGTACATTCTATATCAATACATATAGATTTGTCTACTTTTTGAAAATAGAAATATTTAAATCTCCATGTGGATGTAGCAAAATATATTGAACCGTTTTTGCATATCTGAGAATTTTAGTTGTGCCAAGGTATTTTTCTACCAACTAATGTCATTAGTATAGTTTTATATAAAATTGGGGACACTTTGCAAATGTATTCAGATGGTTTGCACTGGGATTACTAGCACAAAGTGTATTAATTTTAAATTGTGACAAATTACTTTCCAAAAAGATGGCACCAGTGTATTTTTCTAACAAGAAAGAATGAAAATAACCTATGAGATTTTTGGAAGACTTTGTTGAAACTCTTAATCTTGGTAGAGTTTAAAGACTTTTGAATTTCTTTTATATTTATAAATACCAAACATTTTGAGTTTTGAAAGTAACTGATGCATCTATTTTAAAATAAAAATAAATACTTTTGAAAAATGTTTTTACATTGAATATTAAAGCAATACAATTTTTTCAAAAAAAATTACAAGAAAGAAAACATTCCACAATATCCAATCACAGAGAACCACTGTCACAGATAGGGAACACCATTTGCAGAATTTCTCTTCGAATATATATAGCCAAAGGAGAGTCAGCTAGATAAGAATAGTTGTAGTGAAATGGGATGGTGCTTTATTTTTAATGTTTAAATTAAATTTACTTTACTTGAATCCTACAGAAGATACAGAATTTAAGTAAAAATTGAAGGGAATTGTTAAGGTGCAGATGAATGTGTTATTTTCCTCATATGATATATATTAGTTCCTAAAAGGTCATTCTCAAACTAAAAATATTCTACAAATATTAAGAGAATTAATAGACTTAAGAGAATGTTTAACTACAGTTTTCAATAAAGGCAAGATTTGATTCCCTTGGGTGAAAGATGAATATAATGGCATTCTTATACTTCCTAGCTTGCCTGCAATCATAAACTACTCTCTTATTATTATATTAGCAATCAACAAAGTGTAAACCATTTTTGTTCTACTTTATGATTATGATAAACATTTTGGTGGGAGCTTAATTTTATGATTAAATTATTTTATGTATACTGCTAATTATTCCTTATGTACCAGTAAGCCTTTTACTGTGGTATTTTTATTCTTTAGGCCTTAATTTTAATTCATCATTTGTATGCCTGTGTTTTATTGTTATGCAATATTTTACAATATTACACTATAAATAATCTTACTTGCATTTAAGGGAAGCCTAAAAGTTGCAGCACATATGGGCCTATGGAATCTAACACTATAGTTGTGAATTTCTCAATAGCAAGTTGAAAACTGCAATGAAAATGATAACTAAGCCATCAAAATATTTAAAGTTGATCATTAAATGCATATTTGCAAGAGTTAACATTCTTAAAGAAGAAAGTACCACTAGTAATTCACAATTCTCCCTTCTCACCTACTTTCCTCTTTTCTGTCATTGGTTTCCTAGTAGGGGTGTGTGGGTATATGTGTATATATGTGCGTGTAGATATATATACTTATACTATATATGATATATAATATGTGATATATACATGAGTGCTTATTTTTTGTACTTTTATTTCATTATAAAAAGCATTCTAGTTTTCAATGATCTTATAATTCTGCTTGGCCCTCCTATTTTGGATATTCTTTCTCAATAAAACAGGAAAGATACAGTGATCAAAAATAATAAAAATGTCATTTAAACAAAATTACAGCTTCAAAACAGACAAAACCTGGACCAACACATAATTATGTCAAGGCTTAAGCTTCATTTTATGTGAGTGTATTTTGCTGCCTTAGGGCCAGCAGTGATTGTTCTCATGCATTTAGTTAGGATGTCATGCCAAAAAATTCTTGCGGGACACTCCTAAAATGCAGCTAAAATCATTTATAAACTTAGAGTGCCCTTTTGCATAAAGCTGAGATGGTACTGGGAAAATGTCTTTCGTATTCAGAGAACCTGGGACTGTTTTATCCTCATACATGTCTCGGAGTTCAAATATGTACACACACACACAGACATGCTCCATCTCAGTGTATAACTCAATCAGAGGTGAAGTGAATCAATCTTATTAGTAAGAGTAAAAGCAGTTTTCCTTGGCTCCTATTCACCTATGTAATGTGATTTCTGGAAGAATGAGATCTTAATTATTATGATTTATTCAGCATAGGAACTCAAAATTGCGCATTTTACATTTTGATTTGAAGATTCAAAAAGCCCTTTGCTGGGAAAAAAGCCATTTCTATGATTACTTTATGAAATACAGTTCACTTGAAGATTGAGTATATATAGCAGGTAAATTTTTGACTTTAAAAAGTGAGTTTGCCTTGCTTTCTAACTGCATTCTTTTTTGCATTTGATCCCATCTTTTTCTCCTTTTCACAGCTTTAATAAAATGGGAGATGAATGAAAACTGTTTGCAGACTCTGATTATAAAGCAGGGAGCATTTCCTGTATGGTCCCATGCACATATGAATCACTGTGCAAATGGATCTTTGATTACTCCTATGGCTCTATGCAAGTTATGATTTGTGATATCAGTGAAGACCAGAAATCATTTTCAATATTTTCATTGCAGTGCAGATCAAACCTACTATGGAAAAACAAGTCAAGTGTTGTGCTAGCTGGTTGTGTTCCCTATCATTACAGTGCACTTTAGGAGGCCCCCTTTTATGCATGTCAGCTGTATGGTTTAATTTAAAAGTAATTCCAAGCATTTAACATGCTTCCTTCATTTTAAAGAGTACTTCTTAAAAATGAAAAGGGTTCAATCACTTTTTGGAGGCAGACAGTGGGTACAATATAAATGTAAGTCCCATCAGTGCAGGTCTGATGGTTTCTGATTTAAATAGTTTTTATTAAATATGAAATGTCCAAATTACCTAATCATTGTCTCCTGTAAGATAAACACAGTTTCCCCAGGCCTTTCTCCAGAGTCTTATCTCAGAGCTGCAGGATGTCAGTTGATAGTGTTGCCTTCATGTTAGACAAGCAGACAAAATAATTTGATTGTACTGCTTGCCATGTTGTTCTAAGCAGTTCTTTAAGAACTAAAACCACTTTGTTTCTGGTGGCATGACAAAGCCCATTACTTTCATTTTTTTGAACTCTTTAAAAAGCTTCAACATCAATAAGACTGCTTTCAGAGCGCACACTGGTATAATGTGTCTAGTCTTGTCTAGTCTATCCATCCAGAGATAGACATAAAACAAAAGTTAGGATTGTAGGAAAAACGTTTTTCATGCTACAAAAACATAGCAAAATTACAGGTAATTACCTTTTAAACTGACAATCGCTGAAGTAGGTGTTTAAAGTTAAATTCTAAATAAATTATTCAAAAACCTATAAACCTATATCCAAATGCTAGGCAGTAACTCTGTACTGTTTGAATAATTTTGTAAAGATCATACAAACAGGGACAATGAAAAAAAAAATCCAAATAATCTTTACCGTTATTTCCTGAGGGTAAGAGTAAAATATTTTAATTTTAAAAACCTTAAATTGTTGTCTAATTGTTTGACACATTGTAGAGGAGCACAGGAAATGTAAAAAATGAACTTAAGATAATTAGACCTGTGTTTGAAATAGGACGATAAGTTAAGTGATTCAGTGTTTTGAAAAGGGTAAGCATGAAGGAAAACAGATCCTCACATAAATCGATTTCAAACCAAAACTTAAGGTTAAGTGGATACCCAATTTATGAACATATATGATTAATACTTCTTAAGTCTCAGTTTCCTAATTTATAAAATAAGAATATAGAATCATGACATGAAAGTTGGTTTGAGGATAAAATTATATCACCCAATGAACTAGAACCACACTGACACTGATGGACAGAAACTAGTGTGGTCTCTGTCCTCAGGGAGTTCACATTCTAGTCGAGAGAGAATGAAAAGCAAAACCAAATCACTGTGCAGATTAAGGCAAAATTGTGACTGTAATGAACACTCTGAGGAAGAGTCACATGATTCCATGGGAGCTTTTACTAGGGACAGTTTGATGTACTGCAGAAGATTAGAAAAGATTTCTGTGAGGACAAAGCTGTTTTGCCACAAGTTAATTGAGCGAATTGTGTAAATGATGTGGAAAACATCCCAGGCAAAGGGACTTCATATGTGGAGATCTTGTACCAGAGGGCACTGAAATAGCTCACAGCAGAGAAAAAGGAGGACATAGTGAGATATGAGATAGAAAATGAGTAGATCACACAGGGCTCCAGAGGACACCGATGAGGACTTTTGTCCTTATCCCTTCAAGGGAATCCTTTGAAAGTATTTAGGAAGAGAGATGGCATCCAGTCTGCTCTTAGAAGAGACCAGTCTCAACCACTGCAGAGGACCCAGGTTTGGAAATGCACTGTAAGTTTTCAAACACCACCAATGCTAGTTGTACAATTCTAGCTTTGTTCCTCATCCTTATCATTGCCACACTCTGAAGAGAATTTTATCTGTTTTTCTTTTTCCCCTCCCTTTCACTCTTTCCTCCCTCCCTCCCTCCCTCCCTCCCTCCCTCCCTCCCTCCCTCCCTCCCTCCCTCCCTCCCTCCCTCCCTCCCTTCCTTCCTTCCTTCCTTCCTTCCTTCCTTCCTTCCTTCCTTCCTTCCTTCCTTCCTTCCTTCCTTCCTTCCTTCCTTCTTCCTTCCTCCTTTCCTTCTTCCTTCCTTGCTTCCCTCCCTCCTTCCTTCCTTACCCCCTCCCTCCCTTCCTCCCTTCCTCTCTCCCTCTCTTCCTCCCTTCCTTCCTTTCTTCCTTTCTTTCCTTCTCTTCCTAAACTAGGGAGAGGACTAACATAGATGTGACTAAAACATAAACCATAAATAATTACCCAATTCTTGGCATAATGACATGATAGGACAGACTTTTCAAGAAAAAGATCATTAGGTTGTTCTTTCTAAGAAATGTTTTTTTCTGAGGAAAAACAATTCTTATCCTTCAAGACAATAGTAACTACTTTTATGAAAATGCATTATGATTATAGCAATGACAAAGTAGTATGTTTAAACGAGTCTGTGTTTAAGACTATAAGAGAAGGATACATTTATGTCCAAGATTTATTACTTTGTTTAAGCAACATAATCCTTAAATCTGAATGTATTCATTAGCTCCTTCAGTAACTCTAAAACACACACATACACATACACATACACATGATTTCTTCTGGCCTCCAATCCAGGACCAGTGGGAGAATCATTGTGATAGAAATGTATTTAAGGTTTTTCTTTAGGAGAAATTGCCATTCTGGTCACTGAATAACCATAAATTTGGTCAAGTTACCCAACCCCTCTGGCATGCAGAATCTTTATTTGAAAAAATGAAGGTGCTGTGCAGAAATAGCCTCTAAGATTTCTCTATTATACTGCTATTAAAGCCCCTTTAAATTGTGATTATGAAAAGACTCTCAATGAACTCCTGTTCAGAGCTAGCCATCAAAAATCATCTCCTTCTGGTCATCTCAGTGCCAAAATTATAAAACAGCACTTTGGGGAAATTTCCAAACAAACTGTGTCATAATGAACATACCTTTTCTCTCTGCTGTATCAGGCATCTATTCAAGTTTAAATTTTTCAAGGTGTATCCAACAAAACTGCTTATATCTATCAAAGTACAGTCATCAACAGTATTTTTTCATACCACTGTTGATATATACTTTTTAGGATAGTAAACATCAGGAAGGTTTTGTTGTTGCTGTTTTAAATCTGAATTGATGTGTATATCTGGTTAAAAGGTGTTTCTCTTGCTTCATCTCTAAGTATTTGACTAACTTCTTAATTCTGAGGGATCAACACTAATTTCCAGTGTTTACCAGCAATCATAGATGACTAGCAGTTAAAAAGCCATCAGCCCTGTCACATTTTTCAAAGAACAGAATCCCTTTCCAGATGGCCCTTCATTTGGCTAATGGACAGCCTAAGGGGATATAAATGTCACCTGTTGTAGCTAGTCAACAGTATTAATAAAAACACAAAAATAGACCATTCAGCAATGGCAATGACCCAAAAATGGATTTATGAGTTTTTTCACCAAGGTAATTTGCAATGATCAACATTTTAGCATTTTGAAGTTTCCTATTTTTTCTCATAATTTTCCAAGGCTGTTGTTTTAAAACACAAAAAGACAAATATTAGAAAATTTTTTAAAAAGTTATTTTCAAAGGGTCAGACATTTTTAAACATTTGCATCCTATAATACCAATAAAGAGTATTTCTTATGTGAAAGAGATCTGCCACATAAAGAAGCATCCCTATACAGGTATATCTTTTTTAAATATCTAGTAAGATATTGGCAATTTTACCTTTTCTAATTCATCTTGCACTAAATTACATTGTACAGACTATAAGTGCCAATACAATCCAATTGTGGTTTTTCAATAAGTTGTTTTTCTTTTTCCCTTCTCTAACTTTAGAGAAGTGATTTCTTCTACTTGCAATGTGTTATCCACTTTGTAAAATTTTTCTGATCGTCGAGTTCCATATCATAGGTCCTCCTTATGAAATTTCTATTATTTGTCTCCATATCTCAAGTGATTGATGAGGCCACAGGTGCTCAAGAGTGAAATGCATGGATGATTAACTCATTGCAAAGAGATTTTACTAAAGTCGTCTTTTCAAGTCATCCACTGAGATGACAGTGCAGAAGATGTAGAATCTAACTTAAAGGAGGACAAACTAAAGTCATAAATGTATGTGTTAAATTAAATTCCTACTATTTTTCTTTTAATTTGTATGGACAATTTATGTTTCCATTACTACATAATAGAAAAATGTAACACGGCAATGTACATTTAAAAAGTCCACTAGAAATAAAGCAAGCCAAAGTCTGTTAGTCTATTCTCCTTTTTTGTTTCTTTGTTTCAGTAAAGCCAATACACTCACATTCCATAGTTTCCACATTTTATGGCATAAAAATATATTTAAAAACGATGTTTTACATATCCTAAAAAATCAAATTATCTTTGATTTTCTAGCTTTCTACTTTTTCTTCTTAAAAGTTTTAGGGTAAATTGAAAGCAAATGTCAACAATATGCATGCATAATATTATTATCTCTACTGTAGCCCTGAGGGACACAGTAAGAGTTCAACAAGTCTCCATAGCTCACTGAGCAAGTCACTAGCAAAGAAGTGAGGTGGTATTTATCTTCCAGGCTTGATTATGATGACGATGTCCACTCAACCACTTTTAATGAACAAGAAAGGGCATAATTAACAGTGGGAGATCATCTCACCAGTAGTTTAACACATAAAGAAAAACTGCAAGATTAAAAACAAGTTTAGATAGGCAAACAATTAAATTTACTGTGCATTGAAGCTATGCGTCGTGAATATAACATTTTCTTTTTGATATTTGTCTACAAATGTGTAATAACGGTTTCAGAAACAATTTTTAAGTATAATTTTAATAATAGAAACTTTGCAGAGAATAAAAACTTCTCTTAAATGAATTAAGATTTCAATTTCTAGCATTACACAAACAGGAACATGTCCATCAGTTGAAATAGAAAAAAATAGTCTCTATATTGACATTTTATTTTTGTTAAATCTTAGAAATAGTATATTCCGAAGTAATTGACCAAGAGCCTTTGCTAAAATCCTATTGTATTCTTAGCAAATTCATTAAAAAGTTTTCAAGTAATGATATTTAAGCAATTTTCAAGAAATCTTTATTTGTTTTTGTCCTTGAAACACATTAAATAAGAGGTCTGTGCTGAGGAGTTATATTTTTTCTACTTTTGTCTAAAATAAAAATGAACAACTAAAATCAATCTCTCTCACACATGCACATACACACACAGAGACACAAGAAATTAGTGATTAAAATTTTTATGTTCTGGTATTATTAGTGGGGATATGAATGACAGCTTCTTATCAGTTCTGGAATCCCTTACAGAAAGGAAACTGCCACTAAAAAAATAATATTTAAAGAGATGCTTCTAAAGGAAGGTGTTTCTAGCTTTAGGAGAATTTTTTCCTTAACATTTAAATAAAAAAGTATTAATATTAACCCACAAAGTCATATAAAATTTGTTCAGAGCTTAATTTTTTTTATTTTATATTTTAGCTTAAAATTAGTAGGGACATATAGTGTTTGATATTTTTGAACACCAGGTAAACAAATTTTCACAATTTACTCTCTAACAAATCTCTTTTTCTGATCTATTTCTTGCACCAGTTTCAACTTACTGTTTTCCAAATGCCTTTTGACTATAGCTATATAACTATTGATACAGAAAATGTCAGGCACCGGGAGGGCTGCTTGCCACTTCCCCATTGCTCCGCAGGCCAAGGCCAGCGCTGTGCGTGGCCAGTTGGAGGGCACAGCTGCCTGGGGCCAGGCCCCACGGCAGAGAGCCCATGGGGCCCCAAATGCCAGAATGTGGCTGAGCCCACATGCTGCCTGTTTACGGCCATGCTGCTTGTGTGATCCTGATTGGGTAATTTTGGAATCCCAGTGTTTTTGATTGGATGTTAAAGCTTGATGTTGATTGGATGTTAAAGCTTGTAGTTGGTTGGATGCTTTTTGAGCCCTACCAAGGGTATAAAAGCAGGAGGAGAACAAGGAAGGGGGCAGAAGGGTCAGAAGATCAGAAGAAAGGAAGAGAGCTGTAACAATAGGTGTGCTGAGCCTGCTGTAGAAGAATAAATAACTGCTCTCCGACTCTTCGTGTGCTGCTCGGGTTCTTTCCCCGGTCAAAAGCTGTAACTAACACTAGCCGTATACATTGCTGCAACACTATGATCAACAAACTGGAGGCAAAAATCTCAATCAGAAAGAGAGATATATATATATATATATATATATATATATATATATATATATACTTCAGAGTCTGAAAAACAGGTATACAAGGCTAGTTATTATATTTTCCTCAAAAACTTTTAGCAGTTAATCTCGTCTAAAGGATCAGTTAATGGAGTGGATATATTCTTTCTTAATAGAGGGCTTAACCATAAAATTCTCAAGGTAGATTTTGCTTTCAAATAACTATTACATGTTCTAACTAGATTATAAAATAGAGGTTGTTGTAACTTCTAACACAAAGGGCCATATAAGAGTTTAATGAGATAATTCATTTAAAGTATTTAGCACATTATTGGGGAAATAATAAATCCTCAGTGGATGTTAGATAATAATTATATTAAAGTAAGGCGCACAAGAAATGGTAAACTATTCTGTGAACAGCCTTTCTCCATGTAATGTATTGGAGTTAGAATAAACACTTTAAGTTTTATTTACATGTATAGATGTCTCTTCAGATTGTGAGATAGAGAAGTCTCTCTTTTTACCTAATGATCAATATTTTAAGAAATTGGCAATATGTTTGTTCTCTATTGAAAAATGTCTATTCCTTTCCTTTGCCCACTTTTGAATGGGATTATTTGTTGTTTTTGTTCTTGAGTTCCTTGTATGTCATATACATTTGTACAAATAAAAAAAAATAAATTGGCAATATAAAATAATTTTCTTACCCATCAATTGTGATCATCAGTTTTTGGAGGAAACAACAACAACAAAGGTGGTATTTACTTTCCTAACAAGATAAGTATTGCTTTAATAAAGGTACACTTTTTCAAATAAAGCAAAAAAGAAAATATAGCTATTCCCTTTCATTTTTATTAATACACTGTGGTCTCATTAGATATGTACTATTCTATGTCTTTAAATAATTCAGGGACTAACAAGGGAACATCTGTGTAACAAAACACTACCACTTGAAATTTAAACTCTCATAAATGAGTTAAAACAGTACATTAACTACCATCAATATCATGGGATTAGTCAATTATGAAAATTATCATCTTCATCTAACAAAGTCAAATGGAGATATTCCAAGGATGTTGTCCAAGGTCACTGTGAATCACAAGTGAAATTTCCAGTCTGCTTTCTGGAATCAAATTTGTTGCTAATTGATGATATTAGGTGAATAACATAGTAATGACCTAGTGATAGACTTAATTTTCTAAATATGTGGAAACTTTTACTTCTTTTTTTTAAACACTTCTCAAACATTTCATCATTTGTATATTCTCAATATTTTCCCCAACACTGTAAATTACCTGAGTTGAGGGCACACATTTGCCATAATCACTGCTGTGTCTTCAGCCCCAGCATTAGTGCATGGGATACAGTAGGTGCTCAATAAATATCTGTTCATAGCCAAATCAATCTGGACATATAAAGCAAGATTAAGCAGCTGCTTCTGTAACACTAATCATGCAATTTTTCAAAGGTATACAAAAATTCCCTGAAAAATATTTATTGAACATATGTAGAGGAAAGTGCTTGGGGTATATAAACTATGAAAAAATATATATATATACACACACATTATGGGGTATATAAACCATGAATTGAAATTTATGCTTTGTCTCTAGGAGCTTACAATATAATAGATGAACTAACTAATAAACTATAAAAGGTTATATATACATTATGAAAGGTAAAAGTAAGTATTGAGGACATAAAAAATAGTAAATGAAGAAATCAAGATTGGTTCTGGAAGTAAATGGTTTTTTTGGTAGTGATAAAAAAAATACTTGTACAGACAAAATTCCCTGAAAGCAAGATCAACATGATATAGCTCCAGACTGAATGTATAAGGTGAGAGAGAGAGGGAAAAAGAGAGAGAGAGTGAGAGCAAAAAAGAGAGAGAGAATAAAGATAATTATGGTTTTAACAAAAAATGTTGGATAAGAAAAGGAATGCAGAAGGAAAGTTGCTTTGAGTGCAGATGGAAAATGATGCATTTGAGGTACTGTGTTAGGTTTATTTTCTAGCACCCTGTTTCAGTTAAGTATATTGTGACAATTTTGCTACTATAATATAAAAAGATTAGGGGAAACTTAAGGAATGTGTAGGTGAAAAGCTAGATAACTGAGATTTATTTTAATGATGATGAGCCTTCATATTTGAAACAAACTAAAAGTGATGCTGTTAAAATTAATAGTAATAATGCCAATTACTAGTAAATGTGATCATTTGACCTAAATTTAATTGCAAGTGATAAATCCTAAGTATGTGATAATTTTGCTCCCTTATATTAATATTTTAATCTAGCATGAAATGTAAGTATGTATACCATGAAGCGTGTTTAAGTATTGATACATTGCAAAATTGCAGGATATTTCCTATTATGAGTCAGGCACTGACTAGGGACCAAGAGGAATCAGGAATAAAATAAAGTTTCCCATTTGAGGGAGAGACAGACACAGATTTAATAAAATGGAACCTGGTATTTTAAGTGCTTCACCAGTTTAGACAAATTATCAAGACTGGTCAGAAAATAGCCCACCTATTTTTCCTGGGTGGAGGAGAATTCAAAAGCCTTCAGGGAGCATGCTTTTCCTTGAGATATGCCTTAAACAATGACCAGAATTACAAGAAATAGAAAAAAAAAAAGAAAGAAGGAAGATATTTATTAGTTTTTTTTTTTTTAAATCTCATTGTTCCAAATTTAGGTATATACTAATGTTGTTAGCAAACAGTGACAATTTTTTTCTTTCTAGTGTTTATCATTTTAATTATTCTTTGTTTTAGTACATCACAAAGGGTATATAAAGTAATTTTGAATGACAGCAAATGTTCTTGTGTTGAAAATAATTCTAAAAGAAATGTCCTTAGTGTTTAATCATTCTGTGTATTTGCTATAGATGTCCAATAAATGATAATTAACAAGTTAAGAAATATTCCCTTTGCTCTAAACTTATGAGTGTGAAAAGTAAAGAATATATGTTGAATATGAATGTATTTTTTTCTGCATCTAGTGAGATGATTGTATATTTGTTTCCCTCTTTTAATCTCTTAACGGAATGAATTATTTTAATAAAGCTCCAAGTGTTGTCTCATCACTTAATTCCTGGAATAAATTCTAATTTTCATTTTATTAATTTAATAGTTTATGGTACAAAATCTACTGATATTTGTATCTAATTTATATTTCCATCTGAGTGTTTATGTGCTCATATGCAATGTGTTTGAACTTTATTTCTCTACAATGAACATGGACTTTTTCTATCATTTGATGTTCCGGTTTAAAACGTGGATTCTTACAGTTCTTACGTCTAATGACATCTGGCTCTCATACCATCTTTAGAATGTACCCAAATTTTTTAAGTTAATTTTGGTAACATGTATTCTTACATATCTATTACTTTCATTTCACTCATTTAATTTGGATTGTTAAATTTGTTGGCATAAACTTGCACATTTTCCCCAATTACTTTTTTAAAAGCCCCCATTTATGGCTTTATCATGGTAAGATTCCAAAACAAGTTATTCAGACTCATGGACTTGTACAGCTCTTCAGAACCTGTCATTGATTCCTTTGACAGGACGTTCATGTTTTGTTCACTTGTTACCGCAGTCCATTACTTTGCATGGAAGGGAAATGCTATTTTTTCAAATAAAAGAGTCAACATTCTATTTTGGAGTCAAATCCAAATTTTGCATTGTTTTGTTTAAAAAAGACGAAATCAGAGACATTAAAGAAGATTTGCATTGGAAACTTTTGGCGATTTCCCCAGTCCCTTAAGAAATTATCATATTCTCCCTGCCAATGGCAAGTATGAAAGTAGAACATTTTGAGAAGCACAGGGGAAAACAATTTGGATAGAGAGACAGAAAATGTACATCAGGTTTACTATTGTTTCTCCTTCCCTCTGCCCTGACAGACATTATTAACAGATGAATTCACTCGATATTTAGATATTCCTGGTGTTACTTGCCAGGGATTACTGTCTTGAGCACTGGAAGTCAAATAAGCTAGTTTCAAGCTCCTACCAAGATCCTGACCACTACTTTTACATTGGGTGAGTCACTCACTCACAGTTTCATCATCTGTAGCAGGAGGCCATTAAAATGTGGAAACAACCCAAGTGCCCATCAATACATGAGTGGATTAATAAAAAGTGGTATATGTATACCATAAAGTACTACACAGTCACAAAAAACAATGGTGACCTAGCAGTTCTTCTATCCTGCATGGATCTGGAGCCCATTCTATTAAGTGAAGTATCATAAGAATGTAAAAACAAGCACCATATGTACTCACCATCAAATAGATTTAACTGATCAACCCTGAAGTGCACATATAGTAATAACATTCATCAAGTGTCGGGCAGGTGGGAGCAGGGATGTTAGGAAGGGTATATTCACACCTACTGTGTGTGGTGCTCACTGGCTGGGATATGGGCACACTTGAAGCTGTGACTCAGATGGTGCAAAAGCGATATATGTAACCTAAAAGCTTGTACCCCTGCATATTCTGAAATCAAATTTATATATGTAAAAAAAGTTTTTGTATTGGAATTGCCTGGGTAGTCTCATCGGGCTATTGTAGGGGGCTACACTAAAGCAGTAGAAACATAGGGTATCTAAATATAATTAAGATGTTCAAAATTACACAAAATCCAACTAAAGAACAACCTTCATACAATTCTACCACCAGTCTTTCAAGTACTAATGGATTCTTTTTAATTGAGGAAGGAGAAAGAAAAGATATTTCAAGAGCTATAAACAGGAGAAAAAACTTAAGATGAACACAGACTTCATTTAAAATCAAATTTCAAATCAGACAAGATGGGTAAAACAAAACACAACAACCAATGAGATTAAAATATATAGGCAAAGTTAGGAAGTAAAGCATGGCATTATTCTGTCCTAAAATAGTATAATGTTATGTCAAGCACATTCTCCTTTATTCTAGTTTTTTAAACTGAATAGCTTCCTTTTATTCCTTACATCCCTTGCAAGGTATTATTATAAGTTCTCTATAATCATAATATTATAGAAATCTATGACAGTTATGATTTTTACCTGGCATTTTAATATAATTTTTCTTATGGTTTTCTTATCCTGGTGGAATTTTTCTAAAATATTTCTTTATATTACTTCATTTTTATAAACTTCAAAAACTAGAAACAGGGAATAACCACATTGCAATATGTGGGTTAATATAACTTGTAAGCACTATATAACTTAACATTAACTATTAAAGAATAATAAAATTCCAGAGGAGAAAAAGGACTCCCTAAAAATAGCTGGGATTTAAAATTATATTTTGCAGCCTGTTAATTTATCATATGGAGTAAAAATAAGCCATAGGTAGGAAATGGAAACTCTATCAAATGCCTCTGTGTTGCAGTAAACTTAATTATACAGCACTCCATAAAATGACAGTAATATTAGAGAGGAAAAGTAGCAATTTCAGATGTGCAATAACTGCTTTTTACAAGGATAGAAATTACATCAAGCGCATATACCTATCCAGTCTAATACTGTTTTCCAGCAAGAGCCTGTGGGATTCACAGTCAAGGGGAGGGAATGATTTAACTAAGCTGAAATTTGCTTAGTCCAGAAAAGGCTTGCCTGTGAAAATCTTTGCATGTAAGTGTGTTCTTTTGCTAATACATAATAAGTACCTAATTTACAAATTCACATTCAATTTTAAATCTTTATGTATACATGTGCATGTAATAGCTTCAATCAAAACCATTATTAACGGATGGATTCTTGACTTTTAAAGGGGCTCTGAAATGCTTTTTACTACATCTGACCTATAGGTACATCACATAAAATGGTTTTATAAGGACTGTGTACTATTATCAATTTAATAACATGAATCTTAATGTTTCTGAAGAAGGTTTTATATATAATCATGCCCAAAATCCTTCATTTAAAAATCTAAAAGATTATAAGTGACTTTTAAATTTTTAAATTGGAAAGATTATCATTGACTTTCTGCCTTCTATGATTATTTTCTTTAATTTAAGGGAAATTACTGTAATACCTTTCTTGGTATGTTGATATTGAGTTTCTTGTTTATTGGGTTATTAGTGCACCAGTCAAGGCCTTGCATTTTGGTAATACACCTGTGCTTAAAGGCTTCTGTAAAGTAGGGTCTTGTCACACAAACCTTGGTTTGAATGATGGCTTTGCCACTTGCTATCTGAGTGACCTCAGGGAAATTCTCTAAAATTGAATCTGGTTCCTCATCTATAAAATCGGCGTATTAATGCCACACATTTTGCAACTGTTATCCAGGATAGAAATAATGCATGTGAAGTTTCTGTTACATTTGAAAGCACATAGTAGGCAGATAACATACTGGTAGCTCTTATTTCTTCTGTCATCATGTACATGGTGTGGTCCACACTACACCGGGGTTCTAATTTCAGTTTTAAGTTTTTCTGTTGAACTTGGGCAAATCAACCTCATTTATTTTCATCAGTTTATTGCAAAGTCTCCAGATTCAATTGAAAATAGTATATGCTTTGATGCTATGTATATCAGATACTTATCACCTCACATAAAAAATAAATGAAAAGAGACGTAGAGTTGTGTTTCAGGAAACAGAGAAGTACAGTTGTGGCATAAACATGGCACAGATTACTAAGTAAAAACTGGTACCTGGCTCAGGACATATATTCATGCCTTTGAGCCTAAGGAAATTGGAGAAGAGGGGTTATACTTAAAAGGAAAATGAGTGATAAGTGTGCCTTAATTTTGTGCTTGTGGATAAAAGAGAAGCATAGATGGATAGGTTAAGAGAGAGGAGATGACAGTCAGCTTTGATGGGACACAATGAGCTTCTTGGCAATCCTGAGAATTAGACAATGGTAGACAGGTACAATCTGAGGCTCCCAGTGTGATTGATAATAATTTACCATCAGCTGGAACAAAGCTTATCTCACTACTTATTTGTTAATGTCTAAAATTCTTTGGTCAAGTATTAAGTTTTGGATATATTACTAGAGGGATTAAGAAAGTTCTGTGCTTTCTTTAGATTTTTTTTATTTTAAAATATTATGGGGGTATAAATGTTTAGGTTACATATATTGCCTTTGCCCTGCCTGAGTCAGAGCTATAAGCATGTCCATTCCCAGACAGTGAACACTGCACCCGTTAGGTGTGAATATACCCATCCCCTCCTCCCCACCTCCCACCTGCCCAACACTGGATGAATGTTACTACCCTATGTGCACATAAGTGTTGATCAATTAATACCAATTTGATGGTGAGTACATATGGTGTTTGTTTTTCCATTCTTGTGATATTTTACTTAATAGAATGGGCTCCAGCTCCATCCATGATAATTGAAGAGGTGCTAGATCACCATTGTTTTTTGTGGCTTAGTACTTTGTGGTATACATATTCCACATTTTATTAATCCACTCATGTATTTCTATGCTTTTGACTCAAGATGTTTAAAGATGATCTGTTCAGTGAATTCATCAAGTTATCTCTGCAAAAATATATGTCATGGTTTATACCTAAAAACTTCCTGTTTATAATATCATTATCCTCCTTCCTTCCTTTCTTTCTTCCTACTCACATGCCTACTCACATAGACTCCTTCATTCCTTCCCTCATACTTACTTGGAGAGAGATTATTCATTTCCTCTCTCAGGAAATATTTATATCTCTCGTTGTCTAAAGCCTATGAATATTAGGGCTAAAGATTACATCCCTGTTTCTTGATTTTCTCTGAGTATATGTGGTACAATGATGGAAATTTAGAATACAATTAACATATTGGACAATTTGTGAAATAGAATCAGTTTTTTTCCATAAATATGAATATGTGTTTCTTAGAGATAAAATTTGAACTATTCACTTACCTCTTAGACAGGTCATTGGCCACACATGTCATATGGCAGATGTAGCAAAGTTAAAAAAGGAATAATAAAGTATTCTTCTTTGAAGACTGCAAATTATGAAGGTTGCTTCTAGGATGACTTAGATAATTAGTAATTGCCTACTTTGAACTTGGCAATGTACTATGCTCTTTATATATTTATTTATTATATTATTTATTAACTCTAAGCTTAGAGCAACTCTGGAATTGTAGGTGATATGGTCCATCTCATAGAGAAAAGAAATGAGAATGAAAAAAAATCTAGGATTAAGTCTACACTCAATAGTAAATAAGCAGTAAACTGAGTATTAAAGTTATATAACAGATATAAGTGACTCTATGATAACCTCAGAGCCAATGGAATCAACTTCTACTGCCCTACTTCTGATCTTTCCATAATCATATAAGTATACACTCTGTCATATGCACCTGTAAGAGTTACTACTAAAACAGAGATAGAACTCAGAACATAATATCAATGTTTTAGATATCAATTTTTTTAAAAAATGGAAATCATAATTTTTACACCTGTAAAATATGAATAGTCAACAGGAAGAGGCTAAAGATATTAAGTTTGAGACCTAAGCAGTGGTTTTCAGGTTACAGTAAAGCATCTATCACCAGCTGTGTGAGCTCAGGGGAAAAAAATATGCATGAGCTCATTATTTTTCTCGATTTCTAGCCACTGTCCCCAGTCAGGTACCACAGCACAGATGGTGTTGTGGTAAAGACACATGACACTGTCAGTAGCTATAACATATGGCACAAATCTGGCATCCCACGTTCCCGTAAGTTTCAAGGTTAAGATAGAAACTTGTCACTTTTCTGACATTCAATTAACTTCTTTTCTTAAAATATAAAATTCTCATATAAAAGAGTTATTTTTCTTGATTCATTCATTCATCTCCGTGATTCTATGTGTTTATTTTATTAACATGGATCTAATGATATTTTGAATTATTTTAGTATATCCTGTGTTGTGTCATAAGTGTGTTCTTATAAGTTATTCAATTAAAGATTGAATTATACTTAAATGAATTAGAGAAGCTTGGCAAAGGAGTTAATGGATAATGCTTTTGCAAAGTCACAGCTATTATATCTTCTCATGCATGTAGTTTTCATAGACATGGTTTACATGAAGTAAGAATATGCTTACTTTCATCAGTAAATTACAGGTTGTTGTATGGTGCATAGATACATGAGAATGTTCTTTTCTGGAGATTACAAACTTCAAAATTTCGTAGGATTATAATATTGTCAAAAACCACATGATTAGAAAATATCCTATTAAGGCTGAAAAGGTATGAAATAATAGGCAATAAAAAAATTTGGTCTGTCATAAAGCATCCAGAGAAATAAGCATAAAATCATAGGCTCTCCATCTCAGATTTTTACTTTAAAGTTAAATAACTATTAATGTTCTCTCACTGTGTTAGTCTTCATCCATATGCCCCTCATCACAGGGAACAGAACCATCTTCCAGTGAAAAAACAAATTAAAGAAATTTAAAATATGAATTTGAATGTTGAAGATATCTAACTCAATGTACTATATTAAATGATATTGATTTGTGTGCATTCCTATAAAAGGCTGGACGATTTTTCTCTTTTGGATATATTTTTAATTTTAATGGATTTTTACCTTTGTAAGATTTTGTTACCTCAAACATTTGAGTTGAAAATGGGTCATAAAGCAGCGGAGACAACTGGTAACATCAGCAACACATTTGGCCCAGGAACTGCTAACGAATGTATAGTGCAGTGGTGGTTTAAGAAGTTTTGCAAAAGAGACGAAACTCTTGATGATGAGGAGTGCAGTGCCTGCCGTTGGAAGTTGACAAGGACCAATTGAAAGCAATCATTGAAGCTGATCCTCTTACAACTACACTAGAAGTTGCCGAAGAACTCAAGGTCAACCATTCTACAGTTGTTCAGCATTTGAAGCAAATTGGAAAGGTGAAAAAGCTCGATAAGTGAGTGCCTCATGAGCTGACCAAAAATCAAAACAATCATTGTTTTGAAGTGTCGTCTTCTGTTATTGAACGTAACAACAATGAACCATTTCTCAATTGGATTGTTACGTGTGATGAAAAGTGGATTTTTATATGACAACTGGCAGATGACCAGCCCAATGGTTGGAGTGAGAAGAAGCTCCAAAGCACTTCCCGAAGCCAAACTTGCACCAGCAAAAGGTCATGGTCATTGTTTGGTGGTCTGCTGCTGGTCTGATCCGTTATGGCTTTCTGAATCCCTGGGAAACCATTACACCTGAGAAGTATGCGCAGCAAATCCGCAAGATGCACTGAAAACTGCAATGCATGCAGCTGGCATTGGCCAACAGATAGAGCCCAATTCTTCTCCATGACAAGGCCCGACAACATACTGCACAACCAATGCTTCAAAAGTTGAAGAAATTGGTCTATGAAGTTTTGCCTCATCCACCATATTCACCTGACAACCACTTCTTCAAGCATCTTGATAACTTTTTGCAGGGAAAATGCTTCCACAACCAGCAGGATGCAGAAAACGCGTTTGAAGAGTTCGTTTAATCCTAAAGAATGGATTTTTACGTTGCAGGAATAACAAATTTATTTCTCATTGGCAAAAATGTGTTGATTGTAAGGTTCTTATTTTGATTAATAAAGCTGTTTTTGAACCTAGTTATAATGATTTAAAATCCACAGTCTGAAACTGCAATTACTTTTGCACCATCCCGGTAATAATTCCTTTACAGAGAATGTATTAGGTGAACTCAATCTTTGTGTGAATGATTTTAGCCAGAGATAATATTTTAAGGTGACAGGTATTTTCTCTCAAGATTTTGAAGGCATTTGTTGCATCTGTTTTTATTGATAGGGACATTTTCTTTTGGTTTAATTTTTACTTTTTGCTAGTTAATGCAATTTGCTCCTGGATTTTAAAATCTTCAGTTTAACATTGATGTGTGCAGTTTCTTGATCATGTGTTTAGTTGGGTATTTATTTATTTATCCTGTTTAGTACTTGGAATGCCTTCTGAATCAGAATATCCATGCCCTTCCTTGATTCTGAAAAAAAATTATCATTTTTTTTCTTTTCAGATATGACTTCCAGCCCACTCTTCTGAAACACTTATTAAATATATATTGGCTTTCCCTATTCTATAGTTGATATTTTTTAATTTTTTCATATTCATATATTTTTGCATTTTTTTTGCTGTGTTCTGAGTAAATTCCTCAATAATATTTTCAAATTCAGTAAGTTTCTCCCCAACAGTATCAACTGTGTCTTCAGTGCAGTCTGTTTACTAAGATTTTTTTTTTTAGTTTTAATGGCTGCATATTTCTTTATTAAGAATCCTCATGGGTTGCTTCCCTATTCACCTGCTTTCATTACCTCTGTTTCTTGTTTAGAAAATGGATATGATTGTCATTTGTCCATCTGAGCATTGCAAACTGCTATTCTGGTGTTTTACAGTCTTAATCCATATTAACATTTCATCTTAGGTGAATTTAGGTTCCGGTTGGTGATTTTGAGAACTAATTTTGTTAACATAATATTTCTTTATCCATTTTGGAACTTGGGTTGTCTAGGCTAGTTTTGGAGAACTAGGCTAGTTTTGAGTGAGACGTTTTTAGTGGGTTTGTTTGTTTTTTCTATACCTATGTTATACCTTTTAAATTAATCAGTTTGTTGGCTGCTTCCACATTGACTTCCAGGGCTTGTTCAAGCACCAGGCCTTAGAGTAAAAGTTTGCCACTCTGACCCACAGATAGTTAACAGAGATGGCCATCAAGCAAATAGGGAACTTGATTGATTTCTCATCAATGAAGATGTGTCCTTCTGTTTTCATGATTCCACAGCTATGGCTCTAGAGAGCAGATTTTTTTTTTTTTTAAGCATCCTCTTATACATAGCAAGAGCCTCATGCACCCAATCTTTGTTTTAAGTGGTAGGTCTGGTTCTATAAATCCAGCTAAAGGAATACTTTTAATCACAATGGTCCCCAAAGAAACTAATCTCTTGTCGCTCTCTGCTTTGGGGCTTTAATCCCAGAAGGCCCTTTTCCTCATCTTATATTTATGAGTCACAAAAATATCTGTCCGGTTTGTAAGGCCAGCTCTATCTTTGAAGTTGTCTCTTTTTCTGTATTTTATCTGTAATTGCTTTGTGATTTGGGCAGGAGTTGAATCAGAGAGTAATTTTATGGTCTTCTTGATAAGAAGAGACATCATTTCATCCTCTGTGCTTGCTTTTGTTTATGATCATGGAGGCTTACTACTATATTTATTTCAGGATAATGACAAAAAGAACAGAATTAGATTTAAAACATAGCAACATGATAGTGCTATTGGTGTGTCAAATACATACACACTATTCTGTCGATCATATTGAAAAAAGCAATGGGGAAACGGTACTCATGGTGTATTCAAGTTTGCAACAGCAAACTGAGCTCAAAAAGATCAATCTGTAGTCTGACAATCATTTAAAGGGTCACATTCTAAGTGATGATTTAATTTCAATGAAACAACACCATCTATACTAAGAAAGTAGTATTGTTGATCTGCATACTATTGGCATTGTTGTTTTGTTTGTATTTACTTTGTAAAGGTTTTGATTGCATAAGTGCAAAGGAGTCCTACTCATATACACTTTAACTTCATTCTGTATATGCTCTTAACAAGCCAATATCTTAAACACAGTGTGTTTATTAGATGTTTTTCCTTTTAAAGGAAAAATCTCACCTTTAAGTAAAGCTAGATTATGTAATCTAATTCTCATTATAATTATGTGAGGAAGACTCAACATTAGTTGTGTTCCCCACGTCCCCATGAAGAAATTGAGGCAAATGTTAAGTGATTGTCTCAAGGTCAAATAGCTAGTAAGGGCTAGGCCAAAATAGAAATCTGTTTCCAGAACTCTTGCACTTAATGACTGAGATGTGTGCATAGATGCAATGGGGGGGACAGAGAAAAGAGAGATCCATTTGTACCAATAACATGCAAGAGTTGACTTTGTTTCAGGTAGTAGATTTCTTTCATTAAAACCCCTAGGATTCACCCAACTCACATCTTTTCTCAAAGTTTATGTTGGATTTAAGAATAGACTGAACCCAGACTCCCCACTGCACAAAATAAAAAAACTGAGAGAGAGGAAAAGGTAAACCAAATGATATAAAGAAGATATTACAACATATAGAAAATCATTAGGCATAACCAGTCACTCAAAATACCTAATATGCCTAAAACATAGAAATGATAAATACTAGAGGTAATAGACACCTTGACTTGATCATAGCACATTGTATGTATGTATCAAAATATTACATGTATCCATAAATATGTAAAATAATATGTGCCAATAAATTTTAATGGATACACACAAAACATACATAGTATTATTGTCCATAAAGTTGTCTATATATATGATTCTCCACTTGTCTTCTAGGACCAAGTGTTTTCAGATTCAGAGAAATTTGCAACATTTCTTTATTTTTATAGATTTATGGGATATGAGTACAGTTTTGTTACATGGATATATTGTGTAGTGGTGAGGTCTGGGTTTTTTGAGTATCCATTACCTGAATAGTGTACATTGTACCTAATAGGTAATTTTCATCCTTTATCTCCCCCATCCTCCTACCTTTTGAAATCTCCAATGTTTATTATTCCATTTCTAAGAGTTACTTTAGCATTAAGGAAAACATTGTAAGTGTGACTCTGCATGTGTGTGTTTTAAAATGGTTTAAGCAAAAGGAGAGTGATATTCAGGTTTTCTGAAATTAGATATTTATAAAACTACTGTAGAAAAATATATGATGATGGCAATATTGTTTGAGGAGAAAATTAACATTTCAGGCCAGGCACAGGGGCTCAAGCCTATAATCCTAGCACTCTGGGAGGCTGGGACAGAAAGATTGCTTGAACTCAGGAGTTTGAGACCAGCCTGAGCAAGAGCGAAGCCCCATCTTCTAAAAATAGAAAAATTAGCCCGGCAACCCTGCATGAGCCTGTAGTCCTGATTACTCAGGAGGCTGAGGCAGGAGGATCACTTGAGCCCAGGAGTTCGAAGTTGCAGTGAGCTAGGCTGAAGCCAGGGCACTCTATGCACAGCGACAGAGTGAGACTGTGTCTCAAAAACAAAACAAAACAAAACAAATCAGATATAAAGATGAATAGTAATGAAAAGCAGATGGGCAGCACATGTCTAACTTTCAAAATATATCAGTCACAGAGGCAGTATGTTATTGATGTTTGCCAGATTTGGCAAATAAAAATGCAAGATACTAAGTTCAAATCAGTTAAATTGAATTTCAGAAAAACAATGACAAAAATTCTGTGTATGAGATATTTATTCTAAAAATATTTAATCATTTTCTTTCTGAAATTGAAATTTAACTGGATATCCTGTTTTTTTATCTGGTGATCATGACTACTGAGGGGTGTGTGTGTGTGTGGAGGGTGTGGGGTGGTCCATTGTCTCCGGGGATTTGTGGAAGGTAGAGAAGGTTGGAGTCATCATAGACATAGTTTAAAATACATTCATCCATTACCAGTAAGTCAAAGTTAAAAATAGTTTCCCTATCCCTTTAAGCCTCTTTAAGTAAAAATTGTACTCCTTGGATATCTAAACCATCTCTGCCAGATTGCCTTTTGAATTCAGAAATGAGGCAAAATCTTCAGTGTTCTTCTCTGTTTTTGTTTGTTTGTTGTCTGGAAGAGGGTAGGAAATATGGGAACCAAAGCCAAGAAATACTCATGATATGAAAAATATGATTGACAAACTAAGAATAAATAGTTCCAAGGCAAGTCTTTACTGACAGTATGTTCAGTTCAGTCATCTATATAATTCATTTCAAAATTACTTTATAATGTTCACTAATATTGAGAAAATCTCCCCTTCAAAAAAGCCCCTAAACAATGTAAGAAAAGTATTAAGGATCAATTTTATTTGGAATATTAATTTCAATCTTGCAGAAAACGTTCGTTAAAAATGTTCAGAAAAGAAAATTCTGGTTGATCCTGAATTAAGAGCAATAAATCAACCACAGCATATTTCCTGATAATTCCAGTTTTATATTTGCTGGTAGCAAGTCTCAAAGAGGTTTTGGCAGAGCATCAATAGCATCCACAACACAAATCCTAAAGCAGAAGTTTTTTTATGCTATTTTACAATATCATCTGTGAGTTTAAGAATCGGTGACCGGTTGGTCCGGGTGCAGTGATGTTTACAACTTATTGATCACGGCCAGTTACAGATTCCTTTGTTCCTTCTCCACTCCCACTGCTTCACTTGACCAGCAAAAAGGAAAAAAAAAAAAAAAAGAGTCAGTGACCAAGCATGGCAAACCTTAAATATGCAACAAGGGAAAGTAACCTCTCTTGTTAACTTGGCAGTCAGTTAATTCTCTTATACAATATTTGTTTTAGTAGCTCTTTCATTTAAGACTTTTCAAATACACATACACACACACACACACACATACATACATACACACACTTGATTTTAGGAGAGTCAGAAATAAACTTCTGTTGTTTTTACTAAATATTTAACATTAGAAATATATAAATACTGGAAACAACTTTGTGGGTATTTAATACATGCCAATTTTTTGCTAAGTGCTTTAAATACACTGACTCAATTTATTCCAGATAAGGTAGATAGCCTTATAATTTCATTTTTATCAATGAAGAGAGAGAATCAGAAACTTTGAGTAACTATCTCTGTGATGGCCAAACCTATGCTCTCAATTCATATTGATACACATGAGGAGAAACTTGTATAACAATTAGAATATATTCATGAGCATGTCTGTATTTTCTCTTAAATGACATACCTCTGCTCCATAGAGTTTGCAAGCAGTCCTTTGATATGCAAATGTATACTTGGTATCCTCTGAATATCCCATGTGCATCTTAAATTAAATGTCCAAATAAAACTTCTTTTCCTAAATATATTCTCTTTTCATTTCTCTGGTCTCAGTTAATGGCATGGATAGCTGAATCAGTGAGTCAATTAGAGAATTTTGAAGCTATTGGTGTTATTCCTCACATATCCTCAGTCACTAAACTTTATCAATCCCACCACTTACATCTCCTGCTCCAGCTATGCCTGTGTGTTCACTGGGGCATCATTTGTCCCATGGATTCTGTTTCTTCTCCTTGGAATCATATCCCATTTCCTTTTTACTAGACAGAAATCATATGTCACCTTCATGCCAATCACCTAACACAGTCACTATCACATTGTAGATTCACATTCATTGGAATAGCTATCATTTATTGCATGTAGTGGGCAGTGGGCTGAGCATTTTGCATGACTCAACTATTTTAATCTTCACAACACTAATCATGATAGAACTCAGTCCCAGAAAGGTCTGAAAACTTACCCAAAGTCAAGTAGGAAACGAGCCTTGTTGATTAAATGGATAACAGAATAAATGCTTGGGTGCTGTTGCTTTAATTCCATTTCACCTGTTTCTATGACTGTGAATTTCTTTGGATGTGTGATTTCTAAAAAGGAGTTCAGGCCCTGTGAACTACTTTTTATTGTTGTTAGTTTTGTTTTGTTTTAATAGGGAAGGTCATTACACTTCATTGTAATTACCTATTAATGTCACTCTGCCCTGACTGAAGGATTTGTTTCATTATGCCAAGGATCGTGGATATCATATTCACAATGCCCAGCATTGTACACAATGCCCGGCATGTACTATATTCTCAGTAATACATGTTAAATTAATAAATGTCCTAGCCCATTTTAGAATGAGTTTTTAATCAACCCTGATGGTTGTAGATCATTAGGCACATTATTTTCTAATACAATGCTTCACTTACTTTAGACATCCTGTGTGCCACTTTCTTGATTTTGTTATACATGAATATTCTGGTATTATTATTTAATTCATATTTCTTTTAAAATTGATTATTATTATCACTAATTCATATATTTACAAAGGACACCCTGTCACCCCTGCAAATGGAATACCTGAACATAAATACAATAAAAATACATACCCAAAAAAGTAGTGTTATTAAAATCCAACTAAACATTGTCATCTGCTATGCTTAAGGCTTTTCTCTCCCTGTTAAAGAGGAAGATTACCAACAATTACAGTGACTAGCACTAACTCGATTGTAACTTTTGCCTTGACTTCATCAGGATTAAAAAAGCATTGAAAACAGACTCATCTTTTTCCTCTCTGTGATTCTATTTAGCTTAATGTCATGACTGGATGCCCTTAAAATTATCTTGAAGGCTGTACTAGATAGGCTTGTAAAATGCTTAGCCCAGTGACTGGCACATCTCATGCATCCAAAAATATCAGTGTTTTTTTTTTTTTTTTAATAAATATCCCACATTTTGGGGAAAACAGCAGTCAATGAAACTACCTTGCTTCTAAGGAATGGGATCAAGTTAAACCCCAATCCTCGAAGTTGTAATTTGTTGAGACTGTCAAACTTTGTAAAGTATTTCCTGTATACTACTATGCATGTTAATATTTATAAGATTTGTCACAAAGAAAAGCAATGGAAATTTTTGGAAAGTATTAAAGTAAATTGAAAAAAAGTGTCAGAAGAGGGACCACATTGAGTTTGATTCATAAGGCAGAAGCTACTGGATCAGTGACCACCTTCAATAGACTCAGAGTTAAGCTTGTCTCAAGATGTCACACTATTAAGCAAAGAGCAATGGTGTGTAACAATTTCTGGAAACTAAAAGGAAAGAAAAGAAATTGGACTTCTAGCAACTTTCTCACAGTTATTGAAGAAGTGGACATTCTTAATACTTGAAAGAGAATAGTGATTAAATGTTTATTGCTTGATACAATTACTGCTGCTGAAAAATTAATTCCATTTATATTTAATATTCACTAATAATGCAGTTATTAAAAATATACAGTAAATGCCTTCCTTATATAGACAACAAATGAAATTGCCACATATTTCATAGGACAGTCATGACACCTTCTACACTTTATTAAATTTCCTGCTTTAAAAACCAAAAAGTTGGTAATATCAGAACAACCTTCTCCCCAATATTCTCTGTGAATCCCATTCACAAATAGGGAAAAAAAATTAAGCACAAGTATATGTGAATTCATAAAAACTACCTTTTCAGGTGACTAAAAGATGAATATGTAAACTCAGTTTGGTTAATTGACACCATCCATAGAAAATATGCTGCTAGAACACTCTAGAGTGTGTAGTTGAAGTTGATATTTGTAAAAGAAACTGGGTAATGAACTTCCCTATAATCAATAATGAAGGAATGAGAATGATTGGAAATTCACAAGTTGACCCAATACAACCTATTTATCAAATTCCTGTTTGAACTGTGCTGCTCATTTAACATATAAACACCCTTACAGAGCCCCTGGTAATCATCTATTTTATTTCTCTATGAATTCAACTACTTTAGGTACCTTATGTAAGTGGAATCATGTAATATATATATATATATTTTTTTGTGATTGGCTTGTCTTACTTTGCATAATGTTTTCCAGGTTCACCTATGTCATAGCATGTATCAGAATTTTCTTCCTTTTTAATAAAAGGCCTGATAATATTCCATTGTATGTATGTAACATATTTTGTTTATATATTCATTTGTTGATGGACACTCAGGGTGCTTCTACTTTGGGGCTATTGTGGATAATACTGCTATGAATATGGGTGTACAAATATCTGTTCAAGCCTTTGCTTTCAAGTTTGTGTGTGTGTGTGTGTGTGTACACACCCTGAAGTGTAGTTGCTGGATCATGTGGGGTAATTCTATGTTTAATTTTTGGAGGAACTGCCATTCTGTTATAGCATCTTTTTTGTATAAAGGAATCCATAGTCTTTTTTGGTCTTTTTTTCCTTTCACACACTCTATGTATGCACACAAACACACATGCACACACAAACACACCCTTCCTCTCCTCTTTATTCAGATTGGCTTTAGCAAGGAAGAGTCATTATGAAGCCCATTAATCTTCATTTTTCACAGCAAGATTCGTTTTGTAGGACTGAGAGATGCAGAAATGGAACCATATAGCACTTTGTCAGCAGCTAGGATTTCTGAGTGCGATGCCGAGTGAAAATTAAACACAAGAGACCAGACAGCAGCTCTAATAACTCAGTAATTTCTAAATAAATAGACTGAGATTGATGGAACTGAAAACAGTTTTCTCTAACAAGGGAAAGCGTGCAGAGTAGTAATATTTGCCTCAAATATACTTTGCATAAGGGATTAGAATTCCTGAAAGCCTCTCATTTCCCCATCAGAGAATTTGTTTCTTCTATCAGTCAAATGGCGGTTAATTATCATATTTCAAGGAGCAGCTCATTAATTCATTAACTAAAAATAACTAGATATTTATGTAGGAAGATAACACATAATAACAGATAACTGGAACAGTGCTGCCAATGTAAATTGTCTTCTAATTTCATGAAAGTTTCTAGAGGTGGCTCCATGCTGAAAGTTTATGCCAGTTGTTAATCTCCACTTCATGAATTTAAGAAATTTTGAATTTTGGAACAAAATAAATTTGAAACTACATTCCAAGGGGAAATCCTTTTCTCTGAGTTTAATCAATTTTGTTTGGCTGTTAGGTGTTGGCAAAGAAAGGTACAATCAAGGGAATAAAAGGCTGGCAAAGAAAGAACTATATTAAAATGCCAGCTAGGTCAAGAACCTTAAAAAAGGGAATGAGGAATCAGAAAGAGCACTGATAAAACAGAGAACCTTGGCTCTCTTCTCTCCAATTCTAAAATATGTTCCCATTTTCAGAAAAAAAAAATTGTAATACACATGTATTGAGCATACCATTTAAAAAGCTGCTATTATCAAGTTAACTCTTTCACGCTTCAAACATCAATGATCGTAAATGATTGTAAATTAAATAATTTTACATTGTCTTATTGTAAAATATTTACCAAAGACTATATATAATATATCATATTTGGGATAACTTAAAGAATAGTGATTAAATAAACATGAGTACCTACCACTCAACCAAAAACAGACAATTTCAATTTAGAGAAAACTCTATTTACACTTCAAATTTTATGACAGATGTTACTGGTATGCTTTTCTAGCACAGATAAAAATTTCAACTACTGTATTTTATTTATATATAATAAACAAAGTTGTGATCATTTGGAAAGGGAGATTTTTAAAGAAGGGCGTTAAAACTTATTTTGCATGGCAATTTACTTAATCCTAAAATCCTAAAATGTTATTTACCCCTATCACAGTTACCCCTAAAATGTTACTTACCTCTTGTGCCTCTGAAGAAATTATCATGCATTGCAAAGATCTGTTACCAGTTATAAATCTGTCTGGAGAATCTAGTTTAATTAAAAGTATCTTTTTTATATCTCTGCAACTTTAACATAGATAAAGATTTGCGAAATACAGGTGTTACTATTGAGATTTGACCCTATGTCAGAGTAAAACTAACTTTGAGTTAGAACTTTTCAGTTTTCACTGCTATCCACTAATCACAGGAAGTTGGGGCATATTCATAGGGTGTTTCCTCTGCCTGCCTGGAAAATTCTTTCTTACCTTTTTTCCCCAGCCTTTTTCTTTTTCTTTCAGTTTAGTTATCACTTCCTTCAGGAAGCCTTCCCTGATTCCGTAAGTGCAGAATATGTTGCTGTTCTGTCCTTGTAACATTTCTTGTACTCCACGCTCATTAACTATCAGTACAATATCACACTGTATTGTGATTGTCTGTTAATCTATTGCGTTTTCTCTCACCAGATCTGATAATTCAGCAATGGCAGAAACTCTGTATTGCAAGTTACGGCCCAATAACCAAGTACAGTGCTTGCTTCATAGTTGGCATTTACTGTGCAATGTCACTAATCTTCTCTGAACAAAAACACCCATTCTGCATCTGTGTACAGAATTATCTAAAATTGTCACTTAGAAAAGTTAACCTATGTTTGTCAGTTTTTACAGCATAGCTGCTGAGTCTAGATGTGCAGATAGACATATTTGAGGGTTATATCGCTTCACTATTCTAAGTATAGTCCTCTTGAATGAATGGATTTAGTCTAGATCAATGTTTCTCAAAATTTAATGTCTATAAAAATATCATGGGGAAACTGTTAAAATTGAGATTCTGATTCAGTAGGTCTGGGATGATGCCTGAAATTTTATATTTCTAACAAACTCCCAAGTGTGACAATGCTACTGCTCCATGGCCCACATTCTGAGTATTATCATTTTACATAAAAGTGCTATTTGACATATGTCATCGTCTATAGCTATTTCCTTGAGATAAAGAGATAAAGAAATGACCAAAAAGCAGAAGGAGGAGAAATAAGAGGAGAAAGGAAAGAGCAAGGAGAGGAAGAAGAGCCATCCAACTAACACCCGAAAAGGGCAGCTGCATTCTTTTTGTATCTGTGTAAAACCTTTGTGTGTAGGAGACAGAAAGGCATTCATTCGGACAAAACTAGAAAATCTTAAGCTAAGGCATATACCATAATATGCCTTTGATAAATATTGAGGATATAGTAATAAAGTGATCAAGTAATGTACCTTCTTCAGAGCATAGGATATTAATGCAATAGAAAACTGCTGTGTTAAATGATAAATTTTAAAATAAGAGAGATGGAAATTGACAATAATAAAGAAAAAGAATCTGGCCAGGAAAAGCAGTTTCTCAGAAGAAAAGCTAAAAATCAGTTCACTAAAGTTGCAAGAAAATAAGAGGGCTTAAGCACTACGAAGAGGAATGAGAAAAATATTTCGTAGCAAAACAATAGAGAAGAAAATCAGGGACTATAGCTACAGAGACAGACATTTAAATTCATTAGTTCTATGTATATTAAGGAACGATTATAGGACAGTCATTTTAGTAGGTTTATGGGATAGAATGTTGAATACACATTAAGAAATATCCAGTTTCTTTGGGTAGACATACATGCAAGTGAAAAATTGCAATAAATCTGTGCTATAAAAGACATGTGAAACAAGCATTTTAGAATTAAAATGAGAAGAATCTGCCAGTCTGGCTGGGGACATACATGGGGAAGGTTACAAGGAGAAGACATTTGAACTAAACATTAAAGGAAAAAAAGTGCTCCATTCTGTGTTTTTTCCTACCTCCAACAAGAGAAGAGTGAACATTCCAGAACATTCCTCCACCAAGAGAAGAGTGAACTTTCAAGTACTTAAAAAGATAGACAAACCAAACCATGTAATTAACTTGGATTTGGGTCAATTGTTATCACTAAGGAAGGCAGACAACTGTATGTGATTATACTAGTGTGTGCATATGGGCTGAGGGAAGAGAGAGGAGAGAGAATGAAAGAGAAAGAGAGGAGAATATATATGAAATTTAATTTGGGGGAAGAAGTGAAGACACTTTTTGTTCATTGGTTAAGAGAAGGATTTTTTATACTTAGAGCTGTTTGGGGTAATGTTTGAAAAAGAGGAATACTAATAGTGAAAATAGACAAAACAGAGAAAAGGATAATAAGGGAAACATAATTCGATATACCATTTTCAGATATGAACATTTTATAATCTATACAAATTTAACTTTCAGAAGGAGAAAGCAAGGAAAGTTGAAAAATATTAATATCTTAATACTACAGAGACTTTGGCATAAAATATCTCCTCTTCCGAGATGCCCATCAGAAGACAAATCATAAAGTGAAATTGTCATATTGTTTATGTTTCTCCTTTGAATTAAATAATAATTATAAAAGTAACAATTAGAAATGTATCAACATATATAAGCATGTGTAATTTTTATTAAAACATTCATTAAGCAGCCTCAAACATGCTTTATGATAATTCTAAGTGGTAATAATGGTAGAATAAAATTTTGATTTGATTTCTAAGTAATTACATAGTAAATTAAGAAGACCAAAAATCATTTTTACATGAATTCTCAAATAACAGCAACATAAAAGAAAAGGTGGATAAATGCAAAACTGCAAAACAACAATTTTACCACATATGGTTATATCCTGTCTGTATTCATCTATCAGCCATAGATGCATATTGCAATGCATGACATATAAAGGGGAATGAGTCTGGCTGTGCCATCGACTTGCAAATAGCATCACAGGTATGGGGAATTCTATGGAAAACCAAAGCAGATGAATATTCACATCGCCTTTCATTAAACATATAGCCTGATACATGAGTGAGAAGATCTTGAGGTTTGGTCTTATCTTTCTATAGGAGAAATAGCAGGAAAAGAAGAGCTCAGTAATTTTAAATCCAAGAAATACTTACAAATAGATACTGTTAATTTTTTCCTAAATCATTGTTTACAAAACCAGTACAATAAGTAATGGAAGGATATCTACTTCACCATTCTCAATACTATCTTCCCGAAAATGACTAGCAACTTTTCAGTAGAGTAAAAAGTCATCTTCCCTGAAAGGATTTATACATACAGTTTTTTCCTGAATATGCATATAGTATTATCAGTCTTTCAGTCTTGGGCACTTGCATTTCATAAGAGGATAAGATCCTTTAGTACTTTATAATTTAAATCTTGCATAAAACAGATAAATATTGACAATAGAGAGATTTCTATTCACCTGGCAATGGGTCACTGGTTTCTGTTTTTAATAACAACACAATTTGCAATTTGGAATTATGTGATTCCTGACATACTTCATATTATTTTGAATTTTGCATATAAAATGTTTTTCACATATAATTTATATTATGTTATTTTAAATTAATGCAATTCAAATTAATATGCACACATTTTAAAAGACACATTTGAAGATTTTGCTACCAAATATTTTATCCACAAAACTTGACCTAGTTTAACACCTCAAGCTGATGTGATTAAATTGTTATCTATTTGTTGAACCTCTTGAGTTTCTCCAAGAAATTAATGAAATGCTTCTATGAGATAGTAATAAAGCTCTGACCTTAAAATTGTACTTGTAGATCAAATTTTTATTAGAATTGTTACTTGTCCTGTCTTATAATGCAATTAGTTAGATTAATGACTTTTAAATTTTATTTTATTAGTTGAACGGTCATGTGTGGTTCTTATGAATGGTGCTACCATAGTTATTTTATAATAGCTATTTTGCTTTTATTTGTGACTTTTGCAGTACTTATTCTTAAGAGCTATTGCTACACAGAAAGGTGGCATTACAGGTCTATTTAGCACAGTTGATAATTAAGAATATTTGAACACTGCTAAAAACATATGTTCCCATAAAGAGAAACATTTGTTTAATAATCTTTTCATTTTTATAGAAAAAAATGTATGTTTCTTACTAAAAACTTCAGAGCTTTGTACCATTGTCAAAGACAATACCATCTCAGCTTATAAAAATTAGGGATAGATAAAAGATAAATGACCAGATAATCTTAACAGAAGAAACAATATGTGTCTTTTATGAAGGTTATTTTTGCAATACTCTGGAGCTGCTGCAGTCCCCAATCCCAGGGCCACAGATGGGTATGGGTACCAGTTCTTGGGCACTTAGGAACCAGGTCACACAGCAGGGGGTGAGCTGCCAGCTGAGGGAAGGTTCATCTGTATTAACCACTCATCACTCATCACTCCCCATCTCTTACATCACCGCCTGAGCACCACCTCCCCCATTCCGTGGAAAACTTGTCTCCATGAAACTGGTCCCTGGTGCCAAAATGTTGGGGACCACTGCTTTAGAATGTAAGTCAGATTTTACTGTTTTCTGTCCAATAATGAGAAAATTCTAGCCTTAAGTAGTAGCATATAGGAAATATATGTTTACTGTTAATATATAACTGATGGACTAAATTAAGTTTCACTATAAGGGAATCTTTTATGGATGGAATGACTTAGAGGTTACTTCCTGTGAAATAGTGCTTTTTAAATACAAGGCAAGACTAAACCAGTACTTTGCACAATATTATCACTAAGAATGATAGTAGTATTATGGATTTGTATAATGAGCTCTTTAGAATAGATGACTGCTGTCCTCATTTATTTCATCTGAGAAATCCAAGCTGTTATTACCGATATTAAATCTAATCATATTATGTCCTAAAACATTATTTGAATTCATTGATGTGAAGGCAAATGATCATAAAATGTTCTCTTAAGTACATTACAGAGGAAACAAACACCCTAACCATTATTTCTGACATAGGACAGAATTTTAAAATGCTAGGAGATGATATAGCCCAGCTTGGGCTTACAGAATTAATGAAAAACAAATGTTTTAGGTGACGTGGAAGCATGACATTCTCTCTGTGGGATGACCTTCATTCTTCCTCAGTTAGCTAATGAGGGTTTCTTTGTTATCTTTCTTGCTGAAGGACCTCAGGGCCTTGTATCATTATTGAGTGAACACAATGTCACCTCAGCTGGCAGAAATGTTTCGTCTCTTGTCAGGAAGAGTAGTTTCCTTATGTCATCTGGAGAAAGCGCCACAGAGGGACTGGCAATTGAGACCAGACATTTCAATCAGTACAATCAACCCAGTGGAAATCTTTAACCTGCTGGAGTTGTTCAGATCAGAATATTTAAACCCTGTCGTGTCTTTCTTGGAAGTTAGGATGTTTGTTATGGATGAAGAAAAAGTCTCATTAATCTCTAGTCAGGATATCTCTTATCTGGTAATCAATGTTATTTGGCTGTGAGGACATTTAATTTTTTATAATATTGTGCACAGATATAGAGTACTTGTGTATTTTTGATCCTAAAATTACATTGATACAACCTCTCTAACCCAAATTCCCATATTGATTCCACTGATAGGCACAAAAACAGAGAAGAGATAGGAGATCTAGTAACAGCCTACCAATTGAGACACTAATATAGTATTTTCCTTGTAATCCTCAATTTATTTTAATAACACCAGCAAAGCCTTGGGGAAGACTAATGTTATTAGTATTGAGAAAGTATGGACACTAGAAGATGCTTTATAAAATAACAAGCATAACTTCTTTCAGCATGTCTTTTGGGAGGTAGGTTTTCAGAGAGCTTAAACATCAGCTCTGACTCTTTGCTTTGAAATGCATTAGAATGTGAATGTTAAATCATGTAATTGTAGTAACTTTCTCTAGCCTCCTGAATTCTATCCAGGGGTTTGTCAATGTAAAAAAATAAGAAAAAGAAAGTAAAACAATAACAGAAACAAACTCATGTTTTTTGATGATTAATGACATCAATGGTTAACTCATAAATTATACAAGTTTGTTAGTAAGAAATAGTTCCTTAGTTATTTATTTATTTAGGACTAAATTTGAAGAAGTTTTTAGCCAAGGAGTTCCATGATACATCTCACAAACATTTGGCTTCAGGTTGCTAGGGTAGCAGATCTGACTATAACAACAACATTTAGCCTGTAAACTTGGCCAACAGAAAAACTTTCTTATCCTTAGTTATCTCCTTCATGGACGTGGAGATAGAAAATGTACTATAGATCCTAATGGTTGATTAAGTGATGTACAGTATAAGAAACTGCTTTGAAAACTGGATTTGTAGTCTACCCTCATGATCAATATGTTGTAATCAGTGTATATAAATAGTATTACTTACCTAGATATTCCATGCAATAGAATAAGTTGACAATTTTGGCCAAGCCATGGAGAATTTTTTAGCTCATATATAATAATGTCCTAAGTAGCTAATTAACTGATTATATTAACCACGTTTCTAGAACCAGTAAACTTGATGGTTTAACATCTGCCCTCTGTACATATGCCAGACACACTCTGGTGTGGACAACCCCATAATATGCCTCAGTCACCTTGCCCACGCATCCTACCCCCCTGTGCTCCTCATCCCAGGAGTCCTCCTTCTAGTGGTGCACTTTAAAAATACAACCAACCAATCCACAATCCACAATCCCAACCACTTCCCTTTTTGGCTCTCACAATCAGCTGAATGTCCAAGTCACTGCAGGGCCAGGTACCGGACAACCAGGGACCGCTCCTATGGCCCAGTGTGTGCAGAAACTATTCCAACTAGCCAATCCTAATCCTGTTTACCCTGAGTCTTCCATTCCTCTCCACAGAAACCACAATTGAAGTTCTTGCCCACAGTTTCTCTCTTTCCCTTTGCCTCATTACTAATCTTGCTGCTTCCCCAAGTGAAGCATCCATGGTGTAGCATCTCTTCTCTTCTTGGAAATGGTTAGTAATAAACTATCTTTTCAATGGCAACTATCTTCTGATCTTCTGGCTTCTGGCATAGTACCTCAGGTTTTCTGTAACTACCCCATGTTTTAAATTACTAGGATATTTTTATACAAAAGTATGATTAAAATTAATTTAATATATTAAAGCACACAAAAACTAATTATTTAGATAGCCTGTCTTTTACCATAGCCAGATAGTCTAACAAAAAACTGAGAGGAATTTCTGACAAAGATCTTTCTGTGTGTGTATATATATATATATATATATATATATATATATATATATATATATTTTAGTTAGGCTGTCATTGAATGAACTAGATGCACATTATTTGAGCCACTCATTAAAAATATTTATAGGTATAAGTAGTAGTAAGTTTTACTTTCTTTTTATTTACTCAACATTCATTCAAGAAATATTCATGGGAGGCACCATTCTGGGCATTGGGGGTATAACAATGATCAGACTGACACAACTCTCTGTCCTCACAGGACTTACATTCTGCATAGAGACAGACAATGAAAAGATAAACAAGATACTATATTTTATGTAAGCTAGAGATAAGTACTAAGAGGAAAAAATAAAGCAGGGAAGAGCGGTATAATGTGTGGACATATGTGTATTTGTATGGGAGGAGGGGGGAGGTACAGGGCGTGACCAGGTCCTGTGAGAATGTGACTTTTGTGGAAGGGTCTCAAGGAGGTCATGAAGCTCCTGTGAGGATACCTGGAGGAAAAGGATTCCAGCCAGAAAAACAGCAAGTACAAAGACCCTGCTTGAGGAGCAAAGTCAAGGGATAGAATTGAGGCTGTTGCTACTTGGATATAATGAACTAAAAAGAAGGTAGGAAGACATAACGTCAGAGGGGAGATGATGAGGAAAAGGAGGACAAGGGGGGGGCCATGAAAGTGGCACCTGGCAACAGGAAGCATCCAGAGCAACTGATGGGTATTTTGTCAGCACCATCCTGGCTATTTTATTTAGTGTATAGAGTATAGAAGCTCAACAGCAAAAGCAGGAAAACCAGTTAGGAAGCTAAAGCAATCATTGAGAAGAGAGAGACCCAGGTGGCTTGGGAAGGAGGGTTGCAGTAGGAATGATAAGTAGTGGTCAAATTATTTAGAAAGAAAAATCAAATGGACCTTTTTTTAATGTTTTATTTTATTATTTCAAATTAACAAATAAAATTGTATATATTTATTGTGTACAACATGATGTTTTGGAATATGTGTACCCTGTAGAATGACTAAATTGAGCTAATTAACATATTCTTTACCTCATATAATTTGTGTAGTGAGAACATTGAAAATCAACTCTCAGTATTTTTCAAAAGTACTATATATAGTCATTAACTATAGTCACCATGCTGTACAATGGATCTCTTGAACTTATTCCTCCTATCTCACTGAAATTTTGTATCCTGTCATCAACATCTCCCCACCCCTACACACACATACACATAAGGCTCCAGCCTCTGGTGACCACTATTCTCCTCTCTACTTCTATGAGTTTAACTCTTTTAGATTCCACGCCTAAATGAGATCATGTGGCATTTGTCTTTCAATGCCTGGCTTGTTTCACTTAACATAATGTCCTCTAGGTCCATCTATGTTGTTGCAAATGGTAGGATTTCCTCCTTTTGTATGGCTGAATAGCATTCCATTGTGTATAGTTATCACATTTTTTTTTTTTTTTGTCTTTTCTTTCAAAAGTTGATTCCATATCTTGTCTGGAGAGGAAGCAGCCATTTTATGGTCACAAGGCAGTAACCAAAAGTCCCAAAGTTTATGCTAGGATGATAGGGCACATTATATCCTTAAATAAATAAGGAAAAAGGGACAAATAGTGAAGGGATTGCTTTCATCAAAGCTTTACCTTTTTATCCCTTTTTATTCCTCTCAACAACTGTAGTTTAAGTCTCATTGTCTATGTATCAAATGACTTGCCCTAACTCCTAAGAGAAGTGGGAAATGGAATGCTTTGCTTTCTAGTCTTATTAGTAGAAGAAGACAAGGGAGAAGAAAGCTGGTAATAGATTTTGAGGGTGACAACTCCAGCATCTACCACAATGTATAAATATAATGCAAAAACATGACTATATGTTGCCCACTACCTATTATTCTATGTATTACATGATATAAAATGGAGCACAAATTTCGTCATTAACAAATACCATGCACAAACCTGATAACTGCTGCTCGACAGACATTATGATTTCAGATAAATCTCTGTGTAATGGCAATATGGAGATTTCTGTGTTTGCGATCTCTCTGGAATATTGTTATATGCCTTATAGAACAATTTTCCTTTGCTTGAATTTGAGTAAGTTAAGCATTGGGTAATTTGGAGTTCACTGGTATATTGCTATCATCTTGCTTTCCATTGTGCTTGCTTTAAATAGCTT
Organism: Microcebus murinus; assembly: GCF_040939455.1. NCBI lineage: Eukaryota > Metazoa > Chordata > Mammalia > Primates > Cheirogaleidae > Microcebus > Microcebus murinus. Next base: position 28,134,180 of record NC_134124.1, read on the forward strand.
GAAATTGTTCTCAATGTGAGTGCTGTGTTATATGAATATGTATATCAAAGAAAATGATGGTATCATAAAAATAATACTATGAGTACAATAAAATTAATTGCCTATTTTATAATAGGCTCTACTTAAATTTTTCTTTCAACTATTTTGAAAACAAACAGAAATGTTCAGGCATAGGTTAAGCATGCAAAGCTTCATATTTTTGTCCTTGTCTGTTTCATATCATTAGGTTATCACCAAGCCATAAGATGATATAGTACATTACAGGTTGTGTAATCTATTGTAGTAGGCAGTATGTTAAGATGTTGGAAAATGAAGAATCTGTTCATTCTCTTATATTGGCTACCTGCTATCATGTTAAGGTTAATAACCTGAGACTGAAAAATGAATGGAAATGCAAATTTAAAAAGTAAAGAAATGTAATAAGTTGTATAACCTTCTGAATAAAAATCCCATTAAGGAAAGCCATTTGAATTAATGCAGGGTTTTGAGTCAATGTCTGAAGCTATTATCAGTAAACACTCTTTCAAATGTTCCAATGGATTTTTGTTTGCTTTATTTTGTTTTGATGTTTAGCTATTGATCAGGCCTACTGACTGATTACTATATAGACTTTATATAGTATATAAGAAATAAGGCTTTCAGTTTAGAAAGAACCATAGAAATAAAGTGCTAGTAGTTTTAATAGAAATAAAAAGAATGGAATGAAAAATAATGAGGGGAAGAATATGTAAAACCTAAATATAAAATATATCCAGGCCACCTGGTAGATAAGTGATATAATAATAAGTAGTTAAGAATCCATTAATGTCTTGCCTCATGGCATGTGGCTTTGCTGTTCACATTGGTAGTTAAAAGTTAAGGGTCTAGAGTCATCCTGCAGTCACCTGAAAGTCAACTTTTTGAAAGTCTAAATTGAAGCTGGCTCTGGAAAGAATCAGTTAAAGACTTTGCCTTTCATTGTGCTGTTTCACAAATTGGTAGATTATAGCCAAGTCAAAAACCTATTCAAGAATATATAAAACAGCTTGGAGATTTTTACACACTGTTAGTAGGTAGTGTTATGAATGCTTTATTCTTCAAATCTTTCTAGCATTAACAAAAAAAAAAATCAGAATTGTATATATTAACAGCTGATGCATGAGTGCTTAAAGTTCATTTTGAAAATCACAGATTTTCTAAACATACTACATTACTAGACTATTCTTTAATATGTTGTGACTTTTGTTTTTTAGGTCATAGATGATACTTCAGTACATTATAATTTATCTACTTTAGTATTCATTACCTTATTGTTTATTTTTACTTTATTATTTTTACTTCAAAAATAAGTCAAGAATACCTATTATCTACCGGTTATTAAGACACGATACATTAATGTCAGAATCCTTTAGGGCAGCAGTCCCCAACCTTTTTGGCAGCAAGGACTGGTTTCATGGAAGACAATTTTTCCACGGAGGGTGGAGGAAAGTTTCAGGATAATCCAAGCACATTACATTGATGGTGCACTTTATTTCTATTATTATTACATTGTAATATATAATGAAATAATTATACAACACACCATAATGCAACATCTAATGCCACCACTGATCTGACAGGAGGCGGAGCTCAGGCTGTGATGTAAGTGATGAGGAGCAGCTACATATACAGATGAAGCTTTGCTCACCTGCCACTCACCTTCTGCTGTGCTGCCCAGTTACTAAAGGGCCATAGACTGGACCGGCACCGGTCCACATCCTGGGGGTTAAGGACTGCAGCTTTAGGGGACACATTAATATAATAAAGAACAGATGAGTGAGCATATGGTTTGTTAAATCATGTTTATAATAATTAGATACAGATCACATTTAAATGAAAGGTCAGTGGCACATGAATTGGAACCTTTAAGTTAACATGTTTTAGTGATAAGAGGTGTGAAGCATTACTACCAATGTGAACAGCAAAGCCACATGCCATGAAGCAAACAAATCTAATTAAAATGTAAAACCACAACACTATGTATAAAGGTAGTACATTTTAAAAACATTGTTAGTGCTTCCATGAGAGCTTCACCAGATGGCCACAATTGCTATGAATTCATGGCAGATATAAGAGTATTTCTCAAAGTAGAATGCATGGATAACATAAAAAATGTGGGAATAATAGGCAATACAGATATTTGAAAATACTTACATAACTTTCTGTATCTTACTCAGTTTGGAAGGGTTATGCTTATTGACTTTCTAATCCAACAAACCAGTGAAAATGTATTTAAGTTTTTACCATACACATCCTTTTGGAATGAATGTGTCCTTCAGGAATTACTTCTCCAATAGCATTGGGTCACTGTAAATATATTAAATTGCCCAAGTATATTTTTCTGAACATTGCAAACTCTGTGATTTTTAAGGTAAGTTTGTCAAAATGAGATGACATGGCTTTCACTGAGTATTTTTCCTTCCTTCAGATAAATAGAAAGAAATCAGATAAATTCTTTAATCCATTATAAGTCAAATACGCAACAATTTATAAAACCAGGAAAAAGAAAGATAATATGAAACCATCTGTGGCGTATTTTCTATCAAATTTACTTCTCCTTAAGATGTCTGCTACCACATTTGCACAATTTATGGTAATAATTATATTCACAGTAACAATCATACTACTTTAGATACTTAGTATACATTATAAACTTCAATATTAACTTCTCAAATATCCTTCTCAGAAGTTCAACTTAATATCAGCTATAAGATTTTCTTTATCTTACCATTCCGCTATTTTACAGTGCTCAAAAATGCAATCTTAAGAAAAATTTTAAAAAGCATGAATTGTATCACATTTGTTTGCCAAATAATGTATACTCAATGTTCTTCTTACAGAATCACAGTTCAAATTACTGTATTTAAAGTCCTCAAGTAATACTCTAGTAAAAAGTGTGTGCTCTAAACCTAAATGTTTTTGCTTATAGACCTTTTACCAAATCACACTATTAACATATTCTCAAATTGCAGTGCTTTGTGAAACATAGTTAGGAAATATTACCTTGGCTTATAAAATTGTTCACTTATACCTACACATAGAGCAGTTTAGTCCCTTACCATATTCACAGCAATATCCTAGATAGTTGTTTCTCAACTTTTCCCAGAATTGCCAAATACAAATTTCTATGATCTGCCCCAGTTCTAGTGAATCCCCAATATGGATGTGGGGCCTGGTGACAAATTCATTTTATCAGATGAATCTTAAGTCTCAAAAATACTAATATAACTAGTTGAGGCCTATAAGAAATGGGAATTTTATATGCTTTTGAAGACTCCACATTAGAGGAAGCTACTCAATTTGAAGAATTGTGATCATTTGAAGAGTTATAAGCAATCCAAAGAAACAATAAAAATAAACAAAATTGCTAAGGTTCAAGAAACAAGAATACATTACTAAGAATTCTAGATTTACATTAATAGAAGACCCTTGTAAAAAACAAATGTAATGTCAAAGTCAGTTAATCTGGTATGAGATAGCATGAAAAGGTAGAGAGGATATTTACTGGACAGTAAGACCAATGTGTAGGAAAAGGAATGCGGCCTGCTAAGGCCAATGTGTAGGAAAAGGAATGTGGAGGGGCTGGTTGCAAGGGAAAATGGAAAACCAGTGCATAAGACTCTGGTTTCTCTGATTGTGAGGACAGAGGGTGGAATTCTAGAGATATATGAGGGTCTAATATTCTTGTGTTATGCCAGGTAAGTGCAATGCAATTCATTGAGTGAAAGCATTCCATAGGGGCTACAGTTTAAAGGTCTGTTTGCTGCTGATTTTGAATTCCAACAGAAATCATAGTTTTTTGAAATAGACTAGTCTAAGAAACTACTACAAATTTCATTCATGATCTATCCTGCTAGACCTTATCAAAGAAGAACAAATAGATAAAATGAGTCACTTCTGCTTATATTCTTTGAGCACATGTATAGTATACTCTCATGGTATGCTATTCAGTAGTAGAAAGAAGCTCATTGGAAAGCAGTTATCGGTAGCCTAACATACATTGGTTATTTAATGAATTAAATAGGTGGGTAATTATGAAAATTAGAGCTGTTGGCACTTAAGATCTAATTTCTCTTAGAGGCTTATTCTTGAGAAATGGGTGTGTATATCTGGTTTTCCTTAGCGTGAGGACTCTTGCAAAAAATATTTTAATAGCAAACAGAATTTCCCTAGGAAATACTAGTTTCTCAAGTCCATTCACTTCCATTTATCCCAGCTTTTTTCCTGCTCTTCAGAATCCCTTCCTCCAGCCCCTCCTGGTTAATAGTCACTGAGAGTCCCCTGCCCATTTTCAGACACTTCGGCCTTTGGAAAAAAGATAAATAGGAAGGCTGAGTCTGAAATTGTGATTTTGAATAAACTTCACTTCCTCTTCACATAGTGGATGTTCAAAAAATTGTAATTGAATGAATTAATTTTTAAAATTGCGACTGGATTGCAGTCATTAGGGCATTTACTTGTATATCAAAAGTGATGAAAATTTCTCTAGACCTGTTTATAAAGAGTAGCCAAAACTGTGGATGCTCAGGCTAACATGAGAGTCCAGATGGTATCTTGTTTTGTTTTGGTATTATTTTTTGATGGAAGAATTCCAGATTTCTCTAATTAATCTTAGGCAATTTTTTTTTCAAAGAAAAAAATCTCAAATAAATGAAAACAAAACAATTCCAACATCTGTACATGTATTCTAAAACATCTTTTAGATTGTTTAGCTGTGCAGATATTTCTAGCAAGTACGGAATTTTAATATCAACTGGACTTTCAGATAGCCTTGCCTTTTGAAAATTGTTTTCAGAGATTTAACCAGATTATAGCCCCTCAGTGCTATGGTAAAAAAAAAGAATCATCACTAAAATTTAAAAGACTTGTGATATTTTGCAAATGTCATTGGTCATTTTAGAGATCCAGTAGTTATATAGATAACACATACATTTTCTATCTTTTCATTGCCAGGATAGGTCTGAGTTTACCCCAAGGCTGGGAAACCAAGCAGAAGCACCTAATTTGCTCAATTACCTTCACATTTTCAATGACATAACATTCTGGCTCAAATTTGGCATATTATAAAACTTTTTTTTTTCTGCTATAGAGAATGTCTATGTGATTTTCTTTGCCTTTTATAATGTATCCTTTTTCTATCTCCGGTTATACAATATGACATAAATAGAAAACAAATTTTTACTTTATTGTTTATAAAACATGAACATAGAACATGTGATTTAAAAATGTGTGGATTATCATATAAACTGCTCATTAACCATAATAAGAAACATTGTATATTGTTGTTAGTTATAGTAGTACTGAGACCACCTAATCACTTCTACATTTTTATTTTTTAAAATATTTTAGTGGCCTCTGTGTTCTTGAATGTCTGCCTTTGTAGATAAAACTTCTCTTCCCTAGACCACGATGCTATTTTGGGGGAAAATATTATAGAGATGCCCAGCACTAAACATGTACAATTTTTTAAGACAACTGTTAATTATCTACCAAAAACCTAAACTAATGATTGCCAAAATTATGGGTGTAGAAAACAATGAATCCCTTGTATTGTTAAACAGGTGAAAATAATTTCTGATAATATTTGGATCAACTACCAGAATATAGCTAGCCATAGATAACATTAATAATTTTTAGCAGACCAATGTATTCACAACACGATTTGGTTTATATTATCAAGACACTGGTCAAAATGAAGAAAAAAGGCACTAAGTGCTATTTTCCCAAACTCAGTTGATTTTTCTTTTGAATACTTGAGTTGCAATTGATCGTCTTTTTCTGACAAACGATCATCTTCCAATAGAGGAAAATAAGCACAATTATAGTTATTACTAGTGTTGATTTTTTAATTTTGTTGAAATGTCTCAATGTTATGTGGGAAAAGAGAGCAGATTTTATTGAAAAGTTTTCAAATATAAAAGGAAAATTAAAATATGACTAGATGGAAGTAATTAGAATTAAGAAATGGAGAGGAAAATTATTATAGTAATAAAGTAGATGCAAATAGTGAATAAAGCTAAATGGTGCAAAGAACACTTACTTAAAAATTCTAATATTTGTCTTTCTTAAGCATCTCTTAATCCAGTCCTTCTTAAAATTTAATGTGAATTCAGTTTCCCTGGGCATCTTGTTAAGATGCAGATTCTGATTTTGTAGCTCTGGGTTGGAGCCTGAGATTCCAACAAACTAGCACTGATGTTGTTGCTGGGAGCACAACCCTTTGAGTAGCAAGGGCTTGGAGCACAACCTGAGAGCTCAAAGATTTGGAATATCAAACAGAAAACTAAAAGATTATAGTTAGTTAACTTGAAGAGATTTAAAAAATTAAAAATTTTAGGATCACAATTAAAATATTAGAACATAGACAATGAAATACTATCCTGTAAATCTTAAACAATATGCTATGGAAAAGCAACTCAATATTGACACAGAACCAAAACCAGAAGACAAATGTTTGCTGCCTCTTTGAAAGGTGAGGTATTGAGCATCCGCATTTTATTTGAATCATTCTTCTTAGTCTGGCCTCCAAAGATAGTCTTCAAGGTGTTTATAACCCCCTCAGAAATATTTGAAGGATTTCCTTGTGACCATATGTGTAGTTCTTTAGAGAAAGAGATCACAGATTCCAGAAGTCAAATGGTTACAGGAAAAAGAGTCTGAAGAAATTCTGCACTATGAATCCACATTTATCTACTTTAGGAAGAAAAGAAGTGGCTGTAGCAACAGAATCATATCCATATATGTATCTATATCTATACCTATGTCACATATACATATGCATATGTACATGTGTTCATATATGCATATGGCCGCATATAAATATTTACATACATAAACACATTGTGCTTATAATTAGCCAACATTCTTAAAGGAAACCATTTATTCCTTTTGTAAGACAAACATTTATTTCCCTTTTAGTCTATTTACTACTGATCTTCCTTTTGTGTAATTATACATGAAAAATAGGTAATATAACAGTTGTTGTGCTCATATTGAGTAATAAATGACCTGTAGTTTTATTTCAAGGCATCTGAGAAAGGACATAGCAATGATTATTTATGTACTTTTATCCACATTGATCTTGAATTATAAACATAGCAAGTATAAGTTTATTATTTTCAAATAATTGTTACACTTCTGTTTGCTTTGTGAAAAAATTACATGAACAAAACATGGAAGAATACAATTCAGAACTTGCACTGAATTATATAAAAAGGAAATAAAAGGCAACACTCAAACTACAATAATTTTCATTAAATGAACAAAAAGCAACATTTTTCACTTAATATATTTGATATTCCTACAAAATTTTGTATGAGAAAGTTATTTTACTTAGTCACCCTAGAAGCTAGAAGAAGCAGCTTTCAAATGAACTTACTATTTGTTTTGAGAAAACAAAAAAATCAGCAACAGAAAGTGAAGAATAAGATTCTATTAGATCAGCTTCCGATAGGATGAGTTATTTCTCATTGGGTAGTTGTTCTGGGCCACAGAGAAGATGGGATAGGGAGTCAGGGGAAACCAAGAGGCGTAATTATATGAAATAAAGGTTTCATTTAACTTAATATTAATTAAACAATCTTCCAAGGAAGAACGTGAAATAGCTCAAAAGGCACAAATTGTAAATCAGGGTCATCGTCCAGTTGCTGATGATATACTTTTAGTTTGAACTAGCCTGTTTGCAATTGGCCAGATTTCATATATATCATATTGTCAAAATTTTAAATATATATATATAAATATAACTTAAGTATGTATTAATTTTAAGATCCCTATAGGGGACAGCCTTGTTATTAATACAGTGAAGAGCAGATGCTGTAGCATATGGCATACTAACTCATATTTATGTTAATTTTATGTAAATAGGATTTTAATACAGTAACATTAATCTGTTGTTGCATTGATTTTCCTGATATATCACTTTACCCTCTTTTAGATGAGATTAATATAGGTAGTTCATACTGCCCAAAAAATCCTTTTTAGGAGAGTAAAGAGCAATGACTTAAATCTTTAACACAAATGTATAAATGGAATGTAAGGTAATAGAATTTAATAGAATTAATAGAATTTGAGGAATTTTCTTCCTCAAATTATGTACTTAACTTGAGGATTAATATGATGCATGTGGAATAAATTTATATAAAAATACATTTCAGCTGCAGCAATAATTAAAACCTTTATTATTTGATAATATGAGAAACTATGACACACAATAGTGCTAGATTAGTTTTAAAGAAATTATCAATTCACTAGTTAGTAAGCAAGCCTACATTGAAATTTAATTGACAGTTGGATTATCAATTTATCTTGATTTGATCAAAGTACATTGTTGAATAAAATATTTGGGGCTCAGAACAATTTTAACAGAGAAAATATGTACTTTTTCATGTGACCTCACACTATCTTTATAGAACAGTATTTTTCTGCCTATTTGAATTACCATTTAAAATACAATCCTAGATCTCTTATAAACATGGAGGTTAATGGTTGTTGCCATACCACAAAAACTTTTTCAATTTCTGAAATCTAACCACTTTCTGGATGTATGATGGGACAAATAAAATATCCTAGCTGCAATCCTGAATTCTTCAGAGTCAAGTCATTCTTTACATGTGGTATATACTCATTTTTTTTTAAAAGATGTGATACTCTAAATTTAAGTGGAAATATGTAGGACCATACCTTATCCTATCTTGTGACATGTGTAGTAATATACTCTGAAGTGGGCAATCACATACTTTATACAAATAATACAATTTATTTTATTGTGGATGTTTAAAAGTTTGGCACCATGAATGCTATTTTTGTCAATGGATTAACCTTGTGGCTTGCATATACATATATATGTATGTATTTTTACATTTTAAACAAAAAGCACCAAAGACAATCCAGAAGTTCTATACATGTAACATCCTGAATACCTGAAATAAAAAACAATATCTTGAAAGACACACATTCATGACATTTAATTCGGGAAATGAGAAGAAAGCATGGAAAGGCAGAAAATAAAGCATATTCAATATTCTAAGTTACCTAGTAAATGTGTTGATAAATGATATACAATAAGAACACAGAAATAAGAGTCGTATTGTTAAAATGATTAGATATTTTATTCAGGGGAGAATCATCATTTTGAAAGGTCAGTAAATTCTCTTTTTATTCTCCAAATCTGTGGTTATTGGGATGTCCTGGGAATTTACAATCCCGCCACAGTGAAAGGACAACTCGTGTCATCATCAGGAGAATACGATCAGATCATATGTCTTTACTTGACAAGAGCTGGCAATTTAATCTGACAAGATTCTCGCCAATGAGGACAGCTTTAGGAGTTCAACTGCTGCGGTAAAGATTTGACATGTCATTGAGGGATGTTGTGCAGAAGGCTGACAATAAACTGGGACTTGCTAATGCAGTTTAGGATTGCTGTAAAAATTTATTAGAAACCAGAGACTGTAAAATTACTATACTCCTTTAGAACTGTTTTTCTTTCCCTTGCTGAATATTTATGTGATGTTTAATGCACAGCACATGTTTTAAAACTTGTTTCCTGATGGTGTAAAAGAAGTCTATTATAATGCGCATGAAATTGCACGGAATTCAATTAAATGCATGAGAGAGTAAGTAGAATGTCCACCTGTAAGCCCATTTTGACAAGATTTTTTTTTTCATTGATGGTTTTGGTGTCTGTAAATTTAAGGGGTTTCAATAATGACACTTATGTGGTAAGAAACAAAAGATATTTACATTCAATTGGGGACTAATTTAACCAGAACTTAAAAAGCATATATATGTGACTTGGAGTAGCAGCATTTTATGTCTTTTATTCAGGAGGGATGAAGAGAGAGTCTAAATCTAAAGTAACTATTAATTGGCAATGTAATTATGCCTGCTGGTGATTCTATACAATCCATATTAACTCCCTAAAGGGAAACAAAAAGAGGCAAGGTGGACACATTACAATTCTGTCTGTGTTTGTAGTATAGCAGCTCTTTAAAAGGTATTTCCACATAGTAATGCAGGTCAACTAATTCCTAGATGTAAATCAGAAGATACTACACCCTTTCCAAGCTTCAAATGGGTCACAGCCACATCATAAGTGGGAATACTGATGTCCTATCAACAAATAATCCTAAACTTTCCTATCCAATCCTCACTTGCACATCTGTTATATTCAAGCCAATATGCTAGCTGCTGTGAGGTGCAACTATAAGAGACACTCAAAAATATGCAGTGCAACAAAGAAGTATTTAGGAGTTGAGAGTGATTCATCATGAGAGAGTTAACTTCAAGGTGACTGGCTACCCTGGACAAATGTAATTAAATAAAGAGATAAATTGATTTGAAATTTTGCCAACCTACCTTCCAACTGTACTTTAGGATCTTAAAGATATCTCTCATATGATAAATCTATCCTATAAATTTACTCAAACAGTTCTAACCATTTTATTCTCTGCCTCTATTTATTCAATCTTTTCCTGTCCTCTTGAGTAAAGGATAAAGTTCATTCTGGTTGTCCTCAACAGGAGCCCTTAATTCTGCATCACTTTTTTTCTGCCACAAGTAGGGAGAGGAGCATGACACAATTTGGGAGGAGAGAATCACAGTGGGAACACTCTGAAATGGTTGAAAGAATGACAGGACAGTCAGGCATACCTACACAGAAAATATGGTTGGAAGTCAATCTATCATGGCTTTATTCCTTTTTAAGAACGGAGCAATTTTTGCCTTAAGGATTGTGACTACTCACTGAGTTGCATTTCAGACTTTGCTGCATTTCCTCTGCATTCGTTTTTGCAGACTTGGCAATCTTATTCTACTTCACACTAATTGTGATTGCTGACTTGTGCCTGGATGGGAGGCTGCCAAAAGGGCAGGTATCCCAGTGAGACATCATTACCCAGGTTGGCAAATACCAGAGAGCCCAATTTAATGATACAATCTTATTTTTACAGCATGGGGCAGGCTTCCAGTCTCACAGCATCAGTTCCTGGCTGTAATATTGTTTGGCAATAGCCTTTCATATTCTTTTGCAGAATAAAAAGAAATAAACCATGGGGATATAGATCAACGGTAGATGATCGGATACCTGGGCAGAGTTGGGAAGTTGTGAATAGCTCTAGGGTAAACATATTTATCTAATTGCTGAAAAATAAAAGTTGATGACTTGCCTAAAATAACTTGGAAAATTATCTGCATTAAAAATAGCTTTCTATAGAGAACCAGTACTCTTTTTTTTTTTTTTTTTTTTTTTTTTTACCATATTTTCCTCTGATATTCATTCTGGAATTGAGGTCACTGTTAAGTCATTGAAAACTGGATGAAATTGCTATGACAGGGGACAGAGGATCTTTGTAGCTACCAGTAGGATATATAAAACAGTCTTCATATTCATTGTTATATTTTAGTGCTGCATGCTTAAAAAACTGTAAGTACTCTCCATTTATTTTATTTGCATAATGATTTTTTAAATAAAATGTAATACATATATTTGGTAAAAAGCATTCCAACAGTAAGTCTTCCTACCCTGTATTCTGAATTGGCATTGGCAATGGCGACCATTATTATAAATTATTTTTGTATATTTAAAAAGCTATCTACATATGCAAACACACATAATAAATATGTGGTTGTATTATGCATGTGCAAACACTCCTTTAAAATATACAGATTAAAGTAGAGTTTATACACTGTTTATTTTAATTTATTTTTGTGGAGATTATAAATATCGACACATACAGGTGTCTGGCTTTCTTTTCAATGACTAAAGAGTAATATAATACTCCATTATATGGATGGAGTATTTTATTTTGTAATGTTTTTGTAATGTCTTTAAGGACATTTATTATTTATATCACCAAAAATGAATCATCTTGTATATACTTCTGAACACTTAAGGGAGAAAAATCTGTTGGATTAATTCCCGGAAATGAAATTACTGGTCAATGATTTGATGATTTAAGTTTTAGAAGGATATTATTAAATCACCCTCAAAAAATTGCCCTAGTTAACATTTGTCACAATATGTATGAAAGTGCCTGATTGTTTTGCACTCATGTTAACACTATGTATGTTCAAACTTTTTAAACTTTATCTTTCCCAATCTGATAGGTGAAAAGTGGAAACTCATTTACATTTTTTAAAGCGCCAGGCTAATAGGTGAGTATGAGAACTTTAGCAACATTTTAATGCAGGTGACTCAAGCACATTTTGCAGCTGTAAAAGTTAAGAAGCCGCATTTCAAATTCACCAAGTTGCTCAGTATGTTAGTGACTTTGCATGTGATTCTCTTCTAATCAGATTAAATTAACCAACATATAGATTTTATTTTAATAGGCACTAATTCAAGACCACCAACTAAACATATTTTGGATAATTATGGTTTTGAAAATTAATGGTTAAAGAAGGAGAAAAATTTTTTTTAAAAGATTCTAGTCATATAATTACACTCAATTTAAATCAATCTTTAGTATGATAACTTAAGTATCTAGCTGCAGGCAAGTATTATGGCAATTGGATTTTTAGAGTAAAATCTTGGAGTACAGAAAAGCTTCATCTCAGTGAAAACAGTTGAAAAACAAAAGGGATAAGGGTTTCTTTATTCTAAAATTAGAGTTTTCTGATAAAAGTGAATTTTGTCAATAAGGACAGTATTGTAGTTATTCATAAGTCTAAAAGGATTCAATCTAAAAAAGCCAAAATACATGGTAAATACCTATATTGTTCCAATTTAGTTGCTAAGATATTCATTTAAATTATGTCAATTCTGTGATATATTTTTTATTCCATAGTATAGCTCAAAGTCTGACTCCATCTCTGTGCTCTTCCCAGCCCTTTCGATCACAAAATATGCTTTCTACTCTCCTACTTAAATCTCATCCATAGTTTTCAATAAATGATTTAGTAGAGAGAAAGAAAGATAAAGGATGCATCTTAATTCACTACATGGGGCAAAACCTTACATAATTCTATTCTATAGTCTTTTTTTATGTGACAGATTTCAATCTTGCACTACTGAAATTGATCCTGTTGATCCTTTTTCCTACTTTTTGGGATTTCTTGCTTACAAATAAAGCCCATACTTCTTAGAACATTTGATTTAATATTTTTGGAAGATAAAACTCTTGCCAGGCAAGAGACTTACTAATGCTTTACATAGAAAGAATCAGATTATCAATTTCCTCATCTGCTGTCTCATGCTCTCTTACAATCCTTTTCCTAAAAAATAAATTCTTTTAATATGAAGGCACTAGATAGGGAGGATATCTTAAGACTCCAATATAGAAATAAGCAACACAAATAGAAAAAGAAACCTTGTATACTAACTCATACTTTAGTACCAGTATGTAAGGATCCTTACCAGAAAGAAAAAAATAAGTTGTTTTATAACACATAGTTAAATATCTATCTAAGGATTTTAATTCATAATATAATTATACTACAAAATGCAGTGACAAGCAACTCTAAAACATAAATATTTATGCAGAATGTATTTTTCATTCATCTTATATGTCCTGTCGGGAGATGTGAGCCATATAGTCACTCATGGATCCAGTTTGTCCAGGCCTCTACCATATTACCTAGTTGAAACATAGAGTTAATTGGACATCATGAACAGGAAAAAGAGAAATTGATGAATGGATATTTGTTACCTCTGTCTGTAAGTGATGTATACTACTTCAAATAAAATTTTGTTTGCTATAGTTTATCACATATGTCTGCCCAGATGGTATAGGGCTGTGGAATCAAATATTCTGTTTACACAGAGGGGGAAAAAAGAAGATATCAGTGGACACCAGTAATTTTTACAAAAGGAAATTTCCCTAAATGATACAATGACTTCTTATGAAGTAATAATAATTAAAAGAATGTGTGGTTGACAGAGTTTAACTGACAGACCAGTGAAATACAATAAAGAGCCCAAAAGAAAGTCCTACAAAATTGAAACTTTGTTGTCCTACAAAAGTGATTCTCACATCAGTAAGAAAAGGAAAGGCTATTGAACAAAGGTGGAAAAATGGTTATACATTATAGAAAAAGATGTAACCAAGTTCCTATCTTATACAAAAATTTAACTCCCTGTTTTTCAAGGGTATTAAATGTAAAAACAATCAAACTCTTTAGAGAATGTCAATAAATATTTAGAACTTGGGTAGGGAGAAAGTTCTCAAACAAAAGAAAAAATATAACTACCTACATATTATAATCAAGAGTTTTTGTTCCTCTGGCAACCTAAAAATGCATTTTTTTCAAATGATAACACTAAAAACACAACAATAATATGAACTCATTTTTAATGCACACAACCACCAATGGGAGAATAGATATATGCACTGTAACATTTACACAGTGGATTATTTCCAGAATACAAATTAAATAAGCCATAATGTAATGCAGGAAGAGGTGAATCTTAGCAATATCATATTAAGTAAAAAAAAAAAAAAAAAAAAAAAAAAGCCCAAATAACTAGATATAGCATGGTGCCCTTTACATAAGGTTAAAAAAATTGAAATACAATTCAAACAAGACTTAAGGAATATATATAAATGCAATAAAACTATATTAAAAAGGAAACAAAGAAATGGCAAGCACATTATTTTGTATTAGAGATTGTTTTCACAGTAAGTCTACGTTATTAAAAGTAGCTAACTAATTCACTAATAATTAGAAGTTGCTGTGAACTAAGGATTACAGTTAATCCAATCTGTGAACCTAAGGCACTTAAAAAATTAATAGGACCCAAAGTTATATTATACATTGTTTTAAGAGAGAAAAGCATTCCCACAAATACAGAATAGGAATCCTGACTTAACAGGCATTTCTATTAAAAAAATAAAAATAAAGTAAAGAAAAAAAGGGAAGTTTTCAGTTGACAATCATCCCTACACTAACTATATATCATAGCTCTGTAAAAGGTTGAAGTTATTTCTGTGAAATTAAGATTTGTAGCATTCCTTTCAGCTAAGGTCCTTCTACTCACATCACTCTACTGTAATCTCAGTTAAATATTTAACTGTTTAAATGGGTGAACTCAAACATTGACTTCAACCATTTACTAAATATATTAGGTGACTTCCCTTAATCCAGTTTCCTCCTTTATGAAATGAGGATATCACCATTAGTACAGTGCCTAGTATGGTGGAAATCTACAAGAAATAAACTATCATCATTGGTTTCATAGCTTTCTTCTGTTTTTTTGGGTTTTTTTTATTCTGGATTTCAGAGAATGAGGTTTACAGAAATCACTGCTTTATGAAAAGTAATAAAAGCAACATTTTGCTTAGAGAAGATTTATAAGCTAAGGTGGGATACACTGGATGGGTCTGGAAATGACCATGTTTTAAAAAAATATGTTAAAAATTATGAGGGAAAGAAAGGATAGAGCCATTCAAGCTTGAAAATATTATGATGTAATAGAAAGGTTAGAGCCACACAATTGCTTGAGAGAGCAACTAGAACCAGTTGATGGAAGTTATATGAAAACAAAATTGAGATCAAAATTTAAAATAATTTTCTAATTAACTAATTGTACAAATTTGCAACAAAACTCTATAAAAGAGGATATTTCACAGATGAAAAGCTTACAACAAAAGTAGGTAACTTATATCCCATCCTGGATAATGTCATCCCAAATCCCCCTTTTTGTTTAACATGTAATGATAGAAAACAGTAAAGATATAAAAATTAACAGAATACTATTACTTCAGATATAGCTCTGAATTCTTACTGCTTGGTTATTGTGTTAGTTTCCTTTGATTTGTATAATAAAATACTACAAACTTGGTGGCTTAGAGCAACAAATACTCTCTTAAAATTCTAGAAGCCAATGTTTTCTTTTAGAATTTTTGTGCTTTCGGGTCTTACATTTAAGTTTTTAATCCACCTTGAGTTAATTGTTGTATGTGGTGAGAGATAGGGATTATTTTTCATTCTCCTGCATGTGGTGATCCAACTTTCTCAGCACCATTTATTGAACAGAGTGTTGTTTCCCTAGTGTATATTTTTGTCTGCTTTGTCAAAAATCAATTGATCTTGGTTATTTGGCTTTATTTCTGGGTTCTCTATTCTATTCCATTGGTTGTTATCTGTACCTGTATACCTCTGATGCTGTTTTGGTTACTATAGCGTTGTAGTAAAATTTGAAGTCAGGTAATATGATACTTCCAGATTTATTCTTTTTTGCCTAAGGTTGCATAGGCTATCCTGGCTCTTTTTCGGTTCTATATGAAATTTAAGACTATTTTTTCTAGATCTGTGAAAAAATGGTTTGGTATGTTGATGGGAATTGTGCTAAATCTGTAAATCACTTTGGGAAGTATGAACATTTTAACAATGTTAATTCTTTCAATTCATGAACAGAGGATGTTTTTCCATTTGTTTATATCATCTATGATTTCTTTCATCAGGGTTTGTAGTTTTTCTTGTAGACATCTTTTACCTCCTTGGTTAAGTTTATTCCTAAGTATTTTATTTTCATTTCAGCTATTGTAAATGATATTGAGTTCTTGATTTAACTCTCAGCTTGACTTTTATTAGTATATAGAAATACTATTGATTCATGTACATTAATTTAGTAACCTGAGACTTTGCTGAATTTATTTATCAATTCTAGGAGTCTTTTGGTGAAGTCTTTAGGGTTTTCTATATACAAAAGCACATCATTGGCTAACAGGGATGGTTTGATCTCTTTTTTCCTGATTTGGATGCCCTTTATTTCTTTCTCTTATCTGATTACTCTGGCTAGGACTTCCAACACTATATTGAGTAGAAGTGGTGACAGTGGGCACTCTTGCCTTGTTCCAGTTCTTAGTGGGAATCCTTTCAACTTTTCCCCTTTCAGTATTATGTTGGCTGTGGGTTTCTCATAAATGGCCTTTATTATTTTAAGGTATGCTCCTTCTGTGCTTAGTTTGTTGACAGTTTTTTAACATGAAGGGGTGCTGGATTTTATTGAATGTTTTTTTTCTCATCTATTAAGATGATCATATGGTCAAATTCTTCTGAATATCAGTCTAGGCAAAAAGTTTATGAGTAAGGCCTCAAAGGCAAATACAGCAACAACATAAATAAATAAATAAATGGCACTTAATTAAATTAAAAAGTTTTATACAGCAAGGGATATAATCAGCAGAGTAAATAGACAACCTACAGAATGGGAGAAAATGTTTGCAAACTAAACTTCCAATAAAGGTCTAATATCCAGAATATACAAAGAACTCAAACAAATCAGCAAGAAAAAAAACAACCCCATTAAAAAGTGGACAAAAGACATGATCAGAATTTTTTAAGAAGAAGATAGACAAATATCTAATAAACACATGAAAGAATGCACCATTCGTCAGGGATATGCAAATTAAAACCACAATGAGATACCACCTCACCCCTATCAAAATGGCCATTGTGAAAAAATCAAGAAACAAATAGATGTTGGAATGGCTGTCATGAAAAAGGCATGGTTATACACTGTAAATTAGTATCATAAATTAGTACAACCTCTACGGAACACAGTACGAAGAGTCTTCAAAGAACCACGATTTGATCCAGCAATTCCACTTACTGAGTATGTCCCCAATGGAAAATAACTCATTATAGCAAAAGACACCTGAACCTGATTGTTTGTCCCAGCAAAATTCACAATTGCAAATATATGGAATAATTCTAAATGCTCATCAAATAATAAATGGGTAAAAAATGTGGTACATATATGTGGAGTACTACTTAGCCATAAAAATGAATGAAATAATGTCCTTTGCAGCATCTTGGATGGAACTGGAGAACATTACTTTAAGTGAAGTATCTCAAGAATGGGGGGAAAAAGTCACAGGTTCTCACTAATAAGTGGGAGCTAAATTATGGGTACACATGGTTATAAAGTGGTGGAGGAAGTGGGATAAAAACTAATCTATTGGGTATAACATACACCATTCTGATGACAGGCACACTAAAAGCCCTGACCTCAGCATTATACAATTCATCTATGCAACAAAAACACTGGTACCACTTAATATTTTGAAATTAAAAAATTCTAAAAGCTAGATATCAGAAATCAATTTCTGATCAAAGTATTTATAGGACTTCATCCAGAAACTCTAGGGAATAGTTCATCCCTTTCCTCTTCTAAATTCTTGTGGCTGTCAACATTTCCTGTCTTGTGGCCACATCATTCTCATCTCTGCCTCTTTGGTCACATTGCCTTTTCTTTCACTGTTGTCAAATTTCCCTCTGCCTCTTTAATATAAAGACACTTACCATAGCATTTAGGGCCCTGATGGATAATCTAGGATAAATTTATAATCTCAAGACCCTTAGTGAGTCTCATATTCAAAGTTCTTTTATGCCATATTCCATGGATTGGGGTGGTGTGGGAGTTAAGAGGAGTAAAATAATTCAGCCTAGCACAGGTACTTTCTACTTGAAACAGTTGATTTGATCGTAGCTGTTTTAACTGATCAAGCCAACACTTTTAGAGATCAAATTTATTTTCTAGTTTGTTCACATCATTAAAATTTTGGCATATTCCTCAAGAAATTTTATGAGAAGTTAATGCTTCACATTTAAGTCAATGCACATGGTGATTAGCATAATCAAGATTATCCATATTTGACATTAAATATTATAATGTGTTGCTTTATTTAATTAACATAAGCTTAGAAGTTCTTAGTTTTTCCCCATGTAGGGCCCAGTTAGACTTAGATGTGCAAAGAGGAAACTTTATTCATTTTTTCATAACTGAACTCATCAGGTAGCTGAAAACTTACAGTCTATTAGTCAGTCTTTTCAGAATTCCTCATGGTCCCTTCTAAACATGGGCACTTTTATTCTGGCATTGAGCTGAAATGGGGTGCGTTAACTTTTAAATCTTTTGCTCTGTTTCTCCAGCCTCCATGGTTGGAGGTGCAGTTTGTTTCTCCTGTTGCCCACCATCACATCCTGGCATCTACAGGTGAACTCCAGCCCTGGGATCTGTCTGCTTTGTGCATCTTGCCCTTACTCCAGCCTTCTTGGGTCTGTCATCATGCTCTCAATAACCTCTGTGCACTTTTTGTAGTGGGCTTTCCAAGAGTTAATAGGGTTTTCTCAGAGGATTGGGGTTTTCCAGTCTAGATCTTGAGCAGCCTAATATATAATCCCTTCGACTCTGATAGTCAATTGATTGGAGGCCTTTATTTATTGGAGGCTTCCATAATAAGTTTACCAATGAGAACAAACCCTCTACATCTTGATATTTTGCTAGAGAGGTAGGGTATGGAATACCTAGAGTCCAGAATTCTTGGTTTGGAAAGGATAGTGGTGTTTATATCATCCTCCCTTCTTTATAATTTACAATAAAAAAACAAGGTCTGCAAACTATGGTCCATGGGCCAAATCCAGCCCACTGAATGTTTTGTATAGTCCTCAAGAATGGTTTTTAGGAGAGGGTATGGAGCAAGATGGCTAAATAGAAATCTCCAGTGACTGCCCCTCCCCACAAGCACCAAATTCAACAACTATCCATGCAAGCAAGTACCTGCAAAAGGACCAAAAATCAGGTGAATGATCAAACTACCTGGTTTCAATCTTATGTCAAAGAGGCACTGAAGAGGGCAGAAAAGAAAATCTTGTATTGCCTATGCCATCCCCTCCCCACATCCTGACAGTGTTGCACCAGTGTGCCAAGCGGAGAAAGAATCTGTGTGCTCAGGAGAGGGACAGCGAACTGATTGTAGGACTTTGCACTGGAACTCAGGCCACCCTGGCACAAGGGAACACAGCACAGGGCAGAATTCTGCTGGTGCCCCTGCAGGGAGCATTTAGACCAGCCCAGCCAAAGAGAAATCCTCTGCCCTCAAACCAGAGTTTTTGTTAGCACCACCACTAGCTGACCAAAAGCAGTCTGGGGCCCGGACTGAATTTATAAGGTAGTCAGGCCACCAAGGTTGCAGTCCTTATGCAATTTCTATAGCTATGGTTGCTCAAAACCAAAGGATTTGGTACACATGACCCAGTGAGATACCCATGGTGGTGGCTAAGCCAGTGTTTGTGTCGCCCCTTCCCTTGTCCCCAACTATAGGCAGTGCAGCTTAGGAAGAGTCTTCTTCTGCTTGGGGAAAGGAAAGGGAAAAGTTCAGAGGACTTTGTTTGACAACTTAAGTATCAGCTCATCCACAGCAAAATAAAATACTAAACAGACTCCTAAAGCCCCTGAGTCCTGGCCTTAGCTCCTGGATGGCAATTCTGAACCCACCCTGAGCTAGAAAGAAACATGCTTTCCTGAAGGGAAGTACCCAGTCAGGGCAGGATTCACCACCTACTGACTAAAGAGAACTTGGGCTCTGAGAAAACAACAGAGGTAGCCAGGCAATAGTCACCATGGGCTTTAGGTGAGACTGGGCTGGTGTCAGGTATTACTGGTGGTCATGAGAGAGGGCCCATGTCACTCCACCCTCATCTCCAGCAGCCCAGCACAATGAGTGAGGAAAGAAAACGAAAGACTTTGCCTGGTAATCCCAGGAATTCTCCCATATCTTAACCACACACACCAAGGTGATGCCACCAAGGATCTGCGAGAGTCATAGCATTACTGGGCTTGGGGCACTCCCAGTGCTGATGCAGCTGCAGTGACCAAAGACTTAGATTACAGCACTTAATTCCCTTTGAATATCTGGAAAGCCTTCTCACAAACGAAAGGTTCAAACAAGTCCAGACTGTGAAGATTAAAATAAATACTTAACTTCTTCATGCCTAGACATCAACAAACATCTATAGGCATCAAGCATAACCAGAAAAATATGACCTCACCAAATGAAGTAAATTAGGTACTAGTGACCAATCCTGGAGCAATGGAGATATGTGACCTTTCAGACAAAGAATTCAAAGTAGCTGTCCTGAAGAAGCTCAATGAACTTTAGGACAACATAGAGAATAAATTCAGGAACGTAGCAGATAAATTTAACAAAGATTGAAATAGCAATAAAAAAAATCAAACAGAGTTTCCAGAACTCAAGAATTCAATTGACAAATTGAGAAATGCATCAGATTTTCTCAACAGCAGAATTGACCAAGCAGAAGAAAGAATTAGAGAGCTTAAACACAGGCTATTCGAAAATACATAGTCAGAAGGGAATAAAGAAAAAAGAATAAAAAAGAATGAAGCCTGCCTGCAAGATCTTAAAAATAGACTCAAAAGGGCAAATCTAAGAGTAATTGACTTTAAAGAGAAGGCAGAGAGAGATTGGGGTAAAAGTCTTATTGAAAGAAATAGTAACAGAGAACTTTCCAAACCTAAAGAAAGATATCAATATTCAGGTATAAGAAGGTCACAAAACACTAAGCAGATTTAACTGAAACAAGACTACGTCAAGGTATTTAATAATCAAGCCTCCAAAGGTCACTGATAAATAGTATTTTCTAAGGGAAGTAAGAAAAAAAAGTATCAAGAAACTCCAATATGTATAGAAATAGATTTGTCAGTGAAAATCTTACAGGCCAGGAGAGAGTGAAATGACATATTCAACATGCTGAAGGAAAACAAAAACAAAAACAAAAACCTGAACACTAGAATATTACATACTGAAAAAATATCCTTCAAATATGAAGGAGAAATAGACTTTCCTAGACAAACAAAAGCTGTAGGGCAGATTAGACCTGTCCTACAAGAAATGCTAAAATGAGTTCTTCAATCTGAAAGAAAAGGATGTTAATGAACAATAAGAAATCACTTGAAGGTATACAACTCACTGGTCTCACTGGTAACAGTAAGTACACAAATACAGAATACTCTATTGCTGTAATTGAGAAGCATAAATCACTTATATCTTGAGTAGAAAGACTAAAAGGCAAACCTATCAAGAATAACTATAACAATTTTTTGAGAAATAGATAATATAAAAAATATGGATGGAAACAAAAAGTTAAAAAGCAGGGGGAGGATGAAGTTAAAATGCAGAATTTCAGTTAACTTTCTCTTTGCTTATTTGTTTATAAGCAGTTGTCATATGTTTAACATAATTGGTTATAAAATGTTTTTTTGCAAATCTCGTGGTAATCTCAAATAAAAAAACTGTAACAGGTACACAAAAAAATAAAAAGGAAGAAATTAAAACATGCTATCAGAGAAAAATCACTTTTAGCAAAGAAAGACAGGAGTGAAGTAAGAAAGAGAGAACCACAAAACAATAAGAAATCACATAATATCATGCCAGTGTTAAGTCCTTGCCTATCAGTAATAGCTTTGAATGTGAACAGACCAAAGTCTCTAATCAAGAGTCATACAGTGACTGAATAGATTTAAAAAAATAAGATCCAACTATATGTTGTCTGCAAGAAACCCACTTCACCTATAAAGACACATAGACTGAAAATAAAAAGTTGGGAAAAGATATTCCATGCAAATGGAAGGAAAAAAAAGAGCAAGAGTAGCTATACTTCTAGCAGATAAAATAGATTTCAAGATAAAAACTGTAAAACAGAGACATAGATGGTCATTATATAATGCTAAAGGGGCCGATTCAGCGAGAGGATGTAATAATCCTAAATATATATGAATACATTTGATGAAAATCTTAGTTTGAGCTTTTCAGATTCATACCTGCATAGAATAACAAAAATTATGTTTAAGGTAGAACTATACATGACAAAATTATTGTTCATTCTTCAATGAATTGACAGACTTTCCACTAACAATTATAAATCCTTTGCCAACATAACTAAAATCATCATCAAATTCAATCCTAAAGCCATTAACTAAAAATCTCACAATCATTTTAGTTTATTATGAGGATTTATAATATATTTCAAATTGTCCCATCATATATATATATATACACACACACACATATATATACACACACCCATAATACATATATACATGCATACACATATATATACATACTAAGTAGTTAATGTATACAATTTATATATGTGTACATGTTTGTATATTTATACCTTATATTAGTAAGTACATTTTATATATCTATCTAGATAGAAGGACATATTATTTATACATCACAATCAATAAAAACAAAGAATCCCAACACTTAGGCAGTAGTTAACAAAAAGTATATTTTTAGTTTCTACATGCCTATTTACCAAGTATTGCTTCAAAGGCAATCTCATTTGGATTTTCATCTAGAATTAATTATATATCTGTAGAAATACTGATCTTTTAATGTTTTATAGATGTATCCTATTTTACTATGGCTTAAGAGATAAACTTTCAAGGATGAGCTATTTTTTATTCATAGTTGACAATAAAATAGTATATAGAAGTTGTTCTCCTAACCTTAGTTGTCAGTCACAGACTTATTTTAATAGATTTCTTTATTAAATCTATATCTCACTTTTTTTCACTCTACAAATCCATTTGAGAATGATTTAAAAAAATATTTGTTTTGGCAGAAAGAGAGTAAAAGAGGTGATATAAAATAAAATTGAATTTATGCATTTATGTATTTTCTTCATACAAAAAAGTATCAATGTGCTTAGAGTTTAAGAAAATAGTTTTAGTTTGAAAATATTTCTCCCAATTTTCTTTCTAAGATGTGTGTATCTTCAGTTATATTTTCTCAATAAATTGGATGCAGTTATCAATATTTCTACTAGTCTTAGAGATAAAGGAAAGCCAAACTGTCCTTTAAAAAAATTAAGTAACTTTTTGAAAAATCAGCAATGGTAAAAAATTCTATATCATTTAAGAAAGTCAATGTTTAGCGGGTTCAATAACACAGTAGTCTTTCCTGTTTTATAAACACTTGCTGTACTTTATCATATTAACTTTTAAGAGGAAAGTATTTTAACAGGCTGAGTAGATTATATTTCATGCTTCATTAAACTGTATATACATTATGAATAATATGCTCTTAATTATCACATATTAAAGATAATTTATATAGTTAGTCTCTGGAAACTACTACTCCATTATTATTTATAACAAAATAATGTGTGTGTGCTCATCCACATGAGTGTGTGATAGTGTTAAGAAGCATGAACTTTGGCAGAGATCTGGGTCTACTTCTTAGCTCTGGTCACCCTTAGACAATACATTTTCTGTTACTCAATTTCATCCTTTAAAATGCCAATCACGTAAGATTTTCATATGGTTCAAAGTTACATCAAATATATATCATATATTTCAGACTTAAAATTCAATGCCCATCAACTCCTTCTCAATTCTCTATAGTATCATTTCAATGACTGTACTCAAAAAAAAAAAAAAAGAATTATACTTTGCATTAAATACAATCTTTAAACTGCGATTACCAAATTCTGTCCTGACCAAACAACCTATTATCCCTGAAATTCTAGTTTTGTTTTGTTTTTTTTTCCCTTTCTTTCTAAGCAGACTCGTTAGAGCTAAACAATCTCAGAATAAGTCTTTATGGCAAAATAAACACAAAATTAGAGTAATAAAACCTTAGATATCCTCCAGCTGATCCTTTTATGTAATACAGAAACTCAGGTCACAATGCTGATGATGATTGTTTATTCAGCCTCTGCTTTTCAGAGGCTGAAATGGTTCATCAACAAGTAACTCATCAGTTCAGAGGCAGGATAACCAATTTTAGATGGCCCTAATTATTTGATATTTCTACCTAAGTACAGCCAATGTACAGCACTATGCAATTTTATTCTAGCTCTTCAGCTCTTCATTATATATAAATGCTAAAGCACTTCTCTAAATCATCTCTTTTCTGGGCTAAACATAAGCCTCTCTGTCCCTTAAGTGAAAACAATTTCCATCTTCTTCTCTATTGAATTCTTATAACTATCATTGAGCCACACGTATTTTCTCGCTTAATGATCACAGCAACTCTATGAGGGGGTGCCTTTGCCACCTTTCCCTCACACATTGTTTTAGATAACAGATGTAAAAATAAGGAATGTTTAGTAAGTTGGTCCAAATTACATAGCCCGTATGAGGTAAAAATTGGCAGTCTGACTGTGTAGACTGAACAGTTGAACACTACAATAATGGAGATGGGATGAACATTTTTAAATGTTCTTTGTAGAATGTAATTAAATTAAGAAAGCACTATTCCAGAGTGATTTCACCAAAGGACTTTGCTTGCTTTATTCTGAACATTCTGAGATTAAGAAATAACGTAAATATATTTTTTCTCTGTAAAACAGAGCAAGAATATAAATTTTGGGAGATATCCATCTATAGCTTCTTCTAAAACGTATTCCCACTAAAAGTCCAGAAGGACTTTAAGGACCCTGTTATATTTCTGACAGAAGTAAGTCAAAATAGAGAACAGAAACCATTTTGTTGAGAAGAAGAACATTTATAGGGGAAATCTTGAGCTCCCTACTTTCTGAAATGTGGAATATAAGTCTCGCATAAAAATATTCAATAAGAAAAATTATAGAAACTATGATAAACATTTAAAAATGGATTTAATGACTTTGTTCCTTTTGACCAACTGGACATGACTCCTGGGCAGGCATATTGAGAAGTCCTCTGGAGCTAAACATGGTAGCATAGGATGCCATAATCAGTCATGCCTGCATTGGCTTAGCTATGGGAAAGAGCTCCAGATACGCCATATATTTTTCATTCCTCAATACTGTACAATCTACCCTAGCTCCATTTCTGTGAAATTTTAGGACAGTCACTACTTTTACACTCACAATTATTAGCAGCATTGTTATGAAATAACATAAACAACATGGCTCCTATACATATCATTCTTGGGTGATCTCCCAATAATAAGCCCCACTGGTTATCAGTCTTCTCAAGAGTTTCATCTCCCTATTCCTCCTCACTCAGCTTTCCAGGACCTCTTACCTCTGCAAAAGTATCTGTGCCAATACACACGCACATGCGTGCTAAACAAATAGCCTTCCTACTGTGCATTGGAAATGCATTTTTTTCAAGAGAAATAAATAATGTCTATCTAGAGAGTATATGTTCCTGACCTTAAATGAATCCTGACTCTCTTAGGACATTTTTTCCATCAAGTTCTTAAGAGAATCTTGCCTCCTCCATGGCCCACATAGCTGAGGAGAGAGCAGTGGCTCTAGCATCCTTTTCACTCACCAGAGCCACTTCAAGACCTTCCTTCCTTCATTGGCACATAAGCTTCTGCTCCTTTCAGAGCCATGATGCCCAGCAATCTATGACTCTACACACCTTTTCTCATCTATCAATTTCATAGACATTCTTGCTCATTCATTGAATATTTTGGGACCTGTTCCACAGTTTATTTTTTTATTATTATTATTTTTTGGTGGCTCTTGTAGTGTGTTTGTTTATTTATTTATTTATTTATTTATTTATTTATTTATTTATTTATTTTATTTCGGCATATTATGGGAGTACAAATTTTAAGGTTTCAATAAATGCCCTTCTCCCCCTTCCCCCCACAAGTGTGAGTTTCCAGCATGACCATCCCCCAGATGGTGCACATCTCACTCCTTATGTATGTATATACCTGCCCCCTCCCCCCTCCCACCTCCCCAATACCCTATTACTGTAGTACCTATGTGTCCACTTAGGTGCTGCTCAGTTAATACCAGTTTGCTGGTGAGTGTATGTGGTGCTTGTTTTTCCATTCTTGGGATACTTCACTTTGTAGTATGGGTTCCAGCTCTAACCAGGAAAATAACACAATTTACTTTTTATTTGTAAATCAATCCAGCATTCTCAGTGTTTTTAATATGATTATGGAAAAACTACTCAGTAACTTAGCATTTGCTGTCTGGCGATAGGACTACTTTTCAAATGTTTGCAAATATTTTCTCCCAATCTATGGCTTGCCTTTTCATTATCTCAATGGTTTTATAAGAATAAAAATTTTAATTTTGATAAGATACAGTATATCATTTTTCATTTATGGATTAGTCTTTTGGTATCATAGATAAGAAATATTTAGGTAATCTTTTCTCCTGTTTTCTTCTAGACATTTAATAGTTTTTGATTTTATATTTAGGTCTATGATCAATTTTGAGGAGTTTTGTTTTGTTTTGTTTCAGTGCAAGTTTGGATCAAAGTTTATTTTTCTAGTACCATTTGTTGAAAAGACTACCTGACTCTTTTTGTCTTTAGGACAAAAATTAACTGTATTTCTGTCTATTTCTGGACTTTCCTATTCCACTGATCTATATGTATTTTGCCAATACCACACTGTCCTGAATATTGTGGCTCTTTTGTTTGTCCTGAAATAAAGTAATGTGAGTCCTCCAACTTTTTTGTTCTTTTTCACAAATATTTTTACTATTTCATTTGCTTTGGAAATGGCCTCCATCAACCGGCCTCCAAAAGTAACTCTACTGGTATTTTCTTTTCTTTTCTTTCCTTCCCCATTATGATTCCCAGCCTCTGGTAACCATCATTCTACTCTCTTCATGAGTTCAAATTTTAAAATTTTTATCTCTCACATGGGTGAGAACATGTGAAGTTTGTACTTCTATGCCCAGCTTACTTCACTTAACATAATGTCCTTCAATTCCATCCATGTTGTTGCAAATGACAAGATTTCATTCTTTTTTATGGCTCAATAGTATTCCATTGTGTATATGTATCACATTTTATTTGTCCATTCATTAGTTAGTTGATGAACACTTACATCAATTTCATATTTTGGCTACTGTGAATAGTGCTGCAATAAACATGAAAGTGCAGATAATTCTATGATTTCTTTTTTTTTTTTTTTTTTGGTATATCTACCCAGCTGTATGGTTACATGCTGGTATTTTTATTGCAATTGCATTAAATAGGTCAGTTTGGGAAGAATTAGCATCTTAAAGTGTTGTGTTCCAACAAATAAACACAGTGTATCTTTCTATGCTTTTTTTAATATTGTTAATTTTGTTATTCTTAGATATTGCACAAAGCTTTTTTTTTCTAGATGTATGCCTAAGTACCTCATGTTTTTAGTGTTATTATAAATGGTGCTACTTTTATCATTACAATTTCTAATTGTCCATTGCTACTATATAAAAATATGATTGATTTTTTTATATATTGACTTTGTACCCTTCTCCCATGATAAACTCACTTGTAAGTTCTACCAGCTTTTTTTTTTTTTTTTTTTTAAGATTCTTTGGGATTTTCATATGCAGCTAATCACACAATCAGCAAAGAAAGGTATTTCATTTATTTCTCTCCAGTCTGTATGTCTTTTCTTTTTCTTGCCTATTGTACTGGGTATGATCCCCAGGAAGGTATTGAATAAAAGGATCACTCCTCTTTATGAGCTTCTTTGTTGGTACAGATTTTTACTAAAAATTTTTCTACCTCTTCACCACTCCTTCTCAGTCTCTTTTAGCCCTCCTCCTTCTCTTCTTCTAAACGATAATTATCTCTCACATCTTTTTTTCTTCTTAATTTATACGTGTTTCCTTCAAACTATCACTCAACCCTCACGATTTTGATGTGTATCTAGATGCTGTTTATTCCTGATGTAGTCTCATTTTCTAATTACTCTGACAGAACATTACAACTTTATTTTCAAAGACATTTACAATCCTGTAGATCTAGAAAACAGATATTGCTTCTTACCTCCCCTGTGTTTGCTATCATAATGAATGATTCTAATAAGGACCCAGATACTCAAACCAGAAACCTGAGAATCTTGTATAACTCCTCTATGTTTAAATTCTATGAGATAGAACAATACAAAGTCATCTTTTTTATTTGTTAAAAACAGATATTGGCAATTTCCTATGGTTCCAACCAATATTTTCATTCAACCACTAAATTCTCATGAATATCTCCTAAATGAATTCATGCCTCTTCACACAATGCCTCCATTCCCGATTCAATCATCTCTATCTACAATATTCTATAACAGCCACTCAACTGGTCTCTCAACTAGCCTTTGCCTAGTCTCCTTCATGTCTTTTCCAATACATTCTTCAAACTGTGTCCAGACAAGTTAAAAACCTGACCATGCTATCACTGTTGGTTAAATACTTCCATTTTTCTCCAATACTCTCAGTAAAATCTAAGCACCTTACCGCCAATAAGACCCTATGTGACATGACCTTAGTTTTTCTCTCTAGACTTTCTTCTCACTATGCCTCTCTTCTTATAACTCCTGTTCTTTATACCATCCAATCTCCCCAAGTGATTCTAGTGAAGATATGAATATATTCTAGAGAAATAATATAACAGAGACTTCACTATGAGTTGAGATAAAAATCTTATCTGCTTCTGATTCACAAATTTTCATCAATGCCAATTTTTTCTGTCTTGTCCACAAAGACAACAGTTTCTCAATCATTTTTTATGATTAATTTTGGTGGATTTGTGTGGTGTAGTGTTGTTGACAGCCAGAAATTATTAACAAAGCAGCTTTATTTCTGTTCTGTCTACCTGTTCTATCTATTTGTATATATTCAGGGAAATCAAAGATTTTTGAATTTCAAGCTTTTCATCTATATGTAGAATATCATAGTTTCATCATCTGGTTATTATAAAGCTCAATGAGAATATGTATGACAGGACATTTTATAAAATACGAGGCTCTTTACAAAATTCTTGTACCTGTCATTGCTTAGTATGGTTAAAGTCCTTTCATTTCTTATCTATGAATTAATTCTCTACAAACCAAACCAACAGGACTGTCTATTATAATTACAAAAATTTTATACTGTTTGCCTCATTGCCATTGTACCACAGGGATATATTGTTACCAAGAATCACATGGGTGTTTTATAATGAATAAACTATGAAAAAATTTCATGAGTGCATTTCTTTCATGTTAAAGATAGCATGCTCAGGCTATATACGTTAAATGTAATAGTACATCTCATGTATTCAAGCAACTTATGATCGAGTGACTAAAATAGTTCCTATTCTGTCACTGTTATAATCTCAATTTTTAACAACCTAAAATAATAAAAATGTGTGATAATAGTGATTAATATAATTCAATATATAAAACATTATTTTCATAAAATTCTTACACAGTTTAACTAAAATATTTTTTAAAAGTTACCTGTTTTGATGTCAAATATTTAAAAAATCTTACTGTCTTATATCAGGAATTTTGAAAAAATAAATCAAAGTAATCAGTCATGCATGACCTGTGAATATAATACACATTTCCTATGCTCTGCAAATCCACTCACAGTCTTAGTCTTTTGATCTTTATATACTTATATATTTAGAAACAATGAATAAAGTTAAGAGAGGTAATATCTAAATATATATATTTACATTGAGCTCAAACATCAAGACGACAGCCAAGAAAATATATCGTTGTATCATAGAGTATTTTGCTGATAAAAGTTTATCAATTAAGAGCACCTGTTTTCTGCTTTAAACACAACATAAAGTCATACAACATTTTGATTCACCACTACGGAATAGGAAATTTTAAAAGTATGAAATTATATGAGCCTAAGGAGAGTTGGTGTTCAATAAATGCTTTTTTAAGTGAGTAAATAAATGAATAAAATATTTACAACTTAGATGCTTGACAAATTTCAATTAGAAAAACTAACATCTTTCCCTAAGCATCTTGTCTTTACATGTATTTTTTTTTAAAGGGCAAACTCGTAAAGATTACTAACAACTGAATTTCATTTTGTATTCTCTCTAACTCTCTGAAAACCATAGATTTGTACACCCTTCTCTCTTTCACAAAGTCCCAAATTATATAATTGCTTTAAAGTGTGATCACCTGACCAGATGCCTGAAAATTACCTGATCTATTTAATATAACTTGTTTAGCTGAATCAATTTAATTTCCAGGCCATATGTTCACACAATTATTTCACTTAATCCATTTCAAGGTGGCTTCCTCTTTTGTGCCTTGCTGATTCACCTCCCTTTGATTGATCCCACTCTAGAATAAGTAATGACCTACATGAGAATTTTAGAATAACTCTGCTGAAAAATCAAAAGGCTCCTCTATTCATCTTATCAGGCTAAGCATTCCAGGAATAATAAGTCGTCTTTAAATTCTATGTCTTGCCTTTTTCTTTCATAGAAAATGAAAGGCTTAAAAAACCTTATGTCCTGATCATACCTACAAATGAAAATATGAATATTGGATTATCATTGAAGGCACAATAAATTCCAGTTAAATAAAAATATGATCCATTACAGTTCCTACAGTAATTTATCAAAAGTCCCCTTTCACTTTCACGTGTACTGTGCCAAACTGAACATTTAACAAATATGACAAGAGATGCTGCTGTAATTAACCCTTTTCCATGTAGAAACTTAGGCAATTCTGTTTTCTCACCAGCTCACAACAGTTTGATTTTAAAAGTTTTTTTGACAATACTTGAGTTTCAAGAGTTTTCATTGGATTATCAAGTTTTATTTCATCATGTGATTGTCTTAGCAAAAATAATGGAGATTTAAATAATGTCATTTTATTATGTGTAAACTAATCTCAAGTGTCCTCTTGTCTGTCTCACTCTCAGATGGTCATTATAAACAAAAGGACATGGAAAGCAAAGCAGGGGATACCCTTTCTCTGTATTAATTTTACTCCTTTCTCTCCTCATTTCTAGAATCATGATTCAACAATAGACTTTTCTTTTTTATGCCTAGTCTTTTTTTTTATCAAAATTGGGCAGAGAGATAAATAGATGATAAATATGAGAAATTGACAACTGCTATACTTGATCTTCCTATTTACAAGATTCTATGTTTGGCATAAGCTTTTCTTTACTTACTAACTGAAATATCCTAACATGAAACTTAAATTATTGTTTTTGTGATTTTTGAAGTAAAATTATATCTTTAGCCTTTCAAATAAGTACACTAATTTTGAAATAGTTGTTTTTTCAAAAAAAGTCATTGATATTAAGTTTCAGATACTAACAAATTATTTTTTCAAAAGAAGAAACTTAACTTATGCAGACTGACTTTCAGTAAGAAGTTCTAGCCCTGGCTCTGGGAATACTGTAACCTCACTATGTCCTTAACCCACTAAATCTAACAGATGGGTTGAAAATTCATTAATTTTCACCATGGAGCATTACATCATTTGGGCTCTAAACTGATATTATTAATATGTGAGACCTGTCAACTCCTACTGATTTACCTATTTTCTCCTGAATGTTTTAAATGCCTCTTGTTAATGAAAAGCACATTTCTCCACTTTATTCTCTGTAGTATCAAGCAAAAAGAAATTAGTTGTTGATTGCCCAATGCAACAGATATGGATTGAATGTACAGAGTATTTGGGAAAAAATACATTATCTAAAAAAAGACACACGTCAAATTACATTAAAACTAAAGAACTACACATTCTATGATAAAAGAATTCTATTGCTCTGTGTGCAAACTTCAATAATGTAGTTATTAATTCAACAAGTGCATGTTGAATTCCCGAAATACACAGAATAACATAGGGTATATATGGCAGCTTCTATCAGGAACCCACCAGAATCCCCTCATTTTAATAAATTCACTGTGTATATGAAAATATCAAGTGTCAACATATCCATTTTTGCCTGAAGGCCTTCTGTAGTCACCTGGCTACTTTATCTTCTATGAGACAACCTGGACCACTGTCTCCACAGTAACAGCCTTTAACCATAGGCTGATGGGAGTTGATATATAATTACTCATTCCCTCACCCCTCAGGTGGGATAACTCAGCCCAATATGTTTTATACTATTAGATCCCAGGTTGCTTTAGTAGGATTTAGTTCCATTTACTCATAGCAGTAACTTGCTTAAAAATAAACTGTTTACTATCTTCTCTGTCTTCCCACTTCTTATTATTTTCAAAGATGACATTCCAAAATAATTACTTGCACTTGAATCTCTGACTCAGGATTTGCTTTTCAGGGAACTGCACTAATATAGAGGTATATAGATAAAAATACAGATATATAGATATAAAGTAGAAATGGAAAATTACTTATTTGATTGTCACCATTATTATCGTCATCACAATCTTTAGCAATATCACTTAATATCAACAGCACTTCATGGGATAAGTACTATTATTTCTCTAAGAAAACGAAGAAACAGATAATTTTCTCAAGATCACATAACTTTAAGTGACAGAAAATTTATCTAGTCATAGTTCAAATGTTTAAATCATGACAAAAAACTATAACAGATTTGCCATATGCTATAACAAAATATTGTTATTGGAGGAAGAAAGATAAAATAGGATATGGAGTTGATAAAGGAAAATGTTATGAAGGAAATAGCAAGAGCTGGTATTTGAAAGAGGATTAATTAAACTGCCAAAAGAAAATTCAAAAAGTAAATAATGCCAATATTGTCATTTTGTATTCTGCTGGTGGTAAATTTCCACACAGGCGTTCATAAAGGAATATGTAGTGAGTTCTTTGCAGTGTGATGTATGGTGGAAGCAATTTGGATGACCATCAGTGGAGAAGTAGAAAGGCAAAATGACCTGTGGATTTCTTAACAGCAGTTAGAAGCCAAGACTCAATGTACATGTAGCCATGTGTACATGAGGCTGAGTGAAAATTAAAAAAAAAAAAAAAAAGATGGGAATTACAGCAAAATACCAAACTCATACACTTAAAATATATTTTATAAGAATATATATAGGTAAATGGATAAATATTAAACCAAACAATCACCTTTGAGGTAGAGAGGAGAATAGGAGTAGATAGAACCAAACCAAGAAACTATAACAAGGTCTTATACTATCGGGTGATAAATGTTGCTAACTGGAGAGTGTGGTTAATTCAACTCTGTTCCTGAGGTTCAACCACCACCACCACCACCAGGAATAATAAAATATAAAAAATATATGCAAAAAAGGAGAAATGTCTTTCTTTTCTTTTTTTTGAGACAGAGTCCCACTTTGTTGCCCAGACTACAGTGCCGTGGTGTCAGCCTAGCTCACAGCAACCTCAAACTCCTGGGCTCAAGCAATCCTTCTGCCCCAGCCTCCCAAGTAGCTGGGACTACAGGCATGTGCCACCATGTCCAGCTAAGTTTATATATATATTTTTTTAGTTGTCTGGCTAATTTCTTTCTATTTTTAGTAGAGTCAGGGTCTCACCCTTGCTCAGAGATGGTCTCGAACTCCTGACCTTGAGTGTTCCTCCCACTTCAGCCTCTCAGAGTGCTAAGATTACATGCGTGAGCCACCACGCCTAGCCCAACATGTCTTTCTGAGCCTCTGAGAGCTCAAGTAAAGTGAGCAAGTCACAGAAAGACACTGGCTGAGCCAAGGTTCAGTCCAGATGGGTTTCTTTCAAAGTCCAAACTCTTGGGTACCACAAGTTTTTCCCCACCCCCAATGCCATTAAATTCAAACTATTTCATCACAATAAAGAAACTCCTTAATGTTACCCCTTAATAATTACACATCCTCACCCAAACCTAACTTATGGCAATCATTGATCTGGTCTCCACTCTGTAAGAGTGTTATGGAAATGAAATAATACTGTATGCAAGCTCTTTTGATATTGTGCCTTTTCTTTCACTCAGCATAATGTCCTGGAGATTTGTCCAAATGTTTCAAGTACCAATAGTTTCTTGGTTTTCATTGTTGAGTAGTATCCTCTTATGTAGATGTACCACACAGTTTATCTATTTACATGTCAAGGGACATTTACCATAAGTTTTTTTTTCATTTCTTTATTTTTAATTTTTTTTAGCATATTATGGGGATACAAGTGTTAATGTTACATATATTGCCCATGCCCTCCCTCCCCTCTCAAGTAAGACTTTCAAGCATGTCTATCCCCCAAACGTTGCACATCTTACTCGTTGTGGTTGTATATACTACAACATTTTACGTGCAGATTTTTTTGTAAACACAGATTTTTATTTGTCTAGGATAAGTACTTAGGAGTGTGTTTTCAGGGTGTATATGTTAGTGTTTGAAGAAACTGATAAATTGTTTTCCAGAGTTGCTGTACCACTTTACACCATCAATGTACGTGAGACCCAGTTTCTTTCTATTATCAGAATCAGTTAAATGCTTTTTTTACTATCACAGAAATCACATGATCACTCTAGAACAGTAATTCTTCAAAAACTGTAGTCTGCATAAAATCACTCAGAAAGTTTAAGATGCAGATGTTGTAGTTTTTATTGATTATAATAGCTGTAGTTTATTGTTTATACAATGGGCAAAGTTGGCTCTAGGCTGTTAAAGTTCCCACCACAACTCTTTGAGGGTTACTATTTCCATCTTAATGGCAATAAGATTTAAGCCCCAGAGTGATTTCATAATTTGTTGATGACAGCACCTATACTTAAGGAGAGTTTCAGGGTTTCAACATCAGTTGGAATTCAAAACCAAAGCTGTTTGATTAAGCCACACAAAAGGTAAGAGAGAGTATCCACATAAGAGGATACTACTCAACAATGAAAAGCAACAAACTATTGATACTTGAAACATTTGGACAGATCTCCAGGACATTATGCTGAGTGAAAGAAAACCCACAATGTCAAAAGAGCTTGCATGCAGTATTATTTCATTTCCATAACACTCTTACAGAGTGTTTCTATGTTTCTATGGCACAATTATAAGTTGAAAATTATAAAAGTTCAAGGAAAGGGACTGGAACATGGAAGAATGACAACAATTAATTTGTTGAGATAAACTTTTTCCTTTTAAGATTAATTTTTAAAATGATGATGGCTATTTGTAAGGTGGAAAAATGTCTAAGCTCTCTCAAATGCTTTTTAGATATAAAGATCAAGGTGCAGTTTATAAAGTTAGGTAATTTGGTAGAGAAGAACAACAATTTTAATTAAATATGCTCAAATGTTTACAAACCATGTGATTTCTGATATCAGAAATTTGTTAAAATGATGTCAACAAAAATGAAACTTTTAGTAGCAACTGAGATAGGATTCTCTCTACATTAAATTTGGAATTATGTTTTATAGGAAACATATCTTGTACAAACTAAACTTTCTGGACAAGTGCTCCTATGATTATAAGATAATCTAAAGACCATAATCTCCTTCAAAATAAAACATTTTAGTAGAAATTTGTTGAGTTTTCTATTGCTTTCCATAGACTGAAAAATGTTGTTGTATGTTCTCTTAATATGATAAGGATTCCATTTAAATGGCATCTACGTAAACATTTGACGTACAGAATGATGTTTCATTTGTCCTCAGCTTTCATTGTTCAGACAAATGTTGGCATCTGTCTTAAATCTGTTTAGAAGAATGAGCTCCTGGGTTGTTGTTCGTTTATTTATAATATTACAGCTTTTTTTCCATAGCAACAAGAGACTTACTGGAAAATATGATTTCCTGTAACCTTAAGAAATATAGTTTAAAATACCAGTTTGTAGGCTCAATTTTAATCAAAATACACACCCAAGTTACCTAACCTTGAGCAGTAATGTAATGTGTCTCCATATAAATACAAATTCCTCTGCAAAAATACTATATCTTAAACACTGCATCTTGAATGTGAAATTTCTACTCACCCCCCACCTGTAGGTAAAAAATGGACATATACCAACTTTTTTCTTACTATTGATAACCCCAAGGACATTGAGAGGCTGTATTTCCCTTCCTTTAGTATGTGTGTCTTAGATTTGCTGCAGCTAATTTAATTGGATAGGGCAAAAGTGTAGAATATTAATCCAACCCTATTGAGTCTCTGCTCATTACCCTCCCATAGCACACACTGCACTTGGGAAATAGACTCTATAATACCAGGCATGTTCTGGCTTCTGCATAGTAGCCTCGTCACTCTCCATTTACTGATCCATGCATGACATTCCCTCTGCCTGAAATGTTTGAGGCCAAACTCCAACTGTCCATTGTCAATACATACCTCATGTTTCAGCTCACATTTACTTCCTCCAA
Source organism: Microcebus murinus (assembly GCF_040939455.1). Taxonomy (NCBI): domain Eukaryota; kingdom Metazoa; phylum Chordata; class Mammalia; order Primates; family Cheirogaleidae; genus Microcebus; species Microcebus murinus. Next base: position 28,170,915 of record NC_134124.1, read on the forward strand.
CTCCACATCTGCATCAATGTTTCTGTTATATTCTCTCATATATTCTCTAGTTTTAGTTTATATACATAATTATAAAAATGAACGTTATTTGAGATAGTATTTGTTTAAAGGCTGACATTCATATTAAAATGGAAATCCCATAAGGGAAGGAAAAATCTTTCCTGCTATAATACATATTTAATATTTTTCCAAGCACCAGTCATAAAGAAAGGGTTCAATAAACATGTATCATGTGAATCATCTGCCTTATAAATATCTTCTCTGCTAGCTTACAAAAAAGAAATTCTGTAAAGGTCACTGTTAATCAAACCTTTTGAATCAAGGTCAGAGCCAGTCAAAGATCAACAAGTTGCTAAATTTATTAACTTTGAACAAAATTACACTACAGCTCTCTATAGTTTAGACATACTTGTTTCTCAATCTTTTTCATGGGCAATATTATAATTATTAGCATAATTATACATTTGGCTAAAGTTTTATAAACAATGCTCAACAGATTGATTCCCTCTGACCAAATGAGTATATGGACCAGCCAAGATCTATTACAAAACATTCTCCAAAAATGGACTAAGTCCAATTAGAATTTTGCTTCCATCTTCCCATATTTGGGGCATTATAGCTGTAACTGAGACATTGTAAAAGTAATGTCATGTGATTTCTTCAATAATGCAGTGCTTTCTTGGGGGAAAAAAAGAAAATCAGATTAGATTTTGTAAGATATTGCTATGGCAAAGAAAACAGCCCAAATCTTACCTGAATAATAGGTTGAGATTAAGAATGTCATTGATTTCTAAATCCTGCCCTTGTGACCACATGCATGAACCTGGAGGACACTATGCTAAGTGAAATAAGCCAGATGCAGAAAAACAAATACTACATGATCATACTTATATGTGGAATCTAAAATAGTAAAACTTGTCAAAACAGAGAGTAGAATGGTTGTTACCAGGGTTTGGGGGAAGGAGAAATGTGGACATGCTAGTCAAAATGTACAGAGTTTCAGCTATGCAGATCAAATAAATTCTAGAGATGAAGGTATAATGGTGTGACTATAGTTGACAATATTGTATTGTATAATTAAAATTTGCTGAAAGGGTAGATCTTAAGTGTTCTCAACATAGGAAAAAACAAAACAAAAATGCTAATGATGTGAGGTGATAGATACCAATATTAACTTGATTGTGGTGGCTATTTCACAATATTTACATATATGAATTGTCAAGTCATATACATTAAATTAATTTAATTTTTAATTGTCAAATATACTTCATAAAACTGGAAAGAAAATATTTAAAAAAACAAAAAAGAAACAAATTAATTATTTTACTTGAATAATAAAATATTTTAATTTTCTACAAATTTTAAGGGTTCAATATGATTTGGTGCAAGTGACAATATTTATTAATATAATATATAGCTATTTTTCTAAAATATATAACATTAATAAAGCTTAGGTTTACTATTAATTAATTATTCCTGAACTAAGAAATTGATATAGATAGTAAAACTTATTTAACATTGTAAGCCTAAAAAATTCTGTGGATATTTAAAATATTATCTTAATATGTCACTTTCTCTTGGACCTCTATCAAAAAAGTGAGCTATCTGAAAGTAATAAGCCTTCATTGACATAGAAATTCTAGGTCTCAACTTAAAAACTTGAAATCTTATAACTTAAAAGAATAATTAAAATATGGTTATCATCAATTAATATAATAAACACAAATAATTTTCTAAATGATTTCAAATAAATTAGAAATATTTGGGGTCATATTCTCAAAATATAGACTTAAAATGGCTCTAAAAGAAGTTCAAATTTTTAGGAACATTCCTGCCAGAACATATAGTGTATATTCCCATCAAGAACCTATAGTGGATACAAACCTATCATAACTTGTCTGTTTATTTTTTAGCCTCCAAGAAAACTATGGAGTGAGATCTTAGGCCATCCATAATTATATGATGATAAGAGTGTGATCGCTTACAATACCATACAGGTGACTCAAAATATTTATTTAGCTCAAAGGCCCCCTAAAATTATTCTTGCCAATATAAAGAATGATGTCTTTTTATTAGAATAGAAGGTTATCTAACATAGCCACATTTCCTTTTCCTACAAGAAGTAAACAAAAATAAAAATATCTTTGAGTTTAATTTCCTTAAGTTACAAACCATATACATTATTCTATAAGGAAATAGACAACTGAATCAAGAATCTTAACAGATATTTGATTTTCCTATATATTATCTACTCAGATATAGCATATAGTGTATAGATCTGTGTAATCAAGATAAATAAAATTAGTTTGCTTGTCTATAACTGCATTAAGTGAAAGTAGCACTCAATCAGAAGGTGCTTGGGGATGCTTGGAATTAAATTACGGTCAATGTGATATGCATGAAAATCACATTGTGGGACCTCAAGGGAGAACCTCAAAAGGACAGCCATCTTCCAAAACAGTTGCATGTGTTAATTAGAAGCCCAGCAACATCTCAAGTGGCCAATTCTATGGAGTATGTGTCAGGGTCAAGAGCAGCAGGGATTGGTATTCGTAACATTGATTAGCGATTTTGTCAAGCAGAGTCATTCCTTCCTCTATTGGTATTGTCCCAAGGCAATTCCCATAGTCTGGAGACTCGATTATTATAAACATTTTAATGATGTTCAGAAAAGAGAAGAAAGGCCAGCACTTTACCCAATACCCGCTCAAAAATATAGCCTCCTCGCCCCCCACTCCAAACCTAGTGTTTACCCAAAGGACAGGCCTCCCAAGCAATGCTGAAGAGGCCAGATAGCAGATAAGCAAATAGATAATCAATATTCCTCTCATGTTTCATATAGCCTTTGACTCAGCATGCTTCTGTCATTCAGAGTTTATTGAAAGTTAGCTGAAAATTACTGCATTTTTTTTTATCATTTCAAACTAGTGAACTTGGAGAGTGCACAGATTTTAAATTAAATTCAAGGGAGACTAGTTTTTGCATAAAAGAAAAAATATCCTAACAGGTGTAAGAAAATGGGATTTAGATGAGGAAGACAAGTGGATGTTTTATAAAATTTGAATTGACTCACAACAATCAGAGTACAACTAGCAACAGCTTAGGGATTAGTCTTTGAAGATGAGCATGGCTGTGTCATGCTGATATATACAAGCCTCTCCCAAGAATTGACTGGCTTCTGTTTGTTTAGTAAAGATTTCCTACAGGTTATCCCAGCTAAGCTTGATAGCTTGTTAACAAAGAGTTCCTGCCCAAGGGCACCTCATAGACATTTCACATTGTACTAAATAGCAACATAAAATCTACATTCTTAGACAGGAAACAGTCTGTTTATCAAACCGTCCTGAGTTTCCCACCTTAGGTGTGTATTTGCAAACCAAATTTGTGACACATCATGTATTGGTTCACATTTAGATACCAAGACAATACAGTAAGTGAACATCAGACATCAGTACAACAGATAAGTTTACCTCTAGGTGTAATTTTGCTGTAATTAGTAAGTGCCCTGGGAACACTTCTGTCACTTTTTTGATAGGCTGATAATTCTCAATTAGCATACAATCCAAAATATGCATTATTACTAGAGAAGATTTGTATGGCAATGGTTTTGTGAAAGAGAAAATATTGTATTATCATCCAATCCAGTTCAAGAAAAAAAAGTATTATTTCTACATATACAATGTTTTTTTTCAGGTTACACATGTTAAAACAGAACATGTCTAGCTTGTCCAAGTTTATACTTTTGATTGTTTTTCCTTTAAGAAAAGCTAGAATCCTTAGTAATTACCCTTAATAATTACTCTTATTACCCTTAGTAATAACCCTTAGACATTGGCAATTCATATTAATAGGCACAGTTTCATGAGAATTCATTACACATATAGTCTTAAGCATAAGAATGACATGACATTCTATTATTTGCTTAAAAATGTAATTCATAAAAATTTCCAATATTTTAAAAATACCTCAGTGCAGCTATATATTTAAAACAAAGTTAGGGAAAGAGAAAATAACAAAGATACCACCAACTGATGAAGGCAAAAGCTGAGTTAATAAATAAGTCAATTAGAAGTAAGATTAGTTTTACAAGATACCTCAAGAATAAAAACAAAACAAAAAACCAACCACAATAGTCACAAAATAGTTCTATGTTATGAAAAGATTGTGAAGTGGATTTCGGAATGAAGAATACCTGCAAATAAAATAAGAATAAAAAGATAATTGGACAAAATCTTGATTCTAGTTACCTCCTTGCCATTCACAGGAAAAGTTTAGATTTGCAAACCTACATTGTAATCCCAAAATTGAACCCATGGTCATTGCTACCACCCTTATTATTATCCTCATCACTACTATTATTTCCTTCTCATTCTCAACCTTCTAAAATATTTGAAAATCTGTTATGTGCCAAGCACTTACTTAATGCCATGACACTAATAAAAGTTATTCTTTTTATTGTTATATTTTTTATATATTTTTTTGGGGGGGATATTATGGGGATACAAATATTTTGGTTATATGGATTGTTTTGTACTGCTTAAGTCAAAGTTATAAGTGTGCCCATCACCCAGGTTATTCTTGGCTACAACTTTGTCTCCTTCTCTTGAGTTCTTAACTACTTGGTGATGTTCTTATTTTCCTCTTCTTTTATTTTTTTGAGACAGAATCTTGCTCTATTGCCTGGGCTAAAGTGCAGTGGCATCATCATAGCTCACTGCAACCTCCAATTCCTGAGCTATGCAATGTTCCTGCCTCAGCCTACCAAGTAGGTGGGACTACAGGGGCACACCACAATGCTCAGTTAATTTTTCTATTTTATTGTAGAGACAGGGCCTCACTATTGCTCAGCATGCTATTGAACTCCTGAGCTCAGGCAATCCTCCCACTTTAGCCTCCCAGAGTGCTAGGATTATAGGCATGAGCTACCACACCTGGGCCCAATATTCTTAATTTATTATGCCTCCCCTATTCTAAATGTATTAAAAATAATTTTAATAAATGGTTTTAAGCAATTTAGAGAATTAAAAAATAGGCATTTCAATTCTTACAACATTCACTAGGTTTGTATGTTTAAAAAAGATAGCATATGATGACCTTGACTTTGAACTGAAAAATACATTTTTAACTAAACTTTTTATTTGGACATAGTTGTAGATTCACACATAGTTTTAAGAAATAATACAGAATGATTTTGTACACTTTACACAATTTCTCTCAATATGGCAAAATTATAATAAAATGTTATAACCAGGATATTGGCACTGATGCAATCAAAGATAAACAATAGTTTCATCACCACAACATTTCCTCCATGTTTTCAAGGTTATGTGCATAGAGATTATCATAGTATTCAGAGATGACATTGCATATTTCCATGGTATCAGCTTTAAGTTCTGCTATGTCATTACTGATTGAGATTATAAGAATCCTTTCTTTTCTACTTTTGGTTAATCTAGTGAGTGGCATGTTAATTTTGTTTATATTTTTAAAAGAACCAACTCTTTGTTTCATTAATCTTCTCTATTTTTCTTTTTTTGCCAATTTCATTTACTTCTGCTCTGGTCATAGTTACTTGTTTTCTTCTGCTGGGTTTTGGGTTGGTTTGCTCATTCTTTTCCATTTCTTTGAGATGATTCATTAGATTGTTGATTTGTGATTTTTCTGTCTTTTGTATGTTGGTATTTATGACTATGAATTTTTCTCTCAAGAGTGCTTTGTCTGTGTCCCAGATATTTTGATAACTTGTGTTTCCTTTATCATTTAGTTCAAAGAATCTTTTCCTTTCCATCTTAATTTCCTCCTTGACCCAATAATCATTCAGCAGTAGGTTGTTTACTATCCCTGACTTTGTATAGAGATGAGTGTTTCTGTTGGAGTTAATTTCTAATTTTTTTCTACTGTGGTTTGAGAAGGTGCATTATATAATGTCTATTTTTTAAAATTTGTTGAGACATGTTTTGTGGCCTAGGATGTGGTAAATCTTAGAGAATGTCCTGTGAGCTGATGACAAGAACACATTCAGTAGTTTTAGTGTAGAATGTTCTATAAATGTCTGTTAGGCCCATTTCAACTAGAGTTCTGTTTAAGTCCATTGTTTCTTTGTTTATATTCTGGAAGATCTGTCTTGTTCTGTCAGAGGGGTTCAAGTCCCCAGCTATTACAGTGCTGCTGTTGATCTTTTTGTTTAGATCAAGTAGAATTTGCTTTATGAATCTGGGTACACCTGAGTTAGGTGCATAAATATTTAGAATTGCTACATCTTCTTGTTGAATTGTACCCTTCATTATATATTGATCATCTTTGTCTTTCATTATTTTTTTGATTTGAAGACTAAGTTATCTGAAATGGGAACTGCTACACCAGCTTTATTTTGGTTTCCATTTGCATAGAATATTGTTTTCTATCCCTTTACTTTGAGTCTGAATCAGTCCTCATGGGTTGGATGTGTTTCCTGAGGACAGCAGATACTTGGCTTGTATAAATTTATCCATTCAGCCCATCTATGTCTCTTTAGTGGGCAGTTCAAGCCATTCACGTTTATTGAAATAATTGATAAGTGGAGTGGATTTCTGTTTAGTATTTTGAGTAGAATTTTGTTGCTTTGTTTGAGCCATTGGGATACTTGACCTTTGACCTTTCGCTTATGGGTGATTTTATAGTGGCAAGTGTCTATCATGCTGATCTGTGTATTCTACAGTTCTGACTATTAAAATTTTTTGCAGAGCAGATCTTGTTTTGACAAATTCCCCAATAATTGCTTGTCTGAGAAAGACTTTATTTTCCTCTCATCTATGAAACTTAGTTTTGCAGGGTGCTGGGCATTATTCAATTTAAGAAGACTGAGAAAAGGGCCCCAATCACTTCTGGCTTTTAAGGTCTCAGTTGAGAAGTCTATAGTTATTCTGATGGCTTTTCCTTTGTAAGTAACCTACTTCTTTCACCTTATAGCTCCTAGGAGCACCTCTTTCATGTTTATTTTGTCCAGTCTCATGACTTTGTGTCATGGTGTATGCCTCTTTGCAATGACTCTCCCGGGAGTCCTTTGAGCTTCTTATACCTGGATATCTAGATTTCTAGCTAGGTCAGGAAAGTTTTCCTCAATTATTTCCTTAAATTGATTATCAAGCTTTGTGTATTTTCTTCTTTGCCCTCAGGGATGTCTATGATTCTTATATTAGGCATCTTTACATAATCTCATATTTCTTGTAGGCTTTGCCCATTCCTCTTATTTCTTTGATCTTTGTGACTGACTTGTTTAATTGGAAGTTGTTGTATTTAAGTTCTGAGATTCTTTCTTCTGCCCAATCTAACCTATTCTTAAGTCTTTCTTTCCACTGTGTTTTGTAATTCCTTGAATGAGATTTCCATTTCCAGAAGTTCTATTTGATTTTTCTTTAATATTTCAATTTCTTTAGTGAATTTCTCATTCATTTTTTGCATGGTTTTTGTGGTTTCTTTGTGTTGGATTTCCATTTTATCTTGCATTTCATTGAACTTTCTTACAATCCATGTTTGAAATTCGTCATCTGTCATTTCAATATTCTGATTTTGGTTTGTATCTATTGTTAGAGACCTGGTATTCCCTTTTGGGGTAGGGGTGACCTTTTGCTCTGATTCTTCATATTTCCTGAGTTCTTTCACCGATTCATTCTTATCTGGAGCAGCTGCTGCTTACTTTTGGATTTTCTTTTGTTTGGATAATGACACACACAGTTTAATTTCTGATCCAGTCGGTGGTGCTCGTGGGTGAGAATTGACCATAACCTGTATGATGAGTCAGTATATGCAGTGAAAAGGCATGTAAATTGACCTCTCTTTCAGTAGGTCGTACTTGCCAGAAGAAATAAGTTGCTATGTTATTTTTCAATCCTGGGACAAGTTCTAGTTTCTCAGGAGAAGCACTCTAATGCTCCCGGTGGTGTGTGGGGCCCTGGGACTTCCAGGTTTGTCCTTTTTCTCCACCACTGCTGGAATGGTTAGGGTATTGATGCTGGTTATGGCTTGGTGGGTTGAGCCTGTCCTCAAGCTCCACAAATGCTTTGAGCAGGGGTCAAGTGTCTATTCCTTGTCTCTGAGAAAAGCTACCAGGGAGGGGCTGACATAGCACCACAAAACCTATAAGTCTGTATGTGGAGGCAGGACTAACTGAGACCCTCAATCCAGCAGTCTTGAGTGGGCCTCACTTCTTTCCACCCTCCTTTATTCTGTGGTTTCCTCCAGGCCTCTGCTGGCAAGCAGGACCTCAAGCCAGTCAATATCCCCTATGACTGTGATGTGGGACAGAGGTTCTTTGCCCAGAATCCTGGCCTGAACTGGGAGTATGGCCTTCCTGGGGGATGAGCAGTACCCTGTGAGCATGCTGCAGCTGGGACTTCACTCTTCCCCGATCAGTCCCTGTAGGCACCCATGCCTCTCAAGGCTAATTCACAAATATCCCCTCTGTGACCCTGTCCATTGCAAATGAGACCTGGGTGTATGTGATATGGCCTGCAGGTCCATCCTGTAGTCCCCAGAGATCAATCCTTGACCTTGCCATGAAGAAGGATGCTGCTCCCAAGTCACTCATATGGTGTCCACACTGGTTCAATGTCTCTTCAACTCAGGTATGCCCTGCTCTGCTGTAGTTGTCTAGCAAGCAGCACCAGGGAGGGCTGGTTGGCAGAGAGCTCACTGTCTCAGCACCCCTTAGTCCACTGTAGCCCCCTCCCCCCGACATGAAAGGTCTGAGTCCCATTCCCTGTGGAAGCCTCCATGTGGTGGCTCAATTGTCTCTCTCTGCAGCCATGGGCAGGGGAAAGGAAGGGGTGAATAAGAGTCTAAGTGGAGGAAAATGCACACTCTGGTCATCTTCAACCCCTTCTCTGGGAGGCAGCCACCAAGAATGACCAAGTTCTGGAGTCACGCAGATTACCCCGGACCCACTAGGCCTCTATGCCTCCTGCAGTCTGGGCTGGAGTTGTGGAATGTCTGTGTGGTGACGAGCAAGACAGAACCTGAGGAGTTGAAGCACCCTGGGGAGAACAAAGGCACCCAGTAGGTAGAGAAGCATTATGGCACCTGCCACCTTCCTCAGGTCTGTAGGGCAGGAGGCACCCTGGAGGGGCTAGGAGCCTTGTACCCTGTCTGCAAGAAGTTCCCCATTTACCAGTAGCAGCAGCCTCTGTGTCAGGAGAAAGACTCTCCCACAGCTTGGGAGCCTGCCGACAGCCTGAGATGTGATGGAAGGGGATAGCCAATCCACCTACCTTCTCGCTGGCCTCCAAATCTCTTAGGAATTAATCTTTACCAATGTATTTCTCCTTCTAGTTCTGCTCTGCAACCTCTTCCAATGGAGTCTCCTGTGAGTTCAGGCACCCTTCCTTTAGACCCTCATCCAATCTACGTTTGTCTGTCTGTTTTTTCTCTTTCATCTAAAACTTCTCCTTCTTACAGAGACACTCTGGCTGGTGGCATCTCTGGGTTGCCATCTTGCTCCTCCATCCTTTCTTTGATTTCTTTCATCAGGATTTTATAAATTGCAGAATATAAAATTCTGTAGAAAAATAAAACTTTGAAGAATAAAGTGCATTTATATTTATATGTGAATACATCACTCTGTTTATGTGGATTATTAAATATAAATACATAGTTTTTATACAAATACAATATTCTTTTGGAAATTCTCATTATGACAAACAAAAAACTTAATGTGGAAAGAGTTAAACATGAAAAGAAAACTACTCTTCCAAAAATAGTAAGCAGAAACTTCATTTTTATAAGGTATTGAACTACAGTGCTCTTCATCCAAGGTACTAATTGACTATTGTGCATCTACTGCCAATTAAGTATTTACACTTTTTATAGAAACCTTTTGAAAGCATATATCAGATTATATCAACAATGGAAATGTCAAGCTGATTAGTTTTCTGGCTCCATACAGGTTGTTTGATTTATTTTATTTTATCCTGACTATTCTGGAGTTTGTAAAGCATGATGTTTTAATATATATTTGCTCTGGAATCCATTAGAAGTAATTTTGAGCCCTCTTTCTATAGGCAAGTGGAAAATTGATCTATCCAGTTTACCCTCTGGGATCAGTTTCTCTATCCTTTACATGAGAATAGTAGCATCCTCTCCCTAGGGAAGGAAGATTCTGATTACAACAGTTAAGTGTGGCATTAAGGACATAAGCATTTAATCATTGGTACATTCTTACAGTCATAAACTTATACGAAGTGAACGGTTATTCATATGATGAAAATCAGTCAAATAGCAATACAAAATATGATGGAAACATCATGAAGTAGAGCAGATATTCTTAAATATGGAATCATTTGAGGGGTTCTGAGAAGGTCTTTTACCCAAAATGTCTTTCATAACTCTTAGATGCATCTAAATTCCTCCCATTAAGCTGAAGCTCTAGTTCTATTATTTTTCTTTTCCTAAAGTGCAAATGGTCCTGGACAAAGAAGACATTGAAACTTTAGTAGATACTAGATACTGATACTAACAATGTTTTATAAATTGCTTTATTAATTTTCTACATACAATATTTGAAAATAGGAGAAGAGATATGTTGATGTTTTTGGAGTACTTCTCAAGAAAATAAATTTTGATTGGGGAGCCTTGAAGCTGAGGAACCCACCCAGTGAGAGGGATGAAAGGTCAGGACACAAACATTTATTTGCTAATTTTCTGATAAACGTGACCAAAGTGTGAACTACTGTTTCTCAACCGTGGCTGCATTTTACAATCATCTTGAGCATTAAATGCATATGCACTTACACATAGACACGTACATTCTCACACTCATACAGTCATACACACCTGCACACAAGCATGCATACCTTTGTAAAAGTCCTACCCTGGGATTCTATTCTGGTTTAACTGGTCTGTGGTGGAGCGTATATACCAGTATTTTTCATCAATACTTTTAACCCTTCCATACTGCCTTATAATTTTATATGCAACTAAGTTTGAAATGCTCCTGTATATAAATGACAGAAACTGAATGGAATAAATATTAAAATGCTCTTTAGATTGAGATTTAAAAGAACTGGGTTCTAATTCTGAACTTTCTGAAGATAATTTGTTTTTCTATACATTTTCTTCATTTGAAAAATAAAATAATTCTATTAGAACTAGGTCTAAAAATCCTTGGAGTTCTAAGATAACGTGACTATAAATACTAAAGCCGTTTTACATTTCTCCTTTCTTAAGCCATTTGAATCAACATTTGCAGATAGACTTAATATGACAGATTCCCCCCTGAAGGGGTATTAGATTAATGGATGGTTGGAGATAGTTGATATATCCCATCCCCAAAGTAAAGCTTTATCAGACATCCTGAAAGGGATCTGGGTACATTAGGGAAAATAATATTTCCATTCCAGATTCAATACTGATCCATCAAATCTGTTCATCTGCTGTCAGCAGAAGTTAATGCCAGATGCTTGAGAGGCAAGCCGGAACATTCCTGAATGCCACCAGTTAACTGTGCAAAACTTGACTGTGGGGAACAATTCTCCCTGGTTCCTCCAGATACTGTTCAGACATTATGAACTATTAGCTTTAATTACACTTTCAGTAGTGTAGCTATGAGAACTGGGAAGGGCCACCCCCAAATCCAAGCTGTAAAAACCCAGTCACACAGTTTATCAGCTCCAGTACAGATAAATGTTGCAGTGTATTCTAAATAATCCCAAGAAATTATTCTGTAGTCTGTGCCAATTTATTGCCTGCTTCTGGAACAGTAGTGCTTTAATGAATTTCAACTTTTATAAAATGTAGATTTTGATGGTTTGGTTAGGGAATAAATCCAAATAACTTCAGGTTCAGAGTCAATCCATATGAATGCATAAAACATGTATATGTTCTTGTTTAAAATATGTTTTTTAAAATGTTATTTGCAGTTCAATAATGGGGCAAAGTAAGGTTTTAGCTGTAATGATGGCAATAGAAGCTATATTCACTGCCAATGGTGCTTGTTTTGGCTTCTCTAAGGTTGAAACTAACTCAGAGCCTGAATAGGCAACTTCATGGGAGATGGAGTGCCAAGTGCTCCAAGGCCTAAATCAAATAAAGATCTAGTTAAGTGCCTAATGAACCTCTCAAACAGATGCAGACAGTTTCAATATGCTAACTAGTGTATAAGATTATTAGGTAGAGAGTGCAACATAAAATTGTATTAAGGCATAGCACAAGATATGGAAAAAGAACAAAAGGAAAAGAAATGCTTTTAATAATGCTGTTGGACTAAACTTCAGATCAATCATTTAGGATATGTATATTCTGAATGGCTTCTTTCTAAAAATACTATCAAAGATAATTTAGACTGAAATGGAATAATAATTTTCAGTTTTTTCAGAGCCTCTTAGATGTCTTTCTTTCTTTCGTTTTTGATTCAGAGAAAACAAAATTGTTAAACTTCTAACAATGTCCATCAGTTAAATCTGATCTTTTAGAAAAAGAAACAGCTATCATCTTTTAAAGGTTTCCACCTAGTGGTAAAGTTATTATGAGCAAGAGGTAGAATCTGAATGATTAAAGCAGACACAAACACTAACATTAGACGATATTTCAACTTGTGTGTTTCATGACGTTCAGAATTATGCATTAAACACATTCAATGCCAACAGTAGAGATCACTAAACAGTGCCTCATGGTAAGGTCACTTTCCTCCTTTAGGTTTACAAAGATTGCTGCTAAGACACAGAGGTGTCTTAACTTTATGAAACTATAAGCAGTGGTTTGTATGCATTCTTTAGCATAAAAGAAAAAAAAGAATTAAAAATTAAAAACAAAAGATGCAGCATATAAAATAGCAGTTCTTTTTGGGATTAAAAATAAAAACTGGCTTATATAAAGTCATCAGCTTGTTCATAGTGAAGAGCTATAAACTCTTATAATTAACTGACTATGTAAATAGGGCAAGACCACCTTTCCAGATCTTCATTTCATGCTCCATAAAATAAGGGGATTGAAATTAAATGTGGGGCTACACAACAGTTGTCATGGGCCACTTTGGTTCTTGAGTGTGTTCTGTTTAATCTGCACATGTTAAAGGAGGAGGAGAAGAAGCAGGAGGATTGGAAGGAAAAAGAGCATTTTCAAGCTTAAAGGTAGAACTGTCCAAGGTAGAAGATTCTATATCAGGTACAAACACTGTACAAATAGTCACTGTACAAACAGTCACTCTACACAAGCTGTTCAAGGTAAAACAGTCAGTTTATACCAGGCCCCAGTCACGATGAGTCTCTTTCCACACTAGCTGTTTTACTATTTATATCTGGGCTTTGAAGACATTTGGGGCTGTGTCTCCTATTCTGAACGATTTCTAAGGTGACATGCAGATTTAACTTATTTCAGAGTCTTCTAAGTGTCTTGCAAAATCAACATTAGTGGCTAATAGTTATTAAGTTTTAATATTATCTGTATCAATATTATCTAATATTATCTGAATTATACAATACCTTGTCTAATTCCATCCTCACAACCACCCAAGTGGGTAGACATCTATCATTTGTCTTTCACCACTGAATGAAGAAACTAAGGTTATAAAAGTTAAATAATTTGCCTTAAGTCAGATAGCCGGCAAGTGGCAGGGCAGCGATTCTGATCTATTGGAACCCAGGACTCAAGCCTTTACCCTCCCAAAGTTTTTTTTTTTTTAACATTCCAAATTAGATGTCATCTATATTGTATAGTTGACTGGTCACTCTCTACCTACCTTCTCAATATATCTCAATTTTGGTGATACATGGATGGAAAAAAAAGGAGGTCATCTTTTGACTTTGCAATGTTTGTCACATCTCAGTACCAGTGTGATTTATGCCACTGAATCATATTATATAAGGATAAGCACAAAGAAAAAGGCAGGGAACTGACATAAGTTTTTCCCACATGATTCTGTCACAACTTCAATATTAACTTTGTGCAACAAAATGTTCCTAAGGATTTAGAATAGAATTTGAAATTTCTCTAAAACAAATGGAGCATTTGGGTGGCATATGATCATGAAATGAGTCCTGTGATTATAAGGGTGATTTTCTAGTTTACCATTGGAATAAAAGAGTTCCATCGATCATATGATGAAATAAAAACAACATGGGCTTTAAATGTTTATATTAAAGACTAACTCCTCTTCTAAACATACATATTAACAACATTTTTGGGATACTGTGAGGAGGAAGAGGAGCGAAAAATTAATTTGGATATTTTCTGTGTACAGTCATGTGTAAGAATCACAAATCTAATGATTAAAATGAAAGAATTACCATAGAAACTTACACGTTACATAGCACATTCCAACAAGATATGTTGTACATTAATCATACTCAATGTGCGTGATTCAGATTAGTTGACTTTAAAGGAAAGGGAAACATAGTGATTAAAAATTCCACATTGTTTTTCCAATAACTTTTTATTATGTTGTATTTGTGAGAAAATTGCTAAAATCTGCCTTGAAATGGTAATGGAATTCTAAGCACATTTAGGCACCAGAACTCACTGTGCATTTGAAATTGCTCCATACTTTGTCCTAAATAAACTGACCATTAGGGTTACTAGTCTTCAAGCTAGGACTTTCTGACCTATTGGAAATTCAGATCTTCGCTTACTTTGTACCGCAGCGTCCTGTCCTGGTCCTCCAAGGATGTAGCACAAGATGTAGGAAGCAATTGTGAGCTTGGGAAGAGATGAAGCCAGAGAGAGCAAGATTAGCTTCTTAAAACTTTTCCTTTTCTCCTTTTTAACATTAGTGTTTCCCTGCATAATGAGTTAACAGAATGAGATAGAGAAAAATTCTCCCTTAGTTTGGAAAGTTGAACCTTTTTCTTTCCTTGCTCAGGTGATAGCATTGACACTTCACACAGAGGGCTAATTTACATTTAATGCCTTGGAAATTAATTACAGAGAATAAAGATAATTGTAAAAGTACCCCCCTTATGCACTTCCAAAAATAAACAAACAAACCACATCATGATTACTAAGCAGCCATCTAATGCTTCATTTTATGCACAGTGGGAAGGGCACCAGTAGTCTGGAAAGGGATGGAGGGAAAGAAGAGAGGATACTAATTTGAAATATGTAACAGCAGAGGCAGTTTTATGCGGTAATGACCTGCAGCTTCCCCAGCAGGAGCGGAAGTCCTCAAAGCTTTATGCATGGAGTCCAAGGACGTGCTTACTGGAATTTGGGTCTAGCCAGTCAGCCAAATGACTTAAAAAATAATTTAACCAAGTTTGAGATTTTTACTATGCCAGTGGGTGGGTATGCCGGGAATAAGCATCTTGCTTTTGCTGTTATGATGAACTGGATATGTCTCATTCAGACAAATTCCCCTGACTAAATTAACTCCGTTCCTTTCATAGAGAATACTAAGACTCATTTACCTTGGGAAGAGGAGTCATAATAGGACCAAGTTTATGATATCGTTGTAGGAAAAAAAATAGTGGAGAGATATATCCCTTTTAAATGTTGCCATTTACTTTCCATGTGGGAACTAAAATCCCAAATGATCACCTTGTCAGACATCCCAAATGTTCTCTATCAAAACACTATTGGAATTATGATATGTAGAGGGCAAACAGGAGTAGCATAATTTCTGTTCAAATATCAGCTTATCAATGAGGTCTTCACTCCTTGACTTTTATTTAATATAAAAACTTTTTTCTCCTCTATTTCACAACTATTAATTCCAGTCGACATGTATTATCCTTCTTTTCTTATAATCAGCTGATCTTTATTTACTTACTTATTTGTTTATTTATGCTCTGCCCCACTTGAATACCATTTTCATGATGGCAAAGAATTTTGCGGGATATATCTGCAGCTCCTAGATCACCGCCTGGCACTCAAATATTAGCTGAAAGAATAGCAGGCTTCAACTAGATACACTTTATTTTATAATATTATCATACAGAATACAATCATACCCTAACTCTACTAATCTATATAGACAAGGCATCTCAGCAGTTAAGAGAGCTTTGGGTTACTCCATCTTTAAAAAAATGAAGAAATTCCAAAAACAGTGGTATGAAACATTTAAAATGCACTGAAGTGTTATGCCAACCAAAATTAATTTTTCAAATTGAAATGAACAGTGCAAAGGAATTAAGTTATCATAAGGTATTCCCCAGATTCCTAGAACACTGCTTGGGAGTTCACTACAGATGAAAATGAAGCTTGAATTTAAAGTTCTCAGACTGTCTTCCTACAATCATGACAGTACGCATAACCTCATTTGTCAATAACATCAGCAGCGTAAACTTAGTTTTTGTTGTTGATATAAAGCACAGACCAAATTTCTCTTTGTCACTGATTCTCCCCATGCCCCACCCCAAAACAGGTGTTGGAACTTCACTACAGCCCACCTGAAAAATCTTCATGTCACGCCACCAGCCTTCAGAAGATACATGACAAATTACTAGTGTAAGTTCTAGACATCCAAACGCTAGCTAAAGAACTGGAGAAATTGGTTATGTTAGGCTGGGTAGTTGGCTTCAAAGTGGTCGTGCCCAACCAATCTGTCAAAGTCTCATGCCCAGTCAAATAAGGCACATGTTGGGTAAGGTGTGTAAATGAACTAAAAATTTAATTTTTGAACTTATTTTTTTTCAATGTGTCTTAGTTTTGTGTGGCTGCTGTAACAAATTATCACACATTTAGTGACAAAACAACAGAAGTTTATTGTCTAATAGTTCTGGGGATCAGAAACTCGAAGTTAGTAACATCAAATTGAAATCAAGATATTGGCAGGGCCATTAATCTCTTTAGAGGCTCTAGAAGAGAATCTGTTTTTAACTCTTCCATCCTCAGTAGCTGCCAGCATTCCTTGGCTTGTGGCCACAATGTTTCAATGTCTGCCTCCATGGGCACATTGCCTTCTCTTCTGTCTCAAATTTCACTTCTCCTCTCTCTTATAAGGACACTTGTGATTGCATTTGGGGCCTTCCTGGGTAATATAGAATACTGCCCTAGTCTCCCTTTCTCCTTAAATGAATTACATCTGCCAAGTCCCTTTTTGCTATAAAAGGTAAAATTCAAAGGCACTATGGATTGAAATGTGGACATCTCCTGGGAGAAGGCATTATTCAACCTACCACAGCCTACCATCTGGCCCACAGAGATTCACACCTGCCCCATGTACAAAATATATTCAGCTCACCCCCAGAATCCTAAAAGTCTCAACTCATTATAGCATTATCTCAAGTCTAAAATTTCATCTCAATATTATGAGCTCAAAAGTCCCAAATCTCATCCTCTAAATAACCTAACTCAAGTATGAGTCAGAGTCTGGGTATGATTCATCCTTTGGCAAAATTTCTTTCCATCTCTGGGTCTATGAAACTAGGACACAATGATCTGCTTCCAAAATAAAATGGTAGGGAAGACATATCATAACAGTTATATACATGCACAATCCAAAATGATGAAAAGAAAGAAAAAAAGGAGTAACTAGTCCACAAACAATTTCGAAACCCAACCAGGCCATCTCCAGCAGATTTCAAGGGTTGTGAATAAAAGACTCTGCCTTTGAGACCCAACACTCCAGCCTCTGCATCCACAGCTCCAGCTTCAAGCCCTGCACCGTGGCTCTGGTCTCTGGACCCAGTGCCTTTCACTTGGAGTTACACTTCCTTCATTCCATCCTGTCTCTGTCCCTTTCAGGCCAAGCTGGCAGTATTTCTGTTGGTATAACATTTCTTGAATCCTTTTGTGTCGTACAGATTCACGCCATTGGACAAGAGGGTGGTCCACCCACATTTTCTGAATAATCCCATCTTTATTCCTGGCTTCTGCTGAGATGGTTGAGTAGACCCATAAGTCTCATGATTACTCTCTTCAAAGAGCCCTCTATGTGAAGGAATACTCTGATTTTTTTTTGATCATTTTGAGTCACTAGTCAATGGTTGTCCAGCTATACTATTGGCTTTATTTTCAGACCTCACTTTTCTAACAGTAAATATCACAATTTTAACATTTTTTTTTGCAATCTGGATAGGTTGAGAATTTTCAAAATCATCAAATCCTCATTCATTGTGAGTAAACAGTTCTTCCCTCACTTTTTTCTCTTTCCTTTCACATTTTACTACAAGCAAGAAGAAACTAGGCCACACCTTGAATGCTAATCTTGGAAATCACCTCAGCTCAATACCCAAGTTCATCGCTTATGAGTTTTGTTTTCCATTTCTTTCTGAGCTCTTACCAAAGCGCCTTGAGTGTCTATATTTTTACCAACAGTCTGTTCAAGCCAATCTAGGCTTCTTCTGTTATGCACCTTAAAATTATTCCAGTTTCTTCCAACTACCCAGCCCAGAAACACTTCTACATTTTCGGAAATTTGGTATGGCAGCATTCAACACTCAGTATGAAAATATATTTAATTTTCCTGTGGCTGCTGTAACCAATTAGCACAGTCATTGGCTTAAAACAACAGAAGTATATTCTTCCACAGTTCTGGAGCCCAGAAGTCTGAAATCAGAATCACTGGGTTGAAATACTGGTGTCAGTATGATCACACGCCCTCTGGAGGTTCTAGGAGAGAATATTTTCCTCTACCCCTCTTCCAGCTTCAGAAGGCCAACATCTTCACACCTCTCCCTGCTACATCTTCACACTGCCTATTGCCTTTGTGTGTGTAATCTCTCTCTGTTCCTACTCTCTCTTATAAGGATACAGGTGATCTCATATAAACCCTTGGATAATCCAGAAAATCTTTATTTAACATTCTTAATCACATATGCAAAGACCCTGTTTCCATGTAAGATAACATTTACAGGTTCCAATGATTAGGTCCTATTATGTTATTGGAAATTAAAAAAAAAAAAAACAACATAGTGTCTGACTTTGCATTCAATATAACTCAATAGCCTTTGTTGCTTTTGTTGTCATTGTCTTTTTCTTCTGAGGGAAGAACACAATATGCTCCCACTCACTCTTCCAAACTTATCAATACCCCAGCCTTCTCTGTCTTCATAAATGGCATTATCAATTGCTTAAGCCTAATACTTAGGCATGATCATAAATACTCCCTCTTTTACCTACTACACTTAATGCATCAGCAAATAACTACCTCTCTTCTTTTCTAGTTCTACTATTCTTTTCCAACTATGGTCATTTCTCTCCAGGACATTAATAGTAACTTGTAACTATCCCCAGCTTCCACTCTGGCTTCCCAACAATTCACTCTCCCTCCAAGCAGCCAGAGTATGATGTTTTAAGATTCCAGCTCATGTCACTCCCTTGCATAACACCACACACTGGCTTCCCACCATACCTGGAATAAAACCTAGTGTGCTACCTATACTTAAAATGTTCCATATAATCTGTAACCCAATACATTCATTTTGCCTCATTATTGTGGGATTCCATCTTAACACACAATAAACTATTCATAAAGGAAAGAAAATGTTTGTAAAATAGAAATATGTTGTACTTTTAATAACATCATTTCATTCTGCATTTTACCTTGCCTTAAAAATAATATCTTCAAATCTCTTTTACAGGATATTTAGAAATATGTGGTTTCAAGTGCATTTAGATGAACCTTGGGTTTATTGCTTAGTCTGTGACAGATATTTTACTAGCATTAGTTTGTGACCTACTACTGGCTTATCAATTACCTGATAAAATGTCACTTTTGTCCCAAGTTCTCATGGCTGGATCAAAAATCAACAGTGATTTATACAATACCTGCATTGTTTCCAAGTGTATATACACGTAGCAACTTGGGAAAAAACATATATACATATATTTCTTCTGAACTTGTTAAAGCATCTTGTTTTCCACTCTTGTCACTCAGTGCCTCCAAAATAAAAGCGAATTGGAAATTACAAGTATCTCAAAGTAAAAATGACAATTTACAAAAAAAAAACACACAAAGCCTCAGAAAGTTATAAACATCTTTGGTGGTAGCCAAAAATACAAAATTTAAAAATTATGCTTTTTGAGTATCAGATTGATAATTATAAGTTTAATACCTATTATTGCAAAGGTATAAAAATATAGTATTTTTTAATACAATGTACTTGTAGTATAACATCAGCATAGCTATGTTGCAGTTATTTGTCAATAATCATCAATTCTTTCAAAATGATCATACCTTTGAATATAGCTCTTCCTTTTAAACTAATAAAATTCAGATATGTGCAAGAAAATTTATGCATAAGGACATTTGTTATTTCATTATTTACAAGAAGAAAAAATTTTTAAAAATATGACCCTAAAGGATTGAATAAATAAATTATATTACATCCACAGGCTGAAATACTACATGGTTATTTGAAATCATGCTTGAGAAAAACATTTTATGACATTAGCAAATCTTAATGGTAAGTAGTTAAAACAATTTAAACAATTGTTATGTGCCTTCTGTTGCCAGTTTTGTGAGACACACACATATAAAAGCACAATTCTGAAAGTAAATTGACATACACAAAATTATTAATAATAATGAAGGCATTAATTATGACTTTCATTTTCTCCTTAATATTTATTTCTCTTTTCAAAATTTTGTAAGAACCATGCACTATTTTTCTGATATACTTGCTATTGAAAATACTAAGAAAAATCTATGCACTATTTTAAAAATAGCTAATGGAAAGGTCAAAAAAGGCCCTTATAGTATCAGAATCCCAGAAACTTTCATGTAAAAAAACTGAATGTTCTTTTTCTTTTTTCTGCTATAGGAGGGGGAGAAAAATTAGATAACTAGGGGGTCAGGAAAAAAAAAACATATATGAGAATTGATGACTCTTACCTATTATCTCAGTCAATGACACAGAATCAATATTTTTCAAAATCAGTAAAATTACATACAGGCATTATACACAGTAAGCTACATAGTCAAGTATTAGCTATGTTAACACACTACAGCAACAACAAAATAAAATATGTACTTGTAGTATAACATAATAGGACTTGTCCTATAACATAATAGGACCTAATAGGACCAAATTAAATCAAAATATTGTAGATTGAACATTTCATTGAGTGGTGCTTTGAGGTATATAAATGGGGAAGGGAGATGTTAATTACAAAGATGAATAACTCCTTAATTCATAGAGTGCTAATCGTGTCATACTTAGTATTCATTGTATTGGGTACAGTTGGGAAAAATCATCCAAATTTAAGTTTTGGGGGAAATGTTCACATTGTATTAATATTTTTGAGTGCCTATTTTGCAACATAAAAATCTTATATTAGCTTTTAACAATTTAACATATAACAAAAGACTCATAAAAAATAAACTAATTTTTAAAAATGATAATCCATTCACATGAAAGGATTTATAAATAATTAAAAAAACTACCTGTTCTTATTTTCTTTCTATATACTTCCTCAACCATATTCTATTCCTTCTTTATTGTTTTCCTCTGTCAGAGCCAGAAGTATAATTAGTACCAGCTACATAGGGCCATCAATTAATAAAACCTAAGTCAGATGCCTTCTAGCTCTCCATGCTTCTTTTTTTTTTTTTTTTTTTTTGAGACAGAGTCTCACTTTATTGCCCAGGCTAGAGTGAGTGCCGTGGCGTCAGTCTAGCTCACAGCAACCTCAAACTCCTGGCTCAAGCAATCCTCCTGCCTCAGCCTCCCAAGTAGCTGGGACTACAGGCATTCGCCACCATGCCCGGCTAATTTTTTGTATATATATATTAGTTGGCCAATTAATTTCTTTCTATTTATAGTAGAGACGGGGTCTCGCTCTTGCTCAGGCTGGTTTCGAACTCCTGACCTTGAGCAATCCGCCTGCCTCGGCCTCCCAGAGAGCTAGGATTACAGGCTTGAGCCACTGCCCGGCCTCTCCATGCTTCTTGAAGGGTATTCTCTGTGAAAAGAGTCCATATCAGATCCAAGAGAAATGGGAAGTTATCCACTGACTCAAAATTTGCTTAAATAAGTACTTTTATGTGCACACTATGTATAGGGATTAACTTCCCTTGTTTGCACATTAGTTTAACAGATAACATTCATTTCATCATAACAGCAACTAGAAAACCAAAATCACAATCTAGATAATAATAAAACCATATAAATAGTCACATGTATATTTTCAGCTTGCTTTAATATCAGTAAGAGCCTCTACATTAACGTTCTAGTTAGATCTATCATGAATAATTGCAAAGGGGCCGAGGGAGGTGGCTCACACCCATTATCCCAGCACTCTGGGAGGCTGAAGAGGGAGGATGGCTTGAGCTCAGGAGTTTGAGAGCAGCCTGAGAAAGAGCAAGATCCCCGTCTCTACAAAAACTAGAAGAAAATTAGCTGGGCATAGTGGCGCATGCCTGTAGTCATAGCTACTTATGAGGCTGAGGCTGGTGGATCGCTTGTGCACAGGAGTTTGAGGTTGCTATGAACTAGGCTGAAGCCACTGCACTCTAGCTTGAACAACAGAGTGAGACTCTGTCTCAGAAAACAAATAAACAAACAAATAAAAACAAAACAAAACAGAAAAACAGTAGCAAAGGACTCAGGAATCTAGGTTAGATGATGAATATGAATGGTTTAGTCAGCTTTGCTAACATTCTACTCCTCTACCCATTTCTCTGCTTTCAGAAGCTAATTGACCAATCAATTCTGGAACTGTCCTGTAGGTCTTCTACATTCCTATCCTCTTTCACAGCTATTATACTTCCATTATAATAAATGGTATTTACAAATTAGTCCCCTTCACTCCATGGAGATTATAGCTCCATTAAAACAGGGAAAACATTCTTCATCTTTGTTTGCTTGAAGTCAATGGAAGTGGCTGGCATATAGACAGTAGGGGTTCACAAATAATATTGAAAAAACGGATCATAATTACAGTGATATTTTGAAGATGTTATAGAAAATTGAAATTGTAAAAATTAATGATGGTGCCCCAAACAACTCTGGCCATTTACTTTTGAAAGTAATTCAGGTTTAAAATAAGTTCTCCATTAAGCTTATATTAGAAAGAAAAAAATGATATTTATACAAATCCAATTATGAAAAATGTAAAGAAGATGTAAAATGTTTATCCTAGAAATTACAGAAAAATTTAAAATATTTACTGAAAGCATAGGGAATTAAATAAGTTGATCAAATAAACTCTGCCTTAGTTTACAAAGACATTAAATTGGAAAAATACCTCACAATTTTTATGTGTTAAATATATATTAACTGCAGAAGGAAAAATAGCATCTTGATCTACCTACACCCTAATTGCTAAATAACAGAAATACATGCATCGAACATAAATGCATCAGAACATAATTCTGAACTTAACTTTACAAGAAAAATAAATAAAGCAATGAACATAATTATTTTACCTACATTTGTCTTGTAAATACATTTGGGAGAGTGAGAAAATGTCTGCTGTACTTACGCTTAGACAATTCCAACTTTCCCCATTCCCTAGGTAATAATATGGTGTTTTGGCTTATTTGTGAGCATGTAGCTTCTTTTCCTAGAATCCAACCCAAACAAACAGATCCTTATGCAATCTGTTCAAGCTCTTTAATATAAATAGAAGATTAAAAATAAATCTATATTACCAATGTTGGTATTTGTGTAGCTAGTTTTCTATTCTATTCTTGAATTCCTTTTTTTTTTTTTTTTTTTGAGACAGAGTCTCACTTTGTTGCCTAGGCTAGAGTGAGTGCTGTGGCATCAGCCTAGCACACAGCAACCTCAAACTCCTGGGCTCAAGCGATCCTTCTATCTCAGCCTCCCAAGTAGCTGGGACTACAGGCATGAGCCACCATGCCCGGCTAATTTTTTCTATATATATGTTAGTTGGCCAATTAGTTTCTTTCTATTTATAGTAGAGAGGGTCTCGCTCTTGCTCAGGCTGGTTTCGAACTCCCGACCTCGAGCAATCTGCCCGCCTCGCCTCCCAGAGAGCTAGGATTACAGGCGTGAGCCACCGCGCCCGGCCTTGAATTCCTTTTTATTGGGACATGATTTAGAGGACCTAAATTAGTGAGCACCTAAAAATCTACCTGGACGTGAATCCTTCTTTCAAATATTAGCTGTAAAATCTAAGCTTCAATTAATGTCTATTATCAAATTAAAGGATATTGTTAGTTTTCACACTTCAGTTCTCAGCTTAATGCTTTAACTACTCTTATTAGGGGCTCTTAGCACATCAAAAAAAGGGATCAGCAAAACAAATGATTAGTCCTCTGGTCAATTTGCTAGACTTCCATGGTAGTTTGATTTGTTAAAGATGCACTTCTAATAATTGTAATTATCATTTTAAGGAAACTCATTATAACATAAACACAAACATATAAATCCAGGCAACGTGTAATATAATTTGCTGCTATACATTCTCTATACACAAGAGTACCCAAAGTCATGTATAGATATCTATTATTTTCTATTGCATAAAACTATAAAAATCATCACTTTATAATTCAAGTTAAATTGCCAAATTCCATATTTTGGTTTCCAAATCCTCTTTTCTACAAACGTTTATCTCTGTAACAAAAGGAAATGTATGTCTTCTTAAAAGAAGAAAAACATCATATGAAATCTTACTGTCTGGATTTTCTTTTGACATCCAAGAAAACATAAAGGGAAAGATTTTATGTCTATTGTTTACAAATGCCTATAATGACCTATAGGTCATTGAATGATAACAATTAACTGTTTCATTTTTCCTAATTGGTTTATGCCAAGTTAACCAACAAAAAATCAGTCATCCTACACACTAGAGGAGGCTCCTTTACTTACAAATTTTAAGGTTTTTTGTTTTGTTTTGTTTTAACCAGTAAATTATACATAAGATTGTGCAATGAATTTACTTTCCAATTAATTTGTCTATTGTAATCAGTCTGTTAGGGGAGCTAACTCATTTAACGCTACAGGCAGTTGCTTAGAAAGTCTTTAGGGAATTGACCACTTCATTGCAGTTAAAAGTATATTATTTGGAGGCATAAATGGGTAAATGGATATAAGATCTCCTTTTATGTTTGGACCTTGGTACTACGTTGCAGTAGGCCACACTCCCACTGTTAGCCTTAATAAGATTAGTTTGGGTATTATCAAAAGAACAATTAACACCTGCTGATATGATCACAGATGGTATCAAAGAGTAAGAGGAACTCAATTTTACAGGGACACTCATCTCAGGCTTTTATACTGGGAGTGCCAGCACAAAAATGGCTACAAAATTCAATTACATTATTCTGTGTAACTGTTAATGGTACATAATCAAAACTGGTATAAAATTAAATGTCTTTTCTAGCTTGCTTAATTCTGAGGAAGGGGGTCTTATTTGATTGTCTGCTAATACTAGCTCTCTGACTCTGGGTACGTTATTTAATTTCTCTGAGCATTGGTTTCCTTAATTGCAAAATTGAGACCAATAACAGCACCCAGATCCCAGGATGGTTATAAGGATTAAATGTGATAATTCAGGTTCAAGGCATTACCTTGCTCCTAACATATAAATCTGAGTCCTTATTATACTCAGTTTTACAATGTTATCATTAATGATTTTGTGGACTCTACAGGAAAGCTTCAATAAATATGAACTTAGAAATACTTTGCTTTTGATAGGTACCATTAGCCCAATTTCCAAAGAAGGTATATAATTTTAATTACGAAGTGATTGTAAATTTTATTAAATGCCTTTCAACTTTGTAGGTAT
The DNA here is from genome assembly GCF_040939455.1 of Microcebus murinus. NCBI lineage: Eukaryota > Metazoa > Chordata > Mammalia > Primates > Cheirogaleidae > Microcebus > Microcebus murinus. The sequence continues at coordinate 28,196,517 of NC_134124.1, forward strand.
TTTTTCTTCTACTAGTGGAATATACTTGATTTACAGATTAGATTTAGAATAATTTACTAGTAAATCTAGTAAATCATTGTTTTAATATATTGCTATTTCATTTTGCTAATAGTTTCTTTGCCTCAATTTTAAGTGAAATTATTATATTTTTTATAGTAGTATCTATGTCTATTTTGTGTTTAGGGTTCTGCTAGCCTTATAGCATGAATTAAGGATATTTAAGGCTTCCCTAGGTTTTGAGACATTCAGATAACATAGGAGTTATCTATTCATTGACTTTTATAGAAGTTTATATCGGCGTTTATGAGCAAAGGGCAGGGAATGAAAGGGTTAAAATAATTGACTTCTTTATCTACTTTTCTTTGATTACTTGTATGTTTAATTATAAGTTGGTTTGGAAATTTATATTTTTCTAGAAAAAAATCAGAGGTATAGAATTCTAGGAAAGCCAAGAAAGCTGGAAAAACAAAGTAGAATATAGAATCTGGTTCTTTGAAGGAATATTCAACCAATTTTGATGATAGAAAATAACCTTTCGAAAATTGATTTCTTTTTAAGTTTCACAAAGAAATTTCAAATGTGTTCAATAATATATCATTTGGTACTTACAAATTTCATGAAAAATTGTTTTAAAGACAAGAGATAGTAATTGGGTAAATTAGATGACTTATCTAAAATCAGATGATCAGAACTATCTCACATCCTCTAGTATTCTCATTTCAAGAAAATCAGAAAACAAGTGTTGGTAATGAAATGGAGAAACGGGACACTTGTGTTCTATGGTGGTACAGCCTCTATGAATATCAGTACAGTGGTTTCTCAAAAAATTAATGATAAATTTACCATATGATCCACCAATTCTACTTCTGGGTATATACCCAAAATAACCCAAAGCAGAACCTTGAAGATAAATTTGTATACCCATGTCCAAATCAGCATTATTCATAATAGTCAAAAGGTGAAAGCAACCCAAGTGTCCATCAATGGATGCATAGATAAACAAAATATGGTATATACCCAAAATGGAATATTATTTGGCGTTAAAAAGGAATGAAATCATTACACACGTTACAACATGGATTAATCTTATAGACATTATATTAAGTAAAACAAGGCCACTACAAAAAGACAAATGCGGTCTGATCCCACTTATACAAGATACCTAGATTAGTCAAAGTCCTAGAAACAAAAAGTAGAATGGTGGTTACCAGAAGCTACCAGGGCCAAAGGGGATATGGAAGTTTTAGTTTTGCAACATGAAAAGAATTCTGAAGATGGGTGGTGGTAATGGTTGCACAATATAAATGTACTTAATATCACTGAACAGTTCATGGTTAAGATGGTGAATTTTATGTTGTGTATATTTTACCATAACTTCAAAATTTGTTTTTAAAAAATGGTCAGAAAGTGACAGAGTCAAGCCAAGGAACAGCCTCCTGAGCCAAAGGCTTTTTAACTATTCTTGGCCACTCTAAGCTGAACAGGGCATATTCCCTCCATCCCTAATCTCTAAGAAAAATGTTCAGAGTTTATCTTTGCTTTGTTCTGTCCTTTTATATATTAATAAAAGAAAAAAATAGGGAAGCTGACAAATAAGCTTAAGGCACCACCTAATAATATTCCCTCCAAAATAGGTTTTCATTCTATTAGAACATCCTCCTGGGGGAAGCCAGGCCTCACTCTCCTAACTCTTTACTGTGTGTACCTGTTTCTCTTCAACAGCCCTACTACAATCTAGTGTTACTTTCTTTACATCTCTCATTTTTCCATACTTTAAATATCTGCTTATTTTCCCTTTCCCTCTAAAATGGGAATCTCTGGATAATAATCAATAAAGGATTAAAGACCTATTTTTTATCCTCTATTTTTACTCTCGTGGCATGAGTTTCAAATGATTAGTGTTCTCTCTCCCCCAATTAGGCCATATGCTTTGCATACATGCAGCAGAGCCAATTGATCTCTGAGTATTTATTTTGTGTAAGGTGCTATACTTGATTCCATGAAGAGAGCGGTATAAAATTTTTATGAATAAAAGGCCCCAATTTTTTTTCTCATTGAGCTCACATTGAACAATACACAATATAAAGAAATGTAGTCCATATTATGCTCATGTGATAAGGGAAAATAAAGCAGAATAGAAGATTTAATGTGGCTGCCTATGTAAGAAAAGGAGAATATTATTATTTCATGGGATTTTATAATTTTAATGACTACATATACCTATCCAAGTAAAAAGACAAAATGTTCAATAAATAATAGCTGTAGACTGTAATAATTATGATTATGAAGAAGAAGTAGAGGAGGAGGAAAGGGAGGGAAATTGTGTTTTCTTTATAAAACTATCACAAGAATTCAAGTGAATTACCAAAATTATAATAAATAGTCTTAGTACAAAAAATAGATATGGTACAGTGCCAGTTCTCTCTTTAAAACTTATATCAAGGTGACACTCACACATATTGGCTTTATATCAACCTTCCATGCCATAAGTGGGTGAAAGAGCCAAAGAAGCTGTGTCCTTGGGTTGCCCGTGGTTGGCCCCTTGCTCTTGATGGATTTACTTTCTTGCATCTTTTGATAAAACTAAATGCAAATCATATTCTGTTAAACTGTTACTGGGCAAACAATGGGCTTGCTGCACATAGAAGCCAATACCATGGCGCCAGCTTCTGAGAAAAGAAAAGCTTTATCGCAAGTCTATTTATTGGCAGGGAGACAGGAGGAAATGCTCAAATCTGTCTCCTTGAGCTGAGGTCTGTTTAGGCTTTATAAGCATAGCATAATGAGACATGATCTGATTGAATCTTGCCATGAAGTGATACTGGGAAGCATGATCTGACTAAATCCTGACATGGGGTGATAATAGGGCCTGATTTGATTGGATCCTGGATCCTGGATCCTGCCGTTGCATGGACTCTTCTTAATTCAGTCTCCATTCCTTGGTCCAAGCACTTAGATTCCACCTATGGTTGCACACTTGGCTCATCTGGGCATGCTCAGGCTATGTGGGCTTCAACCTGTGGTCCATGGCACAACTTTGTTACATAAAAGTTGAGCCAGATTGGTCTAGTGTGGTTAACAAAATTTCTTGGTGTCTTGTCAGCCTGACAGCCAACTTCTAACTAGAGTTGTGCTGCTGCTTTGGTAACATGAAGAGGTAATAAACTCCTCTGGAAATCAAGGTCTGCTAACTCCAGTGCCCACAGGAGCCAGACAGACAACATAAATAAGAGAATATCTAAGTAAAGAACTGAATGGAATGAGAGACAGAATGGCAGTGGCTGGCTAAATAATGCTCACTCCTCTCTCATAAAATCAAGTTAAGGATCTTGAGATGGAGAGATTTTCTTGGATTACCTGAATACATACAATATAATTGAAAATATCCTTATAAAAGGGAGACAGGAAGGTCAAAGACAGAGGAGATGTGACAAAGGAACCAGAAGTATGAATAATGTCCTTTGAAGGTGGAGCAAGGGACCACCGGTCAAGGAATACAGACGATCTCTAGAAGTGAAATTGGCAAGGAGACAAGGGTCTCCCCTAAAGCCTCCAGAAGGAAGGCAGAACTGCCAACACTTTATTTTTAAACTTCTGACCTCCAGAACTGCAAAGGAGTAAATTCATGCTGCTTTAAGTCACTATCTTCTCTCAAAGCCATCAAAATCAATGTCATAACAAAAATTCAACTTAAAAAAAATTAAAACACAGAAGAATAGCCAAGAAGAAAGCATTCAGGATTCAATCTAAACTAAATATTTCGGGGTTTTGACTACTGTTGAACTGTGATTTCCAGGAAAACATTTTGCTTACTATTTTATTTTAGCTAAAAATGCAATAAGAAGTACCATTTCCAGTATACATAATTTTATACCATCATCTATAAATGGTGTGAATAATAATTCTCTCTAATGATCATTCTAATTACTTTTTAGGTAAAACAGAAAAGAAGAGAGACAATGGGTCAATTCTTTGTCACTCATCATTGGTTTCTACCACTGCAAATTTATGTCTAATTTTTAGAGGCAGTCTTCCTAATCAGTTACAGTAAAATATGTTAGAAGTTCAACTTTTGCAATTAACTATGGTATGTGAGTTTCCTTGATTTTCAATATGAAATTTGCTTCTACAAATTATAATCAGTATAAATGGAAAGAACCATACCAGAAGAGACATATTCAAATTGCTATCTCTCTAAAATACTGATAAAGTAATCTTTTTAATCATATGCATATAGAACCACAGCTGAAATCTGGAATAAATATAGTAAGTCAAATTATTGTTTAATCAATAAAATTGTCCATAAAACTAGCCGATTTATTAACACATGGCAACTGCATGGTTAGCATTTCCTCCATATTAAGCATATGCATCAGTGCCAAAATAAAAGAATCATTGGCCTGAGTAATAAATAAAGAAGTAAAAGGTGCTATAACAAATTCACAACTTTTAAGAATGTGTAATGATCATCTTCAAATTCTCCAATACAATACCTTAAATCAAATAGAGTTATACTTAGCTAATATTTAATCCATTTTTTCTAATAAGTTTAGAGGTCACACTAATTAAGTTAATGCTCAAAACATAATGTAGAGTGCATTAGAAATATAAGTCAATCACAATCAGAACAGAACATGAACGATTCTCTTAGTTCAAATTAAGAATTCCTTGCTGGGGAACTTCTATTTCTGAACCAAACAGAGTAACAGGGTCATGATATATCCTCTTGCCAAAAACAACCAAAAATATATAAAAGAGAGAGAGAGAGAGAGAGAGAGAGAGAGAGAGAGAGAGAGAGAGAGAGAGAGAGAGAGAGAGAAAACACCCAACAAAGTGTATGAAACACTGGTTTGCGAAACACTGGATATCAGACAATGTGAGGAACAGTAATAACAAGAGAGATGAGAAATAAACCCTCATGGAGTGTGCCTCATGGGAGAGGTTTCAGGAAGAAGAATTGCAAAAGAATCAGATTGCAAAAAGATCCACAGATTGGAGACAGGACTCTTGAATATTTAACAGAGTACTAACACATGGTTGTAAGGAAACTACTCAAGGCAGGTGAAAAAGTCATCTGAAAGGAGAAGTGAGAAGAATACCTACAGCTCACACAGGGCTGGGAATATTGCTGTTCTCACCAGACTTGAAAACCTCCTATTTTTGCAAATCATGGGATCGAATATCAGAAGGTGTTTCCCTCATGAGTGGAAAACTAGACTGAATGCTGTTCTGGTTGTGCAAATGAATCTTAAAGTTAATTCCTAAAAAAATGAAGCTGTGTCCCAGTATCTTAATTGTGTCTCAGGTGAAACTCAAAAACATTAATAGAAATAAAAACATATTCACCAAAAAAGAAAAAGCAATTTCCAATGTCCAGCATCCAGTCAAAGATTACTGGGCATATAAAAGAAAAATATGGCTCATAGTGAAAAGAAAAACCAATAAACTGAACTCAACCCAGAACTGACTCAAATGTTATAATTAGCAGAAAAAGACCTTATGATAGTGGTTAAAATTGTATTCTATATGTTCAAAAAGTTAAGAAGAGCCATGGAAGATGTAAAAATAACCCAATTTCTAGAGATGAAAACCAAAATATCTGAGTCTAAAAAATGCACTGAATGAGACTAATGGAAGATTAAACATTGCAGAGGAAAAGATTAGTGAACTTAAAGACGGCAATAGAAGTAATCCAAAATTAAACAGGGGGAAAAAATAATTGTTTATGAAATGAAAAGAGTATCAGTGAACTGTGGGACAAATTCAAGTAGCCTACCCAACTATAGAAACATGAAAACTTCACTGAGCCATGATAGAATCAAATTTATCAAATCCAATGATAAAGAGAAAATCGTAAAAGAAATTTGGGGTGGGGAGAAGACATGTTACCTACAAGAAACAAAAATATGGATGAAGGTGACATCGTCAAAGTATTCACAACAACAACAAAAAAAACGCCTGTCAAATTAGAACTCTATACTCAGCAAAAATATATTTTAAAAAAAGGAGGTGAAGACTTTTTCTGACATACAAAACTGAAAGACTTCATCACCAACACTCACACACTGTAAGAATTGTTAAAGGAAAATAAGAAGTGAAATTATGGATCTATACAAAACATGAAGAACATTTTATTGTGCAAGATTGAACATCACCTGAGGGAAATGTTTCCAGAGTCAAATGCTTCAGGGCATGCTGAAAAGTTAATAAACCAGGCAAGGATGGTTTGACAAAGTATTCAGAAGTGTTTTATTTGACTCACTTTGCACCGATCCTGCATCCTTTTCCAGTTTACTTGAAGTTTACCATTCATCTATTGGCTCCTCACACTTTTGGTGTTCTTTTGGCTACCCTAAAGGCTCTAAATGCTCACATTTTTTTATCTGTTGCCCATGTGATGTATCCTTCCTCACTACTTTTCACAACATTTAGGCTGGCCATCGAATTTTCCTCAGTTGAAATGAAAGTACTCCACTTGACCTTGAGCCACATCTGTTTCTTGTAAGACTATAGAGGAATTAGCTGGTTCTCTCTTCTCTAAAAGTAAAACTACTGGGTAGAGAATTGAGAAATTAGGAAACAAATGAACAAGCTAATAGACTCTATATAGCTATGATTCTGTGTAGGCTGTCTTCCTGCCCCTCTGGCTCCATCTGTCCTCTTGGATGTATATTACACTTTGATGTTTAATGTTACTTACCGTGTTTCCCAGAAAATAAGACCTACCCATAAAATAAGCCCTAGCAGGATTTCTAAGTATTTGTTCAATAGAAGCCCTACCCAGAATATAAGACCTAGTGATGGGCGTGGCTATGCAGTGTATCTGCACAACCCATGCATTTCGTCGCGGAGTGGTAAAGAAGATGAGTAGCCCTTCTCATCTGCCCCAGGAGAGCTCTATTGCTCGACATGAGAGATTGGGGCCAATGGTTCTAAAGGAAATAGAGTTGCAAGAAATTCAGGATGGAATTCGGGGTTTGGAGAGTTATGATGATATTCCAGAAGAAGATGCTTAACTGTATTGGAATAAATGTAGATTGTTGTACTGTACTTAAAAAAAGTAATACATCCCCTGAAAATAAGCCTTAGGGTGTCTTCTTGAGGAAAAAATAAATATAAAATCCTGTCTTATTTTTGGGGAAACACGGTATATGGCTAACAATTGTCATGTGCCTTAATATATTCCTTCATATGATGAAGAGCCCCAGAGCATGTTTCCAACTATCTGTTATTGTGCCTAGCAGAGACCTTACAATTTTCAACACAGAAAATATTGCTAGGTCAACATGAACATGTCCTGAGGGAAGTATGGTGAGTTTCTGTTTATGCAGTCAATATTGGACTGTGAACCACATCAACCAATGGCTGTGGCTAAGACAGTGCCCATTGCAAGATCAGAGACTACCTTTTACTTTCTGGCATCAATATTTGGTTGAATAAACTTATATTGTATGAGCAGGCACCATAGGTTTTGATGCTTACAACAGAATCAAAGGATGCATGCCTTTGTCTGCCTCCAAAAGATGCAGCTCCTGAACTCATCAACTTGGGCAGTGGGACTGAGTATCTGTCCCAGTCTTTTATATTTGAATAAGAGGCCTTCATGGGCCATGTCCATGCCCTAGCTCTGAGTAAGCCTTTGTCCACATTCTAGCTCCAATGGAATCAGAAAGCATTTAGAAATCTGCTCCCAATTTAACAAGCACCTTAGCAAGATGCCAAAATATGTTTCCATCAAGGCCAAGTGGACCAATTCTTATGGCTTTCCACACAGGTGGATTCAGATCCCAGTAATGGGCCTGGAGCCTATGGAAATAGTGAATGAGGAAACTGGCTTGCAGGGACCCCTGTCTCCCCATACACCCCCCAAAAGCTAACCTTGCTGATTCAGTTGGAACCAATTTAAAAAAATTATTTTCAATGTTATATGTTACCTCTACAACTGTTAATTCCTCCCACTTTTTAAAAATTTTGTTGAAACCAGGATGTTAACATAGTCCATATATTACAAGTAATTGTTTGACAGATCTCTCAAGTAATTGTTTGACAGGCACTCTCTCTGTCTCTATTCTTTTGTAAAATTCAGTGCTTTTTAGCATTTTCACAGAGTTGTGCCACAATCATAACAATCAATTTTAGAACATTTTCATCACTTCAAAAAATAATCGCTGTACTCATTAGCAGTCACTCCTCATTTGCCTCCAATTACCCCAGTCCTAGGCAACTATAAATCTACCCTCTGTTTCTATAAATTTGAGTAATTCCAGAATTTTAATATAATGGAATCATACAGTATTGTCTTTTGCAATTGGTTGTACTCATTTAGCATAATAATTTCAATGTTAATCCGTGTTGTAGTAATTATCAATACTTCAAACTTTCTATGGCTGAATAATATTCCATTGTGCAGATATACCACATTTTGCTTATCCATTCATCAGCTGATGGACATTTGGATTGTTTTCAGCTCTTGAATATTTAGTGCTGCTATAAATATTCATGTAAAGAGTTTGTATGACCATATGTTCTTATTTTTGGAGGAAATATATCTAAGAGTAGAATAGTTGAGCCATGTGGTAACTCCGTATTTAGTGTTTTGAGGACCTGCCAGTCTATTTTCCAAAGTGTTGGCACCATTTTATTATTCAGCAGTATATGAGCATTACAAATTTCTCTACAACCTCACCAATGTTGGTTATCTGTCTTTTTTGATTAGTACCATTCTAGTGGGTGTGGAAGTGGTATTACATTGTGGTTTTGGTTTTTATTTTCCTGATGGCTAATGATGTTGAGAGTGTTTTCTTGTGCTTAAAATCTAGTGTTTTATTGTGCATTCATATATGTATTTTTTGAGTAATTTCCATTTAGATTCTTTGCCTATTTTTTAATTGAATTATTTGTCTTATTATTGAGTTATAAGTGTTCCTTATGTAGTCTAGTTACAAAGTCCCTTATCAGATATATAATTTGCACATTTATTCCATTCTGCAGGTTATCTTTTAGCTTTGATAATATCATTTGATGAACAAAAGTTTTAATTTTGATGACATACAATTTATCTATTTTTTTCTGGTCACCTATGCTTTTTGTGTCATAGCTAAGAAGACATTGTCTAACACAAGAAAAGATTTACTTCTATATTTTTCTAATAGTTTTATAGTTAACTCTTATATTTAGATTTATGGATTAATGGTCCACTTTGAATGAATTTTTATGTATGTATGGTATTACTTTTGATGAGGATAATTCAAATATCTAACTTCACCATTAAATGGGCTCTGGAAATACAGCTTTCAATCTACTCATTGCTTCTCTGAACATTGGAATAACCCATATTAACTTTCATTTGGAAACCCAGAAGTGTCTGTAGTTCATGTGGCCATCTTGGAAATGTATGACCTTTACTTCAATGTCTTCCCCATCAACACCATGAAAATCACTTGATTTCTGCCTAAAATTCCTACCAGATCCCTCTTTTGCCAGGTTCAATATAATTCTGTATTCTATCCAAGAGCCCTGCTTTATCCCATCATCCACTAATAATTATTGAAGATGTACCTGAATATGCTCTACAGGTCTTGCTGAACCTCCGGCAGATGCCAGGTCCTTTATACGGTATACCAAAGCCCTGTCACCCACACAGGCAACATCTGGACTTGGTATCTTCAAGCACTATGAGTACCACAAATTCTTTATCATAAAGCAAGTTTGTCAAGATGTTTTTCAACTTTTGCGTTTTGTTTACAATTTTTTTCCTGGTATTTAAAAGATACGGTATTGACCTTCACTCAGTTGAATGATCATGGAAGGAAAGAAAAGTGAGAACAATGATTTAAAGTTACTCCCTGTAGTGATAGTTTCTTGGAGATTATATTCTATGACATCTTTCTAGAAATTACAATGTTCTCTATAATTAATCTTATAAAGATTTTATACTACACTATAAAAGGTATATTAATATGAAAGTTAGAAGGGTAGATGCAGTTAAAGGAAGAGTATGAACAATATAACATTATTAAACACATCAGATCTCATGATAAAGGAAACACATAAGGTTAATGGTGCTTTTCTAGTCATTATAAAATATTCCTACAAAAATAAAGTAATATTTCCTAGAAAAACATAAAGTGGTATGACTATTAGCTATTAAAATTTTAAATTTACTGTTTATCTAAATTTGTGTTGATGGAGATGAGGGGATGAGGAGAAAATGTGTACAGTAGAAATCAAAACAACAAGAAACAGCAGTTTGAAAAATGGATGAATTTCTACTTTATACATGTTTTTCTCAATGACTTGACAAAGAATGAGACAGATCATAAAAACAAAACAAAAAACGCTCAAAACCCACAATTTCCTTTTAATATTTAATCGGCACTTGAGAGATGAAAGAATTAGCTTCACAATATTTAAATGATCAGTTTAAAAGTAAGAACAAGCAAGAAAATATAATTTGTTATCCCACTGGATGATATTATTGCAAATTCATAAAATTACTTATTTCATGAAAGTCATTTGAAGATAAAAATTCAAACCACTAAATTCTTAATGAGTGGAAATAAAAGGGGGGCAAAATCCTTAATAGGCTTTAAAATGAAACTTTCATTTTCAGAAAGTAATGTTATAACAAAAGAAAATCCAAGTATTAAGTTACTCTTCACATAACCTATGCAAATATAAAACAGTAATACTACCGTACTAATATATAATGTACTCATTGTAAAATCATACAATGCTCAAGAAGTTGGATTCTAATTGTTGAAGCCAATATTTGTTACTGCTTATGTTGCAAAGAACAACAATCTATGAAATAGATTTATCTTGAAGTATGTCATACAGTATTAAATGTCACAAAAAAGTATATCAATTTCTTTTCAGTTTCCATGTTAAATAAGAATCACTAGCCATTCTATTGAAAACTACTCAACACTATTTTTCCTTGACAATTATGCAGTGACAAATCTCTACAAAGATTATTAAATTATTAAAATGTATTTATTGTAGTCAATATTCAATGCAATAGATTCCTAAAGCTTATTCTTACTGCCTAACTGAAATTTTGTACCCTATGATCAATATCAACAATAGTGAATGCACTGTACAATTCAAAATTACTAAAAGAATAGATTTTAAATGTTTTCATCATAAAAAAGTCATTAGCATGTGAGGTGATGAATGTGTTAATTACCCTACTTAATTGCTATATATTCTAAGCATTTATCAAAATATCACATTGTACCTGAAAAATAATAATGCATGATTATTATTTATCAGTGAAAAATAAAATTTAAGTATTCTTTAAAAATTAACAGTGATGGATCAAATTTAATGGTGACTATTCCAAAAACATTTGCTTCAAATCCATGGCAAGGTAGTCCACTTAATAAGCTTTCTAATATTATAGAGCAAGGCATATCCATAGTATAATACTTTTCATAAGGCTTCTACTCTCTTTAAAATGTTACATAGATTTGAGCCTAATTATAATTTCCTTCAAGCCTATTCTCATTCTATATACAGACATATGTCCTGCGAACTTGATACCACATTTGTAAAAGCAAACAACAAAACAAGAAAATGAACATATTCTGTTATTAACAATAGTTAGAAAACTTTTCCTAAGGTTTGAGTTGAGCTCCCTAGTACTAGTTCTTCACACATCCATGTTCAACTATCAGTAATGGAAATTGTCTTTAATACACAAGACTAGAAAATGGCAGATTTCCATCTAGGCAAACCTAAAGACCTGCAAATGATTGAGATATTTAACACATTAATTTCTCCATGTTAGTCCCATCTAACAGGGTTTATTATGATCTGATTATAAAGGAATTTTTAAAAATATATTTTAAGTGATTAAAATATTAACAAGACAATGTCCACAAAAGGACTTTAGGCCTGACCAGTTAAATTATGTGTGGTTTGGTATTTTCATAGGAGAGGACAAAAAACAAAACCCAAACAAAAAAAAAATCACTAAAGTGGGAGGACCCTGTTTGGGTAGTCTAAGCATTTGGAGGAAAATTGACTCTTAAAGTTTTTTTTTATTTACATATTCATTTATGTATTAAGGATAAATATTTATGTTTTAAGGATATCATAATACCCAAGATAAGTTTTTAAACAGTTTCCCATGCCCCAGTGGCCCCTGTTTATTTAAGATTAGTATGCAGTCTTTTAGATAATCTATTATTTTTGACTTTCCTGAAACACAGCCTTTTTCCTCTTGAATTTCTTTAAGTCACACTGCTGGCTGTTAAAGTCTCTCTCGAACTCCCTGGGCAGAGCATGCTAACATGGAGCTGGAGTTTTCTAAAGGAGCTGTCATGATCTGTTGACTCAATGATCCACTAATGACACCTGAAGGCTCACAGCAGAGCCGGCCCCCACTTGCTACTGCTCGTGGCTGGCACGCTGAGGATGCAGGTACATTTTAAGAATCACCCGAATCAGCCATTAAGGATGCTTTTATTAGTAGCATCTGCTTACAAAACAGGGCTCTGAGGGATCATGATTCAGCCTAGCAAAACCTGAAAGCTCACAGGAAAGTCACACTGTTAAGGACCAGCCAAATCTTGTTATGATGAAGAAAGGAAGGAAAATAACATCGCTCTGTTTTTACTTTCACAGACTCATATATGCTATTATGCAAAATATTTAAGAGCAATGGTTCCCACTCCGTACCTTTATTTCACCCCTCTCGAGGTAACTAGTTTTAAAGTAAATCAGCACTCCATCTCTGTTTTTTAGTGAACTAAGACATTTCCTTTGGAAATGTCACATTTGGTTTGCTGAAGAAAGTCATCTGAGCAAAGGCATAACTCCAAAAAGTTTAATAGACTGGCAATACAAACATTGGTAATGAAAGATAAACATCTTTAAAACTCAATTTAAGAAGTATCTCTATTCCAGTCTAGCCCCATGTGGTATATTTTGCTCATGTATTCTTCTGCTCCAGACAACATTATAAAATATTAAACAAAACAGGGTCTCTTTTATCATTAGGCATTGAGGGATTTGCTCTAAACTTGTATCCTCAACTTGTGTCTTTTGTCTTAGTTAATGGGATAATGATACAACACATTCAACCATTTAACATCTACCTGGAATCTTAGTTGCTTAATTGACATTGGAGCACACTTGAAACCATTGGAAAATAGCTCCAGTATTTTTATTTTTCAAAGTTTCCCCATCTTTCTTGATTTGTCACAAGTAATAGTAATTCTTTTGCTCTAATCAAGATTAGAAAATAATTACATTGTACTTAAATAAAGCAAATATTACAAAGGGAGTTTTAACCTACTGATAAAATATTTAGGAATGAAAAAAATAACTTGAACAGATATCCTTCCCAGAACAACTCAGTTTCATAAAGTTGGACAAAAACACAATATTTTTTTAAAGAGCGTGTATGCAGGCATCATCATTTTTGGTTGAACACAAATAGGTCATTGAGCTGGCCAATAGCATTAAAGACATTGATTAGTGGTAAGTCATTAATATTTTCATTTATAGAAGAACTCCTTGCTAACTTAGAGAAAATACCTTTTTTCCTGAATATTTTGTATAATGTATCACTGTATGTGGATTTGTTTTCCAAGTTCTATCACTTCCACTAATGGCACAGCTATTGAAGTATATTTCAGCCTTCCTTATCTCCCACCCTGGGCAGCCTTATGCATGGGATAGGCTGATAACTTTTTATTCTTTCCAAATTGCACAATGCTTCTAGGTGAGAATATTTAGAGCGAAATTCTTATCAAGTCACTTACTTTATCAAAAATCTTCACTAGATTCTTGATGTAATAAAAGAATACAAAACCTCAATAGCCTGTAATTTAGAATCCTCTGTTATCTGGTCTTGACAAAATAATGAATGTCATTCCATGTTCTACTATTTATGTCCTTAGGACCAAAACTGTCCTATGGCAGAAATATTCCTGACTTACCTCCACTTAACCTACTTCTACTTAACTGGTTTAGCAGATTCAACCATGCTCTCCATTCTCCTTTCTAAAGTATATGCCTCATCTCATGTTCCACATACACAAGTAGGCTAGTTACTATTTGCACTCCGACTTCATGAATCAATTGAGCAATGTGATTATCAAGAGAGGTTGTACCCAAACCTATTGATACCAATTGCTATTATTATAATTGTAAAAATTAATTATATAATAACCAACTGATAAATACAAGTTTCAGATAACCTTTTCCCTATAAAAAAAGTAAGTTAGGTACTTTGGAAATAACTGATCAATTCCTGTACTTAAAAATACTGCTATCCAATCAGTTGTGACAAGATAAGTACAAAACATTGAGAGAAGATTATAGAAAACTGGAAAGATTCTGCATTGATATTTCTAGTCAAAATCTTTGAGTTTCACTTCACTTTAAAGAAATTAAAAATGGAATTCTATCTAAGGTCATACCTTTTGGATGTGATTTTTCCAAGGCAAGTGGCATATTTACAGGAAGACATGGTACAATAGTGGATCTATGGTGGTAATTCTTTGGCAAAGAAATTACAGATAATGCAGACTTTATATATGTAGTGACACGAATAAACGAAAATAAATATGATGCAGAGAAGGTTTTACCAAATCCATAATTTTTTATAAAAACTTTTTTTATTATGAACATTTTCAAACATTTATGGTATTTATGGTAATGTTTTATTGAGAGCATAATTTACATTCAGAAAATGTGTACATCTCATAAGCTTGATAAATTTTCATAAACTGTACACATCTGTGTAACCAAAAGGAGTGTCACCAGCCTCTCACAAGGTCTCCCTGTACTTCCTTTCAGCCACTGCCCCCTTACATTATAAGAGTAACCATTCCTTTAAACAGCATAAATTAGCTTTGCCTCTTTTTACAATATATATAAATTGTGTGTTTATATGTATATACTGTTGCAAAACTTGAGTGTGTTGAACAATTTTCCAGGATGGCACTGATGGAACATATATATGTCATTTGCCTTATTTCCTATCCATTGAGATCAATTTATATGCCACTGGAACTCGTCTTTCTGGCCAAGGAGCACTAGTAGTACAAAGAATATGTACAATATGAAGTTGGTGAATGAATAACGGTATTCTGTCACTCTAGGGGCATATCACTCCTTGAACAGAAATGGCTAATTAAGAACACAATTAAATTTGAAATTATAGCTGGAGAAATTGCACTGTAAAAGCAAGATAAATTAGAACACTTCATGGTGTGGTTAACGTGTATATGCTCTTAAAATGAGTAAATATACTGTGAGAAATAATTGATTTATAAAGTACTCTGCTTTTTTAACTTCCTTTTCCCTGTTTTACCATTTTGCTCTTTCTCTTGACTCTGTACTATTGAAATATTCTCTCTGTAATTCTTCCTTTCATTCTAGGCTTGTTAGGTAAAACTGTAGAAATCGGCATCTCTCTCTCTCAAGTTCCATTTTAGCCATTTTCCATCTTACCAGAGCTTGGAAAGGTTGTCAAATCATGGGCTTTTATGCTCACCAGTGCCCTCTACAGCTCTGTGACTCTCCCTGATGTTTTTCTTACTGATTACCATCACTTGTTTGCTACTTACTTCATTGGACTTATTGGACTATTATTTGTTATTTTCTCTTTTTCAGTCTTTACTAAAACATTCAAACTGATGTTAAATATTTCCATTTGCTCTTTAGCTTTTCTAGATCACATCACTTAAGGAAAAATGCATATGATGTATCAATAAGTTGAGTTTGATCAGACTTTGTTTTGCTTATTGTTTCAACTCCTCCCAAGTAGCTAAAGATGTTGTTCTTGTTGACATGCTTTTGAACTGACTTATGTATACTCCTGGTAAGACCCTTTTCTTATTTTTCATACTTCCAGCTAGAGTTGGTAATGCAACATAAGAGATAGGATGAAACAATGTAAAACTTACATATTTCTTTGGGAACTCTCAACTGAAGTATGAAGAATTATTGACAAAAATATGAAATCTCTCTTTTATAAAAATCCAGGAAAGCCATTTTAGGCTGACAGTTCAAATTTTTGTCTTTAGCTGTGTGTGGCTATTTGAATTAAAAGTTAAATAAAATTAAACACAATTCCAAATTTTGTTCATCACATTAGCCATGTTTTAAGTACTCAATAGCCAACATATAGCTACTATACTGAACAGTGCAAATATATAAAAGAATCTTTCCATCATCACAGGAAGTTCTGTTTAGACAGTGCTGACCCAAAGTATGTGGTAGCAATTCAATGCAAATGTGCAAACTAGTGACCTCAGTTTCATTTTTAGATAAAGTGCTTCTTGCTTTTTACAGAATTTTTCTTACCTGAGTCCACTAGGGATTGGTACTATCTAACAGGCTTATAAATGAGTTGGAGGAGACAGAGCCCAGTGAAATTTTCAAGTGTGCAGATGAAACTAAGCTCTCCTGGGAGTATGAATGCCAAATTGAAAAACTATGCCTGAAGGCTTTATGAGGGGGTAGATATGCATCAGATGAGCTTCTCTCCAGGCAAGTATAATATGACAAAGTTAGATAAAAATGATTCCCTCCTTATGGGGTAATGGATTTTGTTTTCCTGGTTAATAATTGATAGAACAATATCAGATTCATTATGTAGCATTCCCTAAAATACAAAATTTTGTTATGGCTAAAAATAGTAAAAGTAAATTTCAGTAAATACATGATGAAAATATTTTCTGCTTGTATACAATATTTAATGTATAAGTATCTGTGAAAGCAAAACTTCACAGCGGTGATATTTGAACTGGTTTTATTTAGTAGGTGAGTCATGATGTTCCAAGTAGAAGTAGAGGAAAAGGCAATCTATACAGAAGCATTGACATATACAAAACAGAAGCATAAAGGAGGGAAATGTGTTGTTGAGAGAAAAGTAGTTTTTTTGTGTGTGTGGTTGAAACAAAAGTCCAGAACATAATGATATAATTTAGAAATGAGTACCAAGCCTTATTGCAAAAGTCCTGGATAAGATGCTTATCTAAAAGGTGAAAAAAACCATTAAACTAAATGTTTTAAATAGCAAAATAACAATCTCATGAGTATTTTATAAAGATAACTCTAACAATAATGTTGATTAATGGCTAGAAAAGGGGGTCCTTTTGCCTCCCACAGGACAATTGCAATGTCTGGAGACCATGTTGGTTGTCACAAAGGTTGAGGGTAGTGGAGTACTGTCATCTAGTGCCACGGTCCCCAACCCCTGGGCCATGGACTGGTACCAGTCTGTGGCCTATTAAGAACTGAGCCACATTGTAGGAGGTAACTGGCAGGTGAACAAGGGAAACTTCACCTGTATTTATAGCCGCTTCCCATTACTCCCGTCACCACATAAGCTCCTCCTCCTGTCAGATCAGCTGTGACATTAGATTCTCATAGGAACATGAACCCTGCTGTAAACTGCGCATGCCAGGGATCTAAGTTGCTGCTCCTTATGAGAATCTAATGCCTGATGGTCTGAGATGGAGCTTAGGTGATGATGGCAGCGCTGGGAAGCGGCTGCAAAGACAGATTATCATTAGCAGAGAGGTTTGATGTAATGTTAATGTTTTGATGTAATGTAATGTAATGTTTTGATGTAATGTTAAATGTGATGTGCTTGAATCATCCCAGAACCAACCCCTCCCCTTTTCCATGGAAAAATTGTCTCCCATGCAACTGGTCCCTGGTGCCCAAAAAGTTGGCGATTGCTGATCTAGTGGGTAGACATTGTGGGTGCTTCTAAACATCTTATAATGTCCAATACAATCCCCACGACAAAGAAATAGCCTCAAATGTCAATAGTGCCAAGGTTGAGAAACCTTGATGTACAGGATGAATTGGAGAAAAGAGATACTTGAAAGAATAAAAATCATTTAGAATACTGATATAATAGTGAATTTAAGAAATGATGAGAGACTTCTAATGTGTTTATTATTCTTAAGTTTGTATAAGTATTGACAGGATGGATACAGAATTAATACAATTTTCTAAATGTAACTAAAATAAATTTGTTGCCTATTTTATATGTAAAATATAACTTATAGAATGATTTACTCATAAATTAATATAAACTGAAAAAAAGTTCGAGAAGGGTATACGCTGCATTGCCAATAAAATTAAAGGTAAAATACCAATGCTGACACATTTGGATTTTTTTTTACTATAAGGAGAAAGGAAAAATCCCATACTTTTTTAGAGTGAATACAGAATTGCTTAAAAGTCCACAAGAAGTTCAGCATTAGAATTCTCCTCCATAATATTAAATAAATTCCACTGGAATTTGAGGAGGAAATGGTGAACCAAAATTTCATGCCAAAATAAGGTGTCTTTCATGGAAAAAGTAATAGAAATACTTTCCAATTTCATAATGCTCAAAATACATATGAATATCATACACTTATAGAAAATATTACTTCAAGACAATAAACATAGTAAATCATAAAATTTGAAGAACTTAATATACAAAAGATTTTCTGCCTTCTTGCTATTTGGTAAACTCAAGCATTAAATTGGACTTAATTTAATTTCTTTTGGCCATGTTAAGTATAAATCCCATACAAACCTTGACCTTGCCATTATGTCCTCATCTGTATATCCTTGTTCCTTTTACTTTCCAGGGGTTAGTACATCCTGCACTTTATATAGGATCTCTTTTTCAGTTTGGTTACTTAAAATGATAATTGTTCCTGTTCTGTTGGAATGCTTACTAAAA
Organism: Microcebus murinus; assembly: GCF_040939455.1. Lineage (NCBI taxonomy): Eukaryota > Metazoa > Chordata > Mammalia > Primates > Cheirogaleidae > Microcebus > Microcebus murinus. The sequence continues at coordinate 28,215,226 of NC_134124.1, forward strand.
ATGGCTAAGGAATTGACTAGTTGGGTCATTGCCTGGTATAATTGCCCTGCAAAGTTTTATCGTATATTGTTTCTATATTCTTATCCCCATGAAAGAGGATTCCCATAAAGAAATATGGCAGCAATTGTAATTGCATTATACTTATGCAATACACCTCTGTATGTTAAAAAAAATTCTCTGGATTTTATTTAATTATGAAAGATGAATAAAATAAATTACCTCCCTTCAAGTTCTACTTTATTTAATAACTTCTGTTCCTTTTCTGCAAACAGTACATTTTTATACTTGTGTAAGACTCTAGAGCTTTCACAAAAATGATAATGAATGGAAGCCTTTAAATATAATATGGAAGAGACAATGGGGTATTTAAAATATATATGGAAATGCCACTGGTATTCATTACAGATTTTTAAAACCTCAATTATTTCTTATTGATTTAGAATACTTTATGTGATTTTGGTAGAATCTTTAACATATATATTCTGAAATTTTCAGTTACTTTACATAAATAATGATTAAAGTTATGTTGAAATAGTAAAAAAAGAATTTTATATATGAACTTGGAAAGTGAATAAAGTTGTAATCCTATACATTTATTCAAAAATACAGAAGCCAGCCCAGGTTTTTCAAACAATGAGTTAATTTTTTAATAGTTATATGTTCTGGGGAAACTTTATTAGGGCTTGCTTTTTTTGTTTGTCTTAATGTCCAAAAGAATTGTTTAGAACATTTGCTTTCGGTTTTTTTTAGGCTAAAATTACCCCAGCTATGCACTACAACAAACATACTAATATCTCCTTGTCTGAAGTAGACCAAGAACATTTTACCAACCTTTGTACATAAGTATAATATGTGCACAAAAAAATACACATGTTGTAGGAGTACAACTGAGCAAATTTTCACTAGCTGATTATCCCAGTGTATCTATCCACCAAATCAAGAAATCATCACCAGTACCCGAAAAACCCTCTGCTCTTTTCCCCAAAGGTAGTCAATTATCCTCATTTCTGATATCATAGAATCTTTTTTTTTACATTATTTCATTGGACATTGAATTGGATATTGGACACATAGTATGTTCAGTTTTACATCTGATTTCTTTAGCTCACCATTGTTTGTGTGATTCATTCATAATGTTGCATGTAATTGTAGGCAGTTATTATAATTGTGGTACAGTATTTGTTACATGAATGTACCTCAATTTATCCTTCTACCATTGATGGAGATTTGAGAGATAATAGGTTTCAGCTATTGCAAACAACAATATTCTGTTATATTACATGCTTTTTCGTAAATGTTTTTACAAGTTTATGATAAAAACATACCTAGAAATGGGATTCCTGGATCATAGAGATTGTGTATGTTCACCTTCAGTAGAAACAGCCAAATAGATTCCCAAAGGTCGTGCTGATTCTACACTGCCACCAGCTGAACTCTGGTTACTTCTGCCACCAGAAGAATTCTGGTTACTCAGATGCTCAAAATCCTCATCAACACTTAATGTTTCTGTTTTGTTTTGTTTTGTTTTTTTCCCAGCCATTCTGGTGATTATTTAGTGATATGTCATTATGGTTATAATTTCTATTTCTCTGATGCCTTTTCATATGTTTTAAGGGCAATTTGTATATCCTCAAAGAGAGGTGATTTATGCAGAGAAGAAATGTTTACAAAAGTGACGGATAAGCAGAAAAGGGGAAGACTGAGTATTAGACCAAATCAGGAAACCGTCCCTCTGTCCTGAGACACATTCATATCTAAGTTGCTACAGGGCACTGCTTTTGAAATGGAGCTGCCTCACCTGCTTGGTTTTGGGACCCGAAAATGCTGGAGACCACACTTTCCTGATAGTTGCCTTTCTGCTAAATTGAGAGTTGAACACAGAATGCCTCTTTCAGTGCCTCCCATTTGTAAAGCGAATCGTGAGACAAAGCAAGAAATTCTAGTGTCATTTTCAGCTTCCAGCATGCCACTCCTGTCCTCCATTCCTCATAGAAAGAAAATCTTGGAAGGTCAGGAAGCAAGCTATATACCAGTTGTCTTTATCTAGTGCAGTGCCCTTTACCTTAGCCCTCTAAATATCAAGGAGCAAGGAGGTGTATACAGACTATGGCCATATGGACAACAGTGGTCTATCAACATTTTTTAAGCAACTGGTTAATCAGTAATTTTCATGTATTTGGCACAGAGTTCTAGAAAAATAAAAAGTTAGTTAAGTACTTCGTACCCTTCTGATTCTTGCACCATCTTAGTGAATAAAGGGAAAAAATCATAAGGCATCAGTTAATTATACAGAAAATTGGAAGGCTGAGTTGTCATAATAGAGATTATGAGTCTTAAGTGACTTGTCTGAGAGCAGGAGGGGAGAAATGTCAGCTAACATGGTTGGGCATGTAGTCGGTTGAGCTTTATCTCAAAGGGTAAATAATCTTTGAATACAAGGAAGGAAGAAGAAAAAAAGCACTGGGCAACAGGAGCAATACAAATGGAATAAGAACATAGGATTGACGGATTGAGCAGTGGCACCTTTCCAAAATATTAAGATTCTGTCTTATCTTGCTTCAAAGTAGGCTTTGGAAGAATATAGGAGAATCAATAAATTAAAATCTTGTAACAAGACTGCTGTCAAGCCTGAAAACAACACTGCAGGAAGAATAAGGAAACAAAGATATTTAGCTAAGAGAGGACAAACCTAAAACAATGTCTATCATGTCTAAGAAAGTGTAAACTTGTTTCAGTTGTTTGGAAAGGAAGAGCTTCAATCAATGTTCACATGTTAGAGGCATCCAGCTATAAATTCAGTGAAAAGGAGTTTTTTTAAACAATTGCTATTTTATAGTGAAATATACTACGTCATGTAGATATGATGTCTTCAGCCCTAAACTATTCTCATAGAAGTTAAAATAACAACTATACCATAGAAGGGATTTCGGAAATCAAAATCAAGAAGATGATCCAAGTGTCCCTTTAATCTAAAGCATAATCTGAGACAGATAGGAAATTGAAAGCCAGTTAGTTTTGAATTTATTAACTGATCTAATTATTTATTCTTATATAACTACTCTGTTCCAAATACTATCTAGGAAACTGGTAAATTAAATAATTCAATGTTTTCTAGAAGAAATTGGAAGGAACCCTAGTCTTAGAAGATACTCCATGAAAGAAATAAATCTGAAGTACAATAATGTTGAGAAATTCTGCATCTGTTTACTCTTTTAATAGTAATTACAATAATTTTTAGAATATAAAACACTTTCATGACTCTTCCATGTCCTTAAGTAAATAAATTTGCTTAACTTCTGATTCATCTGGCATTTTCTCACTTTTCTCAAAAAAATCGATTTTCTTTCAGTAAAAGTATAATATCAACATTCTGGAGCTGGTATATGCATAGAACTAATTTGATACATTTTAATTGTAATCACAGCTATTGCCTATGGGAATGTATGGTCTCGTAAGAGTAATAAACAGTTATTATTCAAAATGCAAAGCAGTGCTACAGGGGGTGAATGCATGTACTATGGAAACATATACCTAACCCAGCTTTGGGGTGGGAATGAGGGCAGGAAAATTTCTAAAGAAAATAACACAAAAGCTAAGATCGATAGTATACTCAGGAATTACTGGGAAAGAAAGAGGGAAATAGGGTTTCAGACTTGTTATTAATGTATATTAATACAGACTTGTTTTACATCTCAGTTTTTCTTACAGGGTCACTGCAAAGGTCATTGAAACATTGAACTATATGATCTCAGGTGTAGGAAAGAAGCATAGATATCCTCTAATGTAGAAGCCTTTTCTAGAATGGTCAAACAGAAGGTCATCTAACTTGTTTAAATATTTTTTGAGCTCTCTATCTTATGATTCATTTTTTTCCTCTTATATTAAGATGAAATCAACCTTTCTGTAACTTTCCCCTGTCCCAGCTCTGCATTTTTGAGCTGCACAAAAGAACTCTAGACTTTTCAGAGTCATTTTCTACTGGTGATGGAATTTAAAATCAGATCTATTAATGGGGTTTTCAGTAGCTCTGTCCATTCATTTTAATACCAGACATTTCACTACTTTTTAACACGTGAAGTACATCTGCACATTTTAAAGTTTTCTTAAAACTACAATATAAATATTGAGTTTTGTATAACCTTTTATTTATCAAGGGAGTATTTGGGGGATTTGGTTTTGGCATCTTTTTGTAAAAATGTTAGATCTTAGGAGCATTTTCATAATTCAGCAGGATCTACAATGTTAATGGACCTAAGCAGCAGGATCTTTGGACCACATACTATAAATACTCCTCAGAGTGCTTGTAATTTCAATTCCAGAGTCTAATGCTGGCTGTAATTCATTTGCTTTTCTTTTATTGAAAGTGATTCACAGCAGCCTTCTGATTTTGGAAGTGTATTGCTTTTGCTCAATTCTAAGTTTGTAGTCCAAATTTAAATGAAAGTATGGTAGTGGAGAAAACATGGTAGGGATTGAAAAAAGTAATGGTGGAGAATAAATATTTTCTATGAGCAAAAGATTCTTTTCAAGATATTTAAATCACTCAGGAATAAATTAGAATTTTTTATCTCCTGTTTCATTTCAGGCTTCCAGGGCTCATAATACTAAAATTTAAGGAAAATATGTTCTTTGCTTGATTGAAATTAAAAAGTTGCAAAGTACTCAATAGCTTCGGACTTTAATTTAAACATGAGATATGTGAAATGCAACTTGATGTTCTGTGTGTGTATTGAGTTGGCATAGCAAAATTGACATGTATAATTTAAAAAACCTGGTTAAAATGACTTTGTTTTAACTTTAAACAGAATTAGAATTTTGGATATGATATAGCTCAATTCAAGCAAATTTCATGATTTTATAAATGAGGAAATCAAGGCCAATAAAGTTAAATGATTGTTATTAGAATCAGAAGTGGAAAATCTCTTGAGGATTTTCACTGTATATAATATGCCTTTTTTCACTTGGTAATAGTCCAGAAGTGTAATAATATAAAATTATTTTGACAATTTAAATAGTGGCAGTACTCTTATTTGAATAAATATGGTTAAGTTCAAGTAAAAGGAGAAATATAAATTTGAAAAATGAAATCTCCTAAACATCACATCTTTTAATGTTCATTATTTTTAATGTTCATTTTTTCCCTCCATCAGGGAAATCAACTGTTTGGATCTTCTTATCTAATGAAGAACAACTTCTGGTAAGGATGTTTAATAAATGAAAAGTTTATAAAAATGATCTATCATGTTTATTGGATGTCATCTGTGTTTTCACTTATAATTTCTAATATACAGACAGCTGAGAAAAATATGTATCATATATTTATGCTTCATATCATATTATAGATACAAAAATGGAGTCACTAAAAATCTGCTCTTTATTTTCACTGAGCGGTAAATGTCTGACAACAGATTGAAATGTTACTTATTTAAGAATCAGTAATAATAGTGCCCTTTAATTGGCATGTGAAAGAATTTAAAGCATTTAAGGAAAAAAATGAACCTCAGAGGTTCCCTTGACCTCCCTAGCAAAGTAGATGGCTCCTCTTCAACAGGCACTCCCCTGCCCCATTGACCTGTTTTTTCTTTTTAGAACATTTATAATCACCTGGAATTTGTTTATTTATTTATTTATCCCTACAGTGCCCATCATGCCCACCAGAAGATAACTTCTAGGGGAGCCCAAATGCTTGCATATTGGCAAATGATTGGCCCATAGGTATTTGTTGAATGGATGCAATAAGGATCAATAAAGTGATCACCTGTTATGTACCAGCCACTGAATCAGGTTGCTTCACCATTTCCATTTATCTGTGTAGTAAATCTAAGAAATAGGTATCAACTACATTTTATAGATAAGGAAATAGTCTCAGAGTAGAAAAATTATTTGCTCTGGATTATGTAATTATTATGAAGGTGCTGGAACTTGAACTCTTGTTTAGCAATTTCAAATACTAAGCTCGCTCTTTTTTGGAACAAGTAACCTGAAATTCAGGATTTTAAAATGATGTCAAGAATAAATCAACGGGAACTGAATGCAAAGACTAGAAGTAATGTTTGAACACAAAATTTCCATTTCCAAAAAACCACACTGCTCCCGGGCATCTCTAGATAGGAGGCTGGATAACTGATTTCCTAGTCCCAACATATTCATGTGTATTTGACACCTCTCTAACAAAAAGAATAAAATTTTAGAAATTATGGCTAGTTTTTATTACATAGGTACTTATCAACAGTTTTGAGTTAACGTTTATGTTGTAAATATATAATAAGATACACTGGTCTAACAGGGTAATGTTAAAAAATATATAAATTTTAATTCTAAAAATAATCAATTAATGTTTAGGTGTTCATACTCCAATTAAAGATCATATTATCTATATTTTAGAAATTGTATTATTTTTAATTAAACTTTAAAATTTTGAGATCATTATAGATTCATGTGCCATCATGAGAACCAATTCAGAGAAATTCCGTGTGCTTTTTTTTACCCAGTTTTTCCAAGTATAGCATCTTGCAAAGCTATACTACAAAATTAAAGTCAGGTTATTGACATTAATCAGTTAATATAAAGAACATTTCCACCACCACATGAATCCTTCCTGTTGCTGTATTGTAGCTATACCCACTTCCCTATTCCCCCTAACTCCTCCCAACCACTAATCTGTTCTCCATTTCTAAAATATTGTCATTTCAAACATGTTATATACATGGAATCATCCAGTATGCACCCTGACAGAACTGGCTTTTTTCACTCAATGTAATTCCTTGGTGATCCATATAAATTGTTCTGGGTATCAGTTGTTTATTTCTCTTTCTTGCTGACTAGTATTCCATGGTATGGATGTAGCCAAATTTGTTTAACCATTTAACTATTTAAGGATATCCAGATTATTGTTAGCCTCTGGTTATTTATTTATCTTTTGATACAGAGTCTTACTCTGTTGCCCAGGCTAGAGTGCCCTGGCATCAGCCTAGCTCACAGCAACCTCAAACTCCTGGGCTCAAGCAATCCTACTGCCTCAGTCTCCTGAGTAGCTGGGACTACAGGCATATGCCACCATGCCTGGCTAATATATATATATATATATATATATATATATATATATATATGTATATATATATATATATACATACATATATATATATATATATATATATATATATATATATATATATATATATATTTAGTTGTCCAGCTAATTTCTTTCTGTTTTTTTTTAAGTAGAGATGGGGGTCTCACTCTTGCTCAGGTTGGTCTCTAACTCCTGAGCTTAAAAGATCTGTCTGCCTTGGCATCCCAGAGTGCTAGGATTACAAATGTGAGCCACCACGCCCAGCCAGCCTCTGGTTATTATGAACAAAACTGCTACAGACATTTATGAACACGTTTTATTGTGAACATAACTTTTCATTTCTCTGGGAAATGAAAAGTCCCATTATAATTTTTAAATTTAATAAAACAAAAAATGATATCAAATATTATCATTCATGCTGGGCCCTCACAGCTCAAGATTAACTAAATCAGGACAAAAAGAGGACTTACATAATGTAAACGGAAAAAAGCCAAACTCTGTAAAATAATTTTAAAGAGATTTACTTTGAGCCAAATTTCAGGACCATGACCAGGAGCCATGCCCAAGAAGCCTTGAGCAAGTGGACTTGGTGTGGCTGGGTTACAGTTCGGTTTTATACATTTTAAGGAGACAGGGGTTACAGGTAAAGTCATAAAACAATACATAGGAAGCATACATTGGTTTGGCCCTAAAAGGCGTGCCATCTCAATGGAGATGGGATGGTTACAGATTATAGGTGGTTTTAAAAATTCTTTGACTTGTAATTGGTTAACGACATGAAGCTTTGTCTAAAGGCTTGGAATGTTTTAAGATAAGGAGCTGTCAATCAGAGACAAGCCACCTGACATCCATTTGTTGTATAAATTGAGGACCTGCAGGTTTGTCTTCTATACCCTTTGGACCCTTAATAGGTTACAAAGGATGTCTGCAAGAAGGGAGGGGGGCATGATGAGGCATGTCTGCCCTCCTTCCTCATGGCAGGCAATTTAGCTTTTGGAAATTCCCTTGGCCAAAAGGGAGTCCATTCAGTCAGACAGTGGGGGGTGAGCCTTAGGATTTTATTTTAGGTCACAGTAAGTTAAAGGGAAATTAAAAAACTGTTTTTTATTGATGTATATAAGCATCCTTTCAATCGTTTATTATGGCTGGTGCATCTCTGAAACCAATAGTCTTATCTTGTTTATCTAAGAAATGTCCAGTTACCTCATTATGTTCTTTCTTTGAATTTTTATATGCTAAGCATTGACTGTTGGTTTATTTTGCTCTGATACCTATTGAAGTGAGAGTACTGGGTTTATGTACATAGATCAACTTGTACAGGATTGGAGCTGTAATATTTCCCTTAAGAACTAGGGATGCTCTTCTAATTTGCTGGAGCATGACACGCCAATGTGTCAGGGTGTGTTTTATAGCATTTATTAATAATCTACATTTCTCTCATGAGGTATATTTGCTGGCCTGGCAATGTGCCTGTATTCATCTAACCTTGAACCATAAGAAAACAAACAACATTCTGCCAAATAACCATATGGGAAGACGAGTGTTCTAAGTAATCCAAAAGTATAATTAAATACACACACACACACACATAGATGTGTATGTGTATAACTGTATGCATGTATATATGTATACAAGCCATAAAATACTGCTCTATCTAGAAATTTCATACTCTTGTAGGCTAAAATCAGGAGACTACAAGAAAAGTCTCTGTTTGCCAAGTACTTGTCTTGTAAGAATTGCTAAAATTGTACCTGCCTTATTTACATCCTGCTAAGATAAGTTGGGAGTAGACCATAATATACACAAGCCAACTATCGTAGAAAAAAGTTAAATACCTCTCTACTAAATTCTGAAATTCAGACAAATTCAGAAATTTCCATACTTCCTGCTATTTTTTCATACATTAGAATGAAGACAGACAAAAGTATGGATTTATTTGTGCATTTAAGAAATATTTATCTATCACTTTCTTTGTGAAGGTTCTGATGTAGGTGGTGGGATATCAAAGTGAGCAAAATCCTTGCTAATGGAGCTCATATTCCAGTTGTGGGCAGAGGGAGGTAATCGATGTGCACATAAATAAATGGATGAGAAATTTTCGAATACTTTTCTGTGAAGAAAATGAAATGGGATGATGAGACAAAGTGATTAGCATAAGAGTGTTATGATTATATGCTAGCAATAGTGGTCAGAGAAATGTTCCTCAGCAGGGAACAGATGTCAGCAGACACATGAATGCTGAGCTGGAGTCAGCAGTGGAAAAACATCCCAGGAGGTAGAATATTCCAGGCAAGGAGAATATCAAATGCAAAGACCCTAGGATGAAAAGGCGCCAGGTGACTTTACTTGGAAGATCTGTAGGTCTAGCTCTCATCATCTTAGAAGTGAATTGTCTGGATCCCTTACTTTCTGGAGCCAGAGCCCTGCCAGGCAGCACTGGCCACCCCACCACCTTAAAATGACTTATGAAATGGAAATAGAACAATTGTCATGGCGGGGAAGAATATAGCGTATACTAGAGAGTAACACAGAAATGGAAGAATAAAAAACTTTGAAGTGCCAAATGGACATGTAAACAGAGAAGCAAGAAAAGTTTGATAGAGTTGTGGGAACTGTGCAGATTTTAGTTGAACAGAACATTTCAAGGAAAAATAATGGACTGGTGTGGCCGGATGAATGAACGAAGGGGAGTCTTGTAGGGGAAGAGGTTTGAGATAAGCTACAGAGCTAGACATATGGAGGCTTTAGGGTCTTATTGATTAATTTAATGAAGGTGCTTTTTTTTTAGTGAATCATAACGGCTGCAGATATGAACTCGGAAGCCAGAAGTCCTAAGATTGAATCTTACTACAAACACTGACCAGCCTGTAACCCTGTTTTGAGCCTCACCTCCTAGTCTGTAAAATGATGTGAATATTTGAATTTTTCTCATATGTGTATTGGAGTGCTAAATGAGTTAGTCTGAATGAAATGGGGAAATATTAGAGAGTTTTAACTATAGACGTTACAAAATATTGCTTAAATTTTGGTGGAATTATTCTGGCTGTTGAGAATACAACAAACAGTAAATGCAAAGGTTGAGCAGAGAAACCAGTTGGGAATCAGTTGAGATGCTCCAGTTTGGAGCAAGGCATTGAAAGTGGAAAACATAGAAAGTGGTCAGAATCTAGATATGATCTGAAGGTAAACCCACAAAACTAGTTTATGAGATAAAAGTAAGAAGTCAAGAATGACTTTAAGTTTTCTGATATGAACAAGCAAACAAATGAATAGTCTTCATTGAAATTTGGAAGACACAGATGAAGCATGTTTGGTAGGAAGAGCAAAATTCAGCTTTGCACGTGTCAATTTTGAGATGCCGATTAGACATCCAAGTGGAGACGTTAACTGAGCAGTCAGACATCTGAGTTCGTATTTAAACTCATGAGGCAGGATGAAGTCATAAAGGGAATGGACCAGATACAGAAATGAAGAGCTATAAGAAGTGATGATTGGGATACTCCAATGTTGGTCACTCAGGTAGAAAAATAATCTGAACGCTACATGAAGAAAGTGCTTCAAGAAAGGGGAAATGGCCAACTGTGTCACCTGCTGCCTTTGGGTTAAGTCATATGTGTCCAGAGAACTGATCAGTGGTGGGGATGAAAGCCTGATCAAAGTGGGCTTGAGGGAGAATGAAAAGAGGAAAACTTTGGATGGTAAGGGAGAGTGATAGGTGGGAAGCCATATGAGAACCCTGGAAGAGATTGTGGACATTTCATTTATAACATTGCAATGCAAGACAGAATAAATGGATACCGAAGTTGGTAGGAGGGTAGGAGTTTTGGTAGTTCCTTTCTAGTTTTTCTGATTTTCTCAACTAAGTGTGAAATTGAGAGAGGAGATAGTGGGGATTCAGAGAGGAAAGATATAATACAGTTTTCCATGAGAGCAGTAAACTAAACATAAGCACCAGACAGTATTAAGGAATCACTTGAGGTTCATGTTCCAGCATTTAACATGAGAACAGCCAATATATTTTTTCGGTTTTAGTTTTTCTCTAGCCATATTCAGCTGCATAGGTACAAGTGCAGAGTTGATGGAAAATCGAATTTCATGAGATTTGTTGCTTTGCCAAGTGAATATAACGAATCGAGAGACAAACAAGAGTTGAGGGAGTATCTTAGTGTGTAATTATAATAACTAACAGTGGAATTTAGATTAAGCAAGTATAAAATGAGAATGAGGAGGAGAGTTGATGGAATTGCATGTGTAGAAAAAATTGTTGGCATTGAGGAACCAATAGGAGTGAGATGTGAAGAGAGTGAGATGCTTGAGGTTGTGAATGAGAAGAGACTACCGTAATGTGCATAATAATGGTAATTATGGCTGAGAAAGGGTGGAGGATGGGATCATTGAGGGATATGTCAAAGTACTGGTAAGTCAGAATGTTGGAAGAATCATTTCTGTATAAATTGATATCATGAAGATTTAAGACTTGGGTGGTCTTAAAGAAAATGACAGTAAGATGGGAACTAAAATTTTTAAGAAATGAGGAGGAGTAACCTGAGGCACAGTAGCTATTTGCAAGAAGGGCTGGTGTGTGGTATTGTCATTTTTAGGACATTTCTGAGAGAAGGAAGAGGGGAGAATATGAAACTGAAAATGAGGCATCAGGAGCACACTGATTCCACCACCAGGCCTACTGGTATGGGGAAAAAGAGGGAAAACACATGATGCCCCATTGAGAATGCACTGTCCACAGAGAAGATCTAGCCTTCCTTTGAGCAATATGATGAAGGGAACATTGGAGTAGAGTTCGAGGACAGTATACTCTGAGTTCTACAGAGCACTGTTGGAAAGTTTCAGGAGCTGTAGTAGGCTGGGAGATGGGGACTAAACAGGAGATATGCAGCCCAAGGGGGTAAAAATGTGGGACTTGAGAGATGAAATCAGCAGCTTCTTACCATGATCTGAAATAAACCTGAACAAAGCCCACTGATGAAAGTGGGCTTAGCAGAGAATGAGAAGTGGACAATTGAAAGCAATGTGTAGGCATGGAGGTCTCATGGAAGGTGTTTAATAGAAGTGGTAAGAATCTGTGGGTGTCTCAGGAACACTTGAAGGAGATGTGGGAGCCAGGGATCACTGAGTTTTGCACCACCTCTCTCTTTTGACCACTCTTGTTCAGGCTTTCAACACATGTGGTGAGTGGGGAAGGGGGATTTTATTCTGAGTGCAAAAGTCTGGAAGTGTGTCATGACTTTCTAGTTCAAAAAATATCATTTTTTATTATTTTTGAGACAGAGTCTCACTCTGTTGCCTGGGCTAGAGTGCCATGGCATCAGCCTAGCTTACAGCAACCTCAGACTCCTGGGCTCAAGCGATCCTGCTGTTTCAGCCTCCCAAGCTGCTGGGACTACAGGTATGTGCCACCATGCCCAGCTAATTTTTTAAATACATTTTTAGTTAGCTAATTTCTTTCTATTTTTAGTAGAGACTGGGTCTCACTCTTGTTCAGGCTGGTTTTGAACTCCTGACCTTGAGCGATCCTCCCGCCTCGGCCTCCCAGAGTGCTAGGATTACAGGCGTGAGCCACCACGCCCGGCCCCAAAAACATCATTTTTAAAGTAAAACAAAAATAAATATTACTAATGATCTGAAAAGGCCGAGTTGTAACCACTTGGAGATTACTTGGGAAGAGATAGCAGAGACTGTCCCCGAGTTTCCCACAAAGTTTCCTGCGGAATGTATGTCTCCTTTAAGCCCCTCTCAAATTATTTGTCCGTCTTTGCTTTGAACAATAGGTGGGGATGTTGACAAGCTAGCCCTTTTGTGTTGAATTTCTCCGCTGACTTGATTAAGCACAACAGCTTTTCATTCCGAGATTTCCCTCACCGGGAGACTTTTCACAACTCTTCTCCTCAGCCTTTCTCTTCCCTTGGTCGTCCAGGCAATAAAATCATAATCCTATCTTTTACAACATCACAGGCTGATAACAGCATGAACACACTCAGAGGATTCTTGCTCTCATTAAGCTTTTAATTTCTTTATTGACTTTAATTAAATTTGAGAGGCTTTTTCAATAACAAGAAAGAAACATGTTTGTGTATTGGATTAATAGCATTGTATTAGCCAGACTATAGATGATATTTTAGGAGAAAGGGGCAAGGTTTTCTCTTATCCTAGATTCACAAATGTAAATTTCTCCATCTCTGAATTTCTTGCTGTTAAAGAGATGGGCATCCTATCATATGAACTACAATAAAAATGGCATTGTTTCTTTAACAAAGTATAAGAAAATGACTTTCAGGTGAAACTTTCTAAACAATATTATAGCTGATTTGCTTGGTATAAATTAGATTGAAGAGTGTCGATGTTTTCAAATGCAATGAAAATATTTATTAATTCAATGAACAAATATGCATTGAGCATCTCCAATATGCTATGCATTCTTTCAGACAATGAGCAACATTAGTCCTTAAGAGAACCAATGTGCCTGCTCTCACAGAGATAAACAATAAACAGGTAAATCAATTTAAGTAAATAACACATTTACAAATAGTTATAAAAACCATGAAAGAAGGCCGGGCACTGTGGCTCACGCCTGTAATCCTAGCTCTTGGGAGGCCGAGGCGGGCGGATTGCTCAAGGTCAGGAGTTCAAAACCAGCCTGAGCAAGAGCGAGACCCCGTCTCTACTATAAACAGAAAGAAATTAATTGGCCAACTGATATATATATATATATATAAAAAATTAGCCGGGCATAGTGGCACATGCCTGTAGTCCCAGCTACTCGGGAGGCTGAGGCAGAAGGATCACTCGAGCCCACCAGTTTGAGGTTGCTGTGAGCTAGGCTGATACCACGGCACTCACTCTAGCCTGGACAACAAAGTGAGACTCTGTCTCAAAAAAAAAAAAAAACCATGAAAGAAGTTAAGCAGAATGACATGATGAAGTGGCGGGTGGGATAGAGTGTGGAAACAATGGCAGAAGCTGGTCGGAGGAGGTTTCTCTTTTATTTAAGCCAAAAAAATTATTTTGTTATACTCAGTCTTTCCTCCAGTTTTGGTGAACTTTGATTAAATCTGCATATTGATTGTAAGTAATACAGAGGCATTTGGAATTAAAGCTAATAGGAACAAAATAAAAGTTTATTTCAAATAACAAATCATTTCCTTTATTTTTCATAAAAGGATCAAAATCAAATAGCTTTACTTCTTAATTGAGGTATTTGAAAGAATTAGAGCTGTGCCACAAAGGGGAAAAATGGAACCGATCTGATAAAAATGCCCCAAACCTGAGATTTGCTCCATAGTAGGTGTAATTTTATAGCTGCACTATGCAACATGTGACACGGGTCTCATGTGGCTTTTCAGTACCTGAAACAAGCCTAGCTCACACTGAGATATGCTACTGTGTAAAGTAAACATTGCATCTCAAAGGCTTAGTACAATAAAAAAGAAAAATATTCAATTTTCATTGATTATAGGTTAAAATGATAATATCTTGGTTATATTAGATTAAATTCAGTATATTTTAAAATTAATTTCACTTATTTCTTTTTACTAATTAAATGTGGCTACTGAAAAATTTGAAATTCTTTATGCTCCTCTTGCTTGGGGTTCATGTTGTATTTCTATTGGTGAACACTGATCTAGAGAATTTGCCAATGTTTCCTTAAGCATGTTGCAGAGAATTTACAACCCAGTTGTTCAAATGAATTAAATGCTCATGAAGGATGACATATTTTAAAATTTAGATGACAAGATAGAAATAGAAGTTATTGAAGACAAAATGACAGTGAGATCATATTTTATTAAAACTATCATCTATTAATGTTTGGGAATGACATGCTAACACAAAATAATCATTGAAATCTGGTAATTTTTGCATCCTGTTAGGGAAAAGAACATTTTGATTTGTTAGGAGACTTCCAATATCATCTAGAATAAGGAACCATACTGACTACATTGAACAGATTATGTTTATTCTTTACTATTAACCATATAGAACCTACACTAAAACTTACATTTTTTCAGGGACCACATTTGGGCAAAAAATAAGTTTTTCTTGTCATGTGTGAAATTATTATTAAAAAATTATAGTGATATTTTTATTCTGATCCAAAAATAATTCAACCAGCCATACAGATTGTTGGAGAAACATTCTCCAGGTTGAAAGAGTTCTGATGAAAAAGAGATTATCTTCTGTTGTTTTCATTTGTTTGATTGTTTGCTAATTTGCATTAAATAGCCCTTGCTCACACATGGAGACATATTTTAAAGGCAGAAATACTTAGAAGTAAAATCTTAAATGTAAGGATACCGGTTCACAATAACCAATTTAGTTCAAGTAGGAGAGACAAATCTGCTTTTATGTAAAGCCCTTAAGTATGTAAAGTTTCTAAAGAGTACTTGGCCTGATAGAATACTGTAATACCTTCTCTGGTAAATATGTTTAGAAAGTCCAAATGATAGTGTTCTTCCAGGATGAATGGTGTTCTTTTTCACAATGAATATTTGGTTATTTGATGATAAGCTTTTGTGATGGAGGTCTCTCTTGAAGGATTATCTATTTTTTGATCCATGCTTATATGAATCTCTTGTTCATGCTGATGCAGCTTATTTGTAAACTGCAAAATAATCACTCCAATACTCAGTGGCTTAAAGTAACAATTTTGTTATGCTTGCTGACTCTGTGAATTAAGAATTTGGAAAGGTCATAGCAGAAATAAATTTTTTTGGTTCAATAATATTTGGGGTCTCAGTTGGAGAGACTTAATGTTTGAAAATGAGTGACCAGTATTACCTGAGGTATCTTTATTCATAAATCTGGCAATTCATTGTAGCTATCAAATCGGACCTGAATTGGGACTTTTGAACAGTGGATCTACATGTGTCTTGGGCTTCCTAAGAACATGGCTTCCTTGGAATGGTTATATCCTTCCATGACAATTGAGTGTTCTAGTGAGTAAGACAGACACTGCATTGATTTTTATGACCTAGCTTCCAAACTCACACAGTGTCACTTCCACCCCATTTTATTAGTTAAAAGCAAATCATAAGCTGAGATTCAAGAGGAGAAGAGAACATGGACTCTATTTCTTCTTGATGAGGTACGGAAGAATTTTTAAACCACATTTTTAAACCACCACATGCTGGGGGGGGGAATCTCTCTGCAAAATGAGTAGTGAAAGATGCAGAACTGTAAAGCTAGGCTGGGCAAAGCGCCTCACGCCTGTAATCCTAGCACTTTGGAAGGCCAAAGCAGAGGATCACTTGTGTTCAGGGGTTGGAGACCTACCTAAGCAAGAGCAAGACCCTGTCTCTACTAAAAATAGAAAACTTAGCCAGGCATTGTGGCACAGCCCTGTAGTCCCAGCTACTCAATAGTCTGAGGCAGGAGGATGGCTTGAGCCCAGGAGGTTGCCGTGAGTTATGATGATGCCACTGGGCGACAGAGTGAGACTCGGTCTCAACAAAAAAAAAAAATAAAAGAAAAAGGAAACTAGAATTGTGAAGCTAGATACCAATGGAACTTCTAGTTTACTTGTAGCCTAATATTGACGATTTGTATTTATCATATGATTTGTATTACTGGGTATTAGGGGTGGCAAAAAAAGCACTGAAAGTCCTTTCTCTCTATTGGGAAAAGTTCTTTGATCTATAAAAAATTAGTGAATATCCCATTTTCTGAAGTTTGAAAAGGCTTTGGAATCTAAGCTTTCAGTATCAAATCTTTTTTGCTTTCACTGTTAACAACTTTCATTTTCTTAAGGCTTTCTTATCTTTTCGATTAGTTCTGAAAATAAATGCATTAGTATTATTCTTTTTGAGTAAATAACCTAGGTATACATTTTTATAGAAAACTATCCTCTGCTGAATGAAACTGTGATCTTTGGGAAATCATTATTTCTTTCATTCTTTAAATTGTATCATTGATTTTAGGATTATTTGTTTGCTTTCTTTAAAAATAGTCACTCTCCTATATGAGTATGAATATATGATGACTGAAATTTTGAGTTTTAACCTGTTGCTTTTATGTTCATATAAAATTCTTATCTAGTTTGATCCCTCAGAAGATTTTGCTGAGTATGACATGGGCTCTGCTCTTAGGGAAGTTATATTCTTAGGAAAAAAGATACATACAATAAAACAAATACATAAATAGCAAAAACCATCAGGTAGTCATAAGTCTTCTGGTAAAAGAAAAATGGGATAAATGTAAAGTAACGTGATGTGCTAGGACTGAAAGGGAGTAGAAGCTTGCTTTTAGGGAAGATTTTGATGAGATTATAACATCCAAATTGGGACCTAAATCATGAGATAACTAGCTTTTTTAAAACTCTGGGGGAGGCTGGGTGTGGTGGCTCACACCTGTAATCCCAGCACTCTGGGAGGCCAAGGCAGGCGAATTGCTTAGCAGTTTGAGACCAGCCTGAGCAAGAGCTAGACCCTGTCCGTACAAAAAAAAAAATAGAAAGAAACTAGCGGGATACCTAAAAAAAAAAAAAAATATATATATATATATATTTTATATATATATATTTATATATTTATAATATATATATATATATATTTTTTAGCCTGGCATGGTGGTACATGCCTGTAGTCCTAGCTCCTAGCTACTCGGGAGGCCAAGGCAGGAAGACTGCTTGAGCCGAGCAGTTCAAGGTTGCTCTGAGGTAGGCTGATGCCACAGCACTCTAGCCTGGGCAACAGAGTGAGACTCTGTCTCAAAAAAAAAAAAAAAAAAAGATAGTAAAAACTCTGGGGGTGTTAATGGTGATTACTTCAAGTTGAGCAGCCTTACCATTCACGACCATTTTTGGGTATCTAAATTCCAACCTCACAGAGCAAGTTGGTGTTGGTACAATGTGAGATGGTTTTACCTTGCCATACCTTAGCACTTTTCCCCTTCGCCTTCCACGTACTTCCCCTTTTCAGGCAGCAAAAGAAATAAAAAGGACCCCAATTGTTGGTGTTTAGGATCCAACACATTTATCAACTTCCCTTTTCTCACCTTTCTAAAATAATGACTTTTCCCTCCATCCTTTGAAAATATTTTACCACTTCTCACTGTATATCATTGGTACTTATTTTATTATATCCTATTTTATAATATTTTTCTGACTAAATGATGAGCTTGACTGGGGCAACTTTGTTTTATTTTATTTTATTTATTTCAAAATATTAAGTGGATACCAATGTTTTTGTTACATGGCATGTACTTGTGTTTACCTCAGTTTGGGGCACATAATAAGCTAAAAAATGTTTCTTTAATATAGTTCTGACTTCAAAAACCAAATTATTTATAGTAAGAGGTTACTGTTTGATACTAGATATTTCCAACAGACTTCAGTTCATTCAATTATATTTGACCGGGTATTTTGTGTCTCTGCTAATCCACAGGAGGTGGCATTATGAGAACTCCCCTGATAACAATTTTAAAACTTGAAAGATGAATTGACTGCATTTTTCAGTCAGTGATGAAAACCAACCCCTGAATGAGAAGGTTGATATTCCTTGTATGGGATTTGCAGCTTTTCTAACACATTGGACCAACTAATCACCTCCTGTTAAGTGTAAATGTGTTTTCAGTGTCCTGCTATCCAAAGAGCTACTCTATTCATTCTTTGGTAATTATAGGTTAGCTTGTCTATTAAGATCCACAAAATAAAAACAACAGTGAGGCTAAAGTCACGCATGTACATTCTCCTTCAGAAGAGGAGAAACACTCTGCTCTGCCTTGTTTGCATGAAACTCCTGTGTCCTGGTGTTTTTCCCTTTTTATCTGCTCCCTCTTTGCCAACCTTATGTTTTTTTCTTTTTTCTTTTCTTTTTTCTTTTTCTTCCCCCTGTTTGACTATGGTTCTTACCTAAAGTTCAAACTTCTTTTTAATTATTTACTCTCTACATTCTTGCTAGTTAATAATGCATTGTTATTTTGACTTCAAGGTTATAGAAGAGAAGTGATAATAGTAATGACCAATAATTAGACTACACTTCAGAGTTTCTTTTTTATTTATTTATTTATTTATTTATTTATTTATTTATTTATTTATTTATTTATTTTATTTCGGCATATTATGGGGGAACACATTTTAAGGTTTCAATAAATGCCCTCTCCCCCCACTTCAGAGTTTCTGAAAAAAATTCCACATACATAGGGTTTGATTTAACCTTTATTCCTACAGATCTACTGCCTACAAAGTAATGATTTTAAAATATCTGTGCAGATGTAGTTTCTTAAACACAGCACATACCCTGTGTTTTATGAGGGTGGTCTCTTGACTGCTGTATGATGATGCAGTACTGTTGTCTTCCTCCTTGTGATCATTTTTTATTTGTTCTCCTTCCATTCCCTTTATTAAGTGCTGCTTACCTATCTTAAAAATCTCAAATTCTAACTCCAAGAACCATTATCTCAGCCTTCATCAACATTTCCATTCTCTTCACTATAGCAAGTAAAGACTTGGTCAAATAAAATTATTATTATATTCCACTGCATGTTGCTAGATATTTAAATATTTATCAGTAGTACTGGAAACTATTCAAAAGTGAAACCATCATAACTTAAAATTCTTATTACATAATATATTGTGATATATATAGATATATATATATATCAAGTATATAATAAAACTTTTTGGCAAATTGATTTTTAGGAGAAAATAGTTTTATTGAACAATTTGGTAAGCCAAAATACTAATAAAGGTGATTGTTCATGTGTCCTAATAAAATGTACTCATATTAAAATCCAGTTCTATTCCACTTGGGCATTTGCAGAGACTGAATTCCAATAGTTCCACTAAAGCCTGTTTGAAGTCAATAGGTTTTACACAAAGGTAGAGTTTGAATAAATTAATCTTGGATTAGGTACTGTATTCAAAGAATGGATTCAGTGCAGAACCTTTAGACTGAAGAGTAGCTCTTGGAGAGGTTGTTAATAACACAATGAAGATGGTAGCATAATTCTTGCTGAGTTGATGACCTTCTTAATTAGGTGTTGACACACGCATTCAATTAAATTTAGTAATTTACTGAATTACTGATCATCAGCCTAGACACTCTTATTTCAGCTAATAGATGATGCTAAACTTAGCACATTTCCTATAATAGGACTTATATTAAATGCCACAATTTTTCTTAGAAGAGGGGAAAATGAATGTTGTTCGTTTTCTTTGCCAGTCGATATTTTTTTTCTTATCAATCAACTTATTATTATTGAGTGTATATTAAGTGTAAGATTCTGGTGAACACAGATCTTATGGTATTTAAATAAAAACAATTTTTTTGTAACTTTCAGCCAGAAAAACACTTAATTTAATTAATAGACAATAACCTGATATCTCAGTATTTTGATTTGAAATAGAATCTATTCTTACCAAGATGGAAATGGCTCTTCAAGTTAAATGGTGTGGCTGATACAAAGTCATATCACTGCTGCAACTGAAGCAAGCGTTAGAGAAAGGAGAGACCATACAATCACACAACAGAGAGACAGAGTGAGAGAGAGACTTATAGCACCTTAAACACCATGCAACTAGGAAAAAAAAACCCTAGGCAGTAATAAGTAATTGAGACAGACATTTATTAGAAATCATTAGAAAAATATTTTTTAAAACATTGATAAAGGCTCTATCTGAAAGGTCAACTTTGACAAATCATAGTTGCAGACAGATATTTATGCAATTAATAATTTAGACCATATGCACAGAAGTGACATCTCAACACAAACTGGCATAGATAATGATACCCAGTATAACAGAACAGCATAAAGTAAGTGCTACAAAGAGAAATTTGGGCCATAATAGATCATACCAGAAATAATCCTTAGGAAGAACTGCATAAGGATTTCCAGTGCTTAAGGTATTAGAAAGTTACATCAGAAACTCACTATTTATCATAATTTTATATATAATTATGCCTAAATTAATAACATGATAAAATGTCTTTTTCTGTAATTCTGCTGTTCTCAGTCAATTGGATTGCTACTATGATAATTCATTCCTAATGATTCATTCCTAAATAATCCATCCAATCATTAAGCTGAAAAGATATCAGGACAGGGTGAATCTATTCTCTTTCTATTACTATTATACTTCAAGGATGAAAGTCAGGTTAGTAGAGTCCGTAATAGAATTTCGCTTCAGTAAAGCTTGTTCTTGTCCCTGTGCATTAAAACTATGGAGAATGTATACAGAAGAACAGAGCCAATTGAATGACACAATTTATCTTTTGAAAATTAAATTGTATCAGGAGGATAAAAATAAGCATTCTTTAAAATGTGCTAAATAATTTAAGCCCATATATTATTAAATGGCAATTTTTACGGTTTTAATTTCTACAGATAATCTGAAATGAGACTGATCACAGTTGTGTGTGTCAATTAAGTTTATTTTGGTTGCTACAGAAAATTCAACCTGAAGTGGCTCATATGAAATGAAAAATTATCTTAGGGAATGGAGACTTCCAGAAACATGGATGAGCTTATTAACTGCTTGATTCAGAGAATCAAACCATGTCACTCTTTCCAGTTGCTCTGTCCAAACCTTGGTTCTCTTTCCTACTAGCTCCATTACCAGGCACCTTTCTTCTATTAGCAAGGTGCCTGCCTCTGGTCTAAGTACTGACCATCTCTGCATGAGAAATCTCAGGAAAAGTAACAGAAGGTCTAATTGGTTTTGATGAGGTCATGTGCACATCCAAGAGCCAATCAATGGAGCCAGAGTACTGTGAGGGTTTTATTGGCTCAGCTTGAGTCACATGCCGTCTTGGGCCTGCCAATGAAATCAGTATTATGGAAACCACATGTACTGAGACTAGGAGATAAAATACTTTCCAAAATATGAATCAACAACTAAAAACATATCTACTACATGACAGATCTAGAATAACCTGGGGAGTTTCTGAAGAATCCTGGGATAGTTTGGCCTTGTACAATGTATAGATGTGATCCTCTTGGCTAAATAAGAAAGTAGAAATGCAAAAGTATTGTCTGGCATAACAGTAAACAAGGTATGGTCAGTGAAGATACTTCTTTTTTTAAAAAAAGATTATATTAAATAATTACATACATACAAACTAATTAATAAGATTTACTTTTACTAAATCATGCTTAATCATACAAGCTAATGTACTTATTCCAGAATGCAACTATTTCTAAGCTCCTGATAAATAGGAGAAAAGGATGAATTTTTTTTTTTTTTTTTTGAGATGGAGTCTTATCTGTCATATTGGGTAGAGTGCAGTGGGTGTCATCATAGCTCCTGAGTAGCTGGGACCACAGGCACATGCCATCACGTCCAGCTAATTTTTTCTATTTTGAGTAGAGATGGGGTCTCACTTTTGTTCAGGCTGGTCTCAAACTCCTGAGCTCAAATGGTCCTCCTGCCTCGGCCTCTCAAAGTGCTAGGTTTACAGACGTGAGCTACCACATCTGACATCCTATTATCTCTCAATGGAAAAGTTATACTTAACCACAAGATTTCTGTTGTACCCTAAATTTCTCTCATGGATTTTGTTGTTGTTGTTTTTTGTTGTTTGATTTCCTGGGCTTCAAATTGGCAAAAAATAGTCAAGTGAACCAAAAATAAGAAGACAGAAAGGCTGCCACCTTAAAAACATAACCTATACTGTAGATGTTGCATCCTGACTTCTATTTTCTACAGAGGCTACTAAAAACCATACTGCTCAGGCATTTATAATAAATTTGATGGATTCATAAGTATTGGATTAAGGTGAAGTTGAAACTATTGCTTGAGGTTCTGGGGTCAAGGAGGAGAGAGCAGGGAAAGGGAGTATAGAGAGAGGAGAAAAGAGAGAATAGTCGGGAACATAAAATGAAATATCGTCGTATACTAGATATGAGAAATTCAAATATTTCTTGATCTCTGGAATGTGTGAAGTGTATTTCTATTAGAATGGAAATGCCTTGCAGTGTGAGCTTTCTGCATTATAAAGAAGGAAATTGGCTTTCCATTCATGCCTCAGCCTTATCTTTTATCATCAAAGATGCTGCTATTTTGGTATCAGATTCTGAAATGTGATGACAACATATGACCTTCACAGGTTCTGAGTGGAATCCAGTGGGTGATATATACACTCCACACCTGTGTTTCTCTCAGACACAATTACTTAGACTCGGGATAACTTTACATCAGCTGTGTTAATGATGTTGTATCATCAACGATAACACGATCACAGCTTTTGACACTGATTTTCCTAGGTATGGCACAGGTTTTCTTATAAACTTATTACCTTCTTTTCTTCCATTAGCTTCATTTTATTTTGACTGTGAGGTTAATTTTCATTAAGCCTGAGTGAAATACTGAAGGGAAAATATAGAATCTGACAACTTCGCCAAGAAAGGGAAAAGAAAAGTGGCAGAAGATTTCACAACAAATGTAAAGGAAGACAGGGCAACATTGACTCTAGCTAAAATTAAAAGCAAAGGAAATAGATGCTTGGAGACTTAACTGTGAGCAATATTAGAGTTTATCTAGTATTCTTAAGGGGAAGTTGAAGGAGTCTCTACTTGCTTTTGCTCAGAGTCTGTTTTATTTAGCATGTTAGGCACCTTTATGACATTTAATGAGAATTGTCAGTTTTTATCTTTTTATATTATTTTAACCATTTGTTGGAAAGATTGCATCATAGATAAACTATATGAATAAAACAAAATCTTTAATATATGATCTACCATAGTTTTAGGAATATATAATATACATTTTAATAAAATATTCATTAAACATAGCCAAATCTAAAGTGATTTCCACAGAACTGCAGTATATTCATGTTTAGATGTGTGTGTGCGCACGTGCACGCTTGCTTGTGTGTGTCTTTTATTCTTTCTATTTAATTCAAGTAATTTTGTGTTGATGTGATGTTAGACTGGGCTGGTCCAGTGTAGTTATTACCAAATAAGAACTACTTCTTGAAGATCATCTCATTTAATGTTGAAGATAAGATTTTAAGGTGAAGAAAATTAGAAAATGTCAGGCATTATATGCCTATTATAAAGACGTAGTAAGCAAATGAATATGTCCTTTACCCTAGCACCTAGAAGCTTAAATCAAATTTGCCCAAATTATGGTACATATTGAAAAGTATTCTGTTTGTTTTATGCTTCTGGTATTTATTGCTAAAGTCCTTTTATGTGTTTTTAAAACAAAAGAATGGGTCAAGAATAGAAGTTTCACAGGTACCTTCAGTGTCCGCAGTGCCTAAATATTTAACCTAATTAGAATTTTCAATTTTCCTTCTTTTCTCTGAAAATAGACTTGACAAAGTTGGGAGATTTCTTAAAGTTCACATTTCAATCATATCAGAAGCCATCATTCAAAGATTTTAATATATGAGTCCAGTAATGAGTAGAGAATATTTAAAAATTTGGAAAACTCGAAATTAGAATCGATAAAGAAAATAATATAGAACGCATCCATAATCCTGCTATTTAGGTGAAATATTATATACATTTGAATTTATTATATAAGTTTTACATATCAGTTGTTAAATTGAGCTTATATTGTATATGTTTTTTATTTCACTTTAAAATTTTATCATGGGTAATTTCCTATATCATAGGCTATTCTGCAACATCATTTTAATGAACATAAAATATCTTAGTCTTTAAATATGGTATAATTTATTTAAATTTTCTACCAATTTTAAACATATTGTTCATTTTTCCATCTTAAGATAAAATTTAAAATATCTGTGTACATTCATCTTTACAAATCAGATCTGTTTCTACACACATATATACATACTATATTGTCTAACTGCTTTCTTTGAAGTTTTTACAAATTTGCATTTCCACTATGTGTGTAGTATTCTTATTAACAATAAAAAGTATCACTTTATGATTACATAAAAATCAACTTAAAAGATGCTAACTGGATAGGCAAAAATTTATAACAGATTTTTTTTTGCATTTTACTTCTGTACTAAATGGACAAAGAACATTTTTTCAAAAATATGTTATTCATTTTGACTTTTGTTTCTTAATTGCATTTTTATGTAATTTGCCGATTTTTCAATTGCTTTTCAGTATTTTGCTTTTTTCAGTATCCATATTCAATACTCAGAGCTACTAAAACTTTGAGATTTTATGAAGACTAGAAGCATTCTATGAATAAAAAAGTAGTATTCATATCCCACTTATGAATTAGTATCCACTGTTCTTGGCAAAGACATTATTTGCAAAATGTGACTTTGTCCAATCTATAAAACATGCAATTGTTTATAACATTACTGAGAACAAGTCATTAATCATTGATATGACAGTCAAAGGTGAGCATCTTCAGTTAAATTTTCTATTGCTACAATTTCTAGAATTTCCATTTGCTATTACATTTTGATGACATATCAAGCATAGGTTCAATATAAAACTGAGATCAAACAAAAACTTTTCCAGGGTCCAAATAATTTTAATACCCCAACAAAATTCACATGATTATTTTGTTAGGTAGACCTGAAATACTATGGATTTGTCTAAATTATCATGGCACTGTTCCAAAAACAAAGATCAGAAGAAAAAAGATCAAAGAACTTGAGATGCTCTAAAGATACTTTCTAAGTCAGCTTAAGCTGCCATAACAACGTATGACATAGATTAGGTAGCTTAAACAACAGACATTAATTTTTTCATAGTTCTGGAGGCCAGAAGTCCAAGATTAATTTGCTGGTTCGATTGGTTTGTGGTAAGGCCTCTCTTCCTGGCTTTCAAAAGGCCACCTTCTCACTGTGTCTTAATATAGCTGTTTCTCTGTGCAGGTATGTAAAGAGAGCCCCCTGAGATCTGTTCCTCTTCCCATAGACTACAGTTATATTGGGTCAGGGCCCCACCCTAATGAATTTATTGTCTATAATTACCTCCTTAAAGGCCCTAACTCCAAATACAGTCATTTTGAGGGGTAGAGCTTCAACATACAAGTTTTAGGGGAACACTACTCAGTCCATAGTAGATACTTAGAGCTTTTGCTAAGTCCCTAATATAAAAAAGAAAGAAGAGATTCTGAAGCACTGGCTTTGTAAAAAGTATAATTTCTAAAATATCAAGAAGGAATCAATATTCAAATAAGCAGATTAGTTTAATTTAAAAAAAAAAAACTCTCTGTCTCCCCATTCACAGTTCATCTCAGTAAGTGGGAACTGTACATAATCCCAAGGGACAGGCTATACAACAGCATCTTCACTTGAAGCTTAAAAACAATACAATGTGATCCACCAATCTTAAGCACAAATATACATTTTATTTAAAAATGTATAGTGTATGTAAGCCTATATCAGGAATTTTAAAGCATAAGTCCATTCATTCATTGTTTCCAAGTAAATGCTGCAAATGTCAATTTCTCTCTCTCTCTCTCTCTCTCTCTCTCTCTCTCTCTCTCTCTCTCTCTCTCTCTCTCTCTCTCTCTTCCTGCTTATAACTTGTACATTCACAGGTTAGAAAAAAAATTACTTGAAATGTAGTCTCTGGGAGCCATCTGCCACTCTCATCCTCAGATTTTGTAGGGTCAGCTCAGAAGTTTGCTGTTAGAAAATGTACCCCTCTAAGACAATTCTAACAGATGGTTATTTTGATGGTTTCCCATATTACACTGTGTTTTAAAGTGAATATACTGGTGGCCATCTGAGAAAATGCCCAGAAAATTTGATTTTTTTTCACTGTTTTTTAACTTCCATCCAACTGATACATCTATTCATGAAAATGACTTTATAGGAAAATTGTAACTTCCCTCAGGCAATTTCATCACTTTGTCTTAGCCACACTACAAGCAGAAGTGGATCTGTTATCCTAACTGAGTTTCTAATGTACCAAAGATTATGTAATATATCTCTGATATTCTCAGGGTGGTGCTCTTCTTTCCTTCAACCATTACTATATCAAAATGGCAGTCTTGAAAATGAGTATTCCCTTTCTTCAAACAGATTCTAATACATTTTAAGCTAAGTTTTCTGTGCTGCCTTGGGCTATAGAAGTTTAATGGATCTGTGTGTTTTTGTGGGTGTGGCTGTGTATTTAAAATCCTTGAATTTCTTTTGTTGCTTGCCTAGGTCATATTAAACATGAATGTATACCAAAGGCTGCAATTTAGATCTAGATATAAGCATTTTCTTTAAGTATTTTAAAAGTTAATTTTAATTTATTATTTTAGATCCACTTTCAAAATTAACATGAATTATAACATTAAATGCTAATGAAGTTGAGATTGATTCATCATGGTGTTATGAACAAATGTAATGCAGGAAAGGATGATGGTCACCAAGATCAGAAAAGGCTTTCTTGGATAAAATATATTCTGCCCCTGATAGCTGATTTTCCTGATATCTGAACTATAAGTGGCAATTAATTAATCAAGGATATGATAAGCAGAGCCCAGAGTTTATAGCAAATGCTAGGCTATTGTTAAGTCTTTTGATCTTTTTCTTTGATCAAAGTCTTTGATCTTTTGATCTTTTTCTAAACAGCAGAGAAAGACAATGCAAAAATTTGAACATTGATCTGATTTACATATTTAAGTAAACACTTTAACTGCTCTGGGATAAACATAGGGTACCAAGAATGGGTGCAGGGAGACCATTTAAAAGCCATTACCTTTGTGTGTATGACAAGTAATAGAAATTAGTCTAAAGAGTTGGAGGTATTGCTGGAGAGAAATCAGTGGCTTTAAGAAAAAATTAGGAGATAAGGTTTGTAAGATCTGCTGATAGGCTATGGGGAGTAGAGAAGAGGCCAATATTAAGGATGATTCCATTGTGAGTGCACTCACTTATCAGATTTGGGCGTAGAGATCATAAGTCTAATTTCCAAAGTGTGGAATTTGAGATGTTCTTAAGACAACTAAGTGTTAGATATCAAGCGAGTTAGTAACTGGGACTGGAGCACAGATGAGAGAGAATTATTCTAGGCTATAGGTACAAATGTTTGTGAGTGAGATTACCTAGGGGATAATGCAGCACGATACAAAAAAAAGTGTTGAAAAATTTCTTCACTTTATACTTGTTTTTCATAGTTCCAGTGTAAATTAGTAACAGTAGGTATAAATTATAGATAAGTTAATTTCACATAAGCATAAAAAAGAACTTTTAGACCCCATGGCTCTAAGAGTAAGAAATTAGCTTTGAAGGTATTAATTCCTCATTGAAATATGTGATAGATCAAAGGCTAGACAACTAGAAAGTTTTAGACTTTTAAGAGCCTTTCTAGATATTTTATTAATCCATCACGAAATCAAAAGGAATCATATTTCTACTTTGTTATTTATAATTTGTAACAATGAATATGAATTCTTTAATTATTTTAATAGAATAATAAAGATGATTGAAAGAAAATAAAAAAATGACAGATGGAAAAGAAAGAGTTGACAAAGTCAATAACTTTTTGAATCATAATATGCCATCCATGGTTATGAAGCTAATATTACCATGCTTTAAAAATATCCCTATTTAAAAAAGAGGTTTGATGTTTTTGTGAATCCCAAGCTTGGTCATCACACTTAGAGAAATGGAGAAATCATTCTATGTTGTACTTAAACTTTATGGGGCATTTTGTAGTGTCATTTAACTAGTTTTAGATGTCATGTCCATCATAGTAATTGTCCTCCCACAAAAATATGGTAAAACTAAAGGTATAGGAATAAATCTATAAATCAAGTCTTAAAAGTCTCTCTAGAAATCACATAACCCAACAAATTTGGTCTATAGCACTTCTATGAACTATTCATGACCAAAGAAGTGTTAAATCATTTACTGAATTTAGCAGTGAGGTACTTCCAAAATGTTGCGTAAGGAATCATTGCACATTCATGACTGGAAAAGTAAATACATAATGTCGGTGATTTTTCATATTCTCTGCCTTGCGTAACCAGCTTAATGTCTAAAGAATGCTAGAGATGCAAGATGCAGAGGTTCCTTTCAATCTCATACTGCATCAGACATATTGGATACCTTATTTCAGCAGAATAATATCTTACATTGTAAGTATTAGAAAAGCTATGTTCTTACTGATTGGGTTCCACTCCGAAACATTTTAAAATCTGGTTCTTCTCAGTCCATGTCTTTAAACAGCTGCTATTAAAATTGTGTCTACTTTCAGATAGAAAGAATAAATAAAACCCTTGAGAAATGGTGGGGCAGGTAGTAAGTAGCATTTTTCCCCTCCTCTCCCCTTCCCTTCTGTCCTCTCCTCCTCTTCTCTGGGTTTAATAATGCCCCAGAGTTTTAATATCTGAGAAGTAAGGTAACTAAAAATCGAGAAAGCATTAACTTTAATCTTTGCTCTTTTCTAGGTTCTGTGATATTATTAGAACAATGGTATTAACAAAGTATATTTTGTATAATGATTCCAATGTTATAAAACATTAATTTTATAACATTCTTCATATGTATTCTTGGAATACATTTGCTGAGAACACTAATGTCAAACTTTTTTTTCAGTAGAAATACAATAGAAATCACAAATGTGAACTTCATATGAAACTTTAAAATTTTCATAATCACACCAAACATAAACAAAAACAAGGAGATAAAATTATTTTAATAATATGCTTTAAAAATTACATAAAATATTATCATTTTAATATTTAATCAGTATAAAAATTAGAGATATTTTACATTTTTTATACTAAAACATCACTATTGGCCTTGTATTTTATACTTATAGCACATCTTAATTCAGACTAGCCACACATTTCATGAGCTTAATAGACATGTGACTAGTGGATACTATAGTACATGCAGAGTTCTAGGTACTCAAACATGATATATTTATAGTTTCTGATTATCCCAAAAGATATGTGGAAATTTAGAGACAAGAATAAGGATCTCGATTTTGAAATCTATAACATACCCAAATCAAAGGAGAGGTAGGTTACTACTAGCCAAGAACACACATTCCAGCCTCATTATTTATATATAGACTCAAAGTCTCAATAACATTTGGGGGGAGATAAAACAAGAATATATTTCTAGGTAATAACTGACAAAGTTCTTTCTGCTCTATAGGTAAATCAGAAGTTCTGAATAAGAGTTATCCATATTTGATAGCAAAATAAGTAAGCAGAGATCTTAATCACCCACGGAGAGTAGAGAGAGAGTCATAATGGCATATACGTCTGAGGAAAATTAGAATTAAAAAGTCTCAAAATTTAACCAAAAAATTACCTCAGGAGTTAGTGAGGGTTGTACCTTCATTTAATTATCTCTAATTCTCAGGAGAAACTAGATAAAATTGGTTCACCTTTTGATATCTTATTAAAAACTCATTGAGATGAGTTAGATAAATCGATTTTAAGGTTGCCTGAGGATTCCAGAAAAAAAAAATACAAAAATGTTGACTTTTCATACTTTTTAACTTTATATAATACCCATATCAGTTAATTATTTTTTTAAAAAAATCTACATATTACTGTAAGACTGTCCGAATAACACATTTTTTTTCTTTTATATTTCAGCATATTGTGGGGGTACATATGTTTAGGTTACATTTATTGCCCTTGCCTCACCCAAGTCAGAGCTTCAAGCATGTCCATCCCCCAGATGGTGCGCATTGCACTCATTATGTGTGTGTGTGTATATATATATATATATATATATATATATATATATATATATATACTCATCCCCTCTTCCCCCCTCCCATCTGCTTGACACCCAATGAATGTTATTTCTATATGTGTACTTAGGCAAATAACACAAGTTTTACCAATATATACTGTTTAAGTGTTTAAGTACTTTAAGCACTTTTTTTTTTACCATTTCATCTTAGTGGTTCTGGTTATTCCCACAATAGCCATCTATTATCTGCAGCGGATAAAAGGCAAACTTTAAGATCTTGCCAAAAGTAGCAGAGTAAACAAATTAACAAACTTATGTTTTTCAGAGATGTAACCAGGCACTTCATCTGTCTTTGGAAATAAGATTTGTGATTTCATAACTTAAATGTAGAGTACAGTCTTATTTATATAAAGTAAAATATGTGTATTTTAAGAATTTTCTAGCCCACTAAATCACCTCTAAAAGTCAGACATTCTGGAAGAACAATTAGGTGTAACAAATTATTCTCTAAAATTTCACCAAGGTGAGAATACTGAATTCCTTTAAAGGACTAAATAAAACTTCTGTATAAATACCAAATATTGGCCAGGGACTCCAGATTTATTCAATTGCCCTTCCTATTAAGAATGTCATACATAAAAAAAAAAAAAAAAAAAAAAAAGTAGGACAAGAATCATATTCCATTCTATTGACAATGTAGTTTCTTAAATCCTTTGAATTTGTTTTATAGTTAAACTAGCAGATACCAGCACTGTGTTTAGCTCCTTTCCAGAATCAATGGGTAAGATTTTGTCTTATATGTGTGGCCTCTCTGGGCACAAGCACATCTATTTGGCATCTTCTTTAGTAGGTAATGTTTACTGCTGCATGTGAGAATGAAGTAAAACTAATTGATAGGCCCAGAGAGAAGTAAAAGTCCTTGGAAATCAAGAAGGGGGGGTAGGAGAGGGGTAAAAAGCTACCCAACAGGTAAATGAACCTATTCGGGTGATGGGCACACTCATATAAGCATTATAAAAGCTACCCACGTAACAAAAATATTTGTACTCCCTTAATATTTTGAAATAAAAAAGACTTGTTATAGCAATATTAATATCAGACAGTATCATATTTAAGGTAATTGCATTAATGGGAATAAAGAGAGACTTCATTTTTGTAAAAACAATAATAAAGACTTAACTCATAAAAAAGAAATAAAATCAATTCTCACTTCTGTTTAATAATATTGTTACTAGACAATATTATACAATTTCTGAATTATATGAAACTTTAAAGAAGTTTTATTTTTTCTTTTTATATTTTACAGTAATGTAGGAATCCTATTTTCTCTGTGAAAATAGAATAGAAGTGTTATCCATATTTGGATATGGATAACTCTTATTTCTATTGTAAGTGTTTTTACAGTTTCTCTCTTGTTAAGATGTAACACATTTCCTGGTTCCTGAGGTCCTGGAACCCTTCTTCTCCTGTGTTTTTCCTCTCCCTCTTGCCAACTTCAAGGCCAAATTTCTAGACTATTTTATAAATCTTACTGTCTTCACAACTATCCTATTTCTGAAATTTTAAACTCACTCTGCAACTCTCTATCCTTTTAACCTTCAAATTCCCTCAATGGCACTGCTACTGAGCATAAT
The DNA here is from genome assembly GCF_040939455.1 of Microcebus murinus. Taxonomy (NCBI): domain Eukaryota; kingdom Metazoa; phylum Chordata; class Mammalia; order Primates; family Cheirogaleidae; genus Microcebus; species Microcebus murinus. The sequence goes on from NC_134124.1 coordinate 28,247,478, forward strand.
TTTCAACACCCTATCCTCATACACACACACACACAAACACACACACACACTCGTACCCACACCTGCCACCTCTCTATCTTGCCACCTTAGAACTTTGAGCTTTCTTAGTCCTAGGCTGCCTTTGCCTTTCCATTTATCTAGCCTGGACACACTGATCACTCATTTCCACTGTGCTCTTCCTTTGTTCCACTTAATGCTCCATCACAGAAAACCTGCCATTGCCAACCGGGATCTGCCCTGGTATTTGATCTGTCTTGTCCTCATCTTGGGTGTTGAGGACCACGAGAGAGAAACAATGTATAGCCAAACTGACCAGGTCTAGTAGGGTGATGAACACAGAATTTTCTGTCTCCCTTCAGTCTAAATAATGCCTGGCAGTCTTTTTCCTTTCTTCTTGCTGGGTGCAGTTCCCATTTCTGTTGTGGCTGTTCAAGGTTTACCCAAGCTCTTAACTCTCATCATTAATAAATGTCCTAGACTATTTTCTGACTGAGAAAATGAAAGTGAACAATGAAGACATTCCTTACCAGCTTGTCCTCACCCTCTATCATGAAGCCTTCACAGGTATCGATGCCAGTATTTACCCATTTTTCATTTATCTGGTTGCAGAGTCTGAAATGCCTTTACTCCTTTTCAGGGATAGTTCTTCAACTGTATTCTTAATCTCTGCTCCTCCCACATACTCTAGGACCTTGATTCATCAAATTTCCTCTCTTTCCTGGGTCTGCAAACTCTCTTCCCCACAAACTCTTTCTTAAAGCCGACTAAAATCTTAATTTCTCCCTGTCCTAAGTAATCACTCCTGCAACCCTATATTTCCCTCAAGTTAAATTTCCATCTCTGTTCTATTCCCATTCATACTTTTAAAAAGACTCATTTCCCCATCTCCCACTTATCACTTTGCACACACCAGAAGTATCTCTTTCATTTGCCCAAATACTCTCTGGACTGTTGGCTATCAAGCCTCCTATCTGTCCAATCTGAGGGATGGGCTTTCCCTAGTTCTTATTTATCTAGACATTTCTGAGTCATGCTCATAGGAACACCATGACATTCTCAAAACTCTCTCCTTTCCATACACTGAACTCTCTTACATAACTACTCATATAACCATTCATTGAACAAAGTAATGAAACTTTTCTATTTGGCCTGTCCCTTCAATGCTGGGATGTCCTCTCTGGTTTAGCCCTTGACAATTTATTTCTGTCATTAGCCATTCTCTCCTTATGTAATTTCTTCTACTACTTTAGCTTCAGTTAGTGCCGAAATTTCACAAATACATAGCTAATCTAATGTCTTCAGCTTTAGGAGGTGATGATGATGATAACAATGGAAGTGATAACAAAATAATACCAATGCTCTTCAGCCAAAGCCCACCAGGTATACACTGTAGTTAAGTAAGTTGGATTTATTACTTGTTGCAGTTAGGGAGAAGATATATGATGGAAAGCTTTGGGACATCTTAGTAAAAGGATATTATAAAGGAATTATAGGATTTGGGCTTGGGTTATATAATTTTGTTGAGGGTTCCAGGAAATGGGGCTTGGCTCTGGATTGAAAGCTTTGAGGAAGCAGGCACAAAACTGTAATTGGGTATCTTAGTAAATCTTATCTAGAAGAAAGGAATAATATGAATAGACTGAAGCTAAAGCCCTACTTAGTAAAGAACCTCCCTCATATCAGCCAGGATATTTTATGGTTTGTATAGTGACTTTGCTTTTGTCTGTACTTAGACATGCTTATGAATTTATCTCATTTCTGTCTTTGTTTTTGGTCTCATTTTCATCATGGTCACAAAGTGGCCTTGGTCAGATCCTGGTGTTCTGTGAGGTTGTTTATTTTCAATAAGAGAACGTCTGCCTTTCACTCGGAGGGCCAGGCCAGCTCACAATGCCAAAGACTTGCTGTTAGAGTCGGCCAATTCCTGAGCATAAGGGGCTGCTTTGCTCTTTCTCAACAATGATGATGATAGGGATGCTAATAACAAATATTGTATCTTGTGCTTATGTTGTGCCAGGTATTGTTTTTAATGATGGATGTATTTTGAATTGCTTAATCCTCACAACACTATGAGGTAGGTCCTATGATTTTCTCTATTGCACTGATGAGCATATTAAGACACAGGATGGGAATGTAACTTACCCAAAAGTGACGAAGCTGATGATTTATAGAGACATAGATAGAGACATAGAGACCAGCTCCTTCTTACCCACCATCCTATACCTTGCCAGCTACATATGTCTTGGGGGACTTGGCCACTTATTTTGCACCACCTTCCTTATGATTGATTTTCACAGGCACAAATTAGCAGTGCTTTGTCATCTGCCCATGCTGTGCCCCTCTTCCCTCCTGTCCTAGGATATCTCTGCTACCACTGAGACCTGCTGAAGTAAACAGGAAGGGCAGGTGAGTTAAAGCTTTAGAGCAAAGGATTAGCTATATTCTCCCTTTCTTCCTCCACATGAACTATACTAAATTACAACAGTGCCTGCAGCCTCTTCCAAGACGCTCCTGCAAGATCAGTCAGGTGTGCTTGACTTAACATTGAATGGCTACTCTCTTTGTTTCCATGACTCATGCTAAATTTTCCCAGCTTCTGCTTCCCTGGGATGTGCAATCTAATAGCTTGCAGCATACAAGCTTTTACGCCACGTTCTGCTTTTGTGAGAACCCAGGCAATCTGACTTCAGATTGCAAAAAGTCCACCTGGACTTTCCAATCTCCTCCATGCTTATCCAACAGAGTACAGAGGTTGAAAACCTTGGCTTTCTAGATATTGCCATTATTAAGCAATGTGACCTTGAATAATTTATTTAATCTTCTTACCCCTGCTTTAAAAATTGAGGATAACAGTACTTCAAATAGCACTGCTTCACTACCAAGGGTTATGACAAATTTAAAAATGTTTTCTGTGATTAGCATGCTGTCTAACACATAACACATAAATATTATTAGTATTCATTGCCCTCAAAACTTGCTCCTTCTCCTTTGTTCTTGTATTTGTTGGTCTTAACACTAGTTTATTACCTAAACAACTCTCAAGGAAGTCATTAACTGTTCTGTTTTTTTTGTTTTGTTTTGTTTTGTTTTTGTTTTTTTTTTATATTTTGTTTCAGCATATTATGGGGGTACAAGTGTTAAGGTTACATATATTGCCCATGCCCCCCCCCTCGAGTAAGAGCTTCAAGCATGTCCATCTCTCAGACGTTGCACATCTTACTCATTGTAACCACAATATATACTCATCCCCTCCTCCCCCCTGCCACCCTCCCGACACCAGATATAGCTGTTCTGATTTAACTCTTTCTTTCCCCAAATTTCTTTCTTTTCACCATATAATTAATTGGTCCATAAATCAATGTTTATTTTATCTCTGAAATTTCTTCTCACATCCACTTCTTATTAACCTAATATCTTCATGTTGACAGCCCTATTCCAGTCCTTTTTAGCATCTCACCATAATCTGCAATAAAAGCATACCAAGCCCAGTGATCTGCCTTCTCTCGTTTATACATCACAGTCTACCCTCTACTTTCCCGTTAGTCCTTTAAAACACAGTCCTATTTTAACACTAATAACGCTGCATTGTAATTGATTATTTACTTATTTCTCTATTGCTCTCTGCCAGGATTTGGCCAACCCTTGGCGCTATTGACATTTTAGGTTGGATAATTATTTGTTGTTGGGAGGTTGTCCTTTGCATTGCTGGATGTTTAGCAGCATCTCTGGCTTCTGTCCATTGGAACAATAACACTCTCTTAGTTGTGACAGAAAAATGTCTGTAGACATTGCCAAAAGTCCCCTGAAGCAAAAACTGACCCTGACTGAGAGCAATGTTCTAAACTAGTGTGTTCTTTATGGACAAGGGTGATGTGTTATTGACATAAATTTCTGACACCAAGCATAATGTTGGGAATACTATAGTTGTTCAATAAATATTTTTGAATAAAGGAATGAATGTGTTGCCTCCCTAAAGCTTTCTTTTTCAATCTCATAGGCCACCCTACTTTTCTCTCTGCTTCCATAGGTTTTTTTTCCCCATCATTTTTCTGTGCATATCTGTTTTCCTAATTGCACTTTTTGATTTCCTTATACTCCTAGCACACACAGAATAAATGGAATATAATAGTTGCTCAGTAAATGCTTATTGAATTATATTTAATTAATAAATTAACATTTATAAATTATTCTATGAATACATTTAGACCACTTTTTTATTTTTAGGGTGCCATATGAAAATTGTATGCTTTCATAACATGTAGTACTTCCTCTTTGTAGCATTTATGCCAAATATAATTAACAACTAATTGTGTACTTAATTGTTTCATATCTGTCTTCATAAATTATGTGAGGCTAAAGACCATGGCTACCTCTTCTGTTTTGCCTCCCAAGTGGTTGACACAAAATATGCACCTTGTGCAGAGTACATATTTAGTAAATTATAAATCCTTGTCAAATGAATGAATGAATGAATGAAACAAATTCATGCTGCCTCTAAGTGAAACACAAAACTTATGTACTTGAAGAATTTGGCTCTATAGATGTACTATGGTTCATTGATTTATGTGATACACAACCTAAGTTATATTATGTAGTTTTAGAAAGTTTTTGTCTTTGTCAAATTAATGAAAAAAGTAATTTGTACCTCTAAATCACTTCACAAAACAGAGAACTTGAGCCTGTCATGAGTCAATACAGATGTTTGATATCCCAGACTTGCAATCTCCTGTAGCTCAGCATGTTCATTTTTTTCCAGCACTAATGAATTAGCCCACAATCTTCATTGACATGCTGACCTTGAAAACTCCAGAAAATGATTTAGTCTGCCAGCTTCATTATCTATGGCTTTATTAGCTGAGGAAATTTGACAATAAAATGTAAAATAATAATAATTAATCTATATCCTGATGTTAGAAATTAGACTTCTATTGAATAAAAATAATCGGTATAATCCCTAATGCCAGACACCACACACAAAAAATTTGATCTCATATTCTGAATATAAAATAAATAGCTTTGTTCTGTCATTGCCTGAAATTACCTATTAATTCATAATTTTGTAATCTCAAAAAGGAATATTTCATAAGCATTTCGGAGAACAGGACATTGTTTAAAACCCTAATTTAGTGTCTTTTGAGAAATAATTCACATCAGAGAAAAACAGCAAGCTATCTTAAAGAATGTAAAAACTAAAAAAGGGGGAAAAATCTCTTCCCATATACATTGCTGCATATTTTCTTTTTTTTTTTACCATGGATTCCTGTTGTTCCCAGTGGGGACCCCAATTTTAGAATATGTGCTAGACATCCGTTCTATAGAAACTAAAGCTTAGAATTGCTCAGGAGAAGCTGAGATATGGCCTTTCATCTGACAAGAAATTGGAAGCAAAGAAATCATAATAAACAGCCTGTAATAAATGATCTCTAATGGAAGTATGCCTTTTTTTTTATTAACTGACTTAGAATGTTCTGATGGAAATATTATGTCAAAACAAATTTGAAAGTGAGCCTAACCACAAGCAGTCATATTAGGCACCTGTTGACTCTTATAAATCTGTGCATAACTTAATGAAAAAGGCAATCATTCCTCACAAAAGTGTATGACTATGTTCTCAACAGGGAGTAAAAATTACAAAAGTAATAAATTGTCATTTCAACTTAACAGCTACCTATATTTACGTGGACATTTTATTTTAGCTGACAGAGTCTCTATTATATATGATTTCAGTCCTTTTTTAGCTTCATGCAAATATACAAGTATTTTCCAGAACCAAAAAAAAAAAAAAAGAAAAGAGCTATTTCTTTTTTATTTCTATTGCCACTAGTGTCAAATCCAAATTTCCAAGATACTAATGGTCTGTCTTCTGTCTACCTTTCTAATCTCACTCTCATTTGTTTCTTTGTTCCTGTCCTTGTAACTCTACACAATATGAAAACACCTATAGTGCCTAGATATACACTATTTCCTGAAATGAATCCCTTGTTTGTGCTTCTGGAAAATTCTTCCTTGTCTTTCAAATCTCACCTGCAGCCAACACTGTCTCTTCTCTGAAGCCCTCACTGACTCTTCCAGGGCTTAGCTGCTTGTTCCTGTACGTACCTAACGCTTTCTATGACACTGTTTCCCACTCTCTCCACTCCAGACCACATTATTAAAGGTGTTAGTGTCAAGATCAGTGGACTCAGAAGTGCCACTTGCCTCTGCACTAATCACACCACATGTGGAGAATGTTTTCAGTTCTTGACACGGCAATTTTAGAGCAATATCGATGATGAACTGGAGCATGTTCAGAGAAGTAGAGAGTCATAAAGCCATAACATCACACACTTCCATATCTATAATTATAGAATGGAGTTAATAATATTTGAGGCTGCTCTAAGACTGAAATACAATAACACATGTAAATGTTTTGTAAACTTGAAAAGTGAATTTCAACAAAAATACTCCATGCCGATTCTCCAACTTTATTCTTCTATTTACTGCCCAACCTTTTGAGAGACGAGACTCCCCTCCACACTTTCCATTTCCTCTGTTCATAATTAACCATGTGTTAAAATTATTTTTTATTGTTGATATTGATATTTTTATGTGTTTATCTTTATCTGCATGATTAGAACACAAGCTTCTTAATGGCAGGATCTTGTAAAACTATTTCCATGTCCTTTAACACTAGCATATTAATACTGATTGCACAATACAGTCCTTTAAAGAATATGAATAAGAATTGAAGAAATGAAGTTTCTTCCACCAAGGGAAAATATTTATTGTGTTCTTTCAAAGAGCTAAGGTCATCATGTCAAAGACAGTAACTTCATTGTGTATAGCCCCAAAGAAGTGTGTGGATAGCAGATTTTATATCAATATTGGGAAGATACTGAAAACTTTAAAAAGGAAAACAAATAGTTTGTGATCCTAACAAAGCAAAATAACCTCTTCTAATTGAAATACATAAAAATAATTCTTACAAATGATTAGAAAATGGAAATAATTAGTTAAAAATAAAATCCTAAACATATCTTCCTAGAAACCATTCTTTATAGTATTTTCAAAATGGCATTATACATATATGTGTACATATTTGAGCACAGATACATCTTTAATATATTTGATGTTAGGAGGATACACAGATATCCTCCTAACTCCCTGTTTTGAAGGTTGCCATGTGTATATGTGTGTGTGTGTGTTTTCTGATCTGGTTCCTTATTTGTAGACATTAAATTATTTAGTTTATTTGTTAACATAAAATATTGTCATGAGCAGCCTTGTACATGGATACCTTGTAGTTCTTGAAGACCTTTTCTAAAAATTTAATGTTAAAGGGAAAGCATAAAAATGAACTTCCTTGTGGGGTAACAATTTGTTCAACAATGTAACTTTTCAGAGGTTTTTCTTCAATATATTCCTACATTGGTAGTCAGGCTAGACTAAATGATCTCCAAAATCTCTTCTTTATTCAAATTTAATAACAATGCAGTACTGCTTCTTAAACTTAGAGGTATATAACAATCATCTGAAGAGCTTTTAAAAAGTAATAATGTGCAGCCCTGGTGAATTAAATCAGAACCTCTAGAGATTGGACTCAGTTTTCTTTAGAAATTCCTAGGTTATTCCAATAAACATTCAGTGTTGAGAATTATTGGCATAAAGGTTAAGTCATGAACATTATCGATACACTTTTTTAAATGGCAGCAGTAAGGGTATAAGAGCCTCAGGAATTGATTTCTTCTCTTGTAGCAAAATATGAGGGGTATGATAGTAATTTAAAGTGCAGAAACAAACTGGAAAGAACATTAAGCAATGTCAGTGCAGGGCTTTGGTAAATGCTGGTCATTTTCTCAGAGCATAGAGTCCTTTCCTCTTTTCTCTCTGAGCATGCCTTACACAGAGGAAAAAAAGGACTCATATATGCCTTATCTCATTGTTATTCATTGGTCCACGGAAGCTGAGATGGGCATCTCAGTTTATTTAATCATTGGTTCTCTACAAGGAGGTTAGGAATCATCTCTGTGTATCAGAACTGATATGTTGCAACGTCCATCAGAAGAGATTAGTAGGCCTCTGTCAGGGTAGACGCCACAGGGTAGAATGAAACCTGAAGCTGGGTTAAGTAATTGGGTTCTTGTTCAATAAAAGTGCTTGTTTGTGCTGTGTAATGAAAGATCTTTGGTGCAATGGATGTCTGAATCCAAATACCCTTTGGATTTTCTGATGGATAAAGAGATAAGGGTGAAAGGGATTTAATTTAGAACTATTGAAAAACTTTAAAGAGATTAGAAAAATTGGTAAATGCACTTTCTTTTTTAAAAATCAAGATTCTTTGTTACTTATCAGAACCAGTTATTTTTTTTAAAAATTGACAATAAAACTTTTTGTTGGTTTTGGTTTTGTTGGGTTTTTTTGTTTGTTTGTTTGGTTCTTTTTTTCTTTCTTCCTTTCTTTTTTCCTGTCTGTTTGCCATCATTAACTGACCTTTAAGACTCAGGTTATGAAGAAGATAATGGAGAAACTGTTATCTCCCATGTCTCCTAACCTGACTTTAGGAAGTGCTATCGCCTTTGCTTCTCGCTGGAGTGTCACATCAAAGCTGTGGGCATTGGTGAATAGAACAAACTGCACATCTTGCTTCAGGTGATATTTTCCTTTTCCCATAAAGTCAACACTCACTAGTGCATCTAAGCCTCTGTTAAAAAAAAAAATCGACATTTAAACCAATGTTTTTAAGAACACACTTTAAAAATATTCCTAATCCAGAAAACTCATATAAGCAATCAGAATCATATGGATGCGCAGTAGTGGGTGGAATACAGGGAAATATATGAATCATTCATGCATAGCATTGTCTCAGCTAATTTTGAGAAGAGATTGTTTGAATCTATTTACTTTCTTTGGGATAAAAAAATTCTATCAGAGAAATAGAAAAAGCCTTTTCTTTCTGCTCATATCATTGAATACCTGATTAAATACAATACTTTATTTGAAGAAAAAAATGTCATGGACTTACAACTCAAGGCGGGGGGAGGGGAGGATCCACAAATCTTTTTACTGAACAGGGTCTGGTTTTTTGGGGGTTTTTTTGGAAACATGAACCATTCCGAAATTTTATTTGCTGCATTTTAAAAACATCTAAGGCTGTTTGCATGGTTATTTCCCAAACCCTCGATCCTGCCAAGGCCAGTTTTAACACCCAAGGTCTCTTCAGGTTCCCAGGCCTGGAGGTTGTAGGGAGATCATTGAATCCTTGAGGGCAAGAAGACGTTGTCAATCTGCCCAAACTTCCTCTAAGCATAGGCAGCTGCTCGTTCACACAGCACTGGTGAGGCTGCCTCGACACCCCCAGGAAGGGGGAACCCTGAAGGCAGTACTTTCAGGGGTGCCTGCCTGCTGGGGGAGGTTTCAGGCTAGCCCTCCCCAGTCCCCTGGCCCAAGTGGCCTTGTGCAGCCCCAGAAGAAGTCAAGCTGTCAAAGTACTCTTGCAGCTCACGCAGGGTCCAGGAGCTGTGGGAGATGGCGTTCTTCTCAGCCTTGGGCATCTCTGCGTACGTCTGCTCGTATCCATCAGGCTGAAAGCAGGGGTCCCAGCCAAAGTCCCGGCAGCCTCGGGGCTCCACAATCTGGTCCGAAGTCCGGCCGATGAAGCGGAGCACCGGTTCACTGGCGTCCCCGAAGCTCAGCGGGAACGTGCAAAGCGCATAAGCTGACTTGTCCTTGTGGCCAGGAGCTGGTGGAGACCTTCAGGCTTTAGCTTCTCCAGAAACCACTTTATGTAGGGGCCAGGGAGCCCTCCGAGGACGTTGAAGCACAGACAGGTGTCCTCCACCAGGACAGGCTCCTTTACCTGGCGAGCCGCCTCCTGACACTTCTGTATGGAAATCTCATCCGGCTTCCCCTGGTAACTCCGGCAGGTCAGTCTTCTGTGCCACCAAAGTGCATGGAAACTTATCTCCTAGAATCTGAATGACCTCTTCCAGCTTCTTGGCGTTCCCCGTGACAAACACGATCTTCCCCCGATCTTCTAAACTCCCTGCATTTGCACTGCCTAGCACGTTGAATGTGTTTTGTTCCGGGTGCAAATCACATACCTCTTGCCCTCTCAGCTTTTTCATTTCACATCTGGATGCCACACTCTCTAACCCTACCATTGCTGAGTGATCTACTGATTCACACTTCATCTACCTTTGCTCTTTCCTGGGCGTCCTCCTCCTCCCCTCCCTTCCCTGCTCTGATTACATGTAACATACTAAGAGCATTTTGGGAGTCAGAGTGCTACCAAATAGATGCTTGTTGAAATTAGCTTCTCCTTGGGGTTGTCTAGCAAGCCACATGAAATAGCAGAGCTAAGAAGTAAGAACACTGGGCTGAAGCAAAAGTTCAGCCTGAAAATTTGTGTTTAGGTCTCAGCAGCTAGGAAGCTCTTTAGAGATAAACTTGCTCTCAGCAGGGGGTCAAAGGCACATCGGTGATAGCATTGCAGTGCTGAGGATGGGAGTGCCTTCTGATGAAACACATCAACACCATTAGCCTCTCGGTGCCAGTTTAGGGAATGATGATTAGCAATATTTTTTAAAAGAGATGAGTGCCTGCCAGTGAGTGCCCCTCCTTTTAAAAAAAAATAATAATAATACTAATTCAGGAGATGGACTTCCCATTTATTTGTAAATGAAGAAGGAGACCTCCATTTTTCCTGACTAACTCTCAACTTCATTTTGGAACTGACAAGTTTAAACAAGATGAGAATCAGATTGCCTCTGCCTTCCTCATTCTTTTGGCTCCAGCCGACAACGTAATTAATGTTGCTGTAGGAGTAAGAAAAAGCTTTCTTGATGAGAACTTTTTTCCTCTGTCTTTTTACAGGCAAATACTTGAAAGAGTAGGTGGCCTTTTTGACATGTTGCTAGAGGAGATAGTGCATAAAAATGCTCATGTTGTTTTTGTATGCTAATTTATAGATACGCCTAAACCACTTTTCTCTTTTTCTCTTTGTATGGTGTACCATAAATAATTGATAACATAATTGATAATTACCATACTGTAAAAAAAGAAAAAAAAGTAGCATCCAAAGTTAAAACATAATTTCTTCAGCTGGCCTTCCCTGCAATCTATGATTTTCTTTAGCATGTTTGTTCTCTTGAATATGTTTCTTTGGAAGAAATTAGCTTCAAGAAAGTGCTAGAGTTATATCAATAGTTATCTGGCATCTGTCATAACAAGTTCCCCACAGTTCAGAGATTCATTTTGTCTTAGAATGTCGTAATAATCTTTCAAGATCATTCTTGCAAATTCCAATAGACTTTTCATCTTCTCTTGCTGGTCAGGTTTCTTTTTCAATATCTTTATATTACTTCTTCTTACGTATCTAATCAATTATGAATGTCTTATTTTGGCACTCAGTGTTGGCTATAGCTAGACCCAATATTTGAGTATTTGATTTCATTTCCTTCCCTGACCCTTATATGCATCAATCTTTAGTATCTAATTAAATTATATACATTAAAGCGTTCAGACCTTGCCCATGACATTCAGTCGACATGGATTGCTTTTGTGATTAACATACATTTGCTGTATGTATTCTACTCATTTACCAAGACTCAGTTTAAATGTTGTTTCATCCATAATTTTTTTTTCTCAATTACACTCTTATTGTCCCCTATCCACCACCAACTACCAACATGAGGGCACCATCATAATTAATTTCTAATTTTTTATGTTTGTTCCTATACCACGGCAAATGCACACCTTTTAATATAGTTATTCAAATTCATATCTATCTCTTTTATTCAAGATCCACGTAATAGGAACAAAAGTTCTCTTCGTAACCGATGTACTCACTACTTAACCCTTTATAGATAAATCATTTAAACACTTTTGTAGAAAATACATATGAATAAAGTATTTTTTCTTGCATTTACTTTTAAAAGGGCCTGGTTAGATTACTATGAAAAATATTTTATTAAAAATGTATTCAATGCCTCTGTAGATTAACTTACATTCTGTCAAGAAGACAAACTAACATCTGTTTTCAAAGGCAGAAAATTTTCTGTTTTTTCTTGCTAGTAATAATGTGAAACACTTTAACCTTCTATTTTTTAGTCAAAAGTGGAATGGTATTATTTATCATGCATTGATTTGTTGTCTCTGAACTTACAAAGGTGGTTTAGCTATTTACAGTCGGTGTAAAATGTTATATATGGTCAGGGGTGCAGATAAGGACCATGAATAAGTTTGTTGGGAACTCTTAGATATATGGCAAAGGGAACATTTCATAGGGTTAATTACAAATGTGAAAGTAGAATGGAACGAAAAGATGATAGCTTTACACGTAAACTTTCCTCCCGAACAGTTGATGTCATACCATTCTCCGCAGGAATCTACACAGAATCAAATTCCAAAATTCTTATTGTTTGATCACAATTGAAATTTGTTTTTTTCTCATTTCAATTTATATTTTTAATAGCGTTTCTTTCTGATGACAAAATAGAATAATTGTACATTGAAATAGTTTCTATTTATAATAGAAATCAATATTTGCAACGGTCCCCAACCTTTTTGGCACCAGGGACGAGTTTCATGGAAAATGAGTTTTCCACAGACCTGGAGGGGGAGGCGGAGCTCAGGCAGTAATGCAAGCAAAGGGGAGTGGCTATAAATACTCTCTCCCACCCCACCCCCGCTCACCTCCTGTTGTGCAGCCCCCAGGTTCCTGAGTTTCATGGAAGACAATTTTTCCAGGGCCTGGGTGTTGGCAGCAGGAGGGCAGCAGAGCACTGGTCCCTAACAGGCTTCTGATCAGTGGTTGGGAACTCCATATCTAATGGATCCTAAGTATGTTAGACCTATTTAAGCATTTTTGAGTTGAAAAATTGAGGACTATGATGGGTTCTTTTCCAGCTTTAAAATTTTTATGTAACATATTTAATATTTATTATGAATTTATTATAAGTTATGATTAATCTTCTTGTGTTATAATTAAAGAAATATGCAATTGAGTATTTAGAGTATAAAGTTAAAAAAATCAGCAAAACTGTCATAGAACATACAATTCCAAACAACACAGAATCCACTTGGCATGGAATGAGGATGTCCCACTATTTATATCAAATTGCTGCAAAATAATTATTTAGTATTATGTAATTTTCAGTTTAAAGCTAATTTGCTTTTATGTTTTCCTTTATTGAAATATCTTCATTATAATAGATTTTATATTATATAAAATTGTATTAATATAATAATTACTATTAATATTACTAATAAATTATTTGTTGAGTTAATGCAATTAAAGCACTTAACAAGCTCGGTTACACAAAGTAAGCACTCTCAATAAATGCTTCTTATTGCTATTACCATTATTTCTTTTGATGGCTGAATGCTACAGCATGTAATTTATTTAACATATCCCCTATTAAAGGAAACTGCTCCTAAAATTCAAATTAAATTTTAATTGAGCTTTCTCAATTAAATTTCTGAATTTAATTGGGCTTTCTGATTCAGGTTGTTTGGTGAATGAATATAATGTTCTGTGTTTTTCAAATGATTTGTAGTAAATCAAGATGTACTATATATAAAAACTATATTAAAACCAAATCTATTTTTTTTGATGATTCAGTAATCATTTCAGTGTCTTTTTACTCTAGGGTCAATATTTTGACCCCTAGTTTCCATTGTGCTATTTATATATACATATATATATTAATAATGTATTCTTATATATATTAATAATGTATTCTTACTGTTGTTAACAATAATATTAAAGAAATAGAAATAAGAAATAATACAAAGAGAATCCTTTGCAGTTGATAGGAATAGCCTTCCGCAGGTATTCCCTCAGATATCCTAGTTTTCTTAACTAGTAGATCCCATTGTTAACAATTATATAGATGTCATTGATATTTACTTCACTTATTGAATTTCTTTTATGACTCAGATTATATGTAGAATTTTATTTCTGTTTTGGGGTTCCCAGTCTTATTTTCCCAAATGATCTTACATGATTCAATGTCTTACTGTTTCTTCTGCTATAACAAAATACCTTAGACTGGGTAATTTATAAACAACAGAAATTTATTTATCACAGTTCTAGAGACTGGGAAGTCCAAGATCAAAGTGCCAGCAGATTCAGTGTTGGGTGAAGTCTCTCTGTCTGCTTCCAAGATGGTGCCTTGTTGCTTTCTCACATGGTGGAAGGTAGAAGGGCAAAAAGGCATTAGGGTGTTCCCTTCAACCTCTTTTATAGGAACACTAATCCATTCATGAGGACAAGGCCCAAATGACTTAATCACTTCTCAAAGGGCCCCACCTCCTAATACTACCATATTGGTTATTGGGTATTAGGTTCCAATAAGAATTTGGAAGGCCACATATATTCAAACCATAGCACTCAATGGCATATTGGATTTTCAAGACCCTAGTTCTCATGATGCAGAAGAGACCGCTAGACTAGAAAACAGTTAATAAGAATCCCTGGTTCTTAAGTGCTTCCTTTGTGTCTCATTAAAAGATTGCCAATCTAAGATAACCATAGGAAAAGATAAGCAGCAACACAAAAAATCGTAATGTGAAATAATATAACTGATAAATATTTAAAAGTAGGAGTTGAAAATTAAAAATTTTGACAGGTTTTTTAAGTCAGTAGTCACAAAATTGTATGCTCTGATTTTATGTAATTACCTTTAGCTTTGATCTTACGGGCAAGTTATTCTCAAATGTGTCTGTACTTAAAAAGAGAGTTAAAGACTTTTTATAAAATATTAATTTTTCTTTTCATTAACAAAGATTTTCAGAGAAAGAAAAGGACTGTTGTAAAGATAAATAAGACAAATAACCTTAACATACATCTTTTTAATATTCTCCTTTCTGGTCAAGTGAATTTAAGATGAAAAGCAAAAAAGCTCCTTCCCTCAAGGTACATGGTTTCCAATAGGGGTAAGACATTAAACTAATAACTACCAAAAATCTTATTATATCTTCCTTCATACTCAATTCACTAAACAACTAGTTATAAAGTTAAACTTGTTTTGATTACTGTCCTGGTTTCTCCATGCCTGATCACTTCTTGGTATATAGGTAAATTGAATTCTTCAACTTGCACTTTGGAAAATCAACTAAATCGAATCACATCCTCCTTGAAGCTTAACCTTCCATAGCCAACTAACTTGTATACTGTTATACCAGATTTCCTATTGATAGTCACTTCCATTCCTGCCGCTTCTATGCTATAACCTCAGGGCTAAAAACCTAAGAACTATACTTTCCCAAATCACTTGTCAGCATTGATTCCACTAATGAGAATTACTTACATAAGATTTGGAACATTCTTTGCTCTGACAGAGGGATATGTGTGGGTTTCAGCAGATATAAATTTTGTATCAGCCTGTGACTTTGCCTAGTAAACTGCCTGGCTTGTTATTGCAAACAACTATAACCATTAGAGATCAGTTCCTGCAAAGCTAGTGAAGACTTTTCTTAGTATACATTGCTCCTATGTCTTAAGGACTTGATTTCCTCTATTAAATCACTTTCTTTTTAAAATACCTAGCATACCTTTGCTTTCCTGATTGACCATTGACTGACTGATATTCTTTATTCTTGAATGTTTAACAATAAGATTGTTAAATATTGCTGTGTGTGTGATCTGAGTGGTTAAAGACACACTTCTTTCCAGCCCCCCCCCCCATGTGTATCCCTAAAAGTTAGAAAATTACAAAAACTTGGAAATCCTCTGTCACTATTAAATTTAATCTTACTTATTTGGATGAAATATTTTGTCTTCATTGATCTCTTTTTTTCATAGTTTTTCATGATTAATCATTCAGGTCAGTACTTCAATTATCAGTTTTTCGAAGTTTCAGATCTTTTTTTTATTTTTATTTTTTGCTGCTTTCTAAATGTTTTGTTCCTTCAGCTTGCAAATCAATCATTTTTTTATGTCTAAATATCAGAGCCATTGTCACCACCTACAAGCAAATTATTTATCCATATCACTCTTTCCATTAATTGATCAATATTTTTCATGCTTCAAATCAAAATCCTTTGATTTGGATTTCCCTTGTCCTGCTGCTTCCAAATAATGCCAACTATTTGCTAAAAAATTTATCATAGCAAATTATTTCTTTCTTATTCTCATTGAGGTAATGCTAATCGCCCGACAGGGCAACTTCTACTAAGTGGGGGAACTGCAGTACTAGGAAGCTTAAATTGTGCTGGAGTGCCTGGATCTTATAGATACTTGGACTGTCAGTATGCATAGTAATACAGATATTAGAGAATTATTTTAAGGCCAGAGAGATAAAGTAAAGAAAAAGAAAAGAATGGAGAATTGAAATATTTGTTAAAAAGCTATTAGCATTCAGTATCTTAATTAATTTATGAGGTCATGAATAGTATATGTACATATATAAACACATATGTACTAAATTATTAGTATATATTAATTTGTGTTTATATTTCAATTGACAAATCATAATCATATATTACATTTGTGGGTATAATGTGATGTTTTGATATATGTACACAGTGTGGAATGATTAAATCAAGCTAATTAACATATCCATCACCTCACTTAACATTTTTGTGGTGATACAGTTGATGTTTACTCTTTGTTTCTTTGAAATATACATGTTATCATTGATTGTAATTACTTGCTGTACAATGGATCTCAAAATGTATTCCTCTTGCCTAATCAAACTTTGTACTCTTTGAGCAGCAACTACCTACTCAAATCATAGTGATCTAGAGACACCGTCTCCTTTATCTTGTGAAGGAGACCTTTCCCATCCTTTCTGCCTTTTCCATCCTTTATGGCTTCTGGGTCCTTAGAATTTTGCCAGTGAATGAGGAAAACATGGAGGACTATGTTTGGGCAGATTTGAAGACCTAAATACAGTACACATCATTCTCACTCAGCTTGATTTGAAATTACTTTCATGGCCATGTCTAACTGCCAGAGAAGCTGAGAAATGCACTTGGACTTTGTGCACAGGAAGAGGAGGAAAAGGTTTTAGAATGGATTTATATATCTAGTCTCTGTCATTGTATGTGAGCCTTTAAGACTTTGAATTCAGGTAATGTTCTGTCTCATTCCAGAATCACCAAATTCTTTCTGCTCTAGTATGGGAGCATCATTCAAGCACAAAGAGCCTGGATAGCCCCCTGCCAAATCTGTAATGAGAGCTTTCATCACCATCCACATGCAAATTATCTCCCCTGGGTTTATGCTTTGTTTTAAGGAAATGCAGAGGTAATATATACATAAGGTAGGCTCTCAGGGAAGATAAACTCTAAGGTTTATACAACTTCAAGATTAAATGCCCAGCTTTGAGTTCTACTTTATTTAATAGATGGGGGGAACATTGAATGATTATAATCAAGAGAATAGCTATATGAAATCTAGTTTTAGAAATATTCTCTTCTGCTGCAATGTGCATTCAACTCAATAAAGCAAATTGTCTGAGATCTATTAATAGCAGTCTTTTTTACTTTTGGAGAAGATGATAAAATGTTAAAAAAATGCAATTAGAAGGAAATTTGTTCAAAATTATGTCACTTCATTTAGTATATATTGACAAATAATCCTTAGTAATTTAAAAAATAGTCCAGTTTGCTATGATGCGTGGTCTATAAAATACTTATTTCAATTCTACCTATGCATCAAATTATAAATATTTGTATCAAAAGTCTGTGTTATTTTGAGAATTAAAATATCATAAAAGAGTAATTGTATTTGGTGGGATTATATTATTATATTCAAGGAATAGAAACAATGAAATCAATGGTAAAATGGACATAACAGTTTGTTCTGTCTTTTCTTGAAGATTTCTGTGAGAGTCAATAAACTTTTATTGTTACAAATCAATGATATTGCACTGAACATATATTCATCTATTTTTCCAACTGAGGAAGTATCTCATGACAATCAATGCTATATTTTCTAGTTAATCAAAAGTTTTTAGCTTTGCATGAGTAATATTATTGATAGTTTATTATTTAATTTTTAAATTTATGGTTGTTTATGTATAAGCAATGTTACTTATTGATATTGCCAAACTTCTTAGGCCTGTCTATATTATATTAGTTCTTCATGCATAGTTTTTGTCTCCAAATACATTTTTGCCTTTTTGAGGCTAGAAATCAACATCTCGAATTATTTAGCAATTCAATACATAGTAACTAATATGGAATTATGTATTCAAAAAGCATGGAAAAATACTAAATGAATAAAATGTAAATAAAATATAAACAGTTGTAAAACATACAATTAAAATGTATATATTGATGCAACATGAAAAAAATGACTTATGTTCATGTTGAATAGTCAACCCAATTCCACTTATGTGGTAGGGAATATTTTCCTAATATAACTTAAGGATAATTTCTATTTGTGCAATATAGATGCTAAAGGCAAATAGCAAAGCTCTGGTATTAAAATAGCAGAGCTACTTTTCAAAAAATAAAAATCATATATGAGAGTCATCATGGCATTTGGAAAATGAGAAATGAATTATTGGATAAACCAAGAAAAGTTCAATTTCTTTTTAACACGCTATTCTTTAGTGAGTTGTTTGTGATTCTTATCACATAGACTCCAATATCACAGAAGATAACATTATAGCAAAATAGCAGTACCTGGCTCTGTATCACTCCTCTTCCAAGCTAAGAAAGTTATCCTCTTTCCTTCAACAATCAGTGTCAATGTGACCCTACTTGTAAAGAATCAAGGTACTTTAGGTCAATATCCTCTAATAAGTCATTTTTAGTTCTATTCTGGAAAATTGACTTGCTATGACCTGTATCCTGTGACTTAGTGGCGACTATACTCCAATTTTAAGCCATTATTCTAGATCTCCTCACTTTCTAGGCCTCCCAACTTCAGAGTCTTAAATCCTGCCTCTGTATGTTAGTCTCAGTCAGACCCTGTTACCTCGCTTACAGATATTCCTGATGTTTTCTTACCTACTGGGATCTCCAAATGTTGCTTTCTTCAAAATAGCCCTTTCCCATGTCCTGTATTGGGTTATCCTTTCCCTGTGTATTAGATTTCCTTTATGAAGTTTATAAAGAATTACATAGAACATGTCTGCAGTTGGCTCTTTCTAGCAAGCATCAACCACTGACAGGGAGAAAAACTTTATAGCTCATTACAGCATCGACCAACTCATACAAAAAGGGAGTGGCTGATTCTTACTGACAAGTATTGCCTACCATCTTGGAGATTAAGCTTGGGTTCCCAATATAATTTGCACTGTTGGGAAGATATGAAGACAGCAGGATAGAAGCAACTCAAGGGGACACTGCTTTTTAGGAGAGAAACGAAATTAGAGGCAGCTCCATCTGTGTGGGGTCTCCCTCCTCCACTGCAGACCTTTGGGCTGATCGGGACACTGCTCAGACTCTGCGCAGAGACATTCCACTGGAGAGCAGGCACAGCAGAGATCTGGTGCCTACTAAGCCTAGGTTTCTGCAACTGACACCATCCTGATGGCTCTGGCACATGGAGCCAGGTCTGCTTAGGACCCAGCCTTGTAGAAGTAGCCTTTATATCACCCCTGCTAGGCCAGGAAGGGAACAGGTGCTCCCCTGTGTCATGCCCTGTGACTGAGTCCTCCTCCCAGGTGTGGGAGCTGAACCAAGAAGAAAACTTAGATACCACATGTACAACGTAGGAAGCCTAGGGTGACTGTCTCAGTGGGTCCTAGGTGTGGGTGGAGAACTATGGTCCATTTACACAGACCCTGGGCTGCTGAGATAAACTTCTGCCTATACAAGTGGGCATCAGCAGTCCCCACAGTGGTGGGACAGCCCTACTAATGGGCGGCTCTGCCCCCAATATCCCCAGGGCAAGCTCTGAAGCTCTTGTTGTGCTCAAGTCTGAGATTCTACTCCTGTAGATCCAGGGACCTGCTGGGCCTGCGACTCCACCCCTGAGACTCCAGAGGTCTGCTTGGATGCCAAGACTCCACTACCGAGTCCCTGCCATTACTACTGGGCTGTCAGAATCTCCTCAAGGCCTAACACTTCACTCAGGACCCACCAACCCTGAGCAGCTATCACTCCTGGACTTGGTTCAAGAAAGTTCCCAGCAAAGAAGAACAGGTACCCTTAAATCCTAATAACCCAGATCCAAGAGAAGTGGAGCCAGATGAGAAGAAATAAGGACCCTGGCAACATAAAAGCACAAAATAGTTTGACACCCCAAGAGCTAAACTGAGGAGGAATCCTAGACACCACAGGTACCACCTGGGAAGCCTGGGGTGACTGTCTCAGTGGGTCCTAGGTGTGGAGACCCACTGACCCATGATGGAGCTATAGTAGTGGACTTCATTCACAAGGAAATTGCCAGAATGACAGAAATGGAATTCAGAATATGGATGGCAAATAAGATGAATGGAATTGAAGAGAAAGTTGAAAACCAACAAAAAGAAGCCAAAAAATGTTTCAGGAAATCAATGAAAAAAATGAAAATGTCACTAGAGAGCTAGACAACATAAGAAAGGATAAAATAGAACTTAAAGAAATCAAAGAGTCACTTAGACAATTCTAAAACACAGCAGAAAACTTTAATAACAAGCTAAACCAAGAAGAAGAAACAATCTCAGCTTGAAGACAAGGCTCTCAAGAATACCCAGTCATTCAAAGAGGCAGAGAGAAAGGTACACTTATACACTATTGGTGGGACAACAAATTATTACAACCTCTATGGAAAACAGCATGGAAATTCCTCAAAGAACTAAAAGTAGGCCTACCATTTGATCCATCAATCCACTGTTGGGCTTTTACCCAATCAAAAAGAAGACTTTTCATCAAAAAGATACCTGCACTCTAATGTATACTGCAGCACAATTCACAATTGCAAAGATGTGGAATCAACCTAAGTGTCCATCTATTCATGAGTAGATTAATAAAATGTGGTATATGTATACCATGCAGTACTTCTCAGCCATAAAAAAGATGAAATTAATACCTTTTATAACAATCTGGATGGAAATGGAGACGATTGTCTTAAGTGAAGTATCTCAAGAATGGAAAAACAAACACCACATGTACTCACCACTAAATTGGAACTAACCAATGAACACACATATGCACAGAGGGAAGTAAAACTCAGTGGAAATCAACTTAGAGAAGAGAGGAGAGTAGGGGAGGGGGAAAAAACCTACCTACTGGGTACTATGAACACTATTTGGGTGATGCACACCTATAGCCAGGACTCAAGCATTACAAAAGTGATCCATGTAACCCAAAACATTTGTACCCTCTTAATATTTTGAAATAATAATAAAAAATGAAGTTAGGTGATCTTATTACAAGTCACTAACACTTTTTCACATTTCTGGTTATACATGCACATTGCCCTTCAGAAGTAGAAAATTCTATGTGGGAAGCCAAGATACAGATGTGAAAGATACTAAAATCAGATTAGTGACTGAGTGACAGACCATAGTGCAGGAATTCAGAGGTGGTTTGTAATCTGAAGTGATCAGAGAAATTATCAGGGAAGACATGGGGTTTTAGAGTAATTTGAAGTAATTTGAGTAATTTGAAGTCAAAGAGATACAACCTTAAATTCCATTTCTGACATATTCTAATTTGAGACCATAAACTAGGTATTTGCCTCCATGGTTCTCATTTCCTTGTCTTTGCAAAGGGGAACAATAAAAACACATTGTATAATGGGCCATTTATGAAAATTGAGATACTGTGCGAAAAGCATCTGACACATGTTGGGCATATGATAAGATCTTAATAAAGTCCTCATTAATATCTTTACATTGTTGTTATATCTTAGAACTATGTTAAAGAATATCTTGGCAGGGTTTGCAGTATAAGCTATATCTTTTCATTGGAGGAGAAGTGATCTATTGGGAGCCAGTGAGAAGCATTTGTCAGGTATAGGGTATAATCAAGTCCTCTATTTAAACTTCACTCATGATTTTTATTTGACATGGTATCTTAAAACATCCACTAACTCTTTGAGTTTCCACAGTTTGCACCATTCTGTATAATCTTAGACTCAGTTTTATAGAACTATTTGATTTATCTCATTTAATGGCAAAAACTCTAGGACCTTCTACATCTATAGCATAAACTTTGTCATTAAAAACATTCAGATATTCTTGGGAAGTGAAACAGTTTAACCTCTCCCTAGTTGTTTTAAAGTATTTTGATTATGAACATTGATTTCAGTAGAGGACTAAATGCAGATTTTGGTGTCACACATGGGAGTGGCAGGTATGCAGTCAAAGGGCCAGGAAGGCATTAAGATTCCTCAAAGTCTGCATCACAGAAAGACAGAGATGTATAGAAGCACAGAATGGGGGCATTGAGACATGTTTGCCTGATTTTCCAGTTTTTCTTTGCTTTTTTTTTTTTTTTTTTTTTTTTTTTGCCGACCCTCTCCATCCAGTTTTTCTTAAATTGAGTCGAGAAATGCATCTGAGACAAATAACATGATACGTTGTGTATTTTAATTTTGTCATTAAGTAAATAGGAGAATCTCTTTAAATGCTCTCTTGTTTTACAGAGCCAATTTTGTACTCTTCTTCTAAGGTCATTTAACAGTGTTCACTGAATTTTGTGGCAAAAAAATGAAATTCTTTTCTCAATTACCTTCTGAGGTTTCATTATATCTTTAGAAACCTATTTACAGTGATTAATGAGGGTAAATTAAATTTCGGGCCCCTTGACCTTATCTAGCACACTATCTGATATGAGTGTCTTGTACTAGAGCTGACAATAGCATAGTATTTGAACATGAATAGCAACTGCAGCACATGAAATAAAAGGAACATTTGCTATGTCTAGAAATTTCACACACAAGCAGAAAGAAAAGGAAAATAAAATTATGGGTAAATTTATTGACATCACGGGAATGCAACAACATAAATCCTGGAGAGCAAAAGTTCAATCCAAACCTTAGAAACTTCTTGACTGATTTGCAACATTATTCAGAAAACATTTCTTAAAGCTCCTACTAATTAATGTCATTGATTGTTCATCTTTTCTTTCGAATGAGATGAAATTGAGTTTTCTTCAATTGAATTTTAAAGAAAATTCAACTCTTCAATTGAGTTTTATAAAAACCTCAACATGTAAAGCAAAAAATGGTAGCGATTTTGAAGATAGAGTGGGGAATCTCAAATTCCCTCTCACCTTCCTCCCTCTGGCTTCTCTGTCTCCCTACTTGGCAGCCACAGAAAACTATTTGGAACACAGTTTGCTCATAGTCAATATTACAAATACATTTTGAAATTTGTGCAGTTTGGGAATTCTGACCCACATCAGAGAGACTCTTTTAATATTGGGCTATCCCATTAAAAAAAAGCCACACAGTTCCTGTGTCTTGCAATCTTATTTGTATTCTGCTGTTGACCTACTTTAAGACAGTAAAGAATTTCTCCTCTCTTTGGCTTCTTTATGTCTCTTTTTCCAATTCCCTCATACTAGCACTATTAATTACACTGTCATGAATAACAACATCAGCTTAGTCCTTTTTCCTAAATCATATATATATACATATATATATGTACATAATAAAGACATAAATGGAAGCTATCTTTTTTGAAGATTCAATTGCATTAGAAAAAGGGGTAAGAATTACAGAGAAAAATTACTTATGTTCACACCCATACATGTGAGGGAGAGGGAGATGTGAGAGGAATATATTACTACCCCTAAAATTAATCTTTAGTCTTGCAGACGCCCTGTAATAATCTTGGATATTTGAATACCAAACTACCTCACATACCCAAAATTGGAATCTTGCTTCAACTGTCAGTTTGAGGAAAATACATTGACCTCAGACTCATACCTACCTTACCCTGTTCCTGATACTCAATCCTGATGCCTGCAGTATGCTCTGATGCTCCAGTGTATTCAACCTAGTATTCAAGGATGCTTCGAAGTACTGTCAGGTCATGGTGAAAGAAGAATGGGCATGCTTGGAAGATTAGTAATAAGTAAACCAGAATACACAGGATAAAGTGAGTCCAAAAATCTACTTCAATGTAATAATTGACCAATATATTATACCTCATTTGAAATGAGGTGATAAATGTCTGGATTAAGATTATATTAGAACTGGAAATTGTGGGCAACATTTCAAAGAAAAATTAATAAATGGCAAATACTAATTGTCATAAAGAAGGGAGTAAGAAATGATTTCCAGTTCTTGAGTTTAGTAGATTAAGGAAATGCCTGTAGAGAGGAATGTTGGAAGTACATACCAGCTTTACTTAATTGTATTCTATGTGGATTATGAGCTCTGTTAATGTGTGGAGAAATAAATTGCAGCAGAGATGATCTTTTGGTTATTGGACATGGCAGACTTTTTTCTACATGAAACTTTAAAGGTGAGAGTTGAAGACTTTATAGTTAATCTATGAGAAAAAGATTTGATGTGCAATAAAAGAAGGCCAAGGAGTGATTGTTGAAGAATACTGGAATCCAGTGGATTGAAGAAATGCCAGTAGAAGAGAGACAAAGGGTTGGCAGGGGAGGCAGGGAGGTTGGGAGGCAGAGCAGGAAGTTTTGGAGATGACGTGTAAGCTGAGAAAAGAGCAAGGAGGCCCTGGAAATACATAGTCCCTGAAACAAAGAGAAGAGAGCTTCAAGGAGATACTGCTTACAAGATGGTAGACTGATAAATGGGACATTGAGTGGACACTTTTAAACAATGGCTTGTTTATACCCAGTTAACTTTCATGTACACAAGAGCAAAAGCCTGTCGTGATTTTAAAAGTGTGAGTAACATTAACCCAAATACTATCTCGCAAGTAAGTTAGGAAGTTTGTGCAGGGCGGTGAGGCAAGGTAGAGTGTATAAGAAAAGAAAGATTGATTTTCCCTGGAGCTGTTTCCGAATGCCTTCACCGTTGAGGTCTTGCTTTGCTTCATTGGTTGGTGCACATGGTTATCTCATGACCAGGTCCATACCTAGCTCAGACAGTTATTTATACAGCTCTCGAGTCTACCATTAGCTTCCTCAATTGGCTCCACAATTTCTTTTACTGTTTTGCAGTTTAAAATGTTAGAATAAAATTCCAACTTGGGCACTTCCATATTTCCATCATGGGACTGTGCCCTACTCTATCATGTGATTAGAGACAGAAAAAGTGAGCTGGAAAAAGGAAAAGTGTATCACTGATTTTTTTTTCTCAGACATTCCTAGTAGAAAACCTAGAATACAAAATTTAATCAAAAATTTTAAATGAACACACATAAAGGAACTGTGCATATATTCAGGTACCATTTGCACAGGTGCTTAGAATAAAGGCCATGATAGAGTTAAGGAAATGTAACAAATGACTAACTACAATGAATTAAAGGAATAACTTAGAAAAATAAGTCTGCCAATACTAAAAATTGCTTTTGAGCCTGTATACATTTGGACAAAGTTCCAGTATTTGTATGTTATTACCCTACTTGTATGTTATTACCATATAACTGTATTTAAATGTAAAGATTTACTAGCTAGCAGAAGATTTAGAAGCTTTGCCATTGCGTTCACAAAGTTTTTATTAAAAATCTTCCTAAGATTAGTAACTCTATATTCCTGTGAGGATCATACTATCTCACCCTAGAACTTAGTTTGATATTCAACAAGATTAGTAATTTCAAACAATAAAGAGTAGCCAGGACCTACCTACCTTTTCCATCTTATCTCTTCTGCCTCTTTCCTTCTCTCTCTCTGTTCCACCAGTACTGACCTTCTTCTGTTCCTTCAATCATGGGACTGTGCCCTAAATTCCAATTTCAAGGCATTTACCCATGCATTCCTCCCTGAATTCCATCTTTTCATGGCTGGTTACTTCTCCTCAATAGATAAAACCTCAAATCACCCTCTTTGTCCTGTCCTACATATTGCATGTAAACACACGCATGCACACACGCACTATCTTTTTGTTTGTAATACTCTTATCCTTAGCTGAAGGCATATTTTCTTTTTTTCTTATAAAGTGTACTTCTTCTTCTATAAAAACAAAAATGGTGCAGAACAGTTACTTTGCCTGTCCTCCAGTGTATAGATCATTTCCTACTTAGAGTCAGACCTCCATAAGCATTTGTTGAATGCATATCACTTTTTACCGAGGAAAAGAACAGAACTATATGCCTAGATCCCAGGGAAATGTTTTACATTTACATCTTACTTGATGTTTTCCCAATATTTCGTTCATTTTGGCTGACAGATATTGGCCATTTCTTTATTAGCTAGTATGAAAATGAATAGTACTTACACAGGTATATGTCATTACTAGAGGTCAGCAATGGAACTGAATTTATTATAGATGCATTGCTAAGATGGTAACGACTTTGTGTTAAAATTAGGTATATACACTCTTTTTAACCCCTGAGTATTGTGTGATCTGCATATTTATTATTAAGTTTAGCTTAATTCATTGTTGCCATTTGGTAAATATATTTAAATCAATTCCTAGATTTTTATGACTGATGATAGATGTTGATACACACATGTATAGCAGACTTTTGGAGGCCAGAATATTTATTTGTGAATCATTGCATATTTAACTGTCAATGATTTGTATTTAGAATGCATTTATATTTAAATATGTTCCATATTAGACAACTACCAAATGCCTAAGCCCAATTGCATATTTTAAATTTTCCAAGGATGGTTGAAAATATAAGATGGTAATTATCTTTTTCTGATGTGTTGGTGCTATTAAAATCGTATCATGATAACTTATCATTTACATATAAATCTTGTTAAAATTTCAAAGCCCTGTGCTGAAAATATAAGAATAAGTATATTTAATATAATTGACATAAGATTGCTATTTTCCACAATTTTTCTGAAGGTAATAAGAGAGATCCACTTTTGCTTGCCTCTTCAAACAGCATTTTGAATTCTATCAACATCATACTCCTTTTATCCCCAGTAGCTGAAGTCCCAAAAGACTATCTCACCACAAAAATAACATCTGAAATATCAACTCTATGCATATAAATTTCGTTGGAAGGAGAAAACTCTTCATGACTTTAGAGATGTCAATTTTATTACAAACTGTTCCTTCTACATGCAGCTATGTGAGCATGAGAGTATATGTGTGTAAATTAGTGTGTTTTTCTTTCATTTGCCATTACAACACAAGGCATAAAAGAAACATATAAATGCAAGTATACCATAAAAGCAGGAGCTGTCACAGAAACTATATACCTATTTATACGTGAATTCTTTATTCCTTAGCTTCTAAATTTACCACAGAATACTCAGGTTAAGAAATGATTTATAGGCACTCATTGTCTTAAAGGTTGACTCTCCTTTCTCTTTTTTTCCTCTTCTTTCTCTTGAAATCTTAAACAAGCCAACCAAAAAGAAAAAAAAAATGAAACATTTTCTTCCCTAGTCTGTCTTCATAAACTAATTTTTAAAAAAATCAAGTATCCTGCCCTTGTCTCTCTTTGCTCACAGATATTGCACACATGACCTTAAAAAACAAAATTTCTATTTTTTTCTCTTGTATTCCTTTTATTGTTTGTTTGTTTTTATTTCAATAGATTTAGGGGGTACGATTGTTTTTGTTACATGGATGAGTTGTATAATGGTGAAGGGAGGGTTTATAGTGTACCCATCATCAGAATCGTGTTCATCTGGGGTCCCCAACCCCCAGGCTGTGGACTGGTACTGATCTGTGGCTTGTTAGGAACCGGGAGCACAGCAGGAAGTGAGCAGCAGACAAGTAGAGCCAAGCGTCATCCGTATTTACAGTCGCTTCCCATCCTTCACATCACTGCATAAGCTCTGCCTCCTGTCAGATCAGCAGGGGCATTAGATTCTCACAGAAGCACAAACCCTGCCGTAAACTGTGCATGTGAGGGATTTAGGTTGCACTCTCCTTGTGAAAATCTAATGCCTGAGGATCTGAGGTGAAGCTGAGGTGGTGATGCTAGCACTGGGGAGCAGCTGCAAATACAGACTATCATTAGCAAAGAGATTTGACTTCACAATAAATGTAATGTGCTTGAATCATCCTCAATCCATCCCCCCCACTCCCTTCCATGGAAAAACTGTGTTCCATGAAACCAGTCCCTGGTGCCAAAAAGGTTGGGGACTGCTGGTGCACAATGTTTCTGGTAACTAATTTCTGATCCCTCATATTCCCACCTTTCCCTTTTCTTAGTTTCTAATGACCCTTATACCTCTTTATGACCATTGTGTAATTCTTACTTATAAGTGAGAACAAGTGGTATTTGTTTTTCCATTCCTAAGATGCTTCCCTTAGAGTTATCATCTCCAGTTCCATCCAAGTTGCTGCCAATGACATTATTTCATTCTTTTTCATGGCTGAGTAGCTTTCCATGGTATATACGTATATATCACATTTTCTTTATCCACTCATCAGTTGATGAGGTTGGTTTCATATCTTTGTAATTGTGAATTGTGATGCAATAAACATTTGGGTGCAAGTGTCTTTTTCATAAAATGACTTATTTTCATTTGGGTAGATACCCAATAATGCAATGGTCCTCACTTCTTCCCAGTCTCACCATTAGTCCCCTGGATCAAGAAAAATTACCTTTATTGCTTCCTCCCCCTACTAATCTATCCTATAAGGCTCATCAGGAAAAAAAATGGAGTACAGCTGTAATCATGATGCTTATCATTCTGTAACCTCACCATGATTTTTAATTATAGAAATGAGAAAGCCATGCTCTTTAAATAATATTTTTAAATCAATCAATAATTTTATCAATCATGCTTGCTGCAAAAATTCAAACAATTGTAAGATATATAGAAAAGGGGATGAAAATCCCTCTTCACTGCAATTTCCTTCTTACAATACCACTCCCCTCTCAGTTAACATCTAACAATTCACAACAATTGGGATGGCATGATGCCATACTTAGTTTTAAAGATATGTATATATTTGTGTGTAGTGAAATAATTTATGATTATATTATACATAGATACTGATGTGATGAATTCAGTATTTCCTTTTCCAATTTATGTAGCCATTTTTTTCACTAGAAGAGTAAATAGTATTTTGAAAACAGAAACCTTCATTAACTTAATTGAATTTTCAATATTTTGCCAATATAAATCAAAATATTAATAAAAGCATTTATTTTAGTTAGTGAACTCTTATATAATTAGAAATAATTAAAAAATAGTTTTCACGAAGTGTCTTATTTAATGTTAGACATAGAATCTTAGACTTAATATATGCTCAATAAGTATTTGAAACATGAATAAATTCATGATACTTGTAGCCTCATTTTAATTTATTTAAAGGATGTAAGGGACATAAAATAATACTTTAAGACTTTCTGGTTTATTTTTTAAAATCAGAATTGTACAAAATGATCTTCACTGTAATATATAGTAAATAAGAATAAAAAAAGACATGTTGGAAATAAAAATATTTTTCCTTTCTTTCTTTCTTCTCTTGTGACTCTCCCTTCCTTTCCTATATCCCAAGTTTGTTGAGTGTTTTAAACATTAAAGAGTTTTGTATTGTGTCAAATGCTCGTTCTGCATCTATGGAGATATTGTGGTTTTCGTCCTTATGCTACTAATATGATGTATTTCATTGATTGATTGTCATATGTAGAATAAACCTTACATTACTGAGATACATCCCCTTTGGTTATGATGTATAATTCTTTTATATGTTGCTGGATTTGATTTGTTAGTGTCTAGTTGAGAATATTTGTGTCTATAATAGTAAATGATATTGATAGGTAGTTTTATTTTTTTGTAGTGTTTTTTGTACAGTTTTGGTATTAAGGTAATATTTGCCTCATAGAATAAACTGAGAATTGTTTTCTTCCCTTCATTTTTTTTTGGAAGTTTTTGTGAAAAAATAGCATTAATTCTTTTTTAAACGTTTGTCTGAATCAACGGTGGGGCCATGTAGCCCTGGACTTTTCTTTCTGGGAAATGTTTTCACTACTATTACAATCTCTTTTCTTGTTTCTGCTTTCAGATATTCTGTTTCTTCTCCTTCACTTTATATAAGTTATCTAGATTTTTTTTAAACATAGAGCTGTTCGTAAAGGAATACCCTCATAATCTTTTTAGTTTTGTAAGGTTAATAGTTATATTTCCTCTTTCCTTTCTGACTTTAGTACATTGAGTCTTCTCTCTTTTTTTCTGGGCAATTCAGCTATAGGTTTGTCAATATTTTTCAGTGCTCAGGCAGACAGTTTAAATTTCTGCCTTATTCTTCAATTCCTACCTGAACAGAGCCTCAAGGACAGCTAAAGGTGAGAATTTGGAACCTTCTTAATTTTTTCTGGGTATATGCACCATCCTACTCATGCTTGCATAGCCCTGTGCATGTGCATGACCTCCTAGATTCACAGGAATATCTTGGAGCTTTTAAAATGACCCATAAACATCTTATTCTCCAGCATTTTTATTTCATGTGTTTTTTAATAAGTTTTTCTTTTTTGCTATAACTTTTTTGTCACCTCAAGCCACTGCAGTGTTCAGCAATTAATTGACACTGATTGTTTATGCCAAACGTCCCGCAGGAGAAGGGTGAGTGATCGCACAATAGGTGATCTCTGAGTTAGGTCATATAAAGACAAGCATTGTAAGTGGAGCTTTCCAAGGCATTTTGAAGCAGGTCAAATAATGACAATTCTTTGAGAATGAGGTAAAGGAACTCTAACCCTGTTCTGTCCCCTCCGGTATCTTCTAGGCTACTGGGTTTCAAGCCTACTACAAAGGAAAGGAGAATGGAAATTGGGCAAGTTAAAATGCCACAAAGCTCACTGTTCTTACCACTGAAGCTTCTTTTCTTGAATAAAAAGCCTGTGGATTTTTGTAACCTTTTGGTTAGTTTTAAGAGCTCTGAAAAAGGCAGTTTGGACAATTTTTCTATTGTTTTCGTTGCATTCATGGAAGGCAGGATTTTCTGAGTTGCTTACTCCACCATTCCTTTTGTGTTTAGTACAGGACGATGTATGTCTACTTAAAGCAAATGTTAAAGATTTTCACTATAATTAAGCAACCACTGAAACGACATATATTTTTTGAGTTTATCAAGGATATTAAAATTAATTTTGAAGAAGTAAAGCTACATCACAGAAATCATTCTGGTTAACTGTAGATAGAAAAAAAATGGAAGATTAAAAAACTAATAATCTCTTATCATACTACTACTCATTGCCACATTGGTTTCTGAGATATGCGTAGAAATGAAAAAATAAGTCATTAAAGGAATTAAATATTGGTTTCTTTTGCCATATATTCAACATGACATATATATATACCTTTGTGAAACTTCAGCTATGCAGAGAACCTTCAATCAGTAAAAGAAAATATATCTTCATTTTACAATGTATAATTGATGACAATTATAAAAATGTAATGTAATATTTTTCACTGATGGCATAATAGAACATTAATGTATAACAGCATCATTAAACAAAAACATCTTCAATAATATTAAACATAATTTTGTTTATACCAAGACATGGAATATAAAAACTGTATTTTATTTTATTTTATTTTATTTTTTTTTTGAGACAGAGTCTCACTTTGTTGCCCAGGCTAGAGTGAGTGCCGTGGCGTCAGCCTAGCTCACAGCAACCTCAAACTCCTGGGCTCGAGTGATCCTTCTGCCTCAGCCTCCCAGGTAGCTGGGACTACAGGCATGCGCCACCATGCCCGGCTAATTTATATATATATATATATATCAGTTGGCCAATTAATTTCTTTCTATTTATAGTAGAGACGAGGTCTCGCTCTTGCTCAGGCTGGTTTTGAACTCCTGACCTTGAGCAATCCGCCCGCCTCGGCCTCCCAAGAGCTAGGATTACAGGTGTGAGCCACAGCGCCCGGCCTAAAAACTGTATTTTAAATGAGAAATTTAAAATAGCCTCTGGAATGAATTTGAAATATACTATTGCTTATTTCCATACTTGTAAGTAAAAGCAACATACTGTATAAGTCTCAAAATTAGTTAAGCTCCATTGTACTATGGTATATAATCATGTTAAGTAATTTATTTTAATACTTGATTAAGATAAAAATATTTATTATTTTACAATCATAAAAATTTCAGAACTAAAACAAATATTCCCTTCCAAGGAAGAGAAAGGAGAGAAAGGAGGTGAAGGAAGGAGGAGGAGCAGAAGGAATAGAAGCCATAAAACAATACAGTCATCACAAGAAAGATACAAAGGGAATTTCCAACTTGGTATTCAAGGAATGTCCTACAAAAATTATGCAACAGTCTTAGTGTACAATCAGTCTTAATCTACTTAGCTATATTGAGGGGTTCCCTTCATTTCTTGGCAAATTTAGTACTGAATTAAAAAGATAAGCAAATGCAAAAATGAAAAATTATTTTCCTCAGAAAAAGTTCTCAAGGAATAAGTTGATAATCATACTTACGTGGTCGTAAAAATATAAATATTGAATCTTTATTTAATTTAAAATTATACTATAACTATGCTGGGTACAAAGAGGAATGGACAGTGTGTGGATATGTGTGCACACACAAACCTGAGAATGTACTAAAGCCACATACTCAACCTCTGTATTAGGAAGCCAATAGGCAAGTTCTAAAATTTTGGAATCCTCAAAAAGCATTTAAGAATTGGAGTTAAAAACATTTTCTAGAAAACAAGATGAGAAAGGGAAAGGTAGGATGAAATGGTACTGACTTTTTAAGCTTTGTGCAGATCTTGACTTTTTAAGCT